>NC_138312.1:21097500-26562500 GCF_965601325.2 Salmo salar | reverse complement strand
GCTACTGCTGCTGCCACTGCTGCTACTACTGCTGCTGCTACTGTTGCTGCTACTGCCACTGCTGCTACTACTGCTGCTGCTGCTACTGCTGCTGCTACTGCTACTGCTGCTACTGCTACTGCTACTGCTGCTACTGCTACTACTGCTGCTGCTACTGCTGCTACTACTACTGCTGCTACTGCTACTGCTGCTGCTGCTACTACTTCTGCTGCTGCTGCTACTGCTGCTGCGGCTACTACTGCTGCTACTGCTGCTGCTACTGTTGCTGCTACTGCCACTGCTGCTGCTACTGCTGCTACTGCTACTGCTACTGCTGCTGTTGCTACTGCTGCTGCCACTGCTACTGCTGCTACTACTGCTGCTGCTACTGCTGCTGCTACTGCTACTACTGCTACTGCTGCTACTGCTGCTGCTACTACTACTGCTACTGCTGCTGTTGCTGCTACTGCTACTGCTACTGCCTCTGCTGCTACTGCTGCTACTGCTAATGTTGCTGCTGCTACTGCTGCTACTACTTCTGCTACTGCTGCTGCTGCTGCTGTTGCCACTTCTACTGCTGCTGTTGTCACTGTTATTGCTACTGCTGCTACTGCTGCTACTGCCACTGCTACTGTTGCTGCTACTGCCACTGCTACTGCTACTGTTGCTGCTACTGCTACTACTACTACTACTACTGCTTCTGCTACTGCTGCTGCTGCTGCTGCTGCTGCACTGCTTATGCCACTGCTGCTACTGCTGCTGTTGCTACTGCTACTGCTGCAGCTACTGTTGCTACTGCTGCTGCCACTGCTACTGCTGCTACTACTGTTACTGCTACTGCTGCTGCTACTGCTGCTACTACTGCTGCTGCTACTGCTGCTGCTACTGTTGCTGCTACTGCCACTGCTGCTACTACTGCTGCTGCTGCTACTGCTGCTACTGCTACTGCTACTGCTGCTACTGCTACTGCTACTGCTGCTACTGCTACTGCCACTGCTACTGCTACTGCTACTGCTTCTGCTGCTGCTGCTACTGCGGCTACTACTGCCACTGCTACTGCTGCTGCTACTGCTGCTGCTACTGTTGCTGCTACTGCCACTGCTTCTGCTACTGCTGCTGCTACTGCTACTGCTGCTGTTGCTACTGCTGCTGCCACTGCTACTGCTGCTACTACTGCTGCTGCTACTGCTGCTGCTGTTGCTGCTGCTACTGCTACTACTGCTACTGCTGCTACTGCTGCTGCTACTACTACTGCTACTGCTGCTGCTGCTGCTACTGCTACTGCTACTGCCACTGCTGCTACTGCTGCTACTGCTAATGTTGCTGCTGCTGCTACTGCTGCTACTACTTCTGCTACTTCTGCTGCTACTACTTCTGCTGCTGTTGCCACTTCTACTGCTGCTGTTGTCACTGCCACTGCTACTGCTGCTACTGCTGCTACTGCCACTGCTACTGCTACTGTTGCTGCTACTGCTGCTGCTACTACTACTACTATTAGTACTGCTTCTGCTACTGCTGCTGCTGCTGCTACTGCTACTTCTGCTGCTTCTGCTACTTCTGCTACTTTTGCTGCTGCTACTGCTGCTGCTGCTGCTACTGCTTATGCCACTGCTGCTACTGCTACTGCTACTGCTACTGCTGCTGTTGCTACTGCTACTGCTGCAGCTACTTTGCTACTGCTGCTGCCACTGCTACTGCTGCTACTACTGCTGCTGCTACTGCTGCTACTGCCACTGCTACTGCTACTGTTGCTGCTACTGCTGCTACTACTACTACTACTATTAGTACTGCTTCTGCTACTGCTGCTGCTGCTGCTACTGCTACTTCTGCTGCTTCTGCTACTTCTGCTACTTTTGCTGCTGCTACTGCTGCTGCTGCTGCTACTGCTTATGCCACTGCTGCTACTGCTACTGCTACTGCTGCTGTTGCTACTGCTACTGCTGCAGCTACTTTGCTACTGCTGCTGCCACTGCTACTGCTGCTACTACTGCTGCTGCTACTGCTGCTACTGCTACTGCTACTGCTGCTGCTACTGCTGCTACTGCTGCTGCTACTGCTACTGCTACTACTGCTACTACTGTTGCTGCCACTTTGGGTTATCTTCAGATAACTTTAACCAGGGACCAGGGAGCACTACAGACTACAGACCTTCTTTGTATATGAAGTGAACAGCAGCATAATATGGGGAGCCTCAGCCAAACCAGATGGCTGCACTGTACACACATTGACACACACACACACACACACACACACACACACACACACACACACACACACACACACACACACACACACACACACACACACACACACACACACACACACACACACACACACACAGGTAAAATTAAGGGTTAATGAAGTTTTTCCACTTTAGGATGTTGAATGTCCTCTCACTGGGATGTCTTCTCACTAAATGATATGATATGGAAAGATGGAGGTAAAGTTTGAAGTCTTAGCGTACATTGTAGTAGTGTCTGAGATCCTGTTTACATGTATACTTTTATGCCAACTATACAATTTAAAAAAAATGTTTTGTGAAATACAGACGGGCTTGAATAATACAAGAACATTCTAAATATTGTAGGAGAGAACAGAGTATTCTATGCTTAAACACTTTGTTGAGGTTCTCTTCTCCATGTCCTCAAGCCTTAAGGTGAAGATCCATTACTTTTATTTTAATCTCAAAGCGTCTCAGAGCCCAGCAAACAAACTGTTGTATGGATGTACCATTGATTTCACATTCACACGTCCAGACTTAAAGGGACTACGGGATTGCCCATGAATCCCAAATCTGTGCGCAACCAACCCACAGTCTGTCAAGTCGACAGCCACTCTCTTCTGTAAACTGGCAAGATTATTCACTCAACAGGATCTCCCTCCTTTCATCCTGCAAACTACTGTACAGGCCAATCTGGCCGCTGACAGCCCAGTGATAGCATACAGATGGAAATGAAGTGGAGTGGTGGAGTGGAATGGTTCTGTTTGTCAAGCACAGCAGGGCCGGTTGGCTGGCTGTGGAGTCTGGGTCCTCGCAGTACTTTACAACGTGTACTACGGCTAATCACTCAAGACAATGTACACCACACAGCTAAACCTGGCACACACAGTAACACAGCTCATTACTTAAACATCCATATACGCCTACTGTTACCATAAAAGCAACACTTACACTCCTACACTGTACACCTACAGAAACAGTTTTAAGACAAATCATTGTATAGTTATGCATGGAAGACACCAAAGCAGTACTCTACATTTTGACCTGAAAAGTGAAATGGCAGAGCTGGCAAACGCAAAAGAGACAGTTGACCTTTGATTGACCAATTAGAATACATGTTGTGGTTTTCTTATCTGTGTAGTTATCACTTTTATCAGGAAATGCTTTATTGAGCCATGTGAAGGACATCTTCCTCCATACATTTTGTAGTCATTATTATTTCAGTGGAGATTCAGTGGAGTCATTGTTCTCTGTCCATCAGATTCCATCATTGGTGGAGTAAATCACTTTTGACCGTCTGAAAAATTGACCGTCTCTAAATAATGATTTAGGTCTATTTGCAAGTTTTTCTCTCCACTCTCTTATCAGTAAACCAAGCGTTTTCCTCCTTTCTTAGGGGTTGAATGAAAGGCCCCAGCTTTTTTCTTGTGAATCAAGGCGGAGGAGAGGCCTTGTCCTGGACTGATTCATGTCCACACACTAGCGGAATATTATGCCTGGATAATTGATTGTGGGAGCAGCATGGCCCCCGTTGGATCTCGATGGTGCTGCCGAAATGTCACCATACTGATGTTACAGCGTTGCAGATATTAAAGGCACTGCTCTCAAAGGCTTCTATCCCAGCCTCATCCTCTCCCACTGTGTCTGGGAAGACAGCGCTCTTCTGTTTGTCAGGGTTTTTATTTCAGACAGGCACATCTCACATGGCCTTATCTGCACAGGACAGCGCACCCGCTTCGAGAAGAAGCATTGAACATTTCCAATCATAGGAATATATCACCTTTCTCTTTTAAGTGGAAATCAAAAGTATGGGAATAGTAAGAAAAAACAGACATAATTGAGATACCACTGTATCTGTCCATAGGTAGTTTATATCCAAATGCCTGGAAAAATTACATTCCAAGCTGAAAGTGTCCATTCCAACAATAATAAAAACAGCATTAATTTCAGGAAAATATTTTCATGCTAGTTTTGAAAAGTTGTTGAGCGAAAATGTTTTAGAAATTGAAGTCACATTTACTATAAAAAAGTATGGGATTAAGTGCGAGGAATCCAGTTAATTTGAGCTGGAGTTAGTGGATAGAATACCAAAAGCATGGCAGGGACAGGTAAACTATGTTAATCTTTAAGGCTTATACTGGTAAAAATAGAATAAACCTGCATGCCTCTTCACTTGCATAAAGCCCCTGAAACGCTGGTTGAGCTCAACCATTTCCAAAGAAAGTAAAAAACTTCAGCCCCTATCAATAATAGCTGGGGTACCTGACCCAGCTATATTATTTGTAGAACCAGCTTACATACAGACATGCTACTCAGTTGAGGTAATATATATCACACTTTACTGGGATCTACATTTTTATACAGTCAATCTATGCTATATGCTCCACTGTGGATAGGAAAAAAGCTGAGGAAGTGAATTGAGGCCTGTTTCCGTGCCTCTCAAATAGACTGCAAACAACATTTAGTAGCATACGCTTTGTCATATAATCAAATGTAAATGAAAATGTATAAACCGAATTTGACCTTTCCTCCACACACACTGGGCCTTAATGGTGTGTGAATCCTCACTAGTGTGACTGAGGTGAAAAGCAAACAGGTTGAGGAGGGGAAAGGACCTGAAACAGACAGGCGGGGAAAGACCATAATATTGGGGGTTTGTAGTGGAGCAGAAGGAAGGAGAGCATTGATAGTCACCATATGTGTGTAGCGCATAGACTGGGGGTCTACAGTGCATTACTCAACCCACAACATGAGCCAACTAAGAGATGTGCGTAATGTGGCCTGAGAGAGCTACCGTGTGAAAAGTGGGCAGCTGGGTGTGAGAGCCATGCCCTAATCTGTCACACTGTGTTTTGCGGCAGTAACATGGTAGCAGCAGCTGCATGGTTCACCTGTCCTGTACCGTACACTGCTCTACATCAACCCTGGCTCTCTCCTCTTTACCTGTCCTGTACCGTACACTGCTCTTCATCAACCCTGGCTCTCTCCTCTTCACCTGTCCTGTACCGTACACTGCTCTTCATCAACCCTGGCTCTCTCCTCTTCACCTGTCCTGTACCGTACACTGCTCTACATCAACCCTGGCTCTCTCCTCTTCACCTGTCCTGTACCGTACACTGCTCTTCATCAACCCTGGCTCTCTCCTCTTCACCTGTCCTGTACCGTACACTGCTCTTCATCAACCCTGGCTCTCTCCTCTTCACCTGTCCTGTACCGTACACTGCTCTACATCAACCCTGGCTCTCTCCTCTTCACCTGTCCTGTACCGTACACTGCTCTTCATCAACCCTGGCTCTCTCCTCTTCACCTGTCCTGTACCGTACACTGCTCTTCATCAACCCTGGCTCTCTCCTCTTTACCTGTCCTGTACCGTACACTGCTCTTCATCAACCCTGGCTCTCTCCTCTTTACCTGTCCTGTACCGTACACTGCTCTTCATCAACCCTGGCTCTCTCCTCTTCACCTGTCCTGTACCGTACACTGCTCTTCATCAACCCTGGCTCTCTCCTCTTCATAGGCCTGAACCTTTAACTTGTGTATAACTAAATGAATCTCACATAGAACACTTATCTTATGTGACAACATTTACAAGATACTAGTCCCACTGTTTTGCAGACATGTAGAATGATATGGGTTTCCATTTGTTTAAGTCCACAGTGATTTCAAAATGATATGCATGTGACCTCCATCAAACCCAGTCCCCAGGTTAACAGCAACAGTTATGTACTTGTAAAGTCTAATACAAAACAAAAACGCATGTTAATTAAACATGCTTTCTCACTGCACAGTAAGAATGTTGTCAGAAACCCTGGACAATCTAGCGAATAGAAAATTCAATTGTTTTCTCATACATTTCCTTGGTTAAGGGTAGATACTCACAGTACTTAAATCACTTAAGACTACTGTCACTCTGCCTCTCTAATGCCAATATTATGAATGCACCCACTCAGAGTCTATCAGCGAGCCACAGAGTACCCTGTGAGAGAGGAGAGAGAGCGGACCTGAGAAAAGCACAGGCTGGGGAAACCCCAGCAGAGAAGAGCAGGGTTGGGGAGCGGCCCGTGGGCATGGCCTCTCTCTCTGGCACCACTTCGTTAAGCACGCAACACTAATCCTGCCTGTGTCTTTATTACCCTCTCTTTGGAAGAGCAGGCTGGGGGTGGCTGGGGGTGGGGGGGTACTGCTGCAGGGACCAGTCATCAGCATTAGTGTTTGAAGATAGGCCATACTGCATGGCATTTTGGGATCTAATAGAGGCAGAGAGAGAGACTCACAGAAATATGTACTACAGAAAAGGGGATAGAAAGAGTGAGAGAGAGGGAGGGTGGTGGTGAGATAGGCAGTGTGTCACTTGAACCCCCCTCAAACGAGTTTGGGAGGGGGGTGGGGGGGGGCATAGTCTGAGGGCAGGGAGATTATTGCATCCAGAAATGGCTCTAGGGCAATTGTGTGTTTGAGTTGTTACATTTACACTCTAATCAAAACAGCACATTCATGAGCTGCTGACTCAATTTGCAACATTGTCTCTTGGTTGTAAACAACATATTCCCAACTGGATTTAAATGAATATATTTCAGAACATAAAAGCCTGGAAAATAATTGTTTATGTGAGTGATAAAATTGTATTCATTTAAACTTTTCCCTGTTTGACTTGATGATAACGAATATGTTGTTTATAACGTATGTTAGACAAAGGGAGTAAGTGACCTTTTGTTCTGGAAAGGAGTTTTCTTTAATAGTATCCATTGAACTGCACACAATAACACTGCCAATATCGAAGTTTTGAAATCCAAGTTCCCTGAAATCGAGGTTGCTTGTCGAAAGTTGAAGATACTGAGCTGGCGCCATCTTGTGTCTGTTGAATGGCCATCTGCTAACCTAGGTGTTCAACGTTCACTCACAGTCACCTCGATCCTCAGATTCATCCACACACTTGGCAGCATAAGGTAATATTGTTGAGATGATATCAAGATTATATGCTTGTCACTCATCACCTGCTCTCGTGGCTCACAATGCGTGAAACAGCCACAAGATAAAGCCTGGGCACAGATGGGCAGATAAAATGTCCCTAAATATTCATCCCATCTTCAACTGTAGTGCTACAATCCCTTCAGAACTGTCTCTTACTGAATGGGAGGAAAAACTCAACCAAGAGAATTTACCATAGAGTTGTTGATGTATGATCTGAATCACACCACCACAGTATGACTGAAATGTAGCAATTCAATGTGTTTTCAAAAATATTCTCAAATGTTTTAATCTCTCCCCACAGAACCAATTTGACTGTGACCATTTTGAGTAGTGGCACCTCTTTCCTGGGAATCTGAAGCAGGGTTTGCTGCTGTATATCTGAAGCGAGCAGGGAACTTGGATATAATAGGGAACGCATGTATATTCACATAGTAAAATTTAGTTTATTTCCATATTTACACCGTTTCGTATTCAGAGCAATGGTAACAGGATTACTTTTTGACAAACAGTAATTTGTGGAATTCCCTCATTTCTGTCTGTGGATTCCCTTTTTCTGAAAATGATTCTGCAGTGTAGAATCCCAGTGGTTGGGATGCAGACACCCATCAGGTTTGTGAGTAGACCTCTGTGGTGGGCCAGATAAAGCAGAGCAGAGGGAAGGCCTGGCATGGCCTGGCATGCAGGAGGCAGAACTCGCTGTGGAATAATAATAAGGTAGAGTTCACTGATCAACACTCAGTCTCCTGCTCCTCTCACAGACATAAACAAGAAGATCTCATCTGTGGCCCAATGAACAGAACACATACCAGAGAGAGAGAGAGAGAGAGAGAGAAATCTAAGAAGAAAATGTTTGGTAGTTCTGCCAACCGAGGATGAAAAGGCCTGACACTTGTTCATATCCCTTGTTAGTATTTGTTTCTTATCAGATTTGTGGCGTTCAATCTCATTTAAAGTAAGCTCTTTGTTGGAGGAACATAATGTTGGGTTTCTGTGGCCAAGTGTCAGTGGCCATTTGTGCTCCCATTTGAAATGATGGTATACTGTATCATCAGAGCATTCCTGATCCTGACACTCTTGAAGTACACAGACCACTAACTAGAAACACTTGTTCACACGATCTTACAGTACAAATTATTTTCACATTTCCCTTTTTGTTTATTTAAATGCTATGAATTGTTTAAGAAAATGAAAGCAGTACTTGAAGGACTCCTGCTTTGCACAATTATACTTAGTAAAAAAAACTCTAATAAAAAAAAGGCTTACTATAAGAAAGTTGTAAAACCTGAAAATATTTCAATTGTGGCTTTGCACAGATGGTTCAGAGACTGAATTTACATTGTTAGTGTTTCTGATATTAATCCACATTTGTGATACTAATCCACAGCTGTTCTGGACGACTGTGTGATCACACTCTCCGCAGCCGATGGGAGTAAGACCTTTAAACAGGTCAACATTCACAAGGCCGCAGGGCCAGATGGATTACCAGGACGTGTACTCCCAGCACTCACCTGTCTGAGTCTGTAATACCAACATGTTTCAAGCTGACCACCATAGTCCCTGTGCCCAAGAACACTAAGGTAACCTGCCTAAATGACTACCGACCCATAGCACTTACGTCTGTAGCCATGAAATCCTTTGAAAGGCTGGTCATCAACACCATTATCCCAGAAACCCTAGACCGACTCCAATTTGCATACCACACCAACAGATCCACAGATGATGCAATCTCTATTGTACTCCACACTGCCCTTTCATACCTGGACAAAAGGAACACCGATGTGAGAATGCTATTCATTGACTACAGCTCTGCGTTCAGCACCATTATGCCCACAAAGTTCATCACTAAGCTAAGGACTCTGGGACTAAACACCTTCTTCTGCAACTGGATCCTGGACTTCCTGATGGGCCGCTCCTATGTGGTAAGGGTAGGTAACAACACAATCCTCAAAACGGGGGCCCCTCAGGGGTGCATGCTCAGTCCCCTCCTGTACTCCCTATTCACTCATTACTGCACGGCCAGGCACGACTCCAACACCATCATTAAGTTTGCTGATGACACAACAGTGGTAGGCCTGATCACCGACAATGATGAGACAGCCTATAGGGAGGAGGTCAGAGACCTGACCGTGCTGTACAAGGACAACAACCTCTCCCTTAAAGTGATCAAGACAAAGGAGATGATTGTGGACTACAGGAATAAGAGGACCGAGCACACCCCCATTCTCATCGACGGGGCTATAGTGGAGCAGGTTGAGAGCTTCAAGTTCCTTGGTGTCCACATCACCAACAAACTAACATGGTCCAAGCACACCAAGACAGTCATGAAGAGGGCACGACAAAACCTATTCCCCCTCAGGAGACTGAAAAGATTTGGCACTGGTCCTCAGATCCTCAAAAGGTTTTACAGCTGCACCATCGAGAGCATCCTGACGGGTTGCATCTCTGCCTGTTATGGTAACTGCTCGGCCTCCGACCACAAGGCACTACAGAGGGTAGTGCGTACAGCCCAATACAACACCGGGGCCAAGCTTCCTGCCATCCAGGACCTCTATGCCAGGCGGTGTCAGAGGAAGGCCCTAAAAATTGTCAAAGACTCCAGCTACCCTAGTCATAGACTGTTGTCTCTGCTACCACACGGCAAGTGGTACCGGAGCGCCAAGTCTAGATCCACGAGGCTTCTAAACAGCTTCTACCCCCCAGACCCTCTATACCCCCCCTAGACCCTCGACCCTCAGTGGTGTGGGGGCTGTGCTTTGGCAAAGTGGGTGGGGTTATATCCTGCCTGTTTGGCCCTGTCTGGGGGTTTCATCGGATGGGGCCACAGTGTCTCCTGACCTGTTTCAGCCTCCAGTATTTATGCTGCAGTAGTTTATGTGTTGGGGGGCTAGGGTCAGTCTGTTACATCTGGAGTATTTCTCTTGTCTTACCCGGTGTCCTGTGTGGATTTAAATATGCTCTCTCTAATTCTCTCTTTCTCTCTTTCTTTCTTTCTCTCTCTCGGAGGACCTGAGCCCTAGGACCATGCCTCAGGACTACCTGGCATGATGACTCCTTGCTGTCCCCAGTCCACCTGGCCGTGCTGCTGCTCCAGTTTCAACTGTTCTGCCTGCGGCTATGGAACCCTGACCTGTTCACTGGACGGGCTACCTGTCCCAGACCTGCTGTCCCAGACCTGCTGGAACCCTGACCTGTTCACCGGACGTGCTACCTGTCCCAGACCTGCTGTCCCAGACCTGCTGTAACCCTGACCTGTTCACCGGACGTGCTACATGTCCCAGACCTGCTGTTTTCAACTCTCTGGAGACAGCAGGAGCGGTAGAGATACTCTCAAAGATCGGCTATGAAAAAGCCAACTGACACTTACTCTTGAGGTGCTGACTTGTTGCACCCTTGACAACTACTATGATTATTATTATTTGACCATGCTGGTCATTTATGAACATTTGAACATCTTGGCCATGTGCTGTTATAATCTCCACCCGGCACAGCCAGAAGAGGACTGGCCACCCCTCATAGCCTGGTTCCTCTCTAGGTTTCTTCCTAGGTTTTGGCCTTTCTAGGGAGTTTTTCCTAGCCACCGTGCTTCTACACCTGCATTGCTTGCTGTTTGGGGTTTTAGGCTGGGTTTCTGTACAGCACTTTGAGATATCAGCTGATGTAAGAAGGGCTATATAAATAAATTTGATTTGATTTGATATTGTTATTTACTGCTGCTCTTTAATTATTTGTTATTCTTATCTCTTACTTTTTTTTTGTATTTTCTTAAAACTGAATTGTTGGTTAAGGGATTGTAAGTATGCATTTCATTCGGCAAATAACATGCATGTGACAAATAACATTTGATTTGATTTGATTTGACATTCTTACCAGGTTACCTGGTTTGCAAATCACTCTAAAAGGCGTGTCCTTAGTGTGATCTTTAACATACTATGAGCTCTTTCTGTAAATAAATAAGTAAATGGATAAATAAATCAATGTTTTAGGCAAATTAGCTTTTATTCCACTGTGGGTCTAGCTAACTTGATCCCAGCTGCATATGTAGGTAATCACCACTGCCTTTTGGATTGGCTCACAGGCACGCAACAAACAAGCTGCCGCCAACACCCCCAAAGCTTTGTCTAATCTGCTGTTTCACTGGGCTCTTGTTCCTCACACAAATATGAAAGTGAATCTCTGCAGCAGAATGCACAGTGGCAGATTAAACTGGGAAGGGTGCCTGCACACTAATGCCCGAGACATTAAGTCTGGGATTTACACTGAAAGATAATTCCCAGGGGTGCCTTAAGAGATGTCTTCTTCTGCTGGAGAATGCAGAAGTGCTCAGACAGAGCTTCAAGAACGTTATGACCTTATTGACCCCTCATTTCACAAACATCAGGGATTTTTTTTTTTTTTTTAAACTAGTTTTCTTTCAGATCTTTTCATTTAAAAAAAATGTAACCTTCGTTTAACTAGGCAAGTCAGTTAAGAACAAATTATTGTTTACAATGACGGCCTAGGAACAATGGGTTAAAAACTTGTTAGGGATCGGCGTCCCGTCAACGGGACAGATATAAATCATGCAGCACCTTGTGTCACCATCGCAGATTTTAGAGAAACAACAAATGTCGGTACGTGTCTTAAATCGTCTGAAAGCTTAAATTCTTGTTAATATAACTGCACTGTCCAATGTACAGTAGCTAGTACTGCGAAAAAATGCCATGCTATTGTTTGAGGAGAGCTCCTAACAACAAAACACTTTTTTCACCGCGATAGGTTTGATAAATTCACCTCTGAAGGTGAAATGTGTACTTACATTGTGAAATCTTGCTCTGATTTTTCATCCAAAGGGTCACAGAGATAACATGAAGTGTCGTTTTGTTAGATAAAATCCTTTTTCCATATCCTAAAAAGGTCCATATAGCATGCACGATCGATTTTATATTTTCACTCGTTCAATTTGCAAAGAAAGGAATCTGTGAAAATCTAACCCTAAACGTTGTTTCAACGAGTCAAATCACATTCATATATATTCCTCAGAGATCCTAGAACATAACCAGACTTCACTATATCATTAGGGGTGAAGTATATCCTATAGGACACCAAATTTGGTCAGAGAGCGATGCCTTCATGGCACGCCGATGACGCGGGCGGCCATCACTTGAACGACTCTAACTTTGTCAAGTTTAATTTTTTTAATTTCACCTTTATTTAACCAGGTAGGCCAGTTGAGAACAAATTCTCATATCCAACTGCGACTTGGCCAAGATAAAGCAAAGCAGTGCGACACAAACAACAACACAGAGTTACACATGGAATAAACAAACGTAGAGTCAATAACACAATAGGAAAAATCTATATACAGTGTGTGCAAATGTAGTAAGATTAGGGAGGTAAGGCAATAAATAGGCCGCAGTGGCAAAGTAATAACAATTTAGCAAATAAACACTGGAGTGATAGATGTGCAGAAGATGAATGTGCAAGTAGACATACTGGGGTGCAAAGGAGCAAAAAATAAATAACAATATGGGGATGAGGTAGAAGGATGGGCTATTTACAGATGGGCTATGTACAGTTGCAATGATCTGTGAGCTGCTCTGACAGCTGATGCTTAAAGTTAGTGAGGGAGATATGAGTCTCCAGCTTCAGTGATTTTTGCAATTTGTTCCAGTCATTGGCAGCAGAGAACTGTAAGGAAAGACGGCCAAAGGAGGAATAGGCTTTGGGGGTGACCAGTGAAATATACCTGCTGGAGCGCGTGTTACGGGTGGGTGACCAGTGGTGACCAGTGAGCAGAGATAAGGCGGGGCTTTACCTAGCAAAGACTTATAGACGACCTGGAGCCAGTAGGTTTGGCAACGAATATGAAGCGAGGGCCAGCCAACGAGAGCATATGGGTCGCAGTGGTGTGTAGTATATGGGGCTTTGGTGACAAAACGGATGGCACTGTGATAGACTGCATCCAATTTGCTGAGTAGAGTGTTGGAAGCTATTTTGTAAATGACATCGCCAAAGTCAAGGATCGGTAGGATAATCAGTTTTACGAGGGTATGTACAAAAAAAATTAAATACAATTTTAAAAAAGAATGCATGAAATGAAATGAAATGTATGAAATGTATGCATTCACTACTGTAAGTCGCTCTGGATAAGAGCGTCTGCTAAATGACTAAAATGTAAAGTAAGTGTAAAGTTTACAGTCTAACCAGACACCTAGGTATTTGTAGTTGTCCACGTATTCTAAGTCAGAACCGTCCAGAGTAGTGATGCTGGACGGGCGGGCAGGTGTGGGCAGCAATCGGTTGAAGAGCATGCATTTAGTTTTACTTGTTTTTAAGAGCAGTTGGAGGCCACAGAAGGAGAGTTGTATGGCATTGAAGCTTGTCTGGAGGTTAGTTAACACAGTGTCAAAAGAAGGGCCAGAAGTATACAGAATGGTGTCGTCTGCGTAGAGGTGGATAAGAGAATCACCAGCAGCAAGAGCACCAATCAGGGTCAAACAAAGCTAGCTAGATAACCAATGAGCTGGGCTTTACGGGAGTATCCTGAAACCATGTATCTGTCGTAAAATGTAGCTACTAACCTTGTGCGACAGCATGCCTTTTCATTTTGGACCAAAATTATAAGAATATTCAGAGTTATGAAGATATGAAAACTGGTTGTTTTGCAAATGTTGAACTTATAATATGGCTACTAATACTGGAAAATCTAAATCAAAGTCCAAGTATACAGATTTGACGATATTCTTGCAGAAAAATATAATATGAATTCAAATGTCTGCTTCACGATTTGCCCAAATGTACCTGGGTGACTTCACACTAAATGTCATGTAGCTCGCTCATACTTCAAGTTGTCCGTCTGAAACTTTGCACATACACTACTGCCATCTTGTGGACAACCAGAGTTATGTCTGGAACAGGGAGCTTTCTGCTGCATTTCAAAAATGGTGGTAGAACAAAACGGTTGTTTTTGTCTTTGTATTTTCTTCTACCAGATCTATTGTGTTATATTCCCCTACATTCAATTCACATTTCTACAAACTTCAAAGTGTTTTCTTTCAAATGGTACCAGGAATATGCATATCCTTGCTTCAGGGCCTGAGCTACAGGCAGTTAAATTTGAGTATGTCATTTAGGCGAGAAAAAAAAAAGAAAGAAAAGGGGCCTTGTTCTGCGGCAGAACGACAGATTTTTATTGTCAGCTCGGGAGATTCGATCTAGCAACCTTTCCGTTACAGGCCCGCTAGGCTACCTGCCGCCTCGTTACTGTATAATAAACGTTGAAGTTTTGAATAATGTATTGAATAATATAAACCTCAAGCGCACATGTAAGATTATTATTATTTTTTTTTTTACATCTGTTAGGCAAACAAAGGCTCAAAAGTGAAGGCTTATTTTATAAACACCTCTATTTACAAAAGCTTTATTGACAATGAATGGGTCAATGCCTCCCCCTGGTGGATGTAATTGAACCTACCAGTGAAGAGTATGTTGCGTTTAAAAGTCAATGATGTTGCATATATTTAGATGAAAATGAATCATCGAATATATGCAATAGTGTGTTTGATTTTATCAAATTACTTCTGTGAAATTCTTTGATAAGTTCAACCATGCACGCGTTGTGTTTGTCCTTTCAAATATCCCGTAGCTGTAGTGTAGCCATGTGTGTTCCTGCAGAGAGCTCTGCTTCCTGACAAAATAAAAGTTCTCTGACAGATATTTGCTGTCTTGTTGTGACACTCACTCACCCACTCGCTCAAGAATGGCAGGGAAAAAGGCATTAGTAATCCTCTCTAAAGGTGCAGAGGAGATGGAAACTGTTATACCTGTGGACGTCATGCGTAGAGCTGGGGTTTGTACATTTATCGAGCTAAATTGGATGTTAGATTAGCTAGCTAGGTGGTGCAACATACACTGATCTCAATAGAGTATTGGCTAGCTGGCTCCATTTAGCTAGCTAGCAAGCTAAAAGCTGCACATTACAGGTAGTTAGTATTCTAGCGGCTATTTTATTTACCTAACTAGCCACAGTCAAGCTGCAGCCCAAGCTAATTTGACACATGCATGCAGATCTATGTCTTGCCATAGCTAGCTAGGTAGGTAGCTGGTTAGCTAGCTTGATGTTGATATAATTGTCGGGCTAGCTAGCTATTATAATCTAGCCTATTTACAGACAAGATTAACAACTCTGCAGTATGCGATCCGTATATATGGTTAATAAATTAGCTAATGCGTTGTCATGCTGTTAGGTAGTGTGTTGGCATATTCAACACATGTGAGTATAAAGCCACTGCAAATGTCAAAGGTGACTAGTGCAGAATTGGAAGCAGATTATATTTTTCTAATTAAAAGTCCCATACTCATATTTGAGTAGTGGGATTTTATGATTAATTTAAGAGGCAATGACTAATGACAGTCTATTGAAGTAATTGTGCTTTTTTTGTGTCCACATCCTGCAGATTGCTGTGACGTTGGCAGGATTGACAGGAAAAGACCCTGTGCAGTGCAGCAGAGACATCTACCTTGTTCCTGATTCCAGCCTGGAGGATGCCCGCAAGCAGGTCAGAGCCCTCTCTGCCTTCCTGCCTCCTTACCCTCCAATCACATTAGGCCACATAGCAGGCTGTTCTCTGACATCATAGAGTTTATAATGCACTTTAAAACATTCTTCATTAATGAATGTTCAAGATTGATGCATCTTAAATTGGTAATAAGAATTTGCTATCTGTGACCTTGTATCTTTTGATGTTTTTGGTTGCAGGGTCCGTATGATGTGATTCTTCTACCAGGGGGGGCTCTCGGTGCCCAGAACCTGTCAGAGGTAGGAATGCACTAAATGTTAAGCATTCATTGCCAGAACTTTTAGCTGCTGATTCATCTCTCCTGTGTGTCCCTGGCATTGCCAATATAACATTGCAGGTGCATACTGTAACATTTGTCCCTTGAATTGTTTTAGTTGTCTTGGGGGACAATTTACGATAGAAAACTATGAAGGTCCCATAATTTTCCTTCATTTAAAATATAATTTACTTTTTATGATCTTATGATGATTATTGTTTATTAAAAACAAGCAAAAATGTATGCAGTATGACACCATGATACTAATCCACATTTTAATACGGTTTTAGCCCTTATAACTACAAGTTCTGTGGCATTGTCCCACAATTCATTTCAATTCTGTTTTTTTTTGTCATGCTGAAAACATACTCATCTATGACATTTTTTCTAATGTCCACTGCATTTCATGGGAATTCTTATTCCCTCTAGCAGAGGAGCATTTACTGCAGTGTTATAACACACATTCTACATGATAAAGTAGAGTGCCTCATCTCTCTGTATGTGGCCCCCATGTTGTTTCTCTTGTAGTCCCCTGCTGTGAAAGAGGTGTTGAAGGACCAGGAGGGCAGGAAAGGGCTGATTGCTGCTATCTGTGCAGGTACTGTTCCTTCTGTGAGAACACACACATACATCTCTGGAGCTAACACTCCAGAATGCATCTGTGTCAATGACATCTGCTGGGGCAAGATTGCTTAGGTCATAATCTTGAGTTAAATCAGCCAGCAACTGGCAATTTCTGTCAACCAGTGAATGTAGTATAAGATTGGGACTTGGGGCTGTCACATTGCCTTGCCTTTCCATTATTACTGAGCAGGAAACCAATACAGAATAAGATTTTTCTATGATAGACTATTGTATTATACTTTTACACACATTGACCATTGAAGCTTAGGTTAACATTCACATATAATTGCCATTGACAAAGCCCACTACCCCTGAGACTTTCTACCCGTCTGCCCGCCTGTGCTGATGAAGGGCACTGGAAGGACGTTGTGAATGAGGACATGGGACCCATTTGGCAAAGTGGAGTGAAAGGCGTCCTAGAAAACGGCTGATGTCCCCACAGGAATATATAATGAACCTGCCAAACAGAGAATCAGCAGCAGTGTCACATTGTGCTCTGCTATTGTGAAAATAATGCTTTCTATTTCTAATGTGAACAGAGGCGTGAAAAGTGCTTGACTCAAATCCTCCACATATAGCACGTGTATAAATGCCATAGCCCCTCTTGTCTCCCATTTTATACTCCCTTCTGAAACATATCACTCGTTTGTCCAACACCATCCATTTATGCATTATTGTTATTATATGCCAGGAGTCATCAGAGAGAGGGGTGCACTACCTCCCTCTTTCTCAGCCCTGGCCTGTCTCTGGAGATGGTAGTTTTCCCAGTTTTCCCCCTTTCTATTTATTAACAGTCTGAGGATGAGCTCACAGCAGTGCTAGGACGTTGCCGATGCTAATGCAGCAGACATAAAGTCCATTTTGTTTTGTCTCTGGTTTTGCATTCCTCTAAATATGGCATGCAGTGGTAGATTGAAACCATATGTGGTTAGTTTTAGATCCTAGTTTCCGGTTTTACTAATGAGTCTGACTTTTAGTGGTGATGTCACCTCAAAGGAAAACAAAAAGTTGTCAATCTGCATGTGAAATTAAGATGTATAGATAGACTTCTCTGGGTTTTTGTGAATAAATAATTTGACCTTCGTTGTCCAATGCCATGTCGGTTTTCAACGTTTTGACTACAGATAGAACAGTGTTGGTCTAACTCTCCAGTCCCCTACTCACCTCAGGTCCCACGGCGCTGCTGGCACATGGTATTGCCTACGGCAGCACGGTCACCACCCACCCTGGTGCGAAGGACAAGATGATGACTGGAGGTAAAGTAAAACAGCCAGGCTACCACAGGGCTAAGGTTCAGGCTGATGAATCTCTACTACTGTACATAGCTTGGTCACAGACTAACACAGCCAATGTGGTTTTGTTGTTTGTTAGCGGGTTGTTACACACCAAATACATCCACAGGTAGGAAATATATCTGTATGATAACTCAGCAGGCTCAGTGTGACAGGAAATGCAGCTTATTCTTGCAGTACAATGAGCACAACCAAATTATCGGTACTACTGAACAATGACATAAGCCTGTGTGGTCTTTTGTGTCCAGCAGAGGGTGCTATAAATGATTTCCATACTTTATGGTAATCATTAATACAAGGTCTATGCAGTCTCGTAAACCAGATCCTAGGCCAGGGTTCCTCAACTGGCAGCCCATGGGGTGATTTTATTTGGCCCCCCAAATAAAGTGGTTAGACATAAAAGACTCTAAAAACACCAGCAAATCAGCTTCAAGTAATTTTACATTTTGGAAATCTGTTCCAAAGTATTCCCACGCATAATATATATGTGATTGTATACAAATGTAAGCCAGGTTTGAAATTATTATGTTTAGTTAAATATTATATCTGTTTGGGCTTCTTGCGGTCAATTTGCAGTCTACAAATTGTTTGTAATTATGTTCCAGCCCCCTGACCATCCGCTCAAGAAAATATCGCCCCGCGGCTGAATCTAGTTGATCCCTGCCCTAGGCTAAGGAGGATTTGGAAATTGTGGAAGGCAACGCGGATCCCTTGAGAGACTAGTCATTATGCACCAGCATTTGACCTGACTCAAACAGTGAACACAGTAACAGAAATACTTAAAAAATATATACTGCACAAATGCAAGTTAAGGTGGGCGTAGGAATTTTTGAAAAGATTAAAACAAAAATTAGTCATCTGATTTGAAGCAGTACTAAATGATCTGCATTTGCAAACTGTTGTGCATAACGATAGTGTCTCTCTCTCTACTCACCACTGTTCCTCTCCACTCCCTAGGCCACTACACGTATTCGGAGGCTCGGGTCCAGAAGGATTGCCATCTGATCACCAGCCGTGGGCCAGGAACCAGCTTTGAGTTTGCCCTGGCCATTGTAGAGGAGCTCATGGGGGCTGAGGTTGCTGCTACTGTCAAAGCACCCCTGGTTCTGAAAGACTGAGTGGTGTTGAGTGTCGCAAGCTGAAGCACTGCAAGCAGCATGATCAACTTCACCCCAACTACTCAGCACTGTTCATTATGATACACAGGCCAATCATTGTGATCAAAGAATAATGGTTGACAGGATAATGAATGATAGTAATAACATGGATTTTATTATTGTCTCCTTCTCTTTCCTTCACTGGGATATGTTGCCCAGTGAAGACTAGTAGTTTAGAATGTAGCCACAGCATGAAATAAAAATGACATTTGTGTTTCATCATCACACAGAGAAAATAATACAAAGGTTATGGATTAATAATCTTACTGAATCGACAATTATAACATTTAATTGGTAACGTTACAGTGCTGCTACTGGTAGTCTCGGTCTACGAGTAGTAGTCTTCAGCAGTATGTAGGTAGGCTAAACAGCAGATTTGAGAGCTTAAAATAAATATGATTTTAAGGACTGGTAAAAGGGATTGCGAAATCACTGGTGGGCGCGGGAAACCTAGCTGTTCAGTTGATTGACATTGAGTATGGCCAATGAAAATCTTTGCATGGTTGTGTCTTCACGTAAATAGCCAGTGAAAACGTCAAATAAACGGGCTTGGATCTGAAGCAGCGTGTGTTGGGGATGTCAACGCGGTAAAGACAAGGGGCTGTTGTTTCAGAACCAGACCAGAGGATTGTTGACTTGACAAGAAACATAGGTAGGTGCTAGCTAGCTACTGTATACGGTACCAAATGATGTTGTCTCTGAATGCTAATGGCGTGGCAATGTAGTCTGGTACTTCCAAGTTATTGTTCACTCACACAGCCTCAAGTTATATCAAGCAGATGAGTGGGTTAGCCGGCCGGTTTAGCGAGCTTGCTATTACACAGTGTATGGTGCCTAATTTACTAGCTAGCGAGTAGTCTACAATTATTAGTTGCTAACCGATGTGTAAATTTGAATTCATTGCTCATTACTTGTGATTTGACTGAGTGCATAGCTAGTACAATATGTGCCAGACCACGACAGTAAAATACCGGCGAAGGAGAGACCGCTATACATCATCATTGACAAAAACGCTGTTCATCATCGCTGCCTTTCTTAGTTTTGTGTGCATACGGTAATCGTAGCAAACTCGTGATTGATTATTCAAAGCAAATGTAAACTTCTTGACAGCTCATGAACCAGAGCCTTGTATGCCATTATTGGCTCTGTCATAAATCTGAACCTAAGTCTGCAGATTCACACATTCTGCAGATATTTTTTTCGTGTGATTAAACTAGCGCATTCTATTTGTGCCCAGAGGATAAGGTCATTCAATATGACTGCCACCAGAATAACTGTAGCCCAAGGAAAGGGTGCCTTATGTTGGTTTAACCTAAATGTAGGTAATTTCTATATTTAGCTATTAATTAACACCCATCTTGGGAAAAGGAGTGTCCTAGCAGTCGCTACTAACATTATTTGTTGAAAACAACATTCCTTCAGTCAGAGAAGCCTGTATTGGATTTACCATGCATATAAATGCAATTTCTTGTTTAGACCTGGTTGATCAGACACCATATCTTCATGGACTGCAGCTGTGCATCCTAACAAGTGGAATCTCAACTTCATTGTAGACACACAAACCAATTTCAATGCCACCTTATGGCAACCGGCTTTACCATTATGTTTTACCCAAGCCAGTTTGCTACCTTCACACATAAAATGTTCATGATATTGACGGTCGGTTAGTACTGTTATTGACTGCTTATGACAACTGACATTACACTGTTATGACACAAACATGTATCAGCTATTATGATGGAGGGTTGAAGGAAAATGTATGGAATATCAAAGTTGTCGTGTGAGACATAGCATTGCTGTACTGTACCTAGATAATAGTAATAGATGACCCTTTTGAACTACTGTATTCACACCATTTGCTTACTATAAAGTTGATCCTTAATACTTTTTACACTTCTGCTTTTGTGCTCTTTTAATACTCATAGGAGATGTGTGATGATTATAAAACTCCTATTTTTAACTCAAGTTAACTTTGATACAGTATGCTTTGTGATGTTTGTTCCTGTTTTGAGAGTTGAAAGGAAAACAGAATGCATCATTAAAAATAAGTGTTAATTGTTCTCAAACGGCAAATAGTTTGTAGCTGACTTGCATCTACACTCTTTTGTGGTAGCCTCTGCAACAGACTGATTCAATGGGAAACCACTATAGATTCCAGTGTCAGATAAGCATCTACAGTATAAGCAGAGCAGTCAGGAGTCATCCAAATGAAAGGGGAGCTTAAGCATTTTCCTCTTACAATACATAACATAGACCTAAAGAAAGTCTTTGTCGTGTTGGAAGGTGAACCTTTGCACCAGTCTGATGTCTGAGTGCTCTGGAGCAGGTTCTCATCAAGGATCTCTCTGTACTTTGCTCTGGTAGTCTTTCCCTCGTTCCTAACTAGTCTCCCAGTCCCTGCCGCTGAAAATATCCCCACAGCATGATGCTTCCACCACCATGCTTCCCCATAGGGATGGTGCCAGGTTTCCTCCAGATGTGATGCTTGGCATTCAGGCCAAAGAGTTCAATCTTTGTTTCATCAGACCAGAGAATCTTGTTTCTCATGGTTTGAGAGTCTTTAGATGCCTTTTGGCAAACTCCAAGCGGGCTGTCATGTGCCTTTTTCTGAGGATGCTTCCATCTGGCCACTCTACCATAGCGGCCTGATTGGAGGAATACTGCAAAGACGGTTGTCCATCCACAAGGTTCTCCCACCTCCACAGAGGAACTCTGGAGCTCTGTCATAGTGACCAATGGGTTCTTGGTCACCTCCCTGACCAACGCCCTTCTCCCCCCAATTGCTCAGTCTTGGTGGTCCAAAACTTCTTCCATTTAAGAATGATGGAGGCCACTGTGTTCTTGGGGACTTTCAATGCTGCAGACATTTTTTGGTACCCTTTCACAGATCTGTGCCTCGACACAATCCTGTCTCGGAGCTCTATGGACAATTCCTTCGACCTCATGGCTTGGTTTTTGCTCTGACATGCACTGTCAACTGTGGGACCTTATATAGACAGGTGTGTCCCTAGTGGCGCAGCGGTTTAAGGCACTGCATCTCAGTGCAAGAGGTGTCACTGCAGTCCCTGGTTCGAATCCAGGCTGCATCACATCCGGCCGTGATTTGGAGTACCATAGGGCTGTGCACAATTGACCTGGGGTAGGCCGTCATTGTAAATAAGAATTTGTTTTTAACTGACTTCCCTAGTTAAATAAAGGTTTCATGTGTCCCTTTCCAAATCATGTCCAATCAATTGATTTTACCACAGGTGGACTCCAATCAAGTTGTAGAAACATCTCAAGGATGATCAATGGAAACAGGATGCAATTGAGCTCAATTTCAAGTATCATAGCAAAGGGCTGAATACTTATGTAAATGTGATATTTCTAAAAACATGTTTTTTGTGCTTTGTCATTATGGGGTATTGTGTGTAGATTGATGAGGAAAATAAACAATTTAATTAATTTTAGAATAAGGCTCTAACGTAACAAAATGTGGGAAAAGTCAAGGGGTCTGAATACTTTCAGAATGCACTGTACATAAATGTATATGTTATTCAAGCTCATGCTAAAATTAAAAAGCAGTGAAACATCTGAATTGATGCCAGGATAAGGCTTCAAACATCATCAGAGGGTACCCTCTGGCACAGTCTTATTCATGTCACTATGTTGTCATCTTCCAGTTGGATAGCTTATTTATGACATGTTACATGTTTTTGCTGTTGGACATGCATGGTAGCATGTATTATTCTGCTTGAGCAGCTGTACAGTAGAGAGCTGGAGGCCTGTATGCCTTCCTATTTCTGGACTGGGTGGGGGAGGGCCAGGGTGAAGAGACATTGGTTAAATGATGCAATTATAGAAATCTGTGAATCACCTGATTAGACCCACCTATAGAGAAATGAAGAGGTTATTCTTGCTTTTTCAGGTAGGCCATTTGCACCAGATACGCTACACAAGAGATGGTCACATGCAGAAGATCAACATCTCAATGCGACATGAAGCGTTGAGATGTTGTTTAACTTCCATGTAGGCACTAAACATCAGTAAACAAACTGACACAGTTTTGACTGTGGTGCACATCAGAGTTCACTGCCTGGCATACCATTGAAAATGGGCTTATTGAAGAAAGCAGAGCACCAGTTGAGTTGACATTGGCCTACCACTTCACCCACGACTGCACAGTATGACACTCAGGCTTTGTTTTTGGTTGTGTACAATATTTGACACAAACTTATCCCTGATAGGCTAATTAGAATAGACTTTGAAGCCCTTGATTGGGAAGGAACATTGTTGGGAACATTGTTTGGAGGGCTCTTTGAGTTGTGGTGTCTCCAGAGCAGGATGATCAAGTACTTATTTCTGGAGATGTTATGACAAGGTAATTGAAGCGATTCATTAGATTTCGATCTAGAACATTTCTAATTGCAGGGGTTAATGAGAATGGCTGAACTCTATCAGTGGGTATGGCACTCATCACTATATCAATTATTAGGCTGTCTGCTGTGCGCCTGTGATAATGTAATTAGGATTTGCATAAGCAAAATATACCAAGCCACACATTTATAACTGGAATTCTATCATAATGAATTGTAAAATGGCTGCCATGTTTGCCGTTACAGCTCAAATACTCAAGGGCCGCCCACAGTAGCAGGCTAATATGTATGAGGCTATAAATGTGTTAGTGCTGAGCGATTAACCACCATTTTTTTTTGGGGGGGGGGGAATCAAGTCAAGAACTATGTGGGATGCTAAGCTGAAGGGAGTTGTTGTTTGCATTAAGAAAATATTCAACCTAGTTTGGTGCAGGAACGTGGTAATTAACTGGAATGACCATAAGCCATTGCCCCAGTTTTTTTCAGTCTCAATAGACTGAGAGGAAGAGGCAATCTGTCCAAAATAAGCATAATGGGTTTCAATGGGCTTATTTTGGACCTAAGCTTGTCGCTTGCCTTCCAGCCTTTGGGACAACGACTCCCATTGTTAGGGCATAGACATGAACATCTCGTCATTATATACAGATCATGTTAGGTTAGATACATACAGACCGCATAAACCGCATGAGAAAGGAATGTACACAAAGAGGGGGCCAGAGACAGCTTGTGGGGGATATTTTCAGCGGCAGGGACTGGGAGACTAGTTAGGATCAAGGGAAAGACGACCAGAGCAACGTACAGAGAGATCCTTGATGAAAACCTACTCCAGAGCACTCAGACATCAGACTGGTGTGAAGGTTCACCTTCCAACACGACGAAGACTTTCTTTAGGCCTATGTTATGTATTGTAAGAGGAAAATGCTTAAGCTCCCCTTTCATTTGGATGACTCCTGACTGCTCTGCTTATACTGTAGATGCTTATCTGACACTGGAATCTATAGTGGTTTCCCATTGAATCAGTCTGTTGCAGAGGCTACCACAAAAGAGTGTAGATGCAAGTCAGCTACAAACTATTTGCCGTTTGAGAACAATTAACACTTATTTTTAATCATGCATTCTGTTTTCCTTTCAACTTTCAAAACAGGAACAGCTTGTGAAAGTATACCTTATCTTTTTTTGAAGAACTAGTTAAATGATTTCGTCAGACAGCTCTGCAGCATACTTTTTTATTGAACCTTCATTTAACTTGGCAAGTCGGTTAAGAACAAATTCTTATTTTCAATGACAGCCTAGGAACAGTGGGTGAAAACTGATAACAGAAAAATGAAAACTGATAACGTAATCAAATAAAAACAAAGTAATTTACACTATTTAAATATTGTATTATTTCATAGTAATTTCCTATTTTACTATAGATGTCTCCCCAATGTGAACCTGGCGGAGACAATGGAATATTTTCAATGTTTTGGCAATTACATTTTCAATATTTTTGGCTTTGGAATATCCATTAAAACTAGAGGTCGACCGATTATGATTTTTCAACACCGATACCGATTATTGGAGGACCAAAAGGCCGACACCGATTAATCGGCCGATTATTAATATGTTTTTTTTTAAATATATATATATATATATATACACACACACAGCTCTAAAGTGACAACGATACTGAAGAGTCTGCTTAGGAGACAAATACTCTCAACTGTTTGAATAATAAAAATAGAGTTTAAGTTACCTGTGATGAATGCTGAAAACAAAAACAAATTTCTATATGCAGGAAATCCTATTTTAATAATGGGCATGGTAAGAATTGACTACCAAAGTGCGAGTCATAATTCCCATGACACCTTCTAGCAAAATCTGAAAAGCGGTTCCTTCATTTATTCCATAGAATATTTTTAGATTAACTTAAAATAAGGTCTGTGTTTGGTTTAGGCTTACACCACCTTGCCAATTTTATAACTGTGTAGATATCCATAGGCTATAACTCTGATCAATATAAGCGAAGGTAATTTTTTTTGTAGAGTGGATTTATGAAAATATGTTGACAAACGTTACCTAGTGAGATTTACACGGGTATGAAAACGCTGAGGCGGTTTAAGCACAAAACACAGACCTTATTTGAAGTAGATCAAGACATTCTCTATGGAAGACATGAACGTTAAAATAACGAAGGAACCCCTTTCAAGTTCAGCCGCAAGTTATTACAGGAATTATGACGTGTCGACTATTTCTCTCTAAACCATATACCTTTGACTATTACGAGCCTGCTGCTGCCTACCACCGCTCAGTCAGACTGCTCTATCAAATATCAAATCATAGACTTAACTATAATATAATAAACCTTAGGTCATTAATATGGTCAAATCTGGAGACTATCATCTCGAAAACATTATTCTTTCAGTGACATACGGAACCGTTCCGTATTTTATCTAACGGGTGGCATCCATAAGTCTAAATATTCCTGTTACATCGCACAACCTACAATGTTATTTCATAGTTCCGTAAAATTCTGGCAAATTAGTTTGCAACGAGCCAGATTCTGTATACCCTGATTCTGCATGCAACGAACGCAAGAGAACTGACACAATTTCACCTGGTTAATATTGCCTGATAACCTGGATTTCTTTTAGCTAAATATGCAGGTTTAAAAATATATACTTCTGTGTATTGATTTTAAGAAAGGCATTGATGTTTATGGTTAGGTACAGTCGTGCAACGATTGTGCTTTTTTTTCGCAAATGCGCTTTTGTTAAATCATCCCCGTTTGGCGAAGTCTGCTGTCTTTGTTAGGAAGAAATAGTCTTTACAGTTCGCAACAAGCCAGGTGGCCCAAACTGCTGCATATACCCTGACTCTGTTTGCAAGAGAAGTGACACATTTTCCCTAGTTAAAAGAAATTCATGTTAGCAGGCAATATTAACTAAATATGCAGGTTTAAAAATATATACTTGTGTATTGATTTTAAGAAAGACATTGATGTTTATGGTTAGGTACACGTCGGAGCAAAGACAGTCCTTTTTCGCGAATGCGCACCACATCGATTATATGCAAAGCAGGACAGGCTAGATAAACTAGTAATATCATCAACCATGTGTAGTTAACTAGTGTTTTTGATTGATTGTTTTTTTATAAGATAAGTTTAATGCTAGCTAGCAACTTACCTTGGCAACGTAAAGCAGGTGGTTAGAGCGTTGGGCTAGTTAACGTAAGGTTGCATCCCCAAGCGCACAAGGTAAAAATCTGTCGTTCTGCCCCTGAACAAGGCAGTTAACCCACCGTTCCTAGGCCGTCATTGAAAATAAGAATGTGTTCTTTAACTGACTTGCCTAGTTAAATAAAGGTAAAAAAAATTATATAATAATACATTTTAAAAAAATCGGCAAATTGGTGGCCAAAAATACAGATTACCGATTGTTATGAAAACCTGAAATCGGCCCTAATTAATCGGCCATTCCGATTAATCGGTCGACCTCTAATTAAAACACTTTAAAATCATTGTAATCGAAAACCGTGAATTATTTTTTAATAATCAAACTGACCCAACCTCATAAAGCACTCATCGCTCAGCACTAAAATGTGTCTTCCCCAAACAATATTTCCCAGCATTTAAAATGTTCACTTCACGCTACCCCTCTACACCAACAAAGTATTGGAGTTGTAGGCCTAGCTAGTTGCATAGTCACCTCTTTCTTATGTATTCCAGGAGAGACTGGTCACTTCAGTCCAGTGAGGACTGAATCATTGCATTCCATACTATGTTATGGGCTTAGTGAGGCTTGAAAGGCTCTGTGTAAGTTCTAGACTAATGCCTCAGCCTGTTATTTGTTTGCGTAATACCTGTTGTTTGTACAGTGTGTAGTAATCCCCAATGAGAGTTGGCTAAGACTTATTGGCTTCTGTGGCTGTCTCACGAGAAGGCTTGGGCCGTGTATCGTACATTGTCTTCAGAAAGTATCTATACCCCTTGACTTTTTCCACGTTTTTTGTTACAGGCTGAATTTAAAATGTATTAAATTGAGATTTTGTGTCACTGGCCTACACACAATACACCATAATGTTAAAGTGGAATTATGTTTTTTACAAATGAATTAAAAGTGAAAAGCTGTAATGTCTTGAGTCAATACGTATTCAACCCTTTGTTATGGCTAGCCTAGTAACTTCAGGAGTAAAAATTAGCTTAACAAGTCACATAAGTTGCATGGACTCACTCTGTGTGCAATAATAGTGTTTAAGGACCCTCAGTCGAGCAGTGAAGTTCAAAAACAGATTCAACCAGAAAGAACAGGGAGATTTTCCAATGCCTCTCAAAGAAGGGCACCTATTGGTAGATTGGATAAAAAAAAAAAAAATGCATGTTGAAGTTATTAATTACACTTTGGATGGTGTATCAATACACCCAGTCACTACAAAGATACAGGCGTCCTTCCTAACTCAGTGGACAGAGAGGAAGGAAACCGCTCAGGGATTTCTATGGTGACTTTAAAACAGTTACAGAGTTTAGTGGCTGTGATAGGAGAACTGAAGATGGACCAACATCATTGTAGTTTCTCCACAATAGTAACCTAAATCACAGAGTGAAAAGAAGGAAGCCTGTACAAAATATAAATATTCCAAAACATGCATCCTGTTTGCAATAAGGCACTAAAGTAAAACTGCAAAAGAAATGTCTCAAAGAAATTAACTTTATGTCCTTATGTTTGGGGTCATCATACAACACATCACTGAGTCCCACTCTTCATATTTTCAAGCCTGGTGGTGGCTGCGTCATGTTATGGACATAGGTTCCCTCCAAACTGCATGCGTGCGTGCAGCTCCCTAGGCCTGCAGCGCAGAATAAATATCACACGGCGAGAAGCACGAGATTGAACTTCAGTTTCCCTGTTAGTTAACACTATCAACATTTACCTTTACTGTGGCAATTATGATCGAATCAACGCAATATTAGCCACTTTCAATGCAACATACTGAAACAAAACCAACTATGCAAGAGATTTTGTTGTAGGCAGAACGCATCGGAGTAGGATTCTATTGCACTGACACTCAGGACTCAGCCTGTACTCTACACTGACCGGTGAGGCATAACCAATCAGAGCTGCAGTAGCCATATATGCAAATATACCATTGCCATTGATCTGTGCGTTTACTTTGAACTGGACTGTTTACAGCATGAGGGGTCGTGAGTAGATGTGCTTGTTTAGAGATCAAAGCAAGAGCTGCATGTAGCTCATGTGCACATTTTGTTAATATAAAGGGAAAGGGGGATTCCTAGTCAGTTGTACAACTGAATGCCTTCAACTGAAATGTGTCTTCCTGCATTTAACCCAACCCCTCTGAATCAGAGAGGTGCGGGGGGCTGCCTTAATCGATATCCACGTCTTCAACGCCCGGGAACAGTGTGTTAACTGACGTGCTCAGGGGCAGAATGATATATTTTTACCTTGTCAGCTCGGGGATTCAATCCAGCAACCTTTCGGTTACTGGCCCAACGCTCTAATATCCTTTGCTAGTTAGTGAGTTATTAGCCCAGTTATAGATCATTTGTAGTCAGCAATAGGGGAGTGATTGCTTCCTACAAGAGCACAAAACGTGTACATTTATAGACATCTTTGAAAAGCACGCTTTTTTCTTCTTAAAGGGCAGTGTTGTATTTTGAGACAGTCAGGAATAAGCTAAGTAGCCAATAGGCAGACGGTAGCATAATTTGTCTGATTCTCTGGAATAATAATTTATTTTATTTTCTAAAGTGGTTTCTTGCATCAAACAGCACAACAACATTTTCAGTCACCTCCTTGTTTGAAGGACAAGTGGATAAACAGGTTAATGTCAAGCCCTGCATGTTTTTTTTCAAAAGTCTCATAGAATGTAGGCCTACATTGAACACCACACATTGGCTGCTACTGTAGGCTGAAGCACAGGTACAATCCTAGAGGAAAACCTGGTTGTCTGCTTTCCAACAGATACTAGGAGACAAGTTCACCTTTCAGCAGGACAATAACCTAAAACACAAGGCCAAAAATACACTGGAGTTGCTTACCAAGACGTCATTGAATATTTCTGAGTGGCCTAGTTACAGATTTGACTTAAATTGGCTTCAACATCTATGGCTAGACTTGAAAAAGGAAGTCTAGCAATGATCAACAACCAACTTGAGAGCTTGTACAATCCAGGTGTGTAAAGCTCTTAGAGACTTACCCAGTAAGACTCACAGCTGTAATCGCTGCCAAAGGTGATTCTAACGTGTATTGGCTCAGGGCTGTGAGTACTTATGTAAATTACATTTCTGTATTTCATTTTCAATAAATTTGAAAAAATGTCAAAACATGTTTACACTTTGTCATTATGAGGTATTGTGTGTAGATGGATGAGAAAAAATGAATATTTTATCCATTTTGAATTCACAACAAAATTTGGAATACTTCAAGGAGCATAAATACTTTCTGAAGGCACTGTATATGTCACGTCCTGACCATAATAAGTTGTTATTTTCTATGGTAGAGTAGGTCAGGGCGTGACAGGAGGTGTTTGTTTGTTTTTGTATTTCTAGGTTCAGTTTCTAGTTTTGTATTTCTATGTTGGAGTTGTTTGGGTTGATCTCCAATTGGAGGCAGCTGATCCTCGTTACCTCTAATTGGAGGTCATATTTATGTTGATGTTTGTCCCACCTGTGTTTGTGGGTGATTATCTTTTGAGTAGTGAGTTTTCCTCTCTGCATCACGGTTTGTTGTTTTTTCTGTTTCAAGTATTGAGTGTATTGCATTTAGTTCCACGGAATAAATAAATATGTGGAACTACGAACACGCTGCATTTTGGTCCGATCCTTCAGACAGCCGTGACAGAATCACCCACCAAAAAAGGACCAAGCAGCGTGCCCAGGAGGAGCAGGGATCCTGGGCCAGGGAAAGGAGAGAATGGAGGACGTCCTGGACATGGGAGGAGGTAATGGCAGGGGACAAGACCCTGCCATGGAAGCAGGTGGAGACAGCGAGGGAGGAACGGCGACATTACGAGGAGCTAGCCCAACGAAGGAAGCACGAGAGGCATCCCCCAAAAAATGTTTGGGTTGGGCACACAGGAAGTTTGGCAGAGTCAGGATGGAGACCTGAGCCAACTCTCCGTGCTTACCTTGGGGAGCGAGTAACGGGGAAAGCACCGTGTTATGCGGTGATGTGCACTGTGTCGTCAGGGCGCACTCACAGGCCGGTGCGATCTGTGCCCGTGCCCTGCATTAGTCGAGCTAGGTTGAGCATCCAGCCAGAACGGGTTGTGCCAGCTCTACGCTCGAGATCTCCAGTGCACCTCCACGGCCCAGTATATCCTGTTCCTGCTCCCTGCACTCGCCCTGAGTTGCGTGTTACTAGTCTGGCGCCTCCTATGCCAGCCCCACGCATCAGGCTTCCAGTGAGCCTGCCCAGTCCGGGGTACGTCCTGTTCCTGCTCCCCGCACTCGCCCTGAGGTGTGTGTTACTAGTCTGTCGCCTCCTATGCCAGCTCCACACATCAGGCCTCCAGTGCGCATCCCCAGTCCGGAGCCTCCAGCGACGCCCCTCAGTCCGGAGCCTCCAGCGACGCCCCTCAGTCCGGAGCCTCCAGCGACACTCCTCAGTCCAGAACCTCCAGCGACGCTCACAAGTACGGATTCTCCAGCTACGCTCCTCAGTCCAGAGCCTCCAGCGCCGCTCCTCAGCCCGGAGCCTCCAGCGCCGCTCCCCAGTCCGGAGCCTCCAGCGACGCTCCCCAGTCCGGAGCCTCCAACGGCGGTCCACATCCCGGAGCCTTCAGCGGCAGTCCGCATCTCGGAGCCTTCAGCGGCGGAGCCTTCAGCGGCGGTCCGCATCCCGGAGCCTTCAGCGGCGGAGCCTTCAGCGGCGGTCCGCATCCCGGAGCCTTCAGCGGCGGTCCGCATCCCGGAGCCTTCAGCGGCAGTCCGCATCTCGGAGCCTTCAGCGGCGGCCCGCATCTCGGAGCCTTCAGCGGTGGTCCGCATCCCGGAGCCTTCAGCGGCGGAGCCTTCAGCGGCGGTCCACATCCCGGAGCCTTCAGCGGCGGTCCGCATCCCGGAGCCTTCAGCGGCGTGCATGAAGTTATTAATTACACTTTGGATGGTGTATCAATACACCCAGTCACTACAAAGATACAGGTGTCCTTCCTAACTCAGTGGACAGAGAGGAAGGAAACCGCTCAGGGATTTCTATGGTGACTTTAAAACAGTTACAGAGTTTAGTGGCTGTGATATGAGAACTGAAGATGGATCAACATCATTGTAGTTTCTCCACAATAGTAACCTAAATCACAGAGGGATTCGAAAATGCTCCAAAAATGTTCGCAATGCGCTTGATAGCATTTAGTTAGCATTCTCTATGGGGTTTTGCATTTACTTGTTAGCATTGCTAACCTTCAGATTACAGAGGCTTAGTGGGGTTTGAAATAGCACCCCTTGTGTTCAGTGCCGGTATTACCGAATATCCCAGTATGGCACAAGGTTGGTATGGAGGTAAAACAATCTGGATACCGCCCAAGCCAACTGAGGAGCAATCCTTTTAGGACAGCAGGCTCACTCACTCGCCATGATGCATCAGTCTGAGGCACTGATGAACAACTCAACCTGTTTTCATTGATTTGCGAAGATGCAATCTAAATGTCCTCATCTACTGTACATAGCTAGAGTTTGACCGTTCCTTTTGTTTTTGGTTTTTGGAGTAAATTAATCTAGCTGTTCAATGGTAGCCTAATGTAAATGAATCTGACCATTCTAATCAGCCAATCTGTTGTAATATAATTGAACACAGCAGGCCATACCAATGAACCTATTTCTACTGAGTAGGCCATGCTGAGATGAATCCCATTATGCTGATGTATAGGCTATTATTATACATACCATCATTAGGCCCTAGGGCTATATGTGAATCCAGATAAACTAATACGAGAGCATTTTGGTCTGGTCCAGGTAATAAATCCAAGTCTCAGTTATGCGCCTTGCATTTCTGTGCTGTCCCTGGGTAGTGAGTGAGGGGTTTGTGTAATTGGTTGGGCTGTTCTGAAGTACCCAGCTGCTAGTGAGGAGGGCAAACACTTAAGCACCTGGCAGGAACAGGAGCCGCGCCCAGCCCTCCCTCATGGCGCTATCTGGCTCCGATTCAGAGCGGAGCATCCTAATACACTTCAGATACTCACTCTGGTTACAGAGCAGCATACAGAACACCAGCACCTGGGAGCAATGGAGGTGGAGATGGGGGTTATGTAAGAGCAGCAGGAATGGAGGGAGCTGCAGTGGAGTAGCAGAAATATAGGTCAGTTTAGACCATTTCTGAATCGTGTCACTGAATCAAGCTAGATCTATTACACGTTTATCAATGTGTAATATGCAACTTGGCAGATACCATTTTCCTTCCTGAGTCATGTTGAAGGAAAAGGGATTGTAGAAGAAGTCCAAGTAGCATTCTCCTTGACCTATCTAGGGTTCCTTGAACTACCCAATGAAAATGCATGGATCTGTTCTAATTCAGCATGGCACAGCTCTTCTGGATGCATAGCTGTCTGAGTGACACCCTTCACTGCTGGGCCATGTAAAAAGGGTGGAGTCGAGGTGGAGCTGCTGGAACAGAAGCTGGCGATGTCGTGACTGGGCTTTAGCTCGGAGAGAGAGGCCAAGGACAGTTGTGCGCAACGGTAGAGCCACATTAGTCCCCCGGGGTTCTGGGCTACACACACACACTGAGGCACACTAACACTATCAGGGAAACTGAGCTGAAAACCATAGTCCCACAAACATACGCAGAGAAAATAAACAAAAAGAGGAAGAGTTAAGCAATGAATTAGATATTTTGCCAAGTTCCAAATGTAGGCTTACTGACCTGCTCTTATTCATGTTGAATGGCTTGTTTCACTAGAATTGGAACTTGGACTGCTATTGAGCTTCATTGGCCAATGCTTTCCTATGGTCCAGATAATGTTTGTAAACAACTACATTTCCCAAGCACACATACGCTTGATCAGATTTGCCAGTCTTTGAACCCAATCCATGGCTTTTTTTCTTTGTGCTTCAGTGATAAGCTACACAGCCTTGCCCTTCCGTCTGAGAAAATGGTTCCCTGCCATCAGAAGGCTGAAAAGGCACACGCTGCTATTGTCTCCATCCTCTCCAATCATCATTTAATTAATATTGGAGGAAGCTGTTTCCCACTTCCATCTCTTCTCCTCACCTTCTGTCTATCTCTCGCGCTCTCCCTCTGTTCCTCCGCATGCTTACTCTAGCGCTGACAGTGCAAAGGGAGGTGTGTGTGTGTGGGAGGGAGGGAGTGCCTTTAATGCATCTGTTCTCATTGACTCACACTGACTCTCTAGGTTCACTCATCACACACACACATTCATTGTCTCTCTCTCTCTCTCTCTCTCTCTCTCTCTCTCTCTCTCTCTCTCGTCTTTCTATCCCTCCCTCTCCTTGTCTCTGTCTTTCTGTTTCATGCTCAGACAGACATGTCCATTCTTTCAGTCGCTCAGACACACAGCTACTGACACAGGAACACATACTAGAGGGGAAGGCATCCACCAGTCCTCTCATTCCTCCTCACTCTTCACTCCTCTCTCCTCGCTGTGTTTTTCTACTTGGAAGCTGGCTGTACCATCCCTGCTCTGCTCTACCTCCATCCCAGCCCTGCTTCAGGAGGCTCAGATCGCTGCGCCAGGAGTCGGCAGCAGCCAGCGCACTGAGCAGAGGTGGGTGTTAGACTAGACTAGATCATCATGGCTGAGGCTCCACTCTCCAGCATCTCTCCCTCTATCTCTTCTCCTCCCTCTCCTCTGAACGACTGAGTAGATGTGTGTGCTTGTAGCACAGAGCAGATAGCATACAATGCTGCAATATTCTGTCTTTGTTTATACCTCTCTCACGGTCTCTGTGCTTCCTTCTATATCTGTCCATCCGCTGGTTTGCTGCTCTTGCTGCACTGAGAGGCGTCTGTGCATACCATATTACACTGGGTGTATTTCTGCCCTGTCTCCCCCGTCTCTCTGTCTGCGTCTGTCATGGTTTATGCATGTCCTGTTCTCTTAAATTAATCCCAGGGACTGGCCATGGTGTCAGATTTATAGAGAACCACCTTAAAATAGCTTTGCAGTGAAGGTACACACACACACACACACACAGTCTGTGGTGAGTTTTGAGCTGGAACCCTTACCTGCTCCTGTCAATGCTGCAGAGCCCATCTGTTGCAGACAATGTCGTATTTATGCAACACACTCCAGCTAGACATGTAAAGAAACTGTTTTTATAATGTTGTAGTGTTTGTGGCCCAAAGGTTGTGACAGAGGTGTGTGTGTGTGTGTGTGTGTGTGTGTGTGTGTGTGTGTGTGTGCGTGTGTGTGTGTGTGTGTGTGTGTGTGTGTGTGTGTGTGTGTGTGTGTGTGTGTGTGTGTGTGTGTGTGTGTACACTCATGCTGGGGTTGTAGCAGCGGACAAGGATGCTGAGGCTGCTTTTAAGCTCTGGTCCAAGGCGGGGGCGAGCAGCACTAGGGGGAGGTGAGGAGAGGCAGGCTGCAGGGGTTTGGTGCAGTAAGTTGTTTCATGTAGCCAGCAGCAGCAGAGAAAGGAGAGCAAGGCAGATCTGTGTTGATACTGAATATTCTTAGGTGAGTTTTACTCTAGCCGAGACCTATATGACAAGATGTCAAAACAGTTATACTGTTAGTCTAGTCACTCTGGATAAGAGGTTCTGCTAAATGACCCCAAAAATGTTTAATGACAAAGTCGTGAATGCTTTGTGTGCCTATTGGGATGGCGATAGATTATGCGAAGCATTTATCCTACATTAACACAACTGTAAAGATGATTCTGTGCCCAATGTCCTTCATAAACGTTATGTTCTGTCCACCTGGAAAAGGCCTACTATAGGGCTTTGGTAAGGAACACTGGGTGTAATTACAAGTAAATGTTTAAGGCCTAATGTCTGATCTCCAGTTACAAGCCCACAGTTTCAGAGACTGATGTAACTAGCGCAGCATCAGACGACAGGGGGATGACCAGACTGATACACAGTACAGTAGTCATACAGAGGAGAGCTTCTTGGATTCTTCTGAGGGAGTCTTCCCTAAACGGAGCTCTTTAATCATCCTCAAGTCAAGATGTAGTGGCCAGTCTAGGTTCATAAGAGCTGTTAGAGAGACACACACACACACACACACACACACAAAATTGTCATACTTGAGTAAAAGTATAGATACCTTAATAGAAAGTTACTCAAGTGGAAGTCACCCAGTAAAATACTATTTGGTTCTAAATATACTTACGTATCAAAAGTACTTATATTAAGTGAAGCAGACGGTACCATTTTCTTGTTTTTTAAATTTACGGATAGCCAGTGGCACAGTCCAACACTCAGACATCATTTACTAAAGATGCATTTGTGTTTAGTGAGTCCGCGAGATCAGAGGCAGAAGGGATGACCACGTGTTCTCTTGATAAGTCCGTGAATTTGATCATTTTCCTGTCTTGCTAAGCATTCAAAATGTAACAAGCCCCTTTGGGAGTCAGGGAAAATGTATGGAGTAAAAGGTGGTGTAGTGGTCTAAGACACTGCATGGCAGTGCTAGCTGTGTCACTAGAGATTCTGGGTTCGAGTCCAGGCCTTGTCACAGCCGGCCGCGAACGGGAGACCCATGGGGCGGCGCACAATTGGCCCAGCGTCGTCCAGGTTATGGGGAGGGTTTGGCCGGCAGGGATGTCCTTGTCCCATTGCGCACTAGTGACTCCTGTGGCGGGCTGGCTGCAGTGCACGCTGACTCGGTTGCCAGGTGTACGGTGTTTCCCCCGACACGTTGGTGCGGCAGGCTTCCGGGTTAAATGGGCATTGTGTCAAGAAGCAGTGTGGCCTGGTTGGGTTGTGTTTCGGAGTATATAATATATATGTATATAAATAGTCAAGTACAATTACCCCAAAGTATTTTTACTTAAGTAGTTTACACCACAGCACACACACACACACTGGTTGTGAGGACTTTTAGGCAACCAACAATTGATACCTATTTACCCTAACCCCTAAGCCTAATCTAGCCTTTTTACAAGTGAGGACAGGCAAAATGTCTTCACTTGTCACGTCCTGACCAGTAAAGGGGTTATTTGTTTTTGTAGTTTGGTCAGGACGTGGCAGGGGGTGTTTGTTTTATGTGGTTCGGGGTTTGTTGGGCTATGTGCTTATGTAAGAGGGGTGTTTGTTTTATGTGTTCCGGGGGTTTTTGGTCTATGTTCTATGTAAGTGTATTTCTATGTTAGTTCTAGTCTTTCTATTTCTATGTTTAGTTAATGGGGTTGACCTTCAATTGGAAACAGCTGCTCCTCGTTGCTTCTGATTGAAGGTCCTATGTATAGGGGTGTTTTTGTAATGGGATTTGTGGGTAGTTTCCTGTTTTGTGTCTGTGCACCTGACAGGACTGTTTAGTGGCGGTCGTTGTTTTGTATATGTGATTTGTTTGTTTTTCCGTCTTTTGATTAAATAAAGAAGATGAGTATACACGTTCCCGCTGCACCTTAGTCTAATCCTTACGACGCCCGTTACATCACTTCTCAACATTTTAGGTGGTTTACTATTCTCGTGAGGACTTCTGGTACTTACAAGTATAGTAAAATGTGTGAACACACACACACACACACACACACACACACACACACACACACACACACACACACACACACACACACACACACACACACACACACACACACAGTGTGAAAACCTGTGTATTTATCACACGTCCCTTCCTCTGCAGCAGTGTGACCTGATGCACAGTAGTCAGAAAGGCAACCCACTGTTTGAGTGTTTTATGTTCCTGTTAGGTGTAACATGCACTCTAAAGTGAGTCACAGTATTCAGCAGAGCTGTAAACCTTGTTACTGTTACACAGCAAACTCAATGCAACTAAATGACCTCCTTGCTCTGTCAGTGCTTGCTGCCTACAAGACAGCGCTGCCTTACCTCATATTGGTCACCCAAATTATAGGTGGTTTGGCGAGTTGTTGTCTTTTTCTCACCGTGACCTGCACTTGACCTTTCTCCGTCCTCACTGAGGAATCCCCTAGCTAGCCTCAGATGGCTCTGTTGGATTAGCGTGATTTGAGCACGGTGTTCTTCCTCATGGTGACAGACCGCCTCACACTGGTTTGTGATGATGATGATACTGTTTTTGTGTCCCAGGCTGGCTCTGTGTTTTCTTCTAACTATGGATATGATATAGCCAGGCTTAGTTTGGGTTGATAAAGATTTTGTTATGCTTGCTATGAATTGTACTGACTGAAAAGTGCCATGATACTAGGCCTATTGATTCCGTTGCCTCAACCAGTTTCTCCAGAATGTTCCTTCTAGTCGCGCTGGATTCGCTGTAGGGTTTGGTCCCTGTCAGTGGCCTAGAGTGCCCTTCCTGCAGTTTGTCATCATAATGCTGTGCCAGTGGACTCTGTCTTCATAGACTATAGAAGCACCCTCATGGCAGTGTCCCAAGCTCAGAAATGTGTCCATACAGTGGCGGTGGATGCAGGAGGATGTGGTGGCTAATAAAAAAACGTTATTGATTTTCTGCGATAAAGTGCTTAGTGTAGACGAAGCCGCTGGTTGGGCTCAGCTACGCTCAGCGTTTTTGGCACCTTGTACTGACTGGACTGGGTCCTGACTGAAACAAGTCATTCACAGTAAGGCCAAATTAACCTAGAGCAATGTCAAATATTTCCCCCTCAGTTCAGATGAGTTACTGAAGGAGAAGAAAAAGCTGTTCCATCCCCTACCATTCAGAAACATACAGAGCTCACCAGAAACCGAAGAGTTCACACCTCCCAGGGGGCCTAGCTGTATCGCACTGCAGCAGAACAGGCCCTGCACACAGCAGTTATCATCTCTCCGCTTCCACTTGTACTTTCACAAGTCACAGAAATAACAATGTCATTGTCAGAATTTCTCACCCAGCTTCTACACATATGATGACTATCTTGTCTGTTCCAATGCACAAAGTGATGGAATAGTATAGAGCTAATATTTGAATACATCTACACAGTGATTTGTGAATTAGACTAGTGACGTATCAAAGCCATGTGATTTCTGATTGTACGTTGTGGTACTACCTGGTTATTTACAATGCAAGGCAATATTTTATGTTTGACACTGAATAGTGATCTAGTGCCTCTCTCACTCTCCCTTTCTCTCTCTCTGCTTCTCACTCTCCCTTTCTCCCTTTCTCTCTCTCTGCCTCTCTCACTCTCCAGTTAATGTCACCTCTTCCAGCTCTTACTGACAGCTACCCATGAGCCCCCTCTCTTTCTATTTGCTGTAACCAGCATCCTCACCCACTGAGCTACAACCGACAGTGGACGTCCATGGACGTTGAAAAGTAGTTGAAATTTGGTCAGTCCACTCTGGCCTTGACGTTACCATCCACAGACGGACCAGAATGGACGAAATTGGAACCTATGTTTCACAAGTTTGAATAGCACAGTACACCCACCACCTGCCAAATGCGGTTAGATTTTGTCATTGGGTGATAAGAATGTATATTTCACCAACCAAGTAAGCAGGTGGTCACGCAGAGCATTTCACTTCTATGGGCTAGGTGGGACGCTAGTGTGAAATATCAGGGCGGCAAATTCAAAAACAACAAAATGTCATAATTCAACTTTCTCAAACATACAACTATTTTACACCATTTTAAATATACACTTCTCCTTGATGTAACCACATTGTCCGATTTCAAAAAAGCTTTACAGCGAAAGCAAAACATTAGATTATGTTAGGAGAGTACATAGACAAAAATAATCACACAGCCATTTTCCAAGCAAGGACATGTGTCAATAAAACCCAAAACACAGCTAAATGAAGCACTAACCTTTGACGATCTTCATCAGATGACACTCCTAGGACATTATGTTACACAATACATGTATGTTTTGTTCGATAAAGTTCATATTTATATCCAAAAACAGGATTTTACATTTGTGCGTGATGTTCAGAAAATGTATTCCCACCAAAACCGCTGGTGAATGTGCACATCAATTTACAAAAATACTCATCATAAACATTGACAAAATATATAACAATTATTTAAAGAATTATAGATAGACTACCCCTGGATGCAACCGCTGTGTCAGATTTTAAAATAGCTTTACGGAGAAAGCACATTTTTCAATATTCTGAGAACATAGCTCAGCCATCACGGTGAGCTATTTAGACACCCGCCAAGTTCGGGACAACCTAAACTCAGAATTAGTATTAGAAATATTCTCTTACCTTTGCTGATCTTCGTCAGAATGCACTCCCAGGACTGCTACTTCCACAAGAAATGTTGTTTTTGTTCGAAATAATCCATATTTATGTACAAATACCTCCGTTTTGTTCGTGCATACAGATCACTTATCCAAAGGCATAACGCGCGAGCGCGGAACGAGAGACAAAAAGTCCAAATGTTCCATTACCGTACTTAGAAGCATGTCAAACGCTGTTTAAAATCAATCTTTATGGTATTTTTAACGTAAAATTGCGATAATATTCCAACCGGACAATAGCATATTCATTCAAGAAGAAAAAGAAGGAACGACGTGCTCGTGTGACTGCGCATATCCAATCCCTTTGTTGCCAGGCAGACCACTCAGTAACTGAGCTCCTATTATCTGCCCAGTGACAGGAAAATGCTCAAACCACTTTCGGAAGGCTTTAGACAGCCAATGGAAGCCTTAGGAAGTGCAACGTCCCCCACAGACACTGTAGCTTCGATAGAGAATCAAAAGCAAAACTACAATTCTCAGACTTTCCACTTCCTGCTTGGAATTTTCTCAGGTTTTTGCCTGCCATATGAGTTCTGTTATACTCACAGACACCATTCAAACAGTTTTAGAAACTTCAGAGTGTTTTCTATCCAAATCTACTAATAATATGCATATTCTAGTTTCTGGGACAGAGTAGTAACCTGTTTAAATTGGGTACGTTTTTCATCCGGCCGTGAAAATACTGCCCCCTAGCCCCAACAGGTTTTAAAGGGCCCACAGAAAATGTGCCAGACCTAATGATTGTGCTTGATTGAGCATTGTCACGCCCTGACCTTAGAGCCGTTTTTTCTCTATTTGGTTAGGTCAGGGTGTGATGTGTGGTGGGCATTCTATGTTGTATATTTCTTTGTTTTGGCCGAGTAGTGTTCCCAATCAGAGGCAGCTGTCTATCGTTGTTTCTGATTGGGAATCATACTTAGGCAGCCTTTTCCCACCTGTGTTTTGTGGGTAGTTGTTTTCTGTTTTGTATTCTGTACCTGACAGAACTGTACACTTTTCTTTTTTTTTTGTGTTCGAGTGTTTCATTATATAATAATATCATGAACACTTTCCACGCTGCGCTTTGGTCCACTCCTTTCCCGACGACAGTCGTTACAAGCATGGATCACTCCCAAACACTTTTATTCACTAACTTTTAGTCATTGTTCTCCTTTATGTATTTGTGTGCTTCTATATTTGTACTTAGGAGCACTTCATGTACTCCTTGTAAAAAATGTCAGCGTAGAGCCCTGAACTATAATAATAAATAAGCCGTATCACTCAGCATTTTGTGTTAGGGCAAGCACTTTGTTGATTCTTGATGTTCAGTTGTAGAACTGTTTATTTGTGTTTATTATTGGATCTAAATGCTTTATTTTAACATACATTGGTTAAAAGACGCAGGTCACAAAAATGAAATGAAATTAAGCAATATAACCAATATACTGTACACCATTACTTCTTGCTAGGAACACATTTCTTCTTTTTTTAAACATTACAAAGCATGCTTATCTGTTGTAATAATAAAACATAAAAACAATTGGCTTTTAAAAAATCTGAGTGGCTGGTAGATTTTTTTTTCTGTCTACCTGCCACAGTGGCTAGTGGACCAAAAAGTACATTTCCCACCCTGGCTGTACTGTACTCTTCTGTGCTCTGCTGCGCTGTGTGTCCAAACTTGTGAAATATGAGGAGAATGACATTCATATCCATAATTAGGCCTATGCATTTCTATACTGGAGAAGGACAATCATATCCATAATTAATGCCTATGCATTTCTGTGTAGTACAGATCAGAGACTAAGGCTGTCCCCGACTAAAACAGATCTTGGTCGAGCGAAAGTCGTCTGTTCTTTCGACCAATCGATTGGTCTACATTTTAAAACGGGTATTTTCCAATAATAGACACACCCTATATATGCATTGAGCTTGTCTGATACTTTAATAAGCATACTGTTTGTTGAAATAAGACACAAATTATTCAAGACGGAGCCATAGATCACGATAACCAGAAGAAAAAACCTTAACCTGACCCAACTATTCTCCTCCTGCTGCTACTGGCTTTCCCAGATTCTGCCATTACTCTCCTGAAGTTGCCGGTAACAGGCTACACGAGGAGTCGGCAACCTTTCTCATGTGGAATGCCAATTTATCTTACCATTTCTACCGATCTGCGTGCCAGTTATGGTTTTCAAATGCACATTTTCGTGGAACAGTTGCATTTCATTGATAATAACATCTTCACATCTCAAAATCATTGTCATGTGGTTAATCAAAATTCCATCCAAATCTAAATGAAAATGATACAAACCTAAAAAGGTGCTTCTATTGCCAACTATGTAAAAATAGCCTTTAAAGCCAACAACTAAAAACATTCCAGCCTGCAGGTAGAACTTCAAACATTGCATCAACTATCAACTTGGGTCAAGCCTGAAGCTCCTAATGAGCTCGAGACAGAAACAGCTGTAGGCTATTTGAGCAAGGGATAAGAAGTAATCAGGTAGGGCTATCTTATGATGTTTCTACTAAATCAGAGTGTCAACATTTTCCCTTTCAATCTGAGTGGTTAACATAAGGGAGAGACTTGGAAAGATTTTTCAAATACATTGAGGAACTATTGTCATTCTCAATGGATATAAAAACAGACTTTTGTTTGCTGAATATATATATATATATATATATATATTACAAACACAGTATCAGTCAACATTTTGGACACATCTACTCATTTCAGGGTTTTTCTTTATTTATACTATTTTCTACATTGTAGAATAATAATGAAGACATCAAAACTATGAAATAACACATATGGAATAATGTAGTAACCAAAAAGTGTTAAACAAATCAAAACATATTTTATATTTGAGAATCTTCAAAGTAGCCACCCTTTGCCTTGATGATAGCTTTGCACACTCTTGGCATTCTCTCAACCAGCTTCATAAGGTAGTCACCTGAAATGCATTTCAATTAACAGGTGTGCCTTGTTAATTTGTGTAATTTCTGCAAAGAAACCACTACTAAAGGACACCAATAAGCGATGGACATTAGACTGGTGGAAATCTGTCCTTTGGACTGATGAGTCCAAATTTGAGATTTTTGATTCCAACCACCGTGTCTTCGTGAGACGCAGAGTAGGTGAAATAATGATCTCTGCTTGTGTGGTTCCCACCATGAAGCATGGAGGAGGTGGGATGATGTTGAGTGCATGCCAAGAGTGTGCAAAGCTGTCATCAAGGCAAAGTGTGGATACTTTGAAGAATCTGAAATATAAAATATATTTTGATTGATTGAAAACTTTTTGGGGTTACTGCATGATTCCATATGTGCTATTTCATAGTTTTGATGTCTTCACTATTAATCTACAATGTAGAAAATAGTAAAAATAAAGAAAAACCTTTTGAATTAGGTGTGTGCAAACTTTTGACTAGTAGTGTGCGTGTGTGTCTGCGCTACTGCTCTACCTAAATAAATCTGGGTTGGCCAACATCCTATCGATCAAACAATCGACCAGTCGACTAATTGGGGTCTGCCCTATCAGAGACCCATGATGTAATTCTATTACACTAATTCAGTTACCAGGTGTAAATCCACTTCACTTACTGTAGTTCGTTAACCAAAATAGATTTTCTCAAATTCAGTGTGTCATGTCATAGCTGACACCCCATTCTTTCTGCAGACATTTTTTAAATTTAATTCGGCGTTTTTGGAAAACGTGGTCGCATACAAACCTTGGGATTTTACCGTAATTCCGTTACCAAAGTTTCATCCGCACAGTTCTTCCACTAAATTTGTTAATTGTTCAAAGTAGTCATTGTGCATAGAGTTGTATGGTTTGTTAAACTTTGAAATAAATGTTTTTTGTTTGGCAAAGATTTTAAAATGAGAACTGAGTCAAAGCTTCGTTCCTTTATCGTGTAATTTCCCTTATCTACAGCATGTCATTCCCTGTGGCAATCCAAGATCCATACAGTAACCTCTAAAGAGACACTGGCCCAGGATTCAGTAAAGGCTGAAACAGTTGTTTATGTTGACGTTGACAGTCCCATGACCCATGATGGAGGTCTCACAGGTCTACTGTGAAGGTTTTTTAATACTCTGCTGCAGTGTGAGCTTAACTTTACAATGGAGTGGGGAGAGGGGAACACAGTGAGAGAGGTCTAGCAAGTGTTTGAGAGAGAAACAGAGAGAAGTAAAGGAAGGGAGGCTGGTGGAGGAATAGGAAGAAGGGGGCAACATCAATCAATCAATCAATAAAAATGTATTTATAAAGTGCTTTTTACATCAGCCGATGTCACAAAGTGCTATATAGAAACCCAGCCTAAAACCCCAAACAGCAAGCAATGCAGATGTAGAAGCACGGTGGCTAGGAAAAACTCCCTAGAAAGGCAGGAAGCTAGGAAGTACCTAGAGAGGAACCAGGCTATGAGGGGTGGTCAGTCCTCTTCTGGCTGTGCCGGGTGGAAATTATAACAGAACATGGCCAAGATGTTCAAACATTCACTGATGACCAGCAGGGTCAAATAATAATAATCACTGTGGTTGTAGGTGGTGCAACAGGTCAGCACCTCAGGAGTAAATGTCAGTTTGGCTTTTCGTAGCATGACTTCCTTGCTGAGTAAAGCTGTCGCTAACTGCTCTGCAGCTGGTTTCTGTGTGTGTGTGTGTGTGTGTGTGTGTGTGTGTGATTTGTGACCCACCCCACCTCAGCTCTGTGCTGTCTCATGGTGTTGGACTGCCAGCCAGGTCCGGGGAGGAGAGGAGGGCCTGGGAGAGGGATAGAGGACACATTGAAAGTGCAGCCCCATAGCACTGGCTGGAAGACTCAGGCTGCTGACTCTGAGACATGTGTAACGCAGCCTGACAGCACAGAGGATGATGGTTAACTGATGTTCACACAGTGATAGTCATACACACTGATATATACACATATTGCCTGTATACAGTACAGATGCGCAGTGGGTTACTTTCTGCACAGATACAATTCACTTTAATGCAATAGCCTACTTTTTTGTGTGCTCTGAAACTGACACTCACAAATTCTCTTTGACCTACTAGCCTTTCACATAGAACATATCCAAGAACACTGAACAGTGCTGCAAAAGTAGCATTCACCTTGTATCAGGCAGATGTTACATTGACACTGATGCACCTCAACTCTCTTTGTCCAGCGTAGGGGAAAATTGTGACATAGTACATTGAAATAAAGTGACATTTTCTGATGTAAGTGTGTGAGGTTTGGTCATATTACAGTACTGACACACTACCCTACACTGTTTCATTATAGACTTACTAACACACTGTCACACTACCCTACACTGTTTCATTATAGACTTACTGACACACTGTCACACTACCCTACACTGTTTCATTATAGACTTACTGACACACTGTCACACTACCCTACACTGTTTCATTATAGACTTACTGACACACTGTCACACTACCCTACACTGTTTCATTATAGACTTACTGTCACACTACCCTACACTGTTTCATTATAGACTTACTGACACACTGTCACACTACCCTACACTGTTTCATTATAGACTTACTGACACACTGTCACACTACCCTACACTGTTTCATTATACACTTACTGTCACACTACCCTACACTGTTTCATTATAGACTTACTGTCACACTGTCACACTACCCTACACTGTTTCATTATAGACTTACTGTCACACTGTCACACTACCCTACACTGTTTCATTATAGACTTACTGACAGACTACCCTACACTGTTTCATTATAGACTTACTGTCACACTGTCACACTACCCTACACTGTTTCATTATAGACTTACTAACACACTGTCACACTACCCTACACTGTTTCATTATAGACTTACTGTCACACTACCCTACACTGTTTCATTATAGACTTACTAACACACTGTCACACTACCCTACACTGTTTCATTATAGACTTACTGTCACACTACCCCTACACTGTTTCATTATAGACTTACTGACAGACTACCCTACACTGTTTCATTATAGACTTACTGACACACTGTCACACTACCCTACACTGTTTAATTATAGACTTACTGTTACACTACCCTACACTGTTTCATTATAGACTTACTGTCACACTACCCTACACTGTTTCATTATAGACTTACTGTCACCCTACCCTACACTGTTTCATTATAGACTTACTGTCACACTACCCTACACTGTTTCATTATAGACTTACTAACACACTGTCACACTACCCTACACTGTTTCATTATAGACTTACTGACACACTGTCACACTACCCTACACTGTTTCATTATAGACTTACTGACACACTGTCACATTACCCTACACTGTTTCATTATAGACTTATTGACACACTGTCACACTACCCTACACTGTTTCATTATAGACTTACTGACACACTGTCACACTACCCTACACTGTTTCGTTATAGACTTACTGACACACTGTCACACTATCCTACACTGTTTCATTATAGACTTACTGACACACTGTCACACTACCCTACACTGTTTCATTATAGACTTACTGTCACACTACCCTACACTGTTTCATTATAGACTTACTAACACACTGTCACACTACCCTACACTGTTTCATTATAGACTTACTGTCACACTACCCTACACTGTTTCATTATAGACTTACTGACACACTGTCACACTACCCTACACTGTTTCATTATAGACTTACTAACACACTGTCACACTACCCTACACTGTTTCATTATAGACTTACTGTCACACTACCCTACACTGTTTCATTATAGACTTACTGTCACACTGTCACACTACACTACACTGTTTCATTATAGACTTACTGTCACACTACCCTACACTGTTTCATTATAGACTTACTGTCACACTGTCACACTACACTACACTGTTTCATGATAGACTTACTGTCACACTGTCACACTACCCTACACTGTTTCATTATAGACTTACTGTCACACTACCCTACACTGTTTCATTATAGACTTACTAACACACTGTCACACTACCCTACACTGTTTCATTATAGACTTACTAACACACTGTCACACTACCCTACACTGTTTCATTATATACTTACTACCACACTGTCACACTACCCTACACTGTTTCATTATAGACTTACTGTCACACTACCCTACACTGTTTCATTATAGACTTACTGTCACACTACCCTACACTGTTTCATTATAGACTTACTGTCACACTACCCTACACTGTTTCATTATAGACTTACTGTCACACTACCCTACACTGGTTCATTATAGACTTACTGACACACTGTCACACTACCCTACACTGTTTCATTATAGACTTACTGTCACACTGTCACACTACACTACACTGTTTCATTATAGACTTACTGTCACACTGTCACACTACCCTACACTGTTTCATTATAGACTTACTGTCACACTACCCTACACTGTTTCATTATAGACTTACTGTCACACTACCCTACACTGTTTCATTATTGACTTACTGTCACACTGTCACACTACCCTACACTGTTTCATTATAGACTTACTAACACACTGTCACACTACCCTACACTGTTTCATTATAGACTTACTAACACACTGTCACACTACCCTACACTGTTTCATTATAGACTTACTAACACACTGTCACACTACCCTACACTGTTTCATTATAGACTTACTAACACACTGTCACACTACCCTACACTGTTTCATTATAGACTTACTGACACACTGTCACACTACCCTACACTGTTTCATTATAGACTTACTGTCACACTACCCTACACTGTTTCATTATAGACTTACTAACACACTACCACTCTACCCTACACTGTTTCATTATAGACTTACTGACACACTGTCACACTACCCTACACTGTTTCATTATAGACTTACTAACACACTGTCACACTACCCTACACTGTTTCGTTATAGACTTACTGACACACTGTCACACTATCCTACACTGTTTCATTATAGACTTACTGTCACACTACCCTACACTGTTTCATTATAGACTTACTGTCACACTACCCTACACTGTTTCATTATAGACTTACTGTCACACTACCCTACACTGTTTCATTATAGACTTACTGTCACACTACCCTACACTGTTTCATTATAGACTTACTGACACACTGTCACACTACCCTACACTGTTTCATTATAGACTTACTGTCACACTACCCTACACTATTTCATTATAGACTTACTGACACACTGTCACACTACCCTACACTGTTTCATTATAGACTTACTAACACACTGTCACACTACCCTACACTGTTTCATTATAGACTTACTGACACACTACCCTACACCGTTTCATTGTAGACTTACTGTCACACTGTCACACTACCCTACACTGTTTCATTATAGACTTACTGTCACACTGTCACACTACCCTACACTGTTTCATTATAGACTTACTGACAGACTACCCTACACTGTTTCATTATAGACTTACTGACACACTGTCACACTACCCTACACTGTTTCATTATAGACTTACTGACCCACTGTCACACTACCCTACACTGTTTCATTATAGACTTACTGTCACACTACCCTACACTGTTTCATTATAGACTTACTGTCACACTGTCACACTACCCTACACTGTTTCATTATAGACTTACTGACACACTGTCACACTACCCTACACTGTGTCATTATAGACTTACTGACACACTGTCACACTACCCTACACTGTTTCATTATACACTTACTGTCACACTGTCATACTACCCTACACTGTTTCATTATAGACTTACTGTCACACTACCCTACACTGTTTCATTATAGACTTACTGACACACTGTCACACTACCCTACACTGTTTCATTATAGACTTACTGTCACACTGTCACACTACCCTACACTGTTTCATTATAGACTTACTAACACACTACCCTACACTGTTTCATTATAGACTTACTGACACACTGTCACACTACCCTACACTGTTTCATTATAGACTTACTGACAGACTACCCTACACTGTTTCATTATAGACTTACTGACACACTGTCACACTACCCTACACTGTTTCATTATAGACTTACTGACCCACTGCCACACTACCCTACACTGTTTCATTATAGACTTACTGTCACACTACCCTACACTGTTTCATTATAGACTTACTGTCACACTGTCACACTACCCTACACTGTTTCATTATAGACTTACTAACACACTGTCACACTACCCTACACTGTTTCATTATAGACTTACTGTCACACTACCCTACACTGTTTCATTATAGACTTACTAACACACTGTCACACTACCCTACACTGTTTCATTATAGACTTACTGTCACAATACCCTACACTGTTTCATTATAGACTTACTGACAGACTACCCTACACTGTTTCATTATAGACTTACTGACACACTGTCACACTACCCTACACTGTTTCATTATAGACTTACTGTCACACTACCCTACACTGTTTCATTATAGACTTACTGTCACCCTACACTGTTTCATTATAGACTTACTGACACACTGTCACACTACCCTACACTGTTTCATTATAGACTTACTGTCACACTACCCTACACTGTTTCATTATAGACTTACTGTCACACTACCCTACACTGTTTCATTATAGACTTACTGACACACTGTCACACTACCCTACACTGTTTCATTATAGACTTACTGTCACACTACCCTACACTGTTTCATTATAGACTTACTGACACACTGTCACACTACCCAACACTGTTTCCTTATAGACTTACTGACACACTACCATCACTACTACCCTACACTGTTTCATTATAGACTTACTGACACACTGTCACACTCTGACACACTGTCACACTACCTTACACTGTTTCATTATAGAATTACTGTCACACTACCCTACACTGTTTCATTATAGACTTACCCTCACACTACCCTACACTGTTTCATTATAGACTTACTGTCACACTACCCTACACTGTTTCATTATAGACTTACTGTCACACTACCCTACACTGTTTCATTATAGACTTACTGTCACACTACCCTACACTGTTTCATTATAGACTTACTAACACGCTGTCACACTACCCTACACTTTTTCATTATAGACTTACTGTCACACTGTCACACTACCCTACACTGTTTCATTATAGACTTACTGTCACACTACCCTACACTGTTTCATTATAGACTTACTGTCACACTGTCACACTACCCTACACTGTGTCATTATAGACTTACTGTCACACTACCCTACACTGTTTCGTTATAGACTTACTGTCACACTGTCACACTACCCTACACTGTTTCATTATAGACTTACTGACACACTGTCACACTACCCTACACTGTTTCGTTATAGACTTACTCGTTATAGACTTACTGACACACTGTCACACTATCCTACACTGTTTCATTATAGACTTACTGACACACTGTCACACTACCCTACACTGTTTCATTATAGACTTACTGTCACACTGCACCCTACACTGTTTCATTATAGACTTACTGTCACACTACCCTACACTGTTTCATTATAGACTTACTGACACACTGTCACACTACCCTACACTGGTTCATTATAGACTTACTGACACACTGTCACACTACCCTACACTGTTTCGTTATAGACTTACTGACACACTGTCACACTATCCTACACTGTTTCATTATAGACTTACTGACACACTGTCACACTACCCTACACTGTTTCATTATAGACTTACTGTCACACTACCCTACACTGTTTCATTATAGACTTACTGTCACACTACCCTACACTGTTTCATTATAGACTTACTGTCACACTGTCACACTACACTACACTGTTTCATGATAGACTTACTGTCACACTGTCACACTACCCTACACTGTTTCATTATAGACTTACTGTCACACTACCCTACACTGTTTCATTATAGACTTACTAACACACTGTCACACTACCCTACACTGTTTCATTATAGACTTACTAACACACTGTCACACTACCCTACACTGTTTCATTATATACTTACTACCACACTGTCACACTACCCTACACTGTTTCATTATAGACTTACTGACACACTGTCACACTACCCTACACTGTTTCATTATAGACTTACTAACACACTGTCACACTACCCTACACTGTTTCATTATATACTTACTACCACACTGTCACACTACCCTACACTGTTTCATTATAGACTTACTGTCACACTACCCTACACTGTTTCATTATAGACTTACTGTCACACTACCCTACACTGTTTCATTATAGACTTACTGACACACTGTCACACTACCCTACACTGTTTCATTATAGACTTACTGTCACACTACCCTACACTGTTTCATTATAGACTTACTGTCACACTACCCTACACTGTTTCATTATAGACTTACTGTCACACTACCCTACACTGTTTCATTATAGACTTACTGTCACACTGTCACACTACCCTACACTGTTTCATTATAGACTTACTGTCACACTACCCTACACTGTTTCATTATAGACTTACTGTCACACTACCCTACACTGTTTCATTATAGACTTACTGTCACACTACCCTACACTGTTTCATTATAGACTTACTGTCACACTGTCACACTACACTACACTGTTTCATTCTAGACTTACTGTCACACTGTCACACTACCCTACACTGTTTCATTATAGACTTACTGTCACACTACCCTACACTGTTTCATTATAGACTTACTGTCACGCTACCCTACACTGTTTCATTATTGACTTACTGTCACACTGTCACACTACCCTACACTGTTTCATTATAGACTTACTAACACACTGTCACACTACCCTACACTGTTTCATTATAGACTTACTGACACACTGTCACACTACCCTACACTGTTTCATTATAGACTTACTGACACACTGTCACACTACCCTACACTGTTTCATTATAGACTTACTGACCCACTGTCACACTACCCTACACTGTTTCATTATAGACTTACTGTCACACTACCCTACACTGTTTCATTATAGACTTACTAACACACTACCACTCTACCCTACACTGTTTCATTATAGACTTACTGACACACTGTCACACTACCCTACACTGTTTCATTATAGACTTACTAACACACTGTCACACTACCCTACACTGTTTCATTATAGACTTACTGACACACTGTCACACTACCCTACACTGTTTCATTATAGACTTACTGACACACTGTCACACTACCCTACACTGTTTCATTATAGACTTACTGTCACACTACCCTACACTGTTTCATTATAGACTTACTGTCACACTACCCTACACTGTTTCATTATAGACTTACTGACACACTGTCACACTACCCTACACTGTTTCATTATAGACTTACTGACACACTGTCACACTACCCTACACTGTTTCATTATAGACTTACTGACACACTGTCACACTACCCTACACTGTTTCATTATAGACTTACTGACACACTGTCACACTACCCTACACTGTTTCATTATAGACTTACTGTCACACTACCCTACACTGTTTCATTATAGACTTACTGACACACTGTCACACTACCCTACACTGTTTCATTATAGACTTACTGACACACTGTCACACTACCCTACACTGTTTCATTATAGACTTACTGTCACACTGTCACACTACCCTACACTGTTTCATTATAGACTTACTGTCACACTACCCTACACTGTTTCATTATAGACTTACTGTCACACTGTCACACTACCCTACACTGTTTCATTATAGACTTACTGTCACACTGTCACACTACCCTACACTGTTTCATTATAGACTTACTAACACACTGTCACACTACCCTACACTGTTTCATTATAGACTTACTGTCACACTACCCTACACTGTTTCATTATAGACTTACTAACACACTGTCACACTACCCTACACTGTTTCATTATAGACTTACTGTCACACGCACCTACCCTACACTGTTTCATTATAGACTTACTGACAGACTACCCTACACTGTTTCATTATAGACTTACTGACACACTGTCACACTACCCTACACTGTTTCATTATAGACTTACTGTCACCCTACACTGTTTCATTATAGACTTACTGACACACTGTCACACTACCCTACACTGTTTCATTATAGACTTACTGTCACACTACCCTACACTGTTTCATTATAGACTTACTGTCACACTACCCTACACTGTTTCATTATAGACTTACTGACACACTGTCACACTACCCTACACTGTTTCATTATAGACTTACTGTCACACTACCCTACACTGTTTCATTATAGACTTACTGTCACACTACCCTACACTGTTTCATTATAGACTTACTGTCACACTACCCTACACTGTTTCATTATAGACTTACTAACACACTGTCACACTACCCTACACTGTTTCATTATAGACTTACTACACACTGTCACACTACCCTACACTGTTTCATTATAGACTTACTGTCACACTACCCTACACTGTTTCATTATAGACTTACTGTCACACTACCCTACACTGTTTCATTATAGACTTACTGTCACACTGTCACACTACACTACACTGTTTCATTATAGACTTACTGTCACACTACCCTACACTGTTTCATTATAGACTTACTGTCACACTACCCTACACTGTTTCATTATAGACTTACTGTCACACTACCCTACACTGTTTCATTATAGACTTACTGTCACACTGTCACACTACCCTACACTGTTTCATTATAGACTTACTGTCACACTACCCTACACTGTTTCATTATAGACTTACTGTCACACTGTCACACTACCCTACACTGTTTCATTATAGACTTACTGACACACTGTCACACTACCCTACACTGTTTCATTATAGACTTACTGACACACTGTCACACTACCCTACACTGTTTCATTATAGACTTACTGTCACACTACCCTACACTGTTTCATTATAGACTTACTGTCACACTACCCTACACTGTTTCATTATAGACTTACTGTCACACTACCCTACACTGTTTCATTATAGACTTACTAACACACTGTCACACTACCCTACACTGTTTCATTATATACTTACTACCACACTGTCACACTACCCTACACTGTTTCATTATAGACTTACTGTCACACTACCCTACACTGTTTCATTATAGACTTACTGTCACACTACCCTACACTGTTTCATTATAGACTTACTGTCACACTGTCACACTACACTACACTGTTTCATTATAGACTTACTGTCACACTACCCTACACTGTTTCATTATAGACTTACTGTCACACTACCCTACACTGTTTCATTATAGACTTACTGTCACACTACCCTACACTGTTTCATTATAGACTTACTGTCACACTGTCACACTACCCTACACTGTTTCATTATAGACTTACTTTCACACTACCCTACACTGTTTCATTATAGACTTACTGTCACACTACCCTACACTGTTTCATTATAGACTTACTGTCACACTACCCTACACTGTTTCATTATAGACTTACTGTCACACTGTCACACTACACTACACTGTTTCATTCTAGACTTACTGTCACACTGTCACACTACCCTACACTGTTTCATTATAGACTTACTGTCACACTACCCTACACTGTTTCATTATAGACTTACTGTCACACTACCCTACACTGTTTCATTATTGACTTACTGTCACACTGTCACACTACCCTACACTGTTTCATTATAGACTTACTAACACACTGTCACACTACCCTACACTGTTTCATTATAGACTTACTAACACACTGTCACACTACCCTACACTGTTTCATTATAGACTTACTGACACACTGTCACACTACCCTACACTGTTTCATTATAGACTTACTGTCACACTACCCTACACTGTTTCATTATAGACTTACTAACACACTACCACTCTACCCTACACTGTTTCATTATAGACTTACTGACACACTGTCACACTACCCTACACTGTTTCATTATAGACTTACTAACACACTGTCACACTACCCTACACTGTTTCGTTATAGACTTACTGACACACTGTCACACTATCCTACACTGTTTCATTATAGACTTACTGACACACTGTCACACTACCCTACACTGTTTCATTATAGACTTACTGTCACACTACCCTACACTGTTTCATTATAGACTTACTGTCACACTACCCTACACTGTTTCATTATAGACTTACTGTCACACTACCCTACACTGTTTCATTATAGACTTACTGACACACTGTCACACTACCCTACACTGTTTCATTATAGACTTACTGTCACACTACCCTACACTATTTCATTATAGACTTACTGACACACTGTCACACTACCCTACACTGTTTCATTATAGAATTACTAACACACTGTCACACTACCCTACACTGTTTCATTATAGACTTACTAACACACTGTCACACTACCCTACACTGTTTCATTATATACTTACTACCACACTGTCACACTACCCTACACTGTTTCATTATAGACTTACTGACACACTGTCACACTACCCTACACTGTTTCATTATAGACTTACTAACACACTGTCACACTACCCTACACTGTTTCATTATATACTTACTACCACACTGTCACACTACCCTACACTGTTTCATTATAGACTTACTGTCACACTACCCTACACTGTTTCATTATAGACTTACTGTCACACTACCCTACACTGTTTCATTATAGACTTACTGTCACACTGTCACACTACACTACACTGTTTCATTATAGACTTACTGTCACACTACCCTACACTGTTTCATTATAGACTTACTGTCACACTACCCTACACTGTTTCATTATAGACTTACTGTCACACTACCCTACACTGTTTCATTATAGACTTACTGTCACACTGTCACACTACCCTACACTGTTTCATTATAGACTTACTTTCACACTACCCTACACTGTTTCATTATAGACTTACTGTCACACTACCCTACACTGTTTCATTATAGACTTACTGTCACACTACCCTACACTGTTTCATTATAGACTTACTGTCACACTGTCACACTACACTACACTGTTTCATTCTAGACTTACTGTCACACTGTCACACTACCCTACACTGTTTCATTATAGACTTACTGTCACACTACCCTACACTGTTTCATTATAGACTTACTGTCACACTACCCTACACTGTTTCATTATAGACTTACTGTCACACTGTCACACTACCCTACACTGTTTCATTATAGACTTACTAACACACTGTCACACTACCCTACACTGTTTCATTATAGACTTACTAACACACTGTCACACTACCCTACACTGTTTCATTATAGACTTACTAACACACTGTCACACTACCCTACACTGTTTCATTATAGACTTACTGACACACTGTCACACTACCCTACACTGTTTCATTATAGACTTACTGTCACACTACCCTACACTGTTTCATTATAGACTTACTAACACACTACCACTCTACCCTACACTGTTTCATTATAGACTTACTGACACACTGTCACACTACCCTACACTGTTTCATTATAGACTTACTAACACACTGTCACACTACCCTACACTGTTTCGTTATAGACTTACTGACACACTGTCACACTATCCTACACTGTTTCATTATAGACTTACTGACACACTGTCACACTACCCTACACTGTTTCATTATAGACTTACTGTCACACTACCCTACACTGTTTCATTATAGACTTACTGTCACACTACCCTACACTGTTTCATTATAGACTTACTGTCACACTACCCTACACTGTTTCATTATAGACTTACTGACACACTGTCACACTACCCTACACTGTTTCATTATAGACTTACTGTCACACTACCCTACACTATTTCATTATAGACTTACTGACACACTGTCACACTACCCTACACTGTTTCATTATAGAATTACTAACACACTGTCACACTACCCTACACTGTTTCATTATAGACTTACTGACACACTACCCTACACCGTTTCATTGTAGACTTACTGTCACACTGTCACACTACCCTACACTGTTTCATTATAGACTTACTGTCACACTGTCACACTACCCTACACTGTTTCATTATAGACTTACTGTCACACTGTCACACTACCCTACACTGTTTCATTATAGACTTACTGACACACTGTCACACTACCCTACACTGTTTCATTATAGACTTACTGACACACTGTCACACTACCCTACACTGTTTCATTATAGACTTACTGTCACACTACCCTACACTGTTTCATTATAGACTTACTGTCACACTGTCACACTACCCTACACTGTGTCATTATAGACTTACTGACACACTGTCACACTACCCTACACTGTTTCATTATACACTTACTGTCACACTGTCATACTACCCTACACTGTTTCATTATAGACTTACTGTCACACTACCCTACACTGTTTCATTATAGACTTACTGACACACTGTCACACTACCCTACACTGTTTCATTATAGACTTACTGTCACACTGTCACACTACCCTACACTGTTTCATTATAGACTTACTGACAGACTACCCTACACTGTTTCATTATAGACTTACTGACACACTGTCACACTACCCTACACTGTTTCATTATAGACTTACTGACCCACTGCCACACTACCCTACACTGTTTCATTATAGACTTACTGTCACACTACCCTACACTGTTTCATTATAGACTTACTAACACACTGTCACACTACCCTACACTGTTTCATTATAGACTTACTGTCACACTACCCTACACTGTTTCATTATAGACTTACTAACACACTGTCACACTACCCTACACTGTTTAATTATAGACTTACTGTCACACTACCCTACACTGTTTCATTATAGACTTACTGACACACTGTCACACTACCCTACACTGTTTCATTATAGACTTACTGTCACACTACCCTACACTGTTTCATTATAGACTTACTGTCACACTACCCTACACTGTTTCATTATAGACTTACTGACACACTGTCACACTACCCTACACTGTTTCATTATAGACTTACTGTCACACTACCCTACACTGTTTCATTATAGACTTACTGACACACTGTCACACTACCCTACACTGTTTCCTTATAGACTTACTGACACACTGTCACACTACCCTACACTGTTTCATTATAGACTTACTGACACACTGTCACACTACCCTACACTGTTTCATTATAGACCAGCTGACACACTGTCACACTACCTTACACTGTTTCATTATAGAATTACTGTCACACTACCCTACACTGTTTCATTATAGACTTACCCTCACACTACCCTACACTGTTTCATTATAGACTTACTGTCACACTACCCTACACTGTTTCATTATAGACTTACTGTCACACTACCCTACACTGTTTCATTATAGACTTACTGTCACACTACCCTACACTGTTTCATTATAGACTTACTAACACGCTGTCACACTACCCTACACTTTTTCATTATAGACTTACTGTCACACTGTCACACTACCCTACACTGTTTCATTATAGACTTACTGTCACACTACCCTACACTGTTTCATTATAGACTTACTGTCACACTGTCACACTACCCTACACTGTGTCATTATAGACTTACTGTCACACTACCCTACACTGTTTCGTTATAGACTTACTGACACACTGTCACACTATCCTACACTGTTTCATTATAGACTTACTGACACACTGTCACACTACCCTACACTGTTTCATTATAGACTTACTGTCACACTACCCTACACTGTTTCATTATAGACTTACTGTCACACTACCCTACACTGTTTCATTATAGACTTACTGTCACACTACCCTACACTGTTTCATTATAGACTTACTAACACACTGTCACACTACCCTACACTGTTTCATTATAGACTTACTGACACACTGTCACACTACCCTACACTGTTTCATTTTAGACTTACTGACACACTGTCACATTACCCTACACTGTTTCATTATAGACTTACTGACACACTGTCACACTACCCTACACTGTTTCATTATAGACTTACTGACACACTGTCACACTACCCTACACTGTTTCATTATAGACTTACTGACACACTGTCACACTACCCTACACTGTTTCGTTATAGACTTACTGACACACTGTCACACTATCCTACACTGTTTCATTATAGACTTACTGACACACTGTCACACTACCCTACACTGTTTCATTATAGACTTACTGTCACACTACCCTACACTGTTTCATTATAGACTTACTGTCACACTACCCTACACTGTTTCATTATAGACTTACTGTCACACTGTCACACTACACTACACTGTTTCATGATAGACTTACTGTCACACTGTCACACTACCCTACACTGTTTCATTATAGACTTACTGTCACACTACCCTACACTGTTTCATTATAGACTTACTAACACACTGTCACACTACCCTACACTGTTTCATTATAGACTTACTAACACACTGTCACACTACCCTACACTGTTTCATTATATACTTACTACCACACTGTCACACTACCCTACACTGTTTCATTATAGACTTACTGACACACTGTCACACTACCCTACACTGTTTCATTATAGACTTACTAACACACTGTCACACTACCCTACACTGTTTCATTATATACTTACTACCACACTGTCACACTACCCTACACTGTTTCATTATAGACTTACTGTCACACTACCCTACACTGTTTCATTATAGACTTACTGTGACACTACCCTACACTGTTTCATTATAGACTTACTGTCACACTGTCACACTACACTACACTGTTTCATTATAGACTTACTGTCACACTACCCTACACTGTTTCATTATAGACTTACTGTCACACTACCCTACACTGTTTCATTATAGACTTACTGTCACACTACCCTACACTGTTTCATTATAGACTTACTGTCACACTGTCACACTACCCTACACTGTTTCATTATAGACTTACTTTCACACTACCCTACACTGTTTCATTATAGACTTACTGTCACACTACCCTACACTGTTTCATTATAGACTTACTGTCACACTACCCTACACTGTTTCATTATAGACTTACTGTCACACTGTCACACTACACTACACTGTTTCATTCTAGACTTACTGTCACACTGTCACACTACCCTACACTGTTTCATTATAGACTTACTGTCACACTACCCTACACTGTTTCATTATAGACTTACTGTCACGCTACCCTACACTGTTTCATTATTGACTTACTGTCACACTGTCACACTACCCTACACTGTTTCATTATAGACTTACTAACACACTGTCACACTACCCTACACTGTTTCATTATAGACTTACTAACACACTGTCACACTACCCTACACTGTTTCATTATAGACTTACTAACACACTGTCACACTACCCTACACTGTTTCATTATAGACTTACTGACACACTGTCACACTACCCTACACTGTTTCATTATAGACTTACTGTCACACTACCCTACACTGTTTCATTATAGACTTACTAACACACTACCACTCTACCCTACACTGTTTCATTATAGACTTACTGACACACTGTCACACTACCCTACACTGTTTCATTATAGACTTACTAACACACTGTCACACTACCCTACACTGTTTCGTTATAGACTTACTGACACACTGTCACACTATCCTACACTGTTTCATTATAGACTTACTGACACACTGTCACACTACCCTACACTGTTTCATTATAGACTTACTGTCACACTACCCTACACTGTTTCATTATAGACTTACTGTCACACTACCCTACACTGTTTCATTATAGACTTACTGACACACTGTCACACTACCCTACACTGTTTCATTATAGACTTACTGACACACTGTCACACTACCCTACACTGTTTCATTATAGACTTACTGACACACTGTCACACTACCCTACACTGTTTCATTATAGACTTACTGACACACTGTCACACTACCCTACACTGTTTCATTATAGACTTACTGTCACACTACCCTACACTGTTTCATTATAGACTTACTGACACACTGTCACACTACCCTACACTGTTTCATTATAGACTTACTGACACACTGTCACACTACCCTACACTGTTTCATTATACACTTACTGTCACACTGTCATACTACCCTACACTGTTTCATTATAGACTTACTGTCACACTACCCTACACTGTTTCATTATAGACTTACTGTCACACTGTCACACTACCCTACACTGTTTCATTATAGACTTACTGTCACACTGTCACACTACCCTACACTGTTTCATTATAGACTTACTAACACACTGTCACACTACCCTACACTGTTTCATTATAGACTTACTGTCACACTACCCTACACTGTTTCATTATAGACTTACTAACACACTGTCACACTACCCTACACTGTTTCATTATAGACTTACTGTCACACTGTCACACTACCCTACACTGTTTCATTATAGACTTACTGACAGACTACCCTACACTGTTTCATTATAGACTTACTGACACACTGTCACACTACCCTACACTGTTTAATTATAGACTTACTGTCACACTACCCTACACTGTTTCATTATAGACTTACTGTCACCCTACACTGTTTCATTATAGACTTACTGACACACTGTCACACTACCCTACACTGTTTCATTATAGACTTACTGTCACACTACCCTACACTGTTTCATTATAGACTTACTGTCACACTACCCTACACTGTTTCATTATAGACTTACTGACACACTGTCACACTACCCTACACTGTTTCATTATAGACTTACTGTCACACTACCCTACACTGTTTCATTATAGACTTACTGTCACACTACCCTACACTGTTTCATTATAGACTTACTGTCACACTACCCTACACTGTTTCATTATAGACTTACTAACACACTGTCACACTACCCTACACTGTTTCATTATAGACTTACTGACACACTGTCACACTACCCTACACTGTTTCATTATAGACTTACTGACACACTGTCACATTACCCTACACTGTTTCATTATAGACTTACTGACACACTGTCACACTACCCTACACTGTTTCATTATAGACTTACTGACACACTGTCACACTACCCTACACTGTTTCATTATAGACTTACTGACACACTGTCACACTACCCTACACTGTTTCGTTATAGACTTACTGACACACTGTCACACTATCCTACACTGTTTCATTATAGACTTACTGACACACTGTCACACTACCCTACACTGTTTCATTATAGACTTACTGTCACACTACCCTACACTGTTTCATTATAGACTTACTGTCACACTACCCTACACTGTTTCATTATAGACTTACTGTCACACTGTCACACTACACTACACTGTTTCATGATAGACTTACTGTCACACTGTCACACTACCCTACACTGTTTCATTATAGACTTACTGTCACACTACCCTACACTGTTTCATTATAGACTTACTAACACACTGTCACACTACCCTACACTGTTTCATTATAGACTTACTAACACACTGTCACACTACCCTACACTGTTTCATTATATACTTACTACCACACTGTCACACTACCCTACACTGTTTCATTATAGACTTACTGACACACTGTCACACTACCCTACACTGTTTCATTATAGACTTACTAACACACTGTCACACTACCCTACACTGTTTCATTATATACTTACTACCACACTGTCACACTACCCTACACTGTTTCATTATAGACTTACTGTCACACTACCCTACACTGTTTCATTATAGACTTACTGTCACACTACCCTACACTGTTTCATTATAGACTTACTGTCACACTGTCACACTACACTACACTGTTTCATTATAGACTTACTGTCACACTACCCTACACTGTTTCATTATAGACTTACTGTCACACTACCCTACACTGTTTCATTATAGACTTACTGTCACACTACCCTACACTGTTTCATTATAGACTTACTGTCACACTGTCACACTACCCTACACTGTTTCATTATAGACTTACTTTCACACTACCCTACACTGTTTCATTATAGACTTACTGTCACACTACCCTACACTGTTTCATTATAGACTTACTGTCACACTACCCTACACTGTTTCATTATAGACTTACTGTCACACTGTCACACTACACTACACTGTTTCATTCTAGACTTACTGTCACACTGTCACACTACCCTACACTGTTTCATTATAGACTTACTGTCACACTACCCTACACTGTTTCATTATAGACTTACTGTCACACTACCCTACACTGTTTCATTATTGACTTACTGTCACACTGTCACACTACCCTACACTGTTTCATTATAGACTTACTAACACACTGTCACACTACCCTACACTGTTTCATTATAGACTTACTAACACACTGTCACACTACCCTACACTGTTTCATTATAGACTTACTAACACACTGTCACACTACCCTACACTGTTTCATTATAGACTTACTGACACACTGTCACACTACCCTACACTGTTTCATTATAGACTTACTGTCACACTACCCTACACTGTTTCATTATAGACTTACTAACACACTACCACTCTACCCTACACTGTTTCATTATAGACTTACTGACACACTGTCACACTACCCTACACTGTTTCATTATAGACTTACTAACACACTGTCACACTACCCTACACTGTTTCGTTATAGACTTACTGACACACTGTCACACTATCCTACACTGTTTCATTATAGACTTACTGACACACTGTCACACTACCCTACACTGTTTCATTATAGACTTACTGTCACACTACCCTACACTGTTTCATTATAGACTTACTGTCACACTACCCTACACTGTTTCATTATAGACTTACTGTCACACTACCCTACACTGTTTCATTATAGACTTACTGACACACTGTCACACTACCCTACACTGTTTCATTATAGACTTACTGTCACACTACCCTACACTATTTCATTATAGACTTACTGACACACTGTCACACTACCCTACACTGTTTCATTATAGACTTACTAACACACTGTCACACTACCCTACACTGTTTCATTATAGACTTACTAACACACTGTCACACTACCCTACACTGTTTCGTTATAGACTTACTGACACACTGTCACACTATCCTACACTGTTTCATTATAGACTTACTGACACACTGTCACACTACCCTACACTGTTTCATTATAGACTTACTGTCACACTACCCTACACTGTTTCATTATAGACTTACTGTCACACTACCCTACACTGTTTCATTATAGACTTACTGTCACACTACCCTACACTGTTTCATTATAGACTTACTGACACACTGTCACACTACCCTACACTGTTTCATTATAGACTTACTGTCACACTACCCTACACTATTTCATTATAGACTTACTGACACACTGTCACACTACCCTACACTGTTTCATTATAGACTTACTAACACACTGTCACACTACCCTACACTGTTTCATTATAGACTTACTGACACACTGTCACACTACCCTACACTGTTTCATTATAGACTTACTACCACACTGTCACACTACCCTACACTGTTTCATTATAGACTTACTGCACACTGTCACACTACCCTACACTGTTTCATTATAGACTTACTGACACACTGTCACACTACCCTACACTGTTTCATTATAGACTTACTACCACACTGTCACACTACCCTACACTGTTTCATTATAGACTTACTGTCACACTACCCTACACTGTTTCATTATAGACTTACTGTCACACTACCCTACACTGTTTCATTATAGACTTACTGTCACACTGTCACACTACACTACACTGTTTCATTATAGACTTACTGTCACACTACCCTACACTGTTTCATTATAGACTTACTGTCACACTACCCTACACTGTTTCATTATAGACTTACTGTCACACTACCCTACACTGTTTCATTATAGACTTACTGACACACTGTCACACTACCCTACACTGTTTCATTATAGACTTACTGTCACACTACCCTACACTGTTTCATTATAGACTTACTACACACTGTCACACTACCCTACACTGTTTCATTATAGACTTACTGTCACACTACCCTACACTGTTTCATTATAGACTTACTGACACACTGTCACACTACCCTACACTGTTTCATTATAGACTTACTAACACACTGTCACACTACCCTACACTGTTTCGTTATAGACTTACTGACACACTGTCACACTACCCTACACTGTTTCATTATAGACTTACTGACACACTGTCACACTACCCTACACTGTTTCATTATAGACTTACTGACACACTGTCACACTACCCTACACTGTTTCATTATAGACTTACTGTCACACTACCCTACACTGTTTCATTATAGACTTACTAACACACTGCCACTCTACCCTACACTGTTTCATTATAGACTTACTGACACACTGTCACACTACCCTACACTGTTTCATTATAGACTTACTAACACACTGTCACACTACCCTACACTGTTTCGTTATAGACTTACTGACACACTGTCACACTATCCTACACTGTTTCATTATAGACTTACTGACACACTGTCACACTACCCTACACTGTTTCATTATAGACTTACTTTCACACTACCCTACACTGTTTCATTATAGACTTACTGTCACACTACCCTACACTGTTTCATTATAGACTTACTGTCACACTACCCTACACTGTTTCATTATACACTTACTGACACACTGTCACACTACCCTACACTGTTTCATTATAGACTTACTGTCACACTACCCTACACTATTTCATTATAGACTTACTGACACACTGTCACACTACCCTACACTGTTTCATTATAGACTTACTAACACACTGTCACACTACCCTACACTGTTTCATTATAGACTTACTGACACACTACCCTACACCGTTTCATTGTAGACTTACTGTCACACTGTCACACTACCCTACACTGTTTCATTATAGACTTACTGTCACACTACCCTACACTGTTTCATTATAGACTTACTGACACACTGTCACACTACCCTACACTGTTTCATTATAGACTTACTGTCACACTGTCACACTACCCTACACTGTTTCATTATAGACTTACTGACACACTGTCACACTACCCTACACTGTTTCATTATAGACTTACTGACACACTGTCACACTACCCTACACTGTTTCATTATAGACTTACTGACACACTGTCACACTACCCTACACTGTTTCATTATAGACTTACTGTCACACTGTCACACTACCCTACACTGTTTCATTATAGACTTACTGACACACTGTCACACTACCCTACACTGTTTCATTATAGACTTACTGACACACTGTCACACTACCCTACACTGTTTCATTATAGACTTACTGTCACACTGTCACACTACCCTACACTGTTTCATTATAGACTTACTGTCACACTACCCTACACTGTTTCATTATAGACTTACTGACACACTGTCACACTACCCTACACTGTTTCATTATAGACTTACTGACACACTGTCACACTACCCTACACTGTTTCATTATAGACTTACTGTCACACTACCCTACACTGTTTCATTATAGACTTACTGACACACTGTCACACTACCCTACACTGTTTCATTATAGACTTACTGTCACACTACCCTACACTGTTTCATTATAGACTTACTGACACACTGTCACACTACCCTACACTGTTTCATTATAGACTTACTGTCACACTACCCTACACTGTTTCATTATAGACTTACTAACACACTGTCACACTACCCTACACTGTTTCATTATAGACTTACTGACACACTGTCACACTATCCTACACTGTTTCATTATAGACTTACTGTCACACTACCCTAAACTGTTTCATTATAGACTTACTGTCACACTACCCTACACTGTTTCATTATAGACTTACTGACACACTGTCACACTACCCTACACTTTTTCATTATAGACTTACTGTCACACTACCCTACACTGTTTCATTATAGACTTACTAACACACTGTCACACTACCCTACACTGTTTCATTATAGACTTACTGACACACTGTCACACTACCCTACACTGTTTCATTATAGACTTACTGACACACTGTCACACTACCCTACACTGTTTCATTATAGACTTACTAACACACTGTCACACTACCCTACACTGTTTCATTATAGACTTACTAACACACTACCCTACACTGTTTCATTATAGACTTACTAACACACTGCCACTCTACCCTACACTGTTTCATTATAGACTTACTGACACACTGTCACACTACCCTACACTGTTTCATTATAGACTTACTAACACACTGTCACACTACCCTACACTGTTTCATTATAGACTTACTGACACACTGTCACACTACCCTACACTGTTTCATTATAGACTTACTGACACACTGTCACACTACCCTACACTGTTTCATTATAGACTTACTGTCACACTACCCTACACTGTTTCATTATAGACTTACTGTCACACTACCCTACACTGTTTCATTATAGACTTACTGTCACACTACCCTACACTGTTTCATTATAGACTTACTGACCCTACACTGTTTCATTATAGACTTACTGTCACACTACCCTACACTGTTTCATTATACACTTACTGACACACTGTCACACTACCCTACACTGTTTCATTATAGACTTACTGTCACACTACCCTACACTGTTTCATTATAGACTTACTGACACACTGTCACACTACCCTACACTGTTTCATTATAGACTTACTAACACACTGTCACACTACCCTACACTGTTTCATTATAGACTTACTGACACACTACCCTACACCGTTTCATTGTAGACTTACTGTCACACTGTCACACTACCCTACACTGTTTCATTATAGACTTACTGTCACACTACCCTACACTTTTTCATTATAGACTTACTGACAAACTGTCACACTACCCTACACTGATTCATTATAGACTTACTGACACACTGTCACACTACCCTACACTGTTTCATTATAGACTTACTGTCACACTGTCACACTACCCTACACTGTTTCATTATAGACTTATTGTCACACTGTAACACTACCCTACACTGTTTCATTCTAGACTTACTGACACACTGTCACACTACCCTACACTGTTTCATTATAGACTTACTGTCACACTGTCACACTACCCTACACTGTTTCATTATAGACTTATTGTCACACTGTAACACTACCCTACACTGTTTCATTATAGACTTACTGACACACTGTCACACTACCCTACACTGTTTCATTATAGACTTACTGTCACACTGTCACACTACCCTACACTGTTTCATTATAGACTTACTGACACACTGTCACACTACCCTACACTGTTTCATTATAGACTTACTGTCACACTACCCTACACTGTTTCATTATAGACTTACTGACACACTGTCACACTACCCTACACTGTTTCATTATAGACTTACTGTCACACTACCCTACACTTTTCATTATAGACTTACTGTCAACTACCCTACACTGTTTCATTATAGACTTACTGTCACACTACCCTACACTGTTTCATTATAGACTTACTGTCACACCACACTGTCTACACTGTACCTCTACACTGTTTCATTATAGACTTACTGACACACTGTCACACTACCCTACACTGTTTCATTATAGACTTACTAACACACTGTCACACTACCCTACACTGTTTCATTATAGACTTACTAACACACTGTCACACTACCCTACACTGTTTCATTATAGACTTACTGACACACTGTCACACTACCCTACACTGTTTCATTATAGACTTACTGACACACTGTCACACTACCCTACACTGTTTCATTATAGACTTACTGTCACACTACCCTACACTGTTTCATTATAGACTTACTGACACACTGTCACACTACCCTACACTTTTTCATTATAGACTTACTGTCACACTACCCTACACTGTTTCATTATAGACTTACTGACACACTGTCACACTACCCTACACTGTTTCATTATAGACTTACTGACACACTGTCACACTACCCTACACTGTTTCATTATAGACTTACTGTCACACTACCCTACACTGTTTCATTATAGACTTACTGACACACTGTCACACTACCCTACACTGTTTCATTATAGACTTACTGACACACTGTCACACTACCCTACACTGTTTCATTATAGACTTACTGTCACACTACCCTACACTGTTTCATTATAGACTTACTAACACACTGTCACACTACCCTACACTGTTTCATTATAGACTTACTGTCACACTACCCTACACTGTTTCATTATAGACTTACTGTCACACTACCCTACACTGTTTCATTATAGACTTACTGTCACACTACCCTACACTGTTTCATTATAGACTTACTAACACACTGTCACACTACCCTACACTGTTTCATTATAGACTTACTAACACACTGTCACACTACCCTACACTGTTTCATTATAGACTTACTACACACTGTCACACTACCCTACACTGTTTCATTATAGACTTACTGACACACTGTCACACTACCCTACACTGTTTCATTATAGACTTACTGTCACACTGTCACACTACCCTACACTGTTTCATTATAGACTTACTGACACACTGTCACACTACCCTACACTGTTTCATTATAAACTTACTGTCACACTACCCTACACTGTTTCATTATAGACTTACTGTCACACTACCCTACACTGTTTCATTATAGACTTACTGACACACTGTCACACTACCCTACACTGTTTCATTATAGACTTACTGTCACACTACCCTACACTGTTTCATTATAGACTTACTGACACACTGTCACACTACCCTACACTGTTTCATTATAGACTTACTGTCACACTACCCTACACTGTTTCATTATAGACTTACTGACACACTGTCACACTACCCTACACTGTTTCATTATAGACTTACTTCACACTACCCTACACTGTTTCATTATAGACTTACTGCACACTGTCACACTACCCTACACTGTTTCATTATAGACTTACTGACACACTGTCACACTACCCTACACTGTTTCATTATAGACTTACTGACACACTGTCACACTACCCTACACTGTTTCATTATAGACTTACTGTCACACTACCCTACACTGTTTCATTATAGACTTACTGTCACACTACCCTACACTGTTTCATTATAGACTTACTGACACACTGTCACACTACCCTACACTGTTTCATTATAGACTTACTAACACACTGTCACACTACCCTACACTGTTTCATTATAGACTTACTAACACACTGTCACACTACCCTACACTGTTTCATTATAGACTTACTAACACACTGTCACACTACCCTACACTGTTTCATTATAGACTTACTGACACACTGTCACACTACCCTACACTGTTTCATTATAGACTTACTGTCACACTACCCTACACTGTTTCATTATAGACTTACTGACACACTGTCACACTACCCTACACTGTTTCATTATAGACTTACTGACACACTGTCACACTACCCTACACTGTTTCATTATAGACTTACTGACACACTGTCACACTACCCTACACTGTTTCATTATAGACTTACTGACACACTGTCACACTACCCTACACTGTTTCATTATAGACTTACTGACACACTGTCACACTACCCTACACTGTTTCATTATAGACTTACTGTCACACTACCCTACACTGTTTCATTATAGACTTACTGTCACACTACCCTACACTGTTTCATTATAGACTTACTGACACACTGTCACACTACCCTACACTGTTTCATTATAGACTTACTGTCACACTACCCTACACTGTTTCATTATAGACTTACTAACACACTGTCACACTACCCTACACTGTTTCATTATAGACTTACTGTCACACTACCCTACACTGTTTCATTATAGACTTACTGCACACTGTCACACTACCCTACACTGTTTCATTATAGACTTACTGTCACACTACCCTACACTGTTTCATTATAGACTTACTGACACACTGTCACACTACCCTACACTGTTTCATTATAGACTTACTGTCACACTACCCTACACTGTTTCATTATAGACTTACTGACACACTGTCACACTACCCTACACTGTTTCATTATAGACTTACTGTCACACTACCCTACACTGTTTCATTATAGACTTACTAACACACTGTCACACTACCCTACACTGTTTCATTATAGACTTACTGACACACTGTCACACTACCCTACACTGTTTCATTATAGACTTACTGTCACACTACCCTACACTGTTTCATTATAGACTTACTGTCACACTACCCTACACTGTTTCATTATAGACTTACTGTCACACTACCCTACACTGTTTCATTATAGACTTACTGTCACACTACCCTACACTGTTTCATTATAGACTTACTGTCACACTACCCTACACTGTTTCATTATAGACTTACTGTCACACTGTCACACTACCCTACACTGTTTCATTATAGACTTACTGTCACACTGTCACACTACCCTACACTGTTTCATTATAGACTTACTGACACACTGTCACACTACCCTACACTGTTTCATTATAGACTTACTGACACACTGTCACACTACCCTACACTGTTTCATTATAGACTTACTGTCACACTGTCACACTACCCTACACTGTTTCATTATAGACTTACTGACACACTGTCACACTACCCTACACTGTTTCATTATAGACTTACTGACACCTGTCACACTACCCTACACTGTTTCATTATAGACTTACTGACACACTGTCACACTACCCTACACTGTTTCATTATAGACTTACTGTCACACTACCCTACACTGTTTCATTATAGACTTACTGACACACTGTCACACTACCCTACACTGTTTCATTATAGACTTACTGACACACTGTCACACTACCCTACACTGTTTCATTATAGACTTACTGACACACTGTCACACTACCCTACACTGTTTCATTATAGACTTACTGACACACTGTCACACTACCCTACACTGTTTCATTATAGACTTACTGACACACTGTCACACTACCCTACACTGTTTCATTATAGACTTACTGTCACACTACCCTACACTGTTTCATTATAGACTTACTGACACACTGTCACACTACCCTACACTGTTTCATTATAGACTTACTAACACACTGTCACACTACCCTACACTGTTTCATTATAGACTTACTGTCACACTACCCTACACTGTTTCATTATAGACTTACTAACACACTGTCACACTACCCTACACTGTTTCATTATAGACTTACTGTCACACTACCCTACACTGTTTCATTATAGACTTACTGTCACACTACCCTACACTGTTTCATTATAGACTTACTGTCACACTACCCTACACTGTTTCATTATAGACTTACTGACACACTGTCACACTACCCTACACTGTTTCATTATAGACTTACTGACACACTGTCACACTACCCTACACTGTTTCATTATAGACTTACTGTCACACTACCCTACACTGTTTCATTATAGACTTACTGACACACTGTCACACTACCCTACACTGTTTCATTATAGACTTACTGTCACACTACCCTACACTGTTTCATTATAGACTTACTGACACACTGTCACACTACCCTACACTGTTTCATTATAGACTTACTGACACACTGTCACACTACCCTACACTGTTTCATTATAGACTTACTGTCACACTACCCTACACTGTTTCATTATAGACTTACTAACACACTGTCACACTACCCTACACTGTTTCATTATAGACTTACTAACACACTGTCACACTACCCTACACTGTTTCATTATAGACTTACTACACACTGTCACACTACCCTACACTGTTTCATTATAGACTTACTGACACACTGTCACACTACCCTACACTGTTTCATTATAGACTTACTAACACACTGTCACACTACCCTACACTGTTTCATTATAGACTTACTACACACTGTCACACTACCCTACACTGTTTCATTATAGACTTACTGTCACACTACCCTACACTGTTTCATTATAGACTTACTGTCACACTACCCTACACTGTTTCATTATAGACTTACTGTCACACTGTCACACTACCCTACACTGTTTCATTATAGACTTACTGCACACTGTCACACTACCCTACACTGTTTCATTATAGACTTACTGACACACTGTCACACTACCCTACACTGTTTCATTATAGACTTACTGACACACTGTCACACTACCCTACACTGTTTCATTATAGACTTACTGTCACACTACCCTACACTGTTTCATTATAGACTTACTGTCACACTACCCTACACTGTTTCATTATAGACTTACTGTCACACTGTCACACTACCCTACACTGTTTCATTATAGACTTACTGACACACTGTCACACTACCCTACACTGTTTCATTATAGACTTACTGTCACACTACCCTACACTGTTTCATTATAGACTTACTGACACACTGTCACACTACCCTACACTGTTTCATTATAGACTTACTAACACACTGTCACACTACCCTACACTGTTTCATTATAGACTTACTGACACACTGTCACACTACCCTACACTGTTTCATTATAGACTTACTAACACACTGTCACACTACCCTACACTGTTTCATTATAGACTTACTGACACACTGTCACACTACCCTACACTGTTTCATTATAGACTTACTGTCACACTACCCTACACTGTTTCATTATAGACTTACTAACACACTGTCACACTACCCTACACTGTTTCATTATAGACTTACTGACACACTGTCACACTACCCTACACTGTTTCATTATAGACTTACTAACACACTGTCACACTACCCTACACTGTTTCATTATAGACTTACTGACACACTGTCACACTACCCTACACTGTTTCATTATAGACTTACTGACACACTGTCACACTACCCTACACTGTTTCATTATAGACTTACTGTCACACTACCCTACACTGTTTCATTATAGACTTACTAACACACTGTCACACTACCCTACACTGTTTCATTATAGACTTACTGTCACACTACCCTACACTGTTTCATTATAGACTTACTGACACACTGTCACACTACCCTACACTGTTTCATTATAGACTTACTGTCACACTACCCTACACTGTTTCATTATAGACTTACTGACACACTGTCACACTACCCTACACTGTTTCATTATAGACTTACTAACACACTGTCACACTACCCTACACTGTTTCATTATAGACTTACTGACACACTGTCACACTACCCTACACTGTTTCATTATAGACTTACTGTCACACTGTCACACTACCCTACACTGTTTCATTATAGACTTACTGTCACACTGTCACACTACCCTACACTGTTTCATTATAGACTTACTGACACACTGTCACACTACCCTACACTGTTTCATTATAGACTTACTGACACACTGTCACACTACCCTACACTGTTTCATTATAGACTTACTGACACACTGTCACACTACCCTACACTGTTTCATTATAGACTTACTGTCACACTACCCTACACTGTTTCATTATAGACTTACTGACACACTGTCACACTACCCTACACTGTTTCATTATAGACTTACTAACACACTGTCACACTACCCTACACTGTTTCATTATAGACTTACTGACACACTGTCACACTACCCTACACTGTTTCATTATAGACTTACTGACACACTGTCACACTACCCTACACTGTTTCATTATAGACTTACTGTCACACTACCCTACACTGTTTCATTATAGACTTACTAACACACTGTCACACTACCCTACACTGTTTCATTATAGACTTACTGTCACACTACCCTACACTGTTTCATTATAGACTTACTAACACACTGTCACACTACCCTACACTGTTTCATTATAGACTTACTGTCACACTACCCTACACTGTTTCATTATAGACTTACTGACACACTGTCACACTACCCTACACTGTTTCATTATAGACTTACTGTCACACTACCCTACACTGTTTCATTATAGACTTACTAACACACTGCCTCACTACCCTACACTGTTTCATTATAGACTTACTAACACACTGTCACACTACCCTACACTGTTTCATTATAGACTTACTAACACACTGTCACACTACCCTACACTGTTTCATTATAGACTTACTAACACACTGTCACACTACCCTACACTGTTTCATTATAGACTTACTGACACACTGTCACACTACCCTACACTGTTTCATTATAGACTTACTGACACACTGTCACACTACCCTACACTGTTTCATTATAGACTTACTAACACACTGTCACACTACCCTACACTGTTTCATTATAGACTTACTGACACACTGTCACACTACCCTACACTGTTTCATTATAGACTTACTGACACACTGTCACACTACCCTACACTGTTTCATTATAGACTTACTGACACACTGTCACACTACCCTACACTGTTTCATTATAGACTTACTAACACACTGTCACACTACCCTACACTGTTTCATTATAGACTTACTGACACACTGTCACACTACCCTACACTGTTTCATTATAGACTTACTAACACACTGTCACACTACCCTACACTGTTTCATTATAGACTTACTGTCACACTACCCTACACTGTTTCATTATAGACTTACTCACACTGTCACACTACCCTACACTGTTTCATTATAGACTTACTGTCACACTGTCACACTACCCTACACTGTTTCATTATAGACTTACTAACACACTGTCACACTACCCTACACTGTTTCATTATAGACTTACTGTCACACTACCCTACACATTATAGACTTACTGTCACACTACCCTACACTGTTTCATTATAGACTTACTGACACACTGTCACACTACCCTACACTGTTTCATTATAGACTTACTGACACACTGTCACACTACCCTACACTGTTTCATTATAGACTTACTGACACACTGTCACACTACCCTACACTGTTTCATTATAGACTTACTGACACACTGTCACACTACCCTACACTTTTTCATTATAGACTTACTGTCACACTACCCTACACTGTTTCATTATAGACTTACTGACACACTGTCACACGACCCTACACTGTTTCATTATAGACTTACTGTCACACTACCCTACACTGTTTCATTATAGACTTACTGACACACTGTCACACTACCCTACACTGTTTCATTATAGACTTACTGTCACACTACCCTACACTGTTTCATTATAGACTTACTAACACACTGTCACACTACCCTACACTGTTTCATTATAGACTTACTGACACACTGTCACACTACCCTACACTGTTTCATTATAGACTTACTAACACACTGTCACACTACCCTACACTGTTTCATTATAGACTTACTAACACACTGTCACACTACCCTACACTGTTTCATTATAGACTTACTGACACACTGTCACACTACCCTACACTGTTTCATTATAGACTTACTGTCACACTACCCTACACTGTTTCATTATAGACTTACTAACACACTGTCACACTACCCTACACTGTTTCATTATAGACTTACTGACACACTGTCACACTACCCTACACTGTTTCATTATAGACTTACTAACACACTGTCACACTACCCTACACTGTTTCATTATAGACTTACTGACACACTGTCACACTACCCTACACTGTTTCATTATAGACTTACTGACACACTGTCACACTACCCTACACTGTTTCATTATAGACTTACTGTCACACTACCCTACACTGTTTCATTATAGACTTACTGTCACACTACCCTACACTGTTTCATTATAGACTTACTGTCACACTACCCTACACTGTTTCATTATACACTTACTGACACACTGTCACACTACCCTACACTGTTTCATTATAGACTTACTGTCACACTACCCTACACTGTTTCATTATAGACTTACTGACACACTGTCACACTACCCTACACTGTTTCATTATAGACTTACTAACACACTGTCACACTACCCTACACTGTTTCATTATAGACTTACTGTCACACTACCCTACACTGTTTCATTATAGACTTACTGACACACTGTCACACTACCCTACACTGTTTCATTATAGACTTACTGTCACACTGTCACACTGCTCTACACTGTTTCATTATAGACTTACTGACACACTGTCACACTACCCTACACTGTTTCATTATAGACTTACTGACACACTGTCACACTACCCTACACTGTTTCATTATAGACTTACTGTCACACTGTCACACTACCCTACACTGTTTCATTATAGACTTACTGACACACTGTCACACTACCCTACACTGTTTCATTATAGACTTACTGACACACTGTCACACTACCCTACACTGTTTCATTATAGACTTACTGACACACTGTCACACTACCCTACACTGTTTCATTATAGACTTACTGTCACACTACCCTACACTGTTTCATTATAGACTTACTGTCACACTACCCTACACTGTTTCATTATAGACTTACTGACACACTGTCACACTACCCTACACTGTTTCATTATAGACTTACTGTCACACTACCCTACACTGTTTCATTATAGACTTACTGTCACACTACCCTACACTGTTTCATTATAGACTTACTGACACACTGTCACACTACCCTACACTGTTTCATTATAGACTTACTGTCACACTACCCTACACTGTTTCATTATAGACTTACTGACACACTGTCACACTACCCTACACTGTTTCATTATAGACTTACTGACACACTGTCACACTACCCTACACTGTTTCATTATAGACTTACTAACACACTGTCACACTACCCTACACTGTTTCATTATAGACTTACTGTCACACTACCCTACACTGTTTCATTATAGACTTACTGACACACTGTCACACTACCCTACACTGTTTCATTATAGACTTACTGTCACACTACCCTACACTGTTTCATTATAGACTTACTGACACACTGTCACACTACCCTACACTGTTTCATTATAGACTTACTAACACACTGTCACACTACCCTACACTATTTCATTATAGACTTACTGACACACTGTCACACTACCCTACACTGTTTCATTATAGACTTACTGTCACACTACCCTACACTGTTTCATTATAGACTTACTGACACACTGTCACACTACCCTACACTGTTTCATTATAGACTTACTGACACACTGTCACACTACCCTACACTGTTTCATTATAGACTTACTGACACACATACCCTACACTGTTTCATTATAGACTTACTAACACACTGTCACACTACCCTACACTGTTTCATTATAGACTTACTGTCACACTACCCTACACTGTTTCATTATAGACTTACTGTCACACTACCCTACACTGTTTCATTATAGACTTACTGTCACACTACCCTACACTGTTTCATTATAGACTTACTGTCACACTGTCACACTACCCTACACTGTTTCATTATAGACTTACTGTCACACTGTCACACTACCCTACACTGTTTCATTATAGACTTACTGACACACTGTCACACTACCCTACACTGTTTCATTATAGACTTACTGTCACACTACCCTACACTGTTTCATTATAGACTTACTGACACACTGTCACACTACCCTACACTGTTTCATTATAGACTTACTGTCACACTACCCTACACTATTTCATTATAGACTTACTGACACACTGTCACACTACCCTACACTGTTTCATTATAGACTTACTAACACACTGTCACACTACCCTACACTGTTTCATTATAGACTTACTGACACACTTTCACACTACCCTACACTGTTTCATTATAGACTTACTAACACACTGTCACACTACCCTACACTTCACACTACCCTACACTGTTTCATTATAGACTTACTGACACACTGTCACACTACCCTACACTGTTTCATTATAGACTTACTGTCACACTACCCTACACTATTTCATTATAGACTTACTGACACACTGTCACACTACCCTAAACTGTTTCATTATAGACTTACTGTCACACTACCCTACACTGTTTCATTATAGACTTACTGACACACTGTCACACTACCCTACACTGTTTCATTATAGACTTACTGACACACTGTCACACTACCCTACACTTTTTCATTATAGACTTACTGTCACACTACCCTACACTGTTTCATTATAGACTTACTAACACACTGTCACACTACCCTACACTGTTTCATTATAGACTTACTGTCACTCTACCCTACACTGTTTCATTATAGACTTACTAACACACTGTCACACTACCCTACACTGTTTCATTATAGACTTACTGTCACACTACCCTACACTGTTTCATTGTAGACTTACTTTCACACTGTCACACTACCCTACACTGTTTCATTATAGACTTACTAACACACTGTCACACTACCCTACACTGTTTCGTTATAGACTTACTGACACACTGTCACACTACCCTACACTGTTTCATTATAGACTTACTGACACACTGTCACACTACCCTACACTGTTTCATTATAAACGTACTGTCACACTGTCACACTACCCTACACTGTTTCATTATAGACTTACTGACACACTGTCACACTACCCTACACTGTTTCATTATAAACGTACTGTCACACTGTCACACTACCCTACACTGTTTCATTATAGACTTACTGACACACTGTCACACTACCCTACACTGTTTCATTATAGACTTACTGTCACACTACCCTACACTGTTTCATTATAGACTTACTGACACACTGTCACACTACCCTACACTGTTTCATTATAGACTTACTAACACACTGTCACACTACCCTACACTGTTTCATTATAGACTTACTGTCACACTACCCTACACTGTTTCATTATAGACTTACTGTCACACTACCCTACACTGTTTCATTATAGACTTACTGACACACTTTCACACTACCCTACACTGTTTCATTATAGACTTACTAACACACTGTCACACTACCCTACACTGTTTCATTATAGACTTACTGACACACTGTCACACTACCCTACACTGTTTCATTATAGACTTACTGACACACTGTCACACTACCCTACACTGTTTCATTATAGACTTACTAACACACTGTCACACTACCCTACACTGTTTCATTGTAGACTTACTTTCACACTGTCACACTACCCTACACTGTTTCATTATAGACTTACTAACACACTGTCACACTACCCTACACTGTTTCATTATAGACTTACTGTCACACTACCCTACACTGTTTCATTATAGACTTACTGACACACTGTCACACTACCCTACACTGTTTCATTATAGACTTACTGACACACTGTCACACTACCCTACACTGTTTCATTATAGACTTACTAACACACTGTCACACTACCCTACACTGTTTCACTTACTGTCACACTACCCTACACTGTTTCATTATAGACTTACTGACACACTGTCACACTACCCTACACTGTTTCATTATAGACTTACTAACACACTGTCACACTACCCTACACTGTTTCATTATAGACTTACTGACACACTGTCACACTACCCTACACTGTTTCATTATAGACTTACTGACACACTGTCACACTACCCTACACTGTTTCATTATAGACTTACTAACACACTGTCACACTACCCTACACTGTTTCATTATAGACTTACTGTCACACTACCCTACACTGTTTCATTATAGACTTACTGTCACACTACCCTACACTGTTTCATTATAGACTTACTGCACACTGTCACACTACCCTACACTGTTTCATTATAGACTTACTGTCACACTACCCTACACTGTTTCATTATAGACTTACTGACACACTGTCACACTACCCTACACTGTTTCATTATAGACTTACTGTCACACTACCCTACACTGTTTCATTATAGACTTACTGACACACTGTCACACTACCCTACACTGTTTCATTATAGACTTACTGTCACACTACCCTACACTGTTTCATTATAGACTTACTAACACACTGCCACACTACCCTACACTGTTTCATTATAGACTTACTGACACACTGTCACACTACCCTACACTGTTTCATTATAGACTTACTGTCACACTGTCACACTACCCTACACTGTTTCATTATAGACTTACTGACACACTGTCACACTACCCTACACTGTTTCATTATAGACTTACTGACACACTGTCACACTACCCTACACTGTTTCATTATAGACTTACTGACACACTGTCACACTACCCTACACTGTTTCATTATAGACTTACTGTCACACTACCCTACACTGTTTCATTATAGACTTACTAACACACTGTCACACTACCCTACACTGTTTCATTATAGACTTACCCTGTCACACTACCCTACACTGTTTCATTATAGACTTACTAACACACTGTCACACTACCCTACACTGTTTCATTATAGACTTACTGACACACTGTCACACTACCCTACACTGTTTCATTATAGACTTACTGTCACACTGTCACACTACCCTACACTGTTTCATTATAGACTTACTGACACACTGTCACACTACCCTACACTGTTTCATTATAGACTTACTGTCACACTACCCTACACTGTTTCATTATAGACTTACTGTCACACTACCCTACACTGTTTCATTATAGACTTACTGTCACACTGTCACACTACCCTACACTGTTTCATTATAGACTTACTGACACACTGTCACACTACCCTACACTGTTTCATTGTAGACTTACTAACACACTGTCACACTACCCTACACTGTTTCATTGTAGACTTACTTTCACACTGTCACACTACCCTACACTGTTTCATTATAGACTTACTAACACACTGTCACACTACCCTACACTGTTTCGTTATAGACTTACTGACACACTGTCACACTACCCTACACTGTTTCATTATAGACTTACTGACACACTGTCACACTACCCTACACTGTTTCATTATAGACTTACTGACACACTGTCACACTACCCTACACTGTTTCATTATAAACTTACTGTCACACTACCCTACACTGTTTCATTATAGACTTACTGTCACACTACCCTACACTGTTTCATTATAGACTTACTGACACACTGTCACACTACCCTACACTGTTTCATTATAGACTTACTGACACACTGTCACACTACCCTACACTGTTTCATTATAGACTTACTGACACACTGTCACACTACCCTACACTGTTTCATTATAGACTTACTGTCACACTACCCTACACTGTTTCATTATAGACTTACTAACACACTGTCACACTACCCTACACTGTTTCATTATAGACTTACTGTCACACTACCCTACACTGTTTCATTATAGACTTACTAACACACTGTCACACTACCCTACACTGTTTCATTATAGACTACTCACACTGTCACACTACCCTACACTGTTTCATTATAGACTTACTGACACACTGTCACACTACCCTACACTGTTTCATTGTAGACTTACTAACACACTGTCACACTACCCTACACTGTTTCATTGTAGACTTACTTTCACACTGTCACACTACCCTACACTGTTTCATTATAGACTTACTAACACACTGTCACACTACCCTACACTGTTTCGTTATAGACTTACTGACACACTGTCACACTACCCTACACTGTTTCATTATAGACTTACTGACACACTGTCACACTACCCTACACTGTTTCATTATAGACTTACTGACACACTGTCACACTACCCTACACTGTTTCATTATAAACTTACTGTCACACTACCCTACACTGTTTCATTATAGACTTACTGTCACACTACCCTACACTGTTTCATTATAGACTTACTGACACACTGTCACACTACCCTACACTGTTTCATTATAGACTTACTGACACACTGTCACACTACCCTACACTGTTTCATTATAGACTTACTGACACACTGTCACACTACCCTACACTGTTTCATTATAGACTTACTGTCACACTACCCTACACTGTTTCATTATAGACTTACTAACACACTGTCACACTACCCTACACTGTTTCATTATAGACTTAGTCACACTACCCTACACTGTTTCATTATAGACTTACTAACACACTGTCACACTACCCTACACTGTTTCATTATAGACTTACTGACACACTGTCACACTACCCTACACTGTTTCATTATAGACTTACTGTCACACTACCCTACACTGTTTCATTATAGACTTACTAACACACTGTCACACTACCCTACACTGTTTCGTTATAGACTTACTGACACACTGTCACACTACCCTACACTGTTTCATTATAGACTTACTGACACACTGTCACACTACCCTACACTGTTTCATTATAGACTTACTGACACACTGTCACACTACCCTACACTGTTTCATTATAAACTTACTGTCACACTACCCTACACTGTTTCATTATAGACTTACTGTCACACTACCCTACACTGTTTCATTATAGACTTACTGACACACTGTCACACTACCCTACACTGTTTCATTATAGACTTACTGACACACTGTCACACTACCCTACACTGTTTCATTATAGACTTACTGACACACTGTCACACTACCCTACACTGTTTCATTATAGACTTACTGTCACACTACCCTACACTGTTTCATTATAGACTTACTAACACACTGTCACACTACCCTACACTGTTTCATTATAGACTTACTGTCACACTACCCTACACTGTTTCATTATAGACTTACTGACACACTGTCACACTACCCTACACTGTTTCATTATAGACTTACTGACACACTGTCACACTACCCTACACTGTTTCATTATAGACTTACTGACACACTGTCACACTACCCTACACTGTTTCATTATAGACTTACTGTCACACTACCCTACACTGTTTCATTATAGACTTACTAACACACTGTCACACTACCCTACACTGTTTCATTATAGACTTACTGTCACACTACCCTACACTGTTTCATTATAGACTTACTGTCACACTACCCTACACTGTTTCATTATAGACTTACTGTCACACTGTCACACTACCCTACACTGTTTCATTATAGACTTACTGACACACTGTCACACTACCCTACACTGTTTCATTGTAGACTTACTAACACACTGTCACACTACCCTACACTGTTTCATTGTAGACTTACTTTCACACTGTCACACTACCCTACACTGTTTCATTATAGACTTACTAACACACTGTCACACTACCCTACACTGTTTCGTTATAGACTTACTGACACACTGTCACACTACCCTACACTGTTTCATTATAGACTTACTGACACACTGTCACACTACCCTACACTGTTTCATTATAGACTTACTGACACACTGTCACACTACCCTACACTGTTTCATTATAAACTTACTGTCACACTACCCTACACTGTTTCATTATAGACTTACTGTCACACTACCCTACACTGTTTCATTATAGACTTACTGACACACTGTCACACTACCCTACACTGTTTCATTATAGACTTACTGACACACTGTCACACTACCCTACACTGTTTCATTATAGACTTACTGACACACTGTCACACTACCCTACACTGTTTCATTATAGACTTACTGTCACACTACCCTACACTGTTTCATTATAGACTTACTAACACACTGTCACACTACCCTACACTGTTTCATTATAGACTTACTGTCACACTACCCTACACTGTTTCATTATAGACTTACTGACACACTGTCACACTACCCTACACTGTTTCATTATAGACTTACTGTCACACTACCCTACACTGTTTCATTATAGACTTACTAACACACTGTCACACTACCCTACACTGTTTCATTATAGACTTACTGTCACACTACCCTACACTGTTTCATTATAGACTTACTAACACACTGTCACACTACCCTACACTGTTTCATTATAGACCAGCTGACACACTACCCTACACTGTTTCATTATAGACTTACTGACACACTGTCACACTACCCTACACTGTTTCATTATAGACTTACTGTCACACTACCCTACACTGTTTCATTATAGACTTACTAACACACTGCCACACTACCCTACACTGTTTCATTATAGACTTACTGACACACTGTCACACTACCCTACACTGTTTCATTATAACTTACTGTCACACTACCCTACACTGTTTCATTATAGACTTACTAACACACTGTCACACTACCCTACACTGTTTCATTATAGACTTACTGACACACTTTCACACTACCCTACACTGTTTCATTATAGACTTACTAACACACTGTCACACTACCCTACACTGTTTCATTATAGACTTACTGTCACACTACCCTACACTGTTTCATTATAGACTTACTGACACACTGTCACACGACCCTACACTGTTTCATTTTAGACTTACTGTCACACTACCCTACACTGTTTCATTATAGACTTACTGTCACACTACCCTACACTGTTTCATTATAGACTTACTGACACACTGTCACACTACCCTACACTGTTTCATTATAGACTTACTGACACACTGTCACACTACCCTACACTGTTTCATTATAGACTTACTGACACACTGTCACACTACCCTACACTGTTTCATTATAGACTTACTGTCACACTACCCTACACTGTTTCATTATAGACTTACTAACACACTGTCACACTACCCTACACTGTTTCATTATAGACTTACTGTCACACTACCCTACACTGTTTCATTATAGACTTACTGACACACTGTCACACTACCCTACACTGTTTCATTATAGACTTACTGCACACTGTCACACTACCCTACACTGTTTCATTATAGACTTACTGACACACTGTCACACTACCCTACACTGTTTCATTATAGACTTACTGACACACTGTCACACTACCCTACACTGTTTCATTATAGACTTACTGTCACACTACCCTACACTGTTTCATTATAGACTTACTGTCACACTACCCTACACTGTTTCATTATAGACTTACTGACACACTGTCACACTACCCTACACTGTTTCATTATAGACTTACTGACACACTGTCACACTACCCTACACTGTTTCATTATAGACTTACTGACACACTGTCACACTACCCTACACTGTTTCATTATAGACTTACTGTCACACTACCCTACACTGTTTCATTATAGACTTACTGACACACTGTCACACTACCCTACACTGTTTCATTATAGACTTACTGACACACTGTCACACTACCCTACACTGTTTCATTATAGACTTACTGACACACTGTCACACTACCCTACACTGTTTCATTATAGACTTACTGTCACACTACCCTACACTGTTTCATTATAGACTTACTAACACACTGTCACACTACCCTACACTGTTTCATTATAGACTTACTGTCACACTACCCTACACTGTTTCATTATAGACTTACTGACACACTGTCACACTACCCTACACTGTTTCATTATAGACTTACTGTCACACTGTCACACTACCCTACACTGTTTCATTATAGACTTACTGACACACTGTCACACTACCCTACACTGTTTCATTGTAGACTTACTAACACACTGTCACACTACCCTACACTGTTTCATTGTAGACTTACTTTCACACTGTCACACTACCCTACACTGTTTCATTATAGACTTACTAACACACTGTCACACTACCCTACACTGTTTCGTTATAGACTTACTGACACACTGTCACACTACCCTACACTGTTTCATTATAGACTTACTGACACACTGTCACACTACCCTACACTGTTTCATTATAGACTTACTGACACACTGTCACACTACCCTACACTGTTTCATTATAAACTTACTGTCACACTACCCTACACTGTTTCATTATAGACTTACTGTCACACTACCCTACACTGTTTCATTATAGACTTACTGACACACTGTCACACTACCCTACACTGTTTCATTATAGACTTACTGACACACTGTCACACTACCCTACACTGTTTCATTATAGACTTACTGACACACTGTCACACTACCCTACACTGTTTCATTATAGACTTACTGTCACACTACCCTACACTGTTTCATTATAGACTTACTAACACACTGTCACACTACCCTACACTGTTTCATTATAGACTTACTGTCACACTACCCTACACTGTTTCATTATAGACTTACTGTCACACTACCCTACACTGTTTCATTATAGACTTACTGTCACACTGTCACACTACCCTACACTGTTTCATTATAGACTTACTGACATACTGTCACACTACCCTACACTGTTTCATTGTAGACTTACTAACACACTGTCACACTACCCTACACTGTTTCATTGTAGACTTACTTTCACACTGTCACACTACCCTACACTGTTTCATTATAGACTTACTAACACACTGTCACACTACCCTACACTGTTTCGTTATAGACTTACTGACACACTGTCACACTACCCTACACTGTTTCATTATAGACTTACTGACACACTGTCACACTACCCTACACTGTTTCATTATAGACTTACTGACACACTGTCACACTACCCTACACTGTTTCATTATAAACTTACTGTCACACTACCCTACACTGTTTCATTATAGACTTACTGTCACACTACCCTACACTGTTTCATTATAGACTTACTGACACACTGTCACACTACCCTACACTGTTTCATTATAGACTTACTGACACACTGTCACACTACCCTACACTGTTTCATTATAGACTTACTGACACACTGTCACACTACCCTACACTGTTTCATTATAGACTTACTGTCACACTACCCTACACTGTTTCATTATAGACTTACTAACACACTGTCACACTACCCTACACTGTTTCATTATAGACTTACTGTCACACTACCCTACACTGTTTCATTATAGACTTACTGACACACTGTCACACTACCCTACACTGTTTCATTATAGACTTACTGTCACACTGTCACACTACCCTACACTGTTTCATTATAGACTTACTGTCACACTACCCTACACTGTTTCATTATAGACTTACTGTCACACTACCCTACACTGTTTCATTATAGACTTACTAACACACTGTCACACTACCCTACACTGTTTCATTATAGACTTACTGTCACACTACCCTACACTGTTTCATTATAGACTTACTAACACACTGTCACACTACCCTACACTGTTTCATTATAGACCAGCTGACACACTACCCTACACTGTTTCATTATAGACTTACTGACACACTGTCACACTACCCTACACTGTTTCATTATAGACTTACTGTCACACTACCCTACACTGTTTCATTATAGACTTACTAACACACTGCCACACTACCCTACACTGTTTCATTATAGACTTACTGACACACTGTCACACTACCCTACACTGTTTCATTATATACTTACTAACACACTGTCACACTACCCTACACTGTTTCATTATAGACTTACTGACACACTGTCACACTACCCTACACTGTTTCATTATAGACTTACTAACACACTGTCACACTACCCTACACTGTTTCATTATAGACTTACTGTCACACTACCCTACACTGTTTCATTATAGACTTAAACACATGTCACACTACCCTACACTGTTTCATTATAGACTTACTGACACACTGTCACACTACCCTACACTGTTTCATTATAGACTTACTAACACACTGTCACACTACCCTACACTGTTTCATTATAGACTTACTGTCACACTACCCTACACTGTTTCATTATAGACTTACTGACACACTGTCACACTACCCTACACTGTTTCATTATAGACTTACTGTCACACTACCCTACACTGTTTCATTATAGACTTACTGACACACTGTCACACTACCCTACACTGTTTCATTATAGACTTACTGTCACACTACCCTACACTGTTTCATTATAGACTTACTAACACACTGTCACACTACCCTACACTGTTTCATTATAGACTTACTGACACACTGTCACACTACCCTACACTGTTTCATTGTAGACTTACTAACACACTGTCACACTACCCTACACTGTGTCATTGTAGACTTACTTTCACCCTGTCACACTACCCTACACTGTTTCATTATAGACTTACTAACACACTGTCACACTACCCTACACTGTTTCGTTATAGACTTACTGACACACTGTCACACTACCCTACACTGTTTCATTATAGACTTACTGACACACTGTCACACTACCCTACACTGTTTCATTATAGACTTACTGACACACTGTCACACTACCCTACACTGTTTCATTATAAACTTACTGTCACACTACCCTACACTGTTTCATTATAGACTTACTGTCACACTACCCTACACTGTTTCATTATAGACTTACTGACACACTGTCACACTACCCTACACTGTTTCATTATAGACTTACTGACACACTGTCACACTACCCTACACTGTTTCATTATAGACTTACTGACACACTGTCACACTACCCTACACTGTTTCATTATAGACTTACTGTCACACTACCCTACACTGTTTCATTATAGACTTACTGACACACTGTCACACTACCCTACACTGTTTCATTATAGACTTACTGTCACACTACCCTACACTGTTTCATTATAGACTTACTGTCACACTACCCTACACTGTTTCATTATAGACTTACTGACACACTGTCACACTACCCTACACTGTTTCATTATAGACTCACTGTCACACTACCCTACACTGTTTCATTATAGACTTACTGACACACTGTCACACTACCCTACACTGTTTCATTATAGACTTACTGTCACACTACCCTACACTGTTTCATTATAGACTTACTAACACACTGTCACACTACCCTACACTGTTTCATTATAGACTTACTGTCACACTACCCTACACTGTTTCATTATAGACTTACTGACACACTGTCACACTACCCTACACTGTTTCATTATAGACTTACTGGTCACACTACCCTACACTGTTTCATTATAGACTTACTGTCACACTACCCTACACTGTTTCATTATAGACTTACTAACACACTGTCACACTACCCTACACTGTTTCATTATAGACTTACTGTCACACTACCCTACACTGTTTCATTATAGACTTACTAACACACTGTCACACTACCCTACACTGTTTCATTATAGACCAGCTGACACACTACCCTACACTGTTTCATTATAGACTTACTGACACACTGTCACACTACCCTACACTGTTTCATTATAGACTTACTGTCACACTACCCTACACTGTTTCATTATAGACTTACTAACACACTGCCACACTACCCTACACTGTTTCATTATAGACTTACTAGACACACTGCTCACACTACCCTACACTGTTTCATTATAGACTTACTAACACACTGTCACACTACCCTACACTGTTTCATTATAGACTTACTGTCACACTACCCTACACTGTTTCATTATAGACTTACTAACACACTGTCACACTACCCTACACTGTTTCATTATAGACTTACTGTCACACTACCCTACACTGTTTCATTATAGACTTACTGACACACTGTCACACTACCCTACACTGTTTCATTATAGACTTACTGTCACACTACCCTACACTGTTTCATTATAGACTTACTAACACACTGCCACACTACCCTACACTGTTTCATTATAGACTTACTGACACACTGTCACACTACCCTACACTGTTTCATTATATACTTACTAACACACTGTCACACTACCCTACACTGTTTCATTATAGACTTACTGACACACTGTCACACTACCCTACACTGTTTCATTATAGACTTACTGACACACTGTCACACTACCCTACACTGTTTCATTATAGACTTACTGTCACACTACCCTACACTGTTTCATTATAGACTTACTGACACACTGTCACACTACCCTACACTGTTTCATTATAGACTTACTGTCACACTACCCTACACTGTTTCATTATAGACTTACTGACACACTGTCACACTACCCTACACTGTTTCATTATAGACTTACTGACACACTGTCACACTACCCTACACTGTTTCATTATAGACTTACTGACACACTGTCACACTACCCTACACTGTTTCATTGTAGACTTACTTTCACCCTGTCACACTACCCTACACTGTTTCATTATAGACTTACTAACACACTGTCACACTACCCTACACTGTTTCGTTATAGACTTACTGACACACTGTCACACTACCCTACACTGTTTCATTATAGACTTACTGACACACTGTCACACTACCCTACACTGTTTCATTATAGACTTACTGACACACTGTCACACTACCCTACACTGTTTCATTATAGACTTACTGTCACACTACCCTACACTGTTTCATTATAGACTTACTGTCACACTACCCTACACTGTTTCATTATAGACTTACTGACACACTGTCACACTACCCTACACTGTTTCATTATAGACTTACTGACACACTGTCACACTACCCTACACTGTTTCATTATAGACTTACTGACACACTGTCACACTACCCTACACTGTTTCATTATAGACTTACTGTCACACTACCCTACACTGTTTCATTATAGACTTACTAACACACTGTCACACTACCCTACACTGTTTCATTATAGACTTACTGTCACACTACCCTACACTGTTTCATTATAGACTTACTGTCACACTACCCTACACTGTTTCATTATAGACTTACTGTCACACTGTCACACTACCCTACACTGTTTCATTATAGACTTACTGACACACTGTCACACTACCCTACACTGTTTCATTATAGACTTACTCCCGTCACACTACCCTACACTGTTTCATTGTAGACTTACTTTCACACTGTCACACTACCCTACACTGTTTCATTATAGACTTACTGACACACTGTCACACTACCCTACACTGTTTCATTATAGACTTACTGACACACTGTCACACTACCCTACACTGTTTCATTATAGACTTACTGACACACTGTCACACTACCCTACACTGTTTCATTATAAACTTACTGTCACACTGTCACACTACCCTACACTGTTTCATTATAGAATTACTGTCACACTACCCTACACTGTTTCATTATAGACTTACTGTCACACTACCCTACACTGTTTCATTATAGACTTACTAACACACTGTCACACTACCCTACACTGTTTCATTATAGACTTACTGTCACACTACCCTACACTGTTTCATTATAGACTTACTAACACACTGTCACACTACCCTACACTGTTTCATTATAGACCAGCTGACACACTACCCTACACTGTTTCATTATAGACTTACTGACACACTGTCACACTACCCTACACTGTTTCATTATAGACTTACTGTCACACTACCCTACACTGTTTCATTATAGACTTACTAACACACTGCCACACTACCCTACACTGTTTCATTATAGACTTACTGACACACTGTCACACTACCCTACACTGTTTCATTATATACTTACTGTCACACTACCCTACACTGTTTCATTATAGACTTACTAACACACTGTCACACTACCCTACACTGTTTCATTATAGACTTACTGACACACTTTCACACTACCCTACACTGTTTCATTATAGACTTACTAACACACTGTCACACTACCCTACACTGTTTCATTATAGACTTACTGTCACACTACCCTACACTGTTTCATTATAGACTTACTGACACACTGTCACACGACCCTACACTGTTTCATTTTAGACTTACTGTCACACTACCCTACACTGTTTCATTATAGACTTACTGACACACTGTCACACTACCCTACACTGTTTCATTATAGACTTACTGTCACACTACCCTACACTGTTTCATTATAGACTTACTAACACACTGCCACACTACCCTACACTGTTTCATTATAGACTTACTGACACACTGTCACACTACCCTACACTGTTTCATTATATACTTACTAACACACTGTCACACTACCCTACACTGTTTCATTATAGACTTACTAACACACTGTCACACTACCCTACACTGTTTCGTTATAGACTTACTGACACACTGTCACACTACCCTACACTGTTTCATTATAGACTTACTGTCACACTACCCTACACTGTTTCATTATAGACTTACTGACACACTGTCACACTACCCTACACTTTTTCATTATAGACTTACTGTCACACTACCCTACACTGTTTCATTATAGACTTACTGACACACTGTCACACTACCCTACACTGTTTCATTGTAGACTTACTGACACACTGTCACACTACCCTACACTGTTTCATTATAGACTTACTGACACACTGTCACACTACCCTACACTGTTTCATTATAGACTTACTAACACACTGTCACACTACCCTACACTGTTTCATTATAGACTTACTGACACACTGTCACACTACCCTACACTGTTTCATTGTAGACTTACTTTCACACTGTCACACTACCCTACACTGTTTCATTATAGACTTACTAACACACTGTCACACTACCCTACACTGTTTCATTATAGACTTACTGTCACACTACCCTACACTGTTTCGTTATAGACTTACTGACACACTGTCACACTACCCTACACTGTTTCATTATAGACTTACTGACACACTGTCACACTACCCTACACTGTTTCATTATAGACTTACTGTCACACTACCCTACACTGTTTCATTATAGACTTACTAACACACTGTCACACTACCCTACACTGTTTCATTATAGACTTACTAACACACTGTCACACTACCCTACACTGTTTCATTATAGACTTACTGTCACACTGTCACACTACCCTACACTGTTTCGTTATAGACTTACTAACACACTGTCACACTACCCTACACTGTTTCATTATAGACTTACTAACACACTGCCACACTACCCTACACTGTTTCATTGTAGACTTACTTTCACACTGTCACACTACCCTACACTGTTTCATTATAGACTTACTAACACACTGTCACACTACCCTACACTGTTTCATTATAGACTTACTGTCACACTACCCTACACTGTTTCGTTATAGACTTACTGACACACTGTCACACTACCCTACACTGTTTCATTATAGACTTACTGACACACTGTCACACTACCCTACACTGTTTCATTATAGACTTACTGACACACTGTCACACTACCCTACACTGTTTCATTATAAACTTACTGTCACACTACCCTACACTGTTTCATTATAGACTTACTGTCACACTACCCTACACTGTTTCATTATAGACTTACTGTCACACTACCCTACACTGTTTCATTATAGACTTACTGACACACTGTCACACTACCCTACACTGTTTCATTATAGACTTACTAACACACTGTCACACTACCCTACACTGTTTCATTATAGACTTACTGACACACTGTCACACTACCCTACACTGTTTCATTATAGACTTACTGACACACTGTCACACTACCCTACACTGTTTCATTATAGACTTACTGACACACTGTCACACTACCCTACACTGTTTCATTATAGACTTACTGTCACACTACCCTACACTGTTTCATTATAGACTTACTGTCACACTACCCTACACTGTTTCATTATAGACTTACTGTCACACTACCCTACACTGTTTCATTATAGACTTACTGTCACACTACCCTACACTGTTTCATTATAGACTTACTGTCACACTACCCTACACTGTTTCATTATAGACTTACTGACACACTTTCACACTACCCTACACTGTTTCATTATAGACTTACTAACACACTGTCACACTACCCTACACTGTTTCATTATAGACTTACTGTCACACTACCCTACACTGTTTCATTATAGACTTACTGACACACTGTCACACTACCCTACACTGTTTCATTATAGACTTACTGACCCACTGTCACACTACCCTACACTGTTTCATTATAGACCAGCTGACACACTACCCTACACTGTTTCATTATAGACTTACTGACACACTGTCACACTACCCTACACTGTTTCATTATAGACTTACTGTCACACTACCCTACACTGTTTCATTATAGACTTACTAACACACTGCCACACTACCCTACACTGTTTCATTATAGACTTACTGACACACTGTCACACTACCCTACACTGTTTCATTATAGACTTACTGTCACACTGTCACACTACCCTACACTGTTTCATTATAGACTTACTGACACACTGTCACACTACCCTACACTGTTTCATTATAGACTTACTGTCACACTGTCACACTACCCTACACTGTTTCATTATAGACTTACTGACACACTGTCACACTACCCTACACTGTTTCATTATAGACTTACTGTCACACTACCCTACACTGTTTCATTATAGACTTACTAACACACTGTCACACTACCCTACACTGTTTCATTATATACTTACTAACACACTGTCACACTACCCTACACTGTTTCATTATAGACTTACTAACACACTGTCACACTACCCTACACTGTTTCGTTATAGACTTACTGACACACTGTCACACTACCCTACACTGTTTCATTATAGACTTACTGTCACACTGTCACACTACCCTACACTGTTTCATTATAGACTTACTGTCACACTGTCACACTACCCTACACTGTTTCATTATAAACTTACTGTCACACTACCCTACACTGTTTCATTATAGACTTACTGTCACACTACCCTACACTGTTTCATTATAGACTTACTGTCACACTGTCACACTACCCTACACTGTTTCATTATAGACTTACTGACACACTGTCAAACTACCCTACACTGTTTCATTATAGACTTACTCTCACACTACCCTACACTGTTTCATTATAGACTTACTAACACAATGTCATAGAACAGTTGCACGTAGTCTTACACTGTAAAACACACAGACATGTACTCTAACTCAGTAGTCATGCTGTAATGTTAGGGCCCAGATATAGACTGGTAAACAAGCATTTGCCTGGTCTCTCACACATTGATTGTCTGTGACACAGGTTACAGGCAGGCCTCAGGCACGCGGCCACAAATATACACAATGATGGTGACGTTAACCCGTAAGGAAGCCTTCTGTTTCTTCAACATCCATCGTGGACCATGGCATACGCACAAAGACTATGCTACTGGGGGTACCAGCTTGGTTTTCAGTCGGCAGCATTGACTTTTGTGTGTGTGCATCAAAGTGCCCTTCCTTTGACAGTATCGCCCAGTAGTGCATGCTCTTTTCATACATGTTTAAGGAGGCTCAAAGATGAACCCATTCACTTTGCTGTGTGATTCCAGCGTTATGGATGTTACATTTGCATGCAAAATCCCAACGTTAATGTCTGAGAGAATGGACAAACAAAATATGAATGTAACTTTTGATGTGTGTGTGTCTATAGTGCCTCTTGGGGAGTGTATACCCAAGAAAGGGGACTTGTAAACATTGGCATGTTGGAGAAATAAAGAAGGTAAGAAGTGTTATGGATGTTACATGATCAAGGTGGGGAGAATGAATATATTAGCTAAAGTCTGTTAGTTTGTAAGTCTTTGGTCAAAACATGGATAGCCATTTCGAAGGAAGGGCTTGGCTGGGGAACACAAAAATTATACTTTTGAAAATATTCTAATTTACATTATCACTTTAGAGTGGAAAAACAACCGTTATGGATATTAACAAAAAAAAAAAAATAGTCTGAAATAGACATTCAAATCTTAGACTTCATGTTCCAAACCTGTCATAAACAAATCAGGTAAATACATGATTTTCCTCTCACAGAGTTTCCTGAGGGGAGTGAGCCTCTGGGTCATACACTATGCCAGGATAGGTGCAACATCAGAGATGACATACAATGGTTCCAGACACTACCCCACACATCCTGTCTCAGACCTTATCTCCCCCAAGGCCGAAGGAGGGAGTGACTGGGCACAGACATTGTGGAGACAAGTAATAGGTTCCCCATTAATCACGCCATCCTTTCACATAGTTTGCAATAGGTAAAGACACATAATCACATATGAAGACAATGTTCCCTCCTGTCCTCCTTTGCCCTATTCTCTTTCTGATATTCTGCATAGCAACAGGGACATGTGATAGACAAGCCTGACTTCTCCCCTCTCTGGTCCCCAGGTGACTGAGGCCCATATGAGGGAGGAAGTGCAACTGCCAACACCAGAGTCCGACGGGATACATTCTAATAACAAGAGTTCAACAGTTCAATCATTTATGCATATTATGCAGATAAGACATCTTAATTGTCTATGTTACTGAGCTAATTCTGATTCTTCCGCCATAGTACCCAATTGTCATACTTGAGTCAAAGTAAAGATACCTTAAAAGAAAACGATTCAAGTAAAAGTGAAAGTCACCCAGTAAAATACGACTTGTGTAAAAGTCTCAAAGTATTTGGTTTTAAATATGCTTAAGTATCAAAGTAAATGTAAACACTAAAATATACTTAAGTATAAATAATTTCAAATTCCTTATATTAAGCAAACCAGACAACAATACATATATATATATATGTATGCATAGCCAGGGGCACACTTCAACACTCAGAAATCATTTACAAATGGAGCATTTGTGTTTAGTGAGTCCTCCTGATCAGAGGCAGTAGGGATGACCAGGGATAGCCTCTTAATAAGTGCGTGAATTTGACCATTTTCTGTCCTTCTAAGCATTCAAAATGTAACGAGTACTTTTGGGTGTCAGGGAAAATGTAAGGATGCCAAGACTGTGCAAAGTTGTCATCAAGGCAAAGGTTGGCTACTTTGAAGAATCTCAAATCTAAAATATATTTTGATTTGTTCAACACTTTTTTGGTTACTACATGATTCCATATGTGATATTTCATTGTTTTAATGTCTCCACTATTAATCTACAATGTAGAAAATAGTAAAAATAAAGAAACCCTGGAATGAGTAGTGTGTCCCAACTTTTGACTGGTAGTGTAGCTCGAGCCCTAAACTTTAATTATAGTTATAAACAGTGGTTATAAGCAAACGGTTTTGAAAATCATACTGTCGGTATTTCAAAATACCCCGATATGCGGTATAAAAGGTATATCGCCCAAGCCTAGAAATGAGTAATGAGGCCTGCCCAGGGGACATCCAGGAGGGAGTGATGCATGGCCCTAGCCTACCTGTGTGTGTTTGTAAAGCCAAGCTGCAGCAGCACAGGGCCTCCATCCAGACCAGACTGCTCTCAGCGCAACCCAGTCATCTCTTTCCCACAATCTCCCCTCTACTGCATTTTTTCAATTTTTTTCCTCTCCCATTCGTTATTCTCTCTTTCTCCTCTCCTGTTTTTTCCCCTGGACTGTTCCTCTCACTAGGTGTGTGTTGGCCAGTCGCCGCAGTCTGCTTCTCCTGGGGGAGAGAAGTTCAGAGTCGGTCTGCTCAAAAAGCTGCCTGGCAGCTTGCTGCATTGGCTGCAGATTTCGTTAGGAATTCTGGACCATTCTCTCTGCTTTTACCCCCTCAGTTAGCAACGACACTTGTCAGAGTGGTGGTGTTGTAGTGTAGTGTAGTAGAAACCTGAAGGAAGATTCTATCCCTCCCTTATCGCGCTGGCAGCTCCTGTGGATTATGCAGAATAGAGGACAACAACAGCACAAGGAGTAGAGAACTGCTGCTGTGTGAATAATTTAGGAGCAGATGGTTGTGTTTTAAGAGACGGCAGTGTAATTGTATAAATAGAAGAGCAGTAGAACAGAAGGGATGCTGTATCGACCGTCTCTCTCTATCTGCCGCAGAGGCTATCTGCTCTCACAGGGGTCCTTTGCTGACTTCACAAAAGCTAAAAACAACCAGCAGATGTTAAACAATAATGCTGGCCATTATGTCAGAACCACACTCCTCTCCCTTCCATGGTTATTGTTAGATTTGCACAGAGCAGGGATATTCAACCTCGGGTCCACAAAAATATATATTTTTAAAAAGCGACAATTACCAGTCGAGTACCAGTCGCGGCAAGTGCCGCTGGCTGCTAGTAAGCTTCCTTGACTTAGACATATAAAAAATATATGCAAATAAATATTGGCCCCACGTAGGCTGCCTACATTGGCGCATTGGCTCCACATTGGCCCCCAAGGCATTGGCCCATTGTGGGCAGGCCATATGTGACCCACCACTTGGATTCGGTCCTGTGTAGCAAAATTTGAAATTGTGATTGGATAAAAGTAAAGACTCAGAACTAGAAAATGGTATATCATACACTGCAGTTGAGGAACAATGGGAAAGCAATTCTGCTTTTAAAGTTGATAAACTTGTAACCCCACGTTTGAGAAAATGGCCCTTGAATGTTTTGGTACACCTACTGAAGAGCTCTTATTTGTCTACACTCATTCAACCACTTTGACAATTTTAGGGCCTTCCTCTGACTCTGTCTGGTATAGAGGTCCTGGATGGCAGGAAGCTTGGCCCCAGTAATGTACTGGGCAGTACGCACTACCCTCTGTTGTGCCTTACAAGCAGATGCTGAGCAGTTGCCATACCAGGTGGTGATGCAACCAGTCAGGATGCTCTCGATGGTGCAGCTGTAGAACTTTTTGAGGATCGGGGACCCATGCCAAATCTTTTCAGTCTCTTGAGGAGGAATAGGCACTGTCGTGTCCTCTTTGCGACTGTCTTGGTGTGTTGGACCATGATAGTTTGTTGGTGATGTAGATACCAAGGAACTTGACACTCTCGACCCGCTCCACTACATCCCTGTCAATGTGAATGGGGGCGTGCTCGGCCCTCCTTTTCCTGTAGTCAACGATCAGCTCCTTTGTCTTGCTCACATTGAGGGAGAGATTTTTGTCTTGGCACCACACTGCCAGGTCTCTGACCTCCTCCCTATAGCCTGTCTCATCATTGTCGGTGATCAGGCCTACCACCGTTGTGTTGTCGGCAAACTTAATGATGGTGTTGGAGTCGTGCTTGGCTACGCAGTCGTGGGTGAACAGGGAGTATTACAGACTCGGTCAGGGAGAGGTTGAAAATGTCAGTAAAGACACTTGCCAGTTGGTCTGCACATGATCTGAGTACACGTCCTGCTAATCTGTCTGGCCCCGTGGCCGTGTGAATGTTGACCTGTTTAAAGGTCTTACTCACATTGGCTATAGAAAGCGTGATCACATAGTTTTCCAGAACCGCTGGTGGTCTCATGCATGCTTCAATGTTGCTTGCCTCGAACCGAGCATAGAATGCATTTAGCTTGTGTGGTAGGCTCGCGTCACTGGGTAGCTCGCGGCTGGGTTTCCCTTTGTAATCCGTGATGGTTTGCAAGCCTTGCCACATCCGCTGAGCGTCAGAGCCGGTGTAGTAGGATTCAATCTTAGTCCTCTATTGATTCTATCCTGTTTGATGGTTCGTGTGAGAAGATAGCAGGATTTCTTATAATCGTCCCGCTCCTTGAAAGCGGCAGCTCTAGCCTTTAGCTCAGTGCGGATGTTGACTAATCCATGGCTTCTGGTTGGGATATGTACGCACGGTCACTGTGGGGATAACGTCTTCGATGCACTTATTGAATCCGATGACTGATGTGGTATACTCCTCAATACCATCAGATGAATCCCGGAACATGTAGCTTAGCATCTGCGCCATCTGACCACTTCTGTATTGAGTGAGTCACTGGTATATCCTGCTTTAGTTTTTGCTTGTAAGCAGGAATCCAGAGGTTATAATTATGGTCAGATTTGCTAAATGGAGGGTGAGGGAGAGCTTTGTACACATCTTTGTGTGTGGAGTAAAGGTGGTCTAGAGTTTTTTTCCCCCCTGGTTTCACATGTGACATGCTGGTACAAAGTAGGTAAAACGGATTTAAGTTTTCCTGCAATAAAGTCCCTGGCCACTTGGAGTGCCGCTTCTGGATGAGCATTTTCTTGTGCGGTCTTAGTGCCAGCATCGGTTTGTGGTGGTACATAGAAAGCTTCGAAAAATATAGAACAACGTTCTCGGTAGATAGTGTGGGGTACAGCTTATCATGAGGTACTCTACCTCAGGCGAGCAAAACCTTGAGACTTGGTTCGTCTTCCTTAATATTAGAGATTGCACACCAGCTGTTATTGACAAATAGACACAGACCACCAACCCTCGTCTTACCTGAGGTAGCTGTTTTGTCTTGCCGATGCACGGAAAACCCAGGGGGATTTGGGCCTGCTCCGGGAGCAGCAGTAAATCCTTAGCGTCAGTTCGAAGTGGGTAATCGCTGTTTTGATATCCAGAAACTCTTTTTGGTCAAGAGATGGTAGCATAAACATTATTTACAAAAACACACGAAATAGCACTGATTAGGAGCCCGTAAACAGCAGCCATCCCTTCCGGCGCCATTCTCATATATATTCCCATTTAATATATATTATTAAATGTAAAGTTTCATGTTACATGCACTTTAAGTATTTTTATAGACTTCATCATTGGCAGTGTACAAAATGTTTTGACATCGCACAACAGAGCATTTAAACTGGAGCGACACTCTCAGTAATGGTTGCACAAAAAAACGTCTATCTGAAAACAGATTCTGAGATAATTAGCTTTAATGTTCCGAACCCTCATTGGTTTGAATGGTGTCAATTTTTTTTATTTTCTATTATTTTTCTAACTTAACAACATGAATTGGGGAATTTGCAAACCACGCCCCCAAATATTCTAACAAGCCTCTACATTATGAAGTAACTGGACTTTTTGTGGGCTAGCCTGCGCTGGGCTTGATGTGGGCTGGTCCGCGCTGGGCTTGATGTGGGCTAGCCTGCGCTGGGCTTGATGTGGGCTGGTCCGCGCTGGGCTTGGTGTGGGCTGGCCCATATTGTGCTTGGTTTGGGCTGGCCCATGTTGGGCTGGTGTCCACTAGCCTGTGTTGTACTGGTGTAGGCTAGCCCATGTTGGGCTGTTGTAGGCTTGGTGGTGGAAAGCCCATGCTGGGCTAGCCCATGGTGGGCTGGTTGTGGGCTAACCTGTGGTTGGCTGGTGTCCACTAGCCTGTGTTGGACTGGTGTAGACTAGCCTGTGCTGGCCTTCGTATGGGCTTGGTGGTGGAAAGCCCATGCTGGGCTAGCAAATGTTGGGCTGATGTGGGATTGCTGTGGGCTAGCCTGTGCTGGGATAGCCCGTGTTTGGCTGGTGTGGGCTTGGTGTGGGCTTTGTGTGGGCTAGCCAAATACTCACATGGGGCCAATGGGGTCATGTTTGCTGGGTAACCTTTGTTTAACCTGTCTGGGAACCCCACCCTAGTCAACAGCCAGTGGAATCGCGTCGCGCGAAATACAAATACCTCAGAAATGCTATAACTTCAATTTCTCAAACATATGACTATTTTACACCATTTTATAGATACACCTCTCCTGAATCGAACCACATTGTCCGATTTCAAAAAGGCTTTACAGCAAAAACAAAACATTAGATTATGTTAGGAGAGTACCCTGCCAAAAATAATCACACTGCCATTTTCAAAGCAACTAGCATGCATCACAAATACCCAAAACACAGCTAAATGCAGCACTAACCTTTGACAATCTTCATCAGATGACACTCCTAGGACATCATGTTACACAATACATGCATTTTTTGTTCGATAAAGTTCATATTTATATATAAAAACAGCATTTTACATCGGCGCGTGACGTTCAGAAAATATTTTCCTTCAAATGCTTCCGGTGAATCAGCGTTACAATTTACAAAATTACTATTCGAAAACATTGGTCAAATATAATATTTTCATTCAAAGAATGAACATCTCGTGAATGCAACCGCATTGCCAGATTTAAAAATAACTTTACTGGGAAATCACATTTTGCAATAAACGAGGTGCTATGCTCAGAAAAATAGGCTAGGCGATACAGGTTAGCGCCATCTTGGAGTCATCTAAAATCAAATATACTATTGTAAATATTCACTTACCTTTTATCTTCATCAGAAGGCACTTCCAGGAATCCCAGGTCCACAACAAATGTAGTTTTGTTCGAAAAAGTTAATAATTTATGTCCCAATAGCTCCTTCTTGTTAGCGCGTTCCGAAGGCTACTCAAAATGTACAAGGCGCGCGGGACTTGTCGTCACGAATGTGCAAAAAATATATATTTACGTTCGTTCAAACATGTTAAACTTTGTATAACATAAATCTTTAGGGCCTTTTTCAATCAGAGCTTCAATAATATTCAAGGCGGACGATTGCATTGTCTTACTAAACGTTTCAGAACGAGAGGGTACGCACGGGCGCCCGCGTCATAGTAGTAATGGCCCTCCCTCTATGACCAACTTTCCAGGCCTCTCGTTCGGTCAGTTTTTACAGGAGAAGACTCAAACCACTTTGTAAAGACTGTTGACATCTAGTGGAAGCCTTAGATTAATCCTAACTCACGGTGTGTTTCATAGGCAAAGTGTTGAAGGTGATTCCACAAATCAGATTTCCACTTCCTGCATGGAATCTTCTCAGGTTTTTGCCTGCCATATGAGTTCTGTTATACTCACAGACACCATTCAAACAGTTTTAGAAACTTTAGAGTTTTCTTTCCAAATCTACTAATTATATGCATATTGTAGTTACTGGGCAGGAGTAGTAACCAGATTAAATCGGGTACGTTTTTTATCCGGCCGTGCAAATACTGTCCCCTAGCCCCAACAGGTTAACCAGCTAAACAGCTGCTCTTAGCAAAAATGTGTTTGGAGTTATCTTTCTAGCTAATAGGCTATGTTAGAGTTTACACTTCCTCTTCCAATTATACTGAAAAAAACATGTAAAGTGTTGGTCCCATGTTTAAATGAGCTGAAATAAAAGATCCCAGAAATGTTCCATACACACAAAAAGCTTATTTCTCAAAAATGTTGTGCAGAAAGTTGTTTACGTCCCTGTTAGTGAGCATTTCTCCTTTGCCAAGATAATCCATCCACCTGACAGGTGTGGCATATCAAGAAGCTGATTAAACAGCATGATCATTACACAGGTGCACCTTGTGGTGGGGACAATAAAAGGTCACTCTAAAATGTGCAGTTTTGTCACACAACACAATGCCACAGATGTCTCAAGTTTTGAGGAAATGTGCAATTGGCATGCTGACTGCAGGAATGTCCACCAGAGCTGTTGCCAGAGAATTTAATGTTCATTTCTCTACCAGAAGCCACCACCAATGTTGTTTTAGAGAAAAACTAATTCTGATTGGCTGGGCCTGGCTCCCCAGTGGGTTGCCTGGATCCCAAGTGGGTGGGCCTATGGCTGCGCCCCTGCCTAGTCATGTGAAATCCATAGATTTGGGACGAATTAATTTTTATAAAAAATTTCTTAAATGAACTTTAACTCAGTAAAATCGTTGAAATTGTTGCATGTTGCGTTTCTATTTTTATTCAGTATATAATGTGGGGAGCTTAAAATAATGAAAAATTATACCAAATCTATTCATTTTAAAATATTGATTACTTCTCCTTGCCATTATCATTCAGCTGATAAGACGTGACATTTTTTGGGGCTCGTTAACGTATGATGGGGATCCCTGGGTCGGTGGTTTGCCAGGGCGGGGGTCCCTGGGCAAGAAAAGGTTGAAGACCCCTGGCACAGAGGACGCTCAGAGGATTATAAAGAGAAGTGGGGGCCTCCTAGGGTGCTCAGGTTATTATATAAGAGGGCAGTGGCAGTGTTCACAGGCTGTGGGTGTGTGCTCCCAGCCCAGAAACCACAGTCCTCTCTGGCACCACACAACATGGGAGTGTACTCTCTCTCTCTGGCTGTTGTTTTATTGTCCTGATTTAGATCTTATCCATCTCCACAGTAGAAGTGTGCAGGATACATTTGTGTATCACCTCTGACTGTGCCTTTTGCGCACCTATGCATAAATCGTACATCTTCAGTCTGTCTCCTCTGCTCTGCCCTCTCTCCTAACTGCAGTGTGTGGTAGTCAGTGGTGCTGTAAGATGTGTGTGAGATACTAGAATTAAGTCAAAAGCAGTTTGAAATGTAAGGAACCACATTACTCCCCTCTGTCCCCTGCACAATGCTCCAAGACACACTATGCTCCAAGGCACAATATCACGCCTCTCCCTTTGTCTCTTGTCCCTTGATGAGAGAGAGGTGGGTGGGATGGACCCATAGAGATAAGAGGGGTTTCCCATTTCTACTGCAGTCTTCTCTGTGATGCTGCTGCAGTGCAGGCTCGGCCGGGTCTCATTTATAACACAGCCTGAGGTTATCCATACATTTAGTACAGCTCCATAACAAAGGGACAAAGCAGCTCTCACCAGCCACCGGTAGCCACTGACTGCTGTGAGACATGATGATATCATCACAGCCTTAATGCGCACAATAGCAGCAGTGCCATGTTTGTCCAATTGTTACAGTAGGTCGAAGGGACAGATTAGCCTCCCAATACTATAAGAGCTCCCAGCTAATGGCTCTGAGCAAACCTACTGTACACTGACTGACTGGTCTCTGTGTGGAAAGCACCAGGCTTCTGAATGTGGAAGCTAGTGTGTGTGTGAGCTAACTAGCACATGGTACAAATGGCATGTGGTGGTTTGAGTGTGGGGTTTTGTAACTAGCACACATTACACGTGATCGATTTCCAAAAGCTGAGGATTGGTGTGTTGACTGAGAATTCATCTTTGGCCTGTCAACTATTGTTGACAAACAAATGGCCTACAAAATATCTGAAATTATAATATGGCCTAACAAATGTTGGAAATTATAAGCAGAAAATGGTATAAATTAGGGGTGAAAGTAGCCAGTAAGCCATACGGCACAGTTCAGAGTATCAGCAAAATAAATAATTATAGAATCATGGTGGATTGAGCTGTGCAGGTAGACTACTTTATGAAGTGATTTGTTTGACTACCAGATGAAAACATCTACACACAACAACCATGATATGTGAAGCTGAATCTGTGCATGCCGCGTAAAACAACAGTAAACGGGATAGGACGTTTACATGCCACAGTATCCCATCTAAGATCATCATATCCCATGTATCTTATCCGGGTTTCTCATAACCGAGACACAAGCCTTTTCGGGTTACTGTAAACGGGATATGATGTTTATGGTTAACTCAAAAACAGAGTACTTGAGGATCCTTTAATCCCAAATAATAATGCAGATACTGCAGTAAACGTGTGCAGGTAAACATGGTCACTGTTACTCCGTCTCTGCCTGTCTGTTTGTCTGACAAGGACAACTTTACATAATTTAGCAAATGATTTTGACTGCTTCGAGAACCATGACATGAATGTAGCCATATAGGGATCCTCTTTGATTCTGCCTCAGATCTTTATTTAGGCCTATATCCATATTATTATTCAATCTGTGTCACCAATCAGGACACCCCTGGCAGTCCTCGTCTGTCATTCTGTTCCTCCTCTCTTCCTGTGCCATCTATTGGCATCTGTGTGTTTCCTGCTGCTAACACCGTACTGTACTTTCCAGGCCAGGACTGCCTACTTACGTAAGCCCGGTCTCAAGAGGAATCTCTCTCAGGCTGGGTGTAGGTGTCGGTTGCCTTTGGTGACTCCATGTTGCATTGTGTTGGACAGGAATGAAGGTAGCAGTATGTAGGTTGCAGTATGTAAGACTGGCTAAACACTAAACTTTCTTTCTTTTTGTCTTTATTTCAACCTCTCCAGTGAAATCCATCCTCACCCTGTCTGTGGGGCTGTCGTCCTTCACACTACTCCTTTCCTTTAGTCTCCCTGCTGTCCTGTTGCTTTTGGATCAGCATATGGTGGTGTCGGGCCAGAGGATGGTTCTGATCCGATAAGGGTCTGTCCAGAACCTCCCTCCCTCTCTGTCTGCCTCCCTGCAGTTTTAATCTGCAGAGTGCACCTTGGCCCATTAGAGCAGTAAATCTGAGCTTAGCTCTCCAACTTGTGCTGCCGGGACAAGTCTGTACCGCAGTGCTGCAGTAAGCATCCTCTCCCTCTCTTTCCTCTCTCTCCAACTGCAGCACAGCACAGCCATCTAATGTGGGCTTCAAGCACCCCGAGGAATTTGATGCACCAATAATAAACTGTCAAAGCAAAGGAGAAACACTCAACCTAGCCTACCTTTTTTGGGGTGTGCTGAGAGCATAACATTTCACCGACTAAGACTGTATGTCTGAACTTCAGTATAGACTAAATGATATTTGCTACACTTTAGCCTTGACTCCAGTTGTTCAGCAGTACAGTGTGTTGCGGTCTGGTAGCACAAGACCATACACCCAGACAGCAGCCTCTAAAGCAGGATGGGCCACCAAATCCAGCAAGACAGCTCCTGTGTCCTCCGTTAATGACCAGTCAGTCGGTGACATTAGATACATGACTTTCCAGCCAGGTGGAGTCCTACAGAATCCCCCGGTCAATGTAGATCTACAACACAGCCATCTTCATCTGGCCATCATCATCATCACCTTGTAGGAGAAGGGACCAGCTAGACAGGCAGTGTCAGGTAGGCAGGGGCTTTTGTTCCGTCCTGCCTGGCATGATTGAAGTGGTGTGACCAGATGGCATTAAATGAGTCCTTGAAAAGGGGACACCTCATTTTCTGTGTCTGATTGATGTGAGGAGAAAGTCACCTTCACGTCCTCATCATTACCACATCTGTTTCTATTACCAGCAGACCAGCGCCGGCTCATGGCTGGCTCGCTCACGTGGTTACTGTAGCAGTGCAGTCCTATCTAGACTATAATGTAGAGCAAGGCTTTCAAACTCATTTTGCCCCGTAGGCTGCATTCAGTCTTGAATTAGAAAAATATTTTCTTGCTGTCAAAATGTGCCTAGTTTTCTGATTTTTTTGGTGCTCCTTTACTGTTGTTAGCAAGCTGGACAAAGTGAAAAGACTAAATGTAGGTTGATTATCATTTCTACACAGTTTTAGATTTGATTATAGGCATAAAAATTATACCCACCCCCTTTAAAAAACCTCCCATCAGCTGCACTGAATCGGCCGGATCGGGCCCGCAGGCCGTATGTTTCACACCCCTGATGTAGAGGGAAATGGTACATAGAGTACAGTAGGTAATGCAAATGGGACGTTTTATTCTCCAGGCCCTTCTGTAGTCATCCTCCACTCCTCCCTCAGCCCCCAGCTGCCCAGCTCTCTTCTCCTGTTTTAGCCCCTTACTTCAGCAGTGCTCTCCTTGGGCAAAGACTGTTGAGTTTCATAGAAACTAGTCGCCCCGAGCACACGCATACGATAAGCATAGGATGACGATGTGTGAGGACACCCATAACTTTGTGTGTGCAGTGGGTCTGTGTGTGTGACCGTGTGTGCAGTGGGTCTGTGTGTGTGACCGTGTGTGCAGTGGGTCTGTGTGTGTGAACGTGTGTGCAGTGGGTCTGTGTGTGTGACCGTGTGTGCAGTGGGTCTGTGTGTGTGACCGTGTGTGCAGTGGGTCTGTGTGTGTGACCGTGTGTGCAGTGGGTCTGTGTGTGTGACCGTGTGTGCAGTGGGTCTGTGTGTGTGACCGTGTGTGCAGTGGGTCTGTGTGTGTGAACGTGTGTATAAGGACGTTGTCATACAAGGCTACATGTGATCAGACAAGTGGCTCTGATTGGCCAAATGTATTCCCCTGTAGTTTACAAAACAATAGTTAACATCCCCAGTTACAGCCCACTGAGCCCAGAGACGGCAGTCTTATTGGTCTGACCACCTTACTTATTTATTCAAGCTGCTGCCTGTGAGACCACAGTGATGGAATGGTGCCATCTAGTGGCTGGTGAAGAGCAGTGACATCGTGAAAGGACTATTTGACATACAAAAAAAAGGAATACTGAAATCAGAATGGATACAAGTTGTCTTCCTCCTTGTCACTATAACCACACAGAAGATATGCCAGTGTACAGACTGTTTGCTCTCTCTATCCCCTTCAGAAGCCCAGTTTGTTGAAAGACAGTCCCCTGTTGTCCTGGTGAGAGAGAGACCCCTCGGCAGGCTGGCCATACCCCAACCCTCCCGTCTCCATGTATCCTGAATCTACCACAGACTCACCTGCCCGCCTCTCCCGACAGACAGGCTCGCCGGGCATGATCTACAAGTGAGTACACACACACACACACACACATTCATCGTGGCCTATGTATGGGATCTCATGGTGCATGCAGTTAATTTCTCCAGCCTGATAAAAATGAAATGTCCATACTTCATGAGTCATGCTACTTCCATTCTATTCAGGACTGTTAAAACAAGCAGTCAGGTACCTACTCGTGTCATCCCCAATCATTTGTAATACAAAATAGATCATCAGTAAGCTTGTAGTGGAAACACTTGTTTCTGTTCTCTCATTGGTTCAAGCACAGCCCCTTTCCTGCTGTTCCACATGCCACTAGTATGTGGCACCAGATAACTATTTGTTTAGTGTTAGTTTCAGATAGAATTGACAGTATTTTACCTGTACATTTTTTTTGCCAATGTTTATTTAATACATTTTTACCACTTTCTTGCCAGTATACACCTTTTATAATCCCGCAGGGTTTCGTTAGGCAATAATTGCCGATGAAATAATTGAAATTGTAGCCTGCCAAATTGTCCAGGGCTGCCCTGCTGCTGAGGATAGAGAGGAGCCTTGGCCTAGGTAATTGTTCAATGCGAAGATGGAGACTATTTTTCATTGGCGTAAAATGAAAGTTAGAGAATATGCCTATAGTGAAAAGCCTACAAGGCAGGGCTTCAGACTGCGACCATTTAGTTGCATTTTGCGACCCTGTGACTTGGCTGTGCGAGTAGTAAAAGGTATTGGTGCATGGTTCACGGTTCACATTCATTCACCTCATTGAAAACGTCCTATTTTTTATTAGGCTGCAAAACATCCTATTTTTTAGGAGGCAAAAACCATGATTTGGTCAAACAGTAAAGTACATTATCCTCATGAGTCATGTAATGAACGTTTCTGTCCATGTACCTGTTTCACTGGGGCCTGCGAAAGAAAAGAGTTCTGATTGTATAACATAAAGAAATCTAATTGCGGGGAAAACAGTTATCCTGATCTCAAAGATGGAGAGAGGATGTTCTCAGCTTTCTGTAGGTATATAGTTTTTATTTCTCAAATATCAATTTTGAGATCAATAGCAACTATTTTACAAACTAGGTATTTGATATGGCTTTGAGATACTGAGCGCGCAAAATGACGTTGGCCATTGGATTGCATTGGCCTCATTGGGCGGTAGGCTACAACTGCGAAGTTGTTTTGGGGGGACGTTAAATGTACGTTAGATTAATACTAGCAGTGGGTATTATCTGTCAAATTAGTGATCTAGCTAATGTGTTTTGAGTTTCCACTTACTCAGGTGGTGAATTAGCCCTAAATAACAATGTGCCTATGATGTTAGAGCACAAAGATATGCAGACAAATTCATCTATATTGAACAAAAACATCTGAAAATGATGGAGCCCTATTTTAACTGTAGAATATAACAACAATAAAATAATTTTCCACACATAATGCATGACAATCACTGGATTACATTGCACATTAAAATCCATTGTAACAAATCGCCTGAATTGATGCGATAACGATAAATAGAACGATACGTTTCTAACAGTTTTTTGGGGGGTGGTATAAGCGTTTATCCCGCTACAGTTAAAATAGGGCTCCATCATTGTTGCCAATGAAAACAGTATGGAAGCACACATTTACCGGTATAAATAAAACATTTTCATTTATATTTTCATAAGCGAATTCATACTTTGTCATATTTTGGTTGCTATAGAAGCGACCCAGTCTTTCGTTAGATTAGTTGTATATTTTGTCTTCTCGCCAGTTTGCATTACTTATCGTAATGAACGATATCAAAACAATGCCAGCAAAAATTGATCGGTATGGTCAGTGTCCATAATTTTAGGTTTATCGTCCCAGCTCTACTGCATAGCAACCATTATTTGATTCCATAGCAACCATATTTTCCCCAGACTATTTCCTCTGGTGGAAGGATAACATCGTATGAATTTACTTATCAAAATTAATTCTGTTTATGAAAATATGTCTCTCATTGTTTTAATTTGTTGGTAACCGGTTTATAAAAGCAAAAATGCACCTGGGGGTTTGTGGTGTATGCTTTCCGTTGTTCCTATGAACAACTCTTAGCCATGGTATATTGGCCATATACCACACCCCCTCGGGCCTTATTGCTTAATTATAACACCTATCGCAAGGGAGAGAATTTTGATGCTTCAGAAATCTCTGCAATCTCTTTTCCCCGTCTATTTCAGTCTTTGCCCTTCCCTTCATTTAATATAAAATTGCTTGATATGCGTTCCCGCACTCTCTAGTATTTTTTCAAGGCAGCTGTGCTCTATGGGTTTCCTCAGAGGCCTCTGTGTGGTTTGCATGCACGACAGATCCACAGATGTCCCTCAGATGTCTGAGTGTCAGTGAATGGTATTTGGGGTCTAGTTTGTTGCTTGATACACTGAGCTTTCCTATTCCCTGTGAAATGAGGCTTTGTTCTCGCATGCAGCATGTCTTTTACTATGTTGTTCCCCTTTCTCTCTTGTGGTTTACGGTCCCCTCCCTTCTGCTACATGTTCATCTAAGCTGTACTCTCTCTTCCTCTCTTCCGCTGACCTCAGCGCACGCTATGGGAGCCCTAAACGACAGCTGCAGTTCTACAGGTATCTCTCTCTCTTTCTCTCTCTCTCTTTCTCTCTGCCAAATGTGGAACCTGGCACTGACTGCTTTCCTATACTTCTCTATGTCAAGTCTGTATCATCCTTTACTAGTGACCCGTTCACCTAGCTAGTAGCCTGATTTTATCTTTGCTGGACACCGCATTGTGCTGTTCGCAATGTTGTTCAGAGGCCATATTTGTAGTCTGCGTTGCACTCAGCCCAAGACTTTCAAATAGGTATCAAAGTTTTGCATCTAAAAGTGACCTAATACTTTGGTTTCTTGTAGTCTGTACTGAACTCAGCCCAGTCCTGTGGTGGGCTATCAGGATTGTATGTCTTCTTGCTGTTTCAGAGGGGGGATCATGTTTTATGGGCTGATCTGGTTATAATTCCCATGACACTGGATGCAGACCAGGGTAATGAGCTCTCTATCAGATTTTGATCTCCGAAGCTTCCCTTTCACATTTTTGTCCTTTTTTAAGTGTCCCGCTGCTGCCTTGACTCAGAGGGGATCGATCACGGCTTCACTCGCTCTCTGTCTGTCTCACACAGACTGGCTAGAAGTGTGATGGGACACTAAATGGACATGGATGTTTTGTGTGTGTTGACCTTATGTAATCTAAGAGAACTTTTGATGCATATTTGAGTATGCTATAATGTTTGCCCAGTAGGCTGTCTTCAGCACACATTCAGTTATATCAAGTGTTTAACCCAGTTAGAATACCACATTGTTTTTGTGGTTTCATATATGTTTTTTTCTGTTTTCTGGGAGGCCTGGGAGGATGGTAGTTAAAGTGGAAAATACCACACGGTTAATAATCTAATACACTCACAGGTCAGTTTATTAGGTACACCCATCTAGTACTGGGTCAGGTGTAGCTAATAAATTGTATATGCCATTTTGCAGACACTTTTATGAAAATCGATTTACAGTCATGCATGCATTTTACGTATGGTTGGCACCAGCGGGAATCAAACCCATGAGCCTTGTCGTTATAAGCGCCATGCACTACTGACTGAGACATACTGTAGGACCACATAGTCGCTGCTTTGTTACACTGGTCAAGTAAGACAAGCCATCACCTCAGCACAATAACACTTTGAGAACAGCATTGGGTGTTTATGTTGCAGTTCATGCTTCGTTATGTCTGGGCATTAGATATCTCAGTCTGTGATGATGATGTAGTCTGGTAGTATTGCGGTCAAGAGGTCACAAGATATGGCCGTTTAATGTTTACAATTTTATACAGCAAGAGGCTTTTAGTATTTCCATCTCTGAACCTCCGTAACCCTTTTACTATGTCCAGGGGAATTAGGATTGTCCTGTCCGTCGACCCCAAACCTCTCATGTACTCTGTCACTCTGGTATTGATCCAGAAAAATATGTATTTGAGTTTGATACTCCATCAGTACGTACTTCTGGGTTTGCTCAAGTGTCATTGTTTTAGTCTCTCATACATCAAATGTGTGTGTAGTACTGTGTAGTGATCCTGATCTTGCCCAGGTGTTATCTTTTCAATATGTATTGCAAAAGATTTCTGACTGGGTGTTTTGGGTGGGCATTTGTGAATATCTTTTTTTCCTGTGTTTGCCCAAACACTTGCTTGGAGACAGTAGATGGCACAGTATTCTGTTACAGATCAGTTATAGCCTGACATGTAGCCTAGTCTACCAGAGGTATGATGACTGCTAGACATCCAGACCTCTCCTCATGGCTGACCCTCTGCAGCTGGTGTGTTTAAGGGCTACAGTAATTTTACCTGAATACACCAGGTCCTTCTGAGACAGATGCGGAAGAATAGAGCCAGAATAGATCCAATGTACTGTAGCTGAGGTTTTCAGTAATGTAGGCAGTAGAATCCTATGGTGTAGACTGTACTTTTGTGTGTGCGTGTGTGTGTGTGTGTGTGTGTGTGTGTGTGTGTGTGTGTGTGTGTGTGTGTGTGTGTGTGTGTGTGTGTGTGTGTGTGTGTGTGTGTGTGTGTGTGTGTGTGTGTTTGTGTGTGTGTGTAAACTGTACACACACTCAGGCCTCATTATGTTCTGATTGCCTCTTAGTATTCCTTCCCGTGGAACAACAATCTGAGGCTTTTAGCACAAAAGCTTCTGCGAATAATGGCTGATCTTCTACCTGATATTATTTGCTGCGGTTAGCAGAAACAAGCCGGGGCACTAAATGAAAAATGGATTTCCTCCATGAGATCTAACAGTGGGGGGGGGGGGGGGGGGGGGTGTAGGGCAGCGTGAATGAGGTGGGAGGGCACTTTCTCATCCACTAATTGGTTTAGACACTTCCTAGTAAGACACTCCCAGTTTGGGTGGACCTGCTGCATTGCTACAGGCAGTGTGTTTATAAGAGCAGGCTGGCACCTACGACCCCTCATGAGCCGACCGCCTAGAAATCGGGTGAGTTTAAGCAAAGACCATCGACCACTGCTTACGTGTGTTTGAGTACACTGTGTGTGAGGGGTGGTGGCTGGATGAGTGTGTGTTTGTATAGTCTGGAGTGGATGCATGCTGCCTGGCCTGGAGCCTCTCGGTCTCTACGGGTGGTGGAGTCCACTGAACTGGGAGGACAGGGAAAGCTGGAGGACTGGAAGAAACCTACGCCCTTGATGGCAAACATGGACAGACTTCAGGACTATTCATCCCTGATCATAGAATCAACCACATGGCTGCTTTGGGGTGATAGAGATGTTGTGAAACAGTGAAGGCTATACGACTGTTAGGGGTGGTTTTAAGATGGTTTTGTGATGATTTAATCTAGGCTTTTCTCAATTGAAGCTAGATTTCAAAGCTGAGCAGGACATTAGATGGAGGCTGTGCTTTGTGTCAGGGTTAATACAGCAGCTTTCCTTCAGCAGACTGGGAGAGAAGCAGAGTGCTGTTCAAGTGTCTGCATCAGGGCCTCCCGAGTTGTGCCACTAGAGATCCTGGTTCGAGTCCAGGCTCTGTCGCAGCCGACCGCGACCGGGTGACACATGGGGCAGCGCACAATTGGCCCAGCGCCGTCCGCGTTAGGGGAGGGTATGGCGGGCAGGGATGTCCTTGTCCCATCATGCACTAGCAACTCCTGTGGCCGGCAGTGTATGCTGACACAGTCGCCAGGGGTACAGTGTTTCCACCGACACATTGGTGCTTCTGGGTTAAGCGGGCAGTGCGGTTTTGCTGGGTTGTGTTCAGGAGGACGCATAGCTCTTGACCTTTGCCTCTCTCGAGTCCATACTTGAGTTGTAGCGATGGGACAAGACTGTAACTACGAATTGGTTACCATGAAATTGGGGAGAAAAAAATAAATAAAATTGTATGTGTCAGTCAATAGACTTCTATGGGATCACAAACCATTTGCCTTCGGACTTCCTTTGTAGACCTACAGGGAAACATTTCCTGTGTCTCAGGTGCTGTAGTGCTTACTGTGTTAGTTCACTACAAAGGCAGTGATGACAGGTTGACAGAACTCCCAGGCTGAAATGGCTAATTTGTCCAAGATTGACATTAGAAATATTACACAGTTGCACTTTGAAAGGTTCTTGTTTAGTGTTTGACCAGAGCGAGGATGTAAGTTTAAAATTGTAATTTGAAACGCTTTACTTGAGATGCTTTACTTGCACTTTTTGGTTGGCTGTAGACTATGGACTGTAGACTATGGACCAATAGTTTAATGTTTCTTATTGTTCTGCATTTATTTAAATTGATGTGAAATATGTTGCTTGACTTATCAATTCAAGTCTGCCCTGGCCCCTGGTGCATGTCAATGTCTCCTCCTTGTCCTGCTGTCTCTTATGCAGATATGCCTCTCGCATGTGTCCTCTGGTCCTGCTCCTTAGTTAACCACAAGGTGGTCACCTGAATGCACCCGATCAGTTTTACCCTGCCATTGTGTGCCTGTCATGGGGGCGGTGCCGTGCCTCTGATTACACCATGCATGGCTGTGTGGTACTGCTGCCCCGAGCAGAGCAGGAGAGCTCTTTCTTATGGGAGAAGTCAGGTGCCATTTAAGGAGGTGGCCGTGTCCTGGTGGCTCCTAGCTCCGTCCCGGCCCCACTTTTCTTTTTCACTGAGCGGTGGGTTGCTGCGGCGACAGCAGGAGTAGGGGGGATGTTTGCGGGAGGGATATCAGGAGGTCAGCCCCCCGGGGCGGCAGTGAGGCGTCAATCCATGTACACTCATTCCGAAAACCTACAGATCCCCAAACCGGGCGGGCAGGGCAGTGGGATACGGAAGAGCAGCAGCGGCGGCAGTGGCAAGATGCTGTCCATGTCGTACAGCGAGAGCATGCGGAGCGGCATCAGCCACTACCACTCGGACCAGGGCCTGAACCTACCTCGACCCACCGACCCAGGGGAGCTGAGGCGCCTCAGGGAGCAGAGACATGCTGCTCAGGTCAAGAATATGGAGGACTTCCTTAAGATGAACGGCCTGGTCCTGGAGGAGTGTGTGTCCCACCAGACTGGCATGAAGTACAGGTAAGGACCAGGGCACACCTGGAGAGACTCAGACTGGTTGGGGCTGGGTAGCTGAGACCTAAATAGTGGCTGAGATTGGGCAGTTCAGACTGGTTTTGGGCTGAACAGGTAGCAGGGTGTATTAGCACGCAGCAGGGTGTATGAACAGAGATGGGGACAGGCATGGGGTGTGAGAAAGGTTCAGTGGAACACCTGAGGCTGAGGCAGAATGGAATTGTGTAGCCTACCTTGTCTCAGTGTGCTAAGGTACTGCTTACGTTATAGCTGTTCACTGAAAAAGGCAGGCAGCGTTTCTCAGCCAGTCGAAGTCATGAATCAGCTGGCATAATTTGTATGGATATATACAAAGAAATGTCAATTGAAAAAAGGTGAAACGAAATGAAGTGCAGCTAGTTTGCAGTCTTCCCAGCTTCAGTTTGAAGTGATTGTGTTAGATGTGTCATTGGCTAGCTCCTCTGAACAACAGTGACCTGACGAGAGAGCACATATTCTAAGCCAGGCGAAGTCGTGCCTCATTAGCTCGTTGTTATGGATGTATCCAAATAAATGTCACTAGAAAACAGCTTAAACAAATGCAAATGCAGCTACTTTGCTGTTATTCTGGCTGCACTTTTTGACGTGACTGTAAGTTAGCCGTAGTTGGCAAGCTAGCAAGCAAGAGATAAGAACGTTGCCAGCCAGAATGACAATAGAACATTTAGAAACAGACGACTGGGTCACGTTTCTGGCAACCGAACCGAACGACGAACGAACGAACGACCAGTTGGCTTGGGTAGCAACCCTAGATTTGTGTCAGGACTATATCTTGTGGAAAGATAGTATGAATAAATTCATCAAAATAGCATTTTTAAAGAAAATATGTCAATCATTATTTTGGTAACCCGTTGTATAAAAGTGATAATGCCCTCGAAGCCGGTGTCTCGGGCCTAACAACACCCGTGCCAATATATCCTCCAAACACCGCCTTCTCGGGCATTATCATTTAAGTATAGGTTAACTAATGTTGCATTAGTGATGTGTTGCTGTTTGCTACCGTCCTCAGTGCAGTGTTAGACTGTCCTCTGGACAGAATGCTCTTACTCCATGGTACTGGCTCTCGTTTTATTTTAATAATCTAGGTCGCTAGCATGTTTGCCCAACAAGATGGGAAAGACATACTGTTGTTCCATAAGGATTTACCTGGCCCGTTAAATCTCCCTCTGCTGAGATCCTCCCTCTCTCTCACTCCTCTTCACCACTCTCTTTGTTAGACAAATGGTAGTCACATTACACTGTTCTGAGAAGATAAATTTACCATGTGATAACCTACAACCATACATACGTGTCTTACTCAGTCACACTTTCCCTAATCCTAGACTCTGCGGAGTCCCCACCAACCGGATGTTCCGGTTTTCAGAGGAAATGGAATGAGCGCGTGACGTGACTTCTCCTTTTGGACGACACTCCATATGAACTCCTCCTCATTTACTGGATTGATTGAACAGTGCAGAAGATAACCTCCCCCGACAGTTGTTTTCCTTCTCGTCAAGACCAGTATGTAGGGGATCTAGTTTCAGGCGTTTCTTTACCGCTTGCTACGTTACTCTAACCCTAACACTAACCTTGACCGTCACAAGAGTAGGCGATATGGTCCTGAGATGCCTGGATGATGAATATTGAATGCATTGCATCTTGAGTCTTAACACTGTCAGGTATAATAATGTGTGCAGGACGAAGCCATCTGACAGCAGTGTGGTCAACATCCTCAAACAATGAGGAGAGGAGGCCTCTTCATCACTACATTGTCACTAATGAGAAGACAAGGTCTGCAGAGCAGGGGTAGCTTACCTGCTGTTGTTTTGACCCAGTGCATGGATGGTTGTTTTGTCTGAAGACAGGTCTAGCAGCTGTTGTTTTGACGATGGGCAGGGATCCTGTATGATTCAGTTGGTAGAGCATGGCACTTGCAACGCCAGGATTGTGGGTTCTATTCCCAGGGCCACCCACACATAAAAATGTAAGTCGCTTTGGATGAAAGCATCTACTAAATGGCATATATATTATTACACAAGGAACTGCCAAAATAAAAGAAACACCAACACAAAGTGTCTTAATAGGGAATTGGGCCACCAGGAGCCAGAACGGTTTCTCTGCACCTTGGCATGGATTTTGTAAGTGTATGGAACTCTATTGGAGGGATGCGACACCATTCTTCCATATTTGGTGTTTTGTTGATGGTGGTGGAAAACGCTGTTTCAGGCGCTGCTCCAGAATCTCCCGTAAGTGTTCAATTGGGTTCAAATCAAATCAAACATTATTAGTCACATGCAATAAAATAACAATAACGAGGCTATATACAGGGGGTACCGGAACGGAGTCAATGTGCGGGGGTACAGGTTAGTCGAGGTAATTTGTACATGTAGGTAGGGGTGAAGTGACTGTGCATAGATAATAAACAGTGTAGCAGCAGTGTACAAAACACTGGGGGGGGGGGGGGGGGGGGTTTATGTAAATTGTCCGGTGGCCATTTGATTAATTGTTCAGCAGTCTTATGGCTTGGGGGTAGAAGCTGTTAAGGAGCATTTTGGTCCTAGACTTGGCGCTTCGGTACCGCTTGCCGTGCTGTAGCAGAGAAAAGTCTGTGACTGGTGTCTTTGACAATTTTTGGGGCTTTCCTCTGACACTGCCTATTATATAGGTCCTGGATGGCAGGAAGCTTGGCCGCAGTGATGTACTGGGCCGTACACACTACCTTCTGTAGACCAGGCGGTGATGCAACCTGTCAGGATGCTCTCGATGGTGCAGCCGTAGAACTTTTTGAGGATCTGCGGACCCATGCCAAATCTTTTCAGTCTCCTGAGGGGGAAAAGGTGTTTGTCGGGCCCTCTTCACGAATGTCTTGGTGTGTTTGGACCATGACATTTTGTTGCTGATGTTGACACCAAGGAACTTGAAACTTTCGACTAGAAGTCGACCGATTATGCTTTTTTAACCGCCGATACCGATTATTGGGGGACCGAAAAGGCCGATGCCGATTAATCAGCCGAATTTTTTTTATTATTATTTTTTATAATGACAATTACAACAATACTGAATGAACACTTATTTTAACTTAATATAATACATCAATAAAATCAATTTAGCCTCAAATAAATAATGAAACATGTTCAATTTGGTTTAAATAATGCAAAACAAAGTGTTGGAGAAGAAAGTAAAAGTGCAATATGTGCCATGTAAGAAAGCTAATGTTTAAGTGCCTTGCTCAGAACATGAGAACATATGAAAGCTAGTGGTTCCTTTTAACATGAGTCTTCAATATTCCCAGGTAAGAAGTTTTAGGTTGTAGTTATTATAGGAATTATAGGACTATTTCTCTCTGTATGATTTGTATTTCATATACCTTTGACTATTGGATGTTCTTATAAGCACTTTAGCATTGCCAGTGTAACAGTATAGCTTCCGTCCCTCTCCTCGCTCCTACCTGGGCTCAAACCAGGAACACATCGACAACAGCCACCCTCGAAGCAGCGTTACCCATGCAGAGGAAGGGAAACAACTACTCCAAGTCTCAGAGCGAGTGACGTTTGAAACGCTATTAGCGTGCACCCGGCTAACTAGCTAGCCATTTCACATCGGTTACACCAGCCTAATCTTGGGAGTTGATAGGCTTGAAGGGGTGGGTATAATTTGTGGAACGTTCCAACAGGAATCTGTTCCAAAAAACGTAAAGTAAAAGGTTGCCAACCAACAACGCATACAAAGTAGCAACGCATACAAACCTAGCTAACTAGCTGCCGAATAGGCATCAACTCACCACGTAGCTTATTCTTAATGTTTGTCCATAGGCAAACAGACATGCGAGGACAGACATTTTTTGGAATAAACGTGATGAGTGAAAAACGTATCTTATTCTGCCGCTATACAACTTTGTATGCGTTGTTTTGGAATAGATTCCTGTTGGAACGTTCCACAAATTATACCCACCCAGGTTGAAGTCATAAACAGCGCAATGCTTGAAGCACAGCGAAGGGCTGTTTGAATGAATGCTTACGAGCCTGCTGCTGCATACCACCGCTCAGTCAGACTGCTCTATCAAATCATAGACTTAATTATAATATAATAAACACACAGAAATACGAGCCTTAGGTCATTAATATGGTCGAATCCGGAAACTATCATCTCGAAAACAAACCTTTTTTTCTTTCAGTGACATACGGAACCGTTCCGTATTTTATCTAACGGGTGGCTAAGTCTAAATATTCCTGTTAGGCATTGATGTTTATGGTTAGGTACATTGGTGCAACGACAGTACTTTTTTCGCAAATGCGCTTGTTAAATCAACACCTGTTTGTCGAAGTAGGCTGTGATTCAATGAAAATTAACAGGCACCGCATCGATTATATGCAACGCAGGACATGTTAGATAAACTAGTAATATCATCAACCATGTGTAGTTAACTAGTGATTATGTTAAGATTGATCGTTTTTTATAAGTCTAATGCTAGCTAGCAACTTACCTTTGCTTCTTGCTGCCCTCGCGTAACAGGTAGTCAGCCTGTTAATCCTTGTGGAGTGCAATGTAAGGCAGGTGGTTAGAGCGTTGGACTGGTAACCGAAGGTTGCAAAAACGAATCCCCCCTGAACAAGGCAGTTAACCCCCGTTTCTAGGCCATCATTGTAAATAAGAATGTGTTCTTAATCTGACTTGCCTAGTTAAATAAAGAAAAAAAATTAAAACAAAATATTTTTAAAAATCTGCAAATCGGTGGCCAAAAATTCCGATTACCGATTGTTATGAAAACTTGAAATCGGCCCTAATTAATCGGCCATTCCGATTAATCGCTCGACCTCTACTTTCGACCCACTCCACTACAGCCTTGTCGATGAGAATGGGGACGTGCTCGGTCCTCCTTTTCCTGTAGTCCACGATAAGCTCCTTTGTCTTGCTCACATTGAGGCAGAGGTTGTTGTCCTGGCACCACATTGCCAGGTCTCTGACCTCCTCCTATAGGCTGTCTCATCGTTGTCGTGATAAGGCCTACCACTGTTGTGTTGTGAGCAAACTTAATAATGGTGGAGTCATGTTTGGCTATGCAGTCAAGGGTGAACAAGTACAGGAGGGGACTAAGCGCAAACCACTGAGGGGCCCCAGTGTTGAGGATTAGTGTGGCAGATGTGTTGTTGCCTACCCTTACCACCTGGAGGCGGCTGTCAGGAAGTCCAGGATCCAGTTCCAGAGGAAGGTGTTTAGTCCTAGGGTCCTGAGCTTTGTGGGCATTATGGTGTTGAACGCTGAGCTGTAGTCAATGAACAGCATTCTCATATACGTTTTCCTTTTGTCCAGGTGGGAAAGGGCAGTGTGGAATGCGATTGAGATTGTGTCATCTGTGCATCTGTTGGGGCAGTATGCGAATTGGAGTGGGTCTAGGGTATCTGGGAGGATGCTGTTGATGTGAGCCATGCCCAGCTTTTCAAAGCACTTCATGGCTACTGGCGTGAGTGCTACGGGGCGGTAAGCATTTAGGTAGGTTACCTTCACTTCCTTGTGCACAGGGACTATGGTGGTCTGCTTGTAACATGTAGGTATTACAGACTGGATCAGGGAGAGGTTGAAAATGTCAGTGAAGACACTTGCCAGTTGGTCTGCGCATGCTTTGAGTACACGTCCTGGTAATCCGTCTGACCCCGCGGCTTTGTGAATGTTGACCTATTTAAAGGTCTTGCTCACATTGGCTACTGAGAGCGTTATCACACAGTCATCCAGAACAGCTGGTGCTCTCATGCATGCTTCAGTGTTGCTTGCCTCAAAGCGACCATAAAATGCATTTAGCTCGTCTGGTAGACTTGCGTCACTGGGCAACTCGCGTCTGGGTTTCCCTTTGTAGTCTGTAATAGTTTTCAAGCCCTGCCACATCCAAAGTGAGTCAGAGCCGATGTAGTGGAATTCAATCTTAATCCTGTATTGATGCCTTGCTTGTTTGACATTTCTTATAATGGTCCGGATTAGTGTCCCGCTCCTTGAAAGCGCCAGCTCTAGCCTTTAGCTCGATGCGGATGTTGACCTGTAATCCATGGCTTCTGGTTGGGATATGTACGCACGGTCATTGTGAGGACGACGTCTTCGATGCACTTATTGATGAAGCCGATGACTGATGTGGTATACTCCTCAATGCCATCGGAAGAATCCCGGAACATATTTCAGTCTGTGCTAGCAAATCAGTCCTGAATCTTACCACTTCCGGAAGTCACTGGTACTTCCTGCTTTAGTTTTTGCTTGTAAGCAGGAATCAGGAGTATAGAATGAGGGTGAGGGAGAGCTTTGTATGCGTTTCTGTGTGTGGAATAAAGGTGGTCTATAGTTTTTTTTCCTATGGTTGCACATGCTGGTAGAAATTAGGTTTGCCTGCATTAAAGTCCCCGGCCACTAGGAGCGCTGCTTCTGGATGAGCATTTTCTTGTTGCTTATGGCCTTACACAGCTGGTTGAGTGCGGTCTTAGTGCCAGCATCGGTTTGTGGTGGTAAATAGACGGCTACGAATATGTCAGGGTCCCGTGTGTAGTTGGTGTAGAGAGTCAGGCGCAGGACAGCAGATATGAGTAATCAATGTACTTTACTCAAAAAGACAAATATACAAAGTAACGTCACGAGCCCACAAAGACAGACCGAATTTACAATAAACAATCACTCACAAACACAACATGGGGAACAGAGGGTTAAATAATAAAAAAGTAATTGGTTGAGTGAAGCCAGGTGTGTAAGACAAAGACAGAACAAATGGAAAATTAAAAGTGGATCGGCGGTGGCTAGAAAGCCGGTAACGTCGAACGCCGCCCGACTTCGGCGGAAGTCGTGACAGAATAATATAGATGAGAACTCTCTTGGTAGATAGTGTGGTCTACAGCTCATCATAAGGTACTCTACCTCAGGCGAGCAATACCTCGAGACTTCTTTAATATTTGACATCGCTCACCAGAGCGATCTCAAATGGACACCCACCCCCACCCCTTGTCTTACTAGACGTAGCTTCTCTGTCCTGCCGGTGCATGGAAAATCCCGCCAGCTCTATATTATCCATTTCGTCATTCAGCCACGACTCGGTGAAACATAATATATTAACGTTACAGTTTTTAATGTCCCGTTGATATCTTGATCGTAGATCATCCATTTTATTTTCCAATAATTGCACGTTGGCCAGTAGAACAGATGGCAGGGGGGGTTTACACACTTGCCTACGAATTCTCAGAAGGCAGCCCGACCTTTTTCTCCGTCTTTTCTTCACACAAATGACGGAGATATGGGCCCGTTTCCGAGAAAGCAGGATATCCTTCGCATCGGACTCGTTAACCTCTCTAGGGTCGGCGGGATGAAATCGTCCCACCTACTCAACAGCCAGTTGAATCCCGTGGCGCGTTATTCAAATACCTTAGAAATGCTATTACTTCAATTTCTCAAACATATGACTATTTTACACCATTTTAAAGACAAGACTCTCGTTAATCTAACCACACTGTCCGATTTCAAAAAGGCTTTACAACGAAAGCAAAACATTAGATTATGTCAGCAGAGTACCCAGCCAGAAATAATCAGACACCCATTTTTCAAGCTAGCATATAATGTCACATAAACCCAAACCACAGCTAAATGCAGCACTAACCTTTGATGATCTTCATCAGATGACAACCCTAGGACATTATGTTATACAATACATGCATGTTTTGTTCAATCAAGTTCATATTTATATCAAAAACCAGCTTTTTACATTAGCATGTGACGTTCAGAACTAGCATACCCCCCGCAAACTTCCGGTGAATTTACTAAATTACTCACGATAAACGTTCACAAAAAACATAACAATTATTTTAAGAATTATAGATACAGAACTCCTCTATGCACTCGCTATGTCCGATTTTAAAATAGCTTTTCGGTGAAAGCACATTTTGCAATATTCTCAGTAGATAGCCCGGCATCACAGGGCTAGCTATTTAGACACCCACCAAGTTTAGCACTCACCAAAATCAGATTTACTATAAGAAAAATGTTATTACCTTTGCTGTCTTCGTCAGAATGCACTCCCAGGACTTCTACTTCAATAACAAATGTTGGTTTGGTTCAAAATAATCCATAGTTATATCCAAATATCCTCTGTTTTGTTCGTGCGTTCAAGACACTATCCGAATGGTAAAGAAGGGTGACGCGCACGACGCATTTCGTGACAAAAAAAATCTAAATATTCCATTACCGTACTTCGAAGCATGTCAACCGCTGTTTAAAATCAATTTTTATGCCATTTTTCTCGTAAAAAAAGCGATAATATTCCGACCGGGAAAGCGTGTTTAGGTTCAAAGACGAAAGAAAATAAAACATGGGGTCGACTCGTGCACGCGCCTCAGCCCATTGTCCTCTGATAGAGCACTTACCAAAAGCGCTAATATTTTTCAGCCTGGGGCTGGAATTACATCATTCAGCTTTTTCCCGCCTTCTGAGAGCCTATGGGAGCCGTAGGAAGTGTCACGTTACAGCAAAGATCCTCAGTCTTCAATAAACAGAGTCAAGAAGCTCAAGGAATGGTCAGAGAGGGCACTTCCTGTACAGAATCTTCTCAGGTTTTTGCCTGCCATATGAGTTCTGTTATACTCACAGACACCATTCAAACAGTTTTAGAAACTTTATATGCATATTCTAGTTTCTGGGCAGTAGTAATAACCAGATTAAATTGGGTACGTTTTTATCCGGCCGTGTAAATACTGCCCCCTACCCCCAACAGGTTAAAGAAAAAATCTTCTTCCAGTTCGAGGTGAGTAATAGCTGTCCAGAAGTTACTTTCGGCCATAGGAGACGGTAGCAGCAACATTATGTACAAAATAAGTTAAACAAATGAGTTCCAAACAATGCGAAAAAGTGAACAAAAAAGCACAGTTGGTTAGGAGCATGTAAAAACGTCAGCCATCCCCTCCGGAGCCATTCTGTTGAGATCTGGTGACTGAGATGGCATATGGCTTACATCGTTTTCATGCTCATCAAATCATTCAGTGACCACTCGTGCCCTGTGGATGGGGACATTGTCATCCTATAGGGGCATAGCCATGGTAGCCAAAATAAAAGCCTGCCCAGCAATTTTATACATGACCCTAAGCATGATGGGATGTTACTTGCTTAAATAACTCAGGAACCACACCTGAGTGGAATTGACCTGCATTCAATATACTTTGTATCCCTTATATACTCAAGTGTTTCCATTATTTTGGCCGTAACCTATATATGGCTTGTCTGAAATCCAGGAATACTGCTGTTGTTTTGACTAAGGTAAGGGATGGTTTCTGTCTGTTGTCAGGGTTCAGAGGCAGGTGGGTGCAGTTAATAACAGACAGGGTGGCTACTGTTGTCTCCAGGCAGTGTTGTGTGTCATTGACATTGGCAGACTGCTGGGCCCATTGTTGCCTGTGCTGTAAAGCTCACTCACTGTTCCATGGCAGGCTAACTGATATACAGCATTGTGATGGGGCAGGTAAGAGGGAGTCAGGTTAGGTTACAAGGAGCTCTATGGTGCTTTTACCATATTCAAACAGCCAACAGAGTCCCTCTGAGTGGTGACTTCATCCTTTTATCCTCTGCAGTCTATTGTCATTTTTCTCTAGTCGTCCATAATACGTTTGATTCGTTCTAGTCAGTGTGCATAAACAATAAAAGGCTTAGTCTGGTTTACGGTACAGTATGTATCTACCGGTGTTTGTTTCTCACAGAAACAATACCTGATCTGTTTAAGGGTAACCCAGCTAGCTCTTGTATCCTTATCAGTGTACAATTCTGTAATTAGGGCTGCAATTGGGTCAGCATTTACATGGAGCTTCCAACTTCACTCATCATTATTTCAGGTCTGTGGTCAGAGGCAAAGTAACAATACTATTGAGCTGTTCTGCCCAGAATTGTTATACATGACCCTAAGCATGATGGGATGTTAATTGCTTAATGGTAATTGCTTAATTAACTGAGGAACCACACCTGTGTGGAAGCCTCTGCTTTCAATACACTTCGTAAACCCCTCATTTACTCAAGTGTTTCTATTATTTTTGCAGTTACCTGTGTCCATAATCAGCATGTTTCCTTCTCTGGTGATGGCTAGGTGATGATGACATGACACACACTCTCTCTCACACACACACACACACACACACACACACACACACACACACACACACACACACACACACACACACACACACACACACCACACACACACACACACACACACACACACAATATTTTAAATAGTTGCATGTTGCATTTATATTTTTGTTCAGTGTAATTTGTAAAATAAATAATCTAAAAACATGTTTCCACTTTGTCATTATGGGGTATTGTGTGTAGATAGGTGAGGAAAACTTCTATTTGATCCAATTTTTATTCAGACTAACACAAAATGTTGAATAAGTCAAGGGGTATGAATACTTTAAGGCACTGTATGTCATTACTCTCCTGTTTGGCGGACTTAAATATTGCGTCTACCATCCAACAGGGTCACACTTTAAATAAAGTACAACTTATATAGCATACATAAATGTTTCATATGCACAACATAAATGCTTCACAAATCCTCTATATGCATATGTCATGCTTTATAAATGGTGCATAAAGATACACAATGAGGTATGTGACATTTGGCAATTCACCCTGGTTATGACATCCTTTATACATCATTTATAGAGTATGATATATGCTTAGATTATATGTGAAGACTTTATGTAGTGCTTATGAAGACTTTATGTATGCTATATGAAGCCTTTATAAGTTGTTCTGTTAAGCACTGCTTATGAATATTCCTAGTTCACAAAGGCTTTCACTGGAAACAGTTAACCTTTTGGCAGGAGAATGGCATTTATAGCTGTCCTTCGTGTACAGTAACCACATCCTGCTATGCTTGACAGTTCCCCACGCTCCAGCTATCATAGTTCCTGCTGCTTAACTCCATCCTCCGGAGCTGCTTCCTCTGCTAGTTCTGCCAGGGCCCTGTGACGCTCTGTTTCTGTCACCGTCATGGGATGCAGGGGGAAGAACCCAGCCAGTCCTATAGGAACAGACATGGGAGGATTGACAGTATCTTAGACCACATAGATTCCCAGGTAGCATTGAGACTTAATTGGAAGTATTGATTACATTCTGAAGTATACTACACTGAACAAAGTGTTGGTGTTGGTCCCATGTATGATGAGCTAAAATCAAAGTTCCCAGAAATGTTGCATATGCATAAAAAGCTTCTTTCTCTTAAATTTAGCTTAACAGTATCATCATCATTACACAGGTGCCCCTTGTGCCGGGGACAATAAAAGGTCACTCTAAAATGTGCAGCTTTGTCACACAACACAATGCCACAGATGTCTCAAGTTGAGGGAGCGTGCAATTGGCATGCTGACTGCAGGAATGTCCACCAGAGCTGTTGCTAGAGAATTTAATGTTAATTTCTCTACCATAAGCCGCCTCCAACGTCGTTTTAGAGAATTTGGCAGTACATCTAACCGGCCTCACAACCCCAGAGCATGTGTATGGCGTCATGTGGGTGAGTGGTTTGTTGATGTCAAAGTTGTGAACAGATTGCCCCATGGTGGCGGTGGGGTTATGGTATGGGCAGGCATAAGCTACGGACAACAAACAAAATTGCATTTTATCAATGGCAATTTGAATGGACAGAGATAACGTGACGAGATCCTGAGGCCAATTATCGTGCCATTCATCCGGCGCCATTACCTCATGTTTCCCAGTCATGTGAAATCCATAGATTTGGGCCTAACAAATTTATTTAAATTGATTGATTTCCTTACATAAACTGTAACTCAGTAAAATTGTAAAAATTGTTGTGTTTATATTTTTGTTCAGTATAGTTAGTTTAGGAACCTGTGATTTAGTGTCTTTTCCATGATGTAGGCCTTACACTGGCCATTTCAATAAACCTATAGTGTGTGTGTTGTCATGGTGAGGGTAGAGGGAACACACCTAGAAGTTTGGCCACAGGCTTCGTTGGATGTGCACCACAGCCCATCCAGTACTTGATCCTGTCAGAGTTGATGCTGACCAGTTTCTCATTGTAGATGTTTGGCAGGGGGTCATAAGAGCCTAGCTGTTCTATGTATTTACTGTCTCGTGCTCGCTTGTTGTAAGCTGCCACAATGCGGTAGAAAGGTCTGTTAGACTGTTTGTGGCCAGCCATTGCCAATCTGATGACAATGTGTCCTCCATGGTACGTCTTTAGTAGGAAGGATGCTGTAAGGACAATACAACAAAATCAGCATTGTATTGTTTCGTTAAATGGTGAAATTCATATGCAATTAAATTGGCTGAAAAATAGAACAGCATTTGAAGTAGGATGTTTTCGGTCAAAGAGTAAGCAATTAGTTGTGACCACAATTCAGGTGGTGTGTTTTGTCAGGTACATAGCTAGGTCAAAGGTTATCAGGTGTTTAGCCAGTATTTCATGTCTGGACAATAACTCATTAGCAAGTAGCCATCCCATAATACAAATAACACTCAATGTCTAGCTATTGTGTAGCTGTATCTGTTGTGTATTCCATGAAATAAACATTACTTATCAGAAACATCATTGGTATAACTACTAGCTAGCTAGACACCATAATCATGGCTAGGCTCGTCAACGGTAACGTTACAGACATTTCCGGCTAGCTAATAAGCGTGCCCCAACTTGCTAGTTAGCCCATGTTGACAGCGTTAGTTAAATAGCAACCTGATCATACTTACATAGATGGACCATGTTTAGGTATACCCTGCAAAAGAGGTCAAAGGAATACGTAAAAGATGAAAACGTTTTCAACATTACAGAACAGAGCACTTCTATTGTCTACACACACACACACACACACACACACACACACACACACACACACACACACACACACACACACACACACACACACACACACACACACACACACACACACAGGTGTGGTCAGTTGTGTATAGCACTCAAAGGAATTAGTGGCTATTGGCTTACATGTCCTAGAATAGCTAGAATAGCATGGTATCCCTCAGTGCTGACTCTTAATTTACATATGCATTGTGTTGGAAAGTACATACTGGATGCCAGAACAACACAAAGCAGTCTGTAAAAAGAAACAAAGTATGTTCAGTGTGGGTGTCACAGGTCTCAAGTGTTTCATTTAAAAAGTTCTAGATTGCCTCAAAATATGCATTTCCCCCAGTCTCACACTAAGGATATAATATCATCCTGAGATGTTACTTCTCACAGGTTGTCTGAATTTCTTAAGGGTGGTGGGAATTTGTGGGAATTAAGGCTACTAAATTGGCCTCTTTTTCAACTGTATCTTTCATCCATTTCAGGTTTGCTTGGTTGATATGATGACATTGATTGTTAAAGGCCCAGTGCAGCCAAAATTCTGTTTTGCCTGTGTTTTCAAATTAAATAAAATGTTGTTGGTCACATGTGCTTAATTCAATAGGTGTCGACTTTACCGTGAAATGCTTACTTATGAACCCTTTCCCAACAATACAAAGTTAAAAAGTAAAAAAACATTTACAAAATAAAAAAGGAAATAGTCACAATAACGAGGCTATATACAAGGAGTACCAGTACTGAGTCAAGGTAGTTGAGGTTATTGAGGTAACATGTCATCTAGCTCTCACAATCTCACGTCTGAATTAGACATTCATCCATGTTTCCCAAACGTCAAATTTCAAAGTTGTTGCAAATGTCAAATTTGTTTGGGATAAACACAAATCTAAAAAACAACTTTCTATTGCTGGATTCAAACTTACAACCTTTGGAATCAGATGCCTACTCCCATCTGCCATCCTCATCCACAACGCCCTAGAAAAACCACTCACTGTTGCCCCTAATGGCCAGTTTATACGTCATCTCCCGACATCCTCAGACGTGGATGGAAGTTGAATACTGACTTGTATCACTGGTGACCTGGTTGAACATGTACATGTAGGTAGGGGTAAAAGTGAGTCGGCCAGCAGCGTATGTGAAGAGTGTGAAAGTTGTGTGTGTGTGTGTGTGTGTGTGTGTGTGTGTGTGTGTGTGTTGGAGTGTCAGTGTAGTATGTGTGAGTGTGTGGGTAGAGTCCAGTGAGTGTGCTTAGTGCCAGTGCAAGAGATTCAAGGCAAAAAAAGGGTATTCATGGAAATAGTCCAGGTAGCCACTTGATTAACTGTACAGCAGTCGTATGGCTTAGGGGTAGAACCTGTTCAGGAGCCTTTTGGTTCCAGGCTTGGCGCTCCGGTACTGCTTGCCATCCAGTATCAGAGAGAACAGTCTATGACTTGGATGGCTTGAGTCTTTGACAATTTTTAGGGCCTTCCTATGACACCGCCTGGTATAGAGGTCCTGGATGGCAGGACTCACTATCCTCTGTAGCGCCTTGTGGTCGGATGCCAAGCAGTTGCCATACCAAGCGGTGATGCAGCTTGTCAAGATGCTGTCAATGGTTCAACTGTAAAACGTTAAATATTTTCAGCCTCCTGAGGGGGAAGAGGCGTTGTCGTACCCTCTTCACGACTGTGTTGGTGTGTTTGGACCATGATAGGTCCTTATTGATGTGGAAGTCGGAAGTTTACATACACTTACGTTGGAATCATTAGAACTCGTTTTTCAACCACTCCACAAATGTCTTGTTCACAAACTATAGTTTTGGCAAGTCGGTTAGGACATCTACTTTGTGCATGACACAAGTTATTTTTCCAACAATTGTTTACAAACAGATTATTTCACTTATAATTCACTGTATCACAATTCCAGCGGGTCAGAAGTTTACATACACTAAGTTGACTATGCCTTTAAACAGCTTGGAAAATTCCAGAAAACGATGTCATGGCTTTAGAAGCTTCTGATAGGCTAATTGACATAATTTGAGTGAATTGGAGGTGTACTTGTTGATGTTGTTCAAGGCCTACCTTCAAACTCAGTGCCTCTTTGCTTGACATCATGGGAAAATCAAAAGAAATCAGGCAAGACCTCAGAAAGAAAATTGTAGACCTCTGGAAGTCTGGTTCATCCTTGGGAGCAATTTCCAAATGCCTGAAGGTACCACGTTCATCTGTACAAACAATAGTACGCAAGTATAAACACCATGCGACCACGCAGCCGTCATACCGCTCAGGAAGGAGACGCTTTCTGTCTCCTAGAGATGAACGTACTTTGGTGCGAAAAGTGCAAATCAATCCCAGAACAACAGCAAAGGACCTTGTGAACATGCTGGAGGAAACAGGCACAAAAGTATCTATATCCACAGAAAAACGAGTCCTATATCGACATAACCTGAAAGGCCGCTCAGCAAGGAAGAAGCCACTGCTCCAAAACCGCCATAAAAAAGCCAGACTACGGTTTGCAACTGCACATGGGGACAAAGATCGTACTTTTTGGAGAAATGTCCTTTGGTCTGATGAAACAAAAATAGAACTGTTTGGCCATAATGACCATTGTTATGTTTGGATGAAAAAGGGGGAGGCTTGCAAGCCAAAGAACACCATCCCAACCGTGAAGCACGGAGGTGGCAGCATCATGTTGTCGGGGTGCTTTGCTGCAGGAGGGACTGGTGCACTTCACAAAATAGATGGCATCACAAGGTAGGAAAATTATGTGGATATATTGAAGCAACATCTTAAGTCATCAGTCAGGAAGTTTAAGCTTGGTTGCAAATGGGTCTTCCAAATGGACAATGACCCCAAGCATACTTCCAAAGTTGTGGCAAAATTGCTTAAGGACAACAAAGTCAAGGTATTGGAGTGGCCATCACAAAGCCCTGACCTCAATCCTATGAAAAATTTGTGGGCAGGACTGAAAAAGCGTGTGCGAGCAAGGAGGCCTACAAACCTGACTCCGTTACACCAGCTCTGTGAGGAGGAATGGACCAAAAATCACCCAATTTATTGTGGGAAGCTTGTGGAAGGCTACCCAAAACATTTGACCCAAGTTAAACAATTTAAAGACAATGCTACCAAATGCTTCTGACATTTCACATTGTTAAAATGAAGTGGTGATCCTAACTGAGCGAAAGCAGGGAATTTTTACTGATTAAATGTCATGAATTGTTAAAAACTGAGTTTTAATATATTTGTCTAAGGTGTATGTAAACTTCCAACTTCAACTGCACGTACGGTCACTGTGGAGACGACGTCATTAATACACTTATTAATGAAGCCGGTCACTGATGATGTAAACTCCTCAATGCCATTAGATGAATCCTGGAATATATTCCAGTCTGTGCTAGCAAAGCAGTCCTGTAGCTTAGTATCCACTTTTATATTGAGCATGTCACTGCTACTTCCTGTTTGAGTTTTGGCTTGTAAGCAGGTATCAGGAGCATAGAGTTATGGTCGCATTTGCTAAATGGAGTTTATTTATTTTTGGGGGGGGAGGGAGAGCTTTCTATGCATATCTTTGTGTGGAGTTAAGGTGATCTAGAGTGCTGATACAGCTGATGAAACTATCACTGTAAAAGAGTGAAACAATTAGATCAGTGTTATTTTCTGATTGTTAGTTGCTGGTTGAAAATAAAAATTTTCCAGCACCTTGTAATCAACAGGTTTAGCATTGGTGGAGTTTTGGCTAGGTTGTTAACATCATCAGGTTGTATAAGTGAATCAACCAATAAAAAAATACCTAAACCGCTCTGCCAATAACAGCTAGTTTTTGGGTTACATGTCCCTCCCATTAGGCCCCCAATCCCAGACAGTCCCAACAATTCTTGCTTTAGAAATAGTTTTTTTGTTAAAAAGCCATTTTTATTAATTTTTTGACCATCTTAATGGAAAGCTATTAGAGTAAGGTACTTAATCGTTATCCAGAAATGATTTGTTATGTATGCATTGGACCTTTTTAAGTATTTGTAAAAGGTGAATTCTCAAATTAAAGTCTGTCGCCACCTAATGAACGTAGTTGCTATAGACATGTTGGAGTAGGAGATCAGGCTGAGCATGGTATTGATCTCTTAATGATTCTCTTTCTTGGGGGGACAAAATGCAGATGCATTTATAGATACTGTAGTATATAGGCCTAACATGTTGATTAATACTTTTTGTATTTTATGTAATGGCTGTTGTTAGCCACTAGGTGGCGCAGATGTTCCACCTCAGATTGGGTCTACTACTGATTTTCCTCAGAGCGGATGGTTGGGGGCCCGGAACTTAATTATAATCATTTTTACACTGCAAATTGACCACAACTAAGCACAAAAAGAGATTGTATTTGAAAATAAGAACAATTTCATACCTTGATTACATTGAGACCCGATTCGGACCACAACTAAGCACAAAAAGAGATTGTATTTGAAAATAAGAACAATTTCATACCTTGATTACATTGAGACCCAATTCGTGGGAATACTTGGGAACAGTTTTCCTAAATTAAACTCATTTTTAGATGAATGCCTGGTGATTTTAGCATTTTTCCCCCAAAAACTAAAATAGGTCATACTTTATTTGGATTGTCCGGATTTTCCATCTGTAGATACTCTACAGATGGTCATATTATCAACAAACTATCTGTAGATAAACAACTGTTTGCTAAGGTTACAGTTCGGGTTAGGTTTAGAATAAAGGTTAGGGTTAGGATAAGGCTTTAGGTTAGGGCTAGGGTTAGTAGATAGTTTGTTTAAATGTTATCGATAGTTCGCCTGTTGCCGATCCCTGCTCTACAGTTCCCAGGGTGGTCATCTCATTTCAGCGCTAATGGTTCTTAAGTAGCCATCTTTGAGGATGGTTTACTGACTGTTTACAGGGGTTAGAAGACACATTTTTTACTTTTATATTAGAAAACCATTTAAATCGCTTTACTGCATGTCCAGATTGTCCTTAGTGTCAGTATGTTCCTCTAGCTGGCAGTAGTGCTGCACAGATGTTTCAGTTAGCTGGCAGCAGTAGTGCTGCACAGATGTTTCAGTTAGCTGGCAGTAGTGCTGCACATATGTTTCAGTTAGCTGGCAGCAGTAGTGCTGCACAGATGTTTCAGTTAGCTGGCAGCAATAGTGCTGCACAGATGTTTCAGTTAGCTGGCAGCAGTAGTGCTGCACAGATGTTTCAGTTAGCTGGTAGCAGTAGTGCTGCACAGATGTTTCAGTTAGCTGGTAGCAGTAGTGCTGCACAGATGTTTCAGTTAGCTGGTAGCAGTAGTGCTGCACAGATGTTTCAGTTAGCTGGCAGCAGTAGTGCTGCACAGATGTTTCAGTTAGCTGGTAGCAGTAGTGCTGCACAGATGTTTCAGTTAGCTGGCAGCAGTAGTGCTGCACAGATGTTTCAGTTAGCTGGTAGCAGTAGTGCTGCACAGATGTTTCAGTTAGCTGGCAGCAGTAGTGCTGCACAGATGTTTCAGTTAGCTGGTAGCAGTAGTGCTGCACAGATGTTTCAGTTAGCTGGCAGCAGTAGTGCTGCACAGATGATTTGGTGCTGTAGCTCTGTTCCACTATGTTTTCTTCACTGGAGCTGAACATAATGGGTATCTGATGGGAAGTTGTCTCTGCTGTGACCTCCTATTACTTTGCTACACCATCTCAGGTTGGCACAGGCAGACATCGTGTCAGAGCCCATGCCAGTCAGGAGTGGAGCGTAGGCAGAGAGCCCTGTCACTTCACCTACTGTCAGCGTGCAATACTCCTATCACTCTTTCCTCTAACACTTTGTATGGTACTAAACACACACTTAACATGTTCCAATTGTGTGTGTGCGTGTGTGTGTTAACATCTCTGTTCGAGTACTGTATATATTTTCAGGGATGGTCACGCTATTGTCGTCTGTGTTCTCTTATGAAGTGGGTGGAAGAGGAGGATGTGTGTGTTTGCTGCAGGGACATTACATTAGTATGGGTACACTGGAGTGACAGGGGGAAGTAGCTCCACTCTGCTCTCCCAGCCTCTAAGATTCCCAGTTCACCCCAAGTTTCACTAGATGTCCTTGTACAATGTAAGCTACATATTAATAAGGCTTGCAATTGCCAGGGACCTCATACGATATTGTCACGAAACTTCGGTGCCGATACGATATGCATTGTAATTCTCACGATTCTATATTTATTGCAATTTGATACTGCAATTTTATTGCGATTCAATGTTCCAAACATATTGTTCACCAAATGTCTGCTGCAGAGGGACAAGAGAGACCCATGAGAAAAGTGTTTTGATCAGTCATGAAAATAAAAGTGCTTTTAAACAAATTGACTCACTATTTAAAAAGAAATGGAGAACTAGATGTGAAGGAAAAATAACTGGAGTTTTGGTGCAGGTACAGCTGTTGTCAAAAATAAAATAGCGATATATCGTCAAAAATAATATCTTGATATGTACAGTGCATATGGAAAGTATTCAGACCCATTGACTTTTTCCACATTTTGTTACATTACAGCCTTATTCTAAAATGAATTAAAGAGTATTTTTCCTCATCAATCTACACATAATACCCCATAATGACAAAGCAAAAACAGGTTTTTAAATTGTTTTGAAAAAAACAAAAAAAAATAAAAAAATATTACATTTCCATAAGTTTTCAGACCCTTCACTCAGTACCTTGTTTAAGCACCTTTGGCTGTGATTACAGCCTTGAGTCTTCTTGGGTATGACGCTATAAGCTTGGCACACCTGTATTTGGGGAGTTTCTCCCATTCTTCTCTGCAGATGCTCTCAAGCTCTCTCAGGTTAGATGGGGAGCGTCACTGCATAGCTATTTTCAGGTATCTCCAGAGATATTTGATCGGGTTCAAGTCCGGGCCCTGGCTGGGCCACTCAATTCAGAAACTTGTCCCGAAGCCACTCCTGCGTTGTCTTCACTGTGTGCTTAGGGTCTTTGTCCTGTTGAAAGGTGAACTTGTGCCCCAGTCTGAGGTCCTGAGCGCTCTGGAGCAGATTTTCATCAAGGATCTCTGTCCTTTGTTCCATTTATCTTTCCCTTGATCCTGACTAGTCTCCCAGTCCTTGCCGCTGAAAAACATCCCCACAGCATGACACTGGCACCACCATGCTTCACCATAGGGATGGTGCCAGGTTTCCTCCGGACGAGATGCTTGGCATTCAGGCTAAAGACAATCTTGGTTTCATCAGACCAGAGAATCTTGTTTGTCATGGTCTTAGAGTCCTTCAGGTGCCTTTTGGCAAACTCCAAGCGGGCTGTCATGTGCTTTTACTGAGGAGTAGCTTCCATCTGGCTGCTCTACCAATTAGGCCTGATTGGTGGAGTGCTGCAGAGATGGTTGCCCTTCTGGAAGGTCCTCCCATCTCCACAGAGGAACTATGGAGCTCTGTAAAAGTGACCATCAGGTTCTTGGTCACCTCCCTAACCAAGGCCCTTCTCCCCGATTGCTCAGTTTGGTGGGGCGGCCAGGTCTAGGAAGGGTCTTGGTGGTTCCAAACTTCTTCCATTTCAGAATGATGGAGGCCTCTGTGTTCTTGATGACCTTCAATGCTGCAGAAATGTTTTTGGTACCCTTCCCCAGATCTGTGCATCGACACAATCCTGTCTCGGAGCTCTATGGACAATTCCTTCGACCTCATGGCTTGGTTTTTGCTCTAACATGCATTGTCAACTTAAATAGACAGGTGTGTGCCTTTCCAAATCATGTCCAATCAATTGAATTTACCACAGGTGGACTCCAATCAAGTTGTAGAAACATCTCAAGGATAATCAATGGAAACAGGATGCACCGCAGCTCAATTTCGAGTCTCATTAGCAAAGGGTCTGAATTGTTATGTTTATTTTTAATACATTGCAAAAATTTCTAAAAACCTGTTTTTGCTTTTTTATTATGGGGTATTGTGTGTAGATTGATGAGGAAAAACATTTATTTAATACATTTTAGAATAAGGCTGTAACGTATGAACATTTGGAGAAAGGGAAGGGTTGTGAATACTTTCTGAATGCACTGCAAAAAAAAGAAACGTCCCTTTTTCAGTACCCTGTCTTTCAAAGATAAATCGTAAAAATCCAAATAACTTCACAGATCTTCATTGTAAAGGGTTTAAACACTGTTTCCCATGCTTGTTCAATGAACCATAAACAATTAATGAACATGCACCTGTGGAACAGTCGTTAAGATACTAACAGCTTACAGACGGTAGGCAATTAATGTCACAGTTATGAAAACTTAGGACACTAAAGAGGCCTTTCTATTGACTCTGAAAAACACCAAAAGAAAGATGCCCAGGGTCCCTGCTCATCTGCATGAACATGCCTTAGGCATGCCACAAGGAGGTATGAGGACTGCAGATGTGGCCAGGGCAATAAAATTGCAATGTCCGTACTGTGAGACGCCTAAGACAGCGCTACAGTGAGACAGGACGGACAGCTGAACGTCCTCGCAGTGGCACACCATGTGTAACAACACCTGCACAGGATCGGTACATCCGAACATCACACCTGCGGGACAGGTACAGGATGGCAAATACAACTGCCCGAGTTACACCAGGAACACACAATCCCTCCATCAGTGCTCAGACTGTCCGCAATAGGCTGAGAGAGGCTGGACTGAGGGCTTGTAGGCATGTTGTAAGGCAGGTCCTCACCAGACATCACCGGCAACAACGTCGCCTATGGGTGCAAACCCACCGTCGCTGGATCAGACAGGACTGGCAAAAGTGCTCTTCACTGACGAGTCACGGTTTTGTCTCAGCAGGGGTAATGGTCGGATTCGCGTTTATCGTCGAAGGAATGGCGTGTACTCTGGAGCAGGATCGATTTGGAGGTGGAGGGTCCATCATGGTCTGGGGCGGTGTGTCACAGCATCATCAGACTGAGCTTGTTGTCATTGCAGGCAATCTCAACGCTGTGCGTTACAGGGAATACATCCTCCTCCCTCATGTGGTACCCTTCCTGCAGGCTCATCCTGACAATGCCACCAGCCATACTGCTCGTTCTGTGTGTGAGATTTCCTGCAAGACAGGAATGTCAATGTTCTGCCATGGCCAGCGAAGAGCCCGAATCTCAATCCCATTGAGCATGTCTGGGACCCTTTGAATCGGAGGGTGAGAGCTATTCCCCCCAGAAATGTCTGGGAACTTGCAGGTGCCTTGGTGGAAGAGTGGGTAACATAAGAACTGGCAAATCTGGTGCAGTCTATGAGCAGGAGATGCACTGCAGTACTTAATGCAGCTGGTGGATACTGACTGTTACTTTTGATTTTGACCCCCCCCCCCCCTTTGTTCAGGGACACATTATTCAATTTCTGTTTCAGTTTATGTCTCAGTTGTTGAATTTTGTTCTGTTCATACAAATATTTACACATGTTAAGTTTGCTGACAATAAACGCAGTTGACAGTGAGAGGACGTTTCTTCCCCCATCACTACATATTAGCGGAACTCTCATGTTTTAATGTTGGATAATAGTTGCGTTTTCTTGAATGTTCTGCTTGACATTAATTGGGTTTCTCTGAAGTGCTATTTGGATAACATCCTCTGCTATTTATATTCCAGTCTTCTCTCTTAAGGCACATGTAGGCTACATGACTAATACTAAATGGGGAATTCATTTATCATTGGTCCAAATTACCATGATTTTCTTTCTGTTCAATGTGTTTTATACGTGTGGTATTAAACTGAGTCTAGTGAAAAATGCCATATTATTTATCCCAGATGAGATTAAACAACTTTCCTATTGCCTAATTTCTCAACATAAATGATGCCTCATTCATTCCCCTTTTCCTTCATCCTCTCAACCCTCGACACACCATCTCTCTGTCATGGCTTCATGGCAGTAGAACCCACTTTCTCGCTCTACTTGCTCCTCTGAAGATGCCCTCTTTTTGTTCTGTTTTTGCTCATGTATTATTAAAGGCTCCTTCCCCTCTGTGGAGAATATACTGGATCCAGTCTAGCAGAAGTCGCTTCTCCAGGCATAACTTGACACCCCACAAACATTCCACAAAGCAGCGCCCACTTTCTTCCCCTCTGCCGCTTGTATTGTGTGGGCCCAAACTCATTCTCTTCCTCTCCTTCTCACTCCCAGCCCACCTCGATTCAGCTAATAAGGCTGTTGCCGTGCAGTCCTTTGCAGGGCTTCGGGCTATTTTTCCTCCTTCGGCCTTTCAGTTATTTAAAGGTGTTGTGTGGAAAAAGTTATCAATTAATAGAAAATGTCTCAAGTAAAAGTGAAGTATCTGGTTTAAAATTGACTTAAGTACATTGGTAGAAAACGTACTAAATTGCCATACTTGAGTAGAAGTAAAAAGTTAAAGTAGATAATATACATTAATAAATTCCTTATATTAAGCAAACCAGATGCCACAATTTTATTTATATTTTTTTCATTTATTTACATTTGTCCACCAGATCAGAGGCAGTAGAGATGACAATGCTTTATATTGATACACTACATGACTGAAAGTATGTGGACACCTTCTCATTCTCATTCAAAATCATGGGCATTAGTATGGCGTTGAACCCCCCTTTGCTGCTATAACAGCCTCCACTCCTCTGGGAAGGCTTTCCACCAGATGTTGGAACATTGCTGCGGTGACTTGCTTTCATTCAGCCACGAGCATTAGTGAGGTCAGGCACTAATGTTGGGCGATTAGGCCTGGCTGGTAATCGGCATTTCAATTCATTCCAAAGGTGTTCGATGGGGTTGAGGTCAGGGCTCTGTGCAGGCCAGTCAAGTTCTTCCACACCGATCTCGACAAACCATTTCTGTATGGACCTTGCTTTGTGCACTGGGGCATTGTCTGCTGCAATAGCCCTTTTGTGACTAGGATCGACGGCGTTCCGACATGCCGTTCTGCACACCAATGTACTGCGCCCTTATTTGCCTGTTTGTGGCCCGCCTGTTAACTTGCACAAGTCTTTCCATTCTCCTTCGACCTCGCTCATCAATGAGCTGTGTACGCCCACAGAAGTGCCTCTGACTGGATGTGTTTTGTGTGTCGCACTATTCTCTTTAAATCCGAGACACTGTTGTGAGTGAAAAGCCCAGGAGGCCAGCTGTTTCTGAGGTACTGGAACCACTGAACCTGGCACCGACGAGCATACCACGCTCAAAGTCTCTTAGGTCACTCGTTTTGCCCATTCTAACGTTCAATCAAACAGTAACTAAATGCCTCGATGCCTGTCTGCCTGCTTTATATAGCAAGCCAAGGCCACATGACTCACTCTCTGTAGGAGCGAACAATTTTCGTGAACCGGATGGTGTACCTAATAAACTGGCCACTAAGTGCATGTTCCATGGCGACACTTGGGCACCCTGCACCACCCTAGAGATGTCACAAAGGGTTACCCAGTCAACACCCGTACAGGGGAGAGCCAGCTGTCTCACAACCTCAGATTGACCACCACTCTAATCTGTGTGTCAACGCTCTCAAAAACAGATGTAAACACACCAATACTCTGGTCAACATAAGGGACACATCGCCCTACATTGGTTAGAGAGGGACGGGTCAGTGGTCACACCGGCCTGAGTGGGACATCCCAGATGGTTGGTTCTTTACGAGAGTGGCTTACCTTCAAGAGTTCAATACAAACTTCTCATTGGTTGTGGTCTTGGGTAGTACACTGTGACTAACATTTTAAGAGGCACTTTGTAAGTAAAAAGGAATTATAACTCGCTACACTGTGATTATAAAACTCTTTTTATATAGTCTTAATTAAGTGACTTACAAAAACCTGTCCACTTGGTCTTACCCTGGTGGAGCCTCAGTGCTGATAAACACCAGCAGGAAGGAGAGGGAATGTTCCGTGGAGAAGAGACAGATTATTTTGGTCCCTCAATCTTTTCTTCCCGTGGATTAGGGAGGGGCATATTCCCCTGGGCCTGTGTAGTTCAGTTGAGTTCAACTCCTCACACCTTGTTACACAAGGCTTCACACTGAACGCTCATCATGTCTGTCAGCTCTCCTCTGCTGGGCTGGAGCTGTAGTGGCCCGTCCGTAGAATTAGGAAATAGAATACTACAATAGACATTAATTATGGTGGTGTAAAAGGTCATTTTGGTCAACTGTTCTAGGGAAGCTTCATAATGTAAAATAATGTGACGGGTGAAATGAAGAACGCAACCTGCTTTATCTCTTAAGGTATTGCATAAATTGACTGCGGGTATTAACTTAAAAAGTAGCAACAAATATTCAAATGTGTTGAAAAAATTCAAATAAATAGCTTTTAATACCGTCAAAACTATCTCATGGTTTTTATCCATTTGCTCTGGTGGTTTTACATTTGGCTAGCACAGCAAATAACCACAGAGCTAGCATGATGTGAATAGAAAAATATTAGTTTACCTTGTTAGCCAGGCGGCAGCTAGATAGATGAATTTCTCGCATGACAGCCAACAATATAACTAAATGTAGCTCGCATACGAGTCCAATGTTTGATAGCCACATTGTTTACATCAAAAGATAGCTAGCAGCAGTAACGTTAATTACCCCACTATCAACTTCTCTCTCCCCCCTCACCAATCTGTCTCTCCTAGCTTTTCGTCTGCTTTCTCCCAAATTTTACCCATGTGTGTTGCCCACTTAGTTTCAATTAAGAAGCATGCTGTAGTTTTAATAAACTGCTAGCTTGTGCTAGGCATGTATTATCGACCTCACGGTACAAGACCTAACTAGTGGTTTGTTTAAATGTAGAAAAACTAGACTAAAAATCAAATGCTAGCTAGCGTTGACTCATTGTGGTGATAATGTTGAACTGCATATGAATTACACCAGGATGATGCATAACATGAATAAAACTAATTGCAACTTTATTTCAAGCAAAATGTATTTTGAAATTAAGTCAAATTACCTTAACATATTCCTTTCTGCACACCCTCATGATAGTGATATCCGCTAATAATGTCTCTCTCCTGTGCATGTCATCCTTAAGGCCTACTTTCATTACAAGGGTATGTAAGGAATGACGCTGGAGAATAGAAGCAGGTACGGGGAGTCAGACATTTATTCGGGAATAGACAAGGAAACAAGACAGGAGCAGCGTCGGACCACGGACATGAGACAATTAATCCCGAAGCAGGGAACAGAGCTTGGGAACAGACAGATATAGGATAGGTAATGACACAAGTAATTGAGTCCACGTGAGTCCAATGATCGTTGATGCGCATGACAGGGGGAAAGGAAGGTGTGCATACTGATGGTGGCTTGAGTGCGTAATGCTGGCGATCCTGGCGCCCTCGAGCGCCAGGGGGAGGAAGAGCGGGAGCAGACATGACAGGGTAGGGCTTCCACTAATCAATTTCATGATAGCATGCACAGTAGCTGTAGAAGTCAAATCTGGTATCCTTCAACATGGTTAGCCTCATTAATTGTCTAATGAAAAACCCACATACTGTCGGCCTTTTATTTTCTTATTAGCAATTTATTCCCACACACATACATTTTCAGATGTGTGAGTGCTTTTCCTATTTCTGATAGTATCATTTCAAATGGAGAAAACATCTCACCAAAATGTGAACATTGTGTGAAGATTTGCTAGTCCTGATTCAGTATAGAAATGACAAGCCACGTGTATAAGTGCATTTGACATGCACACCAGGCCAATACTAATCCCATCATATGTCTGCATTGGGCATGCATGCCATAGATAATCTCACATCCACTGTAACCAAAATGGTAGAGCACAGATAGTAGAGGCAAGTGAAAATACCCTAAAGAGTGACCACAGTGAAGGGTCACTTTTACATGGGCTGCAAATTAGCCATGTAATGCATGAGATCCATCCCTGTAAATGTGATATTTCAGTTTTTATTTGTAATACATTTGAAAAAATGTCTAAAAAACAGTTTTTGCTTTGTGAATATGGGGTATTGTGTGTAGATTGATGAGGAAAAAAACAATTTAATCAATTTTAGAATAAGGCTGTAACGTAGAAAAATTTGGAAAAGGTCAAGGGGTCTGAATACTTTCCAAATGCACTGTATATTGATCTCTGGCTCCCTCTTTAGTAATTTGTGTGTCTATTTTTAATCACAGTGCTTAAAGCATCAGTAGCCTACATATAGTTGATTTTATTCAAACATAGTCTATCCTATGGAAAAATACACATTTAAAATTTCTGACCAATCGATTGATCTAAGATTTTTTTTTTTTAGGGACAGCCCTAAAATCAATATTATTTACACTATATATTTTTAAGTATGTGGACCCCTTCAAATGAGTGGATTCGGCTATTTCAGCCACACCTGTTGCTGACAGGTGTATAAAATTGAGCACACAGCCATTCAATCTCCATAGATAAAAACATTGGCAGTAGAATTGCCTTAGTGAAGAGCTCAGTGACTTTCAACGTGGCACCGTCATAGGATGCCACCTTTCCAACAAATGTCTGCCCTGCTAGATCTGCCCTAGACAACGGTAAGTGTTCTTATTGTAAAGTGGAAACTTCTAGGAGCAACAATGGCTCAGCCACAAAGTGATAGGCCACACAAGCTCACAGAACGGGACCGCCAAGTGCTAAAGCGCATAAAATTGTCTGTACTCGGTTGCAACACTCACTACCGAGTTCTAAACTGCCTCTGGAAGCAGTGTCAGCACAATAACTGTTCGTCAGGAGCTTCATGAAATGGGTTTCCATGGCTGAGCAGACGCACACAAGCCTAAGATCACCATGCGCAATGCCAAGCGTCGGCTGGAGTGTTGTTATACTCGCCTCTACTGGACTCTGGAGCAGTGGAAATTAGTTCTCTGGAGTGATGAATCACGCTTCACCATCTGGCAATCCGAAGGACGTATGCCAGGAGAATGCTACTTGCCCGAATGCATAGTGCCAACTATAAAGTTTGGTGGAGAAGGAATAATTGTCTGTGGCTGTTTTTCATGGTTCGAGCTAGGCCCCTTAGTTCCAGTGAAGGGAAATCTTAACGTGTGCTTCCAACTTCGTGGCAACAGTTTTGAGAAGACCCTTTCCTGTTTCAGCATGACAATACCCCAGTGCACAAAGCGTGGTCCATACAGAAATGGTTTGTCGATCGGTGTGGAAGAACTTGACCGGCCTGCACAGAGCCCTGACCTCAACCCCATCTAACTCCTTTGGGATGAATTGGAACGCTGACTGCTAGCCAAATCTTATTGCCCAACATCAGTGCTCGACCTCACTAATGTTCTTGTGGCAGAATGGAAGCAAGTCCACGCAGCAATGTTCCAAAATGTAGTGGAAAGCCTTCCCAGAAGAGTGGAGGTTGTTATAGCAGCCAAGGGAGGACCAGCTCCATATTAATGCCATTGATTTTGGAATGAGATGTTTGACGATCAGGTCTCCACATATCTTTAGTCATGTAGTGTTTATCCCATTGGAGATATACACTTCAGTCTCTCCAGGACTTGGGACTTTCTTTGCGACCTTCATCCACAGACAGTTATCTGTATCTGACATTAATAAACATAGAACAATTTGACCAGGACTTACTTCATTATTCCCAAGTGATACAACATTTGTTATTTTGTTGCAATTCTGTATTTGTATTGTCATAGTTTCTCGTTGGGACTGGGAATCTGTTCAATAGCTAGCTAGCTTAGCTACCAGCTAGGTAGCTAATATTATTGTTTTTAGCAGATCAAGCTAACATTTGTGTCATTAAAAAAACAAGTATTGAATGGCTGTCTTACCTTATTTATATGTAGCTAGCTAGCTGACGTTACCTTGAATAGGTGGTTAACTTGATAAACAACTTGCCCGTGTGCATACATCATACTGGTGCTGCCACCTCATACAGTCAACTGTTACTATCCATGCAGGCAATGCAGCCCCCTGCAATGCTTCTTTGGGAAATCTTTTAACTTTAATTTTCCAGAATAGATTCATCCCCGGGCGTAAGGACCATCCCACCTGCAAATTCTATAGTCAAAATGCAGATTTTGACCTTGAGAAAACAACTAGACTAACTTAGCTAGCTTAGCTAGTATGGCGGAACAGCTGTTGTTTACAAAAGTTATTTGGGGTTCCAAGGTTCACTTCCGCTCCCCCTTAAAAAGCTGCCAAAACGGTCGAAATTCCGACATTCTACTCAAACAATGTAGTCAATCCACAGCCATACACTGGCTGAAATCAGTTGATGATAGGACTTAGACAAGTTCTACATGCACTGATATTGTATCATATACAGTGCCTTCAGAAAGTATTCACACCCCTTGACTTTTTCCACATTTTGTGTTACAGCCTTGAATTAAAAATGTATAAAATTTTGATTTTTTTTGTCACTGGCATACACATCATGTCAAAGTGGATTTAAAAAAAAAAAATTTTTTTATTAAAAATGAAAAGCTGCATCATGTTATGGTGGGTATGCTTTTAATTGTTAAGAACTGAAAAGTCTAGGCACAATCCTAGAGGAAAACCTGGTTGTCTGCTTTCCACCAGACACGGAGATGAATTATCCTTTCAGCAGGACAATAATCTAAAACACAAGGCCAAATTTACACTGGAGTTGCTTACCAAGAAGACAGTGAATGTTCCTGAGTGTCCGAGTTACAGTTTTGACTTACACTGAGTGTACAAAACATTTGGAATACTTTCCTAATATTGAGTTGTACCTCCTTCGTTGGGGCTTGGACTCTTCAAAGGTGTCAAAAGCATTCCACAGGGATGCTGGACCATGTTGACTCCAATGCTTCCCACAGTTGTGTCAAGTTGGCTGGATGTCCTTTGGGTGATAGACCATTATTTTCTTGATACACATGGGAAACTGTTCAGCGTGACAAACCCAGCAGCGTTGCAGTTCTTGGCACACTCAAACTGGTGTGCCTGGCTCCTAATACCATACCCCGTTCAAAGGCACTTAAATATTTTGTCTTTCCAATTCACCATCTGAATGGCACACACACAATCCAAGTGCCAATTTTATTTTTCTTTAAAAAAAAAATGTTTTACCCCTTTTTCGTGGTATCCAATTGTTAGTTACCATCTTGTCTCATTGACAAGTCTTGTCTCAACTCCCGTACAGACTCGGGAGAGGCGAAGGTCAAGAGTCATGTGTCCTCCGAAACACAACCCAGCCAAACCGCACTGCTTCTTGACACAATGCCCGCTTAACCCAGAAGCCAGCCGCACCAATGTGTTGGAGGAAACACCGTACACCTGGCGACCGCATCAGCATGCACTGCCACAGGAGTCGCTAGTGCACAATGGGACAAGAACATGGTGCTTGGCATTCAGGCCAAAGAGTTCAATCTTGGTTTCATCAGACCAGAGAATCTTGTTTGTCATGGTCTGAGAGTCCTTTAGGTGCCTTTTGGCAAACTCCAAGCGGGCTGTCATTTGCCTTTTACTGAGGCGTGGCTTCCGTCTGGCCACTCTACCATAAAGGCCTGATTGGTGGCATGCTGCAGACATGGTTGTCCTTCTGGAAGGTTCCCCCATCTCCAGAGGAACTCTGGAGCTCTGTCAGAGTGACCATCAGGTTCTTGGTCACCTACCTGACCAAGGCCCTGCTCCCCCGATTGCTCAGTTTGGCCGGGCAGCCAGCTCTATGAAGAGTCTTTGTGGTTCCAAACTTCTTCCATTTAAGAATTATGGAGGCCTCTGGATTCTTGGGGACATTCAAAGCTGCAGAAATGTTTGGGTACCCTTCCCCAAATCTGTGCATCGAGACAATCCTGTCTCGGAGCTCTATGGACAATTCCTTCGACCTCATGGCTTGGTTTTTGCTCTGACATGCACTGTCAACTGTGGGACCTTATATAGACAGGTGTGTGCCTTTCCAAATCATGTCCAATCAATTGCATTTACCATATGTGGACTCCACTCAAGTTGTAGAAACATCTCAAAGATGATCAATGGGAACAGGATGCACCTGAGCTCAATTTCGAGTCTCATAGCAAAGGGTCTGAATACTTATGTAAATATGGTATGTTTTTTTTTGTAATACATGATGGGGTATTGTGTGTAGATTGATGAGGAAAAACATTTATTTAATCAATTTTAGAATAAGGCTGTAACTTAAGAAAATGTGGAAACGAGATGGTTCTGAATACTTTCTGAATGCATTGAATATATGTATGTGTATACAGTTGAAGTCAGAAGTTTACATACTCTTAGGTTGGAGTCATTAAAACTAGTTTTTCAGCCACTCCACAAATTTCTTGTTAACAAACTATAGTTTTGGCAAGTTGGTTAGGACATTTACATTGTGCATGACACAAGTAATGTTTTCAACAATTGTTTACAGACAGATTTTCACTTATAATTCACTATATCACAATTCCAGTGGGTCAGAAGTTTACATACTCTAAGTTGACTGTGCCTTTAAACAGCTTGGAAAATTCCAGAAATTATGTCATGGCTTTAGAAGCTTCTGATAGGCTAATTGACATAATTTGAGTCAGTTGGAGGTGTACCTGTGGATGTTGTTCAAGGTCTACCTTCAAACTCACTGCCTCTTTGCTTGATATCATGGGAAAATCAAACGAAATCAGTAAAGACCTCAGAAAAAAAGATGTGGTTTTGCAAAGGAATTGCTGCAAAGCTTGACTCTTTGGTCAGTCATTTAACTTGACCCCAAGTTGATCTGGCTGTCTTCACTCTGTGCTCGTCTGATTTACAGTAGTGGACATTAACCTTGATCTGCCCCTATTTCCCCACCTCAATGTTCCTCCCCTTGTTATATCTGTCTAAGACAGGCGCCTGCCATCAATTCATCTCAGTCAGTCATTGCAATCCACTCGAATTCTGCTCATTAAACTGTCAGCCAGTGGAATTTAAAGCTCTACTAGACAACTGGCCAACATTGACATGGCCACAACGTTTCTCTACTATGCTCCACACTGCCATAACAAACACTGGACAGCCACACTTCTCACTGTCGCAATGAGCTAAGAATTTTGGGGGAAGAGAAAGAGAATATGCTGGTGGGAGGGAGTTCTATCTTTAGTTGTATATTTACAAAGCTCAGAGCTCCAGCTATTTTAAGACTATAATACCCCAACTTGATTGCAGACTTCAAAGGCATCCTTCCTATCTGTGTCTGAGGATCTGTGCAGTAGTCAGTAGTCACCACACAGACACAGTGGGCTCCAGTGACTGCCTGGCAGGAAGAGAGAGAGAGAGACACTACTTGACCAAAAGTATGTAGACACCTGCTCGTCGAGCATCTCATTCCAAAATCACGGGCATTAATATGGAGTTGGTCTCCCCTTTGCTGCTATAACAGCCTCCACTCTTCTGGGAAGGCTTTCCACTAGATGTTGGAATATTGCTGCGGGGACTTCCATTCAGCCACGAGCATTATAGAGGTCAAATGACATCAAATTGTATTGGTCACATACACATGGTTAGCAAATCAAATCAAAGTTTGTCACGTGCGCCGAATACAACAGGTGTAGACCTTACAGTGAAATGCTTACTTACAGGCTCTAACCAATAGTGCGGGAAAAAAGGTGTGTGTGTGTGTGTGTGTGTGTGTGTGTGTGTGTGTGTGGGTATATACAGACACTGGTTAGTCAGGCTTATTAAGGTAGTATGTACATGTGGGTATGGTTAAAGTGACTATGCATATATGATGAACAGAGAGTAGCAGTAGCGTAAAAAGAGGGGTTGGTGGGTGGTGGGACACAATGCAGATAGCCCGGTTAGCCAATGTGCGGGAGCACTGGTTGGTCAGGACAATTGAGGTAGTATGTACATTAATGTATAGTTAAAGTGACTATGTATATAAGAAAAATTGAGAGTAGCAGGGGGAGGGCACACAATGCAAATAGTCCGGGTATCCATTTGGTTACCTGTTCAGGTGTCTTATGGCTTGGGGGTAAAAACTGTTGAGAAGCCTTTTTGTCCTAGACTTGGCACTCCGGTACCGCTTGCCATGCGGTAGTAGAGAGAACAGTCTATGACTGGGGTGTATGGGGTCTTTGACAATTTTCAGGGCCTTCCTCTGACACTGCCTGGTATAGAGGTCCTGGATGGCAGGCAGCTTTGCCCCAGTGATGTACTGGGCCGTACGCACTACCCTCTGAAGTGCCTTGCGGTCGGAGGCCGTGCAATTGCCGTACCAGGCAGTGATGCAACCAGTCAGGATGCTCTCGATGTTGCAGATGTAAATGTTAATGCGAGTGTAGCAAAATGCTTGTGCTTCTAGTTCCGACAGTGCGGTAATATCTAACAAGTAATCTAACAATTCCCCAACAACAACCTTATACATGTCACTCCCTGACCTGAGAGAGACCGTTTATTTCTCTATTTTGTTAGGTCAGTGTGTGGGGTGGGCAGTCTATGAGTTATATTTCTATGTTGTCTTTTTCTTTGATTGGCCGAGTATGGTTCCTAATCAGAGGCAGCTGTCTATCGTTGTCTCTGATTGGGAATCATACTTAGGCAGCCCTTTTTCCCTCCTTCCATGTGAGATCTTGTTTTTGTACAGCTTAGTATAGTCTGCAGAACGTGACGTTCGTTTTCCGTTGTTTATTGTTTTGTTTTAGTGTTCTGTATTAAAATAAATATTTGAACATGAGCACTCACCACGCTGCACTTTGGTCTCCACATTTCGACGATCGTCACAATACACACAAATCTAAAGGGATGGAATAAGAATATGTACATTTAAATATATGGATGAGCGATGGCCAAGCGGCATAGGCAAGGTGCAATAGATGGTATAAGGTATAGTATATCCATATGAGATTAGTAATGTAAGATATATTAACATTATTAAAGTGGCATTGTTTAAAGTGACTAGTGAACCATTTATTAAAGTGGCCAGTGATTTGAGTCTATGTAGGCAGCAGCCTCTGAGTAAGGGATTTCTGGTTAGCAGTCAGATGGCCTTGAGATAGAAGCTGTTTTTCAGTCTCTCGGTCCCAGCTTTGATGCACCTGTACTGACCTCGCCTTCTGGATGGTAGCGGGGTGAACAGGCAGTGGTTGTTGTCCTTGATGAACTTTTTGGCCTTCCTGTGACATCGGGTGCTGTATGTGTCCTGGAGGGCAGGTAGTTTGCCCCCGGTGATACATTGTGCAGACTGCACCACCCTCTGGAGAGTCTTGCGGTTGAGGGCAGTGCATTTGCCGTACCAAACGGTGATACAGCCCGACAGGATGCTCTCGATTGTGCATCGGTAAAAGTTTGTCAGGTTTTTAGGTGACAAGCCAAATTTCTTCAGCCTCCTGAGGTTGAAGAGGCGCTGTTGTGCCTTCATCACCACACTGTCTGTGTGGGTTGACCATTTCAGGTTGTCTGTGATGTGTACGCCGAGGAACTTAAAACTTTCCACCTTATCCAGTACTGTCCCTTGGATGTGGACAGGGGGGTGCTCCCTCTGCTGTTTCGGGCACTTATGTGGGGCGATTAGGCCTGGCTCGCAGTCAACGTTCCAATTCATCCCAAATATGTTAGATGGGGTTGAGGTCCAGGCTCTGTGCGGGCCAGTCAAGTTCTTCCACTCTGTCTTCGACAAACCATTTATATATGGACCTTGCTTGGATTTCCCTTCACTGGAACTAAGGGGCCTAGCCCAAACCATGAAAAACAGCCCGAGACCATTATTCCTCCTCCACCAAACTATACAGTTGGCACTATGCATTCGGGCAGGTAGTGTTTTCCTGGCATCCGACAAATCCAGATACGGTTGTCAGACTGCCAGATGGTGAAGTGTGATTCATCACTCCAGAGAACGCGTTTCCACTGCTTCAGAGTCCAATGGTGCTAAGCTTTACACCACTCCAGCCAACGCTTGGCATTGCACATGGTGATCTTAGGCTTGTGTGTGGCTGCTCGGCCATGGAAACCCATTTCATGAAGCTTCAGACAAACAGTTCTTGTGCTGACGTTGCTTCCAAAGGCAGTTTGGAACTCGGTAGTGAGTGTTGCAACCAAAGACAGACGGTTTTTACCCGATACGCGCTTCAGCACTCGGCGGTCCCATTCTGTGAGCTTGTATGGCTTACCACTTCACGGCTGAGCCGTTGTTGCTCCTAGACGTTTCCATTTCACAATAACAGCACTTACAGTTGACCGGGAAAGCTCTAGGAGGGCAGAAATTTGAACTGACTTGTTGGAATGGTGGCATCCTATGACCGTGCCATGTTGAAAGTCACTGAGCTCTTCAGTAAGGCCATTCTACTGCCAATGTTTGTCAATGGAGATTGCATGGCTGTGTGCTCGATTTTATACACCTGTCAGCAACAGATGTGGCTAAATAGCCGAATCCAGTAATTTGAAGTGGTGTCCACATACTTATATATATATAGTGTACTTTGTGGACACAGGCCTGGTTGGTCCCCTATAGTAATGGCTGTCATTGTTGGCGCTAGCTAGCTACAGAGTGACTGAGGTGCATGAAGACCCCAGAGAACAAATTAGGTGCCACAAAGACTAAACCTCCATATGAACTTTTAATGATAATGTCCCTTTCAGTACATTGTTGTCCCAGTATTTTGGGGTGCCTATTAGCCTATTTTGTTTCTGCTGTGTTTATAGGAAGCGCATGCCTGAGAGTTAGATAGTTGGAGCTGACATATAGCATAGATTTTGCAGTAGAATTGATAATGGAACCACCGTGGGCCACTAACTAGCAATACCTATTTCCATCCCTCCAAGGATTGGTGTAGCCTTCAGTAAGTATCCCCAAGTGGTCTCTGTTGTTGTCTTCCCCGGCAGCTAAGTAGACTGTCTGGAGGATTGGGATGAAGGGTCAGTGTTATCAGCAGTGACTCCCCAGAGACGTCATTATGACATTGTTGCATCATCGATTGGCTAAGCTCCCTGCTGCCCAGGACTTTGAAGCTGGGGGGGTCAGCTGGGGGGGGTTGAACATGTCCATGTTGTGTGGCTGTAGTTGGTCAGAGAAAGAGACTCCAGGATGGATCATTGCTAATGTGTATTTTTTGGTGTGAAATGTGCTTTTTTCCCCTGAGTTTCGCTCTTCAACTCTATGCCTCTAAGAACATGTGGTGTGTAGCCTAGCCGTGATCAGTGAAATCCATGTGCATCGTTGGCCTATTCGCTGCCTCTCAAGCTCCCCTCTCTCCCTTTCCTCCCCCACACAGTGAGTGAAATGTAGGCCCTATCAGCACACTGCACTCTCTCAGAATGATTCAGGGTCCAGGAGGGATTGTAGCATCTTAGTAGATTTGGGATAGGCACTGGTTGGGCTCTTAATGAAAAAGAGAAGGCAGAGGGCACAACGTAAGGGAGGACGTGGGGAGTGGGAGGGAAGAGATAGTAGATTTCTTTCTCTAGGTAGTGGCTTTCAATTGCTGACTGACATATAAAATCAAATGCCATCAAGACCTTCTCTTCAACTCTACCAACAAAAGACATCAATAGTTGGTTTTTTATTTAAGGTAAGGACCGTTTTCTCCATCCAGAACAGTGTGCTTTATCCTAAGATTAAAATATCTAGGGAAGAAATGTATGTATGTATCCCTTAGCAATGTATCCCTTAGCAAGTCTATCAAAATACTTCAACACTGGCCTACAAAGCCTGCAGTTCAGCAATGGTTTTCTTAAGAAATTAATATATTATTGTTAAATCTATTCAGGCCTGCAGTGCCAGTACTCTGTAATAGAGTATGATATAACCATTCTAAATCATTTTGGTGTAATACAGCAGCACCTAAAAGGCTTAATTTAAGGATCAACATTTTTTAAATAAAGCCCAAAGCCCTTTAAAGTGTGTGCCTCCTCCTGCGTATCTGTCAAGTTTATTTGTCACGTGCAACAGGTGTAGACCTTACAGTGAAATGCTTACTTACAGGCTCTAACCAATAGTGCAAAAAAGGTATTAGGTGAACAATAGGTAAGTAAAGAAATAAAACAACAGTAAAAAGACAGGCTGTATACAGTAGCGAGGCTATAAAAGTAGTGAGACTACATACAGACACCAGTTAGTCAGGCTCATTGAGGTAGTATGTACATGAATGTATAGTTAAAGTGACTATGCATATATGATAAACAGAGAGTAGCAGCAGCGTAAAAAGAGGGGTTGGGGGCACACAATGCAAATAGTCTGGGTATCCATTTGATTACCTATTCAGGAGTCTTATGGCTTGGGGGTAAAAACTGTTGAGAAGCCTTTTTGTCCTAGACTTGGCACTCCGGTACAGCTTGCCATGCGGTAGTAGAGAGAACAGTCTATGACTGGGGTGGCTGGGGTCTGTTTGGGTTATTTTACGTTTCAAGTCCCATATGGTTGATTTATTTCGCAACTTACAGTAATACGAGGCCCAGGAGTAGAGCGAAGAGGCATCGTCATTAGGTCTACGTGTTGGAGCAGAAGACTGAGGAATGAATAGGAAGTGGTGATGGATGGTTGCTACTGTAGGTCTATGTGGTGTTTGCCCAGTTCTGACCTCTGCTGTGGGTGTTCCATCCAGAATGTGGAGACAATTTGGACTATTGAAATGCTCACCCTGTGTGTGGGCATGCATCTTTATTCCAACAGACTTTTGTTTTTCCATTTAGCCCTCTGTAGACAGGCGTGCTTACTGTGTTATTCTGACTAAGTGTGACTCCATTAGCGGAGAGTCACCCTAGCTCATCATGCTGAATGTCGCTTTGGTTCCTGTCACCACCCTCTCTGTGCTGCGGCACTCCCCCGCTTTCTCCTTCCTTTCTCCTCCTCTGCATGTCTGCTATAGTCGATTTTATTGGAGCAAGAAGCACATTCAATATATGAACACTATAGGCCAGATGGGACCAAAGTGGCTTCAGTTAGACTTGATTGGTGCTTTGAGCATTATATGATACAGTAGGTCTAAGTGTTGTGCAGTGACTTGTGTAGTTCTTTTGTCTGGCAGCTTTACATCTGAGTGTAAACTCAGTACTACTATCTAACAATATTGGTCCCCAACAATCTTTGGAAAAAAACAGGAAAGCTTGCATCTATTATGATTGCTAAATACTTCCACAAAACACGTGTAAATATTGGACTATAAATTGTGCCTTCCTGTATACTTATACTTAAAATGTTTATTCTATTCTACTGAGCCATTTACTTTCTGTTCATATGATCTTTTATTATTTCCTATTGTTGCATTGTCCAGAAGGAACCTGGAAGTAAGCATTTCTTTGGACGGTGTATAATGTGTTTCCCTGTATGACTAATCAACTTGAAAACCTATTCCAGCTGGTTGTGTTTCACACTAAAAGCAAGTACACTAAAAGCAATGTATCGAATTCTATTATTATATTGATCCATTAACATGATTGATCGCTGGCCTGTCGGATGGCGCATGCTTTTATCGATCTGTTTCGGTTGCACACATTCATGCCCTGATAAATCAACAGCCAATGAAAGCCTTATTTGGTGTAATGATTACAGCAGATCACTCACGTCTCAGCAACAACAGCCATGCCCAGGTCAGAGTCTCAGTGGATATGACCAGGTGGAGCCCCAGGGGTGGGGTTTGGGGTGGGACTGGGGTGTGGGGTGGGCTGATGTGGATTAGATGTTGACACTATCTGGGCAGCCTGAGCCCCTGTCCCCTCCCTGTACACTGTCCCCAGTTTCTCCTCTGAGGGGTGTAGGAAGCGGGGTGTGGGGGCGGCTGCTCTCATGCTCTGTTGCTCCACCAGGACGGGAGAGGGCTCCCCAGCACCCTGCCCTCCAGTCAGGTACCCTGACCCTCACCCTGACCAGAGCCTCTAGAACAACTCCATGACACCGTCACTCTAAACGTGACGCAGGTTACAGTCAGGGACTCTGACCAGAGCCTCTAGAACAACCCCATGACACCGTCACTCTAAACGTGACGCAGGTTACAGTCAGGGACTCTGACCAGAGCCTCTAGAACAACCCCATGACACCGTCACTCTAAACGTGACGCAGGTTACAGTCAGGGACTCTGACCAGAGCCTCTAGAACAACCCCATGACACCGTCACTCTAAACGTGACGCAGGTTACAGTCAGGGACTCTGACCAGAGCCTCTAGAACAACCCCATGACACCGTCACTCTAAACGTGACGCAGGTTACAGTCAGGGACTCTGACCAGAGCCTCTAGAACAACCCCATGACACCGTCACTCTAAACGTGACGCAGGTTACAGTCAGGGACTCTGACCAGAGCCTCTAGAACAACCCCATGACACCGTCACTCTAAACGTGACGCAGGTTACAGTCAGGGACTCTGACCAGAGCCTCTAGAACAACCCCATGACACCGTCACTCTAAACGTGACGCAGGTTACAGTCAGGGACTCTGACCAGAGCCTCTAGAACAACCCCATGACACCGTCACTCTAAACGTGACGCAGGTTACAGTCAGGGACTCTGACCAGAGCCTCTAGAACAACCCCATGACACCGTCACTCTAAACGTGACGCAGGTTACAGTCAGGGACTCTGACCAGAGCCTCTAGAACAACCCCATGACACCGTCACTCTAAACGTGACGCAGGTTACAGTCAGGGACTCTGACCAGAGCCTCTAGAACAACCCCATGACACCGTCACTCTAAACGTGACGCAGGTTACAGTCAGGGACTCTGACCAGAGCCTCTAGAACAACCCCATGACACCGTCACTCTAAACGTGACGCAGGTTACAGTCAGGGACTCTGACCAGAGCCTCTAGAACAACCCCATGACACCGTCACTCTAAACGTGACGCAGGTTACAGTCAGGGACTCTGACCAGAGCCTCTAGAACAACCCCATGACACCGTCACTCTAAACGTGACGCAGGTTACAGTCAGGGACTCTGACCAGAGCCTCTAGAACAACCCCATGACACCGTCACTCTAAACGTGACGCAGGTTACAGTCAGGGACTCTGACCAGAGCCTCTAGAACAACCCCATGACACCGTCACTCTAAACGTGACGCAGGTTACAGTCAGGGACTCTGACCAGAGCCTCTAGAACAACCCCATGACACCATCACTCTAAACGTGACGCAGGTTACAGTCAGGGACCCAACAGCCTCCCCCACAGCTGTTGCCGGGAATAACAATAAATGTTTTGTAGAAGGAGCATTGTAGTGGCCCATCTACCCTACACAGTCACTTTCAACGAGAGGAGATGGGACAGCATCTCCCTGGGCCTGTCCCCCCAGGCGGGCGTGAAATCCAATTTAAAATGAGTTGAATTAAATACGTTTTTACTCTATATAAGTCCTGGAGCAAAAGGTTAAGGCTCTAAAAATAGGCGTGTCAGTTGGCTGCAGCTTGTCTGCTGGATTCCTTTGATGGAGGTTGCTTCTCCACTCTGCCTTTACTGCTTGTCTGTTCCTCATGACATCTCTTTTAATTAGCTCCTCCAGCAGAACCAACTAGCTGCATGGGCCTGGTTAGATAAGGTTCAGTATTAGATTACTTGTAACGCAAGCCTCTACTGTTTCCTCACTCCTTCGACCAATAGTGTGGTCTCTTATTACCACAGTGTTTACTGTGACCTTCCACCATTATTATATTAAGCCAAGCTCATCCACTCACAAAGTCCCTATGAACACGGACATTGTCTTACAGATCAGTTGCTTGTCGCCATGCAGGAAGTAATTGGATATGGGCTATGTTCTTTATTATTTATGTAACAAAATTATTCAAATGAATAAATATGCCAGGAATAATTTATTTTCAGTTAAAGGGATACTTTGGGACTTTGGGAGCAACTTCCTTCAAAACTTTCACAAAGACATAAAAATGCTATCCAGGAGGTCATCTGACTCTGGGGAAGTAGATAAAGGGCCCCATTGCCAGAATCCCGAGGTATCCCCACAGATAGAACAATGAGACAGATGTTTTAGCGGATGTATACACATTTAATGTGAAGCCGATGATGAACTACTGAATCACATTGGACCTGACTGAACCTGATTGAACCACACTGGACCACTCGGAACCTGACAGGACCAAGCTGTACCATACCGGACCTGACTGGACCACACTCTGCCACAGTGACTGAACCATGCTGAACCTGACTTAGCCATGCTGGAGCAGGGAAGTAGATGAGAAGTGGATCAAAAATACACCAGCCAGCCTCTCCTATAACAGCAGCTGTGGACACTCTCTCTTGGCCCCTCCCTTCATCTCTCCCTCCCTCTATCTGTCGCTCTCTCATGCTCGCTCTTTCTCTCTCTCGTGCTAGTGTAACCCTCTCAATACTCCTCTCCATAACATCTCTCCATATCCCTCCCACCCTCTCTCTTTCTTCTCCTCCTCCTCCTCCTCCTCTTCTCCTGTCTGCATTCACTCTGCCTCTTTGTACCATGCGCTAGGTATACACATGTAAGTGTAATCCGGGAGACAGCGGAGGGATGGGAGTCAGTGAACAAGAGGCTGCTCTCTGATTGAAAAACAGAGCTGCTGAGTAGTCACACAACCAGGACAGCTGCTGCTGCTGTGGACATTGTAAGGGATCAGAATTTTACCTCCTGGAGTAGTTCATCATCTCTTTGTGCTCATGTGTCTCCATTCTCTGTGTTATCTGTAGAACTGAGCTCCAGATTAAAAGGAAATTGCAGGACGATTGCATCTGCCCGTCAGTCTGTGATGAGCCTCTGATTACTACAGAAAGCTTGAGTGAGACAGACGGATGAATCGAGGACAAGCCAGTCGAGACTGCAAAGGGAGATTCATTAAACTGCTCTTCTCGTCGTAAGACGCTGTACCTTTTTTGGAGGGTGCGTCTTCGTCTGTTTTTGTGTCTCTGCCGGGACCGAGACAGTGTTCCTGCAGTCTGCAGTGGCCAGTTGTTGGTTTCTGTAGCAGACAAAGCAGAGAGACCCACACAGGCTGAGGCTGTGTTGAAGCAGGAAACCCTCGGAAGACAATAATTCTCCTCTCCTCTTGTCTCTGTAGACATAGCTGACTACCCTGACTACCCTGCCTACCCTGACACCCCTGCCTACCCTGACACTGACCCGACCAAGAGACTATCCAGACTGGAAGGAGCCGTGTCTTAGACTGACCCACCACAAGCTTTAACCGGAGCACCTGAAGCCGTGCCGGGCGGCTCCCAGTCCCAGCCAGGATGCAGGTGTCGTTAGTGTGTACGGACCACAACCGTGGAGGGGTGAGCCGCAGTACAGAGGAACGGCTCAACCACCGCCAGAATGCCAACAGCCCCAACACAGGCACCCGCAGCAAGTTCAGGGCTGTGGCCATGGTGGCCCGTAGTCTGGGACAGCTCACTGTCCAGAGCCAGCCCACATCCAGCGACCAGAGCATACGGACCGGCATGAAGTATAGGTAGGACAGACCTTAGTCACTGTAGACCTGAGACAGAGAATGAGTTGTAAGGACATTAAGATAAACTTAATTATTGGTGTCCAACTAGACTCTCGGGTGAAGGTGCAGTGTGGAAGATCGTAACCTGGATATCAGATGGGGATTTATAGAAAATGGGGCCATGGTATGTAAAGAATGTTTGTTTCCTGGTATCAGATTGCATACAGGAAGGAGCATGGTTTTATGGTGAGCTGAATATAGTTACACTGTATGTTAATTTTCCCCCTTGACTGCTCCTTGTTATCTTTTGCATATTAGTGATTACATATCACCCTCTACATGTTGTATAGGATTGATGTGAATGACTCAGGCGTATGAGTTGATGGATGTGAATAACACAGCTTTAAGCCTAAACCATTCAGATTGTTTTGTTGTGTATTTGGCAGTGGGCTGTAGAGCTGTAGAGTATGAAATCTGGCTCTTCAATACAATTCTTCTTTAAAGAGCTCAGTACTCTAAATGGGCTGCTTTCTAAAGCTTTATTATTTTGAGATTGCTGGAAGTTGTTTTCTTAAACTATTAGAATCTAATTTCCCCCGGGCGATGTATATTAGTAATCCTTCCATGCTCAGTAAAGACCCCAAAATAGTGCAGGAGGGTCCCATCAGCAGAAACTCTCTGTTCTAGTGGTTTGAATAAGAGGGAACAACATTTTCAACCTTGTCAACTAACAACTACTCACCATTAGTTCTGTTCAATGTTAGGCAATATTGGAGACTCAAATAGGAAGCTGAGCTGTGTTTCTATTATAACAGATTTTTTTTTTTAAATATTGGCGTAGGGAGGGTAAGGTATGTTGAGCCATTTTTTACATTCAGCATGACTATGTCAAGGGAAATATAGTATTCTTTCTAACAATATTTCAGGATGTTGTGTATCCCTGGAAGATAATTCAAATTCATGGTAACATAATAGTTTTGAAAACATAGCACAACTTAACCCGGATATGGGGTAAGTTGAGCATCCTTGGGATAAGTGGGTGATGGTTTCCTGTGAGTGGGTGATGGTGTCCTGTGACATTGGGTGATGGTGTCCTGTGACAGTGGGTGATGGTGTCCTGTGACAGTGGGTGATGGTGTCCTGTGTAGAGGTCGACCGGCATGGCTGATTAGTTAGGGCCGATTTCAAGTTTTCAAACAATCGGTAATCTGCATTTTTGAACGCCGATTACGGCCGATTACATTGCAATCCACGAGGAGACTGCATGGCAGGCTGACCACCTGTTACGCAAGTGCAGCATCAAAAGGACCTTGTGGCTGCTAGGAGCCAAGGTAAGGTGCTAGCTAGCATTAAACTTATCTTATAAAAAACAATCAATCTTAACATAATCACTAGTTAACTACACATGGTTGATGATATTACTAGTTTAACTAGCTTGTCCTGCGTTGCATATAATCAATGTGGTGCCTGTTAATTTATCATCAAATCACAGCCTACCTAATCACAGCAGGCAGAGTCAGGGTATATGCAGCAGTTTGGGCCGCCTGGCTCTTTGCGAACTGTGTGACCGTAATTCATTTGCCAGAATTTTACATAATTATGACATAACATTGAAGGTTGTGCAATGTAACAGCAATATTTAGACTTAGGGATGCCACCCGTTAGATAAAATACGGAACGGTTCTGTATTTCACTGAAAGAATAAACCTTTTGTTTTCGAAATGATAGTTTCCGGATTTGACCATATTAATGACCTAAGGTTCGTATTCTGTGTGTTTTATTATATTATAATTAAGTCTATGATTTGATATTTGATAGAGCAGTCTGACTGAGCGGTGGTAGGGAGCAGCAGGCTGGTAAGCGTTCATTCAAACAGCACTTTACTGCGTTTGCCAGCAGTTCTTAGCAATGCTTGAGGCACAGTGCTGTTTATGACTTCAAGCCTATCAACTCCCGAGATTAGGCTGGCAATACTATAGTACCTATAAGAACATCCCATAGTCAAAGGTATATGAAATACAAATGTTATATAGAGAAATAGTCCTATAATTCCTATAAGAACTACAACCTAAAACTTTTTTACATGGCATATATTGCACTTTTACTTTCTTCTCCAACACTGTGTTTTTGCATTATTTAAACCAAATTGAACATGTTTCATTATTTATTTGAGACTAAATTGATTTTATTTATGTATTATATTAAGTTAAAATAAAAGTGTTCATTGTTCATTCTGTATTGTTGTAATTGTCATTATTACAAATATATTTATAAAAATCGTCCGATTAATCGGTAGCGGCTTTTTTGGTCCTCCAATAATCGGTATCGTCGTTGAAAATTCGTAATCCGTGTACCTCTAGTCCTGTGACAGTGGGTGATGGTGTCCTGTGACAGTGGGTGATGGTGTCCTGTGACAGTGGGTGATGGTTTCCTGTGACAGTGGGTGATGGTGTCCAGTGACAGTGGGTGATGGTGTCCAGTGACAGTGGGTGATGGTGTCCAGTGACTGTGGGTGATGGTGTCCTGTGACAGTGGGTGATGGTGTCCTGTGACAGTGGGTGATGGTGTCCTGTGACAGTGGGTGATGGTGTCCTGTGACAGTGGGTGATGGTGTCCTGTGACAGTGGGTGATGGTGTCCTGTGACAGTGGGTGATGGTGTCCTGTGACAGTTGATGATGGTGCTCGTAGTTCAAAGTTTAATTAATGAAATGGGGGTGTGGTATATTGTATATCTTAAATGTATGCCTACATTCAGATATAGATCTCTCTGTTCAATATCTTCACCAGTGCCCGTTTTCCCGATAACAATGAAACTTAGGCTTAAGAGTGTTTTAACGATGCAGCTTTCCTACAATGGCAGAAGATGTAACATGCGTTTCCCAAAACACCACGCAGAGAGAACGGTCGCTAAGTGTGTCAATAGGATCGAAAGAAGGGGAGCGCTGCTCTCGGACCAGCCTTCTCCATTCAAGTTTTACCTTAACGTTATAATTATTTCACAATACTGACGACGGATCAGCTCCTCGAGATATATTACCACCTACGGCTGCAAATATTGAGGCAAGCTTATTCTAATGCTTACCCAATAAAAATTCACAAAATCACAGTTGGCACATCATTGCGTTTGTTAGGCTATGGATCATTAAATCTATTGAGACAAACTACATACAGAAGCCTACAAGTAGCAAAATAGAACTCAACTGATTGAACATGAAATGTATTTCAATATGAATGAAATAGGTTTATAGCCTACTGTTTATATTTTAAGGCAGTCATCTCTGTTTTCATTTGAAACAAATTTTTATACGTCACTTGTTTGTATGATTTGCAAAGACATTAGCAACTTTGTATTTGTAGTGAACTTTGTTCTGAAGTTATCAGCAGTCCCAGATAGACGGATAAACCATGTGATTCTGTTTTTAGCGGAGATCATCTGTAAAGTGACATGGGAGGGCAAAAAAACCATCTAACAACGCACTTAGCTGTTTTACACCTGGTCTGAGGCAGGTGTTAGATTACAAGCGTTTACATTTTTTATTTAACCTTGATTTAACTAGGCAAGTCAGTTAAGAACAAATTCATATTCAAAATGACGGCCTGCACCGGCCAAACCCGGACGGCGCTGGGACAATTGTGCACCGCCCTATGGAACTCCCAATCACAGCGGGTTGTGATACAGCCTGGATTCAAACCAGGGTGTCTGTAGTGACACCTCTAGCACTGAGATGCAGTGTCTTAGACCGCTGCGCCACTCGGGAGCCCAATGTTAATAACGATAGTTTTGGGAAACGGCTTGGAAATTTAATGATGCTCCTACAAAGGTTCTAAAGAATAACTTAGTTAGCCTTAAGATGCTTTTGGTAAACCGGTCCCAGATTACTGGGCCAGGGATGTTGTTTCGATGTGCCAATTTGTATTTAAGTTCTCTGCATTTCAGGCTACTAAGCCCATGAAACTGGTCAGCAAGATTCTTGATATGTTTATCAAGCTCAGACTCCATGTCATTAGGTCAGACCTTGTGTGCCTCTGCTACTCTATCATAGCCTCTCTTTCACACAGGTACATGTTCGTTTTTTTTTCATTACCTTAACCGAACGTTTCCTAAAAGTTCAAAGATGGTTTCATTTCAATTTTGGTAATGTTCTAAAAACGTTCTCCAGATGGGTTGACATTGGGAATGTTCTCAAATAGTTCAGAGAACGTTAAGAACAATGTTCTTCTGTGGGAATTTCAGTACTTCAGCATAACGTTTCCTAGAGGTTTACTCATATTTCTATTTAAACTCATGTCTGACGGATGAGTCTGGGTTTGGTGGATGCCAGGAGAACACGACCCTCCCGAATGCATAGTGCCAACTGTAAGGTTTGGTGGAGGAGGAATAATGGTCTGGGGCTGTTTTTCATGGTTCAGGATATGCCCCTTAGTGCCAGTGAAGGGAAATCTTAACGCTACAGCATACAATGACATTCTAGACGATTCTGTGCTTCCAACTTTGTGGCAACAGTTTGGGGAAGGCCCTTTCCTGTTTCAGCATGACAATGCCCCCGTGCACAAACCGAGGTCCATACAGAAATGGTTTGTTGAAATCGGTGTGGAAGAACTTGACTGACTTGCACAGATCCCTAACCTCAACCTGATCAAACACCTTTGGGATGAATTGGAACGCCGACTGCGAGCCAGGTCTGGGGGGGGGGCAACTCTATATTAATGCCCATGATTTTGGAATGAGATGTTCGACTTGAACTCTATTGGAGGGATGCAATACCATTCTTCCACGAGAAATTCCATCATTTAGTTTTTTGTTGATGGTGGTGGAAAATGCTGTCTCAGGCGCCGCTGCAGAATCACCCATAAGTGTTCAATTGGGTTGAGATTTGGTGACTGAAACGGCCATGGCAAATGGCTTATATCATTTTCATGCTCATCAAACCATTCAGTGACCACTCGTGCGCTCTGGATGGGGACATTGTCATCCTATGGGGGCATAGCGATGGTAACCAAAATAATAGCCTGCCCAGCAATTTTTATACATGACCCTAAACATGTTGGGATGTTAATTGCTTAATTAACTCAGGAACCACACCTGTGTGGAAGCATCTGCTTTCAATATACTTTGTATCCCTTATTTACTGAAGTATTTCCATTATTTTGGCAGTTACCTGTGTATAAAGCACAGAAAAATCACGTGTTTGACTGCACTGGGCCTTTAAGTTTGTTGGCCGCGCCCACTAATTGGCCACACCTGATCTTAATGAGTGCTTGTTTCCTTTGAAATGGGTTCTATTTGGATAGACTGAAATTAACAGCTTTGTATGCGTAAAGAAACAAGGGAAGCTAGCTACATCCTGGTGGCGCAGTGGACTAATTCTATGGATAGAGAACGGAAGACTATATGTTTGAATCTCACTGATGTCATGTCACAATGAAAAAGAAATGTGTTTGCATAATTAATGCCTAAAGCAATGAATTTCCATGTGTCCTATCTGTGCTTGGAGTTAAAATTTTTTACCCAAAATAAGGTAGCAGCATTAATAAAAGTCTTATTGAAACATTCAGTTTACTTTTTATGAAAGTTATTCAAAAACCTCCAAATAATCTATAATTTCTGTTCTCAGAGCGTTAATAAAACGTCCCAGGAAAACTTTCAAGGAACCAGAGTAAAATGTTTTAAGAACCTCCCTGCAACCTAAAAATACATTTTCCCAGAACAGGTGAAATCTTCACTTCTGTTCCCAGAACGTTAAAAAAAACCATTCAGTTTTACCGGTCAGGAAACGTATGGCTTCGTTCCCACTAACAATGTCAAATCAAAAATATTCCTTCCTACAACTTCAAAGGAACTTGCTTAAAATTATATAATTTAATTACGATACAAGCATCATGAAACCTATAACACAATACATTTATTTGACTTGAAATTGTGTTTTTTCATCCTTATAATTGCTTACCACTTTTTCCATGTAGTTTATTCCTTCACAGATTCTAGGAAGACCTCTTGCTTTTCCTAAATATTACATATTATTACATATTTATATTACATATTTATATTACATACAAATATTACATATTTAGGAAGAGGTACGGTGTGAGGAGTCAAAATGTCACTTTGGTTTTGGTGTTATACTTTGTTGAGCCAAAGGGTTAGTTGAGCCCCCCCTTGTTTCTAGGAAACCATACACAAAGGATGGCTCAATTAACCCTTTGGCACAACTTACCCCACTCTCCCGCACCCCAAAAATGTACTTATTTGGTACAAAATGTCTACTGTGTTCTTAAAAAAGAAAGGTAAAAGCAGTTAACATTTTAGAGGTGGTATTTACATGCATAAACACATGGTTTGTGTGGGGTGAATAATTAAGTGGTTTGTGTGGGGTGAATAATTAAGTGGTTTGTTTGGGGTGAATAATTCAAATCATTAGAGCTTCTTCATGCATGCTGATAGTTTAGGGGGGATTTCAAGCTGTCCTGATGTCTTTTAAACCCACAGTCTAGGCTACAGGCTGACCTGTAGCTTTATGTCTTTAGTTTAATTGATTTGGAATTCATCTGCATTGTCAGTGAACGAGCATCCTGTTCGTATTGCTGCAGTACTCAGATAAACTGTGTCTGTTTCCAGGTACGAGAGGAAACATGAGCCGACTTTATTAAACTCTGTTTTAAGAAATTCTATTTGACCAAGCCTCAACCTCTGCTGTCGCTGATTCTTAATGTCCACCATGTCAGTTGTAGATCTAAGATCAACCCACTGCTTTCCATTGCAAATAAGATTACATGGAGGACGGCCATTTGAAAGGGCCAGATATTGACAGGGCTATGCTAGATGTTGAAACTCTGAATGCGCAGAAGTGGCCCTCTTATCTGCTATGCTAGCGGCTGCCTAGTCATGTCGACAAACACAATGATGATAAGAATTAATAGACGGGTTCAGCTCAGGGCAATGAGGGATTTTTCTGCCTCTGCATTTCAATTTGTGCCCACGTGTTGAGCATTTCTTGGTGGGACTGAACTTATGTGTTTTTGATGTGTGTGTGTGTGTGTGTGTGTGTGTGTGTGTGTGGTGTGTGTGTGTGTGTGTGTGGCGTAGTGTGTGTGTGTGTGTGTGTGTGTGTGTGGCGTAGTGTTAGCCCTGTGCCCGGAAGGATGCAGGCTGGGCTACTCTGTGCTCTTGTCAGTGTGCATCTCCCTGACATTCCCCTTTAAGTAAACTCTTTCCAGCGCTGCAGAGCAGAGAATTGGGCCACTACACGCTCAACTTTCACATTTCAGCACTGAACCCAATGTGAGAGCCCTCACACAGTTTCAGCGTAGAACAGCAGGTGTATGGGTCACAATCCAGCTTCAATTCAGTTTTATTTGTATTTTTCCTCTGCAATTTCACAATGGGATAAAACCGTGCCCTACTCCTCAAACTCCTCATAGAAACCCAGGCTTTCCAAGCATAATAAATGATGTTTCTGACTCCATGGCCTCTGTGCTTAATGAGCAGTCTGTAGTCCTCTCTAGTGAGTATTTTTCTTGCCTAATGGTGATTGGGGTTAGACTCTAATGTGTCCTGTGGGTGGACCAATGGCAGACAGGTGTGCTGTGAACACCCAAGCCAGGTGTAGCTAACCCAGAAGAGTGGAGGGACAACGGTTATATGGGAAAGGCAAAGGGAAAGAGGGATACCTAGCCAACTGAAATGTGTCCAACCCCTCTGAATCAGAGAGATGCGGGGGCTGCCTTAATCGACATCCACGTCATCGGAGCCCGGAGAACAGTGGGTTAACTGCCTTGCTCAGGGGCAAAATGACAGATTTTTACCTTGTCAGCTCGGGGATTTGATCTAGCATGCTTTCGGTTACTGTCCTCCTTCAGCTACACTACATGAAGGATAAGGAGAAAAACATGGAGAAAATGCTGCTCAGTATAACTGGAGAGTGATGTTCGACTTGGTCTCACATGCCTATAAACCTGCGATCCATGGCCATGGTACACTGGCCATAGGGCATTGTTTTTCCACCTGAACATGATGGTACTTTCCATTGTCAGCCAAGGATGGATGTCCAGAGAATGACCATCGCTGTCCATCGCTTCATATTCAATTCAGCTTTGCATGCATGGGTCCGTTCCAATTCCCGCTTTGAAGCCATGATCTGAATGAAAGATGACAGATCCATCCCTTGGGGCAGCAGGCTGGTCACATGACTGACCTCCCCACCGGGCCAAGCAAAGCATCCAAGTGTTCATCTCAAGGTATGGAAAGAGAAAGAAATGTCCAGTAGCTAGCTACCAGAGTTCACCAGAGTCAGAGCTGCTCCGTTATGTGCCTGCACCACAACTCACTACTGGCAGCCCAGCCCGTGCCTCATCCTCCACCTCCCAGGAATGATTAAATGTCTTTAGTCAGGACTGAATTAATGATGCATTCAAAACTGCTTATGATTATTTAAAGCAGCCCTTCTTGGCTTCTCAGGGAAACTGCAGAATATCCAACTGGCTGGCACGGCAGGTGGGGAGTTAATCCTATAAGATATAGGGCCAAAAAAAGCCTTTCGTTAACTAACACTCTCGCTTGACTCTTTTCCCCAATACTAGCTCTGACTTTGCTGATAGCTACTTTGAGGAAAAATATACTTACAATGACTGTGATATGTGGTTGTCCCTCCTAGCTATCTTAAGATGAATGCACTAACTGTAGGTCGATCTAGATAAGTGTGTCTGCTAAATGACTAATATGTAAATCAAATCAAATGTATTTATAAAGCCCTTTTTACATCAGCAGATGTCATAAAGTGCTTATACAGAAACCCAGCCTAAAACCCCAAACAGCAAGTAATGCAGATGTAGAAGAACGGTGACTAGGAAAAACTCCCTAGAAAGGCAGGAATCTAGGAAGAAACCTACAGAGGAACCAGGCTCTGAGGGATGGTCAGTCCTTTTCTGGCTGTGCCAGGTGGAGATTATAAGAGTACATGGTCATTAAGGCCAGGTTGTTCAAATGTTCATAGATGACCAGCAGGGTCAAATAGTAATCAGTGGTTGTAGAGGGTGCAACAGTTCAGCACCTCAGGAATAATGTCAGATGACTTATCATAGCTGAGCATTCAGAGGTCGAGACAGCAGGTGCGGTAGAGAGAGACAGAGGAAGAAAGCGAGAGGGAGAGCGAGGGTCGAAACAGCAGGTCTGGGACAAGGTAGCACGTCAGGTGGACAGGTCAGGGTTCCATAGCCACAGGCAAGACCAGATGGACTGGGGACAGGGACAGGCAGGAGTCATCAGGCAAGGTAGTCCTGAGGCATGGTCCTATGGCCCAGGTCCTCCGGGAGGGGAGGAGGAGAGGAGAGGAGAGAGGGGGTAGGGGGAGGGGAGAGGGAGAATTAGAGGGAGCATGCTTAAGTTCACACAGCACACTAAATAAGACAGGAGAATTTCACCAGATAGGACAGGAGAACTTCACCAGATAAGACAGGAGAATTTCAACAGATAGGGCAGACTGACCCTAGCCCCTCCGGCACAGACTATTGCTGCATAGATACTGGAGACTGAGGAAGCATCAGAGTAGTCATTATTACAACAAACAAAATAATTTTCCGATTAATCGGCAGCGGGTTTTTTTGGTCCTCAAATAATCGGCATCGGTATCGGGGTTGAAAAATCATGATCGGTCGACCTCTAGTCCAAATAGCATAGTTCTGAACTGTAGATCCCTGCAGTTGTCTTAATTTGCCACGTCACCTTCCCTTCAGAAATGTTCAATGTAGAGTCAATTTGCATAATAACATCAAGGCCAAAAATAGGTTGTTCAAATGAGCCTATCCACACCCCTGCATCAATCTTCTTTGAACCAATAGAAATTGATAGTGGTTTGGTCTGTTTCATATCTGTCCCCCCCACTCCTGTTGCTCTCATCTTCTTGCCCGTGTACTGAGGACATATATGTTTTGCATAAGATATGGGCAATACAGTGACTTCATCACCTGTATCAACTAAATAATCTACTGCAAAGTTGTTAACCATCATGTTCACATATATTCCATCTGATTTCATATGCACACCAGCTGAGGTGGGACGTAAGAGTGGGTCTGTTAGTTTACCTCCACAGCATCCAGCAAACTCTGCTGCTGAGCCGGAGAGAGCTCTCTTGGCACATTTCCTGCGGCTGCCTCCGGCCACTTCTCATAAAAACACGTTTTCTTTTCCGACATTCTCGTTGCCAGTGACCAGAAAACCCGCAATAATGACATACACCAGGTTTCTCTTCTGCTGAACAAGTAATGTTGTTGGTTTCACTCAGAACCTGCACAACTCTGATAACAGCCGGTTTATTATGTTGATTGATGTCTCTGTCCAGTCGTGACATTCTGTCGATGATGTCGCCGTCGTTTTGTCTCTCCCAGTCATTAGTTGTGGAAACAAAAGTTTTTGCAAATCATCATGTATGGATTGCATCAGCTGATGAGTGATTGCCCCATTTCTGGAGGAATTTTGTGTATCTTCATCTTCCATGCCGGGTAACCCACTGTGTCTAACCACCTCTGCTCTAAACCTTTCTTCAAATTCAACAAACTGTTCTTTCGGTTTTTGAACACATTTGGTTATCTCTCCCCAATTGGTGGTTGTATTGGTCAGACCCTTAAGGAAAACATGTATGGCTCTCCATCCATCAGCCACATCTTGCTCTTCACCACCCACAGCTCTATAAACATTTTCTTCAAGTACGCCATGTTCACGGTTGTTGAAAACAAAGGCTAGTAACTGTAACCCATCATAAGGATGTAGATTGTAGAGTTTCTTATAACGCTATAGCGCTTCAAATGGTCCCATGTTTTAATACCCACTTCTCGCAGATGTTTCAACGTTTTTGACCATTCATCCAACTGTTTTGGAGATGCTGATTTATGTGTGATTACTGTCACCTGAGGTTTGTCTTTACTGCCCTTTACAGCCTCTGTTCTGGTTGGCCTAAGACATCATTTGTCACTGTTGTCAGTATCTGTTGACTCAAAGCCAGCAGAGCTGACCAGATGCTTGAAACCCGATCATCCTTGCGCAACTCAGTGTGAGGGTAGCTTGAGGGAACAAATGGTCCACAGGTGGGGGTCAAGTCTGTTTTTACGACCCTTGCCTGTAATTGTGGAATTTATGATTTCAAGGTTTTGATCTGTTCACCAAGAGCCCTTAAACTTTCTTTATCTCTCTTCAATGTCCTGTCATGATTCTCCATAAAGAATTTCTCGTCACGTTTTCTTACTTCGGCTAAAACAGTTAAAGACCATCGTGTCTTTGTCAAGGAATTAGACATTCTCTGTATTTTTACCCAAGATTTGTATTCATCAGACAGATTCCATATTCCATCTTTGTCAACAATGACAGAATATTTCTTCATTATCTCTTGCCTACACTTCTCTACTTTGAAATGGTTCTTCATATCACTAGACAGTGAATTTAAAATATCTGTTCCGCCCTTTTCCAGAGGGGTTTTCTCACTTAACAATGGCATTATATTAACTTTAAAAGTTGTATAATATATATCTCTATGTTTATATATTCATTTAACCCCAAAATATATCCTCTTTCGAGGACTCAAATCTCTTCTAGAACAAATGGTCTCTGTAGGGTCTGGCTGCCCATAAAAACTTATGTTCACTTCAAAAAGCTTGTTGAAGGCTTACATTAACCACAAGTGTAAAAATTGCTACTCAACTAGCAACTCACTTCTATGCAACAAGAAGGTTTCACAAAAAGAAAGGACTCTAAAATGTTAGAGGACTCAAACCTCTATAATAGAGAACAAAGGACTTGAACCTTAAACATCCCAGATACGTATCACTCATTGCATGCATACATTTTAACCTGATTTGGTTCTTTTAAAATGATATTGGTCTAGACTCACCCAGCACTTCTGCCATCGATCAGGAGATTAAGAGTTGACTCCCCAAAGTGGGTTGCACTCAGCCTTCTCTCTTTCTTCTGGATCAACACACAGTTGAGTTTTTCTTGTTGTTATTCAGACCAATTCATCCGGGTCATGGCACCAAATGTTAGCAGTTGATGTTACTCTTCAATAACACAGACCACAAAGCAAATCAGGGGGAGGAAAGTAGGTTTATTCATATTCAAAGAGGATGAATCATGCGGGGAGGTAGATGTTCATGTTCCCCCGTCCCCAGTGATTCTCCCCAGTGATTCTCTCCACAGAACAAAGGGACAGGATGTACTTTATAACCCAGCCCTAGCCTATGGTTGACCAATTACAATTCCTTGCAATAAAACTGTGCCAATGGCCAAATAACAAGTATCCTATTTCAGGTTGGACCAATGAGAACATGCCACACGTAGCTATGAGTTCAGGACTGACATTCCTAACAGATGTTGAACTGAAAACCAACTATTTCCATTGATAATTCCCTATTGACCGTTAGTACTCTATTGACTTTTAGTACTTTTGACCTCTTGTCCTCTGCGTTGTTTATCTTCAAAATATTCTTACAGTTGTAATAGGGTCTAGTAGGCAGCTGGATGGTTTAGAAGCCATTACTATTTTCGTAAATGTGTCGAGAGATACATTCATAACGAGCTACCACGAAGCTATTTCAGGCTATCAATCAAGTTAGAGTAGCTAGCTTGTCTAACTATAATAGCTGGCATTGGTGTTCAAACAGCTAAATCATTTTTTAAGTGGCAACTTTATTTTTGAAAACTTCCAGTCTGGTTCTCGTGCCCACTACAGCACAGAGAGACTCATCCATGCTTTTATTGCAATTTGGCTTGACTACTGTATTGATCTCCTGTCTGGTCTACCCAAGAAAGCCATTGGTCAACTGCAAAACATACAGAATGCTCCAGCACGGGTACTGACCAAGACCAGACGGAGAGCACACATTACACCGGTTTTATTAAGCACTCTATACTGGCTGTCTGTGAGTTTAAGAATGAATTTTAAGATTATTCTATTGGTTTTTAAATCAATCCACAATTGTGCACCCCAATACATGTCAGACATGCTTTTAAGTTATGTACCCAGTAGGTCCCTCAGGTCCTCTGGCTCTTGGTCCGAGGCCTTCCCAAAGCCTAGGACCAAGAGGCATGGAGAGGCAGCCTTTAGTTATTATGCCCCCAGTCTCTGGAATAGCCTGCCAGAGAACCTGAGGGGTTCTGAAACTGTGGAGATATTTAAAATAAATCTTAAAACATATTTTTAGCTTTTCTTTTCCTGGGGGTGCTTTTTAGTTGTTCAGTTTTGTAATTCTTTTGTTTTTTTATCTTATGTTTGTTGTGTAGTAAATATTTCGGCTTTTATTTTCACTGTTTTGTATTAGTTGTTTCCTGTAATGCGCATTGCATTCCATGTATGAAATGTGCTGTAAATAAAGCTTGATTAGATGCCTGCTGGCAAGGTTGGTAGACTTTAGAAAAGCAAGCAATAACTAAATGTACTGAATAAGACTCACATTCCTTTCAATATTTTCTCCAGATTTTAGCAGAGGCAGAGAAGAATATTTCGTTTCTTTGAAAAAAGAACCACCAGTCAGGAGGATACAGACAGCTCAAGAGGCACAGATATACAGAAAAATATACATCTTTTTGACAGAATTAAGAATAATGATTATTGCAAGAAAAAGCTGTTTCAGGTGTTTGAAAAATTATCCAACTTCAGCACGACCCGCCCAAATCCACCCCCCAGCAATCCTCACGTACTTTGTGCCCCCTCAGATTTTTGGGGTGGATGACGCCCCAGATTACAGCGCCCAGTATAACTAACTGGCAGAGTGATGTTTCTGTGTGTGAGCTGAGCAGATGGTGTTTAAATCACACTGCTGTGTTGTTCAGGTGTGAGTTAACTAGCAGAGACGCAACACCGCCTGGTGCCTAGCCTATCTACAGTATAAAGCTGATTCAGCAGTCCATCTACATTGGCTGTGCTACTTTGAAGTCTTGTCATTTTTAGACCATACCTGAACAGATGTCAGTGTTTACAAAGAAGATGATTGCAGGAAATGGGTGTAATTTACATATGAAAGCTGCAACATGGATGCATGCTCCTGTTTAGGAGTTTGGCTTGAGACGTGTCAGGCTATATTTCAGTCATCCTACGCCTTTTGTTGTCAAGTGATTGGATTTAGGTAATCTCAGTTCTGTAGCTGTTTTTACCCCTCAGAGTTCCAAGCATGGGTACTTTGGCCTTATATGTAGTATGGGTTACAAAAGGATTGGGTGTTTTTGATTTGGGTGTTGGCTAATCAGAATCACTTTATTCTCAATTACATTTACACATACCCAGAATTTGATTTAGTGAATAGATGCTGCCAGCAATAGACAATGTACAGACAGAATACAGACAAAGTCACCATAGTCAACATACAGGATATACAATATAAATACAGAGAACATAAAACACTGGAGTAAAACTGAGTTACAGTGAGGATATACAATTTACAGCGGGAAAATACAGTATATATATATATATATGCAGAGGAAGGGACGCTGCCATGACAAATTTATACAGTGTAGGGCTGACCCCAGTTAGTCGACTGGTCGATTGTTTGGTCTTTAGGCTTTTGGTCGACCGAGATTGTTTTAGTCGAGCAGTAACAAGTGTGTATATATATATATATGTACACATATTTGCGCCCTTCTCGGTGAACTAATCCATTGCAGAGGCTTAGACTAAAAGCCAATTTATGCTTGATCTGAAAATGTGGTAGGAGGCTCCATATGGAGGGTGTACGTCATGCGCCTCCCAATTTTTGGAACATTGCAAAGGGCTCTGTATACCTCCGCATGGACATGATCGGCTGACGGTAGGTGGGGGCGGTACATCCTGTATAAACACAAACTCACTTATTTGACAACAGCTCTGCTCCATGAAGCGCAAGAAGTGTGAATGCCCTGCCTTCTGCTGAGGCCGTAGCACCGTAAACGCTGCAGGCCGATGCAGACGTCAGATGGACCATGCGCTCAGATGCGCAATGCACTTCTCTCTCCAGTATGCGCTCTCTCACGCCAATTTGTGCACATTCATTGTTTGCGTTTGATTGTTAGTGTATATCAATTCCCCATTACATATATCACCAACAGTACATCTACAATGTCTATTACTTTGGTTACGGTAATTTATTTTTATTCACTCAATGTTATTATTCCAGTCTTCCTGTTCTCATTGTCGGAGTGGACACATTGTTTGCAGAGTGCACAACCTATGCTACACTTGTCAGACACACGTTTTGGTTTATTTCATTCTATTTACAAGTTTAGTCATTGTCTTTTGTTTGGAGCGCTCCTGTCAATGTTGAGTAAGGATGAGCACGCATAGTAGTAGGCCTAAAGGCTGCCTGGCCTGACTATACATAGTAGTAGGCCTAAAGGCTGCCTGGCCTGATTATACATAGTAGTAGGCCTAAAGGCTGCCTGGCCTGACTATACATAGTAGTAGGCCTAAAGGCTGCCTGGCCTGACTATACATAGTAGTAGGCCTAAAGGCTGCCTGGCCTGACTATACATAGTAGTAGGCCTAAAGGCTGCCTGGCCTGATTATACATAGTAGTAGGCCTAAAGGCTGCCTGGCCTGACTATACATAGTAGTAGGCCTAAAGGCTGCCTGGCCTGACTATACATAGTAGTAGGCCTAAAGGCTGCCTGGCCTGATTATACATAGAAGTAGGCCTAAAGGCTGCCTGGCCTGATTATACATAGTAGTAGGCCTAAAGGCTGCCTGGCCTGATTATACATAGTAGTAGGCCTAAAGGCTGCCTGGCCTGATTATACATAGTAGTAGGCCTAAAGGCTACCTGGCCTGCATACAAATGTAGGCATATAAATGTGCCCATTTAGGGATCTAATAGTATTTCTGATTGGCTGAAGGCACCACCACTAATGACCTGTGGAGCTTCTCAAAGTAATGTTTTCTTCACCTCAAACAGTAAGCAAATGAAGTCTGTTTTTACATCCATTGAGAATAACAGTTTCTCAATGTATTTGAAAAATCTTTCGATAACCACTCATCATGAAAGGGAAACATGTCATGCTCTGATCCAATAGAAACGTCATAAAATAGGCCTACCTGATTACTTATCAGTGCTTAACTTGGACTGAAATAAGTTCCGGTACTCATTTTGGGTGCTGGTACTGTTTATATTCAGGTGCAGTAGCTCCACAATACTTTTGAGCTAATATTGTTTAAGAGAAACAAGAGCTCAAGCAGTAGAACATTTGAGGTGACGGTACTCAGCTCCAGTGAGCTCCTGCCTGAGTCTTGCACTGTTTCTTATCCCTTGCGCAAATAGCCTACAGCTGTGTCTGTCCCGAGTTCACTGGCAAGGGAAACTCTGGGGTCCCAGAATATTTTATATAATGTTGCAAGTTCGCTAGCGCTCAGGCCAGAACCAAGTTAATACAATGTTTCAAGTTTGTTGCAGACAGAATGTAACGTATATGCCGGGAGTCAGGCTGCAGAAGGTGACTTTAATAATGAACCGATCCAGATTAACAAACATGAGCCGCGTACTGAACGTGAGAGAAAACAATACTAACTAATGACTGATGTTAACTGAGGGCTAAATAAAGGGCGAGTAATCAAGGGGAAAATGATGACCAGCTGTGCATAATGATGGGGAACAGGTGTGCGTGATATAGTTGCAGGGCTGGTGGTTAGTAGAACTGCGATGTCAAGCGCCAGAGGGAGGTAGCAGGAGTAGGCATGACCCACAGGCCATGTGTATGTCACGTACGTTTGTAGGAGGAGACCAAGGCGCAGCGTGAATATCGTTCCACATCTTTATTATGTTGTGAAACTTTGCCAAACAAACAATAAACTATAAACAAACAACAAACCGTGACGACAGAGGTGCAACATGCAATAACTCAAAATAATCTCCCACAAACACTGGTGGGAAAAACAACTACTTAAATATGATCCCCAATTAGAGGCAACGATGACCAGCTGCCTCTAATTGGGAATCATACAAAACCCCCCAACATAGAAAAAATAAACTACAACACAACATAGAAAAAATAAACTACAACACAACATAGAAAAAATAAACTAGATAAACATAATCTAGAATGCCCACCCAAATCACACCCTGACCTACCCAAGTAGAGAAATAAAAAGGCTCTCTACGGTCAGGGCGTGACAGTGTAGCCAATGTGATTTATAGGATATTTATTTTTATCAGGATATTTTCTACCTGCAGGCTGCAGTGTATTTATTTGTTGGCTTTATGTAGGCTATTTTTACATAGTTGGCAATGGATGTTACTTTTTAGGTTTGTATCATTTTCATTTAGATAGAATTTTGATTAACCCCATGACAATGATTTTGAGATATGAAGACATTATTATAAATTAAACTTTCACGAAAATGTGCATATGAAAACCATAACTGGCACGCAGATTGGTAGAAAATGGTAAGATAAATTGGCATTCCACATGAGAAAGTTTGCCGACTCCTCGTGTAGCCTGTTACCGGCAACTTCAGGAGAGTAATGGCAGAATCTGCGAAAGCCAGCAGGAGGAGGAGAAGAATAGTTGGGTCAGGTTTTTTTTCTTCTGGTTGTCTAGATCTCTGGCACCATCTTGAGGCATTTGTCTTATTTCATCAAACCGTGAGCTTTAAGCATCAGACAAGCTCAAGGCAGATAGTTGATTTTAGTAAAACACGTAAGGTGTGTCTATATGTGGAAAAATACAGGTTTAAAAATGTTGACCAATCGATTGGTCGAAAGAACAGACAACTTTCAGTCGACAAAGATTTTTTAAAATTGGGGACAGTCCTTATACAGTGCATATACAGTATTTGGCAGAGGTGTAAATTGTGCAAATGCAGTATAGTGCCGTTATTACAATAAAAGGTCTTTGATGGCAAGGTGCAGTGTTCGGGTCAAATTAAGTCTCTTAATCCCTATGAACACGATAGCCGGGTCATAAGGACTTCATTTTGCACTCAGAGGCTCTCTATTAGTGAGCCAGCTCTCCATGGGCTTTACTCGTTCTTGAAATGTGGCTCTTTAGAGAGGAACACCGAGCAGGACACTTACGCCTTCTGTACTGTAGCCGCTGAACACTCCACTCCAGTGCAAACACAGATAGGACTTTATACTGCAGCCTCCAACTCTTACAGCCTCGGCTACATACATAGCCTAGTGTTTAGAGTAAGTGGCTATCTTTAGTGGACAAGGAAAGAACACTTGCCATCTGTTTGCTAGGGGCATGTTAGGGTGAATTTCCAAACAGTGTTTGTGTGTGTGTGTGTGTGTGTGTGTGAGTGCACTATGTGGATGTGTGTGTGCTAATGGGAGCGTGTTTAGCTGAATGGGGAGATGAAGACAGCTGTTTACTCCTTGCCTGAGTGAAAGAGTTCAGAGCCAGTGCTGCTCAGAGCCAGTGCTGCTCTGAGCTGAGCTGTGTGTTTGCATTAGCAGCACTCTTCTCTCATCTTCTCTCTATTTCTCTGCGTGTTATTGTCTTAAACACACTGGAAATATATGTATTAAACCATCCTGCTGTGTGCTGCCAGGAATAGACATTTAGCTTTAATTCCCCTTTCAACTAATCGTGTCTTTCACCCGCCAAGCCTATTCCATTTTAAATGTGTTTGTAGACATTTGTGTTGACTACTTGAATCCTGTTTCTTGTGATTTCACAGCATGTAGCCTATCCGTGTGTACGTCAGTATCTAAGCTGATGAAGGGAACAGATATAATTGTGTCATGTTTTACACATTGTATGACTGCACTGTGTAGAGACAATAGGAGCTGGCAACCCCATCTGTTGTAGGTTGCTGTTACGACAGTACAGGAACTTACATTTGTCAATTATTAAATACTTTTTTTTCTTTCAAGATCCTAGTGTACAGTATCATTTTGATCCTTTTTGAGGATCTGTTAGTAGTGCACAGTATCAGAATTAGATTGTGTGTCAGTTATGTTGATGGTTGATCCCTGTTGTGTTTCTCTGTGTGACATGCCTTTGAACTGTCCATATGACATCATGAGTGTTAAAGTGGAACTGACAGCTTTTTAGCAACGTGAAATCTTATTAAAATCTGTTCATATAAACCCCCAGGAAGAATATGATGTCTTTTTTATTTTTTTTAACATTTTCTGACAAGCCAGCTGTAACGTCCGTCGTTAAAGGTAGACCAAGGTGCAGCGTGGGTTGGGTTCATCATATTTTATTTAACGGTGAACCAGCAAAAACCAAAACGATGAACGAAAAGTTTTGCAGCAATACAAAAACAAGATCCCACAAACACAGGTGGAAAAAAGGCTGCCTAAGTATGGTTCCTAATCAGAGACAACGATAGACTGCTGCCTCTGGTTAGGAACCATACTCGGCCCAACACAAAGAAATACAAAACATAGAATGCCCACCCCACACCCTGACCTAACCACATAGAGAAACACACCCTCTCTCTCAGGTCAGGGCGTGACACCAGCACTTACAGTAGATATGGTAATTTTTTTCATTTGCATAAATTCATAGAATGTTTGGGAATTTGTGAAAATGATATATCAATATAGAGTGGGAAAGCGGCATGTGTTTGGACAATTAATAGACACTGCAGTAAATAAAACCTAATTAAAACATCTGTCTTGTCCAGGACCAGAGTCTACGCAGACCAGTGTGCCATAGCCAATCAGAGCTACAGTAGACCTATATGTAAATAAACAATTTTGCCACATGGACCTGCCGTCATTGTCTTTGAACTGGACTGTGTGTTACAGACAGTAGCAACAGCACAACTTTAGATCATTGCCCTTGCTAATTTGATTGTATTGACATTCACTGCCTTAGTTACAATCGTCCGTTTTTGTCCAACATATTGAGTCATTGAAACTAAAACAGTGCATCCTGAATGGATGGAGGCAGCAAACAATGTACCAAACCAGCTGTGATTTACAACCTGATAACAATATTTGTTGGACTACCAAGAATGTATTGGTGAATTATATTAATCATGCATTGAACTGCATCCATTTATTCTGCCAACAAGGCCTTACTGTACGTCATGGTATTTTTTGTCAAATAGAACCTATTTTTAGGTTGGAACCTGCTTCTAAGGTTGGTTTTGTAGCATAAACTGGGCATTTTATATTTTTGACTGATATTCTAATGATTTGTTTCATATCTGCAGAGTAGTTGTCATTTCCACTTTAATTGGTGTAGAATGGTATACTATCCTAAGCCCTTAGAATACCATGGGGAAGTACTTAGAGGCTATTAGTGTTTCCCCTATATTCATTTAGAAGTGGTGGTCCACTACTACTAAATTGTTGCCACTGCTGCAAAAAAGGAAAACGACAGTAAATGGCACAGTAAAGGTTAAAGTATACAGTATATAAGATGTATGGTTAACTGCTTTTTACTCAGTCATCTGTGTTGTGAATATTTTACTTCTGTCCTACACTACTGTAAATAGTGTCATATGACACTGAATGATGCAGTGTGGTCATGATATGTGATCTAGTGAGTAAGCTTTTCTGCACCACTTTTTTTAGTATGTAAACTATACAGTGGCCGTGTCCGAATACCCATACTAGCGTACTACATACTTAAATTGCATACTATGTAGTCACCGTCGGATACTATTTAGCACGTACCGTTTAGTAAAAAGTATGCAGTATGCAACGGCCGCAACGCAGTAGCGGCTCCTGACTGGCTGAGTACTGTAGGTGGGGACGAGGCCGCTGGATTTTTCCAAATTCAACAGACATGCATCACATTAACCAGACTGATAGTAGCTCATTTCCAATTTGATTCATTTCTCTAAACTCTGAATAGAAAAGGAATGGCATTATAGGCCTACTCAGGCTGGTTATAGACAGACTATCACATTCATTTGGTTCCATTTCAACATATGTATTAGTGAAACCAGAGTGCTATAACATATATAAATTGAAGTGTTCACACCAAAACTTTTCAAATGTTCAAATCAGAAGGCTATTGCACAGAAAAATGTGCACGGTCGGGTGCATCGCAAATTCAGAACCGCAGGACAGCAACATAATAAACCATGTGGTTGTTGGTCACCTCCCTGACCAAGGCCCTTCTCCCCCCAATTGCTCAGTTTGGCCGGGCGGCCAGCTCTAGGAAGAGTCTTGGTGGTTCCAAACGTCTTCCATTTAAGAATGATGGAGGCCACTGTGTTCTTGGGAATCTTCAATGCTGTAGAAATGTTTTGGTACCCTTCCCCAGATCTGTGCATCGACACAATCCTGTCTCGGCGCTCTTCTGACATGCACTGTCAACTGTGGGACCTTTATATAGACATGATGCACCTGAGCTCAATTTCGAGTCTCATAGCAAAGGGTCTGAATACTTATGTAAATAACGTATTCTTAGAACCTGTTTTCGCTTTATCATTATGGTGTATTGTGTATAGATTGATGAGGAAAAAATATATTTAATCCATTTTAGAATAAGGCTGTAACGTAACAAAATGTGGAAAAAGTCAAAGGGTCTGAATACTTTCCAAAGGCACTGTATGTGACCCTGTTCTCATTCATCATCACAACTTGCCTTTCCACCCCACCGCCCTGAACTGTCTCACTCCCACAACCCCTCAACCCCTTATCCTGACAAGTCTTACCCCTTCACCCTCTGTCCTCCACCCTGACCTCTCAGCCCCTACCTTCCCCTCATCTTCTCAGGCCAACACCCTGACCTTTCAGCCCTACCTCTCCCTCTCTGGCCCTGGCCTGAACTCTCAGTAACACCCCTGTAGCTCTTCAGCCCAGAGAGAGCCCATCCTACCTTGTTGACATGGTGAACACATATTGCAGCTCTCAGAGCTAGCGCCTCCCACCTCCCTCGGGGCCAAATATCAGGATAGGGAAAGAGTTGGACAGGGACGGTACAGCTGTCATCCATCTGGCTCCATCTGAATTCTAGACAGTCTGATCAGGTGCAGTGGATTTACGCAAATAACCCCTGAAATAGACTTCTAAAGGCTCGCACACATCACCCATTTCATTTAGCAGACACACCAAATGTGGATCTAGCGTTCGTCTGCCAATCGCTCAGCATACTGTGTTTTAGGGACCACATGCTCTAGATGTCTGACTGTCGAAAATGTTGACGCGATTCTACATGTAAAATGGGTGAGCACTCGATTCACTAATAACATTGAGGTGCTAAGTACTCTTGGGCAGCAAACGCTAACTCACACCTCAGAAAACCCATAAAGACTGAGATGAGCGCCTCTGTTCATTCACTTTGAAATCAGGGGCTTAGTGAACCATGAGGCCACTGTGGTACAAACCGTCCAGAGGCATCTCATCTACAGCCAATGAAATAACTCACACAGTCAAAGTGGTCACTGGGTCCACTCATAATGTGTTGAGGCTGACTGTAGTGTAGTATACCTCTGTAGTCCATAATTGAAGAGGGTAAGAGACGTAGGTGACCTTAATGTTCTGGGCCGTGTCCAGGGAGGCGTAGCGGCAACCTGACCCCGGATCAGACCAGCCTGCTACAGTACTGCTACCAGGTCCCTGCAGGGGAGGAGAGGTGAAGGATAGCCCAGGGCCAACATGCAGTATCAACAGCCAGCCTGGTAAAATATTCAGCACTACACAGAACTGACAAAGGGAAGTATCGTTCCTAGGTGAGCAAGGACAGAGACCGGACTGGGTGTCTGATCGGTTTGTTACTTTTTGTTTGTTTTGAAAAGGACTTAACTCAAATACACACCTGTCCTGCACTTGATCGTTTTCCTCAAGGTTGGCGGTATGTCACGCACAGGGCTGTGGCGGTCAGAACATTTTGTCAGCAGGTGATTGTCAAGCAAATAACTGTCGGTCTCACGGTAATTGACCGTTAATTAACATATAGTTGACGTCGGAAGTTTACATACACCTTAGCCAAATACATTTAAACTCAGTTTTTCACAATTCCTGACATTTAATCATAGTAAAAATTCCCTGTCTTAGGTCAGTTAGGATCACCACTTTATTTTAAGAATGTGACATGTCAGAATAATAGTAGAGAAAATTATTTATTTCAGCTTTTATTTTTTTCATCACATTCCCAGTGGGTCAGAAGTTTACATACACTCAATTAGTATTTGGTAGCATTGCCTTTAAATTGTTTAAGTTGGGTCAAATGTTTTGGGTAGCCTTCCACAAGCTTCCCACAATAAGTTGGGTGAATTTTGGCCCATTCCTCCTGACAGAGCTGGTGTAACTGATTCAGGTTTGTAGGCCTCCTTGCTCGCACACGCTTTTTCAGTTCTGCCCACAAATTTTCCATAGGATTGAGGTCAGGGCTTTGTGATGGCCACTCCAATACCTTGACTTTGTTCTCCTTAAGCCATTTTGCCACAACTTTGGAAGTATGCTTGGGGTCATTGTCCATTTGGAAGACTCATTTGCGACCAAGCTTTAACTTCCTGACTGATGTCTTGAGATGTTGCTTCAATATATCCACATAATTTTCCTACCTCATGATGCCATCTATTTTGTGAAGTGCATCAGTCCCTCCTGCAGCAAAGCACCCTCACAACATGATGCTGCCACCCCTGTGCTTCACGGTTGGGATGGTGTTCTTCAGCTTGCAAGCTTCACCCTTTTTCCTCCAAACATAACGATGGTCATTATGGCCAAACAGCTCTATTTTTGTTTCATCAGACCAAAGGACATTTCTCCAAAAAGTATGATCTTTGTCCCATGTGCAGTTGCAAACCGTAGTCTGGCTTTTTTATGGCGGTTTTGGAGCAGTGGCTTCTTCCTTGCTGAGTGGCTTTTCAGGTTATGTTGATATAGGACTCGTTTTACTGTGGATAGAGATACTTTTGTACCTGTTTCCTCCAGCATCTTCACAAGGTCCTTTGCTGTTGTTCTGGGATTGATTTGCACTTTTCTCAACAAAGTACGTTCATCTCTAGGAGACAACGTGTCTCCTTCCATTTTTCCTAAGCGGTATGACGGCTGTGTGGTCCCATGGTGTTTATACTTGTGTACTATTGTTTGTACAGATGAACGTGGTACCTTCAAGCGTTTGGAAATTGCTCCCAAGGTTGAACCAGACTTGTGGAGGTCTACAATTCTTTTTCTGAGGTCTCGGCTGATTTCTTTTGATTTTCCCATGATGTCAAGCAAAGAGGCACTGAGTTTGAAGGTAGGCCTTGAAATACATCCACAGGAACACCTCCAGTTGACTCAAATTATGTCAATTAGGCTATCAGAAGCTTCTAAAGCCATGACATCATTTTCTGGAATTTTCCAAGCTGTTTAAAGGCACAGTCAACTTAGTGTATGCAAACCTCTGACCCACTGGAATTGTGATACAGTGAATTATAATTGAAACAATCTGTCTGTAAACAATTGTTGGAGAAATTACTTGTGTCATGCACAAAGTAGATGTCCTAACCGACTTGCAAAACTATAGTTTGTTAACAAGAAATTTGTGGAGTGGTTGAAAAATGAGTTTTAATGACTCCAACCTATGTGTATGTAAACTTCTGACTTCAACTGTAAACACAGTTAGCATCTCCTGGCTCCACACATAGCCTACAAGCCACTGATGCTGACCTTTGGAACATCTACATTTTAAAAAGTCTAATAAATCCATGTAATATAGCTTACACCTTAATAAATCCATTATTTAGTTTAGACAGGTCTAAAGAAGCATGATATGAAGAAAATGTATTCTATTTCAGAAGAATAGAATAGCATACTCTGAGTTGTCCTGATCTGGCTATGCCATATGGCTGTGGGCTACACTAGTTGATTTAGCAGACAAAATTTGCTTAGAATTCCGTGGCATTATTTTATAGTATGAAGAATACAATTGAACAAAGCTGAATAAAATAGAAAGGATATTTTCTCCAAATGATTTGATAGAGTGCGCAAATGCGGCTATTCTGTGTTGAGCGGTTAACAAAGAAATAGGTATTCCTATATGCTTAATTTAGAGTTATTAATGTAACTTTAGTTGTTCTACAAACATTGGGCTATATGTTTTGAATTTGCAGCCTACTTTCTAAGGCTGCATGATGCGACTAAGGATGATTTGAATAAAAGTTTCTTGAAAGGCATGAGCTCTGCTTTGTTTTTTTTGCGCAGGCTGTACACACTACATCAGTCTCTCATTCACAATTTGACAAGCACTTGATAATGCCTAGAATTTCACGGTGGCATCCCCTTTGTGTGGCTGTAATGCACCCTAAAAAAAATCCATGTCTTTTGCGGCCAGTGGCCGTTGTGCCCTTCTCCCTAAGTGCTGCACGCTCCATCACATGATCAGGTCTTTCTCACAGGCTACAAGTGAAGACTGCGCCCTCCATCACATGATCAGGTCTTTCTCACAGGCTACAAGTGAAGACGAACACATCAGGGACGCAACTGTGCGCGTCCTTATCCAATTCCGAGGTGCATATTGAAGATATTGGAAGAACTGTCCACATTTACTTTTTGTCAGCCAACAAGATGAGTAGGCATAACGAACAGCAAAAGCACTAGCCTATGTCAATCTACTATCCCCCATAGTACAAAAGTCAACCTATTCTGTGTGATAAATAAATATTCCGAACATAGTCTGGAATGCGCTTGATCCCAAATTAATACATCCGCTAGCATCAAAAACCTTTTTTATGCAATGTGGCTGACGCAACAGGTCAGAACGTTCAGCTTAAAATGTTGATAAATTATTAGGCTATTTCTTCACATTATAAGGGCAGCAATGCGCACATGGTAGTAGGCTATAAGTGCGAATGTTCCATTACCAGAAAACGCCATTATCAAAAGTGACCCAAATTAAATTATGCTTTTATTATAAAGGTGCATTTATAAAGGTGCATTTTTATGGTGAAAATTATTTTCCCCAAACTTGAAACGCACACACTGCTTATGTATGCCAGTTAGGCTCTACACCCCTTGTAAAGCAGATTAATATGTTTAATTTTAAGAAGTTATTTGGCCACTTTTGTTACGATACAAACCTTATTAAAACATATAGGCCCATGGGCTAGGCTACATGAGGTGAGCGACTATGATTCGAAAAAGTCGGGGGAAAAAGCCATTGTTTCTTATGCTGGGCATCATTCACAAGTGATATGCTAATATTGTCACCCATCAGACTATTCTTGATTTAATATTGTCTTTACATATACTAAATAATATACAGTACCAGTCAAGTTTGGACACACCTACAGTACTCATTCCAGGGTTTTTCTTCATTGTAGAAAAGTAGTGAAGACATCACAACTATGAAATAACACATATGGAATGATGTAATTACCAAAAAGTGTTAAACAAATCAAAATATATTTTATATTTGAGATTCTTCAGTCGCCACCCTTTGCATTGATGACAGCTTCGCACACTCTTGGCATTCTCTCAACCAGCTTCATGAGGAATGCTTTTCCAACAGTCTTGAAGGAGTTCCCACATATGCTGAGCACTTGTTGGCTGCTTTTCCTTCACTCTGCGGTCCAACTCATCCCAAACCATCTCAATTGGGTTGACGTCAGGTGATTGTGGAGGCCAGGTCATCTTATGCAGCACCATCACAAAAGTGTGTGTATGTATGTTTGTTTTGTGTGTTGTGTCGGTATGCATGTGTGTGTTGTGCATATGTAGTGTTTGAATTATGTTGACCAAATTTGACACTCATTGACCTCCATACAAAAAATCCCCACTTCCACTGCTTCGCGCTTTATTTTCGTGTGAACTGATCAAAATAAACCTTATGGAACAGTTGGGACTGTGAAGCAACACAAACATAGGCACAGACACATGCATACACACACACGATAACATACGCACTATACACACACGTACACATGTATTTAGTGTTGTAGATATGTGCTAGTGGAGTAGGGGCCTGAGGCCACACAGTGTGTTGTGAGATCTGTTATGAATGTATTGTAATGTTTTTTTAAATTGTATAACTGCCTTTATTTTGCCAGATGCCAGGAAGAGTGGTTGCTGCCTTGGCAGCAGCTAATGGGGATCCATAATAAATACAAATAGAAATATTCAGTATTCAAATACTCAGTCCACTTGGAAAGTGTGCTTTTTTAATCCCCTTGCTGTTACAGAGCAAAATGAAGGGAATGTTTTGCTCTTAGTCACCACAGCAATTTAGGAAACCTACCATGGCTTCACAAGACACCCACACACTCATAATCCTACACACACACACACACACACACACACACACACACACACACACACACACACACACACACACACACACACACACACACACACGTAACCCACAGCGATGGACACACTCTCATACATAAACATAGTAAGTGCCATAATGTATATTCCAATAATACCTTCCAATAATACCTAATCATACTCCTACAAAATGACAGACAGACCCCCCACATACACCTACACACTCCTTCTCCCACACCAGCTATTACATCATCTCATATCCCACATATCTTACTTAGCTCTAGCAGAAGTCAACTCAAGGTTCTCTACTCACAGTTTTTAGTTGGTATGGTACATTGTGTTTTAAGCAAATCCCATTGGCTTTAAGGATCTCATATTGGGAATGGGTTCTTGGTATTGAGAGCTCAGGAAGGAATATATCACCATCGAGAGCATCCTGACTGGTTGCATCACTGCCTGGTATGGCAACTGCTCGGCCTCCGACCGCAAGGCACTACAGTGGGTAGTGAAAACAGCCCAGTACATCACCGGGGCCAGGCTTCCTGCCATCCAGGACCTCTATACTAGGTGGTGTCAGAGGAAGGCCCTAAAAATTGTCAAAGCCTCCAGCCACCCTTGTCATAGACTGTTCTCTCTGCTACCGCACGGCAAGCGGTACCGGAGCGCAAAGTCTATGTCCAAGAGGCTTCTAAGCAGCTTCTACCTCCAAGCCATAAGACTCCTGAACATCTAGTCAAATGGCTACACAGACTATTTGCATTTATTTCTGTGGTGACAAGTGTAGCTCTCGAGGTTGTAGCCTAGCGATGCCTCTAAAGTCTTCCCCTGTGGTTCACTGTTCTGCGTCGCAATGACAAAACATCTTGGCCATGTGCTTGCATACTGTTGACGTGGTCAACATTATGGTCAACATTATAAACGACCTGCCATGCACAGTAACGTACCCAAAAAAGATGGAGAAAATAAATATGCCTTTTGAGCCACTGAAGACTGAGCCAGTCATTGTGGTTTTACAACACTAGAAAAGGCCTTTTACTTCCTGCAGGTTTCTCCAGTGTGTTCTCCATCTTTTACCTGTAACCTCTTAGACCGAAAGGTAAAAGCAAACACCAAAGCTGTGTACTGTATGTCTGTCAGCGGTGGATTCTGTCTGAACGGTTAAGAGGTACGACGTGGAGTCTGTCTGATTGGTTAAGAGGTACCACGTGGAGTCTGTCTGATTGGTTAAGAGGTACCACGTGGAGTCAGTCTGATTGGTTAAGAGGTGCCACGTTTTCTCTGGGGACTGGGATTTACTGTGGGGGTCGAGCTGGGGTCGAAGCTTGTGATTGGCTCTAGGGGATTGATGTGCAGGCCTGGGCATCTTGGTGTGAACTGCGATAATCCACAGGAGTTCATGCAAGGCCAGATTTAGACCCTCTTCCTCTGTCAGCATTCCTGTGACATCTCTATCCACACATGCGCATGCACGCAGGCACGCACGCACAGGCACCTGATCATACTGGTGGGCGTCTGTGTACTGCTCCTCTCCACCTACATCCAGAGGATACAGAGAGAAACATACTGTCATAGGTGTTACAAATAGGGTTGGGCAGTATGCCGTATATACCGTACACCGGGGTATTTGGAAAGACCCGCGGGATGATTTTCATATACCGTCAATAAGGTTGAAACTATTTCTTTTAAGTTTTTGAATAGTAGGGCTGACCCCATTTAGTCGTCTGGTTGGTTGTTTGGTCGATAGGCTGTTGGTCGATCGAGATTTCTTTAATCGAGCAACAAAAAACAACTAATAATAATAATAAACATGGTGTACAAGACACATGTCTGATTCGTGCCTGTCTGAGTGGACTGATCCATTGTGGAGGCCGTGGGGATGGCACAGCCCATCAGTCTAACACGTGCTACTGAAATATGTATATGGTTTTATTATGTAAGAACAATGGTGCAACACAAATAAAAATTACTATATTTTATAACAAATGTGTTTTCTCCTGCTGTCCGCGGTTCTGAAACACATCAATGCGCTTTTGAATTGTCGTCTTTTCCTAGACCATGTTGCTATGTACATGTTGCTATGTACATACACCAATATGCTTAACCAGCATATTGGTGTTGAGAATAATGCGTTGGAGGCAGCAGCAGAATGAGGAAACGAGAAAACAGTCCTTGCCTTATTGTCTAAGAAAAGTGAGGAGAGAGGAAACCAACTTAATTAGGTCTATAATCAATAGGCTAACTGTTAAATGTGCCTGGCTTTATAAATCATCCATATATACAGTGCATTCGGAAAGCACTTTTTCCATATTTTGTTATTTTACAGCCTTATTCTAAAATTGATTAAATCGTTTTTTTCCTCAACAATCTACACACAATACCCTATAATGACAAGGCAAAAACAGGTTTTTAGAAAAATAAAAACCTGAATCACATTTCCTTAAGTATTCAGACCCTTTACTCAGTACGTTGTTGAAGCGCCTTTGTCAGCGATTACAGCCTAGAGTCTTCTTGGGTATGACGCTAATAGCTTGGCACACCTGTATTTGGAGTTTCTCCCATTCTCCTCTTCAAATCCTCTCAACCTCTGTCAGGTTGGAAGGGGAGCGTTGCTGCACAGCTATTTTCAGGTCTCTCCAGAGATGTTCGATCAGGTTCAAGTCCAGGCTCTGGCTGGAAGCCACTCCTGCGTTGTCTTGGCAGTGTGCTTATGGTCGTTGTCCTGTTGAAAGGTAAACCTTTGCCCCAGTCTGAGGTCCTGAGCGCTCTGGAGCAGGTTTTCATCAAGGATCTCTCTGTAGTTTGCTCCATTCATCTTTCCCTCGATCTTGACTAGTCTCCCAGTCCCTGCCGCTGAAAAACATCCCCAAAGCATGATTCTGCCACCACCATGTTTCACCGTAGGGATGGTGCCAGGTTTCCTCCAGACGTGACGCTTGGCATTCAGGCCAAAGAGTTCAATCTTCGTTTCATCAGACCAGAGAATCTTGTTTCTCATGGTCTGAGAGTCCTTTAGGTGCCTTTCGGCAAACTGCAAGTGAGCTGTTATGTGCCTTTTACAGAGGAGTGGCTTCCGTCTGGCCACTCTACCATAAAGGCCTGATTGGTGGAGTGCTGCAGAGATGGTTGTGTCCTTCTGGAAGGTTGTCCCATCTCCACAGACGAACTCTGAAGCTCTGTCAGAGTGACCACTGGGTTCTTGGTCACCTCCCTGACCAAGGCCCTTCTCCCCAATTGCTCAGTTTGGCGGGGCGGCCAGCTCTAGGAAGAGTCTTGGTGGTTCCAAACTTCTTCCATTTAAGAATGATGGAGGCCACTGTATTCTTGGGAATCTTCAACGCTGCAGAAATGTTTTGGTACCCTTCCCCAGATATGTGCATCAACACAATCTTGTCTCAGATCTCTACAGACAATTTCTTCGACCTCATGGCTTGATTTTTGCTCTGACATGCACTGTCAACTGTGGGACCTTATATAGACAGGTGTGTGCCTTTCCAAATCATGTCCAATCAATTGAATTTACCACAGGTGGACTCCCATCAAGTTGTAGAAACATCTCAAGGATGATCAATGGAAACAGGATGCACCTGAGTTCAATTTCGAGTCTCATATCAAAGGGTCTGAATACTTATGTAATTAAGGTATTTATGTTTTTAAATGTTAATAAAGTTACAAACATTTTTTAAATCAATTTTAGAATAAGGCTGTAACGTAACAAAATGTGGAAAAAGTCAAAGGGTCTGAACACTTTCCGAAGGCACTGTATCTGTACAGATGCCATTTATTCTCTGTGCTTCCCACAAGTGTTGTTTTCCTCCTCTCTGTTCTTTTCCTATCTGCTCTGTGTAAACCATAGACATTAAAACCAGTAGATAGTGATTCCTATGGTGCCATTCCTATGTAAAACTCCAGATGGCACATGAAGCGTGCCATATTGCTGAATGGCACCAAAAAAATCGCTAAGGATCATGGTGAAAGTAGCCGTATCTAGCTAAGGATCATGGTCGTTGTAGTTGTTTTCATCCTGCCTGAGAGACTCAAACGGGAGCCTCCTCGTAGCTTGCCGACCGTGATTGGTCTGTGTCAGCACGTGGTCCTGATGACAAATGCAGTAGTCAGAATGGATCACTATGTCATTCAAATATCTCGATTTCAACTTTAAAATAATTCACTGTAGGGATCGAACTTGATCATAGTAAACACATTGTAGAGCACAAAACGGCTGTGTAAAAAAAAAAAAAGGTTGGACATTCTGGTGATTGTAATTTACATGGGCTTTCTAGGACAGACCAGGCTTTTGAAACTTTTGGTTGCTATGCAGTAGCCGACCAGCAGACCTCATGACTTCACGCTCCAGACCGGACACTGGGCATTGGTGGACACATGCTGCTCTTCCTTCAGACAAGCATGCATCACAACTTTGTTCACTTGCTCAATTTCTCTCATATACTTTCACTAGTAAATGTCCACACTCACTGAAAATGGCTACTGGCTATACTTTTATAACTTTATGAGCTGGCTTTGCCTGTCTTTGCAATTAGTTTGTAGTTTGTTAGCTAAAAGCGTCCAGGAGAATTCACTACTATTTGTGGTAATTTTGTTAACATTCTAGTAATGAACACACAATGGGCTTTAAAAAACAACATTTTAGCGCCCCCTTGTATGCTATGCCGGTAATTCCATAAATCCCAGGATGGTAGAAAAATGTAAAAGTACGGAAATCAAGATACCGCCCAAGCCTAGTTACAACCTTCCAGTGACTCTCACAGTGATTCAGTGTCCACATTCTCCACACAGAGACATTTATTCACATGAAGCATGGAACTACTTGAAACAAAGCTTGACTATCTCAAATCTACAGCACTAAAAAGCACAGAACCATTACCAATACAATATTAATGCTAATGTATTCTGTGTTTTGACAGAAACCTTGGGAAGTCTGGCCTGAGGGTGTCCTGCCTTGGACTAGGTGAGTGGGAGAGGGGATTTGGGGCTAGCTGAGGGGCTGGGAGATAACACTGTGTTAGAGGTGACTTCACCAGTAAGACAAAGTGAGCCACAGAGGGAGTTTATTTTACACCAAAAGCGTTTATCTAAGGCGTTTTTCTAGCGGAGACGTGGGAGAGTGAGGATATGCCAGAAATACCAGCTGAGACCTTCTCTATCTGTTAACTAACACTGTTGCTTTGGTTAACTGTACCAAAGCCACATCTCTCAAAACTATAATTAAGAAGCTACGGTAATCAGCATCACTGCTTCTTCAACACCACTCTCCCTATACATCACTAATCTGATAGACTACTAACACAGTCTCCCTGTCGTCTCTCTGCAGGAACATGGGTGACGTTTGGTGGACAGATAACAGACGAGGTGAGAGCAGATGGATTGTGTTATGCTGTTATTCTACTTCTCTATCAGTCAGTCAACACTCCCCAGTTTCATAACTCTCTACATGCTCCTAGAACCAACTGCTGCTCAGGAAGACTAGTTCTGCTTACACTGCATTGCCACGTAGAATAGCTAGAAAACCAACAAATGTGCCATATGAATGAACAATTATATGAACCATGAACACCCTGGCGCATGCGCTTAAAGCAACATGCATGCAGACAGGTTTTAATAATCGATCTCAGTGATGTCTCAACCCCCTCCCCTTCCTCCTCTCTCTTTCCTTTCCCTCGCACCACCTCTTCGGCCAATAGATGGCCGAGCAGCTTGTGTGCCTGGCCTACGAGAACGGCATCAATCTGTTTGACACAGCAGAGGTCTACGCTGCAGGGAAGTGAGTATGATCCAGCCTGTCCACATCACATCCTCATCCAGACATGACTTAGTTATTGTTGACCACCCAGTCCCAGTATCACACCATACACAGCCACATAGCCAAACAAAGCATAGGCTAATATTTACTGTAGTGTGTTTGAACCAGCGCTGACTTAACACTAACAGATCATTATGAGTGTGTTTATTAACGAGGTAGGGGACTCGTCTAAGGGATGTGGTGTACACTCGCATCTAGTACCAATGAGGCTGTTGCTGGACTCTAGTCTCTCCAGTGTGGTTGTGATGATTTCGCCTACAGCACGTGGAGGGAGTCTCCCTGGCCATCACACATCTTTAGAGATCTCATTAAATTTGATTAAACCTCTGGTTCATTAGATCTGAGGCCCCCGAGGCTCAGAGGAAAAACACACGGATACACTTACCCTGAGTCTGCGCCTCTGCTGCCTCGCACATAGGTACGTGGCAGGCATGTTAGCAAGTACAAGGCCATGCAATTTAATCCATGACGTGCCATGGACAGGGGGACCAGGTAAAGCCTGCAAAACTGTTTACATAAACATGAGTGATTACTGGCTCTCGAGCCTTGAGCTACAGACCTGAGGGTGATACACATCATTTATAACGGTCATTATACTAAGCTTTAATGGTATTTTTGATGTAAGGTTAGGGTCAATTATCCATGATAGCTTGAATACCAGTTGAACCCAAACATTGATATTTTGCCAATACTACATTTAGCAGACGTTTTTATCCAAAGCGACTTAGTCATGCATGCGTCCATTTTTTACATATGGGGGGTCCCGGAAATCAAACCCACTATCCTGGCGTTACAAGAACCATGCTCTACCAACTGAGCTACATAGAACAATACAAACCTTTATAGGGCTTTATAAATCATGACATCTCTTCTGATAGCTGTGTACACCCTCCTAGATTAATGAATCTTTGTTGTTATTTATGATTAACTGAAATAATCTGAGGGATTATCCTTTTCCAACAGTACCTCAGATTAACAGCCTACAACTCCTCTCTAAACGCTCCCCAAGGAAATACTGGGCTCTCATTGTGGCAATGTGTTGGGCATATTTCCCAAGGTGTTAATATTGTGTAAAATACTCATATTATGTAAAATACTGAAGAAAGAAAATAAAAGACAAAGAAATGTTATTTCAATGTTTCCCAATTCCACAACAGCCACTGCATGAGTTGTTGATCGCTTTATCATGTGTGCTGTGTATTTGTGGCCTGGCACTATGAACAAGTCACTGAAGCATATTGCCAGGGGCACACGGTAAAGTATATTGATTGACAGCTAGTTCATGCCACTGTCTAGCAGCGTAGACCAGCACATGCTCACAAATATACTGTAGTGTGAGTTTAACACAAACTCCATGGCTTTAACAACTCACTCCTTCGCACTCACCATCAACAAACATTGATATTGCTGGCTAATTAAATTAATGTCCACTCTCCGTGGCTCTGATGCACATAATTGTCTAAAGTCATTGTAAAGTGCAGGGGAGGTAAATTCCGCAGTGGAAAACAATCATCTGAGAAGGAAAGAAGAATGTGAAATCTATAAAGAGGACATAGACACCACCACCGTTGGTACAATGTAGCAGTCAGAGGCTTTACCTCCATTAGGAATCTACTCTACCACCTGCTTTGGCTCTAAAAACACTCTTTTTAGAGGCGCTGAGTACTGTATAGTATGTCAAACATTTACATCATTCAGCAGACACTCTTTTTCAAAGCGATTTTCATGAGCAATTAGGGTTAAGTGGCTTGCTTAAGGTCACATCAACAGATGTTTCACCTAGTCTGCTCAGGGATTCAAACCAGCGACCTTTCGGTTACAGGCCCAATGATCTTAAGCGCTAGGCTACACGCACACAGACAGAGAGTCAGATCCTCTCTTGGGAGTGGAGAACTCTATTCATGAAGAAGACATTGGTCTCCGGGGGGGAAGAGATGCAACATCTGGCATTAGCCGACCAGAAATGTCCCTCCTCTCCCTCTGCTCTCCCTCTGCTGAAACCAGCAGTCTGCACGCACAGGCAGTCTGCACGCACAGGCAGTCTGCACGCACAGGCAGAGAGACATCTGATGGGGAGGGGAGATGGGAGGCATAAGGGAAAGTGAAGCAGAGAGGGCACAGAGACAGAGGTGGCGGATCAGTCCCTTTGTGCGTGCTATACAGTACACCGAGGTCACATTACAGGAAAACATGTCATTTGTTAGCCATGCAGAGAAGTGCTCTCTTCCTCCCAGTGACAGGATTTATCCCAGCTCTAATGGGCGCCACGTTGGGCAGAATTAGCACCCCTACTGCTGCTAATGACTGACTGACAGGGAGCCTGTTACACACCAGCCATAGGCCTTCCAGCCTGCACCCTGCCAGGCAGCCCATTCACATTGCCATCTCTCTGAGTTGAACTCCACACGCTGCAGGAGGGCTTTGTTACGAGTCTATAAAGTCACTTGAAGTGTTGTTCAGGGTTAGCACCACACATTTCTGATGTCTTCCTTTTCAATGGCTGTTCTGTTTGTACTCTTTTGCATCATGGTATGTCTAGTTGTTGGTTGACTATGCTGTTGGTTGACTATGATTATCTAATATCCATTCTCTCTCTCTCTCTCTCCCTCCCCCCAGGGCTGAGGTGGTGCTGGGGAACGTCATAAAGAAGAAAGGATGGAGGTACTCTCATAACGAGCCATGTTTTCATAACTCCTCTACCTTATTGGAGGAGAAGGGAGCAGTGTGGTGTGTTGTGCACCAGCAGACGGGCAGAGAGAGAGAGATACAATATTAATGGAGTCAGGCAGGCATGCAGAGAGAGAGAGAAAGAGATACAGTATTATTGGAGTCTGGCAGAGAGAGCGAGAGAGATACAATATTAATGGAGTTAGGCAGGCGGGCAGAGAGAGAGAGAGAATTTCTGGCACAAATTGAATTTAAAAAAAAAATCAAAACCAGGTATTAGCGATTCAACATGGTGACATATGGACAACCCATTTTAAAACACTCTACAACACCGTTCAAATTGACACAAACGCAGAGCAATGCCAAATTCATGAGAAGTTGAATGAATTTTAAAAAGCTATAAAGGACAATCAAAATCCATTGAACTCCCCAATTACTGACCAGGAGCTCTATAAGAAACTTCAGGCCCTCAAATTTAAAAATGCATGCCCACCTGAAGGCATCCTAAATGAGATGCTCAAACTCACTAGTGCAACATTTCTGACATCTGGAATCAAGGACTCATCACCCCAATCTTTAAGAACGGAGACAAATTTTACCCTAACAATTACAGAGGCATTTGTGTGAACAGTAACCTGGGGAAAGTTTTCTGTGGTATTATAAATGTAAGCATTCTAAACTTCCTTAATAAGCACAATGTCTTGAGTAAAAGCCAAATCATTGCACGACTGATCATATTTACACCCTACACACCCTGATAGATAAACATGTTTACCAAAATAAACGCTTGCTTTATCGACTTCCAAAAAGCATTTGATTCTATTTGGCATACAGGACTGTTCTACAAAGTTATTGAAAGTGATGTAGGGGTTAAAACATATAACATAATTTAATCAATGTATACTGGCAATATGTACGGCATTAAAATTGACAAGAAAAGAACAGAATTCTTTAACCAGGGGCGGGGCCATCAACGAATTGGCCACTATTGTAGAAAAATCCTCAGCCCCTGGTGTTAGTCTCCACAATTCAAAGGTTAAGTGCCTACTCTTCACAGATGACCTATGCCTGCTGCCACCCACAGCACATGGCCTACAGCAGAGCCTGGACCTGCTAGAGCAGTACTGCCAGGCCTTGGCCCTGGCAGTAAAAAATATTAAAATAATGATTTTCCAGAGAAGATCCAGAACTCAGGGAATTAGACCAAAGTTCTCAATTGGTCCAAAATATATAGAGTACTGCACACACTACAATTACTTAGGTTTAAAAAGAAGCGCAACTGGACACGTTAATGAGGCAGTGAATGAACAGAGAGAAAGCATGCAGGGCATTCTACACCATTAAAAAACAAAATCAAATTGAAATACCTATTAAAATGTGGCTAAAACTAATTGAATGTGTCATTGAACCAATTGCACTTTATGGCAGCGAGGTATGGGGTCCACTTGCAAAACAAGATTTTACCAAATGGGACAAACACCCAGAGTTCTGTAAGATTCTCCTACATGTCCAGAGGAAAACTACAAACAATGCATGCAGGGCAGAATTAGGCCAATATCCACTAATAATAAAAACTAAAAAAAAAGCAATTAAGTTTTGGAAACATCTAAAATACAGTGACCCCCTCTCATATCATTACCAAGCCCTGCAGTGCCAAGAGCTGAGCAAATAAAATAGTCCCCTCATCCAGCTGGTCCTGGGGCTGAGTTCACAAACCTGTTCTACTAATACACTGAAGCCTCAGGACCAGAACATCCAATCAATCAGAATAAAACAAATTACAGCACAGTCAAAACAAAACTACATTGCTTATTGGGAAACACAAGTACAAGCACAAAGCAAGATGCAGTGCTATCTGGCCCTAAATCGACAGTACACCGTGGCTAACCATTTGACAATGGTTACTGATCAAACCTTAGAAAAACCTTGACAAAGTACAGGCTCAGTGAGCACAGCCTTGCCATTGAGAAGGGTAGACACAGGAAAACCTGGCTCCATGTAGAGGAAAGGCTGTGCAACCACTGCACCACAGCAGAACCTGAGACCGAGCTGCATTTCCTGACAAAATGTAAAAAATATAAAACAATTAGAGAGTGTCATTTCCCCAAATTTCAAACCCTTATTCAAGGTTTCAAAGACCTCTCTGATGAGGATAGGCTACCCGTCCTGTTGGGGGAGGACGCAGAGAGCTGTGGGTTGGCAGCGCACTACATTGCTGCCTGCCATAAGATGAGGGACAGTGTCTGACAGACCAACCAACCTGCACATGTCCTCTACTGTATGCTTATTGTTATTGTTCAATGTATGGTTATTTTGACCCTTGGTTATTGTTGTTACTGTTGTCCCGTTGACAATTTTGATTCTTACTATTTTAATATTGTAAAAATCCAAAGTAAGCTTTGGCAATATGTACATTGTTACGTCATGCCAGTAAAGCAAATTGAATTGAATTGAATTGAATTGAAAATTAAGAGAGAGAGAGAGATACAATATTATTGGACTCGGGCAGGCGGGCAGAGAAAGAGATACAATATTATTGGAGTCAGGCAGAGAGAGAGAGAGATTCAATATTAATGGATTCAGGCAGGTGTGCAGAGAGAGAGAAAGATACAATATTATTGAAGTCAGGCAGAGAGAGAGAGAGAGATACAATATTAATGGATTCAGGCAGGTGTGCAGAGAGAGAGAGAGAGATACAATATTCAGGCAGGCGTGCAGAGAGAGAGATATAATATTAATGGAGTCAGGCAGGCGTGCAGAGAGAGAGAGAGAGATAATATTAATGGAGTCAGGCAGGCGGGCAGAGAGAGAGAGATACAATATTATTGGAGTCGGGCAGAGAGAGATATATAATATTAATGGAGTCAGGCAGGCGTGCAGAGAGAGAGATATAATATTAATGGAGTCAGGCAGGCGTGCAGAGAGAGAGAGATAATATTAATGGAGTCAGGCAGAGAGAGAGATATAATATTAATGGAGTCAGGCAGGCGTGCAGAGAGAGAGAGAGAGAGAGAGAGATAATATTAATGGAGTCAGGCAGGCGTGCAGAGAGAGAGATACAATATTAATGGAGTCAGGCAGGCGTGCAGAGAGAGAGAGAGATATAATATTAATGGAGTGTCCCTCCTCAAAGCTACTGAATAATGGAGTGAATGTGTCTCCTGTACTCTTGTACCTCGTCATCTGTGTGCGTGTACTGTACTCTTGTACCTCGTCATCTGTGTGTGTGTACTGTACTCTTTTACCTCGTCATCTGTGTGTGTACTGTACTCTTGTACCTTTTCACCTGTGTGTGTGTACTGTACTTGTACAGTGGTGTGAGGGTCACTGGTCTGACCCTGGTCCAGGTCAGGTCTTCCCTGTGGCTCAGTTGGTAGAGCATGGTGTTTGCAACGCCAGCATGGTGTGTGCAACGCCAGGGTTGTGGATTCGATTCCCATGGGGGGCCAGTACAAACATAAAAATAATAATAAGTGAAATGTATTCACTACTGTAAGTCGCTCTGGATAAGAGTGTCTGCTAAATGACGTAAATGTAAAAATGTCATGTTTACTGGCCCAAGGCAGTGTTGTATCTCCTTTGTGTGTGTGGTGTGTAGGAACCTAAAGGGTGTGTTACTAGGCGCCTTAGTCATCCTGCCAGTCACGACATATAAGACTTAAGGCATGCAAGCCCTCACCTCTAGATACCGTCACACATTTTTCCAGCCCGGCCCTCTGCCCTCTCTGTAATGTCAGCCAGAGCACCTTGGAAAACACTCTCTTTGTGCTTCATTGTCTGTGTACGTCCTGTGTACAGAGGGTCTCACATGTAAGTTGTAATGGGTTTTCTCCCCCATCTCTTTGTAGACGTTCCAGTTTGGTGATCACAACCAAGATCTTCTGGGGCGGAAAGTATGTTGACTCTTCTCTGGGTGTCTTTGTGTCCTAATGAGAGATATGCTGCTGTGTGTCATTTGTCTGGAGTTGTGAGTGACTGGCGCAGTAATGGAGTATCTATCTATTGGAGTAGTAATGGAGTATCTATCTATCGGAGTAGTAATGGAGTATCTATCTATTGGAGTAGTAATGGAGTATCTATCTATTAGAGTAGTAATGGAGTATATATCTATTGGAGTAGTAATGGAGTATCTATCTATTGGAGTAGTAATGGAGTATCTATCTATTAGAGTAGTAATGGAGTATCTATCTAATGGAGTAGTAATGGAGTATCTATCTATTAGAGTAGTAATGGAGTATCTATCTAATGGAGTAGAAATGGAGTATCTATCTAATAGATTAGTAATGGAGTATCTATCTATTGGAGTAGTAATGTAGTATCTATCTATTGGAGTAGTAATGGAGTATCTATCTAATGGAGTAATAATGGGGTATCTATCTAATAGAGTAGTAATTGAGTATCAATCTATTGGAGTAGTAATGGGGTATCTATCTAATGGAGTAGTAATAGAGCATCTATCTAATGGAGTAGTAATGGAGTATCTATCTAATGGAGTAGTAATGGAGTATCTATCTAATGGATTAGTAATGGAGTATCTATCTAATGGATTAGTAATGGAGTATCTATCTAATGGAATAATAATGGAGTATCTATCTAATGGAGTAGTAATGGAGTATCTATCTAATGGAGTAGTAATGGAGTATCTATCTATTGGAGTAGTAATGGAGTATCTATCTAATGGAGTAGTAATGGAGTATCTATCTATTGGAGTAGTAATGGGGTATCTATTTAATGGAGTAGTAATGGAGTATCTATCTAATGCCCTCTGGTTAATGTAATCATGTGTAATCCACACTGAATCTATATAATGGGCTTTTAGTCAAGCTGAAATGTATATCATGTGATGTTGTTACTGCGAATGACTAAATGATAAAGAGAGAGAGAGATTATATGATGGAAAGACAGCAACTGCTATAATTCAACTGTGGAATGTGTTTTTCATCCATAGAGCAGAGACTGAGAGAGGTTTATCCCGAAAACACATTATAGAAGGTAAGTGAGCTGCAGACGGACGCACGGACAGACAGATCATACAGATCATGACATTGCCACAAAGTCAACATGTGGATGGTAGAGTGGTTACAGAGAGAGAGAAAGGCTCCCAATTGCAGCCCCTCTGCAGCTAATGACCTGGTTCTGTGTGTTAGTGCATGAGTGTGTTTGTGTTGTGCATTTGTGGCCTGGCACTATGAACAAGTCACTGAAGCATATTGCCAGGGGCACACGGTAAAGTATATTGATTGACAGCTAGTTCATGCCACTGTCTAGCAGCGTAGACCAGCACATGCTCACAAATATACTGTAGTGTGAGTTTAACACAAACTCCATGGCTTTAACAACTCACTCCTTCGCACTCACCATCAACAAACATTGATATTGCTGGCTAATTAAATTAATGTCCACTCTCCGTGGCTCTGATGCACATAATTGTCTAAAGTCAATGTAAAGTGCAGGGGAGGTAAATTCCGCAGTGGAAAACAATCATCTGAGAAGGAAAGAAGAATGTGAACTCTATAAAGAGGACATAGACACCACCACCGTTGGTACAATGTAGCAGTCAGAGGCTTTACCTCCATTAGGAATCTACTCTACCACCTGCTTTGGCTCTAAAAACACTATTTTTAGAGGAGCTGAGTACTGTATAGTATGTCACACAGATCAAAGACAGGACGAGAACTTCAAATGTTGATGGTCAATCAAACAAAATACATCCTAAGTAGTAGCTTTGGCTCCAGGAAGATCGACTCTGTTTTGATAATTGAGAGTTTGGGACTCTCTTGGGGGTTTGGAGTTGTATCTGTAGAGGAAGAAACACCATATTTCAATCACATTTATATTATATTGAGCACTACCTCACAATAGCATAATCAATGCGATATGGCTGCAATCATTTCCCTGAACAATAGCAGTGTGTGGAACTATGGCCGTGATGCATGTCGTTGTAGGTTTAAAGGCCTCACTGGAGAGACTGCAGCTAGAGTATGTGGACGTGGTGTTTGCAAACAGACCGGACCCCAACACTCCCATGGAAGGTAAGGAGGAACATCTTGTTCCTCTTCTGTCACTGGCTTCTGCTGTCTGTCTCTTCTCTGTTCCCCTGCTTTCTATTCCCCTGCTTTCTATTCCCCTGCTTTCTATTCCCCTGATTTCTATTCCCCTGCTTTCTATTCCCCTGCTTTCTATTCCCCTGCTTTCTATTCCCCTGCTATGTTCTCTCCATCCCAGAAGCTCACATTCTGGGATGGTGTAGGTGGTCTGAGCATTCTCTGACATGCCTATGTCCACCCTAACTCACTGGGCTATATACAGTGGGCTCCAAAATGACTGGCACCCCTGACTGGCAATGCACAAACAATACTTTAACAAATATAAACAATATAATTATAGAGAGAAACTGAAAATACCAACATGTGAGAAATACTGTACTTTATTCATGTTTCAATGGAACCAACCAAAATCATACAATTATTTCATACAAAAATTAATTTCACCAACATCAAGGTTTCATAATTATTGCCATTTATTTAATACTTAGTGCAACCACCTCTGGCAAGGATACCAGCATTGAGTCTTTTCCTGTAATGTATGACTAAGTTAAGGAACACATTTGGAAGGATTTTGGATCATTCCTCTATGCAGATCCTTTCAAGATCCTTCACATTCTTGGGTTTGCGCTTATCAACTGCCCTCTTCAAGTCAGCCCACAGGTTTTTGATTGGATTGAGGTCCGGCGACTGAGATGGCCATGGCAGAACATTGATTTTGTTGTCACAGAACCATTTCTGTGTGGATCTTGAGGTATGTTTTGGGTCATTGTCTTGTTGGAAAGTCCACCTACGGCCGAGTCCCAGCCTTCTGGCAGAGGCAACCAGATTGTCAGTCAAAATTACCTGATACTTGGTGGAATTCATTATGCCATCGATCTTAACCAGTGCCCCTGGACCTCTGGAATTAAAACAGCCCCAAAACATCACCATATTTCACCGTGGGTATGAGGTACCTCTCTTTGTATGCATCTCTGTTTTCGACGCCAAACATGCCAATGCTGTATCTGACCAAAATTCAATTTTGGTCTCATCTGACCAGAGTACCCTCTTCCAGTCATAATTTAAATGACGTTTGGCAAACTCCAAGCGCTTGCGTCTGTGTCTTGGGGTCATTAAGGGCTTTCTTCTGGCAACCCTTCCAAAGAGCCTGTGGTTGTGGAGGTGGCGTCTGATGGTGCTTTTTGAAACCTGGTGACCCCAAGACGCCACCAAGGCCTGCAATTCTTTCACAGTGATTCTTGGGGATTTTGTTGCTTCTCTCACCATCCTCCTCCCTATCCTGGGGGGAAAAATGCATTTGCGTCCTCCACCCATGAGGTTTTCAACTGTTCCATATCTTTAGAATTTTCTAATAATTGCCCTGACAGTGCTCAGTGGTATATTCAATTGTTTGTGGATCTTCTTGTAGCCATTACCAGATTTATGAAGGTCTACGACCATCTGTCTCTTTTGAACTGCCAGTTCTTTTTTCTTCATGGTGTTGGATGACAAAGGGATATTGCATGCATGTTACCTCATTTTTATACCCTAGTGAAACAGGAGGTGATGTAATGGCTCAATATAGTTCCTTAAGACTTAGATAAACTTAAATAAGTGGAATTTAATTCCTGGTTTAATTTTGGTAGATGCTATTTACAATAATCTTTAAGGGTGCCGTTAATTGTGAAACCTTGATTTGGAGGACATAGATTTTTTATTAAATCAATAAATTATCTCGGTGGGTTCCATTGCAACATTAATAAAGTACCATACTTCTCACGTGTTGGTATTTTGATATTATCTCAATAATTATATTGTTTATATTTTGAAAGTATTGTTTGTGCATTGCCAGTCAGGGATGCCAGTCATTTTGGAGCCCAGTGTAGTTCACCTCACCCCCTTCTTCCTCACTGGCAGCAGTCTAACACCATAGGTAGCGTTAAATAAAAGTGAAACACTTCTTGAGCTAAAACCTGAAGTTGAATACTGTCATTCTGTATTCATCTGATGTCCTGTATGGGCCATGCTACAGTAGGAAGGTTATGATACAACATACTCAGACTGTACTTGTTACAGTTACTCTGCAGAGAGAGAGACAGAGAGAGAGAGACAGACAGACAGAGAGAGAGAGACAGAGAGAGAGAGAGACAGAGAGAGAGAGACAGACAGAGAAACAGAGAGAGAGAGAGAGAGAGATTCCCTTATGAGTCCCTATTTTGCTCTCTCTCATCCTCATTCTGTTTGCATTTTCTCTCTTGGTTGCTCACAGGCTTAAACACAGCATTGGTCTCTCCACTCATTGTAGTGTGTGTTTGTTATTTTCTTTGATTGGCAGAGACGGTGCGGGCGATGACCCATGTGATCAACCAGGGCATGGCCATGTACTGGGGCACGTCCCGCTGGAGCCCCATGGAGATCATGGTGAGACGGGCTGAAAGTAAGCCAGTACAGAGTACCGGCAAACTAAAGAAAAATGTGCCTATCACAATAATTAAAACAAAGATGTCAAGAAAACTGTAGGCTATTTCACCATCATTTATCATTACTGCCTGTCAGCCACATGAGAAATTAGCGAACAGACTTGAAAACAGGTGTATACACTCTAAAATGTGCTGTGGTTCAACATGAACACTAACATTTTACAAAGGCAGAAATGACTGGGAAAGGGTAACAGGGATACCTAGTCAGTTGCACAACTGATGGTTGAATGCATCAGAGAGGTGCGGGGGGCTGCCTTAATCGACGACCACGTCATCGTGGCCCGAGACGCGGCCGGACAGCTGTGGACGCATCAATTCAGGCTGCTACAAGTGTGCCTAATAACAATCGCCGAATGTCATTGTACTTTCTGTGTTTTAATAGACGTGTATTTCAATTGGTCAAATGGTGGGTGCACTGTTTAGATGCAGGAATTATTTTAGTGGACAAACCTGCGCAGGTAGCCTACTTTTTGAAGTGATTTGTTTGACAATCGGATGAAAACATCATGCCTGGTTGCGTTCATGCCACATGAAAAGATAATAAATGCATTTTTACAGTTAAATGACATTTATTTGTGGCCTGGTGCTATAAACACGTCTTTACTGTTAGGCCCATACATGTTTTTAGTGTATGTGCACATGGGAGGTCCCGTACCAAGAAGAAACACACACACACACACACACACACACACACACACACACACACACACACACACACACACACACACACACACACACACACACGCCTCTTCTCCTTCCGGTCATCATTCTACCCAGACCCAGTCTCACCACGGGCAGTGGCATGCCACCACTGTAACGTCTCACTGACTGTGCTCGACTCTGACAGATTTTGACCATGACTTTCACAGTATTGATTGATGGGCATCACAACCTTCTCCTTCTCTTGCTTTGATTAGCCGGTGGCCACTGTACAGTACTCTTCAGGCTGACGGCTGCTGTTCCCTGTGTGTCCTGTAGGAGGCGTACTCTGTGGCGCGGCAGTTCAACCAGATCCCTCCTATCTGTGAGCAGGCTGAGTACCACATGTTCCAGAGGGAGAAGGTAGAGGTGCAGCTGCCAGAGCTCTTCCATAAGATAGGTGAGTGGAGCTGGTCTGGACAGACTGATACAACACAACAGTATTTCATACACAGGGATAGCTATTCAATGACTATGATTATAGTTGTAATATATCATTCTATGATTGCCTAGATATAAGTATGCTGCAGCTTACAAAGGTTGTGGCAATGTGGCAATGTTATGCTTTTAAATACAGTAAATACTTAGCCTTACAAAAAAGAGGGAAGAGGACAGCAGCACCCAGGGATGGATGCTCTCCTCGTTAGTCTGGACAGAACAGCATGTCAATACTGAGTGGTGGTGGTGATGGGGACAGGCTGACTCCATGTTCCCATGTTCTCAGGTGTGGGGGCGATGACATGGTCACCGCTGGCCTGTGGGATCATCTCAGGGAAATACGACAGCGGGGTACCACCTTACTCCCGCGCTTCTCTTAAGGTAGTGTTACCCCCACCCCTCTCCTGGGACCCTGTTCACCTCTCTGCTTTCTCCTTTGGTCTCAGCTCGTATGTCATGTCAGCCCCTCTTCTCCCCCAGCCCCCTTCTTATCCTGGCTCGTTCCTGTCCTAACAGATATTTTCTGTGTCTTTCAGGTTCTAGAACTTGGTGTCTCCTAGATGTTTGTTTTTGAGTGCCCTGTGACAGCATGCACTGTGTACCAACTCTGTGTACCAACTCTGTGTACCAATTCGACGACGTGTCAGGTTGTGTCAGCTCAAGCAGCTTATCTCACATTTTCACACACACAGGCACACGCATGCACACGCACATTCACACATATATTCACCAGATTACAGCAACATCCACGTACTGCATCACAAATTCAGAAACTAGGGCATAATCTTTCCCTGTGTTGTCACGGTGGCATACAGGATTGCTGTAGGTGCTCTGAGCGTTCTCTGTGGCCCCAACCAACGTTCCCTCTAATTTGTTTCCGGCACTGAGCAAATTTCAGGTCTGCTGAGCGCAAACTTGAAAGTTGTGAAAATTCTTCCAGCGCGAGTTTACTGTGAATACTGAGGCTGTACTAACTTTAAGTTACAGTTTCAGACAGTGGTCAAGAAGACTACTGTGGCTATTTGATCATAATGTAGGTCTACCAGAGTGGCCTTCCATCAAAAACAATGGAGAAAATGCATCCCGTAACATTTTAACATGGAAATAGCTGTTCTATCATTCAGCCTACAGTAGCAGCCAATGTGTGGTGTTCAATGTAGGTCTACATTCTATGAGACTTTTGAAAAAAACATGCAGGGCTTGACATGAACCTGTTTATCAACTTGTCCTTCAGACAAGGAGGTGACTGAAAATGTTGTGTTTGATTCAAAATAAAATGCATTACTATACCCATACCATTATTACAGAGAATCAGACAAATTATGCTACCCTCTGCCTTTTGGTTACTTAGCTTATTCCTGACTGTCTCAAAATACAACACTGCCCCTTTAAGACAAAAAAAGCTCTTTACCTGACTTGCTTTTCAAAGACGTCTAGAATTGCACGTTTTGTGCTCTTGTAGGAAGCAATCACTCCCCTATTGCTGACTGCAGTACAACTGGGCTAATAACTCACTAACTAGCAAAGGAGATGAACAAAATGTGCACATGTAGCTACATGCAGCTCTCAAAACAAGCACATCTACTCACGACCACAGCTCTAAACACAGTCCAGTTCAAAGTAAATTGCACTTATCCATATATGGCAATGGTCTATTTGCATATACAGCGCATTCGTAAAGTATTCAGTCCCCTTGACTTTTTCCACATTTTGTTACGTTACAGCCTTGTTCTAAAATGTATTACAAAAAAAATGTAGTCATCAATCTACACACAATACCCCATAATGACAAAGCGAAAACAGGTTTTTAGAAATTTTTGCAAATGTATTAAAAATTAAAAACAGAAATACCTTATTTATATTAGTATTCAGACTCTTTGCTATAAGACTCGAAATTGAGCTCAGGTGCATCCTGTTTTCGTTGATCATCCTTGAGATGTTTCCACAACTTGATTGGCGTCCACCTGTGGTAAATTCAATTGATTGGACATGATTTTGAAAGGCACACACTTGTCTGTATAAGGTCCCACAGGTGACAGTGCATATCAGAGCAAAAAGCAAGCCATGAGGTTGAAGGAATTGTTCGTAGAGCTCCGAAACAGGATTGCGTCGAGGCACAGATCTGTGGAAGGGTACCAAAACCTTTCTGCAGCATTGAAGGTCCCCAAGAACAGTGTCCTCCATCATTCTTAAATGTAAGAAGTTTGGAACCACCAAGACTCTTCCTAGAGCATCTCTGGAGAGACCTGAAAATAGCTGTTCAGCGACGCTCCCCATCCAACCTGACAGAGCTTGAGAGGATCTGCAGAGAAGAATGGGAGAAACTCCCCAAATTCAGATGTGCCAAGCTTGTAGCGTCATACCCAAGAAGACTCGAGGCTGTAATCGCTGCCAAAGGTGCTTCAACAAAGTACTGAGGAAAGGGTCTGAATACTTATTTAAATGTGATATTTCAGTTTTTTTTTTTGAAACTTGCAAACATTTCTAAAAACCTGTATTTGCTTTGTCATTATGGGGTATTCTGTGTAGATTGATGAGGAAAAAAACAATTTAATCAATTTTAGAATAAGGCTGTAACGAAACAAAATGTGGAAAAATTCAAGGGGTCTGAATACTTTCCGAATGCACTGTAGACCTACTGCAGCTCTGATTGTTTAAGCTGCGCCGATCTGTATAGAGTCTTGTGCAATAGAATCCTACTCCGATGCGTTCTGCCTACAACAAAATCTCTTGCATAGTTGGTTTTGTTTCAGTATGTTGCATTGAAAGTGGATAATATTGCGTTGATTCGATCATAATTGCCACAGTAAAGGTAAATGTTGATAGTGTTAACTAACAGGGAAACTGAAGTTCAATCTCGTACTTCTCTCCGTGGGCTGAGATTTCAATCTGAGCTCTGCACGGAAGTCCAGGTAGCTGCACGACAGTCTCGTTGCTACTTCGCCCCGTGTGCAATTTAGAGGGAATATTGGTTTTAACCCAGTTAAGGAAACCAGTTCTCCTTCTCGCTATGAAGCTGATGTTCTCCTGCGTACGTGGTGTTGATTCATATGTTGTGCTGTTGATTCCTGGTTAGACTTGAAACATTCCAGGAACTTTCAATAAATTCTCATATTTTCCCGAAATCCCGGTTGGAGGGTCCCTGGAATTAGGAGGGAATAAGCAGGGAATCCGGCATACAACCAGGATTTATGGAAAACCATGGCATTTATTGAAATTCCTGCAATTTTGCAACCCTATTCCTGATTAACAGTGGTGTGGATGGCTGATCCAGTTACTGAAAACGTGCTTGTTCGGGATCTGTTACTGTTTCAATCATTGGATCACATAGGAAATGAGATCCCTTTATCAAGGTTGCTTTTTTAGCCTATTAAAAAATATGTACATTCATAGATTTTCATAATACACATTTTCTCTGTGTTTAGAATTAATTATACATAATCTTAACAAGAATGAGACATTTATTTACATCCTAAAACATATGTGCGTGTGTTTGTACTGTACTGTATGTGTGTGAAACGTGAGAGATGAGCCAGAGTTGACCAGGTTGAGATGAGAGAGAGAGAGAGGGGCCTCCTCATCTCTGCCTGCTGGGGCTGTACAGTAAAAGAAGACTACAGTAGAGTCACAGTGTTGACAACCAGGCCCTGGCCTACCAAGCAGAGTCACGTGTTTAAAAGCAAGCCCTGGCCGACACAGGTGGTGCAGTGCATCAGTGTTGGGCAGGGCTGTGTTTTTGAGCAGGTGTGCTGTGTTTCAACAGGGCTACCAGTGGTTGAAGGACAAGATCTTGAGCGAGGAGGGCCGGCGTCAGCAGGCGAAGTTGAAAGAGCTGCAGGCAATCGCGGAGCGGCTGGGCTGCACTCTGCCCCAGCTCGCCATCGGTACGCCGACACCCACTGCCGCTCTCTCTCTTTCTGTCCGTCTGTCCGTTCCTCGTCCCTCTGCCTCTCGCTTGATTCGCTGCCGGATGGTCACTGCCAGTCAGGCGGCTAACCAGATGGTTTTCAGCTGTTGTGTGTGTGTGTGTGTGTGTGTGTGTGTGTGTGTGTGTGTGTGTGTGTGTGTGTGTGTGTGTGTGTGTGTGTGTGTGTGTGTGTGTGTGTGTGTGTCTGTGTGTGTGTCTGTGTCTGTGTCTGTGTCTGTGTCTGTGTGTGTGTGTGTGTGTGTGTGTGTGTGTGTGTGTGTGTCTGTGTCTGTGTCTGTGTCTGTGTCTGTGTGTGTGTGTGTGTGTGTGTGTGTGTGTGTGTGTGTGTGTGTGTGTGTCTGTGTGTGTGTGTCTGTGTGTGTGTGTGTGTGTGTGTGTGTGTGTGTGTGAGAGAGATATAGAGAATGTTTGTCTGTATTATGTTGTATGTCTGTTTGTGGTAAACTAGTTCTTCTTCCTAAATCCAAACCGGCTTTATCAAGCCAGTGGTAATAACTTGCTATTGATTTTGTTTGTTAGTTTACTGGCTCGTGGTGTGTATCTATATACGACGAGGAAGTTTCTCTTTTCCCCAAGTCAGCAGTTACATGGAATCCCAGACATAAATCCAGTGAGTGGCCCATAATGATTTACAGTCGAACAGGGAGAGGGGGAATGAGCCTGTAGACAGATTCCCAGCCCCATGGAGAGCTATTAAAGTGTCACAGATGAGAGAGAGACTGTGTAAATCTAGGCCTACACAACACCTCACTCTGCATATCAAGGCGCATTTTACACCCGACCTGTAATGCAGTGTCATAGATTAGGTTTCACGGCCCATTAGCAGACAGCTAGTACACTGTAGCTCCCAATCACTATAAATCCCTGTGGCACTGCCACAAACAGCCTGGACAGAGTTATGTCCTGGGACCACCATTTTACATCACCTGGGAGCACTGGTATTAAGTAACTAAGTGAAAATACTTTAAAGTACTACTTAAGTCGTTTTTGGGGGGTATCTGTACTTTACTATTCATATTTTTGACTACTTTTACTTTTACTTCACTACATTCCTACAGAAAATAATGTACTTTTTACTCCATACATTTTCCCTGAAACCCAAAAGTACATTTCAAATGCTTAGCAGGACAGGAAAATGTTCAGTATTATCCAGAGAATGCACAGTCATCTCTACTGCCTCTGATCTGGCGGATTCACTAAACACAAATATTTCATTTGTAAATGATGTCTGAGTGTGCTCCTAGCTATCTGTAAATGTAAAGAAAAAACGTTGTCTGGTTTGCTAAATATAAGGAATTTGAAATGATTCATAGCATTTGCTTTTGATACTAAAGTATATTTAAAACCTTATACTTTTACTCAAGTAGCCTAGTATTTTACTGGGTGATTTATTTATTATTAAGGTATCTTTACTTTTATTCAAGTATGACAATTTGGTACTTTTTCCACCACTGCCCGGGAGTCTCTACATTGGAAAAAAGTAATGATTAAATACACATTAGGCCTCTTAGCTTGACCCGTTTATTTACCCAAAGCCTGCTATTTTACACAGTTGATAGCCTAGCTTTGCTGCTGTTATACGGTAAAGTAGCAGTGTGACTTCATAGAGGATGTTGGCCAGGCCAGTGAGTGAATAATCTCTGTCATCTGTTAGACAGTTCCATGTAGACTACTACAGCCATCCCATCCTGACCTGAGGAACCCTTGGTTGTCATATCAAATCCTGTAGGGTCAGACCTGTCTCATCATCAGCACGGTGTCTGCTGGTTCTCAGTGTTTGAACCTCACCACAGAGGTTTGAACAGACTGGCACGAAGTCTCAATGCAGTAGTACACTATTCCTCTTATACAGTATCAAATATCCCACAACTAGATTAGCAAACACAGTGGGGTTGTGTTTTAGGTGTGTAGGGTTAGGTATTGTTGTGTGTCTGTATGAGTGTACTGTATGTGTTTAGTAGTTATATTTTTTGAAGAGACATTAGGTGTTTGTTAGGTGTATGATACAGTGTTATACTGTACATGTTTTTGGTATGTTTGAGGCAGGGGTGTATGTTTTGTAGGGTGGGGAGGGGAGGGGCGTGTGTGTGTGTGTGTGTGGGGGGGGGGGTAGCAGTGTTGTGTGTTTGCCATGGTGGGGGTGTCATTGCTGTTTACCCGTCCCCTACAGCGTGGTGCCTACGGAACGAGGGGGTGAGCTCTGTACTCTTGGGGGCGTCCAACACCGACCAGCTGATGGAGAATATAGCAGCAATACAGGTGAGAACACAGTGAGGGTCCAGGTGAGAACACAGTGAGGGTCCAGGTGAGAACACAGTGAGGGTCCAGGTGAGAACACAGTGAGGGTCCAGGTAGGTGGGTGGGTGGGGGTGTGTCTGCGCAAGAGAAAGTGTGCAGATTTGCATAATATGTCAATGAGTATTGATATTGAATCAACATTTTTAATTGGTTGAAAATGCCATCTCTCCCTGTCCATAACCATCTATAATGGAATTGTTCTTGTTTTTGTCTTTCCTGGAAAGAGTGCTGCCTCTTGGCCAGTCAGTTTGTTGTAATATGCCTGGATGCTTTACTGTACAAGTTAATAAGGTCAGCAGAGTATCAATCAACAGGGACAATTGAGGCTAGCTCGCGGCGCTGCTACTTTGCTAGATAAGATGCTCTCATTTAATGGGATTTTCAAACCATCAGGGTTTTATGTTCTTTCATCACATTATGTCTGGCTTGAGATAAATTGTTTTCCCATTTCCTAGTGTGTGTTTGTGTGTCTGTGTCTGTGTCTGTGTGGGGACCGGAGGTCCTCAGAAGGATAGTAAAATAAGGACATTTCAAGTAGGGAAATTTCGTCGGTCCCCACAAGGAATAGGGCTATTTTAGGTTTAAGGGTTAGGTTTATGGTTTGGGATACAATTAGGCTCAGGAATTAGGGTTAGGTTTTAGGTTAGGGGTTTGAAGTTAAGATTAGGGTTAAGTTAAATGTTTATGGTTAGCGGTTAGGGAAAATAGGATTTTGAATGGGAATCAATTGTTTGGTCCCCACATGGATAGTAAAACCAATATGGGCATGGGTACTCAGTGCATTTGATATTTTGTTTCCTAATGCTATCACATTACCAGGGGCAACATAGTATACTATATACATATGTTACAAAGTATGTGCAATCTATACACGTGAACCAATACCTCTTGCCTTCTGTTTCCTTCAATGCATCTGTAATTTCTCCTGCAGGTTCTTCCCAAACTATCCTCCTCAATCACACACGAGGTAGATAGCATCCTGGGGAACAAGCCGTACAGTAAAAAGGACTACCGTTCCTAACGCACCACCACGCCAGCCAGCAGGGCTGCTCCAGGGCTGCTCCAGGGCTGCTCCAGGGCTGCTCCAGGGCTGCTCCAGGGCTGCTCCAGAGCTGCTCCAGAGCTGCTCCAGAGCTGCTCCAGGGCTGCTCCAGGGCTGCTCCAGAGCTGCTCCAGAGCTGCAGCGCCAAGCCCCTTCTTTGCCTGATCCTCCGTTTGCTTGAGCTTTTACTGAATTAGACCCCGGCGCATGAGTCTGACCCTGCCTCAGCCACCCTGGGGAGCATCATGTAGACTTACAGAGAAAAGAAAAGGATGAAGACATAGAGAGAGATGGTCACATCTGCAGGGAAGGAAGGATAGATAGAAGAAAGATGTATTTTAAAAACTGAAGAAAAAATAAGTAAAAAAAAACATGCTTGCTTGGCAGCCAGATATTTATTTATTTTTGCATTTGTTTCTCTAAATACTGAATGCATACCAATGGATTTAAGTTTATACAACAAAAACTCTGTTGCACATGTATGGCCACACATTCGTTTTTTTGGCGTTCTGTTTAATATGTACATCACAGTTTCTCTGAAACAGCTGTTCATTTGTGTAGTCTACATATTATCAGTGTACCAGCCTCCACGCAGGCAGAACAATCAGCACTTTACTATTGTACAGTTCAGTCATTGAGAGGTTGTAGAATACGTGAGAGGATGAAATAACTAAACCATATCACACACGGTGAGTCATTGAGAGGTTGTAGAATACGTGAGAGGATGAAATAACTAAACCATATCACACACGGTGAGTCATTGCACTGTAGGATCTCCTCCCTTGTTTCAGTTTCCTACCTGTTCCCCTCAGTCAGTCTGGTCTCCACAGTGCTGGTTCATAACAGACTGTTATTTGACAATAGTCCCTGGCCAACGGAAAAACTAGTTGGTTTAAGTGGCAGCCCTTCCTGCCCAATAGGAATGAAAGCTCAGGGATCGGAACAGTATTTCATGTCCATGTCTTTCTTTCATGTGTGGACACCTGATGGAGACCTGTCCACTGTCAAACCAGGGACATTTTCACGTGGCTTTGAGCCAAAGATATTCTAACATCTTTCAACGCCACATCTAAGTGGGTGTGGCTTGTTGGAAGGGTATAGCAACCCTCTTAAAGCGTGTACTATCCAGCGTATTACCTATTGACTCTCTTCACATGTACAGTATAATCACTTGACCATGCTGTTCTATGCTTATACCCACATACACAGTACACATGCATTGTACACTCCTCTACTTAGGGAATGACATGTTGATTTTTAGAAGGCAGATGATAATCTATACATTTTCAATAATCATATACATTGCACCCTGAAGACATCTGCCGCTGCCCTCGCATTCGCTCTCTAGCTGTTAGGTCCACTCTTACTGTGAGACAAAGCGCAAAGTGGATAGCATGTGATACGTCCTCCATGCATGAGCCTTCGTCCATCAGCCCATGGGGATTATTCAGACCAAGCAAAGTCATGGTTACAAGAGTAAACTAACACGTGTAAATATAAGGAATAGTCACTCCTCTTTCATAACTCATTCTGTGGTTCAACGAGTTCAGTTTTCTAGTACTGTAGGTCAAGGTCACGCGTTCAATAAAAACTTGCAGTATCTTTTTTACAATCAGGGTCAAGTCTTAATGCTGTGTATGGTTTTGTAGGTATTTGTTCGTTTTTTAATGCAATACTATCAAGTAAATGTTGAAATGTATCTTTCATGCAAACATTTGTATTAGTGCTTGGTAATGGAGTCACAGCCAGTTAACATATTTTGGGGAGGTATTTGCAAACCTGCATAATATGCAGTTCTTTAGTGATAATCCATTAATGTAACATATCTGATAAAGTACTTAGCTGACTATATCAAGACCAATTTTGGTATCATTTGATGCAGTATTTCATAATGAAAATACTGATAATACAAAGAGATGTCCGGTAACAGAGTTACGTGGTAACGGAGTTATAAACATGCAAAATAACATATTGCAGTAAAATGATCTCTGGATCGATATTTCTAGGACAATTACCTAATTTAATATGTGTCATGGAGCCATATGGGAGTCATAAAATCAATCAAAATGATGTAAAGTAAGTATTGTTTCATTTCTGGACAGCTGTGACTCCATCACCAAGCACTAATCAATATTTTGCATGAAAGATATATTTCAACAATTACTTGTTAATATTGCATTAAAGCACTAACAAATACCTACAAATGCATATATAGCATTAAGATTTGGCCCTGATTATAAGAAGATATGCCTATTTTTATAGTGGAAGTGTGACTCCGTTACCCTCCGCAAGGCCTTGCCCTTGTGTCATTGGATTGAAGGGATGTCAATCACGGAGGGGCTGTGCTTCGCCTGTCAAATTGAAAGGTGACGAGAATGAGGGGATATTGAATTACAAAATCTTTTTTTTTGCATATTAAACTACGTACAAATATCCTTTCTTTTAGTTATTTAAATGTTTTTAGGTCGAATACTTTAAAAATATATATATAAATTAAATTCATGAAATCATTTTTACACATATAACCTTTGAAAATAATGTCCAATCATTAACTAAAAAGGATAATAATGTTCTAATGTACATATTGGTGATGTAATTTGCTGTAGAAAAAAAGGCAACACAGTCGTGCTTGATTTTGTACAAAGTAACACTCATGTTTAAACCATCATAACTTTAGATAGGATACAGTTACATACATAATGAAGTGTACTCTAGAAACTACACAAAGCTCTTTCTCATTGTATATAAAGCATCGAGTAACTTTTATTTTTTTATGTAGATGCTAACCATGGTGTGACCTGGCCCTGTAGTGTCAGTGAGTAGGACAAAACTGCAATGATGAGTGAAGTGTAGATGCTTCTCAGGCAAAGTGAAGAGGAGATTTGGAGAATTAGAATGAGTGAGGTGTGTATGTGAGGCTAACGTCTCGGGTCAGACAACAAATACTTGGCATAGATACAGATTCAAAGTGTGTGTGTGGTGTGTGTGTGTGTGTGGGAGGGGAAACAAATCTTTCAAGCGTCTATGTTAAATGTAAACTATTTTGATTTGTCTGGTACTATGTCTTGAGGGGAATTAGTGGCAAAAGCCAATGTGGTTTTCCCAGAAAAAAAATTATGTATCATGATTTTCTGTCTTACTGTCTTTCAGCAGGGTAATGAGCGAAATGACCGGAAATCGTGCATCAGAAATGTTTCATAAAATAACAAGCTCAAAGGCACTGTCACAATGACTTTTCCCTAGACATATTTGGTGGTCTTTGTCACACTATCAATTCAATGTCACACATGCATGCACAGAGCTGTGCGCTGATGTGTCTGGTGATAACTGTGATGGTGTTCAATGTAGCTCCATCTCGCCCCCAGGGCTGCGCTGTAGAGGGAGAGCCTGCGCTGTAGGGTGTGATGAGAACCACAGAGCTCCTCTATTTACTGTGCTGAGAGAGAAGGGCTGCGATGTAGAGAGGCTGCTCTGTAGAGAGAGGCTGTGCTGTAGCGAGAGAGAGGCTGAGCTGTAGAGAGAGAGAGGCTGAGCTGTAGATAGAGGCTGTGCTGTAGAGAGAGAGAGGCTGAGCTGTAGAGAGAGAGACGCTGAGCTGTAGAGAGAGAGGCTGAGCTGTAGAGAGAGAGAGGCTGAGCTGTAGAGAGAGAGAGGCTGAGCTGTAGAGAGAGAGAGGCTGAGCTGTAGAGAGAGGCTGCGCTGTAGAGAGAGGCTGCGCTGTAGAGAGAGAGGCTGCGCTGTAGAGAGAGAGGCTGCGCTGTAGAGAGAGAGGCTGCGCTGTAGAGAGAGAGGCTGCGCTGTAGAGAGAGAGGCTGCGCTGTAGAGAGAGAGGCTGCGCTGTAGAGAGAGAGGCTGCGCTGTAGAGAGAGAGGCTGCGCTGTAGAGAGAGAGGCTGCGCTGTAGAGAGAGAGGCTGCGCTGTAGAGAGAGAGGCTGCGCTGTAGAGCGTGATGAGCACCACAGAGCTCCTCTATTTACTGGACCACTCTGGCACCACACCATGGCAACACAACAGCATGTGAAGTGTGAAGTGCACTCTTGGAAGAGCTTGCTCCTTACTGACATAGTGGATAATGCTAGACAAGCAGTGTGGATGATTTTATAAGAATTTGAGGTGTGTGAGTCAGGCTGTTTAGTGAGTAGACTCATCGTTGCAGGGTCTCTTGTCTCCCTGTCCAGTGTTGCCCTCTGACAGCCTCCCTCCTCACATCCACTGTACCATACATATCATAGTATTGATGTTACTATCAGCTCAGAAACCTAGGAAACCAGCCCTGTAGATGAATGATGCTCATCTCACAGAATGCCGTATGTTAGAGATTATTTTTGTATGTTCTGGCCTTTAACGTAGAAGAAGAAGCAGAAGAGGGAGAATAAAAGTGTCTCTTTATTTTCATTTTCAACATGCTGCATTTTCCTCTTAATATTGTATCAGTGTAAAGATTGACAAAAATAAGCAATTTATTTGTATTGTGTATGAATTGTGCAGAATGCTCTCAAATGAATGCAATGGCAGACTACCTTCTCTCAGTGATGATGCCTTAGCTAGTCATCTCCTGTATGTACATAGTTTGACCTTTATATTTATGGTTGTGGTCACCTCTGCCTTTTCTTTCTTTTCATTTGCAGGCATTGCTAACTGCACTGTGCTTCAATCTGAATTTAGACAAGATGTACAGCTTCGTCTTTAATGAAATGACAATGAAAAAATAAGAATGTAAAAACAGTTCCCTGTGTTTGACTTTTTCATTCATTGATTCAAATCAGACTCTGTTTTTGTTATTTGACGGGTTATTAACTAGGTGTCCAGATTAGAAAATCCTCTTCACTCCAGTCACAGACAGTATACACTTACAAATTGCATTATCTTAAACTGTATACAATATACTGTATAAAATATAAATATATGTAAGAGCACTTTATACACAAAAAACCAAAAGGTACTGTTTACCATGACTGGGCTGAGCCCACTGTCTGCTCAAGTTATATTGTGTCTCCTGAATCATTGTGCAAACCAATGGGGTGAACTCTAAACTTTGAGGATATGAATCAGAATCGCCCACGCAAACATACTGTAGTAAACAAAAATGTACTGACCAATATGTAGATAATATACTGTCTTCTGGTCAACATATAGTGGATGAAAGCGCCATAGCACCAACATTTTTATAACAAGTCGCTCCATATAAAGTACAGAATATCAAACATAACTTTATGGTATTCACTGCAAATACACATCACAATATTATACTGGATTGGAAATATCATTGAAAGCGCTTTTTCAGGTGCTCAAATCACTTTACATTGTCTGATAGGAATCACCTCACACTACTATTTAAGAACCATAGATACCTGGGTAATGTTGGTTCTGATGGCTCATTCATAAGGACAGATTCAAATAATGAATCATTTACAGTATATGATGTAGAAGTAATGGGATTTGTATAATAATGCCACATGTATACTGTTTATCCACAAATTCCATGAACATTTCTGGGGAAAATTACAAAAACCAAAGCATAAATCACTACAGAATTGCCAAGTATACAAAACAAATACATACAATAGTATATAGCATTGCCAAGTATACAAAACAAATACATAAAATAGCATTGCATAGTATACAAAACAAATATCAAGTACAGTAGTGAGTCGGTGAGTGTTAGTGTTGGACGTTCAGCAACTGTCGCCAAACACATCTTCTATATTCCGCGTGTTGTGTGTCCAGGATGGGAGTGTGCAGAGGAGGCTGTAGTGGGGAGATCTAGGGCTCTACTCAATCCCTATCGCGGAAATTCAGTATTACAGCTTGATTTCAATTTAAAGGCAATGTTCCTGCTTTAGCAGACACTGCATTCAAGGTAAACGCTGCAGATGTCGGCTCAATAGGTCATTACCTTTAAATTGAGCGCTTCAGCGATACACAATGAAAAGAGCTCCTAGTCCTGGTAACCACTGGCCGCCCTCTAACTACCAGATAGCGTACCTCATCACTGATGAGTCAGGCCATGCCTGAGTGGGAGATGCACATGTATACAGTATGCACATGAACACAAACAATGAAAGCCCTGCACAGTTCACAGCATACACACATACCATATCATTATCCACCCTTGAGCAAACACTGAGAACATTTCTCCTTAGAGTCCATTTCTCCATGTCTGTCATCCAGCTCCTGTGGGTGCAGCAGAATCCGGTCCCGTTGGGGTGTGTATGTCTGAAATAATAATATCCACCTTTTTAATTCAGTTCGGCTTCAGCGAAGCTTGTGCTGCTGCCTCAGCCTCTTACAGTCGGATGCTCATTGGTGATTGGAGCCTCCGACCAAAAAGGGGGCGCTATAACGCGTTGTCTAGATGTGCGTTATCCTCCCTCCTGCTTCTGTAGGGGAGGCGTGGAGGCCCACCTGAGGACACAGCCACACAGAGGAGCTGTCAGTCGACCCTGTGTCTCAGCACACAGGTCACACTCATTACAGACAAACAACACAACCAGAACCACCAACGGAGGAAATGTGTAACCTCAATGTGTTCAACCTCCCTGCAGACAAAACCAAGTGTCAGCACTAAAACAAGTTGTTTCTTTTGTAACTCGGGGGAAACGTTCAGTTCCAGTCTACCTTTCTCTCCAGTCCAGCTTCATGATACCCAGCCCTGTCACCATCTACACTATGCCTGCTGTGGTGAGGGCAGTGTGGTGTGTGTTGGTCACTCATCACTACCTTCCTGACAGGTGAGTCCGATCCAGCTGTTGAGACATGTGCAGCGGCCGTTCCGATGGTCACAGTGAGCCGCGTTGTAACACACACAGCTCTCTGTGCAGTCTGGCCCGTAGCGGTTTGCTTTGCAGGCTGACAACAAACACACACACGTGCGCGCACACACACACACACACACACACACACACACATAGGTAAGGCGATACCTCATTAGACACCAGAACATAATTAGAAAAAGTCTCTTAAACAGATCGCCACCTGAGGTACCATCACATAGAACATTCTGAATGCCCCTCAGTCTTACCAATGTCACACCTGGGTCCAGTCTTCCCTGAGGTGCACAGACACCTGCCACTCACAGGGTCACAGGGCGTGCCCTCCTCACAGTCACATGACTTAGCACAGTTCACACCAAACGTGCCCTGTTGACACTCTGAAAACAGACGTGGGGTAAGAGCAACACCCTATTTAGAATGAATAAACCCGGTCTGAAGGCCTACATTTCAAACTGTATAAAAGTCATCATCATCTACCAGATACCATCAGCTCAGTAACTACATAAGGCATAGATCTCACCTCTGTGACAGCGAGAGCCATGGTACCCTGGAGGACAGACACAGAACCCAGTGGAGGGGTTGCAGGATGCCTTGTTCAGACAGTTACACTGGAGTTGGCACAGAGGGCCATGGAGACCAGGGGGGCACGCTGAGGACAGGGGCAGGACACTTTAGATACAGTATGAAAGACACTTCTACTACTTGCAAGCTTCCTTTTTTGTGCTTTTCATTTCGAGATTTGCTAAGCGCAATTATGTTAATGTCCAGTTCGGAGGAGCACTGTGCGAGCTGGTGAGACAATAAAATAACCTTGTAGGCCAGTGTCTTTCAATATTCTGTTGACGTGCGTGTGTGTGTGTGTGTGTGTCTGTGTGTGTGTGTGTGTGTGTGTGTGTGTGTGTGTGTGTGTGTGTGTGTGTGTGTGTGTGTGTGTGTGTGTGTGTGTGTGTGTGTGTGTCACTCACCATGTTCACACTGATGTCCGTAGTATCCTGGACCACACTGGCAGGTTCCAGTCACCCTGTCACAGGTGCCATTGTTCCAGCAGTCACACTTCAGCTGGCAGTTACCTCCAAATGTCCCCGGAGGACATTCTATCACACAGACAGACAGACAGACAGACAGACACATGCTGAGGAGGCAGCATAACTACAGGATATCATCTCCTGAATGAAAACCAGCACTGAGAGTTGAGTTATTACATTCATAGCTATTTCCTATGATTTTGTAAAGGTGCACTGTACAGTATCTCTCACCTGTGTCACAGTGAGCCCCAGTCCAGCCCAGACCACAGGTACAGCTTCCAGAGACCGAGTCACACAGTCCTCCGTTACTGCAGTTACAGAGGAGAGCACAGTCCTCTCCAAACCAACCAGGAGGACAGCCTGCCAATACACAGACGTTACCCATTACAAACACACACATATTACAAACATAGTTCAAACACACACATATATTACAAACCTTTAACTTATAGACAGATAGAGACGCAAACAATCCTATTTGTGTTGTAAAAACACTTCCACACATAGTGATCTGTTCAACTGGATTCATTAGAGGAAACCTACCTTGTCCACAGTCCTCTCCTCTTCGCCCAGGGCTGCAGTGACATCTACCAGTGACAGGATCATTCTGTGCCCCCTCTCCACACAGTGTCACGCGGGCACAGTCCTGCCCATAACGACCAGCTGGGCACGCTGTCAACAGGGTACAGGAGATTAAGGACCAAAAGTTTTTCTAATATTACTTCAGAAGCTATGATTGTTGTGGAGGTGTTACATGTTATTCAGTGCTATAAAAAGCTGAATATAAACTCACTGATGTTGCAGTGTGCTCCAATGAACCCTGCTGTGCATTCACAGGTACCAGAGGTGGAGCTGCACTTCCCACTGTTCTGACACTGGCACTCTCGCTCACAGTTGGGACCATACCAACCTTTCTGACACTCTAGGTACCCAAAACACATACCAAACGGTTTTAAGATAGAGTAATGACATCCCCTATGGAAGGTTATGAAGGTGTCATTACAAGCAGAGAGAGGGGGGTAGTGTACAATACATACCCTGGTTACATTTAGGACCTTGGAAGCCTGGGGCGCAGTAACACAACCCAGTCACTGGGTGGCAGAGCTGGTTGGTCTCAGAACACTGGCACACCTGGTTACAGTTGAGTCCAAATGTCCCTGACAGACAGGCTGGTGGTGCAGACAGACAGACAGACAGACAGACAGACAGACAGACAGACAGACAGACAGACAGACAGACAGACAGACAGACAGACAGACAGACAGACAGACAAGGTAAGCAACATGAAAAGTGAGACATTACAGCTGAAAGTCCAGACTGACAGAGTTTTTTTTATTTTACCCTTATTTTACCAGGAACTTGACTGAGAACACATTCTAATTGTATAGCAATAGTTACAGCAATAGTTACAGGGGGATGAATGAGCCAATTGGAAGCAGAAGAGATGGGCTGAGAGGTTTGTACAGGACTCACTCTGTTCACAGCCATTGCCAGTGAGTCCAGGGGGACAGCCACACTCCCCAGAGACATGGTGACAGGAAGTACCCTGGGGACAGGTGCAGCGTTGCGCACAGCCCTTGCCATAGGTTCCAGGTAAACAGGCTGGTGGTAAAAAGGAGGGAGAGTCAAAATCCTAAACAGGTATGGCTAAAAATCCTTTCAGGGATAATAGAAAAAGTTGTTATCATTAAAAGTAGGCTACCTTTATCACAGTGGGGTCCCCTCCAACCTGGTGAACAGAGGCAGTGCCCGGTAACGTGGTGACATGGCGCTATATGCTCACACTGACAACTCTCCTCACAGCCAGCTCCAAACAGGCCTGACCCACAGGCTGCAGTGGAGGAAAAGGACAGAGGAGGAACTCAGAGACTGAATGTGACAACAACCTTCACTCACAAAAGGGCGCTGTGTTGAAGGTACAGCGGAAACCTGTGAATTAATTCACCTCACAACATGGATGATGACAAAGACAGTATATGTCCACTTCTCTGTCACTCTTTCTCACCTTTTTCACAGCGCTCTCCGACCCAGCCAGGACCACAGTTGCACTGCCCCGTCTGTCTGTCGCAGTGGCCCCCGTTCTCACACTGACACTGCTGCTGGCAGTCGGCCCCGAACCGCCCTGATACACACTCTGTAGCGCCAACACACCAACCCACCAACCCACCAACACACAGAGACATGGCAGGAAAGAACACAGGACATCGCATGTCAGAGCAGGCAAACCAACCACAGGCTAACATAGAAGCCTATGGTGTTTCTGCTGAGGACAGCAATACCTTCTCCAAACCCTGTGGTTTGACCTAGCAGAAAGTTGGCACTAGGTAACACTGCACCGGCAGCAGTATTAAAGGTTCCCTGTGCCTAGAGCAGGATGGTGAGTTTGGCATGGAGGACCTGTTGAGAAGTTTATATGGGCGCTGTGGGAGGATAGTGTGTGATGTAGAGTACATTGGGCTGGTGAACTGCAACGTCTGTGTGGAGTCTAGAGTGAGACGGTTACAGGGCAGACAGGAGACTGTGGGGTCTAGTAGACTGTCTGCGGTCTGAGGGGCAGCTCTGTCTCACACAGACAGCCAGGGAACAGCACTAGTCAAAAACAAATGAGTTAAACCAGGACAAATTAGGACTGAGACTAATTTGGTTCCTAAATCCAGAAAAACAAACCACAGGCCACTGTTCTAAATGGTTTCTAGCATTTAAGGTAATGTTATCCTTAAGCAGGCTGTCCAGATTCCTCCAGTCAGAGCCTTAATGGTTTTCCAGTGCCTGCATTTCTAGTAGAGCTGGTACTGAATGAGGATCATCCTGATTGGATAACGCTTTAGGTAAACAATCCCAGAACATGATGTGATATAGGTCTGAATAAGGCATGAGTAAGTAGGGTTAGCTAGGTTCATGGTGACTCTAAGCGTCTCTATGGCTCTTTCAGTACCACTCACCTAGCCCGCAGACTGCGCCCATCCACCCATTGGCACAGGTACATTGCCCACTGATTCGGTCACATTTGGCTCCATTCTGACACAGGCAGTGCTGACGGCATTCCGCCCCATAGAAGCCCACTGGGCATTCTGCGGAAAAAATGGTAGACCCACTACATTATGGTTTCTCTGTACAGAACTCATTCACTAACCTCTGTTCAAAGCAGTTGGACTCAAGCAATATTATTGTGCATAGCTAGTTAGGAGTACTACTCTAGTTCCACACTCACCCTGTGAGCAGCTGGGCCCTGTCCAGCCAGGTGTACAGACACACTGCCCGCTCGCCGGGTGGCAGTTGCCATTGTTATGGCAACCGCAGGTTTGGTTACAGCCCTCCCCATAGAAACCAGCCGGGCATGCTGCAAGGCAAAGATAAGAAACGGTTTACTTCCAAAGAATCAATCCTCAATCACACCAATGCAAAACACATATATGTAATATGTCTGGGATTTGAAATTGTTTCTATTACACAGGGTGCATAGTGGACAGGCTCTTTGAAGCGTGGGATGTCCAATACTCACTCAGTTTGCAGGTAGGACCGATCCAACCAGCTGGACAAACACACGTCCCAGTGACATGGTTGCAGTGACCTCCATTCAGACAGACACACTTCTCCTGGCAGTCCAGCCCATAGAAGCCCTGGGGACAGGCTAAACAAACACACAGCGCCTGTACATCTCAGCAAACAATACAGCAGAATAACCCAATGATTCCAATAGGCTAATTGTACTGGATTATAGATACAGTTCAGGCTATGGTACGGTTATATAGTTTGGGTTGTAGGTTACGTTTTAGGGAGTTTGGGAGGTTCTCTTACGTTTCTCACAGAAGGTTCCAGTCCAGCCCACCAGGCAGGTGCATGCTCCACTGACATGGTCACATGAGCCCTTGTTGTCACACTGGCAGTGATGCCGACAGCCCAGACCAAAAGACCCCACTGGACACTCTGAGATGCAGAGAGCACACAACTACACTAGGGCTTGACAGCGACATGCTCTGAGACAGTACTGCAACTGCACAATAGCAATTTAAGAATGCAGACCCGAAAAGAAACAACCTACAAACAGATATTTTGCTTGAGGACTCATACCTTCATGGCATTGTGTCCCTGTGTAGCCGGCCTCACAGTTACACTGGCCCGTCACTGCGTCACAGCTCCCATCCCCATTCTTACAGTCACAGTTCTCAGCACAGTCCACTCCCCAGTGCCCAGAGTCACAGGCTGCCAAGGAAACAAACAAACAGGAGACCTTTTAATGAAATAGTTTAGATTCAGTGAGAGTAAGCTATTTTTTTATTTCTTTGGATTCATTTGAGACTCAATGCCACAACCGCTCTACCTTTCCTGCAGTTATGTCCTGCCCAGCCAGGGTTACAAGTACAACGGCCCGTGACAGGGTGGCAGCGCCCGCTGTTTTCACACACGCAGAGCAGCTGGCATCCAACACCAAACCGTCCTGTCGGACATGCTACAGCACACACACACACATGATAAAGCACTGTGAGCCAGAGAGTCACACACCCTCTACGAACATACTGTAAACACACATATTGCAATACCGTACAGTTTCCATGACGCTGGTTGAAATGACATACAAACATCAAAAGGCATTTAACAAGAACACCGTTGGTTATACAGGAAGAATATTTATCCTTCTGTGAAAACACAGCTGATGAGAACCTGGTTTATGACATGTCTGTGCCTCAGACAGAGGAGAATGTGGTGATGTTGGTGTTTTCATGACCCACTAGAAAGGCCTGCTCATCATGCATTTAACATCCCTTTCTAAAACTAGACCAAAACTACCACAAACTACCACAAATCTTCGATCACATTTCTACCATTGATTCGCTCAAACTCACAGTTCTGACAGAGCCTGCCCATGTACCCAGGAGGACAGGAACATGTCCCGTTGTGTTTGTCACACACTCCTCCATTCTCACAGGCTGGACAGGCCTCACGGCAGCCCGCGCCCCAGGAACCCTCCACACACACTGCAGCACACAGCAAGAGCAAGAGTATGTGTAAAGCATCATCATCATTATCACAATGTTATGAATACTATAGTATCAACAGATTTTTTCCTTACAATTCTCACAGCGTTTTCCTGATGTTCCAGCAGGACACTGACACTGGCCACTCACTCTGTCACATGGAGCCCCTGAGCAGTCACAGGCATGAGGGCAGCCTGGCCCAAACCTCCCCTCTGGACAGGCTAGAGGAGAGGACAGAGACAGTGGTAGTCTTCCTAAAAGAAGTCACATTCAGTACTGTAAACTGACCAACATGACATGAAATGCATATCCCATGGGACCAACAGGACAACCTACCTTGATCACAGGTGTCTCCACGGAGACCAGCCGGGCACAGGCGTTGGCACTTCCCAGTCACATGATCACAAGACAATCCAAGCGGGCACTCACACTTGTTCTCACAGCCTGGGCCAAACGTGCCTGGGTCACACTCTGCGGTGGGAGAAGGGGACGTGATCAGGCATCACTCCGAGTTAAACACATAGAGCACTACAGCACTGCTGGAGATACTGTAGATAACTTATGGTCCCAGCAGCCAGCACTGACCTTCCCTGCATGCATTGCCTTGCCAACCGGGCTTGCAGACGCAGGTGCCATGGCGACGGTGACACTCTAGTGTGTTTTGTTGGACACAATGACACTCCTCTGAACAGCCCGGTCCAAAGGCCCACTTGGGACATGCTGGATTGGGAAGGAGGGAGATAACATGTAGAATACTGAATAAGAACTGAATGAATAAGGTGGTAGAGCATGGTGTTTGCAACGCCAGGGTTGTGGGTTCGATTCCCACGGGGGGCCAGCACAGAAATAAAATGTATGAAATTGTATGAAATGTATGCATTCACTACTGTAAGTCGCTCTGGATAAGAGTGTCTGCTAAATGACTAAAATGTAAATGTAAGTAATGAATATGAGTAGAGGTGAAAGGTGAGATGTGAGGGGTCAACATTGAGTGACTCACGTAGATGGCAGAACCTCCCGTAGAGTCCAGGGTCACACAGACAGGCTCCGTAGGTGCGGTGGCAGCGCCCGTTACAGGCGCAGTTACACTTCTTATTGCACTGTTTCCCATAGAAGCCCTTAGGACAGCCTACAGACAACAACGCATTGTTATCAGGCAACTGAACTTTTCAATAGAGTGAATAACTGAGAGAGTGTTTTTGTACAGTATCTGTTAACCAGTAGTTACTCACCATCCTGGCACATGTCTCCACTGACGCCAGGTGGGCAGCGACAGTTCCCATTAACAGGATCACAGGTGGCTCCGTTCATACACTTACAGGGAAATGAGCAGTTCTTGCCAAAGGATCCTTCAGGACAAGCTGTTAGGATAGGATAGAATAAAAGTTTATATATTTATCCATAATACAGAGATGTGTTGTTCCACAGAAAAACACACAGACATAAGATTGATAATCTACAGCTTTGTGAGTGCAGTTTGTTTACAGTCTGTGTGTGTGTTTGCTGTGAGCAGATACTGACTCTGGTTGCAGATGAGGCCTGTCCATCCATCGGGACAGTGACATCCATCTCTCCCTGGGCCACACAGCCCTCCGTTAGAACAGTCTTCACAGGTCAGACTGCAGTCATGGCCAAACGTGTTGTTCAGACACACTGCATACAAGACAAAGACAATATTGATTATCACATTTCAGAACCATATCTGGTTGTGGTTAGAGATTTGCCATCTTCAACTACATTCTTCCTAGCACCTCAACCCCAATGAGATGACCTTAAATACTACAATACTGATTACTGTTTTCACATTAATACATCAAGGAACACCACAAAACAGATCCCAAGACTCTCTGCCACAGCCCCCTGCCACAGTCTATAAGCTTCCCCATTACTACCCAGGTATGTAAAAAAAAAAATCTGCTAACCAATTTGCCACCTGCTGTGGGGTATTTCATTGCCCAGTAACTAGTAATTAAATAAGGAGGTCTTACGGTTTACCTCCTGTTGCTCAGACACAGAGCTAATCAGATACAGGACCATAGTGTGTGTGTTTGTGTTCAGAGGCTCACCAAATTTCTCTGCCAACATGCTCTCAGCCAGCAGCTCTCCAGCGTCGTCATCCTCATAGTCATCATAGCGCTCCAGGGGCTGGTTGTAGTCCTGCAGTAGGGTGAGCTGAGGCTGAGGCAGGGGCCCCACGGCATCCTGGCCCCCACTATACAGGGCCTCAACTGTATTCTCCAGTGCTGCAGAAAGAGAGAGAGAGAGAGAGAGAGAGAGAGAGAGAGAGAGAGAGAGAGAGAGAGAGAGAGAGAGAGAGAGAGAGAGAGAGAGAGAGAGAGAAAGAAAGAAAGAAAGAGGGATTAAGAGAGCAAGAGAGAGAGCCAGAGAGGGAGGAGATTGTATAAGGGTAAAAGGTCCAAGTGGGACATGATGATGGTGGTGTGGCTCTAAGCAACAACATCTCATTTGATTGGTGGAACTCACGTTCACAGGAGTGCCGGTCCTCGTCCAGACGAAAGCCTCTGCGGCAGAAACACTGGAAGGAGCCGGCGGTGTTCTGGCACGTGTGATCACAGCCACCGTTAGCCGCCAGACACTCATCCACATCTACACAACACACACACACAGTCCAGTCACTTTACAAAAACACTGCTCCTCAGTCAGGTAAATTGATATAAATAGCCAAAATCACTGACATTTAGCTCTGAATCAATGTTCTTATGTAATAAACAATGTACAGCAAACCAAAAGATACAAACATAATTCTAATATTACAGCCTCATATATACACATATGAGTTCAACTGGAAGCAATCCAGGTTCAACAATTATTGTATAATGAGTGCCCCACTAAATCACTATCCTGAGGTTTTAGAGGGGAGAACATACCATCACAGCTACATCCATCTGAGTTGAGGCGGTATCCCGCTGTGCAGTAGCACTCATAGCCCCCAGGGTAGTTGGTACAGTCCTGCTTGCAGCAGGAGCTTCCCACTCCACACTCGTCCAGGTCTGCCAAACAAAACACACAATAAAAAGCATCACTGGGAGAATCATGATATTGGGATATGTTTTGTATTAAACTGATCTGAAGGCTTGAAGTTAGTCTCAAGACTGGTAAAGGTTAGCCTCTAGACTGACTGGTAAAGATTAGTCTCTAGACTGACTGGTAAAGATTAGTCTCTAGACTGAATGGTAAAGATTCGTCTCTAGACTGACTGGTAAAGGTTAGTCTCTAGACTGAATGGTAAAGGTTAGTCTCTAGACTGACTGGTAAAGGTTAGTCTCTAGACTGAATGGTAAAGGTTAGTCTCTAGACTGACTGGTAAAGGTTAGTCTCTAGACTGAATGGTAAAGTTTAGTCTCTAGACTGACTGGTGAAGGTTAGTCTCTAGACTGACCAACACAGGTCTTGAGGTCCTCCTCCAGTCGGTAACCCTGGTTACAGCTACAGACAGGGCCGCCGGTGGAGTGCTGGCAGTGATGGGAGCAGCCTCCGTTGTTGCTCTCACAGCTGTTGACAATCTCCATCTCAATTCCTGTCACACAGAAACACATGAGATGACACTCCCATTACTTCTGGTTGAGATATTTCAGATCATGTCAAATAATGAAAGAGATTGAGATGATTATAGGAGCCAAACTCACGATAGCATTGGCGTCCGTCTGCTCCCATCTCGTAGGCAGTGTCACACACACAGGCGAAGGAGCCCAGGGTGTTGTGGCAGCCATGAGCACAGCCCGTCTGCTCCGACTCACACTCATCAATATCTGGGACAGATAAACAAAGTGTCTATACAGATCTATACTAGAACTTAAATACAGAGACATGATTGGCCCTGTATGAACAGTAGTGCAGTAATCAAAAGACGGACATCTTTTTTACCATCACAGGTCTTCCTGTCCTCTGCCAGCTTGTACCCATTTCTACATTCACAGTGGGCCTTGCCACGATCAACAAGACAGTCATGCTGGCAGCCACCATTCTTATCTAGACATGGATTCTCCACTGTAACACAGGAGACAATGATTACAAACAGTGTTGAATTTTTTTGAGGACATTCATCTAAAATGCAGAGGTACATCTCATACAGTATACTGAACAAATACATACTGACATAACCACTCAAGACAAAGGCCCAACTACACTGGGATGAGTATTTTTCTGCATAGTTGTGCCTGCAGAAATTAGAGAAAGCTGGTCCTGGCCAACCATTACAGCGTAAAAACGTCTAAAAGACAGTTCTTATTGTAAAATCATAATCCTACCTCCCTGAGAGAGAGAGAGAAAGAGAGCGAGAGAGAGAGAGAGAGAGAGAGAGAGAGAGAGAGAGAGAGAGAGAGAGAAAAAGAGAGAGAGAGAGAGAAAGGAGGACTCTGCTGCCCAGACAATCCATGGCTGAGCTTTGTGTTGCCAGAGTACAATGTGAACTAATGTTGAGGGAAAACATGAAAGATGAGTGAACACTTCAAATTAGGGTCTGATTCACAACAATGTAATGTCTCATCTCCTGAATGGAAGGAAGTCAAACTTAGACATCCTGTTGGACATTAATTATTGGCAGCTATGAATGTACAGTGTTAAGACAAACCCTTGGACCTAAAGGACACCTTGGATTCTGAAATACCCTTCCCCTAACACTATAAAAAATGGCTTGTTGGCGCCCCCCCTTGGGTTGTGCTGTGGCGAAGATCTTTGTGGGCTATACTCGGCCTTGTCTCAGGATGGTAAGTTGGTGGTTGAAGGTATCCCTCTAGTGGTGTGGGGGCTGTGCTTTGGCAAAGTGGGTGGGGTTATATCCTTCCTGTTTGGCCCTGTCCGGGGGTATCGTCAGATGGGGCCACAGTGTCTCCTGACCCCTCCTGTCTCAGCCTCCAGTATTTATGCTGCAGTAGTTTATGTGTCGGGGGGCTAGGGTCAGTCTGTTATATCTGGAGTATTTCTCCTGTCTTATCCGGTGTCCTGTGTGAATTTAAGTATGCTCTCTCTAATTTTCTCTTTCTCTCTTTCTCTCTCTCGGAGGACCTGAGCCCTAGGACCATGCCTCAGGACCACCTGACATGATGACTCCTTGCTGTCCCCAGTCCACCTAGCCGTGCTGCTGCTCCAGTTTCAACTGTTCTGCCTGCGGCTATGGAACCCTGACCTGTTCACCGGACGTGCTACCTGTCCCAGACCTGCTGTTTTCAACTCTCTAGAGACAGCAGGAGCGGTAGAGATACTCTCAATGATCGGCTATGAAAAGCCAACTGACATTTACTCTTGAGGTGCTGACTTGTTGCACCCTCGACAACTGTGAATATCATTATTTGACCATGCTGGTCATTTATGAACATTTGAACATCTTGGCCATGTGCTGTTATAATCTCCCCCCGGCACAGCCAGAAGAGGACTGGCCACCCCTCATAGCCTGGTTCCTCTCTAGGTTTCTTCCTAGGTTTTGGCCTTTCTAGGGAGTTTTTCCTAGCCACTGTGCTTCTACACCTGCATTGCTTGCTGTTTGGGGTTTTAGGCTGGGTTTCTGTACAGCACTTTGAGATATCAGCTGATGTAAGAAGGGCTATATAAATAAATTTGATTTGATTTGATTTGTATCTTGCCTACACTCTCCCCTCTCCATCCATCCATCACATTGCTATTTGGGACTGGCATAGTTACAGCTTGAAGCTCCTCCAAGTATGGTTATCCGTCTTTATATCTAGCTGCCTCTCTGGGTTACACGTCACGATTAGTTTAATGTCTGTATCAGGCTACTGTCTCTTTTAGCTGCCTGTCATTCAACATGCACTGAAAGCTGCTCTCTGTGTATGCACTCATGATTACCTCAGCCAAAGATTATGATCAGTAATGTAGCCCATATTTGTGGTGAAAAAGAGAAAACCACATGTTTTGTGACTTCACAGCCTGTCAACTTGCCCACTCTGCAGTCTTTCTACTAAACGTACTTCATCTGCAGTTTCCCATGTCAACCCTGAAGCCCAACGGCACACTGGGAGAAGGAAAGGAAACCTCATGTAATGTGACATGGGAGCTTATTTCTTATTTGTTTGTAATTGGTCAAAAGGTTGTTTTCTCACAAATGACTTCACCTTGAGGGTACTTCAGTATTTGGCAGGTGCTTGGATATATTTAATCACCTGTGAGAGAGTGTGCATGTGCTGTCAGGTGCACAGTAGTGTGCAACGGCCAGTGGATGAGGATACTCACATTTGCAGTGCTTGCCATCCTCAGCCAGCACATATTTGGCTCTACAGTGGCAGCGGAAGGCAGCAAGGGACTGCTGTACACAGAAATGCTCACATCCTCCATTACTGATTCCACATGATTGGATAGCTGGACACAGACAGACAGACAATACATTTTTAGAATACATTTTGAGAGAGGGCACTGTAAACTGTTCCTGAGTTCCTTTTCAGTTTTGAAATGTATTCTTTCAGATATAAATCTGAATGGAGCGAGGCTTCTACCCTACTCTACCTCTACTCTGTGTCCTTTGCTGTTTCTGAAAGGGTGCGAGCTCAGAAGTGTTACCAACACAAACACTGTGCTAAATACCTCAGTGAATTGTTCTGCTCTGACCGATTAAAGATCCATCATCATGCCTGTAGGGCCAATAATCACATAGACAGCAGATGGAAGGTCGTCAATGGCGGAGGACACTCCTCCTGAGCTGATGAGGTGAAGCCAGAGAGCCAGCACACTGACTGATCTCTGCTTTTTACATGTCTCTTTCTCTCTCAGTTAGCCACAGTATCTCTGGATGAAAACACCAGGTCCAGCCTCTGATTGACCTCCTCCTCTAATGGTGTTTTGATAATCTGACTGACTGGACACTTTATGCATCCACATACTCTCCTTGTTAGGACTGACCTCTCCAGTCAATCCATATGCTGGATATAAAAAAATAACTGATATGTTGAATTGATATGGGAAGACATCTGGTGTTCCTTTCCTCTACTGCCTCTGTGGCTACTAGTATGCATCTCTCTCTCTCTCTCTCTCTCTCTCTCTCTGTCTCTCTCTCTCTCTCTCTCTCTCTCGCTCTCTCGCTCTCTGTCTCTCTCTCTCTCTCTCTCTCTCTCTCTCGCTCTGTCTCTCTCTCTCTCTCTGTCTCTCTCTCTCTCTCTCTCTCTCTCTCGCTCTCGTTCTCTCTCTCACTCTCTCTCTCAGCCAGTGGTACAGCACAGTTCCCAGATCGCCGTCAAGAGAACGATATGCAACCTCACAGATAAGCATCAACCCTGAGACAGTCCACTTGAGCACTGTGATTATTAGTGCAATCAGTCATTATCATCACACCACAGCCGTCACACAACAGGTAGTCAGTGACACCAGGGTCCTCCTCTCTATCCTCTCTAATATCATATACATTGTCTTAAAGCCAAGAAAAGCAGCATACACTTCCATTCTAAACGTCAAATATGACGCTCTGTATACATTCCTTGCTGTGCAAGTTGAGACTGAGCAAGATGATCTTTTCAACTGAACTGAGACCTTTCTATACTGTAGTCGGATTCAGAGGGGTTGGGCTAAATGCGGAAGACACATTTCAGTTGAATGCATTCAGTTGTACAACTGACTATGTATCACCTTTCCTTTCCCTTTCATGAGGACTATACTTACTCATACCTCGACCTTGGGATTTCCAAAAGCTTCCACTGACTTGAATGACACAATATGTTTGTGGTTTATATATCATGATGATGATGCGTGACATAGGGTTATCAGGTTCATGGGCCGCTGGTTGCTAATATTACTCACCAATGCAGGTGCGTCCATCCACATGGAGTCGAGAGCCTGGGTTACATTCACAGTGATAGGAGCCCCTGGAGTTCACGCAACCGTGCTGGCAGCCCCCGTTGTGGACCTGGCACTCATCAATATCTGCAGGGCATGCACCACACGCGCACACGCGCACACGTGCACACACACACACACACACACTAATTAGAGCAATTGTCCTAAATGCTGTCTCATTATCAGCAAAGTACTCCTGGAGAGTAAACTCCAGAAAGATTCCATTATCTGAAACGGGAATTTAAACACAGCTTTAGGAGAAAGATATGCTCCTCTAAGAAGGAGGAGGAAGATGGATGAGGGTACAGATCCTCCGCCAGTGCATCAGTGCCCAAACAAATCCTCCATGTGTAACAACTACTGAACATTTAAATCCCCCACAAAACTCCTTTACTCACTCTCTCAGTCTCAGGGGCATGGCTCATGTAAGGGTCAAAGGTAATCCAAAAAGTGTAGGCCAGACCCACAGCGAGATCAGAGGTGACCCGTTCTGTTTTTTACTAGTAACATTCTGTCTGTCACCATCAACACGGCAATTAAGACATTAATCCCCATGAGACACTCAACAAGAAAATACAGTACATCAAACTGTTGAAAACATTCCCAGTTCACACGTTACTTATTGCTCCCTCGCTCTCTCTCTTTCTCTCTCTCTCTCGCTCTCTCTCTCTCCCTAACACGCAAGCATGCACACATGCACACACACACACATAATATATCTGCAGTGTTCAGGTCTAGTACAGTAATTATATCAGGGATGTGAATCACTATGATGTATTTTGGGTTGTCAGCATATTGAACCGTTAAAAGGTGAGTGTGAACAGTTTTTGGCCACGCTGACTGTCTGTAACATAAATAACACACCATAAAATAGCTGATGGCTGGTGCCAGCTTAAATAACTGCAGAGTGAGTTATGAGCTGCTCAGATGAGTTCAGTAAGTCCACTCACAAAGCATTTATTTTCAAAAAGAAACTATTTCAAGAATTCAGCTGTACCTCTGTGAAAAAAACTAAAGGAAAGAAAGGAAGACAGTTTCTGTAACGTTACCCCCTCCCATTGTTTGCTTCTTATTATGTCATTGTGTTGTGCCTTGCATTGTGAACATTATGCAATTGTGAAATCATGTGTTATGCACTGAAGGCAATTCGAGTTGTAATATTCAGCAATAATGAAGATTCATCACACATAAAATCCTGCATAACAACAAAAGACTCCTCAATCAGAACAATAATGTACCCATTGTGGCTAATGTCAATACACTGTCATGCTGGCACATCCTCTTTTACAATGGTAACTTAACCTCTCTTGGGTAGGGGGCAGTATTTTCACAGCCGGAAGTAAAACGTACCCAGATTAAACGGCCTACTACTCGGGCCCAGGAACTACAATATGCATATCATTAGTATTGTGATAGAAAACACTCTGAAGTTTCTAAAACTGTTTGAATGATGTCTGTGAGTATAACAGAATTCATATGGCAGGCAAAAACCTGAGAAAAATCTAACCAGGAAGTGTGAAATCTGGTGCTTGTAGTCCTTTCAAGTCATTGCCTATCGAACACACAGTGACTTAGGGTTCATTTTGCACTTCCTAAGGCTTCCACTAGATGTCAACAATCTTTAGAAATTTTTTGAGGCGTCTATGGTGAACAGAGAGCGAACAGAGGAAGTTGGAAGTTGTTGACTCAGGTAAGGACATGAGTTCATTGGCGCTCGTTCACGTGAGGGGTCGCTGTGTTCCAAAACGTTTTTCAAGACACTGGAATCGTTCGGTTGGAATATTATTGAAGTTCTAAGTTAAAAAGGCCCTAAAGATTGATGCTATACAACGTTTGACATGTTTGAACGAACGTAAATATAACTGTTTTTGACTTTTCATCGTGACATTTTGGCCGCGCTTCCTACACTTGGAGTAGCTTACTGAACACGCAAACAACAAGGAGCTACTTGGACATAAATTATGGACCAGTGTCGGCCATTCCAGTTTCCTGTTTCCGGTCACAACTTGCAGACTTGTTTATGCTACCGTGCGTTTTGTTGCCGATCTTACTTTGCTACCTGACGGTTTTTTACTTTTTCATTACCGTATATTTTTACTTTTTCCCTCACTCAACTTTTTTCATTCAACTTTTTCACCCCGGAGGTTTTATCTGGACATGGTTCGTCAGGACTTCAAACAGCCGAAGCTAAGTAACATTAACATGATGCCTTCTAATTGCAGTTGTTGTACTTATAATATACAGGAGAACGATCGCCTTACGGCAAGGATAGCTGTGCTGCAAGCCCAGCTTCAGACGCGATCGTTAGGCAAGGGTAATTTCAGTGTAGGAAAGGATGAAACAGCGTCTGTGCCACCAGTAAGTACAGATAGTAACGTTAGTATAAACCCCCTCGCACGGTCCCCGCAGCCGGACATCTTTCTCATGGCTTCTGGAGGGAAACGCTGTAGGAATGCTCAACCGGTGTCGCTTATTCAGCCGACAGAAACTTTCAACCGGTTCTCCCCATTAAGCGAGTCGGAGTCGGAGGCCGAGACTTCTCTGGTCTCTACTCCTCCTGTTGTGGGGTCTGAGACGCCGACGGCTCCCACCATTAGCTCTGACAAATTGAAAACCCTAGTCATTGGCGACTCCATTACCCGCAGTATTAGACTTAAAACTAATCATCCAGCGATCATACACTGTTTACCAGGGGGCAGGGCTACCGACGTTAAGGCTAATCTAAAGACGGTGCTGGCTAAAGCTAAAACTGGCGAGTGTAGAGAGTATAGAGATATTGTTATCCACGTCGGCACCAACAATGTTAGGATGAAACAGTCAGAGGTCACCAAGCGCAACATAGCTTCAGCGTGTAAATCAGCTAGAAAGATGTGTCGGCATCGATTAACCTGTTAGGGCTAGGGGGCAGTATTTGCACGGCTTGATAAAAAAAATGTACCCGATTTAATCTGGTTACTAATCCTACCCAGTAACTAGAATATGCATATACTTATTATATATGGATAGAAAACACTCTAAAGTTTCTAAAACTGTTTGAATGGTGTCTGTGAGTATAACAGAACTCATTTGGCAGGCAAAACCCTGAGACATTTTCTGACAGGAAGTGGATACCTGATGTGTTGTATTACCTTTAAACCTATGCCATTGAAAAACACAGGGGCTGAGGAATATTTTGGCACTTCCTATTGCTTCCACTAGATGTCACCAGCCTTTACAAAGTGTTTTGAGTCTTCTGGAGGGAGATCTGACCGAACAAGAGCCATGGAACGATGATGGCCCATTAGACACCTGGCGCGCGAGTTCATGTTGGGTACCCTCGTTCCAATACGTTATAAAAGAGAATGCATTCGTCCACCTTGAATATTATTCATGTTCTGGTTAAAAAAGGCCCTAATGATTTATGCTATACAACGTTTGACATGTTTGAACGAACGTAAATATATTTTTTCCCCTCGTTCATGAAGTGAAGTCCGGCTGGCTTAGATCATGTGCTAACAAGACGGAGATTTTTGGACATAAATGATGAGCTTTTTTGAACAAAACTACATTCGTTATGGACCTGTGATACCTGGAAGTGACATCTGATGAAGAGAATCAAAGGTAATGGATTATTTACATAGTATTTTCGATTTTAGATCTCCCCAACATGACGTCTAGTCTGTATCGCAACGCGTATTTTTCTGGGCGCAGTGCTCAGATTATTGCAAAGTGTGATTTCCCAGTAAGGTTATTTTTAAATCTGGCAAGTTGATTGCGTTCAAGAGATGTAAATCTATAATTCTTTAAATGACAATATAATATTTTACCAATGTTTTCTAATTTTAATTATTTAATTTGTGGTGCTGACTTGACTGCCGGTTATTGGAGGGAAACGATTTCCTCAACATCAATGCCATAGTAAAACGCTGTTTTTGGATATAAATATGAACTTGATAGAACTAAAAATGCATGCATTGTCTAACATAATGTCCTAGGAGTGTCATCTGATGGAGATTGTAAAAGGTCAGTGCATCATTTTAGCTGGTTTTATGGTTTTGGTGACCCTGTCTTTGAATTGACAAAACATTACACACAACTCTTGTAAATGTACTGTCCTAACATACTCTAAATTTATGCTTTCGCCATAAAACCTTTTTGAAATCGTGAAACGTGGTTAGATTAAGGAGATGTTTATCTTTCAAAGGGTGTAAAATAGTTGTATGTTTGAAAAATTTGAATTTTGACATTTATTTGGATTCAAATTTGCCGCTCTTGAAATGCACCTGCTGTTGATGGAGTGCACCACGGGTGGGACGCTTGCGTCCCACCTAGCCCATAGAGGTTAATTGTCTCTGGCCCCCTCCCAGTTAGGGGGAGTGATGAGCTCTACAGCAGAGTCTCACAACTCAATCGCTGGTTGAAAACTGTTTTCTGCCCCTCCCAAAAGATAGAATTTGTAGATAATTGGCCCTCTTTCTGGGACTCACCCACAAACAGGACCAAGCCTGGCCTGTTGAGGAGTGACGGACTCCATCCTAGCTGGAGGGGTGCTCTCATCTTATCTACGAACATAGACAGGGCTCTAACTCCTCTAGCTCCACAATGAAATAGGGTGCAGGCCAGGCAGCAGGCTGTTAGCCAGCCTGCCAGCTTAGTGGAGTCTGCCACTAGCACAGTCAGCGTAGTCAGCTCAGCTTTCCCCATTGAGACCGTGTCTGTGCCTCGATCTAGGTTGGGCAAAATTAAAAATGGCGGTGATCGCTTTAGCAATCTCACTAGTATAAAGACCTCCTCCATTCCTGCCATTATTGAAAGAGATTGTGATACCTCACATCTCAAAATTGGGTTACTTAATGTTAGATCCCTCACTTCCAAGGCAGTTATAGTCAATGAACTAATCACTGATAATAATCTTGATGTGATTGGCCTGACTGAAACATGGCTTAAGCCTGATGAATTTACTGTGTTAAATGAGGCCTCACCCCCTGGTTACACTAGTGACCATACCCCCCGTGCATCCGGCAAAGGCGGAGGTGTTGCTAACATTTACGATAGCAAATTTCAATTTACAAAAAAAAAAACAATGACGTTTTCGTCTTTTGAGCTTCTAGTCATGAAATCTATGCAGCCTACTCAATCACTTTTTATAGCTACTGTTTACAGGCCTCCTGGGCCATATGCAGTGTTCCTCACTGAGTTCCCTGAATTCCTATCGGATCTTGTAGTCATAGCAGATAATATTCTAATTTTTGGTGACTTTAACATTCACATGGAAAAGTCCACAGACCCACTCCGAAAGGCTTTCGGAGCCATTATCGACTCAGTGGGTTTTGTCCAACATGTCTCTGGACCTACTCACTGCCACAGTCATACTCTGGACCTAGTTTTGTCCCATGGAATAAATGTTGTGGATCTAAATGTTTTTCCTCATAATCCTGGACTATCGGACCACCATTTTATTACGTTTGCAATTGCAACAAATAATCTGCTCAGACCCCAACCAAGGAGCATTAAAAGTCGTGCTATAAATTCTCAGACAACCCAAAGATTCCTTGATGCCCTTCCAGACTGCCTCTGCCTACCCAAGGACGTCAGAGGACAAAAATCAGTTAACCACCTAACCGAGGAACTCAATTTAACCTTGCGCAATACCCTAGATGCAGTTGCACCCCTAAAAACTAAAAACATCTGTCATAAGAAACTAGCTCCCTGGTATACAGAAAATACACGAGCTCTGAAGAAAGCTTCCAGAAAATTGGAACGGAAATGGCGCCACACCAAACTGGAAGTCTTCCGACTAGCTTGGAAAGACAGTACCGTGCAGTATCGAAGAGCCCTTACTGCTGCTCGATCATCCTATTTTTCCAACTTAATTGAGGAAAATAAGAACAATCCGAAATTTCTTTTTGATACTGTCGCAAAGCTAACTAAAAAGCAGCCTTCGCAAATGGAGGATGGCTTTCACTTCAGCAGTAATAAATTTATGAACTTCTTTGAGGAAAAGATCATGATCATTAGAAAGCAAATTACAGACTCCTCTTTAAATCTGGGTATTCCTCCAAAGCTCCATTGTCCTGAGTCTACACAACTCTGCCAGGACCTAGGATCAAGGGAGATACTAAAGTGTTTTAGTACTATATCTCTTGACGCAATGATGAAAATAATCATGGCCTCCAAACCCTCAAGCTGCATACTGGACCCTATTCCAACTAAACTACTGAAAGAGCTGCTTCCTGTGCTTGGCCCTCCTATGTTGAACATAATAAACGTCTCTCTATCCACCGGATGTGTACCAAGCTCACTAAAAGTGGCAGTAATAAAGCCTCTCTTGAAAAAGCCGAATCTTGATCCAGAAATTATAAAAAAATATCGGCCTATATCGAATCTTCCATTCCTCTCAAAATTTTTAGAAAAAGCTGTTGCACAGCAACTCACTGCCTTCCTGAAGACAAACAATGTATACGAAACGCTTCAGTCTGGTTTTAGACCCCATCATAGCACTGAGACTGCACTTGTGAAGGTGGTAAATGACCTTTTAATGACGTCAGACCGAGGCTCTGCATCTGTCCTCGTGCTCCTAGATCTTAGTGCCGCTTTTGATACCATCGATCACCACATTCTTTTGGAGAGATTGGAAACCCAAATTGGTCTACATGGACAAGTTCTGGCCTGGTTTAGATCTTATCTGTCGGAAAGATATCAGTTTGTCTCTGTGAATGGTTTGTCCTCTGACAAATCAATTGTAAATTTCGGTGTTCCTCAAGGTTCCGTTTTAGGACCACTATTGTTTCCACTATATATTTTACCTCTTGGGGATGTCATTCGAAAACATAATGTTAAATTTCACTGCTATGTGGACGACACACAGCTGTACATTTCAATGAAACATGGTGAAGCCCCAAAATTGCCCTCGCTAGAAGCCTGTGTTTCAGACATAAAGAAGTGGATGGCTGCAAACTTTCTACTTTTAAACTCGGACAAAACAGAGATGCTTGTTCTAGGTCACAAGAAACAAAGAGATCTTCTGTTGAATCTGACAATTAATCTGGATGGTTGTACAGTCGTCTCAAATAAAACTGTGAAGGACCTCGGCGTTACTCTGGACCCTGATCTCTCTTTTGAAGAACATATCAAGACTGTTTCAAGGACAGCTTTTTTCCATCTACGTAACATTGCAAAAATCAGAAATTTTCTGTCCAAAAATGACGCAGAAAAATTAATCCATGCTTTTGTTACTTCTAGGCTGGACTACTGCAATGCTCTACTTTCCGGCTACCCGGATAAAGCACTAAATAAACTTCAGTTAGTGCTAAATACGGCTGCTAGAATCCTGACTAGAACCAAAAAATTTGATCATATTACTCCAGTGCTAGCCTCCCTACACTGGCTTCCTGTTAAGGCAAGGGCTGATTTCAAGGTTTTACTGCTAACCTACAAAGCATTACATGGGCTTGCTCCTACCTATCTTTCCGATTTGGTCCTGCCGTACATACCTACACGTACGCTACGGTCACAAGACGCAGGCCTCCTAATTGTCCCTAGAATTTCTAAGCAAACGGCTGGAGGTAGGGCTTTCTCCTATAGAGCTCCATTTTTATGGAATGGTCTGCCTACCAATGTGAGAGACGCAGACTCAGTCTCAACCTTTAAGTCTTTACTGAAGACTTATCTCTTCAGTAGGTCCTATGATTAAGTATAGTCTGGCCCAGGAGTGTGAAGGTGAACGGAAAGGCTGGAGCAACGAACCGCCCTTGCTGTCTCTGCCTTGCCGGTTCCCCTTTCCACTGGGATTCTCTGCCTCTAACCCTTTTACAGGGGCTGAGTCACTGGCCTACTGGTGTTCTTCCATGCCGTCCATGGGAGGGGTGCGTCACTTGAGTGGGTTGAGTCACTGACGTGGTCTTCCTGTCTGGGTTGGCGCCCCCCCCTTTGGGTTGTGCCATGGCGGAGATCGTTGTGGGTTATACTCGGCCTTGTCTTAGGACGGTAAGTTGGTGGTTGGAGACATCCCTCTAGTGGTGTGGGGGCTGTGCTTTGGCAAAGTGGGTGGGGTTATATCCTGCCTGTTTGGCCCTGTCCGGGGGTATCATCAGATGGGGCCACAGTGTCTTCTGATCCCTCCTGTCTCAGCCTCCAGTATTTATGCTGCAGTAGTTTATGTGTCGGGGGGCTAGGGTCAGTCTGTTACATCTGGAGTATTTCTCTTGTCTTATCCGGTGTCCTGTGTGTATTTAAATATGCTCTCTCTAATTCTCTCTTTCTCTCTTTCTGTCTTTCTCTCGGAGGACCTGAGCCCTAGGACCATGCCTCAGGACTACCTGGTATGATGACTCCTTGCTGTCCCCAGTCCACCTGGCCGTGCTGCTGCTCCAGTTTCAACTGTTCTGCCTGCGGCTATGGAACCCTGACCTGTTCACCGGACGTGCTTGTTGCACCCTCGACAACTACTATGATTATTATTATTTGACCATGCTGGTCATTTATGAACATTTTAACATTTTAACATCTTGACCATGTTCTGTTATAATATCCACCCTGCACAGCCAGAAGAGGACTGGCCACCCCTCATAGCCTGGTTCCTCTCTAGGTTTCTTCCTAGGTTTTTGGCCTTTCTAGGGAGTTTTTCCTAGGGAGTTTTTCCTAGCCACCGTGCTTCTTTCACATGCTTTGCTTGCTGTTTGGGGTTTTAGGCTGGGTTTCTGTACAGCACTTTGAGAATATCAGCTGATGTACGAAGGGCTATATAAAAATAAATTTGATTTGATTTGACTTTATTGAACAAAACAACATTTATTGTGGACCTGGGATTCCTGGAAGTGCCTTCTGATGAAGATCATCAAAGGTAAGTGAATATTTCTAATGCTATTTATGATTTTAGATGACTCCAAAATGGCGGGTATCTGTATTGCTTGATGTCTTTTTCTGAGCGCAGTACTCAGATTATTGCAAAGTGTGCTTTCCCCGTGAAGCTTCTTTGAAATCTGTCACAGCGGTTGCATAAAGGAGATGTTCATCTATAATTCTTTGAATAACAGTTTAATATTTTATCAACGTTTATGATGAGTATTTTTGTAAATTGTTGTGCTGATTCACCGGAGGTATTGGAGCCAAAATATTTTCTGAACATCACGCGGCAATGTAAAATGCTATTTTTGGATATAAATATGAACTTGATCGAAGAAAAAATGCATGTATTGTGTAACATGATGTCCTAGGAGTGTCATCTGATGAAGATCGTCAAAGGTTAGTGCATCATTTTAGCTGGTTTTCTGGTTTTTGTGACGCCTGTCCTTGCTAGGAAAATGGCTGTGTGGTTTTTCTTGGGTTGAAACTGTCCTAACATAATCTAACTTTATGCTTTCGCCGTAAAGCCTTTTTGAAATCGGACAATGTGGTTACATTAAGGAGACGTATATCTTTAAAATGGTGTAAAATAGTTGTATGTTTGAGAACTTTGAATTATGACATTTTGTGGTTTTGAATTTGGCACTCTGATTTTTCACTGGCTGTTGAATAGTGTGAACCGTGGGTCCCACCTCCCCAAGAGAGGTTAACTGTGCCTAACATGATCAAGTGTTCTCTTTTCATGCACTTGGAGCCATGGAGGAGGAGATGAGATCCAGAGAGACAGTACCAGAAGGAGAGAGCCCTCCCCTTCCAAAGCCCTGCCTGGTGGCACGCTATGAGGGATCTGGACTGGTACAGCTGTGCTCCATCGCCATCATTACACGCTAACCCAGAGCTGTCTGTCTTACATGAAAGCAGATAGAAGGACACACAAACAACCTGTGACCACCTCCAGAACAGCAATGATCACAGTGGGCCTGGGATTCCGGGAGGGAACAGCAGCCCTCCCCTGGGGATACAGTACCCACACAATGGAGAGGGAGATATTATGTATATTTCTCCTTGGCTTTGCTGCTTGTAAGAGATCAGATATAAATACTGTATATTCAGAACCACATTTTATCCAAGCCATAGTGTGCACTGTGCAGTGGGTTAGAGAAGCATGCAACTATATCAGTCCTTACTGTACTGTACATCCTACACTACCAGAATTCCTCATCTCTAGTTCTGTCTATAGATGAACCCATCCACTCCCATTGGAGACACCTCAGGACACGGAGTTCCCACATCTTTTACGATGGTGTTTTGGGAGAGAGTACATGCCCTACACATTACACCAATTCAGCTCCAAACTGCTGCCAAACTTCAGCTCGGTTCCATTCAGGAAAGCTGGCAGGCATACTGTAGGAGTGCTCTCTTTTCCGTCCAAGCAGCATGCTTTTGTTTGGTTTTGGTTTTTAATGAAATCACTCCAAAGATGTGGAGCTCTTTCCCGATGGACTATAGCGCACTATAAAAGCCTTCCAGGCTGGTTTCCATGTCTAAAACATGACCCCACAGAGAATGGAGCCAAAGCCTCAGCTGCCACTGGCTTACAGCAGCCATTAGGCCAGTACCCACCACAGCCTTGATCACACTGTTGTCTAGCCTCTTCATGGAAAAAAAACTGTTTGGGATTTTTCCATCATTTCTGCAATCAAGCATGAAATCTACATGGTTTGTAGCTGATTCTCAGTTCTGTGATATTAATCAAAAGCAATAAACTAGATGGTAATTATCCATTAACAAAAATTGGTGGGACTTGCTTTAACTCTTTACAAGTAGTTTTGTGGTAGTGGAAGAAGTTTTAAAGGTGCCATTCCCTTTACGTTTTTGTCTATGACGTGTTGTTGAGAAAAGTGATCAAAGTACCCGATTAGTGTCAAATGTCACAATTTTTACTTTGTTTAATGATTAGAATGTGCTCCCCGATTATTGTTATTTGAAAGTTCTAATAAGTTCCATGGCAGTTCATTCAACAGTGGGAAGTTAGTTGATGTAGTTCCTAAAACAGCTGTACCTCTTGATTGGTAGCAGAGAAGTAGACCAAGACATCATACCTCTCTAATTCCTTGTCTAAAGTGCTGGGAAAGCTGTCAAAACGGCAGTTGTTTGAAAAAATTAAGACAAAAAGTTGTTGATGCGTTTACTAAAAGAGCTGTGTCATTAGATATGTAGAAGATATTTCTGTTCCGATTCCAGATTTGAATAGCAGAGAAGTAGACCAAGATGTCATACCCCCTAAGCTTTTGACAAACTTGTTGGAAAAGTGGTCAAAATGTCAGCGGTTTAAAAAAAAGTTTCAGAAAATGTTGTTGATGCGGTCACTTAAACAGCTGTAACGTTTGATCAGTACCAGATAATCATGTTATTATTTCAGATTTGAATAGCAGAGAAGTAGAGGAAGATGCCATACACTAACATTTGGTGTAAGAGTTTGGCAAAGTGGTCAAAGTAGCTGATGTTGTATTTACAGTGAATGGAAGTTGGAAGTGATGATGTCACAATGGGGAGCTTTAGAATGTTGAAAAAAGAGACATTTAAGTGAATGAAAAGGACAAAAACATTATAGTTTAACTAATATCTGTGTAGTTGTGTAGTGCTAGGGCAAAATTATTAGACCTAGCCACCTAAACCTGGATATGACTGTCCATCTTCCAGAGCTGCAGTCATTACTTTTACTGACAAGATCTGTCATATTGTGTAATTATTACTTAACATTGGTTATCTCTCCACTGATAAGTGGAAGCCTCCCATGTTCCAATCTTCTACTGAAGTCATGTGAGCAGTGCCAGGCTACACACAAGGGCACCAGCCCTGACATCTCTACAGTAGGAGTGGACTCATAACACTGAGAATCTGTCTGCTTTGCCGTGCAAGACATGACATTAGACATTATGCACAATTGTCCGATTTCAAAAAGGCTTTACAGCGAAAGCAAAACATTACATTATGTCAGAAGAGTACCCTGACAAAAAGAATCACACAGCTATTTTCAAAGCAAGCATATATGTCACAAAAACCAAAACCACAACTAAATGCAGCACTAACCTTTGATGATCTTCATCAGATGACACTCCTAGGACATTATGTTATACAATACATGCATGTTTTGTTCAATCAAGTTCATATTTATATCAAAAACCAGCTTTTTACATTAGCATGTGATGTTCAGAACTAGCATACCCACCGCAAACTTCCAGTGAATTTACTAAATTACTCATGATTAACGTTCACAAAATAAATAATTATTTTAAGAATTATAGATACAGAACTCCTTTATGCAATCGCGATGTCAGATTTTAAAATAGCTTTTCGGCGAAAGCACATTTTGCAATATTCTGAGTACATAGCCCGGCCATCACGGCTAGCTATTTTGACACCCACCAAGTTTGGGGCTCACCAAACTCAGAATTACTATTAGAAAAATTGGATTACCTTTGCTGTTCTTTGTCAGAATGCACTCCCAGGACTTCTACTTCAACAACAAATGTTGTTTTGGTTCCAAATAATCCATAGTTATATCCAAATACCTCCGTTTTGTTCATGCGTTCAGGTCACTATCCGAAGGGTGACGCGCGAGCGCATTTCCTGACCAAAAAATTCAAAATATTCCATTACCGTACTTCGAAGCATGTCAAACGCTGTTTAAAATCAATTTTTATGCTATTTTTCTCATAAAATAGCGATAATATTTCAACCGGGCGACGTTGTATTCATTCAAAGGCTGAAAGAAAACATTTGAGAATTCTCATGAACGCGCATCTCCAGTGTCACTGTCCCTAGGCTGACCACTCACAAATTCTCCTGCTGTTCTTCGCCCAGAGACAGCAGACACCCCATTACACTTTCTGGCGCCTTCTGAGAGCCAATGGAAGCCTTAGAAAATGTCACGTTACAGCACAGATGCTGTATTTTCGATAGAGATGCAACAGAAGGACGATAAATTGTCAGACAGGGCACTTCCTGTATGGAATCTTCTCAGGTTTTGGCCTGCCATATGAGTTCTGTTATACTCACAGACACCATTCGAGTGTTTTCTATCCAAATCTACTAATTATATGCATATTCTCATTTCTGGGCAAGAGTAATAACCAGTTTAAATCGGGTACGTTTTTTATCCGGCCATGCAAATACTGCCCCCTAGCCCCAACAGGTTAACGAGAGTCTTATCTTTAAAATGGTGTAAAATAGTTGATTGTTTGAGAAAATTGAATTGTGGTATTTTAGTTGGTTTTGTATTTCGCGCCGTGCGATGCCATTGGCTGTTGGCTAGGGGTTCCACAGGCGGAACGGGGTTCCGCTAGCGGAACGTCTGTCCTCAACAGGTTAATCATAAGGTATCTTTTCATTCAGTTACAATGACTCCAAGCCAACAGCAGCGTAACAGTCTGTACCTCTACATGACATAAACCCACTGAGATATCATTTACAGGCAGTATTGTCCATGCAAGGGTAGACATAACCACATAAATGTGGAATGTACTGTAGCACTCACCTGGTACATGATACCCAATGTTGTACCCATTGTATGCATGGAAGCAGTTAGGCATATAGCAAATCCTTCTATGATAGCGGTGGTACACATTGTTAGAGCCCAAGATTGGTTCAATATGAGCCCCAAAACACACCACGAGGAGCATCAACCATCCTAACAACGCCATAACTAAGAACTACTAATATATACTTAGTCTCATAGATTCAAAAAAGGTCTTTATGCCCCAAAAATACTAAGATAAACCCACATGCAATATACAAAATTACAACTAAAATACTGAGCTTGAGATACTGTAAAACCAGACATGAACTTATAATATAATAACAAACTCTGTTAAGATTTTTCTTTCCAGTCACATATTGTGTGAGTCAGAACAACTTCTTGCTCCCTCTGCCTCTCTTGATTTGTCCTCCCTCCCCCTGTATCCCTCTCTCTTTTTAGTGTATCCCTTCTTCCCTGACTCCTCCATCATGTCTGTCTCCAATGTCCAGCACATTAAAGGCCCTCCCCTTCCCCTCCTACTTCTCCCTCTCCTCTCCACCTCCTCTCCCCCTCCTCCTTCTCCACCTCCTCTCCCCCCTCTTCTCCCCCTCCTCCCCTCAAGGTAGCCCACATGTCCAGGCCCATGATCACACATGTAATTGTATTTTGACAGAAAATACATTATCCTGAGTGATAAAAAGCTAATATAAAAAATGAGAGTGATTTATGAGTACAGTTGCCGATACTTATCCTTCCACTTCAAAGCCTCATGTATGTGAAAGAATGTGATAGATTTATAGGACATGGCATGCAGGTACTATAAGGAATGTGAAAACGTTTCTTTTGATATTGAAATGTATGTAAGGAATAATCGCCAAAGTACAAGGGTACAATTTGATATTTAGAAACCTAACATCAGAGAGACGAATTCATCTTGCAGTGACCCCATCTACTCAGGAGCTCAGGGCAGAGACTCTTATCCCTTGCCAACATATACATCTAAGCAGTAGAGGCTGGATCAAGACAGGTCTTTATATAAAGAACTGTGAAAAAGGTCGCTAGTTCGAATCCCCAAGCCGACAAAGGAGGAAAAAAAATGTTGATGTGCCCTTGAGCAAGGCACTTAACTCTAATTGCTCCAGGGTCTCTGTTGATAATGGCTGACCCTGGCCATGACACAACTCTAAAGGGGAGTTGGGATATGTAAGAAAACCCATTTCCAATTCACATGTATATAAAACATACTTGCATGTGTGAAGAAGGACAAATATAAGCACCCACACATATAAGTGTGAACATCTTTGTAATATCTGGAAAGGGCTGGCAGAGATTTCAAACATAAGTGGGCAATGCCAGGTAGAGAGTGGGAGCAGGCAGCAGTAAGATAAGCATGAAAGAGGATAGGTCCTTTGAGCCCTATCAGTAAAATAAAGACCAAATGCAATAAATCCTGTCTGAATAACACATTCTATCAACACCCCTCCCTGTGAGAGACCTTTACTTTAAATGCCGTGCACTCACTAAACGAGACATTTATTATGTGTTGGTTTTGGAGAGAGAGAGTTGTGCCTCAATCTGCCTATAAAATGTTTCTAGTCTACACATTCACGCACCACACAGACACACACACACACACACACACACACACACACACACACACACACACACACACACACACCACACACACACACACACACACACACACACACACACACACACACACACACACACACACACACACACACAGTGTCCAGGCTGTACCAAGAGTGGGCTTACAATCCCCACACCCTCCCAACCCTGCAGTGCCCCTCTGCCCTCCGACATGCAGTGGTCATGACCGGGAGAGTGTTGACACGGCTATACCCAGCTCAGCATGCGACTGGTTAGTGTTGGCATACCCCTCTCTGATTTGAACCATTCACATCAGCCCTGCTCATTCAAAACAAAGCACCAGCCAATAATACGATCAGGAGGTTTAAAAGAGCAACAACTGCGTTCTACATTTCTATTTTCATTTCAGATTTTAGTTTTTCTTCAAGACAATGAACTTCAAATAAGATTTTCATCATTACAGGGGAATCCAATAACATCCAATAGCTGAATGGCTTCGAATAATAAATATTCATTGTAAAAAGCCTTGCAGCGATGTGTGTGTTGTCTTCCAAATCTGTTTACGTTCTTCTTTCACTGATTGAATCAATTAGATGTGTGTTAACAGAATGCTTCTGGGACAGGCCTGTAGACATGCCACATCTCAGACAGCTCAGCACTGTCTATAGAGATGGGCAGTCATACAGTAGGAATGCACTCACCATCCCTATGGGGTTAGCTATTCACATACACTACCGTTCAAAAGTTTGGGGTAACTTAGAAATGTCCTTGTTTTTGAAAGAAAAGCACATTTTAGTCCATTTAAAATAACATCAAATAGATCAGAAATACAGTGTAGACATGGTTAATGTTGTAAATGACTATTGTAGCTGGAAACGGCAGATTTTTTTATGGAATATCTACATAGGCATACAGAGGCCCATTATCAGCAACCATCACTCCTGTGTTCCAATGGCACGTTGTGTTAGCTAATCCAAGTTTATCATTTTTAAAGGCTAATTGATCATTAGAAAACCCTTTTACAATTATGTTTGCACAGCTGAAAACCTGGTGTTCTGATTAAAGACGCAATAAAACTAGCCGTCTTTAGACTGGTTGAGTATCTGGAGCATCAGCATTTGTGGGTTCGATTACAGGCTCAAAATGGCCAGAAACAAAGAACTTTCTTCTGAAACTCGTCAGTCTATTCTTGTTCTGAGAAATAAAAGCTATTCCATGAAACTGCCAAGAAACTATTCCATGAAACTGCCAAGAAACTGAAGATCTCCTACAACGCTGTGTACTACTCCCTTCACAGAACAGCGCAAACTGGCTCTAACCAGAATAGAAAGAGGAGTGGGAGCCCCCGGTGCACAACTGAGCAAGAGGACAAGTACATTAGAGTGTCTAGTTTGAGAAACAGTCCTCAACTGGCAGCTTCATTAAATAGTACCTGCAAACACCAGTCTCAACGTCAACAGTGAAGAGGCGACTCTGGGACGCTGGCCTTCTAGGCAGAGTTGCAAAGAAAAAGCCATATCTCAGACTGACCAATAAAAAGAAAAGATTAAGATGAGCCAAATAACACAGACACTGAACAGAGGAACTCTGCCTAGAAGGCCAGCATCCCGGAGTCGCCTCTTCACTGTTGAGACTGGTGTTTTGTTTTTAGTTGTGGTGGTGGTTGTGGTTGTGGCGGTGGTTGTGGTGGTGGTTGTGGTGGTGATTGTGGTTGTGATGGTAGTGTTGTGACGGTAGTTGTGGCAGTGGTTGTGTTGGTGGTGGTTGTGGTAGTGAATGGACTCACCTTGGCAGGTCTTGCTGTCGTCCTTCAGCTGCTCACCAGAAGGACACTTGCAGTAGAAGCTGCCGATGGTGTTGCAACACAGAGCCTCACAACCGCCGTTAGTCTCCTCACACTCATTTACATCTGACAGGGACACACAAACAGTGACCGGTCAGTCACCCAGCAACATATTTTACATTGGTGTGGCAGACTTCCGGATTAAGCGAGCAGTGTGATAAGAAATAGAGCGGCCAGGCGGGTCATGTTTCGTATGACTCGACCTTCGTCTCTCCCAGAGCCCATTTAAGGGAGTTTAAGGATGAGCCAAGGTTGTAATTCGGGGAGAAAATGGGGGTAAATAAAATACACTTGCGGTCATACCACCCTGAACACGCCTGATCAGGGTTGGGCCTGGTTAGTATTTGGATGGGAGACCACATTTCTTTATAAGAAATAATGGGACGTGAAGAACACCAGCTAGTCTCTTGGTAGAGCCAGTAAGCTGAATGACTTCCCTCTAAACCACATTAAGTAGAAACAAGCTTTCTCTTTGATTTCATGTCAGATAGAGTTGAACTCCAATGTCTTGAGTTTGGGTCTGATTTGTGAGGTTTGGAAGAGCTGCTTCAATGCTTACGGAAAGTCATGACAGCAATTATCAGACCATAATATACAGTTTCCATCTTCAAGCCTTTCTCTCTCTAAATGTCCAACAGCATGAGGTGCAGCTGTGTTGTACAACAACATCTTCACTTTCCAATGTAAGAATAATGACTCTCTCTGTAATCCAATTTGGGGCATCAGATTTGTATTAAAACCTTATAATGGAAAATATTTATGATCAGACCCTAATGTGAGCAGTTTTGACATACAAACCTTATTGTGAGTATTCATGCAACTAACAGTCTCAAATATGCATCACAGTTTGAATATAACCACAAGCTTCCAAGACACCAGATCAGATATCTTGGTAACCATGAACAGAACCCCTGCCAGCGTCTGCATCAGCACATTAACACAGCACACACAAGTCTTGTCTGAGTCAGACGAGAGAAACTCAGAAATTCAGCCAATAGAAACCAGAGAACCAGAGAGTTTGCCAATCACATCATGGCTCTGAGAAGCCACAATCTTTCTTTCTCATCTATATCCCATACACAGCCTGTCAGCGCTGTCAATCAACTGACCACACATTCTCTCACTGCTTCACAGTCTTCACACACTGACTCAGATCCTGATCAGGTGCTGACAGAAACACGATGTATCTTTAGTTGGAAAAGAGAACATCCAAAGGTCATTCAAATACAGCACAAGCAGGGTCTTGATAACTGTAAAATAATGTAACTGTGAAGGAATGCTACAGTGCTGTGAGGGAATGGATGAGTTGGTGGAGAGAGAGAGAAAGGGACGAGGAGGAGGGTATTTGCGTTGCACTCCTAATAATTTTATAGCCCCCTCTATGTCCATAAACAGAGGAGAGTTACGGAGCAATCCTGGGACTGTCAGGGGAAATGGAGGCTAGTTGTTTTCCTGTTTCAAATCAAAACAAATCAAATCAAATCAAATGGTATTTGTCACATGTGCCGAATACAACAGGTGTAGACCTTACAGTGAAATGCTTACTGACAAGCCCTTAACTAACAATGCAGTTTTAAGAAAAAAATACATGTTAAGTAAAAAATAGATAAGTAAAAAATAAGAAATAAAAGTAACAAATAATTAAAGAGCAGCAGTAAACTAACAATAGTGAGGCTATATACAGGGGGTACCGGTACAGAGTCAAAAAGAGGGGGGTCAATGCAAATAGTCTCGGTAGCCATTTGATTAGCTGTTCAGGAGTCTTACGGCTTGGGGATAGAAGCTGTTGAGAAGCCTTTTGGACCTAGACTTGGCGCTCCGGTACCGCTTGCCATGCGGTAGCAGAGAGAACAGCCTATGACTAGGGTGGCTGGAGTCTTTGGTATAGAGGTCCTGGATAGCAGGAAGCTTAGCCCCAGTGATGTACTGGGCCGTACGTACTACCCTCTCTAGTGCCTTGCAGTCGGAGGCTGAGCAGTTACCATACCAGGCAGTGATGCAACCAGTCAGGATGCTCCCAATGGTGTAGCTGTAGAACTTTTTGAGGATCTGAGGACCCATGCCAAATCTTTTCAGTCTGCTGAGGGGGAATAGGTTTTGTTTCAGTGTATATTTTGTGCATTCAGCCACGGCCAGCACAAACCAGCCAATTACAGACCTCGTAGTTCTCTCCTAGTTTATAACATCTGGAATGTGTAACGGCCGAAACACTAGGCTTTATTTTCCCCATTCACCAAACATTAAAACAAATACCTCATTTGTAGTTAAATTAATGAGGTATGAGCTGGAGACTCATATCTCCCTCACTAACTTTAAGCATCAGCTGTCAGAGCAGCTCATAGATCATTGCACCTGTGCATAGCCCATCTGTAAATAGCCCATCCAACTACCTTATCCCCTCTACTTGCACATTCATCTTCTGCACATCTATCACTCCAGTGTTTAATTGCTAAATTGTAATTATTTATTGCCTTACCTCCCTAATCTTGCCTAATTTGCACACACTGTATATAGATTGTTTCTATTGTGTTATTGACTGTACGTTTGTTTATTCCATTTGTAACTCTGTGATGTTGTTTGTGTCGCACTGCTTTGAACTTGTTCTCAACTGACCTACCTGGTTAAATAAAGGTGAAATATATATATATTTTTTTTATAAAAAGTTATAAAAAGCACAATTTGGTAAGGGTAATTGTCCACTCAAGGTGTTTCTCTCATCTCAATAATATAATAAAATAATGTATGCTATTTAGCAGACGCTTTTATCCAAAGCGACTCACAGTCATGTGTGCATACATTTTACATTTGGATGCCCATGGGAATCAAACCCACATATTAGGAAGCCATTTGTGTTGCCCTGGTGCTGAAGATGTGTTTTGCTGAGGAAGTGTTGTATACAGTAGCAACACATTTGGGGGAATTATTTTATAATATTATACAAATTACAGGTCTGTACAGAACAGGATTAAAGGCTAGGGAGGGATCCCATTGATCATCATTGAGCAGGAATGCAGGCAGGGCAGACCCTAGTGGTAGCTGAGGGGAATAACACATTCCTGTCTCCTGGCTGTGAACAGAATGTGACCTGCAGGTTAAGGACATGACTCCGGGACCCCAGAGGAGCCCTTGTTGTTTTCATGTCAGTTTGTACGGGGTCAGGAAGAGTGGGGCTGGGGACCTGTATCCCCCAGGTCTGTGGCTCCCAGGGTTCATGCTGGGTCAGGGTCACAGTCATGTGTATTTCTGCTCACTGGAAACCAGGAATGATGAACTACTATGGGTCAAGGTCCTGTAAAATGTTGCTCCCATGTTTCATGAGCTGAAATAAAAAAATCACAGAAATGTTCCAAATGCACAAAAACCTTATTAAGCTCAAATTTTGTGGACAAATTTGTTTACATCCCTGTTAGTGAGCATTTCTCCTTTGCCAAGATAATCCATCCACCTGACAAATGTGGTATATCAAGAAGCTGATTAAACAGCATGATCATTACACAGGTGCACCTTGTACAGGGGACAATAAAATGCAACAGATGTTTCAAGTTTTGAGGGAGCATGCAATTGGCATGATGACTGCAGGAATGTCCACGGGAGCTGTTGCCAAAGAACTGAATGTTAATTTCTCTACCACAAACTACCTCCAACATCGTTTTAGAGAATTTGGTAGTACATCCAACCGGCCTCACAACTACATCCACGCCAGCCCAGGGAGGATGGTGGGGAATGGAGTGGTGCTGAGGAGTATTTCTGTCTGTAATAAAGCCCTTTTGTGGGGAAAACCCATTCTGATTGGCTGGGCCTAGCTCCCCAGTGGGTGGGCCTATGCTTTCCAAGGCCCACCCATGGCTGCACGCCTGCCCAGTCATGTCAAATCCATAGATTAGGGCCTAATTGATTTATTTCAATTGACTGATGACTTTATATGAACTGTAATGGCTGTCATAGAGAGGGGACCAAAACGCAGAGTGTTGATTGCTCATGATGAATATTTATTTTTACTCAGAACACTAAAGAAAAAATAACAAAGAGAAAACAAAAGCACACAGTTCTGTCAGGTAAGGAAAACTAAACAGAAGACAACTACCCACCAACACAGGTGAAAAAAAAATAACTACTTAAGTATGATCTCCAATTAGAGACAACGAGGACCAGCTGCCTCTAATTGGAGATCATCCCAAAAAAACAACAACATAGAAATAGAAAACTAGAACCCAAACATAGAAATACAAAACATAGAAAAACACAAAACACCCCCTGTCACGCCCTGACCTAACTCTACCATAGAAAATAACATCTTACTATGGTCAGGACGTGACAGTAACTCAGCAAAATCTTAGAAATTGTTGCATGTTGCGTTTATATTTTTGGTTCAGTATAGATACTCACTGGAGCATGTTAAAACAAAAATGACTGTGGGAGGGGTCTCGAATGGTTGAAGGACAGCTATTGGGGAACTGTGATCTTGGAGGGTTCGGGTTTCACAAGATTGTGTTCATGAAAAAGGAAACTATGACATATATTTTATATCACTATCATGCACACACACCCTCACACATAAGGATGGCTCTGCTCCGTTGCGGAAAGACTGATACATGTTTGATAGTGTCTTGATGCTGTATTGTTTGTCCTTCATGTTCTAATACTTTAATGTTACCCCTTCCTTGTGTTTTTCGTAATAAATCATTTTTTAAAAACAAAAAAAACTGTTGAGCGTAAAAAACCCAGCAACATTGCCGTTCTTGACACACTCAAACTGGTGCGCATGGCACTTACTACCATACCCCGTTCAAAGGCACTTAAATAGTTTGCCTTGCCCATTCACCCTCTGAATGGCACACATAGACAATCCATGTCTCAATTGTCTCAAGGTGTAAAAAACCTTCTTTAACCTGTCTCGTCCCCTTCATCAACACTGATTGGAGTGGATTTAACAGGTGACATCAATAACAGATCATAGGTTTTACCTGAATTCACCTGGTCAGTCTATGTCATGGAAAGATCAGGTGTTCTTAATGTTTTGTACACTCAGTGAAGTGTATATCCTGATTGTCAAAGTATAACAACATTTAAGTAGGGAGAAGCCACAATGTGTAACTCTACGCCAGACATGGCATAGGGGTCCTGAGGTCCTGAGATCCTCAAAAGGTTCTACAGCTGCAACATCGAGAGCATCCTGACTGGTTGCATCACTGCCTGGTACGGCAACTGCTTGGCCTCTAACCGCAAGGCACTTCAGAGGGTAGTGCGTACGGCCCAGTACATCACTGGGGCTAAGCTGCCTGCCATCCAGGACCTCTACACCAGGCGGTGTCAGAGGAAGGCCCTAAAAATTGTCAAAGACCCCAGCCACCCCAGTCATAGACTGTTCTCTCTACTTCCGCATGGTAAGCGGTACCGGAGTGCTAAGTCTAGGACAAAAAGGCTTCTCAACAGTTTTTACCCCCAAGCCATAAGACTCCTGAACAGGTAATCAAATGGCTACCCAGACTATTTGCATTGTGTGACCCCCCCCCACCCCTCTGTTTACACTGCTGCTACTCTCTGTTTATCATATATGCATAGTCATTTTAACTATACATTCATGTACATACTACCTCAATTGGGCCGACCAACCAGTGCTCCTGCACAGTGGCTTACCGGGCTATCTGCATTGTGTCTCACCCACCACCCGCTAAGCCCTCTTTTACGCTACTGCTACTCTCTGTTCATCATATATGCATAGTCACTTTAACCATATCTACATGTACATACTACCTCAATCAGCCTGACTAACCGGTGTCTGTATGTAGCCTCACTATTTTCATAGCCTCGCTACTGTATACAGCCTGTCTTTTTACTGTTGTTTTATTTCTTTACCTACCTATTGTTCACCTAATACCTTTTTTGCACTATTGGTTAGAGCCTGTAAGTAAGCATTTCACTGTAAGGTCTACCTGTCATATTCAGCGCACGTGACAAATAAACTTTGATTTGATTTGATGTATTTACTATTCATCACCAAGAACAATGAGAAAGACTCCCTCACCGTCAAAACAGGTCCCACGACGATGAACCCAGTGACCTCTGAAATCATGAGTGGGTCGCCTAGTGATTGGTGCACAGGCTACACCCACACCTGACTCCAGGGGTCAGCAATGGGATGCTCTTGTCTCCAGTCCTAGTACAGGTAACCTCCATCCACAATGGACCCACATTACATTTACATTATCTCAGTGCTTTGTCCCAACATAAGAGAAACACGATAGCAATAGGCTACTGTCCTACACATGGAGTTAAGCTGAAGATTCAGTCTTGTATGAAGGATGCTTTAGCTACTTTTTCTCTACCCCTGACATCTGTAATGGGGACAGACAGGGATACAGTGAGGGAAAAAAGTATTTGATCCCCTGCTGATTTTGTACGTTTGCCCACTGACAAAGAAATGAACAGTCTATAATTTTAATGGTAGGTTTATTTGAACAGTGAGAGACAGAATAACAACAACAAAAATCCTGAAACACGCATGTCAAAAATGTTATGAATTGATTTGCATTTTAATGAGGGAAATTAGTATTTGACCCCCTCTCAATCAGAAAGATTTCTGGCTCCCAGGTGTCTTTTATACAGGTAACGAGCTGAGATTAGGAGCACACTCTTAAAGGGAGTGCTCCTAATGTCAGCTTGTTACCTGTATAAAAGAGACCTGTCCACAGAAGCAATCAATCAATCAGATTCCAAACTCTCCACCATGGCCAAGACCAAAGACCTCTCCAAGGATGTCAGGGACAAGATTGTAGACCTACACAAGGCTGGAATGGGCTACAAGACCATCGCCAAGCAGCTTGGTGAGAAGGTGACAACAGTTGGTGCGATTATTTGCAAATGGAAGAAACACAAAAGAACTGTCAATCTCCCTCGGCCTGGGGCTCCATGCAAGATCTCACCTCGTGGAGTTGCAATGACCATGAGAACGGTGAGGAATCAGCCCAGAACTACACGGGAGGATCTTGTCAATGATCTCAAGGCAGCTGGGACCATAGTCATCAAGAAAACAATTGGTAACACACTACGCCATCAAGGACTGAAATCCTGCAGCGCCCGCAAGGTCCCCCTGCTCAGAAAGCACATATACATGCCAGTCTGAAGTTTGCCAATGAACATCTGAATGATTCAGAGGACAACTGGGTGCAAGTGTTGTGGTCAGATGAGACCAAAATGGAGCTCTTTGGAATCAACTCAACTCGCCGTGTTTGGAGGAGGAGGAATGCTGCCTATGACCCCAAGAACACCATCCCCACCGTCAAACATGGAGGTGGAAACATTATGCTTTGGGGGTGTTTTTCTGCTAAGGGGACAGGACAACTTCACCGCATCAAAGGGACGATGGAAGGGGCCATGTACCGTCAAATCTTGGGTGAGAACCTCCTTCCCTCAGCCAGGGCATTGAAAATGGGTCGTGGATGGGTATTCCAGCATGACAATGACCCAAAACCCACGGCCAAGGCAACAAAGGAGTGGCTCAAGAAGAAGCACATTAAGGTCCTGGAGTGGCCTAGCCAGTCTCCAGACCTTAATCCCATAGAAAATCTGTGGAGTGAGCTGAAGGTTCGAGTTGCCAAACGTCAGCCTCGAAACCTTAATGACTTGGAGAAGATCTGCAAAGAGGAGTGGGACAAAATCCCTCCTGAGATGTGTGTAAACCTGGTGGCCAACTACAAGAAACGTCTGACCTCTGTGATTGCCAACAAGGGTTTTTCCACCAAGTACTAAGTCATGTTTTGCCAAGGGGCAAATACTTATTTCCCTCATTAAAATGAAAATCATTTTATAACATTTTTGACATGTGTTTTTCAGGATTTTTTGGTTGTTATTCTGTCTCTCGCTGTTCAAATAAACCTACCATTAAAATTATAGACTGATCATTTCTTTGTCAGTGGGCAAACGTACAAAATCAGCAGGGGATCAAATACTTTTTCCCCTCACTGTATATGATCATTTCTCCAGATTAGTTAGTATGATGTTGCAGTATTCCTGTTTCTCTGGTAAAATGTCTGGTAAAAATGTAATCTAGTCCCTAGCACTGTTTGGAGCTCCATAGAGTCAGAGCCACCTGTATTATAGTACTGCAGGACAAGCTGCCAATGTAAAGGAAAGGGCTGCTTTTCCTTTATTAGTCTTTTCTCTCAGGTGGTCATTGGAACAGTTCATTGTACATATCATGCACACTGATCCAACATAACTGTACCCTGAATCTGCTCCTAGAACCACTATTCATACACGTATTATTACTACTGAACGACAGCTACTTCTACTGCAACCAAGTTGTAAAAACAGTTGAAAGCATCGGCATCAAATGAACGAAGGCTGACTTAAGCACACTTCCTGTGGAAGAGAAGACCCTTTTGAACATGATCATGATCAATGCCATCCCCACATACTTTGTTCATTAGACAGTGGCCTCTTCCCTGGCCTAAAGCCCAGAGATCATGAGCTCTAGAGGGCAGGTGCATTTCCTATGAGATTATGATCCCTAGACAAAGCGGGCTGTCTGAGGGCCCAGAGGCCTGGCCCAGCTTGCCCATGCTCCATGTACCATGCTCCAGGTCATGTTTAGAGGTTGGAACTGACTCAGGCAGGCATGGAAAAATACACAGCTATAATTACACATGATGGATGTCTGTGTATTGGTGACCCGGAATGAAATAGGAGGCAACACAGTCTCCTAGGACTAATGGTATAGCATGACATGGAATTTGGACACCAATACTCCATAGTTAAGTTAACCCCCTGTCCCAAAACAATCAGCCTGTCTAGACAGAGGGTTCTGAATGCTCAGAAGAACAGCCCACTTTCCAGAAGGGTATGAATAAACCTCTGGTTCTGATGCACAGGAGCATATAAACATGTGTACGTCCACACACGTACGCGCAAGCACGTATATACATACACACACACACACACACACACACACACACACACACACACACACACACACACACACACACACACACACACACACACACACACACACACACACACACACACACACACACACACACACAAAATGGCCTGTGTTCTCTGCTCTAGCTGTGTGTTCAGCTGGATCTCATCAGGGCTGTCCCTACACAGTGGGAAGGCCTCAGTGAACTGTCTGTCCTATGGTCCATACCATATAACATTTTAACAGTCCACCAGCTGGACCCCCAGTGAACCTGTCCTCCATATACTCATGACTCATTTATTTTTACTGCCAGCCTGTGGCTGCTGGCAATCACTCGGACACACACAGCAGCCCCCAATAATATATCATATCACTGAACGTTTGTCTGCCCCTTCACTGTGTTCAACTCAGCAGGATATCTATACATTATACAGTACATGTACACATACTGTACAGCCACAAGTCAGGGCTCAACGTAATCTATGCTGCCTTGTCTATTACTACTAAAGTGAAAAACGAAACAAAAACAACACAAATATGACTAATACAAATGGTGTATTTCCCAGGAGTGGATATTCTGTTCCGAAACAAATCAAACAAAAAAAGAACAGAAAACAAACACTCTTTAACTAATCGCTACATTCAAAAGTGTTTTGGGATTAACCCGCATGTGAGAGCTGGGTTTCATTCTTGGGCTGTATTTTGCGACTTCCTGTGATAAGGACTACAGCCACGTTCCCATGGGGCCTGGGTTAAAGTCTGAGTAGGACCATAGGGGTCTAACACTAACACAGCGACGTACTGCAGCTGGGACCAGGGCCAAAGACAACCACCAGGCCCTGATCCTATCTCCAGGGTCACAGGCCGGAACATTTGAGCATTCATCAAGGGGAAGTCATTGATAGCCCTGGCCTGTTTCCTCTTAGGTTCCAGATCTAAAAACCTGCTGCTTTCATCTGCTTGACTCCTCGTCCAGCAGAGCTACTCAGAGCTGCATTCACCAGGGGATAAGCTAAGATGAAGGTTGGGACACCAGCTCATAGGCCTCAAAAAGGAAAGGTCTGAGAGGCAGGATATTAAAACTGATGATGACTGAGGAGATTGGAGGGTTATCTCTTGACTAGGCCAAGTATTTGAACAGGGCAGTTTATGAGAGCATGTTGTTAGACAATGTTAGGTATGACCGTACCTTAACCCTCCATGGACTTGTATGCCATTCCACAAATTCTACAGGAACTGACAACTACACCAAATGGTTTGTGACCTTTGACCTCCAGTATAAGTGTAAGTGACTCTTGAACTGTTTATTGTAGAAGACACGTTTCCTGAGTGTCAAAAGGTCGCATGAGAGAAATTCAGAAAAAAAATTGAACTCCACACTCACCAAACAATCTTGACCTGATCATAACCTTTACAAACTCAACAGATCTCAATAGATTGAGTGGCCTACAATAGAATTTCACCCTGAACCAATTCAAAACATACATTATCCTAGACCTTTAGTGTCCCAGTACAGACTACATCAGTACTATTCCATGTTTCGATAGTGTCTTTGTTGGACGAGTTATGACAATACATTTTGTTCTGTTTCCTTGTAATGCCTCCCTGCTAGACTGCTGTCTCACTGCTATCTAAATATTTAGAGAGAGAGAGCTCAGCCAAAGCAGAAGACCTTAAGGGTGCAGGAAGACCCTCTCACCTTCCGTTTCCATGGACACGCATATACAGGTGAGGCCAGAACTGACACTTTGACCAAGGATGGATGACAGTGTTTTGATACTGATCATCACATCCACCAGCTAAACCAACCTGCAACTCTGTTACTAGCCGGTGTAGACAAGAGAGGACTCATAAATGTCTGAAATAAATATCAGGCATTAAAGTAAGTATGGCAAGATACATAATTCTTTGGTTTGAAAAGAGTCTGCTCTGCATTTCTGACCAGCATGTTTTGCTGAGAGAAGGTTAAAGAGAGTTGGATGGAGTCGATGATAGACAGGCAGAAACATGGAGAAACCAATCAAATTATAGATGGCTGGATATCAATTCCATTTAAGAGGTTGAGATGTAGAATAAGCTATTTATTTAACTAGGCAAGTCAGGTAAGAACACATTTGTTACGGGTGTGTATTGGAGGCGAAGTCAGGTGCAGGAGAGCAGAGTGTAGTTAACAGGCACACTTTTAATTCCGGTCCAAACAAAAGCACAGAAGTACATACAACGTGCCCAAAACACGGAACAATAAACAAAAGTCTGGCGCGTAACAATACACACATAACATCAAAACAATTTCACACAAAGACATGGAGGGGAACAGAGGACTAAATACATTCAGTGTGATTAGGGAATGAAAACCAGGTGTGAATGGAACAAGACAAAACAAATGGGAATATGAAAAATGGAGCGGCGACGGCTAGAAAGCCGGTGACGTCAACTGCCGAATGCCGCCCGAACAAGGAGAAGGGCCGACTTCGGCGGAAGTCATGACCACATTCTTATTTACAATGACGGCCTACCCCGGCCAAACCCTAACCCGGACGACGCTGGGCCAATTGTGTGCTGCCCTATGGGACTCGCAATCACCTACCGGTTGTGATACAGCCTGGAATCGAACCAGGGTCTGTAGTGACGAATTTAGATCGCTGTGCCACTCAGGAGCTATGCATAGTACAACTCGTTTTACCTCTCCTAAAACAGTGTCCCCTGCTGTTGGCCTTAGCCACAGGTCTGTGTGAGATGGGGTGGCTTCCTGCAGTGGTTTTGAAACAGAAAAACTATAGTCAGCATAGTCATTTGGTGGATACATATCCTGGTCCTAATCTTCATAGTCATCTTTGTTATTCTATTTGCATATGCTTTGATAAGGAACACAGTCCAGAGAGACTACTGTTTGTGTGGGTGACATAATCCATAACTCATTCAGGATGGAAAAATGATTCATGAACTAGATAAGCTGCTTAACAAGTATACTATAGCTTCTTGTTTTTGTTAACTCCTCATTCCTCTACACACAGTACAGCTATTGACTGTCTAGCTGCATATATTTATCTTGACCCTAAACACATAGAATGCTGTCATAGGTCCCATACCTCTCAGAACCCAACACAGTTGAACCTGTCGCTTAATGATTCTAGAATTGATTATATACAGTACATTTATGTTTTCAGCACTTTCAGAGGACAGAATTACAGTTCAATCAACCTTCATGTTCATTCATTCTGTGTTCCCGGTCCAAAATGACCGCCCCATTATAGCTGATTATAAATCCATAATAATACATATATTATCACCTAATGTTGTGTTAGATCTTTTTATCAACTTAAGTTATTGTGAACATTACATGTTGTGAACTTCTACTTGCTATTTATGGCCTGTAGGCCTCATTGACCTGAGCTCATACAACTCATTTTGAGTAAAAAAAGCATAATGTAGGGATTATTTTGACTATAACAAATACTCAGATGAAACATATTGTGCTCTTTATCACAGATTACTTTTTGTCAAAGTTTAACAAGGACATTTGTTTTGAAACAATTTCAAATGTTTAAATAGTGGCACAAAATAACATCTGTTGTGTTCCTGGTCAAAACTGACCGGTATGATTTTACTAGTAAAGAAAGGACGTAGGCCCAAAACTACACATGAAAACTTTACCATGTTACAAAATGAATGTCAGAACACATTAAAGAACAAAAGTAACCATAACAGTAATCACAATCTGTCAATCAATGGTGGTTACATTTTGTATGTTCTTATGCACATGTTGGACAATATGTGGTGGTTGTTGCATGTGCATTGCAAATACACTGCTCAAAAAAATAAAGGGAACACTTAAACAACACAATGTAACTCCAAGTCAATCACACTTCTGTGAAATCAAACTGTCCACTTAGGAAGCAACACTGATTGACAATAAATTTCACATGCTGTTGTGCAAATGGAATAGACAACAGGTGGAAATTATAGGCAATTAGCAAGACACCCCCAATAAAGGACTGGTTCTGCAGGTGGGGACCACAGACCACTTCTCAGTTCCTATGCTTCCTGGCTGATGTTTTGGTCACTTTTGAATGCTGGCGGTGCTTTCACTCTAGTGGTAGCATGAGACGGAGTCTACAATCCACACAAGTGGCTCAGGTAGTGCAGCTCATCCAGGATGGCACATCAATGCGAGCTGTGGCAAGAAGGTTTGCTGTGTCTGTCAGCGTAGTGTCCAGAGCATGGAGGCGCTACCAGGAGACAGGCCAGTACATCAGGAGACGTGGAGGAGGCCGTAGGAGGGCAACAACCCAGCAGCAGGACCGCTACCTCCGCCTTTGTGCAAGGAGGAGCAGGAGGAGCACTGCCAGAGCCCTGCAAAATGACCTCCAGCAGGCCACAAATGTGCATGTGTCTGCTCAAACGGTCAGAAACAGACTCCATGAGGGTGGTATGAGGGCCCGACGTCCACAGGTGGGGGTTGTGCTTATAGCCCAACAACGTGCAGGACGTTTGGCATTTGCCAGAGAACACCAAGATTGGCAAATTCGCCACTGGCGCCCTGTGCTCTTCACAGATGAAAGCAGGTTCACACTGAGCACGTGACAGACGTGACAGAGTCTGGAGACGCCGTGGAGAACGTTCTGCTGCCTGCAACATCCTCCAGCATGACCGGTTTGGCGGTGGGTCAGTCATGGTGTGGGGTGGCATTTCTTTGGGGGGCCGCACAGCCCTCCATGTGCTCGCCAGAGGTAGCCTGACTGCCATTAGGTACCGAGATGAGATCCTCAGACCCCTTGTGAGACCATATGCTGGTGCAGTTGGCCCTGGGTTCCTCCTAATGCAAGACAATGCTAGACCTCATGTGGCTGGAGTGTGTCAGCAGTTCCTGCAAGAGGAAGGCATTGATGCTATGGACTGGCCCGCCCGTTCCCCAGACCTGAATCCAATTGAGCACATCTGGGACATCATGTCTCGCTCCATCCACCAACGCCACATTGCACCACAGACTGTCCAGGAGTTGGCGGATGCTTTAGTCCAGGTCTGGGAGGAAATCCCTCAGGAGACCATCCGCCACCTCATCAGGAGCATGCCCAGGCGTTGTAGGGAGGTCATACAGGCACGTGGAGGCCACACACACTACTGAGCCTCATTTTGACTTGCTTTAAGGACATTACATCAAAGTTGGATCAGCCTGTAGTGTGGTTTTCCACTTTAATTTTGAGTGTGACTCCAAATCCAGACCTCCATGGTTTGATAAATTGGATTTCCATTGATTATTTTTGTGTGATTTTGTTGTCAGCACATTCAACTATGTAAAGAAAAAAGTATTTAACAAGATGATTTATTTCATTCAGATCTAGGATAGGCTGTTTAAGTGTTCCCTTTATTTTTTTGAGCAGTATATATGCACTGCATTTACGGCACATAATGCTTGTATTCACATCTCTTGGTGCACACAGAATGCACCTCTTCCTTTTGTCTCTTCTGTCTCTGGTGTCCGTAGATCTTGCTTCTGGCCCTTGTATATCTCTCCCCAATCCAGCAGAGGATGGTGTTCCAGGAAGGTGTTGGCGCCTTTGAATGAGGGGTGCCACCATGGCTTTCCCAACTCTTCTAGGAATAGACTCCTCTTGAAGAATTTCCCCTGCTTCCAGCCTGGAATCACCTCCATCCACACCACAAAGGTGTTGTAGGCCGACACATCTAGGATGTTCCCTGTGGCTCAGTTGGTAGAGCATGGTGTTTGCAACGCCAGCATGGTGTGTGCAATGCCAGGGTTGTGGGTTTGATTCCAACGGGGGACCAGTACAAAAAAAAAAAAAAAAATACAAATGCATGAAATGTATGCATTCACAACTGTAAGTCGCTCTGGATAAGAGCATCTGCTAAATGACTAAAATGTAAATGTAAAAATGTAAATGTTGAAAGAACACCACAATGGGCCAACGTGCCGGCATCCTCTTACAAGAGTATATGACACTAACCTGCAAAAGTGCAACAATCAGTAAATAAAATAATGAGTACATACATGTAATACTTTGTGTTGCATAGTAACATGTGTAAATTGCTATCAAAGCACTGTTTTAATTTAAAACATATTTACATATTCAAATGAATAGAATTGACCCCATATTGGTCACAAATTCAATGAACATTTCACCAAACAACATGTCTTATTTTTATGGTGCAGATAAAACAATCTGGTAATAGAAAAAGAAGATAAAGAGTAACATACCTTATCAAGGTGGTCAGCTCCTCTTTGTTCCTGTTGTAATCCAGGACAGCGTTGGGCTTCTTGTCCTCCCTGGTACTCACAGCGGCATCCCTGTGCAGAGTTGTCATCAGGAGCACATTCTTCTTTTTCTTCGGCAGTAGGACACAAGAGTGTGTGTATCGGTGAAGGCAAATTTAGAGGAAAAACAATCCTTGTCCTTGGTAGTGAGTAAGGTAGGAGGCAACTCAGGCATGCTCCTTCTGACCGTCCCCACCATGGTAATTGTTTTGGGAGCAGCTCCTGACCAAGAACATATGAGGTGAATAAATTGTCACATGTTATGTTGTGCCCCTGGAGACCTGCAGTCATTTCCAGGACCACCCACTTCCCCTGGTTCCTTTACGGGAACACCGTCAGCAGGTTTCCTGGTGTAAACCTGCATGTTCCAGGCATAATTTGTCCTGGCATCAAATGCTGCCCATATCTTTATTCCATATTTAGACGGTCTGCTTGGCATGTACTGTTTGAATGGGCAGCGACCAGACCATCCACTGTGATGTCTGGACTTGGGTTATAGATGAGTGGCAGGAGCTCCACCCACTTGTGCCAAACCTCTCTGATCGCTGCCAGCTTGTCTTGTTGACGGCGGCCTGGTCTTGTATCACGGTTGTCGATGCAAATCACCCGTGACAACATGTGAAATGTCTGGAGTGACATAGTGGCATGAAAAATTGCCCGACCAGACTCTGGATCCCATAAACTGGTGGTAGATTAGTTTCTGGATCTGAACACACCAGCCAAAATCAAGAGACCCACGTCTTCTTGGCCGTCTGTCCAGTCCACCTCCTTCCAGTTGTCTTTGTAAATGCGTCTCCCCTCCAAGTTGGTCATGTTTATCACTATAGTTTCCATTGTCTCAGTCAGGAACGGTTCGAAGCAGGATTTTATGTCATCAACCCCGGGATACGGCTTATCTCGTTGGCCCTGGGGTCATGCTGATAACATTTTCAGCCGACAGCCGACCTCTCCTCTCAGGTGAGGATGAAGACCAGGACAAATTCCCATTCTTTGACCGGAATGTAACAACAACCTCAGCAGGGCCCTCTTCCTCATCACTGGATTGTTCCACAATGGTTGTCTCTTGGTCTGGATCATATTCTGTGTTGTCTTCAACTTCTGACACTTCCTGCTCTAATGCATCTTCACTGTCTGTTTCCTGTCCTCTCTCCTCCTCACCAGTGTCATGATCAAAGATATGATCAAGAGCCTCACATACAGTATATTGTTTGGTCATTGTGCTGCCACAGAATGAATTGTGAGCAAGGCCTCAAAAAAGCTTTATATATCAGAGCTGCGAGAAAAGTTCCATATATTATTGAAACAATTATGCAATTGTTTGTGAGAATGCCAACAGGTGTGGTTCCCGTGGGGGAAAGATTGTGTTAGGGAAAGGTTCCCGTGGGGTTGCCATGGAAACCAAGAAGGGGAGTGAGGTGTGTGTGCGTGTGTGCTCAAACACACATGCATGTGGGGGTTTGGGAGAGGAAGTGTGTCCATCTGATGAATGGGCATGTGCCTGAACTCAATTTTATACACTAATTGTAGTCTCACCCATTCATTTCTAATGACACCACAGGTGTACAAAAGTTAAATAAAACACCCAAAATGTAATGAAAATCATCAACATGTATTTTGTGTGTTCAGATGCCCTGTGTGGACAAAGTCATGGAACCTTATGACAATCAGATGAAATGAACTACATTTTTCAGAGAGATAACTTGTAAATCAGTCCAATTCGACCGGAACACAACAGGAGGGTTAATTTAATATAATTACAACCCTGCTGCCACAACACAACACAATACCACACTCCTTATTCAAAGCAGTAAGTGAAGCAAATATACTGAACAAAAATATAAACGCAACATTAAATAATTTCTAAGATTTTACTGAGTTATAGTTCATACACGGAAATCAGTCAATTGAAATAAATTAATTAGGCCCTAATCTATGGATTTCACATGACTTGGCAGGGGCGCAGCCATAGATGGGCCTGGGAGGGCATTTTTTTGTTCATTTTTTTATTTCACCTTTATTTAACCAGGTAGGCAAGTTGAGAACAAGTTCTCATTTACAATTGTGACCTGGCCAAGATAAAGCAAAGCAGTTCGACACATACAACAACACAGAGTTACACATGGAGTAAAACAAACATACAGTCAATAATACAGTAGAAGGCATAGGCCCACCCACTTGGAGACCAGGCCCACCCACTGGGGAGCCAGGCCCAGCCAATCAGAATGAGTTTTCCCCACAAAAGGGCTTGAATACAGACATAAATACTCCTCAGTTTCATCAGCTGTCAGGGTGGCTGGTCTCAGACAATCCCACAGGTAAAGTGGTAAAGTTGGACGTACTGTCAAATTCTCTAAAACGACGTTGGAGGTGGCTTCTGGTAGAGAAATGAACATTCAATTCTCTGGCAACAGCTCTGGTGGACATTCCTGCTGTCAGCATGCCAATTGCACGCTCCCTCAAAACTTGAGACATCTGTGGCATTGTGTTGTGTGACAAAACTGCACATTTTAGAGTGGCCTTTTATTGTTCCCAGCACAAAGTGCACCTGTGTAATGATCATGCTGTTTAATCAGCTTCTTGATATGCCACACCTGTCAGATGGATGGATTATCTTGACAAAAGAGAAATGCTCACTAACAGGGATATAAACAAATTTGTGCACAAAATTTGAGAGAAATACTCTTTTTGTGCGTATGAAACATTTCTGTGATCTTTTATTTCAGGTGATGAAACATGGGACCAACACTTTACATGATGCATTTAGCTTTTTGTTCAGTATATATTCACTAAGGTTAACCACATGGCCTCTACTGACATGACTAGCATATGATCATACAGGGCAGTCAGAAAGATTCTCTAATGGTAATGACTTCCGAATGGAACTTCTGGCAATGTGTTCCCACTAAGGACCTTCTAATTGTGGTTGGTTCAGCAGCTGTGTAGCACTGCAATTGGGATGTGGTGCACCAAGCTTCTGTTCCATTGCCTTTTCCCCCCACCAGAGAAGTTTAAAAATGGTGCACCACACACAGCAAACAGTCCTATGTGATAGCCTACACATCTAACACTACACTCAAGGACCACTTAGTCTTCCACGAATTCATCAAAGCTCTTGGCAACGTGATTAAACGGATGTGATTAATGCTGGTTGACATACTGTATGCTTTTGGGATCGTGTGATCAATAAAATGGAGATATAAGCAGAGTATTATATCTCTGCTATAGCTCACATTGATTTCCTTGACAAAAATGTAACAATCGTGCAAATATTATCCATTTCTGATGGTTAAATAATACTGTGGATATAGTCATATTAGCTCTGATGAGTTGCATAAAGCTGAACCCTTGCTGTTGGGCCATATATTTCTCATGTGAAAGCTCAGATAGACAGAATACACCCAAATACTCCACATATCTGCCTTTGCAAAACAGCTGTTTGTTTTTACACAATTCGTCTTCCCAAGGCATGTGTTGACAAGACACCACAGACAAATAAGTGAGCCTCATCGTGGGGCTGAGAAGAACTCCCAGCAGTTCTGACTGCAAAGAGGGAAACTGAGCAACAAACTGTTCTTCTTTCAGAGCATATCAATCAACAGCCTTGGAAGCTAGCAGTTGTCTCTATCCTCTCTATCCTAGTACATGAGCCACTGAGCTACTTGTGTATATGTAACCAGTAACTAATTACAGTACTTTGGGTTTATGGATGACATGATGTAAGACATGACATGCAAATATTGTAGTTAGATTTCTGAACAATGTGGTATCTGAATCATATGTTTTGATGGTCCATTTTAATGCACCATATTATCTGTGCATGTGTGTTTGCGTTAGAGCCATAGCTCGGTCTTACCCCCAGCAGCTCCAAAACCCAGTGCCTCCGTCCCAGTCACATAAGGGTGCTCCCCTCACCCCTTCCTCCCCTGAGACAAGGCTGGACTAAGCAGCACTAGGCTGCCTGTCACTGCCGCTGAGCCACTGGGAACCAGAGGGGGAGACCTCCAGGAGATCCACCAACTTGGTCATAGAGCATTTCGTATTATTCTGTACATAAATCCGAGACACCCCATTTAGTCTGATATGTTACGTTTTATATGGTATGTATTCATTTGTGGATGTCCATCACCCATTTGGTATGATATGTTACGAATTACAATTCGTATTATATGTTAAGAATTAGCAAAACGTAAGATATGTTATGAATTCTATCTAGGTGGCTAGGTGGCTAAGGGTTAGGGTTAGGGTTACGTTAAGGAGTTAGGTTAAAGAGTTAAGGCTAAGGATAGAGATTTGGGATTAGCTAACATGTTAAGTAGTTGCAAAGTTGCTAATTAGCTAAAATGCTAAAGTGATGAGATTCAAACACACAACCTTCGGGTTCCTAGACGTTACACCCTGACCAACCACCCTAAGTAACCATCTGTCTTATGTAACTATACCAAATGTAACATATCATACTAAATGGAGTATCTCGGATTTACGTACAGAACAATACTAAATGCTCCAAGATCAGGTTGGATCCACAGCACCAAGCCCTGTGTTTTAGCTGAGACAATGCTGAGATTCTTCCAGGGCACTGAAGTTTGGTGAAGGGTGGTCTGACTCCACAGTGGTAACATAATGGAGGATGTCTGACTGTGCTACGTTATGCCCTGGGAGTCACCAGACTTAACCCCCTGGCTGCCCAAGGCCTCTGTATGTATCTCACTCTCTAGCCCCTCTCTCAGTCACAGAGCTGAGGCTACATCTAGACAAAAGTAGACCACCTTTACGACTGCTGATGCTTGGTTCTCTCACTAGCATGTGTTTTATGGTCTACATGGAGTAAATAGAGAAGAAATATGCCTTGCAGACCTTGGGGGGAATGTCCTGTGCCCTTTAGCGTGTATTTTTTCTGTACACTACTTGTTTTGGCCTGACTGTTTGACCTCTGACTAGGGGAGGGTTCTGCAAGGAGCTCTGGGACAACACGGAGAGGCCACAAGGATTCCTGAAATTATTGTTATGGTTTTCAACTTGACTCCCTGTTAGTATGTGCACAATGTGCAGTGGCATGTGTCCAAGTCCACAGAGGATGGAAAAAGCCCTGAAGCTATTGCTCTACAGAGGGAAAGACAAAGCTCCATGACTGATTGTCATGTCCTATAGCTGCAGGTAAAGGGAAGCAGGTGGGATGCCTGAACATTTCGTTCAATCTACTGCAGTGATGTCATCACAACATATCAGTTATGCACTGAAGGCATAGAATGGCATGTCAGCAAAAAAAAGTTGCCCCTCTGTGAATTTCCCATAGTAATTATGACAATGATTTACATCTACAGCAACTTAAGTGTGGGGACACAATGTCTCCCAACAAACACTGGCAAGGTGAGTGACCCCGTTAAATTACATTTAAATCCGATTTACTTCACTCCTTCACACCTCAGCACACATCAGCAAAACATGGGTTCAGGGCTGTGGGCTGAGAAAAAAACAGAAGCTGAGTTAAGTGAACCCCCTCAGGGACAAGATGGATTTTACATGAAGACAGGCAAGATATACTGCAGGTGTATAGATAGGGCTAGAGGAATCAGTGAGGGAGGCATTGCTTAATGAGAACAGAGGAGGAAAAACAGAAGATAAGGAAGAACAGAGACAGATAAGAAGAATGTAAGGGAAACTGAAGGAGATAAGCTGTGGTTAACGTGAGGTACGCTGAGGTAGACAGAGCGAGGAGAGGGAGATTGAACATGTAGATTATTCTCTAAGTGTATGTTGTAAACGCTTGTCGACTCAGATTCCCATGCACTTGATGTTTTCACCCTCAGCATGACCAGGAGTGACCTTTCATCAGGGCAGCTGTAAAGAGTCTAATGAGCAAGGCTGTGAGCCCATACCCAGCCGAGACTTTTCCACAATTAGGAGAGATTAGGGGGCAGTGAAGGAGGGCAGGGGGAACAGGGGGGTAGTACCCCTCTCATTAGAGATGGCAGTCCTGATTGGACAAAACCTAAGTGATGCTCCTATTGCTAACTTACCCTTGTTCTGCTCTTACCATGGCAAACCACCTTTGTAGTCTCATCAGAACATAACCGGCAGTCCCTCTAACCACAGATATCATTGGGGTTGAGATGTTCCTGCTGTGTAACTGCTGTGTCAGGACCCAATCTCCCCACGCACTTAGTCCTTGCACAAGTGGATAGACACACCAATCGGGAGGGACGTAGTGCTGCAGCTGTAGATCCCGAGGCATCGGTCTTACACGAACCCTGATTATCTCTGGGTGGCTACCAGATATAAAACAGAGACACCATGAGTTATGAATGCATGTTAAGACACTGGAGAAGACTACCCAGCCAATGCTTCTATTCTCACAGAGAGACAGACATGTAGACAAGACCATATACTAAGGCCATGCACATGAGGCCTATTATGATTTTTATAGCAGGAGCGAAAAGAAATGTGTAGTCTGTGACATCCATTCCATACGGGCCATATGCCATGGTGTGAGATTCAGTTATTTCTGATTTGAACAGTGGATTAGATTAATGGTCAAGGTTAATGCTTAATCAAATTGTCGTAATAAAGTGTGGGATAGTCAAAACCCCGGCGCTATATCAATCTTTGTTTGTAGCATGAAATGTCTCATTCTCATGTGGTTCTCATGAGCCCAGCCGAGTGGCTAGGGACTGAGAGGCCTCACACCTGCAGCCCCTTCTGGCTCTCACATTGGAGAGAAGAGAGACACTACCACCACATTTCCTGACTGGAGCAGCACTGTTGCTTCACATATTAATACTGGAGCCTACTGTGCTAATATTAAAGCAATACAGAGGCAATCTAGTCATTAACAAACAGAATGACAAGCATTGACAAGTTTGACAGCCATCCACATTGGGAAACAAATCATTAAATAGGGGCACAAATCTTTCATGAAGTAGGAAGGCTTTAAGTGCTGAATTCTTGGAAAGATCTTCTTCTGTAATGTTTTTCTTCTCTCCAAGTTAAAGATTTTCTATAGGATTTAGTATTGAAGCATTTATTTTTTACAGTGCCAAAGGTACTGAGGCCAGAACACCTTGTTTTACATTCCGCAGTGCAGCGAGACACAGAGAGGGCAGACATATTTAGCAGCGGGAGGAAAAAGCATCATATCAGTCAACTGTCAGTCAAAGTCCTACCTGCCAGGGCTAGAGCGTGGAATGGTTTATTCTAGCAGTCAGTTAGTCCAGACCTTGACTGGACAGCAACATGTGTGTCACTGCTGCTTACTTACATCACCTCTAAATGGCCTGATGAATGTGGCGATGAGAGTTACCCTGTGTCCACAAACAGCATGTAACATTCCTGCCTTTATTACCTGTGAGGTCAGCCATGGTAAACTGCAGCTCACCCTCAGACCTATAGGCTGGGTCCACATGCCGGGTTCACCTCTGACCTCCCTGCTCCCCTGCCATCTTCAGAGACAGCAGGGGGCCACACAAGTCAGCGCTGCTGCATAAATCCGGTCAGCTTTTACACACAACACACACTCACTCAACAATACTTTGGATATGACTGCTGTCTGTTCTCATCAGTCTTAACCGAGTACAAGACTGAATGGACTGAACAGCCCCCATGGTCTTTCTTCGTGGTCTTTCTTTCAAATAACAGGAGCAAGCCACAGTGCCTTCAGAAAGTATTCACACCCCTTGACTTTTTCCACATTTTGTGGGATTAAAATGTATTTAATTGTCATTTTTTGTCAACTATCTACATAAAATACTGTAAGTATATAAAAGCTTTGCAAACCTGGATTGTACCATTATTCTTATTACAATTCTTCAAGCTCTGTCAAGTTGGTTGTTTATATTTCAATGTCGTCTTTGTAAGTAACTCCAGTATATAATTGGCCTTGCGTTTTAGGTTATTGCCCTGCTGAAAGTTGGTTTTGTGTCTGTTGGAAAGCAGACTGAACCAGGACTAGCTCTATTCCTTTTGTTATTATCCCCCCAAAAAACTTGCTAGTCCGTGCCGATGACAAGCATACCCATAACATGATGAAGCCACCACCATGCTTAAAAATATGAAGCATGTTACTCAGTGATGTGTTGTGTTGGATTTGACCCAAAGATAATGCTGTGTACTCTTTTCCATACTCTTTTCCTCTTTTCCATATTTCTAGCAGTTTTACTTTAGTGCTTCATTGCAAACAGGATGCACGTTTTGGAATATTTTTATTCTGTACAGTCTTCCTTCTTTTCACTCTGTCAATTAAGTTAGTATTGTGGAGTAATTACAATGTTGTTGATCCATCCTTAGTTTTCTCCTATCACAGCCATTTAACTATGCAACTGGTTTAAAATCACAATTGGCCTCATGGTAAAAACCCTGAGTGGTTTCCTTCCTCTCCGTCAACAGAGTTAGGAAGGACGCCTGTATCTTTGTAGTGCCTGCGTGTATTGCTACACCATCCAAAGTGTAATTAATAACTTCACCATGCTCAAAGGGTTATTCATTGTCTTCTTTTTTGTTTTTCGTCTACCAATAGATGTCCTTCTTTGCGAGGCATTGGAAAACCTCCCTGGTCTTTGTGGTTGATTCTGTACTTGAAATTGTCTGCTCGACTTAGGGACCTTACAGATAATTTTATGTGTGGGGTACAGAGATGAGGTAGTCACTCAAGAATCATGTTAAACACCATTATTGCACACAGAGTGAGGCCTTATTAAATGTATCTGACTTAAGCAAATGTTTACTGCTGAACTTATTTAGGCTAGCCATAACAAAGTGGTTGAATACTTATTGACTGAAGATATTTTCTTTTTTAAATTCATTTGTTAACATTTCTAAAAACATAATTCCACTTTGACATAATGGGGTATTGTGTATAGATCAGTGACACAAAATCCAAATGTAACCCATTTTAAATTCAGGCTGTAACAAAACAACGTGGAAAAGGTCAAGGGGTGTGAATACTTTCTGAAGGCACTGTACATACTGTATGCGTACTACCAGTATCCTCTAGGCAAGGTCTTATCATTCCTCTGAGAGGTAGGACAGAGGTCACTCAGTTTTTACAACAAGTCAGGACTGGTACAGATGCCAAAACTATAAACCATATTTCTGATGAACACATTTATGGGGCATGAACCAGAGCCTGTGCTCTTGCATCAGTCAAGGGGGCCTTTCCTGTGACACACACGTGTGATCTGGATGTGGTACATAGTCATCCTGACTAAGGGTTAAACACTGCTAACATCTGGACAGTTCATGTTAACATTAACATTATGGTCAGAAGTTATTTCCCAGAGAGAGCAGGCTCCTATAATAATGCTCATTAAACACTGTAAACCCACTGCAGTGAGACTCCTGACACACTTTCCCAGAACCACCTCAAAGACCCAAATCTATTTATACGGTATGTTAAACAAAACATAACTTTGACTGCTTGCTTTCAATCTGTGCAGATTGTATCAAATAAAAACAAATACATTTAAAACATGCTTGCTTAGAAATTCGATGTATTGAATAATGGGATTAAGAGGGAACTGTATCCTAAGGAAAAAAATAAATAAAATGTATCTACCACATACAGAGGTGTCTGACGTTATTGGCATCCTTGATAAATATGAGCAAATCTGACTGTATAAAATCAATTATTCAAATACTGAGCTATATTGTATGCCAAAAAATGGGAAATTATATTATTTTATACTAATACAATTGTTCAGACAAAGAGATTTTATTTAAAAAGTAATACTTTTTTTCTAGAAAAGGACAGCTACATGGACAGTTGAGAGGCAGGTTTTGACAAGTTATTGAACAGCTACTTTGAAAAGAGACCTCTATTCATCAGCTAATGGTGGGCAAACAAAGATGGTGCAGACACTAACATCTGAAACAACTCCGCTTGACTACGGTTCTTCTATTCAGGCAACCACTCCTGCAACACACTGCAAGAATACTATCAATCCAAGGTAAGGCTTCTTCTTCTTGAAGAGAGCTTCTCCGAACAGACAAAACATTTAATTGAAAAGGCCACTATCCCAGCTGCAGAGCGACAGATATCTGAATGATTCCCGAATCCCAAAAGAAATCCAAACAAATGATCTGACGTGTCACCTCTTTAAAATGACAGATAATCGTAAACCTCATCAGTTGTGCTGTGTTCAGCACTCTTCAATAGTCAAAGGCCAAGTGCTCTTCATTAATAACCAAGCTGTTTAGATCAACAAAAGATCAACAAAGAGAACTAGGGTTCTATTCTCTGAATAAAAGCTGGTGTTAACCAAGAGCCCATTTCTCTCTCCGGGTATGATCTTGATATTTTCTCCCTTCTATCACATTTTTCATCTATTTGAGATCGTCACATCAAAGACACCAGAGCGAACTTCCCCTAAAGGTCGCGATGACAGTATAATGTGGATGGGAAAAGGAACATTCCTGTTTTACAAGGAGATGCACAGAGATCATAAAAATGAATACTGTAGCACTATTGATCTCTGTTGAATACTAAGCAGATGCACTTGATGCAATCGTCTGTATGGCTGGCACCTGTGAAGCTATTTTCTCTGTGTGAGGTCCACATCTGAGAGACGTTGGTCAGAGTGTGTGTGTGTATGTGTGTCAATTCAAATCCAAGTTTATTTGTCACGTACACAGATCAGCAGATGTTAAAGCAGCTGCAGTGAAAATGCTTATGTTTCTAGCTCCAGCAGTGCAGTAAATATTTAACAGTACAATACTAATACACAAATAATCCCAAGTAAAAAAGAAGACATAAGAGATTAACAAATATCAGAACGAGCAATATCAGAGTCCGGAATATAAATATGTGGTGTGTATCGACAGAATGGACAATATATACTGTAAGTGATACTGTAATGTGAGCAATCAATTAGCTTCATTTTTCAGAGATCAAATTTAATTTCAACAGAATAATGTTGCAGGAATCCTAATCGAATCCTTTTCTAACTACAGAAACTATTTACAGAACAATAAACATCATGTAAACATTATTAAAGTGACCGGGGTCCAATGATTATATGCACATAGGGCAGCAATTTCTAAGGTGCAGGGTAGCGTACCGGGTGGTAGCCAGCTAGTGACAGTGTCTAAGGTGCAGGGTAGCGTACCGGGTGGTAGCCGGCTAGTGACAGTGTCTAAGGTGCAGGGTAGCGTACCGGGTGGTAGCCGGCTAGTGACAGTGTCTAAGGTGCAGGGTAGCGTACCGGGTGGTAGCCGGCTAGTGACAGTGTCTAAGGTGCAGGGTAGCGTACCGGGTGGTAGCCGGCTAGTGACAGTGACTAAGGTGCAGGGTAGCGTACCGGGTGGTAGCCGGCTAGTGACAGTGTCTAAGGTGCAGGGTAGCGTACCGGGTGGTAGCCGGCTAGTGACAGTGTCTAAGGTGCAGGGTAGCGTACCGGGTGGTAGCCGGCTAGTGACAGTGTCTAAGGTGCAGGGTAGCGTACCGGGTGGTAGCTGGCTAGTGACAGTGACTAAGGTGCAGGGTAGCGTACCGGGTGGTAGCCGGCTAGTGACAGTGACTAAGGTGCAGGGTAGCGTACCGGGTGGTAGCCGGCTAGTGACAGTGTCTAAGGTGCAGGGTAGCGTACCGGGTGGTAGCCGGCTAGTGACAGTGTCTAAGGTGCAGGGTAGCGTACCGGGTGGTAGCCGGCTAGTGACAGTGACTAAGGTGCAGGGTAGCGTACCGGGTGGTAGCCGGCTAGTGACAGTGTCTAAGGTGCAGGGTAGCGTACCGGGTGGTAGCCGGCTAGTGACAGTGTCTAAGGTGCAGGGTAGCGTACCGGGTGGTAGCCGGCTAGTGACAGTGTCTAAGGTGCAGGGTAGCGTACCGGGTGGTAGCCGGCTAGTGACAGTGACTAAGGTGCAGGGCAGTTTACTGGGCAGAGGCCGGCTAGTGATGACTGTTTAACAGTCTGATGGCCTGGAGATATAAGCTGTTTTTCATTCTCTCTGTCCCAGCTTTGATGCACCTGTACTGTCTCCGCCTGCTAGATGGTAACAGGGTGAACAGGCTGTGGCTCGGGTGGCTGAGGTCCTTCATGATCTTCTTGGCCTTCCTGTGACACCGGTGCTGTCCTGGAAGGCAGGCACTGTGCCCCCGGTGATGCGTTGGGCTGACCACACCACTGACTGGGGAGCCCTGCGGTTGCGGGCGGTCCAGTTGCTGTACCAGGCAGTGATACAGCCTGACCGAATGCTCTCAATAGTGCATCTGCAGAAGTTCATGAGGGTCTTAGGGGCCAAGACACATTTTTTCAGCCTCCTGAGGTTGAAGAGGTGCTGTTGTGCCTTCACCATGGCATCAGTGTGGAGGAACCATTTCAGTTCCTCAACAATGTGCACCCCGAGGAACTTGAAGCTTTTGACCCTTTACACCCACTGCGACCCTGTCGATGTCGATGGAGGCATGCTCTCTCTCCCATCTCCTGTAGTCCACGATCAGCTCCTTCATTTTGTTGATGTTGAGGGAGAGGTAATTTTCCTGGCACCACTCCACCAGTGCCCTCACCTCCTCGTTGTAGGCTTTCTCATTGTTGTTGGTCATCAGGCCTACAACTGTTGTGTCATCAGCAAACTTGATGATTGAGCGGGAGACGTGCGTAGCCACGCGGTCATGGGTGAGCAAGGAGTACAGGAGGGGACTGAGCTCCCCGTGTTGAGGATCAGTGTGGCGGAGGTGTTGTTGCTTACCTTCACAACCTGGGGTTGGCCCGTTAGGAAGTCTAGGAGCCAGCTGCACAGGGAGGGGTTCAGAGTGAGCGAGTGAGTAGTGTGTGGTGTGTGTGTGGTCTCTGACTGATATCTGAGGTATGTGTAACAGTATTCCTGTCGAGAGGCTCTAGGTGATGAACCAGATAACCTGCAGTAAAACTGAACCAACCACACGGCAGAGGACAGCATGGTTTTCTGGTACCTACTATCTCTACAGCTCCCCCACCTCGACCACCACCACTACCACAATACCATGCTATAGGCCTATTCCTCAACATAGAAACCCAGTGTCCTCTCTCCTCTGAAAGTGTGACCCAGCTAGACACTGAGTCTGAGTCTCGCCACTCTGTGCTGCTGATGGAGTGTGGTGTCCTGTCTGTGTGCCACATCTCAGTGAGCTGCCACTGGAGTGTGGAGGACAGGCCTCAGCCTCACAATCTGTGCACTCAGGCTCTGAGCAGAACCATTTGTTCTGCAATTACACACATTGTAGTGTTTTGTGGAACACAGACCTGCACAGTGTTGCGTAACAGAGAACAACATGAACACTCTTTCATTCTTGATTCATGTGGTCTTGAGTTGACGTACCCTACAGTACCTACTCTCTCAAACTGAACATCCTCTAAAATTCTCATTACGGCAACTCCAATCAGTCCCGTTCATCCTGTTATAAGTGTAATGGTCTGGCCCTTAGAAGTGCCTCTCATGTCAGTCCTGTACCCTTAATTCTATGACCAGTCAATACCACGGGTGCCCTGCATGCCTGACGTGCTTTGAAGCGAAGGTACTGTACAGGGTGGCAGGTAGCCTAGTGGTTGAGCATTGGACTAGTAACTGAAAGGTTGCAAGATCAAATCCCTGAAGCTGACAAGGTAAAAATCTGTTGTTCTTCCCCTGAACAAGGCAGTTAACCTACTGTTCCTAGGCCGTCATTGAAAATAAGAATTTGTTCTTAACTGACTTGCCCTAAAAAAAAAAAACATTACAGAATGATGGTAATGATTAGCACCACCACAGACAGTATCTTGAGTGATGTCTGGAGCTGGTTGGCCCGCTTGGCATTGCAATGACCCCTAGCCAAAACATGAGCTCCTGGCCCTGAAATCATTTACACACAAAGGCAAAAAACACAATTATCGCTCAATGAAACAAGGATTTCACAGTTAGGGGCCATGACATGATCTATAGACATAACAAACATTTAACTGGAGCTCTAGATAGAATGTTGGCTCCTATTGGTTGTTTCTTTGAGACAATTCTCCTGTTCACCACTCTGTGTCTACCATCTTTGAATCCTCTCCACGTCATCATCACCGTATACACTTTTCCTATTAAAAACACTGACATGAACTGAGTGTACAAAACATTAGGAACTCTTTCCATAACACAGACTGACCAGGTGAATCCAGGCAAGAGAAATTAACCCTTATTGATGTCACCTGTTAAATCCACTTCAATCAGTGTAGATGAAGGGGAGGAGATGTTAAAGAAGGAATTTGTGGATTGTGTTTGGCTTGTGTTGTGTGCCATTCAGAGGGTGAATGGGCAAGACAAAATATTTACATACCTTTGAATGGGGTATGGTAGTAGGTGCCAGGCGCACCGGTTTGAGTGTGTCAAGAACTGCAATGTGTTTTTTTTTACACTCAACAGTTTCCTATGTGTATCAAGAATGGTCCACCACCCAAAGGACATCAAGCCAACTTGACACAACTGTGTGAAGGATTGGAGTCAACACGGGCCAGCATCTCTGTGGAAAGCTTTTGACACCTTTTATTGTGTATACCCCGACGAATTGAGGATGTTCTGAATATATATTGTATGTAATGTTTTGTACACTCAGTGTCTTTTGAGTTTTCTAGATGACTCGAATGCTACCATTAACACCAGTGAATGGCAGCTTAAGTAGCACTTAAAAGGCAGTTAAAGTCCGATAGTGTTTTTGTAGGACAGAGAGCATTATTGTGTGTTCAGAGGCCAGATGTTGGCTCTGATGAAGATGTCTGCCAGGAGTCTGAAAGCCCTGGAAGCTCTGTATGTATCCCAGAGGGCACCACTTGCCTGGCGTTGACAGACTTGGCAGAGTATATTCAGCACCAGTCAAAAGTTTGGACACACCTACTCATTCAAGGGTTTTTCTTTATTTTTTATATTTTCTACATTTTAGAATAATAGTGAATACATCACAACTATTAAATAACACATATGGAATCATGTAGTAACCAAATAATTGTTAAACTGATTTTAGATTCTTCAAAGTAGTCACCCTTTGCCTTGATAACAGCTTTGCACACTCTGGCATTCTCTCAACCAGCTTCATGAGGAATGTTTTTCCAACACTTTTGAAGGTGATCCCACATTTATGCCGAGCACTTGTTGGCTGCTTTTCCTTCACTCTGTGGTCCAACTCATCCCAAACCATCTCAATTGGTTTGAGTTCGGGTGATTTTGGAGGCCAGGTCATCTTATGCAGCACTCCATCACTCTCCTTGGTCAAATAGCCCTTACACAGCCTGGAGGTGTGTTTAAGGTCATTGTCCTGTTGAAAAACAAATGATAGTCCCACTAAACACAAACCAGATGGGATGGCGTATCGCTGTAGAATGCTATGGTAACCATGCTGGTTAAGTGTGCCTTGAATTCTAAATAAATTACAGACAATGTCACTAGCAAAGCACCCCCACACCATCACACCTCCTCCTCCATGCTTCATGGTAGGAACCACACAGGCGGAGATCATCAATTCACCTACTCTGTGTGTCACAAAGACACAGCAGTTGAACCCAAAAATCACATAATTTGGGCTCATCATACCAAAGGACAATTTCCACTGGTCTAATGTCCATTGCTCGTGTTTCTTGGACCAAGCAAGTCTCTTCTTCTTATTGGTGTCCTTTAGTAGTGGTTTCTTTGCAGCAATTAGTCCATGAAGTCCTGATTTACACAGTCTCCTCTGAACGGTTGATGTTTAGATGTGTCTGTTACTTGAACTCTGTGAAGCATTTATTTGGGATGCAATTTCTGAGGCTAGAAACTCTAATGAACTTATCCTCCACAGCAGAGGTTACTCTGGGTCTTCCTTTCCTGTGGCGGTCCTCATGAAAGCCAGTTTCATCATAGCGCTTGATGGTTTTTGCGACTGCACTTGAAGACGCTTTCAAAGTTATTTGATCTTCATGTCTTAAAGTAATGACGGACTGCCATAATATGGACTTGGTCTTTTACCAAATAGGGCTATATTCTGTATACCACCCCTACCTTGTCACAACACAACTGATTGGCTCAAACACATTAAGATGGAAAGAAATTCCACAAATTAACTTTTAACAAGGCACAACTGTTAATTGAAATGCATTCCAGGTGACAACCTCATGAAGCTGGTTGAGAGAATGTCAAGAGTGCAAAGCTGTCATCAAGGCAAAGGATGGCTTTTCTGAAGAATCTAAAATCTAAAATATATTTTGGTTTGTTTAACACTTTTTTGGTTACTCCATGATTCCATATGTGTTATTTCATAGTTTTGATGTCTTCACTATTATTCTACAACGTAGAAAATAGTAAAAATAAAGAAAAACCCTGGAATTAGCAGGTACTTTCACTGGGGATGGGGGCATGTCCCACCCACATTCTGAAATTGCATTTTTGTCCCACCCGGCTTTATCATTGGAATGTTATACAAAATGAGGCAATGGTTGCTTTAGGACCATGCGGATGCCTCCGAGTGATCGGGTAAGATGTTTGGAGTGTTTATCCGACTGAATGTCCCCCCCTTCTAAAATCAAAGTTGCGCCCCTGGTGGATACTATCCTGTGTCCTGTTTGCAGGCTGTTATTATGATTCAAGTTTCTGTTGTGGTGATCATGCTTTCTCAGAGCTGTCAGACTGGTGTGCTTTGTGTCATCACATGTTCACACATAAGCTGAGAAACATTGTTGCGGAATACAAGTGTTGTGTTGCCTGATGCATACCAACACTCTGTACAACACTGTACTGAGATTCACTCATCATTTAATTACTGTGGTTTCTTCCTCTCAGCTTTTTGTCTGTGAATTCCTTCCTTTGGCATGCGATGGCGTGCGGTGGGATGTGATTCTCTGTTGCCTGTTGCATTGATGTGGTTCCTCTGTGTTTGTCAGTGTTGTGTGTTTCTGTATTGAGGGGACTAATTAGTGGTGTTCCACTCTCAATACCAGTCTGCTGTGACAGATATGTGTGTTTTGCAGTTCCAGTTCCATTGTACTACAGTATATATATTTAGCATTGATTAATGTACATGTTTAGTGTAAACATTACTATGATGCCCTGTGGCAGTGGGTGATGACAGTCATTCATAGTAATTTTTACCCTAAACATGTGCATCAAGCACATATCTTAATTTATACATCCATTGGTGCCACATAATGCTAACATAAACGTTACCTATCGGAACCATTTCTGATCGTTTACATCAGGGGTTGGAAACGGTTCAGGGAACAGAACTGACGAAAACTGAAAAATAACAATATTTTGAGGAACGGAAACAGAACCGGGAACGAAAGTGATCTCTAGTGTTCCAGAATAGTACTGTTATTCTGAAATCTTGAGAACCGTTTGTTATTTTTTTTTCAAAAATATTCCTAATGAAGTTATGATGATAGTAATACACTTTTTATTTTTTAATTTTTAATTTCACCTTTATTTAACCAGGGAGGCTAGGTCTTGGCTGATTTCTCTTGATTTTCCCATGATGTCAAGCAAAGAGGCACTGAGTTTGAAGGTAGGCCTTGAAATACATCCACAGGTACACCTCCAATTGACTCAAATGATGTCAATTAGCCTATCAGAAGCCTCTAAAGCCATGGCATAATTTTATGGAATTTTCCAAGCTGTTTAAAGGCACAGTCAACTTAGTGTATGTAAACGTCTGACCCACTGGAATTGTGTTACAGTGAGTTATAAGTGAAATAATATGTCTGTAAACAATTGTTGGAAAAATGACTTGTGTCATGCATAAAGTAGATGTCCTAACCAACTTGCCAAAAACTATAGTTTGCAAACAGGAAATTTGTGGAGTGGTTGAAAAACGAGTTTTAATGACTCAAACCTAAGTGTATGTAAACTTCCGACTTCAACTGTATATAGCGTTTTGCAACAAAACATGTTTATTTGTCTCTCTGAAATGAAACCATCAAGTGATAGATTTATAAAAATACATGCATGTCATTCAACAACCCCATGCCATGATTAGATAGTGAAAAAAATACACCAATTGAAAAATAAAAGCTAATTTACCAACATTTCTGAAAATGGATATATAACATTTTGGAAAGAAACTCTTCATGTAGAACTCCTGCCACTGTAAGTGTTGCTTTAGGTCAGCCAGAACCAATTGTGGTGCACGCACCTAGGCCAGTGGTCCATTCAGTGCCAATCACATGGCAATATAACTGCCACTCCATTCATGGGCTAATAGCCTTATAGAAGGACGGGGGTCTTCTGCATAACTGTCCGCCAGCTACAGTAGGCCCCTGGGTGCCCATTGACGATAGCTAACACTCACCACCCTGAACAATGGCGGCAAGTCTTTATGTGTGTGTGAGGAAGGGGAGGAAGGGGAGCTGGAGGGGGGATAGCTAGCTAGCTGCTGGTGTCTCCTCTGACGTTAAACAGAGAGGCTGACAGACAGAGAGAGAGCACCAGGGGACCCCCAGTGAGTCTCTGTGAATGGCCTGAGTTGATTATTTTCTGATGTTTAACCCTCTCTCTGTCCTTCAAATGACGGATCAGCATGGGCAAAACAAGCGACACGCTGCTTCACACCAGGCTAACCATTTACTGATACATCCAACACACAAAGTACACACTCTCCAGTCTTATCTACCATTCCATTCCATTCCATTCCAGTGTTTAATTGCTATATTGAAATTACTTCGCCACCATGGCCTATTTATTGCCTTATCCTACCTCATTTGCACACACTGTATATAGACTTTTTGTACTGTATTATTGACTGTATGGTTGTTTATTCCATGTGTAACTCTGTGTTGTTGTATGTGTCGAACTGCTTTGCTTTATCTTGGCCAGGTCGCAGTTGTAAATGACAACTTGTTCTCAACTAGCCTACCTGGTTAAATAAAGGTGAAATAAAAAATATTTTTTTTAAATGAGGGCCCCTCACAGTCTGCAACCTTGTTCTCAGAGCTGAAGAGTAAAAAAATGTCTGGCCATCACAGAGACAGGAGAGACACTAAGCAGTGAGTGTATTCCAGTGAAATCACAGAACACGGCTGAGCTCAGAATAGCTTGATCAAACAAAGAGACAGAGCAGGTTGAAAGATGGGATTTGGATTGTCTGCCTTTTCCAGGATCATTTTCACAAAGGAGTCAGGTCTTCAGCAGCAGGCTTTCCTTTCTCTGTCAGGTGGCTGTGGAGTGAGAGCCCTGGGATAAAGGGAGCAGGGCTGGAGGAGGGCTCGGTCCTCGCCTCCACACTTCATCCCATAATACATCATGTCTGTCAGCGAGGTATGCGTTCTCACCACAGCCCTCTGGGATGCAGAGTCCAGGTCTGGCTAACTGATGAGCAGCTACAGGGAGGATCACAGGAGGCCTGTATCTCCTCTCACACTGAACAACCACATCAAAGCACATAGATGTCTATGCTGTACTGGGACTTTTCACAGTTCTTTAGATACAATCTAGCTGTGACCACTATGTAAGATGTTAACCCTGGGCCCTTGACCTTTGAGAGGTCATCTTACTCCTCCTACCAGGCAGCATATCTCAATGGGGTTTGAATACAGCGTGTACGTGTGTGCGTGCCCTGTATATTCCACAGACCACCTCAGTCCCTCTCAGCCCTGTGATAGCACCCACCAAATGGTCTTCAGCTGTGCTCACACCTCATTGAGAATGTGTGTTCCCAGAGTCTCCAGCTTAAGCAGACAGACAGATGGAAGCTATCAGATCAGCCATCGTAGACAGCTTGCAGTAAGTATATCAGTACTGGACCTGCCCCTACAGAGGAAAGCCCTGTGTGATTGTCATCTGTTGTTGGCGTGTGAGAGAGCTGTGAGATCCCAGAGAGACTGGGCTGGGTCTTGTTAGGGCACTTCATAAAGGGGACTCCTATTGTTCTGCACTTCCTGTACCTTTGAACTTGGGGGAGTGCCGATGTCGGCTACCAATCTAGGGTGTCTGAGAAGTCCTGGACTGTATGAGAGACAGGCGACTCTGGTGAAAGCCAAGCTCTTGAAGGAATTTCCTGTCGTGCGTAGTGATCAGAAAAACAACAACATCCTCCACACTAACGCACTGCTTCGACGGCTTGACTTCCACAACTGCTGCTGATAACATAATGGCAACATGGCAACTGTTGATGTAAGGAGATTCCCATTTATTCGTAGGGAAATGTGATCACTCAAGTTGAGTTCAGTGAGAATGCAAAGATATTGGGTTGATATAATAACACTTATCTGAGGTAAAATAAACAGAAATGTGTTTTTAATCAATTGACAAACTGCTCTCTGTTTCAATCAATTTTCAGTTACCCTGCTCATAAGATGCCTGCTCTACTTACTACTGCCTATTCATTCACTGTGTGTGAAGCACTGTTATTATAGCACAGTGTGATACTGTAAATGCTGTCTGCTAGTGATAAGGTAGAAGTAGTTCAACAGGGCTTGTATAATGGAAGTAGATGGAGGGGGGCCAGAGATACATACAGACACAGACAGGAACAGCAGGACATACTGTATGAACTACATTAAACAGATAGTGTTGTACTCACCATACTGGCAACTGGGCCCATTGAAGCCAGCAGGACAATCACAGAGCTGGGAGCTGGAGCGGGATCCCTGTCGACACTGGCCCCCGTTGAAGCACACGCCGTAGCTGCACACCGCTGGAGAACAGCACCGGGATGGGATGGACAGGGTGAGAGATGGAGAGAAAGAAAGAGAAGAGATGAGAGGAGCAGAAACACCTGGGTTCTGTCACAGGATGTCAACATTTGCGGTCCAGGACAGTTTGACCTCATTCTATCAGAGCCTCGTCAGCGCCCTGTTAACACCTGATTGCAAAGGGAATTTGATGCTCCTGATGTTACACAAACCACACCAAAAGGGCTCCCTCCACCAGTTGCTCCCTTTAAGAAGGAGGGTGGATGTCAGGCACATTACCAGGTGAAAAACCCTTAATCTGAATGTTATTGGGGGGATGAATCAGATGAGATGATTTATCCCTCAGTGAGAGAAACAGGCTAAATCTCTGCTAAAGGACATACAGTAGTCAACCCCCCACCCCCATCTCTCTCTCACTGGCATGTGTAAGGAACTTATGCAAGAGCGTTCTCATGTAATACCATATAACCATCTATCAAAACTGGTATAGTTCTAAGGCACTAGCTGTGGCACTAGGTGCTAGCTGTGTCACCAGAGACTCTGGGTTTGAGCCCAGGCTCTGTCGCAGCCGGCCGCGACCGGGAGGCCCATGGGGCGGCGCACAATTGGCCTAGCGTTGTCCGGGTTAGGGAGGGTTTGGCCGGCAGGGATATCCTTGTCTCATCGTGCACTAGCGACTCCTGTGGCGGGCCGGGCGCAGTGCACGCTGACCAGGTTGCTAGGTGTACGGTGTTTCCTCCGACACATTGGTGCGGCTGGCTTCCGGGTTGGATGCGCGCTGTGTTAAGAAGCAGTGCGGCTTGGTTGGGTTGTGTTTCGGAGAACGCACGGCTCTCGACCTTCGCCTCTCCCGAGTCCGTAAGGGAGTTGCAGCGATGAGACAAGACAGTAACTACTAACAATTGGATACCACATAATTGGGGAGAAAAAGGGGGTAACATTTTTTTTATAATACTAAAATAAATGTAAAAAATGGTATAGTAAGGTCACATAGCGATCTGCCCTGAAACTGAACATATGGCCCATGTCTCCACACAGACAAAGATCATGCATCCAGTACTATTAGTGTAAGATGAGGCAGAGAGCCACAGGGTGAATCAATATAGGACAGTGAATGGTTAAATCCCCAGAGTCAAATTCCTTCTCTCATTAAGACGTGTGAAATTTGTGGAATCTTGGGGGGAATAAGCAAACACCTCAAACCACTGGGTAGCCTAGCCACGTGAATCCAGCACAGAGGTGTCGGCATCGCATTCCATACAGTCACATAACTCACATTCTATCTCTCCTTCACCTCCAAGCTAGTGTGTGTGTGTGTGTGTGTGTGTGTGTGTGTGTGTGTGTGTGTGTGTGTGTGTGTGTGTGTGTGTGTGTGTGTGTGTGTGTGTGTGTGTGTGTGTGTGTGTGTGTGTGTGTGTGTGTGTGCGTGCATGCGTTAAGCAGGGTGTAGTCTTAGAAGGATTCGCTCTTGTGTTTGCTCACACCCATATTGGCACTGGCAGGAACTAGGCCCAGACAGAGATGTACAAATCACCCAATCATGGCAGGAATGCCCACTCTCCTCCCATCCCTCCTCAGGTGTAGAGATGTAATGTCTGCCAAAATACATTTCATTGCTCATCGAATCCAATTGGCAGCTGGAAGACCAATTCACAATCCCTCTTCTTTTTGAAGCCATTTATGAGCCCGTTATTAGTAGTAAGGACATACCAACCAAAGATCAGAGGTGGTGCACAGTTCAACATTAGCAATAAAAATGATTGACAAGATATTCAAGTTTTTTTAAGCTACAACAAAATGAGAAAAGGGTTTGGCAGTCTATAAATACCTTCCTCGAAAAACGATTAAAACCAAATTATTTTTCCTTTCAACATTCTGCCTAAGGATATGTCCAATATGTAATTGTATGTCGTGATCTCGACAGGTGGTTTCTCTAGCTATAACTGCCGTGTGTCATAGAAACAGCAGCTCCTCTCAATTCTGGACAGCTTCATAATGAACAGCCATTCATCTCACTCACATCCCACATGTGGGTGACATCAGCAGGAGAAGAGACAGAGACAGGAAAATGGAAACATAGAGCAATTCATCTAAAGAAAACAGATGGTTCTGTCACTGATCTCCATTGGAAGTACTGTAACCACTAGCAATGCAAGTTAGCAAGAGGCTGGCTCAGAAGACCTGGTGAGAACTTACTGTGAAATCAATGACTGTATATCCCTGTAATCTAATCGTAAAGTGACTTTCATGTCCCCACACACTGTTCTGCTGTATCTACAGTAGAGCGTACAGTAGGATTACTGCTGTTCTGACCAGGCTTTGAGGTGCTGAGAGCAAAATTACATGACTATAGGAAGCAACATTATTTTATATTTAACAAGTAGCCACTTCTTTAATGACCTGAGAAAACCACTGACAAGGAAACAAGGGGTCAAACAACCCTGAAGTTTTCAAAATGCCACAAGTGGCAAACAAGGGGATTGTCTTTTTCCCCCTCCATAAATGGTAGACATGGACATTTTGGCAGCTAACTAGGGAGGGCATTTTTGTCCCGCCCTTGCTGCCCACTCCCTGCCCCTTACACTGCTTAATCTCCCTTGAAATAATTCCTTAACTTGCCGTGCAGTGTGGCGAACGGCGTAAGACTCACTCTCATCTGTCTCTGTGATTGCCTTCACTCTGTTACAAAGACACCTTGTCTGAGGGGATTAGCTGCTTCCACAGAGACACAGGGCTCTATTTTCGCTAAGAAGGCGCAAGTGTAAAACTCATGTCAGTTTGCAATTTCGTCATGTAAAAACTGGCGCACTGGTATTTTCCAGCCCTAATGCCAGGTTCAGTAATTTACCTGTCTAACATCAGCTCGCTTGCACTGAGGTGGGAGGGGTGCAATCAGGGGTTGGAACCGGTTGAGGGAACAGAAAATAACCGAAAACCAGAAAATAACAAAACATTTAGAGGAAGAGAACCAGACCCGGGAAATAAAGTGATCTCTAGTGTTCCAGAACAGAACCATTATTTTCAAATCTTGAGACCCAGTTAATTATGTTCTAGTATATAATTCTGTAATTCAGTGAAGTTATGATGCTACTAATAGCCTAAACATATTACAATTCACAGCACATAATGATGGTCAGCGCATCAAGCCATGCCCCCTCCATGTCCAACCCTGTCTCTCGCTCTCTCCCCACCCATGAAATTGCAGTCACATCTCACGCCTGCACATATCTGACCAATTAAATCTGTTTCACAAGCAGCTTTCTTGTTCCATAGCAAGCTGCTCTATCTGTGCTAATTATTGTGGTAAATTAGGATAAAATAATGAGCTAAATGTAAAAACAATGTTGATTTTCCAGGTAATAAAAAATGTATGAAAAGGAACAATATGAACGGTTACTTTTTTGGAGTTCGAACGGTTCAGAACTTTATTATGCTTGTCGGAACAGTGGAACGGAACAAAAAAAAGTAGGGGTTCTGTTCGGAAAAGGAACGATTGGAAAATAATTTGGGTTCTAACCCATGGTGCCAATAGTTGAGGTGTGACACTAAAAACAAGCGCAAAAGTGACAATTTCGTGCAGTGCTAATTGGAAGTTTTAAGACCCACAAAAAGCAGGTCTTAACGGTAACACAGTTAATAACAGCATGGATTTTGAGAGCAGAAGCGCAGTCTATCCAGCCAGGACGTACAGTGCCAATGGTACAGAAATGCGCATTTTGTGCTGGTGAATCTTGTATTTTGAAACAAACAAAAAACGATTGGTTTCCCCCCATTTCGTTTAATTTGATTAAAAACCAAGCATAGCCTACCCTCCCTGCCCACGGGGAGCAATTATGGTGCATGTAACTGTATTAATCTTGTTTAAAATAAGGTGTTGTTTAGTTTTGATTTGAATTATACAGTCTTTCTAGGCCTTATCAATAGCCTACTGAATTTAATTGTGGTTATTGACTACATTTGGCATGTCCATGTCCAGACTATAATTTACAGTAGGCCTAGGCCGTATGTCAGTGTGAATGCTATAGCCTGTGTTTAACAAAGTATTTCCATATTGAAGAAATGCAATTACAACAATGTGGACTGCAAACATGTTCAACATATTTAGCAAATATGGGGCAGGCTATTTAACAAACTAGGCTATAATGGTCTAACATTAGAATCAGAGTTGATGACAACGCAATACATAAAAGACCGTAAATATATAACTTGAAGCAACCACATAATTAGCCATGGAGCACGTTCTGATTGGCCAGTGATGGGCCAAGCCTCAACACACCCACAACTTGTTTATTAATCAAAACCCAGCCCTTTCACACCACCGCCAGCTACTGCATCCATAATTCCGGTTGTGAAAATAGCACAAATGTTTGACACACCCCTGAACCTATAAGCGCTATGATTTACCATTGCGTTAGGTTTGCTCAAATAGAGCCCACAGAGGGAGGTCAGTGAGTCGCACCGCTACCGGATGGACGCTGGAGTCCAAGGAGCAGGTGTCACCAGCTCAGCCTCTGACAGGGCCTACACATCACAACATAGGCAGTGTCGATCTGTTTAACGCCCAGAGTGAGAGAAAGAGGGGGAGCAGACTTACTGTAATTGTTAGGCACAAAAGCCCCAGCCGCCAACTGTTGGGTTAGTAATCGATACGCACGGAGCGCAGCACTGTAGTTTGAGGCAGCAAGGCATGTTCTGCTTTACAGATACATGTGCCAAAGCAAAGGCTTGTCACAGAAGTCAGGCCAGGGGCAGCACTGTCAGATGTTCCTCGTCATCAGAACAACTTTAAATGTCACTCAGAAATGGTTCCAGGGCATTCCATGTGTAATTATCCTTGCTTTGCATAAAATCTCTTGTCGTTTACCATTAAAATATTTCAAGCCTGTCTCCTAAATCACTTATCTTAGTACGTATTTGATGGATTTCTCTGAATAGGGAAATCTCTTAAGGTAGGATATGCAGACTGGATGTGAAGTGGAAAAACCTGGTGGCTAAACTGAATGGATCAGAATGTCTCACTGTCTGGGAGTGTTGGTCACATCCCAGAACTGTGTCAAGATAACCAATACTAGACTCACATGGGTGGAGGAGGATATTTGAGGTACATTTGTCACTCCTGCTTTTCATACACTGTGTTTACCATGGACATGTAAAACCCAAATGAAAACATCCCAAGACAATGAGCTTGGTCCCTGTGACACTGAGACACCATGCCATGCCTTGGTTGGACAGCCGGCCTGTTTATGTACGTTTGTTTATGTCTTTGACTAGTGACATAGTTGTTCCCAGGATGCAGTGTTTCTCCACACAGACACAAAGACCACCCATGGACAGCCAATCTCCTTGTCCCGTTACTGAGCCTGCTTCAAGTGTACATCCGCAAGCCTGGTCTTTCCCGCTACAAAAGGGGGCCAGTTCTCATTCAGCAGTTAACGAGGGCTCAAACTGGTGGCGCCATTGTCCCTGCTCCTCATCCCCTGTCACAAAAGTAATTGTTGACGTCAATCAACATAACTGCCCGCTTCCACTCTTGACCGTCCCAGTCCATTCTCCAGCCAGCGGCCACTCGCTGGGGATAAACACTTAGCTTTCTGAATGGACCTTAGAATGGAGATGTGGACGGAAGTCTCAAGAAGCACCATTAGCAAGTACCGCCACCAGTACAGGCATTGTGAAAAACAAGGCTTGTCGTCAATTAACCTCTTACATCTAGACGTTCCGCTAGCGGAACACCGCTCCAATATCCAATGATTGGGCGTGGCGCGAAATACAAACTCCTCGAAAATCCGAAAACTTCCATTTTTCAAACATATGACTATTTTACAGCATTTTAAAGACAAGACTCTCGTTAATCTAACCACACTGTCCGATTTCAAAAAGGCTTTACAACGAAAGCAAAACATTACATTATGTCAGGAGAGTACCCAGCCAGAAATAATCAGACACCCATTTTTCAAGCTAGCATATAATGTCACAAAAAACAAAACCACAGCTAAATGCAGCACTAACCTTTGATGATCTTCATCAGATGACACTCCTAGGACATTATGTTATACAATACATGCATGTTTTGTTCAATCAAGTTCATATTTATATCAAAAACCAGCTTTTTACATTAGCATGTGACGTTCCGAACTAGCATTCCCACCGAACACTTCCGGTGAATTTACTAAATTACTCACGATTAACGTTCACAAAAAACATAACAATTATTTTAAGAATTATAGATACAGAACTCTTTTATGCAATCGCGGTGTCCGATTTTAAAATAGCTTTTCGGTGAAAGCACGTCTTGCAATATTCTGAGTAGATAGCTCGCCATCACGGGCTAGCTATTTTGACACCCACCAAGTTTGGTACTCAATAAACTCAGATTTACTATAAGAAAAATTGGATTACCTTTGCTGTTCTTCGTCAGAATGCACTCCCAGGACTTCTACTTCAACAACAAATGTTGGTTTGGTTCCAAATAATCCATAGTTATATCCAAATAGCAGCGTTTTGTTCATGCGTTCAAGACACTTTCCGAAGGGTAACGAAGGGTGACGCGCGGACGCGTATCGTGACAAAAAAATTCAAAATATTCCATTACCGTACTTCGAAGCATGTCAAACGCTGTTTAAAATCAATTTTTATGCGATTTTTCTCGTAAAATAGCGATAATATTCCGACCGGGAGTCGTTGTTTTCGTTCAAAGACTGATAATCTAAAATGGACTCTTCACGTGCGCGCGCGCCCGTCTCATTGTTCTCAGATCGACCACTTACCAAATGCGCTACTGTTTTTCAGCCAAGGGCTGCAAAGTCATCATTCAACGTCCTGGCGCCTTCTGAGAGCCTATGGGAGCCTTAGGAAGTGTCACGTTACAGCAGAGATCCTTTGTTTTGGATAGAGATGACAAAGAAGGCCAAGAAATGGTCAGACAGGGTATTTCCTGTACAGAATCTTCTCAGGTTTTGGCCTGCCATTTGAGTTCTGTTATACTCACAGACACCATTCAAACAGTTTTAGAAACTTTGGAGTGTTTTCTATCCAAAGCTACTAATTAGTTTCTGGGCAGGAGTAATAACCAGATTAAATCGGGTACGTTTTTTATCCGGCTGTGAAAATACTGCCCCCTATCCATAACAAGTTAATTGATTGGTATCCTTTGGCTGAGTGATGCAGTGATGTCCCATTCCCTAGGCCTGAATTTAGCTCTCCCTACCACTAGTTGCTCCATTCGAGTGCCACTCCCCCACCGAGGAACACTCGAAAACAAGGGGGGGGGGGGGGGGGAGAGTTAGAACACATGTCAGTGTGCACAGATCCCACTCCTTGTGGGAAAGGTTCCTATTGCTTGCACCACTACAGGATTCTCAGTCAAAACAGGCCTATGCAACCGAAATGTTGGGTTTTATCGCATGTACTGGAAAAAGACGGTGTCTTCTAAATCCATTAGGTCTGCACTTTAACTTTGTTAACTTTGATTACATGCAATGGCTATCATCTGCCATCTGATACTTCAGTCTAAGAATCCCAACTATGTCATGTCAATAGGATGCTTGTCCCACACTATCTGAAATCAGGATTAGAAGGCAGGGAATAGAAAGACTAGGAAAAGGGAGGAAGGGGAGGGACAGAGCAGGAGCCATGACAATAAAACAAAATATTTAAAATGTTTTAAAAAATATGAGTATCTCTTAGCAGAGGATGAGGGAGAACTCAACAAGTGGAGCCAGCAAGTCGGAAAATGCCCATAGCGAAAGTGAACAGCTGGACTGTATATGGGCGAAAGATGGGGAGAGAAGGACGATAGAAGTAAGCCAAAAGGAGAAGAGAGAGGGGGATAGACAGAGAGTTGGAAAGGGGGCTGTTAGCACGGCTGCTCATCACTGTGCCGGGCTGTTTTTCTACATGATGTGACTTCATTCCGCTCAATTGTCTCACAATAACCACTGGTCATTAGTCTAATTAGCTTACATTCACTTTGTATTAGAGTAGAGGAACCCGCATCACACACACACACACACACACGCACACACACGCGTGCACGCACACACCTCACAGATGCCAGACACTAAATCACTATCTTAATGCACAACATTCTCATTTCAATCTCTGGAGTTTTCAGAGGCTTTACTAAAGCTGTATGTTTTACGGTTTCTGCTAAAAAGCTGATCTGTCTCCTTGGATGTCAAATGCACTGTCCTATAGATTAAATTGCGTTGAATGAAGAACACTGGAGATAGCACAGGCCTAAGTGTGTGAGAGCGAGAGAGGGTGGATTGTGGTGTGAGCTTCCTTTTATCCTGGTTCAATGGCTCAGAGAAAAGGGTGATTAGTTTTTCCCGTCTCAAAGTACTGCCACGTCTTAAGTTACGGAGATAAAAGCCCAGCCGTGCGTCGAAGAGAGCCGACATTGTCACGCAGAAGAAAAACAAAACCCTGCGACTTAGTGAGGGAGACACTGGGCAGCACTGGGGAATGCCTGTTAAGATGTTTCTTTGTGTGGTGTTTTAAAACAAACCAAATCTCAGGGGTTGAGCAGACAGCCTAATGCTTCCCTGGATAATTTAATACTGTAACCTTCTAACCAGAGACAAAGAGGTCTTTGAGGAAAGCATGGACCCGATAATGAGACCCTGCTGAAAGGCACATCCAGGGGATCATCTCTTGCCCCCTCGGCCCATCCCAGCCTCTTCCCACCAGCGCCTGTCCCAGACATTAGCATGCTCCACGGGCGTGAGAGGAGGCTAGATACAGCATACAGGGTGGTCCCGGGGCCTGGACACAGGGGATAAAAACTGGTAGGGATAGTGATGCCCACGCTGTTTACGGGGGCTTTGCCAGGGATGCTCTCTGAAGTATGCAGGTTACGCGATGCCGATCAGAGGCTGTAAAATCCCATCAAAGGGCACTGCCAGGTCTCACTGGCTTAGGGATAAGCCTGTCCACACAGAGATGTTCAGCACAAGGCCCAGCAGCAGACTCACCCCCAGCCCCAGTCTTATGCCCCTTGCCCGCCTCATGCAGCCTCAGCAACAGAGCTAACCCAGCCTCAGCCACTGCCCTAGAGAAACTGTGCTCTCCTGTTACCGTGGCACCTAGCCCAGCAGATCCCCAGAACCCTCCCATCCATCACCAAAGGATTAGATTTAGGGAGATTCTCTTTAGACTCATTGTAATGTTTTCTTCTTGACTATTTTCTGTTCATTTGCAGTTCGACTCTCTACTCTGGGTTGATAGTCATTGTTTCTTGCCCCCAGACGAGGGTTGGTTGCAGTGGCAATTTAAGCATGCAAATCTTAGTGGGGCAAACACACCCACAAAAAAATTATGCATGCCAGCAAAGCCACTACACAACACTAAACAATACTTTAATTGGACTATAACAGTGACAAACTGTGCCCACACACTGTTAAGGCCTACATAAAGCTGTCACAACAGCAGAGTCACAACAGCAGTCCCAAAACCTTACCACTGCTACACATGGCTATCAGAGCCTTATCTGGCAGTGCATAAGAGGCAATAATGAGCGAGCTAGGATGGACAAAGTCAATATAACTATTTATTCAGCACTTTTGAAATGTACAGCGACAGAATTCAGAACATAGGCTGTTCTTACAGTATTCTCCCTGTACACCAAGTCAGAACCGTAGGGTAAATAAAAGGCGCATATAAGCAGGCAACGAAAGCTCTTACAATATTCGATGATGACACTTCTCTAAAACAGGCTATAGACTACATGTAAACCACCAAGTCAGAACAGTAGGCTAAATTATGAGGGGACAATCGACCAAAATATTAGGGTGAGATACATGGGCTACTAACAGTTTACTAGAAAACATTTACTTAGTATTACTTTCTTAGCTAGAGTATACATATCTCCCTGGCATATTACATAATTTATGCAGCATTATACAATACATTTTTGGACTCACCTTGTTGAACAGGAATGTGGCGCAGCGGTCCTTCGTGGACAAATTTTGTCATCAAACTTTGTCATCAAAGTCTGGCATTCTCTGGATTTATGGAGCTTTCAAGACAACTGTGAACTCGTAAAAAAACAAGGTCGAATCATGACGTTAGTGATCTTTAAGTTGGGGCTCTAGAAAGAGGCCAGAGTTCCCGACTTGGAATTCCGAATTGGATGACTGTTTAAAATGCATTTTCCCAGTCGGAGCTTGTTTTTTCCCAGTTCACAGTTGTCTTCAACTCACTGAAGTCTGAGATTTCCCAGGTCCGAGTTTCCAGTTGTTTTGAACGCGGCAGAAGTCATGCTGGAATGACAGCATGGCCAATGTATTCAACCTTTTCTGGCCCATGGTGTTGAATGTTTATCCTTTTAAGCTTGGAAAAGAGACCCTTAAACCCAGACTTGGACCACACCCCCAATCCACTGAATAGCTGGCTAGCGATTGCTTTGCAATACTTGCAGTTAGCCACCGATTCCTTCCAAACCAACTTGTGTAATGTTTATGGCCAATGGCCGATGAGCACCGATACATTTTATCTATAGTTTCTCTTCGTAATTTCTCTTCATATGACAACGATTGAAAAGGATTTGCCGGTAGATTGTCGACTTGATTCATGATGATGACTGCTAGTTTCCATCTAAGATTTTGAAAGTATGATGTTGACAGTCCAATCAAAGCTACTGTAGATATAATGTGATTGGACGTAATTTGGATCGGTACTTCTAATGTAACTTAATGGCAGCACCCATCCGGTTTGCGCTTAGTGGGACTATCATTTGTTTTTCAACAGGACAATGACCCAACACACCTCCAGGCTGTGTAAGGGCTAGTTGACCAAGAAGGAGAGTGAATGAGCGCTGCATCAGATGACCACAAATAAACTTTTAACAAGGCACAACTGTTAATTGAAATGCATTCCAGGTGACTACCTCATGAAGCTGGTTGAGAGAATGTCAAGAGTGCAAAGCTGTCATCAAGGCAAAGGGTGGCTACTTTGAAGAATCTAAAATATTAAATATATTTTGATTTGTTTTACACTTTTTTGGTTACTACATGATTCCATATGTGTTATTTCATAGTTTTGATGTCTTCACTATTATTCTACAATGTAGAAAATAGTACAAATAAAGAAAAACCCTTGCATGAGTAACTGTGTCTGGTATTATATATTAGCTAAACAGTTGGGGCTCAAAATAGGTGAGGTTCTGCCCAACCTGCACTGAATGACAGGTCGCCACTGGTTGGTTGGTTGTGACTAGGGTTGCAAAGGGTCAGAAACTTTCCGGTAAATTTCTGGAATTTTCCCGGAAATTTTCCATGAGAAGTTAACCTGTTATGGCTAGGGGGCAGTATTTTCACGGCTGGATAAAAAACGTACCCGATTTAATCTGATTATTAGTCCTGCCCAGAAACTAGAATATGCATATAATTATTAGCTTTGGATAGAAAACACTCCAAAGTTTCTAAAACTGTTTGAATGGTGTCTGTGAGTATAACAGAACTCATTTGGCAGGCCAAAACGTGAGAAGATTCTGTACAGGAAGTACCCTGTCTGACCATTTCTTGAACTTCTTTGCCATCTCTATCCATTACAAAGGATCTCTGCTCTAACGTGACACTTCCTACGTCTTCCATAGGCTCTCAGAGCCCGGGAAAAACCTGAATGTCGTCATTCCAGCCCCAGGCTGAAACACATTATCGCCTTTCTCAAGTGGCCGATCAAGGGACAGTGGGCTTAGGCGCGTGCACTGGCTGCCCCCGTCTTTGTGTTTTTTCCTCTGTTTACCGAAAAGGAGATTCCCGGTCGGAATATTATCACTTTTTTACGAGATAAATTGCATAAAAATTGATTTTAAACAGCGGTTGACATGCTTCGAAGTACGGTAATGGAATATTTAGAATTTTTTTGTCACGAAATGCGCCATGCGCACGACCCTGATTTACCATTTTGGATAGTTTCTGGAACGCACGAACAAAACGCCGCTATTCGGATATAACGATGGATTATTTTGGACCAAACCAACATTTGTTATTGAAGTAGCAGTCCTGGGAATGCATTCTGACAAAGACAACAAAAGGTAATCAAACTTTTGTAATAGTAAATCTGATTTTGGTGAAGGCTAAACTTGCCGGGTGTCTAAATAGCTAGCCCGTGATGGCTGGGCTATGTACTAGAATATTGCAAAATGTGCTTTCACCAAAAAGCTATTTTAAAATCGGACATATCGAGTGCATAGAGGAGTTCTGTATCTATAATTCTTAAAATAATTGTTATGCTTTTTGTGAACGTTTATCGTGAGTAATTTAGTAAATTGTTAGTAAATTCCCCGGAAGTTTGCGGGGGGTATGCTAGTTCTGAACGTCACATGCTAATGTAAAAAGCTGTTTTTTGATATAAATATGAACTTGATTGAACAAAACATGCATGTATTGTATAACATAATGTCCTAGGTGTGTCATCTGATGAAGATCATCAAAGGTTAGTGCTGCATTTAGCTGTCTTTTGGGTTTTTGTGACATTATATGCTAGCTTGAAAAATGGGTGTCTGATTATTTCTGGCTGGGTACTCTGCTGACATAATCTAATGTTTTGCTTTCGCTGTAAAGCCTTTTTGAAATCGGACAGTGTGGTTAGATTAACGAGAGTCTTGTCTTTAAAATGCTGTGAAATAGTCATATGTTTGAGAAATTGAAGTTTTCGGATTTTAGAGGAATTTGTATTTCGCGCCACGCCCATCATTGGATATTGGAGCAGGTGTTCCGCTAGCGGAACGTCTAGATGTAAGAGGTTTAAGCATGGGAATTTGGGGTATTTTACTTAAATTAATTTAAAAAAGTTAGCTTATAACAGTGAACCTTTTTTGTGGGATACACATAAGGCAATTCTAGGTCTTGTGGCATATTTTGGTTAAACTATCCACCATTCAATGGAATTGCAACCCTCTGCATGCACAGTGCATTCTTCCATCACATGTCCAGTGCACTCTTCCATCACATGTACAGCTGATTCTCAAGATCTTGCACACTAATGAGATGCTGTTGAGGCCACACTACTACACTGTCTGAGCCAAGGACTTCATGCTTTCTGGTAAGTTTTGATTACAATTCTGGGTGGGGTAAATATATTGTATATGACATACATGATTTTTGGTTAACTTTGGTTAACTTAATTTTAAAACATTTATCTTACAAAGGAGTTGTTCAATTTAACTGCGTAACTATTTATCTGTACAAGGAATTGAATTTGTTTGTTTTTTTTACTATTTTTTTCTAATCTTTACAGGAAATGCCACGGGCACTATCTGATGTGTGGAGACATTTCACATCAGCTAATGTAGAAAGAAAAGCTGTGAATCAGGAATCAAGGTAAGACCCAAGTGCAGACCATGTGAAGTAACAATGTTTATTTTAAGGGGCAGGCAAATGACAGGTCAAGGCAGGCAGGCTCCGGGTCAGGGAAAGGCATAGTTCAGTAATCCAGAGGTGGAGTAAAGATACCAGACGGCAGGCAGGCTCAGAGTCATGGTAGGCAGAGGTCAATAATCCATAGGTGGGACAAAGGTACAGGACGGCTGGCAGGCTCAGGGTCCGGGACGGGCAGAGTAGTCAGGCGGGCAGGTACAAGGTCAGGACAGGCAAGGGTCAAAAACCAGGAGGACGAGAAAAAGAGAGGCAGGGAAAAAGACAGGAGCTGACAAGATGAATGCCGGTAAGCTTTACAAACAAGACGAACTGGCAACAGACAAAAAGAAAACACAAGTATAAGTTCACCGGGGATAATGGGGAAGATGGGCGACAACTGGAGGGGGTGGAGACAAGCACAAAGACAGGTGAAACAGATCAGGGCGTGACACTGTGTACATTTGCAAATACTGTGCCAAATCATATATGAAGAATGCAACAAAGATGCAGAATCATCTGGCCAAGTGCATAAAGTTCCCTCAGCGCTCACAACAAGCAACCTCTGACAAAAGCCCCTCTACCTCTATTCGAGGTGAACTTTATGACTTAGAAACTTTATCGATAGCAACAGCTCATGGTCATCCTGGAATCAGAAGTTTTCTTGACTCAAGGGAGGAACGTAGTCAGAGAAATGCTGATGAATGTCTTGCTCGAGCTGTGTATGCAACTGGTTAATCTCTGATGCTCACAGGCAATGTGTATTGGAAGCGATTTCTGAATTTCTTTGCCCAGCATACACCCCTCCACCCCTGCTTTATCTACTCATTTGCTGGATGCAGAGTACAACAGAGTACAACAGAGTTCAAGTGAAGGTCAAGCAAATCATAGAGAAAGCAGTCTGTATTGCAATCATGTCTGACGGGTGGTCGAATGTTCGTTGCAAGGAATAATTAACTACATCATCTCCGCCCCTCAACCAGTATTCTACAAGAGCACAGACACAAGGGACAACAGACACACCGGTCTCTACATTGCAGATGAGCTGAAGGCAGTCATCAATGGCCTTGGACCACAGAAGTTATTTGCACTGGTGACAGACAATGCTGCGAACATGAAGGCTGCTTGGTCTAAAGTGGAGGAGGCCTACCCTCACATCACCCCCATTGGCTGTGCTGCTCATGCATTGAATCTGCTCCTCAAGGACATCATGGCACTGAAAACAATGGATACACTCTACAAGAGAGCCAAGGAAATGGTTAGGTATGTCATCAAGTAATAGCAGCAATCTACCTCACCAAGCAAAGTGAGAAGAATAAGAACACCACGTTGAAGTTGCCCAGCAACACCCATTTGGGGTGGTGTTGTCATCATGTTTGACAGTCTCCTAGAGGGGAAAGAGTCTCTCCAAGAAATGGCCATATCACTGTCTGCCGATATGGACATCCCCATCAAGAGGATCCTCCTGGATGATGTATTTTGGGAGAGAGTGGTAAGCAGCCTGAAACTCCTGAAACCTATAGCAGTAGCCATTGCACGGATTGAGGGAGACAATGCCATCCTGTCTGATGTTCAGACTCTGCTTGCAGATGTAAGAGAAGAAATCCATACTACCCTTCCCACTTCATTTTTGCTCCAAGCAGAGGAAACTGCAGTTCTGAAATACATCAGAAAGCGTGAAAACTTCTGCCTGAAGCCCATACACGCTGCAGCATACATGTTGGACCCCAAATATGCTGGGGTACAACAGCATCCTGTCTGGTGCAGAGATCAACAAGGGCTATGGTGTCATCACTACCGTGTCTCGCCACCTTGGCGTGGATGAGGGCAAGGTTCTTGGCAGTCTGGCAAAGTACACTTCCAAGCAAGAGCTTTGGGATGGAGATGCAAATGGCAGTCGTGCCAACATATTTCATCAGCCACCTGGTGGAAGGGACTTTGGGGATCTGAGGCTCTTTCCCCTGTTGCCTCCATCATCTCCAAATCCCACCAACATCAGCCGCCTCAGAGCGCAACTGGTCCTTGTTTGGGAACACACACACGCAACAAGCTGACCAATACAAGGGTTGAAAATTGGTGGTCTTCCGGGCAAATTTTAGGCTTTTTGAGCCTGACAACGAGCCATCCTCAACAAGGTTGGAAAGTGACAGTGAAGATGAGGCCTCAGAGTCTGATGTTCAAGAGGTGGACATTGAGGAGGTCCAGGGAGAAGACATGGAAGCCTGAGAGGAAAACAACCAACAAAGCTTTAGTGTCTAAACTATCATTTCACAGATGGATGTTGAAAAAGATTTTGGGAGATGTAATGGATCATTGGGGATCATTCAATATTCCCTTTCCTTTGTTTTTCAGTGAAATCATCACATGTGAAGAGTCAGCTCATTTAATTACAGTTCAATTCGTAACTTTTTTTTAAATTTTATTTTTCTATTGTAAGGATTTAATAATTTGCAATTATATCTACTTATGATAAGGTAAAAGGTTCATGTTTCTGTCTCCATATGATATGGTAAATATACAGTGGGGGAAAAAGTATTTGATCCCCTGCTGATTTTGTACGTTTGCCCACTTACAAAGAAATGATCAGTCTATAATTTTAATGGTAGGTTTATTTGAACAGTGAGAGACAGAATAACAACAAAAAAATCCAGAAAAACGCATGTCAAAAATTTTATAAAATGATTTGCATTTTAATGAGGGAAATAAGTATTTGACCCCTCTGCAAAACATGACTTAGTACTTGGTGGCAAAACCCTTGTTGGCAATCACAGAGGTCAGACGTTTCTTGTAGTTGGCCACCAGGTTTGCACACATCTCAGGAGGGTTTTTGTCCCACTCCTCTTTGCAGATCTTCTCCAAGTCATTAAGGTTTCGAGGCTGACGTTTGGCAACTTGAACCTTTAGCTCCCTCCACAGATTTTCTATGGGATTAAGGTCTGGAGACTGGCTAGGCCACTCCAGGACCTTAATGTGCTTCTTCTTGAGCCACTCCTTTGTTGCCGTGGCCGTGTGTTTTGGATCATTGTCATGCTGGAATACCCACCCACGACCCATTTTCAACGCCCTGGCTGAGGGAAGGAGGTTCTCACCCAAGATTTGACGGTACATGGCCCCGTCTATCGTCCCTTTGATGCAGTGAAGTTGTCCTGTCCCCTTAGCAGAAAAACACCCCCAAAACATAATGTTTCCACCTCCATGTTTGACGGTGGGGATGGTGTTCTTGGTGTCATAGGCAGCATTCCTCCTCCTCCAAACACGGCGAGTTGAGTTGATTCCAAAGACCTCCATTTTGGTCTCATCTGACCACAACACTTTCACCCAGTTGTCCTCTGAATCATTCAGATGTTCATTGGCAAACTTCAGACGGGCATGTAGTATATGTATTTTTGAGCAGGGGGACCTTGCGGGCGCTGCAGGATTTCAGTCCTTCACGGCGTAGTGTGTTACCAATTGTTTTCTTGGCGACTATGGTCCCAGCTGCCTTGAGATCATTGACAAGATTCTTCCGTTGTCACGTCCTGGCCAGTATAAGGTTAATTGTTTTTGTAGTTTGGTCAGGTCGTGGCAGAGGGTATTTGTTTTATGTGGTTCGGGGTGGTGTGTTTGTGTAAAGGGTGTTTGATTTAGTATTTCCGGGTTTTTGGTTGATGGTCTATGTGTTTGTATTCTATGGTTAGTCTGGTGTGTGTGTTTCTATGTTTGGTTAATTGGGGTTGGGACTCTCAGTTGAAGGCAGGTGTTGTCTATCTGCCTTTGATTGAGAGTCCCATATATTAGGGTGTGTTTGTGTGTGTGATTGGTGGGTGATTGTTCTGAGTTTAGCCTTGTGCCTTACCAGACTGTCTGTATTTCGTTCGGTCACTTGTTTTGTTATTTTGTACGTTCATTTTGGAAGTTAATAAATCTCAAAATGAACAACTGCACACCTGCTGCGTATTGGTCTACCTTTTCCGATGACGATTTCGCATTATCGTCAGAAGACGAAGATACTTGTGACAGAATCACCCACCACTCAAGGACCAAGCAGCAGAAGAAGGAGCAGAGGGAATTCGAGTTGGACTGGCGGGAGAAATGGACCTGGGAGGAAGTTCTGGACGGGGCCGGAACTTGGCACCAGGCCGGGGATTATCGACGCCCGCAGTGGGAAATTGAGGCAGCCAAGGCAGAAAGGCGTAGGTACGAGGCCATGGACGCGCTGAGGGAGAAGCACGAGAGGCACCCCCAATAATTTTTTTGGGGGGGGGCACACGGGTAGTTTGGCTAGGCGTAAGAAGAGCCGGAAGCCAGCTACCCGTGGTTATATGGAGGAGCGTATGGGGTGGAGAGCGCTATGTTTCGCTGAGGAGCGCACTATTTCACCCATACGCACGCACAGTCCGGTGCGCGTTATTCCAGCCCCTCGCAGGCGCCGCGCTAGAGCGGGCATCCTGCCTGGTAGGAGGATGCCTGCGCAGCGCATCTGGTCGCCGGTACGCCTCCGAGGACCAGGCTACCCAACTCCCGCTCTACGCACGGCTACCATCAGGCCCCTGCACAGCCCAGTCTGCCCTGTACGAGCACCCCGCTCGTACAGGGCTACTAGTTCCATCCAGCCAAGGCGGGTTGTGCAGGAGGTAAGATCTAGACCGACTGTGCGCCTCCATAGCCCTGGGTTTCCAGCTCCTGTCTCTCGTGCGGACCCGGAAGTGCGTCAACCCAGTCTGACTCGTCCTGTTCCCGCTCCCCGCACTAGCCTGGAGGTGCGTGTTCATAATCTGGTAAGCCCAGTACCAGCACCACGCACCAGGCTACAAGTGCGTCAACCCAGCCACGCCAGTCAACAGTCGTCATCAGAGCTGCCCGCCAGTCAACAGTCGTCATCAGAGCTGCCCGCCAGTCAACAGTCGTCATCAGAGCTGCCCGCCAGTCAACAGTCGTCATCAGAGCTGCCCGCCAGTCAACAGTCGTCATCAGAGCTGCCCGCCAGTCAACAGTCGTCATCAGAGCTGCCCGCCAGTCAACAGTCGTCATCAGAGCTGCCCGCCAGTCAACAGTCGTCAGAGCTGCCCGCCAGTCAACAGTCGTCAGAGCTGCCCGCCAGTCAACAGTCGTCAGAGCTGCCCGCCAGTCAACAGTCGTCAGAGCTGCCCGCCAGTCAACAGTCGCCAGAGAGGTCAGACTGCGCTGAACTGCCGGAGTGGCCAGACTGCGCTGAACTGCCGGAGTGGCCAGACTGCGCTGAACTGCCGGAGTGGCCAGACTGCGCTGAACTGCCGGAGTGGCCAGACTGCGCTGAACTGCCGGAGTGGCCAGACTGCGCTGAACTGCCGGAGTGGCCAGACTGCGCTGAACTGCCGGAGTGGCCAGACTGCCCTGAACTGCCGGAGTGGCCAGACTGCCCTGAACTGCCCCGAGTGGCCAGACTGCCCCGAGTGGCCAGACTGTCCCGAGTGGCCAGACTGTCCCGAGTGGCCAGACTGTCCCGAGTGGCCAGACTGCCCAGACTGTCCCGAGTTGCCAGACTGCCCAGACTGTCCCGAACTGCCAGACTGTCCCGAGTTGCCAGACTGCCCAGACTGTCCCGAGTTGCCAGACTGCCCAGACTGTCCCGAACTGCCAGACTGCCCAGACTGTCCCGAACTGCCAGACTGCCCAGACTGTCCCGAACTGCCAGACTGCCCCGACTCTCCCGAACTGCCAGACTGGCCCGACTGCCCCCCGGCGATGCCAGACTGGCCCGACTGCCCCCCGGCGATGCCAGACTGGCCCGACAGCCCCTTGGCGATGCCAGAGTGGCCCGACAGCCTGGAACGGCCGGAACCAGAGCCACCTCCAGATATAGGTGGGTTGGGGAGGGAGGGTGTAGCACAGTGCCGTCGTTGACGGCAGCCACCCTCCCTTCCCTCCCTTTAGAAAAGGGGAAAATTTTTTGGGTGTTGCTTGGGGTTATTTTTTGTTAAGGTGCTTCTGGGGTAGCACCTTTAAGGGGGGGTACTGTCACGTCCTGGCCAGTATAAGGTTAATTGTTTTTGTAGTTTGGTCAGGACGTGGCAGAGGGTATTTGTTTTATGTGGTTCGGGGTGGTGTGTTTGTGTAAAGGGTGTTTGATTTAGTATTTCCGGGTTTTTGGTTGATGGTCTATGTGTTTGTATTCTATGGTTAGTCTGGTGTGTGTGTTTCTATGTTTGGTTAATTGGGGTTGGGACTCTCAGTTGAAGGCAGGTGTTGTCTATCTGCCTTTGATTGAGAGTCCCATATATTAGGGTGTGTTTGTGTGTGTGATTGGTGGGTGATTGTTCTGAGTTTAGCCTTGTGCCTTACCAGACTGTCTGTATTTCGTTCGGTCACTTGTTTTGTTATTTTGTACGTTCATTTTGGAAGTTAATAAATCTCAAAATGAACAACTGCACACCTGCTGCGTATTGGTCTACCTTTTCCGATGACGATTTCGCATTATCGTCAGAAGACGAAGATACTTGTGACATCCGTGTAGTTCTGGGCTGATTCCTCACCGTTCTCATGATCATTGCAACCCCACGAGGTGAGATCTTGCATGGAGCCCCAGGCCGAGGGAGATTGACAGTTCTTTTGTGTTTCTTCCATTTGCGAATAATCACACCAAATGTTGTCACCTTCTCACCAAGCTGCTTGGCGATGGTCTTGTAGCCCATTCCAGCCTTGTGTAGGTCTACAATCTTGTCCCTGACATCCTTGGAGAGCTCTTTGGTCTTGGCCATGGTGGAGAGTTTGGAATCTGATTGATTGCTTCTGTGGACAGGTGTCTTTTATACAGGTAACAAGCTGAGATTAGGAGCACTCCCTTTAAGAGTGTGCTCCTAATCTCAGCTCGTTACCTGTATAAAAGACACCTGGGAGCCAGAAATCTTTCTGAATCAGAGGCGGTCAAATACTTATTTCCCTCATTAAAATGCAAATTAATTTATAACATTTTTGACATGCGTTTTTCTAGATATTTTTGTTGTTATTCTGTCTCTCACTGTTCAAATAAACCTACCATTAAAATTATAGACTGATCATTTCTTTGTCAGTGGGCAAACGTACAAAATCAGCAGGGGATCAAATACTTTTTTCCCCCACTGTATCCAATGCAGAAAACATCTACATTTAATATTAATACCAATTAATGTAGAAAACATCTACATTAATTGGTATTAATATTAATTTGCATATATTCCTGTTAATTCCCATATATTCCCGTTAAGTCCCACTGAAAGTTTCCACCTCTGAATATTCCCCAAAATGTGCAACCCTAGTTGTGACACAGGAGCCAGTTTTTACTCGGGTCCATGGTGCAAGCCTCCAGCCTTTACCACCAGTTACTACCACACCTCTGAGTCCACTGACTGGGAATATGGTGCATGACTATGTAAGCGTGAGCCAAGATTCAACTGTGGAGCCACAACTACACCAGGAAGCAGTCAGCACAATGGAATTGGCAAACCAAACTGAACAATGAGGAGCACCTGTCCAGCCATGCGCTCGCTCTCTGGCAGCAAAAACCCACACCATCTCAGGACGCAAGGAGCCCTGTCGAGCCAAGTGTAGTTGAGCCAGATGCATAGGAGATTAGGTCTGCTGGTCACTCAACACTTCAACATGTCTGTAAGTTCATTGTCGTCTTTGGTAGAATGTAAAACAAGAAATTGCAATGCAAACCTGTTTTAACAAAAATGTCAACAGTTGGTTATAAGCTTTCAACATGATTCAACACATTGGAGCTTTCGCCCAGTGTCCGGTTGGTTGTGAACGTCACACTGTTGCACTGAGGAAGGCCTGGCATTGACTCATAACAGCTGCACAGTGCAGTCAGTGGATGGCCTAAGTACCTCTTGACCTTACAACCTCTCCCTGAATGCTATCCCAACTACCGCGGCTCCTGACCCAGGGTGAGAGATGAGTTTGAGGCACCCTTCTATCCTCTCACGTGCCTATCGAGTATAACCTCGACTCCTGTGTAAGCGAGCATTCTCCCAAGAAAGATTACATTTGTACTGTACTAATAAACATATTCTGTATGCTGATAACAAAAACCTGATTTGAAACATTAGGTGGTTGTGATACTTTAACACTGGAAACCTCAGTAATATGAAGCAATAGAAGAAAAGAGAAAGACTTACGATACAAGCAGCCAGCCTCTCCGTTGAGTTGAGACCATCCAGGACAGCACTTGTAAACCGTCTGGTAGTCTTGTCTGTAGACTTGTCTGTATGCTGTGTAATACGCTGTCCTGTTATCAATGGAGACATGACATTATCAATTAATACAAATCAGATAATACAAAGCTAGTACACTAGATCAAGGTCTGTTGATTCTATAAAATAATTTGAGGTCCTGATTTATGGCACAATGTCAAGGTGTCTGTTTGTGGTCACAAAGTCACAAAGTATAATAATCAGCAAACATTTCCCCAGTCTTTTAAGTAACCCCTTTCAAAGTGTGAGACTGGCAGACTGAACTTCAGAGTACGGTGTCTAACCCTGTAGTTTAGAAGCCCTCTCATGGCTCCACGGTCATTAAGCGTTGTGGAAAAACATTTTGTTTACGGTGTGTAATTGAAGCTTTGGCTGCCTTCAAAGCTGCCTGCGTCTTTGTAACGCGGTAAATATATGAAGAAAGCCTAAACGGCACTTTGAAAAAACTCCCCAGAGTCAGGGGTTAGCCGCAGGACTCTCCTTCACAGGTATGTACCTGGACTCTGGAGACGCCTCGGCTAAATACAATAGGTACAGTGAGCTCCAAAAGTATTGGGACATTGAAACATTTGTTGTTGTTTTGGCTCTGTACTCCAGCACTTTGGATGTGAAATGATACAATGACTACAAGGATAAAGTGGAGACTGTCAGCTTTAATTTGAGGGTATTTACATCCATATCGGGTGAACCGTTTAGAAATTACAGCACTTTTTGTACATAGTCCCCCCCTCTATGTGTATTATATGTGTATTAAAGTAGTCAAAAGTTTAGTATTTGGTTCCATATTCCTAGCACGCAATGATTACATCAAGCTTGTGTATCTACAAACTTGTTGGATGAATTTGCTGTTTGTTTTGGTTGTGTTTCAGATTATTTTGTGTCCAATAGAAATGAAGGTTATACAATGTAATGTCATTTTGGAGTCACTTTTATTGTAAATAAGAATAGCGTATGTTTCTAAACACGTCTACAGTAATGTGGACGCTACCATGATTACAGATAGTCCTGAATGAATCGTGAATAATGACAAGGGAGAAAGTCACAGACACACAAATATCATACCCTCCAAAAAATACTAACCTCCACTATTACTGTAAAGTTGAAAAGTTAGCATATCTTGGGGGTATGATATTTGTGCATCTGTAACTTTCTCAATCATCATTCTTTTTTACGATTCATTCAGGACTATCCATAATCATGGTAGCATCCACATCCACAAGTGTTTAGAAACATATTCTATTCTTAGCTTAGCTAACCCTCCTGGAGAGCTGGGCTACATCTTCCACTTAGCACTATATGAGAGGGCTACTGTATTACAGAACAAAAAAGAGGGAGGAGGAGAGGAGCCAGAGGAGAGAGATTATTCCAGATATTTAGGGGGATGAGGATGAAGCACTCTGTTTAAACAGCTTTGACATGATTACTGTTAAGACCAACAACAAAAAAGCACAACACAGAATTATCTATAGGTAATACATGCAATAGACCAGTGTTTCCCAAACTAGGGGTCGCGACCATGTTTTCTTCCTACAAATGTGGCTTTATCTTTTGAACCGTTTAAACTACAAAATATTATAACCCCATCACTGAAAGATAAGACTCCCAGGAACACGTATGTGTCTTCTGTTTCCCTCTACAATGCCCACAAGCCGATCATGAATCCTTAAAACAGAGTGGATAAGACCAGGCACTAAATAGACTAGGGGAAAAAGAACAACATCAATGTTCTTTTCTACATAGAAGATCCACTTGCGTACCGGACACCCCCGCAAGGCGAGTTCTGGGGGCCCTTAAACCTGTCATAGATGTCAATTTTTTTTATTTTATAAATTATTTTGACAGTAACCCACCATAAAGTCATTCATAAACCTTTTTAATTTCCATATGAACTAGGAAGTTAAGTGTTTTTGTTCTTGGGCTTCAGGAATGTGACTGAAAAAGTGCTTCAGGCCTTGAAAAATAAAAACTTAAACTGATTGAAAGTAAGGGGATAATGGTGAACAAATGCCGTGGTCAAGGCTACAACGGTGCCAGTGCAATGAGTGGAACTGACGCAGGTGTTCAAAAACGCATATCAGACTGAAAGCCTAATGCTTAATAGGTAGTTCTTTATGAGTTTTAATTTAGAAAACATTCTCTTTGCAGGAGCGACAGTTACAGGGATGGTAAAAACAGCTTGATGGCATTGGCAATATCAGGGAAACTGGGCAGAAGGCAGTGGTGCTTCAAATACAGCAGTTCTGCAACATCTTTAATTGAGCATCTCATCCTCCTTAATTGCCGGCCTCAACATGTTACAGAAAGAGATTAACTGTATAGGAAGTGATAGGGACAAGTCGTCTGGATCTTGGACAGCCAATAAATTGGCAGATGCAAACGGATTATCATATTTAGTTGACAACAGCTTTTGAGGGCTTTAACAAAAGAAGCAGTTTGTGATTTCGTTCATACTGGTGAAACAGCGTTTGTGTTGTGTGGTTGCAATATCAACAGTCTCTTATCTCTGGTATAACTTGGCATGCAACATTCAAGACTAAGGTTAAATTGTTTGCAGCGCAATGGACATATAATGCACAATGTCTCAAGAAAGACTGTCTGAGGGCTTCTCGAGTGGTACAGCGATCTAAGGCACTGCATCACAGTGCTTGAGGCGTCACTACAGCTCTGGGTTCGATTCCAGGCTGTGTCACAGCCGGCCGTGACCGGGAGACCCATGAGGCAGCGCACAATTGGCCCAGCGTTGTCCGGGTTAGGGGAGGGTTTGGCCGGCCAGGATTTCCTTGTCCCATCGCGCACTAGTGACTCCTTGTGGCGAACCGGGCGCCTGCAAGTTGACTTTGGTTACCAGTTGGACGGTGTTTCTCCAACACATTGGTGCGGCTGGCTTTCGGGTTAAGCAAGCAGTGTGTCAAGAAGCAGTGCGGCCTGGTAGGGTCGTGTTTCAGAGGACACATGGCTCTCGACCTTCGCCTCTCCGAATCCATAGGGGAGTTGCAGCGGTGGGACAAGACTTTAACTACCAATTGGATATCACGAAAAAGGGATAATTTATTTTATTTTTATATAAAAAATCTCAAATATAAATAAAATGTATACAAAATAAATAAAGGGAACAAGGCAACAGTAAACATGTTGTCCGCCATGAATGATGCAGCGCCCAGTCTTGGGCCAATTGAGATGTTGCGTGTGACTAACACATTTCTGTTAATTACTACAGCTTCCACCTTGGGCCAATCAGCGTAATTTTGTAAATGCCGGATCTCCATGGGAAGACGCATCATTCACCAAAGTTTTGTCAAAATCGGGGCAGTGCTGTCTGAGATATCATGTGTGACTCCCCTCCCCGATTTCATTGTGTGGGACAAAAAAAAGACAGAGAGAGAAAGAAGCAGCAAGGAGCTCTTCAGGAGACCAGAGGAGTCTCTCAAGCTGGATTTAATTTACCTTGAATATTGGATGGAGGAATGGATGGATGGATGCCTGAATTAAGAGCAGGACTCACCTTCTCTCGTATCCCATACACCAGTTCTGTCCTAGGCAGCCTTGCTTCCAGACCTTGACCATGCGTGTGAAGGCCTGCACACAGGGCTGCCTTTGGGCAACCAGCATCACTTCCCGCTCTGCACACACGTTGGGCCTGAAAGAGGGCAGCGGCAAAAAACATTGAACAAATCAAGCTATTTTTAAAGTGAGGGGAAAAAATGTAAGAGGTTGTTATGAAGCATGAACCATTGAAGATAAATGGACAAGGATTCCTAAGGGATTCTTCTGTACTGTAGGGCCGGGACGATACCAGAATCGCAATGTTTTTTTCCATGGCAAAAATGAAAACATGAAGCAGACCATTCTCTTTGGTCCTTTAAAAACCTACTGTATGTAAAATATTGTGTCCTATAGCATGGGGAAATAAATCAAATGTGACTCTGGATGAAAATAATAATGATGTTTGTTTTTAACATTAGGGCTATTTTCCTAAAGAAATTACACCCGCTTCGTGCTTGTTTCCTTGCCAAGATACTAACGTCTATCGTGATATTGGAATTGTCCCGTCCCTACTGTACGGTGTAGTGCAACACCCTTGTGGGGATTACTTACAGTAAAAAATTACAGAGTGCCCACGCTGTCTGCTAATACTTACGGAGAATTCCTCACGCATTACTGTTTATATCGCTAAACATGGCAGCACAAGACACTGCCTGCAGCAAGAATTCAATCATTCAACATTCACTAAGACAGTACCTGATACTACAGTAAGTCAAAACATTGACCAAAGAAGAGCAGAATACATGGTCATACAACCTGATGTGGCTGTCTATTTCTTGAGATTTATAAACCAGGTGCCATCAGTGTCATAGATCCCATCACAACATATTCCCTGCATTGTAAAGTATCTAAAACCGTCTCAATGTGCCATACTATCCCTCTAACAATAAGCAGTGTTTCAGTACCTCTCGAGCAACAGAAAGTGCAGTATGTCTAATAATTTAGGAGCAGCTCTGTAATTCCATGTCCAGACGTGTCTCATCTCTGGAATAGTGTGTATGTCTGATATGTCTGTAAAAACCTTCAATAGGTGATGCTAATACTGGATCTACTAGCCCGAGACTGGCAATGCTCTTACCACTAATGGTCTCACGGTAATGGTCTCATGGTAATGCTCTTACCACTAATGGTCTCACGGTAATAGTCTCATGGTAATGGTTTCACGGTAATGGTCTCACGGTAATGGTCGCATGGTAATGCTCTTACCACTAATGGTCTCACGGTAATGGTCTCATGGTAATGCTCTTACCACTAATGGTCTCACGGTAATGGTCTCATGGTAATGCTCTTACCACTAATGGTCTCACGGTAATAGTCTCATGGTAATGGTTTCACGGTAATGGTCTTACGGTAATAGTCTCATGGTAATGGTCTCACGGTAATGGTCTCATGGTAATGGTTTCACGGTAATAGTCTCATGGTAATGGTTTCACGGTAATAGTCTCATGGTAATGGTTTCACGGTAATGGTCTCACGGTAATGGTTTCAAGGTAATGGTCTCACGGTAATAGTCTCATGGTAATGGTTTCACGGTAATGGTCTCATGGTAATGGTTTCACGGTAATAGTCTCATGGTAATGGTTTCACGGTAATAGTCTCATGGTAATGGTTTCACGGTAATGGTCTCATGGTAATGGTTTCACGGTAATAGTCTCATGGTAATGGTTTCACGGTAATGGTCTCACGGTAATGGTTTCAAGGTAATGGTCTCACGGTAATAGTCTCATGGTAATGGTCTCACGGTAATGGTCTCATGGTAATGGTTTCACGGTAATGGTCTCACGGTAATGGTCTCACGGTAATGGTTTCACGGTAATGGTCTCAAGGTAATGGTCTCAAGGTAATGGTCTCATGGTAATGGTCTCACGGTAATGGTCTTACAGTAATGGTCTCACGGTAATGGTCTCACAGTAATGGTCTCACGGTAATGGTCTTACAGTAATGGTCTCACGGTAATGGTCTCACGGTAATGGTCTCACGGTAATGGTCTTGTGGTAATGGTCTCATGGTAATGGTCTCATGGTAATGGTCTTAGAGGCCCTCTAAGAATACTCATTATTTCTCACTATAAGGCAATGACAGGGTCATTACAGCTGAACAATTAAACATCTCTGAGATTTATATCATCCTTTTCATGAAGTCAGACATATCAGAAGCCCCTCATCTCTGACTTATTTCACCTGTTACTCTGGCATGCTCTCCATTATTGGGAAACGTAGAGGCGTCTCACGAATGCTGCATCATTAATCCGCCCTGAGATCATGTGTAATTATGTAAAGGTATACCATTACAGTGCATGTTGAGAGAGAAACTAGAGTATTCTTATGACAACACTGTCATAGTTCAAGGTGCATTCCTTTCTGAGAAATGTACAAAATACAGCCTTAGAGTTGACTGGTTGTTGTCTGTGTCGTTTTAACTATGCACATCCAGGTATAGGACACAATGTTTCTCCTTTCAATGTAAACACCTCTAGAGTAAAACATGAAATATTGAAATATATATGAATTGATAAATTAATATTCAAATCTCATATTTCAACTAATGAAAGTTGTAAAATAATCATAAATTGTTTAATATGTCAAAAGATATTGGATTTTGGTTATATGTCAAGCTATAGCAGCAGTAGTAACAAGTGAAATTTTACCAGAAGTTTTATGATTTAGGTTACTGTGACTGTATTATCATGCAAAAACAATGTAAGTCAAAACAACGACAGCTTATAAAAAACGTACATGTATGGTTGGAGATTTCCATAGCGGGACACTGCGCAAATCGCGTCGATAAATATAAAAAGTATTGAAACAAAGATTAAATCCATATTCACGTTGTGTTGAACGTATCAATATTTTGCGTATGCATTAATCCGTAGAAATGTAGCGACATTGACACATGATTTAGCGAAAGCAAAACCAGTAGCCAATTTACTGGAGAGAAAAAATGAACACACGCATCACGGTTACACTTGAAACAGAGTGAGGAGCAGAGTCAGTCCCACACCTTCCAACAGAGATGCAGCCATACATCCCGTAGAAAGTGGCGCTTGGAGGTCGATCCTTACTGGTTTAGCCTACCACATGCAGATGTTGAACGCACATGCGAGCGCAATGGCTTATCGCCACCGAGTGAGTGGGGGTATTGCTCCTTTGAAGAGCCAATGGATCGTTTCAATGAAATGGATGTCTAAAATTAGACTGAAATGGTAGCTTTTTCCACAAATGTGTTGTAACAGGTTGCAAGTTACAACTGTGTTCTTTACTTCAACTATAGCCTGCTCATGTGAATGGATATCTGGGCCCCTTTGGCTACAATAAAACAATTAGTTCTAGGCCATTACTTTCTAGACAATGGCAGCAGGTAGAGGTTACTGACAAAATAAAGGAAACACCAACATAAAGTGTCTTAATATGGCATTGCGTCACCACAAGCCAGAACAGCTTCAATGCGCCTTGGCACATATTCCACAAGTGTCTAGAACTTTATTGGAGGGATGGAACACCATTCTTCCACAAGACATTCCATCATTTGGTGTTTTGTTGATGGTGGTGGAAAACACTGTCTCAGGCGCTGCTCCAGAATCTCCAGTAAGTGTTCAATTGGGTTGAGATCTGATGACTGACACACACACCCACACACTTTAAACCCCTTTGAGACCCCTCTTTCAAAGTCAGGGATCTCTTCTTCTGACATGGTAGGCAAAATAATGGGCAACTGGGCATTTTTATACATGACCCTAAGCATGATGGGATGTTTCAATTGCTTAATTAACTCAGGAACCACACCTGTGTGGAAGCACCTGCTTTCAATATACTTGGTGTCCCTTATATACTCAAGTGTTTCTTTTAATTACATGTTTCCTTAATTACATGTGAGAACAGAGCAGTTTTCAATTCAGCAGACCAGTTTTCAATTGAGGGGCAATGTGTTAGAAACAGTGGTATCCACTGCTGCCTAATCCTACCCAAAGAGGAACCTATAGTTGCAATAGAACAGAGAGAGAAAGGGGGAGATATGCCACAGTGCGTTATGAAGGAGGACTGATGGTGGTCAAGCTGCACAGGTCAGTGCAGGCACAGCTGATGCTGCCTGTGGTCATAGGGTCAGAGGCAGAGCAAAGTTACTGCTGCTCTCCAAGTAAAGCTCGCTATGCATGCATCTATTTTAATGACCCAAGGGCTCAAAGGTCAATGCCATACATGGTCTAAACTATATACATTTATACTAATTTGCTCAGAGAAAAATATTTTGTTTAACTATTAATTTAAACAAAATCTCAGAAAGATATGTGTCAAAATTATTGGCACCCCCTGTTTTCAATACTTTATAGACACCAACCATACCAACCACTTTGCTGATATAGTTAATTACGATAAGTAGCCTATACTAGAGAAATGTGAAGTTTTAAATTAAATAGGTTTGCGAATATGGGTGATTGTTAAGACAATTTATGGCTACAGCAATCAAGCTAGTAGTCATAGTTTAAAGGGTAATAAAAAAATCGTGCACATTAATGTTCTATCGTTCTATTCGTTATCGCATCAATTCAGGCAATTTATCGCAACATGGATTTCTGTCCATATCACCCAGCTCTACTTTGAGCACCCTCCCCTTCCGAGGATAAGGGCACTTTCTATGATTGTTCTATGCAATTGGAGAACACATTGGGAGAAATCTTAGACCATTCCTCCATACAGAATCTGATCCGATCCTTGATATCCTTCAGTCTGCGCTTATAGACTGCCCTCTTCAATTCAAACCACAGGTTTTCAATGGGGTTCATGTTAGGAGACAGATGGCCATTGCAAAATGATGATTTTATGGTCAATTAACCACATCTTTGTGGATTTGTATGTGTGCTTGGGGTCATTGTATTGATGGAATATCCACTTGTGGCCAAGTTTCAGCCTCCTGGAAGAGGCAACCTGGTTTTTGACTAAAATGTCCAGGGGCCTCATTTATAAACGTTGTGTAGCCCACGCACAAAATATGCCCTAAAACATGCCTGCGCCAGTTTTCACGCAAATGTTGGCATTTATAAAATCTGCTTATCCTCCCGCAAACTTTAGACCATGCCTGCGCACAGTTTCTAGTGGTTGAAATATTGCATTGCAAGAAGGCAAAAGTAGCCTGGTAGCCTTGTGCAAATGGGGAATATATGATGACTTTCTTATTCATAAAATAAACTGGTAGCTAAATATATTAACAAGATGCAATCATTTGCCATTAGTGAGAAGATCGAAAATTGATTTAATTTATCCTTGCATTCTAAAATATTTCTAGTTATTCTTTTTCTCATTATTCATTTCACTTCCATGATCATTGCAGAATAAATTCCTCACCTTTTCTGACTGTGATGGTTCCATACTCGAAAAAGCCTATAGGCCTACAACAAATTAGGATAGGCAACAGTTGGTTCACCTTTTCCATTGCCGTTTGTTAGCCTACATCTGATGTCAAATTCTCGTAGACAATATTTAATTAATAAACATAATGCATACAGCCTACCTATCATGTCCATTGCAGAATAAATTGCTCACATTTTCTGGCCATTCATGAGTTCATATTCCCGAAGTAGCCATAAAACAAATTACCATGTACATCTCTAATTTCCTTGGGCCTATTAGAAAGGCTATTATAATTTCACGTTTTTGGTCTATGCATCCGAAACGGAGCGCGGTTTATAACATACAGTCGAATTTAACAGGTGACAAATCAGTTGATATTTTGCATTGAAGTGTGTAGGCTACCACTGTAAGTAGGCCTAATGAAGTAAAAAAATAATCTGAGTATATAATGTTTCAGAATGCAGCATATTTAGGTTTGGGAAAAAGTTTAAACAATCTGTTTACAGGTCCACAACAATTTGCAATTGTTTTTGTCTTTCAGAAACGGTCAGATACCGCAAATGTCACTGCAAAATCAAACTTTCTGCAAACACCTCCAAAGAAGCTAATCATGTTTCCCATTATATTTAGATGCTGTCTTGGCAGAATTCCAATACTTCCAAACTATATTGCAAATAAGGGCTCATTGTCACCATAGAAGGTGAATGATGGGCATTTTTCAGGAGGATATATAATGCTCGTTCAAGCGCGCACAATTTTACAACAGCTCTGATTTATAACGGGAAACATGCGTATGCGCATGCGCCAAGTTAATAAAACTGTATATTTTTGTGAGTGTGAAGTCTTTTCAGAAATGGAGCATGCAGATATTTAGTGTACATAAATGAGGCCCCTGTACTTGGTAGAGTTAATGATTCTTTGACCTTATCAAGATTCCCAGGACCAGTGGAAGGAAAATACCCCATAACATCAATGATCCACCACCAATATTTTATAGTAGGTTTGAAAGGTTCTTATCTGCATATGCATTTTTCTTTCAAGGCCAAACCCACATATGGTGTGCGTGGCCAAAGACGTCTATTTTCGTCTAATCTGACCATAGCACCCGGTTCCAATCCAAGTGCCAATGCGGTTTAGCAGACTCCATGCATCTACATTTGTTGGTTGAGGATATTTTACAACAGCCCCTGCAAATTGTTTATTGGCAATTATGAAAGTCAACCACCATTTAACTCTTTTCATTTGTGAGTTATTTGCCTTTCCCAATGGCGATGGATGAAAAATAGATTTTACATGTGTACATTTTTATATATCAGTAAAACAGGAAGCCATAGAAGACCACAATATAGTTCATTTAACTGAGATGAACTTAAACAAGTATAATGTTAATGCATATTTTATTTTTGTTTGATTTTATTTATAAGAATCTTTAGGGGTGCCAATAATTTTGCCACCAATCTTTTTGAGATGTTGTATTTACTTGTTAAACATTCTTTACCTGAACAATTGTATTAGTATAAAATATTATAATTGTATTTTTTTGTATACAATATAGGTCGGTATTTGTATATAATCTATTTTATACCGTTATTTTTAAGCAAATCTTTATCAAGGGTGCCAATCATTTTGGAGGTGACTGTAATTACCACTGCAGTTGATAGAATGGGTAGCATAGCCTACATGGGGGCTATGGATTGTTCTTCTGCAATAGTTATACATAATTTAAAGATATTATCCTGATATAATTAGCATTTTTTTAAATCGCCTACCAAATTACATTGGGAACACCTTCCTATTGAGTTGCACCCCCTTTTGCACCCAGAATAACCTCAATTTGGTGTGGAATGGACTCTACAAGGTGTCAAAAGCATATTGACTCCAATGCTTCCCACAGTTGTGTCAAGTTGGCTGGATGTCCTTTGGGTGGTGGACCATTCTTGATGCACACAGGAAACTTTTGAGCATTAAAAACCCAGCAGTGCTGCAGTTCTTGACACGCTCAAACTGGTGCGCCTGGCACCTATACTACCATACCCCGTTCAAAGTCACTTAAATCTTTTGTCTTGCCCATTCACCCTCTAAATAGCACACACACACAATCAATGTCTCAATTGTCTTAAGGCTTAAAAATCCTTATTTAAACCTGTCTTCTCCCCTTCAGCCATTCTATACTGATTGAAGTTCATTTAACAGGTGACATCAAATTCTATGACACTTTTTATGATTTGGAACGTTTTTAAAATGTCAACAGAAGCCATATATAACTACATCAAGTGTATTGTTGGCTTCTGTTGACATTTTAAAAACGTTCCAAATCATAAAAAGTGTCATTATGGAATTTGATCAAGATCAGGGGTTAAGGATGTTACAGATTCTGAAACAGAATAATTTATTGATCAAATTGTATGACACCTTTTTATTATTTGGAACGTTTTTCAAATGTCAACAGAAGCCATATATAACTATATCAGGGGTATTCAACCGGGGGTCCGTGGTCCCCAAGGGGTCCGCTGAGGTACTGCAGGGGGTCCGCAGAAATATAAAAAATAAAAGTGGATTACATACCTACAGTAGAAAAAAGGAAAATATCTTCTTACTAATGATGCCAACTTTATTTGTCAACTCCTAATATTGAGCAAATTACACTCATTGGAGCCAATTACACTCACTGAAGTACCTGGCATATGCTTTGGAAAAACACCCGGGTATATGGTGCCAGTGTGGCAACTGTTGCTGGCTGATGGTAAGCTTTCTTGACTTGGAAATACATTTTTGCCAACACATGGCTAACCTTTGTTTAACCAGCTAAACAGCTGCTCTTAGCAAAAATGTGTTTCGAGTTACTTTTCTAGCTAATAAGCTACGTTTGACTTTACACTTCCTCTTCCAATTATAATGTGTGGGACGTCAAAATATTGACAACCATATCTACCACATCCCATTTAAAAATGTTGATTACTTCTCCATACCAATATCATTCACCTGATAAAACAGGACGTGAAGGTGTTAATGTGTTAATGGCAAAACAAACTGTGAGCCCTTTCCAAAAAAATATATATATATGATTGACCGAAAAGTGTTATTTGACACTTGGCATCATACTCTGTAATGGAATAAATCATGCAATTTCCTACATACGTGATTAAATAAAGTCTGCACACCAAAATATTAGTGGTAATTAGGAATGTGGTTTTATTTTTAAATGACAACATGGGATAGCAGAAATGTGTGGGATTATCCCTCGTCTTGATACAGTTGCATATGCCATTAATCTGATTAATTTTACCATGACTGGAGGTACAGCCAACTACCTTCAATGTGTCCATGTCTAACTTGGACTGGCTGTGAAAATGCTCTCCTAATAGTTAGTCTTGTTAGTACCGGCTTCTGTTAACAAGAAAGTGACCCAAGGGAACAGAGTATTCCACATAGGCCAACATAGGCTATGACTCCGCCAGCATACTGAAGTCCCCACATTGACATAAATATTAGAAGACTGTGATTTATTTATTTATTAAACTGTGTAGTCCATTCAGATGACAGGTTGATGAGCCAGAGGTGTTTCCCTAATAAAGGGGAAGCTGTAACACTTAGTTACAGTTATAGACCTCCTTAATACAGGATTTAGGAATAGTTTATACATTCATTATTAGTTTATAAATGCTACATTTACATTTTAGTAATTTAGCAGATACTCTTATCCAGAGCGATTTACAGTAGAGAATGCATACATTTTCATAATGGTCCCCCGTGGAAATGGAACCCACAACTCTAGCGTTGCAAGCACCATGCTCTACTAACTGAGCTACACAGGACCACATGTTAAACAGTAACATATTGGTTGAAAGTGGTGCTTGTCTTTAAGCTGCACAGAATACACATAGCATGTAGCCTGTGTTACTGTTATTTAGGATATTTGTATTAATTTGATGACTTCTGTAACCGTAATAGCCTTGGTTTCATGCATGTTAACATTAGAAGCCTTCTCCCTAAGTTTGTTTTATTCACTGCTTTAGCACACTAGCCGTGTCTGAATCCTGGCTTAGGAAGTCCACCAAAAACTCTGAAATCTTCATCCCTAACTACAACATTTTCAGACAAGATAGAACGGCCAAAGGGGGCGGTGTTGCAATCTACTGCAGAGATAGCCTGCAGAGTTCTGTCCTGCTATCCAAGTCTGTACCCAAACAATTTGAACTTCTACTTTTAAAAATCCATCTCTCTAAAAACAAGTGTCTCACTGTTGCCGCATGCTATAGACCACCCTCAGCCCCCAGCTGTGCTCTGGACATCATATGTGAACTGATTGCCCCCCCATCTATCTTCAGAGCTCGTGCTGCTAGGTGACCTAAACTGGGACATGCTTAACACCCCAGCCATCCTACAATCTAAGCTTGATGCCCTCAATCTCACACAAATTATGAATGGACCTACCAGGTACCACCCCAAAGCCGTAAACACGGGCACCCTCATAGATATCATCCTAACCAACTTGCCCTCTAAATACACCTCTGCTGTTTTCAACCAAGATCTCAGCGATCACTGCCTCATTGCCTACATCCGTAATGGGTCAGCAGTCAAACGACCTTCACTCATCACTGTCAAACGCTCCCTGAAACATTTCAGCGAGCAAGCCTTTCTAATCGACCTGGCCCGGGTATCGTGGAAGGATATTGACCTCATCCCGTCAGTAGAGGATGCCTGGTTATTTTTTTTAAATGCCTTCCTCACCATCTTAAATAAGCATGCCCCATTCAAGAAATTTAGATCCAGGAACAGATATAGCCCTTGGTTGTCTCCAGAGCTGACTGCCCTTAACGAACACAAAAACATCCTGTGGCGTTCTGCATTAGTATCGAACAGCCTCCGTGATATGCAACTTTTCAGGGAAGTTAGAAACCAATATACACAGGCAGTTAGAAAAGCCAATGCTAGCTTTTTCAAGCAGAAATTTGCTTCCTGCAACACAAACTCAAAAAAGTTCTGGGACACTGTAAAGTCCATGGAGAATAAGAACACCTCCTCCCTGCTGCCCACTGCACTGAGGATAGGGAACTCTGTCACCTCCGATAAATCCACTATAATTGAGAATTTCAATAAGCATTTTTCTACGGCTGGCCATGCTTTCCACCTGGCTACCCCTACCGCGGTCAACAGTACTGCACCCCCCACAGCTACTCGCCCAAGCCTTACCCATTTCTCCTTCTCCCAAATCTAGTTAGCTGATGTTCTGAAAGAGCTGCAAAATCTGGACCCTTATAAATCAGCCGGGCTAGACAATCTGGACCCTTTCTTTCTAAAATTATCTGCCGAAATTGTTGCAACCCCTATTACTAGCCTGTTCAACCTCTCTTTCGTGTCATCTGAGATTCCAAAAGATTGGAAAGCAGCTGCTGTCATCCCCCTCTTCAAAGGAGGGGACACTCTTGACCCAAATTGCTACAGACCTATATCTATCCTACCCTGCCTTTCTAAGGTCTTTGAAAGCCAAGTCAACAAACAGATTACCGACCATTTCGAATCCCACCGCACCTTCTCCGCTATGCAATCTGGTTTCAGAGCTGGTCATGGGTGCACCTCAGCCACGCTCAAGGTCCTAAACGATATCATAACCGCCATCGATAAGAAACAATAATGTGCTGCTGTATTCATTGACCTGGCCAAGGCTTTCGACTCTGTCAATCACCACATCCTCATCGGCAGACTCAATAGCCTTGGTTTCTCAAATGATTTCCTCGCCTGGTTCACCAACTACTTCTCTGATAGAGTTCAATGTGTCACATCGGATGGCCTGTTGTCCGGGCCTCTGGCAGTCTCTATGGGGGTGCCACAGGGTTCAATTCTTGGGCCAACTCTTTTCTCTGTATACATCAATGATGTCGCTCTTGCTGCTGGTGAGTCTCTGATCCACCTCTACGCAGACGACACCATTCTGTATACTTCTGGCCCTTCTTTGGACACTGTGTTAACAACCCTCCAGACGAGCTTCAATGCCATACAACTTTCCTTCCGTGGCCTCCAACTGCTCTTAAATACAAGTAAAACTAAATGCATGCTCTTCACCGATCACCTGCCCGCCCGTCCAGCATCACTACTCTGGACGGTTCTGCCTTAGAATATGTGGACAACTACAAATACTTAGGTGTCTGGTTAGACTGTAAGCTCTCGTTCCAGACTCACATCAAACATCTCCAATCCAAAGTTAAATCTAGAATTGGCTTCCTATTTCGCAACAAAGCATCCTTCACTCATGCTGCCAAACATACCCTTGTAAAACTGACCATCCTACCGATCCTCGACTTCGGCGATGTCATTTACAAAATAGCCTCCAATACCCTACTCAATAAACTGGATGCAGTCTATCACAGTGCCATCCGTTTTGTCACCAAAGCCCCATATACTACCCACCACTGTGACCTGTACGCTGTCGTTGGCTAGCCCTCGCTTCATGCTCGTCGCCATACCCACTGGCTCCAGGTCATCTACAAGACCCTGCTAGGTAAAGTCCCCCCTTATCTCAGCTCACTGGTCACCATAACAGCACCCACCTGTAGCACGTGCTCCAGCAGGTATATCTCTCTGGTCACCCCCAAAGCCAATTCTTCCTTTGGCCGTCTCTCCTTACAGTTCTCTGCTGCCAATGACTGGAACGAACTACAAAAATCTCTGAAACTGGAAACACTTATCTCCCTCACTAGCTTTAAGCACCAGCTGTCAGAGCAGCTCACAGATCACTGCACCTGTATATAGCCCATCTATAATTTAGCCCAAACAACTACCTCTTCCCCTACTGTATTTGTTTATTTATTTATTGTGCTCCTTTGCACCCCATTATTTCTATTTCTACTTTGCACTTTCTTCCACTACAAATCTACCATTCCAGTGTTTTAATTGCTATATTGTATTTATTTTGCCACCATGGCCTTTTTTGCCTTTACCTCCCTTATCTCACCTCATTTGCTCACATTGTATATAGACTTCTTTTTCTACTGTATTATTGACTGTATGTTTGTTTTACTCCATGTGTAACTCTGTGTTGTTGTATGTGTCGAACTGCTTTGCTTTATCTTGGCCAGGTCGCAATTGTAAATGAGAACTTGTTCTCAACTTTTCTACCTGGTTAAATAAAGGTGAGGGGAAAAAAAGAAGAAAAAAAATTAAGATCAATGCAAGGCATTGATGAAGTTAATGAATGAAGATTCAGTGGAATCTGTTGTAGTTTGCTGACATCATCTGGTTGAAATGAGAACTACACAAGAGAAGGCATTCAAATAGTTGACAGGACTCCTAACCTGTAAATCATTGTCGGACAGAAGCAACTGAACTCTGCAGTCTACAATTCAATATCAATTTAAGGGTCTTTATTGGCATGGGAAACATGTGTTTACATTGCCAAAGCAAGTGAAATAGATAATAAACAAAAGGGAAATAAACAGTAAAAAATGAACAGTAAACATTACACTTACAAAAGTTCCAAAAGAAAAAATACGTTTCAGATGTCATATTATGACTATATACAGTGTTGTAATGAAGTACAAATAGCTAAAGTACAAAAGGGAAAATAAATAAACAAAAATAGGTTGTATTTACAATGGTGTTTGTTCTTCACTGGTTGCCCTTTTCTTGTGGCAACAGGTCACACATCTTGCTGCTGTGATGGCACACTGGTATTTAACCCAATAGATATGGGAGTTTATTAAAATTGGATTTGTTTTTGAATTCATTGTGGGTCTGTGTAATCTGATGGAAATATGTGTCTCTAATACACTTGGCAGGAGGTTAGGAAGTGCAGCTTAGTTTCCACCTCATTTTGTGGGCAGTGTGCACATAGCCTGACTTCTCTTGAGAGCCAGGTCTGCCTTCGGCGGCCTTTATCAATAGCAAGGCTATGCTCACTGAGTCTGTACATAGTCAAAGATTATCTTAATTTTGGGTCAGTCACAGTGGTCAAGTATTCTGCCACTGTGTACTCTCTGTTTAGGGCCAAATAGTATTCTAGTTTGCTCTGTTTTTTTTAAAATTCTTTCTAATGTGTCATGTAATTATCTTTTTGTTTTCTCATGATATAGTTGGGTCTAATTTTGTTGCTGTACTGGGGCTCTGTCGGGTCTGTTTGTGAACAGAGCCCCAGGACCAGTTTGCTTAGGGGGCTCTTCTCCAGGTTAATTTCTCTGTAGGTGATGGCTTTGTCATGGAAGGTTTGGGAATCGCTTCCTTTTAGGTGGTTGTAGAATTTAACGTCTCTTTTCTGGATTTTGATAATTAGTGGGTATCGGCCTAATTCTGCTCTGCATGCATTATTTGGTGTTCTACGTTGTACAGGGAGGATATTTTTGCAGAGTTCTGCATGCAGTCTCAATTTGGTGTTTGTCCCATTTTGTGAATTCTTGATTGGTGAGCGGACCCAACCTCATAACCATAAAGGGCAATGGGTTCTATAACTGATTCAAGTATCTTTAGCAAGATCCTAGTTGGTATGTCGAATTTTATGTTCCTTTTGATGGCATAAAAGGCCCTTCTTGCCTTGTCTCTCAGATCGTTTACAGCTTTGTGGAAGTTACCTGTGGTGCTGATGTTGAGGCCGAGGTATATATAGTTTGTATGCTCTAGGGCAACGGTGTCTAGATGGAATTTGTATTCGTGGTCCTGGCAACTGAACCTTTTTTGGAACACCATTATTTTTGTCTTACTGAGATTGACTGTCAGAACCCAGGTCTGACAGAATCTGTGCAGAAGATCTAGGGGCTGCTGTAGGCCCTCCTTGATTGGGGAGGGAAGCGCCAGATGATCAGCAAACAGCAAACAGTAGACATTTGACTTCAGATTCTAGCAGGGTGAGGCAGAGTGCTGCAGACTGTTCTAGTGCCTTTGCCAATTTGTTGATATATATGTTGAAGAGGCTGGGGCTAAAGCTGCATCTCTCTCTCACCCCCCGGTCCTGTGGAAAGAAATGTGTGTATTTTTAGCCAATTTTAACTGCACACTTTTTTGTGTATATGGATTCTATAATGTTGTACGTTTTTCCCCCAACACCACTTTTCATCAATTTCTTTAGCAGGCCCTCATGCCAAATTGAGTCTAAAGCTTTTTTGAAATCAACAAAGAACGAGAAGACTTTGCCTTTGTTTTGGTTTGTTTGTCAATTAGGGTGTGCAGGGTAAATATGTGGTCTGTCGCACGGTAATTTGGTAAAAAGCCAATTTGACATTTGCTCAGTACATTGTTTTTGCTGAGGAAATGTACGAGTCTGCTGTTAATGGTAATGCAGAGGATTTTCCCAAGCTTGCTGCTGACGCATATCCCACGGTTGTTATTGGGGTCAAATTTGTCTCCACTTTTGTGGATTGGGGAGATCAGTCCTTGCTTCCAAATATTGGGGAATATGACAGAGCTGAGGATGATGTTAAAGAGTTGAAATATACCCAGTTAGAATTTGTAGTCTGTATATTTTATCATTTCATTTAGGATACCATCAACCCCACAGACCTTTTTGGGTTGGAGGGTTTGTATTTTGTTCACTCAATGTAATAGGAGAATCCAGCGGGTTCTGGTAGTCTTTAATAGTTGATTCTAGGATTTGTATTTAATCATGTATATGTTTTCGCTGTTTGTTCTTTGTTATAGGGCCAAAAAGATTGAAGAAGTGATTTACCCATACATCTCAGTTTTGGATAGATAACTCTTTGGGTTGTTGTTTGTTTAGAGTTTTCTAATTTTCCCAGAAGTGGTTAGATTATATGGATTCTTCAATTACATTGAGCTGATTTCTGACGTGCTGTTCCTTCTTTTTCCGTAGCGTTTTTCTGTATTGTTTCAGTGATTCTCCATAGTGAAGGTGTAGGCTCAGGTTTTATGGGTCTCTATGTTTTTGGTTGAATATGTTTCTCAATTTCTTTCTTACTGTAACAAGGGTCGTCTAAAGGGGACCAAGGCGCAGCATGTAGAGTGCTCATATTTACTTTACTAATGAAACACTAAACAAAAACAACCACCAACAGTTCCGTCAGGTAACACATACAAAACAGAAAACAACTACCCATACCCACACATGAAAAACAGGCTGCCTAAGTATGGCTTCCAATCAGAGACAACGATAGACAGCTGCCTCTGATTGGAAACCATACCTGGCCAAACATAGAAAACGAAAACATAGAATTAGAAATCTAGAAAACCCACATAGAAACAGAAAACCAAAACCACCCAAAACACCCCCCTGTCACGCCCTGACCACTCTACTATGGAAAATGACCTCTTACAAGGGTCAGGACGTGACACTTAGGTTTTTGCATTCTTCATTAAACCATTGTTGTTAATTTTCTTCGGTTGTCCGTTTGAGATTTTTCGATTTGATAGGGAAGCTGGGAGGTCAAATATATTGTTTAGGTTTTCTACTGCCAAGTTTACACCTTCACTATTACAGTGAAACTTTTTGTCCAGGAAATTGTCTAGAAGGGATTGAATTTGTTGTTGCCTAATTGTTTTTTAGTAGATTTCCACACTACGTTCCTCCCATCTATAGGATTTCTTAATATTATCCAGTTCCTTTGGCTTTGATGCCTCATGATTGAGCATAGCTCTGTTCAAGTAGACTGTGATTTTGCTGTGATATGATAGGGGTGACAGTGGACTGACTGTGAACGCTCTAACAGACTCTGGGTTGAGATCAGTGATAAAGTAGTCTTCAGTACTAATGCTAAGAGATGAGCTATAGGTGTACCTACCATAGGAGTCCCCTCGAAGCCTATCACTGACTATGTACATACCCAGCATCCGACTGAGCTGCAGGAGTTGTGACCCATTTTTGTTGTCATAGTTGTGTTTAGGGGGGCATATGGGGCAGGGAATGCTGTCACCTCCAGGTAGGTGTTTGTCCCCCTGTGTGCTGAGGGTGTCAGGTTATTGTCCAGTTCTGGCATTTAGGTCACCACAGACTAGTACATGTCCCTGAGCCTGGGAATTGTTAATCTCCCCCTCTAGGATGGAGAAGCTGTCATTGTTAAAGTATGGGGATTCTATTGGGGGGATATAGGTACCACACAAGGATATTTTTCTCTGTTGAGATAATTTCCTTATTAATTTCTAGCCAGATGTAAAATGTTCCTGTTTTTACTAATTTAACAGAGTGGGTCAGGTCTGCTCTATACCAAATTAGCATACCCCCTGAGTCTCAAACCTGGTAGTTTGGTGGATGGGACTACCAGCTCCTTGAAACCTAGAGAGCAACCAGTTTCTTGAAGGATGACAATTTCTTTTTATTTCTTTTCTTTCACCTTTATTTAACCAGGTAAGCCAGTTGAGAACAAGTTCTCATTTACAACTGCGACCTGGCCAAGATAAAACAAAACAGTGCGACAAAAACAACAACACAGAGTTACACATGGCATAAAGTCTGGGTTCTTCCGCTTTAGGCCAAAGGCAGATGACCTCAGACCTTGTATATTCCAGGATGAGATTGTAAAAGTTTTGAGTTCCATAGTGTCTAGTGTTGTTTTTATGTGGCTTAGGCCTGGACCATTACAGTAGGTGTGAGTAGAACATTGACATCACCAAATCCAGGCTTTGATTGATTTTGTCTCAGCCCTAGTCTTTTACCCTGCTGGGATGATGTAGAACAAACTAGGCTACAGTGCATTACATTGAATACTCCAATTCTGAGCCCTGGCCTGTCCTGCCTTTTTAGTTTTCCATAGTCATTTTTGATTCGTCCAAATAAATGATATTTCGGTGAGCGCGGGCGACTGTTCATTCTCTGAGGGAGAGAGCGCAAAGATGACAAGGACGGAGGTCAACTTTGTTAGCTTGCTACTACTATAGCACATTTTGTTAGCCCATGATTATATTATTCAGTTATTGAGATTCAAGTAACTTACATTTCAACATGTTGACTCAAAAGCTGCACTGACAGATAGTTAACGTTAAACTAGCTAACGTTAGGCCGGGACTACCCAGTCTAGCTACCTAGTGCTGCTAACATTAGCTACCTAGTACATTAAGCAGAGATTTGACATTAATTGATTAGCTATCTAGACACTGAATCCAACTGCTGGAACTCCGTTCATCACCTGACAAGTATCTCGAAATAAACAATTACTGTCTAACCATGGGGCAGAAGACAGCCTGTTGTGATTCTGGATGGCCAGATTGTTAGCAAGAATGACAAACTATCATGTGAGGAATCGTAAGTAGCTCATTTCAGGATGTTTCATCATGTTATTGATACCATTTCTTGTTTTGAGGTGTTTGGACATTTCATGTCAATGCAAATATGGCTAAAATTCACTAACTAGCTAACCAACAACTGTAACGATGTATTTGAGACAACAAGTGGTCATTGTGCAAATGTCTTTGTTTGCAATAAGCATTGGAGATGAAATATAGCTTACATGTTGTCAACTATCTCTAAGCCTACCTAATCTGGTTTGCCCCATGGTTGCACGCATGTTGATTTTGTTGAGAGAGAGAGAGAGAGAGAGAGAGAGAGAGAGAGAGAGAGAGAGAGAGAGAGAGAGAGAGAGAGAGAGAGAGAGAGAGAGAGAGAGAGACGAGAAGGTATTGTGGTTAGTGAAGGGTAAGACAGTTGAATGTTAAATCTGGCTTAAGATTGAGTGAACTGCTAATATCATTAAGGAACAGAAATGATCCCAGATTTTACCTTTCGCTCAATTCAGGTAAACATGATTTGCCTATTGTGTTTGTTCAGAATACTTCATATTACTACAGCACTGATACTATGACATCTCTGTAATAAGATAGATCCAGGGAGGCAGAACTTCATACAGCAAGGAAGAGAGGGGAGGGAGAGAGAGGAGCAGACACGACAGACAGAGAACACAGGAGAACATAGAGGGGAGGCACACACAAGTCAAACATGTCATATTCCTCTCAAGCCAGAGGAAGTAGTTATTGCTAAACATTACCTCTCAAAAAAGAAAGATGCCACTTCTGACATGTCCTGTGTGTATAAACTGTTAGACCCTAATTGGTTACCATCATTGAAGGCAATCATACAGGCCACGCTGACCATCCCAGTTAGCAGCTGTGAGCGGTCTTTCAGTGCATTAAGACATCTACATACCTGGCTTAGGAGCCCAATGACCCAAGACAGAATGCATCATGATATACATACTAAGATATACAGTGGGGAGAACAAGTATTTGATACACTGCCGATTTTGCAGGTTTTCCTACTTACAAAGCATGTAGAGGTCTGTAATTTTTATCATAGGTACACTTCAACTGTGAGAGACGGAATCTAAAACAAAAATCCAGAAAATCACATTGTATGATTTTTAAGTAATGAATTTGCATTTTATTGCATGACATAAGTATTTGATACATCAGAAAAGAAGAACTTAATATTTGGTACAGAAACCTTTGTTTGCAAGCCCTCAGTCCAGTCTCTCTCAGCCTATTGAGGACAGTCTGAGCACTGATGGAGGGATTGTGCATTCCTGGTGTAACTCAGGTAGCTGTTGTTGCCATTCTGTACCTGTCCCGCCGGTGTGATGTTCGGATGTACCGATCCTGTGCAGGTGTTGTTACACGTGGTCTGCTACTGCGAGGACGATCAGCTGTCCGTCTTGTCTCCCTGTAGCACTGTCTTAGGCGTCTCACAGTACGGACATTCCAATTTATTTCCCTGGCTACATCTGCAGTCCTCATGCCTCCTTGCAGCATGCCTAAGGCACATTCATGCAGATGAGCAGGGACCCTGGGCATCTTTCTTTTTGTTTTTCAGAGTCAGTAGAAAGGCCTCTTTAGTGTCCTAAGTTCTCATAACTGTGACCTTAATTGCCTACCATCTGTAAGCTGTTAGTGTCCTTGGTGACAGGGGGCAGTATTCAGAAATTCAGATGAATACGTGACCAAATTCAACTGCCTGCTTATCTGGCCCATAAGGTAGGATATGCATAGTATTAGTAGATTTGGATAGAAAACACTCTGAAGTTTCTAAAACTGTTTGAATGATGTCTGTGAGTATAACAGAACTCATATGGCAGGCAAAAACCTGAGAAAAAATCCAACCAGGAAGTGACTTGTAGTTCTATCGAATCCCTGTTCAAACTACAGTGTCTGTGGGGTCATTTTGCACTTCCTAAGGCTTCCATTGGCTGTCAACAGCCTTTAGAAACTTGTTTCATCCATCTATTGTTACTGGGCAGAGAATAGGAGCTCAGTCAATCAGTGGACTGCCTGGGATCAGTGAGTTGTTTACTGTGCGGGCACGTTGGCACGCCTCTCCTTTTTCCCCTGTAATGAATATGCTATTGTCCGGTTGGAATATTATCGACGTTTTATGTTAAAAAGACCCTAAGGATTGATTGTAAACATCGTTTGACATGTTTCTATGAACGGTAATGGAACTATTTGACTTTTCGTCTCTGGTGACCTGAACGTGCGAACAAAAGGAGGTATTTGGACATAAATATGGAGTATTTCAAACAAAACTAACAATTCTTGTGGAAATCCTGGGAGTGCATTCTGACGAAGATCAGCAAAAGTAAGGGAAGATTTATAATACTAATTCTGAGTTTAGTTGACTCCAGAACTTGGCGGGTAACTGTATAGCTTGCTTTGATGGCTGAGCTCTGTACTCAGAATATTGAAAAATGTGCTTTCGCCGTAAAGCTATTTTGAAATCTGACACAGAGGTTGCATTAAGGAGAAGTGTATCTATAATTCTTTCAATAACTGTTGTAAAGTTTATCAACGTTTATGAGTATTTTTGTAAATTGATGTGCTCATTCACAGGAAGTTTTGGTGGGAATACATTTTCTGAACATCACGCGCCAATGTAAAATGGGGTTTATGGATATAAATATGAACTTTATCGAACAACATACATGTATTTTGTAACATTGAGTCCTGGGAGTGTGATCTGATGAAGATCATCAAAGGTTAGTGATTCATTTTAGCTGTATTTCTGGTTTTTGTGACGCCTCTCCTTGCTTGGAAAATGGCTGTGTGGTTTTCTTGTCAAGGTGATGTCCTAACATAATCTGATGTTTTGCTTTCGCCGTAAAGCCTTTTTGAAATCAGACACTGTGGTTAGATTAAGGAGAATCTTATCTTTAAAATGGTGTATAATACTTGTATGTTTGAGAAATTTGAATTATGAGATTTTTGTTGTTTTGAATTTGCCTCCCTGCTATTTCACTGGCTGTACCGCTGTACATAGCCCATACTAGTTAACGACCATTTCACAGGTGCATGTTCATTAATTGTTAATGGTTCATTGAACAAGCACGGGAAACAGTGTTTAAACCCTTTACAATGAAGATCTGTGAAGTTACTTGGATTTTTACGAAATATCTTTGAAAGACAGGGTCCTGAAAAAGGGACGTTTCTTTTTTTGCTGAATTTAGTTATGCACTTGTGATTTGTACTTGCTAATAGATTTTTTATAAATATTATCAACACCATATTCCATGGGTTTACTGACCACAATCCATTGAATTAATATTATGAGGTGTTGATTATAAGGAGATTATAAGGAGAGACATAAGGAGAGCACAGCGCATGGAAGAAAACCCTATGTTGCATATCTCACTGCTATGTTTCTGCAATATGTTCACTACTAGAGTGCGGGGCGCTTCATTTCAGTTGCACAGGGATCCCCAGATTGCATTGGAAAATAGCCATGTAGGCCTAATAACATCAGAGAAGAAGAGACAAGTTAAACAAACGTGTATGAGTGTAAGAAAAGTTAACCCACATGCAGTGCCTAAAATGTGTCCAGAAATAGAATCCTAGTTTACAAAGCACAAACTAGCTACAATGTTTCAAACCTCCACTACATTAGGGCCTACCACTATAACTTCTTACACATGCTCTCTGAAGTTATTGGTCCTTATCAGCAATTTGTTTTATTGCCTGTATCTCCAGTGAGCATTGCCACCAAGGCCAATCCCTGAGACGGAAAGACCCTGAAACCAGACAGTGTGCGTTCCCTGCTGGACCTGCCTGAAGAGACTGCATACTCAGTCTGTGGAACTCTTCTACCTCCACGCTCCAGACCATCAGAACCCCATCCAGGACACACTGCAGGCCTGCCATGAGCTCCATGATGTACTGGCCTCACTGGGGGTTACCCTCCTAACACCAACCACAGGCAAATCTCAAACCAACAGGCCTGGTCAGCCCTATTAACTAAAATGCCAGTGCAACACAAACCCCCAAAGTTGCAACACAGGCTACGTCTCGATGATTTTCCAATCGTTTTGTTCTGAACAGAACCATTATTCCGACCAGCGAAATAAAGTTCTGAACCAGTTGAAACCCCCCAACAAATGAACGGTTTATATGGTTGCTTTCGAAACCTCTGAAATATATTTTTTCACATTTACCTCAACATTAAATGTATTCACCAAATCAGTGTGCATAGAGCAGCTTGCTATGGAGTGGGCAAGCTATAGTTGGTTACCTGCATTGGACAGACAAATATAGGGTGTTAAATGCAACTGAACTTTTGCAGGTGTGCGGCTGGATGGATAGAGAGAAAGGGTGGGGGAGGAGGCTTGGCTTGAAGCACGGGGCATCTTCTTATGACATACATTATCTGAATTAGGCCCACATAATGATACCTACGGAGGAGCGGCTTCTATGAAGGAACTTTGAACTTAATGTTGGACCAGAGCTAGCTAGCAAGCTTGTGTGTGACAAGCTTCTTCTTTTTTTAAATGTACAAATCCAATGTGAAACATGGTAACTACAGTATCCTAAACTAGCATAGAAAATGTTAATCCATTCTTCTCTAATTAAAAGTCTCTCCCTAATTTCTGAATCATGCTTGTAACGTCAGTAGAATACAGTCAAAGATTTTCTATCTGTGATACAGTAGCCTATGCTTCAGAGTGGAGGGGCAGGCATCCTACACACGCACACACTGGCAAAGACATTCAGCTGGCAGGCTGACACTGGAATACGTTTCTGAGTGACAGAGGGAGGGCTTTGCATAGGCACCTTTCTTTTTTTTTGTGAGACTGGAAAAAAATTGCCATAATGTAATAGAACATTTTTAACCCGTTCCCATGTTTTTAAAATAACAGCTCTGCTCCTGAACAGTATAGATCACTTTTGTTCCCGGCTCTGAATCTGTTCCTTGAAAAATGTTGTTTTCCGGTTTCCTGTTCTGTTCCCTGAACCAGTTCTAAAACCTGCTTCTGATATTTGAGTAAGAAAAAAAATAGTGGTGGCGATATCATCCATTAAAATATTGCAATATTATGCTAATGCAGGGATGACTACTGAACATCTAACCAAATGGCCACCCCCCCTCCTCCTCCTCTTCTTTTACACTGCTGCTACTCTGTCTATGCATGTCACTTTAATAACTCTACCCACATGTATATATTACCTCGACTAACAGGTGCCCCCGCACATCCACTCTGTACCAATACCCCCTGTATATAGCCTCGCTATTGTTATCTTTAATGATTTATTACGTTTGATAATGCTCTTTGGGCATGGTCTTTCTTTCTGTTGGTTTTCAGGGGAAATACAAGTAGCTTGGCTTACCAAACTATACTGCATCGGAAGTCGCTGAAATTGTTACCATCTGCAATCAACTGGATACTTCTCACTGTTTATCAGGTAACACACACAGGAAGCCTGCATCTGTCACTCACCACATTGCCTTCATTCAAATTACAGAACAATGTTATAACGTTTTTAAACTATTACAATAAATTAAACAGTAATAGGATAAACATTGTTATTCACAATGAAAACATTTGTCGAGATTACCTTTACACTAGATACAATAAAACATTTCCTTTGGATGATTCATGTGTTCTATGTCAGGTACTGGAAGGAATGCCTCTTCCAGGATATAGAACTTGTTCAGAAGGCGCTGGAGACAGTGTATGGCTCAGACAAGCAGCAGACTATGACATCTGCTGCTTTACACTGGATGTACCACCACTCCCACCTCAAGGTAACAAGCCACATGAAACAAGAACAGGGACAACCCACTATCAGCTAGTCACTTTGAATTTAAAGCTATATACCTTAAGCTATAAGCTATGTACTTTTTTGGGCAACCCAACCAAATTCACATAGAAATGTAAGTTATAGATCTGTCATTCCCATTGAAAGCAAGTCTAAGCAGTAAATCTGTTTTATGTGCACCATTTCTATGCTTCCCATTAAGTTTAGTTTTTGCGTCTTTTACTTTTGGTTTTGTACACCAGCTTCTAACAGCTGAAAATACAATGTTTGGTTATGGAAAATATATTTCACAGCGGTTTAGATGGTACAATGATTCTCTACACAATGACTGCTTGTGTCATCATTGGGATGTCCAGCATCGAGCAGCAGAACCCATTTGCCTCTGAGGGGCCTCCAGATGAGCGGGTGGTGGAGGCCTTCAAACAGGTCTGAGACCTGGTAGCCCCAATTACTTCTGCTAGATGTCTCAACAACCCATGGTCATCTGATTGACTATTATCGACATTGTCCACAAACCATTGCCATTTTTTCTTGATTTGCCTTATAACAATTGGCTAATTGTACAGTGAGATGTTTCGTTATCAGATGCAAGTATTCATTAAAACAAACTAGGAAAGGCACAGATTACTTTGATCTTGTATATTCTAATGGTGAGCAATTCATGTAAATTCAATGAATTAAGGAAAAACATTTTCTGGAGGCTGTGTCTAATAAACTGGAGAACAATGGGAGTATTTTATCTTCACTGATCTGCCATGGCCGGTGCGTTTGTAAGGATCACAATGTGGCTAACAATTTTACATAGCTGGCCCTAGCTTAAAGTTATACTGTGCATAAACAATTCCCACTAAAAAATAATTTGTGGGATGTTTTATAAGACACAACCAAGCAAACTGTTTTAGTTTGTACTGTTGTATTTGAGTGGACGACAAAAGATGTATAAAGCACAAAACGTATGTACACAAGATTCAATGGGTAACATACCAGTGAATTTGTGCCTCAGAAATCTAGCATTTCATAGGCAAAAGTCAACACTTGAACACTTAAAACATACAGGTCACACAGTATTAAAATCCCAAGGTCTGAGAAGTCCATTGGTCTATCCAGGTTCATTTCCCATCCCCTTCTTCCTCTTTGTCATTATCCTGCATGGCCTCTTCCTCTTCTTCCTCAGCCAGCTTCTCAAAGTCGCTCGTTTCAGAGTTCCACATGCACTTGATCTGCACTCTGAATTCTGCCATCTCAATCCCAAAGAGTTTCTATATGGGGAAAATAATGGAACCATCTAGCAACTGTGGACTTGCAGAATGTCTCATAGGCCAATCAGGTGTAGACTGGGGGAAAGGTTTAGAACTCACCAGAATACGGGCCTGTTCAGGGGTTAGTGTGTCTCCCTCTTTGCACACGTCATGGTCTTTCAGTAGTGTCACCACTCCTACAACAAAACAATGGGGTATAAGCCAACAATTGCAACATGTAATCCTTCCCCTTTGGAAGTAATCCAACGTAAACTTGACTAGTTATCGAAGAGCTTCGGTTGTTAGATCAGAGTTTGAAGTCTGTAGCAGAAGCATAAAAAGTTAATTTAAATTAAACATAATGGGTCACTAGAGAGGTTACAGCCATCCTTTCATTACAGACTTATGAAAGGTTTCTCTGAACATCAGAGACAGGTCTCACCTTTCTTGAGTGCTGTGGGGAGTCCCAACTGTCTCAGCTGTGGCTCCATGGAGTGAGGGAACTGTTCCAGGGGTCCTTCATCAAGTGTTATGGCCATCCCTGCCTTGTTTCCCGCTCGTGCAAAATTCATCTCTTTGAACTGGCTGAAATACCTGAAAAACATTTAGAGAGAAAAACAACTTATATGAAACTACCATGGAGGGCAAGGAATCAGCCAAAGCACCGGATGAACAAAAAAATACTAAAATTAATGATGGTACATCTTTAATGGAAATGCAAGACATAGGTTTACTTACTCTTGTACCTCTTCCTTGGTTTTATTTGTGAATAACACACCCACTTCTCCCCTCAGAAACCGGCTGACCTACAAAATAAGCAGAGAGCAACATGAATTAAACTCCTTGAAAAGTGTCTTTGTGCAAACCAAATGTACAAGACCTTAACACGTGAGTCTACATGACTTCATCACAACAAATATAGCATACCTTGTACAAATTGTCTTTGTACTCGCTTGTTGGTCCTTTACCTATAGCGATCATCATTACTTTGTTTTTGCCAAAAAAGAATCTGAAGAAGAAAAACATCACCTCATTGTCAAACCAGTTGCACCTACCTATACGCATAACACGTCATGGGTGTCTGACAATTAGATTTGTCTGAGTAATGAGAACCAGGCTGCTTAGACCTGTGCTGTGTGTGTTCTTACCGACTGTGTTTCCAGGCTGTCCTGATGTCTTTCAGTTTGTTGTTCCTCATGTTTGCCACAGAGAAGATGAACAGATGCTTGTAAATGTCCACACATTTCCGCAACTATAAAGACATGGACATAAAGATACAGACCATTGGTCAAGCGTTTATTAGCTGGATACCGATGTCAGACAGAAAACAACTAATTTAGCTAGCTAGGATTGATGGGTATCAGTATACGTAGTTACCTCTTCTATTAAGTTCTGTTTAGTTTCCAGACCCTTCTTGGCTGTTTTTGTTAGTGAAACTGAAGAGGTGAAAAAGGCAAACAATTAGGTTTGATGCATACAGGAAAACAACGTATTTTCAGCATTATCCATTTTGATAAACATAATTAGCTAGTTAGCGTATCCCCACAGCTGGTGCTAACTATGTAGCTAACGTTAGCTTCATAGCTAGCTGGCTCCTCTTTCACCTCTTGATGCAAGACATACCCTGGAAATGCTATATTCGTGAACTCTCACATGAAGAAATACAATAGACTATATATACCCTTAATCTACTGGACGAATGACATAAAAACATACCTTTCTTGTCTCTCTTTGACTTCGGCATGGTTCTCACGTTGTGTAGACCTATCGAGGAAAAGGACCCCACGTGTTTCTGTCTGTTCAATATAGCGGTCCAAAATATGCCTACAAAAAAGGAATTATTGCATTTCCCGAGCTCATTTTCTGCTACGTAATTGACTTGAAATAAAATATTGACTTTGATCATATAAATACATGATTTAATAATCTGGATTAACAATGGAAAATAAATGTGCTTTATGGACATGGTCTCTTTTTCCCCAGTAGATGGAACCCTGCAAACATGAGAGGGCGCACCTTATAATAAGTGCTGTAACAAGCACACAGCAATCATGATAAAGCCATTAAAAGTTATTATGGTGTGACAGAAATAATGATTTCTTTCTTTATTCTGTTGTTTTCTATTGAGTCTAAATATTGTACCTCTTTCGCTCCATAAAGCACATATTGCGCTGCAATGACAAAAAAAATTGACAGGTTGGAGAGGGGAAAAGTCTCACTTTAATGAGGTGTCTGTGGTATGCACTTGCAAGTAAAGGGTGTTTCTCTCTCTAAAATATGATTAAATGTAGGCTAATTAATCAATGCTTTAAACAGACATGGATACAGTGGCTGTTGCCTGCTGTGTTTGTGGAATAATTATCTGTGACAGATGAGTTTATGGACAACATCATATTTATCTTATGCTCTGCACCGAGCCATGTATTCTGTCAAGGGAGCCACCTTGCAGCTAGATCTAGAGATCTGGTTTGAGGCGTTGCATGGATCAGCAGACACAACAGCTGCAGTAGTGCATTTATTGAGCATTATTCAGCAGGGGGTGGGGTGGGTGCTTGACTTGTCAAATCTGGGTCACAGTGGTATGTTACATCATATCATCCATTTCCAAACCTCACTCCATCTCTCTTTCCTTCCCATCCGCTAGGCTATGTAAGTATAGCCTATGATCATGTAGTGATGAAGTTATGAATTACTGTGGTGATTTATACAAGGCTTAAAATGATGAATCTCCATCACCCATGGTTGTCTCTGTGAACCTGAAGTGAGAAATGCAGTGGTAAGAGGTGAACTCCCAGATAGACAAGCTATTAGACCTACCTGGCTCCTACACACACAAGCACCTAGTGATGGTGTACCAAACATACACAAATGAAATGGAGCTGTGAGTGTGTGTGTGTGTTCTTTCTCTTCTTTGTAGACTTCACTGATTTTCTTTAGCTTGTATGACTGAATATTTTCACTGTATTCTCTCAATGATGCGACTGGGTATAAATGTAGGGCTTTATTCGAATTAAATCTAAAATCTCTGATGAAGTGTTGTCAAGCCTCCATCAGCTCAGCTGATTCCAATGTATCGAGTGATTTCAGTGCCAACAAAAATTGTATTTGAATTCCATAATTTTGAATTTGTATTAAGATATTGAATTTGAATGTGTAATTCTCAAATTGAATCATTTATTTCATAAATTGAACTTGTATTTCATGATTTCAACTGAATTGAATGAGGGGGGCACTGAAATCACTCCATAACGATGGCGGACACTGCGTCAAAGCTAAAACAGAGTTTGGATTGGTTAAAATGAGAGGTCATATTTGCAGGACTATTTGAAGCAGAATGAAAATATAGTTTTGAATAGAGTACAGCTTATGTCAGAATTGACTTTTCGTAGCAGGTTAGGAGAATTTACGCAGCATGTTATGAGAATTAGGTTAAGGTTAGGAAAAGAGTTAGGGTTAGCTAAAATGCCAAAATGTTCTACTTTTGACGTCAGTTTGACATAAGCTGTATTCTAACTAGACATGATCGGAAAATATTTCAACAAAGCACATTTGAAATGTTCCGCTGAAGATGAAACAACTGGATGAAGAACATGAAGGAGCATTGGAAGTTTATTTTCAACAGGTTCAAAACACTTTAGCTAACAGTTAGCTTCAGCTAGCTAACGTTTTCATTTCTACTGCGTACTGTTGTCTCGTCTGTTTACTTTATTGCGACCTTTATTGCAAACTGGTGGTTTCTGTTTTTTCCAGATGTGATGGTGTGAGGCACTCTACCACAAATTATGAAACTAGGAAAGTTATTGATGTATAGTACTCTGCTCTCCCCCTCTGTGTTGGCATTTCTGGGTCTCTCTTATCACAGGTATGCTGAAGGCACTCACTTTTTCTGCCACTCCCCAGGCAAATTATCTCTGTATTTCTGGAAGATGTCTCCGCTTCAAATCAACTTTTATTAGTCACATGCGCCGAATACAACAGGTGTAGGTAGACCATACAGTGAAATGCTTACTTAGGAGCCTCTAACCAACAATGCTGTTAAAGAAATATGGATAAGATAAGAATAAGAAATAAAAGTAACAAGTAATTAAAGAGCAGCAATAAAATAACAATAGCGAGACTATATACATGGGGTACCGGTACAGAGTCAATGTGCAGGGGGCACCGGTTAGTTGAGATAATATGTACATGTAGGTAGAGTTATTAAAGTGACTACGGATAGATGATAACAGAGAGTAGCAGCAATGTGAAAGGGGAAGGGGGGGGTCAATGCAGATAGTCTGGGTAGCCATTTGATTAGTTGTTCAGGAGTCTTATGGCTTGGGGGTAGAAGCTGTTTAGAAGCCTGTTGGACCTAGACTTGGCGCTCCGGTACCGCTTGCCGTGTGGTAGCAGAGAGAACAGTCTATGACTAGGGTGGCTGGAGTCTTTGACAATTTTTAGGGCCTTCCTCTGACACCGCCTGGTATAGAAGTCCTGGATGGCAGGAAGGTTGGCCCCAGTGATGTATTGGGCCGTTCTCACTACCCTCTGTAGTGCCTTGCGGTTGGAGGCCGAGCAGTTGCCATACCAGGCGGCAGTGAAGCAACCAGTCAGTGAAGCAACCAGTCAGGATGCTCTCGATGGTGCAGCTGTAGAACCTTTTGAGGATCTGAGAACCCATGCCAAATCTTTTCAGTCTCCTGAATAGGTTTTGTCGTGCCCTTTTCACGACTGACTTGATGTGCTTGGACCATGTTAGTTTGTTGGTGATGTGGACACCAAGGATCTTGAAGCTCTCAACCTGCTCCACTGCAGCCCTGTCAATGAGAATGGGGGCGTTCTCGGTCCTCTTATTCCTGTAGTCCACAATCATCTCCTTTGTCTTGATCACGTTGAGGGAGAGGTTGTTGCCCTGGCACCACACGGCCAGGTCTCTGACCTCCTCCCTATAGGCTGTCTCGTCGTTGATCAGGCCTACCACTGTTGTGTCGTCGGCAAACTTAATGATAGTGTTGGAGTCGTGCCTGGCCGTGCAGTCATGAGTGAACAGGGAGTACAGGAGGGGTCTGAGCACACACCCCTGAGGGGCCCCTGTGTTGAGGATCAGCGTGGCGGATGTGTTGTTATACACGCTTGGATGTTGGTCCACACCCTCAGGCTCAAACTCTACAAGACAGCACTGCTATTCATTTCTTGGGAGACCTGCCAGCTCCAAGACCTCTCCATCACTGTTGACAACTGCGTTGTGTCAACCTCCCGAACTGTGAAGAACGTCTGACTGAGGTAGGCCGTCTTGGTGGATGTGCAATGAGGAGCCAGACAAGTATGCTAAGGTGCAATCTGCTATTAACACAGGACAGGAGAAAATATAGAGAACATGACAAGATGGGAATATCTCTCCCGTGTGTGCTGTTGCCTTGAGGGGGACAGAAGGTGGTAAAGCAGAAGTAGTGGTTGTTTTGGTGTAGTAGTTGGTGGTTATGCTTTAGTAGTCCACCAGGTGTGCTGTTGTGTTTATTTATTTTCATTGTTGTATTGTTAACACAGCCTCAGTCTGTGAAGATGAGATTTGATTTGATTTATTAGGATCCCCATTAGAAGATACCAATGGCGACAGCTAGTATTACTGGGGCCCGACACAATGAAAGACATTACAGACAAAAACAACTTTACAAATGACATTAACTTGTAGTGTGTGTGTGCATCTATCAGTTACATATACACTATTGGTCAAAAGTTTTAGAACACCTACTCATTCAAGAGTTTTTCTTTATTTTCTTCAACCACAAACTACTTCCCTTTACCACCTTCTACATTGTAGAATAATAGTGAAGACAACAAAACTATGAAATAACACATATGGAATCATGTAGTAACCAAAAAAGTGCTAAACAAATCAAAATATATTTTATATTTCAGATTTTTCAAATAGCCACCCTTTGCCTTGATGACAGCTTTACACACTCTTGGCATTCTCTCAACCAGCTTCAGCTGGAATGCTTTTCCAACAGTCTTGAAGGAGCTCCCACATATGCTAAGCACTTGTTGGCTGCTTTTCCTTCACTCTGCGGTCCGACTCATCCCAAACCATCTCAATTGGGTTGAGGTCGGGGGATTGTGGAGGCCAGGTCATCTGATGCAGCACTCCATCACTCTCCTTTTTGTTCAAATAGCCCTTACACAGCCTGGAGGTTTGTTGGGTCATTGTCCTGTTGAAAAACAAATGATAGTCCTACTAAACCCAAACAAACAAATGATAGTCCCACTAAACCCAAACCAGATGGGATGGTGTACCGCTGCAGAATGCTGTGGTAGCCAACGTTGAATTGATGTCTGTGTCCAGTGGAATCTATCACACATCTTTTTTCAGGACAACATTATAGCGGCAGGTAGCTTAGTGGTTAGAGCATTGGGCCAGTAATGAAAGGTTGCTAGATCGAATCTCTGCCTGGAGCTGACAAGGTAAAAATCTGTCATCCTGTCCATGAACAAGACAGTTTAAATCACTGTTCCTTGGCTGTCATTGTAAATAAGAATTTGTTCTTAATAACTAACTCTCCTAGTTAAAAAATAAATAAATACTAATAACATCATGAAATTTTATTGCTTATTTTTAAACTTTAACAATTTGTTTTCTGCACAGCGTGACTGGGAGCTCTGAAGCCCAATGTGCAGAATTATGAGAGAAAATACAGTTCCTAAAATTGACATATTAACCCAAGAATTAGACAAGCCTACCTTGAAATAACAAATTGTGTCCACTTAATGACATTCTTTGTAAGGCATATGCATTTTGGGAGTACTGTGTGTGCGCGCGTGCTTGTGTTTTTGCACGTGAGGGTACGTGACAGAGACTGTGAGGGTTGACGCATACAGTGCCCAGTTTAGCAGTTTGCTTGAATGACCCAGCGGCGCCACAAAGAGGCAGGGGTAGGGCTGTAGACTAGTCTGTCATCACACCGCGGTACCAGAGTCCGGAGAAAGAAACGCGAATAGGAGTAAAGACAGTGAGTGTGTCTAGAGAGAATGGGAAAGGGAGAAGCTGAGCGCATAGGCCTACAGCATCAGCAGCATCTGAAAAAGCAGAGGCAAACGCACGGTGTGTCATATTCCTGCGTATAACAGAGGAGGATGAAGACTTTCCCGTTGCGCCAGAGATCTGGACTGATAAGATTATATGTTTGTGGATAGCCTACCAATAGGAAAAGGTGTTTTCTGGAGGTTTGAGTACAGCGAAGGTCCATCACCTTCAACTGCCCCGTCAATCTAATTTCAAGGAGCCACATCATAAGAAATTACCTGGAGACCTGGCATTTTGGAGGATATGATCGGTTTTGTTGTTAAATTCATGTAGCAAAACAAAAAACAAAACAAGGTTTTATCATTTGTATGTTTACCAGTATGATGAACTCTTTTTTTGATTCTCCGCCTGCTGCTATGATTGCTACAATTCCTGTCAGCGGTATGTCCACTGCTGGGACGGGCGCTGTAACCAGTGCGCTTCGAAATGATTTGGGGTCCAATATTCATGTCCTGAAGACACTGAACCTGCGGTTTCGCTGTTTTCTTGCCAAAGTTCATGAATTAGAGCGGAGAAACAAATTATTAGAGAACCAACTGCAGCAAGCCTTGGAGCAACAACGATACCAAGTATACACTCGTGAAGTAGCTGTCCAAACCGACTCTCCTGAATCCCGACTGCCTGGTACCATTTGGAGTTTCACACACGTGAGAAGACACGGAGAGCGCTATGAGACTCTCCAGGGCCCTGGTGTATCCTGGAATCATCCGGACGGTGTTGGGGTCCAAATCGATACCATCACCCCAGAAATAAGAGCTCTGTATAATGTGTTGGCTAAAGTCAAACGAGAGAGAGACGAATACAAGAGAAAGTAAGTAGCCTACCAACAAACTACTGCACTCTGACAGTGACATCAGTGCGCATTTTGAATTGCAGCAGTTATAGGCCTGACAGATTATTTTTATTCAGGTAGGAATGAATACGCCATGGGTAGAGAAACTGCAACTCTCAATACCTCCCATTTGCCTATATTTTTTTAAAGAGGCAGTCAGCAGTTGAAACAATACCAAAGCCTTTTCACAGCCCCTGTTTCTGTAAAATGCAGAGGGATGGGGCTGGAGAAATATAACCAAATTCATAGACAGAGCTATGGATGCAAGGACTAAACATACATTATATACAAACAATAGAGGCTATAAAGTGTTTAATAGTAACTTTGTTTAGAAACATTGAACAAGCTGATATTTTGGGCTCTGATGGAGTACAACATTTGAACTGAGCTCAAATCAAATTTTATTTGTCACATACACATGGTTAGCAGATGTTAATGCGAGTGTAGAGAAATGCTTGTGCTTCTAGTTCCCGACCATGCATTAATATCTAACAAGTAATCTAACCTAACAATTTCACAACAACTACCTTATACACACAAGTGTAAAGGAATGAATAAGAATATGTACATAAAAATATATGAATGAGCGATGGCCGATCGGCATAGGCAAGATGCAGTAGATGGTATAGAGTACAGTATATACATATGAGATGAGTCATGTAGGGTATGTAAACATTATATAAAGTGGCATTGTTTAAAGTGGCTAGTGATACATTTATTACATAAATTTTTTCATTATTAAAGTGGCTAGAGATTAGTCAGTATGTTGGCAGCAGCCACTCAATGTTAGTGATGGCTGTTTAACAGTCTGATGGCCTTGAGATAGAAGCTGTTTTTCAGTCTCTCGGTCCCCGCTTTGATGCACCTGTACTGACCTCGCCGTCTGGATGATAGTGGGGTGAACAGGCAGTGGCTCGAGTGGTTGTTGTCTTTGATGATCTTTTTGGCCTTCCTGTGACATCGGGTGGTGTAGGTGTCCTGAAGGGCAGGTAGTTTGCAGGATGCTCTCGATTGTGCATCTGTAAAGGTTTGTGAGTGTTTTTGGTGACAAGCCGAATTTCTTCAGCCTCCTGAGGTTGAAGAGGCGCTGTTGCGCCTTCTTCACCACGCTGTCTGTGTGGGTGGACCATTTCAGTTTGTCCGTGATGTGTACACCGAGGAACTTAAAAGTTTCTACCTTCACTACTGTCCCGTCGATGTGGATAGAGGGCTGCTCCCTCTGCTGTTTCCTGAAGTCCACGATCATCTCCTTTGTTTTATTGACATTGAGTGTGAGGTTATTTTCCTGACACCACACTCACCTCCTCCCTGTAGGCCGTCTCGTCGTTGTTGGTAATCAAGCCTGCCACTGTAGTGTCGTCTGCAAACTTGATGATTGAGTTGGAGGCATGCATGGCCACGCAGTAATGGGTGAACAGGGAGTACAGGAGAGGGCAAGAGAACGCACTCTTGTGGGGCCCCAGTGTTGAGGATCAGTGGGGTGGAGATGTTGTTACCTACCCTCACCACCTGGGGGCGGCCCGTCAGGAAGTCCAGGACCCAGTTGCACAGGGCGGGGTCGAGACCCAGTGTCTCGAGCTTAATGACAAGTTTGGAGGGCACTATGGTGTTAAATACTGAGCTGTAGTCGATGAACAGCATTCTTAGATAGGTATTCCTCTTGTCCAGATGGGTTAGGGCAGTGTGCAGTGTGATTGCGATTGCATCTTCTGTGGACCTATTGGGGAGGTAAGCAAATTGGAGTGGGTCTAGGGTGTCAGGTACTAGTCTCTCAAAGCACTTCATGATGACGGAAGTGAGTACTACGGGGTGATAGTCATTTAGCTCAGTTACCTTAGCTTTCTTGGGAACAGGAACAATGGTGGCCCTCTTGAAGCATGTGGGAACAGCAGACTGGGATAAGATGGATTGAATATGTCCGTAAACACACCAGCCAGCTGGTCTGCGCATGCTCTGAGGATGCGGCTGGGGATGCCGTCTGGGCCGGCAGCCTTGCAAGGGTTAACACGTTTGAATGTTTTACTTACGTTGGCTGCATTGAAGGAGAGCCCACAGGTTTTGGTAGCGGGCCATGTCAGTGGCACTGTATTGTCCTCAAAGCGAGCAAAGAAGTTGTTTAGTTTGTCTGGGAGCAAGACATCTTGGTCCGCGACGGGGCTGGTTTTCCTTTTGTAGTCCGTGATTGACTGTAGACTCTGCCACATACCTCTCGTGTCTGAGCCGTTGAATTGCGACTCCACTTTCTCTATACTGACGCTTAGCTTGTTTGATTGCCTTGCGGAGGGAATAGCTACACTGTTTGTATTTGGTCATGTTTCCGGTCACCTTGCCCTGATTAAAAGCAGTGGTTCGCTCCTTCAGTTTTGCGCGAATGCTGCCATCAATCCACGGTTTCTGGTTGGGGAATGTTTCAATAGACGCTGTGGGTACAATATCACCAATGCACTTGCTAATAATCTCGCTCACCAAATCAGCGTATTCATCAATGTTATTGTCCGACGCTATGCGGAACATATCCCAGTTCACAATGCATTTATAAGTTATAATCTTCAAGAATCAATGGGTACATATCATTAATTTATAAATCAGAACATGTATGTAGCAAGTTCAGTTTGCCCCTTTAAGGGTGGATGAATTCATTGCTTACTAGACATTTTTTGGCAGCCAAACAGTAAGCAACAAGGGTATTGTACCTCTGCCAAAACCATGCGATTGCATTGCACAATCTACCTCCATGAAGTTGGAATTCAGGACAGATTTGTTGAAACCAGTTTCAAATATTTAATTGTCATCATGTTTAGTATGAAGCATGATTGGTTGACCCATGAGCAGTTATGTGGCCTATAGGGCAGAAGGTGCTGTTATCATGGTGAGATTATAGAAATTATAAAGAATATAGCTAAAAGAAGCCAGAGTTCATACAGTATTGGTTTGCAGTGTTTCACATTGGTACAGTAATAGATGCAGCGAGGATGTTGAAACTAGAGTGTACATCTGAGGGAAAATAGTAGGTGCACTTCGTTTAAATTGAACACTGTCATTTTAAACCTGATTACACTGTCTTAATGGAGTTCACCACGGTAGAATGGTTCATGGTGTGGGTGTCCCATCCAACCCCCGCTTCCTTTTTGCTCACACTGATGTCATTTCCCAAAGGATTCACTGCAGCATCCCTGGCCCACGTCACAACTGGCCAGCATGGCTGGCTACTGCAGGAACCCTTGCCAATCACCTCTGTTGCCCCATGACTTAACCAGGGAAGGATTAAATAACTGAACTAAGAGTCTGGCTGTGGAATAGACTCACTTCCATGTCCCCATAATGACTCACTGACACAGGATGATGAAGTCATGAACTGTGTTTAGTAATTTTTTATTTAACCTTTATTTAACTATGCAAGTCAGTTAAGAACAAATTCTTATTTACAATGACAGCCTATGAACAGTGGGTTAACTACCTTGTTCAGGGGCAGAATGACAGATGTTTAACTTGTCAGCTCAGGGATTTGATCTAGCAACCTTTCAGTTACTGGCCCAATGCTCTAACCACTAGGCTACCTGCCACCCCAGGTAGCTTAGTGGAGGGTGATCTTATTGGTAAAGTAGACAATTTGTAACTCTGCTACAAATGACCGACAAGGCATGGAACAATCTTGCAAAGATCAGCTCACATTATGATTGGGAGATACCAGCTCCATGTACTTTAGACATTTCTGCAGTTAAGATTAAAAAAAACGTCCTAGGCCCAATGTTTCCATTGCTAAATTAGGGAGTCAGTAGCTGTCAGTTGAGGGCCCAGATATACCCCTGTCAGAACCACTCGTGGAGTCATACATTTAACTGTTAGGCTTCAGACACTATTCATATTCTTTAGATGCATCTCAGAAAATAGCCCTCAAATAGAATAGCAATTCATTCTGAGAGGCAAGATTCCATTTCCTGCTGTGCAGTGTTAAATGGATGGAACATTCAAGAATGCATGATGACAAGTCAACTGAGTAGGATATGCTGTCAAAAGACTGGCCTAATAGCCCACTAACTGTAGCCATCCTTTTCTCCACCCCTCCTTGTCTCATGCAGACTGCTTTATAAAGCGTATCCAATCCTACTGGAGAGGCTCTGCACCTTCAGCCTAGTGTGCTGGTTTAATTAAGCTTTTTGAGTTTGGACACACCATGAGATCGATTCCCAAAGTATTCATATGTTTATAATCTGCTTCTTTACAATGCAACCTTCCCAAATCCGGCATCCATTTTGTAAGCTTCAGGAAAAACAGAATGATCTGTCACCAGCCATCACGTTACACAATATCGATATACTGTGTCTATGGAATTAGTATGGACAGGATTTATTAGATTTATCATACCAGATTTGGGAAACTAAATATCTGTAGAGACAAGTAGTAATCAATTTACTTATCTTAAACATGTCATAACAGAATTTTATCACATGCTTTCAATATCACCCGTTTCCCCCCCAGTGAACAATAAAGATAAACTTGTTTCTAAATTGCTTAGTGCTCAGTTGCACAACGTTCATTGTTTTGCAGTTGTGCAACAGTCTCTATTATTTCTCGGTCAAAAAGTTTAATGCCAGATTTGAGAAAGAGCCTTACCTCTTATCTGATTTTATAACAGACTTTTGCAACACTGTCTGAGCAGGACATACTGTACATTTAGATATACAAGCAATAATTATTTTGACATTTTATTTTGGGGGATGCAAACACACACACACGCAGTACATCGTCCCATGGATGGATGATAGGCTCAGTTAATCAGTGAGACATATGGTATTTATTTATTTAACATTTATTTGATCACGGAAGACATATGGAGACCTAGGTCTCTTTTACAAATGCGCCCTGTACATACAACATAAATATATACATTATAACTAAACTATATATTACACACATATACAGTTGAAGTTGGAAGTTTACATACACCTTAGCGAAATACATTTAAACTCAGTTTTTCACAATTCCTGACATTTAATCCTAGTAAAAATTCCCTGTCTTAGGTCAGTCAGGATCACCACTTTATTTTAAGAATGTGAAATGAATAATAGGCACAGCCAACTTAGTCTATGTAAACTTCTGACCCACTGGAATTGTGATACAGTGAATTATAAGTGAAATAATCTGTCTGTAAACCATTGTTGGAAAGTAGATATCCTAACCAACTTGCCAAAACTCTAGTTTATTAACAAGACATTTGTGGAGTGGTTGAAAAACGAGTTTTAATGACTCCAACCTAAGTGTATGTAAACTTCCGACTTCAACTGTATATATATATATATATATATATATATATATATATATATATCACAATTCCAGTGTGTCAAACGTTTTACATACACTTAGTTGACTGTGCCTTTAAACAGCTTGGAAAATTCCAGAAAATTATGTCATGGCTTTAGAAGCCTCTGATCGGCTAATTGACATAATTTGAGTCAATTGGAGGTGTACCTGTGGATGTATTTCAAGACCTACCTTCAAACTCAGTGCCTCTTGCTTGACATCATGGGAAAATCAAAAGAAATCAGCCAAGACCTCAGAAAAAACATTGTGGACCTCCACAAGTCTGGTTCATCCTTGGGAGCAATTTCCAAACGCCTGAAGGTACCACGTTCATCTTTACAAACAATAGTACGTAAGTATAAACACCATGAGACCACGCAGCCATCATACTGCTCAGGAACGAGACGTGTTCTGTCTCCTAGAGATGAACATACATTGGTGCGAAAAGTGCAAATCAATCCCAGAACAACAGCAAAGAACCTTGTGAAGATGCTGGAGGAAACAGGTGCAAAAGTATCTATATCCACAGTAAAACGAGTCCTATATCGACATAACCTGAAAGGCCGCTCAGCAAGGATGAACCTACTGCTCCACAACCGCCAGACTACGGTTTGCAACTGCACATGGGGACAAAGATCGTACTTTTTGGAGAAATATCCTCTGGTCTGATGAAACAAAAATAGAACTGTTTGGCCATAATGACAATTGTTATGTTTGGAGGAAAAAGGGGAGGCTTGCAAGCCGAAGAACACCATCCCAACCGTGAAGTACGGGGGTGGCAGCATCATGTTGTGGGGGTGCTTTGCTGCAGGAGGGACTGGTGCACTTCACAAAATAGATGGCATCATGAGGCAGGAAAATGATGTGGATATATTGAAGCAACATCAAGACATCAGTCAGGAAGTTAAAGGTTGGTCGCAAATGGGACTTCCAAATGGACAATGACCCCAAGCATACTTCCAAAGTTGTGGTAAAATGGCTTAAACACAACAAAGTCAAGGTATTGGAGTGGCCATCACAAATCTCTGACATCAATCCCATAGAACATTTTTGGGCAGAACTGAAAAAGTGTGTGTGAGCAAGGAGGCCTACAAACCTGACTCAGTTACACCAGCTCTGTCAGGAGGAATGGGCCAAAATTCACTCAACCTATTGTGGGAAGCTTGTGGAAGGCTACCTGAAACATTTGACCCAAGTCAAACAATTTAAAGGCAATGCTACCAAATACTAATTGAGTGTATGTAAACTTCTGACCCACTGGGAATGTGATGAAAGAAATAAAAGCTGAAATAAATCATTCTCTCTACTATTATTCTGACATTTCACAATCTTAAAAGTGGTGATCCTAACTGACCTAAGACAGGAATTTTTACTAGGATTAAATGTCAGGAATTGTGAATAACTGAGTTTAAATGTATTTGGCTAAGGTGTATGTAAACTTCCGACTTCAACTGTATATACTACCAGTCAAAAGTTTTTGAACACCTACTCATTCAAGGGTTATTCTATATTTTTACTATTTTCTACATTGTATAATAATAGTGAAGACATCAAAACTATTAAATAACACATGGAATCATGTAGTAACCAAAAAAGTGTTAAACAAATCAAAATGTATTTTATATTTGAGATTCTTCACATAGCCACCCTTCGCCTTGATGGCTGCTTTGCACATTCTTGGCATTCTCTCAACCAGTTCATGAGGTAGTCACCTGGAAAGAATTTCAATGAACAGGTGTGTCTTCTTAAAAATGTATTTCTGGAATTTCTTTCCTTAATGCGTTTGAGCCAATCAGTTGTGATTTGACAAGGTAGGTACATTTCTTCAACAAATGAACAGGTCTATATAATTATCAAAACATACATTAGCAATGGAAAGGAAACACAGACTCATTATTTTAAGTATTAAAAAAATACTCCTTTAGCAATACAATTTGTATGCAGAAGTTGGTACAGAGTACAGTATAACAGTAAATGATAGTTTCTTCCCAAGTTCTGCAAAATGTCTAAGACATCCTGTAACTCATATAGCCTCCAATCCCCCATACGTAACTTTTCCTGGCAACAACATGTTAATAAATCTGATCTCCCCTGACAGCAGGAACCATCTTATCAGCAACTTGACCGAAACTTGACCTTTCATCACAAGTATAGGTTCATGACAAGGTGAAGGAGTGTAAGCATCTTCTGACGGGGCTGGTTTCATCAGGTCTGTGGCAGCCTTGTGTTCTCAGAAAACCAGAACCATGGTGGGATCCATACAGGAGGAGTCTGAATGTAGTTGCCTTCTGATAGTGTCTGAAGGTCACAACGCTCAACAACAGGTTTTAACACACACACAGAGGTCTCCTGAAGAGGAGACCTTAAGTTTTATCATAACATAATTTATTAACCCTTTAAAAGGTACAAGGCCTTGGTTTAACCCTCTTTATTCCCCCCCTTTGAGGACACAAGGCCTCAACAAAAGCAAAGCAACTCAAGCATAGTAATTATAAGAATCATACATAAAGGTGTATTGGATTGCAAGCAATCCTCAGGAGATTGAGGATACAAATAAGGGTCTGGGGGATGAGAAACATGAAGCATAAACATGGCCTTATGAAGTACATATTTTCCAGCTGCACAGGATGCACAAATGCAAATCAGCAGAACAAGCACGGGGGCCAATAATGGGACTAAAATGGAAAACAACTTAAATCCAAAATGTCCTAGTTTATCTTTCAACCACCCAAACAGGAACCAGGAGTCTTCTCTTGTAGGGGTGTAGGTGTCAGCCAACTGTTAATATGACAAAGATTATGCAATAATTATCAGAGGAGTCAGGGAGAAGCATAACACAGTCAGTGGGGGAAATAGGGCCCTGCAATATCCACCCTCCTTAGCCAGGATGTAGTCTAATGCCAGGCTATGCCTGGCTGTAACAGCTTTAAGATTCTGAACATCAGTAGAAAGAAGTGCAAAACCAGCAATAGTCAAATTCATATTGGCCTGCATGGAGTAGGTGATGTTATTAATCCAATCCCAAAACACTTTAATTCCAACCCCTGGGAAGAGTGCCAATCCGAACAGTTCACCATTGCTAAGAGAAAATCTACTAGCCAAGCCATTATCTGCCATTGCTCGTTTCACATGGCTACTACGGTGTGCTGTGGAGTTACGCTTAGCCTCTAATAGGGTCAGCAGGGGTATGGTTGCGACTTGAATTTTTTGTTTGGCCTAAATAACAGCAACCATCCCACCCATTAGGCAATTCTAAGAAGCCATTTTCACCGCAAACCCACATAAGCCCATTAGGAGCTCCCAGTCCAGACCCTATAACGGATATCGGTATTCCAGTTTTAGAGTCAGAGAAGGTTAATGCATAATTCATATTAAGGGAGGGTTCGGTAGTTGGTGGCAAACCCACGTAACTCCTATAGCTGTCTGAAAGGACCATTGTAATACTACCCCTACCACAAAGACTAAGTTGGGGTTCGGTTACAGGTCTCAAATTATTCAAGACAGGTTCTCTCTTGTTATTTCCAATTGCCAAAGGCAGTGGATGAATGGGATATTTAGGACGTTCAATAGCAGAGGAGACATTATATAAAACTTAGAGGCATACTTACTACCCCTAAACATAAGGGCGGATCTCAGACTAAGGCTCTGGATAGACCCATTACTGGGGAGTATATTTCTCATTCGGGCACATGGATTGGTAAGCTGACCAGAAACCTTATGAGAGCCAATAGTATGGTTAATCATGGTGCAATACTCTTTGGAGACATAATTGGATGCATCTGGGTTGATTCCTAGCTGTCTTAACTTGTTGGAGGATGTATGAGAAGACACTGCATGTGATAGACGTACAGTGGGGGAAAAAAGTATTTGATCCCCTGCTGATTTTGTACGTTTGCCCACTGACAAAGAAAGGATCAGTCTATAATTTTAATGGTAGGTTTATTTGAACAGTGAGAGACAGAATAACAACAAAAATATCCAGAAAAACACATGTCAAAAATGTTCTAAATTGATTTGCATTGTAATGAGGGAAATAAGTATTTGACCCCCTCTCAATCAGAAAGATTTCTGGCTCCCAGGTGTCTTTTATTCAGGTAACGAGCTGAGATTAGGAGCACACTCTTAAAAGGGAGTGCTCCTAACTGCAGCTTGTTACCTGTAAAAAAGACACCTGTCCACAGAAGCAATCAATAAATCAGATTCCAAACTCTCCACCATGGCCAAGACCAAAGACCTCTCCAAGGATGTCAGGGACAAGATTGTAGACCTACACAAGGCTGGAATGGGCTACAAGACCATTGCCAAGCAGCATGGTGAGAAGGCGATAACATTTGGTGCGATTATTCGCAAATGGAAGAAACACAAAATAACTGTCCCTCGGCCTGGGGCTCCATGCAAGATCTCACCTAGTGGAGTTGCAATGATCATGAGAACGGTGAGGAATCAGCCCAGAACTACACGGGAGGATCTTGTCAATGATCTCAAGGCAGCTGGGACCATAGTCACCAAGAAAACAATTGGTAACACACTACACCGTGAAGGACTGAAATCCTGCAGCGCCCGCAAGGTCCCCCTGCTCCAGAAAGCACATATACATGCCCGTCTGAAGTTTGCCAATGAACATCTGAATGATTCAGAGGACAACTGGTGAAAGTGTTGTGGTCAGATGAGACCAAAATGGAGCTCTTTGACATCAACTCAACTCGCCGTGTTTGGATGAGGAGGAATGCTGCCTATGACCCCAAGAACACTATCTCCACCGTCAAACATGGAGGTGGAAACATTATGCTTTGGGGGTGTTTTTCTGCTAAGGGGACAGGACAACTTCACCGCATCAAAGGGACGATGGACGGGGCCATGTACCGTCAAATCTTGGGTGAGAACCTCCTTCCCTCAGCCAGGGCATTGAAAATGGGTCGTGGATGGGTATTCCAGCATGACAATGACCCAAAACACACAGCCAAGGCAACAAAGAAGTGGCTCAAGAAGAAGCACATTAAGGTCCTGGAGTGGCCTAGCCAGTCTCCAGACCTTTATCCCATAGAAAATCTGTGGAGGGAGCTGAAGTATCGTGTTGCCAAACGTCAGCCTCGAAACCTTAATGACTTGGAGAAGATCTGCAAAGAGGAGTGGGACAAAATCCCTCCTGAGATGTGTGCAAACCTGGTGGCCAACTACAAGAAACGTCTGACCTCTGTGATTGCCAACAAGGGGTTTGCCACCAAGTACTAAGTCATGTTTTGCAGAGGGGTCAAATACTTATTTCCCTCATTAAAATGCAAATCATTTTATAACATTTTTGACATGCGTCTTTCTGGATTGTTTTGTTGTTATTCTGTCTCTCACTGTTCATATAAACCTACCATTAAAATTATAGACAGATCATTTCTTTGTAAGTGGGCAAACATACAAAATCAGCAGGGGATCAAATCCTTTTTTCCCCCACTATACTTAGCAATGGGACTACAATTGATCCAAACAATTCACTCTGAGTTTTTTTAAATGACTACATACGAACCACTAGGCGTGGCTTGTCGGCTCAGGTTCTGAACCATTTTTACCCATTGGTTACTGGTTTTCAATTGATTCCCTTGTATCTCTATTCCCCCCAGCAGAGGCTGCTGGTGGATGATAAGAAGTATCAAAAACATGTATCTCAAAGGTTTTCCCCAAGTTTTATTTTTGACAATGTGACCATAGTGGTCATGTGTAACAACATCTGGGTCTGGGTGGGACGTGATAGGTTATTAAAAATGGTACCTCTTGATCGTTGATCTTCAGAGTAAGGATTGGTTCTTCGGTACCATCCGGAAATATGTACTGGTGACACTGGAGAAAGGGGTCAGGGCATCCCTATTGTTGACTATTCTGCGCTGGGAACCATGCCTGGTTTGTTGCAGAAGACTGTTAGGGCCATCCATATTGTCGACCATTCATTGGTTGAGTCTGGGGGGAAAAAAACAGGTTGAGGCTGTCCTGTAAAGGCCGATCTCCCGCCTCGTCCTCCTTGGAATGCTGGCAGAGGGAACTTCCCTCTCCATTGACCTCGCCTTCTCTGCTACGAGGGTTGCTGCTGCTGTGGTTGGTGAGGGCACATGTTTCTCATAAGGCCTGCCACACCGCAGTACCAGAACACCAGCGGTTGTCTCAGTGGTAGTAGGTATGGTTGTGGGTTCCCAAATGGTTGAGGAGGAAACTGAGTAGCAGGTGCTTCGGTAAACTGTGGAGCAGGCGGTGGAGGAGGCTGCTGTTGCAGGGCAGCTGGGGTTACAGCCACCATTAGATTGTTGGTTTTTCCTTTGTCCAGTTGGGCTAGCTGGGCCTTCCTGAGCTGTGTTAAGGCCAGTCTTCCTTGCTTTTTCTTCAGTCTTCATCTTTTCCATCTTGTCGAGGATATTATCATCTTCAGTGAAGAGCACTTCACCCAGTCTTGCAACATCTCTGGTGGTGGGAAACATTTCCCTCAACTGTCGGTAGAGTGCTTGTCTGAAATGGGTGAAGGGCAGTTTCACTTGGCCTTGAGTCAGCTGTAATTGGTGTCACACTGTCCGGGGGTCAACACCTTAGCCATGATAGCTTATAGAACTAGGGAAATTGTCTCACCAAAGATTATACCAGTTATAAATCATCTTGAACCTTTTGCTATTTCATGGTTGCTCCATAGAGAACTATTATTTTACACCACCCATACATTACATGGTATTCAATGATCCTTTACTTATCACCCTGCTGTAAATAAATGTATTCAAGTTAACCTGTTAGTGACCCCTTAACACGCGAATCCCGTTAGCGGGATTGATTTGACAACAGCCAGTGGGAAAATCAGAGCACCAAATTCAAAACAGCTAAAATCTCATAATTCCATTTTCTCAAACAATCAACTATTTTACACCATTTTAAAGATAAGACTCTCATTAATCCAACCACATTGTCCGATTTCAAAAAGGCTTTACGGCGAAAGCATAAAATTAGATTGTTAGGACAAACTTCACAAGAAAAACCACACAGCCATTTTCCAAGCAACTAGATGCATCACAAAAAACAAAAATACAGCTAAAATATTCACTAACCTTTGATGATCTTCATCAGATGGCACTCATAGGACTTCATGTTACACAATACATGCATGTTTTGCTCGATAAAGTTCATATTTATATCCAAAACCCCCATTTTACATTGGCGCGTAATGTTCAGAAATGTTTGGCTCCAAACCATCCGGTGAATGAGCACACATATTACAGAAATACTCATCATAAACTTTGATCAATATAGAAGTGTTAAGCACAGAATTATAGATACACTTCTCCTAAATGTAATCGCTTTGTCAGATTTCAAAAAAGGTTCACGGCGAAAGCACAATTTGCAATAATCTGAGTACAGCCCAAAAGACACCAACAACTAGCAAACAGAAACCTTCCATCTTGGAGTCAATAACACTAAGAAATTACATTATAAATATTCACTTACCTTCAATTATCTTCATCAGAAGGCACTCCCAGGAACCCCAACTCCACAATAAATGTTCGCTAAAGTTCATATTTATGTCCAAATACATCCATTTTGTTCACTATCCAAATCCACAACGCGCATGCTTACTTAGTCCAGTCGAAAATTCAAAAAAGTTATACTACAGTTTGTAGAAACATGTCAAACGATGTATAGAATCAATCTTTAGGTTGTTTTTAACATATATCTTCAATAAAATTCCAACCGGACCTATCCGTTCTCTTTAGGAGTGAATATGAACTCAGCTCGCTCCCAAGTCCTTGCGCGTGACTGAGCCCATGCCTTATAGTGGGACACCTACTTCCTTGGGCTGTTATTCCCTTCAAATTCACCATAGAATCCTCAAACAACGTTCTAAAGACTGTTGACATCTAGTGGAAGCTTTAGAAAGTGCAAAATGAACCCATAGTCACTGTATACTGGAAAGGCAATCACTAAAAACTACAACCTCAGATTTTCCATTTTCCTGGTTGGATTTTTCTCAGGTTTTTACCTGCCATATGAGTTCTGTTATACTCACAGACATCATTCAAACAGCTTTAGAAACTTCAGAGTGTTTTCTATCCAAATCTACTAATAATTTGCATATCCTACCTCCTGGGCCCGAGTAGGAGGTAGTTTAATTTGGGTACGTTTTTCATCCGGCCGTGAAAATACTGCCCCCTATCCCTAAGAGGTTTTAAGGGATAGACTATACATATATAGGGTTATTTTGCATTAATGTATCTATATTCACATTACACGTAGAGCCTAATAAAAATAAATTTTAAAAACATTAAAAAAACATATATTTTTGAGAAATGGCAGACTGGAGCTCGGAGTTGTCTGAGGCGCCAGTTGCAATGAAACCTCGCCACCCATCTACACTTTTTAATTGGGAAATACCCCACTATGAAAAAAGACTTAACCTGGGTTTTCATGAAAAGGCATGATTGGACTAAAGACGCCACTGAATATAGATGGCCTACGGACGGGTCATTTAATAAAACCAAATATCAACATGTACAGAACATTGTGAAAAGAAGACAGGAAGATAAGACAAAGGAAATAAGAGTCGGGGTATATGCAGCAGTTTGGGCCGCCTGGCTGGTTGCGAACTATGTGAAGACAATTTCTTCCTAACAAAGACCATAATTAATTTGCCAGAATTGTACATAATTATGACATAATATTGAAGGTTGTGTAATTTGACAGCAATATTTAGACTTAGGGATGCCACCCGTTAGCTAAAATACGGAACGGTTCCGTATTTCACTGAAAGAATAAAACGTTTTGTTTTCGAAATGATAGTTTCCGGATTTGACCATATTAAATGACCTAAGGCTCGTATTTCTGTGTGCTATTATGTTATAATTAAGTCTATGATTTGATATTTGATAGAGCAGTCTGACTGAGTGGTGGTAGGCAGCAGCAGGCTCGTAAGCATTCATTCAAACAGCACTTTTGTGCATTTGCCAGCAGCTCTTCGCAATGCTTCAAGCATTGAGCTGTTTATGACTTCAAGCCTATCAACTCCCGAGATTAGGTTGGTGTAACCGATGTGAAATGGCTAGCTAGTTAGTGGGTTGCGCGCTAATAGAGTTTCAAATCGGTGACGTCACTCACTCGGAGACCTTGAAGTAGTTGTTCCCCTTGCTCTGCAAGGGCCGCAGCTTTTGTGGAGCGATGGGTAACAATTCTTTGAGGGTGGCTGTTGTCGATATGTCCCTGGTTCGAGCCCAGTTAGGGGCGAGGAGAGGGACGGAAGCTATACTGTTACACTGGCAATACTATAGTGCCTATAAGAACATCCAATATTCAAATGTATATGAAATACAAATGGTTTAGAGAGAAATAGTCCTATAATTCCTATAATAACAACAACCTAAAACTTCTTACCTGGGAAATATCGAAGACTCATGTTAAAAGGAACCACCAGCTTTCATATGTTCTCATGTTCTGAGCAAGGAACTTAAAACGTTAGCTTTTTTTACATGGCACATATTGCACTTTTACTTTCTTCTCCAACACTTTGTTTTTGCATTATTTAAACCAAATTTAACATGTTTCATTATTTAGTTGAGGCTAAATTAATTTTATTGATGTATTATATTAAGTTAAAATAAGTGTTCATTCAGTATTGTTGTAATTGTCATTATTACAAATAAATAAATGAATTAATTAAATCGGCCGATTAATCAGTATCGGATTTTCTTGGTCCTCCAATAATCAGTATCGGTATTGGCATTGAAAAATCATAAACGGTCGACCTCTAGTGTTATGGTGTGGGGGTGCTTTGCTGGTGACACTGTCTGTGATTTATTTAGAATTCAAGGCACAGTTAAACAGCATGGCTACCACAGCATTCTGCAGCAATACACCATCCCATCTGGTTTGGGTTTAGTGGGACTATCATTTGTTTTTCAACAGGACAATGACCCAACACACCTCCAGGCTGTGTAAGGGCTTTTTACCAAGAAGGAGAGTGATGAAGTGCTGCATCAGATGACCTGGCCTCCATAATCCCCCGACCTCAACCCAATTGAGATGGTTTGGGATGAGTCGGACCGCAGAGTGAAGGAAAAGCAGCCAACAAGTGCTTAGCATATGTGGGAGCTCTTTCAAGACTGTTGGAAAAGCATTCCAGCTGAAGCTGTTTGAGAGAATGCCAAGAGTTTGCAAAGCTGTCATCAAGGCAAAGGGTGGCTACTTTGAAGAACTTATCCTCTGCAGCAGAGGTAACTCTCGATCTTCCTTTCCTGTGGCGGTCCTCATGAGATCCAGTATCATCACACCTGCTAATTGAAATGCATTCCAGGTGACAACCTCATGAAGCTGGTTGAGAGAATGCCAAGAGTATGCAAAGCTGTCATGAAGGAAAAGGGGGGCTACTTTGAAGAATCTGAAATATAAAATATATTTGGATTTGTTTAACACTTTTTTGGTTACTACTTCCATATGTGTTATTTCATCGTTTTGATATCTTCACTATTATTCTACAATGTAGAAAATAGTATAAACAAAGAGAAACCCTGGAATGAGTAGGTAGTAGTTACATTCCTCCACAAATAAGTCCCCAATAAAATGTTTTAATTGAATGGCACCAGAACATCAAGATGAAATGTATTTTGAATTTTGTTCCAGCAATACGGTAAATTAAAACTTAAAGCAGATTTTCCTAGCTCGGTAAAGACCCTAGGAACCTCGAGTTAACCAATCCTGTGAACGGGTTAGGCAACTCCGGTGTCTATACTTCAACAGCAAAGTTAGATAAAACAGAAGTTTATGAAGTAGGGCCTTGTAAACACAAAGAGAGTAATGTAGAGATCTGCGTGTCTTTAGCAAAGTCCAGACAACGTTTTGATACAGGATGCAGTGATGAATATCAAAACAGTTACCGCTAAGAAAAAATGAAGGGCACTATGGTAGATGGCATCCAAAGGTTTAAGAGTAGTATCAGCTGCACTTTGATGAATAATATCACCATAATCAAGAAAGGTTGACTGAATAATCTGTTTACCAATGCTTAGAGAAAGGCACAATCAGTTTTTTATTTAAATCTAAGCTTCTTAACCAGCTTATCTATATGTTTTTAAACGTCAAATCCATATCAATCCAAATGCCAAAGTATTTATATGCGGGAACAAGTTCGATTGGAGAACCACCTAATGAGTGAACATGTAGTTCATCTGAAACAATGTATTTATTTTTGCCTGTATTAAGTTTTAAATCAGCAACGGATTCCTGCATTGCTATAAAATCTGACTGTAGTTTTGACACAGTCGGGGCAATAGCATACATAAAAGTATCATCCGCATATAGATGAAATGTAAATTTTTTTAACAGATTGATGGTGTCAATGGTGTTTATAGAAATATTGACGAAAACCCCTGTGGGACACCTTTGTATACTTTAAGAAATTCAGATGGCCTGAGTTCTGTCACTAAGATAATCATGAAACCATAAACAGGCGTCAGAGCTCAGACCTATCGAGGACAGTTTATTCAATTTACATTTTACATTTTTAGTCATTTAGCAGACGCTCTTAGTGAACTTACAGTAGTGAATGCATACATTTCATACATTTTGTTTTTTCTCCGTACTGGTCCCCCATGGGATCGAACCCACAACCCTGGCATTGCAAACACCATGCTCTACCAACTGAGCCACAGGGAAGATTCAATAAAATAGCATGATCAACATCATCAAAAGCATTTGACAGGCCCACAAACAAAGCAGCACAGCTTTAGTGTCTAAAGCATTAGCACATCTGAGCTATCTTTGTTGCAGGTGCATGGTAACAGTTGAATATGATGAGAAAAAAGAAGAAACCTGCACACTGCTCTGTCTAGTATCACTGCTCTTTATTAAGCTTTACGTATCGGCCTCAAGGCCTTCATCAGAGCTTTTGTGTCTAAAACATTGACAAGATCATTAACAACTAAAGTGGTTGCTGTAACAGTGCTATGCCCAGGCCTAAACCCTGATTGGTTTGTATTAAAAATACATTTCTCAGATATAAAAAAGCGAAGTTGTGCATTTACCAAGGATTCAAGAATTTTTGCTAAAAAAAAAGGAAGCCTTGAAATGGGACGAAAATTATTAAGCTCTCTACTATCCCTGCCCTTATGGAGTGGCAGCACGAGATGATTTTGGAATATTTCCTGATAATGTTAAATAAAAAATGTGGGGTATTGAGCCAACAATGATGGCCGCTGCACAGTTAAGCAGACTGGGATCCAATTGGTCGGCCCCTGTGGATTTATTTTTATTATTTATTGTCTATTGCTCGCAAAACATCCAGGAATTATTTTTCTGTAAATAGCCTAAAAGAAAAGCTTTGACTATAATTTCTCTAATCATTCAGCAAGTTTCCCCTATCAGCATCCAGCCCAATATCATTGTGAATAGACTTATTTCAAAAAGAGATAGCCCGCTTAAATAAAAATGTGATTTACAGTGCCTTACAAAAGTATTCATCCCCCTGGCGTTTTTCCTATTTTGTTGCATTACAACCTGTAATATAAATTGATTTTTATTTGGATTTTATGTAATGGACATACACAAAATAGTCCAAAGTGGTGAAGTGAAATGAAAAAAAGAACTTGTTTAAAAAAATTAAAATGTAAAACGGAAAAGTGGTGCGTGCATATGTATTCACCCCCTTTGCTATGAAGCCCCTAAATAAGATCTGGTGCAACCAATTACCTTCAGAAATCACATAATTTGTTAAATAAAGTCCACCTGTGTTCAATCTAAGTGTCACATGATCTCAGTGTATATATACACCTGTTCTGAAAGGCCCCAGAGTCTGCAACACCACTAAGCAAGGGGACCCACCAAGCAAGCGGCACCATGAAGACCAAGAAGCTCTCCAAACAGGGCAGTGACAAAGTTGTGGAGAAGTACAGATCAGGTTTGGGATATAAAAAAAACATCAGAAACTTTGTACATCCCACGGAGCACCATTAAATCCATTATAAAAAAATGGAAAGAATATGGCACCACAACAAACCTGCCAAGAGTGGGCCGCCCAACAAAACTCACGGACCAGGCAAGGAGGGCATTAATCAGAGCGGCAACAAAAAGACAAAAGATAACCCTGAAGGAGCTGCAAAGCTCCACAGCGGAGATTGGATTATCTGTCCATCGGACAACTTTAAGCCGTACACTCCACAGAGCTGGGGAAGAGTGGAAGAGTGTATAGAATAAAGCCATTGCTTAAAGAAAAACATTTGAAAACACATTTGGTGTTCACCAAAAGGCATGTGGGAGACTCCCCAAACATATTGAAAAAAAGTACTCTGGTCAGATGAGACAAAAATTTAGCTTTTTGGCCATCATGGAAAATGCTATGTCTGGCACAAACCCAACACCTCTCATCACCCCACAGTGAAGCATGGTGGTGGCAGCATCATGCTGTGGGGATGTTTTTCCATCGGCAGGGACTGGGAAACTAGTCAGAATTGAAGGAATGATGGATGGCGCTAAATACAGGGAAATTCTTGAGGGAAACCTGTTTCAGTCTTCCAGAGATTTGAGACTGAGACGGAGGTTCACCTTCCAACAGGACAATGACCCTAAGCATACTGCTAAAGCAACACTCGAGTGGTTCAATGGTAAACAATTAAATGTATTGGAATGGCCTAGTCAAAGCCCAGACCTCAATCCAATTGAGAATCTGTGGTATGACTTACAAATTGCTGTACACCAGTGGAACCCATCCAACTGAAGGATCTGGAGAAGTTTTGCTTTGAAGAATGAGCAACAATCCCAGTGGCTAGATGTGCCAAGCTTATAGAGACATACCCCAAGAGACTTGCAGCTATAATTTCTGCAAAAGGTGGCTCTACAAAAAGAAAATCCATTTTAATTCCAGGTTGTAAGGCAATAAAATAGGAAAAATGCCAAGGGGGTGAATACTTTCGCAAGCCACTGTAATTCATCAATGATGGCTTTTTTTCCCCGTATTGAGGCCAGTGTCTGAATTAATTTGTTGTGGCAGAGAGGAGGAAGTAGAAACCTTCAGGGATTTAACATTTTTCCAGAATTTGGCTAGGCTGCCATTAGAATCAAAAAGAGTGATTACATAATAATCAGATTGAGCCTTTCTGATTGGTCTTACACAGTGATTCATCAGTTGCTTAAAAGCTTGCCAGTCTGGGCCTAAGCCTGTGTTCCTGGCCTTGACCCAAGCAGAATGAGTTCTGATAATTCCGGACTGTACCAGGCATTCCATCTACCTTTAACTTTTCATTTTCTGAAGGGAGCATGATTATCCACAAAAGTATTGAAGACATTTTCAAAAAGGCACAAAGCTAAATCAGGTTCAGGGATAGCTGAAATACAATCAAGGTCACTCAAATAAAGATAATGTAAAAAAGCCTGTTCAATGAAGTTTTTGAACTTCCTCTTTGCAGTGACACAAGGCTTATGGTCACTAATGTCTTGGGCGAAGACACCAATAGAAACATATTTCTCTGGTGTATTCATTAAAATAAGATCAATCAGAGTTGACTTTGGGCCGTGTAGGCTTAGTCACAAACTGGGTTAAGTTTTGATCATTACATGTCTTTTAGGTTGTCTGAAGCCTGCAATTTCCAATAATAATAATACATTCTGATTTAATAACAGAAGATAACAAACTAGTTAACTCCGAGTGCACAAAGGAGTGCCCCTATAACAGTTATGGATACATTGTTCCCCAGACAAAAGCTTAAAGATAGTAGCTACATTATTTTGGCAAGGGAAATAGATTTCAGTAAAGAGACAGTGAAATAATTTTTTATTAGAATGGCCACTCCACCACCTCTACCCTGTCTGTCATCACTGAACACATTATAACCCTCAATATTAATATCAGTGTCCAGAATGTCCCCAGAGAGCCACGTTTCAGTCAACACCAGAATGTCTGGATTTGTCTGCATAGCCTAAATCTTAATGAAATCCAGTTTAGGAAGTCAGCTGTTCAGATGCATCAACCCAAGTCCTTTAAGATATTTAAAGACACTTGAGGTCTCCAACTCAAACAAGGTACGTTCAATAGGTGGTTGCAGGCCCTGTCTGATATTGATATAGTTGGTATGGCTATAAGATTGCATAGAACTGCACCATTTGGTCTGTTCCTATTTGTAACAAAGGAAGGAGTAGAAATTAAAATAACTTTTCCAAGGTTAGGCCCATTGGGCCTGAGGCCACAGCCAATTTCAATATGAGGAACTCTCAGAGTAACCATTGATGCAATGTTATAAACTGATTTACATGGGCCTTGGTTGCTATCGTGCAACAGCCCAAGCCCTCTAGGTGATGTGAAAACCGAGGGGGTAATCAAGTTTATGGAATTCACATTTAAACTAAAAGTACTGGGTGAGCAGACCACAGTGGGCTTCTCTTTTGCGATAACAATAGCATGCTGGAATATGTGGACAGGAAGGATACATGTCTTTCATGTTGACAAATGAGAATAGAAAGATAGGTGACCAGGGTCATTGCCAGTGCACCAGTTCAGATGCTGAAAGTCATCCATAAATACCAAAGCAATGGTTGAGTATAAGAACCATAAACATAAAAAGATCCACATCTCTGAACCTATAATGAAAATGGCATTTGAACTCCATCCCAATCACGACACAGGAGAGAGGGAAAGAGAGAGAGAGAGAGAAGCAATGTCCTTGTCCAATGTCCCTTTTTATTGGCAATAAAGTGTGTGTGTGTGTGTGTGTGTGTGTGAGTGGGATATGAGTGTGTGTGTGTGTTGCCTGTTGTGGAAGTTTGGTGTTTTTATTGTAATGTAGTATCCCTTTAGTGTTTTTTTTTTTATTGAATGGCAAGCAGGGTTCACACAGGCTGTGTGTGTGATTATTTCATTCTCTCTTTCACATTTTGAAGTTGAGTTGTAAATGGGCAATAAGCTGCCTACTAGAGTCTGATGTACTGTAGTTGGATGGATGCTTGCTATTTCAATGCATCTTGTAGTGGGATGTTACATCATTTCTATGTACAGTTGTGACCACCCAGGTTTTGATCATGTAACATCTGCACAACTCAATACCCTGTTATGCTCGTGAGCTAATCCTTACAGTAGGCATAAACTCTGCAAGCTAACATAAGTCTTCAGAACTAAGGCAAGGTTGCTCGTCATGTGACCATAGTTCACCAAACCACCTCCGCTACACAATGTTTACTGCAGCAGTTCAGACACAGCGTAGCCCTCAACGACAAAAAGGGACCTGTTCCAAACCCCAACCCCATCCAGCACAGGCAGGCAGCACAGCTCTTCGGGACAGTCACTTTCTTCCTGCATTAATAATTGAAGGCAGCTGAATTTAGCTGCATCGCTGTGTGTAGATCAATGAGATGAGAATCCTGAGGAGACACTTTCTCTCTGCTTTGATCTCTCTGCTGCTGCTCAGGAGATGAAAGGGCTAATTGGGCTTGTTGGGTTCAGCAAAAGGAAGACAAAGACCTGCCCACGTGGAAAACCTAATATGGTTAATTACAGAGCACAATAACCTCAGGTTGTAAGTTGTAGCTTTATTCCACACATAATTCTGTATTATGTATGTGTAACAGTATAGCTTCCGTCCCTCTCCTCGCCCAAACCTGGGCTTGAACCAGGGACCCTCTGCACACATCAACAACTGACACCCCACGAAGCATCGTTACCCATCGCGCCACAAAAGCCGCGGCCCTTGCAGAGCAAGGGGAACAACTACTTCAGGTCTCAGAGCGAGTGACGTCACCCGATTGAAACGCTATTAGTGCGCACCACCGCTAACTAACTAGCCATTTCACATTGGTTACATATGCAAACCGTTGTGCACTGTTGTGGTCTGCTATGTGTAATTCACATCTGCTGTTCAGGTGGCCTGCTCCACCCAGTAGTCAGTCAGTCCTACACTCTACAAATTAGGGGTTCAACAAGTGTTCTTCTAAGATTCTCAAAGTTCTTTGAAGAACCTTCTGGGGGGAATGAAAATTGCCCCCAGAAAGTTCTTCCAAGAACCCCATAGGAGGTGGGGTTCATCGTGGAACCTCCTTAGTTGGTGGGGCTTCTTGCAGGAACCTAACTGCCCAACTGAAACATTTGGATTTGAATTTGAAAGGACAGCAGGTGCAGGCACTGAACAATTTTAAGATCTCCTCAATTTAAGGTAAGGTTTGTCCCTTGTATGATCTAAATTGATATTGTTTTATGATGATACCATCTATCTTTTCATATTGGTGCAAACCTTTCTAAAACAGAAAATGGACACAATTCAATGGATATCAATCAATAAAGAGGTAAGAATATGTAGGCTATAAGAATATGTTGAAGGATAGCTGTATTGGTTGCAGATGAATGAACTGCTCACTTTTGTTTCTGTGTCTGCAGGAAAACAGACGAGGAGGCATACCAAAGTACAGTACCAGTCAAAAGTTTGGACACACCTATTCATTCCAGGGTTTTTCTTTATTTTTTCTATTTTCTACATTGTAGAATAATAGTGAAGACATCAAAACTATGAAAAAACACATATTGAATCATGTAGTAACCAAAAAAGGGTTAAACAAATCCAAATATATTTTATATTTGAGATTCTTCAAAGTAGCCACCCTTTGCCTTGATGATAGCTTTGCACACTCTTGGCATTCTCTCAACCAGCTTCATGAGGTAGTCACCTGGAATGCATTTCAAATAACAGGTGTGTCTTCTTAAAAGTTAATTTGTAGAATCTCTTTCCTTAATACATTTGAGCCAATCAGTTGTGTTGTGAAAAGGTAGGGTTGGTATACAGAAGAAAGCCCTATTTGGTAAAAGACAAAGTCCATATTATGGCAAGAACAGCTCAAATAAGCAAGGAGAAACGACAGTCCATCATTACTTTAAAACATCAAGGTCAGTCAATGCGGAACATTTCAAGAACTTTGAAAGTTTCTTCAATGCAGTTGCAAAAACCATCAAGCGCTATGATGAAACTGGCTCTCATGAGGACTGCCACAGGAAAGGAAGACGCAGAGTTACCTCTGCTGCAGAGGATAAGTTCATTAGAGTTACCAGCCTCAGAAATTGCAGCCCAAATAAATGCTTCACAGAGTTCAAGTAACAGACCCATCTCACAATCAACTGTTCAGAGACTGCGTGGATCAGGCCTTCATGGTCGAATTGCTGCAAAGACACTACTACCAAAGGGCACCAATAATAATAAGAGACTTGCTTGGGTCAAGAAACATGAGCAATGGAGATTAGACCGGTGGAAATCTGTCCTTTGGTCTGATGAATCCAAATTTTAGATTTTTGGATCCAACTGCTGTGTCTTTATGAGACGCAGATTAGCTGAACGGATGATCTCCGGATGTGTGGTTCCCATCGTGAAGCATGGAGGATGAGGTGTGATGGTGTGGGGTTGCTTTCTTGGTGACACTGTCAGTGATTTATTTAGAATTCAAGGCACACTTAACCAGCTTGACTACCACAGCATTCTGCAGCGATACGCCATCCCATCTGGTTTGGATTTAGTGGGACTATCATTTGTTTTTCAACAGGACAATGGCCCAACACACCTCCAGGCTGTGTAAGGGCTATTTTACCAAGAAGGAGAGTGATTGAGTGCTGCATCAGATGACCTGGCCTCCACAATCACCCGACCTCAACCCAATTGAGATGGTTCGGGATGAGTTGGACCGCAGAGTGCAGGAAATCAGCCAGCAAGTGCTCAGCATATGTGGAAACTCCTTCAAGACTGTTGGAAAAGCATTCCAGGTGAAGCTGGTTGAGAGAATGCCAAGAGTGTCCAAAGCCTAAAGGCAAAGGGTGGCTACTTTGAAGAATCTCAAATATAAAATATATTTTGATTTGTTTAACACATTTTTCGTTACTACATGATTCAGTATGTGTTATTTCATAGTTTTGATGTCTTCGCTATTATTCTACAATGTAGAAAATAGTAAACAAAAAAAAAAAAATTGAATGAGTAGGTGTCCAAACTTTTGACTGGTACTGTATTCAATTGATATTGGTATGTTATGGAGATCACATTTACCATCCTCCTCCCTTACCTCTTCAATTAATATCCCATAGGCCTCTACATTATGGACAAGGTATGTGTAGGAAAACCATTATCAAAACTGTTTTTTTCATTCACATTTTACCACAACAACCAATGTTGTGTACATGTTTTGTTAATCATCTGTATAATTACTATTTTTCACAGACTTCACCCTCCCTACACCTCTGATGAATATAACAGGAAATCTGTCTGATCACCATGCACTGCAAAATCATTCTGGCTATGCTTACAGAGAACATCAACACATTAACATCAACATGTCCGAGGATATATCCATTGGACTTGGGGCTCTGTTTGGAGTTTACCTCATGTGGATTTTTTTATTCTGCTTTGCCACTAATATCATAATAAACACTGACAACTCAAATATTGTGTTCTTGTTGTTATTGTTATGCATATTATTATTATTATTATTCATTATTAATGTGGAGGGTGGGGGGGTAGTTCAAAAATGAACCACAAAGGGTTCTTCAAAGGCTCTTAGAGGAACCATTAAAAAGGTGTTCTTTGAAGAATAGGGGTCCCCCCCACATGCACCAATAAAATGGTAACCATACCAACTTCGGATCAGCTCATTGAACTTATAAAACTATCAGTGTTCAACCTTAATATGGGATGACAATACAACAGAACAGATGCACAGGAATGACATTTACTCTAACAGGTGGGGGAAAAAAATGAAAGCCACGTCGCTAGAAAACCACACCTCCACTCCAGGGTTCCTCCAGGAACCCATTGAAACATTAAAGGTTCCTCCAAGAACCCCTCAAATAATTGAAGGTGTAAATATGAACTATTGACTAGCAATGATTCCTTGAGGAACTCCAGGGGTTCTTTGAGGATCTCCAGGATTCCTAGAGTCACCACTATTTCTAAGAGTGTAGCCTACACTGCATCCTGGCACTTAGTCCGCTGCCTGTACTGAGCCCATGGGCTGAGGCCTCCTCTCTCCACCCCCTGCTGATACACAGGCAGAGTGAACTCATTTCTCAGGGCACACAGTTTCTCTCTCTCTCTCTCTCTCTCTCGTCTGTATTTTCATCTCTAATTTTCTAGTACGATTGCAGGCTCAACCAGTCATTACCTCCCTAGCCTGTGGAGGTCAACCCACTGATATCAGACTGTCATTAAGGTCAGGACGTGTCCACAGATATCTGTATCATTAGAAGTGCTTTCAATTATCCACCGTAGAGGTGATAAGCTGCTTCATTTCATGAGAGGCTGCATGCTATCGTTAAAGTCAATGATAAGGCTAGGTGTCCTGGTGTAAACATGACAAGAAGCTATGGTTTCTCTCCCTATTGATTCTGGGTGAACCTCTGGGTGGGTACTCGGTTGCTGGAATCGTTTTTCCACCTTTGTGTGTCTGCTTTCTTAGTGAGTGCAGCATGTTTCTGAAGTAGGACTGGTGCTAGTGGAGGCGATTATTCATGGGCATTAATGTAGCTGAGCGCAGTGGCACACTGCAATGTATGAACATGCAATAATGCACCAGTCTCATCTAACCACTGCATACACTCTTGGAAAAAAACATTGTTCTTCGGTTTTTCCCCATTGAGAAACCCTTTTTGGTGCTGGTTAGAACTCTTTGCAGAGGGTTCTATCTAGGAACCTCTATGTAGGGTTCTTCAAAGAACCCCCTGTATAGGGTTCTACCTAGAACCCTCTATGTAGGGTTCTACCGAGAACCCTTTTATCCTTGGAGGGTTCTTCCTAGAACCATCTATGAACAGTTCCAGCAGCCTTATCATCCTTTACATTTGTATTATTTATGACAATACATATGTCATAAGGCCTTTCTTTGAGGGCCTAGTTATATTCTAACACAGTTGTGTTAGAAATCTCCTGGTTTACAGGCCACATCAGGCCTGCAATTCACATTATGCTGGCTTGCAAAGTGATGAGTAATTCTTATTGGAATCCAGCTAGAGTTAAGATAGTCAACAAGTGGAATTGTTAATTACCCACAATCTGCATTCAGAATGACTGCTAGGGTAGGTAAAAACAATTCTTGAGAGTACCTCAATCATTTAAACTTGAACAACCATCTCAGTAACGGGTGCAATAAATCCAATTACTAACATATTGGACTAGTTTAGAAAACTGTATGCTATTTATCTTCATGTAGTATAAATTTTATCAACCAATCAATGTACATGCCAAAAACACAGATATTACAGTAAAACAAACAATTCTTAAAATCTCCCTGCAATAGAGCATGCTGGGAAATATTATATATGGTTCTACGTAGAACCCTTTTTGCCTCCCAAAGAATCATCAAAGAACCTTTGACTTTCAAAAAAGGTTATTCTGGTCAAAACGGTTCTTGGTAGAACCATATCCATCTCCAAAGAACCCTTTTTCTAAGAGTGTAGCGCTATATGAGGAGGCTATGGTCTAGTCTAGTGGATAAGGACATTCAGTGTTAAACATAGATTTCATGAAATATAAATCTTCGTAATTTAGCAGATGCGCTTATCCAGACAGACTTACAGGAAAGCGAATACATACTTTTCTCGTACTGCTCCCCCGTGCGACCTGAAACCACAACCCTGACGTCGAACAAGCCATGCTCTACCAGCTGAGCCACACGGGATCATGCACATATTGATTGGCATTCTACTGCTCTACATAGGATAAGGAGGATGTGGACTCTTATCTATGGAAACAGACTCATATACTGACACTGCATTGTACCTTTATCACTGCTGTACTTCAAGATCTTATTAACGCAGAAGAAACATTCTCTTGGTTGACCGCTAAGAAGCTACAAGACGAAGTACACAAAGACACAGCCTCAATCACTTACCAAGCTCAGGCTTGGGGTAGAATGTATTTATTATGATGGTGTGTTAGCGATTAGGGAAGGATATGGGTCAGCATATTTCATGTCGTTATGGGTGAGTGATCTCAGACATGGATATTCCGTTACATTAGTCCAGACTAAACATGTATATCTTAGAGACACAGTAACACTTAAGATACACTTAATGCAGTGGGATGGAAAGCACATTAGCCTTCTGTGACAGCATTTTCATTATGTCTGTTTAAGTGGCCCACTGTGCAAAGGCTAATCGTCATGGTGATGTAGATGTGCTTGCTGTAGCTCCCTCCCATCAAACAGAGCGAGATAGCGAGAGACAGACAGCTGGATGAAAACAGAGAGCCCACACATGTACTGTATACAATGCGTATATTATATGTTAGTATTGGTGCCTTGCTCTTTAATAATCATTCAAATATAGTTTGCTGTAAGTTATCATTTTGTGGGCACTGCTGTGCTGTCAGCCTCTCGTGACCCATTCCAAACTACACTTCAATTTATTTTAACCTGGCAGATCTTTGTTTAACCAATATTGAATTAGGGACATGTTGGCTTTTACATACCTTTAAGCCAGGGGATAAACAATGATGATGGACCATGATGAGAGTGAGGGGAAATTAAACAGGGATGATAATGAGGGAAAGCTGACTTCCTGTGAATACAGCTGTCATCCTTTCCTGGGAGTTCTGATTTATTTGACACAATCTACTTAGACAATAATAAGGATGTACAATGGGTTATACAGTGAAAATGGAAAGCAGAAACATGGCTTTCCCATAGTTTAAACTGTACACATCCCGATTAGGGAGGATTTGTGCCGAAAGGGTAGAACTTCTCTAATGGGACTATCCACCCACAGCTCCACCCAAACCAGGCCTGAGCTTGCCCATGGGTGTGTGTCTCGGTGGGGACAAAACATATTTCATAATACTCTCCAAATCCCCCATAATTTGTTAACCGGGAAATCCTATTGAAATGCACCATTATTAGCGTAAGAAGACGTGCTAATTTTCCACCATGAACTGTGTTTTTATCTTTTCAGCTCTTTTCTTGCATTCATACATTTTAATGTCCCTCTATATCTCGAGTCAATAGCCTGGAGCGGACAGCCAATGTACTGGGTTCTAATGTGGCTTGCAGGAGGTGAGATCTCTATAGTGGAAACATGAGAGCAGGAGTGTTCTCAATTGAGGATGGGTGGGTGAGCTGTTGGCTTTGCAGACCTCAGTGAAAAACAGATTCTGTCATTACTCTCAAGCCCCTCTTAATTAACAAATTGCATCAATGTACCAGAACTGTTGATGCCCTTCCCTGGGATGAAAGTACAATTTTATAGTAATTAGTGCTATTTACATTGGATAAATTAAATGACACAGAATGTCTTTGGTGTACAATGCAATGGACATTACACAGAACTGCACAACCAGTTGTAGACATTTAACCATACATTTTAGAAGAGAGAAACAATAACCTATTCTTTGTGCCTTTTAGAAATCCCTATTGTCAGGCATTATTCAATACTGTCAGGTCATCTCTCCTAGTGAGCTTTACAGCAGTGGGGCTAAGCCTTGTGGTCCAGCCTTGGAATCCGCAGACTCAGGAGAAACACAAAGCAATAGGTTTGGACATTTTATCACTCCGTCTCCTTCATCTTGCATCAGTTTATGGTGTTTTTTTTAAATGGCAGCCAGTGCCAACGTGACAAGTCCCTACACACCCACATTTATTATCTTTGCCTTTCTAGATAAAATGTTAGCAGCCTGAAACTGTTAAAACAATTACCTGTGCCCTATTGAAAATTGTGTTTTTGCTCCCAGGCTGTTCTTTGATCACAGTGCCCTGTGTTAACAAAATGTGAGATTACCTGTCTGGCTGACACGTGAGGCGGTGAACCAGAGCTCTGCCAGTCTTCTCACTGGGTGTGCCTCTGTAGAAGAGCTAATGGACGGACAGTATACCCCATTGGGGGAAATGGAGGGCCATCGTGGCTGGCTGTGGGGCTTAGTGATTAGATAATGTGTTTGCAAAGTGCAGAAACTGCTATTGTTGGGATAGTCGATCCTTGGGATTAGGACTGTTACAACGTTGGCTTCAACCCATCCGGCACTCCACCCCTCACGTGGTGTGTCCTCTGCTACCTATACAACTCCTTCTATGGAGCTAGACTTTGATTAATTGTGGGTTCATCAGCAAATAGCTTACGGAATCGTGAATTGTGTGAAATGGCTATTTACTACAGACTACATAGGCCCGTCTCTGTATCATTATTGCACCCAGAGCCTGTTGTGTTTTGTCAAAACCTACCATCCATGGTTTCTTAGTGCTGGGATGCTTGGGAAAGGAAGTTCCATTGCTCTAGGATTTAGAATACATACTGTATATAAGTCTCCCTGGTCTTCCTTAACGCTGTGAGACCACCGGTTGCAAAAATGCAACAAGTCCTAAACTAATTTCAAACACTACATAGTTAATCTCTTTAGACCCAGATGTACTATATCGCTTAGTATTAATTGTTGTGTCCTGTTTTCCCTACAATGTAGTGATTATGTAGAAAAATAAATCGAGAAACAAACATTATGAGCTAGAGCTATGTTTTTAAGTTTTGAAAAAATGCATTTCCTAAAATGGGTCTCACAGGGTTAATAATATTCCCCTGACATTGTTGTGGTTGAACTGTTTTCAAGTTGGTAACTAAAAGCAACAGACTCCTCACACAAACAAACACACACACACAGTGCTGGAAAAAGTACCCAATTGTCATACTTGAGTAAAAGTAAAGATAGCTTGATAGAAAACTACTCAAGTAAAAGTAAAATACCCATCCAGTAAAATACCACCTGAATACAAGTATTTGGTTTTAAATATACTTAAGTTAAATTGCTAAACTATATTTAAGTATTAAGCAAACCAGACAGCATGATTTTCTTGTTTTTAAAATTTACAGATAGCCAGGGGCACACTCCAACACTCAGACATAATTTACAAATGAAGCATTTGTATTTAGTAAGTTCGCCAAATCAGAGTCTGTAGGGATGACCAGGGATGTTATCTTGATAAATGCGTGAATTGGAACATTTTCGTGTCCTGCTAAGCATTCAAAATGTAACGAGTATGTTTGGGTGTCAGGGAAAATGTATGGAGTAAAAAGTACATTATTTTCTTTAGGAATGTAGTAGAGTAAAAGTAAAAGTCAAAAATATAAATAGTAAAGTACAGATACCCCTAAAAAAATACTTAAGTAGTACATTAAAGTATTTTTACTTAAGTACTTTACACCACTGCACACACATACACACAACGTTAGGCACTGTATGTTAAGCCCCAGGCTAAGACAGGCACGTCACACACACACACACACACACACACACACGGCATGCTGCTCTATAGTTTGCAGCGCCTTGCAAATGTTCTGTATTTCTAAGGCTTCATCCTCCCAGCTGCTTGTCCTTTTCAATGTCATTGATACGTGTAGTGAACGTTTTAAGTTTAAACTGGTTCAGGGTGGTCTATTTAAAGTGTAGTATTTATGGCGGTGGTCTTCCTCCCCAGTAAGGGTAGGCATCAGAGGAATCTGCTGAGTCAAATAATGCTTACTGTTCCATTCAAAACTCAACCACTTCTCACTCGATCAGTATTGAACTAGGTACATATCTAACCTAGTTAGATATGTACCTAGGTACATATCTAACCTAGTTTTCCAATGGGGATATAGCCTTCCCTGTAGCTCAGTTGGTAGAGCATGGTGTTTGCAATGCCAGGGTTGTGGGTTCGATTCCCACGGGGGGCCAGCACAGAAGAAAAAAAAAAAAAATGAAATTGTATGAAATGTATGCATTCACAACTGTAAGTCGCTCTGGATAAGAGCGTCTGCTAAATGACTAAAATGTAAAAAATGGATCAATATTGTAATGATGGCGCCGGAGAGGATTGCTGCCGATTTATTGGCTCTTATCCAACCGTGCTTTTTTGTTTGTTTTTTCGCATTGTGTGTAATTTATTTTTAACATAATGTTGTTGCTACCGTCTCTTATGACCGAAAAGAACTTCTGAACATCAGAACAGTGATTACTCACCTCGAATTGGACTAATCAACTGAGATTTTGCAGAAAGAGATCGGGTTGCCTTGTGAGAATCAGGCGACGAGTGGCTAATCTGCCTTTGCCATCCGTAATGTTAGCCAACGTTTACTCGCTGGAAAATGAATGTGACGAAGTGAATGCACATATAGCCTACCAACAGGACATTAAAACTGCAATATATTATGTTTCACCGAGTCGTGGCTGAATGACAACATTAATAACTTACAGCTGGCGGGTTATACACTCTATCGGCAGGATAGAACAGCAGCCTCTGGTAAGACAAGGGTGGCGGCCTATACATATTTGTAAACCACAGTTGGTGCACGATATCTAAGGAAGTCTCAAGGTTTTTCTCGCCTGAGGTAGAGTATCTCATGATAAACTGTAGACCACACTATCTACCGAGAGAGTTCATCTGTATTTTTGTAGCTGTCAACATACCACCACAGACCGATGCTGGCACTAAAACCGCACTCAATGAGCTGTATACCGCCATAAGCAGACAGGAAAACGCTCATCCAGAGGCGGCACTCCTAGTGGCCGAGGACTTTAATGCAGGGAAACTTAAATCAGTTTTATCTCATTTCTATCAGCATGTTAATGTGCAACCAGAGAGAAAAAAAAAACTCTAGACCACCTTTACTCCACACACAGATACGTGTACAAAGCTCTCCCTCGCCCTCCATTTGGCAAATCTGACGATAATTCTATCCTTCCGATCCCTGCTTACAAGCAAAAATTAAAGCAGGAAGCACCATTGACTCGTTCTATAAAAAAGTGGTCAGATGAAGCAGATGCTAAACTACAGGACTGTTTTGCTAGCACAGACCGGAATATGTTCCAGGATTCTTCCGATGGCATTGAGGAGTACACCACATCAGTAACTGTCTTCATCAATAAGTGAAGTGCATCGATGACGTCGTCCCCACAGGGACTGTACGTACATACCCCAACCAGAAGCCATGGATTACAGACAACATTCGCACTGAGCTAAAGGGTAGCCAATTTGTAAGTCGCTCTGGATAAGAGCGTCTGCTAAATGACTAAAATGTAAAATGTAGAGCTGTCGCTTTCAAGGAGCGGGACTTTAACCCGGAAGCTTATAAGAAACCGTGCTATGCCCTCTGACAAACCATCAAACAGGCAAAGAGTCAATACAGGACTAAGATCAAATCGTCCTACACTGGCTCCAACACTCATCGGATGTGGCAGGGCTTGCAAACTATTACAGACTTCAAAGGGAAGCACAGACGAGAGCTGTCCAGTGACACAAGCCTACCAGATGAGATAAATAACTTCTATGCTTGCTTTGAAAGAAGCAACACTGGAACATGCATGAGAGCACCAGCTGTTCCTGACGACTGTGTGATCACGCTCTCTGCAGCCGATGTAAGACCTTTAAACAGGTCAACATTCACAAGGCCGCAGGGCCAGACGGATTACCAGGACGTGTGCTTCGAGCATGCGCTGACCAACTGTCAAGTGACTTCACTGACATTTTCAACCTCTATCTGTCTGAGTCTGTAATACCAACATGTTTCAAGCAGACCACCATAGTCCCTGTGTCCAAGAACACTTAGGTAACCTGCCTAAATGACTACTGACCCGTAGCACTCACGTCTAGAGCCATGAAATGCTTTGAAAGGCTGGTCATGGCTCACATCAACACCATTACCCCAGAAACCCTAGACTCACTCCAATTTGCATACCGCCCCAACAGATCCACAGAGGATGCAAGCTCTATTGCACTCCACGCTGCCCTTTCCCACCTGGACAAAAGAAACACCTATGTGAGAATGCTGTGCATTGACTAAAGCTCAGCGTTCAACACCATAGTACCCTCAAAGCTCATCACTAAGCTAAGGACCCTGGGACTAAACACCTCCCTCTGCAACTGGATCCTGGACTTCCTGACAGGCCGCCCCCAGGTGGTTAGAGTAGGGAACAACACATCCACCACGCTGATCCTCAACATGGGGGCCCCTCAGGGGTGCGTGCTCAGTCCCGTCCTGTTCTCCCTGTTCACTTATTCCTGCACGGCCAGGCACTACTCCAACACCATTATTAAGTTTGCCGATGACACAGTGGTAGGCCTGATCACGACAATGAGACAGCCTATAGGGAAGAGGTCAGAGACCTGACCGTGTGGTGCAAGGACAACCACCTCTCCCTCAACGTGATCAAGACAAAGGAGATGATTGTGGCCAACAGGAAAAGGAGGACCGAGCACACCCCCATTCTCATCGATGGGGCTGTAGTGGAGCAGGTTGAGAGCTTCAAGTTGCTTGGCGTCCACATCACCAACAAACTATCATGGTCCAAGCACACCAAGACAGTCGTGAAGAGGGCATGACAAAACCTATTCCCCCTCAGGGTCCTCAGATCCTCAAAAGGTTCTACAGCTTCACCATCGAGAGAATCCTGACAGGTTGCATCACAGCAAGGTATGGCAACTGCTTGGCCTCCGACCACAAGGCACTACAGAGGGTAGTGCGTACAGCCCAGTACATCACTGGAGCCAAGCTTCCTGCCATCCAGGGCCTCTTTACCAGGCGGTGTCAGAGGAAGGCCCTAAAAATTGTCAAAGCCTCCAGCCACCCTAGTCATAGACTGTTCTCTCTGCTACCGCACGGCAAGCGGTACCGTCACGACTAGGTCCAAGAGGCTTCTTAACAGCTTCTACCCCCCAAGCCATAAGACTCCTGAACATCTAATCAAATGGCTACCCAGAGTATTTGCATTGCTCCCCCTCCCCTCTTCTGCACTGCTGCTACTCTCTTATTATCTATGCATAGTCACTTTAATAACTCTACCTACATGTACATATTATCCTAATTTACCTAGACAGCGGTGCCCCCACACATTGACTCTGTACCGGTACCCCCTGTATATAGCCTCGCTATTGTTATTTTACTGCTGCTCTTTAATTTGTTGTTTTTATCTCTTACTTTTTTTAAGGTATTTTCTTAACTGCATTGCTGGTTAAGGGCTTGTAAGTAAGCATTTCAATAGAAGGTCTGCAACTGTTGTATTCGGTGCATGTGACATATTTTATTTTATTTGAATATTAATTCATTAAATTCCATTACTGCAGCACATCCATCAGAATTAATGTGATTGTTTAAAAATATATATTTTATAGCAATGTTTTGTATTGTGTTGTTTTGCATGTCTGAGCTGATGCTCTCTGTTATTAGGGAGTAGTTTATTCATTGTCAGGTTGTATAAAACAGTTTTGGCTGTGGCCTGTCTGGGAGAGGACAGAGGAGTGCTATTTAAGACTGAATTGTGGAACAGGTCAACTGCATTTATTGAGTGATGACTCCATCAGCTGTCTATATGTTGACTACAGTGTACACTACATGCTGGAGTAAGGCATGAATGTACAGTAGCGCTGTGTGTATTAGATGTATACAGGCAGTGGTATGTTATCCATGGACACGAGAAGGCTACCCCGGGACGGGTGATGGGAGAGGAAGGGGGTGGGAGGGGAGGAGGGAGATGGAATTAGTCAGGGAGCAGGAAATGAGATCATGGCAAATCAAATTAGATCTGACCTTGAGGTGTTGTTTATTCAGCACAAGCATTATTCACCCCCACCCTCTGCCCCGCCTACAGCCTCGAGGGGGAGACTCCACTGACCGTATACCTGCTGCTCTACCCACACCACCACCACTGCTCATTAGCAGGGCCATGCACAGGCCTTTGGAGGGGCAGGTGCTCAAAGTGACCCCACCCCCTTCCACATACACACACACAAAACATATATACAGTTGAAGTTGGAAGTTTACATACACCTTAGCCAAATACATTTGAACTCAGTTTTTCACAATTCCTGACATTTAATCCTAGTAAAACATTCCCTGTCTTAGGTCAGTTAGGATCCCCACTTTATTTTAAGAATGTGAAATGTCAGAATAATAGTAGAGAGAATGATTTATTTCAACCTTTATTTCTTTCATCACATTCCCAGTGGGTCAGAAGTTTACATACACTCAATTAGTATCTGGTAGCATTGCCTTTAAATTGTTTAACTTGGGTCAAACGTTTTGGGTAGCCTTCCACAAGCTTCCCACAATAAGTTGGGTGAATTTTGGCCCGTACCTCCTGACAGAGCTGGTGTAACTGAGTCAGGTTTGTCGGCCTCCTTGCACGCACATGCTTTTTCAGTTCTGCCCACACATTTTCTATAGGATTGAGGTCAGGGCTTTGTGATGGCCACTCCAATACCTTGACATTGTTGTCCTTAAGCCATTTTGCCACAACTTTGGAAGTATGCTTGGGATATTTGTCCATTTGGAAGACCCATTTGCGACCAAGCTTTAACTTCCTGACTGATGTCTTGAGATGTTGCTTCAATATATCCACATAATTTTCCTACCTCATGATGCCATCTATTTTATGAAGTGCACCAGTTCCTCCTGCAGCAAAGCACCCCCACAACATGATGCTGCCACCTCCGTGCTTCACGGTTGGGATGGTGTTCTTCGGCTTGCAAGCCTCCCCCTTTTTCCCCCAAACGTAATGATGGTCACTATGGCCAAACAGTTCTATTTTTGTTTCATCAGACCAGAGGACATTTCTCCAAAAAGTACGATCTTTGTCCCCATGTGCAGTTGCAAACCGTAGTCTGGCTTTTTTATGACGATTTTGGAGCAGTGGCTTCTTCCTTGCTGAGCGGCCTTTCAGGTTATGTCGATATAGGACTCGTTTTACTGTTGATATAGATACTTTTGTACCTGTTTCCTCCAGCATCTTCACAAGGTCCTTTGCTGTTGTTCTGGGATTGATTTGCACTTTTTGCACCAAAGTACGTTCATCTCTCGGAGACAGAACATGTCTCCTTCCTGAGCGGTATGACAGCTGTGTGGTCCCATGGTGTTTATACTTACATACGATTGTTTGTACAGATGAACGTGGTACCTTCAGGCATTTGGAAATTGCTCCCAAGGATGAGCCAGACTTGTGGAGGTCTACCATTTTTTTCTGAGGTCTTGGCTGATTTATTTTGATTTTCCTATGATGTCAAGCAAAGAGGCACTGAGTTTGAAGGTAGGCCTTGAAATGCATCCACAGGTACACCTCCAATTGACTCAAATGATAACAATTAGCCTATCAGAAGCTTCTAAAGCTGTGACATCATTTTCTGGAATTTTCCAAGCTGTTTAAAGGCACAGTCAACTTAGTGTATGTAAACTTCTGACCCACTGGAATTGTGATACAGTGAATTATAAGTTAAATAATCTGTCTGTAAACAATTGTTGGAAAAATGACTTGTGTCATGCACAAAGTAGATGTCCTAACCGACTTGACAAAACTATAGTTTGTTAACAAGAAATTTGTGGAGTGGTTGAAAAACGAGCTTTAATGACTCCAACCTAAATGTATGTAAACTTCCAACTTCAACTATATATATATCTTTACATTCATCATTCTCTACTGCTCATGTAGCCACATTTTTATGTATATTTATTTAGCATAGGCCTTTCCTTTCTGCAAAAACAGTCATCCCACTCTAAACAAGCTACCTGGCCTGCTGCTCACGGAGAGGGCAAATAGGGGAGGGCTATCAGCTGATTATAGAGAATGATGGAAATCAGCGAACTAGTTAGCTAGCTAACTGTTAGCTATGCAGTTGTAACAATTTAGCTACTCTTTACCAGTGATTGGAGTTTGTTCTGCTGCTAACATCTATAACGTTGAATTGTACCCTTCCCTGTCCCTGACCGTGAGAGGCTCAACTCAAAAAGGAGCCAGTGTGCCACTACTCATACTGACTCTAGGTGCTGGTAGCTTCTGCTTGTGCAGCAGCAGGAGGAGAAGTGCAATGCACGTTCACGTGGGAGCGTGAGAAGGGGAATTTCCCCAACATTTTTTTTTTTTTAAATTAGCTAGTTTGATGGGCAATTCTGTACATAACAGGAGAGAAAAGAGAAAAAAAGTTCAACAGAAATGTATTCATTTTTTTTACCAATCTGGAAGGGCATTTTACTCAAAGGAGGGCAAAAGGGCAAGTGCTCAGGCACCCCTAGAGCCCTATCTGTACACATGTCTGTTCATTAGTACCCCACACATGTCCCATAATGTGGACATCATAGATCACAGAGCCAGCCTGAAGACATACAGTCAATGACCCCTCTCCAGATGAAATCCTGCGACTAGTGAGGCCCATCCGCACTACAACCAACCCGCTCGACTTTCTGCCTCCTTCCTTCTCCAAACCATCTCTGGAGACCGTCTCCTGTTCCTCACTTCCCTCATCAACTCATCCTTGACCAGTGGCTGCATCCCCTCCGACTTCAAAATGGTCCGAGTCGCTCCCCTCCTCAAGGAACCAACACTCAACTCATCTGACGTCAAAAACTATAGACCTGTATCCCTTATTTATTTTCTTTCTAAAACACTTGAGTGTGCCATCTTTGATCAACTCTCTCATTATCTCTCTCAGAACGATCTTCTTGACCATAACAAGTCAGACTTCAAGACGGGTCACTCAACCGAGGCCTGCTTGCTCAAAGACTTCTCCATAACGGTTGACAACTCCGGAGTGTCGCCCTCCCAGAGTGCGAAGGACTTTGGCGTGACCCTGGACAACACCCTGTCATTCTCTGCAAACATCAAAGCAGTGACTCGCTCCTGCAGGTTCATGCTCTACAACATCCATAGAGTACAACCCTACCTCACACAGGAAGTGGCGCAGGTCTTAATCCAGGCACTTGTCCGCTCCCGTCTGGACTACTGCAATTCATCCAGAACGCTGAAGCCAGCCTAGTTTTCAACCTTCCCAAATTCTCCCATGTCACCCGCTCCTCCGCACACTCCACTGGCTTCCAGTCGAAACTCGTATCCACTGTAACAACATGGTGCTTGCCTATGGAACAGCAAGAAAAGCTGCCCCTCTACCTTCAGGCTATGCTCAAACCCTACACCCCAACCCGAGCACTCCGTTCTGCCACCTCTGGTCTCTTGGCCCTCCCACCCCTAAGGGAGGGCAGCTCCTGCTCAGTCCAGTTCAAGCTCTTCTCCGTCCTGGCACCTCAATGGTGGAACCAGCTTCCCACACAGCTAAGAGTCCCTGCCTATCTTCCGAAAGCACTTGAAACCCCTACTTTGCTGATAGCTACTCTGGATAAGATCGTCTGCTAAATTACTAAAATGTAAAAAACTGAAATGTACCTCCATCTCCCAACAGACAGCCTCTGACTCAAACAACCGACACCTTTTTTCAGTATTTCCCATCTTAACCCCTATCTCAGATCCCTCCGCACCCCACCTTCTGCCCTCCCTGCGAAGACAGAAGGTGGGGCTGAAGCCCCTTCCATGCAATAGATATAAATGCATGGAGAGGATCTGGGATGCTGTCATGGACCAGGTGATATATAGTGACATGGATGGCGCTCCATAGGATGAATCATGTACAGTAGGTGTGTGTTCTAGCCTCAGTGCCTGGTGTGATTTATCTGTGTTGTCACTGGGTTCATCCTGGTCTTGTCTGTGAGGGAGGGTGATGAAAGGGCCGGTTCCTCCTGCATGGAGCAGACATATTGATCCTACAATCCCGTAACACTAACACTTCTGAGTTTTTGATCACCGCTTCTCATATACAGTAGGCGTTATTGATGACAGTTATGGTGATCTATTTCTTCCAGTGGTCAATAATTTCAATAATTAAATAATGCTCAGTCCTTTGTTATCAAATGTTTACAATATTATCCTCTATATAGAAACATAATTTAGTTTTTTTATATTTTAATTGATTCTCTAGTTTCTAGAAGGCATTGTCCCCCAACCATATGTCCTTTGAGAATCCTGGGGAAAGGGCAGCCAATGTCCTTGCATCAACAAAAAAACTACTGTGTTTGACATGACATTTATGATAGAGTCACTTGGAATGTACTGTAATTCAGAACTTTATGTAAATGACAATAGAGAGTCCTTGTCGATATGGAAAAGCTCTGTAAGAAAAAAATGTTGATTCAATGTACAATTGTAAGGCAAGTAGGATTGTGAATTTGCTCAACATTTGGCCATAAAGCTGAACAGTACATTCTCAAGTTGAATTGTATGTTCATTGTACTTTGAATTTTTGTTTGAGTGAAATTACAATTTCACTTAAGAATTTATTCTACCTTATTTGCATATTTCCCAGTGTGCCTTGCATTTCGGGTAAATTGTAGTTGCCACCCATGACTGTACTTGTTAGCGACAGAGACATCATTGTTGTATTCAATGGCTTTCAGTTAAATCAAATCAAATCTTATTGGTTACACACAGATGTTTGCAGATGTTATCGTGGGTGTAGCAAAATGGTTATGTTCCGAGTACAACAGTGCAGTAATACCTAACAATATACGCAAATCCCAAGAATAAGAAGTAAGAAATGTAGAAACATAAGAATGAGCTATGTATATCATGGTGTGTATAGACATGAAAGTGTATGAATAAAAAAGGTGTGTACAGCAGTAGTTTTATTTATATATGAGCCTTGATTAGAATACAGTATATACATATGAAGTGGGTAAAACTGCATGTTAACATTATCAAAGTGACCAGTGTTCAATGACTATATACATAGGGCAGCAGTCTCTATGGTGCAGGGTTGAGTACCAGGTGGTAGCCGGCTAGTAACAGTGACAAAAGTTCAGGGCAGGGTACTCGGCAGAGGCCGGCTATTGGTTACTTTTTAACAGTCTGATGGCCTGTAGATAGAAGCTGCTTTTCATTCTCTCTGTCCCAGCTTTGATGCACATGTACTGTCTCCACCTACTAGACTGTAGCAGGGTGAACAGGCCGTGGCTCGGGTGTCTGAGGTCCTTGATGATTTTCTTGGCCTTCCTGTGACACCAGGTGCTATAGATGTCCTGGTGGGCAGGCAGTTGTCGTATCATGCTGAGATACAGCCCGACAGGATGCTCTCAATGGTGCATCTGTAGAAGTTTCTAAGGGTCTTAGGGTCCAAGACGCATTTCCAAGACTCATTTCTTCAGCCTCTTCTTCAGCCTCACTGTCTGTGTGGGTGGACCATGTCAGGATGTCAGTGATGTGCACGCCGAGGAAGTTGATGCTTTTCACCCTCTCCACTGTGGCCCTGTCGATGTGGATGGGGGCTGTCTCCTGAAGTCCACGATCAGCTCCTTTGTTTTAGTTGATGTTGAGGTTATTTCCCTGGCACCACTCCACCAGAGCCCTCACCTCCTCCCTGTAGGCTGTCTCGTCGTTGTTGGTAATCAGGCCTACTACTGTTGTGTTGTCTGCCAACTTGCTGATTCAGTTGGAGACGTGCGTGGCCACGCAGCCATGGGTGAACAGGGAGTACAGGAGGGGGCTGAGCATGCACGCTTGTGGGGCCCACATGTTGAGGGTCAGTGTAGGGGAGGTGTTGTTGCCTACTTTCATCACCTGGGGTCAGCCTATCAGGAAGTCCAGGATCCAGTTGCACAGGGCCAGGTTCAGACCCAGGGCCCTGAGCTTATTGAGGAGCTTGGAGGGCACTATGGTGTTAAAGGCTGAGCTGTAGAGAACGAAAGCTCACAGTCCTCGTGAGCGTCGGCGGCAGCTCTATGTTTTCCTCAAAGCGAGCTTGTCCTGTAGCCTTCACCAAGTGAGTGTCTAAGTACAGATGTCAGATCTTATTTGAGCCCTTTTGTTGCAGGAGGAAAATAATTCTGCAGAAGGAGGATTTGAATATCTGAAGAAATATTTAGAATCGCCGCCACAGGGCAGCTGGAAGCGGTGTTTGTATACAATGCACACCATACCTACATTGTACCTAACAGTATATAGACTATGTGCAGGCTATAGCCCTTCTCGTGTGGAATTTTCTGTGGATTATAATACATGTATATATTTGTAGGGGTAGATGTATTAGATCATATTCTTGGAGCTTGCTAGAGCACTGTGAATTGCAGTAGCACAATGGTCGAGCAACGCACTCCGGCTCCAAGCCTCATGAGTTTGCGTCAAGTGCTGGGCAACATAGTGACCAGCCTGAGCCTACAAGTTAATTGCATTTATTTAAGTAAAACGAATAGTCTGATATTTATTTACACAAAGAAAAAAGTGTCTCAGCTCAATGAAATCTTCTTTGGACAGGCTCAAATGCATAAACATCTTGACAGCTTCACAAAATCAAATATTAAAGCCAAACAATATAGGCTTTCAATCCACACAAAAGACCAGAACTATATTAACAAATTATACATACAGTGGGGGAAAAAAGTATTTGATCCCCTGCTGATTTTGTACATTTGCCCACTGACAAAGAAAGGATCAGTCTATAATTTTAATGGTAGGTTTATTTGAACAGTGAGAGACAGAACAACAACAAAAGAATCCAGAAAAATGTATGTCCGAAATGTTATACATTGATTTGCATTTTAATGAGGGACATAAGTATTTGACCTCCTCTCAATCAGAAAGATTTCTGGCTCCCAGGTGTCTTTTATACAGTTAACGAGCTGAGATTAGGAGCACACTCTTAAAGGGAGTGCTCCTAACCGCAGCTTGTTACCTGTAAAAAAGATACCTGTCCACAGAAGCAATAGATCAATCAGATTCCAAACTCTCCACCATAGCCAAGACCAAAGAGCTCTCCAAGGATGTCAGGGACAAGATTGTAGACCTACACAAGGCTGGAATGGGCTACAAGACCATCGCCAAGCAGCTTGGTGAGAAGGTGATAACATTTGGTGCGATTATTCGCAAATGGAAGAAACACAAAATAACTATCAATATCCCTCGGCCTGGGGCTCCATGCAAGATCTCACCTCGTGGAGTTGCAATGATCATGAGAACGGTGAGGAATCAGCCCAGAACTACACGGGAGGATCTTGTCAATGATCTCAAGGCAGCTGGGACCATAGTCACCAAGAAAACAATTGGTAACACACTACGCCGTGAAGGGCTGAAATCCTGCAGCGCCCGCAAGGTCCCCCTGCTCAAGAATACATATACATGCCCGTCTGAAGTTTGCCAATGAACATCTGAATGACTCCGAGGACAACTGGTGAAAATGTTGTGGTCAGATGAGACCAAAATGGAGCTCTTTGACATCAACTCAACTCGCCGTGTTTGGAGGAGGAGGAATGCTGCCTATGACTCCAAGAACAGCATCTCCACCGTCAAACATGGAGGTGGAAACATTATGCTTTGGGGGTATTTGTCTGTTAAGGGGACAGGACAACTTCACCGCATCAAAGGGACGATGGACGGGGCCATGTACCGTCAAATCTTGGGTGAGAACCTCCTTCCCTCAGCCAGGGCATTTAAAATGGGTCGTGGATGGGTATTCCACCATGACAATGACCCAAAACACACGGCCAAGGCAACAAAGGAGTGGCTCAAGAAGAAGCACATTAAGGTCCTGGAGTGGCCTAGCCAGTCTCCAGACCTTAATCCCATAGAAAATCTGTGTAGGGAGCTGAAGGTTCGAGTTGCCAAACGTCAGCCTCGAAACCTTAATGACTTGGAGAAGATCTGCAAAGCGGAGTGGGACAAAATCCCTCCTGAGATGTGTGCAAACCTGGTGGCCAACTACAAGAAACGTCTGACCTCTGTGATTGACAACAAGGGTTTTGCCACCAAGTACTAAGTCATGTTTTGCAGAGGAGTCAAAAACGTATTTCCCTCATTAAAATGCAAATCATTTTATAACATTTTTGACATGCATTTTTCTGGATTTTTTTGTTGTTATTCTGTCTCTCACTGTTCAAATAAACCTACCATTAAAATTATAGACTGATCATTTCTTTGTATGTGGGCAAACGTACAAAATCAGCAGGGGATCAAATACTTTTTTCCCCCACTGTAGTGTCATGACGTTGGCCTGTGGGTAAGGTTTATGACCCCCCCATAAATACCTTTCTCCCTTCCCCTCTCTCTCTGACCCTACTGAATGACTTTTGAATAGCCTTTGTTAAATATAGAGAGTCTGGGAACATCAAACAAGTGGGGGGAAAGGAACTATATTTCAGTAATAGAACCAGTTGGCAATATACCAGGTACTTAATGAGTGTGGATGTCAGTTCGGTTGTCATCTGAGACTTTATGACTGATGACATGACGACAAACTGTACCTGGGAAAGTCTACACATTCTAGTTATCAGATTCACATGGAATTGTTGTGCAAATTAAATGTTTGATATTGAAACTGTTTGTTAGGAGATTAAATGTAATTTTAGCTTCCAAATGAGAGAATTGGGTTTTCATAAGGAAAGAGCCCTTCTCAATCAGTGGCCCGCCCCTGTGAAGAGACATGGGTTATAAACCATGAAACACATCCTTCTCCCTCGCCACTATATAAGTCAGTGATGAAATATAACCAGTCTGTTCCGGGTACGTGAGGTCTGCAGCCTCTGCGTTAAAAGGACACACATGTCAAGTACAGAACTAAGCCAACCTCAGCGTGAGCTTTGGTTGCGAATGGTATGAACTTTGAACCCTTATTCACTACAGAAGTGATTCTTTCTAGCCGTTGAGTTAGCAGCGTGGGCTAGGAAAGGACGGACGACGTATCCAGTCTAACACACAACGAAGATACTACAACGTATCCATTTTACCACCAGTGACATTCTTCCGAGGACAGGAAGATCTGTCCTGGGCTCAGCCCCACCTGCCCTGAATGACGGATCGCCACTGATCGGGGGATAGAGTTGTTTGTGCCAGAAGGGTGCGGGTCGGAATCTAACCCACGCCGACGCGGTAGGCCTTTATGTGCACTATGAAAGCAGCGACCAACCACTAGACCACCCCAGGCCATGATTGAACAAAAGTTTGACCTGAGGATACACGACACTTAAATGTCGTAGTTTAATGGAAACCAATAACTATTGTGTGTTATTAGGCTATATGAAACTACGGTTGTTGATGTGTATGGCAGCATTTCAGATACATTTTTGATTATGTGAATGTTTCATTAATAAGACCTGGGTCTAGCGTTTGAGCAAGCGAGAGAGAAAATTATTTTGATAGCGAGCCCTGATCTCAATGATTCAAATGCAAACACATGGAGAGAAAGAGAAGTGCTATTTTTCAGAGACTCACGAGGCTCATTTGAATTTCCTGATGCAGCAGGATAATTCTCTGTGACAAAAGAGTGATCAAGTTAAGATCTGACATCTATAAATACACTGAGTATACCAAACATCATTAGGAATACCTTTCTAATATTGAGTTGCACCCCCCTCCTTTTGCCCTCAGAACAGCCTCAATTAGTTGTGTCATGGACTCTACACGGTGTCGAACGCATTCCACAGGGATGCTGTCCCATGTTGACTACAATTCTTCTGACAGTTCTGTAAAGTTGGCTGGATGACCTTTGGGTGGTGGACCATTCTTGATACGCATGGAAAACTGTTGAGCGTGACAAACCCAGCAGCGTTGCAGTTCTTGACACAAACCGGTGCGCCTGGCACCTACTACCATACCTCGTTCAAAGGCACTTCATTTTTTTGCTTTGCCCATTCACTCTCTGAATGGCACACATACACAATCCATGTCTCAAGGCTTAAAAATCCCTCTTTAACATGTCTCCTACCCTTCATCTACACTAATTGAAGTGAACTTAACAAGTGACATCTGTAAGGGATCAAGCTTTCACCTGGATTCACCTGGTCAGTCTATACCATGGAAAGAGCAGGTGTTCCTAATGTTTTGTATACTCAGTGTGTAATTTGTTTCCAAAATACTTTCTGGACCAATTCCAAGTGGTTCACCACCCCTAATGGACGAGCTGCCACTGGACCCCACTATGGAAAGCTGGAACTTTCACGAACATGTACATGCTTCACGGGACTCGTCTGAAGTTGGTACCACCAATGTACCAACCTCTGTCTGTAGCGTCCGAATGGTTGGGGCTAATATGACCCCACCATCAAAAGCTGAGACTCTCACGAACATGTGCATGTTGGTTGTTTTGCCCCACACTGCCCACAAGCCTCACAAGACTAAATCTGAAGGTAACCCAGTACCGGGCTGAAAAAGTTATGGAAGTGAATAGGGTATTTCTACGTCATTATGCGGTTTTAAAAAAGTATACATTCCTGAGCTTTCTAATATCTCTAATATGTAGGACAGAAACTTCAAACCAAAAATATGTCACTTTCTCTTTGAAAGAGTGGGGATAGAGTGCCGTTTGAAACTGTTAAGTGCACCTCATCTGACTTTAGACGATAGTTCGGCAGCCTCTACCACTCTTTCCGCGCGGTGCGGGTGAAGCACGCCACCGTTTCATGTAGCATGCCAGAGAGCAGTTCTTCCACTGTCGGGAGAAATGGTAATCCATATCAATACACACAGTATGTTAATTGCATGCAAATTAAGGTTGCTTAGCTACCACACCCACAACAGAAGCTCAATCATGGTCTCGAATTTGCAGGTGGATGACTTCTGTGAGAGGTCGCTGCTATGCCTGAATTCGACCCAAAACCAACGAGGAAGTCTTCTGCAGTGTTGAGATCGGTTGTATGAAACCAATCGATATGTCAAGAAAAGCTCTTAACCATGCCAGCCTGTTTTCAATTTCTATTCAGTTCGACTTCCCATAAATTCATTGTCTGAACTGTGCCTTAGACTCTAGAGGACACATTAGCTTAAATTCTTGTCCTTTTGAAGTCCACTCAACTCACAGATTAACATTGATTAAGCAATTGGTTAAATTGGCTTATTTACAGTGAATTATTTCTCAGAGTGAAAGGTTGGCCAGAGCTTTACAGGGAAAAGGTTGACTAGTTACTTGGATCTGGCCTTACTTGGGGAATGAATGGGTTGACACAAGCAGAAATCGCCCTATCCTTTGGGCATTTTCTGTTCAACAATGCAGAGCAGCCATAATAGATCAGACCATTTAACATTCTAATACCTGAAAATTTAAAAAAGCTTATTTGCACCCTATAAATGTCATTCTAACAGCAACAAAAACCGCAAAAAAACTAAGAGTTGATCATCAGATGGAGAAACCATGCTTCCTACAGATGTAGGATCTTAATGTGATCAATCTTTTGTTGCTGAGAATTTCCCCTTATTAATCATTCCTAATTATTTGCCCTAATGATACATTTATCAAACCTTATAATTACTGGACATTTTTATAATCCTCATAAGAATTTACATTTACTGTTTCTGCGGGATTATTTTCCTGCTGTAGCAAACTGGCTCAAATTAAGATCCTACATCTGCAGGTAATAGTGATAATCTCTGTGTCCTGGGGCAGAGTGATAAATAAAGGATTAAAACGGCTCGCGTGCAAATGAAACTCCCTAGGCATACCGCACTGGGAGGGAATGTACGTTGGCAGGCCTTGCCTTGTAATTAAATTGTTCAGCAGGGTAAAATCATATGAGAATCTCTGCCTAGGTCTGCCCAGAACTGCATTATTTTATCCTTGTTTGGAACCATTTTACTGTATTTTTTATTTAAGTAATTGTATTGATTGGTTACTCAAATTAAATAATGTATGTATATGTAACCTATATTGGATATGAATCCAGAGTGTACTCTAGTTGTGTTTCAGCAGTCTGACTAGATAACAGGCATCTGGTCTCACACAGACAGAGGTCTAAGGAATGACACAGTCAGGCTAATAGTCTCCTGCTGTCTTTGTCCTTGTAAGGAGACTCCAGGTTGGTTCACAGACTCCAGCTAAAAGGTCAAACTCATTCAACAATCCTTTGGGAGCGGGGTTATGGCAGAAGACCTCTCCGATGTGGAATGTTTATTTGGATGCCTTAGTTTCCAGGGACAGGTCTCATGACTGCTATCACTACACAGAACCTTTCTATAACCTAGAAGTGATGGAGCAACTTTGTCACATGACCATTTCCTCTGTTGCTTGGCAGAATACAGTAATTTGTTTTAGACTCCAGTTATACCACAAATCAAATCAATTTGTATTTGTCACTTGCTTTGTAAACAACAAGTGTAGGCTAAGAGTGTAATGCTTACTTAGGGGTCCTTTTCCATCAATGCACACAGTGTAAAGGAAATGGCTTAGTGCCCATCTGGGAAGTGACATACTACTGTACTTACAGTGCCTTCAGAAAGTATTCAAACCCCTTTTCTTTTTCCCACGTTGTTGTGTTACAGCCTGAGTTTAAAATTGATTACATTTAGATTTGTGTCACTGGCCTACACACAATACCCCATAATATCAAATTGGAATTATGTTAAGACATTTTTACAAATTAATAAAAAAATGAAAAGCTGAAATGTCTTGAGTGAATAAGTATTCAACCTCTGCTATGGCAAGCCTAAATAAGTTCAGAAATAAAAATGTGCTTAACAGAGTTGCATGGATTCACTCTGTTTAATAATAGTGTTTAAGATGATTTTTGAATGACTACCTCATCTCTGTAGCCACACGTAAAATTGTCGGTAAGGTCCCTCAGTCAAGTAGTGAATTTCAAATACAGATTCAACCAAAGACCAGGGAGGTTTTCCAGTGCTTCGCAAAGAAGGGCACCTATTGGTAGATGTGTTTAAAAAACAAAGCATACATTGAATATCCCTTTGAGCATGGTGAAGTAATCAATACAATTTGGATGGTGTATCAATCAATACGCCCAGTCACTACAAAGATACAGGTGTCCTTCCTAACTCAGTTGCCGAAGAGGAAGGAGTACACTCAGGGATTTCACCATGAGACCAATGGTGACTTAAACAGTTAGAGTTTAATATCTGTGATAGGAGAAAACTGAGGATGGATCAACAACATTGTAGTTACTCCACAGTACTAACTTAAATTACAGAGTGAAAAGAATGAAGCCTGTACAGAATTAAAAAATATTCAAAAACATGCATCCTGTGCAATAAGGCACTAAAGTAAAACTGAAAAAGCAAGTCTTCTTATTATTGGTGTCCTTTTTATTTAATTTCACCTTTATTTAACCAGGTAGGCTAGTTGAGAACAAGTTCTCATTTACAACTGCGACCTGGCCAAGATAAAGCAAAAGCAGTGCGACACAAACAACAGAGTTACACATGGAATAAACAAACATACAGTCAATAATACAATAGAAAAAGTCTATATACAGTGTGTCATGACGTTGCCCTCTTTGAGTACAGGGAGCACAGTTGACCCCCTCCCCCTTGCACCATCCCCCTACCTACCTCTCCCTACCCAGGCCCGGTGAAGGCGGTCGTAAATTCCAAAGGAAATGTCCTGCCGCCTGGCCCAGTTGAGACACAGAGGGGTTTCATAGAGAGACACAGGAAATTCTTCCAACTCACAGAATTGGGGAACCGAATGACATTTATGTTCTGGAGAAGGTATAAAAGATCGGTGAAGAATCCAGCTACGAACTGGTCCGCTTGGTACAATTTTGTGATCCTCAGAAGAGACAACATAGCCATATTACCATAATGCTGTTTATATAATAGCCTCAGCTATGGGACTTGCATCTAAATGGTTGTATAAAATGTATTTAATAAGATTAAAGCTATTTGGAATATGTAGAGAGGCTATGTACTGATGTTAATGTGATAGAATTGTATTTCTGTTCAAAGCTTAACTCAGTCATCGGCACGCCCCCAGGGACACAGACAAGACCTGGCGTCATGAGACAGCCTTTTTCTGTCATTCTGAATAAAACCCCCACCCAGGGTTACTTTCTTCAGACCAGGCCTCCACTCCATTGCGAGTTGGCCAATAGGTTTGACCATCCAATTCCTTTACTGAAAGTTAACTTTTAGACTACCGATACCGACAGAATAAGAACAAGTCTTTGATATTAATTATTAGTCTGCAGCTAAGTAAATTATATCATTGAACGAAGACCGACGAAACATCCATTCTATAACGACATTAATGAATGTCGCTTTGAAAGATCCATTCTAACCGAGAGAGAGAGAACAGGACAAAAACTTTCCAACAAGGATCCCGACGACACACTGAGCGTAAATATATATTGATTGCAATTGTTCCCGAATGAGTGAGCGTTCATGTGCAAAGGATTAGCATATCATTTGTTAATATTTATCTACTCTGTAGTGTCTTCTCAGCTGCCCTTTATGACCCTTTGTTTAACAAGACACCAGCCATGCCTGTTTAGCCCACTAGGGTACATTACTCCACCAATGCTTTGTAACGATAACCAACTGTTTGTATGCTTTCTGTGAATTACTTAGTGTAGTAAATAAATGATTTTAAGACAATTGATGAATGGATGACTTTAGTACAGGCTGGATTCGTGCAGATACAACAATTTACGACGTTTGGAATGAGACTGGACGCAAGGTAAAATATACCATTTAAACCAGAAGATAATCGGCCTATACTATAATATATAATGTTATAATATAGGAAAGTTATATTAGGAAAATTATAACTTTGTAATCTGAATATTTTCCTTGGTGCCCCGATCTCCTAGTTAATTACAGTTAAACGATTAATCAGTTTAATCGCGTGATAATAATTACAGGGAGTTATTTTGATAAACATGTCTTCAGTTAATGGTGCCCAAAGACACGACAAGTGTGTGCAAATGAGGTAGGATAAGGGAGGTAAGGCAATAAATAGCCCATAGTGGCGAAATAATTACAATATAGCAATTAAACACTGGAGTGACAGATGTGCAGAAGATGAGTGTGCAAGTAGAGATACTGGGGTACAAAGGAGCAAAATAAATAACAGTATGGGGATGCGGTAGTTGGATGGGCTATTTACAGATGGGCTATGTACAGGTGCAATGATCGGTAAGCTGCTCTGACAGCTGGTGCTTAAAGTTAGTGAGGGAGATATGAGTCTCCAGCTTCAGGGATTTTTGCAGTTTGTTCCAGTCATTAGCAGCAGAGAACTGGAAGGTAAGGCGGCCAAAGGAGGAATAGGCTTTGTGGGTGACCAGTGAAATATATCTGCTGGAGCGCGTGCTACGGGTGGGTGCTGCTATGGTGACCAGTGAGCTGGGATAAAGCGGGGCTTTACCTAGCAAAGACTTTTAGATGACCTGGAGCCAGTGGGTTTGGTGACGAATATGAAGCGAGGGCCAGCCAACGAAAGCATACAGGTCGCAGTGGTGGATAGTATATGGGGCTTTGGTGACAAAACGGATGGCACTGTTGTAGACTGCATCCAATTTGCTGAGTAGAGTGTTGGAGGCTATTTTGTAAATGACCGTCGAAGTCAAGGATCAGTAGGATAGTCAGTTTTACGAGGGTATGTTTGGCAGCATGAGTGAAGGATGCTTTGTTGCGAAATAGGAAGCAGATTCTAGTTTTAATTTTGGATTGGAGATGCTTAATGTGAGTCTGAAATTAGAGTTTACAGTCTAACCAGACACCTAGGTATTTGTAGTTGTCCACATATTCTAAGTCAGAACCGTCCAGAGTAGTGAAGCTGGATGGTTGGGCAGCGATCGGTTGAAGAGCATGCATTTAGTTTTACTTGCATTTAAAAGCAGTTGGAGGCCACGGAAGGAGAGTTGTATGGCATTGAAGCTCGTCTGGAGGTTAGTTAACACAGTGTCCAAAGAAGGGACAGAAGTATACAGAATGGTGTCATTTGCGTAGAGGTGGATCAGAGAATCACCAGCAGCAAAAGCGACATCATTGACGTATACAGAGAAAAGAGTCGGCCTGAGAATTGAACCCTGTGGCACCCCCATTGAGTCTGCCAGAGGTCCGGACAACAGGCCCTCCGATTTGACACACTGAACTCTGTCTGAGAAGTAGTTGGTGAACCAGGCGAGGCAGTCCTTTGAGAAACCAAGGCTGTTGAGTCTGCCGATAAGAATGTGAATGTCCTTAGTAGTGGTTCGACCATGAAGGCCTGATTCATGCAGTCTCCTCTGAACAGTTGATGTTGAGATGTGTCTGCTACTTGAACTCTGTGAAGCATTTATTTGGGCTGCAATTTCTGAGGCTGGTAACTCTAATGAACTTATCCTCTGCAGCAGAGGTAACTCTGGGTCTTCCTTTCCAGTGGCGGTCCTCATGAGAGCCAGTTTCATCATAGCGCTTGATGGTTTCTGCGACTGCACTTGAAGAAACGTTCAAAGTTCTTGTTGTTTTCAAAGTTCTTCATGTCTTAAAGTAATGATGGACTCCCATTTCTCTTTGCTTATTTGAGCTGTTCTTGCCATAATTAATAGGAATCAAGGTAAGACCCAAGTGCAGACTGTGTGAAGTAAATGTTCATTGTAACCACAGGGGCAGGCAAATGACAGGTCAAGGCAGGCAGGGGTCGATAATCCAGAGTAGGAGCAAAGGTACAGGACAGCAGGCAGGCTCAGAGACAGGTGGAGTGGTCAGGCGGGCAGGTACCGGGTCAGGACAGGCAAGAGTCAAAAACCAGGAGGACGAGGAAAAGACAGGAGCTGACCGGACAAACGCTGTTAAGCTTGACAAACAAGACGAACTGGCAACAGACAAACAGAACACAGGTATAAATACACAGGGGATAATGGGGAAGATGGGCGACACGTGGAGGGGGTTGGAGACAAGCACAAAGACAGGTGAAACAGATCAGGGGGTGACAATAATATGGACTTGGTCTTTTACCAAAAAAGGCTATCTTCTGTATACCACCCCTACCTTGTCACAACACAACTGATTGGCTCAAATGCATTAAGAAGTAAAGAAATTCCACAAATTAACAAGGCACACCTGTTAATTGAAATGTATTCCAGGTGACTACCTCATGAAGCTGGTTGAGAGAATGCCAAGATTGCTTTAATGACAGCTTTGCACAAAGGGTGACTACTTTGAAGAATCTCAAATATATTTATATATTAAAATATATTATTTGTTCAACACTTTTTTGGTTACTATATTATTCCATATGTGTTGTTTCATAGTTTTGATGTCTTCACTATTATTCTACAATGTAGAAAATAGTACATAGAAAGATAAACCGTGGAATGAGTAGGTGTGTCCAAACTTTTGACTGGTACTGTATATAAATGAGAATTCTGTATTTAATTTTAAATGAAAGTGCAAAAATGTCTAAAAACATGTTCTCTCTTTGTCATTACGGGGTATTGTGTGTAGTGTGACAAACCTATTCAAGGTTAAGAAAGTTTGTCACAAATTAAGCGGGAGACCGTCACCAAAATCACCCCAGAATGAGAGTTATTTCGAACAGGACAGTACCTGTGTGTTGGTTTCTCCGTCCTGGTCCACCCAGGCTGCAGGCGAGGTCAAGAATAGCAGGGTTCGGTAAACAAATCTGTTTCTCGGTAGGTCCAGGTCCAAACGCTAACAAGTAAGTCCAATCAGTCCAGGTCATACACGGTAAATCCAGCCAACATATATAGTCACTTTCTCTATGGTTCGCAGATCCCCCAGCCCCTTCCTCTCTCTATTCCTGGTTTGTCTTGACCCCTTATTTGTGGGTCGGCCCCACTTTCTGGACGGTCCCCTTGCTTCTGGGAGTTGTGGTTTTGGCGGTCGGCCATTTTGTGATCTGTAGTTCTGGTCGGGGTGGCCATTTTAGTGAGAGGGCAGAGCCCGTTTATTAGTTCTGCCCTCACATATCTGCCATTTAATCACTCGGCCGCCTTCTTTGCCACACATCTCCCCCCTAGATTCGACCCCCTAGGTCGGGCTACTGCAGCAAAATGGGCGTGTATGCGGGATAACCCATCCACATTTCCTTCCCTGCTCTGTGTTTTAAGTCAAAGTGAAACGGTTGGAGACTCAAAAACCACTGCATCACCTGAGCCGCCTTCTCTTTAGCCCTACGCATCCAGGTGAGTGGGGCATGGTCACTGATGAGGGTGAAGTGGTGCCCTAGCAGGTAGTATTTCAGTCTTTCTAGAGCCCACTTTACTGCCAGCGCCTCTTTCTCAACGACTGAGTAGTTGGCCTCCCATGGTTCCAGCTTCCTGCTTAAAAACAGGATGGGGTGTTCAACCCCTTCTCCCTCTTGGGAGAGCATGGCTCCAAAGCCGACCTCTGAGGCATCCGTCTGAATTACGAACTCTCGTTTATTAGTTCTGACCTCACATCTGCCATTTATCACTCGGCCCCCTTCTTTGCCCCACATCTCCCCCCCACACATCTCGGCCATTTTGTGATCTGTAGTTCTGGTCGGGGTGGCCATTTTAGTGAGAGCGCAGAGCTCGTTTATTAGTTCTTCCCTCACATATCTGCCATTTATCACTCGGCCGCCTTCTTTGCCACAGTAGATGTTTGAGATTTTTTGTATTTATTTAATCCATTTTGAATTCAGGCTGTAACACAACATGTGAAATAAGTCAAGCGGTATGAATACTCTCTGAAGGCACTGTAGATTGTAGGTGATGCGGAGCACATGCAGATGCTATGACAGACTGTTTTCCTCTGTCTGCAGAGGGTGGATGTGATGCAGTTCTGAACTCCAATGACCTTTGTGTTACTTGGGAAACATCCTGCTCTTGGACACAGTAAAGCAGCAGTGCCAGCATTTTTTTTAACCAATGCTTCAATCAAATGTGAGCTGGAGACCGCCCAGCCAGGGATACTTCTCTCTAGCTAATAAGACAGTGTCGCCAACATTTAGTGGATTCCGAAAGCAACAAAGGAAGGTTGGTCAGATAGAAGACTCTAGTGATGGACTGTATGTTGTTCACTTTACATTCAATGGTGAATTCTAGAAAATTGCTTTTAGATCAAGAGAGGAGATCTGAAAAAAGTATTTAACTCTGTGTGGAATGATTTTTACTTGAGTATTTCTGTCTCTGGTCCTGTTGCTATAGTGAGGGCATGGCCAGACAAAATGTGCCAGCATTCTTTGGTGTCTTGGTCACATTCCCCACCCCCTGTCTCACATTGGTGGAGCAAGGCATGAGAGTTAGCTGGGGGAGGGGGGAAATTACCATTATTTTGTTTGGTAGCCCATAAAGTCGTTTAGTCACGTTTGCTGTCTGACACTGTGGCTTACCTCATACTGATGAACGACTTTACTGTCTATTCTTTCACTTTCCACTCTGTTTAGGGAATCATGCTGTGCCTCGGTATGCCCCCTTTTTCTATCCTTAGACAATGTAGCAGTCAGAGTCTAATTTGGAGATACTGACCAGGCCTGTGCTATAACTGCCTGTTATGTCATGTGAATGTAATACAGGCTAAAAGTGGCTTATAACCCATTGTGTCACTATTTCAACACAAGTCTACTGGCATGCTATGGTAACCAAGAAGATATGACCAGTCAACTGAGAGAAGGATTCCCTGCTAACCATAGGCTATGAGTAACGGTTGTGACTGTGAGAGAGTCGGGCAGTTCATTTACTCTCAAGTTTATCATGGTCTCTTCTGACTATTCCTGTAAGGAGTTGGTTTATACAAACAATAACTGAAGATTTTCTTGAGTAAACATATTCATATTTCTGACTAGTTAAATATTTCAAAATATTTAATACATTAATCTCTTTAGAGTTCAGATATACTTACATTCATTTTCAAGTTCTTGCCCAAGCTTTAGCAACAATAGATACAACACATGCTCAGTTATTCCCCTTCTGTGACTAGGATGGAAGGAATGTTTCTTCCCCTTCTGTGACTAGGAATGTTTCTTCCCCTTCTGTGACTAGGAATGTTTCTTCCCCTTCTGTGACTAGGAATGTTTCTTCCATTGATGTTAGCCACTGAATTCCATGTAATGATGAGACCCTGGTAGATAGATGCCTGTTTAAAGAGCGAAGACATATCAATTGAGACATGCTGTCAACTTCATGGAATCTTCATGAAAAAAAAAAAAAAAATGAAATGTATGCATTCACTACTGTAAGTCGCTCTGGATAAGAGCGTCTGCTAAATGACTAAAATGTAAAAAATGTAAAAAATGTATGTAAAATGAATCTCTTTTGTAAACATAAAACAGAGGTCCAATCTAGAGGAACCTCAAGCAATTTGTAGCAAAGACTTAGTGATCATTTGTTTTTCTAGGTGATATACATACAGTATATTGTATGGAACCACCTGTCCTTTGTTGTAATCAAAGACCCAGTGGGAAGTGTATAGGGCAGTAGTGGGAGACAGAGTTCAGGTTACAGTCAAGGTAAAGGTTAAGGCCAAGGCTGGGACGGGGAGACTCCGACCATGTAGTGTCTTTACTAACTGTGACATTCTGTTCACACTGATATACCTCAAAGGCCTATATGGCATATTAAACAATACTAAGGCTAGTTGAGAGCTCCATGAGCACGGTTATTCCTAACATTTTTAGAAGCATTAGGCCAGAACTATGACATCTAAGTTTGAACATTGGTCTTGAGGATTAGACTATTTTGTATTTCAAATGTAAGTATAAGTAAGTGCAGGTAACTGACCCTCCATGTGTTCTGTGTTGTAGATGGGAAGAGGAGCTAAACAGACGAGAGCAGCTGGAGTCCTTGGTGGAATCCATGCAGGAGGTGAGTAGACATAAACCATCAATTCACCTTCAACATAAAATAAATGGACCTTCACCATAACATCATTTCACCTTCATCTCAAGATCCAATTGTACTTTATTCAGTATAATGCCTTTCAGATGGTTATTGTCATAAAGACATAGAAAACGTAAGCCCCACAGCTGCTGAAAACAGATACATCCTTTGAATCAGCGCAATTCCACCATAACGGAATTGCGCTGAAACTCACTTGCGCTGAGATGTTTCACTGAAAATGTATGCCAAACAAAAACCATTGATTTCAAACTTTAACAAACCATACAACTCTATGCAAAAGTAAGAATTTTAACAATTTACATAGAATATTTTACAAAAACACATTTACTGGAAGAACTGTGCAGATGCAAAGTTTTGTAACCCAATTAAGATTCAATGATGTCTGCAGAAGGAATGGGGTGTCAGCTATGACATGACACATTGCCTTTGAAAAAATCTATTTTGGTTATTGAATTACAGTAAGTTAAGTGGATTTACACCTTTTAACGGAATTGCGGTAACGGAATTTCATCATGGGTCCCTGATCTGTACTACACAGAAATAGATAATTATGGATATACACATCATCCTCTTCATGGTGATGTATCCTAAATAGGTACACTAAGGTTTTAACATGCAATATCCTCCTGTGCATATTTGGGTATTATTCTACACACTGGAACTTATTTTAATGAGCTTTGCCCCCAACCAATACCAATTTTGGTTGGTCTGGACCGGACCAAATCTGAACCAATCATGGTGTATGTTTCACAAGTTTTGACATCAAATTACAGCAAGCACAGTAGAGCTCAGGGGCCTCATTTGTCGATGGTTTATGGACACAAAAAAAAATACTCTAAACATTGCGTGCTTTAGTTTTCCCGCAAAGGTTGGTATTTATCCATTTTGAACTTAAAGGAAAGTGCACATATCTCCACTCAAATCATCTACAAGGTTGATCAACTCTATTGCAAGCAAATAGACATTGTTCGTTTGGGGGAAATGGGAGTTGTTTGATGCACAGGAATTATAGTGGTAAGTTAATAAAAACATTCAAATGTAGGCCTAATGATAAAACACATGCATTTGCTGATGGTAAGGAGATTGCATGGCATCTAATACAGTATATTTATTTTTGTTTTATTATATAGGCCTAAATCATAATCATATTGCAGGACATGCCTCTCCTTTGCTGACATAATTGGTTTAAATTATTCTATCTACAGAACAAATGTTCATTCGCTCATTCAATAGCGAAGCATGCTCTGAAGTAAATAGACCGGTAGCCTTGACAGTAGCCTACAGTATGCGACAGTATAGGTACGCTCCAGTGCTAATGTGCGATAGGATTAGGAGTGTGAAAATCATAGTATAGGCTCAAATTAAATAGGCTAGGCTAAGGCAGGAGATAGAAACACAATCATGTATTGATAAACAAAATATTGAACAACAGTTAGTATTTTACATAGAAGTGTGGGCTGCAGCATTTACTTAAAAATTGTTAGAGGACAATCAATCTTGCAGAATGCATGGACAGTGTTTGGCATTCATTAGGCTGCATGCATTTTTTGTTTGGAAAAGTCACAACATTCTGCCCACACATCTACAGAAATGTGATCAAATTTGCCATTGCACTTTCTTTCAGGAACTGTCATGGCACAGTTCCAACATCTCCAAATTATACACAAATTAGGTCGTTTTTGTTACCATAGAAGGTGAATGGAGGGCGTGTTCTAGGTGGGATGGTAGTGGTCGTTCAGGACCACAAATATAATATAAGGAGACTGAATCAAAAATAATATAATATAGCTCTGATATATCAATGAAAACATGCATATATGTTGCGTGCGACAGTTTGATAAATCCCAATAATTTGTGACGCATGCAAATCCTAGAAACTCCATTTACGCCAGAATTTAGAAAGACATTTACACATGGTTGATAAATGAGGCCCCAGTAGAGTACAGCACAGAATAGTAGAGTATTGTCAGTGTTTCTCCGATAACTTGTTGCTGCCACTCCCAAAAATGTTATATATACAGTACCAACCAAAATTTGACACACCTACTCATTCCATGGTTTTTCTTTATTTTTACTAATTTCTAAATTGTAGAATAATAGTGAAGACATCAAACTATGAAATAAGACATACAGTTGAAGTCGGAAGTTCACATACACCTTAGCCAAATGCATTTAAACTCAGTTGAACAATTCCTGACATTTAATCCAAGTAAAAATTCCCTGTTTTAGGTCAGTTAGGATCACCACTTTATTTGAAGAATTTGAACTGTCAGAATAATAGTAGAGTGAATGATTTATTTCAGCTTTTATTTCTTTCATCACATTCAGAAGATTACATACACTCAATTAGTACTTGGTAGCATTGCCTTTAAATTGTTTAACTTGGGTCAAACGTTTCAGATAGCCTCCCACCAGCTTCCCACAATAAGTTGGGTGAATTTTGGCCCATTCCTCCTGAGAGAGCTGGTGTAACTGAGTCAGGTTTGTTGGCCTCCTTGCTCGCACACGCTTTTTCAGTTCTGCCCACAAATTTTCTATAGGATTGAGCTCATTGTTTTGTGATGGCCACTCCAATACCTTGACTTTGTTGTCCTTAAGCCATTTTGCCACAACTTTGGAAGTATGCTTGGGGTCATTGTCCATTTGGAAGACCCATTTGCGACCAAGCTTCAACTTCCTGACTGATGTCTTGAGATGTTGCTTCAATATGTCCACATCATTTTTCGTGCCTCATGATGCCATCTATTTTGTGAAGTGCACCAGTCCCTCCTGCATCAAAGCACCCCCACAACATGATGCGGCCACCCCCGTGCTTCACGGTTGGGATGGTGTTCTTCGGCTTGCAAGCATCCCCCTTTTTCCTCCAAACATAACAATGGTCATTATGGCAAACAGTTCTAATTTTGTTTCATCAGACTAGAGGACATTTCTCCAAAAATTACGATCTTTGTCCCCATGTCGGGTTGCAAACCGTAGTCTGGCTTTTTATGTCGGGTTTGGAGCAGTGGCTTCTTCCTTGCTGAGCGGCCTTTTAGGTTATATCGATATAGGACTCGTTTTACTGTTGATATAGATAATTTTGTACCCGTTTCCTCCAGCATCTTCACAATGTCCTTTGCTGTTGTTCTGGGATTGATTTGCACTTTTCACACCAAAGTACGATTAATCTCTAGGAGACAGAATGCGTCTTCTTCCTGAGCGGTATGGCGGCTGCGTGGTCCCATGGTGTTTATACTTGCGTACTATTGTTTGTACAGATGAATGTGGCGTCTTCAGGCGTTTGGAAATTGCTCCCAAGGATGAACCAGACTTGTGGAGGTCTACAATTTTTTTTCTGAGGTCTTGGCTGATTATTTTGATGTTTCCATGATGTCAAGCAAAAAGGCACTGCGTTTGAAGGTAGACCTTGAAATACATCACAGGTACACCTCCAATTGACTCAAATTATGTCAATTAGCCTATCAGAAGCTTCTAAAGCCATGACATTTTCTGGAATTTTCCAAGCTGTTTAAAGGCACAGTCAAGTTAGTGTATGTAAACTTCTGACCCACTGGATTTGTGATAGTGAATTCACTGAAGTGAAATAATCTTTCTGTAAAGAATTGTTGGAAAATGACTTGTGTCATGCACAAAGTAGATGTCCTAACCGACTTGCCAAAAATATAGTTTATAAACAAGAAATTTGTGGAGTGGTTGAAAAACAAGTTTGTCCTGTAACAGGTCTGACGCCGTTCCGCCTGCGGAACCCCTAGCCAACAGCCAATGGCATCGCACGGCGCGAAATACAAAACCAACTAAAATACCACAATTCAATTTTCTCAAACAATCAACTATTTTACACCATTTTAACCTCTATGGGCTACAGCCAGTGTAATCCCGTGGAGCGATCTTGAAATACCTAAAAAATGCAAAAACTTCAATTTCTCAAACATATGACTATTTTACAGCCATTTAAAGACAAGACTCTCGTTAATCTAACCACACTGTTTGATTTCAAAAAGGCTTTACAACGAAAGCAAAACATTAGATTATGTCAGCAGAGTACCCAGCCAGAAATAATCAGACACCCATTTTTCAAGCTAGCATATGTCACATAAACCCAAACCACAGCTAAATGCAGCACTAACCTTTGATGATCTTCATCAGACGACAACCCTAGGACATTATGTTATACAATACATGCATGTTTTGTTCAATCAAGTTCATATTTATATCAAAAAACAGCTTTTTACATTAACATGTGATGTTCAGAACTAGCATACCCACCGCAAACTTCCGGTGAATTTACTAAATTACTCACGATTAAAGTAAAAAAAATACATAACAATTATTTTAAGAATATAGATACAGAACTCCTTTATGCAATCGCGGTGTCAGATTTTAAAATAGCTTTTCGGCGAAAGCACATTTTGCAATATTCTGAGTTGATAGCTCGGCCATCACAGGCTAGCTAATTTGACACCCACCAAGTTTGGTGCTCACTAAACTCAGAATTAATATAAGAAAAATTGGCTTACCTTTGCTGTTCTTCGTCAGAATGCACTCCCAGGACTTCTACAACGAATGTTGTTTTGGTTCGAAATAATCCATAGTTATATTGAAATAGCTACGTTTTGTTCGTGCGTTGAGGTCACTATCCGAAGGGTGATGCGCGAGCGCATTTCGTGACAAAAAATGTCAAAATATTCCATTACCGTACTTCGAAGCATGTCAAACGCTGTTTAAAATCAATTTCTCGTAAAATGGCGATAATATTCCAACCGGGCGACGTTGTATTCATTCAAAGACTGAAAGAAAAAAAATGGAGTAGTCTCGTGGACGCGCATCTCCAGTGTCACTGTCCCCAGGCAGGCCAGTAACAAACAGAGCTGCTGTACTTAGCCCAGAGACTGCAGACCTCTCATTCCACTTTCTGGCGCCTTCTGAGAGCCAATGGAAGCCTTAGAAAATTTAACGTTACAGCACAGATGCTGTATTTTCGATAGAGAGGCTACAGAAGGACAATAAATTGTCAGACAGGGCACTTCCTGTATGGAATCTTCCCGATTTTGGCCTGCCATATGAGTTCTGTTATACTCAGACACCATTCAAACAGTTCTAGAAAGTTTAGTGTTTTCTATCCAAATCTACTAATTATATGCATATTCTAGTTTCTGGGCAGGAGTAGTAACCAGATTAAATCGGGTACGTTTTTTATCCGGCCGTGAAAAATACTGCCCCCTATCCCAAACAGGTTAATGACTCCAACCTAAGTGTATGTAAAATTCCGACTTCAACTGTATGGAATCATGTAGTAACCAAAAAAGCGTTAAACAAATCCAAAATGTATTTATATTTGAGATTCTTCAAAGTAGCCAGCCTTTGCCTTGATGACAACTTGACACAATCTTGGCACTCTCAACCAAGTTGCGCTGTCTTCTGTATACCACCCCTACCATGTCACAACACAACTGATTGGCTCAAATGCATTAAGAAGGAAAGAAATTCCACTATGTAACTTTTAAGAAGGCACAACTGTTAGTTGAAATGCATTCCAGGTGACTACCTCATGAAACTGGTTGAGAGAATGCCAAGATTGTGCAAAGCTGTCATCAAATCAAAGGGTGGCTACTTTGAATAATCTCAAATATAACCCTTTTTTTGGTTACTACATGATTCCATATGTGTTCTTTCATCGTTTTGATGTCTTCACTATTATTCTACAATGAAGAAATTTGTTAAAAAAATGAAGAAAAACCGTGGAATTAGTAGGTGTCCAAACTTTTGACTGGTATACACACACCTTTTTTAAACAATTTTCATGATGGTGAAACGTTTTCAGTGTACACTTAAACAGCTAAAACCAGATAAAAATGATGTAGAAAAGATAATGGAGCAATATATTTTAAAAATAAGATAATCTTTGAGAAGTAACAATCACCAAAATAAAAACTAAAGTCAGGGAGAATCTTTTATTTTTGTAATATTTATATATTTTTACATTACAAAACATACACATACAAATTACAAAAATGGCATGGCCTGGTGCCCCCATTGATTTGGTTATAATGTTTGAGTCTTTCAGCTAGCATAAGAACACAGCATAAGCCATGGCAGGATGTGTAGAATTGCAGGAAATTTGCTTTAAAACTACACATTTTTTCTCAGCCCATTGCAAAATGTGTAGAAATGTAGGAAATTTACTTTAAAAAAATGTTTAAATGCATTTCCGCTCCATGACAAAATGTGTGCAATTGTAGGAAACAAACTTAAACTGAAACATTTATTTAACTAACTTTGCAACCGTTGCTGAAACAAACACTGGAGTATTTTGGTATTATTAGGATCCCCATTAGCTGTTGCAAAAGCAGCAGCTACTCTTCCTGGGGTCCACACAAAAAAATGTAACATGACATAATACAGAACATTAATATACAAGAACAGTGAAAGGACATTACTACTTTTTTTTTAAAGGCACGCGTCGCCTACATATCAATGCATACACAAACTATCTAGGTCAAATAGGGGAGAGGCGTTGTGCCGTGAGGTGTTGCTTTATCTTTTTTGAAACCAGGTTTGCTGTTTTTTTTTTTTGCAATATGAGATGGAACGGAGTTCCATGCAATAATGGCTCTATATAATACCGTACGCCTTCTTGAATTTGTTCTGGATTTGAGGACTGTGAAAAGACCTCTGGTGGCATGTCTGGTGGGGTAAGTGTGTGTGTCAGAGCTGTGTGTAAGTTGACTATGCAAAGAATTTGGGAATTTCAACACATTAATGTTTCTTATGAAAAGAAGAAGGGATGCAGTCAGTCTCGCCTCAACTCTCAGACAAGAGAGACTGGCATGCATAGTATTTATATCAGCCCTCTGATTACAATGAAGAGCAAGACGTGCTGCTCTGTTCTGGGCCAGCTGCAGCTTAACTAGGTCTTTCCTTGCAGCACTGGACCACACGACTGGACAATAATCAAGATTAGACTTAACTATAGCCTGCAGAACTTGCTTTTTGGAGTGTGGTGTCAAAAAAGCAGAACATCTCTTTATTACGGACAGACCTCTCCCCATCTTTACAACCATTGAATCGATATGTTTTGACCTTGACAGTTTACAATGTAAGGCAACGCCAAGTAATTTAGTTGCCTCAACTTGTTCAACAGCCACACCATTCATTACCAGATTCAGATGAGGTCTAGAACTTAGGGAATGATTTATACCAAATACAATGCTCTTAGTTTTAGAGATGTTCAGGACCAGTTTATTACTGGCCACCCATTCTAAAACAGACTGGACTCTTTGTTAACTGTTTGTGACTTCATTAGCTGTGGTTGCTGATGCGTATACAGTATGGTTGAAACATCAGCATACATAGACACACATGCTTTGTTAATGCCAGTGACAGGTCATTGGTAAAAATAGAAAAGAGAGCCTAGAGAGCTGCTCTGTGGCACACCACACGTTACATGTTTGACATTAGAGAAGCTTCCATTAAAGAAAACCCTATGAGTTATATTAGATAGACAGCTCTGAATCCACGATATGGCAGAGGTTGAAAAGCCATAACACATACACTACCAGTCAAACGTTTTAGAACACCTACTCATTCAAAGGTTTTTCTTAATTCTTTACTATTTTCTACATTGTAAAATAATAGTGAGACATCAAAACTATGAAATATCACATATGGAATCATGTAGTATCCCAAAAAAGTTGTTAAACATATCAAAATATATTTGATATTGAAATTCTTCAAAGTAGCCACCCTTTTCCTTAATGACAGCTTTGCACACACTTGGCATTCTCTCAACCAGCTTCATGAGGTAGTCTCCTGGAATGCATTTCAATTAACAATTGTGCCTACTTAAAAGTTAATTTGTGGAATTTCATTCCTTCTTAATGCATTTGAGCCAATCAGTTGTGTTGTGACAAAGTATTGGGTGTATACAGAATATAGCCCTATTTGGTAAAATACAAAGTCCATATTATGGCAAGAACAGCTCAAATGAGCAAAGAGAAACAGTCCATCATTACTTTAAGACATGAAGGTCAGTCAATACGGAACATTAAGAACTTTGAAAGTTTCTTCATGTGCAGACGCATAAACCATCAAGCGCTATGATGAAACTGGCTCTCATGAGGACCGCCACAGGAATGGAAGACCCAGAGTTACCTCTGCGGCAGAGGATGTTCATTAGAGTTACCAGCCTCTGAAATTGCAGCCCAAATAAATGCTTCACAGAGTTCATGTAAAAGACACTTCTCAACATCAACTGTTCAGGGGAGACTGTGAATCAGGCCTTCATGGTCAAATTGTTGCAAAGAAACCACTATTAAAGGACACCAATAAGAAGAAGAGACTTGCGCGGGCCAAGAAACATGAGCAATGGACATTAGACCGGTGGAAATTTGTCCTTTGGTCTGGAGTCCAAATTTGAGATTTTTGGTTCCAACCGCTGTGTCTTTGTGAGATGCGGTGTGGGTGAACGGATTATCTCCGCATGGGTATATCCCACCGTAAAGCATGGAGGAGGAGGTGTAATAGTGTGGGGGTGCTTTGCTGGGGACACTGTCTGATTTATTTAGAATTTAAGGCACACTTAACCAACATGGCTACCACAGCATTCTGCAGCGATACGCCATCCCATCTGGTTTGGGCTTAGTGCGACTATAATTTGTTTTTCAACAGGACAATGACCCAACACACCTCCAGGCTGTGTAAGGGCTATTTTACCAAGAAGGAGAATAATGGAGTGGTGCATCAGATGACCTGGCCTCCACAATCCCCCGACCTCAACCAAAATGAGATGGTTTGGGATGAGTCGGACAGCAGAGTGAAGGAAAAGCAGCCAACAAGTGCTCAGCATATGTGGGAACGCCTTCAAGACTGTTGGAAAAGCGTTCCAGGTGAAGCTGGTTGAGAGAATGCCAAGAGTTTGCAAAGCTGTCATCAAGGCAAAGGGTGGCTATTTGAAGAATCTCAAATATTACATATATTTTGATATGTTTAACACTTTTTTTGTTACTACATGATTCCATATGTTATTTCGTAGTTTTGATGACTTCACTATTATTCTACAATGTAGAAAAAAACCCTTGAATGAGTAGGTGTTCTAAAACGTTTGACCGGTAGTGTATGTTTTTTCAACAACAGGTTACGGTCAATAATATCCAAGACTGCACTGAAATCTAACAATACAGCTCCGACAATCTTATTATTATCAATTTCTTTCAACTGATCATCAGTAATTTGTGTCATTGCAATACATGTTGAGTGCCCATCTCTATAAGCATGCTGCAAGTCTGTTATTCATTTGTTTACGGAGAAATAGCATTGTATTTGGTCATACACCATTTTTTCCAACAGTTTGCTAAGAGCTGACAGCAAGCTTATACTCTTGGGTAGCAGAATTACTTTGGATTCCCTACAGGCCTAAGGACAAAGACTTTCCTCTAGGCTCAGAATAAAGATATGACAGATAGGAGTGGCTATAGAGTCAGCTACCATCCTCAGTAACTTTCCATATAAGTTGTCAATGCTAAGAAGTTTGTCATTATTGATCTATAACAATAATTTTTCCACCTCTCCCACACCAACTTTACAAAATTCTAACTTGCAGTGCTTTTCTTTCATTATTTGTTTCTTTATGCATGAATCCAATGGCTCACTGTTTGCCCACTTTGCCAATGAAGTAATCATTCAAATAATTGCCCACATCAAATGGTTTTGTGATGAATAAGCCATCTCATTTGATGAAAGATGGAATTGAATTTGTCTTTCTACCCATAATTTAATTTAAAGTTTTTTTCTATCATTCTTTATATTATTGATCTTGGCTTCATAAAACAGTTTCTTCTTCTTTTATATTGAGTTTAGTCACTCAATTTGCAGTAAGTCAGCCAGTCAGATGTCCAGCCAGACTTATTAGCCACTCCTTTTGCCCCATCTCTTTCAACCAAACAGTTTTTCGATTCCTCATCAATCCATGGAGCCTTAACAGTTATAACAGCCAGTTTCCTAACAGGTGCATGTTTATCAATAATTGGAAGAAGCAATTTCATAAATTGCAGCATCTGGATGCTCCTCATTAATCACATCAGACCAACAAATATTTTTAACAACATCCACATAAGAGTCCCAGTAAAATCTTTTGTATGATCTCTTATACACCATTTTAGGCCCAGCTGTTTTTGGCTTTCCTGGATATAGCCAATATATTGTGATCACTGCATCCAATGGGTACAGATACAGCATTAGAACAAAGTTCTACAGTATTAGTAAAAATGTGACTAATAGTTGTGGATGATCTTGTTCCTGTAGTGTTTGTAAACACCCTGGTAGGTTGATTAGTAACCTGAACCAGATTACAGGCGCTGGTTACAGTAAGAAGCTTCCTCTTGAGCGGACAGCTTGATGAAAACCAGCCAATATTCAGGTCCCCAAGAAAGTAGACCTCTCTGTTTACATCACATGCATTTCACACATATTATTTAGATACTGACTGTTCTCACTTGGTGGCCTATAACACCCCAAAATAAAAGGCTTTAAATGTGCCAAGTGAACCTGCAGCAACAACACTTCAGTAACACTCCAGGTCTCATGTGGAGATTCTAAATTCCGTCCACAACCATCTTGTTCCGCCTTGATTGTCCCTCGATATAGTCTGATTTAGCCATCATTGTTATCATGGATTCACACACAGAACTGATGTCCTCTCTCAATGACTTACAGATTGCTGTCATCTTGCCGTTCTCCTGTTTCAACTCATCGAGCTGACGCTGGGAGAACTGCAAACTGTTCTTCAGGTGCTGGACCTCTCTGGTCAAGTCACCATTATTTTATTAGTTGAATTCACCAGTATTTGGACAAAGCACTTGAAGCTATTTTCTTGTTATTGTAGCAACTGCTTGTAGAACTATTTTTGTTCATTTAAAAGATCCTTCACGTGTGATAAGAGACACCACTGTCCTCAACGGTACTTTGGTCTCCGCCGGCTTTGGTCTTTGTCATGGTAGTTAGCGACGTAGGTTATGCTGTTAATCCTCACAGTTCCAGACAGGGCAGGTCATGGGAAAGATTGAAAACAACAAAAAGCGGGGATCTAGACAGCCACAAACCTGGGACAATCCGCAGTCCCAGCCACAATGGCTAACCGTGTCACGGGCTGCGTTCAAGCCCTCAAGAAAACCCAGCTCGCTTGATAATGCCAAAAAGCTCCTCAGATCCGTCCTTGTTCGACGGGATCACTGGACAGAGACTAGCAGTCCCAACAACTGATGCCAACTGCGTCGCGGGATCCAAACAAAAAAGTTAGCTAGCTACTTCCAATACACTTTCAAAACAACAAACTTTTTAAAACAACAAAACCGAGCTCTTCCTCGTTCCGTGTTCAAAAGGAAGTGACGTATTACAACCTGACAAGGTAGGGGTGGTGTATCAATTCATCAGTACAGTAGAGTTCAGTACAGTACAGTAGAGTTCAGTACAGTAGAGTTCACTAGAGTGCAGCAGATTACAGTAGAGTATAGTACAGTAAAGTAGACTATAGTTCAGAACAGTACAGTAAAGTTCAGTACAGTAGAGTATAGTAAAGTAGAATATAGTTCAGTACAGTAGAGTTCAGTAAAGTACAATACAGTAGAGTACAGTATAGTTCAGTATAGAGTGGCCAGATGGAAGCCACTCCTCAGTAAAAGGCACATCATCAGCCCGCTCTGGTTTGATGAAACCAAGATTGAACTCTTTGGCCTGAATGCCAAGCGTCACGTCTGGAGGAAACCTGGCACCATCCCTACGGTGAAGCATGGTGGTGGCAAAATCTAATCCATTTTATAATAACGCTCTAATGTAACAAAATGTGGAAAAAGTCAAGGGGTCTGAATATTTTCCGAATGCAATATATTTCTAATAAGGGGTCTTTGCTTATTCAACGTTTTTAGGATGGAAAATTTGTGCGAAAAAAAAATATATGCCTTAATATCAAAAATAATATATACTCTCATCTTTCATTTGACACCCAATTTGATATGCTCCTATGAAATTCACATGTTGGTGCTCATGGGTCCTTTTACGTGGAAATGACCATTACTTATTGTACATGCCACCATCCTTCATTTCTTATGGTCTGTTCATATGCATAATGTCTTGAGCGGGTGTGTGTCAACAGAATTTGGCCCGAGATAGTCAGGTAGTAGGGCTGGGAATTGCTAGGGACCTCACGATACGATATTATGAGATTCTTATGATTTTCACTATTCTATATGTATTGCGATTTGATACTGTGATACTGTCTAAATGAATATCTTGATATGTAACTGTATAGATTTTTTTCCCCCATCACTATCTGGTAGATGCATGTCAGAAAACCTACATAGACGCTGGTGACCTGGATGGCCACCATAGCAAACCTGGAAATCCGTGTCTCACCACTATGCCCCGTGCCTCATCGTTACACCAGTTTGCAGTATCATGGCCCAAGGCAGGCACCATGCTCCCTATGCAACATCAAAAGCCTCAGCAGGTGCTAGTACAGTAGCAATCCCCCCTCTCTCTGCACCACCGTCAACAGACAAATCGATCAAAGGCAGCGCATGTGTTTGTGTTGGATTATGGGTCAGCAGAACACTGGAAGAGAGCAGACTTCCCTGGGGTGCTCTAACCTCTGAGGTGACACAGGTAGATATTGTTTAGCATGAAAGTGAAACAGGAGGTCTGCATTATAATAGTCATTTGACAAATAGTATTAGTTGATTATGTAGTGTGATTTACTCTGTATGTGGTCCCCCTGGGCATCTACTGTAATGTCCATAATCCATCTTTACTACTTATCCCACTGCATACTTGTACAAATATAGATTGGGGCCATATTCAATAACATGCTTTCTCTAATATGGTAAATAAGAAAGTGTGTTGGTATTTTGTTGCATGTCTTTGAGTGTATGTGGTTGGGGCATGTGTTTGAATTGTGCAAATCTGTGCATGTGTGTGTGGTGTGTGTTCAGAGTGCCCAGGAGTCAGAGGAGATCCAGGATGAACTGAATGAGAAGGTGGAGAGGCTGAAGGCTGAGCTGCTGGTCTTTAAGAGCCTTATGAGCGATGTGAGTATAGTATATACACCCTCACACTCCACAGCACACTCACTCTTTCCATGACATAGACTGACCAGGTCAATCTAGGTGAAAGCTTGATCCCTTATTATCACTTAAAATCCACTTCAATCAGTGTAGATGTAGAGAATAATAATGGCGCCGAAGTAGATGGCTGCAGTTTTACGATCCCGTAACCAATTGTGCTATTGTGTATGTTTTTTGCACATAATGTTTCTACCACCGTGTCTTATGACCGGAAAAGAGCTTCTTGATATCAGAGCAGCGATTACTCACCCCGTACTGGAGGAATTCTTCTTCAACGAGTCGGACGGGAAGGATTTACTCCAGACACCCGACAAGGCCCTCATCCCCGTCACTTGCAGGAGGAAAAGACGGAGACATTGTGGATGACGGTCCGAGAGCCTTCTAAGGATCCGTCGCCAAGAGGGTAATCTACCTTTGCCATCGGTCCAATTAGCCAATTTACAATCAATCGGTAATAAAATAGACAAACTACGAGCACGTATATCCTACCAATGGGACATTAAAAACTGTAATATCTTATGTTTCACCGAGTCGTAGCTGAAAGATGACATGATTAACATACTGCTGGCGAGTTTTAAGCTTTTTCGGCAGGATAGAACAGCGGCCTCTGGTAAAACAAGGGGCGGCGGCCTATGCATATTTGTAAACAACAGCTGATGCACGAAATCTAAGGAAGTCTCAAGGTTTTGCTCATGCATCTCATGATAAGCTGTAGACCACACTATCTACCTAGAGAGTTTATCGGTATTTTTGTAGCTGTCAACATACCACCACAGACCGATGCTGGCAATAAAACCGCACTCAATGAGCTGTACAGTATACGCAAACAGGAAAATGCTCATCCAGAGGCTACGCTCCTAGTGGCCGGGGACTTTAATGCAGGGAAACTAAAATCAGTTTTACCTCATTTCTATCAGCATGTTAAATGTGCAACCAGAGGGAAAAAACTCAAGACCACCTTTACTCCACACACAGAGACACGTGCAAAGCTCTCCCTCACCCTCAATTTGGCAATCTGACCATAATTCTATCCTCCAGATTCCTGCTTACAAGCAAAATCTAAAGCAGGAAGCAGCAGTGACTCGGGCAATAAGAAAGTGGTCAGATGAAGCAGATGCTAAGCTACAGGACTGTTTTGCTAGCACAGACCGGAATATGTTCCAAGATTCTTCCGATGGCATTGAGAGTACACCACATCAGTCACTGGCTTCATCAATAAGTGCATCGATGACGTCGTCCCCACAGTGGCCGTACGTACATACCCCAACCAGAAGCCATGGATTACAGGTAACATTTGCACTGAGCTAAAGGGTAGAGCTGCCACTTTCAAGGAGCGGAACTCTAACCCGGAAGCTTATAAGAAATCCTTCTACGCCCTCTGACGAACCATCAAACAGGCAAAGCGTCAATACAGGACTAAGATCGAACCATACTACACCAGCTCCGACGCTCGTCGGGCAGGGCTTGCAAACTATTACAGACTACAAAGGGAAGCACAGCCACAAGCTGCCCAGTGACACGAACCAACCAGACGAGCTAAATAACTTCTGTGCTCGCTTTGAGGCAAGTAACACTGAAACATGCATGAGAGCACCAGCTGTTTCGGATGACTGTGTGATCACGCTCTCTGTAGCCGATGTGAGTAAGACCTTTAAACAGGTCAACATTCACAAGGCCGCAGGGCCAGACGGATTACCAGGACGTGTACTCCGAGCATGCGCTGACCAACTGGTAAGTGTCTTCACTGACATTTTCAACCTGTCCCTGACTGAGTCTGTAATACCAACATGTTTCAAGCAGACCACTATAGTCCGTGCCCAAGAACACTTAGGTAACCTGCCTAAATTACTACAGACCCGTAGCACTCACGCCTGTCGCCATGAAGTGCTTTGAAAGGCTGGTCATGGCTCAAATCAACACCATTATCTCAGAAACTCTAGACCCACTCCAATTTGCATACCGCCCCAATAGATCCACAGATGACACAATCTCTATTGCACTCCACACTGCCCTTTCCCACCTGGACAAAAGGAACACCTATGTGAGAATGCTGTTCATTGACTACAGCACAGCGTTCAACACCATACTGTCCACAAAGCTCATCACTAAGCTAAAGACCCTGGGACTAAACACCTCCCTCTGCAACAAGATCCTGGACTTCCTGATGGGCCGCCCCCAGGTGGTAAGGGTAGGGAACAACACATCCGCCATGTGCGTGCCCAGTCCCGTCCTGTACTCCCGGTTCACTCATGACTGCATGGCCAGGCACGACTCCAACACCATCATTAAGTTTGCCAATGACACAACAGTGGTAGGCCTGATCACTGACAATAATGAGACAGCCTATAGGGAGGAGGTCAGAGACCTGGTCGTTTGGTGCCAGGACAACAACCTCTCCCTCAACGTGATCAAGACAAAGGAGATGATTGTGGACTACAGGAAAAGGAGGACCAAGCACTCCCCCATTCTCATCGACGGGACTGCAGTGGAACAGGTTGAGAGATTTAAGTTCCTTGGTTTCCAAATCACCAACAAACTATCATGGTCCTAGCACACTAAGACAGTTGTGAAGAGGGCATGACAAAGGCTATTCCACCTCAGGAGACTGAAAAGATTTGGCATGGGTCCTCAGATCCTCAAAAGGTTCTACAGCTGCACCATCAAGAGCATCCTGACGGGTTGCATCACTGCCTGGTATGGCAACTGCTCGGCCTCCGACCGCAAGGGACTACAGAGTGTAGTGCGTATGGCCCAGTACATCACTGGGGCCAAGCTTCCTGCCATCCAGGACCTCTATATCAGGCGGTGTCAGAGGAAGGCCCTAAAAATTGTCAAAGACTCCAGCCACTCTAGTCATAAACTGTTCTCTCTGCTACGGAAGTTTACATACACTTAGGTTGGAGTCATTTAAACTCGTTTTTCAACCACTCCACAAATTTCTTGTAAACAAACTATAGTATTGGCAAGTCGGTTAGGACATCTACTTTGTGCATGTCATTTTTCCAACAATTGTTTAGACATATTATTTGACTTATAATTCACTGTATCACAATTCCAGTGGGTCAGAAGTTTACATACACTAAGTTGACTGTGCCTTTAAACAGCTTGGAAAATTCCAGAAAATGATGTCATGGCTTTAGAAGCGTCTGATAGGCTAATTGACAATTTGAGTCAATTGGAGGTGTACCTGTGGATGCATTTCAAGGCCTACCTTCAAAATCAGTGCCTCTTTGCTTGACATCAAGTCTGGTTCATCCTTGGGAGCAATTTCCAAATGCCTGAAGGTACCACATTCATCTGTACAAACAATAGTATGCAAGTATAAACACCATGGGACCACACAGCCGTCATACCGCTCAGGAAGGAGACGTGTTCTGTCTCCTAGAGATGAATGTTGTCACAGCTGTCGTGGAAGAGAGAATGGGACCAAGGCGCAGCGGGTTGCGTGCTCAACATATTTATTAAAATAATGAGAACACCACGGAAAAACAATAAACAAAGTAACGACAGGAACAGAGAAGCAGGCTCAACAAAAGCAGTGCTCTCAAACAACTACCCACAAGTGACAAACAAAACACACACCTATTTATAGGACTCCCAATCAGAGGCAACTAGGAACACCTGCCTCCAATTGAGTCCAGCACCCAACCTACACATAGAAAAACTACCCTAGAATATACACATAGAAATACAAACATAGACCAGTGACCAAAAAACCCCATAATACATAAATAAACTATCCTCTGCCACGTCCTGACCAAACTACAATAACAAAATATCCTCTATACTGGTCAGGACGTGACAAATGTACTTTGGTGCAAAAAGTGCAAATCAATCCCAGAGCAACAGCAAAGGACCTTGTGAAGATGCTGGAGGAAACAGGTACAAAAGTATCTATATCCACAGTAAAACAAGTCCTATATTGATATAACCTGAAAGGCCGCTCAGCAAGGAAGACACCACTGCTCCAAAACCACCATAAAAAGCCAGACTACGGTTTGCAACTGCACATGGGGACAAAGATTGTACTTTTTGGAGAAATGTCCTCTAGTCTGATGAAGCAAAAATAGAACTGCTTGGCCATAATGACCATCATTATGTTTGGAGAAAAAAGGGGGACGCTTGCAAGCTGAAGAACACCATCCCAACCGTGAAGCACGGGGGTGGCAGCATCATGTTGTGGGGGTGCTTTGCTGCAGGAGGGACTGGTGCACTTCACAAAATAGATGGCATCATGAGGTAGGGAAATTATGTGGATATATTGAAGCAACATCTCAAGACATCAGTCAGGAAGTTAAAGCTTGGTTGCAAATGGGTCTTCCAAATGGACAATGACACCAAGCATACTTCCAAAGTTGTGGCAAAATGGCTTAAGGACAACAATGTCAAGGTATTGGAGTGGCCATCACAAAGCCCTGACCTCAATCCCATAGAAAACTTGTGGGCAGAACTGAAAAAGCGTGTGCGAGCAAGGAGGCCGACAAACCTGACTCAGTTACACCAGCTCTGTCAGGAGGTACGGGCCAAAATTCACCCAACTTATTGTGGGAAGCTTGTGGAAGGCTACCCGAAAGGTTTGACCCAAGTTAAACAATTTAAAGGCAATGCTACCAAATACTAATTGAGTGCATGTTAACTTTTGACCCACTGGGAATGTGATGAAAGGAAGAAAAGCTGAAATAAATTGTTCTCTCTACTATTATTCTGACATTTCACATTCTTAAAATAAAGTGGGGATCCTAACTGACCTAAGACAGGGATTTTTACTAGGATTAAATGTTAGGAATTGTGAAAAACTGAGTTTAAATGTATTTGGCTAAGGTGTATGTAAACTTCCGACTTCAACTGTAGCTCTCTTGTTATTTTACTGCTGCTGTTTAATTATTTGTTACTTTAATTTTTTTTGTATTTTTTTACTCATCTATTTTTTACTTAACACTTATTTATTTTTCTTAACTTCTTAAGGCATTATTGGTTACGGGTTTGTAAAGTAAGCATTTCACTGTTAGGTCTACACCTGTTGTTTTCTGCGCATGTGACAAATACAATTTCACTTGATTTGAGATTAAGAAGAGGAGACAGCTTAAAGAAGGATTGTTTTGCCTTGAGACTATTGAGAGATGGATTGTGTATGTATGTGTGCCATTCAGACGGTGAAGACAGAAAATGTAAGTGCCTTTGAACGGGGTATGGTAGTAGGTGCCAGTCACACCGGTTTGTGTCAACAACTTGAACTCTGCTAGGTTTGTCACGCTCAACAGTTTCCCGTGTGTATCAAGAATGGTCCTCCACCCAAAGGACATTCAGCCAACTTGACACAACTGTGGGAAGCATTGGCGTCAACATGGGCCAGCATCCCTGTGGAACGCTTTTGACACCTTGTAGAGCCCACGTCCCAATGAATTGAGGCTGTTCTGAGGGCAAAAAGGGGTGGGGTTTAACTCAATATTAGGAAGGTGTTCTTAGTGTTTGCTACACTCAGTGTATATCCTCAACAATACTGCAGTGGTTGTATTGACAGTCATATTGTTTTTAATAGGTGATGATAGATGTTGTCAGTCATACTGTAGAGGTCCTTAGGGCTTCATTCATCATCCTGAACACACTTAGAGACTGGGCTCCAGGACAGGCTAGTAGATTCACACCCCTCCTTGTTTAGATTTTTACCCAGCAGTGAAAACATATTCTGCCACAAACAACATTTCAGACAGGCATAGTGCTCAGATAGGACTGTTTTCATAAACAAACAGTAGATCAACAGGACTTTATGCTGTGTCTACAATAATTTATTTTTCTCATGGGGCGGCAGGAAGCCTAGTGGTTAGAGCTTTGGACTAGTAACTGAAAGGTTGCAAGATCGAATCCCCGAGCTGACAAGGTTAAAATCTGTCGTTCTGCCCCTGAACAAGGCAGTTAACCCACTGTTCCTAGGCCATCATTGAAAATAAGAATTTGATCTTAACTGACTTGTCTAGTTAAATAAAGGTAAAAATTCAATGGAGCTTGGCTCTAGTGTGACGGCTGTAATATACGGCAGCTGGCTTGGGAGTCATTTGGATTTCTGTAGAAACCATTCTAGCTTGGCTCCCTCTCTTATTGACTTCTCTGTTTAACTGGCCATGTCGGTTAGTGGCATTATGGGTAATAGCAGCTTCCTCGTCATGGCACAACTACCTGTAGTCAGAGAAGAGACGATACATTCAGTACAGTAGTAGATCTATGCGGCAACACAGTGTGTCTAATCTGATAGATGTCCTGGGTAGTGAATAAACACTGTGATTTGGGACATGTCCTTAGAATTTGTGTACTTTGTCATTGCTCATTTATTAAGGGTGGTCGACATCTGAGATCCAAATATGTCAGGAGATCTCAATATGTCAATATGGATCTGGATATGAAAGTAAGAGATATTTCTATTCCTGCCTTCCCACTCCCCTTTACCCTACAATCGAAATACTAGCCTTCCCCTTGTAGATGGTTTAGTATAGAATTGTTTGGTCATAATAGCATATTAGACTAATTGCAAGTTATTGAGTGACGAAAAGAAGCATGGGATGCAGCAGTGATCAAATTCATTTTGGAGTTTGCTTTGGACCTTCACAGAAATGTTGCATGATGTGTTATTGACCCAGACTGACTGGATGTGGGTTTCTGCTGGGTCTGCAATTTAACAAGTGTATTCAATTGACTTTAATACTGCTGCATATGCTGGGCCGGCTCTAGCCTTTTGGGGGCCCTAAGTGAGATTTGGTTGGGGGGCACGCAATTCTCCAGATTTTGCCATGAGACGAAGAGACATAAGCAATTTTAGAACAAATGTCATGCAATTCTACAAATTTTGCCACAGGATAAAGTTTTGCAGTTTTATAACACATTTCATACAGTTCTACTCATTTTGCGGTGGGGCAGAGAGACATTTCTGCAGTTTTAAAGCTAATTTCCTGCAATTCTACACATTTTGCCATGACTTATGCCATGTTAATGATATCTGAGTGAGAGTGACTAACAAAATCAATGGGGGGCCCCTGGAGGTCAGGGCCCCTGGGCATGTTCCCTATGTGCCCTGTCAGTATTCGGCCATGATTACTACAAGTTTAGATAACTGGTTAGACTAATTTACCAATCTAAAAATTGTTCGCTGACATGGCTAATTGAGTGACTGTCAGTGACTGACAAAACAAGAGAAAAACTGCTGATGCACAACCAAATTTCTAACTTGCACCTTGTGTATTCTACTATTCTAACTCGACTAAGGGGGCTCTAAGCGACTGCTTATGTTGCTTATGGCTGGAGCCGGCCCTGCGTATATTGCCAATCACAGATAGCCAGTCATGGATGAACTCAGCATGTGACTTATGTTATTCATATCTGTCCGATAGCTTTAAAAAGCGTTTAGAGATTTGTTGAGTATAGTAAGGAGAGGTTTTGGTTGGGTGATTCTCTGCTTCACAGCCAGCAACACCGACCCCTCTCCTTCCTCTCCAGCAAATGTCCGACATGGACACTAAGATCCAGGAGAAAGCCATGCGGGTGGACATGGACATCTGCCGGCGCATCGACATCACCGCCAAACTGTGTGACGTGGCTCAGCAGTGCAACTCAGAGGACATGTCCAAGGTGTTCAACGTCAGCCCGGCCAGGTCGCTCCCAGAGATGGTGTGTATTTATCTGTATGTTAGGCCTCACTCTGGAACAGCTAACTACCGGTATACTGCTGCTACACTCTCTTCTACATAGGCAGACACACACCACTAACACAATACTCATTGACCCCTCCTCCATACACACACAAACACAGTCATTGCTCAGCGGTGAACTGCTGATGCTGTGACTCTCTGCACTGCACACAAGGTTATCACATTGTGCAGACAGTGCTGGCTAAAGCCCGACTATGAATCCAGACAGAAACAGACCAGAGGCTTTTTAGGTGGTGCATTGTACTGCTTAAATTACTAATGTCGGATTAGACAAACTGCCTCAAATTCTGCATTGATGCCATCAGTAAGTAATCTGGTTGTGTGTGTGTGTGTGTGTGTGTGTGTGTGTGTGTGTGTGTGTGTGTGTGTGTGTGTGTGTGTGTGTGTGTGTGTGTGTGTGTGTGTGTGTGTGTGTGTGTGTGTGTGTGTGTGTGTGTGTGTGTGTGTGTGTGTGTGTGTGTGTGTGTGTTCCAGAGTGCCATGGCGTGCTGCAGGAAGAAGGAGTGCAGGCCTGTGTCTGACGAGGACAGCTCTGAGATGGATGCAGACCCCAGCACCAGTACCTCAGAGGAGGAGGTCCCGCTCAACGTTACTGACGAAATGAAACGCATGCTCAACCAGCTGTGAGTCAGCCTTCAAACACACACACACACACCCATGGTGCATTGTGTTTCTATCATGTTGTACTTTGCTCCCATCTAGTGTTAATTCAGAGTCCTGCATTAATAATTTTTTCAGTAGTTAATTTCCTGTGCTACAATTAGGGCCACCAAATGATAGATGACAACATTAAATCAAAGAATATGTATTCATTGTGTATATGAATTCCTCAGTGTAATATTGGATATTGGTTATAGGTCTAATTTGTATTATACTAAATCTTCTGTCACTGTCTCAAGTCATTCTCAAACACTGTATGTAGTCTGTTTTCCTGCATGCCTTCTCTATGTATCTTTCTTCGTCCTCTGTGTTTGGACCTCTTGTAAGGTGGTGCCTGTTGTGTTGTCCTCTCTTCCTCTCTCTCTTCCTTCCACTCGCTGTCTCTGTCCCCCATAGAAATTGTTCAGATGATAATTTTGTTGCCAGGAGGGAGACGTTTGACATTGATGACGACTGTGACAGCCTGACGTGGGAAGAAAATGACGAGACCCTGTTGCTATGGGAGGACTTTAACAACTACAACATACAACCCGGTGCCATCACCGCGGCAAACTGCACAGCCAACAGCAACACAGAGGAGCCTGTGAGTCGGAATAGACACCATACAGTAAATGTCAAGGATACATATGTACAGGATAATGCATAAACATTTCAATTACCACTACCCACTGATAAACTAATGGACAAGGGTATAGGAAGGCATTGAGGAGATATTCACCTCCCAAACTTCCCATCCATTCATATTCAGCAAAGTGAAATGTTTGCAGTAAAATAACTTATTTTCATTTTGAAATCCTGCCCATTGTTCTGCTCTCAGTTGAGAAATGCAACATCCTAACAGAATGTATTAGCGAATCTTCTTTGCTTCCTCCCAGGTCTCTCAGGATGGAAGCCTGGGCAGCCTCATAGATGAGACAGAATCACTATTCAAGACCAGAGAGCAGGAGTACCATGAGACCATTGGCACGATTGAGGTGAACAGGCGGTGTCTGTGGGTGTGTGCATGCGTGCCTGCCTGCCTACGAGCCTGTGTGTGTATATGTGTGTATGAGAGGGACAATGTGACAGAAAGAGAGGTAGGGGCCTACAGTAACAAAAATAGAGGGAGAATGAAATCCCCTGAGATATCTACCTGTTAGAGATTGTCCCTGGGAAATTTTTCCTCTCATTGTATCTAATAGAAACACCTGTCAAGTGAAAGTACAGAGGAGGACGACTGCCTTTGATTTGTTGGTTGTTTTGTCCCTCTCTCTGTTTGGTTTTGATTTGTGACTCAGCTTGATGATTCGGCCAGAGTGATTCAGTCCCTGGCAGGGCTGGCACCTGTCCCTGATCAACGTCACTGATGTCTCTCTCTCTTCTCTTCCTTACTTTTTTTTTCTCTGGCTCCCTTTCACCTCTCCCCTCCTCTTCTCTCATCTCCTCTCTCTGTCCATCTATCTCTCTCACCCTCACTCTAACTCTCTCCCTCCCTCCATCTCCCCCTGCCCCGCTCTCTCTCCCTCTCAGATGGAGCTAGCCACAGCGAAGAGTGACATGAACAGACACCTGCATGAGTACATGGAGATGTGTCGCATGAAACGTGGTCTGGACGTGCAGATGGAGACGTGCAGGAGGATGATCAAAGGGGGCAGGAACTCTCCCTCCGTCAGTTCGGTGGCTAGCAGCGACTCAGGGAACACTGACGAGATGCAGGACAAACTACTGGACAAGGATGGAGAGGCTGAGGTGCCAATCAGTTGATAGCCTGGCTCCACCCCCTTCCTCCCCTGTTCACTGACAGCTGCTCACAGAGCTCCACTCTGCTTGGCGGCTGACCCCAGTGTTCTGCTCTGCTTGGCATCTTTAGCCAAGGGGTACTGGTGGTCCTGACGGTCCTAATGGTCCTATGGATCTGGCCCACTGTCCCAGGCCCGGAACTGGTGCTTATTGTCTCTGTTCTCACAGGAATGGAGGGGGACGGGGTTCATTTGCTTCACAAGGCAAAGGCAGAGGTGGCACATACAATATAGTGTCTGAGCTGTGCTCTTTTCCACAGTGCTGCACAGGAACATCCAGCAAAACAATCAACATGATCAAACCAGTCATTCTGGCTCACTATTAGCATAGTATAAACAGTTCCACTGTCACCATTGTCATTCTATTGGCCTGATGTTGAACAGTCCATTTGGTGAACAGGGAACAACATGCACAACATTATTCACCAGTGAGAATATCTATCCTTTTGAGTTTTTTAATAATCACACAAAAAAATCACATTATGAGCAGTCACACTATTTTGTACTTGCATGTTCCCCATAGATGCAGATTGATCATTCACATATACTGTACATTCAAATGTTCAATTGGGGATTGCAATGTTCTCACCAAAGAGTCAAAGCTAAAAAAAAATCCGTTTGACTGGACTCTCCACTGTTAGCAGTGTTGACTGGGGAAGGAGCACAGCCCTTTGCTGCAATAATGCATTGTTCACATTCTATGCAATTTAGCTAGCCTTATTTCAGGATAACCTTTGACCTTCATTAACCCTCTTTTCCTTCATGATTTGCCTTTTTAAGCTGGGCAGGTGTTTTATATTTGTCATTCAGAGTGCTCCTGTGTGTTCTCCAAAGTAGAAGAGCAATGGGAGGTGCAGAATTATCTCAAAAAAGGAAAACTCCCTTGTTTCCTTTGTCAAAGGCACACCTCCTCCCCCATCCATGTTAATTTAGAGGCCGTAAACATTTGAAAGGTTATCCAAAACAATATGGAACAAGGTGCCAGCAAACGTGCTGTTTTTGATTTGTATTGCCTTATGCTTATTACTATCATAGTAAGCTTCAGCTAAGTTTAGTAATTTTCCCTTAAATGTATCTAATTGGTAGAACTAAGTTATTGATGGTCCCTTGGGCTACTCTTTGGTAAGTCCAAAGCAGTGGAGGCTGCTGAGGGGAGGATGGCTCATAATAATGGCTGGAACGGAGCGAATGGAACGGTATCAAACACATGGTCAAACACATGGAAACCATGTGTTTGATGTATTTGATACTATTCCACCTATTCAGCTCCAGCCATTACCACAAGCCCATTCTCTCCAATTGAGGTGCCACCAACTTCCTGTGGTCCAAAGAGCTTTTGAAAGTTATTGGTCACCTGTTTGTTCTCTCAGAGAGAGGGTACTGACATGATATATTACATAAAACAATCACATAAACTGGCAATACCATGAACATTGGTTGATGATACATTCCCTAGATTATACACTGAAAAAGTTGGTATTTATGATTTTCTTTTGCCAATCTTGGATACTAACCTCAGATGGTCTCTCATAACAACTCCCACCCTTCTGTCCAGCAGGGTGCACTGTTCCTATCATATTCCGTTGTCTAATTGTCATGTGCCCTGGATTGGGTTTATAATTGTTGGTACATAGATAAGAGGGCTGTTGGCATGTGATCGAATACCCCAGATGCCTTTCTGTTCATACTGCTGTATGTATAATGAATTTTGTTGTATTACATCCTGTCTAATTATTTGATGTAATTCATCAATTAAAAAAATTGATCAATGCATGGGGATTGGGAGAGGTTTTCTGGAAGTTATTTTTCAATTGGTTTATGGAATGTTGTTAGTTTGCAGAATCAAGGACAAAAATGCTATTTGTATGATGAGGGTTTTAAGATGGAAAAATAATGACATTTGTCATTGCATTGTTTTATGGAGGAAGAAGGGCTATTGCATTTGGTTGTTTCTTTTAATTATTTAACATTGAACTAGGGGCACATAGTTGTAGTACAATAGTGTTGCAATTCCCTATAATTTCTTAAATCAAAAGATACAATATGTTCCTGTATCTTTACATGGGCCCATGAATTTGCATTGTACAGATTGAATTGTGAGTGTTGAGGCATGAATGAAATATTATCTTCTTGTTTAACAATCATGGATGGTAAAAATGGTATGGAAACTTAACTACTCATCATTTCATCTGACACAGATTCTGGCCCAACCAGTCTATTGTATATTATTTCCTAAACCATGGTAAAATGTCAAGACTCAAACACACTATAAAGACAGATAACATTTAGGGAGAGGCCTTATTCCCAACTAATTATAAAAATCCTTTCTGTTAGATTTAAAATCAGCCTGACGAGTGCAGCAGTAAGCCATGCTTTTTTTGTCCTTTGTTGCACTATACAGTATAGGCTGGGAAACACCTTGTATGTTGTACAGTAGACCTATGTGGCTGTTTGTGTGATGAGCACTGACATAACACAATCTCCAAATGCCTTTAGTTCTCATGTCTCATGATGACTGTAATATTGTTGCATATTTTCAATTGAACAGATTGTAGACACCTTCTTTGCTGAATGTATGGTCAATATTTAGGAGCAGTCTTCTGAGTAGACCTACAGTCCCAACCTTACAATCAGAACTGGTGCATATCTCAGGATATGGGTCAGAACACAGAAACCTGATGTGTACATGGCACATTGTTCTTTATTGTCTAAGCAAACACAAATTGTACATGTATCGTTGAACTACTACATTATGTACCCTTGCAGGATGTAGGTTTGGCTTATTGAGCCTATATGGGAATTTGAAATTGTTGGGTTTAAATGTTTCATAAGTATTTTACATGGTTGGTTTTATCGATGTAGTGCTAGGGTCTAAAGTGTTACATTAGCCATTACTAAAATTTACACTGTATGACCAAAAGTATGTGGACACCTGCTCGTCGAACATCTCATTCCAAAATCATGGGCATTAATATGGAGTTGGTCCCCCATTTGCTCCTATAACAGCCTCCACTCTTCATGGAAAGCTTTCCACTAGATGTTGGAACATTGCTGCAGGGACATGCTTCCCTTCATTCACAAGAGAATTAGTGAGGTTGGGCATCGATGTTGGGCGATTAGGCCTGACTCGCAGTCGGTGTTCCAATTCATCCCAAATGTGTTCGATGGGGTTGAGGTCAGGGCTCTGTGCAGATCAGTCAAGTTCTTCCACACTGAGTTCGACAAACCATTTCTGTATGGACCTCGCTTTGTGCACGGGGGAATTGTCATGCTGAAACAGGAAAGGGCCTTCTCCAAACTTGCCACAAAGTAATCCTTCTAACCCCCCCTTAAAAGATTTAGATGCACTATTGTAAAGTGGTTGTTCCACTGGATATTATAAGGTGAATGCACCAATTTGTAAGTCGCTCTGGATAAGAGCGTCTGCTAAATGACTTAAAATGTAAAATGTAAATGTAAGTTGGAAGCACAGAATCACCTAGAATGTCATTGTATGCTGTAGCATTAAGATTTCCCTTCACTGGAACTAAGGGGCCTAGCCCGAACCATTGTTCCTCCTCCACCAAACTTTACCTATGCATTCGGGTAGGTAGCATTCTCCTGGCATCCGCCAAACCCAGATTAGTCTGTCGGACTGCGTGTTTCCACTGCTCCAGAGTCCAATAGCGGCGAGCTTTATACCATTCCAGCCGACGCTTGGCATTGCGCATGGTGATCTTAGGCTTGTGTGCGGCTGCTCGGCCATGGAAACCCATTTCATGAAGCTCCCGACGAACAATTCTTATGACGTTGCTTCCAGAGACAGTTTGGAACTTGGTAGTGAGTGTTGCAACCAAGGACAGGCAATCTTTACACGCTTCAGCACTCGGCGGTCCCGTTCTGTGAGCTTGTGTGACTTCCCACTTCGTGGCTGAGCCGTTGCTGCTCCTAGACGTTTCCACTTCACAATAACAGCACTTACAGTTGACAGGGCAGCTCTAGCAGGGCAGACATTTGACGAACTGACTTGTTGGAAAGGTGGCATCCTATGACGGTGCTACGTTGAAAGTCACTGAGCTCTTCAGTAAGGCCATTCTACTAATTTGAAGGGGTGTTCACATACTTTTGTATATATTGTGTATCTTCCGTTGCTTTGTCACCCTAACGTTCAGAGCTTGTCTGTAGTGGGGGGTATTCCCTGTGTTCTAGAGAGGCAGAGGTAGGTCTTCATCCCCAGTCAAGGTGGCCATGGAGGAAAGTACTGTCTTTGATGACCATTGACCTCATTGTATTTTCATACACATCACATAATGATGATGCTATTTCAAGCCTGCTGTTTTTAATTCAAATGATTTATTTCCCTGCATCTTTCTTTTTTCAATGCATACCTCTGTGCATTGTAAAATATGATATTATTTGTATGTAAACTTAGTAAAACATTGCATTCATGGGGATTCGGGTATACTGTTGTTTGAAAATAATGAATGTACACTGTAATTGGTGTTGGGGGAAAGTGAAATAAAATGGTGGATTGCCTTTAGCTTGAGTCTTTGTTGTCCTCTAGAGATGTATCATGTTTAATTACACATATTACAAAATGTTTGATCTGCATGTAATTGCACCCCCTCATATAGTCTACTCTACGTTATCCTGTGCTTAAGTAACAAGTTGAAGATTGATTCATATCGCCGAATAACAATGATGTCTAAATAATCTGATAGACAGATAGATTGATAGATAGAAAGACATACCATGCCTTCAGAAAGTATTCACACCCCCTGACATTTTCCACATTTTGTTGTGTTACAGCCTGTCACGATTCCCACCGACGGTGGCGCCCCCTCCTGCTCGGGTGCACCTGACAGGACTGTTGGCTGTCAGTTTCCTTGTTTTGTTTGTTATAGTGTTCTTTCTAATTAAATTGAAAGATGAATACTAACTCCGCTGCATTTTGGTCCATTCCTGAAGACAGCCCTTACAGAATTACCCACCTTCAGCGTCGCCCACTTTGGTGGCGCTGATAGCTGCGCCGGGCAGACGGGCCACTCGGGCTGACCCTGGCAGACAGACCACTCGGGCTGGGCCGGAGGACTGGAGGGCCCCTCGGGCTGGGCCGGAGAGCAGGAGGGCCCCTCGGGCTGGGCCGGAGGGCAGGAGGGCCCCTCGGGCTTCTTGTGTGACGGCTTGTGTTCATGTCGACGTTGTTGTACGCCGCATGTATTTTCTCCCCAGTGTGTGGGGCCCTTCAAAGTCCTGAGGAGGATAAACGAGGTGTGTTATCGGTTGCAACTCCCTTCCTATTACCGTATTAACCCCTCGTTTCATGTGTCTCTCCTCAGGCCGGTGGTAGCTGGTCCCCTTCACGAAGATGAGGTGCCGGAGGTCCCTCCGCCCCCTCTGGACATCGGGGGGTCCCCGGCGTACAGCGTACGGGCCATTCTGGACTCGCGACGCCGGGCGGCGGACGTCCTGGACCCATCTATGTTGAGGGAGTTCCACCACCTCCGTCCGGATCGCCCTGCCCCTCGCCCTCCGGGTCAACCTCGAAGGCCGGTGTCGGCGCGCTGCGGGAGCCGCGCGTCAGGAGGGGGGTACTGTCACGATTCCCACCGACGGTGGCGCCCCCTCCTGCTCGGGTGGCGCTCGGCGGTCGTCGTCACCGGCCTATTAGCTGCCACCGATTCCCTTTTGCTTTTCCCTTTTTTTATTTTGTGACACCTGTGGTCAATTAGCCATTAGAGGGGCTATTTAGTTTAGCTGGCCCGCTCCTGTTCGTGCGGGATTAATGATTGTTTCTTGTTTAGTGTGTTTGCACCTGACAGGACTGTTGGCTGTCAGTTTCCTTGTTTTGTTTGTTATAGTGTTCTTTCTAATTAAATTGAAAGATGAATACTAACTCCGCTGCATTTTGGTCCATTCCTGAAGACAGCCTGAATTTAAAATGTATTAAATGTAGTTTTTTTGTCACTGGCCTACACACAATACCCCATCGAATGAAGTAAAATGAAAAGCTGAAATGTCTTGAATCAACAAGTATTCAACCCCTTTGTAATGGCAAGCCTAAATAATTTCAGGAGGGGAAAAAAGCAGGCATTGAATATCCCTTTGAGCATGGTGAAGTTATTAATTACATTTTGGACGGTGTATCAATACACCCAGTAACTACAAAAATACAGGCGTCCTTCCTAACTCAGTTGCCGGAGAGGAAGGGAAACGCTCTGGGATTTTGCCATGAGGCCAATTAAAACAGTTACAGAGTTTACTGGCTGTGATAGGAGAAAACTGAGGATGGATCAACAACATTGTAGTTACTCCACAATAGTAACTTCATTGACAGAGTGAAAATAAGGAAGTCTGTACAAAATATTCCAAAACATGCATCCTGTTTGCAACAAGGCACTAAAGTAAAACTGCAAAAAACGTGGCAAAGCAATACATTTTTTGTCCTGAATACAAAGTGTTATGCTTGGAGTAAATCCAATACAACAGATTACTGAGTACCACTCACCAAAATGTCAAGCATAGTGGTAGCTGCCTCATGTTATGGGTATACTTGTAATTGTTAAAGGACTGGGGAGTTTTTCAAAAGACACTAAATGGAGCTAAGCACAGGCAAAATCCTAGAGGAAAACATGGTTCAGTGTGCTTTCCACCAGACACTGAGAGATGAATTCACCTTTCAGTAGGACAATAGCCTAAAACACAAGGCCAAATCTACATTGGAGTTGCTTACCAAGAAGACAGTGAATGTTCCTGAGTGGCTGGGTTAAAGTTTTGACTTAAATCTACTTGAAAATGTATGGCAAGACCTGAAAATGGTTGTGTAGCAATGATTTACAACCAATTTGACAGAGTTTTGAAGAATTTTGAAAAGAATAAGGGGCAAATGCTGCACTATCCATGTGTGGAAAGCTCTTAGAGACATACTCAGAAACACTCACATCTGTAATCCCTGCTAAAGGTGCTTCTACAAAGTATTTACTCAGGGGTGTGAATATGTATGTCAGTTGTAAAAGCATGTTTTCACTTTGTCATTATAAGGTATTGTGTGTAAATATGTGAGAAAAAAATCGATTTAATCCATTTAGAATTCAGGCTGCAACACAACAAAATATGGAATAATTCAAGGGGAATGAATATTTTTTTTTAAGGCACTGTAGATATACTGAAAAAATATATAAACGCAACATGGAATAGTTTCAAAGACTTTACTGAGTTACAGTTCATATAAGGAAATCAGTCAATTTAAACAAATGAATTAGGCCCTAATCTATGGATTTCACGACTGGGAATACAGATATGCATCTGTTGGACAAAAATATACCGTTAAAAAAAAGTAGGGGCGTGGATAAGAAAACCAGCCTGTAGCTGGTTTGCCTCATGCAGCGCGACGCAGCTCCTTTGCATATAGTTGATCAGAGGCTGTTGATTGTGGCCTGTGGAATGTTGTCCCACTCCTCTTCAATGGTTGTGAGAAGTTGCTGGAAATTGGCGGGAACTAGAACACGCTGTTGTACACGTCAATCCAAAGCATCCCAAGCATGCTCAAAGGGTGACATGTCTGGTGAGTGGGCAGGCCATGGAAGAACTGGGACATTTTCACCTTCCAGAAATTGTCTACTGATCCTTGCGATATTGGGCCGTGCATTATCTTGCTGAAACATGAGATAATGGTGGCGGATGAATGGCACGACAATGGGCCTCAGGATCTCGTCACCGTATCTCTGTGCATTCAAATTTCCATCCATAAAATGCAGTTGTGTTAGTTATCAGTAGCTTATGCCTGACTTTACCATAACCCCACCGCCACCATGGGGCTCTCTGTTCACGTTGACATCAGCAAACCACTCGCCCACACGACACCATACACCTGGTCTGCAGTTGTGAGGCCGGTTGGAACATTTCTGGAATCCTTTATTTCAGCTCATGAGACATGGAACCAACACTTATCTGTTGCGTTTATATTTTTGTTCAGTGTAGATAGAAAAGTGAGGCAGCAACAATACATTCCCTGACAGTTACATTCGTCACAATGAAAGTCAACTAGGTTACATGGGAAAATCAGTAATTGTGCAAAAGATAAGCGGGACATTACTTCAAAGAGAAACATTTGTTCTGTCGAAAATATAATTTCTCTTTTCAGAAATGACAGCCCTATACTGTGATTGGCTGGTGATGTCTTCTTAGCGCTGAATGGCCACTCACAGACTCGCCCTCTTTGCCTCCAGTAAGTTTCATTATGGAAATGAGAGGTGTGTTTAGCAATACTTCTTTCTTTGAAATATTAACAAGTACAATTTCAAAATAGTTTCACAGTGTAAATATTATGATTAAATTATGTAATTTCTGTTTAGATAAAATACTGTAAATTACTGTGACAATTTAGACGCAAGTGTGGTAATATAATGAATGTGGCCTCCCTATGGAATATTGGTACGGGCCGAATCCTCTGAACTCGCTATACGTGCAACTAGTAGGCTACATTCTCAAGATATCAAACATCTTTAATGTTTCTTATCAGTTTTGAGACATTGTATCGGTTGCCTGAAGTGGTCTTATAAGGGTGTGTTTTTATTAGATTGTCCTTTTTCTCTCTACATATTTTCCATTGGAACATGCTGCGTGTGAGATCAGCATTCTATCAGTCTTGGAGGGGGTACGTATTTTCACATGAACATACACGAGACTAACTCACCTTAGCTTTGACTCTTCGTAACCAAGCTAATGTAATTTGCATTATTTTGGTAGCTAATAGTACATTTTTGGCTTATGATTGTTGCTCTACCTAACGTTTTTTGCCACACTGTAGTTATAACTGTCCAAGTAGAACAACAACAAAAAATAAGCTGCTGCAATGCTAAATGTTTTGTATTTTATTTAACATTTATTTAACTAGGTGTTATGTAATGATTTTTCTCTGCCAGCCACCAGACCCTTTCAATGTCAAGGGCAAGCTAAATAAGTTGAAATAAGTTATTTATGATTTTGTGTCTTCTGATTACCATGATTCCAAGCCGCATGGGTAAAGTTAACAGTTCACAGAAATACTATTCACTCAAAAACCAAAAAGTGAATGATACACCCTGAGCACGTAGAGAGAGAAGGAGCACTCCTCTTTTTATCTGTTCTATTATAGCGTCTGGGGCAGCACCATTGAGGCTATATCTATTTTAAAGGGGTCAATTTCCTTCTTCATTGGCTGATTGCTGCACACCCATAGGAAACCCCACCCATAGGAAACTCCACCCAGTTGACTACTTAAAAATGGTGGAAGCCCTCCATGGCAATGTTCATGCTAAAATGGTTATATCCATGATGAGTCCTCTATCTATCTCTATGACAGTGGACTTGGGCCAAAAACCGGAAGTGGCACTGGCAACTGGTGTTATGCAAGAAATCACATGGACAGAAGGAACCTGTATGGGCATGCCAGCTGCATGAATGTTTATTTATGCAGTTACCCTTGGTAAAACATTATAGCCATATTTTGAATCTCTTTAGAGGTCTATTGACTTTTCTGTTGGTTGAGGAAGATCAATAAACAGTATGAAGGCTGTGTTGTTGTACACCAGGTCCCCCATTGAGAGAGAAGCATCTGTGTAGCTGTGGGAAGGCAGTTGACTAATAATCATATTTCATCGATTCCATGTGTCAGGGGAGTTGAGGGTGTGTTTTAATATTTGAATACGAGCCCCTGTCTACCCAGTTTGACACTCTGACCTTCACTGACTGTTTAAACTAGAGCAGTTAATCATTTTTGAGGCAGTGCATGCACGATCACCAGAAGTTTGGCAGTTTTAGACACAAGAAATTAGACACAGACAGCCGTGTTCACCCTGACACACAGAGAATAGTGAAATATCAAATAAGCATGAATTGCTTATTGCAATTGCTTGCTGCTGTTAGGTGTGTCTTTCTTTGTATAGTTTTTACAGATGCAAGATGGTCCCATCTTTTATGCATGACTTGCATTTTCTAAGCCTTTATGCTATAACAACTGGTCATAATAGAATAACTGATTGTGAGATTACGTCAAGTTACTTATTCCAGCTGACAGAAGACTGCAGCTTGCCAAAATCTAGCAGGGAAGAGGCAGGACAGAACCAACTCTGAGGTGCACCTGTATAAAAAGACAGTTCAATATCGCACCAAGACCACAATCTACATGGCCAGTAAAGTCTTACTCAGGTCAACAGAATTTGGACTTGCCTCAAAATGAACTGAATGGCATTCATTCTCTTCCATAAACACATTGTTAAGTATCATATTATTCAAAACAAATATGTAAAAGAGCAGAAAATGTTATGGAGGGTGAAGTGAATGAATGGCCGGTAGGCTACCTCAGGTATAAGGCTGCAATACATTGATGAACAAATGCTTCACTTTGCACCATGAGGATGAGTCTCAGATTTTGGGATATAATGTATGTGGGGGATGTCTGCTGTTGCATATATGTCCGTTTTCACTTAGTGTGCATTGGTCTATGCTAACGTGTGTCTGTCTGTGCAGGTTCAGGACCTTCCCCTGTGCAGCTGTTGAGGTGAAGAATGAGCCCATCCTGGGATTCAACGAGGGCAGTCCAGAGAGGGCCGAGCTGCAGAAGGTGTGCGCGCACACACACAATCATACACAGCACACACTCTCAAGCAAATAACCACCGCATGCACCATTCTATATACCCTTCATGACCTACAAGGTCATCTCTATAAAAGATGAGACTCAATAATGTTGTGTGTGTGTGATAGGCCCTGGATGACCTGAAGGGGAAGACAGAGGAGATTCCCTGTGTGGTTGGAGACGAACATGTGTGGACCAAAGACATCAGATACCAGCTATCGGTGAGTGGAGTCAACAGCATGTCCCTAATCTGAGCAAACTATTGCTCCATGCTGCCTGCAAATATGGGAGCCTGGAGACCTGAAGCGCTCACTTTTACCCTCACACTGCTGCTCAGATACACAGCATACTGCCTGATCCAAATGGAAACTTTCAAGGCCTGTCAAGTTAAACTGGAAATGACTGTAATAACATTGCGTTATCAGCTGTGTGTTATTAGTTTTCTATAACATCCATCATAAACCAACATACTACCTGTGCTGGGGGCCTGCCTGTGGAGTCTGTAGTCCCATTTAGCTCAGTGCTTGAAACGCCAGGTTTCTGGGTTCCATTCCCACGGGGGACCAGTATGAAAATGTATGTACTCACTACTGTAAGTTGCTCTGGATAAGGGTGTCTGCTAAATTAGTCAAATATACATTTCGACCAATACCACACTGTCTTTAAATGTTATTTCCTGCAGGTATTATTACCTATTAATCAATGTAATTCTTTATTTTCTTTTTGAAAGCCCTTCAACCACTCTCACAAACTGGCCAAGTTTTGCTATGCTGACAAGGTAATCTAAGATTACAATTCTTCTGTTTTTATTTATCAGACATTCACCAAGATTTACCTAACCTGACTGGATGGTGTTGCCTCGGTATGATTGATACAGGAGCTGCTCAACAAGGCTATCCTGGCCTCTGTGGCGGCACGGAGGGAATGGGACCTGAAACCCATCCAGGACCGAGCCCAGGTCCTCTTTAAGGCTGCCGACATCATCAGTGGACCTAAGAGAGCTGAGATTCTGGCCAAAACCATGATAGGCCAGGTACAGTGAAATACTGTATTTAGTCTACATGTCGTTTTAATAATCTTATAATTGTATGGCTGAATATCAAGTGGATATTCATCCCCTAAGCGCTCTTTTTTTTTATTACTGGGAACACTTTCTCAATTACAGCGATGACCTGGGAAATAGTTCAATAAAGGTTACAGGGGAGAGGAGGGTGGATGAATGAGCCAATTGAATGAGCACATTTTTTCCTGATTCATTTTGTAGGGTAAAACAGTGGTGCAGGCAGAGATTGATGCAGCTGCAGAGCTAATAGACTTCTTCCGGTTCAATGCGAAGCACGCTGTTGAACTGGAGAGCCAGCAGCCCCTGGACAGTGATGGTAGCACCAACACCATGCTCTACCGTGGGCTGGAGGTGAGCACTCTCTGGTCCTAGCATCATCTTAACTTGATAATAGTCACAGATAAAAGCCTGTATACTTGGGGATATGTTAGGATGGATTTTCTAGAACTCATATTTTCCAGGAGTTGTTGTCAACACCTTTATTTCCCCTTTAACTACAGGGTTTCATAGCTGCTGTTGCCCCATTTAACTTCACTGCAATTGGTGGAAACCTGGCAGGTACACCTGCTCTCATGGTAAGTGTTCCCCTACAAACAACAATACCCAATTGTCCTTATAGTTCTAATACATTTCACATTTAAATCCTGATGTGTGTTGTTGGTTATAGTCTGAACTGGACTTTCTTTGTTTGCCTGTGTTTTTCAGGGTAATGTAGTTCTGTGGAAGCCTAGTGACACAGCCATGTCAGCTAGCTACGCCGTCTACAATGTCCTCCGGGATTCAGGGTTGCCCCCCAACATCATCCAGTTTGTGCCGGCTGATGGACCAGTATTTGGAGACACCATCACCTCCTCTGAACACCTTGCTGGCATCAACTTCACTGGCAGTGTCCCGTATGTGTTTATCTCTACATGTTAAAGCATACCTAAAACTGATTGCCACTTTTGGTACATAATACCAAATCTGTACCACACTGTTTTTAATAACTTAAATGGAAGTTAACAACCCTGGAGTCTCTTAACAACCCATTTCTGTTTCAGTACCTTCAAGCGCCTGTGGAAACAGGTGGCCCAGAACTTGGATGTCTACAAGAATTTTCCTCGGGTGGCAGGAGGTGGGTTGGACCAATAGCCTGTAAACCATAGAGATAAATGCTGTACACCACCACACTGTCAAGTTATTAAACGTATTGAATATTGACTTCATACTCATCTTATATCTACACTCCCCTCCATATGTATTTGAACAGTGAAGCTCAAATTTGTACATTTGGCTCTATACTGCAGAATTTGGGATTTGAGATCAAATGTTTCATTAGGCGACAATACAGAATGTCACATTTTATTTGAGGGTATTTTCATACAGATCTGTTTTACCGTTTCTAAATGAAATCACTATGTATCTAGACCCCCCTTTTTAAGTTTTGTTTTTCCATTAGTATTTTTACAAATTCACTTATAGTGTATTAAAGTAGTCAAAAGTTTTGTCCCATATTCCTAGCACGCAATGACTACATCAAGCTTGTGACTCTACAAACTTGTTGGATGCATTTGCTGTTTGTTTTGGTTGTGTTTCAGATTATGTTTTGCCAATAGGAGCTAAATGGTGAATAATGTATTGTGTCATTTTGGAGTCACTTTCATTGTAAATAAAAATAAATTATGTTTCTGAATGCTTCTACATTAATGTGGATGCTACCATGGATAATCATGAATGATGAGAGGTTAGCATTTTTGTTGGGGGGGGTGTTTATGATCTTTGTTCCTCTGTAATTTTCTCACTCATCATTATTCACTATTCATTCATAATTATTCGTATTTTTTATTTACAATAAAAGTTACTCCAAAATGATACTACATTATTCACCATTCAGTTCCTATTGGGAAAAACATAATTAGAAAAACAACCAAAACAAATTGCAAATGCATCCAACAATTTTATAGAGTCACAAGCTTGATGTAGTCATGGCGTGCTATGAAATATGGGAGCTAATACAAAACTTTTGAGTACTTTAATATACTATAAGTGAATTTATCTAAATATTTATGAAAAAAATAACTTATTCTAATGTGGGGACTAGATATATGAAGTTCTTTCATTTTTAAACGGTAGGACAGATACTGTATGTTTGAAAATACCTTCAAATAAAAGAGGACATTCAGTACTCTTGTCTCAATCAAACATTTGATCTCAAATCCAAAAAGCTGGAGAATAGAGCCACATTTACTAATTTTAGCTTCACTGTCCAAATAAATACGGAGGTGAGTGTATATCATTCTTTGAAAACCGCCTCACCGACATCCTCCTCTGCCACACCTTTCAGAATGCGGTGGTAAGAACTTCCATTTTGTGCACAAGTCAGCAGATGTGCAGAGTGTCGTGACAGGGACCATCCGCTCAGCATTTGAGTATGGAGGGCAGAAGTGCTCGGCCTGCTCCAGGATGTATGTACCAGACTCTCTGTGGCCCCAGATCAAACAGGGGCTCCTGGACATCCACAAGCAGCTCAAAGTGGGAGACGTGAGTATACAACTGACCTTAGCTTCTAGGACTGTTTCATCAGTCACTTTGGCACTATGGTTATTTTGGTGGGAATAGTTACAGCCAGTTGGCGTGTGCTCCAATAGGAAATATTTGAAAGTGTTGAACTTTATACTGTAGGTGTTAATTTGATGTCAGGTTGTTGTAATGGTCTCCATGATTCCCCTGTCCAGCCCGTGGAGGACTGGAGTACATTCTTCTCTGCTGTGATTGATGACAAGGTACAGTACTGTGAGATTTGCCACTCTGGATGCTTTATCAGAAGCAGCTATAATACTTCTGATCAAGAGTTATTTTATTTTCAAGATTATTTTACATTTAGTGACTCTTTATATATTATTTATTTTTGTCTCAGTCCTTTGCTCGTATTAAGAAGTGGTTGGACCATGCCAAGTCATCCCCTAAGTTGAACATTATTGCTGGGGGCCACTGTGATGACAAGAAGGGTTACTTTGTGGAGCCCACCATCATTGAGAGCACAGACCCACAAGAAGCCATCATGGCCGAGGTAAGACTCGATATTCTTGATATGTAGTTATTGTAGATCACCTCTTTACTCACCACTGTTATTAGCCTATGGAACTTCGTACTGTGATTCCAGTTTTAACCATGTATGTTCTCACTTCTTTAAACCAACCTGCAAGAGTTATACCAGACAGGCATACATGTCATAATCACATGAGAGACAGTCAGTTGGGTCTGAATAGCTGAAACAGACTTTATTCTAGCCTGTTAGATATGGTTGTTTTATGAAGAAAAGAAGCAGGATTATTTTTTTCAGTTTTAACTGAGATGCCTGCGATCAGGCTCAGGGCCAAGTGCTTGGATTACTCACATAAACATGTATACAGGGATGTATGGAATGGACACCATGTTTGTTTAACTAAAGCCATGCTTCACACACTGTAAACCCCAAGGCATTTTTAACTCAAAATCTTCTAGGAAGTTGAACTCAAAGTCAATGAAAGTCATTATTAATTAATATGTTTGTTGTACTCACTCAAAACTAAATGAGTTATCAAATCAACATTTTTTTTTTAAATGAATGATAACAAATTCACTTTTTTCCCAGCATGCTCTACTGCAGGTTGATTTTATATCTGTGTTTTTGCATGTACGTTGAGTGATTGATTAATCTCACAGTGAGGGAAAAAAGTATTTGATCCCCTGCTGATTTTTGTATGTTTGCCCACTGACAAAGAATCCATGTTTGCCCACTGGATTTTTTTGTTGTTATTCTATAACCTACCATTAAAATTATAGACTGATCATTTATTTGTCAGTGGGCAAACGTACAAAATCAGCAGGGGATCAAATACTTTTTCCCTCACTGTATACTACACAAAGATAAATAACTAAACTGATCAAATCATTTAGTTAGATTTCTTGCACCTGTTACTGAAATGGTTGTTCCAGATTAAATGGTTTATGTAGTCTCCTCAAACTGTTTTGGCAGTCACTATGAATGCAGGGTGCGGGTGAATAAACATTTCAACTGTTGGATATCCTAACTCTGGCTGGATTCCAATAGGAATTACACATCACCTTGGATGCCAACATAATGTGAATTGCGGTTAGGGTTGCAAAATTCGTGTACATTTCCCAGGTTTTCCAGAAATCCGGTTTGGAAGACTCCTGGATATCCTTCAACCAGGGTTTTTTTTAAATCTGGGATTTTGGGGAAGTTTCTGGAATTTTGCACCACACTTTCAGGCCTGATGTGGCTTGTAAACCATGGGTTTTAGGCCACTACGTTAGGGTAAAGCTAGGCCTCAAAATTAGGCCTTATGAGATATATATTGTCATAAAGAGTTAATTATAATGATAATATTCGCCTATGAACTCACTTGGTGAAAGCCACAGGACAGAAAATGAACGACTTCAACTATCAACAACAAATAGTGTCATGGGTGGTAACACTACAATTCACTCAAAGGCAAGGCACACTGGGAAATTATTTTGGAGGCGTGTTCAAGCTGATACAACTCAGTTCTGGACCCCCTACAGGGTCACAGTGACTCTTTCGGTATGAGTAATGACTACAAAATCACTATAGGTAACTGTACTGAAATGTATTAAGTGCAACCGGTTTCCTCAAAAGTTTTTAGTAATGACAGCACATTGGGGTTTACAGTGCACTCTGCTTCACAAATGGGGGGCCAGTCCTCCTTGCTTCCTTGCATTGCAATTGCTCAGTTAATATGGAACTTTATAACAACTCTGTTATAACTCGGTTCTGGGTTAACTCCTGTAGGAAATCTTTGGGCCAGTTCTGTCTGTCTATGTTTACCCTGAGAACGACTACCTGGAAGTTCTGCACCTGATAGACAACACATCACCATATGCCCTGACAGGAGCTGTCTTTGCTCTCGATAAGTACGTTCGATTACTTCAGCTTGTTTGCTATGGAGTGTCAGTATTGATGAAATAAAGAACATAATACAGTTTTATATACAACTATTATGAATGCAAAGCCAACTTTGATCAGCTTATTGATAATAGATGTTGCTTCCTAACCCTTTAGTAATGTTTTTTTCCAGGAATGTTGTGAATGAGGCAGCCAAAGCCTTGCGGAACGCTGCCGGAAATTACTATGTGAACGACAAGTCCACTGGCTCTATTGTTGCCCAGCAACCATTTGGTGGCGCCAGAGCTTCAGGTACCAATCCACAGCCCACACACCAATCCACAGCTCATTGATATCCATGTGACTGCCAACAGTTGTATAAATCAGGACTTCTCATTACTCCTGGTTAGCTCTCTATGTCTGACATGGATACTTCTGTCAAATGGGTACATCATCTTTATTGATATCAATAATACCTAAAACATGAACTTTTGTCTGCAAAGGTACTAATGACAAACCTGGTGGTCCTCACTACGTACTGCGATGGACATCCCCACAGGTGGTCAAGGCCACTCACGTCCCGCTCCGAGAATGGAAGTACCCCTATATGGGTTAAAAATACAGTACTCTACCCCTTCCTCACCTACCTAGGCCTCCCTCATCCAATCCTAGTTCTGTAGAGGAATCTGTAGGCGTTTTCTCCAGTCAAGACAGACAATGAAATGAAGAGAACAATCCTCTCCTTACTCATCCAAGTTTTGTCCCTTTTTGCCCTTATAAGTATGCTCTGAATCTATACACAAGTACGAATGTAATTATTAGCTGTTCTAAATTGAAAGGGGGAGCAACAGTGCCCCTCTCTGGCACTTCATGAGATCAGCAGGAGCTGCAGCTGACCCAGCCAAGCTGCCTGCTAGCTGTACAGAAGAATGACAATATGAAAACGTCCCATGGATCCACAAGACATAGTAAAACTGTGTGGTCTACCATGGATTCCACAGACTTGTAATAATCAATCAGCTGTTTTTAATCAAATGGCTGCTATGTGCTTCTGAGCCTCTGTTTTACCATCTCAGTACTGACTGGTCCTGAGATGTAGGCTACTCACTGTTAGGTTGTCTCTGCCTGTTCTGTCCTGAGGTAAGTATTCAAAGAGTTGTTAAGCATCAAATTCTTTATGAGAGGAAGATGTTTTTTTTCTTCATACAAAACTGACTATGTATTATAAACATTAGCTGACCGTCTATCATCTTAACATCCTTTGACAAAAACAATAACACTGAGTATCGACCATGAATATTTCATGACAACTAAAGTTCAAGTATCAAAATGTTTATAATTTTAAGTGTTTGTGATGGCAAAAATAGGGAAGAATGGTTATCTTTCTTTTTTGGTGCTAAGAAAGTCCTTACTAACAGTCCTTAACCTAAACTCAGTTCCTTGCTGTGTTATGATTGATTTGCTGTATTGTCACACTAATACTAAACCTCCTGACTGTCTCTGATAGGAAAGGTGATGTACTTGACTTGTTACACTTGAGCTATGGCTGGTCCTACAGGATGTGGCTATGATCAAATGTATTTATAAAGCCCTCAGCATATGTCACAAAGTGCTTATACAGAAACCCAGCCTAAAACCCCAAAGAGCAAGCAATGCAGATGTAAAGTACAGTAGCTAGGAAAAACTCCCTAGGAAGAAACCTAGAGAGGAACCAGGCTCTAAGGGGTGGCCACTCTTCTGGGTGGAGATTTATAATAGTACATGGCCAGATCGTTCTTGAATATGTTCAAACGAAAGGGTCGAAAACAGCAGGTCCTGGACAAGGTAGCACGTCCCGTGAACAGGTCAGGGTTCCATTGCCGCATACAAACAGCAGAAACTGGATCAGCAGCACGACCAGTTGGACTGGGGACAGGGACAGCCAGGAGTCGTAATGCCAGGTAGTCCTGAGGCATGGTCCTCTGGGAGGGGGGAGAGAAAGAGAGACATTGAGACTGCGCATGACAGCCTGGTCTCATAGACTAGACGTAACATACTAAAAGTAAATCCAGGACAGTCAAATTAGTATGATATTTTATGTTTGGTATGGTTACGTGAGGAAAAACCAAAAGTAGGGTGGTTGGTCAGGCATATAACGTAATTGTCTAGCAACCCAAAGGTTGCGAGTAAGAATCTCATCCTGGACCATTTTCACATTTTACTTTTCAACTACTTACAACTTTTTAGAACTTTTGCAACTACTAGCATGTTACCTAACCCTTAACCCTTTTTAGCTAACCCTAACCCTTTAACCTAACTCCTAAACTTAACCCTAACCCCTATCCTAGCTAACATTAGCCACCTACCTAGAATTTGTAACATATCATACGCTTTGAAAATTCATAACATATTGTACATTTTCCAAATTCTTAACATATTGTAAGTTTTGCAAATTCGTAACATATCATACAAAATGGGTGATGGACATCCACAAATTAATACATACCATACGAAACGTAACATACTAAATGGAGTGTCTTGGATTTCCATTAAGAATATGACAAAATGCTCTGAGACCCGGTTGAGCATGAGGGTGCTGCTACCTTTTTACTTAAACCCCACTTTGCCATCTAATCATTTTTACCTCAGCAAACGCACACTTACTGTTCTTTTACAATTGTGGAATATTTTACTGAGCGTTTGCAAAAAATAAATGTAATTGCTTCAACTTCATGTGATTGCTCAATCTGAATTTCATGCCATCTTTATCATTTTGAAAATCATTTCAGGGGGATATATTTTAAGAAAATGTATTTTGTATTTTAATATTTTTCTGTTAAATGATAATAGAAATGATTTGTCTTCGATTGTGCCTGTATTGGTAATAATAGAGATTGACATTTATTACATTTGTAATAATGGTCATTAAATTATTTCACAAAGTATATTAACCTTTTGTGTTTAATGTCATATTTTTGTTTCTGAATGTGGCTTGCTTGAATCCATACCCTGTTGTTATTGTGACTGCTGATGGTGTTTCCCCAGTTTCTAACCCCTTCTAAACATTGTAAGGTTGAGCTACATACTTCTTGTACCATTGGATTCCTCTATTTCTTCTGCGTCCATCGATACCAACCATTAATCTGTGTGATTAACGGGGGCTGAGCTAGGCGGTGTTTGTGAGACTAGGGCGCATCCCGAAGGTGGCCGGGTCTTTTTACAAAAATGTATGTAGAGTCCTAATGGTTTGAGCTACAAACTCATATAAGTGATCTATGAAAAGTTGGGACTCTGACAAACACACACATGTGACATGTTTTCCTCTATGACGCTCCCAAGCTACACAAGGGTCGTTAGAAGGTAAGGGGCTCTTCTACAGGACATAATGTCTATAATACTGTAATAAGCTCACATAGTTGCTGTCACAAACACCAAACTCCACACAGTTGTCACTGACTAGTTCAATACTAATTTCCCACTGAGCAAACAATTTCTGTACTTACAGCATTCATATAAATTCATTTTTATCTGGTTTTGCTTTGGTGGACTATTTGTTTTGGCATTTGTCAAAACTCATCAAATTGTTTTGTGTTCTACTTGTAGCCTTGGTTGTTCTGAAAATAGAATGGTCAAACTCTTCATTATGAGGCTAAATATAAGGGCAGGACATGCAGATGAATGAAAAGCCCATTTTTGCTGGGGTCTCGGGACTGATAGGGTTTAACCAATTTGACAAGAGTTAAAATGGGTACCTGCCCAGAGTGAACTGGGAATGCTGTCCTACACTGTGTCAAAGTACAAAGCCAAGGTTTTTACTTCCTGTCAGGACGTTTGAGTGTGTGCTAGCATCTCTACCTCATCCCTCACACTGTGATGTGTTCATAGTGCCTCCTGTCACATCAAAGTCAGATGGGAGGAGACATCCTTACCGTGCCTTTGGCACACTCCCATCCTTCAAACTGTTAGAAGTTAGTGCTGTAAGTATAGTAGACACGGGAAAGAGCACTGCCTGGCAGCACAGGAAGTTGGTGGCACCTTAATTGTGGAGGACAGGCTCATGATAATGGCTGGACCAGAATTAGTGGAATGCCATTCCATTCGTTCCGATCCAGCCATTATTATGAGCCTTTCTACCCTCAGCAGCCTCCACTACCTGACAGACACCAAATGTCTGGATATATAGGCCCAAAGAACCTGCTGTCTCTTTTTTTTATACTCAACTTTCTCATCACAACTTTTCCACTGTTATGAATCCTAATGGAATCAGACAACCAGAGCCAATGTGCAGGCAGGCATAGGCAGTGGTGCTCATTAACTAAAGGGAAATTGAAAGAAACTTATATCTAGACAAACTAAATATTCAAACTGGTCACTGGGAAATTTGTAACTCATTAGTTGAACAATTATAAACCATCTGTAGGCGGAATACAAATTACGTGTTACTATTCCTATTGAAAGAAGTCTGAAGAATAATTGTCATTTTGTCATGTCAAAATATTTAGCACAGGTCCTGGGTACTTTATAGTACATTACAAAGCTATGCCAAGTATTCTAGGGACTGATCTCATGGTGATACTGCAGTGGAATGCTTTTTTATGCAGATTTATGGAATAACATTATGTCTGTTGTGCAGCACAATTGGGAGAGCTCCATGTGGGATGCTTCAAATAAATCCCCATCACCTTTGAATTATATGATGCCCATTGTTCCCTTTAATACATAGATGTACATTCACTGGTCATATTCAATTGTTAATGGCATTGTTGTAGCCTAAATTTCAGGCTAATGCCATATTCACATGTAGATTTAATCTAATTTCTTTTTTTTACCATACAGCTTTATACCAGCAATAAAACGCAATGTGTTGGATTGAGAATGTTCTAATTGACAGCTCTTGAATGGTGTGAGTGTGGGAGAGAAGCTCCGGTTAGCTAGCGTTTTCCGGAGGCGCCAGTGCTAGCTTTTGTGTAACAGCAGCTGGACCATTCAGTTTGAACATGTTTACTCAACAGAATCGAGGCTTTCATGTCTTCATTCTCCCTCCCAAAACCAAGCTCCTATAACTTCTACAGTGAAAACACTCCACTGGGCACAGACGTCAATTCAAAGTCTAGCCTTGATATACATTTGATTGAGTTGTCAACTAACCTGAATTCAACGTGAAATCAACAAAACATTTCACCATGTCATTGGGTTTAGGTTAAAAGTTTGGTTAAAAAATGAAGGAAAAAAAGACGAAATGCCCTTATTGATGACTTTTGCAAATCCAATTCGTTTTCCACTTTGTCTTCACATAAATCTTTGTGGTTAAAATTACTTGTAAAGAGCGTTGATTCAACCAGTTTTTGCCCAATGGGACATTTAGAGCAAGATGTTTTTATGGTGGGAAGCAAAATAAATACTAACGTTACTCTGTGTGAGAAGACTGTACATCAATATTTTTTGTCGGGAAATATGGAGACCACCTGTAGTCTTCGTTTAGGCTAAGTTGTTCGCTTAAATATTTTGGTATAAATAATTGTGTAGTCCTGATGGTATCATTCTGAATGATGTGAAATGATGTATTTTTATGCATGAAGTTCAGTCATTCCTGCCCTTTAAGTGCCACCTTATTTTACATAGAGGTGTAGGCCTACTGTGTCTATAAGTGTTGTGTAAAAAAAAAAAATGAAATAGTAGCCTAATTAATAGAGATTCGTCCATAAATTGTCATTTCCTTTTATTTATTGGAGAATATTGCCATATCAATGTGATAATCAATGTTCCAATCACAGTTTGTTTCAGGACACATTACAATTCAGGACACATTACAATATGGCTGATTTCTTTTCCCAGAAATACACCAAGATATTACTTTAATATATTTTACAATATGTAAAAATATTTTACTTCACAATTGTGAAGTTAAAAATATATGCGCAATAGCACAATACATCATATGGAATTTACATTCTAAACAGAATAATACAAATAATTTCAACTTTTACGAACAAAAGATAAATTGTAAAGGGAATAATTATTTCCTACAAGAAGAGATCATACTTGGTCGTGCAGCTAGACCAACATATTATCTGGTTTTGACATCGAAAGTCTCATTATTTAACGTCTCAAAATAGGCTATGCGCATCACCAGGGTCTCCACAAAGGCCCTCTTCCACCTGCGGTGACACATTTCGGAGTTCTGCTGTTGTGAGGGACCGTCGTGCGGTTTGGACTCAGCACGACTCTGTCACCAAGTTTCTGTACCCGATGGAAGTGATTGACAAGCTTATGTTGCGAGTCAGTCGGCTGGTTGTGCGCTGAGAGGAAACGCAGCGTCTCCTCCAGGCACTGGGTGAATCCCTCCGCGTAGCTCTGGACAGTTGACGCTGCGTTGAATGAAGAAGCAGGGCGCGTGCTGTTGTCTTTCAGGTAAAACACAGCTGTCTCGAGAATGTCAGCCTTCTCCAGTTTAGAGTTGGGTTGGTGTGCTTGAAGTTCGGTTTTGAGGAGTGACTTGAGCTGTTCGATGCTGCTGTTGATGCGGTCTCGGCGCATCTTCTCGACCACTGGTTTTCTCAGCTGGATAAAATAAATAATCTGATTAGTTAATCGCAGTTTAAAAAGACATGTTCAAATTAAAAGTGAACTAATTTAAATGATGACTACAGAGGACAGTAGTCAATTGTACTTAGCCTACTTTGATTTTATCTTTCGTGGTCCTCACAATGTTGCACATATTGACTGGAGCCATTGCTATCGGTCAGTTGGTGTTTGTTCTTAGTAAAGATAGTTGCGGATGTCAGAAGTGTGGTTTGACCATCTCTACAGGGCTTCTGTATTTATACACCCCCTCGCAATGTAAACCCGTGTGGGTCTCAGTTTGACAGGTTTCCCACACTTGCTGGCCAATCAGGAACGCGGACAGTACAAAGAAAGAGGGTTCCATTACTTCATGCTAAATTGACTGTCTATTGCTTTGGGACAATGAGCGTGTCCCAAGGGAACAGGTGGACTGTGCAATAGAGTAAATGCTCTGAAATGTTTGACTCTGTTCCTTGCGACTGCATACCAAGATGTTGCTCCATTCACGGTCACACCAAAAGGCGGGAAACAAATCCGGAGTAAGTAAATGGGTTTCCAGAAGATTATTCAGGATCAAGAGGCGTTGCTTCTGTATGCTTTTCCCCGCAATTTTTAAAATACATTAGTTCGTTTGATGAATTCATTCAACCTTACACAATATTTGATTTGGCTATTTTATGTGCAAGTTATAATTATGATTGTTATTCTTATGCGCAAGTTATAATTATGATTGTTATAGCCACTCTTACTCATATTGTATTATAATAAGAACCATAACAATAGTATTATAATAAATAGCATATAATTAGACATTAGCCTATATAATACGTTTTTCAGAAACTAATATTATTATTATTATTATTATTATACTATGTCTGTTGTCATTGAAACGATATTTTCGATAAAGGCTATACAGCGACAGTCTATTTATATACAGGTAGCTTATGCGAACCTTTGTAAACGACTCTTTCCTGTTCGCTTCATCACCAATCGGTCAACAATGTATCAACGTGATATTTTTCCATATGGCCCCTTGGGAATGAGATGCCTCATTGAGGACCGTGACTAATGCGGTATTGAGCACAGCACACTTACATTGTTGCTCTGTTGAAAGTGTGCTGTGGGAAAGTTGGGACACCACAGCCTACAGGATTAGTCTTTGAATAGAGGAGCAGCTGGCTTCTGTGGCGGGAAACCTCTGTCAGCTGGGTGAGTTCTACAATACATGTTTCCTCTCTAGTTCTAGTTAGAGGGCATCAGTCCAGTTGTGCAACAGTTGTGAAATGTTCGAATTTCAATAAAATTGTTGTTGGTATTGTTTACATATTCAAAATTCCACAGATAATGAAAAGTTGCCCATTTCAATGGGAAAAGTTGCAGCAATCATTGCTGGCAACATTGTGGGCCTATTGGATAATGAAAAGAACCTGTTGAATCGAAAGTATGTCTACTCGAAAATAGTTGGGTTCTGCTGGATCATCTTAGATAATCCATACACATTTAATGGACAGCACTCCAAAGGTTCAATTTCAATGTCTTTTTCTTTTTTTTTTTACATTTTGTGTGATGTTTATAACCACATGAGATGCCATATAAACGGTGGTATCTTTTACATGACCTATTAGCTATAATTAGTTCACCTAGTTTCACTCATGGCCATGGGCACTGTCTTGTGTTACTTAGACCTATAATTATAGAACTGTTTAATTTGTTGGTCTATGTTATCTGTAACATCAATTAACATCTTACAGTAAAAACAGCTGTTTTTGTTCATTCATGCTGTTTCTGTGTATTTTTTAATTCCAGAGTATGAGATTGTCTTAACCAACCTTGCATCTCCCACATGTATCCCTCTCTCTCTTCCACCAAACTGTGCCATGTAAAAGGGCACAATGCATTCCTGACTGTTGTGCTGAACCAGGCTTCGCCTGAGAGGGGCAGGTGCTTGGTATCACGCGCCTCATCAAGTAGGGTATCCTTGAGGCATGAGCCACACAGGGACCTGGGAAATGCCTGACCTCTCTTTAGACCTGATAAATCCTCCTCAATGTGGACCCCGGTCTAGGGCATCCCATGGACATGTGACCTGAAGGGGGAAATTGTCAAATGTATGACTTCTGTCTTAGTCGACGCCCTGTCAGTACTGTCATGGGTCAGTGTGTTGGTGGTCAGTTTTAAAAGCTATTCACACATACAAAAACAATAAATATCTTATTCTTGCTCTGCAATGTACCACTTCATGTTTTTTCCATTAACTTCTTCCGGAGAAGGTTCAATCTTTTTTAGGTATAATTGGATTGTGTATTTACTGTATGTCCATGTCTGTCTTCCATTATCAGACAATAACACATATATAACATGTATTTGACTTTCTATCATAATAGCAGCCTCAAGTCTTATTATTTGCATTCCAGTATGATCTACCTGTGACTTCCTCTAGGTGTGGAGTGTGTGAGAGGCCTGGGCTCGCCCAGCAGAGTTCCAGATGGCCTATTGAGTTCCAGGCATAATGAGGGGTGATGGATCATTGGTGGCTGTGGCAGGGTGGGGCGCAACCGTGAATAGGGGCTAAGTGTGGGAAAGAGGAGCAGGTCGGAGCTCTCACACATTCCTCACTGGAGAGAGGGAGAGGGCCTTTGGCTGCACACAGACACTGGGACATCTGGGCTCAAAGCTATGGAGACTGTTTTGGTGTGTGTGCGTGTGTCCATGCACGTGGGCGAGAGTGTGTGTGTGTGTGTGTGTGTGGAGGGGCTTATAATGAGGCCATCGCTTTACTTCCTGAATAGATGGAATGTCCACATTGGAATGTGTTCATACTCAAATAATGTTTTCATCTGCATAGTCATGACTCACTTATTAGAAATATCTTTAAAGAGAGAAGAAAAGACAGACCAGAAATGATTTCCCTCCAAAAATACCCTTGCCATCTGCTTCTTTACACATCAAGCATTGACAAATAACTCACAGATTTTGTCCATTTAGTTTAGAGCAACCATTTGAATCAATGTTAAACATTTTAATGCAACTGTCTAGTAAGTTACTGAAGTATGTAGACATTTACCAATTATATTGACTTATTCACGAGTGATAGGAGATACATTATTTAGTAATAGCCTCTGATGATAAGAGAGTGAAGTTCACTGTATTGTACTGTCCGAAGGCTTCAGTGGGAGCAGATGTTTGAGTGCAGGTTCCATTAATGAGAGACCAGAGGAGATTAGAGGAGGAGAGGTGCAATCAGTGTTAGGTAAGTGTGCACGCACACAGGCCAGCCATGTGAACGAGGGCGAGGTGGGGGGAACACACGTGCCCCCTGGCTAAGCAGTGCCTCTGATCTGGGCAGCAGGTTGAAAGGGTGTCTCTAGAGGGGGAAAGGGGGTGGTGGATGGAGGGGAGATGGGGTGTGGCCTATTGACAGGAGGAGGTGTGAGTAGGACCCTCTCCTGCTTTCCCACACTCTCTTTCACATTTACTACATATTCTGTGGGGGGCTGAGTGAAGGTGTCTCACAATGGAAGTGTGCCTTCCCAGAAAGTGCTGGATAATTGTGTTTAATTGACATCTACAATGTGAATGTTTCTCTCTCTCTATCACTTTCTCTCTCTCTCTTTCTCTCGCTCTCTATCTCTCTCTCTCCCAGTGTACCTTTCTCATGCTTTCTGTACATGTGAAAGACAGAGAAGATGTAAATGGTATATAAGTTACGGATGTAAGGGGAGAGAAATTATACAATTTATACAGCACACTTACAGTACTATCACAGTATTGCAGTACATTCAATTTGATTTATTTGAATTCATGTTGATTTTTAATTAACATTGTGTCTTCTGATTATATTCATTGTCTCCTTAATAGGTTAGCATTCATTTCTGCAATGTGAAGTGTGCAGTATCTATATGCCTTTAGGGTTCCTTATCAAGTCTGACTCAGTCCTGATCTGCACAGGCCTGATAGGGAATGTTCCCAGGTAATAAAAGTGTAACGATGTGCTTGTGTTCAGTCTCTGCCTTTAATATCTGCAGCACCGTTCCCTCTGTTGAGGCCAGTAAACCATGAGATAATGGATGCCTCTCCCATTGTTGTGTCCGCCTCGCCCACTGGCCTCTGAGTGTGGGAAAGCTAATCCAGCCTGGTACACATGGCTTTGTAATGCTAATGGCCTCCTATAAATAGGGGAGTGGGCTCCTCTCTCAGCTCACAACCCTCTCGCCTTCCTCAGAGAAGTACACTCTCTCTCTAACAGAATGGCTCCTACCTACACCAGAGACTCTGACAACACCATGCTCTCTACTAAAGACAAACATAAAGTAAGTATTGTTTATATCACATTTGGAGTTACTCTGTTATATGGAATCCTTTTCTTCATGATTTGAACTTAAAGGACAGATAACTAACTGAATGCCCTCTTTTCTTCATCAGCTAAGGAAACCAGTTGTGGAGAAGATGCGTAGAGACCGCATCAACACCTGCATAGAGCAGCTCAAGACCCTGCTGGAGAGGGAGTTCCACAAACAGGACCCCAATGCCAAGCTGGAGAAGGCTGACATCCTGGAGATGACGGTGGGGTTCCTGAAACAGCAGCTGCAGCCTCAGAGCCCAGTCCCTCAGAGGGCCCACAGTGAGGGCTACTCCCAGTGCTGGAGGGAGACACTGCACTTCCTGTCTTCCAGCTCCATGAAGGACATGATGCTCCAGAACCTCCAGAGAGCTGGCCAGGACATCTGCCTCTCCTCTCCACTCTCCTCCCAACACCAAAACCACAGCCAGGGCCCAGTGAAGCAGGCCACAAATGGTCACGAACCAGTCTGGAGACCTTGGTAGAACCACCGCATAGAGACTCTCTATCTCACAAACTGGATGGGAGTTTACCATCTTTCTTGCTGTAGGAAATACATTTCCAAACGTTATACTGAAATTATATTATTTTCTTGTTATATTTGAACGGAATTCTACTGATGTGATTATTTGTTCTCAGAGAAGAAGATGAAAACATATTTGTATTAATTCATAATGAAGAATATGTGTGTATGCATTTTGTGCTCACTTGATGCACCAATGTGTTCTTTAGTCCTTTAATTTTCTATGAAGATGATTTGTAAAGGTTATATCTTAACGTGTATTGTTGCTTAGCTAACTCAAATCTGGCTTTAACTCTATTGTATGTACTGTTCTATTGAAGGACATTTACAAATGCTTTGATATGCCTTTTGTAAAGGCTTTTTGGGACCTTGTTGTTCCACCATAGGCACTGTTGTGCTGTGAAATGTATTGTTGACACTGTGTGTCTTTCATTCTCACTTGATAAAGTGAACAGACACATAAAATGTATTCCAATAAATGTTTTGGAAAGTAACCATACTGTGTGTGTGTTTCTAAAGGAGCTGTAGTTCACCAGGGGATGATGGGACATGTAGAAAAAGTCATAATACACAGGGTAGATGGAAAGTAACAATTTTATAAACGGAAGTGGAGATTAACAGGGAACAACAGATAACACAAACAGGCAGATGCACTCATAGATACTATAGGTAGAAGAGCAGGCATCTGGCCACATCATATAAAGTAAATCACAGTCTAATGCCTGTAAACCTAAGTTGTAGGGTCACAATTACTGTAATGGAATTCTCTATCTAGCTGTTACATTGAAGTTATTGGATATTGCGGAATTGCATAGTTTATCTTGTGAGATGCACTTCTTTTCAAATATAAATTTTGAAAATAGCTGTCTGCCCGAATATAGTTGCTTAATTTGGTGAGCTCACATCTCAACGCCAACCTGGAAATGTTGCGTGGTATATCTTGACATTTACATGAACATGTTTTTGTTAAGTAGAGATCACATTGAAAGTGATGTACAGTCAATGGAATAATACAAATAATAAAAACTGTGTTTATCAGTACATGCTGTGCTGAGACATATGTGTTGGTATTGGTGGTGGAACTGCATGTCTTGAACAGGCCATATTGATACTCTGTAGAGGTCAATAATCAATTATCAGGGATTGGCTTAGTATGTATACCACATGGTCTGCATCTGGTAGCATGGGTCTGGAGCTCACCCAGCTTTCCCACACTCCTCAACCAATAACAGCCCTGATTAGGACAATAGATAACATCAATGCTTTGTGTGTGACTGTCAATGTGACTGAGTGTGTGTGCGTGTGTGCGTGCGTGCGTGCGTGCACGACACAGAGTGAGAGAGAGACCATGCATGGGCTGTGGGTGGAGCAGCAGTCAGTGAGTTTAGAGGAGAATGTGTGTCATGGTTGGTATCGTGTGTGTGTGTGTGTGTGTGTGTGTGTGTGTGTGTGTGTGTGTGTGTGTGTGTGTGTGTGTGTGTGTGTGTGTGTGCGTGTGTGTGTGTGTGTGTGTGTGTGTGTGTGTGTGTGTGTGTGTGTGTGTGTGTGTGTGTGTGTGTGTGTGTGTGTGTGTGTGTGTGTGTGTGTGTGTGTGTGTGTGTGTGGCGGTGTGTGTGTTTGCTTAAGGTGTGTTGACTCTAATCTTTCACCTGGGAGCAGACTTACCCTCCAGACTGACACCTGCTTGCATCAGGCAGATAAGATAGGTTTCCCACGGCGCTACACAGCGAGGCCTTGCAACAGGCACAGGCCCATCCTATCATATAGATACTAACACTCACATCTTCAAAACAAATCTTAACCCTCACACGACTGTTGTGTCACTAAGTCAATAAATTCTCTAATATAATATAAGTGCATTCAAACTTTATTTTGTACACACCATTAGACTAAAGAACAGATAAATAAATGCAATGGCACACAGGGTGGAATATACTTTAACGAGAAAAGTAATTTAAATGTAAATCAAAACTAGTTTGAATACTATCCAAATTTAAATACATGCCAGTTTCATACATTATTTATGAAATGTGTACAGCCAATATTTTTTTTTTCTTGCTAAGAAATACAGAGGGACTGTTAACGATAATCACTTGTATTTAATAATGAAGAAGGACATGATGATTAAATGAATAAGCATTTTTTTTCTCCAGGCTGTGAGTGGGTGGGGGGGATCAGGATTCTCAGCATCATGCCTAGAGGATAATTTAGCGCGGCACACTTCCTTTGTCCCTGCGATGAAAGGGGAGAATGAAACAGGAGTGTGGGAAAGCCGAGGAGAGCCACGCCACACAGTCACACAGCCCGACAGGCAGTCAGGCAGCGGCCCGGCTCACCAGCTGTTTGATGAAACCAGAGCTGACCGAGCCGACGGCCCAACGTTAGCCTGGGGCTTAACATACAAAGCCCAAGACAGGCACGTTGGACACACACACAATGGCACATACACGTGTGTGCGCGCGGACGCTCATGTTCTTATTTTAATCGTACCTGTACTATATACATACATTATTACATGAGTATGCATTTAATGTTCTTTTATTGGGGTGCCAGTACATACAACATCAACATATTATCAATACATGCAAATTAATAAATAATAAAACATATCTTAATTAGAGCTACAAACTATAGACTGCAACTTCAATAAAACTATTATTGACCTATGAAGAGAATAGATTCTGAGATTTAGAGTACATGAATTGTGTGTGACAGAGTGTGACAGACAGACAGAGAGAGAAAGAGAGAGACAGACAGCAACACAATTAGACCCAAACAAATCATGAGAAAACTAAAAGATAATTACTTGACACATTGGAAAGAATTAACCAAATAACAGAGACCACTGGAATACTATTTGGGTCTAAACAGAGAGTAAATGCACAGTGGGAGAATACCTGATCACTGTGACTTACCCAAAATTAAGGAAAGCTTTGACTATTTTCAGACTCAGTGAGCATAGCCTTGCTATTGAGAGAAGCCGCTGTAGGCAGACCTGGCTCTCAAGATTAGACAAGCTATGTGCACACTGCCCACAAAATAAGGTGGAAACTGAGCTGCACTTGCCAAATGTATTACCGTATTAGAGACACATACTCCCTCAGATTACACAGACCTACAATGAATTTGAAAACAAATCAAATTTCGATAAACTCCCATATCTATAAGGTGAAATACCACTGTGTGCCTTCACAGCAGCAATATGTGTGACCTGTTGCCACAAGAAAAGGCAACCATGTATCCCATACATTTTAGAAACTTTAGGGTGTTTTCTATCCACAGGTATTAATTATATGCATATCCTAGCTTCTGAGTTTGATTAGTAGGCCGTTGAAAATGGGCACGAATTTTTTCCAAAATGCGCTGTGGCGCCCCCTATCCTAGGGTAACGTCAAGAGGTTAAGCCCTTTGAATTTAATTGGGAAGAGAGAGAGAGAGCTTGAGACTTCAGTGGCGAATAAATAATCAATATTACCAATATGCATTGTCAGTATCATTGTTTACTTTGGTATGATGTCCACTTGTGCACCCAGTTTAGGTTACATGTCAACAATATGAAAATACAATGTCTTCACACATTCACAACAAAATGTTTCAGTATTTTTTTATTTTACTAGGCAAGTCAGTTAAGAACAAATTCTTATTTACAATGACAGCCTAGGAACAGTGGGTTAACTGCTTTGTTCAGGGGCAGAATGACAGATTTTCACCACAGCTCGGGGATTCGATCTAGCAACCTTTCAGTTACGGGCCCAATGCTCTAATCACTAGGCTACCTGCCGCCCTAGTATGCATGATGATTCATCATGTGCAATCTGTTCCTTTATAAAAGGATTTCACTTAAACGTGATAATTCATCTCCAATACATATTTTGCATTTAGAATACAATTGATTCTATATTCATCATCAATATCTGAGTCGACTCCATAAGAGTCATATGCCACATGGCAGGAAGTTTAGATAGCAGAAAAAGTATTGCCTACGTCTACTCACAAAGCAGATTCATAGTAGTCTATTTTACAGACAGCTCCATACAGAGGACAACAAACTATAACGCTTGTCATATGACGTTTGCTATCCTTCTTAAAGGACCTAAGCAGATAGTACAATCAGAAACAGAGATTTCCTACAGGATGAAAGATGGTAAAAACCCATCCAGTTTGTGAGATAGAGAGTCTCTATGCGGTGGTTCTACCAAGGTCTCCAGACTGGTTCGTGGCCATTTGTGGCCTGCTTCACTGGGCCCTGGCTGTGGTTTTGGTGTTGGGAGGAGAGTGGAGAGGAGAGGCAGATGTCCTGGCCAGCTCTCTGGAGGTTCTGGAGCATCATGTCCTTCATGGAGCTGGAAGACAGGAAGTGCAGTGTCTCCCTCCAGCACTGGGAGTAGCCCTCACTGTGGGCCCTCTGAGGGACTGGGCTCTGAGGCTGCAGCTGCTGCTTCAGGAACCCCACCGTCATCTCCAGGATGTCAGCCTTCTCCAGCTTGGCATTGGGGTCCTGTTTGTGGAACTCCCTCTCCAGCAGGGTCTTGAGCTGCTCTATGCAGGTGTTGATGCGGTCTCTACGCATCTTCTCCACAACTGGTTTCCTTAGCTGATGAAGAAAAGAGGGCATTCAGTTAGTTATCTGTCCTTTAAGTTCAAATCATGGAGGAAAGGATTCCATATAAACAGAGTAACTCCAAATGTGATATAAACAATACTTACTTTATGTTTGTCTTTAGTAGAGAGCATGGTGTTATCAGAGTCTCTGGTGTAGGTAGGAGCCATTCTGTTAGAGAGAGAGTATACTTCTCTGAGGAAGGCGAGAGGTTTGTGAGCTGAGAGAGGAGCCCACTCCCCTATTTATAGGAGGCCATTAGCATTACAAAGCCATGTGTACCAGGCTGGATTAGCTTTCCCACACTCAGAGGCCAGTGGGCGAGGCGGACACAACAATTGGAGAGGCATCCATTATCTCATGGTTTACTGGCCTCAACAGAGGGAACGGTGCTGCAGATATCAGAGGCACAGACTGAACACGAGCAGGTCGTTACACTTTTATTACCTGGGAACATTCCTTATCAGGCAGATGGGGACTCGGTCAGACCGTAGACTTGATAAGAGACCTTAAAAGCATACAAAATGAGACACTGCACACTTCACATGGCAGATAGGCAGAGAATAATCACACTAAAGAGATTATTAACATAAAAAAGTAATTGTATGTAAAAAAAAAAAAGACATAAGGACATGTGCAAATAATGTTAGATAAAGAAAGCCAGATAGATGTCTTGTATTATCTTTCATGATCTTTGTAATGCTTCATCCCAGTTATCCTGACCCCCACACTTACAGTAACAGTTAGTATCATTAATATGTAGGACAAATGGATTATTCATCTAAACCATATTGGTCAGATCTCCCAATGGGGAAAGCACACTTCCAATCTGTCCCTCCAGATAACTAAACTGAGTGTGTGTGTGTGTGTGTGTGTGTGTGTGTGTGTGTGTGTGTGTGTGTGTGTGTGTGTGTGTGTGTGTCTGTGTGTGTGTATGTGTGTGACAGAGCGATAGGGGGAGGCAAGAGAGATGGAGAGAGATTATTCGTTCGTTTTAACTTTACATTAAATTCGTTCGAGGGCTAAAGTACGAAACTGATCTACCGACAGACGTTGCAGTAAACACCGAATGTAGACTATTACCCGGAAAGTGGGAAGTGAAAGGCAACCACACATTCGATTTCCTGCGGAGCAGCGCGTGGATCTAGCTTTATGAGTTATTTGACAAGCACCATGGGTGCAAAATGCATCTTTGATGTTTGTGGTAACGTGTGCCCGGCTACTCCTGTTTCCCCTCTATCTCACCATGTGGTGGACATCAAAGATCTGTCAAAGGAGACAGACTATTTTCCTCAAGGTAAATGGTGGGCTCGTGGGCAGTGTAGTTAGGCGCCAAGGTAGGTGTGATTAACCGGCACACTTTTGGGTGGCAGCATGTCACAGTCACACACTTATGTTCCTTCCAACAGTGTTAGTGGGACATGGCAAATGGGGGATGTCATCAAATATATGTCGCTGAAATGTTATTGCAGTCGTCGGCTATATGGTGGGCTGTGGAGTGTGGGAAAGCTGCAGGTGTTAAAAATCCACGCAATTAGGTAGGGATGCGCATAGTATAAATACAGACTCCACAGACTCATCACAAACTTCTTTGGATTGGGTTGCTGGGCTGTTGTAGCCTACATATAGCTTTGGGTGAGAGCTCGTTGAAGAATATCCACTCTAAATGTCCCAAGTTGGAACGCCTGTTTCCAACGGCCTGTTTCTAACGGCCATGGCTCCTTTTGCTGAAAGCAGTAGGCTTACTTCTGTTGAGAGCTCGCCCTGTTCATCCAGTAATAAGGTAAGTAGCGGAAAGCTCGGCATTTGACAAGCACAACACCATTTTTTTTATTTTTTCATTTTTTTTTTCTCAGTTGAATTATCACGAACAATAGCCTAATATTTTTTTCTTTATCCTTCCTTTAGTTACGGAAGCTCGTTGTGGAGAAAATTCGGAGAGACCGCATCAACAGCAGCATTGAGCAACTGAGAACACTTCTCCACAGAGGACAGATGTGTGGCCAGCAGCAGCAGCGCTTATCCAAACTGGAGAAAGCGGATATTTTGGAGTTGGCGGTGAGTTTCCTACAGAAGGAGACCAATGCGGACGTTTCGCCCACCTACTACCAGGGCTGCTCCCAGTGTCTGCAGGAGACCCTCCGCCCCCTGTCCCTTCACGCGCCCCTGCAGTCTGCAGAACAACAGGAGATCAAACGCTTTTACGTGCACCAGAAAACAGCCCTGTCCAGGAGCATGTCAAGTGAACAGCACGCGCGGTCTGCAGCCAAGCGGTCAACATCAAGGTCATCATCACCGCGGTCCCAAGGCTCTCTGTGGAGGCCATGGTAATAGTCTACTGACAACGATCACTGCATCACAAGACTAGGGAAGCGTACCTGAACATTTTGGATCATATTTGCTCCTCTCAACCCAACAACTAATGCTGTCGTTGATTTGTCTTATTTTGCCGTATAGGCTTTTTATTGTCAGTTGTTCAACATTTGCACATATCTTGTTTTGATGTACCCAGGAAATTATCTATAGTGTATGACGAACACTGCTTCAAAGCAATTTTATTATTATAGGGAGTAAGCTTCTCGAATTATTTTGCCTTTTGTAAAGGCGTTATATTCTGTTTTGTTGTATGATGTTACTTCTCTTTTCAAGTTCAGCAATGATTATTTTCACATCATGTTGTAATTGATACCACTTATTAAACATTCCTGATTATTTTCTACAAATTCTATCGGTTCTGTCTTCTATCTATTTCCCTCTTATCACACTGACTCAAGGTGCACTGAGCCAATTGTGGAATGACTTTCAACATAATTATCTAAGTAGGCTAACATTTATCAGTCTTAGCTAGCAATGGCATTAGTGACTTAGTTTAGAAAGACTGCTTTGTGTGGCGGGCAATTCTCGTTCAGCACCATGGACAATTCAAGAGCTTATCGCACACCAGGGGGCGCCACCAGATAAGTATTTTCAAAATGTTCTACACTTTTAGCTGTGGGTATTCACTTTTTGGGCTTAATCCGCACAAACTAAATGTGAAATGATCCCATTAATGGTCTGAGTGAGGAGATTAGTAAATAATAATGACAGGGAAAAAAGTGAAGAATCAATTAATTTGATTGCTTTTTTAGTTTATTAAAATTGACTCAACGTGAATAGACAAATAATAGTGATTTAACATCACAACCAGAACTTGGATAATTCTCCAAGACTTATGATACTCTAACAGAGTATAGGAAACACATTTACTGTCTTTATAAAAGACAACATCATTGTTTAAAATTAACAAGGGGTCTATGTGAGAGAATACACATTTATATGCAATATCTTCATTGCTGAAATTATCTGAATAACATTCACATGAAGCAAATTCTATAATTTTGATCTGACACAGATATATTACCCAGTTTGGGTGAAGTCTATTCACGGAGGAAGTTGAACAGACTGGTACATACTCAATAACTTTTCAATATTACCTTATCACTACAAAATGTAGTGGTAACATATAGACAATCACAAACAGATATAAAACCTATTTTGGGTTAAACATCCTCATGGAGGAACATTCAAGTTATTGTTGATCATGAATTAAAACATGATCAACATAATCAACACGTTTCATAAAACATAAATGGTTATTCTTTCAATTAACTCTTCTAAAATTGAGTTCATCGATTGGATCATTATCATAGAAAAAATATAAAAAGAGGTTCTCAGTCACAACAAGGCTTTTAAACCTCCTGCATAAGCAGAAAATGAGGAATATATATTCCTCTTCTCATTATTGTCCACAACATTAATCTTAGACCAACATGGTCCATTGTGTTTGTCTCAGAGTGGAGCTCCAGTCTGTAGGACTCTACCAGGGACCCCAGAGGACACAGTTGACTGGACTCTTCTCTTTGCTGATGCTGTGCTGGGTTGGGGGACTCAGCTGAGGGAGATCACTCTCCCTTCTGTTCTTATCAGAGGATGGCTGAAGTATCTGCAAGTGGCTCAGCAGTCTTCTCTAGGATGTGTCTTCACCTTATCTTTGGACAGGAAGTGCACAATCTCTTGGACACACTTGGAGCAGTGGAGGCTGCTGGGGGGAGGACGGCTCATAATAATTGCTGGAACGGCGCTAATGGAATGGCATCAAACACATTGAAACCATGTGTTTGATACCATTCCACCTATTCCGCTCCAGCCATTACCACAAGCCCGTCCTCCCCAATTAAGGTGCCACCAACTTCCTGTGACCTGGAGTAACCCTGGTGCTTAACATAAGGAGGAGCTCACTGGCTGGTACTGTTGTTGTCATCTCAGGAAGCAAACTGTCATCTCCAGGATGTCAGCTTTCTCCAGCTTGGAGTCAGACTGCTTGTTGAGGATCTCTGGATCCAGGAGAGACTTGAGCTGCTCAATGCTGCTGTTGATACGATCTCTGCGTAACTTCTCCACTGTCTTTCTGTCTTTCTTAGCTGCAAGAAGAGGATAATAATGAATAACCTTATTCTGAAATATGAAGTTATTGAAACAAATAAACCATTACAATTGATTTAATTTCCTTGAATTTAAATCTTCAATTTACCTTGTTTGTCAGAGTCAGATGCTCTTTAGAGTAGATCATTGCTGAAGTGATTGTAGGTGCCATGGCTGGATCTCTGTGCTGTAGAGGTCTCTGTGTAGAAAGTGAATCTGATTTCTAATGCCTTCATCTCTCCTATATATAGTCCCAAATCTGCATATGAAAGTGTGTGTCTTGGGCTTGTTGGAGTTTCTCACAGTCTGTAGCCAATGGGTGAGCTTGGGAGGACAATAAGGGATGTGGAGCTGCCACATGCTCAGTGTTCTTATTGCTGGGGGACAATGGTCACGTCTCAGGGGAACAGGTGGAGGGGTGGTGGGCGATGGAGAGTAACTCACAGAGCGCTGTGTGACTCTGGGAAAGTGGTGACCCCCAGATCTTCTGCCTGACGTTGGGATCAATGACACTGACAGAACACACGCTCATCATCACAATTTACACAGATCCTCTACATTAAAACTCTTGGTGCTACACAGGTCCTTTTGATTGTTGCGTTTGTTGTTGAATACCATTATTTTTGATACAGTACAGGTTCAGTCACATTTAAGCACTAGAAGATGGGTTTGACCTCTTTGATTGTGCTGTTATGAATGTGTTGTGCTCTCTTACAGATTCATTTCTAGGTAGGGCTGCTAATAAGATCCTGTTTGGATCACAGTTGACTGGCTGATGATGGTTATGTATTATACTCTCTTATGCTCCTTCTCTAAATTGGCTTCATTCCTTTTAGAAATTTGTGTCAAATACAAAACCTCCCAATTATTGCACTCAGTATGATCAATACGACATGAAATGAGTAACAAACTATAAAAAACGTGCACATTTATGTGGAGTCTAATTGATGAGTATTGAAGTGATTGATTATTGATGTTCTTCTTGAAGAGAAAGAGTTTTGTATCTACACACCTTCACTACTTCTGTATTCAGAGAATGGAGGGAATTCTCCTTCAGTGTTGTGAGTTCAGAGGTAGCAGATGTGTCCTCTGTCTTGGGGCTATTGGTTAGTGTGAGTAGAGAGCGGATCTGAGTTTCCCACACTGAGTCCTGTGTACTGTGATGAATGTACTACTAAAGCTGCTCAGTGGACTAGTAGTGACGGCCATTGGCTCTGTGTTGTCTATAGAAAGAGCCTGACATCACCAACCATCTGGATTCTGGAGGGAAAAACCAGGACTGGCTGATTCAGGTCCTGAACTCACAAGATGCTGATACACTGTTATAGAAACATCATTAAAATAATTATACAGAACATAGGAATATAATGCATAATACAAATGGCATTGAAAGTTATCGTAATTTATTTGTGGCTTATCTCTCATATTGAAACATAACCAGACACATATCCATATAATAATTGGGAAAGAAACATTTTCTACTCATGTATAGTTGCAGAGAATATGCTTACATAATATTTTTGATTTATTAATTGCATAAGCAAGAGTAATAAATAACCCCAAATACCCCCTCCCACCCATTCTATCCACTGAACAATACAAGTGTGCCTATTCCCCATTGAGACTCACAGGTGGTACTGATGAGGCTAAACTGAGACTCTGCTCTCCAGAGCACACTCTGCCCATTAAGATAACTTTTCCTAACCAATAGAAGTGTGTCTTGTTATATGCTAATTCATCTCTACACAGGCAGTTCCCATAAAGCCACTGCAGGTAAAGCCCATTCCTAAACTATTTTTCTTTTAAAAACTGATAAAGATACACTGTTAAAGATAATCAATGCAAACCTGTGTGCTTGTGTACACAAACAAATAGCGTGTTTTAACAATACCCAACATACAAACAGTATATGGATGGGGCCACAGTGTCTCCTGACCCCTCCTGTCTCAGCCTCCAGTATTTATGCTGCAGTAGTTTAACCTGTTAGGGCTAGGGGGCATTATTTACACGGCCGGATAAAAAACGTACCCGATTTAATCTGGTTATTACTACTGCCCAGAAACTAGAATATGCATATAATTATTGGCTTTGGATAGAAAACACCCTAAAGTTTCTAAAACTGTTTGAATGGTGTCTGTGAGTATAACAGAACTCATATGGCAGGCAAAAACCTGAGAAGATTCTGTACAGGAAGTGCCCTCTCTGACCATTCCTTGAGCTTCTTGACTCTTTTTATTGAAAACTTAGGATCTTTGCTGTAACGTGACACTTCCTACGGCTCCCATAGGCTCTCAGAACCCGGGAAAAAGCTGAATGATGTCAAGGCAGCCCCTGGCTGAAAAACATTAGCGCGTTTGGATAGTGGTCGGTCAGAGTACTATGAGACTCAGGCGCGTGCACGAGGCGACCCCATGTTTTTATTTTCTCTCTCTTTGTACTAAAACACAGATTCCCGGTCGGAATATTATCGCTTTTTTACGAGAAAAATGGCATAAAAATGGATTTTAAACAGCGGTTGACATGCTTCGAAGTACGGTAATGGAATATTTAGATTTTTTTGGTCACGAAACGCGTCGTGCGCGTCACCCTTCTTTACACTTCGGATAGTGTCTTGAACGCACGAACAAAACAGAGGATATTTGAACATAACTATGGATTATTTTGAACCAAACCAACATTTGTTATTGAAGTAGAAGTCCTGGGAGTGCATTCTGACGAAGAACAGCAAAGGTAATAACATTTTTCTTATAGTAAATCTGACTTTGGTGAGGGCTAAACTTGGTGGGTGTCTAAATAGCTAGCCCTGTGATGCCGGGCTATCTACTTAGAATATTGCAAAATGTGCTTTCACCGAAAAGCTATTTTAAAATCGGACATAGCGAGTGCATAGAGGAGTTCTGTATCTATAATTCTTAAAATAATTGTTATGTTTTTTGTGAACGTTTATCGTGAGTAATTTAGTAAATTCACCGGAAGTTTGCGGGGGGTATGCTAGTTCTGAACGTCACATGCTAATGTAAAAAGCTGTTTTTTGATATAAATATGAACTTGATTGAACAAAACATGCATGTATTGTATGACATAATGTCCTAGGTGTGTCATCTGATGAAGATCATCAAAGGTTAGTGCTGCATTTAGCTGTGGTTTTAGTTTATGTGACATTATATGCTTGCTTGAAAAATGGGTGTCTGATTATTTCTGGCTGGGTACTCTGCTGACATAATCTAATGTTTTGCTTTCGTTGTAAAGCCTTTTTGAAATCGGACAGTGTGGTTAGATTAACGAGAGTCTTGTCTTTAAAATGGTGTAAAATAGTCATATGTTTGAGAAATTGAAGTAATAGCATTTCTAAGGTATTTGAATAACGCGCCACAGGATTCCACTGGCTGTTACGTAGGTGGGACGATTTCGTCCCACCGACCCTAGAGAAGTTAAGTGTCGGGGGGCTAGGGTCAGTCTGTCACATCTGGAGTATTTCTCTTGTCTTTTCCGGTGTCCTGTGTGAATTTAAATATGCTCTCTAATTCTCTCTTTCTCTTTCTTTCTTTCTCTCTCTCGGAGGACCTGAGCCCTAGGACCATGCCTCAGGACTACCTGGCTTGATGACTCCTTGCTGTCCCCAGTTCACCTGGCCTGCTGGAACCCTGACCTATTCACCGGACGTGCTACCTGTCCCAGACCTGCTGTTTTCAACTCTCTAGAGACAGCAGGAGCGGTAGAGATACTCTCAAAGATCGGCTATGAAAAAGCCAACTGACACTTACTCTTGTGTTACTGACTTGTTGCACCCTCGACAACTACTATGATTATTATTATTTGACAATGCTGGTCATTTATGAACATTTGAACATCTAGGCCATGTGCTGTTATAATCTCCACCCGGCACAGCCAGAAGAGGACTGGCCACCCCTCATAGCCTGGTTCCTCTCTAGGTTTCTTCCTAGGTTTTGGCCTTTCTAGGGAGTTTTTCCTAGCCACCGTGCTTCTACACCTGCATTGCTTGCTGTTTGGGGTTTTAGGCTGGGTTTCTGTACAGCACTTTGTGATATAAGCTGATGTAAGAAGGGATATATAAATCAATTTAATTTTATTTGATTATATAGTATATTAGGAAAGTATTCAGACCTCTTGACTTTTTTCACATTTTGTTTCGTTACAGCCTTATTCTAAAAATGATTAAAATTGTTTATTTTCCTCATCAGTATACACACAATACCCCATAATGACAAAGCAAAAACAAGTTTTTATAATTTGTGCAAATGTATGAAAAAAATGAACGTAAATATCACATTTACATAAGTGTTCAGACCATTTACTCAGTACTTTTTTGAAGCAACTTTGGCAGCGATTACAGCAATAAGTCTTCTTGGGTGTGACGTTGCAAGCTTGGCACACCAGTATTTGGGGAGTTTCTCCTGTTCTTCTCTGCAGATCCTCTCAAGCTCTGTCAAGTTGGATGGGGAGCGTCGCTGTCACGCCCTGACCTTAGAGAGCCTTTTTATTCTCTATTTGGTTAGGTCAGGGTGTGGCTTGTGTGGGCATATCTATGTTTCTATTTCTTTTTTGGCCTAGTATGGTTTCCAATCAGAGGCAGCTGTTTATCGTTGTCTCTGATTGGGGATCATACTTAGGCAGCCGTTTTCCCACCTGTGTTTGTGGGTAATTATTATTTTCTGTGAGTGTTTGTGTGCACCACAGTTGCGCCACGTTTGATTTCTGTTTACCTGGTTTTTGTGAAAGGTTTCACTTCCATTAAAGATGTGGAATTACATGCACGCTGCGCCTTGGCTCATTTATGACAGGGAGTTTGAAGACAGTGATCGTGACAGTTGCTGCACAACTATTTTCAGGTCTCTCCAGAGATGTTTGATCGGGTTCAAGTCCGGGCTACGGCTGGGTGACTTGTGCCGAAGCCACTCTTGCGTTGTCTTGGCTGTGCGCTAATGGTTGTTGTCATGTTGGAAGGTGAACCTTCGCCCCAGTCTGAGCAGTCTGGAGCAGGTTTTCATCAAGGATCTCTCTGTACTTTGCTCCATCCATCTTTCCCTCGATCCTGACTAGTCTCCCAGTCCCTGCCGCTGAAAAACATCCCCACAGCATGATGCTGCCACCACCATGCTTCACCGTAGGGATGGTGCCCGGTTTCCTCCAGATGAGATGCTTGGCATTCAGGTCAAAGAGTTCAGTCTTGGTTTCATCAGACCAGAGAATCTTGTTTCTCATGGTCTGAGAGTCTTTAGGTGCCTCTTGGCAAACTCCAAGCGGGCTGTCATGTGCCTTTTACTGAGGAGTGGCTTCTGTCTGGTCACTTTACCATAAAAGCCTGATTGGTGGAGTGCTGCAGAGATTGTTGTCCTTCTGGAAGGTTCTTCCATCTCCACAGAGGAACTCTGGAGCTCTGACAGAGTGACCATTGGGTTCTTGGTCACTTCCCTGACCAATGCCCTTCTTCCTCGATTGCTCAGTTTGGCTGGGTGGCCAGCTCTAGGAAGAGTCTTGGTGGTTCCAAACTTCTTCCATTTAAGAATAATGGAGGCCACTGTGTTCTTGGGGACCTTCAATGCTGCAGCTATTTTTCGGTACTCTTCCTCAGATCTGTGCCTCAAAACAATTCTGTCCCGGAGCTCTACGGACAATTCCTTCGACCTCATGGCTTGGTTTTTGCTTTGACATGCACTGTCAACTGTGGGAACTTATAAGGACAAGGGTGTGCCTTACCAAATCATGTCCAATCTATTGAATTTACCACAGGTGGACTCCAATCAAGTTGTGGAAACAGCTCAAGGATGATCAATGGAAACAGGATGCACCTGAGCTCAATTTCAAGTCTCATAGCAACGAGTCTGAATACTTATTTAAATAAGGTATTTCTGTTTTTAAGGTTTTATAAATTAGCAACATTTTCTGAAAACCTATTTTCGCTTTGTCATTATAGGGTATTGTGTGTCGATTGATGAGTGGAAAAAAGAATTTAATACATTTTAGAATAAGGCTGTAAAGTAACAAAATGTGGAAAAAGGGAAGGGGTCTGAATACTTTCCGAATGCACTGTAAATACTGGACTAATTGCATTGATCTTGAAGAAGAAGTACTGCCCAAATGTGGCGCAAAAAAGCAAATTATCAAAATATGTCTTCAACCTTTATTTTGAAAATGTATATATTTTATCAGTTTTCCTGCAAGACACAAAATACAGAACATTTATAGGCTCATTAGCAATAGCTCCCTAGATTTCCCCAGTGAGACCTAGAACCCCGCTCTAATCTTTGACAGTCCAGGTTAGAGGTCGGAATCTATTGCCCCAAAGGGGCTCTGTGAGTGAGTTTTCCTGGGTTTCCCACACTCTCTCCGTTCACTGCTTTCAATGGAGGAAGAATAGAAGTGTGTCTTATTACACATCACATTATGCAGCCCAGCAGCCATACATTTTTAAACCACTAAAATGACAGCAGAAGTTTTCTTCCAACACCTGGAATCACTGATGAGCAAACAAAATTCTATTGCAATACATTCTGATATACTAAAAATACATGTATGTAAAACAGGTGTTTCAGTAAAAACAACATAGCCATTCTTCTGGGAACTCATATTATCAATTATCTCTTTCAAACTACATTACACTTTAGTGATATTATATGTCAAATAAACAGCCTGAATCTTTCATTCGTATTTTCGGACTATATCAAACCAATTCATGTGAAGTTATAATGTATGACTAGAAAAATATTTATCGTACTCTGTAGATTTTGAACAAAGCACAAAGAGGTGAACGATATATATATTTAGTGTGTTATTCTTTCTAGATAATTCTGTAGAATCTAAACTCATAGTAGGCTTTGTTTGATTCAGCTCCATATGGTCTAGCTAGTAGCTCTATGTGGAATTTGATAAATCAGTAATATAACTGTGATGGAAGGTTGTCAAGAGAAGAATAGACTAACAAACAACAAGATTTCATTTCATGATTTGTGTATTTATTGAGTAGCTCAATGAGTCTCATCATTGAAAACCTTAATTTAAGGTAAATATTTCAATAGAAATAAAGTGATTAAACATCACAACAAGAATTTGGATAAATCTCCAAAACATAAGATACTCTAACAGAGTATAGGATACACAGTTACTGTCTTTTGAAAATAAACAAGAGGTCTTACAATGAGAAAGAACAGTTTTCTCCCATCTGCAATGTGCACATTATTCAAATAATGTGAGCAACATTTTCACACATGAAGCCTTTGCACATAGTCTGATCTTCAAACAGATCAAATATTGCTTATCACAGAGTGACGATAACAGTGATGCTCTAGCTTAGGTTGATCTATATCAAACAGATAACTGACACATGCTTCACAGAAGATGCTCAATATAACGTCAACATGACGTTATCACTACACAAATGTAGCGGTAACAAGAAAACAAACAGTTGTTTTCTCTTATACGTTTTGACCTTTAAACAGATAGACAGTCACACATTTTTTTATGAAAAACGACACATTGTGGGTCAAAAGTCCTTATGAAAGATCATTCAGGTTATTGTTGATCTTGAATGAACACACGATCATCATAACTAACACGTTTCACAAAACATAAAGGTTATGATTTCAGAAATGCGGTTGAACTGAAATGAAAAGTCTCAATCACAGAAAGACTTGTAAAAACTCCTACATAAACAGAAGATAAAGAAGATCTATTCTCATCCATGACATTAACGTTAGACCAACATGGTCCATCAAGTTTGTCTGAGTGCAGCTTCTTCAGGACTCTACCAGGGCCTCCAGAGGGCGCTGTTGACTGGACTCTTCTCTTTGCTGATGCTGTGCTGGACTGGTGAGCTCAGCTGAGGCAGGTCACTCTCCCTTCTGTTCTTATCAAAGGATGGCTGGAGGCTCTGGAAGTGGCTCTGCTGTCTTCTCTGGGATGTGTCTTCACCTCATCCTTGGACAGGAAGTGCACAATCTCTTGGACACACCTGGAGTAACCCTGATTGACAGGTGCTTAGCATGAGGATGAGCTCACTGGCTGGTACTGTTGCTGTCGTCTCAGGAAGCAAACTGTCATCGCCAAGGTGTCTGCTTTCTCCATCTTGGAGTCAGGCTGATGGTTGAGGATCTCTGGACCCAGGAGAGACTTGAGCTGCTCAATGCTGCTGTTGATACGATCTCTGAATAACTTCTCCACCACTGGCTTTCTTAGCTGCAAGAAGAGAAGAGGAGAGTCATTAATAACCTTATTCTGATATATGGCATTATTGAAACAAATAAACCATCCATCAAAGAAGATAAATGTCCTTCAATTTGAATCTTCAATTTACCTTATCGGTCAGAGTCAGGTGCTCCTTGGAGTAGATCATTGCTGAAGTGATTGTAGGTGCCATGGCTGGATCTCTGTGCTGTAGAGGTCTCTGTGTAGAAAGTGAATCTGATTTCTAATGCCTTCATCTCTCCTATATATAGTCCCAAATCTGCATATGAATGTGTGTGTCTTGGGCTTGTTGGAGTTTCTCACAGTCTGTAGCCAATGGGTGAGCTTGGGAGGACAATAAGGGATGTGGAGCTGCCACATGCTCAGTGTTCTTATTGCTGGGGGACAATGGTCACGTCTCAGGGGAACAGGTGGAGGGGTGGGGGTGATGGAGAGTGACTCACAGAGCGCTGTGTGACTCTGGGAAAGTGGTGACCCCCAGATCTGCCGCTTGATGTTGGGATCAATGACACTGACAGAACACACACTCATCATCACAATTTACATGTGAGATTGACACAGAGCCTCTACATTAAAACTCTTGGTGTTACCCAAATCCTTTAGATTGCTGCATTTTGAAGGACAGTCTGCTATTTCCTTGATACAGTGCAGTTTGGTCACATTTAAGCACTTTAAACGATTTTAAACTGTGTTAATCTGATATGATGAATGACTTGAATTGTTTTACTTTATTTATAAACAGTATATCCATTTGGTAATTCCTTGTGATTTCAGTATGTAACTTTTTTAAATCCAGAAAAATAGAACAATTAGACAATAATAGGGCAAAGTAGGATGTCATGTGTTTTGCATGGAATGCTCTCCCTGTTTTGGGAGTCCAGATGCAGCAGATTGTGTCCTCTGTCTTGAGAGAGCTAGTCGAGTTTTCCACACTGCTGTGATCGATGCACTACAAAAGCGGCTCAGTGATCCATTAGTGATGGCAATTAGGTCTGTGTTGTACTATAGACAGAACTTGACTTCACAGACAATCTGGATTCTGGAGGGATACACCAGCACTGGCTGATTCAATGCCTAAACTCACAAGACACACTTTTAGAAAGAGATTGTTAGCAAATCAAAAGAGCATATGATTGTGTCTACTTTCGAACTAAAACCTTACATTTTTACTTTTTGTTTAATGACAAAATATTTTAAATTCCCTTGGGATTTGTGAGTGCTTTACTTCTGTCTACACAAATAAATGGGCTACACAAATAAATGGGCTACACAAATGTACTAATAAAGATTGTTTAATCATAGAGATAGAACAACTGAAAATGGCTATCTTAACTTTGGTAAACCTGAGGTTCCTTTATTTATTCTTTCTTTTATTACCCTCATAAAGTATGCCTTTTCCCCATTGAGACTCACAGGTGCTGGTGGGACTGACAAAACTAAACTATGACTGCTTTCCAGAGCTTTCTCACACTCTGCCCATTGAGAGAGCTTCTACTAAACAATAGAAGTGTGCCTTGTTAAATGTTAATGAATCTCTACACAAGCAGTTCATTAAAAGCCCCCTGTTTTTCAATTTTCGCCTAAATGACATACCCAAATCGAACTGCCTGTAGCTCAGGCCCTGAAGCAAGGATATGCATATTCTTGGTACCATTTGAAAGGAAACACTTTGGAGTTTGTGGAAATGTGAATTGAATGTAGGAGAATATAACACAATAGATCTGGTAGAAGAAAATTCAAAGAAAAAACCAACCGGTCTTTTTCTACCGCCATCTTTGAAATGCAAGAGAAAGGCCATAGTTATAGCCGTCACTCTGGTTGTAATTCCGATAGTCTCCACAAGATGGCAAGTGTATGTGCAAAGTTTCAGATGGATAACTTAAAAAATGGGTACATTTGGGCAAATCGTGAAGAAGACATTCGCATTTTAATTCCATTTTTCTGCAAAAATGTCATCAAATCTGTTTACTTGGACTTTGATTTAGCTTTCCAAGTATTAGTAGCCATATTATAAGTTCAACATTTGCAAAACAACCGTTTTTCATAACTTCATAACTCTGAATATCCTTATAATTTGTGTCCAAAATGAAAAGGCATGCTGTCATACAAGGTTAGTAGCTACATTTTACGACATATACATGGTGAAATCAATTTGTACTATACTGTAGGTTTCATGGATAGTCCCTTAAAGCCCAGCTCATTGGCTATCTAGCTAGCTTTGTTTGACCCCGATTGGTGCTTATTTGACAAAGATACAGTCGTTCAAGTGATGGCCGCCCGGCGTGCCATTAAGGCATCGCTCTCTGACCAAATATGGTGTCCTATAGGATATACTACACCCCTAATGAAATAGTGAAGCCTTGTTACCTTCTAGGTTCTCTGAGGAATACATACGAACGTGAAAAAATGGCAGCAGTTTTACGGGCGCCCAACCAATTGTGCTATTATGTGGTTTTTTTCGCGTTATTTGTAACTTATTTTGTTCATAATGTTTCTGCAACCGTATCTTACGTAAAAAAGAGCTTCTGGAGATCAGGACAGCGATCACTCACCTCGGATTAGACAAAGATTTTTTCTACAACAAGGAGGACGCAGAGGACATTCTCCAAACACCCCACAGGGCCGACATCCCCGTTATTTGCAAGAGGAAGCGACGCAGGTACAGAGGACAAAGAGCCGAATGCCTTGCCAGGACCCAGAGAAGGCTAGTGGGAAAGCTGCCATTACAGTCAATACTACTCGCCAACGTGAAATCATTGGACAGTAAATTAGACGAGGTACGATCACGAATATCCTACCAACGGGACATCAAAAACTGTAATATCCTATGTTTCATGGAATCGTGGCTGAATGACGACATAGATATTCAGATAGCGGGATATACACTGCACCGGCAAGATAGAACAGCACACTCCAGTAAGACGTGGGGGGGTGGTCTGTGTATATTTGTAAACAACAGCTGGTGCACGAAATCTAAGGAAGTCTCTAGATTTTTCTTGCCTAAAGTAGAGTATATTGTGATAAATTGCAGGCCACAATACCTGCCTAGAGAGTTTTCAGCTATAATTTTCGTGGCTGTTTATTTACCACCACAGACAGATGCTGGCACTAAGACCGCACTCAGTCAGCTGTATAAGGAAATAAGCAAACAGGAAACCACTCACCCAGAGGCGGCGCTCCTAGAGGCCGGAGACTTTAATAAACGGAAACTGAAATCAGTTATACCAAATTTCTATCAACATGTTAAATGTGCAACCAGACGGAAAAAAATTCTAGATCACCTGTACTCCACACACAGAGACGCGTACAAAGCTACCACTCGCCCTCCATTTGGTAAATCCGACCACAACTCTATCCTCCTGATTCCTGCTTACAAGCTAAAATTAAAGCAGGAAGCACCAGTGACTCGGTCTATAAAAAAGTGATTAGATGAAGCAGATGCTAAACTACAGGACTGTTTTGCTATCACAGACTGGAACATGTTCCGGGATTCTTCCGATGGCATTGAGGAGTACACCACATTAGTCACTGGCTTTATCAATAAGTGCAACGATGACGTCGTCCCCACAGTGACTGTACGTACATACCCCAACCAGAAGCCATGGATTACAGGCAACATTCGTACTGAGCTAAAGGGTAGAGCTGCCGCTTTCAAGGTGCGGGACTCTAACCCGGAAGCTTACAAGAAATCCTGCTATGCCCTGTGACGAACCACGAAACAGGCAAAGACTCAATACAGGGCTAAGATTCAATCTTACTACACCGGCTCCGACGCTCGTCTTATGTGGCAGGGCTTGCAAACTATTACAGACTACAAAGGGAAGCGCAGCCGCGAGCTGCCCAGTGACACGAGCCTAACAGACGAGCTAAATCACTTCTATGCTCGCTTCGAGGCAAGCAACACTGAGGCATGCATGAGAGCATCAGCTGTTCCGGACAACTGTGTGATCACGCTCTCCGTAGCCGACGTGAGTAAGACCTTTAAACAGGTCAACATACACAAGGCTGCGGTGCCAGACGGGTTACCAGGACATGTGCTGAACAACTGGCAGGTGTCTTCACTGACATTTTCAACATGTCCCTGATTGAGTCTGTAATACCAACATGTTTCAAGCAGACCACCATAGTCCCTGTGCCCAAGAACACTAAGGCAACCTGCCTAAATGACTACAGACCTGTAGCACTCACGTCCATAGCCATGAAGAGCTTTGAAAGGTTGGTCATGGCTTACATCAACACCATTATCCCAGACCCACTCCAATTTGCAAACCACCCCAACAGATCCACAGATGATGCAATCTCTATTGCACTCATTTTACATTTTAGTCATTTAGCAGACACTCTTATCCAGAGCAACTTACAGTAGTGAGTGCATACATTTCAGAAATGTTTTCTCCGTACTGGTCCCCCGTGGGAATCGAACCCACAACCCTGGCGTTGCCAACACCATGCTCTACCAGCTGGGCCACACGGGACCACTCCACATTGCCCTTTCCCACCTGGACAAAAGGAACACTTATGTGAGAATGATATTCAATGACTACAGCTCAGCGTTCCACACCATAGTACTGTCAAAGCTCATCACTAAACTAAGGATCCTGGGACTAAACACCTCCCTCTGCAACTGGATCCTGGACTTCCTGACGGGCCTCCCCCAGGTGGTGAGTGTAGGTAGCAACACATCTGCCACACTGATCCTCAACACTGGAACTCCCCAGGGGTGCGTGCTCAGCCCCCTCCTGTACTCCCTGTTTACCCACGACTGCATGGCCAGGCACGACTCCAACACCATCATTAAGTTTGCAGACGACACAACAGTGGTAGACCTGATCACCAACAACGACGAGACAGCCTATAGGGAGGAGGTCACAGACCTGGCCGGGTGGTGCCAGAATAACAACGTATCCTTCAATGTAACCAAGACTAAGGAGATGATTGTTGACTACAGGAAAAGGAGGACCGAGCACGCCCCCATTCTCATCGACAGGGCTGTAGTGGAGCAGGTTGAGAGCTTCAAGTTCCTTGGTGTCCACATCATCAACAGACTAGAATGGTCCAAACACACCAAGACAGTCATGAAGAGGGCACGACAAAGCCTATTCCCCCTCAGGAAACTAAAAAGATTTGGCATGGGTCCTGAGATCCTCAAAAGGTTCTACAGCTGCAACATCGAGAGCATCCTGACTGGTTGCTTCACTGCCTGGTACGGCAATTGCTCGGCCTCTGACCACAAGGCACTACAGAGGGTAGTGCGTACGGCCCAGTACATCACTGGGACTAAACTGCCTGCCATCTAGGACCTCTACACCAGGTGGTGTCAGAGGAAGACCCCAGCCACCCCAATCATAGACTGTTCCCTCTACTACCGCATGGCAAGCGGTACCGGAGTGTCAAGTCTAGGACAAAAAGGCTTCTCAACAGTTTTTACCCCCAAGCCATAAGACTCCTGAACAGGTAATCAAATGGCTACCCAGACTATTTGCATTGTGTGCCCCCCAACCCCTCTTTTTACGCTGCTCCTACTCTCTGTTTATCATATATGCATAGTCACTTTAACCTGTTAGGGCTAGGGGGCAGTATTGACACGGCTGGATAAAAAAACGTACCCGATTTAATCTGGTTACTACTCCTGCCCAGTAACTAGAATATGCATATAATTATTGGCTTTGGATAGAAAACACCCTAAAGTTTCTAAAACTGTTTGAATGGTGTCTGTGACTATAACAGAACTCATATGGCAGGCCAAAACCTGAGAAGATTCCATGCAGGAAGTAGCCTGTCTGACAAGTTGTGTTTCATCTGGGCTCTTTTTATTGAATATTTAGGATCTTTGCAATAACGTGACACTTCCTACGGCTCCCATAGGCTCTCAGAGCCCGGGAAAAAGCTGAAGGATATCGAGGCAGGCTCTGGCTGGAACACATTATCGCGTTTAGGGTGTTTTCTATCCAAAGCCAATAATTATATGCATATTCTAGTTACTGGGCAGGAGTAGTAACCAGATTAAATCGGATACGTTTATTATCCGGCCGTGTAAATACTGCCCCCTATCCCCAACAGGATATATCAAACCTATCGTGAAGAAAAAAGTGTTTTGTTAGGAGCTCTCCTCAAACAATAGAATGGCATTTTTTCACAGTAATAGCTACTGTAAATTGGACAGTGCAACTATATTAACAAGAATTTAAGCTTTCAGCCGATATAAGACACTTATATGTACCGACATTTGTTGTTTCTCTAAAATCGGCGATCTTGACATAATCCGCTGCATGATTTACAACTGTCCCGTTGACGGAACGCCGATCTTTAAGAAGTTTTAAGTCCCTGGTGGCAAAGCTCATTACTGAAATATTGTTCTTAAGAAACAGATAAAAACTCACTGTTACATAGTATCAATTAAAGTTGGATGTGTGTTTGTGTACACAAACAAATTCCATATTTTCAACCCTGCCCCACATATAAACCATTTAGAAAATGTGTTTAAATGCATTATGCCACTGGTTGTGTACATAAGCCTTATTGACCGCAAGGCACTAGTAGAGAGGGTAGTGCGTACGGCCCAGTACATCACTGGGGCCAAGCTTCCTGCCATCCAGGACCTCTATACCAGGCGTTGTCAGAAGAAGGCCCTAAAAATTGTCAAAGACTCCTGCAACCCTAGTCATAGACTGTTCTCCCTGCTACCGCACGGCAAGCGGTACCGGAGCACCAAGTCTAGGTCCAAGAGGCTTTTAAACAGCTTCTACCTCTAAGCCATAAGACTGCTGAACATCTAATCATATGGCTAACCAGACTATTTGCATTGACCCCCCCTTTTACGCTGCTGCTACTCTCTGTTATTATCTTTGCATAGTCTCTTTAATAACTCTACATACATGTACATATTACCTCAATTACCTCCAATAACAGGTGCCCCCGCACATTGACTCTGTACCGGTACCACCTTTATATAGCCTCGCTATTGTTATTTTACTGCTGCTCTTTAATTATTTGTTACTTTGGTTTCTTTCTTTTTTTGTGTATTTTTCTTAACACTGCATTGTTGGTTAAGGGCTTGTAAGTAAGCATTTCACTGTAAGGTTGTATTTGTATTTAGCGAATATGACATATAAAATTTGGATTTGATTTGATTTGTAAGTGGGTTCTTGGAGAAGGGCACATTTCTGCCACAAAAATACATAATGGATGCCTTCAAATGTTTCAAATATGATGTTTTTATTTTTATTTTCAAAACATTTGCAAAGTTCTACCTCCATGACCCAAGTGCTCAACATTTGTGTGATAATAAGAAATAGATCCATTGATTTCCCCAATAGAGAGCCAGACCGCCCTCTAACCTCTGTCAGTCCAGGGTAGAGGGCTGAGTCTGTTATCCCAAAGGGGCTCTGTGAGTGACTTTTCCTCAGTTTCCCACACTCTCTCAATTCACTACTTTCAATGGAGGAACAATAGAAGTGTGTCTTATTGCACATCACATTAGCTATTGAGTTTTGGGGGCACAGCTGCCCTAAACTTTTAGAGCACTAAGATGACAGTAGCAGTTTTGGTCCAACACCTGAAATTACTGATGACCAAACTAAACTCACTGAAATGGAATTGTTATACATTCTGATACACTGAAAATACATTTATGTAATATATGCATGTCAGTAAAAACAAAATCACATTCATGCCTCCTGGAGAATATTTATGATTAATTCTCATTAAAGTCACTTTCACATGCCAACTAAAACAATTCATGCAATGTCTTGTCATGTCTTTCCTGGTTGAATAAAGGGAAAAAATGTAATTATGTGTGGATAGAAATGTCTAACTTTTACCTTACGTGGTAGACTTAGAATGAAGCACCCAGAGAGGTATCCATTAATATGGATTCAGTGTTGCATTCTAATGAATTCAATATCCTTGTTTACAGTAATGGGTAATAGTAGGCTTTATTGTTTCTACATGTGGAATTTCATGAATCAGTAATGTAACTGTGGTGGAAAGTTGCCATCAAACCAAACAAGATTTAATTTAATGATTTGTGTATTTATTCAGATTGACTCAGTAATTCATATCATTAAATACCTTAATTTAAGGTACATATTTAAATATAAATAAAGTGATTAAACAACAAGACAAAGGATATACAGTTACTGTCTTTATAAAAGACAACATATTGTACCAAAATAAACACAAGGTTTTACAATGAGCGTGAAGTTTTCACCATCTGCAACGTGCATATTATTCAAATCATGTGAGCCTCATTTTCACACAAAGTGTTCACACATTAAGTCTGATCTTAAAACAGATCAAATATCGATAATCACAGAGTGATGATAACAGGTACTGTGTAATACCCAGTTTGGGTAAAAATGTGTCATGGAGGAATAGTGATGCTGCAGCTCAAGTTGATCAATATGAAATAGATAACTGATACAGATAGCTGTTTGAGGGGTGGGCGCTGATTTATTTATTTTCCTCGCGCTACAGACGGCTTTATCGGTCCGGTAATACAGGACTAGTACACATGTTTTTTTTTTTACAGAAGATGCGCAATATAACGTCAATATGACCATATCACTACACAAATGTATTGGCAACAAAGCAAACATGTTTTTTCTCTCTTATACGTTCCCCTTAAAAAATATAAGTCATAAACATTCACAGACAGATTGGTGATATAACACCCATTTTGGGATAAAAGTCCTCATGGAGGGATATTCAAGTTATTGTTGATTATTGTAATCAACACATGTTTAAAATATATTACAAAAATGTAGTGCTCATCAATTGGATCATTTCTTTCGAAAAACATGTCAACTTGTCCAGTACAACTGAATTTAAAAGTCTCAATCACAGCTGTACTTAAAAAAATCGACATAAGCAGAAGATGAAGAAGATGTCTTCCTATTCGCGTTACTGTCCATGACATTAATCTAAGACCAACATGGTCCATTGTGTTTGTCTGGGGAGCTCATCTGTGGCAGGTCACTCTCCCTTCTCTTCTTAGTATCTGGAAGTGACTCAGCAGTCTACACTGGGACACAGAGAAGGAGTAACCCTAATTGGCTCGTGCTGAGCAGGATGATGAGCTCACTGGCGGGTACTGTCATCTCAGGAAGAAAACTCTCATCTCCAGGATGTCAGCTTTCTCCAGCTTGGAGTCAGACTGCTGGTTGAGGATCTCTGGACCAAGGAGAGACTTGAGCTGCTCAATGCTGCTGTTGATACAATCTCTGCGTAACTTTTCCACCACTGGCTTTCTTAGCTGCAAGAAGAGAAGAGTCATTAATAACCTTATTTAGGAATATGGCATTATTGAAAGAAACAATCATTAAAATGTAATTAATTTCCATGAATTTGAATCTTCAATTTACTTTATTGGTCAGATTCAGGTGCTCCTTAGAGTAGATTATAGCTGAAGTGATTGTAGGCTCCATGGCTTGATCTCTGTGTTGTAGAGGTCTCTGTGTAGAAAGTGAATCTGATTTCTACTGGCTTCCTCTCTCCTATATATATAGTCCCAAATCTGCATATGAATGTCTGAGTATTGCACTCTTTGGAGTTTCTCACAGTCTGTAGCCAATGGGTGAGCTTCGGAGGACAATAAGGAATGTTTCCCAGAAGCCCTCGGCAGCACCCTTCCCACCTCTGAGTTTCACAGCACAGCTGGCTCCCTGCACAAAGCTGAGTGTGCTCCAGTCACATGCCCTCTTCTCTCTGGAGCTGGGAGCCACAGAGACACACGGCTTCCCACACTTCTGCATGCAGTCTGCAGAGCCCTGACACACAATAGAAGTGTGTCTGCTATCACAAAGACCCACTGCCTGTTCCCATGCAGGGACACAGGGCAAACCATCTGGTTCAGCTATAACTCACTTCAGAAAGACACTCTTTCAAATACAAACAAATCAGTTTCAATTTGTACAAACACCAGTTTCCAAAACTTCAAAAGCAAGCAAACAACCTTTTTGATATATTTTTATTTCAACGTATCACATAAATGTTCAAATTTGATATAATTGACCCCTTAGGATATGGGAATAATTGATCCTATTTATGTGGTCAAAACTTTCATGTGGCAAAATATTGGACTAAGCTGGCCATGCGATGGCCAGTTTATAGTCCAATGTTTTGCTGATGGTTGGCTATCAATCTAAAGACAGGTAATCCATGCAACTATGTGCTCATCACTGTCTTTATCATATTCCTACTATAAATGGTCATGTTATAAATAAAGACTCGTGTTGTTGTGTTTTCTGTGATGCGTATATGTGTTGCAATGAGCACAAAGACTTGTGATCCTAGCATATGTGCCATATTTGAATTCCGATGATTTGTATTGACATGGGTACATGATTTCTGACATGGGAACCTGACACGGGAACGTGATTTTTCTGAGTACACATGGGCAGAGACATGTTCCCACGGACTAACGTGGCTGACCTCTTTGCACTATGGCATCAAGAACAACATCCCACCTGTCCTGTGTGGAATCTGCTATTATTCCCACTGACTATTGTCCCACCATCCGAGCCCTCTGATTGGCTGCAGAGTGCATGACAGCGTAGGAGGAGGCACATAAATAAATAGAAAGTGGAGATGCGGAGTTCACTAATGAAGACTCTCTAGGCATCAGCTGACCCAAGACCAGCAGCAACGCAGCACAGCAGAGGAGCTACCACAACACAAACGCTAGAGCAAGACCTACCAAGACCAACTTTTCCACTTTTTTTGACGAGCTTCAAACTCAAGACCAATATCTAAACATGCCAGCCTACATGGACATCACTCTTCAGGACAGCATGAACGTGAACGATCAGCACATTAGGTAAGACCAGGTTAAATTACACTGAAATACTTTAATAAGATGTTCAAATTAATAGAAACTGTGTGTAAGAGAGAATAGGTGTCCATGATTGTCTTGTGTTGTTTTTAGGTGTAAACTCTCTCTGTTTGAGAGGAAATGCATCAGTAGTATGGAGAAACTGAAGATAGTCATTGGAGGACACGTCCAGAACGGGATCCCTACATCTCCCATATCTCCTATTTTGGAGAAGACGGTGTCCTTTTTCACTCCGAAGAAGGCCTTGGTGTCACCCACCGGCTATTCCAAATGTTCCAGGGACATGCTGCGCCTTTTTCCCGCTCCAGAGGAGGACATTGTACCACTGCTTTGAACAATGAATTGAGAGAGACGCATGGATGTGGAGGTTATAGGTCAGGGGTCACATACTGGGCTGAGACTAGGGTCTGAGACAAAATGATCACTGCACTGTGAGATACAAACCCGTGGGAAGGGCATGAATTGAGCTTAAGGCAAGCAGAGCACAATATACTGTTTATGTGCAAATTCTGCTCAGATTATATGTGCCATTTCTACGTCTGTTCCCACCATGGTGAATGGTTGGTTGTCTTATTTGGACCCGACTGTCAGAGACAGGTCTGGAACCTATGCTTTTGTTTTACATGACATTTAAAGCTGCAGATTCATTTGAAATGAATTGTGTGCATTGATATAAGCAGAGTTGTACTGCTTCATTCTTTCTGTGAAATGATGAACCAAATACATTGTTTCAAGGAGAAATAATGCCTTGATTCAAGTTGGAAAATAAATCTACACGCATACCTTTATTTTTGGAAAGGAACAGTGCATTGTTGTGCATGATACATAAAGTAAATGTTTATTTTATTGTAAGACCCCAAAGGGGATTTATATTCTTGTTAATATTGTAGTTTATTTTTGTAAGCTAATAAAACTGCAAACAAAATCCACTTTTCTTTTGTCTATTCCTCATATCTGGGATTTTTGTCTGAAAATTAATACTGAATTTTACTGGCTTCATTTACCAGCCTATAGAAACTCAGGAGAAGGACATCTTCTGATTATTTGAACGCACTTCCTCAAAATGTGTACACTGCAAAAAAGTCCAAAGCATCACTATGGTTCTTCATATAAGGGACTTACCATTTCCCGCCAAGTGTGCACTTGCTTTCATGGATTTAAATGCATGGCACTGGTGAGCCATCATATTTCTTACACTAGTTCTTTCCTTTTAAATCCATGAGATGGAGTGAAAGAGGAGAGGGTAGATAGGGAATAGGATCGTTGAGTCTTTTGACATGTCCTGTATTATGTGCATCAGTTAATTAAGGCTTTGCAGTAAACCACCTGTAGGATAAGCCTATTTCGGGGCGTGACATTTCCATGACTAGATAACAGTAATTAGGAGTAATAACTAACATTAGTTACTAATTCATTACTAATTAATTATAGTAATTACTACTACATTACATTATTAATTACAACTACTGACAAGCAAATTGACAAGTAAATTAACACAGTACAAACCTCTTAGATCTAAAGTCCCCTGTTTTGGGGACCTACGTGGTTCTGGGACCAGTTCCAACTTATATTTTCGCATAGAAATCAACATTTTCGCTTATAAATGGATCATCTGTGGACACCGTAGATCGAAATGGCATGCATTGAGCAATAGCCCTGGTTCCCACACCGACACAGTAGTATATTTTTGAGCCTGCATGACATAGGATGTGAAATCTTATAGGTAGTCATTTTATAATTTCATTATACTAAATTTAGAAAACGTATAAGTCATTTCAAGACTTATTCATTCAATTGTGTTGAATAGGAAATACGTCATATGAAATATTTCACATTTTCATACTTTGATCATATTTGTACTGTGTACTTGAGCTTGTATCCTCAAAAGTGAATACACTTCAGCAATTTATAAAAAATGTTTTACCAGAAAGGTAAGATTTTAAACTTTCTTGGAGTATGCAGCATTACTAGTTATTGTTTATTGCCCTCTCACAGTAGCGACCCCTCATTCAAGGCAGGTGGGGCCAATTATTATAATTTTTATTGTATTTATTTTTTTGTGTAGGAGTTGGTAATGGGGCTGGTAATGTCCTCTAGTTGCGCCGTGATTGGCTCAGTGTTCTGTCACTCATGGGGACAATCTACAGAGAGAGCTTGAAAATTCAAGCCCATTGGGTGCTGCCATAGAGTTACATTAGAAGTGCCCATTCAAGAAGGCTCAAGGTCATTGGCCACAGATAAAATGACGTCAAATCTACCGTAGCTTTGAATGGACTGATCAGGTCAAAGTCAAACTTTCAAAAACTTAGCTAGCAATTTAGACAAGCAGTCATCATTGTGAATCACGTCAACAATCTACTGGCAAATCCTTTCCATCCTTGTCATATGAAGAGAAATTATAGACAAAATGTATCGGTGTTCATCGATCATTGGACATAAACATTACACAACAAGTTGGAAATGGCAAATTCACTAATGAGTGCGTTGGAAGGAATCAGTGGCTAACCGCAAGCGTTGCAAAGCAATCACTAGCCTCCTATTCAGTGGAGAGGGTGTGTGGTCCAAATCTGGGTTTAAAGGTCTCTTTTCCAAGCTTAAAAGGATAAACATTCAACACCATGGGCCAGAAAAGGTTGAATACATTGGCCATGCTGTCAATCCAGCATGACTTCTGCCGCATTCAAAACAACTGGAAACTGAACTGGGAAATCTCAGACTTCAGTGAGTTCAAGACAACTGGGAACTCAGAAAAAAAAACGAGCTCCAACTGGGAAAATGTGTTTTGAATGGTCATCCAACTCGGAATTCCAAGTCGGTAACCGGGGCCCCTTTCTAGAGCTCTGACCTGAAGATCACTGACATCATGATTTTACCTTGTTTTTTTTCAGAGTTCCCGTTTGTCTTGAAAGCACCATAAATCCAGAGAATGCCAGACTTTAATGAAAAAGTTTGATGACTAAATTTTCCCACAAGGACCTCTATGCCACCTTCCTGTTCAAGTGATTACAGCACAACAAGGTGAGTCCAAAAATGTATTGTACCCTGCAGCATAAATTATGTAATATGCCAGAGAGATATGTATACAGTAGCAAAAAAGAGACCATGTTTGTACGCAGCTTTATTAACTCAATGAAATCTTTTTTTTTTTTTACATTGTTTGCAAATTGATATGTGACGTGCCAAAAATGTGAGTCTCAAAAGAGCCCCACCTGCCCTGAATAACGGGTCACCACTGGTTGTGTAGTAAACTGTTAATAGCCCATGTGCCTCAACCTAATAATTTGGTCCCTTTCCCCCTAATAACTTAGCCTACTGTTCTGACTTGGTGGTAACATGTAGCCTATAGCCTGTTTTAGAGAAATGTAATCAGCAAATATTGTAAGAGCTTTCATTGTCTGTTTATATGACCCCTTTATTTATCCTATGGTGCTGACTTGGTGTACAGGGAGAATTTTGTAAAAACGGCCCATGTTCTGAATTCTGTCGCTGTATATTTCAAAAGTGCTGAACAAATAGTTAAATTGACTACGTCCGTCCTAGCTCGCTCATTAATGTCTTATTCAAAATGACAGATTGCCTCTTATTCTCTCGTAGTCCCCTTATGTACATAGTTTGTACATCTCAAATGTCAATAGAAATCACATTTCTTTAAGCAAGTCAGCCATATCAGCGATGTTTTTTAAAAGGCAATGAAGAGGCTGAATGAACTGTTTCACAGACAAGGCTCTGCTTGATAGCCTGGGATAGCAGTGGTAAGAATTCACTCCATGATGCTGGAAAGAAAGCTCTGCTGTTGGGACAGCTTCATGTAGGCCCCGTTATAGTGCAATGTATGTGTTGTTTAGTGTTGTGCAGTGGCTTTGTTGGCATGCATACAAAATATTTATTTGAGTTTGCCCCACCAAGATTCAAATTCTAAAATCCCCACTGTTCACGGTAAAAGTGCAATTAATGTATTGTTTACTTTGTGTTGTGTAGTGGCTTTGCTGGCACGCAATAAAGTGGGGAGTTTGCCCCACCAAGATTTACATGCTAAAATCGCCACTGCCCTCTCATGATAAATAATTAGCTTTCTGAATTATTTATATTACTGTATATTTTCGCTTGTAGTCACAAGAAATAGGCAGCATACGAATTTGTGTATTTCCTGCGCTACTAATTTGGGGGGGGGAAATAAATAATAATTTTAAAGATTTAGACATTTGAAATTTCAATGGAGTGTAATTAATCAAACAAACATAAGAATTGTTTTCGATGATTGTTTTTATTCGCATCGACTTGATTTGAAGATTTACATTCATTTTGAAAACATGTTTTCAAGCTTGACAATAACTTCTCGGAAGGCGAGTGATACTTATAAACTCACATAGTGACACAAACCATTACACATGTTTTAACTCTTCTCGTAATCGAGAGGAAGTAACTTATTCTGGCTTAAATGCAAATATCATTTTTATAATTATGACATATGATACTGTTTGCATGTTTTAATATCAATATCAAAACAGGACAAATAAGAATTACATTTGCTCACTTGTCTTTCCACTAGGAAGACAGTGAACACCATTTCATAAATTATTATTTTTTTAAACTTCCCCACAGGGAAAAATACAAAATATATTCACTTTATAAAAATGAAACAGAATCTTATTCGTGAAACGAAAATAAAACCAGAAGATTCAATTGATGCTCTTGTAATCAAGAGAGGATAATTAAAATACTGACATTGTTAAATGCCCTTTTCATTAAAACTAAAACTTATAGTATAAACTCCTGCAAATGCAGAAAATGAGGATGAAATCGTCAGTAATGTGGAGTTGGAAATGTCCTGCTTGAGCAGACGAGGAAGAAGATCTCTTCCTATTCTCATTACTGTCTAACATCCATAACATTATTCTTAGACCAACATGGTCCATTGTGCTTGTTTGAGAGTGGAGTTCCAGTCTGTAGGACTCTACCAGGGCCTCCAGAGGGCGCTGTTGACTGGACTCTTCTCTTTGCTGATGCTGTGCTGGACTGGGGAGCTCAGCTGAGGCAGGTCACTCTCCCTTCTGTTCTTATCAGAGGATGGTTGCAGGCTCTGAAAGTCCAGCAGTAAGTGGCTCAGCAGTTTTCTCTGAGTCTGTGTCTTCACCTCATCCGTGGACAGGAAGAGTACAATCTCTTGGACACACCTGGAGTAACCCTGATTGACAGGTGCTGAGCAGGAGGAAGAGCTCACTCGCTGGTACTGTTGCTGTCGTCTCAGGAAGCAAACTGTCATCTCCAGGATGTCTGCTTTCTCCAGCTTGGAGTCAGACTGCTTGTTGAGGATCTCTGGACCCAGGAGAGACTTGAGCTGCTCAATGCTGCTGTTGATACGGTCTCTGCGTAACTTCTCCACGACTGGCTTTCTAATCTGCAAAAAAATAAGGAGTGTCATTTATAACATTGTTCTAAAATATATCAGAGGTCTGATAAAAAGATGACAACTATTATCAAGGAACGAATCATAAAGCAAGTTGTAATTTCAATTTACCTTGTTGGTCAGAGTCAGGTGCTCCTTGGAGTAGATCATTGCTGAAGTGATTGTAGGTGCCATGGCTGGATCTCTGTGCTGTAGAGGTCTCTGTGTAGAAAGTGAATCTGATTTCTAATGCCTTCATCTCTCCTATATGTAGTCCCAAATCTGCATATGAATGTGTGTGTCTTGGGCTTGTTGGAGTTTCTCACAGTCTGTAGCCAATGGGTGAGCTTGGGTTCTTAATGCTGGGGACAATGGTCACATCTCAGGGGAACAGGTGGAGGGGTGGTGGGTGATGGAGAGTGACTCGGAGCGCTGTGTGACTCTGGGAAAGTGGTGACCCCCAGATCTGCTGCCTAATGGATCAATGACACAGACAGTGCACACTCTCATCATCAAAACTTACTCGTGCGGGACTGACACATATCTTCTGCATTAAAACTTACACTGCTTTCTTATTCATTTTATTGGAAGATTCATAGCCTACCGTATTGTATTTGGTGACTGCATTATGAATATGACCTCTTTATTTCTTATCCTGAATAGAAAAATGGCTTCCTGCAAATTCTGTGCAAATTCAGTATTTTAGCTTGTTTGCGTGTTTGCTTTATCCATAAAAAGTTTGTACACGTTTGAGATTCATTCATAATTATTCATGCTAAATGTTTTTTTCATTATCATGAAGTAGCATAATTAGCATAATGGGATGAATTCTTATAGTAGACAGAGAAAATAGCAACATGAGCAAAATGTAGATCGATATTGGAATGACTTCATCATCGTTTCTCATAACTATTTGAGAGAAATGTTGCAATTATTTTCCTATTATTCAGAGTGGAGGGAATACACTTCCAGTTTCGGAAGTCCAGAGGTAGCAGATGTGTCCTCTGGCTTAAGCCTGGTGGTCAGTGTGAGTAGAGTGCTGATCTGAGTTTCCCACACTAAGTCCTGTGTGCTGTGATCAATGCACTACAAAAGGTGCTCAGTGGACCATTAGTGATGGCTATTGGATCTGTGTTGTACAATAGACAGATTCTGACATCACAGACCATCTGGATTCTGGAGGGAAACTCCTGCACTGGCTGATTCAACACATATTCTTATAGGTACAGACCATGTATCCAAGTTAGTCCAAGTCAATGTCTGCAATTCAATCTGTTTTCTAAATGGTATTTAAGCTGATATTGATTCTCTTTGTCCTAGACAATAGCTATATTTTAAAGGAAACATTTGATGTTTTTGCAAATGATGACATAAAATAATAAGATTTCCTTCCAGAAAGATAGGAATAGTGTAAAAAAAATGACGGAACCAAATAGGCAAATCACAGTTTAGTATGACTTGTTAAATGGGATTGTCTCTACACAAGCAGTTCCCATCAAGCCCCTGGGGTTAAGTTTGTTTCTTAGATATTTGTCAATTTAGATGATGGTAAACACAAATATTTTGACTAATTGATTATTTGATATAGTCTCGGTAGCCTATACAAGAAGCAACAAGTTTAATAAAAAATCCTGAAGGGTTAACCATACAGCAAGTTATTATTGGCCTTATTTCATTAGCATTAGTATAAGGACTGTAACAATACATTTCAAAATAAGACTATGAAGTTTATGATTTTCACCAGACACTTTATTTACTTTTTTGGTTTGGGAAATTATGTGAACATTTACTAAACATAGGCCTAGGCTTCTGAAATATAACAATCAAAATTCCTCTCCCTATCCCTTAATCCCCCCCCCCCCCCGCCCTCCCCCATGTAGGGGTCTGAGTCTATTGTCCCAAAGAGGCTCTGTGAATGAGTTTTCCTGGGTTTCCCACACTCTCCCCATTGACTGCTTTGCTTTCAATGGAAGAACAGAAGTGTGTCTTATTACTCATCACATTAGCTATGCAGTTGAGTCCCAGACAAAGAAGGATACTTACTCTGTGTCTGCCCACCTGACTATGATGAGGGTATCAATAAGCTTTATTTTTATGAAACACTTAGAAAATCTACCATGCATCAAAGTACGTATTTAAATAACAAATAATCAAATACACATATATTTGAAGTTTGAACCTAGGTTTGCTAGTGATACATATCTCATACCTCTAAACCCTCAACTAAATTCACTAACACAGAATATCACATACAGTGCCTTCAGTATTCACACCCCTTGACTTGTTCCAAATGTTTGTGTGTTACAGCCTGAGATTTTTTGTCACTGGCCTACACACAATACCCCATAATGTCACAGTTGAATTATGTTTTTAGAAATGTTGACTAATTAATACAAAATTAAAAGCTGATATGTCTTGGTTCAATTAAGTATTCACCGCATTTGTTACGACAAGCCTAATGAATTCAGGAGTAAAAATGTGCTTAACAAGTCACATCTTAAGTTGCATTGACTCACTTTGTGCAATACTAGTGTTTAATGTGATTTTTGAAAGACTACCTCATCTCTGTACCCCACATATACAATTATCTGTAAGGTCCCCTTGTCGAGCTGTTTATTTCAAACATATATTCATCCACAAAGACCAGGGACATTTTCCCAATGCCTCGCAAAGAAGGTAGATGGTAGATGGGTTCAAAAAAAGCAGACATTGAATATCCCTTTGAGCATAGTAAAGTTATTACATACACTTTGGATGGTGTGTCAATAAACCCAGTCACTACAAACATACAAGCGTCCTTCATAACTCAGTTGCCAGAGAAACCGCACAGAGATTTCATCATGAGGGCAACGGGTGACTTTAAAACAGTTTCAGAGTTTAATGACTGTGATAGTAGAAAACTGAGGATGGATCAATAACATTGTAGTTACTCCACAATATTAACCAAAATGACAGAGTGAAAAGAAAGAAGCCTGTACAGAATTCAAATATTTCAAAACATGCATCCTGTTAGCAATAAGGCACTAACGTAAAATTGCAAAAAATACGGCAAAGAAATTAACTTGATGTCCTGAAAACAAAGCGTTATGTTTGGGGGCAAATCCAACACAACACATCACATCTTAATATTTTAAAGCATGGTGTTGGCTGCATCATGTTATGGGTATGCTTGTCATCGGCAAGGACTAGGGAGTGTTTTTGGGAATAAAAAGAAACGGAATAGAGCTAAGTACAGGCAAAATCCTAGAGAAAAACCTGGTTCAGTCTGCTTTCCAACAGACACTGGGAGAAAAATTCACCTTTCAGCAGGACAATAACCTTAAACACAAGGCCACATATACACTGGAGATGCTTACCAAGATGACATTGAATGTTTCTGAGTGGCCTGGTTACAGTTTGACTTAAATCGTCTTGAAAATCTATGGTAAGACTTGAAAATGGCTGTCTAGCAATGATCAACAACCAACTTCACAGAGCTTGAAGTTGTTTAAAAATAATAATGTGCAAATATAGTACAACTCAGGTGTGCAAAGCTCTTAGATACTTACCCAGAAAGACTCACATCTGAAATCGCTGCCAAAGGTGATTCTAACATGTATTGACTCAGGGGTGTGAATACTTATGTAAAATAAATTAGATATTTCTGCATTTCATTTTCAAAAAATATTCTAAAATGTCTAAAAACATGTATTCCCTTTGTCATTATAGGGTATTGTGTGTAGATGGGTGAAGAAAAAAATTATTTAATCAATTTTGAATTCAGTCTTTAACACAACAAAATGTAGAAAAAGTCAAGGGGTATGAATACTTTCTGAAGGTACTGTAACTACTGGATAATCATATATTTATTGATGACGTTCATAAGCCATTGCATCTTTATTTCCTTGGATCTAAGATTTTAGGATGTCAAATGATCAGTACTTGGACTCTAAGGCAAAATATAGGATTTGGAAAAAAACACACAAACAATCAGATACATTGAATGATTTCTTTTATTTTCATATAGAATAGTTCTTCTTAATTTTGTGATGAAACATTCCTACAATTGCTTGAAAACATCTTAAAGACACATCAGAGTGTGGGTTATACAAAATCTCCATAGAAGCAACTACAAACAAATGCATTTCTTACAGATACATATCTCAATATGATATGAGCATTTCAATGCTGTAACATTGGTAGTGCATCACAAAAAAACAGTTTTGAATGTCAAGCAAATCAATTAAAGATTTGTAAGTTACAAACAAGAAAATATTATCTGAAATTCCTTCACAGAATCATAGTGTTGCATAATTCAAGAATTTAAACATTCTTTGTGTGCTTGCTCACCCAATGTGGGTAATAAATAGACTATAATGGGTCAATGATGAATGATAATTCAAGACAAATCTTCGAAGAAGATAAATTCACACAAAAACATCAAAAATATTATGAAATGAATTGTTCCTTTGTGGTTGTTTTGCATTTTCTGAACAATGCAGATTATAAACCATCTTTAACAGATTAAGGAATTTCGTTTTACATAGTAAGAATAACTTTACGTGATACTCATGTTACATGAAAAGTGATGATATTTCCTCACAGAGGAAAATAAAAAAGGTCATATCAATATGAACTTCCATTGGGAAGGCTTTTTCACATATTAATTAAAAAACAATAAACACAATCAAAACATAACTTTTAAATGTCCTGCATAAGCAAAAGATTATGTCTCTTTATATTGTCATTACTGTCCACAACATTAATGTAAGACCAACATGATCCATTTTGTTTGTTCGAGTGGAGCTCCGGTCTGTAGGACTCTACCAGGGCCTCCAGAGGGCGCTGTTGACTGGACTCTTCTCTTTGCTGATGCTGTGCTGGACTGGGGGACTCATCTGAGACAGGTCACTCTCCCTTCTGTTCTTATCATAGGATGGCTGAAGTATCTGCAAGTGGCTCGGCAGTCTTCTCTGGGATGTGTCTTCACCTTATCTTTGGACAGGAAGTGCCCAATCTCTTGGACACTCCTGGAGTAGCCCTGATTGACAGACAGGTGCTTAGCATGAGGAGTAGCTCACTGACTTGTACTGTTGTTGTCGTATCAGGAAGCAAACTGTCAGCTCCAGGATGCCTGATTTCTCCAACTTGAAGTCTATGATCTCTGAATAACTTTTCCACCACTGGCTTTCTTAGCTGCAAGAAGAGAAGAGGAGAGTCATTAATAACCTTATTCTGATATGGCATTATTGAAACAAATAAACCATCCATCAAAGTAAATAAATGTCCTTGAATTTGAATCTTCAATTTACCTTGTTTGTCAGAGTCAGGTGCTCCTTGGAGTAGATCATTGCTGAAGTGATTGTAGGTGCCATGGCTGGATCTCTGTGCTCTAGAGGTCTCTGTGTAGAAAGTGAATCTGATTTCTAATGCCTTCATCTCTCCTATATATAGTCCCAAATCTGCATATGAAAGTGTGTGTCTTGGGCTTGTTGGAGTTTCTCACAGTCTGTAGCCAATGGGTGAGCTTGGGAGGACAATAAGGAATGTGGAGCTGCCACATGCTCAGTGTTCTTATTGCTGGGGGACAATGGTCACGTCTCAGGGGAACAGGTGGAGGGGTGGGGGTGATGGAGAGTGACACAGAGCGCTGTGTGACTCTGGGAAAGTGGTGACCCACAGATCTTGGGATCGATGACACTGACAGAGCACACGCTCATCATCACAATTTACATATGTGAGATTGACTCAAATACTTTTCAATAAAACATAAAATAATTTTAGGTTTTTGCATTTTAGATAATTATTACTGTTCTGACATTGTAAAAAATGCAATCCAATGTAAGGCACTTTGAATGGGTTCAAATACCTGCTCATATAGCCAAATTAGTCGAATTCAACAACTTATTTCCACTATTATAACTGCCATGTTGTTTAGCTGTTCAGATGATTCAGAAAACATTCATTTTCTTTTTTCAATAAATGTACTGATTTATAAGGTAATATAAATTGTTGCTTCATTATATTAATATTAATTGTTGCTTCATTATATTGCTTCATTATATTAATTGTTGCTTCATTCACTTCCTGAAGTGTCTCTTTTCCCCCACTGAGACTCACAGGTGCTGGTGGGACTAATGAAAGACAATGAACTGTCTCTGCTCTCTAGAGCTTTCCCACACTCTGCCCATTGCGATACCTTCAAATAAACAATAGAAGTGTACATTTTAAATGTTAATTAATCTCTACACAAGCAGTTTCCAACATGCCCTTGGGATTAAAGCTCATGAGTACAATATTTCTCAATGAGGAAATAGACAAACACAAACATTTTGACCTGAGGTAAATGTTGTCACATGAGTTGTTGGAACATTCGTCACATTCACCACTGCATCAAAACAGTGGTGGCAATCTCATTTACGACTAATGAGAAACAATGGAAGACAGTGGAAATGTTTACTTTACTTAATTGCATTTTAGTTTTAGATGGACATTGCACTTAATCAACATTACTGTAGAAGTGCCCGTATTAGCCAGCCGGCTAATTTTCATCATAGAATTTGGAATGTAACTATGAAACAGTCACAAGAAATGTTAACAAATCAATGATGAAAGTACTTTTTAAAATAAAGTGTTTCACATGTTCGCTTTCAAAGGATAAATTAATAAGAGAGCCATCTCAGAATTTGAATATAAAGAAACTATTGAGGATATTAATCGATGGCTGAAAGAGGATGAGGGATGCATTTGGAATGTATTGGGAACCCCAACAACATCTATTCAAACCCCTCCTGCCATGCAGTGGGTCTTTGTGATAGCAGACACACTTCTATTGTGTGTCAGGGCTCAGCAGACTGCATGCAGAAGTGTGGGAAGCCGTGTGTCTCTGTGGCTCCCAGCTCCAGAGAGAAGAGGGCATGTGACTGGGGCACACTCAGCTTTGTGCAGGGAGCCAGCTGTGCTGTGAAACTCAGAGGAGGGAAGGGTGCTGCCTGGGACTTCTGGGAAACCTGCGCCTGTAGATAGATAGATCGATAGATAGATAGATAGATAGATAGATAGATAGATAGATAGATAGATAGATAGATAGATAGATAGATAGATAGATAGATAGATAGATAGATAGATAGACAGACAGACAGACAGACAGACAGACAGACAGACAGACAGACAGACAGACAGACAGACAGACAGACAGACAGACAGACAGACAGACAGACAGACAGACAGACAGACAGACAGACAGACAGACAGACAGACAGACAGACAGACAGACAGACAGACAGACAGACAGACAGACAGACAGACAGACAGACAGACAGACAGACAGACAGACAGACAGACAGACAGACAGACAGACAGACAGACAGACAGACAGACAGACAGACAGACAGACAGACAGACAGACAGACAGACAGACAGACAGACAGACAGACAGACAGACAGACAGACAGACAGACAGGTCATCATCACCTCAGAGCTGCAGCACTCTGATGGAGTCACATTACCTGGAAGGTCGTCTGATACAGACGGACAAGTGTGAAAGGACTCCAATCTGATCAGTACTGTCTCAAACAGCTTTCAGGTAAAGTTACAACATTATGAGTAGCCTAGCAGTATTTTAAAGGTATGTGTCATCTCACACGTATGTAAGTTGTGGGATCAATGCCTGTGTCTTTGATCCCAACATTTAGCAGCAGATCTGGGGGTCACCACTTTCCCTGATTCACACAGCGCTCTGAGAGTCACTCCATCACCCACCACCCCTCCACCTGTTCCACTGAGATGTGACCATTGTCCCCCAGCAATAGGAACACTGAGCATGTGGCAGCTCCACATCACTTATTGTCCTCCCAAGCTCACCCATTGGCTACAGACTGTGAGAAACTCCAACAAGCCCAATACACACACTTTCATATGCAGATTTGGGACTATATATAGGAGAGATGAAGCCAGTAGAAATAACTCTACACAGAGATCTCTACAGCACAGGGATCCAGCCATGGGGCCTACAATCACTTCAGCAATGATCTACTATAAGGAGCATCTGACTGACCAAAAAGGTAAATTGAAGATTCAAGATTCACACTCCTCCTCTTCTCGCAACTAAGAAAGCCAGTGGTGGAGAAGTTACGCAGAGATCGTATCAACAGCAGCATTGAGCAGCTCAAGTCTCTCCTGGGTCCAGAGATCCTCAATCAGCAGCCTGACTTCAAGCTGGAGAAAGCCGACATCCTGAAAATGAGTTTGCTTCCTGAGAGGACGGCAACAGATCCAGCGAGTGAGCTCCTCCTCATGCTCAGCACCTGTCAATCAGGGTTACTCCAGATGTGTCCAAGAGATTGCACGCTTCTTGTCCAAGGATGAGGTGAAGACACATCCCAGAGAAGACTGCTGAGCCACTTCCAGAGCCTGCAGCCATCCTGTGATAAGAACAGACGGGGAGAGTGACCTGGCTCAGGCATCAGCAAAGAGAAGAGTCCAGTCAGCAGCGTCCATTGGAGGCCCTGGTAGAGTCCTACAGACTGGAGCTCCACTCATAAAGAAAACCTATGGATCACGTTGGTCTAAGAATAATGGTATGATTGTCATGGACATGAATGAGAATAGGAAGAGATCTTCTTTATCTTCTGCTCATGCAGGAGTTTCTAAAAGTCTTGCTCTGATTGAGACTGTTCATTTCAGTTTTACTGAAGAAGTTTTTCTAAGAAAATGATCCATACTATGAAAACTACATTTTTGTAGTGTGATGGTATTATATAATGAGTAACCTTTATGTTTTCTAAAGTGTGTTGATTATGTTGAATGGTTATTCATGAGCAAGTCCTCTATGAGGACTGTTACCCAAACTTTTGGTGATTGTCTAATGATCTGTTTTAAGGTCAAATCTTAGAGAATAAGCAATTGTTTCCACTACATTTGTGTACTAATATAGTTTTATTTACATTGTATTGAGCATCTTATATGAAACATGTATTAGTTATCCATTTGATAATGATGGACCTAAGCTACAGCATCACTGTTCCTCCATGATGAATATTTACCCAAGCTGGGTATTATACCTGTAATCATCACTCTGTGATAAGCAATACACTGATTTAAGATCAAACTTGTCAATTTTGTTTTATGTTTTGTGTAAAAATTATAAAACATTACCTGAATGTGTCTATTGCAGATTGACGAAAACTGTCTCCAAACTCTTGCTATTTTCAACAATCCAGTATGTCTTTTGTAAAGACAGTAAATGTAGCCTATATCCCCCATACTATTGTCTGGCAGCCCATACTCTGTCAGAGTATGACTTGGAGATTTTTCCAAGTCCTGTGTGTGATGTTTAATCACTTTGCACAATGTGTCTCATTAAGTACATTTTTTATAAATTCAAAATCAACCAAATGAAATACTTTTTCTTGTTCTTTACTTAGTTACATTTTCTCCTCTTTGCTATGACAGCCTATATTTCAGTTCAATAATGTGTAGGCTTAGGCCTAAAAGAGAAATTATTACAAATTACAGTGGTGGGAAAAAGTATTTCATTGTCATACTAGAGTACATGTAAAAAGTCAAAGTAAATGCAAATTCCTTAAATAAGCAAATATTAAAGGCACAATTCTTTTTTTACATTTATTTATGGACCCATAGGGCACACTCCAATACTCAGACATAATTTACAAACCAAGTATTTGTGTTTAGTTAGTCAGATCAGACTCAGTAGGGATGACAAAGCGTTATATTAATAGGTGAATGCATTGGACCATACTGATGTCCTGTCTGAGCATTCGAAATGTAACGAGTTTTTGCGTGTTAGTGAAAATGTATGGGAGTAAAAAGTACATATTTTCTTTAGGAATTTATGTCAAAATAAAAGTTGTCAAAAATATAAATAGTAAAGTAAAGTACAGATATCCCAAAAGTAGTGATAATGATATGATAATGATTTTTGTTGCTCATCAAATGTGTACAAAATAGTTTCACAGTGTTCACCTATGTGTAGGCCTACAGCAAATATCCCAGAAGACGAGAGATTTCCTAAAGCAAATATCACAGAAGTTCAGGGCCATGTTCAGTTGCCAAACGTTATTGAATGTTGCAGATAGAAATGCCATGGATAGAGCCAATGTGATTCCTTATTCTACATTTCAGAGAGGCATCTGAATGTTCCAAAACGTTGCGTCCTGCTGAACGCGTTCCACAGCAAAGGCTAGGCAAATGTGTCTTCGACTGACAAATTGCTGTAACATATTATGTGGTTAAGCTAATACTTAAAATACAGATCTAGGCGTTGTATGATCGGTCAGGCATCAGCAACGTCTAAGCTCTGGAACGCAGCCTTTTCCATCGAGGGATTTTCGATGTTTCATAGCTACCTGAACGTCATTGCGCAACACGTCTGTTACAATGGGCACACTCCTCTGCTTAGGTAGTTGCTTCGCCTGCCAGATCGCCTGGATAGGTATTTTAAGTATCAGCTAACCACATCATACCTTATAGCAATGATGACACAGTCGGTGATAGGTCGCATACCCTGCTCAGAGTTAGCATGAATCAACCAACGGTCGGGAACCACATTGCTATAACATATGATGTGGTTAGCTGATAAGTACAATACCTATCCAGGCGTTGTACGATCTGGTATGCGTCAGCAAAGGCTGGGCAGAGGAATGTGCCCATTGGTTGATGCATGCAACGTCTGAGCAGAGGAACACGACCAATGAGGGGATTTGATTAATCTGGGCCCGGCGCCTGGTTAGGGACTGTGAAAGTTGAATGCATTCGTTTTGAAGCTGGCTAAATCCAGGGAGTGAGCCAGGTGTCCTTGTGGAGTAATGAGTAGGGTTCTATTTTTTAACATGCAAAAGTTTTTTGTTTTTTTTTAAATATAAAAACGCTTTATCTACCTTCCCAATGAAAGCTAGTTTGAAAAATAAAACACGTTTTATGGAAAAGAGCACTGTCTATTGTGCTGACGCAGGACAGCGTATTTTCGGATTTTGCGCCACCCTGTCACTAAGTCATTTTAACTTTTTTGCTATTTTTATATAGAGACATAAAACTAAAACTTTTCAACTGAGGGGTCTAAGAACCATTTTGCCGCCTGGTGGAGCCGGGCCATGGACGATGCACCATGCTGCCTTGTTGACAACATGACGGAGCTGTAGTCAAGTGGGTCATGTCAGCCAGGCTACGAGCGGCGCAGAAAAGCATTCGATTGAGATAGGCGCTCATCCTGCCCGTTCACGTCACGGGCTCAGCATAATCGAATCCGCACAATGTCTACTTCCAAGATGGCGGCGGGATGTGAAAGAGTGGACAGTAGTCACAGCATGGATAAAAGCATAACTCTTCCACCCAACGAGATCTTCAGGAATTTGGAAAATGCAAAGAGGTTCGCAATAGACATAGGTAACGTTATACACTAAGTTGCATTTTCTATCGCTACTTGAATATGTTCAGTTGGCTTCTTACTTTGACAACACACACAGCCAGGCATTCACGAGAGGTTAGCAAGCAGCGACGTGTTGTCGTTCTGTCTGGCTAGCTAACACTGCAGTGTTTAGATTAACTAAATTAAGTACCTGTTGCTTCGAAGTTATTTTAGCGCCACTGGCCTGCTACAGACATACATGTTATCTAGTGGCAATTAACATTTTTATGGGCCAATTTAGCTGCAGTTTTCTCAACTGTCTAGCTAATTAAGTTAATTTTTACCACTGAGCCAAAGTGGCTGAGTTGTCAAACGTGTCTGACATGTTATTCCATGCTAACTAGGTAGCTACTACGATCAATTATCTCAAGAACGTTTTTTTTCCTAACAGGTGGATCTCTGACGAAACTCGCCTATTACTCCACTGTTCAACACAAAGTAGCGAAAGTACGGTCATTCGACCATACTGCAAAGGTAGGTGGTATACATAAACGTTGGAACACTGTCAGTACACTCAGCCTGGTGTCAGACTAGACGCAACATAGTATATGTACAACAGGGACACCCAAAATTTGGTTACATAAGACAGTAGGTGGATGGGTGGCCATATAACAGGAACGTTAAGCAACCAATGTTCCCTCTAAGCTGCACAAGTGCAAGCAGCTCCCCAGCGACTACCGCGCACGCAGAGAAGCACGAGATTGAACTTCACCCAACTTTCTAGAGTTTGGCCCGTTAGTTTACACTATCGTCGTTCCTTTACTGTGGGGATTGTGATCGAATCAACACAATATTAGCTACTTTAAATGCAACATAACAAAACAAACTATGCAAGAGATTTTGTTGTATGCAGAAGGCATTGGAGTAGGATTCTATTGCATTGCCAGGCAAGACTCAGGTCCGTACTCTACGCATACCGGTGCGCCATAACCAACCAGTGCTGCAGCAGGATCTGTGCCATTTATTTTGAACTGGACTGTTTTTACAGCATGAGCGGTCATGAGGTGATGCACTTGTTTTGTGATCAAAGCGAGAGCTACTTATAGCGACGTGTGCACGTTTGTTCATATCCTTTGCTAGTTAGTGAATTTTTAACAGTTATGGATAATTTGTAGTCAGCAATGGGAGAGTGATTGCTTCCTACAATACGTGTGCAATTCTAGACGTCTTTGAAAAGCGAGTCAGGTAAAGAGCTTTTCTTTGTCTTAAAGGGCCTGTGTTGTATTTTGAGACAGGTTTGAATAAGCTTAGTAGTAGTATGGGAATAATGATGCATTTTATTTTGTTAAGTGGTTTCTTGCATCAAACAACACATTTTCAGTTACCTTCTTGTCTGAAGGACAAGTGGATAAACAGGTTCATGTCAAGCCCTGCATGTTTTTTTCAAAAGTCTCATGGAATGTAGACCTACATTGAACACCACACATTGGCTGCTACTGTAGGCTGAATGATAGAACAGATATTTCCATGTTAAAATGTTATGGGATGCATTTTCTTTATGGTTTTTGATGGTTGGCCACTCTGGAAGGCCTACATTATGATCAAATTGCCACAGTATTGTTCTTGGTCACTGTTATAACTAACTTAAAGCTGATTACAGCCAAAGGTGTTCACAATCGCGCGCCAGAAGTTGCACAGAATTTTCACAAAGTTCAATTTGGTGCTCAGCAGACCTGAAATTTACTCCGTGACAAAACAAATTAGGGGGAACATTGAGTTCGAATCTCATCATGGATAACTTTAGCATTTTAGCTAATTAGAAACTTTTCTACTACTTTTTTGCTACTTTGTATCTACTTGGCATGTTAACTAACCCTTCCCCTAACTCTAACCTTAACCCTTTTAGCTAACCCTTTCCCTAAACTTAACCCTAACCCCTAAAAGCTGCTGCATGGTCATCATAAATTAGCTTCAACCCTAACCCCTAGCCTAGCTAACGTTAGACAGAAAATCGTAACATATCATACGACGTGTGATGATCATCCACAAATTAGTACATACCATACAAAACATAACAAATTATACTAAATGTAGTGTCTTAGATTTATGTACAGAATAATACGAAATGCTCTAAAACCAGGTTGCAGCGCTGAGGTCCAATGGAGCAGAGGACATACGGTACATAAGAGCTTGGCCTTTTCCCTGTTAGATTTGCTCAACTCCTGTGTCCTCTTTCCTTTTGAAAAAGGTCAAAGATAATCGAGGAGAGTGAAAGTTGATAAAAATGTGCATGTATGAAATTAAGCTGTGGGAACTGGGAAATCTCAGACTTCCGACTGGGAAAAATCTTTAGAATTTTTCTAGAGCTTTGACGTGAAGATCACTGATGTCATGATTCGGGTTGCACATTTTGGGGAATATTCAGAGGTGGAAACTTTCCATGGGAATTAACAGAAATATATGCAAATTAATACCATTTTAAATGTAGACGTTTTTTGCATTGGCTATATTTACCATATCATATGGAGACAGAAACATAAACCTTTTACCTTATCATAAGTAGACATAATTGCAAATGATTAAATCCTTCCAATAGAAAGAAAATATAAAATGTAGATACGAATTGAACTTTAATTGAGTTGACTCTTCACATGGGATGAGTTCACTGAACTACAAAAGGGAAAATTAGAATGATCCCCAATGATCCAGCGCGTCTCCCAAAAACGTTTTCAACATACATTTGTAAAATGATAGTTTAGACACTAAAGCTTTGGTTGTCTTCCTCTCAGGCTTCCATGTCTTCTCTCTGGACCTCCTCAATGTCCACCTCTTGAACATCAGACTGAGGCCTCATCTTCACTGTCACTTTCCAGCCTTGTTGAGGATGGCTCGTTGTCAGGCTCAAAAAGCCTAAAATTTGCCTGGATGGCCAACAATTTGTCAACCATTGTATTGCTCAGCCTGTTGTGTGCTTTGGTCTGTGTGTTCCCAAACAATGACCAGTTGCGCTCTGAGGCAGCTGATGTTGGTGGGATTTGGAGGATGATGGAGGCAACAGGGGAAAGAGCCTCAGAGCCACAAAGTCCCTTCCACCAGGTGGCTGATGAGATATGTTGGCACGACTGCCATATTGCATCTCCATCCCAAAGCCCTTGCTTTGGAAGTGTAATTCGCCAGACTGCCAAGAACCTTTCCCTCATGTAGGCCAAGGTGGCGAGACATGGTAGTGATGACACCATAGGCCTTGTTGATCTCTACACCAGAGAGGATGCTCTTGCCGGCGTACTTGGGTTCCAACATGTACGCTGTGGCATGTATGGGCTTCAGGCAGAAGTTTTCACGCTTTTTGATGTATTTCAGAACTGCAGTTTCCTCTGCTTGGAGCAACAGTGAAGTGGGAAGGGCAGTATGGATTTCTTCTCTTACATCTGCAAGCAGAGTCTGAACATCAGACAGGATGGCATTGTCTCCCTCAATCCGTGCAATGGCTACTGCTATAGGTTTCAGGAGTTTCAGGCTGCTTACCACTCTCTCCCAAAATACATCATCCAGGAGGATCCTCTTGATGGGGCTGTCCATATCGGCAGACAGTGATATGGCCATTTCTTGGAGAGACTCCTTCCCCTCCAGGAGACTGTCGAACATGATGACAACACTACCCCAAACGGGTGTTGCTGGGCAGCTTCAATGTTGTGTTCTTATTCTTCTCACTTTGCTTGGTGAGGTAGATTGCTGCTATAACTTGATGACCCTTCATATACCTAACCATTTCCTTGACTCTCTTTTAGTGTATCCATTGTTTTCAGTGCCATGATGTCCTTGAGGAGCATATTCAATGCATGATCAGCACAGTCAATGGGTGTGATGTGAGGGTAGGACTCCTCCACCTTAGACCAAGCAGCCTTCATGTTTGCTGCATTGTCTGTCACCAGTGCAAATATCTTCTGTGGTTTGTCATTGATGACTGCCTTGAGCTCATCTGCAATGTAGAGACCGGTGTGTCTGTTGTCCCTTGTGTCTGTGCTCTTGAAGAATACTGGTTGAGGGGTGGAGATGATGTAGTTAACTATTCCTTGATCGTTCAACCACCCATCAAAGATGATTGCAAGTCTGCTTTCCCTATGATTTGCTTGACCTTCACTTGAACTCTGCATCCAGCAATTGAGTAGATAAAGCATGTCTGGTTGGAGGGGTGTGTGCTGGGCGAAGAACATTCAGAAATCTCTTCTAATACACATTGCCTGTGAGCATTAGAGGTGATCCAGTTGCATACACAGCTCGAGCAAGACATTTATCAGCGTTTATCTATGTTCCTCCATTGAGTCAAAAAAACTTCTGATTCCAGGAGGACCATGAGCTGTTGCTATCGATAAGGTGTCTGATTCATCATTTTCACCTCGAATAGATGTAGAGGGAGAATTGTTAGAGGTTGCTTGTTGTGAGCGCTGAGGGAACTTTATGCACTTTACCAGATGATTCTGCATCTTTGTTGCATTCTTCACATATGATTTTGGCACAGTATTTGCAAATGTACACAGCTTTTCCTTCTACATAAGCTGGAGTGAAATGTCTCCACACATCAGATAGTGCCCGTGGCATTTTCCTGTAAAGATTAGGAAAAAAATAAAATGCAATTCCATGTACAGATAAATAGTTCAGCAGTTAGATTAAACAACTTCTTTGTAAGATAAATGTTTTAAAAATGAAACATGTATGGAAACAGGTGAATTAACACTCCTCAGTTAGCAGGCGTGCTACAACCCACATGACTGCAAAAATGAACTAGCAGAAATGACTAGTTAACAAAAAATCATGTATGTCATAAAATATATTCACCCCACCCGGTATTGTAATCAAAACTTACCAGAAAGCATGTAGTCCTTGGCTCAGACAGTGTAGTAATGTGGGCTCAATGGCAAGATCTTGAGAATCATTTGTACATGTGATGGAAGAATGCACTGTGCTTGCAGAGGGTTGCAATTCCATTGAATTGGGGATAGTTTAACCAAAGTATGCCACAAGACCTAGAATTGCCTTGTGTATCCACAAAAAAAATGTTCACTGTTATAAGCTAACTTTTTTGTTGTTGATGTATTTAAGCAAAAATCCGCAAAATCCAGGGCTTAACATCCCATGAAAAATATCTGGAAAAATTCAGAAAATATTCCAGAAATTTCCGACCCTTTGCAACCCTAGTCATGATTTGGCCTCGTTCCCAGTTATCTTGAAACTACCATGACGCGACATTGGGCAAATTACGTTTACTGGGTGGAATCCCAAAATAAATATACTAAGTGATAAAAACATTTTGCCTGTTGGCAGGAAATTTCATAGATAAAGGTTAAGTAGTGTATATATATAAATTAAATGTTTGCCTGCTCGTCGAACATCTCATTCCAAAATCATGGGCATTAATATGGAGTTGGTCCCCCTTTGCTGCTATAACAGCCTCCACTCTTCTGGGAAGGCTTTTCCGCTTTCCGCGAGCTTTACTCAAAAGCCAGCCGATGCTTGGCGTTGCGCATGGTGATCTTAGCTTGTGTGCGGCTGCTTGGCCATGGCAACCCATTTCATGAAGCTCCAGATGAACAGTTCTTGTGTTGACGTTGCTTCCAGAGGCAGTTTGGAACTTGGTAGTGAGTGTTGCAATCGAGGACAGATGATTTTTACGTGCTACACACTTCAGCACTCAGTGGTCTCATTCTGTGAGCTTGTGTGGCCTACTAATTCGCGGCTGAGCCATTGTTGCTCCTAGACATTTCTTCACAATAACAACACTTACAGTTGATCGGGGCAGCTCTAGCAGGGCTTTCCTTTGTTGGAAAGGTGGCATCATATGACGGTGCCACTTTGAAAGTTACTGAGCTTTTCAGTAAGGCCATAATACTGCCAATGTTTGTCTATGGAGATTGCATGGCTGTGTGCTCAGTTTTATATGCCTGTCAGCAACGGGTTTGGCTTGAATAGTCGAATCCACAAATTTGAAGGGGTGTCCACATACACTATATACACACACACACACAAGTATCTTTCGTATCAGTGAGAAATTTTCTACAAAGAAAATGTTAAGTTACTCTGACAGAGTTCATCTGTGGAGTTGGGAGAAACTTCCAGAAGGACAACCATCTATGCAGCACTCCACCAATCAGGTCTTTATGGTTGAGTGGCCAGACAGAAGCCACTCCTCAGTAAAAGGCACATGATAGCCCATTTGGAATTTGCCAAAAGACTCCTAAATACTCTCAAACCATGAGTAACAAGATTATATTGTCTGATGGAGCCAAGATTGATCTCGTTGGTCTGAATGCCAAGCGTCATGTCTGGAGGAAACCTGGCACCATCCCTACGGTGAAGCATGGTGGTGGCAGCATCACGCTGTGGGGATGTTTTTCAGTGGCAGGGACTGGGAGACTAATCAGGATTGAGAGAAAGATTAACAGAGCAAAGTACAGAGATCCATGATTTAAAAACCTGTTTTAGAGCACTCAGGACCTCAGACTGGGGTGAAGGTTCACCTTCCAACAGGACAACGACCCTAAGCACACAGCCAAGACAATGTAGGAGTGGCTTCGGGACAAGTCGCTGAATATCCTTGAGTGGCCAAGCCAGAGGCCGGAGTTGAACCCAATCGAACATCTCTGGAGAGACCTGAAAATCGCTATGCAGCGATGCTCCCCATCCAACCTGACAGAGCTTGAGAGGATCATCAGAGAAGAATGGGAGAAACTCCCCAAATACAGGTGTGCCGTGCTTGTAACGTCATACCCAAGAAGACTCATGGCTGTAATCGCTGCCAAAGATGCTTCAAAAAAGTACTGAGTAAAGGTTCTGAGTACTTATGTAAATGTGATTTTTCAGTTTTTGTAATACATTTACAAAAACTTCTGAACCTGTTTTTGCTTTGTCATTATGGGATATTGTGTGTAGATTGACGCGGGGGAAAAAACAATTGAATCCATGTTAGAATCGGGCTGTAATGTAACAGTGGGAAAAGTCAAGGGGTCTGAATACTTTCCATATGCAGTGTAGAGGGTACATTTTATTTTGCAATGCTCTCGCACGCGGGCGGTGTGGTCAGTATCTTTTTTTGAATCCCTTTACCCCCCCCCTTGCGTCCAACTATTTAAGCCATTTACTCAGCAACAATAACATCAAATGTCAGTGCTCAATGAGGGGATAAAGGGATTTGCTGCCAAAGTGCTCAGCTATGAAGTGTTATTACAGTGTTTAGGCCTGGAGGACTAAGCAGACTGAACTGTGTTTCTTGTCTGAGGTCTCTGATGGGTCTACCTGATGATAAAAAAAAAAAGTGTGTGTGTGTGTAGTTACAGAAACGTAAACTAATCAAGCTTGTTTTAGTTGGAGAGAAGCCAGTAGGGGATCGCTTCCGTGTGGGTTTTGTGGTAGACACATATAGGCTACCGATTCATGCTCTAGGGCATCAAGAAGTAGGGATGCACCAATATTAAATTTTGGGCCAATTCCAATATTTTCCTTGCCAAAAAAAACGATACTAATATTAAAATTGTTTGCGGCCTTTTCAAGCGTTCTAGTACAGTTAAATAGTTGAACCACACATACACACTGACCAAAAAGTTATTTTGTTGGCATTTACGTATGTCCCAATTACCAGTAAAACAAAATCAAAACCGATTTCTTTCACTTATGCTGTTTTGTTGTTCTCAACCAGGATTTCATCATATCAAGCAGTGAAGTTTTCACGTGAACTCTGTTTCTTGTCTGCATCGAAGTAGCGGTCCTTGTACCTAGCATTGAGCATGGTGTGACACAGTAGAGGCTCAGAGAATGCCACCGAATCGCTTGTTCACAGCCTCTAGTAGAGTACTTTTCCAAGTTAACCCGATGGTCTGTGTTGGCATTTTTGTTGAGCAGGCCATGACAGGGTATCAATTCTGCTGCAGACACAGTTGAGCTTATTTCTCGAGTCAGTTGTTCGAATGTTCTCAAATGCCATTGAAATGGCAGCAGCGGTATGAGAATGAGCACATTCTTGAGCATGCAATACAGCTTTAGTCAGTAGGAAATCCTCGTAGAACAAATGTGCTGTTAGACTCATAATGCTCATGGGGCTGACATCACATGTCCAAATGTCAGTCGTTAAGCTAATAGCAGTGATGCCCATATCAAGTAGCTCATGGATGCTGTGTAACTCCAGTAGGGCAGCATCTGAAAAATAGAGCCTACTTGGTAGTGTGTGCCAGTGCTCGATCCAGTCGGCGAAAGCCAACATCATACACAACGGAGAACGGTTGATTGTCAAGGGCAATGAATTCCATTATCTTGGTGTTAAGGGATTTCCCCTTTGAGTTGTCTCGCTGAAATGTTCTTAGTCTTTCAAATGACTACTTGACTGCTCTATCCACACAGCAGACATTGTGGGCTAGGTTAGGAATGCTGTGTTGCACATGTAGCGCTATATTTTTCATGGCGTCATTACGTCATCTACCTACGATATATAGGTATGCACGTCAGCTTTGACATCGGTTTTCACATTGGCGTAAAACTAGACATCGGGCTGATGTTGGCATTTTTAGCTAATATTGGCCGATTCTGATATGTTTACTGATATCGTGCATCCCTATCAAAAAGGTTTGTACCTTGGGACAGTGAAGGTGTAGACTTAAAGGTCTTACTGAGACCACTCAGGTTGCCCTGGTGGTCTGCAGTGCTGGCCTGGTCTCAACTGTGTCTCTTCTCTTTACTAGGAGACTGAGGGTGACCCCCTCTATGAGATCTCTATGCAGGAGGAGGTGTCGGCTCGCCTTCACTTCATCAAATTTGAAAATGCCTATATCGAAACATGCCTGGACTTTATCAAAGACCACCTGGTCAACACTGACACCAAAGTCATCAAAGCCACCGGTGGAGGGGCTCACAAGTTTAAAGATCTCATAGAGAAGAAACTGAAACTCAGGTGAGTTTTATTTTTAAAGACCCCACGACCAGTAGGTTTTGCTTATTATAATGTAGCTATTCTTTGTTTTGATTAGGGTGGACAAGGAGGATGAAATGACATGCCTGATCAAGGGCTGCAACTTTGTGCTGAGGAATATCACCCATGAGGCCTTTGTCTATGTCAAGCATGCAGACTCTGAGTTCCGCTTCCAGAACACTCACCCTGACATCTTCCCTTACCTGCTCATCAACATCGGCTCAGGGGTGTCCATTTTCAAGGTACCAATGCCTGACACTCCAGATCTGGTGTGACGTGGCCTATGTAGACTTAACCATTAATTCAACAATCTTTCTCCAAACAGGTTGAATCAGAGGATACATTTGAGCGTGTTGGAGGAAGCTCCATAGGTGGGGGGACATTCTGGGGCCTTGGAGCACTGCTCACAAAAACAAAGGTAAAACCCCTCTTCACCCCCATGCTGAGACTTCAAGCCCAGTAACCTTTTTTTAATTGGTCAAGCTATTCAAATTAACTTAAATTTACATTTTTATTTTCTGTTGGTTCTTGCCTATTATCTTGCCAGTTGACCTTACTGCTACTTTTTATTATCTGGAAGACTGCCCTGTGTACTTAAACTCTTGTTCTGAATAGGGTGGTTACAAAATAGCTATCTGGGTGAAAGTCACTTTTTTTAAAACTACTGTACTCCCATGACCTGCTCTCCCCTCCTACAGAGGTTTGATGAACTCCTTCAGTTGGCCTCGAAGGGGCAGCACACAAATGTTGACATGCTGGTCAAAGACATCTACGGGGGATCTTATGGGTCCTTGGGCTTGACTGGGGACCTTATTGCAAGCAGCTTTGGAAAATCTGCTACTCCTGACAAAGGTAAAGAGAATAGAGCATTTGCAGTACTTTTACTCTTTACCCCATGACATGTTTTTCATGGTACTGTCTTCAGGAGCAGACTCCCTGGCATGCTATCTACTGTAATGTAGGCTACATTCCTGTTGAGCACTAACTGATTGATGACCTCTTACCCAGTTACTGTGACCTTGTCCCCTGTAGGCTGGTTGGTTATTGTTACTGTTGAGAAATGTAGACGAGGCAGCCAGCCATGGCAAAAAAAGCAACTAATTCACTCTATTAGATCGTTCATGTGTATCATGTAGTGCCAGTAATACCGGTCACAAACTGCCAATACATAAACCAACACTGTACGTACTTACTTCAATGGGACCTGGGCTTGTTGACGAGTTATGTTTCTGGTGCTTCACTTGGCTGTATGTTGACATACCTTTTGTCTCCTCCTGAATTAGAGTTCTCTAAAGAAGACATGGCTAAGAGCCTGCTCCATATGATCAGCAATGACATTGGGCAGCTGGCCTGCCTCTATGCCCGGCTCCACAACTTGACCAGGGTCTACTTTGGGGGTTTCTTCATCCGAGGACACCCTGTTACTATGCACACCATCACTTACAGCATCAACTTCTTCACCAAGGCAAGCCCCCCACAATGTGCAGTGAGGGGAAAAAGTATTTGATCCCCTGCTGATTTTGTACATTTGCCCACTGACAAAGAAATGATCAGTTTACAATTTTAATGGCAGGTTTATTTGAACAGTGAGAGACAGAATAACAACAAAAAAATCCAGAAAAAGGCATGTCAAAAATGTTATAAGTTGATTTGCATTTTAATGAGGGAAATAAGTATTTGACCCCTCTGCAAAACATGACTTAGTACTTGGTGGCAAAACCCTTGTTGGCAATCACAGAGGTCAGACATTTCTTGTAGTTGGCCACCAGGTTTGCACACATCTCAGGGAGGATTTTGTCCCACTCCTCTTTGCAGATCTTCTCCAAGTCATTAAGGTTTCGAGGCTGACGTTTGGCAACTCGAACCTTCAGCTCCCTCCACAGATTTTCTATGGGATTAAGGTCTGGAGACTGGCTAGGCCACTCCAGGACCTTAATGTGCTTCTTCTTGAGCCCCTCCTTTGTTGCCTTGGCCGTGTGTTTTTGGTCATTGTCATGGTGGAATACCCATCCATGACCTATTTTCAATGCCCTGGCTGAGGGAAGGAGGTTCTCACCCAAGATTTGACAGTACGTGGCCCCGTCCATCGTCCCTTTGATGCGGTGAAATTGTCCTGTCCCCTTAGCATAAAAACACCCCCAAAGCATAATGTTTCCACCTCCATGTTTGACAGTGGGGATGGTGTACTTGGGGTCATAGGCAGCATTCCTCCTCCTACAAACACGTTGAGTTGATGCCAAAGAGCTCAATTTTGGTCTCATCGGACCACAACACTTTCACCCAGTTGTCCTCTGAATCATTGATGTTCATTGGCGAACTTCAGACGGGCATGTATATGTGCTTTCTTGAGCAGGGGGACCTTGCGGGCGATGCAGGATTTCAGTCCTTCACGGCGTAGTGTGTTACCAATTGTTTTCTTGGTGACTATGGTCCCGGCTGCCTTGAGATCATTGACAAGATCCTCCCGTGTAGTTCTGGGCTGATTCCTCACTGTTCTCATGATCATTGCAACTCCACGAGGTGAGATCTTGCATGGAGCCCCAGGCCGAGGGAGATTGACAGTTCTTTTGTGTTTCTTCCATTTGCGAATAATCGCACCAACTGTTGTCACCTTCTCACCAAGCTGCTTGGCGATGGTCTTGTAGCCCATTCAAGCCTTGTGTAGGTCTACAATCTTGTCCCTGACATCCTTGGAGAGCTCTTTGGTCTTTGCCATGGTGGAGAGTTTGGAATCTGATTGATTGCTTCTGTGGACAGGTGTCTTTTATACAGGTAACAAGCTGAGATTAGGAGCACTCCCTTTAAGAGTGTGCTCCTAATCTCAGCTCGTTACCTGTATAAAAGACACCTGGGAGCCAGAAATCTTTCTGATTGAGAGGGGGTCAAATACTTATTTCCCTCATTTTAAAATGCAAATCAATTTAACATTTTTGACAGTTTTTCTGGATTTTTTGTTATTCTGTCTCTCACTGTTCAAATAAACCTACCATTAAAATTATAGACTGATCATTTCTTTGTCAGTGGGCAAATGTACAAAATCAGCAGGGGATGAAATACTTTTTTCCCTCACTGTACCTCATTAACAAGCATGTCTTTCTCAATCCAGGTACATTTTGATTGAGGTCTAGATTTAGCACTGACAGAGCTGGATCTGACAGCAGCTGACTATATTCAGGTATGGGCCTAGTTAAGCGCTTGAAAAGCAGCAATCAAATCTGAACTGCAGTATTCACACGGTAGTATGCAAATATACCCTTTTTCCTGAGATACACATTGCGTCATTCTGATTGGTCAAGAGAGTAAAGCAAAGTGCTACAACAGCAGACAGTGCACATTTGTTTTCAGGGTGCTATTAGTTTTTGGCTAACAGTAGCCTAGGCTAACGGCAACAGTGAAAGAGAAGTCTGTTAGCCATCATAGACAAAGTTTTCTGGTGCGTGTTTTGCATTGATATGTGTCAGGTCTTGTGGACCCTCTGTTGGTGCGCACCTGTAGCCTAGTTGCTGTGGGTAAAATGGCATACCCTTGTCAGGGCTGACTGGATGGCTATGATGGTAAAATGCCTTTTCGTGTAAAACGCAACATATGAGCTTGAAAATAAAACTACAACTTTGGCTGCGTTTACACAGGCAGGCCAATTCTGATATTTTTTCCAATGACATCAGATCTTTTCACATCAGCTCTTTTTCCGAGCTGATCTGATTGTTCAAAATACCAATTAGTGAAAAAAAAAGCTCAATTGGGCTGCCTGTGTAAACGCAGTCAATGTGTGTCCTCAGAACTGTAGGCTACATTTACAGTGTGCAACTGTAAGCAATGTTCTGTCAAAGCCACGTAACTTCTGAAGCAGCAGTAGCTAACGTCGCCATACATAAACACTACATTTTAAGGTTTATTTTATTAAATTAAGCATTTCAAATGTCATGTCCTTGTGTGTAACAATGTAACATGGACAATTTAATTTGGAGCTTTTTCATTGTTAAATGCCCCCGGTCAAAAAAAAAAGAAGATTACTCAAGTTTTCGAATAGTAATGTCCGGTCTGATATCCGGATATTTGATTAACCGTGCCCCTCCCTAGTGGAGATAATAATACATAAACATTGATATGACATGTTTGATTGTATTGGGCTGATGGGCTACTTTTAAATGATACAATCTGTGAGCATAATTAGTTGGAAATGGTTCCATCTGAGTGGAGTTTTCTATTGTGTTTTTGCAGGGTGAAGTCCAGGCACTCTTCCTGAGGCATGAAGGCTATCTGGGGACTATTGGAGCCTTCCTTAAGGGAGCAGAGGAAGACAGTGAGTCAAGATGCTTTCATCTATGGGGTTTCTTCTTGACAGAAAGTGGCACGGGAATCCATACTTTATCACACCCTAGGTTTTGTAAGGATTTTCTTCTTGATGGGAAGTTCTTTCTTTTGTCTAATTCACTTATGTTTTTCACTTGCTCTAGATCCTAACCAGTACAGCTGGGGGGAGAACTATGCTGGGAGCTCTGGCCTTATGAGTACTTCTCCTGACCTGAACCCCATGCAACGTGCACGTAGTGGAACAGTAAGTCTATTGGAAAAGAAAACGTTAAAATACTGAAAGGTCTGCTTAAGACCACCAGGGTGCGCTCATAACCCACGTGTTATTTAATTTTGGTGTCATTTCATTGACCATTATAGAAATTCTCCCACTCTCTTTCTGAGATTGTGGATTTGATATTTTCTATGGAAATGTCACCAACGCTGTCCTTTTAAAATCTACAAGCCTGGTATGAGGCATTGATCTTTTCAGTCTAACATTTGTTTTAATTTCTTCTCTTCATATCCACAATCTCTTACCTCTGTTTACCTACTGTAACCCTTATCTTCAGTTTTCCGTAAGTACTTCTCCATGCTTTGTGTGTAGTGTTTTGATTAGGGCTATATGTTTCCTCATGATTCTGGCTTTGTAGCTACACAGCTTGCCAAGCATTCACATTCACAATGGGTTAAATAAGGTTTCAGGGAGACAGCTGTGGCATTGTAACTGCAATATGCCAGCCTTTTCCTTTCACATATTTATTGCTTAACAGCCTTTGAAGTGTTGCTTTATGTAGTCATGGTTTAAATTCTGCTGTAACATGTTATAACCAACCTTATAGTCAACCAACCTGTGTGACACTGGAGAATAGTAGTCTTGTCTGTTCACCTTATAAATTCTGCATGAAATCATACTCACTGCACGGATGTGACTGGTGTGAGGTGGTATACTATATTTTTTTAATGTTGACACTATAATGTTGACGCGTGTGTCCACTGCACACCAACAGTGTGGAGTTTGACACATAATGCTATTCTCAGCTCAATGACCACTAGGGGGCATAGTGAAAACATATTGGAGTTTAGCTATGTTGGAAGGAGTCGTTGCACTTTTATAGGGTTGTTTAGCACAAAACCGATGCGTGCGCAACTTTGGGGCAAAACAGACTGGGTTGGCTTATGTTCAAAGGATTATTGACAACATGTAAACTCCCTCTTCAAATTAGGGCTAATTTGAAAAGCTGTTCAAATGAGGACATTGTATTATTTCTTTGTACTCCCTGACGAAGGCCATGCAGCCGAAACGTGTCGGAATTTTCAAAATGTTTTCCCATTGAACATGCCATACAAATAAAGGCATTTTAATTATTTAGATGAAGAGCGACTTGGTCCTCCTTTCTTTTTGATATCATGTAAACTATATTTGGCCTCCAAATATTTATTGAAAACATAAATGTGCACAAGAAGCACTTGTTTTCTCTCAAATACATCGTTACAGTTGTTGGTTAGCTAACTAATGAATTTTAGCCATATTAGCATGGATGTGTCATTACTCAAAACACCTCAAAACAAGACCTGGTATCAAGAACAAGATACAACTGGCTGAAACGAGCCGCCTATGAGTCCCCACATCAAATTGTATTGGTCACATACACATGGTTAGCAGATTTTAATGCGAGTGTTGCAAAATGCTTGTGCTTCTAGTTCTGACAGTGCAGTAATATCTAACAAGTAATCTAACAATTCCCCAACAACTACCTAATACACACAAATCTAAAGGGATGGAATAAGAATATGTACGTGGATGAGCGATGGCCGAGCGGCATAGGCAAGATGCAGTATATACATATGCGATGAGTAATGAAAGATATGTAAACATTATTAAAGTGAATAGTGAGTCAATGTAGGCAGCAGCTTCTGAGTTAGTGATTGCTTTTTAGCAGTATGATGGCCTTGAGATAGAAGCTGTTTTCAGTCTCTTGGTCCCAGCTTTGATGCACCTGTACTGACCTTGCCTTCTGGGTGGTAGCGAGGTGAACAGGCAGTGGCTCGGATGGTTGTTGTCGTTGATGATCTATTTGGCCTTCCTGTGACATCGGGTGCTGTAGGTGTCCTGGAGGGCAGGTAGTTTGCTCCCAGTAATGCGTTGTGCAGACCGCACCACCCTCTGGAGAGCCTTGCGGTTGAGGGTGGTGCAGTTGCCGTACCAAGCGGTGATATAGCCTGACAGGATGCTCTCAATTGTGCATCTGTAAAAGTTTGTCAGGGTTTTAGGTGACAAGACTCATTTCTTCAGCCTCCTGAGGTTGAGAGGTGCTGTTGTGCCTTCACCACACTGTCTGTGTGGGTGGACCTTTTCAGTTTGTCTGTGTACGCCGAGGAACTTGAAGCTTTCTACCTTCTCCACTACTGTCCCTTCGATGTGGATAGGGGGGGTGCTCCCTCCTGTTTCCTGAAGTCCACGATCATCTCCTTTGTTTTGTTGACGTTGACTGAGAGGTTGTTTTCCTGACCACACTCCCAGTGCCCTCACCTCCCTGTAGGCTGTCTCGTCGTTGTTGGTAATCAAGCCCACTACTGTTGTGTCGTCTGCAACCTTGATGATTGAGTTGGAGGTGTGCATGACCACGCAGTCATGTGTGAACAGGGAGTACAGGAGGGGGCTGAGCACGCACCCTTGTGGGGCCCCAGTTTTGAAGGTCAGCGACGTGGCGATGTTTCTTACCTTCACCACCTGGGGGCGGCCTCTCAAAGTCCAGGACCCAATTGCACAGGGCAGGGTTGTGACCCAGGGCCTCCAGCTTAATGATGAGCTTGGAGTGTACTATGGTGTTGAATGCTGAGCTGTAGTCAATGAACAGCATTCTTACGTAGGTATTCCTCTTGTCCAGATGGTATAGGGCAGTGTGATGGCGATTGCATCGTCTGGACCTGTTGGGGCGGTATGCAAACTGAAGTGGGTCAAGGGTGGCAGGTAAGTTATAGATGATATGACCCTTGACTAGTCTCTCAAAGCACTTCATGATGCCAGAGGTGAGTGCTACGGGGCTATAGTCATTTAGTTCAGTTATCTTTGCTTTGGTTACAGAAACAATGTTGGCCATCTTGAAGCATGTGGAGACAGCAGACTAGGATAGGGAGTGATTGAATATGTCTGTAAACACACCCGCCAGCTGGTCTGCGCATGCTCTTAGGACGTGGCTAGGGATGTTGTCTGGGTCAGCAGCCTTGCGTTGGTTAAAATGTTTAAATGACTTATCGACCATGGAAAAGAAGAGTCCTTGTTAGAGGGCCGCGTCGGTAGCACTGTATTATCCTCAAAGCGGCAAAGAAGGTGTTTAGTTTGTCTGGAAATAATACGTCGGTGACGTGGCTGGTTTTCTTTTTGTAGTCCGTATTTGCCTGTAGACCCTTCCACATACGTCTCGTGTCTGAGCCGTTGAATTGTGACTCCACTTTGTCCCTATACCGACATTTTGTTTGATTGCCTTGCAGAGGGATTAACTATACTGTTTATATTCGGCCATGTTCCCAGTCCTCTTTCCATGGCTGAATGCGGTGGTTCGCGCTTTCAGTTTTGCGCAAATGCCGCCATCCTTCCATGGATTTTGGTTAGGGTAGGTTTTAATAGTCACAGTGGGATACATTTCCAATGCACCTCCTTATAAATTCTCACAGAGTCAGCGTAAACAGTTGAAGTCAGAAGTTTACATACACTTAGGTTGGAGTCGTTAACTCGTTTTTCAACCACTCCACAAATTTCTTCTTAACCTGTCTGGGAACGTGGGACGCCCACCCTAGTCAACAGCCAGTGGAATCGCGTCGCGTGAAATACAAAACCTCAAATGCTATAACTTCAATTTCTCAAACATATGACTATTTTACACCATTTTATAGATACACCTCTCCTGAATCGAACCACGTTGTCCAATTTCAAAAAGGCTTTACAGCAAAAGCAAAACATTAGATTATGTTAGGAGAGTACCCTGCCAAAAAAAATCACACTGCCATTTTCAAAGCAACTAGCATGCATCACAAATACCCAAGACACAGCTAAATGCAGCACTAACCTTTGACAATCCTCATCAGATGACACTCCTAGGACATCATGTTACACAATACATGCATTTTTTTGTTCGATAAAGTTCATATTTATATATAAAAACAGCATTTTACATCGGCGCGTGACATTCAGAAAATATTTTCCCTCAAATGCTTCCGGTGAATCAGCGCTACAATTTACAAAATTACTATTCGAAAACATTGTTAAAATGTAATATTGTCATTCAAAGAATTATAGATTAACATCTCGTGAATGCAACCGCATTGCCAGATTTTAAAAATAACTTTACTGGGAAGTCACACTTTGCAATAAACGACGTGGTATGCTCAGAAAAATAGGCTAGGCGATACATGTTAGCGCCATCTTGGAACCATCTAAAATGAAATATACTATTCTAAATATTCCCTTACCTTTGATTATCTTCATCAGAAGGCACTTCCAGGAATCCCAGGTCCACAACAAATGTAGTTTTGTTCGAAAAAGTTAATTATTTATGTCCCAATAGTTCCTTCTTGTTAACGCTTTCCGAAGGCTACTCATAATGTACTGAAGCGCGCGGGACTTGTCGTCACGAATGTGCAAAGAAAATATATTTATGTTCGTTCAAACATGTCAAACGTTGTATAACATACATTTTTAGGGCCTTTTTCAACCAGAGCTTCAATAATATTCAAGGCGGACGATTGCATTGTCTTACTAAACGTTTCGGAACAAAAGGGTTCCCATGGGCGCCCGCGTCATAGTAGTAATGGCCCTCCCCCTGTGACCAACTTCCCAAGCCTCTCTTTGGGTCAGTTTCTACCATAGAAGACTCAAACCACTTTGTAAAGACTGTTGACATCTATTGGAAGCCTTAGGAAGTGCTAAATGATTAATAAGTCCCTGTGTGTTTCAATGGCAAAGGTTTGAAGTGATTCCACACATCAGATTTCCATTTCCTGTTAGGATTTGTCTCAGGGTTTTGACTGCCATATGAGTTCTGTTATACTCACAGACACCATTCAAACAGTTTTAGAAACTTTAGAGTTTTCTTTCCAAATCTACTAATTATATGCATATTCTAGTTACTGGGCAGGAGTAGTAACCAGATTAAATCGGGTACGTTTTTTTATCCGGCCGTGCAAATACTGCCCCCTTTCCCCAACAGGTTAACAAACTATATTGTTGGCAAGTCGGTTAGGACATCTACTTTGTGCATGACACAAGTCATTTTTCCAACAATTGTTTACAAACAGATTTTTTTCCCTTATGTTTCACTATCACAATTCCAGTGGGTCAGAAGTTTACATACACTAAGTTGACTGTGCCTTTAAACAGCTTGGAAAATTCATGAAAATGATGTCATGGATTTAGAAGCTTCTGATATGATAATTGACATTATTTGAGTCAATTGGAGGTGCACCTGTGGATGTATTTCAAGGCCTCCCTTCAAACTCAGTGCTTCTTTGCTTGACAATGTGGGAAAATCAAAAGAAATCAGCCAAGACCTCAGAAGAAAAATTGTAGACCTCCACAAGTCTGGTTCATCCTTGGGAGCAATTTCCAAATGCCTGAAGGTACCACGTTCATCTCTACAAACAATAGTACGCAAGTATAAACACCATGGGACCACGCAGCTGTCATACCGCTCAGGAAGGAGACGAGTTCTGTCTCCTAGAGATGAACGTACTTTGGTGCGAAAAGTGAAAATCAATCCCAGAGCAACAGCAAAGAACCCTGTGAAGATGCTGGAGGAAACCGGTACAAAAGTATCTATATCCACAGTAAAACGAGTCCTGTATCGACATAACCTGAAAGGCCGCTCAGCAAGAAAGAAGCCACTGCTCCGAAACCGCCATAACAATGCCAGACTACGGTTTGCAACTGCACATGGGACCAAAGATCGTACTTTTTGGATAGAACTGTTTGGCCATAATGACCATCGTTATGTTTGGAGGAAAAAGGGGGAGGTTTGCAAGCCGAAGAACACCATCCTAAATGTGAAGCACGGGGGTGGCAGCATCATGTTGTGGGGGTGCTTTGCTGCAGGAGGGACTGGTGCGCTTCACAAAATAGATGGCATCATGAGGAAAGGAAAATTATGTGGATATACAGAAGCAACATCTCAAGACAGTTAGTCATGAAGTTAAAGCTTTGCAAATGGGTCTTCCAAATGGACAATAACACCAAGCATACTTCTAAAGTTGTGGCAAAATGGCTTAAGGACAACAAAGTCAATGTATTGGAGTGGCCATCACAAATCCCTGACCTCAATCCGATAGACGATTTGTGGGGAGAACTGAAAGTGTGAGCAATGAGGCCTACAAACCTGACTCGGTTACCCCAGCTCTGTCAGGAGGAATGGGACAAAATTCACCCAACTTATTGTGGGAAGCGTGTGGAAGGCTACCCAAAACGTTTGACCCAAGTTTAACAATTTAAAGGCAATGCTACCAAATACTCATTGAGTGTGTGTAAACTTCTGACTCACTGGGAATGTGATGAAAGAAATAAAAGCTGAAATAAATCATTCTCTCTACTATTATTCTGACATTTCACATTCTTAAAATAACATGGTGATCCTAACTGACCTTAAACAGGGAAATTTTACTAAAATTAAATGTCAGGAGTTGTGAAAAACTGAGTTTAAATGTATTTGGCTAAGGTGTATGTAAACTTCCGACTTCATCTGTAGATCGATGTTATTCTCTGAGGCTGCCCGGAACATTTCCCAGTCCTCGTGATCAAAACAATCTGGAAGCGTGGATTCCGATTGGTCAGAACAGCGTTGAATGTTCTAGTCATGGGTACATCTTGTTTGAGTTTCTGCCTATAGGACTGTAGGAGCAAGATGGAGTCGTGATCGGATTTGCCGACTATGGCAGCTTCTTGTCATTGTTGCTGGCTATCTGACCATTCAGAATCATAACACAGCCTTTTACCCCTGCGATGTGCACGCATCATTTCTATGACGTTGTGAGGCAACCCATCTAAGTGTGCATGAATGCCTTAGCCTTGCATTATGTACAGTGCTCAGTGTGTCTCCTCTCCGGTTTCAGTTTGACATGTTGGAGATGGACCGTCTGGAGAGGCAGCTGGTGAATCTGCCCCTGCTGCAGGACCCGTCCTCCTACATCCCAGACACAGTGGACCTCTCAGAGGACGCCCTTGCACGGGAGTACTGGCTCTACTGCTTCGAGGAGGCCCTGGATGGGGTAAGAGGCAGAGAACCTGCCACTGGTCTATTAATCAATATACACACATTGCATGATGCATTGACAGGGAGTCCTTATCCTGGTCACTTTTGAAACGGCTGATCTGGGCAATGTGCTTTGGATAGGTGGTGAAGAGAGCTGTTGCCAGCCAGCCTGACCTTCCAGAGGCCGCTGAACGAGCAGAGAAGTTCCGTCACAAGTACCAGCACAAGCTTCAGACCCTCCGCCACCAGCCTTTGTAAGGGGAGCCACAGGATCTGAATGCTGCAGATAGATTTCAAAGGCTGTTAAACCAACTAGAGCATAACACGGTTTCTTGATAATTTATAGATGCTTGTCTCCAAAGGCATCTTATTAGTGGATGAGTCACTCTTGAAGATGAAGTCTCACTGTTCCCTCACCAATCTGTATGTGTTTATCTGCTAATGTAGAGTACTTCTCTTCTCACCTCTAGTGCTTATGGATCCCTCACTGTCAGAAGTCTGTTAGACACAAGAGAACACTGTTTAAACGAGTTCAACTTCCCTGACCCATACTCAAAGGTTTGAGTTGATTCTATAGCTCTTTCCTATAAAACTATTTTTCTCTATTGTTGTTCACGGTTCCAATAAATGTTCTAATGCTACACTTTTTCTGGAATTGATTTACCTTGAATGTTGTAGTTCATCTGAAGCTTTCAAGTGTCGTCTTGTGTGCCTTTTAATGTAATTTCATGTCCACTTGCCTTGATTAGCATGAATTGCTAATGTTGTCGCTCATCAGTGAGAAGTGGGAGGAAGCTGTTGTCTCAGTGCTGTGTCTCCATCCCTCCCACAGATCAAACAGGGGGAGAACGACATGGCCCTCAAGTACTTCCAGAAGGCAGTCAAGTCCCTGGAGGAGCTGAGCTGGGAGCAGAGGCAGTTTGCCCTGGTCAGGGGCCTCCTGGCTGGGAACGTCTTCGATTGGGGAGCCAAGGCTGTATCGGAGTGAGTCTTAATGAGGCTGCACTCGGTGCACTCCTAAACTTGGGACTTTGAAGGATATTATTAGGACAAAAATTCTGGTCATATACAGTGCATTCGGGAAGGTTTTCTGACCCCTTGACTTTTTCCACTTTGTTAAATTACAGCCTTATTCTAAAACGAATTACATTTTTTCCCCTCATAAATCTACACAATATCCCATAATGACAAAGCAAAAAGAGGTTTAGAAATGTTTGTAAATGTATTAAAAATAAAAACTGAAATCACATTTACATAAGTATTCAGACCCTTTACTCAGTACTTTGTTAAAGCACCTTTGGCCATGATTACAACATCGAGTATTTTTTAGTATGACGCTACAAGCTTAGCACACCTGTATTTGGGGAGTTTCTTTGGGGAGATCCTCTCAAGCTCTGTCAGGTAGGCTGGGGAGTGTCGCTGCACAGCTTTCTTCAGGTCTCTCCAGAGATGTTCAATCGGGTTGAAGTCCGGGCTCTGGCTGGGCCCCTCAAGGACGTTCAGAGACTTGTCCCGAAGCACAATTGATTGGATTCCACCTGTGGAAAATTGTATTGATTGGACATGATTTGGAAAGGTACACCTGGTTATATAAGGTCCCACAGGTGACAGTGCATGTCAGAGCAAAAACCAAACCATGAGGTTGAAGGAATTGTCCGTAGAGCTCTGAGACAGGATTGTGTCGAGGCACAGATCTGGGGAAGGGTACCAAAACATTTCTGCAGCATTGAAAATCCCCAAGAACACAGTGGCCTCCATCATTCTTAAATGGAAGAAGTTTGGAACCACCAAGACTCTTCGGAGAGCTGGCCGCCTGGCCAAACTGAGCAATCGAGGGAGAAGGGCCTTGATAAGGGAGGTAACCGAGAACCCGATGGTCACTCTGACGAAGCTCCAGAGTTCCTCTGTGGAGATGGGATAACCTTCCAGAAGGACAACCATCTCTGCAGAACTCCACCAATCAGGCCTTTTATGGTAGAGTGGCCAGATGGAAGCCACTCTTCAGTGAAACGCACGTGACAGCCCGCTTGAAATTTGCCAAAAGGCACCTAAAGACTCTCAGACCATGAGAAACAAGATTCTATGGTCTGTTGAAACCAAGATCGAATTATTTGGTCTGAATGCCAATCGCCACATCTGGAGGAAACCTGGCACCATCCCTACGGTGAAGCATGGTGGTGGCAGCATCATGCTGTGGGGATGTTTTTCACTGGCATGGACTGGGAGACTAGTCAGGATTAAGGGATAGATAAATGTAGAAAGTACGGAGATCCTAAATGAAAACCTGCTCCAGAGCACTCAGGATCTTAGACTGGGACGAAGGTACACCTTTTAAACAGGATAATGACCCTAAGCACACAGCCAAGACAACACAGGAGTGGCTTCGGGACAAGTCTCTGAATGTCCTTGAGTGGCCCAGCCAGAGCCCGGACTTGAACCCGATCAAACATCTCTGGAGAGACCTGAAAATAGCAGTGCGGTGACGCTCCTCATCCAACTTGACAGGGCTTGAGAGGATCTGCATAGAAGAATGGGAGAAACTCCCCAAATACAGGTGTGCCAAACTTGTAGCATCATACTCAAGGCTGTAATCACTGCCAAAGGTTCTTCAACAAAGCACTGAGTAAAGGGTCTGAATACTTATTTAAATGTGATATTTCAGGGTTTTATTTTTACTACATTTCTAAAAACCTGTTTTTGCTTTGTAATTATGGGGTATTGTGTGTAGATTGAGGAAAAAACAATTGAATCAATTTTAGAATAAAGCTGTAATGTCCGAATGCTCTGTGTATGTATGTGTGTACATACAGTAGCAGTCAAACGTTTGGACACACCTACTCATTCCAGGGTTTCTTTTATTTTTACTATTTTCTACATTGTAGAATAATTGTGAAGACATTAACACTGAAATAACTCGTATAGAATCATGTAGTAACCGAAAAAGTGTTAAAACAAATCAAAATATAATATATTTGAGATTCTTTTAAGTAGCGACCTTTTGCCTTGATGACAGCTTTGCACACTCTTGGCATTCTATCAAGCAGGAATGCATTTCAATTAACAGGTGTGCCTTAAGTTCATTTGAGGAATTTCTTTCCTTAATGCGTTTGAGACAATCAGTTATGACAAGGTAGGTGTGGTATACAGACGATAGCCCTACTTGGTAGAAGACCAAGTCCATCTTATGACAAGAACGGCTCAAATAAGCAAAAGAAACGACAGTCCATTGTTCAATCCGGAAAATTTCAAGAACTTTTAAAGTTTCTACAAGTGCAGTCACAAAAACAATCAAGCGCTATGATGAAACTGGCTCTCATGAGGACCGCCACAGGAAAATAAGACCCAGAGTTACCTTTTCTGCAGAGGATAAGTTCGTTAGAGTTAGTTGCATCTCAGATTGCAGTCCAAATAAATGCTTCACAAAGTTCAAGTAACAGACATCAATTGTTCAGAGGAGAGTACGTCAATCAGGCCTTCATGGTCGAATTGCTTCAAAGAAACCACTACTAAAAGACACCAGTAAGAAGAAGAGACTTGCTTGGACCAAGAAACACGAGCAATGCACATTAGACCAGTCGAAATCTGTCCTTTGGTCCAAATGTTTTATTTTTGGTTCCAACTGCTGTGTCTTTTGTAAATTGAACGAATTATCTCCGCATGTGTGATTCCCACTGTGAAGCATGGAGGAGGTGGTGTGGGGGTGCTTTGCTGGTGACACTGCCAGTGATTTATTTAGAATTTAAGGCACACTTTACCATCATGGCTACCACAGAATTCTGCAGCGATACACCATCTGGTTTGTGCTTAGTGGGACTATCATTTGTTTTTCAACAGGACAATTACCCAACACACCTCCAAGCTGTGTAAGGGCTATTTGACCAAGAAGGAGAGTAATGGAGTGCTGCATCAGATGACCTGGCATCCACAATCACCTGACCTGAACCCAATTGAGATGGTTTGGGATGTGTTGGACCGCAGAGTGAAGGAAAATCAGCCAACAAGTGCTCAGCATATGTGGGAACTCCTTCAAGACTGTTGAAAAACATTCATGAAGCTGGTTGAATGGCAAGAGTGTGCAAAGCTGTCAAGGCAAAGGGTGGCTACTTTGAAGGATCTCAAATATAAAATATATTTTGATTTGAAACTTTTTTTGGTTACTACATGATTCTATATGTTATTTCATTGTTTTGATGTCTTCACTGTTATTCTACAATGTAGAAATAAAGAAAAACCCTGGAAGGAGTAGATGTCAACTTTCGTCTGGTACTGTATATTTCAATTTTCTTGAGAAAATATTGTGTTTTTAGATGAGCAAAGATTGTCACTCATGCTCACATTTTCACTTGTAATAGTGTTCTGGAGTCTGATCCGGAGTTTGGCTTTGAACATGCAAAACTGCAGTTGGAAGGTATGAAAGCCCCTATTGGGTTAACGTGTTTTATATGGGTCCTGCATTTTATACTGCTGCTGCAACCTATACAGGCTACTTAATTATAGTCCCTTTTTCTCCATAGATCGGCCGTGGCTTGTGGATGCCTATGACCAATGGCTCGAGAGACTGAAGGTAAGAATTTAAACTGTTTCCTGATGTTGAAGTGTTTCAAAGTTGTGATTATATTCGCTGCATTTGGTTTATGGGCCACATCCTAACTTAAGATCCACAGAAGTTGTGTGCCTGGATCTCAAGTTAGGATTTGGCACAAAGATGTATATGACTTGATGCTGTGGAACAGTAATTGAATACCATGCCTACTGGCTTTCTTTTCCAGGGCCCACCTCATAAGTGTGCATTGTTTTTCGTAGATAATAGTGGAATAGATATCATACTTGGAGTGTTCCCATTTGTCAGAGAGCTTCTCTGCAGGGGAACAGAGGTAAGAAGCTACACAGTCCATCCCCTCATATCTGAAAAGCTGTCACTTGTACCACCCCTTCAAATATAAACAGGGTTTAATAAAACAGTATGAATGCAGCAAGATTTCCTTTTTTCTTCCTTTGACCCCCTGCTATGTTGTTTTCCAGGTTGTCCTTGCCAGCAACTCTAGCCCAGCTCTGAATGATGTTACAAACAGTGAGCTGCAGATCTTGACTGAAAGAATAGCTGCAATGGATTTAGTCATACAGTGAGTATTTAAGTCTTTTGTCACTGCATTTATGGATGTAAAATATACGTTTTTTTGGTTTTCCTATACCAGCATGCCAATGTCCATTTAATTTGTTTTGCAGGTCTGCTGTGAAGGAGGACAGGCTGACGCTAGTCCAGAGTGGCTCCAGCTCTCCTTGCTTAGACTTGAGGTCTGTTTTAGTTCTTAAGCGTTCATTATATTTCAACGTAACACACCTTTGTTAATTATGTTTAAAAACATAACCTGAAGAAACATTTTAAGTTTCTTTAGTACCGTAATTTCCGGACTATTAAGCGCACCTGAATATAAGCCGCACCCACTGAATTTAAAAAAAAGTATTATTTTGAACATAAATAAGCTGCACATGTCTATAAGCCGCAGGTGCCTACCGGTACATTGAAACAAATGAACTTTACACAGGCTTTAACGAAACACGGCTTGTAACAAAAATAAATAGGCTTTAACGAAACACGGCTTGTAACAAAAATAAATAGGCTTTAACGAAACACGGCTTGTAACAAAAAATTAGCAGTAAGCTAATAAGTCAATTCCTAACGCTGCTGTTTCCAACGTCTTAACATCGACTCATTAAGACCAAGCTCCCGTGCAGCAGCTCTATTTCCTTTTCCAACAGCCAAATCAATCGCCTTCAACTTGAAAGCTGCATCATATGCATTTCTCCGTGTCTTTGCCATGATGAGGGTGACAAAATGAATACTGTAATCAGAATGATGGGAAGTTTGAGAGCGCTCGATTTAATCTAAACAAAAAAGTTGTTTGACCTTAACCCGTTTGGCAATTTCATTGGTCTAATGAAAGCTTCATGCCGGCAAAAAACTGAGCACGTCACAGAATGTGTTTTTTTTGGAGAGAAAAAAATTGAAAGCGGGAAAAATCCATATATTAGCCGCGTCATTGTTTAAGCCACGAGGTTCAAAGCTGGGAAAAAAGTTGCGGCTTATAGTCCGGAATTTACGGTAATTTCTGTTAACTTACATTTTTAAGGTAAATCCTCCCAAATGTGTGTTTAATTTCTCTCCCCACCACAGCCGTCTTGACAAGGTGTTGGCTGGGGTTGTGCGAGAGCGCCATGTAGACCTGGTGATCATCGAGGGCATGGGCCGGGCCATCCACACCAACTACTACGCCATATTGAGCTGCGAGAGCCTCAAGATGGCTGTCATCAAGAACTCCTGGCTGGCTGACCGGCTGGGGGGCAAGCTCTTCAGTGTGGTCTTCAAGTATGAGGTGCCACCAGGCCACAAAACCACCACCCTGGATCATGTTCCAGTGACGCCTTCATAATCTCTCTTTTGAAGTCTGATCATGGGACAGGCTGAACTGGTTGAGGTACTAGTTGGAGAGGTCCAGTTGGCTGTAATAGGGTTGATTTGACCACCTCCTGATGATTGACATGCTAATTGTACAGGGAGGTGTTAAGATAATCAGTGGACTTAGGTTGATTTGAAAACTTTGTGGGTTATTTTAGCAAGGATGTCAAAGAGTATTACATTGCTTTGTAACACCAGAATGTTTAAATGTCTTTATTTTTTGAATATACAGCCATACTTTGCACCATGTTGTGTGTTCTCGTAGATCACAGGCTAAATTATAGTTAAGGTATCAGAACAGACAACAGTTGTCAGTGGTAGAGGTGTGCGCTCTTTGCAGATTGACTGTCAATGCTGGTGAGATACTCTACTAAGTGCATTTATAGACAGGTTATCATCAGTACCCTGCTGTTTACACACAGCATCCCAATGGTTACCATGACAACGTTTCCCTTTCAGTGGTGATGCTTTGTGTGTGGCTTGCTACCAGGGTAATTACAGCAATCTGTGGTGAAGCAACACAAAAATATGGTAAATGTGCCTTGAGGTTGGAGTGATAAAGCATAACTTGTTCAAAAATACAACCAACATGGTTTAATTTCTCGTGTAGGGAAACATGGACGTTTGTTACCTTGGGCTACATGAGTGTCTTTTCTTTGATTCCAGGATTTGCCTCCTTTCATCACTGCCACTAGGGGAATTGAGATTATTTACTTAATTGTGTGATGATCATTGCCTGAGAAGCTAAAATGTTGCTACTGGGAATTTGTTTGAAAAGAGTGGATAATAGCACTTTATTGATGGGGTTAAAATTATTCTTAATTCCAGAAGGTGGCAGTATTTTACTGTGAAATATGCTCCTAACAACCCAAATTAAATGTGAAGTATATTTTGTTCAATGGATGTTCTGAAAGTGTGTTGTGTCAAACTCAAAACGTGTATTTCAGGTCATTTTATTGCAAATGTTTAAGCCATCTTTGTGTCATTATCATTTTGTTGGTAGCCTTAGTAAATTAGGTCTGCTTCCAAACAACAAACATTGAAGTTGTCAAACAGTAGGCTAACCACTGTCATTAACAAAAATGTTGTGTAAAAGGGATCTACTTTCAATTCTTAAAATAGTTTAAACTAAGGCAATAACAGATCTGCTCTTATTAAAGTAATGCTCTGGGTGATTGGAGGTGACAAAGTATTTTATGGTTCATTTACTTACTGATGATACTCATTCATACTATCTTTATCAAACCAGGTGTCTGAAATGGAGGTTGAGGTCTTGCTGTCCAAATGTTTCCATGGCGTTTTGCTTAACCTGTGAACTCACTTTGCGATATTGTATTATAATTTGTGTATAGACATGTGAATAAGTGTTCATATAATTAATTTGCGTTATGAGTTCATGATGCGCCGAAATTAGGCAAAGTATTTTCTCTTGACAATCACTTTTAATTAAATCTGAATATATTTTAATGCCGTTTGTCATGTTTTCGGGTAGGGGGCGGGGAGTACTTGTGAAATTTTAGTGAGTTCATGGGAGGGGAGTTGATACCAGCTAGAATACCACGCGCTGCTCTTGCCAGGGACACGGAGTAATATGCTGATAATGCATTGGGCCAAGCAGGAAGTCCTACTCCACAACATGCTGTACCTCTGCTGCTTCATTACCCTCTACTGCCACATGCACGGATGCCAGTTCTTGAGTTCGACAATATTTTTACACAAGTATTCTGTACACGCTTCTTGTTTCGTTTTCTTGCAAAATAATTTCTCTAAGCACACTTAATTGCTTGTCTAACACTGCGTTTCAATATTCAGTTCCCAATGCATGTGGTGAAACGCAAATAATTAAATTCGTGAATTATTTCACATTTGACGTAACCCATCCCACACCCAGGTAGCCTATTCTCTTGCGCCTCAACTAATGGGACAAACACTGACATCAGTCCCCGCACGTTCGCGCATTCGGTTACGCGCTTACAGCCAGTGACTCCTCAAACCAAATTTAATCCCAACGATCAACACACCGACCGTGAACGGACCCCAAACAGACGGAATTTCAGTCTTGTGCGCTTTCACGGGCTACATCTCTCATCCCATATAAAACTGAATTACCTTTGCAATAATAGTCAACCTCAACGGATTAAGAAACGCGGGTGAGGTAATTTTTTTGTCCTTTTTATTCAAGTGTTGAAACATGGCTATGTCGCAATAACGAAAAGCCAATCAAATGTGCCACCTTTTGTGTCATTCATTTAGCTTATTGTTGCATTTATTGTTGCATTTTAGACTAAATATTGTAGCCTACTAAATAATGCATGAATAACACACACTGTTGTTGCTTCTAAAAACTTATATGAATGGGATCCACTGAGAAGGCAAGATATAAACCGTTGCGCCCAGTTATTATACATTTAAATATGAAATTGTATGTTTTTTTTCGATGCACAGTAGTACCTTCAATATTACTAATTACTTAATGGTAACTTTAATTCTGATATCTGATCAAAAGTATGTTTATTATTTGGCACGGGGAAAATCATTCTGATATGGGGGGTATTATGTTTTCTGTATCAGGCAAACATCTCAGAGTATTAATTATGTGAATATGTTATGATACAATCATATATTGTGATCATGTCCTCTTGCCTGTACATCTTTGAGACTATACTCAATAATATTGGTATTACAAGGACCTAATTAGAGGGAGAGAAATATATATATATATATATATATATATATATATATATATATATGTATATATATGTATATATATATATGTATATATATGTATATATATATATGTATATATATGTATATATATATATGTATATATATGTATATATATATATGTATATATATGTATATATATATATGTATATATATGTATATATATATATGTATATATATGTATATATATATATGTATATATATGTATATATATATATGTATATATATGTATATATATATGTATATATATATATATATATATATATATATACATATATATACATATATATATATGTATATATATATATGTATATATATGTATATATATATGTATATATATATATATATATATATATATATATATGTGTGTATATATATATCATTTAGTTTGGGGGTCTCCATGTCAGATCATGCCTTTAAAAGGGAATATAAAGCAGACACATCGGGTGTACAGTGTTTCTGGACTCATCATTAACAAGCCTGTTAATTAAAACCAAGCCAATCAGCAGGAATGTGATCACAAGGACTGTGGGTGCACCTGACTGTGAAGCTCCCAGCAGGGCAAATTGGGGGCCACATCCCAGTCTACATTCACTAATCAGAGAAAATGTATCAAAATAATAGGAAACCAAAGGACAATATTAATCATGACTTTATCGTTCACTAACTAAGCCTTCTTTCACCTAAAAGTAATTCCCCCCCCCCCCCATTCCACTTACATAGATAACTTCTTATCATTATCACCCTCCCACTGTGTCCTCTGTGTTCCTCTGTGTAGTGGGTAGTCTATAAGTAGTGAGTTGTGCCATTATAGAAAATCTCCTCCACTATGGACTCCACTAGTGTCCACCATCTCCATGTCCTATAATGAGTATTCTGGTGTGAGATGCTGGTTCAAGGTTGGTTCAGTCTGATTGGTTGTTGTTGTGTTTTGGTTGGCCAAGGAGTGTCTTTGTGGAACAGTGGACCCAGCTGGTCTCCTTATGTGCCACCAAATGAAAGAAAGATTCCACTGTCACTGTTCCAAGTAACCCTCCCCTGGATAGTCTCTCTTTATCTCTCGCTCTCTCTCCCCATCTCCCTAAGTTCTCTTGGCCTACCCCCCTTCTTTCCCTCTCAGTGTGATGTCTGTAGCTCTGTTCTCCTGGTGCTGTTTGTGTCTCAGCGTTGTTGGAACGTGTTTCTCTCTCTGCTCTGTGGGTGTCTGGAGGAGGTTTCCCCGCTGTGAGTGTGTGTATGTGCACTGGGCATGCTCTACGGGAAGATAAGGGCTACATTGCGGGATGTCTGTGATGTTGCTGTGCAACAGTGGCAATGTTCGATCTCGCCCAACATTAGAGGTGTATTCATCACAGAAACTGCTTATGAACCAAACAGAAGCAAACAGACTAATACAAGAGTTTATATTGGACAAATTCAGCTAGGTCCCTCCCTGTTTCGTTCCATTTGCTTCCATTTAAGAAATGTTTTGCAACAGAATCGGCGGAATGAATACACCCCTGTTGTACCTGAAACAAAATTGCCACATAATCAGTTTGTGCCTCTCCTCTGCATCAGCTGACAGATGGGCCTTCCTTATGGCTCTATTTATCACCCTGAGCACTTTCCAGGGGCTCCACGGATAATGCTGCACACTGAGAGCTGAAAAAAATGATGGTTTGAAATCTACAATATTGTTCTCCAGAGTGCTGAAGAATTCAAACTGCTTAAGTCGGTGGTAATTGATTGGGCAGTTGAAATGCTACTGGCTGAAATTAACTTTTATAGTGCAGACAGCAGCTTTCCTGAAGTGTTTATTGAGAAATCAGATGGAAACTACCATGTCAGACTTGTAAAATGTTGGTAAATATTGAGAACCTTATGTGTTACACACATGGCAAACACCTGACAAACAGTGAACTTTAATTGGATAATAGATCAATTAAGGCATACATTGTCCCTTAAATAAGTTTGCCAAATGATTGACAAATCAATCATTTTCTTGAGCATTCACTTATACAGGCTATTGAATTATCTTTATCTTTGCGTTCCTATTTTGACTAGTGTACAGTATTGCAGTGGATCACCGCTGTGTTTACCACATAACCTCACATTTTGGGGGGGTATTGGCATTGTTCACTGGAGGAGCAAAGAAAGGATGGTAAATTAGTCATGCATGTCTGATCTGGTTGGTGTGAAGTCTTTCTTCTGCTGTTCTTCATTGAGCCGTGTGTGATGGGGACAGGGACCAGAGTTCACCTGAGCCCTGCCACCCACTCCCTTCCTGACGCCTTCCCATTGTCCTCTCACTGTCATTGACTGGGCTAAATTAACCACATCACACATAAGGCACACACTTAGCAACCTGACGGAAAACTGCTAATCAGGTAAATCATCTAATAGAAATGGAAAAAAGGAAGTCTCTGCTTTTATACATGGGCCTGTAATCTCTTTATGTAAACCCAGAATGATTTCAGTGGTCTTGAGGTCTTTGTTTGGCCGTTCCTTGTGGCCTGGCTGGTTGCTATGACAGACAACAGGAAAGAAGCATATGGCTTCTGGAGGCTTGTTGCCCAGCAGGTGAAATGATCAATATGCATTAAATAGAGACCACTGCCAGACCAGTGCCTTGTGCCTCCACTGCTTTACCTTGCCTTGCTGCTTCCCTCACTACCACAGAAGCACACTTCAAACTATAATTTCAGCTGTGTCCATGATCTGCTGTTAGCAGGGCTTTTATGAAACATGTCGGGGCCTGGTATCGCTGAGGACTGGTCGTAGAACCAGAGAGAATTCTCAGATCGCATCAATAGTGTTTAATGAATCAGCCCTCCAGAGGTGGCCCTTAACACTCCGCTGCTAGATTGTCCATCATCACTGGCCCGACTTCTGTCTGAACAGCCTAAATCATCTCTATTGTTTTAACCCAGCTAGTGGCCTTCAACTGATGATATGCAGTCGTTCTACAAAGTCTTCTAGGATCTGTGGCTTCTTATTCCTCGTTATTTCAATAGGTCGTTTTTCATGTTCACAGCTTTCCATGTATATGAGGTGAAGGTACACCACATGTCCTACTCTTCCTCATGCTCTCTCAAAGCCCTCTCTGTCTTCAGAATCAAAGTTTCACACTCCTCTACTATCCAGCTAACCCCGCGAATGTGGCCCCTCAGGCCCGGCCACAGCCTCAGCGCCAGATGCTAACCCCTGCTGCGTCCTACCTGTATCACACAGTGCTCTGTAATACACTGTTTGGTAGAGACTTCTAATCATCAGATAATGCTGAGAACTTCACCCCAGAGTATTCCATTACCACCCACATCCTGAGTTGTCAGGGGACCACCTGTTAGTGGCTACATGAAAGGGCCAAAGGAGAAGGGGTTTCACTAGGCAGGGGTGCTCTGTGCCCCTCTGTCACCAACCAGCTTCCTTTTAAGGCAACATGACTTTTCAGCCTGCGACAAGCAGTTCACTCTGTTTCTATGAAGGCGTTACTTTTCTCATTGTGTGAGAGAAAAATCATTTTTGTGCCATTCAGACTGCTAATCAGCCTCTGTCTGCGGCCCATTATCTGCACGCTCATTTCAAAGGGCTCAGTGATCTCCAAAATGAGTCTGGGCTCAGTCAATCCGTTTCCTGTGTATTTTGATTGTTTATTTTTTTGGACTAGTTGGTTGGTTCATTTTGGCAGCAAGGCCTCATGGAGTGCACTCCTCCAGAACTGAGCAGACTGACAAGCGAGAGTATTTTCTAGTGATGGCAGATTTCCCTAGTCTCCCTAAAAAATACCCTCTGCCCTCCACCACGGCAGTAGTTTGTGTCAAATGTAGGGTCGCAAAGGGAGGGTATATTACTGGAAACTTTTGAAGTTTACCAGTAAACTAATATAATTTTGGTATCTTTCAACGATTTTATATAATCTATTACATGACATCTAGTGGCCCTTTTGGGTACTTCAGATTATCACAGGCATCTATAATGCTCTCTGACCCTCTGTGTGGCCTTATCACATGTAAAATATATTAAATAATTAAATAACACAATTTTAAAATGAAACAGAATGACAAAGCTGTAAAACATTATGCTAAATATAAACCATACATTTAGTGAATACCATTGGTGTTTAATAGGAGGGTTTCAGCATTATTATATTTTTTTAATTACACATTTATTTTAGTATGTCAATATGTATTTGCTCTCAATGTTTTGGTGTCAAACTGATGGCAGTTATGAAAAGTCTATAATTGGACGAGTTAAGAGTTAATGCCATTGTTGATTAAATGCTTTTTTCATGCGTTAGACAATATGGTTCAAGAGAAAATGTCAGAAACTCATGAACAATATGGACACAGATGAAATTCAGTACCAGTCAAAAGTTTGGACACACCTACTCATTCAAGTGTTTTTTAAAAACTATTTTCTACATTGTATGAAATTATAACTATGAAATGACACACATGGAATCATGTAGTAACCAAAACAGTGTTAAACCGATCAAAGTATATTTTAGATTTCAGATTCTTCAAAGTATCCACCCTTTGCCTTGATGACAGCTTTGCACGCTCTTGGCATTCTCTCAACCAGCTTCACCTGGAATGCTTTTCCAACAGTCTTGAAGGAGTTCCCACATATGCTGAGCACTGGCTACTTTTCCTTCACTCTGCAGTCTAACTCATCCCAAACCACCTCAATTGGGTTGAGGTCGGGTGATTGTGGAAGCCAGATAATCTGATGCAGCACTCCATCACTCTCCTTCTTGGTCAAATAGCCCTTAAAAGGGAAAGGGGGATACCTAAGGCATCAACCCACTGTTCCCCGGGCGCCGAAGACATGGCTGTTGATTATGGCAGCCCCCCGTACCTCTCTGATTCAGAGGGGTTGGGTTAAATGCAGAAGACACATTTCAGTTGAATGCATTCAGTTGTACAACTGACTAGGTACACAGCCTGGAGGTGTGTTGGGTCATTGTCCTGTTGAAAAACAAATTATAGTCCCAATAAGCGCAAAACAGATGGGATGGTGTTACCTCTGCTGCAGAGGATAAGTTCATTAGAGTTACCAGCCTCAGAAATTGCAGCCCAAATAAATGTTTCACAGAGTTCAAGTAACAGACCCATCTCAACATCAACTGTTCAGAGGAGACTGCGTGAATCAGGGCTTCATGGTCGAATTGCTGCAAAGCAACTACTCTCAAAGGCACCAATAATAAGAAGAGACTTGCTTGGGACAAGAAACACGAGCAATAGATATTAGACCAGTGGAAATCTGTCCTTTTGTCTGATGAGTCCAAATTGGAGATTTTTGGTTCCAACTGCTGTCTTTATGAGACGTAGAGTAGCTGAACGGATGATCTCCGCATGTGTGGTTCCCATCGTGAAGCATGGAGGAGGAGGTGTGAGGGTGTGGAGGTGCTTTGCTGGTGACACTCTGTGATTTGTTTAGAATTCAAAGCACACTTAATCAGCATGGCTACCAGAGCATTCTGCAGCGATACACCATACCATCTGGTTTGCGCTTGGTGGGACTATCATTTGTTTTTCAACAGGACAATGACTGAACACACCTCCAGGCTGTGTAATGGCTATTTGACCAAGAATGAGAGTATTGGAGTGTTGCATCAGATGACCTGGCCTCCACAATCAAATTTAGATGGTTTGAGATGAGTTGGACCACAGAGTGAAGGAAAAGCAGCCAACAAGCTACCTTGAAGAACTTGCTCAACACTTTTTTTGGTTACTACATGATTCCATATGTGTTATTTCATAGTTTTGATGTCTTCACTATTATTATACAATGTAGAAAATAGTAAAAAAAAAACTTGAATGAGTAGGTGTGTCCAAACTTTTGACTGGTAGTGTATATATATTTGTTTGAAGTTATTTCAAGTATAAATTACCAAAGTTATGATAATTGCTATAGATTTTCTGTTAATTGCCAAATTACTGAAGATTCTGATAACTTTGGTAAATTACCGGTAGCTTTGCCACCCTAGTCTTATGTACAGGGCTGGAAATGTGATCAAGCCTGACCAAACACTTTATGTGGGATATGGCACAGTGCCTCTCTCTCAGACACACACTGTACGGTTGGAGAAGACAAAGGTCTCACCTCAGCAACTACCGTCCCACTCTTGTTTGCAAACTGCACAGCTGGTGGAACTCCCTCCCAGAGATGGGCAGGAGAAAGCAGTTTGTGTCTAATCCCCCAGCAGGTCTGCCTGCAATAGCCCCACAAATTTCCCCGGACAGCAGCTGCTTCCCCTCCTCCCCATAACGCAATCTCCTAGTCCTGGCCCATTTTTAGAAGCACCTAAATAACCCACTGTAAACCTCAGGGTGGGGTGTTTGAATGTGTGTGTGTGTGTGTGTGTGTGTGTGTGTGATGATGGAGGCAAGGCTATCGACCCACAACACCCCAGCAGCAGTGGCTCAATACTTCTTCCCAATTGATTTTCTGTATGGGTCACACCGCCGTCCGTCTTTAACTGTTAGGGCTAGGGGGCAGTATTGACACGGCTGGATAAAAAACATACCCGATTTAATCTGGTTACCACTCCTACCCAGTAACTAGAATATGCATATACTTATTACATATGGATAGAAAACACCCTAAATTTTCTAAAACTGTTTGAATGGTGTCTGTGAGTATAACAGAACTCAAATGGCAGGTCAAAACCTGAGAGATTCCTTTACAGGAAGTGGCCTGTCTGACCATTTGTTGAACTTCTTTTCCATCTCTATCATTTACTAAGGATCTCTGCTCTAACGTGACACTTCCCACGTCGTCCATAGGCGCTCAGAGCCCGGGAAAAAACAGAATGTCGTCATTCCAGCCCCAGGCTGAAACACATTATCGCCTTTCTCAAGTGGCCGATCAAGGGACACGGGCTTATGCGCGTGACCCCGACCGCCCCCGCCTTTGGGATTTTTTCCTCTGTTTGCCGAAAAGGAGATTCCCTGTCGGAATATTATCGCTTTTCTACGAGAAAAGTGTCGTAAAAATTGATTTTAAACAGCGGTTGACATGCTTCGAAGTACGGTAATGGAATATTTAGAATTTTATTGTCACGAATTGCGCCATGCGCGTGACACTTCTTTACTATTTCGGATAGTGTCTGGAACGCACGAACAAAACGCCGCTATTCGGATATAACGATGGATTATTTTGGACCAAACCAACATTTGTTATTGAAATAGCAGTCCTGGGTGTGCATTCTGACGAAGACAACAAAAGGTAATCAAACTTTTATAATAGTAAATATGATTATGGTGAGTGCTAAACTTGCCGGGTGTCTAAATAGCGAGCCCGTGAAGCCTGGGCTATGTTCTTAGAATATTGCAAAATGTGCTTTCACCAAAAAGCTATTTTAAAATCGGACATATCGAGTGCATAGAGGAGGTCTGTATCTATAATTCTTAAAATAATTGTTATGCTTTTTGTGAACGTTTATCGTGAGTAATTTAGTAAAATGTTAGCGAATTCCCCGGAAGTTTGCGGGGGGTATGCTAGTTCTGAACGTCACATGCTAATGTAAAAAGCTGGTTTTTGATATAAATATGAACTTGATTGAACAAAACATGCATGTATTGTATAACATAATGTCCTAGGGTTGTCATCTGATGAAGATCATCAAAGGTGAGTGCTGCATTTAGCTGTCTTCTGGGTTTTGGTGACATTATATGCTGGCTTGAAAAATGGGTGTCTGATTATTTCTGGCTTGGTACTCTGCTGACATAATCTAATGTTTTGCTTTCGTTGTAAAGCCTTTTTGAAATCGGACAGTGTGGTTAGATTAACGAGAGTCTTGTCTTTAAATGGCTGTAAAATAGTCATATGTTTGAGAAATTGAAGTAATAGGATTTTTAACGTTTTGAAAATCGCGCCACTGGATTACACTGGCTGTTACGTAGGTGGGACGAATTCGTCCCGCCTAGCCTAGAGACCTGCGGGGGCATTGCAGTCATTCTGCATTGCCAGGGCGATGGACGGTCCCAACCCATCAGAGAGGAACAGAAAGACTTGTTCTTTTAATAAACAACCCAAATGAACCCACATGAACTAGACCAGGGGGTTAGAAACAGCAAACAGGGACATTTTATTAGGATATCCTGAGTTGAATACAAATTAAATTGGTCAGTTAGTGATTATTAATCCTGAGGATTCCTTGAGCCCCATACCAACCCAGCGAACATTACTCCATTGGCCCCGTGTGGTTATTCGGTGGGCAAGGTGGGCACAGGCTAGCCCACATCAAGCCCAACACAGGCTAGCCTAGCACGGGCTAGCCCACAGCAATAGCACATCAGCCCAAAACGGGCTAGCTCAGCATAGGCTAGCCTACATCAAGCCCACACCAACCTGCCACGGGCTAGCCCACAACAAGCCCAAAAAAGGTTAGCCCATACCAATCCCACATCAGCCTAAAATGGGCTAGCCTACACCTGCCCAACACAGACTAGCCCACACCAATCCCACATCAGCCCAATATGGGCCAGCTCACACAAAGCCCAACAGGGGCTAGCCCACACCAAGCCCACACGAGCCTAACAGAGACTAGCCTACACCAGCCCAACACAGGCTAGCCCACATCAATCCTACATCAGCCCAACATGGGCCAGCCCATACCAAGCCCAACATGGGCTACCCCACGCCCAGCACAGGCTAGCCCACACCAAGCCCAGCACGGGCCATCCCAATTTGAATATTTGGGGGGTGGTTTGCACACAGTTCTTTTTGTGCAACCGTTACTGCCGTTGTTCTGTTGTTTGATGACCAAATTGTTTTTATCTTCTACACTGCCAATGATGAAGTCTTTAAAAATACTTAAGTACATGTGACATAGGAGAAAGGTAACAGTTTCTCTTGTGTGAAAATATATGTATGATAGTAACAACAGCATTGTTTTTCTGATACAATGTATCATGTTCCCTAAATACCATTAAGGCTTAAATTGTGCAATTTATGCATTGAATTACATTTTTATAAATAAATTATGAATTCCTATTAAATAGCCAAGGCGCATTGGCCCCATGTAGACTGCCCACCTTGGGCCAATATTTTAGCCCACATCGTGCCAATGCGAGAATGTTTGCTTATTTCAGGCAAGGCGAGGGCTGCCCTCACCAGATATGGGAGGTCCACATTGGGCAAATGCCTTGGGGGCCAATGTGGAGCCAATGAGCAAAGGCAGCCTATATGGGTCCAATATTTTTGCCTGCGTTGGGCCCACATCGTGCCAATATGGGCAATGTTTGCTGGAAATATTTCCAGCAAATCCTACTATACCAAGGACCTTTTAATCAACCAAGTGCAGTCAGTACCCCACTAGTCCCAGAGCCTACAGGTATACAAGCCTGTGATGGAGAACGGCTGCAGGATCTCATGATGAAGAGGATGTTCCAAGGCCACAGACAGACAGGGAAAGGCATTTACAACACAAGCACTAAGGGGCTGCCTGTCTCTGTCTTTATAGGCTCCTAAAGAGCCACTGCAGCTTGAGAGGGTAGCCCAAGAGGCTGATGATTACTGCCAGGACTGATGAGTGCTGCCGTAGCACAGCATCAGGGATGGGGTAAAGGGGTGAAGGGGTGAGTAGGCTATGATATGGTGGAACTGAGTGCTTCTGGGATAAGAGGACAAGGGAACAACATGGGTACTGTCTGGGGCCTTCAGAAGATGATAGTGTGGCTGCCTGGTGTTGGACTCCATGGCAGAGGTTTAAAGCCACAGACAGTCCAGAGAGATGACACACCAATCAGCTGTGACGTGGATGTTTCACCCAAGAAAATACTCTGTTCTGTAGGGATTTAAAAAAAAACATGATGAGGAAGAGCCTAGTTCGTCTACATGTATTTGAATGAACTCTGGAAGTCCATAGCGTGTCTGTGGCATCATACTGTAGCTGCTCCTGCCCATCCTCTCTTTTCTTGAGTAAAACATAGCATGAGTGTACTGAAATCTGTTGTATTTTTCCAGCAAGTGGTGCTGTACTTACAGGTGATGGCTTCCTCCTGGTGTCTGCCTCTGGCTCTCCTGGTCTCCAATCTAGCCGTTTCACACAGCGCTGAGCCCAGCTCCACACACGCCAAGAGGCGATTGGCACAGCCCTCACCAGGCAATGGCAATGCCCTCCAGTACCCTGAGCAGGGCTTCCAGAGCCATGGGCATGGGAACGTCAGGGAGCGTGGAGGGAGGCATGGGGGCCAAGGGGCCCACAGTGCCAAAGCCAATACTGGGGCTGGGCTCCTCTCCCGCAGTCCCCTGCACCCCGCAGCTCGGCATGAGGATGATGGGACGGGTCTGGATGGCCTGAGCCCGGTGAGACTGGAGATGGGCCCTGGGGGCAGGGAGAGGGAGAATGGTCGCGGAGGCTTCAGGAACCCATCTCATGCTCGGGAGAACCACCCTCTGGGGCCACACAAGGGGAAGGCACAGGGACATGGGCACCACTTTGATCACAGGAGACATGGAGGTCGGAGAGACAAGGGTCGGCACACTAAAGGTGAGTCCCCAAAGGATCTAGGGTTATCAAATGAGCCATAAGCCTGTTTGGGATTATTTCTGTTTACATATGAGTTGTGAAAGAGCCCAAATGCTTAGCTACTAATCAATTAAAAAACATAAACATAATGATAAATTCTGTGATTTTGTCATAGAGCATTGATACATTTATTAACCTGTTAAAGGGATACTTCAGGATTTGGGCAAAAAGGCTGTTTATCGAACCCAATTTTTTGTTGTTGTCAGAAAATATAAAGTGACATATAATTTTAAAGCTACAGTGATTGGAAAAGGGTACACCTTGATGGTCATTGTGAAGCAATTTATTTTCTTCTCCATCCACATTACCTCGTATGCATCCTCCACATGGTCCGCTAATCTATCTCATTGTTTACAATAGGAAAAGTGAATGGGAAAAGACGTTTCTTCACCGGTATATAAATAAAAACTCCATAACTTGAAAACCCTGATTGGTAAGGTAATTTTAAGATGTCAGGCTTGAAAATCCACTCAGCCATTTTGGAGAAGTGACTCACTACCCAAACAAGACGCAACTGGCTTCAAGTGGCCAAGAGACCTCCTACTGCTATCTAGTGCAGGGGTTCTCAGACTGAGGTCCTCAGACTTGAGGTACTACAGGGGGTCTGCGGCCAGATGTCCAAATTAGTATTAATATTATTATTACATTTTTTTTTCATTTAATTTTCTAATTGAATATTACAAAAAAAATGACATATTTAACACATTTTGGCCAAGGGATTCATGGAATGAGTTTCATGGCAAAATTTGTAAAATTGCAGGATATTAGCTTCAAAGCTGCAGCAACAACAAATCTCTCTGCCCAATGACAAAATGTGTAGAATAGCAGGAAATTAGCTTTAAAACTGCAACATTTACTCTCAAATGCCAAGCGGTGGGCCTTTAAAATGTTCCTTCCCAGGGCCCGAGACTTAGTTCGTCCGGCCATGCACTTACGAAGTCATAGTAAAACTCCTTGTCTGCTATTTTATCTCACTCGAGTTATGAGCGGATCCCTAATGAATTTGCTATCGCAAAAGGGGTCACTGGCCCCCAAAAAGTTTGAGAACCCCTGATCTAGTTGACAGAGTGGGAATCAGACAGGGGATATACACTGAGTTTACGAAACATTAGGAACACCTTCTCTTTCCATGACATAGACAAACCAGGTGAATCCAGGTGAAAGCTATGACCCCTTATTGATGTCACTTGTTAAATCTACTTCAGTCAGTGTAGATGGCAGATTAAAGAAAGATTTTTAAGATGTAAGACAATTGAGACATGGATTGTGTTTGTGTGCCATTCAGAGGGGGAATGGGCAAGATGAGATTTAAGTGTCCTTGAACAGCGTATGGTAGTAGGTGCCAGGCGCACCAGTTTGAGTGTGTCAAGAACTGCAACACTGCTGGGTTTTTCACGCTCAACAGTTTCCCATGTGTATCAAGAATGGTCCACCACCCAAAAGACATCCAGCCAACTTGACACAACTGTGGGAAGCATTGGAGTCATCATGGGTCAGGATCCCTGTGGAACACTTTCGACGCCTTGTAGAGTCCATGCCCCGATGAATTAAGGCTGTCCTAAGGGCAAAAGGGCGTGCAACTCAATATAAGGAAGGTGTTCCTAATGTTTTGTACACTCCGTGTATTTACATCATTGGATAGGTAGAGACTTCAGCTTTCTCATCATATGTATATCGTTCCTGTAACACGAAAAATTAAGGCATTGCACATTGTACAAGCCCTGCGCATTTAAAATGTCTGTGTCCCTTTGGGAATTTGTTTAAAATATTAACATTTCAGTTTCTTGGAGCCTGCTCAGTTTTCTTGGGCTCTGTAATATAAAACGAAATCTGAATCCCACAGTTTTTACCTTTCTAACAGTACTAAACATATGTTTGTAGGACTTATAGTTTTGAAACACAAATGTTCTTAATGAGGGTAGTGTACAATATTATGCATAGTTTAGAAAATGCCACGAGGGCATCAGAGTTTGAGGTTAAGTCGGAAGTTGACCTTATACTTAAAAAAACTGAATTTTCTTGTCAACAGGGAGAGATCTGGTTAAGTGGATATGATAATGGATGGTCTTTCCTCTCCTCCCCACCCCTGTTCTGTCCATCCATCCTTCCTATAGGTTTCTTCCCTGAGCCTGAGCTGGACTCTAGTCTGAAGGAGGGATCTGTCTCCTCCACCATCTTTGGCTCCGGCTCCTCTGCGGTTACCACGGTGATGAGCGAGCATCCCCCAATGCTGCCCCCAGCCTCCACCAAACCCAAGGTAACCCATAAAGACATATGAGTGCTTATTCAAAACAACATTGTCTATTGTAATTCAGTGTTGTAGGATTTATAGAGCTATTCATGGTAATTAAAGAGTGACTGTATTTCCAATTTGGAAATACCTAGGCTCCGTAATGGGCTTAATGTATCACATAGCTCATTACTCATCTCAGAGAAATGAGGAGACAGGCTTTTTAAATTACCTATAATTTTTCCTTCACTTTCTCCCAGCATGCTGCCTGCCATCACAATGATCACTCACACAGATAGATTGCTTCTCACATACAAATACTCTCCCTCTTCTATCCTCCCTCTATTTTTCTCGGGATGCTATTAAATCACCAATACACTCATCAGACTGGTAAATAACAGTACTCAGCCTGTGTTGGGGTCTGACTCTTACTCCAGGCTGTTTTTCTGTGGTGTCTGTCTCAGGTCCATAGTTCCATAGTTACTGTAGCCCTCTCTGGCTTTACTGGCCTCTGTGAGTGTTTGATGTCTAAACTGTCTGACTGCTTGGTATGCTGTTTACAAGCTGCCAGAGAGCCTTGGATATTGTGTGCATGTCTATATTCAGGAGCTGTCAGATATCGGCCTGCAGTGGAAATTATAGCCTCGCTTGGAGTGGACCTGGGTTCATTGACACCGGGACGCTGTGAGCGTTCTTAATTAATGTTTGATTCTGGCTGATGGCTAAATGAACAGCCAGGTACTAGTATCCCACCGCCATTCATCTAATTGATGTTTCTCAATGTTTCCTCTGGGTGAGACAGAATGAGCTGGGATCAATGTTACAAGGAGTCTGGTTGGCACAGACCCTTATTTCCTGATAAATGATTTTCTCAGGTCCTGTCTCTCTAGACATCCCAAGGAGACCTCTCAATGTCATATTGACTTCATTATAACCGGCTATTAATTTGTCAACACAGTCCAGAGGTACAGAGGAAAGGAGTTATGTAAGAGCTTCGTTGAAGTTTATGACATATCGGTTTTGGCTAAGTAATCCTCTGAGGAGTTGTTTTATTCAATATTGACTTCTGCTTAAATTGCTTTGATTCAAGGTGTGATATTGAAGGACATTGACGTACCGGTAAAATCACAGCTGTGTGAAAGTGATTCACATGCCTTCTCCTCTGACAAGTAGTAACACTCTACCATACAATGTTTAGTACGATGTATGTATGCTGCCTCAGGGCCATTAACAGTGTAGTGGGCAGCCATGTCCTCCGAAACCCACTGATTGCCTGTAAAGCACTCTGGGCTGTGAAGTCCTGAGTGTCCACAACTAACAGGCCATTTTATGGACCAGGTGTCTGTTCACGGGAATGTAGTTATAGGCCACTAAAGTGTGGCTATAATATTCTCTCTGCGTTACAGAAGTCAGGCCGGGGGAAAGTGCAAGGAGAGGTGATGCCCACTCTGGATATGACGCTGTTTGACTGGACGGACTACGAGGACATGAAGCCAGTGGATGCCTGGCCTTCTTCCAGGAAGAAAGGTCAGCACTTTATTCAAATACACATTTAGTCATCTCAGTTTGAGAAAATACAGCTAATGTTAATGTTGGTGGAAAGTCATACATGAATATGTGTTCACTCCACAAAAAACCCTAATGATGCTTTTGCATCTACTGAACATACTGTACTGCATAAGATAGACACATTTGATATATTTGTTATTTCTTTGACATTAAAGTGTTTGCTTGATTGTCCATATGTTTGTCTGAGCCTGGGTTGAATCAGTCTAAGTACTTTACTGGTAGTCTGTTTTTGTGCTGGTTATTTTGCATGCTGAAGACAAGCGGCGTAGTAAGAACCTAAGCAGTGGCAACGTGACGGTGGACTCTGATGCCATCGAGCCATGTGACCACCACTTGGACTGCCTCCCAGGTCAGTGACTAAACTGTCCTCCATCCACGACTCTGCTGACCCTTGACCTCTGGCCACTCAGGTCATGGTCTCATGAAAGCTCATTATGATAAAGGCCATGTGAGGGTCGAAACATTTGCGTTTGAATTTACAACCGAAAGTCATTTTTCTTTGTGAAAAAAAGATCCAATAACACGTCTGTCAAAGGCAGACAGGAAGCGTGGCAAATAGTGTATGGTAAATAGATGCCACGGTAACACCCTCTACTTCATTATCAGTTTCTTCCTTCCCACCCTCTACTTCATTATCAGTTTCTTAACGGAGAACGCAAGCTCTATCTATCTCTCCTCAGCACGACTTGAACCACTGCTTTCCTGCTTAACTGCTCAAAGGGGACCTATACAGGACGCGTTGCCTAGCACAAGTTAACAGCTTTGCGTTGCATGAATTGAGCACATTTACCCAAAGGAAAAGTTTACTTCTCAGTTTACAGTCAACGCTAGCACCACACGGCTAGCCTTCGCCCCAATACACCACTTAGCTAACTTCTTCATGCTTCTTTTTCCCCATCACGGTAAAAGACAGAAAAGAGACTTTTAATATTTGGTTAGCCCACACTGCAAGGCAAAGCTAACCTAGCTAGCTCACCAAAGAGTTACGCCACATACTTTTTCTTCAGCTAGCAGCGTGCTAGCAATTAGCTCATGATGTGAACACTAGCTAGCTATACGGCTAAGCGTCAGCCATCACAAGCACAGCCTGGACCCACTAGCCAGAGCTATGGCTACTACTACCCCTGCACAGGGTGAACCCAGCAGACCCCCTGCTTGCTCGTGCCCATGCGGGTCCTACATGTCAGGGAGGGACACACAATACCGTCTGTGTTGGCTGCTTGGAACTGGAGCATGTTCAGGCAGCTCTCGCTAATCCTGAATCTTGCACGCATTGCAAGAAGTTACCTAAGTCGAGTCTCAAAAGTAGGGCGTGCCAGGCAGCCCCCCGCGATGTTCTTCTTCCTCCCAGCCTTCAGGCCAAGAGGCAACTCAACAACCCTGAATGAAACCAGCTGAGCTGAGGTTATGGACGGTCTCCCCCTGGATTTCCACCCACTGTTTGACAAACTAGCAACAGGGAAAGGAGACAAGGGGATGTACAAGGATAAGGATGACAGTATTCTGCACCACTTCCACGATGAGGATGAAGAAGGGGAGGAAGAACCCCCACAGGGAGGAAGGGCCCCTCTCTCCCAGCATGGAGTATCGGCTGCTCCATGTGTACAAACGGGCTGCAGCCAAGCTCAATATTGAGTGAAACGCTGAAAGAGACTGATTTGATTGGAAGAGACTTCCATCCTGTTCCGTCCCTGGGAAACAGGATGTCCCTGCGATTCCAGCTTGCTTGGCGGAGGCCAAACACAACTGGCAAAAGGCCCTGTCGGGCAAGGTCCCAGCTAGGGACTTTGCTACCATGGACATGCAGGGTATGGAGGAGCTGGGGTTCTGTAAACCCCTCCAGTGGATCCTTCTCTAGCTAACCACCTCCACCCCAAACACTGTGCCTCCTCACTTGCCGGCACGTCTCTCCCTGGCCTGAATGTTTCTCTTCCTTCATCCTCCAGAATGTGTATGTGTAGGATGGAACTTCGCAGGACAGAAGACAAGGCTTTCAACTTCTGCCTGCCACACAGTCCCAGGCCCCATCCCGGTCTGACGTCCCCTGCAACCAGCCCGTGTAACTTCATTGCAGGACGAGGGCAGTGCACTGGTCCCAGTGGTTCCAAACCCCCACCGTCGCAGAAGACTGCAAACTCGGAGGCGAGATCACGGAGTAGAGGCAGGTCCTGGGGCAAGCGGTCCTTCATTGCAGCCACTTCAAAGTCCGGCTCTCCGCCACTGGATGGACCTCTCTGTCTTTGCCGAAGGCACTCCACTAGGGGTAGACACATTTGTCACAGGGTGGGGCGCAGCCCACAAGGGCAGAGCAGTGAACGGATTGTGGTCCCCACAACTCCCACTTGCTCATATAAATTACCTCAGGTTGCTTACAGCCCTTCTGACCCTAAAACATTTTCTGCCTTTTCTTAGGAATTGTCACATCCTGGTCAGGATGGAAAATATGACTGTAGAGGCATACATCAACCGCCAGGGTGGCGCCCGATTTCTGTAGCTATATGCATGTTCCAGGTGTTATGAACACAGTAGCAGACATGTTGTCCCGAGGGAATCCCCTATACATCCCCAATTGGTGGCCCAAGTGTGGGAGAGATACGGACAAGCTTCTGTAGATTTCATTGCATCATGCACAGACACACACTGTCTGCTGTTCTTTGCACTAGCTGGCAGTGATGCACCACTAGGGGTGGACATGCTGGCACACCCATGGCCAAGGGTGCAGCTTTATGCGTTTCCTCCCCTGTCTGATCCTTCCCACTCTATCCAGAGTGAAGGATCAGAACGTGTCCCTCATCCTTACAGCCCCTCAATGGCCAGGACAGCTGTGGCTAGCGGAGATTGTTTTGACCAGCCCTGGCAGCTGCTGTTATGCAGGGATCTGTTGACCCAAGTGAATGGAGAGATTTTGCGCACTCTTTGGGCCTGGCCTGTGAGAGGATGACTATCAATGCAATAGGCCTACGGCTAGGGTCCCTTCTACAAGCTCACTATATGAAAGTAAGTGGTGTATGTTTGAAAGATGGTGCGGTCAGAAACAGATCATTCCCTTCCAATGCTCTGTTTCAGAGGTACTATGCTTTTTGCAGTACCTTTTGGACAGGGGAAAGCCTTTTCCACCATTAAGAGGTACCTGACTGCAGTCTCTGCCTGTCATATAGGCTTCGACAATAATACAGCGGGGAAACACCCCCTGAGTTGTCATTTTATGAAAGGCTTGTCGCTTATGCCCAGTGTCCAAGCCGTTAGTCCCATCGTGGGACCTACCTATTGTGCTTGAGGTCATTTCACAGCAGCCGTTTGAGCCGCTGGAAATTGTAGGAATGTGATATTTCTCATTTTAAAACTGCATTACTTTTAGCCATTACGTACGCAAAGTGGGTGAGTGAGCTGCACGCACTGTCAGCCCACCACTCATACCTGCTATTTGCCGTAGGGTTATCAAAGGTTACCTTACAATCTAACCCTGCATTTACGCCTAAGGTTAGCTTACAATTGCCTCACTTTGGAGCTGCTAGCCTTACGCCCACCTCCTTTTCTCCACAGAAGAAGAACATTTCCATCGCTGCTGTCCAATGTGCGCCTTGCGCATCTGAATGGCAACGAGAGCCCTACTACAGAGCGACCAGCTCTTTGTCTATTGGGAACCTCCCTGTAGGGCCAGGCCCATTTGTCGCCAGCGTCTATCCCACTGGATAGGGAAGGCTATTATATTGGCTTATAATAGCAAGGGTTTACCACCTCCGGAGGGCTTAAGAGCCCATTCCACCAGAGGTATGGCTGCGTCATGGGCACTATACAAAGGCATCTCTATCCAAGCGATCTGTAATGCGGCATGTTGGGCTACCCCTCAAACCTTTTATGAGGTTCTACCGACAATATTAATATGAGTGAAGTATCTCGTTTCCCTTCACGTGGACGAAAACATTTGCTTGATAATGAAGTAGAGGGTGGGACCGTGGAGCCTTATAACATGTTGACCTTTGTTTTGGCTCAGTGCCCCACAATTTACTACTTGTTTCTATAGCACCAACTTGCCAGTTGGTCATCTCCCGCTCATATAGTGTATGTGCAGCCGGGATCCATACGATGAGCAAGTCCTCCGCTTTCTCTTTGTTTGCCGTACTGGTGTGTGACTCAGGTGTGTGTTGCTTGTGTGTTTGCCATTTCACTGGCTGTGCTTGTTTTAGGAAGTGGGGTGCAGGCTGTATTTGCAAACCCACTGTAGCTTGTAGCAAACTTTTAGTAAATTCCTGTCAACAAGAGAGACATGGAAGCCCAGCTAGACTAGCTAAACTGTAGTTTCAATTAAGGTTGCTAACAAATGTTTTCAAAGATGCAGGAGCTGTGTTTATTTTTGCTCTATTCTGGGACAATATGGACCATCCGGACTTTCAATGTAGCAACTGTTTGCTTGCATAGGACTACAGGGGTGAAGTGGCTACTCTTAGCAAACAAATAGCGAATTTACACAAGCTACTGGGGAATCCATGTCCGCCTACTTTTTCTTCTACTCCAGTTGCTGGATGCCGCTCTGGCCTGATGGGAGTGTCGCTGCCGTGTTGTCTCTCCACAGCCGACTGGCCGGTGCTCTGCAGGGATCCCTCCCCAAAGGGGTTTACCCCTTCCCTGGTGAATGGAGTTGGTAGGATGCTTCTGGATGACTTAGTGGATGTTCCTATTCTTGACTCTACCAACCACCCATGGAGGCACGTCACTCGCCGTGGATGTCGAAAGCAGCGGCATTTTGTCAATAGGGGCCTCCTTGGCGGTGGGAAGCCCGGACCTGATAAAGAATTCAAACAGCTTCGCCGCCCTGGATCCAGAGTTTCTGGCACCTTCATCCCTGGGGGCTTCTGCTTCAATATTGGATCCGGAGATACCTGCGCCTTGGTCCTCTGTTCTGTCTCCCTTGCCGGTGGCTTCTACAGTGTATGACGCTTCACTGGTTATGGGAGGCTTGAACCGGGTGCCAAGAGTTCTGAGCATACGAGATACCGCCTCTCACTAGTCCTCAACGGGTCTCCCGACTCATGCGAGGCGTAGGAATGGGCGGATTTTCTCTCTCATCTCACTGGCTGTTGTTTTAGGCATCTCTATGGTAAGAAACGTCTCGGATCCTGGACCAAAAACCCTGTGCTACCCCAGACCTCGAGTACAGGATATGACTAGGCTTTTCTCCCTACCGTTCTACGTCAGCACACGGAGATTGATGCTGTTATATTCCATGTGAGATTTAATGACATTAGGAATGGTAGTTTGGAACGGCTGAAACAGGATTTTGAAGAACTGATTGGATCTCTGCTGGACATCAAAAAACATCCTATAATTTCTGGCCCTCTGCTCTTGCTGGGTCGAGGTAGTGAACGTTTAAGCAGGTTAATACCACTTCACTACCTACGTGACTACTGCAGCTCCATTGGTGTAACCTTTGTAGACAATTCTGACACCTTTTGGAAGCAATGGATGCTCTTCAAAGGTATTTACTCCTATTAAATCGCAGCGAAATCATTCCTCCACAGATTCACATGTTGTTAGGGTTATTGTAAATAGTAATTATGGGCCTGTTAATTTAATTTCCATTGATAGCTCTGTTAGCTCCCGTAAGGAACCCACTGTTGCTAGCTCCACCTACAGTATGCACATATCAAGCGATCATATTGCTACATGTGCTCATAAACATAGGGGTATTGCCAATAGTAATCTTGTGCACATTTACCTGAATTCTACTATTAGCTCTGCCACTTTGAATCCAATCAGGAAGCCCATTGTGGCTAGCTCATCCAGTTCTATTGACTCTTGTGTCAACATGGATACTCCTGCTCTTTTCAAATCTCACAGATGGCTTGAACTGTTACATATATACTGAACAAGAATATGAACGCAACATGCAACAATTTCAATGATTTTACTGAGTTACAGTTCATTTAAGGAAATTGGTCAAGTTAAATACATTTGCTATGCCCTAATCTATGGATTTAGCCATCCCAGGCCCACCCACTGGGGAGCCAGACCCATCAAATCAGAATCAGTTTTTACCCACAAAAGGGCATTATAACAGACAGAAATACTCCTCAGTTTCATCTGCTTTCCAGGTGGCTGGTCTCAGACGATCCCGCAGGTGAAGAAGCTGGATGTAGAGATACTGGACTGGCATGGTTACACATGGTCTGCGGTTGTGAGGCCGGTTGGACATACTGCCAAATTCTCTAAAACGACATTGGTGTTGGCTTATGGTAGAGAAATTAACATTACATTATCTGGCAAAAGCTCTGGTGGACATTCCTGCTGTCAGCATGCCAATTGCACGCTCCCTCAACTTTAGCATCTGTGGCTTTGTGTAGTGTGACAAAACTGCACATTTTAGAGTGGCCTTTTATTGTCCTCAGCGCAAGGTGCACCTGTGTAATAACCATGCTGTTTAATCAGCTTCTTGATATGCCACATCTGTCAGGTGGATGGATTATCTTGGCAATAGTGAAATGCTCACTAACAGGGAAGTAAACATATTTGTGCACAAAATTGGAGAGAAATAAGCGTTTTGTGCATATGGAACATTTCTGGCATATTTTATTTCAGCTCATGAAACATGGGACCAACACATTACATGTTGCATTTATATTTTTGATCAATTTACTGTAAACGTGGGAAGCCTGATGTCTAAACTAGACTTTCTGGATGTCTGGTGCATGACACTAGCCAAGACGTCCTGGAGACCTGGCTGAATAATTTGATTATGGATAAGGACGTTGCCATTGTGGACTACAACATTTCCAATGTGATAGACAAAGATGAGAGGAAGGATTAGCTATTTATGTCAAATCTACTCTTATGTGTGTGAGCTGTTGGTTGTAAAAGTGGCCATAAGCCAAAATATGCAGATATTTATTACTGCTGTCTGTCGCCCTCCAGCCGCTTCGGTGGGGGCTGTTGGTAGTATTTCTGATTATTTAAAACCCTTTCTGAACTGGATGTGTTAGGAGATCTACATCTTGATTGGCTTACACATGCCTCAGATCAGTTTAAGAATATCTGTTTTGAATTCAACTTGACTCAGCTGATAATGAAACCCATTCAGATTCATGTAAAAAACCTAGCAAACTCCTCATCGATTGATTTTATATTGACTAACCGACCCCATTAGTATTTGGCTGGTGGTGTTTTTGCAAGTGATATTAGCGAATACTGCCCTATCGCTTGGAGATACCAAATTGAAAACTGACCCTCCTATAATTGTGAAGATAAATATAAAAAAAATCCTTTATGATCTATATTAATATAGATCATATTAATACAGATATTAATATATCTCTTTCTCTTTCTGTTCTCTTGGAGGACCTGAGCCCTAGGACCATGCCTCAGGACTACCTGGCATGATGACTCCTTGCTGTCCCCAGTCCACCTGGTCGTGCTGCTGCTCCAGTTTCAACTGTTTTGCCTGCGGTTATGGAACCCTGACCTGTTCACCGGACGTGCTACCTTGTCCCGGACCTGCTGTTTTCGACTCTCTCTCTCTCTACTGCACCTACTGTCACTAACTCTGAATGATCGGCTATGAAAAGCCAACTGACATTTACTCCTGAGGTGCTGACCTGTTGCTCCCTCTACAACCACTGTGATTATTATTATTTGACCCTGCTGGTCATCTATGAACATCTTAGCCATGTTCTGTTATAATCCTCACCCGACAAGGCCAGAAGAGGACTGGCCACCCCTCAGAGCCTGGTTCCTCTCTAGGTTTTTTCCTAGGTTCCTGCCATTCAAGGGAGTTTTTCCTAGCCACCATTGCTTGCTGTTTGGGGTTTTAGGCTGGGTTCCTGTATAGCACTTTGTGACATCGGCTGATGTTAAAAGGGCTTTATAAATACATTTGATTGATTAGCTTTTTTTTACTAGCTGCATACCAGGACCCTGTTTTGGCACTTTCATTTTCTCATCCATTTTGACTGGTTTAAAAAATGTAACCTTTATTTAACTAGGCAAGTCAGTTAAGAACAAATTCTTATTTACAATGACAGCCTACACCAGCCAATTGTGCGCCGCCCTATACTCCCAATCACGGCCGGTTGTGATACAGCCTGGATTCAAACCAGGGTGTCTGTAGTGACGCCTCAAGCACTGAGATGCAGTGCCTTCGACCGCTGCACCACTCAGGAGCCCTAAACATGCCCCTTTCAAGCAACTCAGAGTCAAAAAACGAATGAATCCATGGTACTCTCCTATACTCTCAGCCTCTTGGTAAGAAATCAAGCCTGGCGAAGACTAGACAAACTGGCTCGTTTGCTGATTAGCAGCTGTTTTGGTAATTGAGAAATAGGTGCATTGCCTCGGTTAAACAGGTCAAATCAAAATACTTCCTTAGCTCTATGGCAGACTCTGTTAGTGATCCCTCTAAATTCTGGAAAACAGTTAATTCACTGAAGCAGGGTAATTCCTCTACTTCCCTTTGTAAGCAAGTCGTTTTAGACTCCTGCATCATTACTCAGAAAGTTAAGATTTGTGATGTTTTTAATCAGCATTTTATCTCAGCTAGTTTCTTACTTGAAATAAATGGTGGTCAAACTGGTCTTGCCGAGTCAGTTGACTGTTCTTCCCACATACAGCTTTCAGTTGTCTCGATGGAATCAGTCGACTTAGGAAATGGTAGCCCGGGTTTTTCTTTTTGGCAACTCACAGAAACAGAAGTTCTTGCTGCCTGATTAGCTATTGACACCAAGATGGACCCGTCTTTGCTTAACTATGCTGCACTCCTCATTGTTTGCTCAGTAACACACATTTTCTATTTAACTTTAGTATCAGGAAATATTCCGAAAGTGTGGAAAGCAGCTTTTGTGCTGCCACTCCATAAAGGTTGGATAGTAATGATCTCGATAATTATCGACACATTTCCAGGCTCCCTTGTCTTGCAAAAAATCCTAGAATCATTGGTCAACAAACAGCTATGTTATTTTCTATCTGTAAATGGTATTCTTAATGTTAATCAATCCAGATTCAGACCTAAATATAGTACCACTCTGGCTACCATGCTTGTTGTAAATTATATTGCAAATGACTTAGATGATAGAATGAATTGTGCTGCCATGTTTGTGGACTTGTCAAAAGCTTTTGATACTGTAGACCATGTTATTCTGTTGAATAAGTTGTCCTCCATAGGGTTGGATACTGATGCTTGCCGATGGTTTCAGAATTATCTCAACGACAGAACTCAGGCCATCAAGGTAGATGGGGTCAAACCTGAGTTTCTTGAGTTGCATAAAGAGGTGCCCCAAGGTTTGATACTCGGCCCACTACTGTTTACAATCTATATACTTTAAATTACATTGGTAATGCTGTAAAAAAAATATATACAGTATCAGTCAAAAGTTTGGATACACCTACTCATTCCAGGGTTTTTCTTTATTTTGACAATTTTCTACATTGTAAAATAATAGTGAAGACATCAAAACTATGAAATAACACATATGGAATCATGTAGTAACCAAAAACGTGTTAAACAAATCAGTAAATATTTTATATTTGAGAGTCTTCAAAGTAGCCACCCATTGCCTTGATGACAGCTTTGCACACCCTTGGCATTATCTCAACCAGCTTCATGATGTAGTCACCTGGAATGCATTTCAATTAACAGGTGTGCCTTCTTAAAAGTTAATTTGTGGAATTTCTGTGAGCCAGTCAGTTGTGTTGTGACAAGGTAGGTGTGGTATACAGAAGATAGCCCTATTTGGCAAAAGACCACGTCCATATTATGGCAAAAACAGCTCAAATAAGCAAAGAGAAACAACAGTCCATCATTACATCATTACATCATTACTGACATGAAGGTCAGTCAGTGTAGAAAGTTTCAAGAACTTGGAAGGTTTCTGCAAGCGCTATGATGAAACTGGCTCTCATGTGTCCCTGTAGTGAGATACTTCACTCATATTATCAGAGAACCGGGGTTACGCAAATAACTTGACGTTTCTCCCTCTACCCCACCCATAGGATCCTGCTGTGACCTGAGACAGCACGAGTGCAAGCTTCACAACCGCGGCCTCAACAACAAGTGCTATGATGACTGTATGTGCGAGGAAGGTGAGTAAGCGACGTAACAGACCAAAGCCACAGAGCATCAGAGAATTTAAGTGAGAACACAACCAACATACGACATATGGGGCTCAGTTTCTGATGTCAGTAGCCTGCTTGTCCATCCTCTGACAGCGTTCCTATTAATTTGTCTCAGGGTTCCGTTGCTATGCCAAATTCCACCGGAAGCTTCATGTGACCAGACGAAGGGGTCGTTGTGTGGTGCCAGAGTCAGCCAACAGAGACCAGGGGGCCTTCATCACAGTGTGAGGGGTCACAGACACACACCACACACTGAACATGACCACTCTCTCTGACATAAAAGACAGACACTGTCTAGTGATAGTTCATTCAGAATTTTCATACTACTCATCTGGTCTCCCTCACTTCAGTGCCACAGAATCATGTACATGTACACATTAATTCCAAAACAACAACTGTGCAGTGTCTGATTAACTGAACATGAACATATGAATGTGTTTTCTGAGAATGGATAGATTGTCAATGGCTTTTCTAATGATTCTGTCACACTACTCTTTAAAGGTAATTATTATGATAAGCAAAAATGTTTGTTTGAGTTTCCTTTATATGTTTTAATATTTGTTTATTTATACAATATTTAGAACAGAACTCTGTGTCTATTGTGTTTTTTCAACCTCATTTTATGTGATTAAATTCTTGTACATTGATGATTGTTGTTCTGAGTTTTCTTGAGTGTTTTCTTCATCTTATGGATGCATGATGTTTTTTGTTAAATTTAGTCACATTTTTTGTCAAATGCCAAGGACCTCATGTTACATCATCCTTCAGGGTTTCACATAATACATGGCCCATAGGTGGCCCATAGCAGTCAATAGGAGTTCATGTCCTTTGGTAATTTCATGGTCAGGCAGGGCAGAGACAGGCTTGGTTAAGATTCTTATCATCATCATCATGCTGCCTCTATGTGTTCAGTATGCTTAGTCATTGAGCTCACGGTCTTATGAAACATTATAATCCATGACACCAGTAAGGATAATTCTTCTCAGTACTCTGTGTGGAGACGGATGTGATTGTTGGTTCCAAAGAGCCACAGGAGCTCTGAGGTTGAGTCTGTATATGCCCCCCGCTCTCAATGGAATTCTGTGTGTCAGGGCCCAGCGTTCCCTGGAGGAGAACAGATGCACCCTCTAGCTCTCATCCTCTCACTCACTCTCTCTCACCCTCTCTCATCCTCTCTCTCTTTCTTAAGACTTGCACTACATAGTGTAAAGAAAGTAAAATCAATGACATCAAGTGTATATTGTGTATTGGTGAGTAAAACATTAGCTCCCACTCACACCACACGATTGTACCTGTATCAATATTTGATCAGGCAGAATAGCAATCGTTTTTCTTCCCAAACAATCAGCACACTGGGAGCACCAGGTTGCTCTCACTCTGATTCATGGCCTTGGAAAAAAAAGTGGTTGTGATGTATTCATTAATAACCTCAGAGAAAGTGCAGTGCTACTGAGTGCACTGCTGGAACTTAGAGAGCAGCCAGTCAAATGATAGATCACCCCCAGCCAGATGGTGGCAGGATACATAGGGAGCGGTGGCATCACTTAGGGACCTGCCTGGACTGTTAAACAGCCTGTAAACAGCAGGAGTGGGGAATTGTTCTTTAACACGGAATGTATTGGAAGATGCTTCAAAGGAGTATTGTTGTGTATGTGCAGTCTATCACTCTATTGGGAGGTGACAACAAAAAATGGTCACTTGTTTTCCAATTCTATTAAATTCTGGTGATTGATTTGGCTCCCAAGTGTAAAACAAAATTACAAATTACAACACAAATTAAGTAATAGATCCATATGTCACACACACCACCACCCTCTCTCTCTCTCCATCCCTCCCTCCAAAGTCCCCTCTAGGATATCCGGCCAATCATAAAAGTGGGGGCTATACATGGCCACATTTGGAAAACCTTTCACTTCAATCTATGAGATGTCTACTAGAATGTACAGTCAATGTATGTTAAAAATCCTGTTTAATTTATCCTACTACAAATCACAGTCCTAGCTCACACACTGACTGAGACTTTGATTATAATTGAGTTAATAGTAAAGGTGCACCTGTAGAGATACAGTACATAACAGGGTGACTGATATACAATATACTTTACACAGTAAAGTTTCATATCTGCATCAGAGTTTTTATTTCAAAGGAACATGACAAACTGTCCATTAAGCAACCATTTAAGGTGAGTTACAGAGAGATGCGATAAATTAGCAATTCTCTGAAGCATATGCTGTTCTGACAGACAGTATTTTCTTAACACGGGATATTGATGTTATTAGACAGATCCCCTCAGTCAGTGAGAGAGGTTTTATGTCTGTCTGAAGAGGAAATGACAGATGTAATATGATTCTGTCAGCTCATAACTTCAGAGCAGTGGTGTAAAGTACTTAAGTTGGTGGTTGGAGACATCCCTCTAGTGGTGTGGGGGCTGTGCTTTGGCAAAGTGGGTGGGGTTATATCCTGCCTGTTTGGCCCTGTCCGGGGGTATCGCCACAGTGTCTTCTGATCCCTCCTGTCTCAGCCTCCAGTATTTATGCTGCAGTAGTTTATGTGTCGGGGGGGCTAGGGTCAGTCTGTTACATCTGGAGTATTTCTCTTGTCTTATCCGGTGTCCTGTGTGAATTTAAATATGCTCTCTCTAATTCTCTCTTTCTCTCTTTCTTTCTTTCTCTCGGAGACCATGCCTCAGGACTACCTGGCATGATGACTCCTTGCTGTTCCCAGTCCACCTGGCCGTGCTGCTGCTCCAGTTTCAACTGTTCTGCCTGCGGCTATGGAACCCTGACCTGTTCACCGGACGTGCTTGTTGCACCCTCGACAACTACTATGATTATTATTATTTGACCATGCTGGTCATTTATGAACATTTTAACATCTTGACCATGTTCTGTTATAATATCCACCCGGCACAGCCAGAAGAGGACTGGCCACCCCTCATAGCCTGGTTCCTCTCTAGGTTTCTTCCTAGGTTTTTGGCCTTTCTAGGGAGTTTTTCCAAGGGAGTTTTTCCTAGCCACCGTGCTTCTTTCACATGCATTGCTTGCTGTTTGGGGTTTTAGGCTGGGTTTCTGTACAGCACTTTGAGATATCAGCTGATGTACGAAGGGCTATATAAATAAATTTGATTTGATTTTGATTTAAGTAAAAATACTTCAAAGTACTACTTAAGTAGTTTTTGGGGGTATCTGTACGTTACTTTACTATTTAGACTACTTTTACTTTCACTTCACTACATTCCTAAAGAAAATAATGTAATTTTTACTCTGTCCATTTTCCCTCACACCCAAAAGTACTCGTTCAATTTTTAACACTTAGCAGGACAGGAAAATGGTCCAATTTACGCACTTCAAGAGAACACGTGGGCATCCCTACTGCCTCTGATCTGGCAGACTCACTAAACACAAATGTATTATTTGTAAATTATGTCTGACTGTTGGAGTGTGCCCCTGGCAATCTGTAAAATTTTAAAACAAGAAAATGATGCCATCTGCTTTGCTTAATATAATACATTTGAAATTATTTATACTTTTACTTTTGATACTTAAGTATATTTTAGCAATTTCATTTACTTTTGATACTTAAGTACACTACTAGTCAAAAGTTTTAGAACACCTACTCATTCAAGGGTTTTTCTTTATTTGGACTATTTTCTACATTGTAGAATAATAGTGAAGACCTCAAAACTATGAAAAACCACATATGGAATCATTCAGTAACCAAAGAACTGTTAAGCGAATCAAAATATACTTGGCATTTGAGATTCTTCAAATAGCCATCCTTTACCTTGATGACAGATTTGCACACGCTTGGCATTCTCTCAACCTGGATTGCTTTTCCAATAGTCTTGAAGGAGTTCCCACATATGCTGAGCACTTGTTGACTGCTTTTCCTTCACTCTGCGGCCCGAGTCATCCCAAACCATCTCAATTTGGTTGAGGTGGGGGATTGTGGAGGCCAGGTCATCTGATGCAGCACTCCATCACTCTCCTTCTTGGTCAAATAGCCCTTACACAGCCTGGAGGTGTGTTGGGTCATTGCCCAGTTGAAAAACAAATGATAGTCCCATTCAGCGCAAACCAGATGGGATGGCGTATCGCTGCAGAATGATGTGGTAGCCATGCTGGTTAAGTGTGCTTTGAATTCTAAATAAATCACAAACAGTGTCACCAGAAAAGCACCCTCACACCATTACACCTCCTCATCCATGCTTTACGGTGGGAAATACACATGCAAAGATCATCCGTTCACCCACACCGCATCTCACAAAGACATGACGGTTGGAACCAAAAATCTCCAATTTGGACTCCAGACCAAAGACCAAATTTCCACCGGTCTAATGTTCATTGCTCGTGTTTCTTGGACGAAGCAAGTCTCTCCTTCTTATTGGTGTCCTTTAGTAGTGGTTTCTTTGCAGCAATTCAACCATGAAATCCTGATTCACACACTCTTCTCTGAACAGTTGATGTTGAGATGTGTCTGTTACTTGAACTCTATGAAGCATTTATTTGGGCTGCAATTTCTGAGGCTGGTAACTCTAATGAACTCATCCTCTGCAGCAGAGGTAACTCTGGGTCTTCCATTCCTGTGGCAGTCCTCATGAAAGCTAGTTTCATCATAGCGCTTGATGGTTTTTGTGACTGCACTTGAAGAAACATTAAAAGTTCATGAACTGTTCTGTATTGACTGACCTTCATGTCTTAACGTAATAATGGACTGTTGTTTCACTTTGCTTATTTGAACTGTTCTTGCCATAATATGGACCTGGTCTTTTACCAAATAGGGCTATCTCCTGTATAGCCCCCTACCTTGTCACAACACAACTGATTGGCTCAAACGCATTAAGAAGGAAAGAAATTCCACAAATTAACTTTTAAGAAGGCACACCTGTTAATTGAAATGCATTCCGGTGACTACCTCATGTAAGATGGTTGAGATAATGCCAAGAGTGTGCAAAGCTGTAATCAAGGCATAGGATGGCTATTTGAAGAATCTAAAATGTAAAATATATTTTAATTTATTTAACACTTTTTTTGGTTACTACATGATTCCATATGTGTTATTTCATAGTTTTGGTGTTTTCACTATTATTCTACAATGTAGAAAACAGTAAAAATAAAGAAAAACGCTTGAATGAGTAGGTGTTCTAAAACTTTTGACTGGTAGAATTTAGAACTAAATACTTTTAGACTTTTACTCAATAAGTATTTTACTGGCTGACTTTAACTTTTACTTGAGTAACTTTCTATTAAGGTATCTGTACTTTTACTCAAGTATCACAATTGGGTACTTTTTCCACCACTGCTGCAGAGGGAAGTGCAAACCCACAGTAGACACATGGGTGGGAGATAGCGGAGAAGAAAATCATCAGAAATACTTGTCATCCTTCCTGGAACAGCCATCTATAGACGTATGGGACCGACCACAGGATATTCAACTTGTGATTTATATTGAACGCCTCACACCTATGTGTGAAAAGTGGCCAACTTAACCAGTTCAACCAGAATGCCTATAGTACATTTGGTGTGTTTGGATGTGAACAGGTTTGCCCACATTCCAATAAATTCATGGTCTAATGTTTATGATAATTGATTTACAGAATGGTGACCAAGACCACCAACAGCAGATGCTCACGTGATTTTTGCAAGTATGAAATAAGGTGAAGAGCGGAGGAGGATTTAAAGGGTCACGTGAAAGGAGTAAGGCTGTTGTCACATGGGTTGTGTTTCTTTCCCGGTAAGGAGGTGTTGAGAAGTTTTGAGTGAGAAGTTGAACAATTATTTATTAAATCCTCAAAAACCGAAGGGGGCAAACTACATCCGTATTGGGCTGAAAATATGGAAATTCCTGCCATAAACCTCAAGGTAAAGTCGGTTGTTTACAATTGCTCACTGTATTTACTCTGCTCTAAAAAGATCTGCACGACAGTTAGGTTGTATCGTCCGCAATGTTACAGGAACACGAGCCATTCCGTTATTGTAGAGTACAAAATAGCAACAAGTGTAACAATATTTTCCTTTGTATAATGCGTGACATTTTATTCCTCTGTGTAACAATTTTTTATTTGTTTTACTCTACGTCGTTGGGAAGAGCTGGTAAGCCAGCATTTCAGTGTGAAGTCTACACCCGTTGTATTCGGTGCTTGTGAAAAATAAAACGTGATTTGGATTTGAAATAGCTGAGTCCCTGGTTAAACGTTTCCAATCAATTCAAATTCTTTATTTATTGTGAGTTACTGATCGTTGAATGAAATGTCAGGCAATAATTAAAGTGGAGTTGACTGCAGGCAGGCTCTCTTTCACTGGGAATACAACTGTTTTAATATTATGTAATTAAACAAATAATTGTCCCCACAGGCCATAGTACTGGTGCACTGGCTTCTGACCGTCTGGTAAGTGGATGGGTTGGCTCCTCAAGGGTTTTTAAAACTTTTTCATACATCTGCATGCTTCACTTGTGTTGTGTTTTCTCTATGAGTGGCTACACAAACATAATGCCCTGCATGAAAACCTAATATAGTTAGTCAGTTACACAAGGCTGTCCTTAATTGCAGGCCTACATTGTATGGACCATTTCTCACCTACATGCATTGCCTCCAGTCAATAAAAATTTTCGATCTGGATAATTATATTTAGGCCTACTCTTTTAGAGACGCTGCACAGCTGGCAATGAGGAAGCGGCCCTCTTCCGGGGGCCAGAACTGATTGAATCGGCACGGGAATTAAAATGAATGACTGCCCAGAATCAGCCCAAGTACATTGGGCTGTTTCTGTCTACCGGAATTCAGCGGACTTTGCCGGACTTTGCCGGCATCTTACCAGAATCCCCCCAGAAGCGGCCGATGCAGTTTGAAATAAATGCATACAAAATTACCCAACTTTAGTAATTTTAGATATTACTATTATACGTTATTCATTTTATATATACAAATTATACCCATCCACAAATAAAAGTAATTTTATAAATCTTTTACCCCCTTTTCGTCTCATCCAATTGTCTTGTCCCATCGGGGGAGGCAAAGGTCGTGAGCCGACCGTGTCTGTGTGCATGCGCCTGGCCCGCCACAGGAGTCTAACCTAACCTGGACGAAGCTGGGCATCGCCTCATGGGTCTTCTGGTCGCTGCCGGCACGGGTATCAAACCAGCATCTGTAGTAACGCTGTTTGCACTGCGATGCAGTGTCTTAGACCGCTGTGCCACTCGGCACCGGCGACACTCGCTACCGCTGCGCCACTTTTTTAATGCTTATCAATTTGCACAAAGTATCAAAATACTACATAAACGGGACTCTTAAAGAATTTAATTACATTTTTGGATCACAGAACCAATGAGAAGATATGGAAAAATAGATAATGAAATGTTCATTATATAAAGCAGCCCGTGTAATCATCTGCTGGAAAGTAGCCACAATCGGCCCGAGCCCCAAGTAATACATTTGGGCCAGATAACTCACACCGGAATCGGCCCGAGATCAATCCCCACATCCTAGCCATAAGACTGCTGAAGGCGGCCCAAACTCGGGCCACGTGACGTCGGCCGAGTGCCCCGACTCTCAGCCGGAATCGGCCCAGATCCACTGTGCTAGCTGGGTAGTGTATACTGAAAACATTTGGAAGGAAATGCAAGTGTGTGTGTGTGTGTGTGTGTGGTTTCTAGGGGCTGCATGGCCTGGCTGCCCCCCTCTTATGCCTGGGGTAACTTCAGTGTCCTGGCTGTGGGTGTGTGGGCCATCGCTCAGAGGGACTCCATTGATGCTGTACTTATGGTGAATCACTGCCTCTTACTCATGTACTGCGACAACAGCCAACAGTAGAGTCACTCTATCCATTCTATTTCCTTGGGCCCTGGACAGAGGAGTCTTATGTGTTAGTTTTGAAGTATATCAACTCCTTGGTGTTGCTGTTCCAGACATGCTATCAATAAGAATCATCCTACCTCATCTGGCTCTAATACATATTCGTCTTGTATTTCCATCTGTGTTTTTCTTCCAGTTTCTGATTGGTATTGCAGTGACGATACTGACAGACATCATCCATTTTGGGATCTACTATCCGCTGCCTGAGGGTCTATCTGAGATGAACAGGGACACATTCCGCTTCAGTGCGGGCATGGCAATCCTGGGCCTGGTACTCAAACCTGTCTCCTGCTTCATCATCTACCAAATGTACAGAGAGCGCGGAGGAGATTACAACGTCAACTTTGGTGAGTATGACTAGGTGTGAGTAGAGGCAGCAAGTGTGAACCATTAGCTTACAGGAAAGCTAGTTACTGTAGCTTCAAGTGTTAAAAATAAGGTTTGGGGGTTTGTACAACTAGTATCACACAAAGGATTAACCCTGAACGATCTTGACAAAGTCAGAAGCAGGGTGTGATGCATGTGCCTCAGTCAGATACCATCCTAGTGCCAAGGTGTTGTAGAGAGACAATAACTTTCTCCAGGCTGTGCTCTTGCCTGGGTTGTTTCATGTCATTGGCCATGAGAGAATTGTAGAGCACAGGCAGATTAAACCAGAGTCAAGCTAATTGAGTTAGAGACAGTCACAAGACAAATGCACATGATACACCTACTAACTAGTGGACCAGTTAGAGGAGAGCTATGCCTTTGTAGCTGGGTTACATAATATAATTGATTAGCAAAATAATCCGATCTCAATTCAAACAAATACAGTATAAAATGAAATATAATTAGACAGCATCTATAATGGCAGTGGCAGAAATCAACCAGCTCCCTTATCAACTCCCATTATGTTGGTCTGAGTCGCACTGAGATTTTAGCACAACATAAGTCTTGGGTGTTTTTGTAGATGGTTCTCACTCCTCACTGGAACAGGAATGTATTTTAAGTTGTCCTGTAGACCAGTAAGACACGACTGAAAGCCATTCATATATGAACAGTACCAATTGATTTGTTGGCTCTGTTTGTTTTTGATGCACTCTGATTGCTTGACTTTGGGGAGTCTCTGGGTTCAAGGTGGCCTCCTGCTGTGCTACACACCAAAGCAATAAGGTGCGTGTCTATTAAAACATTTAACGCTGATACGTGTAAGTACAGTATATCAGTAGAGGCTCCTCGGAGGCGGAAGGGGAGGACGATCCTCAGTGAATTTCCCCAAAAGTAATGAAACATTAAAGTTTGCTTTTTTAGGTAAAACTATACTAAGTATATGCACATCTCACCAGATAATTGTTTAAAATGCAGTGTTTTGAAATGAAGGTCTACAGCCTCAACAGCATTCTCTGTGTTAGCGCCATGGTGTAGCCGGAGGACAGCTAGTTTTTGTCCTCTGGGTACTTTGACATCAGTACAAAACCAAGGAGGCTCAGTACAAAACCAAGGAGGCTCATGGTTCTCAACCCCTTCCATAGACTTGCACTGTAATTAAGATGACTTCCGGAGGACGTCCTCCAACCTTATCAGAGCTCTTGCAGCATGAACTGACGAGTTGTCCACCCAATCAAAGGATCAGAAAATGAATCTAGTACTGAAAACATAAGCTATAGCTAGCAGCCTGCAGTGCATAAAATGTGGTGAGTAGTTGACTCAGAGCGAAGCACAATCGTTGAACAGTTTTGGACAAATACATTTTAAAAATGAAGAAGCAAGAGAGAAGGAGAGCTAGTTATATTTGTTTTTTTTTCACTTAGCTAGCGAATGCTGCTAGCTAGTTTAGCCTACTCAAACACTTGGTTCAAACGGCGAGGGATGCTATGCTAGCTCTTTGGCTAAGGCTATCCAACACTGGAACTCTTTCAAGTCAAGGTAAGCTTTTGGTTTTATTAATTTATTGCCACAGGGGCCTGCCTGTGTAACTAATAAACTTCTTGCTGTACACTGTATTGCATGATTGTAGCGGGTTTACAAACGCGTTAGTTCTAGTAGCTACGCTACATGAACAAAAGTATGTGGACACCTGCTCTTCGAACATCTCATTCCAAAATCATGGGCATTAATATGGAGTTGGTCCCCTTTTGCTGCGATAACAGCCTCCGCTCTTCTGGGAAGGCTTTCCACTAGATGTTGGAACATTGCTGCGGGGACTTGCTTCCATTCAGCCACAAGAGCATTAGTAAGTTCGGGCACTGATGTTGGGCGATTAGGCCTGGCTCGCAGTCGGCGTTCCAATTCATCCCAAAGATGTTTGATGGGGTTGAGGTCAGGGCTCTGTGCAGCAGGCCAGTCAAGATCTTCCACACCAATCTCGACAAACTATTTCTGCATGGACCTCGCTTTGTACATTGGCCATTGTCATGCTGAAACAGGAAATGGCCTTCCCCAAACTGTTGCCACAAAGTTGGAAGCACAGAATTGTTGAGAATGTCATTTGTATGCTGTAGCGTTAAGAATTCCCTTCACTGGAACTAAGGGGCCTTGCTTGAACAATGAAAAACAGCCCCAGACCATTATTCCTCCTCCACCAGACTTTACAGTTGGCACTGTGCATTCGGGCAGGTAGCGTTCTCCGGGCATCAGCTAAATGTTGCTTCCAGAGGCAGTTTGGAACTCTTGAGTATTGCAACCGAGGACAGACAATTTTTACACGCTACGTGCTTCAGCACTCTGCTGTCATGTTCTGTGAGCTTGTGTGGCCTACCACTTCGCAGCTGAGACGCTGTTGCTCCTAGACATTTCCACTTCACAATAACAGCACTTATAGTTGACCAGGGCAGAAATGTGGTGAACTGACTTGTTGGAAAGGTGGCATCCTATGATGGTGCCACATTGAAAGTCACTGACCTCTTCAGTCAGGGCATTCTACTGCCAATGTTTGTCTATTGATATTGCATGGCTGTGTGCTCGATTTTGTACACCTGTCCGCAACTGGTGTGTCAGCTAGATGCAGGCAAGAGTGTGCAAGGGGGTATTGAATGTGTCAGTCACCTTGATTACTAAATTTCTCTCAACCTACATTGTGAACTTTTATTCGTAGGCTAGGTTGTAGCAACCTCACGCAACAATTTGAGTATCATGTAGTAGCCTAACCTATCAATGTTGCATTGAGCTGGATGAATGGAATATGAATGACAGTCATCCAATATGCTCTAATAGAAGTAAGGCCATGCTCATGAAAAAAATATCGTCCTCCCTAATCTTAAATGGCACCGACTGCAGCTGCAGTACAAGATGTAGAATTACAGTGCATTCGAAAAGTATTCCGACCTTTTCCACATTTCGCTACGTTAAATAGTTTTTTTTCCCCCCTCAATCTACACACAATACACCATAATGACAAAGCAAAAACGGTTAACTTTTTTTTTTTGTACTCCTGCATTGTTTTGGCTGTGTGCCTAGGGGGGTTGTCCTGTTTTGAAGGTGAACCTTCGCCCCAGTCTGAGGTCCTGAGTGCTCTGGAGCAGGTTTTCATTAAGGATCTCTGTACTTTGCTCCGTTCATCTTTCCTTCGATCCTGACTAGTCTCCCAGTCCCTGACGCTGGAAAAACATCCCCACAGTATGATGCTGCCACCACCATGCTTCACCGTAATAATGATGGCAGGTTTCCTCCAGACGTGACGCTGTGCATTTAGGCCAAAAGGTTCGAACCTTGACTGCATCAGACCAGAGAATTGTGTTTCTCATGGTCTGAGAGTCTTTAGGTGCTTTTTGGTGAACTCCAACCGAGCTGTCATGTGCCTTTTACTGAGGAGTGGCTTCTGTCTGGCCACTCGACCATAAAGTCCTGATTGGTGGAGTGCTGCAGAGATGGTTGTCTTTCTGGAAGGTTCTCCCATCTCCACAGAGGAACTCTGGAGCTCTGTCAGAGTGACCCTTTGGGTTCTTGGTCACCTCCCTGACCAAGGCCCTTCTCCCCCGATTGCTCAGTTTGGCTGGGCGGCCAGCTCTCGGAAGAATCTTGCTGGTTCCAAACTTTTTCCATTTAAGAATGATGGAGGTCACTGTGTTCTTGGACTTTCAATGCTGAAGTGTGTGTGTGTGTGGACCCTTCCACAGATCTGTGCCTTGACACAATCCTGTCTCGGAGCTCTATGGACAATTCCTTCGACGTCATGGCTTGGTTTATGCTCTGACATGCACTGTCAACTGTGGGACAGGTGTGTTCCTTTTTTTCAAATTTTGTCCAATCAATTGAATTTACCTTAGGTGGAATCCAAACAAGTTGTAGAAACATCTCAAAGATGATCAAAGGTTCTGAATACTTATGTAAATAAGGTATTTCTAAACCTGTGTTCACGTTGTCATTATGGGGTATTGTGTTTGATAAAATACTTGTTTTCCCTAATCAATTTTATAATAAGGCTGTAACAATGTAGAAGGTCAAGGGGTCTTCATACTTTCCGAATGCACTGTACAGTACCAGAAGTTACTATACCGAACCAAAATTATACATGCAACAATCTCGATTTTGCTGCGATACAGTTCATATAAGGAAGGAACTCAGTCAATTAAAATAAATTAATTAGGCCTTAATCTATGGATTTCACATAACTGATCAGGCGTGCAGCCATATGTGGGCCTTTGCGGGCATAGGCCGACCCACTGGGGAGCCAGGCCCAGCCAATCAGAATTAGTTTTTCCATACAAAAGGGCTTTATTACAGACAGAAATACTCCTCAGCATGGACAGAACTACATCATAAATATTTTTTTAAAGGCACACGTAGCCTACATATCAATGCATACACAAACTATCTAGGTCTAATAGTGGAGAGGTGTTGTGCCACGAGGTGTTGCTTTATCTGTTTTTAAACCAGGTTTGCTGTCTATTTGAGCAATTTGAGATGGAAGGAAGTTCCATGCAATAAGGGCTTTATGTAATACTGTATGCTTTCTTGAATTTGTTCTGGATTTGGGGACTATGAAAAGACCCCTGGTGGCATGTCTGGTAGGATAAGTCTGTGTGTCAGAGCTGTGTGTAAATTGACTATGCAAACAATTTGGGATTTTCAACACATGAATGTTTCTTATAAAAAGAAGTGACCAGTCAGTCTCTCAACTCTTAGCCTTAGCTCTTAGACTGGCATGAATAGTAATTTATATATCAGCCCTCTGATTACAATTAAGAGCAAAACGTGCTGCTCTGTTCTGGGTCAGCTGCAGCTTAACTAGGTCTTTCCTTGCAGCACTGGACCACACAACTGGACAATAATCAAGATTAGACTTGACTAGAGCCTGCAGAACTTGCTTTTTGGAGTGTGGTGTAAAAAAAGCAGAGCATATCTTTATTACGGCTAGACCTCTCCCCATCTTTACAACCATTGAATCCATATGTTTTGACCATGACAGTTTACAATGCAAGGTAATGCCAAGTAATTTGGTCTCCTCCAACTTGTTCAACAGCCACACAATTCATTACCAGATTCAGCTGAGGTCTGGAGCTTAGGGAATGATTTGTACCAAATACAATGCTCTTAGTTTTAAAGATGTTCAGGACCAGTTTATTGCTGGCCACCCATTACAAAACAGACCAACTCTTTAAGGGTTGGTCAGTGACTTCATTAGCTGTGGTTTCTGATGCGTATATGGTTGAATCATCAGCATACATGGACACACATGCTTTGTTTAATGCCAGTGGCAGGTCATTGGTAAAAATAAGAGAGTAGAGGGCCTAGAGCTGCCCTGCGGTACACCACACTTTACATGTTTGACATTAGAGAAGCAGAGCGCCAAATTCAAATTAACTTAACTAGGGTAGGGGGCAGCATTCGGAATTTTGGATGAAAAGCGTGCCCATAGTAAACTGCCTGCTACTCAGGCCCAGAAGCTAGGATATGCATATAATTGGTAGATTTGCATAGAAAACTCAAGTTTCCAAAACTGTTACAATAATGTCTGTGAGTATAACAGAACTGATATGGGAGGCGAAAACCTGAGAAATCCATCCAGTACTAAAATTTAAGACGGAGAATCGTTATTGTCTTTGCCGGAGATAAACAAAAAGAATGCGCTCTCTCTCGGCCATGCGCTTGGAAACACCGCCAAAATGGGAGCAATTTCTCCCTCATTTTTCTTTAAACCAGCCTAAAACTCTTTCTAAAGACTGACATCTAGTGGAAGCCCTAGGAACTGCAATTTGAGGGTTTCACCTTATAATAAAAATGCCAGCCATTGAACTCAGTGGTAGGCTGATTTCTTTATTTTTTGGGGGGATGGTTTGTCCTCCAGACATTATTTGAACAGTTTTAGAAACTTTAGAGTTTTCTATCCAAATATACCAATATATCAAACTTAACCTGTTGGGGATAGGGGGCAGTATTTGCACGGCCGGATAAAAAAACGTACCCGATTTTAATCTGGTTACTACTCCTGCCCAGTAACTAGAATATGCATATAATTATTGGCTTTGGATAGAAAACACCCTAAAGTTTCTAAAACTGTTTGAATGGTGTCTGTGAGTATAACAGAACTCATATGGCAGGCAAAAACCTGAGAAGATTCTGTACAGGAAGTGCCCTCTCTGACCATTCCTTGGGCTTCTTGGCTCTGTTTATTGAAAACTTAGGATCTTTGCTGTAACGTGACACTTCCTACGGCTCCCATAGGCTCTCAGAACCCGGGAAAAAGCTGAATGATGTAATTCCAGCCCCAGGCTGAAAAACCTTAGCGCCTTTGGAAAATGGTCTATCAGAGGACCATCAGACTGAGGCTCGTGCACGAGGGGATCCCATCTTTTTATTTTCTCTCTCTTGCAACATAAACACGCTTTCCCGGTCGGAATATTATCGCTTTTTTTACGAGAAAAATGGCATAAAAATTGATTTTAAACAGCGGTTGACATGCTTCGAAGTACGGTAATGGAATATTTAGAATTTTTTTTTTTTTGTCACGAAACGCGTCGTGCGCGTCACCCTTCTTTACACTTCGGATAGTGTCTTGAACGCACAAACAAAAGAGGATATTTGAACATAACTATGGATTATTTTGAACCAAACCAACATTTGTTTTTGAAGTAGAAGTCCTGGGAGTGCATTCTGACGAAGAACAGCCAAGGTAATAACATTTTTCTTATAGTAAATCTGACTTTGGTGAGGGCTAAACTTGGTGGGTGTCTAAATAGCTAGCCCTGTGATGCCGGGCTATCTACTTAGAATATTGCAAAATGTGCTTTCACCGAAAAGCTATTTTAAAATCGGACATAGCGAGTGCATAGAGGAGTTCTGTATCTATAATTCTTAAAATAATTGTAATGTTTTTTGTGAATGTTTATCGTGAGTAATTTAGTAAATTCACCGGAAGTTTGCGGGGGGTGGCAGTTCTGAAGCTGGTTTTTGATATAAATATGAACTTGATTGAACAAAACATGCATGTATTGTGTAACATAATGTCCTAAGATTGTCATCTGATGAAGATCATCAAAGGTTAGTGCTGCATTTAGCTGTGGTTTGGGTTTATGTGACATTATATGCTAGCTTGAAAAATGGGTGTCTGATTATTTCTGGCTGGGTACTCTGCTGACATAATCTAATGTTTTGCTTTCGTTGTAAAGCCTTTTTGAAATCGGACAGTGTGGTTAGATTAACGAGAGTCTTTTAAAATGGTGTAAAATAGTCATATGTTTGAGAAATTGAAGTAATAGCATTTCTAAGGTATTTGAATAACGCGCCACGGGATTCCACTGGCTGTTACGTAGGTGGGACGAAATCGTCCCACTGGCCCTAGAGAAGTTAACAGTTCAAACAATCAGTTTCTTAACAGGTGCATGTTTATCAATAATTGGAAGAAGCAATTTCATCAAGTGCAGCATCTGGATGCTCATTAATCACATCAGACCAACAAAGATTTTTAACATCATCCACATAAGTCACAGCAAAATCTTTACTGTGATCTCTTATAGACTATTTTAGGCCCAGCTGTTGGGACTTTGGTTTTCCTGGATATAGCCACTGTTGTTATCACTGCATCCAGTGGGTACGGATATAGCTTTATAAGTACACCTTTTTTAAGGTAATTATTCCTATTTCATCAAGAATATTAAGTCGGCACAAAATCCTGTTAATAAATAGGATTTTTCTTTTATTGCTTGCATTTTTTTGGAACGGCCCGTAAGTAAGCATTTCACTGTTAGTCTGCACCTGTTTATGAAGCATGTGACAACATGGAATTTGATCAGATTTTTGTCCATTTTCATCATCCCATCCCAAACATCTCATGGTCATTTCCTTTTCACTTATCTCACTGCTTGTGATTTAAGAGTTGTCTGTAGCTTTCTGTCTGTGAGTGGAAACTCTCCTCTGTCTTGTCTGTTTGTCTTTTTATGTTCTGACCTCGTTTGTGTTTTGTCTCCCTTCTGCTGCTGGCCTCTGACCCCTCAGACTTAGGGACCTCAGTGGACAGTCGCTGCACCACGGATAGTGCTGACAGTGCTTTTATTGGCTACCGCTACTGATCCCCATCATTTTTCATCATGCCTTTCCTTCCATCTTCCACTCCATCCTCTTCTCCCCTCACACAAAGTAAAGAAAACCGCTGGGCTGAAGAGCTACAGGCCTACCTCACTTTGTTCTGTTTTCTGACTGTCCACTCCTTTACATGACTGCAGAATCTATAGTTCTGTACTCATGTCTTTCCATCCATACTCCTCTGCCAATCACACATCATATCTACGTATCCCTCCTTCCTATCTAAATACTGAAACTGTCATCACTGCTCCCTAAACTCCATGAAAATTATCTTTACATATTCTTGCTTGATGTTTGTTTTATGTGTTTGTAAGACAGAAAAGTAGTAGCGCTATTGTGGACTGCACCTGTATTTATCAAAATCGCTAAGAATAAGGTTGACCATTTTAGGTCATAAACAGATGATTGGAGATTTTAACACAACTTTGAGTACTTTGTCTCTGTGTCCAGATTGAAGGATGTTAGGTAGTTTTGTGAGCCAATGCTGACTAGTGTTAGCACAATGACTGGGAGTCTATGGTATCTACTAGCATGCTAATTAATTTATGCAGAATTTTTTTTAAAGAAATTATATTTAAGTAAAAATGATCAATTTTGTTTTGCCTCAGTGTTTTTGTTCTCTGGTTTTCACATCCATATTGTGAAAGCCAAGTTTGGCTCTTATAAGAGAATTGATTGCTTTATGTTGCAGCTCTGATCATGTGATCAAGGTTCTAGGCAGCCGTTGGTATTCTGAGTGACCATCCAGGATTGGGGTTACTGTTCAGTATGCACTAGTGCTTCATCATGAGGGAATTCTGCAGCCTGTCGTGGTAGGGTTATCCCCACGTTTGTTTGTTTGTTTGAGATGTGGTGTGGTGTTTGTAGGGCTCATATACAGGGTTTTCAGTGTGAACAATTCCTGAGCAGTCTGAATTTGAAAACATTCAGTCCATTATCTCCTGGGTGATGTCCTATTCCATTTTTTTTTTCTCTCTCTTCATTGACTGTGGCTCACCTGAGCACAGAGACACGATACAATTGTGTATGTGAGTCCTTCAGATTGATCTCATTGAATGTAATTCGTCAAATGTAATTTGCCATTTTCTGAAGGAACATTTTAACCTCAAAATGGAAGTTGACGTTTTCGCTTTTTATGTTAAATCTGAAATAGAACATTTGACCGTTTTTTATTTGAGGCTTACAGAGTACATATAGTTAAGCATTATTTGATTGACCATATCCAGAAATGTGTCCTACCAGCTGATCAATATGTAGCCAGAAGTTGTGAAGCCTTGAGTTCAAATTATCAACATTATATAACTCATTTTTATTTAAACTTTATTTAACCAGGAAGGGCTCATTGAGATTTGAAATCTCTTTTTCAAGGGCGTCCTGGCCAAGATAGGCAGCACCAAGTCATTACACAATTAGACAGACAACATGGAAAAACTACAAGTAATATAGTGAAAACCATAGAATTCACAAGAGTATAACGAAATCATAAAACGGCAAATTAAAAACATCGACAGGTCAGGGAATACGCCTCAACCCTTCATCAGTGATTTTAAAACACCAATCGGGACAAGTTCTTCCAGTTTAAAATTGTTTTGTAAGGCGTTCCAAGCCGATGGCACAGAGTATATAAAAGCCCTTTTATCAAATTCAGTTCAGACATTTGGAACAGTTAGCAGGATAAAGTCCTGCGACTGAAGAGAGTACCCTCCAACATTTCTGAACGATAAAAATGGCCAAATAAAATGGTAGTAAACCCAAAATGGCTTTGTAAATAAAAGTATACCAGTGACTGAGCCTACGAGTGACTAGAGAAGGCCAGCCAACCGTGGTATATAAAGTGCAGTGGTGCATAAGTTTGAGGTTTAAAATAAATCTCAATGCGCCATGGTAAAGGGTGTCAATTGATCTCAAACACTGAGCGGAAGCATTCATATATATATATATATATATATATATATATATATATATATATATATATATATATATATATATATATATATTTTAGTGGCAAAGAAGGGGGTCGAGTGATAAATGGCAGATATGTGAGGGCAGAACTAATAAACGGGCTCTGCCCGATCACTAAAATGGCCACCCCGATCAGAACTACAGATCACAAAATGGCCGACTGCCAAAACTACAATTCCCAGAAGCAAAGGGAACCCTCAGAAGGTGGAGCCGACCCACAGATAAAAGGTCAAGAAAAACCAGGAAGAGAGCGAGAGGGCGGGAAGGATCTATGAACCATAGAGAAAGAGACAATCTACATTGGCTGGATTTACCGTGTACGAGCTGGACTGTTTTGGACTTACCTGTTGGCGTTTAGACCTGGACCTACCAAGAACCAGATTTGTGTACCGAACCCTGCTATCCTTGACCTTACCTGCGGCCTGGGTGGACCAGGACAGCGAAACAAACACACAGGTACTGTCATGTTCGAAAGAACTTTCATTCTGGGCTGACTTTGGTGACAGTTTCCCACTTAATTTGTGACAAACGCTCCTAACTTTGAAAGAGGTTTGCCACAATATATATATATATATATATCTCCTCAGTCTAGTAAAGGCATAAATGTAGCTGATACTAGCTGCCTCCTGGCTTCAAAAGAAAAACGGGCCTTATTCCTAAATTAAAATCCCAACTTCAGCTTCAATTTTTTTGTAAGTTGTTGAATATGCAATTTTAAAAGCGAGGCTGTCATAAATTAAAATTCCAAGATATTTGAGGTTGAGACTGTAATCTCATTGCCCTGACAAGTAGTAATAGGTGAAAGGTTGAGGTCTATTTCTTGCTTTAGAAAACACCATTAGTTTTTAGTTGTCAGTATTGAGGATATGTTTCAATTGACACAAGGTATGTTGAACAGTATAAAAAGCAGTTTGCAAGTTCTGGAAAGCTTTTGTGAGAGACGAGGCACAATCATTAATAACAGTATCATCAGTATGAAAGTGAAGTTGTACATTTTTGTCTAAATTATTTATATAAATAGTGAATAAGAGGGGACCAAGTACAGAGCCCTGGGGCACACCATTACAGACAATTTAACAGACATGAGCCCATAAAATTGAGTGCAGTGAGTTCTATCAGACAGATAGTTAGCAAACCATGCAACTGCATGCTCTGAAAGACCTACACTCAACGATCTCTGCCTCAGTATAGTATGATCAACTGTATCAGAAGCCTGAGAGAGATCAATAAAAAGTGAGAGTGCTGTTTTTTGTCAGGGGCTTCAGTGATATCATTTAAAACCTTCATGGCTGCTGCAATTGTGCTATGCTTCTTCCTGAAGCCCGATTTGGTACATTGATAACTATATAATAACTCTTAGCTGTTCACTCAAGGGTTGCAAGTATTTTCACCAGGGGTGACAGCTTTGAGATTGGCCTATATTTATTTCAATTAGATGTCCTACCACTTTTAAAAAGGGGGAGATCCAAATGCTGATTTCCAAATCTTTGGAATTTCATTACATTCCAGGGTTAGATTGAACAGATATGTAAGTGGTTCAGCTATGAAATTAGCTGCCAAATTTAAAAAGCAGGGATCAAGAAGATAAGGACCTGCAGGCTTTCTCTGATCTAAGGATTTCAGGGCTTTATGTACCCCTCCCGGTTCATCCACACAGGGTTGTACAGAGGACACTGAATCAAACAGCCTACCAGATGATACAAAGTGCTCATTGAAACAATTCAGCATTTCAGTTTTGTCATATACAGCAACAAAGTCTTCAATACACATGATGGTAATTCATTAACATTACTGTTTCCAGACAGACTTAATAGCCTTCCAAAACATTCAAGGGTCATTCCGGTTATCAGTTGTAACGGACATAAAATATTCAGACTTGGCCTTCTGAGAAGAAAATAACACTTGTTTCGCAACTGCCTAAAAAGAAGCCAATCAGCATCAGAACATTATTTCCTTGCTTTAGCCCAGGCTAGATTACGTTTGTGAATAATACAAGACAGCTCAGAAGAAAACCGTGGATTATCCCACCCTTTAACCCTGAACCTGCTGAATGGGGCATGTTTGTTTACTATTTGGAGAAAACCATCATGAAAGAATTTCCAGGCAGCTTCCACATCAGGAATAAGCTCAAGCTTGCTCCAGTCAAAATAAAACAAATCATTGAAAGAAAGCCTGCTCATTAAAACTCTTCAAATTTCTCTTACGAATAAAGCATGGGTTTGTCTTAGGAACCTTTTTTAGTATTTCTAACAGCAACAACAGCACAATGGTCACTTAAATCATTACAAAAAACATCAGCCGCAGAATATTTGTGGAACATTTTGTCAATGAAATCAATCAGGGTAGATTTCTCTGGACATTTGAGATGTGGGTGAGTTAATCAACTGGGTAAGATTCATAGAATTACAAAACATTTTTAAATCATCAGACACAGGCTTTAACCAACACCAGTTGAGATCACCAATCAAGATCATTTCACTGTAAAGAAGTTTAGACAAGGTGCGTCAGAGAAGAAAATGCAGAGAGCAGGAGGGGGGTCTATAACAGCCAATCACAGTTACAGAGAGACCCTTTGAAACCTCAGTATTCAAAGCAAGAAATTCCAACTGTTTACAAATAGTTTCAGACTTTGCCACACTTACAAAGAATTTAGTCTTTACATATATAGCCACCCCCCCCACCTTAACTCAATCAGTGCGATACACATTGTAACCATTTATTCAAATATCCTTATCAAGAACAGACTTGCTGAGCCAGGTTTCAGAACACAATTACATCGGCATCAGTTGATTTAGCCCAAATCCTAACCCCATAAATGTTTCTTTTTTTGTATTTTTCACCGCCTTTTTTCTCCCCAATTTCATGGTATCCAATTGGTAGTAGTTAAAGTCTTGTCTCATCGCTGCAGCTCCCGTACGGACTCGGGAGAGGTCGAAGGTTGAGAGCCATGCGTCCTCCAAAACACAACCCAACCAAGCCACACTGCTCATCCAACCCGGAAGCCTGCCGCACCAAATGTGTCAGAGGAAACACCATACACCTGGCGACCGTGTCAGCGTGCACTGCGCCCTGCCCACCACAGGAGTGCCGGCCCAACCCTCCCTAACGACACTTGGCCAATTGTGCGCCGCCCCATGAGCCTCCCGGTCGCAGCCGGCTGCGACAGAGCTTGGGCTTGAACCCAGAATCTCTCGTGGCACAGCTAGCACTGTGATGCAGTGCCTTAGACCACTGCGCCACTCGGGAGGCCCACCCCATACATTTTTGACAACAGGCTGTGTACATTTAAATGAAAAATACCAAAACCAGATCTAGATTTTAAAATCAGAGGGGGTTTGGAGACATTACATATCAGGGCCAGGGTTAGGTTGCACGTTACCTTATATTAACAAAAGAAGAATAACTAGTCACCTCTGTTTAATAACCTTGCACCGCTTCTCTTTTTTAAGATGCCTACTGCAAGCAAATTCTACAAGTGAGTTTTCAGACAATACAAAACAGTCATTTAAAACCATTAGACTTTGGTAGTGACACAAGTTCGTACTGTTCACGTCATGCCACAATGTATCCGAGTTGAGGGAGACCCGCAATCTTTACACCAGCAAAACAAAAAGTTTGCACTACACAACAAGGAAATTGTGGATTGACTCAACCATAAATAAATAGGTTATTAGTAGGTTAAAATCTACAAGTCACAGACAAACTACTTGACATGCTGCCGTCCTGGATTTGGCCTGATAGTATGTCACCGTGATATGAATGTCAGTGAAGTGAAACAGGTTTCTTTGATATAATGTACTGTACCAGTAACTTTATTTTCAAGACCTTTTGTCTCATCTCTGCACAGCAGGCTTCCCCAGTGTAACACGAAACAGAGATGCTTACCAGTCCATTGACCAGCAGGACCAGACAGCCAGCTCAGCCAACCCCTTCAACCAGGCCAGGGATACCAAGCCTGGAGCAGCAAACTCCTCCTGAGAGCCAGCACAGCACTCACTTTATTCTCTTGGACATGCATGGTTTCATGAAGGAATCCATAATGTTTTTGTTAAATTGTGTTTTTTCAAAGCCAATTCTGTCTTCATTTCATATGGGTATCTGTGAACTGTAAGAGTCCTTTGTCTATTATTCTGTGCTTCATTCAATTCCTTACCAATAATGTCTTGATCTAAATACACACTCTGACATGTTCAGTATGCTTGATGCTCAGGGTAATGTCACATACACTGGCATATGGAGAGAACTTGAAATACCCCAGTCACTGCACAACAGTAAAATGAGAGCTGTGATTACATTTGATATGTTATGGTACGCAATCACTAACCACGTTTCCATCCACAGTTTTTATGTGAGGAAAGTCCTACGAAAACAAAGTTTCGTTACAATTTTCTAAAAGACAAAAGATAATTTGCTCTTTCTACACTAACTAGGTTTCCATCCAATTAGCGACAGATTTTCTAGCGAGTATTCCAAAATCTGCATAAAGAAAATCTGTGCATTTTCCCACCAGTGGTGTTCCCACCAAATGGACTTTGGTGGAAAATAAAAATCAGTGAGTGATGACGGTGTAATGGAGGTACATTTGTCCAAAACTCCAATTTAATTTCGCTATCAACCACCCTCTATTTTGTCTAGACTGCCCCCTTTGCTTGCAGTGCTTCTTTTTCTTTCTTTTTTTTGCTTTTAAAACACAAGTCTTGTTTTGAACTTCTGACCCCACAGCTGTGGGCGGGGCTTTAGTGAGAGGTGTGGATGATGCTTATCCATTGGTCAGACATTTTTTTGGAGTGTCAGTTTTGCTACAACCAACTGTTCAGCTTTTCTTTCCAACACAAAGGAAGTCATTGCGGACACTTAAGAACTGTGTGATGATCTCAGGTAAGCAGCACTGGGTCTTCTTCCGTCCAACTTCTACATAGCTAGTAGTTAGCTCCTACGATTGTGTTGGTTCATAACATTAAGGTGTTTCCACAACCATTTCTCGCATAAATCAATTTACTGACAAAAAGATCCCACCATGTAGAACGAACAAATGATCTGTCAACATTTATCAAATTGTACTGAAACTTCCTGGTTCCTTCACAGCTGTCATGATTTTTTTATATGGTATGACTTTACGACCATAACTGAATGGAAAAGTTATGGTGGGAACTTTTTCTGTGTAAATTTAATTCTGCGAGAGATGGCTGCTGAAACGACTTTATGGGCAAATATTTATATAGGCCTAATAACCATCATGTCGAAGTAAATTTGGAATCAGGTGCTGATTTGGTGTGTGGTCCTCCCGCTATGACTCGAGGAAACTGCAGTTTATTAGTCTACAGATGAGAGAAATTAAGATTTGATTAGATTTATTAGGATTACCCATTTAGACAATGGCGACAGCTAGTCTTACTGGGATCCGACATATAACGAAAATACATAAATGAATTCATGGGGTTGTGAAAGTGCCAGTTGATGAGCTCGAGGGTCTTATTGTGGTGACATCCTTGACTGCAGATCCTTGACTCATCCTGTAGTCTGGACTGTTTTACCCACACTGTATCTGCAAGCTGTTGGTTAGAGGCAGGTGCCAAGACCAGAGTAGGCACATTTGCTATTTAATGCAACAGTTTGACAAAATTTGTTGAAAACATGATGGAAACACATTGAACTTTATATTTGAATAAGGTACATGAAAACTTAAGCAGGAATGTTAATTGCATGTGCACTGTCATCACGCACTGATTTTTATCGGCAAAAAGTATGTTGGAGAAACACCACTGGTGGGGAAAATGCACATATTTTTCTTCATTCGGGATTTTTGAATATTCACATGAAAATCTGTCCCCAATTTGGATGGAAACCTAGCTAATGGGATAATAATGTAGAGAACACAGTTGGACAAAATTATACAGCCACGTTTCCGCCACCTCTTACCAATATCTTCCCTGACCTTAATGCTACTATATTTCTTTGTGCCATTTTTAAAAAGATGTCTGAAGAAAGATCTTTGTTGTCATAGCCGATGTTCCCTCTAAGCTCCGCGTATGTGTGGGCACGCAACTCCCCCGGGACGGCCTCACAGAAGAAATATCAGCTCGCCCTGCGCAGAAAAGCACTAGATTAAACTTCACTCAACGTTCTAGAGTTTTCCCCGTTAATACCTGTCAATGTTTCATTTACATTTTTTACATTTACGTCATTTAGCAGACGCTCTTATCCAGAGCGACTTACAAATTGTTGCGTTCACCTTATGATATCCAGTGGAACAACCACTTTACAATAGTACATCTATATCCTTTTTTTGGGGGGGGGTTTAGAAGGATTACTATATCCTATCCCAGGTATTCCTTAAAGAGGTGGGGTTTCAGGTGTCTACGGAAGGTGGTGATTAACTCCGCTGTCCTGGTGTCGTGAGGGAGCTTGTTCCACCATTGGGGTGCCAGAGCAGCGAACAGTTTTGACTGGGCTGAGCGGGAACTGTGCTTCCGCAGAGGTAGGGGGGCCAGCAGGCCAGAGGTGGATGAACGCAGTGCCCTTGTTTGGGTGTAGGGCCTGATCAGAGCCTGAAGGTACGGAGGTGCTGTTCCCCTCACAGCTCCGTAGGCAAGCACCATGGTCTTGTAGCAGATGCGAGCTTCAACTGGAAGCCAGTGGAGTGTGCGGAGGAGCGGGGTGACGTGAGAGAACTTGGGAAGGTTGAACAACAGACGGGCTGTAACGTTCTGGATGAGTTGTAGGGGTTTAATGGCACAGGCAGGGAGCCCCGCCAACAGGGAGTTGCAGTAATCCAGACGGGAGATGACAACTGCCTGGATTAGGACCTGCGCCGCTTCCTGTGTAAGGCAGGGTCGTACTCTGTGAATGTTGTATAGCATGAACCTACAGGATCGGGTCACCGCCTTGATGTTAGCGGAGAACGACAGGGTGTTGTCCAGGGTCACGCCGAGGCTCTTAGCACTCTGGGAGGAGGACACAATGGAGTTGTCCACCGTGATGGCGAGATCATGGAAAGGGCAGTCCTTCCCCGGGAGGAAGAGCAGCTCCGTCTTGCCGAGGTTCAGCTTGAGGTGGTGATCCGTCATCCACACTGATATGTCTGCCAGACATGCAGAGATGCGATTTGCCACCTGGTTATCAGAAGGGGGAAAGGAGAAGATTAATTGTGTGTCGTCTGCGTAGCAATGATAGGAGAGACCATGTGAGGATATGACAGAGCCAAGTGACTTGGTGTATAGCGAGAATAGGAGAGGGCCTAGAACTGAGCCCTGGGGGACACCACTGGTGAGAGCACGTGGTGCGGAGACGGATTCTCGCCACGCCACCTGGTAGGAGCGACCTGTCAGGTAGGACGCAATCCAAGAGTGAGCCGCGCCGGAGATACCCAACTCAGAGGGTGGAGAGGAGGATCTGGTGGTTCACAGTATCAAAGGCAGCAGATAGGTCTAGAAGGATGAGAGCAGAGGAGAGAGAGTTAGCTTTAGCAGTGCGGAGAGCCTCCGTGACACAGAGAAGAGCAGTCTCAGCTGAATGACCAGCCTTGAAACCTGACTGATTTGGATCGAGAAGGTCATTCTGAAAGAGATAGCAGGAGAGCTGGCCAAGGACGGCACGTTCAAGAGTTTTGGAGAGAAAAGAAAGAAGGGATACTGGTCTGTAGTTGTTGGCATCGGAGGGATCGAGTGTAGGTTTTTTGAGAAGGGGTGCAACTCTCGCTCTCTTGAAGATGGAAGGAACGTAGCCAGCGGTCAAGGATGAGTTGATGAGCGTGGTGAGGTAAGGGAGAAGGTCTCCGGAAATGGTCTGGAGAAGAGAGGAGGGGATAGGGTCAAGCGGGCAGGTTGTTGGGCGGCCGGCCGTCACAAGACGCAAGATTTCATCTGGAGAGAGAGGGGAGAAAGAGGTGAAAGCATAGGGTAGGGCAATGTGAACAGGACCAGCGGTGTCGTTTGACTTAACAAACGAGGATCGGATGTCGTCGACCTTCTTTTCAAAATGGTTGACGAAGTCATCCGCAGAGAGGGAGGAGGGGGAGGAAGATTCAGGAGGGAGGAGAAGGTGGCAAAGAGCTTCCTAGGGTTAGAGGCAGATGCTTGGAAGTTAGTGGTAGAAAGTGGCTTTAGCAGCAGAAACAGGAGGAAAATGTAGAGAGGAGGGAGTGAAAACATGCCAGGTCCGCAGGGAGGCTAGTTTTCCTCCATTTCCGCTCGGCTGCCCGGAGCCCTGTTCTGTGAGCTCGCAATGAGTCGTCAAGCCACGGAGCAGGAGGGGAGGACCGAGCCGGTCGGGAGGATAGGGGACATAGAGAGTCAAAGGATGCAGAAAGGGAGGAGAGTAGGGTTGAGGAGGCAGAATCAGGAGATTGGTTGGAGAAGGATTGAGCAGAGGGAAGAGATGATAGGATGGAAGAGGAGAGAGTAGCAGGAGAGAGAGCGAAGGTTGCGACGGCGCAATACCATCTGAGTAGGGGCAGAGTGAGTAGTGTTGGAGGAGAGCGAGAGGGAAAAGGATACAAGGTAGTGATCGGAGACTTGGAGGGGAGTTGCAGTGAGATTAGTAGAAGAACAGCATCTAGTGAAGATGAGGTCAAGCGTATTGCCTGCCTTATGAGTAGGGGGGGACGGTGAGAGGGTGAGGTCAAAAGAGGAGAGGAGTGGAAAGAAGGAGGCAGAGAGAAATGAGTCAAAGGTAGACGTAGGGAGGTTAAAGTCACCCAGAACTGTGAGGGGTGAGCCATCCTCAGGAAAGGAACTTATCAAGGCATCAAGCTCATTGATGAACTCTCCAAGGGAACCTGGAGGGCGATAAATGGTAAGGATGTTAAGCTTGAATGGGCTAGTGATTGTGACAGCATGGAATTCAAATGAGGAGATAGACAGATGGGTCAGGGGAGAAAGAGAGAATGTCCACTTGGGAGAGATGAGGATTCCAGTGCCACCACCCCGCTGACCAGATGCTCTCGGGGTGTGCGAGAACACGTGGTCGGACAAGGAGAGAGCAGTAGGAGTAGCAGTGTTTTCTGTGGTGATCCATGTTTCCGTCAGCGCCAAGAAGTCGAGGGACTGGAGGGTAGCATAGGCTGAGATGAACTCTGCCTTGTTGGCCGCAGACCGGCAGTTCCAGAGGCTGCCGGAGACCTGGAACTCCACGTGGGTCGTGCGTGCTGGGACCACCAGGTTGGAGTGGCAGCGGCCACGTTATGTGAAGCGTTTGTATGGCCTGTGCAGAGAGGAGAGAAGAGGGATAGACCGACACATAGTTGATAGGCTACAGGAGAGGCTACGCTAATGCAAAGGAGATTGGCATGAAAATTAACTAAACAACTGGGGGAGCGAGAGAGCAGGGCCTCCCTCACTAACAATTCACTAAAACGCTAAAATCTAACTTTTCTAGCTTCTACTAGAAATTAAAATTGATGTAAACTACAGTTGTTCAATGTTTCCAGGAATAGGCTCAAACTTAGTTTATTCCGCTAGATAAGTTGGTACAGTATTCTTCCGTGAAAACCCACTTAGTGCACCGTGTCCTATGACGCCCTAGCTAACTAGCATGCTAGCATCTTATAACACACGGTTAGCACCAATACTTGGTAACAACAAGCTACCAATGGATCATTCGTGTCCGTGTCTAGTTCATAACGCAGAAGTAATTAAACGTTGGCTAGCTAACACAAAGTCAGTCCTGCTAGCTACACAAGTGGCCTACACATCTCGAATGTTCAGAAAGTTAAGCTTACGTTGCAAAAATCTTATTGACTAAAAATGATACAGCTAGCTGGTAGGGTTAGCTAGCTAGCAGTGGGCGCGTTGTAGACTGTTAGAAAATGTAGCTGGCTAGCTAACCTCGATAGTTACTCTGTACTACGCCTTTATCTTGATACAAAGACAACTATGTAGCTAGCTAACATTACACTAGTCAAATCGTTCCGTTGGAATGTATATAGTTTCTACAGCACTGCTAATTGGTAAAGTTGGCTAGCTAGCAGTGGTGTTATGGTGTTGACGCCGTTTCGAAAACGGCGCGAACGAACGAATACAGCTGGCTAGCTAACCTTGAGAGCTACACCTTTATCCTTGATACAAAGACAGCAGATACAACTATGTAGCTAGCTAACAATACACTAATCAAATCGTTCCAATGTAATGTAATGAAATGTAATATTACCCGCGGAGCGAGGTGCAGCACGACTACTCACTCCAGCATCCGGAACTGTGATCGAATCAACGCAATATTATCTACTTTCAATGCAACATAATGAAGCAAAACAAACTATGCAAGACTTGGTATGCAAAACTGTTGTAGTCAGTATGTGTCAGAGTAGGATTCTGTTGCATTGACAGGCAAGACTCAGGCCGGTACTCTACACAGACCGGTGCACCATAACCAATCAGAGCTGCAGTAGGCCTATATGCAAATATACCATTGCCATATATGGATCAGTGCCATTCACTTTGAACTGGACTGTTTTTACAGAATGAGCTTGTCTTGAGATCAAAGCGAGAGCTACATGTAGCGCAGTGTACACGTTTGTTCATATCCTTTGCCAGTGAGTGAGTTATTAGCCCAGTTATAGATCATTTGTAGTCAGCAATGGGGGAGTGATTGCTTCCTACAAGAGCACAAAATGTGTGCATTTCTAGACATCTTTGAAAAAGAGAGTCCGGTAAATAGTTTTTTTTAGTCTTAAAAGGGCAGTGTTGTATTTTGAGACAGGCTTGAATAAGCAAAGTTGCCAAAAGGCAGAAGGTAGGGAATAATGGTGCATTAATGGTGCATTTTATTTTGTTAAGTGGTTTCTTGCATCAAGCAACACAACTAAATGTAAGTCACTTAGATAAGACAAGTAGATAAACAGGTTAATGTCTCGCCCTTCATGTTTTTTTTCTCAAATTATTTCAACTGTAGGCCTACACTGAACACCATACTTTGACTGCTACTGTAGGCTGAATGATAGAACAGCTATTTCCATGTTAAAATGTTATGGGATGCATTTTCTCCCTTGTTTTTGATGGTTGGCCACTCTGGAAGGCCTACATTATCATCAAATAGCCACAGTAGCCTACTTGAACACTGTTATAACTGTAACTTAAAGCTGGGTACAGCCTCAGTGTTCACAGTAAACACGTGCCGGAAGTTCCACAGAATTTTCACAATGTTCAAGTTTGCACTCAGCAGATCTGAAATTTGCTCAGTGACGAAAAACCTTATAGGGAACATTGGTCGTAACCCTGAAAGATGGACATGACATGTTTCCAACAGTATTATTGTCAGTGTTTGTAATAACCAGTGCTCTGGTTTTGTGTTATTTTAGTAAGCCTTATGTTACTGTAAGCTATCCATAAGCTATTCTCAGCACCACCATCTCTTCGATGTTTCTAGTTTTACTTCCCCATCTGACTGTACCACGCATTGCAGCTTTTAGGAAGGACTTAAATAATTTGATCTATTTGTTGTGAAACAGAACATAACCCTCTAAGGGTAGTTCCTGTTTCAGGATCAGGAGTGTATTGAGAAGATCAACATGTAGTCACATGCGAGTCATTTGTTTTGCAATGGTACTATGACATCCTTTCACTGTGAGTGTACTTTTTGATATCAGACTTGTATCTCTGTCTGAACACACAGTATGAGACGCTTCCCACTGGGCATAGATGTCAATTCAATGTCTTTTCCATGTTGGTTCAACGAAATTTCATTGAAATGACATGGAAACAATGTTGACTCAACCAGTGTGTGTGCCCAGTGGATTGGTGCCTTCCATACCGTCTGGGTTAAAGCTATAATCTGCAGTTGAAACAATAGGAAAGCCTCACCCCGCCTCTGTTTTGGTAAAAAGCTGGGGGATGGGCCTGGAGAAATGTAACCACTCTCAAATTATAGACAGAGCTATGGATGAAAGGACTGACCTTCCATTATATTAAAATGATACTTTTAATCATGTTTTGCAGCTATTTGTTTACCATTGTTTACAAACATTGGAGTAAAACAAACTTATATTTTCGGTTCTGATGGGGTACGACAGTTGAACTATGCTTGAGGCATTCATAAGTTATATTTTTCAATAATCATTGGGTATATATCATTCATTTATAAGTCAAATGTATGTAGCAACTAAGGATTCTAGCTTTTAAGGGCAAGTCATACCTTTAAACTGGGAGATTAACAGATACAGTTGAAGTCGGAAGTATACATATGTAACACGATGTGAAATGGCTAGCTAGTTAGCGGGGTGCGCGCTAATAGCGTTTCAATCGGTGACGTCACTCGCTCTGAGACCTTGAAGTAGTTGTTCCCCTTGCTCTGCAAGGGCCACGGCTTTTGTGGAGCGATGGGTAACGATGCTTCGAGGGTGGCTGTTGTCGATGTGTGCAGAGGGTCCCTGGTTCGAGCCCAAGGAGGGGCGAGGAGAAGGACAGAAGCTATACTGTTACATTGATGCTGTTGACCCGGATCACTGGTTGCTGCGGAAAAGGAGGTCAAAAGGGGGGTGAGTGTAACTGATGTGAAATAGTTAGCGGGGTGCGCGCTAATAGCATTTCAATCGGTGACGTCACTCGCTCTGAGACCTTGAAGTAGTTCTTCCCCTTGCAGAGGGGCTTTTGTGGCGTGATGGGTAACGATGCTTCGAGGGTAGCTGTCGTCGATGTGTGCAGAGGGTCCCTGGTTCGAGCCCAGGTAGGGGAGAGGAGAGGGACGGAAGATATACTGTTACACATACACTTAGGTTGGAGTCATTAAAACTTGTTTTTCAACCGCTCAACCACACACACAAATTTCCTGTTGACAAACTATAGTTTTGGCAAGTCGGTTAGGACATCTACTTTGTGCATGACACAAGTAATTTTCCCAACAATTGTTTACAGATTATTTCACTTATAATTCACTGTATCACAATGCCAGTAGGTCAGCAGTTTACATACACTAAGTTGACTGTGCCTTTAAACAGCTTGGACATTTCCAGAAAATTATGTCATGGCTTTAGAAGCTTCTGATAGGCTAATTGACATAATTTGAGTCAATTGGAGGTGTACCTGTGAATGCATATCAAGGCCTACCTTCAAACTCAGTGCCTCTTTGCTTGACATCATGGGAAAATCAAAGAAATCAGCCAAGACCTCAGAATAAATTTTTTTGACTTCTACAAGTCTGGTTCATCCTTGGGAGCAATTTCCAAATGCCTGAAGGTACCACGTTCATCTGTACAAACAGTAGTACACAAGTATAAACACCATGGGACCACGCAGCCGTCATACCGCTCAGGAAGGAGACACGTTCTGTCTCCTAGAGATGAATATACTTTGGTGTGCAAATCAATCCCAGAACAACAGCAAAGGACCTTGTGAAGATGCTGGAGGAAACAGGTACAAAAGTATCTATATCCACAGTAAAACGAGTCCTATATCAACATAACCTGAAAGGCCGCTCAGCAAGGAAGAAGCCACTGCTCCAAAACCGCCATAAAAAAAGCCAGACTGCGGTTTGCAACTGCACATGGGGACAAAGATCGTACTATTTGGAGAACTGTCCTCTGCTCTGATGAAACAAAAATAGAACTGTTTGGCCATAATGATCCATAGTTATGTTTGGAGGAAAAAGGGTGAAGCTTGCAAGCCGAAGAACACCTTCCCAATCGCTGCCACCCCGGTGCGTCACATGTTCTGGGGCGCTTTGATGCAGGAGGGACTGGTGCACTTCACAAAATAGATGGCTTCATGAGGAAGAAAAATGATGTGGATATATTGAAGCAACATCTCAAGACATCTGTCAGGAAGTTAAAGCTTGGTCACAAATGGGTCTTCCAAATGGACAATGACCCCAAGCATACTTCCAAAGTTGTGGCAAAATGGCTTAAGGACAACAAAGTCAAGGTATTGGAGTGGCCATCACAAAGCCTTGACCTCAATCCCATAGAGAATTTGTGGGCAGAACTGAAAAAGCGTGTGTGAGCAAGGAGGCCTACAAACCTGACTCAGTTACTCCAGCTCTGTCAGGAGGAATGGGCCAAAATTCACCCAACTTATTGTGGGAAGCTTGTGGAACGCTACCAGAAACGTTTGACCCAAGTTAAACAATTAAAAGGCAATGCTACCAAATACTAATTGAGTGTATGTAAACTTCTGATCCACTGGGAATGTGATGAAAGAAATAAAAGCTGAAATAAATCATTTTTGTCTTTCTTATCTAAATGCACTTAAGCCTTTGTCAAAGAACACTACTCTTAGTCTTACAATGACTGTGAGGGAATTTACTCGAAAAACCAATGTGTATGTCCCAGCAGTGTTGAGTTGTTCTCTTGATAAAACACAAACTCTTTATTGATCTGAGTTACCAGCCACATTGATTTGAGTAACATGGGTGAATACCAAACATTCACCACCTTGAAATTCTATCTACAAGTTAATAAAAAAATGACACCTCTGACATATCATTTACATTGTTCATGGGCATGGAGTGTTTAATTGAATTATTATCCAGGGTAGACAGAAATGCATGCAAAATGTACTTAAAAAAATTATTATGCTATGCTCCTTGCAAATGCTTTGTTCCTTAGGCAAATGTTATACCCCTTGCACTTGTCTATGAAAACACTAGACAATTAAACAATTTTCTAGCTCAAACAACGGATGTTTTTCACTTGCCTCTATATAAGACGTAGTCAGAACAACACAGATCACTGTTTCTTTCACAGTGCACAACACATGCCTATCGTTGGCTAAATTGTTTGCATTGAGTCTTTATCAGAGAGCCTGTCTGACAGGCATTATAATAGAACCCACTTGAACTCTTCTTGAACATTTTTATAGTGCAGTATGAAGTCGTATTTATTAAGGTACCCCCCCCCTAAAAAAAAATAACAGGCGGTACCATCTCCTTAATGATGTTCCTACCATGCCCCTTCCTCTTAATTTCTCACCCTCTCTTTCTTCTCTCTTTTTTCTGTCTCTCTCCTCTCAGACATGTCTCTGTTAACCTTGGCCCTGATCTTCCCTGTCAGGAGCAGCGGCTCCACAGCCCCACCACTGCTTTGATTTATTAGAATAGACTGGACAGGACACAGGTCTACATTGGTTTACAGCCCTGCCCTTTTCACACTCAACTGTATTTATCTTGTAGGTATTATATGTTATACATTGTGAAAGTAGATTTGAACAGAAAATCTAAGGAATCTAAGAAGAATTCAGGATTTGGCTATTAGGGGAGAAATCACTCTGGTATGCAGTTCTTCTCCTGACACTTGTGTGGAGTGCCGCACCAGTGCACTTTTCACATGGGAGAAGAGAAACAGCATGTAACTTAAAATTGGCCTGTGATCATCACACATCAGTAGTGTTGCTTGATAGTCTACCACCTCTCCTGTATGAACCCGATGTAGTTGGAGTGATAATCTATGCCTCCTGGAATTGAAAGTACCGGGTACCTGCTGTGTGCTAACCCTTGTATGGTTCATTGTCATCAGGTTGGCTAAGGCTGCATACGCCTTGTCTTTGTTCATGTAGCTTCCACTGCATCTCTGAGGAAGAAGAGCCTCTATAGGAATTATAAGATTGCTCCCCATCTCTGAAATACCCATATCACACCACATGCTGGCTTCAGTGTTGAGTGCCTTTCTCCTTCCTCTCTCTCCCTTTCTTCATTTTCTCTCTCCCCCTGTGAGAGCATCTGGGAGAGGTCTTAATTAACGAGTAACTGATCTGTTAATGATTCATTCCTGCTGAGCTCCTAACGATAACGGAGGCTGGAGGAGGAGGAAGGGGAAGAGGAGGCAGAGTAGAGCAGGGGCTGTCAGCCCCAACCAGCTGTTGATTAATACAGGGGCTGCTGGGCTTTGTCTCCTGAGTCCTGCATGGTGTGCTACTGGGTTGACACATCCTCTGGCACACACACCTGTGATCCCTCCCAGTCAAGGACACAGTGACTGCATTTGTTGTTCTGGGCAAAAAAAAGAGCTCCGTTTGTCAGGTCTTTCATTGTGTTAGCAACGATCCTCCTGAGGTTTTCTGTGAGTGAATTCCGAAGCCATAAGAGTATGGATTTTAAGCATTGTAAGAAATGCCTCATCAATATTGGACTGATCACCAAATCCAAAATGACATCCAATGGTGAAGGATTTTGCAGGGATTTGGGTTTTATTGTTATATTACATGGAACAAGACCGTGCGCATACATAAGTGGAACAGGCAATTTCTCCTTTGTTTGTTTTAGCATTACTTTGGAATTTTGCAAGGATTCTGTGTAAAAGAAGGAATGACAGTAAGGCTGTTCCCTATAGAATATTTCTCACTTTGCACACCTTGTCAGCCTCACATAGAAGACATACAGTATTTACCACTATGTGAGGTCATTGTTAGGAAGGGTCAACAGTTCCCTGTTTTCTCCTACTTCCTTCCGTACTGCGACACTCAAAGGCAGATGGAAGGAAATCAAGAAAAGGCCACGGTCCCAGTGTATTATCTAGAGCTGTACCAGACTGATTCACGCTGCACAGCAACATTAATGTAAGCTCTCGGGATCAGGCGGCTTTGAGAGGCTACCACACTGCTACTGTACATTGTCTTTATCTTGTCTCCACAGGAGTGTGATTTACATTTGCATTTTAGTAATTTAGCAGACACTCTTATCCAGAGCGATTTACAGTTAGTACATTCATCTTAAACTAGCAAGGTGAGACCCCCCCCCCTTTGTTTTTACACTGCTGCTACTCGCTGTTTATTATCTATGTATAGTCACTTTACAAATTACCTAGACTGTTTATTCCTGGTTCTAACATGCAGTCTTTGTCCTGATCTTGAACATATTCTAATTGTGCCCACATTTTTATACAAGTGTAGTTGATTAATGGACGCATTGTGATCTTGTCTGTTTACACTGAAAAGATCAGGTCAAATGACGCATGTTAACGGCGGGAGCTGGAAAAAGGCCTTCTAGAACTCCAGCTGGTGTGTGTGTGTGTGTGTGAGACCCATACTGTGTGTGTCACTGCCCTAGTTTCAGTGGGTGTGTGGTTCTCCTGTGTGGACTGGGCAGTGTGTTCTTGTCACTCTGTTCCATCAGCAACTCAGCTCCCTGTTGTAGCCGTGGAGACCGAGGACAGTGTGACCTTCAGAGAGACAGTGATCAGATTAGAAACCTTTGCTGAGAGACAGCCTTCAATTATACAGCTGAGAGACAGGGAATAGTGAAGGAAATTGACTTGCATTAACATGCATTGACATTGTCAGTGAGCCTGTGTGTTAGTTTGTGCGTGCGCACGTGAGCGTATGTGTATATGTGAAGAGGTTCGGTTGGTGCTAGTGAGATGTTTTTTTTCCTTGAGGATCCCCAATCCCATGGGACTACTCTCTTGCCCTCTAACATTTTTCTATGGCTGCCCCAGCACCTGTCACCGTGGTGATGAGGGGATCAACATTGATTCCAATTACTGTTCAACACCTGGCTGGGATCAGTCACAGGTCATCAATATCCTCTGTAGTGGACAGAGGATGAAACAAGGTTTGGTTTAGATGTTCAATGAGATGATATACAACCTTGGGGAGGCAGTGGATGGCCAGAGCAGTTGCAAACTCACTTTTTACTCTGCTGTCACAAATGTGTTTTTAATGAGTGTGAACCCCTGACTCCTCTGCAGAGGAGAGTCAGCCCTGTTTTGTTCTGAAGGTTCAGCCTGACCTCAATATTTTCTGAGAAGCAGCGGGGCTGAACCGACCTAAAATCACATACTGTAACGTAAATAACCTTCACCCTGTGCTCTATATCATCCATCTGTATGTAGGCCTGGTTTTCCAGCATAGAGGTCATTCCTGCTTCTATCCACAATACAAAGGGGGATATTAATTACTGGTGAAGCAATGACTTTCTTATAAGATGGGAATACGTTTTTGTAAAGACATGTCTTCAACAGACAAAAAAATTAATAAACAAGAAAATGGGAAAGGACAAATAAAGAATAGTATTTACACCAGATAAATATTTACAGGTAGCTGACAAAATAATGAAAACACTTAATGAGGGATTCAAAGTATATTGACAGCAGATACTTCCACATACAGTGCCTTTGGAAAGTATTCAGACCCCTTCACTTTTTCTACATTTTGTTACGTAACAAACAGCCTTATTCAAATACTTTTTTTTTAGTCCTCATCAATCTGCACACATTACCCCATAATGACGAAGCAAAAACAGTTTTTCAGAAAAGTTTGCTAATTTATTAAATAATAAAAAACATCACATTTACATAAGTATTCAGACCCAGTACTTTGTTGAAGCACCTTTGGCAGCAATTACAGCCTTGAGTCTTCTTGGGAATGACGCTACAGGCTTGGAACACCTGTATTTGGGGAGTTTATCCCATTCTTTTCTGCAGATCCTCTCAAGCTCTGTCAGGTTGGATGGGGAGCATTGCTGCACAGCTATTTTTCAGGTCTCTCCAGAGATGTTCGATCGGGCTCAAGTCTGGGGTCTGGCTGGGCCCCTCACAGACATTCGGAGACTTGTCCCAAAGCCACTCCTGCGTTGTCTTGGCTGTGTGCTTAGGGTCGTTGTCCTGTTGTAAGGTGAACCTTCGCCCCAGTCTGAGGGCCTGAGCGCTCTGAAGCAGGTTTTCATCAAGGATCTCTCTGTTATCGGCTCCATTCATCTTTGCCTCGATCCTGACTAGTCTTCCTGACGCTGAAAAACACCCCCACAGCATGATGCTGCCACCACCATGCTTCACTGTAGGGATGGTGCCAGGTTTCCTCCAGACGAGATGCTTGGCATTCAGGCCAAAGAGTTCAAGCTTGGTTTCATCAGACCAGAGAATCTTGTTTCTCAAGGTCTGTGAGTCTTTAGTTGCCTTTTGGCAAACACCAAGTGGGCTGTCGTGCCTTTACCGAGGAGTGACTTCTGTCTGGGCACTCTGCCATAAAGTCCTGATTGGTGGAGTGCTGCAGAGATGGTTGTCCTTCTGGAAGGTTCTCCCATCCCAACAGAGGAACTCTTGAGCTCTGTCAGAGTGACCATTGGGTTCTTGGTCACCTCCCTGACCAAGGCCCTTTTCCCCCCGATTGCTCAGTTTGTCCAGGCGGCCAGCTCTAGGAAGAGTCTTGCTGGTTTCCAAACGTTTTCCATTTAAGAATATTGGAGGCCACTGTGTTCTTGGGGACCTTCAATGCTGCAGAAATGTTTTTGTACACTTCCTCAGATCTGTGCCTCGACACAATCCTGTCTCTGAGCTCTACGTGCAATTCCTTCAACCTCATGGCTTGGTTTTTGCTCTGACATGCACTGTCAACTGTGGGACCTTATACAGACAGGTGTGTGCCTTTCCAAATCGTGTCCAATCAATTTAATTTAACACAGGTGGACTCCAAGTTGTAGAAATATCTCAAGGATGATCAATGGGAACAGGATGCACCTGAGCTCAATTTCGAGACTCATAGCAAGGGGTCTGAGTACTTATGTAAATAAGGTATTTCTGGTTTTTATACATTTGCAAACGTTTCTAAAAACCATTTTTTTGCTTTGTCATTATGGGGTATTGCGGCTACCATGGCTATGCCCCCATAGCATGGCAATTCCTCCATCCACAGGGCACGAGTGGTCACTGAATGGTTTGATGAGGATGACAACGATGTAAACCATATGCGATGGCCGATTGAACACATGGGAGATTCTGGAGCAGCGCCTGACACAACATGTTTGCCATCCCTCACAAAAGCTCGGCTTCACCAATTTGCTGCATATTCTTGGGTAACACACTGACAATACAAGTTGATGTGCATCATTACATTTGACTGTTGTATTTACTGAGGTCACACCAGCACTATCTATGACCTGAGGATGAGGACCAACAAGCCATACATCATCAGATACATTCCACTATGTACTGTATATAACTAGTGATCATATGATACAAATACAACCGTTGGTTTTAGAACCATACAATCAAATGAATAGCCCTTTCAGGACAACACAGCATAACAACATATGACCATTTTAGAAATATCAACTGAGGAAGCACTCTCCCTCTGTATGTTATTGCAGGTCTAAAACCATGCATTGTTGATTGAGACATGGTAGTCACAGTCACTTCCTCAGCATAAAACTCCAGATCCTCCATCCATTCAGTCCATAATGAGGTGATGCTCTACTGGTCCATCAGATTTATCTTTCCACATTGACAAGTGAGATTGGAGGGGATTCACCGCCCTCTTAGTGAGTCCATTGACTCCAGTTTGTTAGTCATTGAGTCCAGTGAGTGTCAGTGGAGTCCTGTGAGACCTGTTTGTCTAAGGACTCACCTCTGAGCTGATGACAACACCTCCCTGCCAAGAAATGTTACCATGAAATGTCAGGAGCGGCTATCTGAACAGAGGAGAATGTCACATGCTGTCCTTGTCCTGTTGTGTTGAGCTGGAGGCCACGCAGGAAACGGGGGGGGGGGGGGGGAGTGTAACATTCTGCTTTATAATGGCATCTCATTGTAATTGGCTGTCTGCCTTCCTGGCCAATGGTAGTCATTGGTCTTGATGGAAGCCTCATCAGACTGTATTATAAGGGAGCGGTTGTCCATGTTCCTTTCCCAGTCACTGTCAGTGGGACAGGTGTGGTCTTCACTGCCAAGGAAAACAAAGAGAGGGTACATACAACACCTTCATGATTATAAAATGGAATCTGTCCCAGTTTCCGATCATTATTTATATTCTCTGCAGTATAAAGACTAACCACAGTTATGTGTTGCGAGGTACCTGTGATGTGCGTCCATGGCAATAGAGGTGTCCTCATAGATTTTCAGCATGGTTTCTGTGCGGTCATCATGAAGCTCTTTGGGCTCCTGAAATCTGGATTGACCAGTATTTTACTTAATTATATATTTGACATTGAATTTCTGTATTTTGTATCGATGGAGTTGTAGTTGGTAAGGGAACCGTATATCATTATTACCTGGGTTCTAGGCGCTCTTTAACCTTGGCGATAGACAGGATGTATGGTCCAATCTGTCGGGCGATGGTGGTCAGGTACAAGTTCTCCTGCTTCAGCTGCTGCAGGTCGTGGAGCTGTGCTAGAATGTGGTCGAACACAAATGCCATGTCAAAGTACAGAACAAAGCACATGCATCACATCCAAAGATGGGATTAGATCATGATGCATGTTACCAAGTCCACATGTACATACATACAACAGATTGATGTTTAGTTTATGGGTAAACCTTACCTTCATAGATCTCCTGCTCATTAGTGACCCTCTGAAAGGTCTCCTCCCAAATCTAAAGGGAAATAATGTTTACTTCCTTTAATAAGGCCAAATCATTCACAAGGCCAAGTCATTCATGTGCACAAAACATAGGATATATTAAAGGATTGATAAGCTGCTTGATCTCCTAAACATATTGCTACTGTTAGATATGGGGCCTGTGGACGTACCTCTTCAAACAGAGCCCTCATGGTCTCCACAGAGGAGTACTGGGTGGAGATCTGTCCGTCGATGTGCAGGGAGCGGTCCAGGATCTCCCCCATGGTGTCTGTGTTGATAAGGGAGTGGTGTTTGGTCAGGTCCCTGTGTAGCTCCTGTACCTGGTCCTTCATGTTCTGGATCTCAGTCTGGAGGGTCTGTGTCAAACACACACACATATGAATGTACGCACGCACGCACCAACACTATCACAGACACCCTATCACAAGTGAAGTGGCCAAGTCACTCTACCCATAGTTGTTGTCATTGTGATCATGTCACTCACCCTGTAACTGTTCTCATAGTTGCGGCAGTGCTCAGTGAAGGGTGTGTCGCCCCCCTCTGCCAGGAGGACCTTGGTGCAGATGTAGCGGTGGGAGGTGGACTTTCTCCCCGCGGCCGAGCCCAGGGGCATGTCACTGAGGGACGGGGAGCGGCACGACATGGAGAGGGGGGAATGGCGCCTGAGGGAGGGGAGAGAAAACCACAGGGCATCATTCATTGGGAAGCTTCGTCCTAAGTAACAGTTATTTAAGGCTCTAATTATATACTTACATAAAGAATGGATCAGAGAGTAGCTTTTACAGCCTATCTATCCCATTTTATATAAATATACTGTTATGTTCCATATTATATTCAGGTCTTCTCACTGCTAATGCTCCAGAGAGAGCGATTCATAGTTGAAGCCTGCACCTCAAAACCATATATCAACACAGGCTATTCAGATAATGGCATTCTGAAGGCCATGTTTACAACTAACAATGTAAAACATTTGCTTGTCGAGTTCCAGGTTAGAAAATGACTTTGCTATAACATTTTGAACAATAGAACCATTGCTTCATATACTGTTTTTGCAACAAATGGAAATGATAAATATTGAAGACTGTACTTGAGTAGCTTTTGAGACCTGGCTGAACATGAAACATAAAATTCTCCCCGTCTCCAGTGAACTTTAAGACTGAGACAACCAGGACAGACAGACAGCGGGCCCTGACCTGTCTTTCCCTCACTCCTTACCACCACGACTACCACTGGAGTAATAGATAGCTATTCATGTAATACTGTAGACCACTTTAACAGACCTTCCTAACACTCAATACTACAATTTTAACCAAATGTTTGCCATAGTTTACAATTGTACACCATGAATGAGGGAGGGCTATGTATGTTACCAATGAAACTCGGAATAAACTCTGGAATATATAACAGGTGGAAATATCATTAGCCAGTTGGTAAAGACAGATATTCTATAATTACGGAAAACTTTATCGGCACACAGCTGGAGAAGACATGCAGCTTACCTGGGCTCTGGAATGCTTTCAGTCCTGATTTCTTGCCTGGCACATGCCCTGATACAGCAGTAGAACTATCCCGAGAGTGAGTCTCTGATTGTTTGCTGTGAGTGTCTCTTTCTCACCCTGCCATACGCATTTAGTCCTCTGAGCATCCACTTGCTGCCCCCACCACTGATACCAATTTAAGACATTGGCAAAAGCAGTGACATCAGTGGCATGGAACAAATTGGCCCCGCCACTCCTGTGTGCCTAGCTACCAGATGAATCCTGGAGAGTTCTGTGAAATTCTGATAAAAATAGTGCCAGCCTGCTCAGTGCCGTCCCCACCCACTCCGTATCCTACATGGAGGGGCACTGGTTGGGAGGGAGGACTGTCAGTATGTTGGGGGTTTGGGAAAAGGGGGAGTTACAGACCTGTGAACAGTTGGGAGTGATTGATGTGGAAAATTGGTCAGGGAGCATGCGTCCCTTGTGTCCACATGGACAGGGAGAGAGTCTGCATCTGAATGATTTTATGAGAACAAATGCCTCCATTTCATTTGAAAACAAATGAATCTCTATGTCTGTGTCAAATACCTACAACTATAGCTTACACCAACTAGGAATCAAGGCTCTGGAAGGCGACATTTTGATTCTGTTAAAACTCTGGTAACAGCTAAACTCAGTGCAAGCCCAGTCCTTGAATTTGGGTCCAGTCGTCCACACTGTATCTTATACTTTTAGTCATTTTTATTTTTTTTATTTTTTATACTTCAGCCAAATACATTCACACCCCAGTATGTGTGTGTATTGAGAGACATACTGTCGTGTGTTAAGGTTTGCTTGGGATCCAGACTGTGTTGTGATATCCAGACAGACACAGAGCCTTGCTGGAAAAAGCTGTTTCCTGGAACCCTGGCTTTGCGCTGGTCACTCTGGCCCAGCCCACTGTTATCACCCGTATTTCTGGCACGGAAAGGACGGGACTAGCGCCCGCTATAACAGGAAGACCGCCACCAAAAAGGTGAGTTACGTAGCCTAAGCATGTCTGTGGCCAGAGCTTACAGGCAGACAGGATAACTGACATAGTGGGGCTCATAATGGCGTCTCCTTCCCTCTCTCTGTGGTTATCACTATCTGCCAGTTGTGCTTCCAAGAATTGTTTATATTATATCTCATCTTTTAATCTAAGGAGATTTTCATATCATCTCATATTTTATATGTGCAAACATTTGGGTCCAGAGATTTGGTCTCATTAAAAAGCCCCACTTGTACACTGAAAGACAGAGATTAGCGAAGAATATTTTGCACAAGAGTTAAAGGACAAGCAGACTCACAGGGCTGCAATACTAGTTGCTCCGGTAATGGAGGCTGGGCGGCGCTGTCCCAGCAGCAGTAGGGGCTCCAGACAGCGAACAAACTCAACCCTGTAGTCTGTGTTAATCTGAGGGGAGAGAGAGATCATCTGGGTCAGAGCTTGGCTAGCACCTTTCTTTGAAGGAAGAGACAACACATTTACTGTGTGTATAGTATTAAATGCAAATTCACCCTTACAAAAAAAGATTTCAGTCAGTGTGCAGTATAACTGCAGTATGTTGCAAATACTGCGTCCAAAATAACTAAAAGAAATGTACTGCAGTAATTTTGCAGTACATTTTGCAGTGCATTTTTCAAACATATGACTATTTTACAGCATTTTAAAGACAAGACTCTTCTTTATCTAACCACACTGTCCGATTTCAAAAAGGCTTTACAACGAAAGCAAAACATTAGATTATGTCAGGAGAGTACCCAGCCAGAAATAATCAGACACCCATTTTTCAAGCTAGCATATAATGTCACAAAAAACAAAACCACAGCTAAATGCAGCACTAACCTTTGATGATCTTCATCAGATGACACTCCTAGGACATTATCTTATACAATACATGCATGTTTTGTTCAATCAAGTTCATATTTATATCAAAAACCAGCTTTTTACATTAGCATGTGACGTTCAGAACTAGCATTCCCACCGAACACTTCCGGTGAATTTACTAAATTACTCACGATAAACGTTCACAAAAAACATAACAATTATTTTAAGAATTATAGATACAGAACTCCTTTATGCAATCGCGGTGTCCGATTTTAAAATAGATTTTCGGTGAAAGCACATTTTGCAATATTCTGAGTAGATAGCTCGCTATCACGGGCTAGCTATTTTGACACCCACCAAGTTTGGTACTCACCAAACTCAGATTTACTATAAGAAAAATTGGATTACCTTTGCTGTTCTTCGTCAGAATGCACTCCCAGGACTTCTACTTCAACAACCAATGTTGGTTTGGTTCCAAATAATCCATAGTTATATCCAAATAGCGGCGTTTTGTTCGTGCGTTCAAGACACTATCCGAAGGGTGACGCGCGGACGCGTATCGTGACAAAATAATTCAAAATATTCCATTACCGTACTTCGAAGCATGTCAAACGCTGTTTAAAATCAATTTTTATGCGATTGTTCTCGTAAAATAGCGATAATATTCCGACCGGGAGTCGTTGTTTTCGTTCAAAGACTGATAATCTAAAATGGACTCTTCACGCGCACCCGTCTCATTGTTCTCAGATCGACCACTTACCAAATGCGCTACTGTTTTTCAGCCATGGGCTGCAAAGTCATCATTCAACGTTCTGGCGCCTTCTGAGAGCCTATGGGAGCCTTAGAAAATGTCACGTTACAGCAGAGATCCTTTGTTTTGGATAGAGATGACAAAGAAGGCCAAGAAATGGTCAGACACGGTACTTCCTGTACAGAATCTTCTCAGGTTTTGGCCTGCCATTTGAGTTCTGTTATACTAACAGACACCATTCAAACAGCTTTAGAAACTTTGGAGTGTTTTCTATCCAAAGCTACTAATTATATGCATATTCTAGTTTCTGGGCAGGAGTAATAACCAGATTAAATCGGGTACGTTTTTTTATCCGGCCGTGAAAATACTGCCCCCTATCCATAACAAGTTAAACTGCAGTACACTGCAGTTATTCTGCAATTACTGCGTCCAAAATACCACAATCAACTGCAGTTACTGCACTTTTATTGCAGTTTCAAAACGGTAATATTTTTTTGTAAGGGCAGTGTGGATTGAAGTCACATTGTTTTGTAAGAACAGAGTAGACAAGCCACACTCACTTTACTGCTTTGCACTGGTCGCAGTTGATGAGGGAGCTTCAAAATCCTCCTCAGCCTTTCCATTAGTTGCTGTGGAGGAGAGAGCCACCATGTTTGATGCAAACCTCTGGTTAATTTACCCATTCTATCTTTGATTCTCTTCAGAATATAAAGTGCCAGTACTCACATATCCCATGTCCAGAAACTCAAATTTGTTGGCTGAGCTGAGAAAGGCTGAGCAGGTGACCAGGTGAACCTTGGAGAGGGCATCAGAGAGGTTCAGAGGTCAACCACACTGGAGGGCTCGTGAATAATAAACTGTTCAGGTAATAATGAACAATCTATACCACTGTCAAATGTATTTATGGGTATCAACTAGGTAACAACTAGTTATTGGCCTACACTGTTAATTACAGGCCTGGGGATATAGAGATATGATGATCTAACCTGCAGGGTTGGCAGGAGGACAGCAAGGTGTGAGAGCTGCTCCTTTAGCGCCTTCTCCTTTTCTTCATGTTGGCTACAAACACACACACATTTCCACTACACATCTATCCCCTTGATGCAGAGGGTTAAGCAATACAGAAACCCATACTTCATGTTTCCAGGTCCTTATCTATGTTCTGCTCTCCGTAACAAACACATACACACCGACAGACACTGAGACGGAAACACACAGCTTGCCATAAATAGCCTTTAACTCCCTTCTGGGAATCCAGACAGTCACTGGGCCGCTTCTAGGCAGCGAGCCGAGAAAGATGGAGGACACGGGGCACAAAAATCTCAATGAAGATCTCTACACAATGCAACCTGATACACTCTCTCCCATACAGACTTCAGAGGCAGTAATGTTGCAGTCCAGTGGCCCTCAGGATCTAGCTTCCTGCTCCACTAGTTGTAATGGACTGCTACCAGAGAGTAAATATCAATACCAGAGGTTATCTACACATTTTCATTGATTAAATGTAACCATGAACTGCAGCTGTGGACGTGGAACGATGAGTAGTTGTGTTAAAGCAGTCCTCACTCTGTTTGCCTAGTCATTATTGTTTGAATTGTTTACTGTGAAGTCTATCTCATGGGGCCAAATAGAAACAAGCCTACAACCAGGGTGTGAACGAAATAATCGCTGCAATACATTCGTATTGGTAAAAAATATTTTCTAACTATGTACAACTTGACAATGTAAAGCACATTGAGACCTAGGGGAAATTGCTAAATTCAATCCATGCCTATCAGATTTCCTATCCATAGTTTTTCTGGCATCAAAGCAACAGTTTCATAGCAAAGTAATGTAGTACCTTTGAGCCGCTCGCAACAGAATTTTCTTCCTCTCAGCCAGTCTTTCCTGTCAGTTGAGAGCAGAGAAAAAGTTAACCACAAGGAAAATGGATATGGAAACGTCTGCTAGTAGTCGGTCTAATGTGAAAAAGACTGTTGGCCTTGTTTGCCACCCTCCATTTTTGAAAATAACTGTCTGGGGATTTAACTTCTGATTCATTTCCTCTAAAATGTAGTTTTGTGGTACACATTGTCTTGTAATTGTACCAGTATGGGATTGGTCCATTCATGGAGTTTTTGTTGAGAGCTGAAGACCCTTGCAAACTTTTAACAAAAAGAGCAAGAGAGTCACCCAGTGGTGAGGCACCATCATAGCATCTTCAAAGTTATATATTCCATTTAAAGGGCATATCACATATTCAAATATGGAATCATATTTATTGTTTCACTATTGTTGCACTTAGATAGTTAAACTTCACAATGTTTATTTAATACATTCAAATCTCAATAACAACATAATATTTTTTTTTTCAGGTGACCTGAAAAGAGTCCTGTAGTGATGTCTTACCTGCATACTGGTGAAGATGTTACAGATTGCATTCTCCTCTTCCTCCATATTGGAGCCCACCTCCCCTATCATGGCCCTCAGCATGATAATAGCCTCACGGGCCGATGTCTGCAGCTCCTTCACTGCCTACAGAGAAAGCAAGGCTCACACATTGTCATGGTATATATTCTCACTCACCTGTAACTAAACCACACACATGATCATATGCTTTATCTCAAACTCAAGACCCACCCGGTATCTTTTCAAAATCGACAACATAAGCATCCTATATTATGTCAAGTAAAATACAGCATGGAAACAGAGTTGCCGAGGGAGATTCATACTAGGCCATGGAGTCGTGAGTGCGTTAGGGGAGAGTGGGGTATGTTGAGCCACCCTTGTTTATATGTGACCATACACAAAAAAGAAATATCCCTTTTTCAGGACCCTGTCTTTCAAAGATAATTCGTAAAAATCCAAATAACTTCACAGATCTTCATTGTAAAGGGTTTAAACACTTTCCAATGCTTGTTCAATGAACCATAAACAATTCATGAACATGCACCTGTGGAACGGTCGTTAAGACACTAACAGTTTACAGACGGTGGGCAATTAAGGTCACAGTTATGAAAACTTAGGTCACTAAAGAAGCCTTTCTACTGACTCAGAAAAACACCAAAAGAAAGATGCCCAGGGTCCCTGCTCATCTGCATGAACGTGCCTTAGGCATGCTGCAAGGAGGCATGGGGACTGCAGATGTGGCCATGGCAATAAATTGCAATGTTCGTACTGTGAGGCGCCTAAGACAGTGCTACAGGGAGACAGGACGGACAGCTGATCGCACTCGCAGTGGCAGACCACGTGTAACAACACCTGCACAAGATCGGTACATCCGAACATCACACCTACGGGACAGGTACAGGATGGCAACAACAACTGCCCGAGTTACACCATCAGTGCTCAGACTATCCGCAATAGGCTGAGAGAGGCTGGACTGAGGCTTGTAGGCCTGTTGTAAGGCAGGTCCTCACCAGACATCACCGGCAACAACGTCGCTTATGGGCACAAACCCACCATCGCTGGACCACACAGGACTGGCAAAAAGTGCTCTTCACTGACGAGTCGCGGTTTTGTCTCACCAGGGTTGATGGTCAGATTCGCGTTTGAGCGTTACACCGAGGCCTGTACTCTGGAGCGGGATCGATTTGGAGGTGGAGGGTCCATCATGGTCTGGGGTGGTGTGTCACAGTATCATCGGACTGAGCTTGTTGTCATTGCAGGCAATCTCAACACTGTGCGTTACAGGGAAGACATCCTCCTCCCTCATGTGGTACCCTTCCTGCAGGCTCATCCTGACATGACCCTCCAGCATGACAATGCCACCAGCCATACTGCTCGTTCTGTGCGTGATTTCCTGCAAGACAGGAATGTCAGTGTTCTGACATGGCCAGAGAAGAGCCCGGATCTCAATCCCATTGAGCACGTCTGGGACCTGTTGGATCGGAGGGTGAGGGCTAGGGCCATTCCCCCCAGAAATGTCCGGGAACTTGCAGGTGCCTTGGTGGAAGAGTGGGGCAACATCTCACAGCAAGAACTGGCAAATCTGGTGCAGTCCATGAGGAGATGCACTGTAGTACTTAATGCAGCTGGTGGCCACACCAGACACTGACTGTTACTTTTGATTTTGACCCCCCCCCCCTTTGTTCAGGGACACATTATTCAATTTCTGTTAGTCACATGTCTGTGGAACTTGTTCAGTTTATGTCTCAGTTGTTGAATCTTGTTATGTTCATACAAATATTTACACGTTAAGTTTGCTGAAAATAAATGCAGTTGACACTGACAGGACGTTTCTTTTTTTGCTGAGTTTAGATTTTTTTTTGCCTTGGCATAAGTTGAGCCTATGGCAATTTGAGCTAATTGAAGTGTTTTCTTCCCAGGCGTAATGCAAGGCATTTTCACTGGCATATGACGTAACAAGGCCTATTGATGAGTGTAAAAAAGGACAAAGGGTTTGTTAGGTGTTAATTAAGCCTGTGTTAAAATATGCTTAAAATTATTCAATGACAAATAGCTGTTGTGATTGTGTTGAATTGTGTTTGAATGGGTTTAAAATGTAGTGGTAATATTTCATTCAATACAGCAATTTGTAGGGGGCTTATTGCCGCGTTCATGCGCTAGATGGAACTATGAAACAGAAATTTCTGACTTGCTAACTGGTTGTAGTTATACCTGTGCCGATACATGTGCCACGTTCAACCAGTTAGCAAGTTGGAAATTTCGGACTTTCCTAGTTCCTACTAGTTTGTGAACGCAGCATAATTTACCCTGTCCCGCAGCTCAACTTACCTCATACCCGGAGTAAATTGTGTCAAGAGACCACTTTTTTTTGGACAAGCTATGTTTTAAAAACTGTAATGTTTACATTAATTCTGATTATTTCCAGGCATACAGCACATCCTGACATGTATGCAGATACACTATATATACACACACACACACACAAATTAGTGGAATTGGCTACTTTAGCCACACCCGTTGCTGACAGGTGTAAAAAAATTCAAAAAATAAAATTAATATCGAGCACACAGCCATGCAATCTCCATAGTCAAACATTGGCAGTAGAATGACTTTACTGAAGAGCTCAGTGACTTTCAACTTTCCAGTGATCTTGCCGATCAAGGACGGGTCTGAGGAGCTATTTGGCATCGCAGCTAGCGAACCTGCTAGCTAGCTGGACATTAAGCTAGCGAGGTGTTCTTGAACTCAGCCTGCGACGCGGTTAGCCATTGTGGCTGGGACCGCGAATTATCCCGAGTTTCTGGCTGTCTAGATCCCTGCTGTTTGTTGTTTTCAATTTTCCCCGTGACCTGCCCTGTCTGGAACTGCGAGGAGTAACAGCCTAACATACGTTGCTAGCTACCATGACAAAGACCAAAGCCGGCGGGAGTACCGTTGAGGACAGTGCCAGTGGTGTCTCCATCACACGGGAAGGATCTTTTAAACAAACAAGAGACCTATAAGCAGTTGTTAAAACAACAAGAAAATAGTTAAGGGTTTTGTCCAAATACTCATGGATTCTACTAATAAAAGAATGGATGACCAGACCAGAGAGATCCAGGACCTGAAGAACAGTTTGCAGTTCTCCCAGGGTCAGCTCGACGAGTTAAAACAGAAGAACGGCAAGATGACAGCAATCTGTAAGTCATTGAGAGAGGACATCAGTTCTGTGTGTGAATCCATGATAACAATGACAGATAATTAGACTATCTCGGGGGACAATCAAGGCGAAACATGGTTGTGGACGGAATTGCAGAATCTCCACATGAGACATGGATGAAGTCTGAGGACAAAGTGAGGGAAATGATCTCTGAGAAATTGAAAATTGACCACAGGAAGATTGAGGTGGAGCGCGCCCACAGGATTGGAAAACCCACCCGACTCATTGTCCACCCTCTCTCCCAGAAGCCTGGAAGGGATGAGAGAGCCAAGCCTATGGGTTCGTAGCCTTAACCCCGCAGTACACACACCAATTGATTAATGGACTGCTGAATGTATTTTTTTCTCTTGTTTTGTCTGCTCTTTTCAATATTATGTCTATTTCTGATAAGCTACCCAGGAAAGGTGTCACAGCTGTCTTCAGGAATGGACCAAGGCGCAGCGGGAATGTGGATACTCATAGTTTAATTCAAAAAAGAGTAAAGCATCCACAGTGAAAAACAATAAGACAGCAACAGTTTTACAGGCTATACAAACGCAGTGCAAAAACAACTCCCACAATCCCAAAGAAAAACACACCCTTCTATATAGGACTCCCAATCAAAGGCAACTCAACACACCTGCCTTCAATTGGGAGTCCAATCCCCAACACAAACCCTTAACATACAAAAAAAACCTGCCACATCCTGACCAAAACTGATACAATACCTCCCTCTGCTGGTCAGGACGTGACAGTACCCCCCCCCCCCCCTCAAGGTGCAGACCCCGGAATGCACCTAAAAAAAAGAAAACAAAAAAATCCCCAATACCCCAACAAAACCAATAAACAATAACCCCTAAACAATAAGGGAGGGAAGGGAGGGTGGCTGCCGTCACCGACGGCACTGTGCTACACCCTCCCTCCCCAACCCACCTATCCTGGAGGTGGCTCAGGTGCAGGACGTGGACCTCGCTCCACCTTCGGTGTCGCCCACTTCGGTGGCGCCGATAGCTGCGCCGGGCAGACGGGCCACTCGGGCTGACCCTGGCAGACGGACCGCTCCGGCGACCCCTGACTGGCGGGCGGCTCCGGCGACCCCTGACTGGCGGGCGGCTCCGGCGACCCCTGACTGGCGGGCGGCTCCGGCGACCCCTGACTGGCGGGCGACTCCGGCGACCCCTGACTGGCGGGCGACTCCGGCGACCCCTGACTGGCGGGCGACTCCGGCGACCCCTGACTGGCGAGGCTGGGCTGACGCACTAGACGCCTGATGCGTGGGGCTGGTACGGGACGTGCCAGCCTAGAGACACGCACCTCCTGCGTATAGCGGGAAACACCGGACCGTCGAGGCGCACTGGCGGTCTTGAGCGCAGGGTTGGCATCACCCCTTCCGGCTCGATGCTCACCTCACCCTGGCATATGCGGGGCGCTGGTACAGGGCGGACTGGCCTGTGCGTCCGTATAGGCGAGATGGTGCATACCTCAGCGTAACATGGCGCCCTCCACCTCATACACGCCTCCCTGTAATCACGGGTAGCTGGCTTACGGCTCTTCCTTGGCCTGGCCAAACTACCCGTGTGCCCCCCCAAAACATTTCTTGGGGGTGCCTCTCCGGCTTCCTCGCCAGCCGTGTTCCAGCATAACGTTCGCGTTGGTTCCTCTGTCCAGCTGCCTCCACTCTCCTGAGTGCCTCCACCTGTTCCCATGGGAGGCGATCCCTTCCGGCCAGGATCTCTTCCCAAGTGTAGACTCACTTGCCATCCAGGATGTCCTCCCATGTCCATTCATCCACCCTGTTCTCCTGTGGCTTCCTCCTCTTCCGCTGCTTGGTCCTTTTGTGGTGGGTAGTTCTGTCACAGTTGTCTTCAGGAATGGACCAAGGCGCAGCGGGAATGTGGATACTCATAGTTTAATTTAAAAAAAAGAGTAAAGCATCCACAGTGAAAAAACAATAAGCAAGACTGCAACAGTTTTACAGGCTATACAAACGCAGTGCAAAAACAACTACCCACAATCCCAAAGAAAAACACACCCTTCTATATAGGACTCCCAATCAAAGGCAACTCAACACACCTGCCTTCAATTGGGAGTCCAATCCCCAACACAAACCCTTAACATACAAAAAACCTGCCACATCCTGACCAAAACTGATACAATACCTCCCTCTGCTGGTCAGGACGTGACAAAAGGGCTGAAAATAGGCCATATTAATATATGTAGCCTTAGAAATAAGGTTCATGAAATCAATAACTTGCTAAAATAATATAACATTCATATATTAGCCATTTCTGAGACACACTTAGATCATTCATTTGATGATACATCAGTTGAAATACAAGGATATAACATTTATAGAAGAGACAGAAATGCTTATGGGGGAGGTGTTGCTGTATATATTCAGAGCCATATCCCTGTAATCCTTAGAGAAGATCTTATGTGAAGTGTTATTGAAGTGTTGTGGTTGCAGGTTCACTTGGCACATCTAAAGCCTTTTCTTTTGGGGTGTTGTTGTAGGCCACCAAGTGCTAACAGTCAGTATCTAAATAATATCTGTGAAACACTTGATAGTGTATGTGATGTAAACAGAGAGGTCTACTTTCTTGGGGACCTGATTATTGACTGGTTTTCATCAAGCTGTCCACTCAAGAGGAAGCTTCTTACTGTAACCAGTGCCTGTAATCTGGTTCAGGTTATTAACCAACCTACCAGGGTGTTTACAAACACTACAGGAACAAGATTATCCACACCGTATCGATCACATTTTTACTAATGCTGTAGAACTTTGTTCTAAAGCTATATCCGTACCCACTGGATGCAGTGATCACAATATAGTGGCTATATCCAGGAAAACCAAAGTTCCAACAGCTGGGCATAAAATGGTGTATAAGAGATCATACAAAAGATTTTGCTGTGACTCTTATGTTGATGATGTTAAAAATATTTGTTGGTCTGATGTGATTAATGAGGAGCATCCAGACGCTGCACTTGATGAAATTGCTTCTTCCAATTATTGATAAACATGCACCTGTTAAGAAACTGACTGTTATAACTGTTAAGGCTCCATGGATTGATGAGGAATTGAAAAACTGTTTGGTTGAAAGAGATGGGGCAAAAGGAGTGGCTAATTGTCACGTCCTGACCAGTAATAAGATTATTTGCTATTGTAGTTTGGTCAGGACGTGGCAGAGGGTATTTTGTTTATGTGTGTCGGGGTGATGGTTTATGTAGTAGGGTGTTTGATTCATTATTTCCGGGGTTTTTGGTCACTGCTATATGTTAGTCTATTTCTATGTTCTTTCTAGTTAGTCTGTTTCTATGTGTAGTTAATTGGGGTGTGGACTCTCAATTGAAGGCAGGGGTTGTCTAGTTGCCTTTGATTGAGAGTCCTATATATTAGGGTGTGGTTGTGTTTGATTTGTGGGAGGTTGTTTCTTGTTTAGCTGTCTATGCCTGACAAGACTGTCTTTCGTCCATCATCATCATCATCATCATCATCATCATCATCATTGTTGTTATTTTTGTATACGTGTTTGTTTGGTTTTCCTTCTTTCGCCTATTAAAAGAAAATGAGTATACAACCTGCTGCATTTTGGTCCTTTCCAGACGACAACCGTTACACTAATAAGTCTGGCTGGGCATCTGACTGGCCTACTTACTGCAAATTTAGAAATTATGTGACTAAACTCAACAAAAAGAAGAATAAACTTTATTATGAAGATAAGATCAATGATATAAAGAATGATGGAAAAAAACTTGAGTAAATTAAATTATGGACAGAAAGACATTCAAATCCATCTTTCATCAAATCAGATGGCTTATTCATCACAAAACCATTTGATGTTGCCAATTATTTTAATGATTATTTCATTGGCAAAGTGGGCAAACGTAGGCAGGAAATGCCCACGACAAACAGTGAGCAATTATATTCATGCATAAAAAAAACTAATAATGAAAGAAAAGCAGTGCAAGTATGAATTTTGTAAAGTTAGTGTGGAAGAGGTGGAAAAATTATTGTTAACAGATCAATAATGACAAACCTCCTGGCATTGACAATTTAGATGGAAAGCTACTGAGGATGGTAGCTGACTCTATAGCCACTCCTATCTGTCATATCTTTATTCTGAGCCTAGAGGAAAGTCTTTGTCCTTAGGCCTGTAGGGAATCCAAAGTAATTCCGCTACCCAACAGTGGTAAAGCGGCCTTTACTGGTTCTAACAGCAGACCTATAAGCTTGCTGCCGGCTCTTAGCAAACTGTTGGAAGAAATTGTGTTTGATCAAATACAATGCTATTTTTCTGTAAACAAATTAACAACAGACTTTCAGCATGCTTATAGAGATGGGCACTCAACATATACTACACTGACACAAATGACTGATGATTGGTTAAAGGAATTGATAATAAGAAGATTATGGGAGCTGTACTGTTAGATTTCAGTGCAGCCTTTGATATCATTGACCATAACCTGTTGTTGAAAAAACTTAAGTGCTATGGCTTTCAACCGCTGCCATATTGCGGATTCAGCGCTATCTATCTAATATAACTCAAAGGGTTTTCTTTAATGGAAGCTTCTCTAATGTCAAACATGTAAAGTGTGGTGTACCGCGGGGCAGCTCTCTAGGCCCTCTACTCTTTTCTATTTTTACCAATGACCTGCCACTGGCATTAAACAAAGCATGTTTGTCCATGTATGCTGATGATTCAACCATATATGCATCAGCAACCACAACTAATGAAGTCACTGAAACCCTTAACAAAGAGTTGCAGACTGTTTTGGAATGGGTGGACAGTAATAAACTGGTCCTGAATATCTCTTAAACTAAGAGCATTGTATTTGGTACAAATCATTCCTTAAGTGCTAGACCTCAGCTGAATCTGGTAATGACCAAGTTGAGGAGACTAAATTACTTGGCGTTACCTTACATTGTAAACTGTCACGGTCAAAACATATAGACTCAATGGTTGCAAAGATGGTAATAAAGAGATGCTCTGCTTTTTTGATATCACACTCCAAAAAGCAAGTTCTGCAGGCTCTAGTTTAGTCTAATCTTGATTATTGTCCAGTCGTGTGGTTCAGTGCGGCAGGAAAGACCTAGTTAAGCTGCAGCTGGCCCAGAACAGAGCGGCACATTTAGCTCTTCATTGTAATCAGAGGGCTGATATAAATACTATGCATGCCAGTCTCTCTTGGCTAAGAGTTGAGGAGAGACTGACTGCATCACTTCTTCTTTTTATAAGAAACATTAATGTGTTGAAAATCCCAAATTGTTTGCATAGTCAACTTACACACAGCTCTGACACACACACTTACCCCAACAGACATGGTACAAGGGGTCTTTTCATAGTCCCCAAATCCAGAACAAATTCAAGAAAACGTACAGTATTATATAGAGCCCTTATTGCATGGAACTTCCTTCCATCTCATATTGCTCAAATAAACAGCAAACTTGGTTTCAAAAAACAGATAAAGCAACACCTCGCAGCACAACGCCTCTCCCCTATTTGACCTAGATAGTTTGTGTGTATACATTGATATGTAGGCTACGTGTGCCTTTTTAAAAATGTATGTAGTTCTGTCCTTGAGCTGTTGTTATCTAATGATGTTCTGTATTATGTCATTCTGTATTATGTTTCATGTTTTGTGTGGACCCCAGGAAGAGTAGTTGCTGCTTTTGCAACAGCTAATGGGGATCCTAATAAAATACCAACGTGGCACCGTCATAGGATGCCGCCTTTCCAACAAGTCAGTTCGTCAGATTTCTGCCCTGCTAGAGTTACCCCTGTCAACTGTAAGTGCTGTTTTTGTGAAGTGGAAATGTCTAAGAGCAACAACGTCTAAAATGCAAAGTGGTAAGCCACACTAGCTCACAGAATGGGACCGCCGAAAAATCATCTGTCCTCGGTTTCAACACTCACTACCGAGTTTCAATCTGTCTCTGAAGCAACGTCAGCAGAAGAACTGTTCGTCGGGAGCTTCATGAAATGGGTTTCCATGGCCGAGCAGCCGCACACAAGAGTAAGATCATTATGCACAATGCCACGCGTCAGCTGGAGTGTTGTGACGCTCGCCGCCATTGGACTCTGGAGCAGTGGAAACTCATTCTCTGGAGTGATGAATCACACTTCACCATCTGGCAGTCCGACGGACGAATCTGGGTTTGGCAGATGCCAGGAGAAACGCTACCTGCCCTAATGTATAGTGCCAACTGTAAAGTTTGGTGGAGGAAGAATAATGGTCTGGGACTGTTTTCATGGTTTGGGCTAGGCGCCTGAGTTCCAGTGAAGGGAAATCTTAACACTACAGCATACAATGGCATTCTAGACTATTCACTGCTTCCAACTTTGTGGCAAAAGTTTGGGGAAGGCCCTTTCCTGTTTCAGCATGACAATGCCCCTGTGCACAAAGCGAGGTCCATACAGAAATGGTTTGTCGAGGTTGATGTGGAAGAACTTGACTGGCCTGCACTGAGCCCTGACCTCAAACCCATCAAACACCTTTGGGATGAATGGAAGGTAGACTGCGAGCCAGGCCTAATCGCCCAACATCAGTGTCCAACATCCGTGCCCGACCTCACTAATGCTCTTGTGGCTGAATGGAAGCAAGTCCCCGCAGCAATGTTCCAACATTTAGTGGAAAGCCTTCCCAGAAGAGTGGAGGCTGTTATAGCAGCAAAGGGGGGGACCAACTCCATATTACTGGCCATGATTTTGGAATGAGATGTTCGACGAGCAGGTGTCCACATACTTTTGGTCATGTAGTGTATCTTTGTTAGATGATGCTGAATGTAAAAAATGGCTCAATCTCTCCCCTACAGAGGAAAACTGCGATTTTCAGAGGTGGTGACTGTGAAATATCAATGTAATCCCAGCTAGCGCACATTGGTCCTTGGAAGTTGTGGGAATGTATCTTTTTGGTTTCACATTGGTTCTGGGAACAAAGCAATATGATTCCTGACATACTGTAGTAGTTACAATTTTGCATGTTCTAGGAACGTTTATTTTTAGGTTGCAGGGAGGTTGTGAGAACATTTTACTCTGGTTCCTTGAAGGTTTTCATGAGGGGTTTTATTAACACTGAGAAAGGAAATTATAGGTTATTTAGAGGTTTTTGAATAACTTTCTTAAAACTTTCATTGAATGTTTCAATAAGACATTCAATAACATTGCTAACTTACTTTCAGTTAACTTGTTTGAACATATGGAATATAATTTCCTTAGGCAACAATCATGCAAACACATTTTATTTTGACATGGGATCAAAGAGCTTCGAACATATAATCTTCTATTCTCTATCCATGGAATTAGTCCACTGTGCCACCAGGATGGAGCTAGCATACTGTATTTTTTTACACATACAAAGCTGTTCATTTCAGTCTATCCAAATAGAACCCATTTCGAAGGAAACAAGCACTCATTAAGATCAGGTGTGGTCAATTAGTGACTGCAGCCAACACACATGACCACACTTAAGATTGTTTCTATGGAACATTTTCTTCACGTTCTCAGAATGGAATGTATGTTTTTAAAGAGTAACTCTCACCCCCAATTTCAGCCATTGCCCAATACCTTTAAATAAAATTAAAAATGCATTCTGGTGAGAAGTTGTGGGTGGGGGAAATTGCTTATAAATATTCATTTTGGGGGTGGGTAAATCTAGTTGTACCTGATCCCAACACTTTATCACTAAAGCACAGTTATGTGCATTGCATACAAATACGGCTCTGGACAGTTAGCTCACAGTGGCATAACGCCGAGTTCCTGACATCTATTGCCACTTGCGGTGTAAATTTGAATACCCCACCCCCCCTAATAAAATGTAAATGTGGGCTAACATTTATTGCGGTATTGTGTTGGGAAGAGAAGTGCAAACATCACCTTGCAAATGAAGGATTAGGGGCTCAATTCAATCCAATCCTCATTGCAGTATTTACAAAGGAACTATTTTTCCAGTGGTCAACGTAACTCACAGACTGGTCTTGGGAACTGCATAAAAACCTACAACTACTACAGTACCAGGGCGACCCCTCTCACAGGTATGCTTTCACTTTTCAGAATTAGAAGTGTGTAGGCACGGGATGAAAATTGTATATTACATTTAAAAAAATTTAAAAGACAACTGCTCCATGTGGGATTAGAACTCATAACGACTAAATATGAGCCAACTGTTTTAGCAGACTGCGCCACCAATCAGACATTATGGTAGTGAAAATATAAAAATAATTGACAAGAATAGCATTGTCATCTATTTCTTGTTTTGATCGATGTAGCTACGAATATAAACGTATAATTCTGATAGCCTACATGTTTTGTTTTTCTTTGTAAAAGCACATAGATGTGTATGAAAAGATAAGCAAAAACTGTCAAAAACGTAAATGTGTCTTACTGCCTTTTGAATTTTGTGTAACGTCAGTAGTCAAGTTAAGAAAGCATCATGCAAAATATATCGGCAAACTCCACTGAGAGTACCAATACCATTGCCAAATAAGGCGCGCTGTCACCTGCTTTTATAGTAAGCCTTGAGGTGGTACCACCCAGAACATCTAGAACGGAGTGGATTTCATACAGAACCCCTCCCTTGAGATAACGTAGAGGTAGGTACTTTCTCAAGGTGCCTCTACATCACGATTTCAATGGTAAAGTTGAACCACTATAGGGGCAAAAACAGCTAGATTTACTACTAATTTACTACTAATAGACAAAATAAATATATACAAACTGTCAAAATGAAGACCAGAATTTACGTGTTTCACGATAACTAATCCTAAAACATCTGGGTTTCGATGTAAAAAAAAATAAAAAATATCATGAAAGTTACTCTTTAAATAACATTCTTAGAACGTTCTCTGAATGTTACTAAAGTTTTCTTGACGTTTTTCTTGAACTTTTCTTAACGTTTTCAGAACAATTTGAGAACATTAGCTTGAATAGAACCATGAGGAAACCTGTAGGAAACATTATGCTGAAGTACTGAACTATTTGAGAACATTCCCAATGTCAAACCAGTTTGAGAACATTCCAAGAGCATTACCAAAATTGAAAGACCAAGTTTGAACTTTTAGGAAACGTTCTGTTAAAGTAATCAAATTCTAAGAAAATAATGTTTTTTTGTCAAATTCCTTAAATGTGCTGAGAATGTTCCAAAACCAAGCAACTACCCTGCACCATTCCCAGAAAGTTGTGGAAGGTTGTATGCAAAATAACCATAGGACAACCACGCTCTCACCAAGCTCTTAGAAACATGTTGTTCTCAGAATGTACACAGGCATTGAGCATGTTGCTCTACAAAGGAGAGTAGGTAACATCGAGATCCTAGTACTACGGAGGGATGCCTACTGGATATCCTGTTTAAAAACATTGACCTCTAGTGGTCTCAATATTGACTTTGATTTCAGCAGTGGTGGGAACAGTACCCAGTTGTGATACTTGAGTAAAAGTATAGATACCTTAATAGAAAGTTACTCAAGTAAAAGTTAGTCTGCCAGTAAAATACTACTTGAGTAAAAGTCTAAAAGTATTTGAATTTAAATATACTTAAGTATAAAAAATAAATGGAATTGCTAAAATAAACGTCAAAAGTAAAAGTATAAATAATTTCAAATTCCTTATATTAAGCAAAGCAGGTGACATTTTCTTGTTTTTAAATTGTACAGATAGCCAGGGGCACACTCCAACACTCAGACATAATTTACAAATTATGCATTTGTGTTTAGTGAGTCCGCCAGATCAGAGGCAGTAGGGATGCCCACGTGTTCTCTTGATAAGTGCGTGAATTGGACAATTTTCCTGTCCTGCTAAGCGTTCAAAATTTAACAAGTACTTTTGCATGTGAGGGAAAATGTATAGAAGAAAAAGTACATTATTTTCTTTAGGAATGTAGTGAAGTAAAAGTAAAAGTTGTCAAAAAAATAAATAGAAAAGCAAAGTACAGATAACCCAACAAACTACTTAAGTAGTACTTTGAAGTATTTTTACTTAGGTACTTTACACCACTGGATCACAGGCCCTTCTAATGAACAATTATATTTTCTATGAACAAGTCTTATAAATGAATATATTATTTCTACAGCTTATCCACGTACATCCAATATGTTCCCCTGTTGATGCTTATTATGCATTATGGTTTAACCAAAATATTACATGTAACAAAAATTGAATGAAATTGGAAACAATATATATATGTGAAATTCAATGAAACAATCATGTATGCTGATGATAATCTTATGCTAATGATAACAATAGCCTAATATATTCAATAAGCTGTAAACTATTGTCTTAACAATTTCACAAAAATAATTCTAATTAACCTGATAATTATGACACACCCCTCACTATTGTAATTGGTTGCACTAATTGCACTGTTTTGTCTACATAACCTGGTTCAAGCATTCATGATATTACCTTGAAGAAGGCACAGTGATGCCGAGACGTTGGTGGTTTACCCAATAAATACCTGGAGTTTAAACATAGAGTGTGCAACTCTCGTTGTTTTTCTAGCTGGGATAACACACAATGTATCTAGGGAACAAAAGTCACAATTCACCTACCAGCACTGCCTGGTCTAGTATCTCACAGCCTTGCATGTATGCTGTCTCAATATCGATGCAGTGTATCCGGCTCTCTCTGTGGAATTTAGCAGAAACATCAATTAGCTTTACTCACAGCGTTCCTGTCTGAATCTGTGGCGTCGCTGTAGTACGAGCTTCACTCACACTTGCATGTCTCTGAAACACTTGATGCAGAGCATCGACTTCTTCTCTGTGGAGAACATGATGTAGGGCTCATCGTGGAGAGCTGTGGAGACAAACATTATGTTAGACCATCACTATCACTGTTTCCTCACAATAAGATAATCATCCCATGAACATGTTGACAATTGTGTCAATAGGTTAGGTAACACTTAATAACACATTCACTTGATGAAGGTTATTCTACATGTGTGACGAATGATGTTATTATTACACATTCTCTTGTTCCACTATATAACTGTTTTGTAATTACACATTTGAAAGTCACCTGTGAATTACCATGTTAATAACTCAAACCAAAATCTGATCTTGGTACATGTTCCACTACAAGGTTCCACTACCATTGAATACACATGTAATACCTGGGTTGATAGATAGGCTAGGACCTGGTAACAACAATTGTAACAAGGCACATTAACTACTGGCCATTTTCAATTAGTTTATTTCTATGTTATGACCTGGCACAAAGGCTATACTGAATCAAGTGTAATGTAAGAACATTGTAGTTACATAGAATATACTTGTAGTTATCATGTACCTACCCAGGAGCAAGCAACTGAATGTAAAGTGTAGCCCAGTAGGGTATAATCTTTATAGTTACTATGCAGTTACAATGTAATAACCTTTGCAGACAATAGGCTAACCAAGATAAATTAGGAGACAGGAGAACATTAGGATTAACCCTTTTACTTACATTGTACTTACAATGTAACAATCTTTAACAACCAACTCTTTAATTACAACATTGTTACAAGGGATATACATGTACATGTATTTACAATGCAGGAACAAGCAACTTAATGTAAAGTGTAATTACACAGTTCTTTCTCAGATTGTTACATTGTACAATGTAACTAAAAGGGTTAAACCTAATGTTATCTTGTCTCTTAATTTCTCCTGGTTAGCCTAGTAAAATCTATGTTGTTAACAGTTTTTACTGTGTTCGTTACGTAGTATTAGGGGAAACTTAATGTAAAGTGTCACCATAGGTTATTAGATAACAATGTAATTATAGCTAGAAGCCGCTGAGCACTTGTTGTAGTGTGAACATAATACAGGTGGTACTCACAGCACATCCGGTGGCACACTTTGGTGCGTTTGGCCAGGAACACAATCTCATGGTGGGAGAACATCTTGGCCTTGTGTGTGGAATCCCTGCAAGCTCCACACAGGGGCTGGCTACACGTGTTACAGTAGTACATTGGCCCTGTGTCCTATAACACACACACACATATGATCCATGATAATAAATGCTCTCTATTAAGATCTATAGCATGGTTTGTTAGAGTTATTTCTGTTGTGAGGTACCTGTTTGTTGCTCTGCTGGTCACAGTTGGCACACTGGACTGTCTCTTCACAGTCATCAGTAGAATTATCAACCAGGAACTTCAGCAGACGGTCCTCTGGTGGGAGTGCATTCATTCCTTTTACAACTGATGGGTATCTGTGACACAGATGGATCCAGCAACAAAAGCACAGTAAAAATGTTTTATGCAGTGCTTCATTCAAATTTTAGTTTCTCGCTACACTGATCATAAAAAGTAGTGAGTTGCATTCCCAAGGCTCTCCAGCAGATGGTGCAACATATCTAATCACAGAAGCTTTGCTAACATATTCTGAATTCAGTACGTGGCAGTACTTTTTTACTACAGGTAAGACAAATGGCATGTCATAAACATGTCAAACAATAATTAATTTTAGAGTTTAAGTATGCAACCTCTAACATTGACCTGGTTCTAGCAGTATTACAGGGGTGACCAGGGATGTTCTCTTGATAGGTGTGAATTAGATCATTTTCCTGTCCAGCTAAGCATTCAAAATGTAATGAGTACTTTTGGGTGTGAGGGAAAATGTACGGAGTAAAAAGTACATCATTTTCTTTAAGAATGTAGTGAAGTAAAAGTTGTCCAACATATTAATAGTAAAGTACAGATGCCCCCAAAAAGTCATTTTACTTAAGTACTTTACACCACTGCCATCCACTCACTCAAGAACCATGTAATCACGGGAATTTGCTACACTGCTATTAGTAGCACACAATAGACCCTGTTGCTATGCAAACTAGATAAACATTGGCGAGGAGGAAAGAGAATCCTACTGCCTCTGATCTGGCGGACTCACTAAACACATGCTTCATTTGTAAATGATGTCAGAGAGTTGGAGCGTGCCCCTGGCTATCCGTAAATAAAAATAGGAAAAGTGGCCATTTGGTTTGCTTAATATAAGGAATTTGAAATGATTTATACTTGTACTTTTACTTTTGATACGTAAGTATATTTTAGCAATTACATTTACTTTTGATACTTAGGTATATTTAAAACCAAATACTTCTAGACTTTTACTCAAGTAGCATTTTACTGGGTGACTATCACTTTTACTTGAGTAATTTACTATTAAGGTATCTTTACTTTTACTCAAGTATGACAATTATGTACTTTTCCCACCACTGATGGTTGGTAGTACTGATGAAAATAGCAACAAACAGCACTTCCGTATTGCCCATGCACAGGCCACAGGGCCAGGGGGACCTGCAGGGAGAGAGTGTGCCCACTGGGTTATCTCCCCTCGGAACACACTTCACTCTAGTAGCCTACTACCCAATGGTCCACTCCATAGATCCATCTGCTCACTCCTGCAAGCTCTTCAATACCTGGAATGAGGAGAACTCTGATATAAATGATGCCTGGTCGAGAGCCACAGGGAGCCATCAGCCATCAGGAGCCACAGGGAGCCATCACCTCAGGTTCTGGGGGGACAATGCAACTGCAGAACAAAGCAGCAACCATAGCAGTTGTGGGCTCGGGCAGGCAGGGCAACAAAGCCCCTCTGGACCACTAGAGATCTACAGGGACAGATTTAGCTGTAGGCTTTGATACTATCAGAACCCGCAAAAGCAATAATCTTACAGCGAGTTGTAAGATTATTTTACAGTCTGATGACCTGTGGTCATCCCCTTTCTCCCCTACAAAGAAAATCCAACTTAACCCAGGATGTTTCAAAATTACCCAATGTCAGAGGAACGATTTGGACAGAAATGATTTCAGCAATGTACTGTTTGTTTGGCATCACGTTGGGGAGTTGATCAGGGGACCTCGGGATGTATTCAGGTAATGGACTGAAATGACTGATCATGTCAGCTGCATACTGTCCCACTGGGCACAGATGACAATTCAACATCTACTCCACATTGTTTCAATGTAATTTCAAACAACATTGATTCAACCAGTGTGTGCACATTGGGGAATCTGTACGATGCAGTGTATCAGTTTGGCTGTAACATCATCCCCAATGTGTTGCTCATCACTACTTGATCCAGTGATCTAAATGGGGTTGCCACCACTTCTTTGTGTATCTGCTTGTGTTTTCGGGTTTGAAGATAATCAAAGACAAGTGATAAGGTCATATGCTGAAAACTCTCTTTAGTGATAGAAAAGGCCCAATCTAAGATTAGTTTTATTTCCAGTATAATCTTTTTCCTGGAGAAGTTTTGTTCCACATAGCCGTTTGCTCTTTGATCAGTGAGAGCTAATCCAGAGGGCCTTTAGGTAATACTGTTGGCCATGACTCATTCTCCAGTAAGGGATAAAATGGATAGGGCACTGTGAGGTCACATTTAATTGCCCTGAGCTCCCGGCTCCATTGCCAAGATGCCTGTGTAGTGTGACTGCATGGTGGCCTTAACATGGTGCTAACTCAGAGCCAGGGCTGACCCTGCAGCTGTCCCAGCCGCTCAAACCATCCTGCCCTGGTCGGGCTGGACCAGGTCACTCTGAGCCATAGTCCTTAGCAGACTGCTTGACTTTCATCCACTAAGGCTGGTATTGATTGTAAGGATAGGCGAGTCCCTGTCCATTCATGTGTAGATCAGAGTTGGCTGTGCAGTATGCATGCTCTAAGCGCCCTGTAGAACTGGAGAGAGTTACACAGATTCTTAACGGGATTCCTCCTATTTCATTGCCAAGACTGAGATGCAATGCCTTATGCTCAAACCCAATGTTTAAACAAGTAACTGTAGGTCACCACAAACATACAAATGTGGTTGGGGGCATTTAGGTAGTCTTGGACTAACAATAGTGTCAAATTAAATGCACAGCTTGTGTATTCAGAAAGCATCTTTCAGTAAGTTAAGTTCAGTCCCTTACCCGCAGAGGGGGCAGTTGAGACGGCTTTCATTGGCTCTGCCTTGTAGGCAGCGCGCACAGAAGATGTGGTAACAGTCTAAGAGGCATGGGTGCTGGTACTGCTCATGGCACAGGTGACAAAACAGGGGATGGACATTGGCACAGTCCACTCCACACAGATTATCCAAAGGAGAGAGGACACCCCCTGCCATCTACAGAGAGAGTATAGTGACAGTGAATCCCTTTATTTTTTTATTTTTTTACTAAACTGACATTTAAAATCAGCTACGATGTAAGTAGGACATCATGTTTGACTTCACATATAGAGTTTGAGATCAAATAGATAATTTTTCAAATGGAATAATGTGATGCAGGACTAGCCTGGGTACCAGCCACTTTCTGCTAACATTCCACTCCTTGTACCCCGTGTCAATGCCAATGACTCGGAGTACAAGGAGTGGAACTGGAATATTAGCATTAACACACTGGTACCCAGGCTAATGCAGTACATAATACTCCCATAACTTTAGTCTAATTTAGTTGGAACAGTTAGGTTAGAGATAACTTCCCTCTTTCACTTACCTTGCCAGCCATGGTAGAAGTCCTCAGTGCTGTGATGAAAAAACACACATGATGTCACATGAAAGTTCTATTGTTTTGTCATATTAGTACTTCTATTGTAGCCTACTGCTCTATATGTCCAACCAAACACAAGGCACCCCCAACAGAAGAGCTCACTGTAAAAGTGTAGTGGATGGAGTCTGTTCCTACATATGGACAGCACGGAGCGCTACTGTCTTACCTTTCAGTGGTACTATCAACTACCCCCAGCAGGAATGACAGCAATGCAGAAACTCTTCTGGAGTGGCCTGGTTGAGCCCTGACGCCAGGCAGCTGACTGCTCCCCTAGCCAGCAGCCATTCTGCTCACAGAGTGGGGGACTGGGGATGGGCCAACGGTGCAACCATACTGTCACAGATGACAAAAGGGAAATCAGACATTGTTGCCATGTCAGCAGGGGAAAAATCCCCCCAATATAGAATATTATCCCCATAGTTAACCAGGAATCAGGGATTGAATGGGTATCACCACCAACCCCTATGCTGCAGTCTCAGAAATATTGAAATGAGGGCAGGCTTTTTGACTCAATTGTAGAGAGAAGCTATTTTCTTTTTGGCAACAACAGGATTTAGAGGATACCTGTAGCCTACATATGCCTGTTGAAGTTATACTAATTGTCAATAATAATTGTGGAATTGGACTACCCTCAAAATGGTCTGTAGCCAAAGTGTAGAAGAATTATTCAACTTGTTTTGCCCAAATACTTATACCTCAAACTGGGCATAGAATATCTCCTGGATGAATCTATCACAGATTCATGGATTTCATCGATTTATGTAGACCGGATATAGGACTTAGCAAACTCTGCCTCTTCCTTTCTGGACAAGAATCGCCGGCCAACATGGCTCCGATTGTGAGTACTCACGTTGAAATAGGTTGTATAGCTAAGTATATCACTTTTTGTCTGTCGTTTATTGTAGTTAATGTTGACGTAATACATCCACATTGAACTGTGTTTCCAAAGAAGACTTGTAGCACCAATCGATTGCTTTGTTTACCAGTTGGGCCTGCACCCATTGAACCACGTTGTAGCAATTTAGCTATAGTAGCTAACACAGCTAGCTAGTTGGCAAATGCTAGTTGTAACCGTGAACGATGAATGGCTAGCCAGCGGGAAATACACTAGCTAAAAGTTAGTGTGTTACGTATAGTACCATTAGTGACCGTTTTAAAATATGTTTAATCAAATGTGTTACCAAATTGATATGCTAAAGTCTTGTCCCATCGTTAGTTTACACACGTCACAACCAAACATTTCCGGACCAGTTTGATAACACAAATCAATCAAGTTGCTAATTTCAAAACAATCTAGCACGTTAGATACTAAAATGACACAGTATGGTGTCTCATTCAGTATTTATCATGTTGTAGTTAATAACGTTAGACCCTCTGCAATGTCCGGACAGAAGAAGCAGGTCGTCAAAAAGACCAAGACGGGTGGCAAGAAGAAGAAGCAGGCCCTGAAGTTCACCCTGGACTGCACTCACCCAGTGGAGGATGGCATCATGGATGCTGCCAACTTTGTAAGTAGCCGATGTTAGAGAAAAAACATGCAATATCCTATTAAATGTCTTACTTTATTACTAGACATTTTACTTTTTTATTTTATTTAACCTTTATTTAATTAGGCAAGTCAGATAAGAACAAATTCTTATTTAAAATGATGGCCTACCAGAAGGCAAAGTGCCTTCTGCGGGGACGTGTGCTGGGATTAAAAGTAATAATATTGGACAAAACACACATCACGACAAGAGACAACGCATCGCTACATAAAGAGAGACATAAGACAGCAACACATGACAACACAGCATGGTAGCAACATGACAACAACATGGCAGCAGCACAACAGGGTACAAACATTACTAGGCACATGTAACCGATGTGAAATGGCTAGTTAGTTAGCGGTGGTGCGCGCTAGTAGCGTTTCAATCGGTGACGTCACTCACTCTGAGACTTGAAGTAGGGTTTCCCCTTGCGTCGCAAGGGCCGCGGCTTTTGTGGCGCGATGGGTAACGATGCTTCGGTGGGTGTCAGTTGTTGATGTGTGCAAGGGTCCCTGGTTCGAGCCCAGGTTGGGGCGAAGAGAGGGACGGAACCTACACTGTTACACACAGACAACAGCACAAAGGGCAAGAAGGTAGAGACAACAATACATCACACGAAGCAGCCACAACTGTCAGTAAGAGTGTCCATGATTGTGTTTTTGAATGAAGAGATGGAGATAAAACGGTCCAGTGTGAGTGTTTTTTTAATATTTATTTTATTTTATTTGATTTTTTTTTTTTTTTTTTTTTTTTTTTGCAGCTCGTTCCAGTCACTAGCTGCAATGTACCCATTGCATGTCACAAATGAGCCTCTTAGTTCCCGGAGACCCGTCACTGAAGGCTACATCCCATATCCCCGAAAGCATATTTGCCAGCCCTCTGGTTGACCTATACCTGATCAACTTTTCTGAACACCGAAGATACATTTATAATCCGGGATGCCTTACCAGTCAGTACGGGTTATAAGATGTGTGAAAAGAAACATTTATATTCCACTACCTGAGTTTACCGAATACACTCTTATCTCCATAAATGTGCGCTTCCATCTGGGATCTAGTATGGAGTGAGTGAGCGTCGGAACATTTTAATTGAAATGTTTATTTTACCATGGTTCAAACATTTTATAACCGTAACGACTGATAAGGTATTATAGATTTGCCTTCAGTGGGGAGGAAAGTTTCTCGGAAATGGGTAAGCTAGAGGGCTGGTACATGTTTTCTAGGCTTGGGCAGTATACCGTATTTAAGGGATGGTTTTTCAATACCTTTGAAACTTCAGTTTTTCTATACGTTTTAATATTTTCAGCTATTTAACTAAATACCTGCAGTTAACTTGTGCAATGCGTTAGGAGATAAAGCAGATTGCGTTGTTATTTCACATGTTATAATATTTTACATTGTGAAGCTTAGTTCCCCAGCAACGTTGAGCCAGTCACGTGTTTGTAAATAGCATAACAGGAGAACGCTGCAGCAGGATCATCAGAGTCCAGGGGTCGTGTTTTTATATTGAAAGTCAAGTGTTTTTTTTTTTTTTTTTTTGGTGTGTGTTTTTGTTGTTGCTTCGATTGAATGATCAGGGACGTGCTAGTATAGTTTTCCTTCACGGAAAACACATTCGGTATAAAATAGCTTCATTTTCATCAGATGAAAATGAAATAACTGGCAACCACAAGTAAATGAGCTCATAATGGAAAAAGCAAGGTCTTCTTTGCAAAAACGATGCATGGCCATCATTTTTCTAATGTTTAGGCCTGTCATAGAAAGAATGTAGACAGCTACATGTCCTAATGTTTTTCTTATAGTTGATCTTGTATTTTATCGGCGAAAATAGGCTTATTTAGAAGTGCAACTGAAGCACAAACTTAATCTGATGCCGAGCAGAAATTACAATAAGAAGCATTTTACATCTGTTTACAAAACCCAGCATGATGTTTCTTATTGGTTTTATCTAATTTTCCTGCGTGAAAAATAGATTTATGCGTTAATACGACCTCTAGTTTAACTTTCTAAACTCAGCGAAAAATGAAACGTCCTCTCACTGTCAACTGCGTTTATTTTCAGCAAACTTAAAACCTCTGGGATAGGGGTCCAGCTAGCGGGACAACTTCCGGTGAAACTGGAGAGCGCGCAATTCAAATGAATAATCCTAAAATGACGGATATTAAACATTTATGTACATATATCGGTTGAAAGTTTTAAATTCTTGTTCATCTAACTGCACTGTCCAATTTACAGTAGCCATTACAGCGAAAGCATGCCATGTAGACGACACCATTCTGTATACTTCTGGCCCTTCTTTGGACACTGTGTTAACAACCCTCCAGACGAGCTTCAATGCCATACAACTCTCCTTCCGTGGCCTCCAACTGCTCCTAAATACAAGTAAAACTAAATGCATGCTCTTCAACCGATCGCTGCCTGCACCTGCCCGCCTGTCCTGCATCACTACTCTGGACGCTTCTGACTTAGAATACGTGGACAACTACAAATACCTAGGTGTCTGGTTAGACTGTAAACTCTCCTTCCAGACTCACATCAAACATCTCCAATCCAAAGTTAAATCAAGAATTGGCTTCTTATTTCGCAACAAAGCATCCTTCACTCATGCTGCCAAACATACCCTCGTAAAACTGACCATCCTACCGATCCTCGACTTTGGCGACGTCATTTACAAAATAGCCTCCAATACCCTACTCAACAAACTGGATGCAGTCTATCACAGTGCCATCCATTTTGTCACCAAAGCCCGATATACTACCCACCACTGCGACCTGTACGCTCTTGTTGGCTGGCGTTCGCTTCATAATCGTCGCCAAACCCACTGGCTCCAGGTCATCTACAAGACCCTGCTAGGTAAAGTCCCCCCTTATCTCCGCTCACTGGTCACCATAGCAGCACACACCTGTAGCACGCGCTCCAGCAGGTATATCTCTCTGGTCACCCCCAAAGCCAATTCCTCCTTTGGCCGTCTCTCTTTCCAGTTCTCTGCTGCCAATGACTGGAACGAACTACAAAAATCTCTGAAACTGGAAACACTTATCTCCCTCACTAGCTTTTAAGCACCAGCTGTCAGAGCAGCTCACAGATCACTGCACATGTACATAGCCCATCTATAATTTAGCCCAAACAACTACCTCTTCCCCTACTGTATTTATTTATTTTATTTTGCTTCTACTACAAATCTACCATTCCAGTGTTTTACTTGCTATATTGTATTTACTTTGCCACCATGGACTTTTTTTGCCTTTACCTCCCTTATCTCACCTCATTTGCTCACATTGTATATAGACTTATTTTTCTACTGTATTATTGACTGTATATTTGTTTTACTCCATGTGTAACTCTGTGTTGTTGTATGTTGTCGAACTGCTTTGCTTTATCTTGGCCAGGTCGCAATTGTAAATGAGAACTTGTTCTCAACTTGCCTACCTGGTTAAATAAAGGTGAAATAAATAAATACAAATAAAATGTGATTGTTTGAGGACGGCGCCCCACATCAAAATATTTTTCCACCGGCACAGGTTTCATAAATTCACAAATGGCGATTTAAATATTCACTTACGTTTTGAAAATCTTAATCTGATTTGTCATCCAAAGGGTCACAGCTATAACATGTAGCGTTGTTTTGTTAGATAAAATCCTTCTTTATATCCCAAAAAGTCTGTTTTAGTTGGCGCCATCGATTTGAGTAATCCACTCGTTCAACATGCAAAGAAAGGAATTAAAAAATCTACCACTAAATTTTGTTAAAAACAAGTCAAAATATGTCTCTATTGACTCCTCTTATACCCTAAAATGTAATCAAACTATAATATTTCATACGGGAAGAAGTATGTTCAATAGGAAAACGATATTAGCAGGTGCGTCTTCTCTTCATTGCTCGCGCATACACAAATTTCCAAGACTGTCTCTGTAGTAAAACTCATTATTCTTACTCGTTTTGGAAGAAACAAGCCTGAAACCTTGAACATTGAGTGCTGACACCCAGTGGAAGCCATAGGAATTGTATACTGGGAGCTAGATTTAATTATTTCCCTATACTTTCCATTGTAAGAGCATGGGCTCTCAAAAAAAATTCAGTTTGGTTTTTCTTTGGATTTTCTCCTACCACATCTATTGTGTTAGTCTCCTACATTATTTGAACAAATCTACAAATTTCAAAGTGTCTTCTTTCCAGTGGTACCAATTATATGCGTATCCTGGCTTCAGGGCCTGAGCAACAGGCAGTTTACTTTGGGCACGTCAGTCAGGTGGAAATTGAGAGAAAAAAGACCCTAGCCTGAAAAAGTTTTAACGTATAAATATTTGTATGAACATAAGATTCAACAACTGAGACAAACTAAACAAGTTCCACAGTCATGTGACTAACAGAAATTGAATAAAGTGTCCCTGAACAAAGGGGTGGTCAAAATCAAAAGTAACAGTCAGTGTCTGGTGTGGCCGCCAGCTGCATTAAGTACTGCAGTGCATCCCTTCCTCATGTACTGCACCAGATTTGCCAGTTCTTGCTGTGAGATGTTACCCCACTCTTCCACCAAGGCACCTGCAAGTTCCCTGACATTTCTGGGGGGACTAGCCCTCACCCTCCGATTCAACAGGTCCCAGACGTGGTCAATGGGATTGAGATTCGAGCTCTTCGCTGGCCATGGCAGAACACTGACATTCCTGTCTTGCAGGAAATCACGCACAGAATGAGCAGTATGGCTGGTGGCATTGTTATGCTGGAGGGTCATGTCAGGATGAGCCTGCAGGAAGGGTACCACATGAGGGAGGAGGATGTCTTCCCTGTAACGCACAGTGTTGAGATTGCCTGCAATGACGACAAGCTCAGTCCGATGATGCTGTGACACACCGCCCCAGACCATGATGGACCCTCCACCTCCAAATCAATCCCGCTCCAGAGTACAGGCCTCGGTGTAACGCTCATTCATTCGATGATATACGTGAATCCGACCATCACCCCTGCTGAGGCAAAACCGCGACTCGTCAGTGAAGAGCACTTTTTGCCATTCCTGTCTGGTCCAGCGACAGTGAGTTTGTGCCCATAGGCGATGTTGTTGCCGGTGATGTCTGGGAAGGACCTGCCTTACAACAGGCCTACAAGCCCTCAGTCCAGTCTCTCTCAGCCTATTGCAGACAGTCTGAGCACTGATGGAGGGATTGTGCGTTCCTGGTGTAACTCGGGCAGTTGTTGCCATCCTGTACCTGTCCCGCAGGTGTGGTACCGATCCTGTGCAGGTGTGGTACCGATCCTGTGCAGGTGTTGTTACATGGTCTGCCACTGCGAGGACGATCAGCTGTCCATCCTGTCTCCCTGTAGCGCTGACTTAGGCGTCTCACAGTACGGACATTGCAATTTATTGCCCTGGCCACATCTGCATGCCTCCTTGCAGCATGCTTAAGGCACGTTCACGCAGATGAGCAGGGACCCTGGGCATCTTTCTTTTGGTGTTTTTCAGAGTCAGTAGAAAGGCCTTTTTAGTGTCCTAAGTTTTCATAACTGTGACCTTAATTGCCTACCGTCTGTAAGCTGTTCGTGTCTTAATGACTGTTCCACAGGTGCATGTTCATTAATTGTTTATGGTTCATTGAACAAGCATTGGAAACAGTGTTTAAACCCTTTACAATGAAAATCTGTGAAGTTATTTGGATTTTTACGAATTATCTTTGAAAGACAGGGTCCTGAAAAGGGGTCGTTTCTTTTTTTGCTGAGTTTATAAGTGGCTGAATTTAAGGTGACGGGGTGTCATATTGTGTTAGCGTTCTGCAGTGTTTGAGAAGGCAAAGCCCTTTGGTTAATTTATTTGTACAGCTGCTGCTAACTTGATTTCCTTGCGTTTTTTGTCCTCTCTATTTTCAGCCCACCTGCTCCTCCCCTCTCTGAGCCCGTTGCCCTAGCGACTCCACACAGACACAGTGTGTAGACATGCTGCTGGAGAGCCTGTACGGCATGCGTCAAAACATTGTTCATTTGCACAATGTCTCTCGTTCACAATAGCTTGTAAATGTCGAAACTCACCAAAAATGACATTCGGTAGCTCCTACCTATATATGTTTAACTTTGAGCTGGATTGCCTGTCTTTGCAATTCGCTTGCGCTCGTTAGCCTATTTATTTTTAGAGAGTTGGGCCAGTAACCGGAAGGTTGGTGGATCGAATCCCCGAGCTGACAAGGTCAAAATCTCTCTTTCTGCCCCAGAGCAAGGCAATTGTTCCCCGGGCGCCGAAGATGTCGATTAAGGCAGCCCTCCGCACCTCTCTGATTCAGAGGGGTTTGGTTAAATGCGGAAGACACATTTCAGTTGAATACATTATCTAGCAGCCTTCATGCAAATTCACTGTTACTTGTGCTAATTTTGTTTGAATTCTGGTAAGACGCCCAATGGACTTTTTTTGCGCCCACTTGTGTACTAAACTGGTAATACCGTTAATCCTGTGGTAAGAGAAGGACGATATGAAGACCTGGATACCACCCAACCCTAATGTTTTCGTGCATACGGGATGTAACCTTCAGTGACTGGAGCCCAATGTGTACAGGTCTCCGGGAGCAAAGAGGCTAGGCACATGATTCCTAATCCAGATGTCCCTTATCTGCATTATACTCATACTAGGCTCTGTCTTCAATTTAGTACAAGTGTGATGGTTAGTGTGGCTCATACTACTGATATTTTGCAGTTGGTGTCACACAGTACACACACACACACACACACACTCCAGGTTTCAGGAAGAGAAAAAAAAGGAAATAGTAAATTAAGTCATATCCTGAAAGTTGCAATGACAATTGCACTTGTTTTTTTCTTACTAGCACTGCTTTTGATGATGGCTGCTGTATTGAAGTTTTAGTGACTAACCTTAGTCTCGTGTAGCCATACCTCCAAATCACGTTGTCATGCCTCCTTTTGGAGGTCTGGAGAATTTTGTGTAAGTCAACTGCTCGAATGGTCTGCCAGCTTCCAGTGGATGTTACATTTCAAGACCCATACCCCCACATGCCTATAGAAGGGGTGCTGCATGTAATGTTTGTCACTGTTTTCCAACCGCGTAGGACACATTTTGCGGAGTTGTTGCGTATGCTAGTTTGCAACATTGCAGAAAACCTGGAGAAAAACGTAATTCTGTTTTGTACTCAATACTTTTGTACTCCCGGCCATCCTCACGCACTGTTGCGCCTACGGCACTAATCTAGTGGGCACCTTTTAGAGCCCCGCACAAGCAAGGGATTTGATTAGTTTAACATGTGTGGAGTTAATGATTTACACCGGGTTTCCACCCCATTGTAGCTACTTTCTGCCATTGAATTCAGGAGGCTTTCCGATTAGGGAAGCCTGGTTCTAGACTAGGCTACTATAACTATGTGGTTGTCGTACATAACTACCTTAATGAAAATTCACTAGCTGTACATTGCTACTGAAGTCTGCTAAAGGACCATGTTTAAAATGTAAATGATATTCAACTTATGGTTCTCATATTGACAGAATATTTGCAGCAGTATGTAATATTCATTACAGGTAGTATTCAGTTGGGTATGGTTCCATATTTGTCCCAAAATCCACCTTTTTGGCCTCGTCTTTTACAGGAACAGTTCCTGCAGGAGCGCATCAAGGTCAACGGTAAAGCTGGGAACCTAGGTGGTGGCGTGGTGTCCATTGAAAGGAGCAAGAGCAAAATCTCTGTGAATTCTGAGGTGCCATTCTCCAAAAGGTATGTTTGAATGAAATCTTGATTTAGCTTATGAATTGCCCTTGTGGTGAGCAACATCATCTTCCATTTTATGTTGTGTTGTCTGATGGTGGCACTTGGTTTGTGTCCACAGTTATGCATGTATTGCATTTTCACTTGTTTTTATTAGGAAGGTGGAACTGTCAGTTGTGTTGTGGTATTGCATTTAAGAAAGCAGCAAGCAACATGGCACAAAGAGTTATCTGCTCATTGCAGTTTTGCCATCGATGTTGGGCTTTGATTGGCTTTCTGTTGTCTTACCGGATGGACAGTGGAGAAAATCCCAAGTCTAATTCATTGTTTGAAGGAGTGCTTTTAAAGTGATTATTAGAGTTTCACATAAAATACTATCATTAAATAGACGGATGAATATGAGTAGAAAAAGTTAAGAGAACGCTCACTGTTTCTTTTTGACTTGGCAGGAAAATATGGAACACTAGCGACACCCCGCCCTTACGGGTAGTAAATAATTGGCAATTAATAATTTGATTCAGTGCAATCTCTTCCCCCCTCAATGTTTTTTTGTTTATTTAGCTTTTCAGTCTCTGGATATGCCATTTTATATTTTAACTTTGTAGTTTAAAAAAAAATATATATATATATTACATATTACATATTACTTTTGTATTTCCCGTGGGAGTGTGGCACTTGCTTTCTCTGAAATGCAATGCTTTTAATCAAATTTCTCCCTCCTGTGTGGGCCTAGTGCTTAATTGATTCATTATGAACCTTTATTTTGTAAGGGTTTGAGGGTTAGATTGGAGGGCATGTTGGGAATAATGGGGCAGGGAAAACACAAAAAAATTGAAAATGAACAAAAATACAAAACACAGCTGAATATGAAGTGGCCATTGGCATGTCTCTGGATGGCACTTCTTGTGGGCCTAAAATTAAGAAAATCAGCACAAAATTGTAGGAGCATATCGTGTCGTAATTTTGTGGCTTAAGCCCCGACTCACACGGCAAGCAGTGTTTTTTAAATTTTATTTTTTTTAGTAAAAAAATAATATTATGCACGAGCGTGCTTGAAATGGAATGCACGGGACTAAATGATATAAAACAGACGGGCTGCGAGCGTCAACGGCATCACTCGCGTATAGCTTGTCAAAGTATGACGCCAGTCTATTGTTCTTGCCTCTACGCGGCACAATGCTGTTAAAATAACAGGATACATTTACAGAAAAGAAATGTATAGTTGGTCTACTTAGTGCCTTTTAGGCTACTACGATTTTAAGATAATACAACTGTTTATGGCTTTTCATGACAATTATGCTGGTTATGCTACGCGGTCTGTGAATTAACACTCGCCACTCTCGCGGACACATTTCACACCGTTGACGGATGTCTCCCCGTGTGATTTTGGCTTTACGGTATTATAATATAGATGTTGCAGTACAGGCAGGGAAGCAAAACGGGGCTCTTTTTAAAACAAGCCTTTTTACATCCGTACCCTCCACATAGATCCCTGGATGTATCCCTGATCCTTTTCTTCTGATATGGATAGGTTCCGAATTTTGAACAGATTCAGTTGTTGGTCAGGTTTACACAGTTGACTTAAGATGTGAATGCCATTTGACTAGCATTAATGCGTGGTAATTTAGTACATCTAGGCTTTATGTAATGGGGGGGTCAGGGTTTAAGTTATACATTGACTCTTGTAGATGACTGAAGTGTCTTGGGGGTGCCTGACGTCTATCTCTGACAGTTGTTGGGGGTGTCTCACATAGAAATGTTAAATTCTTAGGTGGGATCCCTGATTTGTTATGGGGGTGCCAAGACCTGCTCTAAATTGAACCCGGAGAGTGCATTTTTTGGGGGGGGGGGGGTACATTGCAGATCGAACGGTTAAATATGGAGCTGATGATTTGAGGTTCTGCAAGTTATATTGTCTGTTCTATCTGAACGTTCTGTAATGTTGCACCCTCCAGAATAAACCCCAGCCTAGCCTGAAAAGTCCTCAAAATGTAACACATTTACAGTGCATCTTTGTCAGTGTAATTTGCAATGTTGTTTTATATTGCTGACACTGCCCTTCTATGTGCCAGGTACTTGAAATACCTGACCAAGAAGTACCTGAAGAAGAACAACCTGAGGGACTGGCTGCGTGTGGTGGCCAACACCAAGGAGAGTTATGAACTGCGATACTTCCAGATCAACCAGGATGAGGAAGAGGAGGAGGACGAAGATTAAATCCATGCTTTCTTTTGTCAATAAAATGTTTAAAGAACAAAAGCTTCTCCCATGGATTTTATTTGCTGATTTGGGACTAAATCTGCATAATGTTTGGAAATCATTGTAACTACTCTTGCAATGAGCTGGTTAGACTTGAAAACCTGTATTCTTTATAATGTGAGGATGAGTTCTGTGCTTACAAGTTAATGTCATGTGCACAAGTACAATGAAATGCCTTTCTTGCAAAGTCTAAACCCAACAATGCAGTAATCATTAACAATGTAGTATTAAAAATAACAATGTAGGAAAAAAACACGATGTATAAGAACACCCATAAAGTAAGCAAGCATACTATATACAGGGTCAGTCACTTCTAGTACCATATTTACAATGTGCAGGGATACTGGAGTGATATGGGTAAGGTGATTAGGCAACAGGATATGATAAACAGAGTACCAGCAGTTTATGTGATTGGGTGTGCGTGTAGTCAGTATAAATATGTGCATATTATGTGTGAGCAAATGGAGTGTGTAGGGCCCTTTTGAGTGTTCGTAGAGACGGTGCAAAAATAAAATAGTCTGTCTAGCCATTTTGAGCAGTCATGGCTTGGGGATAGAAGCTGTTCAGTAGCCTGTTGGTGTCAGACTTGCGATGGTACTGCTTGCTGTGCTGAAGTGGAGAGCACAGTCTGGCTGGAGTTTAAGGATTTTCCGGGCCTTCATTTCACGCCGCCTGATATAGAGGTCTTGGATGGCAGGGAACTCGGCCCCAGTGATGTACTGGGATGTCCGCCCAACTCTAGGCCCATGCCAAACCTTTACAACCTGAGGGGGAAGAGTCATGTCATGGCTTCTTCACTACTGTGCGTGTGTGTGGATGAGGAACTTGAAGCTCTCCTTTTATACAGGCTTCCTTCGTTTTACTCTGTCAATTATATATAGGTTAGTATTGTGGAGTAACTACAATGTGATTGATCCATCATAAGTTTCTGCCACAGCCATTAAACTATTTTAGTCACCATTGGACTCATGGTGAAGGACACCTGTGTCTTTGTAGTGACTAGGTTTATTCATATACCATTCTGCTAAAAGGGATATTCAATGTTTGCTTTTTTTGTGCCCTTTGCGAGGCATTGGAAAACCTCCCTTGTCTTTGTGGTTAAATCTGTGTTTGAAATTAAGTTCTCATCTGAGGGACCTTAAAGATAAGTGTATGTGTGGGGTACAGTGACGAAGTAGTCATTAAAAAAAAAAATTGTTACACACAGTGAATTCATGCAACGTATGAGACTTACCCACATTTTTACTCCTTAACTTATTTAGGCTTGCCATAACAAAGGGGTTTGATACTTATTGACTCAAGACATTTCAGCGTTTCATTTTTTTATTAATTTGTGAACATTTTGAAAAACAATTCCACAGACATGGGGTATTATGTGTAGGCCACTGTGAAAAAAATCTGTTTAATAGAATTTTAAATTCGGGCCGTAAGACAAAATGTGGAAAAAGTCAAGTGGCATGAATACTTTCTGAAGTCACTGTAAATGCAACAAGTACTGATATTGTGTCTTATAAGGTCCTAAACAATCAAGGTCCTAAACTATATAACCGAACATCGATAAAAGACTACTGTGCAGCCGTCTACTTTGACCTGGCCATGGCTTCTTATCGGCAGACTCAACAGCCTTGGTTTCTCAAATGACTGCCTCGTCTGGTTCACCAACAACGTCTCAGAGTTTAGTGTGTCAAATCGGAGGGCCTGTTGTCCGGACCTCTGGCAGAGTCTATGGGGGTGCCACAGGGTTCAATTCTCAGGCTGACTCTTTTCTCTGCATATATCAATGATGCCGCTCTCACTGCTGATGATTCTCTGATCCACCTCTACGCAGACGACTCCATTCTGTATACTTCTGGCCCTTCTTTGGACACCTTGTTAACAAACCTCCAGACGAGCTTCAATTTCTAGAGACAATATCTCTTTTATCGTCACTCGATGCACAGGTTTACCCCCACTGTATTCACATCCTACCATACCTTTGTCTGTACATAATGCCTTGAATCTACTCTACCGTGCCCAGAAATCTGCTCCTTTTACTCTGTTCCCGAACGTACTAGGCCACCAGTTCTTTTAGCCTTTAACCGTACCTTTATCCTACTACTCCTCTGTTCATCTGGTGATGTGGAGGTTAATCCAGGCCCTGCAGTGCCTAGCTCCACTCCCATTCCCCAGGCGCTATCATTTGTTGACTTCTGTAACCGTAAAAGCCTTGGTTTCATGCATTTTAACATTAGAAGCCTCCTCCCTAAGTTTGTTTTATTCACTGCCCTAGCACACTCTGCCAACCCAGATGTCCTAGCCGTGTCTGAATCCTGGCTCAGGAAGACTGCGAAAACCCCTGAAATTTCCATCCCTAACTATAACATTTTCTGACAAGATAGAACTGCCAAAGAGGATGGTGTTGCAATCTACTGCAGAGATAGCCTGCAGAGTTCTGTCTTACTATCCAGGTCTGTACCCAAACAATTCGAGCTTCTACTTTTAAATATCCACCTTTCCAGAAGCAAGTCTCTCACCGTTGCCGCTTGCTATAGACCACCTTCTGCCCACAGCTGTGCCCTGGACACCATATGTGAACTGATTGCACCCCATCTATCTTCAGAGCTCGTGCTGCTAGGTGACCTAAACCGGGACATTCTTAACACCCCGGCCATCCTACAATCTAAATTTGATGCTCTTAATCTCACACAAATTATCAATGAACCCACCAGTTACAACCCCAAATCCGTAAACACGGGCACCCCCATAGATATCATCTTAACCAATTTGCCCTCCAAATACTCCTCTGCTGTTTTCAACCAAGATCTCAGCGATCACTGCCTCATTGCCTTCATCTGTAATGGGTTCGCGGTCAAACAACCACCCCTCATCACTGTCAAACACTTCAGCGAGCAGGCCTTTCTAATCGACCTGGCCCGGGTATCCTGGAAGGATATTGACCTCATCCCGTCAGTAGAGGATGCCTGGTCATTCTTTAAAAGTGCCTTCCTCACCATCTTAAATAAGCATGCCCCTTTCAAAAATGTTGAACCAGGAACAGATATAGCCCTTGGTTCTCTCCAGACCTGACTGCCCTTGACCAGCACAAAAACATCCTGTGGAGTTCTGCATTAGCATCGAATAGGCCCGTGATATGCAACTTTTCAGGTAAGTTAGGAACCAATATACACAGACAGTTAGGAAAGCTAAGGCTAGCTTTTTCAAGCAGAAATTTGCATCCTGTAGCACAAACTCAAAAATGTTCTGGGACACTGTAAAGTCCATGGAGAGTAAGAGCACCTCCTCCCAGCTGCCCACTGCACAGAGGCTAGGAAACACTGTCACCACCGATAAATACACAGTAATTGAGAATTTCAATAAGCAATTTTCTACGGCTGGCCATGCTTTCCACCTGGCTACCGCTACGCCGGTCAACAGCCCTGCACTCCCCACAGCAACTCGCCCAAGCCTCCCCCATTTCTCCTTCACCCAAATCCAGATAGCTGATGTTCTGAAAGAGCTGCAAAATCTGGACCCCTACAAATCAGCCGGGCTAGACAATCTGGACCCCCTCTTTCTAAAATTATCTGGTGAAATTGTTGCAACCCCTATCTAGCCTGTTCAACCTCTCTTTCGTATCGTCTGAGATTCCCAAAGATTGGAAAGCTGCCGCGGTCATCCCCCTCTTCAAAGGGGGAGACACTAGACCCAAACTGCTACAGACCTATATCTATGCTACCCTGCCTTTCTAAGGTCTTCGAAAGCCAAATTAACAAACAGATTACCGACCATTTCGAATCCCACCGTACCTCCTCCGCTATGCAATCTGGTTTCAGAGCTGGTCATGGGTGCACCTCAGCCACACTCAAGGTCCTAAATGATATCATAAACACCATCGATAAGAGACATTACTGTGCTGCTGTATTCATCGGCCTGGCCAAGGCTTTCGACTCTGTCAATCATTCTTATTGGCAGACTCAACAGCCTTGGTTTCTCAAATGATTGCCTCGCCTGGTTCACCAACTACTTCTCTGATAGAGTTCAGTATGTCAAATCGGAGGGCCTGTTGTCCGGGCCTCTGGCAGTCTCTATGGGGGTGCCACAGGGTTCAATTCTTGGGCCAACTCTTTTCTCTGTATACATCAATGATGTCGCTCTTGCTGCTGGTGATTCTCTGATCCACCTCTACGCAGACGTCACCATTCTGTATACTTCTGGCCCTTCTTTGGACACTGTGTTAACTAACCTCCAGACGAGCTTCAATGCCATACAACACTCCTTCCCTGGCCTCCAACTGCTCTTAAATGCTAGTAAAACTAAATGCATATTCTCTAACCGATCGCTGCCTGCACCTGCCCACCCGACTAGCATCACTACTCTGGACGGTTCTGACTTAGAATATGTGGACAACTACAAATACCTAGGTGTCTGGTTAGACTGTAAACTCTCCTTCTAGACTCACATTAAGCATCTCCAATCCAAAATTAAATCTAGAATCAGCTTCCTATTTCGCAACAAAGCCTCCTTCACCTATGCTGCTAAACATACCCTCGTAAAACTGACTATCCTACCGATCCTTGACTTCGGCGATGTCATTTACAAAACAGCCTCTAACACTCTACTCAGCAAATTGGATGTAGTCTATCACAGTGCCATCCGTTTTGTCACCAAAGCCCCATATACTACCCACCACTGCGACCTGTATGCTCTCGTTGGCTGGCCCTCGCTTCATATTCGTTGCCAAACCCACTGGCTCCAGGTCATCTATAAGTCTTTGCTATGTAAATCCCCGCCTTATCTCAGCTCACTGGTAACCATAGCAACACCCACCCGTAGCACGCACTCCAGCAGGTATATTTCACTGCTCATCCCCAAAGCCGCCAACTCCTTTGGCCGCCTTTCCTTCCAGTTCTCTGCTGCCAATGACTTGAACGAATTGCAAAAATCACTGAAGCTGGAGACTTATATCTCCCTCACTAACTTTAAGCATCAGCTGTCAGAGCAGCTTACCGATCATTGCACCTGTACACAGCTCATCTGTAAATAGCCCACCCAACTACCTCATCCCCATATTGTTATTTATTTTTTGCTCTTTTGCACCCCAGTATCTCTACTTGCACATCATCATCTGCACATCTATCACTCCAGTGTTAATGCTGAATTGTCATTATTTTGCCACTATGGCCTATTTATTGCTTTACCTCCCTAATCTTACTACATTTGCACACACTGTATATAGATTTTTCTATGGTGTTATTTACTGTACGTTTGTTTATCCCATGTGTAACTGTGTTGTTGTTTTTGTCATACTGCTTTGCTTTATCTTGGCCAGGTCGCAGTTGTAAATGAGAACTTGTTCTCAACTGGCCTACCTGGTTAAATAAAGGTGAAATAAAAAATATAAAATAATAGCACTCACAGTTTTCCAAGAAAACAATTTAGACATTTATGGTCCGTTTACATGTATTTTAGAGGCTATTTATACAGAACATGTGTATAAAACCGGTATAAACTGTATTTGTAATTATATGAAAATATTTTAGGTTGACAATTGTGTTACACAATTTCTGATACACATTCCTTTTACATAATCCAGAAAAATCTGGATTATGTCACTGCCATTCATTCCAATTAGACTGCTTTGGATTTCTCCCTGGCTGCCATTTTCACCCAATTCTGGAACTTTTAAGTTTTATGACAGCCACTCGAGTAATGTAATAGGATCTCTATGGTTGCAATGACTTTTTGAATCTGCTTTCAAATGCAGCGCTTCTAAAAAATAAATATTGCACGTTTCCTTTGTTTCATGTGGTCAATCACATTCCTCTGGAGTTGCCTGCTTCAGAGACTGAGTCTATTACAGATGTCATTCCCGATCCCCCCTCCACTGCTGTGGATTCTGGGGGATCCCTCTCCCTGGCCCGGGCAGTCTATGCGACTCCAGCAGAATTGCCACGTGGTAGTGAGCCTATGTTGCTGACAGGACCCAATTCCTCACCGCCACCAGATCATGCCTGCTTCTGACTCTCAGCCTGTCCCTGAACTAGGGGACCCTCCAGCAGCACCGGACCTGTCTGCTGCTACCTCTGATGAGCGGTCCAGCCCTGACCTGGGCCCATGGGAAGACCTAGCCACACCACTATCACCAGCTACTGACAGTACAGCTTCACCTGACCCATCCACAGCCCTGGGTCCCATTTGGGGTGTCCAGGATGCCTCTGTCCTGGATGCCCCTGCCCAGCATGCACCACATGACCGATCTCCAGTCCTGGTCCTGCTGCTGCTGGACTCAACCCCCGACGTGACTGTGTGGGACACACCAGACCTAATCGCCGGCGACTACCCAGACTTCACCCCCCAGGGTCCTGTCTCAGAGGCACTACATATTCCTGCTCCTGGGGTCCCAGCTGATCCACCATCTGCCCTGGACTCACCAGCACTGCCTTCTGATCTGGGCCTTGCTCTGGGGCCTGCCCTGGGCCCTGCACTGGGGGACTTGCCTGCCTCAGTTTGGGAACCGTCGCAGCCAGGCCTTCTCTCCTCTACTGGGGCACAGCAAGCCCCTGTGGGGAAACACCCCCGCACTTGCTCTCCGCTGCTGGGGCCTGCCTCAGTTGGGGAGTCGCTGCCGCTGGGCCTGCTCTCCTCCCTAGACATGGGGGCACTCCTGGCCCACCTCTGTGGGGGATCCCCCCCAGCACCTGACTTGCTACAGTGGGCTGGCCCTACTCTGAAGTGCCATCAATATGGACAACCTCAGCACTCTGTTCCCTGGCTGCTCCTTGCCTGCCTCTGATGGGGTGGCGGGCTGTAGCCTGAATTCATTTTTAGTACATTTGCTGCTCATATTTAGGGGTGGCTGTTAGGAATTCCCTGCCGGTGACTTATCAGCACCTCACAACCCCTTAGATGCACTACACTTTGTAGTCTGAGCGTCTACGGGGTACCATAAACCTGCCTCTCAAACTCTTTGTGACCTGTGCCCTGATAGGTTGCTAGGTAGGTTACTTGGTTGACTATACAGGTCACACAATACCTCCAGTCTCCTTCAAGCAGTGGCAGAGAGCAACATCTCTGTCTCTGCCCATCAACAACTGGACTCATTCATATCTCTGAACTTGTGAGATGGGGTGGGTGCCCAAAGTGAGTTGTGACATTTGTATATTGTTCTTCATAGTTAGTTACTACTATTGCATATTTTATGTTGCCCCTGTGTGTTTGCTGTGTTGTATAGTACTCTGCAGATAGCATATACAATCTATACAGTCCTTTGCCGTTTATTACTGCTCTGTTCTGTATCTTGATTTGTGCCCTGGTATATTCATTCAGTATGTGTGTATTCATTACCTCGGTTTCTGTCCATTACAGAACCATTACCTTTCCTACAGAACCATCCCCATGTACATTCTCATATGCACCCCCATATTCATCTTCTCCTGTGTGTGAATAAAGTTCCCTGTGTGTGTTCACTCTTTAGCTGCTTTATTCCCCTCTATCTGGGGGCGGTGTCAGTAGGTCACAAACCACTGAAGTATGTAGAGCAGGTAGCTCTCTTTCAGTAGGAATTGCAATTCGTAACATACATTAAGTGTACAAAACATTAAGGACACCTGCTCTTCCATGACAGACTGACCAGGTGAATTCGGGTAAAAGTTTTGATCCCCTATTGATGTCACCTAAATCCTCTTCAATCGAGATGAAAGGGAGATGACAGCTTAAAGAAGGATTTTTTTTTTTATCCTTGAGACAATTGAGACATGGATTGTGTGTGCCATTCCAGCCTGGTCTCATAGACTAGACATAACATAGTAAAAGTAAATCCGAGACACTGGAATTAGTATAAAATGTTACATTTGGTGTGGTTACATAAAACAGAAGGTTACTTAAGACAAAAACTAAAGGAGGGTGGTTAGTCGGGTGTGGATAGGTGAGCGGGCATATAACACGAATGCCTAGCAACCAAAGGTTGCATGTTCAAATCTCATCAAGACAACTAGCATTTTAGCAACTTTTCAATGACTTGCTACTTTTTAGTTACTTTGCAACTACTTGGCATTTTAGCTAAATCTAACCTTAAACCCTTTAACCTAACCTTAACCCTTACCCCTAGTCTAGCTAACGTTAGCCAGCTAGCTAATGATAGCATTATCCACAACAAATTGGAATTCCTAACATATCATATGTTTTGGAAATTCGTATCATATTGTACATTTTGCGAATTCTTAACATATTGTTCGAATTGGAAATCGTAACATATGAGTTGTAATTTGTAACATATCACACAAAATAGTTGATGGACATCCACAAATGAATACATAACATACGCGACGTAACGTATCATACTAAATGGAGTGTCTCGGATTTACATACAGACTAATATGAAACCGGGTATGGTAGTAGGTGTCAGGCGCACCGGTTTGTGTCAAGAACTGCAACGCTACTGGGTTTTTCACGCTTAGCAGTTTTCTGTGTGTATAATGGTCCGAAGGACATCCAGCCAACTTGACACAACTGTGGGAAGCATTGGAGTGAACTCAATATTACGAAGGTGTATACTCAGTAAGAGACGAATTGTAATTGGTAACATATCATACGAAGGAGAAATCGAACTGGATGGGCATCAGAAATAGAGGAAGGCCAGTACTAAAAACAAACAAAATATAACTGTTGTAAAATAGATTGTGTCTGTAAATTGTGTATAGTATGTATAAAGTGGAAGTAGAAGCCTAAGTGTTATTGTTTATTAGTTTAATCCTATTGTGGGAGGGGTGGTAGAGTTTGCGGGAATAAAAAAGGAAGGTATATATATTTTTTAAAGTGTATGTGTATATGTGTATATATGTATGTGTGTATATATATTTGAATGTTTATATATATATATATATATATATATATATATATCACACACACACACAGTTGAAGTCGGAAGTTTATATACACCTTAGCCAAATACATTTAAACTCAGTTTTTCACAATTCCTGATTTTTAATCCTAGTAAAAATGTCCCTGTCTTAGGTCAGTTAGGATCACCATTTTATTTTAAGAATGTGAAATGTCAGAATAATAGTAGAGAGAATAAATTCTTTCAGCTTTTATTTCTTTCATCACATTCCCAGTGGGTCAGAAGTTTACATACACTCAATTAGTATTTGGTAGCATTGCCTTTAAATTGTTTAACTTGGGTCAAACGTTTCAGGTAGCCTTCCACAAGCTTCCCACAATAATTTGGGTGAATTCTGGCCCATTCCTCCTGACAGAGCTGGTGTAGCTGAGTCAGGTTTGTAGGCCTCCTTGCTCACACACGCTTTTTCAGTTCTGCCCACAAATTTTCTATAGGATTGAGGTCAGGGCTTTGTGATGGCCACTCCAATACCGTGACTTTGTTTTCCTTAAGCCATTTTGCCACAACTTTGGAAGTATGCTTGGAGTCATTGTCCATTTGGAAGACCCATTTGCGACCAAGCTTTCACTTCCTGACTGATGTCTTGAGATGTTGCTTCAATATATCCACATAATTTGTCTTCCTCATGAAGCCATCTATTTTGTGAAGAGCACCAGTCCCTCCTGCAGCAAAGCACCCCCACAATATGATGCTGCCATCCCCGTGCTTCACGGTTGGGATGGTGTTCTTCAGCTTGCAAGCTTCCCCCTTTTTCCTCCAAACATAACGATGGTCATTATGGCCAAACAGTTCTATTTTTGTTTCATCAGACTAGAGGACATTTATCCAAAAAGTACGATCTTTGTCCCCATTTGCAGTTGCAATCCGTAGTCTGGCTTTTTTATGGAGGTTTTGGAGCAGTGGCTTCTTCCTTGCTGATCGGTCTTTCAGGTTATGTCAATATAGGACTTGTTTTATTGTGGATATAGATACTTTTGTACCTGTTTCCTCCAGCATCTTCACAAGGTCCTTTGCTGTTGTTCTGGGATTGATTTGCACTTTTCGCACCAAAGTACGTTCATCTCTAGGAGACAGAACGCATCTCCTTCCTGAGTGGTATGATGGCTGCGTGGTTCCATGGTGTTCATACTTGCATACTATTGTTTGTACAGATGAACATGGCACCTTCAGGTGTTTGGAAATTGCTCCCAAGGATGAACCAGACTTGTGGAGGTCTACAATTCTTTTTCTGAGGTCTTGGCTGATTTCATTTGATTTTCCCATTATGTCAAGCAAAGAGGCACTGAGTTTGAAGGTAGGCCTTGAAATACATCCACAGGTACACCTCCAATTGACTCAAATGATTTTCCAAGCTGTTTAAAGGCACAGTCAACTTAGTGTATGTAAACTTCTGACCCACTGTAATTGTGATACAGTGAATTATAAGTGAAATAATCTGTCTGTAAACAATTGTTGGAAAAATGACTTGTGTCATGCACAAAGTAGATGTCCTTACCGACTTGCCAAAACTATAGTTTGTTTACAGGAAATTTGTGGAGTGGTTGAAAAACGAGTTTTAATGACTCCAACCTAAGTGTATGTAAACTTCCGACTTCAACTATATATATATATATATATATATATATATATATATATATATATAGATATATATATATATATACACTGCTCAAAAAAATAAAGGGATCACTTAAACAACACAATGTAACTCCAAGTCAATCACACTTCTGTGAAATCAAACTGTCCACTTAGGAAGCAACACTGATTGACAATACATTTCACATGCTGTTGTGCAAATGGAATAGACAACAGGTGGAAATTATAGGCAATTAGCAAGACACCCCCAATAAAGGAGTGGTTCGGCAGGTGGTGACCACAGACCACTTCTCAGTTCTTATGCTTCCCGGCTGATGTTTTGGTCACTTTTGAATGCTGGCGGTGCTTTCACTCTAGCGGTAGCATGAGACGGAGTCTACAACCCACACAAGTGGCTCAGGTAGTGCAGCTCATCCAGGATGGCACATCAATGCGAGCTGTGGCAAGAAGGTTTGCTGTGTCTGTCAGCGTAGTGTCCAGAGCATGGAGGCGCTACCAGGAGACAGGCCTGTACATCAGGAGACGTGGAGGAGGCCGTAGGAGGGCAACAACCCAGCAGCAGGACCGCTACCTCTGCCTTTGTGCAAGGAGGAGCAGGAGGAGCACTGCCAGAGCCCTGCAAAATGACCTCCAGCAGGCCACAAATGTGCATGTGTCTGCTCAAACGGTCAGAAACAGACTCCATGAGGGTGGTATGAGGGCCCGACGTCCACAGGTGGGGGTTGTGCTTACAGCCCAACACCGTGCAGGACGTTTGGCCTTCCCTGTAGCTCAGTTGGTAGAGCATGGGGTTTGCAACGCATGGTGTTTGCAACGCCAGGGTTGTGGGTTCGATTCCCATGGGGGGCCAGCACAGCGAGAAAAAAACATGTATGAAATGTATGCATTCACTACTGTAAGTCGCTCTGGATAAGAGTGTCTGCTAAATGACTAAAATGTAAAAATTTGCCAGAGAACACCAAGATTGGCAAATTCGCCACTGGCGAATTTGTGCTCTTCACAGATGAAGCAGGTTCACACTGAGCACATGTGACAGACGTGACAGAGTCTGGTGATGCCGTGGAGAACGTTCTGCTGCCTGCAACATCCTCCAGCATGACCGGTTTGGCGGTGGGTCAGTCATGGTGTGGGGTGGCATTTCTTTGGGGGGCCGCACAGCCCTCCATGTGCTCGCCAGAGGTAGCCTGACTGCCATTAGGTACCGAGATGAGATCCTCAGACCCCTTGTGAGACCATATGAGGGTGCGGTTGGCCCTGGGTTCCTCCTAATGCAAGACAATCCTAGACCTCATATGGCTGGAGTGTGTCAGCAGTTCCTGCAAGAGGAAGGCATTGATGCTATGGACTGGCCCGCCCGTTCCCCAGACCTGAATCCAATTGAGCACATCTGGGACATCATGTCTCGCTCCATCCACCAACGCCACGTTGCACCACAGACTGTCCAGGAGTTGGCGGATGCTTTAGTCCAGGTCTGGGAGGAGATCCCTCAGGAGACCATCCGCCACCTCATCAGGAGCATGCCCAGGCGTTGTAGGGAGGTCATACAGGCACGTGGAGGCCACACACACTACTGAGCCTCATTTTGACTTGTTTTAACTTCTCTAGGGCCAGTGGGACGATTTCGTCCCACCTACGTAACAGCCAGTGGAATCCCGTGGCGCGTTATTCAAATACCTTAGAAATGCTATTACTTCAATTTCTCAAACATATGACTATTTTACACCATTTTAAAGACAAGACTCTCGTTAATCTAACCACACTGTCCGATTTCAAAAAGGCTTTACAACGAAAGCAAAACATTAGATTATGTCAGCAGAGTACCCAGCCAGAAATAATCAGACACCCATTTTTCAAGCTAGCATAGAATGTCACATAAACCCAAATCACAGCTAAATGCAGCACTAACCTTTGATGATCTTCATCAGATGACAATCTTAGGTCATTATGTTTTACAATACATGCATGTTTTGTTCAATCAAGTTCATATTTATATCAAAAACCAGCTTTTTACATTAGCATGTGACGTTCAGAACTAGCATACCCCCCGCAAACTTCCGGTGAATTTACTAAATTACTCACGATAAACATTCACAAAAAACATTACAATTATTTTAAGAATTATAGATACAGAACTCCTCTATGCACTCGCTATGTCCGATTTTAAAATAGCTTTTCGGTGAAAGCACATTTTGCAATATTCTAAGTAGATAGCCCGGCATCACAGGGCTAGCTATTTAGACACCCAGCAAGTTTAGCCCTCACCAAAGTCAGATTTACTATAAGAAAAATGTTATTACCTTTACTTCAATAACAAATGTTGGTTTGGTTCAAAATAATCCATAGTTATATCCAAATAGCGGCGTTTTGTTCGTGCGTTCAAGACACTATCCGAAAGGGTAAAGAAGAGTGACGCGCCCGACGCGTTTCGTGACAAAAAAATTCTAAATATTCCATTACCGTACTTCGAAGCATGTCAACCGCTGTTTAAAATAAATGTTTATGCCATTTTTCTCGTAAAAAAGCGATAATATTCCGACCGGGAAAGCGTGTTTACGTTCAAAGAGAGAGAAAATAAAAACATGGTGTCGCCCTGTGCACGCGCCTCAGTCTGATGGTCCTCTGATAGACCACTTACCAAAGGCGCTAAAGATTTTCAGCCAGGGGATGGAATTACATCATTCAGCTTTTTCCCGGGTTCTGAGAGCCTATGGGAGCCGTAGGAAGTGTCACGTTACAGCAAAGATCCTAAGTTTTCAATAAACAGAGCCAAGAAGCCCAAGGAATGATCAGAGAGGGCACTTCCTGTACAGAATCTTCTCAGGTTTTTGCCTGCCATATGAGTTCTGTTATACTCACAGACACCATTCAAACAGTTTTAGAAACTTTAGGGTGTTTTCCATCCAAAGCCAATAATTATATGCATATTCTAGTTTCTGGGCAGTAGTAATAACCAGATTAAATCGGGTACGTTTTTTATCCGGCCGTGTAAATACTGCCCCCTAGCCCTAACAGGTTATTAAGGACATTACAACAAAGTTGGATCAGCCTATTTTGTGTGGTTTTCCACTTTAATTTTGAGTGTGACTCCAAATCCAGACCTCCATGGGTTGATAAATTGGATTGATCCATTTTTGATTATTTTTGTGTGATTTTGTTGTCAGCACATTCAACTATGTAAAGAAAAAAGTATTTAATAAGATTATTTCATTCATTCAGATCTAGGATGTGTTATTTTAGTGTTCCCTTAATTTTTTTGAGCAGTGTATATATTTTCCAAAAACATATATGAGGGATTGGAAATGATGCAGACAATTACATTGATGGAAGCAACAATCTATCCTCAATATTAAAGCTGATCCACCCCCTCAAAAATAAAATAAATTAACATATCATCCACAAGTTAATAAATACCAATACAAAGCGTAACATTTCATATTAATTTGTGGTTCCCGGATTTAAATGTACTATGTTATGTTTACCCCTGAGTTCAGGTTGCAGTGTAACCTTGACAACTGTTCTAAGCAATCAACACAGCACTGGCTGCGCACTTGCAATTTCGTGTAGGTGAAAAAGCAAGTAAGTTTGTCGAATGCATGCATACCTTGACTAAATAATTGATAAAACAAAAGGAATAATATTTTGGAAATTGTCAATTCAAACAAGTTTAGTGTAGGTTGCAATAATTTCACGAACGAATACCTTCTCTGTAGAATATTACTTTGTAACATTGACTGTTCAACATGCGCCGCCTTCAAATCAAGACGCAATGCAATGTAGCCGAAATGACCGCTACATGTAACAAACACTTTTAATGTCTATGGTAACAAACATATTATCGTTGCCCTTATGTCAGCGAGCTGTTTGCATCCTATATTTTAAAGTTTAAAGACGAATTACCCACATTGCCTCAAGTTTAATAATGCCAATAGATAGATTAACTCGGCTTTATGATTCTTGCCATTGTCATAATAGCCTACGTTTCATTAAATACGCAATTTTGGCGATTATTCAAACCAAGTTGGATTTAGATTGTTTTACAACTGGATACATTACACTGCATCAAATCCATTTGAGACGACATGCGAAGTGGGGGCTGAGGAGGGGATTGAGTGAAGTTTTTCCCCCATATCCTGGTGTAACCTCAATTTCTACAGACTTGCTTGGGAAAACGGGCAAAGAGACAGACGGGAAGAGATGCACACAGTGACATTGCTACTTGCAGCACTGCATACGACTAGTAAAAGTGGTAACTAGGGGAGCATGACTTAACTAGTTGTGGTGAAAATTATGGGATGGATTGTCATGGCAACAGACCAGACGTCACAATCTGGGCATGTGTGTTCCAGTTTTGTCTCTTTCTTATTTTCAGACTGGAGGACTTGGATGGAGAAGAGTGTAAAAGGAAATACATGTTTTCCTACAAAAAGAGGGAAGTCATTATTCTTGAAAATATACAGATATACATTTTATTTACACAAGACCCATATAATTATTTTCGGAGAGGCAATACGAGGTGAACAGTGGCGTTTTGAGGGTTAACTTTCAGTTAATTCTCAGGCAAGAGATTTTTTGGTATGCGATAAAGATGCCTGGGTCGTTAAGCAATGAAGACGAGGGACAAGAGGACATGGATTTTGAAGACGAAATACCAGGTGAGCGAGTGAAGTAAGGTGGGGGGAGTTTCTGCCCGTCAGATATTTTGCGCTGCTACGCCTAGTTGAATGCGGGAAAAGGGCTTGTCGTACTATACGTTATAGGAGACAAGAGGGTGGGGTGCAGTAAGCGTTTCAATTTTTGCACAACCCGTTGTTTTCCTCAGTGGCACATGTCTGCACTTGTCGCCACTGTGTCATCTTCAAATATGATATAGATAGACGAATGAAAAGCCACCATCTGTGGTACTGAAATGAGCCGGTCCGAGAAAAGGGGGACAGCCTAGAATCCGTGCATTCTCGATATTTAAAAAAAATTAAAAGCTCAGATGTTAGGCCACCGATCTCCATTTGGCTTTGATTGCGATCAGCATATAGCCTACATTTTTCTTATTAGAATTAGGCACATGCACACCATTTTATTCGTGCTGTTTTGAGGATGCGCCCCTTTATTTTTCTGTTGGGCAACAATATAATATTTTTTTGTGTTTCCATTTGATGTCAGAAGTTTCACCTCACATGCTGTGACAACCGAATAAAAGGTTATACATTATTACTAAATGAATGTCCATAGACTGTCCAACTCTCCCTGGTGATGCACCATCATCAAAATTGAACAGCTGTGTCCCAATTGTTTTGAAGCTCTTGTCCAATTGATTCGGTAGTGGCCACAAACGTGCTGGGCTGTGACTGAACCCACGTGTACCAGGAAAACACTGGTTAGGGCAACTGTCCTGTTGATAAGTCAAGTGTAATCAAACTGATTGTGGCTGTCAACCAGCACAATGGGTTGATACTCTCAACACATCCATCATACTAGTTAATTGCACCTGCCATTTTCCACAATGGTGTCTTTGTTAATGCACATTTTAGTAATTTAGCAGATACCCTTATCCAGAGTGATTTGTGCATTCAGTTTTATACCTTTTCATATACCTTTTCATATTGGTTCCCTGTGGGACTCAAACCCACAACCCTGGTTTTGCAAGCACCATGCTCTGCCAACTGAGCCACACAGGACTACTGCTGTGTTAGTCTTTCACAGAATATGACTGTGAAACAAAACTAATAGGCCTACACATTTTAATGCAGCCAAGACCACGTGAACCCTCCAAAGTTAGAATGGTGAGAGCATGGTGGATGAGATCTGTAAACCCATCAACTCATGTGGTCATCTGCAACAGGACATGCCTCTTATTTACACTGCTAGGTAAAGAGGGTGTCTATGTGGCCCCTGAGCCTGGTTCATAAATCTCTCCATCCATGGCTGTCAACCAGGTCATACATCTCTGGGGAGCCAGTGGCTGAGCCAGGGGTGAGGTGATGAAGTGCCCTACAGCAAGTGCCTAGGTCAGGAGCCTGTCTTTTTATACTACCATGTCAGTTCAGTAAATAGAATCATACATTCATAGTTTTCTCGTCCAGCTAGTGCCAGGCCCCAGATGATTTACTCCTGGATTAGCAGCCAGGGCAGACCAATATGCCCTCCTGCCCTCATAGCATTTGCATTAGCCTATTAGTGTGAAATGGTTGGCTGGTTATGGCACCAGTTTATCATGGTGCAATAATGACATCGCGTTAGGCCCACCTTTGTAATGTATTGTTCTGTATGTTAAGTATTTTGCTTGAATTTCATGCTGTTTGCTTGTAAGAGTTTTATGCACTGTGGATAGTTGGGGGGTTGCATTTGGCCTGTCATTAATACCAACATGCCTGTGTCTGAGCTTCTTTCTGATAGTAGCCTATGGAATCAATACATGTACATTATTATGTCGCATTTAAAATAGTTTCCAACAACATTTCTGACTTTGGAACATACAGAAAAGGTTAATGAATGTAGTCATGGGTGTTATGGAGCAAACTGACTAACAAAATAACCTTTTTTGTATTGGTACAATTTAGTAAAGAACTGGTTATCTTTAGAAGGGGTGAGAGCTCTGTGATTTCAGTACATGCAGTCTGACAGCTGCAACCTGAGGGATAAAGCAATCACTGATGCATATCCCCAATAAAGCAACAACTAGTGGTTAAAAAGAGAGGTTCATTGCATACAAATAGCTATGGAATGTGTTAATAAAGAAATCTTGCTCCTGTTATGTTCCAGTTGGTTCTTCATGTGTTTTAGATTTAGTTTCCCTGAGTGTATCAATTAGTTCTGTTCTATAATTGTGCATGTAGCATCTTCCTAAACATGCATGTGCCTGATGCTTTAATGAGAATGTTCTTCATAACGACCCAGCCAACCTTGACAGCAGTCTAATGAACTTCAGGATTGGCAAGGGCCCTCCACAAGCCATGGAGGGAGAGCTGAGGACCCACAGTACAGTAGCTTCCACTGTTTGCTGTCACAGCCATACACTCCACCACTCACTGCCTCAAACTCATTGTTGTTCTTCCCATTGTCCCGTTCTTGGTCATGTCACTAGCGCTGTCTTTGTGTCTCAGTTTTACCTTTTGCTACTGCCTCTGATATTTCTCTTTGTCTTGTTTCTTTTTGAAATTGTTTCGTCCTTCAATGAAATTGAAAGATTAGCATGGGCTTTTGTGTGCCTACTAAAGTCATCCCTGATTGGTGGGGGCTATTTCTGGAGACTCCACTGTGAAAGCTGACACCATTTTTGTCCATCTGTGTGTGTGTGTGTGTGCGCGTGTGTGTGCTCGTGTGTGTGCGCGTGTGTGTAATGTTTACCCAAGTAAATGTGTGTTTTATGTGTTTACTCTGTCACACTTGTTACCACTGCATTTTTGTTCCAACTGCACATGTATGTTCTAATTACACTGTCATAATATGTGATCTCATAATATTTATGTTGCATGAGAAAGAATAGCAAATCACAAAGGAGCTGTTTTGTTACATCAGCTGCCAGATTATACCCCGCCACCACCAGGCTCCTGCTGACTTTCCCTAAATTGACCCACAGTACATCTAACTCACTCACACACCATCACTCTGTACCCTTAGATCTAGACTGCACTGCCACCATTTATTATCACTAACTCCCAAGACCCAGGAGCAGGAAAATGAACTCACAGTCAATGACTACTACTCTGATTCTATCATGAAGTCATACAGTCCACAATTCAGAATGCTACACTATAACAGCATATCCGCAACTAGAAAGACCAACATCAAATCAAATCAAATGTTATTGGTCACATACACATGGTTAGCAGATGTTATTGTGAGTGTAGCGAAATGCTTATGCTTCTAGATCCGACAGTGCAGCAGTATCTAAGAGGTAATATCTAACAATTCCACAACAAAACCTAATATCTAACAAATTCCAGAAGAAAACCTAATACACACAATCTAGTAAAGGAATGGGATAAGAATATATAAGTATAAAATATACAGATGAGCAGTGACAGAGCGGCTAAGATGCAATAGATAGTAAAGAATAGATAGAAAAGGATACAGTATACATTATATACATATGAGATAAGTAATGCGAGATATGTTAACATTCTTGAAGTGGCATTATTAAGGTGACTAGTGTTCCATTTTATTAAAGTGACCAATGATATCAAGTCTATAGGTAGGCAGCCGCCTCTCTCTGCTAGTGGTGGCTGTTTTACAATCTGATGGCCTTGAGATAGAAGCTGTTTTTTTTACTCCAAGCTTTGGAGTAAATGCGTGTGAGGGTGCCTTTGTGTGTCCTAAGACATAAGTAGAGTGAGCTATAAACACCCTCTCAATGATAGGAGAAGACTGAAGTCACTCTCTTCACATTGGCGGTCAGGGCACCATTAACTGGGTATTTCCATAAGGAGCCTGTCAGAGAGAGTTGCCTAATGCGTGTTCCTGTAAATACTGGACTTCTCAGGAATGAGAGGGTCATGAATCTCCCTTCTAATGGAGCGGTCCGGTGGCCAAGCCCTTGCAAGAAGGTCAGAGCGGTGCTGCCTGCCCGCCGTCCACGCTCCAACGTGGGCACAGTGTGCCAAGTGAGGCTGCAGTCTAGTTCAAACTGGGCTTGGTGCCAGCTGTCCTTTGCCACATGCCACAGTGATCCCCCTCATCACCCGGTTACGAAGCAGCCACCTCTGGAAGACATCACAGAGCATTAGAACAATAGCTGCCAGAACGCCAGAGGCTTCTCTCTGGGATCACACACTTAGATGTGGTGCATTAAATACATTTTTACATGTGCAGACATAATGTGTTTGTCTCAATTGCATTGATGGTAGTGGCCATTTCTTGTCAACTTGGAGGTAACTTATGGCGGGTGTCACATATCAGCAAGGAGGAGAATTAGATGTCTTGAGATGGAAACAGCAGATTTTCGCTCTCAACCTTCCTGTATGTCTTAAATAAACAACTGCGTTTCTTGTCATCTCAGCCAATTTTATCATGAGTGCATTTGAAAGAGCTGTAACATTAGCTGAGTTGTCGTAGTGATGACATGCCTGGCAGGCTGCAAACATAGATTTTATTTAACACTTAATTATTTTTCTCTCAAAAAGATAGGGGTTAAAATGATTGACACCCCTGTTTTCAATACCTTTCAATACCTCACCTTGCGAGGATAACTGAACTGAGCCTTTTTCTAAAATGTTTTATGAGTTGAAGAACACATTGGGAGGGATCTGAGACCATTCCTCCATGCAGAATCTTTCCAGATCCTTGATATCCTTTGTTTGTGATTATGGCCTGCTCTCTTTAATTCGAACCACAGGTTTTCAATGGGGTTCAAGTCTGGAGACTGAGATGGCCATTACATGTTGATTTTGTGGTCAATTAACTATTTCTTTGTGGATTTTGATGTGTGCTTGGGGTCATTGTCTTGCTGGAAGATCCATTTGCGGCCAAGTTTCAGCCTACTGGCAGAGGCATCCGGGTTTTTGGATAAATTGTCCTGGTACTGGTTAAAGTTCATGATGCCGTTGACTTTAACAAGGGTTCCAGGACCAGTGAAGCAAACTAGCCCCATAACATCAAAGATCCACCACCATATTTTACAATAGTTATGGGATAATTTTCTGCATATGCATCCTTATTTGACGCCACTCAACACTGGTGTGCATGGCCAAAGAGCTCTATTTTCATGAAGTTCTTTGAGCGTACAATATAGCTCAGTATTTGTATTATTTCTTTTATAGTCTTTTTTGCTCATCTTTATCAAGGGTGCAAATAATTTTGTGGCTCAGACATGAAAGAGCTCCCAGTGTGAGGTACTGCAGACATGTTGACCTAATAACTATAGAGCTGGCACTACCCACACGTCATTTAAATAAAATTATGTTGAACCAACGTGGAATAGACTTTTAATTGACACATTATCAGTCAAAAGTTTGGACACACCTACTCATTCCAGGGTTTAAGTAGCCACCCTGTGCCTTGATGACAACTTTGCACACTCTTGGCATTCTCTCAACCAGCTTCATGAGGAATGCTTTCCAACAGTCTTGAAGGAGTTCCCACATATGCTGAGCACTTGTTGGCTGAATTTCCTTCACTCTGCGGTCCAACTCATCCCAAACCATCCCAATTGGGTTGAGGTTGGGTGATTGTGGAGGCCAGGTCATCTGATGCAGCACCGCATCACTTTCCTTCTTGGTCAAATAGCCCTTACACAGCCTGGAGGTGTGTTGGGTCATTGTCCTGTTGAAAAACAAATGATAGTCCCACTAAGTGTAAACCAGATGGGATGGCATATGGCGGCAGAATGCTGTGGTAGCCATGCTGGTTAAGTGTGCCTTGAATTCTAAATAAATCACAGACAGTGTCACCAGCAAAGCACCCCCACACCATCACATCTCCTACTCCATGCTTCATGGTGGGAACCACACATGCGAAGATCATCCGTTCACCTACTCTGCGTCTGAAAAAGACACGTGGGTTGTAACCAAAAATCTCAGATTTGGACTCATCAAACCAAAGGACAGATTTTCACCGGTCTAATGTCCATTGCTCATGTTTCTTGGCCCAAGCAAGTCTCTTCTTCTTATTGGTGACCTTTAGTAGTGGTTTCTTTGCAGCAATTCGACCATGAAGGCCTGATTCACGCAGTTTCCTCTGAACAGTTGATGTTGAGATGTGTCTGCTACTTGAACTCTGTGAAGCATTTATTTGGGCTGCAATTTCTGAGGCTGGTAACTCTATTGAACTTATCCTCTGCAGCAGAGGTAACTCTGGGTCTTTTTTTCCTTTGGCGGTCCTCATGAAAGCCAGTTTCATCATAGTGCTTGATGGTTTTTGCGACTGCACTTGAAGACACTTTCAAAGTTATTTGATCTTCATGTCTTAAAGTAATGACGGACTGTCGTTTCTCTTTGCTTATATGAGCTGTTCTTGCCATAATATTTAAATGCATTCCAGGTGACTTCCCAAGCTGGTTGAGAGAATGCCAAGAGTGTGCAAAGCTGTCAACAAGGCAAAGGGTCGCTAATTTGAAGAATCTCAAATATAAAATATATTTTCATTTGTTTAACACTTTTTTGGTTACTACATGATTCCATATGTGTTATTTCATAGTTTTGATGTCTTCACTATTATTCTACAACATAGAAAATAGTCAAAATAAAGAAAAACCCTGGAATGAGTAGGTGTGTCCAAACTTTTGACCAGTACTGTACGTGCCCAGTGGGTAGCTACCATGATGCATGTTTAGGAGAACGACTCAATCTAAATCAAATCAAGTTTTATTTGTCACATGCACCAAATACAACTGGTGTAGACTTTACCGTGAAACGCTTGCTTACGAGCCCTTCCCAACGATGCATAGTTTAAAAATAATAATACAAATAAAATAGTAACACAAGAATAATAAAATAAAATACATGAGAATGGAACTATGTACAGGGAGTGCAAGTACCAGATCATTGTACAGAGGTACGAGGTATTTGAGGTAGATATGTACATAAAGGCAGGGTAAAGTGACTAGGCATCAGGATAGATAATAAGGTATTTGAGGTAGATATGTACATGAAGGCAGGGTAAAGTGACTAGGCATCAGGATAGATAATACGAGGGAAATATAGAACAGAGTAGCAGCAGCAAATAATGAGTGTAAAAGTGTGTGATTGTGCGTGTGTGTGTAATGTGTAAGTACAGTGCATTCGGAAAGTATTCAGACCCCTTTACTTTTTCCACATTTTGTTACGTTACAGCCTTATTCTAAAATTGATTAAATCATTTTTTCCCCCTCATCAATCTACACACAATACCCCATAATTACAATGCAAAATCATATTTTATTTATTATTTATATAACTGAAATATCACATTTACATAAGTATTCAGACCATCTACTCAGTACTTTGTTGAAGCACCTTTGGCAGCGATTACAGCCTTGAGTCTTCTTGGGTATGACACTACAAGCTTGGCACACCTGTTTTTGGGGAGTTTCTCCCAGGTTGGATGGGGAGCATCGCTGAACAGCTATTTTCAGGTCTCTCCAGAGATGTTCGATTGGGTTCAAGTCTGGGCTCTGGCTGGGCCACTCAAGAACATTCAGAGACTTGTCCTGAAGCCACTCCTGCATTGTCTTGGCTGTGTGCTTTGGGTCATTGTTCTGTTGGAAGGTGAACCTTCGCCCCAGTCTGAGGTCGTGAGTGCTCTGGAGCAGGTTTTCATCAAGGTTCTCTGTGTACTTTGCTCTGTTCATCTTTCCTTCGATCCTGACTAGTCTCCCAGTCCCTGCCACTGAAAAACATCCCCACAGCAAGATGCTGCCACCACCATGCTTCAACCTAGGTATGGTGCCAGGTTTCCTTCAGACATGATGCTTGGCATTCAGGCCAAAGAGTTCAATCTTGGTTTTATCAGACCGGGCGGCTGGGCGGCCAGCTCTAGGAAGAGTCTTGGTGGTTCCAAACTTCTTCCATTTAAGAATGATGGAGGCCACTGTGTTCTTGGGGACCTTCAATTCCGCAGAAATGTTTTGGTACCCTTCCCCAGATCTGTGCCTCGACACAATCCTATCTCGGAGCTCTATGGACCATTCCTTCGACATCGTGGCTTGGTTTTTGTTCTGACATGTACTGTCAACTGTGGGACCTTATATATACATATGTGTTCCTTTCCAAATCATGTCCAATCAATTGAATTTACCACAGGTGGACTTCGATCAAGTTGTAGAAATATCTCAAGGATGATCAATGGAAACAGGATGCAATTGAGCTCAAATTCCGAGTCTCATAGCAAAGGGTCTGAATACTTATGTAAATAAGGCATCTGGTTTTATTTTTAATACATTTGCAAACATTTATAGAAACCTGTTTTCGCTTTGTCATGATGGGGTATTGTGTGTAGATTGATGAGGAAAACATTTATTTAATCCATTTTAGAATAAGGCTGTAACATAACAAAATGTGAAAAAAGTCAAGGGGTCTGAATGCACTGTATATGTTGTGTGTATATTTTGCTTTGTGTAGGGTCAGAGCAAGATAGAGTCAGCGCAGATAGTTTGGGTACCATTATTGACTATTTAGCAGTTTGGCTATTTAGCAGTCTTGGGGGTAGAAGCTGTTTTGGAGCCTGTTGGTCTGAGAGCAAATGCTCTGGCACCGTTTGCCGGACACATGTGGGAAGATGCATCCAGCGTATCCAGTGGTGAATGGGAATGTATAGATAGACAATTCTATGGGTGTCTCATTGATAATGAACCTTGGAAGCTCCTAGTGTCTGTGTGGCCCCTCTTGACTAGCCTGGCTAAATGGAGGATAAGTGGATTGCAAGCCAATGTTTGTGCTATGAAGACGGGGAACCCCTCCTCCCTACTCAGTGTCCCTCTGGGAGTGGTAGGCTGCAGGGCTAGTCTAGTGTCGGCTGGCTGATTGACTCTGATACATGTGCTGCATATTTCATGCCCTCCAGTCTGTGTGTTTGTGTGTGAGGAGGCACCGTGGGAGTGTCTCTTTATAGTGATGTACTGTCTACTGTCTAAGGCAGTCTCCCTGGCCCTGCTGTCTCTCTTACTCCTCTGTGACCCACTATGGCAGTATTGAAGTCTGGAGCACCGTTATACACTGTTGTCAGCATGCTTATATGTATACAACAATATTGAGACAATACAATTGACAGAGAACTAGCAGCCCACTAAGTTAAGGTTTGAGTCTTGCCTGGCTAACAGGATAGGATGTAAGGTAAAAGGGGGAGGATGGTAAAGTGATGACTAACAGAAGCCCCATGAAATCTGTGTGTGTTACAATAAGAGTCAAAGTTGTGAATACTTGTATCATGTGGTTCTGAAGGCCATGTTTGTGTTTGTGTGTCTAGATGAGGATGAGGAGGGTCAACGTAACACTGTCCCGCTCACACCTCTGGACAGCTTTTTCACTGACAACGACTCCCTCAAACAACAGAAGAAGAAGAAACCCAAAAAGATGAAGGAGGGCAAGATGCCCAAAGTCAAGAAGAGGAAAAAGGAGGTAAACTATCACATTACAATCATGTCATGCACAATAACACAGAACCTCTAAAAAGCTACAGTAGATGTTGTGCCATATACTGTAGTCCCTGAGCAGCCATTTATATTGGCTGGGATTGAACTCCGATTTCTTTACTGGGGTACAATATTTGGTTTCTTGGACTATTCTCTAATTTCAAGGAGAAACAGTAGTGTCTTTGGCTTAGGGGCACTTGGCACCAGTGCCAGCGTGAGTGCCAGTGTAAGCTGTGGGCTTTGAGTGCTAGTGTAGATTGTGGATCAGGAGAAGTGCCTGTCCCTGTGGCGGTCAAAATGGGCGGTCGGTCAGGAGTGCTAGAGCGTGTGCCAGTAGGTTCCAACAACAACATTGTGACAGAGCTGTTCTGACAGCTGAACTCTACCAGGCATTAGTTCCTGGCATTCAGACAACAGGCTTTAAACAGCAGCACTGAGCTGAGGCTCTCCACATACCACACCACCACCATATATCAAAAAAGACAACAAACCACTCCTGTATTTTATTTGTTTTCACGACTGCTCCTTAGATTCTTGGCTATTTGAGGTTAACCACAAGTGGGCCTTGAAAGACATCATAGTGAAGTCAGGGGAAAATGTTTGGTGCAACACAGTGACAGTGAGCCGGAGGAAAGTATTTGGTGTAAAACATCCCTCTGCCGTTTGAGGGCCTTGCTCTTTATACAGTTTGTGTTGACTTTGCGGTGCCTGTTTCTCATTTGTGTGTCCCCTGCTTGTGTTCGCGGTTGATCAGTGTTCTGAACTGTGGCGATGACAGAGCAGGGATGTCCCTGTCCAGGGCTGCCAGCTGCACTGTGAGGAGCTCTGGTGGCCAGCCTGTCACCGGCCCTTTGGCTGGCCACGATAAACACTGAGCATTGGACCCCGCTGTGCTAATGAGGGTTCTCCCTGTCTCTTTCCTCTCTCTCACGACTCTCTCTTTCTCTCCATACCGCTCTCTTTCCATGCTCAGTTCACAAGCTCTGCTAGACAGTACACTGTACGTGTTTATCAGGCAGCACTCCCTGTTAAGGGAAACCACTACTAGCTGTTATTCACTTACAATCCCCAAAGTCTACTGTCAGACATAGGCCACGGATCAATGGAGGTTACAGCCCTGTCAGTGGGCCTCTCTCCCCCAGGTCAGTCTCAGAGCTGAGAAAGCAAGCAGTGCTCAGACTCCCTCTAGCAGGGCCCAAGCACACCACAGGAGAGCTGTTAGTACTGATGACTGGCTAGATCAGTTTTAAGGAGAGAAATCCCTTTAGGGGCACTGCGTGTTGATAGTCAGCAGTGTTTTCCCCCCTGTTGCACTGTACAATTGTACGCCGTTGGGTGTTTATGGTATCGTTAGGATGTGAAGTTTGTGTATTCAATCTGACATTCATTTCTTAAATAATGGTTGCACATTATACAATTAGTATGTACTAATTTAATTTAGTACTGAAACTAGATGCTGAACAGAAATGAAGTTGATACCAAAGGGAAGGCATTATATATAGCAATAAACAATTTGGTTATGCTTTAGGACTTTATTTAGTTTTCATGATCTTCCAGGAGAGTCCTCCTCTTTCTTTCCACACTGGTCTTATGTGCCCTGTGATGTGTTTGTGTAACATTGAACCCAGTGTGTGCCGTCAGTGGTTGGGTTAAGTCACTTTGCAGTTTCTCTCTCTAGATTAACGGAGGTTCTGCTTCTCTGCTTCTACTACTTCCACCACCCCTCCACCCTTTTTCATTTGGACCTCCCTCCAAACTCATTCTCTCTCCTTCTCCGTATGCATAAATGAGATTTGTCTAGACGGGCGCTGGAACACAGGCTCTGCAACCACAGGCCTCTGCATAACAAGCTCGTTATGCAAACGTGTCTGATTGGATGGCACCGTTTCATTGGCTGCTGCTGCTATAGAGTGAGGGTAAGAGAGAGAGAGGGAGCGAGAGAGAGAGCTCCAGACTCTGCACGGGTTGGTCGCCATGGCAACACAGACGGGCTGGCGGTGGGGTTGGCGGGCGCTGCGGCAACGTGAGCCTTTCCCCTGCGCCACAGAGCGAGACGCCTGCGAGTCTCTCCATGGATCCACACAGGCCAACTGTGCAACAGGCAACAAGCTGCACACACACATACACGCACACGCATGCACACACACACACACACACACACACACACACACACACACACACACACACACACACACACACACACACACACACACACACACACACACTCGCACACAACCCAATGCCAGTGCTCACTCATACACTTTATCTATAAACGTTCATCTGTGTAGCCTTCCAGATGTTGCCATAGCGAGGCCATGGAGACAATAGAAGGAGACAATACCTGCCCTAGTCTTATTGACTGTGGCTGGGAGGGGGAGATGTGATTGAGCAGCTTGTCAAGGTGTATGTTACTGTGTTGTTGCAGTTCTCTGTGTAAGCAGCAGCCAGTTTAGAGGTTAACAAGCCTCTGATCATGACTTCTATGGAGCTCTCAACAAGCTGGGTGCTAGATATTCAATTGATGAAATGTGACTGACCACCTCGATTCGGTCTTATATAGCAAAATTTGAAATGGTGTTTCTTACATTGGATAAAAGTAGAGACTCAGCAACAAAATGGTGTATGATACACTGCAGTTGAGGAACAATGGGAAAGTAATTCTCCTTTGAAAGTTGATAAATTTGTAACCGCACTTTTTAGAAAATGGCCCTACTGGAGAGCTCTTCTTTGTCTACACCCATTCAGCATCATTCACGCTCTCTTAAGCATTAGCCCCACCCATCTCTTTAAGTATTTACATATGAGGCCATGTGCTAAACATACTGAGTAAGGTACTGTAGTAAACAACCAAAGATTTCAAGACTACCGTGGAAAGTAGTAGCCTAAAATAAGGCAAAACTCCAGGTAAAAATTTGAGGTTGACCGATTATGATTTTTCAACGCCGATACCGATACAGATTATTGGAGGGCCAAAAAAAGCCGAAACCGATTAATCGGCCGATTTATTTATTTATTTATTTATTTATATATATATATATATATATATATATATATATATATATATATATATATATATATATATGTGTGTGTAAAAATGACAATTACAACAATACTGAATGAACAATGACCACTTTTATTTTAACTTAATATAATACATAAATAACATCTATTTAGTCTCCAATAAATAATGAAACATGTTCAATTTGGTTTAAATAATGCAAAAACACAGTGTTGGAGAAGAAAGTAAAAGTGCAATATGTGCCATGTAAAAAAGCTAACGTTTAAGTTCCTTGCTCAGAACATGAGAACATATGAAAGCTGGTGGTTCAATATTCCCAGTTCTTCAATATTCCCAGTTAAGAAGTTTCAGGTTGTAGTTATTATAGGAATTATGACGCGTCGACTATTTCTCTCTATGCCATCTGTATTTCATGTACATTTGACTATTGGATGTTCTTATAGGTACTTTAGTATTGCCAGCCTAATCTCGGGAGTTGATAGGCTTGAAGTCATAAACAGCGCGGTGCTTCAAGCATTGCTAAGAGCTGCTGGCAAACGGAGTAAAGTGCTGTTTGCATTAATGCTTACGAGCCTGCTGCTGCCTACCACCGCTCAGTCAGACTGCTCTATCCAATATCAAATCATAGACTTAATTATAATATAATAAACACAGAAATACGAGCCTTTGGTCATTAATATGGTCAAATCCGAAAACTATAATTTCAAAAACAAAACATTTATTCTTTCAGTGAAATACGGAACTGTTCTGTATTTTATCTAACGGGTGGAATCCCTAAGTCTAAATATTGCCGTTACATTGCACAACCTTTAATGTTATGTTATAATTATGCAAAATTCTGGCAAATTAATTACGGTCACACAGTTTGCAACGAGCCAGGCGGCCCAAACTATTGCATATACCCTGACTCTGCTTGCACTGAACGCAAGAGAAGTGACACAATTTCCCTAGTTAATATTGCCTGCTAACATGAATTTCTTTTAGCTAAATATGCAGGTTTAAAAAAATATACTTCTGTGTACTGATTTTAAGAAAGGCATTGATGTTTATGGTTAGGTACATTTGTGCAATGATTGTGCCTTTTTCGCGAATGCGCTTTTGTTAAATCATCACCCATTTGGCGAAGTTGAAGTAGGCTGTGATTCGATGATAAATTAACAGGCACCACATTGATTATATGCAACGCAGGACAAGCTAGTTAACCTAGTAATATCATCAACCATGTGTAGTTAACTAGTGATTATGTTAAGATTGATTGTTTTTTACAAGATAAGTTTAATGCTAGCTAGCAACTTACCTTGGCTCCTTGCAGCCACCAGGTCCTTTTGATGCTACACTCGCGTAACAGGTGGTCAGCCTGCCATGCAGTTTCCTCGTGGATTGCAATATAATCGTCTATAATCGGCGCTCCAAAAAGGCAGATTACCGATTGTTATGAAAACTTGAAATCAGCCTTAATTTATCGGCCATGCCGATTAATCGGTCGACCTCTAGTAAAAATACAATTTATCTAGTTCTTGGCCTATATCCCAATATAACTTTGGTGCAGGTCATGTTGTTCTTCACTTTACCGTCTCTGGTAAACACACAGTATATCAAATAAAATCCGTGTTTGTTTGTAACATGCACAGGATACAGAAGGTGTAAACGGTATAGTGAAATGGTTACTTGCATATTTGCATAGTAGCTATCAAAAATAGAAAGTGTCCAGATAAAAATATATAATTTTATATAATTATTAGATAATGGGTCATGCGGTCATGCGAACAAAATGCTATACCTACCCCCCAGCCACATCTAGCTAAGTGGATGGGTCATTATTGTCTAGACATGTATGCATGTTCATGAAATACAATAGATGGCCATAATCACCCCCAGACACACCTGGCTAACTTGATGGATCATGTAATCATCTGGCGAAGTGAAGTCTTTTGTTTTGACATGTAGCTAGATAGCTAGCTAAACAATGAACTGTAATCCCAACCCTTACCGTACAAACTGATTGTCATAGCTATCCACCATGCATGAAATGCTGTTGTATGAATCTGCAGGTAGCTAAGGCTAACCAACTAACTTCAATGTTAGCTACTGTAGCTAGCTAACATTAGGCTATAAATAGCAATGCAAATAGCTTTCTGAGATACAAATAATATTACTACACAGATCATACACGTAACGTTAGCTAGTGAGCCAGCAAGCTAACGTTCGCTAGCTAGCGAACAGTACGCTTTAACTTGCAATGAAAACGACTTTCTGACAAAATTAGAAACTTATAATATCTGAAAATGTAGCTAGACTCTTACCCGTATACATGGATGAATGCTTCACGGCAGACTAGAACCACTTTAACTAAGTTAGACATCTAGCTGTGTCGTTTCCGTTTTGTTTTGGAGCTACAGCTTGTTTGGCCCATTGTGTCAAGTCACTCCGGTTCTCACTGACCCTGTGCATAAAGCAGTCCATCACAACTTTTCCCCACTGGTCTTCGTCAATAGCCCCTGCTAAATTCAGGGGAGCGTTGTTGTTGAGAGCAGTAGCAACACTTTTGCAATTCTCCATGGCTAACATTATATTTTTCAAAAAATCCACAGTAGCAAAGATTATCCATACGTTTTAATTTAACTAGGCAAGTCAGTTAAGAACAAATTCTTATTTTCAATGATGGCCTAGGAACAGTGGGTTAACTGCCTTGTTCAGGGGCAGAACGACAGATTTTTTTACCTTGTCAGCTCAACCTTGCAACCTTTCGGTTACTAGTCCAATGCGCTTACCACTAGGCTACCTGCCGCCCCATACTGAGAAGCTCATGTTATAGGCAGATGTGGGCTACGTGGCATACCAATTCGAACTCATCTCCCGGCATGTCCAGCCTATCCATTATCTCAGCCAATCATGGCTAGTGGGAAGGTTCCTGGCTTTTTCCGTGGCTAAACCAACTAATCTTGTAATTGAACCATTTTATTCATATTTACAGATGGCATACACGTTTGTTATTAAGGTACATGAAAGTTCACATGTTCCAGAAGGCATTTCTGCCAAAAAAGCATTTTGATTAAAAATAAATGTTTATGTTCAAATGCCTCTCCTGTGAAGTAGTGACGTGCGACATACGCCTAGCTTCCTGAAACGGTTACAAATGGTCATCATTATCCAGATGGTATGGGGGACTATCTTTCCTCTTGAAGTACAGACTGTATGTTAGTGATATTTGCTGACTCATTGTCTGTGCATCAAATGTCTCCTGAATGATTGACAGGCAGATGGGGTGAGATTGTAAGTGAAAGTAATGATAGTGTTGAGATGATAAACAATGTTGTATCTGTGTGTGTGACAGGGAGGAGGAGGTGTAGGAGTAGGAGGTGGTGGCAGTGACTTGAAGGAGCAGGCCTCAGAGCGGGAGGATGACCGTCCACTGCAGGGTCCAGAGATTGGCTCAGAGAGCGAGAGCAGCACCTACGCCCCTACCACAAAGAAGAAGAAGAAACCTAAGGAGAAGAAAGAGAAGAAACCCAAACGAAAGAAGAGAGAAGAGGAGGAGGAGGAGGATGATGATGACGAAGATGATGAAAATAATAAGGTACAGTAAGAGTGCCTCTGTTAAAACATCTCTGTCTAGTTTGATGTTAATTTGATATTGTTTGGGGCCTTTGTGGATTTATAGACTGAACTCTTACTTCAGTGTTGTTGTGCCCCAGGAGCCCAAGTCGTCCAGCCAGCTGATGCAGGAGTGGGGTCTGGAGGATGTGCAGTATGGCTTCACAGAGGAGGACTATACAACCCTCACCAACTACAAGGCCTTCAGCCAGTTCCTCAGGTACTGTGCATGTAGGATCATAATATACTGCCTTTCTTGTCTATGGATGGCTCTCATGGCTGTGTAGTTGTAGTTGAATATATCCAAATAAAAACTCTAGAGAAACTGGAGCAGTGTGGTAAACACTGGACCGTTTGTTAGAGAGAGAGAGAGAGAGAGAGAGAGAGAGAGAGAGAGAGAGAGAGAGATGTTGTGGCTGTGTGTGACAGCCTGGAAGCTCAGAGACTGAATGCATTGACCCAGTATCTCAGAGAGACCAATGTGCTGAACCACAAGACATTGGTTGACAAATCACAATCAAAGTACTCACACAACACAGAGGGGATGTCACACAGATGGGTCACCACTAGTTCTGGTGAATAAAAGTCACTAGTGCAGATTGTTACAGTATATAATTAACTAAGAAAATAACAACATAGAAAGATTACAGTGTTCTTTCTCTTTCCCTGACTTTTCTCAGGCCACTTATTGCCAAGAAGAACCCTAAGATCCCCATGTCAAAGATGATGACAGTGTTAGGGGCCAAGTGGCGAGAGTTCAGCGCTAACAACCCCTTCAAAGGCACCTCTGCAACTGCTGTGGCTGCCGCGGTGGCTGCTGCCGTGGAAACGGTCACCGTGGCCTCGCCCACCTCTGTCAAAGAGATCACTACACTGTCAAGCTCTCAGCCTGGGCAAATCAGAAAAGCCAAAACGAAAGAGGGAAAGGGTAAGGGCTGTCATTAAAGAATTCTGTATATCAGTATGTATTGAAATGTACTAATAAAGTACCATCTATACCTCTCTGGCCTGTGCTGGATGTTGTTGTCCTATAGGGCCTGGGGTTCGACGGAAAACAAAGACTGTAAAGGAGGTAAAGAAGAAAAGTAAAGGGAAGAAGACCAAATCAAAGAAGAAAGCATCCTCGGTAAGGTTTGGAGCGGCACATGTCTTCTTTCTTACCTTCAGTCACATAACTATGACTTAAGAAGATACAGTAGATTGTTCTTCCCACACTCAGGTATGGATGAGGTACAGTGTATGTGCTTATTGTCTTAGTTATACAGCAACCAAAATATTCATTTTAGGGTTTTATGTCCAAACTTGTGTGTGAACGTCATTGGCTCTCATTGCTGATTGACTGTGTGGTTGTGAATGACTCCGTGTCTGTTGGCAGAGTGAGGAGGACTTTGGGCTGGAGGAGTCGGACTTTGATGATGTCAGCATCCACAGTGCCTCGGTGCGCTCTGATACCTCGGGGAATGCCAAGAAGAAAGCCCGGAAGGGTCGGAAAAAAAGGAAAAGTATGCTATGTCCGTTATCTACACTAACCAGTTCCACTAGTTTATACTGTATATCCTCCTACCTTTTCAAAACCCTCATAACCTAATGACTGTCACTGCTGTGTGTGTGAAGACACAGACTACATTGACTTTTATCTGTGTTTCCTGTCTTGTGTTCAGGAGAGGATGGGGACGGCTATGAGACAGACCACCAGGACTACTGTGAGGTGTGCCAGCAGGGAGGGGAGATCATCCTGTGTGACACCTGTCCCAAAGCCTATCATCTGGTGTGTCTGGACCCCGAGCTGGAGAAAGCTCCCGAGGGCAAGTGGAGCTGCCCCCACTGTGTGAGTAGTACACCTTAACCTGGACTATCACTAAACACAACAGAAGTACATCATCACTATCACATTGTAGAAAAATACACATTATCACTATCCCTCATCTGTGCATTCAGGAGAAGGAGGGCATCCAGTGGGAGGCCAAAGATGATGACGATGAGGAAGAAGAGGTTGCGGTTGAGGAAGAGGACGACCACCTGGAGTTCTGCAGAGTGTGTAAAGACGGAGGGGAGCTGCTGTGCTGTGACACCTGCCCCTCCTCCTACCATATCCACTGCCTCAACCCTCCACTGCCTGAGATACCCAATGGGGAGTGGCTGTGCCCACGCTGCATGGTGAGTGACAAGTTCTCCCACCAGTCAGTGGGATGATCCAGTTGATGAACCATGTTATTTTTGAGAATGCACTTGGCTCTCCATTATTAAAATAGACTGCTGGAAACAAAATGAAAGTGTCATTCTCTGTGCAGGCTCCCAAGAGAGAACAGAGAGATAATGCCATGCTGTCTCGCACAACTCTCTTTTCCCCTCTAGTGCCCACCTCCGAAGGGGAAAGTACAGAGGATTCTCCACTGGATTTGGGGGGACCCCCCCTTACCAACTGAGGTGCCCCCTGGCCCCGATGGAGAGACTGTGGACCCGCTGGTAAAGCCCCCCCTGAAGGGCCACCCGGAGAGGGAGCTGTTTGTCAAGTGGGCTGGTCTCTCCTACTGGCACTGCTCCTGGGTCAGTGAACTGCAGGTGAGACACACATTTGTCTGTTTGACTGCTGCTGAGGGGTTTGTCAGTGTTTGAAAGTCAGCCATGGTGAAATATACTGGCTTACTCTCACTTTAAAAATCTAGTTTGCAGAAGTTACAAGACTCTACATTTGCTACAGCACATTGTCACAAATACGACAAGAATGTTCTGCAGCATCGTTGGTCTTGTCTGTGGTGTGTGCAGTTGGAGCTGTACCACGCGGTGATGTACCGTAACTACCAGCGTAAGAACGACATGGACGAGCCCCCTCCGTATGACTACGGCTCTGGGGAGGAGGAGCTGAACAACGAGAAGAGGAAGAGTAAAGACCCGCAATACGCTGCCATGGAGGAGAGATTCTACCGCTACGGCATCAAGCCAGAGTGGATGGTCATCCACAGAATCCTCAACCACAGGTGCCCACCCCAGACACACACACCTTCCTCTCCCTGTCGGGACATTCTCTCACCCCAGACACACACACCTTCCTCTCCCTGTCGGGACATTCTCTCACCCCAGACACACACACCTTCCTCTCCCTGTCGGGACATTCTCTCACCCAGACTCACACACCTTCCTCTCCCTGTCGGGACATTCTCTCACCCCAGACACACACACCTTCCTCTCCCTGTCGGGACATTCTCTCACCCCAGACACACACACCTTCCTCTCCCTGTCGGGACATTCTCTCACCCCAGACACACACACCTTCCTCTCCCTGTCGGGACATTCTCTCACCCCAGACTCACACACCTTCCTCTCCCTGTCGGGACATTCTCTCACCCAGACTCACACACCTTCCTCTCCCTGTCGGGACATTCTCTCACCCCAGACACACACACCTTCCTCTCCCTGTCGGGACATTCTCTCACCCAGACTCACACACCTTCCTCTCCCTGTCGGGACATTCTCTCACCCAGACTCACGCTCAGCACTTGATATACAGTGGAATAAACTAGAGACAGGATTCTCAACCATACATTTTTGTCCCAGGTTTGAAATATGTAATTGCAACCTTTCCTTTGGTATTCTGAAGCTCCCAGAGTTGTGATTGTCATTGTTCCTTGCGTTCCCTACAGTTATGATAAGGATGGGGATGTGCACTACCTGATCAAGTGGAGAGACCTGCCCTATGACCAGTGCACCTGGGAGGTGGATGACTTTGACGTCCCTGAGTATCACAACGCCAAACACTCCTATTGGGACCACAGGTCAGCTCAGAACTCACACTTTTTTCTCTCTCTCTCTCTCTCTCTCTCTCTCTCTCTCTCTCTCTCTCTCTCTCTCTCTCTCAATTCAATTCAATTCAAGGGGCTTTATTGACATGGGAAACATATGTTAACATTGCCAAAGCAAGTGAAGTAGATAATATACAAAAGTGAAATAAACAATACAAATTAACAGTAAACATAATACTCACAGAAGTGTCTCTGTCTCTCTCTCTTTCACTGTATCTCTCTCTTTCTCTCTCTCTTACGCATGCACTTTCAGACAAACATATTTCAAATGATTTCACAACCTGAGTAGACTGTTTGCTGACGTCTCCTGTGATTTGACAGGGAGCAGATGATTGGTGACGACCAGCGCCCTTTAGTTGTGAGAAAGGGAAAGAAGGGCAAAGAGGAGGAGAAGAGGAGGGAGAGAGAAATCCCTCCTAACGCTCCAATTATAGATGTGAGTGGGAATCATTACTAGGGACTAAAACATACTGTACTATTGGCTTAACAATAAGCTGATACACCTCTGGTTGTTCTCTCTCCGTCACTAGCCTACCATCAAGTTTGAACATCAACCCTGGTACATCAATGCCACTGGGGGAACCCTGCACCCGTACCAGCTGGAGGGTCTGAACTGGCTGCGGTTCTCCTGGGCACAGGGCACAGACACTATCCTGGCAGACGAGATGGGCCTTGGCAAGACTGTCCAGACCATCGTGTTCCTCTACTCACTCTACAAGGAGGTGGGTGAGGAGAACCGGCTCATACAGGACAGGGGTCTATTTGTTTAGTATTAATGTTCTATGACGTTATTAAGTAAATACAATAGAACACAATAGAATCAGTTGTGATGAAAGTAATGCAATATCTGTTGCGTATATCGTCAAATAGTGTCCTTAGTCATGACTGAAACAAGGCTGAAACATGTCCTCCCCTCTCAGGGTCACTCCAAAGGGCCGTACCTGGTCAGTGCCCCCCTGTCCACCATCATCAACTGGGAGAGGGAATTTGAGATGTGGGCCCCAGACTTCTACGTGGTGACCTACACTGGGGACAAAGAAAGCCGGGCGGTCATTAGGGAGAACGAGTTCACCTTTGAGGACAGTGTGGTCAAAACAGGCCGCAAGGTCTTCCGTATGAAGGTATCCCTATAAACTACACTTACAATGTATTGAATCTCAGTAAACATCGACAAGCATGTCATTTACAGGCCAAAGGAGAGTGGTGGTCATATATAGACTCTCTGTTTCGGTCTTGACAGAAAGACACGGCCATCAAGTTCCATGTGTTGCTGACGTCATATGAGCTAATCACCATCGATCAGACCATTCTGGGCTCCATTAACTGGGCCTGTCTAGTGGTGGACGAGGCCCACAGACTGAAGAACAACCAGTCAAAGGTAACCCACCTCAAATTAAACCAATGCATTCTACAAATGGATGTAATTGGTCTTTATTTTCTTTGTCACTGGTGAACGGTAAATTGGCTAATAGTGTTCCTTAAGGTCCAAATTCTGATTTCGTTACAATCTATTATCAGTATCTTATCTATCTCCTCCCTTTTCAACATCATCAACCTTGTATAGCATTGTGACTCAACGTTATTTGTGGCTTGGTTGAGTGTCTAATGTCGCTGTCACTGTTCCTCAGTTTTTCAGAATTCTCAACGGTTATAAGATCTACTATAAGCTGCTACTGACTGGTACTCCTCTGCAGAACAACCTGGAGGAGCTGTTTCACCTGCTCAACTTCCTCACCCCAGAGAGATTCAAGTAAGAGCTGTACTGTACTTCCTCCTGGGGCCATCCATTAGCCTGGCAGCCTGCCTCTTGGGCCTCTTACCTGCTGCAGTAGCAGAGAGTAAAGACCTAATGCTGAGGGACATTCAATGGTTACCACAGGGTTCTCCTTTCAAATCCCTGCATACTAAGGCTTACAGTACAGCCTAAAGCCATGGCGGACACTTAAGAGTCAGTTGCTCCTCTTAACATCGACTGGAAGAAATGGGGATTGTGCTGTCTATAAGTGGTGTCTATAAACCGTTTTGCTGTGTCTGTGCTCGCTCTGTGTGCAGTAACCTGGATGGCTTCCTGGAGGAGTTTGCAGACATCTCCAAGGAGGACCAGATCAAGAAGCTGCATGATCTGCTGGGCCCACACATGCTCAGGAGACTGAAGGCTGACGTCTTCAAGAACATGCCTTCCAAGACAGAGCTCATTGTACGAGTGGAGCTCAGCCCCATGCAGAAGTTAGTTAGTCCTCTTCTAGTACTTTTCTATTGGACCTCCCATTGTTGTATAAAACCTCTTCAGAGTTGTTCCCCCAGGCCTATCCCACCTTTCATGTTTGACCTCTGACCCACAGGAAGTACTACAAGTTCATCCTGACGCGGAACTTTGAGGCGCTCAACTCCAAGGGCGGGGGAAACCAGGTGTCCCTGCTCAACATCATGATGGACCTGAAGAAGTGCTGCAACCACCCCTACCTGTTCCCCGTGGCAGCCGTGGTGAGGGAGGGAGGAGAGATGGGATCCCTCTCCGGGTAGAGGGAGGAGGGAGGGAGGGAGGGGAGAAGGAGAGGGGGCAGAGGGGGGAGGCCATGCTAAGGGCTGCGGGGAGGGACTGATGTTTAGGAGGACTTGTGTGTTTCTAAATGTGTGCATCAGTGGAGGCTGCTGAGGGGAGGACAGCTCATAATAATGGCTGGAATGGAGTGAATGGAATGGTATCAAACACATCAATGATGTGGTTTCCATGTGGTTGGTAACATTCCATTGACTCCATTCCAACCATTATTATGAGCCGTCCTCCCATCAGCAGCCTCCACTGGTGTGTATTGTAGAAGTTGATAGGTTGCCAACATGCAGGTATGTTTGTTTATCAGTGAGACTTGACTGTCTGTGTGTACGGGGCTGTGGTCTCTTGTTGGGTTATTTGCTCATTGTGTATATGCAGGAAGCACCAGTGTTATCCAATGGCTCTTATGATGGGAACCAGCTGGTCAAGTCCTCAGGCAAACTCACCCTGCTCCAGAAGATGCTAAAGAAACTCAAAGATGAAGGACACAGAGTTCTCATCTTCTCCCAGATGACTAAGATGCTGGATCTGCTTGAGGACTTTCTGGAATACGAGGGCTACAAATATGAACGCATTGATGGAGGCATCACAGGGGGACTACGACAGGAGGCTATCGACCGCTTCAACGGTGAGTTACGCTGCTGTTCTGTCTTTCTCCAGCAGGGAGCACAAACAGCACTCACACTCGCGTACTCACTCACTCATTGACTGTGCGCCTTGATTCCTACTGCAGCACCGGGTGCTCAGCAGTTCTGCTTCCTGCTCTCCACCCGAGCTGGAGGCTTGGGCATCAACCTGGCCACGGCAGACACCGTCATCATCTACGACTCAGACTGGAACCCTCACAACGATATCCAGGTACTGTGGGACATGGTACACACTAACACAGGCATACTCTACATACAGTATACTGTCTTCTGAATGCATTATAACCCTCACAGTGTTATCTCGTTCTATTTGTCTTCCTCCTTGACTCCCTGTTATGTTTCTTTATTTCTAACTCTGTAACTGTCTCTGCCGCTCTCTCTTTCCCTCCCTCCATCTCTCTGCTGCAGGCATTCAGCAGGGCCCACCGTATAGGTCAGAATAAGAAGGTGATGATCTATCGCTTTGTGACGCGAGCTAGCGTGGAGGAGCGCATCACCCAGGTGGCCAAGAGGAAGATGATGCTGACCCACCTGGTGGTGAGGCCCGGCCTGGGCTCCAAGACCGGCTCCATGTCCAAACAGGAGCTGGACGACATCCTCAAGTTCGGCACCGAGGAACTCTTCAAGGACGAGATGGAGGCAGCCGCACGGGCCATGGGTTCCCATCAAAAACTCTGTAAGAATAATGGTACGCACACTGACTACACTGTGTCACAATATAAAGCAATCAAGCTTCTAAATGTGCCACTATTTTCAAGCAAGCTGCTATAGTTATGGACACACAGCCAGGGAAAGGCTATAGTGTGCCACTCGTGTTACCAGAGGTATATCTAGAGCAGTGGGCTTCAAAGTTGGGGTCGCGGAGGAACTGCAGTGGGGTCGCCAAATAAATAAATGAAAAAAACAGAGTAGGGATTATTGTATGGGATCAATATACAATTCACCCCAAGGGTTTAGCATTTTTCTTTGAAAAGTCAGTTTTGAACTGAACATTTAACCAATTTGCATTCTTGTAATATTGTTTCTAGATTTGACATGGATGTAAAGTAAACCAGCCTGTATCCCTCTGATATATTGTGATACTCGTGTTTATTCCAGGGGACATAAAGGATGGAGATGAGGGTAGTGTCATTCACTATGATGACAATGCCATCTCCAAGCTGCTGGACCGCAGCCAGAATGCCACGGAGGACACTGAGATCCAGAACATGAACGAATACCTCAGCTCCTTCAAGGTGGCCCAGTACGTGGTCAAAGACGAGGACGCAGAGGTGAGGACACACACTCAGTCAGCATGGGCGTTGTTATGTCTAGGAGTGGCTCTGTTATGTATTCTCACAGTGTGTATGTGTGAGTATTCAGCAGTCTCTTCATTGTATTCTCATTGATTACCAGTGTTTATTCAGTAGTAGCCAACCATTTTGTTTACCCAATAGTATCCTTGTTCAGTATTCTCACGTTGTGTGCATGCGTGTGTCTTCAGGAGGAGCCCCAGCGGGAGATCATTAAGCAGGAGGAGAATGTGGATCCAGACTACTGGGAGAAGCTGCTGAGGCACCATTATGAGCAGCAACAGGAGGACCTGGCCCGCAACCTGGGAAAAGGCAAACGCATCCGCAAGCAGGTCAACTACAACGACACGTCTCAGGAGGACCAAGGTTTGCCTCATACTGTGCTGTACACTCTGGCCTGCTATTCTCTTCTGCTTTAAAGGGATACTTCAGGATTTTGGCAATGAAGTCCTTTATCTACTTCCCCAGAGTCAGATGAACTCATGGATACCATTTTCATGTCTCTAGCGTTAGTGCAACTGCTAACTCAATGACTGGACGTATTAACTGCTAGCATGTTAGTAGATACCATAGACTTTTAGTTATTGTGTTAATGATAGTTAGCATTGGCTCACAAAACTACCTCTAACTTACTTCATACTGGATGCAGAGTATAAAAAATTGATCCATGAGTTCATCTGACTCTGGGGAAGTAGATAAAGGGCTGCATTGCCAAAATCCTGAAGTATCCCTTTACTGTAACAGTAATGCTATGCTTATTGGTCCCCCTCCTTTTAGAAAACATTTGAGTGAACTTAGCATCACTCTAGAACAGTGGTATTCAAACTTTTTCAGTGGGGACCCCATTTGTTTTGGCCATTTTTTTCCTAATAATTTTGCATGACCCCACCCCAAATCTAATGACACAACCTTACAATCGGTAAATGTATATTTTTACATCAACAAATAACCTTCAATTCATCACACTTTCATCTTGAAAAGAAACCAATAAATACATTTACTCAGTAAAATTGTATTTTTCAAATTATCTTTCTCAAAAACTATAGCAGCTTGCTTGAAAATAGTAGCACATTTAGAAGCTTGATTGCTTTATATTGCTTATAGCGTTGCAGTATGTAAGTTGTGTAGAGTTCCTCTTATAACACTACACCCCATAGTTCAACAACAGGCATTTGAGACTGAAAGGGAAACATTTAAACCCATCTAAAGCAAATGCACACTCAGAGACATGAAGTGTTGATGAAGTGCACAGTCCACCAGTGTAGTGGCTGGAAGGACAGAACAGACAGAGGCTCTGCTGCTAGTCAGTAGTAGTTTTTGAAAGAATGCCTGCCCCCCTGTGGTGTAGTGGAGTAGTGTTAGTGTGCATGCCCACTGTAGCGGTCTGCGGTGCTAGCCCTCCCTCCCCTCCTCCCCCAGTAGGCCCCTACACAAGTGAATGCACTGTGCTGTTTCTCTCTGATCTGATCTGTGGCTCAGAGTGGCAGGATGATCTTTCAGACAATCATTCCGAGTACTCCGTGGGGTCCGAGGACGAGGACGAAGATTTCGAGGAGAGGCCGGAAGGTGGGTGTCAATGAGACCTGCGTAATCACTACGTTATAGATAACTAACTCTCTCAGTGCCTGCTCTGTCCTGTGTAGATGGGCCTGGAACCTATCATTGATAAGATGTTGCTGAGGCACCTGGCTGATGGTGGTGGGGGGGGGTGTTTCTCTGTAGGTGGGCGCAGGCATTCTCGCAGGCAGCTGAAGAGTGACAGGGACAAACCTCTGCCACCCCTGCTGGCACGCGTAGGGGGCAACATCGAGGTAAGGAAGAAAGCACTCTGGTTTTAATGTAGTAGACAACATGTGTATGCACATTGATTTGACCAATGGGTATAATGCCCTGTGCCAGGTGCTGGGGTTCAACGCCCGTCAGCGGAAGGCCTTCCTCAACGCTATCATGCGCTGGGGCATGCCTCCTCAGGACGCCTTCAACTCTCACTGGCTGGTCAGAGACCTGAGAGGGAAGAGTGAGAAAGAGTTCAGGTATTTAAAGCTCCTCCTGTACTCAGGGTTATTTTAACTGGGGTTCAGCTGCAGTCTACTGTTAACTCTCATACGAAATGCAAGACAATGTCAGTTGAAGTATTAAAAAAAATATTATATATTTTTTGTTGTATCTTTTTCTATTTAGTTATTTTTTTCTTCCCTTTTTTCTCCGCAATTTCGTGGTATCCAATTGGTAGTTACTGTCTTGTCTCATTGCTGCAACTCCCGTACGGACTCGGGAGAGGCGAAGGCCGAGAGCCGCGCGTCCTCCGAAACACAACCCAGCCAAGCCGCACTGCTTCTTACATTTACATTTTAGTCATTTAGCAGAAGCTCTTATCCAGAGCGACTTACAGTAGTGAATGCATAGATTTCATTTCATACATTTGTTTTCTGTGCTGGCCCCCCCGTGGGAATCGAACCTACAACCATGGTGTTGCAAACACCATGCGTTGCCAAACACTATGCTCTACCAACTGAGCTACAGTTCAGTTCAATGCCCACTTAACCTGGAAGCCAGCCGCACCAATGTGTCGGAGGAAACACCGTACATCTTGGGACTGTGTCAGTGGGCACTACGCCCAGCCCGCCACAGGAGTCGCTAGTCTGCGATGGGACAAGGACATCCCTGTCGGCCAAACCCTCCCCTAACCCGGACGACGCTGGGCCAATTGTGCGCCACCCCATTGGTCTCCCGGGCGCGGCCAGCTGCGACAGAGCCTGGACTCGAACCCAGAATCTCTAGTGACACAGCTAGCACTGCGATGCAGTGTCTTAGACCACTGCATCACTCGGGAGGCCCCAGTTCAAGTATCTTTGTTACTATGATCGGAAATTGATTAGCTGTATGAATGTGACCATGTCTCTATTAGGGCCTACGTGTCCCTGTTCATGAGACATCTTTGTGAGCCCGGGGCAGATGGGGCGGAGACCTTTGCAGATGGGGTTCCACGAGAAGGGCTGTCCCGCCAGCATGTCCTCACCAGGATTGGGGTTATGTCTCTGGTCAGGAAAAAGGTACACATCAACCAGTCATCCAATGACTCCATAGTTACATTAATAAAACCCAGCAGAAAGCAGTAAGTTAGCCTCCTAACTGGGTTGAGAAATGTCTTGTAGCCTAGGTTTAGATTGAGTAAAGCTGGTTCCCTGCCTCTAGCATCAGGTTTTAGATAGCATGCCTTCAATAAAATGCATCAAGTCTAGAATGGTGGAGAAATCCAGTTACTTCTGTTGTTAGATTGTTAACTCACTGTTGTGTCTGTATCCAGGTCCAGGAGTTTGAGCATGTCAATGGGAAATACAGCACTCCAGACCTGATCCCTATTGGACTGGAGCTGAAGAAACTGACGGAGAGTCTGTCCTCTGACCCCAACACCCCCGTCCCTGCCAGCCCTGCAGCCACACCCCAGCCTCCTGGAAGTCCTGTCCCACCAGGTCAGAGTCACATCCTCATCCTGTCCAGTGTGTGTGGTATGTGTGTGTGTTTCAGATCTCAGCGTAGTTTGTTAGATTCATTAGACAGGAAATGAAAGACACTGTTGGTGATTGTTTTGCTGTTTTTACAGAGAAGATGGACTCGATCTCAGGGCCTGCTGAAGACAAGGAGCCCACAGAACAGGAATGCAAGAAGCTACCAGAACTGGAGGTCAGAGTTCACGCTTCTTCAGAAATGTCCCTTTATTCCCCTCTCTTATCCTTCTCATCCCTCTATCCTTTACTGTCTTCATACATCTCCCCATACATATAATTTAATTATTATTATAATACAAAACACATGCCACCTTCTAACTGTCACCTTTTAAAGTAAACTGTCTCCTTTTTGTTTTACTCTGACTCCCTCTCCATCTGTGATGGTTGTCTCTCCAGACTCATGTTAGTACAGAGTCATCTTCCCAGGTAGAGAAGACGGACATCACTCCTGACAGTGATGAGACAGCGAAAGGCAGCACAGAGGACAAACCAGTCTCCTCAGAGGAGAGTAGTGAAATGACAGACATACCCTCCACACTGATAGAGCCATCCATCAATCCTAAAGCGCCTCCATCCATACAGACAGAGCTGTCGTCCAATCAAAGCTCACCAAAAGGTGAGCAGTGCATTACATGGTTATTATAATCAAATGAGGTGTAAATGGTTGGTGTAATGGCTTTGGTTTGTCCCACTTCATAAAAATTAGTTGTGACATGTCTCTGTTCTGATGTGGTCATCTGTTTGTCAATGACCCTCTAGCGGAGCCCTGTCGAGAGACAGAGAAGTCCTTAGAAAAAGGAGACAGTGATCCTGCCCCAGCCAAACCTGAGGAGAAAGAACTGAATCCAGGTATTTGCGGAACAGCGAAAAACATTAAAACCTTGTCACTCTTTGAGTGACACTTTTTGCTGAAAGAGGACCTCAAAAATGTGAGCTAGTTGTTCCATTTCCTTAGTTGTTTCAGACGAGGCCAAGAGCGAGGACTTGCTCGTGCCCGAGGGACGGCTGAATGGAGAAAAAGAAGCACAGGAGGAGATGGAGGAGGTCAGGAGGGAATTACTGGAGAAGAATGGTTTCAAGATGAGGTTCATGTTCAACATTGCCGACGGAGGCTTCACAGGTGAGGTATGAGCAGGAGAAACAGCTAAGGTGTAGGAACACTACATACACTACATGACCAAAAGTATTTGGACACCTGCTTGTCAAACATCTCATTCCAAAATCGTGGGCATTAATATGGAGTTGGTCCACCCTTTGCTGCTATAACAGCCTCCACTCTTCTGGGAAGGCTTTCCACTAGATGATGGAACATTACATCCTAACAGGGTTGAGAAATGTCTTGTAGCTTATGTTTAGATTGAGTAAAGCTGGTTCCCTGCCTCTAGCATCAGGTTTTAGATAGCATGCCTTCAATAAAATGCAACAAGTCTAGAATGGTGGAGAAATCCAAGTCTTCTGTTGTTAGATTGTTAACTCACTGTTGTGTCTGTAGCCAGGTCCAGGAGTTTGAGCATGTCAATGGGAAGTACAGCACTCCAGACTTGCTTCAATTCAGCCACAAGAGCATTAGTGAGGTCGGGCACTGATGTTGGGCAATTAGGCCTGGCTCACAGTAGGCTTTCCAATTCATCCCAAAGGTGTTCGATGGGGTTGAGTTCAGGGCTCTCTGCAGGCCAGTCAAGTTCTTCCACACCAATCTCAACAAACCATTTCTGTATGGACATCGCTTTGTGAATGGGGGCATTGTTATGCTGAAACAGGAAAGGACCTTCCCCAAACTGTTGCCACAAGTTGGATGCACAGAATCATCTAAAATATCATTGTATGCTTTAGCGTTAAGGTTTCCCTTCACTGGAACTAAGGGGCCTAGTCCAAACCATGAAAAACAGCCCCAGACCATTATTCCTCCATCACCAAACTTTACAGTTGGCACTATGCATTAGGGCAGGTAGGAATTCGACAAACCCAGATTCGTCCTTCGGACTGCCAGATCATGATTCATCACTCCAGAGAACACGTTTCCACTGCTCCAGAGTCCAATGGCGGCGAGCTTTACACCACTCCAGCCGACGCTTGGCATTGCGCATGGTGATCTTAGGCTTGTGTACGGCTACTCGGCCATGGAAACCCATTTCATGAAGTTCCCACGAACAGTTATTGTGCTGACTGTGCTGACGTTGCTTCCAGAGGCAGTTTAGAGCTCGGTAGAGAGTGTTGCAACCTAGGACAGACAATTTTTATGCGCTTCAGCACTCTATGGTCTCGTTCTGTGAGCTTGTCTTGCCTACCACTTCGCGTTTGAGCCGTTGTTGCTCCTAGACATTTCCACTTCACAATAACACCACTTACAGTTGACCGGAGCAGCTCTAGCAGGGCAGAAGTTTTACGAACTGACTTGTTGGAAAGGTGGCATCCTATGACGGTGCCACGTTGAAAGTCAATGAGCTCTTCAGTAAGGCCATTATACTGCCAATGTTTGACTATGGAGATTGCATGGCTGTGTGCTCGATTTTAAACACCTGTCAGCAATGGGTGTGGCTGAAATAGCCGAATCCACTCATTTGAAGGGGTGTCCACATACTTCTGTCTATATAGTGTAGAAGTATGATCTGATGTGTTACTATATCTCAGAGCTGCACACCCTGTGGCAGAACGAGGAGCGGGCTGCTGTGTCATCTGGGAAGATGTATGACATCTGGCACCGTCGCCACGACTACTGGCTACTGGCTGGCATCGTAACGTATCCTTCCTCTGCATCTAACACAGCTGTTCGGAATTCACAGTGTGCAGGTCTCTCTGTTTGTGATGTGAAGCCCTTTTATCATGTTTGTTTTCCTTTACGGGGGAACCTCAGACATGGCTATGCCCGCTGGCAGGACATTCAGAACGACCCACGCTATGCCATCCACAATGAGCCCTTCAAGACTGAGATGCACAAGGGAAATTACCTGGAGATGAAGAACAAGTTCCTGGCTCGTCGCTTTAAGGTAAAGTGCTTATCGCTGTCATACAAACACATCTGTGAACACCTTGAATCTGAAAAGTGGACAAGACAACTGAAGGCAACATTCAATCTCCCCCTCTTTCTCTCTCTCTCACCACCACCCCCCCTCTCTCTCTTGCTCTCTCTCTCTCTCTCGCTCTCTCTCACCACCCTTCTCTCTCTTGCTCTCTCTCTCTCTCACCCCCCTCTCTCTCTCTCTCGCTCTCTCTCTCTCTCACCCCCCCTCTCTCTCTCTCGCTCTCTCTCTCTCTCACCACCCCCCTTCTCTCTCTCTCTCGCTCTCTCTCAATTTCATTGACATTTCTCTCCCACCCTCCCACTCTGCCCTAGCTGTTGGAGCAGGCTCTGGTGATAGAGGAGCAGTTGAGGAGGGCAGCGTACCTGAATATGACCCAGGACCCCAGCCACCCGGCCATGGCCCTGAACACTCGCTTTGCTGAGGTGGAGTGTCTGGCTGAGTCTCACCAGCACCTGTCCAAGGAGTCTCTGGCTGGAAACAAGCCAGCCAACGCCGTGCTGCACAAAGGTCTGTCATCTCCCAGTGTGTACACAGCAGCAGGACTAAAACACTGTCTACAAACTCAAGATCTGGGTGAATAATAATTAAGCATTGCATGAACTGTAGATAAGATTGGATACGTAAGTGCATTCTTGTTATTGACTGTGTGTGTGTGTGTGTGTGTGTGTGTGTGTGTGTGTGTGTGTGTGTGTGTGTGTCTGTGTGTGTCTGTGTGTGTCTGTGTCTGTGTCTGTGTCTGTGTGTGTGTGTGTGTGTGTGTGTGTGTGTGTTCCAGTACTGAACCAGCTGGAGGAGCTGTTAAGTGACATGAAGGCGGATGTGACGCGGCTTCCTAACATGTTGTCCCGGATCCCCCCAGTGTCTTCGCGTCTGCAGATGTCTGAGAGGAGCATCCTCAGCCGCCTCACCAGCCGCGGCAACGAACCTCCGCCCCAACAGGTACTGTACTGTCATTGGCTCTGTTATGGTGATAGGTAGTTTTGGTTGATTCCATCATTGACAGGATGTGTAAAATGTTTACTCTACCTCCAGCCGTTCGGCCAGGGCTCATTTGCCTGTTCCCAGATGTACAGCACTGGCTTTGGGGGCAGTTTCCGGGGGCCTGCAGGTGAGGCCATGGTCAACTATAGCCAGATGCCCCTGGGACCCTATGTCAGTGGTAAGTGGCCTGTCTCTACACGACTTTTAACTGTAAGACAAGATGTTTCAGCTGAACAGCCGTGGACAGAATGTATGAAAAAGAGGGAGCACTGTAAGATGAACTACTGCTCTGCTTCTCTTTCTAATAATATGTTAGGGAATACATAGCTTCAAATATTTTATTTGGGTTATCTCTTTTGCTGAGCACCCTTTGTTTGGTATCCCTGTTTGGTATCCCTTCACTCCCCCCCAATCATTTTTCCCTTTCTAGTGTCCAACGGCCCCCCACCGCCATCCAGCCACTTGGACAAGAAGTCCTGCGACCACCTGAGAGATGTCACCACCCCTGACCTTAAGTCAGGCAAGCCCAGTGATGTTATCTGTATTGAAGATTAGATAATCTACTCCAAAACTGATCTGGAGTCAGCCAAGCCAAGGGATGTCAACTACTGTATCAATGATTACAGAATCAACCCCCCAGAGAACTCCTAAAGAAGTTCTATGTCTATGGATCATAGGATAACACTAAGAACATTACACTGATGTATCTGTCTGTCGTATCAATTGCACTTCTATCTTTCAAGGATTCTTCAACATACTTTGCAGTAGCTATTTGCTTTTATGACTTAGGTTGGCGAGTCAAGCAGAGGAACTGTCTATTAGGACGTGAGAGTCAAACGACCTCATACGACCTCTGCTACCTGACATGTGGAAGCTTGTTCCCCTGCTCAGACGTTGCATGCATCAACTAATGGTTGGGTGCTACGCCATCGACTGTGCCATCGGGCACCACATTGCTATACGTAAAATACCTATCCAGGGGTTGTAAGATCTGCCATGTGTCAGCAACGGCTGGGCAGAGGAACACGACCGTGGTGATCTTATAGGATGACTGCAACTGCCCTGTCTTGGCTACAGGGAGAGCTGGGAAAGTCAAAGTTCACATGAAGATGAGCCAGTGGAGGTGCCAAGGCTGCTGTAATGAGACGTATCTGTGTCTATTTATTCCATTTAGGCCTGACTCTGCTCCCTCGTTCCCTCGTTCTGGGTCTTTTCCTCCTGCGTTCATCATTGGCCTATTCATTGTGCATCGGGACTGACCTCTGCTGGAGCTTTGTGCTTTAGCTACATACAAATAGAAGGAAAACCACGAAGGCATAAGTCTCCCCTCCTAGAATTATAGAGATGATAAGTGGGTGCACATACAGCAGCCAATTCTCTGGTCATTTTTAGTACATGTGTTTCATGGCAGAGCCTTGATTTGGAACTTGTAGGAATAAGAGTGACTTTAAGGAAGTACAGCTGCACTATGCCTCACCCCATAAAGACTGCCATCTCCCGCCTCTGGAGAAAGGGATCCTAGTTACAGAGCTGCATTAGCTACTAATATACTAAGGGTTCCCCTTTGTAATGTACATAGTTCAAGAGACTGCTGTTTATTTTGCCTTGCATAATCATTGTGAATTTAATGCATACATGCATAACAATGTAACAGGCTGGATTAGTGCAAAAAGTGACGATCACATAGAAGTTACAGAACATATCTAACTGTGGTACAGTTTGTAACCATTTGTACATTTCAGAAGAGACTCAAGTCTAGCCTATTTCTGCCAATGGTATAGTACATGTATTTCTTTAACATTTGAATGTGATTATTGGCTGTTGCCTGCTACACATACAGCTCCTCCCTCCCTCTTCCATTTTGAGAAATGCTAAAACAAAAAAGTGCTTATGACACTGCGTCCGTCACCTTTTGGCCTAGGTTTCATGTTTTCCATGAAAAGTGCTTTATTGTGTGTTCTTCATGTTAAGGTAAAGTGTTATTTCAGTATTTACTGCTTTAGTGCCACTAAAAGACGGCTGCGTACTCCGTGTCCTGGATGGCTAACGTCCCAGATTGTATGCTGATAATCTTAGACTTGGGTGAAATTGTTTCCATTAAGAAGTGAGGACAGTGGTTGAATTAGATAGCTAATTCAATCATCAATAGATTAGAATCTTCATAGATATTAGCCATCAAGGAACAAGGTTGGAGAGCATTACAGTAAAAGTATCAAAATGTATTTTTATGTTTCTTTTTATATATGGGTTCCTTGGAAGAGAACTGGTTATTGCATTGCGTGTTGTGAGGACTAAACTGTATCAGAGCGACAGCATGGATTCACTTGACAATACTGTTTATTCCATCTGTCTGCTAATGTGATTGTCCAAAGTGAAACTACTGGTTTATATGTTTAATGAGACTTCATTTGTTCAGATTCTTCAAGAATGTGTGTATTCAATTTTCTCATTGCAATGTTTGCTCTTATTTTTCTCAAAGAGTAATAGAGGCATTACCTATTTGTATTGTTTTTAATGACAGGGCTCTAGCACTTACAGTATGTGGAGGTTTTGAGAAAGAAATTGTGAATGGACCATCCTGAACTGAAGAGATTCCTGTATACAGGGTCTGATTGTAGCTCTGCTCTTTAGGCTTTTTATATGAACCTCCTGAGGTGCTCTGTCATGCCCTCTGTTGGCTGGAATGTGTAACTACATATTGTTTCAGTGGCTGATCCCAAATGGACCCCTAAGCCCTACTCCCTATGCACCTGTGGAGGTCTGAGAGGATTTGAACGGTATAAGCAACATGGTGAAACTTCCACATAGTGTATCATAGGGCAAGGTGGAGCTATAACCATATTGCTTACACCCGTCAAATCCTCTAAGATCTCCCAAGGGCATAGGGCGTACTGTAAGTCTTAAGGCTCCATTTGGGATTGGGCCACTGTCTTCTCAGACAAAGCACTTCACCTGAAGTTGAGATAGGAATTTCAACAAATAGGGCACATATCAGTTCGTAAGCTATTATTTTGCACCCAATTGAGTGACTGTTTATCAGTGCTGTTCTGTCCATGGAGTGTGCAGTCCCAGTGTTTCTGTTCAGCCTGTTACTCAATTTGTAAGTCATATGAGGGTCCCTGTGTGGACTAAAGTGTTGGTTTGGATGGTTTGGACAAGACCCACACCTTGTCATAAATTGGAATAGTGTCACTGGACAGAAGCAAATAGCAATGCTATGTAAATACTAAGATTTCCAGTGTTTTGTCTCTCTCATACTCTTATCGATCATGTACCTAACTATACTGAAAAAAATATAAACTCAACATGCAACAATTTAAAAGATTTTTCCTAGTTGCAATTCATATAAGGAAATCAGTCAATTGAAATGAATTAATTAGGCCCTAGTCTATGGATTCACATGACTGGGCAGGGTTTTAGCCATTGGTGGGCCTGGGTGGCAGCATGACCAGGCCCACCCACCAGGCCCACCCATTGGGGAGTCAGGCCCAGCCAATCAGAATTAGTTTTTCCCCACAAAAGGGTTTCTCCCCCACTGTGCTGGACGTGGTCTGCGGTTGTGAGGCCGGTTGGACGTACTGCCACATTCTTTAAAACGATGTAGGAGGCAGCTTACGGTAGAGAAATGAACCTTCAATTCTCTGGCAACAGCTCTGGTGGACATTCCTGCAGTCAGCATGTCAATTGCACGCTCCCTCAAAACTTGAGGCATCTGTGGCATTGTGTTGTGTGACAAAACTGCACATTTTAAAGTGGCCTTTTATTGCCCCCAGCACAAGGTGCACCTGTGTAATGAGCGTGCTGTTTAATCAGCTTCTTGATATGCCACCCCTGTCAGGTGGATGGATTATATTGGCAAAGGAGACATGCATCCTAATAGGGATATAAACAAATTTGTGCACAAAATTTGAGAGAAATAAGCTTTTTGTGTGTATGGAACATTTCTGGGATCTTTTATTTCAGCTCATGAAACATGGGACCAACATTTTACATGTTGCATTTATATTTTTGTTCAGTGTTCATAGTATGCGTGAGAGAAAATGAATGTTGCAGGGTAGTTGCCATAGAACTGCAATGTGCACACAGAATGTGTTCAATCAAATCCACGTCTGTTTCCTTACGGAGTGCTGAAGTGACTGAAATCAAATTGTTTAAATTAAATGCAATCAAACTGAAGTCAGTATGAATGTAATGTGTATGTAAGAAGGCTTCAGTCTAATATTATAAATATATTTACAGTATATGTACATGCTTATAAACAAGGCTTCAAAAGCTACCAAAAGACCATGGTAAAGGCACCTTTGTTGCAGAGAATGCACAGCATGTGAAATGTTTTGTATGAAGGTTCACTTTGGTAAAGAAAGAGATGGTTGCTCTGCGTAGCTAGCTTTGAGAGAGCTATTGAATTCAAGCAGTGTTATTATAATGGTACAGATGTTTGTGCTAAATTGCAAATCAATGAAAAAAAGTTAATTGTAATCTTTTACTTTGTACTTTGTGTATTTGTTCAATGTATTTTAATAAATCCTCTCGACAACAATAGACATACCTCATTGTTGCTTTGATAAATGCACATCTGAGAAAATAAGCAAATTCTCAGCTTGAGTATGTATGTATGTGTGAACTGTAAAGCTTAATTTTTAAGTAGACTTTCTGTTGCTCTGAGTGGAACCCACAGGGCAAATGGAAGGTTGGCCGCCCAAAAAAGGCATGGAACAGGACAAATGAGAAGGAGATGAAGAAGACAGGAACCACCTGGAATTATTTCAAGAAAACGTTCCAGAACAGAGTTAGATGGAGATGCACCGCTGAGGAGCTGAAAGGACTAAGTCACGTAAGTCAAGTTGCTCTGAAGCATCAATAAAGAGAATGAAGAAACTGGAGAAAAGCTGTTGTATTTTTGCTTGTATTATCTTTTTGCTTTTTTTGGGGGGTTACAGGTACAATACTCATGTACATTTACAAAGTTTATATCCTAGGCCACTCCAAAAAAACGGAGAAAAAAGAATTACATACAGAGAAATTATCATAATAATACAATTGGTATGTAAAGAAAATAGAAACGAAAAGTGGTGGGCCTATCCCCCCTATTTATTTATTTTATTTAACTAGGCAAGTCAGTTGAGAACAAATTCTTATTTACAATGATGGCCTACCCCGGCCAAACCCGGACGACGCTAGGCCAATTGTGCGCCGCCCTACTCCCAATCATGGCTGGAGGTGATGCAGCCTGTATTCAAACCAGGTACTGTAGTGATGCCTCTTGCACTGAGATGCACTCTCCTTAGACTGCTGTGCCACTCGGGAGCCCACATTCTCCCCAGCCCAACATGTCTCCGTCCAACTCCCCGGCAGGAAAGTTGACTGCACAATCTGCTTCCTGCTGTTCATGGAGAGGCAAGATCTATTTCTAATAAAGATGCCCATTTTGAATTGTAGCTTTTTATCTAGCTCATCAGTATGTTTTTTAAACGTTAGATCTTTATCAATCCAAACGCCCAGATATTTATAAGCGGGATCCCGCTCATTGAGAGAGCCACCCAATGAGTGAATATGTAGCCCATCTGAGACATTTTTCAGTGAATTAGTGAACAACATATATTTAGAATAAGTTTTAAATCATCAAGGGCTTTCTGTAATGCAACAAAATCAGATTGCAACTCTAACATAGCTTGGTCAACAGTCGGTGCAATGGCATACATAACCATATCGTCTGCATACAGACGAATATTACAGAATGTAATAAATAGACCAATATTATTTATATACTGTAAATAGTAAAGAGAACAGGTACCGACCCCTGCGGTACAACTTTCATAATATTGAGAAAACTAGACTTGACACCATCAGAAAGCACACATTGTGTCCTGTCTGTCAGATACTGTTTGCAATACTTATTGTCCAGGCCCATTTCTGAAGTTTTTAGTTTTCTTTCGTACTTTTTTTTACCCATTTTTCTCCCCAATTTTGTGATATCCAACAGGGGCAAAGGTCGAGAGCCATGCATCCTCTGAAACACAACCCTGCCAAGCCGCACTGCTTCTTGACACACTGATCGCTTAACCCGGAAGCCAGCCACACCAATGTGTCGGAGGAAACACTGTACAGCTGGCGACCGAAGTCAGCATCCATGCACCCGGCCTGCCACAAGGAGTCACTAGAGCGCGATGGGACAAGGTCATCCCAGCTGGCCAAACCCTCCCCTAACCCAGACGACGCTGGGCCTATTGTGCGCTACCTCATGGGTCTCCCGGGTCGCAGCCGGCTGTGACACAGCCTGGGATCAAACCCGGGTCTGTAGTAACGCCTCAAGGTTTTTAATGGATAGAGAATGGTCAACGGTGTCGAATGACTTAGAAAGGTCTATAAATAGGGCAGCACAATGTTATTTTTTGTTGTAATTTAACACATCATCTAACACAAGCAGAGTGGCTGAAACAGTGCTATATCCAGATCTAAAACCAGACTGAGAATAGAGTGAGCAGTTAAACAAGTTCTTAGCTGGGAGTTGGTCAGGGATTCTTGTACCCTGGCTAGGCAAGATAATTACCGCCCCATCTCCAATCTAAATCAGAAGGATCTCCGCCTTTATGTAAGGGGAGTACATCTGCTGCTTTCCAAATCTTAGGGAAAACACCAGTAGCAATTGTCAAGTAAAATATACAGGTTAAAGGTTAAACAATGACTGGGGCAGAGAGCTGTAGTAAGAATGGGTCAAGTGACTCAGCCCCTGTGGATTTCTTTACACGGATCTTTAGCAAGGCACTTAATATACTACATATTCTATCCATATACTGTCTATAAGGTCGATACATACCATCATATACTGCATATTTACAGAATATTCCAGACTCTGACATTGTACGTCCTAATATTTATATATTTGTTAATTCCATTCTTTAACTTTTTAGATTTGCATGTATTGTTTTGTATTGTTAGATATTACTACACTGTTGGAGCTTGGAACATAACACATTTCGCTACACCCGCAATAGCATCTGCTAAGTATGTGTATGTGTCAGGGCTGTGCGCTGCTGGTGGAGAAGTCAGGTGCAGGAGAGCAGGGAGTATTGAACAAGCGCACACTTTATTATGGCAGTAGAGAAAATAACAGAAGAACACAGCTTCTTGAAAACCTCCAGCCCACAAGGCAAAAATGTAAGGCGCGATAAATGTTCAATACAAGACACTGTAATACAAAATAAACAAACCGTGTGCAAAAAACACGGAAACATGAAAACCCAGTCTGGCGCATAACGATAACCACGTAACACGAAACAATTACACACAAAGACATGGAGGGGAACAGAGGACTAAATACATGCAGTGTGATTATGGAATGAAAACCAGGTGTGTATGGAACAAGACAAAACAAATGGACATATGAGAAATGGAGCGGCGATGGCTAGAAAGCCGGTGACATCGATCGCCGAACGCCGCCCGAACAAGGAGAGGAGCCGACTTCGGCGGAAGTCGTGATAGTATGTGACCAATAACATTTGATTTGTTTTAATACATCGTAGACGTCAAATGGTTGAAATTAAAATAAAGTATCAGAGTCTGTTAGAGCATCATTCTCCACAATCTGTTCTGAGGTGGCTAAAAGACTCCCCGTTTCAGAGACTATTCTTTCAAACAGGTGGCCAGCTGAAGCAAAATGGTTATTAAAAGCACTACACATTTTCATTTTGTCTAAAATGGGACCAGAGGCTGTCAAAGCCTGTTGGGGCAACGAGGGGGTGGAGTTTTGTTTCAAAGATTTGACCACTTTCCAGAACTTAGCTGGATTACCACCACTCTGATACACAATTCAAGAAATATGTTGATTTTGCTTTTCTAACCATCTATTTCTCAAATGTCTGGAGGACTGCCAATCAGACGTACAATCATTCAGTCTAGCCTTAGCACAAGCTACATTTCTTTCCTGTCATTTCTCAGTCAATTCATGTGTGAACCAAGGATTTGATTTTCCTTAGCCTTTTTCCTTAGATTTTCCTCAACAAATGCAGATTAAGATCACCCACTAATAATAATTTGGATTTAGCATAGTTAGACAGCAGGTCAGACAATTTGCTGACAGCACATACGGAGGCAGAGGGAAGGCGATAAACTCCCACTAACATTAGTTTGGCATTCTTACAAAGGGACACATTTAAGACTAGGCATTCAAATTGCTTTGGGACAGAGATGGTAATACACACAGCAACATTCAAGTTGTTCTTTATGAATATGGAAACACCCCCACCCCTGCCAGCTCTGTCAGATATATAAACATTATATCCATTCAGAGACACATCAGAGTCTGGCACAGACTTGTTTTTTAACCATGTCTCAGTAATTATCTAATTGTCCGTGTTTGAGAAGACAGAAGTACAATATGATCCATTTTCTAAATCAAACTTCTGACATTTACATGAATCAGCTCAAATCCACAACTGCGGGATTTCATATCAGACAGAGTATCTAACACAAACATGCTAATTATCAGTAGATAACCCTTATATGAAATAGCCATGCGGTTGGCTTGAAATGGTATAGATAAAAGATTGCTTAGAACTGTGCCATTTGGTCTATGCCTCGAATGAGGATGTGGATTAATAGAAGACTCAATAAGGGTTACCTGCTCCGGGCAAGGACTGATATCCCATCCCTTTTTAAGTAGTCTTTCAATGTTAGCACTCAGCATCCAAGCTCCTCTCCTGTTCAGGTGCAGGCTGTCCCTTTTTTAGGAACTGCGGTCACTCCCAAAACAGATTGAAATTGTAAATAAAATCCAACACTTTTTCAGAGCATAGACCTGATTTCATCCAAGAGTCCAGTGCTTTTAGCTGGGAGAAGTGATCAATTCCTTGACCGTAACATAGTAGATGCTTGCTTACCTTGCCATGTATATCAACTAATGGTCAAAAGTTTTAGAACACCTACTCATTCAAGGGCTTTTCTTCATTTTTACTATTTTCTACATTGTAGAATAATAGTGAAGGCATAAAAACTATGAAATAACACATATGGAATCATGTAGTAACCACAAAACCTGTTAAACAAATCAAAATATATTTTATATTTGAGATTCTTCAAATAGCCAACTATTGCCTTGATGATAGTTTTGCACACTCTTGGCATTCTCTCAACCAGCTTCATGGGGGGGCCCTATTTGGTAAAAGACCAAGTCCATATTATGGCAAGAACAGCTCAAATAAGCAAAGAGAAACGACAGTCCATGATTACTTTAAGACATGAAGGTCAGTCAATACAGAAAATGTCAATGTTCTTCAAGTGCAGTCATAAAAACCATCAATCGCTATGATGAAACTGGATCTAATGAGGACCACCACAGGAAAGGAAGACCCAGAGTTCACTTCATGACAGTTACCAGCTTCAGAAATTGCAGGCCAAATAAATGCTTCACAGAGTTCAAGTAACAGACACAACTCAACATCAACTGTTCAGAGGAGACTGTGTGAATCAGGCCTTCATGGTTGAATTGCTGCAAAGAAACCACTACTAAAGGACACCAATAAGAAGAAGAGACTTGCTTGGTCCAAGAAACATGGGCAATGGACATTAGACCAGTGGAAATGTGTCCTTTGGTCTGGAGTCCAAATTGGAGATTTGTCTTTGTGAGACGCGGTGTGAGTGAACGGATGCTCTTCGCTTGTCAATTTCCCACTGTAAAGTATGGAGGAGGATGTGTTATGGTGTGGGGGTGCTTTGCTGGTGACACTGTCTGTGATTTATTTAGAATTCAAGGCACAATTAACCAGCATGGCTACCACAGCATTCTGCAGTGATACGCCATTCCATCTGGTTTGGGCTTAGTGGGACTATGATTTGTTTTTCAACAGTACAATGACCCAACACACCTCCAGGCTGTGTAACGGCTATTTTACCAAGAAGGAGAGTGATGGAGTGCTGCATTAGATGACCTGGCCTCCACAATCCCCCGATCTCAACCAAATTGAGCTGGTTTGGGATGAGTTGGACTGCAGAGTGAAGGAAAAGCAGCCAACAAGTGCACAGCATATGTGAGAACTCCTTCAAGACTGTTGGAAAAGCATTCAAAGTGTAGCTGGTTGAGAGAATGCCAAGTGTATGCAAAGCTGTCATCAAGGCACAGGGTGGCTATTTAAAGAATCTCAAATATAACATTTATTTTGATTTGTTTAACACTTTTTTGTTTACTACATGATTCCATATGTGTTATTCCGTAGTTTTGATGTCTTCACAATTATTCTACAATGTAGAAAATAGTAAAAATGAAGAAAAACCCTTGAATGAGTAGGTGGTCTAAAACTTTTGATCGGTAGTGTATATATATTCTGTCTCTGTAGATGGGAGTGATTTTAGAACTGTTTAGAGTTTGACTTTTGAACTGCAGGCTTTTTAATGGGGCTTAACCTCTGATCAAATCTCATCCTGATGTCTACCAGCAGTTCAGGTCACTGACTGCCTGGCCGTACAGTAAATGTACTTAGGAGCAGAAATAGAGCCATTGACATAATAGGTCAGAGGTCAAGACATTTAGCCAATCACAGATTCTCTTGCCCTGACTAAATAGTGACCAAAATGTTTTGAAATATATATATGAAAAGGAAGATGTGTTTACTTACAAATACAGTACTTCATTCCTTGTATTCCCCAAGTCCTTGCCTTGGTGATGTAATCACTAAAACTATTCCCCCTTTCACCCTGAGTGTCCACTCCTAATTCCTCTTGACCCAGCCATGACATCTGCATATCTGCTCTGATTGGGGCATGTGCCCTACTCTAGCATTTCTATTGGCCAATGCCAAGATTTGTGCTCTGTCTTTGGCCTGCTTTGTGCTGCTGTCTGATAAGCTGCAGGGGGCAGGAGAGTGGAGGAGGGAGGGAGGGACTAAACAAGAGGGGAGAGAAAGAGAGGGGAAGAGGGAGAGAAAGACAGGGCAAAACAGTTTGAAAAAGAGAGAGGGGAGGAACAGATGGGGGAGACTGAACCATAGAAGTGAGAGAGAGGGGAGAAGGGGGAGCCTCATTCAGAGCAGCTAGTGTGCAGAGCAGGGAAGAACTTACTTGGTGTGGGAAAGTAAATAGTGCAGGATATTTCCAGTCTACTCTGCCTGAGGCTGGAGCCCTAGCAGCTTCAAAAGCAGACAGGGTGATAAGTATGAGGAACCTGTCAGTATAGAAGCAGGACGTTCATGGGAAGTAACCTTAAAAGCCCAAAGGGAGTAACTGAAGCTTGTTAGTGGAACTACTGAGGACCAGAAGGTGAGAATGTTTCTACTATATTCTCTTTCCTCTGATTACTCTTTTTCTGTTTCTTAAAAAAATATATATATTTCCAAGCAACAAAGACAGGAGCTTTGTCAGAGGGGCCATGGATGGAGTGGGGGTGGGTGAGTGTGTGTTGTTTTGCACTCTCAATCCCTGTGTCCGAAAGATTTCAGCTTGGGGTAGAGTTGGGGAGGAGGAGAGGAGAGCACTGCCCAAAGCTGGGTGGCCTCTATTTGAATACACTCTCTCACAAATAATTATGCCAGGACTAGTCTTCAGGGCTGTGTCAGGTGTTTCACTACCCATCTTATCAGGGGTAAGACCATGAGGCACTATGGTCCAGAGACAGACACCATCTTTTGGCCCTTTGGGAGGATGGTTCATTGATCCGTTGATTCCAGTCAGAGCTGGGCCAGAGCTACTCCACTGCACTACAATACTGTCTGTACCCCCTACATCACCCCAGGCTGAAACAGGAGTCCCTATCCAGCCCTAGTGTAGGGTCTGCTTCCTGGAGTACAATAGCCCCTCCCTGTATGAATTTCACGCTGCCTCACCTCAACAGAGGCGAAAAGAGAAGGGAGAAGGGTCCTCTGATCTGCGTTTTGGAAAGATGTACTGTGTTTCTCTCTCTAGCCGGATGTTCTAGCAGTCAGACTGTTAGTTTCTTTTCCCCTTGTCTGACAATCAAGTTCCATTAATAGTCCATGCATGTCTGGCCTGTAGCTTAAACCATAAAGCTTCTCCTATGAATAGGAACCCACTCTCCTTCTCCTCTCATGCCACAGACAATACACAGCTGAGGCCTTCCCACTCCTGGAAGCCCTAGGGAATGGGTAAGGAGATTTAGGAGTACATTCGTAGGAGAGTAGTGTGTTGGTATATTGAGGTACATAGGAGGATGTTTGGTATAGAGCTGTTTGGTATCGCTCTGTTTGCATCGTGTCAATTCCCTCATACTTGCTGTAACTGTGCTATAACTTGCATTCATACATTCATAACAAAGTGACATTCTTAAGACTGCATCAAAGGGACAGCCCAACCACCCTCTGTATTGTAATAGGTAACAATTCTGTATTCCGATACTGAAAAACAACCCTGGCTGGCCGAGACTTAACAATAGAGAAGTATCAACAAATGAACGTGCACACAAATGCTCCAAACTGGCCAATAAAAAGATTAGTCCAACGAGCCAATGACAGGACACCCAGGTCATTATGTGTATTATTATAGGCCCAGTACAGTCAACATGATTTCCTGTGTTTTAAATATATTTCCATACTAATACTGTGAAATTGTGAAAATTGTGATAATGTCCTTTTAGTGTTACAGCTGTTTGAAAAGACTGCCTGAAATTTCAGCCTGTTTTGGTGGAATGGAGTTTGGCCTGCCTGGTGACATCAGCAGGAGGTAAAGTGGTTAATAGACCAATAAGAAAGAGAGTTTTAAACCTCTCTGCCAATTAGAGCACATTTTCAGTTTTTCCCTCCCCACTCAGACGACCTCCAGACAGTCCTAGCAAAATTCTTGCTTGAGAAATTTGCTACTTGCTAAAAATATATTTTTGTTTATTTTTTATCATTTGAATAGAAAAATTGTTACCCAGAAATTATTTGACAGGAGATAAAAACGGATGCATTTCCGGACTTACCATAGCTTAACCATACACCGACATCAGAATATTTATATTACAATTACATTGTTGTTACTGAGGTGACTTACCTGCAGTATTTGGACTGAGGTATAGTCATACAGTCAGTGGTCACAGCAGAGATAGAGAGGCGGTGAGGATACAGTAACACCAACGGCGTCCTTGAGTAGTGTGACTACCATCACACACAGTGGCCACAGCAACAGCAGGGGAGGGCAACTGAAGGCCAATGTGACTCTTGTATGAATAATGTAAACCTGCATGTCTGAACAGTACAGACCACGACAGTGCATATGAAAGCAGCCCATCATGAAGGTTTCACTATGCTGACCATACAGTCTACGATGCTGTATATTCTCCATATTCAGTAATCAGTACAGTATACTGTAGTTTACAATGGAGCTTAGAATAGGAGAAAAACAAACTGGGTTATGGTATATGATTCATTCTACTGTGAGCTAAATCTGACAGTCAGATACTCTAACAAGTCCCTATGCGAAATGTTTGTCAGGAGTTGGTTGGAGAATCATGGTGGAGGCATACAATCCATTAGTATGTGTTACAAACACTCCCACTCATGGAGCTCTGCTTTTGACAGCTAAAATGACAGTCAATCTGGTCAGAAGTGGTTAGCTTGTATCTAAATGGGTTGTCTTACAACCCTATCTTTGATTAGATGATTTCCTTTGGGAAATTGATATTCAGTGGAAGTAGGAAGGGAGCTGCCTCGGACTGTCACTTCTCCCAACTGTTTGTTGTCCATGGATCTTGTTGAAGAAGACACCCACGAGAGAGAGGAAGTTTTGAAACCAGTCAAACCACCCTGCATAAAATACCCAAGGAAGACCCTAGATAAAAGAAGGCTGTCTTCTGTAAGAATTCCATTGCTGTTAATTCAGTCTCTACTCTCCACCAGCTGCTCTGTTCTATTGTCCAATGATGTACCCTGACTGCCTCTCCCTGTCTGACCAATGACTTGCCCGGCCTGGGCATTATGCATGCAGCCAGCAATGGACACAACATGGCAACAGGTGTTGTTCATGTGGCATGTTAATAACGTTAGTGTGTGAGTAGAGTATGAGGGTGTGTGTGGATGTTGGGGGGAGGGGGGTGACTGGGATGGATGAAATGGGGTTACTGGGAAACAAAATTCTGGAAACTTTCCCCAAGTTTTTGTGGGTGAAACGCCACATTCAGTTCAGCCGATCTCTCCCCACTCATGTTCGAATTCCAACAAAGCTCTATGGATCCATACTTCTATAGATATTATATGAATGTGGTGTATTTGATTATGTGTATCAAATTAGAGACATATATAATTATGTGTATCCAAGATCTCCTTGACATCATGACACCTTCCCCAAACATTACCACACCATAGCGGTGCTGCTGACCTCTTTATTTGGGTTAGGGTGTATTTGCTTCATCTCCATTATGCAAGCTATCCAATTTTCCTCAAGAATGGCTTTAGGACAGAACTAGTTCAATCTCCTTTGTTTCCTCTTGTCCTAGTCTCTTTTGACAGGCTGTCTAAAGGCTTTTGCACACAAAGTTTAGTTTTTAAATGTATGTCGTACAAAGTATTTCAACATGAGGAGGGGATTCCAGAGTTTGAGGAGCCTAGTGTCACGTCCTGGCCAGTATAAGGGTTAATTGTTATTGTAGTTTGGTCAGGACGTGGCAGAGGGTATTTGTTTTATGTGGTTCGGGGTGGTGTGTTATTTAGGAGGGCATTTGATTTATGTATTCCGGGGTTTTTGGGCACTGTTTGATATTCATGTAATTCTATGTTTAGTCTAGTGAGTCTGGTTCTATGTTTAGGTAATTGGGGTGGAGACTCTCAATTGAAGGCAGGTGTGGTCTATTTGCCTTTGATTGAGAGTCCCATATATTAGGGTGTGTTTGTATTTTGTGGGAGATTGTTTCTTGTTTAGCGTGAGTGAGCCTTTCAAGACTGTTTGTTTTGTTTGTTTGTTTGTTTGTTTGTTGTTCTGGTGTTCACTTGATTATAGTTTAAATAAACGTCAAGATGAGCATACACAGTCCTGCTGCATATTGGTCCTCCTTTACCAACGACAACCGTGACACCTAGTGAGGAACACAACAGCAACAAACTACTCTGAGTGTACAAAACATTAGGAGCACCTGCTCTTTCCATTACATAGACTGACCAGGTGAAAGCTATGATCCCTTAGTGATGTCACCTGTTAAATCCACTTCAATCAGTGTATATGAAGGGGAGGAGTCAGGTTAAGGAAGGATTTTTAAGCGTTGAGACATGGAGACATGGATTGTGTATGTGTGCCATTCAGAGGGTGAATGGGCAAGACAAAAGATTTAAGTGCCTTTGAATGGGGTATGGTAGTACAGGGTTTCCCAAACTCGGTCCTGGGGCCAGTGCTGTTTTTTGCCATAGCACTATACAGCTGATTCAAATAATCAAAGCTTGATAATGAGTTGGTTATTTGAATCATTTAGCCAACTTCACATAACTGTGGGAAGCATTGGCGTCAACATGGGCCAGCCTCCCTGTGGAAAGCTTTCAACACTTTGTAGTGTCCATGCCCTGATGAATTGAGGCTGTTCTGAGGGGGGTATGGTAACACTTCATTTTAGGAAGGTGTTCCTAATGTTTTGTACACTGTATGTTTTGCTGGCAATGGCAAGTACGTTTTTTTTATGTAAAAAGTGACATGAGCTCATTAGTTTTCATTGTGCACGTTTTTTTTTGTACCATAGTAGCTGTAAGACATGCCAAAGCAGAACTTATTATGAAAGATTATTTTACCAGTCCTGCTTTTCTTCTTTTGGAAAAACCCTGGTGATCCTGGTGGTCCATTATACATGGCGGTAGACAGCTAAAGTATTGAACCCCAAGAGGACAGTGGTTATCATAGATTTTATCCCACAGATACTCCATTATACTGAGCAGAGCCTGGCTCTGACACATCACATAGAGCACAGCATGTCCGTGACCCTCTGACCTGTGATCTAACTCCCAGCTAGCCCAGCAGTTCAGTTATCAACACAGAAACAACGCTTTCTGAGTGTGAACAGAGGTTTCTCCTCCTACAAAAGGCTCATTGTTTATTAGAGCAGTAAGTGGGCCGGCTGGAGAAACTGGGTTTGTGGTACAGTGAACGGGATAGAGTCCATGGTGGGCTGGGTTCACACATGACTAGAATTGCACCGACCGTGTGGATATGGTTAGTATTACCCCTAAAGGATAGAGTCTGTGAGTCTCAAACCTGGCCTACTTTGCCGCTTGTCATGTGTAATATTATTTCAAATTAAGATCAGTAAAAGTATCCCTGTGTAATTCCAAGCCATCACCATGCCAACAACATTATAGTACCTCACTTCCCTAAAACTGACCGGATTTCCTCAGAATTGTCAGGAGACTGCTTGCGTTGATGAGGCTTGTAAAACTGTAATTGACATTCTTGAGTCAGCCTTTGTATTCAGGGGAAGATTTGGACTGAAAAGGAATTGTGCAATCTCCAAGTGGGCCAGCGCCAAGCTCCTTTCCCGCGTAGGCACCGATGATCATGTCCACCCCTCTCTACCCTATGCTGTCATTCGCCAGAGGGCCGTGCAGACAGTCCTATCAGGGCCAGGAATGTTCCTGCAGAGGAAACAGTTAGCAATAATCAAAATGTAAAGCACAAGCTGTACTGTGAGAGTTCACCAGAAGTCCAGGACTCAGGAGTGGTGCTCTGCTATAGATATAAATCCCCCCCAGGGTGTAAAGTTTAGGTATTTAGGCCAGACACGTATTTATGCTCAAATTTAAAACAACCTGTATGGGCTCATCACTCTCAGGGTATAGATATCTCCATTAATCTTTAGGAAAGCCCCTAATTATGCTAACAGCCTTTCTCAGCCATATGTCCTGCTTTTATACTGGAACTGTAATCCCCTCTCTGTTTCATGTCTCTCTCTCTGTGGTTCTGGGGGCAACCATAATTCTGCCATGCTTAAAGGATTGGAGTTTTTTACAATCCTGAGAAAGCAAACTGGTCAAAACAACCTGTTGCTAGTGACCCACATGCCGAAATGTAGGTAATACAGCATACTGTGACATGGTGAGGTTGGACCCAGGTGCAGAGAAGAGACCAGATGAGGAATCAGCGGTTAAGAATAAACATAATATTTTACTGAGAAACGGTAGTGGAAGGATCACAGTAACACTGGGAAAACAACAAACACTAAGTCTCAAACGCACCCAGGAGACAAACACGCACGGCACATAATTCAAGCTTCAGCAAAGGACAACAGTAAACACACCTCTTTTAACAGGGAAATCATAATGAGTAAATAGGACACATCTGTGTCATTAATGTCTCTAGAACGGTCTCTGCCGCCCTCTGGTGACAGGTGGAACCATGACAGTAACCCCCCCCTTTTAGGAGCGGCTCCAGCCGCGGAGCCAGGGAAACCACCACGTAGTTGGTTGAAGTCCCAAACGAGTCCCGGATCCATGATGTCCCAGGCAGGCACCCACGCCCGCCCCTCTGGGCCATAGCCCTCCCAGTCCACCAGGTACTGCAGGGTGCCTCGGACCTGACGAGCCTCCAACAGATGCTGGACAGTGTAGGCCGGGCAACGATCGACAAGTCGTGGGGCTGGAGGGGCAGGTGTGGGGGGAGAGAAGGGACTGCCAGCTTGAGACGGGAGACATGGAAGGATGGACAGACCCTCATAGACCTGGGAAGCTGGAGACGATAAGTGACCGGGTTGATGCGACTCAGGATCTTGAATGGTCCTATGTAGCGTGGAGTGAGCTTCCGCGAGTCCACCTTTAAGGGAAGATCACGGGTGGACAGCCACACTCGTTGACCCGGTCGGAGGAGCCAAGGAGTCCTTCGGTGCCGGTTTGCCTGGTGTTGGTGTTGGGCAGATTAGCAGAGCAAGGAGGATAGCTCTCTTATCCAGGTGCGGCGACATCATCAAATGAACGCCTCGGCTGATGGCACCCCTGCTTCGGCCTCTTGTTCAGGAAACGGGGAGGGGGGGTGCGAACCCGAACTAACACTCGAACGGCGACAGTGTGTTGTGAGCGTACTCTGCCCAGACGAGGAACTTGCTCCAGTTGCTGGCCTGGGTGGAGATGAAACAGTGAACTTCTCCAGCTCCTTGTTGGCCCGCTCTGTTTGCCCATTCGACTGTGGATGGAACCCCGAGGACAGACTCACTGACGCCCCCAACAGGGAGAAGAAGGCTTTCCAATACCGTGCGACGAACTGGGGCCTACGATCCGAGGCAATTTCCTGGGGAAGTCCGTGTAGTCGAAAGACATGGGTAATCATGAGATCAGCGGCCAACTTGGGTAAGGCTATGAAATAGGCTGGCTTGGAGAACCGATCAACGAACCGCCAGGATAGTTGTAAGCCCTTGGGATGGAGGTAACCCTGTGATAAAGTCTAAGGACAGGTGGGACCAGGGCCGGCTGAGGATGGGCAGAGGTTGGAGCAACCCAGCCAGTCGCTGTTGTGAGGACTTGCTTTGGGCACAGGTGGAACAAGCTGCAACAAAGAATTTCACATCCTCAATCATTTTGGGCCACCAGAATTTCTTCCTCAGGAACTCCAGTGTCCGATTAACCCTTGGATGCCAAGTTAATTTAGAGTAGTGTCCCCCTTGTGGCACTCGAGAATGGGCTGTTCGTGGAACATAAAGTCTGTTAGTGGGACCCCCATCGGAGTCAGGATCTCGGGTCTGGGCTTGTTGTACCGTGGTCTCTAGACTCCATAATATGGGAGCCACAATGCGGGAGCTGGGGATGATGGGTTCGGAGTCCCTCTCCTCGTTAGAGACATTGTGTTGGCAGGACAGGGCATCTGTCGAGATAATGTGGTCCAGGAAAGAGACTTGGGATACATGGAACTCACACTTCTCAATCTTGACATATAGTTGACTCTGCAGGAGGCGTCTCAGGAATTGGCGGACGTGCAGGATGTGTTCCGGAAGAGTCTTGGAGAAGATCAGGATGTTGTTGAGGTAAACAAAGATGAACTGATTCAACATATCCCTAAGAGTGTCATTGACCAATGCTTGGAAGACTGCCGGTGAGCTCGATAATTGGAATGGCATGACTAAATACTCAGTGGCCACTAGGGGTGTTAATAAAGGCAGTTTTCCATTCATCTCCCTCCCTGATTCTCACCAGATTGTAAGCGTTGCGGAGGTCCAGTTTGGTGAAGAATTGGGTCCCCTGGGCCAGCTCCAAGGCAGTGGACATCAGGGGTATGGGTAACAGTTCTTTATCAGGATCCTGTTCAGCCCTCGGTTGTCAATGCAGGGACACAGACCTCCATCCTTCTTTCCCACGAAGAAGAAACTTGTACCAGCTGGGGATGTTGAGGAGTGTATGAAACCTGACTCCGGCAACTCCTGGATGTAATTGTCCATGACTGCAGCTTCAGGGATCGAAAGGGACTAAAGACGGCCCCGGGGAGGGGTGGAGCCGGGTAGGAGTTCTATGGCGCAGTCGTAAGGATGATGAGGAGGGAGGGTGAAGGCCTCCCGGAGTTTGAAGTATTCAGGAGGGAGAATTGAGAAGTCTTGGTCTTCAATGGATGCAGGGGGACATGGCGAGGCTCCAGGTGGGGGTCTTAGACATTTAGTCTGGCAGTTCTTTCCCCAGTCTAGTAGGGGTCCCGTGGACCAGGAGAGTAGTGGGTTATGTAGCGCTACCCAGGGGTACCCTAGGATAAGGGGGTTCTCGGGAGCTGTGATCAAAAGAAAACTAAGTCTCTGAGTGATTCACCCCAACCTGCAGTAGAATGGGCTTGGTCTGATATTCCACCTGGCCGGAGCCAATGGGCTTGAAACTCCATTGAAGGCTTGAAACTGCAGAGGGATAGGACATTTCACGCAGGGGATTTGTAATTCTCTGACGAAGTCTTGATCAATGAAGTTATCTGCGGTCCGAGAGTCCACGAAGGCTTGAATCTGGTGCTGACAGTTGTCCCAGTGGAGGGTTGACAGACTGGGTAGCCGGGGGGTAATTGCACAGCTTGTCAGGTTCTCCCCTTGTCCTGGCGAGCCCTGGCATTTCCACAGTAGAGGCAGCTGGAAACACGCATGCGCCTGTCATGCTCCTGTGGGCTCAGACGTGTGAGTTTCAGCTGCATGGACTCCTCAATGATGGGTTCGGGGGGCTTAGGGTGCTCAGGAAAGCGCTGAATTCTTGCCACCAACAAAATGTTGAATATTTGGGGCATAAAATCATCGAAGCTCTGAAGATTTTGTTGTGAGGATACAGAATCAATAGACCATTTATTTTGGTATTGCCCTCAGGTAGCCTGTTTCTAGTCTCAGGTTCAGGAATGGCTGAAAATGCATAGCATTGATCTAAAATTTACCTTAGAAATAGTACTGTTAGGAGATCTGGAGAGACCGGGTCAGTCAATTACTAATATACTAATACTCTTAGTAAAAGTATTTATCTTCAACATGCAATCTGTAGATTCTATTCGATTAGATAGATTGAAATTGTACGTCAAACATCATAGCATAGTTGAAAGATATGTGTTGTGTAGAAACACTAAGTGGGTGGCCAGCAGAGATAGATGGGATGGGCTGAGGGAAGCTGAGGGTTGGTATGTGGAGTTGGAGACAAGTGGGAGTGGAGTTGCTGTGTGAGAGAGAGAATGATTGTCAAAAGATAAAGGAAGAAAAAAAGTCTAAATAAAACATAATAAAAGTACATTTGAATGACACTAAGTGGCAGTGTTTTTACAACTAATACCGGTTTGCCTGAGGCTGATGCCGTGCAGGTGTTTGTACAAATGCATATACACATACTCTCATTCAAATAAACACATACAAGAACACACACATACATGTAATAGTGCCAGACATGCACACAAACATATACAGTTGGCATTGCTGTTATGATTTCAGTTGTCCTTGATGTCCTTTGCTTTAAATGTATTATTATTATTATTATTTTGCATTGTTGTTTGCTGTTTTCTTCTGTCTTTTCCTTTTGTCTCTTTAGTTCATTCTCTTGGGGGGGGAGGGGGGGGGGGGGGGCGGACTGTGGGAGGGGTCTTGAATGGTTGACAGCTATTGGGGAACTGTGGGGGGGATCTTAGAGGGTTGGGGTTTCACAAGATTGTGATCATGAAAAAGGAAACTATGACATATATTTTATATCACTATCATGCACACGCACCCTCACACATAAGGATGGCTCTGCTCTGTTGCGGAAAGACTGATACATGTTTGATAGTCTCTTGATGCTGTATTGTTTGTCCTTCATGTTGTAATACATTAATATTACCCCCCAATATTATAGGCAATTAGCAAGACACCCCCAATAAAGGAGTGGTTCTGCAGGTGGGGACCACAGACCACTTCTCAGTTCCTATGCTTCCTGGCTGATGTTTTGGTCACTTTTGAATGCTGGCGGTGCTTTCACTCTAGTGGTAGCATGAGACAGATTCTACAACCCACGCAAGTGGCTCAGGTAGTGCAGCTCATCCAGGATGGCACATCAATGCGAGCTGTGGCAAGAAGGTTTGCTGTGTCTGTCAGCGTAGTGTCCAGAGCATGGAGGCGCTACCAGGAGACAGGACACTACATCAGGAGACGTGGAGGAGGCCGTAGGAGGGCAACAACCCAGCAGCAGGACCTCTACCTCCGCCTTTGTGCAAGGAGGAGCAGGAGAAGCACTGCCAGAGCACTGCAAAAGGACCTCCAGCAGGCCACAAATGTGCATGTGTCTGCTCAAACGGTCAGAAACAGACTCCATGAAGGTGGTATGAGGGCCCGACGTCCACAGGTGGGGGTTGTGCTTACAGCCCAACACCGTGCAGGACGTTTGGCATTTGCCAGAGAACACCAAGATTGGCAAATTCGCCACTGGCGCCCTGTGCTCTTCACAGATGAAATCAGGTTCACACTGAGCACATGTGACAGACGTGACAGAGTCTGGAGACGCTGTGGAGAACGTTCTGCTGCCTGCAACATCCTCCAGCATGACCGGTTTGGCGGTGGGTCAGTCATGGTGTGGGGTGGCATTTCTTTGGGGGGCCGCACAGTCCTCCATGTGCTTGCCAGAGGTAGCCTGACTGCCATTAGGTACCGAGATGAGATCCTCAGACCCCGCACACGGCACAAGCTTCAGCAAAGGACAACAGAAAACACATCTCTTTTAACAGGGAAATCATAATGAGTAAATAGGACACATCTGTGTCATTAATGTCTCTAGGACGGTCTCTGCCGCCCTCTGGTGACAGGTGGAACCTGATCTGTGCCTAGGGAGGAGCAGATTTGTTTTGTACAGGGTATTTCAATATTCTTCTGATTAGTGTAAAATTTGTTTACACCTTCAATTCTTGCACATTTTCTCATTTCAACACTGTCTGCTCAGGCACATTTGCTAACGGGGGTGTGTGTGGGGGGGGGGGGGGGGGGCAATGCAAATAGTCTGGGTAGCCATTTGATTAAATGTTCAGGAGTCTTATGGCTTGGGGGTAGAAGCTATTTAGGAGCCTCTTGGACCTAGACTTGGTGCTCCGGTACTGCTATGTGGTAGCAGAGTGAACAGTCTATGACTAGGGTGGCTGGAGTCTTTGACAATTTTTAGGGCCTTCCTCTGACACCATCTGGTACAGAGGTCCTGGATGGCAGGAAGCTTGGCCCCGGTGATGTACTGTGCCGTATGCACTACCCTCTGTAGTGCCTTGCGGTCGGAGGCCGAGCAGTTGCCATACCAGGCAGTAATGCAACCCGTCAGGGTGCTCTCGATGGTGCAGCTGTAAAACCTTTTGAGGATCTCAGGACCCATGCCAAATCTTTTCAGGAAGTCCACGATCCAGTTGCAGAGGGAGGTGTTTAGTCCCAGGGTCCTTAGCTTACTGATAAGCTTTGAGGGCACTATGGTGTTGAACACTAAGCTGTAGTCAATGAATAGCATTTCCACATAGCTGTTCCTTTTGTCCAGGTGTGAAAGGGCAGTGTGGAGTACAACATGAGGTGATGGCAGTGTATGAATTGCACAACAATGGGCCTCATGATCTCATCATGGTATCTCTGTTCATTGAAACTGCCATCGATAAAACGCAATTGTGTTCGTTGTCCATAGCTTATGCTTGCCCATAGCATAACTCCAACGCCAACCCCACCGGGCACTCTGTTCACAACGTTGACATCAGCAAACAGCTCGCCCACACGACGCTGTCTGCCCGTTACAGTTGAAACCGTGAAGAGCACACTTCTCCAGCGTGCCAATGGCCATCGAAGGTGTGCATTTGCCCACAGAAGTCAGTTACAACGCTGACCTGCAGTCAGGTCGAGATCCTGGTGAGGATGACGAGCACGCAGATGAGCTTCCCTGAGACGGTTTATAACAGTATGTGCAGAAATTCTTTGGTTGTGCAAACCAACAGTTTCATCGGCTGTCCGAGTGGCTACAATCCATATAAGTACTAAAAAGCTGATTTATTATTTGATTGTAATATCATGTAGTTTTTAGAATTGAGTAAATACAAATGTTGTCATTTATGTGGTAAAAACGACTGTCATTTAAAGGGGCGGGACACCAAAAATAATGTATGTACTTAATTGTATTGACAAATGTGATTCATCCATTGATCCTGAGATTGATCCTGAGAGACAATGACCAAGAATATGGAATACAGCCGGCATTAGCATTGCTGCTAGTGAAACGGGGGCCAAGCTTCCTGCCATCCAGGACCTCTATACCAGGTGGTGTCAGAGGAAGGTCCTAAAAGTTGTCAAAGACTTTAGCCACCCTAGTCATAGACTGTTCTCTCTGCTACCACACGGCAAGTGGTCCCAGAGCACCAAGTCTAGGTCCAAGAGGCTTCTAAACAGCTTCTACCCCCCTAGCCACGCTATTGCTATTTACTGCTGCTCTTTAATGATTTGTTATTCTTATCTCCTACTTTTTTTTGGTATTTTCTTAAAACTGCATTGTTGGTTAAGGGCTTGTATAAGTAAGCATTTCACCAGTGATATTCGGCGCATGTGACAAATACAATTTGATTTGATTTGAACAATGGAAGTGGTGGGGCCTATGGCAGAATGCTTCAAAAAACATGCCCGTCCTCAAAATCACTTCAAACCAAATGTTATAGCAACCCAACTACCATTAACAAATTACATATATAGAATATTGGAGGATATTATAAGAATTCTGGTGTTTCCTGTAGAATAACTCTTTTTCAGAGTGTGCATACCAATACAGCACTATGTGTACATTTAGAGGGTAGCTGGTTTCTGTATTACAGTTCTAGCAAGTATTTATACCACTGACATACTTTTATGCACTATTTTGAATGCAACTAAGCTTATTTGTCAGGTAATTTTTGTTTTTGAATTTTTGTACAAACTTAGCTGAGTACATGGGGAACTATATTTTGGGAAATGATCTGTGTATCTGGTCAGAATCTCTAATACAGGTCCCTTCCACCCTCTGGTGGTATTGATAACTTGGAATTATGTCTACAGAGATTCAAATAAAAGTCATATTTATCAAATTATATACTATAATAGGCAGAATTACTATATGCGGAATTAGCTGTTTTTGGCTGGGGTCAATATGACCCCTAAGGACATTTTGAAACAAAAACACTAAACCAGTATTTACTGTATATTTGTTGGGGGGGAAGTTGATTAAAAAAAGTCATGAAACATTTAAATAATTGAATAAACCACCTTTGGGCTATGATTAAAAGCATGCCTCTGGGGTCAAAATGACACTAGTCGGTACTAACGTTAAGACACTTTATGTTGGTGTTTCCTTTATTTTAGCAGTTACCTGTGGTTTTGCCTGTGAATCTGGGAATAGACTGTTTTCCCCCAAAATATCTTGCAGTTGTCTAAATGTTATTTTGTATTACAATTCATTTAAATGTAAACAGCATGAGTCTAACATTTCACACCATTGTTTTCTCTGGAATTTAGATCAAATAAAACTAAAACAATTTGTGTAGTAGGAGGAAGCGGAGCCCATTCTAACATGATTCAATTTGTCAGTTTCATCCTGATAGTTCCCAGCACCCATACACAAACTACAGATTATAGAGTCTTCTTTGACTGTGTAAAGTTGAAACAACTATATCAGTCAATAAAAAAGATCACAAAGTAAATAGGCCTTACCAAAATGCTTGATCAACTATTTGAAAATGAGGTTCAACTTTACATGAAGTGTCCTGAAACCTTTGTCTTTTCATGGCAGGGAAATTCCATGATAACGTAATTGCGCTGAGACTCACTTTTCTCTTAAAATGTCATGCCCCCAAAAAACCATTGATTTCAAAGTTTAACAAACCATACAACTCTATGCAGAAAGACTACTTTTAACATTTTACACTGAACATTTTACAAAAACACATGAAAAGTTTGGTAACAGAGTTTCTGTTTTTGTGTCCACATTTTTCAAAAACTTTGTTATATATCGCCTCTGAATTAAGATTCAGCTATGTCTGCAGAAATAATGGGGTGTCAGCTATCACATGACATATTGACTGTTTTTGAACTACAGTAAGTGAAGTGGATTTACACCCGGTAACGGAATTGCGGCAATGGAATATCATCATGGGTCCCTGATTTGTAAAACACAGAAATGCATAATTATGGATATAAATGTCATTCTCTTCATGGTGATGTATCGTGAACGGGTACACAAATGTATAAATATGCACTGTGCTGTCCAAACTTGTGAATTCAACTGTGGTTTGTTACTACTATGATTTCCCATTGTTGCCAATTCGATTTCAGAAATTCCGTTACCGATTTTTCTGAAATGCCATTACCAATTAGGCCCACCCACTTGGGAGCTGGCTCAGCTAATCAGAATACATCACCACCAAAGGGCTTTATCATCTCAGTTTCATCAGCTGACTGATGGCTGGTCTCAGACGATACTGCAGGTGAAGAAGCCAGATGTGGAGGTCCTGGGCTGGCGTTGCTACACATGCTCTGCAGTTGTGAGGCCGGTTGGACCTACTACTAAGTTCTCTAAAATTACGTTGGAGGCGGCTTATGGTAGAGAAATGAACATTCAATTCTCTGGCAAAAGCTCTGGTAGACATTCCTGCAGTCAACATGCCAACTGCACGCTCCCTCAAAACTTCAGACATTTGTGGCATTGTGTTGTGTGACAAAACTGCACATTTTAGAGTGGCCTTTTATTGTCCCCAGCACAAGGTGCACCTGTGTAATGGTCATGCTGTTAAATTAGCTTCTTGATATGCCATACTTGTCAGGTGGATGGATTATCTTTGCAAAGGAGAAATGCTCACTTAAAGGGATGTAAACACATTTGAGCACAAAATCTGAGTGAAATAAGCTTTTTGTGTGTATGGAACATTTCCGGGATCTTTTATTTCAGCTCATGAAACATGGGACCAACACTTTACATGTTGCATTTAATTTTTTTGTTAAGTACAAGTGTTGATATTAGTTGGCAGGGTTCTTTACTTCAATATTATTGTGTTTTGATGTATTTATACTATCTTTTAAGACTTTTTCTGGTAGATGTTTTCTGAGACTCCTGTTCCATCAGTCTTTGCTTTTTCCTAATTTTTACGATGGAAAATATGCCTTAATGTCTAAACAATCTAGACTCTTAGTTTTCATTTGACACCCAATTTGACATGCTCTTATGAACTTCACATGTTGGTGCTCATGGGTCCTTTTAGATGGAAATGGCTTGTAGTTACATAGGTCGGTTAGTACACTTTATTAGTACTTACAACTATTATACCTTTTGTGGTTTGTGTATTTACACATTTGACATTGTATATAAACAAACTCAAATCAGTTTCTAAATTGTAGCTAATTTTGTGAAGGAATATTATTTATGTTTTTTCTTCTTCAACATTTTCACTATCCCTTTGTCTCTGTTCTCTGTTCTAGAGCTTATGTCCTCTGTGATGCCTCAGCAGCAACAGAGGGAGGAAGGGGAGGAGGAGGATGAAGAGCAAGGGGAGAAGCTTGAGTTTGTCGACAGTGCTGATGAAGAGGAAGAGCCAGCAGATTGTAAAGACCTTGTCTCAGACTCTGTAAAAGCCAGTCAAAAATCAAACCAGTCATTTAAGGAGGCTACAAACCCACCACAAGACAACACACTAACACCCACTGCACACTCACAACAGCACCTCAATGCAATGCCCCCTGCTGGTCAGGAGGACGGCCCCTCCCAGGGACAATACGCCACAGCCTCTCCAGGTAAAGTGTTCTTTCTATTACATCACATTGTGAGTGACTTTTCTCCACTGGTCTCATAAGGTGCTGTCAGTTCATGAAGTGATTTCACAAGTCTCTGCTAGATAAAGCCCCGCCTTATCTCAGCTCACTGGTCACCATAGCAGCACCCACTCGTAGCACGCGCTCCAGCAGATATATCTCACTGGTCACCCCCAAAGCCAATTCCTCCTTAGCTCGTCTTTCCTTCCAGTTCTCTGCTGCCAATGACTGGAACGAACTGCAAAAATCTCCGAAGCTGGAGATTCATATCTCCCTCACTAGCTTTAAGCACCAGCTGTCAGAGCAGCTCACAGATCCCTGCACCTGTACATAGCCCATCTGTAAACAGCCCATATATCTACCTACCTCATCCCCATACTGTATTTATTTATTTATCTTGCTCCTTTGCACCCCAATATCTCTACTTGCACATTCATCTTCTGCACATCTACCATTCCAGTGTTTAATTGCTATATTGTAATTACTTATAGGCTTTTTGTTTTCTTTTGTTCTACTGTATTATTAACTGTATGTTTTGTTTATTCCATGTGTAACTCTGTGTTGTTTTATGTGTCGAATTGCTATGCTTTATCTTGGCCAGGTCGCAGTTGCAAATGAGAACTTGTTCTCAACTAGCCAACCTGGTTAAATAAAGGTGAAATAAAAAATAAATAAAAATAAATAAAAATAATAGCTTCAGACAGACAGACATAAAGAGAGCCAGGTTAAACCTTGTTGTAATTGGATAAAGAGCAGTGAAACTCTTGTTATCAGTATAGTATTGACTACCTGACTCAGTCATGCTGCCAAAAAAGCTCTGTTAATTACACTCCCAGCCAAAGCGGAAGATTTTAATCTACGGGAACTTCTGCTGGACAAAATGAAGTGACTAGTGCTTAATTAAAAGGCTTCTCACAAAGCCTACATGTAGTACAGTAATCCGCTAAGTGGGTTGTGGAGCATTCCTCTGCCCCGCTGGGGAATTCTGGGGTTGATGATGCTCTACAGTGAAAGCCTGTTACATAACCAGCGGCTGGTGGAGGAGACGGCATCAGGCTGGGACTCAGCCCTGCAGGCAAATGAGAGGGTTTACATTGTCTCTGTATAAATTAGATAATAGCTTGGGCACGGATATCTTTCATAAAAGCTGCTATACACACAATGCCTATATACAGCTAATATTAAGATTCCGATTGTCTTTTCAACAGCAATTGTCTTTGAGACACAGGAATTACCTTCCTATTCATAAAACAAGGTACATTTAGAAAGGTTTTGCTCATATTGAAACCTACTTAGATGAATTACAAATGTTTTAACTGTTCCTCCCATATGGTACATGTTGCACAAGTAAAAAAGTAAAGAGTAACATGACGTTAGCATTTTTTTTACATTATTTTCTTGGCTCTAATGTCCCCACAGATGTTCCAGTTAGCGACCCACCCAGGCGGTAAGAGACTCCCTGCTTTTTATATGCTATCACAATATGTGGGAATTGGTATTACATCCTTGGAGACCGTGTGGTTTAGTCTCGGAAGAGGAAATATCTGTCTTCATTAGGTTATCAATATATTTGCATAACACAAAATCAGATACAACTCTATTTTCATAGAGAAAGTGTGTGTCAAATTTGAAAGGTTGGACTGATATGTTCGGAAAAGGAAGTCAAAGGAGACAGCCCATCTGTGACTGAGGGTATGTGAGGAAGAAAAAAAAAATACTGAATCAGTAGCCTAAACAAGTAGTCTACAGTCTGCAGGTTATAGCAGTTGTAACGATGTGCGCTGAGAGTCGGGAAGCAAGTTCAGGGAGTGAGTGTTTTAATAAAATAAACGGAACATAATGCAAAACAAGAACCTTGAACAACGCACAGACATGAAACAGAAACAATGACGCCTGGGGAAGGAACCAAAGGGAGAGACATATATAGGGCAGGTAATCAAGGAAGTGATGGAGTCCAGGTGAGTCTGACGATGCGCAGGTGCGCGTAACAATGGTGACAGTTGTGCACCATAACGAGCAGCCTGGTGACCTAGAGGCCGGAGAGGGAGCACATGTGACAGCAGAATGCAGTATAAAAGTTATATATGAGTTAGGGGGTTCATTAGAATGTACAATAGAAACATGTTATCAACCAGTGTACTGTATCACCCTCTTCATTTGTGATCCCCAACCTTGGTGGGATCCACTGGTCCTGGGTCCACTGGTCCTGTGCTGATAGGAGAGCCAGGGCTGGCCATTCCTGTGTGCTTTCCTGTGATAAGAAAGTGGGGTAGCTGAGTGACTGTGATAAAGTATGTCTGTGTCTGTGTGTTTGAATAGGGTTTGATTGTGAGAGAAGGAACTGTTAAGTCTCTGCAGTTTCTATTCGGGAAGATTTCTGCTGAGTACACTGTTCCACTGTGGGTCAACATTCTCCCTTTCCTAGTGGAGATATCAATAGATTTTTCCACCATCAAGGTGTAAGGTGTGTGTCCGAGCATTTGCACTGTGTGTCTGTTTCAGCTAAGAATCAGATATATTTCAAATTAAATCAAATAAAAATGTATTCATCACACTCGTTGAAAACTACAGGTGTAAACGTTACAGTGAAATGCTTACTTACAAGCCCTTAACCAACAATGCAGTTAAGAAAATACCTAAAAAAATAATAAGAAACAAAAGTAACAAATAATTAAAGAGCAGCAGTAAACTAACAATAGCTATATTATATACAGGGGGTAACGGTGCAGAGTCAATGTGCAGGGGCAACGGTTAGTCGAGGTAATTGAGGTAATATGTACATGTAGGTTGAGTTATTAAAGTGACTATGCTTAGATAATAACAGAGAGTAGCAGCAGCGTAAAGGGGGGGGGGGGGGGGGGGATGCAACTAGTCTGGGTAGCCATTTGATTAGACGTTCAGGAGTCTTATGGGTTGGGGGTAGAAGCTGTTTAGAAGCCTCTTGGACCTAGACTTGGTGCTCCGGTACCGCTTGCCGTGCGGTAGCAGAGAGAACAGTCTATGACTAGGGTGGCTGGAGTTTTTGACCATTTTTAGGGCCTTCCTCTGACACCGCCTGGTATAGAGGTCCTGGATGGCAGGAAGCTTGGTCCCTCTGTAGTGCCTTTCGGTCAGAGGCTAAGCAGTTGCCATACCAGGCAGTGATGCAACGAGTCAGGATGCTCTCGATGGTGCAGAATCTTTTGAGGATCTGAGGACCCATGCCAAATCTTTTCAGTCTCCTGAGGGGGAATAGGTTTTGTCGTGCCTCTTCACGACTGTCTTGGTGTGCTTGGACCATGTTAGTTTGTTGGTGATGTGGACACCAAGGAACTTGAAGTTTTCAACATGCTCTACTACAGCCCCGTCGAGAGAATGGGGGCATGCTCGGTGCTCCTTTTCCTGTAGGCCACAATCATCTCCTTTGTCTTGATCACATTGAGGGAGAGGTGTTTGTCCTGGCACCACACGGCCAGGTCTCTGACTTCCTCCCTATAGGCTGTCTTGTCGTTGTCAGTGATCAGGCCTGCCACTGTTGTGTCATCGGCAATCTCAATGATGGTGTTGGAGTCGTGCCTGGCCGTGCAGTCATAAGTAAACAGGGAGTACAGGAGGGGACTGAGCGTGCACCCTTGAGGGGCCCCCATGTTGAGGATCAGCGTGGAGGATGTGTTGTTACCTACCCTTACCACCTGGGGGTGTCCCGTCAGGAAGTCCATGATCCAGTTGCAAAAGGAGGTGTTTAGTCCCAGGGTCCTTAGTTTAGTGATGAACTTTGAGGGCACAATGGTGTTGAATGCTGAGCTGTAGTCAATGAATAGCATTTTCACATAGGTGTTCCTTTTGTCCAGGTGGGAAAGGGTAGTGTGGAGTCCAGTAGAGATTGCATCATCTGTGGATCTGTTTGGGCGGTATGCAAATTGGAGTGGGTCTAGGGTTTCTGGGATAATGGTGTTGATGTGAGCCATGACCAGCCTTTGAAAGCTCTTCATAGCTACAGACGTGAGTGCTACGGGTCGGTAGTCATTTAGGCAGGGTACTTTAGTGTTCTTGGGCACAGGGACTATGGTGGTCTGCTTGAAACATGTTAGTATTACAGACTCAGACAGGGAGAGGTTGAAAATGTCAGTGAAGACACTTGCCAGTTGGTCATTTAGCTCATCTGGTAGGCTTGTGTCACTGGGCAGCTCTCACCTGTTCCTCCCTTTGTAGTCTGTAATAGTTTGCAAACCCTGCCACATCCGACGAGCGTCGGAGCCGGTGTAGTATGATTCGATCTTTGTCCTGTATTGATGCTTTGCCTGTTTGATGGTTCGTCGGAGGGCATAGCGGGATTTCTTATAAGCTTCCGGGTTAGAGTCTCGCTCCTTGAACGCGGCAGCTCTACCCTTTAGCTCGGTGCGGATGTTGCCTGTAATCCATGACTTCTGGTTGGGGTATGTACATACGGTCACTGTGGGGATGACGTCATCGATGCACTTATTGATGAAGCCAGTGACTGATGTGGTGTACTCCTCAATGCCATCGGAAGAATCCCAGAACATATTCCAGCATGTGCTAGCAAAACAGTCCTATAGCTTAGCATATGCTTATTCTGACCGAGTCACTGGAGTTTCCTGCTTTAATTTTAGCTTGTAATCAGAAATCAGGAGGATAGAATTGTGGTCAGATTTGCCAAATGGAGTGCAAGCTTTTTAGGCGACTCTGTGTGTGGAGTAAAAGGGGTCTAGAGATTTTTTCCATCTTGTTGCACATTTAACACATTTGGTAAAACTTGCATCACAAAGAATACTTTGAATAGAAACATTGTTGCAGAATAGCCTCAACCCAGGAAAGCAGTGGTATTGTGTGTGTGTGTCTAGGTACGTCTGATTCTAGGACCTTTAACAGATACCTTTCATTAAGTGAGACCCTTAAGATGAAAAGTCCTAGACAAAGGTCACCATGACAACTTGACACCTGACATTTATATGGCTCTGTCTTATGTTCATTTGAGCTGTAACCTTAAAGGTAAACACATTTAACACTCCACCGAAGCAACCCCACTTTACAACACTCCTTTTTCTTTATCTGCGTTCCACCCTTCCTCAACTGAGTGGTAGATCTGCAAACTGTTAAAGTAAACAATGTCACAGTAGACACATACTGTATGCAGACCTGTGTACAATGCTTTATGACTTACCGGGTGCACACAGCAGATGGGAGATGCAGTTGATATAATAGGTGGTGTGTTGTTAGGTTAGACTCGATAGAGGGAGGGAATTGATAACAATGAAGCTACAGTACCAGTCAAAAGTTTGTACACACCTATTCATTCAAGGGTTTTTCTTTATTTTTACTATTTTCTACATTGTGGAATCATAGTGAAGACAACAACACTATGAAATAACACATATGGAATCATGTAGTAACCAAAAAAGTGTTAAACAAATCTAAATATATTTTATATTTGAGATTCTTCAACGTAACCACCTTTTGCCTTGATGACAGTTTTGCACACTCTTGGCATTCTCTCAACCAGCTTCACGAGGTAGTCACCTGGAATGCATTTCAATTAACAGGTGTACCTTGTTAAAAGTTAATTTGTTGAATTTCTTTCCTTCTTAATGCGTTTGAGCCAATCAGTTGTGTTGTGACAAGGTAGGGTTGATATACAGAAGATAGCCCTATTTGGTAAAAGACCAAGTCCATGTTATGGCAAGAACATCTCAAATAAGCAAAGAGAAACAACAGTCCATCATTACTTTAAGACATGAATGTCAGTCAATGCGGGAAAATTTCAAGAACTTTGAAAGTGCCATCGCAAAAACCATCAAGCGCTATGATGAAATTGGCTCTCATGAGGACCGCCACAGGAAAGGAAGACCTAGACTTACCTCTGCCGCAGAGGATAACTTCATTAGAGTTACCAGCCTCAGAAATTGCAGGCCAAATAAATGCTTCATAGAGTTCAAGTAACAGACACATCTCAACATCAACTGTTCAGAGGAGACTGTGTGAATCAGGCCTTCATGGTCGGATTGCTGCAAAGAAACCACTACTAAAGGACACCAAAAAAATAAGAGACTTGCTTGGGCCAAGTAACATGAACAGTGGACATTAGACCTTTGGTCTGATGAGTCCAAAATTTAGATTTTTGGTTCCAACTGCCGTGTCTTTGTGAGACGCGGAGTAGGTGATCCCATGGCTTATTGGGACTATTATTTGTTTTTCAACAGGACAATAACCCAACACACCTCCAGGCTGTGTAAAGGCTATATGACCAAGAAGAAGAGTGATGGAGTGCTGCATCAGATGACATGGCCTCGAAAATCACCCTACCTCAACCCAATTGAGATGGTTTGGGATGAGTTGGACCGCAGAGTGAAAGAAAAGCAGCCAGTAAGTGCTCAGCATATGTGGGAACTCCTTCAAGACTGTTGGAAAGCATTCCAGGTGAAGCTGGTTGAGAGAATGCCAAGAGTGTGCAAAGCTGTCATCAAGGCAAAGGGTGGATACTTTGAAGAATCTAAAATCAAAATATATTTTGATTTGTTTAACACTTTTTTGGTTACTTCATGATTCCATGTGTTATTTCGTAGTTTTGATGTCTTCACTATTATTCTACAATGTAGAAAATAGTAAAAATAAAGAAAAACCATTGAATAGGTGTGTCCAAACTTTTGACTGGTACTGTATATCTAGCCCATCATCAGCATGGTCAGCATTGTTCCACAGAGAGACAGGAGGAAAGACATTTAAAGAACTTTCCCTGGGTTGACAGTACTGTAGCTGGAGGGAGTTGAAACAGATCTTAGACAGTAAAAGCCTTGCATTCAGGCTGCTCAGTGCTCATGCTGTGCTTTGCCTCAGGCTATTCTATTTGCATTGAAAAACGTTCCCTGCCCTGCTCCCCTGTTCTCTCCTACAGGCCTATGACGCACAGGGACTAATATAGACAAGTGAAGGGTGTAGGCCTGCAAAGATTAACCATAAAATATATACTCCTCCAACATTGAAATAATATTATTGTTCTCACAAAATGTCTTGTTAAATCCCCCTTTGAAACCAAAGTTATGGGAAATGCATGTGAGCTGCTTTCTAACTGATTCTGTCTGGTGTCTTTGCGGAGCCAATGAAGGTGAAGATTTGCAACTTTTATTTGCGGACATTACTAGGGAGGGGATTTTAAGTTTGAACATTACTCAAACAAGCATTAGCTAACACCTTCATCGCTGTCTTGCCAACTGGCCAACAGGCTGCTCGCAAGCTATTTGGCTGCAAAATATTTCCTTTTCAACTTATCTGCGTAGTTATGTAACTACTGCGGTCTGTCAGGCATGTCTGGAACAGGGGAGAGGTACAGTATCTTGCTGACTGATTGATTCACTGGCTGTTGGCATAGCCGACAGGGATGGTGGGAGGGATGCATTTAATGAGATTGGTTTCTCCATCCCAGACCTAGCTGTATAATGTGGGAGGACTGTTGTAAATCTGACTGGTAGCTTGAAAACATAAGCAAGTGGTAGCTCTACAGAATACCGACAAGATCAGTATTATTGGGAGTTGTGTCAAAGGCAATATTACAGGCCAGTTTTTATTTAAAGCTAATCATTATTATGGTCAGGCTTTAGATATGACAGGTGATCAAGGGGTATAGTTTAGGGGGAACTTTCATAGCTCACAGTTAATATAACAAGCTGGAAGTAAGGTCACATTATCATATTCATGGTTTCACATGAGTTGACCTGGACCAGAGGACTCTCAACCCCTCACAACAGCGGTCAGCAGAATCATCACACCACAGTGAATAGGACTGACCAACCTAGCAGAACTGAGCTGCACTAGGAACATATGTGCTGTGCCAGGTTTAATGGGAGTGTTAGCATGCTGGGACGGCAGTGCTTGGCCCCCGGCTACTCCACCTCTCCTCCTCCTCCTTCTCTTCCTCCTCCTCCTCATCCACACTGCACTAAATTTGTAATGAGCCACACAGCACCCAGCCTAGAGTGGTCATAACTGATTTCACTACTCTGTCTGGTATGTTCTAGGGTCTCTGGCCCCGTTGAGCTGGTTGAGCCCAGTGTGGCAGCACCCTCCGTGGGAGAGCAGGCCCAGGGAGGTTCTGGTCCGGGAGAGGCGTTACTTGTGGAAAAGCAGACTGACTGGGAGGACCATAGTGTGGAGATGCCCAAGGAGAGCTCTAGCCTGAGGGAACACTCTGAAGGTACACAACAGCATAGTACAGAGATACATGAAACATGATATAGACAGACATGAGCAAGCTCACATCAATTACAGTATAGCCTTCATAACCTTCACCACAAGGCTTTGTAACAGAAGTTGTCATGGAGAGAAGACCAAGGCGCAGCAGGTATGTGAATACTCATATTTAATTTCCAAAAAAAGGAGTAAAGCATCCACTTAACAAAACAATAAAGGTGACAACAGCAACAGTTCTGCAGGCTATTAAACGCAGTGCAAAATCAACCACCCACAACCCCAAAGAAAAACACACACACCTATATAGGACTTCCAATCAAAGCCAACTCAACACACCTGCCTTCAATTGGAAGTCCCAATCAACAACACAATCATTCACATACAAAAACTGCCACGTCCTGACCCCAAAACTAATACAATAGCTCCATCTGCTGGTCAGGATGTGACAGTACCCCCCCCTCAAGGTGCAGACCCCGGAATGCACCTACCAACAGAAAACACCAACAAAAAAACCCATAAACAATAACCCCTAAACAATAAGGGAGGGAAGGGAGGGTGGCTGCCGTCACCGACGGCACTGTGCTACACCCTCCCTCCCCAACCCACCTATCCTGGAGGTGGCTCAGGTGCAGGACGTGGACCTCGCTCCACCTTCGGCGTCGCCCACTTTGGTGGCGCCGATAGCTACGCCGGGCAGACGGGCCACTCGGGCTGACCCTGGCAGACGGACCACTCGGGCTGGGTCGGAAGACATGCGGGCCACTTGGGCCACTCTGGCAGCTCCGGGCAGTCTGGCCACTCTGGCAGCTCCGGGCAGCCTGGCCACTCTGGCAGCTCCGGGCAGTCTGGCCACTCTGGCAGTTCCGGGCAGCCTGGCCACTCTGGCAGTTCCGGGCAGTCTGGCCACTCTGGCAGTTCCGGGCAGTCTGGCCACTCTGGCAGTTCAGGGCAGTCTGGCCACTCTGGCAGTTCCGGGCAGTCTGGCCACTCTGGCAGTTCCGGGCAGTCTGGCCACTCTGGCAGTTCCGGGCAGTCTGGCCACTCTGGCAGTTCCGGGCAGTCTGGCCACTCTGGCAGCTCCGGGCAGCCGGGCGGCTCTGGCGGCTCCTGACTAGCGGGTGGCTCTGGCGGCTCCTGACTAGCGGGCGGCTCTGGCGGCTCCTGACTAGCGGGCGGCTCTGGCGACTCCTGACTGGCGGGCGGCTCTGGCGACTCCTGACTGGCGGGCGGCTCTGGCGACTTACGACTGGCGGGCGGCTCTGGTGACTGTTGACTGGCGGGCGGCTCTGGTGACTGTTGACTGGCGGGCAGCTCTGGTGACTGTTGACTGGCGGGCAGCTCTGGCGACTTACGACTGGCGGGCAGCTCTGGCGACTTACGACTGGCGGGCAGCTCTGGCGACTTACGACTGGCGGGCAGCTCTGGCGACTTACGACTGGCGGGCAGCTCTGGTGACTTACGACTGGCGGGCAGCTCTGGTGACTCTTGACTGGCGAGGCTGGGCTGACGCACTAGACTCCTGATGCGTGGGGCTGGTACTGGACGTGCCAGCCTGGAGACACGCACCTCCATGCTAGTGCGTCTAGCGGGAAACACCGGACCGAAAGGGCGCACTGGCGGTCTTGAGTGCAGGGTTGGCATCACCCCTTCCGGCTCGATGCTCACCTTGCCCTGGCACCTGCGGGGCGCTGGTACTGGGCGGACTGGGCTGTGCATCCGTATAGGCGAGATGGTGCGTACCTCAGCGTACCATGGCGCCCTCCACCTCATACGCACCTCCCTGTAGTCACGGGTAGCTGGCTTACGGCTCTTCCCTGGCCTGGCCAAGCTACAAGTGTGCCCCCCCAAAAAAAATTATTGGGGGTGCCTCTCGGGTTTCCTACCCAACCGTGTTCCAGCATAACGTTCCTGTTGGTTCCTCTGTCCAGCTGCCTCCACTCTCCTGAGTGCCTCCACCTGTTCCCATGGGAGGCGATCCCTTCCGGCCAGGATCTCTTCCCAGGTGTAGGCTCCCTTGCCGTCCAGGGCGTCCTCCCATGTCCATTCCTCCCTTTTTTTCTCCTGTGGCTTCCTCCTCTTCTGCTGCTTGGTCCTGGTTTGGTGGGTGGTTCTGTAACAGAAGTTGTCATGGAGAGAAGACCAAGGCGCAGCAGGTATGTGAATACTCATATTTAATTTCCAAAAAAAGGAGTAAAGCATCCACTTAACAAAACAATAAAGGTGACAACAGCAACAGTTCTGCAGGCTATTAAACGCAGTGCAAAATCAACCACCCACAACCCCAAAGAAAAACACACACACCTATATAGGACTTCCAATCAAAGGCAACTCAACACACCTGCCTTCATTGGAAGTCCCAATCAACAACACAATCATTCACATGCAAAAACTGCCACGTCCTGACCCCAAAACTAATACAATAGCTCCATCTGCTGGTCAGGACGTGACAGGCTTGTTGTTGGTAGCATTGCATATTTGTTGACATTGTTTTACAGTAAAAACTGTATTGGCCTGTAATCTTCTGTAACCTTCATGGAGGGCAACAGCTAATACATACTCTCTCCCTCCTATGATTTGATTTACACATAGACATTAATTAAATTAATTCAGGATGCGGATCAATAGTGGACTATTAGTCTATTTCCACAAAGGGAAATTGCTCTTGGATTTTGACTCAGTCAGCAATGCTGACATTAGGCTTTTTGAAGGTGGTCCACTCAAAGACTGTATGGAGCCTGACTAATCCACACCTTTCTCCATTATTTCACCTTTCTCATTAGTTCTCTTTCACATATGTCCTTTACTGTTTTTGTCAATATTGTTTATAATGATAATTTTGGTGTTTATCATCATGCATGGACAGTATGTCAAAATTGTAGTGTACCTCAGTTTTCTGATTCGCTAGGGTGTTATTATTGTGACATAATTGGCATGAGTGGTTGTGTTTTCAATGTCTGAAGTACTGCCGCTATTATGGGATTAATGAGCTATTTCCTGTTTATAGCCAACAACCAATAGCACTATCCCTCTAGGACCAAAAGACTCCTTAACAGCTTCTACCCCCAAGCCATAAGACTGCTGAACAATTATTCAAATAGCCACCGGACACCCCCCTAATTCTTGGGTCTTAATCCCAAGACTACCCTAATTCTATGATTTTACAAATTGACGAACTGAAGAAAGCAACGTTATACTGTGATAAAAAGTTATTCAGCAAACCAAGGTAAAACCTCCTCTGTTCCCAGAGGACTGAGTTGATGGCCAAGATACAGTTATTCCCTTTTCATTCAGTACACATTCTTCACAGAGAGTGCTGCTCAGTTAGTCACTATTGTGGTAGAATAACACTGTGTCTCTCTCTTGGATTGTGTCCCAGGTTATTTAGATCCTTAAAGCAGTGTCGGCTAATCCATGTCTGAATCTACATCTCTCATCAGATTCATTGAATCCAGGGATTGTTTGGGGCTTATAAAGAACCGTTCCAGACAAATCACAATTTAAAAGCGAATCAATAAATCCCCTAAACTAAATTAGGCTGAAACACTCTCAAAGCAGTTAATGACAAATTCTGCGAACTGTGGAGATAGATAGGTTCGATACATTACAAACAAGGTGGATCATGCTGCCACAATTCCACAGCACAATCCCACACTCTTAAAACCTTAAAGTGTTCTTCGGCTGTCCCCATAGGATAACCCTTTGAAGAACACTTTTTAGTTGCAGGTAGAACCTTTTTGGTTCCAGGTAGAACCCTTTTGGATCCATGTAGAATCCATTCTACAGACGGTTCTACATGGAACCCAAAAGGGTTCTACCTTGAACTAAATAGGGTTCTCCTGTGGGGACAGCCGAAGAACTCTTTTGGAACCCTTTTTTTCTAAGAGTGCACACCTAGCACACATAACAGCAATGCACAAGGCCTATCTCCCTTCTAAGTCACTGCTAATAAAATAATAGGTATTTGATGTTTGAGATGAATCAGAACTGATGCAAATACGATTGCATAAATGTAAATTTACTAAATATTTGGTATGTAACAGAAATGATGGCATAATCAAATGCATGTATGGGGGCAAAATGCAGTGTGCAATACTCTTGAAGTTTGGTTGCTTTGCCAGATTACCAGTGCGAGGCCCTCCTCTTGGCTCTATGGTTAGGGGTTGTGAATGTGAGTGGTCTTTACTGTCTTCACCAGTAGATGTGGCTGATGGTAAGGCTGATGCAGAGCCCCAGACAGGGATCCTAGAGGTGATCTATGATGACGTGCCCTGTGAGGGACCACTCTCTCCTGACGAAGGTGAGTTCTGGGGTAAGGGCCGGGGCTGGGGCCACTGAGTGCTTTTATTGTGCATTGTGGGCACATCAGATCAATGGACATCAGGCTTGGGTTAAAATGTCATTTGGTTCCTTTTAAAAAACTTGACTTGTGCTTGATTAAGCTTGAGGGTCTGCTGTCTAAAAATGCACTTTCAGTATTTGTGCTGTATTGATGTCAGCACATCTCTGTGTGTGTGTGTCAGGGGACATGATCTATGAGGATGTGCACAGAGAAGAAGGGCCCCAGGGTGCAGGCAACGATTGGAGCTCCAGTGAGTTTGAGAGCTATGAGAGGCAGTCTGATACCGAGAGCAAACTACCAACCCTCAGCAAGGTAGGAGAGATGGTATTCCATTTGTATATCTATGTCTGTCTTTTTGTTTTTGTGCGTTTGTCTTAAATGCACAAGACATGACTCAAAGAGAATATTTCAGCCAATGTTACTGCTCCTCACGCATGCTTTTTTATTCATGTGAGAAACTGGTGGGGAAAATACAAAGGACATGAAAAATGTATCAACCCTGTCTGCGTGGGTTGTATCTCGCTTTGTGGCCTGAGAGTAAACAAGCTCCCTTGTCACTTGAAAGGCACCAATGCCATGACACTGTCTAGGTGCTGTATGTTATAACAGTTATATATAAAATCTATGGTTATAACCATACAGTAGGTGACTGTAGCCTCTCCCTCCTCCACATGGGGGCAGTATTTACTCATTGACGTTGTGCTCTATTCTATTTGGTCAGACTTGGTCCAGTCTCATCCCTGTTGCATGTATGTCTGTAGGGAATATTTGCCTGAGCTAGTGCTATTGGTACATAGATGTGGAAAATATTCCCTTAAATATTAAAAAAAAAATAATAATGTATTGTAAACGCTGATACCACTTAATTTAATAATATCCTAATATCGTATGAAATTATATCCTCAGAACAGGGGAGCGATTACCTACTTGTTATGAACAATTGTTTGTTATGTTTGGGCAGTAACGATGGAGGCATTACTGTAATAAATATCACAGTAGGAGTGTGCCTCACGCCTCCCCTCCTGCACAACACTCCCTTCACCAAGATCAGTGCTATTAGTCTCGGTTGACATTACCCTATGACCAGCGCAGTGCTCTAAATTTCCAATCTCCATACTTGTGATTAATCCTGTTGTTGCCTTGCTTGTTTTGCCTTGATCATTTCCCCTCCATTTTCCGCCGTCTCATCTTACTTCCTTCATCCCTGTGCCCTGTTGTGTGGTTTAATGCGACCTGCCCTGACATGCCCCACACCCCACTGCTTTGACACCTTTCCCCGTACTGTAGCAGTACTCTCCTGACGTGCGTCGGCTGAGGGAGCATTGTGCCAGGACCAAACGTGAAATAGTCATGAAGCAGGGTGTCAAAAACAACTACGACACCAAGGTATATCACTGGCAGTAAGAGAACACAACATGACACCAAGGTATCTCAGCCTAGACCTCAAAACTACAGCACCCAGGAGGCTATGCAAGGATAACAATGACTAAAGCCAAAATATGTATTCTGTAGTATGATGTGCATTTTAACTGATTAGATATTCACATGATTAACTTTCTTTACCATCCCCCCCCCCCTTGTGTTTCTGTACTCTCCTCCAGACTGTCGCTCTCATGAAAGATTTGTCTCCCTCCTTCTAGTTTAGTATCAGTTTTGGGGACACATGAATAAGTAAAACACATTTGCATCAAACACGTTGCCAGTTGCTCCCAGTTGATAACCTAGTTTCTATCATTTAAAAATAGTGACATCATTTAAAAATACTGTCACCATGTGTGTATATTGGGTCCGCAGGCTTTACATGACTCTGCAGGGCTTCAGTGATGCTCAGAGTGGGGTTTGTGGTTAGATGAATGGAGCCACACTGAGCATGACTCCACTACCTCCCCACAACTACAGCCCAGTCTGCTACCATAATCTCCTCATAGACTTCCTGATTAGAGACTAGACCAACGGAGATGCGCAGATGTCGGCATTAATGGCTTGATGCATCTAGTGCCCCATCTCTCAGATCTTCAGTCTCTCTCTCTCTCTCTCTCTCTCTCTCTCTCTCTCTCTCTCTCCTCTCTCTCTCTCTCTCTCTCTCTCTCTCTCTCTCTCTCTCTCTCTGTGTGTGTGGATTACTGTGCAGTGTTTCCTGGCTCCACTCTCCCTCTCCTCGTGGACTAACTCTTCTAGTCTCTTTGTCCTTTTGAACCAGGTTCATCAGCTAATGAAGGCCGCCAGGAGCGGGGACCAAGGATGGACTGGACAAGACCAGAATAGCTTTTATGCAGAAAGTCTCCTTCCTGCACAAGAAGGACCACTCAGGTAATCTGAGAAAAAGTTATTCAAACCGATTGTTTGTCAAATGACTGTGTCAGATTAAAGTCTCCCTCTTATAGCGATATGTATGAATTTGTAGTGAAGTGAGAGTTTCTGTGGAAGATCGGAGTTCACATACATTTCAGTCGCCTCTTTTGAATTAAGCTGCGGTGAAGAATTTGTTTGATGCTAGCCGGGCCAAAACTAATGTTAAGGCAGATAAAGGAGAAAGCTTCCCATTGTTTTTCCAATCCCAGCTTTAAAATAGAAAAAGACTCCTGGAAAAATGATCTTAACAATGGAAGATATTTCAAACAAAACAGCCGGGATATGTCGAGCTGGCTTGCTCCCATTAAAGACAGATGTTGTGGCCAACTGAAGGTTTTGATGTGTAGGAGAGCAATGGGCAGAAAATCTCACATGACAGGCTGCACCCCAGGAAGCCTCGTTGCACAATGGAACCAGATTACCATCCATTAATGGAGTGTTGAGCAGCTCCAGAAACCACAGATAACAGAGCCACGACTCAAACACATCTTCAAACAATCAAACAGACCAGTGGTTCTATTTTTAGCTGTTGATCAGGGGGAATCTGTGCAGCATTTTATATTTCTGATACTGAGACACTATTATTGTTCCAAAATCATTAATTGGAATGGTGTTGGCTGGTGAAAAGCAGTTTTAGTATCTGCGTCTGTATGGTTGCTCAGTTGGCTCAGTTGATAGAACATGGTGTTTGCAACGCCAGGGTTGTGGGTTCGATTCCCACGGGGGACCAGTACGGAGAAAAAATGTATGAAATGTATGCATTCGCTGTTGTAAGTCTCTATGGATAAGAGCATCTGCTAAATGACTAAAATGTAAGTTGGGAATTTTTGAAGTGCTTTTTGAACACATTCGTACTCAAGCTGAGAAGTCCGAGTGTTTGAACGTGTTTTTGAAGACGTACTGTCTGTTCGCCTCTTTTACTTCTATTAAGATACAGTATTGTTTAAAATTTATTTTTCCCTCCTGAGTTTTTCTTGCAGAGTGCTAATCTCTTCATGTTTAAGAGGTAGTACATTTGGAGTGTTACTCCAGTTGAGATATGAAAGCTTTAAATGTGCCTCTGTGTGTGTTTGTGTGCGTGTGTGCCCCTGTGCAGAGGATGTGGAGGATGACGCAGGGTACCTGGATGTGGCTGTGTCAGATGTGAAACATCCTCCTGCACAGCTGAGCCCTATGCCTGAGGGACTGAGCAGCCAGCAGGTCTGTATGTGTGTATAACATATGTTTGTTTGTCTCTGTGTGTGTGTGTGTCTGTCAGAGGATTCTGTGAATCTCTTAGGTAATGTTATATGCATGCAATGATGCAAACATTATTTTTCTATTGCCAACACTGACTCGGTAGTACGTTTGGGAGGAATATGTCTGCTACAGTTAAGTACAGCGCTACTCATTTCAAGGGAAACCTCAAGGTAAATCCAGGCCTCATGCATAGAAGGCTACTCCACCCAAACTCTCTTACCAAATTACAATCACACACAGGCATAGTACTATCAAACAACCTGTCACACACAATTGAGGCTGTATGGCATACAATCAACTCCCATCATGCCCTTTTCTGTGTGTGACCTTTGATCTTCGACTTGTATGTTTCCTGATTGGCCTCTTCTGTCCTCAGGTGGTCAGACGTCACATCCTGGGCTCCATCATTCAGAGTGAGCGCAGATATCTTGAATCCCTCAGGAGAATCCTTGAGGTAAGTCCTTTTCTCCCTGCCCCACCCCTCCACTCCACCCTACCCTTACTCTGACAGATGTAATACGTTAATCTTTTCAGCATTTAAGAATGAGGCTGAAAGGAAAACTGGAGAGATTTATCAAATAACCAGGCTTGCTACATATAAATAATCATGATGAAATAGATTCCTTTTACATCTGTGGTGCCCCGCTGATGCTAATAAAGAGATTCTCTCTCTGTCAGGTTTTCACAGAATCACAGCATGGGTTTCACTCTTTTTTCTGTTGTCTCTCTTTTTCTGTGGCAGAGAGAGAATCATTCGTTATCTCTCCTATCAGATGAAGAGTGACACACCTGCTGAAATGGGATCAGGTGTGATCAATGAGAGGGTTATGCTCTGGAAAATATTTTCTGTGAATATACGATGTATTACCTTTGTTGTGGCATGTTTGATAATTTGGGATGTTTAGCCTTTTTTGTGATTTTGCATACCATTCAAGTCCAAACTCACTGATAAAGGAAAGATAAAAACAAAAGCCAAGAGCGCAATTATTAGGCATTAAGAACTGCGACTTCAGTCCTGTAATATCAGAAATTGCCTGTGTTATTCCCCATGTCCATATTCCACTTGTCGATAATTCATTTGCTGTGGAGGATTTATGGTTGGGCAGGGGAGGCTCGTAAAACAACAATAGTACCACTAGTCTGTCATCTATTGTTGTTTCCAAACATTGACTTTCATTGCTTTCACTTTCATTTTCTGCTGACTGCATCTGGCAGTTTCTGATTGTACAGGCTACATTAGCCATGACTCTCATCTTAAAAGACATTGCAGTCACACGTTTTACATAGTTGACTAGTTTGATACTCTACAGCATCTTGACTAATTACAATTACTTATAAGATTGTTACTAACTGACGATTCCATCAATGTACCTTTCATTAAGGGTCCAAGGCACACGTGATGGTGCTGTTGTATCTGTTGAGAGATGTTGCTATTGATGTGATACTTTTTATGATCAGGGCCTACTTGTGTGTTTTATTTCGTTCTCCACCGTAAAGCACACCTAATCCAAGTTAACCTGGGTATACTATTTCACCAGGAGTACCAGAGGCCCTTGCTGGAGGCGGACCCACGCATCCTGAGCCCACAGAAGATCCGGCCTGTATTTTACCGCCTACGGGAGATCACTCAGTGTCACTCCATGTTCCAGATCGCACTGGCGTCACGTGTGGCTGAGTGGGACAGCAGTGAGAAGATTGGGGACCTATTTGTGGCCTCGGTTAGTGTGTGTGCGTGTGTGTGTGTGTGTGTGTGCGTGCGTGCGTGCGTGTGAGAGAGTGTGTCAGTTTTCCCATAGGGCATTGGAAGACAATTTCCACAGACACAGTTATAATGAGCTGCACTTAAAATTGAGCAAACATCACTAACTTCAAACATGGAGACAATTACAGCTGAGATGAATATCTCTTCTGCAGCATATACACTCTGAAAATGTGTGTTTATAGAATTGGCACAGGACTATTGGACTAATGTATGAGTGTGCTGCTGTGACCCTCTGCAACGTGGTCATCCATAAGGGTTGCTGATTATTTACCTATGAAAGATGCCATTTTGATCCCTCTGCCCTCCTTCTGGTCTTGTTTATTGTAATGTTCCATTGATATCCTGACACCAGCCAAATGGGCCTATTTTGAGAGGTGGGAGGGAGGCTGGGTGTTGGGACTAAACACTCCTCATTCATTTCTCTTTTTCACCTGACAGTGGATTTGTTACCCAGCTGTTAATGTTTTATGCTATTAGTTGGTCTCATACTATCTGTGTGTTGTTTGTGGCTGGCTTGCAGAGAAGATGAAGGAGAAGGTTAATTTATGTGAGACTGCTTCTTCAGCTACTACTGCCTGCTTTGTGTTTAATCAAAAGAGAGCGAATGACTGTGTGCCGCCGCAGCAGGATTGTGGATTGTGAAGGGTGTTTGTTGGTCTCCTGGATGGTAAACAGGTCAGGGTCTTAAATACCACACTTAAATGGCAATTTTCTACCCTTTTCTTCCCTTCCATTCCATGAATAGGATTGTTAGATGAGCTGTGGAGCTACTGACTTTCAAGGAACTTAATGTTGTCAGATGCTTTTACAAATAAATGACCAAGCATGACTAGTTCCTGAATGAATTTGTTCCATGAAAAACCCAACAGATTCCTGATGTGAAATCCAAGGATTGTTTCTCTTGCGTTTCCCATAACCCCACCTTTCTGTGTTTTTACAGTTTTCTAAGTCGATGGTGCTAGATGTTTACAGCGACTATGTCAATAACTTCACCAATGCCATGGCACTCATAAAAAAGGCATGCATGTCCAAACCAGCTTTCCTGGAATTCTTAAAGGTGAGTCACAAAGTAGAACCGCCCATGTTTTTTTCTCTATTGTTCTTTCAATACACTCTAACCCACGGTCACTGTTGACCTTCATCTACTATTTAATTTGGCCCTCATAGTATAATTCTACTGGTGTCTTGATACTTGGTTAACCCATCAGAGTCTAAGCCCTGTCTAAGCCGGGTGAGGGGAAGGAGGGGGGGAGGGGTCTACTAAGCTATACGGAATTGTTTTAAGAAGGTCATACCAAGGATCATTTAGCTATTTGATTTTGAATTTTAAGACCCCTTGAAGTGAAAATGAACAATTATTTGATGAACAATTATTTTTGGCCTTACTGCTATTAGCCCATACAAACACATTGAATAACAGATTCACTACATGGAACAACAGACAGTTTCAAAAACATATCAAAAGTGTCACGCTCTGACCGAGGAGAGCTGTGTTTTCTCTGTTTATCGTTGCTGTCTATCGTTGTCTCTGATTGGAAGCCATACTTAGGCAGCCTGTTTTCCTGTGTTGGTGTGGGTAGTTGTTTTCCATTTTGTTAGTATACCTGACGGAACTGTTGGCTGTCGTTTTGTTGTTTTTGGTTTAAGTGTTTTCATTAAAGTAAAGTATGAGCACTCTACACGCTGCGCCTTGGTCCCCTTTATATGACCCTCGTTACAGAACTACCCACCATGATTGGATCAAGTGGCGTGCCCAGGCAGAAATGGACACCTGGTCACATAAGGAGTGGACGGAAAGGAGAAAATGGACTTGGGGCCAGGTAATAGAGAGATATCGGAGCCTACCGGGGAAGAACGAGAGGCAGCCCTCAAATTTATTTTTTGGGGGGCACACGGGTAGTTTGGCTGGGCCAGGGGTGAGACCTGAGCCAACTCCCCGTGCTTATTGTGGTGAGCATGTGCCTGCCTCTCGCACTCTCTCACCAGTGCGCCTCCATAGCTCAGTACGTCCTGTGCCTGCTCCTCGCGCTCTCCCTCCAGTGCACCTCCATAGTCCAGTAAGTCCTGTGCCTGCTCCTCGCACTCTCCCTCCAGTGCGCCTCCATAGTCCAGTGCGTCCTGTGCCTGCTCCTCGCACTCTCCCTCCAGTTCGCCTCCATAGCCCAGTACGGCCGGTGCCTGCTTTGAGCACTCGGCCCTCAGTGCGTCTCCCCAGTCCAGTGAGACCTGTTCCAGCTCCACGAATAAAGCCTCCAGTGATAATCGATGGTCCGAAGCCTGTAGAGATGATCCATGGCACGAAGCCTCTAGTGATGATCCATGGCCCGGAGCCTGTAGGGATGTTCCATGGCACGAAGCCTCCAGAGGTAATCCATGGCCCGGAGCCTGTAGAGATAATCCTTGGCAAAAAGCCTGTAGGGATTATAAATGGTCCGGAGCCTGAAGGGATAAACCATGGCACGAAACCTGTAGGAATAATCCATGGCCCGGCACCTGTAGAGATAATCCAGGGTACGAAGCCTCCAGTGATGATCCTTGGCGCGGAACCTGTAGAGATGATCCATGGCATGGAGCCAGCAGCAACGGTCACTAGTCCGGAACCTATAATGACGCTTCCCAGTCCGGAGCCTCCGGCGATGCTCCTCAGTCCGGAGCCCCCAGCGACACTCCTTAGTCCGGAGCCACCAGCGACACTCCTCAGTCCGGAGCCCCCAGCGACGTTCCTCAGTACGGAGCCTCCAGCGACGCTCCCCAGTCCGGAGCCTCCAGCGACGCTCCCCAGTCCGGAGCCTCCAGGGACGCTCCCCAGTCCGGAGCCTCCAGCGACGCTCCCCAGCCCCCAGCCTTCAGAGACGGTCTGCAGCCTCGAGTCTTCAGAGACGGTCTGCAGCCCAGAGTCTTCAACGGCGGTCTGCAGCCCAGAGCCTTCAGCAGTGGCTTTCAGCTCAGAGTCTTCAGTGGCGGTTGGCGTTTCAGAGCCTCTGGCGATGACCCACGGTCTGGTTCCTCCGGACACACAGAAGCGGGGGGATCAGTGTGCGGGTGTGGGGTGCTACGCCCGGAACCAGAGCCGCTGCCAAATATGGATGCCCATCCGGACCCTCCCCAATAGGTTCAGGTTTGCGGCCGGGAGTCCGCACCTTTGGGGGGGCGGGGGGGTACTGTCACGCTCTGACCTAGGAGAGCTGTGTTTTCTCTGTTCAGTTAGGTCAGGGTGTGATAGGTGGGTGGGCATTCTATGTTTTTGTTTTCTATGTTTTGGCCAGGTATGGTTTCCAATCAGAGGCAGCTGTCTATCGTTGTCTCTGATTGGAAGCCATACTTAGGCAGCCTGTTTTCCTGTGTTGGTGTGGGTAGTTGTTTTCCATTTTGTTAGTATACCTGACGGAACTGTTGGCTGTCGTTTTGTTGTTTTTGTTTTAAGTGTTTTCATTAAAGTAAAGTATGAGCACTCTACACGCTGCGCCTTGGACCCCTTTATACGACCCTCGTTACAAAAAGGAAGTTTGTTCTGAATTTTCTATCCTATATTTGAGAGATATAATAAATATTTGGTTGTTTTTTTGAACATATATTTAACCCCATATTTTTGGCATTAAACAAACTCCATATAATCTTCCATACATTTTTTAACTGGTACCGACGGACCTTCAGACGAGCCTTGTGAGGCCTGAGCATGTAAATGTTCATCAGAGTCTCACTTTTGCACAGAGGGGTCATAGTGTGAGGGGTCACATCCGGTTCGGATGCTAGAGACAGAAGTTGGTAGATCGGCTGTACCAACTTCAGACCAGTCTCCTGATACTTGTGGAGGTTGTAGAGCAAAATGGAGAACACCTCTTTCCATAGAGGGATTCTTATAGGGATTTTTTTATTATGTTAATTCGATTTTCGCGGGGTGCGGACAGCAACTACATAAAAGTGTAGTTGCTTTATTCAAATATTTTCAAGCTGGCCTGGTTGTGTTTACTTGTTGCAAAACTCTGCACTAATCATAGAGAATATTTATATTGCACCAATTAGCAACTCTCACAACTCTCCCCGCCCCATACAGTATATTTAAGGATCTCAGTCCGGCTTCAACTTACTCTTGAAAGTTGTAATTGTAGAATAGACAAGGTGAAATTTAAACAATTTGTAGTAATGTTCAAGTCGCTCAAATTTCACATGAATACACATTAGACATTGCAAAATGTATAGAACTGCAAGAAAAGTTGCTTTAAAACTGCAAAAACAATTCTGCACCCCATGACAAAATGTGTAGAATTGCAGGAAATAAGCTTTAAAACTGCAACATTTTCTCTCCACCAACATGTGGGGTGTGAACAGTTTGTTTCATGAACAGTGCTTGTGCCCATATAAATAGATGTGGCATGTGAACACATCCACTTCCCAATTCTCTAATGACCAGCACAGCCACCAGATTCTATTTCTCCACACCTTACTAACCTAAACCCACTCCTACTCCCACAATCATGCACTTTCCATATCTTGTCCTCTGAATAAGAGGTGTCTAGAGGGGTCTTTCTCTCTGTGTTTTTGCTTATCTCCTGATTTTACTATGGTATGCTGTTTATCTAAAACGTCTTATCCTGTGTTGTGTAGAAGAAGCAGGCGTCCAGTGTTGACCGGATCACCCTATACGGCCTCATGGTGAAACCCATCCAACGCTTTCCCCAGTTCATCCTTTTACTGCAGGTATATGCCTTTAACAGCACCTTCACTGCTAACATTGACAAGATAATGTCACATGAGAAAACGAACAGATAAACAATCTGAAAATGTTTTATGGACCTAATCAAGAGATTAACACATGCGATGATACATTGAGCCATTGAAAACGGATAAATACATGAGATACGGTATAACACCATGCATGGTTCTACCTAGCTAGTCTAACCATATAAGCTTTTAATGCAGTAGGCTTCTTTGTCTTCCTTTACGTTTCCTGTCTCAACATTGTGTGTGGAAAGATTTTGATTTCAACTTGCGTACTGGAACTGCAGTACCTCATTCTATCCATAAGTAGGGGTTGATTATCCATGACTTCAAAAGATAAGTTGTGAATGTGAATGAGGCATTTTCCTCTTCCCTCAAACTCAGCACCCTGGAGAGGGAGTGTCTGTGTTAAACCATATATTACACAGGGAACTAAACTCAAAGCACTGAAACTCTTTTGGGACTCACACACAGAATACAAGGCCTTATTTATGCAGGTCCACAAGCACACACAGTTGCAGGTAAGCCAGACACACACACAGATCTGGGATGAACTCAATAAATACTTGGATTTTTAAAAGAAATATGAAAATGAGAACAATGTGCTTACTAGGCTCTGGGCCGTAAAAACACAGAAAACAATGCACACACACACTTACACACAAACCAACACCTCTTCACTTTATTTAGTGTTTGTTTCTCTCTTCACTGTTTCTCTGTCAGGACATGCTGAAGAACACACCTAAGGGTCACGTAGACTGCCTGCCTCTGCAGCTGGCTCTGACTGAACTAGAAATGCTGGCCGAGAAGCTGAATGAACAGAAGCGTGTGGCCAACCAAATAGCTGAGACTCAGCAGCTAGCACGCAGTGTCAGCGACCGCTCGCTCAGCAAGGTGACAGAAACACTGCAATACATATGTACGCAAGCACATGCACGCACACGCACCCCCCGACACAAGCACACACCGGCACACACAAACCGACACTGACACATACACACGCACGCACACAGAGTAATCAACCTGCTTACTGTGTGGCTCAACCCCAGAGCCCTTCCTCTACCTCCTCTGTGTTATCAGCATGAGCCAAACACCTATGCATTAGCATATATAGCCATCACTTACATTACTTTCCCAAACATTAGTCTAGGAAAGCATTTTATTTTTGAAAAATCTTTGCCCAGATATTATGTCCATTATGGCCCCTGAACAGTATCTAAACACCACGGCGTTTCTTCTCCATTACCACACTGGAATTACAGTCCAGACACTGCAAATCTGAACAAATGCATTTTTGAATAAGAGGAATTAAGGGGTAAATGAGACATTTAATTGGAAGCTATATCTCCCCGTTTCTCCTTGTCCTTCTCCCTATCATTTCCCCCCTCCTTTTCTTCTGCTATTATTTTCTTCCCTCTCCCTCTCTTTCTCTTGCTCACTTTCTCCCTCTTCCTCCCTCTCTTTGTCCCCACCTGGAGCCCATCATCTCCCTCCCTCCCTCCCTCCCTCCCTCCCTCCCTCCCTCCCTCCCTCCCTCCCTCCCTCCCTCCCTCCCTCCCTCCCTCCCTCCCTCCCTCCCTCCCTCCCTCCCTCCCTCCCTCCCTCCCTCCCTCCCTCTGTGCCTCCCTCTCTCTTTCTTTCTATTGGTCCATGGTGGTGAATTTTCCAGAGCCCTGAGATGAGCTGATTTGGCCAATCTCGTCAGCTCCACACAGAATTCCATTTACTGCGGTGAGACTGCAGAATTTCAATAGGAAGCAGTTCTCTTCCATTATCCCATAACATCCAATGAAATATTAATTATTTGTCACTAAGTATCTAAGTCAGTGGAATATGGGAGATAACACTGTGAGTGGGAACAGGCTGAGGTTTCCGTTTCAGTCTATATCTCAGACACACACTCACACAAAACAGTCACACATGCATACACACTGTTGACACTTGGGACTTTTCAGAGGGGCCTTCCATGACTTACGTCTCTCTGCCTCTGGAGGGTGCTGTAGTTCTGTGATCATAGAAGACAGGCTACTGTTTGACTAATGACTCATTTCCCAAGCCATCTGAACAAAAGCCAAGCACAGCTACTGATTCTCCACAGATATAACAATCCATTTTGTGAGATGTGATGGGATGTAGAGCACTGTGCGTTGTAAAATGGACAAAACACAGATTATTATTATTCATAAAAATGGTGTTTCTATCGAACAAACAGAAACATCAGAGTGGGACACTATCTGAGCTGCATATTTGTACTTTACCGTTAGTTCAGTCTTTTGTTTTACTGTAGTTGTAATGACTCTTTTTTTCAGAAGATTGTTTTAGAATACATAAAACTGACTGTATTGATTCAGCTGTACATAAAAAATGACTGAACCAAGTAATGCTTTCAATCAGATTACCCTTGCCATATGTACCTTAGGAAAAGTATGTCTTGTGTGTTCTCACATACTGCAGTATACAAAGACATTTCTGTGGATATTTTCATGTGTCTGTGTGTATATAGTGGCGATTTTAGCATGTAAATCTTGGTGGGGAAAAACCCCCAACACTAAACAATACATTAATTGCTCTATAACGGTGCCAAACGGTGCCAACAAACTGTTAGGGCCTACATAAAGCTGTTCCAACAGCAATGTCCCAACAAACAGTCCCAACACCTTACCACTGCTACACCTGGCTACCAGAGGAGCCTTGTCTGGCAGCGAAACAGCCTCATTTACTTCCTTTAAAAAAACAACACTGATATGGCTGACTTGCTTAAACAAATGTGGTTTCTACTGACATCTGTGATGTACAAACTATGGAATAAGTTGACGATAAGAAGCAGTCCGTAATTTCGATTAAGATATTAATGATCGAGCTAGGATGGACGTAGTCAATATAACAATTTTTTTCAGCACTTCTGAAATGTACAGCGCCAGAATTCAGAACATGGGCCGTTCTTACAGTATTCTCCCTGTACACCAAGTCAGAACCATAGGATAAATAAAGGGGGCATATAAGCAGACAATGAAGCTCTTACAATATTCAATGACTACATTTCTCTAAAACAGGCTATAGGCTACCTGTGCACTACCAAGTCAGAACAGTAGGGGAAATGATGAGCCAAAAAGGGACCAAATGATTGAGGCACATGGACTACTAACAGCTTACTACACAACATACACTTAGTATTACTTTCTTAGCTACAGTAGTATACAGTACATATCTTCCTAGCATTTTACATAATTTATGCAGCAGCATACAATACATTTTTTGACTCACCTTGTTGTGCTGTGCTCACTTGAACAGGAAGGTGGCACGGCGGTCCTTCGAGGGAAAATTTTGTCATCAAAGTCTGCCATTCTCTGGATTTATGGTGCTGGTGAACTTCTGAACTCTACAAAAAACAAGTTTGAGTCATGATGTCTGTGATCTTCAGGTCGGAGCTCTAGAAAGAGACCCGAGTTCTCGACTTGCAATTCCGAGTTAGATGACCGTTCAAAACGTATTTTCCCAGTCGGACCTCGTTTTTTAAGATTTCCCAGTTACGAGTTTACAGTTGTTTTGAGTTTGGCAGAAGTCATGCTGGATTGTTTATCCTTTTAAGCTTGGAAAAGAGACCCTTAAACCTAGACATGGGACCACACACCCACTCCACTGAATAGCAGGCTAGTGATTGCTTTGCAATGCTTGCAGTTAACCACTGATTCCTTCCAAACCACTCATTGTTGAATTTGGGATTTTCAACTTGTTGTATAATGTTTATGTCCATTGAGCACCGATACGTTTTATCTATAATTTCTCCGAATTTTTTATCTTCATATGACAAGGATTGAAAAGGATTTGCCGATAGATTGTCGACTTCATGATGATGACTGCTAGCTTGCTAAGATTTTGAAAGTATGATGTTGACATGATCAGTCCAGAGCTACTGTAGATGTACAGTAAGGGGAAAAAGTATTTGATCCCCTGCTGATTTTGTACGTTTGCCCACTGACAAAGAAATGATCAGTCTATAATTTTAATGGTAGGTTTATTTGAACAGTGAGAGACAGAATAACAACAAAAAAATCCAGAAAAACGCATGTCAAAAATGTTATAAAATGATTTGCATTTTAATGAGGGAAATAAGTATTTGACCCCTCTGCAAAACATGACTTAGTACTTGCTGGCAAAACCCTTGTTGGCAATCACAGAGGTCAGACGTTTCTTGTAGTTGGCCACCAGGTTCGCACACATCTCAGGAGGGATTTTGTCCAACTCCTCTTTGCAGATCTTCTCCATGTCATTAAGGTTTCGAGGCTGACGTTTGGCAACTCGAACCTTCAGCTCCCTCCACAGATTTTCTATGGGATTAAGGTCTGGAGACTGGCTAGGCCACTCCATCTTCTCCTTCTTGAGCCACTCCTTTGTTGCCTTGGCCGTGTGTTTTGGGTCATTGTCATGCTGGAATACCCATCCACGACCCATTTTCAATGCCCTGGCTGAGGGAAGGAGGTTCTCACCCAGGATTTGACGGTACATGGCCCCGTCCATCGTCCCTTTGATGCGGTGAAGTTGTCCTGTCCCCTTAGCAGAAAATCACCCCCAAAGCATAATGTTTCCACCTCCATGTTTGACGGTGGGGATGCTGTTTTTGGGGTCATAGGCAGCATTCCTCCTCCTCCAAACACAGCGAGTTGAGTTGATCCCAAAGAGCTCCATTTTGGTTTCATCTGACCACAACACTTTCACCCAGTTGTCCTCTGAATCATTCAGATGTTCATTGGCAAACGTCAGACAGGCATGTATATGTGCTTTCTTGAGCAGGGGGACCTTGCGGGCGATGCAGGATTTCAGTCCTTGACGGCGTAGTGTGTTACCAATTGTTTTCTTGGTGACTATGGTCCCAGCTGCCTTGAGATCATTGACAAGATCCTCCCGTGTAGTTCTGGGCTGATTCCTCACCGTTCTCATGATCATTGCAACTCCACGAGGTGATATCTTGCATGGAGCCCCAGGCCGAGGGAGATTGACAGTTCTTTTGTGTTTCTTCCATTTGCGAATAATCGCACCAACTGTTGTCACCTTTTCACCAAGCTGCTTGGCGATAGTCTTGTAGCCCATTCCAGCCTTGTGTAGGTCTACAATCTTGACCCTGACATCCTTGGAGAGCTCTTTGGTCTTGGCCATGGTGGAGAGTTTGGAATATGATTGATTGCTTCTGTGGACAGGTGTCTTTTATACAGGTAACAAACTGAGATTAGGAGCACTCCCTTTAAGAGTGTGCTCCTAATCTCAGCTCGTTGCCTGTATAAAAGAGACCTGGGAGCCAGAAATCTTTCTGATTGAGAGAAATACTTATTTCCCTCATTAAAATGCAAATCATTTTATAACATTTTTGACCTGTGTTTTTCAGGATTTTTTTGTTGTTATTCTGTCTCTTACTGTTCAAATAAACCTACCATTAAAATTATAGACTGATCATTTCTTTGTCAGTGGGCAAACGTACAAAATCAGCAGGGGATGAAATACTTTTTTCCCTCACTGTACCTTGATTTGATGTAATTTTATCTGTGACCAATGACTTTGAGCCTACTTGGATGGGCACTTCTAACGTAACTCTATGGCAGCACCCAAGTGGCTAGAATTGTCGAGCTCTACCTTTAAATTTTGCGTTGACGAAGTGTCCCCATGTGTGACAGAACACTGAGCCAATCACGGTGCAACTAGAGAACATTACCAACCCCTACGCTCCACATATTCCACTGGCTGCCCCACCACCACAGAAAGCACTGAGCTAGGCTGAAACACCTGCATTTTAGAGCTCTCATACTCAAGAAAGCAAAAAAGAGACTATGTTTGTATTCTGCTTTATTAAGTCAATAATCTATACATTCTTTTTTTTACATTGTTTGTATACTAATATGTGACACGTATTAATGCCAAAATAACATGCAAAACAGGCACACAAAACACCTGCCCTGACTGACAGGTCGCATGTGAATGTATTCTGTGTGCACTGACTGGACAAATCTCCCTTGATCTGACACTGATCCCAAATGAGACACTCACTTAACCAGTCTTTAGGCTGCCTGTTGTGCTCCTTAGCAATTGAACTGAAACCCTGGAGAATTTGCCATTTGTGATGTGCCTTTTGAGACAGTGTCCTGATTGCTCTGCCCCTTTAGCAACTGATCTCAGACCAGGGGTCTCTGGTGCTTTGTGAGACACTGATTGAGACGGTGTATGGGGAGCGAGGCCAGGTCCTGAAGTCTAAGGAGCGCAAAGTCTTCCTCTTCAACGATATCCTCATCTGTGCCAACATCAACGTCAAGTAAGTGGTGTCTCTGTAGAGTAGAGTGAGTTCTGCTAAACAGCTCTACAGTCTGAATACACAAACACCTTCCCAGCTCCACAGCAGCAGCACCACAAGGCTCAGCCTACAAAGCTTTACAGGGATATATTTAGGCAAACTGCATAGCAAAGAGCAATAGCTAATAGGCGTTCTCTAGCACTATCTGGAGGAACAGGAGCTTTATCAGCTTTAAACAAACTGCAGGCAGCTTAACTAGAGCAACAAGAGTCCTAGATCACTGACATAAAATACTTCTTGGTCCCTCTACAATTTATCCTCTATGACAGCACCATTGTTCACATCGTCTCAGAGCTAAAGGTAAACAGCAAATATTTTCCTCCATTTACAAAGCTCCTGTTTGAGACGTTCATACCTCAAAGCTCTCTTGTTCAGCCTTCAAAGTAGTTATCACCCCATGTTTCGTTCAACTTGATTCCCCTGAAGTTGACTTTGTCTGCCCTCTAGAATTTTGACAACGTGATCATAACGTTGATTGTATGCGTGATTACAGGAATATATGAATATGAAATTAACTCTGCTCATAGCCGGGGGTCCCGCTGTCTGCCGTGAACACAGCTGATCAGAAGGATTCTAATTCAGCTTCTCAGCTCTTTATGTGACAATATAAGGAGCTATACCTCAGTTCTCCTCCTGTTGGTGGTTTGGGATTAGTCCTGCTGTTAGGAAGAGAGGGATGCTGGGAGAAGCGTTGACTTGTTTGCTTGTTTTCTTCTCTTTTCAACCACCAGGGGGCCCCTTGATATCAGCAGCCTAGTACCTGTTGGTCCTAAGTACACCATGAAGTGGAGTGCCCCCCTGCTGCAGGTCCAGGTAGTGGAGGTGGGTCAGGAGGCCTCCCAGGCCAAGGAGACCCTGTTCCAACATGGAGGTGCCAAGCACCCTGGCAGTGCCTGTCCCCCAGGTTGGTAAACCTACTGAGTGATCCATCCATCGCCTCTCTATCCCTGTAGTCCAGCTAATCTCATCACTTGGCCAGACTCCTAGTCTCAGCCCCATGGTCTGACTCAGCACAGCCTTCTAATCTGTTTGCTACTGTGAACTATCCCAGTGAATTCTGGTGACGCAGCGCTGTCACTCTGATTGAGGATGTGTTTGTGAAAAGAATAGCGATGATGGTCACTTGGTTCCATTTGCCTGGGCTGTTTTTATCTGCGAGAGATACAGTGGGAAAACAGAGCTGCACCCTCCACAGTCTCATTTCACTCTCTGATAGACCACAAACATATCTAGAGTGGTGTCATCAATCTGCAGAGATTATTCCCTTCCTCTCCAGCTCCAATTAGAGAAGCAGCAGCACTAGATAGGAATCTAATGGCGAAACAGGCCTTTTTTCACCCCTCACAAAACTCTGTTGTGCGTACAGATTGGTGGAGAGATCACTGATAAATGTGCTATGGGAAGGAGGAGATACAAAGCCTTATCATGATGTAATGGAACGGCCTTTAAATATTAATGGCGCCTTTTACAGCAGCGTCTGACCGTGTCACGCTCAGTGAACAGCAACAGTTTAACAGGGATGCCAAGATTAGGTTTAGATTCTCTGAAGATTAAGCCTTAAAGTCTTAAAAGTTTACTGCATCGCTGTGGGATGATTTAAGTTGACATTAAAGGGTCTATCACCCCCTTCTCTCGCTCTCTCCTCTCTCTCTTTCTCTGTCTCTCTCTCTCGCTCTCTCTCAATTCAATTTCAATTCAAGGGGCTTTATTGGCATGGGAAACATATGTTTACGTTGCCAAAGCAAATGAAATAGATAAATAAAAGTGAAATAAACAATAAAAAGTGAACAGTAAATGTTACACTCACACAAGTTCCAAAACATTTCAAATGTCATATTATGTCTATATACAGTGTTGTAACGATGTGCAAATAGTTAAAGTAAAAAAAGGAAAATAAATAAACATAAGTACGGGTTGTATTTACAATGGTGTTTGTTCTTCAGTGGTTGCCCTTTTCTTGTAGCAACAGGTCACAAATCTTGCTGCTGTGATGGCACACTGTAGTATTTCACCCAATAGATATGGGAGTTTATCAAAATTGGATTTGTTTTTCTAATTCTTTGTGGGTCTGTGTAATCTGAGAGAAATATGTGTCTTTAATATGGTCATACATTTGGCAAGTGCAGCTCAGTTTCTACCTCATTTTGCGGGCAGAGTGCACATAGCCTGTCTTCTCTTGAGAGCCAGGTCGGCCTACAGCGACCTTTATGAATAGCAAAGCTATGCTCCCTGAGTCTGTACATAGTCAAAACGTTCTTTCATTTTGGGTCAGTCACAGTGGTCAGGCATTCTGCCAAACAGCATTCTAGTTTGTGCAGTTTTTTTGTTAATTCTTTCCAATGTGTCAAGTAATTATCTTTTGGTTTTCTCATTATTTGGCATTAATTGTGTTGCTGTCCTGGGGCTCTGTGGGGTCTGTTTGTGTTTGTGAACAGACCAGCTTGCTTAGGGGACTCTTCTCCAGGGTCATTTCTCTGTAGGTGATCGCTTTGTTATGGAAGGTTTTGGAATCGCTTCTTTTTAGGTGGTTGTAGAATTTAACAGCTCTTTTCTGGATTTTGATAATTAGCGGGAATCGGACTTATTCTGCTCTGCATGAATTATTTGGTGTTTGTCCCATCTTGTGAATCCTTGGTTGGTGAGCAGACCCCAGACCTCACAACCATAAAGGGCAATGTGTTCTATAACTGATTCAAGTATTTTTACTCAGATCTTAATTGGTATTTCAAATTTTATGCTCCTTTAGAAGGCATAGAAGGCCCTTCTTGCATTGTCTCTCAGATCGTTCACAGCTTTGTGGAAGTTACCGGTGGCGCTGATGTTTAGGCCAAGGTATGTATTGTTTTTTGTGTGCACTAGGGCAACTGTGACTAGATGGAATTTGTATTTGTGGTCCTGGCAACTGGACCATTTTTGGAACACCATTATTTTTGTCTTACTGAGATTTACTGTCAGGGCCCAGGTCTGACAGAATCTGTGCAGAGGATCTAGGTGCTGCTGTAGGCCCTCCTTGGTTGGGGACAGAAGTACCAGATCATCAGTAGACATTTGACTTCAGATTCTCTCTCTTTCGCTCGCTCTTTCACTTGCTATTTTGCTCTCTCGCTCTCTTTCGCTCCACATCTATTTATAGTTACCTGTCCCCTGTGGGGGGGGGGGGGGGTCCGGCCTAAATCCCACACTCCCACGGCTTGGCGAGAAATGGGCTCATTTTTCATCTCCTGCAGGCCCTGATGCCCTTCCTTATTGATGGAGAAGGCTGGCCTTCTGGGAACTGTTTTGTATCCCCACTGTGTCTGGTCTTGTGCCATCCCCATGTACCCACACACAGGCTTACCTTCTCCCTGCCACCATTACAGAGTTTTTTATACTGATACTGACACGAGACTGCAATGCACAGCAATGCTACACTGAATCTATGCTTCATCTACATGCAGTGAGCTGGTGTCCAGGTTTGGATGGGGATTAGTCTATGGCTTTGGTGCAGATTTGATATATTGGGGATTTGGAAGCAGTGGCTGCTGTAAATTCCCTCAGGTTAGTTCCCAGAGCTGGATGCAGCACCAGCTGGACTATATGCTGAGGATGAAGATTCCTGCTGGCTGTTGTTACATGAAGCGGCTGCCTCTGGGAGGAAGGGCAGGGGCCCCTGTGGGCTCAGCCCTGCCTTGCTGCTTCGTGCCTGGCGGCCAGTGTGATTGACCGTGTCTGAGTGTGAAAACCAATCCCGCCACACCAACGGGATTACGCTGGATTACAACTCAGCACATTCACCTCTGGGGCTGGGGCCAACTCTAGGCAGGCGGGGACACAGCGGACCTGTGTGCCAGCGAATCCCAAAGCCCCACAGCTACAGGGAAGCCATTGTTTACAGAGACTCGCGGCAGGCACACCTCTTTATATTCAGATGTGTCTGCTATTGATCGTGTCTCACAGATGTCAGATGTCTATGCCCGTCCATGTGAGAGATCCCATTAAATCAGTGAAGGCTGGTGGGAGTAGTTACAGGAGGATGGGCTCATTGTAATGGCTGGAATGGAATGAATGGAGCGGAGTTCAACGTGGTTTCCATATAGTTGCGTTCGATACCGTTCCATTTATTCCATTCCAGCCATTACAATGAGCCCGTCCTCCTATAGCTCCGCTCGCCAGCCTCCTCTGCACTAAAGGCTTAAAGGTTACAAAGGCTCTCTTAAGAGAACAATACCTGCCTCTCTCCACTCTCTGACTATTTGTCGATACAGCCACACAGCCACCCCCTGGCTTTACACAGCCACTAGATTCCCACAAAGGGCCATGCTTCAGTTACCTGCCTTGTGCCAAAGCCGGACTGCTACTTGATTATGTGGTTGTGATGACAGCACAGGACAAGGCTACAGCTACATCTTGCTGCAACATTGAATTGTGTTGTGCTCCTGGAGCCTTGTGTAGAGATGTGGACCAGGGCATTAGGGAGGGAGGATGGCAGTGAGAGGTAGAGCTATTGATTCCCTGAGGTTGGAGAGGTAGACTTTAAAGAGTGTGCTTCAAAATCGATTGGTGAATCTCACATCTAATGAGACACCTGCATTCCTTTTGTTTGGGAAAAGGGCATCATATAGCTCCAAATGGCCTCTCTCTATCTGCTTTTTAGTTATGCATTCAGACTCCCGACATCATTCAGACTGTTCAACAAATAACGGTGGTGATCGATCCATCACACATTGAACTCCTTTCTTAGTGGAACGAGAGTTTCAACAAGTGCACGTTTTCTTTATCACTTCCACTAGTTATTGTAGTTCAGGAAAGTTTCGAAATGCAGTTCCATTTGGGGATTGTTGTTTGACCTTGAGATGATTCATGATGTCTTCAGGAGCATTGATGTGTGTGACATGTTAACTGGTGTAACCTGTTGATGTGTGCACTGTAGTGTGACAGGCTGTGTTGTGTGTTGACCACAGGGAAAGTGATCCTGGGTCCTCCACGGCTTTACCAGGAACTCCAGGACCTGCAGCACGACATGTCTGTGCTGGAGGAGGTCACATTACTGGTGGGAACACTACAGGGGACATACCAGGTACACCCCACCCCACTACTTACTATATAACAATATCCCACCCCACTACTTACTATATAGCAACACCCCACCCCACTACTTACTAGATAACAATATCCCATCCCACTACTTACTATATAGCAACACCCCACCCCACTACTTACTATATAGCAACACCCCACCCCACTACTTACTATATAGCAACACCCCAACCCACTACTTACTATATAGCAACACCCCAACCCACTACTTACTATATAGCAACACCCCACCCCACTACTTACAAGATAACAATATCCCACCCCACTACTTACTATATAGCAACACCCCACCCAACTACTTACTATATAACAACACCCCACCCCACTACTTACTAGATAACAATATCCCACCCCACTACTTACTATATAGCAACACCCCACTACTTACTAGATAACAATATCCCACCCCACTACTTACTATATAGCAAAACCCAACCCCACTACTTACTATATAGCAACACCCCACTACTTACTAGATAACAATATCCCACCCCACTACTTACTGTATAACAACACCCCACCCCACTACTTACTATATAGCAACACCCCACTACTTACTAGATAACAATATCCCACCCCACTACTTACAATATAACACCACCCCACCACTTACTATATAGCAACACCCCACCCCACTACTTACTATATAACACCACCCCACCCCACTACTTACTATATAGCACCACCCCACCCAACTACTTACTAGATAACAACACCCCACCCCACTACTTACTAGATAACAATATCCCACCCACTACTTACTATACAGCAACACCCCACCCCACTACTTACTATATAGCAACACCCCACCCCACTACTTACTATATAGCACCACCCCACCCCACTACTTACTAGATAACAATATCCCACCCCACTACTTACTATATAACAACACCCCACCCCACCACTTACTATATAGCAACACCCCACCCCACTACTTACTATATAGCAACACCCCACCCCACTACTTACTATATAGCAACAACCCACTACTTACTATATAGCAACACCCCACCCCACTACTTACTATATAGCAACAACCCACTACTTACTATATAGCAACACCCCACCCCACTACTTACTATATAACACCACCCCACCCCACTACTTACTATATAACAACACCCCACCCCACCACTTACTATATAGCAACACCCCACCCCACTACTTACAAGATAACAATATCCCACCCCACTACTTACTATATAGCAACACCCCACTCCTTACTAGATAACAATATCCCACCCCACTACTTACTATATAGCAAAACCCCACCCCACTACTTACTATATAGCAACACCCCACTACTTACTAGATAACAATATCCCACCCCCACTACTTACTATATAACAACACCCCACACCACTACTTACAATATAACACCATCCCACCACTTACTATATAGCAACACCCCACCCCACTACTTACTATATAGCAACACCCCACCCCACTACTTACTAGATAACAATATCCCACCCCACTACTTACTAGATAACAATATCCCACCCCACTACTTACTATATAGCAACACCCCACCCCACTACTTACTATATAACACCACCCCACCCCACTACTTACTATATAGCATCACCCCACCCCACTACTTACTAGATAACAATATCCCACCCCACTACTTACTATATAACAACACCCCACCCCACCACTTACTATATAGCAACACCCCACCCCACCCCACTACTTACTATATAGCAACACCCCACCCCACTACTTACTATATAGCAACACCCCACCCCACTACTTACTATATAGCAACACCCCACCCCACTACTTACTATATAACACCACCCCACCCCACTACTTACTATATAACAACACCCCACCCCACCACTTACTATATAGCAACACCCCACCCCACTACTTACAAGATAACAATATCCCACCCCACTACTTACTATATAGCAACACCCCACCCCACTACCTACTATATAACAACACCCCACCCCACTACTTACTAGATAACAATATCCCACCCCACTACTTACTATATAGCAACACCCCACTACTTACTAGATAACAATATCCCACCCCACTACTTACTATATAGCAACACCCCACCCCACTACTTACTATATAGCAACACCCCACCCCACTACTTACTATATAGCAACACCCCACCCCACTACTTACTATATAGCAACACCCCACTACATACTAGATAACAATATCCCACCCCACTACTTACTATACAGCAACACCCCACCCCACTACTTACTATATAGCAACAACCCACTATTTACTATATTGCAACACCCCACCCCACTACTTACTATATAGCAACACCCCACCCCACTACTTACTATATAACACCACCCCACCCCACTACTTACTATATAACAACACCCCACCCCACCACTTACTATATAGCAACACCCCACCCCACTAATTACTATATTGCAACATCCCACCCCACTACTTATTATATAACAACACCCCACCCCACTACTTATTATATAACAACACCCCACATCACTACTTACTATATAACAACACCCCACCCCACTACTTACTATATAGCAACACCCCACCCCACTACTTACTATATAACAACACCCCACCCCACTACTTATTATATAACAACACCCCAACCCACTACTTACTATATAGCAACACCCCACCCCACTACTTACTATATAGCAACAACCCACTATTTACTATATTGCAACACCCCACCCCACTACTTACTATATAGCAACACCCCACCCCACTACTTACTATATAACACCACCCCACCCCACTACTTACTATATAGCACCACCCCACCCCACTACTTACTAGATAACAATATCCCACCCCACTACTTACTATATAACAACACCCCACCCCACCACTTACTATATAGCAACACCCCACCCCACTACTTACTATATAGCAACACCCCACCCCACTACTTACTAGATAACAATATCCCACCCCACTACTTACTATATAACAACACCCCACCCCACCACTTACTATATAGCAACACCCCACCCCACTACTTACTATATAGCAACACCCCACCCCACTACTTACTATATAGCAACAACCCACCCCACTACTTACTAGATAACTATATCCCACCCCACTACTTACTATATAGCAACACCCCACTCCTTACTAGATAACGATATCCCACCCCACTACTTACTATATAGCAAAACCCCACCCCACTACTTACTATATAGCAACACCCCACTACTTACTAGATAACAATATCCCACCCCACTACTCACTATATAACAACACCACACCCCACTACTTACTATATAGCAACACCCCACTACTTACTAGATAACAATATCCCACCCCACTACTTACAATATAACACCACCCCACCACTTACTATATAGCAACACCCCACCCCACTACTTACTATATAGCAACACCCCACCCCACTACTTACTAGATAACAATATCCCACCCCACTACTTACTAGATAACAATATCCCACCCCACTACTTACTATATAGCAACACCCCACCCCACTACTTACTATATAGCACCACCCACCCCACTACTTACTAGATAACAATATCCCACCCACTACTTACTATATAACAACACCCCACCCCACCACTTACTATATAGCAACACCCCACCCCACTACTTATTATATAACAACACCCCACCCCACTACTTACTATATAGCACCACCCCACCCCACTACTTACTAGATAACAATATCCCACCCCACTACTTACTATATAACAACACCCCACCCCACCACTTACTATATAGCAACACCCCACCCCACTACTTACTATATAGCAACACCCCACCCCACTACTTACTAGATAACAATATCCCACCCCACTACTTACTATATAACAACACCCCACCCCACCACTTACTATATAGCAACACCCCACCCCACTACTTACTATATAGCAACACCCCACCCCACTACTTACTATATAGCAACAACCCACCCCACTACTTACTAGATAACTATATCCCACCCCACTACTTACTATATAGCAACACCCCACTCCTTACTAGATAACGATATCCCACCCCACTACTTACTATATAGCAAAACCCCACCCCACTACTTACTATATAGCAACACCCCACTACTTACTAGATAACAATATCCCACCCCACTACTCACTATATAACAACACCACACCCCACTACTTACTATATAGCAACACCCCACTACTTACTAGATAACAATATCCCACCCCACTACTTACAATATAACACCACCCCACCACTTACTATATAGCAACACCCCACCCCACTACTTACTATATAGCAACACCCCACCCCACTACTTACTAGATAACAATATCCCACCCCACTACTTACTATATAGCAACACCCCACCCCACTACTTACTATATAGCACCACCCCACCCCACTACTTACTAGATAACAATATCCCACCCACTACTTACTATATAACAACACCCCACCCCACCACTTACTATATAGCAACACCCCACCCCACTACTTACTATATAACACCACCCCACCCCACTACTTACTATATAGCACCACACCACCCCACTACTTACTAGATAACAATATCCCACCCCACTACTTACTATATAAAAACACCCCACCCCACCACTTACTATATAGCAACACCCCACCCCACCCCACTACTTACTATATAGCAACACTCCACCCCACTACTTACTATATAGCAACACCCCACCCCACTATTTACTATATAGCAACACCCCACCCCACTACTTACTATATAACACCACCCCACCCCACTACTTACTATATAACAACACCCCACCCCACCACTTACTATATAGCAACACCCCACCCCACTACTTACAAGATAACAATATCCCACCCCACTACTTACTATATAGCAACACCCCACCCCACTACCTACTATATAACAACACCCCACCCCACTACTTACTAGATAACAATATCCCACCCCACTACTTACTATATAGCAACACCCCACTACTTACTAGATAACAATATCCCACCCCACTACTTACTATATAGCAACACCCCACCCCACTACTTACTATATAGCAACACCCCACCCCACTACTTACTATATAGCAACACCCCACCCCACTACTTACTATATAGCAACACCCCACTACATACTAGATAACAATATCCCACCCCACTACTTACTATACAGCAACACCCCACCCCACTACTTACTATATAGCAACAACCCACTATTTACTATATTGCAACACCCCACCCCACTACTTACTATATAGCAACACCCCACCCCACTACTTACTATATAACACCACCCCACCCCACTACTTACTATATAACAACACCCCACCCCACCACTTACTATATAGCAACACCCCACCCCACTAATTACTATATTGCAACATCCCACCCCACTACTTATTATATAACAACACCCCACCCCACTACTTATTATATAACAACACCCCACATCACTACTTACTACATAACAACACCCCACCCCACTACTTACTATATAGCAACACCCCACCCCACTACTTACTATATAACAACACCCCACCCCACTACTTATTATATAACAACACCCCACCCCACTACTTACTATATAACACCACCCCACCCCACTACTTACTATATAGCACCACCCCACCCCACTACTTACTAGATAACAATATCCCACCCCACTACTTACTATATAACAACACCCCACCCCACCACTTACTATATAGCAACACCCCACCCCACTACTTACTATATAGCAACACCCCACCCCACTACTTACTAGATAACAATATCCCACCCCACTACTTACTATATAACAACACCCCACCCCACCACTTACTATATAGCAACACCCCACCCCACCACTTACTATATAGCAACACCCCACACCACTACTTACTATATAGCAACACCCCACCCCACTACTTACTATATAGCAACAACCCACCCCACTACTTACTAGATAACTATATCCCACCCCACTACTTACTATATAGCAACACCCCACTACTTACTAGATAACAATATCCCACCCCACTACTTACTATATAACAACACCCCACCCCACTACTTACTATATAGCAACACCCCACTACTTACTAGATAACAATATCCCACCCCACTACTTACAATATAACACCACCCCACCACTTACTATATAGCAACACCCCACCCCACTACTTACTAGATAACAATATCCCACCCCACTACTTACTAGATAACAATATCCCACCCCACTACTTACTATATAGCAACACCCCACCCCACTACTTACTATATAACACCACCCCACCCCACTACTTACTATATAGCACCACCCCACCCCACTACTTACTAGATAACAATATCCCACCCACTACTTACTATATAACAACACCCCACCCCACCACTTACTATATAGCAACACCCCACCCCACTACTTACTATATAGCAACACCCCACCCCACTACTTACTAAATAGCAACACCCCACCCCACTACTTACTATATAGCAACACCCCACCCCACTACTTACTATATAACACCACCCCACCCCACTACTTATTATATAACAACACCCCACCCCACTACTTACAAGATAACAATATCCCACCCCACTACTTACTATATAGCAACACCCCACCCCACTACCCTACTATATAACAACACCCCACCCCACTACTTACTAGATAACAATATCCCACCCCACTACTTACTATATAGCAACACCCCACTACATACTAGATAACAATATCCCACCCCACTACTTACTATACAGCAACACCCCACCCCACTACTTACTATATAGCAACAACCCACTATTTACTATATTGCAACACCCCACCCCACTACTTACTATATAGCAACACCCCACCCCACTACTTACTATATAGCAACACCCCACCCCACTATTTACTATATAGCAACACCCCACCCCACTACTTACTATATAACACCACCCCACCCCACTACTTACTATATAACAACACCCCACCCCACCACTTACTATATAGCAACACCCCACCCCACTACTTACAAGATAACAATATCCCACCCCACTACTTACTATATAGCAACACCCCACCCCACTACCTACTATATAACAACACCCCACCCCACTACTTACTAGATAACAATATCCCACCCCACTACTTACTATATAGCAACACCCCACTACTTACTAGATAACAATATCCCACCCCACTACTTACTATATAGCAACACCCCACCCCACTACTTACTATATAGCAACACCCCACCCCACTACTTACTATATAGCAACACCCCACCCCACTACTTACTATATAGCAACACCCCACTACATACTAGATAACAATATCCCACCCCACTACTTACTATACAGCAACACCCCACCCCACTACTTACTATATAGCAACAACCCACTATTTACTATATTGCAACACCCCACCCCACTACTTACTATATAGCAACACCCCACCCCACTACTTATTATATAACAACACCCCACATCACTACTTACTACATAACAACACCCCACCCCACTACTTACTATATAGCAACACCCCACCCCACTACTTACTATATAACAACACCCCACCCCACTACTTATTATATAACAACACCCCACCCCACTACTTACTATATAACACCACCCCACCCCACTACTTACTATATAGCACCACCCCACCCCACTACTTACTAGATAACAATATCCCACCCCACTACTTACTATATAACAACACCCCACCCCACCACTTACTATATAGCAACACCCCACCCCACTACTTACTATATAGCAACACCCCACCCCACTACTTACTAGATAACAATATCCCACCCCACTACTTACTATATAACAACACCCCACCCCACCACTTACTATATAGCAACACCCCACCCCACCACTTACTATATAGCAACACCCCACACCACTACTTACTATATAGCAACACCCCACCCCACTACTTACTATATAGCAACAACCCACCCCACTACTTACTAGATAACTATATCCCACCCCACTACTTACTATATAGCAACACCCCACTACTTACTAGATAACAATATCCCACCCCACTACTTACTATATAACAACACCCCACCCCACTACTTACTATATAGCAACACCCCACTACTTACTAGATAACAATATCCCACCCCACTACTTACAATATAACACCACCCCACCACTTACTATATAGCAACACCCCACCCCACTACTTACTAGATAACAATATCCCACCCCACTACTTACTAGATAACAATATCCCACCCCACTACTTACTAGATAACAATATCCCACCCCACTACTTACTATATAGCAACACCCCACCCCACTACTTACTATATAACACCACCCCACCCCACTACTTACTATATAGCACCACCCCACCCCACTACTTACTAGATAACAATATCCCACCCACTACTTACTATATAACAACACCCCACCCCACCACTTACTATATAGCAACACCCCACCCCACTACTTACTATATAGCAACACCCCACCCCACTACTTACTAAATAGCAACACCCCACCCCACTACTTACTATATAGCAACACCCCACCCCACTACTTACTATATAACACCACCCCACCCCACTACTTATTATATAACAACACCCCACCCCACTACTTACAAGATAACAATATCCCACCCCACTACTTACTATATAGCAACACCCCACCCCACTACCCTACTATATAACAACACCCCACCCCACTACTTACTAGATAACAATATCCCACCCCACTACTTACTATATAGCAACACCCCACTACATACTAGATAACAATATCCCACCCCACTACTTACTATACAGCAACACCCCACCCCACTACTTACTATATAGCAACAACCCACTATTTACTATATTGCAACACCCCACCCCACTACTTACTATATAGCAACACCCCACCCCACTACTTACTATATAGCAACACCCCACCCCACTACTTACTATATAACACCACCCCAACCCACTACTTACTATATAACAACACCCCACCCCACCACTTACTATATAGCAACACCCCACCCCACTACTTACTATATTGCAACATCCCACCCCACTACGTATTATATAACAACACCCCAGCCCACTACTTATTATATAACAACACCCCACCCCACTACTTATTATATAACAACACCCCACCCCACTAGTTATTATATAACAACACCCCACCCCACTACTTATTATATAACAACACCCCACCCCACTACTTACTATATAGCAACACCCCACCCCACTACTTGCTATATAACAACACCCCACGCCACTACTTACTATATAGCAACACCCCACCCCACTACTTACTATATAGCAACACCCCACCCCACTACTTACTATATAACAACACCCCACCCCACTACTTACTATATAGCAACACCCCACCCCACTACTTACTATATAGCAACACCCCACCCCACTACTTACTATATAACACCACCCCACCCCACTACTTACTATATAACAACACCCCACCCCACCACTTACTATATAGCAACACCCCACCCCACTACTTACTATATTGCAACATCCCACCCCACTACGTATTATATAACAACACCCCACCCCACTACTTATTATATAACAACACCCCACCCCACTACTTATTATATAACAACACCCCACCCCACTACTTATTATATGGCAACACCCCACCCCACTACTTACTATATAGCAACACCCCACCCCACTACTTACTATATAGCAACACCCCATCCCACTACTTACTATATAGCAACACCCCACCCCACTACTTATTATATAACAACACCCCACCCCACTACTTATTATATGGCAACACCCCACCCCACTACTTACTATATAGCAACACCCCACCCCACTACTTACTATATAACAACACCCCACCCCACTACTTATTATATAACAACACCCCACCCCACTACTTATTATATGGCAACACCCCACCCCACTACTTACTATATAGCAACACCCCACCCCACTACTTACTATATAGCAACACCCCGTCCCACTACTTACTATATAGCAACACCCCACCCCACTACTTACTATATAGCAACACCCCACCCCACTTCTTACTATATAACAACACCCCACCCCACTACTTACTATATAGCAACACCCCACCCCACTTCTTACTATATAGCAACAACCCACTACTTACTATATAGCCACACCCCACCCCACTACTTACTATATAGCAACACCCCACCCCACTACTTACTATATAACACCACCCCACCCCACTACTTACTATATAACAACACCCCACCCCACCACTTACTATATAGCAACACCCCACCCCACTACTTACTATATTGCAACATCCCACCCCACTACGTATTATATAACAACACCCCACCCCACTACTTATTATATAACAACACCCCACCCCACTACTTATTATATGGCAACACCCCACCCCACTACTTACTATATAGCAACACCCCACCCCACTACTTACTATATAGCAACACCCCACCCCACTACTTACTATATAACAACACCCCACCCCACTACTTACTATATAGCAACACCCCACCCCACTTCTTACTATATAGCAACACCCCACCCCACTACTTACTATATAGCAACACCCCACCCCACTACTTACTATATAACAACACCTCACCCCACTACTTACTATATAGCAACACCCCACCCCACTACTTACTATATAGCAACACCCCACCCCACTACTTACTATATAACAACACCTCACCCCACTACTTACTATATAGCAACACCCCACCCCACCACTTACTATATAGCAACACCCCACCCCACTTCTTACTATATAGCAACACCCCAACCCACTGCTTACTATATAGCAACACCTCACCCAACTTCTTACTATATAGCAACACCCCAACCCACTACTTACTATATAGCAACACCCCTAACCACTACTTACTATATAGCAACACCCCACCCCACTACTTACTATATAGCAACAACCCACCCCACTACTTACTAGATAACTATATCCCACCCCACTACTTACTATATAGCAACACCCCACTACTTACTAGATAACAATATCCCACCCCACTACTTACTATATAACAACACCCCACCCCACTACTTACTATATAGCAACACCCCACTACTTACTAGATAACAATATCCCACCCCACTACTTACAATATAACACCACCCCACCACTTACTATATAGCAACACCCCACCCCACTACTTACTAGATAACAATATCCCACCCCACTACTTACTAGATAACAATATCCCACCCCACTACTTACTATATAGCAACACCCCACCCCACTACTTACTATATAACACCACCCCACCCCACTACTTACTATATAGCACCACCCCACCCCACTACTTACTAGATAACAATATCCCACCCACTACTTACTATATAACAACACCCCACCCCACCACTTACTATATAGCAACACCCCACCCCACTACTTACTATATAGCAACACCCCACCCCACTACTTACTAAATAGCAACACCCCACCCCACTACTTACTATATAGCAACACCCCACCCCACTACTTACTATATAACACCACCCCACCCCACTACTTATTATATAACAACACCCCACCCCACTACTTACAAGATAACAATATCCCACCCCACTACTTACTATATAGCAACACCCCACCCCACTACCCTACTATATAACAACACCCCACCCCACTACTTACTAGATAACAATATCCCACCCCACTACTTACTATATAGCAACACCCCACTACATACTAGATAACAATATCCCACCCCACTACTTACTATACAGCAACACCCCACCCCACTACTTACTATATAGCAACAACCCACTATTTACTATATTGCAACACCCCACCCCACTACTTACTATATAGCAACACCCCACCCCACTACTTACTATATAGCAACACCCCACCCCACTATTTACTATATAGCAACACCCCACCCCACTACTTACTATATAACACCACCCCACCCCACTACTTACTATATAACAACACCCCACCCCACCACTTACTATATAGCAACACCCCACCCCACTACTTACAAGATAACAATATCCCACCCCACTACTTACTATATAGCAACACCCCACCCCACTACCTACTATATAACAACACCCCACCCCACTACTTACTAGATAACAATATCCCACCCCACTACTTACTATATAGCAACACCCCACTACTTACTAGATAACAATATCCCACCCCACTACTTACTATATAGCAACACCCCACCCCACTACTTACTATATAGCAACACCCCACCCCACTACTTACTATATAGCAACACCCCACCCCACTACTTACTATATAGCAACACCCCACTACATACTAGATAACAATATCCCACCCCACTACTTACTATACAGCAACACCCCACCCCACTACTTACTATATAGCAACAACCCACTATTTACTATATTGCAACACCCCACCCCACTACTTACTATATAGCAACACCCCACCCCACTACTTATTATATAACAACACCCCACATCACTACTTACTACATAACAACACCCCACCCCACTACTTACTATATAGCAACACCCCACCCCACTACTTACTATATAACAACACCCCACCCCACTACCTATTATATAACAACACCCCACCCCACTACTTACTATATAACACCACCCCACCCCACTACTTACTATATAGCACCACCCCACCCCACTACTTACTAGATAACAATATCCCACCCCACTACTTACTATATAACAACACCCCACCCCACCACTTACTATATAGCAACACCCCACCCCACTACTTACTATATAGCAACACCCCACCCCACTACTTACTAGATAACAATATCCCACCCCACTACTTACTATATAACAACACCCCACCCCACCACTTACTATATAGCAACACCCCACCCCACCACTTACTATATAGCAACACCCCACACCACTACTTACTATATAGCAACACCCCACCCCACTACTTACTATATAGCAACAACCCACCCCACTACTTACTAGATAACTATATCCCACCCCACTACTTACTATATAGCAACACCCCACTACTTACTAGATAACAATATCCCACCCCACTACTTACTATATAACAACACCCCACCCCACTACTTACTATATAGCAACACCCCACTACTTACTAGATAACAATATCCCACCCCACTACTTACAATATAACACCACCCCACCACTTACTATATAGCAACACCCCACCCCACTACTTACTAGATAACAATATCCCACCCCACTACTTACTAGATAACAATATCCCACCCCACTACTTACTAGATAACAATATCCCACCCCACTACTTACTATATAGCAACACCCCACCCCACTACTTACTATATAACACCACCCCACCCCACTACTTACTATATAGCACCACCCCACCCCACTACTTACTAGATAACAATATCCCACCCACTACTTACTATATAACAACACCCCACCCCACCACTTACTATATAGCAACACCCCACCCCACTACTTACTATATAGCAACACCCCACCCCACTACTTACTAAATAGCAACACCCCACCCCACTACTTACTATATAGCAACACCCCACCCCACTACTTACTATATAACACCACCCCACCCCACTACTTATTATATAACAACACCCCACCCCACTACTTACAAGATAACAATATCCCACCCCACTACTTACTATATAGCAACACCCCACCCCACTACCCTACTATATAACAACACCCCACCCCACTACTTACTAGATAACAATATCCCACCCCACTACTTACTATATAGCAACACCCCACTACATACTAGATAACAATATCCCACCCCACTACTTACTATACAGCAACACCCCACCCCACTACTTACTATATAGCAACAACCCACTATTTACTATATTGCAACACCCCACCCCACTACTTACTATATAGCAACACCCCACCCCACTACTTACTATATAGCAACACCCCACCCCACTACTTACTATATAACACCACCCCAACCCACTACTTACTATATAACAACACCCCACCCCACCACTTACTATATAGCAACACCCCACCCCACTACTTACTATATTGCAACATCCCACCCCACTACGTATTATATAACAACACCCCAGCCCACTACTTATTATATAACAACACCCCACCCCACTTCTTACTATATAACAACACCTCACCCCACTACTTATTATATAACAACACCCCACCCCACTACTTATTATATAACAACACCCCACCCCACTAGTTATTATATAACAACACCCCACCCCACTACTTATTATATAACAACACCCCACCCCACTACTTACTATATAGCAACACCCCACCCCACTACTTGCTATATAACAACACCCCACGCCACTACTTACTATATAGCAACACCCCACCCCACTACTTACTATATAGCAACACCCCACCCCACTACTTACTATATAACAACACCCCACCCCACTACTTACTATATAGCAACACCCCACCCCACTACTTACTATATAGCAACACCCCACCCCACTACTTACTATATAACACCACCCCACCCCACTACTTACTATATAACAACACCCCACCCCACCACTTACTATATAGCAACACCCCACCCCACTACTTACTATATTGCAACATCCCACCCCACTACGTATTATATAACAACACCCCACCCCACTACTTATTATATAACAACACCCCACCCCACTACTTATTATATAACAACACCCCACCCCACTACTTATTATATGGCAACACCCCACCCCACTACTTACTATATAGCAACACCCCACCCCACTACTTACTATATAGCAACACCCCATCCCACTACTTACTATATAGCAACACCCCACCCCACTACTTATTATATAACAACACCCCACCCCACTACTTATTATATGGCAACACCCCACCCCACTACTTACTATATAGCAACACCCCACCCCACTACTTACTATATAACAACACCCCACCCCACTACTTATTATATAACAACACCCCACCCCACTACTTATTATATGGCAACACCCCACCCCACTACTTACTATATAGCAACACCCCACCCCACTACTTACTATATAGCAACACCCCGTCCCACTACTTACTATATAGCAACACCCCACCCCACTACTTACTATATAGCAACACCCCACCCCACTTCTTACTATATAACAACACCCCACCCCACTACTTACTATATAGCAACACCCCACCCCACTTCTTACTATATAGCAACAACCCACTACTTACTATATAGCCACACCCCACCCCACTACTTACTATATAGCAACACCCCACCCCACTACTTACTATATAACACCACCCCACCCCACTACTTACTATATAACAACACCCCACCCCACCACTTACTATATAGCAACACCCCACCCCACTACTTACTATATTGCAACATCCCACCCCACTACGTATTATATAACAACACCCCACCCCACTACTTATTATATAACAACACCCCACCCCACTACTTATTATATAACAACACCCCACCCCACTACTTATTATATGGCAACACCCCACCCCACTACTTACTATATAGCAACACCCCACCCCACTACTTACTATATAGCAACACCCCACCCCACTACTTACTATATAACAACACCCCACCCCACTACTTACTATATAGCAACACCCCACCCCACTTCTTACTATATAGCAACACCCCACCCCACTACTTACTATATAGCAACACCCCACCCCACTACTTACTATATAACAACACCCCACCCCACTACTTACTATATAGCAACACCCCACCCCACTACTTACTATATAACAACACCTCACCCCACTACTTACTATATAGCAACACCCCACCCCACCACTTACTATATAGCAACACCCCACCCCACTTCTTACTATATAGCAACACCCCAACCCACTGCTTACTATATAGCAACACCTCACCCAACTTCTTACTATATAGCAACACCCCAACCCACTACTTACTATATAGCAACACCCCTAACCACTACTTACTATATAGCAACACCCCACCCCACTTCTTACTATATAGCAACACCCCAACCCACTACTTACTATATAGCAACACCCCACCCCACTACTTACAAGATAACAATATCCCACCCCACTACTTACTATATAGCAACACCCTACCCCACTACTTACTATATAACAACACCCCACCCCACTACTTACTAGATAACAATATCCCACCCCACTACTTACTATATAGCAACACCCCACCCCACCCCACTACTTACTATATAGCAACACCCCACCCCACTACTTACTATATAACAACACCCCACCCCACTACTTACTATATAGCAACACCCCACTACTTACTAGATAACAATATCCCACCCCACTACTTACAATATAACACCACCCCACCACTTACTATATAGCAACACCCCACCCCACTACTTACTATATAACACCACCCCACCACTTACTATATAGCAACACCCCACCCCACTACTTACTATATAGCAACACCCCACCCCACTACTTACTAGATAACAATATCCCACCCCACTACTGACTATACAGCAACACCCCACCCCACTACTTACTATATAGCAACACCCCACCCCACTACTTACTATATAACACCACCCCACCCCACTACTTACTATATAACAACACCCCACCCCACTACTTACTAGATAACAATATCCCACCCCACTACTTACTATATAGCAACACCCCACCCCACTACTTACTATATAACACCACCCCACCCCACTACTTACTATATAACAACACCCCACCCCACTACTTACTATATAGCAACACCCCACCCCACTACTTACTATATAGCAACACCCCACCCAACTACTTACTATATAGCAACACCCCACCCCACTACTTACTATATAGCAACAACCCACTACTTACTATATAGCAACACCCCACCCCACTACTTACTATATAGCAACACCCCACCCCACTACTTACTATATAACACCACCCCACCCCACTACTTACTATATAACAACACCCCACCCCACCACTTACTATATAGCAACACCCCACCCCACTACTTACTATATTGCAACATCCCACCCCACTACCTATTATATAACAACACCCCACCCCACTACTTATTATATAACAACACCCCACCCCACTACTTATTATATAACAACACCCCACCCCACTAGTTATTATATAACAACACCCCACCCCACTACTTATTATATAACAACACCCCACCCCACTACTTACTATATAGCAACACCCCACCCCACTACTTGCTATTTAACAACACCCCACCCCACTACTTACTATATAGCAACACCCCACCCCACTACTTACTATATAGCAACACCCCACCCCACTACTTACTATATAACAACACCCCACCCCACTACTTACTATATAGCAACACCCCACCCCACTTCTTACTATATAACAACACCTCACCCCACTACTTACTATATAGCAACACCCCACCCCACTTCTTACTATATAGCAACACCCCACCCCACTACTTACTATATAGCAACACCCCACCCCACTACTTACTATATAGCAACACCCCACCCCACTACTTATTATATAGCAACACCCCACCCCACTACTTACTATATAGCAACACCCCACCCCACTACTTACTAGATAACAACACCCCACCCCACTACTTACTAGATAACACCACCCCACTACTTACTATATAACAACACCCCACCCCACTACTTACTATATAGCAACACCCCATCCCACTACTTACTAGATAACAATATCCCACCCCACTACTTACTATACAGCAACACCCCACCCCACTACTTACTATATAGCAACACCCCACCCCACTACTTACTATATAACACCACCCCACCCCACTACTTACTATATAACAACACCCCACCCCACCACTTACTATATAGCAACACCCCACCCCACTACTTACTATATAGCAACACCCCACCCCACTACTTACTATATAGCAACAACCCACTACTTACTATATAGCAACACCCCACCCCACTACTTACTATATAGCAACACCCCACCCCACTACTTACTATATAACACCACCCCACCCCACTACTTACTATATAACAACACCCCACCCCACCACTTACTATATAGCAACACCCCACCCAACTACTTACTATATAGCAACACCCCACCCCACTACTTACTATATAACACCACCCCACCCCACTACTTACTATATAACAACACCCCACCCCACCACTTACTATATAGCAACACCCCACCCAACTACTTACTATATTGCAACACCCCACCCCACTACTTACTATATTGCAACATCCCACCCCACTACGTATTATATAACAACACCCCACCCCACTACTTATTATATAACAACACCCCACCCCACTACTTATTATATAACAACACCCCACCCCACTACTTATTATATAGCAACACCCCACCCCACTACTTACTATATAGCAACACCCCACCCCACTACTTACTATATAGCAACACCCCACCCCACTACTTACTATATAACAACACCCCACCCCACTACTTACTATATAGCAACACCCCACCCCACTACTTACTATATAGCAACACCCCACCCTAATACTTACTATATAGCAACACCCCACCCCACTACTTACTATATAGCAACACCCCACCCCACTACTTACTATATAGCAACACCCATAACACAGTCACAGTATACTCCAGCAATTTCCAAAGAGCCTCTCAGTGGAAAGGTGGCCTTTTGGATCTCTATTTTTTTTAAGGTGGAGTAAAATGGGCTTTACGCCATATTACTGATTTTCACACTCAGCCCAGTTATATTATAAATGTCCACCAAACAAATATAGGAAATACTTCTGCATGGCTCATTGACTTCATCAATTTATTTGATTCTTACTGTTTGACTGGAGGGACTTAACTGTAAAAGTGGTGTAGGAGATGTAATGTGTATGACGTATTTGATGGTATAAAAGTGCTTTGCCGTGGGTTGATGAAAGGGTCTATAAATCGAAGCAGTTTTATGAGGAAGGGGTGGTGGGTTCTTTTAATAGAGAGTGTAAGTAAACTCAGCAAAAAAAGAAACGTCCTCTCACTGTCAACACCGTTTATTTTCAGCAAACTTAACATGTCTAAATATTTGTATGAACATAACAAGATTCAACAACTGAGACATAAACTGAACAAGTTCCACAGACATGTGACTAACAGAAATGGAATAATGTGTTCCTGAACAAAGGGGGGGTCAAAATCAAAAGTAACAGTCAGTGTCTGGTGTGGCCACCAGCTGCATTAAGTACTGCAGTGCATCTTCTCCTCATGGACTGCACCAGATTTGCCAGTTCTTGCTGTGAGATGTTACCCCACTGTTCCACCAAGGCACCTGCAAGTTCCCGGACATTTCTGGGGGGAATGGCCCTAGCCCTCACCCTCCGATCCAACAGGTCCCAGACGTCCTCAATGGGATTGAGATCCGGGCTCTTCGCTGGTCATGGCAGAACACTGACATTCCTGTCTTGCAGGAAATCACGCACAGAATGGGCAGTATGGCTGGTGGCATTGTCATGCAGGAGGGTCATGTCAGGATGAGCCTGCAGGAAGGGTACCACATGAGGGAGGAGGTTGTCTTCCCTGTAACGCACAGCGTTGAGATTGCCTGCAATGACAACAAGCTCAGTCCGATGATGCTGTGACACACCGCCCCGGACCATGATGGACCCTCCACCTCCAAATCGATCCCGCTCCAGAGTACAGGCCTCGGTGTAACGCTCATTCCTTTGACGATAAACTTGAATCCAACCATCACCCCTGGTGAGACAAAACCGCGTCTCGTCAGTGAAGAGCACTTTTTGCCAGTCCTGTCTGGTCCAGCGACGGTGGGTTTGTGCCCATAGGCGATGTTGTTACTGGTGATGTCTGGTGAGGACCTGCCTTACAACAGGCCTATAAGCCCTCAGTCCAGCCCCTCTCAGCCTATTGCGGACAGTCTGAGCACTGATGGAGGGATTGTGCGTTCCTGGTGTAACTCGGGAAGTTGTTATTGCCATTCTGTTAGTGTCTTAACGACCGTTCCACAGGTGCATGTTCATGAATTGTTTATGGTTCATTAAACAAGCATGGGAAACAGTGTTTAAACCCTTTACAATGAAGATCTGTGAAGTTATTTGGATTTTTACGAATTATCTTTGAAAGACAGGGTCCTGAAAAAGGGAAGTTTCTTTTTTTGCTGAGTTTATGTCAGTACTGTCCATAAATATAAAGGTGTGAGTGTAAGCATGAGATATGAATGTTAGCTTGTGAATGTACACAGAAGTGCATCATGTAGGAGTGGATATAAGAATATTGTGCACATGGGAGTATGTACTGTAGCTATATTTTCTTGTCACAGCAGAATGTTCTTGTGTGTTTGTGGATCATAGAACCTGAACACGACTGTGGCCCAGGACTGGTGTCTAGCTCTACAGAGACTCATTCGGATCAAGGAGGATCAGCTTCAGAGTGCCAACAAGTGCCGCTTACGCCTGCAGGTGCCTGGGAGACCAGACAAGTGAGTATTACATCAATATTACTGGGCCTTGTGTTAAAGTCATACTGTAGTACCACCCAATGTGTGGAATTCATCCATTATCTTCACACTTGTGTGATTTTACGATTTAAAGACGACAAATTGAACTGCAAGGGCTTGTTTTACACTGCCGTCTTGACTCCACAAAATGGGTTGCTGGAGAAATTGCCTCATCCATAACTCGGAAAACAGGCCATCACACTCAACACTAAAAGAGAATGGCCGGTGACAAACATTTTAATGTGCCTGGGCGCTAACGTTACGATGATGCAGGAGCCTGACGTTGCGTTCGCTTAACCTCACTGAGCACATTACCTGGCATTACGCTCAGCCAGTGTTAAAAGCCTGACCCCATCTCTGCCACAGCTGGCTGGCAAATTAGAGGTGTGCACCGCAATTGGTCATTAACTGATCGTTCACATATTCACTTCCTTGAGAACGCAAATGGAATGATAGTATTAGCCATGTTATTTTCATGGAGTTCCATTCATATTACAGGTATAGCCAGTATTGTGTGTTTTTCATTTGTTCGGACAGAATAAAAAAAATTAAAAAAGCTATTGTAGTTCAGCTCAAGGACACACATAAAGTGGTCTTTGACTGACAGGTAATTTTGTCATTTTTAGATATTCTAAATCTAAAGGCTCCTTAATGGGAGCTTCTATAATTCTCTCACACTGTGATGAGTCTGAATGTGCTTATCGTAATGTGCTCAAGTGGCTATGGACTCAGCTGAGAGTAGAGGAGGAGGATAGAGAATGAAGACAGATTAGAGTGGGAGTCGTGCTGTGGCTGCTAGTGTGTGGAGGATGAGAGGGGGAGGAGGGGAGTATTATGAGCAGGGAGGGAAAGAGACCTTGATCCACCTCCATAACATAAACGGGGCAAGGCAGGGTGACAGCAGTGAAGACCTAAATGTACCCATCCAACCTAAAGTGACAGCTTGAGCAGCACAGCACTGCAGATTGGTACCCCCCCCCCCCCCCCCCCCCCCCCCCTGCAGGCCCAAGCTGCTTTCTCGATGTTTGGTGGAGCCAGATGTCATGCATACAAGAAAGTCCCAGCATCCCCTTTGAGGAGTACCACATCCCCTTGGTCCCATTGATAATGTCATTAGCAGCAGCATGGACCAGGGAGGAAGACCCCCGTACCCCATCTCTGTGGGTTGTATCAGATAGTGTAACATTATCTGTTTGTAGCAGCTGACAGACCTCATTCTGCCACACAGAGAAGCAGGTTTCTACAATGTAAAGTGGGGGAAATGCTTTGAGCAAGTAGAGTACTATACAGACCTGGACTCCAGTGTAGAGTGTAGTGATGGTTATAGTATATTGTGAAGAGAGGCATGCGATAAAGTAATAAAGAGAGAGAGAGCTGAGCAGGGTCTGATAGCAGACTAATTGTTGCTGGAGGCTGGGTGGTTGCTTGGCCGGCAGGGCTGGCTGTTGAGGTGGCAGGGCCAGCAGAGTGCCTTAGGGCTGGGTTTGGTAGTGATTGGTGGGGTGTGGGGGGTGATAGTTGGCGCGGTGGGTGCCTCAGCCATTCAGACACGACCCAAGGTGCAATGGTAGCAGATTGCAGGAGAGAACAGAGGGTAGACTGGGCACACCTATCTCTTTCTTTCTTTCTCTCTTTTTCTTTCTTTCTCTCTGTGTGTCTCTCTTGCTCTTGGCATCTTGCTCTCTGTGTCTCTCTCTCTGTCTCCTTCTTTCTCTCTTTTCTCTATTTTCTCTATTTTGTTCTCTCTTGTTTTCTCTCTATTCTCAATCATGCACACAGGTTGATATACAGTCTTGCTCTGTCTCTGTGAGAGTGGTGGAGGGAGAGTGGGTCCACAGCAGAGTCCCCCTTTACTGAGTCGGTCCCCTCCTGTCATCCTGGGAGTTTCCAAGCAAGCAGCACATCACAGCCTCCTTTCCCTCCATCCCTCCACGCAGAGCAGGGACAGACTGAGCTGAGGACGTGAGGGGAATCTCTACTGAACCGCCGTACGTGTGACAACGCATCATTAACATCTGCTTTAACTATGGCTGCTTTAATGGTGCTATACACACACATATATAAGCCAAGTGTGGAAAGAAGACCTTTGACTTGCTGCATGGCACGTGCATCATTCACTCCCCTTGCAATGAGCAGCTAAGTTGTGACTTTCCCCGTCCAGCCAGGTCTGGCCTAGGCACACTGATGCTCCCACAGGACCTCTGTGTCTGTCCACTCTTTGTGCATTAATGACACATGTGTGCCTCAGCAGTGACCAGCAGCCATACATCAGCCCGGGTTTGGGCTGTGGGCCGGGTCCTTGCTCCACTCTATTCCGCCATCATGCCCGTGCCTACTTCCTCATGCTGCTTGTGTACCAGCACACCTGCACTGCGCCTGTCAATCAGGCGATGGGATGACTCCAAGTCTGCTCTGATTAGCATGTTTGGAGCAGCGTGAGCGTCAAGTATTACCCTCCCTGGCAATCTGATGAAGTGACCAGTTTCATTCTCATCTTTCTCCCCCTCTCCCTCCCCTCTTGCTTCATCTCTCTCTTTCTTCAGGAAATTGCTTCTGCTGTATTTAAGCAGTGAAGGGTATGAATTACATCTCTGTGTGAAAGCCCCACTTTTTCAACATGTCAAATAATTTGGAGATCTTACTCACATCTTTCTGTCCTCCTCTTTTCTCACGCTCTCACTCAGTCTGAGCAGGCAGGTATGACAGAAGCAGATTTGAGAGAGAGAGAGAGAGAGAGAGATACGAGTCACTGGGGATGTGTACTGCTGTTGTATCTTTTATCACTCAACCTGAAGCAAGTAGTATCTGTGTCCTTGTTTATTCATGTAGAACAGAGGAAAAACTAACATTTAAGACAAGTATTGCATAGAGACTGCAAGGATGAGTGTCAGCAGGAGGAGTTGGTGAATGTAAAACTGTGTGCCATTGTTGAGAGGTAACATGGTAGCACAATCACAGCTGCTGATCTCAGAGTGCTGAGCCACTACTGGAGGCCTAAGACCTTTAAAAAGTTCCACACTGAGCTCCCCCTGTTCAAGGATCACATTATTCCCACATTCAGGTCCAGAACTGTCAGCTTTTACCCAGGGTGTAAGAGGCATGTCGGGGGCCAAGGGGCGAGGAGCAGGGGGGCAGAGTGGGGATTCTGGCCTGTTAATCCAGCTCCCTGGCTCCTTCTTTGTGTGTTAGCAGTTCATGCTCCCCTCTCATCCCTTCTCTTATCTGATCTGGGCGTCTCTACCTTCAGGGTCCAACGGCGCATGCCGTATCATCTGACCTTTACATCACTTCCACCATCCTGATTGAAACAGGGGGAGGTGAAATGTGCTGTTTGTTACGGCTCTGTGGTTACAGGACTCTTACTCCTTCAAATCAAATCAAAGTTTATTGATCGCATCCAAGGTTTAGCAGATGTTATAGCGGGTGCAGAGAAATTCTTATGTTACTGGCTCCTAACTATGCAGTAAAATGTAATACACAAATTGTTATAATATTTCTTTTAAATAAAAATCAAGAAATGTCGAAACAAATGTAATTAACAACCCAGATAGCACTGTAACAGTAATCCAAATGCAATCTACCGTAATTTCCGGACTATTAAGCGCACCTGAATATAAGCCGCACCCACTGAATTAAAAAGAAATAAATATTTTGAACATAAATAAGCCGCACATGTCTATAAGCCGCAGGTGCCTACTGGTACATTGAAACAAATGAACTTTACACAGGCTTTAACGAAACACGGCTTGTAACAAAAATAAATAGGCTTTAACGAAACACGGCTTGTAACAAAAATAAATAGGCTTTAACGAAACACGGCTTGTAACAAAAAAATTATAATTAGCAGTAAGCTTTAGTTGTCTTTTTGCACTTTTTGCATGAGTCAATTCCTCATGCTGCTGTTTCCAACGTCTTATCATCGACTCATTAAGACAAAGCTCCCGTGCAGCAGCTCTATTTCCTTTTCCAACAGCCAGATCAATCGCCTTCAACTTGAAAGCTGCATCATATAAATTTCTCCGTGTCTTTGCCATGATGAGGTGACAAAATGACTACCGTAATCAGAATGATGGGAAGTTTGAGAGCGCTCGATTTAATCTAAACAGTAAACAAAAAAGTTGTTTGACCGTAACCCGTTCGGCAATTTCATTGGTCTAATGAAAGCTTCATGCCGCCAAAAAACTGAGCACGTCACAGAATGTGTTTTTTGGGAAAAAAGAAATTGAAAGCGGGAAAAATCCATATATTAGCCGCGTCATTGTTTAAGCCGCGAGGTTCAAAGCCTGGGAAAAAGTTGCGGCTTATAGTCCGGAATTTACGGTATACGTACAGTATATACAGTGGATGAATTTACACACGATTTACTAAGAAGGAAATGTACAGCAGTAGATATATTAGAGTGAGCTATGTCAAGAATCAAGTATATAAATGAATGTGTGGTGTGTATAAACAGTGTAATTAAACTATTAGAATGAGCTATGTTGAGAATACACTATGTTCAGTGGTTTAATGTCTCTATAACATGGGACAACAGTGAGTGTGTGTGTGTGTGTGTGTGTGTGTGTGTGTGTGTGTGTGTGTGTGTGTGTGTGTGTGTGTGTGTGTGTGTGTGTGTGTGTGGGTGTGTGATAGCTTGTGTGTGTGTGAGTAGTGTGCATCACCTGGTAGATGGCTAGTGATGGCTGTTCAACAGTCTGATAGCTTGGCAATAGAAGCTGTTTTTTAGTCTCTTGGTCTAGGTACTGATGCACCTGTACTGTCTGTCAGACAGTAGCCAAGTGAACAGTCCGTGGCTCGGGTGACTGAGGTCCTTAATTTCTTCAGCTGTCTGAGATTGTAGAGGCACTGTTCTTCACCAGGGTATCAGTTTGGTGAGACCATTTCAGGTCCTCAATGAAGTGCACGTCGAGAAACTTGAAGCTTTTGACCCTATACACTGTGGCCCCGTCGATGAGGATGGGGGTATGCTCCCTCGTCTGTCTCCTGTAGTCCACAATCAGTTCCTTTGTTTTGTTGACGCTGAGGGAGAGGTCTCGACATCTCCTCCCTTTCCCTCTCCCCCTCGTCATCCTGTCCCCAGAAGTACCTCAAGAGGAGAGGAGGCATTCTTATAGTACAGTAGAATATCTACAGTATGTCTTTATTAATGCAGAAGGGGGGTTTGTTTACAACATGTGTAAAATAGATAGGCCTACAGCATTGAATAGTCACATACGACTAAGCTTCCAAATAAAAAGCAGACCAGAATTTCATAATCACATAATCCAACCATATCACAATCCCATGGCGTATCCAAACATACATCCATAGACCAGTCTGCAGCGGTGTCCTGGTTTTGGGAAGCTAATGACCATAGACCTATCTTATATGACACTGTGTAGACCTAAAGAGAACTTGAATTTTTGGAATTTCAGTTTGAAAGTCTGAAATAGCACCTGGAACTTTTTCCTTGCTCTGTGTGGACTGTCACTGAGAAGGAACAGGCCTTTTGCAGAGCATTTGTATGTGGTATTTGTCTTTATTGATTTGCTCTGATTTGCTCTATGGAGCACTATACCATTATTCCTACACTTATGGCTCTTTTCCGGTGCAGTGAATGGCCCATAAAACACAGATGGGCTTTTAGCTGCTGCTTTCTGTAGACAGTAGAACAACGGTCTTGATGAGGTCCCCACAGAGCATGAGTCAGTTGTTTTAACTTGTGTGTGTGCATTCCCCTCCAGGTCGGGACGTCCCGTCAGCTTCATGGTGGTTTTCAACACCCCCAACCCCCTCAGCAAGATCTCCTGGGTCAACCGGCTGCACCTGGCCAAGATTGCGCAGCGTGAGTACTACATTACATGACCCTTCCTTACCCTTACTGAAACAAAACACCAGTTACATAATACAAGCTGCAAAATATACACAGTGAATTGATTTCTATGGTGTTGTTTAGGCTTTATAGAGTAGTAGTTACAACATTTCACTTACAAATCCTTGCAAAAGAGTAGTAATATATAGGATAAGGTGGTTAAGGCAGCTGTGCTCCTGCTAAGGCACTTTCTGGTTTGTTTTACAGTCATTGGCTCAGTGAAAGTCTGGTGTTATGTGTTATTGAATCACATTAACCAAAGACGTCCCCCAGGGATAATGTGTTCTGTATAATGTGTGCTTGGCCTCAGAGGCTAGGCCATATTGAGCTGAGCATGAAGGCACACACAGTCTGAGGAGACTGCATCAGCACTGGTCCCTTTCCAGCAGGGAGCAGCACTGTGATTTTCTTTCCTACTGCCTCCCCCTCCAGTCTCCCCCTTCCCCACTCCCCACTACCTATAGCCTGGCTCTATAACCGGAGTGAATCCACCCAGGGATGCTGGAGGCCATCCATTGGGAGGTTCATCAAAGCGTGCTCTGAGCAACTGACACGGGGCTAGCCAGCCAGGGCTACTGTACATGATATTAATCTGATTTGCCATGGTGAAACTAGCTCCCCCATCACTCCCCCCATGACTTCCCCTTGACTCACCCAAAAACACATGCACACATACATACAGTACTCATGGTTTTGTGTCTATGGTATTGCTCTCTAAGCGTCCTGATAGCGTGTTACTTGGGCCGGCTCTGTATTTGGGCTGCTTAAATCCCAGAGGCCGCTGGCTTCACAGTAAGCTCCTGTACACAAATCTGTAAAGGTTTCAAAGGAAGTTACTGGAACCAGATTAAACACCACAACATGAAATGCATTTTACAGATGAGCAGCCAGAGATGCAATTGAACATCATCCTGTTGTGGTGGTGAGGAATACACAGCCCCAGGGACAACTTGCAAAGGGATCGATAGGGCCAGGACTAAGTCTACTGTTATGTGTTATAGGCTAAAGTAGTCATGTCTGTTTGGCTATCTATCCACAGTGTTAGTTTCTGTAGACATCTGCATATCTCTCTGTCCTCAGAAATGCCAGTGAAAAGACCACTAGAGTGGATCTCTGCATGGTGCTGCAGCTCTGTGTCTCACAGTGGGGCATGAGGTAGTGTGCTGCATACGTCAGTGCTGGAGTACGTCTGTAGGCTCTCCAGCAGAGCCCGTGGGGTGTCTGACTGTCAGAAAGGCATAAAAAAAATCAGGCAGGGAGGATACTTTCAGTTGAGTATACCACAGCACAGCAGCATCCACAACACAGCAGTGCTGATTAGGACAGGTGATCTATTGAAATTATGTAGCTCATAGATAGCTTCCACAGTAGCAATTATAGCTTATATAGTTAACTTCAAAATATTGGGACAGTGACACATGAAATGATACAATGACAATGATGGTAAAGTGCTGTCAGCTTTAATATGAGGGTACTTTCATCCATATTGGGTGAACCATCTACAAATTACAAACATTTTTGTACATTTTTTGTATAAATTCACTTGTGTATTAAAGTAGTAAGAAGTTAAGTACTTGGTTTCATATTACTAGCACACAATGACTACATTAAGCTTGTCACTCTACAAACTTGTTGAATGCATTTGCTGTTTGTTTTGGTTGTGTTTCAGATTATTTTGTACCCAATAGAAATACTGTAAATGGTTAAAAATGTATAGTGTCCTTTTGGAGTCTCTTTTATTGTAAATAAGAATAGAATATGTTGCTAAACACTTCTACATTAACATGGACGAAATGCAAAGCCAAATTACTCTCAAAACACATTTTAGAACCATTCTGAAAGCTTTAGTCTATGTAGTATATTCTCAACCCCATGACCGTACAAACAATATGGTTTTGTTAGACTAGGACAACAGTGTGGAAATGTGGTTTGTTTGGTATTTTGATTTGAATTGTTTCCTCCCCTTACCCAACTTTTGCCAAGTGTTTGTATTATCCGGTTATTACTTGGAAAGCGAATGTTTTTGCAGAATAGATTGGTTGCACAACAACAAACCACCCCAATGCCAATCTCACGATGCTTCTCAAGCTCAAGTTATTGGAAATCTTTTAATGGTGATGAGCAAATAACGAAGTGGTTGTTGCGGTTTAAGTGGAAAGATCCCCAAAACACAGATAGCAGCTAGCTACTCAGTGAGAGGGACAAACATTTCCAAAAGCCTATTAAAAGTTCAATATTAGGAATGTTTTTAATATAAAACATTATGACCTGTCATAAAACATTCTCTCCATCACTTTACCTGCCTGTATGCACTCTATATGCACTTATTTTTCTGGCTTCCTTATTCCTTATACTCAGTATTGCAATAGTTACGTATAGAATAGGTTTATTACTGTAGGACTATACATTTAGACCTAACATACACTACAAGTCCAAAAGTATGTGGACACCTCTTCAAATTAGTGGATTCGGCTATTTGAGCCACTGTATAACATCGAGCACACAGGGGCGGCAGGTAGCCTAGTGGTTAGAGCGTTAGGCCAGGTTGCTAGATCGTATCCCCAAGCTGACAACGTAAAAATCTGTCTTCTGCCACTGAGCAAGGCAGTTAACCCAGTGTTCCTAGGCCGTCATTGTAAATAAGTATTTGTTCTTAACTGACTTGCCTAGTTAAGCAAAGGTAAAAAAAAATAAAACACAGCTATGCAATCTCCATAGACAAAAATTGTCTGTAGAATGGCACGTACTGAAGAGCTGTGGAATCGTCTAGGAGCACAACTGCTCAGCTTGAAGTGTTAGGACACATAAGCTCACAGAATTGGACCAGGGAGTGCTGAAGCTCGTAGCGTGTAAAAATCGTCTGTCCTCGATTGCAACACCTACTACCGATTTCTAAACTGCCTCTGGAAACAACGTCAGCACTGGAACTGTTCATCGGGAGCTACATGAAATGAGTTTCCATGGGCGTGCAGCCGCACACCATGCGCAACGCCAAACGTTGGCTGGAGTGGTGTAAAGCTCGGAGCCATTGGACTCTGGAGCATTGGAAACGCGTTCTCTGAAGTGATGAATCACGCTTCACCATCTGGCAGTCCGATGGACAGATCTGGGTTTGGCGGATTCCAGGAGAACGCTACCTGCCCCAATTCATAGTGCAAACTGTACATTTTGGTGGAGGAGGAATACTTGTCTGGGGCTGTTTTTCGTGATTCGGGCTAGGCCCCTTAGTTCCAGTGAACGGAAATCTTAAAGCTACAGCATACAATAACATTCTAAGCGATTCTGTGCTTCCAACTTTGTGGCAACAGTTTGGGGAAGGCCCTTTTCTCTTTCAGCATGACAATGCCCCCGTGCACAAACTGCGAGCCAGGCCTAATCACCCAACATCAGTGCCCGACCTCACTAATGCTTTTGTGGCTGAATGGAAGCAAGTCCCCGCAGCAAGGTTCCAACATCTAGTGGAAAGCCTTCCCAGAAGAGTGGAGGCTGTTATAGCAGCAAAGGGGGGACCAACTTCATATCAATTCCCATGATTTTGGAATGAGATGTTAGACGAGCAGGTGTCCACATACCTTTGGCCATGTTGTGTACTTACACTTTATACAAAATATGACAATGTCAAAGTGAAAAGAAAATCCTACAAATCTTTACAAATTACTAAAAATGATATAACTAAAATATAGTCGTATTCACACCGTTTGTTTAGGCAAGCCTAAATTAGTCCAGCAGTAAAATATGGCTTAACAAATCACATAATAAGTAACATGGACTCACACTGTGTGAAATAATAGTGGTTGACAGGATTTCCCTGTTTACACACAACATCTGTAAGGTCACACAGTCAAGTATTGAATTTCGAGCTCATATTCAACTACAAAGACCAGAGAGCTCTTCCAAAGCCTCATAAAGAAGGGCAGTGATTGGTAGATGGGTAACAATAACACATCAGACACTTAATATTTATTTAAGCATGCCAATTTAATAATTATGCTATGGATTATGTATTGAACCACCCAGACACATCAAAGACACAGTTGTCTTTCTGAACTGAGATGCAGGACAGGAAGGAAACTGCTCAGGGATTTCACCATGAGGTGATTTTAAAACAGCTAGTTCAATGGGAGAAAACTGAGAATGAATCAACAACATTGTAGTGACTCCACAATAATGACATAATTGACAGAGTGAAAAGAATAGGATCGGAATATACAGAATAAAAATCTTTCAAAACATGCATCCTGTATGCAACAAGGCACTAAAGTAATACTGGAAAAAAAGTAATGGCAGAGGAATACACCTTTTGGCCTAAATGCTAGGCCTTATGTTTGGAGAAAATCCAACACATCACTGAGTAACTGCCACCTTAAATTCAAGCATGGTGTGGTGGCGGTATCATGGTATGGGTATGCTTGACATTGACAAAGACTGACAAAGACCGATTAACATAAACGGATGGAGCTAAGCACATGCAAAATCCTAGAGGAAAACCTGCTTCAGTTTTCTTTACACCAGACCTATAACACAAGGCCACATATACACTGGAGTTGCTTACCAAGAAGACAGTGAATATTCCTGAGTGGCAACGATTTGACTTAAATCTGCTTGAAAATATATGGTAAGACTTGGAAATTGCTGTCTAGCCATCATCCCCAACACCTTGCCAGAGCTTGAGGAATTTAGAAAAGAATAATGGGCAAATATTGCATAATTCAGGTACCCAAGAAGACTCACAGCTGTAATCGCTGCAAAAGCTCTTTCTAACATGTATTGGCTCAAGGGGTGAATACTTATCTAATCAAGGTACTTTTTGTTAGTGTTAATACAATTTAGGATAACAAAACTCCACTTTGACACTACAAAATATTTTGGGTAGATCGTTGACAAAAATAGACAATTAAATCTATTTTAATCCCACTTTGTAACAACATAAAATGTGAAGAAATCCAAGGGGCTACTTATGATAGGCAATATAGGTGAAAATCCATTGAGACATTGTTGAGGCCACAGTGTGAACAAAATGGATTTGCATCAACCCGGCCAGAATGTCAATTACATGTTAATTGCATTACACCCCCACTTTGCTTTCCCATTTAACCAAATGTAATTACAATAAGGGAGTTGTTGATGTAATTTCACGGATGGCCTGCCATCACTAGGCCCTCTTGTCATTTCATGGTCATTTCTATTTCAATCAGCAGTTGAACTCTACTCAGCTGTATCCTGTACGGACAGAGAGGGGTTGCCTTGCTCCAAAATGTCTCCAAATGGCTGATGCCCCAAATAGCAAACACTCGAATGCATGATTTAGTGAGCTATTAAACATCACAAAGCTCATTTTGGAGCCATACTCAGCCTTGTAGCTACCAGTGTTTATGTTATAACCCCCCATTTATATAACACACTTATATCCCTCAGGTATGCTTTCATGTACACTCCTTACTGTACCGCACAGAATACGCTTAGTGCCAATTTGCCAAATGCTATCCCCAAAGTGTACTTTCAAAACACATCAATCACATCTCATTGCTTACACTTAAGCTACAGGAACATAATTGTATGCCTGAGGTACAACTTGAAGCACATTAATAGCATGATTTGTCTTGTAGCGTAGCTCTTTGTCTTGGGCACATACATTATATATACAGTAGGAATGTCTGCCAGATATGAAAAGTTTGTTGATGTAGAGGTTTTTACTTTGGATGCATCCAGCAGTAAGGCCTTACATCACAGACACAATATAGAACAGATGCCTCCAGTAAAAAAAACTTTGAGAGCTTGGGCTGATAAGGTTACATCTACAAAAATATGATTCTGAGATATTGGCTTTAAAGTTCCAAAACCCTTATTGGTTTGATTGGTGACAGCGACTTTTGTCTTGTATTCTTTTGTACTTAATAACATGAATTGGGGTATTTAGAATACTACATAGGTAGAGAACATTGAACAGAACAAGGATATGTCAATAATTACATTTTGCCAATTATAACCTTATAGTCCCAAGCTCTCGAATTGTGTCACCTTGGGACCACATGTCCACAATTGCCCAACAGTGGTGCTGCAGCACACTCAGAACTCAGGAAAGCTACGTGTTCCGCAGCATCTCCTATGCCACTTCAATTGGGACTAATGTTTCTAAGAGGGTCCTACAATAACATAGCCAGACACATAGCCTAATAATTAATAGGTTCATTTTGTGCAGAATAATTAATTACTATTTCAATGTATGGACTTCCAGCCTTTCCAGGCAAGGTTAGGACTGCTGATTTGACGGCCCACACAAGCAGAGCAGACAAGTGAGAGGAGTTGAGGCGCCAGAGACAGAGAGACAGAGGAGTGGATAGAGGCAAGAAGAGAGAGGTTGAAAGGGATGGGAGGGTGGAAAGGATGATTGAGACAAGCAATCAGTCCCACCACAGGGAGCAGAGGGCAGGCAGGGGGCTGTGGCCTGCGGTTACCTTGCTATCTCTAAGTGTGTCAGACTCTCCTCTTCCCCAGCAGCCGATTGATAGACAATGCTTGAGGAGTGGAGTGTGGCTTGACCGTCCTGGCACACACTCTAAGACGCCCTCTTAAAGAGATTCTCCAGTAGTTTTGTATACTTTTTAGCCAGTAGTTCTGAAAGTAGTGCTCACAAGCCAAAAGTGTTCCCCTAAATGGTGTACTACTTACTGTATGTCACATATGTGCAGATATGTGCACCACGTCATTGCTCTCTCTCTCACTCTGCTGTGTGTGCATCTCACTAGCTGTCACTCAAATAGCGAAGGGCTGAACCTTATTGGATGGAACTCGAATTGCTAGGCTGGCCCAGGAGGGGGGAAATGGCGATGCACAGCTTCCAGTAAACAGTCGCTTTCAAACTAGGGATTTCGTGGCTAATTAAGATTTTTTTTAATTCTGCTCATAGATGATGTCTGTATGAACTACACATTGACACATCCAGCCCAAAGTGTGAGGTTTAAAAAACACTTACTAGTCACCAAAGTTCCAGAGCATGTCTTTAATCCACTGCTAACAAGCACTATGATGAAGCACCGGGGAGCAGAACACAGGAGATGGGCCATGCGCTTCCTGTACCATGTTGTAGGTTCAAGTTGAAGAGATGTCCTTCAGATCCATGCTGTCAGTTCAAGTTCTGTACAAGTTAATGGAAAACTGTAATTTATACTGTAACTTAGGGTATCATCAACAGTAAAATACCCAAATGTTTTACTGCGGCATACTATAAATTATGGTGCATTGTGTGAACATTTTGTGGCGGGAAATAATTACTGTATTTCGAATGGTACTGTATTTCCACCCCACAGAATACAGTACCGGACCATATCTTTGGAGCGTCATAAACCTTTTGACCAATTGTGCATTGGATCCCAACCTTTTTTGAACCATGGCACCCCTTGATGGGATATACAATTCTGCAGCACATCTACAATTTCCCTATTATTGGTAATGACCTCCATCTCATCTGATCCATACTGCAAATCATCGATTTTCTGTGACAATTTTTTATAGATGAAGTATGGTTTATTTTTAATAATTTTCATAGTTTTCACAGTTCCTTACTCATGGTGGTGTATTTCTGTGTACCCCTTTAAGAGAGTCCTGTGAATATGAAACAGAAAGAAAAACATGTAGCTCTGGTAAAATAAGAAAAATGACCACTTTTGGGTTTAAAAAAATAAAATGTATTAATTGTATTAACATTTTTTATTCAGATTTTTCAGGGGGGGCTGCAGCTTTGGCAGAGGCTGTGGTGTAGCTAAGCCAAGAATCATATATTAAAAATTCAACCTCTCTGGCTAAGCCTAATCAGACTTGCCTATGATAATGGTTTTCATAGAAGAAGTAAAATGATTCAAATGGCTTTGCTTGTGATGCACATCCCTCAAATCATACAAATGTAACAGCCTGAGCACACTGGACTTGAAACAACAACAACAATACACCATGTGCCGTTTAATGTATTATCTGACAGGCACTAGCACTCCCAAGTAAAGATTCCATCTGCATTCCACAGGTCATGTTTATAAGCGAGTGTTCCAAAAAATGTATCAAGATTAGGAAAAGTTTCAGGGCATATCTGAGAGTTCCTCAAGGTACACCAGTGCCGCAGCACACCGGTGGGAACCACTGCAATAGTGGGGGCATGATATTGTTGTTTCTAGTCATTAAGATATTTTGAGGCATGCCTTGTAAGAGGTTATATTGTTGTACCTGCGAGTGAGAATGTTGTACCAATTTAACTCATATTTGGTTATAGTGCTCCATCAATTTATAATGTATAGGGGACAGATTGTAGTAGCAGCAAGTCTTAAACCTTAAATGGTTGAGCATTTTGCCATGTCCTTTTGATCTCTTTTGCCCTGTAGTGTCCCCTTTACAGTGTAGTATTGTGCCTCTGTGGTGTCATTCAATGTATCTCCTTCAGGGCTCACGTTACGTATTATGGTTGTTATGGCAACTGCACGTTTATTTGCCTTGCTTAAGCAACATCAATTTCTATATGTTTTTTGTTGTAGTTATTCAGCACTGGATAAGAATGATGGAAAGATGCCTAGTGATGATGAGTCAAATACAAACAATAAAGCCGTTGCCACATGCTCCACTGTATGCTGCTAAGCTTTAACATTTCTACACCCCGAAATGAATCTGTCAGACCGCAAAGATTATCTCAACATCTCACTGTGCTCAAACAGTGGGAAATGTTTATGATGAGTAATACATTATCAGGGATTTAATTAACAAATCCCACTCTTGCATTGATCCCTAGGAAATATCAATTGCGCTGGTATATTTAATTAGTCTATAACTTTGTATCATAGGGTTGATAGACTGCTGCACTCTGGAAATTAAATCATCATCAGCAAAAGACTTGAAACACAAGCCTGATTTGAATATAACATCACAACCGGAGAAACTAAACCCCTATGTGGAATGGCTTGAATGCACCTTTCCATGTTGGGATCAATCACCATTTCAACTCCTGTCTGTTGAATTGGACATGTCAATTTGTCACAGGATGCTATTCAATTCTTGAATGGATTAAAACTTGGATGGAATTGACCCCGACTCCCACCACATTAATAGGCTTCCAAATAGAACAGATCACACTGAGTATGAATAGTTGAAGGTCAAAATACAGCATTTAAACTTGGACAACAGCTAGAGAGCTCTCATTCATTAAACCAAAGGTGGTAGAGTGTGTTTTAATAAAAAAAACTAAGTGGGAGCAGATCGTCCATGGCCTAGTCCAATTGGTGAAGCTTTAAAGACAGTTGTCCAACATTCATTGTGCTACATTTGATCAAGTCAAGGGAACAAGGCCTGACATTTTGATGAATGCAATTGAGCGTTCTCTTGCTAATGGTTTAGCTATTCAAAATCACAGACTCCTACATGACCAAGACAAGGTTATTTTGGGGCAGCTTTTTGATAGTTCACTGCAACGACTTGCTTGACTTCTATGGAATGTTCATTTTGAAAAGGCAATTTTGCAATATGTAAATGTTTCTGTTCGGTTTTCAATGGCAAGAAATACATGAAGGACAGATTAATTGTTGGCTACGGTCATACTACAGTCTGTGTATTTGGATTTGGCCGGATTAAGTCGTCATTGTAAATAAGAATGTATTCTTAACTGACTTACCTAGAAAAAGTTAAAAATAAATAAAAATGTGGTCTTCAGCAGTAAGTCCAGTACATTTTGTACTGATGTAGTATACCACAGCACAGTTTACCACAGTACACTTTGCTTTATTATGGACGACAGGTTCAGTACACATCAATGCATCCTATATCAGAATGTAGGCACTGGCACTCACTTAAGGGTAGGAAGCATGATTTTTTTACTCATCAAATGAACAATACAGTGTGGTCAAAGACTTAGTAACTTAGTTGTAGTCATGATCTGGTTACCTATAACTACAAACAAAGTTATGATTTCTTCAAACATACTCACAATGGACTATTTCTCAACATCATATGGAGAATCTACTCTGCGTTAACTAGCTCGAGCTGGCTAACGTAAACCACTTGCCATACTGATTTGTTGGCAGTGGTGAGCTACAATACACCAATCATGAGGAGGTATAACGTAAACAACCAATCAGATTCCCCACACGTGGGAGCCACATGATCCTGCTCTGCTTTTCCATTCCATGTAGCTCTGACTTCTCCTGCACCACTGACAGGCTTGCCTCTGGCTCAAAAGGAAAGTAGAAAACCATTCCTGCCTGCTCTAATTGTTTAGCTAGTACTTCGTATGGTCTTCATTTGTTTTTCACCCTCCAAATTGTTTGGTCAACTTTGTATTATTGTCTCTGTAGTCTATCTACTTTGGATTTACCTCACTATATGTTAATTTGATTAGCTAACTCTCCGTGCTGCCATTTTTGTGTGTGTTTCTGTGGGTTCCTGCCTTTGCTAGACTAGTTGCTGTTGATTTCTGTCATATTACTTAGCTCTGTCTCCCATGGTGGTTGGGTAGCTAGGCTAGTTAGCTGGCTAGGCTAGCTAGCAGGCTAAAATAACTAACTTTAGCTTGCTGGATGACTGGCTTGCTGGCTAAGATAAATGCATATACCGGTAACATTATTTGATAACTGGTTGGATGTATTTCCAAAGTAACCGTTATTGATTTGACAAAACCTTGGTTTTATTTAATGTAGTTGTAAGCTAGGTGTTGATAGCTACTGGCTGACTCATTCTGTGTTAACGTAACGTTAGCAGGCTAGTAGGGCTAATGTTAGTAGCCTAGTTGGCTAGCAACCTTGCAAGCTGATTTGTAACAATAGATTCATAAAGTATTTGCTTGTAAGTTGGCAGAAAATCTTATTGAAATCAGTAGTCATGCAAATGACTTGGTTTCATTTCAAGTTATACTTTTGAAGTTATTTCTGTTGGCTTTTAAGAGTGTGCAAAGCTGTTATCAAGGCAAAGGGTGGCTACTTTGAAGAATCTAAAATATAAAATATATTTTGATTTGCTTAACACTTTTTTGGTTACTACATGATTCCATATGTGTTATTTAATAGTTTTGATGTCTTCGCTATTATTCTACAATGTAGAAAATAGTAAAAATTAAGAAAAACCCTTGAATGACTGTCACGCCCTGACCTGAGAGAGACGGTTTGTTTCTCTATGTGGTTAGGTCAGGGTGTGGGGTGGGCATTCTATGGTGTCTTATTTCTTTGTGTTGAGCCGAGTATGGTTCCTAATCAGAGGCAGCTGTCTATCGTTGTCTCTGATTAGGAATCATATTTAGGCAGCCTTTCCCCCCACCTGTAGTTGTGGGATCTTATTTTTGTACTGCTTGTTATAGCCTGCAAGACGTGACAGTCGTTTGTTTATGATTTTGTTTAAGTGTTCTGATTTATAATAAATAATAAGATGAACACTCACCACGCTGCACCTTGGTCTACTCCTTTGGACGGTCGTTACAATGACTAGGTGTGTCTAAACTTTTGACTGGTACTGTACATTCAGTCTGAATCTGCCATCCTATAAGTTGGTGTGTGACTTCAAAATGAGGGGTGTTGTAAAAAGAAAATTCATCAGTGATTGGATCGTATCTAACCAATCAAAGTTCGGATAACGTCATCATGTAGGCTGGCTCTGGCCCAACCCATCGGTTTCTGGGACCAAGAATGTGTTTGCTTTCTAGAAATCGTAGGTGAGTGAGGCAAATCCAGACTCATCGTGGAGAAGAAACATTAGTTTGGGTAGCCAGGCAGTTTGGGTAACCAGGAAATAGAAGTCATATTATAGGATTCTTTTTTGTTTAGTTGTATATGAGGCAGCCAGATGGCATAGAGAAGCAGCCCCACAGCAGCATTCAAGACTGGAGTGGATGTGTCACGAATTCCACCGAAGGTGACTCCCCTGCCTGCTCGGGCGGCGCTCGGCGGTCGTCGTCACCGGCCTACTAGCCGCCGCTGATGCCTTTTTCCTTTTCGTTTGGTATGTCTTATTGTTTGCACCTGTTCCCCATTTGGTTCTCTTGATTTATGGTTATTTAAGCCTGTTTATGTCACCCGATTTGGCTATCGCTTTCTGTAAAAAGAGGGCGACCCGATTACCACCTCATCGACGAGGGGATTGCGTGATAAACCTCCAGGTAAACGCTACACTTCCCAGGAGTCACGTGTACCCATTGTCACAGGAGGAGACGTTGGCTATGGAGACATATGTCACGGAATCTCTGAGACAAGGGTACATTCGGCCCTCCATGTCACCCGTCTCCTCAAGTTTCTTTTTCATGAAGAAAAAGGATGGTGGGCTGCGTCCGTGCATTGATTATCGAGGTCTAAATTCTATCACAGTAGGGTTTAGTTACCCGCTACCGCTCATTGCTACGGCGGTGGAATCATTTCACGGCGCGCGTTTTTTCACGAAATTGGACCTCAGGAGCGCATACAATCTGGTGCGTATCCGGGGAGGAGACGAGTGGAAAACCGCATTCAGTACCACATCGGGCCACTATGAGTACCTCGTCATGCCGTATGGGTTAAAGAATGCTCCAGCCGTCTTTCAATCCTTTGTTGACGAGATTCTCAGGGACCTGCACGGGCAGGGTGTGGTGTAGTATATTGATGACATCCTGATCTATTCCGCCACCCGCAGGTCATTCTCCGGACGACTGCTGGAGAATGACCTGTACGTTAAGGCTGAGAAATTTGAGTTTTTCAAATGAGCCGTTTCCTTCCTGGGGTATCGCATTTCCACCTCGGGGGTGGTGATGGAGGATGACCGCGTTAAAGCCGTGCGTAATTGGCCGACTCCGACCACGGTAAAGGAGGTGCAGCGGTTTTTAGGGTTTGCCAATTACTACCGGAGGTTTATCCGGGGCTTTGGTCAAGTTGCTGCTCCCATTACCTCACTGCTGAAGGGGGTCCGGCACGCTTGCGCTGGTCAGCAGAGGCGAACAGAGCGTTCAGTCGCCTGAAGGAGCTGTTTACCGACGCTCCCGTGCTGGCTCATCCGGATCCCTCTTTGGCATTCATAGTGGAGGTGGACGCGTCCGAGACTGGGGTGGGGGCCGTGCTATCACAGCGCTCGGGCACGCCACCCAAACTCCGCCCGTGCGCTTTCTTTTCCAGGAAGCTCGGGCCGGTGGAGCAGAACTATGATGTGGGGGACCGGGAGTTGTTAGCTGTGGTCAAGGCTCTGAAGGTGTGGAGACATTGGCTTGAGGGGGCTAAGCACCCTTTCCTCATCTGGACTGACCACCGTAATCTCGAGTACATCCGGGCAGCTAGGAGACTGAATCCGCGTCAGGCCAGGTGGGCCATGTTTTTTACCCGTTTCCGGTTCACGATCTCTTATCGGCCAGGTGCACAGAACACGAAAGCCGACGCACTGTCCCGCCTATATGACACCGAGGAGAGGACCATCGATCCAGGCTCCCATCATTCCAGCGTCGTGCTTGGTAGCTCCGGTGGTATGGGAGTTGGACGCGGAGATCGAACGGGCGTTACGGTTGGAACCTGCACCATCGCAGTGTCCGGCAGGTGTCCAGTACGTGCCGCTTGGTCTCCGTGATCGATTGATTCGATGGGCCCATAATCTCCCCTCTTCGGGTCACCCTGGGATCGAGAGGACAGTGCGGAACCTGAGGGGAAAGTACTGGTGGTCCACCTTGGCCAAGGACGTGCGGTTGTATGTTTCCTCCTGCTCGGTGTGCGCTCAGAGCAAGGCTCCTCGACACCTGCCTAGAGGGAAATTACACCCCCTCCCCGTTCCACAGCGGCCGTGGTCGCACTTGTCAGTGGACTTCCTCACTGACCTTCCCGTCTCTCAGGGGAACACCACTATCCTGGTCGTTGTGGATCGGTTCTCGAAGTCCTGCCGTCTCATCCCGTTGCCCGGTCTCCCTACGGCTCTGCAGACTGCGGAGGCCCTGTTTACCCATGTCTTCCGGCACTACGGGGTGCCCGAGGACATCGTTTCTGATCGGGGTCCCCAGTTCACGTCCAGAGTTTGGAGGGCGTTCATGGAACGTTTGGGGGTCTCGGTCAGCCTGACCTCGGGTTTCCACCCTGAAAGTAATGGGCAGGTGGAGAGGGTGAACCAAGAGGTGGGTAGGTTTCTAAGGACGTATTGCCGGGACCGGCCCAGGGAATGGGCGAGATACGTCCCATGGGCAGAAATAGCCCAAAATTCCCTACGTCACTCATCGACCAACATGTCACCGTTCCAGTGCGTGTTGGGCTACCAGCCGGTCCTGGCTCCATGGCACCAGAGCCAGACCGAGGCTCCTGTGGTGGAGGATTGGGTGCAGCGCTCGAAGGACACTTGGAGAGCCGTCCAAAACGCACTCACTAAGGCGAGTGGACGGCAGAAGAAGAGCGCTGACCAGCACCGCAGTGAGACCCCTGTGTTTGCACCAGGGGATCGAGTCTGGCTCTCGGCTAGAAACCTGCCCCTCCGCTTGCCCTGCCGGAAGCTGGGCCCGCAGTGTGTAGGGCCGTTTAAAGTCCTGAGGAGGATAAACGAGGTGTGTTACCGGTTACAACTTCCATCTTACTACCGTATTAACCCCTCGTTTCATGTGTCTCTCCTCAGGCCGGTGGTGGCTGGTCCCATGCAGGAAGGTGAGGTGCCGGAGGTTCCTCCACCCCCGCTGGACATTGGGGGGTCCCCGGCGTATAAGATACGCGCCATTCTGGACTCCAGACTTCGGGGGGGGGGGGGGGGGCCTACAGTACCTCGTCGACTGGGAGGGGTACGGTGCGGAGGAGAGGTGCTGGGTACCTAGGAAGGACATTTTGGACCCCCCACTACTGAGGGAATTCCACCGCCTTCATGGGGATCGCCCTGCGCCTCGTCCTCCGGGTCGCCCTCGAGGCCGGTGGCGGCGCACTGCGGGAGCCGCGCGTCAGGAGGGGGGTACTGTCACGAATTCCACCGAAGGTGACTCCCCTGCCTGCTCGGGCGGCGCTCGGCGGTCGTCGTCACCGGCCTACTAGCCGCCGCTGATCCCTTTTTCCTTTTCGTTTGGTATGTCTTATTGTTTGCACCTGTTCCCCATTTGGTTCTCTTGATTTATGGTTATTTAAGCCTGTTTAGCCCGCCCAGGTTTGTGCGGGATTATTTGCGTCAATGTGTTTGTTATTGGATGTGCTGGCGATCGTATAGTGTTGTTTTATGTGCGTGCTGTGCGCCTGTTGTTTTTGGGCACCTCGCATTTTCACGCCGGTTGTGTTGGCGTCGACCGTTTTTGTTGTGTTAAGGAATAAACACATTATCTCCTTACCTCTGCTCTCTGCGCCTGACTCCTACCACCACTCCTAGCATTTACTGACAGGATGACTGTTTTACCTCCAGACTATCCATCCTTAGTGTATTGGTTCTAAGGTTTTATTTTTGAGTGGTTGACATCCAGACGCAGCTCCTGACAGCAATTTTATGTGATGGTGTGTAATCTGTCACAACTGATATTTTCTAGTTCTTTTCCACATTTGGCAGTGGTGTACTGACCAGTGCTGTACTGTGGCTAGGCCGAGCTCCCCTCTCTCTTTCCTCCCTCTTTCATTCAGACCTGATGAGACACGTTGTTTGTTTATCTTTCACCTTGATGCTTCAGTTTACAACACAACATTAAGCAGAATAATGGCAGCTGGAGAGAGGGAGGGAGGGAGGGAGGGACAGAGATATTTGGCTGTGGAGCTTTGGCTGTGGAGCTCTGGCTTTCTGCTCTATCTGAAAGGGTTAGAGGGTCTTTTGTGAATAGAATGTATTATCTCTGATTCATTAGTGACTTTGGCCGTGTGTGTGTGTGTGTGTGTGTGTGTGTGTGTGTGTGTGTGTGTGTGTGTGTGTGTGTGTGTGTGTGTGTGTGTGTATGCACATGCCCATGTGTGCTTGTGAGCGAAGTTTACTGTCTGTCTTTCTCTCATTAAGGCCTACATTAGACTGGTTGTGTGTTGACTGTTTGTTCCGAGGGGCAGGCACCATTACTTGTCATCATTAATACACAGGAAAAGCTGAATGGCAGGGTGTGTTTTCACAATGCCTGTATTTTGTTTTTCTTCTCCCTCCCTTCATGCACACAGTACTTAAGGAAATCAGAATGGGTAACAGTCTTGGATGTACTCAGGTATTTAATATCACCCTCCACAACAAATAACATCAGCAGGACCAATACCTTTGCTGAACCAACAATCACTTGGTTGCCAAACATACAGTAGTTGAGTGTTATTTATGCTCATTGAATGATTAGCTGAAGAAAGGTGCTGAGCACCTTTCTGCAAAGGAAATCAGTGGAACCTCTGACCCACGCGGACCAGCTTCGGGCAATCTGCCTTCAATTAGAGCCTTTTAATAAATTACCCTCATAGCCCTGATCCTCCCTGGGAAGAGCTCTATCTGAGAAAGGTTCAGAGATCATCTCAGAGGGAGATCATTTAGGAATACTTTGCAGTTATGAATACTTTATACATGATTGCAACCCAAACACTAAATAGCCCAACTTCATCATTATTGATTAATCAGTTGATGATCTGTCTGAGCCTGCTCCTCTGATTTGTCAGGTAGTCTTCTCTGGCAGGATACTTCATCTGGTTGCTCTGGTCAAATGCTGTACCATTTCTAATGTGTATTGATTTGACATAGTGCATGTGCCCATGTATTTCAATGGCCAACACTAGGGAGCTACAGTACATCATCATTTGCAACCTAACTTTCAACATAAATACCACCCCTCAGTGATTTAGACTAGTGGATTTTAGCGATACAGTATGTTTTTTCTTCTGGCATACGAGAAAGCCTGGACTTTCCTCTTTTTTTCTTAGCATTGTTGTCAAAAGACATCTCAACTCTATCATTCTGAAGACACACGCAAGGTTTCACTGTTCCTATTCACACTGGTTCAGAGAAATATGGAATAAGTTATCATAAGAAATGAGTATCAGATATGAAAGCCTGTCAACAGAAGGCGCTTTGACCTTGACCCTGTCCTCTCACTCACTCCAGACATCACTGAATGGATTCATATTTTGAAGGTCATCAATCTCAAGGAGGTTATAAATGTGTATCATCATGAACAATTATTCAGTACTGTACTGAGGCTTGTAAACATGAAGCTATGCAGAGTTAAGAGGTGTTAAATGTACGTGTCTCCAGTACATATTTATCTATGGAAAATCTGAGAATAAGGGTTTAAAAGCAGTGCGACATCTTGAGGTACTGTATCACCTGCAAATTCACTCCCTCTTTTTGTGTACCAGTCCTTCTAAGGGAAACCCATCTGAAATGTTATGAGTTGTGGAGACAGAACTCAACTAATTGGCCCTTAAGTCTCCTGTATTCCTACCTGCACTGCAACAGCCAAATAGCAAAAACAACCGCCCCTGTCAAATTAACTGGTCGCACATCTCAAACCAAATGAGGTGTTTAAGATACACTGTGATGTTAATGCTTTGGAAACAGCAACTCTGTATTTCTGTGGCTTATTGCATATTGATATATGCAGTTATGCACAAGACACAGGGAGTAAATTAAAACAAGCTGTTTGATTGCACGCACAATTGCCTTTTAGTTAGTTGCAATTGACAGTTACGAAATTACTTAATGGAGGTATTTTGGCAGATTTGTGTTGTGTCTGGCGAGCAGGTGCACCTGTTGTAGTGGCTTCGAGGTATTCAGATGTCATGCGCCAGCCAAATTCTTTATTAACCAGCGATTGCCTTTCTCCTGCTGGGGCAGATTCTTGCTGTTATTTTCTCTTTAATAAAGGATCATCACCAGTGTCTTAATCAGTGTTGGCCTAGCATGGAGCTGCTGGGCGTGGGCTGTACCTGGTCCCATCTCCCCTTGCTCTGACTGATTACACACACACAATTCTAATTATCCTATTCATATTACATACCTGAAACCAATTCATCGGGTTACACTTTGTTTTGGAAACAAGAAAATAGACCGTGTCCACTGTTCAGTCAAGTATTTCATATTTCTTGTGATTGCTTATTTGATGTGGGTCCTAAAGAGCCCACTTGGAAGGCTCAACTGCAGTAAGTACAAATACAGTTACAAGGTATATGCCATTACGACATATGATTGATTGGAATTAAAACCTGTTGTCTTTTCTTCTAGGAGAGGAGAACACACCAGGATGGTTCTGTGCAGAGGATGAAGGGAAGACCATGGCACCATTTTGGCCTTTACTGGCCTGCCGTGTGCCTGTCTTTACCACCAAATCCTCGGACAGGAAGGTGAGTTCCAGGTTAAAACGCCTCTTTGTTCGACTCAAGTCTTCTAGTTAAACAGAGTAGTGTGGGTTCTTCGATAGTTTTTAGAATTGTTTCTCAGACATGAACTGAGGCACACTGTAGGGCTAAACAGAATGGCCGCCCCCTATCGACATCACCACGCAATCAATAATCAGATCGCAGCAACAACCATGAATGAGGAGTATAATATTATGTCTACTCAGCTATATTACAGTGCAATTAAACACACTAATTTCCCATTGAAGGCAATCAAAGAGTACTTGCTGCAGCCCAGGAGCTAAAAATACCCTGTCTCAGGATGATCTCACTACAAAGGTCCTAGGCTATCAAAATATTAAGATTGCATTGAAAAGACAGGTCTACAGTTGAAGTTGGAAGTTTACATACACTTAGGTTGGAGTCATTAAAACTCATTTTTCAACCACTCCACAAATGTCTTGTTAACAAACTATAGTTTTGGCAAGTCGGTGAGGACATCTACTTTGTGCATGACACAAGTGATTTTCCAACAATTGTTTACAGACAGATTATTTCACTTTTAATTCACTGTATCACAATTCCAGTGGGTCAGAAGTTTACATACACTAAGTTGACTGTGCCTTTAAACTGCTTGGAAAATTCCCCAAAATGATGTCATGGCTTTAGAAACTTCTGATAGGCTAATTGACATCATTTGAGTCAATTGGAGGTGCACCTGTGGATGTATTTCAAGTCCTACCTTCAAACTCAGTGCCGCTTTGCTTGACATCATTGGAAAATCAAAAGAAATCAGCCAAGACCTCAGAAAAAAATGTGTAGACCTCCACAAGTCTGGTTAATCCTTGGGAGCAATTTCTAAACGCCTGAAGGTACCACGTTCATCTGTACAAAGAATAGTACGCAAGTATAAACACAATGGGACCATGCAGCCGTCATACCGCTCAGGAAGGAGATGCGTTCTGTCTCCTAGAGATGAACGTACTTTGGGGCGAAAAGTGCAAATCAATCCCAGAACAACAGCAAAGGACCTTGTGAAGATGCTGGAGGAAACAGGTACAAAAGTATCTATATCCACAGTAAAACGAGTCCTATATCAACATAAGCTCAAAGGCCACTCAGCAAGGAAGAAGCCACTGCTCCAAAACAACCATAATAAAGCAAGACTACGGTTTGCAACTGCACATGGAGACAAAGATCGTTCTTTTTGGAGAAATGTCCTCTGGTCTGATGAAAATAGAACTGTTTGGTCATAATGACCATCTTTATGTTTGGAGGAAAGAGGGGGATGCTTGCAAGCCGAAGAACACCCTCCCTACCATGAAGCATGGGGGGTGGCAGCATCATGTTATGGGGGTGCTTTGCTGCAGGAGGGACTGGTGCACTTCACAAAATAGATGGCATCATGAGGGAGGAAAATTATGTGGATATATTGAAGCAACATCTCAAGACATCAGTCAGGAAGTTAAAGCTTGGTCGCAAATGGGTCTTCCAAATGGACAATGACCCCAAGCATACTTCCAAAGTTGTAGCAAAATGGCTTAAGGACAACAAAGTCAAGGTATTGGAGTGCCCATCACAAAGCCCTGACCTCAATCCTATAGAAAATTTGTGTGCAGAACTGAAAAAGTGTGTGCGAGCAAGGAGGCCTACAAACCTGACTGTTACACCAGCTCTGTCAGGAGGAATGGTCCAAAATACACCCAACTTTTTGTGGGAAGCTTGTGGAAGGCTACCCGAAATGTTTGACCCAAGTTAAACAATTTAAAGACAATGCCAATCAAATACTAATTGAGTGTATGTAAGCTTCTGACCCACTGGGAAATAAAATCTGAAATAAATCATTCTCTCTACTATTATTCTGACATTTCACATTCTTAAAATAAAGTGGTGATCCTAACTAACCTAAGACAGTGATTTTTTAAAAGTCAGGAGTTGTGAAGAACTGAGTTTAAGTGTTTTTGCCTAAGGTGTATTTAAACTTCTGACTTCAACTGTAGATGCACAAAAGTCACATTGTGTTCTGATTGTGTTCAGATCTGTCTGACCACCACAGGAGGTGCATTGTGTGCAGATATTTCCTGTCTGGACACAATCAGGCTACCGAAGTGCATACAGTTGGTGACGTCATCAGCACTTCGCTTTGCTTGCTAGCTTTCTGGCTAGTTACAGAAGTTAGCAGGCTACTTAGCTACAGTAGTTAGCTACTGCCATCAAGTTGTTGTTGTGTAATTAACATATTTGCCTATTCCACCATTTTCAGAATGCATACTTGCATTTGCATATAGCGTGGGAAAAGGGAATCCGGAAACAATGTGGGCACATTTAAATGTAAATGTAGATGCATGATGTGTTCGGAATTCTATGATCAAAACTTCATGATTAAAATTCCAAAACTTTATTAACTGCCAACTCTAGACACGACCGTGGAGTCTTAGAATTACAAGGTGACACTGTACCTTCCACAGCAAAGCTGGTTAGAAAGTGGCGATCGATAGAGCCTGTGAAGAGTTGGGAGCCTCTCATAGATCAAATGGCAAACTCAGGTGAGAGACAGACTAAAAGGGTTTCAGGACTCCGTCAAAGAGTTATAAAAATCAATTTGCAGTGGCTGGAAGATGATATTCAGACTACATTTTTAGCTATAATGCGGTTATGGGGCTTGCATCGCAAGGTGGGTGGGGGATTCCAAATTACCACCAGAGGAGGATGTTATAAAGTGATCAGGCAGTTACCTTAATGGTCGTGGGACACCCAAGCATAAATCAATGTTCCGACATTAGATTAAGATCCCACACACAACCCAATAGTCTGTCTGGAAACTATGTGGGCAACGGAGCAAGGGGGGTCCTCGGCAGCTGGAAAAGTTGAGTCTAGAGGAGACAAACATGCCTCTCTATTACTGTGGGTTTTAGAACACTCCCAGAGGATCGCATGGAGCTTCTGGATTCTTCGACTAATATCTGGTACACCTGCTGAGAGAGTGAGCCAAAGCAATTCATGGACTTGGAGCCAGAAGTACCACATTGCTTCAGGATTTGCCCACATTCTCTATTTCTGACACTAACAAATGAAGCACCTGCGCATGCCAATAGAAGGGCATATCTGTCATTAATATGAGCTGACCATGAAATTGCCTGATACCGAATTATTTCCTTGGGATGAGAGACAGCTTTGTTTTTGTGTTTGTGCTTGCATGACAGTATGTGACTGTGTGGGTGAGTTTCTGAAATTAATGTTTTTGTGTGCACATTAGTTGTTGATGTAGAGGATGTGGGAACAAGGGGCTGGGAGAGGCGAGCTGAATATGTTTTCTCTTTAACCAAAGAGAAGGTGGTAAGTCTTTCATGCAGAACAGCCTGTGATTAAGGGCTTAACTCAACAGCAGCCCCCCTTCCTCTCTTTTTCTATCCCTTCCTCTCTCTTTCCCTGTCTTTCTCTCATTCTTTCTCCCTCTCTCTTCTTCTGTCTCTCTCTTATCTCTCTCTCCTGTTTCCCTTCCTCTCTCTGCAGTTCTGCCTTTGCACTACGACTGGGAAGCACACGCCTCTCTGTGACAAAGCTCCCAACATCTCTTTCTCCCACGTTGGCAGCCTCACTTGGCAGTCTGACTTGATTGAGGGCGAGACAAAAAAGACATCCAGATTAAAAGAGATGTGGCCGAAGGGGCCAGAGTCGTTACGAAAGAAAAATAAAGTTCCAAAGCAGCGTAGCATGAACAACATGTGAGCAGAGTATGGGTCACCTGAGGGAGCTCAGCCCACTGATCGCTGCTGTGCGCTCTGTACTCTGAACACTGCTCTGCTCTGCTCGCTGGGAGATGGAGAGGGCTGCCGGGCAAAGTCGTTAGGCACCAGAGAAAACCCTTATCACAAGTCTCTGTTGAGTGAGATCAGTAGGGACTGACTGACACACACGCACACGACCCAATCTACCAGGCATGGTTTGACCCACTTCTGAGGCACATAAGCAGTGTCTGTCATTGCTAATGTAAAACATACTGTAGCCCTTTGTTGTTCTTGGAACTAATTAGAATATGTTAACCATGCAATGCCTCCAACTTTAAGCTCTACTGTATGTTGAAATGAGGTCTTTGTAGAATGTATTGTATTATTAGAACACCATACCCCTACCCCATTGCCCACCTCACCAACCACATGTGAACCTGTTGTTCATAAAACTAATACAGAGGGGTGAAAGTGAGTGTTCATGTTGTCCAGGGAAGTGGCTGTAGGCTGTTGCCTTTGTCTAACTCTGCTGGGTGTTAAAAGGGTTTTAGTTGGCTTGTCTGTGGTGCTCAACTTGAATCCCCCAGCTAGGGTCCAGCTTCACCACTCCACTCTCCTCCTTTCTCCACCGTGAATGTCACAGGGAAGTGGTCTGCTGTGTTCCCAAGGCCGTCTATTTCCATTCCATGTAGCGTATGTCCCACTCAGACGCTCCAAGGCCAGGCTAATGGAGCAGGGTTTGGAGCAGGGTTCTTTCTCCCTCTCTCTTCTTCTGTCTCTCTCTTATCTCTCTCTCCTGTTTCCCTTCCTCTCTCTGCAGTTCTGCCTTTGCACTACGACTGGGAAGCACACGCCTCTCTGTGACAAAGCTCCCAACATCTCTTTCTCCCACGTTGGCAGCCTCACTTGGCAGTCTGACTTGATTGAGGGCGAGACAAAAAAGACATCCAGATTAAAAGAGATGTGGCCGAAGGGGCCAGATCCGACATACAGATGTCGGATCTTAATTTGAGCAAGTTTTCTACAGGAAATATTAATTATTATGTGGATTATAATAAATTGATACATTTTAATGTGGAAATTACAAACTTAACTTCTTGGGGCTATGTGGGACGCTAGCGTGCCACCCGTGGTGCACCCTATCAACAGCAGGTGCATTTCAAGAGCGGCAAATTTGAAACCAAATAAATGTCAAAATTCAAATTTTTCAAACATACAACTATCTTACACCCTTTGAAAGATAAACATCTCCTTAATCTAACCACGTTGTCCGATTTCAAAAAGGTTTTATGGCGAAAGCATAAAGTTAGATTATGTTAGGAGAGTACATTGACAATAGCTGTGTGTAATGTTTTGTCAATTCAAAGACGGGCGTCACCAAACCATAAAACCAGCTAAAATGATGCACTAACCTTTTACAATCTCCATCAGATGACACTCCTAGGACATTATGTTAGACAAGCATGCATTTTTAGTTCTATCAAGTTCATATTTATATCCAAAAACAGCGTTTTACTATGGCATTGATGTTGAGGAAATCGTTTCCCTCCAATAACCGGCAGTCAAGTCAGCACCACAAATTAAATAATTAAAATTAGAAAACATTGGTAAAATATTATATTGTCATTTAAAGAATTATAGATTTACATCTCTTGAACGCAATCAACTTGCCAGATTTAAAAATAACCTTACTGGGAAATCACACTTTGCAATAATCTGAGCACTGCGCCCAGAAAAATATGCTTTGCTATACAGACAAACGGCCATGTTGGAGAGATCTAAAATCGAAAATACTATGTAAATAATCCATTACCTTTGATTCTCTTCATCAGATGTCACTTCCAGGAATCCCAGGTCCATAACGAATGTAGTTTTGTTCTAAAAAGCTCATCATTTATATCCCAAAAGCTCCGTGTTGTTAGCACATGATCTAAGCCAGCCGGACTTCTCGTCATGAACGAGGGGAAAAAATATATTTACGTTCGTTCAAACATGTCAAACGTTGTATAGCATAAATCATTAGTGCCTTTTTTAACCAGAACATGAATAATATTCAAGGTGGACGAATGCATTCTCTTTTATAACGTATTGGAACGAGGGTACCCAACATGAACTCGCGCGCCAGAGTCTAATCGGCCATCACCGTTCCATGGCTCTTGTTCGGTCAGATCTCACAGTAAAAGACTCAAAACACTTTGTAAAGGCTGGTGACATCTAGTGGAAGCAATAGGAAGTGCCAAAACATTAATCAACCCCTGTGTGTTTCAATGGCATAGGCTTAAAGGTAATTCAACACATCAGGTATCCACTTCCTGTCAGAAAATGTCTCAGGGTTTTGCCTGCCAAATGAGTTCTGTTATACTCACAGACACCATTCAAACAGTTTTATAAACTTTAGGGTGTTTTCTATCCATATATAATAAGTATATGCATATTCTAATTACTGGGTAGGATTAGTAACCAGATGAAATCGGGTACGTTTTTTTATCCAGCCGTGAAAATACTGCCCCCTAGCCCCAACAGGTTAAGAAGCCTTTTAAACCTTTAATTCTCAGCAACAAAAGAGTTATCAAATTAAGATCCTACATCTGTTGCTCCTACATACACCTGGCGGGTTCTAAGCTTTTTCGTCATGATTGAACAGCGGCCTTTGGTAAGACAAGGGGTGGCAGCCTTTGCATATTTGTAAACAGCTGCTGCACGAAATCTAAGTAAGTCTCGAGGTTTTGCTCGCCTGAGGTAGAGTATCTCATGATAAGCTGTAGACCATACTATTTACCAAGAGAGTTTACATCTATATTTTTTGTAGCTGTCTATATACCACCGCAGACTGATGCGGGCACTAAGACCACACTCAATGAGCTGTATACGGCCATAAGCAACAGGAAAACACTCATCCAGAGGCGGCGCTCCTAGTGGCCGGGAGCTTTAATGCAGGGAAATTCAAATCAGTTTTTCCTCATTTCCATCAGCATGTTACCTTTACTCCACACACAGAGACATATGCAAAGCTCTCCCTAGCCCTCCATTTGGCAAATCTGACCATAATTCTATCCTCCTGATTGTTGCTTACAAGCAAAACTAAAGCAGGAATCACTAGTGACTCGGTCAATATGAAAGTGGTCAGATGAAGCAGATGCTAAGCTATAGGACTGTTTTGCTAGCACAGGCTGGAATATGTTCCGCGATTCTTCTGATGGCATTGAGGAGTACACCACATCAGTCACTGGCTTCATCAATAAGTGCATCAGTGATATCATCCCCACAGTGACAGTACGTACATACCCCAACCAGAAGCCATGGATTACAGGCAACATCTGCACTGAGCTAAAGTGTAGAGCTGTCGCTTTCAAGGAGCAAGACTCTAACCTGGAAGCTTATAATAAATCCCGCTATGCCCTCCGACGCACCATCAAACAGGCAAAGCATCAATACAGGACTACGATTGAATCATACTACACCGGCTCCAATGCCCGTTGGATATGGCAGGGCTTGCAAACTATTTCAGACTACAAAGGGAAAAACAGCCACGAGCTGCCCAGTGACACTAACCTACCAGATGAGCTAAATTACTTCTATGCTCGCTTCGAAGCAAGTAAAACTGAAACATGCATCAGAGCACCAGCTGTTCCGGACGACTGTGTGATCACGCTCTCCACAGCCGATGTGAGTAAGACCTTTAAACAGGTCAACATTCTCAAGGCCGCAGGGCCAGACGGATTACCAGGATGTGTACTCCGAACATGCGCTGACCAACTGGCAAGTGTCGTACTGACATTTTCAACCTCTCCCTGTCTGAGTCTGTAATGCAAACATGTTTCAAGTATACTACCATAGTCCCTGTGCCCAAGAACACTTAGGTAACCTGCCTAAATGACCACTGACCCGTAGCACTCATGTCTGTAGCCATGAAGTGCTTTGAAAGGCTGGGCATGGATCACATCAACACCGTTATCCTAGAAACCCTAGACCCACCCCAATTTGCATACCGCCCCAACAGATCCACAGATGATGCAATCTCTATTGCACTCAACACTGCCCTTTCCCACCTGGACAAAAGGAACACATTTACATTTACATTACATTTAAGTCATTTAGCAGACGCTCTTATCCAGAGCGACTTACAAATTGGTGCATTCACCTTATGATATCCAGTGGAACAACCACTTTACAATTGTGCATCTAAATCTTTTTAAGGGGGGGGGGGGGGGAGTTAGAAGGATTACTTTATCCTATCCTAGGTATTCCTTAAAGAGGTGGGGTTTCAGGTGTCTCCGGAAGGTGGTGATTGACTCCGCTGTCCTGGCGTCGTGAGGGAGCTTGTTCCACCATTGAACACCTATGTGAGAATGCTATTCATTGACTACAGCTCAGCGTTCAACACCATAGTGCCCTCAAAGCTCATCACTAAGCTAAGGACCCTGGGACTAAACACCTCCCTCTGCAACTGGATCCTGGACTTCCTGACGGGCCGCCCCCAGGTGGTAAGTGTAAGGAACAACACATCTGCCACACTGATCCTCAACACGGGGCTTCTCAGGGGTGCATGCTCAGTCCCCTCCTGTACTCCCTATTCACTCATGACTGCATGGCCAGGCATGACTCCAACACCATCATCAAGTTTGCCGAAGACACAACAGTGGTAGGCCAACGATGAGACAGCCTATAGGGAGGAGCTCAGAGACCTGGTCGTGTGGTGCCAGGACAACAACCTCTCCCTCAACGTGATCAAGACAAAGGAGATGATTGTGGACTACAGGAAAAGAATGACCGAGCACGCCCCCATTCTCAATGACGATGCTGTAGTGGAACAGGTTGAGAGCTTCAAGTTCCTTGGTGTCCGCATCACCAACAAACTATCATGGTCCAAACATTTTTACATTTACATTTTAGTCATTTAGCAGACGCTCTTATCCAGAGCGACTTACAGTAGTGAATGCATACATTTCATTTCATACATTTTGTTTTTTCTGTGCTGGCCCCCCGTGGGAATCGAACCCACAACCCTGGCGTTGCAAACACCATGCTCTACCAACTGAGCTACAGGGAAGAGGGCACGACAAAGCCTATTCCCCCTCAGGAGACTGAAAAGATTTGGCATAGGTCCTCAGATCCTCAAAAGGTTCTACAGCTGCACCATTGACAGCATCCTGACCGGTTGCATCACTGCCTGGTTTGGCAACTGCTCCACCTCTGACTGCAAGGCACTCAGAGGGTAGTGCGTACGGCCCAGTACATCACTGGGGGCAAGCTTCCTGCCATCCAGGACCTCTATATGAGGCGGTGTCAGAATGAGGCCCTAAAAATTGTCAAAGACTCCAGCCACCCTAGTCATAGACTCTTCTCTCTGCTACTGCAGGTACCCTCTGTATATAACCTTGCATGTTATTTTACTGCTGCTGTTTAATTATTTGTTAATTCATTTTTACTCATCTATTTTTTCCTTAACACATATTTGTATTTTTTTTCTTGACTTAAAGCATTGTTGGTTAAGGGCTTGTAAGTAAGCACTTAAATGTAAGTTCTACACCTGTTGTATTCGGCGCATGTGACAAATACAATTTGATATGATTTGTATAGTAGCTCCGTGGGGGACATTGTTTCAGAGTTTACATGCAACTTCTGCTGTCAAAATACGAAGATTACATTGAAAAGACAGATCTGAACACAATCAGACCACAATGGGACTTTTGTGCATCTACTGTAGTCCTGTCTTTTGAATGCAATCTTCACATTTTGATAGCAGAACCTGCATGTAAGTCTGAAGTGTAGACACAGCGTAGGACCTTTGTAGTGAGATCATCCCTGAGACAATGTATTTTTAGCTCCTGGGCTGCAGCAAGTACTCTTTGATTGCCCTCAATGGGAAATGACTGTGTTTAACTGCACTATAATATAGCAGAGTAGACATAATATTATACTCCTCACCACCCTTTCCAAGTAACACGATAATTCAGATAGCCATGTTAACTTCACCTTCATGTGGGTGTTAGCAAGCTAACAACCAGGCTAGGTAGTGCTAGGTATCAACAGCCAATCCAGTAGGGACTGGAAGCTATAACAAGCATGTGTATTCTCTTCCCATTCTAAGGAGGACATCACATCACTTGTGTGCTGTGGTGCTCACTGTAGAGCATGTCACATGCTTGTCTCAGTTAAGATCATGCTTGTGCATACAACATGTCTCCCTAGAGCCCAGGAATGTGGCAACATCAAACTTCTCACTTTCAAACCGCCCTCAGAGGATGGCGGTTCTTGATCACGAAGGCAGCAGTGAGAGAAATGGGTGTGCCTGCACCTGGACACACAGCAGAATCCCTCCACGTCTCCTCCAGACTGAAAAAGCATCCTCCTCAGCGTCTCATAGGGCTCTAAGAGATCTAAGGCCATAAAGATTCTCAGAATAGTTTTTTTCCCCCACATTCCATTTATAAGGGCATTAGAAGGAATGAAGATGGTGATGGCTGGTATGCAGCACTAGAGCTCTTTATAATGCCTTTGCAGATTTCATTATGTAGTCTTTGAAGTGGATAGTGACAAGCTTTTTCTATTTTTTGTTGTTGAGGATTAGCTCCTGTAAACAGAGACTGCAACAGAGACTGCCTAATACACTCGATTAGTACACAGAGATCACTAGCCTCGCCAAGCAAGGTCACTGTTATTGGGTTTTTAAATCCATTAAACAGACGTCATGGCGAGACCATTTCAGTGCAGTGTAGACACATTAAACATGGTCACTGGGTTCTCTGCGCTTGTTTACTAGACTTGTTTTGTGTGTGTGCTGTGTGCTGTACATGTCCCTCTCGCTCTCTGTCTCATCCATCTTTCCTGCTGATGGGAGGATAAGAGAGGAGGCAGTGGCGTGTTCTACTACTGGCCCTAAAGGAGTGACTCAGAGTGCTGGAGATGAGTTTGTAGAGGGGCCATCACTACTGGTCTCAGGCTGTAAGTGTTAATGGAGTCTTTTTATAGCTCCGTTGGGTTTGAAAGATCTGCTGATTTATGACAATGACTCGAAGCTGTTATTTCGTTGGTGGAAAAGGTGGCTCAATTTGAAGGCTGTATGTGTGCTTGTCACCATGCCATAGATGACGTGCCCATGAAATAGGGATAAAAAAAAGAGGGAGAGAAAGGGAAAGGGAGAAAGGTGCCCTTTTCCCTGATGCAACATCCATCTGTTGGTTTATTTTTTTCCTCCCCAACATGTTTTTGGGTAAAGTCATCAGGATGACACCTTATGCAATCGCTCTCTTCCTCTGTTCTTCATGAAGGTCGTTCTCTTCCTTTCTGAGCAGCAGATATCATCCTCCTCTCTGATTTGTGGTGAACAGATGCCATAGCATGGATTAAAAGCTCTTCCTCAACACAGATCCGCTGGGACGTAGCAGGCTCCCTTTCTACTCTGCAGCGCTATCTCTCTGGCAAACATAAACACACAAACAGCGGGGTGAAAAAGTGCCTGTGCTTGCCTGTTTGAAAAGCACATTCCATCCCTGCAGCCATTTTCCCCATCCCTCATCAAGGCTTTGCTTTATTAATTGCTAAAGCCGTAACCTCCCCAGCCCCCCTGTCTCACAGGAGCAGCGTAATTCATTAGGAGGGCTATAGATTTCTGGTGAAGTGGGGTTCATTTCAAACAGCCCTAATCTGTCACTTGTTTATTCATCTCCTTCCTCCTCTCTCCCGGTGTGTCACCCAGCGTCAGAGGACAACTGATCTCTCCACACAAACAGTCAGCCACTGCTCATCCCCACAGTTCAAACGGGACAAGGAGACAGGCCCTCGGAGGGAGGATTATGGGGATGCAGGAGGAAGTGTCAATCTAATTTCTCTGTGCTAGCTGGATCACAGCAGACGTGTCGCCTGGATACGGCTGGGCCTCCCGGTCAACGCGGTAGGGTCGCTGGGCTCAGCAAAAAAACACCTGCTGCAGTCCAGACACGCCTAGCCTAGGTTGTCACCGTCACCATCATGGGGACACAGTGACAGCACACAAGCTTCTACTGCTTAACACTCCCTATCAAAGAAGCACTCTTTACAGGGTCAGGGCAAGAGCCACACTTCTGGGTTTTAGAGAAAACAACTCACTTGGAGTTGTGGCTGTTCCAACATCTTAACCTAGATGTAGTGTAGACAGATACCAAGGTCTCATCTTTGTGGATCTCTTCATGTCAGTACTAAAGAGTATCAGATGCCAAACGTATTGAGCCAAGATAATGTTTTATATAGCTGGTGATAGTCTGCACAACTCTGCTCCCTAGCTTCCTGCTGGGTATATTGGGCTCCCCCCTGTGAGATTGTTAGTGTTGTTGCGGTCTGTAGAGTCTTCAGAGGTAAACTCAAATAGCACTGATGAAGTATATGAGTTTTATTGGAAATAGACCTAAAGTATGGCAATTAAATATATGTGAAGGTAGGATTAATCACGTGCTTTACATTATCATCCGTTCAAGCCTCTGAATGATGTCAACATCCTTATGAATACTCCCCAACTATATTAATGGATAGCCATAACACGTATGGTTTGACAGAAAATGTGGACTGTCTGGTCACATTTGTTTGTGTGATTACCATGGTAGTAAAATGGTTATCACAACCCTCAGTTTTTCCTTGCTTAAAGCTTTTTCTGTCTGGCTTCCATCGAGCTGAGGAACACTCAACTCTGTTCTCTTATATCAAGGCGGAGTCGACTTTAGATAACTGCTAGCAACAACATTGAGTCACCATCAGTCAATTCTTGTAAAAATGTAATTGTGAAAACGCTAAGTTTGTCCTGTACAACTGCGGTCCTGAAATTCATACCTTTGATAAACTTTTAGCAACCACTGACTTTTTCCTCATTTGTGTTGCTCATAGTACATACTACGTACTACGTACTACATACTACGTACGTAAATTGAGATTCAATTGGATCCGTGTAATCCAGGATCCTTGGGACGTCCCTACACCATTGAAGTTGAAATTAAAAATGGTTAGGTAAGGGTTAAGGTTAGGGTAAGAATAGGGGTTAGGGTTTAGGTTAGGGACGTCCCAAGGAACCCGGATAGCACTGACCAATTCAATTGGCGCACATTCGCGCTGAGTTGAGCAACACAAATTAAGAAAAAGTAGGTGGTTGTATTCGATAAAAGTTTTTTTTAGTAAGTATGAATTTCATCACCCCGCGGAAGGACAGCAGTTGTACAGGACAAACATAGATACAGCAGTGGAGGCTCCTCATATGAGTGAGGGGAGGACCATCCTCCTCAGTGAATTTCAGAAAATAAAATATTAGATAAAACTATACTAAATATATTCACGTCACCAAATAATTTATTAAAACACACTGTTTTGCAATGAAGATCTACAGTAGCCTCAACAGCACTCCCTGGGGTAGCACTATGGTGTAGCCAGAGGACAGCTAGTTTCGGTCCTCCTCTGGGTACATTGACTCTAATATAAAATCTAGGAAGCTCATGGTTCTCACCCCCTTCCATAGACTTACACAGTAATTATGACAATGTCCGAAGGACGTCCTCCAATGTATCAGAGCTCTTGTAGTTGTCGACCTAATCAAAGGATCAATAAATTAATCTAGTACGGAAAGAATAAACTACAGTAGGCTAGCACTGCAATGCATACAATGTGCTAGTAGTTTACTCAAAGAAAGAGAAATAAGATGTATTTATTCAAAAATGAAGGAGAAGCAAGAAAGAGTGCTAGCTATATTAATTTATTGCCACTGGGGGCCATCGGTGTAACTGCTAAACTGCTTGCTGTACACTGTACTGCATGATTGTAGCGGGTTTATTAAAGCGTTAGTTCTAGTAGCTAGCTATGTTGACTATGACGTTAGCTAATATGGTGACAACGATGTAGGCTGTGTGTAGCGGTTCGCGGTTGTCGTGTCTTTGACATCATTGAACTGAAGACTTATTTTTAGTTTACCAAATCAATACTATGTAATTATTATTACACGATTAACTAATCAGGTAGATGTAATTAACTAGGAAGTCCGGGCACCAAGGAAAATATTCATATTACAAAGTTATAATTTTCCTAATATAATGTTCAGATAGTTTAATATCTGATCAATTAGTCTTCTAATTAATGATGAATTGTTCTTTACCTCACGTTGGTCTCATTCCAAACGTTGTAAATTGTTGGTTATCTGCACGAACCCAGTCTTCACTATGAGTCATCCATACATCAATTGTCTTAAATCATTTATTTATTAACTAAATAAATAATCACAGAAATGCACAAACAAGCAAGTAGATATGGTTACAGGGAAATGATAGGGGAATGTGCCCTAGTGGGCTAAACCGGCATGGCGGCTTGGTGGACAAAAGGGAAGTGGGGGTCGACTGAGATAAAAGACACTACAAAGTTGATAATTATAACAATTAAATGCTAATCCCTTGCACATGAACACTCACTCATTCGGAAATAATTGCAATCAATATATATATTTACGCTCAGTGTGTCGTCTTGATCTCTGTTGGAAAGTTCGTTTCTGTTGGAGAGTTTGTCCGCACACTCACTCTCTCTCCTGTGGTTAAAATGGGTAGTTCAGTGTAACATTCAGCAATGTTGTTAAAGAATAGATGTTTCAGCGGTTGCCGGTCTTCACGTTCAATGATACCGAATTCCTAGCTGCAGACTAGTAATTAGTATCAAAGATTTGTTCCTATTCTGTTGGTTAGATAGTGTCAGAGTTTAACCACGTGGTATGGTTAAGAATTCAGCAATGGGCTCAAACCTTAGCCCTCTCGTAATTGAGGTAAGCTTGGTCTCTACTCATACCTTAAGCCCTCTCGTAATTGAGAGAAGCATGGTCTCTACTCAAACCTTAGCCCTCTCTGAATTGAGAGAAGCATGGTCTATACTCAAACCTTAGCCCTCTTGGTAATCGAGGTAAGCTTGGTCTGAAGTGGGAAAACCCAGGTGGGGGTTTTATTCGGAACATAGAAAAGGGCTGTCCCATGACGCCAGGTCATGTCTGTGCTCCTGGGGGCGGGCCAATGACTTAGTGAAACTTTAAACAGAAATACAATTCTCTCACATTAACATCATTACATAGCATCACATCATTTCACAAATATTTTCATTTTTACTCATTCATTTTATACCACAATTAGATGCAAGCCTCACAACTGAGACTCTTGTATAAACAGGGTCATGGTAATGTGGCTGTATTGTCTCTCATGAGTTTCACAAAATTGTACCAAACGGACCAGTTCGTAGCTGGCTGCTTCACCAACCTTTTATACATTCTCCAGAACATGAATATTGTTCAGTTCTCAAGTTCTGTGAGGTGGAAGAAATTCCTTTGTTTTCTCAATGAAACTCACTCTCTCTATATACTGTCTGGCCATGAGGAAGAATCTCCTCCAAGAATTTATGACCTGCCTAACAGCAACTTGGGTGTAGGGGAGAGAGAGAGAGAGGGGGATGGTGCAGAGAGAGGGGGATGGTGCTCACTGTACCCAAAGAGGGCAATGTCATGACATGGTTATGGTGTGAAGGTTTGGGTTGGAAAGGTTTTCGCCTGGTTACAGTCCACAAGCAAAGGGAAATGGTGAGTGGAGGAGAGCGCGTAGATATGAGAAGGAATTATACAACGAGCAAATAATCATGGTCTTTGTATGTGGCTGCTATGAAAGTGAATTGTGTTTGCGGTGATCAGGCGTGTTGAGGAAGAGCTTTTATGTTTCTTAAACAGAAGCAAACAGAACGAAACGGGGATAAACATACCTGAATTTGTAGAAACTTTTGCAACTGTTGGACTAATGATTACACCCTAGATCAGCTATATGCAGGCAAGCGTGTGCGAGGTGATATTGAATGTGTCACCTTGACGACTCAAATTTTTCTCTCGACCTACGTGGTAAACTTTCATTCAGAAGCTAGGTTGTAGCATTCTAATGATGGGTATAGGGAAAATGTTTGCATCACGTAGTAGTCTAAACCAATTGACGTTACATTGTGCTGGGTGAATGGAATATGAATGACAGTCATCCAATATGCTGTAATAGAAATAAGGCCATGCTTATTCAATTTGTTTTATCTTCCCTCAATTTAAACTGCACCGACCGGCACTGAGGTACAGGTAAGCATTTTCAGAATTGACATTTTTTAAAGAATCAACTGATGGTGACTCAATGTTGTTGCTAGCGACCAGTTCTCAATAGTCAACTCCACCTCGATATAAGAGAACAGAGTTGAGTGTTCCTCAGCTTGCTTCCATCCATGTCTTGTCTTCTTTACTACACTCCATACCAACAGAGGACAGTGTGGTGCTGGTGTTCAGATGCAGGGGCAGCCTGAGCCGTTGCACGGCTGGACTGTGAGGTCATCTACAATGAGGCTGATCTGTTGCTGTGACATTTAACATACTAATTACTGGAAATCATCCGTGCTCTAGCAATGCCTGGGAGTGGGGAAAGCCACCCTTGTCCTCAACCCCTCCACCCTCAGCCCAGCGTCTCACTTCACTCTGTTCCTGTCAAGATAGCGCACAGCCACATTGTACAACCAGGATGGGAACACAGCAGATGGGCTAAATCTTAGCCTACTTTTGCTTGATATAAAAGGAGACTAATGTGCCAGAATGATATGAAATCATTGCATCACTATAAAGAAAACAAAGCAAACTAGTTCTGCATCCCACCCTGTTTCTGAATGTTCCTGTTGCATTGTTCCTGTCTGTTTGTTGTGTTGGTTTGTTCTCTCCTTCGATCTGTGTTTGTTCTCTCCTTCTCTCTGTTCTTCTCTACTAATTACTCGTGTCAGTCACCCCTCTACCTGAACCCAATACATGGCCCACTGCCAGATTTTACTAGAACACTAGCTACCTCCATGACTACCGTGTTCATATTCAGAAATGTATAAGTCGGCTTGTTTTTTTTACATTGTCCAGAAAATGTATCAAGTCGCGGCATACAAAAACAGAAAATGTATTAGTATTTTTGAGAGAGTCGTGCATTGCATTTCTGTTTTGTCAAGCCAGTCAGGCCACAATAGAATGGTACAGGGGAAATTCCAAACCCAGGATATTACTTGATTCTATGTAGAGACGCCTTGGCAACTGTGCCCACGTCCCACTGTTTTTGTCTCAGGGGGCACCAGAGGACCCTTTGTTCTGAGTCCCATGCCATCTGATCTGGAGGATTAAACCCTGTGCCTCCCGTTTGGTGCCATCCAGAACCCCTGTCGAGACGCCGTTGTGGTTGTGACATCTTATAGGTGGGCAGAGATCCCCATAGCCCAGAACAATTTGGCCTCATGCAGATAGATTTGTGCCTGGCAGAGAGAGGGAAAGATGGATGAAGGGAGAGATGGAGGGAGGCGATTGACGCCACAGAGAACTCTTGACCTGTGGTCCTCTTTTGAAACCTATTCATCGGGGGAGAGTCCATCGCTTTCATCCAGGCAAGTTGGAACCGCCCGCCATGACCGCGGGGACGGAGGGAGCGACATGCGGAAATTGCATCACATTAGTCGGACATGTTGCAATCGGTCAGCGAGCAGCTGTGAAGGACACAAGGAAGAGAAAAATCTGTGTTGAGTCACGATTATGAGTTTGTGATGTCCTGGCAATGTCAGGCTGCGCTCAGAGCAGAAATATGCAAAACCACTCTCCCACTTCATTCCAGTTATTGCCTGATATGATCTGTGGGATAGCCAAAGGAGACAGCCAATCGTTACTCTACAGTCAGTACTTATAAAATTGAAGGAGACATCCCTGGCTAGGCTTAATAATAAGCTGATAGCCATATGTTTAGCCCGGAGCTTTGACCACACTATGAGCTTAGCTACGGGTCAATGAAGAGTTAAAAACAGAAAGAGAGCAGCACCCTATTCAATGAATTCCTACTGCTGCAGATGGTTTAATCATAGTCTTCCAATGACTTTGAATATTCTGAGTAATAGAGGGCTGCAAGCACAGCAGGTGGTTGACACTTTGATCTCTGTCCGTTGACGCTCATGGAATTTAAATCGCTGGATGACATCCAGCTCATGAAATGATAACATGAGCAGTGTGTCTCAACTTTGATCCTGCCATCCTTCTGGGTTAGATTCACTGGACGATATTGAACAACTAACAAGCAAACACAGGTCTGTCCCATTGGTGGCAGAGACATGTGCTCTTATATCTCCCTCTCTAACTTTAAGCATCAGCTGTCAGAGCAGCTTACCGATCACTGTACCTGTACATAGCCAATCTGTAAATAGCACACCCGACTACCTCACCCCATATTATTACTTACCCTCTTGCTCTTTTGCACCCCAGTATCTCTACTTACACATCATCATCTGCACATTCATCACTCCAGTATTAATGCTAAATTGTAATTATTTCACCTCTATGGCCTATTTATTGCCTACCTTCCTACTCTTCTACATTTGCACACACAGTACATAGATTTTTAAATGTTTATTTTCTATTCTGTTATTGACTGTGCGTTTGTTTATGTGTAACTCTGTGTTGTTGTTTTTGTCGCACTGCTTTGCTTTTTCTTGGCCAGGTCGCAGTTGTAAATGAGAACTTGTTCTCAACTGGCCTACCTGGTTCAATAAAGGTGAAATAAAAATTAAAAGTCTGGAAGCTGTCTTAGAGAGTCTCTATAAATACTGCCACTGACTGTGTGTGTGTGCCTGTGTGTGCATACACATGTGCGCGCGTGTGTGTGCGTGTGTGCGTGTGTGTGTGTGTGTGTGTGTGTGTGTGTGTGCGTGTGTGTGTGTGTGTGTGTGTGTGTGTGTGTGCGTGTGTGCGTGTGTGTGTGTGTGTGTGTGTGTGTGTGTGTGTGTGTGTGTGTGTGTGTATGTGTTGGTTTACTTTTGGGAAGGGGGCGTTACCTGACTGTCACTGTTCAATCCTAACCCTCTATTGATTACATTCCTGTGAAATAATCCACTGTGATTCCCTTGTACAGAATACTAAACATGTATCATGTAATGAACACATCCTATTCTCCAGCACATGCTCAAGGCAGTTTGTGTGGATGGTAATGGTGAATTGCCACACAGTCTTGTCTGCATGTTCACAATAAAACCCCTGAAAGTCCTAACCTGCTTAGTTTGCTTTACCTGCAGCCATTCATTTCAGTTTGACTGGAAATTCAGTTCCCGGCCATCCTGACTGTAGCCTACGGCAATGGGAGGGTGCAGTGAGGGATGCAGTTGGGAGCAGGCGCCAGAGCCAGTCAATTATCAGTTAATAAACAGCGGAGGTTTTCTATTAGTGTCTGTTAGTGCGTGTGAGAGATTGCTATGTGGAATTGGGAGGGGGGCACTGTGACTATGTGGTATTGAGCAGGAAAGGATAGGAGAAGGGAGGGGAGGGAGGAGGAGCTTTGCCTTGGGTGTATTATACCTAAATCCATTGGGTTGCTTTAACTTGGCTTGTTTTGTTGTTGTAATTCTGAGCTTAAAATATAATACATCTGCAAACAAACTCACAATTCTCTGCTGGGCAGGCCCAAACTGTAAGCTCAGGAATCACACTCTAAAAGACATCCCATCAGTGATGATACAGCACACTTTCCAATAAAGATAATCCATTACACAGACAATGCAAAGCCTGTTTGCTGCAGTGTGACTTCTCATTGATAACGTTACAGGTCCACTGGGTTCGATATTTGTGCCTCGTAGAAGCACGCCCAGCAATCTTCACACATCTAATGTGCGGTAAATGTAGACATAGTGGAGTATATATTTCACAGCGGCTGCACAGGAACTTAACTTTAAGGGTTAACACACACGTCCACCTGTGTTTCCCTCAGGAGGAGAACAACATTAATTGGTTCTGTCGAACCAGAGACAAAAGCCTGACAACACATGTAAACTGTATAAATAGTATAAAACATGGTTCTATTGTGTACTGTTACCAGTGACAGTACCTTCAATCACAGGCCAGATTATTGGCTTTGACAGCAAATGTTGATGCATATCTGTTTGGCTGCCATTGATGCAATATAAAACATGAATAGTGACTATCATAGAGGGGAAGGCCAGTCCCTGATGATGTGTGTAGGAATATCTATGGCTATACATCCTTCCCCTGTTTTCCTAGCATGCTGCAGTGCGGCTCTGGCCTACACTAACCATAGTGTCAATCTGAAGGCGGCATATGGACTGGCGCACCCTTGGGGTAATGGGTGGGGCAGACTCAGTGTCGGGCGTTGGGTCATTGGGAACCGGCAGCTGGGAGACCGCCCTCTCATCGCACCAACAAATCCCCCTTTAATTAGCTCACCTGCTGATCCTCTTCCCCTCTCTTCCCCACGTTCCCCAAAGTCCTCCATCAAATCTCCGCTCGATCTGGCTTACCTGCCTCCCTCCCTCCACCCTACATCCTCCCCCCTCCAACTGGGATCTTGTCTGCTCTCCTTGGCAGACAGCTGTAGTAGACGGTGAGGGAGAGTGGGCTGCTGACTGACAATTGCCTTAGCGGAACCTAGATTTTTAAATGGTTCCTCACTGACACCTTATTAGAATTGGCAACCTCAATGGCGTGTGCATCGCTGGAAACCCCACATGCTGCCTTTGTACCTGTCGATGCTTCCTGTACGTTTTAGGTGGAACTGGTTCACACCTTCCAGCATTATGATTTACATTATTGAGCGTCCGCTAGTCATTGTCAACACTAAAGATGTGCATAATCTAGCACTTGCTGTCTGCATTTAGTTCAATTTGGTCAAGGGCCTAGCTATATACACACACACACACACACACACACACACACACACACACACACACACATATTAATTTTATTTTATTTTACTAGGCAAGTCAGTTAAGAACAATTCTTATTTTCAATGACAACCTAGGAACAGTGGGTTAACTGCCTTGTTCAGGGGCAGAACGACAGATTTTTACCTTGTCAGCTCGGGGATTCGATCTTGCAACCTTTCAGTTAGTCCAACGCTCTAACCACTAGGCGACCTGCAGCGCCATACATACACACATATATATATACACATGCACACACACACACACACACACACACACACACACACACACACACACACACACACACACACACACACACACACACACACACACACATCTTTATTTTTACTATTTACACTACTATGAATTAACACATAGAATCATGTAGTAATGAAAAAAGTGTTAAACACATCAAAATATATTTTAGATTTTAGATTGTTCAAAGTAGCCACCCTTTGCCTTGATGACAGTTTTGCACACTCTTGGCATTCTCTCAACCAGCTTTATGAGGTAGTCTCCTGGAATCCATTTAAATTAACAGGTGTGCCTTGTTAAAAGTTAATATGTGGAATTTATTTCCAGCTTCACCTGAAATGCTATTCCAACAGCCTTGAATGTGTTCCCACATATGCTGAGCACTTGATGGCTGCTTTTCCTTCACTCTGCGGTTGAACTCATCCCAAACATCTCAACTGGGTTGAGGTTGGGTGATTGTGGATGCCAGGTCATCTGCTGCAGCACTCCATCACTCTCCTTCTTGGTCAAATAGCCCTTGCACAGCCTGGAGGTGTGTTTTGGGTCATTGTCCTGTTGAAAAACAAATGATAGTCCCACTAAGCACAAACCAGATGAGATGGCATATCGCAGCAAAACACTGTGGTAGCCATGCTGGTTAAGTATGTCTTGAATTTTAAATAAATCACAACAGTGTCACCAGTAAAGCACCATCACACCTCCTTCTCCATGCTTCACGGTTGGAACCAGACATGGGGATATCATCCGTTCACCTACTCTGCGTCGCACAAAGACACTGCGGTTGGAACCAAAAATCTCAAATTTGGAATCATCAGACCAAAGGACAGATTTCCACCAGTCTAATGTCCATTGCTCGTGTTTCTTGGCCCAAGCAAGTCTCTTTTTCTTATTTGTGTCCTTTAGTAGGGGTTTCTTTGCAGCAATTCGACCATGAAGGCCTGATTGACGTAGTCTCCTCTGAACAATTGATGTTGAGATGTGTCTGTTACTTTATTTGGGCTGTAGTCAGAGGTGCAGTTAACTCTAATGAACTTATCCTCTGCAGCAGAGGTAACTCTAAGTCTTCCTTTCCTGTGGCGCTCCTCATGAGAGCCAGTTTCATCATAGTGATTGATGGTTTTTGCAACTGCACTTGAAGAAACTTTAAAACTTCTTAAAATGTCCGCATTGACTGACCTTCATGTCTCAAAGTAATGATGAACTGTCGTTTGTCACGTGTGCTCCCTCTCCGGCCTTTAGGTCACCAGGCTGTTCGTTAAGCCGCACACTTGTCACCGACGTTACGCGCACCTACGCATCGTCAGACTCACCTGGACTCCATCACTTCCCTGATTACCATCCCTATATATGTCACTCCCTTTGGTTCCTTGCCGAGGCTTCATTATTTCTGACTCTGTTTTCATGTTGGTGCGTTGTTTGTGTTTCGCGTTCATTGTTTATTTTATTTATTAAAACACTCACTTCCTGAACTTGCTTCCCGACTCTCAACGCACTCATTACATCATTTCTCTCTGCATATTTGAGCTGTTTTTGCCATAATGTGGACTTTGTCTTTTACCAAATAGGGCTATCTTCTGTATACTGTCATGGAAATTCTAAAGAGGGGACTGTAGATCCTTTCAAACAACCTTATTATAAGATTTGCAAAAATTGAGCAGTCAACAATCCACTCAACATACAGTATAGTTCAGAGTTGAAAGGTCAATGAACAGACATTGGTTGAGAGACTGCCAAGAGTGTGCAAAACTGTCATCAAGGAAAATAATGGCTACTTTGAAGAATCTCAAATATGAAATATATTTTAATTTGTTTAACACTTTTTTGGTTACTACATGATTCCATATGTGTTATTCATAGATTTGATGTCTTCACTATTATTCTACAATGTAAACACCCTGGAATGAGTAGGTGTGTCCAAACCTTTGACAGGTACTGTGTGTGTGTATATATATATATTTGAGAGAGAGAGACAAATCAAACTCTGACTGTGAAAATTACCTGCAAAGGCCAGCGGTCTCCGGTGACTAATAAAACCCACTGTCTGCAGCCCACAAAACCAGCAGTAGCCCATCGCTACGCTGCTGTCCCTTTGCTTCAGCTACCAGCCTCCTCCTTCTAACCGCAGGGCTTCCATATGGAGCCATATTATTACTGCCGTTTAATTACCAATCAAAAAACATCTCACTCCTCGTAGCTAGCCAAGAGGAATAGCGAGGGAGAGACAGGCAGAGAGGGAGAGAGATTGGAACACGTGGGCTCTATAAGCAGAGAGAGAGAAGAAAAAAGGGGAGGCAGAGCAAGAGATTGATGGAGAGAGACAGTGCATCTGCGTGATGAATGTGAATAGATGTAGAGAGACCGAGGGGATGTGGAGGAACGCACTCACTGGACAGATGGGCAGAAGCAGTCATCTGTCCAGCATAATTTTTGGGGGGGTGTGTTTTGTGTTTACAAACACACCCTGCAAGGGAGAGAGGGAGGGATTTGGCAAGTGAATGTTATAAATTACCCATGATTGATGTTTCCTGCCTTTTGGACAACAGTAAATGGCGTGCAGCATCCATAGCTGACCTCGTTGAGCCACATTCCCACCCCAGCACCACACAATTAGATGTTCTGTTTGCCACATGGCCCAGCATCACCACCACCAATAAACATTCCCTCACAGCCATGGCTATAGTGCTGGTCAGGGAGGCTGCATGCCGACAGTGCTTTGTCTCATGGGGACACCAAGATTGAGAAGCAGCTATTCATTGGCCAACACTGAAAGCCTCCAGGCCTAAGACTGCTGTTGTTGCTCTTATTCTCTGAATGTCTATTTCTATTGTTTTACTACTGACTCATAGATCTGAGAGCTGTGCTTAGCCAGTTATAGCCCTTGTATTGCAGCGATTCATACTGCTCCAACTCTGGACTGGTCTGTTATGGTCAAGGTAAATGTCACACTCCAATAGCACTTAAAGTCCTCCAGTGGATTCCCTGTTTTTCATGTACTGTATACTGTACCTTCCCAAACTTTTTAGTAATAGAAAATGAGTTGATGCTAAAGTTTTTTTTTTCATCATCCATTCATACCCAAATAAATTCTCATTCAGGAGCAACATAATGGCTACAATTGTTCTGCAGGTCCCAGGTACTAACTGTGCTCTTTCAATTGTGAGGGTGCAAATAGCACAAACCAAGTACATGTACATTTATTGTATGTGAGGGGGTGTTGAGAAGCAGAATCTACAGATGGCTGTGGGCAGTAGGTAGGAGAGGTCTGTGCTGTAGTGAAAGGGCAAGGGTGCTATTATAACAGTAGGAGCTATGGAAACCATGGTTCAAACTCTGACAAGGTACTGTATGTTAGCCCATTTTAGACAGTCATAAAATGCCTTCGTTGCAGGAGGCCACTATTATGATTGACATCCTACCAAATGAAAAGCTTTAAAGAAACATCCTTTGTTTATTTCAACATGAAACAGTGCATCCCCATCAATTTCCCATGCCTGGTGCAATTTCTCAATGTGGTACTGTCATTTTGTCAGTAGGAGAACTGTGCTGTGAGTGCTGCTTGAAAGGAAGTTCCCAATATGAAAAGAGTGGCCTTTTTAGATGGAAAAACACCTGTCAGACTCCAGGGAAATAAACGTCACTCACAGGTTGACAACTTAGATCTGCTGGACATGGTAACACGTGTTGACGATGGAACACGTGAATTGATACCACACCACTGAGAAACGGGCCTATGTCTTGGCTGAATCTAATCCTCTTACAGGGCTCTATAAGCCGATCCAGATGTGTAGAGTCAATCCCAAGGGAAATCAGTCTCCAGCTAGAAGAGCAACTGTACCTAAACCATATGGGGATGAATATTTAATTATCTAAATGAACAAAACAATATATAATATTCAGTAGCGTTGCATGGGTAAAATCACTGGGGAAGCAAAGCCAGAAATGAAAAGCCATATTACAACCTTTGTGTTGTGATAAGTGCTTTGTTTGCTTTATAACCTGTTAGATTTATATGCCTTGTGACTGTGATATATAGGCCTAAGGCCGAGACAATAAGAAGAAACAGTGGCAGAATAAATTAAACCACACCTGTTTTATCACAAAACCAAAGACAACCTCTGTCTGGTGAAGTCCACAAAGTGTATTGCATGTAACAAACAGTTGCATGACCGACAGCATGGTCAAGTTAATGTTTCCGACATTTTCGGGTTAACGATACTGAACAACTATTGATTTAGATACACGGAGAGTTACTGCACGTAGCAAAGAAAACAGGAGCTGTCTCCACTATTCCAGCACCATCATCAAATCATCTATGCTAATACAGTGAAAACTAAAAGATACCAAAAACAATTTAGTCCAATCAACATAAGCTAAAAATTATTTGGCTGTCCATGGTTGTGATTTCTGTGTGTGTGTGAGTAAGTAGAAAAAACATGTTGACTCACCCTACTTGTAGAGAAATGCCAAAGCCATCCTCCTCTCTTTCATGTTGATGAAATAGTCTATGACTCCGTCATACAGTGCACGCTTTTTTCACTAGCCTAACTTCCTTTCATGGGCAATGATGAGTCAGCTACTTAACATCAGCCTACTACATTTAGCTACATATTGAACTTCCATCCTCTCAAGCCAGGGGCACTATGTACGAATTTACGAATGGATCAGAATCACCTTTATAATCATTGGCCAGAACGGAGAATTAAGTAAAACCACAAGTCCAAATCCTTATCTCCCTGCATGGCTAATTTAAGAAACAGACAATTTTAGCTAGCTAGCTAGCCACCTATGCTTTCTCCGGTGAGAAATATTCAGCCTCTTGCGAATTGGCATGTCTATTTTCATCCTCTTACACTGCCCCCCTCGGTCTAGACCCATCTAATTACTGGTGTCAAAGCAGTTAGTTACTTTCAGGAAGTTCCTGCTGCACTCTGACAACACAACAGAACTCTGACCAGGGCACGACTCCAGATATCTATTCCCACAAACAAGTAGAGATGAGTTTGCCAGGGGGTACATTTTTGGGGGAAGCCTGCCTACACGTCACTGGTAATATTTTTTATTGCTTAATATTTGTTTTGTTTCCTTTTTAGCTTGAAGCTGCCCTTCACAATCCGGTACAGTTCTCTGCAGGGTGCACCTTGCTACCTCAAGGCTACCTCTGGGTGAGTGACACATGCAGTGCTTACAGGCACACACACACATGCACGCATGCACACAAACACACACATGCACACACGCATGCACACAGACATGCACGCGCACACCAAAGTATTTAACAAACATTAACCATGACACCTTTTGATACTAATATCCTTCTGTAATATTCTATTTATATTGGCTGACCCTTCACTTTCATATACAGTGGGGCAAAAAAGTATTTAGTCAGCCACCAATTGTGCAAGTTCTCCCACTTAAAAAGATGAGAGAGGCCTGTCATTTTCATTATAGGTACACTTCAACTATGACAGACAAAATGAGAAAAAAAAATCCAGAAAATCACATTGTAGGATTTTCTATAGATTTATTTGCAAATTATGGTGGAAAGTAAGTATTTGGTCAATAACAAAAGTTTATCTCAATACTTTGTTATATACCCTTTGTTGGCAATGACTCAGGTCAAACGTTTTCTGTAAGTCTTCACAAGGTTTTCACACACTGTTGCTGGTATTTTGGCCCATTCCTCCATGCAGATCTCCTCTAGAGCAATGATGTTTTGGGGCTGTTGCTGGGCAACACGGACTTTCAACTCCCTCCAAAGATTTTCTATGGGGTTGAGATCTGGAGACTGGCTAGGCCACTCCAGGACCTTGAAATGCTTCTTACGAAGCCACTCCTTCGTTGCCCGGGCGGTGTGTTTGGGATCATTGTCATGCTGAAAGACCCTAGCCACGTTTCATCTTCAATGCCCTTGCCGATGGAAGGAGGTTTTCACTCAAAATCTCACGATACATGGCCCCATTCATTCTTTCCTTTACACGGATCAGTCGTCCTGGTCCCTTTGCAGAAAAACAGCCCCAAAGCATGATGTTTCCACCCCCATGCTTCACAGTAGGTATGGTGTTCTTTGGATGCAACTCAGCATTCTTTGTCCTCCAAACACGACGAGTTGAGTTTTTACCAAAAAGTTATATTTTGGTTTCATCTGACCATATGACATTCTCCCAATCTTCTTCTGGATCATCCAAATGCTCTCTAGCAAACTTCAGACGGGCCTGGACATGTACTGGCTTAAGCAGGGGGACACGTCTGGCACTGCAGGATTTGAGTCCCTGGCGGCGTAGTGTGTTACTGATGGTAGGCTTTGTTACTTTGGTCCCAGCTCTCTGCAGGTCATTCACTAGGTCCGCCTGTGTGCTTCTGGGATTTTTGCTCACCGTTCTTGTGATCATTTTGACCCCACGGGGTGAGATCTTGCGTGGAGCCCCAGATCAAGGGAGATTATCTGTGGTCTTGTATGTCTTTCATTTCCTAATAATTGCTCCCACAGTTGATTTCTTCAAACCAAGCTGCTTACCTATTGCAGATTCAGTCTTCCCAGCCTGGTGCAGGTCTACAATTTTGTTTCTGGTGTCCTTTGACAGCTCTTTGGTCTTGGCGATAGTGGAGTTTGGAGTGTGACTGTTTGAGGTTGTGGACAGGTGTCTTTTATACTGATAACAAGTTCAAACAGGTGCCATTAATACAGGTAACGAGTGGAGGACAGAGGAGCCTCTTTAACCTGTTGGGTCTAGGGGGCAGCATTTGCACGTCTGGATAAAAAAAATGTACCCGATTTAATCTGGTTACTAATCCTACCCAGTAACTAGAATATGCATATACTTATTATATATGGATAGAAAACACTCTAAAGTTTCCAAAACTGTTTGAATGGTGTCTGTGAGTATAACAGAACTCATTTGGCAGGCAAAACCCTGAGACATTTTCTGACAGGAAGTGGATACCTGATGTGTTGTATTGACTTTAAACCTATCCCATTGAAAAACACAGGGGTTTAGGAATATTTTGGCACTTCCTATTGCTTCCACTAGATGTCACCAGCCTTTACAAAGTGTTTTGAGTCTTCTGGAGGGAGATCTGACCGAACAAGAGCCATGGAACGATGATGGCCCATTAGACACCTGGCGCGCGAGTTCATGTTGGGTACCCTCGTTCCAATACGTTATAAAAGAGTATGCATTCGTCCACCTTGAATATTATTCATGTTCTGGTTAAAAAAGGCCCTAATGATTTATGCTATACAACGTTTGACATGTTTGAACGAACGGAAATATATTTTTTCCCCTCGTTCATGACGAGAAGTCCGGCTGGCTTACATCATGTGCTAACGAGACGGAGATTTTTGGACATAAATGATGAGCTTTTTTGAACAAAACTACATTCGTTATGGACCTGTGATACCTGGAAGTGACATCTGATGAAGAGAATCAAAGGTAATGGATTATTTACATAGTATTTTCGATTTTAGATCTCCCCAACATGACGTCTAGTCTGTATCGCAACGCGTATTTTTCTGGGCGCAGTGCTCAGATTATTGCAAAGTGTGATTTCCCAGTAAGGTTATTTTTAAATCTGGCAAGTTGATTGCGTTCAAGAGATGTAAATCTATAATTCTTTAAATGACAATATAATATTTTACCAATGTTTTCTAATTTTAATTATTTAATTTGTTACGCTGACTTGACTGCCGGTTATTGGAGGGAAACGATTTCCTCAACATCAATGCCATAGTAAAACGCTGTTTTTGGATATAAATATGAACTTGATAGAACTAAAAATGCATGCATTGTCTAACATAATGTCCTAGGAGTGTCATCTGATGGAGATTGTAAAAGGTTAGTGCATCATTTTAGCTGGTTTTATGGTTTTGGTGACCCTGTCTTTGACTTGACAAAACATTACACACAACTCTTGTAAATGTACTGTCCTAACATACTCTAAATTTATGCTTTCGCCGTAAAACCTTTTTGAAATCGTAAAACGTGGTTAGATTAAGGAGATGTTTATCTTTCAAATGGTGTAAAATAGTTGTATTTTTGAAAAATTTGAATTTTGACATTTATTTGGATTCAAATTTGCCGCTCTTGAAATGCACCTGCTGTTGATGGAGTGCACCACGGGTGGCACGCTAGCGTCCCACCTAGCCCCAAGAGGTTAACCTGTTATGGCTAGGGGGCAGTATTTTCACGGCTGGATAAAAAACGTACCGATTTAATCTGATTATTAGTCCTGCCCAGAAACTAGAATATGCATATAATTATTAGCTTTGGATAGAAAACACTCCAAAGTTTCTAAAACTGTTTGAATGGTGTCTGTGAGTATAACAGAACTCATTTGGCAGGCCAAAACGTGAGAAGATTCTGTACAGGAAGTACCCTGTCTGACCATTTCTTGAACTTCTTTGCCATCTCTATCCATTACAAAGGATCTCTGCTCTAACGTGACACTTCCTACGGCTCACATGGTCTCTCAGAGCCCAGGAAAAAGCTGAATGACTTAAGACCAAGCTCCCGTGCAGCAGCTCTATTTCCTTTTCCAACAGCAAGATCAATCGCCTTCAACTTGAAAGCTGCATCATATGCATTTTTGAAAAATTTGAATTTTGACATTTATTTGGATTCACATTTGCCGCTCTTGAAATGCACCTGCTGTTGATGGAGTGCACCACGGGTGGCACGCTAGCGTCCCACCTAGCCCCAAGAGGTTAATTCAAAGCCCTGGCTGAAACACACGAGCGCTTTTGCTAAGTGGTCTATCAGAGGACAAAGGGCTTAGGCTCGTGCACTGGCCGCCCCCGTCTTTCTGTTTTTCCCTTTATTTGCCGAAACACAGATTCCCGGTCGGAATATTATCGCTTTTTTACGAGAAAAATGGCATAAAAATTGATTTTAAACAGCAGTTGACATGCTTCGAAGTACGGTAATGAAATATTTAGAAATCGTTTGTCACGAAATGCGCCATGCGCGCGACCCTTATTTAGCATTCGGATAGTGTCTAGAACGCACGAACAAAACGCCGCTATTTGGATATAACGATGGATTATTTTGGACCAAACCAACATTTGTTATTGAAGTAGAAGTCCTGGGAGTGCATTCTGACGAAGAACAGGAAAGGTAATCAAACTTTTCTAATAGAAAATCTGATATTGGTGAGTGCTAAACTTGGTGGGTGTCTAAATAGCTAGCCCTGTGATGCCGGGCTATCTACTGAGAATATTGTAAAATGTGCTTTCACCGAAAAGCTATTTTAAAATCTGACATATCGAGTGCTTAAAGAAGAAGTTACAGGTCTGTGAGAGCCAGAAATGTTGCTTGTTTGTAGGTGACCAAATACTTATTTTCCACCATAATTTGCAAATAAATTAATAAAAAATCCTACAATGTGATTTTCTGGAGAAAAAAAATCGCATTTTGTCTGTCATAGTTGACGTGTACCTATGATGAAAATTACAGGCCTCTCTCATCTTTTTAAGTGGGAGAACTTGCACAATTGGTGGCTGACTAAATACTTTTTTGCCCCACTGTACACTCTTAGTAAAAAAGGTGCTATCTAGACCTAAAAGGGTTCTTTGGCTGTCCCCATAGGAGAACCCTTTGAATAACTATTTTTGTTTCCAGGTAGAACCCTTTTGTTTCCAGGTAGAACCCTTTCGAAACCGTTTTGGTAGTATACGAGAGTGTGGGAGAAAGAAAAGACTACAGAGGGGTTTTGTGATGAGTGGAGCAAATTTCACTGGCAGACAAAAGTGCCACAATCCCTGGACTTGTTGGAATTTAGCTGGATTTAAAATAGGACCACTTTCTGTGAAAAACCATGCCTCAGAAAATCATCTGTTAATCTTAGTTTCATTTTTTGGTGCCCCTCCTTTCTGTGAAGAATGGGCAATTGATGGGGTAATCCTCCTAAAGTAGGTTGATAAATCAGGTGGATAAATTGGGTGGATAATGCCAGACAGTGGAAGAAGCCCTCTAGGACCTAGCTAGAAAGGCTGTGCTCCCTATCTGGGACTTAATTGTTTTAGTGGTTATCCTGAAGATTCTGAACTCTACTCACACAACTTACACTGACACCCCAACACACACACACAGTCTACATACGCCCACACACACATAACATTCACACACATATACAGACACCACCACACACACACACACACACACACACACACACACACACACACACACACACACACACACACACACACACACACACACACACACACACTGCTGCTACTGTCTATTATCTATCCTGTTGCCTAGTCATTTTACCCCAACCTACAGTAAATGTACAGTACATAGCTAGCTCAATTACCTCATACCCTTGCACATCGACTTGGGACTGGTACTCCCTGTATATAGCTATGTTATTTTCTATTTTGTTATTGACTGTGTACTGTATTTATTCCTTGTGTCACCATTTCTATTTCATTTTATTTTATCTTAAACTAAGCATTTCACTGTTATTCTACACCTGTTGTCTACGAAGTATGGGACAAATACAATTCGATTTTAGAGCACCAGGCCCTGTCTAGCTCTGAGGGGGTATACATGGTTTGCATCCCAAAGGGTACGCTATTCCCTACATAGTCCAAGACTTTTGACCAGGGCCCATAGGGCTCAGGTCAAAAATACTACACTAAAATGTTGCTAATAGAATGCCATTTGGGATGCATCCCTGCCTTTTAGAGGACAATTATGTTTATGTGGAAGAGACTATGCTCTATTTGACCTTGAATATGCACCAGAAATCACAATAATAGTAGACTTTATCATTGCTGAACCTTGTTTTACTCCCAATATTTTTTTGTTGAGGAGACCACAGCACACTTTTTATTCACTCCACTGGTGCACCCAGCTGGCGCATTGGGCATCAACAAAGGCTCTTTGGCCATCTTCCCCACTCAATGTACAGTCATGGCCAAAAGTTTTGAGAATGACACAAATATACATTTTCACAAAGTTTGCTGCCTCAGTGTCTTTAGATATTTTTGTCAGATGTTACTATGGAATACTGAAGTATAATTACAAGCATTTCATAAGTGTCAAAGGCTTTTATTGACAATTACATGAAGTTGATGCAAAGAGTCAATATTTTCAGTGTTGACCCTTCTTTTTCAAGACCTTTGCAATCCGCCCTGGCATGCTGTCAATTAACTTCTGGGCCACATCCTGACTGATGGCAGCCCATTCTTGCATAATCAATGCTTGGAGTTTGTCAGAATTTGTGGGTTTTTGTTTCTCCACCCGCCTCTTGAGGATTGACCACAAGTTCTCAATGAGATTAAGGGCTGAGGAGTTTCCTGGCCATGGACCCAAAATATCGATGTTTTGTTCCCCGAGCCACTTAGTTATCACTTTTGCCTTATGGCACGGTGCTCCATCAAGCTGGAAAAGGCATTGTTCATCCCCAAACTTCCTGTATGGTTGGGAGAAGTTGCTCTTGGAGGATGTGTTGGTAACATTTTTTATTCATGGCTGTGTTCTTAGGCAAAATTGTGAGTGAGCCCACTCCCTTGGCTGAGAATCAACCCCACAAATTAATGCTCTCAGGATGCTTTACTGTTGGCATGACACAGGACTGATGGTAGCGCTCACCTTGTCTTCTCCGGACAAGCTTTTTTCCGGATTCCCTAAACATTCAGAAAGGGGATTCATCAGAGAAAATGACTTTATCCCAGGCCTCAGCAGTCCAATCCCTGTACCTTTTGCAGAATATCAGTCTGTCCCTGATGTTTCTCCTGGAGAGAAGTGGCTTCTTTGCTGCCCTTCTTGACACCAGGCCATCCTCCAAAAGTCTTCGCCTCACTGTGCGTGCAGATGCACTCACACTTGCCTGCTGCCATTCCTGAGCAAGCTCTGTACTGGTGGTGCCCCAATACCGCAGCTAAATCAACTTTAGGAGACGGTCCTGGCACGTGCTGGACTTTCTTGGGCGCCCTGAAGCCTTCTTCACAACAATTGAACCGCTCTCCTTGAAGTTCTTGATGATCCGATAAATTATTGATTTAGGTGCAATCTTACTGGCAGCAATATCCTTGCCTGTGAAGCCCTTTTTGTGCAAAGCAATGATGACGGCACGTTTTTCTTGCAGGTAACCATGGTTGACAGAGGAAGAACAATGATTCCAAGCACCACCCTCCTTTTGAAGCTTCCAGTCTGTTATTCGAACTCAATCAGCATGACAGAGTGATCTCCAGCCTTGTCCTCGTCAACACTCAGACCTGTGTTAACGAGAGAATCACTGACATGATGTAAGCTGGTCCTTTTGTGGCAGGGTTGACATTTAGTGGAAAAGTTTTTTGGGGGATTCAGTTCATTTGCATGGCAAAGAGGGACTTTGCAATTAATTGCAATTCATCTGATCACTCTTCATAACATTTTGGAGTATATGCAAATTGCCATCATACAAACTGAGGCAGCAGACTTTGTGAAAAATAATATTTGTGTCATTCTCAAAACTTTTGGCCACGATTGTACAGTACTTAAATAATAAATAAATAACAATGATTGAAGTGTTTTGCAATGTTTTGGCAACGTTGAGCTTGAGAACGTCAAGTGCTGCAGTTATGTAGGCCACATGTGTGACAGGTTGCAACACATGATACAGTACCTACCTTGAAAGATCAAGTTTTGCAAACAATCCAGCATCCACTGTTACCTACCATGCAATCATCACACAAAGCTTTTCAAACAGCATATATCTTCACCTAAGTAAGTGTTCTTCCCAATCTACTTTATGTCACATGCCTGTAATTTATTTCCTAACAACATCCCAAAGTTAGGATTATTCTTTTTTGGAAGATACACAATATCATAATAAGAGCTAGTGGAACCATGAATAAACAACTGGTCGGGCGCTCTGCTCTCCTCTGCTCACTCCCCCACTCGTCTCAGATCTACCTCCCTGGCAGGCTTGTCAAATGAGGGATGACACTAATCATGTTAAAGTGAGATGGGCTGGTGGGATTTCTGCTGGCTTTGATCACAGCAATGCCATTGTTTCTAATCAGTCTGATTCACATGCATTTCCCTGCCTGTCTACATTCGCCGCTTCATTCCCCTTCTCTGACTGGTGTATTTCCCCCTTATACCATAAATGACCTCTCCTCGCTCCCTCGTCCTCAGCCACTCCAGATTTCAGACAAGTTCAGATTCATCCTCATGGTGTGTAACGTGGTAAACAAAGCGGGACTGAAACAGAATAAGAGCTAAGATTTTAGAATGAGTCATTGCCAACGTTACAAACTTCAGCGTTCACTTGAGCGTTCACTTAGCCTCACCACCAAGGCATGTCTATTTTCATCCTCTTACACTGCCTCCCTCGTTCCAGACCCATCTAATTACTGCTGTCAGAGCAGTTAGATACTTTAAGGAAATTCCTGCTGCACTCTGACAAAACAATAGAACTCTGGCCAGGGCACGACTCCAGATATCTATTCCCACAAACATGTAGTGATGAGTTTGTCAGGACACAGTCATTTCACTGGGTCTGTGGAGGAATTGGATGGAGAAGGACAGGGGCAGTTGGATGTGTGGGTGGTTACGTGTAGGAGAATGAGGGAGTTGGGATTGCTTCAGGCTCTTGTTACACAGAGCCACTTGTCTTGAAGCTTTGTTTTCGGGGAGCTCGTCTCCGTAGTTTTCCCCGTGTAACAGTCCATTATTTGCTCTGGCTCGCTAGCCAGAGCCCAAGGGACTTTTCCCTTCCAGATCAGCATGCTGATACAAATCTAACAAATGATTGCATGCAAATAAGGCCAGGGAGGGGAGTCGAAAGGGTCTAAAGACTATATTTATCCCAAGTCTTATTCACATAATGTGACTCCTGTGGAAAATCCATCTTTGCTATTCAGTGTCAGTTTTTGGGAGGGACAATACACTTCAGTTGGACAGTTGCATCAGTCCCATAGAGAGAAAAACAGCTTGGAGAATCCTGTTGAAAACCCATGACGACTTCACTTAATGATTGGAGAGTGTGATTTGGAGCCTCCTAATTGAAATTGCTACAGCTCTAGGTTTACCCTCTGCCTCTCTTCCCTTCCCTTGTAGTGACATTGGCAGGCTTGACACAAGGCCAATATTTGATTTGACTTATTATTTGATTTATTAGGATCCCCATTAGCCGACGCCAAAGGCGACAGCTAGTCTTACTGAGGTGCGACACATAATGAAAAGACATTACAAACAAAATACTTTAATTTACATACACTACCGTCAAAAGTTTGGGGTCACTTAGAAATGTCCTTGTTTTTGAAAGAAAAGCACAGTTTTTGTCCATTAAAATAACATAAAATTGATCAGAAATACAGTGTAGACATTGTTAATGTGGTAAATGACTATTGTAGCTGGAAACGGCAGTTTTTTTTATGGTATATCTACATAGGTGTACAGAGGCCCATTATCAGCAACAATCACTCCTGTGTTCCAATGGCACGTGGTGTTAGCTAATCCAAGTTTACCATTTGAAAAGGCCAATTGATCATTAGAAAAGCCTTTTGCAATTATGTTAGCACAGCTGGAAACTGTTGTCCTGATTAAAGAAGCAATAAAACTGTCCTTCTTTAGACTAGTTGAGTATCTGGATCATCAACATTTGTGGGTTCCATTGCAGGGTCAAAATGGCCAGAAATAAAGACCTTTCTTCTGAAACCCCTCAGTCTATTCTTGTTCTGAGGCTATTCCATGCGAGAAATTGCCAAGAAACTGAAGATCTCGTACAATGCTGTGGACTACTCCCTTCACAGAAGAGCGCAAACTGTCTCTAACCAGACTAGAAAGAGGAGTGGGAGGCCCCGGTGCACAGCTGAGCAAGAGGACAAGTACATTAGAGTGTTTAGTTTGAGAAACAGATGCCCCACAAGTCCTCAACTGGCAGCTTCATTAATTAGTACCCGCAAAACACCAGTCTTAACGTCAACAGTGAAGAGGCGACTCCGGGATGCTGGCCTTCTGGGCAGAGATTCGGCCCGCCTTTTCCTGTAGTCCATGATCAGCTCCTTTGTCTTGCTCACATTGAGGGAGAGGTTGTTGTCCTGGCACCACACTGCCTGGTCTCTGACCTCCTCCCTATCGGCCGTCTCATCGTTGTCCATGCCTACCACTGTTGTGTCATCAGCAAACTTAATGATGTTGTTGGAGTCGTGTTTGACCACACAGTCGTGTGTGAACAGGGAATACAGAAGGGGACAAGTACACCCCCAAGGGGCCCCAGTGTTAAGGATCAGCGTGGCAGACATGTTGTTGCATACTCTTTCCACCTGGGGAGCAGCCCCTCAAGAAGTCCAGGATCCAGTTGCAGAGGGAGGTGTTTAGTCCCAGAGGCCTTAGCTTAGTGATGAGCTTCTATGGTGTTGAATGCTGAGCTGTAGTCGATGAACAGCATTCTCACATAGGTGTTCCTTTTGTCCAGGTGAGAAAGGGCGGTGTGGAGTGCGATTGTGATTGCGTCATCTGTGGATCTGTTGGGGTGGTATGAGAATTGGAGTGGGTCTATGAGAGATAGTAGTGGCTATATAGTCAAGTAACATCCTTAGTATCTTTCCATGTAAGTTGTCAATGCCAGTACCAACTTTACAAAATTCCAACATACACTGCTTTTCTTTCATTATTTGTTTTTTTAATGCATTTTATTTCCAATGGTTTTTTGGTGAATAAACCATCTGATTCGATGAAAGATGGAATTGAATTTGTCTTTCTGCCCATATTTTCATTTAAAGTACTTCAAAGTTGTTTCCATCATTCTTTATATCATTGATCTTGACTTCATAATACAGTTTCTACTTTTTGTTGAGTTTAGTCACATCATTTCTCAATTTGCAATAAGTCAGCCAGTCAGATGTGTAGCCAGACTTATTAGCCATTCCTTTTGCCCCATCTCTTTCAACCATACGGTTTTTCAATTCCTCATCAATCCATGGAGCCTGAACAGTTCTAACAGTCAGTTTCTTAACATGTCCATGTTTATAAATAATTGGAAGAAGGACTTTCATAAATTCATCAAGTGCAGCATCTGGATTCTCCTTATTAATCACATCAGACCAACACATATTTTTTAACATCATCCACATAAGAGTCACAGCTAAATCTTTTGTATGACCTCTTATACAGTATTTTAGGCCCCGCTTTTGGAACTTTGGCTTTCCTGGATATAGTCACTATATTGTTATCACTGCATCCAAAGTTTTACAGTATTAGTAAAAATGTGATCAATGCATGTACCTGTAGTGTTTGTTAACATCCTGGTAGGTTGATTAATAACCTGAACTAGATTTAAAGACACTGGTTACATTGAGAAGCTTCCTCTTGAGTGGACAGCTTGATAAAAACCAGTCAATATTCAAGTCTCCAATTAAGTAGACCTCTCTGTTTACTTCACATACACCATAAAGCATTTCACACATATTATTTAGATACTGACTGTTAGTACATGGTGGCCTATACAAAATTCTAACATACAATGCTTTTCTTTCATTATTTGTTTTTTTAATGCATTTTACTTCCAATGTATTTTTGGTGACTAAACCATCTGATTCCGGATTAGTCTCCCGCTCATTGAAAGCGGCAGCTCTAGCCTTTAGCTCGATGCGGATGTTGCCTGTAATCCATGGCTTCTGGTTGGGATATGTACGTACAGTCACTGTGGGGACGATGTCGTCAATGCACTTATTGATGAAGCCAATGACTGAGGTGGTGTATTCCTCAATGCCATTGGATGAATCCCGGAACATATTCCATCTGTGCTACAAAAACAGTCCTGTAGTTTAGCATCCGCGTCATCTGACCAGTTCCGTACTGAGCGAGTCACTGGTACTTCCTGCTTTAGTTTTTGCTTGTAAGCAGGAATCAGGAGGATAGAATTATGCTCAGATTTGCCAAAGGGAGGGCGGGGAGAGCTTTGTATGCATCTGTGTGTGGAGTAAAGGTGGTCTAGGATTTTGTCCCCCTGGTTGCATGCTGGTAAAAATCTGGTAAAACTGATTTTAGTTAGCTTGCATTCAAGTCCCCGGCCACTAGGAACGCCGCTTCTGGGTGAGCATTTTCTTCTTTGCTTATGGCCTTATAGAGTTGGTTGACAGTGGTCATAGTGCCAGCTTCGCTTTATGGTGGTAAATAGACGGTTACGAATAATACAGATGAGAACTCTCTTGGTAGATAGTGTGGTCGACAACTTATCATAAGGTACTCTACCGCAGACGAGCAATACCTCGAGACTTCTTTAATATTAGACATCGCGCACCAGCTGTTTGACAAAAATTGACAAAAAGACACACACCCCCACCCCTCATCTTACCAGAGGTAGAATCTCTGTTCTGCCGGTGCATGGAAATTCCCGCCAGCTCTATATTGTCCGTTTCTTCGTTCAGCCACGTCTGGGTGAAACATAGGATGTTAAAGTTTTGGAGATCCCGTTGGTAGGATGATCATCAATTTTTTATTTTCTAACGATTGCACTAATGGAAGGCATTGGGAGTTTACTCGCTCGCCTCCGGCTTCTCAGAAGGATCCCCGATCTGCGTCCCCTTTTCCGGCGTCTTTTCTTCACGCAAAAGGCGTGGATCTGGGCCTGTTCCAGTGAAAGCAGGATATCCTTCTTGTCTGACTCGTTAAAGGAAAACGTTTCTTCTAGTCCGTGGTGAGTGATTGCTTTTCTGATGTCCAGAAATTATTTTTGGTCATAAGAGGCATTAGCAGCAACATTATGTAGACAATAAGTAAAAGATTAAGTTACACAAAACTGTAAAAGGTCAGCCATGTTCGTTGGCGACAACTTAACCAGATACACTATCAACCTTTTCACATATATTATTTAGATACTGACTGTTAGAACTTGGTCAATGTGCCCCCCCTCCTAATGACCTTGTCTCATTCTGTCCATTCTGTGAAGATGAGTTTTACAGGGGTCACCTTGTCATCTGATTCAACAGTCAACTGCTGTATTTCATCCCTTCATTGGGATTGAGTTTGTCATTGCTCAGTACCTGACTCAAGCATTAAATCAATCATCTTAAAGAAAACCCTCAATTGTCAAGCGATGCACAGCCTTTCAAAGTACAGTATTTTTTTATATCTCTGTTCTCCGTTGATGAAAAGATCTGAGTTTTAGAAATTGTTTGATGTTCTAGAGATGACATTATGAATCCATTACAGTCTGTGGTCTCTGAATCTGAGGGATATTTAAAAGTGATGGAGGACTATAGACAGGATTTGAAAGGATATTTGATTTTAACTTTAGTCTCTGCTGAAACTGCTGACAGGTGCGAATATCACATCTAAGAGGAATTACAGAAGACGAAGTGTTCTCCGTCTTCTGAAATTCTATCAAGACGTGCATATTGTAAGCATGAGCAAGTCACTAAAAAAGATGGCCCATAGTCTCCTATCCAACATATTTCTCAACCACCATTCACCCAGACCCTATTTGCCTGTGTTGTGTTAAGGCACCCGCATACTAGGTTTGGTTTGATCCTAGCAGAACTCGGCTTGGTGAAGAAAACTTCTGTGCCTCGCAAACTCCCCTAAAAGACTGCTTGAAAAATGAGAAAGAAGCAGAAATATTAGTTTGTCTTCTTGAGCCAACGTAGAAACAACATAGCCATAACACTTCCTCTAAATAGTCAGAATTCATCTAAGATAAATCAAGAAATCTGTAATGAATTTTGACATTTTTGCAGAGAAGGTCTTAGTTGCACAATTTAACATTCACTAAGATGTTTGGTGCAGTATTTCTCAAGCGAATTTTATTTTCTGAAAACTATTTGTCTTTTGTTGAATGGCAAGAAATAACTGCTGACCAACCACAGACGAAGAGGGCGTAGACTTCGGCTACCAAACTTGGACTAGGCCTCAAGAAGAATGTCAAACAGCCGTAAAAAAAACCTGCCGAACACAAAAGTGGACAAATCATAATATATACCCAAACTGTTTAGACTGGGAAGCATGTTTGCTGTGACCGACGGTCTTTACTGACCTTTAAATGACCACCTCATTCTCTGCTGGTGGCTAGGGGAGAAGATGTCTTGACCCAGATACAGTTGAAGTCGGAAGTGTACATACACTTAGGTTGGAGTCATTAAAACTCATTTTTCAACCATTCCACAAATTTCTTGTTAACAAACTATAGTTTTGGCAAGTTGGTTAGGACATCTACTTTGTGCATGACACAAGTCATTTTTCCAACAATTGTCACTTATAATTCACTGTATCACAATTCCAGTGTGTCAGAAGTTTACATACACTAAGTTGACTGTGCCTTTAAACAGCTTGGAAAATTCCAGAAAATTATGTCATGGCTTTAGAAACTTCTGATAGGATAATTGACATCATTTGAGTCAATTGGAGGTGTACCTGTAGATGTATTTCAAGGCCTACCTTCAAACTCAGTGCCTCTTTGCTTGACATTATGGGAAAATCGAAAGAAATCAGCCAAGACTTCAGAAAATAAATTGTAGACCTCCACAAGCCTGGTTCATCCTTGGGAGTAATTTCTAAACGCCTGAAGGAACCACGTTCATCTGTACAAACAATAGTATGCAAGTTTAAACAGCATGGGACCATGCAGTTGTCATACTGCTCAGGAAGGAGACACGTTCTGTCTCCTAGAGGTGAACGTACTTTGGTGCGAAAAGTGTAACTCAATCCCAGAACAACAGCAAAGGACCTTGTGAAGATGCTGGAGGAAACAGGTACAAAAGTATCTATATCCACAGTAAATCGAGTCCTATATCAACATAAGCTCAAAGGCCGCTCAGCAAGGAAGAAGCCACTGCTCCAAAACCACCATAAAAAAGCTAGACTACTGTTTGCAACTGCACATGGGGACAAAGATCATACATTTGGAGAAATGTCGTCTGGTCTGATGAAACTAAAATAGTTTGGCCATAATAACCATCGTTATGTTTGGAGGAAAAAGCAGGAGGCTTGCAAGCCTGAAGAACACCATCCCAACTGTGATGCATGGGGGTGGCAGCATCATGTTGTGGGGGTGCTTTGCTGCAGGAGGGACTGGTGCACTTCACAAAATAGATGATATCTGAACATCTGAACATCTGAAGACATCTGTCAGGAAGTTTAAGCTTGGTTGCAAATGGGTCTTCCAAAATGGTAAATTACCCCAAGCATACTTCCAAAGCTGTGGCAAAATGGCTTAAGGACAACAAAGTCAAGGTATTGGAGTGGCCATCACAACGCCCTGACCTCAATCCCATATAACATTTGTGGGCAGAACTGAAAAAGTGTGTGATCCTAACTGACCTAAGACAGGGAATTTTACTAGGATTAAATGTCAGGAACTGTGAAAAAGTGAGTTTAAATGTATTTGGCTAAGGTGTATGTCAATTTCCGACTTCAACTGTATACTGTATCTTACTGACCATAGGTGCCTGCCTACTCTCTCTCTAGGTCAGTGGTTTCCAACTTTTTTTTTAAGGAATTCAGTCTGGATTTCAACTTACTCTTGAAAGTTATTATAGTAGAATGCACAAGGTTCAATTTCGAAATTTGGTAGTGTATCATCTGTTTTCCTCTTGTCATGTAAGTCATTGCATACCTTAGAGAACTATTTATAGCTTGTCAGAAATGTCCAGATCAACGAGCCTATGTCTGCTAACGTTTTTTAGCTAGGTTTTTCTAGTCCATAGATTTTGTAGTAATTTTTTGAGTCACTAAATATAACATGAATACACATTATACGTGTGATATTTGTATGAAATTGCAAGGAAATTTGCTTTAAAACTGCACATTTTCTCCACCGACGTGGGGTTTGTACAGAGAAATTGACATAGAAATAGATGTGGCGCGTACGTGGGATATTCCCTAATGCTGGTAGGGGTGCCTGAGTGAAAAGGTTTGGCAACCCCTACTCTAGGTGACTAGTGCTGTAGTATCTTAATGACCCAACTTTTCTCACTGTAGGTAGCCAGTGAGGAGTATCCCACCGTCTCTCTCTGCAGGTGACTAGTAAATGAGTATTTTACTGACCCACTTTTCTCTCTGCAGGTGGCCAGCGGAGGAGATGTCACCCAGGGGCAGGTGGAGATATTCTCCCTGAACAGGCCCACACTGCGTCCAGTGAAGACCCTCCAGGTGGGGGCCCCAGTGAGGTGTCTGGAGTATGTGCCTGAACCCAGACCCTCAGAGGAGGTGGAGGTTGTAGCCTTCAGGAGCTCTACTGGGGTGGGGAACACCATCTGTTTGGGACTAGATGATGGAAGGTGAGGAGAACACAGCTCTTAGAGAAATGGTCAAATACTGTAGTGTGAGTTACACAGCGATATTCTTGTATTTACTGTTGTTGGTATCACCACTATCATCCTACTCTGACTTCAATTTGTTTTCACAGAGAGTCATAATCTGTATTCAATTTATGTAAGGCTGCTCTCAGACTAGTAGTAGTAGATCGGACCAAGAAATCAGAGTTGATTTCATACACGTTGAATCCCGGTGCAAAACCATTTCTTATTTTCCTGTCTACTGTCTATATTTTCACATTTCTACTGCATGTCGTGATTGCATTACTTTCTCAGAACGAGAAAACAGTCTTCTTGCATTTGAGATGCAAGATATTGCCAGTTTACTGTAGTTATTTTCTCTTGTTTATTATTTTGATTTAGTGTTCTGAGTTATACTGAACATGAGCACTTACCACGCTGCACCTTGGTTTCCTCCTTTCGACGATCGTTACAGAAGATCCCACCACAAAAAGACCAAGCAGCGTGGTCCGGAGAAATGGACCTGGGAAGACATCCAGGACAGAAAGGGATCCTGGACGTGGGAGGAGATCCAGGTTGGATGGCATCGCCTCCCATAGGAACAGGTGGAAGCAGCGAGAGCAGAGCGGCGACGAGACGAGGAAGTAGCACGGCAACGACGGAAGCACGAGAGGCAGCCCCCAATTTTTTGGGGGGGGGGCACATGGGGAGATTGGCAGAGTCAGGGTGGAGACCTGAGCCAACTCCCTGTGCTTACCATGGGGAGCGAGTGACTGAGCAAGCGGTGATGTGCACGGTGTCGCCAGTGCGCACTCACAGCCCAGTGCGTCCTGTGCCAGCGCCCCGCATTTGCCGGGTGAAAGTAAGCATCCAGCCAGGACGGGTTGTGCCAGCTCTATGCTCAAGACCACCAGTGCGCCTCCACGGCCCAGTATATCCTGTGCCTGCTCCATGCACCTGGCCTCCAGTGAGGGTCTCCAATCTGGTACGCCCTGTGCCTGCTCCTTGCACTTGCCCGGAGGTGCGTGTCACCAGTCTGGCACCACCTGAGCCAGCCCCACGCATCAGGTCTCTAGTGCGCCTGCCCAGTCCTCTGTGTCCTGTTCCTGCTCCTCGCACTCGCCCTGAGGTGCGTGTTACCAATCTGGCACCACCTGTGCCAGCCCCACGCATCAGGGCTCCAGTGCGCCTTCCCAGTCCAGAGCTTCCGGCGACAGTTCCCAGTCCAGATCTTCCGGCGACGTCCCCCAGTCCGGAGTCTCCAGTGACATTCCCCAGTCCGGTGAGACCTGTGGCTTCTCCATGTAAGAAGCCTCCAGTGATGATCCATGGCACGAAGCTTCCAGTGATAATCCATGGCCCGGAGCCTCCAGTGATTATCCATGGCAAGAAGCCTGTAGGGATGATCCATGGCCCGGAGCCTGTAGGGATGATCCATGGCACGAAGCCTCCAGTGATTATCCATGGCCCGGAGCCTCCAGTGATTATCCATGGCAAGAAGCCTGTAGGGATGATCCATGGCCCGGAGCCTGTAGGGATGATCCATGGCACGAAGCCTCCAGTGATTATCCATGGCCCGGAGCCTCCAGTGATGATACATGGCACAAAGCCTCCAGGGGTGATCCGTGGCACGGAGCCTGCAGCGACGGTCCCCGGTCCGGAACCTCCTGAGACGGCCCACTGTCCGGAACCTCCTGAGACGGCCCGCAGTCCGGAATCTCCTGAGACGGCCCGCAGTCCGGAACCTCCTGAGACGGCCCGCAGTCCGGAACCTCCTGAGACGGCCCGCAGTCCGGAACCTCCTGAGACGGCCCGCAGTCCGGAACCTCCTGAGACGGCCCGCAGTCCGGAACCTCCTGAGACTGCCCGCAGTCCGGAACCTCCTGAGACGGCCCGCAGTCCGGAACCTCCTGAGACGGCCCGCAGTCCGGAACCTCCTGAGACGGCCCGCAGTCCGGAACCTCCTGAGACGGCCCGCAGTCCGGAACCTCCTGAGACGGCCCGCAGTCCGGAGTCTTCAGCGGCGGTCCGCAGCCCGGAGCCTCCAGCGGCGGCCCGCAGCCCAGAGCCTCCGGCGAGGGATCTACGGTCCGGTGGCACAAAAGCGGAGGGATCACTGGGCGGAGCGGGGGCTACGCCCCGAACCGGAGCCGCCACCATGGGTAGATGCCCACCCGGACCCTCCCCTATAGGTTCAGGTTTGCGGCCGGGAGTCCGCACCTTTGGGGGGGAGGGTACTGTCACGCCCTGACCTGAAAGAGACATTTTATTTCTCTATTTTGTTACGTTAGGGTGTGGGGTGGGCATTCTATGTGTTGTATTTCTTTGTTTTGGCTGAGTATGGTTTCCAATCAGAGACAGCTGTCTATTGTTGTCTCTGATTGGGAATCATACTTAGGCAGTCCTTTTTCCCTCCTTCATTGTGGGATCTTGTTTTTGTACAGCTGAGTAAGCCTGCAGAACGTGACGTTCGTTTTCCGTTGTTTATTATTTTGATTTAGTGTTCTGAGTTATAATAAATACTGAACATGAGCACTCACCACGCTGCACCTTGGTCTCCTCCTTTCGACGATCGTTACAGTAATTTTGTTCTTGAAACATTATATTGAAATTGTAGAATTATATTAATTCCTATGGAATTGCTCCTTCTGGGGAGTACATTTTAGTACCCATAGAGTACCACAATATGAGTCAAAATACCTAGAGAGATTTACATGGTTATCAAAAAGTAATTCCAGGGTAGATCTACACGAAACACAACCCTTATTTTAAGTGTTTCTAAAATTCCCTATGGGAAAAATTTATGGTGGAAAAACAATTGGAATCATTTCCCTGTGTGACCGCTAGATTTGCTTTGGTATTATGACAGCATCAGCAATCCAGGGTTTATATATACATGTACATCATTGGAAAAGACAGAGTGTAATAGCAGCACAATTTCAGCATTTATTTTAGCGGGACACAATAGAATGACTGTCAACTCCGAAGTTAGTTAACGTTCGCTTTCAAGAAATAAAAAGTAATTGTAAAGAAAACAAAAAGCTCAGCACAGTCACTGAAGTTCAGATGGAATCGAGAAAGAACGAGAGGCTGCACACACAATACTGAAGCACCAAAGTGCCCAGTTACATCAAATGACACATTAACGAGGTACTCGGTCTTCATAAATTATGTTCATTTACGCTGTACCTGCTCCTTTTCCCACCAGCATCCTGGTGTATGGCAGTGTGAACACTGAGGCCCAGTGCCTGTTGAACCTGCGGAAACCTCATAGCTGCCCTGTCCTGTGCCTTAAACATTGCACCAACTTCCTGTTTGCTGGGCTCAGGGATGGAACCATGATGGTCTATGGAAGAAGTAATGGAGGTAAGAAGGTCTCTCCCTGGCCTCCCGAGTGGCGCAGTGGTCTAAGTTATGCCACAAGAGATTCTGGGTTCGAGTCCAGGTTCTGTCGCAGCCGGCCGCGCCCGGGAGACCCATGGGACGGCGTACAATTGGCCCAGCTTCGTCCGGCTTAGGGGAGGGTTTGGCCGGCAGGGATGTCCTTGTCCCATCGCGTACTAGCGATTCTGTGGCGGGCCGGGCACAGTGCATGCTGACATGGTTGCCAGGTGTACTGTGTTTCCACTGACATATTGGTGCGGCTGGCTCCCGGGATAAGTGGGCATTGTGTCAAGAAGCAGTGCGGCTTGATTGGGTTGTGTTTCGGAGGACTCACGACTCTCGACCTTCGCCTCTCCCGAGTCCGTACGGAAGTTGCAGCGATGAGACAAGACTGTAACTACCAATTGGGGAGAAAAACGGGGTAAAAAATAGAATAATAAAAAAAAGGTATCTCCCTGTATGTCAGGAATATAGTCCTCAGATTTAAATCCAAAATGGCAGAATTGTGTTGAAGCATCACACTACTAACATAGCAATTTATTTATGTCAGTAGTCATAGATGGACACTCAGAAATACATGTTTCAAGCTATCACCATTATAGCAATGAAAGCAATTGCAGTACAATTAAAGCAGGAGAATGGAATACATTTATAATTATGTCACGCCACTAATACTCTTACAAATATTAGCTAGTAATTGATATTAATTCAGATAATCATTGCATTCACTCATTAGCCTACTATAGCAACAATGTGTAAGAATTGTATTATATTGTATGGAATGTGACATTAAAATGGATAGGTTATTTTGTTATTAGACATTATGAACAGGGCTTGTATCTGTAACAAAAATGGCTTTTGATTTAGTAATCCAATCAAATTAGGAGTGCAATTATGAGTCTTACTGTTTCCTTGTTTCAATTTGTACATCTGTCGATTTGTACATGCTAATGCATGTTTCAATCTGCTGCAGTGAATGCTTCAGTGAGTGTGCAAGAAACATATTTTCTGTCATGCATTCAGTCTGCTTGGGAGACATGTAATGCGTGATAGGATTTTCAGGGGATTCCATCAAGTGGATACATTTGTGAAAAGCAACTTAATTAAGACTAGCAACCTTGGAAAATATTGCCTTAAAATACCTATTTTATTGCCCATTGTTGGTGATATTCCCTGCCAGTGTGAAGAAATGACACCTGAAGTCACCATACAGTGGTTGGCATGGTTGTGCTTTGGTCAGTCAGGCATATCATACAGTAGGGCCAGGAGGTTTAGTTAGCACAATCTCAATATTCACTCTCCCAGTCACCTCAGCCTGCGGGAGCACAATGGCTTTATCACTGTGCAGTGTGGTGTGGTGCGTCTGTCCTGGCTGTGTCAGTGTGGCTGCCTGCATCTCCACAGCACTCTACTCTGCTCTCACCTCCAGCCATGCAGAAAGGATGATTAATTACGCCAGTGTGCTGCGTGTCGATTAAATATGACTATTCATGTTATGTAAAATTAATAAATAAAAAAGAGGGAGAAGACAGGTGAAAAGCTCTGGAGTGGAGCGTGGATGGTGTCAGGCAATGTTTGTGCATTTTGCACAGCTGTTAAAGATTGATGCCCCTGGATGGTACGCTACTGCCTGGAAACCATGTCTGCAGGAGTAGGAAAATATCAAGTCCTCACATGGGACTTCTATCAAAAGGCATATGAACAGCCTTCCCAGCACATTGTTGCTTAACTGAAAATCCCAATTTCTTTTTTCCTTTTGTGGTGCATGTGGTAGAGCAGTGACATCGCTTGTGCATTGGCCGAGGGGACTTTTAAAAGACTGAATTTGAAAAGGTGGAAGAATGACATTTAGAACACGACAAGCAATTAACCTGTGCAAGTCATTGTGAAGCTATTCTGTTTTGAAAGGCAAGATATAAACAACTAAAAATGTTAATTAAATGGCTGTGTGCACTTTCTTCTTAAATGTTGCTTCATTAACGCACTGCAAATGAAATGCTTATGTAATGCGCTTTATAACACGTTGCCACAGAAGCAGGTATGGGTGCCCCGTGATTACAACTCAAAGGAAAAATGTCTGCTTCATTTTCACACTGATGTGCAAAAAAAAGAATGTTGCGATAAAGAAGTTGGAAAGCTGATTAAAGTGTATGGCAGATATTAGCATATGGTATTAAGAATGAATTATTGTTTAGCGCCCAAGTCTCAAAACATATTCCAGAGACACTGCTTTCATCAAATTGTGATTCAAGCTGGTGTGTGCATACGTGAGTACTCGTGTACAGTATGTGTGTATGTCTATTTGTGTGTATGTGCGCACATGTGCATGCGTAGTTGCGCATGCACATGTGTGTTTGTGAAACAGTAAGTATAAGTATTTGTATGTGTTTTCAGTTTGGAATATTTGTCTAGCAAACACCAGGGCAAGTTGCTTCAGTGTAAATAGAAGAAATATAGTTTAATTGCCTTGCTCAAGGCAACAGCTGCTGAATCACTACATTTCATAGTCAAACAGAAAGTGTAGCATGTATTTAAAACATAATCATAAACTGGTGATAACGAGTCATGATTTTGTCAGCTGTTTTAGCAGAGTTTTGATTTGTCCATTGTAAAGTAGGAGTAATGGGGCGGCAGGTACCCTAGGGGTTAGAGAGGCGAGCCAGCAGCCGAAGGGTTGACAGTTCTAATCTGTTGGGAAGTGAGCTGGCAACCGAAGGATTGCTGGTATCAAATTCTAGATGCTTTTGCTTGCCGTTGTGCCCTTGAACAAGGCACTTTACCACCCACAACAACTGCTCCACGGGCACCCTTCTACAACCTGTATGTATGTGGATCCTTCGGATGGGTTGGGATAAAAAAAGCGGAAGTAACATTTCGGTTGGATCTTGTGTAACTGACGAATAAAGTGATCTTAAATCTTCAGTTTAAAGTGTTCTAATCCTGAGTGTTGGTTGTGTTGTGTTCTCAGGTGAGCTGTGGGAGCCAGACTCCTGCAGGACTGTTATTGTGGGCCCAGAGCCGGTGCGGACTCTTCTGGTACTGGAGGACTCTATGTGGGCCAGCTGTGCCAACTCTGTGACCGTCATCGAGGGCTCCAGCCTTGCCACCCAGGTACAATAGGAGATGCACCAAGTGTTTTATAGTTTGCACAACAGCACACAAACACATACCTCCTGAAATGCTCCTGAAAAGCATCTTCACTTCCGCCTGGCATACTTTTCACAACTGCCTTAGAGCAGAGGCTCATGCACAGAATAGTCTCAACAAGCCCAACAATATCCTGTCTTTTCCTTCAACTCAACACACTTCCTATTGGAATTGTAAAATATATTCGAACTCAAAACTCCTTGAGTTATACATTGTTACTTAGCCTGAGTACAGAATGAGCTTTGAGGCAGCAGTGGCTCTCTGTGCTTGTACACTTTCCTGCCTGTCCAGTCCTCTGGAGATCAGAGCTTAGTCAGCTGAGTGACCACGCAAAGGAGACAAGGTTCTGTCTGGCTGGCTCCAGCATATCCCTCCTCCGCGTTGAACAGGCGTGTGTGCTCAGGTCGTCGCTGGTCGCTCCTTTCATAACTTTGTCTTCCTTACTAATGCACACCCTAGAGGGCTGACTTCACTGGGGCTGTGATGCGGAACTGGGATCAGGGAAGCAGCACTTGCCCCTGGGGCTGAGCAATAACTTTGTGATGGGGGCGCAGGCCAGGGTCGTGATCACTCAGACTCACCCCTCTCTACTACTTTAGTGGTCTAGCCCATTTACCTAAGTTAGAGCAGAGCTGACAGTAAGGCTGTTCTATCTTGAATTGATGATCCTTGATAGAGCCGGCAGTTAACACAGAAGGCTACACTGCGCTCCCTGCACAGCTCCTGTGTAAATGGGCAGCGCCACACTGGTGTGATATCGCAGTGTACCGAGCAAACAGAATAAAGCCCCTCAGACAGTCCTGTGGATCTGCATCCATCTCTCCTCCTTCTCCTCCTCTCTTCCCTTAGTGGGTTTGAAGCGACCTGTGTGTGTGTTCTGCATTATGACAGAGCTGTGGGAATGGTCCATCTGCCCTCAAAAAGAAGGGTTCTAAATCAGGCCTGTCGTCAGAGTCTAACCAAGGAAGACGGCATCGACACAGGGGCCTTTGATCAATATTGACAGGCTTGGCATGTCTACCTCCCTCTCCTCTCAACTCTATAAGATAGGAATATGCTTACTCCCCCTCCTTCCTCCTGTCCTACCCATGCCCACTCCCCTCCTTCTCACTCTCCTACCCATGCCCAATCCCCCTCCTTCCTTCCTTCACCTCCATGGCTGTGTGACTGTGGCTGTGGATTTGCTCCTCTCCTAAGAACAGACACATTGTCAAATCAAATCAAATCAAATGTTATGTCACATGCACTGAATACAACAGGTAAAATCAAATCAAATCAAATGTATTGGTCACATTCTGTACACATGGTTAGCAGATGTTAATGCAAGTGTAGCGAAATGCTTGTGCTTCCAGTTCCGACAGTGCAGTAATATCTAACAAGTAATCTAATAATTCCCCAACAACTACCTAATACACACAAATCTAAATGGATGGAATAAGAATATGTACATATAAATACATGGATGAGCGATGGCCGAGCGGCATAGGAGAGATGCAATAGATGGTATAAGATACAGTATATACAGTGGCTTGCGAAAGTATTCATCCCCTTGGCATTTTTCCTATTTTGTTGCCTTACAACCTGGAATTAAAATAGAGTTTTGGGGGGTTTGTATCATTTGATTTACACAACATACCTACCACTTTGAAGATGCAAAATATTTTTTATTGTGAAACAAACAAGAAGTAAGACAAAAAAACTGAAAACTTGAGCGTGCATAACTATTCACCCCCCCCAAAGTCAATACTTTGTAGAGCCACCTTTTCCAGCAATTACAGCTGCAAGTGTCTTGGGGTATGTCTCTATAAGCTTGGCACATCTAGCCACTGGGATTTTTGCCCATTCTTCAAGGCAAAACTGTTCCAGCTCCTTCAAGTTGGATGGGTTCCGCTGGTGTACAGCAATCTTTAAGTCATAAATGTTTGCCCTTAAACCACTTGTGTGTTGCTTTAGCAGTATGCTTAAGGTCATTGTCCTGCTGGAAGGTGACCCTCCATCCCAGTCTCAAATCTCTGGAAGACTGAAACAGGTTTCCCTGAAGAAATTCCCTGTATTTAGCGCCATCCATCATTCCTTCAATTCTGACCAGTTTCCCAGTCCCTGCCGATGAAAAACATCCCCACAGCATGATGCTGCCACCACCATGCTTCACTGTGGGGATAGTGTTCTCGGGGTGATGAGAGGTGTTGGGTTTGCGCCAGACATAGCATTTTCCTTGATGGCCAAAAAGCAACATTTTTGTCACATCTGACCAGAGTACCTTCTGCCATATGTGTGGGGAGTCTCCCACATGCCTCTTGGCGAACAACAAACTTGTTTGCTTATTTTTTACTTAAAGAAATTGCTTTTTTCTGACCACTCTTCCACAAAGCCCAGCTCTGTGGAGTGTACGGCTTAAAGTGGTCCTATGGACAGATACTCCAATCTCCGCTGTGGAGCTTTGCAGCTCCTTCAGGGTTATCTTTGATCTCTTTGTTGCCTCTCTGATTAATGCCCTCGTGCCTGGTCCGTGTGTTTTGGTTGGCGGCCCTCTCTTGGCAGGTTTGTTGTGGTGCCATATTCTTTCCATTTTTTAATAATGGATTTCATGGTGCTCCGTGGGATGTTCAAAGTTTTGGATATTTTTATTAATCACCCCTGATCTGTTGCTCTCCACAACTTTGTTCCTGACCTGTTTGGAGAGCTCCTTGGTCTTCATGGTGCCGCTTGCTTGGTGGTGCCCCTTGCTTAGTGGTGTTGCAGACTCTAGGGCTTTTCAGAACATTGTTCTATTGTATATATACTGAGATCATGTGACAGATCATGTGACACTTAGAATGCACACAGGTGGACTTTATTTAACTATTTGTGTGACTTCTGATGGTAATTGGCTACACCAGATCTTATTTAAGGGCTTCATAGCAAAGGGGGTGAATACATATGCACGGACCACTTTTCCGTTTATTATTTTTAGAATTTTTTTGAAATAAGTTATTTTTTAAATTTCACTTCACCAATTTGGACTATTTTGTGTATGTCCATTACATGAAATTCAAATAAAAAATTAATTTAAATTACAGGTTGTAATGCAACAAAATAGGAAAAAACGCCAAGGGGGATGAATTATTTTGCAAGGCACTGTACATATGAGATGAGTAATGTAAGATATCTTCTTACAACTAGGGGTTCCGCTAGTGGAATGCCTCGCCAATATCCAATGGAAGAACGTGGCGCGAAATACAAAAACCTCAAAAATACAATAATTTCAATTTTTCAAACATACGACTATTTTACACCATTTTAAAGACAAGACTCTCGTTAATCTAACCACATTGTCCGATTTCAAAAAGGCTTTACAGCGAAAGCAAAACATTAGATTATGTTAGGACAGTACTTAGCCAAAAACAATCACACAGCCATTTTCCAAGCAAGCATATATGTCACAAAAACCCAAAACACAGCTAAATGAAGCACTAACCTTTGATGATCTTCTTCAGATGACACTCCTAGGACATTATGTTATACAATACATGCATGTTTTGTTCAATCAAGTTCATATTCATATCCAAAAACTGCTTTTTACATTAGCATGTGATGTTCAGAACATGCATTCCCACCCAAAACTTCCGGTGAATTTACTAAATTACTCATCATAAAATTTGACAAAATACATAACAATTATTTTAAGAATTATAGATACAGAACTCCTTTATGCAATCGCTATGTCAGATTTTAAAATAGCTTTTCGGCGAAAGCACATTTTGCAATATTCTGAGTACATAGCTCAGCCATCACGGCTATTTTGACACCCGCCAAGTTCGGGGCTCGCTAAACTCAGAATTACTATTAGAAAAATTGTATTACCTTTGCTGATCTTCGTCAGAATGCACTCCCAAGACTGCTACTTCCACAACAAATGTTGTTTTTGTTCCAAATAATCCATAGTTATGTCCAAATACCTCCGTTTTGTTCGTGCGTTCAGATCACTATCCAAAGGGTAACGCGCAAGCGCATTTCGAGACAAAAAATTGTAAATGTTCCTTTACCGTACTTAGAAGCATGTCAAACGCTGTTTAAAATCAATTTTTATGGTATTTTTCCCGTAAAATAGCGATAATATTCCAACCGGAGAATTGTGTATTTATTCAAAGAGGAATAGAAAAAACAGCGTGATCTTGTGAACGTGCATATCCAATCTCTTAGTCACCAGGCAGACCACAGACAAACTGAGCTACAAAACTCTGCCCAGAGACAGGAGACGCCTCAATCCGCTTTCTGAAGGCTTTAGAGAGCCAATGGAAGCCTTAGAAAGTGCAATGTAACAGCACAGATACTGTAGTTTCGATAGAGAACCAAAAGAAGAACTACAAATTCTCAAACAGACCACTTCCTGCTTGGAATTTTCTCATGTTTTTGCCTGCCATATGAGTTCTGTTATACTCACAGACACCATTCAAACAGTTTTAGAACCTTCAGAGTGTTTTCTATCCAAATCTACTAATAATATGCATATTCTAGTTTCTGAGCCAGAGTAGTAACCTGTTTAAATTGGGTACGTTTTCATCCGGCCATGAAAATACTGCCCCCTATAGCGAAGAGGTTAAGTAAACATTACTAAAGTGGTATTGCTTAAAGTGACTACTGAGTCTCTATGTAGGCAGTAGGTTCTCTGAGTTAGTGATTGCTGTTTAGTAGTCTGATGGCCTTGAGGTAGAAGCTGTTTTTCAATCTCTCGGTCCCAGCTTTGATGCACCTGTACTGACCTCGCCTTCTGGATGGTAGCGGGATGAACAGGCAGTGGCTCGGGTGGTTGTTGTCCTTGATGATATTTTTGGCCTTCCAATGACATCGGGTGATGTAGGTGTCCTGGAGGGCCGGTAGTTTGCCCCCGGTGATGCGTTCTGCAGACCGTACCACCCTCTGGAGAGCCTTGCGGTTGAGGGCGGTGCATTTGTCGTACCAGACAGAGGTACATCTGTAAAATTGTGTATCTGTAAAAGTTTGTCAGGGTTTTAGGTGACAAGCCACATTTCTTCAGCCTCCTGCGGTTGAAGAGGCGCTGTTGTGCCTTCTTCACCATACTGTCCTTGTGGGTGGACCATTTCAGTTCACCATACTGTCCTTGTGGGTGGACCATTTCAGTCTGTGATGTGTACGCTGTGGGTGGAGACCTTACCGTGAAATGCTTACTTACAAGCCCTTAATTAACCAACAATATAGTTTAAGAAATAGAGTTAAGAAAATATTTACTAAATAAACTAAAGTAAAACAATGTAATAAAACACAAGATATTTCCTTAACAATAACGAGGCTATATACAGGGGGTACTGGTACCGAGTCAATGAGTGGGGGTACCGGTTTGTCGAGGTAATTTGTAAAGTGACTATGCATAGATAATAAGGAGCAGCGAGTAGCAGCAGTGTAAAAACAAAGAAGAGGGGTCAATGTAAATAGTCCGGGTGGCCATTTGATTAATTGTTCAGCAGTCTTATGGCTTGGGGGTATGAGTCTTTTGGTCCTAGACTTGGTATCGCTTGCCGTGCGGTAGCAGAGAGAACAGTCTATGACTTGGGTGACTGGAGGCTTGATTTTTTTGGCCTTCCTCTGACACAGCCTAATATATAGGTCCTGGATTTCAGGAAGCTTGGCCCCAGTGATGTACTGGGCCGTACGCACTACCCTCTCTAGCACCTTGCTGTCAAAGGCCGAGCAGTTGCCATAGCAGGCTGTGATGCAACCGGTCAGGATGCTCTCCATGGTGCAGCTGTAGAACTTTTTGAGGATCTGGGGACCCATGACAAATCTTTTCAGTCTCCTTAGGGGGAAAGGGTTTTGTCGTGCCCTCTTCACTTCTGTCTTGGTATGTTTGGACCATGATAGTTTGTTGCTGATGTGGACACCAAGGAACTTGAAACTCTCGACCCGCTCCACTACAGCCCCGTCGATGTTAATGGGGGCCTGTTTGGCCCGCCTTTTCCTGTAGTCCACAATCAGCTCCTTTGTCCTGCTCACATTGAGGGAGAGGTTGTTGTCCTGGCACCACACTGCCAGGTCTCTGACCTCCTCCCTATAGGCCATCTCATCGTTGTCGGTGATCAGGCCTACCACTGTTGTGTCGTCAGCAAACTTAATGATGGTGTTGTAGTCGTGCTTGGTCATGCAGTCGTCTGTGAACAGGGAGTACAGGAGGGGACTGAGCACATGGCAGATATGTTGTTGCCTACCCTTACCACCTGGGGGCGGCCTGTCAGGAAGTCCAGGATCCAGTTGCAGAGGGAGGTGTTTAGTCCCAGGGTCCTTAGCTTAGTGATGAGCTTTGTGGGCACTATGGTGTTGAACTTTGAGCTGTAGTCAATGAACAGCATTCTCACATAGGTGTTCCTTTTGTCCAGGTGAGAAAGGGTGGTGTGCAGTGAGATTGAGATTGCATAATCTGTGGATCTGTTGGGGCAGTATGTGAATTGGAGTGGGTCTCGGGTGTCCGGGAATCATTTAGGCAGGTACAGCATTCTCACATAGGTGTTCCTTTTTTCCAGGTGGGAAAGGACAGTGTGGAGTGCAATTGAGATTGCTCTCAGTGTAATGCAGGGCTAATGAGCTGTTCAGGCGGTGGGACTTTAGTGATACTTTAGTGCTGGGGCTTTAGCCAGCAGTGCTTCTCTCCTCTGCTGATGAAGGACGTCGGGTGGTGCTGCTGTTTATGTGACAGCAGTGCTGGGTGGTAGGGGCATATTACCTCTGTCACGCTTTGCTTCCACTCTCGTGGTTGTAAGCAATGCAGAACTCAGCTCCCTAATACCACGGTGTCAATTGGGTGAGCAGTTGTTGCCTTCACTCTATTTGATGGTGAGGAAAGAGTGCTCCACTACATGTTCAGCATCACCATCCATTTTAGAAGAGACCTTAGTGCCAAATATATGCTCTGATAGGCTGATGGACACTCCAGGCAGTATCCAATGTTGTCAAGACTGGCAGTCATGCAGCCCTGTAAACAAATATCACTTCCACTAACCTCTTCAATTAAATTACCCTACCAGTCAATTAATTATTACTGTGGCTATGGCATTGGGCTCCCGAGTGGCGCAGCGGTCTAAGGCACTGCATCTCAGTGCTTGAGGCGTCACTACAGACACCCTGGTTTGAATCCAGGCTGTATCGCAACCGGCCGTAATTGGGAGTCCCATAGGGTGGCACACAATTGGTACAGCGTCGTCTGGGTTTGGCCGGTGTAGGCTGTTATTGTGAATAAGAATTTGTTCTTAACTGACTTGCCTAGTTAAATAAAGGTTACATTTAATTTTAAGTTTTGTGTTTGGCCTCACCAATGTACAGGGACAGATCAAATTTAAAGCAGCCAGATAATGACATATTCAGTGAAACATATGCTAGACAAGGTGTCATGATGACAAGGTGTCAGTTAATGATTAGTCTGTTAATTATGAATAAGTCTGTTTATGCCAAAATCACTGATTAAACCCCCCTCATAATTTCTCACGTTTCACTGACATTGTTAATGCTCTTTACATTTTGTACAAGTTTGAACTTGGTCTGTAATTAGATCTTAAATTCTTTGAAATAAGGCTTCTTGAATTGAAATCTCTATCAGAAAAAAAAACATTTGGTACCACTTTATTTGTATAGTCCATCCGGAGAAAACAAAACGTGTTTAAAATGTAGATGCTCTACAGATTATCAGTTATAGTTCAACTAACAATCTACCAACCCTTGCCCTAACCTTAACCTTAACCCTTGTCCTAACCCTAAACTTAACCCTAACCCTGTTCTTTTCTTTTTCTAAACCTAACCCAAACATATTTTTTTGTGGTTGCACTTGAAAAATGGGAGAGATGCAGTATCCTCTCCTCCCAAACAGAGCAGAGCATGCACCTACTGCTGTGGAGTCAATTAAAAGAGAAAACACATCAAAGGGTTCTCTTCTCTCCCCACTCTCAAACAAAGGAGGTCCCTCTGGCAAGAGCACACAAACAGGTGGAAATCCCTGTCCGCTGGTGCCTCGCGCTCTCTCTCTTTCTCTCTCTCTCACACTCACACTCTCTCACTCTCACTGTCTCGCTCTCTTTCTGACTAATCTCTTAGCCCCTGACTCTTAAACCAAGAGGACCTGGGAGATGATGCCAGAGCCAGCCCCTGTCATGGTGCAGACCTCGGGGGTAGCATGCCTAGCCATGATAAGGCGCGTTGCTCTTCCTCAGCGACTCATTCAGTTAAAAAAAGTTTTTATTTAACTACGCAAGTCACTTAAGAACAAATTCTTATTTACAATGACAGCCTACCCCAGACGACGCTGGGACAATTTTGCGCCGCCCTATGGGACTCCCAATCACCGTCGGATATGATACAGCCTGGATTCAAACCAGGGACTGTAGTGACGCCTCTTGCACTGAGATGCAGTGCCTTAGACCGCTGTGCCACTTGGGAGCCCGAGTTTGTGCCTGAAAAGCCTTCTCTTTTCCTGTGGTCTTGAGAAGTTGGAGGGTGGGAGGATGTTGTATACTGACACAGTAGAAAAGATGCCCCAGTCTGTGAATCATTGATGCAGTTAATTACAAGCTCAAGAGAGACACACTATGGCCTTCTGAGAAAGCAGGTTTGGTAATCTCCAGTCATCTGGCCTACTTGGGTTTTGTGGAAAAGATTTAAAGAGGGCTACATTCAGATGTTCTATTGGTCTTTTCTAATCAAGTACTTCAAACAATGTGTAGGCAGGTTGCTTAGGATTCAAGCCTTCTCAAACAGCCTAATTCATACTCTTAACCTCTTGGGGCTAGGTGGGACGCTAGCGTCCCCCCCGTGGTGCACTCCATCAACAGCAGGTAAATTTCAAGAGCGGCAAATTTGAATCCAAATAAATGTCAAAATTCAAATTTTTCAAAAATACAACTATTTTACACCATTTGAAAGATAAACATCTCCTTAATCTAACCACGTTTTACGATTTCAAAAAGGTTTTACGGCGAAAGCATAAATTTAGAGTATGTTAGGACAGTACATTTACAAGAGTTGTGTGTAATGTTTTGTCAAGTCAAAGACAGGGTCACCAAAACCATAAAACCAGCTAAAATGATGCACTAACCTTTTACAATCTCCATCAGATGACACTCCTAGGACATTATGTTAGACAATGCATGCATTTTTAGTTCTATCAAGTTCATATTTATATCCAAAAACAGTGTTTTACTATGGCATTGATGTTGAGGAAATCGTTTCCCTCCAATAACCGGCAGTCAAGTCAGCGTAACAAATTAAATAATTAAAATTAGAAAACATTGGTAAAATATTATATTGTCATTTAAAGAATTATAGATTTACATCTCTTGAACGCAATCAACTTGCCAGATTTAAAAATAACCTTACTGGGAAATCACACTTTGCAATAATCTGAGCACTGCGCCCAGAAAAATACGCGTTGCGATACAGACTAGACGTCATGTTGGGGAGATCTAAAATCGAAAATACTATGTAAATAATCCATTACCTTTGATTCTCTTCATCAGATGTCACATCCAGGTATCACAGGTCCATAACGAATGTAGTTTTGTTCAAAAAAGCTCATCATTTATGTCCAAAAATCTCCGTCTCGTTAGCACATGATGTAAGCCAGCCGGACTTCTCGTCATGAACGAGAAATATATTTCCGTTCGTTCAAACATGTCAAACGTTGTATAGCATAAATCATTAGGGCCTTTTTTAACCAGAACATGAATAATATTCAAGGTGGACGAATGCATACTCTTTTATAACGTATTGGAACGAGGGTACCCAACATGAACTCGCGCGCCAGGTGTCTAATGGGACATCATCGTTCCATGGCTCTTGTTCGGTCAGATCTCCCTCCAGAAGACTCAAAACACTTTGTAAAGGCTGGTGACATCTAGTGGAAGCAATAGGAAGTGCCAAAATATTCCTAAACCCCTGTGTTTTTCAATGGGATAGGTTTAAAGTCAATACAACACATCAGGTATCCACTTCCTGTCAGAAAATGTCTCAGGGTTTTGCCTGCCAAATGAGTTCTGTTATACTCACAGACACCATTCAAACAGTTTTGGAAACTTTAGAGTGTTTTCTATCCATATATAATAAGTATATGCATATTCTAGTTACTGGGTAGGATTAGTAACCAGATTAAATCGGGTAAAAAAATGTTATCCAGACGTGCAAATGCTGCCCCCTAGACCCAACAGGTTAAAGGAGGCGCTCCCACAATAATGTGGTTTGTACCGCATGCAAGGTAAATTATTGGATTTTTCACATACCACACTAAGACGTTATCCCATTCCACTACCTTTTCAAGCTATTTTTTATTAAATGAAAGCATGCTTTGCTTTTATACTTACAAGACCATCAGGCTTGATTGAGTGAGCTGTTTTGTCTCGTAGTAATGTGGTGCCTGCCTGTATTTCCTTTAACCTTTATTTTAGCAATAGAAATCAAATCACATTTTATTTGTCACATGCTTTGTAAAAAACAATTGTGACTGACAGTGAAATGCTATTTGGTTAACTACTTAGCAGTCTTATGGCATTGGGGTAGAAGCTGTTCAGGGTCTTGTTGGTTCAAGACTTGATGCATCAGTACCGTTTGCCGTGCGGTAGCAGTGAAAACAATCTATGACTTGGGTCTTTGACAATTTTTAGGGCCTTTCTGACATTGCCTGGTATAGAGGTCCTGGATACAATACGTCATTGAGAAAATGTTTTATTTTCATAATAAAATATGTTTTTTGGTCAGTAGGTGCCCAACATAACAAAAGGTGGTGGTGTGTTACTCAGATAGATAAAGCCTGTCTGTATTCCTGATTTCTGTAACCGTTAGCGTATCTGTGTAATATTGACATACGCTCAGAATATGCAAACATGGTCCTGTTTAATCAATTGCTGTGGTGATCAAAAGACAGTTCATTACTTCTGCCAAATGAATATGTAGCTTAAAGTTATGTTTGTATTTGTATTTATTTTTGCAATAAAGATTGTGATACTACAATTTCCAATAAGCTTATATCTAAAAATACATACAGCCTAAAGATGTGGGGCTAATATATACACACATCATTTTAATAGCAGGACACTGTAAAATCCATTATCTCTCTGAAGAGTATGAATTAGTGGTGTCTGAAAAATTCTATAATTTACCTTGTATGCGGTACAAATCACATTATTGTGGGAGCACCTCCTCTAAAAGTATGAATTAGGCTATTTGAGACGGTTTGAATCCTATGAAACCTGCCTAAACATTGTTTGAAGTATAATAGACCAACATAGCTACTGTAGTACTGTAGGACAAAGCTGTGTGCTGGAAAACCTTGGTAGAGCAAGGGTGGAGTAGACATTGTGGTGCTCATGTGAATTTCCATTCTTTTCAGCCTAATTATCACTTAAAGGTGCAATATGCAGAAATCGCTCTGCCATTTCCTGGTTGCTAAAATTCTAATAGTTTGCCTAATTTCAGTTTATGTGACAAAACAAGCAAGCGCAAAGAATCATTGTACCATCTAAACCACTGTGAAATATTTGTTAATTAACAAAAAATAGAGTATTTTCAGCTGTTTGAAGCTGGTGCACAGAACCGAAAGTAAAAGACGTAAAAACACAACTTAAGAACGGGAAGCATAGAAATAGGGCACATTGAACAGATCTACCGCTTGTTAGACTTGCTTTCAATGAGAATGACAGATCTATAACTCACAATTCTATGTGAACTTGGTCAGGTCGCCCAAAAAGTTACATATTTAAGATTTAAAACAGTTTTTTGTTTTTAATCTGTATGGTTTTTACACAGGAAGGTGATTATGCCACATTATTATACAACACTATTAAATACAAATCTTGGAGAGGGGTTCTTATGTCATTGATCCACAGTACTTTCTTTAGTGTGCACATTTGTGTGCGTGCTTCTGTGTGGGTGAGTTTTTATGTGCATGCATACGTTTAATAAAGTCATATCTATGATATTATAACTTCATTATGGATAAAATGTCTATATACAGGTCCATAAAATAGTGATGTGCAAAGCAATGGTAAATAAGCAATTACAGACAGTAAAGTAAATTACAGACAGACAGTAAAGTCACACTTTATATGGTCATTTGTTTTGATAGCCAGAATGCAATATACCGGTATTATACCGGTATTATACCGGTATTATAAATGTCCAGATTTCTCTCACTGTACATGCTTCCACATTGGAAGCATGTACAGTGAGGGGAAAAAAGTATTTGATCCCCTGCTGATTTAGTAAGTTTGCCCACTGACAAAGAAATGGTCAGTCTATAATTTTAATGGTTCGTTTATTTGAACAGTGAGAGACAGAATAACAACAAAAAAATCCTGAAAAACGCATGTCAAAATTGTTATAAATTGATTTGCATTTTAATGAGGGAAATAAGTATTTGACCCCTCTGCAAAACATGACTTATTACTTGGTGGCAAAACCCTTGTTGGCAATCACAGAGGTCAGACGTTTCTTGTAGTTGGCCACCAGGTTTGCACACATATCAGGAGGGATTTTGTCCCACTCCTGTTTGCAGATCTTCTCCATGTCATTAAGATTTCGAGGCTGACGTTTGGCAACTCGAACCTTCAGCTCCCTCCACAGATTTTCTATGGGATTAAGGTCTGGAGACTGGCTAGGCCACTCCAGGACCTTAATGTGCTTCTTCTTGAGCCACTCCTTTGTTGCCTTGGCCGTGTGTTTTGGGTCATTGTCATGCTGGAATACCCATCCACGACCCATTTTCAATGCCCTGGCTGAGGATTTGATGGGTCATGGCCCCGTCCATCGTCCCTTTGATGCGGTGAAGTTGTCCTGTCCCCTTAGCAGAAAAACACCCCCAAAGCATAATGTTTCCACCTCCATGTTTGAAGGCGGGGATGGTGTTCTTGGGGTCATAGGCAGCATTCTTCCTCCTCCAAACACGGCGAGTTGAGTTGATGCCAAAGAGCTCCATTTTGGTCTCATCTGACCACAACACTTTCACCCAGTTGTCCTCTGAATCATTCAGATGTTCATTGGCAAACTTCAGACAGTGCTTTCTTGAGCAGGGGGACCTTGCGGGCGCTGCAGGATTTCAGTCCTTCACGGCGTAGTGTCTTACCAATTGTTTTCTTGGTGACTATGGTCCCAGCTGCCTTGAGATCATTGACAAGATCCTCCCGTGTAGTTCTGGGCTGATTCCTCACTGTTCTCATGATCATTGCAACTCCACGAGGTGGTAAGACACTACACCGTGAAGGACTGAAATCCTGCAGCGCCCGCAAGGTCTCCCTGCTCAAGAAAGCACATATACATGCCTGTCTGAAGTTTGCCAGTGAACATCTGAATGATTCAGAGGACAACTGGGTGAAAGTGTTGTGGTCAGAATGCAATAGAACAGATTTTTGTCAAATCACGTGATGTTATCTGGGTTAGCTTTCTCTGCTATCAGATATAAGGGTCATGTGACGAACTGCTGAGGTACAGTGAGGGAAAAAAATATTTGATCCCCTGCTGATTTTGTACGTTTGCCCACTGACAAAGAAATGATCAGTCTATAATTTTAATGGTAGGTTTATTTGAACAGTGAGAGACAATAACAAAACAATCCAGAAAAACGCATGTCAAAAATTTTTAACATTTATTTGCATTTTAATGAGGGAAATAAGTATTTGACCCCCTCTCAATCAGAAAGATTTCAGGATCTCTACATGTAAAATTAATTGTATTCATAAAAAACTCAGATGTACAGTATATCTAATTTAAAATACCAATGTAAACCGGGTCTAACGGTGGCCATACTGTTTGGTCATTGATTTGTATCTACATGTTCTGTGTGTAAGCATTTGGTTGCCAGCTCTAGGCCTATTTTAAGTCCCATCTCTACTATGGTTTCCATGGTGATGTTATTCACTGCTTCCATAGTGATGTTATTCACAGCTTCCCCCCTTCCCTCTCTTCCAGAGGTTTGAGGTGCACCCAGACCCCATGGTGAGCGTGGCCCATATGGTGCGGGCTGGGGGAGGAGTTTGGATGGCCTTTAGTGAGGGCTCTTCTATTCGCCTGTTCCACACTGAGACACTGGAGCATCTGCAGGAAATCAACATCTCCACGCGAGTATCTTTGCACAACCCAGGTACAGTACAGAACGCCCACCCTCAGGTTGGCATAGGGATTCATCTTGACCTTCTAATTCCAGGGACCAACATTTTCCTTCTGTTATTACAGTAGAGCCCAATGTCGCACTCTCTAACACTCCTGCCCTTAAGTCAGGTGTTGTATGACACAACGTCAACTCCACAAGTCTTTGCTATTTTTCTATCACAATCAAATCTGTCTTCAAGCACATGCAAATGCATGAGCCTAACCTGTTGTATTAGTGGGGTTAGGAGGAAAACATATGGCATACATTAGTCTGTTTTTGGGGCCCTCATTGTACAAGAGCAATGAGAGGGCACCAATTAAGTCACGCCGACGATGCGCTCCTCACTGGACAGGTATCTTGTCTTGCTGGAGCTAGCTGCTCCTTGGGTCCTGTGCTCCAGGGATTGACCTGAATAAGTAGCCTCCAGAACCTGAGAAGCCCTAATGAAGCTGTAGGGTAAGAGGCTGGAATTAATAAAAGGAGTAGAGTCATGAAGGCGCTGTTAAAATGCTGCCAGGCAAAGTTTTTCATTGCAGGAGTTGCCATGGAAACACTTGTTTTTCCTTTAACATCCCTGCAACGCTGGTATTGTGCCAGTTTTTCCCCCTTCTTTCTATTGGCGTCTCTCCATTTTCTTCTCTCCTCTCTCACTTTCTCTCTTCTCACCTTATCTTTCTCCCTTTCATTTTGTACTGCCACATCTCTTTTCTTCTCACCCGTATTTGCTGTCTTCATCTCACCCTCATTTTACCTCTCACTAAATCCCCTTTAGGATGATGTATACATTCTCCTCACCCTCCACCTTCCTACCTTCATGATACATTATATATACTGTATATCAGCCAACCCAGGTATTTCCATGGGAGAGTCAGGATAAACACGCAGCAGACACAGAAAAGAGTATGTCTGAGGGTAGTCATTCCACACATTGTCATATTGATTCAATCTCAGCCCAGGGACCTATGGCCCAGGGAGTCATTACATCCTGATTAACCTGGTGCCTCAACTCTCACACTGATTCTGAGGCTTATTTTGAGCTGATTCAGTGTAGCCTGTGCTCCCTTTCCCCTAATGCTGTCTGAATGTATTCAAATGTGCCTCCTTCCACCATGCATCTCAGCCCAGACAGAGTTTGATATTCTCCAGGTCAAAAGGACTGAGCATCAGAGTCGGACAAAACTAAAATGAGAAAAAGGCAGTGCACCAAATCAAGCTTCAGCAGCCAGACAAAGATAATTACTGTCAAGGGTTCCACTGTTGTAGCCCTTTCTCATGAAATGGATGGAGAAGGAAATAATAATAAAAAGAGTCATGTTTCAGAAAGCCCAAGCTTTTTTTTCTCAGATCAAAATGTTTTTTTGTTAGACCCTTGTAGAAGACATTCCTATCGGTCCAGATGTCTAGACTTTAGATAGTTCGGTGATCCTGAGGTCATTTCCTCCCTACTCCAGCACTTCCTGATGAAATATGCAGCATGTATGAGAATGAGAGAGGGTGGCAGGTTGGCCTCAGGGAAAGTTGGGAGACAGGGTGCAAGGGGGGTTAGGGGGGCTAGGATGAGGGGTGGCTAGAGGGGTCCTCAGGGCCTGAGAGAGAAAATGCTCCAGCTTCTCTTCTGCTGTGCTCATGGGTAAAGGAGCACCTGGTTTTTCTGGATACACTGAGTGCACATGAAACATGGAATATTGATTGAGTTATTACAGATCAATGCTCTTCCATTTCCACCGGCCTCTCTATTAATAGATAATTCATTCATGAATGATCTTTTCCCAAAATCCTCACCCTTTAACCTTTTATACTCGTGGGAATTGGCCTATATCGATGTGGCTAAATTGAAATGTTTCTTACAGAAGAAACATGGAAAGCATATGCATAACCATAGTAGCAATTGAAAGGGAACAGCTTGGAGATAATGGGAAAATTATTAGACCAAAGGTGAGGACACAACAGTTCACTTGACACAACACTGAATCCAAACATTACACTGATGATTTTATGAGCATTTTACATGTACTTCCTTTTTTGCCGCATTTGTTGATACCGAAATCTGAAAATACTCTGGTTGCATTCATTAACATGATAATAAGTACACTGCTCAAAAAAATAAAGGGAACACTTAAACAACACAATGTAACTCCAAGTCAATCACACTTCTGTGAAATCAAACTGTCCACTTAGGAAGCAACACTGATTGACAATACATTTCACATGCTGTTGTGCAAATGGAATAGACAACAGGTGGAAATTATAGGCAATTAGCAAGACACCCCCAATAAAGAAGTGGTTCTGCAGGTGGGGACCACAGACCACTTCTCAGTTCCTATGCTTCCTGGCTGATGTTTTGAATGCTGGCGGTGCTTTCACTCTAGTGGTAGCATGAGACGGAGTCTACAACCCACACAAGTGGCTCATGTAGTGCAGCTCATCCAGGATGGCACATCAATGCGAGCTGTGGCAGGAAGGTTTGCTGTGTCTGTCAGCGTAGTGTCCAGAGCATGGAGGCACTACCAGGAGACAGGCCAGTACATCAGGAGACATGGAGGAGGCCGTAGGAGGGCAACAACCCAGCAGCAGGACCGCTACCTCCGCCTTTGTGCAAGGAGGAGCAGGAGGAGTACTGCCAGAGCCCTGCAAAATGACCTCCAGCAGGCCACAAATGTGCATGTGTTTGCTCAAACGGTCAGAAACAGACTCCATGAGGGTGGTATGAGGGCCCGACGTCCACAGGTGGGGGTTGTGCTTACAGCCCAACACCGTGCAGGACGTTTGGCCTTCCCTGTAGCTCAGTTGGTAGAGCATGGGGTTTGCAACGCATGGTGTTTGCAACGCCAGGGTTGTGGGTTCGATTCCCATGGGGGCCAGCACAGGGAGAAAAAAACATGTATGAAATGTATGCATTCACTACTGTAAGTCGCTCTGGATAAGAGTGTCTGCTAAATGACTAAAATGTAAAAATTTGCCAGAGAACACCAAGATTGGCAAATTCGCCACTGGCGAATTTGTGCTCTTCACAGATGAAGCAGGTTCACACTGAGCACATGTGACAGATGTGACAGAGTCTGGAGATGCCGTGGAGAACGTTCTGCTGCCTGCAACATCCTCCAGCATGACCGGTTTGGCGGTGGGTCAGTCATGGTGTGGGGTGGCATTTCTTTGGGGGGCCGCACAGCCCTCCATGTGCTCGCCAGAGGTAGCCTGACTGCCATTAGGTACCGAGATGAGATCCTCAGACCCCTTGTGAGACCATATGAGGGTGCGGTTGGCCCTGGGTTCCTCCTAATGCAAGACAATCCTAGACCTCATATGGCTGGAGTGTGTCAGCAGTTCCTGCAAGAGGAAGGCATTGATGCTATGGACTGGCCCGCCCGTTCCCCAGACCTGAATCCAATTGAGCACATCTGGGACATCATGTCTCGCTCCATCCACCAATGCCACGTTGCACCACAGACTGTCCAGGAGTTGGCGGATGCTTTAGTCCAGGTCTGGGAGGAGATCCCTTAGGAGACCATCCGCCACCTCATCAGGAGCATGCCCAGACGTTGTAGGGAGGTCATACAGGCACATGGAGGCCACACACACTACTGAGCCTCATTTTGACTTGTTTTAATGACATTACATCAAAATTGGATCAGCCTGTAGTGTGGTTTTCCACTTTAATTTTGAGTGTGACTCCAAATCCAGACCTCCATGTGTTGATACATTGGATTTCCATTGATTATTTTTGTGTGATTTTGTTGTCAGCACATTCAACTATGTAAAGAAAAAAGTAATTAATAAGATTATTTCTTTCACTAGGATGTGTTGTTTAAGTGTTCCCCGTATATTTAGGATAATGTTTTATAGCGTTGTAAATTTCGATTTTAAAATCATCTAATGTTAAAAAAAAAATGATACTGTATATTTCACGTGATCACACAGGTCACACAGAGGGCCAGAGACGAATGTGACCGACCGGCTCGATTCGGTCTTTTGTAGCAACATTTTTAATTGTGTTTTTTACATTGGATAAAAGTAAAGACCTTAAAAAAAAGTAAATGCTCTAGAAAATGGTATTTCATACACTACAGTTGGGGAACAATGGGAAAGTATTTCTGCTTTGAAATTTGATAAACTTGTGGCCCCACTTTTTTTGGTACACCTACTGGAGAGGTTTTCTTTGTCTACACCCATTCAGCATCGTTTACACCCTCTTAAGCCTTAGCCCACCCATCTCTTTAAGGATTCACATGAGGCTAAACAGAGTGAGTACGATATTGTACTAAACAGCCAAAGATTTCAAGACTAAAGGCTGGTTTATGCTACATCTATCGACATGTCTGCATACAGTTGTCACAGTGACATCATGAACATTCTATTGTCTTCCGACATCAAATTTGTCGTTATGAAAAAGTACAAATACAAAAACGACAGGCTGCATGACATCAGCAGCATGGTGTTCCAAAATAGCACAGCTGGTGTATTTTCACACCAGTAAACCCATCCATTTAAACATTATAGTATATATGTCAATCTAGCAAACTAGGCAACTAAAAGTGACTTTCTAAACAATGTTTTGGTTTGTTTTCTAGCTTGTTAAGTTTAATATTATATATATTTTTTGTACTTTAACCCCTTTTTCTCCCCAATTGGTAGTTCCCAGGGTATTTACAAACAGCACAATTGGTAGTTACCAGGGTTTTTACAAACAGCACAGGAATGAAATCAACAACATGTGTTGACCACATCTTTACTAATGCTGCAGAAATTTGCTTTAAAGCAATATCCAAATCCATTGGATGTAGTGATCACAATATAATAGCCATATCTAGGAAAACCAAAGTTCCACAGGCTGGGCCTAAAATAGTGTATAAGAGGTCATACTTAGGTCAGCTTATTCCAGTTACTAATAAGCACGCACCCATTAAGAAAATTACTGTAAAGACTGTTAAATCCCCTTGGATTGATGAGGAATTGAAAAATGTTATGGTTGAGAGGGAAACTATACTATGAAACAAAGATAAAGTATATAAAGAATGATAGTAAAAAGCTTTGGAGCACCATAAATAACATTTTGGGGAAAAAAGCCAACTCGGATCCATTGATATTGCCAACTACTTTAATGACTTTTTCATTGGCAAGATAAACAAACTTACTGTAGGGATAACATGCCAGCAACAAACGCTGACACTACACATCCAAGTCTATCTGACCAAATTATGAAAGACAAGAATTGTACTTTTGAATTCCGTAAAGTCAGTGTGGAAGAGGTGAAAAACGTATTGTTGTCTATCAACAATGACAAGCCACCGGGGTCTGACAACCTTAATGGAAAATTACTGAGGATAATAGTGGACGATATTGCCTCTCCTATTTGCCACATCTTTGATTTAAGCCTACCAGAAAGTGTGTGCCCTCAGCTTCCCTCCATGCCTAAAGTCATTCCGCTACCCAAGAATAGTAACGTCCCCTTTACTGGCTCAAATAGCCGACCAATCATCCTGTTACCAACCCTTAGTAAACTTCTGGAAAAAATTGTGTTTGACCAGATACAATGCTATTCCACAGTAAACAAATTGACAACAGACTTTCAGCACGCATATAGAGGACACTCAACAAGCACAGCACTTACACAAATGACTGATGATTGGCTGAGAGAAATTGATGATAAAATGATTGTGGGGCTGTCTTGTTAGACTTCAGTGCAGCTTTTGACATTATCGATCATAGTCTGCTGCTGGAAAAACTGATGTGTTATGGCTTCACTCCCCTGCTATAATGTGGATAAAGAGTTACTTGTCTAACAGAACACAGAGGGTGTTCTTTAATGGAAGCCTCTCAAACATAATCCAGGTAGAAGCAGGAATTCCCCATGGTAGCTGTTTAGGCCCCTTGCTTTTTTCAATCTGTACTAATGATATGCCACTGGCTATGAGTAAGGCCAGTGTGTCTATGTATGTGGATGACTCAACACTATACATGTCAGCTATTACAGTGACTGAAATGACTGCAATACTTAACAAAGAGCTGCAGTTAGTTTTGGAATGGGTAGCAAGGAATAAGTTAGTCCTAAATATTTTGAAATCTAAAAGCATTGTATTTGGGACAAATCATTCACTAAATGCTAAACCTCAACTACATATTGTAATGAATAATGTGGAAATTGAGCAAGGTGAGGTGACTAAACTGCTTGGAGTTACCCTGGATTGTAAACTGTCATGGTCAAAACATATTGATACAACAGTAGTTAAGATGGGGAGAAGTCTGTCCATAATAAAGTGTTGCTCTTCATTCTTAACAACACTAACAATAAGGCAGGTCCTACATGCCATGTTTTTGTCGCACCTGGACTACTGTTCAGTATTGTGGTCTGGGACCACAAAGAGGGACTTGGGAAAATTGCTGTTGGCTCAGAACAGGGCAGCAAGGTTGGCCCTTAAAAGTACACAGAGAGCTAACATTAATGACATGCATGTCAATCTCTCATGGCTCAAAATGGAAGAGATTGACATCATCAGAACTTGTTTTCGTAAGAGGTGTTGACAAGCTGAAGGTACCGAGCTGTCTGTTAGGGATAGCCCCCTTTTAAATGTTTTGTTTGTTGCCTAAACGACATACCCAAATCTAACTGCCTGTAGCTCAGGCCCTGAAGCAAGGATATGCATATTCTTGGTACCATTTGAAAGGAAACACTTTGAAGTTTGTGGAAATGTGAATTGAATGTTGGAGAATACATCACAATAGATCTGGTAGAAGAAAATACGCTATCTTTGAAATGGAAGAGAAAGGTCCCGGTTCTAGCCATCAGTCTGGTTGTAATTCAGATAGTGTCCACAAGATGACAGCAGTGTATGTGCAAAGTTTTGGACGGATAACTTGAAGTATGAGTGAACTACAATACTTTTAGTGTGAAGTCCACAGGTACATTTGGGCAAATCGTGAAGGAGACATTCGCATTCATATTACATTTTCCTGCAAGAATATCGTCAAATCTGTATACTTGGACTTTGATTCAGCTTTCCAAGTATGAGTAGCCAGATTATAAATTCAACATTTGCAAAACAACCAGTTTTCATAACTTCATAACTCTGAATACTCTTATAATTTGTGTCCAAAATGAAAAGACATGCTGTCGCACAAGGTTAGTAGCTACATTTTACAACATATACCTGGTTTCCGGATACTGCCGTAAAGCCCAGCTCATTGGCTATCTAGCTTGCTTTGTTTGACCCCGATTGGTGCTTATTTGACAAAGATACAGTCATTCAAGGGATGACCGCCAGCGTCATCATTGTGCCATTAAGGCGTCGCTCTCTTAACAAATTTGGTGTCCCTAATGATATAGTGAAGTCTTGTTACGTTCTAGGATCTCTGAGGTATACATACAAACGTGATTTGACTCGTTGAAACAACGTTTAAGGTGAGATTTTCACAGATTCCTTTCTTTGCAAATTGAACGAGTGGATATACAAAATCAATCGTGCATGCTATATGGACCTTTTTAGGATATGAAAAATTGTCTTATCTAACAAAACAACACTTGTTATCTCTGGGACCCTTTGGATGATAAATCAGAGTAAGATTTCAGAATGTAAGTACACATTTCATATTCAGAGGTGAATTTATCAAACCTATCAGGTGAAAAAAAGTGTTTTTTTGGCGCTCTCCTCAAACAGTAGCATTGCATTTTTTTCCGCAGTAATAGCTACTGTAAATTGGACAGTGTGGTTATATTAACGAAATGTAATCTTTCAGCCGATATAAGACACTTGTATGTACCGACATTTGTTTCTCTAAAATCTGCGATCTGAACATGAGGCTCTGCATGATTTACAACTGTCCTGTTGACGGGACGCCGATCCTTAAGAAGTTTAAAATACTTGCACACAGCTCGGACACCCATGCATATCACACAAGCCATGCCACCAGAGGACAGGGGTGATGAGCTGCCAGGACTTACTGTGGGTGAGGTGTCGGACAGCAGAGTTTTGAACCATTGAGTTGATACCGGAGAGCAGTGAGTTGCAGTGGTCAAGATGGGAGGAGAAGAATACATGTATGAGGGTTTCAGGAACAGGATGGGAGAGGGAGGACCTGACTTTGGCAATGTTGCGGAGGTGAAGAATGAGGATTTGACAGTCTGTCTTATGTGGTGATCAAAGGAGAGGGTGGAGTCCAGGATGACGCCATGGTTGCGTGCGTGGGGGGAGGGAGGGAGAGACAGTGGTATCATCAATGGTGAGGGTGAGGTTGCCAGCTTTGGTGAAGGTGGATTTGGTGCCTATGAGGAGGAGTTCCGTTTTATCACTGTTGAGCTTGAGGAAGTTTTGTTGCATCCATGTTTTTATTGCAGAGAGGCAGGATTTAATGTGTTTAGAAGTATGTTGAAAAGGGATTTGGTGCTGAGGTAGATCTGGGTGTTATCGGCATAGCAGTGGAATTTAAGGTAGAAGTGACAGAGGATCTGACCAAGGGCGAGGATGAAGAGTAAGGGGCCCAGCACAGAGCCCTGGGGGACACCCTGTGTAACTGCAGCTGAGGTGTGGCCATTGAGGGAGATGTAGTGGATCAGGTATGCGAGGTATGATTGTAGCCAGGAGAGTACAGTGCCTTCAACGCTCAGACCCTCAAGCCTAGTGAGGGGATCTGATGGCTCACTGTGCCAAAAGCGGTACCCAGGTCGAGGAGAATCAGGATGTTGAGGGCACCAGCTTCAGCAGAGGTGAGGTCATTGACAACTTTGAGGAGTGTAGTTTAAGTACTGTGGAGGGGATGGAAACCAGACTGCAGGGGCTCGATTATAACAATAATTAGGTGGGTGCTTACATTTGTCCTATTTCACACATGCACAAGTTCAGTGGTGGAAAAAGTATTCAATTGTCATACTTCAGTAAAAGTAAAGACACCATAATAGGAAATTGCTCAAGTAAAAGTCACACAGTAAAATACTACTTGAGTAAAAGTTTTGGTTTTAAATATACTTAAGTATCAAAAGTAAAAGTAAAAGTATAAATCATTTCACTAACCAGATGGCACCATTTTCTTGTTTTTTAAATTTACGGATAGCCAGGGGCACACTCCAACACAGACATAATTTACAAACGAAGCATTTGTGTTTAGTAAGTCTGCCAGATAAGAGGCAGTAGGGATGACCAAGGATGTTCTCTTGATGTGTGTGACTTGGACCATTTTCCTGTCCTGCTAAGCATTTAATGGAGTACTTTTGGTTGTCAGGGAAAATGTATGGAGTTAAAAATACATTATTTTCTTTAGGAATGTAGGGAAATATAAGTAAAAGTTGTCAAATACATAGTAAAGTAAAGACCAAAAAACTACTTAATTAGTACTTTTACTTAAGAACTTTACACCACTGCAAATGATTATAAAACACTTTTGCATATCCCATTCCCCCTGAGACACCCTTGGAGAGTGGGGTTAAGAGCCTTGCTGAAGGGCACACTGACAGATGTTTCACCTACTCTGGGATTTGAACCAGCAACCTTTCAATTACTGGACCAATGCTCCTAACCACTAGGCTACTTGCACCCATATATAGGTTGCTGATTAGTAGGTGGGTTTGTAATTGGGAGGCAACAGTCCATTCCAGAGTCTTGGCAAGGAAGGGGAGGTTGGAAATGAAGTGTGTAATGCAGTGAGTGTACCAGACCATATTTATCAAGAATATCAACATGAGGGGGACAGGTAACCTAGCAGTTAGTGCATTGGGCCAGTAACTGAAAGGTTGCTAGTTCGAATACCCGAGCCAACAATGTGAAAAGTCTGTCGGTGTGCCCTTGAGCAAGGCACTTAATGCTAATTTGCTCCAGGGGTGCTATACTTCTATGGCTGACCTTGTAAAACAACACATTTCACTACACCTATCCGGTGTATGTGACAATAAAACATATTTTTACAATGTTAAGACAGTACTTAACAAAACCCCCATGTTTCCCTATTCCTATGTTGTAGGCCAGAAGAGCATGCGTGTCACCAGCCTGCTCATCTACCAGGGGCTGCTGTGGGTGGGCACTGTTCAGGGAATCATCATCACTCTGCCCGTGCCCAAACTGGAGGGCATCCCCAAAATAACAGGTACAGATGACGGAGGAGGATACCTAGTTGCTTCTGGGGGTATGTATGTCACCATTGTTCTTTTCTGGTTGTATCTCTGTCCTGCAGGAAAGGGGATGACCTCTCTGAATGCCCACTGTGGTCCGGTGGACTTCCTGGTGGCCACGTCCAGCACCCTGTCCCCAGAGCTACTGAAGAGGGATTCTGTGGCGGACGGACCTGACTCTGCCTGCGGAGAGGAGGACCGCAGTGACTCCTCCTCCCAGGAGTCTCTGTCGCAATCAGGCTCCTCCCAGGGGGAGGGGGGGGGGCAAGGGGCGGGGTGTGCTGCTACAGTACAGGTTGCGCTCCACTTCGGGGTTGCCAGGGCGACCTCTAACGGCGGGGGGCGATGAAGCATCGGACTCCTCCCTGGAGTCTTTGGAGCACAGCCTGGAGGACGGCTTAATCTATGAGTTCAGTGACGACCCAGAGTTGTGGGTGCGGGGACGCCCCTGTGAGTGGGACAGGGGGCGCAGGGACAGAGTGACCTCGGCAGCGGTCATATCTGGGGGCAGGGGCTTCCACAGACTGAGGGAAGGGACAACGGAGCAGGCAGGGGTGGAGTCTTCAGAAACCACCCTGATGGTATGGCAACTACCACTGACAGTGTGATCTGGGTATCAACATTCAGGCAGTGTAGAGGGGAGAAGCAGATCTTTGCCCCAGCCCTGAATCCTCTCCATCCCGTAATTCCAGGAACATGAACCATGTGAAAAAGGACATTAGTGCTGGCACAGAGCACAAGGCCAGTTGATGACTCTTTGTGTTAGGGAGCTCCTGCATGCTCCATCTGAGCATGGGGCACTGCCATCCCATTGGTGGATCTGGATGGCCCTGCTTACTCATTCTCAGCCACAGGCCCAGAGCCTTTCTCGTGACAGCTTAAACTGGTCCTCTCCCCTCCTTACAAAAATGGATATGCCGAAATCAAGCATCATCAGAGCTGACAGTGCTTGCCTCACACACAGATTTCTCTCCCATGGTTGACAGCCTTCCTTTGTGAGTAAGAATGGACCACATTCCTTTGAGAGTGACACTTTGTTGAATCTACCATGCTGCAGTGCCGAAGATGGACCTCTTTTATCTGATCCTTTGGGAGAGAAGCCATCTGTTTAGGACTGAGAAAAGCTGAGAAACTACTGTAGGTGTACAAAGTACTTCACTGTTATTTAGTTCTATTAGTTCAGCAAACCTCAAGCACTCCCTGGCAATGTGAAATATGTGAAATGTCTGTCAATGTGTCACAAGTGAATCTGTGCTTTTAGAAAAATGAAAGCGTGTTGGACGCTGACTGTGAGTCCTTAATCGCCTGATTTTTTTTCCTGCTGCATAAATAGATAGGTTATCTGAGATATGAGAGGGAATAGAAGGCAATGTCTTTGATGTGTCCTGGTCTATCAGAGTTTAGTAGTTTTACATTTAAATGTTCCCACTTCTATTACTACAAAGTACAAAATGCACACCATACATGTTTCTTGTGGATGACGATGATATTGTCAATTTTAAGTCAGTTAAAGCAAATACATATCCACACCAGCATGATAATATGCAACAAACTTCATTTAACCTATGTTACACATCAAAAGGCCTACTGAATTAACTACAAAAGACAACGGCTACAACTAGACGCCATTAGTGGCTGTGTGGAGGCACCTAAAAGGGAGAATGCTTTGTATGGGTTTTTGTGGCAATTTAACACACACAAACCTTTGATAAATCTATCCCCTAGTGTCCTTAAGCATTTTTATCTCCTTTCGTTCACTCCCTGTTTGAAGCCATTGCCATCGGTGGTTTGGTGTGCTAACAGAGACATAGTAATCTCCTGCCCTGTTTCTGTTTCTATTCTATTCTGCTACAATGGAAATGGCCTACCTTTGACAATGTCTTTGAAAAGAGTTGATTGACAAATTAATTCAGATGTTTGGCTATGAATGCATGGTGTTGAAGACTTAGTGTTATTTTGAGTTTCCTATGCTGCTGGATGAAAATGATGGTTGATTCCATATTTTTTCACCACTTCTATAGAATCTGTTGTATTATTCCCCTTACATCTCCGTACCCGCGTTCTCTTTTTCATCCCAGTAGAAGGTCATGCTTTCTATGGTTCTGAAACATTATTTTATTTTACTTCGTCTCCCCGGCATTAATATACAGTTTCTTTGTTTAACAGGTCAAGGTCAACAGAAAACATAACTCAGTACAGTGTTGCGTTGTTTCTATCAAAATGTACAGTGCACATGATAAAAGCTGTTGAAAGCCTACTGTACAAGACTTGATTAGTGTTCCTATGATAATACTATTCTACAACACTATTCTGGAGGTCACCCACATGTCAAGGTTATTTGGATGTAGCCAGAGTGTATGATTGAGTAACCTTTATGTAGTATACATCATTGGCGGTCGGTGCTGTTTAAGATGAGGGAGGCCAATCTTTTTTTTTTAAATGAGAATGGCCTTATTTCTATTACAGCATATTGGATGATTGTCATTCACATTCCATTCACCCAGCTAGCTCAATGTAACATCGATAGGTTTAGGCTACTACATGATACTCAAATTTTCCCTATACCCATCATGAGGTTACAACCTAGCTTCCAAATTAAAGTTTACGACGTAGGTGAACAGGTGGAGAGAGAAATGACATATTCAATATCGCCTTGCAGAATCTTGCCTGCATCTAGTTGATCTAGGGTGTAATCATTAGTCCATCAGTTGCAAATGAGAGTTTCTATTGGACAAATTCAGGTATGTTTATCCCTGTTTCATTCTGTTTGCTTCCATTTAAGTTTTTCAACAGAATCGGCAGAATGAATACACCCCTGACCACCGCAAACACAGTTGACTTTCATAGCAGCCACATACAAACAGCATGATCATTTGCTTGTTGTATAATTCCTTCTCGCATCTACAGTACGCATTCTCATCATCTTATACTTTCCCTTTCTCTTGTGGGATTCATATCTTAATGTGTATCTTAATGTGTGTCCGTCCTCTCATCCTTTCCCATCATTTTAGCCTCAATATTATTTTATCTATTCACACTCATAAATGGAGATTGTCTATTATAACTTTACACTCATACTAACCATGCTGTCTGTTCCTATAAAACTGATTTTGCAGCTACTAGAAGCTACCCATACTTTGACTCTCATTCACATAATTGAAAATAATGTGCCCTTATAATACTATAGACTTTGACACCCCTGTGGTAGAGAAAGAGGCTTATGATAAGTCACTCGGTTTAACTTTTGAACATGATGAAATAATGTGAATCAGTTGTATATGTGGATAGAGTGAGCAGTTTAACATTAGATGTACAGTATAATGTTAAGTTACATTGCACATATAAAACATTGCTTAACTCCATTAAATGTCAATTCCAATTTCCCTTTGGTACGTTAATGAATACATGCTTACATACTGTACTTTGAAAGTGTTTCATAATTCATGTGTAATACGTCAATGTTAAATAAATACTTCATAGCGATAACATGATATTCCAATTATCTTTTGTGGGGCTCGAATTAAGGTTGGTGTGTTGATTTGAAGGTATCTTTGCAAGTCTAAAGCAGTTCAATTACAAAAAAAAAAAAACTTTTGTCTACATTTCGACCTATTGTGTGATGCCTAATATGAGTCTAATCTGTCTGTTAAAGACCACTGTGTCTCTTGGCTCGTCTGATTTGGAACCGGACTTCACATTTCTCTGTTTGGACAGCCCATGTTAGTGAGGTCCAGCCCAGTCTGTTAGACCTGGTGACCCTCCTTGCGCCATCTGCCCATATGTCTCCACACCACTAGCCTTCCACGTGGGACACCAGCTGCATATCTAATCGCTGGCTCTCTACAGTTTGGGAGACATTCTCTCTGTGTAGCATTGCTGTCTGCCAACCCAGCCCAAGCAGCAGCTGACGACCCTGCTTACTACGGTTTCTGGATGGCCTGGTTGGCCATTAGGACTGTGTGCTACAAACCCCTGACCTGCCAGTTGCATGTCTTCAACACCCTCTCTTGTCCCCATGTCTCCTCATAAATAGCTAGGATAGCTCCCTGCTGACAGCAGCTGATAAACAGGGGAATGTCTTCAGCTAATAACGTTGATCAGCTAATAATCATGTTTTCCCCACTGTAGCCTACTCTCTGCAACAGAACGCAGAAGAGAATGGATCATAATATGCTTCAACAGTCTTTGAGTGTGAATAATCCACATTGTTGTTCGCTTCTCCTTATTTCTCTTCATTTTCACAGCAATTTCTCATTTACCAAGCTGCTCACTCTTATTACTCACCATGGCCTTTTTTGCCTTTACCTCCCTTATCTCACATCATTTGCTCACATTGTATATAGTCTTATTTTTTTTCTACTGTATCATTGATTGTATGTTGTTTTACTCCATGTGTAACTCTGTGTTTTTGTATGTTGTCGAACTGCTTTGCTTTATCTTGGCCAGGTCGCAATTGTAAATGAGAACTTGTTCTCAACTTGCCTACCTGGTTAAATAAAGGTGAAATTAAAAAAAAATATATATATAAAAAATTAGGCCTCCCCTGGAGAGAACTGCTTACCACAGAACAGAAGACAATGCAGAGGCAGAATGAAGAACATATAATGCCCTGTGCTGCTGTACCTGTACGGTGCCCAAAACCATCCATAGAACAGGGAACATAATACTGATCTGATAAAGCTCTGCTGAATTGCACCTTGTACCTGGGTCAGCAATAGAATGCATCCTTCCCTGCAAGCAAAACGACACACTGAGAAAAAGCCCAAAATGCTGCGCAAGCTTCCCCTGTCAAATAGAACTCAAACAGTAGTTAGTGCATTATTTCCCTTTTTTCCAGGGGAACTTCACAAACCCCTTTCTAAACCTTTCTAATGATATTTTTCCCAATTAACCCTGCCCCAGGAGAGATTTGGCTATCTTGAGCCCCAGCTTTGCACCTGTGAAGCTGGCGGCGTCACTCTCCCTGCATCTCAGGTATAATTTGCATGGCTCGGTCAAGGCTAAACTGGAGCGAATGAAGCGATGCAGTTTGAAGGTCTTCATGCTTTATCTATTGGCTCCAAAAAGCTGGGCATATTTGCATTGCTTTTCATTTCCGCCAGCTCAGCAGTACCCATGATAAAGGAAGAACAGCACAATGTACCAACTATCCTCGACAAAGAGGCTGGGGCTGACGATTTGCATTAAGAGAATACAAAGATAGGGCCCACATACACAGTCATATTGGGTGTTATTATGGGCCTCCATCAAAGCTCTTAGTGTATGTCTGTCCATAGTAACAAATATTAGGAATAGGCACAGCAATGGGCTTAGATCGGGTTTATGGGATGGCAAATGTTGGTAATACTGACCATTTAAATCTCATATGAATAAGCATAGGCCTATATTTCTCAGAGGTTTCTAGAAACCACAACTTAGATGGAAAGCTACTGAGGATGGTAGCTGACTCTATAGCCACTTCAATCTGTTATATATTTAATCTGAGCATAGAGGAACGTCTTTGTCCTCAGGCCTGGAGGGAAGTCAAAGTAATTCCACCACCCAAGAGTGGTAAAGCAGCCTCTATTGGTTCTAAAAGCAGACCTATCAGCTTGCTGCCAACTCTTAGCAAACTGTTGGAAAAAATGGTGTTTTACCAAATACAATGATATTTCTCTGTAAATAAATTAACAACATACTTTCAGCATGCTTATAGAGAAGGGCACTCAACATGTACTGCACTGATGAGTAGTTGAAAGAAATTGATAATAAGAAGATTGTGGGAGCTGTACTGTTAGATTTCAGTGACCATAATCTGTTGTTGAGAAAACATGTGTTATGGCTTTTCAACCTCTGCCATATCATGGATTCAAAGCTGCTGTATCTAATATAACTCAGAAGGTTTTCTTTAATGTAAGCTTTTATAATGTCAAACATATAAAGTGTGGTGTACCGCAGGGCAGCTCTCCAGGCCCTCTACTCTTTTCTATTTTTACCAATGATCTGCCACTAGCATTAAACAAAGCATGTGTGTCCATGTATGCTGATGAGTCAACCATATACACGTCAGCAACCACAGCTAATGAAGTCACTGTAACCCTTAACCTGTTGTGGATAGGGGGCAGTATTTTCACGGCCAGATGAAAAAAACATACCGATTTAATCTGGTTACTACTCTTGCCCAGAAACTAGAATATGCATAGTATTAGTAGATTTGGATAGAAAACACTCTGAAGTTTCTAAAACGGATTGAATGGTGTCTGTGAGAATAACAGAACTCATATGGCAGGCAAAAACCTGAGAAGATTCCAAGCAGGAAGTGGCCTGTCTGAGAATTTGTAGTTCTTCTTTTGGTTCTCTATCGAAACTACAGTATCTGAGCTGTTACGAAGCACTTTCTAAGGCTTCCATTGGCTCTCTAAAGCCTTCAGAAAGTGGATTGAGGCGTCTCCTGACTCTGGGCAGAGTATACTAGTACAGTTTGTCAGTGGTCTGCCTGGTGACAAAGAGATTGAATATGCGCGGTCCCGCGAACATGCTGTTTTTTCTTTTCCTCTTTGAATGAATACACTATTGTCCGGTTGGAATATTATCGCTATTTTATGAGAAAAATGCCATAAAAATTGATTTTAAACAGTGTTTGACATGCTTCTAAGTACGGTATTTTTTTGTCTCAAAATACGCTCGCTCGTTACCCTTTGGATAGTGACCTGAACGCACGAACAAAACGGAGGTATTTGGACATAACTATGGATTATTTGGAACAAAAACAACATTTGTTGTGGAAGTAGCAGTCCTGGGAGTTCATTCTGACGAAGATCAGCAAAGGTAATACCATTTTTCTAATAGTAATTCAGAGTTTAGTGAGCCCCGAACTTGGTGGTTGTCAAAATATCTAGCCGTGATGGCTGAGCTATGTACTCAGAATATTGCAAAATGTGCTTTTGCCGAAAAGCTATTTTAAAATCTGACATAGCAATTGCATAAAGGAGTTCTGTATCTATAATTCTTAAAATAATTGTTATGTAACGTTTATGATGAGTAATTTAGTAAATTCACCGGAAGTTTTGGGTGGGAATACATTTTCTGAACATCACACACCAATGTAAAAAGCTGGTTTTTGATATAAATATGAACTTGATTGAACAAAACATGCATGTATTGTATAACATAATGTCCTAGGAGTGTCATCTGATGAAGATCATCAAAGGTTAGTGCTTCATTTAGCTGTGTTTTGTGTTTATGTGACATATATGCTTGCTTGGAAAATGGCTGTGTGATTGTTTTTGGCTATGTACTCTCCTTACATAATCTAATGTTTTGTTTTCGCTGTAAAGCCTTTTTGAAAGGCTTTACGTACTTCGAAGCATGTCAAACGCTTTTTCTCGTAAAATATCGATAATATTCCGACTGGGAGACGTTGTTTTCGTTCAAAGACTGACGAAGAAAATGGTGTCTTCACGTGCACGCGTGCGCCCGTGTCATTGTTCTCAGATCGACCACTTTCCAAATGCGCTACTGTTTTTCAGCCAGGGACTGCAGAGTCATCATTCCCCGTTCTAGCGCCTTCTGAGAGCCTATGGGAGCCTTAGAAAATGTCACGTTACAGCAGAGATCCTCTGTTTTCGATAAAGAGGCTATAGAAGGCCAAGAAATGGTCAGAGAGGGCACTTCCTGTATAGAATCTTCTCAGGTTTTGGCCTGCCATATGAGTTCTGTTATACTCACAGACACCATTCAAACAGTTTTAGAAACTTTAGGGTGTTTTCTATCCAAATCAAATAATTATATGCATATTCTAGTTTCTGGGCAGGAGTAATAACCAGATTAAATCGGGTACGTTTTTTATCCGGACGTGAAAATACTGCCCCCTACCCAAGAGAGGTTAACGAGAGTCTTATCTTTAAAATGGTGTAAAAAAGTCGTATGTTTGAAAAATTGAAATGATTGCATTTTTGAGGTTTTTGTATTTCGTGCCACGCTCTTCCATTGGATATTGGCGAGGTTTTTTAACAAAGAGTTGCAGTCTGTTTTGGAATGGGTGGCCAGCAATAAACTGGTCCTGAACATCTCTAAAACTAAGAGCATTGTATTTGGTACATATAATTCCCTAAGTTCTAGACCTCAGCTGAATCTGGTAATGAATGGTGTGGCTGTTGAACAAGTTGAGGAGACTAAATTACTTGGCGTTACCTTACATTGTAAACTGTCATGGTCAAAACATATAGATTCAATGGTTGTAAAGATGGGGAGAGGTCTGTCCGTAATAAAGAGATGCTCTGCTTTTTTGACACCACACTCCGCAAAGCAAGTCCTGCAGGCTCTAGTTTTATCTTATCTTGATTATTGTCCAGTCATATGGTCAAGTGCTGCAAAGAAAGACCTAGTTAATTGCAGCTGGCCCAGAATAGTGACACGTCTTGCTCTTCATTGTAATCAGAGGGCCAATATTAATACTATGCATGCCAGTCTCTCTTGGATAAGAGTTGAGGAAAGACTATGTCACTTCTTGTTTTTATAAGAAATATTAATGTGTTGGAAATTTCAAATTGTTTGCATAGTAAACATACACACAGCACAGACACTTACACTTACCCAACAAGGCATGCCACCAGGGGTCTTTTCACAGTCCCCAGATCCAGAACAAAATTCAAGGAAACTCATCCTATATAGTGCAAGTGAACAGCAAACCTGGTTTCAAAAAACAAATAAAGACACACCTCACTGCACAATGCCTCTCCCCCTCTCAAATAAAATGTTATTGGTCACATACACGTCTTTAGCAGATGTTATTGCTGGTGTAGCGAAATGCTTGTGCTTGTAGCTCCAACAGTGCAGTAATATCTAACAAGTAATATCTAACAATTTCACAACATATACCCAATAAACACAAATCTAAGTAAGGAATGGAATTAAGAATACATACATATATTGACAAGCGATGTCAGTGCGGCATAGACTTTGATACAGTAGAATAATATAGAATGCAGTATATACATATGAAATGAGTAATGCAAGATGTGTAAATTTTTTTAAAGTGACTAAGATACAGTAGAATTGTATAGAATACAGTATATGCATATGAGATAAGTAATGCAAGATATGTAAACATTATCAAAGTGACTAGTGTTCCATTACTTAGAATGGCCAATGATTTCTAATCTATATCTATAGGCAGCAGCCTCTAATGTGCTAGTGGTGGCTGTTTAACAGTCTGATGGCCTTGAGATAGAAGCTGTTTTTCAGTCTATCGGTCCCAGCTTTGATGCACCTGTACTGACCTCGCCTTCTGGATGATAGTGGGGTGAACAGACAGTGGCTCGGTTGGTTGATGTCCTTGATGATCTTTTTGGCCTTTCTGTGATATCGGGTGCTGTAGGTGTCCTGGAGAGCTGGTAGTTTGCCCCCGGTAATGCGTTGGGCAGACCGCACCACCCTCTGGCGAGCCTTGCGATTGCGGGCGGTGCAGTTGCCATACCAGCCGGTGATACAGCCCGACAGGATGCTCTCAATTGTGCATCTGTAAAAGTTTGTGAGGGTTTTAGGTGCCAAGCCAAATTTCTTCAGCCTCCTGAGGTTGAAGAGGCTCTCTTGCGCCTTCTTCACCACACTGTCTGTGTGGGTGGTCCATTTTAGTTTGTCAGTGATGTGTACGCCAAGGAACTTGAAGCTTTCCACCTTCTCCACTGCGGTCCCGTCAATGTGGATAAGGGGGTGCACCCTCTGCTGTTTCCTGGAATCCACAATCATCTCCTTTGTTTTGTTTGACATTGAGTGAGAGGTTAATTTCCTGGCACCACACTCCCAAAGTCCTCACCTCCTCCCTGTAGGCTGTCTCATCATTGTTGGTCATCAAGCCTACTACTGGCCAAAAGTTTTGAGAATCCTGGCGCTTGCTGGACCTTCTTGGGCACCCTGAAGCCATCTTCACAACAATTGAAGCGCTCTCCTTGAAGTCCTTGATGATCCGATAAATGGTTGATTTAGGTGCAATCTTACTGGCTGCAATATCCTTGCCTGTGAAGTCCTTTTTGTGCAAAGCAATGATGACGGCACGTGTTTCCTTTCAGGTAATCATTGTTGACAGAGGAAGAACAATGATTCCAAGCACCAGCCTCCTTTTGAAGCTTCCAGTCTGTTATTTGAACTCAATCAGCATGACAGAGTGATCTCCAGCTTTGTCCTCCTCAACACTCACACTTGTGTTAACGAGAGAATCACGATGTCAGCTGGTCCTTTTGTGGCAGGGCTGAAATGCAGTGGAAATGTTTTTTGGGGGGGATTCAGTCCATTTGCATGGTAAAGAGGGACTTTGCAATCTGATCACTCTTCATAACATTCTGAACTATATGCAAATTGCCATCATGCAAACTGAGACAGCAGACTTTGTGAAAATTCATATTTGTGTCATTTTCAAAACCTTTGGCCACGACTGGTACTGACATGTATGTGTAACTGATAGATGCTCACACACACTACATGTTATTGTTTTTAAATGTAGGTAAAATGTAAAGTATTGTCTGTAGTGTCCTTTTTGTTATGTGTCGGACCCCAGTAAGACTCGCTGTCTCCATTGGTGTTGGCTAATGGAGATCCTAATAAATCAAATAAAAAATCTAATTGTATTAAGTTTCCCAGACAGACCTGCCATGCAGGAGAAAAGTAAGCAGAGGTCCTTGCTCCAACTCCCACCATGCTGCTCTAATTGTCAGGCCCATCACTCTCTCATTGCTCTGGAAAGACCTGTCTGTACAAAGTGCTTTGTGGAGGCTCCTGGAGCGACTCACCCAAATATTTTATTTATTGCCTTTTAATCATGCAGCGGATTGATAAAATTTTGATCGCTGTACATTATTCAGCCTGTCTCTAAGGACAAGGTCCGCTCCATGGCTCGACACCATGGTGATATTAAATACTTATCATCTTCAGCGATATATATCGCCATGTCCGGAGACTGGGAGAAGGGCTATTGAAAAATAGGTACGTCTTCCTTACACTCTTCATAAAAATAACAATGATAGTTTTCTTTTTTTGTTTAGTGTATTCACTGCTCCCTGGTCCCAGTCCTTGATGTTATGATTTATATGTTAACAGTGTGTAAAATGATAATTGGTAAAAAGCTAAAGAATTTTACAGGCAATCTCCTCAAACTACATTATGGTATAAGCACCATTGTAGCCCCCTCTCCCTTCTCTTTATTTACCTTTGGAAATATAAAACATTTTATACAGAGTACTTTTTTTCCTGACTTGCTGCGTTTATTTTATGAGAATGTTTAGTCATTTGAAGGGTGACCTTCAATTCATATCTATCGCTGTAACTCTCTGCTACCATCTCACTGGGACCTCCATCGAGGAGATAAAATGTTGTTTTATGTCTTGCAGTAAATCAAAATCACTTTTATTCCAACATTTCTCCCACTATTCAAACAAAATGAGAGTGTTAGCATTCAGGTATAGTCAATTCAGTCCTCGCTCTCTCTTCTTCCTATCACTGGTTTATTTGGATGAACAAGTCAGAGGTAAATAATGTGTTGAATATGACAACAGCCCTGTTCCGTTTTACAAGGTGAACAAAATATGACTTGCTGCATCCTCAATATAGAAAATAACAAATACAAATCGATACTTTCCCCCCTTGGTATCCATATTGAGAGGCTATTATTTCACTATGTGTCTGTTTGGTGCCCTGAATCAGCATTGCCTCTCCTATCTTCTCCATCTGACAAATGCCCAGTAATACCACAGTATTTATTGTCTGTGTCCTTTGTATGACAGCTGTACCACCAGCCAAGAGTCTTGTGGGTGAGCAGCACACACCATATCAGTTCCCTGGCAGTCATCTCGTCCTCCCTCTCTTGCATCTCTCTCTCACACATACACTCTCTATATTTCTCTCTCTCTCAAAAGGAAATACACTTGTTGGTCTTTTCCCCTACATGGCAGATTGAAGGAGTACAAACATATTCCGTAGACATTTTGTGACATGGCTGTGCTCTTCATTATCTTCTGTATGTACGTTTTTTTTATTAGCCAAAATGCTCTGCTTTCATGCAGGTAAGCACAAACATACCCAGCCCTCATAAGTTTGTTTTTTAAGTCAGCCAATACCGAATTCCCCCTGCAACCTGATGTGTAAGATGTGTATTTTGATTCAATTAGGCTGTCCAAAGGGAACTAGAAAAGGGTCTAATCCTCCCTGTCAAGGCTGATCTCTAATCTGAGAAAGAAGTGAAGCTGGATAATGGACTTTTTACACAGGGCCCCAGGACTGACTGGCACACACAATGTCGTTTTGGAGTCTTAGCTTTCAAAGGGAGTGAAAATCAATATTAATGGTGGAAGAAATTATATTTATTCAAAATACAATTCTGCTTCTGATAGCATGAGGAAAGGAGGCTGCAGCCTACACAGGAAGCATACCAGCCTGAAAGTGTTAAGTCTTAGCGTGTGGACATTCAATGTAACCAACATTGACAGGGAATGTTTTTTAAACCTCTGTCATCCTAGTCTCACGTTGTATTACGTCATCCATATGACTCCCGTTACGCAACATGCAACATAGTCCTTCTGTTTTCATGTGACATAATCGAATGTAAAAAAAACAATTGAATCTATTGTTATCAAAGCAACAGGCAACTTAAAAAAACTGCAGTCTGTTTTTTTCCTTTGTGATGTTCTTACTGTCATACGCAGAGCCATTTAGAAATACAGCTATAGATATATACTGTAAATATGGTTTTGGTTGTAATCCTTTGAATTAAAGATTGCTGAAGAAGTAGAGCTCCATCACGCAAACGATAAATCAATTGTTTCCCGTGGCTAATTTGTTTTGTAAAACAGCTCTACAAATGCACCACAACAGATGTGATACTATACACAAAACGGTTAGATAACAAATATTAATTTCAGTAATCCTTAACAAAACAATCACATGGATTTCTTTCCCAGAATTATCATATGGAATTTTGATGGGTCCTTCTAATGGAGTAACTGTACCCCCGAAACACATTTGTAGGGGTAAAATAGCTGAGTAAGAAATGGTGGACATCTTTCTGGTGGTATCTATACATCTGCCAATCGCAATTGAACTCACAATTGTGCAGAATACAGAACAAGTATTTCACAAACAATTCATGGTGAGAAATGTATGATCCATTGTACATTACTGCAGGAATCAATTACTGCCATCCGTAATTATTGGGACAGTGTATCATGACACAAGGCGAGATCCAGATGCAGACACAGGAGGCAGATGGTTGGAGTCTTACAATGTTTATTAATCCAAAAGAGTAGGCAGGAGAATGGTCGTAGACAGGCAAAAGGTCAAAACCAGATCATAGTATAGGAGGTACAGAGTGACAGACAGGCTTGTGGTCAAGGCAGGCAGAAAAGTCAGGCAGGTGGGTACAGAGTCCAGAAACAGGCAAGGGTCAAAACCGGGAGGACTAGAAAAAGGAGAATAGCAAAAAGCAGGAGAACAGGAAAAACGCTGGTTGACTTGGAAAACATACAAGACGAACTGGCACAGAGAGACAGGAAACACTGGGATAAATACACTGGGGAAAATAAGCGACACCTGGAGAGGGTGGAGACAATCACAGGGACAGGTGAAACAGATCAGGGCGTGACAGTACCCCCCCGGGATGCCACCTGGTGTCCTACCTGGGCGCATACCTGGCTGACCGGGGTGTCGGAAATCGGCGATGAGGGTCGGGTCCAAGATGTCTTTAAATGGAACCCAGCACCTCTGCTTCGGGCCATAACCCTCCCAGTCAACCAGGTACTGGAAACCCCTGCACCCCATGGTCGAACCTTCGGGAGGCGTCTCACCGTATACGCTGGCTGGCCATCAATTACCCGGGGGGAGAGATGGGCCTGGAAACAGAAGACAAAGGCTTGTGAGACTCAGGCTTAATTCTGGACACATGGAAAGTAGGGTGGATACAGAGGGTACGGGGTAACACAAGATGGACAGCAGTGCAACTCAGGCCTCTGGAGATGGGAAAAGGACCAATGAACCGGGGAGACAGTTTGTGGGACTCTACCCACAGGGGTAGGTCCCGAGTGGAAAGATATACTCTCCGCCCAATGCGTTTGCGGGGAGCTGGGGTCCGGCGACGGTCCGCTTGTCGACGATACCTGGAGTTGGTCTTGAGAATAGCCGCCCTGGCTCTTCTCCAGGTACGTCGACAGTGGACAAACATCTGGGCCGAGGGTACGCTGACCTCCTGCTCTTGTTGAGGGAAGAGTGGAGGCTGATACCCCATGGAGCACTCAAAAGGAGAGAGTCCCGTGGCAGAACAGGGAAGGGTGTTCCGGGCATACTCCACCCAGACCAGTTGACGGCTCCAGGTAGTGGGGTTGGTTGAGACCAGGCATCTCAAGGTGGGTTCCAAGTCTTGGTTGGCTCGCGCTGACTGACCGTTGGTTTGGGGATGGAATCTGGATGACAGGCTGGCCAATGACCCAATAAGGGTGCAGAATGCCTTCCAGAACTGAGAAGAGAACTGAGGACCCCGATCGGAGACCAAGTCTACCGGGAGTCCATGGATCCGGAAGACATGCTGCACCATAAGCTGGGCTGTCTCCTTGGCAGAGGGTAGTTTGGAGAGAGGGATGAAATGGGCGGCCTTGGAGTCCAGGGATATGAAGTCAAGGGATATGAGACCAGGGACGATGAGGGTTTCGGTAGTGGCCAAAGGAGGACAGAAGGAGCTTGCCGTGGAGTCTTGTTCTGAGCACACACTGTGCATGTGGCAACGAAGGCAGAGACGTCACGAACCATAGTAGGCCACCAGAAACCTTGTCGGAGGAAAGCTAGTGTACGACCAGACCCTGGATGACAGGTCAGCCTGGAGGAATGAGCCCATTCCAGGCCCCGGGACCGGACTGGGTTAGGGACAAACAGCCAGTTAGCCGGACCCCCTTCAGGTCCAGGCTTGGAGCGTTGCACCTCACAAACCAGGTTCTCAATACCCCAATCCACAGTGGCAGCAAAGCATGAGGTAGGGAGAATAGATTCGGAGGTCGAGGGTGTGGCAGAGGAAATGTATAGGCGGGTGAGAGTGTCAGGCTTCACATTTTTTTACCCTGGGCGGTAGGAAATGGTGAAGTTGAATCTTGTAAACAAGAGGGCCCACCGGGCCTGCCTGGAGTTGAGGCGCTTTGCTGTACGGAGATATTCCAAGTTTTTATGGTTGGTCCAGACCAAGAATGGCTGTTCTACTCCTTCCAGCCAGTGCCTCCACTCTTCCAACGCCATCTTAACCGCCAGGAGTTCTCGGTTGCCTACATCGTAGTTCCTCTCTGCAGGATTGAGACGATGGGACAGGAAGGCAAAGGGATGAAGCTTTTGGTCCTGGGCAGACTGCTGGGACAGGATGGCCCCTACTCCAACACCCAAAGCATCACCTTCCACCACAAATTGATGCGAGGGGTCCAGATGGATGAGGATGGGTGCTGTTGTGAACCGATGCTTCAGGTCCACAAAGGCTTTGTCAACAGCTGGAGACCATTTGAATGGTACCTTGAGAGAGGTGAGAGGGTGGCCACCCTCTGCCGAGAGGGTGGCCGCCAGGGTGCTGTAATCCTGAATGAAACGGCGGTAGAAGTTAGCAAAACCAAGAAACCGTTGCAACTGCACCCTGGACATTGGTTGAGGCCAATCCACCCCTGCTTTCAACTTTCCAGGATCTATCTGAATATTGCCCTCAGCAATGACATATCCAAGAAAGATGACAGTAGAGCAGTGGAACTCACACTTCTCGGCTTTCACGAACAATTGGTTCTCCAGGACGCGCTGAAGGACCTGTCTGACATGAAGTACATGTTCTATGGCAGAACGGGGAAAAACAGGATGTCATCAAGGTAAACGAACACAAACAGTTTAACATGTCCCAGAGCACATCGTTGACCAAAGCCTGGAAAACAGCGGAGGCATTGTGGCATGTCCTGGTACTCATAATGTCCACTGGCTGTGTTGAAGGCTGTCTTCCACTTATCCCCCTCGCGTATCCGAACCAGGTGGTAGGCATTCTGAAGGTCCAACTTGGAAAACATTGTGGCCCCCTGGAGAGGTTCAAACCCCCGAGGAGAGGTAGGGTGTAATGATTTTTAACCGTAATGCTGTTTAGTCCCCGGTAGTCAATGCACGGTCACAGGGTCTTGTCCTTCTTCTCCACAAAGAAAAACCCTGCGCCGGCAGGAGATGCAGACGGATGGATGGCCCCAGTGGCCAGAGTCTCCTCTATGTACTCCTCCATAGCTTTGGTCTCTTTTCCGGACAGAGAATACAACCAAACCCGAGGTGGTGTTGTGCATGGGAGAAGCTCAATGGCACAGTCATAAGGACTGTGCGGGGGAAGGGAAGTAGCACGTGCCTTACTGAACACTTCCAGGATGTCATGGTATTCAGTGGGAATAGCAGAGACATCCACAACCCAGGATGAAGCTTTTGGTCCAGTCAATCACAGGATTGTGCTTTTGAAGCAAGGAAAATCCCAAAACAACTGGAACATGGGGAGATGCAATGAGGAGGAACTGTATGGTCTCACTGTGGTTACCAGAAACCCGTAATTGAACGGGCACAGTACTATGGGTGACTTCCCCTATAGAGCGGCTGTCCAGTGCCCTAGCATCCATGGGAACAGAGAGAGGCTGAGTAGGAATACCAAGCTCCGAAGCAATAGTGCCATCCATAAGACATTCATCAGCCCCAGAGTCAATGAGCACTCGGAGAGACTTAGATTGGTCTCCCCACAGCACAAGCACAAAAAAGGGTGTGCGGGTGATGGGAATTAGTGAACTCCCAGTTTGACTCACCATAGTGCTGGTACCCACTAGAGACAAGGGTTTCCTAATAGGGCAGGTAGCTATAAAATGTCCTGCCGCTCCACAGTACAGACAACAGTTACTGTTCATCCTCCGTGAGCATTCCCCAACTGATAACTTAGCACTTCCCAACTGCATTGGCTCAGGAGTATTCAACTCACTCATCGTAGATTCACGAGAGCGCTCGGGTTGCTTCAAATCCTCTCGGAAAAGCTGCCTTCGAAAACTTCCAGATTCCCTCAAAGGTGAACGAGCCATAGCGGGTGCACGAGAGTGCCCAAGACCAGACCTCCTCTCACTCCTACGTTCCCTTAGGCGTTCATTGATTTTGATGGTAAGGGCGATAAGGGAGTCGAGGTCCACCGGCAATTCCCGAGCAGCTAGCTCATCCTTTACCTCCTCAGATAATCCGTGCAGAAAAGTATCGAAAAGAGACTCCGGATTCCAGGCACTCTCGGCAGCCAACGTGCGAAAATCAATCGCGTAGTCTCCCACACTACGGGAGTTTTGACGTAAGTCAAGCAGTTTACTGGCCGCCTTTTTCCCGGATACCGGAGACTCAAATACTTTTCTCACCTCTGCCATAAATTCCTCCAGATGACCACAAATGGCACAAATGTTGTTCCCAAACTGCCGTAGCCCAGGAGAGCGCCCTTCCCGACATTAGCATAATAATATACACTATCTTTCATCGGTCTGAATGGAAACGAAGATGGCTGTAGCTCAAAAATAAGCGAGCACTGAGAGAAAACCCCGGAAGGTACCAGGATTCCACGAATATTGCTCCGGAGGAGGTAAGTGGGGTTCTCGGGGAGCCGGGATAGGCTGTACAAACTCACCACAGAAAGGGAATAATTTACTGGGTGATTGGGGTTTTTCAAAGGTGGCAGGCAGCCTCTGAGCTAACTCCCTGATTTGCTCCATAATAGCCTTTAACCCATGGTCATTGTATTACGTCAAGTAACTGAGCCCTTCCAAAAGGCCCTGTAACAACTCCTCATGTCTCCTAATGTTGGCTCCCTGCAGGGAGACAGCGTGGCGGGGAAGGTCCAAGTCTGCTGGGTCTGTCATGCCCAGTTCGTACTATCATGACACAAGGCGAGACCCAGATGCAGACACAGGAGGCAGATGGTTGGAGTCTTACAATGTTTATGAATCCAAAAGGAGTAGGCAAGAGAATGGTCGTGGACAGGCAAAAGGTCAAAACCAGATCAGAGTCCAGAAGGTACAGAGTGCCAGACAGGCTCGTGGTTAAGGCAGGCAGAAAGGTCAGGCAGGCAGAAAGACAGGAAACAGAGGGATAAATACACTGGGGAAAATAAACGACACCTGGAGGGGGTGGAGACAGTCACAGGAACAGGTGAAACAGATCAGGGCATGACACAGTGACACATTTGTTATTGTTTTCGCTCTGTATTCCAGCATTTCGGATTTGTAATGACAATTACTATTGTATGAGGTTAACTTGCAGACTGTCACCCTTAATTTGAGGGTATTTTCAGCCATTTGGGTGAATTGTTTAGAAATTACAGCACTTTTTGGATATAGTCCCCACAATTTAGGGGACCAAACAAATTGGGACAAATGCCCTTATATGTGTTAAAGTAGTAAAAAGTTTAGTTTTTGGTCCCAAATTCCGAGCACGCAATGATTACACCATGATATTTGTGAGTCTGTAACTTTCTTACTCATCATTATTCACGATTCATTCAGGACCATCCGTAATCATGGTAGCATCCACATTAATTTAGAAGTGTTTAGAAACATATTCTATTCTTATTTACCACAAAAGTGACTCCAAAATGACACAATACATTATTTACCATTAATTTCTATTGGGCACAAAATAATCCGAAACAACCAAAACAAATGCATCCAAAAAGTTTGTAGAGTCACAAGCTTGGTGTAATCATTGTGTGCTAAGAATATGGGACAACATTCTAAACTTTTGACTACTTTAATACACATATAAATGAATTTGTCCCAATACTTTTGGTCTCCAAAAATAGAGGGACTATGTACAAAAAGTGGTGTAATTTCTAAACGGTTCACCCAATATGGATGGAAATACCCACAAATTAAAGCAGACAGTCTGCACTTTAACCTCATAGTCATTATATCATTTCAAATTCAAAGTGCTGGAGTACAGAGCCAATTGTCCCAATAATTAGAGAGGGCACTGTATTATCTAGCTCAGAAAAGCCAGTTCCCTTTCCAACCCACCAGCATCATAGGCCAGGGAAGCAATTTGACTTAATTTCGAGATAAAACTTGCAAAAGCACAGCATTAGACAAATTGATCTGAATTTCATCTTTGTATATTTCTGCTCCTTGTTTTCAAACTGTACATTAACTGCTGGTTGAATTTCACTTATTGATGTAATTGTCACTCACAGTCATCTACAAATAGAATATGCAGACAAATCAACCTCTGGTTACCATAGTTATTGTGTTTATTGTGTCACTGTTACAAACTGCTGAGGCTATGTGTTGGTTCAGCTCACAGGACAAGATTTGCTTAATCACAAAACAAGATTACCCTTTTGGCATCGGTGAAGCCTGGATGTGATACATCACGCTGTGCACTTTTATCAGTTGAGCAGTGTCCTTTTTACTGACCAGTATGGGGCCATCGTCAGACAACAGCACACCATGATTGCTCGGTAGGGACCTTCGACCTCCCCTTTCAAAAGGCAGCTTTGAGGCAATCTGTGATGTTGTACAAGCCATGCAAATGGAAGCCAGTGTTTTTTTATCTGCTCCCAGCTGTAATAGAACAAAAGGGTGATGGAATTATCACAGCCAAAGTTGTTTGATGACTGTAAAGTGCAGACACAGGTTGCTATTTAGAAAATTGGTCACTCAAATCGAATTGATGCCTATTACTCATTAAAACAATGTTTTGGTCTGTGATTCCAGATGAAAGAAAGCATTGTATTCTGTCATGGATTTGACTAATCAATTGACCACTTCCTTGCAACAGAGAATGAATCCTTGTCAAGCATAATGGCATGCCGAGTTGCAAAGAAAAAGCCATATCTCAGACTGGCCGAGATCTTCAGTTTTTTGGCCATTTCTCGCATGGAATAGCCTTCATTTCTCAGAACAAGAATAGACTGACGAGTTTCACAAGAAAGTTCTTTGTTTCTGGACATTTTGAGCCTGTAATCGAACCCACAAATGCTGATGCTCCAGATACTTAACAAGTCTGAAGAAGGCTAGTTTTATTGCTTCTTTAATCAGAACAACAGTTTTCAACTGTGCTAACATAATTGCAAAAGGGTTTTCTAATGATCAATTAGCCTTTTAAAATGATACACTTGGATTAGCTAACACAACGTGCCATTGGTGTTTGCTGATAATGTGACTCTGTACACCTGTGTAGATATTCCATTAAAAAACAGCTGTTTCCAGCTACAGTAGTCATTAACAATGTCTACACTGTAATTCTGATCAATTTGATGTTATTTATAAATGGACAAAAATTTCTAAAGTTTCAAAAGTTTCTATCAAAAACAAGGACATTTCTAAGTGACCTCAAACTTTAGAACGGTAGTGTATATAGGGCAGCAGCCTCTAATGTGCTAGTGATGGCTATTTAACAGTCTGATGGCCTTGAGATAGAAGCTGTTTTTCAGTCTCTCGGTCCCAGCTTTGATGTACCTGTACTGGCCTCGCTTTCTGGATGATAGCGGGCTGAACAGGTAGTGGCTCGGGTGGTTGTTGACATTGATGATCTTTTTGGCCTTCTATGACATTGGTTGCTGTAGGTGTCCTGGAGGGAAGGTAATTTGCCCCCGGTGATGCGTTGGGCAGACTGCACCACCCTCTGGAGAGCCCTGTGGTTGCGGGCAGTACAGTTGCAGTACCAGGCGGTGATACAACCCAACAGGATGCTTTCAATTGTACATCTGTAAAGGTTTGTGAGGGGTTTAGGTGCCAAGCCAAATTTCTTCAGCCTCCTGAGGTTGAAGAGGCTCTGTTGCGCCTTCTTCACCACACTGTCTGTGTGGGTGGACCATTTCAGTTTGTCAGTGATTTGTCAGCTTTCCACCTTCCCCACTGCGGTCCCGTCGATGTGGATAGGGGGGTGCTCCCTCTGCTGTTTCCTGAAGTCCACGATCAGCTCCTTTGTTTTGTTGATGTTGAGTGAGAGGTTATTTCCTTGGCAACACACTCACAGGCCTTGTAGGCATCCCGGAAATTGGAGTAGCAGTGGTCGAGTGTTTTAGCAGCGCGAGTACTACAGTCAATGTGTTGATAGAACTTCAGTACAAATTTTCTCAAATTTGCTTTGTTAAAATCCCCAGCTACAATAAATGCATTCTCAGGATATTTTGTTTCCAGTTTGCATAAAGTCCAGCAAAGTTCTTTGAGGGTCGTCATGGTATTGGCTTGAGGGGGAATATACATGGCTGTGACTATAACCGAAGAGAAATCTCTTGGGAGGTAATATGATCGGCATTTGATTGTGAGGTATTCTAGGCCGGGTGAACAAAAGGACTTGAGTTCCTGCATGTTATCACAATCATACCGTGAGTAATTAATCATGAAACATACACCCCCGCCCTTCTTCTTCCCAGAGAGATATTTATTCCTGTCTGCGCAATGAACTGAGAACACAACTGGCTGTACGGACTCAGACAGTATATCCAGAGAGAGCCATGTTTATTTGTATTTACAGATGGCATACAAGTTTGTTATTAAGGCACATGAAAGTTCACATGTTCCAGAAGGCATTTCTGCAAAAAATACATTTTGATTACAATTTTCTTTACCCCAACTACCTCGTACCACCGTACACTTACTCTGTCCCTGTACTCCTCCTTGTTAGCCTATATATATAGCCTTGCTATTCCTATTTTATTGTGTTACTATTTTATTTTAGTCTATTTGTTCATTGTCGTACTGAGAAAGGGCTCGTAATTAAGCATTTCACGGTATAGTCTAGACTTGTATTCGGCACGTGACAAATACAATTTTATTTCATGATTTGACATGCTGTTAACATGTCTGTTCATTTATTCATAGAAGTTTATGATCGTTAATACTCTTTCCAAGCAATTAAAGAGTACCTTTTAACATAGTTGAGACGTCATATAACAAGACATTAGTGCACATTTCTTCATAACGAGAGACATCCTTGACTTGGACTCAGTGGTGGAGAAATCCATACCCCATTTAATTGGTCCACTCAGGGCACATAGGTTTAATTCTAGATCAAGAGTACAAACACAACTGGAACAACAACATATCAATGGTGGGTAATTGACCAAGTCAAAAGGCACTCCCCCACACAATCGATCCCTCTTAGACCACCTTTCTCTCTAAGGGGGGAATTCAGAGCTGTGTTGCGGGTGCATAAATGGAACTTTATTCCCATTTTATGCACTTTTCTCTCTACATGTATTCTGACCTTGAACTGACGCATGGGGAAAAACTAGGCCAGCAGGTAGCCTAGTGGTTAGAGCGTTGGTGTAACGCTCGTTGTTGTTAGAAGGAGAAGTGGACCAAAGCGCAGCGTGGAAAGTGTTCATGATTTTATTAGATCAAAAAACACTCGAACAAAGTAACAAAAACGAAAAGCCAACAGTTCTGTCAGGTAACAGAATACTAAACAGAAAACAACCTCCCACAAAACTCAGGTGGAAAACAGGCTGCCTAAGTATGATTCCCAATCAGAGACAACGATAGACAGCTGCCTCTGAATGGGAACCGCACTCGGCTCAAAACAAAGAAATTGAAAATATAGATATTCCCACCCGAGTCACACCCTGACCTAACCAAACATAGAGAATAAATAAGATCTCTAAGGTCAGGGCGTGACAGTTGGACTAGTAACCACAAGGTTGCAAGATTGAATCCCTGAGCTGACAAGGTACAAATCTGTCGATCTGCCCCTGAACAAGGCAGTTAACCCACTGTTCCTAGGCCGTCATTGAAAATAAGAATTTGTTTTTAACTGACTTGCCTAGCTAAATAAAGATAAAATAAAAAACTTTGGTGTGGAGATCAAATAAATGGAGGTGTGTTTACAGAGGGAGGTGTGTCTACAGCCCCATATTCTGACTTTGAGTTAATTCCTTCATAATTCCACCACCTTTACGTGCGAGGAAACGATTAACAACCTGTTGGTTCCAAGTGGAAAAACATCAAATAAATATTTTCCTGATAGAAATAACACCATTGTCAATGCACTGTAATTTGAAAATGGATAAGAGCTATTGATAAGATCTAGGTAAATAAGCAATATCTTTGTAAAGGGGATTGTAAATATAAATGACAATAGTTTTAGATCTATTTTACCATATGATCGCTGGAGACATCTGAAACCAGTCATATGGCTGCAAACTGAAGCATATCAACAGGTAGGCTATGTGTTCCCCTTTCCCACATTGAAGTATATGAAATGCTGTGCTGTTATCTTCTATGGGCTAGGTGGGACGTTAGCGTCCCACTCTATTCAACAGCCAGTGGAAGAGCGTGGCGCGAAATACAAAAACCTCAAAAATGGTATAATTTCAATATCTCAAACATACGACTATTTTACACCATTTTAAAGATAAGCCTCTCGTTAATCTAACCACATTGTCTGATTTCAAAAAGGCTTTACAGTGAAAGCAAAACATTAGATTATGTTAGGAGAGTACATAGACACAAATAACCACACAGCCATTTTTCAAGCAAGCATATATGTCACAAAACCCCAAATCACAGCTAAATGCAGCACTAACCTTTGATGATCTTCATCAGATGACACTCCTAGGACATTATATTATACAATACATGCATGTTTTGTTCAATCAAGTTCATATTTATATCAAAGAACAGCTTTTTACATTGGCATGTGATGTTCAGAAATTGTATTCCCACCAAAAACTTCTGGTGAATTTACTAAATTACTCATGATAAACGTTGACAAAATACATAACAATTATTTTAAGAATTATAGATACAGAACTCCTTTATGCAATCACTATGTCAGATTTTAAAATAGCTTTTTGGCGAAAGCACATTTTGCAATATTCTGAGTATATAGCTCACGGCTAGCTAATTTGACACCCGCCAAGTTCGGAGCTCACTAAACTCAGAATTAGTATTAGAAAAATTGGATTACCTTTGCTGTTCTTTGTCAGAATGCACTCCCAGGACTGCTACTTCCACAACAAATGTTGTTTTTGTTCCAAATAATCCATACTTACGTGCAAATACCTCCATTTTGTTCGTGCGTTCAGGTCACTATCGAAAGGGTAACGCGCGAGCGCATTTCGAGACAAAAAATGTCCAAATATTCCATTACCGTACTTTAAAATCAATTTTTATGGTATTTTTCTCATAAAATAGGAATAATATTCCAACCGGACAATGCGGTATTCATTCAAAAAGGAAGAGAAAAAATGGCGAGGTCTTGTGAATGCGCATTTCCAATCTCTTAGCCACCAGGCAGTCCACTGACAAACTGTGCTCCTGTACTCTGCCCGGAGACAGGAGACGCGTCAATCTGGTTTCTGAACGCTTTAGAGAGCCAATGGAAGCCTTAGAAAGTGCTACATAACCCCACGGGCACTGTAGTTTCGATAGAGAAGCAAAGGGAGAACTACAAAATCGCAGACAGGCCACTTCCTGCTTGGAATTTTCTCTGGTTTTTCCCTGCCATATGAGTTCTGTTATACTCACAGACACCATTCAAACAGTTTTAGAAAGGTCAGAGTGTTTTCTATCCAAATCTACTAATACTATGCATATTCTCATTTCTGGGAAAGAGTAGTAACCAGTTTAAATCGGGTACGTTTTTTATCCGGCCGTGAAAATACTGCCCCCTAGCCCAGACAGGTTATGCAGAATTTAAATTGTATGGCCTTCTAACTTGCAGGAATGAATCGGTGAGACGCCAAGCAAAAGAGATGATAAGCCAAATCCGGGCAGAGTGAAAGTGTGGCTGAATTTAACTTTTGGGCGCTCTAGAATGTTTTCATTTTAACAATTTGTATCATGTTAAAAATGAGCTACAATCGGTAGCCACCGCCACTTAGTTCCCTTCAATTTGTAGCATGCATTTATAATCATTCAATTATATTGTTAAATTAACTTTCTTTATACTGTCACGTCTGTGTAGCTGATCCTGAGGGTCGCTAGCAATAGTGGATAATATTTCATGTATTACAAGTTAACCTGTTAGGGCTAGGGGGCAGTATTGACACGGCCGGATAAAAAACGTATCCGATTTAACCTGTTAGGGCTAGGGGGCAGCATTGACACGGCTGGATAAAAAACATACCCGATTTAATCTGGTTACCACTCCTACTCAGTAACTAGAATATGCATATACTTATTACATATGGATAGAAAACACCCTAAATTTTCTAAAACTGTTTGAATGGTGTCTGTGAGTATAACAGAACTCAAATGGCAGGTCAAAACCTGAGAGATTCCTTTACAGGAAGTGGCCTGTCTGACCATTTGTTGAACTTCTTTTCCATCTCTATCATTTACTAAGGATCTCTGCTCTAACGTGACACTTCCCACGTCGTCCATAGGCGCTCAGAGCCCGGGAAAAAACAGAATGTTGTCATTCCAGCCCCAGGCTGAAACACATTATCGCCTTTCTCAAGTGGCCCATCAAGAGACACTAGCTTATGCGCGTGACCCCGACCGCCCCAGCCTTTGGGATTTTTTCCTCTGTTTGCCGAAAAGGAGATTCCCTGTCGGAATATTATCGCTTTTCTACGAGAAAAATTTCGTAAAAATTGATTTTAAACAGCGGTTGACATGCTTCGAAGTACGGTCATGGAATACTTAGAATTTTATTGTCACGAATTGCGCCATGCGCGCGACACTTCTTTACTATTTCGGATAGTGTCTGGAACGCACGAACAAAACGCCGCTATTCGGATATAACGATGGATTATTTTGGACCAAACCAACATTTGTTATTGAAGTAGCTGTCCTGGGTGTGTATTCTGACGAAGACAACAAAAGGTAATGACATTTTTATAATAGTAAATATGATTATGGTGAGTGCTAAACTTGCCGGGTGTCTAAATAGCGAGCCCGTGATGCCTGGGCTATGTACTTAGAATATTGCAAAATGTGCTTTCACCAAAAAGCTATTTTAAAATCGGACATATCGAGTGCATAGAGGAGGTCTGTATCTATAATTCTTAAAATAATTGTTATGCTTTTTGTGAACGTTTATCGTGAGTAATTTAGTAAAATGTTAGCGAATTCCCCGGAAGTTTGCGGGGGGTATGCTAGTTCTGAACGTCACATGCTAATGTAAAAAGCTGGTTTTTGATATAAATATGAACTTGATTGAACAAAACATGCATGTATTGTATAACATAATGTCCTAGGGTTGTCATCTGATGAAGATCATCAAAGGTGAGTGCTGCATTTAGCTGTCTTCTGGGTTTTGGTGACATTATATGCTGGCTTGAAAAATGGGTGTCTGATTATTTCTGGCTTGGTACTCTGCTGACATAATCTAATGTTTTGCTTTCGTTGTAAAGCCTTTTTGAAATCGGACAGTGTGGTTAGATTAACGAGAGTCTTATCTTTAAATGGCTGTAAAATAGTCATATGTTTGAGAAATTGAAGTAATAGGATTTTTAAGGTTTTGAAAATCGCGCCACAGGATAGCCGTGGCTGTTACGTAGGTGGGACGAATTCGTCCCGCCTAGCCTAGAGAGGTTAATCTGGTTACTACTCCTGCCCAGTAACTAGAATATGCATATAATTATTGGCTTTGGATAGAAACACCCTAAAGTTTCTAAAACTGTTTGAATGGTGTCTGTGAGTATAACAGAACTCATATGGCAGGCCAAAACCTGAGAAGATGCCATGCAGGAAGTGGCCTGTCTGACAAGTTGTGTTTCATCTTGGCTCTGTTTATTGAAGACTGAGGATCTTTGCTATAACGTGACACTTCCTAAGGCTCCCATAGGCTCTCAGAGCCCGGGAAAAAGCTGAACGATATCGAGGCAGCCTCTGGCTGAAACACTTTATCGCGTTTGGCAAGTGGCCGATCAGAGTACTATGGGCTTAGGCGCGTGCCCGAGTCGACCCCATGCTTTATTTTCTTTCGTCTGTTTACCTAAACGCAGATTCCCGGTCGGAATATTATCGCTTTTTATGAGAAAAATGGCATAAAAATTTATTTTAAACAGCGGTTGACATGCTTCGAAGTACGGTAATGGAATATTTAGAATTTTTTTGTCACGAATTGCGCCATGCTCGTCACCCTTATTTACCCTTTCGGATAGTGTCTTGAACGCACGAACAAAACGCCGCTATTTGGATATAACAATGGATTATTCGGGACCAAACCAACATTTGTTATTGAAGTAGAAGTCCTGGGAGTGCATTCTGACGAAGACACCAAAGGTAATAACATTTTTCTTATAGTAAATCTGACTTTGGTGAGTGCTAAACTTGCTGGGTGTCTAAATAGCTAGCCCTGTGATGCCGGGCTATCTACTGAGAATATTGCAAAATGTGCTTTCACCGAAAAGCTATTTTAAAATCGGACATATCGAGTGCATAGAGGAGTTCTGTATCTATAATTCTTACAATAATTGTTGTGCTTTTTGTGAACGTTTATCGTGAGTAATTTAGTAAATTCACCGGCAGTGTTCTGTGGGAATGCTAGTCACATGCTAGTCACATGCTAATGTAAAAAGCTGGTTTTTTATATAAATATGGACTTGATTGAACAAAACATGCATGTATTGTATAACATAATGTCCTAGGGTTGTCATCTGATGAAGATCATCAAAGGTTAGTGCTACATTTAGCTGTGGTTTGGGTTTATGTGACATTATATGCTAGCTTGAAAAATGGGTGTCTGATTATTTCTGGCTGGGTACTCTGCTGACATAATCTAATGTTTTGCTTTCGTTGTAAAGCCTTTTTGAAATCGGACAGTGTGGTTAGATTAACGAGAGTCTTGTCTTTAAAATGGTGTAAAATAGTCATATGTTTGAAAAATTGAAGTTTTTGCATTTTTGAGGAATTTGAATAACGCGCCACGGGATTACACTGGCTGTTGAGTAGGTGGGAAGCGTCCCACCTAGCCCATAGAGGTTAAATAATTTGGGACAAGTAGCCCACTTCATGGAATACCATGGAATCATCATGGAACACAGACCAAGCATGGCAGTTTAAACCTGGAATCTGGGGCATGGTTTGTGACGACTTGTAACGCCCTGGCCATAGAGAGGGGTTTTTTGTTCTTTATTTTGGTTAGGCCAGGGTGTTACATTGGGTGGGCGTTCTATGTTCGTTTTCTAGTTTTTTTGTATTTCTTTGTTTTGGGCCGTGTGTGGCTCCCAATCAGGCACAGCTGAAGTTCATTGTTGCTGATTGGGAGTCACACATAAGGAGCATGTTTTTCCTTTGGGTTTTGTGGGTAATTGTTTCTGTTGAGTGTTTTGCACCTGACAGGACTGTTTGGCTGTCAGTTTTCTCGTTTTGTTTTGTGTAGTGTTCTTTATTAAATTAAAATCATGATGAACACTAACTCCGCTGCACCTTGGTCTACTCTCTCTTCCGACAGCCGCTACAGAATTACCCACCACAAGAACACCAAGCAGCGGAGTAAGGAGCAGAGCAAGGTTAAGAACCAGGAGAAAAGCTATCTGGAGTCGTGGACTTGGGAGGAAATCCTGGATGGGAAAGGACCATGGGCTCAAGCGGGGGATTATCGCCGCCCGCAATGGGAAATAGAAGAGTCGAGAGCTGAGAGGCGCTGGTACGAAGAGAGGGAGCGCAACGGACACGGGAGGCAGCCCCCAATTTTTTGGGGGGGAGGCACACGGGGAGATTGGCGGAGTCAGGCGGTAGACCTGAGCCAACTCCCCATGCTTACAGGAGGCAGCGCAGTACTGGTCAGACACCGTGTTATGCGGTAAAGCGCACGGTGTCCCCAGTACGTGTGCATAGCCCCGTGCGCTATAGGCCAGCCCCCCGCAAGTGCCATGCGAGGGCAGGCATCGAGCCAGGACGGGTTGTGCCAGCTCAGCGCGTCTGGTCTCCAGTGCGCCTTTTCGGGCCAGGGTATCCTGCACCGGCTCTGCGCACTGTGTCTCCAGGGCGCTAGGAGGGTCCAGTTCACCAAATGCCTGCTCTCTGCCCATGCCGGGCCAAAGTGGGCAGTCAGCCTGGAGTATGGGTAAAGAGCGTAAAGTCTAGAACTCCAGTGCTCCCCCACAGCCCGGTTTATCCTGTGCCTCCTCCTCGGACAAGGCCTCCGGTGGATCTCTCCAGCCTGGTCCGTCCTGTGCCACCTCCCAGGACTAGGCCTCCAGTGGGTCTCCCCATCCTGGTTAAGCCTGTGCCTCCTCCTCGGACCAGGCCTCCAGTGGATCTCCCCATCCTGGTCCGTCCTGTGCCGCCTCCTAGGACTAGGCCTCCAGTGGGTCTCGCCAGTCCAGAGCCGCCAGAGCTGCCCGCCAGTCCGGAGCCGCCAGAGCCGCCCGCCAGTCCGGAGCCGCCAGAGCCGCCCGCCAGTCCGGAGCCGCCAGAGCCGCCCGCCAGTCCGGAGCCGCCAGAGCCGCCCGCCAGTCCGGAGCCGCCAGAGCCGCCCGCCAGAGCCGCCCGCCAGTCCGGAGCCGCCAGAGCCGCCCGCCTGTCTGGAGCCGCCCGCCTGTCCGGAGCCCCCAGAGCCACCCGCCTGTCCGGAGCGCCTGTCCGGAGCCGCCAGAGCTGCCTGCCTGTCCGGAGCCGCCAGAGCCGCCCGCCAGCCGGGCGCAGTCATCGCCGCCCGCCAGCCGGGCGCAGCCATCGCCGCCCGCCAGCCTGGCGCAGCCATCGCCGCCCGCCAGCCTGGCGCAGCCATCGCCGCCCGCCAGCCGGGCGCGGCCATCACCGCCCGCCAGCCGGGCGCAGCCATCCTTAAATGTTTAAGTTGAAATGGTACTGGAATAGCGGAGGCAGTGCTCCCATCCATTGTCTTTGTGCTGACTTGCACCACCAGTGGTTCTAAATCAGTAGTTGTTTAGTAAACTGTGAAAAACATTAACTTGCTTGACCATGCTGCAGGTCATAACTGTTTGTTACAAGCAATATTTGCTTTGTGGACCACCAGACAGATGTTGCTCTCCGGTTTTGTGATGAAACAAACGTATGTGTAGTTGAATATATTCCGCCGCTGTGTGACTGTTGTCTTTTTGTTGTTATGGCCTTATTGTATATCAAGGTGGCGTATGATCGAAAGGGTTATAGAGCAAACACAATTATCACAACATAGGTTGTAATATGGCTTTTTTACTGGCTTGGCTTGGCTTTCCCAGTGTTTTTACCTACATACCGCTACTGCTGAAAACACTAAAGAATGAAAACTCCATGAGGAAATCAGTTGGCCAGCAAATAGGAGGGTTTTCAGTGGTTGAATTACATTTATTCAGTGCACATAAGGGAGGCACTCCCAAAGAGCTTGTTGTGCACCTGTGTAAGGTAAGTCTGAATACCAAATACTGAGAAGTGCCCTTAATAAGAGGGTAAGCTCTTAACATATCAGCAACTATCAGGAATTGGAGCTTTCAGTTTCCTCGTTCAACCATTGTGTTCAAGGACAGCTTTTTTACAGTTTACCAACCAACTGTTTTATATCGTCTACCTTTTTCAAATCGAATGTAAGAGTATGATTAACAACATGATTGAACATTACCAGGCAATGCAAAGGAATGAAATTGTTTACACATTTGGAAGCTATGTAGGACACGTCACCTTTGATTTGCATGATTCTGCAAAGTACATTTACATTTAGATGTACTTGCTGATGAAGTGAAATTGAGTAGGAGGATGTTTAATCTTGGTTTGTCTTCATTTCAAGGTTCAGCTTGAAACATTATGCACTGACCTTGCTTTACACTGCATTTGTTTATCTGATCATTTTAATCTAAAATAATTACGATGACACACAACTATAATTTCTTGTTGGTAAAAACTGAGCAGATTCATAAAAGGTTTCTGTATTCACAGATACTTTTTGCCTTTCTTCCCTCCATTTTCATATTGCACCTATTCTTCTTTCAAACTTGCCCTATTCCTCCCATTATTCCACTAGACAGCTCTGTTCTCTTCCTTAAACAACTACCATCTGTAACACACAACCTTTAATTCTGATTATTGTTCATAACATAATATTGACCCTAGAAAAAAATGTATGCTATGAGGTAATCGTCACATTTCTGATACAATAAAGGGAATATTAGATAGCTCTTCAAATCTAGGGTTTAATCACTTAAAATTGAGAATGTTACAGAAATAATTTGGAGAGTCAGCTACTAGGTGGAATTAAATCTGTAACAACTATGAAAAAAATACCGTTAATGCTCAAAATACCCCCAACATGCCCATGTTAAACAGTTAAATTAATCAATCATCCAATCAACAAATTGGCCAAGCAGATGTAAATGGACCACACCATATGCCACATTAATGCCTATCCATACTAATTCATATCCCTAGTTTCCTCACCATCTATTATCTTTCGAAGAACCATAGTGTAGCATATGGGGTTGTGTTAAACTTAGTCCTCAGCCTAAAGTGTCGCCACTTGCGCCGCCAAATTGCTAGCTTTTCAAGTGGTGCCAACTGGTAAGATGCTTCAGGTGGGCAACCGCATGTGCTAGCAGGGCAGAGGTCCTGTGTTTGTGCCTCGGTGTGACATCCTTTACAATAGCAGAACACGGTGTGGGACTAATAGAGATTCAGTCTTCTGGGTTATTCACAGGCATTCCTGCAGGGTGAGGGGTGTGAAGGCTGAAGGTAATTTCTAAACCCACTTCGTCTTGAAGGCTCTAATATGGAGAAAAACGACAGATAATTTACCCATCGCTAAGCCCTGCCCACCTTGGTTACTGTTGCAACCTTGAATAACATTTTCCCAGGAAGCCCAAATCTCTATTCAAACTACTAGCGAAATCCCCTCACAATCATCTCAAACTGTGTTTTATACACAATGATATTAAACCTAGATTACCAATTGCTAAACAGGAAACTCTCGGGTATGTTGTGGTGGACTGTCATTACAATTGCTTCACGAGAACCAGGTACAATTATGTTAATAGCGAGTCTCTGAATTCACTGTCAGCATGTAGTCAAAGCTACTAACTACATTTGGAGCTAACTAGTGCTCTCAAATCTTGTCCTGAATTCCAAGGCAGATGGGAGTTGTATTTATAACATGGCTAACATTTTGAGAAAACAGTTATATTAAGTGGTTAGCTAGCTAGCATTAGCAACATGTGGTGGTCAAAATGAGAGCTAGTTAACCAGCTGATCATTGCAGATTCAAAAAAGATTCCATAAACAGGCTCTGCATTTCAGGAATCACAGTAGCAAGTAACCCTGATGTACTGCTAAATTATTTAGCCATCCTGCTCTCCGTAGCCGATGTGAGCAAGGACTTTAACCAGGTCAACATTCACAAGGCCGCAGGGCCAGACGGATTACCAGGATGTGTACTCAGAGCATGCGCAGGACCTACTGGCAAGTGTCTTTATTGACATTTTCAACCTCTCCCTGACCGAGTCTGTAATACCTACATGTTTCAAGCAGACCAGCATAGTCCCTGTGCCCAAGAAAGCGAAGGTAACCTGCCTATATGACTACTGCCCCGTAGCACTCACCTCGGTAGCCATTAAGAGCTTTGAAAGGTTGGTCATGACTCACATTAACACCATCATCCCAGAAACCCTAGACCCACTACAATTTGCATACCGCCCCAACAGATCTGAAGATGACACAATCGCACTCCACACTGCCCTTTCCCACCTGGACAAAAGGAACACCTATGTGAGAATGCTGTTCATTGACTACAGCTGAACGTTCAACACCATAGTGTCCACAAAGCTCATCACTAAGCTAAGGACCCTGGGACTAAACACCTCCCCCTGCAACTGGAACCTGGATTTCCTGATGGGCCACCCCTAGGTGGTAAGGGTAGGCAACAACACATCTGCCACGCTGATCCTCAACACGGGGGCCCTTCAGGGGTGCGTGCTTAGTCACCTTCTGTACTCCTTGTTTACCCCGACTGTGGCCAAGCACGACTCCAACACCATCATTAAGTTTTCTGATGACACAACAGTGGTAGGCCTGATCACCGACAACGATGAGACAGCCTATAGGGAGGAGGTCAGAGACCTGGCAGTTTGGTGCCAGGACAACAACCTCTCCGTCAACGTGAGCAAGACAAAGGAGATGGTCGTGGACTACAGGATAAGGAGGGCCGAACACTCCCCATTCATATCAACGAGGCTGTAGTGGTTTGAGAGTTTCAAGTTCCTTCAGGTCCACATCACCAACAAACTATCATGGTCCAAGCACACCAAGACAGTTGTGAAGAGAGCACAACACCTTTCCCCCTCAGGAGACTGAAAAGATTTGGCATGGGTCCCCAGATCCTCAAAAAGTTATACAGCTCCACCATCAAGAGCATCCTGACCGGTTGCATCACTGCCTGGTATGGCAACTGCTCGGCATCTGACCATAAGGCACTACAGAGGGTAGTGCATACGGACCAATACATCACTTGGGCCAACATTCCTGCCATCCAGGACCTATATACTAGGCGGTGTCAGAGGAAGTGCCAAAAAATTGTCAAAGAATCCAGTCACTCACTCAAGTTATAGACTGTTCTCTCTGCTACCGCACGGCAAGTCTGGGTCCAAAAGGCTCCTTAATAACAGCTTCTACCCCCAAGCCATAAGAATGCTGAACAATTAATCAAATGGCCACACGGACTATTTACATTGATCCCCCCCCTTTGTTTTTACACTTCTGCTACTCGCTGTTTATTATCTATGCAATGTCACTTTACCCCTACCTACATGTACAAATGACCTCGACTAACCTGTTCTCCCGCACACTGACTTGGTACCGGTACCCCCTGTATATAGCCTCGTAATTGTTATTTTATTGTGTTAATTCTTATTTTTTTACTTTAGTTTATTTAATAAATATTCTCTTAACTCTATTTCTTGAAATGCATTGTTGGTTAGGGGCTTGTAAGTAAGCATTTCACAGTAAGGTCTACACCTGTTGTATTTGGTGCATGTGACAAATGCAATTTGATTTGATTTAAATCATTTCTTTTTTGAAGAAAACTCAGTTTTGCCCACTGCCTTTCATGCGTTTGAAATGTGAGCTTGTCGGAGGCGTCGGTCTCGACGACACTTGTTATCTATTGGAGCGCTGCAATTGGTTGCCCAATGATGGTTAGCATGATAATCAGATAAGTTTATATGTAAAAGGCTGGAGGCAATGCAATAGACTACATATCGCTCTCAAAATTAGATCAGACCCTGGGACCTCCACAATGTAAATACACATGGGTTCACGGAGACTGCATTCACAGTAAACGCTGCACATGTCGGCTCAATGGGAAATTACCTTTACATTTCAATCGCGCTATACCGCGGACCTGCCACCATACAGATAGAATTGAGCCCTTTATATATAATATTTAATATACTTAAATCATACTTCATTAACATATTTAAAGTATATTTTAAATGATCTAAATTGGAACAATTTTAAATACATTTAATGTCAATTTTATCTGTATTTTATTAGCATTTAAGTATCTGAATTGGGACACCTTTCTGTACTTACTGTAAGTATATTAGTATATTAGATAAATAGCAAAACAAATGTACTTTGAATACATCTTAAGTACCTTTTATTATTATTCCTCATAAATTTGAAATATACTAAAATGCTATTTAAAATCCTGCATTTTCTTTACAAAAAAAATTCATAATCATGTTTCAAGTATACTTTTACAAATACATCTCTACTGATTAACCAAATTAGCTACTGTAAATCCATGTAAATGTTACCTTGATTGACCAAGGCATCTTCTCAGCCAATGTTAAAATTCTATTTACAAACCATCAGTGGCTGGAGCATTAATTTAAAAATAACTTTTGCGAACTGTGCACAATTGGTATTTTACACTTTAGTCGTTCATGTTGTGGTAATAACTTAACATTTCAATAATGTGTGATGCTTAATTAAAAGTACAACATTATTCAGTTTGAAAATCAACATCAAAACGTTTGAATAAGCTAAATCTGAAGAATAATATCATGTTATAAATCCAAATTTCAACTGCTGAAAAGGATGCTGGGGAATATGCATTTTTGTGCACATATATTTTTGAAAGTAAACTTTAAATATATTTTGTGGACATTTAAGGTTAAGTATACTTATTTTTAAAGTATAATTAAGTACATTTTCTTGAGATTTGAAAAAGTATACGCTCAGTAAGCATGTTCCTCAGCTGTGCAATAAACAATTGTTATCATTGTCAACTTTCTCTGCACTCTTCTGAACAGGAATCCACAAAGAACTTCAAAACTCATTATTATTATTGCAAAAGTATTCATATCCCTTAGATTTATTCACATTTTGTTGTTAGAAAGTGGGATTAAAATGGATTTAAATTGTAATTTGTCAACAATCTACAAAAAATACTTAAATGTCAAAGTGAATGATTTCTATAAATGTTTTCAAAAGATGAATAGAAAATAAATAACTAAAATATAGTTGATGCATAAGTATTCAGCTCCTTGAGTCAATACATGCTAGAAACACCATTGGCAGCGAATACAGCGGTGAATCTTCTTGGTTAACTCTCTAAGAGCTTGACACACCTGGATTGTGCAATATTAGCCCTTAATTATTTTCATAATTCTTGAAGCGCTGTCAAGATTTTGTGCTCATCGCTACACAGCAATTTTCCGATCTTGCCATAGATTTTCAAGCAGATTTTAGTCAAAACTGTAACTTGGCCACTTGGGAACATTCACTGTCTTCTTAGTAAGCAACTCCAGCGTAGATTTGGCCTATTGTCCTGCTGAAAATGTGAAGTCCTGTCCCATTGCATGCTGTAAAGCAGACTGAATTAGGTTTTTCTCTAGGATTTTGCATGTGCTTAGCTCCATCCAGTTTCTTTTTATCCGGATAAACTCAAGCATACTCATAAAACGATGCAGCCACCATGCTTAAAAATAAGGCTGCAATTACTCAGTGATGTGTTGTGTTGGATATGCTCCAAATGTAAGGCTTTGCATTTATTTGTATTATTATTTTCCATTTGTCATTTAAATCATTATTGTGGAGTTACTAAAACATTGTTGAGCCATCCTCAGTTTTCTCCCATCACAGCCATTGAACTCTGTAACTGTTTTACAATCCCCAATGGCCTCATGGTAACATCCCTGAGCAGTTTAATTCCTGTCCTGCAGCTCAGTTCAGAAGGAAAACTGTATCTTTGATGTGTCTGGGTGGTTTAATACATAATCTACAGCATAATTATTAACTTGACCATAATTAAAGCGATATTCAATGTCTGATTTGATATTGTTGCCGATCTACCAATCACTGCCGTTTTATGAGGCTTCCGAAAGGCTCCCTAGTCTTTGTAGTTGAATCTGTGCTTGAAATTAAATACTTGACTGAGGGACCTTACAGATGTTATACTGTATGTATGGGGGACAGGGGAAGGGTTAGTCCTAAAAAAATAATGTCAACCCCTATTATTTCACAGTCCATGTAACATATTCTATGATTTGATAAGCCAAATTTGACTCAACTAATTTCAGCTCGCTTAAACAAAATACTTAAGCAATTAATATATGTTTTAGTATTCAAATTTTAATTAATCTTTACATTTATTTACTTTGACATTGAACAGTATTTTGGAGTTCATTGTTGGCAACAAATGACAATTAATAAATCAATTGTAATCCTACTTTTTAACACAATAAAATTTGAAGAAATATAAGGGTTATGAATGCCTTTGCAAGGCACTGTATACTTATAGTGTACGTGATCACTCACAAGCAGAGTTTCATTTAAAAAAAGCAATGCTTCAACTTAAAAACAAACTCCAACTGTAGTTGGAATAAATATACTAAATTACAATTAAAGGATTTGAAATTTGAGTGTTAATGAGTGTGTTTACATTTAATGATAGTGAACTTATTGAATACTGAAAGAATGAAAAACAATGAATTTAAAGTACACTTTTAATACGTGTGTTGAAGGTTGATGAAAGTAAATTTATAGAATACTAACAGACTGAAAAACAATGAATGTAAAGTATACTTTTAATAAGTGTATTGAAGGTTCATGACAGTATATTTATAGTATACTAAAAGACTGAAACAATAACTTAAATTACACTTTTAATAAGTATATTAAAGTGTGATGATAGCATATTTATAGTATACTAAAAGACTGAAAAAACAATTAATATAAAGTACACGTTTAAGTGTGTTGAAAGATAATGATATTATATTTATAGTATACATAAGATATACTAGAAAAAAAGTTCTCGTAATTGAAGTATATTATTTAAATTCTTTGTATATTTAAGTATACTTTTTTTTCCGCTTGGGATGGAAAAATCATTAAACATATTACCGATAATCCAAAGTCTAGCAGCCAAACTAAATACCATACTGTAGACTGGATCTCCAATTTGACACCAGTGCTTCAAAGGTTTCATTGATACTGTTTCTTAAACTGTAGAGGAAACTGCAAATGTAAACCCTCTTTTCATCAGGGAGATTGGTTTGTGTACTTTAGAGTTGGTTCCCAAGAGGGACGTGAAGCACCTCTGATTCTAATGAAATAAACGGGTGGATAATTATGAACTCTCTGGTGGCAGTGCTAGATAATTGCTGATTATGCGAGTCGGCCATTGTTTTTCCTCATTGCTCCGAGGATTAATGAGATGGCCACCAGTTTAGTGTAGCTGACTCACCTTTCAGTGTGGAAAGGTGCCAGTAATTGAAAATCGGTTGGTTCCAGCAGGGCCGGCTTTGGTCTTTTGGGGGCCCTAAGCGAGATTTGGTTGGGGGGAATCATTGATGGACAGCAATATTTAAACCTTGTCTTCCCTTTCAAGAAAATGTAAGTCAGGACTGAGACTAGACCACTCAGGAACACTCCACACCTCTTGGAAAGCCATTTTGTTCTGTCTTTGCTATTTACATTTGTGTAATTATCTTGCTGAAAAATGAAACTCTGTCCCATGGTTGGGTTTTCTGAAGACTGAGGGGGGTTTTCCTTTAACTTTTTACCTCGGCTTTGCTCCTGTCATATTTATTTTGATCCTCACAAACTCCATAGTCTCTGCCGATGACAAGCATACCCATAACATGATGCTTCCACCAAAATAGGCACAGTATCCCTGGTCAGGGAAGGCAATTATGGGACCTGGGCTGTGGTAAGGGCATGCAAAGTGCTTAGGATGCATTTACACAAGCAGCCCAATTCAGATCTTTGGCCAATTATTTGCATATATGATACCTATCTGATCTTTTTTCTAATGTGTAAACAGCAAAACAACACATGGAATCTGATCTTTTACTTCTGATTTATATTGCTTCCATATGTCCTCCATATGTGGATCTAAATCCTGATACAAACCCAATCTTCCATATGCAACCTCTGTCTGGGTGGCAGATAGCATAGCGAATAAGAGCGGTCGGCCATTACAACCAAAAGTTTGCTGGTTTGAATCCCCGTACCGACTAGGTGAAAAATCTGTCAATGTGCAAGGCACTTAACCCTAATTGCTCACGTAAGTCACTCTGGATAAGTGGATTATCATTATCATGCCAACCACCACACAATGTAAAGGAACACTGACAAGAAATTTGCATTGCATGCACTACCGGTCAAAAGTTTTAGAACACCTACTCAATCAAGGGTTTTTCTTTATTTTTACTATTTTGAAAAATAGTGAAGACATCAAAACTATGAAATAGCACATATGGAATCATGTAGTAACCAAAAAAGTGTTAAATAAATAAAAATCTATTTCATATTTGAGATTGTTCAAATAGACACCCTTTACATTGATGACAGCTTTGCACACTCGGCATTCTCAAAACCAGCTTCACGAGGTAGTCACCTGGAATGCATTTCAATTAACAGGTGTACCTTTTTTTTTTTTTTAAAGTGGAATTTCTTTCCTTCTTAATGTGTTTGAGCCAATCAGTTGTGTTGTGACAAGGTAGGGGTGGTATGCAGAAGATAGCCCTATTTGGTAAAATACCAGGTCCATATTATGGCAAGAACAGCTTCAAAAAGCAAAGAGAAACAACAGTTCATCATTACTTTAAGACATGAAGGTCAGTCAATACACATTTCAAGAACTTTGAAAGTTTCTTCAAGTGCAGTTGCAAAAAATATTAACCTCTATGGGCTAGGTGGGACGCTAGCGTGCCACCCGTGGTGCACTCCATCAACAGCAGGTGCATTTCAAGAGCGGCAAATTTGAATCCAAATAAATGTCAAAATTCAAATTTTTCAAACATACAACTATTTTACACCCTTTGAAAGATAAACATCTCCTTAATCTAACCACGTTTTACGATTTCAAAAAGGTTTTACGGCGAAAGCATAAATTTAGAGTATGTTAGGACAGTACATTTACAAGAGTTGTGTGTAATGTTTTGTCAAGTCAAAGACAGGGTCACCAAAACCATAAAACCAGCTAAAATGATGCACTAACCTTTTACAATCTCCATCAGATGACACTCCTAGGACATTATGTTAGACAATGCATGCATTTTTAGTTCTATCAAGTTCATATTTATATCCAAAAACAGCGTTTTACTATGGCATTGATGTTGAGGAAATCGTTTCCCTCCAATAACCGTCAGTCAAGTCAGCGTCACAAATTTAATAATTAAAATTAGAAAACATTGGTAAAATATTATATTGTCATTTAAAGAATTATAGATTTACATCTCTTGAACGCAATCAACTTGCCAGATTTAAAAATAACCGTACTGGGAAATCACACTTTGCAATAATCTGAGCACTGCGCCCAGAAAAATACGCGTTGCGATACAGACTAGACGTCATGTTGGGGAGATCTAAAATCGAAAATACTATGTAAATAATCCATTACCTTTGATTCTCTTCATCAGATGTCACTTCCAGGTATCACAGGTCCATAACGAATGTAGTTTTGTTCAAAAAAGCTCATCATTTATGTCCAAAAATCTCCGTCTTGTTAGCACATGATCTAAGCCAGCCGGACTTCTCGTCATGAACGAGGGGAAAAAATATATTTCCGTTCGTTCAAACATGTCAAACGTTGTATAGCATAAATCATTAGGGCCTTTTTTAACCAGAACATGAATAATATTCAAGGTGGACGAATGCATACTCTTTTATAACGTATTGGAACGAGGGTACCCAACATGAACTCGCGCGCCAGGTGTCTAATGAGACATCATCGTTCCATGGCTCTTGTTCGGTCAGATCTCCCTCCAGAAGACTCAAAACACTTTGTAAAGGCTGGTGACATCTAGTGGAAGCAATAGGAAGTGCCAAAATATTCCTCAGCCCCTGTGTTTTTCAATGGGATAGGTTTAAAGTCAATACAACACATCAGGTATCCACTTCCTGTCAGAAAATGTCTCAGGGTTTTGCCTGCCAAATGAGTTCTGTTATACTCACAGACACCATTCAAACAGTTTTAGAAACTTTAGAGTGTTTTCTATCCATATATAATAAGTATATGCATATTCTAGTTACTGGGTAGGATTAGTAACCAGATTAAATCGGGTACATTTTTTTTATCCAGACGTGCAAATGCTGCCCCCTAGCCCTAACAGGTTAACCTCTCTAGGCTAGGCGGGACGAATTCGTCCCACCTACGTAACAGCCACGGCTATCCTGTGGCGCGATTTTCAAAACCTTAAAAATCCTATTACTTCAATTTCTCAAACATATGACTATTTTACAGCCATTTAAAGATAAGACTCTCGTTAATCTAACCACACTGTCCGATTTCAAAAAGGCTTTACACCGAAAGCAAAACATTAGATTATGTCAGCAGAGTACCAAGCCAGAAATAATCAGACACCCATTTTTCAAGCCAGCATATAATGTCACCAAAACCCAGAAGACAGCTAAATGCAGCACTCACCTTTGATGATCTTCATCAGATGACAACCCTAGGACATTATGTTATACAATACATGCATGTTTTGTTCAATCAAGTTCATATTTATATCAAAAACCAGCTTTTTACATTAGCATGTGACGTTCAGAACTAGCATACCCCCCGCAAACTTCCGGGGAATTCGCTAACATTTTACTAAATTACTCACGATAAACGTTCACAAAAAGCATAACAATTATTTTAAGAATTATAGATACAGACCTCCTCTATGCACTCGATATGTCCGATTTTAAAATAGCTTTTTGGTGAAAGCACATTTTGCAATATTCTAAGTACATAGCCCAGGCATCACGGGCTCGCTATTTAGACACCCGGCAAGTTTAGCACTCACCATAATCATATTTACTATTATAAAAATGTCATTACCTTTTGTTGTCTTCGTCAGAATACACACCCAGGACAGCTACTTCAATAACAAATGTTGGTTTGGTCCAAAATAATCCATCGTTATATCCGAATAGCGGCGTTTTGTTCGTGCGTTCCAGACACTATCCGAAATAGTAAAGAAGTGTCACGCGCTTGGCGCAATTCGTGACAATAAAATTCTAAGTATTCCATTACCGTACGTCGAAGCATGTCAACCGCTGTTTAAAATCAATTTTTACGACATTTTTCTCGTAGAAAAGCGATAATATTCCGACAGGGAATCTCCTTTTCGGCAAACAGAGGAAAAAATCCCAAAGGCGGGGGCGGTCGGGGTCACGCGCATAAGCTAGTTTCTCTTGATGGGCCACTTGAGAAAGGCGATAATGTGTTTCAGCCTGGGGCTGGAATGACGACATTCTGTTTTTTCCCGGGCTCTGAGAGCCTATGGAAGACGTGGGAAGTGTCACGTTAGAGCAGAGATCCTTAGTAAATGATAGAGATGGAAAAGAAGTTCAACAAATGGTCAGACAGGCCACTTCCTGTAAAGGAATCTCTCAGGTTTTGACCTGCCATTTGAGTTCTGTTATACTCACAGACACCATTCAAACAGTTTTAGAAAATTTAGGGTGTTTTCTATCCATATGTAATAAGTATATGCATATTCTAGTTACTGAGTAGGAGTGGTAACCAGATTAAATCGGGTATGTTTTTTATCCAGCCGTGTCAATGCAGGTTAAGCGCTATGATGAAACTGGCTCTCATGAGGACCGCCACAGGAATGGAAGACCCAGAGTTACCTCTGCTAAGTACATTAGAGTTATCAACCTCAGAAATTGCAGCCCAAATAAATGCTTCACAGAGTTAAAGTAACAGACATCTCAAAATAAACTGTTCAGAGGAGACTGTGGGAATCAGGCCTTCATGGTCAAAATGCTGCAAAGAAACCAATACTAAAGGACACCAATAAAAAGAAGAGACTTGCTTGGGCCAAGAAACATGAGCAATGGACATTAGACCAGTGGAAATGTGTCCTTTGGTCTGGAGTCCAAATGGGAGATTTTTGGTTCCAACCGCTGTGTCTTTGTGAGATGGGGTGTGGGTGAACGGATGATCTACGCATGTGTATTTCCCACTGTAAAGCATGGAGGAGGAGGTGTTATGGTGTGTGGGTGCTTTGCTGGTGACACTGTCTGTGATTTATTTAGAATTCAAAGCACACTTAACCAGCATGGCTACCACAGCATTCTGCAGTGATATGCCATCCCATCTGGTTTGGGCTTAGTGGGAATATCATTTGTTTTTTTTTAACAGGACAATGACCCAACACACCTCCAGGCTCTGTTAGGGCTATTTGACCAAGAAGGAGAGTGATGGAGTGTTGTATCAGATGACCTGGCCTCCACAATCCCCCGACCTTAACCAAATTGAGATGGTTTGGTATGAGTTGGACTGCAGAGTGAAGGAAAAGCAGCCAATAAGTGCTCAGTATATGTGGGAACTCCTTCAAGACTGTTGGACTAGCATTCCAGGTAAAGCTGGTTGAGAGAATGCCAAGAGTGTGCAAAACTGTCAAGGCAAAGGGTGGCTACTTTGAAGAATCTCAAATCTAAAATATATTTTGATTGTTTAACATTTTTTGGGTTACTACATGATTCCATATGTGTTATTTCATAGCGGTGATGTCTTCACTATTATTCTACAATGTAGAAAATAGTAAAAATAAAGAAAAGCCCTTGAATGAGTAGGTGTTCTAAAACTTTTGAACGGTAGTGTATTTGTGCTACTTCAGAGGCTACATCAGTGTGAATGAGCAAATCTGATTTGGTCACATGTAAAACTGAGTGTGGACAGTCAGAAAAAAGATGAGGTATAGAAAGAAAATCCGTTTTGGGTTTAGGGTGGCTGTGTAAACACAGCCTTAGCTAGGACGTAATTCTTATTAATGTGAACATACCACTTATAAACACAAGATATCAAAACTGTGAAATTAGTTGTGTTTTTTTTTTAGGTAATTGATGAGGAGTACAGATGACTAAATTGTCACATGTACCCTTTTATACAACCACTCATAGATACATTGCATTCGGAAAGTATTCAGACCCCGTGACTTTTTCCACATTTTGTTACGTTACAGCCTTATTCTAAAATGGATTAAATCATTTTCCCTCATCAATACCCCCTACACACAATACCCCATAATGACCAAGCAAAAACAGGTTTGGATACATTTTTGCAAATGTATTAGACATGGAAAACTGAAATATCACATTTACATACAGTAAGTATTTAGACCCTTTACTCAGTACGTCGTTTAAGCACCTTTGGCAGCGATTACAGACTCGAGTATTCTTGGGTATGACGCTACAAGCTTGGCATACCTGTATTTGTGGAGTTTCTCCCATTCTTCTCTGCAGATCCTCTCAAGCTGGATGGGATCGTCACTGCACAGCTATTTTCAGGTCTCTGGCTGGGCCACTCAAAGACACTCAGAGACTTGTCCCGAAGCCACTACTGCATTGTCTTGGCTGTGTGCTTAGGGTCGATGTCCTGTTGGAAGGTGAAGCCTCGTCCCCAGCCTGAGGTTCTGAGCACTCTGGGGCAGGTTTTCATCAAGGATTCTGGACTTTGCTACATTCATCTTTGCCTTGATCCTGAGTAGTCTCCCAGTCCCTGCCGCTGAAAAACATAGCCACAGCATGATGCTGCCACCACCATGCTTCACCGTAGGGATGGTGCCAGGTTTCCTCCAGATGTGACACTTGGCATTTAGTCGAAACAGTTCAATCTTGGTTTCATCAGACCAGATAATCTTTTTTCTCATGGTCTGAGAGTCCTTTAGGTGCTTTTGGTAACCTCCAAGCGGTCTGTCATGTGCTTCTGTCTGGACAGAAGGCCTGATTGTTGGAGTGCTGCAGAGATGGTTGTCCTTCTGGAAAGTTCTCCCATTTCCACAGAAAATCTCTGGAGCTCTGTCAGAGTGACCACTGAGTTCTTGGTCACCTCTCTGACCAAGGCCCTTCTAACCCGATTACTCAGTTTGGCTGGGCGGCCACTCTGTTCTTGGGGACCTTCAATGCTGCAGAAATGTTTTGGACCCTTCCCCAGATCTGTGCCTAGACACAGTCCTGTCTTGGAGCTCTACAGACAATTCCTTTGACCTCATGACCTTATATAGACAAGTGTGTGCCTTTCCAAATCATTTCCAATCAATTGAATTTACCACAGGTGGACTCAAGTTGGAATCAAGTTGTTTAAACATCAAGGAATATCAATGGAAACAGGATGCACCTGAGCTCAATTTCGAGTATCATAGCAAAGGATCTAAATAAGGTATTTATGTTATTTTATTTTTAATAAATGTGAAAACATTTTTAAAAACCTTTTTCACTTTGTCATTATGGGGTACTGTGTGTAGATTAATGAGGAAAAAAGTAATTGAATACATTTTAGAATAAGGCTGTAACATAACTAAATGTGGAAAAAGGGACGGGTTCTGAATACTTTCTGAATGCACTGTAACTATTCCCAATACCCTAAAGGTTTAGAACATTTTCTAAATATCTGACATTCACACACAGTGTATGCCAAATTCATGGGCTGTATTGAGGTTTGACCTTGGCCAGTGTAAAGTAGTGGATATACTGTAGAAACACTTGGCTTGGAGGGAAGAGTGATTTCAATCAGGACTAAAAGTGTCAGCATGCTTCAGTTTGGCTGGCTGCTAGCCAAAGTCGGCTAGACGAACCGAATGAGTGTACTCGCATACTCCCTTAAAAGACCTTCTCTTGAAAAATGAGAAAAAAGCAGCAATAGTACTATAGTAGTGTTTGTCCTATTTGAGACATCGTAGCCAGTATACATTTCCTCAAAATAGTTAGTACTGATCTAAGATAACTCAAAGAAATGTACGTTTTTGTCAAGGAGATCTTAGTCACGCAATTTTACATCTAAGTAAGATTTTTGTTGCAGTATTTCTCAATGACAAAATCAGCAGAGAAACAAATAATCTCTCGTTGAATGAGAACAAAGACGTTATTGAATAATCCCTACAGTTGACGAATCACGAATGAAGGGGTGTAGACTTCGGCTGGCCTCGAGAAAAAATGTTTTGTGCCCGAACAGCCGAAAAACCCGTATGAAGTCCAAAACGAACAAAACGTCACAATGTTGTGATAATATATGCACAAACTCTTCCGAACTGTTTCGGCTGGGAAGCTTGTGAACGCCTTAATTGGAACAGAAGATGGAATGTGTGGCCTAAAAAGATCACTGGGAGGCATTCCTACCGCTGTATAGCATGATAAGTACAAAGACCATGTTAATGAGCATATACCCTCTCAGAGACAATTGATGAGCATGAAGAATGATCAGGGCCGGTTCCGGGCATAAGCGACATAAGCGGATGCTTAGGGCCCCTGGCCGCTAGGGCCCCCCCGCCCAAAAAGGAACTCAGAAGGGGTCTCAACATACTATTGAGAGTAAGAATAGTAGAATACACCAGGTGCAATTTCAAAATTTGGTTGTGCATCAGCAGTTTTTCTCTTATTATGTTAATCACTGATTGTCACTCAATTAGTAATGTCACCTAACAATTTTCAGATGGGTAGTAGGTCTAATCAGCCATCTAAACTTGTAGTAATCATGGCCAAATACTGACCGGGAAACGGGGGCAAGTGCCCAGGGGCCCTGACCTTAAGAGGGCCCTGATTTGATTTTGTTAGTCATTCTCACTCAGATATCATATTAAAACGGCATAAGTCATTACAAAACGAGTGGAATTATCTGAAATTTGTCCTAAAATTGCTAAGTTTTCTCTCCGCCCATGGCAAAATGTGGAGAATTGCAGGAAATGTACTTTTCACCATCAAGAAGGGGTCCACTAAAATATTCCCCCCCCAAACAAATCTTGCTTAGGGCCCCCAAAAGGCTAGAGCTGGCCCTGACACCGATGGCGTCAACAGACTGATATGCAGAGTAACCACCAACACCACAAAGCAAACAGCCACAAAATGATGCTTTTAATAACTAGTCAACTTTTATTTTTTTATTTTTTTTGTTTAATTTATTCCGATCTGACAATTGAATGTGTCCACAGCTGTCACATCGCTCTTTAAGACCATTAAATAGCAAATGGTTTGTTTGCATTCAAGTAGCAAAGGCACTATGCTAATGCATTAGGCAGATCATTTGTTTGCTGCTTTTAATGAATACGATGGTCTCATCAAGAGGAGAAGAGTCTTTTAATTATCTCTTGTCCATTCCTTATTCATCATGTGTGACGGAAAAGCAACACTTTGAATAGAGTAAAACATCTATAGCTTAACGCTCATTAACTCCTTCCTATTACATCATTTTGGTCAAGAAGCTGAAATTAGCATCTGTGTCTCTAAGGCTGTGTTTACACAGGCAACACAATATAGATATTTTGCCAGTTATTTGCATATCTGATCCCTACAGTATTTGATATTATCCCTAATGTGTTAACAAAGAAAAACCACATGGAATCTTATCGTTTGGCTTCCGATTTATACCGCCTCCATATGGCTGAATTTATACAGACAGCCCAATTCTGATCTTTTTTTCCCCCACTAACAATTGGACAAAATATCAGAATTGGGCTGCCTGTGTAAACACAGCCTAAGTGGATGTGAATCCTGATACAAACTCTATCCATATATATGCGACCTCTGTCTAGACTCTCCAATCACATTTTTTTGTCTCTGAAGTGTTTTTTTTGCACGACCTGCTGTTACCATGACAACCACACCACTTATTTTAGGAACAGTGACAGGAAATGAACATTGCATCTGTGTGCTACTTATAAGGCTACATCAGTGTGAATGCACAAATGCTCATTTCAAATGCATTCACACCGATGTAGCCCCTGATTGCTCAGTCCAAACTTCTTCCGTTTAAGAATGATGGAGGCCACTGTGTTCTTGGGGACCTTCAATGATGCAGAAATGTTATGGTACCACTCCCCAGATCTGTGCCTCGACATAATCCTGTCTCGGAGCTCTACGGACAATTCCTTCGTCCTCGTAGCTTGGTTTTTGCTCTGACATGCTCTGACATGTCAAATGTGGGACCTAATATAAACAGGTGTGTGCCTTTCCAAATCATGTCCAATCAATTGAATTGACCACAAGTGGTCTCTAATCAAATTGTAGAAACATCTCAAGGATGATCAATGGAAACAGGATGCACCTGAGCTCAATTTCAGTTCTCAAAGCAAAGGATTTGAATACTTATGTAAATAAGGTATTTCTGTTTGTTATTTTTAATACATTTGCAACAATTTCTAGAAACCTGTTTTCACTTTGTCATTATGGGGTATTGTGTGTAGATTGCTGATGATTTTTATTTATTTAATCCACTTTAGAATAAGGCTGTAATGTAACTAAATGTGGAAAAGGTCAAGGGGTCTGAATACTTTCCGAAGCGCACTGTATAAGTGAATTTGTCCCAATACTTTTGGTCCCCTAAAATGGGAGGACTATGTACAAAAAGTACTGTAATTTCTAAATGGAGATTTTTGGTTCCAACCGCCATGTCTTTGTGAGACGCAGTGTGGGTGAATGGATGATCTCAGCATGTGTATTTCCCACCGTAAAACATGGGAGAGGAGGTGCTATGGTGTGGGGGTGCTTTGCTGGTGACATGGTCTGTGATTTATTTAGAATTCAAGGCACACTTAACCAGCATTCTGGCTAGCACAGCATTCTGCAGCAATACACAATTCCAGCTGGTTTAGGCTTAGTGGGTCTATCATTTGTTTTTCAACAGGACAATGACCCAACACACTTCCAGGCTGTGTAAGGGCTATTTGACAAAGAAGGAGAGTGATGCGGTGCTGCATCAGATGACCAAGCCTCCACAATCCCCCGACCTTTTATTTCACCTTTATTTAACCAGGCAAGTTGAGAACAAGTTCTCATTTACAATTGCGACCTGGCCAAGATAAAGCAATGCAGTTCGACAACATACAAAAACACAGAGTTACACATGGAGTAAAACAACATACAATCAATGATGCAGTAGAAAAAAAAATAAGACTATATACAATGTGAGCAAATGATGTGAGATAAGGGAGGTAAAGGCAAAAAAATGCCATGGTGGCAAAGTAAATAAAGTATAGCAAGAAAAACACTGGAATGGTAGATTTGTAGTTTGAAGAAAGTTCAAAGTTAAAATATAAATAATATGGTGCAAAGGAGCAAAATAAATCAAATAAATAAATACAGTAGGGGAAGAGGTAGTAGTTTGGGCTAAATTATAGATGGGCTATGTACAGGTGCAGTGATCTGTGAGCTGCTCTGACAGCTGGTGCTTAAAGCTAGTGAGGGAGATAAGTGTTTCCAGTTACAGAGATTTTTGTAGTTCGTTCCAGTCATTGGCAGAAGAGAACTGGAAGGAGAGACGACCAAAGGAGGAGTTGGCTTTAGGGGTGACCAGAGAGATATACCTGCTGGAGCGCGTGCTACAGGTGGGTGCTGCTATGGTGACCAGTGAGCGGAGATAAGGGGGGACTTTACCTAGCAGGGTCTTGTAGATGACCTGGAGCCAATGTGTTTGGCGACGATTATGAAGCGAAGGCCAGCCAACGAGAGCGTACAGGTCGCAGTGGTGGGTAGTATATGGGGCTTTGGTGACAAAACGGATGGCACTGTGATAGACTGCATCCAGCTTGTTGAGTAGGGTATTGGAGGCTATTTTGTAAATGACATCGCCGAAGTCGAGAATTGGTAGGATGGTCAGTTTTACGAGGGTATGTTTGGCAGCATGAGTGAAGGATGCTTTGTTGCGAAATAGGAAGCCAATTCGAGATTTCACTTTGGATTGGAGATGATTGATGACCTCAACCAAATTGAGATGGTTTGGGATGAGTCGGACCGCAGAGTGAAGGAAAAGCAGCCAAAAAGTGCTCAGCATACAGTATGTGGCAACTCCTTCAAGACTGTTGGACACGCATTCCAGGTAAAACTGGTTGAGAGAATGCCAAGAGTGTGCAAAGCTGACATCAAGGCAAAAGGTGGCTATTTGAAGAATCTCGAATGTAAAATATATTTTGATTTGTTTAACACTGTTTTGGCTACTACGTGATTCCTTATGTGTTATTTCATAGTTTGGATGTCTTCACTATTATTCTACAATGTAGAATACTATTATGTATACATTTTTTCCTTTATATTTTTTTACCTATGGTTTAGTATTATTTGTAAATTATGTGTTTTTTTATATATATATTTTTTCAGTCTTTATGCGATGCACAATGCGGAGAACACCGGAAGAATTATCATTTTATTACCATAGTGAATTGTGATGTTTTATTATGTGGCAATTAATCCCATAAGAGATGGGAAAGGGGGATACCTAGTCAGTTGTACAACGGAATGCCTTCAACTGAAATGTCTTCTGCATTTAACCCAACCCCTCTGAATCAGAGATGTGCTTGGGGCTGCTTTAATCGACATTCACGTCTTCGGCGCCTGGGGAACAATGGGTTAACTGCCTTGCTCAGGGCAGAATGACAGATTTTTACCTTGTCAGCTTGGGGTTTCGATCCAGCAACCTTTCGGCCCAACACTCTAGGTCGATCCTACTTAGTGGTGTGTTGCGTAGGGCACTATCCTAAGTAGATACCTACATGATATGTCTACAGCTGTAAGGCACTAGCATCGGACAGTCTACAAGTATGACCTATGGACCACTGGGAAGAAACTGGTGATTAATGTAGCTATAGAGTCAAAGGGGTTTCAGGGTAAATGTTCAACTTTCAACAAATGTTATCCTACCAGAACACATGACTAGAGCATTTTACTAGTTGCATTGTAGTAGAGACTACACATGGCAAGGAATTATTATTGTTCCCATTTTTGGGGGGAGGTGGAAAGTCCACTGGACTCCCCGGGTCATTGGCGGGACTGACGCCGTTAGTTTCATAGAAAGGGGTTTCAGTCCCTCTCAAAGCGGAAAATGTATTATCAGAAGCAGAGTCCACTCTACACGTTGATGCTTTTATTCCTGAGACGGCAGCGGTGCTTGCGGAATTGTCTGAAGGACAAGAGAAGTGAATCTTAGCTACAGTATCGATGAGGGTAGTTGCTCACTCACAGAGACTGCTGAAATGAAGAAAAGAATAGTCAATCAGGTTTACTGATTGAATGTGACGAGATATCGTAATATCGGCTTGAGTCAGATTCTGCACCAAGAAGTGTCGAAACATTTTTCCCAAGGGGTCCTTTTGACAGATAGTCCTTGTGGATGACTGTGTTGCAGCCAGCATTAGGAGAAGACAGTGTGGTCAATGGAGACGGCATGGTTACTTGTGACCACAATTGGTTGTTTTTCAAATCCATCAGTAGGACCAAACAATCCACCAAGTCTGCTCCGAGTGGCAGATGTTCAGTTTTGAGGCTGGTCACATACATAGGGTGAACAAGCGATACGCCTTTGAAGTGTAGTTTCAACATGAGTTGCATTGTGAGAGGCGAGGTAGTCCGAGTGAAACCTCAAAATGTAGTGTCGCATCATTACGTTTTCCACCAATGTTTAGCTGGGATTGAGATCATTGAACAACGTTTGAGAGATGAGCAGTATTGTCAAGCCCGAATCAATAAGCGCATCACGGGTTAAGCAGTCCTCCAGGACTGTTTTGAGGTATGGCCTTTTTGAGTTGCATTTTGTGGTCATAATCCCCCAAAATTGGAGTGATTGTTCGCAACGGCGTGATGTTGTCATTTGTGTTCATGGTGAAAACAGATAGACTTATCGGAGTTCGAGTGGAATTGGCTATTGCGACGCCGTTTACCTTGTGCGTCGCAACATTTGTTTCCAAGTCTATAGTGAAAGCCCGTGGGCTTGTTTCTTGATCAAGCGGGCCCTGGATAGGGTCTCAAGTGAGAGTGGCGGTAAGTAGATTTTTTACGTCCTTGCAAAAGGTGTTAATTTTGGTGGAGCTGTTGTCCGGCAATTCTACACCTAGTCATGGTGACTCATTGTTTTACACTTTCTCCAATTTTTGGCGCTTTTGTACTTGTCTTAGCAGAGCTTCTAGAGAACATCGGTCTACGATTTGATCGTCATTGAGAAACAGATGCTTCACAAGTCCTCAAATGGCAGCTTCACTAAATAGTACCCCAAAAACACCAGTCTCAACGTCAACAGTGAAGAGGCGACTCTGGGATGCTGGCCTTCTAGGCAGAGTTCCTCTGTCCAGTGTCTGTTTTATTTTTCCCATCTTAATATTTATTTTTATTTGCCAGTCTGAGATTTGGCTTTTTCTTTGCTACTTTGCCTATAGATACAGACCTCCTCTATGCACTCGATATGTCCGATTTTAAAATAGCTTTTTGGTGAAAGCACATTTTGCAATATTCTAAGTACATAGCCCAGGCATCACGGGCTAGCTATTTAGACACCCGGCAAGTTTAGCACTCACCATAATCATATTTACTATTATAAAAGTTGTCTTCGTCAGAATGCACTCCCAGGACTGCTACTTCAATAACAAATGTTGGTTTGGTCCAAAATAATCCATCGTTATATCCGAATAGCGGCGTTTTGTTCGTGCGTCCCAGACACTATCTGAAATGGTAAATCAGGGTCGTGCGCATGGCGCAATTCGTGACAAAAAAAATCTAAATATTCCATTACCGTACTGCGAGGCATGTCAACCGCTGTTTAAAATCCATTTTTATGCAATTTTTCTCGTAAAAAAGCGATAATATTCCGACCGGGAATGTCCATTTAGCTAAACTGAGGAAAGTAAACAAAGCTTTCAGTCGACGCGGGCACGCGCCTGAGTCTCACAGTACTGTAACCAGCCACTACCCAAACGCGCTACTTTGTTTCAGCCAGAGCCTGCAAAGCCACGATTCAGCTTTTTGCCGCCTTCTGAGACCCTATGGCAGCCGTAGGAAGTGTCACGGGACAGCTAAGATCCTCACTCTTCAATAAACAGAGACAAGAAGAACGACACCTTGTCAGACAGGCCACTTCCTGCCTCAAACCTTGTCAGGTTTTTGCCTGCCAAATGAGTTCTGTTATACTCACAGACACCATTCAAACAGTTTTAGAAACTTTAGGGTGGTTTCTATCCATATGTAATAAGTATATGCATATTCTAGTTACTGGGTAGGAGTGGTAACCAGATTAAATCGGGTACGTTTTTTATCCAGCCGTGTCAATACTGCCCCCTATCCTAAACAGGTTAAAAAACAAGGACATTTCTAAGTGACCCCAAACTTTTGAACGGTAGTGTATATTAATCATGTCTTTGTTCAGCCACGTCCCAGAGAAACACAGAATATTATAGTTCTTCAGGTTCCTTTGATAGGATAGTCTCGAACGGAGCTCGTCCAGTTTGTTCTCTAGTGACTGTATGTTCGCCAACAGAACTTATCCTCTTACATCTAGACGTTCCGCTAGCGGAACACCTGCTCCAATATCCAATGATAGGCGTGGCGCGAATTACAAATTCCTCAAAAATACAAAAACTTCAATTTTTCAAATATATGACTATTTCACAGCATTTTAAAGACAAGACTCTCCTTTATCTAACCACACTGTCCGATTTCAAAAAGGCTTTACAGCGAAAGCAAAACATTAGATTATGTCAGCAGAGTACCAAGCCAGAAATAATCAGACACCCATTTTTCAAGCTAGCATATAATGTCACAAAAAACAAAACCACAGCTAAATGCAGCACTAACCTTTGATGATCTTCATCAGATGACAACCCTAGGACATTATGTTATACAATGCATGCATGTTTTGTTCAATCAAGTTCATATTTATATCAAAAACCAGCTTTTTACATTAGCATGTGACGTTCAGAACTAGCATACCCCCCGCAAACATCCGGTGAATTTACTAAATTACTCACGATAAACGTTCACAAAAAACATAACAATTATTTTAAGAATTATAGATACAGAACTCCTCTATGCACTCGATATGTCCGATTTTAAAATAGCTTTTCGGTGAAAGCACATTTTGCAATATTCTCAGTAGATAGCCCAGCCATCACGGCTAGCCATTTAGACACCGACCAAGTTTAGCCCTGATCAAACTCCGATTTACTATTACAAAAGTTTCATTACCTTTGTTGTCTTCGTCAGAATGCACTCCCAGGACTGCTACTTCAATAACAAATGTTGGTTTGGTCCAAAATAATCCATCGTTATATCCGAATAGCGGCGTTTTGTTTGTGCGTTCCAGACACTATCCGAAATGGTGACAAAAAAATTCTAAATATTCCATTACCGTACTTCGAAGCATGTCAACCGCTGTTTAAAATCAGTTTTTATGCCATTTTTCTCGTAGAAAAGCGATAATATTCCGACCGGGAATCTCCTTTTCGGCAAACAGAGGAAAAAATCACAAAGACGGGGGCGGTCAGGTCACGCGCCTAAGCCCACAGTCCCTTGATCGGCCACTTGAGAAAGGCGATAATGTGTTTCAGCCTGGGGCTGGGATGACGACATTCAGGTTTTTCCCGGGCTCTGAGCGCCTATGGACGACGTAGGAAGTGTCACGTTAGAGCAGAGATCCTTAGTAAAAGATAGAGATGGCAAAGAAGTTCCAGAAATGGTCAGACAGGCCACTTCCTGTAAAGGAATCTCTCAGGTTTTGACCTGCCATTTGAGTTCTGTTATACTCACAGACACCATTCAAACAGTTTTAGAAACTTTAGGGTGTTTTCTATCCATATATAATAAGTATATGCATATTCTAGTTACTGGGTAGGATTAGTAACCAGATTAAATCGGGTACGTTTTTTATACTGCCCCCTAGCCATAAGAGGTTAGGGTAAATGCGGTTTATTTGCTCTCCAATGTAGTCTCGTCAGGATACCGACACGTCGGCCTCTTTTGCGCCGTCACCACCTCTTTCGAGTCCCAGGGATTAGGGCCTGGTCCGGAGTAAGCAGTACTTCCAGACCTGCTGGAAATTGTCATCCAAATTGAGGTTCATGATCTCTGTTCTGATCTTCAGAAGCTGTTTTCGGTTAAATGATGGTAGAGACATTATGTACAAAAAAGTTTGTATTAAAAGAAAACACAAAATAGCAGAGTTGGTTAGGAGTCCGTAAAAAGCTTCTATCTACTGCAGCTCCATTCCAATGATGTGCCAAATCTACTATATGGCATTATTATAGGGAAGCCTAATCATTAGAATAACCCATCTCAATATTTGCAGCCATATAGGTGATAATATATAGGAGCTGATCTGTTGTCAATATTGTGGAATAATTTGAATGTAAGATGTGAACTGAGAAAGCTGATCTGAAAGCAGCGCTGCCTTTGTTTCGATCCTATCAGTATCAAATAGAGGTTTTCACGGATCCTCCTGTAGCTGAATACCCGAGACCCGATCCGGGACCCAAGCGGGTCCGTATCCAGAATTCTAAATAATGTCACGGGTCTGGGCCGGATCTGATATGATTGTTACGTGTATGTATAATTTTAAATGACTTGTCCGGATAGACCCATACAGATCAGATTGCGACAGCTGCAGGAGAGAGAGAGAGATTATGTATTATATACATATATGTATAAATTATGCTTCTGCTCTTTTCAGGAGAGTGGCACATGTAGCTTGTTGTTGGCCAATCATAAGTCATCAAAGCGGGCAATAGGCTACAGTCATAGAGCCATTGTGTTGGGCAAAAGTTAGGAGATATATAATCAATGAAACTTAGTTGGTTGCTGTCTCTCATCTCTCACACCCTCCTCCCTGTTCTCCATGTCACTCGCTCACACTCACAGTAGCCTACACACACTGCACGGCCCCTGCTAGAGCGTCACCTCTCTCTACCTCCCGCTTTATCAGCTCCGGTTAATAAAGTAACTTAAAAATGAATTATTCTGCTGCTTCCCTCACTCGGATTGGACTGGGTCTGGATCAGACCAGGTCTATATGGAAAGGATCTAGTTGTCCTTGGGTCTGTTCAGAACGGGTCTCTAATATTTTACAAATTAATTTATGCATATCGGGTCCGGATGGGAAAGCCCCAGGTCCTTTTCGGAAAGGATCCAACTTTTTGACCCGTGAAGGCCTCTAGTATCAAACCATGCTCCAACGATAAACTTAAAGCTAGCGGAACGCCTCGCCAATATCCAACGGTAGCGCCTGGTGCGAAATACGAAAAACCTTAAAAATGCTATAATTTCAATTTCTCAAACATATGACTATTTTACACCATTTGAAAGATAAGACTCTCCTTTATCTAACCACATTGTCCGATTTCAAAAAGGCTTTACAGCGAAAGCAAAACATTAGATTATGTCAGGAGAGTACCCAGCCAGAAATAATCACACGCCCATTTTTCAAGCTAGCATATATGTCACAAAAACCAAAACCACAGCTAAATGCAGCACTAACCTCAGATGACACTCCTAGGACATTATGTTATACAATACATGCATGTTTTGTTCAATCAAGTTCATATTTATATAAAAAAAACAGCTTTTTACATTAGCATGTGACGTTCAGAACCAGCATACCCACCGAAAACTTCCGGTGAATTTATTAAATTAGTCACGATAAACGTTGACAAAAAACATAACAATTATTTTAAGAATTATAGATACAGAACTCCTTTATGCAATTGCTGTGTCCGATTTTAAAATAGCTTTTCGGTGAAAGCACATTTTGCAATATTCTGAGTAGATAGCCCGGCCATCACGGCTAGCTATTTTGACACCCACCAAGTTTGGCACTAACCAAACTCAGATTTACTATAAGAAAAATTGGATTACCTTTGCTGTTCTTCGTCAGAATGCACTCCCAGGACTTCTACTTCAACAATCAATGTTGTTTTGGTTCCAAATAATCCATAGTTATATCCAAATAGCTCCGTTTTGTTCGTGCGTTCAAGTCACTATCCGAAGGGTGATGCGCCGGCGCATTTCGTGACAAAAAAAATCCAAATATTCCATTACCGTACTTCGAAGCATGTCAAACGCTGTTTAAAATCAATTTTTACGAGATTTTTCTCGCAAAATAGCGATAATATTCCAACCAGGAGACGTTGTATCTGTTCAAACACTGAAAGAAAAACATGGAGTCGTCACATGCACGTGTGCGCCAGTGCCATTGTCCTCAGAAGGACCACTCTCCAAAACCCCTGCTGTTTCGCCCAGAGACTGCAGAGCTATCATTCCACGTTCTGGCGCCTTCCTAGAGCCAATGAAAGCCTTAGAAAATGTCACGTTACAGCAGAGATCCTATATTTTCGATAAAGAGGCTATAGGAAGACAAGAAATGGTCAGACAGGGCACTTCCCATATAGAATCTTCTCAGGTTTTGGCCTGCCATATGAGTTCTGTTATACTCACAGACACCATTCAAACAGTTTTAGAAACTGTAGGGTGTTTTCTATCAAAATCGACTAATTATATGCATATTCTAGTTTCTGGGCAGGAGTAATAACCAGATTAAATCGGGTACGTTTTTTATCCGGCCGTGAAAATACTGCCCCCTATCCCAAACAGGTTAATGAAAGTTCTCCCTAGAAGATGTTTTTGGAAATGCATGCGAGTTCTTCGACGGTTATAGGAACGATGCATTGCTAAAGCCTAAGTTCCATCGCTATCGAGAAACCGGGGCCAAAGCAGTAGTCATCCTCACTACGAGCGCTCTGCCATTTCCACAATGCAGTCAGGTCTCATTGATCAAGAAGTAGCCGGTGCTGACTAGCTAGCTAGCAAAACCAAACAAGTCAACGTTCCATCAGTTCTCGAACTTTGTGGGTAAAAACAACCAGATATATTCAATCAACAACTCATTAAAAAAAAAAGATGATTGTGGACAAAAAAAAAAAAGGAGGACCGAGCACGCTCCCATTCTCATCGACGGGGCTGTAGTGGAGTAGGTTGAGAGCTTCAAGTTCCTTGGTGTTCACATCACCAACAAACTAACATGGTCCAAGCATACCAAGACAATGGTGTAGAAGGCACGACAAAACCTATTCCCCCTCAGGAGACTGAAAAGATTTGGCATGGGTCCTCAGAAGGTTCTACAGCTGCACCATCGAGAGCATCCTGACTGATTCCATCACGGCCTGGTATGTCAACTGCTCGGCTTCCAACCGTAAGGCCCTACAGAGGGTAATGCGTATGGCCCAGTACATCACTGGGGCCAAGCTTCCTGCCATCCAGGACCTCTATACCAGGCTGTGTCAGAGGAAGGCCCTAAAAATTGTCAAAGACTCCAGCCACCCTAGTCATAGACTGTTCTCTCTGCTACCCCACGGCAAGCGGTACCAGAACGCCAAGTCTAGGTCCAAGAGGCTTCTATACAGCTTTAACCCCGAAACTATAAGACTCCTGAACATCTAATCAAATGGCTATCCAGACTATTTGCATTTTGACCCCCCCCCCCCCGTCGTTTACGCTTCTGCTACTCTCTGTTATTTTCTATGCATACACTTTAGTGTAGTCACTTTAATAACTCTACCAACATGTACATATTACCTCAATTACCTTGACTAACCGGTGAACCCGCACATTGACTCTGTATCGGTGCCCCTGTATATAGTCTCCCTATTGTTATTTTACTGCTGCTCTGTAACTAATTGTAACTTTTATTTCTGATTCGTATTTTTTAAACTGCATTGTTGGTTAGGGGCTTGTAAGTAAGCATTTCACTCTAAGGTCTACACCTGTTGTATTCGGCGCATGTGACTAATACAATTTGATTTGATTTTCACATTGTGTGCGCGAGAGTTACAAAATAAATGTACACATACATGTTATTCAATCATTGCACCCACACTGATCATTGAATTAATGAAAAGGAAAATAGCAATCAGTGGTTCATTATATTTTTAATACAGGCCTACACATTGCATAACCACAGCGCATTCCTGTTTAGTGAGACTTGTTTCCCAGTTGTTTGATTGTCGGTGGTTATTGCAGGGAAATTACCCTGGGTAATTGGGTGTCTCTGCTTTAGGTGATCCATGTGCCACAGACATCAAAGCAATATTCCAGACTAATTGTCATTTCAGCGTCCCTGATATTTCCGATGTATGACATTTCATTATTCATTTAATTGGGTGGCTAGATAGGGCCCACAGAGATTTAACAAAGAAAATGTCTGATCATCCCCTCCCTATTACCTATTACAACTGAATACCTTTTCAGCTGAGCTGTTTAAACTGATAGTTTTTTTTGTCAGAGCTCTCTGCAGAGCATGAGTATGAACCCCCTCCATTTGATGAGGTACTGTCGAAATACAAGTCACTTCACCGATGTGCTTCGTTGATTTACACTCGTATGACCTGATTAGGCATTTCTTCATTATTCATGGAACAGAAAGCTCCCTGAATGCAGACACTGTTGTACTCACACGGAGGGGGATATGACAGCATTGTCTCTCACCCTTGTTAGAATTCAGCTGTGAGTAATGGGAGACACATACAGACACCCTCAGTCTCATTAGAGGCCAGCACCATGTGTCCAACACTATGGATGGTGAACGCCTAAACAGTCACTTGCCAACAGTCAATGCACATTTATTTTCATTGCAACATACAGGTAACTGCCAAAATAATGGAAGCACTTGAGTAAAGTAGGGATACAAAGTATATTGAAAGTGGGTGCTTTCTCACATGTGTGGTTCCTGAGTTAATTAAGCAATTAACACCCCATCATAATTAGGATCATCAACAACAACACCAAATTATGGAATTTCTCATGGAAGAATGGTGTTGCATCCCTCCAATAGAGTTCCAGACACTTGCAGAATCTATGACAAGGTGCATTGAAACTGTTCTGGCTCGTGGTGGCCCAATGCACTAAGACACTTTGTTGGTGTTTCCTTTATTTTGGCAATTACCTGTATATTCAACAGCAGGGCACCATATATTGACATCCATAGGTCACTGTTAACCATTTAACCATTGCAATAAGTGGAAGCATTGACTGCTTTCAAAAATAACATATTAACTGTTTATTAACAGTTGTGGTTAATCAATTGCATGAAGCCATGTCTCTCTTTGAGCCACCAGATAACATTACATCTCAAAAGATGACCTTATTTAAAAGTCACTGCAGTAATAAAGAATTAAAAAAATATATATATATCAAATTTACATAAGTATTCAGGCCCTTTACTCAGTACTTTGTTGAAGCACCTTTGGCAGCAATTACAGCATAGTGTCTTCTTGGATATGACGCCACAAGCTTGGCACACCTGTATTTGGGAACTTTCTCCCATTCTTTTCTGCAGATCCTCTCAAGCTCTGTCAGGTTGGATGAGGAGCGTTGCTGCACAGCAATTTTCAAGTCTCTCCAGAGATGTTTGATCGGGTTCAAGTCCGGGCTCTGGCTGGGCCACTCAAGGACATTTAGAGACTTGTCCTGAAGCCACTCCTACATTGTCTTGGCTGTTTGATTAGGGTCATTGTCCTGTTGGAAGGTGAACCTTCGCCCAGTCTCAGGTTCTGAGTGCTCTGGAGCAGGTTTTCATCAAGGATCTCTCTGTACTTTGCGCCGTTCATCTTTCCCTCGATCCTGACTAGTGTCCCAGTCCCTGCCGCTGAAAAACATCCCCACAGCAAGATGCTGCCACCATAGGGATGGAGCTAGGTTTCCTCCAGACGTGAAACTTGCCATTCAGGCCAAAAAGTTCAATCTAGGTTTCATCAGACCAGTGAATCTTGTTTCTCAGGGTCTGAGAGTCCTTTAGGTGCCTTTTGGCAAACTCCAAGCGGGCTCTTATGCCTTTTACTGAGGAGTGGCTTCCATCTGGCCACTCTACTGTAAAGGTCTGAATGGTGGAGTGCTGCAGAGATGGTTGTCCTTTTGGAAGGTTCTCTCCACAGTTTGGCCGGGCGGCCAGCTCTAAGAAGGGTCTTGGTGTTTCGAAACTTATTCCATTTAAGAATGATGGAGGCCACTGTGTTTTTGGGGATCTTCAATGCTGCAGAAATGTTTTGGTACCCTTCCCCAGATCTGTACCTCGACACAATCCTGTCTCGGAGCTCTACGGAAAATTCTTTCGACCTCATGGCTTGGTTTTTGCTCTGACATGCACTGTCAACTGTGGGACCTTATATAGACAGGCGTGTGCCTTTCCAAATCATGTCCAATCAATTGAATTTACCACAGGCGGACTCCAATCAAGTTGTAGAAACATCTCAAGGATGATCAATGGAAACAGGATGCACCTGAGCTCAATTTCGAGTCTCATAGCAAAGGATCTTTTTCCACAAAATGTGGAAAAAGTCAAGGTGTGAATATTTTCTGAATGTACTGTTTATTGTATTTATTTTTGAATGTAACTGCACATACACAAACAGTGGTGGTGATCTCAGGCATAATGCTGCACCTGCTAATGCATAACCTCTGTTTAGAGTGTGTGTAAATCTTACTCGCACTAGTATGGTTAAATGTGATTAATATATGAAATCTGAAATCTTCATCCCTAACAAGAACATTTTCCGACAACATAGAACGGCCAAAGGGGGCGGTGTTGCAATCTACTGCAGAGATAGCCTGCAGAGTTCTGTCCTACTATCCAGGTCTGTACCCAAACAATTTGAACTTCTACTTTAAAAAATCCACCTCTCTAAAAACAAGTCTCTCACCTTTGCCGCCTCCTATAGACCACCCTCTGCCCCCAGCTGTGCTCTGGACACCATATGTGAACTGATTGCCCCCCATCTATCTTCAGAGCTTGTGCTGCTAGGTGACCTAAACTGGGACATGCTTAACACCCCAGCCATCCTACAATCTAAGCTTGTTGCCCTCAATCTCACACAAATGATCAATGAACTACCAGGTACCACCCCAAAGCCGTAAACACGGGCACCCTCATAGATATCATCCTAACCAACTTGCCCTCTAAATACACCTCTGCTGTTTTCAACCAAGACCCCAGCGATCACTGCCTCATTGCCTGCATCCGTAATGGGTCAGCGGTCAAACGACCTCCACTCATCACTGTCAAATGCTCCCTGAAACACTTCAGCGAGCAGGCCTTTCTAATCGACCTGGCCCGGGTATCCTGGAAGGATATTGACCCCATCCCGTCAGTAGAGGATGCCAGGTTATTTTTTTAAATGCCTTCCTCACCATCTTAAATAAGCATGCCCCATTCAAGAAATTTAGAACCAGGAACAGATATAGCCCTTGGTTCTCTCCAGACCTGACTGCCCTTAACCAACACAAAAACATCCTGTGGCGTTCTGCATTAGCATCGAACAGCCCCCCTGATATGCAACTTTTCAGGGAAGTTAGAAACCAATATACACAGGCAGTTAGAAAAGCCAAGGCTAGCTTTTTCAAGCAGAAATTTGCTTCCTGCAACACAAACTCAAAAAAGTTCTGGGACACTGTAAAGTCCAAGGAGAATAAGAACACCTCCTCCCAGCTGCCCACTGCACTGAGGATAGGAAACTATGTCACCACCGATAAATTCACTATAATTGAGAATTTCAATAAGCTTTTTTCTACGGCTGGCCTTGCTTTCCACCTGGCTACCCCTACCGCAGTCAAAAGCACTGCACCCCCCACAGCTACACACCCAAGCCTTCTGCTGCAAAATCTGGACCCCTAGAAATCAGCCGGGCTAGACAATCTGGACCCTTTCTTTCTAAAATGATCTGTCGAAATTGTTGCAACCGCTATTACTTGCCTGTTCAAACTCTCTTTCGTGTCGTCTGAGATTCCCCAAGATTGGAAAGCAGCTGCGGTCATCCCCCTCTACAAAGGGGGGGGACACTCTTCACCCAAATTGCTACAGACCTATATCTATCCAACCCTGCCTTTCTAAGGTCTTCGAAAGCCAAGTCAACAAACAGAATACCGATCATTTCGAATCCCACCGCACCTTCTCCGCTATGCAATCTGGTTTCAGAGCTGGTCATGGGTGCACCTCAGCCACGCTCAAGGTCCTAAACGATATCGTTACCGCCATCGATAAGAAACAATACTGTGCTGCCGTATTCATTGACCTGGCCAAGGCTTTCGACTCTGTCAATCACCACATTCTCATCGGCAGACTCAATAGCCTTGGTTTCTCAAATGATTGCCTCGCCTGGTTCACAAACTACTTCTCTGATAGAGTTCAATGTGTCAAATCGGATGGCCTGTTGTCCAGGCCTCTGGCAGTCTCTATGGGTGTGCCACAGGGTTCAATTCTTGGGCCAACTCTTTTTCTCTGTATAGATCAATGATGTCGCTCTTGCTGCTGGTGAGTCTCTGATCCACCTCTATGCAGACGACACCATTCTGTATACTACTGGCCATTCTTTGGACACTGTGTAAACTACCCTCCAGACGAGCTTCAATGCCATACAACTCTCCTTCTGTGGACTCCAACTGCTCTTAAATACAAGTAAAACTAAATGCATGCTCTTCAACCGATCGCTGCCTGCACCTGCACGCCCGTCCAGCATCACCACTCTGGACGGTTCTGACTTAGAATATGTGGACAACTACAAATACATAGGTGTCTCGTTAGACTGTAAACTCTCCTTCCAGACTCACATGAAACATCTCCAATCCAAAGTTAAATCTAGAATTGGCTTCTTATTTCGCAACAAAGCGTCCTTCACTCATGCTGCCAAACATACTCTCGTAAAACTGACCCTCCTACCGATCCTCGACTTCGGCGATGTAATTTACAAAATAGCCTCCAATACCCCACTCAATAAACTGGATGCAGTCTATCACAGTGCCATCCGTTTTGTCACCAAAGCCCCATATACTACCCACCACTGCGACCTGTACGCTCTCTGCTCACTGGTCACCATAGCAGCACCCACCTGTAGCACGCGCTCCAGCAGGTATATCTCTCTGGTCACCCCCAAAGCCAATTCCTCCTTTGGCCATCTCTCCTTCCAGTTCTCTGCTGGCAATGACTGGAACGAACTACAAAAATCTCTGAAACTGGAAACACTTATCTCCCTCACTAGCTTTAAGCACCAGCTGTCTGAGCAGCTCACAGATCACTGCACCTGTACATAGCCCATCTATAATTTAGCCCAAACAACTACCCTTCCCCTACTGTATTTATTTATTTATTTTGCTCCTTTGCACCCCATTATTTCTATTTCTACTTTGCATTTTCTTCCACTACAAATCTACCATTCCAGTGTTTTACTTGCTATATTGTATTTACTTTGCCACCATGGCCTTTTTTGCCTTTACCTCCCTTATCTCACCTCATTTGCTCACATTGTATATAGACTTAATTTTCTACTGTATTATTGACTGTATGTTTGTTTTACTCCATGTGTAACTCTGTGTTGTTGTATGTGTCTAACTGCTTTGCTTTATCTTGGCCAGGTTGCAATTGTAAATTAGAACTTGTTCTCAAGTTGTCTACCTGGTTAAATAAAGGTGAAATAAATAAATAAAATAAATATAACAGATTATATCTCATTATCAGATTGTGACATTGTATGTGAGTGATACTTGAATTGTATTTCTGTTCATGTCCTTTCTATAAATCTGAGTAAATCTTCAGTTTTCACATGTGTAACTCTGTGTTGTTGTATGTGTCTAACTGCTTTGCTTTATCTTGGCCAGGTTGCAAATGTAAATGAGAACTTGTTCTCAAGTTGTCTACCTGGTTAAATAAAGGTGAAATAAATAAATAAAATAAATATAACAGATTATATCTCATTATCAGATTGTGACATTGTATGTGAGTGATACTTGAATTGTATTTCTGTTCATGTCCTTTCTATAAATCTGAGTAAATCTTCAGTTTTCACAAAAAAAGTTAAATTACCTCTGAGTCAAACGGTTCAGGAGGATGTGAGGACATGGAGATTGTTCCTGTCACCGTGACAGCTGTGTCCCAGGCTGCACACGGACACTGGTGACTGACAGCCAAGAAGTTGGGAGGATGACTGGCTCAGCACGGACAGTGGCAGATACAGATGTCACACGCAGCACAGGCCCATCTTCCACGTGGTAACGGAGAGGCCCAGGGATCATAGGAACAGGGCAGGGGTGGTGTGTCATTGTGAATAAATTAGCATCTTCTGAATTTTGAATACTTTCCCTTCATGGATTGTTTAGCTCTCACTGATTGTTTGTGTATCAACAAGAACATTTACAAAGCATACTTGAAGTGTTCCTGGTGGCTGTAAGGAGTTAACATTATCACATTATATAGTCTAATTCAGTGTGAATGAATGACACACAGCAACCTCCATTCTGGTTGAGAAGCTGCTCCATCATAAACACACTCACAATCCTCTGGAGAAATACCCACTCAGTGATTTTGGAGTGCTGGAGCCCTGCAACTCCCATCACACTCTTCATGACTCCGCTGTCAGGTAAGATCATATGACTGGCCATGTTGGAAATACGTTTAGGCAGTTATGGAATTCAAAAGCACAGGTTGGCCAGATTAACATGCATATAATGGAGAGGTTGGAGAGGCTGTCTTAATGCAGCTGACTCCAGCTGACTAATTAGATATGACAAAGTTCAGAGTCTCTCGAGGTAGGGATTAAGAACACAGTGTGCAATGAAGGCCCCTCGGACAAAATCGATTATGACAGAAATCCTTGATGAATAATGAATGTGGTCATTTAGCAGGGGAATGCTGCTGTTGGAAGTTCGTTGTGTGATGATAAAGACAGGTTGCCCAGTATGAATGAGCTGGACTGAGCCATTCCCAAAAGATTGATCGTAAGAGATCCCTTAGCCATCAATGTCATCGAATACCGGGTCAAGGTCATGGATGCAACTGCCAAGACAAAGCACCTTTTAATTTGTGAAATAGCGTTTACTCACTTTTTATTTGGTTAATTATCGTTTACCCACGTATTATTGAGTTCCCAGCATTGGTCAATGCTCAGAATGATAATATTATTGGTCAGAGTTCTAATCATGCCTGTCTCTCTGCGAACGTGATTCAGGTATACTCGTTATGTTTGCCTGCTCCCCCCGGATTTGCTTTGTTAGCAGCGCATTCATTCACCACTCTGTTCAACGGCAAACTCCGCCAAAGGCGGATCTACCTCAGCCCAGACCAACCTTGGCAAGTGGCAGAGAGAGGCCGCTGACAGTGGGTTTGTGATATGCCGGACATAAGACAATTTTTAAACGTCCATCGACTCCTGTCACAGGCGTCGTATTGAATAGACCAAGGCGCAGCGAGGATAGTGCTCATTCTGAATACTTTAATGAATAACACTTTACAAAATACCAAAAACGACCAACAGTTCCGTCAGGTACAATAACTTAACGGAAAATAAACACCCACAAAACTCAACGAAAAACAGGCTGCCTAAGTATGGCTTACAATCAGAGACAACGAAAGACACCTGCCTCTGATTGGAAACCATACTCGGCCACACATGGAAAATGAAACATAGAAACAGAAAACTAGAACAAATCCCCTAGAAACAAACCAACCCCAAAACACACAAAACAACCCCCCTGCCACGCCCTGACCATACTACTATGGCAAAATGACCCTTCTCACTGGTCAGGACGTGACAGTACCCCCGAAGGTGCAGACCCCGATTGCACCCTAAACAAAAAACCCACAAAAACCCCAAACCTAAAGGGAGGGAAGGGAGGGTGGCCACTGTCTACGACGGTTCCTGTGCTACACCCAACCCTTCCGCCAATCCTCCAGCTACGGAGGTGGCTCTGGCTCCGGGTGTAGCCCCCGTTCTGCGCTGCTGACCCCCGCTGTAGGCTCTGGGCTGTAGACCGTTACCGGAGGCTCTGGGCTGTAGACTGTTACCGAAGGCTCTGGGCTGTAGACTGATACCGAAGGCTCTGGGCTGTAGACCGTTACCGAAGACTCTGGGCTGCAGACCGTCGCCGAAGACTCTGGGCTGCAGACCGTCGCCGAAGACTCTGGGCTGCAGACCGTCGCTGGAGGCCCCGGGCTGAGAGGCGTCGCTGGAGACCCCGGGCTGAGAGGTGTCGCTGGAGGCCCCGGGCTGAGAGGCGTCACTGGAGGTCCCGGGCTGAGAGGCGTCGCTGGAGGCCCCGGGCTGAGGGGCGTCGCTGGAGGCTCCGGGCTGAGGAGCGTCGCTGGAGGCTCCGGACTGGAGAGCGTCGCTGGAAGCTCCGGACTGGAGAGCGTCTCTGTAGGTTCCAAACTGGGGAACTTCGCTGCAGGCTCCATGCCATGGATCATCACTACTGGTTCTGCGCCATGGATCATCACTGGAGACTTTGTGCCATGGATCATCACTGGTGGCTCCGGGCCATGGGTTATCACTGGAGGCTTCGTGCCATGGATCATCCCTACAGGCTCCGGGCCATGGATCATCACTGGAGGCTTTGTGCCATGGATTAACACTACAGGCTCCGGGCCATGGATCATCACTGGAGGCTTCGTGCCATGGATTATCGCTGGAGGCTTCAGACCATTGATCATTACTGCAGGCTTCCTACGAGGAGCTGGAACCGGTCTCACCAGACTGGGGAGAAGCACTGAGCACCGCGTGCTCAAAGCAGGCACCGGCCGTACTGGGCTATGGTGGCGCACTGGAGGGAGAGTGCGCGGAGCAGGCACAGGACGTACTGGGCTATGGTGGCGCACTGGAGGGAGAGTGCGCGGAGCAGGCACAGGGTACACTGGGCCTTGGAGGCGCACTGGAGGTCTGGCGCTTAGGGCTGGCACAACCCATCCTGGCTGGATGGTCACTGTAGCCCGGCACGGGCGGAGCGCTGGCACCGGGCGAACTCAGCTGTGCTGTGGAATGAGGGCTGCCGTGCGTAGAGCAGGCGCAGGATAAACTGGGCCAAGAAGACGCACTGGCGGCCAGATCCGTTGTGCTGGCGCACTTCTCCCTGGCTGCCGGCCAACTCTCGCACGGCAACGCTGAGGAGCCCGTACCGACCGCATCGGACTGTGCATGCGGATGGGCGAGATAGTGCGCATCACTCCTTAATGCATTTCTCGCCCCTCTGCACGCCCGCTCCGCAGTGCCCTTTCCGCCAGTACCATTTCCCGGAATCTCGCGTCGAACTCAGTGCTTGACTCCTTTATTGGCTTTGGTTTGCTCCACGGCTCTCTCTTGTACGCCCGGGAAGTTAGGGGCTCCCCCCTGACCTAGCCAAATTACCCGTATGCCCCCCACACATTTTTTGGGGGGGCTGCCTCTCAGCCTCCTCCTGCTGTTCCAGCCATTCCTCCCAGTAACGCCTTTCCACCTTCGCTGCCTCTATCTCCTCCGGCGGGCGGCGTTACTCTCCCGGCCTTGTCCACGGTCCTGCCCCATCCAGGATTTCCTCCCAGGTCCACGACTCAACGTACCTCCTCCTACGCTGCTTGGTCTTCTTATGGTGGGTGCTTCTGTCACAGGCGTCGTATTGAATACCCCAAAACACACAAAACAACCCCCCTGCCACATTTACATTTACGTCATTTAGCAGACGCTCTTATCCAGAGCGACTTACAAATTGATGCATTCACCTTATGATATCCAGTGGAACAACCACTTTACAATAGTACTATCTATATGTTATTTTTTTTTTGGGGGGGGGGGGGGGGGGTTAGAAGGATTACTTTATCCTATCCCAGGTATTCCTTAACCTCTATGGGCTAGGTGGGACGCTTGCTACTCAACAGCCAGTTGAATCCTGTGGCGCGTTATTCAAATACCTTAGAAATGCTATTACTTCAATTTAAAAAAAATATGACTATTTTACACCATTTTAAAGATAAGACTCTCGTTAATCTAACCACACTGTCCGATTTCAAAAAGGCTTTACAACAAAAGCAAAACATTAGATTATGTCAGCAGAGTACCCAGCCAGAAATAATCAGACACCCATTTTTCAAGCTAGCATATAATGTCAAATAAACCCAAACCACAGCTAAATGTAGCACTAACCTTTGATGATCTTCATCAGATGACAACCCTAGGACATTATGTTATACAATACATGCATGTTTTGTTCAATCAAGTTCATATTTATATCAAAAACCAGCTTTTTACATTAGCATGTGACTAGCATGTGACTAGCATTCCCACCGAACACTGCCGGTGAATTTACTAAATTACTCACGATAAACGTTCACAAAAAGCATAACAATTATTTTAAGAATTATAGATACAGAACTCCTCTATGCACTCGATATGTCCGATTTTAAAATAGCTTTTCGGTGAAAGCACATTTTGCAATATTCTCAGTAGATAGCCCGGCATCACAGGGCTAGCTATTTAGACACCCAGCAAGTTTAGCACTCATCAAAGTCAGATTTACTATAAGAAAAATGTTATTACCTTTGTTGTCTTCGTCAGAATGCACTCCCAGGACTTCTACTTCAATAACAAATGTTGGTTTGGTCCAAAATAATCCATCGTTATATCCAAACAGCGGCGTTTTGTTCGTGCGTTCAAGACACTATCCTAAAGGGTAAATAAGGGTGGCGAGCATGGCGCAATTCGTGACAAAAAATTCTAAATATTCCATTACCGTACTTCGAAGCATGTCAACCGCTGTTTAAAATACATTTTTATGCCATTTTTCTCATAAAAAAGCGATAATATTCCGACCGGGAATCTGCGTTTAGGTAAACAGACAAAAGAAAAGAAAGCATTCGGTCGACGCGGGCACGCGCCTAAGCCCATAGTACTCTGAGTGGCCACTTGCCAAAAGCGATAAAGTGTTTCAGCCAGAGCCTGCCTCGATATCGTTCAGCTTTTTTCCCGGGCTCTGAGAGCCTATGGAAGCCGTAGGAAGTGTCACGTTATTGCACAGATCCTCAGTTTTCAATAAAAAGAGCCAAGATGAAACACTACTTCTCAGACAGGCCACTTCCTGCATGAAATCTTCTCAGGTTTTGGCCTGCCATATGAGTTCTGTTATACTCACAGACACCATTCAAACAGTTTTAGAAACTTTAGGGTGTTTTATATCCAAAGCCAATAATTATATGCATATTCTAGTTACTGGGCAGGAGTAGTAACCAGATTAAATCGGGTACGTTTTTTATCCGGCTGTGTCAATACTGCCCCCTAGCCCTAACAGGTTAAAGAGGTGGGGTTTCAGGTGTCTCCGGAAGGTGGTGATTGACTCCGCTGTCCTGGCATCGTGAGGGAGCTTGTTCCACCATTGGGGTGCCAGAGCAGCAAACAGTTTTGACTGGGCTGGGCGGGAACTGTGCTTCCGCAGAGGTAGGGAGGCGAGCAGGCCAGAGGTGGATGAACGCAGTGCCCTTCTTTGGGTGTAGGGACTGATCAGAGCCTGAAGGTATGGAGGTGCCGTTCCCCTCACAGCTCCGTAGGCAAGCACCATGGTCTTGTAGCAGATGCGAGCTTCAACTGGAAGCCAGTGGAGTGTGCGGAGGAGCGGGGTGACATGAGAGAACTTGGGAAGGTTGAACACCAGACGGGCTGTGGCGTTCTGGATGAGTTGTAAGGGTTTAATGGCACAGGCAGGGAGCCCCGCCAGCAGCGAGTTGCAGTAATCCAGACGGGAGATGACAAGTGCCTGGATTAGGACCTGCGCCGCTTCCTGTGTAAGGCAGGGTCATACTCTGCGAATGTTGTAGAGCATGAACCTACAGGATCGGGTCACCGCCTTGATGTTAGCGGAGAACGACAGGGTGTTGTCCAGGGTCACGCCAAGGCTCTTAGCACTCTGGGAGGAGGACACAATGGAGTTGTCAACCGTGATGGCGAGATCATGGAACGGGCAGTCCTTCCCCGGGAGGAAGAGCAGCTCCGTCTTGCCGAGGTTCAGCTTGAGGTGCCACACCCTGACCATACTACTATGGCAAAATGACCCTTCTCACTGGTCAGGACGTGACAGTCTCAGTGTTGGCCACTCATCTCTGCCTTGAAAAAATGGCAATGTTCTATTGTAGGCTCTACCACACATTTCAAGTCCTTTTGCAAATGTTTCATGCCTCTGACATGCGATAATGATAAATAATGGTGTAATAGCCTACAGTATTCTTGACATTTTGTTTTAATTATTGTGATAGGCTCATGTTTTACCAATAAGGTGTGCCCTCTCTATCGCTTTTTCTGGCCTGGATGCCTTACCGGACCATACCGCCTTACTTTCCCAAACTTGGGGTTGAGGACCCATGTGGGTCCCCTATATTTAATTATGTGTTAGCGAGCCCATTTACATTTAGCTAAGTGATACAAAAGACTAACTTAGATTTGCAAGTGACTGTCCATAGGCAGCTGAGGCTCCAGACCAGAAGGATCCACTGCAAGAGGGGGAAAATAATGATAATTGTTTTGGCAAAAGTAATCTAGCTAGCTATCTAGCCAGTTTTAACTTTCTTGCTGTAAGATAAACCCAACCCGCACTTTGCTTGACAATCTAACTAGCTAGGTGGCCCAGAACATTTAACAATAACTATTAGCAATTCAATTATATTAATACCTCCACGGGATCAGTGTCCCTATACCAGGATGGTTGTTGCTTAATATGTGATAACGTGATTAGTAAACGTATACAACAGCCAACTTTCCGGGACATAGACATATCTTATATGGGCTGAAAGCTCAAAATTCTTGTTAATCTAACTGCAGTGTCCAGTTTACAGTAACTATTATAGAAAAAAATATTATGCTATTGTTTGAGGATAGTGCACAACAACAAAACACTTATCACGACAACTGGTTTGATAAATTCACCTCTGAATGTAAATAATGTACTTACATTCAGTAATCTTGAGGGTCCCAGAGATAAAATGTAGTGTAGTTTTGTCTGAAAAAATGTATTGTTATATTCAAATGTAGGAACGGAGTTCTACAGTTTGACCCCTCTGCTATCTCTGGCTCCACACAGACCCAGCCTGGCCATCTAGATGTGTCTTTTCTGTAGGGAAGCTAATGATCCATCATGTATGACATTCCTGGGAGTGTGTAAACTTAAATGGTTTATTACCATAGCATTTTTGTATGTTCTCTATAGTTATGTATTTTAAAATGTATAAATTGACCAATTCAGGATATTTGGGCAAACTCCTGGCAGACTTGATGCAAAATGTTGTGTAGTGAGGTAATTCTCCACTGGATCAGTCTGAAACTTTTCACTCAGACAAACTCTAAATTACCCCTAGGCTACTATCTTATTGTATGACCGTTCTCTCGCAGTTAGATTTGGGTATGTCATTTTCGGCGAAAATTGAAAAAAAGGGTCCGATCCTTAAGAGTATACATCCATGACATATTAACTCAAAACTTTAATTTCCAAAACAGTTCTTTCCTTCGTCAGTCACACTGCAAAGTTGGTGGCAAGATAAAGGAGCTAGCTAGCTAGCGAGCTGTGTTAGCTAGCTTCACTAAAAACTTACTTTGCATGCAGTTCTGAACAAATTATCTTCTTACTCTCTATTCCTTTTCATTTTAAATCAATGTTATCAATATTTAATTAAAAAAATGCCATTATCAATGAGAAAGGTTTTTGGCTGCGACAGCTTTTCTCCTTAATCTGAAGAAATGTTACATTTTTTACATCCACTCTGTCAATTGGAGGCGGGCCAGGATCGGGGCTCGGGTACATTTCAAAATGTGATTGACAGCTTGTGAAAAATATATTTACAGATAAACTCAACAAAAAAAGAAACGTCCTCTCACTGTCAACACCGTTTACTTTCTGCACACTTAACATGTGTAAATATTTGTATGAACATAACAAGATGCAACAACTGAGACATAAACTGAACAAGTTCCACAGACATGTGACTAAATAGAAATGTAATAATGTGTCCCTGAACAAAGAGGGGGTCAAAATAAAAAGTAACAGTCAGTATCTGGTGTGGCCACCAGCTGCATTAAGTGCTGTAGTGCATCTCCTCCTCATGGACTGCACCAGATTTGTAAAAACATCTCAATGATGATCAATGGAAACAGGATGCACCTGAGCTCAATTTCGAGTCTCATAGCAAAGGATCTTTTTCCACATGTTCAAGGTGTGAATATTTTCTGAATGTACTGTATATTGTATTTATTTTTTAATGTAACTGCACATACACAAACAGTGGTGGTGCTCTCAGGCATAATGCTGCACCTGCTAATGCATATAACCTCTGTTTAGAGTGTGTGTAAATCTTACTCCCACTAGTATGGTTAAATGTGATTAATATATAACAGATTATATCTCATTATCAGATTATGTGACATTGTATGTGAGTGATACTTGAATTGTATTTCTGTTCATGTCCTTTCTATAAACCTGAGTAAATCTTCAGTTTTCACAAAAAAAGTTAAATTACCTCTGAGTCAAACGGTTCAGGAGGATGTGAGGACATGGAGATTGTTCCTGTCACCGTGACAGCTGTGTCCCAGGCTGCACACGGACACTGGTGACTGACAGCCAAGAAGTTGGGAGGATGACTGGCTCAGCACGGACAGTGGCAGATACAGATGTCACACGCAGCACAGGCCCATCTTCCACGTGGTAACGGAGAGGCCCAGGGATCATAGGATCGGGGCAGGGGTGGTGTGTCATTGTGAATAAATTAGCATCTTCTGAATTTTGAATACTTTCCCTTCATGGTTTGTTTTAGCTCTCACTGATTGTTTGTGTATCAACAAGAACATTTACAAAGCATATTTGAAGTGTTCCTGGTGGCTGTAAGGAGTTAACATTATCACATTATGTAGTCTAATTCAGTGTGAATGAATGACACACAGCAACCTCCATTCTGGTTGAGAAGCTGCTCCATCATAAACATACTCACAATCCTCTGGAGAAATACCCACTCAGTGATTTTGGAGTGCTGGAGCACATTGACTAAAGTGTCCCTGAACAAAGGGGGGGTCAAAATCAAAAGTAACAGTCAGTATCTGGTGTGGCCACCAGCTGCATTAAGTGCTGTAGTGCATCTCCTCCTCATGGACTGCACCAGATTTGCCAGTTCTTGCTGTGAGATGTTACCCCACTCTTCCACCAAGGCACCTGCAAGTTCCTGGACATTTCTGGGGGGAATGGCCCTAGCCCTCACCCTCCGATCCAACAAGTCCCAGACATGCTCAATGGGATTGAGATCCGGCCTCTTCGGTGGCCATGGCAGAACACTTACATTCCTGTCTTGCACGAAATCACGCACAGAACGAGCAGTATGGCTGGTGGCATTGTCATGCTGGAGGGTCATGTCAGGATGAGCCTGCAGGAAGAGTACCACATGAGGGAGGATGATGTCTTCCCTGTAATGCACAGCGTTGAGATTGCCTGCAATGACAACAAGCTCAGTCCGATGATGCTGTGACACACTGCCCCAGACCATGACGGACCCTCCACCTCCAAATCAATCCTGCTCCAGAGTACAGGCCTCGTTGTAACGCTCATTCCTTCGACGATAAACGCGAATCTGACCATCACCCCTGGTGAGACTAAACCGCAACTCGTCAGTGAAGAGCACTTTTTGCCAGTCCTGTCTGGTCCAGGGACGGTGGGTTTGTGCCCATAGGCGACATTGTTGCCATATATGTCTGGTGAGTACCTACCTGTCTTACAACAGGCCTACAAGCCCTCAGTCTAGCCTCTCTCAAATCAAATCAGAGTTTATTTGTCAAGTGCGCCGAATACAACAGGTGTAGACCTTACAGTGAAATGCTTACTTACAGGCTCTAACCAATTATTAGTGCAAAAAAGGTATTAGGTGAACAATAGGTAAGTAAAGAAATAAAACAACAGTAAAAAGACAGGCTATATATAGTAGCGAGGCTATAAAAGTACATTCAGGCTACATTCAGACACCGGTTAGTCAGGCTGATTGAGGTAGTATGTACATGTAGATATGGTTAAAGTGACTATGCATATACTATGGACACAATGCAGATAGCCCGGTTAGCCAATGTGCGGGAGCACTGGTTGGTCGGCCAAATTGAGGTAGTATGTACATGAATGTATAGTTAAAGTGACTATGCATATATGATAAACAGAGAGTAGGAGCAGCGTAAAAAGAGGGGTGGGGAGGGGGCACACAATGCAAATAGATCGGGTAGCCATTTGATTACCTGTTCAAGAGTCTTATGGCTTGGGGGTAAAAAACTGTTGAGAAGCCTTTTTGTCCTAGACTTGGCACTCCGGTACCGCTTGCCATGCGGTAGTAGAGGGAACAGTCTATGACTGGGGTGGCTGGGGTCTTTGACAATTTTTAGGGCCTTCCTCTGACACCGCCTGGTGTAGAGGTCCTGGACGGCAGGCAGCTTAGCCCCAGTGATGTACTTGGCCGTACGCACTACCCTCTGTAGTGCCTTGTGGTCAGAGGCCGAGCAATTTCCCAGGCAGTGATGCAACCAGTCTGGATGCTCTCTCAGCCTATTGCGGACTGTCTGAGCACTGATGGAGGGACTGTGTGTTCCTGGTGTAACTCGGGCAGTTGTTGTTGCCATCCTGTACCTGTCTCGCAGGTGTGATGTTCGGATGTACCGATCCTGTGCAGGTGTTGTTACACGTGGTCTGCCACTGTGAGGACGATCAGCTGTCCGTCCTGTCTCCATGTAGCGCTGTCTTAGGCGTCTCACAGTACGGACATTGCAATTTATTGCCCTGGCCACATCTGCAGTCCTCAGGCTTCCTTGCAGCATGCCTAAGGCACATTCACACAGATGACCAGGGACCCTGGGAATCTTTCTTTTAGTGTTTTTCAGAGTCAGCAGAAAGGCCTCTTTATTGTCCTAAGTTTTCATAACTGTGACCTTAATTGCCCACCGTCTGTAAGCTGTTAGTGTCTTAACGACCGTTCCACAGGTGCATGTTCATTAATTGTTTATGGTTCATTGAACAAGCATGGGAACAATGTTTAAACCCTTTAATTAATGTAAGCACAAGATGAAATGCTGCCATTTTCTACCTTAGTGTTTGTATTTACAAAAATGTATAGGGAAATAAAAAGTACATGCTAAATATGTGTAACTAAGGAGCAAGACACCATTTGCATCAGTGACAAAGAAGGCAAAAGTCATGTGTTTAAAAAATTACTGTATTTTTTGTAACGTTTCAGCTCTTTGGAATGACAAATGTCCAGTCACTGATATTAAATGTTCAATTAATTGCACAGGTCTAAATCACAGAAATGTAGGCTATATGAAAAGAGTTGTCCTAACAATGATTGGGCACTCACTCTAATGCCTTTTGTGACAAAATGAGGTAGTTATTTTTTATAAGGAGTAACAGACAAAGAATGAGGTAGGTATGTGTACATATTGGTGCATGTTAATTATTTTGACTAAAAGTCACCACAAAGTGAAACTGAAGAGCATGAAACAGACAGAAATAAATCAAGGCTGGAGTCATTTTAAGTGTCAACTAAATCAAGAACTGCTGGTAATATTTGAACACCGCCTATTACAAGGCTAAAACTAAGTGGTTCTAACCAAGATTTATATTCTATTCAGATTACATTTGAGACATAACCAATTTGATCCCTTTATTCAGCATTCATGCTAGAACCTGTTGAGGATCTGAGGACCCATGCCAAATATTTTCAGTCTCCTGAGGGGGAATAGGTTTTGTCGTGCCCTCTTCACGACTGTCTTGGTGTGCTTGGACCATGTTAGTTTGTTGGTGATGTGGACCCCAAGGAACTTGAAGCTCTCAACCTGTTCCACTACAGCCTCGTCGATGAGAATGGGGGCATGCTTGGTCCTCTTTTTCCTGTAGTCCACAATCATCTCCTTTGTCTTGATCACGTTGAGGGAGAGGTTGCTGTCCTGGCACCACACGGCCAGGTCTCTGACCTCCTCCCTATACACTGTGTTGTCGTTGTTGGTGATCAGGCCTACCACTGTTGTGTCATCTGCAAACTTAATCATGGTGTTGGAGTCGTGCCTGGCCGTGCAGTCATAAGTGAACAGGGAGTACAGGAGGGGACTGAGCACGCACCCCTGAGGGGCCCCTGTGTTGAGGATCAGCAGATGAGTTGTCACCTACCCTTACCACCTGGGGACGGCCCGTCAGGAAGTCCAGCATCCAGTTGCAGAGGGAGGTGTTTAGTCCCAGGGTCCTTAGCTTATTGATGAGCTTCAAGGGCACTATGGTGTTGAACGCTGCGCTGTAGTCAATGAATAGCATTCTTACATAGCCTCTCTGGGCTAGGCGGGACGAATTCGTCCCACCTACGTAACAGCCACTTGAAGCCTGTGGCGCGATTTTCAAAACCTTAAAAATCCTATTACTTAAATTTCTCAAACATATGACTATTTTACAGCTATTTAAAGACAAGACTCTCGTTAATCTAACCACACTGTCCGATTTCAAAAAGGCTTTACAACGAAAGCAAAACATTAGATTATGTCAGCAGAGTACCAAGCCAGAAATAATCAGACACCCATTTTTCAAGCTAGCATATAATGTCACAAAAACCCAGAAGACAGCTAAATGCAAAACTAACCTTTGATGATCTTCATCAGATGACACACCTAGGACATTATGTTATACAATACATGCATGTTTTGTTCAATCAAGTTCATATTTATATCAAAAAACAGCTTTTTACATTAGCATGTGACGTTCAGAACTAGCATACCCCCCGCAAACTTCCGGAGGAATTTGCTAACAATTTACTAAATTACTCACGATAAACGTTCACAAAAAGCATAACAATTATTTTAAGAATTATAGATACAGAACTCCTCTATGCACTCGATATGTCCGATTTTAAAATAGCTTTTTGGTGAAAGCACATTTTGCAATATTCTAAGTACATAGCCCAGGCATCACGGCTAGCTATTTAGACACCCGGCAAGTTTAGCACTCACCAATATCAGATTTACTATTATAAAAGTTTGATTACCTTTTGTTGTCTTCGTCAGAATGCACTCCCAGGACTGCCACTTCAATAACAAATGTTGGGTTGGTCCAAAATAATCCATCGTTACATCCGAATAGCGACGTTTTGTTTGTGCGTCCCAGACACTATCCGAAATGGTAAAGAAGGGTCGTGCGCATGGCGCAATTCGTGACAAAATATTCCATTACCGTACTTCGAAGCATGTCAACCGCTGTTTAAAATCAATTTTTATGCCATTTTTCTCGTAGAAAAGCGATAATATTCCGACCGGGAATCTCCTTTTCGGCAAACAGAGGAAAAAAATCACAAAGACGGGGGCGGCCAGGTCACGCGCCTAAGCCCACAGTCCCTTGATCGGCAACTTGAGAAAGGCGATAATGTGTTTCAGCCTGGGGCTGGGATGACGACATTCTGTTTTTCCCGGGCTCTGAGCGCCTATGGACGACGTAGGAAGTGTCACGTTAGAGCAGAGATCCTTTGTAAAAGATAGAGATGGCAAAGAAGTTCCAGAAATGGTCAGACAGGCCACTTCCTGTAAAGGAATCTCTCAGGTTTTGACCTACCATTTGAGTTCTGTTATACTCACAGACACCATTCAAACAGTTTTAGAAACTTTAGGGTGTTTTCTATCCATATATAATAAGTATATGCATATTCTAGTTACTGGGTAGGATTAGTAACCAGATTAAATCGGGTACGTTTTTTATCCAGCCGTGAAAATACTGCCCCCTAGCCATAAGAGGTTAATGTATGTCTTATTTTGAAGTCAACTTTTGGTGTAGTACCACATATGAATGTGTCTTTTGAAGTATAAGGAATTCTCACATCAGCCATAGGTGCCATTATTGATATGAGTCTTTTGCCCAGCTGTCTTCCTCTTCTTTGGAAGAACTTCAGCAGGTTATCGGAGTGTATATCAAGTTGAGAAAAAAAATTGGACTGGAGTGGGGTTGTGATGATTCGCTTAAACACAGCATGACCTGAAAATAGTAGTTAAACAAATTAGATTAAAAAACTGCAGAAATGAAAATAGACTGGAGATAATCACACAAGCAGCAAACTAGAGGGTTCTCTATAGAGAAAAATAACTTGGCAGTCAGCACAAATGGTGAGAACTCTGAATAAGGCTCACTTATGTGGCAAGCTGAGGGAAAATAATCATCTACCTTCACCAACAAATCCCAGATAACATACCCAATAGATCAACAATAAGACAAGCATGGCTAATTTACCTCAATGACTTCAAAGAGCGCAGGCCATCTTACCATGAAGTCCTCTACCATGGGTGCGTCATGGACAACTTCATGTCTCCTGTATGCAAACGTCTTCTCCATTTTGAACTTCACTGTCTCTCTGTTGTTCCTTTTCTTCACATCGGACAGTAGAGCTTTCTGCATGTCCTCGAGGCTCTCTTCTGTTTCTCCTGAGGGATACGTGGGACAAAAGTTTACTTCTGCTCTTTTTGGCTTTTTAACAATATAGGCTGCACTTGACTTCCCTGCAGGTTTGTGCTTCAAGGAGTTTATCGTCACCTCTGGACATCCCAGTCAAGTGCGGTAGTTTGCTACTTTGTATTTCAAACTGGTTTTCCATCCTCCACATACAGTAAAGGAACACTTCTCTGTCATATTTTTAAAAACCTCTGTTGAGTGGACTTTATTTTGGTGCACAATTAAGGCATTCCAGGTCTTAAATGAGCATGGACAGTCAATGTATGTACATGGGTAACGGACAGTACGGCCGTAATGTGGGTGCTTTAACTTGTAATGATGCAAAAGTTGGGACCTACTTAACACCAATTCTGAACACCCCTTACATTTCCACATTCACACAACTGTAACGTAAGTCATACAAAGGGGACCAAGGCACGGCGTGTAAAGTGCTCATATTTTACTTTAATGAAAACACTAAATCAAAACAACAAAAACGACCGTCAACAGTTCCGTCAGGTTACAAGGAACAAAACAGAAAACAACTACCCACAAAACCCATAGACAAACCCCAACTTAAATATGATCTCCAATTAAAGACAACACGAACCAGCTGCCTCTAATTGGAGATCATCCCAAAACTCAACATAGACATAGAAAAACAAGAACTAAACATAGACACAAAAAACAGAATGCCCACCCACCTATCACACCCCGACCTTAGTAAACAGAGAAAACACAGCTCTCCTAGGTCAGAGTGTGACAACAACACTGAAAAAAAGAGAACAGAAATACCATAAGACCTAAAGACTGACATTCGGAGGATACATTTATTTTTGGTATTAAAACAACCTGATAACAGTACTCACCAACACTATATAGCATTTGAATGGGTAGACAAAGCAGCACAAATGTAGTAGGCAAACATCATGGACCTGTAAATATATATTATGTTCATGAAACTATAATTTTTTTCATTATGAAGTGTTTGATTCAATTACCTATTGATTTATGCTGCATCCACTCATATGCACATACGTTGAATAATTTGTATTTTTGTCAAATAATTTCAAGTATATTGATAAATGGACACCCACAATATAAAGTAATAGTGTTCAACTGCTAAAATGAACTCCACATCTCATTTCAATAAGTCTGTCACCTTTGCACCACATTTTACAACATGGAGGCAGCCATGGGCAAACTGTTAAACTGCATGAAAGCACCAATCTCATAGGATTAGAAGTATAATCATTAAATACCAAATATGTAATGAAAAACAATTTATTTTTATGCAAATAAATTAACTTTATTTTTTTTTACTTTTACCTCACAAAATAAATTGGCACACTAAATGCTGCTGCAAAGTGATTGCCGACAATGTTATGCACAAGCACCAAGGCATTAGATATCTAACAAGTTAGCTAGCATGTTAGCTAGCTCAAGCAGTGTGCACTCCTCAGCAAACCTTAAAACCTCTTCAGCGTCTCATCCCGTCAGCGGGATCAAAATCCAGCGAAAAATCATATCGCCAATTAGCATTAAAAAAAATCATAATTAAAAAAAAAAATATATATATATATATATATATATATATATATTTTTTTTTTTATAGATACACCTCTCCTGAATCGACCCACGTCATCCGATTTCAAAAAGGTTTTACAGGAAAAGCAAATCATTAGATTATGTTAGATGAGTCCATCGTAAAAAGCAGCAACAGAGCCATTTTCCGACCAACCACTTGCATCACATATAACCAAAAAACAGCTAAATGCAGCACTAACCTTTTACAAACTTCATCAGATGACACACCTAGGACATCATGTTATACAATGCATGCATTCTTTTGTTCAATAAAGGTCATATTTATATATAAAAACAGCATTTTACATCGGCGTCTGACGTTGACTAAATAATTTCCCCTCAAATGCGTCCCGGTAAACAATGCTACAATTCCCTAAATTACTATCCGATAACGATTTTTTACATTTATATTGTCAATCTAACATTTATAGAAGAATATCTCTTGAGAACACCTGTCATACCAGATTTTAAATTAACTTCACTGGGTAATCACACTTTGCGATAAAAGGAGATGCGATACTCAGAAAATGAGCTAATATACAGAGCTCGGCGCCATCTTGGACCAATCGCATGTCACATCTCATCTTGTATAATATTGTCAATAATCGCCTACCTTTAGTTGTCTTCATCAGAAAGCATCCCAGGTCCACAACAGATGTATTTTCGGTCGAAAAAGTCCATACTTCACGTTCCATTAGCCTGCTGTTGGTAGCGCGTCCTAGGGCTCACTCCAAGCGCAGGGCTGAAGTTCCGGATAAAATGAGATTCTCCCGCCTGTAGGTTCGTTCAAACATGTCAAACGTTGTAAAACATTAATCTTCAGGCCCTGTAACACCAAGAGAGCCAATAAGATTCGAGGGGGATGATTTCATTGCCTTTAAAACCGTTTCCAAAGGTGGGGGTAGACATGGCCGCCGGCGTCATAATGGTGATGGCCCATCCCCTGTGACCAATTTCCAATGACTCTCATTCACTGAGTTTCGACTGTATAAGGCTCAAACCACTGTGAAAAGACTGGCGACATCTAGTGGAAGCAATAGGAAGTGCTCACTGAACCATGGTTAACGGTGTGATTTATAGGGAAAGATGAGAAGTCGAGTCAACAATTCTGAATTCCACTTCCTGTTTCAATCGGTCTCGGGGTTTTGACTGCCATTTGAGTTCTGTTATACTCACAGACACCATTCAAACAGTTTTAGAAACTTTAGGGTGTTTTCTATCCATATATCATAAGTATATGCATGCCCTAGCTTCTGAGTTTGATTAGTAGGCCGTTGAAAATGGGAACGATTTCTTTTCAAAATGCGCTGTGGCGCCCCCTATCCTAGGGTATCCTCAAGAGGATTTATTAATTAGTTATTGGCTTGGTAAATTCAAAGTTCTTGAACAATAGGTAAATATCATGGTGTTTCGCCAACTAACTTTACCTCCTTGCAAAATGTTAATCTTGACCTAGTCCTGTTTTACTGTTCATAGAACCTAGCTAGCAACATCGCCTTTTACCTTTAGCTGCCATGGCAATATGTTTCAGACTCGAGCACAAAATGAGGATATGGAGCAATCACTAATAGCGTTACTGCTTACAATTCTGACTACAACCACATAGACAAACGTTGAATAAATCAATCGCCATGCTTACCTTGACGAAAATTCTAGGTACTGTCTTCTCCGCTAACGCGCCAGCGTTTTTTTCTGGAAGATTCTTCTCTCGCGTGTTTTGAATTGTTCCTCATTACTCATCATGAATTAACTTTATTGGTTCACACTCCCCCTACAAGATTCAAACTAATAGATCTGATTTTGCTTCGTGTTGCATTGATTGCAAGCAATGAAATCATGTTGAAAGGAGAAACAAAACATGTCTGAGAAAATCACACATAATATGTTTTCGTATATCTGACAGCCCACCTTGTACTGTTTTTCAGTGTTAATCTGATTACAATATTTCAGCTGGTAACGTAACAGATTACATTTAGCGTTTTTTTTGTAATCCCTTACATTACATGTAATCCGTTATTCCCCAACCCTGGCCACCTTAGTCTGCATTTGAGGCTATGTGATAGGCACATCCTCACCATATAACAAGAGCTGAACCCACCCATTTTATCCTCAGGGGAGGTGTTTCAAACCCTGATGAAATTTTTCAATCTCTGTCCTTAGCAAGATTGAGTCACCCCGGGTTGAAAATATTACTGTGGAGTGAAAATGTGGAAACACCAGCCTTGCTGCTGGCAATCAAGCTGGGATGAAAATGTCTGTGTGAAAATGCTTGATGTGTTATAAGCAATGACACTGATGAGTTACCAACTCCTTTAGGAGGATATCAACTCCCACCTCCCAAGCTGTAGAATACTTTTTAAATAATTTAACACATAAAGACTGTGTGAGTGATGTGTTGGCTGAAAATCAATTGAGTGTCTAGGCTTATCTGTCTCCTTCCCTGCATTGATACTTGCAGTATTTCAAAAAACATAACAGATTTTCTCTCTATCCAAAAGGCAGATAGGGTGGGTTACTTTTTGTAAAAGTAACATTTAGATTTGGGTGAAAATGCAATTTATACCATGTAAACATTTTCAGCATGGAGATGGAAAACCAATATTTGTCACATCATGATCCAGCAGTATTTCATATTTTTGTTTTAAATGTGTCAATAAAAGTGACTGGGGATCTGAGTATTGTCAAATAGGGCCTCCATAGTAGCTTGTTTCCCCTGTCTCTTACCTCTAGCACAGAAGATTCATGAGTGGAGCAGGTCTTGCTAGATCACTCCATTTATAACAGCGCCGGAGCTGGACTTCTAATTTATGAACAGTCAAGGGTCTACAAGAACCCATTAACTATGGAGGACATGGAGGAGTGAGAAATGTATAAATTAAACGAAAACGCAAGATTACATCCTTCTCCATAATTTAAAATGTTGTTTTCTTTCATGAAAGTGGGGTTGAACTTCACTGAGTTAAAAAAATAAGTTTACAACCCCCCCACCCCTGACGTGTCAGGAAAACAATTCAATGTAAGTATTTGTGTATATGTGTGTGTATGTGCATGCGTGCCTGAACGCTACTGTTGTCAATGGGTTAACTCTGACCCCCTTTGGTGGCATTTTCTAAACAACACGTAATATTGTATAATACCCTCAATGTAAATTTCGGTTTCAAAACTATAAGTCCTACAAACACATGCTTAGTACTGTTAGATCTATACTTTTTCAATAAATGTTAATCAAATACAACCACCAACTGTTTGCTAATTGCTGTTGCCACAGTATAAGATGGGAATTGAATCTCAACAAAGAAACAGCCGGTGGTTGCATTTGATAAATGTTTTATTAAAAAGTATGGATATTAGCAAACAACAAAAGACATGCAATATAGGTGTTTTTATAAGAGGTGTTGATAAGCTGAATGTACCGAGCTGTGTTTAAACTACTAACACACAGCTCGGACACCAATGCATACTCCACAATACATGCCACAAGAGATCTCTTCACGATCCCCAAGTCCAGAAAAGACAATGGGAGGCGCACAGTCCTACATAGAGCCATGACTACATGGATTTCTATTCCACATCAGGTAACTGATGCAAGCAGTAGAATCCGATTTAAAAAACAGGTAAAAATACACCTTATGGAACAGTGGGGACTGTGAAGAGACACACACAAAGGTACAGACACACGCACACAAGCGCTAGCACACACACACACTCTACACACACGTACATTGTAATATTGTTGTATGGTGTATTATACATTTTGTATTGTAGATATGTAGTGCTGTAATAATTTGATATGATGTACTGTTTTGTATTTGTTTAAATGTAATGTAAGTGCCTTAATGTGTTTGGACCCAAGGAAGAGTAGCTGCTGCCTCTAATAAATACAAATACAAATAGGTACAAGGTAAGCGTTTCATTATGTATTTTTTTTTTTTTTTTACCTTGGAATCGCTTTAGGCGGAGCTGAATTCCACAAAGCCTGGTCTCTGCTCAACTCCATTGGTGGAGTTCATCAGAAACGTCCTTCACCATGGAGAGAAGTTTAGTCAGCTACTGTGTATGAGGACAGAGACATGCCACCGATCATTACTGTGTTTTTTATGAACACAGAAATGCAGCAGAGTGTACTTTCTGGTCTTTAAAGTTCCGGAGCGTTGCGGCGCTGATCCAAGCATTTTTATCCCAACGGAGATATGTGTAGTAATTTAAATGATTTGACAGGTACATCCGTTCTGTGACAGAGGCAGGCTATTACAATGAGTCTGTCATTCATCCTATATGGGCTGAGAAGAGACAGCTTTGCAACTTACAGAAGCAGACAATCCCTTTCAGTCAAGCTCATTCCCCGAAACAGCCAGTGACACCCCTATGTAAATTGTGTCTCTGGAAAGAAATTCAGCTCAATACAACAGTTGCCTCAAAACGTCTACAACTTAATCTAGATTCCCCTCACTACACTGCCATAAAATAAACAATTTGGGATGGAAGCGGTGTGCAATGTATCGTTACTGTTCATGTACAGTATGAGGGTTGTCTTATGGGACATCATTTCAGAAACAACTTCCAGAATACAATTCCATTACAGGTTAAAGATGTCACTAGGGCAACCCCTTTATCCTCTCTGGTATCATTGGGACGCTAGCATCCCACCTCGACAACAGCCAGTGAAATTGTAGGGCACTAAATTCAAACAACAGAAATCCCATAATTAAAATTCCTCAAACATACAAGTATTATACACCATTTTAAAGATAAACCTCTTATTAATCCAACCACAGTGTCTGATTTAAAAAAGGCTTTACGGCGAAAGCACACCATTCGATTATGTTAGGACAGCGCCTAGCCACAAGAAACCATACAGACATTTTCTAGCCAAGGAGAGGACTCACAAAAGTCAGAAATAGCGATTAAATGAATCACTAACCTTAGACGATCTTCATCTGGTGGCACTCCCAGGACTCCATGTTACACAATAAATGTTCATTTTGTTCAATAAAGTCCCTTTTCATGTCCAAAAACCTCAGTTTAAATTGGCGCGTCATGTTCAGTAATGCATTGTCTCAAATAACATCTGGTGAAATTGCAGAGAGCCAAATCAAATTACAGAAATACTCATCATAAACATTGATGAAAGATACAAGTGTTATACATAGGATTAAAGATAAACGTCTTGTTAATCCAGCCGCTGTGTCAGATTTCAAAAAGGCTTTATGGCGAAAGCACAACATTTGATTATGTTAGGACTCCGCCTAGCCACAAAACATCATACAGACATTTTCCAGCCAAGGAGAGGACTCACAAAAGTCAGAAATAGCGATTAAATTAATCACTTACCTTTGATGATCTTCTTCTGGTGGCACTCCCAGGACTCCATGTTACACAATAAATGTTTGTTTTGTTTGATAATGTCCCTCATGTCCAAAAACCTCCATTTTGTTGGTGCATTTAGTTCAGTAATCCAAAGGCACAAAGCACGCTCTCAACATCCAGACGAAAGTCAAAAAAGTATAATAAAAGTTCATAGAAACATGTCAATCGATGTCTAAAATCAACCCTCAGCTTGTTTTTGTCATAAATAATCAATAATATTTCAACCGGACAAAAGCTTCGTCAATAGAAAAGGAGAAGCAAGAAAGGCGCGCTCCCGATCACGTGCTGGACTCATGTCTGGAAATCTCCACTGTCCACTCATTGAAAGTGATGTATCTCCCTCATTTTTCAGAGTAAAAGCCTGAAACAATGCCTAAAGACTGGCCACACGTAGAAGAAGCCATAGAGATCGTGAACTGGGTCCTAAGTCTTTGTATGGTGGATGGGAAAATCAAAAGAAATCAGCCAAGACCTCCGAAAAAATGTGTAGATCTCCACTAGTCTGGTTCATCCTTGGGAGCAATTCCAAACGCCTGAAGGTACCACATTCATCTGTACACACAATAGTACGCAAGTATAAACACCATGGGACCACGCAGCTGTCATACCGCTCAGGAAGGAGACACGTTCTGTCTCCTAGAGATGAACGTACTTTGGTGCGAGAAGTGCAAATCAATCCCAGAACAACAGCAAAGGACCTTGTGAAGATGCTGGAGGAAACAGGTATAAAAGTATCTATATCCACAGTAAAACGAGTCCTATATCAACATAACCTGAAATGCCGCTCAGCAAGGAAGAAGCTCCAAAACTACCATGAAAAAGCCAGACTACCGTTTGCAACTGCACATGGGGACAAAGATTGTACTTCTTGGAAAAATGTCATCTGGTCTGATGAATCAAAAATAGAACTGTTTGGCCATAATGACCATCGTTATGTTTGGAGGACACCATCCCAACCGTGAAGCATGAGGCTGGCAGCATCATGTTGTGGGGGTGCTTTGCTGCAGGAGGGACTGGTGCACTTCACAAAATCGATGGCATCATGAGGAAATGAAAATTATGTGGATATATTGAAGCAACATCTTAAGACATCAGTCAAGAAGTTAAAGCTTGGTCGCAAATGGGTCTTCCAAATGGACAATGACCCCAAGCATACTTCCAAAGTTGCGACAAAATGGCTTAAGAACAACAAAGTCAAGGTATTGGAGTGGCCATCACAAAGCCCTGACCTCAAACCTATAGAAATTTTGTGGGCAGAACTGAAACAAGTGTGTGAGCAAGGAGGCCTACAAACCTGACTCAGTTACACCAGCTCTGTCAGGAGAAATGGGCCACAATTCACCCAACTTATTGTGGGAAGCTTGTGGAAGGCTACCCGAAACTTTTACCCAAGATAAACAATTTAAAGGCAATGCTACCAAATACTAATTGAGTGTATGTAAACTTCTGACCCACTGGGAATGTGATGAAAGAAATAAAAGCTGAAATTAATCATTCTCTCTACTATTCTGGCATTTCACATTCTTAAAATAAAGTGGTGATCCTAACTGACCTAAGACAGGGACTTTTTACTTTGATTAAATGTCAGTAATTGTGAAAAACGGAGTTTAAATGTATTTGGCTAAGGTGTATGTAAACTTCTGACTTCAACTGTACATAGTGGCCCGTTTGGGTACTTCAGATTATCACAGGTGTCTAATTATTTCTGGCCTATAAAAAAAAAATTGAATGACAAAGCTGCTCAAGTATAAATTACCAAAGTTACGATAGATTGCCATAGATGTTCTGTTAATTACTAAACTTACTGAAACTTCCAGTAACTTTGGTAAATTACCAGTAGCTTTGCAACCCTACTTGTGAGTAATCTCCCATTGTATCTTGTTTAACTGTAGAATACACTAATTAGACAACATGTTTATAATACCACTGTACTTTTCATGGGGTAATTATCATTGCACTCTAAACGTATGTATTCATCACCAACGACAAAGCTACTATTTATCCCCTGGATGACGCACCAAAAGGATGGTGTCATGATGAAGGCTATTGTTCTTCTTTACCAAGGACTGTCTTTTCACAGCATTTCTTTTTTTTTACAGCCCAACAAGTACATGCTTTACATAATTACAAGACATGAGAAAGTTTAATGGCATTCATTAATGAACACAAAAGATCAAGGCTGTGAATATAAATATAGAGGGGGGAAAACAAAGTGTCTTGTGATCGCTATAGTTTCCTTCACTGCTGTTGTCAGGAGTAATTATCAAATTTGACATGAGAGGTTGACAAACTGTAAATATATGTTATCACCCTGGGTTCAAACTCATTATTTTCAGTTCTGTAAAAGAGAGATTAGAGTTCCCCTTGCTCTGGTCTTTTTATACACTCTGATGAAATGTGTCAAACTGCGGACACCATTCTGTGCCAGTAAGGAGTTTAAACAAGCTTTGGAACTGTACACCAGCACCACTGCATATTTCTCAGCATATTCTCTGAGCTGTTTAAAAAAGTCTTGATGTCAAAGGTCCTGTTGATACTATCTGGACTGTGGCCTCGCCAGTGACTTTCCCTTCACCCATGCAGTGCCCACGCACCCCTTTGCCCTCTCAGAGCTGTAAACTGATCTATAAATGTGGCAGCTTAAATAACCTATGAATATTTCAAATATTATAAAACCCTGAGAGGACGAAGTGTTAGGCATATGGTTAAATTATACATTCTAGTGTATTGAGCTCATTAGGCCCCCGGAGGTCTCTACATGGTCTAGGGTGCCTAGATACCAATCCAGCAACCTATAGACACAGAAAATAGCTTTTCAATCTGTACTAATGGTTCTAAACCAGACTAAAGTGACCTGATAATAGCACAATAGTCACATAATGAAATCAAATTAGATCCCTCTGTCTCATATTGTACTATACATTACTAACTGCAGGCTAAACATCCATCTGCAAGTGATTCATAACAGCTCTTTATGACTCCTTCCCTGAACATTTTGTGTAATAAAGACTGCAAAATAGAATAAAAGTGATCACACATCAGTCTGGTGGCATGGCAGGCTAATCCAATAAGGACTCCTCCAAGAGGGTCATGCTGAAAACTGTAGGTTTCTCTCACACAGAACACAAGGGCATTACAGGCAATTTATGTTCGGTTATTCTCATGATCACCAAGTGCAGTTAGGATGATTGTTATGTCTAGGAAGGTGTGCCACTTCAAAACAGCACTATCCGTACACAGTTATATCTTTAATTGTCCCAAATGGCTGTAATGCATTAATCAACTAACCTCAACTAACCTTACCAACATAACCTTGTCCAATCCTAGCAGACATACAGGTATAACTGTTCAGTAGCCTACTCCAAATTACTGTTTTCTTGGAAGAAATGTTGGTTTAGTCCCACTGCTCTAAAAAGTCTCCTGTCTAATTACCACCTGGTAGAAATGGACCTGCACTCAGTGCAGTGGAGGTGGATGGTCTCTCTGGGAGCTCCTCTGCTCCCTAACAACCCCACAATCTTTGCCTCTAGCTGCTTAGAGGGCGAGTGCCTGTCATGATATACACCTCCACATTAGGCCTTGACAGGAAAGGGTTGTTTTTGATGAAGTGCAGTGCTTTGATGACAGCCTTCTCTCTCTCGTGAAGAATATTTACACTGGCTCAAGTGGAGGGCTGTAAATAAATGGCTTTGTGGTGAAGTGCAAAGCCAACAGAGCCGTTCCTATAGAAAGGTGGAGAAATCTGGTGAGGCTACTGGCTCTCTATTTTCCATCCTCTTAAAAAAATGTACTTATGGAGCAATTATATACAACATTGGGACAACACGATTAATAGAGTATCTGCCTGTGGCTTTGTGGGGGTGAACTGGCAAACAGAGGAAGAGTACTCCTCTCCCTGACAAGACTAGAGAGGTTCTGTGTTTGATACAATACTATGTTCTGCATTTGCTGTCGCTTGACATATGAGCTTCTGCAGTTTCACCCTCAAGCTTAAAACATGGGCAAAACATTTCCTTAGAGGAGTAGCCTCCGCAGTAGGAGTAGGAGCAGAAAGGGTATTGAGTTTTACTGTCTTCAGGTTTTAAATGGAGGGGAACAATTACAGGCACCTGACAATAATGGTTAGTCAGTTGGCTCCTTCAGGAAGAGATATTTCTCTATTCTGTCACTGTGCGCTCAATGAGATGTTCCTCCTGGCTGTTAGGTTGGTGGTTGACAGGGTTGCTCTGTGTGGTCACCCTGAAAGCAACACAGTTAAATTAAACATTTAAGCCATGCTATAGGCTGGGTTGGCCTGGCACACAGAGAGGCTGTCTGGAGCAGATGGAGAACCAAATAACAAGTGCAACAATATTTCATTAAATGAAAAGTTATTTCTAGGAGAGAAATAAATGCACTGACAATCACACTGTTTACCTTAATCAGTTGAGTTGACTTGTATTGTTAAGCACACTAATTAAATTCTGTCAAGACACGAGGTACACTATCAAAACATCTGTGTTTTTTGTGCTCATTGCCTATTGCATTCATGCCTGGGTTATGTACTGTTACTTTTATCTATATTTCTATTGTATTACGGACAGCTGTTGTGTAGTGACAGCAGTAGTAATAGGCTTAGCAATGTGATATATCAGATTACTAAACCTAATACATTGGTTTAATAAGAAAACATTCATCCTTGATCTGTGAATGTACCACAGTGTAAATGGATGTTTTATTGGGTAGTGCATTCGTTGACCATTATCATTTCCATCATGACAAGATGATGACATGTCATCAAAATCTAAGCACCACACCACTGGTGGACAACCTTAACCTTCCTGTGAGATGGTCATAAACAGATGAACATACATTTTCGTACATTGAATATTGAAATTCTAAACTGAAGCAGTATATCCAGAATATCTAGCATATTATACATACTGTATATAATTATAAACCATTAGTATAACCATTCACAATCTTTAAAGGTTAAAAAACAAATTATGCATGACCAACAAGGTTTACTGAGACAATCACAGAGCTATATGTACAGTACTCTATGTGACTAATTGATGGACATTTCTAGTGTGCATGTCACAGTTAAATATGTACAAGTCCAACCCTATCTTTAGCCACATCTTGTAATCTGACAGCTGGTGTCTAAGAATGACATTTTCATAGAGAAATTATGAAATTATGATTTTAAGCCAACAATCTCTTCTTGAGCCACCATAATTCATAAAAATAAACAGAAAGCCCAGTTATCTTCGTCTCATTTTCATTGGAAATTATTCCTGTGCAATATTTCATGAGGGCAGCTGTTAGAAATTGTGTGATGGTGTCTGTTACTTTTTCTCTTGGTGAGGTATGCATTTGGATATACATGGATCTGTGTAAAGACAATCATCTCGCTATACAATCTGCATATCTTTGTTTCTAATCTATCTGTCTTATTATCTCTCCTTTCATATCTCTTTGTAACTCTATCTTCAATTTGATCTATTCTTTCCCCCTCGCACGTCTTTTATTATTTTATCTTGATGCTGATAACATAAGTAACAAATAACGGAAATATCTGGGTACTGAAATGGTTAGCTGCAGAACACATTCTCACACACGACATTACATGTGCACATACAAACATGCATATATACACATGCAAACTAAAGCACATTCCTAATTACAGTATATAGTTGTCATAAGATTAACATTATCAGCATACTTTCAACTGCAAAATAATTTGTATTCCAAGGTAGACTTATATACTGGTGGTTCTGTTGCCATTGTTTTATCCATTAATGTGTTATTTTGGTAACACTTTATTTGACACCTATCATCATAGCATGTTATGACACGGCCATAAATGTGTCATAACAGCTGGCATAACCTGTCATATCATTGTCATAACACTGTTGTGACATATTGCACACTCCGCCAACCCGGATGTCGTAGCCCTGTCCGAATCCTGGCTTAGGAAGACCACCAAAAATCCTCAAATTTCCATTCCTAAATATAACATTTTCTGACAAGATAGAACTGCTAAAGGGGGCGGAGTTGCAATCTACTGCAGAGATAATCTGCAGAGTTCTGTCATACTATCCAGGTCTGTGCCCAAATCATTTGAGCTTCTACTTTTAAAAATCCACCTTTACAGAAACAAATCTCTCACTGTTGCCGCTTGTTATAGACCCCTTCAGCCCCCAGCTGTGCTCTGGACACCATATGTGAATTGATTGCTCCCCATCTATCTTCAGAGTTTGTACTTTTAGGTGATCTAAACTGGGACATGCTTAACACCCCGGCCGTCCTCCAATCTAAGCTAGATGCCCTCAATTTCACAAAAAGTATCATGGAACCTACCAGGTACAACACTAAATCCGTAACCATGGGCATGCTCTTAGATATCATCCTGACCAACTTGCCCTCTAAATACACCTCTGCTGTCTTCAACCAGGATCTCAGTGATCATTGCCTCATTGCCTGCGTGTGTAATGGCTCCGCGGTCAAACGACCACCCCTCATCACTGTCAAACGCTCCCTAAAACACTTCAGCGAGCAGGCCTTTCTAATCAACCTGGCCCTGGTTCCTGGAAGGATATTGACCTCATCCTGTCAGTAGAGGATGCCTGGTTTCTCTTTAAAAGTGCTTTCCTCACCGTCTTAAATAAGCATGCCCCATTCAAAAAAATGTAGAACTAAGAACAGATAGAGCCTTTGGTTCACCCCAGACTTGACTGCCCTTGACCAGCACAAAAACATCCTGTGGCGTTCTGCATTAGCATCGAATAGCACCCGCGATAATGCAACTTTTCAGGGAAGTCCGGAACCAATATACTCAGTCAGCTAGGAAAGCTAAGGCTAGCTTTTTCAAACAGAAATGTGCATCCTGTAGCACAACTTCCAAAACGTTTTGGGACACTGTAAAGTCCATGGAAAATAAGAGCATCTCATTGTCACCACCGATAAATCTACGATAATCGATAAGCATATAAGCATTTTTCTACGGCTGGCCATGCTTTCCACCTGGCTTCCCCTACCCCGGCCAACTTCTCAGCACCCCCTGCAGCAACTTTCCCAAGCCTCACCCCCCCTTCTCCTTCACCCAAAACCAGACAGCTGATGTTCTGAAAGAGCTGCAAAACCTGAATCCCTACAAATCCACTGGGCTAGACAATCTGGAACCTCTCTTTCTAAAATTATCTGCCGAATTACTAGCCTATTCAACCTCTCTTTCGTATCGTCTGAGATTCCCAAAGATTGGAAAGCTACAGCGGTCATCCCCCTCTTCAAAGGGGGAGACACTCTAGACCCAAACTGTTATAGACCTATATCCATCCTGCCCTGCCTTTCTAAAATCTTCAAAAGCCAAGATAACAAACAGATCACTGACCATTTCGAATCCCACCGTACCTTCTCGACTATGCAATCTGGTTTCCGAGCTGGTCATGGGTGCACCTCCACCACGCTCAAAGTTCTAAACGATATCATGACCTCCATCGATAAAAGACAGTACTGTGCAGCCGTCTTCATCGACCTGGCCAAGGCTTTCAACTCTGTCAATCACCACATTCTTATCGACAGACTCAATTGCCTTGGCTTCTCAAATGACTGCCTCACCTGGTTCACCAACTACTTCTCAGATAGAGTTCAGTGTGTCAAATCGGAGGGCCTGTTGTCCGGACCTCTGGTAGTCTCTGTGGGGGTGCCACAGGGTTCAATTCTCAGGCTGACTCTTTTCTCTGTATATATCAATGATGTCGCTCTTCCTGCTGGTGATTCTCAAATCAAATCAAAACAAATTTTATTGGTCACATACACATGGTTGTCATAATTACAGCCGTGTTGAAGAGACCAAACTGTGAAATGTAGATACTCATCTTTTTAATATATAAGAGCAAAGTATCCACGGGAAAAACAATAAACAAAAACGGCTAACAGGCTACGTACATACCAAAGACTAGCAGTGTTAGCACAACCACCCACAACCCCAAGTGACAAACATACTCCTAATTATATGACTCCCAATCAGGAACAACAATAACCAGCTGTCCCTGATCGGGAGCCACACAGACCCACATAGAAATACAACACCCAGAACACACATACACAGACATACTCTGCCACGTCCTGACCAAAACTACACAACAACACCCTCTGCTGGTCAGGACGTGACAATGGTTAGCAGATGTTAATGCGAGTGTAGCGAAATGCTTGTGCTTCTAGTTCCGACTGTGCAGCAATATCTAACAAGTAATCTAACAATTTCAGTAGCCAACATACTGATGGCTGTTTAACAGTCTGATGGCCTTGAGATAGGTGTTTTTCAGTCTCTCGGTCCCAGCTTTGATGCACCTGTACTGATCTCGCCCTCTGGATGATATTGGGGTGAACAGGCAGTGGCTCGGGTGGTTGTTGTCCTTGATGATCTTTTTGGCCTTCCTGTGACATCGGGTGGTGAAGGTGTCCTGGAGGGCAGGTAGTTTGCCCGCCGGTGCAGACCTCACCACCCTCTGGAGAGCCTTACGGTTGTGGCCGGAGCAGTTGCCGCACCAGGCGGTGATACAGCCCGACAGAGTGCTCTCGATTGTGCATCTGTAAAAGTTTGTGAGTGTTTTTGGTGACAAGCCAAATTTGTTCAGCCTCCTAAGGTTGAAGAGGCGCTATTGCGCCTTCTTCAGCACGCTGTCTGTGTGGGTGGACCATTTCAGTTTGTCCGTGATGTGTACGCCGAGGAACTTAAAACCTTTCACCTTCTCCACTACTGTCCCGTCGATGTGGATGGTGGGTGCTCCCTCTGCTGTTTCCTGAAGTCCAAGATCATCTCATTTGTTTTGTTGATGTTGAGTGTAAGGTTATTTTCCTGACACCACCCTCCGAGGGCCCTCACCGCCTCCCTGTAGGCCGTCTCGTCGTTGTTGGTAATCAAGCCTACCACTGTAGTGTCGTCTGCAAACTTGATGATTGAGTTGGAGGCGTGCATGGCCACGCAGTCATGGGTGAACAGGGAGTACAGGAGAGGGCTGAGAACGCACCCTTGTGGGGCCCCAGTGTTGAGTATCAGCAGCGTGGAGATGTTGTTTCCTACCCTCACCACCTGGGGGTGGCCCGTCAGAAAGTCCAGGACCCAGTTGCACAGGGCGCGGTTGAGACCCAGGGTCGAGACCCAGTTTGGAGGGTAGTATGGAGTTAAATGCTGAGCTGTAATCAATGAACAGCATTCTTACATAGGTATTCCTCTTGTCCAGATGGGTTAGGGCACTGTGCAGTGTGATTGCGATTGCGTCGTCTGTGGACATATTGGGGCGGTAAGCTAATTGGAGTGGGTCTAGGGTGTCAGGTAGGGTGGAGGTGATATGATCCTTGAATAGTCTCTCAAAGCATGATGAGGGAAGTGATTGCTATGGGGCGATAGTCGTTTAGTTCAGTTACCTTAGCTTTCTTGGGAACAGGAACAATGGTGGCACTCTTGAAGCATGTGGGAATAGCAGACTGGGATAGGGATTGATTGAAGAAGTCCGTAAACACACCAGCCAGCTGGTCTGCGCATGCTCTGAGGACGCGGCTAGGGATGTCATCTGGGCCGGCAGCCGTGCGAGGGTTAACACGTTTAAATGTTTTACTCACATTGGCTGCTGTGAAGGAGAGCCCGCAGGTTTTTGTAGCGGGCCGTGACAGTGGCACAATATTGTCCTCAAAGCGAGCAAAGAAGTTGTTTAGTTTGTCTGGGAGAAAGACGTCGGTGTCCGTGACGGGGCTGGTTTTCTTTTTGTAATCCATGATTGACTGTAGACCCTGCCACATATGTCTCGTGTCTGAGCCGTTGAATTGCGACTCTACTTTGTCTCTATACTGACGCTTAGCTTGTTTGATTGCCTTGCGGAGGGAATAGCTACACCTCTACGCATACGACACCGTTCTGTATACATTTGGCCCTTCTTTGCTTTTAAATGCAATTAAAACTAAGTGCATACTCTTCAAATGATTGCTGCCCCCACCCTCCCGCCCGACTAGCATCACTACTCTGGACGGTTCTGACTTAGAATATGTGGACAACTACAAATACCTAGGTGTCTGGTTAGTCTGTAAACTCTCCTTCCAGACTCACATTAAGCATCTCCAATCCAAAATTAAATCTGGAATCGGCTTCCTATTTCGCAACAAAACCTCCTTCACTCATGCTGCCAAAGATACCCTTGTAAAACTGACTATCCTACCGATCCTTGACTTCGGCGATGTCATTTACAAAATAGCCTCCAACACTCTACTCAGCAAACTGGATGTAGTCTATCACCGTGCCATCCGTTTTGTCACCAAAGCCCCATATACTACCTACCACTGCGACCTGTATGCTCTCATTGGCTGGCTCTCACTACATATTCGTTGCCAAACCCACTGGCTCCAGGTCATCTATAAGTCTATGCTAGGTAAAGCCCCGCCTTACCTCAGCTCACTGGTCACCATAACAACACCCACACGTAGCACGCGCTCAAGCAGGTATATTTCACTGGTCATCCCCAAAGCTAACACTTCCTTTGGCCGCCTTTCCTTACAGTTTTCTGCTGCCAATGACTGGAATGAATTGCAAAAATCATTGAAGCTGGAGTCTTATATGTCCCTCTCTAACTTTAACCATCAGCTGTCAGAGCAGCTTACCGATCACTGTACCTGTACACAACCAATCTATAAATAGCACACCCAACTACCTCATCCCCATATTGCTTTTTATCCTCTTGCTCTTTTGCACCCCAGTATCTCTACTTGCACATCATCATCTGCACATCTATCACTCCAGTGTTAATGCTAAATTGTAATTATTTTGCCTCTATGGCCTATTTATTGCCTTACCTCCCTACTCTTCTATACTTCCACACACTGTACATAGATTTTTCTATTGTGTTATTGACTATATGTTTGTTTGTGTAACTCTGTGTTGTTGTTCTAGTCGCACTGCTTTGCTTTATCTTGGCCAGGTCACAGTTGTAAATGAGAACTTGTTCTCAACTGGCTTACCTAGTTAAATAAAGGTGAAATAAAAAAATAGTGTGTCAAAGCCCACAAGTCCTACCACACAAGGCAAACCAATCCATTGTACTTGTAAAAAGTATCTTACTATATATAACATATCCTAAAATTGGCATTGTATTACCATTGTAATTGTAGACACATTGATGTCAAACATATGCCGAGCCAAATGCTCTGTTACTGATAGCTGAATGCCTCAGAAGGACAAATCACCCTATTTGGTGTACATGATAGGCCTATCTGGCTTATATTATTACCCTTACAACAACAACAAAATGTCCTGTGAGATTCTATACATTTACATATTTTGGAATTAAACTTTGTTTGTTTACAACATTATATGCATGTATTCTTAGTGCTACCGCTAGGGGGAGACATTCAAACTGTTAGCTGCAGGCGCGCGCCTCATACGATGGGTGAAGTCAAGCAGGAAGAGAAGCCCAGTGGAAACAATTTAATTGTCCTTGTTTTCAAGTTTGCAAAAACAAGTGAGATTTTAACTGCAACATTTATTTTTATGTGTATTACATCATCACGCACAGACTTTAATCCGCAATAAGTCAATTTGATGGAAACAACTTCTGCACATATTTTATTTATGCAGATTTTAGAATATTTGAATGAAAATCTGTCGCCAATTTGGATGGAAACCTAGCTAGTCATGTTTTTTTTACATTGTATTTTAAATAACTTGTAGAAAATACACTTTATGACATTATCATGAAGCATTATGACCATTCTGTGTCACTTTTTTTACATTGTATTTTAAATATTATTAAAAACACACTTTATGAAACTGTCAAGAAGCATTATGACCATCAAAATCATATATGCCCGTATGTCAGTCACAAAGAGTGTGTCTTGTCCTGCAATGTTTTAATTTTACTTAACTAGGCAAGTCAGTTATGAACAAATTCTTATTTTCAATGATGGCTTAGGAACAGTGGGTTAACCGCCTTGTTCAGGAGTAGATCGACAGATTTTAACCTTGTCAGCTCAGGGATTTGATCTTTCAACCTTTCAGTTAGCAGTCCAATGCTCTAACCACTAGGCTACCTGCCACCCCGGTCGGTAGCATTCATCCCAGTTATCAGAAACAGAGCATTGGGGTAGGTACATGTCTGACATCAATGTGTGCGTAATTACATTGATAATTTAATATGGTACATTTCAGAAAATGTTATATAACATAAACATACTGTTAACAATTAGGCTATGGTGTAATGGAATGGTTTGCCTTGTGTGGTAGGTTTTGTGGGTTTTGACAGTCTTATGTAGGTGTCATAAGCAGCCATAAAATAATGCAATATATGTCAGAACAGGTCTAAATATGTGTCATGACAGCGTTAAGACCATATTATGACAGGTTATGACAAGTTATGTCAGCTGTTATGGCCTTCCCTGTGGCTCAGTTGGTAAAGCATTGTGTTTGCAACGCCAGCATGGTGTGTGCAATGCCAGGGTTGTGGGTTTGATTCCCACGGGGTGCCGGTACAAAAAAAAAAAAAATGCATGAAATGAAATGTATGCATTCACTGCCGTAACTCGCTCTGGATAACAGCGTCTGCTAAATGACTAAAATGTAAAAATTACATAATGACATGGTTATGACCATGTCATAATGAGTTATGAGGCTAGGTGTCAAATAAAGCGCTACTGCTATTTTCTTCATACTATGCGGGTGATTTTACATTCCAATTTTTGCCAGTATGTATCGTAATCTCCAGTACTAATAGACTGGTTGGCTGACATTGTCACGAAAATGATGTGTGTGCATCAATGTGACCTGAAGTCCCGCGTTGTTATGATTCTGAACAGCTGGAAAGCTAGCAACAATGACAAGAAGCTGCCATTTGGGGAATCGTAAGGGGCTCATTTCAGCTAGTTTCATCTTGTTCTTTATACCCTGTCATTTTTTTAGGTGTTTTGACTTATTTCATGTTAATGCCAATATGGCCAAAAAAATTGCTAGCTAGGTAAACAACAACTGTAACAATGTATTTGAGACAACAACTGCTCATTGTGCAAATGTATTTATATTTTCAATAAACACTTGGAGACTAAATATAGTTAACATGTTGTCAACAATCTAACCATCTGTTTTTCCCCATAGTTGAGCATGAGTCTGTTTTGTTGCTAAACAACCAACCAGTCTGTGTGTTACACAAAAAGCCAACTAGTCTTGTATCTGTTACAGTATGTATGACCATAAGGCATACAGAAATGAATTGTATAGGCTTACATGGAGACACTCAAATGCTCATTATAAAGCAGAACGACAAATGCATATAGAGGTAATGCAGTGTACTGTAGGGCTGTGAGGGTTGTGGTGCACCAGGCTAACAAGGACACATGGTGAGCCCGTCTTCATGTGGCTCAGCAGGGGTTATGCTGGGCTGTCCTCTCAGAGCACCACTTATCTGCTCCCCCAGAAAAGTTTCTGGCTTGTGTTTTTCTTCATCCCCATGGCCCCTCCTGGGACTCCACAGCATTCTTTTGTGAAGAGGAGGGCAGATTTATACCTGGCCTGTTTTGCAATGCTCAGGAGCATCTTATCACGAGCTGGCAAAACCCCTGGCCGGGGGATCGGAGAGAGCAGGCCAGTCTCGTTGGGTTGGGGGCTGGAGCTGCAGAACCAAAGGCAGGGGGTGGCATGGTGAAACCTTATCTCAGTGTGAGCAGCCATGGTTCCCCTCCCTACCCCTCTGAACTACATACAAGTCTCTCAGATTAGCACCACCCCCCTCCCATCCCCCTGTTATCCACCTCCCTACCTCCCCTGATCCCCTGAACAGACATCATTACCCTGATTATTACTGTTATCAGCCTGATGAATGGAGGACAAAGCGTGGACCTTTTGTTGTGAATGGCTTTGTTCTGGTTCTATGTGAGTTCATGGCTGTGTCAGGAGGGTTGGCTAAATATGCACACAGGCCCACTGGGGAGAAAGATTCCATTGGACAGTCAGCTGGGAGTCTGATAATATGCCCTCCACACAACATTGCACACATCAACAACACTGTACCTTGTTCTCAGCTATGAAAATACTATCAGATTGGTCCAGGGTTTCCTAGTACCTCAATGGCAAGACAATCCAGTGTTTTTGAATTTCTCTGTTGAATTACAGTGACACTTTACCTAAGTTGGTCTGACAACAGACATGTCAATGATGTCATTCAAATGTCAATGTTACTTCAAATCAAATTTTGTTGGTCACATACACATGATTAGCAGATGTTATTGCGAGTGTAGCGAAATGCTTGTGCTTCTAGTTCTGACAGTGCAGCAATATCTAACAAGTAATCTAACAGTTCCACAACAACTACCTAATACACACAAATCTAAGTGAAGGGATGGAATAAGAATATGCACATATAAATATATGGATGGGCCATGACCGACCAGCATAGACGAGATGCAATCGATGGTATAAAATACAGTATATGCATATTTACACTTGATACTATGTCAGGCCCTATCATGTTTAAAATTATATATGGTATTAGTTAATATAATATACAAAAGCACATTATTTAAATTGCATTATATAAAGTATTTCTGGAAACGTTTAGACTTGTGGTGGGCAGACATTAGCTGAAAGTAGGCCTGGGGCATCTGTGGACAGGACGGCCAACAGGCATCTTAATTAAATCCAAAGTGGTTTATGTGAGGGCGTTATTCAAATCAAACCATGTTTGTCTGGGAAATTATGTAGAATTGTATTTGAAACATAAAGTCAAAGATACTCAAAAGAGAGCAACATTGTTTAATTAAATCCCCATAGTTGTCATTAGCTTGCAAGCTTCTGGAGCCCTGGTCACAGATTACATGTCAAAAAGCTGATGAGTACTTTAATTCAAAGTTATTAACTTTTTAAGCACCCCATTACGTCTGCTGAATCTAAAGCACACAACTTATAATTTTGTAAAGGCAACTTTGGCTGAAAATCATTGTGTTTCTAAAGTACAGTATGGTCAATTAAGCTGTGTTAAGACTGATGACATAGAGACCATATTGTTCCCATACTTTTTGGGGCACAAAGGTCTGGAGACACTATATATTGAGGGAGACACTGACAAACCTATAGTATATTAAATTGCATTCAGAGTTATTTAAATTAAGTTATATACTATAAATCTTCTGAACAGAGACAAATCTCAAACAACACAAAATAGTACATCCAGTTCTGCCAACATGTCAGATTTACTTGAGACTTGTCAGAACTTGTTTTTGATGTACTTCGGTACTTGCTTTCTAATCAACATATACAGTGGTCCTTTGGCCTTAAGTCAACATACTTTAAAGTACTTCTTAAGTAGTTTTTTGGGGTATATGTACTTTACTATTTATATTTTTTACAACTTTTACTTTTACATTCCTACAGAAAATAATGTACTTTTTACGCCATACATTTTACCTGACACCCAAAAGTACTTGTTACATTTTGAATGCTTAGCAGGACAGGACAATGGTCCAATTCACATACTTATCAAGACAACACATGGTCATTCCTTCTGCTTCTGATCTGGCGCACTCACTAAACATAAATACATATTTTGTAAATTATGTCTGAGAGTTGGAATGTGCCCCTAGCTATCCATACACTTCAAAAACAAGAAAATAGTGCCATCTGCTTTGCTTAAAATAAGGAATTTGAAATGATTTATACTTCTACTTTTACTTTAGCAATTACATTTACTTTTGATACTTAAGTATATATAGAACAAAATACTTTTAGACTTTTACTCAAGTAGTATTTTACTGGGTGACTTTTACTTTTACTTGAGGAACTTTCTATTAAGGTATCTATACTTTTACTCAAGTATGACAATTGGTTACTTTTTCTTCCACAGATTTTTACAGAACTTCACATACTTATCCTTTCTGTCATGGAAACAACATTTGTGTTATTGTTTCCAAGCACCACACATTACTGAACACAGGAATGTGCTGAAGTGCGTTAAAAGACCGGGTGGCAGGCGAAGTAAACCCTACATTTTACATTCTCTACACATTCTCAAACTCTCAATTTGAGCATGACAATGTCTACAGTACCTTCTTATACTAATGCCTAGGAGGCACCATTGTGCCAGAAAAACAGTAAATAACAAAAGGTTTTCCAACCAGTTTGGGTTTTAGAAATTTACATCTATAGCAATATGGTACATGACTAGTAGTCGTTTTGAGAAATGGGAGTTTTAATTTTAATATTTTTTATTTAACTAGGCAAGTCAGTTTTGAACAAATTCTTATTTACAATGACAGCCTACCCCGGCCAAACCCGGCCAACACTGGGCCAATTGTGCGCTGCCCTGTGGGACTCCCAATCACAGCCGGATGTGATACAGCCTGGAATGGAACCAGGGACTCTAGTGATGCCTCTTGCACTGAGATGCAGTGCCTTAGACCGTTGCGCCACTCAGAAGACCACTGGGTCAGAAAAATAAAGAAATGTTGCACATGTTGAGTAGTGTGATATGCGCTTATACTTTGTATGTGTCCAATTACAATAAAGGGCGTGTACCTTTCCAGAGGACAGAAGGCTTGGTATTTGTCAATCCTTTGCGATGCTGGCATCCAAGTAGAGAGAGAGGAAACCGTTAAAGAGACGTGGGTCAGTAGAGCTCCTGCTTTGGATCCATCCAGTGACCTGTCACTGCATCTTTAACCTCTGGCCTCGTCTCCTTTCCTTACACATACGCTGGTACACAGTCATGCCTTTGCCATATAATTAATCACAGACCAGGAGAAGAATATCTCCTTCAATGTTTTGCCCTATAATTCATAATTTCACATGCATTTGAGTTATTCATATACTTTGATCATGACCTTATTAGGTCATTCACAATACTACAGCCAAGGTGAAAGTCAGATAACTTACACAATGCCAAAGGGAAATACAGTATACCCTCTTTCTATGCATATTGTCATAGATAGCTTTTTCCTTTAGAAAATGTTGAGATGCTTGTGCAGAGTTGGTCAAAGGTAACAATGGACAATAAAAAATGTTTTGTGTCTAAATGTTTGCTGTTTGGGAGGGGAACGATATATACTGTAATAACTGGTGAAAAACTATTGGTTGGGTTTCATCCCTCATCCCACACTGTATGCCTGGTTTTAATTATTCAGAGCATGGACAGCTATAAGATCTTGCAAAAAATACTTAATCCCCCGCTAAACTAGCAAACAGGCCTGATACCATGCTCCAGACTAAAAGCTGACATGCAAGTGAATAGCACACACCCAAGCCCCTGGTTTGACAAAACCATTCTTGCTTTTAATCTTCTTATTGAGTCCAACACTAGCCTTTTAAAGACCACTGGAAGGAATTTAAATCACATAGGCCTACAAATTAGCAATAATTCTGATTTCTCAGTCCGCTTGTCCCTCAGTGACCACATCCAATTTTCTGAGTAATTTTATCAGCCTTGGCAAAACGGTCAGCAGACTAAAGGAGCTAATATCTGCCAGACCAGCCACTCAGCCAGGGAATAGGATGGGGAATGTTAAATGTGCAACCAGAGGGAAAAAAACTCTAGACCATCTTTGCTCCACACACAGAGACGCATAATACAAAGCTCTCCCTCGCCCTCCATTTGGCAAATCTGACCATAATTCTATCCTCCTGATTCCTGCTTACAAGCAAAAATTAAAACAGGAAGCACCAGTGAATCAGTGAATAGAAACGTGGTCAGATGAAGCATATGCTAAGCTACAGGACTGTTTTGCTAGCACAGACTGGAATATGTTCCGGGATTCTTCCGATGGCATTGAAGAGTACACCACATCAATCACTGGCTTCATCAATAAGTGCATTGATGATGCCATACCCACAGTGACTGTACGTACATACCCCAACCAGAAGCCATGAATTACAGGCAACATCTGCACTGAGCTAAAGTGTAGAGCTACCGACTCTAACCCGGAAGCTTATAAGAAATCCCGCTATGCCCTCCGACAAACCATCAAACAGACAAAGAATCAATACAGGACTAAGATCAAATTGTACTACACTGGCTCCGATGCTCGTCGGATGTGGCAGGGCTTGCAAACTATTAAAAACTACAAAGGGAAGTACAGCTGAGAACTGCCCAATGACATGAGCATATCAGACAAGCTAAATTACTTCTATGCTCGCTTCGGGGCAGGTAACACTGAAACATACATGAGAGCATTAGCTGTTCCAGACGACTGTGTAATCACGCTCTCTGCAGATAATGTGAGTAAGACCTTTAAACAGTTCAACATTCACAAGGCCGCAGGGCCAGATGGATTACAAGGACGTGTATTCCGAGCATGCGCTGACCAACTGGTAAGTGACTTCACTGACATTTTCAACCTCTCCCTGTCTGAGTCTGTAATACCAACATGTTTCAAGCAGACCACCATAGTCCCTGTGCCCAAGAACACTAAGGTATGCTGCCTAAATGACTACCGACACATCCAACACATCCCAGAAACCCTAGACCCACCCCAATTTGCATACCGCCCCAACAGATCCACAGATAATGCAATCTCTATTGCACTCCACACTGCCTTTTCACACCTGGACAAAAGGAACACCTAAGTGAGAATGCTATTCATTGACTACAGCTCAGTGTTCAACACCATAGTGCCCTCAAAGCTCATCACCAAGCTAAGAAGCCTGGGACTAAACACCTCCCTCTGCAGCTGGATCCTGGAATTCCTGATGGGCCGCCCTCAGGTGGTAAGGGTAGGTAACAACACATCCACCACGCTGATCCTCAACACAGGGGACCCTCAGGGGTACATGCTCAGTTCCCTCCTGTACTCCCTGTTCACTCATGACTGCACGGCCAGGAACGACTCCAACACCATCATTAAGTTTGCTGATGACACAACAGTGGTAGGCCTAATCACCGACAACGACGAGACAGTCTATAGGGAGGAGGTCAGAGACCTGAACGTGTGGTGCAAGGACAACAACCTTTCCCTCAATGTGATCAAGACAAAGGAGATGATTGTGGACTACAGGAAAAAGAGGACCGAGCACGCCCCCATTCTCATCGACGGGGCTGTAGTGGAGCAGGCTGAGAGCTTCAAGTTCCTTTGCGTCCACATCACCAACATACTAACATGGTCCAAGCACACCAAGACAGTTGTGAAGAGGGCATGACAAAACCTATTCCCCCCAGGAGACTGAAAAGATTTGGCATGGGTCCTCAGATCCTCAAAAGTTTCTACAGCTGCACAATCGAGAGCATCATTACAGGTTGCATCACTGCCTGGTGTGGCAACTGCTTGTCCTCCAACCGCAAGGCACCACAGATGCGAGTTTGTACGGCCCAGTACATCACTGGGTCCAAGCTTCCTGCCATCCAGGACCTCTATACCAGGCAGTGTCAGAGGAAGGCCCTAAAAATCAAAGACTCCAGCCACCCCAGTCATAGACTGTTCTCTCTGCTACCACATGGCAAGTGGTACCGGAGCACCAAGTCTAGTTCCAAGAGGCTTCTAAACAGCTTCTACCCCAAGCCATAAGGTTCCTGAACATCTAATCAAATGGTTACCCAGACGAGTTGCACTGCACCCCCCCTCCCCTTTACAATGCTGCTACTCTCTGTTATTATCTATGCATAGTCACTTTAATAACTCTACCTACATGTACATATTACCTCAATTACCTCGACTAACCGGTGCCCCGTGTACATAGCCTCACTATTGTTAATTTACTGCTGCTCTTTAATTATTTGTTACTTTTATTTCTTATTGTTTTAGGTATTTTTCTTAAAACTGCATTCTTGGTTATGGGCTTGAAAGTAAGCGTTTCATTGTAACCTGTTGTATTCGGAACATGTGACAAATACTATTTTATTTTATTTGAATGGATGGTAAATTACACATTTCATTGTTACTGTGATCAAGTGAGTGGACTAAACAACAAAATATCTACGCTGAACAACAAAATATAAAAACGCAACATTTAAAGTGTTGGTCCTATGTTTCATGAGCTAAAATAAAAGATCCCAGAAATGTTCCATACGCATAAAAATATAATTTTTCTCAGATTTTGTGCACACATTTGTGTACATTCCTGTTAGTGAGCATTTCTCCTTTGCCAAGATAATACATCCACCTGACAGGTGTGGCATATCAATAAGCTGATTAAACAGCATCATCATTACAGAGGTGCACCTTATACTGGGGACAATAAATGGCCACTCTAAAATGTGCAGTTTTGTCAGACAACACAATACCACAGATGTCTCAAGTTTTGACGGAGCATGCAATTGGCATGCTGACTGCAGGAATGTCCACCAGAGCTGTTGCCAGAGAAATTAATGTTAATTTCTCTACCATAAGCCGCCTCCAAAATTGTTTTTGAGAATTTGGCAGCACTTCCAACCGGCCTCACAACCACAGACCAAGTGTAACCAAGGACAGCCCAGGACCGCCACATCCAGTTTCTTCACCTGCGGGATCATCTGAGACCAGCCACCTGGACAGCTGAAGAATTTCTTCACAAACTGTAAGAAACCATCTTGGGGAAGCTCATCTGCATGCTCTGTGTCCTCATCAGGGTCTTGACCTGTTCGCAATTCGACATTGTAACCGACTTCGATGGCCACTGGCATGCTGGAGAAGGGTGCTCTTCACCGATGAATCCCGGTTTCAACTGTACCAAGCAGATGGCAGACAGCATGTATGGCGTCGTGCGGGCGAGCGGTTTGCTGAGGTCAACTTTGTGAACAGAGACCCCATGGTGGGATTACGGTGTGGGCAGGCATAAGATACAGACAACGAACACAATTGCATTTTATCAATGGCAATTTGAATCCACAGAGATACCGTGACGAGATCCTGAGGCCCATTGTGTTGCCATTCATCTGCCGCCATCACATGTTTCAGCATGATAATGCATTGCCCCATGTCGCAGGGATCTGTACATAATTCATGGAAGCTGAAAATGTCCCAGTTCTTCCATTGCCTTATGTTTGGGATGCTCTGGATCGACGTGTACAGAGTGTTCCAGTTCCAGCCAATCTCCAGAAAATGTGTACACCCATTGAAGAGTATGACAACATTCCACAGGCCACAATCAACTATGCGAAGGAGATGTGTCGTGATGCATGAGGCAAATTGTGGTCACACCAGATACTGACTGGTTTTCTGATCCTACCTTTTTTGTAAGGTATCTGTGACCAACAGATACATATCTGTATTCCCTGTCATGTGAAATCCATAGATTAGGGCCAAATGAATTTATCTAAATTGACTGATTTCCTTTTAAATGAGCTGTAACTCAGTAAAATCTTTGAAATTGTTGCATTTTGCATTTATAGTTTTGCTTAGTGTAAATTCCTTGGTCAAGAAAAAAGTATATTAACATACATTTTTTAAATAAGAAAATAGTAAGTCAAAATAGTATCAGATTTTACTTTTAATTTATTATCTATGAGAAATAGAGTGTGAATCATGTTGTCCATCTCTGTCTTGGGTCGCGAATCCATAATCGAATGTGAGTTCACGGTGATATAAAATATTTTCTACACTAGTACAGTGCCATTTTTCATTTGGCATTTTATCTGAAACATCATGTCACTGTAGTACAAACATTTCGAAATGAAAGCACTTTGCAAGTCCTCCATCATGGTGGGCTGTCGATGAAAAAGGGCCTCCCATTGAGTCTGTCACACAAATTAAATATTGAATTATTAAAATGGGAATAGTATGTCAATTCAAATCCATATGCTTTCCATTAAAATTGGGTTCATTGAAAGAGAGTGTTGAACTGGTGGTAATGACTGCATTAGGCTTGTATCCTTACTGTTTCCTGGTAAATTGTACTGATTGTAAATCTGGAACGAGCATGGTCACTAGGAGTGATGAATTCTAAATGAGAAGAAAAAGGGGTGCACATATAGTGATCATTAATATGGAAAATAGGATATTCAAGCAACTACGTGAACCCTTCTCCGTATAAGTCCTCCCTGTGGCTCAGTTGGTAGAGCATGGTGTTTACAACACCAGCATGGTGTGTGCAACGCCAGGGTTGTGGGTTTGATACCCACAGGGGGCCAATAAAAATGGATGAAATGTATTCATTCACTACTGTAAGTTGCTCTGGATAAGAGTGTCTGCTAAATGACTTAAATGTAAATAAGATATGCATGAACAAAAAAATGGAAATCATTTGCCCACCACCATAGCTCTTGAAAAACAACAAGGGTTCAAATAAATATACACATTTAGTATACACTATAGCCTTAGCTAATATTACAGGGAGTTTAAAAACTTTTTTTTCTCCAAAAAGTGGGACTGCGCTGTTGTTCTTCTGAAACGCTTTTACTGATTAGTATGATAGAAAATTATGTTTTGGTTCGTTCAACCTATTCTATTCAAATTGTCTGAAATCAAATAACAAATTTGACAGGTCAATGTGATTTTAGTTTTTACTTAATGCAAGCTTCCATATTGCTTTCAACACCTAATGCGCATGCGCATTGCATAGCAGTGGGGGGAAATGTGGTGGCGGCAGCCTATCAGAAGAGTTGAAGGCGTGGGCGGCTTATTGGGGACGTGGCATTCATTTTGTTATTTTCAGCAACCTGTGAGAGTGTGTCATACTGGTGTCATACTGTTAAATTCATTATTATTGAATACCAGCATTATTCAATGAATCTGTAATGAAACTTTCATAAGAGCATGTGACCCTAAAGAACCTGATCGGGTTTATATTGTTAAAATGGTCACCATTTGGTTACAATATTGTGGCCAATAAATCAATCACAAATGTCTTATGTAAAGATTGAAGTTGGAGTCATTATTTAATGCTATTGAACTAACTTAATTTCTTGAATTACATGGAATTTATGTAATTGCGTGTAACCCAATTGAAGAAATTTGGATAGGTAATTCCAAAGTGAAAATCAATTTGGAACCAGATGAAAAAAATAATTCAGGTGATTGGGATCTGGAGAGTGAGCTGCTTTCAGGGGATCTAGGTGTTTGAGAGTGTGAGCTCGAAAGTGGGCTCGAAAGTGAGCTGCGTTCAGGGGATCTACGTGTTTGAGGGTGTGAGTTGGAAGCGGACGTTACAATTCGTTGCCCCTACACAATGAAATCCCCACATACAGTAGGGGAGGCTTTGGAGTAGGCTAAGGGCTAGGACAGGAAAGCAGATTTGCCAAGGGCATTGACCATCTTAAACCATACGATATACTGTATGAGTCCTGCCTGGATGCCTCCAGCTCCATCATGGATATGCATCCCCAGGGGCATTTCTAGGATTTGAAGACATTAGGGGCTTAGCTCAAAGCAAGTAGGGGGGTCCAGTGGCATCCTCCCCCAGCCAAGAAAATAAGAATTTCAACAGGTAAATGCATGCATTTGGTTCATTTTGAGATGAACATTGAGCGATTAGAACATTGAGAGATCAGATTTATTTCAGGTAATTTGTATCTTCCCTCCTGCCACAGCAGACACTGCCAGTACTCAATTTCAGTAGCTATTGTGGTTCTATTTACTCTGGAACACATACAGGTACAGTGCATTAAGAATGTATTCAGACCACTTCACTTTTTCCACATGTTCTTAAGTTACAGCCTTATTCTAAAATGGATGAAATACAAATATTCCTCATCAATTTACACACAATAGCCCATAACGACAAGACAAAAACTGGTTTTTAGAAAACAGATTATTTACATAATTATTCTTTGCTATGATACTCGAAATTGAGCTCTGGTGCATCCTGTTTCCATTGGTCATCCTTGAGATGCTTCTACAATGTAAATGGAGTCCACAGATTGCGAGTTAAAAAACATACACTACCGTTCAAAAGTATGGGTTCACTTAGAAATGTCCTTGTTTTTGAAAGAAAAGCAAAAAAAAATTGTCCATTAAAATAACATAAAATTGATCAGAAATACAGTGTAGACATTGTTAATGTTGTAAATGACTATTATAGCTGGAAACGGCTGATTTTTTATGGAATATATACATAGGCATACAGAGGCCCATTATCAGCAACCATCACTCCTGTGTTCCAATGGCACGTTGTTTTAGCTAATCCAAGTTTATCATTTTAAAAGGCTAATTGATGATTAGCAAACCCTTTTTGCAATTATGTTAGCACAGCTGAAAACTGTTGTCCTGATTAAAGAAGCAATAAAACTGGCCTTCTTCAGATTCGTTCGATTACAGGCTCAAAATGTCCAGAAACAAAGTACTTCTTCTGAAACTCGTCAGTCTATTCTTGTTCTGAGAAATGAAGGCTAATCCATGCGAGAAATTGCCAAGAAACTGAATATCTCGTACAACTCTGTGTACTACTCCCTTCACAGAACAGCGCAAACTGTCTCTAACCAGAATAGAAAGAGGAGTGGGAGGCCCCGGTGCACAACTGAGCAAGAGGACAAGTACATTAGTGTCTAGTTTGAGAAACAGATGTCTCACAAGTCCTCAACTGGCAGCTTCATTAAATAGTACCAGCAAAACACCAGTCTCAACGTCAACAGTGAAGAGGCGACTCTGGGATGCTGCGTCTAATCATTTAAGTGTTGTTTTGCATATCAGTTCATAAACCATGTGCTACGGAATCAGCACTTAAAAAAATGTATTCCCAACTATTTTGCAACCTGTTTGGCGCCGCTATCAACATTTTGGTCCTCAAGTAAAACTGATGATTTTGGTCTTTAATAATGGGCAGCCAAACAAGTTCCCTACCTTCTTCCCCTTACATTTACATTTTACATTTTTGTCATTTAGCAGACGCTCTTACCCAGAGCGACTTACAGTAGTGAATGTAAACATTTCATACATTTTTTTCCGTACCCTTCCACTTGCCGCCTCCAATTTTGTGGTAATGCTGCAATCAGTTGGTTGTAATTGTGGCTAGAGCTAACATTTACTACTACTAGGCTTTCAAGCTTTGGTTGATTTTCAAATTGTATCTTCTAGTTAATCATTATTTTTGTTAGATTCATGTCTCCATCTCGACCAAAAATCGAAGTTAAATAATCAGACTAAATCAAATCAAACTTTATTTAAAGTGCATTTAAAGTTTGATTACATTTAGTTGAGATGGAGATGTGAATCCAACATATAATTTTTTTTATTTTTAGACAAACTGGATATTGAATTAATGTTGGTTTTCAACGCAAGTTAAAGTTGTATCTTCTGCTTGGATAGTTACATCTTTGCCAGTGACTTAGTCTGGCTTTAATTCCAGTTTATATACAAATTAATGAATTGATATATTGGATTTACGTCTCAATCCCAATCAAAATCTAAATTAAAGTATAGGACTATTTCCACCCGGCACACCCAGAAGAGGACTGGCCACCCCTCATAGCCTGGTTCCTCTCTAGGTTGCTTCCAAGGTTCTGTCCTTTCTAGGGAGTTTTTCCTAGCCACCATGCTTCTACACCTGCATTGCTTGCTGTTTGGGGTTTTAGGCTGAGTTTCTGTACAGCACTTTGAGATATCAGCTGATGTAAGATTGGCTTTATAAATACATTTGATTTGATTTAAATCAAATCAAACTTTATTTTAGTCATATTCTTTAACTTTGATTTGTAGACAAACTGGAATTTGTTGACAACCAAACACAATTCAATTTCACTTTTGCAATACTGTCACGCCTGCTCCCGCTCTCCGCGCCAGGTTGCCCTTCATTATGCACACCTGTCACCATCATTATGATCAGCAGCGCTCATTGGACTCACCTGGACTCCTTCCCTTTGTTGATTGCCCCGTCTATAACTGTCTCCTCCCCCGTTTGTTCCCTGTGTCTGCATTAATGTCATTATGTGTTCTTGTCCAGACACTGTCCTGTTCCATGTCCGTTGCCATTAAATGTTCACTCCCTGTACCTGCTTCTTGTCTCTACCAGCGACGATCCTTACAAATACAGTAAATAGCCTATTAACTTGGCAAAACATTAACAAATGATATGTTAGATTCACTAAACCAACAATAAAAGTTAAAGGATTAAGCCAGTGGCTCAGATGCATTAGATAGCCAAGCATTAGATATTGTTAGCAGTTGATGTTATTCTTCAATAACACAGACCCCAAAGCAAATCAGGGGGAGAAAAATAGGTTTATTCAAAGAGAACAAATAATAGATGTTATACTGAGATGTTCATTCTTCCTTGTCTTCAGTTTTCTCCACAGAACAAAGGGACAGGATGTAATTTATAACCTCCAACCCTAGCCTGTGGTTGATCAATTAGAATTCCTCGCAGTAAAATTGGGCCAACGGCTCAGGCTCAATGTATAGACGATTCAGACCAATGAGATCTTGCCACACGTAGCTATGAGTCCTGGACTGAAATCCCTACACAGATCTAACCAGATGTCGATCTGAAAAACAACTATTTCCATTGATCGTGAATTCCATATTGACCTCTAGTCCTCTGCATTGTGTATTATCTTAAAATATTCTTACAATATTCTTCAAATGTTTATATTTGGTTGTGTTGTCAACCAAACACAATTCAATATATATTTTTGTAATACAGTAAAGATCCTTAAATTAAGGTTATTTTACAAACTAATGTAACAATAGTTATTCAACCTTAAAATGAGTAACACATTCATGGCCACATTTTGATGTCAGTCTAATGTAACTATAAATGTCTTCTTATGGAATCATAGAAAGTGTGCATGTTCAAGATAGCATACAAAGGTCACATGTCTGTGGCGATCTTCACAATTGCTGTAATAATCTGTGCAGAATCTTGATCACTTGCACTATGTATTTATAATGTAATCTCAACTGCATTCCAGATCATTTGGTTGTGCTAGTAGAAGAGGCACAGTGATAACACATTAAGTTGTATAAATTCAAAATATCTGACAGTGTATTCCCATTTGTACTGTCTTTTGATTTTAAATGGTTGAAAGCATAGTGATAGCACATTGCAAAATCAACTAACTTCTGCATGTTTCTTTGAGTGGGTGAATAAAGGTTTAAATCCAATTGATCAACATTTCAACCAAATATTACCAACATTTCCATGTTGAAATGACATGGTGTGCCCAGTGAGTAGTGTCTTATTAGGGTGTTGGGCCACCACGAGCCAGAATAGCTGCACCTTGGCATAGATTCTACAAGTGTCTAGAACTCTATTGGAAGGATATGACACCATTCTTCCACCAGAAATGATTGGTGTTTTGTTGATGGTGGTGGAAAATGTTGTCTCAGGCACCGCTCCAGAATCTCCCATAAGTGTTCAATTGGGTTAAGCTCTGGTGACTGAGACGGCCATGGCATATGGTTTACATTGTTTTCATGCTCATCAAACCATTCACTGACCACTCATGCCCTGTGGATGGGGGCATTGTCATCCTATGGGGGCATAGCCATGGTAGCCAAAATAATGGCCTGCCCAGCATTTAAATACATAACACTTATCAAGATGTGATGTTAATTAATTAACTCAGGAACCATAACAGAAAGCACCTGCTTTCCATTTTTTTGGCAGTTAACTCTACATGAACTACACAGTGCAATGAAATGCTTGCTTGCAGGTTATGCAATACAACAACACTAGAAAAAGTCAGTAGCTAAGTGAATAAAAAGAGTAATACCAATATAAGCTCAATTAAATAATTTCACCAATATAATAATGGCCAGTTTTATTTGTATTTATTTTTAGAAATAGTTATATAGCCTATATGGAACTAACATATGAGCCAAGCATGTTTACCTGTAGATGTCACACCCTGATCTGTTTCACCTGTCTTTGTGCTTGTCTCCACCCCGCTCCAGGTGTTGCCCATCTTCCCCATTATCCTCTGTGTATTTATACCGGTGTTCTCTATTTGTCTGTTGCCAGTTCGTCTCGTTCGTCAAGTCAACCAGCAGTTTTGTTTTCAGCGCCTGCTTTACCCCAGTCTCTTTTTCCTGTGTTTTATCCTGGTTTTTGACCCTGTCCTGACCTTGTACCCGTCCCTGAGCCTGCCTGCCTACCATCCTGTACCTTTGTCCCACCTCTGGATTTTGACCTCTGCCTACCTTGAGCCTGCCTGCCGTCTGGTACCATTGCTCCTCCTCTGGATTACTGATCTCTGCCTGTCCCTGAACCTGCCTGCCTGCCTTGACCTGTCGTTTGCCTGCCCCTTTTGTTACCATAAACATTGTTACTTCACACGGTCTGCACTTGGGTCTTACCTTGATTCCTGATAGTAGAATGAAATAGGTTATAAGAACTCTATGATTCTTTTCATTTAGTCAGTTCTGCCACTTCAACATTAGCCCATTTTTAAACAGGGGTTAAATATCTAGTTGTCGTGAAGTTCAGCTTCTGTCAATAGGGGGGCACTGTGTCACTGTCAGAAGATATGTAGCTAGCTACAGAAACGAAACCCATCAAAATGATTTAATACACTCACTTGAAATAAACACTTGACTTATATCAACATCCGTAGCTGGCCTATTAACTAAATGTACTGTTAGATCATTCTGACCAACATCCAATAGCTTAAGGATGCTGAGTGCTAACGCTAGTTTATTAGCATTAGCCAACCCTTATGCTGAGGGAGACAAACTAGTTAGGTATCACCAACCCTGCAAAAGCCTATGGTTAACTCTGCTGCTGCACTTTGACTTTCTGGCTGTTCTGCCTTCTCCACGTCATTCACTGCTGCCTGCTCATGCTCAACCTGCTCGCTTTTTTTGCTTATCTTTCAGAAGTTCAGAATTTCCATATTTGCTCTGTGCTATGCTGCAGACTCTGAGTGACAGGAGTTTTTATGAGCGATGCCATTGAGATCTAACCGGTGCTGAGGGGATGGGGGAGGGGTCAAGGGATGTGCGCACAATGTTGCTAACACATTTTTTTATAGAAAGTAGTTATTAGTTGCTTCATATGTTTCTAGAAGTTGCTAGACACAAGTCATGCCATAATGTTAATACATGCATAATATATATATATATATATATATATATATTTAATGCTTATGCTGTCCCTCAGTATCTCATGCAATGTGAAATTCTTCACAGCAAAACTAAACAACGTTTGAAGGAGAACAGAAAGGAACCAATTAAATAATTAAACAGAACAGAAAAAACTGATTAAGTTAGTTTTTTTCTAAAAAAGTTATTTAATTTACTTAAGTATTATTATTATTTATGCCTTTGATAGCTGTTGTGTCATGTAACAACAAGGAACCGATTTAATAAATTCACGTCACTCCTGCAGCAGCGGGGGGAGGACCGAGAGGCTAGAGCAGAGAGAAGTGGGGGGAGAGGTGCAAGTGGGTGCACACCAATGGTGCACACAAACCCAGCAGTCGGCGGAGGCTAAGCCGCAGAGAGGAAGCAGACTGCAGAGCAGAACAGCACAGTTGAGCTCAGGCGAGCGGGCACACATACACAAACAGGGAAGTCGCTCAATACACCAAAAGTCGCTGGGGCAGCCTTAAAAAGTAGCTACATTTGGCGCTATACTCTTTTATCGATAAAAGACGCTGGATGGGTCTGAACTCGCCCAATCTAGCGACATAGTCACTAAATTGTCAACACTGCATGAGCACTCCGCTGCGTTGTAATCTCGACCAATCACAGCAGGCACCATATCACTCCAGGGCTTCTTGCAGTGCCTGCTACTGCCTAGCGCAGTATATTGTATTGTATATCAGACAGAAAAAAATATTATTATTTTAAAAATGTTACATCAAAAGGTTCAGGGCTGGACCAAAAACACCCTTGGCTGAAGCCCTGGAAGCCCAGGCCTAATGACTCCACTGAGTAGCCATACTGACATTATTGGAGTGTTGGCACTCATGGAGCCAATGCTTTATCTGCTGATGAAGGATCCTCCCAGCAAGGACAATACATCTGTATTGTACTTCCCAGCAGCTGAATCATGACAGATATTTGTAAATGTCCAATATGTGCTCAACATGTTTATATTTACTTAACAAATAAGTTGCTGTGCTCAAACGAAAGATGCACAATTTGTATCATTCAGACATTGTGTTTCATTGGTGACACTGTGAAGCTTACTTCTCAGTATGTGTCCTATATATAAACTGTGTGTCATGCACACGATATAACCATTAGCCGCATTATGCAAAACAAGTTTGAAATTAAGTGCTGTGCCAATTATTTGAAATGTTATAGTTATTTCTTATCTCCACAATGTCGCCCAATGCCTCTGCCTTTTAAAAAGCAACAAATTCCTTTGAAAACAGCCCATGACGCATTGATATGAGTCAGAAATAGTTATTCTAATGTCCAAACTTACTACAAAGTGTAAATAGGATAATTTTGGTCATAAAGTCAGTCTCGTCTAAAACGGAATTTGGAACATCTGTGCGTCACAATAGGTAAAAGAAGGTTAGGTTTTGATTTGATGATGTACATTTGCCCACTAACATGGAGTGAACAGCGAGTGAACAGTGATTGCTCTCTATCCAATAGCATAGACAGTGAGACAGACCTGCTCAGCAGCCAAACTTTGTTTACATTTTACTTGAGAAATATGCAAAAACGTGAATTTATTACATATTCTTGAGTTATCTTAGATTCATTCAGTGCATTTTGAGGAAGTGAAATAGGCTTCCGCATCTACAGACGTTTCATGGAGGACAAACATCATTAACCAAAGGCGGAATCGGTCAGGAAACACACCCCCAAAACTTAAATCTTGTTTTTCTAATGAGCAACAGAAAAACGTGCTAATTGGAGTGTTCAGTGGCTCTTTAAGCTGCCTGAAAATGTTGCCCTACTGTCTGTTCACTAGATTCAAAGCATCTATAAAATGGCTTTCAATATGTTGCTCTGCGAGGATAGTTTGAGTAGCATGTATTGACAGAAGATAAAGTAACTGTAACCCCTCTCTAAAATGAAAGGTCACAATCCCAAAAGGCATCCTGTCAACTGCTATCACAAACAGTATTAACGCAGCTCGCTGGCACTCCAGCGGAAATCCCACCAGCATTTTTTCCATCTAAATGAACTGTCATTCTCTTGTCATAGTTAACGGTAACAGATTGTCATCCACTAATCTCCTAAGCAGATATCCCAAAAGGACAGAGATACAAAAAGGAATTAAGGAATCCCTTCATAATATCTTCATGTTTTAGGTTATTTGACAGTCCGTGTATAGTATGTTACGGACAAATAGCTAAAGCTCATTTCAGAAACATTCCTCATACATTCACACATTGTTGAAGGACATTTGACATGTTTTCAACTTTTCTAGGATTTTGAATGCATTGCTGAGTTGAGTGGTGAATGGAGACAACCACATTCAAATGTTGTCTAAGTCCAATGCAGTATGCATTACCGAATCACTCAACTCTTCAACAGCTTAAAATGTTCAATTACATAGTTGGATGGCCATTATGACTACATGAGCAAGTGACAAGACTGAGTCATTGGAACGGGTTATGCTGCTTGGAGTTATTTATATTCAAATTATGATTATGTAAATTATAATAAATATTTGGCAAAGTAATTGCAGTTGTGCTCATAAAACTCCAAAAACTACTACCACTGCACAACTACCAAGTGTAACTTGTTTAAGTAGAATTCTGCCTTAAGGACACAAAGGACTCTGGCGTTAGTTCAATAACTTTTTACTTTTCCCTTTGGACTGTCATGATCATTCAAGTCTTTTGTCAAATGTTGTATTTTCTTCAGCACCGCCTGTCAGAAATCTTTTCATCACAGTCCACATCTGTGCCAGTCTGATTGATGCACGTGTTTGATGGCAGCCAACTGGAAAATACCTCCATCAAATGTGGAGATGCTCTTCACCGTTCAGCTTCACTTTGCCTCTTGTTGATGTTTTTCTAGCTCAGGCAGTTTTTTTCTGTTTCATATGCGTGCATCTGTCATATCGGAGCAGCCTCTGTATGGTGATGGCTTTGTAAATCACCCCCCCTCATACACAGGTAAAGCCCCCTCCCTTATAATTTAACCCTGATATCCCTGCTATTTATTTCTACTTTCCTCATTTATATTCTCTTTCTTTCTTTCTTTCTTTCTTTCTTTCTTTCTTTCTTTCTTTCTTCTCTCTTCTTTCTTTCTTTCTTTCTTCTCCTTTCTTTCTTTCTTCTCTCTCTTCTTTCCCTTTTTGATACCTTGTTTCCCAGAAAATCCATGCAAAGCATGATTATCTGCACTGTGACCAGAAGGGCAGCAATGTTGAATAAACAGGGATGGGTTAAATTATTGTCACAGACAAACCCAGCGACAGAAAAAAATATATTTTCGTCCTATTTTGCATGTCAGCTTCTGTGTTTTATGTGTACAATTAGGAAAGGTGTGGGCTGGTGTCATCAGTAGCGATTTTAACATGTAACAAACACCTTACCACTGCTACACCTGGCTATCAGCAGTGCCTTGTCGGGCAGCGAAACAGTTCATTCAGCCTCATTTACTGCCTTGAAATAAAACATAGCTGATATGGCTGACTTGCTTAAACAAATGCGGTTTCTACTGACAATTGAGATGTACAAACTATGGCATAAGGGGACGATGAGCGGATACAAGGCAATCCGTCATTTTGATTAAGACATTAAGGAGTGAGCTAGGATGGACGTAGTCAATATAACTATTTGTTCAGCACATTTTAAATGTACAGCGACATAATTCAGAACATGGGTCGTGCGTACAGTATTCTCCCTGTACACTAAGTCAGAACCATAGGATAAATAAAGGGGGCATATAAGCAGACAATGAAAGCTCTTACAATATTAGATTATGACATTTCTCTAAAACAGGCTATAGGCTGCATGTGCACCTAGTAGAACAGTAGTACGAACAGTAGTCTAAGTTATGAAAGGAAAAATGACCAAATGATTAGGGGCTACTAACAGCTTACTGCACAAAATACACTTAGTATTACTTTCTTAGCTACAATATACTTGTGATTGGAGCATTGGGCCAGTAACCGAAAGATTGCTGGATCAAATCCCAGAGCTGACAAGTAAAAACTCTGTCATTCTGCCCCTGACCAAGGCAGTTAACCCACTGATCCCCGGGAGCCAAAGACGTGGATGTTGATTGCGGCAGCCCCCCGCACCGCTCTGATTCAGAGGGGTTGGTTTAAGTGTAGAAGACACATTTCAGTTGAATACATTCAGTTGTACAATTGACTAGGTATCCCCCTTTCCCTTTCCTATAGATATATGACTGGTTTCAGGAAACTAGTTGTATATTGCGCGTTACTACTTCACAGGAGAGCCATTTGAACTTCCATGTGCCTTAATAACAAACTTGTATGCCATCTCTAAATATGAATAAAAATGTTAAATTATGAGCCTAGTTGGTTTAGCCACGGAAAAAGGCAGCAGCCTTCCCGCTAGCCATGATTGGCTGAGATAATGAGTGGGCTGGACATCCCGAGAGATGAGTTCTGATTGGTCTGTCATGTAGCACTTCTGTCTATAACATGAGCTGGTCAGTATGTGTAGGTAATTCTTTCTAACGCAGCTTTTTTGAAAGATCTGCATAAGTGTTGCTCTCCACTTTCTGGAGGACTGAGTTTTGAAATCAGTAGAATTAGAGTATGATAGCTAAGGAGATGGATAAAATTCTGCCGTTTGATTGCAAATATGCAGACGGAGTCGAAAGGAGTACACACAGAACGCTGTTGTATGAAACACCTTTCTCCGGATTACTGTAAGCACTTCTGTACATCGCACTGTAACATACAATTGACCTCATTTTCGCGCCCAAAAAATGTAACACTTCCAGGTGAACTGTAATATGAATACCATTGTAAAGCACAATGTCTCCCCTTTCCAGCAAAATCAATGACGACACCTTCTGCTGCATTCTCTGCATGATTGAAGAAGGCAATGAGCTCCGTCGGTGTAAGGTTCTGTATTTATTTTGTTAGTAAACTTTGTTCTGTTTCTTTGTGTTCTTGAACGTAGCCCTGTCTTTAATTTTTGTTCATTGATTTCTCCTGTGTTAGTCACTCACCTGGTCTCATCAGCTCCTTATTTAGTTCAGTTCATTCTGTTTGTGCCGTTGTGAGGTATTGTTCATTTTGACTCTACTAAGCCTTTTCTTAGCTCATTTTGAGAAACAGTTATAGCCTTTAGTCCTAGTTTTGATTCACATGCCTGTTTGCCTACCTGTGTATGACCATTGCCTGCCTGTGACCACGATTCCTGCCTTCTGCGAAGGCGAAATAAACACCTGCCGCGCTCTGCGCGTGACTCTACACCTTTTTCTCCCTGAGTATTCACTACAGTCGGGGGTTTAAAAATTATGGTTGGGGAATCGAAACCTACTCCATGATAGGGAAAGGGGGAGATAAGCCGTGTGGGAAACAGCTTTTTTCACCCAATCTGTCCAACTTATAACCTCTAAAATGTTTACATAATGTCTCATAACATACCTATTTGAAGGTTTGTGTCGAATTTGAATGAGGTTTTTAGGGTGGCGCTAAAGTTATCTTCAGAAGTAAACAGCGGCTGTCACGGCTTTTGAGAGTCATGATGGCTTGCAGTGATGACGCAAAAAATGAACGCATTCAGTTGTACATTTGACTAGGTATCCCCCCTCACCCTGTCCTTGTCCCTTTCACCTTTTCAAGTGAGCACAGCACAACAAGGTGAGGCCAAAAATATTTTGTATGCTGCTGTATAAATTATGTAATATGCCAGAGAGATATGTGACCGACCGGCTCGATCTTATGTAGCAAAATTTGAAATGTTTTTTATTTTATTTATTTTTTACATCAGATTGGAGAGACTCGCAAATAGTATATCATACACTACAGTTGAGGAACAATAGGAATGTAACTATGCTTTGAAAGTTGATAAAAGTCAAATCACTTTTGAGAAAAGTGCCACGATGCCACTGAAAGTCTTTCACACTTTCTCTCAAGAATGCTACGATTTGATAACCGTGAGTCAAGACCTGCAAGATGTGTGAGAGACAAACTGGCGGCCATAAGAGAGGTCTGGGAGAAGTGGGTGGAGCGTCTGCCATACCTGTACAACCCTGGGCCTGAAGTAACAGTGGATGAGCAACTGGTTCCATTCAGAGGTACATTTTTATGTAATGTAAGTAATTTTCATTGTTAATTTTATTATGTATTGCTGTAATATCATTGATTTATGTGATTGTTTTCTGTGATACTAATTACTGATAGTAATCTCTTTTGTCAAAAGGCCACTGTCCTTTCCGGCAGTATATGTGCAGCAAAGTATGGCATCTAGATATGGGTGGCCTGTGACGCACAATCCAGCTACGCTTGGAAGATGCAAGTCTACACAGGGGAGCCGACCAGTGGTGGCCCGGAGAAGAACCAGAGGATGCGGGTTGTGCTTGATGTGACAGATGGACTGAGGGTGCACAATGTCACGTGACAATTTCTTCACCTCTTATGAACTCAGCCAGCAGCTCCTGAAGAGGAAGATCACCATGGTTGGCACAGTTAGAAAGAACAAGCCTGAGCTCCCCCTTGCACTCCTCGCAACAAGGGGGAGAGAGGCCAACTCATCAACATTTGCCTTCAACCCCATCACCACTCTAGTTTCTTACCTCCCAAAGAGGAACAAGAATGTGGTCCTCCTGAGCACACTGCACAAAATGGCTGAGATCAGTGATCATGAGGACAGAAAGCTAGCCATCATCCTGGACTACAACCACAACAAAGGAGGTGTGGACAACCTGGACAAGGTGATTGGAACTTACAGCTGCAGGAGGATGACTGCCCGCTGGCCCCTGGTCATCTTCCATAACATCATTGATGTATCCTCATACAATGCCTTCGTGATACGGAACAAGATCAACCCTACCTGGATGCCTGATAAGTGGAACAAAAGGAGGGTGTTCCTGGAGCAGCTGGGAAAGGCACTTGTAACTCCACATAAGTCAAAGAAGGGAGCGCCTCCCCCGTACAGCAGCCTCTGCAGCGCTTGTGAAAGCTGTTCAGGGGGCTGAATCTTGTCCTGATCCACCTGAAGCTGCAGCTGGGGCAGGCAATAGAAGGAGATGCCAATTCTGCCCCCCAAAGAAGGACTGTAAATCAGACACTATGTGCTGCACATGTGAAATACATCTGCAAAGTCCATGCACACACACTTGCATACTGTTCTATGTGCTTATTAGATTTGATTGATTTATGTTCTTCACGTTTTTGTTTTGTATCTTATTTTATTCTTATCGTTGTTTATACACCTTGTGGGTGGGGGCAATGGTTAAAAAAATGGGAGAATACTCGTATTTTGTAGTTGAATTCCTCATTGTACAGTATATAAGAATATGTTGCCAAAAAAAGTTAAAGACTGTTCTTTTTTTACCCTTAGGACAAGGGGAGTATACAGAATGTTAAGACTACACAAGGGTTAACCCACTGTTCCTAGGCCGTCATTGTAAATAAGAATTTGCTCTTAACTGACTTGCCTAGTTAAATAAATGTTCAATAAAAAAAGATTAGTCTATTCAAAGCTACGGTAGATATAACGTGATTTTAAGTAATCTTATCTGTGGCCAATGACCTTGAGCCTTCTTGGATAGGCACTTCTAATGTAACTCTATGGCACTACCCAAGGGGCTTGAATCTTCGAGATCTTGCTATAGATTTTGCAGTGACAGAACACTGAGACAATCATGGTGCAACTAGAGAACATTACCAATCCCTAAGCTCCGTATTGTCCGCTGGCTGCCTTACCACCACAGAAAGCTAGGCTGCTACACCTGCATTTTGGAGCTGCCTTATTTTTTTTAGCTAAACAGGTGGGGCTCAAAACAAGTCACCACTGGGTATCATGCTCTCATGGCCTCACAGTTACCTAAGTATTTCATTCTATATATCCAAATGTTTTGGGGCAATCATAGAAATTTTATCTCAAAGTTCAAACACTAAGTATTTTAATTAGTGTTCTTTCAATGAGGTCTGTTGACATGCTGGAAGCTTGGCGATATTACAATTGGTAAGTTGAAGAAGTTTGCTATTGATCTGACTAGTCAAAAAATGAATATTTTTCTGTGCAATGGTAGTCCAGTATATCCACACATGCATCCTTGTGTGATTGGATTGCTGTGCTACCATCGATATTGACAGATCCATTTGGGTATCAATAATAATGAGCATTGTCCAATAATGGCGCTGCATGGTAGAGCCTTCTTATATTCCACCTTTTTTCAGAATGCCATGTTAGTGTTGTGTAACTCTGTGGCAGAGCTTTACATGCTGCAAAGTAATTTGGAGGAATGGCATCACATATGCTTTTCTGTATTGATCAATATTTTTGTGATATTCTAACCAGGCTTTTCCAAATCTTATCTTTTGAAGCAGGAATAACATAAGGTGTTAATTAGCATTTTTAAAACATTAAACTGCTATTAATGATTAGGGTTAATGATCAAATCATATACAGTATATTGATGATTGACCAAAATGCTGAAACACTGCCTTGAAAGTGTGTGAAGGGTAATAACTACCTGTTGTTCTCTCGCTAAGTGTATCATGTTTCTTCTCCCTTGGATCCATGACATTGGGGCACTCAATGACAACTTTCCCCATGTTCTATTAGCAGGCCATACAAGTGTTCTTCAATTAAAGATCTCATTTAACTCACTTGATAAGTCTCTTTCTCACTGTGTGGAATCAAGAAACTCATTAAAATCCGTAGCTAGGATAAAGTCTCCCCCATTCACTGTCACATTAACAGCTTGACAGATCTGAGGGGTGTTTGTGTGTCTGGAGACTATAGGGAGAGAAACTCTCCACTCTCCAGACACAACTGTTTTTCTCTGCTTATGATTAGTTTGATACACAGCAGGATTTAATGGTGTGAGCTCAGGCTTTGTGGTAGCCCAGGTCCCCTTACCCTCCTTGACCTTCTCCAACAGAGGCGGCTGAAGAAAACAAATGACGAGCACCTGCTTTAGTGTCAGGCGGTGTCATAAAGACGTGCACTCATCACGCGTCCTGGATCCCCAACACATTTTACTCAAAGGTACATTGCTCACCTGACCCTATCAGATACAGACTCACCGTGACATTACAGAACTTGTTAGTAACAATATCTGTGCATTCTGTGGCATTTTACAGACATGAATAGTAAATTGGTCACGCCCCCTTTGAGACTATTGTTATATTTTGTTATATTTTTTTCTGCGATTCATGATCGCCTGTGGAACAGCTTCGACCAAGTCCCAAGTCACATCAATACACATTTTACATGAAACTCTCACTTATGTGTGAGTAGGCCCCATCTTGAGCTAGGATTCAGCCAAAGGTTACTTGGCAATGACTGAGAGTTTGGCTGAACTCCTTAAGCTACATTCACTGTCAAGGGGCAAAGACAGACTAACTTTCAGATGTGAGTACTTTCCTTCCATTTTTTGGACCCAACTCGTCAACGTTCAACACCTAAACTAATAGGCATACAATGATCAGGCAAACAAGATTGACTTCCATAAAATGTCTTTCAGCACCATCCCAGTCATCTATGTAATTTCTGCACTTATCCTCACAGCTGACATCGTTATCCCTCTCTTCTTACCATGGCAACAGGCCCAAAAGGTTATTTGTCATAATGAGATTGCAAGCATTCATTTTTCAGATGTAGCTAGATGTGCCATGTGACTCAGCCCACAAAGAGAAGCCGAGAAGGAAACATTCCATTCCCCATTTACCTTGGAAAAAATGTTAATTGGTCAAACGATTTATTGCTGGCCTTGCGTCTTGACATATCATTATTACCTTGCCTTGAATATCTGTCAGTTCTATAGCGATGGGTGTACAGCAGAATCTATTTGGACCCATTTGGTTGGAGATATCCTGTAATTGTCTAGCTAATTGCGTATCTGCCAATTCATCATCAGGCTCGTCTACTGGTCAGCTGAATACCATTTAGCTCTCTAGTGTTCTAATGTGGCATCTTCTAGTCTGTGCACATTAAACTTCCCATCATACAATGTAGATACTGTAAATTGAGGTTGTACTCTGCTGACTCAAAATTAAAAAGAATTGAAATCCAAAAACCAACTCCTTTAGGTCATTCGAAAACAGACAGTGGTGAATTAGATATTTTCTGTATCTGTTGGGTTTGCATTCCTGTTCTCTAGAAGAGCATCACAAAACAGCACATGACAGATTTCAGAGCAACCTCCATCCTGAGCCAACAGTAATGAGATAAAAAAACAAAAAAAACATCAGCTAACATTAGGATGTTTCGAATCTATTAATATCTGAAATGCTCGCCTGTGGTGTTTGTTGTATTTTACTTAGAGTTTCCTATCTTAAATGTGCTGATAAATTAAGACGCTAATTAGCTCCCATTGCCTGAGAAGCCTCAGGAAATTATTATAAACGGCACCAGAACATGCACCCATTGGTTAAATTACAGCCAAGCTCATGCTTGGTTATTCATTTGAATGACAATTGCTACCCTCACAACCCCCCCAAAGAATAACCTTAAGACTAGAGTACAAATATAATGAAGCAATCCTGGGCATGGATTTTGTTCAGGAACATAAGATATTACTTAAGTTTCCCAGAGGCGAACTGGTGATTGGCTCTAAGCACCCATTACTACCATCATGTAACACAACTTTTACACATCACAATCTGATTAGGTACTAGTTAATCTCTTTAACCTCTGTGACCTACCCCCACCCCACACCCTCCATTTGACTACCTTATTACTTTGTATAATATTGTAATCTATATGAACCATCAAGTGTATCATATTTAATAACACCTGGGTCTATCAGAAAACAATGTAAAATAAGAAATGCTTCATGAAAGTTTTAAAATATGCATTATTACCATGAATAATTGCAAAACAGGTCATGATTTATGTTAATATGGTGTGAGCTCTCAAATAACACCAGCCATAAAAATAACTACCACCACATGGAGAGATATTTTTTCAATGTTTTCCATAATAAGTTGCACCACACAGCTTTTAGAATACACAGCATATACACCAAGTAAAATAAATGAACTAACTTCTTCATCGGGGGCCTAGTGTGGCTGTTTCACCTACTGCATTTTCTAGATAAGATAGTGTTCGGTTTGCTTTGCCCTGTCAGAGGAGGTTTAAATGTAAATGTCACACCAGGAATTAGACATCCGCTGCTCATCACCACAAAACACCTGCTTAATAATTGAATGCCCTTTGCTGTGATTTCAGATTGCATGGTCAATGGCTCCCATGGACATAGCTTTTTACTAGTGGGGGTCTCTAATGACGAGAATTTTGTGTTAAAATTAGGTGTCCAAAACGTTTAATGATTATTGTATTGGCTAGTTTTTGAATGGGGGGGGGGGGTATTTAGGGCCGTGAGACAGGCCAGGCATTAGGTCGAAGTCGTTTAATGTAAAGTGATGTACAGAGTGCAACTCAGTGCAAAAAGTCAGGTGCAATTTATTGCTTTAATTAGTCATTCTTAATGCTATTGACCTGCGCTCTAATGTAGGTCTGGAGCTCTTTAACATCGCACAATGTGATAAAAAGAGGTGGCAGGGTTGCAGAGATGCAAAAGCAAGTCCAGATTTAACCAAGGTGGAGTGCGGGGGTGTTTATTTAAGGCTTAATTTATCATTTTTGCCCACACAAAACATCAATCTATTATTTATTTATAATGAACTCTCTGGTTAATTAAGGACTCTGGTCAGTCATATGGTTTATTTTGCTGTAATCATATACCCAACAATCCAGCAAACATACAGTAAGCTTTAAAAGATAGGATGATGTGTTTAATTTGTTTTCAGTGGTAGCCTTTAACCAATATTATACCTCTGAAATAAAAATGAAGCAATTTTATATGTATATGTTCAATATGAAAGCAATATAGTTTTGACACTATTTTATAGTGATGCATTAATTGTTCCACTATGTATGATACTGTGTATATACAGCAAGAGTAAGTGGAATGTAATTCAAACGCCCTTTATTGATCCCCAAGTGCTAATCCACAGAATACACACACAGATTAAGATACTTTAAATTAATGGTCATGAATTGCTAAACATCTGCTGGCATTGTGCAAAGCAGAATGATAAGTGTGTCTATAAGTATATGTCAAGGCTAAGGGTCATGTTCAGTTGACTTCAAAAGCAAAAATTATTGAGTCCACAACTACAGGGAATAACATGCATCTCCAAGGCTCTGTGGAGCCACGACTGAGCAGGGGGAAATTACTTATTTACTAATTCCCAGCAAGGACAAGGGCAGATACAGATTTGGGATTGGTTACACAGTTGGGATTAGAGTGGCTTTAGCTACAAAAATAGATATCCTCTGAGTACTCTCTACCTTTATGCCAAGTTATGCAATACACATTGGTCAAAATAAATTCTACTGTATGATGTTATCTCACTAAACCAACGTGATATTTTAAGTCTCAATTGTATAAAAAAAATGGAATTGACCCCAAAAATGTGCCTGCACATTAAAGGTTACCATAGATTAGATGTTACCAACTAGGTACTTCAATTAATAAAGGTGACAGTCATATACTGTATGTCAGGCAACCAATCCAATGAATACGGTTTAGGTGTAACGGCCGTCGTAGGAAGTGGACCAAAATGCAGCGGGTACGTGAATGCTCATATTTATTTTATGATGAACATTACACATAAACAACAAAACGAAAAAACGAACGACAGCTAGACAGTCTTGCAGGCTAAACATAACAATGCAAAAACAACCTCCCACAATTCCCATAACAAACACACCCCTATACATAGGACCTTCAATCAGAGGCAACGAGGAACAGCTGCCTCCAATTGAAGGCCCAATTCCAATTAACTAAACATAGAACTAAACACCCTAGATCTAACATAGAAATACACAACATAGAACCTAACCAAAACCCCGGACTAATCTAAACAAACACCCCTCTACAAAACACATATACCAACAATTCCGAACCACATAAAACAAACACCCCCTGCCACGTCCTGACCAAACTATAAAAACAAATTACCCCTTTACTGGTCAGGATGTGACATTAGGTGCTAAGCAGAACTCACACAGCTTCAGTTTTTGGGACCACATCTTAGTTATTCCTTTAACTTTAGTCAGCTGAAAATTCCTTCAATGGGATTGGAGGAAAAGGCTGAAATAATAGTTTATATTTCATGTAATAATAATAATAATTTATTAAACGTCTATAGCGCTTTTTATAGAATCTCAAAGTGCTACAAGAGCAAAAAAACTAACAAGCAATATTTTTTTTAATGTTTTTTTTAATTTCACCTTTATTTAACCAGGTAGGCAAGTTGAGAACAAGTTCTCATTTACAATTGCGACCTGGCCAAGATAAAGCAAAACAGTTCGACACATACAACAACAGAGTTACACATGGAGTAAAACAAACATACAGTCAATAATACAGTAGAAAAATAAGTCTATATACAATGTGAGCAAATGAGGTGAAATAAGGGAGGTAAAGGCAAAAAAAGGCCATGGTGGCGAAGTAAATACAATATAGCAAGTAAAACACTGGAATGGTAGATTTGCAGTGGAAGAAAGTGCAAAGTAGAAATAGAAATAATGGGGTGCAAAGGAGCAAAATAAATAAATAAATACAGTAGGGGAAGAGGTAGTTGTTTGGGCTAAATTATAGATGGACTATGTACAGGTGCAGTAATCTGTGATTCTGCTCTGACAGCTGGTGCTTAAAGCTAGTGAGGGAGATGTGTTTCCAGTTTCAGAGACTTTTGTAGTTCATTCCAGTCATTGGCAGCAGAGAACTGGAAGGAGAGGCGGCCGAAGGAGGAATTGGCTTTGGCGGTGACCAGAGAGAATTACCTGCTGGAGCGTGTGCTACAGGTGGGTGCTGCTATGGTGACCAGCGAGCTGAGATAACCTGTTGGGGTGTAGGGGGCAGTATTTTCACGGCCGGATGAAAAAACGTACCCAAATTAAACTAGTCACTACTCTTGCCCATAAACTAGAATATGCATTTTAGTAGATTTGGATAGAAAACACTCTGAAGGTTCTAAAACTGTTTGAATGGTGTCTGTGAGTATAACAGAACTCATATGGCAGGCAAAAACCTGAGAAAGATCCAACCAGGAAGTGGAAAGTCTGAGAATTGTAGTTCTTCTTTTGATTCTCTATCAAAACTACAGTTTCTGTGGGGTCACGTTGCACTTCCTAAGGCTTCCATTGGCTGTCAACAGCCTTCAGAAAGTTCTTTCAGCATTCTCCTGTCACTGGGCAGATAATAGGAGCTCAGTCAATCAGTGGACTGCCTGTGGACAGAGGGATTGGATATGCGCGGTCCCGTGAGCACGCCGTTCCTTGTTTTTCTTCTTGAATGAATATGCTATTGTCCGGTTGGAATATTAGCGCAATTTTACGTTAAAAATACCATAAAGATTGATTTTAAACAGAGTTTGACATGCTTCTAAGTACGGTAATGGAACATTTTGACGGTGTCTCTGGTACCGCGCTCGCGCGTTATGCCTTTGGATAAGTGATCTGTACGCACGAACAAAACGGAGGTATTTGGACATAAATATGGATTATTTCGAGAATAATTTTTTTTTTATTGTGGAAGTAGCAGTCCTGGGAGTGCATTCTGACGAAGATCAGCAAAGGTAAGACAATATTGCTAATACTAATTCTGAGTTTAGGTTGCCCCGAAATTGGCGGGAGTCTGTATAGCTTGCTGTGATGGTTGAGCTATGTACTCAGAATATTGAAAAATGTGCTTTCTCCGTAAAGCTATTTTAAAATCTGACACAGCGGTTGCATCCAGGAGTAGTCTATCTAATTCTTTAAATAATTGTTATATATTTTGTCAACGTTTATGATGAGTATTTCTGTAAATTGATGTGCACATTCACCGTAAGTTTTGGTGGGAATACATTTTCTGAACATCACGCGCCAATGTAAAATGCTGTTTTTGGATATAAATATGACATTTATCGAACAAAACATACATGTATTGTGTAACATAATGTCCTAGGAGTGTCATCTGATGAAGATCGTCAAAGGTTAGTGCTTCATTTAGCTGTGTTTTGGGTTTTATTGACATATGTCCTTGCTTGGAAAATGGCTGTGCGATTATTTTTGTCTATGTACTCTCCTAACATAATCTAATGTTTTGCTTTCGCTGTAAAGCCTTTTTGAAATTGGACAATGTGGTTACATCAAAGAGAAGTGTATCTTTAAAATGGTGTAAAATAGTTGTATGTTTGAGAAAGTTGAATTATGACATTTTGCTGTTTTGAATTTGCCGCCCTGATATTTCACTGGCTGTGTCCCGCAGGTGGGATGCTAGCGTCCCACGTAGCCCATAGAAGATAAGGGTAGCAGGGTCTTGTAGATGACCTGGAGCCAGTGGGTTTGGCGACGAGTATGAAGCGAGGGCCAGCCAACGAGAGTGTACAGGTCGCAGTGGTGGGTAGTATATGGGGCTTTGGTGACAAAACGGATGGCACTGTGACAGACTGTATCCAATTTATTGAGTAGGGTATTGGAGGCTATATTGTAAATGACATCGCCGAAGTCGAGGATCGGTAGGATGGTCAGTTTTACAAGGGTATGTTTGGCAGCATGAGTGAAGGATGCTTTGTTGCAAAATAGGAAGCTAATTCTATATTTAACTTTGGATTGGAGAGGTTTGATGTGAGTCTGGAAGGAAAGTTTACAGTCTAACCAGACACCTAGGTATTTGTAGTTGTCCACATATTCTAAGTCAGAACCGTCCAGAGTAGTGATGCTGGACGGGCGGGCAGGTGCAGGCAGTGATCGGTTGAAGAGCATGCATTTAGTTTTACTTGTATTTAAGAGCAGAGGCCACGGAAGGAGAGTTGTATGGCATTGAAGCTCGTCTGGAGGGTTGTTAACACAGTGTCCAAAGAAGGGCCAGAAGTATACAGAATGGTGTTGTCTGCGTAGAGGTGGATCAGAGACTCACCAGCAGCAAGAGTGACATCATTGATGTATACAGAGAAGAGAGTCGGCCCAAGAATTGAACCCTGTGGTATCCCCAAAGAAACTGCCAGAGGTCCGGACAACAGGCCCTCCGATTTGACACAATGAACTCTATCAAAGAAGTAGTTGGTGAACGAGGCGAGGCAATCATTTGAGAAACCAAGGCTATTAACTTCTATGGGCTAGGTGGGACGTTTGCGTCCCACCCTTGTCAACAGCCCGTGGAATCGCGTGGCGCGAAATACCTCAAAAATGCTATAACTTCAATTTCTCAAACATATGACTATTTTAAACCATTTTAAAGACCAGACTCTTATTAATCTAACCACATTGTCCGATTTCAAAAAGGCTTTACAGCGAAAGCAAAACATTAGATTATGTCAGGAGAGTACCCTGCCAAAAATAATCACAGCCATTTTCAAAGCAAGCATATATGTCACAAAAACCAAAACCACAGCTAAATGCAGCACTAACCTTTGATTATCTTCATCAGATGACACTCCTAGGACATTGTTATACAATACATGCATGTTTTGTTCAATCAAGTTCATATTTATATCAAAGAACAGCTTTTTACATTAGCATGTGATGTTCAGAACTAGCATACCCACCGAAAACTTCCGGTGAATATACTAAATTACTCATGATAAATGTTGACAAAATACATAACAATTATTTTAAGAATTATAGATACAGAACTCCTTTATGCAAACGCAATGTCAGATTTTAAAATAGCTTTTCGGCGAAAGCACATTTTGCAATATTCTGAGTACATAGCTTGGCCATCACAGGCTAGCTAATTTGACACCCACAAAGTTTGGGGCTCACAAAAATTTTGGGGCTCACTAAAAAGTTTGGGGCTCACTAAAAATTGGATTACCTTTGCTGTTCTTCGTTAGAATGCACTCCAAGGACTTCTACTTCAACAACAAATGTTGTTTTTGTTCCAAATAATCCATAGTTATGTCCAAATACCTCCGTTTTGTTCGTGCGTTCAGGTCACTATCCGAAGGGTAACGCGCGAGCGCATTTCGTGACAAAAAATGTCAAAATATTCCATTACCGTACTTAGAAGCATGTCAAACGCTGATTAAAATCAATTTTTTTACTATTTTTCTCGTAAAATAGTGATAATATTCCAACCGTGCAACGTTGTATTCATTCAAAGGCTGAAAGAAAAAAATGGAGAAGTCTCGTGAACGTGCATCTCAGTCTCACTGTCCCCAGGCTGACCACTTACAAAACTCTGCTGCTGTACTTTGCCCAGAGACAGCAGACACCCCATTCCAATTTCTGCCAACTTTTTAGAGAGCCAATGGAAGCCTTAGAAAGTGTCACGTTACAGCACAGATGCTGTATTTTCGATAGAGATGCAACAGAAGGACAACAAATTGTCAGACAGGGAATCTGTATGGAATCTTCTTGGCCTGCCATATGAGTTCTGTTATACTCACAGACACCATTCAAACAGTTTTAGGATCTTTAGATGTTTTTCTATCCAAATCTACTAATTATATGCATATTCTCGTTTCTGGGCAAGAGTAGTAACCAGTTTAAATGGGTACGTTTTTTATCCGGCCGTGAAAATACTGCCCCCTAGCCCCAACAGGTTAAGTCTGCCGATGAGGATGTGGTGAAGCCTTGGCCAGGTCAATGAATATGGCTGCACAGTATTGTTTCTTATTGATGGCGGTTAAGATATGGTTTAGGACCTTGAGCGTGGCTGAGGTGCACCCATGATCAGCTCTGAAACCAGATTGCAAAGCGGAGAAGGTGCGGTGGGATTCGAAATGGTCGGTAATCTGTTTGTTAACTTGGCTTTCGAATACCTTAGAAAGGCAGGGTAGGATAGATATAGGTCTGTAGCAGTTTGGGTCAAGAGTGTCCCCCCCTTTGAAGAGGGGGATGACCGCAGCTGCTTTCCAATCTTTGGGAATCTCAGACGACACGAAAGAGTGGTGGTACCTGGTAGGTTCATTGATCATTTGTGTGAGATTGAGGGCATATACACTATATATACAAAAGTATGTGGACACCCCTTCAAGTTTGTGGATTTGGATATTTCAGCTACACCCATTGCTGACGTGTATAAAATCTAGCGCACAGCCATGCAATCTCCATAGACAAACATTGGCAGTAGAATGGCCTTACTGAAATGCTCAGTGACTTTCAACGTGGCACAGTCATAGAATGCCACCTTTCCAACTAATCAGTTAGTCAAATTTCTGCCCTGCTAGAGCTTCCCCAGTCAACTGTTAGTCCTGTTATTGTGAAGTGGAAACGTCTAGTAGCAACAATGGCTCAGCCATGAATTGGTAGTCCACACAAGCTCACAGAATGGGACCGCCGAGTGCTGAAGCGGGTAGCGTGTAAAAATCATCTGTCTTCGGTTGCAACACTCACTACCAACTACCAAACTGCCTCTGGAAGCAACATCAGCACAATAACTGTTAGTTGGGAGCTTCATGAAATGGGTTTTCATGGCCTGGCAACCGCACACAAGCCTAAGATCACCATGTGAAATGCCAAGCGTTGGCTGGCGTGGTGTAAAGATTGCCACAATTGGACTCTGGAGCAGTGGAAATGCGTTCTCTGGAGTGATGAATCAGGCTTCACCATCTAGCAGTCCGAAGGACAAATCTGGGTTTGGCGGATGCCAGGAGAACACTACCTGCCCAAATGCATAGTGCCAACTGTAAAGTTTGGTTGAGGAGGAATAATGGTCTGTGGCTGTTTTTCATGTTTCGGGCTAGGCCCCTTAGTTCCAGTGAAAGGAAATCTTAATGCTACAGTATACAATGACATTCGGTGCTTACAACTTTGTGGCAACAGTTTGGGGAAGGCCCTTTCCTATTTCAGCATGACAATGCCCCCTTGCATAAAGTGAGGTCCATAAAGAAATGGTTTGTCGTGGAAGAACTTGACTGACTTGCACAGAGCCCTAACCTCAACCCGATCGAACACCTTTGGGATGAATTGGAATGCCTACTGCGAGCGAGCCAGGCCTAATCGCCAAACATCAGTGCCCAACCTAAATAATGCTCTTGTGGCTGAATGGAAGCAAGTCCCTGCAGCAATGTTGCAATATCTAGTGGAAAGACTTCCCTGAAGAGTGGAGGCTGTTAAAGCAGCAAAGGGGGGACCAACTCCATATTAATGTCCATGATTTTGGATTGAGACGTTCGACGAGAACGTGTCCACATACTTTTGGTCATGTAGTGTATCATGACAGGTCAAACAATAGATGCCAAGTCTTTGAAAGCTGCATCCTCCGAAAATGGAGAGGGTCAGTTCATGGCTTGAGCAGAGTGAGCTGGTCATATGATGGTGATGGATTCTGCTGATGATCTTGTAGAGTGAAAGTCTGGGAACCAGCCTGACTCTTATAGACACTGGACTTCTCCTCTTCCATTCTATGTAGCAACCACTTGGGTGATGCCTGAGCAGCTCTGGGCACCAGAAAGCTTACCACACAAGTTCAGAATAGTATATAGTCGTCCTCACTATGAGCCCTCTGCCTCAGCACTGCTGAATTCCTCCATCTCCCATTCCTCTCACACTTCAGGCGACTCCTCAAAATATGTTCTCAAAAGATTAGGAATTGGCATCCAGGTAAAACAAAAAAGATGTGTCCAGATGCATATTTTTCAAACAAAAGCTAGCTAACCAAGACTAAAAGTGTTAACCTGTCAGTCAATCAGCAAATCTGTCGCTCAAAAATGCCAGAAATACACAATAAAAACTCAATGTTATCAAAAGTTTGGACACACCTACTCATTCAAGGATTTTTTTTAAATAAGTAAAATGTTAAAATAAAGAAAAATCTTTGAATGAGTAGGTGTGTCCAAACATTTGACTAGTACTGTAAATATTGCAATTCTTCAGCCATTCCTGGACCTGTGACCAAAAACAAGCTACATATGGACAATACCAAAACAAATTATCTAATGATTCTGTCTCTTCGCAGCAAATTCTGCAGAGCCGGGAAGGTTGTATCCCCCATATAAATAACATTATATTGGTTGGAAGGATTGTGTATACAATTTAAATTAAAAAATTCTAAGTATCCACCATGGTAAAATCATTATGTTCATGCAATTACTTCATTGTTTATTCAACAGTTTTCTTCACAATCATTTTCAACCATGGTGGTATCATCACCATTGTCATGCGAGCGGGTTTGTGGATGTTAATGTAGTCTTGTAATTTTCAATTCAACCCACCTACAATAATACACATGGCTCATTTTCTAAACCTAAGATCCTTGCCACTCCAAATATTTTTTACCCTTAATAAGACATGCAATGGTCTTCCCAGAACATAGACCTACTTATTGCTCTTCACAATTCAGCTATGAAATCGGTTTAGAGGTCACTCAAGAACACTAAATTGTATGGTTCAAACAAATCCATTTGTTATAATAAACTGGTTCAAATAATTTGTCTCAAAGCATCCTCTTAGCTTTATGACCAGAGCTGTCGCGCCTGGGAATAGACCCATATAAAGCACTCTGCTGCAAGCCAAACTGGTAATAGGTTTTAAATGACTTATAGCAGTCTCATGTCACTGCAATGTTTGTTACAAAATAGACATATATTGTCCATTAAGCTAAATACTTAAGACCTCACAATGAGGATACTGCATTATGCAATAATATATAGACTTTTAAACAAGCAAATGAAATAGAAGTACGTCAGTGGGCAATTATTTGTTTGCTGTCCTGCACGCTGGCAGAACACGTGCACCGAATACAACAGGTGTAGACCTTACAGTGAAATCAAATCATATACACTCCCCTCCGTATGTATTTGGACAGTGAAGCTAAAATTTTAAATTTGGCTCTGTACTCCAGCACTTTGGATTTGAGATCAAATCTTTTATTTTATTTTGTACCCCTTGTTTCTCCACAATTGGTAGTTACAGTCTTGTCCCATCACTGCAACTTCTGTACAGACTCAGGATCGGTGAAGGTCGAGAGCCATGTGTCCTCCGAAACACAACCCTGCACTGCACTGCTTCTTGACACACTGCTCTCAGAAGCCAGCCACACCAATGTGTCAGAGGAAACACCGTACAACTGGTGACCGTGTCACCATGCATGCGCCCGCCACAGGAGTCGCTAGAGCACGATGGGACAAAGACATCCCAGCCGGCCAAACCATCCCCTAACCCAGACAACACTGGGCCAATTGTGCACCGCCTCATGGGTCTCCCGGTGATGGCCAGCTGCGACATAGCCTGGGATCAAACCAGAAATATTCTATAAGTCAGAGCAGGCCATTGCAATAAACAACACAAGATCCCTTTTAAGTTAATATTCATTAGTGTCCGTTTTTAGGATTTTAAACTTTTTTGGAGAGTTTGAAATTGGGATCCTTTGCTATGGACAATGGCATTTCTAGGTATAGAGCTGACATAGAATTGAATAATATTGAACATATTTAGAAAATTCCCAAAACTATTTCCACTATATTAAATTCTCCTAAAGTAATTCAACAAATCATAATTTTTTTTTACTATAAAAATAAAGTTTCGCTTCCGAACAAGGATTGTACTGACTTTCAAAAATCCCTGCTTTACAAACTTGTTGGATGCATTTACAGCTTGTTTTGGTTGTGTTTTAGATTATGTTTTCCCCAATAGGAAGTGAAATGTGAATAATGTCTTGTGTCATTTTGGATTCTGTAACGTGGGTCGTATAAAGGGGACCAAGGCACAGCGTGTAGAGTGCTCATATTTACTTTTAATTAATATACTTAAACAAAATAACAAAATGACCAACAACAGTTCCGTCAGGTGACATACACTAAGCAGAAAACAACTACCCACAAAACCCAGGATGAAAAACCCCTACTTAAATATAATCTCTAATCAGAGGCAACGAGGATCAGCTGCCTCCAATTAGAGATCAACCCAAACAATCCCAACATAGAAATAGAAAAACTAGAACTTAAACATAGAAATAGAAAACATAGAACAACCCAAAACACCCCCTGTCACGCCCTGACCTACTCTACTATAGAAAATTACATCTTACTAGGGGCAGGACGTGACAGTACCCCCCCCAAAGGTGCAGACTCCGAATGCAACATAATCAAAACCCAACAAAACAACCACAAAACACAAAGAGAGGGTAGGGAGGGTGACAAAAGTCTATGGCGGCTCAAATGCTGTCCACATAACCTCCAGCATAGGAGGCGGCTCCGGTTCTGGGCGTACTCCCCACTCCACCCGCTGATCCTTCTGCTTTATTACCACCTGACCGTGGATCGTCGTCGAAGGAACCGGACTGCAGATCATTGCTGGAGGTTCTGGGCTGCGGGCCGCCGCTGGAGACTCCGGGCTGCGGGCCGCCGCTGAAGACTCCGGGCTGCGGGCCGCCGCTGAAGCCTCCGGGCTGCGGGCCGCCGCTGAAGACTCCGGGCTGCGGGCCGCCGCTGAAGACTCCGGGCTGCGGGCCGCCGCTGAAGACTCCGTGCTGCGGGCCGCCGCTGAAGACTCCGGGCTGCGGGCCGCCGCTGAAGACTCCGGGCTGCGGGCCGCCGCTGAAGACTCCGGGCTGCGGACCGCCGCTGGAGGCTCCGGACTGGGGAGCGTCGCTGGAGGCTCCGGACTGGAGAGCGTCGCTGGAGGCTCCGGACTGGGGAGCGTCGCTGGAGGCTCCGGACTGGGGAGCGTAGCTGGAGGCTCCGGACTGGGGAGCGTAGCTGGAGGCTCCGGACTGAAGAGCGTCGCTGGAGGCTCTGAACTGAGGAGTGTCACTGGAGGCTCCGGACGGAAAAGCGTCGCCGGAGGCTCCGGACTGGGTGGCGTCATAATAGGTTCTGGACTAGTGACCGTTGCTGCTGGCTCCATGCCATGGATCATCTCTACAGGTTCCGCGCCAAGGATCATCACTGGAGGCTTCTTACCAAGGATTATCTCTACAGGTGCCGGGCCATGGATTATTCCTACAGGCTCCGGACCATTTATAATCCCTCCAGGCTTCTTGCCAAGGATTACTTCTTCAGGTTCCGGGCCATGGATTACTTCTTCAGGCTTCGCGCCATGGAATATCCCTACAGGCTCCGGGCCATGGATCATCACTAGAGGCGTAGTGCCATGGAAAATCTTTACAGGCGTCGGACCATCGATTATCACTGGAGGCTTTGTACGTGGAGCAGGAACCGATCTCACCGGACTGGGGAGACACACTGAGGACCGAGTGCTCAAAGCAGGCACCGGCCGTACTGGGTTATGGATGCGCACTGGAGGGAGAGTGCGAAGAACAGGCACAGGACGTACTGGATTCTGGAGGCGCGCTGGAGGGAGAGCGCGAGGAGCAGGCACAGGACATACTGTGCTATGGAGGCGCACTGGAGAGAGAGTGCGAGAGGCAGGCACATGCTCACCACAAAAAGCACGGGGAATTTGCTCAGGTCCCAGTCCTGGCCCAGCCAAACTACCCATGTGCCCCCCCCAAAAAATGTTTTGGGGCTGCCTCTCGTTCTTCCCCGGTAGGCTCCGATATCACTCGATTACCTGGCCCCAAGTCCAGTCTCTCCTCTCAATCCACTCCTGATGTGACCAGGTGTCCATTTCTGCCCGGGCACGCCGCTTGATCCAATCATGGTGGGTAGTTCTGTAACGTGGATCGTATAAAGGGGACCAAGGCGCAGCGTGTAGAGTGCTCATATTTACTTTTAATGAATATACTTAAACAAAACAACAAAACAGCCTAGAGCTCAGAAACATCTTATCTACTCACTTAGAATGAAAATTACTCCAGTCATCATTCACCAGTCAGTTTCTATTGTGAAAAACATAACAACAAACTGGCCGCCCTGCCAAACTGAGAAATCAGGGGAGAAGGGCCTTGGTCAGGGAGGCGACCAAGAACCTGATGGTCAATCTGACAGAGCTCCAGAGTTCCTCTGTGGAGATGAAAGAAACTTTCAGAAGGACAACCATCTCTCCAGCAATCAGGCCTTTATGGTAGAGTGGCAAGACGGAAGCAACTTTAAAGTAAAATGCCAATGACAGCCCGCTTGGAATTTGCCAAAAGGCACCTAAAGCACTCTCAGACCATGAGTAACAAGATTCTCTGGACTGATGAAACCAAGATTGAACTCTTTGGCCTGAATGCCAAGCATCACATCTGGAGGAAACCTGACACATTTACATTTTAGTCATTTAGCAGACGCTCTTATCCAGAGTGACTTACAGTAGTGAATGCATACATTTCAAACATTTTTTTTTTTTTTCTGTGCTGGCCCCCCGTGGGAATCAAACTCACAACCCTGGCGTTGCAAACACCATGCTCTACCAACTGAGCTACAGAGAGCTCACCATCCCTACGGTGAAGCATGGTGTTGGCGGCATAATGCTGTGGGGATGTTTTTCAGACACAGGTACTGGGAGCCTAGTCAGGATCGAGGGAAAGATGAACGGAGCAAAGTAAAGAGAGAGCCTTGATGATAACCTGCTCCAGGGCCCTCAGGACCTCAGACTGGGGCGACAGGACAACGACCCTAACCTCACAGCCAAGACAACGCAGGAGTGGCTTTGGGACAAGTCTCTGGAACCTGATCTAACATCTCTGGAGAGACTTGAAAATAGCTGTGCAGCAACTCTCGAACCTGACAGAGCTTAAGAGGATCTGCAGAGAAAAATGGGAGAAACTCCCCAAATAGAGATGTGCCAAGCTTGTTGGGTCATACCCAAGAAGACTCAAGGCTGTAATCACTGCCAAAGGTGTGTCGACAAAGTATTGAGTAAAGGTACTAAACACTTAAATATTTTTTTTAAATAATTTGCTAAAATATCTAAAAACCTTATTTTGTTTTGACATTATGGGGTATTGTGTGTAAATTGCTGAATTAAAAAAAAAATAAGAATAAGACTGTAACGTAACAAAATGTGGAAAAAGTCAAGGGGTCTGAATAGTTTCTGAAGGCACTGTAAGTGTCTGCCATTTCCCAAGCAACAACCTGTGATAAATGGTAAAGTGTTTTTTTCTGATAAAGAAAAGATGTTCAGTTCTGTCCATTAAAACTGAATCAGATGAGGGGTAGATTAAGGATTAAGAATAACAAACAAAGTGGTTGTTTTAAGACACTACTTTGTGCATAATGCCCTCAGGACCATGTAGCCTCTCCTGTAGACAATAAAGAAGAGGAGAGACCCCAGAATACTGATTGAAAAACTAAGAGAGATAGAAATTCTGAAACCCCATCAAAAGTGAGTCTTCACAGACATATGAAGTGAGAATGAAGACAGAAAACATATTGAGAGAATACTTATTTTTTCTATTGCCAATGATCAGTAATCACTGGTGGAGAGGAGAGTAATCTCAGAGAGTGGTCCAAAAATTCTGTCTTCCTGTGATTACATAATTTCCCCAAATTGCAACTGAAGCCCCTCAATCCCCCAGCCCCTGAATCAAAACTGCAGAGGGAGCTGGGAGAGAGACGTGTACCATGTCATACCAGGCAAGGCTCGTTAGTCATTCCATGGAGGAAAGAGGCCTCCAACTGGGAATACTGCAGCCCGTAATGACAAAGCCAAACCACACACCGGATTCACCTGCTATGAATAGCACTCAATGGAATAAAACATATATTTATGGTCATAGCTTCAGAATATACCTTACAACAGGGCCATACAATGGATCATACATGTACTATAAAAAAGAACACCAGCGAACTGGACCTTGTAATTGGAATCACTTAGTGATATTACCACATACTGTATATTCAAACGCTTTGGCAATCATCCAACTTTTGTTCAGATTTAATATTTACTGTAACACAGTAAACACATTTTACTGTGTTACACGTTTTAACACATTTTGTTGCATAGCAGTCTGTCTGAAAATCTTCATATGGGTCTAACTGAATATCCTCACATGGCTAGTCAAATCTCCCTTGAGGTGATTGACTGAATTAGTGTTAAGGATCAGATGTGTATTCATTCGGTGTGTGGCTCTGGGAGGGCTGTTAATTACTGACAAAGAACAGGTCGGATGGTTTATAAACACTAAAGCACCCCTGGAAATCAATGGGGGGGGGGATCTTGGCATATCTTTGAATGTGTTCAAAGAGAGGCTTACAAATGTACCTTTTTTTCTAATTTAAAAGCTAATTATACACTGACTATACAAAACATTTAGAACACTCTTTTCATAACATAGACTGACCAGGTGAATCCAAGTGAAAGCTATGATCCCTTATTGATGTCACTTACATCCACTGCAGTCAGTATAGATGAAGGGGAGGAGACAATTTAAGCCTTGAGACAATTGAGACATGGACAGTGTATGTGTGCCTTTCAGAGGGCAAGACAAAATATTTAAGTGCCTTTGAACAGGGTATGATAGTAGGTGCCAGGCGCAATGTTTTGTGTCAAGAACTGTAATGCTTTTTTTTTTACGCTCCACAGTTTCCAGTGTGTATCAAGAATAGTCCACCACCAAAAGAACAGGATGAATCGTGTGAATACAGGAAATATATTACAAAGGTGGAAAAGGGTCACATACCTGCAATTCAAAATGGAAACATGCCTGTGTTTTCTAAAGGGCTAGATGATGGAAAGGGTGAAGGGGTGTCTGTTGAAAGGACTGCCTCTGTTTCAACCTTCATGTGTTTATCCATGTGTTTATTAGAAAGTGAAGATGCTCTCTCTCAATTGATTCAAACCTAAAGTGTTCTTGGAGAAAACTGTACAAGGTGTTTGGTTGGCAAATCAATGAGTTCTAACTGCATAGGCAAGAGGCCCTTACAGTAGCTCTGCCCCAATTCAGAATCCCCAGAGATACATAGACCTTGCTATGAGACCCGAGAAAACCAGGTGAAATTGAAGCACAACATGAGAATAGCAAGCTTTCCTAGAAACAGGTCAATTCAACTCTACTAGTGCAAAGCTACTCAGGGTTGGAGTAGAAGCTTTTAAATTAATACAATATCAATTGTGACAGCCCAGTTCCTTGGATCTTCACAGAGGAAGTACACTTTGCCCAGTTGACTCACTCGCTGAGCTTTGTTTAAAGTCTTTGGTCATTATCCGTATGGTACAACTAATCATTATCATCTTTTGGATGGCAACTGGCAGGAACAAAGCTATCAAAACGTATCCTATCTAAAAGTACCTTATTTGCAAACATAATGCATCAATTATCACGCCTGCCTTCAGAACAGTAACTAGATCATTAAGTTTGTCATTCAACTACTTGGCTGCATATGCATTGTGCTCCTCAACATTTGGCTGGCTAGATCTGTTTATATGTGGTATTGGGTGTGTTTATTTATTTCAGAAGCTAGCTAGAAATTGATTTTAACAACTAGTTTGCTAATAGTTAGCTAAATACTTAATAACAGACGGTAACAAACTGTACCTCTCTCTACCTTGCACCGTCTTGTCCTCCTCCTCTTCCTCTTCTCTGCACCTGACGGGTATGACCTTTTATTAGATGCCATGATAGATGCATACCCTAGCCTTGCCCCCTCCTCCTCGCTCTCTTATCAGCAGCACAGCTTTTGTGTAACTTGCACCCATCCGCCACTACATAATACCACATCTGTAACTCTCCACTCGCGCAGGTTGCACGAGGTCCCCCTGAACTTATGACGACCTATTGCCTGACCACAAAAAAACTATAACATTTTAATACAATTTTGTATTAACACATTGTATTTTTTATGTCAAGTTTGGGGGCAAATTTGATATTCTGGGGCCCTAGACAGTCAACTATTCAGTCTACCGGAAAGGGGGATACCTAGTCAGTTGTACAACTGAATATATTAAACTGAAATGTGTCTTCCGCATTTAACCCAACCCCTTTGAATCAGAGAGGTCCGGGGGGCTGTCTTAAATCAACATCCACGGCATAGTGGGTTAACTGCCTTGCTCAGTGGCAGAAGGACAGATTTTTACCTTGTCAGCTCAGGGATTTGATCCAGCAACCTTTCGGTTACTGGCCCAACACTAACCACTAGGCTAACTGCTGCCCACGGGTTGGCTCTGATTCAGCCTTCCTTCCTGCTTGGTCAAATATTCTCAATTCTAATCCACTCCACAGCAAAAAAAAATAAAATCCACAGCAAAAAAAAAAAAAACAACGGACAGGCTATTTTAATTAAGAAAATATATTAATCCAGTAATAGTTCACCCAGGGCTGAATTCATGTCAAATAAGCACAAGCACTCTACCTACACTTAGTTTTCTTGAACGCACTACAGAATGTGTCACTTCCTGTTGAACGCGGAATGAGCGGAATGAGGGACAATGTGAAAATAAATTAATCCAGTAATAGTTCACCCAGGGCTGAATTCATATCAAATAAGCACAAACACTCTGCCTAAATGTAGTTTTCTTGAACGCAGAATGAGGGAGAGCTCGGTTTGTTGTTTTAGAAGGTTTGTTGTTTTGGAATGTTTTGAAAGTCTATTGGAAAAGTTCAGTTAATAGCTAGCTACCTTTTCAGTTTGGATCCTGCGACGCGGATGGCATCAGTTGCTGGGACCGCTACTATCTGGCCAGGGATCCTGCTGACCAAGGCCGGGTCTAAGGAGCTGCTTGACATATCAGCTAGCCTAGCTGGAAGCTAGCAGCCCATCAAGCTAGTAGGGTTTTCTTGAGGGCTTGAACGTTAGCCATTGTGACTGGTACCTCAGATTGTCCCGGGCTTGTGGATGTCTAGATCCCTGCTGTTTGTTGTTTCCAATCTTCCCTGCGACCTGCCCTGTCTGGACATGTGAGGAGTAACAGCATAACCTATGTTGCTACCATGACAAAGATCAAAGTCGGCGGGAGTACCGTTGAGGACAGTGGTGTCTCTTATCACAGGTGAAGGATCTTTTAAACAAACAAAAATAGTTCTACAAGCAGTTGTTATAACAACAAGAAAATAGCTTCAAGTGTTGTGTCCAAATACTGGTGGAGTAAACTAATAAAATAATGGACAACCTGACCAGAGAGTTCCAGGACCTGAAGAACAGTTTGCAGTTCTCCCAGTGTCAGCTCGATGAGTTTAAACAGGAGAACGGCAAGATGACAGCCATCTGTAATTCATTGAGAGAGGACATCAGTTCTGTACGTGAATCCATGATAACAATGACAGAGAAATCTGATTATCTCGAGGGACAATCCAGGTGGAACAACATGGTTCTGGATGGAATTGTAGAATCTCCACAAGACTTGGACGGAGTCTGAAGACAAAGCGGGGAAATGATATCACAGAAACTGAAGATGGACCACATAAAGATTGAGGTGGAGCCCACCCACAGACACATGCTTACACATACACATGATAAGACATGCACTCTTCACACACGTACACATGTATTTTGTATTGTAGATATGTGGTAGTAACCAGTGTCAGGTTATTAATCAACCTACCAGGGAACACACTTAATGTGTTGTGAAAAGTGTTATGAAGTGTAATGTTGTAATATTTAAAATTGTGTACATCTGCCTTAGTGTTTTTCTCCTGCTTTGTTTGCTCTTTTCCATATTATGTTTATCTCTGATACTTATCCAGGAAAGGGCTAAAATAGCCCATATTAAGATATGTAACCTTATAAATAAGGTTAATCAAATCAAAAACTTGCACCAGATAACATTCATATATATTAGCCATTTCTGAGACTCACTTAGATAATTAATTTGATAATACAGCAGTAGCAATACAAGGACATGACATCTATAGAAGAGACAATAAGGCTTATGGGGGAGGTGTTGCTATATATACAGTTGAAGTCAGAAGTTTACATACACTTAGGTTGCAGTCATTAAAACTCGTTTCCAACAAATGTTTACAGACAGATTATTTAACTTATAATTCACTGTATCACAATTCCAGTGGGTCAGAAGTTTACATACTACACAAAGTTGACTGTGGCTTTAAACAGCTTGGAAAAATCCTGAAAATTATGTCATGGCTTTAGAAGCTTCTGATATGCTAATTGACATCATCATTTGAGTCAATTGGAGGTGTACCTGTGGATGTATTTCAAGGCCTACCTTCAAACGCAGTGCCTCTTTGCTTGACATCATGTGAAACTCAAAAGAAATCAGCCAAGACCTCAGAAAATAAATGGTTCATCCTAGGGAGCAATTTCCAAATGCCTGAAGGTACCACGGTCATCTGTACAAACAATAGTACGCAAGTATAAACACCATGGGACCACTCAGCCGTCATACCGCTCAGGAAAGAGACGCGCTCTGTCTCCTAGAGATGAACGTACTTCAAAAGTGCAAATTAATCCCAGAACAACAGCAAAGGACCTTGTGAAGATGCTGGAGGAAACAGGTACAAAAGTGTCTATATTCACAGTAAAACGAGTCCTATATCGACATAACCTGAAAGGCCACTCAGCAAGGAAGAAGCCACTGCTCCAAACCCGCCATAAAAAGCCAGACTACGGTTTGCAACTGCACATGGGGACAAAGATTGTTCTTTTTGTAGAAATGTCGTCTGGTCTGATGAAACAAAAATAGAACTGTTTGACCATAATGACCATCGTTATGTTTGGAGGGAAAAGGGGGACGCTTGCTAGCTGAAGAACACCATCCCAACAGTGAAGCAAGGGGGTGGCAGCATCATGTTGTGGGGGTGCTTTGCTGCAGGAGGGACTGGTGGACTTCACAAAATAGATGGCATCATGAGGAAAGGAAAATGATGTGGATATAATGAAGCAACATCTCAAGACATCAGTCAGGAAGTTAAAGCATGGTCGCAAATGGGTCGTCCAAATGGATAATGACCCCAAGCATACCTCCAAAGTTGTGGCAAAATGGCTTAAGGACAACAAAGTCAAGGTATTGGAGTGGCCATCACAAAGCCCTGACCTCAATCCTAAAGAAACTGTGTGGGCAGAACGGAAAAGGTGTGTGCGAGCAAGGAGGCCTACAAACCTGACTCAGTTACACCATCTCTGTCAGAAGGAATGGGACAAAATTCACCCCTTATTGTGGGAAGCTTGTGGAAGGCTACTCGAAACGTTTGACCCCAGTTAAACCATTTAAAGGCAATGCTACCAAATTCTAATTGAGTGTATGTGAACTTCTGACCCACTGGGAATGTGATGAAAGAAATAAAAGCTGAAGTAAATCATTCTCTCTACTATTATTCTGACATTTCACATTCTTTAAATAAAGTGGTGATCCTAACTGACCTAAGACAGGGAATTTTTGAGGAATTGTGAAAAACTGAGTTGAAATGTATTTGGCTAAGGTGTATGTAAACGTCCGACTTCAACTGTGTGTGCAGAGCCATATCACTGTAATGCTTAGAGAAGATTTTATGTCAGGTGTTATTAAAGTGTTGTGGTTGCAGGTTCACCTGGCACATCTAAAGCCTATTTCTTTGGTGTGTTGCTGTAGGCCACCAACTACTACAGTACAGTGCGGGGGGAAAGTATTTTATCCCCTGCTGATTTTGTACGTTTGCCCACTGACAAAGAAATGATCAGTCAATAATTTTAATGGTAGGTTTATTTGAACAGTGAGAGACAGAATAACAACAAAAATTTCCAGAAAAACGCATGTCAAAAATGTTATAAATTGATTTGCATTTTAATGAGGGAAATAAGTATTTGACCCCCTCTCAATCAGAAAGATTTCTGGCTCCCAGGTGTCTTTTATACAGGTAACGAGCTGAGATTAGGAGCACACTCTTAAAGTGAGTGCTCCTAACCACAGCTTGTTACCTGTATAAAAGACACCTGTCCACAGAAGCAATCAATCAATCAGATTCCAAACTCTCCACCATAGCCAAGACCAAAGAGCTCTCCAAGGATGTCAGGGACAAGATTGTAGACCTACACAAGGCTGGATTGGGCTACAAGACCATCACCAAGCAGTTTGGTGAGAAGGTGACAACATTTGGTGCGATTATTCGCAAATGGAAGAAACACAAAAGAACTGTCAATCTCCCTCGGCCTGGGGCTCCATGCAAGATCTCACCTCGTGGAGTTGCAACGATCATGAGAATGGTGAGGAATCAGCCCAGAACTACACCGGAGGATCTTGTCAATGATCTCAAGGCAGCTGGGACCATAGTCACCAAGAAAACAATTGGTAACACACTACGCCGTGAAGGACTGAAATCCTGCAGCGCCCGCAAGGTCCCCCTGCTCAAAAATACATATACTACATGCCCGTCTGAAGTTTGCCAATGAACATCTGAATGATTCAGAGGACAACTGGGTGAAAGTGTTGTGGTCAAATGAGACCAAAATGGAGCTCTTTGGCATCAACTCAACTCGCCGTGTTTGGAGGAGGAGGAATGCTGCCTATGACCCCAAGAACACCATCTCCACCGTCAAACATGGAGGTGGAAACATTATGTTTTGGGGGTGTTTTTTTGCTAAGGGGACAGGACAACTTCACCGCATCAAAGGGACGATAGACGGGGCCATGTACCGTCAAATCTTGGCTGAGAACCTCCTTCCCTCAGCCAGGGCGTTGAAAATGGGCCGTGGATGGGTATTCCAGCATGACAATGACCCAAAACACACAGCCAAGGCAACAAAGGAGTGGCTCAAGAAGAAGCACATTAAGGTCCTGGAGTGGCCTAGCCAGTCTCCAGACCTTAATCACATAGAAAATCTGTGGAGGGAACTGAAGGTTCAAGTTGCCAAACGTCAGCCTCGAAACCTTAATGACTTGGAGAAGATCTGCAAAGAGGAGTGGGACAAAATCCCTCCTGAGATGTGTGCAAACCTGGTGGCCAACTACAAGAAACGTCTGACCTCTGTGATTGCCAACAAGGGTTTTGCCACCAAGTACTAAGTCATGTTTTGCAGAGGGGTCAAATACTTATTTCCCTCATTAAAATGCAAATCATTTTATAACATTTTGACATGCGTTTTTCTGGATTTTTTTGTTGTTATTCTGTCTCTCACTGTTCAAATAAACCTACCATTAAAATGTTAGACTGATCATTTCTTTGTAAGTGGGCAAATGTACAAAATCAGCAGGGGATCAAATACTTTTTTCCTCCACTGTAAATAATATGGGTGAAGTGTTTGATTGTGTATGTGACGTAAAGAGAGAGGTCTACTTTCTAGGGGATCAGAATATTGATTGGTTTTCATCAATCTGTCTGCTCAAGAGGAAGCTTCTCACTGTAACCAGTGCCTGTAATCTGGTTCAGGTTATTAATCAACCTACCAGGGTGTTTACAAACACTACAGGAACAAGATCATCCACAAGTATTGGTCACATTTCTACTAATACTGTAGAACTTTGTTCTAATGCTGTATCTGTACCCATTGGATGCAGTGATCACAATATATTGGCTATATCCAGGAAAGGCAAAGTTCCCAAATCTGGTCCTAAAATAGTGTATAACAGATCATATGATGATGTAAAAACATTTTTTGGGTCGGATGTGATTAATAAGGAACATTCAGACGCTGCACTTGTGGAATTTATAAAATTGCTTCTTCCAATTATTGATAAACATGCACCTGTTAAGAAACTGACTGTTAAGGCTCCATGGATTGATGAGGAATTGAAAAACTGTATGGTTGAAAGAGATGGGGCAAAAGGAATGGCTAATAGAGTCTAGCTGCACATCTGACTGGCTAACTTTCTGCAAATTGAGAAATTATGTGACTAAACTCAAAGAAAAGAAGAAACCTGTATTATGAAATGAAGATCAATGATATAAAGAATGATGGAAAAAATGTTATAATGGAAAAATGTAAAAATGAAATGATGGGCACAAAGACAAAGCCACACCTATCTGTCATATCTTTAATCTGAGCCTAGAGGAAAGTCTTTGTCCTCAAGCCTGGAGGGAAGCCAAAGTCATTCCGTTACCCCAGAGTGGTAAAAGCGGCCTTTATTTGGTTTTAACAGCAGACCTATCAGCTTGCTGCCAACTCTCAGCAAACTGTTGGATTTTTTGTTGTTGACCAAATACAATGCTATTTCTCTGTAAATAAATGATCAACAGACTTTCCGCATAATTATAGAAAAGGGCACTCAACATGTACTGCACTGACACAAATGACTGATGATTGGTCAAAATAAATTGTTAATAAGAACATTGTGGGAAGTGTACTGTTAGATTTCAGTGCAGCATTTTAGTTCATTGACCCTAACCTGTTGTTGAGAAAACTTGTGTTACGGCTTTTCAACCTCTGTCATATAATGGATGCAGCGCTATCTATCTAATATAATTCAGAAGGTTTTCTTTAATGGAACCTTCTCTAATGTCAAACATGTCAAGTGTGGTGTACTGCAGGGCAGCTCTCTAGGCCCTCTACCCTTTTCTATTTTTACCAATGACCTGCCACTGACATTGAACAAAGTATGTGTTTCCATGTATCCTGATAATTAAACCATATACGCATCAGCAACCACAGCTAATGAAGTTACTAAAAACCCTTAACCTGTTGGGGGTAGGGGGCAGTATTTACACGGCCGGATAAAAAACGTACCTGATTTAATCTGGTTATTACTACTGCCCAGAAACTAGAATATGCGTATAATTATTACATATGGATAGAAAACACCCTAAAGTTTCTAAAACTGTTTGAATCGTGTCTGTGAGTATAACAGAACTCATATGGCAGGCAAAAACCTGAGAAGATTCTGTACAGGAAGTGCCCTCTCTGACCATTCCTTGAGCTTCTTGACTCTGTTTATTGAAGACTGAGGATCTTTGCTGTAACGTGACACTTCCTACGGCTCCCATAGGCTCTCAGAAGGCGGGAAAAAGCTGAATGATGTAATTCCAGCCACTGGCTTAAAAACATTAGCGCTTTTGGCAAGTGCTCTATCAGAGGACAATGGGCTGAGGCGCGTGCACGAGTCGACCCCATGTTTTTATTTTCTTTCGTCTTTGAACCTAAACACACTTTCCCGGTCGGAATATTATCGCTTTTTTTACGAGAAAAATGGCATAAAAAGAATTTTTTTGTCACGAAATGCGTCGTGCGCGTCACCCTTCTTTACCATTCGGATAGTGTCTTGAACGCACGAACAAAACAGAGGATATTTGAACATAACTATGGATTATTTTGAACCAAACCAACATTTGTTATTGAAGTAGAAGTCCTGGGAGTGCATTCTGACGAAGACAGCAAAGGTAATAACATTTTTCTTATAGTAAATCTGATTTTGGTGAGTGCTAAACTTGGTGGGTGTCTAAATAGCTAGCCCTGTGATGCCGGGCTATCTACTGAGAATATTGCAAAATGTGCTTTCACCGAAAAGCTATTTTAAAATCGGACATAGCGAGTGCATAGAGGAGTTCTGTATCTATAATTCTTAAAATAATTGTTATGTTTTTTGTGAACGTTTATCTTGAGTAATTTAGTAAATTCACCGGAAGTTTGCTAGTTCTGAACGTCACATGCTAAAGTAAAAAGTTGGTTTTTTGATATAAATATGAACTTGATTGAACAAAACATGCATGTATTGTATAACATAATGTCCTAGGGTTGTCATCTGATGAAGATCATCAAAGGTTAGTGCTGCATTTAGCTGTGGTTTCGGTTTATGTGACATTATATGCTAGTTTGAAAAATGGGTGTCTGATTATTTCTGGCTTGGTACTCTGCTGACATAATCTAATGTTTTGCTTTCGTTGTAAAGCCTTTTTGAAATCGGACAGTGTGGTTAGATTAACGAGAGTCTTGTCTTTAAAATGGTGTAAAATAGTCATATGTTTGAGAAATTGAAGTAATAGCATTTCTAAGGTATTTGAATAACGCGCCACGGGATTCAACTGGCTGTTGAGTAGGTGGGACGATTTCGTCCCACCGACCCTAGAGAGGTTAACAAAGAGTCTGTTTTGGAATGAGTGGCCAGTAATAAACCGGTCCTGAACATCTCTAAAACTAAGAGCATTGTATTTGGTACAAATAATTCCCTAAGCTCTAGAATCTGGTAATGAATGGTGTGGCTGTGGAACAAGTTGAGGAGACTTAGACTGTAAACTGTCATGGTAAAAAAATATAGACTCAATGGTTGTAAAGATGGAGAGAGATCTGTCTGTAATAAAGTGATGCTCTACTATTTTGAAACCACACTCCACAAAGCAGGCTCCAGTTTTATCTTATCTTCATTATTGTCAAGTCATAAGGTCAAGTGCTGCAAAGAAAGACCTAGTTAAGCTGCAGCTGGCCCAGAACAGAGCCACACATTTTGCTCTTCATTGTAATAAGAGGGCTACTATTAATACTATGCATGCCAGTCTCTCTTGTCTAACCTCTATGGGCTAGGCGGGACGAATTCGTCCCACCTACGTAACAGCCAGTCTAATCCAGTGGCGCGATTTTTGAATCGTTTGAAATACTATTACTTCAATTTCTCAAACATATGACTATTTTACAGCTATTTAAAGACAAGACTCTCGTTTATCTAACCACACTGTCCGATTTCAAAAAGGCTTTACAACGAAAGCAAAACATTAGATGATGTCAGGAGAGTGCCCAGCCAGAAATAATCAGACACCCATTTTTCAAGCTAGCATATAATGTCACCAAAACCCAAACCACAGCTAAATGCAGCACTAACCTTTTATGATCTTCATCAGATGACACACCTAGGACATTATGTTATACAATACATGCATGTCTGTTCAATCAAGTTCATATTTATATCAAAAAACAGCTTTTTACATTAGCATGTGACGTTCAGAAAAAGCATACCCCCCGCAAACTTCCGGGGAATTTACTAACAGTTTGCTAAATTACTCACGATAAACGTTTACAAAAAGCATAACAATTATTTTAAGAATTATAGATACATTACTCCTCTATGCACTCGATATGTCCGATTTTAAAATAGCTTTTCGGATGAAGCACATTTTGCAATATTCTAAGTACATAGCCCAGCCATCACGGCTAGCTATTTAGACACCCGGCAAGATTAGCCTTCACCATAATAACATTTCCTATAAGAAAAATGTTCTTACCTTTCCTGTTCTTCGTCAGAATGCACGCCCAGGACTTCTACTTCAATAACAAATGTAGGTTTGGTCCCAAATAATCCATAGTTATATCCAAATAGCGTCGTTTTGTTCGTGCGTTCTAGACACTATACGAATGGTAATCCACGGTCGTGCGCATGGCGCATGGCGTGACAAAAAATGTCTAAATATTCCATTACCGTACTTCGAAGCATGTCAACCGCTGTTTAAAACCAATTTTTATGCCATTTATCTCGTAGAAAAGCGATAATATTCCGACCAGGAATCTGCAATAAACTAAACAGCCGAATTAAAATACTCCACGGGGGCTAATCGCGCACGCGCCTCATTCCATTGTCACCTAATGGGACACTTGGATAAGGTGATAATCTGTTTCAGCCTGAGGCTGCCTCGTCAACCTTCATGATTTTCCCGGGTCCTGAGAGCCTATTGGAGCCCTGGGAATTGTCACGTTACAGCTAAGATCCTTACTCTTCAATAAACAGATGCAAGACGCACGACTCCTTGTCAAACAGGCCACTTCCTGCATGAAACCTTGTCAGGTTTTTGCCTGCCATAGGAGTTCTGTTATACTCACAGACACCATTCAAACAGTTTTAGAAACTTTAGGGTGTTTTCTATCCAAACCTGAACAATAATATGCATATTCTAGCTTCTGAGTTGGTGTAGGAGGCAGTTAAAAATGGGCACATATTTTTCCAAAATTCTCAATACTGCCCCCTAGCCCAAACAGGCTAAGAGTTGAGGAAATACTGACTTCGTTACCTCTTGTTTTTGTAAGAAATAACCACCAGGGGTCCCCAGGTCCGATCTAATGTCTTTTTCGTTATGTTTCGGACCTCAGTAAGAATAGCTGTCACCATTGGCGTCGGCAAATGGGGATCCTGATAAATAACATAAAATCTAATTATATCAATAAATGCATCTACAAAGAGAGGGGGGTGTTTGGAGATGAAGTGCCTCAGAGAAAACTATAATATTGAAGCCAGTAAAGCAACATTGGCTTAGGAGTTAATATCAATGCTGGGCCAATTGTTCGCCACCCTATTGGACTCTCGGTCACGACACAGCCGGGGATTGAACTCAAGGCTGTAGTGATGCCGTAACGCTGCGATGCAGTGCCTTACACCGCTGCGCCCCTCGGTAGGCCCTAATGTAGTGTTTTTGCAGATCGTAGTATACTCTAGTATTTACGGTAACACTTTACTCAACACCTAGCATCATAACACGTTATGATAAGGTCATAACCATGTCACAATGTCATAACTTGTCCTAACCTGTTATAATATGGTCATAACTGTCATGACACATATTTAGACATGTTGTGAGATATGTTGCGTTATTTTATGGCTGGTTATGAAACCTATATATTTGAGTGTCAAAACCAACAAAAACCTACCACACAAGGCAAAACATTCCATTACGCCATAGCCAACGTGTCAACAGTATGTTAATGTTGTATACTCTTTTTTAAATTGACCATATTAAATTATCATTGTAATTGCACACACATTGATTTCAGACATGCACCTACCCCAATGCTCTGTTGCTGATGACTGGGATAAATGCAGGAGCAGATTTCAGGAGGACAATACACCCTCTTTTTGACTGATGACTGATATTCAGTAAGGGAATGTACATGATAGGCCTACTGTATCTGGCTTATATGACTCTGATGGTTATAATGGTTCTTGATAGTGTCATAAAGTGTATTTTCCACAAGTTATTTTAAATATGAAGAAGAAAAAAACATGACTAAAGAATTCAATACAACAACAAAGGATTTAAGAAACATACTTTTAAACAAAAGTGAGTAAAATAATTTGAATATATGCAGGTTTTGACAGTCTTAGGTACTTGTCCTAACCATCCATAAAATAACAAAATATTTTTTACAACAGTTGTAAATATGGGTCATGACAGTGCTATGACCATATTATGACAAGTAATGTCAGCTGTTGTGACATATTATGACATGGTTATGACCATGTCATAACATATTATGTCAAGTAAAGTGTTACTGTATTTACTAGAGGGTTTTTTCAGAATGTAGTATACTGTAGTATTTACTGTAGTGTTTTTGCAGACATTACTCTAGAATTTACTGTAGTCTTTTTGTTTAATTATCTTTGTCATAGATGTGGAGGCTTTCTCTTTCAGGAAATCTACTGGAGAAAAACTAAAAGAGCACATTTTCTATAACCTATAGGTAGGACTGGGGTCTGAATGGATAGCTCAGAGCTTCTGCTCTTCTCTATAGCCATAATATATGGTCTGTACTTGTAGGTTTCTTAATTATAGGTGGCACAAAATGCAATATGGGGGAGGGAAATGGGAAGTGTATATGCAAATTGTATACTGTAGGATTAACTATAGTTAATACTGTGTAGTGTTTTGCACACCGTAGTGTTTTTGCGGACATTACTGAAGTATTTACTACAGTGATTTTTTTTGTGGATAAAACTGTAGTATTTACTATTCTACAGTATACTACAATATTCTATAGTAAGTACTACACATGATTGAGGGATACTACAGTGTGTAGTATAGTATTCTAAAGTATACTACAATTTACTATAGAATTCTATAGTAAGTACTGTAGTATTCCATACTAAACTGTCATATTTTTTATGTGGGTATTCATAAACATCAATAGCAATCCAAAAATTGACTAAAAAGTGTAAGTAGGATAACTTTTGTCACTATCTTCCAAAACAGAGATTTGCAAGATTCAAGAAATTAATGATTCCAATCCCGCCAGTTACAATGGCGCGCCAATGTGGAGTGGTCTCTCATGGGAGAGGAGGTCAAAGGGGGTTGAATGTAGAGGACATGAGTCGGTCATGGTTGCTCATGGTCTCATGATGGGTAGCTTACCTACAACTTAAAAATTCACCAAATAATTTCCTTTTGGTATAATGGCAAAGACGTTGGGTTCTCCAGTGGGAAACCTGGGTTCAAATCCCATCAGTTACATTGACATGAGACATAGCTACAATACGTTGTCGCCAATGTTTTGTTGAAAGAACGAGACTTGTTCTTTGTACTATTTTGTACTACACCAAGAGAGTGCAAAGCTGTCATCAAGGCAAAGGGTGGCTATTTGAAGAATCTAAATATAAAATATATTTTGATTTGTTTAAAACCTTTTTGTTTACTACATGATTCCATATGTGTTATTTCACAGTTTTGATGTCTTCACTATTATTCTACAATGTAGAAAATAGTAAAAAATAAAGAAAACCCCTTTAATGAGCACTTGTTCTAAAACTTTTGACCTGTAGTGTATGTAGATATATTTATTAGAAAAAATACTATATTTCTCTTGATGCAGTGAAAATGAATGTAAAGAATTTCTCAATTTACCCCACTCTCCCCGACAGTAGTAAAGGTATGTGCTTTATCTAGACTAAGTGCTCCAGCCTTTCTGTAACGCTTGATGTAGTGGTAGTGGAGTCAGGCGCAGGAAACAAGAGCGTTGGCTATCATGCTTTAATAAATGCACCATCAAAGAGAGTATACACCCAAAATAACAACAGGGTGTAATCAAAATACAATGACCCAAAACACGTTCCACTTACACAATACACAGTGCAAGTAAGAAATAAGCCCGCACTCAGAACAGGTGGGGAAACAGGCTTAAATACCCAACTAATCACTAATGGAACACAGGTGATACTAATAAAGACAAAACCAACAGAAAAGGAAAAAGTGATCGGTGGCAGCTAGTAGGCCGGTGACGACGACCGCCGAGCGCCACCCGAACAGGGAGAGGAGTCACCCTCGGCAGGAGTCATGACACTTTCCCATATTTCTGAAAAATTTATAATTACTAGGGATGACAACAACGTCCTGCCAAAATGCACTCAACTGGTATTCACAAACAAATAAATGTACCTTTAAACTGACTGACAAGCAAGGTGAGCAGCAGTGCCTGTTTGCGTTATAATTCTTTATTTTTAACATTTATTTCACCTTTATTTAACCAGGTAGGCTAGTTGAGAACAAGTTCTCATTTACAACTGCGACCTGGCCAAGATTAAAGCAAAGCAGTTTGACACATACAACAACACAGAGTTACACATGGAAGAAACAAACATACAGTCAATAATACAGTAGAAAAAAATCGATATACAGTGTGTGCAAATGAGGTAAGATAAGGGCGGTAAGGCAATAAATAGGCCATGGTGGCGAAGTAATTACAATATACAAATTAAACACTGGAGTGATTGATGTGCAGAAGATGAATGTGCAATTAGAGATACTGGGGTGCAAAGGAGCAAGATAAATTAATAAATACAGCATGGGGATGAGGTAGTTGGATGGGCTATATTACAGATGGGCTGTGTACAGGTGCAGTGATCTGTGAGCTGCTCTGACAGCTTGTGCTTAAAGCTAATGAGGGAGATATGAGTCTCCAGCTTCAGTGATTTTTGCAGTTCATTCCAGTCATTGGCAGCAGAGAACTGGAAGGAAAGGCGGCCAAAGGAGGAATTGGCTTTGGGGGTGACTAGTGAGATATACCTGCTGGAGCGCGTGCTACGGGTGGGTGCTGCTATGGTGACCAGTGAGCTGAGATAAGGCGGGGCTTTACCAAGCAGAGACTTGTAGATGACCTGGAGCCAGTGGGTTTGGCGGCGAGTATGACGTGAGGGCCAGCCAACGAGAGCATACAGGTCGCAGTGGTGTGTCGTATATGGGGCTTTGGTGACAAAACTGATGGCACCATGATAGACCTTAGAAAGGCAGGGTAGGATAGATATAGGTCTGTAGCAGTTTGGGTCTAGAATGTCTCCCCTTTGAAGAGGGGGATGATCGTGGCAGCTTTCCAATCTTTGGGAATCTCACACAATACAAAAGAGAGGTTGAACAGGCTAGTAATAGGGGTTGCAACAATTTCAGCAGATAATATTAGAAAGAGAGGGTCCACCCCCGGTACGGCGGTTCCGTACCCCGTACCGACAGTAAAAGGGGTCCAGGAGTGTCTGATGGACCTCTTCAGCTAGCCGGGAGATTGGCCTAGCATCGGCTAGCTCCGGGCTAATTGGTGCTTGCTTCGGGACAGAGACGTTAGCCAGGAGTAGTCACTCGGATTGCAGCTGGCTAGCTGCGATGATCCAGGTGAGAAGGTTCAGAGCTTGCGGTAGGAATCCGGGGATATGGAGAGAAAATAGGTCCGTATGCTCTGGTTTGAATCGCGTTGTACAAACTAGCGAGAGCTCTCTGAGCTAAAGGTAGCTGATGACCACTAGCAGTGGTTAGCTGACTACTAGCTAGTTAGCTGGATAGCTTCTGTTGGGGGGGTTCCAATTCAGAGGTAAAGAAAACTTTAGAAAAAGCAGATCCACACTACATTGGGTGAGGCGGGTTGCAGGAAATTATTTTGAAGTTGAGGTTTAGAAAAATATAAAAAAGATATGCGAAGAAAAATATATAAAAAAGATATATACATGGGACACGACAAGGCGAAGGACAAAGACGTCTGACTGCTACGCCATCTTGAAAAAGTATGTATGATAATATAATGATAGTGTATGTGTCTGGAATGTAAACAATAGATACCTCCCACTGGTCCTCAGTTAGCATTGCTTTTTTCTCCAACGACATCTAAAACGAGTATAGCCATCTAGATAAATCAATGGATATTTCAATAACCTAATTGCAATATGGGTTCACTAAGTAAATGGGGCTAAAAAGTTGTTGGTAATCTTCCTTAATGTGCTGTATGGGGGAAATAACTATATTAATGGTTGACTTTTGGTACTCTGCATGAAACACTGACAGAGACTTATTTCGCCCACTGCTGATGAAGTCTGTCAGAGGGAGGGCTGCTGCCAAATGCTTTGTGTCTTTGAATGTCTCTGTTGGAAGGGTCACAGTCATCATGTTTCTCTCTGGTGTGGCTGCAATCACACTTCTTCCTCCAGTGACTAATGCATTACATTTTCTTCTGATTGTTATTAAAACTAACAGCACACTCGTGTTTATCACATAATTTAGATTCAATAACAAATAATCAATAACAAAAACTCTCAGGTTCATCAGTAAAATGCATTTCTATGTTACATTTTTAAAAGATATATTATGTTCAACTTTGAATAACATATTACTGTTTCTAATTAGATACAAATCAAACCGTGTCAATATTAATAATCAGTTTCAAATTGTACTAGTCAACTCTCCAAATGTCCAAAATGTCCAAACATCAAAGTGAGGATATGCATGATGTCCAGTCGTTAGAAGTGAATTTCTAGAGGCGGCATGTGGTCAGGCCTGGGGTTCTAATGGTGGTCAGTAGACAGTAGAAAATGACTAAGCTCTTTTTACAGGGTGCTGCATCGGTAGGGCCGCACAAACAATCAGTCACAGAGGAGCAAAGGGCCAGGCCGTGTGCAGAGAGATGAGGGTTCACTGCAGACTGATTAGTAATTGCAGGACAATCCTATCAGTGAGGCCAGCCATCTATTAACACCACTGGGCCTTCTGGAGCAACTGATTTCAAAGCACAGTTAATGGTTGGGTTCTGGAAACAGACCAAATTGTCTCTTACATCTGCTGTTTGAAATGCACTGCATTAGAGAAGTAATCAATACTCACCTTTTTTGAGATAAGGTTAATCCTGTGACTTTGGATGACAAGGAAAATGGATCCAGTGTATGTATCAACTCAATGCCTTACTTTGTCGACTACATTTTCCACACAACATGGGCCAAATTAGTGCTCATTAGAGGAAGAAATAATCTGTTCTGGAAAATTATGTGAAATTAAAACCATTTCATGAAAGCCTTTGTCATCTAACAGTACCCCAATTGATCATGGTCTGGGGCCAGAAAATGTAGCGAAGGGTATTGAGTTATGGTTGACTTTGGATGAAGTAGTGAACGCGAATTGCAAAACATTTCTTAAACAGAAGAAAACGGAATGAAACAGGGAGGGACCTATGTGAATTTGTCCAATAGAGGCTCTAGTTTTGCTCTGTTTGCTTCCGTTTGGGTCTTAATAAACGGTAAACGGTTTCCGTAATGAATACGCCCTAGGGGTGCTGGTGGCTAGGCCAGAGGACCACAGTGAACGTCCACCTTTTCCAATATTAAATAATTTATTGGTAACAATTAATTACCATACTGTGATTGTTTTCAATTAAAATTGTCAAGAATGTAGCTGTCTGGGAGTGGTCTGAGTGGGGAGGGGAAAACTGAAAATGAGCTGTTATTGGTAGAGACATTTGGAACTCTCTTTCTCATTGGGCTATTAACTAATTTTACCAGATGGTGATGTCACAATGGAAGGCCAAAATTTGAATCCACCCAAACAGTCTGACATTTCAGGCGGTCTTTTAAAAAGGGCATTATCATAATTTTCACAATTTCTCACTAACCTAAGTGAGGAAATACATATAAACACAGGAAATCATGTTTTTGACCGCACTGGGCCTTTATATGACTTAGCTAACTTATTGTTTCTTATATTACATTTCCCCTCCAAACACATACAGACCCCCGCCTTTATCACCAGTCCACACACAAGAAAAGTAGCCTGTTTTATTGAGACATTTTCCCATGGGACTGACAAAAGAAAATGAAAAATGTTTAATTCAAACCTCTAGCTTATGAGATTTTTCATCCCAATGACAAAAAATGAAATAATAATTATGAGGTGGGATGGGGAATAAGTGGTAAACAGAAGTCAAGATCATTGATCATGATTTCAGCAAAGACTGCATTGAGACTAGCCTGAGAGCCAGTCTGTTACTGCTCTCTTGCCAACTCCTTAAAGAATTATCATGTCAAACTGCTAAGATGTTTGGCTTGACAATGACAGCAATGGAGCTGGTGATACTGGCCTCAGTCTGTAGCTGAGGTGGCCTGTGATAGTAAAAAAAACGGACTAATGTTCTTTATTCTGAAGAATGTTTTTATTTTGATTGTTCAATTGTAAATTTTTTGGTTCGTACTTTTAAAGCATTCACATTAAAAAAAGCAGAATTAAAACATTTTCACAAATAACCCTGTCTTACTGTATGATTTCACATGAAAACCAAAATGTATTTCACATTCATAAAATAGTAGATACAATATGAAGACAAAAATAACTGAATGTTGTTCTATATAGCGCTACAATATACAAAACTGACAACAATACATTCACCTTTAAGATAGTAGCACCTCCGCAAAATTGTCTCTCTCTCATGCACTCGTACTGTCTTCACTAAAAATCCACGCTCCAGACTGAGCGTGCTCGCCAGTTTACCAGCTCGTGAGCACAATTTTACACAAAGCCAATAACATGTAAAAACTAACTCAGAAATCCCAAAAAAATTGATTCTTTATAAAATCTCGTAGACAAAATTCAGTACAAGTACTGTAAGCTACTCAGTAAAATAGTCTCTGCTTGTATCAAGCTAACATATACTCTCACTCATTGTAAATCATGTTCTTCTTTCACTCAGTTCGACACAAAAACTTTCCTAACGTGATAATACCTTGACAAAGTTGTTAAATAGCATGTTATTACATGTTCTTTTGATTTTAGAACGTTTGGAAGTTCTGTTACATACCTGTAATAGTAAAAAGAACGGACACAAGTTTACGACTGCAAAATTCTGGCACTTTCTTTATTCTGAAGAATTAGGACATCTACTTTGTGCATGACACAAGTAATTTTTCCAACAATTGCTTACAGACAGATTATTTCACATATAATTCACTGTATCACAATTCCAGTGGGTCAGAAGTTTACATACACTAAGTTGACTGTGCCTTTAAACAGCTTGGAAAATTACAGAAAATGATGTCATGGCTTTAGAAGCTTCTGATAGGCTAATTGACATAATTTGAGTCAATTGGAGGTGTACCTGTGGATGTATTTCAAGGCCTACCTTCAAACTCAGTGCTGCTTTCTTTGACATCATGGGAAAATAAAAAGAAATCAGCCAAGACCTTAGAAAATAAATTGTAGACCTCCACAAGTCTGGTTCATCCTTGGGAGCAATTTTCAAACACCTGAAGGTACCATGTTCATCTGTACAAACAATAGTACGCAAGTACACTGCTCAAAAAATAAAGGGAACACTAAAATAACACATCCTAGATCTGAATGAATTAAATAATCTTATTAAATACTTTTTCTTTACATAGTTGAATGTGCTGACAACAAAATCACACAAAAATAATCAATGGAAATCCAATTTATCAATCCATGGAGGTCTGGATTTGGAGTCACACTCAAAATTAAGGCTGATCCAACTTTGATGTAATGTCCTTCAAAAAGTCAAAATGAGGCTCAGTAGTGTGTGTGGCCTCCACGTGCATGTATGACCTCCCTACAATGCCTGGGCATGCTCCTGATGAGGTGGCGGATGGTCTCCTCAGGGATCTCCTCCCAGACCTGGACAAAAGCATGTGCCAACTCCTGGACAGTCTGTGGTGCAACGTGGCGTTGGTGGATGGAGCGAGACATGATGTCCCAGATGTGCTCAATTGGATTCAGGTCTGGGGAATGGGCGGGCCAGTCCATAGCATCAATGCCTTCCTCTTGCAGGAACTGCTGACACACTCCAGCCACATGAGGTCTAGCATTGTCTTGCATTAGGAGGAACCCAGGGCCAACCGCACCAGCATATGGTCTCACAAGGGGTCTGAGGATCTCATCTCGGTACCTAATGGCAGTCAGGCTACCTCTGGCGAGCACATGGAGGGCTGTGCGGCCCCCCAAAGAAATGCCACCCCACACCATGACTGACCCACCACCAAACCGGTCATGCTGGAGGATGTTGCAGGCAGCAGAACGTTCTCCACGGCATCTCCAGACTCTGTCACGTCTGTCACATGTGCTCAGTGTGAACCTGCTTTCATCTGTGAAAAGCACAGGGCGCCAGTGGCAAATTTGCCAATCTTGGTGTTCTCTGGCAAATGCCAAACGTCCTGCACAGTGATGGGCTGTAAGCACAACCCCCACCTGTGGACGTCAGGCCCTCATACCACCCTCATGGAGTCTGTTTCTGACCATTTGAGCAGACACATGCACATTTGTGGCCTGCTGAAGGTCATTTTGCAGGGCTCTGGCAGTGCTCCTCCTGCTCCTCCTTGCACAAAGGCGGAGGTAGCGGTCCTGCTTCTGGGTTGTTGCCCTCCTACGGCCTCCTCCACATCTCCTGATGTACTGGCCTGTCTCCTGGTAGCACCTCCATGCTCTGGACACTACGCTGACAGACACAGCAAACCTTCTTGCCACAGCTCGCATTGATGTGCCATCCTGGATGAGCTGCACTACCTGAGCCACTTGTGTGGGTTGTAGACTCCGTCTCATGCTACCACTAGAGTGAAAGCACCGCCAGCATTCAAAAGTGACCAAAACATCAGCCAGGAAGCATAGGAACTGAGAAGTGGTCTGTGGTCACCACCTGCAGAACCACTCCTTTATTGGGGGTGTCTTGCTAATTGCCTATCATTTCCACCTGTTGTCTATTCCATTTGCACAACAGCATGTGAAATGTATTGTCAATCAGTGTTGCTTCCTAAGTGGACAGTTTGATTTCACAGAAGTGTGATTGACTTGGACTTACATTGTGTTGTTTAAGTGTTCCCTTTATTTTTTTGAGCAGTATATAAACACCAGCCATCTTACCGCTCAGGAAAGAGACGCGTTCTGTCTCCTAGAAATGAATGTACTTTGGTGCGAAATGTGCAAATCAATCCCAGAACAACAGCAAAGGACCTTGTGAAGATGCTGGTGGAAACAGGTACAAAAGTGTCTATATCCACAGTAAAACGAGGCCTATATCGACATAAGTTGAGAGGCCGCTCAACAAGGAAGAAGCCACTGCTCCAAAACCGACATAAAAAAGACAGACTACGGTTTGAAACTGCACATGGAGACAAAGATCGTACTTTTTGGAGAAATGTCCTCTGGTCTGATGAAACAAAAATAGAACTGTTTGGCCATAATGACAATCGTTATGTTTGGAGGAAAAAGGGGGAAGCTTGCCAAAAAGTATGATCTTTGTCCCCATGTGCAGTTCCAAACCGTAGTCTGGCTTTTTTTATGGTGGTGCAAAAAAGTATAGCGCTAGTTTAAACTGACAGAGTTTTATGGGGATTTAAAAAAATGCTAATTAGATTTTCGTGGGGGCGTGGACATTGACTCTATTTAATCAAAGCCCCTAAAAGTGCAGTAGGATAATGGTGGCCCGGTGGCTTCAAAGGCTCTAAATGGCCAAGACATAGTGTCAGCTATCCAGGGTTTATATACTCTTTGCCAAGAGTGTGCAAAGCTGTAATCAAAGGAAAAGGGTGGCTACTTTGAAGAATCTCAAATATAAAATATATTTTGATTTGTAAAAAAAAAAATGGATTACTGCATGATTCCATTTGTGTTATTTTGTAGTTTTGATGACTTCAATATTATTCTACAATGTAGAAAATAGTAAAAATAAAGAAAAACCCTGGAATGATTAGGGGTGTCCAAACTTTTGACTGATACTGTATATCTTTTAACCTCTTGTCGTTCGCCTACGATAGGGGGCGCTACAGCGATTTTTGAAAAAAAATTGTGCCCATTTTAAACGGCCTCCTACTCAAACTCAGAAGCTGGGATATGCATATAATTAATACTTGTGGATAGAAAACACCCTAAAATTTCTAAAACTGTTTGAATGGTGTCTGTGAGTATAACAGAACTCATATGGCAGTCAAAACCCCGAGACCGATCATAACAGGAAGTGGAATTCTGAATTGCGGACTCAACTTCATCAGTTTGCCTGTAAATCACACAGTGAGCAATGGTTCATTGAGCACTTCCTATTGCTTCCACTAGATGTCCCCAGTCTTTACAAAGTGATTTGAGCCTTCTACTGTGAAAACTAAATGAATGAGACGCAGTGGAACGTGGTCACACGGAGAGGGCCATCACCATTATGACGCCGGCGCCCCTGGCTACCCTCCCCTTTCGAAACGTTTTGAAACACAATGCAATCGTCCCCATTGAATCTTATTGGAGCTCTGGTTGAAAAAGGCCCTAAAGATTTATGTTATACAACGTTTGACATGTTTGAACGAACCTAAATAAATAAAAAAATGCATTTTTTCGAAAGTGGAGTCCCGCGCACGACGGAACTTTTGGTGCAGCCTTCAGAACGCGCTAACAAGAACAAGCTATTGGAACATAAAGGATTAACTTTTTCGAACGAAAATACATTTGTTGTGGACCTGGGATTCCTAGAACTGCTTTCTGATGAAGATAATCAAAGGTAAGGGATTATTGACAATAGTATACAAGACTAGATTTGATATGCGATTGTTCCAAGATGGCGCTGACCTGTAACGGTAGCCTATTTTTCTGAGTATCGCATCCCCTTTTATCGCAAAGTGTGATTACCCAGTAAAGTTATTTTTAAATCTGGCATTACAGGTGCTTTCAAGAGATATTCATCTATAAATCTTAGAATGACAATATTACATTTTAAAAATGTTTTCGAATAGTAATTTAGTAAATTGTAGCACTGTATTTAGTGTGTCCTTTTGTGTTCAGGAATTCGTGCGGGATTGTTTGTATGTCACTAAGAGGGCAGACGGTAGTTAGCGCTGCCTTAGTATTCAGTATTCGTGTTGCATTTCTGTATTGTGTTTGCCGGGCTGCGCCCCGTGCGTTATCGTTTTGGAACGATTCTCCTCTTTGGGTGTTGTGCGCACCCTGTGCTTTTTTGGCTACCTTATTTTCAACGGGGGAATAAAACTTCTGTACTACCGGACCTCAGTCTCCTGCTCTTGACTCTGCCCCTTTCCTGCTCCTAAGAAAACGTGACAATGACAAAGATATGGGGTTAATTACATGTAAAAAAAACGACATGAAAAATTATCTTTGTTATATTTCTCAGATATCGGAGATACACTTATTAAGAACAAACGTCCTGATATATTTTGGGGACTATCTGTTGTTCCATGTAGTGAATTTGTTATCAATGTGTTTGTATGGGCTAATAGCAATAAGGCCAAAACATTTTTTTCACAAACAATTTACGTATATATACATACAAACCAGAGGTAAGATATGTCAACATTCCAAGAAAAAAATACTCCTCATCTGATCATGAAATTCACAAAATCTTCACTCTCTCACATGTACAGGGTTGCTGGTGTGATTGCAGGGTACAGTGAAAATCTTAGGCTCTGAGCTCCAATAAAATAATTAAAATGGTCATAAAAAACAACAACAATAAAAATAGAATTAGCATTATATACATCATAACTGTAGCAGTGATGAATAAATAAATGTCCATGTGGTGGAGGCAGAGTATAGACTGTTGAGGGGGTTGAGGGGGATGACCATAGAGGGAACAGCATGATCATTGAGGGGGTATGGGACCAAGTGAAATAAAATCAATTTAAAGAAAATCTATAATGTACATATTAACAACTTCAACAGTACTGAATGGCATTGGGGTGGAGACAGAGATAAAGTAAGTTAGGGGTGGAGGATAATGTCCCTAGTGGGAGCAGGTAAGATAAGTGACCATTGAGGAGGTGTGGGAGGGAAATGTCCATAGGGGGAGTAGCAGGGGGGAGGGGAGAGCAGGTAGCTGACTAATGGTGGCTATTCAGCAGCCTGATGGTCTGAGGATAGAAACTATTGGCCAGCCTTCCAGTTTTTGTCATGATGCTCCTGTACTGCATGTGTCTGAGAGATCGAAGCGGGGAGAACAGGGCATAGCTTGGGTGGCTGGGGTCCATGATGACCTTGCTGCGACATCTGGTGTTGTAGGTGTCCTGTAGGGCAGGCAGTGTGCACCCAATGGTGCATTCGGCAGAACATACTGTATCACCCTCTGAAGAACCTTGTGGTCCGTGGCAGTGGAGTTGCAGTATCAGGCTGTGCAGCCCGACAATATGCTCTCACCGGTGCTCCTGTAAAACCCCTTGAGGACCCTCAGGGACAGGCCAAATTTCTACAGCATTCTGAGGTTGAAGAGTTGCTGTTGTGCCATTTTCAGCTTCTCTGAAATGTGTACACAGAGGAATATGAAGTTATTTACCGTCTCCATGGCATCCCCATTGATGAGGATGGGGGCGTGTCTAGCCTGGCTCCTTCTGAAGTCCACAATCAGCTCCTTTGTTTTGCTAATGTTGAGGGAGAGATTGTTTACCTGGCACCACGTCATTATTTGTAATCAGGCCTACTACTGTGTTGTCTTGATGATGGAGTTGGAACTGTGTGAGTCCACACAGTCGTGGGTATACAGGGAATACAGGAGGGGACTGAGGATGCACCCTTGTGGGACCCCCGTGTTGAGATTCAGTGTCGAGGAGGTAATGTTGCTTATCCTCTCTGGGGTATGTGGGACGCTATTCAACAGCCAGTGAAATAGCAGGGTGCCAAATAGCAGGGTGCCAAATTCAAAACAACAAAAATCTCATAATTCAAATTTCTCAAACATACAACTATTATATCCCATTTTAAAGATACACTTCTCGTTAATCCAACCACATTGTCCGATTTCAAAAAGGCTTTACGGCGAAAGCATAACATTAGATTATGTTAGGACAGCGCCTAGACAAGAAAAACCACACAGCCATTTTCCAAGCAAGGAGAGGTGACACAAAAAACAGAAATACAGCTAAAATTAATCACTAACCTTTGATGATCTTCATCAGATGGCTCTCGTAGGACTTCATGTTACACAATACATGTATGTTTTGCTCGATAAAAATCATATTTATATCCAAAAACCCCATTTTACATTGGCGTGTAATGTTCAGAAATGTTTTGCCTCCCAAAACTTCCGGTGAATGAGCACATCAATTTACAGAAATACTCGTCATAAACGTTGATAAAATATTCAACTGTCATTCAAAGAATTATAGCTACACTTCTCCTTAATGCAACTGTGGTGTCAGATTTAAAAAAAGCTTTACAGCGAAAGCACACTTTGCAATAATCTGAGTACGGCGCTCAGTCACAAAACCAAACCCGCCATTTTGTGGAGTCAACAAAACTCAGAAATAGCATTATAAATATTCACTTACCTTTGATCTTCATTGGAATGCACTCCCAGGAATCCCAGTTCCACAATAAATGTTCATTTGTTTTGATAAAGTCCATCCTTTATGTCCAAATACCTCAATTTTGTTTGCGCGTTCAGTCGAGTAATCCAAATCCACTGTGCTTGCGCAGTGAGTTCAGACAAAAAGTCAAAAAAGTTATATTACAGTTTGTAGAAACATGTCAAACGATGTATAGAATCAATCTTTAGGATATTATTATCATAAATATTCCATAATATTCCAACCGGACGACTCCTTTGTCTTCAAAAAAGAAAAGGAACACAGCTAACTCTCACGTGAGCGCGCGCCACATGTCATTTTCTCAGTCATCTGACTCCATATGCTCTTATTCTCTCCCCATTCACAGTAGAAGCATGAAACAATGTTCTAAAGACTGTGACATCTAGTGGAAGTCTTAGGAAGTGCAAAATGACCCCACAGACACTGTATATTGGATAGGGAATCACTTGAAAAACTACAAACCTCAGATTTCCACACTTCCTGGTTGGATTGTTTCTCAGGTTTTTGCCTGCCATATGAGTTCTGTTATACTCAGAGACATCATTCATACCGTTTTAGAGACTTTAGAGTGTTTTCTATCCAAATCTACTAATAATATGCATATCTTAGCTTCTGGGACTAAGTAGCAGGCAGTTTACTCTGGGCACCTTCTTCATTCGGACGTCAAAATACTGCCCCCTACCCAAGAGAGGTTATCTTCACCACCTGGTGGTGGCCTGTCAGGAAGTCCAGGACATAGCTGCATAGGGCCGTGAGCTTTGTAATGTGATTATAGTGCACTATGGAATTGAAGGCCGAGCTGTAGTCGATGAACAGCATCGCCACAAATGCATTCCTTTTGGCCAGGTGGGTAAGGGCAGAGTGGAGTGCAATGGAGATTGTGTCATCCATAGATCTGTCAGGGCAGTAGGCAAATTGGAGAGGGTCAAGTGTGTTGGGGAGGGAGGAGGTGATATGGTCTTTGACTAGCCTTTCAAAGAACCTCATGATGACAGAAGTGAGTGATACTGGTCGGTAGTCATTCAGTTCAGTTACTTACCCTTTTTGGGCACAGGGATGATAGTCAACATCTTGAAGCAAGTGGGTATATCGGCATGAGCTAGGGAGAGATGTCAGAGAACACATTTACATTTTAGGAATTTAGCAGACGCTCTTATCCAGAGCAACTTACAGTAGTGAATGCATACATTTCATACATTTTTCTTTCCGTACTGGTCCCCCGTAGGAATCGAACCCACAACCTTGGTGTTGCAAACACCATGCTCTACCAACTGAGCCACACGGGACCGTTTGAGATCTTTTATTTCAGCTCATTGAACATGGGACCAACACTTTACATGTTGCGTTTATATTTTTGTTCTGTATATAGCTGTCCTGAATTGGTTCTATCTGGAAACCTTTTCAGAGGGTTCTGCTTAAGTTACAAAATTGTTCTATTCTGAGCCATATACAGTATTTACAGCCACATATAGAGGTTGGCCTTCAGAAACTATTCCCACCCTTTGACTTTTTCCACATTTGTTGTGTTACAACCTGCAAAAAAAGCAATTCACTTTTGGTCCTGAATACAAATTGTTATGTTTGGGGCAAATCCAATACAACACACTACTGAGTACCACTGTATATTTTCAAGCATAGTGGAGGCTGCATCATGTTATGGGTATGCTTGTAATCATTAAGGACTGGGGAGTTTTTGACAGAGCTTGAAGAATTTTGAAAAGAATAATGGCAAATATTGTACAATCCAGATATTCAAAGCTCTTCGAAACTTACCCAGAAAGTCTCACAGCTGTAATCACTATCAAAGATAATTCTAACATGTATTCACTCAGGGGTGTGAATACTTATGTAGTAAATTATATATTTCTGTATTTCTTTTTCAATATATTTGCAAAAAAATTCTAAAAACATTTTATCACTTTTTCATTGCGGGATATTGTGTATAGATAGGTGAGACTTTTTTTTTTAATCAATTTGAATTCAGTGTATAACACAAGAAGATCTGAAAGTCAAGGAGTATGAATACTTTCTGAAGGCACTATATATTTAAATTCTGGACTCTGACTTTTTCGTTTTCATATTGCTTGTTCTGATATATTTCTTGTTCTTTTTTAAAACACTTTTGGGTTATGTGTGTATTATTATTGTATTGCTAGATATTGCTGCATTGTTGGAGCTAGAAACATAATCATTTCCCTGCACCTGCGATAACATCTGCAAAACTGTGTATGTGACCGATAAACTTTGATTTGATTGAAATTACATTACATTACATTTAAGTCATTTAGCAGACGCTCTTATCCAGAGCGACTTACAAATTGGTGCATTCACCTTATGATATCCAGTGGAACAACCACTTTACAATAGTGCATCTAAATCTTTTAAGGGGGGGGGGGGGGGGGGGTTAGAAGGATTACTTTATCCTATCCTAGGTATTCCTTAAAGAGGTGGGGTTTCAGGTGTCTCCGGAAGGTGGTGATTGACTCCGCTGTCCTGGCGTCGTGAGGGAGCTTGTTCCACCATTGGGGTGCCAGAGCAGCGAACAGTTTTGACTGGGCTGAGCGGGAACTGTGCTTCCTCAGAGGTAGGGGGGCCAGCAGGCCAGAGGTGGATGAACGCAGTGCCCTTGTTTGGGTGTAGGGCCTGATCAGAGCCTGAAGGTATGGAGGTGCCGTTCCCTTCACAGCTTCGTAGGCAATCACCATGGTCTTGTAGCGGATGCGAGCTTCAACTGGAAGCCAGTGGAGGGAGCGGAGGAGCGGGGTGACGTGAGAGAACTTGGGAAGGTTGAACACCAGACGGGCTGCGGTGTTCTGGATGAGTTGTAGGGGTTTAATGGCACAGGCAGGGAGCCCAGCCAACAGCAAGTTGCAGTAATCCAGACGGGAGATGACAAGTGCCTGGATTAGGACCTGCGTCGCTTCCTGTGTGAGGCAGGGTCGTACTCTGCGAATGTTGTAGAGCATGAACCTACAGGATTGGGTCACCGCCTTGATGTTAGTGGAGAACGACAGGGTGTTGTCCAGGATCATGCCAAGGTTCTTAGCACTCTGGGAGGAGGACACAAGGGAGTTGTCAACCGTGATGGCGAGATCATGGAACGGGCAGTCCTTCCCCGGGGGGAAGAGCAGCTCCGTCTTGCCAAGATTCAGCTTGAGGTGGTGATCCGTCATCCACACTGATATGTCTGACAGACATGCAGAGATGCGATTCGCCGCCTGGTTATCAGAAGGGGGAAAGGAGAAGATTAATTGTGTGTCATCTGCATAGCAATGATAGGAGAGACCATGTGAGGATATGACAGAGCCAAGTGACTTGGTGTATAGCGAGAATAGGAGAGGGCCTAGAACAGAGCCCTGGGGGACACCAGTGGTGAGAGCGCATGGTGCGGAGACAGATTCTCGCCACGCCACCTGGTAGGAGCGACCTGTCAGGTAGGACGCAATCCAAGCGTGGGCCGCGCCGGAGATGCCCAACTCGGAGAGAGTGGAGAGGAGGATCTGATGGTTCACAGTATCAAAGGCAGCAGATAGGTCTAGAAGGATGAGAGCAGAGGAGAGAGAGTTAGCTTTAGCAGTGCGGAGAGCCTCCGTGACACAGAGAAGAGCAGTCTCAGTTGAATGACCAGTCTTGAAAAATGACTGATTAGGATCAAGAAGGTCATTCTGAGAGAGATAGCAGGAGAGCTGGCCAAGGACGGCACGTTCAAGAGTTTTGGAGAGAAAAGAAAGAAGGGATACTGGTCTGTAGTTGTTGACATCGGAGGGATCAAGTGTAGGTTTTTTCAGAAGGGGTGCAACTCTCGCTCTCTTGAAGACGGAAGGGACGTAGCCAGCGGTCAAGGATGAGTTGATGAGCGAGGTGAGGTAGGGGAGAAGGTCTCCGGAAATGGTCTGGAGAAGAGAGGAGGGGATAGGGTCAAGTGGGCAGGTTGTTGGGCGGCCGCCGTCACAAGACGCGAGATTTCATCTGGAGAGAGAGGGGAGGAAGAGGTCAAAGCACAGGGTAGGGCAGTGTGAGCAGGACCAGCGGTGTCGTTTTACTTAGCAAACGAGGATCGGATATCGTCAACCTTCTTTTCAAAACGGTTGACGAAGTCATCCGCAGAGAGGGAGGAGGGGGGGGGGGGGGAGGATTCAGGAGGGAGGAGAAGGTAGCAAAGAGCTTCCTAGGGTTAGAGGCAGATGCTTGGAATTTAGAGTGGTAGAAAGTGGCTTTAGCAGCAGAGACAGAAGAGGAGAATGTAGAGAGGAGGGAGTGAAAGGATGCCAGGTCTGCAGGGAGGCGAGTTTTCCTCCATTTCCGCTCGGCTGCCCGGAGCCCTGTTCTGTGAGCTCGTAGTGAGTCGTCGAGCCACGGAGCAGGAGGGGAGGACCGAGCCGGCCTGGAGGATAGGGGACAGAGAAAATCAAAGGATGCAGAAAGGGAGGAGCGGAGGGTTGAGGAGGCAGAATCAGGAGATAGGTTGGAGAAGGTTTGAGCAGAGGGAAGAGTTGATAGGATGGAAGAGGAGAGAGTAGCGGGAGAGAGAGAGCGAAGGTTGGGACGGCGCAATACCATCCGAGTAGGGGCAGAGTGAGAAGTGTTGGATGAGAGCAAGAGGGAAAAGGATACAAGGTAGTGGTCGGAGATTTGGAGGGGAGTTGCAATGAGATTAGTGGAAGAACAGCATCTATTAAAGATGAGGTCAAGCGTATTGCCTGCCTTGTGAGTAGGGGGGGGAAGGTGAGAGGGTGAGGTCAAAAGAGGAGAGGAGTGGAAAGAAGGAGGCAGAGAGGAATGAGTCAAAGGTAGACGTGGGGAGGTTAAAGTCACCCAGAACTGTGAGGTGAGCCATCCTCAGGAAAGGAACTTATCAAGGCGTCAAGCTCATTGATGAACTCTCCAAGGGAACCTGGAGGGCGATAAATGATAAGGATGTTAAGCTTGAAAGGGCTGGTAACTGTGACAGCATGGAATTCAAATGAGGAGATAGACAGATGGGTCAGGGGAGAAAGAGAGAATGTCCACTTGGGAGAGATGAGGATTCCAGTGCCACCACCCCGCTGGCTCGATGCTCTAGGGGTATGCGAGAACACGTGGGCAGACGAAGAGAGAGCAGTAGGAGTAGCAGTGTTATCTGTGGTAATCCATGTTTCCGTCAGCGCCAGGAAGTCTAGGGACTGGAGGGTAGCATAGGCTGAGATGAACTCAGCCTTGTTGGCTGCAGACCGGCAGTTCCAGAGGCTGCCGGAGACCTGGAACTCCACGTGGGTCGTGCGCGCTGGGACCACCAGGTTAGAGTGGCAGCGGCCACGCGGTGTGAAGCGTTTGTATGGCCTGTGCATAGGGGAGAGAACAGGGATAGACAGACACATAGTTGACAAGCTACAGAAGTGTTGTTTCTTGTATTATTGTCTCTTGTGTCTTTAGAGAACTGTTTCACTTTGATATCCTTTTTCTTCTGTCCTGATTTTCTCTTTCTTTTCTTCTGTTAACTAGATATTCTTTGTTGTTCTTCGTTAGCTAGCTAGCTTCTTCCAAAAGAGTCCCTAGCACTGCTTAGCAACTGGTAAACAATTCAGCTAGCTAAGATAACTACAATTTTATGAAGAATAGTTATTTTTCAAAAGCCTATCTTCTTTGTTTGTTGCTTGTTTTTTCTCCTATTCAGTCTTGCAGTTTTCTTTTGCTTACATGTTCTCCATGTAAGGCCATGTCTCACGTCAGATGGTGTCACTCCTCCACGACGCTCGTCCCTCAACTGATTTTTCTTGTAGGACGTGGAATTTATATTCAAATTGGATACTGAGCATCTGCCATTCAAAAAAATGTAAACATAGTTCCTCATTTTTTTATATCACTGCACTCTCCTATGACTCTCCATGAAATAGGCAGAATAAATAGCTAGTTCAATTATTACAAACGTTGTGACAGTAATTTAATAGTTTGCGAATAGTGAAATATTTTTAAGAAACCATTGGCTATCTCCTGCATAAATTCTGTGCAAGGATGACATTGATCACCAGTGCAGGGACTTGATCATAGCTAGCTAGCTAATCAGCCATCTCTTCCTTCCTGACATCAACATTTAAAACAAAAAAATTAAGGTGTAGACATGCAGCCACACAATTAAGAGGAACTGACTGTTATCAGAAATCAGTCCGTAGATCAGCATGTTTCTCCGTGGTCGTTGGGGTCAGCTGAGCACAGCAGCTGACTCGGGTGGCTACTGCAATGACTTGTGGCAGAAGAACTGCTGCTTCATGAAAACTCATAAGAATGTAAGCATTAGCACTACTTTCTACAGCAGCTTGCTAGCTAGCTTTTGTTAGCACCCACAGATAAATGTGAATTTACAAATGCACCCACAGAAACTGCATTGGCCTAACCCAGAACCATGAATATTGGTTTCCAGGTTCCCACCTCATTGCTTTTACCAATCTAACCAAGTCAGAATCCGACCAGTGATTAAAAGAAGGAAGGCACAATAGGACTATCATTCCATCTCATCATTACTGCTTTCAAAGGTTGATAATTATTCCATGCCAGTGAGTTACCACTTAAGTTAACATTTACAGTATTTAACTTGAATATTTTCCCTGTGTTAATTTTAAAATATATATTTTTAATAGATTAGGGACAAATACAAATGAACAGTTGAAACAGAATGCATTGTAGTTTAAGCAAATTTTCAACGCCATTTGTGATACAATTTGCTGATTTACCATGGCTACCCCTGACTGGTGCTTGGTCCCCCCTCTGCCCCACCATTAAAAAAAATCCTAGAAACGACCCTGAATTTGAAGACATTGCATTGTGAATTGTACCTATCCAATAGTCTCTTCTCTGTGCCATAACCATAACATTCACTGGGCTCCCCTTGCAGCAAAGGGATATTCTCACCCAAGAGTGTATGAAGGCATGAAATTCTGTTTCCTGATGTGGGCGTTTTCCGTGTCAGTAGCCATCCATGGACATCAGAATAATGCTATAGCCCAGGGAGGGAAACAGAGCTATGCAGACAAAAATAAAATCAGGGTTTGGGATAACAGAGCTTCACAAATGCAGCCTGATGCCAGCTGTGGCTGATCATTCATGCATGTCTCTTTAATCAAAGGCGGAGGGAAGGAAGGACTTTTCCAGTGCAGCAACATCAGGGTTTATCCAGAGGGGATGTCAACATCAAATCACAGGTTAAGACCAAAATACAGAATATACTCTCATCATTATTACATCCAGTTAACAGAACCCATTTCAGAACCCATTGTGAAATAAAACATTTAGCCCCTATTTATAAGCAGTTATTCCAAAATATAGCTCATGATAAAATGGTCATACAAAACATTCAAAAGGCTCAAATGTTTTATATGATTGATGTTGCAATTCTTTACAGATTGGTTTTGCATTAATAAATCACTGTGAGGTTAAAGGAAAACAGAAAAAATGGTGACTTGAAATGTTTCTAAAGTTGTTCAGGTATTCTGGATAAGCCCCAATTTTTTTTACCATTCCTGACATCCCATGCTCTGAGCGAAAGATTCAGACTGTCAGCAACACCACCCGAAATATACAAATGGCACCAACTCTCTTTTTATTTGACAAGCTGTGGAGTCAGGACCACAGATATTGATTTTCTTCGATTAAACTTGTTGGGTTACTGGTTACAAGGACAGGGTCATTCCTAAGGGTTACTCCCTTAAGATACATACAAACCAGACGTAAGATATGTCAACATCCCAAGAAAAAAAAACTCCTCAGCTGATCATGAAATTCACAAATTCACAAAATCTTCACTCTATAATGCTCAAACTCAGATGTTGAGGCTTTTTACACGATTTCCTGGCATTCAAACGTTGCATGATATCAATATTTTTACTTAGAAGGCCAGGGGAATTTGCAGCGACCAGTGTTCACCGACCAGCCATGGGGGCTTGTCTGGGATCCAACCATTTGTGTATCTTGTGTAAAGAAATAATTGAGAAAAAAAGTGACTATCAAACTTTACCTCATATGGAAATAGTTCACCCAATTAACATACAATAATACAATATGTAACCAAGTTTTTATTTTCCTGAAGCTCCATTGGTAACCCAAAGGATAGAAATTAATAACACCCACATACTGCCAACAATCAATTATCATGAACAACCTTTTGACCTCAGCAATAACGCTCTATGCTACACCAGGTCACTAGCCTGATGAGGGCATAAAATGTTAGATGGGAGACATAGAGTTATAGCTTTTGCTGGACACGGCTAGTTTAACAAATCCATAGTATGAATTGCAGTCTCTCCTAGTTCATAAACTGCTTTCAAGGTTAAGAAACAAATATGTAAATATCAAGCATTCTTACTACAAATTGGCTTTGCAAATAAACAGTTGTCAAATGGACATAAGAAAAGTTCATATCTAAAGAGGTATCTGACACAAAGTAAAGGAATCCAAACACGGTGGAGACTTCGGCAATTTTTTTTTTTTTTAATAATTTCAGCTTACAAAATAGGGATATGAACAAGGCCTGTAAATTATTAAGTGTTGACAACAAAGGAAATATACTATGGCCTACCCTTCACCTCATCGTACAATTTGTTTGTTTCATTTGATTCCCAATTTGCTTGAATGTTGTTATTCTTTTGATCCCTTTGAACAAATACCAATACATAATAAGCAATATAAACAAATTCTGCTAAATATAACAGTAATCCGTGTTTTAAGGTGAACTTTAAAGCCATAGGGAAATTATTTGTTGTAACAAATGAAATTAGTAGCTGTGCTAGAACTAAATGGGAAATGATAGGCTAGTTAAAATTATATTTTAAAATGTAACCTTTCTTTAACGGGGCAAGTCAGTTAAGAACAAATTCTTATTTACAACGACGGCCTACCCCGGCCAAACCCGGACGTTGGGCCAAATGTGCGCCACCCAATGGGACACCTAATCACGGCGAGATGAGATATAGCCTGGATTTTAACTAGGGATTGTAGTGACACCTCATGCACTGAGATGCAATGCCATAGACCGCTGCGCCACTTGGGAACCCAAATGTGTGTACCCTCATCACTAGTGCGGTGGCAATCATTGGAAATTAGCAGAGGTATACACTGAGGGAAAAAAGTATTTGATCCCCTGCTGATTTTGTACGTTTGATCACTGACAAAGAAATGATCAGTCTATAATTTTAATGGTAGGTTTATTTGAACAGTGAGAGACAGAATAACAACAAAAAAATCCAGAAAAATGTATGTCAAAAATGTTATAAATTGATTTGCATTTTAATGAGGGAAATAAGTATTTGACCCCCTCTCAATCAGAAAGATTTCTGGCTCCCAGGTGTCTTTTAATCAGGTAATGAGCTGAGATTAGGGGCACACTCTTAAAGGGAGTGCTCCTAATCTCAGTTTGTTATCTGTATAGAAGACACCTGTCCACAGAAGCAATCAATCAATCAGATTCCAAACTCTCCACCATGGCCAAGACCAAAGAGCTCTCCAAGGATGTCAGGGACAAGATTGTAGACCTACACAAGGCTGGAATGGGCTACAAGACCATCACCAAGCAGCTTGGTGAGAAGGTGATAACATTTGGTGCGATTCTTCGCAAATGGAAGAAACACAAAATAACTGTCAATATCCCTCGGCCTTGGGCTCCATGCAAGATCTCACCTCGTGGAGTTGCAATGATCATGAGAACGGTGAGGAATCAGCCCAGAACTACACTGGAGGATCTTGTCAATGATCTCAAGGCAGCTGGGACCATAGTCACCAAGAAAACAATTGGTAACACACTACGCCGTGAAGGACTGAAAACCTGCAGCACCCGCAAGGTCCCCCTGCTCAAGAAAGCACATATACATGCCCGTCTGAAGTTTGCCAATGAACATCTGAATGATTCAGAGGACAACTGGGTGAAAGTGTTGTGGTCAGATGAGACCAAAATGGAGCTCTTTGGCATCAACTCAACTCGCCGTGTTTGGAGGAGGAGGAATGCTGCCTATGACCCCAAGAACACCATCCCCACCGTCAAACATGGAGCTGGAAACATTATGCTTTGGGGGTGTTTTTCTGCTAAGGGGACAGGACAACTTCACCGCATCAAAGGGACAATGGACGGGGCCATGTACCGTCAAATCTTGGGTGAGAACCTCCTTCCCTTAGCCAGGGCATTGAAAATGGGTCGTGGATGGGTATTCAAGCATGACAATGACCCAAAACACACAGCCAAGGCAACAAAGGAGTGGCTCAAGAAGAAGCACATTAAGGTCCTGGAGTGGCCTAGCCAGTCTCCAGACCTTAATCAGATAGAAAATCTGTGGAGGGAGCTGAAGGTTCAAGTTGCCAAACGTCAGCCTCGAAACCTTAATGACTTGGAGAAGATCTGCAAAGAGGAGTGGGACAAAATCCCTCCTGAGATGTGTGTAAACCTGGTGGCCAACTACAAGAAACATCTGACCTCTGTGATTGCCAACAAGGGTTTTGCCACCAAGTACTAAGTCATGTTTTGCAGAGGGTCAAATACTTATTTCCCTCATTAAAATGCAAATCATTTTATAACATTTTTGACATGCGTTTTTCTGGATTTTTTTGTTGTTATTCTGTCACTCACTGTTCAGAAAAACTTACCATTAAAATGATAGACTGATCATTTCTTTGTCAGTGTGCAAACGTGCAAAATCAGCAGGGGATCAAATACTTTTTTCCCTCACTGTAGATACCGAAGATCATTTTGGGAAGCTGATATAGAACCTAATACACATAAAAAAATATAACAATCCTTAAGATTCACAAATATGCATGCAAACGGGAAAAAAGAGGCGTTTCTACCTAAGTTGCTGGGTTACTAACATCATGCTAACACACAAGGATATTGATACAATACTGCAGGAAAACAAAAGCTGTGTGCAAAGACTGCTTACTTTTAATTTCACTCCCATTGTTCTCACTGCATCAGAACCCCAAGCTAGTTATTCACTGTACATTAAAGGACACACAAGATCTGGGATAAAACATACTATGTCATGGCAGGTGCCACCGGTCTCACACAAGGTGGATGGAGGCTGACAGCACTGAAAAAACAAAATATTCCAATCCAATCAAAGAGATGCTGTAGGAGCGTCCTGCAGGCAAGGGGATTTACTGAAGTGAGACGCAGGCCTCAGAGACCATATCAGCATGGCATGTCTGTAACAAACCATGCCCACAATCTGTTTCATCTTCCCTCTGTGGTGGTTGGCATGTGGATTCAATCGTGGATTGTGGTGAGCATATCGATTTTCTGCTGGAGTCTCCCATACATCATGGCATGGTTTGGCCCCTAAATTCTGAGAGTCAGAGAGCTCGGTCCAATTCAAAATCTCATGGCTCGTTAGTTAACTTTCCCAATATGATCTGAATAGAGATATATGGTTTTCCGACACAATACAAAGACAGGTGTGTTGTAGAATTATTTTCTTGTGACAAATAAAGAAGAACAAATAGGTTTCAGAAAAAAGTTATCTATAGTAAAAAAAACTCACCTTGCTGAAATGGCATTTTATTCCTGCAATTATTTGGCAGTAAACACTAGAAAATGTTCCAGTTTGGAATAGTGCTTTACAGTAAGCTTTACTTTATTTGGATATTCAATCTGTAGATGTTCTACAGACTATCAGTAACATTTAAACTAACCCTAGCTCCAGCTCTAACCCTAACCTTAACCCTTGTACTAACCCTAACCCTAAACCTAACCTTAAACCAATACCCTGACCCTTATTCTAAACCTAACCCTAACCGTAACCTTAGCAAGCAGTTGCTTATCAACAGACAGTTTGTTGCTAATATGACCATCTGTAGAGCATCTACGGATGGAAATTCCAGACTATCCAAATGAAGTGTGACGAAATTAGTTCATACTCATATATAAATTCAATCTGTTTGTCGTATACATCATTGAGACACATTATCAGTGCAACAAAGCAATGCCTGAAATTATTTTATAGGATTTATTTACAGCACTGCAGACTGGAAAACATGAGACCATTAGGTTGTTGAGCTCTCTCTACAAAATGTAATGCCACTGTCACACCCTGATCTGTTTCAGCTGTCTTTGTGCTTGTCTCCAGTCCCTTCCAGGTGTCGCCCATCTTCCACATTATCCCTGTCTATTATACCTGTGTTCTCTGTTTGTCTGTTGCCAGTTCATTTTGTTCCTAGAACCTACCAGCGTTTTATTTCCCTGCTCCCATCTGTTTCTTGCTCCTGTTTTCTAGTATCTGACCTTTCTGACTGCCCTGAGCCTGCCTGTCATCCTGTACCTTTGCCCCACTACTCTAGATTACCAACCTCTGCCTAACTTGACCCTGAGCCCGCCTGCAGTTCCGGTGCCTTACACCCTCTCTGGTTTATTGACTATCGGAGGAAGTAAAGGACGAACTTGCAGCCTGGGAACTACCGACGGACCTCATCGCTTTAACCATCTGGATCGATGGTCGGCTATGGGAATGTAGGAGGGAGAAGAGGTTTGTTTGCGGTCCCAATCGCTCACTCAAGGATCCCACCTTGCATCTGATGAACTCTGAAAGTCCCCAGCGTCTACGTCCAAGAGGATCCAAGCTTACCCGAGTTCCTCTAAGAGCCTCCGAAGGTTGCAGATTTACATTTACATTTTAGTCATTTAGCAGACGCTCTTATCCAGAGCGACTTACAGTAGTGAATGCATACATTTCATACATTTTTTTTCTGTGCTGGCCCCCCGTGGGAATCGAACCCACAACCCTGGCGTTGCAAACACCATGCTCTACCAACTGAGCTACAGGCTAGGCTGTCTTCAGCTGAACGCGTATGCAGACTTGACATCCAGAGGTGTCTGTACTGCAGTATTGCTGGTCATTATGTGTCCACCTGTCCCTTCAAGAGACCTAGCTCATTCGTTGGTGTGAGTACTCTGGTGAGTCTTAAAGAAAAATGTTGTTCTCCCCTTACTCGCCCCACTCTCCATGCCATCCTGCTGTGGGGCAACCAGTCCAAGTCTCTCCAGGTACTCATCGACTTGGGGGCCAATGTGAGTCTTATGGACGTTACCCTGGCGTCAGAGCTGGGCATCCCCACTCAACCTCTCTTCATTCCCATGGATGTTAGAGCGCTGGACAGGCGCTCTATAGGCCAGGTCATCTACCATACCACCCCCATCAACCTACAAGTGTCAGGGAACCACAGCGAGACAATTAAATTCCTGCTAGTTGAGTCTCCACAGGTTCCTGTGGTATTGGGATTCTCTTGGCTCCAGCAACACAATCCCTCTATTGACTGGGCTACTGGTGCCATCGTGGGATGAAGCCCGTCCTGCCACACTCATTGCCTGAAGTCAGCTCTGCCTGCCCCGGGACGTCTTCCTGGGGGCTTGGAAATTAAACCCGGACCTCTCCGAAATCCCCGTGGAGTACCAGGACCTCCGGGAGGGGTTCAGTAAGGCCCGGGCCACTTTGCTTCCGCAGCACCGACCGGTATCCAAGAAGGTCAAGCCAGATGTGCTGGCATACCGCTATAGCCCCGCGGCTACACCCCCGGAAGCCGAGACCTCCCCCCCACTCCAAGATCATTAGCCCCTCTGATCTTCGTCCTCTGTTGCCCCGTACCCTCTGTATACGTCCTACCTTTCTAGTGTCTAGAATTAAAACCATGTCTCACAGCCCTTTGTCTCCTGTTTCCAAGACAGAGGTCGTATGTGTTCAATATAATTTAGTCTTGATAATTCTGTCTGACCAGCATGTGCATTAATGCAGTGCATTGAAATGGTCAAATAGTGAAAGTGAGGTATTACAACAAGCTCTACCTTCAATGGGAGGCTAGCCTAATTCAATTAAGTGTTGATGGACCTCCCTGGGCGTTTGCGTCCCACCTAGCCAACAGCCAGTGGAATCGTGTGGTGCGAAATACAAATACCTCAAAAATGCTATAACTTCAATTTCTCAAACATATGACTATTTTACACCATTTTAAAGACAAGACTCTCATGAATCTAACCACATTGTCCAATTTCAAAAAGGCTTTACAGCGAAAGCAAAACATTAGATTATGTCAGGAGAGTACCCTGCCAAAAATAATCACACAGCCATTTTCAAAGCAAGCATATATGTCACAAAAACCAAAACCATATCTAAATGCAGCACTAACCTTTGATAATCTTCATCAGATTACACTCCTAGGACATTATGTTATACAATACATGCATGTTTTGTTCAATCAAGTTCATATTTATATCAAAAACCAGCTTTACATTAGCATGTGATGTTCAGAACTAGCATACCCACCGCAAACTTCCGGTGAATTTACGAAATTACTCACGATTATAGTTAAAAAAAATACATAACAATTATTTTAAGAATTATAGATACAGAACTCCTTTATGCAATCGCGGTGTCAGATTAAAATTGATTTTTGGCGAAAGCACATTTTGCATTATTCTGAGTACATAGCCCAGCCATCATGGCTAGCTAATTTGACACCCACCAAGTTTGGCCCTCACCAAAATCAGATTTACTATAAGAAAAATTGGATTACCTTTGCAGTTCTTCATCAGAATGCACTCCCAGGACTTCTACTTCAACAATAAATGTTGTTTTTGTTCCAAATAATCCATAGTTATATTGAAATAGCTCCGTTTTGTTCGTGCATTCAGGTCAGTATCCGAAGGGTGACGCGCGAGCGCATTTCGTGACAAAAAATGTCAAAATATTCCATTACCGTACTTCGAAGCATGTCAAACGCTGTTTAAAATCAATTTTTATGCTATTTTTCTCATAAAAAAGTGATAATATTCCAACCGGGTGACATTGTATTCATTCAAAGAGAGAAAGAAAAACATGGAGAATTCCCATGAACGCGCATCTCCAGTGTCACTGTTCTCAGCCTGACCACTCACAAAATCTCCAGCTGTTTTTCGCCCAGAGACTGGAGAGATGTCATTCCACTTTCTGGCGTCTTCTGAGAGCCAATGGAAGCCTTAGAAAATATCATGTTACAGCAGAGATGCTGTATTTTCGATAGAGATGCCACAGAAGGAGAACAAATTGTCAGACAGGGCACTTCCTGTATGGAATCTTCTCAGGTTTTGGCCTGCCATATGAGTTCTGTTATACTCACAGACACCATTCAAACAGTTTAGAAACTTTAGAGTGGTTTCTATCCAAATCTACTAATTATATGCATATTCTCGTTTCTGGGCAAGAGTAGTAAGCCGTTTAAATCGGGTACATTTTTATCTGGCCGTTCAAATACTGCCCCCTAGCCCCAACAGGTTTTAAGCACATGGAGAAATGTGCAAGATTCTGTGTTTTCATGTTTAAGTGATTGCTTTTAATGAAAACAATTTATCTTTGAATATATTTTTGTCTAAGCCCCCTCTACTTCATCCTTATCTGCAGCAGTAAGTTGAGGTTCTGATTTATTAGCCATATTCTAATCATGTGGCATGCATTTGACATAGGTAGTCCCTCCCTGTCAGCCAATCTTTGCGTTCTTGTAGTATTATTCTAGTGAAAGCTTAGTGACTCTATTCTTACTTTATCATATGCTATTGTATTGTATGCTAATTGTAGTGATTGCTTAATTCTAGTCCTCATGTATTAGCTATTAATTAATCTTCTGCATATATTTAGGTATCTTCATGTCTTACATACTATCATATGTTTTAGGCTGCAACTCTTAAAGCTGTTGTGAATGTTCCCACCGTCTGGTGTTAGCTCATATTCTTTGCTTTATTATCTACACACAATATTGCATAATGGTATGGCTGCCAATATTGCATTCGTGGGAGCAATCTCTGGGTATTCCTTAAAGTAAGATGGCGCCAACATACATGGCAGCAACTTTGCAGTATTTTGTTTTTATGTGTGATATTTCTTACATTATTAGCCCAGCACGTTTTTTGTGTTATTACATACAGCTGGAAATACGTTTTGGATATCAGAGCGACAATAACTCACCAGCATTACGACCACGGATTTTCCTGAATTGGATCCTTTGTTCATACCCCCCAGGGCAATTGAACTTTTCCCAGAGATTGCTCCAAGATGCCGCCTGCGGAGAAGAGGTATTCGTAGTGGACTTCTAGTCCGACTCAGGAGGCAGGCACACCATCCACCATTCCGAGTATATTACACGCTAATGTTCAGTCTCTGGACAATAAAGTAGATGAGCTCAGTGTGAGGATCTCCTTCCAGAGAGACATCAGAGACTCTAACATATTCTGTTTCACGTATTCATGGCTCTCTCCGGATATACTGTCCCCGTCCATACAGCCAGCTGGGTTCTCAGTACATCGCGCAGACAGGAATAAAGAACTATCCGGGAAGAAGAAAGGCGGTGGTGTATGTTTCATGATTAACTACTCATGGTGTGATTGTGATAACGTACAGAAAGTCCTTTTGTACACCTGACCTAGAATACCTCACAATCAAATGCAGACCGTATTACCTCCCAAGAGAATTGTTATCGGTTATAGTCACAGCCGTGTATATTCCCCCATAAGCCGATACCATGATGGCCCTCAAGGAACTACAGTGAACTTTGTGTAAACTGGAAACCACATATCCTGAGGCCACATTTATTGTAGCTGGGGATTTTAACAAGGCAAATTTGAGGAAAACTCTACCGAAGTTCTATCAACACATTGACTGTACAGTAGTACTCTCGCTGGAAAAACGCTTGACCACTGCTACTCCCCCTTCCGGAATGCCTACAAGGCCCTCCCTCACCCTCCCTTCGGAAAATTAGATCATTACTCCATTTTGCTCCTCCCGTCTTATAGGCAGAAACTCAAACAGGAAGTACACGTGCTAAGGTCTATTTAACGCAGGTCTGAACAATCAGAATCCATGCTTCAAGACTGTTTTGATCACACGGACTGGGAAATGTTCCCGGTAGCCTCTAAGAATAACATTAACGTATACACGGACACAGTGACTAAGTTCATCAGGAAGTGTATAGGAGATGTTGTTCCCACTGTGACTATTAAAACCTACCCAAACCAGAAACCATGGACAGATGGTGGCATTCACGCAAAACGTAAAGTGTGAACCATTGGATTTATCCACGGCCAGCTTTTGTATGCTAAAAACATACTGTTTGAACATACACTCCTTTACAGTTTTACTGGAGGACACGACAGCAAGAAAATACATACTGTATGCCTATATGTAATGGTTTTCTATTTTATTGAAGTATTGGTAGTGGTTGAACAACAAAAACTGAGAAAAGATTGACAACTCAATAGAGTGGAAGAACTTGCAGTGCCTCTGTGCGACTGCCTTGAGCAGCAGATTGAGGGACTTTGGAGGAAAAATCCTGCGCAGTGAGGCGTAGAGGATTGTCTGCAGCAGGCTCCCAGTGGATGGATGCTGAGGGTTGTGGTGCTCCTCCAGCAGCTCTCTCATGAGGTTCTCTCTGTACTTTTGGTAGGTAATCACTTCACCTGTGAGGCAGAGGGAGAGGGGTTGGGGAGGATGAGTTAGTGGAGAGAATGAGGGTGTGGGTAGGTTGGTGAGATATTGTCAATATAATTGCATAATGAAACTGTATATGATTTGTATGTGAACAGTATGTTCAATGACAAAAATAAAATGTTTACAGTAATTATCTCACCTGTTAGCTGGCTGTGAACTATAATATATATACAAAAGTATGTGGACACGCGTTCAAATTAGTAATTAGTGGATTTGGATATTTAAGCCACACCCGTTGCTGACAGGTGTATAAAATCGAGCACACAGCCATGCAATCTCCATAGACAAACATTGGCAGTAGAATGGCCTTACTGAAGAGCTCAGTGACATTCCATGTGGCACTGTCATTGGATGCCACCTTTCCAACAAGTCAGTTCATCAAATATCTGCCCGGCTAGACCTTGGTCAACTGTAAGTGCTGTTATTGTGAAGTGGAAATGTCTAGGAGCAACAACGGCTCAGGCGTGAATTGGTAGACCACACAAGCTCACAGAACGGGACCGCCGAGTACTGAAGCACGTAGAAATCGTCTGTCCTCAGTTGCAACACTCACTAACGAGATCCAAACTGCGTCTGGAAGAAACATCTGCACAATAAGTGTCTGTCAGGAGCTTCATGTAAGGGGTTTCCATGGCTGAGCAGCCGCACACAAGCCTAATATCACCATGCGCAATGCCAAGCGTCGGCTGGAGTGGTGTAAAACTTATCGCCCTTAGACCATTGAGCAGTGGAAACGAGTTCTCTGGAGAGATGAATCACGCTTTACCATCTGCCAGATCGACGGACGAAATTTGGGTTTGGTGAATGCCAGGAGAACGCTACCTGCCCCAATGCGTAGGGCCAACTGTAAAATTTGGTGGAGGAGGAATAATAGTCTTGGGCTGTTATTCATGTTTCGGGCTAGGCCCCTTAGTTTCAGTGAAGGGAAATCTTAACGCTACAGCATACAATGATATTCTAGATGATTCTGTGCTTCCAAATTTGTGGCAACAGTTTGGTGAAGGTCCTTTTCTGTTTGAGCATGACAATGCCCCCATGCACAAAGCGAGGTCCATACAGAAATGGTTTGTCGAGGTTGATGTGGAAGAACTTGACTGGACTGCTCAGAGCCCTGACATCAACCCATCGGACACCTTTGGTGATAAATTGCGAGCCAGGCCTAATCGCCCAACATCAGTGCCCGACCTCACTAATGCTCTTGTGACTGAATGGAAGCAAGTCCCCGCATCAATGTTCCAACATCTAGTGGAAAGCCTTCCCAGAAGAGTGGAGGCTGTTATAGTAGCAAAAGGGGACCAACTCCATATTAATGGCCATGATTTTGGAATGAGACGTTCGACGAGCATGTGTCCACATACTTTTGGTCATGTAGTGTATGTGGCCATTGAGGACAGCAGTGTCGATCAGATGGAAAAATATATATACCACCAAGCTCATTCCACAAAACTGTTTATCATGTCCGCCTTATCCAGTGCCCCCATTTTGAGGTTATAGTCAAGCACACAGTCTGGTTTTATCTTTCTTTCTCCCGCCAGGTGGTCCACCTTCCCTGTGGCCAACATGTTTGTTGTATGGACAGTAGAGAGGACAAGGACATCTCGTTTGTCATGCCACTTTACTGCCAGCTGTTGACTGTTGTCCTTGATCTCCACCTCCCTCCTCTGCATATTCCTGCTTCCGAATGCCGTCATCTCCTTTCTGTTCGACCGGACTGTGTCACAGGCCCCTCTGTGGTTGGAGAGCAGATGCTTGAAGAGGGTGTGCCTGCTGTACCAATTTTCCACTTACAAGGTGTGTCCCTTCCCGTGATGAGGAGCCAGCATAGTCATCATCACGGACCCAGACATCTCAAGCCCCTCATAATGCTGGATGTCATTGGTGGACCCTGTGTAGACTATAATGTCCTGGACAAATTCTGTCAACAACATAACAAAGAACTTGACAGAGGGAAAATATTGACAGAATGTCAGCCTACCCTTCCATAACATCAGGGACTCGTCAATGCATAGGCCCTTGTATGGCACAAAGACCTGACCAAATGCTGATGTCAGGCTGGTAAGTACATTTCTTATTTTGTGTAAGGGTCATTAAGATTGGCAGTAGGCATTGCATCAGAACTAGGAAGCTGCCTTGGGAAAAGAGAGTGGCATAGAAGGGAGTTGCAAAAAACATAGGATCCGTGCTCCAGTATTCCCTTAGGGAGTTCTTCACTATTCCCATGAGAAGGACTGTCACCAGGAAGGTATACATTTCATTAATTGTAGCTGTCGCCCATTTAGTGAGCTTCCCCTTCCCTCTGGCTCTCTCTTCTACTGTAGCTCCAAGGTATAGTGATTGGTCTCTTCCACTATGTCTCCCACCAGCTCCTCTGTCAGAAACAGCACTCTGCCTCAGAGGGAGATGGCAAGAGGCTTTACACTCCGGATTGGGACTCAAAGCCAACAGCAGGGCCAGGAGGTGTGAAATGGCTGGCGGCCTTCCAGCTACCGCAGATCTGCCATACTTCACCCACTACTTGTCTGCCTCCATCACCACCAGCATTTTCAGAGGGACCTGGGACTTGATCGGTTGGCAAAGGGTCCTAAGATTCAGGGTTCACAATGGTCACAAGTCTGGGCGGCTGCTCCTTACTGTCAGAATATGGTTCCTGACTTTCAAACTCTGACTCAATTTACAAAAATATCCAGAATTTCCGCATATGTGAGATGTCTCCTTTTGAATGACATTTCTAATGCTACAGCTACATACATAAACAACAACATTGAATGGCTCCGAGTGTCAGAGGTTACACTGCCGGCACACGTCAATAAACCATTATCATCAAATGTTTTGTGTGGTAATAATTTATTTATTTACTGTTTTATTCACATCTGTTTTCAAGTAGAAGACAAATCATGCATCGAGAGTTGCATAGATTGTAAACTTCTGACCCACTGGGAATGTGATGAAAGAAATAAAAGCTGAAATAAATCATTCTCTCTACTATTATTCTGACATTTCATATTCTTTAAATAAATTGATGATCCTAACTGACCTAAGACAGGGAATTTTTACTAGGATTACATGTCAGGAATTGTGAAAAATGTAGTTTAAATGTATTTGGCTAAGGTGTATGTAAATGTCCAACTTCAACTGTGTGTATATATATATATATATATATATATATATATATATATATATATATATATATATATATATATATATATATATATATACAGTACATGTCAAAAGTTTGGACACACCTACTCATTCAACGGTTTTTCTTAATTTTTTACTATTTTCTACATTGTAGAATAATAGTGAAGACATCAAAACTATGAAATAACACATATGGAATCATGTAGTAACCAAAAAATGTTAAACAAATCAAAATGTATTTAAGATTCTTCAAAGTAGCCACCATTTGCCTTGATGACAGCTTTGCTCTTCATCCCATGTTCTCTAGCACAATGTCAAATTTTTCTGCCATAAATTGTCAATGCAAAGAAAAAATAGCATTTTTACAATCTGCTGTCTTCCAAGCAGTGGACTATCCGAGGACTACTATCATTTCAATCTAGTTTGTAAATCTCCAACTATATTGTTATGAATGATGTTATTGTGGAACAAATGGACTATAAATTGTACCCAGTGTAAAGAAACCATATTGTACAGTTTTTCGAGAGCATGATCTCAGAGACCGGTATTTCCGTAGTGGCATGGCTTTTCATCACTGCTTTCCCTTTCACATTGTTGCTCTTGTCGATTGCTATAGACCACATTCTGCCCCCAGCTGTGCCCTGGACACCATATGTGAATTGATTGCCCCCCATCTATCTTCAGAGCTCATGCTGTTAGGTGACCTAAACTGGGACATGCTTATCACCCCGGCCATCCTACAATCTAAGCTTGATGCCCTCAATCTCACACAAATGATCAATGAACCTACCAGGTACAACCCCAAATCCGTAAACACAGGCACCCTCATAGATATCATCCTAACCAACCTGCCCTCCAAATACATCTCTGCTATCTTCAACCAGGATCTCAGTGATCACTGCCTTATTGCTTGCGTCCGTAATAGGTCTGCGGTCAAACGACCACCCCAAATCAATGTCAAACGCTCCCAAAAACACTTCATCGAGCAGGCCTTTCTAATCGACCTGGCCTGGGTATCCTGGATGGATATTGACCTCATTCCGTCAGTAGAAGATGTCTGGTTATTAATTAAAAGTGCTTTCCTCACAATCTTAAATAAGCATGCCCCACTTAAAAAATGTAGAACCAGGAACAGATATAGCCCGTGTTTCACTCCAGACCTGACTGCCCTTGACCAGCACAAAAACATCCTGTGGCGTACTGCATTATCATCGAATAGCCCCTGCAATATGCAACTTTTAAGGGAAGTTAGAAACCAATATACACAGGCAGTTAGGAAAGCAAAGGCTAGCTTTTTCAAACAGAAATTTGCATCCTGCAGCACAAACTCCAAAAATCTCGGTCCCCAAGGCAAAAACCCTGTGCTACCCAGGAGCACGAGTAAAGGACATAACAAGGCTGCTTCCGACTGTTCTACCACAGATGCCAGGAGCTGACACTGTTGTAGTCCATGTGGGGTCAAACAACATCAGGAGGGCTAGCTCGGAACATTTATAAAATGGATTTTAAAGAACTGATTTTAGCATTAAAAGACTCCAAAAAAACGGCCAATAATTTCAGGTCCAGTACCATTGTTGGGCCGCGAGTGTGAAAGATTCAGCAGACTGCTGGCATCACAGATCTGGCTAAAAGACTACTGTAGCTCTGCTGGAGTCACTTTTATTGATAACTTTGACACCTTCTGGAAACAGAAGATACCCTACAGGAATGACGGAGTCCAACCAAATCATCTTGGCTCCTGGACTCTGTCCACGCATTTCAAGGCTGCGCTGAAACAATGACTGGTAAATGATCCAAGACCAGCTCAGTTAATCCATACCATTGTTACAATGAGTCATCATAATGCTGCATCAAATGTACATGATCTTAGGGGCATTGGAAAACACAATGTAAGTCATTTAATTGATGTACCCATAATTGCACTGAATACATCTGTTTATCCTACAGCTATTGTATGTAGTAATCATGAGCCTATAAACCAGGGTTACACTGTTAGCACAGACCACTTCATGCACCTCATCCTGCACTATCAGCTCCAATGTAAATAACATGAGTAAGTCTACCCCTGATAAGCTTCCCAGTAAAGCATTAAAAACAATCTAGCAACCCAGAAAAGTGCTACAAATAGCCCATATTAACATATGTAGCCTAAGAAACAAGGTCCATGAAGTCAATAACTTGCTTGTAACAGACGACATTCATATTCTGACTATCTCTGAAACTTACTTAGATAATACCTTAAATGATACAGTGGTAGCAATACATGTTCATAACGTCTACCGAAAAGACAGAAATGCCAACGGAGGCGGTGTTGTGGTCTATATTCAGAACCACATTCCTGTAAAGCTTAGAGACGATCTAATGTCAAATACTGTTGAAGTAATATGGCTACAGGTTCATCTGCCTCACCTAAAGCCCATTCTTGTGGGAAGCTGCTATAGACCACCAAGTGCTAACAGTCAGTATCTGGATATTATGTGTGAAATGCTTGATAATGTATGTGATATCAACAGAGAAGTATATTTTCTGGATGATTTTAATTATTGACTGGCTATCAAGCTGCCCACTCAAGAAAAGATTTTCAAACTGTAACCAGTGCCTACAACCTGGATCAGGTTGTCAGTCAACCTACCATGGTAGTTACAAACAGCACAGGAATTAAATCATCAACATGTATTGATCACATTTTTACTAAAGCTGCAGATATTTGCTTTGAAGCTGTATCCAAATCCATAGGATGTAGTGATCACAATATAATAGCCATATCTAGGAAAACCAAAGTTCCAAAGGCTGGGCCTAAAATAGTGTATAAGAGGTCATACAAGAAGTTTTGTAGTGATTCATATGTTGATGGTGTGAAGAATATTTGCTGGTCTGTGGTGTGTAATGAGGAGCAACCAGACGCTACACGCATTTATGAAACGACTTATTCCAGTTACTAATAAGCACACACCCATTAAGAAAATGACTGTAAAAGCTGTTAAATCCCCTTGGATTGATGAGGAATTTAAATGTTGTATGGTTAAAAGGGATGAGGCGAAGGGTATGGCAATTAAGTCTGGCAGCCCAACTGATTGGCAAACGTACTGCTAATTAAGAAATCATGTGACTAAACTAAATAAAAATAAAAAGAAACTACACTATGAAACAAAGATAAATTATATAAATAATGAGAGTAAATATCTTTGGGGCACCTTAAATGACATTTTGGGAAAAAATTGATTCATTCATTGAATCAGATGGCTCATTCATCAAAAAACCCACTGATATTGTAAACTACTTTAATGACTTTTTCATTGGCAAGATAAGCAAACTTAGGGATGCAATGCCAGCAACAAACGCTGACACTACACATCCAAGTATATGGGATCAATTTATGAAAGACAAGAATTGCACTTTTGAATTCCGTAAAGTCAGTGTGGTGAAAAAAATGTGTGTTTTCTACCAACAATGACAAGCCACCAGGGTCTGACACTAGATGGAAAATTACTTAGGATAACAGTAGATGATATTGCCACTCCTATTTGCCACAAGTTCAATTTAAGCCCCCTAGAGAGCTTGGCCTGGAGGGAAGCTAAAGTCATTCCGCTACCCAAGAAAAGTAAAGCCCCCTCTACTGGCTCAAATAGCCGACCAATCAGCCAGTTACCAACCCTTAGTAAACTTCTGGGGAAAAAAATTGTGTTTGACCAGATACAATGCTATTTTACAGTAAACAAATTGACAACAGAATTTCAGCATGCTTATAGGGAAGGACACTCAACAAGCACAGCACTTACACAAATGACCGATGATTGGCTAAGAGAAATTGATGTCAAAATTATTGTAGGGGCTGTCTTGTTAGACTTCAGTGCAGCTTTTGACATTATCAATCATAGTCTGCTGCTGGAAAAACGTATGTTTTATGGCTTTACATCCCCTGCTATAATGTGGATAAAGAGTTATTTGTCTAACAGAACACAGAGGGTGTTTAATGGAAGCCTATCAAATATAATCCAGTTAGAATCAGGAATTCCCCATAGGCCCCTTACTTTTTCAATTTTTGGTAACGACATGCCACTGACTTTGAGTAAAGCCAGAGATTCTATGTTTGCGGATGACTCAACACTATATACGTCAGCTACTACAGCGACTGAAATGACTGCAACACTCAACAAAGAGCTGCAGTTAGTTTCAGAGTGGGTGGCAAGGAATAAGTTAGCGCTAAAAGCATTGTATTTGGAACAAAACACTCACTAAACCCTAAACCTCAACTAAATCTTGCAATAAATAATGTGAAAATTGAGTAAGTTGAGGTGACTAAACTGCTTGGAGTAACACTAGATTGTAAAGTGTCATGGTCAAAACATATTGATGCAGTAGTAGCTAAGATGGGGAGAAGTCTGTCTATAATGAAGTGATGCTCTGCCTTTTTAACAACAAGGCAGGTCCTACAGGCAAGTCCTACAGGCCCTAGTTTTGTCGCACCTTAACTACTGTTCAATCGTGTGGTCAGGTGCCACAAAAAAAGGACTTAGGAAAATTGCAATTGGCTCAGAACAGTGCAGCACGGCTGGCCCTTGGATGTACACAGAGAGCTAATATTAATAATATGCATGTCAATCTCTCCTGGCTGAAAATGGAGGAGAAATTGACTTCATCACTACTTTTATTTATGAGAGGTTTTGACATGTTGAATGCACCGAGCTGTCTGTCTAAACTACATGCATACCCCACAAGACATGCCACAATAAGTCTCTCACAGTCCCCAAGTCCAGAACAGACTATAGGAGGCACACAGTACTACATAGAGCCATGACTACATGGAACTCTATTCCACAACTAACTGACGCAAGAAGTAAAATTAGATTTAAAAAAACAGATTAAAAAAACAGTTTATGGAACAGCGGGGACTGTGAAGCAATACAAACATTGGCACAGACACATGCATACACACATACACACACACACACACACACACACACACACACACACACACACACACACACACACACACACACACACACACACACACACACATAGGATAACATACGCAATATACATGCACATGGATTTAGTACTGTAGATATGTGGTAGTGGTGGAGTAGGGGCCTGAGGGCACACAGTGTAATGTGAAATCTGTGAATGTATTGTAATGTTTTAAAATTGTATAAACTGCCTTAGTTTTGCTGGACCCCAGGAAGAGTAGCTGCTGCTTTGGTAGCAGCTAATGGGGATCCATAATAAATACAAATTCAAAATACCTGTTAGTTTGAATGATGTGTCTAATGTAGAGAAATGTGTTTAGTGTTTTGCAAAAAGTGTGTTTTACAATTGCAAACTGAGTGTAAAGCAGATAATGTGTTTGCAGTTTTGCAGACTTGGTCTGAAGATTTCACTGAGTGTGCCTTTAAGCGATTGTAAAAACTGTAAGTACTTTACACCACTGCTGGGCACCAATGTCAATTCAATGTCTATTCCATGTTGGTTCAATGTAATTTCATTGAAATTATGTGGAAACAACGTTGACTCAACCAGTGTGTGCCCAGTGGGACAGTGCCATATTAAATGCTGAACCAGTTTTCCAATATGAAGGGATGAGATGGAAAGGATGAGATGTTGGGCATTAAATTAAAAACAAGAAAAATGTCAAGAATAAAGTTATTTCAGTGTGTGTTCCTTGTTTTGATTGCCATCACTTTCTTACATGTGCAAATTCCAAAGTGACTGCCACAGAGACCATCTGTCTTACGTTTTTCATGTTGATTCCTCTAGGGTTTATTTGAATATCAATCAGGAAAGCATGTTTTTTCCAAACTCTTTATTTGCTTCATCTTGCTCACCTTCTTTGTCTAACTTTGATTTGGCATGAATGGCTATGAATACTCTGGAACAGCTTTTAATGAGAGAATTATCATTGTACCAGTCTTTCTATATTTCAGTGTTTCCAACGGGCTGTTTTAGCTCATTAACTTACAGAATTACATTATTTATCATGACAGAAAATACATTATTGGTTACTTTGTTTATTCATAACTTTATTGGTGCATAACTTTATTGATGCGTCACCCTTAATACTATATGATCTGTATATTCCAGAACTCTGGGTCATCTTCAATCAATCCTGGTAACTGAGTTCACATTTGCATTACTTTTTTTTATTACATTACTTTGAAGAGGGTTTTCTGTATAAGGTGGTCTCTACACTGTGCACTGATAGTGAAGGTTGAAGGCAGTGGAGCAAGCAATGTTGTGTGGAATAATTGATACCTGGCTAAATAGCTTTTCTTTAATATTAATAAAGTATTTGGACATTGTTTGCTAACCGTGGAGCAGGGCTGTCGGCAGACATGCAGTGTGAAAAGACAGAATCATCATGCCTCAGAGGACCATGGGCAAACAAGCCATCAATCGTGCTGAAAGGAATTATGTTTTTATGCCATTGGGATCTCCACTAAATGCTGCAATTTACTTTGATTAGCAGATCATCGTTTAAGTACAGTTTTTTTTGCAAGGAAGTCATCCCTAACATAAATAACATTGGTTTTTAAAGTGTGAAAACATTTGTTAGAAAATATAAATCATATCTTGACACCAAAACAATGTGTTTGATCTGGTGCTTTCTGTACAAGCTTTGACCCCACTGTATGTTCCCTTTTCAACAAGATGTTGGATGTCTGCATTATGCAAGTTACAGAGCTAAATTATTACTACATTCTATTTAGTCATGAAACGAAAACGAAACGAGTAGCCTAAAGCAACCATAACTACTGGTTAGACTAATTACTGCTCATTTCATAACATTACCAGGAATAAAGACCATGGAAAAAAAGGAGTGGGCTTTTTAATACTCCTGTTCCTGTACATCCATGTCATTAAGCTGTCTACCCTCCATAATTTAGTACGCCTGTTATCAACACACACTTAATTAATATTTTGGAATGAACTCCAAGACCTCCATTAGTCTGATGTGTTTTGACTGGGCATTGTGTAATAATGTCCTCCTCAACATCACAAAAGGCATTCTCCTTCTCTTCTGAAATAATGGAAGCCATTGTCACCATCCATCATCGTCCAGGAGACCTGGCACTCTCTCCGGTGTCACCGTCACCATGCTCCCATTTACTCAATGGATGTGACTTTTACCTCCATTAGGGGTTTCTCTTATTGAAATACTAATGAACCATTGTTGGATGCCAGTGACAGTAGTTAATGTACTGCATAGACATATGCTGCATAAGTTAGGGGCATAGGTTCAACAAGACCAGTAAAACCTTATAATGAAACAAGTTCTTACAAAGTTTGTATTGTGCATGGAACTAGGCTATTTGTGTTGACCTGCAACACTATCACTGTCCTTGTATACCATCTCCAGTAAATTGTGAATTGTTGTGAATTGAAACCTACAGTAGGGCTCCATTTTCAATCAGCAAAACACAGATTACAACAAGTATATCTATGTTGCTATTTTTCACATTTAAGAACACAAAGCACTGGTTTGACCCTAAAAAGGAGCTACACTGCCTCACCCAGTTTTCAAAACCTTACTTATAGTCATTGATCAATCACAAAAACACATTTAGTATCGCACTACTGGGCCATACACATTGTAAATAGTCTAAGACTTACCCATTAGCTGCATTTGAAATGCATCTTAAAGTATGACATTAAAAACTGCCTTCTCCTACAAGCCCTACAAAAACACTAACTGTAATCAGTTACATTACCAGCTAAAATATTGTAATCAGATTACAGATACTTCTGAAAAACGAGATGATTTCTTCTTGGATTACTTTTAAATTCAGAAAGGATGTTTGCAAAAAAAAACAATTATGACACCTTTCTGTTTTCTCAATGACATACAATTCTGTATTGACAAAAGGTAAACGTTTAAGTTTGTTCCACTATGAGAACACTATGACGACACACCAAATCCATTTGATGGATCCTTTTTGTCTTCTTCTGTTAGGTATGCATAAATGGATGTAAGGGAGTCAGGCGCAGGAGAGCAGATATTGGGTAGCAAACAGAGCCTTTTATTAGGCGAACCAAAAACACATGGCACAACGAACACGAAATACAATACGGGTTGACATAACCCAGCGCAACCAGCCTAACATGCGCATACATGAAACAATAAACAATCCCACACAAAGACATGGGGGGAACAGAGGGTTAAATACAAAACAAGTGATTGAGGGGATTGAAACCAGGTGTGAGGAAAACAAGACAAAACAAATGGAAAATGAAAAGTGGATCGATGATGGCTAGAAGACAGGCGACGCCGAGCGCCGAGCGCCGCGCGAACAAGGAAAGGACCCTACTTCGGCGGAAGTCGTGACATCTTCTAATGCCTCTTAAGAGGAAATTAATCAAAAGTAACTTAAAGTAATCAGATTACATTACTGAGTAATGACTCAAAGTTACATTAGTGATCAAAATGTTGGACAGGTAACGAGTAACTGTAACGGATTACATTTAGGAAGTAACCTACCCAACACTGAACCAGGGAATATACTGTCTAACAGACAGATTTAGCATTCTTTGTCCAGGGACTCATTTACAGATCTGTCTCATCACAGGCTAAATAAACACAAGTGCTTGGTAATGTACTACAGTGGGCTAAATCATGGTCAAACTAAGTGTTTCTTGGTAGTCTTAAATCTACTTTGGAACAAAAGTTTACACCTCACACACATGGTTATGTACCATGTCAGATATCAACTTGAAATATATTCCATTTTGAGTTTGCATCCCAATATTACACTTAACATACATCACAGAAGACTGAAATATAACAAAACTGTTTGACATAGAAACACTACATGTATTTTTTTTAAAAAATAATCTTAATAAATGAATACATTTTGAAAAACATTAATAACATTCCACCCATGAGGCCACTAGGTCAATTGAATGCAGGAAAGGGCTACAATCCTTCAAATAGTACAGTCGTGGCCAAAAGTTTTGAGAATGACACAAATATTAATTCCACAAAGTCTGCTGCTTCAGAGTCTTTAGATATTTTTGTCAGATGTTACTATGGAATACTGAAGTATAATTACAAGCATTTCATAAGTGTCAAAGGCTTTTATTGACAATTACATGAAGTTGATGCAAAGAGTCAATATTTGCAAGACCTCTGCAATCCACCCTGGCATGCTGTCAGTTAACTTCTGGGCCACATCCTGACTGATGGCAGCCCATTCTTGCATAATCAATGCTTGGAGTTTGTCAGAATTTGTGGGTTTTTGTTTGTCCACCAGCCTCTTGAGGATTGACCATAAGTTCTCAATGGGATTAAGGTTTGGGGAGATTCCTGGCCAGGGACCCAAAATATTGATGTTTTGTTCCCCAAGCCATATAGTTATCACTTTTGCCTTATGGCAAGGTGCTCCATCATGCTGGAAAAGGCATTGTTCATCACCAAACTGTTCCTGGATGTTTGGGAGAAGTTGCTCTCTGAGGATGTGTTGATACCATTCTTTATTCATGGGTGTGTTCTTAGGCAAAATTGTGAGTGAGCCCACTCTCTTGGCTGAGAAGCAACCCCATACTTGAATGGTCTCAGGATGCTTTACTGTTGGAATGACACAGGACTGATGGTAGCGCTCACCTTGTCTTCTCCGGGCAAGCTTTTTTCCGGATGCCCCAAGCAATCGGAAAGGGGATTCATCAGAGAAAATGACTTTACCCCAGTCCTCAGCAGTCCAATCCCTGTACCTTTCGCAAAATATCAGTCTGTCCCTGATGTTTCTCCTGGAGAGAAATGGCGTCTTTGCTGCCCTTCTTGACACCAGGCTATCCAACAAAAGACTTCGCCTCACTGTGCGTGCAGATGCACTCACACCTGCCTGCTGCCATTCCTGAGCAAGCTTTGTACTGGTGGTGCCCTGATCCCGCAGCTGAATCAACTTTAGGAGACAGTCCTGGCGCTTGCTGGACTTTCTTGGGCGCCCTGAAGCCTTCTTCACAACAATTGAACCACTCTCCTTGAAGTTCTTGATGATCCGATAAATGGTTGATTTAGGTGAAATCTTACTGGCAGCAATATCCTTGCCTGTGAAGCCCTTTTTGTGCAAAGCAATGATGACTGCACGTGTTTCCTTGCAGGTAACCATGGCTGACAGAGGAAGAACAATGATTCCAAGCACCACCTTCCTTTTGAAGCTTCCAGTCTGTTATTCGAACTCAATCAGCATGACAGAGTGATCTCCAGCCTTGTCCTCGTCAACACTCACACCTGTGTTAACCTCTATGGGCAAGGCGGGACGAATTCGTCCCACCTACGTAACAGCCACCTGAATTCAGTGGCGCGATTTTTGAATCGTTTGAAATACTATTACTTCAATTTCTCAAACATATGACTATTTTACAGCTATTTAAAGACAAGACTCTCCTTAATCTAACCACACTGTCCGATTTCAAAAAGGCTTTACAACGAAAGCAAAACATTAGATTATGTCAGGAGAGTGCCCAGCCAGAAATAATCAGACACCCATTTTTCAAGCTAGCATATAATGTCACAAAAACCCAAACCACAGCTAAATGCAGCACTAACCTTTTATGATCTTCATCAGATGACACACCTAGGACATTATGTTATACAATACATGCATGTCTGTTCAATCAAGTTCATATTTATATCAAAAAACAGCTTTTTTACATTAGCATGTGACGTTCAGAAAAAGCATACCCCCCGCAAACTTCCGGGGAATTTACTAACAGTTTGCTAAATTACTCACGATAAACGTTCACAAAAAGCATAACAATTATTTTAAGAATTATAGATACATTACTCCTCTATGCACTCGATATGTCCGATTTTAAAATAGCTTTTCGGATGAAGCACATTTTGCAATATTCTAAGTACATAGCCCAGCCATCACGGCTAGCTATTTAGACACCCGGCAAGATTAGCCTTCACCAAAATCCTATTTCCTATAAGAAAAATGTTCTTACCTTTCCTGTTCTTCGTCAGAATGCACTCCCAGGACTTCTACTTCAATAACAAATGTAGGTTTGGTCCCAAATAATCCATCGTCGTATCCAAATATCCTCTGTTTTGTTCGTGCGTTCTAGACACTATACGAATGGTAAATAACGGTCGAGCGCATGGCGCATGGCGTGACAAAAAATGTCTAAATATTCCATTACCGTACTTCGAAGCATGTCAACCGCTGTTTAAAACCAATTTTTATGCCATTTATCTCGTAGAAAAGCGATAATATTCCGCCCGGGAATCTGCAATAAGCTAAACAGCCGAATGAAATTTCTCCACGGGGGCGAATCGTGCACGCGCCTCATTCAATGGTCCTCTGATCGGCCACTTGGATAAGGCGATAATCTGTTTCAGCCAGAGGCTGCCTCGTCATCGTTCAGGTTTTTCCCGGGTTCTGAGAGCCTATTGGAGCCCTGGGAATTGTCACGTTACAGCTAAGATCCTTACTCTTCAATAAACAGATGCAAGACGCACGACTCCTTGTCAGACAGGCCACTTCCTGCATGAAACCTTGTCAGGTTTTTGCCTGCCATAGGAGTTCTGTTATACTCACAGACACCATTCAAACAGTTTTAGAAACTTTAGGGTGTTTTCTATCCAAACCTGAACAATAATATGCATATTCTAGCTTCTGAGTCGGTGTAGGAGGCAGTTAAAAATGGGCACATCTTTTTTCCAAAATTCTCAATACTGCCCCCTAGCCCAAACAGGTTAACAAGAGAATCACTGAATCACTGTCAGCTGGTCCTTTTGTGGCAGGGCTGAAATGCAGTGGAAATGTTTTTGGGGGATTCAGTTCATTTGCATGGCAAAGAGGGACTTTGCAATTAATTGCCATTCAACTGATCACTCTTCATAACATTCTGGAGTATATGCAAATTGCCATCATACAAACTGAGGCAGCAGACTTTGTGAAAATTAATATTTGTGTCATTCTCAAAACTTTTGTTCACGACTGTACATCTTCAGTGACGTGACCTGCCAATCCATCTGAAAAGGTTGACTTTCTACTAGCTTCTGAGTGATGCAAATGAATAAGAATAGTGTGCACACTGACATGAACATAATTTTGGTGCATTGCTGTCATTAGTTTACATATTAATTCAATTGCCACGTCTAAAATGGTAACAGATAGATTGCAATTGGCTTGTTCTCTGGTTCCCTTCATAGATTATATGAACTGGCTTTTCGATTCACAATTAGCAAGTTCATTTCATGCGGGGAGATTGGAATGTTCCATTAACTTCTCTGGCCGGTCATGTGTCCAAATCAACTATGGCCATTATACCAATTCTGAACATTAGCAGTAAGGCAATTTGAAGAAAAATATCCATATATCATATGGGAAAGCTTTTAACTGTCCTTCAGGGAACACATTTGCAGGTAGGGATAGGTGAGTTAGATTAGTTTGTGCATCATATAGAAGATGAACAACCAAGACAAGTGCCAATAGAGCTGTGCTGGAGTGATTTAAAAAAAAAAAATCTGTAAATCCATGGTTGGTGCCTAAAAATAACATGTGTGGGTGTGTGTGCACTCAAACATATGCGTGCACACACACAGACACAAGCCGTATCCTTACAGCCCCATTAAATATTAAACCAAATAAATATTCAGCGGGAAATATTTGACCTCACAGTCAGAGACAATCTGCCATTGTTCGATATGCATGAATTGGATTTCTGATATCTTTCCGCTTGATATAGACTTTCATAAGACTCAATCAGAATGCATGTTTTCCACAGCAGATGTTACATTGCAAACTTTGTTTTGAAGAAGAAAAAAAACTAAGCAAAGAGAGACAAACCAACCATCTGCTTCTCAACAACACTATTTTATAAGTCATTATTCAACTTTTTCTTGTCTTTCAATGGGGATATGAGAAGGTACATGCTTTTGGCTTTGTAGATGCTGTATTACCTAAAGCACAATAACTTGACCACAGGGGGTATTGGAAATATAGTATTGGGACTCATGAACTAAAACCAGTTTACAAAAAATGTGTGCATTTGTCTAAATCTACTATGGCACCACTCCCAAGAAGGTCCTTCAAAAACCTGGAGCATGTCTTTGTATATTAAACAGAACACAGCGCAGGATGCCTGGATTGGATTCCGTGGGGAACAGATGGGCACTCTTAGAGAAAACTTCAGAGGTTATTAGATAAATTCAGTCAATCACTCCCCATCATTCGCCGTATGGGAAGCATGCTTCATGAAACATGTTTTACAAAGGTAATGGCTGCAACAGAAAAATAACATCATTACAGTAACAACCTAGCCTGGCTGACACGACCCACATGGCTCACAGCTAGGGTTGCAAAATTCCTGGGGCCTCATTTATCAATCATGCGTAGGCATAAATCTGTGCGTAAACCATGTGTGGGATCATTTCCAAGCAAAGTGTGAGTTTTATCAACATGAACGTTTCCCTGAGAGTGTGGTAAATGCACGCACAGCCATGACTATGCTTACGCACAGTACCAAGTGGTGAAATAAGGGAACTGCTTGTCAAGCGTAGCCTAGTGAATGGGGAAAATATACTGTATGTTGAAACATTTTGAAATTGTAAGAGTAATAACTAAATAATTTTTCGATTTCATTGTATTTCCATTGTGAATTCGTGCAACATCTTGACAGGCTATATCCAATAATTTGACCACATCAGTGCATTTGTTACAATAATAATCCATATAAAGTACAGAAATGTGTTGAATAAGAGGCACGTATGAAAGTGAAACCATTGATGAAATACTATAAAAGACTGAGATAATGAGAAATCGAATGAGAGGCTGATATTGCTCTGTTGGAAGATTTGGCACATGCTGCATTTCCCAAAGAGTGCATTTATAGAGACAGGCAGGTGTGATTTTTTTTGCAGAAAGTACTGAATGGCTCATCAGATATCGTTTGCTAAAACCAATCTTATATGATTTTTGCAAGAATTTAAGACCTACTTTAGAAAGTCAAACACATGCCATTCCGGTGCACATCCAAGTGCTATCTGCATCCCTCGATGAGCCGATGCAATCATCAGCAAAACGAACAGTTACATACAATTTCCATACACCATTGCACAACAGGTTGAAGTCAAGAGGGGTTTCTTTGACATCAATGCATTCCCAAATATGAACGTTGCAATAGACGGCACCAACATCACCATAAAAGAACCATCCTAAAACGAGTTAAACTATGTGAACAGAAAAGTCTGCCACTGTGCAGGTGATAAGTTATCCTGTTATGGCTAGGGGGCAGTATTTTCACGACTGGATAAAAAACGTACCCGATTTAATCTGGTTACTACTCCTGCCCAGTAACTACAATATGCATATAATTATTGGCTTTGGATAGAAAACAATCCAAAGTTTCTAAAACTGTTTGAATGGTGTCTGTGAGTATAACAGAACTCAAATGGCAGGTCAAAACCTGAGAGATTCCTTTACAGGAAGTGGCCTGTCTGACCATTTCTTGAACTTCTTTGCCATCTCTATCTTTTACAAAGGATCTCTGCTCTAACGTGACACTTCCTACGTCTTCCATGGGCGCTCAGAGCCCGGGAAAAACCTGAATGTCGTCATCCCAGCCCCAGGCTGAAACACATTATCGCCTTTCTCAAGTGGCCGATCAAGGGACTGTGGGCTTAGGCGCGTGCCCTGGCCGCCCCCGTCTTTGTGATTTTTCCTCTGTTTGCCGAAAAGGAGATTCCCGGTCGGAATATTATCGTTTTTTTACGAGATAAATTGCATAAAAATTGATTTTAAACAGCGGTTGACATGCTTCGAAGTACGGTAATGGAATATTTAGAATTTTTTTGTCACGAATTGCGCCATGCGCACGACCATGATTTACCATTTTGGATAGTGTCTGGGACGCACAAACAAAACGCCGCTATTCGGACATAACGATGGATTATTTTGGACCAAACCAACATTTGTTATTGAAGTAGCAGTCCTGGGAGTGCATTCTGACGAAGACAACAAAAGGTAATCAAACTTTTATAATAGTAAATCTGATTTTGGTGAAGGCTAAACTTGCCGGGTGTCTAAATAGCTAGCCCGTGATGGCTGGGCTATGTACTTAGAATATTGCAAAATGTGCTTTCACCAAAAAGCTATTTTAAAATCGGACATATCGAGTGCATAGAGGAGTTCTGTATCTATAATTCTTAAAATAATTGTTATGCTTTTTGTGAACGTTTATCGTGAGTAATTTAGTAAATTGTTAGCAAATTCCCCGGAAGTTTGCGGGGGGTATGCTAGTTCTGAACGTCACATGCTAATGTAAAAAGCTGTTTTTTGATATAAATATGAACTTGATTGAACAAAACATGCATGTATTGTATAACATAATGTCCTAGGTGTGTCATCTGATGAAGATCATCAAAGGTTAGTTTTGCATTTAGCTGTCTTCTGGGTTTTTGTGACATTATATGCTAGCTTGAAAAATGGGTGTCTGATTATTTCTGGCTTGGTACTCTGCTGACATAATCTAATGTTTTGCTTTCGCTGTAAAGCCTTTTTGAAATCGGACAGTGTGGTTAGATAAAGGAGAGTCTTATCTTTAAAATGCTGTGAAATAGTCATATGTTTGAAAAATTGAAGTTTTTGTATTTTTGAGGAATTTGTAATTCGCGCCACGCCTATCATTGGATATTGGAGCAGGTGTTCCGCTAGCGGAACGTCTAGATGTAAGAGGTTAAAGGCAATGCCCTCTATCACAGGTCCAAATTACAAATATGTCTAAGAACTTTAAACTCCATCATCATTATCAATTTCACGAATTACCTTGAAATCAGTATAACAAATGACCCAAAATTCATTACAAGGAAAAGTCATGACACAGGTCATAGGTCATACAGACCCCTTCACAGAAATGTTTCTTACTATTTTAGACAAATTAAAGAAAATAGTCAAACAGTTCCTACATGTTGTATCTGAGGTTTACAGAACATTTTATAATCAAAAGAATACACATGTTTAACCAGTTGGGGATAGGGGGCAGTATTGACACGGCTGGATAAAAAACGTACCCGATTTAATCTGGTTACTACTCCTGCCCAGTAACTAGAATATGCATATAATTATTGGCTTTGGATAGAAAACACCCTAAAGTTTCTAAAACTGTTTGAATGGTGTCTGTGAGTATAACAGAACTCCTATGGCAGGCCAAAACCTGAGAAGATTTCAAGCAGGAAGTGGCCTGTCTGAGAAGTAGTGTTTCATCTTGGCTCTTTTTATTGAAGACTCAGGATCTGTGCAATAACGTGACACTTCCTACGTCTTCCATAGGGTCTCAGAGCCCGGGAAAACGTTGAACGATATCGAGGCAGGCTCTGGCTGAAACACTTTATCGCTTTTGGCAAGTGGCCACTCAGAGTACTATGGGCTTAGGCGCGTGCCCGCTTCGACTGAATGTTTTGTTTTCCTTTGTCTGTTTATCTAAACGCAGATTCCCGGTCGGAATATTATCGCTTTTTTATGAGAAAAATGGCATAAAAATTGATTTTAAACAGCGGTTGACATGCTTCGAAGTACGGTAATGGAATATTTAGAATTCTTTTGTCACGAATTGCACCATGCTCGTCACCCTTATTTAGCCTTTAGGATAGTGTCTAGAACGCACGAACAAAACGCCGCTGTTTGGATATAACGATGGATTATTTTGGACCAAACCAACATTTGTTATTGAAGTAGAAGTCCTGGGAGTGCATTCTGACGAAGACAACAAAGGTAAGAACATTTTTCTTATAGTAAATCTGACTTTGATGAGTGCTAAACCTGCTGGGTGTCTAAATAGCTAGCCCTGTGATGCCGGGCTATCTACTGAGAATATTGCAAAATGTGCTTTCACCGAAAAGCTATTTTAAAATCGGACATATCGAGTGCATAGAGGAGTTCTGTATCTATAATTCTTAAAATAATTGTTATGCTTTTTGTGAACGTTTATCGTGAGTAATTTAGTAAATTCACCGGCAGTGTTCGGTGGGAATGCTAGTCACATGCTAGTCACATGCTAATGTAAAAAGCAGTTTTTTGATATAAATATGAACTTGATTGAACAAAACATGCATGTATTGTATAACATAATGTCCTAGGAGTGTCATCTGATGAAGATCATCAAAGGTTAGTGCTACATTTAGCTGTGGTTTGGGTTTATGTGACATTATATGCTAGCTTGAAAAATGGGTGTCTGATTATTTCTGGCTCGGTACTCTGCTGACATAATCTAATGTTTTGCTTTCGTTGTAAAGCCTTTTTGAAATCGGACAGTGTGGTTAGATTAACGAGAGTCTTATCTTTAAAATGGTGTAAAATAGTCATATTTTTTTTAAAATTGAAGTAATAGCATATCTAAGGATTTGAATAACGCGCCACAGGATTCAACTGGCTGTTGAGTAGGTCCTAGCCCATAGAGGTTAATTAAAACTCAGAAAATACAAACTTCTAAAAATTCCATGTGTGTATACCCCTTTAAGATATCTTAGCACTAAGTCAAATGGAAAACTCACCAAACCCAAAGGAAATAGAAAAACAAATCAAACATATTATTTTAAAAACACCAACAAATAGTAATAACAAATGTGTTGTGTGTGTATTTGCAAACCCTGAAGTAAAAACAAACAAAAATTTGCCAGGCCTTTTCCATTTTGCTATTTTACGGCCTCAATCTCACTCACCCAAGATTATAGCCCCAGGAAACATTCCAAAGAGAGACAATGAAATCCCTATTTTCCCAAAGAAAAAACACAAAGCACTTCGTTAGCATTCATTATACTACACCAATTCAGAAACCCAAAAGTTAACTACAAACAAAACCTAATAATAATAATTCCACTGTACTCCCTCAAATCATTAATCATTAGTTTTAATCTACATCAATGTATATGAATGCTTAATTGAACATGCGTTACCCTTAGATACAATTATCCTGGTATCATTACTAGACCAGTGTCCAACAAATATGTGATAGCTTTTTCCCCTTTGGATTGTTCCTGTTACCCCACTAAATGTAAAAACAATTCTGTAAAAAACGTAGTACATTTCTCAGTGTAAGGAATCAGCAATATTTAATCCCCGGCATTTAATAAAATGTTGTTTGAGACGTGTTCTCCCATGTCTCCTTTAACATACATACATTAGTTGACTTCCATCCGTCCCGGAGGAAAGAATCCTACTCAAACACATCAGATTATACAATGTTTAATTAAGTGAAATCAACACCAAAAATATACAATAAACAGTAAACAATAAACAAACCCATAACCCCTTTCCAGCAGTCAAATCATTTCAACCTGTTGCATAAATTTAGTACAAACAAACCTTTCAAAAGTTTGTGCTGTCTCATCAGAGTAAGAATCAAAACTAACTTTTTTCCACTCATAATATACAATGTTTTCATTCCCCAAAGGTCAGTACTGTTCAGCTCGTACATTAATGATCTTCCTTCTGTCTGTACAGGGTCTGAAGTTCCAATGTATGCAGATGATACAGTGATCAATGCATGCAAATAACAAACAACAAGCTACACAAGAACTCACTACTGTAATGGTTCAGAATGCAAAATTGCTCAGTGACTCATGTTTGCATCTCAAAAAAACCAACACAAAACACAGTCTGCATGTTCCTCACAAAAAAGACAACTGATGGCCCTGAGACAGATGTCTATGTATCAGGAGAAAAGTTCCACGTGATATCTGATTTTAAGTTCCACGGCATCATACTTGATTCCAACCTCTCTTTTAAAAACAAATGAAAAAGGTCATTCAAACAACCAAATTCAACCTAGCTAATTTCCAAAACATATGAAATTGTTTAACCATAGAGGTAACAAAACTATACTTCAAATCTATGATACTCCCCCACTCAACATACTACTTTACTAGTTTGGCCCAGGCTTGTTTTCAACATTAAAACCCATTCAGTCTGTCTGCATACAGGCTCTCCTTCCACTCAGTACTTTTGTTAAACAGAAAACCCAAACCTTGTGGCAGCAGAAGGTCCGCCATGAGAGATGACTGTATAGTTCCCTTAAGGAAAAACACCTTCAGTCAATCTGCTTTCAGTGTGAGAGCTTCCCATGTCTGGAATACCCTGCCATTAGACACACACACAACTGTGATGAATTTGCACTGTCGCTGTAAAAATAAAAATAAACTCTACCTGTAATTCACTTTACTGACCTGACATTGTTCCACATAATGGAAACAGATTATAATGTTAGAATACATTAACTTCCTGTTCAAATTCACTGGTGTTACCTAAACATTCAAACCAAGAATCAATAACCAGAAACTATCACAAACCTTTTACGATTCAACTATCCAGATCTGAATAGCTTACCGCCAAATATAGCACAGCGCTCACAACCAACTCTCCTATTTTTTTTTAACCTGTAGGCAAAAATATAACCCCTACTCAACCAACGTTCTGCCTTATCTCTATCGTAAGATTAAAACCAATCTTTACAACTTGCTCTTCTCTTTCGGCTTCACACTTATGAAATGTCCAAGACTTTAAAAATAACATGTAAATCGCCAAATTTAGAAAATACTTCATTCACCTCTTTTAAACTAAAATAAAACACATTTCGGTGCCACTACTCTATTGCAATTACCTATCCGCTCATTATAATTGATTAGATTTAGGTAACTGTCTCTTCCTTGATTCAGATACTTAAATACAACTCACATTCTCTGTATGTTTACATTTTTACATTTTAGTCATTTAGCAGACGCTCTTATCCAGAGCGACTTACAGTAGTGAATGCATACATTTCATACAATTTTTTTTTTTTTTTTTTTTTTTTTCTGTGCTGGCCCCCCGTGGGAATCGAACCCACAACCCTGGTGTTGCAAACACCATGCTCTACCAACTGAGCTATGTTATTTCCAGCAACAGACAACGAATTATCAAAAATATATCAAAACTATTTATGTTGAATGAATTCGTCTTTCAATTTGAATCAAACAAGGTATTAAAACGTTAAGTTTATATCTTCAACAAACACTAGCGACCGTATCTTTCCAGGCAAAACATATCAATAATTGAATTCATTAGATTTTAGTCCATTAGCGCATTGGCCGGGAAACAAACCCGGGCCTCCGGCGTGGCAGGCGAGAATTCTACCACTGAACCACCAATGCTATTTAAATGAACAAGACTTCCCGCAAATAAACCCACTTTACATTTGTCGGTAGTTGTAAAATCAGGCACGTACTCCCGAGACAGTTCCCAGAAAATAGCCCTAATTTAAAGGTCCAAGCTTTACTCCGGCGATGATTCACATGCCAAATGAATAGATCAGCAGTCATAGAGTAAAATCGACATTCATAGACTAGGAAACAGATCTTTCGCCTTTTAATAAAAGTAGATTATGTTTTCTCAACGTATTTCAACTACTTTACTACACCACATCAATCACGCAATGATAATTAGTTTGATGGATACCCTAGGCTTTGTACGACTTTATAAATTACGTCAAGATTCCATCTTTATTTCGCTCTAACTTTATAGAAAACGGTGTATTCAATAAATCCAGCAACACCTCTCATACTGGGAGGAAAAAATAAAACAGTTTCAGACCTTAAGGGCAGTTTTATTTCAACTGTTGTACCCAGACAGCAATAATCCAATAAGCATTTATAGTTACATTGTTAGGGTAAGATAACCAAAAGTGGACACACTCCAATCAGTTTCTAGAGCACAATTTCCCAAACATTGTAGACAGTTTAATAATGCTTAAACCTCATCTTTATCAAATTATCCATTAAAGATACCAACTCAAAACCTACGTACGTCTACGAATGGGTGGTTTAAATTGTATCTAATTATATTCTCAGCATTACTTTATCAAATCTCTAGTAATTGATTATACACACACATACAATTTATCATATTTTCATATATTCATAGAATCCATATAAAACGTTAGAAATTCTTAGGTACTCACACAGAACTTTAAGGATCACCAACGCAGGATTGGCCCGATACTCACACAGAAAGTAAGAACATAATTGAAAGGTTACTCACACAGAGTAAACCTACCCCGCTCACACAGAACGCTCCTACAAAGATTACCTAGTGGTGACTTTAACAAAAATACTCACACAGAGTAACCCAGGGCATACCTGGCTAGCACATTTAAAATAATTGGAATTCACCACCTCTGAGGGTCACTTAGACAGTCACACAGACATTCTCAGAATGGTTCTTATTCCAACAGGGTTCACCAAGTACCATGTTTCACAGAGAACACACAGTCACCCTGGCCCCTCACCCCCACAGACCGCACCAATCCCCACTGTGATCAATTCAGTGTCAGGACGGCTCTAGGTCGCCCGCAACCGACCAGTGGCAGAGTATCTTTGAGTCCGCAAACTCTCAGATTTCTCTCCTCTGATTCGGCCCTGTTTACGCCTCCAAGGTGCCCCCCTCACAAAGGAATACACACTCAGAGCTCACGTAACAGTGGCTTTTCGAAAAACTCGACTTCAAGTGTGGTTTGCTCACCTGTTTCTTAAAAAAAACTAAGTTCGAGATGTGGTATCCACTCGGCTCGCTGCCTCTCAGATCAAAAGGGGGTCCATCTGCTTCGTTCCTGAAGTGTGGTTTCCCTGAGATCCCAAGTTTGAGGGATCCCTCGTGCACGATTTGCCCAGATCGTCAGGTGCGGTCACCGAGTGAAGATTCACATCCCACCCCCGTCGCCAAATGTGGTGGCTAATTTCTGCATTACCAAATGAGGAGAGTTACAAACTTCACTCACAAGTCAGTTATACTTAAAACTACATCTTTAATTATTAAGATGCTTTTGCAAAAGCACTTGACCTTCAATGAACCATTGAAAAGTGATTACACAAAAGTACAAAGATCTTTTATACCCAAGACCCACGCCTCTCAACGTACATGATGAACAACAAATCTTAGGAACATAGTGCACAGTTACATACACTTAAGTTGGAGTCATTAAAACTCGTTTTTCAACCACTCCACAAATCTCTTGTTAACAAACTATAGTTTTGAAAAGTCGGTTAGGACATCTACTTTGTGCATGACACAAGTAATTTTTCCAACAATTGTTTACAGACAGATTATTTCACTTATAATTCACTGTATCACAATTCCAGTGGGTCAGAACTTTACATACACTAAGTTGACTGTGCCTTTAAATAGTTTGGGAAGTTCTAGAAAATTATGTCATGGCTTTAGAAGCTTCTAATAGGCTAATTGACATCATTTGTGTCAATTGGAGATGTACCTGTGGATGTTTTCAAGGTCTACCTTCAAACTCAGTGCCTCTATGCTTGACATTCATGGGAAAATCTAATGAAATCAGCCAAGACCTCAGGAAAAAATTGTAGAGCAATTTCCAAATGCCTGAAAGTACCACGTTCATCAATACAAACAATAGTACGCAAGTATAAATTCCATGGGAGCACGCAGCCATCATACTGCTCAAGAAGGAGACGCGTTCGGTCTCCTAGAGATGAACGTACTTTGGTGCGAAAAGTGCAAATGAATCCCAGTATCCACAGTAAAACGAGTCCTATATCGACAAAACCTGAAAGGCCGCTCAGCAAGAAAGAAGCCACTGCTCCAAACCCGCCATAAAAAAGCCAGACTACCGTTTGCAACTGCACATGGGGACAAAGATCGTACTTTTTGGAGTAATGTCCTCTGGTCTGATGAAACAAAAATAGAACTGTTTGGCCATAATGACCATCTTTATGTTTGGAGGAAAAAGGGGGAGCCTTGCAATTCGAAGAACACCATCCCAACTGTGGAGTCAGGAATTGTCAGGAATTGTGAAAAACTGAGTTTAAATGAATTTGGCTAAGGTGTATGTAAACTTCCGACTACAACTGTATTGCTGAAGATGTATTATTTCAAGAATTATCCTTTCTTCTAATGCTATCTTTTATCTATTTATATATGCTATAAATAGAAAGTCTAATACAAATTATTTTACAACATTCCTTATCTTGAATGGTAGTGTATTTGTAGTTTATTTCTTTATCAATTGTTGTATTTTATTGTTTTCCTATATATATATATTTTTTTAAAATATATTCATTTAACCTGTATTTAACTTTATTAAATGTTTTAATTCCAATCTCTACCATTGATAGTATTGAGTGTTACATTATTTTACTCTATGTGAACTGTAATATTTAGAATAGCCATGGAGTAGTCTTGGTGATATTGAAAAGTGGCTGGCACAGTACTCCTGTTGTCTTGAGAGATGTGGAGGGTTAAACACCTTTAGTTGACTCTCCCTATTTTATGTTAAAAAAACATTCCTTGGTGGAGGAGAAAATCCTTCTGGAGAGGAAGGTTTGTAAAAAGGGTCCTGTGGGTGGTAGAGTACACCCCATAGACATGCAACATCATTTTTGTTTTGCTCAACTTTTTGTTTTGCATCCTGTCTTTTAGTTTGGTGTGGGTTTTAATTTTGTTTGCCTGTTTGTGGGCAAATTTAGTGGGTGCTCATGGTGGGTGTCTTTTAGTTTCCAGTTGTTGTTGCTAGTCAACTTTCAGTGGACACCCCATGAGTGTCTTTCAGATCCCCTCCTAAACCCCACCTGTTTCATTTTGGTTATTCTTGCTGGGGAAGTGTAACATAATGGGGTGTCATCCGGGATATTGTTTCCCATGAGTATAGTATTCACTCTCGTCACCTTCTCTGAAGCTCTGCTGTGTCCAGATCTTTGAGTGTTCAAAATACACTTTTGCGGTAGAGTTTCTGTCACTGGCTTCCATTTCGAGGGGTTAAAAGATTGGTGGGATCATTTTGAAAGTTGCATAAACACACAGGCTGGAGAAGTATGAGTGTTTTTAAATCCTCAAGGTCCTTGACCACTTAAGAACCACGCCACCAATCAAAAAGACATGCTTGTTCCCTTGTGAACTCAACATGGCTTTGTCATAACTGGCCTGTTCCGGTCAGGTTACCATGGACCACACTCCTACAGATTATATCTCTCACACCCACCAGAGGGGGAGAAATCGAGAGGTACGGAGGTGGGGGGTTTATGACACCTTCCGCCCATTGTAAATCTTAAAGCAGCAGACAAAATCCTTTGTCCTCTCAGTATGGAGGAATGGAATGTATGATGGGCCTATGGAGAACCTACCTCAGAACAGTAACATGCAATAAATGGACTTTGGGACAATGATGATAGATGGAATATGTCAATTTATGTTGTTTTTGTTATCTTATTAGAAGTTAACGAAAACATTGTAACTTGAAGAGTTTTCACAATATGTTCCTGATATTTGCACACTGTACGTTGTGTGGAAAATTTTTGTTTTGTTGTTGTCTGGGGTTGTTTTTCTTAAGGTGCTTCCGGGGTTAGCACCTTTAAGGGGGGGGTACTGTCACGTCCTGGCCAGTATAAGGGTTAATTGTCATTTTAGTTTGGTCAGGACGTGGCAGAGGGTATTTGTTTTATGTGGTTCAGGGTGGTGTGTTAGTTAGGAGGGCGTTTGATTTATTATTTCCGGGTTTTGAGTTATGGTCTATGTTGATGTATTTCTATGTGTAGTCTGGTTGATCTGTTTCTATGTTGAGTTAATTGGGGTGGACTTCCAATTGAAGGCAGCTGTGTGGTGTTGCCTTTGATTGGAAGTCCTATATTAGTTGGGTGTGTTTGTCTGTGTATTTGTGGGAGATTGTTTCGTGTTAAGCGTGTGTAAGCCTAACAGGACTGTCTGTAAATCGTGAGTTCATTTTGTTATTTTTGTATGTTCGTTTTTTGAGTTTATTAAATGTTCAAAAAATGAACTATCACAACCCTGCTGCATTTTGGTCATCTTTTTCCGACGATGATTTCGCTATATCGTCCTCCGACGAAGAAATCCCTGACAACCGGTGCCTGTCTCAGTTGTTGAATCTTGTTATGTTCATACAAATATTTACACATGTTAAGTTTGCTGTGAGAGGACGTTTATTTTTTTGCTGAGTTTATTTAAAAAATGTATATTAAGGGAGAGAAGCTTAAGCCTAGCTCTAGAGACCGAGAATAAAATGTAGATATGCCAGCGCCATGGATTTCTTTATACTTGTAAGATAGGCTACTACTGCTAAACAGATATAGGCATACAGAAGGAGGTTAATTTGTTAATTTTCAATCAGTATATATTTTTTAAATATAAGCATTAGAATTGTTAGATTAAAGGAGTAACTCTGGTAGTCCTAAAACATTCTTCCTCACCTCAAGTTCCACTGTCAGAGTCCGTTGGAGTGCGTACTGTCTTCATAGGCCTGCAGTAGCTACGCCAAATAATAGCAATACCACACCAAACCTTCACAAAAGTTGCTTAACTTTATTAGGGTAATATCCATAGTATGTCAAGTCATTATTTATAGCACCCCAACAGATCCACAGATGACACAATCTCAATCACACTCCACACTGCCCTTTCCCACCTGGAAAAAAGGAACACCTATGTAAGAATGCTGTTCATTTACCACTGCTCAACATTCAACACCATAGTGGCCACGAACCTCATCACTAAGATAAGGACCCTGGGTCTAAACACCTCCCTCTGCAACTGGATCCTGCACTTCCTGACGGGCCGCCCGAAGAAGGTTAGGGTAGGCAACAACATGTCTGCCACGCTGATCCTCAACATTGGAGCCCTTCAGGGGTGTGTATTTATTTCCTTACTGTACTCTGAACTCTAACACCATCATTAAGTTTGCTGACAACACAAAAGTGGTAGGCCTGATCACCGACAACAATGAGACAGCCTTTAGGGAGGTCAGAGACCTGTCAGTGTGGTGCCAGGACAACAACCTCTCCCTCAATGTGAGCAAGACAAAGGAGCTGATCGTGGACTACAGGAAAAGGCGGGCCAAACAGGCTCCATTAACCTGTTATGGCTAGGGGGCAGTATTTTCACGGCTGGATAAAAAACGTACCCGATTTAATCTGGTTACTACTCCTGCCCAGTAACTAGAATATGCATATAATTATTGGCTTTGGATAGAAAACACTCCAAAGTTTCTAAAACTGTTTGAATGGTGTCTGTGAGTATAACAGAACTCAAATGGCAGGTCAAAACCTGAGAGATTCCTTTACAGGAAGTGGCCTGTCTGACCATTTATTGTCTTTCTTTGACATCTCATTCAATTACAAAGTATCTCTGCGGTAACGTGACACTTCCCACGGCTCCAATAGGCTCTCAGAGCCCGGGAAAAACCTGAATGTCGTCATTCCAGCCCCAGGCTGAAACACATTATCACCTTTCTCAAGTGGCCGATCAAGGGACTGTGGGCTTAGGCGCGTGCACTGGTCGCCCCCGTCTTTGTGTTTTTTCCTCTGTTTGCCGAAAAGGAGATTCCCGGTCGGAATATTATCGCTTTTTTACGAGATAAATTGCATAAAAATGTATTTTAAACAGCGGTTGACATGCTTCGAAGTACGGTAATGGAATATTTAGATTTTTTTGGTCACGAAATGCGCCATGCGCACGACCCTGATTTACCATTTCGGATAGTTTCTGGAACGCACGAACAAAACGCCGCTATTCGGATATAACGATGGATTATTTTGGACCAAACCAACATTTGTTATTGAAGTAGCAGTCCTGGGAGTGCATTCTGACGCAGACAACAAAAGGTAATCAAACTTTTGTAATAGTAAATCTGATTTTGGTGAAGGCTAAACTTGCCGGGTGTCTAAATAGCTAGCCCGTGATGGCTGTGCTATGTACTTAGAATATTGCAAAATGTGCTTTCACCAAAAAGCTATTTTAAAATCGGACATATCGAGTGCATAGAGGAGTTCTGTATCTATAATTCTTAAAATAATTGTTATGCTTTTTGTGAACGTTTATCGTGAGTAATTTAGTAAATTGTTAGTAAATTCCCCGGAAGTTTGCGGGGGGTATGCTAGTTCCCGAACATCACATGCTAATGTAAAAAGCAGTTTTTTGATATAAATATGAACTTCATTGAACAAAACATGCATGTATTGTATAACATAATGTCCTAGGTGTGTCATCTGATGAAGATCATCAAAGGTTAGTGCTGCATTTAGCTGTCTTCTGGGTTTTTGTGACATTATATGCTAGCTTGAAAAATGGGTGTCTGATTATTTCTGGCTGGGTACTCTGCTGACATAATCTAATGTTTTGCTTTCGCTGTAAAGCCTTTTTGAAATCGGACAGTGTGGTTAGATAAAGGAGAGTCTTGTCTTTAAAATGCTGTGAAATAGTCATATGTTTGAAAAATTGAAGTTTTTGTATTTTTGAGGAATTTGTAATTCGCCTATCATTGGATATTGGAGCAGGTGTTCCGCTAGCGGAACGTCTAGAATCGACGGGTGATAAGGGAATTTATATGTTTAAAGGTAATGATGAAATAATTCCACCTTGAAACCTAACTATTAGTGATTATTGGGTTATGTAGCATGTATAATGAATAATTAAAGTACTAAATGTAAGTCCAATAAGGTTTGGTAGAGATGTGAGGGATAGAAATGTGTGTGTGTGTGACAAAAAAAATACCGAGAACAATTCAACTGTGTTTGACCAGACCTGGCTAGAACTCTGAGAACCTTATGATAGGAGAGGGAGTCATTTTCAAGGTTCCTCTAATCTCGAGGGAATGGAACGGACAGCGCTGGGTAGTGATAAACAGTGGTGAGAACTCTGGGGAGGGATACAACCCACCTACTGTTCGTGTGTATGTATGTGCGTAGGATATCTACTGTTTGTGTGGATGTATGTACGTAAGTAAGGAATGAACTATAAAATGGATGTCTTTGTATTATGGACTTCAGAACGTTCTCTGAATAAACTGTACAGACCTTTTGCAGAAGCTGAGTCTTTGACTAATTATTATTAACCCAGTGTCTTACAAACCTTGGGGATTAGTCAAAGCTTATTGATTGTTAGTTATTATCATTGGGATCCAAAATTCTCATGACAACGGGGCTGTAGTGGAGCGGGTCGAGAGTTTCAAGTTCCTTGGTGTCCACACCACCAACGAACTATCATGGTCCAAACACACCAAAACAGTCGTGAAGAGGGTATGACAACACCTTTTCTTCCTCAGGAGACTGAAAAGATTTGACATGGGTCCCCTGATTCTCAAAAAGTTCTACAGCTGCACCATCGAGAGCAGCTTGACCGGTTGCATCACGGCCTGGTATGTCAACTGCTTGGCATCCGACCATAAGTCGCTACAGAGGGTAGTGCGTACGGACCAGTACATCACTGGGGCCAAGCTTCCTGTCATCCAGGACCTATATACTAGGCGGTGTCAGACGAAAGCCCCAAAAATTGTCAGAGACTCCAGTCACCCAAGTCTCTGCTACCTCATGGCAAGCGGTACTGGAGCGCCAAGTCTAGGAACAAAGGCTTCTTAACAGCTTCTACAATTAATAAAATGGCCACCGGACTATTTACATTGACACCCACTTCCCCCCTCCATTTGTTTTGTACACTGCTGCTACTCGCTGTGAATAGTCACTTCACCCCTACCTACATGTACAAATTACCTCAACTAACCTGTACCCCCGCACATTGACTCGGTACTGTTATTCTAAAATCTGCATAAAGAAAATATGTGCATTTTCCAACCATTTGTGTGTTCTCACCAATCGGACTTGTTGCGATAAAAATCAGTGTGTGATGACTTAGTGCACACAAAATGTACTTTTTCACTTATGTTTTCATGTACTGAATAAAAATCTCAAATCTAAATCTAAAATGAAATTCCATTGCATTTTTAACTCTACCGTTAGTAGAGAAAAAACTATGCCTACTCTGTTATTGGCACATGCGCTCTAGCTAAAGGCTCGCAGATCCAGTGCGGGTAGGCTGCACAGGTAGACTAGTTTACATGATGAGATGATTATGGAAGATTTAATTTTTATTTGTAAAACGACAGCCAAGCATCGATCATGTCACCAGAATAAGACCCTAAATATTTAATGAAAAGGTGCAACATCATAACTTACTTAATCTGTAGCCTAATAAACTGCAAATGAAATGCAACATGCAACAATTTCAAAAATGTTACTGAGTTACAGTTCATATAAGGAAATCAGTCCATTGAAATAAATTCATTAGGCCATAATCTATTGATTTCACATGACTGGGTAGGGGTGCAGCCATGGGGGGCCTGGGAGGGCATAGGTGCACACATTTGGAAGCCAGGCCCACTCACTGGGGAGCCAGACCCAGTCAATCAGAATGAGTATTACCCTAAAAAGGGCTTTATTACAAACAGAAATGTGACTCGTTTCAGGAAACTAGGCGTATGTCACACTTCACTAGTTCACAGGAGAGGCATTTGAACGTAAGCATAAATGTTTTTATCAAAATGCGTTTTTGGCAGAAATGCCATCTGGAACAATGTGAACTTTCATGTGCCTTAAAACCTCTTACATCTATATGTTCCGCTAGCGGAACGCCTCGCCAATATCCAATGATAGAGCGTGGCGCGAATTACAAACACCTCAAAAATCCCCAAACTTCAATTTTTCAAACATATGACTATTTTACACCATTTTAAAGACAAGACTCTCCTTTATCTAACCACATTGTCCGATTTCAAAAAGGCTTTACAACGAAAGCAAAACATTAGATTATGTCAGGAGAGTACCCAGCCAGAAATAATCACACACCCATTTTTCAAGCTAGCATATAATGTCACAAAAACCAAATCCACAGCTAAATGCAGCACTAACCTTTGATGCTCTTCATCAGATGACACTCCTAGGACATTATGTTATACAATACATGCATGTTTTGTTCAATCAAGTTCATATTTATATAAAAAAAAACAGCTTTTTACATTAGCATGTGACGTTCAGAACTAGCATACCCACCGAAAACTTCCGGTGAATTTACTAAATTACTCACGATAAACGTTCACAAAAAACATAACAATTATTTTAAGAATTATAGATACAGAACTCCTTTATGCAATCGCGGTGTCCGATTTTAAAATAGCTTTTCGGTGAAAGCACATTTTGCAATATTCTGAGTAGATAGCCCGGCCATCATGGCTAGCTATTTTGACACCCACCAAGTTTGGCACTCACCAAACTCAGATTTACTATAAGAAAAATTGGGTTACCTTTGCTGTTCTTTGTCAGAATGAACTCCCAGGACTTCTACTTCAACACCCAATGTTGTTTTGGTTCCAAATAATCCATAGTTATATCCAAATAGCTGCGTTTTGTTCTTGCGTTCAAGACACTATCCGAAGGGTGACGCGCCGGCGTGTATCGTGACAAAAAATGTCAAAATATTTCATTTTAGTCATTTAGCAGACGCTCTTATCCAGAGCGACTTACAGTAGTGAATGCATACATTTCATACATTTTTTCCCCATACTGGTCCCCCGTGGTAATCGAACCCACAACCCTGGCGTTGCAAACACCATGCTCTACCAACTGAGCCACAAGGGACACTTCGAAGCATGTCAAACGCTGTTTAAAATCAATTTTTATGCGATTTTTCTCGTAAAATAGCGATAATATTCCAACCTGGAGACCTTGTTTTCGTTCAAACACTGAAAATACAAAATGGAGTCTTCACATGCACGCGTGCGGCAGTGTCATTGTTCTCAGAACGACCACTTTCCAAAACCCCTACTGTTTTTCGCCCAGGGACTGCAGAGTTATCATTCAACGTTCTGGCGCCTTCTGAGAGTCTATGGGAGCCTTAGAAAATGTCACGTTACAGCAGAGATCCTCTATTTTCGATAAAGAGGCTACAGAAGGCCAAGAAATGGTCAGACAGGGTCCTTCCCATATAGAATCTTCTCAGGTTTTGGCCTGCCATATGAGTTCTGTTATACTCACAGACACCATTCAAACAGTTTTAGAAACTTTAGGGTGTTTTCTATCCAAATCAAATAATTATATGCATATTCTACTTTCTGGGCAGGAGTAATAACCAGATTAAATCGGGTACGTTTTTTATCCGGCCGTGAAAATACTGCCCCCTATCCTAAACAGGTTAATAACAAACTTGTATTCCATCCGTAAATATGAATAAAATTGTTAAATTACGAGTCTAGTTGGCTTAGCTACGGAAAAAATCAGGAACCTTCCCGCTAGCCATGATTGGCTGAGATATTGGATGGGCTGGACATGCTGGGAGATGAGCTTAAAATGGTCTGCCATGTAGCATGCTTCTGTCTATAATAACATGAGCTGCTTGGTTATGTGTTGATAGTCCTTTCTACCACACCATTTTTGTAAGATGTAACATTAGCCATTGAGAACTACAAAAGTTGTGCTACTTTTCTCAACAACCTTTAGCAGGCGCTATTGTATTGACAGATCTATTGGAAAATGTGATGGGCTACTTTCTGCACACGCCACAGTCAGTGTGAACCGGAGTGACTTGACACAACACTGGCCAAACAAGATGTAGCTACAAACAAAACTGAGTTAAATGGTTAATCTGTCATGAAGCGTTCATCCATGTAAGAGTCTAGCTACATTTTCAGATATTATACATTTTTATTTTGCCAGAAAGTCGTTTTCATTGCAAGTTAAAGTGTACTGTTAGCTAGCTAGCGAATGTTAGCTTGCTGGCTTGCTAGCTAACGTTACGTGTATGATCTATGTAGCAATATTATTCAAATCAGAAATCATTTGCATTGCTAGTTATAGCCTAATGTTAACTAGCTAACATTGAACCTAGCTGTTTGTTTATACCTACCTGCAGATTCATACTACAGCTATGACAATGTTTGTATTGGTAGTAGTATGAGTTGGGATTATGCCAGTTCATTGTTTAGCTAGCTAGCTACATGTCTAAACTAAAGACGTCACTTCACCAGATGATTACATGACCGATCAAGTTAGCCAGGTTTTTCTGGGGGTGATTACGGCCGTCTATTGTATTTCATAAACATGTGTACATGTCTAGACAACAGTGACCCATCCACTTAGCTAGATGTGGCTGGGGGGCTAGTTTTAGCATTTCCTTCACATTACCCATCAATTTAGATAAGAAATAATCTAATATTTATAAAATATTTTATCTGGACACTTTCTGTTTTTAATATTGCTACTATGCAAGTAACCATTTCACTGTACCGTTTACACCTTCTGTATCCTGTGCATGTGACAAATAAACATAGATTTTGTTTGATATAGTGTGAGACGGTAATGTGAAGTACAACATTATCTGCACTAATGTCAGACTAAGATATAGGCCAAGGACTAGATGAAGTGTATTTTTACCTGGAATTTTTCCTTATTGTAGGCTACTACTTTTACCATGATTAGTGGTGGGTGGGGCTGAGTGAGGCTAAAGCTTAAGAGGGTGTGTACAATGCTGAATGGGTGTAGACAAAGACGAGCTCTACAGTAGTTATACCAAATTATTCAAGAGCCATTTTCTCAAAAGTGGGCTTACAAGTTTATCAACTTTCAAAGCAAAATGACTTTCCCATTATTCCTCAACTGCATTGTACTTTTTCGAAAGTACTCCTCAGTTTCATCAGCAGACGGGACCAAGTGACTGGTCTCAGACGATCCCGCAGGTGAAGACGGATGTAGATGTCTTGGGCCGGCGTGTTTGCAAGTGGCCTGAGGTTGTGAGGCCAGTTGGTTGTACTCTAAACTGATGTTGGAGACAGCTTATGGTAAAGAAATTAAAAATAAATTATCTGGCAACAGCTCTGGTGGACATTCCGGCAGCCAGCATGCTAATTGCACGCACCCTCAAATCTTCAGACATCTGTGGCATTGTGTTGTGTGACAAAATTTCGCATTTTAGAGTGGCTTTTTATTGTTCCCAGCACAAGGTGCACCTGTGTAATGAACATGCTTCTTGATATACCACTCCTGTCAGGTGGTTGGATGATCTTGGCAAAGGAGAAAGGCTCACTAACAGGGATGTAAACAAATTCGTGCATAACATTTTTGTGAAAGAAGCTTTTTGTTCCTATGGAAAATTTCTGGAATCTTTCATTTCAGCTCATGAAACATGTGAGCAACACTTTACATGTTGCCTTTACATGTCACGGCTGTCAAAAGGAGAGGACCAAGGTGCAGCGTGTGTGTAGTTCCACATTTTATTTACTCTGTGAAACTAATGCAATACATCAAATAACTGAATAGACAAAAACAACAAACCGTGATGCAGAGGCGAAAACAAACACTAGTCAAAAATATAATAACCCACAAAACCCAGGAAGAAAAACCCCTACTTAAATATGATCTCCAATTAGAGACAACGAGGAACAGCTGCCTCCAATTGGAGATCAACCCAAAAACAACAACATAGAAATAGAAAAACTAGAATTTAAACATAGAAATACAAAACATAGAAAAACACAAAACACCCCCTGTCACACCCTGACCTACTCTACCATAGAAAATAACCTCTTTCTATGGTCAAGACGTGACATTACAGTATATTTTTGTTCAGTGTAAATCAATATTTGTGCATAATATTTTCCATCGCTAACACAAAAAGATCCCACCATGTCAAACAAAATGTTTTTCTGCAGTATGACTTTACGCCAATAAAAACAGTGGAATATCACATATCAAACTAGCGTGGGGGATAGCATGGTTGATTGAATCAAATAAGTGCTCCCAATATGTACATGTAGGTTGAGCTATTAAAGTGACTTTATATCCTCCAAACACCGGCTTCGAGGGCATTATCACTTTTATACAACGGGTTACCAACATATTCAAATAATGATTTATCCTCAAGATATAGTCCCGAAACAAATCTAGGGTTGCTACCCAAGCCGGCTGGTCGTTCTTTCTATTGGTTCGGTTGCCAGAGACACGATCCAGTCGTTCAGTCTTTTTGTTCTGTATCTATGGCTGCGACCCAGTCGTTCGTTTTAAATGTTCCATTGCCATACTGGCTGGCAACATTCTTATCCCTTGCTTGCTAGCTAGCCAACTACGGCTAACTTACAGTAGTAACAACAGTAGCTGTATTTGTTAATGAGGTTTTCTATTGACATTTATTTGGATACATCCATAACAATGAGCTAATGAGGCACGATTTTGCCTGGCTTAGAAAATGTGCTCTCTCTTTAGGACACTGTTGTTCAGAGAAGCTAGGCAACAACACATTGAACACAATAACTTCAAACCAAATCTGGAAAGACTACAAACTACATTTACATTTACATTTAAGTCATTTAGCAGACGCTCTTATCCAGAGTGACTTACAAATTGGTGCATTCACCTTATGATATCCAGTGGAACAACCACTTTACAATAGTGCATCTAAATCTTTTGGGGGGGGGGGGATTAGAAGGATTACTTTATCCTATCCTAGGTATTCCTTAAAGAGGTGGGGTTTCAGGTGTCTCCGGAAGGTGGTGATTGACTCCGCTGTCCTGGCGTCGTGAGGGAGCTTGTTCCACCATAGGGGTGCCAGAGCAGCGAACAGTTTTGACTGGGCTGAGCGGGAACTGTGCTTCTTCAGAGGTAGGGGGGCCAGCAGGCCAGCGGTGGATGAGCGCAGTGCCCTCGTTTGGGTGTAGGGACTGATCAGAGCCTGAAGGTACGGAGGTGCCGTTCCCCTCACGGCTCCGTAGGCAAGCACCATGGTCTTGTAGCGGAGGTGCCGTTCCCCTCACGGCTCCGTAGGCAAGCACCATGGTCTTGTAGCGGATGCGAGCTTCAATTGGAAGCCAGTGGAGAGAGCAGAGGAGCGGGGTGACGTGAGAGAACTTGGGAAGGTTGAACACCAGACGGGCTGCGGCATTCTGGATGAGTTGTAGGGGTTTAATGGCACAGGCAGGGAGCCCAGCCAACAGTGAGTTGCAGTAATCCAGACAGGAGATGACAAGTGCCTGGATTAGGACCTGCGCCGCTTCCTGTGTGAGGCAGGGTCGTACTCTGCGAATGTTGTAGAGCATGAACCTACAGGATCGGGTCACCGCCTTGATGTTAGTGGAGAACGACAGGGTGTTGTCCGGGGTCACGCCAAGGTTCTTAGCACTCAGGGGGGAGGACACAATGGAGTTGTCAACCGTGATGGCGAGATCATGGAACGGGCAGTCCTTCCCCGGGAGGAAGAGCAGCTCCGACTTGCCGAGGTTCAGCTTGAGGTGGTGATCCGTCATCCACACTGATATGTCTGCCAGACATGCAGAGATGCAATTCGCCACCTGGTTATCAGAAGGGGGAAAGGAGAAGATTAATTGTGTGTCGTCTGCATAGCAATGATAGGAGAGACCATGTGAGGATATGACAGAGCCAAGTGACTTGGTGTATAGCGAGAATAGGAGAGGGCCTAGAACAGAGCCCTGGGGGACACCAGTGGTGAGAGCACATGGTGCGGAGACAGATTCTCGCCACGCCACCTGGTAGGAGCGACCTGTCAGGTAGGACGCAATCCAAGCGTGGGCCGCGCCGGAGATGCCCAACTCAGAGAGGGTGGAGAGGAGGATCTGGTGGTTCACAGTATCAAAGGCAGCAGATAGGTCTAGAAGGATGAGAGAAGAGGAGAGAGAGTTAGCTTTAGCAGTGAGGAGAGCCTCCGTGACACAGAGAAGAGCAGTCTCAGTTGAGTGACCAGTCTTGAAACCTGACTGATTTGGATCAAGAAGGTCATTCTGAGAGAGATAGCAAGAGAGCTGGCCAAGGACGGCACGTTCAAGAGTTTTGGAGAGAAAAGAAAGAAGGGATACTGGTCTGTAGTTGTTGACATCGGAGGGATCGAGTGTAGGTTTTTTCAGAAGGGGTGCAACTCTCGCTCTCTTGAAGACGGAAGGGACGTAGCCAGCGGTCAAGGATGAGTTGATGAGCGAGGTGAGGTAAGGGAGAAGGTCTCCGGAAATGGTCTGGAGAAGAGAGGAGGGGATAGGGTCAAGCGGGCAGGTTGTTGGGCAGCCGGCCGTCACAAGACGCGAGATTTCATCTGGAGAGAGAGGGGAGAAAGAGGTCAAAGCACAGGGTAGGGCAGTGTGAGCAGGACCAGCGGTGTCGTTTGACTTAACAAACGAGGATCGGATGTTGTCGACCTTCTTTTCAAAATGGTTGACGAAGTCATCCGCAGAGAGGGAGGAGGGGGGGAGGGGGAGGAGGATTTAGGAGGGAGGAGAAGGTGGCAAAGAGCTTCCTAGGGTTAGAGGCAGATGCTTGGAATTTAGAGTGGTAGAAAGTGGCTTTAGCAGCAGAAACAGAAGAGGAAAATGTAGAGAGGAGGGAGTGAAAGGAAGCCAGGTCCGCAGGGAGGCGAGTTTTCCTCCATTTCCGCTCGGCTGCCCGGAGCCCTGTTCTGTGAGCTCGCAATGAGTCGTCGAGCCACGGAGCAGGAGGGGAGGACCGAGCCGGCCTGGAGGATAGGGGACATATAGAGTCAAAGGATGCAGAAAGGGAGGAGAGGAGGGTTGAGGAGGCAGAATCAGGGGATAGGTTGGAGAAGGTTTGAGCAGAGGGAAGAGATGATAGGATGGAAGAGGAGAGAGTAGCGGGAGAGAGAGAGCAAAGGTTGCGACGGCACAATACCATCCGAGTAGGGCAGGGTCGAAAATCTGATATCAACTTTGGAGGGGACAATTACATTACATTTTCTCAAGAGCAATTTCTGAGGGGGACACCAAAAGTAGTGCTGTAACACATAGCCTACGTTGTAATATGGTAAATGTATTTTGAGGAACCAAAGAAATAAGGTGTTTGCCGTACTCCTAACTACCGGTACCCAAAACTACACAACTAATCACAACAGCAATACCATTGCCTTTAACAAATCTTAGTTCAGTCACCAGTTTAAGTTGAGAGTGGGGGTATCCATGGCATTTTCCAATTATGTTCCTATTTTACAAGTAAAAAAAATGGAGAACCTTTCATAATGTTGCCAAACAAAGACTCAACAAACTTACCTGAGACTCCCTGTCTCTGCCAGTCTGTCCCTGCATATCTGTCCCCAACTCTGCTGTCTGTGTGCCATCTGTTGCCTGCTCTGCCTAATGATATCATTGTGAAACATTCCATTAGCATTTCACTTCTTTCTTATGAACATTTTATCAACTAGTCTGAGATATTAGGCTACTAGGGTTCTTACTTTGCGTTTTGGTGTACTGAAAAATACTCTGATGTCCGTCTTTTTTCTGCCATTTTTCTGCCATTTTTCTACCTGGCTGGCTACACACACACAGTATGTAGGTTATTTACAGTAGGAGATGGGCTTCTATCATCTTATCTTCTATCATTCTATATGGGCTTTGATCTAAAAGGTAGCTAGCAAATGTGAAACGGATTGCAGTGACAAGAGTTGACAGCTGTATGAGTTCACCATTTACACAACATATGCTGCAACCTTTTGTAATTTTAATCGTTTGTTTCATATTGGCTGGCTTCTAACAATAGCTGAATTTGCAAAGCTAGCGAGCACCAATTCAGTGGTGTTTGCTATAATCTTTTCTACCCGGGTTAAATAAAGGTGAAATAAAATATATAAAAGTTCCCTTGCGACAATTTAGCTTTTGCAACGAGACCATTAAATATATTTAAAACAATGGTAGAAGAGTGTGGTTCTGTTCAGTTTATCGCTAACCTTATCACAGGGACTTTGAAGCACTAACTTACATGCATGCTGATCTTGGAATAAATTGACGATAGCAAAGATTCCATCTTTGACGACGCCACATAAATGGAATAGGTACCTGCTAGCTTAATAGTTAATATTTGCGCGCTAGCTCTGCATATTCAGCTAGTGTGTGTGCGCGATTGACTGGATTAACCTCACGTCAGTTACGTGCATTGAGTGCCTTTCAGACAGTAGATACGACCTCTACGTTACCTAGCAAGCTAAGGAACAGGCAGTGGATCAAACCATTGTGAGGCAAAGGGTGGGGGGGTCGCAATCTTTTGAAACTTAAAAATGCGCTATTAAGTGTCTATAATCAGCACAATTGCTTTCATTGCGTATTATTAATATTATTTAAATTCCATAGTTATGTTTCAGTGATATATTGGGGGGGACAAATCATATTTTTCCCAGGATGGGGGGGTCGTGTCCCCCCCGTCCCCCCCGGGATTTCCGCCCCTGGAGTAGGGGCAGAGTGAGAAGTGTTGGAGGAGAGCGAGAGGGAAAAGGATACAAGGTAGTGGTCGGAGATTTGGAGGGGAGTTGCAATGAGATTAGTGGAAGAACAGCATCTAGTAAAGATGAGGTCAAGCGTATTGCCTGCCTTGTGAGTAGGGGGGGAAGGTGAGAGGGTGAGGTCAAAAGAAGAGAGGAGTGGAAAGAAGGAGGCAGAGAGGAATGAGTCAAAGGTAGACGTGGGGAGGTTAAAGTTGCCCAGAACTGTGAGAGGTGAGCCATCCTCAGGAAAGGAACTTATCAAGGCGTCAAGCTCATTGATGAACTCTCCAAGGGAACCTGGAGGGCGATAAATGATAAGGATGTTAAGCTTGAAAGGGCTGGTAACTGTGATAGCATGGAATTCAAAGGAGGCGATAGACAGATGGGTCAGGGGATAAAGAGAGAAAGTCCACTTGGGAGAGATGAGGATTCCAGTGCCACCACCCTGCTGGCCAGATGCTATCGGGGTATGCGAGAACACGTGGGCAGACGAGGAGAGAGCAGTAGGAGTAGCAGTGTTATCTGTGGTAATCCATGTTTCCGTCAGCGCCAAGAAGTCGAGGGACTGGAGGGTAGCATAGGCTGAGATGAACTCTGCCTTGTTGGCCGCAGACCGGCAGTTCCAGAGGCTGCCGGAGACCTGGAACTCCACGTGGGTCGTGCGCGCTGGGACCACCAGGTTAGAGTGGCAGCGGCCACGCGGTGTGAAGCGTTTGTATGGCCTGTGCAGAGGGGAGAGAACAGGGATAGACAGACAGGCTATAGAAGAGGCTACGCTAATGCAAAGGAGATTGGAATGACAAGTGGACTACACATCTCGAATGTTCAGAAAGTTAAGCTTACGTTGCAAAAACCTTAGACTAAAATGACTAAAATGATACAGTACTGCTGGCTGGTGAAGTAGGCTAGCTAGCAGTGGCTGCGTTGTTGACTTTGTTTGAAAGTGTAGCTGGCTAGGTAACCTCGATAATTACTCTAAACTACACAATTATCAAACTATGACAAAGACAACTATGTAGTTAGCTAACACTACGCTAATCAAATCGTTCCGTTGTAATGTGTTAGTTTCTACAGTGCTGCTAGTCGGTAGAAGTTGGCTAGCTAGCAGTGTTGACTAAGTTTTGGGGAACGGCGTCACGGGGGACGAAAATAGCTGGCTAGCTAACCTCGATAATTACTCTAAACTACACAATTATCTTAGATACAAAGACAGCAAAGACAACTATGTAGCTAGCTAACACTACACTAATCAAATCGTTCCGTTGGAATGTATTAATTTTTATAGTGCTGCATAGTCGGTAGAAGTTGGCTAGCTAGCAGTGTTGACTAAGTTTTGGGGAACGGCGTCACGGAGGATGAAAATAGCTGGCTAGCTAACCTCGATAATTACTCTAAATTACACAATTATCTTTGATACAAAGACAGCTATGTAGCTAGCTAAAAAATTGCTCAGATCAAACAAATCAAACCGTTGTAATGTAATGAAATATAATATTACCTGCGGAGCGAAGTGCAGCACGACTACTCGCTCCAAACCCGGAAGCATGAGCAAAAAAAATTGTTGCACTATGTTTTGTTTGACCTTTTTTCAATTTATATTTCTTTGTATATACCCATACAAATGATGCCAACTGATTCATGATTTCGACTAGCTGTCACGTCCTGACCATAGAAAGCTGTTATTTTCTATGGTAGAGTAGGTCAGGGCGTGACAGGGATGTGTTCTAGTTTAGTTTTTCTATGCTGTCATGTTCTAGTTTTGTATTTATATGTTGGCTTTTGTTTGGGATGATCTCCAATTAGAGGCAGCTGGTCATCGTTGTCTCTAATTGGAGATCATACTTAAGTAGGTGTTTTTTTCCACCTGGGTTTGTGGGAGATTGTCTTTGAGTTAGTGTTTGTTTCACCTCTGTGTCACGGTTTGTTGTTTTGTTATTCAGTTTATTTATATGTATTGCATAGTTTCACAGTTCAATAAAAATGTGGAACGATAATCATGCTGCACTTTGGTCCTCTCCTTCCTATGACAACCGTGACACTGGCTGAGAAACGCTGCCTGCCTCTCTCTCGTCCCGACTCCCGACCCCTACACGTTCATTACTATGGGACAGAAACAATGTTGCGAATGTCGGAGAGACAGACAGTAAGGTTTATACAAATCTCCTCTGTTGAAAACTAAATGTTAGTTTAAAAGCAATGTGAGATAATGTCTAGATGCTTTTTACAGTGGAGATCAAGTTTTTTAACTGCCCTGGCTGGGCTGATGAGACAGTGGATTGCACAGTCAGATGGAACAGAGTAAATAGGCATTTTAACGTCATAGATTTAGCCAGTGGTAACTTGTGGAATAGACACTGGCTGGAATGCGGTTTTAACCAATCAACATTCAGGATTAGAACTACCCATTGTATAACTGAACGTTTACAACGGATATGACAAAACTTTTATTTTGACTGTGCTAATTAAGTTGGTAACCAGTTTATAATAGCAATAAGACACCTGTGGGGTTTGTGGTATATGGCCAATATACCATGGATAAGGGCTATATCCAGGCACTCTGCATTGCGTCGTGCTTGAGAGTAGACCTTAACCTTGGTATATTGGCCATATACCACACCCCCTCGGGGCTTATTGCTTAATTATGTCACAATAGGTGTAAATATATGGGTCATGACATGGTTATGACCATCAACGTCAACAACACTGCTTTGGAAGAGATGGATGAGTTAATTTATCTTGTGAGCAAGATGACCAAGGATGGCGATTACATGAGCAATGTGACCAGCAGGCTCAGTCATGTTAAGACCAGTATGAACTGAGAAAATCAGCCAATCACTCAAAATCTGCATCTTCAAAAGCAATGTCCTCAGTGTTCTCCTATATGGGTCAGAATGTTGTAAAATCACAGCCACAATAGCATAAAAACTGGAAACATTTAAAAACAAAACACTCCGAAGGATAAAATGCAATCACAACTGAACTCAACAAAATCACAATAATTGAGAGTGAATAAAAGGAAGGCGATTGTAACGGCTGTCTTCGTGAAGAGAGGACCAAGGCGCAGCGGGTTGCGTGCTCATCATTATATTTATTGAATGTGAACACCAAAAAACAATAAACAACGACAGGAAACAGTTTTGCAGGCTACACCAACGCAATGCAAAAACAACTACCCACAATTAACAAACAAAACACATCCCTATATATAGGACTCTCAATCAAAGGCAACTACAAACACCTGCCTTCAATTGAGAGTCCAACACCCAATTACCTAAGATAGAAAATACTAAAACATAGAACATAACCCAAAACCGGAAATAATAAATCAAACACCCTTCTAAACAAACCACCACCCCGAACCACATAAAACAAATACCCTCTGCCACGTCCTGACCAAACTACAATCACAAATAACCCCTATACTGGTCAGGACGTGACAGCGATGGCTTGGACATGTATGTAGATTACCATGAGATGCACACCCTGCGAATGCTCTATGCTGGACATCCGATGTGAAGAGAAAGCCAAAAGAAACATGGAGAATGACGATTGAAAAGGAGATGAAGGAATGTGGCTTGACTTGGGGAACCCTCACCAAGAAGCCTGTGGATCGGAAGCAGTGGCACTCTCTTGTGGATGCCTTACGCGCCTAAAGGCACGAAGAGGATGAAGTAAGTAAGTATAGGGCATAAGGCAGGGTTCACTAACTGGCAAAATAGCCCGCAAGCTATTTGGCCCCCAAGTTTTTATTTTATTTTATTGTTGGATGAAAAATACTGTAAAAACACCAGCAAATCAACTCCAAGTGATTTTAATTTGGGAAATGTTTTTCAAAGTATTCCCATGCATAATAGAGAGATACAGTATATGTGATCGTACACAAATATCAATTTTACATTACAAATATAAGTAATGTTTGAAATTATTATGTTTTACTCATCTTATTATGTTTTACTCATCTGTTTTGGTGGTCAATTTGCAGTCTAGAAATTATTTGAAATTATGTTCCGGGCCACTGACCTTCGGCTCAAAAAAGAATTGTCCCTCGGCTGAATTTAGCTGATGATCCTTGGCATAAGGTCTAGGGGTCGATTTGGGATTGTCCCAAAATTAGAATCAATAAGGTGAGTGTGCAAATGTGTGTGTGTGTGTTTCTCTAGGCTGTCTGCATGCTTGAAGCTGAGTTTGGAGAGGGAGATTATGGGCCTGGGTTGTGTCTCTCTGCTTCCACTATTCATACCCACCTTACTGAACTTCGCCTATACACACATGCATGTGCACACTTGCTATCAGCATTTAGGTGCTGGTAACAAGGAACACACAGAGAACTTTCATGTAGTGGTGGAGTTGTCTGTTGTGCTAAAGAATACAAAAACATACAGATTACACTGCATTGAATCCATTATATTCCCACTAGGGTCCTGTGTTGAAAAGTGACTGCCGCTCAAGGTATTGGCCAACAGCTTCCTCCTTGTCGACCTACTGGTGTGATCTGTACAGGGGCTCTGGTGCGGAGGCGGTCAAACCGGCGATGCTATTGCTTAGAACAGTCTGGGAGGTGGTGTAGCTTTCTCTCAGAGACTCCAGTAGGGCTGATACATACGCAATAAAATAAAATATAACTCTTGGTTGAATCAAGTGAGGACAAGTGAGGAGAACATTACAGTAAAAGATCAGAGAATATGCTCTCCTTCTATGTTTTGAGTAAAAAGATACTAATCTGTTATGCATTCAAATTGCTTACCGTATGAAGGTTTCTCCATGACAAGGTGGACAGTACAACCTCCTTTGTGGATCCTTGGGTAGCGCACTGCAAAGAGAAACGTTCTCTTGTTGGTTGTAGCCACCTCTTTGATGCCATTGGTGTTGTAATGGAGGCCTGCCAGAAGGATCCTATAAAACAGAAATAGATGCAATGAGGAATGTAGATTATTAGTAACCCGTTTAGTTCATATCAACATTCTATTACCAATCACATGAATTTGTGTTAAATTACCTGCTGTGCATGCCATAGCACCCTTTGTGCTTTTGAGAAGCAAAGAGTCAAGGCAGTAGGTCTGATACTGTGGTGACAACTGGCGGACCCCCTTCAGGAACAGTGTCAATTATTTTTAAATCACCATAACATCTTATTAATTATGCACTAGATGTACTACATACAGTACAATATAGCTGTTACAAAAAAATACATACCTGGCTCCAGCCCCTCATTGTCTCATTCTTCTCCCTCCGGTGGCAGATGCAAACAACTGCGGAACGCATGGGTGTTGCGGTCATGATGTCCTGCACGTGTTTCATGAGGCTTATCCACTTGGCCTCCATCACATCCAGATTTCCACTTGGAGTTGAAGCCACCACCCAGTACAGATGACACACTATGGACAGCTTCCAGAGCCTCAGGTCAATGCACCCCTTTTCCCTTGACAAAGCATCAAGTTTTTTCTCCAGGACTGTTATGGTGGCAAAGGATTTTTTTAAAATCTATTTAACTAGGTAAGCCAGTTAAGAACACATTCTTATTTTCAATGACAGCCTAGGAATAGTGGGTTAGCTGCCTTGTTTAAAGGGCAGAACGACAGAGTTTTACCTTGTCAGCTCAGGGATTTGATCTTGCAACCTTTCGGTTACAAGTCCAAAACTCTAACCACTAGGCCACCTGCCACCCCAATACTGCCACTAAATCCTGTTTCCATTCTCATAGGAATTCAGCACACAATTAAACATGCCTTTAACATACACTACAAAACCAAAAGTATATAGACACCTGCTCGTAGAACATCTCATTCCATAATCATTGGCATCAATATGGAGTTGATCCCCTTTGCTGCTATAACAGCCTCAACTCTTCTGCGAAGGCTTTCCACTAGATGTTGGAACACTGTTGCGGGGACTTGTTTCCATTCAGACACAAGAGCATTAGTAAGTTCGGGCACTGATGTTGGGCGATTAGGCCTGGCTCACAGTCGGTGTCCCAAAGGTATTCGATGGGGTTGAGGTCAGGGCTCTGTGCAGGCCAGTCAAGTTCTTCCACACCGACCTCGACAAACCATTTCTGTATGGACCTCGCTTTGTGCACGGGGGCATTGTAATGCTGAAAGAGGAAAGGACCTTTCCCAATCTGTTGCCACAAAGTTGGAAGCACAGAATCCTCTAGAATGTCATTGTTTTCTGCAGCATTAAGATTTTCCTTCACTGGAACTAAGGGGCTTTGCCGAACCATGAAAAACAGCCCCAGACCATTTCTCCTCATCCACCCAACTTTACAGTTGGCACTATGCATTCGGGCAGGTAGCGCTCTCCTGGCATCCGCCAAACCTAGATTTGTCCGTAGAATTGCCAGATGGTGAAGGGTGATTCATCACACCAGAGAATGTGTTTCCAGTGCTCCAGAGTTGGAGGTGAGCTTAACACCACTCCAGCTGATGCTTGGCATTGCACATGGTAATCTTAGGCTTGTGTGCGGCTACTCTGCCATGGAAAACCATTTCATTAAGCTCCCAAAGAACAGTTCTTGTGCTGATGTTGCTTCCAGAGGCAGTTTGAAACTCGTTAGTGAGTGTTGCAACCGAGTATAATTTTTACGCGCTACGCGCAATTTCACTATAAGAGCACTTACAGTAGACCGGAGCAACTCTAGCAGGGCAGAAATTTGATGAACTGACTTGTTGGAAAGTTGACATCCTATGACGGTGCCATGTTGAAAGTCACTGAGCTCTTCAGTAAGGCCATTCTACTGTCAATGTTTGACTATGGAGATTGCATGGCTGTGTGCTCGATTTTATACACCTGTCAGCAATGGGTGTGGCTGAAATAGCTGAAACCACTAATTTGAAGGGGTGTCCACATACTTTTTCATATATAGTGTTCCATTTGCCACAGTGTCAACAATCATATAAATCTGTTGATCCATGGGGACACAATGTCTCTCACCCACTGGGCTACCTTCAGAAGGGGGGAAATTACAGAATTAGGCACTGATAAGCCACAGTAAGTAAATGCAACATGTCTACCACAAATCTATTTTACATTCTGAAAAGTCCTTATGAGGGATTTGACAGGAATTACTTTTGTATCACACAACCAAACCTTTTGTACTGACTACATTTAACCCTTTACTCTCGTGGGAATTGGAACATATATGAATAGTGCTAAATGTAAATGTTTCTTACAGAAGAAATATGAAAAGAATATGCATAACCATGGGTCTAATTGAAAGGGAAAAGTTTGAAGATCGTGGGAAAGTTATTAGACCAAATGTGAGGACACAACAGTTCACCTGACACAAGACTAAATCCAAACATTACACTGTTTTATGAACATTTTACATTTACTGTACTTTTAGCCGCATTTGTTGATAAAGAAACCTGAAAATACTCTGGATACATTCAGTAACATGGTAAGAATATTCCTGGTAAATGTGGGGTAGGTGTAACATAAGACAAAACAATGACAAGGGTTTAAAGACTAACTGGTGTTGCCAAGTGGCCACACACCTCTTCAAAGTCTGCACAGTTCCTAAGTAATTTCAATGTACTTTTATTACTCAAAGAAGAGTCTTCAACTATAACATACTTTTTTGAGCTTCTACTAGTGGTGCCTTTGAGGAACTAGAGCAACTACAGTTGTAGTTGTTTTTTTTGGAACACAACCCTCCATCCCCGCAATCACACAATTACTAGTGGTTGTTTACGCACGTCCATTATACATCGAAATCTAGGCCAGTTGGGCATCATTCGAAAGCTTGTTCTATTGCCAACATGGTTACCTAAGTTATAAAATACAATATTACATGTTAGGCTTTTACAATGCAATTCAGGGAAACTCATCGTAATTTAGGTGTGGATTTAAAAGAGTCATGAGTGCATTCAGGTACGTGTACCGTGGCGAAATATCTTTACAATAGACAAACACAGGCACATTCTATTCAGAACAACCCAGGTATGACTCCATGTCATCTTGCAACTGTACATAAAACATAGTGATCATAAATGTTGACACTGTATATGACATCAGTTTTATGATATGAAAATAGGTCCAAATGTAAGACATCAAAGCATTATTTTTTATAATCCTCAACGTCTCATCTTTCAAAATACATAGAGTCCTCTTAATTTACAGCATTTCCTTCACTCAGAAACAACAAAGCTATATGGAATTGTTTTAAGGCCATACCAAGGATAATTTTGCTATTTGATTTAGAACTATAAGACCCCTTGAAGAATCAAAATTATTATTATTATTTTATTTTTTTTCACCTTACTGCTTATTCGCCAATACAATCACATTGAATAACAGATTCACTACATGGAACAATAGATTATTTTTTTTAAATCTAAAGGGAGTTTGCTCTGAAGTGTCTGTCCTACAGTATATCTGAGAGATACAGTGCATTCGGAAAGTATTCAAACCCCTTGACTTCTTCCACATTTGATTACGTTACAGCCTTATTCTAAAATTGATTAAATCGTTTTTCCCCCTTATCAATCTACACACAATACCCCATAATGACAAAGCAAAAACAGTTTTAGAAATTTTTGCTAATTTATATTTAAAAAAACCTGAAATCACATTTACATAAGTATTCAGACCTTTTACTCAGTACTTTGTTGAAGCACCTTTCTCAGCGATTACAGCTTTGAGTCTTCTTGGTTATGACGCTACAAGCTAGGCACACCTGCATTTGGAAGGTTTCTCCTATTCTTCTCTGCCTATTCTCTCAAGCTCTGTCAGGTTGGATGGGGAGCGTCGCTGCACAGCTATTTTCAGGTCTCTCCAGAGATGTCTGAGGTCATGAGCAGTCTGGAGCATGTTTTCATCAAGGATCTCTCTGTACTTTACCTCAATCCTAACTAGTCTCCCAGTCCCAGCCGCTGAAAAACATCCCCACAGCATGATGCAGCCACCACCATGTTTCACCGTAGGGATGGTGCCACGTTTCCTCCAGACATGACGCTTGGCATTCAGGCCAAATCTTGGTTTCATTAGATAAGAGAATCTTGTTTCTCATGGTCGGAGAGTCCTTAAGGTGCATTTTAGCAAACTCCAAGCGGGCTGTCATGTGCCTTTTCCTGCGAAGTGGCTTCCATCTGGCCACTCTACCATAAAGGCCTGATTGGTGGAGTGCTGCAGAGATGGTTGTCCTTCTGGAAGATTCTCCCATCTCCACAGAGATGGAGCTCTGTCAGAGTGACCATCGGGTTCATGGTCACCTCCCTGACCTAGGCCCTTCTATCCCAATTGCTCAGTTTGGCTGGGCGGCCAGCTCTAGGAAGAGTCTTGGTGGTTCCAAACTTCTTCCATTTAAGAATGATTGAGGCCACTGTGTACTATGGGATCTTCAATGATGCAGACATTTTTTTGGTACCTTTCCCCAGAGCTGTGCCTTGACACAATCCTGTCTCGGAGCTCTACGGACAATTCCTTCGACCTCACGGCTTGGTTTTTGCTCTGACATGCACTGTCAACTGTGGGACCTTGTATAGACAGGTGTGTGCGTTTCCAAATCATGTCCAATCAATTGAATTTAGAACAGGTGGACTCCAATCAAGTTGTCAAAACATAGTTGTTAACATGATTTTTGAATGACTGCCTCATCTCTTTACCATACACATACAATTATCTGTAAGGTCCCTCAGTCGAGCAGTGATTTTCAATCACAGATTGAACCCCAAATACCAGGGAGGTTTTCCAATGCCTCGCAAAGAAGGGCACCTATTAGTAGATGGGTAAAACATTTAAAACATTACATATGCCTTTGAGCATGGTGAAGTTATTAATTCAACTTTGGATGGTGTATTAATACACCCAGTCATTACAAAGATACAGGCATCCTTCCTAACTCAGTTGCCAGAGAGGCCAATGGTGACTTTTAAACAGTTACAGAGTTTAATGGCTGTGATAGGAGAAAACTGAGGATGGATTAACAACATTGTAGTTACTCCACAATACTAACCTAATATACAGAGTGAAAAGATGGAAGCCTGTACAGAATAAAAATATTCCAAAGCTTTTTGTTGTGAATACAAAAGTGTTATGTTTCGGGAAAATCCAATACAACACATTACTGAGTACCAATCTCCATATTTTCAAGCATAATGGTGGCTGCATCATGTTATGGATATGCTTGTAATCGCTAACGACTGTGGAGTTTCTCAGGATTAAAAATAATTATGGAATGTAGCTAAGCACAGGTAGAATCCAAGTGGAAAACATAATTCAGTCTTCTTCCCACCAGACACTGAGAGATTAATTCACCTTTCAGCAGGACAATAACTTAAAACACAAGGCCACTGCTAAGGATCTCTACAGATCGGTGTCCCACCCTCGGGACGGTTGAGCTAATGTGCACTATTGTGATTTCATGACATTGTAAGTAAAAAGAACAGGACATAGACATATCTGATATTGGCAGAAAGCTTATCCTCTCTGGGCTAGGCGGGACGAATTCGTCCCACCTACGCAACAGCCAGTGTAATCCAGTGGCGCGATTTTCAAATACCTTAAAAATCCTATTACTTCAATTTCTCAAACATATTACTATTTTACAGCTATTTAAAGACAAGACTCTCGTTAATCTAACCACACTGTCCGATTTCAAAAAGGCTTTACAACGAAAGCAAAACATTAGATTATGTCAGCAGAGTACCCAGCCAGAAATAATCAGACACCCATTTTTCAAGCTAGCATATAATGTCACAAAAACCCAGAAGACAGCTAAATGCAGCACTAACCTTTGATGATCTTCATCAGATGACAACCCTAGGACATTATGTTATACAATACATGCATGTTTTGTTCAATCAAGTTCATATTTATATCAAAAACCAGCTTTTTACATTAGCATGTGACGTTCAGAACTAGCATACCCCCCGCAAACTTCCGGGGAATTTACTAACAATTTACTAAATTACTCACGATAAACGTTCACAAAAAGCATAACAATTATTTTAAGAATTATAGATACAGAACTCCTCTATGCACTCGATATGTCCGATTTTAAAATAGCTTTTTGGTGAAAGCACATTTTGCAATATTCTAAGTACAAAGCCCAGCCATCACGGGCTAGCTATTTAGACACCCAGCAAGTTTAGCCTTCACCAAAATCAGATTTACTATAACAAAAATGTTATTACATTTGTTTTCTTCGTCAGAATGCACTCCCAGGACTTCTACTTCAATAACAAATGTTGGTTTGGTCCCAAATAATCCATCGTTATATCCAAATAGCGGCGTTTTGTTCGTGCGTTCCAGACACTATCCGAAATGGTAAATCAGGGTTACGAGCATGGCGCAATTCGTGACAAAAAATGTCTAAATATTCCATTATCGTACTTCGAAGCATGTCAACCGCTGTTTAAAATCAATTTTTATGCAATTTATCTCGTAAAAAAGCGATAATATTCCGACCGGGAATCTGCTTTTCGGTAAACAGAGGAAAAAACAGAAAGACGGGGGCGGCCAGTGCACGCGCCTAAGCCCACTGTCCCTTGATCGGCCACTTGAGAAAGGCGATAATGTGTTTCAGCCTGGGGCTGGAATGACGACATTCAGGTTTTTCCCGGGCTCTGAGAGCCTATTGGAGCCGTGGGAAGTGTCACGTTACCGCAGAGATCCTAAGTTTTGGAAAGAGATGTCAAAGAAAGCCAATAAATGGTCAGACAGGCCACTTCCTGTAAAGGAATCTCTCAGGTTTTGACCTGCCATTTGAGTTCTGTTATACTCACAGACACCATTCAAACAGTTTTAGAAACGTTGGAGTGTTTTCTATCCAAAGCCAATAATTATATGCATATTGTAGTTACTGGGCAGGAGTAGTAACCAGATTAAATTGGGTACATTTTTTATCCAGCCGTGTCAATACTGCCCCCTAGCCCTAACAGGTTAACTTCTTAATCTAACTGAACTGTCCAATTTACAGTAGCTATTACAGTGAAATAATACCATGCTATTGTTTGAGGAGAGTGCAAAGTTATGAACTTGAACAGTTATTAATAAACCAATTAGGCACATTTGGGCAGTCTTGATACAACATTTTGAACAGAAATGCAATGGTTCATTGGATGAGTCTAAAACTTTGCACATGCCGCTGCTGTCATCTAGTGGCCAAAATCTAAATTTCACCTGGGCTGGATTAATACATTATGGCCTTTCTCTTGCATTTCAAAGACGATGATACAAAAAATACAAAAAAAAACGGTTGGGTTTTTCTTTGTATTATCTTTTACTAGATTCCTTTCACATTTCCACAACGTCAAAGTGTTTCCTTTCAAATGGTATCAAGAATATGCATATCCTTGCTTCAGGTCCTGAGCTACAGACAGCTAGATTTGTGTATGTCATTTTATGCAAAGATTTATAAAAAGGGGTGGATCCTTAAGAGACCAAATATACACTGCTTACCAATTTTACAGTGAATGTTTCTGAGTGGCCAAGTTACAGTTTTAACTTAAATCTATGGCAAGACTTGAAAATGGTTGTCTTGCAATGATCAACAATCAATTTGACAGAGCTTGAAGAATTTTGAAAAGAATAATGGGCGAATGTTGCGCAATCCAGGTGTGGAAAGCTCTTAGAGACTTACCAAGAAAGACTCACAGCTTTAATGTCTGCCAAAGGTGATTCTACAAAGTATTGACTCTGGAATATGATGTAAATTAGATATATCTGTATTTCACTTTCAATACGTTGGCAAAATTTTGTAAAAGCATGTTTTTACTTTGTCATTATGGAGTATTGTGTCTAGATTGCTGAGAACAATTATATTTAAAATCTAAATATTCATAAATTTTGAATTCAGGCTGTAACACAACAAAATGTGGAATAACTCAAGGGCTATGAATACTTTCTGAAGGCACTGTATACATATACTTCCATGTATGTTTTCAACTGATACTGGGGGACATTCAGTCTTGTGAGGCCTTTGGGCATCCTAGAGCAAAACATGTCCATGTTTGTGAGAGTATCACCTTTCCACAGAGGGATCATATATGACCGACAGCCTTGATATGTGACCGACCATTTTTTACATTGGATAAACGCAGAGACACATGGCTACAAAATTGTATAACATACACTGCATTTGAGGAACAGTGGGAAAGTAATTCTGCTTTGAAAGTTGATTAACCTGTAACCTCACTTTTGCAAAAATGGCCTTTGATTATTTTGGTACCTACTGGAGAGCTCTTCTTTGTCTACACCCATTCAGCATCGTTCATATCTTATTAAGCTTTAGCCACCACCCAAACTCACCCTAGCAGAGATTAGTTAGGCTGTTTTCATGTTATCCTGAGCATTGGTGACTGTAACTGTGCTGCTGGCAACAATTCAATTATGCTTTATTGCAAGAATTTACTGACACCAGCCATATTGAACGGGTGTTGAGCATTCATAAATTCATCAGTTATTCTGCGCTCTGGCACACCCAGAAGAGAGTGCTCTTAAATCAGAGTAGATGGCCTGACTGAATTTACGAACACACCCGGAATGGTTACTTGCATAGTGGTCTTTTGTTAAGACATGTAGCTAGCTAGTTAGCCAGCTAAACAATGAACCATAACCCAACTCATGATCTTACTACCATGCATGAATCTGCAGGAAGCTAACCAACCAGGTTCAATGTTAGCTAGCTAACATTAGGCTATAACTAGCCAAGCAAATGGCTCTGAGATACAAATAATAGGATCATACATGTAACGTTAGCTAGAGAGCCAGCCAGCAAACGTTAGCTAGCGAACAGTACACTTTAACTTGAAATGAAACCACGTTCTGTCAAAATTAGAAACAGGTAATATCTAGAAATGTAGCTAGCTAGACTATCTTACCCGTATATATCATAGATCAACGTGTCTTCTGTCACAGATGCCATGCTTGCCCTTAGTTTGAAGATGTAGTCTGGAGACAGGTGTTTTCTCCATGTCCTTAGCTATCATACTCGAATTCCACTGGACTTCAAAACTCAGTCCTCCAGAAAGTGGAGAGCCACACTTATGCAGTTTTAACACGCAATACATTAATGCAAAATGGAGAACACCATCGTTTGCAGGCCAAACCGTTCGGACACTACAGACAATTTTGTGAGAAGACCGATTTTCGGTATGTCTCATGGTCTGACATACACCGATCTAGCTTAGTCACACATAGGTGTGACATGTGGATGCAGTGGATTGAGTTACATCCAATGCAAAAAAACAGATATCTCTATCTTAAACTGACCGATTTTTATGGGGATTTTTTTATCATGCTAATTAAATTATTGTAGGATTAATTGAATGTAGAAATATTAGTGGATATATATAGTGGATATATATATATTTTTTTTTGAGCAGTATATATATATATATATATATATATATATATATATATATATATATATACTGCTCAAAAAAATAAAGGGAACACTTAAACAACACAATGTAACTCAAAGTCAATCACACTTCTGTGAAATCAAATTGTCCACTTAGGAAGCAACACTGATTGACAATAAATTTCACATGCTGTTGTGCAAATGGCATAGACAACAGGTGGAAATTATAGGCAATTAGCAAGACACCCCCAATAAAGGAGTGGTTCTGCAGGTGGTGACCACTTCTCAATTCCTCTGCTTCCTGGCTGATGTTTTGGTCACTTTTGAATGCTGGCGGTGCTTTCACTCTAGTGGTAGCATGAGACGGAGTCTACAACCCACACAAGTGGCTCAGGTAGTGCAGCTCATCCAGGATGGCACATCAATGCGAGCTGTGGCAAGAAGGTTTGCTGTGTCTGTCAGCGTAGTGTCCAGAGCATGGAGGCTCTACCAGGAGACAGGCCAGTACATCAGGAGACGTGGAGGAGGCCGTAGGAGGGCAACAACCCAGCAGCAGGACCGCTACCTCCGCTTTTGTGCAAGGAGGAGCAGGAGGAGCACTGCCAGAGCCCTGCAAAATGACCTCCAGTAGGCCACAAATGTGCATGTGTCTGCTCAAACGGTCAGAAACAGACTCCATGAGGGTGGTATGAGGGCCCGACATCCACAGGTGGGGGTTGTGCTAACAGCCCAACACCGTGTAGGATGTTTGGCATTTGCCAGAGAACACCAAGATTGGCAAATTCGCCACTGGCACCCTGTGCTCTTCACAGATGAAAGCAGGTTCACACTGAGCACATGTGACAGACGTGACAGTCTGGGGACGCCGTGGAGAACGTTCTGCTGCCTGCAACATCCTCCAGCATGACCGGTTTGGCGGTGGGTCAGTCATGGTGTGGGGTGGCATTTCTTTGGGAGGCCGCACAGCTCTCCATGTGCTCGCCAGAGGTAGCCTGACTGCCATTAGGTACCAAGATGAGATCCTCAGACCCCTTGTGAGACCATATGCTGGTGCGGTTGGCCCTGGGTTCCTCCTAATGCAAGACAATGCTAGACCTCATGTGGCTGGAGTGTGTCAGCAGTTCCTGCAAGAGTAAGGCATTGATGCTATGGACTGGCCCGCCCGTTCCCCAGACCTGAATCCAATTGAGCACATCTGGGATATCATGTCTCGCTCCATCCACCAACGCCACGTTGCACCACAGACTGTCCAGGAGTTGGCGGATGCTTTAGTCCAGGTCTGGGAGGACATCCCTCAGGAGACCATCCGCCACCTCATCAGGAGCATGCCCAGGCGTTGTAGGGAGGTCATATAGGCACGTGGAGGCCACACACACTACTGAGCCTCATTTTGACTTGTTTTAAGGACATTACATCAAAGTTGGATCAGCCTGTAGTGTGGTTTTCCACTTTAATTTTGAGTGTGACTCCAAATCCAGACCTCCATGGGTTGATAAATTGAATTTCCATTGATTATTTTTGTGTGATTTTGTTGTCAGCACATTCAACTATGTAAAGAAAAAAGTATTTAATAACATTATTTAATTCATTCAGATCTAGGATGTGTTATTTTAGTGTTCCCTTTATTTTTTTGAGCAGTGTATATTAAAGCAATAGTTATTTGTTTAGATTTAGTCAAGGAAATGTTTTGCATAATTCTACAGTGCTAGAAAAAAACAAAGGCTTCAAACCTATTTTCATTTACCTTATGACGTTACAGTGTAAGCATTTATCAACTTTATTTGTAGATTGGATTAGTAATAGAGTAATAGTAATTAATAGATTCCAGTTACAGCTTCTTTTGACAAAGTATAAACAAAAAAGATATTAATAATAATATAACCAGCCAGGTGCGCAGGTGAAAGTATTTGCCAAATTCCTAAACAAATTCACCAGTGCATGATCAATTGTGAACGATATATTCATGACAAGATATTAAAACAGTCATTTGTTGATCGTATTGTACATTGTATTGTGCCATTATACGCGTGCTTTTACGCATGAATCGTCTTCTCTTTATGATTTGGGTTCACAGTCAGCACAAGAAGTCGGTTGCACTGCACACAGTTTTCATGGGCCATGTTCCGTGTGCACCTGCTGCAGGTCCCGCACAATCTCTCTGAAGCGGTGGCGTGGCATGGTCTCTCTGAAAAAGTCCACCCCATATCTATCAGACCAAAATGACTCAACATCCATGTCTTTCTGCCATGTGCCCCGCGGATATACAAGAGTGCAATAAATGCTTTGAATTCATCCATAGACATTTCCAAAGTACTGTTTCCTTTTCAGTTCGCATGAGCAACAATACAATCTCTGATGTGTTGCAACATCTCCATGTTACATAAACTCATCACTCTTTTCTACCCAAACCATGCCATCCCTCCCAGACTCCTGTCTCACCGTGGCAGTTGGGATCACCATCTTAGTTGGCTCTGTTTTTGTTTTTCTGAGGTGTGGCTCAGGCATCGAAGTCAACATCCGAATCAGATGAAGACTCTTCATCAGCAATGTCGATTTCAAGCTCAATATCTGACCCTCCACCCAACTCCAACTCACCTAAATTCATGTGCCTATTCGGTTGGTTCGGCTTGCCATTGTGAACAACACACATTGTATGTTGTACTCAGTGTCTTATTTGACTCTCCAAGGAGAAATTATATACCATTTCCAGCCTTTCATAATAAAATAATTGGTCTAAATTCAATCATCCACTTCACCCTCATCATTCAGATCAATCAAGTTAAATTACCCTCTTCAACCTCCTCATCATTCAGTTCATTGAAGTCAAATGCACCATTATCAGTTCTATCTGGTTTCTATCGCCCATTCATCCATTGACGACAGAATAGCATATTTCAATTGTATTATGTTACTAGTTTTTGCTTTGTAGCAAGAGCAATGCTGTCGCGCGAGTGGTCATGTGATGAATGCATAGACAGCACCAATATTCTTGGAACAAATAAAATTTGGAAATAGAGCTGCACCTCTTGAAATTTGAGCATTATTTGACAAAGGTAAGTGTCATTGAAACTGCATAATATGCTCTTTCTGATACTACATAGACATCAAAATGTTTTACCTACATGTGACTCTGAAGGAGGATTTGATAAAGTGATGCTCCTTTCCCTGTATCTGTCAATTACAAGATGTGAACATCCCTTCATGTACAATATGACAACTGAAAGGCCTAATATTGTCACTCATCAGATTATTGTCAATTTAATATTGTCTATAGGCTAACTCCTATTATGTGTGAAATTAGTTTCGGTATTGTTTAGTTGTAGTTTCGATGGGCTGGCTGTGCAGGCTGACTGGCATCATTTGTTTCCTGCTTGTGAACTTGGATCGAGTCAAGGATATGTTTTACATTTTTCTAAAGGACTATAGCAACACGAATAATGTTTCCCTTATAATACATTTAATTAGTAATAGAGTTACAATACATAAAACAGTCAACGCTGATAAATTACCGTAGCACAAGCTCATCATTACACTAATGTTGTTCTAAATTAAATCAACCTCTTCACCCTCATTCAGTTTGGCCTAATTTAAATTAGATTGTGAAGTAACTTGCACAATTATCACCCATTCCATCCATTTGTCATTCATTCAGTGGGCTGGCATTGTTTGCTTCCCTGGATAGTCAAGGATATGTTTTGCATTATTCTAAAGGTCTACTGCAACATGTCACATGTTTTCATTTCACTTACAATAAATTTGATTAGTAATAGAGTTACAGTAAATAAAACGGTACCACAACAGTTTATTTTTTACAAAGTATTTTATGAAAGAGAGTGGTATCAATCTGCAAGGCGTGCGGGCAAATTATTCGCTTCTGATAAATAGGCATAACTGTCATGTCCTGACCAGTAAAGGGGTTATTTGTTATTGTAGTTTGGTCAGGACGTGGCAGGGGGGTGTTTGTTTTATGTGGTTCGGGGTTTGTTGGGATATGTGTTTATGTAGAGGGGTGTTTGTTTAAAGTGTTCCGGGGTTTTTGGTTATGTTCTATGTTTGTATTTCTCTGCTCTATCTATGTTGTGTATTTCTTTGTGTTGGCCTGGTATGGCTCTCAATCAGGAACAGCTGTACATCGTTGTTGCTGATTGGGAGTCATACTTAGGTAGCCTTGTTTTCACCTGTCCTTTGTGGGAAGTTGTTTTTGCACTGCTAGGGTTAGCCTGCAAAACTGTCTAGCGTTCGTTCATTTTCTTGTTTTGTTGTTACGTGTCTCAAATAAAGTTAAAATGAGCACTCAACCCGCTGCGCGTTGGTCCACTTCATACGATGCCCGTTACAGAACTTCCCACCACCAACGGACCAAGCAGCGGGGTAAGGAGCTAGAAAGGAGTTATTTTGAGTCGTGGACTTGGGAGGAGATTTCAGCTAGAGAGGGACCATGGAGGAAGACTGGAGAAGACCGGGACTGTCATATTGGAACACGACTGGCATGGAAGCCTGAGAGGCAGCCCCAATTATTTTTGTTTGGGGGGGCACACGGGTAGTTTGGCTGGGCCAGGGTTAAGCCCCAAGCCAAATCCCCGTGCTTACCGGAGGCAGCATGTTACTGGTCAGGCCCCGTGCTATGGGGTGATGCGCACGGCGTCGAGGCCGAGCATTCACAGGCCGGTGTGCACGGTGCCAGCGTCCCGCATTTGCCAGGGGGAAGCGGGCATCCAGCCAGTAAGGGTGGTGCCAGTACTGCGCTCGAGACCGCCAGTGCGTCTTCACGGCTCAGTGTATCCTGTTCCCGCTCTTCACACTAGCCCTGAGGTGCGTGTATCAAGTCTGGCGTCTTCAAAGCCAGCACCACGCACCAGGCCTTCAGTGCATCAGCCCAGTCCAGGATGTCCTGTTCCCACTCCTCGCACTAGCCTTGGGGTGCATGTCTCCAGTCTGGTACCTCCACTACCAGCACCACGCACCAGGCCTCCAGTGCGTCAGCCCAGTCCAACTCATCCTGTTCCTGCTCCTCGCACTAGCCCTGAGGTGCGTGTTTCCAGTCTGGCACCTCCAAAGCCAGCACCACGCACCAGGCCTCCAGTGTGTCAGCCCAGTTCAACACGTCCTGTTCCTGCTCCTCGCACTAGCCTTGGGGTGCGTGTCTCCAGTCTGGTACCTCCAGTACCAGCCCCATGCACCAGGCCTCCAGTGCGTCAGCCCAGTCCAGCTCGTCCTACTCCTGCTCCTTGCACTAGCCCTGAGGTGCGTGTTTCCAGTCTAGCACTTCCAAAGCCAGCACCACGCACCAGGCTTTCAGTGCGCAGTCCTTGTCCAGAGTGTCCGGCGACAGTGCCCCTTCCAGAGTGTCCGGCGACAGTGCCCCTTCCAGAGTGTCCGGCGACAGTGCCCCGTCCAGAGTGTCCGGCGACAGTGCCCCGTCCAGAGTGTCCAGCGACAGTGCCCCGTCCAGAGTGTCCGGCGACAGTGCCCCGTCCAGAGTGTCCGGCGACAGTGCCCCGTCCAGAGTGTCCGGCGACAGTGCCCCGTCCAGAGTGTCCGGCGACAGTGCCCCGTCCAGAGTGTCCGGCGACAGTGCCCCGTCCGGAGCTTCCGGCGACAGTGCCCCGTAGACAGACGGCCCACAGTCCGGAACCAAGTGAGACGGCCCACAGTCCGGAACCGAGTGAGACGGCCCACAGTCCGTAGCCGAGTGAGACGGCCCACAGTCCGTAGCCGAGTGAGACGGCCCACAGTCCGTAGCCGAGTGAGACGGCCCACAGTCCGTAGCCGAGTGAGACGGCCCACAGTCCGTAGCCGAGTGAGACGGCCTACAGTCCGGAGCCGAGTGAGAGGGCCTACAGTCCGTAGCTCCGGGAGTCGCCCTACAGTCCGTAGCTCCGGGAGTCGCCCTACAGTCCATAGCTCCGGGAGTCGCCCTACAGTCCGTAGCTCCGGGAGTCGCCCTACAGTCCGTAGCTCCGGGAGTCGCCCTACAGTCCGTAGCTCCCAGAGTCGCCCTACAGTCCAGAGCTCCCTAAGTCGCCCTTCAGCCCGAGGTCTACAGCAAAGCGCTTCAGCCCGAGGTATACAGCGACACGCTTCAGCCCGAGGTATTCAGTGGGGGTGGACAGGTTAGGTGGGGGACTAAGGCCAGAGCCTGAGCCACCTCCACAGTAGGAGGATTGGGGAGGGGGGTTGTAGCACGGGAACCACCGGTGACGGTAGCCACCCTCCCTTCCCTCCCTTTAGTTTGGGGGGATTATTTTTGTGTTTATTTTTTGTGTGAGGTGCATCCGGGGTCAGCACTTTTTTGGGGGGGGTACTGTCACGTCCTGACCAGTAAAGGGGTTATTTGTTATTGTAGTTTGGTCAGGACGTGGCAGGGGGGTGTTTGTTTTATCTGGTTCGGGGTTTGTTGGGATATGTGTTTATGTTGAGGGGTGTTTGTTTAGAGTATTCCGGGGTTTTTGGTTATGTTCTATGTTTTGTATTGCTTTGTGTTGGCCTGGTATGGCTCTCAATCAGGAACAGCTGTACATCGTTGTTGCTGATTGGGAGTCATACTTAGGTAGCCCTGTTTTCACCTGTCCTTTGTGGGAAGTTGTTTTTGCACTGCTAGGGTTAGCCTGCAAAACTGTTTAGCGTTCGTTCGTTTTCTTGTTTTGTTGTTACGTGTCTCAAATAAAGTTAAAATGAGCACTCAACCCGCTGCGCCTTGGTCCACTTCATACGACGCCTGTTACAATAACAAACTCAACATTATACTATTGTCTTCCTAAATTAAATCAACCTCTTCGCCCTTCTTATCCTGTTGGGGCTAGGGGGCAGTATTGAGAATTTTGAAAAAAATATGTGCCCATTTTTAACTGCCACCTACACCAACTCAGAAGCTAGGATATGCATATTATTACCAGATTTGGATAGAAAACACTCTGAATTTTCTAAAACTGTTTGAATGGTGTCTGTAAGTATAACAAAACTCATATGGCAGGCAAAAACCTGAGAGAAAAAAATAATTTTGTGGCTGTACTATTTTTTTTAATCATTGTTTAACCTCTTACATCTAGACGTTCCGCTAGCGGAACACCTGCTCCAACATCCAATGATGGGCGTGGCGGGAAATACAAACTCCTCAAAAATACAAAAACTTCAATTTTTCCAACATATGACTATTTCACAGCATTTTAAAGATAAGACTCTCCTTTATCTAACCACACTGTCCGATTTCAAAAAGGCTTTACAACGAAAGCAAAACATTAGATTATGTCAGCAGAGTACCAAGCCAGAAATAATCAGACACCCATTTTTCAAGCTAGCATATAATGTCACAAAAACCCAGAAGACAGCTAAATGCAGCACAAACCTTTTATGATCTTCATCAGATGACAACCCTAGGACATTATGTTATACAATACATGCATGTTTTGTTCAATCAAGTTCATATTTATATCAAAAACCAGCTTTTTACATTAGCATGTGACGTTCAGAACTAGCATACCCCCTGCAAACTTCCGGCGAATTCACTAAGAATTTACTAAATTACTCACGATAAACGTTCACAAAAAACCTAACAATTATTTAAAGATACAGAACTCCTCTATGCACTCGATATGTCCGATTTTAAAATAGCTTTTTGGTGAAAGCACATTTTGCAATATTCTAAGTACATAGCCCAGGCATCACGGGCTAGCTATTTAGACACCCGGCAAGTTTAGCACTCACCAATATCAGGTTTACTATTATAAAAGTTTGATTACCTTTTGTTGTCTTCGTCAGAATGCACTCCCAGGACTGCTACTTCAATAACAAATGTTGGTTTGGTCCAAAATAATCCATCGTTATATCCGAATAGCGGCGTTTTGTTCGTGCGTCCCAGACACTATCTGAAATGGTAAATCAGGGTCGTGCGCATGGCGCAATTCGTGACAAAAAAAAAATCGAAATATTCCATTACCGTACTTCGAAGCATGTCAACCGCTGTTTAAAATCCATTTTTATGCAATTTTTCTCGTAAAAAAGCGATAATATTCCGACCGGGAATCTCCTTTTAGCTAAACAGAGGAAAGAAAACAAAGCATTCGGTCGACGCGGGCACGAGCCTGAGTCTCACAGTACTGTAACCAGCCACTACCCAAACGCGCTACTTTGTTTCAGCCAGAGCCTGCAAAGCCACGATTCAGCTTTTTGCCGCCTTCTGAGACCCTATGGCAGCCGTAGGAAGTGTCACGGGACAGCTAAGATCCTCACTCTTCAATAAACAGAGACAAGAAGAACGACACCTTGTCAGACAGGCCACTTCCTGCCTGAAACCTTGTCAGGTTTTTGCCTGCCAAATGAGTTCTGTTATACTCACAGACACCATTCAAACAGTTTTAGAAACTTTAGGGTGTTTTCTATCCATATGTAATAAGTATATGCATATTCTAGTTACTGGGTAGGAGTGGTAACCAGATTAAATCGGGCACGTTTTTTATCCAGCCGTGAAAATACTGCCCCCTAGCCATAACAGGTTAATAGATACCACAGTGAGAAAGGATTCATTTCGCAACTCCTATGGCTTCCACTAGATGTCAGCGATCTTTATAAAGTTGTTTGAAGCGTCTATGATCAACAGAGACCGGATGACAAGGAAGGGAAGTTGACCTCCCTGGGATGTCGTCACTTCATTATTGGCTGCACCTGCGCAATCACGTGATGCGATACATTTTTCAAATACGTTTTTCAAGACACAGGAGAGGTCGGGTTGAAACATTACTGATGTTTCACGTTAAAAATGGCTCTAAAGATTGATGCTAAACAACGTTTGACATGTTTGAACGAACATAAATAGATTATTTTTTTGACTTTTCGCCGTGACTTCCCCCCCCGCGCTACTTTTTAGTAGCCTACCGAAGCGCTAACAACTTGGAGTTATTTGGACATCAATTATGAACTTTGTTGAAAGAAACCACATTTGTTGTGGACATGGGATTCCTGGAAGTGCCAATGGATGAAGATAATCAAAGGTAAGGGATTATTGACAATAGTAATTTTGATATTACATGGTTACAAGATGGTGCTAACCTGTATAGCCTAGCCTATTGTTCTTAGCACAGCACCTGGTTTATTGCAAATTGTGATTTCCCAGTAAAGTTATTTTGAAATCTGGCAATGCAGTAGCATTTACGAAATGTTAAACTATGAATATTTGAATGACAATATTATAATTTACCAATGTTTTCGAATAGTAATTTTGTAATTTGTAACGTTGTTCACCGGAAGCATTTCAGAGAAGAAAAAAATCTGAATTTCACCGCTACTGTAAAATGCTGTTTTTGGATATAAATATGAACTTGATGGAACAAAAAATGCATGTATTGTATAACATAATGTCCTAGGAGTGTCATCTGATGGAGATTGTGAAAGGTTAGTGCAGAATTTTAGCTGGTTTCTGCTTTTGGTGACGCCTGACCTTGAATTGAAAATGGATGTTTGTACTTTTGTGGCTATGTACTGTCCTAACATAATCTAACTTTATGCTATTGCCGTAAAGCCTCTTTGAAAATCGAACAATGTGGTTAGATTAAGGAGATGTTTATCTTTTAAATTGTGTAAAATAGTTGATTGTTTGAGAAATTGAAATTATTAGATTTTTGATGTTTTGAATTTCCAGCCTTGCTAGCAATCCCGTCTCAGGGTTCATTGCTAACCTGTAGCCCCAACAGGTTATCATTCAGTTAGGCCTAATTTAAATTTGATTGTGAAGTACGGTGCCCAATTATCTCCCATTCATCCATTTGTCATTCATTCAGTGAGGAGAGAGAGATGCATTAGTGCCTGGCTGGGTACCAACGTTCTACGACACATTGTCTTGGCAGGTTAAGTTGGAAATAGGTGTGAAGAAAACAGGTAAAAAGGCTCTAAATACTTTTCTGTTTGTGATTTCAAAGTTAGTGTGTAAAATAAAACGATTTAGGAAAAGTCAGGGAAGGAGCAAGACAGCTTTTTTGGGGGGCATATTTTTTTTATTTACAAAATCAAACTTCAGTGGCCGTTGGCCTATGGTAGTTCTAGTGTAAAATCAATCAATCAAATGTATTTATAAAGCCCTTTTTACATCAGCAGATGTCACAAATTGCTATACAGAAACCCAGCCTAAAACCCCAAACAGCAAGCAATGCAGATGTAGAAGCACGGTAGCTAGAAGAAACTCCCTAGAAAAGCAGGAACCTAGGAAGAAACCTAGAGTGGAACCAGGCTCTGAGGGGTTGCCAGTTCTCTTCTGGCTGTGCCGGGTGGAGATTATAACAGTACATGGCCATTAATGCCAGATTGTTCTCCAAGATGTTCAAACGTTCATAGATGACCAGCAGGGTCAAAAAATAATCTCAGTGGTTGTAGAGGGTGCATCAGGTCAGTACATCAGGAGTAAATGTCACTTGGCTTTTCATACCCGAGCATTCAGAGGTCGAACAGCAAGTGTTGTAGAGAGAGTGAGTTGAAAACAGCAGGTCTGGGACAAGTTAGCACATCCGGTGAACAGGTCAGGGTTCCATAGCTGCAGGCAGAACAGTTGAAACTGGTGCATCAGCACGAACTGTGTTGCACGCTGCTGTGTGGCTGGTGGTGAAACTTCTGCAGCCTCGAACTCAGCCTCATCTTCATCATCAGCTAGTGTTGAGACATGCACACCAGGCTCAGATCTGTGCACCTCTCTTAGGTCGTACAGAAAGATAAATGAATGTTAGAGGTGTCATATCATCTAGAGAAACATTCATATGTGCCCTCAAAGCAGCAAGGTTGTACAGATGTCCCTGGGGCAAAAGATGTTGAGCTATATAGAGAAATGTTTATAGGTACCCTCAAAGCAGCAAGGTTCTACAGTTTCCCACAGGGCAGAAGAAAGATGAGTTAGCAAGAGCAGGGGTGCCCAACCAGTCAATCGAGAAGTGCTTGCCAGCCGATCGTGAGATGATCATACATCTACTAAAATTCAGCCACACAAATAAATGCCTGTAATCTCTTTCTGTTTTAATGTTCGACGATCCTCAATTCACAGCAATGTCTGAAAAGTCACGTGATTTACATAAAATATGACCAGTCCCTGTCCACTTATTTACGTATGCCTAGTTAGCGCGGTCAGATGCCACCCGCCAACTCCAAGTTGAGGTAACGGTAACGCCAGGCAGGGGGCTAGCTAGCTAACTTTGTAGCCAGATTAATTCTTAAAACCTCTCTAGGGGGTGTGGGACGCAAGTGTCCCACCTGGCCAACATCCAGTAAAATTGCAGAGCGCCAAATTCAAAAACAGAAATACTCATTAGAAAAATTCATGAAACATATAAGTGTTATACATTGGTTGAAAGATTAACTTCTTGTTAATCCAACCACGGTGTCAGATTTCAAAAAGACTTTACAAACCATGCAATTATCTGAGAACAGCGCCCAGCAGACAAATCATTACAAACAGTTAGTAGCCAAGAAGAGGAGTAACAAAAGTCAGAAATAGCGATAAAATGTATGACTTACCTTTGATGATCTTCATATGGTTGCACTCCGAAGACTCCATGTTACACAATAAATGTGTCCACCCCCCCCCTTTGTCCAAAAACCTCCATTTTGTTGGTGCGCTTCGTTCAGTAATTCAATGGAACAAAGCGTGCTCTCAACAGACAGACAAAAAAATCTAAAAAGTACCATAAGAATTTGTAGAAACATGTCAAACGATGTTTAAAATCAATCCTCAGGTTGTTTTTGTCATAAATAATCAATCATATTTCAACCGGACAATAACTTCGTCAATAGAAAAAGAAAAACAAGAAAGGCACGCTCCTGGTCACGTGCTGGACTCATGTCTGGAAATTTCCACTGTCTTCTCATTGAAAGTGCTGTTTCTCCCTCATTTTTCAGAGTAAAAGCCTGAAACGATGCCTAAAGACTGTTCACATGCTGTGGAAGCCATAGAGATTGTGAACTGGGTCCTAAGTCTTTGTATCGTGGATAGGCTTTCAATGGAAAAAAAGCAATTTCAAAATAAAAGCATTTCCTGGATGGATTTTCCTCAGGTTTTTGCCTGCCATATCAGTTCTGTTATATTCACAGACATTATTCTAACAGTTTTGTAAACTTTAGAGTGTTTTCTATCCAAATCTACCAATTATATGCATATCCTAGCTTCTGGACCTGAGTAGCAGGCAGTTTACTTTGGGCACGCTTTTCATCCAAAATTCCGAATGCTGCCCCCTACCCTAGTGAAGTTAAATTGTTCTTACGTTGTGTGGTCGACAGCAGCAATAATGAGGGAGGGAAGGATGCAAAAAATCTGAGTGGAAGGAGGATAATTTTTTCGTCATGTCAAGCTCAAAATGTGTGCCTCATCTGCCATAATAGCATCGCTATCCCAAAGAAACAACATTTTAAAACCACACACAAAACCCAGGAAAGAGATGTTCCAGTAAAGACTGAATTACGAAGAAGAAAGGTACAAGAACAAAAAAATCAACTGGCAGAGCAGCAGTCAATTTTCACAAGGCCGGTGATCAAAGGGAAGGCGGCACCAATGGTATCTTATCGTGTGAGTCGTGTTTTTGCAAAGCATAAAACGTTGTTCAAAGAGGGGGAGATGATCAATGAAGCATTTATGGAGGTTGCAGACTCGCTGTTTGGGGATTTTAAGAATAAGACTGAAATTATTGCTGCCATCAATGACATTCAGTTGACCAGAAATACGGAGACAAGAAGATGAGGGAATAGCAGAGAACCTCGAGTATCAACTGAAGAAGGATATTGACAACTGTGAGTGTTATTCCCTCCAGTTTGATGAGTCCACAGATATGGTAGATGTGGCACAGGTATACATTTTCATCAGAATGGTATTTGACAACATGAGTACAAAGGAGGAACAACTAATCATTTTGACAATGAAAGGACATAAACTCAGCAAAAAAAGCAACGTCCCGTTTTCAGGACCCTGTCTTTTAAAGATAATTCGTAAAAATCCAAATAACTTCACAGATCTTCATTGTAAAGGGTTTAAACACTGTTTCCCATGCTTGTTCAATGAACCGTAAACAATTAATGAACATGCACCTGTGGAACGGTCGTTAAGACACTAACAGCATACAGACGGTAGGCAATTAAGGTCACAGTTATGAAAACTTAGGACAATAAAGATGCCTTTCTACTGACTCTGAAAAACACCAAAAGAAAGATGCCCAGTGTCCCTGCTCATCTGTGTGAATGTGCCTTAGGCATGCTGCAAGGAGGCATGAGGACTGCAGATGTGGCCAGGGCAATAAATTGCGATGTCCATACTGTGAGACACCTAAGACAGCGCTACAGGGAGACAGGACGTACAGCTGATCGTCCTTGCAGTGGCAGACCACGTGTAACAACACCCGCACAGGATCGGTACATCCGAACATCACACAGGATGGCAACAACAACTGCCCGAGTTACACCAGGAACGCACAATCCCTCCATCAGTGCTCAGACTGTCCGCAACAGGCTGAGAGAGGCTGGACTGAGGGCTTGTAGGCCTGTTGTAAGGCAGGTCCTCACCGGACATCACCGGCAACAACGCCGCCTATGGGCACAAACCCACTGTTGCTGGACCAGACAGGACTGGCAAAAAGTGCTCTTCACTGACGAGTCGTGGTTTTGTCTCACCAGGGGTGATGGTCAGATTCACATTTATCGTCGAAGGAATGAGCATTACACCGAGGCCTGTACTCTGGAGCGGGATCGATTTGGAGGTGGAGGGTCCGTCATGGTCTGGGGCGGTGTGTCTCACAGTATCATCAGACTGAGCTTGTTGTCATTGCAGGCACTCTCAATGCTGTGCGTTACAGGGAACACATCCTCCTCCCTCATGTGGTACCCTTCCTGCAGGATCATCCTGACATGACCCTCCAGCATGACAATGCCACCAGCCATACTGCTCGTTCTGTGCGTGATTTCCTGCAAGACAGGAATGTTAGTGTTCAGCCATGGCCAGCGAAGAGCCCAGATCTCAATCCCATTGAGCACGTCTGGGACCTGTTGGATCGGAGGGTGAGAGCTAGGGCCATTCCCCCCAGAAATGTCCAGGAGGGGGGGTAACATCTCACAGCAAGAACTGGCAAATCTGGTGCAGTCCATGCGGAGGAGGTGCACTGCAGTACATAATGCAGCTGGTGGCCACACCAGATACTGACTGTTCCTTTTGATTTTGACCCTCCCCCCTTGTTCAGGGACACATTATTCCATTTCTGTTCCACATGTCTGTGGAACTTGTTCAGTTTATGTCTCAGTTGTTGAATCTTGCTATGTTTATACAAATATTTACACATGTTGAGTTTACAATGGGCGAAGATATTTTTCAAGTTTTATGGAGTTTGCTAACAAATTTCAACTACCCTTTTGTAAGCTTGTCTCCATTACAGGCAATGGGGCACCCACTATCGTAGGCTTCATTGGTGGGTTTGTTGCATTGTGCAAACGGGATGATTCTTTCCCAGACTTTATTAGTTATCACTGGGTCATTTATCAGCAAGCTTTGTGCGGGAAGATGTTAAACATGAAAGAGGTGATGGATGTTGTGATGAAGATTGTGAGTTCTATTCGAGCAAGAAGCCTACAGCGGAGGTTATTGTGTGCTCACTTAGTCTCCTAAGGATATACCCCTTTTTTTTATTTTCACCTAAAATGACATACCCAAATCTAACTGCCTGTAGCTCAGGCCCTGAAGCAAGTATATGCATATTCTTGATACCATTTGAAAGGAAAAACTTTGAACTTGGTGGAAATGTGGAAGGAATGTAGGAGAATTTAACAGAATAGATCTAGTAAAAGAATACAAAGAAAAAACAACCGTACTTTTGTATTTTTTTGTACCATCATCTTTGAAATGCAAGAGAAAGGTCATAATGTATTATTCCAGCCCAGGTGCAATTTAGAGTTTGTCCACTAGATGGCAGCAGTGTGCAAAGTTTTAGACTGATCCAATGAACCGTTGCATATCTGTTCTAAATTTTGTATCAAGACTACCCAAATGTGACTAATATGTTTATTAGTTATTATCAAAATTATGCACTCTCCTCAAACAATAGAATGGTATTCTTTCACTGTAATAGCTAGTGTAAATTGGACAGTGCAGTTAGATTAACAAGAATTTAAGATTTCTGCCAATATCAGATATGTCTTTTTCTTGGTAATTACAACCTCATGCTAATCACATTAGCCTATGTTAGCTCAACCGTCCTGTGGAAGGGACACCGATCCCAAAGAAGTTTTAAAAGAGACTGAAGCGGAACACACAGACCTGCTGCTGCACAAGGATGTGCGGTGGCTAAGCCGAGGTACATTTCTGGGGAGATTAAGTGAGCTGTTGCCTGAAATCAAGGAGTTTCACAAGGTCTTCAAACATGCAGAATATGCACAGCTAGAGGACACAGTGGCTTCTGGATTTAGCTTTTCTCACTGACCTAACTTACATGCTTACATGTCAAGTTTATTTTCCGACCGGTCAGTCCCATTCGCCAGCGTCCTCTCCGTGTTGAACTCCTGCCTCTGCCCATTTTATTTGGACACCTGACTGAACCACTTTTAATAGCTTCTCCCCTTAGGGGTCTTACAATAACTAAAACTCCAACAAGCATATGGCTCGAGTCAAAATATTTAGTTCAAAGGGGGGGTCAATGCAGATAGTCCAAGTAGCTATTTGGTTAACTATTTAGCAGTTTTATGAGTTGGGGGGGTAGAAGCTGTTCAGGGTCTTGTTGGTTCCAGACTGCATCGGTATCACTTGCCATGCGGTAGCAGAGAGAACAGTCTATGACTTGGGTGGCTGGAGTCTTTGACAATTTTAGGGCCTTCCTCTGACACCGCCTGGTATAGGTCCTGGATGGCAGGGAGCTCGGCGCTAATGATGTAGTCTACAGCGCCTTGTGGTCGGATGCCAAGCAGTTGCCATACCATGCGTTGATGCAGCCAGTCAAGATGCTCTCAATGGTGCAGCTGTATAACATTTTGAAGATCTAAGGGCCCATGCCAAATCTTTTACGCCTCCTGAGAGGGTATAGGCAATGTCGTGCCTTCTTTACAACTGTGTTGATGATGGTGTTGGAGAGGCGTGCGGCCAGCCGTGGGTGAACAGGGAGTACAGAAGGGGATTAAGCACGCACCACTGAGGGGCCTCCATGTTGAGGGACAGTGTTGGCGGATGTGTTGTTGCCTACCCTGGGCGACGGCCCGTCAGGAAGTCCAGGATCCAGTTGCAGAGGGAGGTGTTCAGTCCCAGGATCCTAAGCTTAGTGATGAGCTTGGAGGGGCTATGGTGTTGAACGCTGAGCTGTCGTCAATGAACAACATTCTCACACAGGTGTTCCTCTTATCCAGGTGAAAAAGGGCAGTATGGAGTGTAATGGAGATTGCGTCATTTGTTAATCTGTTTGGGCGGTATGCAAATTGGAGTAGGTCCACGGTGTCGGCGATGATGGTGTTGATGTGAGCCATGACCATCCTTTCAAAGCATTTAATGGCTACAGATGTGAGTGCTACCAGGCTATAGTTATTTAGACAGGTTACCTGGGCGTTCTTGGGCAAAGGGACTATGGTGGTCTGCTTGAAACATGTAGGTATTACAGACAGTGTCAGGGAGAGGTTGAAAATGTCAGTGAATACACTTGCCAACTGATCAGTGCATGTTCTGAATGTTAACCTGTTTTAAGGTCTTACTCACATCGGCTACGGAGAGGAGAGTTAGTGTGGAATGATCAATGAATTTTCTAACATCTAGAACAAGCAATCCATGTTCCTTTATTGAAGCAAGAGATTTCTCGAGTCTGTAGAGCGTTGGCTGCGTTACATATACCAACCTCTATTAGTAATGGCCCACGAGACTGGTGATCCTACTGTAGTCGTTAGTCAGGTGATAGAACACAGGGCATATGGTGGGATAGATCTGGCCCTGGGCAGTAAATACATAGGCTTGGTGTCCGTACAGATCTGCTGTGTGGACCGTATTGACTCAGAGAAATGACTGTGCGGCCAAGGGAGCTAAAGCATGGTGCCTGCGAGATAAAATGAAACAGTTAAAAGGAAAAGGAAATCAATGAGTCAGTTGAGCCAGAGACGTGGCTCTCTCCCTCTGGGCATCGTCCCCTGTGTTTGTTTCCGTGACACATCTGTCAGAAGGAGTAAAAGTCACACAAATATTGTTTTAGTCACTGGATCAACTGAAATGAAGAAAACACTTCACTGCCATCTGTCATATGTCACCGTCATCTGTCACATGTTTCGTAGACAGAAGCATTTTATTTTATTTTAACATTAAACACTTGGATGAATATTAATTAAAAACCAACAATCATACTAGGTCATTACAGATTCAAGTTATGACTTGGTGGCTTGAAGAGAGTTCCATACAAAAGGAATGATTAATGATTCATTGAAGATTTAAATGCAGGAGCATCCCTTTGTACTAAGTTGTTTATGCCTGACTGAAGAAATTATCCCCATTCGGAAAGTTTAACTTCTCCGTTTCAAGACTGTCTGCTGGTGCTACAGCTGCTGATGCTAACATGGTGACACTGATTAAAGTGTCAACTGAGAGTGGAGAACAGTGAGAGGTAGTGGAGGTTAACCTGGGCCAGCCCGCTGGACCCACACTATAATGAGACGCAGCCATATACTGTTGGTCCTTCTGTTTCTACAGGCTACTCTGTGACAGTTCAATTGTTTAATGTTAGGGAATGTCGGAGTAGATTTCCATAGCCACTCTTGCTTGTCTAGATAGCACCTTTTTGTGTACAAATAAATACTACCTGGAGAGAAAGTTTGAATTAAGAAACATGCCCATTGGTAAGTACATGTTTTTTTAAAGTACAGCTTAAAACAATTAGAGAGTTCCTCTCTAATTGCACAAAATTTGTATTCCAAGTTGAAGACTACACATTGCATAGGAATTCATGCATTGAAATGTATTTAAAATGTTATGTTATGGATTTGCTAGAACCCCATCCTAGAGTACAATCCCATCATAAAATCTGTCAACCTAAAATAAATAAATACTGGAACTGAAGAACAGAAATAAATCAATGTTGAATTTCCTTTACATCAGCTGAGTATGTATTGTACATAATGGGTTGGTTTGAGATGTTCATAATAAAAAGAATAACAGTAAAAATTGCAGTGAATGTACTGAAAATACACTGAGTATACAAAACATAAGGAATAGCTAAATATTACGAAGGTGTTCCTAATGTTTGGTATGACTGAATAGAAGATGACTATGAGTAAGTATTTTACTTCAGAGAACTGTCTCCTTAGTGATTCTGAGTAATCTAATAGCAAATTTAGACCTTGGACAAGATATACACTGCCGCCAGAAAGTATTCTCACCCCTTGACTTTTTCCACATTATGTTGTGTTACAGCCTGAAATTTAAATGGATTAAATTGAGATTTTTTTTGTCTCTGGCCTACACACAATAACCCATCATGTCAAAGTGGAATTATGTTTTAAATGTTTACAAATGAAGAAAAAGGAAAGGTCTTGATTCAAAAAGTATTCACCACCTTTCTTATGGCAAGCCTAAATAAGTTCAGGTGTAATTATGTGACTTGTTATTAAGCACATTTTAAGGTGCATGGACTCACTCTTCAAGCAATACAAATGTTTAATAGGAGTTTTGAATGACTGCCTCATCTCTGTACCCAACACATACAATTATCTGTAAGATCCCTCAGTCGATCAGTGAATTTCAAACACAGATTCAACCACAAAAACCTGTGAGGTTTCCCAATAACTCGCAAAGAAGGGCACCTGTTGGTACAGTAGATGTGTAAAAATAAAAAAGCAGACATTGAATATCCTTTTGAGCATGGTGAAGTTATTAATTACACTTTGGATGTTGTATAAATACACCCAGTTACTACAAAAATACAGGCGTCCTTCCTACCTTGGTTAACAGAGAGGAAGGAAACCGCTCAATTATTTCACCATTAGGCCAATGGTAATTTTAACAGTTAGCATTTAACGGCTGTGATAGGTGAAAACTGAGGATGGATCAACAACATACTAACCTAAATGACAGAGTGAAAAGAAGGAAGCCTGTACAGAATACAAATATTCCAAAACATGCATTCTGTTTGCAATAAGGCAAAGTAAAGCTGCAAAAAATGGGGCAAATTAACTTTATGTCCTGAATACAAAGTATTATGTTTGGGGCACATCCAACACATCACAAGAGTACCACTCTTCATATTTTCAAGCATGGTGGTGGCTTCATTATGTTATGGGTATGCTTGTCATCGGCAAGTACTAGGAAGTTTTTTTTATGATAAAAAGAAACAGAATAGAGCTAAGCAGAGGCAAAAATTCTAGATGAAAACCTGGTTCAGTCTGCTTTTCAACAGGCAGTGGGAGACAAATTTCACATTTCATCAGGACACTAACCTAAAATTACAGTTAATTACGGCCTAATTACAGTTTTGACTTAAATCGAATAAACAACCAACTTGACAGAGCTTGAAGAATTTAAAAAAGAATAATGTGAAAATATTGTACAATCCAAATTTGCAAACCTCTTAAAGACTTAGCCACAAAGACTCACAGCTGTAATTGCTGTTAAAGGGGATTCTAACGTGTATTGACTCAGGGGTGCGAATACTTATGTAAATGAGATATTAGTGTACCTCGTTCTCAATAAATTAGCAAAAATATTTAAACACATGTTCTCACTTGGTCATTATGGGGTATTGTGTGTAGATGGGTGAGAAAACAAATCAATTTAATCCATTTTGAATTCAGGCTGTAACAACAAAATGTGAAATGAATCAATGGATATGAATACAGTCATGGCCAAACATTTTGAGAATGACACAGATATTAATTTCCACAAAGTTTTCTGTGTCTTTAGATATTTTTGTCAGATGTTACTATGGAATACTGAAGTATAATTACAAGCATTTCATAAGTGTCAAAGGCTTTTATTGACAATTACATGAAGTTGATGCAAAGAGTCAATATTTGCAGTGTTGACCCTTCTTTTTCAAGACCTCCGCAATCCACCCTGGCATGCTGTCAATTAACTTCTGGGCCACATCCTGACTGATGGCAGCCCATTCTTGCATAATCAATGCTTGGAGTTTGTCAGAATTTGTGGGTTTTTGTTTGTTCTCAATGGGATTAAGGTCTGGGGAGATTCCTGGCCAGGGACCCAAAATATTGATGTTTTGTTCCCCAAGCCACATAGTTATCACTTTTGCCTTATGGCAAGGTGCTCCATCATGCTGGAAAAGGCATTGTTCATCACCAAACTGTTCCTGGATGGTTGGGATAAGTTACTCTCGGAGGATGTGTTGGTACCATTCTTAGATTCATGGCAAAATTGTGAGTGAGCCCACTCCCTTGGCTGAGAAGCAACCCCACACATGAATGGTCTCAGGATGCTTTACTGTTGGCATGACACAGGACTGATGGTAGCGCTCACCTTGTCTTCTCCGGACAAGCTTTTTTCCGGATGCCCCAAACAATCGGAAAGGGATTCATCAGAGAAAATGACTTTACCCCAGTCCTCAGCAGTCTAATCCCTGTAACATTTGCAGAATATCAGTCTGTCCCTGAAGTTTTTCCTGGAGAGAAGTAGTTTCTTTGCTGCCCTTCTTGACACCAGGCCATCCAACAAAAGTCTTTGCCTCACTGTGCGTGCAGATGCACTCACACCTGCCTGCTGCCATTCCTGAGCAAGCTCTGTACTGGTGGTGCCCCGATCCCGCAGCTGAATCAACTTTAGGAGACGGTCCTGGCGCTTGCTGGACTTTCTTGGACGCCCTGAAGCCTTCTTCACAACAATTGAACCGCTCTCCTTGAAGTTCTTGATGATCAGATAAATAGTTGACTTAGGTGCAATCTTACTTGCAGCAATATCCTTGCCTGTGAAGCCCTTTTTGTGCAAAGCAATGATGACTGCACGTGTTTACTTGCAGGTAACCATGATTGACAGAGGAAGAACAATGATTCCAAGCACCACTGCATGAAGCTTCCAGTCTGTTATTCGAGCTCAATCAGCATGACAGAGTGATCTCCAGCCTTGTCCTCGTCAACACTCACACCGGTGTTAAAGAGAGAATCACTGACATGATGTCAGCTGGTCTTTTTGTGGCAGGGCTGAAATGCAGTGGAAATGTTTTTTGGGGATTCAGTTAATTTGCATGGCAAAGAGGGACTTTGTAATTAATTGCAATTCATCTGATCACTCTTCATAACATTCTGGAGTATATGCAAATTGCCATCATACAAACTGAGGTAGCAGACTTTGTGAAAATTAATATTTGTGTCATTCTCAAAACTTTTGGCCACGACTGTACTTTCCAAAGGCACTGTATCTGTTAAAAGATATAAGAGGGATAAAAAGATCTTTATTGTTATTAGTATGTATTATATGGGCAGGGCCAGCTCCAGGCATAAGCGTCATAAGCGGTCGCTTAGGGACCCAGGACGCTAGAGAGCCCAACCTCCCCCCAAAAAAGAATAGTAGAATACATAAGGTGCAAGTTCGAAATTTGGTAGTGCATCAGACATTTGTATCTTGTTATGTCAGTCACTGACAGTCACTCAATTAGCCATGCCAGCTAACAATTTTTCAAATGGTAAATGAGTCTAGCCAGCTATCAAAATTTGTAGTAATCATAGCCAAATACCGACCGGTCACGGAGGGCACGTGCCCAGGGGCCCCCATTTATTCTGTTAGTCACTCTCACTCAGATATCATTAACAAGGCATAAGTTATGGCAAAATGTGTAGTTGTGCAGGAAATTTCCTTAAACTGATTTTTTTTTTTATCTCCACCGCATGGCAAAATGGGTAGAATTGCAGGAAATTAGCTGTAAAATGACAAATATTTTCTTTCTGCCCCATGGCAAAATTAGTAGAATTATATGACATTTTTTATAAAATTGCTCAAATGTAACTCCACCCCATGGCAAAATGTGTAGAATTGCAGGAAATTCACTTTAAAACGTAAATGTCTCTCTGCCTTCAAGGGGTGGGGGGGGGGGGGGTGGTCACTAAAACGTTTTGCCCATGATGTGGGGAGGTGTCACAGCTGTTTGAAGGAGCGGACCAAAATGCACCGTGTTCGTAGTTCCGCATATTTATTAAACGTGAAACTGAATGCAATACACATAAATACTTGAAAACACAAAAACAACAAACCGTGACGCAGAGAGGACAACACACTACTCAAAAGATAATAACCCACAAACAGGAAGAGGAAAACCCCTACTTAAATATGATCTCTAATCAGAGGCAATGAGGATCAGCTGCCTCCAATTAGAGATCAACCCCAAACAATCACAGCATAGAAATAGAAAAACTAGAACTCTTCGGTCTCTTCGGACTGGGGAGACGCACTAAAGGCTGAGTGCTCACAGCAGGCACTGGCTGTACCGGGTTATGAATGCGCACTGAAGGGAGAGTGCGAGGAGCAGGAATCGGTCTCACCGGACTGGGGAGACGCACTAAAGGCCGAGTGCTCACAGCAGGCACTGGCTGTACCGGGTTATGGATGCGCACTGAAAGGAGAGTGCGAGGAGCAGGCACAGGACGTACTGGGCCGCGGATGCGCACTGGAGGTCTGGAGCGTATGGCTTGCACAACCCACCCTGGCTGGATGCTCAACTCAGCTCGACAACTGCAGGGTGCGGACACAGATCGCACCGGCCTGTGAATGCGCCCTGACGACACAGTGCGCATCACCACACAACACGGTGCCTGCCCCGTCACTTGCTCCCCACAGTAAGCACGGGGAGTTGGCTCAGGTCTCCACCCTAACTCTGCCAAACTTCCCATGTGCCCCCTCCCAAAAAATTGGGGGGAATGCCGCTCGTGCTTCCTTCGTTGTCTTGCCTGTTGATCTCGTCACTGTACTTCCCTCGCTGCTCCCACCTGTTCCCATGGGAGGCGATCCATTCCAGCCTGGATTTCCTCCCACGTCCAGGATCCTTTTCCCTCCAGTATGTCCTCCCATGTCCACGACTCCCGCTGCTCCATTCCACGCTGCTTGGTCCTTTGTTGGTGGGTTATTCTGTCACGGCTGTTTGAAGGAGCGGACCAAAATGCAGCGTGTTCGTAGTTCCACATATTTATTAAACGTGAAACTGAATGCAATACACATAAATACTTGAAAACACAAAAACAACAAACCGTGACGCAGAGAGGACAACACACTACTCAAAAGATAATAACCCACAAACAGGAAGAGGAAAACCCCTACTTAAATATGATCTCTAATCAGAGGCAATGAGGATCAGCTGCCTCCAATTAGAGATCAACCCCAAACAATCACAGCATAGAAATAGAAAAACTAGAACTTAAACATAGAAATAGAAAACATAGAACAACCCACAACACATCCTGTCACGCCCTGCCCTATTCTACTATAGAAAATGACATCATACTAAGGTCAGGACGTGACAGGAGGGGCCCCCAACCAAACCTTGCTTAGGGCCCCCTAAAGGGTAGAGCCGACCCTGTATAGGGGTATACCATTAACTTTATCCTCTATTGTTCCAGTGCTAAAGTGATGTACATTGCCAAGGGGAGGCTGAGCGCTAATAACACAGACCGTTGTTTGAGGGAAGAAGTATTCAACTTTCTTGTGGCATTTTAGACTCCTCGAATGTTGAGTCTCCTCTGCTGTGTGTGTTATGTAAACGTAACCTGGGACCTGGGTGGCAAAGTGATTGGGCATTGGCAATGACAGAAATAATGATTGAAAATGAAGTGCTGTTGGACCGGTAATTAAAACACTGATGGGCTTGGAATCAAGTGTGTTAGTGCTCATTAGGGGTACTGGCCAGCGGTTGCGTTTACAAATGAACAAGCAACCTTCTCCAGGGGCCCTTCAGCGGAAATATTCCCAGACGCTTCAAATCAAGTTTGCCTCTCCAAAAGAACAATCGCTTTTGGCACCTGCTCGATAGTTAAGCAATCCTTAGGTGTTGGCAATAAATGTGGCAATATTGTGGTGTAAAGTACACATATCTATATAATACTTTACTATTTATATTTTTGACAAATTTAACTCCATTACATTCCTAAAGAAAATAATGTACTTTTTACTACATACAATTTCCCTGACACCAAAAAGTACTCTTTACGTTTCGAATGCTTAGCAATTCACACACTTATCAAAAGAGCATCCCTACTCCCTCTTATCTGGTGGACTCACTAAACACAAATGCTTTATTTGTAAATGATGTCTGAGTGTTGGAGTGTGCCGCTGGTTATACATAAATAAAAAAATAAAAAATAAAATCATGCCATCTGGTTTGCATAAAGAGATACTTTAGGATTTTGGCAATGAAGACCTTTATCTACTTCCTCAGAGTCAGATTAACTCGTGGATACCATTTTTGTCTCTGTGTGCAGTTTGAAGGAAGTTGCTAACAAGCGTTACTACAATTACTAATCAACATTAGTGTAATGACTGGAAGCCTATGGTATCTATAGCACAATGACTGGAAGTCTATGATAACTGCTAGCATGCTAGTAGATACACTAAAAGTATGTGGACACCTCCTCGTAGAACATCCCATTCCAAAATCATGGGCATTAATATGGAGTTGGTTCCCCATTTGCTGCTACAACAGCCTCCACTCTTCTGGGAAGGCTTTCCACTAGATGTTGGAACATTGCTGTGGGGACTTGCCTCCATTCAGCCACAAGAGTATTAGTGAGGTCAGGCACTGATGTTCGGTGATTAGGCCTGGCTCACGGTCGGAGTTCCATTTCATCCCAAAGGTATCTTTGGGACAAACTATTTCTGTATGGACATTGTCATGCTAAAACATGAAAGGGCCTTCCCCAATCTGTTGCCACAAAGTTGGAAGCACAGAATCGTATGGAATGTCATTGTATGCTTAGCGTTAAGATTTCCCTTCAATGCAACTAAGGGGCCTAGCCAGAACCATGAAAAACAGCCCCAGACCAATATTCTTCCTCCATCAAACTTTACAGTTGGCACTATGCATTGGGGAAGGTACCGGTCTCCTGGCATCTGCCAAACCCAGATTGGTCCGTCGGACTGCCAGATGGTGAAGCATGATTCGACACTCCAGAGAACGCCTTTCCACTGCTCCAGAGTTCAATGGCGGCGAGCTTTACACCATTCCAGACAATGCTTGGCATTGCGCATGGTGATTTTAGGCTTCTGTGCAGCTGCTCGACCATGGAAACTCATTTCATGAAGCTCTCGACTAACAGTTCTTGTGCTGACGTTGCTTCCAGAGGCATTTTGGATCTCGGTAGTGAAGGTTGCAACCGAGGACAGACAATTATTATGCGCTACGCACTTCGGCGGCCAATTCTGTAAGCTTGTGTGGCCTAACACTTTGCGTTCGAGCCGTTGCGGCTCGTAGACATTTCAATTCACAATAACAGCACTTGTGTGTATTAGGTAGTTGTTGTGGAATTGTTAGATTACTTGTTAGATATTACTGCGCTGTTAGAACTAGAAGCACAAGCATTTCGTTACACTCAAATTAACATCTGCTAACCATGTATCTGCTAACCAATAAAATTTGATTTGATTAGACTTACAGTTGACCGGGGTAGTTGGTATCCTATAATACTGCCACTTTGAATGTCACTGAGCTCTTCTGTACAGGCCATTCTACTGCCAATGTTTGTCTTTGGAGATTGGATGGCTGTGTTCTCGATTTTACACACCTGTCAGCAATGGGTGTGGCTGAAATAGCAGAATCCACTCATTTGAAGGGGTGTACCATAGACTTCCAGTCATTGCGCTAGTTAGCATTGGCTTGCAAAACTACCTCTAACTTACTTCATACTGGATGCAGAGACATAAAAATGTTATCCATGAGTTCATATGACTCTGGGGAAATAGATTCATTTAGTTTAAGGAATTTGAAATTATTTATACTTTGATACTTAAGTATATTTTAGGAATTACATTTACTTTTGATACTTAAGTATATTTAACATCTAATTATTTCAGTCTTTTATCAAGTAGAATTTTACTGGGTTACTTTCACTTTTACTTGAGTTATTTTTTTTACTTAATTAAGTATGACAATTGGGTACTTTTTCCACCACTGGGCAAATGTTACTTATATGGGAAGGAACTACACAGATTGTATAACCTGCTGAGCTCTCATGTGCTTCTTAATAAATCATTGGGAGTCGCTGCTGTCATTTGGCTAGGCCGCTCATACACACTACACCATCTCAGAGCTGGAGTGGAGAGACTGCCTGAGCAGTGGTAGATTACATCACCTAGCTAATTTGATCAGGTTTAACCTCAAGCCCCTGGTCATCCATGCTGAACATATGGCTGCTCTGGGTACTCATTCGACACCTCTGCTTGTTACCCAGGGACCTTGCAATGCCTTATCTATTTAGATAATAATTAAATTCAAGTGGAAAGGACCATGCTGAATCCACACAAAATGTGCTTTCATATATCTCCGAGTGTAGACAGTTCATGGGAGGATATCTGTTATTTGGTGACTGTCAGTAAAAATGTAAATTCTCATTAAGCTCAATTATGGCACAGAGGCTAGCACATCCATTGAGACAACCTTCAAGCATATAATTTCCTCAGCTGACAGACACCTAATAACACAATATTTAGTTATTACTACTCAGATTATCCTTTATCCGTGTAGTTTTAGAATCATTGAGTACATGATTGACTAGCCATATTTTGAGAGAGAGGGAGCGAGATTGAATGATTTAATGAAACAGTTGTGTACCTCTGTAACTAGCCTCATTTCAGATATGCCAACCAAGGCCTCCATAGCAATTATAAATCATCAAGAACATGCAATTTGAACAGATGGCAAGGTAAAACACTGCTTACTTCCATGAAAACTGAAAGCATTGCTCCATCAATCACATTTCAGTTTGTTTTCATGTAGCTCAGTGCTGATTTACATAGGTACAGTAGGCTACCTACTTAATTAAACATAGTCCATCTGCATATTTTCAGTAACTTTGTTCTGTTTCTGACTCAGATTAAACCCACCATGTAGGCTATTGTGGGTATAACACTATAGTAACGGTAATAATAATACTTTAGGAATAACAGTAAAAATATAGTTTGCCAAAAAACTCCTGGTAGTTTGCCAAAAACCCACATCTGGCAAGGAACAAAGCTTAGACACAGACATCATTTAATGATGTAAAGTGGCCTGTCTTCCAGTAAGTAAAATTGTGCATATATGTCTTCTTCAACCTCGTGTTTCGTTTGGGTTTGCGACTACATCGGACCTTGGCTGCAGCTCGTTGTCACCTGTTCTGATATGCTAATTATTAACGCACATGTTTTATACCCTCAGGTCAGAAATGGGCGTTTCTCTGGGCGTAACTAGTTACGAATTTTACTCAGATACAATTTAGACAACTAACTTCACATTTCATCCTTACAAAACATTCTCTTTGATCTGGACATTTTTCACACAACGTACAGTATGCAACCATCAGTTACATATTGTGAAAACTTTTCATGTTACAATGTTTTCATTAACTTTTAATAACATACGAAACATTCATTTTCATATTCCATCTAGCGTCATTACTACCATTTTGGCTGACGAAACATATTGTCCCAAAATCCATTTATTGCATGCTTCTGTTCTGAGGTAGGTTCTCCATAGGCCCATCATACATTCCATTCCTCCATACTGAGAGGACAAAGGATTTTGTCTGCTGCCTAAAGATTTACAATGGGTGGAAGGTGTCATAAAACCCCCACCTCCATACCTCTCGATTTCTCCCCCTCTGGTGGGTGTGAGAGATATAATCTGTAGGAGTGTGGTCCATGGTAAGCTGACCTGAACAGGCCAGTCATGACAGTCCCCCTCTGGTGGGTTAAACTTGGAAGGATTCTGCATGTTGCAACCCACCATAAGAATGACCATCGGATGTCCTGGTTTGTGGATCATCGTAGCAGTCCACCCCTGGTGGTTTACCCCAGTAGGATTTCTGCAAGCTGCAGATCACCACCAGAATGGACATGGGAGGTCTGGCGGTGGCTCTGTGTTCCCGGACCGTCGTACGGTTGTCTCGGCTAGTGGATCTATGCAGTAACTTGGCAGGCGTTAATAACGCACAACACTCAGGCAATACATCATTACATTTCTTCCCCAAATGAACGGCGTTGTGGCTCTAACTGGTGATTGTATGGGGAACTTGTTTATGGCTCTATCACTTCCTAAGTGTCAAAGGAAATGAAACAAAAATGAATAAAAACATAATCAGAAGACATACAAAATATAGCTACCACATCTTAATCATCTAATTTGGACTATGTTCTATATATGTCCAAGGTCTTGGCTAAATGACTATCATGGCATTGTCTCTAATGTCATATCTAGGGCAATCCTACTTGAAGGTGGGTAGTTAAGGCACTTGGAACAATGGCACCCTGAATGACAACGCTCACATTGGGGACATTACCGGGCTGACCTAGCGAATTTGAGAGAGGAGGCTGGGGATGCTGTGGATGGACCCCCTGATGGGGTTTCAGGATCTATTGCTAACTTTCCGAAAATTGGGATTGCTTCCATCCCATGGGTGATCCTAGTATAAGACCTAATTAGGTCTTCCATTGCATGTGTGCCTGTGTATGTAGTAGGTGAACACGACCAAGGATCATGGTAACAGTCAGGATACTGTCCGGCACCGTCCAAGAGCTGATGACAGACCGATATTTTGGCTTGTAGTCAGTCGGGTCAACTAAAAGTGCCTCAACCAGTACACTAAGATCAACAGTCATTGGTCCCTCGTACTGGATTTGGTTTTGAATGACTTGTGGTAATTCAAGGGAACACTTAGCAAAAGGGTTAGGCGTTTCAATCTCTGTGTCTATCCTGTCATAGGGAAGTTGGTATAGAGCGAGGTCGTCTATGTGGATAATCGCCCCCTCTGGTACCTTAACAAAAACAGTCTGATTGGGGAGGTTCAATTGGGTGGTTGAGTCATGGCGTTCGTAAGTAAATAGTGGCGGACGCGAACCATCGATTCCCTACAACCTCCACTTGTGTGGTGGTGGCCCCATCCCTTGCTTTTAGTTTGGCTCTACAGCGTTCTTCGCTGGTGATAGGCTTAAGACCACAAAGACGCTCAGTGTTATCCCTGACAAACGGTTTGCTAGGACAGAGGTAGTGGATGTCTTTGGATAGAGTACACATTAACAGATTAGGGGTGAGATAGAAATCTGGATTGTTTTCCTGATAAGCTACGACTGGGGCTGTGGCAATTTTCACATGGGTACTGTCGCGCCAAAATCCTACATTTAGAACCATTTTCAATCTATCGATATTCTCCAGTTCAACAACTGGCAGCGTCAACTGGCACAGTCATGGTTCATGACCTCTACTAGCATTCCTGCAGACAGGAGGGTTCAGGAGAGTAGCGTGTGTGTTTACCACCAGAATAGTGTCCTGATTTTTCAGATTTTCATATTTGGGACAGCACAGCGCAAGACAATATCTATAGTGACAACACGCATATCTTGTAGCTGGGAAGAGAAGACAATATGTTAGGTGCAATGTACTGATCTCCTGGAAGGGATCAGCTGAGAGTACTTAAGGATTTTCTTAGTACCTCTGACTTGCTAGGTTTCTGTCTATTCGGTGCTGGCTAGCACCCCTTCTATTCCCATGGGGGGAGTGTACAACTTGATTTGGTTCCTGTGGACCCACTTTTACGTGGTGTTTTGTCGACCTTTGCTGATTCTGATTTGATAAGCTACAGGTGACAGCTTCACCACAATCTTGTGTGGCCCCATCCAGTGGGGCAGGAACTTTGTCGCTACGCCTGCAGGTTTGGTGTATATGTAGTACCACATCTTATCCCCGACCTCGAACACCTGGTGTGAGGCCTTTTTGTCTTAATAGGTCTTGTCACCTTCTGCACTTCTCTCCAACTTTCCTTGAGCATACGCAAAGGTAGTTTGGAGGTGGTTTCGCAAGTCCGTCACGTATTGATGAACTGTGTAGGCGGTGGCTGCAGCGACATCTCCCGGGTTGGTACAGGAGATGCAGTGGAAGTGTCATTTGCCAGCCCATCATCATCTCGAATGGTGTTATTTCTGTAGACCTGTTGCGTGTGGCTCTGATCACCATCAGTACCAGTGGGAGTTTGAGGTCCCAATCTTTGTGGTTGGCTGCCACATATTTCCTCAGGATTCTGATGATTGTCTGATTGCTCCTTTCTACCCTGCCGGAGCTCCTAGGGTTGTGAGCGATGTGGAGTTTAGCTTTGACTCCCAGGAGGAGCCACAGTTCAGCCATTATAGCTGCCGAAAAGTGGGTTCCTCTGTCACTGTCCATTGTTTCTCCTGGCAGGCCAAAACAACTGAAAACGTGGTTGAGCAAAAGAACGGCCGTGGTTTCCGCTGTGTCATTGGTTGTGGGCAGGCACTCCACCCACTTTGTGAATGCGCAAGTCACTGTGAGGAGATACTTGTTACCTCTGGCTGACCTGGCAACTGGGCCGACCCAGTCGATCTGGATCGAGCTCCATGGGTAAGACACATCCTTGTGTTGCAGGGGTGCTCTGTGAAGTGGCTTGGAGGGTTGAAACTGGTGGCAAACTAGACACCCCCTCACGTAATGTGCCACGTCTTGTTCCATGTGAGGCCAGTGGGCCACCTGTCGCAATGTTTCACATGTAGGCTTGACGCCCCGATGGCCTCCACATGGCTCGGCGTGGGCATTGGCTATCATTATCCTCCTCTGTGTTTTAGGAACCACCCACCTTCGTGTGGCGTCAGTTTCTAAAACATAAACCAGTAGGTTATCTACAAGTGTCAGGTATTGTTTAACCTGTTATGGATAGGGGGCAGTATTTTCACGGCCGGATAAAAAACGTACCCGATTTAATCTGATTATTACTCCTGCCCAGAAACTAGAATATGCATATAATTATTAGCTTTGGATAGAAAACACTTCAAAGTTTCTAAAACTGTTTGAATGGTGTCTGTGAGTATAACAGAACTCATTTGGCAGGCCAAAACCTGAGAAGATTCTGTACAGGAAGTACCCTGTCTGACCATTTCTTGGCCTTCTTGATCATCTCTATCCAAACCAAGGGATCTTTGCTGTTACGTGACACTTCCTACAGCTCCCATAGGCTCTCAGAAGGCGGCAAAAAGCTGAATCGTGGCTTTGCAGGCCCTGGCTGAAAAACAGTAGTGCATTTTGATAGTGGTCGATCAGAGTACAGAGACTGGCGCGCGCGTGCACAAGGTGACCCCGTGTTTTTATTCTTTCGTCTTTGAACGTAAACAACGACTCCTGGTCAGAATATTATCGCTTTTTTACGAGAAAAATAGCATAAAAATTGATTTTAAACAGCGGTTGACATAGTTCGAAGTACGGCAATGGAATATTTAGAATTTTTTTGTCATGAAACGCGTCGGGCGCGTAACCCTTCGTCACCCTTGGATAGTGTCTTGAACGCACGAACAAAACGCCGCTATTTGGATATAACAATGGATTATTTTGAACCAAACCAACATTTGTTATTGAAGTAGCAGTCCTGGGAGTGCATTCTGACGAAGAACAGGAAAGGTAATCAACCTTTTCTAATAGTAAATCGGAGTTTAGTGAGGGTCAAACTTGGTGGGTGTCAAAATACCTAGCCGTGATGGCTGGGCTATCTACTCAGAATATTGCAAAATGTGCTTTCACCGAAAAGCTATTTTAAAATCGGACATAGCGAGTGCATAAAGGAGTTCTGTATCTATAATTCTTAAAATAATTGTTATGTTTTTTGTGAACGTTTATCGTGAGTAATTTAGTAAATTCACCGGAAGTGTTCGGTGGGAATGCTAGTTCTGAACGTCACATGCTAATGTAAAAAGCTGTTTTTTGATATAAATATGAACTTGATTGAACAAAACATGCATGTATTGTATAACATAATGTCTGTTTGGATGCTCAAGATGCAAAAATCACAGAGGCGGCCATGGTGTCTGCGGTAACGCGTAGCCATGTAGAATCCTGGGAAATGTGGTACAGGGGGCAGTATTTTCACGGCCGGATGAAAAACGTACCCAAATTAAACGGCCTACTACTCAGGCCCAGGAACTGGAATATGCATATTATTAGTAAATTTGGATAGAAAACACTCTGACGTTTCTAAAACTGTTTGAATGATGTCTGTGAGTATAACCTCTCTGGGCTAGGTGGGACGAATTCGTCCCACCTACGTAACAGCCAGTTGAATCCTGTGGTGCGATTTTCAAAACGTTTGAAATGCTATTACTTCAATTTCTCAAACATATGACTATTTTACACCATTTTAAAGACAAGACTCTCGTTAATCTAACCACACTGTCCGATTTCAAAAAGGCTTTACAACAAAAGCAAAACATCAGATTATGTCAGCAGAGTACCCAGCCAGAAATAATCAGACACCCATTTTTCAAGCTAGCATATAATGTCACATAAACCCAAACCACAGCTAAATGCAGCACTAACCTTTGATGATCTTCATGAGATGACAACCCTAGGACATTATGTTATACAATACATGCATGTTTTGTTCAATCAAGTTCATATTTATATCAAAAACCAGCTTTTTACATTAGCATGTGACGTTCAGAACTAGCATACCCCCCGCAAACTTCCGGTGAATTTACTAAATTACTCACGATAAACGTTCACAAAAAACATAACAATTATTTTAAGAATTATAGATACAGAACTCCTCTATGCACTCGATATGTCCGATTTTAAAATAGCTTTTCGGTGAAAGCACATTTTGCAATATTCTCAGTAGATAGCCCGGCATCACAGGTCTAGCTATTTAGACACCCACCAAGTTTAGCACTCACCAAAATCAGATTTACTATAAGAAAAATGTTATTACCTTTGCTGTCTTCGTCAGAATGCACTCCCAGGACTTCTACTTCAATAACAAATGTTGGTTTGGTTCAAAATGCGTTCAAGACACTATCCGAAAGGGTAAATAAGGGTGACGAGCATGGCGCAATTCGTGACAAAAAAATTCTAAATATTCTATTACCGTACTTCGAAGCATGTCAACCGCTGTTTAAAATCAATTTTTATGCCATTTTTCTCATAAAAAAGCGATAATATTCCGACCGGGAATCTGCGTTTAGGTAAACAGAGGAAAGAAAATAAAGCATTCGGTCAACTCGGGCACGCGCCTAAGCCCACAGTACTCTGATCGGCCACTTGCCAAACGCAATAAAGTGTTTCAGCCAGAGCCTGCCTCGATATTGTTCAGCTTTTTCCCGGGCTCTGAGAGCCTATGGGAGCCGTAGGAAGTGTCACGTTAGAGCAAAGATCCTAAGTCTTCAATAAAAACAGCCTAGATGAAACACATCTTGTCAGACAGGCCACTTCCTGCATGGAATCTTCTCAGGTTTTGGCCTGCCATTTGAGTTCTGTTATACTCACAGACACCATTCAAACAGTTTTAGAAACGTTAGGGTGTTTTCTATCCAAAGCCAATAATTATATGCATATTCTAGTTACTGGGCAGGAGTAGTAACCAGATTAAATCGGGTACGTTTTTTATCCGGCCGTGTCAATACTGCCCCATAGCCCTAACAGGTTAAACAATTCTCTCAACTGATGTCGTTCAGTGTCATTGACAAGTGCATCAGCCTCCGACAGTTGTTGTACTACCTGTGCTTGGAAACTAGGATATGGTTTGGCAACATTGTACAGGTCTTCATTGGGTGGTGACGGCATGTCAATGGTGGGAGAATCATTGGTTGTTACCTCAAAAAGGGTGTACCTCACATGCAGGAGGAGATGCGATATCGTCCTCCATGACGATGGAGTATAATAACAGGTTGTTGTCAGAATCGACATCCAGCCTGAACGTCGATGTGTCGTCAAGTGGCAATACAGGAGTTATTGTATACAGCATACCATCCTCACCACCTAGGTCTAGGGAGGACGGAAGAGGCCAAATCACGGGAACAACAAGTTCAAAATCATGGAAGAAGTAATCAATCAATGTTCCTAGCTCAGTGTGCCGAGGAATGGAAATATCCGCTTGAGTCAGATTCTGTACCAGGAGGGAAGTGGATCTAGCGTTTAGTTCCAACAGCGGGTTGCCATTGATAGTTAGCTCCAAGTCGAATAGTCGCGGAGAGGGTTGGAAAAACGCAGTGGTGCCTTCCATCCGGTATCCGGGCGCCAGGTTCAGGTTCTTGCTGGAATCACCATGGCGGACTCAGTTATCCCCTTGCAGGCTTCAGGTATAGTCTGCCCAGATGCCATTCGCACCGGGTCGAAAGACCATGCATATTGGTTTGGCTGTGCCAAAGAACTTAGTGTATGGTATCGAGTTTAACACCCAATCTTACCAAAATGTCCACTCCCACATAGACTGTATGTAGGAGGTTGACGACAACCAGTAGGTAGTGAGATGCTTCCTTGGTTCCAATGTGGATTGATAGCGTACACACCCCTATAGCACTGAGTGTCGCCTGGGGAGTCGTTCCCAGTGGAAATCTGAACATTTTCGGAACAAGGGGGTGGCAGTTAGCCGTTTTTGAAATGAACATATCCAAACTGATTGTGGATTTTTCCGACCAGGTTGCCAGTATGGCATCCTCAACCATAGTGCAGTTTAGGCACACGCCACCTATCAGAGCAGGGTGGTAAGTGTCGGCTGGTGAATCACCCAAGCCACACAGGAAAACCTCATGTTTGGTTAAGTTCTGAGTTGAACTTGTCACCTTGTCATTTGCCACCAATGGCGGACTCATGACCAATTTCATCGGGGTCGAACCCATATCGTTGCGCAATGTATGGTATGTGGCCTTGGAAGAATGCGGTAAAGTCAATGGAGTTGGCATAGTTATTTGTGACCAGATACCAAACGGTCAATTAAATCTATCCCAATCAGCATCCGTTCGGTGTCAATGCTAGTCACGTACACAGGGTGGATCAGTGACACACATTCCAAGTTGAGTTTAAGTAGCCTCTTGACGGTCTCCGTCCCGTATGCGGGATCAACATCCAGCGAAAAATCCTATCGCCATATTCATAACAAAATGTAATATATATATTTTTTCAAATATAGGACTATTTTATATCGTTTTATAGATACACCTCTCCTGAATCGAACCACGTTGTCCGATTTCAAAAAGGCTTTACAGCAAAAGCAAAACATTAGATTATGTTAGAGGAGTATATCGTAAAAGTAGCCACATAGCCATTTTCCGACCAACCACATGCATCACAAATAACAAAAAAACAGCTAAATGCAGCACTAACCTCTGACAATCTTCATCAGATGACACTCCTAGCACATCATGTTACACAATACATGCATTCTTTTGTTCGATAAAGTTCATATTTATATATAAAAACAGCATTTTACATCGGCGCGTGACGTTGACTAACTATTTCCCCTCAAATGCATCCGGTGAAACAGCGCTACAATTTACTAAATTACTATTCGAAAACATTTTTAAAATGTAATATTGTTATTCTAAGATTTATAGATTAACATCTCTTGAAAGCACCTGCAATGCCAGATTTAAAAATAACTTTACTGGGTAATCACACTTTGCGATAAAAGGGGATGCGATACTCAGAAAAATAGGCTACCGTTACAGGTCAGCGCCATCTTGGAACAATCGCATATCAAATTTACTCTTGTATACTATTGTCAATAATCCCTTACCTTTGATTATCTTCATCAGAAGGCACTTCCAGGAATCCCAGGTCCACAACAAATGTATTTTCGTTCGAAAAAGTTAATCCTTTATGTCCCAATAGCTTGTTGTTGTCAGCGCGTTCTGAAGGCTGCACCAAAAGTACCGTCATCCGCGGGACTCCTCTCTTACCAAAATGGAAAAAATATATATTTAAGTTCGTTCAAACATGTCAAACGTTGTATAACATAAATCTTTAGGGCCTTTTTCAACCAGAGCTCCAATAATATTCAAGGGGGACGATTGCATTGTCTTTCAAAACGTTTCGAAAGGGGAGGGTAGCCAGGGGCGCCGGTGTCATAATGGTGATGGCCGTCCCCATGTGACCACGTTCCACAGACTCTCATTCTGTCAGTTTTCACAGTAAAAGACTCAAACCACTTTGTAAAGACTGGGGACATCTAGTGGAAGCAATAGGAAGTGCTCAATGAACCATAGCTCACGGTGTGATTTATAGGCAAAGTGATGAAGTTGAGTCCGCAATTCAGAATTCCACATCCTGTTACGATATGTCTCGGGGTTTTGACTGCCATATGAGTTCTGTTATACTCACAGACACCATTCAAACAGTTTTAGAAACTTTAGGGTGTTTTCTATCCAGAAGTATTAATTATATGCATATCCTAGCTTCTGAGTTTGAGTAGGAGGCCGTTTAATATGGGCACAATTCTTTTTCAAAAAGCGCAGTAGCGCCCCCTATCCTAGGCGAACTTCAAGAGGGTAGGAGACACTTGGTTGGAGGTGAGGTAGCTTGAGTGAAACCTCGAAGTTTCGTATCGCAACATTCCGTTTTCAACCAACGTTTTGCTGGGTCCACTGTCCTTTGAGTTCATCCAGCGAAGTTTCAGATATGAGGGAAATTGTTGAACCTGAATCTATCAGAGCATCAAAGGTCAAACAGTCCTCCAAGACTGCTCTAAGGTATGGCCTGTTCGAGTTGAATTTTCTCGTCATATCCCCAACAAAGTGGACTGGGTTGGAAGAACAGGGGCGGGGGGGGGGGGGGGGGGGGGTTGTTATCTGTGTCGATTTTCAAGACAGATACCCACCTTCGTGTCCCAGTGGGTCCTCCATCGGAATGGGAATCATCTGTTGCAACGCTGCTTACCTTGTGCGTCTCCACATCCGTATCAAAGTCTGTGGACAAAACCTGTGGGCTTGTGTCTAGAACGAGTGGTCCCTAGACAGGGTTTGAGGGAGGGCAGGCGGGGGTAATGGGAATGTTTTGCAACTTTCTCACTTGGTCTTTCTCATCCTTCATTAAATCAGCGACTTCGAGGAATTCTGCTGTTTTTTCATCCAGCTTGGTCATTGTGTTCATTAACTGATCATCTTTGGTCTGCAGCTTTTGGAATAGAACATTATTGCTTTGAGTGTTCCGTAGCATGGATTGTTAAAAGGTTCCTTTGTCTTATTTAGCCTCATGTTGCGTTTTGGGTTTACAACTAATTGGACCTTGGCTGCAGCTCGTGTTCCCTAGTCATCATGTTAATTTTTACCTCACATGTTTTATACTCTCGGGTCAGAAATAGGCGTTTCCGCCTTTAGGGCAAGTTCTCTGGGCGTAACTAGTTATGAGGCAAGGTGTGGATTTTACTCAGATCCAATTTAGACAACTAACTTCACATTTCATCTTTACAAAAACATTCTATTCGATCAGGACATTTTCCACAAAATGTACAATATGCAAACATCAGGTACATCTTGTGAAAACTCTTCAAGTTACAATGTTTTTGTTATAATGTCGTCATTTTACTTTTAATAACACAACAAAAACGACATTCATTTTCATATTCCATCTATCGTCATTACTGCCATTTTGGGTGACGAAACATATTGTCCCGAAGTCCATTTATTGCATGTTACTGTTCTGAGGTAGGTTCTCCATAGACCCATTATTCATTACATTCCTCCATAGTTAGAGGACAAATGGATTTCTTCTGCGGCCTTAAGATTTACAATGGGCGGGTGGTGTCATAAACTGCCCCCCCACCTCCATACCTCTCGATCTCTCCCCTGCTGGTGGGTGTGAGAGATATCTCTGTAGGATTATGATCCACAATAACCTGACCCGAACAGGTACATTGGCTAGCTAACATTATTTATTGCATTAACTAGCTAGCCAGCTAGTCACAATCCATATTTTGGCTGTCAAGTATTTAGCTAAGCCAACAAAATCATAGTTGGTTCATATAATGGCAGCTAGCTGATTTAGCTCAGTTACTAGTTACTGTACCATGATGTCTACCCAACTCGGCATTCATTATCCTCACACCACAGCTCCATCTCTCTCTGATCTCCATTTAACCTTCTCCTTCTTTCCTGCTAGTCTTTTTGTCTCCATCAAGGCTCAAAATTATAAGGCTGTGGTCCTGGTACTTGGTCTGGTCAACATTTTCTGCGAAACTGAATGTAGCTAGCTAGTGATGTACAGTGGGGGGGGAAAGTATTTGATCCCCTGCTGATTTTGTACATTTGCCCACTTACAAAGAAATGATCAGTCTATAATTTTAATAGTAGGTTTATTTGAACAGTGAGAGACAGAATAACAACTAAAAAAATCCAGGAAAACGCATGTCAAAAATGTTATAAAATGATTTGCATTTTAATGAGGGAAATAAGTATTTGACCCCTCTGCAAAACATGACTTAGTACTTGGTGGCAAAACCCTTGTTGGCAATCACAGAGGTCAGACGTTTCTTGTAGTTGGCCACCAGGTTTGCACACATCTCAGGAGTGATTTTGTCACACTCCTCTTTGCAGATCTTCTCCAAGTCATTAAGGTTTCGAGGCTGACGTTTTGCAACTCGAACCTTCAGCTCCCTCCACAGATTTTCTATGGGATTAAGGTCTGGAGACTGGCTAGGCCACTCCAGGACCTTAATGTGCTTCTTCTTGAGCCAGTGTGTTTTGGGTCATTGTCATGCTGGAATACCCATCCACGACCCATTTTCAATGCCCTGGCTGAGGGAAGGAGGTTCTCACCCAAGATTTGACGGTACATGGCCCCGTCCATCGTCCCTTTGATGCGGTGAAGTTGTCCTGTCCCCTTAGCAGAAAAACACCCCCAAAGCATAATGTTTCCACCTCCATGTTTGACGGTGGAGATGGTGTTCTTGGGGTATAAGGCAGCATTCCTCCTCCTCCAAACACGGTGAGTTGAGTTGATGTCAAAGAGCTCCATTTTGGTCTCATCTGACCACAACACTTTCACCAGTTGTCCTCTGAGTCATTCAGATGATCATTGGCAAACTTCAGACGGGCATGTATATGTATTCTTGAGCAGTGGGACTTTGCGGGCGCTGCAGGATTTCAGTCCTTCACGGCGTAGTGTTACCAATTGTTTTCTTGGTGACTATGGTCCCAGCTGCCTTGAGATCATTGACAAGATCCTCCCGTGTAGTTGTGGGCTGATTCCTCACCGTTCTCATGATCATTGCAACTCCACGAGGTGAGATCTTGCATGGAGCCCCAGGCCGAGGGATATTAACCTCTATGGGCTAGGTGGGACGCAAGCGTCCCACCCGTGGTGCACTCCATCAACAGCAGGTGCATTTCAAGAGCGGCAAATTTGAATCCAAATAAATGTCAAAATTCAAATTTTTCAAACATACAACTATTTTACACCCTTTGAAAGATAAACATCTCCTTAATCTAACCACGTTTTACGATTTCAAAAAGGTTTTACGGCGAAAGCATAAATTTAGAGTATGTTAGGACAGTACATTTACAAGAGTTGTGTGTAATGTTTTGTCAATTCAAAGACAGGGTCACCAAAACCATAAAACCAGCTAAAATGATGCACTAACCTTTTACAATCTCCATCAGATGACACTCCTAGGACATTATGTTAGACAATGCATGCATTTTTAGTTCTATCAAGTTCATATTTATATCCAAAAACAGCGTTTTACTATGGCATTGATGTTGAGGAAATCGTTTCCCTCCAATAACCGGCAGTCAAGTCAACACCACAAATTAAATAATTAAAATTAGAAAACATTGGTAAAATATTATATTGTCATTTAAAGAATTATAGATTTACATCTCTTGAACGCAATCAACTTGCCAGATTTAAAAATAACCTTACTGGGAAATCACACTTTGCAATAATCTGAGCACTGCGCCCAGAAAAATACGCGTTGCGATACAGACTAGACGTCATGTTGGGGAGATCTAAAATCGAAAATACTATGTAAATAATCCATTACCTTTGATTCTCTTCATCAGATGTCACTTCCAGGTATCACAGGTCCATAACGAATGTAGTTTTGTTCAAAAAAGCTCATCATTTATATCCAAAAATCTCTGTCTTGTTAGCACATGATCTAAGCCAGCCGGACTTCTCGTCATGAACGAGGGGAAAAAATATATTTACGTTCCTTCAAACATGTCAAACGTTGTATAGCATAAATCATTAGGGCCTTTTTTAACCAGAACATGAATAATATTCAAGGTGGACGAATGCATACTCTTTTATAACGTATTGGAACGAGGGTACCCAACATGAACTCGCGCGCCAGGTGTCTAATGGGCCATCATCGTTCCATGGCTCTTGTTCGGTCAGATCTCCCTCCAGAAGACTCAAAACACTTTGTAAAGGCTGGTGACATCTAGTGGAAGCAATAGGAAGTGCCAAAATATTCCTCAGCCCCTGTGTTTTTCAATGGGATAGGTTTAAAGGTAATACAACACATCAGGTATCCACTTCCTGTCAGAAAATGTCTCAGGGTTTTGCCTGCCAAATGAGTTCTGTTATACTCACAGACACCATTCAAACAGTTTTAGAAACTTTAGAGTGTTTTCTATCCATATATAATAAATATATGCATATTCTAGTTACTGGGTAGGATTAGTAACCAGATTAAATCGGGTACATTTTTTTTATCCAGCCGTGCAAATACTGCCCCCTAGCCCTAACAGGTTAACAGTTCTTTTGTGTTTCTTCCATTTGCGAATAATCGCACCAAATGTTGTCACCTTCTCACCAAGCTGCTTGGCGATGGTCTTGTAGCCCATTCCAGCCTTGTGTAGGTCTAGAATCTTGTCCCTGACATCCTTGGAGAGCTTTTTGGTCTTGGCCATGGTGGAGAGTTTGGAATCTGATTGATTGATTGCTTCTGTGGACAGGTGTCTTTTTTACAGGTAACAAGCTGCGGTTAGGAGCACTCCCTTTCAGAGTGTGCTCCTAATCTCAGCTCGTTTCCTGTATAAAAGACACCTGGGAGCCAGAAATCTTTCTGATTGAGAGGGGGTCAAATACGTATTTCCCTCATTAAAATGCAAATCAATTTATAACATTTTTGACATGCGTTTTTCTGGATTTTTTTGTTGTTATTCTGTCTCTCACTGTTCAAATAAACCTACCATTAAAATTATATACTAATCCTTTCTTTCTCAGTGGGCAAACGTACAAAATCAGCATGGGATCAAATACTCCCCCCACTGTAGTGGTGTGAAAATAGCTAAATAGGTGGGTAAACGCTGTTTAGCACTGCACAATACATTCCATATTTTTCTAGAAATCCTTGTTGGATTTTGCAACCCTAGTCAGCGGATACCACATGCAGTACATCTACCTCACTGTGCTATTAACAAGTTACGAATGCATGGGCATGAATGAAATTCAAAGACAATATACTAACATGCCAAGCAAACATATATTATGCATTTGTACTGCAAGAAGTAGTATGTACACATGTAATGTAGCCTACTCTATGTGTACCGCTCGTCAGCAATCCTTCAATGTTAAATATAGATATTTTAGCCACCCTGTCATTCATATTGGTAATTTCAGGGTTGCTCAAGGTGACCTGTGAACAAGTCAAACACTAATGAAATGAGGAAATCCATCTGCAAGCAGATAGATTACTCTGAAAGTCGGCAGGAATTCCATTAAATCCTGGCAAAGGAGACTGATACCCCATGTCTGAACCAAAGACAAGTGGCATGAATGTTGAATGTGTCACTGGGAAAAATGTAACGCATCAAGGTGTTTTTGCCTAGCAGGAGTTTTGACAGTCTGTATATCTGTGATTGAATAGAAATGCATTAGACATAGTAAGCCAAATAAATATCTGATTTTCACGTGTAATTAGATTTAGCAGCATTGGCTTTTTGTCTTCGCCCTTTTTGTTTATTTATCATTATTTTAGCACTTATTTGTGAATGTGCGCTTTGAACTGAAAAACTGAACTGAAAATCAATAGAATTTATTTTTAATTAATGTATTTACTGTTCTGTGAGTTCTCTGCTTATCTTCTTCTATTCGTGAATATATTTACTGAACAACTCTTTTTACAATATGATTGCTTCAAATAATAAAACGTTAGTTTCACTGTTTCAACTCTGGTTACTTTTTGCTCATCCAAGATGTGAAAAGACCATTAGGACATATAATTGCATATTATACAGAACAAGATTGTGTAATTATGTTGACAGTGTAGGTAAAAATAAATAAATAATTCTGAACATGCACTACAGTATAATGCAAATCGAATTTAATACCACTCACACTATGAAAGTATCCTTTGTGTATGAATGGTGCGTTTTAATTATGCTTTTTGCAGAAGGGCCACTTTAAACAAGGCCTCTCCTTATGACTGTTATTACTGTATAAATAGCTTTACCAAACTCATCAAATACACCATTTTACTGCTTCAATTCTTTGAAATGGAGAGAGGATAAAAAACACAATTCTCATCTTGTATAACTGTGATTTCTATAGACTTCTATAAACTTGCATTCAAATTACGTTGAAGTGTGTCCAATAGATTGTGTCCAATAATTTCATATTTAATAAACCTCAGTTATATCAATAAGATATCGCTACAGAAGGCCACCATGTCAAGTATGTCTGGACCACAACTAGGGCTGTTGCAGTGACTGTATTACCGCCACATGAGTCATGACCGCAGTAAAATTCCATGTGACAATTGAGTCACGGTAATCTCCTTTTATGCACTCTAGACATGCTTTGGTAGTACTGTACCCAACTTGTTAACTACCATTAGGTACTAATGGTCCGGTACTCAGGGCTCTATTGTCCCTCTAACCACTTATCATGCTTTTAAAACTCACCTGACTGTGATCATCAATTTGAAGAAAGAAGTTCAACAGCAGGTTGAAACTGAATGTAAAACATGGTTGTTGTGGATGTTGTTTCAAAGCCTAACACAACGAAAATGGATAGTGTTTTCTAAGGTGATGATTCATTCATTCAAATGCATATTAGAGTTTATGCATAGGCTTATGAGCCCAAGCCTGAAAACCTCCCTGATAAAATGATGTTTGTGCTGCTACTGTATACAATACATAGCCTACACATAAAAAAAAGAAAAGAAAAAAAAGATTTAAGATCACTTTGCTACCTAATTGGTCTAGCCTGTACTCCAAAATTAAACAAATTTGAGTAATTGCCAATGAGTGTGGACTGTATTTTTATTCATAATGGATGGACTGGTTACCTTATGCTACGCTCCAAAAATTCTATCTATGAGTCTGGGAGAGGGCGTAAAACCCTAGGCAATGTTTAATTGATTGTGCAAGGCGGCTTACAGGGTTAGCCTACCATTATAGTGAATTTGTATTTGAATAGTATAGTAATAGGGCATTTTTTATATTTTCATAATTAATTGGTGACACATGTGTTTCCATCTCCTCCTCTCTCTCCTCAGCACACAGAGGGGCTGTCAAAAGTTTATCAAAATATGTTTAGTTGCGAAAACATGTTACATGTTCCCGAACAGATTTGACTTGGTTTCCCAAATTAAGCACTGGGTAGCTGCAGGAACAAGGTTGGAGAGCCTATGGCATACAGGAGTTTGGGCAGAATATCACCTGTTGTGCAGCGAGAGCATGCTCCTCAAACAGTGGTTGATGCATGGAGTGAAATAAGTGTTGTTATATGTATTCATCAGCTGCTTATATTAAACACATGCTCCACTATAAAACCAAAGTAGCCTACCCGGCATAATTGAAAAACGGACCGGTGTGAATGCATGTGACCCCAATTCGCTATACAGGTATTTTTTCCCCTGCTCCTGCCCATTTAATAATGGGCCATTCTAAATCAAAACTAACTTTACATGTTAGTACAGACAAGATAAAATTGAGAATAGTCTGATGTGTGAAAATATGATCACTTGATGAGAGAATGGCTGTGCAGACTGAGGCAAGGAACAGAGTGCAAGCTTTTTTTGTGACTTTTTGCAGTCCATATAAATTATGTTTTGATTTCTAAGACATTCTAAAGGTTTGTATCATTCACAACGAACGTTGCCAAATAACTCTAAATCTAGCCCATAGGACCTGTTTCAAATGATCACTTTTACGCTCAATGTAGTCACTTCATATGAGCACTCGCTCCGGAATGGGAAACATATCCTTTCTATTTTATTCAGCTAAGTTCTATTCATCTTGTTATCGTTCCTGTACCCAAGAAAGCAAAGGTAACTGAACTAAGTGACTATCACCCTGTAGCACTCACTTCTGTCATCATGAAATGCTTCGAGAGACTAGTCAAGGATCATATCACCTCTACCTTACCTGTCACCCTAGACCCACTTCAATTTGCTTACTGCCCCAATAGAGTCACAGACGATGCATTCGCCATCACACTGCACACTGCCATATCCCCTGTGGTATAAAAAGTACCCAATTGTCATACTTGAGTAAAAGTAAAGATCCCTTAATAGAAAATGACTCAAGTAAAAGTCACCCAGTAAAATTCTACTTGAGTAAAAGTCTAAAAGTATTTTGTTTAAAATATACTTAACTATCAAAAGTAAATGCAATTACTAAAATATACTTAAGTATCAAAAGCAAAAGTATAAATCATTTCCAATTCCTTATATTAAGCAAACCCGACGGCAAAGTTTTTTAAATTTACAGATAGCCGGAGGCACACTCCAACATTCAGACATCATTTGCAAGCGAAGCATGTGTGTTTAGAGGGTCCGCCAGATTAGAGGCAGTAGGGATGACCAGGGATGTTCTCTTGATAAGTGTGTGAATTGGACCATTTTCTTGTCCTGCTAAGCACTCAAAATCCAACGAGTACTTTTGTGTGTCAAAGAAAATGTATGGAGTAAAAAGTACAATATTTTCTTAAGGAATGTTGTGAAATAAAAGTAAAAGTAGTAAAAAATATAAATAGTAAAGCAAAGTACAGATACCCCAAAAAACTACTTAACAGGTACTTTAAATTATTTTTACTTAAGTACACCACTGCCTATCCCATGTGGACAAGAGGAATACCTATGTAAGAATGCTGTTCATTCACTATAGCTCAGCATTCAACACCATAGTACTCTCCAAGCTCATCATCAAGCTCGAGGCCCTGGGTCTGAACCCTGCCCTGTGCAACTGGGTCCTGAACTTCCTGACGGGCCACCACTGTTGGTGAAGGTAGGAAACTACACCTCCACTTCGCTGATCCTCAACACTGGGGCCCCACAAGGGTGAGTGCTCAGCCACCTCCTGTACTCCCTGTTCTTCCATGACTGCATGGCCAAGCACGCCTCCAACTCAATCACCAAGTTTGCAGACAACACAACAGTAGTAGGCTTGATTACCAGCAATGATTAGACAGCCTACAGAGAGGAGGTGAGGGCTCTGGGAGTGTGGTGCCAGGAAAATAACCTCTTACTCAACTCAACAAAACAAAGGAGATGATCATGGACTTCAGGAAACAGCAGAGGGAGCATCCACATTGATGGAACCGCATTTGAGATGATGGAAAGCTTGAAGTTCCTTGGTGTTCACATCACAACATCACACATCACAACCTCAGGAGACAGAAGAAATTTGGCTTGATATGTAAAACCCTCTCAAACTTTTACAGATGCACAATTGAGAGCATCGTATCGGGCTGTATCCCCACTTGGTACGGCAACTGTACCGCCCGCAACCGCAGGGCTCTCTAGAAGGTGGTTCGGTTTGCCCATCGCATCACCGGGGGCAAACTACCTGCCCTCCAGGACACCCACAGCACCCGATGTCACAGGAAGGCCAAAAAGATCATCAAGGACAACAACCACCTGAGCCACTGCCTGTTCACCCCGCTATCATCCAGAAGGCAAGGTCAGTACAGGTGCATGAAAGCTGGGACCGAGAGACTGAAAAACAGCTTCTATCTCAAGGCCATCAGACTGTTAAATAGCCATCACTAGCACCTAGAGGCTGTTGCCTATATACATAGACTTGAAATAACTGGCCACTTTAATAAACTGAACACTAGTCACTTTAATAATGTTTACATATCTTGCAAAACTCATCTCATATGTATATGCTGTATTCTATACTATTCTACTCTAGCTTAGTTTATGCCGCTCTGACATTGCTCGTCCATATATTTATATATCTTTTAATTACATTCCTTTACTTAGATTTGTATGTATTGGGATATGTTGTGAAATTGTTTGATATCACTTGTTAGATATTACTGCACTGTCGGAGCTAGAAACACAAGCATTTCGCTACACCCGCATAGAAACACAAGCATTTCGCTACACCCGCAATAACGTCTGCTAAACACGTGTATGTGACCAATAAAACTGTATTTTATTTTATTTATGAATAGCCTCATCTCAGTATCTCCATTAATGGGAGATTTTAGAGCTGTACCCGTTCTTTCAGGCAGGTTGACATTTATTGTCATGAGTCTTGTCCTGGAGGCATAACTGAATGATTTCCCCTTAGATAGGCTAGCAGCAAAGTCTGTCCATAATAAAGTGTTACTCTGCCTTCTTAATTAACAACACTATAAAAAAGGCAGGTCCTACAGGCTCTAGTTTTGTTGCACCTGGACTACTGTTCAATGGTGTGGTCAGGTGCCACAAAGAGGGACTTAGGAAAATAGTAATTGGCTCAGAACAAGGCAGCACAGCTGGCCCTTAAAGGTACACGGGGAGCTAACATGTCAATCTCTCATGGCTCAAAGTGGAAGAGAGATTGACTTCATCACTACTTGTTTTTGTAAGAAGTGTTGACAAGCTGAATGTACCGAGCTGTCTGTTTAAACTACCAGCACATAGCTCGGACACCCATGCATACCCCACAAGACATGCCACCAGAGGTCTCTTCACAATCCCCAAGTCCAGAACAGACTATGGGAGGCGGCACAGTACTACATAGAGCCATGACTACACAGAACTCTATTCCACATCAGGTAACTGATGCAAGCAGTAGAATCAGATTATAAAAAAGGTAAAAATACACCTTATGGAAGTGGGGACTGTGAAGAGACACACACAAAGGTTCAGACACACGCATACGCACACAAGCGCTAGCACACACACTCTACAGACATCTACATTATAATATTGTTGTATGGTGGTATTATACGTTTTGTATTGTAGATATGTCCTGGTTTAATAATGTTATATGATGTACTCTTTCTCTTTTGTCTTATATGTAATGTAAGTGCCTTAATGTGTTTGGACTCCAGGAAGAGGGGTCCCCATTGGCAGCAGCTAATGGGGATCCCTAATAAATAAATATATAAATAAATAAATAAATATATATATAATATATTTTTTAGGCATATTGTAAATTTGTTTTAAAACATTTGGTTTTTGGTGTTAATTTAAGGTTAGGGTTTGGCATTAGGATTAGCAGTGTGGTTAAGGTTAGCGTTAAGTCTAGTTTTTTTTAGGATGTTATGTGTAAACTAGTGATCACTCTGCAGCGCTGCCTCGAGAACAAGATTCCATTTTATGTCCAAAACTGAGATTTACGGAAGCGTTACGTTTCTTGGATGAATTGGGTTTTAATTTAAATGCTGCTCACTTTCCCACTAACACAGGATGGTAACGCCTAGGGAGAATTGTCATGTACGGGGAAACAGCAGTGCTGATTGTGCTGTATCCTATCGTAGCAGCAGAAACTCCAGACAGTGAAACAGACCTGCCCATTAACCTCGGACTTGTTTACATAAGACAACATATCGCCAATGTTATGTTAAAAGAACACGTGGCCCCTAAGCCAAGTGTTTGATAGTGATCACTCCAGTCTGCCACTGTTTTGGGCAAAATGAGAATTGAGACGATGGGCACTTGCATCCCAACTGCAACTTGTCAATATTCCAACATTTGAAACCCATTTACGAGGATCTTGTGTCCCGCCACAATCTACTTTATAACATGATTAGCATGAATCACTGCCAGACATACGCACACTCCGGTAATTTATAGTGAGAAAGCTCGAAAAACTAAACGTACTGAAGCACACATCGCCACTCGCCAGTGACTTGATAAGCTGATTTAGCTAATGCAGGTTATCCTGTTCAGTGTGCCTGCTAGCTTCTAGTTAGTTTCATTGACAAAAACAGAGATTGAATTTAGTTATCTGGAAAGTGATTTTGGACTGGTTACCTTATGCTACGCTCCAAAAATTCTATCTATGAGTCTGGGAGAGGGCGTAAAACCCTAGGCAATGTTTAATTGATTGTGCAAGGCGGCTTACAGGGTTAGCCTACCATTATAGTGAATTTGTATTTGATTTTGAATAGTATAGTAATAGGGCATTTTTTATATTTTCATAATTAATTGGTGACACATGTGTTTCCATCTCCTCCTCTCTCTCCTCAGCACACAGAGGGGCTGTCAAAAGTTTATCGAAATATGTTTAGTTGCGAAAACATGTTACATGTTCCCAAACAGATTTGATAAACAGCATGTAGTTTGTGCTTTATTTACAATAGTTTGATAGCTTGCTGATTTTAAGTTGTAGACATGTTCTTAGATATCATAAATTGTCGGAGTAGAGGACCTTGTGCATTTCAGGTAAAATAACAACTCAACGTTTATATCCCAGGACAAATTAGCTAGCAACAGCAAGCTAGCTAAATAGGACAAATTAGCTAGCAACTGCAAGCTAGCTAGCTAAATTGCCATTAATGTTTAATGCTTTTCGATCTGTCCCCAAATTTATATAATTGATTCAGAGTTTGTTTTGATATTTTAACCTGTTTTGCACATATGGATTGTACAATAATTGTATATTATTCTCTTTTTAATTCTTCAAACTCTGTCAAGTTGGTTGTTGATCAATGCTAGACAGACATTTTCAAGTCTTGCCATAGACTTTCAAGCCCATTTAATTCAGAACTGTAACTAGCAACATTCTATGCCATCTTGGTAAGCAACTCCAGTGTATATTTAGCCTTGTGATTTAGGTTATTGTCCTGCTGAAAGGTGAATTTGTCTCTTGGAAAGCAGACTGAACCAGGTTTTCCTCTAGGATTTTGCCTGTGCTTAGCTCTATTACATATATTTGTATCCTAAAAAACTCCCTAGTTCTTGCCGATGACGAGCATACCCATAACATGATGCAGCCAACACCATCTTTTTTTAATAGATGCCCTTCTTTGTGAGGCACTGGAAAACGTCCCTGGTCTTTGTGGTTGAATCTGTGATTGAAATTCACTGCTCAACAGAGGGACCTTACATATCATTCATTTTAAGTGTGGGGTACAGAGATGAGGTGGTCATTCAAAAATAATGTTAAATACTAGTTTTGCACACAGTGTCAGTGTAAATTGTCATATCATATATTAAGCATTACTCGGATAAATTAGACATTGAACTTGAACCCTGTCGAGTTTCCTGGATCTAGCCGTAAGACTACCTTGAAAATCAGACATTTTGTCAATTTAGTGCTTGAAAAGTTATTTTAATTATTGTAGCCAATTGTATAAGTTCTCCTGCTCCCTTATAATTATCCATGATTTCATTTTTGATCTGTTTTTGTGCGAGATGTTGCCACTTTTGTTTGTTTCCAGCCGCTTCAATTGAAGAGCGTTGCGCTACTCTGTTGCGGAAAAACAATGTGCTGTTATTATTGGCTGGAACCAGTTTTTTGGTCACTTTCTCATTATAAAAACAGTGACGGTGTGATTCAAATGGTGAGATTAATGCTACCGCTATTCATGGCTTTATTATGTGTGCCTGCGTCGACCACATAGACTACAGTAAAATCGCAGTGCTTGCATCCAATCTATTTAGTCAAGCAATGTCCACATTATTCTCACATATCTTAAAATGTAATAATAATTTGAATATCAATGCATTGGCATTGATATATCAATGCATTATTCTTTGTGGTAATGGCCTCTTTTTTGTACACTTTTTGCATGCTTTTTTGGGGGAGGGGGGGTTCTATATTGGGCTCTATATGTACAATTATATAAATTATACAATTGCATAACATTCAGGTCTTTGAAAATTACAATTAAGTGCTTGAAAAAGTCCTTGAATTTGACTTGCCAATGTCTGTATGAACCCTACTTAAAGGATGTACAGCATAGTCCTAGGCCTATGTTGTTATATTGTTGGAGTTATGGGCCAATTTGAATATACTCACTTTTAGTCCTCTAAGTACATAGTACACAGATAATGTACTTTTTTGCTTAAACTTTCGTGTACCGAATAAAAATCTAAGGTTCAATGTGTCCATCACATTTCCAACACTCTTTCAACTTTTGCGTTGAATAGCAAATGACCTTACTCTGGTCTTGGCACTTGCCCAACAGCTCTCAGATACAGTGCAGGTAGGCTGTGCTGGTAGATCTACATGATCTGCATGATGAGATTATTATGGAAATCTTTATTTTTCAAAACGGCAGTCAAGCATCGATCATCATGTCACCAGAAAAAGACCCTCGATATTTACTGGAATGGAACATCTAGATCACCATGCACTTTCACCACCCTGTGAAGTTCATCATAACTTATTTAATCTGTAGCTTGATAAACTGCACTGCTTCCTGAGTCATAGTGGGAGGACAACACAACATATCATCGTGTGACTCCAAGTTTAGTTGTATTTGCGCATAAAGGCTTTTCCACCACCATTTCTTGCATAATTAATATTACAGACACAAAAAGATCCCATCATGTCCAACGAACAAATTATCTGTTGACATTTATAGAATTCAACTGAAATTACCTGTTTCCATCACAGGTGTTGTGATTTCTTTTTTATAGGGAACAACTTTACTCGCATAAAAACTGTGGATGGAAACATGGTTTATGAGAGCTCTTAAAGAGGCTTGTACCTAATAGGACTGTTGAGTACTACTATCTGAAGAAAGCCCCATGATTACTCATCAGAAGTCTGGCACACTCTCTATCATCCCAGGTTTGAAAAACTTCCTCTATGGGAAACTCTGTCTTCCACCAATCACAGTAGATCTCAGTGGAGACAGTGATACTCATGAAGATACCCTGGATGCGGACTGTACAATTGCTTGAAACAATTGACACCAAATCATACTGAGGGTGACTGTGTGTAGAAAGACTAATAGAGACCACCCATGAGATGAGTTTATGTAGCCTAAAGACTTTGGAGGATCTTGGACTGATCACATTACTACATAATACACTAAATATTTGCTCTTCTTTTTCATAGACATATGAGCACTGTCCAAAATGTCAATGCTGTATTTAAACTATTGTATAAAGGATGTATTTATAAACTAAGGAGCGAGAGCTATGCCTACTTGCTTCATCAGAACTTTTATTTCCTCTGCACCTCCTCTCATACAGTAAGGCTCTATTTTAACAAACCTAAGGCAATGGTAAATCTTAGCGCTGGCGGTAGGGCTATAGGTCTGGGTGTGTGTCAGAAATATTTTTACTGCTGGAATTATGAGCGCAATAGCTGGCGGTGGCGCAAAACAGCTAGGTTTTAGTTAATAAATACATTTTAGGTGTGAGGAGGGCTTGGCCACTTTTCATAGCTTAATACCGCATGGCATTGTCTCATGTTCTGTAGGTTATTGACCGTCTTTGTGTTCTCATCATCTCCAATTCAGCTGGGGACACCAAATATTATCTTCACAGTCCATTTTGGATCGATACAGTTTATTAAATAGCTTAGGCTATAGTAACAAGTAATTGCAACAATAAAAAAAACATCCAGTGTTTGCTCAATATGTTTGGAGTGTTGACAGTCAACATTGTTGTAATTGACTTCAACAAGTATGGGCCTTTACATATCGCACTTCTCCTCAAATAAAAAAGAACAGGCTTCGGTAAATTGTATTGTATGTGTGAGGCATGTTCTCAATAAGCAAGATATAGCCTAGGCCTACCGTTGATATGCTGTTCTTGGCTATATTAAGAGTGGCTGGCCCAGTGCTCCAGTTGTCTCGAGAGATGTGGAGGGTTAACACTTTTAGTTGTCTCTCGCTATTTAATTTCTAGAAAAAAAAATAATATCTGATCTTCCCTGTTTTCGTTTTGCTGCACTTTTTGGTTTGCTTCCTGTCTTCAAGTTTGGTTTGGGTTTTTCTTTTGTTTGCCTCTTCTTGGGCAAATTTAGTGGGCACTCATGGTGGATGTAATTTAGGTCCCAGTTGTTGTTGCTAGTCCAAATGTAAGTGGACACCCCTGTGAGTGTCTTTCAGAACCCCTCCTAAAAACCTCTCTATTTCGTTTTGGTTGTTGTCAGTGACGCTTTGTTAGTTCCCCCTTCTGTTTGAGTGACAATTTTTGGTTTTCTTGCTAAAGAACGTAACACATCACTAGCACACATTTCAATAGTCAGTCTACTGGATACTGTTAGAGAGAGAGAGACACATTTTGGCCCCTCAAACGGGGGAAGGTCATACTGGCCCATAAATCATTGTCCTTTGTGTCTTCCTGGGCCATTTGCCATGCAGCCCTACATACAGTGCATTTGGAAAGTATTCAGACACCTTGACTTGTTACGTTACAGCCTTATTCTAAAATTAATTAAATCATTTTTTTCCCTCATCAATATACACACAATACCCTATAATGACAAACAAAAAGCAGATTTTCAGAAAAGAAATTGAAATATCACATTTACATAAGTATTCAGACCCTTTACTCAGTACTTTGTTGAAGCACCTTTTGCAGCGATTACAGCCTTGAGTCTTCTTGGGTATGACAATACAAGCTTGGCACAACTGTATTTGGGGAGTTTCTCTCATTCTTCTCTGCAGATCCTCTCAAGCTCTGTCAGGTTGGATGTGGAGCATCGCTGCACAGCTATTTTCAGATCTCTCCAGAGATGTTCGATTGGGTTCAAGTCCAGGCTACAGATGGGCAACTCAAGGACATTCAGAGACTTGCCCCAAAGCCACTCCTGTCTTGGCTGTGTGCTTAGGGTTGTTGTCCTGTTGTAAGGTGAACTTTCACCCCAGTCAGAGGTCCAGAGCGCTTTGGAGCAGGTTTTCTTAAAGGATCTCTCTGTGCTTTGCTCTGTTCATCTTTCCCTTGATCCTGACTAGTCTCCCAGTCCGTGCTGCTGAAAAACATCCCAATGGCATGATGCTGTCACCACCATGCTTCATCGTAGAGATGGTGCCAGGTTTCCTCCAGACGTGATGCTTGGCATTCAGGCCAAAGAGTTCAATGTTGGTTTCATCAGATCAGAGAATCTTGTTTCTCATGGTCTGAGAGTCCTTTAGGTGCATTTTGGCAAGCTCCAAGAGGGCTGTCATGTGCCTGTTACTGAAGAGTGGCTTCCGCCTGATTAGTGGAGTGCTGCAGAGATGGTTGTCTTTCTGGAAGGTTCCCCAATCTCCACAGAGGAACTGTGGAGCTCTGTCAGAGTGACTATCAGGTTCTTGGTCACCTCCCTGACCAAGACCCTTCTCCCCTGATTGCTCAGTTTGGCTGGGTGGACAGCGCTAGGAAGAGTCTTGGTGGTTCCAAACTTCTTCTATTTAAGAATGATGGAGGCCACTGTGTTCTTGGGAGCCTTCAATGTGGCCGAAATGTTTTGGTACCCTTCCCCAGATCTGTGCCTCGACACAATCCTGTTTTTTGCTCTGGCATGAACTGTCAACTGTGTGACCTTATATAGACAGGTGTGTGCCTTTCCAAATCATGTCCAGTATCAGGAATCAAGATAAGACCCAGATTCAGACACGTCGAATTGACAATGGTTTAATATTCCAAACGTGGCAGGCAAAAGACAGGTCAAAGCAGGCAGGGATGAGTAAACCAGAGGTGGGGCAACGGTACCAGCCGGCAGGCAGGCTCAGGGTCAGGGTAGGCAGAGGTCAACAATCCAGAGGTGGGGCAAAGGTACAGGTCGGCAAGCAGGCGCAGGGTCAGTGGCAGGCAGAGTGGTCAGGCAGGCGGGCTCAGAGTCGCCCTCCTGCAAATCAGGAGGGCGAGAAAAAGAGAGACTGGGAAAAGCAGGAGCTGAGACACAAAAACGCTGGTTGACTTGACAAAGAAGATTAACTGGCCACAGACAGTGGCGTAATTTGTTTTGAAGAAAAAGACTAGGGGTCTGAATAATATCTGAATGCAGTGTATATTATGACCGAGCCTACATTCCCATTAAGACCAGCTTTCGGTTGGTCTTAAATATTCCCAACAGCACATACTGACATTGACACTTTGACGCACATTTTAAGATCACACCTCAGATATTGCTATCCCTCCCACCTCAGTTTAAGGAGCTCATACAAGACCGGTAAATTACAAATCCTTGCATTAGGGGTTTGCAAATGAGTGTGCATTTGACAATTGCTCTGGCTTAACGCCAGCCAAAAATAGAGCCCCCTGTGGCATTGCTGGGGTTGAAAACAAGGAGCCTGGAGGTCCCACTGCTGCTGCACTCTGACGAACACATTCCATTAATTATCTTTATAATTTATAAGCCAGGAGCTGTTTGATGTACCGTGACAGATTGTTATAATAAAGATGGAGCACAGTGGACGGAGCTGCGCTGTAAAGCCTGTTTTATTAAAACAATTCAGGCTCCTCTCCTTTACTGTGGTAACAGCCACTTCAAAGCAGGCTTCAGGAACTTTTAAATAATAAACTATTAGCTGCTGTTCCAGAACTTATTTCTCCTCAATCTGTCAAACACAGAGTGTTTTGCCAGAGAAACAATGGGCTCTGAGCAGAATGTAAAGAAATTGGGCTGAGAATGTATGGTAGTTCCTCAGGAAAGTAATGGCGAGGATTTTGAGACCTGATGCCACTTGACATTTTCTTGTCTCAGCACAGTTACACCACCTGGGGTTTAGTGACTAACGGGACCTTTTGAAGGGTAAAGAGCCCATTTTGACTATGGATAAAGTTCTTTTGGAAATCTGCATTGACTGGAATCACTTTCATACTTTCATCACATTTGCATTATTATCATACTCAGATGTGGCAAAATGAGACTACATTTCTATTTATTTATTTTAAACATCCTGCAAGGATATTTGTTGGCCAAGCTGCTGTCAGTGGTGCACATTGTCCACACTACATTATCTATTCTAGAGTATCTTTGTTCACTGAAACTTCAGACAAAACATTAGTACAATCTGTAAATAAAGTAGATTTTACAGCATGCTTTGCTTGCTGTTGGGTCTAGTAATAAAGACCACTCGGGCCCACCCCCACCACCTGATGAGCCTGCATCTCTACTAACCCTTATAACAGAGACTCACAAACACTGCTGGGCAGTGCCTCCTCCATCTCCTCCTGGCTATACGGCCAGTGCTGTCACTGGACTGAGAGATAACCAGCTTTACTAAGCCTGTCCTGGCTTTATGTGGATGTGAAAGTATCCATGCAGGGGCCATGACACATCTTTGGGAGCCATTGTAGTGTGCAAAAAACCCTGCTTCAGCAGCTAACTGCCTCGAAGAGGGCAAGCCTACACTCCTCAGCTCCATGGCCTGAGCTTGGCCACATGTCGGGTGTACAGTACATGCCTACAGGAGCAAAATAGAGACATATCAGAGTCTCCCAGACAATCAATCACATGAACATTTTAGGTTTCCCATGCCCTCAATGTCTTTATAACTTTATATGGAAGCTTCCATGGAGTTGAGGTTGGCACTTTATCATCCAGTCCAGACGGCACAGTGAAGACTCTATGCTCATCTATCACCGCTCTTATCAGGTTAAACTCAGGTTGTGGGTGTCAACCCAGACAGTTCTCTGCGTGCTGTCATGTGTCACTTCATCTCATTCCATTGTCACAGCCACAAGCCGGCCACCGGGGATTACATGTACAGTTGAAGTCGGAAGTTTACATACACCTTAGCCAAATACATTTAAACTCAGTTTTTCACAATTCCTGACATTTAATCCTAGTAAATGTTCGCAGTTTTAGGTAAGTTAGGATCACCACTTTATTTTAAGAATGTGAAATGACAGAATAATAGTAGAGAGAATGATTTATTTCAGCTTTAATTCCTTTAATCACATTCCCAGTGGGTCAGAAGTTTACATACACTCAATTAGTACTTGGTAGCATTGCCTTTAAATTGTTTAACTTGGGTCAAACGTTTTGGGTAGCCTTCCACAAGCTTTCCACAATAAGTTGGGTGAATTTTGGCCCATTACTCCTGACAGAGCTGGTGTAATTGAGTCAGGTTCGTAGGCCTCCTTGCTCGCACACTTTTTCAGTTCTGCCCACAAATGTTCTATAGGATTGAGGTCAGGGCTTTGTGATGGCCACTCCAATACCTTGACTTTGTTGTCCTTAATCCATTTTGCCACAACTTTGGAAGTATGCTTGGGGTCATTGTCCATTTGGAAGACCCATTTGCTACCAAGCTTTAACTTCCTGACTGATGTCTTCAGATGTTGCTTCAATATATCCACATCATTTTCCTACCTCATGATGCCATCTATTTTGTGAAGTGCACCAGTCCCTCCTGCAGCAAAGCACCCCAACAACATGATGCTGCCACCCCTGTGCTTCACGGTTGGGATGGTGTTCTTCGGCTTGCAAGCCTCCCCCTTTTTCCTCCAAACATAACGATGGTCATTATGGCCAGTTCTATTTTTGTTTCATCAGACCAGAGGAAATTTCTCCAAAAAGTACGCTCTTTGTCCCCAGTCTGGCTTTTTATGGAGGTTTTGGAGCAGTGGCTTATTCCTTGCTGAGCGGCCTTTCAGGTTATGTCAATATAGAACTCGTTTTACTGTGGATGTAGATACTTTTGTACCTGTTTCCTCCATCATCTTCACAAGGTACTTTGCTGTTGTTCTGGGATTGATTTGCACTTTTCGCAACAAATTACATTAATCTCTAGGAGACCGAACGCATCTCCTTCCTGAGTGGTATGACGGCTGCATGGTCCCATGTTGTATATACTTGCATATTATTGTTTATAGAGATGAACGTGGTACCTTCAGGCGTTTGGAAATTGCTCCCAAGGATGAACCAGACTTGTGGAGTTCTACATTTCTATTCTGAGGTCTTGATTTCTTTTGATTTTCCCATGATGTCAAGCATAGAGGCACTGAGTTTGTAGGTAGGCCTTGAAATACATCCACAGGTACACCTCCAATTGACTCAAATGATGTCAATTAGCCTATCAGAAGCTTCTAAAGACATGAATTTTCCAAGATGTTTGAAGACACAGTCAACTTAGTGTATGTAAACTTCTGACCCACTGGAATTGTGATACAGTGAATTATAAGTAAAATCATTTGTCTGTTAACAATTTTTGGAAAAAGTACTTGTGTCATGCACAAAGTAGATTTCCTAACCGACTAGCCAAATCTATAGTTTGTTAACAAGACATTTGTGGAGTGGTTGAAAAACGAGTTTTAATGACTCCAACCTAAGTGTATGTAAACTTCTGACTTCAACAGTATTTAACCCTCCTGTTGTGTTTGTTTCATTTGAATTCATTCTGTGTTCCCGGTCCAAAATGACCGCTCCATTTTAGCTGATTATAAATCCACAATAATACATATTATCACCTAATGTTGTGTTAGATCTTTTAATCAATAAGTTATTGTGAACATTACATGTTTTGAATTTCTACTTGCTATTTATGGCCTGTAGGCCTCATTGACCTGAGCTCATACAACTAGTTTTGAGTAAAGAAAAGCATAATGTATGGATTATTTTGACTATAACAAATACTCAGATGAAACATATTGTGCTCTTTATCACAGACTACTTTGTGTCAACGTTTAACAAGGACTCTCTCCTCCTCACCAGTGTCATGATCAAAGATATGATCAAAAGCCTCACATACAGTATATCGTTTGGTCATTGTGCTGCCACAGAATTAATTGTGTGCAAGGCCTCAAAAAAGCTTAATATACCAGAGCGGCTAGAAAAGTTATTTAAAATATTGAAACAATGTTGCGATTGTTTGTGACTATGCCAACAGGTGTGGTTCCCATGGGGGAAAGATTCTATTGGGGAAGGGGTTGCCTTGGAAGCCAAGAAGGGGAGTGAGGTGTGTGTGTGTGTGTGTGTGTGTGTGTGTGTGTGTGTGTGTGTGTGTGTGTGTGTGTGTGTGTGTGTGTGTGTGTGTGTGTGTGTGTGTGTGTGTGTGTGTGTGTGTGTGTGGGTGTGTGTGTGTGTTCAAACACACATGCATGTGGGGTCTGGGAGAGGAAGTGTGTCCATCTGATGAATGGACATGTGCCTGAACTCAATTGTATACACTAATTGTAGTCTCACCCATTCATTTCTAATGACCGGTCATTTTTGATCGGGGACTCCACAAGTGTACAAAAGTTAAATAAAACACCCAAAATGTAATGAAAAACATGTATTTTGTGTGTTCAGATGTCCTGTGTGGACAAAGTCATGGAACCTTATGACAATCAAATTGAATTAACTACATTTTTCAGAGAGAAAACGTGTACATCGTTACAATTCGGCCGAAACACAGCAGGAGGGTTAATCAGTTGCAGAAAAAATTTCACATTGGAAATTACTGGAAATTACTTATATCACCAATAGTTTTATCATACTTAACTGAAATAACTGCTTTGTTATATTGGCAACACTGTGGCCAAGTAGAACATATTAGGCTCTAGGTCCAATAATTCAAAAAGAATAAATCTAGGCGTATGCATTCACTGTGTCCAATAACTAGGTAAAGAATCACATATTAGCCATTCTGTAGAAGATTGTACTACCTAGCTTCCACTTGCTATGGAAATAATATTTAGTTAACAGCCCAAACTCCAAGGCTCATATGTTCCCATCCTTGAGCTTCATTACCTGCTGCTCTACCTAAAGATCCAATAATACCACTATAATGTATTCAGGTGCTGGGAATATGAATATGAAAGCAGCTCATCTCTCCAACAGTTGTAAATTAGCTAATGGTCCAAACCTACTCGGATGCAATTGCAGAGCTACTTTTAGTTAGAGCTGAGATGGATTCTCTGAGGGTAATATAAAACATGTGATCATTCAGACTACTGATTGAGGATACAGGTGGATGAGAAGAAACAATGACATACAATGCCTTTTGCTGTAGATTTGCAATGTACTGGAAGTTTTACTGTACAGTATACTCTCTGGAGGCAAGGCCTCCCCTGAGCTTGTCCGACCCTTGTGTCTTGCAATAAATATTTAAACGTTTGACAGAAAAGGTCTGTTTTAACTCGTGACTGAAATATGATGTAAATAAAATCTCTAAAGTACAGAGACACCACCAAAGGCTCCCCCTTGAGATTGAATTAAAGAATGGCGTGTCCCAAATATTTCATTCATCTATCAATTCAAAATGTAGTAATTCATTTACTTTATAAAATGTACTCTTACTTAATTGCTGTCACATTTTCTATGTAGTTACAAACTATACATAACAATCAGTTAATTTTCTAAACTACAGAAGGATAGGTAGTGGTCATTTTAAGTGGGTGGAGACATAAATCTATGTTCAATTGGCATCTTCTCTGGGCCCACCTTGAATTAAACCAATTGAAGGCTTTAGGTACACAGTATTCACTTAAGTGAATCCATACTCCACCCACTTCCACCCACTTCCACACACACACACACACACACACATACACACACACACACACACACACACACACACACACACACACACACACACACACACATGTGATTAATAATTAATGGACTTTGATGATGATCTCATGTGCTGGTCATACTTTATCTATGCCTGCTTCCTGTTTCTCATTTGCAGAGAGCTTTCTGGGCATTGCAACACCTATCAGTCTGATACATAAAATATTCCTTGCTCTCCTTGTAGTACAGCCCATGTATAGAATGTATCAATTAAGTTAATTGTATTTATTGCATTTAAGCCCAAATTACATCTACAATTTAGATTCTAGAAAATTGTGTCAAACTCTCAGGTCAGATCCATGATCCATCTGCTGGATTAGAAAATAAAATCATGCAAACGGATTGTTTTTTGGTCCATTGACTGTCCTAATGAATATTCAGTGGCTATCCTCAGCCACTGTGTTCTCTGATGGGGAACACAGGCGGATAAGGATCTTTACATAAAACACAAATGAATAAAAGTGTAGCATGATTGTCTCCTGGGCCCTATACCCCCATCTTCAGCGTCAACTCTGCCCAAGGGCAAAACAACTGACAACGGCACACTGAAGTGTGCAGAGGAAAATGTGAAACGACTGAGTACATATTCAATGTTAAATTTCATCCCATCTGGTAAACATGCATTACTATACAATATGGAGGGGGCGAGAGTTGTTCAAGCTAGATTCCCTGGCACTTATTGGCCTGAATTCTATGTTATGAACCTGAATGCTTCTCTCAAATGGCATTGCATTGAGTGGTTAAATGGATGCATACATTTCCAAGATTTCACACAATAATCTGTTGCAGGGATTGTGTCTCTTCTGTCAAGATGCTGTTTAATCCATCACTTGAGATGTGTTGTATGTCCAGTATGGGAGGAATATGATACCAAGCCAGCAAGATACTTCACAATGATTTAACAGCTGCAGATTTGCATTGTAACTCGCTTACCCTTGAGCCATGTTTGATTCACGAGTGATTTTAATTTATTGGACAAAATAATACATTTGGGCTTCAAGGGCACTGGGAAACTGCCTTGATTAATTCAGAATTGGTATTTTTCCCCTCAGTGTCACCTTCCATCATTCTGAAAACAGTGAACTCCTATCAACTTTCTGTTCACAGGAATGAATAATACACAATATACTGAATGTGGAGGATACTTTGTGGGTGTAATGGGAAATTATTTGATTAATTAATTTGAGTCTATAATTATCTGTTGTAACTAATTACTGATGTTCCTACCTTTTTGACCTGTTTAACTGCCATTATCAAATGTCTAAGAGTGTCGAATGTTATGGTTAAAGTTTGATGCCAGACTGAGCCGAGAACACGCTGATATCTGTGACACTGTGTGATTCTGTATCAGCTGATGTTGTGACTTCCTACAAGCCTCTCAGGCTGGTGTTTAAAAACAAATCAAATCAATATTTTTTTGTCACATGTTCCGAATACAACAGGTGTGGACCTTACCTTGTAATACTTAGTTATAAGCCCTTCACCAAAAATGCAGTTCAAGAAATAGAGTTAAAAAAATATTTACAAAATAAAATAAAGTAACAAATAAAGTAAAAAGTAACACAATAAAATAACAATAACGAAGCTATATACAGGGGTTACCGGTACCGAGTCAATGTGTGGGGGTACAGTTTAGTAGAGGCAATTTGTAATGTAGGTAGTGGTAAAGTGACTATGCATAGATAATTAACAGCGAGTAGCAGCAGTGTAAAAACAAAGGAGGTGGGAGGAGGTCTTTGTAAATAGTCCAGGTGGCCATTTTTTTTTATTGTTTAGCAGTCTTATGGCTTGGGGGTAGAAGCTGTTAAGGATCCTTTTGGACCTAGACTTGGTGCTCCGGCACTGCTTGCTGTGCGGTAGCAGAGAGAACAGTTTATGACTTGGGTGACTGGACAATCCTCTGACACCGCCTAGTATATATGGTGAGGGAAAAAAGTATTTGATCCCCTGCTGATTTTGTACGTTTGCCCACTGACAAAGAAATGATCAGTCTATAATTTTAATGGTAGGTTTATTTGAACAGTGAGAGACAGAATAACAACAATAAAATCCAGAAAAACGCATGTCAAAAATGTTGTAAATTGATTTGCATTTTAATGAGGGAAATAAGTATTTGAACACCTCTGCAAAACATGACTTACTACTTGGTGGCAAAACCCTTGTTGGCAATCACAGAGGTCAGACGTTTCTGGTAGTTAGCCACCAGGTTTGCACACATCTCAGGAGGGATTTTGTCCCACTCCTCTTTGCAGATCTTCTCCAAGTCATTAAGGTTTCGAGGCTGACGTTTGGCACCTCGAACCTTCAGCTCCCTCCACAGATTTTCTATGGGATTAAGGTCTGGAGACTGGCTAGGCCACTCCAGGACCTTAATGTGCTTCTTCTTGAGCCACTCCTTTGTTGCCTTGGCTGTGTGTTTTGGGTCATTTTCATGCTGGAATACCCATCCACGACCCATTTTCAATGCCCTGGCTGAGGGATGGAGGTTCTCACCCAAGATATGACGGTACATGGCCCCGTCCATCGTCCCTTTGATGCGGTGAAGTTGTCCTTAACAGAAAAACACCGTCCAAAGCATAATGTTTCCACCTCCATGTTTGACGGTGGGGATGGTATTCTTGGGGTCATAGGCAGCATTCCTCCTCCTCCAAACACGGCGAGTTGAGTTTATGCCAAATAGCTCCATTTTGGTCTCATCTGACCAGAACACTTTCACCCAATTTGTAAGTCGCTCTGGATAAGAGCGTCTGCTAAATGACTTAAATGTAAATGTTAAATGTTGTCCTCTGAATCATTCAGATGTTCATTGGCAAACTTCAGACGGGCATGTATATGTGCATTCTTGAGCAGGGGGACCTTGCGGGCGCTTCAGGATTTCAGTCCTTCACGGCGTAATGTGTTACCAATTGTTTTCTTGGTGACTATGGTCCCAGCTGCCTTGAGATCATTGACAAGATCCTCCTGTGTAGTTCTGGGCTGGTTCCTCACCGTTCTCATGATCATTGCAACTCCACGAGGTGAGATCTTGCATGGAGACCCAGGCCGAGGGAGATTGACAGTTCTTTTGTGTTTCTTCCATTTGCAAATAATCGCACCAACTGTTGTCAACTTTTCACCAAGTTGCTTGGCGATGGTCTTGTAGCCCATTCCAGCCTTGTGTAGGTCTACAATCTTGTCCCTGACATCCTTGGAGAGCTTTTTGGTCTTGGCCATGGTGGAGAGTTTGGAATCTGATTGATTGATTGCTTCTCCCTTTAACCTGTTATGGCTAGGGGGCAGTATTTTCACGTCTGGATAAAAAACGTACCCGATTTAATCTGGTTACTACTCCTGCCCAGTAACTAGAATATGCATATAATTATTGGCTTTGGATAGAAAACACCCTAAAGTTTCTAAAACTGTTTGAATGGTGTCTGTGAGTATAACAGAACTCATATGGCAGGTAAAAACCTGAGAAGATTTCATGCAGGAAGTGGCCTGTCTGACAAGGTGTCGTTCTTCTTCTCTCTGTTTATTGAATAGTGAGGATCTTAGCTGTCCCGTGACACTTCCTACGGCTGCCATAGGCTCTCAGAAGGCGGCAAAATACTGAATTGTGGTTTTGCAGGCTCTGGCTGAAACAAAGTAGCGCGTTTGGGTAGTGGCTGGTTACAGTACTGTGAGACTCAGGCTCGTGCCCGCGTCGACCGAAAGCTTTGTTTTCTTTCCTCTGTTTAGCTAAATGGACATTCCCGGTCGGAATATTATCGCTTTTTTACGAGAAAAATGGCATAAAAATGGATTTTAAACAGCGGTTGACATGCTTCGAAGTACGGTAATGGAATATTTAGATTTTTTTTGTCACGAATTGCGCCATGCGCGCGACCCTGATTTACCATTTCGGATAGTGTCTGGGACGCACGAACAAAACGCCGCTATTCGGATATAACGATGGATTATTTTGGACCAAACCAACATTTGTTATTGAAGTAGCAGTCCTGGGAGTGCATTCTGACGAAGACAACAAAAGGTAATCAAACTTTTATAATAGTAAATCTGATATTGGTGAGTGCTAAACTTGCCGGGTGTCTAAATAGCTAGCCCGTGATGGCTGGGCTATGTACTTAGAATATTGCAAAATGTGCTTTCACCAAAAAGCTATTTTAAAATCGGACATATCGAGTGCATAGAGGAGTTCTGTATCTATAATTCTTAAAATAATTGTTATGCTTTTTGTGAACGTTTATCCTGAGTAATTTAGTAAATTGTTAGCAAATTCCCTGGAAGTTTGCGGGGGGTATGCTAGTTCTGAACGTCACATGCTAATGTAAAAAGCTGTTTTTTGATATAAATATGAACTTGATTGAACAAAACATGCATGTATTGTATAACATAATGTCCTAGGTGTGTCATCTGATGAAGATCATCAAAGGTTAGTGCTGCATTTAGCTGTCTTCTGGGTTTTTGTGACATTATATGCTAGCTTGAAAAATGGGTGTCTGATTATTTCTGGCTTGGTACTCTGCTGACATAATCTAATGTTTTGCTTTCGCTGTAAAGCCTTTTTGAAATCGGACAGTGTGGTTAGATAAAGGAGAGTCTTGTCTTTAAAATGCTGTGAAATAGTCATATGTTTGAAAAATTGAAGTTTTTGTATTTTTGAGGAATTTGTAATTCGCGCCACGCCTATCATTGGATATTGGAGCAGGTGTTCCGCTAGCGGAACGTCTAGATGTTAGAGGTTAAGAGTGTGCTCCTAATCTCAGCTCATTACCTGTATAAAAGACACCTGGGAGCCAGAAATCTTTCTGATTGAGAGGGGGTCAAATACTTATTTCCCTCATTAAAATGCAAATCATTTTATAACATTTTTGACATGTGATTTTCTGTATTTTTTTGTTGTTATTCTGTCTCTCACTGTTCAAATAAACCTACCATTAAAATTATAGACTGATCATTTCTTTGTCAGTGGGCAAACGTACAAAATCAGCAGGGGATCAAATACTTTTTTTTCCTCACTGTATGTAGGTCCTGGATGGCAGGAAGATTGGCAGCAGTGAAGGACTGGGCCGTACGCACTACCTTCTGTAGTGCCTTACGGTTGGATGCCGAGCAGTTGCCATACCAGGCGGTGATGCAACCGGTCAGGATGCTCTGGATGGTGCATCTGTAGAACTTTTTGAGAATGTGGGACCCATGCCAAATCTTTTCAGTCTCCTAAGGGGGGGAAGGTGTTGATAGTTTGTTGGTGATGTGGACACCAAGGAACTTGAAAGTCTCAACCCGCTCCACTACAGCCCTGTAGATGATAATGCGGGCCTGTTTGGCCCTCCTTTTCCTGTAGTCCACGATCAGCTCTTTTGTCTTGCTCACATTGAGGGAAAGGTTGTTGTCCTGGCACCACACTGCCAGGTCTTTGACCTCCTCTCTAAAGGCTGTTTCATCGTTGTTGGTGATCAGGCCTACCACTGTTGTGTCGTCAACAAACTTAATGATGGTGTTGGAGTCGTTCTTGGCCACGCAGTCGTGGGTGAACAGGGAGTACAGGAGGGGACTAAGTACACAACCCTGAGGGGCCCCAGTGTTGAGGATCAGCATGGCAGATGTTTTGTTACCTACCCTTACCACCTGGGGGCAGCCTTTCAGGAAGTCCATGATCCAGTTACAGAGGGAGGTGTTTAGTCCCAGCGTCCTTAGCTTAGTGATGAGCTTTGTGGAGTGGGTCTAGGGTTTCCTGGATGAAGGTGTTGATGTGAACCATGACCAGCCTTTCAAAACACTTCATGGCTACCGACGTGATTGCTACTGGGAGGTAGTCATTTAGGCAGGTTACCTTCTCTTTATCGGCACGGGGACTATGGTAGTTTGCTTGAAACGTGAGGGTATTACAGACTCTGTAAGGGAGAGGTTGAAAATGTTAGTGAAGACACTTACCAGTTGGTCTGCGCATGCTCTGATCCTGGTAACCCGTCTGGCCCCGTGGTGAATGTTGACTTGTTTAAAGGTCTTGCTCACATCAGCTACAGAGAGCGTGAACACACTCTCATGCATGCTTTGGTGTTGCTTGCCTCAAAGCGAGCATAAAAGTAATTTAGCTTGTCTGGTAGGCTCGCATCATTGGGCAGCTTGTGGCTGGGTTTCCCTTTGTAGTCCGTAACAGTTTGTAAGCCCTGCCACATCCGACGAGTGTCAGTACCGGTGTAGTAGGATTAAATCTTAGTCCTGCATTGATGCTTTGCTTGTTTGATGGTTCGTCTGAGAGCATAGCTGAATTTCTTTTAAGTGTCTGGATTAGTGTCCTGCTCCTTGAAAGCGGCAGCTCTAGCCTTTAGCTTTTAGCTAGAGCGGATGTTGCCTGTAATCCAAGGCTTCTGGTTGGGATATGTACGCACAGTCACTGCGGAGACGACATCATCAATGCACTTATTGATGATGCCAGTGACTGAGGAGTATACCACATCAGTCACTGGCTTTATCAATAAGTGCATCGAGGACATCATCCCCACAATGACTGTACGTCCATACCCCAACCAGAAGCCATGGATTACAGGCAACATTCGCACTGAGTTAAAGGGTAGTGCTGCTGCTTTCAAGGTGCGGGACTCTAACCCGGAAGCTTATAAGAAATCCTGCTATGCCCTCCGACGAACCATAAAACAGGCAAAGCATCAATACAGGGCTAAGATTGAATCATACTACACCGGCTCCGACGTTGTCTTATGTGGCAGGGCTTGCAAACTATTACAGACTACAAAAGGAAGCACAGCCGCGAGCTGCACAGTGACACGAGCCTACAAGACGAGCTAAATCACTTCTATGCTCGCTTCGAGGCAAGCAACAGTGAGGGAATGCATGAGAGCATCAGCTGCTCCTGATGATTGTGTGATCACACTCTTCGTAGCCGACGTGAGTAAGACCTTTAAACTGGTCAACATTCACAAGGCTGCCGGGCCAGATTACCAGGACGTGTGCTCTGGGCATGTGCTGACCAACTGTCAGGTGTCTTCACTTACATTTTCAACCTCTCCCTGATTAAGTCTGTAATACCAACATGTTTCAAGAAGACCACCATAGTCCTTGTTCTCAAGAACACAAAGGAAACCTGCCTAAATTACTACAGACCAGAAGCACTCATGTCCATAGCCATGAAGTGCTTTGAAAGGTTGGTAATGGCTCACATCAAAACCATTATCCCAGAAACCCTATAGCCACTCCAATTTGCATACCCCCCAAACAGATACACAGATGATGCAATCTCTATTGCACTCCACACTGCCCTTTCCCACCTGGACAAAAGGAACACCTACGTGAGAATGCTATTCATTGAATACAGCTCAGCGTTCAACACCGTAGGGCACTCAAAGCTCATCACTAACCTAGGGATCCTGGGACTAAACTCTGCAACTGGATCCTGGACTTCCTGACGGGCCACGCCCAGGTGGTGAGGGTAGGTAGCAACACATCTGCCACGCTGATCCTCAACCCTCAGGGGTGTGTGCTCAGTTCCCTCCTGTACTCCCTGTCCACCCACGACTGCGTGGCCAGGCACAACTCCAACACCATCATTAAGTTTTCAGACGACACAAAAGTGGTAGGCCTGATCACCGACAATGATGAGACAGCCTATAGGGAGGAGGTCAGAGACCTGGAAGGGTGGTGCCAGAATAAAAATCTATCCCTCAACGTAACCAAGACTAAGGAGATGATTGTGGACTACAGGAAAAGGATGCTCCCATTCTACATGCCCCATTCTACATGCCCACATTCTCATCTATGGGGCTGTAGTGGAGCAGTTTGAAAGCTGCAAGTTCCTTTATGTCCACCAACAAACTAGTAGAGCGGTCCGGACAACAGGCCCTCCGATTTGACACACTGAACTCTATCTGAAAAGTAGTTTGTGAACCAGGAGAGGCAGTCATTTGAGAAGCCAAGGCTACTGAGTCTGCCAATAAGAATGCGGTGATTGACAGAGTCAAAAGCCTTGGCCAGGTTGATGAAGTACAACCTCAATTAGCCCGACTAACCGGTGCCCCCAAACATTGGCTACCCGGACTATCTGCATTGTGTCCCGCCACCCGCCACCCGTCAACCCCTCTTTAACGCTACTGCTACTCTCTGTTTATTATATATGCATAGTCACTTTAAACATACCTACATGTACATACTACCTCAATTAGCCCGACTAACCGGTGCCTGTATATAGCCTCTCTACTGTTGTAGCCTCACTACTGTATATAGCCTCGCTACTGTTATTTTTCACTGTCTTTTTACCGTTGTTTTTTATTTATTTACTTATCTATTGTTCACCTAATACCTATTTTCTACCTAAAAATTGCACTGTTGTTTAGGGCCTGTAAGTAAGCATTTCACTGTTGTATTCGGTGCATGTGACAAATAAACTTTGATTTGATTTAATGTGGTACACTACTCAGTGCCATTGGATGAATCCCAGAACATATTCCATTCTGTGCTAGCAAAACAGTCCTGTAGCGTAGAATTTGCATCATCTGACCACTTCTGTATTGAGCGAGTCACTGTTACAGTGAGGGAAAAAAGTATTTGATCCCCTGCTGATTTTGTACGTTTGCCCACTGACAAAGAAATGATCAGTCTATAATTTGAATGGTAGGTTTATTTGAACAGTGAAAGACCGAATAACAACAAAGAAATCCAGAAAAACGCATGTCAAAAATGTTATAACTTGATTAGCATTTTAATGAGGGAAATAAGTATTTATAGTGCTATGATTAAGAGACATAAAACTTCAGTTGACTAATTAATGAGGCTCATAATTAAGTGAACATGTCATAATCAAAAAATTTAATTGACCTCCCTCTCGACCATATTATACCAGTTTACTTATACCAAATATAACTATGCATGGTCTTAGTGCTTACTTAGTAATCATATATTGCATTCGGAAAGTATTTATAACCCTTGATTTATTCCACATTTTGTTGTGTTACAACCTGGATTAAAAATGTATTAAATAGATTTCTCTCAACCATCTACACACAATACCCCAAAATGACAAAGTGAAGACTTTCTTTTAGACATTATTGAAAATGTATTGAAAAATGAAATACAGAACTAAATCATTTATATAAGCATTCTCAACCCTGAGTCAATACATGTTAGAATCATCTTTGACAGCAATTACTGCTGTGAGTCTTTTTGGGAAAGTCTCTAAGAGCTTTGCACACCTGGATTGTACACTATTTGAACAGTATTCTTTAGAAAATTCTTCAAGCTCTGTTGATCATTGCTAGACAACCATTTTCAAGTCTTGCCATAGATTTTCAAGTCGATTTAAGTCAAAACTGTAACTAGGACACATTCAATGTAATTTTGGTAATCAACTCCAGTGTATATTTGGCCTCGTGTTTTAAGTTATTTTATTTCTGAAAGGTGGACTGTGTCTGTTGGAAAGCAGACTGAACCAGGTCTTCCTCTGGGATTTTGCCCATTCAAAACTCCCTAGTCCTTGCCGATGGCAAGCATACACATAACATGATGAAGCCGCCATCAAGTTAGAACATATGAAGAGTGGTAATCAGTGATGTGTTGGATTTGCCCCAAATATAACGCTTTGGATTCAGGACAAAGTTAATTTCCTTTGCCAAATCTTTTGCAGTTTTACTTTAGTGCATTATTGCAAACAGGTTGCATGTTTGGAAAATGTTAATTCTATACAGGCTTCCATCTTTTCACTCTGTCATTTAGGTTAATATTGTGTAGTAACTACAATGTTGTTGATCCATCCTCAGTTTTCTATCACGGCCAATAAACTGTTTTAAAGTCACCATTGGCCTCATGCTGAAATCCCTGAGCGTTTTCCTTCCTCTCCGGCAACTGAGTTAGGAAGGACGCCTGTAATTCTGTAGTGACTGGGAATGTTGATACACAATCCAACAGTGTAATTAATAATTTCACCAAGCTCAAAGGGATATTCAATGTCTGCTTTTCTTTTTCTTTTTTAACCATCTACCAATAGGTGCCTTTCTTTGCGAGGCATTGGAAAACCTCCCTGTCTTTGTGGTTGAATCTGTGTTTGAAATTCCCTGCTCGACTGAGGGACCTTACAGATAATTGTATGTGTGGGGTACAGAGATGATGTAGTCATTAAAAAATCATGTCAAACACTATTATTGCACACAGAGTAAGTCCATGCAACTTGTTAAGCAAATTTCCTACTACTGAACTTATTTAGGTTTGCCATAACAAAGGTGTTGAAAACTGACTGACTCAAGACATTTCAGCTTTTAATTAATAAAAAAAACATAATTCCAGTGGTGTAAAGTACTTACAGTTGAAGTCGGTAGTTTACATGCACCTTAGCCAAATACATTTGTACTCAATTTTTCACAATTCCTGACATTTAATTCAAGTAAAAAGTCCCTGTCTTAGGCCAGTTAGGATCACCACTTTATTTTAAGAATGTGAAATGACAGAATAATAGCAGAGAGAATTATTTATTTCAGCTTTTATTTCTTTCATCACATTCCCAGTGGGTCAGAAGTTTACATACACTCAATTAGTATTCGGTAGCATTGCCTTTAAAATGCTTAACTTGGGTCAAACATTTCGGGTAGCTTTCCAAAAGCTTCCCACAATAAGTTGGGTGAATTTTGGCCCATTCCTCCTGACAGAGCTGGTGTAACTGAATCAGGTTTGTAGGCCTCCTTGCTCGCACACACTTTTTCAGTTCTGCCCACACATTTTCTATAAGATTGAGGTCAGGGCTTTGTGATGGCCACTCCAATACCTTGACTGTGTTGTCCTTAAGCCATTTTGCAACAACTTTGGAAGTATGCTTGGGGTCATTGTCCATTTGGAAGACCCATTTGCGACCAAGCTTTCACTTTCTGACTGATGTCTTGAGATTTTGCTTCAATATCTCCACATAATTTTCTCCCTCATGATGCCATCTATTTTGTGAAGTGCACTAGTCCCTCCTGCAGCAAAGCACCCCCACAACATGATGCTGCCACCCCCATGCTTCATGGTTGGGATGGTGTTCTTCGGTTTGCAAGCCTCCCCCTTTTTCCTCCAAACATAACGATGGTCATTATGGCCAAACAGTTCTATTATTGTTTCATCAGACCAGAGGACATTACTCCAAAAAGTACAATCTTTGTCCCCATGTGCAGTTGCAAACCGTAGTCTGGCATTTTTATGGCGGTTTTGGAACAGTGGCTTCTTCCTTGCTGAGCGGCCTTTCAGGTTATGTCGATATAGGACTCATTTTACTGTGGATATAGATACATTTGTACCTGTTTCCTCCAGCATCTTCACACGGTCCTTTGCTGTTGTTCTGGGATTGATTTGCTCCTTTCGCACCAAAGTACGTTCATCTCTAGGAGACAGAACACGTCTCCTTCTTGAGCGGCATGATGGCTGTGTGGTCCCATGGTGTTTATACGTGCGTGCTATTGTTTGTACAGATGAACATGGTACCTTCAGGCATTTGGAAATTTCTCCCAAGGATTAACCAGACTTGTGGAGGTCTACATTTTTTTTCTGAGGTCTTGGCTGATTTCTTTTGATTTTCCCATGCTGTCAAGCAAAGAGGCACTGAGTTTGATGGTAGGCCTTGAAATACATCCACAGGCACAGCTCCAATTGACTAAAATGATGTCAATTAGCCTATCAGAAGTTTCTAAAACCATGACATCATTTTCTGGAATTTTCCAAGCTGTTTGAAGACACAGTCAACTTAGTGTATGTAAACTTCTGACTCACTGGAATTGTGATACAGTGAATTATAAGTGAAAAAGTCTGTCTGTAAACAATTGTTGGGAAAATTACTTGTGTCTTGCACAAAGTAGATGTCCTAACTGATTTGCCAAAACTATAGTTTGTTAACAAGAAATTTGAGGAGTGGTTGAAAAACGAGTTTTAATGACTCCAACCTAAGTGTATGTAAACTTCTGACTTCCACTGTAAGTAAAAATACTTTAAAGTACTACTTAAGTAGTTTTTTGGGGTATCTGTACTTTACTTTACTATTTATATTTTTGACTACTTTTACTTTTACTACACTACATTCTTAAAGAACATGATGTACCTTTTACGTCATACATTTTCCCTGACACCCAAAAGCAATAGTTACAATTTGAATACTTAGCACTACAGGAAAAAGGGTAAATTCATACACTTATCAAGAGAATGTCCCTGGTCATCCCTACTGCCTCTGATCTGGTGGACTCACTAAACATAAATGCTTCCTTTGTAAATGAGTGTTGGAGTTGGCGCTAGCTGTCCAAAAAAAAGTAAATATGTATTTTTTTGCAGCAATCTACACACAATACTGCATAATGAGAAAGTGAAAACAGGTTTTTAGAATTTTTTGCAAAGTTATTTTAAATAAAACCTTATTTACATAAGTATTCAGACCCTTTGCTATGAGTCTCGAAATTAAGCTCAGGTCAAATCAAATTGTATTTGTCACATGCGCCGAATACAACAGGTGTAGACCTTACAGTGAAATACTTACATACAAGGCCTTAACCAACAATGCCGTTTTAAGAAAAATACCTAAAAACAAGAAATTAAACTAACAAATAATTAAAGAGCAGCAGTAAAATAACAATAGCAAGGCTATATACAGGGGGTACCGGTACAGAGTCAATGTGCGGGACACCGGTTAGTCGAGGTGCCGGTTAATTCTGTTTCCATTTATCAACCTTGAGATATTTCTACAACTTGTTTGGAGTCCACCTGTGGTAAATTCACCTGATTGGACATGATTTGGAAAGGAACACACTTGTCTATATAAGGTCATACAGTTGACGGTGCATGTCAGAACAAAAACCAAGCCGTGAAGTCGAAGGAATTGTCCATGGAGCTCCGAGAAAGGATTGTGTCGAGGCACTAAGGGTATTGTGTGTAGATTGTTTTTTTAACCTCTATTTAAGAAGGCAAGTCAGTTAAGAACAAGTTCTTGTTTACAATGACGGCCTACCGGGGAACCGTGGGTTAACTACCTTGTTCAAGTGCAGAACAACAGATTTTTACCTTGTCAGCTCGGGGATTCGATCTAGCAACCTTTCAGTTACTGGCCCAATGCTCTAACCACTAGGCTACCTGCTGCCCTATTGATGAGTATTATTATTTTTTAAATCAATTTTAGAATACGCCTGTATTCTAAAAGTCAAGGGGTCTGAATACTTTCCGAATGCACTGTATATAAAAAGTCCTTTCCTTTAAGCTGAAGATTTAGTAATTCACACAACAATACTGTGATAACCGGAATTGTATGTTGGTCATTTATCATCACTGCATATAGCAAATTATTACATAGCCTGGCTATTTGAACAGCCTAGAGGACCTAAAACAGATTTGCTAGGAACATAATATAAACATATAGTATGAGCAGAATAGAAGCATTATAGAATAAAATCAAACACCAAGCTGAAAAGGATTTTACTTGGCCAGTGTAAGTAGTGACGTTATTATGGGACTTCAAGATGGACTCTGCGTTCTGGCAACATATGCCATTAGACTAACTGCTGCAATTGCAATGTTTATCATAGACACTCCTCTCTCCTAGAGTCAAAGTCCACGCCCTCGTGGAAATCTAATTAGCATAATAATTAAACATTCCCATCAAAATCTGTCTGTTTTAAGCTACAGAGAACTGGTTTTTTGCATGGGTTGCGCCTCAATCCACCCCATCAACCGACGTCGGCCTTCCACATCTGCGGTTGAAGGTGGCAGAGCTACAGTGGTGTTTGTCAGACCAGAATAATCAATGTTCTAACGAAAATGTCTGTAGCGTCTGAACGGTTTGACCTACAAACTGATATGACCCCTCTGTGGAAAGAACTACAGTACATATCGGTTGTTTTGATCCAGGATGCCTACAAGACTCATGTGAAGGTAGCCTGGTACCAGTTAAAAAAAAATATGAAAGTATACAGTAAATTAAGTACTTTTGTGCAAAAAAGGGGTTAAATATGGGTAAAAAAGAATATTATAATTCTTTTATCTCTCAAATATAGGACAGACACTTCAAAATATACTTCCTTTTGATAAATGTTTTGACTGTTTTGCCATGTATGAATATGTGGTCCTGCTTAAATGAAGTTCAGCTTGTAAAAGCTTCATAAAGCCTTCATAAACACTACAGAATATGTCACAAATCACCCATAACCATATGTCATGCTCATATGTCATAAATGTGGCATAACTGTGTGACATAACCACCAATGTAAAATGTGACATAACACACTATGTCAAATATGACATAAACCTGTGCTTTATAAAGTGTGGCATAAGCACTGCTTAATAAAAGCTTCATAAATCATATTAAATTGAGGCTTCACCAAACATTTATAACCTTGTACTGCATCTTGGTAGAGCATTGCAATGCCAGGATAGTGGGTTCGATTCCTGGGATCACCCATACGTAAAAATGTATGCACGCATGACTTTAAGGAGCTTGAGATGAAAGTGTCTGCTAAATTGTATGTATTATTTTAATCCCCAAGAATTGTAGGATGGCCCAACCTCTTTCCCTCTTGGGTACATAGCCAATATTGGATCTGACCTAAACTTTCTCCAAAATGCTGTGCTGCAGGGTGACACACATGCTAAAATGCAGTTATACACAGCAAAAGACGTTGGTAGGACCTTTTTATAATTAATTTATATTTTTGGCCCAATTCTGTTTTCTTCCCAAATCCTGTTTTCTCAGTTTTGTTTTTCCAGGTTTCTGATTTCCCCCAGCATCCCCCCACACTTCTTAATAGAAAAACTAAAAAAGAGGAAGACTTTTGATGTCTGGGAAAAATCTAAGAAAAGTTTAGTTGAGTGTAGTTGTCCTTTAATTCAGTGTACATGCCCAGCAATGTTGTTTGGTTAGCGGTGTTTCTGTAGCGCAGTAAAGCGCACATGTGATGAATTTGCAAATCAAATACCCACTTTTATTTATTGTAATATATATTTTTGTAGTAGTTTAGTATTACATTAGATTACATAGCTACCTCAATCAGTATTTCAAATAATTTTGTTGACTTCACAGCAACTGCTTGTTAGCTTGCTTATGAAATTTTGCGCGGCCCTGAAATTGTGGCTCGCAATGATTTTCCTATTTTTCATTCATAATACATAACAATGATACACTTTCAATTCAATCTGTTTAAAGTAGGCCTGAATCACTAAATTGAATATATATATATATATATATTGTTCCCTGGATGGCAGATAGATGGCAGTATAGCGCGACTTTTGAACCGAAAGGCCAAAATAGAACGTTTGCCAAAATAGAACGCAACTTCTCAGCTACAGCGACCGACACATATGAGTTTACTAGCTAATTTTGCAGTCTGGTAGACATGGATCAATTTATTGTAAAAAAAGGAAATATAAATCTTTTGACAATGAAAATAAGGGGGAAGAGCTGGAAAACAACGTGACAGCTATGACCAAACAACCACCGGAGAACCAGGATAATCAGGTAGATGGCGGCGGGGAAATGCAGCTCGCTAACGTAGTTAACGTGGCTCCGGTGGCTAAAAGAAGGATACGGTTGATTTAAGAAGAACACAGAAAGTTCCAAGAGGAATGGACAGACAAGTATTTTTTTGTACTGCATAAAGGAACTAGCTCACTTTGTCTTGTTTGCCAGAAGGCAGTCAATTGTTTTAAACGAGCAAATTTAGAGCAACATTTCCAGTAACACCATGCCCACTTTGACAAAACATATCCGCCACAAATCAACCTCAGAAACAACAAAATAGCGCAACTCAAAGGACAGCTCAAAGGACAACAGAGAAAATGACAGAGGCAACATATGAGATTGCTTGGATACTCACGAGAAACAAGAAGGCATTCACAGACGCGGAGATTGTCAAATAATATTTTTGGGCCTCAGCCGCAATATTGTATGCTGATTTCACAAACAAGGAAGCTATTTTAAAGCAAATTAAGGGACTGCAACTCTCAGACTCAACCATAACAAGACACATAGAAGACATCGGCGAGGACATCGGTAAGCAATTGATAACTGACATATCTGTCGCGCAGTGTTTTAGTATTGCGCTTGACGAAAGCACAGTAAGTGGCATTGGCCAATTATGTGTTTGGGTCCACTTCCCTCAAAACGGGTCATTCAGAGAGGAATTTTTATGTTTACTGTCCCTACAGGGACAAACACGAGCAGAGTATATTCTGAAAGCCCTTTTTTGCTGATAATAATATTGACTGGTCAAATCTGGCATCTGTGTACACTGACAGCGACCCAAACATGCGAGGGAAGGAGAAAGGATGAACAATCAACAATGAACATTGTGAAATAAAAACAGAGAAACAGACTGACCAATGCACACCTGGATTGCCTCACAAGGATAGCAACAACAGACTGTACATTTAGAATTAATTCAGTCAAGGAGCAGAAGGGACATTTTCACTCATCCAACTACTGAGAGTAACCCTTAATATGGGTCGTATACATGTGATGTAGCCTATTTGATGTGTGTATGTATATATTTGTGATGTGCTGGTCATCAAATCAATTGCATGTGCTCTATTGCTATGAATTTGCTTTCAAGTGATAACTGATAATATTGGAAGAAAAAGTACAACAAATTAAAGATCTGTGCGGACCTCTGTTTCAACCGAAAGTGGCCCCCTTACAAAAAATTGTGAGTAACACTGACCTAGATACAGCCACTTTTCATAATCATTTCATGAGATTTGTATTTGAAAGAGGAAAATAATAATACGAATCGAATGGAGTTTCCCATCTCCCCATTTACAGTATTTGTGGCGCAGTATAGAAATGACCTTATCCAGATGGTGTGACAAAGGCATTTCCTAACAGACCTGCTAACTTTCTTTGTTTTTACTTTTAAGGTTGTAACCAACATGCAGTACCTCCAGCGGGCAGAGAGGCAAGAACGATTAGTCCGACGGTGTAATGTACAATGTTATTGCATTGCTGGACATTTTAAAAGGTAATGTATTTGTATTGTTTTAAAAATGTAAAAATAAAAGGAAGTGTATGGTCTAAACATGTCTTTAATGTTTATTTTGTTTTAGCTGATAGCGATAATTCCTGAAGTGTTAATACATTTGTTTTTGTATCATTAAGCCTTTATGTATGTGCTATGAACGACCAAAGGTGTCTGACGTCATAGTAAGTACAGCTTCATATGATATAAGGCATTTATGTATGTGTTATAAATTACCGAAGGGGTCTAACCTTAAAGTAAGTACAGCGTCATCCGAGTCTTTATGGATGTGTTATGAATTACCGAAGGGGTCTAACTTTAAAGTAAGTACAGCGTCATCCGAGTCTTTATGGATGTGTTATGAATTACCGAAAGGTGTCTCACTTCAAACAAAGTATTACTGGACATTTCGTTTGTGTCAATGAATAGTTTATTAACATTCTGCTGATTTAAGAAAGACATCCACAAGTCATAATTATGGTAAAATCCTGCCCATTTCCACAATGAGTCTTGTTCAAATGTGATTTTAAACCTAACCCTAACTAATGAAGGACAAGTTTGATGCCTTGGTCCACCAGTTCTTCCGTGCATTCAGGCATAAGTCACAGTTAGGCCACATTTACGAATCATTTATAAAGCTTGACATATGGTTATAGATGCTTTGTAACACATTTATTTGGTACTTATGAAGGCATTTTGAAGGATTTATGAAGCCTTTTTGAGCTTAACGTCATTTAAAGTGGGACCGAATATGTTATTCAATGCATTTCGATGCGCAAATAGCATTAAAGCCAAATTCAATGTTTCATCAAATAATTATTTTCTATATGTTTTTATATGTACAGGGGTCCTACAATTCTAAATAAAAGAGCTAAATAATCTTTGGTATGACTTTCTTAAAACAATTCTGTGTGTTAGCTCAGTAGAAGCCCAGTCCCTGGCCCTTAGAAGATTGAAAAGTAAATAGGATGAAGGTATTGGCTGTGCTTAGCCTAGAATCAAGGCCTCAATAAGTGATGGTTACATGGCTTAAACACGAATTGAAGTAATTACCCCATTAAATTTGTTTTCGAGAAAGAATAAAAGGGAAGTGATTCAGACCATTACATTTACTTCTCAGTCAACCATGCAGAGTTTTCTCCCTGCATTACATACCTATTCCAACAGCTAATGGAATGTTTAAAAAAGTCCCATTTGAATTCCCTATCAGTTGTTGGCGTTTGAGGGAGTATATGCCCTGTCTGAATTCAGCAGAGAACAATGGGTGGTATTTTAAATCCAGCCTACATGAGTCTTCTATTCAGTAGGCGACGGCATGGGGTTCCTATGACTTTACACTCAGGTCAGGGGATGTCTGACGACCCTTATACGTGGATTAGGTATAAGGTAGGGAAGCAGGTTGAACCAATTAAATGGCAGTATTTTCAGACACACTCCATTTTCAACTCCACTCTTCTGCAGAAGAATGGCGCACTGTGAGACACAATTACTAATTGAGTGAACCTTGTGATAATAAAGGAATTTCATTGCACACTTAATATCTTTTCGGTGATATTCAATGTGCCATTATGAGAACCCAATTGGGGAGAGAAAACGGTAATAGGTCTGTGAAAAATGAGTAGTCATTAAAAACGTTCCCGGCAAACGTATTTCTCAACCACAACTTGTATTCTCAGATCAGCTTCATGTGAAGGTTTCATTGGCAGAACATTCAGCCTACATTAAATTATTCAAGGGTAACTATAAAAGGAATAACTGATGTAATGACCTTGTAACAGGTATGTACTGTATACATTCAGGTACTTGTTAATTCTGTTTTTCACAAACATAATTGTTTTACCATACAATTGTACTGCATGTACTAGCTACAGTGCTATTGCTTAATTTGTAACTGCTACTTATTTTGTTATACTTTGGACAATTTTTAACATCCTTGAGATGTTTCTATAACTTGATTGGAGTCACCTGTGGTTAATTCAATTGATTGGACATGATTTGGAAAGGCACACACCTGTCTATATAAGGTCCCACAGTTGACAGTGCATGTCAGAGCAAAAACCAAGCCTTGAGGTCCGAGACAGGATTGTGTTGAGGTACAAATCTGAAGAAGGGCATTGATCTGAAGAAGAGTTTGCCAAAAGGCATCTACAGGACTCTCAGACCATGAGAAGCAAGATTCTCTGGTCTGGTGAAACCAAGATTGACCTCTTTGGCCTGAAAATAGCTGTGCAGCAACGCTCCCCATCCAATCTGACAGAGCTTGAGAGGATCTGCAGAGAAGAATAGGAGAATTGCCCCAAATACAGGTGTGCCAAGCTTATAGCGTCATACCCAAGAAGACTCAATGCTCTAATCGCTACCAAAGGTGCTTCAACAAAGTACTGTGTAAAGGGTCTGAATACTTATGTAAAAGTAATATTTCATTTAGCAAAAATTTCAAGAAGCCTGTTTTTGCTTTGTCATTATTTGGTATTGTGTGTAGATTGATGAAGAAGAAAACAATTGAATCAGTTTTAGAATAAGGCTGTAACGTAACAAAATGTGGAAAAGGTCAAGGGGTCTGAATACTTTCCGAATTCACTGTAAAAACATTTTTGTTGTTGTATATGTGTGAGTATGGGTGGCTTTATGATAACTCATGATTCAGCTGTTCTGGAATCAGAGGGTTTAATTGCTGCAGATGGGGGAATTATCTATTAATTTGGTCCATATTAGATTGATTACCTACAGGTTCCTTGACGTATGTGCAGAAAGCATAGTTGTTAAAGGCAGTACAGGACCTCAGAGTTAGCTAAATCAATCAACCAACAAACTATTTTAAAGTGCGCAATTGGTAACTCCTATTAGGTTATACTGTACTCTGCCCCCCCACCTATTATTCAAATGCTGTTCTAGGCCCTTGCATTTCAACATGACCCTTGAAAGACTCCTTTTAAAAGGTTCCCAAGGAAGCCACAATCCATCTTCCTTAGCCAGTGCTACTGTATGTTCACCTCCCCATTCATGCTCTCTCAGACTTAAATTAGAATCTCTCAAGCTCTGGCCAGGGGCCTTGCAGAGAAAAAAGGAAAAACATTTTCACCACTAGACAGACTGAAAAAGCTTCTGGTCATGTGAGATACGAAAGGAAAGAGTGTAAAAAGATAAAAAAAAGAGAAATAATAGTTTTTACAGATATATTATTATCCTTACCAAATGCTTTATTAAAAATGTATCACTGAGCTTCAGGTGTAGCAATCCATTCTCCTAAGGAATGCTATGCTGGTCCATCCCCTGTCATATTATTCCAGGGGATCTGTGTCAAATTAAGTAGTACTGGGTCAATATATTTGAATGGCATTTTAACACTATAATACCATACAGTATATCCAAACCTGCAGATAGGTTGGTGAATATTTTTCCTGGAAACCTTGCCCATTGTGCTCATGATTGTTCCTGGAATGCCTGCCAACATTTTCCAGGGGAGCCCAATTTCCCCTTCTTACCACTGGTAAAAATTACCACTGATCTCAAACTGTGTTTTTAATACACAATGAAATTAAACACAGACTACCCCTTGCTAGTCAGGAGTCTCTCAGGTATGTTGTGGTGCACTGTCTGTCATTAAAATTGCTTCACGGGAACCTGGTAAAATATTGTGTGGCTAGCCACTGGATGGCATGCAGCCAAAGTTACTAACCACTTTTGTGGCTAACTAGTGCTCTCAAATTGTATCCTGATGTCGACAGCACATAATAATAATAATAATAATAATAGTAGTAATAATAATACATTACATTTTTATAAATAGCGCTTTTCATTACAAACAAGAATCTCAAAGTCGCTTGAAAACAAAAACAAATGTAGGGATCTGGGAGTTCATGGCTGATGGTCTTCCATAGTTTCAGGTGTAAAGGCAGTTCGGAAAGGCAGTCAGCAGCAGTAGCTTGAGCATAGGATCATTGATGAGACAGACAGGCAGGGAGAAAACTTCAGTCAGATACTGGTAGACAGGCCCGTAGCTCTTCATCAGGCACATCGTCTACTCCTCCTCCGTAAGTAGGCTGGATCATCCACTATCAAAGTGTAACACCTACCAGGATGATGCTTCGGCGACTGTAAGAGCGCCAGGAAAGACCACCACATCTCTACAGTAGTCTTGAACAGTCCCCTACAAGGCCTTTTCATACAAGATGAGAGTTTTATTCATAACATGGCTAACTTAGCTAGCTAACATACATTTAGAAAAAAAATGCTTAACTGGCTAGCTAACGTTAGCAACGTTGGGTTGTCTGAGATAACTATCTAAACAGCTGAGCTAGCAAACAATGTAACAAAAGTATAATTTTGGATTAGAAACATTTAAGCAGGAAACACCAGTGACTCAGTCTATAAAAAAGTAGTCAGATGAAGCAGATGATAAACTACAGGACTGTTTTGCTAGCACAGACGGGAATATGTTCCGGGATTCTTCCGATGGCATTGAGGAGTACACCACATCAGTCACTGGCTTTATCGATAAGTGCATCGAGGACATTGTCTCCCAGTGACTGTACAGTGGCTTGCAAAAGTATTCACACCCCTTGGCATTTTTCCTATTTTGTTGCCTTACAACCTGGAATTAAAATAGATTTTTTTTGTGGGTCTGTATCATTTTATTTACAAAACATTCCTGCCACTTTGAAGATGCAAAATGTTTTTTATTGTGAAACAAACAAGAAATAAGACAAAAAAACAACAGAAAACTTGAGCATGCATAACTGTTCAAACCCCCCCTCCCCCCACCCCAAAGTCAATACTTTGTAGAGCAACCTTTTGCAGCAATTACAGCTGCAAGTCTATGGGGTATGTCTCTATAAGCTTGGCACATCTAGCCACTGGGATTTTTGCCCAATCTTCAAGGCACAACTGCTCCAGCTCCTTCAAGTTGGATGGGTTCCGCTGGTGTACAGCAATCTTTAAGTCATACCACAGATTCTTAATTGGATTGAGGTCTGGGCTTTGACTAGGCCATTCCAAGACTTTTAAATGTTTCTACCTTAAACCACTCGAGTGTTGCTTTAGCAGTATCATTAGGGTCATTGTCCTGCTGGAAGCTGAACCTCCGTCCCATTCTCTAATCTCCAGAAGACTGAAACCGCTTACCCTCTAGAATTTCCCTGTATTTAGCACCATCATTTCTTCAATTCTAACCAGTTTCCCAGTCCCGGCTGATGAACAACATCCCACAGCATGATGCTGCCATCACCATGCTTCACTGTTGGGATGGTGTTCTCGGGGTGATGAGAGGAGTTGGGTTTGCGCCAAACATAGCATTTTCCTAAAGCTACATTTTAGTCTCATCTGACCAGAGTACCTTCTTCCATATGTTTGGGGAGTCTCCCACATGCCTTTTGGCGAACACCAAACGTGTTTGCTTATTTTTTTCTTTAAGCAATGGCTTTTTTCTGGCCACTCTTCTGTAAAGCCCAGCTCTGTGGAGTGTATGGCTTAAAGTGGTCAAATGGACAGATACTCCAATCTCCGATGTGGAGCTTTGCAGCTTCTTCAGGGTTATCTTTGGTCTCTTTGTTGCCTCTCTGATTAATGTCCTCCTTGCCTGGTCCGTGAGTTTTGGTGGGCGGCCCTCTCTTGGCAGGTTTGTTTTGGTGTCGGATTCTTTCCATTTTTTAATAATGGATTTAATGGTGCTCTGAAGGATGTTCAAAGTTTCGGATATTTTTTTATGAGCCAACCCTGATCTGTACATCTACACAACTTTGTTCCTGACCTGTTTGGAGAGCTCCTTGGTCTTCATGTTGCCGCTTGCTTGGTGGTGCCCCAGACTCTGGGCCTTTCAGAACAGGTGTATATATACTGAGATCATGTGACAGATCATGTGACACTTAGATTGCACACAGTTGGACTTTGTTTAACTAATTATATGACTTCAGAAGGTAATTGGTTGCACCAGATCTTATTTAGGGTCCTCATAGCAAAGGGGGTGAACACATATGCACGCACAACTTTTCAGTTTTTATATTTTTTAGATATTTCTTTAAACAAGTTATTATTTTCATTTCACTTCACCAATTTGGACTATTTTGTGTATGTCCATTACATGAAATCCAGACACTGTAATGGTTGTCGTCTGGAATGGAGGACCAAAACGCAACAGGAATGTGGATGCTCATCTTGTATTTTATTTTAAATAAAAGAGAACACCAAAAACAACAAAATGAAGAACGAACGATCAACAAAACAGTCTTGTCAGGCTCACACACACAAAACAAGAAACAATCTCCCACAAACACTAAACCAAACACATACCCATATATAGGACTCCCAATCAGAGGCAACGAGAAAACACCTGCCTCCAATTGAGAGTCCAACCCCAATAAAGCAGACATAGAAATATACTGCTCAAAAAAATAAAGGGAACACTTAAACAACACATCCTAGATCTGAATGAAAGAAATAATCTTATTAAATACTTTTTCTTTACATAGTTGAATGTGCTGACAACAAAATCACACAAAAATAATCAATGGAAATCCAATTTATCAACCCATGGAGGTCTGGATTTGGAGTCACACTCAAAATTAAAGTGGAAAACCACACTACAGGCTGATCCAACTTTGATGTAATGTGCTTTAAACAAGTCAAAATGAGGCTCAGTAGTGTGTGTGGCCTCCACGTGCCTGTATGACCTCCCTACAACGCCTGGGCATGCTCCTGATGAGGTGGCGGATGGTCTCCTGAGGGATCTCCTCCCAGACCTGGACTGTCACGTGCTCAGTGTGAACCTGCTTTCATCTGTGAAGAGCACAGGGCGCCAGTGGCGAATTTGCCAATCTTGGTGTTCTCTGGCAAATGCCAAACGTCCTGCACGGTGTTGGGCTGTAAGCACAACCACCACCTGTGGACGCCGGGCCCTCATACCACCCTCATGGAGTCTGTTTCTGACCGTTTGAGCAACACATGCACATTTGTGGCCTGCTGGAGGTCATTTTGCAGGGCTCTGGCAGTGCTTCTCCTGCTCCTCCTTGCACAAAGGCGGAGGTAGCGGTCCTGCTGCTGGGTTGATGCCCTCCTACGGCCTCCTCCACGTCTCCTGATGTACTGGCCTGTCTCCTGGTAGCGCCTCCATGCTCTGGACACTATGTTGACAGACACAGCAAACCTTCTTACCACAGCTCGCATTGATGTGCCATCCTGGATGAGCTGCACTACCTGAGCCACTTGTGTGGGTTGTAGACTCCGTCTCATTCTACCACTAGAGTGAAAGCACCGCCAGCATTCAAAAGTGACTAAAACATCAGCCAGGAAGCATAGGAACTGAGAAGTGGTCTGTGGTCCCCACCTGCAGAACCACTCCTTTATTGGGGGTGTCTTGCTAATTGCCTATAATTTCCACCTGTTGTCTATTCCATTTGCACAACAGCATGTGAAATGTATTGTCAATCAGTGTTGCTTCCTAAGTGGACAGTTTGATTTCACAGAAGTGTGATTGACTTGGAGTTACATTGTGTTGTTTAAGTGTTCCCTTTATTTTTTTGAGCAGTGTACAAAAGACCAGAGACCACATAGAAATACAAACATAGAACATTACCCAAAAACCCGGAAATAATAAATCAAGCGCCCTACTAAATAAACCACCACCCCGAACCACATGAAACAAATACCCTCTGCCACGTCCTGACCAAACTACAATAACAAATAACCCTTATACTGGTCAGGACTTGACAGTACCCCCCCCCCCCCCCCCCCCAAAGGTGCAGACCCCGGATGCACCTCATAAATAAAAATAAATAAAAAAACAACAACAAAAGAAAAATCCCCCTAAACTAAAGGGAGGGAAGGGAGGGTGGCTGCCGTCACCGACGGCACTTGTGCTACACCCCCCCTCCCCAACCCACCTATACAGGAGGTGGTTCTGGCTCCGGCCTACTGTCCTCCAGAATGCAGACAGACTTGATTAGTTTCGGGCCGTAGGCAGACTCCCCTTGTTCCGGATCGTAGGCAGACCTCTTCCTTTCCACACTGTAGGCAGACTCATTAAATACATAGTTAATAATTTTTTGTTCCGGATCGTCAACTGACTTACTTAGTTCCGGGTTGCTGATAGACTCCTTTGGTTCCGGGTCATAGGCAGACTCACCCGGTTCCGGGTTATAGGCAGACTCACCCGGTTCCGGGTCGCAGGCAGACCCCTTTGGTTCCGGGTCGCAGGCAGACCCCTTCGGTTCTGGGTCACAGGTAGATTCCCTCGGTCCCGGGTCGCAGGCCGACCCCCTCGGTTCCGGGTCACAGGCAGACCCCTTTGGTTCCGGGTCACAGGTAGACCCCCTCGGTTCCGGGTCACAGGCAGACTCCCTCGGGTCTGGGTCACAGGCAGACTCCCTCGGGTCCGGGTCTCAGGCAGACTCCCTCGGTTCCGGGTCGCAGGCAGACTCCCTCGGTTCCGGGTCGCAGGCAGACTCCCTCGGTTCCAGATCACAGGCAATCTCCCTCGGTTCCGGACTAGACACTGTTGCCGGATACTCTGGACTGCACACTGTTGCCGGATACTCTGGACTGCACACCGTTGCCGGATACTCTGGACGGCACACCGCTGCCGGATACTCTGGACGGCACACCGTTGCCGGATACTCTGGACTGCACACCGTTGCCGGATACTCTGGACTGCACACCGCTGCTGGATACTCTGGACGGCACACCGTTGCCGGATACTCTGGACTGCACACCGTTGCCGGATACTCTGGACTGCACACCGTTGCCGGATACTCTGGACTGCACACTGTTGCTGGATACTCTGGACTGCACACTATTGCCGAACTCTTGAGGCTGGGCTGACGCACTGGAAGCCTGATGCGTGGTACTGGTACTGGATGTGCCAGTCTGGGGACACGCACCTCAGGGCTAGTGCGGGGAGCAGGAACAGGCCGAGTCAGACTGGGTTGACGCACTGGAAGCCTGACGCGTGGTGCTGGTACTGGAGGTATCAGCCTGGGAACACGCACCTCAGGGCTAGTGCGGGGAGCGGGAACAGGCCGAGTCGGACTGGGTTGACGCACTGGAAGCCTGATGCGTGGTGCTGGTACTGGAGGTATCAGCCTGGGAACACGCACCTCAGGGCTAGTGCGGGGAGCAGGAACAGGATGTACCGGACTGGGCTGACGCGCTGGAAGCCAGGTGCGTGGTGCTGGTACTGGACGTGCCAGACTAGGGGTTCGCACTTCAGGGCTAGTGCGGGGAGCGGGAACAGGACGAGTTGGACTGGGCTGACGAACTGGAGGCCTGGTGCGAGGTGCTAGTACTATCCTCACCAGACAGCTAGCACGCACCTCAGGACTAGTAATAAACGCTAACTCAGGTGATATCATTAGGACACGCTCTGTAGGGCGAATGTCATGCCTAATACACCAACACAGTAGCTCTCTCATTCCTTTCTCCTCCAATTTTCCCATCAACTCCTTTATAGTCTCTTTCTCTCACCTCCAATTTTACCCCGACTAGCTCTGGTTCCATCCTCGGCTCCGCCGATCTGTCCGTGTGCCCCCCCCAAAAAAATTATTGGGGCTGCCTCTCCAGTTTCCTCGCCAGTCGTGTACCCCGGTAGCGTTCCCGGTCCTCACCGAATTCCCCTTGCTCCTTACTCCACTGCTTGGTCCATTTGTGGTGGGAGATTCTGTAACGGTTGTCGTCTGGAATGGAGGACCAAAACACAGCAGGAATGTGGATGCTCATCTTGTATTTTATTTTAAATAAAAGAGAACACCAAAAACAACAAAATGAAGAACGAACGATCAACAAAACAGTCTTGTCAGGCTCACACACACAAAACAAGAAACAATCTCCCACAAACACTAAACCAAACACATACCCATATATAGGACTCCCAATCAGAGGCAACGAGAAAACACCTGCCTCCAATTGAGAGTCCAACCCCAATAAACCAGACATAGAGATACAAAAGACCAGAGACCACATAGAAATACAAACATAGAACATTACCCAAAAACCCGGAAATAATAAATCAAACGCCCTACTAAATAAACCACCACCCCGAACCACATAAAACAAATACCCTCTGCCACGTCCTGACCAAACTTCAATAACAAATAACCCTTATACTGGTCAGGACGTGACAAATACAAAGCCATTTAAATTACAGGTTGTAAAGCAACAAAATAGGAAAAACGCCAAGAGGGATGAATAATTTTGCAAGGCACTGTATTTACATACCCCAACCAGAAGCCTTTGATTACAGGCAACATTCGCACTGAGCTAAAGGGTAGAGCTGCCGCTTTCAAGGAGCGGGACTCTAACCCGGAACCTTATAAATGATCCGGCTATGCCTTCCGACGAACCATCAAACAGGCAAAGCGTCAATACAGGACTAAGATCGAATCGTACTACACCGGCTCTGACGCTCGTCGGATGTGGCAGGGCTTGCAAACTATTACAGACTACAAAGGGAAGCACAGCCAAGAGCTGCCCAGTGACACGAGCTTACCAGATGAGCTAAATAACTTCTATGCTCGCTTCGAGGCAAGTAACACTGAAACATGCATGAGAACATCAGCTGTTCCGGACGACTGTGTGATCACGCTCTCCACAGCCAATGTGAGTTAGACCTTTAAACAGGTCAACATTCACAAGGCCGCAGGGCCAGATGGATTACCAGGATGTGTACTCCAGGCATGCGCTGACCAGCTGACAAGTTTCTTTATTGACATTTTCAACCTCTCCCTGTCTGAGTCTGTAAAACCAACATGTTTCAAGCAGACCATCATAGTCCCTGTGCCCAAGAACACTAACGTAACCTGCCTAAATGACTACCGACCCATAGCACTCACGTCTGTAGACAAGAAGTGCTTTGAAAGGCTGGTCATGGCTCACATCAACACCATTATCCCAGAAACCCTATATCCACTCCAATTTGTATACCGCACCAACAGATACACAGATAATGCAATCTCTATTGCACTCCACACTGCCCTTTCACACCTGGACAAAAGGAAAATCTATGTGAGAATGCGATTCATTGACTATAGCTCAGCGTTCAACACCATAGTGCTGTCAAAGCTCATCACTAAGCTAAGGACCCTGGGACTAAACACCTCCCTCTGCAACTGGATCCTGGACATCCTTACGGGATGCCCCCAGGTGGTAAGGGTAGGTAACAACATATCCTCCACGCTGATCCTCAACACGGGGACCCCTCAGGGTTGCGTGCTCAGTCCCCTCCTGTGCTCCCTATTCAGGCATGACTCCAACACCATTATTAAGTTTGCTGATGACACAAAAGTGGTAGGCCTGATCACCGACAACGATGAGACAGCCTATAGGGAGGAGGTCAGAAACCTGACTGTGTGGTGCAAAGACAACAACCTCTGCCTCAATGTGACCAAGACAAAGGAGATGATAGTGGACTACAGGAAAAGGAGGACCAAGCACGCCCCCATTCTCATTGACGGGGCTGTAGTGGAGCAGGTTGAGAGCTTCAAGTTCCTTGGCATCCACATCACGAACAAACTAACATGGACCAAGCACATGAAGACAGTCGTGAAGAGGGCACGACAAAACCTATTCCCCCTCAAAGATTTGGCATGTGTCCTCAGATCCTCAATAGGTTTTACAGCTGCACAATCGAGAACATCCTGACGGGTTGCATCAATGCCTGTTATGGCAACTGCTCGGCCTCCGACCGCAAGGCACTACAGAGGGTAGTGCGTACGGCCCAGTACATCACCGGGGCCAAGCTTCCTGACATCTAGAACCTCTATACCAGGCGGTGTCAGAGGAAGGCCCTAAAAATTGTCAAGCGGTACCGGAGTGCCAAGTCTAGGTCCAAGAGGCTTCTAAACAGCTTCTACCCCGAAGCCATCAGACTCCTGAACAGCTAATCAAATGTCTACCGAGACTATTTGCATTGCCCCCCTCCCCTTTTCTACGCTGCTGCTACTGTCTGTTATTATCTATGCATAGCCACTTTAATACCTTTACCTACATGTACATATTACCTCAATTACCTCGACTAACCGGTGCCTATGCACATTGACTCTGTAACGGTACCCCCTGTATATAACCCCGCTATTGTTATTTACTGCTGCTCTTTAATTGTTATTCTTCCCTAAAATAAAAGTAAGAGATATTTTCTTAAAAATGCACTGTTGGTTAAGGGCTTGTAAGTAAGCATTTCACTGTAAGGTCTACACCTGTTGTATTCGGAGCATGTGACAAATACAATTTGATTTGATACTCCAACAGGCTCTGTTTTTCAGAAAGTACCCCTGATGCACTGTTCAATTATTATTAAGCAATTTAAACTATTTGTTCTTTTTATGAAAACTTGTTTTGTAGTGCCCTCAATGGCTTTCATATGTTGTGAGCTTGTCCGAGGTGTTGGACTGGACTACAGTTGCTATCCATTGGAGTGCTAGGATTGGTTGTCCCAAATTCTGGGGAGAGGCTTAGCTAAGGGTCAATTGATTCCAGAGTTAAAATTCCAGAGAGGTGTGAAGAGATCAAACACAGTGAGGGGAGGAAATAAATCTAGATCTGAATTCCATTCATGGCCACTTTGTTACATTACATATTGTTGTTGTTTTTTTCTCCTTTTTTCCTTCTCTGTTTCTGATCAACACATTCACGGCAAACTCGGTAATTCCAGATGGGAGACCATTGTGTTCTCCAGACATGAAGATGATGCACGTTGTGTCAAGTGTCCTGATTGCCTATTGAGCGTAACATCCCCTGTAAAATATGGACACTGGAAAGAGGCATAATAGTATGAGTGCAAAATGAACATGACCACGTGTCCTGTTATCTGTAATCTGAGACCTTAAGGGTTCCCACTTATCCTCCCGTGTTTCCATGAGTAAATGACAAGTATGACACTCTCTTTTGAAATCTGTATCATTCCTTCAATCAATATGATGCTTTGGTTGTTAACATGGCCATCATAATATCTATTCAGGAAGACCATTTTACACTACACAATTAACACTCAAATTCTGAATCTGGAACAGCTCTATGTGCTTGGAGATGTCATTTTCTTGTTCCCTCTTTCTCTCCTGCAATGCATTATAATTTGTGTTGATTCGTATAATGTTCTGAGATTGCATAATGTTTTTGAAAAGTGATCCCTAAACGCATCACTTAGATACCTCTCATTCATCCCATTTACAATACAAGAATATCCTCTACAAAGTAATTTAGGCAAATAATAACAGTGATGCCAGGATCTTAACATGACTACGGTATTCCTTTATTTGGTTGTAATAACATTGCACAGTATGGGTGACCATTTAACGTGAAAATAAGCTTTAGGCCTATTATGGATGGCTTACTATTATCTCAATTTGTCAGTACTGGAAAATTCAAGAAGCATGCAGAATTTGCATAATGCTTTGTTTGGATTAATGGTGTTGAGGTCCAGTGCACACACATTCATGCGGTTATTGCTTACTATCAATAAGAAGATGAGGGGAGCGAGATGAGTGGGTCTGGTCCCTTCAGTGCATTTAGTCTGATAAAGTACGACGGAGACAGCGACAGAGGTATGGATAGAGATTCTATGACGGATAGCAGAGAAATATGAAAGCCAATGTAGATCTGTGATGCAGGCAAGCAACCGATGCAGACAAAAGGCATTGCCAAGTAATGTGTATAGTGAGCGGGGGATCTTCTCCTATAAGAGCTAACCAACTGCATTGTGTCTCAATTGTTGTTTTCAGCATAGTGATAGAACAATGGATGAATTGTCAGCCACAACCTCATCCCATGATCATTGACTAAAAACCATGGGTAGTCTGTACTTGGCAAGTGTCACGGTCATAAACATCGTGTAGCAACACAAGGGGAGTTTAAGGGGTCTGTGGCATTGAGACATACCCCATGGACTGTTCTCTGAAATGCAGTGTTACTGAAAAGATCTAAATTCAGCACCATGGACAGCGTCATGTAATGCATTGCTACTGAACAGATCCAGATTCAGCATCATAGGCAGTTGTAATCAATGCAGTGTTGCTGACTAGATATGGGCTCACCACCATGGACAGTTCAGTACAACACAATGTTGCTGAATAGAGACAAGACCAGCACCATGGACAGCACAGCTCATTGCAAGCACCACTCGGACACAAGACATCACTTCTTTCCAGGATTCCTAGAAGTCCACTCCTTTCCTTAGTCATAACATTCAAAGTATATTTTTTAAAATACATTTTAGAAGGTATGTTTTGTACATGTCTCTCATTCTATAGAATACACCAATCAATAACCATGTTTCTAACCACAGTTTTTATGCGAGTAAAGTCATAATGTATAAAAAAACCCAGCTGTAATGGAAACATGAATTTTATAAATGCCAACAATAATAATGTGTGTGTTCGACATCGTGGGATCTTTTTTTTCTGTAAAATTAATTATGCGAGAAATGGCAGTGGAATCTCCTTTATGCGCAAGCATTGATATAATAACCATCATATTGAAGTAAACTTGTAGTCACGAGATGATATGGTGTGTGGTCCTCCCACTATAACTTGGAAAACCATGCAGTTTATTAGGCTACAGATTAAATAAGTTATGATGAACTTCACAGGGTGGTGAAAGTGCAAAGCGATGAACTTGATACTCCCTTCCAATAAATATTGAGGGTCTTATTCTGGTGAAATGATGATCAATGCTTGACTGCTGTTTGACAAATAAAAATAGTATTGCTCTTGTCCATAATAATCTCATCATGATCATGTAGACTAGCAAACATTACAGCGTACCCACACTGTATCTGCGAGCAGTTGGCTAGAGCGCACGTGCCAAGACCAGAGTAGGCAAATTTGTTATCTAACGCAACAGTTTTTGTGAGAGCTGAAAATGCGATGGAAACACATTGAACTTCAGATTTTAATTTGGCACATAAAAATGTAAGTGAAAAAGACAATGTTGTGTGCACCACGTCATCACGCACTGATTTTTATCCGCAGAATTCTGTTTGATGGAAACACCACTGGTGGGGAAAATGTGCATGTTTTCTTTAAGCAGATGTTTGAATATTTGCATGAAAGTCTATCGCCAATTGGATGGAAACCTAGCAATTGACTGAGAAAATATTTGTACTGTTGTTCTGTCTGGTCCTGTCTTATGTCCTCTTGTCCTTGTCCAGTATGTTACACTCCAAGAATGTGACTGCATCACAAAGGTTGGCTAGGGACGCACAATTCTTGTTGTAGTTCTCAGAAATAGAGGACATATCCAACAAATACATATATTATTCTGAATTATGTTTAAGACAGGACACACATCTGAGAATACATATGAGCCATGACCTTGGGAGAACTAATAGGAATAAACATAAATCCCACTGTAGAGCTCAGCTCACTTTTCTTTGGTATTTGAATTTCTCAACCTCAAGGGTTTTTTCTGCCCAGTGCATTTTCATTTCTTGTACATTTCAGGATAATTCAATCAGTTTGATGTACAGTGGGCCCTGTTAAGGGGCACTCAGTGAGACTAATGTAAAGGTGACCCTCAGGAAAGCTGGTCCATTGGTCAATACTGCCTTGCTAGTATTATCTTGCAGTGCAGTGCCCACATATGGAAGACCTGTCCTAAAGTTATCTGCCTCTAATCTGTTCAGCATCCCACATTATGGAAACACCCCTCATGTTTTCAGTGGATTGCCACTAATCAACTATGACAGATTTTAAATTATTTTAATCACAACATGGATTGCCTGATGAAATGTCAGTTAGAACCTTGCAAAAATGCATTGGGAAGATCTGAAATCTGACCAAACACCCTTCAAGGGAGTAATGACCGTTAACATGGCTAAACACATTCAGTTGAAGATGAACAGATACCAATACACACACACACACACACTATATATATATAGTTGAAGACAGATGTTTACATACACCTTAGCCAAATACATTTAAACTCAGTTTTTCACAATTCCTGACATTTAATCCTAGTAACAATTCCCTGTTTTAGGTCAGTTAGGATCACCACTTTATTTTAAGAATGTGAAATATCAGAATAATAGTAGAGAGAATTATTTATTTCAGCTTTTACTTCTTTCATCACATTCCCAGTGGGTCAGAAGTTTACATACACTCAATTAGTACTTGGTAGCAGGACTCTGTTGTCCTGAAGCCATTTTGACACAACTTTGGAAGTATGCTTCGGGTCATTGTGCATTTGGAAGACCCATTTGCGACCAAGCTTTAACTTCCTGGCTGATGTCTTGAGATGTTGCTTCAATATCTCCACATAATTTTCCTCCCTCATGATGCCATCTATTTTGTGAAGTGCACCAGTCCCTCCTGCAGGAAACCACCCCCCACAACATGATGCTGCCACCACCGTGCTTCATGGTTGGGATGGTGTTCTTCGGCTTGCAAGCCTCCCCCTTTTTCCTGCAAACATAACGATGGTCATTATGGCCAAACAGTTCTATTATTGTTTCATCAGACCAGAGGACATTTCTCCAAAAAGTACGATCTTTGTCCCCATGTGCAGTTGCAAACCGTAGTCTGGCTTTTTTATGGCGGTTTTGGAGCAGTGGCTTCTTCCTTGCTGTGCGGCCTTGAAGTTAAAGCTTGGTCACAAATGGGTCTTCCAAATGGACAATGACCCCAAGCATACTCCAAAGTTGTGGCAAAATGGCTTAAGGACAACACAGTCAAGGTATTGGAGTGGCCATCACAAAGCCCTGACCTCAATCCTATAGAACATTTGTGTGCAGAACTGAAAAGGCTTGTGCGAGCAAGGAGGCCTACAAACCTGACTCAGTTACACCAGCTCTGTCAGGAGGAATGGGACAAAATTCACCCAACTATTGTGGGAAGCTTGTGGAAGGCTACCTGAAACGTTTTACCCAAGTTAAACAATTTAAATTACAATTTAAATTATATACACCAAGTACTAATTGAGTGTATGTAAACTTCTGGCCCACTGGGAATGTGATGAAAGTAATAAAAGCTGAAATAAATCATTCTCTCTACTATTATTCTGACATTTCACATTCTTAAAATTAAGTGGTGATCCTAACTGACCTAAGACAGGGTATTTTTACTAGGATTAAATGTCAGGAATTGTGAAAAACTGAGTTTAAATGTATTTGGCTAAGGTGTATGTAAACTTCTGACTTCAACTGTATGAAAAGCTTGTGATTTTTGATTTTAATTTACTATTAAGGTTTTGCATTTGAAAATGTCCTAACAAAATATGAATCATACACTATACTCTAGACTGTTACTTTTGCTTATCTGGTAACAAAAAAATATTTCATCAAATTCACTCTAAGAGCTCAGATGGCACTGTTATGCAAATCAGGAGCAATAACATACCTTTCCCAGTAAACAAATAAATTGCTTTTTTGTTTTTTGTTTTAGACACTGTAAATACAGTTGGTTGACTCCTCTCAAATACTGTTGAGACCTCCAGAGTAAGACGGATACTGTATGTGTGCCAGCAGCCAAAAAGGAACTGGGTAAAGATTGCTATAGCAGGAATGAATTGAATCTGGCCCTATAAAGCCATCCTCTGCACCCCAACCTAACATCACAAAGAGATACATGTGTTCTTGAGAGTTCTCATGTAGGCCAACCCAACCAGTGGGAGTGGGAGGCTTTTCCAGTGACACATCCTGTGATTTAGAACTTTAACATGTGATTAAGACCAGTTAAAGATATCCAGCTGGTTTGACAAAAGGGAAGAATGTACAGGAGAGTACAAAATGCCATTAGGGTACATTAGTACAGCATGTGGTCAAGTGCATCTGTAATGCTGACATGTAAATGCTCTATCTAGATCATCCTGTGATATTTCCAATTAATAGAGGTCTTACAAACTAATTCAGTTAGCAAAATAGCCACAGCTCAATCAAATTTACATAACTATCCCAAAAACAGTATAAAGCATATTACCTTTCTACAGGTCATGTGAGGTAGCATGTGAGGTAGCAGCTCTAGGAAAATACCTTAAGCTGACATCAAGGTTTTATTGTCTGTACCTACACAGGCTGCTTGACGTAAAATGTTGCAGCTCCAGCATGTCTACAGCTGGTTCTGACCTGGTCAACCCCTCAAGCCTGATCTCGTTCCATTTTCAGAAATCAGTCCTAATCTTAGGTGATGGTACGGGAACATTGCAATGTGTTTCCTGCTGGCAGGCTTCTGAGTCGTCCCCCATACATAATATCCATGCTATTCTGCCTCTCACATGTGCTTGAAAATGAGCATTTGCACCATGTAAGAGCCTCAAAGCTGTGAGTTTCAGTAGTAAGAGGGAGGAAAGGACAGAGGCATACTATACTGCACTGCACTCATTCCCTTGCTTTTGAGTATGGAATGTGTAGTTTGATGCAAATATCTACATCTTAGAGTTTAACCAGTTACATCACAGTTTATGTTATGACATTTTACTGCTGGTTGAAACTTACACATTTGAATAAAATGTGAACTTCACAAACACAATAGTTGAAAATACCCTATATGGGAGACTTTGAGCGGTTCTGGACTGGTTCCGACTGATATTTTGATGTACAAAGGGCTCTGTGATAGCCGTAGGGTCCCGTGCCTTTTAGTGCCAGGAAGCCCCATCTGTCTGCTCTCCTCTTCCACTCTCTCAACGGAGCTGACTTGAAGTGTCAGGTTTCACAGCCCACATTTGCATAGGGAGTGACTTGTCACATTTTCTGGCCTATCCAGACAAATAATCGATTTGCTTCTCCTCTGAATGACGACCAGCCTGGGAGACATGATATGGTGAAAAAGATGACAGTCTTGTGAAAGCAACCATTGTGGTTTCATCTCGCTGTGATATTCTCAGGTGGGAATATACTAAATCATTTCATAGAATTGAAACAAGACTACTTATCTTGGTTACAGACGGACAAAATCACTTTGTGCTTAAAGCTGAAGTTGTAACGAGTCTGCACACATTTTAATGGTGTCTCTGCATATCATTGGACGTATAGGAGAAAACTCTCTGTCGGCAGTTATATGAAATAGTGTTGTAGCTGACAGCGTAAAGTTATGCCTGTGGTATACAAGTGCATTTTTAGTACAGGTGTCAATGAAAACATGATATTGCCTTTTTTTATGACTAGGATATCTGGGACAAGAAAAAACAGGATTTGGACTCAAGTCTATTTATATATCTGCTGTCCTTCAGTCCACAAATAAAGGAATAAACACCATTTATGGTTTATCGAACCAAAGGCTTCCCTGTGTCCCCTAACTTAATATTGGTTGGTATGAAACCTGTGCTTGCAACACCATACATGACAACAATAGAAGATGTGTATACCCTCGAGACTGGAAACCCCTCTTTGTTCATGGGGCAGGTGCCATATAGACAGGAACACGTTTGGCTCTGTTGCCTCAATAATTTGCTGTTTACACTGCCCTCTAGAGATGTGTGATACTGCATTAGTACTGCAGAACTTATCCTAGACAGCCTTAGTGCATTAGTACTGCAGACCTTATCCCAGCAGCCTCTAGTTTTCTATTTTTATGTAACAGCTCTCCTTGCTAATTCATTTTGGGGAGAAGTGTTGTATAGGGAAGGTCATACAAGATGCAAATCTCTTTATAGAATACACTGACCAGAGAGGATAAATAAGCCACCATTTGTTGTTTATTCTACTGGTATATATCAAAGTGCATACTTTATACCACATAATATTGAAGGATTACAACCTGGTATGTGGGTGGAAGTGAACACCTTGTGTGGACCTTGATGCAGCTTCAGGTGTTTCTGTTTGTGTACAGTGTGAAAGCAGCAACCTGGTCCTTTTACACCAGGCTGGACTACCATGTCATCTTCATTTGATCTAGTGGAAATGCTGTCTCTGAGTTAAAAATCTAACTCTAACTCTTTTTGTGAGCACCTGCAGTGAGTGCATAACCCTAGAGAATTGCATGGTAATACTCATGCCTGAGTCACTCTATTGTGTACTATTTTACAGAAACGGACAATGGATCGCTTACAAATAATGTATTTGTGGACACAAAATCCACAATAACCTCAATGACTCATTTGTACTTGAAGGGACTCATGAAAAAGAGTAAAGGAGGGGACTGAAATTGACATCATTGAAATAGTAGCATGGCACACAGGCTACCAAAATACGAATAGTGGGGCAGGTACAAATCTGGGTAAAATAATACAGTTGTCCATGATGAGTGGCAGATAAAGATGTTGAAACTATCCACGTTCATTGCTGTTAACTGTAAATCATCACAGTATTTTGGAGGTTATAATAATCTTTAAAAAACCTTTTCACTAAGTAAAAACAAAATCCTGCAGAAATAAATCGGCTTAGTGGGCAGAATTAGAGGGGAAGGGTTTGGGGACAGGGTAGGATTAAGGAAAATTGTGCGAAATAAAGAGCGAGTGATCAAGAGTGACTGTGTGCGTGCGTCTGTGTCTGGAGGGCAGGAGGATAGAGCGCGCAGGAGAGAGAGAGAGAGAGAGTGAGAGAGAGAGAGAGTGAGTGAGAGAGAGGGAGATACGCATTGACTGAGAAACATAGATTTTCATCCAACCTATCTGTTTTTTTCTAATCCTCGACTGCACTGTTTAACGTTGATTGTCTAGCTGGACAATATTTTGTATTAGCCTATTACGCCGTTTCTTTTGACGAATATTGGCCCTCGTTGCTGTAATTTAAGTGTATTTGTGGCGAACTTCTCATATTTCCCATTTATACTTAAACTGCATCATGAATAGTTTGTGGGCACCTCTCGATCTCATACCTTTGGAATGGTGGGGATTACGCAGCCGAAAAACGGGGAGCATGTAAACGCGGATGGAGTTTGGGATTTATTGCAAAATAAGGGAAAGATGACTGTCTTCTCTTTGTGTCTCCTATTGTGCGCAGATCTACTGGATTTAGCTGTTGGTAAGTCATTATTTCTGCATAAAACAATCTGTGAGAGTAGGATACAAAAGCCTCTCACATATTTCATCATTCGTGAGGTCATAATTTTAGAGACGCGTGTGGAAAGCAGATGGCTCAGTCCGTGTACATTTTAAGCACTTTTAATGTTGGCCGCTCATATTATGAACCATAGCATTCGATATGTATCATATCCACATACAATTGTCTCAACTTTTCCCCCTTCTGATGGAGTGAATGGTTTCCTTAAGACCCTAAAATGCTATTCCTCCGCAGCTTCAGTTTTGACTGCAGGCATTCTCCGATATGGTACCCAACTAGGATTGTGTAAAGGAGGGGGCGGGGGGTTAAATACACACACATCAAGCTATTTATTTGTAATGGTCCATTAGCTTTACAGTGTAAAATTAAGTAATATTCTTCTTCTTGTTATTATTTTGTTATGATTATTATCATTATACTGTTATTACTTGTACCATACCACTAGCCTACTACTTTTGGTCTACCATATTTTGCAATGTGATATAAATCAGCAACAGATCGCTTTCTGTTGCTGCCTTTGAGTAATGGCAATCAGCTACAGTATAGGCTACCGGTATGTTTAGGGCTCTTGGGCGACTCACATTAACTGCAGCCTTAGCTCAACTGCTCTCCATAGTCAGGACCAGACTTCCATTAATAACAAACTAACAATAGCCTATTATCCGTGGTTAAAGTCAATTGGAACAGGTACATACCTCCCACATATAATAGTTAAAATGGTGAGTGGGAAACAGATTAATCACTGGATGCTGCAACTTTCTGATAAGATCGAGACGTTGTGTACTGCTGCATATTTTATCAACATAATCGAAGGTTGTACATGGGCTCCAGAGGGTTTGGCTTAAGCTTACATATAAGATATGGATCAATAGCATTGATTTATCCAAACAAGGCTACAGCACATTCACCATTAGAGTAGGTTTTGTTTATTTGCCTGACACTCAAAGATCTGGCAAGATTTTACAGCATTGAAGCTAGTAATGTGCAGTTCGCTAACAAATAGTTATTTTTGATAGACTCTTTTTACTGACTCATGATTCGTTGTTCTGAGTGACTCGTTCATTTTAGTCGTTCGTTTGGCCTGCTGTTCGCAATTAATTCCACAGCAGTAGGAATATGCGCTTCTCTGGTGACTCCGGAGACGTGCTTAGACCAACAACTGTCTGTCATATATGCACGCAGGCAAAATCGATCATGCTGCAGGCAGCAGGCAGCATAGAGAAGACAAATACATATTTAGAACAGATAATTGATCATATGGAGCAATAATGAATCGATTAATTTATTATTGAATGTTATGATGGGCACAGCTTTGTAGAACCAAAACATACACAGCCTCTGCTCAACAAACTCGAACTCGAGAACGAACCGTTTGGGGTGCTCTGGTCCCTCATGGCATATAAACAATGCATTTTGCCAAGAGTCGTTCACCATCTAGTCCGATTGTGGCCACAACTAGGCCTTGTTTCAAATGTAGGCTACCAATAAATTATGTTATTTGTATGCCTAGCAATCAACAAATATACATTGTTTAAAGCACGCTTTTACAAGTATCTGTCACAAATGACAGCTCAAATAGGCCCATTAAGGTGAACAACATGTGAACAAGGCTTGTAGAATCATGAATATTTCGAGTTTTCAGTGTATGTTTGCCAGTAGAGGGTCCTGCATGCTCTGGGCATTATCTACCACTTTGCATGTGCACAGTATTCCGGATAACGGTTAAGGCATTATACTGGAGAAGCAGTTTACATGCACCTTTCATATCCCGCTAACGAGCATTTCTGTATCCATGAATTAACAGAATATTCCTAATTTGCGGAAAGATTTTTTGACAGGCGGTGCGAATTCTAATAAATTTAAGCATCATTTTAGATATTGCTCTGCTTATAATTTTCCGACATTAGGTTGGCTATTTGTTAGGCAACTTGTCTAAAATTAGATGCATGCAGCTTCTCTTCTGTCATTACTTAACGCTCTAGAATACTAAATAAAGCCTTACTCACCAAAATAATGTTATAAATTGATTGAGTAAATCATCAACAATCCAGTTAACATCAGTAAAGTTTTGCCTTTCATTTCTGCTTTTCTCGCTGAACAATGGAGTTTAGGGACTGGGGAGATTTTTCCGTGCAAAATTTCCAAATGAAATCAGTTTGTTGACCGGTTTTAAGGAAATTAAAATCTGTGAAAATGACTTCAGTTCCTATTCCAACTATAGCTGTTCCTATCTGAACTGAGCCTGCGCAGACCGCGAAAAATAACATCAAATGTGATAAGGTATTTACATGCCACAGTATCCATTCTATGATCAACAAATCCCAGGCATCTTGTTCGGGTTTCTTAATTAAAATCGGGATAGGAACTATTAGGGTTATTGTAAAAGGGATATGATGTTTATATGCGTCAACTCAAAAACACATTACTTGAGTATCCCGAATAATGATGGGATATTGGTGTGCATGTAAATGTGGTCACTGACTCGAACGACATGAGTCGAAACATTCGCTCTTTTGACTGCACAAGTCAAAAAGTTCAGAGTCAGTAAAAAGAGCCGACCTTCCCATCATTTTTTGAAGCAAGCTACATTCACACGTTGGCCTTCACAGATGTAATCTATAGGCTGTCTCTTGACTGTCCCGTCCCATTCATACAATGTTAAAATAACTTTGCTGCTAAATAAGACGTTTGAAATACAGTGGCTGAGCAATCTAACCAACTGGTCACTGAAAGCAATAGATGGTGACAAAATATTATGTCATTCATTTTCAATGGAAGGATTGAGATGAAAAGTTTGAGGAAATTTGAATTTCACGCAAATCATCAATCATGCTGTTGCACAATAACCAATTGAGGGGGTGAAGACTTTGACACTTTCCTCCTGAACCGAGGGTGATACTCATTTTGAAGTCGCAGGCAGGGCTACATCATCTCGACACCATGAGCCAGATGTATATCTTCTACATTCACCCCCCTTTGACCTCCTCCCCCATGAGAGATCCTCCCACAGTTGGGCACCATTGTCATGGGCAGGAAATGAACCCTGGTCTCCCATGGGAAAAACCAACATGTTGACCATTTGACGAGGGCAACACTGATTTTGAAGTTGCAGTCAGGGATACCTCATCACAGCACCATGAGTCTGACTCATGTCCGCTACACAATGTCAGGGGAAGACGTTGTTTCTAGTGAAAGCATACAGTTAGGAATGTGAGGTTACTTGCCGTTAGATCTATGCTGCTCTGGAAATTGCACCAGCACATGATTAGGTTGCACCAACCTGAGGAGATAATGGCCTAACCTGGGTCCCATAATGTACCTGCATTCCATACAGAACCAGGCTAATAATGACTAGTCCTTTTTTAAACTAGCATGCCCCTATGTTCTTACATTGATTTGGATAGATTTTCTCAGGTTTCAATGTTAACTTTTTTTATCACTGTCAGTTTATAAATGCATTGGGGGCCTGTAATTTTATGATAAAAAAGTAAGCCATTTCATCTAACATATCCAGGGAATGCATAATTGATATTTTGATGTGCAACCTGTTGAAATAGGATCCAGAATTATTAGATTTATTTTTGGACATCTTTGTGCACATTGGCGTAGACAAGTGGTTGCCAACTGGTCGATCTTCAAGGCATTCCTAGTCGATCACCAAATATTTCTGTAGAAAAGCCAACAAACGATAAAGGCTTGCGCTCCTTTTTAAAAATCCTGTTGTGCTGTTGCCAGTAGGTGCACTTGATTCAAAAGTCCTGAGCATCAGGTAAGAAAAGTAAAACTGACCATCCTACCGATCCTCGACTTCGGCGATGTCATTTACAAAATAGCCTCTAACACTCTACTCAACAAATTGGATGCAGTCTATCACAGTGCCATCCGTTTTGTCACCATAGCCCCATATACTACCCACCACTGCGACCTGTACGCTCTCGTTGGCTGGCCCTCGCTTCATACTCGTCGCCAAACCCACTGGTTCCAGGTCATCTACAAGTCTTTGCTAGGTTAAGCCCGCCTTATCTCAGCTCACTGGTCACCATAGCAGCACCCACCCGTAGCACGCGCTCCAGCAGGTATATCTCACTGGTCACCCCAAAGCCAATTCCTGCTTTGGCCACCTTTCCTTCCAGTTCTCTGCTGCCAATGACTGGAACGAACTGCAAAAATCACTAAAGCTGGAGACTCACATCTCCCTCACTAACTTTAAGCACCAGCTGTCAGAGCAGCTCACAGATCACTGCACCTGTACATAGCCCATCTGAAAATAGCCCATCCAACTACCTCATCCCCATACTGTATTTATTTATTTATTTTGCTCCTTTGCACCTCCATGTTTAACTCTGTGTTGTTGTATGTGTCGAACTGCTTTGCTTTATCTTGGCCAGGTCACAGTTGTAAATGAGAACTTGTTCTCAACTAGCCTACCTGGTGAAATAAAGGTGAAAAAAAAGTGTCCCCATGGTCACGACTTCTACTGAAGTTGATGCCCCTCCTTGTTCGGGTGGTGTTTGGCGATCGACGTCACCGGCCTTCTAGCCACCATTGATCAGTTTTTCATTTTCCATTGGTTTTGTCTGGTCTCTTTACACACCTGTTTCATATCCCAGTAATTATATGTTGTGTATTTAACCCTCTGCTTCCCCTAATTTCTCTGTTGGTGATTGTTTGTTTGTTATGTACGTGTTGTTTCTGTATCGGTGTGCGACGGTTTATTGTTTTACCCGGATTCTTTTCTACGTTGGTTTTGGAAATAAATATTCCATTTTTAAACCACTCTGTTTTCTCCTGCGTCTGACTTCCCTGCCACCTACTTACGCGGACTATGACACCATGAGACAAACTTACCCGGCGGACCGGCAAATCTGTGACTATATCGAGTCCACCTACTGCGCTGCCCAATCAGATAGTTCAAATCTCCGTGGCTACAGAGATTCCATGACCCTGGCCACAGCCAAGTTTAATAGGCTAATAGCGTACGGAAGATTTAATAACCTTTGAAACCATGACCACAGAGAGACTCAACGAATACTGCAAAGAGCTGCTGTTTTTATGAGTGAGTTGCTTAAGTTTATATTCAGCACTGTCACTGTTTTATTCAAGACTATTACAAAACGCACTTCTCCCTACTTCCGCTCAGGCTGCAGCTGCAATGAATGAGTAGTCAAGTATCGATAGCCCTGCGTTTTATTATTATTAACAGCTTGTCATGTCGATTTTAATATTAAGGAATATTTCACTTTCTCTGGTCATTGGAACAACATGAATTTGTGCATGAAGCAGATGCGGGGCGACTTGCGTTTCGCCATCAGGTGGAAGTCGGTGTCCCCTCTCTCTGGTCAGTCTCACCGGAAGAAAGGAAGGAGAGAGCAGGGACTGTAAGAGGCAGTTGGAAAATGTTTTTTGAACAGTCATCCAACTTGGAATTCCAAGTCGGAAACTCGGGCATCTTTCTAGTGCTCCGACTTTTCGACCTGAAGATCACTGACGTTGTGATTTGACCTCGTTGACAATCAGTCCAGTAAAATAAAAAATAAAATTATTTCAATTCATGCTCCACAGTGCCTCACAAGTGCTAAACCAACTGATCAATTTTGTTATCAAAGCTCGAATTTTGAAATATAATATGGTCTGATTAACGATTTTGGCAGGCCAATCATATAGCCAATATGCTGTGATAATGTATTAGGCCTACTGCCAAAACCTCATTCATACAAAACTGTTTGTGTGAGGTTAATGTTAAAAATAAATCATCTGAGCAGTAGATCTCAGTTTGCTTTTTGACTGCGGAAGTGATCTTTACTCAGAAAAGGTTGGGGACTGCTGGCCTACGCTATATTATTCACCACCTGAGGAAGTACTAACTCTAAATATTATCATGTTGCTTAATAGATAGATTAATCAATTAGCCTACATGGCTATCAGTAAATGTTATGTCCTACAAAAACTTCCCAGCGCTAGGCCTGTACTGGCTACTTGATGTTGGCCTATTCACCACAAATGGGGTACTCCAATTGACTCCACTCTGCGGGCACATAAAAACCACATACTACATAGCCTACTCTGGATGTAAAGTGGTGCTATGAACTAGGGGAGAACGAGTGCCCCCTCTCATTGTAGCCACGGAAGAGCAAGGCCGACCACAGTACTGCAGGTAATGTTAGCAGGAAATAGGATCCCCCATTATGGTGAATGTAAGAATTGCAATATTACTGTAAATAAAAAACTATTTCCAAGACAATCATAATTGCTTCTAATACACCAGCTGTATGTCCTTGAAGTTATTATTTTAAAATCGCACACATAAGTTCTAAGGATAATTTAGTTGCTAATGGCAGCCTGCAGTACACTGGTCGACTTCAAATTGAGTTACAATGAGAGGGGGCAGCACTGAGCTAGCCTGTAACATCACTTCCTGGACTAGCTCAAACTGCGGATGTTGTGTTTCCATGATACGCTATCTTAACCGATTTCATTTGGCTTCAATGTGCTGTTGAATCTTCAGAGGTATGAATGAGAGGTATGAATGGTGTCACATGATTGATGGCTTAGTCCTTTAGTTCATTTAGTCATTGCTATGAACTCAATATTTAGAGGTGAGAAATACATGATATACTCCCAGAAAGCTGTAACTGTCCTCTCTGTAACTAGAACAACAGTAGTTGATTTGAAAGTGGTATTTTCCTCGCAATTTCATTTTGAGCAACAGTCATATGCTTGTGCTTATTACAATGCACCTATCACTCTTCAGTACACACAGTAGGGAGAGTGAGTGGCTCGCTCACACAGCAGCTTCATTAAATAATACCTGCAAAACACCAGTCTCAACGTCAACAGTGAAGAGGTGACTTCGGGATACTGGCCTTCTAGGCAGAGTTCCTCTGTCCAGTGTCTGTGTTCTTTTGCCCATCTTAATCTTTTCTTTTTATTGCCCAGTCTGAGATATGGCTTTTTCTTTGCATCTCTGCCTAGAAGGCCAGCATCCCATAGTCGCCTCTTCACTGTTGATGTTGAGACTGGTGTTTTGCAGTTTCTCAAACTAGACACTCTAATGTACTTGTCCTCTTGCTCAATTGTGCACTGGGGCCTCCCACTCGCTCTTTCTATTCTGGTTAGAGCTAGTTTGCGCTGTTCTATGAAGGGAGTAGTACACAGTGTTGTACGAGATCTTCAGTCTCTTGGCAATTTCTCGCATGGAATAGCCTTCATTTCTCAGAACAAGAATAGACTGACAAGTTTCAGAAGAAAGTTCTTTGTTTCTGGCCATTTTGAGCCTGTAATCCAACCCACAAATGCTGATGCTCCAGATATTCAACTAGTCTAAAGAAGGCCAGTTTTATTGCTTCTTTAATCAGGACAACAGTTTTCAGCTGTGCTAACATAATTACAAAAGGTTTTTCAATTAGCCTTTTAAAATGATAAACTTGGATTAGCTAACACAACTTGCCATTGGAACATAGGAGTGATGGTTGCTGATAATGGGCATCTGTACGCCTGTGTAGATATTCTTTTAAAAATCAGACGTTTCCAGGTACAATAGTCATTTACAACATTAACAATGTCTACACTGTATTTCTGATCAATTTGATGTTATTTTAATGGACAAAAAATTTGCTTTTCTTTCAAAAACAAGGACATTTCTAAGTGACCCCATACTTTTCAACGGTAGTGTATATAAATATCTATACAGATGATCCTAGATTGCATTTACAGTATATAGTACTTTTCAATTGCTCTCAAAACATTTTACATTGAGAAACTCACCACATCCAGCACCAATGTATAGCACCTATTTGGGTAATTAGATGGCCGTGATTGTCTGAGGGGCCAGGCTGGAAATCTTTCCCACAGATATACACATAAAAAGGCCATGGTATAGATACACAGCAATAGTTTGTAATGTTGTTCAGTATACTCCTTTTGCATTCCAATGCAGCTCTGTCTTCAATGTTTCCTGGCAGCGTTGTCCAACTGTGGGCATGTGTATTCTCACCTAAACGTCTTGCTCTCTTTTGTTTTCTGTGAGTCAACTCTGCCAGAGCAACTGAATGCCTAGTGGCTCTTTTTTTGTCTAGCTGGGCACTTTGTATAAGTACCCCACATGTGGAGAGACTTTTTTAGTCACCTATTTTTATGTGCACATTGTGGTAACACTCTATTGTCTATTATTGCTGAATCCCAAATGCTTGAGATGTATTTAATTGCTGTTCATGTCATGTGTGAGTCTGTGGAGAAGACACAAGCCAAAGGATATTTTGTATTGATTTGTAGCTTGCTCTAATGTATTCCATGTCAATTCTTCAGGTCATAGGGCAGAGTTTAACCTTCTACATTGAACTAGCCATAATCCTATTTACCCACGCCGCCCTCTCCTCCACAGGGTCAGGGTGTAAATGCAAACAGAATCAAAAATCGATTGGAAACACAATTCCAATGGAGAGGACACATTTTGTCAGCATACATTTTGCATGAGTGATTTTGTTATTTAATGCTTTATACAATTTACTAAATTGTTTGTAAATACCACAAAATACATGTATGAATTTGACTGGATTGATATTATTAGATCATTATTACGTGATCTTGGTAATTCGATATGAAACCAAACCAATTTGAAACCAAACCAATATGAAAAAGGAAATCAAGTTGAAGGGTGCATTCCTATGCCCAGGCGTTGCTGACGCATACCAGATCTTACAACACCTGGATAGGTATTTTACGTATAAGCTAACCACATCAAATGTTAAAGCAATCTCTCAGTCAATGACACAGTCGGTGAAGTGGCACACAACCATTGGTTGATGCATGCAACGTCTGAGCGATTTAACACAATGAAATTTAAACTCTGGGTTTAAAGGGCAACGTGGGGAGAACAAAGCCCTTTTTTAAATATTTGAATCAAGAAATGGGATGTGGTCACATGATGTGCTGCTGATTGGATCTGATAGGAACATCTCTCCATTACAGGGTTAAGTATAGTAATAATCATTGTTCAGGCACACCAGGGACAGAGGGCTCACGGATACTGAACATCATGTGTTATTGCAATTCCACAGACACAAATACTGTGTGGTGGCTACGCACTGTAGTTGCATCTCTGCTCTGTTATAGGCCAATGTACTGATTCAATTTTCTCAACCCACTTCTCGTTAAGAGTGATCAGATAGTGAAATATTTGAAATCATAGTTTTACATACAGCATTTTTGTTTGTTTTGGCTTATAGTCTGTTTAGTCTCTTTCTAATTCTTTCAGACTATAAGTCATCTTAGATGTTTACTTTGATGGCTTGATTCACTTCAGTGGATCATAACACAAGGGGCAGATTTAGTGGAGAATGAAAAAGCTGTGTGTTGGAGTTGATCTGAGGCTTTCCTGTGCACTGTCCACGTCTGCTAGTGACAGCTGGGCTTGACTCACAGGAAGTAAGAATAGATATTGGCAGGAATATGGGCTTTGGTGGTGCCTACATCCACCAATCACTTGGCTTTATTTCAGGGCCGCTTTCAGCAGTTATATAAAATGATTATGAACAAATCCGAAGCCTACCCTCTTTGTGGTTTAATTTGCATGTTACTTTGCTATTGTGTGGTCAGCGCAGCTACCTGATTTATCTGATATGTGTCTTTTTTACATGCAGGGTCATGTAATATGGCAACCATGCATTGTGATTCCGAAAACATGTTTGGTATTACAGTGGGCACTGTTACGAGCAATATACGAATGATATCCTGAACAAAGTGTTAGTAGAGGTGTTTTTGTTCCATCTAGATGGAGAACAATGATTGCCTGTTGAACTTTTTTAACCTTGCAATTTGGATCTTCTGAAGCCTTGTGACCCCTGTAAAAAGAGGGGTATAAGAAACCACAAAGACCACAGTTACTCACACATTACGACTTTTATTGAAGATTTTCAGCTTTTTACCTCTATGTAGACCAATGGAATGCAAGTAATTTGGCTGTTATAGAAAATCAAATTGACCTAACATTGCCTTTCTAGTATTGTGTAGCTCAATAAGCTGTCCCCCAGTGAAATAGTTTTGTGTTCTGTCAATGATAAGGAAAGGAAAGGAAATAACAGAGAAGAGGAGGCAGGGCTGGAGGCTTCTTCCTAATTAACTGTAATGTGTTGTTTAGATTCCACCAATACACAATGTTCCAAACTGCTGCTCAATAATGCTGCTCAGCTGTCATATAAAACAATTTTATAAACCGGTGTGGACCCATCTAGTTTACAATCATCAAATGTTTGGCCACACTCAATCATGTTTTACATTATTTTTGTTTACTCTCTTCTTCAGACAGTGCTATAGTTGGGAGTAATGGCCTTACTCTACTTTTTAGTACCCAATCACAGATTCTTTAAGATTCATGCCATGATATGGCAACATATGAATTTGTTTGATCTTTTATGACACAACATTGAGCCACATACAAAAAAATGAACTGTGGATACCACCAAAGCTCATAGGGTCTTTGCAGTGGAGGCTGCCCATTAGGGTGTTAGGGGCTGCGCCCCACTTGTGATTGGTAAAAAAGTATATATAAATCATATATATTATGTAATTCATGGATTATGTTTTAAATGCTCATAAAAGTGTGGTAAATGTGTACATTTTCCTGTTTCAAAATATATTGTTTAAAGCTAGCTGGCTGAGAGTCGGGGCACTCGGCTGAGAGTCAGACTCGGCCGACGTCATGTGGCCTGAGTCTGGGCCACATTCGTCAGTAGTACTTATGGCTAGGATGCGGGGATTGAGCTCGGGCTGATTCCGGTGTGAGTTATCTTGCCCAAATATATTACTTGGGGCTCGGGCCAATTCCGGTGTGAGTTATCTGACCCAAATGTATTACTTGGGGCTCAGGCCCATTGGGTGTCAAGGGATGACGCTGGAAAGGAGAAGCAAGTACAGGGAGTCAAACATTTAATAGGGAACAGACATAGAACAAGACCGGACAACGTCAGCACACGGGTAACAGACAAAATACAATCAATGCAGCAGAGCTGGGGAACTGACAAATATAGGGGAGGTAATAAACAGGTGATTGAGTGAGTCCAATATCGCTGATGCGTGTGACGAGGGAAGGCAAGTGTGCATAAATGATGGTGGCAGGAGTGTGTAATGCAGGGCAGCCTGGCTCCCTCGAGCGCCAGGGGGGAAGAGCGGGAGCAGGTGTGACAGTACTCCCCACTCTAGGGGCACCACCCCGCTTCCCACCTGGGCGAACCAGACGAGACATGGGCGCTGGGTAAGCCGGCTGGGGGTAAACTCCCCACGAACCAGCAGGGGCGTGGGAGCCTGGCGAGCTGGCTGAGGCATAGGAGCCTGACTATCCGGCTGAGACAAGGGCGCCTGTCGATCCCGCTGGGGCGTGGGAGCCCGATGATTCAGTGGAGCATGACGTGGGATGGAAACCTGCCGAGCTAACCAAGGCAAGAAAACCTCTCGAGCCAGCTAGGACGTGGAAGCCCGGCGAGCTGGCTTAGGCACCCCCGGTTCCATCGGCGGCGGAATCCAAACCCGACATCACTAACAAAACAAAATAACTCCTGTGCCGGCTGGGCGAACAAGACCTGACGATCCGGCTGAGGCCCGACGTGGGATGGGCGCCTTCCGAGCCAAACGGGGCAAGGAAACCTCTCGAGCCAGCTAGGGCGTGGAAGCCTGACGAGCTGGCTAGGCACCCCCGGTTCTATTGGCGGCGACCCAGGGCCGACGTCGCCACCAACCGGAACGGCAGTACTCCCCAATGCTTCGTGTGTTGGCTGCTGCATTCTGTCAAGGGATGACGCTGGAGAGAAGCAAGTACGGGGAGTCAAACATTTAATAGGAAACGGACATAGAACGAGACAGGACAGCGTCAGTACATGGGTAACACAGACAAAATGCAATCACTGCAGCAGCGGGGAACAGGGCTGGGGAACTGACAAATATAGGGGAGGTAATAAACAGGTGATTGAGTGAGTCCAGGTGAGTTCAATATCACTGATGTGCGTGACGAGGGAAGGTAGGTGTGCGTAAATGATGGTGGCAGGTGGCAGGAGTGCGTAATGCAGGGCAGCCTGGCGCCCTCGAGCGCCAGGGGGGAAGAGCGGGAGCAGGCGTGACATTGGGGCTACTCTCTGGCAGATGATTACAGAGGCTGCTTTATATAATTAACATTTCATTATTTATTTATTTTTTACATATTTTCCTAATTGTTTCTGTGATCAATAAATACAATTAACGTTATAAAGAAATTCTTAAAGAGTCCTGTGTAGTATTTTAGTATTTTGATACTTTGTGCAAGGCAATTGATAAGAATTAAAAACTTTGTGGATGGAACCTCCCGAGTGGCGCAGCGGTCTAAGACACTGCAACGGTTGCTACAGATGCTGGTTCGAGACCCGTGCCTGCCAGGACCGGGAGACCCATGAGATGACGCACAATTGGCCCAGCGTCGTCCAAGTTAAGGGAGGGTTTGGCTGGCCGGGATGTCCTTCTCGCATCGCGCTGTAGTAACTTCTGTGGCGGGCTAGGAGCATGCACTCTGACACAGTCACCAGGTGTATGGCGTTTCCTCCAACACAGAATGTTTTTTGTGGATGGGTATAATTTGTATGTATAAAATGTATAATAGTAATATTTAAAATGACTAAATTGGGTAATTTTGTATACAGTAATTTAAATTTTCATTGGGCCGCTTCTGAGGGGATTCGGCAAAGTCGGCTGTATTCCGGTAGACGGAAATGGCCCGATGTACTTGGGCCGATTCTGGGCAGTTATTCATTTGACTCCAGGCTGACTCTGACACCCGATTCCGGGCCGATTCAATCAATTCCGGCCCCCCGGAAGAGGGCCGCTTCTGGACCGATTCCTTATTGCTAGCTGGGTTACTACGCTGCCCCTCTGTGACCCTGCCAGCAGCTGCGAGGCCACATAGGTCGTGCGAACATTGCTTGGATTGTTTTTCCAGCTATTTGCTATGAGGGGGAACTGCCCCAATGAAATCGCAGGATTTTATAGCATAAATGATAATAGCACAAAGTAAATTGACCATCCTGTCACCTCCAGTCAGAACTTCTGGGTCTGCTCTAGTCTCTCTCTCAATAAGTATCTTCTGCCAGACGGCATAATTCCGGACGTGAGACTAGATCAGGTACAGATGGTGCTAAAGCAAAAATCTAATTGTAATTAACTTGTAAATAAATAATCATAACAGCCATTGGAGCTTGGTACCTGATAAATGCAACATCTACACTATGTATACAAAAGTATGTGGACACCCCTTCAAATTTGGTTATTTCAGCCACACCTGTTGCTGACAGGTGTATAAAATGGAGCATAAAATGGAGCACACAACCGGCCAATCTCAATAGACAAACATTGACAGTAGAATGGCCTTACTGAAGAGCTCAGGGACTTTCAACGTGGCACCATCATAGGACTCCACCTTTCCAACAAGTCAGTTCATCAAATTTCAGCCCTGCTAAAGCTGCCCCAGTCAGCTGTAAGTGCTGTTACTGTGAAGTGGAAATGTCTAGGAGCAACAACGGCTCAGCCGGGAAGTGGTAGGCCACACAAGCTCACAGAACGGGACTGCTGAGTGCTGAAGTGCGTAAAACTCCATGGTTGCGATACTCACTACGAATTCCAAACTGCCTCTGGAAGCAACGTCAGCACAAGAACTGTTAATCAGGAGCTTCATGAAATGGGTTTCTATGGCCGGGTAGCCGCACACAAGCCTAAGATCACCATGCGTAATGCCAAGCATTGGCTGGAGTGGTGTAAAGCTCGCCACCATTGGACTATGGAGCAGTGGAAACACGTTCTCTGGAGTGATGAATCACGCTTCACCATATGGCAGTCCGAAGGATGAATCTTGGTTTGGCGGATGCCAGGAGAACGCTACCTGCCCAAATGCATAGTGCCAACTGTACATTTTGGTGCAGGAGGAATAATGGTCTTGGGCTGTTTTTCATGGTTCGGGCTTGGGCCCTTAGTTCCAGTGAATTGAAATCATCACGCTATAGCATACAATGACATTCCAGCTGATTCTGTGCTTCCAACTTTGTGGCAACAGTTTGGGGAAGGCCATTTCCTGTTTCAGCATGACAATGCCGGGCGTTGAACGCTGGCTAGCGCATCATGCTTTGTGACATCATGTTAGCTAGCTACAGTATTTTCAGTTAGATAATCTACTTTCACTTATTGCATCTGCATGTTTGTTGCTTTCTCCCTGATGCACTCATTCGTTCATTAGCTGGCTGCTCATTCTAAATATGCTGAACAAAAATATGACTGGAACGAATTGCAAAAATCACTGAAGCTGGAGACTCATATCTCCCTCACTAACTAAGCATCAGCTGTCAGAGCAGCTTACAGATCATTGCACCTGTACATAGCCCATCTGTAAATAGCCCACCCAACTACCTCATCCCCATATTGTTATTTTTTATTTTTTGCTCCTTTGCACCTCAGTATCTCTACTTGCACATTCATCTTCTGCACATCTATCACTCCAGTGTTTAATTGCTAAATTGTAATTATTTCGCCACCATGGCCTATTTATTGCCTTACCTCCCTAATCTTACTACATTTGCACACACTGTATATAGATTTTTCTATTGTGTTATTGACTGTACGTTTGTTTATTCCATGTGAAGCCCTGTGTTGTTTGTGTCGCAATGCTTTGCTTTATCATGGCCAGGTTGCAGTTGTAAATGAGAACTTGTTCTCAACTGGCCTACCTGGTTAAGGAAAGGTGAAATACAAAAAATATATTTAAAAAAACGTAACATGTAAAGTGCTTGTCCCATGTTTCATGAGCTGAAAAAAAAGATCACAGAAGTTTTGCACAAATACACTCAAAAAACACATTTGTTTACATCCCTGTTAGTGAGATTTTCTCCTTTGCCAATACAATCCATCCACCTGACAGGTGTGGCATATCAAGAAGCTGATTAAACATCATGATCATTACACAGGTGCACCTTGTGCTGGGGACAATAAAAGGCCACTGTAAAATTTGCAGTTTTGTCACACAATACAATGCCACAGATGTCTACAGTTTTGAGGGAGTGTGCAATTGGCATGCTGACTGCAGGAACGTCCACCAGAGCTGTTGGCAGAGATTTTAATGTTAATTTCTCTACAATAAGCCCCTTTAATTTGGCAGTACATCCAACCGGCCTTACAACCACAGACTTCACAGTAACTTCACCTAGGGCTGTGGCGGTCATGAAATTTCATCAGCCGGTGATTGTCAAGCAAAGAACTGTCGGTCTCACGGCTTTCTCCTGGCTTCCACACATAGCCTACAAGCCAATGATGCAGACATTGGAAACATCTACATTTTAAAAAGTATAACGAATCCATGTAATATAGCTTACCCATCACAATAAATCCATTATTTATTTTAGATACAGTTGAAGTCAGAAGTTTACATACACTTAGGTTGGAGTCATTAAAACTCGTTTTCAACCACTCCACAAATTTCTTGTTAACAAACTATAGTTTTGGCAAGTTGGTTAGGACATCTACTTTGTGCAAGACACAAGTAATTTTTCCAACAATTGTTTACAGACAGATTATTTCACTTAGAATTCACTGTATCACAAATCCAGTGGGTCAGAAGTTTACATACACTAAGTTGACTGTATCTTTAAACAGCTTGGAAAATTCCAGAAAATGATGTCACGTTTTTAGAAGCTTCTGATAGGCTAATTGACATCATTTGAGTCAGTTGGAGGTGTACCTGTGGATGTATTTCAAGACCTACCTTCAAACTCAGTGCCTCTTTGCTTGACATCATGGGAAAATCAAAAGAAATCAACCAAGACCTCAGAATATAAATTGTAGACCTCCACAAGTCTGGTACATCCTTGGGAGCAATTTCCAAACGCCTGAAGGTACCACATTAATCTGTACACACAATAGTATGCAAGTATAAACACCATGGGACCATGCAGCCGTCACACCGCTCAGTTCTGTCTCCTAGAGATGAACGTACTTTGGTGCGAAAACTGCAAATCAATCCCAGAACAACAGAAAAGGACCTTGTGAAGATGCTGGAGGAAACAGGTCAAAGGTATCTATATCCACAGTAAAACGAGTCCTATATCGACATAACCTGAAAGGCCGCTCTGGTCTGATGAAACAAAAATAGAACTGTTTGCCATAATAACCATTGTTTTGTATGTAGGAAAAAGGGGGAGGCTTGCAAGCCGAACAACACCATCCCAACCGTGAAGCACAGGGGTGGCAGCATCATGTTGTAGGGTTGCTTTGCTGCAGGAGGGACTGGTGCACTTCACAAAATAGATGGCATCATGAGGGAGGAAAATGATGTGGATATATTGAAGCAACATCTCAAGACATCAGTCAGGAAGTTAAAGCTTGGTCGCAAATGGGTCTTCCAAATGGACAATGACCCCAAGCATACTTCCAAAGTTGTGGCAAAATGGCTTAAGGACAACAAAGTCGAGGTATTGGAGTGGCCATCACAAAGCCCTGACCTCAATCCTATAGAAAATGTGTGGGCAGAACTGAAAAAGTGTGTGCGAGCAAGGAGGCCTACGAACCAGACTCAGTTATACCAGCTCTGTCAGGAGGAATGGGACAAAATTCACCCAACTTATTGTGGGAAGCTTGTGGAAGGCATCTGACCCAAGTTAAACAATTTAAAGGCAATGCTACCAAATACTAATTGAGTGTATGTAAGCTTCTGACCCACTGGGAATGTGATGAAAGAAATAAAAGCTGAAATAAATCATTCCCTCTACTATTATTCTGACATTTCACATTCTTAAAATAACGTGGTGATCATAACTGACCTAAGACAGGGAACTTTTACTAGGATTAAACATCAGGAATTGTGAAAAACTGAGTTTAAATGTATTTGGCTAAGGTGTATGTAAACTTCCGACTTCAACTGTAGGTGTAAAGAAACATGATATGAAGAAATGTTCTATTTCAGAAAAACAGAATAGCATACTCTGAGTTGTCCTTATGTTAGGTCCAGATCTGGCTATGCCATATGGCTGTGGGCAACACTAGTTCATTTAGCAGACAAGATTTGCTTAGAATTCCGTGCCATTATTTTATATTATTTTATAGTATGAAGAATACAATTGAACAAAGCTGAATAAAATAGGAAGGATTTTGTCTCCAAACGATTTGAGAGAGTGTGTGCAGGCGGCTATTCTGTGTTGAGCGGTTAACAAAGAAATAGGCACACCTATTTGCTAAATTTAGAGTTATTAATGTAACTTTAGTTGTTCTACAAACGTTGGGCTATTTGTTTCGATTTTTGAAAAGTTGCTTGCTTGTTTTTTGCGCATGCTATACACACTTCATCTCTCATTCACAACTTGATAATGCCTCTAATTTGCCGGCGGCATCCCATTTTATTATACACCTTAAAAAAATCCATTCCTTTTGCAGCCCTTCTCCCTGAGTGCTGCCTGCTCCGAATCACATCTGATCTGACTCACAGGGCACTCCATCACGTGATCGGGTCATTTCGCACAGACTACAAGTGAAGACAGACACATCGGGGACGCAACACCGTGTGTCCTTATACAATTCTGAGGTGCATAATGAAGATATTGGAAGAACTGTCCATATTTATTTTTCGTCAGCCAACAAGATGAGTTGGCCTAACGAACAGAAAAAACCCTAGCCTATGTCAATCTACTATCCCCCATAGTACAAAAGTTGACCTATTCTATTCTGTGTGAGAAATAAATATTCCAAACATAGTCTGGGACAGTTGTGGGATGAGAGATCCCAAATTAATACAACTATTAGCATCAAAAAAACGTTTTTTACGAAATGAGGCTGACGCAACAGATCAGAACTTTTAGCTTAAAATGTTGCTAAACTATTTGGCTATTTCTTCACATTATGAGCACAGCAATGCGCACACGGCAGTAGGCTGTAAGTGCGAATGTTCCATTAGCGGGAAAACACCATTATCAAAAGTGACTACAAGTGCAATTATGTATGTAGTGCTTTTATTAGAAAGGTGCATTTTTGTAGTGAAAGTTACCTTCCCCAAACTTGAAATTCACACGCTGCATACAGTATGTATGCCAGTTAGGCTCTACATCTGTTGTAAAGCGGATTAACGTGCTTCATTTTAAGAAATTATTTGGGCACTTTAGTTGTGATACAAATCTTCTTAAAACATGTAGGCCTATGGGCTAGGCTACATTAGGTGTGCAATTATGATTAGAAAGACAAAAAAAAAAAGGCATTGTTTCTTGCCTTAAACTGGCCATCATTCACAGGTGATATTGTCTAACATTGTCATCTATCAGACTATTTTTGATTTAATCTTGTCTTTACATATACTAAATAATATGTGTGAGTTTTGATTTAGAATGGACCATTATCATGCACCTTTCTCGAAACAGCGGCAGGGGAAAAAATACATGTAATCTCTGCACTTAAACAGCGAATGGAGGACACTTTTCCTGTGGTTCATTGTCATGCCAGCCAGGTAGCCTATACTCCTGTTGTAAAGATAAGAAATGTGCTTAATATTTGCTTAATATTAGGAAAGTTGAGAAATCGATATAGTAGGCCTAGCCTGAATGGATCCTCCTCTTTTTAAAAGAGCCATCAATTTATTTTCTCTCGCAATTGCATAGCCTATAGAAATGTTGTGCAACATGAGCTCATGGAACATCATGAAGTGTTTGATTAGATTTTCTAGGAACAGTCTTGCTGTTTCCAAACTTCTTCCATTTAAGAATGATGGAGGCCACTGTGTTCTTGGGGACCTTCAATGCTTTGTACCCTTCCCTAGATCTGTTCCTCGACACAATCCTGCCTAGGAGCTCTACAGACAATTCCTTCAACCTCATGGCTTGGTTTTTGCTCTGACATGCACCATCAACTGTTGGACCTTATATAGACAACTGTGTCCCTTTCCAAATCATGTGAAATCAATTGAATTTACCACAGGTGGACTCCAATCAAGTTGTAGAAACATTTCAAGGATGATCAATGGAAACAGGATGCACCTGAGCTCTATTTCGAGTCTCATAGCAAAGGGTCTGAATAGTAAATAAGGTATTTATGTTTTTACATTTTTATAAATTTGCAAACATTTCTAAAAAAAACATTTTTTGGTTATTATGGGGTATTGTTTATTTTTAGATTAGGCTGTAACATAACAACATGTGGAAAAGGTAAAAGGGGTCTGACTACTTTCCGAAGGTACTGTGTCTTCTCAAAGAAACTACCGGTAGTTAGAAAACTTGCCATCATATTTCTGTCATGCTGCTTTGTTGACTACTCCAAACACCCCGAGCCCTGGGTATTCAGCCAATCAGCGTTCCCATGGGGTATTTGCATAAATGTCAGATCTATTTGCCTTTCAGATAATGGTAATCCCAAACCATACTTTTGCCATTTTGGGACCAGCTTTAAGTGCTCCATTTGTTGAAAACCAGTCATAGTAATTTAATTAGCATATTGTATTAACAGTGAATCCACTGAAATGAGTTCTGCATACAGGATCACTTGTTACTGAGTTGCCTTACATCCTAGGGGAACACCCGAGGACTTCCCATACTGCAAATAATGTAACAGAATCTGTAGCCATTATACCAAATCTGTCCTCCCTCACTGCCATCATACCCGCTTCTTGTGTAGGGTAGTGGGGGGAAATCAATGGGAAAGTCCTGGTAGATTAACTTTGCTTGACCTGTATTGCTGCAGTGCAGTCTCCCATCTCAAGTAAGGGCTTTGGATATGATAAAAACTATGATTAGTGGAGACTAGGGGCAAGAGAGTTCAAACAGCACTGTAACTTCCCCCTTTACCCAAAGTCCTGCACTGTGTGCTGTGTTGAAGAGAGCATGCTTGCTGCTGAGTTTAGCACCTGTGTGATTTTTAAGGAACTCTGATTCCTCTAGCAGCTGGTGGTGCAAATGAGTGGATCGGCTGTGCTCTCAGGGGGTCCAACAGTTAAGCACAAAATGTGTGGCTCCTGTTCATGATCTGTATAGGGCACATGGTGGAATTTAGAGGTAGGTTCCCTCCCTTGATAGAAAATGGCATAAATCTTTAGCAATTTACAATAAGCTTCACCCGTGATAACTTTGTATTTGTAAGTCGTGTACATCATGTACATGACAGCTTTGTGCATTGGTCAAAATAGCAGAATATCCTTATCTCTGCAGTTACTTTTAGTGAGATTAGTGACTGTCACAACCTGGGATGTCTTGATCAGCAGTTTCACTGAAATCTCTCCTCACTGTTTCCTACATCCTAATATGTATTATCTGGTCTTGTTTATTGTGTTCAAACATGGCTGCTGAGTAATAAGAATTGCTGTCCCACTGTGTCTCCACATTAGGCTTCTTATTAGAGGCTTGGTAAAGTACCTCAGCCTACAATACGGTGTGCCACTTATCTCTGTGTTCATGGTTCATCACAGGGGGCTTAAGCCTCTAGGAATAGCACTCCTAAGCACTGAGGATTTTTCATCTCTGTCAACACCTTAACTCATTCTTATCCTTTTCCCTTCTACCATTCATACAATAACATTCCCCAAGAGACTAGAACATCTGCCTACCAGGCAGCACTAGATTTATTCAGCGTCACCATGACCTCAGCTTTAAACAATATGCTTCTGCATTTCCTTGATGCATGCTATATCAAGAGTAGAAATGCACATAATAAAGTATCGACATGGAATCCATTAGCATTTATAAAGTATGTCAAATCTGAGATAATAAGACGGAAAATATGTCTTCACGCTGCGGTGCCTGTTCTAAAAAGGAAATATGTGTGTGGAAATTACATGGAGAAAAGAAAGGACTGGCAGATTTACAGGAAAAAATATTCTTCAAGGAACATCCTCAAAGATGTTTAGGTCTCCATGACAGGGAGTGTCTTAATGTGCTTGAGCATGCACATTCAAATATCTGACAAATACTGCTGGTACTATCACCATTGCAGGCTAAAGCCCTCCCTTGTAATGAACCCTACAGCACCCTATAAGTGTGTGTGACATCAGTATATTGAAACGATTTATCTTTCCATCTCTGTCTTCATCTTCTGCCCTGATAGAGTGATACCTGCCATATCTACCCTAACATTTGCTATGATTCCTGCCCCCTCCCAGAGCTGATGTTTCCTCAAGCATTCCTTAGCTACGTTACATTTGGGTATTATTCATTTGTCTGCAGTTCCATCAACATAGCATTGTTGTCTGCAATAGCCTGAGATTCTAACTGAAAATATTGTACATCAGTGCTTTTGGTTTGACATTATGTTTGCCTTAGTGAGGGAACCCAGTTACTTACATCTCCAGTTACAGTATCTAAAACCCATATTCCCTACAGTGAATGCACCATCTCTGGGTTTTTTTTAAGTCCTGCATTCAGATTAGGCGAGAAGGGGGAATAAGAGATAGAAAAAAGAGGAGTAGTATCCTAATTTGCACATTGACGTCAGTCTGGATGGGCAGGAGCTGCGCAGGACGGGATGGTTGAGGGGGGGATTGTGTAGGCAGTACGTCTTATGACCACAGGCTTTTTTTCTTTATGCATGGTGACTTCTTTCCTGTGAGCCATAGACAAGCTTTCTTTCTTGGGGATTGCAGTCCTGAGGCGTTTCTTCCCAGCGACGCATTACCAAAAATCGTAAAGACATAATTTAGCCAAATCCTCTGCCACTTGAGGTCTTAGCCACAGTATTTGGGTAGGGTTTTATTGAAGGGGTCTATATAAGCCCTACAGTATATAATCATCACATAACATCTGTCATTTAGTACAATGTTCACCTAGCTCACTAAAATCTTTGATCCATCGCTTGACCTGACACGCAAGTTCACTGAGTTAATTTCCCATGTGCAAATTAGATTTCTCATGGTGACAACTAGTGGAAATATGAATAAACGTTAACAAATGGCTCCTGCCACGTGATGGATAATGCTAATGTTGACACTTTCAAAACTGGCTTTACCTTGTACTGATGTGTCACTACTTGTACAGGTCTAGCAGTTGTTGTGGAAGTACATCTGGTATGGAACACTTTGTCACTTACTGTAAATAATGATGGGAAGATGTGTTATCATTGTGTCTCAATATGCAGGACCAAAGCATTTATTGTTCATTCTCAAGCATGATACTCATTTATATAAGAGGTTGAGCCCAATCTTTATTTTGTGGATCATTAGCGATGTGCAAACAGACTTTGCAGTTAACATTAAGTTATATACTAGTCTGCATGGTGTTTGTTGTAAACATCTTTACTTTTAAGAAAATCTATTGTGGTTTATGTGAGTATATGACAACATCGCAAAAACTGACCTAAACTGAGATTTAAAAGATGATCTTCATATTCCAAGCACAGCAACTCAAAAAACTGTCTCTGGGTAAGAGCATCAAGGGAAGTTAGGGAATGTTTTCACAATAAAAAAAATGTGAACCACCATCTCTTTTCAATACTATGCTCAAAATTTGAAATGATGTTTTTAACATTGTATAAAAATACAGACTCAGAGCTTGAAAAATGCATATCATACAATTTATTTTGAGGGAACATTGGTCAATTATACTGCTTTAAAAGTCTAATCCCATTTAGGAAAGAAAGACATTCGTTTTTTTTGCTGTGATTTGCACACTTTCACACTTTACATGAATCTTTGGGATACATACACTATGTATACAAAAGTATGTGGACACCCCTTCAAATTAGTGGATTCGGCTATTTAATTTGCACCTGTTGCTGACAGGTGTATAAAATCGAGCACACCGCCATGCAATCTCCATAGACAGACATTGACAGTAGAATGGCCTAACTGAAGAGCTCAGTGACTTTCAAATCAAATCAAACTTTATTGGTCACATATACATGGTTAGCAGATGTTAATGCGAGTGTTGCAAAATGCTTGTGCTTCTAGTTCCGACTGCAGTAAAATCTAAGAAACTATCTTATACACACAAATACACACATTTGTAAAGGGATGAATAAGAATATGTACTGTACATATAAATACATATAAATATATGGATGGTGCGGCATAGGCAAGATGCAGTAGATGGTGTAGAATACAATATATACATATGAGATGAGTAACATAGGATATGTATACATTATTAAAGTGATACCTTTATTAGGTCAATTTATTTAAGTGGCCAGAGATTTGAGTCTGTATGTTGGCAGCAGCCTCTCTATGTTAGTGATGGCTGTTTAATAGTCTGATGGCCTTAAAAAAAGAAGCTGTTTCTCAGCCTCTCGGTCCCAGCTTTGATGCACCTGTACTGACCTCGCCTTCTGGATGATAGCGGGGTGAACAGGCAGTGGCTCGGGTGGTTGTTGTCCTTGATGATCTTTTTAGTCTTCCTGTGACATCGGGTGCAGTAGGTGTCCTGGAGGACAGGTAGTTTGCCCCCGGTGATGCTTTGTGCAGACCGCACTACCCTCTGGAGGGCCTTGCGGTTGAGGGCGGTGCAATTGCCATACCAGGCGGTGATACAGCCCGATAGGATGCTCTTGATTGTGCATCTGTAAAAGTTTGTGAGTGTTTTAGATGATAAGCCAAATTTCTTCAGCCTCCTGAGGTTGAAGAGGCACTGTTGTGCCTTCTTCACCACGTTGTCTGTGTGGGTGGACCATTTCAGTTTGTCCGTGATGTGTACGCCGAGGAACTTAAAACGTTCCACCTTCTCCATTGCTGTCCCATCGATGTGGATGGGGGGGTGCTCCCTCTGCTGTTTCCTGAAGTCCACGATCATGTCCTTTGTTTTGATGACATTGAGTGAGAGGTTATTTTCCTGACACCACATTCTGAGGGCCCTCACCTCCTCGCTGTAGGCTGTCTCATTGTTGTTGGTAACCAGGCCTACCACTGTAGTGTCATCTGCAAACTTGATGATTGAGTTGGAAGCGTGCATGGCCACACAGTCATGGATGAACAGGGAGTACAGGAGAGGGCTGAGAACACACCCTTGTGGGGCCCCAGTGCTGAGGATCAGTGGGGTGGAGATGTTGTTTCCTACCTTCACCACCTGGGGGCAGCCCGTCAGAAAGTCCAGGACCCAGTTGCACAGGGCAGGGTCGAGACCCAGGGTCTCAAGCTTAATGAAGAGTTTGGAGGGTACTAGGGTGTTGAATGCTGAGTTGTAGTTAATAAACAGCATTCTTACATAGTATACACTGAGACGGTGACTGAGTTAATCAGGAAGTATATAGGGAATGTTGTTCCCACTGTGACGATTAAAACCTATTCAAACCAAAAACCATTTATAGATTACAGCATTTGCGCAAAACTGAATGCGCAAACCACCGCATTTAACCACGGCAAGGTGACTGGGAATATGGTTGAGTACAAACAGTTCAGTCGTAAGGCAGTCAAACAGGCAAAACATCAGTGCAGAGACAAAGTGGAGTCGCAATTCAATGGCTCAGACACGAGATGTACGTGGCAAGGTCTACAGACAATCATGGATTATAAAAGAAAACCAGAACAAGCTAAACACCTTCACCCGTTTAGAGGAAAACTGTCTGGTAGACTGTGAGCTCTCGTTCTCCGTGGTCAACATAAGACATTTAAGAATTTGAACCCTCACAAGGCTGCCGGCCCAGACGGCAACCCTAGCCGCGTCCTCTGAGCATGCGCAGACCACCTGGCTGGAGTGTTTACGGATTATTCAATCTCTCCCTATCCTAGTCTGTTGTCCCCACTTGCTTCAAGATGTCCTGTTCCTGTACACAAGAAAGCGAATGTCACTGAACTAAATTATTATGGCCCCGAAGTAGTCACTTCTGTCATTATGAAGTGTTTTGAAAGGCTATTTAAGGATCATATCACCTGCACCTTACTAGACACCCTAGCTAGACCCAATGCTATTTGCATACCGCACCAATAGATCCACAGATGCTGCAATCGCCATTGCACTGCACACTGCCCTATCCACCTGGACAAGAAGAATACCTACAGTGGCTTGCGAAAGTATTCACCCCCTTGGCATTTTTCCTATTTTCTTGCCTTACAACCTGGAATTAAAATAGATTTTTGGGGGGTTTGTATCATTTGATTTACACAATATACGCCTACCACTTTGAAGATGCAAAATAAACAAGAAATAAGACAAAATAACAGAAAATGTATAACTATTTGTGCATAACTATTCACCCCCTCAAAGTCAATACTTTGTAGAGCCACCTTTTGCAGCAATTACAGCTTCAAGTCTCTTGGGATATGTCTCTATAAGCTTGGCACTAGCCACTGGGATTTTTGCCTATTCTTCACGACAAAACTGCTCCAGCTCCTTCAAGTTGGATGGGTTCCGCTGGTGTACAGCAATCTTTAAGTCATACCACAGACTCTTAATTGGATTGAGGTCTGGGCTTTGACTAGGCCATACCAAGACATTTAAATGTTTCCCCTTAAACCAATCGAGTGTTACTTTAGCAGTATGCTTAGGGTAATTTTCCTGCTCGAAGGTGAACCTCCGTCCCAGTCTCAAATCTCTGGAAGACTGAAACAGGTTTCCCTCAAGAATTTCCGGTATTTAGCAGCATCCATCATTCCTTAATTTCTGAACAGTTTCCCAGTCCCTGCCGATGAAAAACATCCCCACAGCATGATGCTTCCACCACTGTGGAGATGGTGTTCTCAGCGTGATGAGAGGTGTTGGGTTTGCGCCAGATATAGCTTTTTCTTTGATGGCCAAAAAGCTACATTTTAGTCTCATCTGACCAGAGTACCTTCTTCCATATGTTTGGGGAGTCTCCCACATGCCTTTTTGGCGAACACCAAATGTGTTTGCTTATTTTTTCTTTAAGCAATGGCTTTTTTCTTGCCACTCTTCCATAAAGCCCAGCTCTGTGGAGTGTACTGCTTAAAGTGGTCAAATAGACAGATACTCCAATCTCCGCTGTGGAGCTTTGCAGCTCTTTCAGGGTTGTCTTAGGTCTCTTTGTTGCTTCTGTGATTAATGCCCTCCTTGCCTGGTCTGTGAGTTTTGGTGGGTGGCCCTCTCTTGGCAGGTTTGTTGTGGTGCCATATTCTTTCCATTTTTTATAATGGATTTAATGGGGCTCTGTGGGATGTTCAAAGTTTCAGATATGTTTTCTAACCCAACCCTGATCTTTACTTTCCACATCTTTGTCCCTGACCTGTTTGGAGAGCTCCTTGGTCTTCATGGTGCTGCTTACTTGGTGGTGCCCCTTGCTTAGTGGTGTTGCAGACTCTGGGGCTTTTCAGAACAGGTATATATATACACTGAGATCATGTGACAGATCATGTGACACTTAGATTGCACACAGGTGGACTTTATTTAACTATTTTTGTGACTTCTGAGGGTAATTGGTTGCACCAGATCTTATTTAGGGGCTTCATTGCAAAGGGGGTGAATACATATGCACGCACCACTTTCCGTTTATTATTTTTTGAATTTTTTGAAGCAAGTATTTTTTTTGGTTTCACTTCACCAATTTGGACTATTTTGTGTATGTCCATTACATGAAATCCAGATAAAAATCAATTTACATTACAGGTTGTAATGCAACAAATAGGAAAAATGCCAAGGGGATGAATACTTTTGCAATGCACTGTATTTAAGAATGTTGATCATTGACTACAGATCAGCCTTCAACACAATAGTACCCTCCAAGCTCATCATTAAGCTCAGGGCCCTGGATCTGAACCCTGCCCTGTGTAACTCGGTCCTGCCCTTCCTGGTGGCAAAGGTAGGCAACAACACCTCCACTACACTAATCCTCAACACAGGGGTTCCACAAGGGTGCGTTTTGAGCCCCCTGCTGTACTCCCTGTTCACCCATGACTGCGTGGCCTCGCACGTCTCCAACTCAATGATCAAGTTTGCTGAAGACACAACAGTGGTAAACCTGATTACCAACAATGATGAGAAAGCCTTCAGGGAGGAGGTGAGGGCCCTGGCAGAGTGGTGCCAGGAAAATATCCTCTCCCTCAACGTCAACAAAATGAAGTAGCTGATTGTGGACCAGGAGACAGCAGAGGGAGCTCACCCCCACCCACATCAATGGGCCGCAATGGAGAAGGTGAAAAGCTTCAAGTTCCTATGCGTACACATCACTAACATTCGGAACCACACAAACAGTGTGCCTCTACAACCTCAGGAGGGTGAAGAAATTTGGCTTGGCCCCTAAGACCCTCACACACTTTTACAGATTCATCCTGTCGGGCTGTTTCACTGCCCGGTAAGGCAACTGCACCGTCCGCAACTGCAGGGCTCTCCAGAGGGTGGTGTGATCTGCCCTCCAGGATATCTATAGCACCCGGTGCCACAGGAAAGCTAAGAAGATCATCAAGGCCTTCACAAACCCGAGTCAAATTGAATGCATAGAGATCCTGATGCCCATTGTCATGCCATTCATCTACCGCCATCACTTCATGTTTCAGCATGACAATCCACAGCCCCATCTCGCAAGGATCTGTACACAATTCCTGGAAGCTGAAAATGCCTGCATACTCAACAATCTTTACTAACGTCATGCCACTGGCTTTGAGTAAAGCCAGTGTGTCTATGTATGCGGATGACTCAACACTATACATGTCAGCTACTACAGAGTCTGAAATGCTACTACAGCGACTGAAATGACTGCAACACTTAACAAAGAGCTGCAGGTATTTTCAGAATGGGTGGTTGGGAAAAAGTTTGTCCTAAATATTTCAAAACCAAAAGCATTTTATTTGGGACAAATCATTCTATAAATCCTAAACCTCAACTAAATCTTGTAATGAATACTGTGGAAATTGAGCAAGTTGAGGTGACTTAACTTTTGAGTAACCCTAGATTGTAAATTGTCATGGTCAAAACATATTGTTACAACAGTAGCTAAGATGGAGAGAAGTCTGTCCATAATAAAGCGTTACTCTGCCTTAACAACGCTATCAAAAAGGCAGGTCCTATAGGCCCTAGTTTTATCACACCTGGACTAGTGTTCAGTTGTATGTTCAGGTGCCACAAAGAGGGACTTAGGAAAATTGCAATTGGCTCAGAATAGGGCAGCATGGCTGGCCCTTAAATGTACACGGGGAGCTAACATTAATGATATGCATATCAATCTCTCATGGCTCAAAGTGGATGAGAGATTGACTTCATTGCTACTTGTTTTTTTAAGAAGTGTTGACAAGCTGAATGCACTGAGCTGTCTGTTTAAACTAATGGCTCGCAGCTCAGACACCCCACAAGGCATGCCACCAAGAGGTCTCTTCCCTATCCCCAAGTCCAGAACAGACTATAAGATGCGCACATTACTACATAGAGCCATGACTACATGGAACTCGATTCCACATCAGGTAACTGATGCAAGCAGTGGAATCAGATTTTTTTAAAACGGATTAAAAAACAGGTACAGACACACGCATACGCTAGCACACGCACTCTACACACGCGTAAATTGGAATATTGTTTTATGGTGGTATTATACATTTTGTATTGTAGATATGTAGTGGTGTAATAATGTTATATGATGTAATGTTTTATCTTTTGTTTTATGTGTAATGTTAGTGCCTTAATGTGTTTGGACACCAGGAAGAGTAGCTGCTACCTTGGCATCAGCTAATGGGGGATCCCTAATAAATAGAGAAAAAAAAATTGTTATGCGGAGTGGAACAGGGAAACCCATGAGCAGACTCAGATGAGGAGACTGGGATGAAGTAACCAAGGTATTTATTGAAACACAGGGGGAAGATGGAGTGCAGGGCAGGGGAAGCTCGGGAGGGTTGCAGGAAACCAGGTGCGGAGGGTGAGGCTGGAGCGATAGGGGTTGGGACATGGTAAGCAGGTCCGGAGGGGAATCCAAGGGAGCAGTAGAGTGGGGAATCCAGGGCAGAGTAGCAGGATGAGGAGACGTGGGACTGGAGACAGGGACCAGAGTCAGAGCGGGCAGAACTGTAGCGGAGAGGAAAACTGTGTCAGGCAAGGAAAACAGTCACAACAGGATCCACATAGTAACGAACGGCTAGAAACGTAGACTGACTGAGCAGAGATTATGATCTGGCCATGTGGAAGTGGCAGGACTGAGTATTTGTAGAGGTCTTGATTACGGAACAGGTTGCTGCTGGTTGGGATCTGCTCTGACTCCAGCACACCTGTCTCCGCCCACACAATCACACACACAGAGAGAGAGGGAGAGGTAGAGAGCACTGGGGAAGTGGCGGCAGGTCAAGGAGACACAAGTTGAGCAGGAGAGGGCGTGGCAGGAGCAGATGTAACAAATGTCACCCATTGAGCATGTTTGGGATGCTCTGGATCGACGTGTAGGACAGCATCTTCCAGTTCCTGCCAATATCCAGAAACTTCGCACAGCAATTGAAGAGGAGTGGGACAACATTCCACAATCAACAGCCTGTTCAACTCTACAGTATGTGAAAGAGATGTGTCATGCTGCATGAGGCAAATGGTGTTCACACCAGATACTGACTGGTTTTCTGATCTCCACACCCCTACGTTTTTTTAAGGTACAGTTGAAGTCGGAAGTTTACATACACCTTAGCAAATACATTTAAACTCAATTTTTTCACAATTCCTGACATTTAATCCTAGTAAAAATTCCGTCTTAGGTCAGTTAGGATCACCACTTTGTTTTAAGAATGTGAAATGTCAGAATAATAGTAGAGAATTATTTATTTCAGGTTTTATTTCTTTCATCGCATTCCAAGTGAGTCAGAAGTTTACATACACTCCGTTAGTATTTGGTACTTTTGCCTTTAAATTATCTTACTTGGGTCAAATGTTTCAGGTAGCCTTCCACAAGCTTCCCACAATAAGTTGGGTGAATTCTGGCCCATTCCTCCTGACAGAGCTGGTGTAACTGAGTCAGGTTCGTAGGCCTCCTTGCTTGCACACGCTTTTACAGTTCTGACCACACATTTTCTATAGGATTGAGGTCAGGGCTTTGTGTTGGCCACTCCAATACCTTGACTTTGTTGTCCTTAAGCCATTTTACCACAACTTTGGAAGTATGCTTGGGGTCAATGTCCATTTGGAAGACCTATTTGCGACCAAGCTTTAGCTTCCTGACTGATGAACATTTTCCTACCTCATGATGCCATCTATTTTGTGCAGTGCACCAGTCCCTCCTGCAGCAAAGCACCCCCACAATATGATGCTGCCACCCTCGTGCTCCATGGTTGGGATGGTGTTCTTTGGCTTGCAAGCCTCCCTCTTTTTCCTCCAAGCATAACGATGGTTTTTATAGCCATATTTGTTTCATCAGACCAGAGGACATTTCTCCAAAAAGTACTATCTTTGTTCCCATGTGCAGTTGCAAACCGTAGTCTGGCTTTTTTATGGCGGTTTTTGAGCAGTGGCTTCTTCCTTGCTGAAATAATCAGTCTGTTAACAATTGTTAGAAAAATGACTTGTGTCATGCACAAAGTAGATGTCCTAACCAACTTTCCAAAACTACAGTTTGTTAACAAGAATTTCAACTGTATCTGTGACCAACAGATGATTATCTGTATTCCCAGTCATGTGAAATCTATAGATTGGGCCTAATGAATGTATTTAAATTGCATGATTTCCTTATATGAACTGTAACTCAGAAAAATCTTTGAAATTGTTGCATGTGCGTTTACATTTTTGTTTAGCGTATATTATACATTATAAAGACAAATATATAAAACCTGCTGAAATATAATGTAAATCCTGTGCCTGAGGTCACTCGGTGTCACTGTGTATCTTTTAAGTGGGAAAGTGTTAGTAATCCTCTCAGTTGGTTTACAGTAATTTCTTCAGTTAGACTGACCTATGTTTTCAGATGTGCAGTTTACCCGTGTGACTGCCTCTTTTCTAGGAGACTGGCACATGATGGAAGGCTCACATTAGTCCTGGTCACAGCTGACTGAACATCACATTCTGCAGGGTTCTGAGACCTCGGTCATGTTGCAGTAGCACGCTGGAATGTAAAATGGCAGTTAAAGTATGCGTTGGGATTGTAGATAAGCCCATTGGCCGTCCTGTTTACTATATTATCCATTCCCCCAGACCGGGCTCAGGAAAATGAATGCACACGTTTCACAGTAATAGGAATAAATAATGTATCATATTGTATATGTTTGTAGCTTTGATCAGATTTATGGTGATATGGGTGCCGTCAGTTGTTAGATATCTGATGCTACAACAACAATAAGACGACTGTCATATAATTAGAAATAACCTAGTTTAGTAATTTTATTCCATTCTACTAAAAAGGACGGGCAGCCCTGCACACAGGAGCAGCTAAACATGACTCACTGGGTTATGGGATTATCCTGTTAGGCTCACCCTGAGTCCTTTTCTGGATGGAAGGAAGGACCAAAGGTCAGTGCCCCAGATTCCTAGTGTGGCACAGGAGATAACGCTTTAGACGATATCAGAGAATTAACACCCAATTTGCTTGAATATTTGTACAGTGCCTTCTGAAAGTATTCATACACCTTGACTGCCTGAATTCAAAATGGATTAAATACACTGCTCAAAAAATAAAGGGAACACTAAAATAACACATCCTAGATCTGAATGAATGAAATAATCTTATTAAATACTTTTTTCTTTACATAGTTGAATGTGCTGACAACAAAATCACACAAAAATAATCAATGGAAATCCAATTTATCAACCCATGGAGGTCTGGATTTGGAGTCACACTCAAAATTAAAGTGGAAAACCACACTACAGGCTGATCCAACTTTGATGTAATGTCCTTAAAACAAGTCAAAATGAGGCTCAGTAGTGTGTGTGGCCTCCACGTGCCTGTATGACCTCCCTACAACGCCTGGGCATGCTCCTGATGAGGTGGCGGATGGTCTCTTGAGGGATCTCCTCCCAGACCAAAGCATCCGCCAACTCCTGGACAGTCTGTGGTGCAACGTGGCGTTGGTGGATGGAGCGAGACATGATGTCCCAGATGTGCTCAATTGGATTCAGGTTGGGGAACGGGCGGGCCAGTCCATAGCATCAATGCCTTCCTCTTGCAGGAACTGCTGACACACTCCAGCCACATGAGGTCTAGCATTGTCTTGCATTAGGAGGAACCCAGGGCCAACCGCACCAGCATATGGTCTCACAAGGGGTCTGAGTAGCTCATCTCGGTACCTAATGGCAGTCAGGCTACCTCTGTGCGGCCCCCCAAAGAAATGCCACCCCACACCATGACTGACCCACCGCCAAACTGGTCATGCTGGAGGATGTTTTTGGCAGCAGAATGTTCTCCACGGCGTCTGCAGACTCCGTCACGTCTGTCACATTTGCTCAGTGTGAACCTGCTTTCATCTGTGAAGAGCACAGGGCGCCAGTGGCGAATTTGCCAATCTTGGTGTTCTCTGGCAAATGCCAAACGTCCTGCACGGTGTTGGGCTGTAAGCACAACCCCCACCTGTGGACGTCGGGCCCCTCCACCCTCATGGAGTCTGTTTCTGACCGTTTGAGCAGACACATGCACATTTGTGGCCTGCTGGAGGTCATTTTGCAGGGCTCTGGCCGTGCTCCTCCTACTCCTCCTTGCACAAATGTTACGGAGGTAGCAGTCCTGCTGCTGGGTTGTTGCCCTCCTACGGCCTCCTCCACGTCTCCTGATGTACTGGCCTGTCTCCTGGTAGTGCCTCCATGCTCTGGACACTACGCTGACAGACACAGCAAACCTTCTTGCCACAGCTCGCATTGATGTGCCATCCTGGATGAGCTGCAATACCTGAGCCTCTTGTGTGGGTTGTAGACTCCGTCTCATGCTACCACTAGAGTGAAAGCACCGCCAGCATTCTAAAGTGACCGAAACATCAGCCAGGAAGCATAGGAACTGAGAAGTGGTCTGTGGTCACCACCTGCAGAACCACTCCTTTATTGGGGGTGTCTTGCTAATTGCCTATAATTTCCACCTGTTGTCTATTCCATTTGCACAACAGCATGTGAAATGTATTGTCAATCAGTGTTGCTTCCTAAGTGGACAGTTTGATTTCACAGAAGTGTGATTGACTTGGAGTTACATTGTGTTGTTTAAGTGTTCCCTTTATTTTTTTTGAGCAGTGTATAAAGTGAAAACATGTTTTTAGAAACTGTAGCAAATTTATTGAAAATGAAAGAGAGAAATATCTAATTTACATAAGTATTCACACCCCTGAGTCAATACATGTTATAATCACTTTTGACAGCTGCGAGTCTTTCTGAGTAAGTTTCTAAGAGCTTTGCACACCTGTATTGTACAATATAGGCACATTATCCTTTTAAACATTCTTCAAGCTCCGTCAAGTTGGTTGCTGATCATTGCTAGACAGCCATTTTCAAGCCGATTGAAGTCAAAACTGTAATTAGGCCATTCAGGAACATTCAATGTCATCTTGGTAAACAACTCCAGTGTATATTTGGCCTTGTGTGTTAGGTTATTGTCCTGTTGAAATGTGAATTTGTCTACCAGTGTTTGTTGGAAACTGAACCAGGTTTTCCTCTAGGATTTTGCCTGTGCTTAGGACTATTCCATTTCTTTTTTCGTAAAAACCTCCCTAGCGACAAGCATACCCATAACATTATGCAGCCACCACTACAGTATGCTTGAAAATATGAAGAGTGGTACTCAGTGATGTGTTGTGTACGATTTGCCCAAAACATAATGCTTTGTATTCAAGACATAAAGTTAATATCTGTGCCACACTCTTTGCAGTTTTACTTTAGTGCCTTATGGCAAAAAAGTTTTGGAATATTCTGTACAGGCTTCCTTCTTTTCACATTCACGTCATTTAAGTTATTAATGTAGAGTAACTACAATGTTGTTGATCCAGCCTCATTGTTCTCCTATCACAGCCATTAAACTCAAACTTTTTTTTTGTCACCATTGTCATCATAGTGAAAAATCGTATTGTTTTTTGTCTTCTCCGGCAACTGAGTTAGGAAGGATGTCTTTATCTTTGTAGTGACTGGGTGTATAGATCCAAGTGTAATTAATAACTTCACCATGCTCAAAGGGCCATTCATTGTCTGCTTTTTATTTTATTTTTACCCATCTGGTCTTTGTGGTTGAATCTGTTTGAAATTCACTGCTCAACTGAGGGAGCTTACAGATAATTGTATGTGTGGGGTACAGAGATGAGGTAGTCATTGACAAATCATGTTAAACACTATTATTCCACACAGGTCAGTCCATGCAACTTATTATGTGACTTGTTAAAGGAAAAATCCCCCCAAAACCACAAATTCCTTTACTTTACAGTGTTAAATATTTTGCCGTTATAATAAGGTTGGTAGCAACATGGTAAATCGTTGGGGAAATCTCTTGCAGCTCAAATCGACTACAAAATCCACAATACAATGCTCTCTCTATGGGCTGGCTGGCTAGCTAGCAAATGTATCTAGCTAGCAAACGTAGCTACAAACAATAATACCAAAGACAATATCAGCATGTAACGTAACTAGTTATATGTAAAATCTTCTAAACAAACTCCATTGTCAATTTAGGAGTCTAGAATCTCACCATATTCAACCTGCAGATCAATGTGCCTCAAAGAGTGGAGTCTAACGTTCACAACGGCAGATATACTTTTGAGGAGATGGGAAACGTTGCTCATACAACGTCAATGAGCCAAGTAGAGCATTCCGGGACAAGGAGCGCTCTCCTTCAAGGAGTGAATGGGAGTCTATTGTTTGCTATATCAAAAAAATTCAACATTAGCACAAATAATTTGCGCAATGTGAGACAATTACCTTGCTATCTGTAGTATCGAATAGCTTTGGAATCGTGACATTACATACCTTAGAGGAAAATAGGCACGTTTCTCGACATATACACTGACTTTGAGAAGGGATTGCATGACGATTAGATTACCAACCTTGTGACGCAGCACGACAACGTGCTGCTGGGACAGTCTGCAAGGTGGGCTGGTATTTGTTCCTTCATTGAATGCATTCCTATCTCCTTTATATAATATCTCTGGCAATGGTACCGTGCAATGCACCCTGGACTAAACAGGCAGACAAATAGGAAAAATGTGCTAGACCCGTCGTTAAATAAAAAAATTGGCGAGGAGGGAATATCGCAAAAATATGATAAATTGCTCATTCAAGAGAAGACATCCTCTCAGCCAGTATTGAAATCTGACATGTATTCCTATTAACTTCAAGTGTAGTGAGAGCAACTTTATCATTGTGCTACGTCATACCAGCCGGATTTCTGCCTGCTTGAATTCATTGTATTTATTTATTTAACCTTTATTTTATTTAACCCTGGGAATCGATAGAACATCACTCAGAGATGCACAAAAACAATATACAATTCGAAATGGGTGAACTTTTCCTTTAATCAAATGTTTACTTATTTCGGCTTGCCATAACAAATGGGTTGAATACTTATTAATATTTTGATTAATTCCAACATGCTCTTAGAAATCCTTGTCAGGAGCTTACAATTATGTGATTTTAAGCATATCTTATTTTTTCCATGAGCCTTGTCATACTTTTTGGCTAAAGAACCAGGATATTTATTTATATTTTGTAGGCCTACAGCAGCATTACATAATTCTGAAACTGTTTGAATTTGAGCAATTGGAAAACGTCCAATAAATATTCTGTAACTTTATTTTCAACTGAGAACAGTGCAATGTTTCTAGTACTTTTCTAAGTTGTCTTTGCATTCACAATGTAATTCAATTTAGGGACATGACTGTGATCTGAAAGCTTACTGTTGCGTAACTACACTTCAGTCAGACTTCTTTGCTCTCTTAAACAACATTTCTATAAGGATAGAAAGCACACTTTGACTGGGAGGCATTTTCTGTCTTTATTCTCCGTCTTTGAAGATGGCATTTGGAAATCACGTAATAATTCCTAAAGCTAAATGCTTTCCAGTGTCGTTGCTGAGTATGATGGAATCATTAATCTACTGATGTTAAGAGCTGCATTATTAACTGCTGGCGGCTAATTGCTGATGTCTGTGTTTACAGTGTGTGGCATTTACCATCGGTTTTGATGATATACGCACCAAAAGGCTTTTTTAAATGTCAGCTACATAGGTCTACCTCACATCTTTTATGTAGCTTAACAATATGACATCTCTGATGTAAATGAACATGGCTCATTCTATACTGTCAGCTAATTCCAAGCTACATCACAGAAAGAAAGACAATGTCATTTTTGTCAGAACAGAATGGTGACATAGATAATCTTTAGCACTGATAAGGAGAAGAGGCCATGGAGAAAGGAACTTGGAATCTGTGCGAAAATGTAACACATAAATGAGACTGAAAATGGAACACATAAAGGAGACTGATTATATCAACAATCAAGAGGTTGCCAAAGAAGTGGAGGACTGAGATGAGACAATATGTGGGTCTAATTAACCCCCTTACACTCTTGGGAATTGGCCTATATGGACACGGCTGAATTGAAATGTTTCTTACAGAAGACATATTGAAAGCATATGCATAACCATGGTAGCAATTAAAAGGGAACAGTTTGGAGATTATAGGAAAATTATTAGACTGAAGGTGAGGACACAACAGTTCACTTGACACAAGACTGAATCCAAACATTACACTGTTGATTTTATGCGCATTTTACATTCCCTGTACTTTTTACTGCATTTGTTGATAACAAAATCTGAAAATACTCTGGGTACATTCAGTTACATGTTAAGAATATTATATTGGAGTAGGTGCAACATGCACAGTTCCTAAGTAATTGCAATGCACTTTTTTGACTCAAAGAAGAGTCTTCAACTATGAGGTGCTTTTTTAAGCTCTCCGATCTGCCGTTGCAACCTCAGGGCATTTCGTATTATTCTGTATATGTAAATCCGAGACACTTCATTTAGTATGATATGCTACGTTTGGTATGGTTACATAAGACAGATAGTTGCTTAAGGCAACAACAAAGGAGGGTGGTTGGTTGGTTGGTTGGGTTGGGTTGGGTTGGGTTGGGGTGGACTGGTCAGCATATAATGTGAATGTCTAGCAATTCCAAGGTTGAGAGTTCGAATCTCATCACAGACAACTTAGCTAATTAGGAACCTTTCAACTACTTACTACTTTTTAGCTACATTGCAACTACTTAGAGTGCTAGCTAACCCTAACCTTAACTCTTTTAGTTAACCCTTCCCCTAACCCAAACCTTAACCCTTTTAACCTAACTTCTAAACTTAACCCTAACCCCTAACCCTAACCCTGAGCCTAGCTAATGTTAGCGAGCTAGCTAACGTTAGTCACCTAGCCACCTAGATAGAATTCGTAACATCATACATTTTACAAATTCATAGCATGATATTCATTTTGCAATACCTTTAGTAAATTGGTAACATATTGTACATTTAGAAATGTGCTAATTCATTACATATAATACGAATTGTAATAAAAAAAATGTATTCAACCTTTATTTAACCAGGTAGGCCAGTTGAGAATAAGTTCTCATTAACAACTGCGACCTGGCGAAGATAAAGCAAAGCAGTGCGACACAAACAACAACACAGAGTTACACATGGGATAAACAAACATACAGTCAATAACACAATACAAAAATCTATAAACAGTGTGTGCAAATGTAGTAAGATTAGGGAGGTAAGGCAATAAATAGGCCATAGTGGTGAAATAATACAAATTTAGCAATTAAACACTGGAGTGATAGATGTGCAGAAGATGAATGTGCAAGTAGAGATACTGGGGTGCAAAGGAGCAAAGAAATTAATAGCAATACGGGGATGAGGTAGTTGGGTGGGCTATTTACAGATGGGCTGTGTACAGGTGCAATGATCGGTAAGCTGCTCTGACAGCTGATGCTTAAAGTTAATGAAGGAGATATAAGACTCCAGCTTCAGCAATTTTTGCAATTCGTTCCAGTCATTGGCAGCAGAGAACTGAAAGGAAAGGCGACCAAAGGAGGGTTTGGCTTTGGGGATGACCAGTGAGATATACCTGCTTGAGCACGTGCTATGGGTGGGTGCTGCTATGGTGACCAGTGAGCTGAGAAAAGGCGGGGCTTTACCTAGCAAAGACTTATAGATGACCTGGAGCCAGTGGGTTTAGCGACGAATATGAAACGCGGGCCAGCCAACGAGAGCATACAGGTCGCAGTGGTGGGTAATATATGGGGCTTTGGTGACAAAACGGATGGCACTGTGATAGACTACATCCAATTTTCTGAGTAGAGTGTGGGAGGCTATTTTGTAAATGACATCGCCGAAGTCAAGGATCGGTAGGATGGTCAGTTTTACGAGTGTATGTTTGGCAGCATGAGTGAAGGATGCTTTGTTGCGAAATAGGATACCAATTCTAGATTTAATTTTGGATTGGAGATGCTTAATGTGAGTCTGGAAGGAGAGTTTACAGTCTAATCAGACACCTAGGTATTTGTAGTTGTCCACATATTCTATGTCCAGAGTAGTGATGTCCAGAGTAGTGATGCTAGATGGGCCGGTGCGGGTAGCAATCATTTGAAGAGCATGCATTTAGTTTTACTTGCATTTAAGAGCTGTTGGAGGCCACGGAAGGAGTGTTGTATGGCATTGAAGCTCGTCTGGAGGTTTGTTAACACAGTGTCCAAAGAAGGGCCAGAAGTATACAGAATGGTGTCGTCTGCGAAGAGGTGGAAAAGAAAATCACCAGCAGCAAGAGCATCATTGTTGTATACAGAGTAAAGAATCGGCCCGAGAATTGAACCCTGTGGCACCCCCATAGAGACTGCCACAGGACCGGACAACAGGCCCTCCGATTTGACACACTGAACTCTATATGATGAGTAGTTAAGGAACCAGGCAAAGAAGTCATTTGAGAAACCAAGGCTGTTGAGTCTGCCGATAAGAATGCGGTGATTGACAGAGTCTAAAGCCTTGCCAAGGTTGATGAATATGGCTAATTCATAACATATAATAAGAAATGGGTGATGGACATCCACAAATTAATACATACCATATGAAATTTAACATATCATCCTAAATGTGTTTTGGATTTACATACAGAATAATATGAAATGCTCTGAAACCAGGTTGGCCGTTCAGGAACTGGACCAAGCACACTTTTATTTGGACCTACATCCCTGCCTTTACAAAATTACTGTTGTTGTTTACGCAATCCAAAAATTGTCCATTATAAACCGTAATCTGGGTCAGGTGGGAATAATTTGAAAGTTTGTTCTATTGTCAACATAACTTGCTAAATTATCAAATATGACCTGACAGTGTTAGACTTTCACAAATTAATTCAGAGAAGCAGATTGTAATTTTGGTGCACATGGAATGAGTGCAATGAGATGCGTGGTCCGGGGCAAATTTTCTTCACAATACAACAAACATATACTCACTCTGTTCAGGACAACCCCGGGTATAACGCCATGTCATCTTGTAACTGTACATCAAACACAGTGATCATAAACCTTGACACTGTATATTACATCAGTTTTATTATATGGAGATGTGAAGTACATATTTGTACATTTTTGGTTCGCTTGTATGACATCAAAGTAGTATTTATTATAATCCTCAATGTCTCATCGTACAGCAAGTCCTATTAATTTACAGCATTTTCCTCACTCAGAATTATAGTTTTTTTCAAAAGTTGTCCAGTTAGCAGGAGGGGACGGGCAACTTCTTGTTACGTGCATGCGGTGCTCAAGTTCAGAACGTCTGTCAGTCAAAACCCTGTGAAGAGACACTGAGCTCTGATGTCATGTATTGCATGGTACTGTACAGCCACTGCGTTCCAATTTAGGTGATTATCAGTGTCCAAATCTGGCATTTTCAATGGGTACGAGTGTAAAGGGCTATGGAAAGAGTGGCAAGGAAAACCCAGAAAAGATACGTCACATTTTCTGCTCCTCCATGTTCTAATAAGGGACTGACAGCTTGCACGATGGTGGTGGTGCTATCCTTTAACAGTAACTTCTTTTTCTGATTTTGACCTTTTTTCTATCATAGGGTTATATATTTTGGGATATATTGTTTTTATTTCCAAAACGCTATATGTAGGTTTTCATCTGCAATTATTGTTTATGGGTACTTTCATGTGTGTGTAAAATATTACTGTTCTCATATTTTTTATTAATAGATTTTAGATGTGAATTCAAATTGTTTTTCTTTGCAAAATGCTATATAACCATTGTTTAACTGGAATGGAATGTTGGTATCCTGTATATTTGACTGTGATATGTGGTTGTCTCACCTAGGTATATTAAGATGAATGCACTAATTGCAAGTTGCTCTGTATAAGAACATCTGCTAAATGACTAAATGTTTTATTTACTGATCTAATATTACTGTATTGAATAAAAAATAATCTATATTTTTTAAAAATATTCAGGTCACAAATGTATAATTTGTAAAGTTCTTTATAATAAATGTAGTTATTCGTTAGATTTGACTAGCAGTGCTACTTATTTCTCTGAGTGAGGCAGAAATATAGCATTTATTATTTGTCTCTCTGAAATGAAAGCATCAAGTGATAGATTTTAAACTAATACATGTCTGTCATTGAACAACCCTGATTAGATAGTGAAAAACCCCACCAGTCTCTTTCATAAGTTTCTTAAACTTATGATATATAGCATTTTTGAAGTGTGAATGAATTCCCATTGCTTTTATCGAATAAGTTATATAATTTATTGGGACATATAGGCTATATGAGCTGTTGAATGTTGCACATTTAAAACAGGAAATTACATTGTGGTAGGGTGAAGGACTCAAATGAATCTCACAACCATCAATCCAGGATGACATTGTTATAAGGTTTTCATTTTAATTTTCTAGAATAACAAGATAGTCGATATAAGGAAAGCAATGTGATAGGTGACTGTGGCAATTGGTAATGAATATTGACGTGTTTCTCTGAGTGAGTCTACTCTGATTCATAACTTTCAGCGTGGAGTCAATAATTAGTCACTGACACAACATTGTTCCCTGAAATCTGAGCTTTAATAAGAAATAAAGAAACAGGACTGATGATGATGATGACGAACGGTGTGATATGGTATTGATTGGTCGTGATCAAATACAACACAACTGAACTAATGATCCTAACAGTAGTCTGTAGATATAACACAATAACTTAAACTGGAAAATATATACTGATTAAAACTGTATTTCAGGTTTGCTTTATTATAGATGTATTGTGTAATGACACTTAAAATGTAAGGAAATCAACTACTGCTTCAGACCTGTGATGAGAGCAGAAGCACTTCTTAGCCATAGTGGAACAAGCTGAGGAAATAGGGTGTTTTGCTCATACATTGGATGACATGTCATTTTATCTATGTCTATAGTACATTCACTTACATGACTTGAAATTGATTATATAGTATGTAACCTCACTACTGTAGCAGTATTTCTATTTCTAAATTAGATATGCGTGAACATGCAGTGTATACAGTATATAGGTTAAGTGAAAATGTCAGATATTTACAACCAAATTGCATTAACAATATGTAATGAAGCAGCTAAGATTTAATCTGCTCACACTGCCAAGGACATGCGCTCTGCAGAAATACATCTTGACTAATATTGAGACTGAGTTGACTGAGTAAGTCATCCTGATAAAATAAGTGGTGAGTCTAAGAAGTCCAAAATCCACATTTCTTTCATCAGGCCTACCTCTAATAAACTTCTAGGCACATAGTCTCCTCGGCAGAAACAAACTCTGTATTAATATGGTATGTCTGATTATGCCTGAAGTTCCCTCAACCTTTATATGTCTCACATAAATATTGCGAGTAAATACGATTGCCTTGTCCCCCACAACCACTGCATTAGTGGTTATTTTGTCAAAGCCCTGGCCTGGTGCCATAGGAATAATCGGAGACAGTTAAACTGTAATCTCATATAAATTCCATGTTCCAAGGGCTGTGGCCAGACAAGGCTGTGATATATGAAGTCAGTGGCATGGAAAAGGGCAGGTGACGAAGCTCAGACTGTTTGATATTCAGATGGATAGTTTTCCTCCAGATGACCTAAGTGGGCAGTAAAATGCCCTTGCAGTTGCAGGGAAAGGGACAATAACAACGTGATGAGACTTTAAAGTCTAAATGTCAGTCGTTCTGGCAATTTCAGACTTTTATTGTCTTGGAGTTTTTGTTATTGGGATGATAGGTATGTGGGGTGAGGTCATATCTGGTAGCATGCTATTATGATATTACATATGTATATTTTGATATGCTAATCTCTGAATGAGTATAGAGATTCCTTAGTCTGAGTTATATTAAAATGTTTGTGTGTTCTCTGCACCACACAGTAATATTAAAGTCTGCCTCCAGGTGTTCTCGACACCGTGATATATGACAGTGTTTCATGTGAATGCTAAAGTCAAACGGCCAGGGGCAAGGATGAGTGTATTGTTTGAAGCTGACCTTGGCTAGTCCTCTTGGCTAGGACTCAACATGTTTTTGTTCTGTTTGCACCATTTTCATTGTTTATGCCCACTGCACATATGAGGGTTTAATGCAGTTAGAGATGCTATGTAGATTATTTTGAATGTAATTTCTAACTTTAGGAAGGTTTATATATAAAACCATTTTGAGGTATTTAACTGTCTTAACCATTTAACACCATCATTGACTTGCAGTAAACGTAACTGTTCTTGTATCACGAGGCCAGTCGGACAGGTGCTTTCATGAATTGAGAGAGGAGGGGGACTAGAGTACATACATACTGAATGTGAGCCAGTCAAGTCTTCCCAATGAAGTTTATAGTCCTCCTCATCAGTGTGAAATGTCAGCCTATCTGGGCATCTCCAATAGGCGTTTTACCACATGTATTTCTTCTCTGAAGAGCACCCAGACAAAATCAACTTCCTGCCAACCTCTGCTGCAAAGTGTACGCGTTGGGCAATCGTTACACATTTACAGAGAACAGGAAAAACATTTCACAGCCATCAGCATGTGTTTTGTGTGCTTGTGCATCCTAACAGTCACTTAAAGGAACCCACTTCCTGTCTATCTTGAAAGTTTATCTCAAGCATCATTATGACATTGTTGTGCTTTTTTAGTTTCATATTTTACATTTATTCAGACAGTTGGAAAGAGAGGGAGACAGAAGGAAGTGGATGAAAAGTAGAGAAAGTGTCAGACCGGGGATTCGATCCTCCACCACAGTGACTAATTGGGGGTAGATATGTATGTCACTCACATGGAGAGTACAGATGTAGGATCTTAATTTGAACCAGATTTCTACAGCAGAAGAATAATCCTGCAGCAATAGGAAATGTGGATTATAATGAGTGGACATTTTTGTAGGGGTTGATACATTTTTTATTAGGGAAATCAAGTGTAAATTACAAACTTTAGAAGCTTTTTTAAACTCAAATACAGTACAAGTTTGCATTTCCTACTGTGCAGTGAAATTCTCAGCAACAAAAGAGTGATCAAATTAAGATCCTACATCTGTACAGTTGCAGAGCTAACCTTTGCTTTGTCTGAGTGTGAAACAGCAGTATAACATATGGGACTGGCTGTTGGTTAACAAGGACATATCTTTTTAAAGGGAGTCAAAAGCACTGAAATGTGTCAAGCAGGGAGTTCCTAAGCTGTGCGTTTCCTAAACACACGTCATACTCATTAAACTCCCTCCTCCACTATACCACTAAAGCCACTCCAACAACGAGTCTGATGCCAGCAGCCATATCAAATCCTCTGCATTCAAGTAAACACTGATAAATGTGGATTGTAAGGGCAATTACATTTCTCATGTATCCTGAATACATTAAATAGAAGATGTTGTAGCACCTTTTTTTGTTGCTCTGGATACTGTTATATGTGTTCAGGGGACAGTTCAGTGCATCGGTCTTGTTCAAAGACTTTGCCAGCTGTAAAAGAAAAGAACAGGTTGAATTACTCTTGCTCAATCTGCCCACATTATAAGAGACCGTTTGATCGCTCCCCCGTGTTCCAGACTCATAATTCTAACCAAAGCAGGGTTTTCCAATCGAGGGGCAGCTACTTGAAATATAAATCTTTCAGTGTTTGTCTGGTGTGTGAACACGACTTATTTTGTCAGACGAGGCAGTGTGAAAGAAATGAATAACATTAGAGGGGAATAGTATGGGAATTGTATTAGACAGCGAAGTCCGAGGAAATAGTTGCTCAATCTCGGCTGAAGGATGAAATAGAAAGACAAAACATTGTGGAGTAAAACCTTGAAAAGTAATGCAACTACGCTGAGATATTGGGTTTGGAGGGTGTTTGAATGTAAACCCAATGTAAGTGTTATGATACACTAAATATATATCAAAACAGAATTGAAGTACTCTGAAATACCCAAAGTGGTTCTACAATCTGAATAATTGTGTTTTTTTTTGTTGAGTTTTGTGAAAATACTTTTTGGTGTTTTGTAAAAGGCAGCATCAAAACAGACTGTCTCTCATTCAATCACATGGTTTTCAATTTCTAATTGGTTTATTGCATAAATATTGACTGAAAATCTTCAATCTATGTTTTGATTAACATTTTAAAGAAGAGACTGGGAAATTAGTAATTTCCCTTGGTTAAACTTTGACACCTATTATAGAGTACCGTTCCCTGGCTCATTGTGAGATTATAAATCATTTTACAATCATTTTACAACAGATTAGAAACAGGAGGAGACAGAGATGGAGTGAAAGATGGACAGGCGAAGGTGGGAAATGAACCCCCGACGTACTGTGTGAGGAACTTGGGCCACAATATCAGAAGCCAGTCTGTGGCATGGAGGTGGAGACAGGACATGCGTGGCAGGTGTGCCCTCTAGAAAACTCTACGGCTTTCCCCTAGTTACCACAGCCACAAAGTCAAAATTGGCTATATAGTAAAAATTCATGAAAACAAAAATGTGCTATTTGGTCTTTCATTTAAGGTTAGAATTCAGCATACGGTTAGAAGGGTTAAAGTTAGGTTTAAAATCAATTGAAGAAATAGGCAGGGTTTATGACTTTATGTCTGTGGTAACTATCGTCAACTATAAAAACAGGAACATTTGCGGGCGCCTCCCCTGTATTTGGGTCCTGCACGAACACAGACAGGTGAGAGCAGAGCAAACTCTCCAAAATAATCCAAGAAAGTATGTGTCAATGAAAATGTGAATACAAAATGTTATCACACAAGAATTTAGGTTTTCCAGACAATTTTGTCGAAAATAGGTTCATTACTGGAGGCAAGTATTTTGGGGGTTGGGGTGCTGCGATTCTTTTCACCAATGCGTTAGGGTTGGGCGGGTTTGGTGGCGATGCAGGAAAAAATGTATTGCCCGTGCTACAGAAGTAACAAAGACAAATAGAAACAAATTTGTGTTGATTCGGCACTCGAGCATCAATACATTACCCATCCCCCAACACTGTCAACCAAGAGTCAAGACTAAACCAATTCACCTTGGTGGTGTGCAGACTGGTTTTATATTATTCTTAATGATTTTGCACAAACCAGAAAAAAAATGCAACAATATGTCTGTGAAACTATATATTCAGGGTATTATGAATGAATTGTAGTTTATTTGGTAGAGTTTCATTGTTTGCACCTTTCATGCAATTGTTTTATATACAAATTGAGTCCTGCTTTTTAGTTAGTACTGCTGGCTTATTTGGATACTAACATTGTGAGCTTTATCTATTGTTTTATATGCTACACTAAATAGCTGCTGCCAATTTATCCTGCTCTAGCATTGGCCTACCACACCACATGTTATCACATCCACTTTTGACATTCATATTGTTTTATTGTTGCTATATTTGCATAGCTTAATCATGTATGCATTTTGCAATTGATATGTTTAATCATTTTTACATTTTAGTCATTTAGCAGACACTCTTATTCAGAGTGACTTACAGGAGCTATTAGGGTTAAGTGCCTTGCTTAAGGGCACATCAACAGATTTTTCACCTAGCGACCTTTCAGTTACTGGCACAACACTCTTAACCACTAGGCTACCTGCCACTCCTATAATTATGCACTCATGTACTATCATTATTGCTTTTTACTAGTTCCTATTTCTCTGTTTCCCTGCAGAAAAACATACATACAGTTTTTTACTTTTTCAAAATGTTGTTACGTTACAGCCTTATTCTAAAATGTATTCAATAAAAAAAACGTCCTCAGCATTCTACACACAACACCCCATAATGATGAAGCAAAAACAGGTTTTTAGAAATGTTTGCAAATGTATTAAAAATAAAAAACAGAAATACCTTATTTACATAAGTATTCAGACCCTATGAGACTCGAAATTGACCTCAGGTGCATCCTGTTTCCATTGATCATCCTTGAGATGTTTCTACAACTTGGAGTCCACCTGTGGCACATTCAATTGATTGGACATGATTTCGAAAGGCACACATCTGTCTATATAAGGTCCCACGGTTGACAGTGCATGTCAGAGCAAAAACCAAGCCATGAGGTCGAAGGAATTGCCCGTAGAGCTCCGTGACAGGATTGTGTTGAGGCACAGATCTGGGGAAGGATACCAAAGGTGCTTCAACAAAGTACTGAGTAAATGGTCTGAACACTTATGTAAATATGATATTTTAGTTGTTGTTTTTTTATAAACTTGAAAAATAAAATGTAAAAAACAGATTTTACTTTGTCATTATGGGATATTGTGTAGAGTGACGAAAAAACAACAACAATTGAGTCAATTTTAGAATAAAGCTGTAATGTAACAAAATGTGGAAAAAGTCAAGGGGTCTGAATACTTTCCGTATGCATTGTATACTACGTTACCCATTGGCTGGCCAATCCTAACCAAAGACAAAAATCACAGACTAATGCCAACTGAACTGTAAACTGTCAATCATATCATCTAACTCAACTGTACTGTGATTCAATCCATTTGAACAACCTTCCGTGCCATGTACCATCATCTGAATATAAAGACTCAGTTCAGATACACTAGTATAATGGATGACTGGTAGATCGTATTGAGCCCTGGGCTGAAATTTGTATAAGTTAACGCAGTATGGTGCGTTTTTCATGCAGAAAAGAAAAGATGAAACACAGAAAAAGTATTTTTACGCAGATATTCAATGCTTCTTATTGTAAATTCTGCTCCGCTTCAGTCAGGGTTCACTCCAAATCATGAATCATGAACAGTTCATTTGGCATTAGTCTGTGATTTTTGTCTTTGGTTAGGATTGGCCAGCCAAATTCATGAAAGGAAAAATGTTGCACTTCTCCACTCGGATAAAATATATTTGCTTTTGTCTGCACAGCCAGAAGAGGACTGGCCACCCCTCATAGCCTGGTTCCTCTCTAGGTTTCTTCCTAGGTTTTTGGCCTTTCTAGGGAGTTTTTCCTAGGGAGTTTTTCCTAGCCACCGTGCTTCTTTCACATGCTTTGCTTGCTGTTTGGGGTTTTAGGCTGGGTTTCTGTACAGCACTTTGAGAATATCAGCTGATGTACGAAGGGCTATATAAAAATAAATTTGATTTGATTGGATCACCAGACAGCGCTCTGACTGACGTATAGGCTACTTTTCCCCCGGTACTTTCTTTCTGTGTAGTTTTTCTCAGATAGCAAGATTAACTTAAAATTAAACATTAGGAAATGTAGCTCGCTACATTATTTCTTTAATAAACACAAAAAATATGATGGCCATGCATCGTTTTTGCAAAAAAATACTTAGCTTTTTCATTGTAAGCTAATTTACTTATGTGTGGCTGCTAGCCAAATAATAATAATTATATTATTATTCAGAAAGTGTTGTGCTGTTGTTGTCATCTGATGAAAATGATTTTCTGCTGAATGTGTTGCACTAATGTATTTTGTGGGGGAAAAAACTGCAGTTGCATGCCCCTTATCACTCTATTGAACGAAACAAACACTGGACTTTCAATTTGAAACACAGGTGAAATGGTTTAAAAAGCAGATTTTTTGATCGTCTGCATTCTGAAAATGACTTCTGACTTCTGAAAGGTAAATCAACCCCTGAGTGCTACTGATAACACGTTTTGTATAAGTGCTACTTCTGACATTAGCAGTCATTATGCTGGTTTCCATTGACACGTTTTTTTTTTTTACAAAATCAATGTTGGAAAAACAACAACATTGCGACGTGTAATGGAAATGGCAGCTATAAGAGACATGTTGTAAAAATTTCAGTTCGACGGGGAGATTATTTTGTCAATCTTTCATCATATTTCTTTATTCAACTTTGATGGAAACAATGTTTTCTGAATAAGTTATGATTGCCTAATCATTTTGAAGGTATATGGGGCACATGATGTCGTCACATATCTATAAAGCTCAACATTTATTTCTATACCTTACTGCTTGCTAAATCTATTTTTCAACTATTAAAATAATGTTTCATTGCAGAGCAATGATTGTCTCGACTTTCAAGAATGCCTGAATTGCTGCTCCTTGCTTTTCTTGTTCAAATCAAATAAAATTTTATTGGTCACATACACATGGTTAACAGATGTTAATGCGAGTGTAGCAAAATGCTTGTGCTTCTAGTTCCGACCGTGCAGTAATATCGAACAAGTAATCTAACAATTTCACAGAAACTACCTTATACACACAAGTGTAAAGGGATTAATAAGAATATGTACATATAAATATATGGATGAGCGATGGCCTAACAGCCATGCAAGTTGGCTGGATGCAAGTTTCACCATCCTAATTCTGCACTACAAAGGACTCGAAACACCATAATAGTGTTTTCAACCTTTTCCGAGTTAGTGCTCCCAGTCTCTGGCAAGGTGTTGAACAACTCTTGATTAGGTGATGTTACAACACACCATGTCATGTTTCAGAACACCTCAGGATGAACATTTCAGTACACCTTAAATCTGTCCCAATAATATCACAACCGTGTATTATAATACTACTGCAAATTTCAGGTTTCGGTTCTTATTTAAGGTCAATGTTGATGTTAGCTCAGTTGCCACTAGATTTAGTGTTACAAAGCATTTCATTTTAACAGTGTATTTCAACAACAAAGGAAACATAAAAATGATTCTAGTGTGGACTCTGACTATATTAAATGTATTTTTTTTTACAGTAATGAAAACAGTGGATTACTTTTTTAAACACTCATCATATCCCAGGATATGCTCATACTTACTGTGGCAATGTTTTGTTGTTGTTTATAATGCTTCATTTTGAATGCCCACTTCAGAACTATTTACCATACATGTTGGTGTGGTTAGCAGTGGAAGTTTACCTTAGGTTAATTTGATCAAATGCAGCTTCTCTCCGTCTCTATCGCGCACGCTTTCTAGTGACAGGGTCCCTAAAGAAGACCACCTGCCATTAAACATGGAGCTCTCCAGAAATTGACACAATTGATAAAATTAACATATCCATGTTAATATTAAAGCAATAATTAAGGTATCTGGGAATCATTATTAGCCATAATGGTATTTTTTTCTTAAATTGGGATTGAGTGGCTTTGTGAAGCCACCTGCATTGTAAGAGACACTTCACAAATTGTTAATTTGATTTGAATATTAATACAGGAATCCCTCTCAATTTTTTTTTTATTCAGCCTGGATTTAACCAAATATGTTCCAATATCAAAGCAAATATTGAATACCTACCATTGGTATCTCATCGATAGGATACTTTTTTTTATCTCTGATTGAATGAGCCAGGCTGTCAGGTTGCTGTGCTTGGCTGGGTTGAGTGAGAGAGGAGAGGCCTAGAAGAAGACCAAAACAGTGAAGCTCCACAGCTGTACATGGTGAATTGATTAAATGCTCGATTAAATGCTAGGCAGAGCAATCTGTTGGGCTAATTAAAAGGCACATGCAAATGATCTTGTTTTGTATATTATTGCCCTCTTGCAAACACTCACACACACCTAATGGTACATTTAAAAGAGGCTAAGGACAGTATGTTGTCGCGGAATACAACTTGGCAAGTGAGTTTCCACCCCAGGGATACATTTTTGTCAACTGTATTGTGTGCTACAGGGCTCAAATTGCAAAACAGCACTGAACTGTGAAAAATGCTGTAAAACTCACTAAATATATAAGAATGCATAAATTGCACATACAGTGCATTCAGAAATTATTCAGACCCCTTGACTTTTTGCACATTTTGTTACGTCACAGCCTTATTCTAAAATTGATGAAATAGTTTTTTTCCCTCATCAATCTACACACAATAGCCTATAATGACAAAGCAAAAACTGGTTATTAAACATTTTTGCAAATCTATCAAATAAAAAAAACTGAAATATCACATTTACATACTGTAAGTATTCAGACCCTTTACTCAGTACTTTGTTGAAGCACCATTGGCAGAAATTACAGCCTCAAGTCTTCTTGGATATCATGCTACAAGCTTTCTGTATTTGGGGAGTTTCTCCCATTCTTCTCTGCAGATCCTCTCAAGCTCTGTCTGGTTGGATGGGGAGCGACGATGTACAGCTATTTTAATGTCTCGCCAGAGATGTTTGATTATGTTCAAGTCTGGGCTCTGGCTGGGCCACTCAAATGTTACATATGCCCCTGCCACGCCCTCTACTTCTCATCCTGTGTCTCCCTAACCTGCCGCCACTCCCCCAGTGCTCTCTCCCTCTCTCTCTCTCTATGTGTGGGTGTATCTGACTGTGTGAGTGGAGACGTGCTGGAGTCAGAGCAGATCCCACCAGCTGCGACCTGTTCCATAATCAAGACCTCTACAAATACTGAGCCCTGCCACTTCCACACTGTCAGATCGTAGCCTCTCCTCAGTCAGTCTGCATTTCAAGCCGTTTGTTCCTGCGTAGATCTTGTTATCCTGTGGTGCCTGTTTTCCCTAGCCTGACGTTGCTTTTCTCTCTGCTACAGTTCCCTCCGCTCTGACTCTGGTCCCTGTCTCCAGTCCCTTGTCAGTCCTGCTTCCCAGCCCTGGACCACGCTCTACTGCTTCCTTGGATTCCGCTCCTGACCTGCTTACCCTGCCCCTACTCCCCTTGCCCCGGCCACAGCCGCAGCCTCAGTTCCTAGTTCCCTGCTACCCGCCCTAGCTCCCCCTGGCCTTCACCCCTCCGCTTTTCAATAAATACCTTGGTTACCTCATCCCTGTCTCCTCGTCTGAGTCTGCACTGCTCCACCCCACGTAACATCAAGGACATTCAGAGACTTGTCCCGAAGCCACTCCTGCATTGTCTTGGCTGTGTGCTTAGGGTTGTTGTTGAAAGGTCAACCTTCACCCCAGTCTGAGGTCCTGAGTACTCTGGAGCAGGTGTTCATTAAGGATCTCTCTGTACTTTTCTCCATTTGTCTTTCCCTCAAGCATGACTAGTCTTCGAGACCCTGCCGCTGAAATAAATCCCCACAGCACCATGCTTCACCGTAGGGATGATGCCAGGTTTCCTCCAGATGTGACGCTTGGCATTTAGGCCAAATAGTTCAATCTTGGTTCCGTCAGACCAGAGAATCTTGTTTGTCATGGCCAGAGTCCTTTAGGTGGCTTTTGGGAAACTCCAATCGGGCTGTCATGTGCCTTTTGCTGAGGAGTGGCTTCAGTCTTGCCACTCTACCATAAAGGCCTGATTGGTGGAGTGCTACAGAGATGGTTGTCCTTCTGGAAGGTTCTCCCATCTCCAGAGAGGAACTCTAAAGCTCTGTCAGAGTGACCATTGGGTTCTTGGTAACCTCCCTGACCAAGGCCCTTCTCCCCCAATTGCTCAGTTTGGATGGGCGGCCAGCTCTAGGAAGAGTCTTGGTAGTTCCAAACTTCTTCCATTTATGAACGATGGAGGCCACTGTGTTCTTGGGGACCTTCAATGCTGCAGAAATGTTTTAGTACCCTTCCCCTTCCTTTGACCTCATGGCTTGGTTTTTGCTCTGACATGCACTGTCAACTGTGTGGCCTTATATAGATAGGTGTGTGCCTTTCCAAAGGGACTCCAATCAAGTTGTAGAAACATCTCAAGGATGATCAATGGAAACAGGATGCACCTGAGCTCAATTTCGAATCTCATAGCAAAGGGTCTGAATACTTATGTAAATAAGGTATTTTTTTCTTTTTACTTTTTATACATTTCCACAAATTTCTAAACCAGGTTTATTACCTCAGGTCATAAATACTGGGTAGAAACTGCCATGCAGTATGGAGGTAGAGAGCCTAGAGAGAACAAATAAAGACTTGGCCAAACTCCTAAATCCTCAAAATTAGAGAATTAAACAATATTTCTACTTTTGAGAATGTGGGAATGGTCCGTGGACACTTAAGGGACAGTCATGTTGAGTGTGTTTCATTTGGTGATCTCATGAAGGACAGGAAACACACAACTGTACTTCTGATTGTGTACACTTCTCAATTATGGGGTTTGCATCTAATTCCTGTATAAAATGAATGAGTAAAGATGAAACTATTTGTGAAATTATGTAATGTGATGTTTACCTTCAAAATGAGAGAATTGTCTTCCATGTAAAGTTGAACTAGTCAGTGGCCACACCCCCGTGAGGCCAGCCATTACATCAGGCGTCATGGAACCGCCCTTTTCTCTGAAATTAATAAAACCACCCGTGACGAAATGTACATTTCATGCCAAAGAGACCCACGGTAAGCCGGACGTCTCAAATGGTTAAGACCACGCAAACCACAGTGTAAACTAAGTTTGGAAATGGTTGAATTTCTAAGACCAAAGCATGCCGGGTGACGCTGGTGTGTGAAGTGGTTTAAACTTCAACAAGCCAATATTACGCTAGAAATTACGTAAACCTAGAACGAGAATACCGACAACCGCTGAAGCATCTATTCTATTAGAACATTTCTGAATGGTACTCTGATGTATCCATTCTAACCACGAAAGACTTTGTGACTTCAATCAAAGTTAACCAGAGACTCTGATGAACCCTACAGGATGATCGAGCATTCCAACAGAGAAGAAAACAATGACACACGGACATAAATATATATATATTTTGCAATTATTCTCGAATGAGCGGCCGTTCATGTGCAAAGGATTAGCATTTAAATGAATATAATTATAGTCTGTGTGTGATGAAGCCATGTTGTCTTTCCCGCTCTTTCTCAGTCCACACCCCATTCCCTTTGTCTACCAAGCCATCATATAGGCTTAGCCCACTAGGGAATTTTCCACCATTGTTAGTAACCAATATCTACTGTTTGTTTGTTAGGTAATTCTGTGTGATTATTGAGTTAGTTAGTAAATAAATAATAAAGCCAATTTGTATATTGCTGATTCATTATGGAAACTAGGGATAGTGCAGATAACCAAGAATTTTACGACGTTTGGAATGAGAACTGATGAGGTAATAATTCATTAATAGAAGACTAATTGATCAGATATTAAAATATTTGAGAAGTTAATATTCGGAAAATTATAACTTTGTAATCTCAACATTTTTCGTGGTGTCCCGACTTCCTAGTTAACTAATATTTGTGATTAGTTTAATCACGTAATAATTAAACCTAGAGAACTGATTTGATATGTCTTCACATTTAATGATAGTCCAGACACGACAGTGTGAATACTTTCCAAATGCACTGTATGCTTAAACACTTGAGGCCATAGATGGCACCAGACAATGAAAACACCTTGTTGAAAAAAGCTAATAAAAGTTTATATTGGTACATTTATTCTAGTACGCTTGTTCAGGTGATTTGTTTTATATGAGCACATTAAATTTGGCTCTTTCATTTTGGCTGAGTTGTCTGATATAATGAAGCCAGTTTAGAAGTAGACAGACGTGTTCTCTGGAGATCCACCAGAGAATCCTTACCCCTTATCCTGCAGTCTTTACCCTTTGTATTTAAGGACATGCAAAACTGAAGAGATCAGCTCTCCCTGGAGCTGCTAAACCAATAGGAAATCCTTTCATTAACAAAATCAATACGCTCCCCAGTTTCTGGGTGGTCATAGATCTCACTATCCATCTCACTATCCTTATTTGCATATTAAGAGTGTGGAAACAGGGCCTCACTTTGGTTTTCGGTGCCTATCCCTTCACTTGTACTTTCATGTTTCCTCCTGTTTTCTGTACAGCATGTGAGCAGCTGTACGAGTCTTATGAAATGGTTTCTGTTGAGGTTAAGTTTGTGTCAAGGTCAAGAAAGATCAATGGAAGCAAATTATGTTACTCTGTGTTGTTGCAGCATCCTATACACTCTTCTGCTCAAGATCCCCTTTTACTTCGTCATCTGTTAATACACTTTCTCTCTACATTGTGTGAATGAGGCTCGCTAAACCAAAATGAGAGAAATTCCCTGCAAATTATCACTCCACATTGCATTATTGTCACATAGCTAATTCAATTAGACTAAGTAGCATTAACACATGCCTAACATACAACTTTGACAAAATGATAATATTTAATTAGCTAAAGAGCCTTATATTTAACAAATGCATGTCATGCTCTTGCTGGAGAACAGAGAGGGGAATTCAATGGGTCATTTTAATATTAAAGCCTCTTTTTTCTGCATGCGAGCTTTGAGAGTTTCTTACTGAGCAATGGTATAACAAATTCATTCTTATTATTGTATATCATTCAATGCACTCTTGAACCTTCTTGAATATATTAAAAACATCTGAATATGTAACAAATTATTGTTAGTTTCTACATCTCCATCTGAATACAGTTTTAACAAAATATTTATATTGCATCGTCATAATAAACATATTTGCTTAATAAAACAGTAACACAATAGCCTGAAACTCTTTCCAACATGGAATCAAGTGGATCTTCCATTTTGCAAGGCTAGTATAATAGTTACATTCTGCTGGAATAATGGAAATAGGTCTTCTCTGAAAATGATTTGACAAGCACAGGCATTACCGCCTTTCTCTGATTAGCCCCATAATGCATTTGTTTTATCTATATCTGCTAGGTCTATCTTCCACTGCAAACGTCTTTAAAATTATATATTCTGTTTTACTTTGGTTGAGAGAGGGGACTAATATGAATCTCAGAGAATTTTTGGGATAAGATGGGGATGGATTTCTCTGAAACACAATAGTTAATGACTCATTATTGAGGTCAGCCACTGAAAATAGATGAGATATACATTTTATCCTTATTAACGCCCCTAATGGGTTTGCCCATAAAACCAAACTGCTCCTTCAATGATGCGTGCTGAGCCTGTCTCTCTTGTAGTTTTAGGTCGATAATGCACATGCTAATCCATCAAAATTGACAGTGATGATTAGAATAATAAGGGAAGCAGACATTTGATATGAACCCTCCTGGTGGCTGTTTCCAGCAGAGTGAAATTGTCTGAGACAGTCCGGCTATCAGGAATCAAGGTAAGACCCAGGTGCAGACTGTCGAGGTAACAATGTTTATTGTAGCAACAGGGGCAGGCAAAGACAGGTCAAGGCAGGCAGGGATCGAAGATCCAGGGTAAGGCAAAGGTACAGGACGGCAGGCGGACTCAGGTTCAGGGACAGGCAGAGTTCAGTAATCCAGAGGTGGAGCAACGGTACAGGACGGCAGGCAGACTCAGGGTCAGGGACAGGCAGAGAGGTCAGGCGGGCGGGTACAAGGTCAGGACAAGCAGAGGTCAAAAACCAGGAGGACGAGGAAAGAGAGGCTGGGAAACGATAGGAGCTGACAGGAAACTGCTGGTTAGCTTGAAAGAAGAAGACGAACTGGCAACAAACAGACAGAGAACACAGGTATAAATACACAGGGGATAATTGGGAAGAGGGGCAACACCTGGAGGGGGGTGGAGACAAGCACAAAGACAGGTGAAACAGATCAGGGTGTGACACCGACAGTGTTGACAGGAGGAGACAATAATGTGGTAGAACTTTCCTCATCACTAAACTCACCTTGATTGAGTTCCCACTTTCAGTCATAAACTGAAGGACTTTTCTCAGGCCTGTGAGTGTGTAGTATATTTTGACTCAATATAATGTAGTCTACCTGTGCCTATGCTTCAGTAAAGATAAGCTCCACAGTAGAATCAGCAGATGTATATAAACACATTATTAACACAAATTATTATTCAAGTACTGTGTGGGACAACTACAAATATTTAAATCTGATTACTCTTGTCCAACACTTTGCAGATAGAATAATTAGGGACAAGGTTGATGTAAGGCCATTCCAGTTTAGTCGCAGTTACCCTTGATTGTAGAGTCATACCATCTTATGATTATAGAGTCATACCATCTTATGACTGGGATAAGTTCACCATTTTACATTGTTTTCATGGTAATTTATATGAAGGGGGTATACATAACACATCCCTAACATCTGACATAGCTACTTCATAGCACCTTAATAAATGTTGTCAGCCTTTATAAAGTATTTCTGTAACATCCATGTAATTTATGACATGAATGGGGAACAGTGTGTTAGATTGTTAGATATTATTTCAAAATAAAAGTCGCCATAAATCATACTGTTTTCTGTAAAAATGTTAACCATTTGCATTTGTCAGGTGTTCTTATCATAACAAACTTACAGTATGTTGTAATCAGTGGAGGGTGTTGGATATTTGCATAGATTCTTGAATAACACAATAACTTTTCAAAATAACATCATCAAGCTGCACACGTTCTAATAGTTTGTAATTGCACCCATGGTGATTTAACCTCACAAGGGGGTGTGGAACGCTAGCGTCCCACCTGGCCAACATCCAGTGAAATTGCACAGCGCCAAATTCAAAAACAGAAATACTCATTATAAAAATTCATGAAACATACAAGTGTTATACATCGTTTAAAGATAAACGTCTTGTTAATCCAACCACGGTGTCAGAATTCGAAAAGGCTTTATGGTGAAAGCATACCATGTGATTATCTGAGGACAGCACCCAGCAGACAAATCATTACAAACAGTAACAAGCCAAGTAGAGGAGTTGCACAAGTCAGAAGTAGTGATAAAATTAATCACTTACCTTTGATGATCTTCATATGTTTGCACTCACAAGACTCCCATTTACTCAATAAATGTTTGTTTTGATCGATAAAGTCCATGTTTACATCCAAAAACCTCCATTTTGTTAGCGCGTTTGTTCAATAGTCCACTGTCTCAAACAACATCCGGTGAAAAATGCAGAGCGTGAAACTCAACAAAACAGAAATTCTCATAATAAACATACATAAAAAGGTACAAATGTTATACACCAGCTTAAAGATAAACTTCTTGTTAATCCAACCGCTGTGTCAGATTTCAAAAGGGCTTAAAGCAAACCATGCGATTATCTGAGAACAGCGCCCAGCAGACAAATCATTACAAACAGTTAGCAGCCAAGAAGAGGAGTAACAAAAGTCAGAAACACCCTTATTGATGTCAGTTGTTAAATTCACTTCAATCAGTGTAGATGAAGGGTAAGAGATAGGGTAAAGAATAAGCCTCGAAACAATTGAGACAAGGATTGTGTACGTGTACCATTCAGAGTGTGGATGGGCAAGACAAAATATTAAAGTGCCTTTGAACGGGGTATCGTAGTAGGTACCAGGTGCACTGGTTTGTGTCAAGAACTGCTACGCTGCTGGGTTTTCACGCTCAATAGTTTCCCATGTGTATCAAGAATGGTCAACCACCCAAAGGACATCCAGACAACTTGACACAACTGTGGGAAGCATTGGAGTCAACATGGGATAGCATCCCTGTGGAACGCTTTCGACACCTTGTAGAGTCCATGCCCTGATCAATTGAGGCGCCACACATTTTCTGTATACATTTTTGCTCCACAATAAAGGCCTAGTGCACAAATTATTATATATTTTTTTATAATATATATTTTTGTTGTTGTTATATTAATTATATGTTTTATTGTGATTTATCAGGAGCTGCTGCAGCAGCCTCACCATCCCTACTTCCCGCAGCTATGCATTTATTTTAATTTAATGTAATATTTCTATTGGTGCCTGATATGAGAGCTATCCATTTTGCTTTCAAGGGCCACTTTGTAAGCTTAGTTCCGTGCATTGATATAGATACCTTCTTCTATCAGTAGGCAAAGCAAAATATGTTTTCCTCATGCTCAGGCAAAATCAGTATTTGAATTATAGCTCTTATACTTACCCTTCAACTCCACTTTAATTTAAAGTAGTAAAGCCATTTCAAATCGAATGAAAGTTTATTGGTCTCGAACACAGATTTGCAGATGTTATTGCAGGTGCAGCGAAATGCTTATGTTTCTAACTCCAACAGTGCAGTAATATCTAGCAATTACAATGATCAAACCGTAATATAAACTAGGGTACCAGTGAGGATGTCCTACACTGGACAACTTGTTACAACTGTTGTTAAGTCATTATTAATAATCTGCCGATTTTTAAGGGGATCATAGCTATATTCAATAAATGTAAAACCTATGTTTAACTTTATCATGGTCTTGATGAATTTGTCCAACATCATGTGTAACGACTGCCTTTAGAGAGAGTGGACCAAAACGCAGCGGAGTTAGTGTTCAACATATTTAATTATTCCCAGAACACTATTCAAACAAAAACAAGGAAACAGACAGCCGAACAGTCCTGTTGGAAATTACGCTAAACAGAAACAATTACCCACAAAACCCAAAGGAAAAACATGCTCCTTATGTGTGACTCCCAATCAGCAACAACGAGCTTCAGCTGTGCCTGATTGGGAGCCACACACGGCCCAAAACAAAGAAATACAAAAACCTAGAAAAAGGAACATAGAACGCCCACCCAATGTAACACCCTGGCCTAACCAAAATAAAGAACAAAAAAACCCTCTCTATGGCCAGGGCGTTACATCATGTGATAAAAAAAATATATTGCTTTTCTGTCCTTGCATTTATGACAAGGTGGTTGATAAATCATATATTAATCATTAATCAGTTAAATTGAACATTGAACTTGAACCCTGTAAGAATCCTGGATCTAGCTGTTGGACAGTTCTTTGTATAAAGATCTCAGAAATGCAGTGAATATCTACAGTTTCGGGTCTCCTTATGTTATGGGGTAAAAACAATTTTCATGGGCACACAAATCCAAAACAATACATGCAATTGCAAAATCAAATGGTTCTAACCAAAAGAGTCACCTTATCTTGATACTTAATCACAAATCGATACTGTCCAACGTGGTTCTTCAATTGTTATGCATAATACTTGTTGGATGCGCATTTGGTGACCAGATGATTAGTTACTCATCTAATCCAGGAAGGAATTTTCTGAATGACAGTCAAGTAGGATCAGCTGTTGTGAAAGTGCATGTGATGCAACGACAGCCCAAATGCTGGAAAAAAATGTGTTTGTCAGGAATGTCCAGAATACTTGTGTCTCATTCGTTATGCAGGTGAAGACAGTTGTGCCTGGATCCACATTGGCTCTAATATCCCTAGCGAATTGAAGGTGAATCATGAGTTAATGTTTTCATATGTTTTGTGTCTCGGATTAGACACAGAGTGTAATGTTTGCGGTTGTGTAGGATAGACTATTGCGCAACACCCAACGTTATTCCTATGAATTATTCTGGAAATAATGACAACAAATTACATAGCCTAGTGGGCTTATTCGCAATATGATCTGGTAATGAAATAACATGACAAATACATTTTGATTTCCATGTTACACCTGCAATTTTTAACAATTAAAGGGGCCTGAAGTAGCGTACTTTAACTTGAATTTGGAGCTCAGAAATTCAAATACTGAAATAGGCCTACCTACTGAATTTGGTGCTTGAAAAGTCCTTGTAATCTATATTAGGCCCTAATTGTGACCAACCACCTTGATTTGGATCTTAGGTAGTACAATTGGAAATTATGTTTTTAACATTGGATAAAGCAGAGACACAGAGCTACAAAAACGTTGATAAATTTGTCACCTCAATTTTGAGAAAATGGTCTTTGAATGTTTTGGTACTACTACTGGAGAGCTCTCCTTTGACTACAACCATTCAGCATTGTTCACACCCTCAAGCCAGCCCCACCCATCTCTTTAAGGATTCACATGTGAGGTCATGTACTAAACAGTGAGTAGTGTAGTAAAGATTAAGACTAAAAGTGTTGAAATGAGGAAAAATTCCAGGTAAACAGAAAGTTAAAAATATAATACATAAAAATATTTAATAAATATTAGATGATGCTTATCCAGACACACTAAATTTGTGGGTCATGTGAAAGAAATGCTATAACCCCCAGCCACATCTTGATAAGTGGATGGGTCTCTACAGAAGGTGTAAAGTAAATGGTACAGCCAAATGGTTACTTGCATAGTAGCAATATCAGAAATAGATAGTGTCAATATAAATAAAATAATATACAGTATGTAAAAGAACAATATCAATAATGATATCAGTGTTAGATGAGGTAGTTATATGCCTACAATCAGGGGTAAAGTGGCTGAGCAGCGGGATATATGTTTTTAATAGTATTAGCAACGTATGGCGTGTGTGTTGGGAGAGAGTCATGTGAATGGAGGCACTGCAGATAGTGCTGATGACTGGTCCATCTGAACCACGCATGAACAAGGGAATCGGAGAGCCTGTTTCTGTCATGCCCTTGACTTTGGTGCAGGGCATGTGATGTCCATAGCCTCTTTGTCGCAAAACTTCCTGATGTTCTCAAAAATAAATGTTTGTCTAGCTGTGTCCAGTCCAGGTGGTGCTTGTACAGGCAGACAATCTACGAGAAGAAGAATGTCAGAGTTGCGCAGCAACTGTAACCTGGTCCCGACTGAGTTTGAACGCTCCTTGGCGACAATAACACCAGGCTCCAGAGCATCGAAGCAGTAAAACAGGAAATAACAAAACAAATTGAGAAGATATTACAACCTTGCACAACATCCATTCACCTCCAAAGTTTAGATAAGAAAAATAACCTCATACAATGCAATGAAACTTATATTCACCTGAAGTGCTGGTACTGCTTGATCCGTGGCAGCGGCTGTTGTCAGGTGTTGTTGCCAGCCATAACTTTCCACCAGCACCATACTCCAGTCCAACCAGCTGTGGGATGTTGAACCGCAAAACACCAGTCTCAATGTCAACAATGAAGAGGCGACTTGGGGATGCTGTGTTCTTTTGCCCATCTTAATCTTTTATTTTTATTGGCCAGTCTAAGATATGGCTTTTTCTTTGCAACTCTGCCTAGAAGGCAGGCATCCCGGAGTCACCTCTTCACTGTTGATGTTGAGACTGCTGTTTTACGGTTACTATTTAATGAAGCTGCCAGTTGAGGACTTGTGAGGCATCTGTTTCTCAAACTAGACACTCTAATGTACTTGTCCTCTTGCTCAGTTGTGCACCGGGGCCTCCCACTCTTTCTAATCTGGTTAGAGCCAGTTTGCGCTGTTCTGTGAAGGGAGTAGTACACAGCATTGTATGAGATCTTCAGTTTCTTGGCAATTTCTCGCATGGAATAGCCTTAATTTCTCAGAAGAATAATAGACTGACAAGTTTCAGAAGAAAGTTCTTTGTTTTCTTGCCATTTTGAGCCTGTCATTGAACCCAGTAGTTATATAGGATAAGCCATGACTAGAATACAGTACGTGTATATAAAGTGGGTAAAACAGTATGTAAACATTATTAAAGTGACCAGTGCTCAATGAGTCTTCTCGGAAGTTTACATACACTTAGGTTGGAGTCATTAAAACTAGTTTTTCAACTACTCCACACATTTCTTGTTAACAAACTATAGTTTTGGCAAGTCTGTTAGGACATCTACTTTGTGCATGACACAAATCATTTTTCCAACAATAGTTTACAGACGGATTATTTCAATTATAATTCACTGTATCACAAGTGGGTCAGAAGTTTACATACACTAAGTTGACTGTGCCTTTAAACAGCTTGGAAAATTCCAGAAATGATATCATGGCTTTAGAAGCTTCTGATAGGCTAATTGGCATCATTTGAGTCAATTGGAGGTGTACCTGTGGATGATCTTTCAAGGCCTACCTTCAAACTCAGTGCCTCTTTGCTTGACATCATGGGAAAATAAAAATAAATCAGCCAAGACCTCAGAAAATAAATTGTAGACCTCCACAAGTCTGGTTCATCTTTGGGAGCAAGTATAAACACCATGGGACCACGCAGCCGTCAATCCGCTCAGGAAGGAGACGCGTTCTGTCTCCTAGAGATGAACGTACTTTGGTGCGAAAAGTGCAAATCAATCCCAGAACAACAGCAAAGGACCTTGTGAAGATGTTGGAGGAAACAGGTACAAAGGTATCTATATCCACAGAAAAACGAGTCCTATTTCAACAACCTGAAAGGCTGCTAAGCAAGGAAGAAGCCACTGCTCCAAAACCTCCATAAAAAAGCCAGACTACGGTTTGAAACTGCACATGGGGACAAAGATCATACTTTTGGAGAAATGTCCTCTGAAACAAAAATAGAACTGTTTGGCCTTAATGACCATCGTTATGTTTGGAGGAAAAAGGGGGAGGCTTGCAAGCCGAAGAACAACATACCTACCATGAAGCATGGGGGTGGCAGCATCATGTTGTGGGGGTGCTTTGCTGCAGCAGGAAAATTATGTGGATATATTAAAGCAACATCTCAAGACATCAGTCAGGAAGTTAATGCTTGGTCTCAAATGGGTCTTCCAAATGGACAATGACCCCAAGCATACTTCCAAAGTTGTGGCAAAATGGCTTAAGGACAACAAGTCAAGGTATTGGAGTGGCCATCACAAAGCCCTGACCTCAATCCTATAGAAAATTTGTGGCTGATAAACTGATAAAGCGTGTGTGAGCAAGGAGGCCTACAAACCTGACTAAGTTACACCAGCTCTGTCAGGAGGAATGGGACAAAATTCACCCAATTTATTGTGGGAAGCTTGTGGAAGGCTACCCGAAATGTTTGACCCAAGTTAAGCAATTTAAAGGCAATTCTACCAAATACTAATTGAGTGTATGTAAACTTCTGACCCACTGGGAATGTGATGAAAGAAATAAAAGCTGAAATAAATCATTCTCTCTACTATTATTCTGACATTTCACATTCTTAAAATAAAGTGGTGATGCTAACTGACCTAAGACAGGGAATTTTTACTAGGATTAAATGTCAGGAATTGTGAAAAACTGAGTTTAAATGTATTTGGCTAAGGTGTATGTAAACTTCCAACTTCATCTGTACACAAGGCAACAGTCTCTAAGGTGCAGGACAGGATACCGGGCGGAGGCTGGCTAGTGATGACTGTTTAACAGTCTGACTGCGTGGAAATAGCTGTTTTTCACTCTCTTGGTCCCATCTTTGATGCACCTGTACTGTCTCTGCCTTCTAGATGGTAAAAGGGTGAACAGGCCATGGCTCAGGTGGCTGAGATCCTTGATGATCTTCTTGTTCTTCCTGTGACATTAGGAACTATAGATGTCCTGAAGGGCAATGTGCCCCCGGAGATGCTTTAGGGCTGACCGCACCACACTCTGGATAACCCTGCGGTTGTGGGCAGTTCAGTTGCCGTACCAGGCGGTGATACAGCCCGACAGAAGGCTCTCGATGGTGCATCTGTAGAACTTTGTGAGGGTCTTTAGGGCCAAGCCAAATTTCTTCAGCCTCCTGAGGTTGAAGAGGCGCTGTTGCACTTTCTTCACCACACTGTCGGTGTCGAGGGACCATTTCAGGTACTCAGTGATGTGCACGCAGAGGAACTTGAAGCTTTTGACCCTCTCCACTGTGGCCCCGTCGATGTGGATGGAAGCGTGCTCTCTCTGCTGTCTCCTGCAGTCCAAAATCAGCTCCTTTTTTGACGTTGAGAGAGAGGTTATTTTCCTGGCACCACTACTCCAGGGCTCTCACCTCCTCCCTGTCACGTCGTTGTTGGTAATTAGGCCAACCACTGTTGTGTCGTCAGCAAAGTTGATGAATGAATTGGAGACGTGCGAAGCCACGCAATCATGGGTGAACAGGGACTACAGGAGGGGGCTGAGCACGCACCTCTGTGGGGCCCCCGTGTTGAGGATCAGCGTGGTTGAGGTGTTGTTGCCTACCATCAAGCTCATCACTAAGCTCAGGAGGTGGAGGGCACTATGGTGTTGAAGGCTGAGCTGAAGTCTACGAACAGCATTCTCACCTAGGTATTTCGTTTGTCCAGGTGGGATAGGGTAGTGTGCAGTCCAATGGCGATTGTGTAGGCAGTGGTTCTGTTGGGGTGGTATGTAGCTTTGTTGGTAGAGCATGGTGCTTGCAACACCAGTATTGTGGTTTTGATTCCCTGGACCACCCGTAAGTAGAATGTATGCATGCATGACTGTAAGTTACTTTGGATAAAAACGTCTGCTAAATGGCATTTTTCTCGCGGGGGCTGGTGTTGGGTAAGGTAGAGGTGATATGATCCTTCACTAGCCTCTCATAGCACTTCATGATGACACAAGTGAGTGCTTCGGGGCGATAGTCATTTAGTTCAGTTACCTTCACTTTCTTGCATACAGGAACAATGGTGGACATCTTGAAGCAAGTGGAGACAGCAGACTGGGATAGGGAGAGATTGAATATGTCTGTAAACACTCCATCCAGCTGGTCTGCACATGCTCTAAGGACGTGGCTTAGCATGCCGTCTGTGCCGGCAGCCTTCAAAGGTTAACATGCTTGAATGTCTTACGTCAGTCACGAAGATCAGGAGCACACAGTCCTCGTGAGCATCTTGTGTCCACGTCAGTGGCTCTATGTTTTTTTCCTCGAAACGGGCAAAGAATGTGTTTAAATTGTCTGGGAGTCAGGCATCGGTGTGCGCGACGTGGCTGGCTTTCACTTTATAGTCCGTGAGTGTCTGGAGTCCCTGCTACTTGCATCCCGTGTCTGAGCCATTGAAATGCAACTCCACTTTGTCCTTATACTGTTGTTTTGGCTCTTTGATTGCCTTACAGAGATCATAGCTGGTATGTTTGTACACAGTCCATGTTCCCAGTCACCTTGCAGCGGTTGAATGTGGTGGTTCGCGTCATCAGTTCTAATCGTCACTGTAGGACCAACATACTCTATGCACTTCCTGATGAACCAAGTCACTGACTCAGTGTATACTACGTTGATACTATTCACAGAGTTTACTCTTCTTAGATTAATATTTCATAATGCTATGAGTAAACATATAGTGCATTCAGAAAGTATTCAGACCCCTTGACTTTTTCCACATTTTGTTACGTTACAGCATTATTCTCATCAGTCAACACACAATACCCCATAATGACAAAGCCAAAACAGGTTTGTAGACATTTTTGCAAATGTATATACACAAAAAAGGAATCAGACCCTTTTGCTATCAGACTCGAATTTGACCTCAGGTGCATCCTGTTTTTAACATCCTTGAGATGTTTCTACAACTTGATTGGGGTCCATCTGTAGTTAACTGAATTGATTGGACATGATTTGGAAAGGCACACACCTGTCTATATAAGGTCCCACAGTTGACAGTGCACGTCAGAGCAAATACCAAGCCATGAGGTTGAAGGATTGTCAGTAGAGCTCCGAGACAGAATTGTGTCGAGGCACAGATCTGGGGAAGGGTAGCAAAAAATGTCTGCAGCACTGAAGGTCCCCAAGAACAGTGGCCTCCATCATTCTTAAATGGAAGAAATTAGGAACCACCAAGACTCTTCCTAGCGCTGTCCATCCAGCCAAACTGAGCAATCGGGGAGAAGGATATTGGACAGGGAGGTGAACAAGAACCCGATGGTTACTCTGAAAGAGCTCCAGAGTTCCTCTGTGGAGATGGGAAAACCTTCCAGAAGGACAACCGTCTCTGCAGCATTCCACCAATCAGGCCTTTATGGTAGAGTGGCCAGATGTAACCCACTCCTCAGTAAAAGGCACATGACATCCCGCTTGGAAATTGCCAAAAGGCAACTAAAGGACTCTCAGACCATAAGAAACAAGATTTTCTGGTCTGATGAATCCAAGACTGAACTTTTTGGCCTAAATGCCAACCTTCACATCTGGAAGAAACCTATCACCATCCCTATGGTGCATTATGTTGGTGACAGCATCTAGTCAGGATCAAGGGAAAGCTGAACAGAGCAAAGTACAGAGAGATCCTGAATAAAAACCTGCTCCAGAGAGCTCAGGATCTTAGACTGGGGGCGAAGGTTCACCTTCCAACAGGACAACAACCCTAAGCACACAGGCAAGACAATGCAGGAGTGGCTTCGGGACAAGTCTCTGAATGTCCTTGCGTGGCCCAGCCAGAGCCCGGACTTGAACCCGTTCTAACATCTCTGGAGAAAACTTAAAATAGCTGTGCAGTGACGCACCCCATCCAACCTGATAGAGCTTGAGAGGATCTGCAGAGAAGAATAGGAGAAACTACCCAAATACAGGTGTGCCAAGCTTGTAGTGTCATACCCAAGAAGATTCCAGGCTGTAATTGCTGCCAAAGGTGCTTTAAGAAAGTTCTGAGTAAAGGGTCTGAATACTTATGTAAATTTGATATTTCAGTTTAAATTTTTTTTATAAATTAGCAGGAAAATCTAAAAACCTGTTTTTGCTTTGTCATTATGGGGTATTGATGGGGGAAAAACAATTTAAAACATTTTAGAAAAAGGCTTTAACATAACAAGGGGTCTGAATACTTTAACGAATGCACTGTATGTAACACTTTCACCACAATGAGTTTTTAATATGCTATAATGAAGAGACCTCCATGCTAGTTTTAATAGCCTAGAGCTACAATACATCTGTACCATTTTCAGGCATGGCACATTATATCATGAGTTTATACCCATGATATATGAATTGACTCGTGTCCCTGTAAATTAAAATAACATAGGAATAGGACCATAAAGAGATCATGGTTATCTCAATTACACTATGCTCAAATTGTATGATTTATCAGTCCAAAAATTTGCTCTTCTCTGCTCTTCTGAATTGACAGTGAGTAATTTATAGAAAATCACAACCAATTTGTGACACTTGTCACATCTGGTTTGCTTGATGGAGGAGGAATTCTAGTCAGCAGTACTCCAATCATCACCCATGCCTCTATAGAATAGTATGCCTCATATTTCTGTCATGTCCGTTGTTTCCCTTAGGTCACAGTGGGGTGACACTCCTACTATTGTAAAATGTATTCGAGGAGGATGGAAGAAAAAATCTTATGCTGTGTTAATAACTGACTTGTGCAACGGTTTGCTCTACCATTTGGAATTGGGAAACAACATTCTAAAATACCAAATAAAACAGATTCATTTCAGCAGATAAGTCAAAAGTTTGTACTCAGAGCGCATCGTGAAACTGCAGACTAGCGACTAGAGACAGGAAGATTAAAATACTCTCGCATCAACGGAAGAATATTTTCAAAATGTACTTTTCAAGATAAAAATGTGTCTCCAAGCTCCCTTCCTTTTCCCACACAGACAAATGTTTTAATTTAGCTGTGCTTTGCAAATGTTCTTGTATGCAAAATAACACAATTTCAACTGAAGCTTGCTCGATCAGTTTATATCAAACAACACAATGTGAACTTGGTGCCAGAGGCAGGGGGTGCATACAAAACAGCCACCTTCCTTTGGAAGGAACATAAAGGATAGGGTACAGCAGAAGAGTACAAGGTGTCCCTTCAGTTGGGCCGACAAATCACTTGATTCAAAGTCCCCACTGGATAAAAACTGGTTGCATTAACGTTGTTTCCACGTTATTTCAACAAAGACATCTATCTGATGACATTGAATCACGGTGGAAAAACTGATTGGACTTGCAAAAAGTCATCAACGTAAGGGAATTTCATATTTTTTCACAACTTTTAACATAACTCCAATGGCATAGCGACATTTTTTTGTTGATTTCATGTTGAATACACGTTAGTTGACATCTCAACCAAATGTAAATCAAAACTAGATGTTGAAATGACATCTGTGCCCGGTGGGTCCTCTCCATGTAATGGATAATTTATCTGTTAGACAAAGTAGGGGGGAGTTGGGGATAACATTATTAAGGTGGGCAGAATATTACCAAACTGTGATTGTCTGATAAACTTTTCTGATTTATTTGACTTAGATCAGTGATACTTTGTGATACTTTTTAAACTGTTTTTGTAACTTTACAACCGGCCCTCTCCTACAGTCGTTGACACATAAATTACAGCCCTCAAGGAATTGCCTGAGAAATGCCAAGCCTTGCACCGTGGTCTCTTTCTCTGCAGAAATGTGTCACATTGTGCTGAACCACCTCATTAAACCATATAAGTGGAGTGGCTGTCATGGTTGACACAGGTGTGCCTGAGTCCAGGGCAGAATTGTGCTTGTGTTGGCACCCTGTCTTGAATCATCATGATGATGTAGCCGGTGACACTTTGCTTCTTGAAAGTCCAATATCTTGAAAACTTGACTATTGACATGCAAAACTTTTGGGACTGTGTCAACAGTGGACTATTGAGTGGATTTTCAGGTAGCCTAGCAGTTACGAACTTTGGGCCAGTAACTGAAAGGTTGTTGGCTAGAATCCCCTAGCCGGCAAGGTAGAAAAATCATCTGTTCTACCCTTGAGCAAGGCACTTAACCCCTATTAACAACTGCTTCCCAGACGCCGATTACGTGGACGTCGATTAAGGCAGTTTCAGTTGAATGCATTCAGTTGTGCAACTGACTAGGTATCCCTTTTCCCTTCCCCCTTTCCTCAGTCAAGCCAGGATTTGCCGACGTCTGTATTTCTGCGCTAAACTGTGTTCCTCTGTGGGGGATAGAGAGAGACGAGAGGATACAAGGAGATTGATTGGCAGATATTTATGTGTGGTCTCACACCACTGGCTCCCAAAGAGCAGAACCCTAATAGCTTAAGTTAAGTGTGATTTCCTTGGAGACATGGTAAAAAGTATATTTTGGCAAGTGAGTAGACATCAAATGACTCAATGAATCAATTCCTGTGCCAAATTGAAGGCATTTTGAATATGTTGTTTCATCATAGCTCTCCTGCTGTTGCTCATTACATTTATTTTTGCACCTTGAAATGCTCCCTGAATCTCAATTATTAGATGGTGTACTTCCCATTCATAACTAGATCAGGCATCATCCTATATACTGCAGTAATGTCTTTCGCAGTTATTGCTGCTTATTTTTTGACTAACTGTCCTATTCTTAAATGGGATAGTCAAATGGAGTGTTGTATCCATTTTGGATAAGCAGTTTGGTTTTTCAATGAATGTTGAGTGGCCAGTAATGTATTGCAACAATGTTTCCAAATTACTGCTCTGCAAACAGTGGGACTGCAGATGCTACGCTGCCTGGTGCCTTTCTCAGCTGAGTTTCAACGATCCATTATCTTCTCATTACATCCATTTGTCCATTTCAATGTAAATGTTCTGCTCGCCAGACCAGCCATGCCGGCCTTTGGAAATGTATTGAAAAATGAAATTATAGGGATTTCAACCATTGTGCCAGCCTCCATTGTTGCTGGTATATCTGTGAAGACCTTGAAAACAAAGTCTGAATGAATATATTCAGAGATTATAAGTACAAGCTGCACTTACTCTGAACAACAGACCACTTTCACTGAAATTGGCAGAAAATACATAATATGTTCAACTCTAATATTTTAGCAGTGCTGGAATTACAATATGAAATTAGTCCCACGTGCTGTAAACAATTAGGTTCATTAGCATGTGTTTGCGTCATTTTGTTAGAACATGCTTTCATATAGGAAACAAAGGAAGTTATAATGATTCTGAATCAGTCTACTAATAATTTCTCTGCAAGCAATTGCATTACACTATGCTCTCTAGCTCCGAACAATGATTATTCCAAATGAGTCATGAGAACCACAGGACAGCTCTATCCATCATTGAGTTCAGTATGCCACAGTCTTCCACTAGCCCCCTCTGTTAGGTCTGATGAATCTAGGTACCCTTTTTTTCTGAAAGAATTATGACATACTGGGTTATGTGATCCACTCTGGCCCTGCACTAGAACCACCGTATTTCATGACTAGGAAGCAAACTTGTAATGACAAAGATTTCTAAGGAAATCAGTCATAATAGTGAAAGTGCTGTTTGGTTAGTCACAATGCCCTACCTTATTACAATGGTATATTAGCCACTCATGATACAGTTTTCTGTATACAGTAACCAGGTATGAACAAGCTCTAACAATTTGTCATAACCAGGTATGAACAAGCTCTAACAATTTGTCAGTCAATTGCTTTTTCAAAACCCCTTCACTTTAAGCCAATATTTTCTATAGTGCATTGTATTCAATGGGAAATACAGCAGTAAGTATGATTGGATGTAGCACAGTTAGTCTACTACAAGGGATAGTCCAAGAGCATTATCTCCCCTCAGCCAAACTGTGTGTATTTTCAGGTTTCATAATTAATGCACAGCGCTACTGCGATGCTCTACTTTCCTGTGGTTGACCTAAAGTGGTTGAAAGGTCAGACCCAAGAAAATGTGTCTTGCTGTCTGACCGCTCTGCTAGGTTACATAAAAACACAGATACTATCAGATTGAACCAGGACAGCTCTGGACCTCCAAAGTCTCTCACAATACTCTAGTAGACCAATAAGGCCTTGCCCAGAAGTGAAGAGAGACACAGGAACAGAAATTAGTGACCATGTCGTTCCCCATCTGTAGACACGTCACTCAATACGCACTCCGTAGCATCATTACCTGCTCTTGATCCATGAAGAGGTTTCATCTGAATAGGTTTCCATGGTAATGCTTTTGTGAGTAATTTGTTAAATAATTTAATTACTGGCTCTTGGGGCCCTTTGGTATCAGACAGATGAGTGTGGAGACACTCCTCACATCCATTCATCTTGTCTGGAACACAGAGGTTTTTTCCTGCTCATTAGAGGTGTACTTACGCACTAATGAGGAGGCAGGAGGGACGCTGGCCATGGGGTGGAGACGTTCAGCGGTCACTTTATTTTTATTTGAAGGTGACCACCAGTTCTTAATGTGAGTTCACTGCTCATAGTGTGTGATCAGACTCCCCTGAGCTGTTTAACCCAGTACTCTGTCAGAAGGGTTGGGTGAAATGAGGAAGACACATTTCAGTTGAATGCTTTGTTGCTGTCTCTCCATTCCTCTCCTCCTCTCCCTACATCTGCTTCTCCTTCACCAGTGCTGAGGTGTGTGCGTGTGAAGGAGAATCTCCCTATCGTGAATAATGTGCATCAACAGCAGAGGTCGAATGGAATGGGTTTCTAGAGATAATGACTGGAGTGATGGTACCTGGGTGCCACCAGATTGCAGAGTGTCTGAGCCTGTCATAAAGCGACAGAGGAGGAGGGCTTTGGATGCTTACTGTGTCCTTTAGCCATTATGAATGTCAAGAGAGGACAATGTCAAAACAGTCCTGTTTTTCATCCCCTCCCTCCCTACCTCCACTACTCCATCCATCTCAAGAAATCCCTTTGTCATTTTGTCCTTCACCCAAGCAGAAAAAAATCCCCCAGTTCATGCAAGGGTCACGCATCTATATACAGCATTTACCTTACACACTCAATGAGTGATTGACGGCCAATTCGGGCAGCTCAGTGTCATCATCTTATGAGGAATATGTCTTCCTGAGCTAATGTTTATTGCATCTGTCTTCCTGTCATTGGCTGACATTGATGCTCCTTTCCTATGCCACAAAGTAAAAATTATCTCCTCAGTCTCCCCTGTAGTCTGGTAGGCCTCCCTTAACTGTTGTTCTTTATACCTCCTACTGCTACATGTTTACAAGCCTCAAAGGAGCCCATGTCAGTGGTGAGGAGGAACAGGAGCAACACTCCTCTCCACCTTTACCACCACACTGCTCTAAACACAGAAATGCTGCTCAAATTGCATCCTATTAAAAGTCAATGAGGCGTTGTCACATTATTACAGGCCCCAAACCTGACAGCTCGCAAAATAATCTATCAACAGACATGCCTATGAGTCACTTTGTTGCTTTTTCAGTGAACAAGATTAAACTTCATATTTGGGACAAGCAAACTAGTGTGTCATTTTGAGGTTGGGGACACCATGGAATGATTATTAGATACAAAATAAGGTAAATAAATGAAATGAGGGCAGATTTGAAACTGGAAGCCTATTTATTTATTTTTACCCAGGTAAATGTGTGTATAGTGACTTTGCAGGCAGATGGAATGGATAGTGGGAAGAACCAGAGAGAAAACAAAGCCTACGTATCTGTCAGGTCTCTGTCATCTCTCCTAGTATCCCATTGACCTTCACTGGATATGGCCTGTCTGGATGGCACTATCACAAGCTACCACAGACAATCATTATTATTTCCACCCAATGCTCCCATTCAGCTGTAAAGGTGTGTGTCCTCACCCGACAGGGCCTCAGGGAGGGGACGCCTTGCCATGGAGAGAACTAAATGATGTATTGATCTCTCAATTTTTCTGGTGACTTAACTAAGAATTACCTCATAAAGACAATTAAAGGACCAATTAGAAAATCTATGAAATGTGAACCTTGGATATCAGCCTCTTCTGCAAAATAACCAATTAGTAGAAGCATATCATGTAACCTATTGAGCTCCATCAAAGCAGTGTGTTTGTGTTAGAGTTTAGGAGTATTGGCTTAGCTCCCTCATCCCTTTTTCCACCCAGACCTTTGCTGGCCTCACCCAGCCTCTCTACCCTCACGACTGCCCAGTGGGCCCCTGGAGCTACAGCACCATGGAGCCCAGGGAAAGCTCTCTGAGAGCAGATGTTCACACCTGATTGCTCCAGACTTCCTGACAGTAGCCCAGGGCCCCTATGGGATGGCTGACCTTGTGGAGAAGTTCAGAGCCACGGCAATGATGCGTCCTGTGTTCCTTATTTAGGCTGCTTTTGTCGGCAAGAAGCAGAAAAAAAAGAGTATTCCCAGTGAACCTTCAGCAGGGATTTTCATACATTTTATCCCCTCTTGGAAATGCTTCTTACCTGCGCATATTTAGGCCTCTGTATCAGCTTTGCTCATGTAAAGTGCTATAACCATAAGCGCATGCTGCTTTTACCAAAGTTAACCTAACACCCTGCTTTCTGCTTTCTGAATGAGCAAGTCTAGGTGTAGATAAGAGATTGTGAGAGACCCCTGTTGTGTGCAGGGGCATGGGGCCTGTTTGTCATTGCAGTGGCTGATAGAAAGGGTAGCTGGAGCACACAGTGCTGCTGAGGGAGAGGCAGCTGCCATTCTAACCTGTCTCACTATTATAATATATACCATTGTGCAGACGCTTTTATACAAAACAACTTACAGTCATGTACATATTTTTGTAATATGGGTGCCCCCCAGGAATCAAACCCACAACCCTGGCAGTGCAAGTGCCATGCTCTACCAACTGAGCCATACAGGACCACGTATTTAAAATGTTCTCTGGACCTTAAATTGTTACTGTGCTCAGACTTTGGTTATTTAGAAGGGACATATTTTTCTGGCAGATATGTATTGTTTGAAACAAATTCAATTATTTATGACACGCTGAAAATAAATAAATAAGCACAAACACAAGCCAAAGAAAATAGTAGCAGTGTAACCATCAAAAGTAGCCAAGCGTTTAGCAGCCTCGATGTGACACATGTACCTGTCCTTTGCCGCTGAAATCCCCTCATCGCACACAATTATTGCCTTCTCAAAGGCGTGAAAGGAGCTGTCAAAAATAATATTGTGTTTGGATGTTGCTGTAAAGAAAACTTTTAACATGTTTTTATTGAACAGTTTACAGCTGCAGTCGCTGAAGTAAAAGACAAAAGTGTCAGTTCAAGACATCCAGACAAAACACTACTCATTTATATCAAAACCATCATGCAATTATTGCAGCTTAAAGTGGAACTTACAGCATTTGATCTACTTTGCAAATATGAAACAGACAATCATAATATCAGTAAAAAAATATACAATTCCCAGTTTATGCTACAAAACAAACTTTGAGGTTTTAAAAATAGGTTCTATTTGACTCAATTCCATGACGTACGGTAAAGCATTGGATGCAGTTGAATGCATGATTAATATAATTCACCAAGACATTTCTTGGTAGTCCAACAAATATTGTTATCAGGTTGTAAATCACAGCTGGCCTGGTACATTGTTTGCTGCCTCCATCCATTCAGGATGCACTGTTTTAGTTTCAATGACTCAATATGTTGGACAAAAACTGACTAATGTAACTAAGGCTGGGAATGTCAATAAACTACAAAAATTCAGGATGTGTCCTTGGGTGGGGCGCTTGACCCTGGTTGCTCTGGATGGGAGCGTCTGCTAGATGATTGAATGTTATGCAATTTTGAGCAGCTTCACTGCAGGTGAATAATATACTACTTCTAACCAGCTCTGCTAGGGTGAGTAAAATTATCAGAGTGAGGTATTCTCTCATTTGTGTCTGGAAGTAGCTAGCAAGCTAGCCAATTTTAACCAGTTATCTTGGGTGCTTGACTGCCACTGTGGAACGCTCTAAACAAATCTACTCCTCGGCCAGAGCGTCCAGTGTCAATAGTGCAGTGTGCGCAAGGACAGTGAACGCTCTAAATTTACAAACAGACAGTCTGACAATGTTATGATTTACGAACGCAGAACACACTGGAGGCAATTTACGAATGCACCCTTAGTTGTCAATCAAATGTATTTGGCATCGACCAAATCGGCAGGCAGGCAAGTTCCCATTCAATTGTCAAAACATGGGTTGGGAAAAGCATGCATTGGCAGACAAGATGCAGAAGGATGAGCAGGTGTAATGAATACTCAGGTAGAAAAAGGTGTAGATTCACTCGCAGAGCACAGCAGGTGTTTAGTTTGCCTTCGCAGAAGGCAGGAATCCTGGTCACAGACAGGCAATGGTCATACACCGGTAGACATACAGGTAGGTGAAACAAAACTATTACTGAAAGCTATAACTGGTTCTCACAAACAAGCTAGGAAAAGGCTTAGTAGAGTCAAAACAAACAATACCTCAAAGGCACAAACAGAATTAACTAAACTAAATAAAAGAGCTGATGAGATCAGGTGAGTAACTAACACAGGTGAAATCAATGAACTAAAATGAAAGACAGGGCTATGTTCAAGAACAAAGAAACAGGGATATGTTCAAAAACACAAAGAAACAGGGCTATGTTCAAGAACACAAAGAAACAGGGCTATGTTCAAGAACACAACAAAACAGAACACAAGATTGACTAAGAAAATACATAGAACCTTACAGCAGGCTACTATTCCACATCGTTTAGAATTGCAATTTTGATGGCCAACTAGCTGAAAAAGTTTGAGAGGGTTTATCTAATGTTGCCTATTTAGATATTAGCTTATCTCACTCTGGCTAGTATTAGCTGTTGATCTTGTTATTGTGCATAACAACCTTTTTCATGGTTGTTTGATCAATAGAGCCGTGAAGTTCCCAAATGTAAGAGGACTCCCGTGGTATTTACTGTATATATTTCCAGAAATATATTCAGGTGTATTTTGTGGCGTTCTGATTATCTAAAGTCAAGCTATTTCTATGGCCTGTAAACAAATTCACAGTCCAGTTCAAAGTGAATGATGGCAGGCCTGTGTGGCAAATGGCTTATTTGCATAAAGGCCTATTGTAGCTCTGATTGGCTATGGCGCACCTGTCTGATTGGCTATGGCGCACCGGTCTGACTGGCTATGGTGCACCGGTCTGCGTAGATGCCGGTCCTGGACGCGACAGGTTTTTTTATTCGGTTTTATTTACTGCGGTGTCTATTAATTGTCCAAATTGTTAAACCCCTACAACTCATCCAGAACGCCGCAGCCCGTCTGGTGTTCAACCTTCCCAAGTTCTCTCACGTCACCCCGCTCCTCCGCTCTCTCCACTGGCTTCCAGTCGAAGCTCGCATCCGCTACAAGACCATGGTGCTTGCCTACGGAGCTGTGAGGGGAACGGCACCTCCGTACCTTCAGGCTCTGATCAGGCCCTACACCCAAACAAGGGCACTCCGTTCATCCACCTCTGGCCTGCTCGCCTCCCTACCTCTGAGGAAGCACAGTTCCCGCTCAGCCCAGTCAAAACTGTTCGCTGCTCTGGCACCCCAATGGTGGAACAAGCTCCCTCACGACGCCAAGACAGCGGAGTCAATCACCACCTTCCGGAGACACCTGAAACCCCACCTCTTCAAGGAATACCTGGGATAGGATAAGGTAATCCTTCTAACCCCCCCCCCCCTTAAAAGATTTAGATGCACTATTGTAAAGTGGTTGTTCCACTGGATATTATAGGTGAATGCACCAATTTGTAAGTCGCTCTGGATAAGAGCGTCTGCTAAATGACTAAAATGTAAATGTAAATGCAAACGCACGGCTGATTTCCCGCTCTACATTGCTATAGAAGTTTCACAAATGCCTTACTCTACAGTACGTCATTCCCAAACATTCAATGAATTCATGAAAATGTGAAAATGACCATATTTAAGTGGTTGCTTGTCAGAAAATGTAAAATACGGTGTCATATTCTTCCTGGGGGTTTATATGAACAGATTTGAATAAGATTTCATGTTGCTAAAACACTGTCAGTTCCACTTAAAGTGCCTTGCTTGGTCTAAAAATCACCAGTCTTTGATATGTTTTGTGTTTGATTGCAACCAACACTGGCAGCAACCAACTACATGCTCTGCCTCCCTCTGTTTCTAATTATTTAAATAAGTACACAGGGAGTAGGAACTGTTGTTATTTTGGTCCAAGTATCCACTAAGAGAAAATGAATAATAATTAGATTTTCTTTTTTTGGCTCAAGGTGAATTTAATTAACCATTCATGTTAGTTGCTAGTACACGGTATGACTCAACAGGCTGATATGAACCAAATTGTGGAAGAATCTTGAAATATATCAAATAATGGTTGCGGAATGATCTATTTTTCAGCCATTGTTTTATTTCAAGATGCAGGATGCTTCAAGATGTTTTCTTCCATCAACATGTTGTGTGAAATGGTGTGCTTCCTACATACAGTGTGCCTCCTATAATATTTCACTAAAGGAGAGGGACTATAAGAATAAATAAATCATGTATATATGATAACAATTTAAGCCTAACTTCCTGGTTTAAACAGTTCCTACAGGATGAGATCTCCCAGTATCTTTGCCAATGCATCTTTTTTGTTTGAGTTGTGTTTGAAAATGTTGACTATCAGCTTGTGTTCAGTGCAACCATATTATCAGCCATAGGCATTTTATCTTGGCAGTGAGGCTCCACTAGGACATAGCTCAGGCTAGTGACAGGGTCCCTAGAGAAGACTACCTGCCATTAAACATGGAGATCTACAGAAATGTACACAATTAATTTAGAGAATTAACATATCCCATGTTAATATTAAAGAAATAATGAAGGTATCCGGGAACCATTATTAGCTATAATGGTAATTTGTTCTTTAGTTGGGATTGATTGGCTTTGTGAAGCCACCTGCATTGTAAGAGGCACTTCACAAATTGTTAATTTGATTTGAACATTGATACTCTCTCTCTCTCTCACACACACACTCATACACACACTGTCTCACACACACACACACACACAAACACACACACAACACACACACACACACACACACACACAAAGAGAGAGAGTGAGAGACACTTCAGCAGTTGAATCATGACGCTGGTTGCTTCAGCTTGAGGATTAGCGTGGTTTGATTTTACGGTTACATGGGAAATAAAGATGTCGCAACAGGGTTTCTCAGACATTGATTTGTGAGATGTACTGTAGAGATGGACATGGATGTTTACTGTCTGGGTGTCTCTGTAGATCTACTGTACATGATTACTCGAGTCACGACCATCAGATTGCTACAGTATAACATCACACGGTTCATGGTTGTTATAAGGGGGTAACTCATAAGCCAGACACTTGGAAATAAACGATGGCTTCTCTTTATGAAAGACCCAATACAACTGTGTTGTCACGCCTGCTCCCGCTCCTCCTCTCTGGCGCTCGAGGGCGCCAGGCGGCCCATCATTATGCACACCTGTCACCATCGTTACGCGCGTCAGCGCTTCATGGGACTCACCTGGACTCTATTACTTTATTGATTGCCTCCCCTAAATATGTCACTTCCTCAGTTTCTTCCCGGTGTCTGCATTATTGTATTTACTTTCTCCTATCCAGACACTGTCTGTGTTTGTATTATGTTGGTTATTTATAAAATCTTCACTCCCTGTACTTGCTTCTCGTCTACCAGCATCTGTCCTCACAGAATGCAGACACCAATATTGGAAGCATCGGGGTGCCTCAGCTGGCTCGTTGGGCTTCCATGCCAGCTGTCTCGAGAGGTTTTCTTGCCTCGGTTGGCTCGGCAGGCTCCCATCCCACGTCATGCCTCAGCCAGCTCATCGGGCTCCCACGCCTCAGCCGGCTCATCAGGCTCCCATCCCACGTCATACCTCAACCGGCTCGTCAGGCTCCCACGCCTCAGCAGGCTCGTCGGGCTCCCACGCCTCAGCAGGCTCGTCGGGCTCCCACGCCTCAGCAGGCTCGTCGGGCTCCCACGTCTCAGCCGGCTCGTCGGGCTTCCACGCTTCAGCCGGCTCGTCGGGCTTCCACACCTCAGCCATCTTGTCCGGCTCCTACGCCTCGGCAGGCCCGTCAGGCTCGCCCAGGTGGGACGCCGGGTGGCGCCCCTAGAGGGGGTACTGTCATGCCTGCTCCCGCTCTCCCTCTCTGGCGCTCGAGGCTCTGGCGCTCATTACACACACCTGTCACCATCGTTACGCGCATCAGCGCTTCATGGGTCTCACCTGGACTATATTACTTTATTGATTGCCTCCCCTATATCTGAGGCGTGGAAGCCTGACGTACCAGGTGGGTACGGCAATTGCACCGCCCTCAACCGCAAGGCTCTCCAGAGGGTAGTGCGGTCTGCACAAAGCATCACCGGGGGCAAACTACCTGCCCTCCAGGACACCTACTGCACCCGATGTCACAGGAAGACCAAAAAGATCATCAAGGACAACAACCACCCGAGCCACTGCCTGTTCACTCCGCTATCATCCAGAAGGCGAGGTCAGTACAGGTGCATCAAAGCTGGGACCGAGAGGCTGAGAAACAGCTTCTATCTCAAGGCCATCAGACTGTTAAACAGCCATCACAAACATAGAGAGGCTGCTGCCAACATACAGACTCAAATCTCTGGCCACTTAAATAAACGCACTTAATAAAGGTATCACTAGTCTCTTTAAATAACGTCACATTAATAATTTTCGCATAGAGTATCACTAGTCATTTTAAATAACGCCACTTTAATAATGTTTACATATCCTACATTTCTCTTCTCATATGTGTATATTGTATTCTACACCATCTACTGCATCTTGCCTATGCTGCACGCCATCGCTCATCCATATATTTTTATGTACATATTCTTATTCATCCCTTTACATTACTGTGTATTTGTGTGTATAAGGTAGTTGTGAATTTGTTAGATTACTTGTTAGATTTTACTGCATAGTCGGAACTAGAAGCACAAGCATTTCGCTACACTCGCATTAACATTTGCATGTGACCAATAAAATGTGATTTGATTTGATCTGTCACTTCCTCAGTTTCCTCTCCGTGTCTGCATTAATGTTGTTTTGTTTCCCCTGTCCAGATGCTGTTCTTGCTTTGTTATATGTCCGTTTATCCATTAAACGTTCACTCCCTATACTTGCTTCTCATCTCCCAGCGTCTGTCCTCACATGTATAAAATACCGACACACACTGTAGGATTTTCTATGTGGATATAGCACACATAGTGATTTAAATGTAGATTTTTTTCCATTAAGTAGAGCAAGCTGTCCAGTGCACCAGATACAAACAGAAAATAAAACGCTATAGACACACGCACTGTACGTCTTCTTTGATCTCATAAACCTGACAGATGTGATCCATCCATTCCTGCTTAGAGCCGTGCATTAATTTCCCCTTCCCTCCTAATGCAGTTTAGCCCAATTAACACAGTGGCTCTTTTACTAACAGTGTGAGGGAAGATGTGCATGTGTTAGGGCTGCAGTTGGCCGCGGCCAAGTGCTGAAGGAGATCCAAAATGGAGACACCTCTGTGAATACCAATGCTTCCCATTTCCCCTCACTAGAGGCAAGTGGTGATGGGGGAGTCATCTCTCTCTCTCTCTCTCTCTCTCTCTCTCTCTCTCTCTCTCTCTCTCTCTCTCTCTCTCTCTCTCTCTCTCTCTCTCTCTCTCTTTTTGCCACTGCTCCATCTTCGTGCTAAGTTTGTGAAGCAGCAGCTCTAAAAAATATAAACAAAAAGAGCTGCAGAAGCACTAGACTAGAGCTAGGATGGAGGAAGGTAATTGAGGTTCATAAGATTAGGAAAGTGGGTCTGACATAGTAAAATAAGTTTAGCCAATTCAGCCCTGCAGAAAAGCGAAAACTAGAACTGTCAGCCAGTGAGATTCCCCCTCTATCTTGAAACACACTGGTTGGTAATATAATGGAGCGATCTCTTTCAGCTGTTGTCAGATTGTCCACTCCTCAATTCTAAACCTCTGCACTTTGATCCCCAGGCTCTGACTAGACTGGCATCCACTATTACTGTTATCACTGTCAGTTCTCTGTATTTCTAATCCTGAGTAGGATCTCTACAGGATAAAGACAAAGTAGCTCATCTCACATTCATACCTGTGGATCAGGGGAAGGAGGGGGGGTAGATATGCAGGTGAAAGGACAGCAGAATTATACATGTGACCCCAAAGGTCATGCAGGCTGATTAATGTTAGGTATAAATGTAGACACAGAGTAAATGTGTTGAAAGATAATCACACCAGTGTCTGTCTAATCAGTGCTGATGCCCTTGGTTCAAGTCAAAGTAGGTAGGACAGCTGTAGGGATGGGATGCATTGACATCCGTCAGAACACTGGGACTCTAACGGTCAGTGAGTGGGGAAAGACGTGTAGTCGATTTGCATAACCAAGAAGCAGTAATCTCCTTGTTATTGTGACATGTTGATATTGTTGGGTTGCAGGGTTATGATACCTGACATGACTCCTATTTGTGACAAACATGTTTTGTTGTGTGTGAAAAGCATACAGTATTTATATATGACCTGCTAAAAATAATTCTGGTTTGGTTTCATCTCAGTTATATAGACATGCTAGATCCTCTGCAGATGTTCCTCACAAGTTTAGAACCTGTATCTATCATTTTAACCACAATGGCAATTCTTGCATACAAGAGCAACTTCGATTCATTGTAGGCTAATCATAAAACACATATAGGCTACTGAAGTGTACGATGATTTCAGTCCAATAACATCCTTTGTTTTCTGTCCTCTAACATTTCAGTGAACATTACCAACAAACGTGCAGTCATGAAAATTACTGTGTTGTAAAAATGCATTTTCAGCCATTCTCTGGAAGTTACATGGCTACAGTACCTTATACACATACGGTAATAAGACTTTAAAGATTTCTTACTTTCAATTCTTGCTATGTGACAATACTAGTTTCTGTCTTCACATGTAGCCCTCCCGCTCTGCCCCTGTTACTGAGGCCTGGAACTTGATGTGAAGGTCACAGTTTTGGCCACCAGGCAGGACCTTCTATTTCCTACAATGGAGAGCAGAGGAGCTGCAGTGGCAGGCTCTAATCCTCTTTAATTTGTTTTCAGATGGGGTTTTGGAAATACCAGCCTGCTCCCTAAGCAGAGATCACATAAGAACGTGGGCAGGGACAGCTGTCTCCTCTTCAGGCAAATTTTAATACAGGTCCGCTTGCCGCTGCCTTCCCCTCGTAATGAATAATTCCAGCCTGGGCTGAGTAGTTACTTTGGATTTTGCAACCGAATTGAATGATATTCTCCACAATACAAAAGCATGGCAGGACTGGTTGTAGTCTGCAGTGTAGGAGAAACACAGAAGAGGATGACGGTGGGATGGTGGGGGGTGGTTGTGATCTATCAGTATGCATGTGGGTCTCTGTTTGAATCAAAACAAACCCTGTAATTGGGTTTGGGTGTGCTCCTTTCTCCTTCATATGAAGGCAGAGGTTGAGTTATGAAAAAAGCTCTTTACTCTTCTCACCAGAATGCTTATGTACCTTGATAGAGGTGATTTGTATCAATGAGCAGAGCGTTCTATCTCTGCTCCGCCATGCAATTCTTTTTCTGCGATGTGGGTGAGAAGAAGGCATAATTCTACTGAAGTGATGAAGCACATCTTGAGAGACAGAGGGGGTTTAAAAGCTGCTGAAACAAAGCAAGCCGGCAGCAGGTTGGCAACGCAGGCAGGAGGCTGGCGGTCTTTTAATCCTTGCCGCAGTGCTGATAAATCGGCATGCGTGTTTCATTTTTATCCTCCTCACCAGTTTGCCTGGCCCTTGAGTGATGAACAAACCCCCACTCGCCTCTCAGGCCCTTTGATCAAATATCCAACCCCGGATTACCCCCACTGCCTCGCGACAGATTGGTGGAGGGGAGTGATGGGCCAGCAGGTGCATGGTCGTGTGGTTCACTGGATTACTGGGGAGCGGTGCAGCTTAAAACACAGCCGGAACGTTCCATCTCACTACCGGACACACCAAGATCACTCCTCCCTAGCTAACCAAGCACAGCCAATAAAAGCTACTTGGGATCTCTCCCTCCCTTCTCTCCCACTCTTTAAAACAATGAGAGACAGATTGCCTCAAGTGTTGCATCTGAACTCTGCTTGACCTGTTACCCGGGTGGCACAATTGGAGAGGTTAATCATGACTATGTTGTATGGCCACAAAGACTGTGGTCCAGAGGTATAATAATAACAACTCTCATTGTGGTTTGAATTGATGATTTAGCTGATTCTTTGAAACAGGTATGTTAGGCCTGGTCTGGAACTAAAGCCTCTCCAACCTGTAACCCTATAGAACAAGAATTGTCCACCTCTGTATGGACCAACATGGTGAACTTCCCCTCACTACCTTCAGGCTAAGAGCATCTGCTAAATTACTAAAATGTACAGAAAGTGTTGCTGTTTCACCAGACCTTAAACCAGATCTTTTCAGTCTTTGCTGTCCTTCTTTATTTTTTCTCCTTGTTGTATTTTGTAATAATCATAGCTGCACAGTTTAATTAGCCCACTGTTTGATGTCTTCCTGTGCAATATGTCAACCAAACCCTCAGAGTATTTTTGCATTTGGGAAGCACCTAAGGCCGTCATAGGGTATTTTTTTCCCTTAATCATATCACAATCAACTTTTACCAGTTGAATGTCGACACAAATAATACTTTTTTGTATATTTTTTTTCTTCCTGAAAGATTGTATTAACATATGCAAATGAGGACTGGACTTGTCCAGAGAAGATTGTTGATAAATACTTTTTCCGTCTTTGTATCTGTAAAATACTAAAGACGTATGCAAAACATATTTTTCCAAAGAAAATTTGATCTAGAATAAAAATGTACTAAATATCAACAATTCCCTCTGGGCAGGTCTGGAGAATATATCTTTGGATAACCACACACAATTTGGTGAATGCAGATCATCCTGAAGCTGAGTTGGCGTGCGGGAAGAGTTCGACTTTCGGGAAATGGCAGGTAGCACTTGTACCCACATACGGGTTGAAAATGGCAGATTTTGATAAATTGGAACGCCTAAAGTTGAACGCAGTGGCTGTACAGTAACATGCTATAGATGACTTCAGAGCTCTGGCTCTGCGCTTTTAAGCACTGTATGAGTCTTGACTGACAGCCGTTCTGAATTTGAGCATCTCGCATGATAAGAAGTTGCCTCCATCCCTCCCACTAATTGGGCAACTAATATGTACATGTAAAATGGAATGTCATACAAGCAAGCCAAACACCTGTGAGTAAAAATGTGCACTTCCATATTATAAAACTCATGTCATATACAATGTCAACATTTATGATCACTATGTTTGATGTACAGTTACAAAATGTCATGGCATCATACCCTGGGTTGTTCTGAACAGAATGAGCCTGTTTGTCTACAGTATGTGAAGAAAATTTGCAGCGGCACACGTGCCTGAATGCTTTCCTGACTTTCTATGCGCACCACAATTATCTGTTTCCCTGAATTGCATTGTGAAAGCTTAACGCTGTAATATCATCTTCTATGACTTTGCTAGTCATGTTGGCAATAGAACAAGCTTTCAAATGATGCCCATGTGACTCAGATTGTGATTTATAATGGGCCGTTTTTCGATTGCATGAAACAACAACAGTAATTGTGTGATGGCAGGGATGTAGAGTTGTGTTCCAAACAAAACAACTACAAGTTTGCATGCTCTAGTTCCTTGACGGCACAGCTAGGAGAGCTCAAAAAAGCACCCTATAGCTGAAGACTCTTCTTTGAGTCATAAAAGTGCATTGGAATTACTTAGGAACTGTGCACTTGGAGACACTAGTTAGTCCTCTCACTCAAACCCTTGTAAAACATTTTTTGTCTAATATTGCACCTGCCCCCAAATAATATTTGTATCATGTTACTGAATGTATCTAGAATATTTTCAGATTTCATTGTCAACAAATGCGTCAAAAAGTACAGCAAATATAAAATAGACATAAAATCAACAGTGTAATGTTTGGATTCAGTCTTGCGTCAGGTGAACTGTTGTGTCCTCACATTTGGTCTAATAATTTTCCCATAATCTCCAAACTGTTCCCTTTCAGCTGCTACCATGGCTATGCATTTCATATTTCTTCTGTAAGAAACATTTCAATTTAGCCCTGTCCATTTAGGCCAATTCCTACCAGTGTAAAAGGTTAAAGACAAGTACACTGAACTTAGACTGTCAAACGCCAGTATGCTTAGACCCAATCACTATCTCTTCAAAGTAAGTTACTAAATATAGTCCAGTGGTTAACAGTTTCTATGAATTCGTCTTTGCAATTATGTGTAATCTAATGTAGTGAGCTTTGAAATAATTGATGTATGTCAATTTTAAAGCAGTTAAAATTCATTACAATTTTGATAACGGTAATATGATAAACTAAAGAAAATATACATTTTCATCTAGTTTTTAACATGTTTATGTTTACTTTTTGAAAATACTAATATTAATGGAACAAAATACCATCAAATCTCAAACTTGATAGGTAGATGCAAAAAAATGTCATTTCAGCCTGACCTTATAGAAAATAATGTAAGTGGTTTTTTTTGTTGGTTTTTCCTGTGAAATAGTCGGCATCCTCTCTCTCTCTCATTTTATAAATTGATTCCAGCACCCCCTAAGCTGCATCATGATTGTGTAGGCGTAGATTGTAGATTATGCGATCCAGTTCTTCATTACGTCAGGCACAATGTGTCTTTTCTGTCCCCATTTAGATGGAGAGTGGATAGAGTTTTTTTCCGGTGGTGTCTTGTAGCATTGGTTCAGTATGAGAGGGAGGTACACATGCAGGGCCATAAGCAAAGAGACAAGGATACAACTTCAGGGAAGTTTGTTTTGGGGGCCAAGCGAGTTAATAGAAATACATTATACAGCACAAGGGAGATGAGCACTAGCAACACTGCAACCCGGCAAGGCTCACTCAGGCACACTCGAAAGGCGGTTTGATCTCTTAATTGAGGCCAGTCCCCGAACATTGGTTTTTCTATTTTTTGGACACATCAAGACAAGCTGGAAATACATTGTTTTCACCCTCAGTGTGTGGTTTTTAACTGTGAAAGACTACTTACTGCCTGTGGTCTTTGGATGTGACGAGTGTGGTACTTTATTTAGAGTGAGGCATGAAAGAGAAGGAAGTGAGAAGAGCACACCATTGGAGAGATTGCAAATGAACAGTGAAACAGGGTTCACTCTACTCAATGAAATGTAACAGCAGCAATTCCACTTTGATAGATGGACTCTGCAGTTTATGTTCCTGTATGCAGTATGCGTTCCTCGAATCTGCCCATTTGACAATTGAGAATGGCAGTTTCTCTACACTGCCCCCGTCTCCTCTTTCATTTCCTGCCATTGCTCATGACCTGTAGTGATGCAGAGGTCTCCAGATTGTTCAAGTTCAAGTTTTATTTGTCACATGCACAAGTACAGTGAAATGCTTAACTTGCAAGCCCTACCCAATGCAGTATTCAATATCAAAAAAGTATAACTATTAAGAAAAAAAATACAAGAGAAATAAGAAATAAGAGAGGAAGCTATATACAGGGTCAGTGCCAGTACCAAATACTGGAGTATTGAGGTAGATGCAGTATGTACATGTAGGCAGGGATTTGGAGAAAGTGGCTAGTAGCAGGATTAATAATAATAATAAACAGTATGGCAGCAGCATAAGTGGTGGGTGGGTGTGCATGGTGGTGAGTGTGTGTATGTACGTCTAAGTGTGTGTGTGTGTGTGTGTGTGTGTGTGTGTGTCTGTGTGTCTGTGTGTGTGTCTGTGTCTGTGTCTGTGTAGGTATGATAGGCGGATATACATGTAAACAAGGCTGAAAATTGACTGGTAGCAGGAATATATCATTATGACTACTGGTAATATATACATGTAAACAGGTAGCAGGATAAATAGGTAGATTATAATGGTAATGTAAATCAATAATCAATGAACAGCAGCGTAGTGGTAGTAATACATCTAATCAGTAATCATTTTAGCAGCAGCATAGGTGTGAGGGGGAGCAGATTGAATGCACAAACAGTGATTGATCTCTCTGGGTTACCGAGACAACATGCTCCCTGGGTAACTGTGGACTGGCTTGTCGTTAGGTAAGAGGACTGGATTTATCGTAAAGTGGGGTCCTTTTTACCTTATTTAAACAGATTGGAATGACTATTTGCCAGGCTCTTCCCAGGTTCCATGTTGGTTTTTATTTTATAAGAAATGTATTTTTTAGGGCTGTTCATTGAAAGATAAAAAATGTTCAGCACAAGTGTTAGGTTAGAGGTCAACATGGTGCTGTGAAATGCTATCGTTATGGTAAGGAAAACCTTGTATCCTCTATGTCTGAGCAAAAGGTTTTGATTGAGTGTAGTAGAACATCTTTATCTCTGGATGTTTAATCACAATTCTATTATGAGATGTTGTGACAGGTTTCTTTAGGCATGTTCACACCACACCTTAGCCCAGGGCTAAAACTTAACAAAAAAGGTTAACAAATGCTTGTGTGAACACAGGATAAGCTAGCTCCGGGCCAGTCTTAGCCTAGGGCTAAGATAGCCCGGGGCTAAGAACAATACCGTGTGAAAAGGAAGCCATTGCCATTGTAATCCATACATTATTTATTTTCTATTTCTTCAGCAGATACAGTGATCAAAATAGTAATTTTGTTTTCATACATTTTGTAATTCAGAAAATAATTGCCAAATAATTGCCATTGTCAAGTCAAAGAAGCAGCCTTTTTTCTCCCCTACCTTTATGAGTTTTGACTGTCTCATACACTGAGACAAAATTGCTTGGGAAAACCTTCTCCAAATCAATCTCGGTTTGCCTCAAACTGTCTATCTTTGATTTCCCTGGACTCTCATTTTTTGAAGGCAATCTGTTTTCTTTTTTCTTGTACTGTAGGTCCATAAATAGAAATATAACCATTTGCATAGCAAAAAAAAACTTCCATGCCACCCCAAAAAGGACCTCAACTTTCCACTTGCCTTAACAGATTATATCATCCATTAGAGTTGTGAGTGTTGTTTGCATTGGTACAATCTCCAGAAAAAGGCACACAAGCTTAGGGCTCATTTGTTTTGCACATGCAATACAATTTTTTACTCAGCAGTCTGAGATGGATTTGCACCTATTGGGAGAAAACGTGACTCTCACAGTCCCTAGGGAACTTTAGCACGCCATGCTAGTGGTCATCCGCGACCATACTCTGGGAGGCAGGCTTTTGCGAAAATTGAGGAAGAGAGGGGGAAAAAGGAAAAAAGAGAGACAGAGGGAGAGAGAGAGAGAGCTGTGGTTTCATTAGACTGTGCCTGGTCAGCTGTGCCATTGGCAGATATGCCAGTGCATCGAGGCACACGTGGCCAAGTAGCCTGCCTGGCTGCGTTTCCCTACTGCCCCAGACCCCTTGTGCTGGCGACGAAGAGATAATTCCACTCGCCCAGGGCTCTTCAGAATGAGGTCCTGGTGATATGAGTTCTTCCTGATTGCTATCCACTGTGGCAGCATGGGCCTGTGGGAGGGGGCTGGATTACAGCGGACGGCGCTGACACTCTCCAAGCTGAAGCGTGTCATTAAACAGTAAATCACTCTGATTGAAAAACGCATCATCTCCCAGCATCCTGTTTACAAAGCAAGACCTGCTCCACAGGCCCAGATTGTGTTCTTCTGCAGCATAAATCAAGAGCCAGTCATACTCCTGGTTCACCCCACTCAGAGCACTTCTCAACCAACCCCTTTGGAAATTGATTCAATGACAAATCATCGCATACTGAACCCTATTATTTGGGGGATAAAAATGTACTTTTCATGGACTCATACTAGTCATGGATTCATCATGATTCTCTTGGTGTTTGTAAGTTGTGACAAACATAACGCTCAGTCATGCAGCAATTATGTGTAGCATCATTGTGCTTCCAGATATCATTTGCTGTCAGGAATGCCATTTAGATTGTTAGTGCCACAGGAAATGAAGCATTTTGGAGCAAAAAGATGCACTCTACATTTAGGCTTCATAGAGACTGATGCTTAGAATGTTAGAATAACCACTTTGAGTTCTTTAAAATGGTTATGTCCACACAACAAACTGTTACAATAATGTTGCAAAGGACAACCACCTGAATAACTAAACTACTTTCTAAAATGTTATAGATTATAGGATTCAGTTACGATATCATGATAGCTGGATTGTGTTGGTGAAATGTTCTTCTTCTGATCTAATTTCTCACAATGTTTTTCTTTCTGAGTTGGAGTTGACCTTCATTGACCCACTCCGATGTGCAGATTGGGCTGAGAGACAAGAGGCAATGTTCCCAGCATCAGCTCAGCCGCCTCTCTACTCAACAGCTTTAATTGACACCAGCGAGTGTCTCATATTACACATTATCAGAGTGTGGAAAGTCTGCATCTACATTTTATATTTATAGATTCACATATTATATATTTTTTATATTCAGACTAAGGCCTTGGCTGAATGATGAAATAGTTTACCATTTAATGGAACATATTGATCAGAACTAGTATTTCTGCTCATTACATGTATGCCTTTCACCATAAGTGAAAAGGCAGGAGTGAACAAATTACCAGAAAAATACTTGCTGCTTAGAAGTCATTGAAGTGGTGAAAACATGCAGAGCCCTTTGGGCATTCTGTTGTATTAATAGAGTATTAATGCCGTATTATATAGTTGCTCAGTACCCATCCCTACTCCCTGTTTTTGGGGGCAAGCTTATGTTATACTGCAGTTCAAAAGAATGCAATGTAGGTGTCAGCTTAACCTCGACAGAAACAATAAATGAAACATGGACCAAATACATTTTCTGGTGTCCTGCTACTATGGTATCACCAGTCTTTGTTCTCAACAAGCATCATCTACATGAAACACTACATATTGTCATTACAGTTTCTGCTCTCACTCTCCCCCTCTTTTGACATGATATTGCTGAAACATGTCCTAGACACTACAAATCAGCTCTCTTTGTTTATGCAGCTTTCAAGGCAGGGAGAAGGAGACCCGGTGGAGCACTAACTCTGCCATACATTTTTCTCATACAGTCAGTTGCACTGACATCTATATAGTAGGACATTTTGGGCCGCACGATAGCGTGACATTTTGGGCCGGTTAATCATTGGGAATGGTTTTGTTTTCTCATTGCAGTTGAGCAAATTGCTGTTAATAATGGAAGAAAGCATAGTTTGCAGCCCTCATTAGATGTTGTTCTAACAACGTCTCTGATGGAGCGCCTCAGACGGAGGCCTCGTCTGCCTCTACAACCAGTTAACATGAGCCAATTAAAGCCATGCACTCTGCAGCCTCTCCACAGTGTTTTATGTTACCCAACAATGATAATGCAGTCTGCCGCTTTATTGCACAAAGATTTTGATGTTATGGAGGTGTACACTTACACTACTTTACACTTACTGTAGCTTATGTTTAGAGTTTTAGTAAGGGATCTGCGCTGATGGCAGCAGTTCGTATCAACCCAGCACCACACCAGTTCCATGGTATTATAACTACCGCAGTTGTTCATGTCAGTCTGGAGACAGTGTGCTTTAGTCAGTGCCTGAGGAGCCATGATGATGTATTCATTGTGCTTGGCTGTGTGACATCTGATGGTAGAATCAGTCCAACTGAACTACTGATTCATAAGGATAGGAACAGATGGTGGTGAGAAAGGATATAATTGTATCTGCTCAGCTTCCTCAGAATGTAGGGCTTATGGCACTTGAAGGATCAATATTGTGCAGTACTAGCATTAAAACAGAATGTAAGCCTCCCTGTTGAATTTAAGCCCAGCTAAACCTGAGGTGTTTCTACACAGACAGACAGACCTTGTCAGAGCTTACTGGAGATATCCACCACATGACACTAAAGATGGAATTTCTTCACTGAAACTTGGTATTATGAAGTAAATTCAAAAGCAGAGCTCATATTGAATAGTACCTTCCTAAAAAAATGTAATTGTCTCCAAAGGAAATTGATTTGCCCAGCTTCTGCCTGGCCTATGTCCAAATCCTGCAGCTGCCCCTCTTCAACTTGTACACAAGACAAAATTATATGCTTATCAGGAATGCAGTGATGGGGGAAATATCGACACAGTTACATATCACAATGTTATTTTAGACAATATTGCATCGATACTTTGAATCGAAACGTGTGTATATATACAGTACCAGTCAAAAGTTTGGACACACCTACTCATTCAAGGGTTTTTCTTTATTTTTACTATTTTCTACGTTATAGAATAATAGTGAAGACATCAAAACTATGAAATAACATATATGGAATCATGTAGTAACCAAAAAAGTGTTAAACAAATTAAAATATATTTTATGTTTGAGATTCTTCAAAGTAGCCACCCTGTGCCTTGATGACAGCTTTGCACACTCTTGGCATTCTCTCAACCAGCTTCACCTGGAATACTTTTCCAACATTCTTGAAGGAGTTCCCACATATTCTGAGCACTTGTTGACTGCTTTTCCTTTACTCTGTGGTCCAACTCATCCCAAACCATCTCAATTGGGTTGATGTTAGGTGATTGTGGAGACCAGGTCATCTGACGCAGCACTCCTTCTTGGTCAAATAGCCCTTACACCGCCTGGAGGTGTGTTGGGTCATTGTCCTGTTGAAAATCAAATGATAGTCCCACTAAGCACAAAACAGATGGGATAGCGTGTTGCTGCAGAATGGTGTGGTAGCCATGCTGGTTAAGTGTGCCTTGAATTATAAATAAATCACTGACAGTGTCACCAGCAAAGCACCACCATCACACCTCCTCCTCCATGCTTCACGTTGGGAACCACACATGTGGAGATGATACGTTCACCTACTCTGCGTCTCACAAAGACATGGCGGTTTGAACCAAAAATCTCAAATTTGGACTCATCAGACCAAAGGACAGATTTCCAAGTCAGCAAGTCTCTTCTTATTATTTGTGTCCTTTAGTTGTGGTTTCTTTGCAGCAATTCGACCATGAAGGCAGTCTCCTCTGAACAGTTGATTTTGAGATTTGTCTGTTACTTTAACTCTGTGAAGCATTGGGCTGGTAACTCTAATGAACTTATCCTCTGCAGCAGAGGTAACTCTGGGTCTTCCTTTCCTTTGGCAGTCCTCATGAGAGCCAGTTTCATCATAGCGCTTGATGGTTTTTTGCGACTGCACTTGAAACGTTCAAAGTTCTTGAAATTTTCCGGATTGACTGTCCTTCATGTCTTAAAGTAATGATGGACTGTCATTTCTCTTTGCTTATTTGAGCTGTTCTTGCCATAATATGGACTTGGTCTTTTACCAAATAGGGCAATCTTCTGTATACCACCCCTACCTTATCACAACACAACTGATTGGCTCAAATGCATTAAGAAGGAAAGAAATTCCGCAAATTAACTATTAACAAGGCACACATGTTAATTGAAATGCATTCCAGGTGACTACCTCATGAAGCTGGTTGAGAGAATGCCAAGAGTGTAAAAACCTATTGAGGGACAGCTATTGCGGAACTGTGGAGGGATCTTGGAGGTTTCGGGTTCACGTTTTTTGGCCTGGTGGTAGATCGGTGAACATGCCCTTGAGCAGGGCATTGATCCTGGATGCTTTTGTGTGTCGTTCCGAATGGGAACCTGTTGGATGACTGGTATGATGTAGTTGTTGAGTGGCTTCACTGCAAGTATATTGTATGTTTCAAATATTCAATGAATAAAAAAAATCTAATTTTTTAAAAATAGTGTAAAAAGCTGTCATCAAGACAAAGGGTGGATACTTTGAAGAATCTCAAATACAAAATATTTTTGGATTTGTTTAACACTTTTTTTGTTTCTACATGATTGTAGAAACAATGTAGAGAAAAAATTGAGAAAAACCCTTCAATGAGTAGGTGTGTCCAAACGTTAGACTGGTGCTGTATATACAGTGCATTCGGAAAGTATTCAGACCCCTTGACTTTTTTCACATTTTGTTACGATGCAGTCTTTTTCTAAAATGGATTATATCATTTTGTTTCCCTCATCAGTCTATACACAATACCCCATAATGACGAAGCAAAAACAGGATGTTCGATTTTTTTTACAAATGTATAAAAAACATCAACTGAAATATCACATTTACATAAGTATTCAGTCCCTTTACTCAGTACTTTGATGAACAACTTAGGCAGCTATTATATCCTTGAGTCTTCTTGGGTATGACGCTACAAGCTTGGCACACCTGCATTTGGGGAGATTCTCCCAATCTTCTTTGCAGATCCTCTCATGCTCTGTCAAGTTGGATGGGGAGCATCGCCGCACAGCTATTTTCAGGTCTCTCCAGAGATGTTCAAGGACATTCAGAGGCTTGTCCCGAAGCCACTCCTGCTTTGTCTTGGCTTGTGTGCTTAGGATCACTGTCCTGTTGGAAGGTGAACTTTCACTCCAGACTGAGGTCCTGAGGGCTCTGTAGCAGGTTGTCATCAAGGACCTCTATGTACTTTGCTCCGTTCATCTTTCCCTTAATCCTGACTAGTCTTCCAGTCCCTGTTGCTGAAAAACATCCCCACAGCATGATGCTGCCACCACCATGCTTCACCGTAGGGATGGTGCCAGGTTTCCTCCAGACGTGACGCTTGGCATTCAGGCCAAATAGTTCAATTTTGGTTTCATCAGACCAGATCTTGTTTCTCATGGTCTGATAGTCCTTTAGGTGCCTTTTGGCAAACTTTAATCTGGCAGTCATGTGCCTTTTACTGAAGTGTGGCTTCCAATACTAGCTTCCAATACTCTACTCAGCAAACTGGATGCAGTCTATCACAGTGCAATCCGTTTTGTTACCAAATCCCTTTATACCACCCACCACTGCGACCTGTATGCTCTAGTCGGCTGGCCCTCACTACATATTCGTCGTCAGACCCACTGGCTCCAGGTCATCTATAAGTCTATGCTAGGTAAAGCTCCTCCTTATCTCAGTTCACTGGTCTTCATAACAACACCCACCCGTAGCACATGTTCCAGCAGGTATATCTCACTGATCATCCCCAAAGCCAACACCTCATTTGGCCGCCTTTCCTTCCAGTTCTCTGCTGCCAGTGACTGGAACGAATTGCAAAAATAGCTGAAGCTGAAGACTTATATTTCTCTCACCAACTTTAAACATCTGCTATGTGAGCAGCTAACCGATCGCTGCAGCTGTACATAGTCCATCTGTAAATAGCCCACCCAATCTACCTACCTCATCCCCAAACTGTTTTTATTTACTTTTCTGCTCTTTTGCACAGTAACTCTACTTGCACATCATCATCTGCTCATTTATCACTCCAGTGTTCATCTGCTAAATTGTAATTCTTCGCTACTATGGCCTATTTATTACCTATTATCATGCCTTTTGCACACATTGTATATAGACTTTTTTTTCTACTGTGTCATTGACTTGTTTATTGTGTTATTGGCTTGTTTATTGTTTATTCCATGTTATTCCATGTGTAACTCTGTGTTGCTGTCTGTGTCACACTGCTTTGCTTTTTCTTGGCCAGGTCGCAGTTGTAAATGAGAACTTGTTCTCGACTAGCCTACCTGGTTAAATAAAGGTGAAATAAAAAAATAATAAAAATAGTTGGCTATACCTGTGCCAAAACTGGTATACACTGAGTGCACAAACCATTAGGAACACCTTTCAAATATTGAGCTGCAACCCCTTTTGCCCTCAGTACATCCTCAATTCATCGGAGCCTGGACTCTACAAGGTGTCGAAAGTGTTCCACAGGGATGCTGGCACATGTTTACTCCAATATTTCCCACAGAGTTGTGTCAAGTTGGCTGGTACTGGACCTCTACTCCGAATAGCTTGTTTCATCTCATCCCACTGATGCTCAATTGGATTGAGATCTGGTGACTTGGCAGGCCACTGTAGTAAGCTGAATTCACTGCCATGTTCATGGAACCATCCTAGCCTTGTGGCATGGGGCATTATTCTGCTGAAAAAATCAATTTGCAGATGGTTACACTGCTGCCATGAAGGGATGCACCTGATTGGCAATGATGTTCAGATATCCTGTGGCATTCAAACGTTGCTCCACTTTTATCAAGGGGCCCAATATGTGCCATGTAAACACACCCACACCCTCACATCACCAGCCTACAATGTTGATATGCGGCATGATGGATACATGTACTCGTGGTTTTCTCAAAAACTCTAGTCCTCCCATCAGCGTGAAACAGCAGGCACCGGGATTAATCAGACCAGGCAATGTTTTTTCCAATTCGCCAGTGTCCAGTGTTTTCATTCCATATCCCATAGCAACTGCTGTTTTTTGCTGAAAGAAGTGTAACTCCAGGGGGTGCTGAGGAGATTTTTGTCGACGTAGCACCCCCTGATAAATTTCTATTTATTAGTGGGGTGCTACTGCACCCTCAGCACCCCTACTTCTCATGGCTATGGCTTCATCTCCTTTCTTTTTATCCTGAAAAATTCCTCAGTCTTTGCTGATGTCAAGCATACCCTTAGCACGATACAGTCACCACCGTGCTTGAAAATAAGGAGGCAGTTACTAAGTGATGTGTTGTGTTGGATTTCCACCAAACCTAAAGCTTTGCCTTTAGGCCAAAAAGTCTATACCTTTGCTGTGTTTCTTTTTCAGCTAAGTTGTATTCTTCTTTTCACTCTTTCATTGAGGTCATTATTGTGGAGTCGCTACAATTTTGTTGAACCATCCTCATGATCACTAACTACAGTGCCATCAGAAAGTATTCACACACCTTGACTTTTTCCATGTTTCATTGTGTTACAGCCTGAATTTAAAATGGATTACATTGAGCTTGTGTCACTGGCCTACACACAATACCCCTACATACAATAACTTATTTAAAAGTGAAAAGCTGAAATGTCTTGAGTCAATAAGTATTCAACCCCTTTGTTATGGCAAGCCTAAATAAGTTCAGGAGTAAACATTTGCTTAACAAGTCACATAATAAGTTAAATGGACTGACTCTGTGTGCAGTAATAGTTTATAACATTATTTTTTTTATGACTACCTCATCTCTGTACCCCACAAATACAATTATCTGTAAGATCCCTCAGTCGAGCAGTGAATTTTCAAACACAGATTCAACCACAAAAACAAGGGAGGTTTACCAATGCCTCACAGAGAAGGACACCTATTGGTAGATGGGTAAAAAAAACTGACATTGAATATCCCTTTGACCATGGTGAAGTTATTAATTACACTGGATGGTGTATCAATACACCCAGTCACAACAAAGATACAGACGTCATTCCTAACTCTGTTTCCGAAGAGGAAGGAAACTGCTCAGGGATTTCAGCAAGAGGCCAATGGTGATTTTAAAACCGTCACAGAGCTTAATGACTGTGATAGTAGACACCTGAGGAAGGATCAACAACATTGTAGTTACGCCAGAATACTAACATTAATGACAGAGTGAAAAGAAGGAAGCCTCTACAGAATATAAACAATACAAAACATACATTCTGTTTGCAGTAAGGCACTAAAGTAAAACTTCAAATTATGTGGCAAAGAAATTATCTTAATGTCCTGAATACAACATGTTATATATTTGGGGCAAAAACAAGACTTTACTGAGTACCAGTGGCGGTCAGTGCCATTTATGATGAGGGCGTACATAAAAAAAAAATAATGAGCATGGCCTTATTTCTATTACAGCATATTGGATGACTGTCATTCATATTTCATTCACCCAGTTCAATGTAACATTGACAGGTTTAGGCTACATAATACTCAAATTGTACCTATACCCATCATGAGGTTTCTACAACCTAGCCTATGAATGAAAGTTTACAACGTAGATGCACACAGGTTGAGAGCAAAATTTGAGGCTAACATAGCATCCCTCTATGTGAGCCGGGTGTTTGAGTAGGCTAAACTAGACAGCTGCATTTGCTGGCTAAGTAAGTGAAACTGAAAGTGAAAATAAATGACCAAATCTCTCTTTCTCTCTCTCTTGCTTCTCCTTCATTTTTTAAGAAATTCATTTGTTGAAAACTGGTCAACTATTGTCTCTCTCTTTGAGTCAACTACTTACATTTTATGCACTGCAGTGCTAGCTAGCTGTAGCTTATGCTTTCAGTACTAGATTTATTTTCAGAACATTTGATTGGGTGGACACCATGTCAGTTCATGCTGCATGAGCTCTGACAGGTTGGATGACGTCCTCCGGAAGTTGTCATAATTACTGTGTAAGTCTATGGAAGAGGGTGAGAACCAAGAGCCTCCTAGGTTTTGTATTGAAGTAAAAGTACCAAGAGGAGGACTGAAGCTTGCTGTCATCCGGCTACAGCATGATTCTACCCTACAGAGTGCTGTTAAGGCTACAGTAGACCATTGCAAAACAGAGTTTTAATCAATTATTTGGTGACATGAATATGAGTCTGTCATACCAACATGTTTCAAGCAGACCACCATAGTCGCTGTGCCCAAGAACACTAAGGTCACCTGCTGTCACATCCTGACCAGTATAAGGGGTTATTTGTTATTCTAGTTTGGTCAGGACGTGGCAGGGGGTGTTTGTTTCATGTGGTTTGGGCTAGGTATTTAGGTAGAGGGGTATTTGTTTTATATGGTTCGGGGTGTGTGTGTACTTAGAGGGGTGTTGTATTTATGTGTTCCGGGGTTTTTGGTTTATGTTCTTGTTTTTGTATTCTAGGTTGTCTTTGCACTGCTGTTAGTTTAGCCTGCAAAACTGTCGTTCCTTGTTTATTGTTTTTCGTGTTCACTTATAAATAAATAATGATGAGCACGCAACCCGCTGCGCCTTGGTCTAATCTCTTCGACTACCGTGACAGAACTACCCACCAACCACGGACCAAGCAGCGGGGTAAGGAGCAGGAGGAAGAAGGATGGACATGGGCGGAGATGAGGATGAGCATTTCCAGGGCTATGGAGGAGTTAAGGGAGCCCGAGAGGCAGCCCCAATAATATTTTGGGGGGGGCACACTGGTAGTTTGGCTGGGCGAGGATTGAGCCCCAAGCCAAACCCCCGTGCCTTTTTTAGGCGACATATGACTGGATAGGTCCCGTGCTTAGGGGTGGTGCGTACTGTGGCGAGGCCAGGTATTTTCAGGCCGGTGTGCGCAGTGCCAGCGCCCCGCATTTGCCAGGGGGAAGTGGGCACCCAGCCCGTACGAGTGGTGCTAGTTCTGCACTCGAGACCGCCAGTGCGCCTCCACGGTCCAGTGTTTCCTGCTCGTCGTACTAGCCTTGAAGTGCGTGTCTCGAGTCTGATACCTCCAGTACCAGCACCACGCACTAGGCTTCCAGTGCATCAGCCCAGTCCAGTATGTCCTATTCCCGCTCCCCGCACTAGCCCTGAGGTGCGTGTCTCCAGGCTGGTACCTCCACTACTAGCCCCACGCATCAGGCTTCAAGTGCGTCAGCCCAGTCTCGAGCTTCTGAAGACGGTGCCCCGTCCAGAGTGTCTGACGACAGTGCCCCGTCCAGAGTATCCGGCGACAGTACCCCGTCCAGAGTGTTCGACGACAGTGCCCCGTCCAGAGTATCCGGCGACAGTACCCCGTCCAGAGTGTTCGACGACAGTGCCCCGTCCAGAGTATCCGACGACAGTGCCCCGTCCAGAGTATCCGACGACAGTGCCCCGTCCAGAGTATCCGGCGACAGTACCCCGTCCAGAGTATCCGGCGACAGTACCCCGTCCAGAGTATCCGGCGACAGTACCCCGTCCAGAGTGTTCGACGATAGTGTGCAGTCCAGGACCGAGTGAGACGGCCTACAGTCCGGGACCGAGTGAGACGGCCTGCAGTCCGGGACCGAGTGAGACGGCCTACAGTCCGGGACCGAGTGAGTTGGCCTACAGTCCGGGACCGAGTGAGTCGGCCTACAGTCCGGAACCGAGTGAGTCGGCCTACAGTCCGGAACCGAGTGAGTCGGCCTACAGTCCGGAACCGAGTGAGTCTGCCTACAGTCCGGAACCGAGTGAGTCTGCCTACAGTCTGGAGCTCCCAGAGTCAGCCTACAGTCTGGAGCTGACCAGTATAAGGGGTTATTTGTTATTTCAGTTTGGTCAGGACGAGGCAGGGGGTGTTTGTTTCATGTGGTTTGGGCTAGGTATTTAGGTAGAGGGGTATTTGTTTTATATGGTTCGGGGTGTGTGTGTACTTAGAGGGGTGTTGTATTTATGTGTTCCGGGGTTTTTGGTTTATGTTCTTGTTTTTGTATTCTAGGTTGTGTTTGCACTGCTGTTAGTCCTCCTCCCCCCCACCCCCCCCTCCTCCCTCTCTGCGGATGACTTCGTCAACCATTTTGAAAAGAAGGGTTGACGACATCCGATCCTCGTTTGCTAAGTCAAACGACACCGCTGGTCCTGCTCACACTGCCCTACCCTGTGCTTTGACCTCTTTCTCCCCTCTCTCTCCAGATGAAATCTCGCGTCTTGTGACGGCCGGCCGCCCAACAACCTGCCCACTTGACCCTATCCCCTCCTCTCTTCTCCAGACCATTTCCGGAGACCTTCTCCCCTACCTCACCTCGCTCATCAACTCATCCTTGACCGCTGGCTACGTCCCTTCCGTCTTCAAGAGAGCGAGAGTTGCACCCCTTCTGAAAAAACCTACACTCGATCCCTCCGATGTCAACAACTACAGACCAGTATCCCTTCTTTCCTTTCTCTCCAAAACTCTTGAACGTGCCGTCCTTGGCCAGCTCTCTTGCTATCTCTCTCAGAATGACCTTCTTGATCCTAATCAGTCAGGTTTCAAGACTGGGCATTCAACTGAGACTGCTCTTCTCTGTGTCACGGAGGCTCTCCGCACTGCTAAAGCTAACTCTCTCTCCTCTGCTCTCATCCTTCTAGACCTATCTGCTGCCTTTGATACTGTGAACCATCAGATCCTCCTCTCCACCCTCTCCGAGCTGGGCATCTCTGGCGCGGCCCACGCTTGGATTGCGTCCTACCTGACAGGTCGCTCCTACCAGGTGGTGTGGCGAGAATCTGTCTCCGCACCACGTGCTCTCACCACTGGTGTCCCCCAGGGCTCTGTTCTAGGCCCTCTCCTATTCTCGCTATACACCAAGTCACTTGGCTCTGTCATATCCTCACATGGTCTCTCATATCATTGCTATGCAGATGACACACAATTAATCTTCTCCTTTCCCCCTTCTGACAACCAGGTGGCGAATCGCATCTCTGCATGTCTGGCAGACATATCAGTGTGGATGACGGATCACCACCTCAAGCTGAACCTCGGCAAGACGGAGCTGCTCTTCCTCCCGGGGAAGGACTGCCCGTTCCATGATCTCGCCATCACGGTTGACAACTCCCTTGTGTCCTCCTCCCAGAGTGCTAAGAGCCTCGGCGTGACCCTGGACAACACCCTGTCGTTCTCCACTAACATCAAGGCGGTGACCCGATCCTGTAGGTTCATGCTCTACAACATTCGCAGAGTACGACCCTGCCTCACACAGGAAGCGGCGCAGGTCCTAATCCAGGCACTTGTCATCTCCCGTCTGGATTACTGCAACTCGTTGTTGGCTGGGCTCCCTGCCTGTGCCATTAAACCCCTACAACTCATCCAGAACGCCGCAGCCCGTCTGGTGTTCAACCTTCCCAAGTTCTCTCATGTCACCCCGCTCCTCCGCTCTCTCCACTGGCTTCCAGTCGAAGCTCGCATCCGCTACAAGACCATGGTGCTTGCCTATGGAGCTGTGAGGGGAACGGCACCTCCGTACCTTCAGGCTCTGATCAGGCCCTACACCCAAACAAGGGCACTGCGTTCATCCACCTCTGGCCTGCTCGCCTCCCTACCTCTGAGGAAGCACAGTTCCCGCTCAGCCCAGTCAAAACTGTTCGCTGCTCTGGCACCCCAATGGTGGAACAAGCTCCCTCACGACGCCAGGACAGCGGAGTCAATCACCACCTTCCGGAGTCACCTGAAACCCCACCTCTTTAAGGAATACCTGGGATAGGATAAAGTAATCCTTCTAACCCCCCCTTAAAGATTTAGATGCACTATTGTAAAGTGGTTGTTCCACTGGATATTATAAGGTGAATGCACCAATTTGTAAGTCGCTCTGGATAAGAGCGTCTGCTAAATGACTTAAATGTAAATGTAATGTAGCCTGCAAAACTGTCGTACTGTCGTTTCTTGTTTATTGTATTTGTGTTCACTTATAATTAAATAATGATGAGCACGCAACCCGCTGCGCCTTGGTCTAATCTCTTCGACTACCGTGACACCTGCCTAAATGACTACCGATCCGTAGCACTCACATCTGTAGCCATGAAGTGCTTTGAAAGGCCAGTCATGACTCCCATCAACACCATTATCCCAGAAACCCTAGACCCACTCCAATTTGCATACCGCCCCAACAGATCCACAGATGATGCAATCTCTATTACACTCCACACTGCCCTTTCCCACCTGGACAAAAGGAGCACCTATGTGAGAATGCTATTCATTGACTACAGCTGAGCGTTCAACATCATAGTCATAGCTCATCACTAAGCTAAGGACCCTGGGACTAAACACTTCCCTCTGCAATTGGATCCTGGACTTCCTGACGGGCCTCCCCCAGGTGGTAAGGGTAGGTAACAACACGTCTGCCACGCTGATCCTCAACATGGGGTCCCCTCAGGGGTGCATGCTCAGTCCCCTCCTGTACTCCCTGTTCACCCATGACTGCATGGCCAGGCACAACTCCAAAATCATCATGAAGTTTGCAGATGACACAACAGTGGTAGGCCTGATCACCGACAACAATGAGACAGCCTGTATGGAGGGGGTCAGAGACCTGGTGGTGTGGTTCCAGGATAACAACCTCTCCCTCAACGTGATCAAGACAAAGGAGATGATTGTGGACTACAGGAAAAGGAGGACCGAGCATGCCCCCATTCTCATCGATGAGGCTGTAGTGGAGCAGGTTGAGAGTTTCAAGTTCCTTGATGTCCACATCACCAACAAACTATCATGATCCAAACACACCAAGACAGTCGTGAAGAGGGCATGACCATGCCTATTCCCACTAAGGAGACTGAAAAGATTTGGCATGGGTCCTTAGACCCTCAAAACGTTCTACAGCTGCACCATGGAGAGTATCCTGACTGGTTGCTTCACTGCCTGGTATGGCAACTGCTCAGCCTCCGACCGCAAGGCACTACAGAGGGTACATCACTGGGGCCAAGCTTCCTGCCATCTAGGACTTCTATACCAGGCGGTGTCAGAGGAAGGCCCAAAAAATTGCCAGACTCCAGCCACCCTAGTCATAGACTGTTCTCTCTACTACCTCACGGCAAGCTGTACCGAAGCACCAAGTCTAGGTACAAAAGGCTTCTTAACAGCTTCTACCCCCAAGCCATAAGACTCCTGAACAGCTAATGAAATCGCTTCCCGGACTATTTGCATTTCCCCCAACCCCATTTTTATGCTGCTGCTACTCTCTGTTTATTATCCATGAATAGTCACTTTACCTCTACCTACATGTACATATTACCTCAATTACCTCAACTCACCGGTGCCCCTGCACATTGACTCTGTACTGCCACTCCCTGTGTATAGCCTCACTACTGTTATTTTATTGTTGCTCGTTAATTATTTTTTATTTGTATTATTTTTTATTTTATTGACTTATTTTTTACTTCAGTTTATTTTACAAAATACTTTCTTAAAATGTTTTTTTTTCTTCTTAAAACTGCATTGTTGCGTTTGTAAGTAAGCATTTCACTGTAAGGTCTACACATGCTGTATTCTGCACATGTGACAAATACAGATTGATTTGATTTGATTTGGATATATCTGTATCAGCTTTGTACATATGGATTTGGGGATTTTCTCCCATTCTTCCTTGCAGATTTTCTTAAGCTGTGTTAAGTTCAACGGGGAGCATCGATGAACAGCAATCTTCAAGTCTTTTCACAGATGTTTAATGGGATTCAAGTCTTGGCTTTTGCTGGGCCACTCAAGGACATTCACATTCTTGTTCTGAAGCTATTCCAGTGTTGCTTTGGCTGTATGCTTGGGGTCATTGTCCTGTTGAAACGTAAATATTTGCCCCAGTTTAAGGTAATTTGCACTCTGAAGCAGGTTCTCATCAAGGATTTTCCTGTATTTGGCTCCATTCATTGTTCCATCTATCCTTACCAGCCGCCCCGTCCCTGCTGCTGAAAAGCATCCCCATAGCATGATGTTGTCACGACAGTGCTTCACGGTAGGGATGGTGTTAGACGGGTGATGAACTGAGCCTGGTTTTATCCAGATATAGTGTTCTGAATTCAGGCCAAAGTGTAAAATGTTTGTCTCATCAGACCACAGAATCTTTTGCCTTATGCTCTCAGAATCATTCACGTGCCTTTTTGCGAACTCCTGGCGTGCTGTCATGTGCCTTTTTCTCAGGAGTGGCTTCTGTCTGGCCCCTCTCCCATAAATCCCAGATTGGTGAAGTGCTGTAGAGACTATTCTCCTTCTGGCAGGTTCTCCCATCTCTGCCAAGGAACTGTAGTTCTGTCAGAGTGGTCATTGGTTTCTTGGTCACCTCCCTGATCAAGGTCCTTCTTGCCCGGTTGCTCTGTTTGGTCGGATGGCCAGCTCTAGGCAAAGTCTAGGTAGTTCCATATGTTTTTAATTCCCAATGCTGGAGACCACAGCACTTTTGGAAACTTTCAAAACTCTAAGAATTGTTTTATACCCTTCCCCAGATATACAGTATGCCTCATTACAATTCTATCTTGGAGATCTATGGACAGTTCCTTGGACTTCATGGTATAGGTTCTGCTCTGACATGCACTGTCAACTGTAGGACCTTCTGTAGACAGGTGTATTTCTTTCTAAATAATGTCCAAACAATTGAATTGGTTGTAATGACATCAAGTTGTAGTGACATCTCAAGAATGATCAAGGGAAATTGGATGGACCTGAGCTCAATTTGGAGTGTCATTGCAAGGGGCGTGAATACTTACGTAAATTAGATATTTTTGTAAAACGTGTTTCACTTTGTCATTATGGGGTATTGTGTGTATATGGATGCAAAAAAAATCTATTTAATACATTTTTGATTCTGGCTGTAACACAACAAAATGTGGAATAAGTCAAGGGGTATGAATACTTTCTGAAGGCACTGTATGTGGAACTGCATTATTCATACAGTGATAAGTTTCCACAGCCTCTACTGTGACATTTGCCATTTAGACGAGGCATGATAGACTCTTTCCCCTGGTGAGTGACATTGCATCCCACTGACTCAGTTGACATTTCCATGGTTACATTTTTTATTTCCCTTCAACATGTGAGAGTTGCATCCATTTAAAGAGAACTCACAGGGAGGGATGCCAGTACTGTACGAGCCGTGGCTGGGCTCCTTATGTCTTAGAGAGCAATGTGGAGCGTCGGTACTAAGTGGTTGGGATTTGCTCGAAGAGCATCAGCTCGTGTTAATGACCTGTAGTCTTCAGCAGGGCTTATCCATTCAAATCAACGCCACAGAGAGGATTTCTCAAGTCTGATGATTAAAGTAAGATTCTGTATCATTGTATGGAGGTGCTTTAAAAAGTTGAGACCTTAGTCTTTCCTCAAGCTGTGGAGCTTTAAGGGCGTCACTTTAAGGGCCTGTCACTTTAAGGGCCTGTCACTTTAAGGGCCTGTCACTTTAAGGGCCTGTTGACTATGACAAGCAACACACTATCACAATTAATGTGTGTAGAATTATATTACAGCATGTCAGACTTATCACGTTTAATTGCATACAAGTTTGGATCCTTTTAAATAGTTTTCTAACATACATTAAGCAGTTGGCTTTCCATAGCAAACATACTGCTAGAGACGTTTGAAAACTGAGATTAGGGTTTTCTACACAAGTGCATTGGCATCACTCATTAAATCAAATCAAATGTATTTATGAAGCCCTTCTTACATCAGCTGATATCTCAAAGTGCTATACAGAAACCCAGCCTAAAATGCCAAATAGCAAGCAATGCAGGTGTAGAAGCAAGGTGGCTTGGAAAAACTCCCTAGAAATGCCAGAACCTAGGAAGAAACCTCGAGAGGAACCAGGCTATGAGGGGTGGCCAGTCCTTTTCTGGCTGTGCCGGGTGGAGATTATATCAGAACATGGCCAAGATGTTCAAATGTTCATAGATGACCAGCAGGGAGGGTCAAATAATAATGATCACTGTGGTTGTCGAGGGTGCAACAGGTCAACACCTCAGGAGTAAATGTCAGTTGGCTTTTCATAGCCGATCATTCAGAGTATCTCTGCTGTCTCTAGAGAGTTGAAAACAGCAGGTCTGGGACTGGTAGGACGTCCGGTGAACAGGTCAGGGTTCCATAGCCACAGGCTGAACAGTTGAAACTGGAGCAGCAGCACGGCCAGGTGGATGGGAGACAGCAAGGAGTCATCAGGCCAGGTAGTCCTGAGGCATGGTCCTAGGGCTCATGTCCTCCAAGAGAGAGAAAGAAAGAAAGAATTAGAGAGAGAATACTTAAATTCACACAGGACACAGGATAAGACAGGAGAAGTACTCCAGATATAACAGACTGACCCTAGCCCCCCGACACATAAACTACTGCAGCATAAATACTGGAGACTGAGACAGGAGGGGTCGGGAGACACTGTGGCCCCGTCCAACGATACCCCCGGACAGGGCCAAACAGGCAGAATATAACCCCACCCACTTTGCCAAAGCACAGCCCCCACACCACTAGAGGTATCTTCAACCACCAACTTACCATCCTGAGACAAGGCCGAGTATAGCCCACAAAGATCTCTACCACGGCACAACCCAAGGGGGGGTGCCAACCCAGACAGGAAGATCACGTCAGTGACTCAACCCACTCAAGTGACGCACGCCTCCTAGGGACGGCATGGAAGAGCACCAGTCAGCCAGTGACTCAGCCCCCGTAATAGGGTTGGAGGCAGAGAATCCCAGTGGTGAGAGGGGAACCGGCCAGGCAGAGACAGCAAGGGCGGTTCGTTGCTCCAGTGCTTTTCCGTTCACCTTCACCCTACTGGGCCAGACTACACTCAATCATAGGACCTACTGAAGAGATGAGTCTTCAATAAAGACTTAAAAGTTGAGACAGAGTCTGCGTCTCTCACATGGGTAGGCAGACCATTCCATAAAAACGGAGCTCTATAGGAGAAAGCCCTGCCTCCAGCTGTTTGCTTAGAGATTCTAGGGACAGTTAGGAGGCCTGCGTCTTGTGACCGTAGCGTACGTGTAGGTATGTACGGCAGGACCAAATCGGAAAGATAGGTAGCAGCAAGCCCATGTAATGCTTTGTAGGAAAGCAGTAAAACCTTGAAATCAGCCCTTGCCTTCACAGGAAGCCAGTGTAGAGAGGAGTTGAGGAGTATGATATGATCAAATGTTTTGGTTCAAGTCAAGATTCTAGCAGCCGTGTTTAGCACTAACTAAAGTTTATTTAGTGCTGTATCTGGGTAGCGGGAAAGTAGAGCATTGCATTAGTCTAACCTAGAAGTCACAAAAGAATGGATATGTTTTCCTGCATCATTTTTGGACAGAAAGTGTCAGATTTTTGCATTGTTACGTAGATGGAAAAAAGCTGTCTTGATATGTTCGTCAAAAAATAGATCAGGGTCCAGAGTAACACCGAGGTCCTACACAGTTTTATTTGAGGCGACTGTACAACCATCAAGATTAATTGTCAGATTCAACAGAAGATCTCTTTGTTTCTTGGGACCTAGAACAAGCATCTCTGTTTTGTCCGAGTTTAAAAGTAGAACATTTGCAGCCATCCACTTCCTTATGTCTGAAACACAGGCTTCCAGCGAGGGCAATTTTGGGGCTTCACCATGTTTCATCAAAATGTACAGCTGTGTGTCATCTGCATAGCAGTGAAAGTTAACATTATATTTCCGAATGACATCACCAAGAGGTAAAATATATAGTGAAAACAATATTGGTCCTAAAACTGAACCTTGAGGAACACCGACATTTACAGTCATGTCACTTGCTGTTAAAACATGTTTTACTTTGTCATTATGGGGTATTGTGTGTACATAGATGATACAAAAAAATATTGAATACATTTTTTTATTCTGGCTGTAACAAAACAACATGTGGAATAAGTAAATGGGTATGAATGCTTTCTGAAGGCACTGTATGTGCAAGTTGGTGCTGCTTGAGAGAGGAAGTTAATCCAATGTCAAACAGCCTGATCTATGTTTTTTTCTAATTTTACACAGATAAAGCTGTTATATATAAGAATGTTCAAAGTATAGCTGAGCAAGGTTTATGTTGTTTCAGTGACATTTGTTTCACTTTAGCTATTTCTTCTCTAGTTATCATAACATAAGCGAAATTGGAGGGGAGAGAGTCGCTGAAACAACATACAAAACATGCGGAGCTTTGCACAGACTGATTTTATTTTGTTCAAATTGGTTTTGAATCCATGTATTTGTCACTGTTTTTATCTATTGGGACCTCAACAATTTGAGAAAACTTTGAATAAATCATGTTGGGCATTCAATCAGAAATAAGAGATATTGGATTTGGATGTTTACTGTGGTGTAATCCAAATCTATTTAAAATACAGAAATAATACATGTGTATACAGTACCTTACACTGCTTTTGGTCCCTTTTCTAATTAATTTAAATAAAGTGTGCAATCCCCTGAAAATGTATTCCCCATACATAGTAATGAAAAAAAAACATGTCATACATTATATAATCTATTTCAGATCAAGTCAATATTTAGAAAGTCCCACTGAAATAGACTCTATAAGTATAATAATACAACATTTCGTCAAACTAGACACATTTCCATGTTTGAAACAATCATATCAAAATGGATCAAAATGGATCAAAATGGATCAAAATGCATGTGCTGATGTTCCACTAACAGGGACCAGAGTTGGATCTAACATTGAATTGTTGATAGCAAGCTTCCTATTACAGAGCCTTCAGAAGGTATTCCTACCCCTTATTCCACATTTGTTATTTCAGCCTGAATTCAAAATGGATGAAGTCTTTTTTTCTCACCAATCTACACACAATACCCCATAATGGCAAAGTGAAAACGTGTTTTTAGAAAATGTTGCTAATTTATAGAAACTTAAATTCAGAAATATCGCAAATACATAAGTATTCACACCCTTGAGTCATTATTTTGTAGAAGCACCTTTGGCAGCGATTAAACCTGTGAGTTTTTCTGGGTAACTCTCTAAGAGCTTTATCATTGCTAGACAACCATTTTCAGGTCTTGCTATACATTTTCAAGTAGATTTAAGTCAAAACTAACTCAGCCATTCAGGAACTTTCACTGTCTTCTTGGTAAGCAACTCCAGTGTAGATTTGGCCTTGTGCTTTAGGTTATTGACCTGCTGAAAGCTGAATTCATCTCCCAGTGTCTGGTAGAAAGCAGACTGAACCAGGTTTTCCTCTAGGATTATTATGCTTGTGCTTTGCTCCATTCTGTTTATTTTTTATCCTGAAAACTCCCCAGTCCTTAGTGATTACAATCATACCCATAACATGATACAGCTACCACTATCCTTAAAAATATGGAGAGTAGTACTCAGTAATGTGTTGTATTGGATTTTCCCAAAATATACTGTAACACATTGTATTCAGGACATGCAGTTAATCGCTTTCCCACATTTTTTGCAGAATTACTTTAGTGCCTAGTTGCAAACAGGATGCATATTTTGGAATATTTTTTATTCTGTATACGCTTCCTTCTTTTCCCTCTGTAATTATTTTCCCTCTGTTAGTATTGTGGAGTAACTACAATGATGTTGATCCATCCTCAGTTTGTAACTGTTTTAAAGGTACCATCAACCTAATTGTGAAATCCCTGCGCAGTTTCTTTCCTCTCTGGCAACAGAGTTAGGAAGGACACCTGCATCTTTGCAGTGACTGGGTCTATTGATACACCATCCAAAGTGTAATTAATAACTTCACCATGCTCAAAGGGATATTCAATGTCTCCTTTTTGAATTTTTACCCATCTACCAATAGATGCCATTCTTTGCGAGGCTTTGGAAAACCTCCCATGTCTTTGTGGTTGAATCTGTTTTTGAAATTCACTGCTCAACTGAGGGACCTTACAGATAATTGTATGTGTGGGGTACATAGATGGGGTAGTCATTAAAAAATCATATTAAACAATATTTTTGCACACAGAGTGAGTCCATGCAACTTATGTGACTTGTTGAGTACATTGTTACTCCTGAACGTATTTAGGATTGCCATAACAAAGGGGTTGAATACTTATTGACTCAAGACATTTCAGCTTTTCATTTTGTATTAATTTGTAAAAATGTAGAAAAACATAATTCCACTTTGACATTATGGGGTATTGTGTGCAGGCCATTTCAATTCAGGCTCTAACACAACAAAATGTGTAAAAAGTGAAGAGTTGTGAATACTTTCTGAAGGCACTGTATATATTCATGAAGTGACGTTACAAACCATACTCATTATTTCTGTCTTCTGCCCTATAGGATATTTGACAGTAACCATTGAGCCCCTTCCTCCTGTTGTTGTGGGAGAGACTGTCACCCTGAAGTGCAACTTCAAGACTGATGGAAGACTTCGAGAGATTGTGTGGTATAGGGTGAGTAAAGCTGCAAGTTCATACACTATACTGTATATGCATGCCATGTACACCAGCCTTACAATACTAATCAGTGTGACTTAATCCATTTTAGTTTTATTTCATATGTTTTATATGATGTAGGTATTTAACTCTTGACCAAATGCCAATTAGCCTCTCTTCCTCTAGTGGTATAGTGTGATAAATTCCAATGTTAAGAAATAATAAGGGCCAGGTAATTCATGCCAGGTGTGAAGGGTGTCACTCTGGCTTTTGGTTAGGAATATGATTTTCCTCTCAGTTATGCCTGGATATTTTGCATAAAATAGAAGCTAATGTGACATTAATAGCAGATGATTACAGTTCAGAGGCTGGGTTTTATCTATTGAAACAATGGTGTTCCAAAGTGGTCACACCGAACCACTTGGATGGATGTCAATGAAGCAACAGCTGTCAGCTCACGGCCTGATTATTTCATTTACCCAGAACTCCCCAATTATGCGCCGGTTAGAATTATACAAGTACGCAATATGAAATATGCTATATTTCTTCTGTGGAATTCTGCAGTCATAGACAGTACCCTGGCTGATACAGTTTGGCCAAATATACATATTTGCACCCTTGCACTTTTCTTCAATAATTCCCTATTTCTTGTAAACAAGTTGAACTGAAAATACATTTTATTGGATTTTCAACATAGCAAAGCCACATTTATTTTTGTAAACTTTAGCTTACAATTTTTATTTTTGAAAATAAAGAATCACGTGGACAAAATTATTGGCACCCTGTAGCTAGTACTTGGTTGCACAGCCAAGATAACTCCCAACAAATGCTTCTTGTAGCCATCAATGAGTTTGTTGCACATTTCTACTGGCAATTTTGCACAGTCTTCAGAAGCAAACTGCTCTAATTCTTCAGCGTGTGAGGGGGTGCCCTCCACCAACTGCTGATTTCAGCTCTCGCGATAGGATATGAATGTGATTCAGATCTGGACTCTTTGCTGGCCACTCCAGAACATACCAGTGGTTTTTCTTGAACCATTTCTTGTGGCTTTGATGTGTGTTTGGTGTCATTGTCCTGCTGGAAGATCCACCACCTTCAACAGAGACCCAGTTTTGGACACTGGGTTAAACATTCCACTCCAAAAAATCTTGATAATCTGCTGATTTCATGACGTTTTGCACACATTCAAGGCTCCCAGTACAAGAGGCAGCAAAGCAACCCCACAGCAGTATCGAACCTTCCCCATGTTAGATTGTTGGGAGGGTGTTCGTCCATTTGGTCGTTGGTAAACATAAGAAGACCACACTGCTGAACGAGACACAAGAAAGCCTTATTGAACTTCTTATAAACCTACCTAAACAAGTCTAAATCCTGGGGGAAATGTTATGTGGACACACCGCTGTTTCGCTAAAAAGCTCAGGGATAGTGCTGGATAAATGTAACCACTCTCAAGTTCATAGACATAGCTATGGATGCAAGGACTGACCGTCCATTATATTAAAAAAAAATAGTTTTAACCATGTTTTTAGGCTATACAATGTTTGCTACATTTAGCTAAAACAAGATAATATTTAGCAAATTTTGCAATCAATGGGTACATCTCATTAATTTATAAGTCCAAAAACAGATGTAGCTGCTGCAGATTGCCCATTTAACGCCTTATTTGTTATATCATTATTAATTCCTCACCTTTACATAATTTTCCAATATGAACATCCAACATTTTGAAAGACGGGTCATTGTTCTAAATGTAAATCTGTTTAAATAGAAGTGCATCAATGACCAAGTTTAAATAAAATGTCTACGATAAGTAGACTTGACGCTATCCCATTCACCTTTGTTCACTTAACTGTACTGCCTCAACATCGCTGATTGTTGAGTCAAACTACAGTGCATTCGGAAAGTATTCAGACCCCTTGACTTTTTCCACATTTTGTTACGTTACAACATTATCCTAAAATTGATTTAAAAAAATGTATAGTCAATCTACACAAAATACCCAATAATCACAAAGTGAAAACTGTTGCAAATATATTAACAATAAAATACAGAAATACCTTATTTACTTAAGTATTCAGACCCTTTGCTATGAGACTCTAAATTGAGCTCAGGTGCATCCTATTTCCATTGATCATCCTTGAGATGTTTTCTACATCTTGATTGTATTCAAATGATTGGACATGATTTGGAAAGACACACACATGTCTATATAAGGTCTCACAGTTGACAGTGCATGTCAGAGCAAAAACCAAGCCATCAGGTCGAAGGAATTGTCCATAGAGCTGCGAGACAGGATTGTGTCGAGGCACAGCTCTGGGGAAGGGTACCAAAAAATGTCTGCAGCATTGAAGGTCCCCAAGAACACAGTGGCCTCCATAACTCTTAAATTTAAGATGTTTGGAACCACCAAGACCCTCCCTAGAGCTGGCTGCCCGGCCAAGCTGTGCAATCGTGGGAGAAGGACCGGTGAAGCATGATGGCTGCAGCATCATGCTGTGGAGATGTTTTTCAGCGGCAGGGACTGGGAGACTAGTCAGGATCGAGGGAAAGTTGCTTCGGGACAAGTCTCTGAATGTCCTTAAGTCATGTCCTTGAGCCGGACTAGAAGCCGTTCAAACATCTCTAGAGAGACCTGAAAATAGCTGTGCATCGACACTCCCCATCCAACCTGACAGAGCTTGAGAGGATCAGCAGAGAAAAATGGGAAAAACTCCCCAAATACAGGTATTCCAAGCTTGTAGCTTGGCTGTAATTGCTGCCAAAGGTGCTTCAAGAAAGTACTGAGTAAAGGGTCTGAATACTTATGTAAATTTGATATCAGTATTTTTTTGTTGCAAAAATGTCTAAACACTTGTTTTTACTTTGTCATTATGGGGTCTTGTGTGTAGATTGATGAGGGGATTTTTTTTTTGAATAAGGCTGTAACAAAATTAAGTCAAGAGGTCTGAATACTTTCCGAATGCCCTGTATATGGCTGAGGCAGTGACACTTCTATTATGAGATTTACTGTTAGATTGTTTCTTTTATATAGCCTTTTCTTCTTGGAAGAAAACCTTTTCTCTAGGTTCATCTTTACAAATGCTGACATTTCAAGACAGGACACAAAAATACACTTTACATATCAACCTCAGTATCATACATAATGTTTTGCACTTTGAAAGTGTCATTGAATCAGGAAGGATTTTGAGGGTTTAGTTAAGTTTATATGGAGTCCTTACCTTGTTGGGCTTTTAAGCTTCTTGCTCTCAAGTGCTTTTCTACAATAATGTTTAAAATTGGTGCAGATATGAATACAGAGTATTTGAAGTAATTTAGTTTCTCTTGATCATTGCAATGCTTTTTACACAGTGAAAATGTCTGTTCTTTGGGGAAATGGGTTTGGAAGAGTAAAGTTAATAGAATGCACATTTACTCAAAAATAGATCATTTTTAATGGAGTCCTCACTATCATTTTTAATGGAGTCCTCACTATCATTTTTGCCAGGTAGGAACCAGACTGTCTTGGGATTTACAGCTGTAGTGTAAAACAAACTCCACTCACTGAGAGTGAGGTTGTCCACATCAACTATTGGTTAGTGAGGAAAATGCAGAGGTTGTAAAGAGAAACCAGCCTCATCTCTCTTGTGCCCACTACTCAATGCAACAGCTAATACATTATATATAAATTATCCACACTCGGCTGCCAAAGTTTCTTTAATCTCTGTCTTTATTTGACTAAACTGTCAACTTCTAATTTTCCCCCCACGTTCAAATGGAACTGGGGTTGACGCCCACCTTGGGAATCATCTTATCTAATCAAAGTCTGGCCAACGAGACAGAAGCTGAATGAACTAAAGACCTCAGCTAGCCTCATTCATTACCAGGGTGCCATTATCTTAACAGATTCTGTTTGAGGATTCTGTAATGCACACCAGTGCCAGCCTGCTCCTTGAAACCTTACAACATCCTTAGCATTGCTAAGACCTAGTGTAGCCACTCAAGATAATCAAGATTGCCATTGAGAAGCTTTCAGGCTGGCCTAATAGAGTACTACTGCGCAGTATTTTGGTACGTAGAAAGAAATAAAATATGAATCTCTTCTTGATTACATTGTTAAAAGCTCTGACTACTATTCAACACTTGTTAATTTGATTTTTTCCACAATTTATGTGTGGCATTTGACATTTGGCACGGACCTGATAACAAACATATTTGTGAACATCACATAGTCAGACAACCTGCATACACTGTTGGAAGTTCAATGTGCTTGTTTTTTTTGTACTGTTTTCTGCATGCCTCTTTTTATAGTTTGGGAATGTATTATTGTTTATTTGCACCTTATAAAGAAGCTATTCAGATCAGCACAATGCCAGATATCTCCCAGGAAGGTAGAGCAGATTTGCATCTTACTGTATGTCAACACAATGTTTATGTTAGGGATTTCTCTGTGAGAGGATATATAAGCCCCTGAATCACACAAAGCTCAGCTCACTTGGAAGAAACCCCATTTGGGGCTAAAAGTAATTTTGAGGTAAATATTGGAAAATGAATGACTACTCCAACATCCAAGATTTTTGTTTCAACAATACCAATAATGCAAAATGGCAATTTATACAATTTTTATCCAAAAGTAGAATCGGAAGAATCTTCAATTAAATATTTCTAGGGGTCTTGGTGCGGTAGACTAGTGAAGAGCAAAAAAGTCAAGAAAAAACAGGTGGGCTATAGTACATGAGAGGGCTCACTCAACATGAGTGTTTTCCCATTTATTGGATGTTTAAATGTATTAGTCAGACCGAAGCACTAATGCTCCTGAAGCAAACACATAAAAGCATCTTGAGTGTATGTTATATTCCACTGAGAGCCACATTCATGTATTGTGCAGTGGGTTCTGTCAGGCCATGGATTCGGCACTCAGGATATGTAATACCATCAAGCTGTCCTCAACATTGTAATAGCATTTCATACTGATGGGGCTACAGATAGAGTGGAGGAGAGAATATTTATCAGCTCTGAAACCATTCTTAACATGTGCAGTAGGAACATGGAAGGATAAGATGCTGGCTGCGGAGGCCTGTGGAGACTTCTCCCCAGTGAGACGCATGGCAGCTCACCTAATGCTGTGCTTGTTCTGATTATGTCACTCTAATGAAGAGATACCTATGACCCTCTCCCTATGGGGACCTCAGCAGTGCTGGCGGTGACAGTGCAGGGTTTCCGCTTGGCTGCCTGTTGAGTGCCATTCTGCATTACGCTTAATCTTCCCTAAGTTAACCTCTCTCTCTATATCCCTTATCCCCCTCTCCCTCGTCCCGTCTCATTACCACATCCCTCCACCCACTCTGACAGCACTCTTATGGGATCATCTCTCTGGCCAGCATAGCCGGCATAGCCTAGTGCTCTAAACGTGGGCCTTTTACCACTGACCTATCTGATAGGCTCATGCGTGTGAATGAATGCTATCTTACTCATATGGTCCACACGGTTCAGGCATTTTAACCTGTCTGTTCCTGTTATAATGACTCAGGTTAGGTCTTCAACATGCTCTTTGTCAATTTGAGCTCTATTCTTACCCTCATAGTTAATAATAGTAATTCTTACAGGGGAGAGAGAGAAGATGCTGTTAAGATACTGTTTTGCTTTCAACAGTGTGATTATAGACATGGCAAGCCATCTGTGATGTTTAAGTTCAAGTAAATTATATGAAAATAATTGATATCATTCATATGAGCCTTGTCTTGATTAAGTTGAATTCTAGTGTATTGCCGTGCGCATTTGGTTAGACACATGCTATTGTTCCACTTGAATAGATCACATGGACTCTCATGCAGAAATTACTGTTGATTGACAAGTACAGATTGCAAGGAGAGAGAGGAGATTTAAAGACAGACAAGGAGAGGTGTACAGTAAGTGCAGCTCTTCTAAATAGTGGTAGGCTATATTGAAAGTAAGCCTATCTCAGAATTTCCTTACTGAAAGGACTTTCATGTTTGCTGTCACTAGTTCAGTGCGCTGTAATGGGAGTAGCACTTATTTGGTGTGGAATCCATTTTCTTTTTCACTGATTTTGCTTTTCTTCTGTGTAATGCATTACAGTCTCCCACGAGTGCTTCACTTGGGACTATTAGACAATGAGAAACCATTTATTTGAGAGAGGTAGAATAAATTAGTAGGATATATGAGAAGAACATTGAATAATATTTATCTCTGCTAAATACAGTGCTATGAGCATGAGCAATGAACCTATAACTACCAAAGGAGTAAACAAAGGAACGCAAAGCCATCATTCTCTGAGAACTTATATTCAAATGTGCTATACTGATCAATACTGTACCTCCCCCTCAATAACCGTCCCCCTGATGACTCTATCCAACCTTTTGTTGATAAATGTTAGCTAACTGCTCACACATCTTTCAAAAATGGAAACATGGAAGTTTCCTGTAAATATATATTATTAAAATACATTGTTTCAGTCCTTCTGTTTGGTTTCCTTAGAGAATTAATTAAAAAAATAAGTGTTTCCTAACACACTGTGACCTGATTCCTGCAGTCTAAGCTGGAACATAAAAGCAATCGTGGCATGATGAGGAGACTGAGAGAGTTGCTGCTGCTGCCCACACAGACTCCCCCTGCACCTCATCCTATTCTAATATCTGCTATGTTTACACTGTCTTTGTTTGTGTATCAGACTTAACTTGTGGCCCACATTTCTGTACAAATCCCATTAAAGATATTGACACTGAAAAAGTACAAGATCATGGGTATGCAAATGACTTTTCACTTGGCAGTAGTACAACACCAAGAGGTGGAGGAGTGCATTGCCTAAGGGCAAAATCTATAGCTGGCTGGACTATTCAGTCCAGAGTTAAGTGGTTCTGTCCAGATACATGTACATTTGAACAGGGAGAGGATGGCTTATATGATACTTGACGCAGAAGTGGTGTGTTTCTCTCTCCGGTAATCCTGTTTCCTGACTGCGGAGAGACGAGGGAGGAGTCACATTCCAAATCCGAGTTGGAAAAACTCAGAGACTGGGTTGCCCAGGCAACAGGAATCTGCGAGCACAGTAAAGAGTTCTCTGACTGTGTACACACAGCACACTCCTGTGGGTTTTTTTGTGTGCCCAACTTCCTGCTGCTTTAAACCCCCAAGTGTAATTGTGTCATTGTGAAAATGGCTCAGTTAGTTGGAGTATCTCGATTGTATTCGGATTCATCCAAAACTATATAAATATATGTACAGTATATACAGCACCAGTCAAAAGTTTGGACACACCTACTCATTCAGTGGTTTTTCTTTATTTTTACTATTTTCTACATTATAGAATAAAAGTGAAAACATCAAAACAATGAAATAACACATGGTATCATGTAGTAACCAAGAAAGTGTTAAACAAATCTAAATATTTTAAGTTTTAGATTCTTCAAAGTAGCCACCCTTTGCCTTGATGACAGCTTTGCACATGCTTGGCATTCTTTCAACCAGCTTCATGATGTAGTCACCTAGAATGCATTTCAGTTAACAGGTGTGCCTAGTTAAACATTTACTTGTGGAATTTCTTAATACTTAACTTAATAAGTTTGAGCCAATCAGTTGTGTTGTGACAAGGTAGGGGTGGTATACAGAAGATAGTCCTATTTTGTAAAAGACCAAGTCCATATTATAGCAAGAGCAGCTCAAATAAGCAAAAATAAATGACAGTCCATCATTACTTGAAGACATGAAGGTCAGTCAATACAGAACATTTCAAGAACTTTGAAAGTTTCTTCAAGTGCAGTTGCAAGAAATATTAAGCGCTATGATGAAACTGGCTCTCATGAGGACCGCCACAGGAATGGAAGACCCAGAGTTACCTCTGCTGCAGAGGATAAGTTCATTAGAGTTACCAGCATCAGAAATTGCAGCCCAAATAAATGCTTCACAGAGTTCAAGTAACAGACACATCTCAACATTAACTGTTCAGAGGAGACTGCATGAATCAGGCCTTCATGGTCAAATTACTGCAAAGAAACCACAACTAAAGAACACCAATTAGAAGAAGAGACTTGCTTGGGCCAAGAAACATGAGCAATGGACATTAGACCGGTGGTGATGAGTCCAAATTTGACATTTTTGGTCCAACCACCGTGTCTTTGTGAGGCACAGAGTGGGTGAATGGATTATGTCCGCATGTGTGGTTCCTACCATGAAGCACGGAGGAGGAGGTGTGATGGTGTGGGGTGCTTTGCTGGTGACACTGTCAATGATTTATTTAGAATTCAAGACACACTTAACAAGCATGGCTATCACAGCATTCTGCAGCGATACTCCATCCCATCTAGTTTGTGCTTAGTGAGACTATCATTTGATTTTCAACAGGACAATGACCCAACACACCTCCAGGCTGTGTAAGAGCAATTTTACGTGAGAGAGGAGAGTGATGGAGTGCTGCATCAGATGACCTGGCCTCCACAATCACCTGACCTCAACCCAGTTGAGATGGTTTGGGATGAGTTGGACTGCAGAGTGAAGGAAAAGCAGCCAACAAGTGCACAGCATATGTGGGAACTCCTTCAAGACTGTTGGAAAAGCATTCCAGATAAACTGGTAGAGAGAATGCCAAGAGTGTGCAAAGCTGTCATCAAGGCAAAGGGTGGCAACTTTGAAGAATCTAAAATCTAAAATATATTTAGATTTATTTAACACTTTTTTGGTTATTACATGATTCCATAGTTGTTAACAAACTATAGTTCTGGCAAGTCGGTTTGGACATCTACTTTGAGCATGACACAAGTAATTTTTCCAACAATTGTTTACAGACAAATTGTTTCACTCATAATTCACTGAATCACAATTCCAGCGGGTCAGAAGTTTTCATACACTAAGTTGACTGTGCCTCTAAACAGCTTGGAAAATTCCAGACAACGATGTCATGGCTTTAGAAGCTTCTGATAGGTTAATAGACATAATTTGAGTCAATTGGAGGTGTACCTGTGGATTTATTTCAAGGCCTACCTTCAAACTCAGTGCCTCTTTGCTTGACATTATGGGAAAATCAAAAGAAAACAGCCAAGACCTCAGAAAAAAATTGGAGACCTCCACATGTCTGGTTCATCCTTGGGAGCAATTTCCAAACGCATGAACGTACCACATTCATCTGTACAAACAATAGTACACGAGTATAAACACCATGGGACCATGCAGCCATCACACCGCTCAGGAAGGAGACGTGTTCTGTCACCTGGAGATTAACGTACTTTGGTGCAAAAAAGTGAAAATCAATCCCAGAACCACAGCAAAGGATCATGTGAAGATGCTGGAGGATACAGGTAAAAAATATCTATATCCACAGTAAAACAAGTCCTATATCGACATATCCTGAAAGGCCGCTCAGCAAGGAAGAAGCCACTGCTACAAAACCCCAATAAAAAAGCCAGACTACGGTTTGAAATTGCACATCGGGACAAAGATCATTATTTTTGGAAAAATGTCATCCTGTCTGATGAAATAAAAATCGAACTGCTTGGCCATAATGACCATCGTTATGTTTGGAGGGAAAAGGGGGAGGCTTGCAAACCGAAGAACAGCCTCCCAACCGTGAAGCACGGGGGTGGCAGCATCATGTTGTGGGGGTGCTTTGCTGCAGGAGGGACTGGTGCACTTCACAAAATAGATGGCATCGTGAGGTAGGAAAATTATGTGGATATATTGAAGGAACATCTCAAGACATCAGTCAGGAAGTTAAAGCTTGGTTGCAAATCGGTCTTCCAAATGGACAATGACCCCAAGCATACTTCCAAAGTTGTGGCAAAATGGCTTAAAGACAACAAAGTCAAGGTATTGCAGTAGCCATCACAAAGCCCTGACCTCAATCCCATAGAACATTTGTGGGCAGAACTGAAAAAGCGTGTGCGAGCAAGGAGACCAACAAAACCTGACTCAGTTACACCAGCTGTCAGGAGGAATGGGCCAAAATTCACCCAACTATTGTGGGAAGCTTGTGGAAGGCTACCCGAAACATTTGACCCAAGTTAAACTATTTAAAGGCAATGCTACCAAATACATATTGAGTATATGTAGACTTCTGACCCACTGGGAATGTGATAAAAGAAATAAAAGCTGAAATAAATCATTCTCTCGAATATTTTTCTGACATTTCACATTCTTAAAATAAAGTGGTGATCCTAACTGACCTAAAACGGAATATTTACTCGGATCAAATGTCAGGAATTGTAAAAAACTGAGTTTAAATGTATTTGGCTAAGGTGTATGTAAACTTCTGACTTCAACTGAATATAGTTTTGGGTGAATCTGAATAATTTGTAGCAGCTTAAAAATATATCTGGATTCTTAACCCAACAGCTGATATACACTGAGGTATACACTGAGTATACAAACATTAAGAACACCTGTTTTTTACATGACATAGACTGACCAGGTGAATTCAGGTGAAAGCTATGATCACTTATTGATGTCACCTGTTAAATTCACTTCAATCAGTGTAGATGAAGGGGAGGAGACAGGTTAAAGAAGGATTTTTAAGCCTTGAGACAATTGAGACATTGATAGAGGGTGAATGTGCACGACAAAATACTAAAATGCCTTTGGAGAGGGGAATGGCAGTAGGTGCCAGGCGTACTGATTTCTGTCAAAACCTGCAGAACTGCTTGGTTTTTCACACTCAACAGTTTCCCGTGTGTATCAAGAATGGGTATACTCAGTGTAGATCATATGGTGCAAAGACACATTGCTGTATTAACAAGAATAGGACATATTCAGGCAGTGAATGTGATTTATTTGGATATTGTCTATAACTCTCCACATCAATGAGACCACTGAGTGAGAACTATTTTAGAAAGACCAATAGCCATTTGTTCCAGTTAGTAGTTCAGCTCAACATGTGGGCTGAAATCCATGTTGACTCTTTTGGTTGTTCACTGATCCATTTATGTTTGAAGCTGGCCCAGTGGAGTCGCATGCAGTGCTCTGATCATGAATCTTGCAATCAACGATCCAAATAATTGTTTGACATGCTCAGATGTTTAAAGACAGTTTAGCATTTGTTTAATAGACTTTAACTTTCAGAGATGCATTGTTGACCTATTATCCTCTACGGGATCGGTATCCCTAAACCGGCACATTTGTTGTGCAATAATGTGACTAGAATGACGTTGTAAAGAACAGCTAACTTTTCGGGACATAGACATGTCTTATATGGGCAGAAAACTTGAATTATTGTTAATCTAACTGCAGTGTCCAGTTTAAAGAAGCTACTACAGCAACAACAAAAAAAACACTATGCTATTATTTGAGGATAGTGCACAACAACAAAACACTTTTATCACAGAAACTGGTTTGAAACATTCACTTCTGAAGGTAAACAATGTACTTACATTCAGTAATCTTACTCTGATTTGTCATCCTTAGGGTCCCAGAGATAAAATGTAGCATAGTTTTGTTTGATAAAATCAATTTGTATATTCAAATGTAGGAACTGGGTTCTGCAGTTTGACCCCACTGCTGTCTCTGGCTCCACATCCACCCTGCACGCTCATCTAGATATGTGAAGGTTAGTGTATTTTCTGTAAGGAAGCGAATGATCCATCATGTATGACATTCCTGGGAGTGTGTAAACTTACATTTTTTATTACCATAGCATTTTTGTATGTTCTCCATAGCTTTGTATAAATTGACCAATTCGGCACATTTGGGTAAACTCCTGGCAGACTTGATACAAAATATTGCCTAGTGATGTAATTCTTCACTGGATCAGTCTGACATTTTGCATACACGCTGCTGCCATCTTGTGGACAACATCTAAATTACACCTAGAATCCTTCATCACTGTCTGGCCTTTCTCTTGCCTTTCAAAGATGATGCAAAAACATTATGGAATGTTATTGTTTGTTTTTTGTTTGTATTATCTTTTACCAGATCTAATGAGTTATATTCTCCAACATTAATTTCACGTTTCCACAAATGTCAAAGTATTTCCTTTCAAATGGTATCAAGACTATGCATATCATTGCTTCAGGGCCTGAGCTACAGGCTGTTAGATTTGGGTGTGTCATTTAGGCGGAAAATGTAAAAGTTAGTGTCCGATCCTTAAGTTTATGTTGATAATGGGGTCATTGTCCACTCAGATATTTGGGTCCTCAGCCACCTCTAATTTCATCCACTGAAGATCACACTATGTAGATGATCCCCCCCCCCCCAACATAATACTATTTATTAATGAGCACTATCCTTGTCAATATGTTGTGGAAATTGCAATTAGTTCTAGTTAGATAGGAATGATATGCATGATCTATGTTTCCAAAAGAAAAGGAAATCTTCGAAATACATTGGAAGTTTTATTATTACAGTCTGTTATAATGATTTTCCTGGTCTGGCTGGTAATTATATGAGCATGTACAATTTAAATAGAAACAGGGTATAATGGGACATATGAAACAGCACTGATTTCTAATCAGTTCCTTTGCTGTTGATTTTTATCCCTGGGAGTTGCAAAGTAGGAATACATTTGTCATCATATTTCTGCAGTGAAAATCATCCAGTCATGCTTTTGATCTGAGACTTTGGCAATGTTTATTTAAATAAAAATAACTATTGCAGTGTGTTCCTTTCCGATTTATACTTTACACGAAAATAGAAAACTTACTAAAACAATGATAAGAGTCCACAGCCTGTTCCTAACAATAGCCTCTGTCATCATCTCAACCAGTCTCTGGCTCTCTGGTGAATCTGGCCCCAAGGGGATAGTGGAGATAAGGTGATGATAGATCACTGCACCACAGCCTTCCCTTTTGAGGATGTCACCATGGCAAATAAGCCGCCTGTCCTATATTACATTATAATTACTCTGCTGTGTCAACAAACCGCAATAAGTAATTTTACACTCATGATGCTGGGACCGAAGGCATTACCTCTGTATGTTTCAAATGTAATTAGGGTAAAGCATGGTATTGTTGCACTGTTATCAGTGAATAAGCACCATCTCCTCACATTGATTTCCTTTAGATCGCCCAGCTATCTGACATAATCTAGTGCTACCACCATTTTACAAGTATACTTACAGTACTGTATATAATTCATTACGTTATACCTCTATGAGCATTAACCTAATTGGATGACTCATTGAAACATGCTTTACCTGTTTCCGACGTTCCCGTGTAATCTTACACTACTCTCCATCTCAATACTTACAATTTATATAATTCCTCCCATGATGCAATGCACCATATTCATGGATTATAGAAGTGCAGACGACAGGTCCAATTCTGTATTCCGTTCCTCAGTGGTTTGTGTTATCTAATGATGCTGAAGAAAAACATGACATACTCCTCCTCTCCACAGAAACATAAAGCTCTGCTAACTTTTAGAAAGCTTGGACATCGACAATCTCCAAAGTAAAACCACAGCAGATTTTCTAAATCCATTTTGCTATCACAGAATGATCAAACATGAAAGTGATTACTTAGCGATTAGGAGTGGATCAGGGGCTGATTGTGACATTTGCCTTAGAGGGGGAAGAGATTTCCATGCTTTTGAGTCTTAGCAGTAGCCTGTTTGTAAATACAACTAAGTGAGTTCCTTTGGGGACATTGGAAAGAGAGACTGGTTTTGGGAATGAATGCCAAACAGCAAAATAAAAAAGAGCGAAATACTGAACACAGGGATGTCATGGCAACCTCCAGCAATGGGAGTAGAGACATTTGAACCAGACAATATACGAGACAATTTACAGGATAACAGGATAAAAGCATTAGCTTATCTTTAGTGTGTGTGTGTTTGTTTGTGTGTGCATGCATCAGTAAGAGTCCACAAATGCTCCCCTTATTTACAGTAGATCAGCCACAAATATTAAGTTAGGAGAGGGAGCTTTCAGAGGACCACTTAATCTGGGTGAGGCCGAGGGAGACATGATGCCACTGCTTAAATCCTGCAATTTGCCATCAGAGGCTTTTGGACATAGTCGTTTGCACTTGTCATTTTAGAGGGATAGGGAGGTCAGCTGTGTCAGTGGTTTGGGCTCTTTGTTGTCTTTAAAGGCCGTTTAACATGGGTATCATGCTGAGACCTCCTTCTCTGCTTTCAGAAGGGCCAGCAGGGAAGAGCATGGTGAATAGCCCATATTTTTGTAAGGCATGATGTATGACGTTGTCCAGCTGTTGTAGAGGCACAGAATAACAACACTAAATGGTTTTTACCACAATTTAATCCACCCTTAGTAAAAACGTTTTGGGGGATTTGTTGTGTGTATTTCAGCAAGAAATTGGTTTGAAACTCCTTTTGATAGAAACTCAAGTGTTTGGTAACTCAAGTGAGTGGTTACGTCAAGTATTGGTGACTGACCGGAATCAATCATTGTAGCCGAGGTCCAAGCCTATAATTGGTGAGGTGAACAGTAATTTCCTCCTGGTTAGTCCTCTGGTCACTCCAGAAGTTACTCCTCTGCCCTGCACCACTCATGCACTGACTGTATCTACTGTATGACTTTATAACAGTTTCACTCTCTGGGGTTGTTAATTTCTCTTTTAATCTGGCCCTAACTTTAGCATGCCCTTCCCCAATGGGTGCATCTCTTGTGGCCTTTCTTTGAAATAATCCTGTGGCTGCCTTATCCGACCTTTACAGTTTCCTCAACTGTTTCTTTGATTCACTTTTTAATACCCCCTTATCAGCTCTACAGCCATGTGACTTTTAGAACCAACCAAAGTGCAAAATTACTCTATGTGCTATTGTGTAGTGTCATGAAGGCAAAATATACACTACCATTCAAAAGTTTGGGGTCACTTAGAAATGTCCTTGTTTTTGAAAGTAAAGCACATTTTTTGTCCATTCAAATAACATCAAATTGATCAGAAATACAGTGTAGACATTGTTAATGTTATAAATGACTATTGTAGCTGGAAACGGCTGATTTTATTATGGAATATCTACATACAGAGGGCGTAATGGGCGTACAGAGTCCCATTATCAGCAACCATCACTCCTGTGTTCCAATGGCACATTGTGTTAGCTAATCCATGTTTATTATTTTAAAAGGCTAATTGATCATTAGAAAACCCTTTCAAATTAAGTTAGCCCAGCTGAAAACTACTGTTCTGATTAACGAAGCAATAAAACTGGCCTTCTTTAGACTAGTTGAGTATCTGGAGCATCAGCAATTGTGGGTTTGATTACAGGTTCAAAATGTCCAGAATCAAAGACCTTTCTTCTGAAACTCGTCAGTCTATACATGTTCTGAAAAATGAAGGCTACTCCTGCATTCTACATATGCATTGCTTGCTGTTTGGGGTTTTAGGCTGGTATTCTGTACAGCACTTTGTGACACCAGCTGATGTAAGAAGGGCTTTATAAATAAATGTGATTGATTGATTGAAATTGCCAAGAAACTTAAGATCTCGTACAACGCTGTGTACTGCTCCCTTCACAGAACAGCGCAAACTGGCTATAACCAGAATATAAAGAGGAGTCGGAGGCCCCTGTGCACAACTGAGCAAGAGGATAAGTATATTAGAGTGTCTAGTTTGAGAAACAGATGTCTCACAAGTCCTCAACTGGCAGCTTCATTAAATAGTACCCGCAAACACCAGTCTCAATGTCAACAGTAAAGAGGCGACTCCGGGATGCTGGTCTTCCAGGCAGAGTTGCAAAGAAAAAGCCGCAGGACCCTGAACAGCTAAATAGCTATTCAAATAGCTACCCGGACTACCTGCATTGACCCTTTTTTGCACCAACTCCTCTTTCTATACACTGTATTTCTGATCAATTTTATGTTATTTTAATGGACAAAAAATGTGCTTTTCTTTCAAAAACAAGGACATTTCTAAGTGACCCCAAACTTTTGAACGGTAGTCTGTATATATAAAAAAATTATATTGTAATATTTTTCATATTATTTTGCTTTACACTGTTACCTTAGTGTTGCAACAAAAATCCAATTCCTCCTAATCTATGCACAAGAACCACAGCCGTTTAACACAGAAATGACCTCATCTACAGTGAGTAGGGATGATAAGTGAAAATGAGTCACATTAAGCACCAAAGCATGCGTGAAATGGACAGAGATGCATTGTTGTATTTAGCTTCTTTTTTTTATCAATGGACACTATTATAGTATAACGATTTTCTCAGAGATTGTGTCACTGGTTTTATAGTCTGATATGTTCATTAAGGATGGGGTAGGGCAGTGTGTGTGTGTGTGTGTGTGTGTGTGTGTGTGTGTGTGTGTGTGTGTGTGTGTGTGTGTGTGTGTGTGTGTGTGTGTGTGTGTGTGTGGTGTGTGTGTGTGTGTGTGTGTGTGTGTGGGGAATGTGAATCATTCTTCAGGCATTTTGAATCATTACATTTTTCTATACACTGTATGTCCATTGTTTTTATCATACTAGGACTGATCTGACTAGCTTTCAACTATTTATACAGATGGCTATTCTCTGTCCTGTTGTGTAAATGGTTTCTCGCTGGTTGCCATGAATCATTGTTGGTATTATAGCTTGCCTGGCAGACCCCTTTTGTAGTTAAAGGAATGAGGAAACAAGATGACAAATGCCATGACAATTATAAAAACTCCTTGACTGGGCTACCTGAAAACGTGCTATTTGTTTCCTGTGTTTGCTTTGTTCCAGCAACTTTCAGCCTGACAAATGGAGAGAGATAGATATCTCAGTCTCCCCATGAGCTAGACCAAAAGTAATATTACAAAGGTCAAATTGATCCATTGTTGGACTACCATTGATTCAATATTGTGTATGATAAAGAAGCAATATTCTATATTCAAGTACTATTTTGTGTAGATACATGCATCCGTTTAGTAAAACCAATATTTTTTCCTGGATTAGGTATACAAATACTTCCTGGTATGTGAGAATTATGTTATTCCCCTGTACTGATGTGATCCAGAAGATTAGCCTCACTTCCAAACAAAGATGTCTCTGTAATTTAGGCTTCCGTGGCCTCTCTTCCCTGCTGATGTAGCTTACGTTGACTCGTTTACGATCGATCATCCACTGAGACAAAGTGTTATGTTAGTTTTCCCATTACAACGGCACTGAAGTATTGACAAGCTGCTCGCCCGCTCTATATTTCTCACCCTGGTATTGGTGATTGGTGCAAGGGTCATCATGAACCTTTTAGGTAAAGTTAGAATCACGAAAAGGATTATTGCTAAATGTGACCTAATACTCTTTCATTAAAAATGACTTTGCATGTCTGAAAATACTATCACCTAAATTGGAGCTGGGGTGACTAAACTGCCATAACATACATCACAACACTTGTTCCACAAATAGAATACAAATGCAATTTGATATGCATGTACATACACAGTTCTATAGGGAGATGCGGGTAGTTTTACTTATCTTCACTTATCTCAAGTGTGGATTTTCCTGTTAGTGTATTAATGTATGCGGTAAGTAAAGGAGAACATTGATTTGTTGATAAAGGTGTTAACAGATTGTAATATATAAAGGCAAAGTTTTCTGCTGCTATTATTTAGTAAACAAGCACCCCCTCTGCAGAAAAAAAAGAATGAAATAGAGAAGTGTCCTAGTTAAGATGAAAGCTTGCTTTTAGCGCCAACAATTTTTTTTTATGAGCATGCCCTTATTTCTATTACAGCATATTGGATGACTGATTCATATTTCATTAACCCAGCTCAATGTAAATTTGATAGATTTAGGCTACTACATGATACTAAAATGATCCCTGTACCCTTCATTAGGTTGCTGCAACCTAGCCTGTTGTAAACTTTTATCGAAAGAATTTTGAGTAATCAAGGTGACAGACAGTGACACATTCAATACCACCTTGCACACTCTTGCCTGCATTTAGCTGATCTAGGTTTAATCATTACAGTTGCAAAAGAGAGTTTCTAGTGGTATGTTTAACGTTCTGGTATGTTTATCCTTGTTTTGTTAAATTTCAGACCAGAGAATCTTGTTTCTCATGTTCTGAGAGTCCTTTAGGTTCCTTTTGGCAAACACCAAGCGGGCTGTCATGTGCCTTTTACTGAGAAGTGGCTTCCGTCTGTCCACTCTACCATAAAGGCCTGATTGGTCAAGTGCTGCAGAGATGGTTGTCCTTCTGGAACGTTCTCACATCTCCACAGAGGAGCTCTGAGCTCTGTCAAAGTGACCATTGGGTTCTTGCTCACCTCCCCTGACCAAGGCCCTTGCTCAGTTTGGCCGGGAGGCCAGCTTTAGGAAGAGTCTTGGTGATTCCAAACTTCTTCCATTGAAGAATGATGGATGCCACTGTGTTCTTGGGAACCTGCAATGCTGCAGCATTGTTTTGGTACCCTTCCCCAGATCTTTGCCTCAACACAATCCTGTCTCGGAGCTCTACGGACAATTCCTTTGATGGCTTGATTTTTGCTCTGACATCCACTGTCAACTGTCGGACCTTATATAGACAGGTGTGTGTCTTTGAACACTCCAAAACTCCAAACACAAAGCAAATGCTTTATGATCTACTTTAAGGCATTTTGCCACTACTACCCAGATGTAATGATAGAAAACCCCACAGCTTTCATCTCTCCTTTCTCTTTATATGTCAATGGTATAGCCTTTGGAATCTACTAGAACCCCAAAAGCTCCCTTTCATCCATGGTCTTTGTCATAATTTTGGATAGAGACTGTGATTCCAGGCTTTCTTTGCGGACCGACATCTCAGCCGGGATTATCTATGGTCTGGTTAAACCCTTTTCCTTACGAAGCTAATGACTGAGCCATGCTGAGCCAAGTGGCACAACAAAAAATGTAATCCTTCCTCGTTTTTTTAAAGCAAAAATACACTGCCAAATGTATTCAGATTATTAGCATTTTTTATTTAAACACAGCCTTAATTTGTCAACAAGAAAGCTTACTGAGTTACGTACATTATGCTGTTTGTCGGAATCAAAATCAAATCAAATTTTATTTGTCATATGCTTTGTAAACAACAGGTGTAGATTAACAGTGCTTGATTCCACAACAATGCTTAATTCCACAATGCAGAGTTAAAGATAATTAAAAAAAATATGAACATTTAAATAGTGACACAAGGAATAAATAAAAAGTAAAAAAACGAATAACAAGAACGAGTAAAAATAACATGGCTACAGGGAGTACCAGTACTGAGTTTATGTGCAGGAGTACGAGATAATTAAGGTAGCTATGTATTGTACATAAGTGATTAGGCAAGGTAGTTAAGAGAGTAGCAGCAGTGTATGTGGTGAGTGTGTGTGTGTGGTGTCAGTATGCATGTGTCCGGATGTTTTGTGAGTGAGTGAGTGAGTGAGTGAGTGAGTGAGTGAGTGAGTGAGTGAGTGAGTGAGTGACTGTGTGTATATGTGTGTATATGTGTGTATATGTGTGCATATGTGTGTGTTGTGGTGGCAGTGTAAGTATGTGTGAGTGTGTGGGTAGAGCACAGTGTGTGTGCATAGAGTCAGTGCAAGAGAGTTAGTGCAAAAAAGGGTCAATGCAGGTAGTCCGGGTAGCTATTTGAATAGCTATTTAGCTGTTCAGGGTCCTGTTGGCTCCAGACTTGGTGCTTGCCTTGCGGTAGCAGAGAGAACAGTCTATGGCTTGGTTGGCTGGAGTCTTTGACATTTTTTTGGGCCTTCCTCTGACATCACTTGGTATAGAGGTCCTGGATGGCAGGGAGCTCAGCCCCAGTGATGTACTGGGTAGTATACACTGCCCTCTTAGCGCCTTGCGGTCGGGTGCCTTGCAGTTGCCGTACCAAGCAGTGATGCAGCCAGTCAAGTTGCTCTCAATGGTACAGCTGTAGAACTTTCAGAAGATTGAAATCCTGAAACCATTGCAGTGCTTTCCCAGATACCTTGTTTTGCTGACCATTGTCCTGGGCTACAGTGTGTGTGCTAGTTCCTGTAATGTTTTCATCTTTTCTAATGGCATCTTCATGCTTTTTCATACTCCTGAGTGTAGACTTGATCATCCAATTCCACCCACTCTGTGATTGCTAAAAATTGCTTCAAAATGATTGCTTCTTAAAGTATTGTAATGAATTCAGTCTAGCCATGCTTCAGGACATATGTACATGTAGATTAAAAACAGGAGACAATGTAATTAAATTCATGAAAACAAACCCATCAGATGTATAATGTTTCATCACCATGTGGCCCGCCCAAGATACAATATGTTTCACATTGGTGTGTGTATGTTGTATCCTTGATTTACCGTAGGTCCAAACATGCCCCGGAATTGAGTTTGTATTTGTATTTAATATGGATGCCCATTAGATGCTGCCAAGGCAGCAGCTACTCTTCCTGGGGTCCAGCAAAATTAAGGCAGTTGAACAATTTTAAAAACATTACAATACATTCACAGATTTAACAACACACTGTGTGCCCTCAGGCCCCTACTCCACCACATATCTACAATACATAATCCATGTGTACGTGTGTGTTTATGCATGGGTCTATGCCTATATTTGTGTTGCTTCACAATCTCCACTGTTCCATAAGGGGTATTTTTATCTGTTTTTAAAATAACATTTTACTGCTTCCATCAGTTACTTGATGTGGAATAGAGTTCCATGTAGTCATGGCTATATGTAGTACTGTGCGCCTCCCATAGTCTGTTCTGGACTTGGGGACTGTGAAGAGATCTCGTGGCATGTCTTGTAGGATATGCATGGGTGTCCGAGCTGTGCGCCAGTAGTTCAAACAGACAGCTTGGTGCACTCAACATGTCAATACCTCTCATAAATTCAAGTAGTGATGAAGTCAATCTCTCCTCCACTTTGAGCCAGGAGAGATTGACTGTGTACATCCAAGGCCCAGCCATGCTGCCCTTTTCTGAGTCAATTGCAATTTTCCTAAGTCTGTTTTTGTGGCACCTGACCACACGACTGAACAGTAGTCGAGGTGCGACAAAACTAGGGCCTGTAGGACCTGCCTTGTTGATAGTGCTGTTAAGAACGTAGAGCAGCACTTTATTATGGACAGACTGCTGTTGTATCAATGTGTTTTGACCATAGCAGTTTACAATCCAGGGTTACTCCAAGCAGTTTAGTCACCTCAACTTACTAAATTTCCACATTATTTATTACAAAATTTAGTTGAGGTTTAGGATTTAATGAATGATTTGTCCCAAATACAAAGCTTTTAGTTTTAGAAATATTTAGGACTAAATTATTCCTTGCCATCCACTCTGAAACTAACTGCAGCTCTTTGTTGAGTGTTGCAGTCATTTCAGTCGCTGTAGTAGCTGACATGTATAGTGTTGAGTCATCCGCATACATTTACTCAAAGCCAGTGGCATGTTGTTAGTAAACATTTTAAAAAGTAACGGACCTAGACAGCTGCCCTGGGGAATTCCTGATTCTACCTGGATTATGTTGTTGTCAGGAATCAAGGTAAGACCCAAGTGCAGACTGTGTGAAGTAACAATGTTTATTGTAACCACAGGGGCAGGCAAATGACAGGTCAAGGCAGGCAGGGGTCGATAATCCAGAGCAGAGGCCAAGGTACAGAACTGCAGGCAGGCCCAGGGTCTGGTCAGGCAGAGGTCAGTAATCCAGAGGTGGAGCAAAGGTACAGGACGGCAGGCAGGCTCAGGGTCAGAGACAGGCAGTTGTCAGGCCGGCGGGTAAAGGGTCAGGTCAGGCAAAGGTCAAAAACCAGGAGGACGAGAAAAGAGAGACTAGGGAAAACCAGGAGCTGAGACAAAACACTGGTAGGATTGAACAAACAAGACAAACTGGCAACAGACAGACAGAAAACACAGGAATAAATACACAGGGGTAATGGGGAAGATGGGCGACACCTGGAGGGGGGTGGAGACAAGCACAAGGACAGGTGAAACAGATCAGGGCATGACAGTTGTAATTTACAGAAAGGCTTGATATTTTTTATTAAATTGATACTTTTACTTTTAATAAAATGAATACTCATTTGACAAATACAGTTAAGGCATGTAGTATCAAAGTCCAGATAAATACAAACAATTCCTTTGAAGTAGCATCCTTAAAGCATCCCGGAAGCATAAAGAGGAGTAAAAATGAGCACAAGTCATGGCCACTGTTTTCATTTATCTCTAACAGCCAGCCTGTTACAGTAGTCTATCCAGTGGCAGTCGCTGCCATTTAAGATGAGGGAGTATTATAATTTTTTTATGAGCATGTCATTATTTCTATTACAGCAAATTGGATGACTGTCATTCATACTCCATTCACCGAGTTCAATGTAACAGCGATAGGTTTAGGCTACTACATGATACTCAAACTTTCCCTATACCTATCATGAAGTTTCTACAACCTAGCCTATGAAAGAAAGTTTACAACGTACAGTGCATTCAAAAGTATGCAGATCCCTTCCCTTTTTCAACATTTTGTTACGTTACAGCCTTATTCTAAAATTGATTAAATAAAAATATGTCCTCATCAATCTACACACAATACCCCATAATGACAAACTGAAAACAGGTTTTTAGAAATCTTTGCAAATATATTAAAAACAACAAACAGAAATACCTTATTTACATAAGTATTCAAACCCTTTGCTATGAGACTCGAAACTGAGCTCAAGAGCGTCCTGTTTCCATAGATTATCCTTGAGATGTTTCTACAACTTGATTGGAGTCCACCTGTGGTAAATTCAATTGATTGGACATGATTTGGAAAGGCACACACCAATCTCTTTAAGGTCCCACAGTTGACAGTGCATGTCAGAGCAAAAAAGCCATGAGGTCAAAGGAATTGTCTGTAGAGCTCCGAGACAGGATTGTGTTGAGGCACAGATTTGTGGAAGTGTACCAAATAAATTCTGCAGCATACTTCCTGCTTTTCCTTTCTGATTTGCTCCTATGGGTATTATGCTGTCAATGACTTGAAGGGGGATGCCTGTTCTATTCATTTTATTTATATGACAACACATGCAGAGGAGCAGAACATTTGCATCTTTTTTTTCATGAGACTTGCGACAGCAAATGTCCCACTTTAAATCTTGTAAGAATTATTTTGGACTTAATTAAAGCTAATATTATTTAATGGGTCCCTCTTCCGACTGATCCCCTCCAGCCCAGAGAGGACTTCATGAACATCCCACTGTTAATGTTATGTGGCATTGATATGAAGAACAACGTGCAACCACAGCTGATTTGAACTTTACAGATTCAGTACATCTATTCACTCTGATCATTTAATTTGAAATGTTCACCTCGCTTATGTGATGCAGGTAGAACAGATAAAGTGCCTATATGATATTGCGTTATGAATAATTGTGAAAAGTTTGACAATTATGGGACAATTATGTTTTCAAAGTATTTAAAAAAATGTTATCCCTGAATATGATCTCATTTGGAAGTGAGTTACTATTAAAATGGATACCATGCTCTAAAATAAGTCATTTTTTTGTGAGTAAACCTTATTTGGCTTGCATTTATTTCTCCTGTAATTGTAGTGAACATATCATTTTGATATAGAGTGCCTAGTCCATGTCGGGATTCCCATGCGGGAGGAAGAGCATCCTCAGGAGTGCAGTTAGTATTTAAAAATGCCTGTTGTTTACTGGTTCAATTACCCTATTAAAACAGTCTCATAAAAGGCAGAGATACATAAACATCAGTTGAAATTCATAGCATCAGATAAATCTGTCACTGGGTTTCTTCATGCATCTATTAAAGGTTGTTAAGATATCTCTAAGTCAAGCCATGTTCCTTCCTATCAGTAAAATTCAGTGAGTGAATGAATGGCTGCAGAGTAAAAGCCCTGATGAATTGAGTTGAGAACAATGACAGAAAGATAGACTGAGATGTAGAGCAGCTGTGATGCATTGATAGTGCTTTGACATCCCTAGTCCTTAGCTGACATCTCCAGTGGGCCGCTTTTGAATAAAACAAGACATTTGATTGGATATGTGGTTGTGTACTGTATGTAGTCTAACCACTGCCTCCCTCCCCTGGGGCCTCTTGGCAACATGGTTATTGCTCGGCAGATTCTGGTGTTGCGCTAGAATTGATATCTCTACATGCAAGCTCCACTATTGTAGTAAATAAATCCACATTGAAGCAACAACTGAAGAATATGGAGCTTAAGCTTGTTCCATCATTTATTTTTTAATTATCTATCATACATTTTTGCTTTTTTATGTTTCAGTCAAATCATGTCACTTGTAACCTTGGCCTTGGAGTTGCTAAAATATCTGAAAAACCACTCAATATCCTGCTGAATCATTTTTGTAAACACAAAGCCCTTGTGAGCCTTGTGAGCATAAACAAAAATGTCGTTTTGGGTTAATACAAATGTTTATTTTCAGATAGACTTTTTTTATATATAATCTTAGAAACATTTCACCATGTAGGTGTTTCTGTGTCTGATATTCACAAAAGATGCCAGCACCGTCAGGAGTATTTCTAAACCTTTCACATCTTTGTTTTGTCTTTTCTTCTCACCTTCTCATATTTTTCTAAGGGTTTCCTATGAGGACAAGGACATGATAAGCAGCTTATTCTTATTTCATTCTGTTGTGACTCAGTCTATTGAATGTGATGCAACTAACTGATGTAAGCATGTCTGGAAAGGTATGGGGCGAGTAAAAGGATAAGGTACATTTACTGGATCCTCCTCATTCCAGCTCAGTGTGACTGTATAAGCATCAGGCTTTGTGACACACTCACACAGATATCCCATGGCTATTTGTAGCCTTGTTTTAGATTTTCTCATCAAACCTAAACACTTATGTGGTTGTAAAAGACGGATAGCCAGTCAGTTACGGCGCGACACGGTTTTAGCCATGGCAGATTTATTAGACCTCTTCAATTGCCCGCCAACAAAACAAAGCATTTCTCCTTTAGCTTACAAAGGTCAGGAATCTGTGATGCGCGAAACAGTCATGCCGTTTGAGCATAATGTTTCCCACTGCCTCTCTTTGAACCCATTCAGCATTGTGGTCCGTCTACAAAATACATTATTTCCTTGCCTACTCAACCATAAAAACATAGTATAATTCAGAGGAGAAGGGTTACTGTTCATGGCAAAGCTGTTTATCACATTTTACTGTTGGAATGAATGGGTAATTTTTCCTCAGCCTGACCAGAGCTAGACCAACACTAATCCAGTTGCAGCAAGAGGAGAAAAACACAAACCCCAAGACCTCTTACAAGAACATCCATTTTGACAAAGACTTTAGAATCACATCAATGTCTGCAGAAAAAAATAGTTTATCAAGGACATTTTTTTTAAATATCTTTATTTAACCTTTATTTAACCAGGTAGGCTCGTTGAGAACAAGTTTTCATTTGCAACTGCGACCTGGCAAAGATAAAGCATAGCAATTCGACACATACAACAACACAGAGTTACACATGGAATAAACAAAACATACAGTCAATAATACAGTAGAAAAAAGAAACAAAAAGTCTATATATCGTGAGTGCAAATGAGGTAAGATATGGGAGTAAAGGCAATAAATAGGCCATGGTGGCGAAGTAATTACAATATAGCAGTTAAACACTGGAATGGTAGATGTGCAGAAGATGAATGTGCAAGTAGGGATACTGGGGTGCAAATGAGCAAGATAAATAAATAAATACAGTATGGGGATGAGGTAGATAGATGGTCTGTTTACAGATTGGCTATGTACAGGTGAAGTGATCTGTGAGCTGCTCTGACAGCTGGTGCTTAAAGCTAGTGAGGGAGATATGAGTCTCCAGCTTCAGTGATTTTTGCAGTTCGTTCCAGTCATTGGCAGCAGAGAACTGGAAGGAAAGGCGACCAAAGTAGGAATTGGCTTTGGGGGTGACCAGTGAGATATACCTACTGGAGCGTGTGCTATGAGTGGGTGCTGCTATGGTGACCAGTGAGCTGAGATAAGGCGGGGCTTTACCTAGCAGAGACTTGTAGATAACCTGTAGCCAGTGGGTTTGCGAGGGCAACCAACGAGAGCATACAGGTCGCAGTGGTGGGTAGTATATGGGGCTTTGGTGACAAAATGGATGGCACTGTGATAGACTGCATCCAATTTGTTGAGTAGAGTGTTGGAGGCAATTTTATAGATGACATCGCCGAAGTCGAGGATCGGTAGGATGGCCAGTTTTACGAGGGTATGTTTGGCAGCATGAGTGAAGGATGCTTTGTTGCGATATAGTAAGCCGATTCTAGATTTAATTTTGGATTGGAGATGCTTAATGTGAGTCTGGAAGGAGAGTTTGGATATCTCTCATCAGGTTGTTTATACAGTACAATGCTTTCGAAAAGTATTCAGAACTCTTGATTTTTTTATTTTTTTTTACATTACAGCCTTATTCTAAAATGGATTACATGTATTTTTAAATCCTCAGCAATATACACACAATACCCCATGATGACGAAGAAAAAAGTGTTAATTTACATAAGTATTCAGACCCTTTGCTATGAGAATCTAAATTGAGTTCAGGTGCATCCTGTTTCCATTGATCATCCTTGAGATGTTTCTACAACTTTATTGGAGTCCACCTGTGGTAAATTCAATTGATTGGACATGATTTGGAAAGGCACCCATCTGTCTATATAAGGTCCCACAGTTGACAGTGCATGTCAGAGCAAAATCCAAGCCATGAGGTTGAAGGAATTGTCCATAGAGCTCCGAGACAGGATTGTGTTGAGGCACAGATCTGGGGAAGGGTACCAAAAAATGTATGCAGCATTGAAGCTCCCCAAGAACACAGTGGCCTCCATTATTCTTAAATGGAAGAAGTTTGGAACCACTAAAGCTCTTCCTAAAGCTGGTCGCCCGGCCAAACTGAGCAATCGGGGGAGAAGGGTCTTGGTCAGGGAGGTGACCAAGAACCCGATGGTCACTCTGACAGAGCTCTAGAGTTCCTCTGTAGAGAAGGGAGAATCTTCCAGAAGGACAACCGTCTCTGCAGCACTCCACCAATCAGGCCTTTATGGTAGCATGGCCAGACAGAAACCACTCTTCAGTAAAAGGCACATGACAGCCTAAAGACTCTCAGACCATGAGAGACATTTACGTCATTTAGCAGACGCTCTTATCCAGAGCGACTTACAGTAGTGAATGCATACATTTCATACAATTTCATACATTTCATACATTTTTTATCTGTGCTGGCCCCCCGTGGGAATTGAACCCACAACCCTGGTGTTGCAAACACCATGCTCTACCAACTGAGCTACAGGGAAGGCCAGAGACAAGAGACAAGATTCTCTGGTCTGATGAAACCAATATTGAACTCTTTGGCCTGAATGCCGAGCATCACATCTGAAGGAAACCTGGCACCATCCCTACGGTGAAGCATGGTGGTGGCAGAATCATGCTATGGGGATGTTTTTCAGCAGCAGGGACTGGGAGACTAGTCAGGATTGAGGGGAAATATGAATGGCGCAAGGTACGATGGCCACAAGAGTGATCCTTGATGAATACCTAGTCCAGAGTGCTCAGGACCTGACTGGGGCGAAGGTTCACCTTCTAGCAGACAGTGAACCTAAGCACAAAGCCAAGACAAAGCAGTAGTGGCTTCGGGACAAGAGTCTGAATGTCCTTGAGTTGCCCAACCAGAACCTTCCAGAAGGACAACCATCTCTGCAGCTCTCCACCAATCAGGCCGTTATGGTAGTGGCCAGACGGAAGCCACTCCTCATTAAAAGGCACATGACAGCCCGCTTGGAGTATGCCAAAAGGCACCTAAAGACTCTCAGACCATGAAAAACACGATTCTCTGGTCTGATGAAACCAAGATTGAACTCTTTGGCCTGAATGCCGAGCATCACGTCTGGAGGAAACCTGGCATGGTGGTGGCATGGTTTTTCAGCAGCAGGGACTGGGAGACTAGTCAGCATTGAGGCAAAGATGAACGGAGCAAAGTACAGAGAGATACTTTATGAAAATCTGCTCCAGAGCGCTCAGGACCTCAGACTGGGGCGAAGGTTCAACCTTCAAACAGGACAACGACCCTAAGCACACATTCAAGACAACGCAGGAGTGGCTTCGGGACAAGTCTCTGAATGTCCTTGAGTGGCCCAGCCAGAGCCCGGACTTGACCCGATCGAACATCTCTGAAGAGACCTGAAAATAGCTGTGCAGCAATGCTCCCCATCCAACCTGACAGAGCTTGAGAGGATCTGCAGAGAAGAATGGGAGAAACTCCCAAAATACAGGTGTGCCAAGCTTGTAGCATCATACCCAAGAAGACTAAAGGTGCTTCAACAAAGTACTGAGTAAAGGGTCTGAATACTTATGTAAATGTCATATTTCCATTTTATTTATTTATAAATTAGCAAAAATGTCTAAAAACCTGTTTCTGCTTTGTCATTATGGGGTATTGTATGTAGATTTAGAAGCCTGTAACCTAACAAAATGTTGAAAAAATCAAGGGGTCTGAATACTTTCCGAATGCACTGTATAAGAATGATTCTCTGTATACAGGTGGCAGGTATGACTTTAATGTTTGTGGAGCTTTATTTATGGTAACATTTTATTATCTTGACTAGTAGTTTTCTTCCATGTTTAGTCTGTTAGACCTCCCATGGGAAATGTTTGGATGCTTTTAGCTTTCAGGCTTTCCCAAACCCACTGAAACATTGTTATAGCTACCTTTTATGCTTTGAAGATCAGTATGGAGAGGAAACCATCTATTCACAGACAAAAATCACTGCACCAAGTGTGGGCTCTACCTTGAGGACAGCTAACCTCATGTAATGGTTTTCTTCAGAAGACAGACACTGTTTTTCGCCTGCTACCTCATGTGCGTTTTACAGTTGCAGTGTGTGATTTGACTGCTCTGGAATCTTTTCCTAAGACCTCCCTCTAAGGAATCAATAGGTTTTTTTGACACTTTCATTTGACAGCTCTTGCTTGCAGCAGACTTGAAATGTTGTGCACAACACTAGGAAACAGACTAATGAGAGGAGATTTGTAAAGTAGAGAGAGGGAAAGAGAGAATGAGACAGAGAGAGAGACTTTTCCTCCATCCCATTTGCACCTTACACCCTCTCTGCCATGTGATGTGTCTCTCGCTTCATTAGCCAGTGCCGCTTGATCACAGGGCTTTGAAATCCCCCAGCCCTCGCCAGACGACCAAAATGCCTCTCAAACACGGTTCATATTTCTCTGGTCCCGAGACGGTATCAAGTCGTCCACCGCACTCTTTTGCTCCACCCCATCTCCCCTTAGCTGTGAGACTCATCTGAATCAAGGCCATGTTTAATGTTCTCATTGCCACAAGTAAACATTTCCGCCATGGGCACGCTCATCGTTTTCTCCCTGCTTCTTCTCTCACATTGGGAGCCATTACCACATGTCTTTACGGTGGATAGTAACACCAGTCCCTTTTAAAGATCCCTTTTGAATGAGCCTCCATAGACTGGAGGAGGGGGAGGGGGTAGTGACGTGGCTACTGGTGTGGTTAGGGGTCAACAGATCACACGTGTTGGATGCCCCAACTTATAAAGTTTGAATTGTGATCAGTGGAGAGGTTACTGCCTGCTGCTCATCATTAGAACAGCTGATGGCTCTTTGCAGTGAGAATGTGCCCTGCAGGGAGAGGGCAGAGATCAAATGGCTGCCCAGTCTTCTTCCCAGTCCTGTCGGATTAGCCGTCCTGTCCTGTCCAGACTCCTCTCACAGTGGGTCACAGAGGGGACCAGAGTCCCTGTCCATCACAGCAGACTGAATGATGCAAGGACAGACAGATCTGGTGCCCAGGGCACAGTTTTGATGCTGTTATCCCTCCACCCAGAGCCCTGAATTTTAACTATTTTGGACTACCATACCAGGGCTGTGCAAAATGTGTTGCCTCAGCAAAAGCATGGCTGCCGCTTCAGAAGCCCTTTAATGTCAACACAGCTGGAGGCCACATGACCCTGGGGGAATATTTTTTTATTTAGATATAAGCAATATCTTCTTCTAGTGGCCTGGGGGTGCTTAATTTATGGAGTAGCTTTGCGTGCGTGTATGTGTGTTTATGGAGGTTTACTATCTTTGTGCCACATAAGGAATAAGGAATATTTGCCTGTCCCCACAAGGAAAAAGGCACGGTTAGGGGTTAAGGGTAGGTTTAGGATTTAGGGAAAATAGGATTTTGAATGGGAATCAATTGTTTGGTCTCCACAAGGATAGTAAAACAAACGTGTGTGTGTGTGTGTGTGTGTGTGTGTGTGTGTGTGTGTGTGTGTGTGTGTGTGTGTGTGTGTGTGTGTGTGTGTGTGTGTGTGTGTGTCTGTGTGTGTCTTGCGTCAATGCTACGGATGTGCCATCTCCCACTGTACCTCAGTAACTCACACTGTGATTGTATGATGCTTTACTCCTCATACCAAGCTGGCCTACTGAGAATCCTTCACTTCAAATCACATACCATCCTGCAATATGTTCAATTCATTCACTTTGCAGTCAAATTGAATAATTCTCTATCTTCCTCTGTCTCCCTAGCCTGTGACATTTATTCCAGATAGGGGACAAAATCAGATCATTGAAGACAACCATTGTGTTTGCCATGTACTGAATGCAGTGTTAATGACACATTTTACTTACTGTTAAGAAGCTTTCAAGGCCTTGAAAAATCTCCCAGTGACATGAAAACAAGCCTATTATGTTACTGTTTTATGGGTCATTATAAACAGGGTTCTCCTGCTAATAATAATTTACCCCTTGACTTGGTTTACTTGTCATGTCATAGGCAATTAATATATTTTTGTAGCTGTCAGGTTTGTGTGCTCCAAATGGCTACTCTGACTACTCAGTGCCAACGTTGTTAATTAGCATCTTGTTATTTGAAAACCATCCTTTTAATTAAGAAATGCCGGTTAGCTGTTCTGGATTAAATGTGGAATGGAAAGCTGAGCTCTTTGGTGAAGTGCAATGTGATTGTTTCAAAGCAACACACCAAAAAACATTTTGGCATATTTTTCTCTCTGCTAGAGCAGATATAAACCAGGATGATTAAAGTCGTTGATTGCATTAAGGGAAGGTTCTCAGGGAATTGTCAGTGTTGTTGTTAATGAACTCTCTTGATATGTGATAACTCAACTTGCATCATGTACTGTACTGGAGGGATTATATAAATGGAACAAAGTTTACAGAGGAAAAACACAGAGACATTAGCGTTCATCAGTGCTGCATTATGGCAAGAAACACTAGGTAGCCTACTGTCTAGAAGTTGGTCTATGTTTAGATCACAGCATTAAATCTAATTTAAAGCACACGTCTCTTAGGTGTGCACTTAGCTGTCAGAGAATATCCCCAAAGCCCCAAAGCTCTTCAGTCAACACCACAAGACAAAAAGATAAACAGTGGAACATAAGATTAGACGTGTGGTGAAAATGAGAAAAATGTAACTATTTAATATTGAATGACGATTTTTGTTTCATAATTAAGTACTGCACTCAGTTCAACGGGGATGCAAAGTCACCCTGAAAACGTGCATTACTAGTACATAATGTTTACCACTGTCTGCTTCCTCAATTTAACTCAAGAATGTCTTATTAAACATGAAAAAAGGGCCTACGACACATTAGGGATTAGAAAGTTGATGTATTTAAGCATGAAATGAGCCCCTGTGCTGAACACATTGCAGATTGATTAATATTTCCCCCAACCCAGGAAGAATCCATATTCAGTGGTTGCACTGGGAATATGAAGGAGGATTGGTGCAAATATTTTTTGTTAATCCCTCGGTAACCTGCCTGACACCTCATCACAATTTAATAAAATAAAAAATCCTCCACTGGATTACTGATAAACTTCTCATATGGGGAGGCAATGCTGCCTTTTAATAGGTGGAACCCAAAATAGCTACAACAGATTAAATTCATCATTGATTTGGAAATTGTATATAAAATATATATTTTTACCATGCAGTAATGAATTATAGGCAGGATTTAGTTTTTTCATCTGCAGGTTAACATTGAAGAGCTGAAATTGTTATTTAGTCATTGGTAAAAAAAATAACAAAGTGTTAATTGAGCGTACAAGATGGTGCCGTACTGTATAGCTGCCGTCTTGAGAGCTCCGACCCAACTTTTCTATTTAGTGATTATTTTGGCATTTATCTTTACTATTTTTGCACAAAATGTCACTATAATTTCTTGTGATCGGAAAAAAAACTCATATCGGCACTTACTAACCTCAATTTCGACTTCTACTTCGATGAATCTGCTCTGAGCTCTTTATGTACCTCCGATCCAATAGGGTTACCCAAGAGGAAACGTAGACGAAAAAGAGGCAAGAGATCGGGCATCCTGTTGAGACTAAGGCAAAGGGGAAACCAGCCACTACTTCCCTCCATTCTATTGACCAATAGTGACTGGATGACCTCCGATCGCGGATTTGCTTTTACAGCTGCTTTTACAGCTGCACCGTTGAGAGCATCCTGACTGGTTGTTTCAATGTCTGGTATGGGAGCTGCAACACCCATGACCAGAATGTTTTGAATGAACTGTATAAAACGGTAGGTTAAGAATGAACATGTCAGACCAGAGAGACATTTAGCTGCAGCTCATGTCGAAAGTGGTTCGAACTCAATCTCAACATGAGGTAGAGACGATAACGTCACGTCCCGGACAATCACTGGTATGGCTGATTAGCTGTCCTAAGTAAAGTATCTAGAAAAGAGAATTTAAGCGGGACCATTCTACTACTCTTCAAACCATCATATTCTACTACTCTCATCACCCCACTGAGAACCATCGATACGTCTGGCTAGCCTATCTTCAAAGAATCATCTTCCATAGCGAGTGGAAGCAGAGTGAGCTCTGTAGTTCTGTTCAGGACTACACGACGGATTGCCGGATGCCGGGTGACGGAAGAGGAGAGCAACAGTAGAATAAACGGGTCGGGACCCCTTTTGGACAATCAGAGCATTACAAGCGTGCCGCGGAAAGGTCCAACCAAACCCCTTTCTAAGAAGGCTTGGTTCTGACAGAGATACCTGGCAAACCAAGGCATTTACATGTAAACATCTTGATGATTTCTTACTCCAATCGGGCGGCGGTTTGTGTTCAATGTATATGATTACTGTGAGAGTAGCTTCTAAATGTACCAAAGTATTCTCTCTCGCCCTCTCTCTCACCCTCCCTCTCGCCCTCTCCATCTAGCCCTCTCTATCTCCTTTGTAACAAGCTGTCATGTTCTGTCAGTCTGCTAGGGACCTGTTTTAATGTATTAAGTCTGTATGTTTCTCCTGTGTTACCATTTAGTTAGTTAGTAAATAAATAATTAAACCAATTTGTGTAGTACTGAATCATAAAGATGCAGGAGATTACAACTGTTCAGAATGATGATATGATACGAGGTTATGATTAATACATTGACTGTTTTATGGATGTGATATGTAAGATGGTAGCTCTTTAACAACTGCTCTCGTGGTGCCCCAAATTCCTAATGAGTTAATTGTTACATTATTAATTTAATCGGGTAACAATTAATCATAGTTGATTAGATAAATACAGTCATCAGATTAATGAAAGTAAAGTCACAACAATGATCTATATTATTATTATTATTATTATCACTGCATTGTTGAGAAAGAGCTCTCAAGGTAAGAGTTTCATTGTACTGTTTTACACCTGTTGTGTCCTGTGCACTTGGCGAATAAACTTTAAAACTTGAAACACGTTAAATACATAAGCATTACAATGAAGTATAGAACTGTGCAAACTAAGCAAACCTTCACAATTATTTAAACACCAAATCTGTTTCAGTCCTTTGTTCAGCCAACCTGCTCTTTTTCCATGTAATGAATAACACCATCTTAATATTGTGTTACCAACAGTTGCAGATGGGAAATGTAGCTATCTAGAGTGTATAAGGAATAGAGGGAGGTGGATAGGAACTGCATAGCTCCAAAATATATGCAGACTTGTCATGTCCACAGTGCCCCGATGTCTTTTAAACCATCTGTATTCCAGCTCGCACGCCTTTGTGAGCCCGCACCCATCTGCAGTGGTAGGGGGAAAATAGGAGAAATTGTATATAAAGACCTGAATAAAAGCTCATTGCTGAGATTAGGCTTGCAAAAGGAGGGTATATAACTAGAAACGTTCTAAGTCTAACAGTAAACTACCAGAAATGTCAAGGAATATATGGAATTTTACTGGATTACATCTAGTTTCCTTTTTGGGCACTACAGATTATCACAGGTGTCTATTTGTCACGCCCTGGCCATAGAGAGGGTTTTATTCTCTATTTTGGTTAGGCCAGGGTGTGACTAGGGTGGGCATTCTATGTCTTTTTTCTATGTTTTGTATTTGTTTGTTTTGGCCGGGTATATCGTTGTCTCTGATTGGGAGCCATACTTAGGCAGCCTGTTTTCCTTTGGGTTTTGTGGGTGGTTACTTTCTGTTTAGTTCATGTTCCTGACAGAACTGTTTGGCTGTTGTTCGTTTTCTTGTTTTGTTTAAAGTGTACTATTAAAAAGTCAATGATGAGCACTCACCACGCTGCGCCTTGGTCTACTCCTTTCGACGGCCGTTACACTATTAATATCTCTGGCCCTCTCTGTGGCCTTCTTACATGTAATATATATATATTTTTTACATTTACATTTACATTTACATTTAAGTCATTTAGCAGACGCTCTTATCCAGAGCGACTTACAAAATGGTGCATTCACCTTATGATATCCAGTGGAACAACCACTTTACAATAGTGCATCTAAATATTTTAAGGGGGGGGGGGGGGGGGTTAGAAGGATTACTTTATCCTATCCTAGGTATTCCTTAAAGAGGTGGGGTTTCAGGTGTCTCCGGAAGGTGGTGATTGACTCCGCTGTCCTGGCGTCGTGAGGGAGCTTGTTCCACCATTGGGGTGCCAGAGCAGCGAACAGTTTTGACTGGGCTGAGCGGGAACTGTGCTTCCTCAGAGGTAGGGGGGCCAGCAGGCCAGTGGTGGATGAACGCAGTGCCCTTGTTTGGGTGTAGGGCCTGATCAGAGCCTGAAGGTATGGAGGTGCCGTTCCCTTCACAGCTCCGTAGGCAATCACCATGGTCTTGTAGCGGATGCGAGCTTCAACTGGAAGCCAGTGGAGAGAGCGGAGGAGCGGGGTGACGTGAGAGAACTTGGGAAGGTTGAACACCAGACGGGCGTTAAATTTTTAATTTAATAAGGTGACTTCCAAAAAACAAATTGAATGACAAAGCTGTTAAACATTATCCTAAATATAAACCAGCAATTTAGTAAATACCCTTGGTAGATTTCAGAATCTAGATTTTTTACAAACTTTTATTTATGTTACTATGTCTTTGTTGTAAATGTTTTGGGGCCAAACTGTTGGTAGTTATGAAAAAATGCAATAGTTGGACAAGTTGCAGAAAAAAATGCCATTGTTAATTAGATGCTTTTTTTCATTAATTAGGCAATTTTCTTTTGAACCATATGGTTTATCTACTAGAAGCTCATGGACAATATGAACACAGTGTATAAAAAATGTATACTGCGCATATATTAATATATATTTTTTATCATTAAAGTATAAATCACCAAAATTACCATAGATTGCCATAGATTACCTGTTACTTTAGTAAATTACTGGTAGCTTTGCAAGCCTTGCTGTGATACTTAGTACAACTTAAATGGCTCCAGACTTCACGTAAGCCCAGTGGGGAACGTGCTACCTCCATAAGTCTAGTCCTCTGGTGTCATTGCTGCTGTACGTGGAGATGAGAGAGAGAAGATGTCCGCTGGATGTCTGATGATTAATTCCAAATTAGAGGAAGGTGTGAGTGTGTAGTCCTGGGTTCACTTAATTAGTGCTCATTGATTAAACAGATTAAAGTGGTAATATGTAACTTTTTTGGAGACCCGACCAAATTCACATAGAAATGTGAGTTATAGATCTATCATTCTACTTGAAAGCAAGTATAAGAAGCGGTGGATCTCTTCTATGTGAGCGACTTCTATGCTTCCGGTTCTTAAGTTTTGTTTTTGAGTCTTTTACCTTCGGTTTTGTACACCAGCTTCAAACAGCTGAAACAATATTTTTGGATATAGAAAAATATTTCACAGTGGATTAGATGGTACAATGATTCTCTACACCATCCTATCTTATTTTGTCACATAAATTGAAATTAGGCTAACTATTAGAGTTTTAGCAGTCAGGAAATGGCGGAGCGATTTCGGCTTAGTTCAAGTTTAATGACAAGTGCACAAAATTATGTTTTCACTTTGCCATGAAGCTGCATTTCATTATCCACCTGTCCTTGATCATCCCTTTTGTTTTCAGATAGAAGCACTGTATTACACAACACATCATTCACTTCTGCAGTTATGTAAAGCTTTCTTGTTTTTCCACTTTAATGTTATTATTTGTGACCTACTGGTGCTGCTTAATATGTGCTGTTTATGAGGCATTTGTAAAAATCCTTGGTCTAACTTGGTTCCCCAAGGACAGAAATTCATAATAATGTGATGTTAGTAATGCACCAAGGCTACATTTTCGGTCCGCTAAGTAGCACCAAGTCCTGTATTACTCACTGTATTTGCAGCAGTATACTGTATTTATTCAACCCTCTCTTTACGATATACTTGGGGTGGCAGAGTTAACTTTTTGATAGGTGTGGGAGCTATTGTAACAGCTGTCTTCAGGAATGGACCAAGGCGCAGCGGGAATGTGGATACTCATACTTTAATTTAAAAAAAAGAGTAAAGCATCCACGGTGAAAAAAACAATAAGCAAGACATCAACAGTTTTACAGGCTATACAAACGCAGTGCAAAAACAACTACCCACAATCCCAAAGAAAAACACACCCTTCTATATAGGACTCCCAATCAAAGGCAACTCAACACACCTGCCTTCAATTGGGAGTCCCATCCCCAACACAAACCCTTAACATACCAAAAAACCTGCCACATCCTGACCACAACTGATACAATACCTCCCTCTGCTGGTCAGGACGTGACAGCTATTTGGAACTCATTTTGTGTTAGGTGCCTTCCGTTCAACAGCTAAAGCACTGTTACTGCCAACTTTGGCTCGGATTTCATTTGAAAACAAAATGCTGTTTCTAGAGTGAGGGGTAGGGTTCATACTCTCTTTTTGTTAGGGGGTTAATATGTAGAGAGTCATGGCACAGGCATAATATCTGATCCAGACCAGCAGTACCCCCCCCCCCCCCCCTCAAGGTGCAGACCCCGGAATGCACCTAAAAAAAAGAAAACACAAAAAAATCCCCAATACCCCAACAAAACCAATAAACAATAACCCCTAAACAATAAGGGAGGGAAGGGAGGGTGGCTGCCGTCACCGACGGCACTGTGCTACACCCTCCCTCCCCGAACCCACCTATCCTGGAGGTGGCTCAGGTGCAGGACGTGAACCTCGCTCCACCTTCGGCGTCGCCCACTTCGGTGGCGCCGATAGCTGCGCCGGGCAGACGGACCACTCTGGCTGGGCCGGAGGACAGGCGGGCCACTCGGGCTGGGCCGGAGGATAGGCGGGCCACTCGGGCTGGGCCGGAGGACAGGCGGGCCACTCGGGCTGGGCCGGAGGGCAGTCGGGCCACTCTGGCAGACCCGGAGGGCAGTCGGGCCACTCTGGCAGACCCGGAGGGCAGTCGGGCCACTCTGGCATCTCCGGGCAGACGGGCCACTCTGGCATCTCCGGGCAGACGGGCCACTCTGGCGGCTCCTGACTGGCGGGCGGCTCTGGCGACTCCTGACTGGCGGGCGGCTCTGGCGACTCCTGACTGGCGGGCGGCTCTGGCGACTCCTGACTGGCGGGCGGCTCTGGCGACTCCTGACTGGCGGGCGGCTCTGGCGACTCCTGACTGGCGGGCAGCTCTGGCAGCTCCTGACTGGCGGGCAGCTCTGGCAGCTCCTGACTGGCGAGGCTGGGCTGACACACTAGACGCCTGATGCGTGGGGCAGGTACTGGACGTGCCAGCCTGGAGACACGCACCTCAGGGCTAGTGCGGGGAGCTGGCCTGGGGCTCCATTCCTGCCCCGCAAAACTGCCCTTGTGCCCCCCCCCCAAAAAAAAATATTGGGGCTGCCTCTCGAGTTTACTTAACTCTTCCATAGCCCTGGAAACGCTCATCCTTAACTCTGCCCATGTCCATCCTTCCTCCTCGTTCGTCCCCTGCTTGGTCCCTTGGTGGTGGGTAGTTCTGTAACAGCTGTCTTCAGGAATGGACCAAGGCGCAGCGGGAATGTGGATACTCATAGTTTAATTCAAAAAAAGAGTAAAGCATCCATGGTGAAAAAAACAATAAGCAAGACAGCAACAGTTTTACAGGCTATACAAACGCAGTGCAAAAACAACTACCCACAATCCCAAAGAAAAACACACCCTTCTATATAGGACTCCCAATCAAAGGCAACTCAACACACCTGCCTTCAATTGGGAGTCCCATCCCCAACACAAACCCTTAACATACAAAAAACCTGCCACATCCTGACCACAACTGATACAATACCTCCCTCTGCTGGTCAGGACGTGACAGCTATTTGGAACTCATTTTGTGTTAGGTGCCTTCCGTTCTACAGCTAAAGCACTGTTACTGCCAACTTTGGCTCGGATTTCATTTGAAAACAAAATGCTGTTTCTAGAGTGAGGGGTAGGGTTCATACTCTCTTTTTGTTAGGGGGTTAATATGTAGAGAGTCATGGCACAGGCATAATATCTGATCCAGACCAGCAGTCTCCTTCAGGTCTGGTTTGCTTTGATCTCATTGCACGCTAAATATCTGGCCGCAGTCAGGCTGTCTCCCTCTCACTGACAACATTAATAACCACTTCTCAATTGCCTTGTCTAATGGCTGTAGATGGGCACTTTTAGTAGGCCCTTGTGCATTGATTTTCAACCTGCATGTCATTCCCTGAAATAGCTTGGTTGACCTTCACGCTGCTTCCCCCAGCCTACCTCTGCCTCGCCCACACATGGTCGCAAACAAGGCTTGGTCCTCCCTGTTGGTGACACAGATTCATGAAGCCACAGCTTTAATCCCTGCATGCCAATCTGCCAAACCAAGCCTTAGGCAATCGCAAGCCAGTGCTACTCTGTTATATTGGGATGAAAATGAGTGATAGCATGCAGAGAGAATGTGACATAGATAACAGGCGAGCGAAAATATCCACCACGCTGATAGTCATCTCTGGCTGGTGTATTTGCTCACACTAAGGGATCCCAAGCAATCACGCTCATGTTTATTTACATTGCATTGAAAAACGTCAGTTGCAGTAGTTGGCTCTATATGGAATAAAGGACCGCAATGTGCATCAGATTCCCTGTTGCTTTCTGGTATAGACATAAAAGCAAAACTCCCCTTTCTTAGTTCACATGTGGCATGACTGAACTACCGCACCACCAAAGCCTCTTTATCTGTCAAAGCACAGACCGTCTTTGTCAGAATAATAGAGTAGGGTCACCAAGATCTATGTGAATGGAAGAATGTGTCTATGAAAAACCTGGTTTAATTAGCATATTTTCCTTCCTGCGGGGAGCAGAGACCGAGAGATGGAGGGAGGAGAGGAGGTAAGTAGGAGCGAAGCGTGCCATCTGGTCCGTGAAATCCCCTTAAACAGGTTGTGTGGCACTCAGGGCTCAGCAGGAGGCCACAGGCAGCAGACAGTCCAGTACATCTACAGGTTAACAGGGTGGAGCACTAACTAGGCTGGATGACTGTACAGCTGCACAATGTTTACTTACAGGATTCATTACCCAGCAGCACATGTACTGAGTAAAGCATTGCAGCACACCCCATCTTAACAGGATCAGTGGACAACCCACTGCAGCATTCTGTGTTGACAGCTGTCACCACTGACTGCCATTAAGGTGAAGCTCTTTCTGCTTTGTATAAGTGAAACGTTTTATCATTATCGCTGTGCCTTTACAAATGATTTCAGAGAATATAGCATGTCTTGTTATACTGGTTATTTTCTTTGTTTAGTGTAGCTTCCCATTTAGGCCTCCTTTGAGGCCTCAGTTGAACAGCTAAATGGAGCTCAAGAGTTGTTATGACTGCTCTGTGTCTTATCCCCATTCATTATTCACAACTAACTGCCGATTGATCCAGAAGCTTCTATTGCTCCGCCTCCCTGTAGATTTAAAAATACCAAGTGAGAATTTTTGCAAAAGTACAATTTCATGTGAAACGTTCCCAGAAAGTAAGTGATCCTTTCCATCTATCCTTTCAGCCCACACCTAAGCTATAGTAACAGCAGTAGAGGAGACTGCATGGTCAGAGATAGGACAATGAGACAGATTATTCACCAGATGTATAAATGTGAAGCATCCACTTGGCGTTTCCACTAACTACCAAATATGGTAGTGAGAGGAAGCCCTCTGGCTGGCAGTGGGAGAAGATGGAACGAGATGGATTTTGGCCGACATTCTGCAAATATTCTCATCGATGAAACATTTGATCTCAATACAGTTTTCTGTTCCCAAACTATAATCTGTTATGAACAGAATGGACTAAGTTTTGTAGAATTTACTCTTTTAAAAAATTGCATTGCACAAGCGAATTAAGTTATTGCACACGCACACTTCACAGAGGAGGTGTTTCCTAACGGAAATATGCAGATGTATGCTAGAACGCACCAAAAGGATCTCGCTGGCTCGTGCTTGGCTCTGCCCACCTCCTTGCTTCTTCTGCCCACTATGACTCATTTGTTCCCATTGGAAATGACAGGCTGTGGTCTATCTTGGTTTAGTTATGAAAGTCTTTGGCATGGTTGTGATGTGAAATAATGCCAGATTGACCTGAAGTGTTCTGGTTTATACTCCTCAAGTTAGACGGCAGTGTTACTGTAGCTAGTTCGCTGTATTCTCTCCTGTGACTGATGATTCAGCTGCAGCCTATAAATAAGCACATCTCTGATGAGCTGAGGAGAAGGGGTTAACCCCAGAGACCTGGGCCTCCCTCGCCTGACCTCAATAACGGAGCAGCATCCTAACAACAGGGAGCACAGCAGAGAGAGCAGGTAGGATATGGTTCACTCTCCATCTTGAGAGATCACTGCATATCTCTAGGTCACTGTAGGACCCTCTGTAGCACTCTCTACTGTGTGTGCCCAAACCTCAACCCCTGTCAGCTACCTTTCCCCCTCTCCTCTTTTGGTCACTTGGTCATTCCTGGTCACAGAGGGAGGAAGAGAAGTGGCGTGCCCACCCATGCCTATCTTTTATATATCCAGATGGCAGAGGTGTTGGGATAGGCCTTGATGCCTTTGTTCGTGCCTCGGTAAATCATGGCCTGGAATCAGCAAAGCAGCTGAAGGAAACCTTTGCTTCCTCAAACAGTGTTTTTCTACCATCAAAAAGTGTTCATCTACCTCTCGCCTTCACCCCTCACTCTTGCACAGCATTTGTTTGTCTCCATATGTCTCTTTCTCTCACTCTCTCTCTCTCACCACACAAAGCTGTCCCTTCTCTGGGAACAGGGTCTGTCCACTGATGAGTCCATTGTGAGACAGGTGTTGTTTTGTCTATTGGATTAGATGGACTGTGAAAAGAGAGATGGGCTGAAAATGTAAATTTAACACAACTCTGTACAGTACTTCAGGGCCCAGAGAGCATTATCATTAGGCTTTTTGAAAGCCTCATATGACTCAGCACCAGGGACAGTGTTACTGTAGTACTGGGAGTGCAGTGAGTCTGTTATATTATTATATGATAGCTAACTTTTATATCTGAAACTAACCACATTTCCCTGAGATTAACCTGTTAGGGCTAGGGGGCAGTATTGACACAGCCGGATAAAAAACGTACCCGATTTAATCTGGTTACTACTCCTGCCCAGTAACTAGAATATGCATATAATTATTGGCTTTGGATAGAAAACACCCTAAAGTTTCTAAAACTGTTTGAATGGTGTCTGTGAGTATAACAGAACTCATATGGCAGGCCAAAACCTGAGAAGATTTAATGCAGGAAGTGGCCTGTCTGACAAGTAGTGTTTCATCTTGGCTCTTTTTATTGAAGACTGAGGATCTGTGCAATAACGTGACACTTCCTACGGCTCCCATAGGCTCTCAGAGCCCGGGAAAAAGCTGAACGATATCGAGGCAGGCTCTGGCTGAAACACTTTATCGCTTTTGGCAAGTGGCCGCTCAGAGTACTATGGGCTTAGGCGCGTGCCCGAGTCGACCTAATGCTTTCTTTTCTTTTGTCTGTTTACCTAAACGCAGATTCCCGGTCGGAATATTATCGCTTTTTTATGAGAAAAATGGCATAAAAATGTATTTTAAACAGTGGTTGACATGCTTCGAAGTACGGTAATGGAATATTTAGAATTTTTTTGTCACGAATTGCGCCATGCTCACCACCCTTATTTACCCTTTCGGATAGTGTCTTGAACGCACGAACAAAACGCCGCTGTTTGGATATAACGATGGATTATTTTGGACCAAACCAACATTTGTTATTGAAGTAGAAGTCCTGGGAGTGCATTCTGACAAAGACAGCAAAGGTAATAACATTTTTCTTATAGTAAATCTGACTTTGATGAGTGCTAAACTTGCTGGGTGTCTAAATAGCTAGCCCTGTGATGCCGGGCTATCTACTGAGAATATTGCAAAATGTGCTTTCACCGAAAAGCTATTTTAAAATCGGACATATCGAGTGCATAGAGGAGTTCTGTATCTATAATTCTTAAAATAATTGTTATGCTTTTTGTGAACGTTTATCGTGAGTAATTTAGTAAATTCACCGGCAGTGTTCGGTGGGAATGCTAGTCACATGCTAGTCACATGCTAATGTAAAAAGCTGTTTTTTTATATAAATATGAACTTGATTGAACAAAACATGCATGTATTGTATAACATAATGTCCTAGGTTTGTCATCTGATGAAGATCATCAAAGGTTAGTGCTACATTTAGCTGTGGTTTGGGTTTATGTGACATTATATGCTAGCTTGAAAAATGGGTGTCTGATTATTTCTGGCTGGGTACTCTGCTGACATAATCTAATGTTTTTCTTTCGTTGTAAAGCCTTTTTGAAATCGGACAGTGTGGTTAGATTAACGAAAGTCTTATCTTTAAAATGGTGTAAAATAGTCATATTTTTGAAAAATGTAAGGTTTTGCATTTCTAAGGTATTTGAATAACGCGCCACGGGATTACACTGGCTGTTGAATAGGTAGGGCCGCAAGGATCTAGCCCATAGAGGTTAACCTCTATGAGCTAGGTGGGACGCTTGCTTCCCACCTACTCAACAGCCAGTTGAATCCTGTGGCGCGTTATTCAAATCCCTAGATATGCTATTACTTCAATTTTTCAAAAATATGACTATTTTACACCATTTTAAAGATAAGACTCTCGTTAATCTAACCACACTGTCCGATTTCAAAAAGGCTTTACAATGAAAGCAAAACATTAGATTATGTCAGCAGAATACCCAGCCAGAAATAATCAGACACCCATTTTTCAAGCTAGCATATAATGTCACATAAACCCAAACCACAGCTAAATGTAGCACTAACCTTTGATGATCTTCATCAGATGACAACCCTAGGACATTATGTTATACAATACATGCATGTTTTGTTCAATCAAGTTCATATTTATATCAAAAACCAGCTTTTTACATTAGCATGTGACTAGCATGTGACTAGCATTCCCACCGAACACTGCCGGTGAATTTACTAAATTACTCACGATAAACGTTCACAAAAAGCATAACAATTATTTTAAGAATTATAGAGACAGAACTCCTCTATGCACTCGATATGTCCGATTTTAAAATAGCTTTTCGGTGAAAGCACATTTTGCAATATTCTCAGTAGATAGCCCGGCATCACAGGGCTAGCTATTTAGACACCCAGCAGGTTTAGCACTCATCAAAGTCAGATTTACTATAAGAAAAATGTTCTTACCTTTGTTGTCTTCGTCAGAATGCACTCCCAGGACTTCTACTTCAATAACAAATGTTGGTTTGGTCCAAAATAATCCATCGTTATATCCAAACAGCGGCGTTTTGTTCGTGCGTTCTAGACACTATCCTAAAGGCTAAATAAGGGTGACGAGCATGGCGCAATTCGTGACAAAAGAATTCTAAATATTCCATTACCGTACTTCGAAGCATGTCAACCGCTGTTTAAAATCAATTTTTATGCCATTTTTCTCATAAAAAAACGATAATATTCCGACCGGGAATCTGCGTTTAGATAAACAGACAAAGGAAAAGAAAGCATTAGGTCGAAGCGGGCATGCGCCTAAGCCCATAGTACTCTGAGTGGCCACTTGCCAAAAGCAATAAAGTGTTTCAGCCAGAGCCTGCCTCGATATCGTTCAACTTTTTCCCGGGCTCTGAGACCCTATGGAAGACGTAGGAAGTGTCACGTTATTGCACAGATCCTGAGTCTTCAATAAAAAGAGCCAAGATGAAACACTACTTCTCAGACAGGCCACTTCCTGCTTGAAATCTTCTCAGGCTTTGGCCTGCCATAGGAGTTCTGTTATACTCACAGACACCATTCAAACAGTTTTATAAACTTTAGGGTGTTTTCAATCTAAAGCCAATAATTATATGCATATTCTAGTTACTGGGCAGGAGTAGTAACCAGATTAAATCGGGTACGTTTTTTATCCAGCCGTGTCAATACTGCCCCCTAGCCCTAACAGGTTAACTTACCATCGTCATGTTTCTGTCCACTCACTCAGAATGGATATATTTGTGTTCAGTTGCACAGAGCACTTGTACTTTTTCCATGCTTTGTTGTACAGTGATGTCAGACAGAAATGCCTCTTACAGTATTTCTACAATCGCAACAATCCAGGCACAGAGCAGGTTGGTGGGAAAGCACAGTTTTCCAACATGGCTTTGCTTTTAACGGCAGACCTTTTGCTGTTGCCTCTCCCTGTAAACCTCGGAAGGATGCCACTTTGCCGGTGTGCCTCTACATCACTGAATTGACATTTAAAAGAGGAACAGATGGCTATAATAATCTTGGGGCCTTGAGTGTGGTGCCAAAGCATTCATTAGGAGAAGGAAGGAAATTCTGTTTGTGGCCAAGCCAAGTGAACACTTTTTACCTGTGGAGGGTCATGGTCCCTAGCTCCACCAGTGGGTCCTGGTGACTTTCCCTGATTACACCTCCCTACAATTCATCTTCCATAGCGATGAACATGTGATGTCACACACCCCACTGGTCACACACTGGTCAAATAAACATTGTTTCCATGTCATTTCAATGAAAATATGTTGAACCAACATGGCATAGATGTTGAATTAGGGTTAGAGTTAGGGTTCTGAACAGGCTCCTGAACAGCTTCTATCACCATGCCATAAGATTGCTAAATAGCTAACTAAATAGCTAACAGAATGGCTACATGGACTATCTGAGTTGCCTTTGTATTTTCTTCTTATTTTTGTCTCTATACACACTCACAGGGCCCTACACACTACACACACTGATACTCCAAAACACAAACACTCACACCATCGTTTGCTTACACACACACATAATATGCACATACATTTATACTGAGTCTACACACACCCACTCAGATACAATCCTCATATATGCTGTTGCTAGCAAGACAGCCATTTCACTATGCTTGTACATGTGACATTAAAACTTCAACTGACGTCTGTGCCCAGTGGGTCATTTGTTACAGGAGAGAAAAGTAAATGTTATCCACTAATGTCACCTACATGCGTGTAACTGTTCTGCATACCCTAAAACCCTCCCACAGTATTTGTTGTTCCAGCACGTTTACCTCTCAGCATTTCTACCTCTGTGTACCCCATCATTTAGCAACAGCCTGAGGTATTTAGCTCCCTTCCCTAGAGGCAGAGAGGTGATGAGTTGTCCCACAGTCATTTATGGGGCACGGGGAATTATTCACTCAAATAAAGTAATTACCCAGTACTGTCCCCTCGTGAGGTGTTGTGTACATTATGCAGGAACTAATCACATAGGCCTTATTTACCTCTGAGGAGATTGGATTAGGAAGCGGGCGATGGCATTTTCAGTGGCGAAGGGAAGAAAGATCCCTAGCCCACCAACAATTTCCTCCTTCAAAGCGGCATTAGGGCCTCCATTAAAATCCTGTCACCCTTTTTCTTTACGTCTGTCTGTGGCGCTGAGGAGAAGAGAAATCAGTCATTCAAATGCTAAGTGACTTTCTCTCCCCTGTGAATATTAGAAAGGAGAGTATTGCTCCATCATTTACCATGCAGCCCACAAAAAAAGAGAAGTGGATGCAAAATGAGACTATGGTGTTTTGAATATATCCCCACCTTCGCAATATCTCGTCACAAGCCAATACCTCCGACTCCTTGACACCTACAGAACGCTGCAGAGCATCACTCTTTATTAAGACTTGGCTGTATACATGGGTACATACCTAAAGCCATATAAGTGAGTGTCACACTGATTTCATATGTTGGCAGTTTTTAGAATTAGCTTGAAAGGCTCTTCCTCACTCCCCCTTTAAGATAGAAAAAAACACCTTATCATGGCATTAAATGGATAAATTAGATAATTGATGGCCTGGGTACTAAGTTTGCCTCTGAGCAAAGTTTTATAATATATTTAACTGGAGCAGAACATAGGCTTATGCATAGGGTAGGTCCGTGGGTATAGAAATATCTGTTCCATGTATTATAGACCATATTATTTTATTAATTCTTTCTCTTTTCACTTGACAGGTCACAGACGGGGGCACCATTAAGCAGAAGATCTTCACCTACGATGCTATGTTTAATACCAATTACTCTCATATGGAGGACTACCGCAAACGGGAAGACCTTGTCTACCAATCTACAGTCCGGTAAGCATCACAACTAATTACTGTTAGTTTGGCCCTTACAGTTTATCATGAGAGTGCATGCTGAACTCGGAACAATGTTGTTTTGAACGTTCAAAAAAAAAAGTTTTTCCTTGACAACATGTTTGTTTACTAGCCTACCTGTTTCATTTGCAACACGGTTAGCCTCAGTTGCTGGGACTGCTTCTATCTGTCCCAGGATACCTCCAAACCCTAAAGTCTGAAGAGCTGCTGCTTGGTGAAGCATCTAGCCTTGCTGCTAGCTATCAAGCTAGCCAGGTTTTCTTGACAGTTTGAACACAGCCCGCGACGTGGTTAGGCCTTGTGGCTGGGACCACGGATAGTCCAGGGCTTGTTGCTGTTTAAATCCCTGCTGTTTGTTGCTGTTTCCATCGGCCATTGATACCATCATGCAACCCAAAGTTAAAGTAGGTTGGAGTAATGGAGAGGACAGTGTTTCGCTATCACAGGTGCATGATTTTTTAAATAAACAAAAGATGTCTACAGGCAGTTGTTACAGCAACAGGAAAATAGCTTCAAGAGCTTTGTCCAAATACTGATGGACTCAACTACCAAAATAATGGATGATCTGACCAGAAATGTCCAAGACCATAAGAACCATTTGCAGTTCTCCCAGGGAGAGGTGGATGTCCTGAAAGAGACTTGCAGCAAGATGACAACAAACTGTAAGTCCATGCAAGATGACATCAGCAATGTCTGTGAATCATTACAACAGGTGACTGGGAAAACAGCAGTGGTGTTAGTAAAAGCACTTTAAAATACTACTTAAGTAGTTTTGGGGGGTATTTTTGACTACTTTTACTTTTACTTCACTACATTCCTAAAGAAGATAATGCACTTTTTACTTCATACATTTTCCCTGATACCCAAAAGTACTCGTTACATTAGCAGGATATGAAAATGGTCCAAATCACGCAATTATCAAGTGAACACCCTGGTGTGCCCCTGGCTATTCGTAAATGTAAAACAACTGAAGATTGTGCCGTCTGATTTGGTTAATATAAGGATTTTGAAATTATTTATACTTTTACTTTTGATAATAAGTATATATTACCAAATACATTTACTTTTGATAATTAACTATATATTACCAAATACATTTACTTTTGATACTTAAGTATATTTAAAACCACATAATTTTAGACTTTTACTCACGCTGTTCCATAGATCTTTAAACCTAATATTGCGATGAAAATTAATGGCTGCAGTCATTTTTGTTTGTTTTTGCTGTTGTCCAAATAGCATTTTATAGTTTATAAATTCTGTAGAAATGCAGTATGCCTTACCCAAGATTTAGCTATGGTACTGCTGTGAAGGGTTGCTAGTTCCTTCCTACTGTACCATCTGCTGCGGGTGATACTGGGCCTGGATGTGATGACCCCGATGAAGGGTCAACACATCATCGTCTTGGCAGGAAGAGGGAGGGGATAGGAAGTGGCGAGGCTCTACTCAGCCAATCTGCTGTTCAGGATGTACATTTCAGTGTTGAGCTCTGACTGAACAGCTGGCCAGACCAATCGTTATTCCCACCACAGAGCTGCATATTTTCCAGGTAGTGTGGTTCACTTTAGGCACAGCTTGGGGCAGCACTACTGCATGGAGGCCTATGCTGCATGCATCACACCTCCTTCACCATCTTCCTTCCCCTCACACGCATACTGTACATATACAGTCCTGCCAATACCAGAATAAAGAGCCCTGCTGTTTATGCATGAGCAAGTTTTACAGAGTGCGAGAGGGATGGAGCGTTAGAAATCATCTGGCTCTTGTTGGGTAGATTACACGTTTGAGGAGTCCTGGGGACTGTCTTCCTATACCTTAGGCCTCAACAATATGGCTGGCATCTGCTCCCCTCCTTCTCCCTCTCCCTCTCTTCCCTGTCTTGCTTTCTCCCCTCTTGCTTTCCTTCCCTCCATCCCTCTCTCATATTGGCACTCATTCTTTGTATAAAGAAGTAAAATAAGCCCACACTGCATTGGTCTATTACCTTCTCTCTGTAATGTGTGTATGACCCATGCTGATTATAATGCAATTTTTAGTCTTTCCCTGTCATTATTCCAATAACTTTCTATCTCTCTCCTTCCCTGCCTTTCATTTGCTCCCCATCTCATTCCTTTCCTCTTCTTCCCAGTCTTTCATCACTCCTTAGTTTCATATTTTTTTCCTTCACTGTCTTTTAGGGCTACACGATACAATGTTCACGATACGTACATAGGTGCCAATATGATATGTTTTGAGATTCGATGCTGTGATTTTATTGCGATTCGATGTTCCAAACATATTGCTCAAAATGTGTCGATTGCAGAGGGACAAGAGAGAGCCATGAGAAAACAAGTTTTTTGTATATACATTTTTTGTATTATTTATTTTTTACCCCCTGTTTCTCCCCAATTTCATGATAACCAATTGTTTTGATCAGTCATGGAAATAAAAGTGCTGAAACAAAATTGAGTTTTTGTGCAGGTACAGCCAACTAGTGCAAAAATAGTATTGCGATATTGTCAAAACGATACGGTATATAGTCAAAAATAATATCCCGATATGTAACTATCGATTTTTTCCCCCCATCACTACTCTTTCCTCCACTCCTCCCCTCCCCACTTTTCCCGTCCTCTCTCAAATGTATCCTTTATTTCTGAGCTACTGAGCATTTCCCGACTGAGTATGATGTGCTCAGAAAATCCCATAGTACCTTCAGGGGAGTAGTCATCATCGGAATGGACTATTTTACACATGTACTCACACAAGAATACAGACACAACTGTGCACACACACACTGATGCACTCAGTAGGATTTGAATCGGCGGACCCAGCATGAGAAACAGTTCGACGGTACCTGCTCTGACCTGTCTGTTTGGCGGTGTGCTTAGCCGGTGTTCATCAAGCAGAGAGGTAAAGGGGGCTACTGCAACAGTCACACAAGACCAGTCAGGAGGAATCTGAACCCTCCCATGCCTTCCTCTATGGCAGAACACAGAGCTCAACAGCAGAGAGGGATGCAGAACATAATCTCCCATTTCCACCTGAGAGGGGTAAATCTTCTCTTCAAAGCCCTGGCATTCTGACAAATCCAACCTTATGACCACAAATGAAAGCTGTAATATTATGAATTTTACAGAAAGCCCTAGATTCTCATAGAAGTCTGTCTTTTCCAGAATACAGTGTTAAATATCAGGAATATGCTGTGATTGTTGTATCTATATTACTGGTGTAGATTCATAAACAGAAAGGGAGGTCCCAGCTAGAATATAATGTTCTGAAAGCCATATGGTTTTTTAGAGCTGGGCGAGAGCGCAGTTAATTATTTTTATTTTTATTCAACCAGGTTTCCTCACGGTTCTTTTTAAAGTCATGTTCTCCGAACATTATGAAACATTTCAATAAAGACCACAAGAAAACATTAGTAACGTTCAAAGAACGTAATAAGAATGTTCTTTAAAAACATATGCATTCCATTCTCAGCGTTGACAAAACTCTCTCTGGTTAGCTGACAACATCACAAAAACAATGCATGCACTTCAATGGGGCAGAAGTCTGTGTGTTGTTGTCATTCTGGATGGCCAGATAGCTAGCAACAATGACAAGAAGCTACCATGTGAGGAATCGTAGGTGGCTCGTTTCAGCTCAATGCATCTTGTTATTGATACAATGTCTTGTTTTGAGGTGTTTTACTGATGTTACAGCTATACTAATATGGCAAAAATTAGCAGGCTAGGTAACCAACAACTGTAACAATGTATTTGAGATACAACAAGTGCTCATTGTCACGGATTGCCCGCTCATTAGGCATGATTAGGCCGGGCAAATTAACAATTATGGCGTCAGATTGACGAGGGCAGCATTTTCTGAGCTAAACTGACCAAGATGCACCTCCAATACCAACATATAATACCTCACATAATTCTGCCCAAAAAACAATGACAATTTCTCTCAACCAGTGGCATATGGGATTTTAGGTGAGTGCTGATCCCACCCTGTGATAAACAGTGCCCACTTGGTCAAAGGCATGGTAGAGGAGCAAAATATTTTGCTTGTCCATTACTAGCGCCGCTCTCCAGAGTCCTGCTAGAGAGACACATTGCTGCTGTGCTCCACCAACATTCCGTCCAAAAAAGAATCTAACATAAATCATGTAGCAGATATAGGAAATGGTAGAAAGTACGTGGCTTTTTTGTGTAGCCTACAGGTTGGAGATAAAATGTATGACTATGTAATGAGACAGACACTTTTTACATCATGCAGGCTTCTCCAGTCAAATAAAAAAATGTGCTGTCATGTTAACAAACAACATATCCTAAAAACAGGACAGGTCAGTATAAAATGGACAATATGGAATGAACAATCACAACTGTTGTCCAGGAGTTTCACCTCATTGTCATAATCAGTGGTTTCAAGTTTGTATCAGTACATTTTTTGACAAGCTGATCATAGCGAAAAAGAAAATACTTCTGCATTTCCCACTCTGTAAACACATTGCAAACAACTCATGATAAAGTTGGGTAGCTGATATTCAGAGCTTAAATAGCCAAATTGATTATTCACAGAAATCAGGACTAATAAAGCCAATAAAATGGCTTGTTTTACAAATGGTGGACATACCATATGGATGGGTATTCATAAAATTCCATTGTGGCCGCCATAGTAGGCTACATAGTAGGCTACGCGCCAAGAAGCACGAGCAGGCGTCTTTTGGACGTCTTTTTTTGGTGCAGTCCTGACCGGCCTTGGTTTCCACATACACAGACATTGGTTTTTGGTCCAGTCTGGACAAATTCTGAATCAATTATAGACGTCTATGTTTGGTTCAGATTTTGTCCGGTCTGGATCAGCCTTGATTTGGCTCAAACATAGATGTGTATAAAATACTTATTTTCAACTTTCATTCAGAACCAAAAATGAACCTGATTTCAACATCTGGAAAATAAGTATTTTTCAACATCCGGAAAATACGCCTTTTCAAAGTCATGGAAAATATGGATTTTAAACCTACGGAAAATACATATTTTCATCTTTCATTCAGAAATTTTACCTAACTTCAACGTCTGGAAAATATGTATTTTACACGTCTTTTCAATGTCATTTTGCTTACTGGGACTATTCTAGTGTTAGAACGGCAAGGACTGGCCACGGTCATTGTGCAAATGTATTTGTGTTCTCAATAAACATTGGAGCCTGAATATAGTTTACATGTAGTCAACAATCGAAACCAACCTCATCTGTTTTTCCCCATAGTTCCACATGCATCGATTTTGTTGCTAAACAACCAACCCATCTATCCTTTATCTTTTTAAGCGTGTTCAAGTGTGTTGGCCATGCTCACTAATTGGCCAAACCTGATCTTTATCTTAATTTCCTTTGAAATGGGGTCTGTTTGAATAGACTAAAATGCACAGCTTTGTATAGGTAAAAGAACATGGTATGCTGTGTTCATCCTGGTGGCGCAGTGGACTAAACCATGAATAGAGAACAAAAGATCATATGACGCCTTGCCAGAATTAAAAATAAATGTTAATTCATGCTTAAGGAAATTCATATCCATGTGTCCTATCTGTGCTTGGAGTTGAAAACAGTTAACCCAAACTAAGAAAGCACTGTTATTAAAAGTCTTAACCTTAATATCCCTTTAATTTCTGTTCTCAGAACACTAATAAAACCTCCTACGAAAACTTTTATGGAACCATAGTAAACCATAGTATGGTTTCCTGAACCATAGTAAAATGAACATTGCCAGAACAGGCAAAATTTTCACTTCCATTCTCAGAACGTTTAAAAAAACGTCAGTTTTACCGGTTAGGAAACGTATGGCTTCATTCCCAGAACTAATGGGAAACCAAAAATGTGCATTCTCACAATATTCAGGGAACCAAATGTGCTAGCTGTAGTGATTTTTTTCAGTTTTTTCTATTTTCATCAACTGCCACTGTGCTTAGAATTAGACAGCTACTGTAGCTGCTTGACAAAATGGCAGTGATAAAGACCATAAGGTAAGGACGAGTTGACTGCTTTTTGATAAAAAACAAAACCTTGTGCAAAAAGATGAATGACAATTAATATGTACAAAATAAATAATAAAACTACATTCAAAATGGCAATTTAAAGATTGTTTCTTCGTGTGCACAGCCTTTGACTGTTTATGTAACACTGTCATGGAAAAATAAGTTGATGATGTTTGAAATGTAAATCCATCAGTCTGAATATTTAATAGGAATTATAATATTATGCATCATACTCATTCTGTATATCTTTTTCCCTTTTTCCCCATTCCTAAATCTGAAGAGCAAGACCCGCTGTTATTCTTCAAGAGGCTTCACAGACAGGCTCTTACTCAGGAAAATAACTTTGTGTTGTGAGGTTTCTCTGTGACCCTTTGCCACTGTTTCACCTATCTCTCCATGCCTTGCACCATCTTGTCTAAGAGCTGTCTTTTCAGAATATTCCTCTGTTCTTGTGTGAGTTAGGCTCCATTCAGCATCCAGGCTTGTGGACAACAACAATATACAGCTTTGTGTATATACACAGACATGGGCCAGATCTGCATATATGTTACACATAGTAGCCTGCAAAGCCATCTCCCTCTCCCAGCACAAAGACTCAGTGTTCACATCAATGGCACTGTGTTTATAATAGGACTTTCCCCTTTCATGATTATCTCCAGAAGAAACAATGTCAGAGACACAGTGTGCCTCTGCCTTACTACCTTACACACCTCTCTATTCTCTTCATATCTCTGTCCTCTAGGCTAACAGTTTGTGTTTCTCATATACTTAAATCAGCCAATCCTCTCACTAGTCAGCCTTAATGCAGGGATACAGGGTGCCTACACTTAAGGCTAAGAAGAGCAGAGTGAAGCAGAAGCCCAGTTCCTGACACCACGATAGCTGATTTGCTGAAGAGATTGTCTGGCTGAGCTAACAGGGCCTGCTCTGTGCAGTGTTCTGTCAGGACGACTCTCTCTCTCCCTCCCTGTCCCTGTAACACGGCACAGCTGGCAGGCATGGACAGCACAGAGAGGGCCACAAGAAGAAAACACAGAGTTAAATTTAGAGGCTAAAGTTAGAGCATTGATCTCTCCCTCTCTTTCCCACTCCCTCTCTTTTGTTTTTGCTGCTCTTCTGAGAGGCCATCGACCCTGTGTGTGTGTGTGTGTGTGTGTGTGTGTGTGTGTGTGTGTGTGTGTGGGGGGGGCGGGGGGGGGGGGTATATAGTTTTTCGCCTGTACATGCGAACACACACACACACACACACAAAAATACAAAAATATAGATAAATATCAAGGCATAAGGCGAGACCCAAATGCAGACACAGGAGGCAGATGGTTGGAGTCTTACAATTTCTATTATTTCAAAGGGGTAGGCAAGAGAATGGTCATGGACAGGAAAAAAGATCAAAACAAGATCAGAGTCCAGGAGGTACAGGGTGGCCGACAGGCTCGTGGTAAAGGCAGGCAGAATGGTCAGGCAGGCAGGTACAAAGTCCAGAAACAGGCAAGGGTCAAAACCGGGAGGACTAGAAAAAGAAGAATGCAAAAAGCAGGAGAACGGGAAAAACGCTGGTTGACTTGGAAACATACAAGACGAACTGGCACAGAGAGACAGGAAACACAGGGATAAATACACTGGGTAAAACAAGCGACACCTGGAGGGGGTGCAGACAATCACAAGGACATGTGAAACAGATCAGGGCGTGACAGATAAACTTGGATTTTATACAGGATACTACCCTCCATAACATAACCTTCACTCCAAATTAAAACTCCAAACCAACAACCTGATTTTGGACAAAATTACCTGGAAGGATTCCTACTACCAAAAATTATTATTTCCAAGCTTTACAGCAAATGCTCTGGCAAACAAACAACAGAAACCTGAAAACAGCATCCAACCTGGAACTAAGTGAGTAATGTTCAGTCTGAAACTATTTTAAAGCCAAGAAGAAAAATATATTAAAGTTATATGTTTTACTTTATAAGGACTGAATGCTAAGTTAAGGCTACCAAGCCTGCAAGGACAGAACAGATATAACTTCAATTAGCACTGACGTGTGAAGAGGGAGGTGTCAAAGCCCTTGAGCCCAACAATGGCAGGAGAGTCTTAAAGCCTAACCCACCCAAATGCAGAGGCCTTTGAAGCCCCCTCCCGCTGTTTAGAGGTAATTACAATACAGTACCCTCTGGATGTAAAAAAATGATAAGGTACGAAAAGAGTACAAAAAGAAGGTCCTTATGGAAAGTCCAGAGATACTTTTGCTGACTTTTATAAAAATGGGAACATAAGCAACTGTTACCGATGGGTGCAAACTAAAGATACTAGACAACGAGGACTCTGAGTCAGCCAGTGTGAACGTGTACAAATCTGGAACAGTAATGCTATTGGGCAATCCCATACAGTTTCAGCTGGACTTTCACATTATCAAAGAGAGAGCTCAGCAGGATAAGCTCTCTCTTGAGAAAGATACCCCCACCCAGAGCGTGTCAGACCAGACCTCTTCATTACACAACACCACAGATGAGCAACCCTAAGCAGAAAGTCAACCTCCCAGCACAGAGTACTACTCCTTCATTGAAGTGATGGATAAATTCACCCAGCTGGAGGTAAGGCAGGTGGAGCTGGAACAGCAGGTGAACACACTCCAGTCAGCACAAAAAATAGTCCAGCTCAACAACACCCTCTCAACCAGACCCGGAGAGCTGGAGGTGGAGAGAGACATATCTGCACTCTGGACTGTGGTGAGACAACATCAACAGGAGAAAGAGCAGGAGCAGGAGAAGAATAAAGCGCTTGAGGAGAGGATCAGACCGCTGGAGGAGAGGGTGAGGGGGATGGAGGAGAAGGTGAGGGGGATGGAGGGAGAGGATCAGAGTGCTGGAGGAGAGGGTGAGGGGGATGGATGGAGAGGATCAGAGTGCTGGAGGAGAGGGTGAGAGGGATGGCGTGTGACAGAACAACACAGAGAGCTGGCCACCCCCACATAGAAGCCAGCAGAACAGCCCACCTCAGCCCCATACCAAAGTCTTGACACCACAGCAGAACAGTCCACCCAGACACTGACCATATCCTCAACATCACAGCAGGTCAGACAAAGAACCCCAAGCCCAGGGGATCCCACCCCCTCTGAGCACCCCCGTCAGCCACCCTGATAGCCCTCCTGACAACCCCCCCACACCCACTGAGGACATACACAAGCCACAGATTGTACTCCTTATGGACTCAAATGGAAATATATACAAGAAAATAAACTTTTTCCCAAACACACAGTGTCTACACTCTGGTGTCCAAACACTCAGCACGCCCTTGACCTTCTGTCTGAGGACCAACTAGGGTCACCCAGCTACATAACAATACACAAAGGCACAAATGACCTGAGAGCACAGCAGGAAAGGGTGGCCACAGAAGTCAATGGAGTGATTGAAAGTGTATTATACTTTCCCCAATGCACAAGTGGTTATCTCCACCATGCTACCACAAAAAGATTTCCACCCTGCTACCATACAGTGGGTAAACACAAGTATTTCCCGTGACTGTGCCTCAAAACCAAAGGTTTACCTGGCCCTCCACTCCACCCTGGACTTCAACAGCCTTTATGACCAAGTCCACCTATACAATCAATCAAATGTATCAATCAAATGTATTTATAAAGCCCTTCTTACATCAGCTGATGTCACAAAGTGTTGTACAGAAACCCAGCCTAAAACCCCAAACAGCAAGCAATGCAGGTATAGAAGCACGGAGAGCAGTGCCCACCTTCGCCCGGACCCTAAAGGACATCGCCCTCAACCGCAACCCCAACACCTCACACAGGAGCAACAGATCAATAAACACCCCGTCCAGACCAGCGAGACACTCACCTAGACATGCGGGACCCCCCCTCCTCGGACCTACACATAGAGGACTCATGCCGAGAGGACCCTACGTCCAGACCACAGCACCCACAGCCACATCCACACCCCCACCCCAACAAATCAACCCCCCCCCCACATTAGCCCAAGCCAAACCACACAACTAACAACATTGGACACTTTATGGAACACAAAGCCTTCACTTTCTCATCCTGAAATATCCAAGGTCTGAGGTCATCTTGGCCTAAAGCATCAAAGAAATCTGAAATACAGACATTGTCATCCTACAAGAAACATTGTATAGAGGAGATGGACCCACTGGTTGCCCCCTAGGTTACAGAGAGCAGGTAGTCCCATCCACCAAACTACCAGGTGTGAAACAGGGAAGAGACTTAGGGTGTATGCTAATTTGATATAGAACAGCCCTAACTCACTCTATTAAATTAATCAAAACAAGAACATTTTACATTTGGCTAGAAATTCAAAAGGAAATTATCTCAACCGAGAAAAATGTCCTCCTGTATGCTACCTATATCCCCACACTAGAATCGCCATACTTTAATGAAGACAGCTTCTCCATCCTGCAGGGGGAAATCAATCATTTCCCGGCCCAGGGACATGTAATAGTCTGTGGCGACCTAAATGCCAGAACTGAACAAGAACCTGACACCCTCAGCACACAGGGGGACAAACACCTAACTTGAGGTGACAGCATTCCCTCCACCATATGCCCCCCTAGGCACAACTACGACAACATAACCAACAAAAACGGGTCACAACTCCTGCAGGTCTGTCACACGCTGGGTATATCCAGGCTGTATCACATCCGGCCGTGATTGAGAGTCCCATAGGGATGGCCTACCCCGGGTTTGGCCGGGGTAGGCCATCATTGTAAATAAGAATTTGTTCTTAACTTACTAGGCTTTTTTTAACCTTTATTTGGCGGCCTAACCCAGCCAAACCTGGGTGGACTGTTCTGCTGTGGTGTCAAGACTTTGGTATGAGGCTGAGTTGGGCTGTTCTGCTGGCTTCTCTGTGGGGGTGGCCAGCTCTCTAATGGGTTGTTCTCTGTCACACGCCATCCCATCCCACCTCACCCTCTCCTCCAGCACTTTGATCCTCTCCTCTAGTGCTCTGTTCTTCTCCTGCTCTTTCTCCTGTTGATGTTGTCTCATCACATTCCAGTGTCCAGATATGCCAATGGTAGGCTTCGAGGGCACTCCTATGGTTGGTACACCTATAGCTCATCTCTTGGCAGTAATCCTGTAGACTACTTCATCACTGACCTTAACCCAGAGTCTCTCAGAGCATTCACAGTCAGCCCACTAACACCCCTATCAGATCACAGCAAAATCACAGTCTACTTGAACACAGCAACACTCAATCATGAGGCATCAAAGACAAAGGAACTGAATAATATGAAGAAATGCTATAGATGGAAGGAAAGTAGTGTGGAAACCTGCCAAAAACAATTAGGCAACAACAAATTCAATCCCATTTAGACAACTTCCTGGACCAAACGTTCCACTGTAATAGTGAAGGTGTAAACTTGGCAGTAGAAAACCTAAACAGTGTATTTGACCTCTCAGCTTCCATATCAAATTAAAAAAAATCCAAATGAAAACCGAAGAAAATGAACAACAATGACAAATTGTTTGATGAAGAATGCAAAATCCAAGGAAAGATATTGAGAAACCTATCTAACCAAAAACATAGAGAGCCAGAAAACCTGAGCCTACGCCTTCACTATGGTGAATCACTAAAACAATACAGAAATACACTACAGAAAAAGAGGGAACAGCACATCAAAAACCAGCTCAATGTAATTGAAGAATCCATAGACTCTAACCACTTCTGGGAAAACACTAAACAAAAAACAACATGAAGAGTTATCTATCCAAAATGGAGATGTATGGGTAAACCACTTCTCCAATCTTTTTGTCCCTTTAAAAGAACAAACAGCCAAAAAATATACATGATCAAATACAAATCTTGGAATCAACTATTAAAGACTACCAGAACCAACTGGATTCTCCAATTACATTGAATGAACTACAGGACAAAATACAAACTCTTCAACCCAAAAAGGCCTGTGCTTTTGATAGTATCCTTAATAATGAAATGATAAACTATACAGACCACAAATTACAATTGGCTATACTTAAACTCTTTAACATCATCCTTAGCACTGGCATATTCCCCAACATTTGGAACCAAGGACTGATCACCCCAATCCATGAAAGTGGAGACAAATTTGACCCTAATAGCAGCCTTGGGAAAATCCTCTGCATTATCATTAACAGCACACTAGTTAATTTCCTCAGTAAAAACAATGTACTGAGCAAATGTCAAATTGGCTTTTTACAAAATTACGGTATGACAGACAACATATTCACCTTGCACACCCTAATTGATAAACAAACAAACAAAAACAAAAGGCAAAGTCTTCTCATGCTTTGCTGATTTCAAAAAACGTTTGACTCAATTTGGCATGAGGGTCTGCTATACAAATTGGTGGAATGTGGTGTTGGGGGAAAAACATACAACATTATTAAAATCCATGTACACAAACATGTGGATAGCGATGTGGATAGCGGGGTGCTCCCTCTGCTGTTTCCTGAAGTCCACAATCAGCTCCTATGTTTTGTTGATGTTGGTTGAGAGGTTATTTTCCTGGCACCGCACTCCCAGGGCCCCCACCTTCTCCCTGTAGGCTGTCTCGTCATTGTTGGAAGTCAGGATTACTACTGTTGTGTCGTCTGCAAACTTGATGATTGAGTTGGAGGCGTGCGTGGCCATGCAGTCATGGGTGAACAGGGAGGGGGCTGAGCACACACCCTTGTGGGGCCCCAGCGTTGAGGATCAGCAAAGTGGAGGTGTTGTTTCCTACCTTTATCACCTGGGGGTGGCTCTTCAGGACTCAGTTGCACAGGGCGACATTCAGACCCAGGGCCTCGAGCTTAATGATGAGCTTTGAGGGTACTATGGTGTTGAATGCTGGGCTATAGTCAATGAACAGCATTCTTACATAGGTATTCCTCTTGTCCAGATGGGAGAGGGCAGTGTGCAGTGCGATGGCAATTACATCATCTGTGGATCTATTGGGGCGGTAAACAAATTGAAGTGGGTCTATGTCACGCCTGCTCCCACTCTTCCCTTCGCGCCAGGCTCCCCAGCATTGCGCACTACTGCCATCATCATTACGTACACCTGCCTTGCCCCCATCACGCGCATCACCGATTATTGGACTCACCTGGACTCAGTCATCTCTGTCATGACCTTCCCTATATCTGTCTGGTTCCCTGCTCTGTTCCCTGCTTTCTGCATTAATGTTTGTATGTCTTTGTATACCCATGTGCTGACGCTGTTCCTGTCCTGTTACCTGTCTGTTCCTCATTAAATGTTGACTCCCCGTACCTGCTTCTCATCTCCAGTGTCGGTCCTTACAGAATTCTTCATACGAAGCATCAGGGAGTGCTGACGTTCCGGTTGGTGGTGACGTCGGGTCCGGGGCCCGACACTAATAGAACCAGGGGTGCCTAAGCCAGCTCGTTGGGCTGTCATGCCCTAGCAGGCTCGAGAGGTTCCTTTCCCCGCTGTGCTCGGAAAGGTGCCCTTCCCACTTCCGGCCTTAGCCGAATCATCAGGGTTTTACGCCCAGCCGGCTCGTCAGGCTGCTACGCCTCTGCCGGATCATCAGGCTCCCATGCCTCAGCGGGATCAACAGGCCTTCTTTCCTCAGCCGGATTGTCAGGCTCCTAAGTCTCAGCCGGTTCGTCAGGGTTTCACGCCCAGCCGGCTTGTCCAGCACCCGTGCCTCGGCCGGCCTGTCAGGCTCGCCCAGGTGGGACGCCGGGTGGCGCCCCTAGAGGGGGGGGGGGTACTGTCAAGCCTGCTCCCCCTCTCTCCCCTGGCGCTCGAGGGCACCAGGCTCCCCAGCATCACGCAGACCTGCCTTCCCCCCGTCAAGCGCATCAGCGATTATTGGACTCACCTGGCCTCAATCATTTATGTCATTACCTTCCCCAAATCTGTCTTGTTCCCTGCTCTGTTCCCTACTTCTGCATTAATGTTCGTATGTCTTTGTATACCCGTGTGCTGACACTTTTCCTGTTCTGTTACTCATTCAAATGTTGACTCCCCATACATGCTTCTCATCTCCAGCGTCGGTCCTTACAGTCTAGGGTGTCAGGTAAGGTAGAGGTGATATGCTCCTTGACCAGTCTCTCAAAGCACTTCATGATGACAGAAGTGAGTGCTACGGAGCGATAGTCATTTATCTCAGTTACCTTTGTTTTCTTGGGTACAGGAACAATGGTGGACATCTTGAAGCATGTGGGGACAGCAGACTGGGATAGGGAGAGATTGAATAGTTCCGTAAACACACCAGCCAGCTGGTCTGTGCATGCCCTGAGGACGCAGCTAGGGATGTCGTCTGGGCCGGCAGCCTTGCAAAGGTTAACACGTTTAAATGTCTTACTCACATTGGCCACGGAGAAGGAGAGACCACAGTCCTTGGTTGAGGGCCGCGTCGGTGGCACTGTGTTATCCTCAAAGCGGGCTGTACGGACTCAGACAGTATATCCCGAGAGAGCCTTGTTTCAGTGAAACAGAGTATGTTATAATCCCTGATGTCTCTCTGGAAGGAAATACTCGTGCTGAGCTCGTCAACTTTATTATCCAGACACTAAACATTAGCGAGTAATATACTCAGAAGCAGTGGGTGGTGTGCGCACCTCCTGAGTCGGAAGTCCACTCCGAGTACCTCTCCTCCGCTGGCGTGTTTTTGATCAGCCTCAGGAATCAGTTCAATTGCCCTGGGGGGTACGAACAAAGGAACTGATTTGGGAAAGTTGTATTCCTGGTCATAATGCTGGTAATGCTGATGAGTTACCGCTGCTCTGATATCCAAAAGTTCTTCCTGGATGCAAAACATTTCTGGGCTAATAATGTAAGAAATAACACATAATTTAACAAAATACTGCAAAGTATCCTAAGAGCTAGTAGCACGGCAGCCCTATTTGTCTATGCCATTTTGTTGCAAGGCTGACCCACAAAGACCCAGAGAGAATTAAAAAACAAATCCAATTATTATTAACTCTCATATCTATTGGGTGAAATGCCACAGTGTGCAATCACAGCAGAAAGATTTGTGACCTGTTGTCACAAGAAAAGGGCAACCAGTGAAGAACAAACACCATTGGTAAATACAACCTATATTTATGTTTATTTATTTGCATTCATTACTTTAACTATTTTCACATCGTTACAACACTGTGTTGACGTGACTATCATGAATGTGATGAATCAACTAACTATGTTTAATTGTTACTCAATTAAATGAATCATGTAACAATTAACTCATTAGGAATTTGGGGCACCACAGAAGAAGTTGTTTAATGAGTTACCATCTCCCTAATTAAACTCAAAGATATATATATAAATCATAAATCGATAACAGTCACTTATTAATCATTACCTCATATCAGTCTCATTATGAACGTCGCATAATCCTTGGATCCGCAAGAACCCCAGCCTATCTGAATATTCAGTAATACACATATTGATTTAATCATTTACAACACTGTTGAACGCTGAAAGCTAAACGAGAGACCTCGGTTTATAGTTTTTGTAAAACAGTTTTTTATATGCATTTATTTTATTTGGAATTCTGTGGCTCTGTTGGGCTTAGTTGCTGTGAGCGCTGCTGTCTGTCTCGGAATCCCTCCAGATTCCGCAGAGGGGGCGAGACACGGAAGCCCAGCTAGCCTAGCTGACTCAGCGGTCTCAAATGGAGGTCGCTATTGAATGTTTCAAGCGCTGCAGGAGCTGTGTTTACTTTGTTTTGTTCCGGGACAATGTGGACCGCGCTGACTTTCAATGTAGCAACTGCTTGCTTGCGGAGTACTACAGGGGTGAAGTGGCTACTCTTAGCAAGCAAGTAGCAAACCTACACAAGCTACTGGGGAATCCACGCCCGCTTACTTTTTGTTTCGCCCCAGTAGCCAGATGCCGCTCTGGTGGAAGCGTCACCGCCGTGTCGGCTCTCCACAGTCACTTTTATAGATAACTTTGACTCCTCCTTCTCAACAGGAATGACAGAGTCCATCCAAATTATCTTGGTTCCTGGACTCCTGTCCACCCATTTCAAGGCTGCATTGAAACAATGACTTATCAGTGACCCAAGACCAGCTCAGCTAATCCCTACCATTGTGACAATGAGTCAACATAATGCTGCATTAAATGTACATTATCCTAGGGGTGTTGGCAGACACAACGTAAGTGACTTCATTTATGTCCCCCTAATTGCACTTAATACCGTTGTTAATCCTACAGCTATTGGATGCAGTAACCATGAGCCTATTAGCACTGAGGCGGTGTGCCCTAGTAGGAAGACCACTTTGTGCAGCTCACCCTGCACTATCAAGTCTACTTCTGATAAGCTTCCCAGTAAAGCATTTAACTGTCACGACTTCCTCCGAAGTCGGTCCCTCTCCTTGTTCGGGCGACGTTCGGCGGTCGACGTCACCGGTCTACTAGCCATCGCTGATCCACCTTTCATTTTCCATTTGTTTTGTCTTGTCTTCCCACACACCTGGTTTCAATTCCATCATTACATGTTGTGTATTTAACCCTCTGTTCCCCCCATGTCCTTGTCCGGAATTGTTTGTTGTAAGTGCTTGTGCACGTTATGCTGGTGCGTGTCGGGTTTTGTACCCATTTGATTTATTGTTCTGTTATCGGTGGTTTTTATTATTAAACTGCGCCGTTGTAAATCTGTTTTTTCCTCTCCTGCGCCTGACTTCTCTACCGCCAGTGCGCACCCCTTAAACAACCCAGAATAGTGCCATATTAACATATTAACATAGTAACCCATATTAACATATGCAGCCTGAGAAACAAAGTCCATGAAGTCAATAACTTGCATGTAACTCATATTCTGACTATCTCTGAAACTCACTTAGATAATACCTTTGATGATACAGTGATAGCAATACATGGTTATTTAATTTACCGAAAAGACAGAAATGCCAACGGGGGTGGTGTTGCGGTCCATATAAATAACCACATTCCTGTAAAGCTTTGAGAATATCTAATGCTAAATACTGTTGAAATAATATGGCTACAGGTTCATCTTCCTCACCTAAAGCCCATTCTTGTGGGAAGCTGCTATAGACCACCAAGTGCTAACAGTCAGTATCTGGATAATATGTGTGAAATGCTTGATAATGTATGTGATATCAACGGAGAAGTATTTTCTGGGTGATTTAAATATTGATTGGCTCTCATCAACCTGCCCACTAAAGAAGAAACTTCAAACTGTAACCAGTGCCAGCTACCTACCAGAGTATTTACAAAGACCACAGGAATGAAATCATCAACATGTATTGATCACTTCTTTACTAATGCTGCAAAAAAGTTGCTTTAAAGCAGTATCCAAATCCATAGGATGTAGTGATCACAGTATCATAGCCATATCTAGGAAATCCAAAGTTCAAAAGGCTCAGCCTAATATAGTGTACAAGAGGTCATACAATAAGTTTTGTAGTGATGCATGTGTTGATGATGTAAAGAATATTTGCTGGCCTGTGTTGTGTAATGAGGAGCAACCAGATGTTGCGCTTGACACATTTATGAAATTGCTTATTCCAGTTACTAATAAGCACACATAAATAATAAAGGAGAGCCGCACACTCTAGGAGCTCAGACGCAAAAATATTTATGTCCAACGTTTCGACAGACAAGCGATCTTCATCAGGGTATAATGACAAACACTACGGGATGACTCATTTATATAGTGTCAAAAGACAGGGTGACATGTTCGATACCAAAATAACGTAGAGTCATCCCACAGGGTTTGTCATTATACCCGCAAAGTTGGACATAAATATTTTTGCATCTGAGCTGCTAGAGTGTGCGGCTCTCCTTTATTTTTTAAGTGTTCTACTCCGCTAACCAGCACCTCGCCGAAATAGGTGTGCGTTTCTTACGCCTCTAGACTAATAAGCACAAACCCATTAAGAAAATGACTAAAAACTGTTAAATCCCCTTGGGTTGATGAGGAATTGAAAAATTGTATGGTTGAGAGGGATGAGGCAAAAGGTATGTGTGATGTTCATCGTAATGAGGAGACCAAGGTGCAGCGTGTTGAGTGCTCATGATAAATATTTATTTAAACTCAGAACACTAAAGCAAAACAACAAATAACGGAACACGAACGTCACATTCTGCAGGCTTTACAGAGCTGTGCAAAAACAAGATCCCACAACACCAGGTGGACAAAACCCTACTTAAGTATGATCTCCAATTAGAGACAACGAGGACCAGCTGCCCCTAATTGGAGATCCCAAACAAAACCAACATAGAAATACCAAACTAGAACATGAACATAGAAATACAAAACATAGAAAAACACCTCCTGTCACGCCCTGACCTACTCTACCATAGAAAATAACATCTGACAGTATGGCAAATAAGTCTGGCAGCACAGCTGATTGGCAAACATACTGCAAATTAAGAAATTATGTGACTAAGCTAAATAAAAATACAAATAAACTATACCGTGAAAGAAAGATAAAGAATGATAGTAAAAAGATTTGGAGCACCTTAAATGACATTTTGGGGAAAAAAGCCAACTTGGCTCCATCATTCATTGAATCAGATGGCTCATTTATCACAAAACCCACTGATATTGGCAACTACTTGAATTACTTTTTCATTGACTAGATAAACAAACATTGGGATGACATGCCAGCAACAAACGCTGACACTACACCAGTGGAGGCTGGTGACTTGAAAAATTAAGGAGGATGGGTGACCCACGTATAGGTGCGTAACGCACGGAGACGACAAAGTGTGTTACAAAAATCATCAAAAACGAATTATTTGAACCTAAAATATTTAATGAAAACATTTATAGTACATTAGTATGGGGAAATGGAAGGAGAGGGATTCTTACACCGTGTGGAAAAGGGATCACAGCAGTGATTGAATGAGGGTATGAGGCATGAGTTGAGCTGTTCGGAGACTTGACCAGTGCAGGACAGGATTTGACTGGGAAGACAAAAAACAATAACACAACACACTACACAGTAAGCCTAAAGAGCTAAGAATGAGTTGGTCCAAGCAAAGAGTAAAATTATTGATGTGTAATAATGTGATTGTGTATGTGATTGACTCTACATACAGGAATGAGAGAAAATGTATAGGGGTACTCACAGTGCTTGGAGTGGAAACATTCAATGTGCCAGAGGATGAGTAGGCACATGAGAAGTGGCTTCAGTTCATGTCAGGAGAAAGTTGACAAAGGTAGTGGAGTGGAGTAGTAATCACCTCTTAACCTCTCTAGGATAGGTGGCACCAAATCGTCCTACCTACGTAACAGCCAGTGTAATCCCGTGGAGCGTTATTCAAAAACCTAAAAAATGCAAAAACATAAATTTTTCAAACATATGACTATTTTACACCATTTTAAAGACAAGACTTTCGTTAACCTGTTAGGGCTAGGGGGCAGTATTGACACAGCCGGATAAAAAACATACCCGATTTAAACTGGTTACTACTCCTGCCCAGTAACTAGAATATGCATATAATTATTGGCTTTGGATAGAAAACACCCTAACGTTTCTAAAAATGTTTGAATGGTGTCTGTGAGTATAACAGAACAGCTCGCAATAAAGTGTTTCAGCCAGAGCTTGCCTCGATATCGTTCAGCTTTTTCCCGGGCTCTGAGAGCCTATGGGAGCTGTAGGAAGTGTCACCTTAGAGCAAAGATCCTAAATCTTCAATAAAAACAGCCTAGATGAAACATATCTTGTCAGACAGGCCACTTCCTGCATGGAATCTTCTCAGGTTTTGGCCTGCCATTTGAGTTTTGTTATACTCACAGACACCATTCAAACAGTTTTAGAAACTTTAGGGTGTTTTCTATCCAAAGCCAATAATTATATGCATATTCTAGTTACTGGGCAGGAGTAGTAACCAGATTAAATCGGGTAGGTTTTTTATCCGGCCGTGTCAATACTGCCCCCTAGACCTAACAGGTTAATCAGGGAACAGGAGGGGACTTAGCTGTAAATATACAGTGAGCACCATAATTCATTGGACAGTGACCATTGTTATGTTATTTTGGTTCTGTACTCTAGCACTTTGAGTTTGAAAGGATACAATGACAATGAGGGTGAAGTGCAGACTGTCAGCTTTAATTTGAGGGTATTTTCATACATATCGGATGAACCGTTTAGAAATGACAGCACCTTTTGTACATGGTCCCCCCATTTTAAGGTACTACAAGTATTTGTTGAATTGGCTTCACTGATGTGTCGTCAGGCAGGTGTATTCATTTGTGTCGTTAGTGAATGCAGGAGAGCTGTTGATGAATAGTATTGATTCTAGACTTTGCTATTGCCTTTGGAGGTTGTTGTTGGGGTGTGACAACATGAGGAAGACAGCAGTGTCGATGCAAATGTGGCTGGCCGTCATAAGGCTCAGAAATGAAAATCAATCAATCAGGAACATTGCAAAAATCCTGGGCATGCCCAAGTCAACAGTTTGGTTCATCATTAACAAGATAAAAACAACCGGTGAACTCAATTATGTCAAAAGACCCGGTAGACTGAGGAAGACCACTGTAGTGGATGACCGGAGAATACTCTCTATGGTGAAGAAAACGCCCCTGACAACAGCCCAACAGATCAAAAACACTCTCCTGGATGCAGATGTAGATGTGTCAAAGTCTACAATACGTAGAAGACTACACCAGCAGGACTACAGAGGATACACTACAAGATGCAAACCACTGATAAGCCTGAAGAACAGAAAGGCGAGATTACCGTTTGCTAAAAAGCACCTAAATAGCCCCAAGAGTTCTGGAAAAAAAGTATTGTGGACAGATGAGACAAAGATTAACATGTACCAGAGTGATGGAAAGAGGAAAGTGTAGAGAAAAAAAAGACATGCCCATGATCCAAAGCATATCACCTCATCCGTGAAAGATGGTGGAGGGGGTGTTATGGCTTGGGCCTGTATGGCTGCCAGTGGAACAGGCTCACTTGTCTTCATTGTTGATGTGACTGCAGACAGAAGTAGAACAATGAATTCTGAAGTCTACAGAAATATTTTATCTGCTCAGATTAAACCAAATGCCTCCAAACTCATTGGACGGCACTTCATCATGCAACAAGACAATGACCCTAAACATACTGCTAGAGCAACGAAGGAGTTTTTCATGGCCAAAAAGAGGAAAATCCTTGACTGGCCCGAGTCAATCACCCGATCTGAATCCAATTGAACATGCATTTTACATGCTGAAGAGGAGACTGAAGGTAATAAGTCCCCGGAACAAGCAGGAACTGAAGATGGCTGCAGTACAGGACTGGCAGAGCATCACCAGGGAAGATACACAACATCTGGTGATGTCAATGCATCGCAGACTTCAAGCAGTCATTGCATGCAAAGGATATGCAGCCAAAGTATTAACAATTATTACTTTATTCTACATTGTTAAACTGTCCAATGTTTTTTGATGCCCGAAAATAGGGGGGGACTATGTACAAAAGCTTCTATAATTTCTAAACGGTTCATCCGATATGTATGAAAATACCCTCAAATTAAAGCTGACAGTCTGCACTTCACCCTCATTGTATCCTTTTAAACTCAAAGTGCTAGAGTACAGAATCAAAATAACAAAAAAATGGTCACTGTCCAATGAATTATGGTGCTCACTGTAAATAGCAGATACATTCCATTACAGCTGCGCCATCGTAGGTTTGGACAACGAGTTTCTCTATGAACTTAAACTCAGACATCTCAACATTCATAAAGTCAAACACAGACTGCGCGTCTCGCCCACTTGACACATCAAAGTATCCCAAGAAACGTTCCTGAATAAAGCCCTGATTATCCACATACCTGACGATAACTGACAACTGCAAGCAGACTGGTGCCACCATAGGTCACAGAGCGGTGGGGCAATTTTTACCACCTGGGGCCTGGAGTTTTTCGTTAAATGTTAACCTAACTAGGAAAACTCTGGACCCTATAAGGTATGACAGTGATTCATCAGTTGTAAAAAAGGTTTTATATGGGCTATGATGGGACCAGTTTTACCTAATCAGGTCACATGATTTTTTTTAATTCCTGAAAAAAACTCCTGGCCCTGGGGGGGGATGAAAATTCTGTCAAACTGCAGCTACCTTATATTTGTTCATATAAAATTATATTTAGACTAGGAGGGGGATTTCCTCTACCCAGACACATAGACAACAACTGATACACAATATAACTCACAGGGCTGAGCTTGCTTCATCCATGTTTGCATCATGCATGCCTATGCAACTGTAGGCAAAAGATTTACTCACATCCGTCATCACTATTATGTTGACTAATTCATTCCAGTTTATCATTATGGGTTAAAAACGTATATAAATTTGATCACATTCACATTTTCTCCTGACACACAAATGGACTATAAATTCATAACGTTCATAACCAATTAGTTTACCCTGACCAAATGGACAGGGTACAAGGCTGTATGCAGCTGCTCTTAAAAGTAGCCTACAGTTGATCAGACTGAAAAATAGTTTTGTTTTCATCCCATACATCATGTCAGATTTCTAATGTTTAGGTGTTGCCTAGGCTGCTGCAACATTTAGATCAGTAGTTTTTGCTTGCTTCTGTCCGGAGTGATGTGTTATCATCTTTGCTAAATAAATACCGGAGGAAAGTGGAAAGCCTACTTGAGCGCACGCAAAATATTTTGCTGCGTCAAACTCACTCTTTAATATTTTATCTCTATCCAACAATGTCACCAAGTTTCTCAACACATAGAAATGCATAGAATGCTCTGTAGCATAATCCCAATACAACTCAATAGGTTCCTTCTCTGATTCTAATTCTATGATTGGAGGGACAACATGTCAGTTCATACTGCAAAAGATTTGATTGGTTGGAGGACGTCCTCTGGAAGTGGTCATAATTGCCATGCATGTGTAACGGTTGTCGTCGGATAAAGCGGACCAAGACGCAGCGGGGAAATGTGCACTCATCTTCTTTTTTATTTAGTTGGCAAAGAAGGTGAACCAGAAATAAACACGTACACAAAAAGAAACAACGACGAATAACAGTCCTGTAAGGCTTGAAGCTATACACAGAAACAATCTCCCACAAAACACTAATACAAACACATACCTATATATAGGACCCTCAATCAGAGGCAACTAAAAACACCTGCCTCCAATTGAGAGTCCAACACCCAATTACCTAGACATAGAAATACTAAACTGGAGAGAACATAGAAATACAAAAAACATAGAACATAACCCAACACCCGGGAATAATAAATCAAACACCCTTCTAAACAAACCACCACCCCGAACCACATAAAACAAATACCCCCTGACACGTCCTGACCAAACTACAATACAAATAACCCCTATTACTGGTCAGGACGTGACAGCATGTCTATGGAAGGGGGTGTGGCCTATGAGCCTCCTATGTTTTGTATTGAAGTCAATGTAGCCAGAGGAGGACGGAAGCTAGCTGTTCTCCGGCTGCACCATGGTGCTACCCCAGAGAGTGCTGTTGAAATTACTGTAGACCTTCATTACAAAAAAGTTATTTAATCAATTATTTGGTGATTATTTGAATTATTTGAAAAAGGATAACTTTTTATTGTTTCACTATTTTTATTTTTATGAAATTTCACAGAGGAGGATGGTCCTCCCCTTCCTCCTCTGTGGAGCCTCCACTTCACTACACATCCAAGTATATCTGACCAAATTATGAAAGACAATAATTGTTCTTTTGAATTCCATAAAGTCAGTGTGGAAGACGTGAAAAAAATATTGTTGTCTATCAACAATGACAAGACACCGGGGTCTGACAATCTGGATGGAAAATTACTGAGGATAATAGCGGACAATATTGCCACTCCTGTTTGCCACATCTTCAATTTAAGCCTACTAGATAGTGTGTGCCCTCAGGCCTTGAGGGAAGCTGAAGTCATTCCGCTACCCAAGAATAGTAAAGCCCCCCTTACTGGCTTAAATAGCAGACCAATCAGCCTGTTACCAACCCTTAGTAAACTTCTGGGTAAAAATTGTGTTTGACCAGATACAGTGCTATTTCACTGTAAACAAATTGACGACAGACTTTCACCACGCGTATAGAGAAGGACACTGAACAAGCACAGCACTTACACAAATGACTGATGATTGGCTGAGAGAAATTGATGATAAAATGATTGTGGGGGCTGTCTTGTTAGACTTCAATGCAGCTTTTGACATTATCGATCATAGTCTGCTGCTGGAAAATGTGTGTGTTATGGCTTTACACCCCTTTCTATAATGTGGCTAAAGAGTTACTTGTCTAACAGAACACAGAGGGTGTTCTTTAATGGAAGCCTCTCAAACATAATCCATGTAGAAGCAGGAATTCTCCAGGGTAGTTGTTTAGGTCCCTTGCTTTTTTCAATCATTACTAACGACATGCCACTGGCTTTGAGAAAGGCCAGTGTGCCTATGTATGCAGATGACTCAACACTATATAGGTCAGCTACTACAGCAACTGAAATGACTGCAACACTTAACAAAGAGCTGCAGTTAGTTTCGGAATGAGTAGCAAGGAATTACTTAGTCCTAAATATTCCCAAAACTAAAAGCATTGTATTTGAGACAAATCATTCACGAAACCCTAAACCTCATCTACATCTCCTAATGAATAATGTGGAAATTGAGCAAGTTGAGGTGACTAAACTACTTGGAGTAACCCTGGATTGTAAACTGTCATGGTCAAAACATATTGATACAAAAGTAGCTAAGATGGGGAGAAGTCTGTCCATAATAAATCACTGCTCTACCTTCTTAACAACACTATCAACAAGGCAGGTCCTACAGGCCCTGGTTTTGTCGCACCTGGACTACTGTTCAGTCGTGTGCCACAAAGAGGGGAAATTGCAGTTGGCTCAGAACAGGGCAGCACGGCTGGCCCTTAAGGTACACGGAGAGCTAATATTATTGACATGCATGTCAATCTCTCATGGCTCAAAGTGGAAGAGAGATTGACTTCCACATTACTTGTTTTTGTACGAGGTGTTGACAAGCTGAAGGTACCTAGCTGTCTGTTTAAAATACTAGCACACAGCTCAGACACCCATGCATACCCCACAAGACATGCCAGCAGAGGTCTCTTCACGGTCCCCAAGTCCAGAACAGACTATGGGAGGCGCACAGTACTACATAGAGCCATAACTACATGGAACTCTATTCCACGTCAGGTTACTGATGCAAGCAGTATAATCAGATTTAAAAAGCAGGTAAAATACACCTTATGGAACAGCGGGAACTGTGAAGTAACACAAACATAGGCACAGACACATGCATACACGCTATACACACACGTACACATGGATTTTGCATTGTAGATATGTGGTAGTGGAGTATGGGCCTGAGGGCACACATTTAGTGTGTTGTGAATTCTGTAATTCATGCATTGTGATGTTTTTAAAATTGTATAACTGCCTTAATTTTGCCGGACCCCAGGAAGAGTAGTTGCTGCCTTGGCAGCAGCTTATGGGGATCCATAATAAATACAAATATAAATGCAAAACTAACTAAATAATAACACAGAACACACATACACACTTACATGAGATAAAAGTCCCTAGTGGACTGACAAGATATGATTGCTTGTTACATGTATGGAGAGGGAGGTATAGAGAGGGAGAGACAAAGAGAGACAACACTTGGATACATTTGGAACCTAAGCTCAAAGGCATAGTAATACTTTGCACATGAACCACAGTTCATTCGGATAAGAAATGCGATGTATATATTTACATGTAGATGTCTTTCTCCGTCGTCTCTCTGTTGAAACCAATCGATTCGTCTCTGGGGAGTGGCTCAATGTAAGACTCTGGTTGTCCACCAGAGGTCACAATGTCCTTCTTATTTGTTGAGCTTCTTTAATAATGAAGTGTTTGTTTGACAGATACTTCAGATGCACCAGTGATAGTCTGAGATGAGGTATCTTGCTTCCAACCTCGTGCCTTAGTCAAAGTTCTAGGTCCCTTTACATGCACAGCTGCAGACTGTCAAATGTTCTGGTCTAGTCTTTATCTTATTCTCTAGTGTTGCAAGTTTCAGAGATTCTAACCATTTCAACGTGTAACCACTGATCCACTCTTTCTGGTCTGGTAGTTTCAGCCATTCATAATGTCCGGCTCTCACCGTCCGTCTGCTTGGTCTAATGTACATTTTGTTACCAAGGCTTTTATCCTCGTGTAAAAAGGGGGTGTTCCATCACGCCGACACAATGTCCGTGCTCACTTGGGCGTGGTTACTGACTGAGCAAAAGTTTTGAAGAATAAAATCGCATTGCTATCTTCACAAAAGTGCTCTCATACTTAATCATATATTCTATACAACACTTAGATGTAAACTTGATAAATAGAATGTACACTTTCAGAGTTGCAGTTATTTCGTTATACCATCCTTAATGACATCACAAAATAATAAACAATATGACATTATTATTCTTTAGATTCCCACTAACCATTCCAAACACTTGGATGTCAGGGATAATGTTCTTTAGTTTACCTTTTTTGGCGGCAAGAGTATTTCTGTAACAAAGGGGATTTCAGTCTTCCAAAATTATTATTAAGAATCATACAACCGGCCCAACTCACCCCGCTCTCCTCTCCTGTTGGAGAGAGGGGGGGGATCTGGCACCTTTGATCCTCACCAGGGAGAGAGAGTCATGACATCTGTATAGACAACTGTACATAGACATAATGACAGTTGAACTTGTGTGAGTGTAATATTTACTGTTCACTTTTTATTGTTTATTTCACTTTTGTTTACCCATTTCACTTGCTTTGACAATGTACACATACAGTGCCTTCAGAAAGTATGCAGACCTCTTGACGCTTTCCCCCCGAAAATGTTGTTACGATGCAGCATTATTCTGAAAAAATTTAGAAATTTTTGCAAATGTATTCAAAATAAAAACTGAAATATCACATTTACATAAGAATTCAGACCCTTTACTTAGTATGTTGTTGAAGCACCTTTGGCAGTGATTACAGCATCGAGCATTCTTGGGTATGAAGCTACAAGCTTGGCACACCTGTATTTGGGGAGTTTCTCCCATTCTTCTCTGCAGATCCTCTCAAGAATTGTCAGTTTGGATGGGGAGCATTGCTGCTCAGCTTTTTTCAGATCTCGCCAGAGATGTTCGATCAGGTTCAGGGCTCTGGCTGGGCCACTCAAGGACATTCAGAGACTTGTCCTGAAGCCACACCTGTGTTATCTTGGCTGTGTGCTTAGGGTCGTTGTCCTGTTGGAAGGTGAACCTTCGCCCCAGTCTGATGTCCTGAGCGCTCTGGAGCAGGTTTTCATCAAGGATATCTCTGTACTTTGCTCCGTTCATCTTTCCCTCGATCCTGACTAATCTCTTAGTCCCTGCTGCTAAAAAACATCCACACAGCATGATGCTGTCACCACCATGCTTCACCGTAGGGATGCTGCCAGGTTTCCTCCAGACGTGATCTTGGTTTCATCAGAACAAATAATCTTGTTTCTCATGGTCTGGGAGTCTTTAGGTCCCTTTTGGCAAACTCCAAGCAGGCTGTCATGTGCCTTTTACTGAGGAGTGGCTTCCATCTGGCCACTCTACCATAACGGCCTGATCGGTGGAGTGCTGCAGAGGTGGTTGTACTTCTGGAAGTTTCTCCCATCTCCACAGATAAACTCTGGAGCTCTGTCAGAGAGACCATCGGGTTCTTGGTCACCTCTCTGACCAAGGCCCTTGTCCCCGATTGCTCAGTTTGGCTGGGCGGCAAGCTCTAGTAAGAGTCTTGGTGGTTCCAAACTTCTTCCATTTAAGAATGATGGAGGCCACTCGTGTTCTTGGGAACCTTCAATGCTACAGACATTTTTTCGTACCTTCCTCAGATCAGTGCCTCAACACAATCCTATCTCGGAGCTCTACGAACAATTCCTTCGACTTCATGGCTTGGTTTTTGCTCTGACATGCACTGTCAACTGTGGAACCTTACACAGACAGGTGTTTGCCTTTCCACATCATGTCCAGTCAATTGAATTTACCACAGGTGGACTCCAACCAAGTTGTAGAAATGTCTCCAGGATAATCAATGGAAACTGGATGCAGCTGAGCTCAACTTCGAGTCTCATAGCAAAGGGTCTGAATACTGTAATGTAAATAAGGTGTTTCTGGGATTTTTTCATTTTATACATTTGTAAACATTTCAAACAAACTATTTTCGCTCTTTCATTATGGGGGATTGTGTGTAGATTGCTGAGGGAAAAAAATGTAATTGATCAATTTTATAATAAGGCTGTAACGTAACAAAATGTGGAAAAAGTCGAAGGGTCTGAATACTTTCCGAAGGCACTGTATGTTTCCCATGCCAATAAAGCCCCTTGAATTGAAATTGAATTGAGAGAGCAAGAGAGAGCGAGAGCAAGTCAGAGAAAGACAGAGAGCGCAAGAGAGAGAGACAGAGAGTGAGAGAGGGCAAGAGAGAGCAAGAGAAAGCAAGAGAGAGTGAGCAAGAGAGAGAGACAGCGAGAGCAAGAGAGAGAGAGAGAGCAAGAGAGAGAGCGAGACAAAGAGAGAGAGACAAAGAGAAGAGATGTGCTGGACTGGAGTCACATGGCAGTTGGTGGGCACAGCTCGTGGAGCCAAATGCGAGGGTAATGACAGCACAGGTATCACCGGTGCCAGAGCTCATCACATCATAATAATCACAGTTTGACAAAGTGCCCTCAAACTAGAATTAGTGGGGTGAAATTACATGCTACTCCTAAAGGAAAACTTTGTTATTATTCATTTGTGAAAAAAATTCCAGTGCAATGCACATCTGGTCAAGATTCATAGCATGTGATCTGACATGATTAAGAAAATGAGCGGCTGAATCAGAGCAATGTTTATGAGATGCACAGTGGAGTCCCCTGTTGCCCCCTTTCAATACAAATCAGCCTACTGTCGATCAATCATCACGTGACTATCATCTTGGTGAAGTATTTTAAAGCTGGAGGCCTTTGTTGAAGGCAGCATTAACACAGCCCTGTCATGTAGTAGTAGTAGGTTTTATTGGTTTCTTGCAATCATAGACTGAATTGTACACCAATTTACAATCATAACATCAATCATATACTGTCAACTGTAATTATCAAATAGTAAAATCTTAATCTGGCAAAACACTTAATAAAATACAATGTTAATGTGACTGCCACTGAGGATCTATCAGTCAGCATCTGCAGCCGTGACCCAATGGGGCCTCTTCAAAGTGACTGTGGACATGTTCTCTATATGGGCTGGGGGTGGGAAGGCTGCATGATTGCCCCACACAGGGTTGACTGTTCACCAACAAAATCATCACCTCTTACCCCCCACACTCTTACACACTACACACACACACTCCCCACTGCTGAACTCATTAGAGTTCCGGTGCTCTGAGTGCCCTGCCGTTGTTCCAACAGAGGTCTCCACCTGAAACAGCTGGACAGGAAGGACAATTGTTCCCGTTTTGTGGAAATAAATCACAGGGCCTTAATGCTACTGGTAGTGTCTCACTTTGATTATCGCTGTTGACACATTAGTTGGGCACAGAATACAGATTGAGCTCCCGGGCCTTTCAAAAATGGTCGTATCGTATCTGCTGGCTGGCTGAATAATTGTTTGGTTTCATTTGTTTCTCCACACAAACATGGAGGCTTTGCTCCTGAAAAAGAATGAGGTTTTGGTAAAATTATTTATTCCTGAATTCAAACAAATTGAGAATTCTGAGTATGTCTGCTGTTCACCTCCTTTCGACATCATTCAATAGGGACATTTGGAGGTAAAGCAGGAACACAATAAAGGACAGTGTCATGCAATTTGCAAGTGGATTGAATTATCTGAAAATGTCCAAACTATTTCCTGTAAAAATTATATATTATGAAAAAATGTCTATGTATTTCATTTTTATTCAAATGTTTGCCTCATCTCTGCAGGCTCCCGGAGGTACGGATCTCGGACAATGGACCGTATGAATGCCACGTGGGCATCTACGACCGAGCAACGAGAGAAAAGGTGGTCTTGGCATCAGGAAACGTCTTTCTCACCGTTATGTGTGAGTCATTTTTACTCTGTAGTCAGCCTGTGACTGTGAATATGCAAAAATCGCTAGCTCTGCTCTACTCTGACATCCTGCAACATTAATCAGTTCTATCTCTTGGGTGTTCTGCTGTCTTTCTAACGGGATTGACTTTAGATAGCTAGAAATTTAACAAATCACACATCATATAAGATAAATGTAAAGGGAAAATACCTTAAAGCAGAAACAAATGACAAGAAATCTACCTTGGCACTCCTTGTGAGTGAAGGTAAGAGACATCCATGATGATAGTGGGACTGCTAGAGGAATATCTAAGAGGTTCAAGAGTAGACAGAGGCAGTGTTTTTTGGAGATTGTACTATATCATGCTGTAACACAATTTCACTCTCCCTTATTCAATCCCAAGTTCCACATGGCAAACGTGACTGGAGCAACAACAACAAAAAATACAAAAAAACAACCTGAACCATTCCCCTCTCTAATGCCGTCTAATGCTGCCTCTGAGACCACTACTCGACAGGGATTTGAACCAGTCTCTATCTGTATAATTGCAAACCTACCCTATTTTGGAGAATTACTTGATTCTTTGTTCCCATGTTTCTGCCAGTGACCTGAGGAGCTGCTTCTCTCGCTCCCTCTTTGTCGTAATTGTTGGTGCAACTTTCTCTAATGACAGCTGGCTCACTTCTCTCTGGTGTTTGAAGTCCAGCAGTAAGGCTTTCTATGTACAGCCTATCGCTAATTACCAACAGTAATATTTCTCCCAAAACATGAGAGAGAGAAACACAAGGACATAATTAGTCCATTTGCTCATTTTGTTCCTTCACCGTATTGCCTGCCAATGGCTCTTGACATTAGGCTGCAGGTGTACCCAAAGACTAGTTTTGGTTCTCAGAGCTCCTCCACTGACCTTCACTTTCCCATAATAACATAAACCATACAATATACAAGAAATACCAAACCGGATGAACTCTTCACAGACCTAAGCGAACAGAGCTTTATCAGTGGGAGAGGATTCACCCAAGTTAACCCCTTAATCATTAAGTGGTGGTGGTCAAGATATAAGAATGATATAGCCAGGGGAAAATGTGGGCACTCTCTCTCAGCTGGGTGTTAAATCTCCCCTGGTGGAGGAGAAGAAGAATGGCCTCTGGCATTGTGGCTAATTGCCGTCTAAGCTGAAACAGAATTATTCATAACCTATTAGTGTGCCAAGTTCACTGGGAAGTGAGAAAAAAAGGAAAAGGGAGAAAGAAAGAAAATGAGAGAAAAAAGTAAATTAATAGGAAGCAGTTTTTTTAAAGGGCTTCATAAATAAGAATTATAATTTTAATGAATCCCCTGCCAAGAAATTCAATCACTCAGTTTCAGAAGGCCAAACCTCGAACTCTTGGTACTTCTGCCTCGAGGAACTTCTGCCACACTCCTTCACTCAAGGAAAGTTTATGTTCTTTACTTTTATCCTCAACTGTTTAAATTCACAATGGTTTGGTGATGCCTCAAGGCATGGGAGACTTTTGCCTTGAGGATTATTAAGGCAATACTAGAGGATTATTAAGGCAATGCTATTATAACCAATGGTTATTGACAGTTATCCACTGAAACTATATCTCAAAGGTTTACTAAAGATAACAAAAAACTTGTTCTTCTGATGTCTCTTTTCTCCATTGGAGTAAAATAGTTAATGGGTTAGAGAGTGCTGGAGAAAACATTTGAGTCATCTTATGGTTAAAGCAATGTTGAAAAAACATATACATTTGACAGGGCATGTCCAACCATGATGAAATATCAGAAAATTAACATAATCTCCTATTCACCAGTTCATCTGTAGTTTAACATGGCCATGCAGTTACTTCTATATGCTTTGATCTCGCCAAACTTATTGTAGGGTGACAATGCATCATATTCATTGCTACAGCTGCTTCCTCTTTGTCCTCTTTACTGGTTGGCTTGTGCTCTGTCACATACAGTATTGGGCGTAAAGATTTGATGTGCATGTGTTTCACACATCTCTCTACTGAGCCCATAGTTCCAGTGGAAATGTAGCCAGACAGGGAACATTTTAATACCAATACAAGTGATCTTAAAACAACTACTAGTTCTTTTTTAGCTCTCTTGAGCAAATTATGACATCAATTAAATCCAAGAGGTGTGTTTTGAAATGGAAATCAGAGAACCCTTGGGTACTGTAGATCTTAAACTGTGTGACCTCCAGTCATTTTCAATTCATTTATTTTGTCCATATTTGAATAACTAATGAATCATGAGGTATAGAAAAGTCATTTAGTAGACGTGTGAAATGAAAGGGAAGTTTCAGATACAGTGATTGGGTTGGTTTGATGTTTTCACAGCACCTGAGGTGCAGTTACTGACTGCTACTAACCACAAAAGATTAAGGAATTTCATTTTACTAGAATTCCAGCGACATATCAATCTCCTGTAAATCACATGCAAAGGTCATAATTCCAGACATTGCTAAATGAAAAAAATCAATAGCTCTTTTCCCAATGGTAGAAATAGTCATTATTTGTTATTACCTCTGTGACATTTCAATATATTAGGAGTAGTAATTTATATCTTAGAGATCAGACTGACCTTGGCTCGGCACGGCAATGCCGCTATTGTTTATCCAGTATGTACATGTGGTTGTCCAGCACCTCAGAGGAACCTTGAGAGCCATAATAAGACAACTGTCTGTTGATCTATTGACCTCCAGTGTTTCAAGTGTCGGCTATAAAACACATCAGCTGACTGAATGTCAGGCGTAGATTCACCTTCTTGATGAAGAGCATCTCGGGCGACACGTGCTGCGTTTAAATGGCATGTCAAGTAATCCCTTGTTGTAACCTTTGCAGGGCACAAATATGGAATTTAGAGGATACCCTTAATGAGGCAGCTGGGCTGTTATTTACAGTTGAAGTCAGGAGTTTACATACACTTAGGTTGGAATCACTAAAACTAGTTTTTCAACCACTCCATAAAATTCTGTAAACAAACTATAGTTTTGGCAAGTCGGTTAGGACATCTACTTTGTAATTTTTCCAACAATTGTTTACAGACATATTATTTCACTTATAATTCACTGTATCACAATTCCAGTTGGACATAGGTTTACATGCACTAAGTTGACTGTGCTTTTAAACAGCTTGGAAAATTCCAGAAAATGATGTCATGGCTTTAGAAGCTTTCCAAACACCTGAAGGTACCACGTTCATCTGCACAAACAATAGTACGCAAGTATAAACACCATGGGACCACGAAGTTGTCATACCGCTCAGGAAGGAGACGCATTCTGTCTCCTAGAGATGAACGTACTTTGGTGCGAAAAGTGCAAATCAATCCCAGAACAACAGCAAAGGACCTTGTGAAGATGCTGGAGGAAACAGGTACAAAAGTATCTATATTCACAGTCAAACGCGTCCTATATCGACATAACCTGAAAGGCCGCTCAGCATGGAAGAAGCCACTGCTCCAAAACCCCAATAAAAAAGCCAGACTACGGTTTGCAACTGCACACGGGGACAAAGATTGTACTTTTTGGAGAAATGTCCTCTGGTCTGATGAAACAAAAATAGAACTGTTTGACCATAATGACCATCGTTATGTTTGGAGGAAAAAGGGGGATGCTTGCAAGCCGATGAACACCATCCCAACCGTGAATAACGGGGGTGGCAGCATCATGTTGTGGGGGTGCTTTGCTGCAGGAGGGACTGGTGCACTTCACAAAATAGATGGCATCATGAGGTAGGAAAATTATATGGATATATTGAAGCAACATCTCAAGACATCAGTCACGAAGTTAAAGCTTGGTTGCAAATGGGTCTTGCGAATGGACAATGACCCCAAGCATACTTCCAAAGTTGTGGCAAAATGGCTTAAGGGCAACAAAGTCAAGGTATTGGAGTGGCCATCACAAAGCCCTGACCTCAATCCTATGGAAAATGTGTTGGCAGAACTGAAAAAGCGTGTGCGAGCAAGGAGGCCTACAAACCTGACTTAGTTACACCATCTCTGTCAGGAGGAATGGGCCAAAATTCACCCAACTTATTGTGGGAAGCTTGTGGAAGGCTACCCGAAACGTTTGACCCAAGTTAAACAATTTAAAGGCAATGCTACCAAATACTAATTGAGTGTATGTAAACCTGTGATCCACTGGGAATGTGTAGAAATAAAAGCGGAAATAAATCGTTCTCTCTACTACTATTCTGACATTTCACATTCTTAAAATAAAGTGGTGATCCTAACTAACCTAAGACAGGGACATTTTACTAGGATTAAATGTCAGGAATTGTATTTGGCTAAGGTGCATGCAAACTTCCGACTTCAACTGAATATACCCATGAACAGTGAGATGAGCTCTAAGGTGTATAGGACTAATTACTCTCTCATCCTATAAAACTGGGATACCTTCTTTAATTAAGCACTGTAATTAAGCACTGTATATATTTAGCTACTCGTTTATAAACTGCTTGGATTAATGACCTTCCAGTCATTCCCAAACACAGCAACGCCTGCAGACACAGCAGTAAGGGTTAAAGCTCAGACACACCGGTAGAATTGTCAAACATTTGCTTGTCGACAGTATTTAGCACCTCTGAACAGTCAGCAATCGATCTCTTTTGTGTTCACATAGCAAAGACCATGGAAGTCGTCAGCCATGCAGCCTTGTTTAAATACTCCAAACCACAAGGTGGCAGTAGCATTGTTTGGCAATGCATATCCGTGCATATTTCTTATGGTCTGGATTCGAAGCTATCTGCGATAATGTTGCTATTCTGTAGAAAGCCGTTGTCGATACTAGCCAGATGGCCACAGCCAGCCCAAAAACCAGCACCAAGGGGGGGCCCCAGGACCGAGTTTGGGAAACCCTGCCATAGCCTACATTGCATATGAAGTGTGACTGGCTCATCCATGGATGTACGGAGAAAAGGCCTCTTTTTCCCTTTTATTTTTGGCTCCCTCAAGTGGGGGTTTGATCTCACTGATTGGCTCAAAGTCACTGACGAGCATTGCGATTTTATAAGTATACTCTGTAGGTTCGTTGCTATCGGGTTGTCAAGCAGCAGGTACAGCTTTTGTTCTAGCAAGAGAAGGAACAGCCTCCTACTGTGATAAGTACCTATTGGCAGTCTATCGGCAGTGAGATTCTTGGTATGTTTCATGCTTTAGCGGTCAGAGTTTAGGGATAGGGGGGCAGTGGGGTTTTGATGGATGGCTATGGGGCAGCTATTCCCCCTGTGCCCTGGGCTTTTTAAGAGATGAGAGAGGACCTCTATCCCATGCCTGATGTAAGGAAGGACTCGAACACAATGGGCTAATCATCATCCGCTCCTGAGAAAGACTCAGTTTATGCCAGATTCATCACACGCATTAGGAAGTGTATGCCACCACACTATGCATTAATGTGCCTATGGTCAGCAGCACACAGTGTCCTTGATGTATTTATCCATTACTGTCTCTCTGATCCACCCTCTTTCCCTACATAATACATACACCTCTCAACCCATTTAACTAATCATGTACTAACGTTCCTCGGGCTGTTTTGTCTGTATCATATTTTAATGAGTCACACTAATGCACAAAAAAAATCTAACTTTATTGTATTCACTAGTAAGAAAAATAATACAAACAAATGTGGGGGTACAAATACAGTAAAAGAAAATTGTTGAAAAGAGCCAGAATCTCAATTGGTGGGAATGAAATAGAACATGTCACATCCACTAGATTCCTCAGAGTTCTAATTGATGAAAAGTTATCCTGGAAAGATCATATTCAATTTGTCTGTTGCAAAGTGACGAAATCTGTTGGTACAGTATCATCAGAAAGATTAGTGGTTTGGTTCATCAGGCTTGCTAACTCTATACTATAGCTTAATTTACCCATATATAATTCACTATAATATTGTCTGGGTAAGTACATATGCCTCCTACCTACACAAATTACTCATCATGCAAAATACATTTGCAAGACTAGCCACCTCGTCTAATTAGCTGCCTCCATCTGCACCTTTGTGAAATTCAATATTTTGTCTATTTACAACATGTACACCAATTATGCACTTTCATCTACAAATTCTTATACTTCCCAAACAGTTTACCTAAACCCTTCAGTGAATTCTTCCAGATTCATTCAGAAATCCATCTATATAACACAATACACTGCAATGACCTTTACCCTCCCTGCTGCCGCACCTCAGACAGTACATTCTCTATCAGATACAGAGGTACCGTACTCTGGAATTCTTATCTTCACATTGCCAAAACCTCATCATCCCTCAATAACTTCAAGCGAAGACTGGGGGTCAGCCTGATGAACCAAACTACCCAATAATCCCCTCCATGTAGCCTTACTCTCACACACACACACACATAATCAAAAGTGGTTTACTTGTTTTTCTTGTCTACTGAGTATATTATGTACAATTAAAATTAATATGATTTCTCTAACTGATTGAACAAACTTTTTTGTACTTATATTTGTGGTGTGGTTTTCATATAAGCCCCTTTGGGCTTCCAACCTCACCTCCACACCGTTTTTACCAGTTTGTTATCTGTACTGTTTTCTCTTTCACAAATTTTCTTTAGTGCGAATAAATTAAACCTAAAGTTAAAAGATGTTATAGCGGGTGCAGCAAAATGCTTGTCTTACTAGCTCCTAACAGTGCAGTAAAATGTCAAAGAAGTACACAAATAATCAAAAAACTAAAATCCAGAAATCAAGAAATGTCAGAATGAATCGAATTAACAACCCAAATAGCTCTGCATCAGTAATTCAAATGAAATCTGTCTGTATACAGCGCATTTGGAAAGTATTCAGACCCCTAGACTTTTTCCACATTTTGTAACCTCAGTCTTTTTTAAAAGACTTGATTAAAATAATGACAAAGTGAAAACCAGTTTTCACTTTGTCATTATGGGGTATTGTGTGTTGATTGATGAGGGAAAGAAAATATTTTATCAATTTTAGAATAAGGCTGTAACGGAACAAAATTTGGAAAAAGTCAAGGGGTCTGAATACTTTCCGAAGGCACTGTATACACCGAAAATATATATTAAATAGTGTTGATCGGTGTGTACAGTGCCTTTGGAAAGTATTCAGACCCCTTGACTTTTTCCGCATTTTGTTACATTATAATAGGTTGGCTTGGAGCTCTCATTGAAAATAAAGACTGAAATGTATTCAAAATGTATTGAATTATTAAACATCTATCTATCAAGGCACAAGGCGAGACCCAGATGCAGACACAGGAGGCAGATGGTTGGAGTTTTACAGTGTTTATCAAGAGAAAGGCCGTGGACAGGCAAAAAGGTCAAAACCAGATCAGAGTCCAGGAGGTACAGAGAGGCAGACAGGCTCGTGGTCAAGGCAGGCAGAATGGTCAGGCAGGCGGGTACAAAGTCCAGAAACAGGCAAGGGTCAAAACCGGGAGGACTAGAAAAAGGAAAATGCAAAAAGCACGAGAACGTTAAAATTGATGGTTGACTTGGAAACATACAAGACGAACTGGCACAGAGCGACAGGAAACGTAGGGATAAATACACTTTGGAAAACAAGCGACCCCTGGAGGGTTTGGAGACAATAACGAGGACAGGTGAAACAAATCAGGGTGTGACACTATCGCTGAGCAAACTCTGGGGTGATAGTTGAGGGGAAAATAAACAACCCATTGACTTCCTCAAGGATTTCCTCTCCAACATTGAACAGTATGCACATCACATAGGAAAAATGAAATAGGTTTAGTATTTTTATTATTTTTAATGTGTTTTGCTTCTTGAAGTTTTGAGACATAAAACCATGTTGGTTATCTGTTGATTTGAAGCCTCAAAATGTTTAAGTGACTTTGTTAAAAAGTCGTTTTTTTTACCTTTATCTAAAAAAGTGTGGACTGATGTGTGTTTTTTGGCAAATTAACACATACAGTAATTACCCACAAGAACAAATCTGAAATTGTTTGTATTGTCAAGGAGCACTTACATACACATTCATATTTGTACAAGTGCCTTTTGACTTGATTCCTAAACTAGCTGTGACTAGTTTTGAAGGGTATACTTACATAATGTTTTGCTATCCCTGGTTAGATGTCCTTGTAGTTTTTACTTCCTTGCTAAGCATTTACATGTACATTTTAGTCATTTAGCAGACACTCTTATCCAGAGTGACTTACAGTTAGGCGAAATTGTACGTTGACTCAAGATTTTACTCCTCAGGTCTTACTTTCTATGTTGATGATTTGCAGACCTGTGCTGTTGTTGCAGTTGATAACCAACCCGACTTTCTGTCCATAGGACTGACGTCTCTTTCTTCTCTTCAGTATGTGTTGGTATGTCTGTTGGTGTATGAGAAACGGGCAAGGGCATCGGCTCTTCATCTGCTTTCTATTCCTCATGCTTTGTCTTGTATGTTGCATGGCCAAGTCTATTGAAAACAAAAAGAAAGATAAGCTGAACTAACATACTGTATTTGTCTATCAAAGTTTGTCTAGTTGTGAAATAACATTGCTGTTGAACCACTGAATTATGTTACAATACGGGCAGATGAGCTACCACTTATTACCATGTGCTGCAATGCTCAGTGGTGCTCATTGACACTGGTTAGAATGCCCCCAAGAGCAAAAACCTGGTATTTTCAGCTCCTTCCTTTACTGAAATCAGCTTGTTTATTGCTGGTCAATGGTTGATAACATGGCCTGTATATTGTTTTCTTCTGGGTATAGATCAAAGTGTGATGTTCCGTGGGGCGGCCGGTAGCCTAGTGGTTAGAGCGTTGGACTAGTAACCAAAAGGTTACAAGATTGAATCCCTGAGCTGACAAGGTAAAAATCAGTCATTCTGCCCCTGAACAAGGCACTTACCCCACTGTTCCTAGGCCGTCATTGAAAATAAGAATTTGTTCTTAACTGACTTGCCTATAACACCTTTTTTTAAGTGGTGTAAACCAAAGTGTGATGTTCCACGTGTTGTTGCAGTTTGATAGTGAACCCTTCTGCGGTTGATTTGCAGCTACATGTCTATGTTTGAATATAATGCATTTGAATAGTTCTGCATGAAGGTTGAAAGCAGCTTTCCCATTCTTTAATATTGGCAGTGAAGGCAGTTATAATTTGTTGTTGTTGATGGGTTTGTGCTGATGTCAGGACTGTATAGGAAGTCTTGACACATTGCCATTGTGAATAATATGCATTGAAACCAATGTCAATCTTTTTTAACTAGTAAGCAGTAGCATTGACAATCATATGAAAACAAAGAAAATAGGGTACATGTTTGTACATAGTAATTGATGAACCCAACCGCTCAATCCAGCACCCGTCTGTGAAAGTGTATGTGTACTTCTCCGTACTAAGTGTAGTTATCTACAGACAAGGGATCCTGCAGGCACATAAATGGTTCACTTGACTTTTCAGTGCAGTGAGTAGGACCTGCTGTGTGTTCTCTCCCATGCAGGGCTATTGTTTAACAGCATGCATTTAGATTGGGCAGCCCTGTGGAAAAAAACTATTATTTTCACAGCATGAGCCCAACGACTCTTTATTAAAGGCTGTAGGATGCAGAATCCTCAAACTACCCAGTGTTAATCTCAGATAATCTCTCTAACCTCCCTTGTATAGAGTTCATTTATATGTTTATGAGTCGTTATCATGGGTGTGCACTAAATGCTTTCAAACAAAAGGATCTGAATCACAATATCAACATGACCCTTATTAATTATTCACACTTGGGTGATAACTGGTGTTATTCATATTCATGCAGACATAGAGCCACTCTTGACAGAAAGTAACTTTCAGCAAAGTTTTAGGAGGAATACAGTTTAAAACCTCTGAAAGTATTTATCTTCAAATAGTTCCCATACTCCTTTAAAAAAAAATACAAAAATCTTTTGCTTAAAACATAACCTTGTGATGTCTTTTATGATGCATCTCTTTTTTCCTGAGTAGCATTCCTCCCTTCATCCTGCTGTCTGTATCTGGTGTGTGTCTGATATTGTGAACAATCCTCTCCTGACGTCTCATCACTGTGAGGTTTGGGTTTCATTCCTGGTGTAGAAGTGTGTCTATCTCACTCCCATCCCAGGATGTCTCTACCACTGCCTCGACTCTGCTCCCAGCACCCTATCTACTCCCGCTCCCCGCCACGGTCACCTCTGTTGAGCAGGGGGGTGACAGTAGAGATACAGCTCCTCCCCAGAGAGACACTGATTGTACCCGAGGATGAGAAAACAGATCTATTTTTCCATGTTACCTTTTCCCTCTGTGTGACAAGCCATTTTATTGGAAGCCTGAATATCACTGTGCATAATAACTTTCCCTTTCCTCTAAACTACCTCCTCTTAAAATAGTCCCTGAATTTATAAGTTCAACAAAAGTTTACTGTGTCAGAAAATGTTTTAATTTATAATTGAAATATACCAGAAATAAAACCAACCATGTGATATTATTGACATAACCATGGGGTGTTGTAGCTTTCAGTTGGAGGTCTTTACATAAAGCCAATGTTCTGTGGCACTGCCAGCACAACTATACAATAGTATGGGTATAGTTGATGGCATAGCTGTTACCAACTAGTAAGGTTCAAATCCTAGTCCTTTTCAAACATCCTGAGCTTATACTCTACATGACACTTGGTATGGCCAACCTTTAACAGGCCATAGTCTGAGAGGGACAAGTGGCAGACATTTTGGAGCATTGCTGAGCACCCCTTGACAGTGGTCTTAGATATTCCACACACATCTCTGGCGGCTGCACAAAAGGCAATAGGACAGGCGATACATTTGTGGGGATGGAAGAAATACAGGTTTAGGAGCTCCTGAAAGCAGCCTATGGGCATGCATCTAATGGATTTCTTTCCACTATGCCCATTTTTCTAAACTTGAATACAAATTAGATGAAGGGAGCGAAAAGGGAGAAATTAGAAAGGGAAGTTCAGCCTGAATTTGGGACCTTACGTTTCAACTGCGGAATCCATCAAGTTAGACCATGAGGGTGGGAGAGTATTTTAATTGACTAAATGGAAAAGCCATGTACAAGATGTCTGGAATGTAACTACGAGGCTGCACTGGAGTGAGAGATGTGTAATGACTCCTCATGGGAGAACAACACTACTGGCTTTTATCTATCACATATTCATGTAGTTTATGTGTGGCCTCTCACTGTAACTTGAACAAACTGTCACAAATGGCAAGCTCCTCAGGCAATGTCAATGACACGGAGCAACTATTTCTGTGTACTTATGAAGTACCATTACTGTTATTGAATTATTCATGTACTGTATGGCACATTCCAACCATAAGAACATGAGGTAGTGGTTGAAAAGAGTTGTGTCTGTATGCCACATATCCACACATGACCAACTATTGAATAACAGAGGGATGCTAATGTCATCTGCAATGCTCTCGCATAACTTGTGCTGAACACACTAAAATCCTGTCACGCCTGCTCCCGCTCCCTCTCCCTCTCCCTGGCGCTCAAGGGCGCCAGGCTGACCATAACTACGCACACCTGTCACCATCATTACGCGCATCAGCGCAATATTGGACTCAGTAGATGGTATAGAATACAGTATATTCATATGAGATGAGTAATGTAGGGTATGTAAACATTATATAGAGTGGCATTGTTATATATAAAGTGACTAGTGATACATTTATTACATCCAATTTTTAATTATTAAAGTGGCTTGAGATTTGTGAGAATGTGAGAATGTTCACCGACTACAGCTCAGCGTTCAACACCATAGTGCCCACGAAGCTCATCACTAAGCTGAGGACTCTGGGACTAAACACCTCCCTCTGCAACTGGATCCTGGACTTCCTGACGGGCCACCCCCAGGTGGTAAGAATAAGCAACAACACGTCTGCCACGCTGATCCTTAACACTGGGGCCCCTCAAGGGTGTGTACTTAGTCCCCTCCTGTATTCCCTGTTCACCCATGACAGCGTGACCAAACACGACTCCAACACCATCATTAAGTTTGCTGATGACACAACCCTGGTAGGCCTGATCACCAACAACTATGAGACGGCCTATAGGGAGGTCAGAGACCTGGCAGTGTGGTGCCAGGAAAACAACCTCTCCCTCAATGTGAGCAAGATAAAGGAGCGGATCGTGGACTACAGGAAAAGACGGGCTAAACAGGCCCCCATTAACATCGACGGGGCTATAGTGTAGCGGGTTGAGAGTTTCAAGTTCCTTGGTGTCCACATCATCAACGGACTATGGTCCAAACATACCAAGACAGTCGTGAAGAGGGCACGACAAAACCTTCTCCCCCTCAGGAGACCTAAAAGATTTGGCATGGGCCCCCAGATTCTCAAAAGGTTCTACTGCTGCACCATCGAGAGCATCCTGACCGGTTGCATCACCACCTGGTATGGCAACTGCTCGGCATTTGACTGTAAGGCGCTACAGAGGGTAATGCTAACGGCCCAGGACATCACTGAGGCTCCCGCGTCTCCTTGGGCTCATCAGGCTCCCACGCCTCAGCCGGCTCGTCCGGCTCCCATGTCTCAGCCGGCCCGTCAGGTTCGCCTAGGAGGGATGCCGGGTGGTGCCCTAGAGGGGGGGTACTGTCACGGCTGCTCCCGCTCCCCCTCCCTGGCCCTCGAGGGCACTAGGCTGCCAATAATTACACAACTGTCACCATCATTACGCGCATCAGCGCAATACTGGACTCACCTGGACTCCTTCACTTTGTTGATTGCCCCTTCTATAGCTGTCTGTTCCTCAGTTTGTTCCCTGTGTCAGCATTATTGTCATTATGTTTTCTCTGTTCAGACACTGTCCTTGTTAGTTTTTTGTCAGTTATTTATTAAATGTTCACTCCCTGTACTTGCTTCTCGTCTCCCAGCATCTGTTCTTAAAAATCCCTGAGTCGGAAAATCCAAATATTTTATTATACCATATTCTAGTCAATTGATGTAGTTGTATTATACATTTCATTTCTGTTTCTTTTGAGACTTGAAATACCTTCATTGTAATGTTGACACCCAAAATGGTATGAGGTGCAGAATTGAAGGTATCTTTCTACTGAGCCAAGGTACCTCCGAAATCATATTAGGGCATAATGGAAACGAGGTGCAGAAATATCTGCAGCCTCAAATGGTGTCAAAGTCAATATGTTTGTCAGATTGCCCCTGAACAGAGTAGCCCGGCTCCATAAATGATACCTTGTTCCATATAATGAAGACTCTTTCACTTGGCACTTGCTGTTGGCTGTGACTTTGCCCGAGAGCATATTCTCACTTGTTCTAACCTATTGTGACTGAATGACTGTCGAATAGAAATGGGCTCACAACCTGACTTACAATTATAGCCAGGCTATTCCTGTTAGGACGTGAGAGGTTGTCTCTGCCCTGGCTTTATGCTCTACTGATCTGAAGAGAAATACATGGAGAGATTTATAATGGTGGTGTTTTTCTTCTTTCTCCAAACAGTATATAATGAATTTAACTGACCCTGGTCAAGGTCAATGAAATCAAGGAGAGGTGAAGATTACCATCTATCATGTCTTTAATGCATAATTACATTCAAACCAGAGGAGCTAATATTATGCATTTTGCCTTTAAAGTTTTAGATGACAATTCAAAAAGTGAATTTCATTTCCACACTGAAATTCTCTTCATATTTCCATGATTTATTGTCATTATCTTTTGACAGGTAATTACCTAGCAGATTTATATCTAGTAGCTTGATTTCACAGAAACTTATGAGAATCATCCATCCATTATTAATGATATGACTGCAGCCCCACTGCCAGGTGACAGATGACACAATGGTAATGTATCAGCCAGGCATTAGTGTCATTCATTAAGAGGTATTATATGGACATACCAAGATTCGTAATCCACACTGTTGTCCTTCAACACAACATGTTACATCAGCATGCAAGGATTTTCACTGTGGTGGGTGAATTAGGGATGTCCTTGGATTCAATGACCAGCAGTGTGAAGTTCACTTTCAGCCTTGTGTGACAGTGTGTTAGTGTTGATGTGACCTGACCTAAGAGGCTGGGCTGAACCTTCAGAGAATGAACTTGACTACATCAGTGACCAAACATAATAATGAAAGTGGCTCATTGTCTAAAGAAAGCAGAACACAAATTACCCATCTTCTGAAGCTCTCCTCTGATGACTATACTCATGTCAACTTATCATTTCCATGTTCCATTTGTAATATGAGAAGAGGATGATAATTATTCCTTTGATATATTTTCCCCATTGAAACGTACAAACGAAGCGGATTGCGTGAGAAAGTTTGGCCCTGTAGTTACAGTGCATAGAGGAGTAGCGTCTAAGAGTGACAAATGACTATGTTTAGAGGACACCCCCCCCCCCCCCCAACAACTCTACAGCCCCCAGGGTGAATCAGAGCAATCTGGTCATCCTAATTATTGCATGTTGTATCAGAGACAGGCAGGGGATTAAAGCCAGCCTTTAATCACAGTCACAGACAGACATACAGGAGAGTTCAGGGAGCGCTCTGCTGATGATCAACATAAGGTTCATACGGAGGCATTTCTATGCACATTCATGACCTTCTGATCAAAGACAGTGTGTGCAGTAGGCATGTACTCTATACTGTAAATGTACATTCAGTGTCAACCTATTGTCACTAGGAAGTAGAGGGGGCCTTTTTATTTAGGCTAAATCTATACTTTGAAAGTGACAGCTTATAGTCATATGGTTTTCTATGTCCTTTTGGTTTGTTCTGTCCTCATACTGCTGTACTGTAGGTTGTCTGCTTTAGGAGTAAGGGGTGGAAACATCCATTTGTGTGTCTGACAAGCTTAGATACCAAACTCCAATGTGAGTTTTTTAAGAGAGAATATTTAGCACCAACTGGGGGTGGGGTTTGGATATAAAGTGGTAATCTCACAGAGAATACATTAATGTGCTGCTGTCCCCTGTTCCTGATATTACACTGATACTTTATTATTGAAATGATGTCAGTACTGCCTACAAGAAAAAGACATGCTGGGGCTCATAATATAAGCCCAGAGTCATGTAATTAAGCTTTTGCTCTGGCTCAGAATACATCAAAGAACCTTTATCATGCTTTACACACACACACACACACACACACACACACACACACACACACACACACACACACACACACACACAGACAGACAGACAGACAGACAGACAGACAGACAGACAGACAGACAGACAGACAGACAGACAGACAGACAGACAGACAGACAGACAGACAGACAGACAGACAGACAGACAGACAGACAGACAGACAGACAGACAGACAGACAGACAGACAGACAGACAGACAGACAGACAGACAGACAGACAGACAGACAGACAGACAGACAGACAGACAGACAGACAGACAGACAGACAGGTGCAGGCACACACATGTACATGCGCACAGAGCACAGAGGAATGCACTTTAGTGAGATATTCCTGTTATTTTCATTCACAGCACATTTCTACCTGCTCAACATATAATTACTTTTCCTCTCCATTGCTCTTTTACTATTATAGCATTGCCAATACTACCATAGCCACTGGGTTTATGACAATAAAAGGCTCACTTGGGAGATGAAATTCTGAAGTATTTGAGTAATGAAAGGCACCCTTGAAACCAAGTATCTCATGTCCAGAGGAAAATGTTACAGATTCAATTTAGGATGTTTGGCAATCTGCTGAGAGTGAAATATCTCAGGTGGAAAATTGAATTTTTTTGTTCTTCGGATTGAGGAGGGGTTGATGACAAATTCCCAGTGCTGCAGACTTATATACAGTTATCCCTACGGAATACCCTATTTTTGCAACTAAATGGACACTACAAATAGATAGTGGATACAGAGGTTTACAAATGTATTTAAATATTACAAACTCCCTTAATTTGTTTTCTTTCATTAATTCCCCTGTGTTGGCTTCTTCTAAAACATATCAGCAACAAAGATACTTGGGGATAATTCTTAATTGTACCTTCCTTGTTTTATGCTCTGCTAAGAGGTCCAGCTTTTCAGTTTTAGGCTTAAATTAACAGAGCTGTTCTCAGTCCCCAACACAATGTGCTATTTATGATATAAGAGACAATCCCAACACCTTTACAGCATCCATGTGAGATTCTCTGGATGCAGATGGAAAATATCCCCATGAAGAATTCATGAATGGATTTCCTTGCTTATGAATTAATTCCCAGTCCGATTTTATGTCGTAACCACCATCCCTCCCTAGAATAGATCTAGGCAACATTTCCCTTTGCTTAACACAGGAAATGAGCAGATCTAGCAAGAAATAGAGCTTTTCAGGGTGGAATGGGTATTTTGTCAAAGCAGGACATGTACCTATTCAGGAAGTAAGAATAAGACGTTGGATGGACGTTGGATGGAAAAAATATACAAAATAACTACCATTATTAGCGATACTACTGTATTTCCATATCCTGATGACAACATTTAGGTAACATCTAGGCTGACCAGTTGTGTTATGCAAGAGGGGGAGTGCTGGATATAAAGTGAACAGTTGATTTGCAGGCAGATCGGCACATTCTGGGTCGAACTACATCAGTGGATTCTCAAGTGTAAATATTTTATATGCCATTTATTTCAACAGCCTCTGAAGTTGTTTCACAGAGCTCTTTGGTTATTGTGGGCAACCAGTGAGAGGTAATATTGGCAGAGTTTCCAATCAGTGCTGCCAACACCACCTAGGGTGACTTCACCCCTTTATATGCTTTAGCACACACACACACACACACACACACACACACACACACACACACACACACACACACACACACACACACACACACACACACACACACACACACACACACACACACACACACACACACACACACACACACACACACACACACACACACACACACACACACACACATACACACACACACACACACAGCGGTTAGAGCATTGGGCCAGTAACCGAAAGGTTGTTAGTTCAAATCGCCAAGCCTACCAGGTGAAAAATCTGTTGATCTGCCCTTGAGCAAGGCACTTAACTCTAATTTGCTTTGCTAATGCTGATTGTAATATGTTCCGCCGATAACGTCGACGAGCTAACCACCATCCTTAGTAAGGAAATGCATCGCCGACGTTGTCCCCACAGTGAAGGTTTGCTGCTTCCCCAGTCAAAAGCCCTGGATTAACACCGAGCTTGTTGCAAAGCTAAATGACAGGGCTACCACACACAGGGCTATCACAGACAACCCTGAAGCTACGGCTGAGGACAGGAACAAGTACAAGAAGTCCCACTATGTCCTCCACAGAGTCATCAAAAGAGCAATAGGACATTATAGGAATAAAGTGTAATCATATTACACAGGCTTACACAGGCTCTGCACACAGTCGTGAAGAAGGCACGACAGCGCCTCTTTCCCCTCAGGAGGTTGAAAAGGTTTGGCATGGGCCCTCAAATCCTGAAAGAGTTCTACAGCTGCACCATTGAGAGCATCTTGACTGGCTGCATCACTGCTTGGTATGGCAACAGCACCCCCCTCAATTGCATTGCGCTACAGAGGGTGGTGCGGACAGCCCAGTACATCACTGGGAACGAGCTCCCTCCTGTCCAGGACCTCTATATCCCGGAAAATCTTTAAAGACTCCTGCCACCTAAACCATAGACTGTTCTCTATGCTTTCACACGGCAAGCGGTACCGGTGCATCAAGTCTGACACCAATAGGCTCCTGAACAGCTTCTGTCCCTAAGCCATAAGACTCCTTGACATACACAATCAGAAATGGGAAAATGTAACAGGCAGTGCCATTTTGCCATAATCATTTCATTAATTATCGGTTTACAGAGGTGAAACAAAGTTTGCGTTCCATGGTACCACTGAGGCAGATACACAGACATCCACTCAAAATGTGCTATTGTTCCTTTCTAATATTACCTGCCGCCTATTTCCTTCACTACACTACCAAAGGAATTCTTTAAACAGGTTCTGGGGGTACAGAATTTCTAGTTTTGAAAATAACTCTTGGGTGCATTGTCATCCATCTGTCTTGGTTATGAGTTCATGACTGTTCCCCATCAAACCCCCAGGCATTGTCAGTTTGAAATATGAATTCCTCTGCCTGTCTGTCCTCGAAAGCGGAGTATACTACTTGCCGACTGTTGGGTAGCTCGTGGCCATCTAGCTGAGGGCATTTGATGTAAACTCTTTCAAAGACTTCTTTAGGGATTGCTCAAAATATGGTCAAGGGCCAACGTGGAGAATTGAATGATAGATACTCCACTGCATCGTCTGACTGTCTTTGGCCTCATATAATTTTATGGCCCTATTTCCCCACCCCCCACCCCCTGTATTGTAAATTAGGTGTCATAAAGAAAGCATCTGAACCAGGCCTTACAACCACACTGATCAACTAATTTGTCTGTGGGACCGTGGGCACCAGGGAACCCTAAAGGAGCCGGCAGGCCTGGGCCCTGTAAATAACCAAGCTGCCGAAGAGAAGGGGACTGGGCCAGATGTAAAAGGGGGCCAAGTCAGAGCAGATTGCATAGCTTCTCCCAACCCTCCCTTTCCTCTCCATCTGAAAAGGAAAAAATACTTCATGGATGAAGGTGCCAGTCGAGGCAGTACTGATACTGTGCCATGTACTGGGTGCCCATCTGCCACTCTCTCTTCTTTACACAAAATATCCTTCCCTTTTGTCCCTTCTGAACCAGGCCTTATTCACAGAGTTCTAAGTCCACAGCTGGTTTTTACCCTCAGAGAGCTGCAGGCACAGGAGAGTGGAGTGACAGTAAAGCTGTACACATCGTATGAGAACAGAGGGCAAAAACAGATAATCTCACAATTGAGCTTAAATGTGCAAATCGCTCCCTAGTAAAAGAAAGCCATCCTTTGTAAAAGTGTGTGCTCCTATTTGAATGGAAACTTTGAGAGGTTTTGCTCTGAAAGACTAGGAATTATCAGTCCAAGGTGGCATATTTAAGAAACAACGGATTTAAAAAAAGGAGTCAATAGAGCTTTCTTTATCTGACAGAGACATAGCCACCGCGATACATCCAAACACTGCAGACAGCAGGTAGGACTGGGCTTTTGGTATTTTTGGTAAAAAGCATCAGCTACTCTTCCTGGGGTCCACATGAAATTAGTCAAGGACAAAAAAAATACATATATTTTGAAACTTCACACAAAGCCTACATATCAGAACATACACACAATATCTAGGTCTAATACATGGTTCAGTGCAAATCACAATACAAGATATAGAAAATGGCTGTGTCTCTTCACAATACCCTTTGTGCAGTAAGGTGTTCTTTCATCTGTTTTTTTTAACTGGTTTTATTGCTAGATTGAGTTACCTGGGGTGGCAGAGAGTCATGTAGTCATGGCTCCATTTAATAGTGTGTGTTTCCCAGCCTCTGTTCTAGACCTGGGGACTGTGAAGAGACCTCTGGTTGCATGTCTTGTGTTGTACAGATGAGTGTCCGAACTGTGTGCCAACTGCTTGAACAGACAGTTTGGTACCTTCAATAGATCAATACCTCGCACAAAGACCAATAGTGATGCAGTCATTATCTCCTCAACTTTGAACCAGGAGAGACTAACATGCATGTTACTGACACTTTCCCTCTGTGTATATCTAATTGCGATACGTGCTGCTTTGTTCTGGACCAACTGCAATTTACCTACAGTTGAAGTCAGAGGTTTACATACACCTTAGACAACTACATTTAAACTCCGTTTTTTACAATTCCTGACATTTAATTCTGGTAATAAGTCGCTGTTTTAGGTCAGTTAGGATCACCACTTTATTTTAAGAATGTGAAATGTCAGAATAATAGTAGAGAGAATAATTTATTTCAGCTTTTATTTCTTTCATCACATTCCCAGTGGGTCAGAAGTTTACATGCACTCAATTAGTATTTGGTAGCATTGCCTTTAAATTGTTTAACTTGGGTCAAACATTTCGGGTAGCCTTCCACAAGCTTCCCACAATAAGTTGGGTGAATTTTGGCCCATTCCTCCTGACAGCTGCTGTAACTGAGACAGGTTTGTAGGCCTCCTTGCTCACGCACGCTTTTTCAGTTCTGCCCACACATTTTCTATGGGATTGAGGTCAGGGCTTTGTGATGGCCACTCCAATACCTTGACTATGTTGTCCATTAGCCATTTTGCCACAACTTTGGAAGTATGCTTGGGGTCACTGTCCATTTGGAAGACCCATTTGCCACCAAGCTTTAACTTCGTGACTGATGTCTTGAGATGTTGCTTCAATATATCCATGTAATTTTCCATCCTCATGATGCCATCTATTTTATAAAGTGCACCAGTCCTTCCTGCAGCAAAGCACCCCCACAACATGATGCTGCCACCCCGGTGCTTCACGGTTGGGATGGTGTTCTTCGGCTTGCAAGCATCCCCCTTTATCCTCCAAACATAACGATGGTCATTATGGCCAAACAGTTCTATTTATGTTTCATCAGACCAGAGGACATTTGTCCAAAAAGTACAATCTTTGTCCCCATGTGCAGTTGCATACCATAGTCTGGCTTTTTTTATGGCGGTTTTGAAGCAGTGGCTTCTTCCTTGCTGAGCGGCCTTTCAGGTTATGTCGATATAGGACTCATTTTACTGTGGATATAGATACTTTTGTACCTATTTCCTCCAGCGTCTTCACAAGGTCCTTTGCTGTTGTTCTGGGATTGATTTGCACTTTTCACACCAAAGTACGTTCACCTCTAGGAGACAGAACGCACCTCCTTCCTGAGTGGTATGACGGTTGCGTGGTTCCATGGTGTATATACTTGCGTACTATTGTTTGTACAGATGAATGTGGTACCTTCAGGTGTTTGGAAATTGCTCCCAAGGATGAACCAGACTTGTGGAGGTCTACAATTTTTTTTCTGAGGTCTTGGCTGATTTATTTTGATTTGCCCATGATGTCAAGCAAAGAGGCACTGAGTTTGAAGGTAGGTTTTGAAATACATCCACAGGTACACCTCCAATTGACTCAAATGATGCCAATTAGCCTATCAGAGGCTTCTAAAGCCATGACATCGTTTTCTGGAATTTTCCAAGCTGTTTAAATGCACAGTCAACTTAGTGTATGTAAACTTCTGACCCGCTGGAATTGTGATCCAGTGAATTATAAGTGAAATATAGATATAGATACTTTTGTACCTGTTTCCTCCAGCATCTTCACAAGGTCCTTTGCTGTTGTTCTGGGAAATAATCTGTCTGTAAACAATTGTTGGAAAAATTACTTGTGTCATGCACAAAGTAGATGTCCCAACTGACTTGCCAAAACTATAGTTTGTGGTTGAAAAACGAGTTTTAACTCCAACCTAAGTGTATGTAAACATCCGACTTCAACTGTATGTCCTTATTTGCCACACATGACCACACAGCTGGGCAGTAGTCCAGGTGTGACAAAACTAGAGCCTGTAGGACCTGTCTGGTCGACTAAGATGTCAAGAAGGCAGAGCAATGCCCATCATTTACAGTACAGATCTCTTCCCATTTTAGCAACCACTGAGTCTAAATGTTTTGACCATGAAAGCTTACTATCTAGGGTTACATCCAGCAGTTTAGTCTCCTCAACTCGCTCAATTGCCACATTATTCAATATTAGATCTAAACGAGGTTTAGGTTTGAGCAAGTGATTTGTCTGAAAAATTATGCCTTTAGTTTCTGAGATATTTAGCACCAGCCTATTGCAAGTTACCCATTCTAAATCTGGCTGGAGCTCTATGTTAAGTGACTCAGTTATTTATTTTAATGTTGCAGCCAACGTGTATACTGTTGAGTAGTCAGCATACATAGACACACTGGCTTTATTTAAGGTCAGTGGAAGGCTTCCATTAACAAAAACCCTGTGTTGTATTAGATAGGTAACTCTCAATCGATAATAAGGCAGAGGATGCAAACCCATAACACCAAAACATTTTCAGCAGTAGATTTTGATCAATTACATCAAAAGCTGCACTGAAGTCTTAAAAAACAGCTCCCACAATCTTCTTACTATCAATTTCTTTCAGCCAATCATCAGTAATTAGTGTCAGTGGCGAGCATGTTGTGTGTCCTTCTCTATAAGCATGCTGAAAGTCTGTTGTTAATTTGTTTTCTGTAAAATAACTTTGTATTTGATCAAGCAACATTTTTTCCAAAAGTTTGCTAAGCACTTGTAACAGGCTGATTGATCGGCATTTTGAACCAGTAAAGGGTGCTCTGCTATTCTTGGGTAGCAGAATGACCTTTGCCTCCCTCCATGTCTGAGGGCGCACATCGTCTTCTAGGCTTAAATTGAAGATGTGGCAAACAGGAGTCACAATATATTCCGCTACCAACCTCTGCAATTTACCATCCAGGTTGTCGGTACCAGGTGGTTGGCCTAATTTATAGATAGCAACAAAGAAAGTCACCTCTTCCACATCCACTTTGTGGAACTCAAAACTACAGTACTTCATTATTTGTTCCATTATGCATGCATTTGAATGTAAGGTTCTGCTTTTCTTTTCTTAGTCAACCTTGTGTTCTTTTGTTGTGTTCTTGAACGTAGCCCTGTTTCTTTGAGTTCTGGAACGTAGCTCTGCCTTTCATTTTTGTTCATTGATTTCACCTGTGTTTGGTTCTAACCTGGTCTCATCAGCTCCCTGTTTAGTTCAGTTCTTTCTGTTTGTATGGTTGTGAGGTATTGTTTGTTTTTGACTGCCTACTTGTGTTTGATCTTTGCCTGCCTGTGACCACAATTCCTGCCTTCTGCGAAGGTGTAATAAACATCTGCCACGCTCTGCGCGTGAATCCACACCTTTTTATTCATTACAATGAAGGCTCAGCATTTGTGGTTTGCATGTCAAACCTACATTTGCTAATCTTGTCAACAAAAAAGTTATTAAAGTGGTTGGCAATAGCAAAGGGTTTTGTTATGCACCAGCCATCTGCCTCAATGAAAGATGGAGCCGAGTTGGCTTTCTTACCTAGAATTTCATTTAAAGTACTCCAGAGCTTTTTACTAATATTCTTTATATAATTTATCTTTGTTCCAGAGTGTAGTTTCTTCATCTTTTTGTTGAGTTTAGTTACGTGATTTCTCAATTTACTGTACGTTTTCCAGTCTGCTGTGTTGTCAGACTTATTTACTATTCCCTTTGCCTCTACCCTCTCAACCATACAGTCAAGACATGGAACTATGAAATAGCACAAATGTAATCATGTACTAACCAAAAACGTGTTCAACAAATCAAAATATATTTTACATTTTTGATTCTTCAAAGATGCCACCCTTTGCCTTGATGACAGCTTTGCACACTCTTGGCATTCTCTCAACTAGCTTCACCTGGAATGCTTTTCCAACAGTCTTAAAGTAGTTCCCACATATGCTGGGCACTTGTTGGCTGCTTTTGCTTCACGCTGTGTTCCAACTCATCCCAAACTATCTCAATTGGGTTGAGGTCAGGTGATTGTGGAGGCCAAGTCATCTGATGCAGCACTCCATCAATCTCCTTCTTGTACAAATAACCCTTGCACAGCTTGGAGGTGTGTTGGGTCATAATCCTGTTGAAAACCAAATGATAGTCCCACTAAGCGCAAACCAGATGGGATGGCGTATCGCTGCAGAATGCTGTGGTAGCCTTGCTGGTTAATTGTGCCTTGAATTCTAAATAAATCTGACATTGTCACCAGAAAAGCACCCCCACACCATCACACCTGCTCCTCCATGCTTCACGGTGGGAACCACACATGTGGAGATCATCCGTTCACCTACTCTGCGTCTCACAAAGACACGGCGGTTGGAAACAAAAATCTCAAATATGGACTTGTCAGACCAAAAGACAGATTTCCACCATCTAATGTCCATTGCTCATGTTTCCTGGCCCAAGCAAGTCTCTACTTCTTATTGGTTGCCTTTAGTAGTGGTTTCTTTGCTGCAATTCGACCATGAAGGCCTGATTCACACACTCCTCTGAACAGTTGATGTTGAGATGTGTCTGTTACTTGAAGTCTGTGAAGCATTTATTTGGGCTGCAATTTCTGAGGCTGGTAATTCTAATGAACTAATCCTCTGCAGCAAGGGTAACTCTGGGTATTCCTTTCCTCATGAGTGCCAGTTTCATCATAGCGCTTGATGGTTTTTGCGACTGCATTTGAAGAAACGTTGAGAGTTCTTTAAATTTTCCGTATTGACTGACCTTCATGTCTTAAAGTAATGATGGACTGCCGTTTCTCTTTGCTTACTTGAGCTGTTCTTAACCATAATATGGACTTGGTCTTTTATTAAATAGGGCAATCTTCTGTATATCACCCCTACCTTGTCACAACACAACTGATTGGCTCAAATCCATTAAGAAGGAAAGAAATTCCACAAATTAACTTTTAACAAGGCACAACTGTTAATTGAAATGCATTCCAGGTGACTACCACATGAAGCTGGTTGAGAGAATGCCAAGAGTGTGCAAAGCTGTCATCAAGGCAAAGGGTGGCTACTTGAAGAATCTCAAATATAAAATATATGTTGATTTGTTTAACACTTTTTTGATTACAACATGATTCCATATCTGTTATTTTGTAGTTCTGATGTCTTCACTATTATTGCAGAAAATAGTAAAAATAAAGAAAAACCCTTTAATGAGTGACTGTGTCCACACTTGACTGGTACTGTATATTATCCAACATCTTATACATACAGTAGCAAGAAAAAGTATTTGAACCCTTTGGAATTACCTGGATTTCTGCATAAATTAGTCATAACATTTGATCTGATCTTCATCTTAGTCACAACAATAGACAAACACAGTGTGCTTAAACTAATAACACACACATTGTTGTATTTGTCTTGTCTATATTGAATACACAATTTAAACATTCAAAGTGTAGGTTGGAAAAAGTTTGTGAACCCCTAATGACAGCCTTTCCAGCTAGGTGATACAGTATATCAATGAAACCATGTGTTTACAAAGACACAAACACACACAGTCACACATGCACTCACAGAAGCTCTCCAACACATAGTATGTGTACGTCATTGGAGGCTCCTCAGAGAAGGAAGGGGAGGACCATCCTCCTCAGTAAATTAAATAAAACAATATATTTTTTAATTTAAAAAGTATCATTTTTAGATAAAACTATGCTAAGTATATTTATGTCACCAAATAATTGATTAAAAAACTATTTTTCATTGAAGGACCATGGTTTACTAGAGGACAGCTAGTTTCCATCCTCCTCTGGGTACATTGACTTTAATACAAAACCTATGAAGCTCATGGTTCTCATACCCTTCCATAGACTTACACAGTAATTATGACAACTTCAAAAGCTAATTGGAGTCAGGAGTCAGCTAACCTGGATTCCAATCAATGAGATGGGATTGGAGATGTTGGGTAGAGCTGCCTTGCCCAATAAAAAACACTCACAAAATTTGAGTTTGCTATTCACAAGAAGCATTGCCTGATGTGAACCATGCCTGGAACTAAAGAGATCTCAGAAGACCTAAGATTAAGAATTGTTGACTTGCATAAAGCTGGAAAGGGTTACAAAAATATCTCTAAAAGCCTTGATGTTCATCAGTCCACGGTAAGACAAATTGTCTATAACTGGAGAAAGTTCAGCACTGTTGCTACTTTCCCTATGAGTGGCCATCCTGCAAAGATGACTGCAAGAGCACAGTGCAGAATGCTGAATGAGGTTAAGAAGAATCCAAAATGTCAGCTAAAGACTTACAGTAATCTATGGAACATGCTAACACCTCTCTTGACGAGTCTATGATACGTAAAACACTAAACAAGAATGGTGTTCATGGGAGGACACCACGGAAGAAGCCACTGCTGTCCAAAAAAAACCATTGCTGCACGTCCGAAGTTTGCAAAAGTGCACCTGGATGTTCCACAGCGCTACTGGCAAAATATTCTGTGGACAGATTAAACTACAGTTGAGTTGTTTGGAAGGAACACACAACACTGTGTGGAGAAAAAAAGGCACAGCACACCAACATCAAAACCTCATCCCAACTGTAAAGTATGGTGGAAGGAGCATCATGGTTTGGGGCTGCTTTGCTGCCTCAGGGCCTGGACAGCTTGCTATCATCAACGGAGAAATCAATTCCCAAGTTTATCAAGACATTTTGCAGGAGAATATTAGGCTATCTGTCCGCCAATTGAAGCTCAACAGAAGTTGGGTGATGCAACACGACAACGACCCAAAACACAGAAGTAAATCAACAACAATGGCTTCAACAGAAGAAAATACGCCTTCTGGAGTGGCCCAGTCAGAGTCCTGACCTCAACCCGATTGAGATGCTGTGGCATGACCTCATGAGAGCAGTTCACACATGACATCCCAAGAATATTGCTGAACTGAAACAGTTTTGTAGAGAGGAATGGTCCAAAATTCCTCCTGAATGTTGTGCAGGTCTGATCCGCAACTACAAAAAATGTTTGGTTGAGGTTATTGATGCCAAAGGAGGGTCAACCAGTTAAGAAATCCAAGGGTTCACATACTTTTTCCACCCTGCGCTGTGAACGTTTACACCGTGTGTTCAATAAAGACATGAAAACATGTCATTGTTTGTGTGTTATTAGTTTAAGCAGACTGTGTGTATTGTTATGACCTAGATGAAGATCAGATCAAATGTTTTAACCAATTTATGCAGAAATCCAGGTATTTCCAAAGGGTTCACATACTTTTTCTTGCCACTGTATAGTCCAAATACTGCCTTTTTGCACTTGGTGGTCTATAGCAACTTCCTACGAGAATAGGCTTTAGGTAAGGCAGATGAACCTGTAGCCATATTACTTCCACATCATCTGACATGAGATCCTCTCTCAGCCTAACATAAATATGACTCTGGACATACAGTGCAACACCTTCAACATTTGTATTTCTCTCTTTCCTGTATATTATTTGGCCATGTATAGCTACTACTTGATTATCAAATTAATTATCTAAGTGTGTTTCAGAGATGAATAGAATATGAATGTTTCCTGATGTTAAAAAGTTGTCAATTTCTCAGTTGACATATGTCAATATGGGCTATTTTTAGTCCTTTTCTGGGTTGCTTTTTTACTTTTAGAGCTATTCTGAGAGGTTGATCCGAGGTAGACGTGTCAGTGACAATTAGATTTGAGTCAATGGTACTGAGTGGGCTGCCAACAGTGGGCTTCTTCCTAAGGCAGACAGTTTTAGTGAAAAAAGTGGGATTAAATTCTATGTGCATATGATTATTGCAGACAATACCCTTGGGGCTAACAGTTAAAATAACATAGATTAGGTTACTTACATTTACTGCACTTTTATTTCTCTGGGACAGCCCTTCCAGCTAGGTGATACAGTATATCAATGAAACCAAATGTTTACAAAGACACAAACACACACACTCACACATGCACTCACAGAAGCTCTCCAACACATAGTATGTGTACATCATTGGAGGCTCCTCAGAAGAGGAAGGGGAGGACCATCCTCCTCATTAACTTTCATTAAAAAATATATTTTTACTATCAACACAACACTGGAGTCAAGGTAAGCTTTTGGTTTTACTAATTTACTGTAACTGGGGCCCACCGGTGTAACAGCTTAACTCTACTCTTCTACTGACTCTGAAAAACACCAAAAGAAAGATGCCCAGGGTCCCTGCTCATCTGCGTGAGGCATGCTGCAAGGAGGCATGAGGACTGCAGATGTGACCAGGGAAATAAATTGTAATGTCCGTACTGTGAAACACCTAAGACAGCGCTACAGGGAGACAGGACGGACAGCTCATCATCATCGCAGTGACAGCCCACGTGTAACAACACCTGCACAGAATCGGTACATCCGAACATCACACCTGCGGGACAGGTACAGGATGGCAACAACAACTGCCCGAGTTACACCAGGAACACACAATCCCTCCATCAGTGCTCAGACTGTCCACAATAGGCTGAGAGAGACTGGACCGAGGGCTTGTAGACCTGTTGTAAGGCAGGTCCCCACCAGACATCACTGGCAACAACGTCGCCTATGGACACAAACCCACCGTCGCTGGACCAGACAGGACGCGGTTTTGTCTCACCAGGGGTGATGGTCGGATTCGCGTTTATCGTTGAAGGAATGAGCATTACACCGAGGCCTATACTCTGGAGCGGGATTGATTTGGAGGTGGAGGGTCCGTCATGGTCTGGGGCGGTGTGTCACAGCATCATCGGACTGAGCTTGTTGTCATTGTAGGCAATCTCAACGCTGTGCGCTACAGGGAAGACAACCTCCTCCCTCATGTGGTACCCTTCTTGCAGGCTCTTCCTGACATGACCCTCCAGTATGACAATGCCACCAGCCATACTGTTTGTTCTGTGCGTGATTTCCTGCAAACAGGAATGTCAGTGTTCTGCCATGGCCAGCGAAGAGCCTGGATCTCAAACCCATTGAGCACGTCTGGGACCTGTTGGATCGGAGGGTGAGGGCTAGGGCCATTCCCCCCCAGAAATGTCTGGGAACTTGCAGGTGCCTTGGTGGAAGAGTGGGGTAACATCTCACAGCAAGAACTGGCAAATCTGGTGCAGTCCACGTGGAGGAGATGCACTGCAATACTTAATGCAGCTGGTACCCACACCAGATACTGACTGTTACTTTTGATTTTGACCCCCCTTCGTTCAGGGACACATTATTCAATTTCTGTTATTCACATGTCTGTGGAACTTGTTCAGTTTATGTCTCAGTTGTTGAATCTTGTTATGTTCATACAAATATTTACACATGTTAAGTTTGCTGAAAATAAACGCAGTTGACAGTGAGAGGACGTTTCTTTTTTTGCTGAGTTTAGTACACCAAACCTATCGATGTTATATTGAACAGGGTGAATGCAATATGAATGACAGTCATCCAATACTCTGTAATAGAAATAAGGCCATGATCATGAAACAAAAAAATTTCCTCCCTCATCTTAAACATCACCGACCGCCACTGGTGTACATGCTGCATTTTCAACAGCTTTTGGTTTGATTAATGGGCTTCCTAACTAGGAAATTAGTTCAAAGTGACACAAACTTTTGTCTGTGTGTGTCATCCTCTTCCTCTTCCTGACAGTCACCAGAGTTGAAGGAGCCCCCTCTTACCCTCCCTCCTGCTCCATGTTCCTGGTTCGTTAGCGGTGAGAGAACTCGATAAGAGCTGACAGCACAGTTATGATGAATGCAAATGAAGGGGCGGAGGTAAATGCAAATGCTGAAAGCACAATGGAAAAGTGATTAAAAATCATTTCAGTGTCTTTTATCTCCTGGTACTGTTCGTCCTAGGAAGGGGATTTCAAAGGCACAGACTTAGGTCTTGGAGCCTTTCACCAGCACTCATTTCAATGTGTCCCCCCCATCCCAGAGAGGACTTACTGTAGCTTGTTTTTTAGGCTGCCTTCCATCGTCTGCCTTCTATCGTATCCCTTCCAAGTGCAGGACTTCTCAAACCTCTATATGCAAGCAGTTTGGCAAAGTTGTCTCATGTCATTGTCTCACTTAGCCCCACTCTAGTTTCATCTGACTGTCTTTGTGGAGGTGTAACTACTGTATACAAGTTTTCTTAGCTCTCAAGTAAGTCCCATCTGAAGAGCTAGTGTCAGTTATTAGAAAAGAGCTTCTGCTGTTTGTTGGTTGGTTACAATGGTAAATTCCCTGTAACATTAACATCTGTCTATGCTTCGTCTGCTATAGTGATGCTCTCATCATCTTAGCATCTCCCACACACACAGTGCTGTGAGAATTTATACATTTCTATAGAGCGAATCAGACATTGGAATATGTGCAACAGCAAAATGCCTTCCCTGGACCTCTGACTCAGAAGTCAGGGACTAATATCTCCTAAATCTGCATGAAAGTATGGAGACATTTCATTTTTCATTATGCCTAAGCTCGTTTCTGAGTCAGAGGAGGGTCTGACTCCAAATGCAAGTGTTATGTTGTGTCATTTTACAACATGAATAATGGATACAGTCTTTATTTTGGGGTCTAAGGTGTTCTCATTCCAGTGGGTGGGCTTTGTCTTTGCTTGTCTCACTCCACTCTCACTCTCTCTGTTTCCTTTTCATGGCTTCATGTTGTGGTTATATTTAAACCTGAAAGAACAGCTCAATGTTCCTATTGCAGTTTGTTCTGTAGAGTAGGATGGTCTTAGAGGGCAGGGCGCAGGGGGAATGAAGTGCCTCTCCTCCATGCTCTTTATGGTTCACCTTTAGATCTCTCAAATGATCAGACACCTGGAGGGGGGTTGCAGTGAGATTAGTAGGCGAACAGCCTCTAGTAAAGATGAGGTCAAGCGTATTGCCTGCCTTGTGAGTGGGAGGGGACTGGGAAAGGGTAGGTAAAAAGAGGCAAGGAGGGGAAAGTGAGAGTTGGAAAGAAATGAATCGAAGGCAGATGTCGGGAGGTTGAAGTCACCACATTCTTGTTCTGAAAGCATGCGCAGACCAGTTGGCAAGTGTCTTCACAGACATTTTCAATCTATCCTTGTCCCAGTCTGTTACAAGCTGACCACCATTGTCCCTGTTTACAAGCACTCCAAGGTAACCTACCTAAATGACTATTGCCCTGTAGCACTAACATCTGTAGTTATAAAGTGCTTTGAAAGGCTCGTCATGACACACATTAACACCATCATCCCAGACACCCTAGACCCAGTTCAATTTGCATACCGCCCCAACAGATCCACAGATGATGCCATCTCAATTGCACTTCACACTGCCGTCTACCATCTGGACAAGAGGGAACAAAACTATGTAAGAATGCTGTTCATAGACTACAGCTCAGCGTTCAACACCATAGTCCCCTCCAAGCTCATCACTAAGCTAGGGACCCTTGGACTGAACTCCTCCCTCTCCAACTGGATCCTGGACTACCTGACGGGCTTGCCCCAGGCAGTGAGGGTAGGCAATAACACCTCCATCACACTGACCCTCAACACAGGGGCCCCTCAACACGGGTGCCCCTCAGGGCTGTGTGCTTAGTCCCCTCCTGTACTCCCTGTTCACACATGACTGCATGGCTATGCACGACTCCAACACTATCATCAAGTTTGCTGACGACATGACAATGGTAGGTATGATCACCAATGGTGATGAGTCAGCCTACAGGGAGGAGATCAGAGACTTAGCAGTATGGTGCCAGAACAGCAACCTCTCCCTCACTGTCAGTAAGACCAAGGAGCTGATCGTGTACTATAGGAGAAAGAGTGGAGAGCACGCCCCCATCCATATCGACAGGACTGTTGTGGAGTAGGTCGATTGCTTCAAGTTCCTTGTCGTCCACATCACTAAGGACCTAACATGGTCCACATACACCCGCACAGTCATGAAGAGGGCACGGCAGTGCCTCTTCCCCAATCAGGAGGCTGAAAAGATTTGGCATGGGCCCTCAGATCCTCAAAAGGTTCTACAGCAAGACCATTGTGAGCATCTTGATTGGCTGCATCACCACTTGGTATGGCAAATTCACCGCCCTTGACCACAAAGTGCTACAGAGGATGGAGCAACCCAGTACAATCTTCAGAGGAAGACCAGAAAAAGTGCCAAAGAATCCAGCCACCCAAGCCATAGACTGTTCACTGCTACCATCCGGCAAATGGTACTGTAGCATTGGCTCTCGGACCAACAGTCTCCGAGACAGCTTCTACCCCCAAGCCATAGGATTGCTAAATAGCCAGACTGCTAAACAGTTAATTAATAGCCAAACTATTTGCATTGACTTTATCTTGCACTGACCCTACGTACCCTCACTAAACTATATACTGTATACAAACCATATAAAAACTCACACACATTACACTGACACTCAACTGCCGAGCAGTTGCCATACCAGGCAGTGATGCAATCAGTCAGGATGCTCTTGATGGTGCAGCTGTAAAACCTTTTGAGGATCTGAGGACTCTTTTCAATCTCCTGAGGGGGAATATGTTGTCGTGCCCTCTTCAACAACTATTTTGGTGTGCTTGGACCATGATAGTTTGTTGGTGATGTAGACGCCAACGAACTTGAAGCTCTCAACCTGCTCCACTACAGCCCCGTAGATGAGAATGGGGGCGTGCTCGGTCCTGCTTTTCCTGTAGTCTGCAATCATCTCCTTTGTCTTGATCACGTTGAGGGAGAGGTTGTTGTACTTGCACCACAGTCAGGTCTCTGACCTCCTCCCTATAGGCTGCCTCATCGTTGTCGGTGATCAGGCCCACCACTGTTGTGTCATCAGCAAACTTAATGATGGTGTTGGAGTCGTTCCTGGCCATGCAGTCATGAGTGAACAGGGAGTACTGGAGGGGACTGAGCACGCACGTCTGAGGAGCCCCCATATTGAGGATCAGCGTGGCGGATGTGTTGTTACCTACCCTTACCACCTGGGGCGGCCCATCACGATGTCCAGGATCCAGTTGCAGAGGCAGGTGTTTAGTCCCAGGGTCCTTAGCTTGGTGATGAGCTTTGAGGGCACTATGGTGTTGAACGCTGAGCTGTAGTCAATGAATAGCATTCTCACATTGGTGTTCCTTTTGTCCAGGTGGGAAAGGGCAGTGTGGAGTGCAATACAGATTGCATCATCTGTGGATCTGTTTGTGTGGTATGCAAATTGGAGCGGGTCTAGGGTTTCTGGCATGATGGTGTTGATGTGAGCCATGACCAGCCTTTCAAAGCATTTCATGGCTACATACATGAGTGCTACAGGTCGGTAGTCATTTAGGCAGGTTACCTTAGTGTTCTTGGGCACAGGGACTATGGTGGTCTGCTTGAAACATGTTAGTATTACAGACTCAGACAGGGAGAGGTTGAAAATGTCAGTGAAGACACATGCCAGTTGGTCAGTGCATGCTCAGAGTACATGTCCTGGTAATACGTCTGGCCCAGCGGCCTTGTGAATGTTGACCTGTTTAAAGGTCTTACTCACATCGGCTGTGGAGAGCGTGATCACACAGTCGTCCAGAACAGCTGATGCTCTCATGCATGTTTCAGTGTTACTTGCCTCGAAGCGAGCATAGCAGTTATTCAGCTCATCTGGTAGGCTCATGTCACTGGGCAGCTCTCGGCTGTGCTTCCCTTTGTAGTCTGTAATAGTTTGCAAGCCCGGCCACATCCGACGAGTATCGGAGCTGGTGTAGTACGATTCGATCTTAGTCCTGTATTGTTGCTTTGCCTGTTTGATGGTTCATCGGAGGCGCATAGTGTGATTTCTTATAAGCTTCCGGGTTAGAGTCCCACTCCTTTAAAGCGGCAGCTCTACCCTTTAGCTCAGTGCGGATGTTGCCTATAATCCATGGCTTCTGGTTGGGGTATGTTCGTACAGTCACTGTGGGGACTACGTCCTCAATGCACTTATAGATAAAGCCAGTGACTGATGTGGTGTACTCCTCAATGACATTGGAAGAATCCCGGAACATATTCCGGTCTGTGCTAGCAAAACAGTCCTGTAGTTTAGCATCTGCTTCATCTGACCACTTTTTTATAGACCGAGTCACTGGTGCTTCCTGCTTTAATTTTTGCTTGTAAGCAGGAATCAGGAGGATAGAGTTATGGTCAGATTTGCCAAATGGAGGGCAAGGGAGAGCTTGGTACGCATCTCTGTGTGTGGAGTGAAGGTGGTCTAGAATTTTTTTCCCTCTGGTTGCACATTTAACATGCTGATAGAAATTAGGTCAAACTGATTTAATTTTCCCTGCATTAAAGTCCCCGGCCACTAGGAGCACCACCTCTGGATGAGCGTTTGAGTGCGGCTTTAGTGCCAACCTCGGTCTGTGGTGGTATGTAGACAGCTACGAAAAATACAGATGAAAACTCTCTAGGTAGATAGTGTGGTCTACAGCTTATCATGAGATATTATACCTCAGGCGAGCAAAACCTTGAGAATTCCTTAGATATCATGCATCAGCTATTGTTTACAAATATGCATGGGCCCCTGCTCCGTGTCTTTGTCCTGCCAATAGAGTGTATAACCCGCCAGCTGTATGTTCTTGATGTCGTTGTTCAGCCACGACTCGGTGAAACATAAGATATTACAGTTTTTAATGTCCCGTTGGTAGGATATACGTGCTTTCAGTTCATCCCATCTATTTTCCAGTAATTAAACGTTAGCTAGCAGAACGGAAGGCAAGGGCAGATTAGCCTCTCGTCACCTGATCTCTTTCCTCAAAACCTACATTTCCTTTTCCGGCAAATCACGGGGATCTGGGCCTGGTCGGGTGTCTGTAGTATATCCCTCGCGTCCAACTCATTGAAGAAGAACTCCTCGTCTAATTTCGGGTGAGAAATCCCAGTTTGGATGTCCAGAAGCTCTTTTTGGTCATAAGAGACGGTAGCAGCAACATTATGTACAATACAAGTTACAAACAAAGCAAATAAACTAACAAAATAGCATGGTTGGTTAAGGCAGCCCTCCCCTCCGCCCTCCCTGCCATTTCACGGTAAAGTCTACACCAGTTGTATTTGGAGCTTGTGACAAATAATATTTTATTTGATATGATTTGATCTGTGGGCACCTGTACGTTGTTCACCATTGTTGTTGCTACAAGGTGGAACTGGTTCTGAAGTAATCACGTGATCATCGAAGGATCATCTAGTGGCCTACATAGATCCACCTCCACATCCGTGTTCTTCAAAAACATTATGCAGAAAGTGGTACCACTTAGATAGGCATTTTTGGTGGGGGGTTTCCTTTACTATGGGCATTGGTTTATTTCTGAATGGTTGTATTTAATTGCTTACTTGAGATTGCTGTTTATCTAAATTCTTGAAAGAAATTACTCAATAATAATATAATAATATATTAATAATAATTTGTCTCTGAAAATACTGGTGCATATTCATTTCTGTCACGTTCTGACCAGTAAAGGGGTCATTTGTTATTGTAGTTTGGTCAGGACGTGGCAGGGGGTATTTGTTTTATGTGGTTCGGGGTGTGTGTTTATGTAGAGGGGTGTTTGTTTAGAGTTTCCGGGGTTTTGGTCTATGTTCTATGTTAGTGTATTTCTATGTTCAGTCTAGTCTGTTTAGTTTATTGGGATTGGGCCTTCAATTGGAGGCAGCTGTTCCTCGTTGCCTCTGATTGAAGGTCCTATGTATAGGGGTGTGTTTGTTATGGGAATTGTGGGAGGTTGTTTGTGCACTGCTATGTTTAGCCTGCATTACTGTTTAGCTGTCGTTCGTTTTTTTCGTTTTGTTGTTTTTGTATAGTGTGCGTCAATAAAGATGAGCAATCACGTACCCGCTGCATTTTTGATCCACTTCCTACGACGGCCGTTACAATTTCTGGATAAGCACCCAGCTTTATTTGATTATATACACCATTTTTGTATTTAACCTTTATTTAACTAGGCAAGTCAGTTAAGAACAAATTCTTATTAACAATGACGGCCAAAGAACAATGGGTTAACTGCCTTGTTTCAGGGTAGAACGACAGATAATTAATTTGTCAACTCGGGGATTCGATCTAGCAACCTTTTGGTTACTGTTCGGTTAATGCTCTAACCACTAGGCTACCTGCCACCCTGTAAATCTATGGTTACAAATGCATGATTTATTAACAAGCCTGAGTAATGTGCACGTATCCAGTTTAAATATTCATAGGAATATTAATGTATGTTTCCCACTCCTCAATAATAACTTTATACAAAGGTTACATTGTAGCACCAATTGCCACTTACAGGGAGGAGATACAGTATGTTACTCAAATTAGATCATATGGACACTTCGAGTCAGAACGCCCTACAGTCTGATAAGTAGCTTATCACCATCAATGGCAGAGAGCTGTTATGGATATTATTGAGTCCAATTTTACACAGGAGGTTCATTTGTCAAGAAGGTAATTTGTCTGTGATTTTGAGCAAGCCAAAGGACAACACCTCTAACAATCTCTTGGGAGACTGAAACAAACGAGAGGCCATGCATACATTTGGACTGATTACTTTGGGACCCCTTAGCACATGATTAAAAACGTACAAATCCATTAAATAGTTATCACTAAATTACTTTCAGTGAAGAGAAGCCAAGAATGACCTAGGTGACCTTCTCCTTTTGTCCTTTCTCCCTCGAACCCTGGAGATGTGGACTTGAGACCTGCACGCTGAGTAAAAGGGGATGTTGGGAGTATGCCTTGTTCACACACTGTCTACAGAGCACTAAATCCCTTAATTAGCAGGCCTGGGAGAGCAGTCCCCAGGGAGCTCTGTTAAACGTGGTCCTGCTCCACACACTCTCCAATCCCATTTGCAGTTATTTTTTTTAAGACATCAGGATAATGGTGCTTGAGGGTGTGTAGAGGAAGCGGTAGGAGGGAGAGGGGGGGTTGGACAGTTAGTGGTATAAACCGTTCTGTAGAGTTGACTGAGAAGGGAAAATAAATTGTTTTCCACTTTAATGTTATATTTCTTTAGAGTTGATAGATTTAGGAGATGGGGCTGTATCTTTGAAGACTGACCTTGTCCTAGCCAATAAGTTCAGAGCAGAGTTTTTTTCATACACTCTTTCAAATGTAGTGGTTGATAAGATTAATATCCTGGATTTGAGAGCCTTTGTCCTTTTGATTCTCCTCCCAGGCCTTCTCTCAAATGTCCTTTCAAACACGCTTTGCCTTTGTATTTAATGCAGTGATAAATATTGCTACTGAGGCTGTAGCAGTCAGGATGCACAGCCACAAAGTTAAGCAGCATGTGCACAACACTAGAATGTGAAGCTTTACATGTACAGAGAATAGGCAGAAATGTTCAATATTATTTGTGTTTAACAGCATTGAGGCCTGGTCTCTCTGGCTGGTCTATCCAGTTGTGCTCAGGTTTTTCATTTCTTTTGACAAACCTCAGCTGTCATTGACATCCTCTTCAAAGTGTAAAAGATTACTCTGCCCTGGATTTCTTACACAAGGGGATATTGTTTCTTAATTAATATGAAATGAGTTGGTCACTGTTCTCGTGTGTCTAGAAAACTTAGCTGCTATAGCTTTTCCGCTTACCACATTTTACAAGTGTTTTTACACGCAGAAGAAATTCTAGTTTCAATCTGGAAATGGAATGAAGATTAAGAGGAATTGTGAAATGCAGAAAGAGGAAAAAAGCCAATTGAGAACTGATTAGATAAATGTATGGCTACTGTACATTTAATGTTAGGCTCTACTGTTAGCCCTGGCCATCTACACCTGTGATGCCTCTAACAACTAATCATGCTCCTGTTTGAGACTCTGTTAGACAGCTAATAGAGTTTTCTAATATTAATTTCCAGCCATACGTCCTGCATCAATAAGCAATTAAGAGGTGTGGAAACGAAAGGCACTCCGGCCAGCAGACGTTTTCCCCCTTCGTTTTAATCAATTAATCGCTTTGGCATCTTTGTTTGAAACCCCCAAATGGATTTAGACGTAAAAGTGACACATGAAACGGCTCTATTCCCAGGCCAGCCCTACTGATGTGGGATCTTATCAATTGAGAGATTCATGGTGGAACTCCCACTGGGCTCTCTTTTAACCCTCTCCCCTGGTTTCACACACTGTTTCTATTTCCTATAAAGGCTCAGAGAAGTCAAACGGACCAGAACAGTGCTACTGCCGCATTCTGCTTCCTTTACACCGGGTGTGAAGGGAAATTCACAGGAAGTGTTTCATGTGATAATATAGCAGACAGAATATCTAATGCCACCCACGAGAATGCAGCAACTGGGAAAGCATTAAACATTCAGAGTAGCAAGGAAATGCAGATGTCGTAGACTTAGACATCCTCCTCAACTGATGTTGTCACTGTGACAGCCATCTGAATTTACATAGTGTTTCATTCGTCCATTTATTCAACTCAACCCCTTTTCACATGCCTGGTCATCCACTTCTATATCAGCCTTGATTGATTTGTTATTGATTTACACATTCAGTGAAAGGTTGCTATCTTAGGAACTTGCATTCAAAAAAGCATCACCAGTGTATTGTAACATGTATCACATGTTAAGCATCTAATTTGATGTGGGGTCTATTTCCTTTTTCCTCAGGTTAACTCCCATTGCTCCACTCTGCTGTGAAGTCGTGTTCACATGTTTTCCTTTTGCAGTGACAAGCTTGTAGGTTTCCCCTAAGACAGCCAGACGATAGACTGCTGATACTGTATGATATGCATGAGCTCCGCTCCACATCTTCAACCAGCCCCATTGGACCACAGGATCCCCACAGGATCCCCTGTGTGCATAGGGCCCTAGCCAACAGCCCTGCTTTATGACACAAAAAATCCTGAGCACAGTGTCAATGCGTTTAGCTGTCATGAGTTGTTGGCTAACCTGTCCTTTTCTCTTTCCACAGCACCTCCAAACAACATCTCAGTTTCGGCAGAGAACTGTCCAGCTCCATTCAGCCGGTACCAGGCCCAGAACTTCACTCTGCTGTGCACTGCAAAGGGAGGCAAACCTGCACCTTCGGTGAGTCACACATTTAGGCACTTGAACATGCTATACAGTGCACATACAGTGCAGTATATATAGGGCCAGACACACATATGACTTGGAGCCAATTCACTGTTAACAATCATTCTGAAAGGTTCCAGTCATGTGTACCCCACTGCATTGAGCCATGACCACAGTCACGGTTGAAGCATACAGTATGAGGAAAAGTAGTTGTAGAGGGGGATGTTTGAAGAGATACATTTCTTTGGAAGAGTTTGACTTGTGAATCATAATTACTACAAATACACCAGGCAACGTAATCATTAGAGATTATTTGAAAAAATATCATCCAGAGACAGATGTGTCGTCTGAGTTAGGATCATTAATCTTATCACAAAGTGAATCATTAATAATGATTGTACCAGGAATTGCCATTAGACATCGTAATGTCCCCCAATGCTATTCCCTCAACTTTTTGAGATGGCAGACAGGGTATTAGAGATAGCTGAATCCTCATGCTCCTCTGACTTCTAGCATATGAGCTGCTTGAGTGACGCCACTCGCTGTTCATCCCTACTGGTCTATTAATCATGGTCCACGGGTGTATCATAATGTATTCCAGATCCATCTCACAGCTTATCTCCTGCAATTATGAACCCAGTGAGAGGTGAATACAAGGTGAACATGATTTCCGTCTCTCAGGTACTGACTGACTGGTTATATAAAGCCACATGAGTACATTCCATGGTCTTCCTAGCACTCTGGTATAAGGATCCCACAGTCATTACACTCCTGCACTGCTGGACTTCTCTACCAACCTTGTTGGAGGAAATGAGATAGATCTGAAAGGCCATCTCTCCAAATATTTCTGTACTCTGTTCATTAGACTCCCTGAGTAGCCCTGGTAATAGGGAGAATCAACTCATGTGTCACGGCTGTTTGAAGGAGCGGACCAAGATGCAGCGTTTTCGTAATTCCACATATTTATTAAAAGTGAAACTGAATGCAATACAATAACTTGAAAATCCAAAACAAACCGTGACACAGAGAGGACGACATACTACTCAAAAGACAATAACCCACAAACAACATGCCGAAACACCCCTACTAAATATGACCTCCAATCAGAGGCAACGAGGACCAGCTGCCTCCAATTGAAGGTCAACCCAATAAACCCCAACCTAGAAATAGACAAACTAGAACTACAACATAGAAATAGAAAACATAGAACAAACACAAAAACACCCCCGTCACGCCCTGACCACTCTATCATAGAAAGTAACAACTTATATTGGTCAGGACGTGACATCATGCAATCGGTTAGAAATTTGCTTTCAGAGATGGCGATGACTCATCAAATCACTGATGCTTCTACAGATTTGGTCAGACTGTAATCTTCTGTCTAAATACATAGAGAAGGTAGTATAAAGGGTAAATGCTGACTATGCGTGGCCATTATTTGCTCTTCCTGCTCAGTAGCAAATATCAAATATCAAATCAAATGTTATTGGTCAAATGCACATGGTTAGCAGATGTTACTGCGAGTGTAGCGAAATGTTTATGCTTCTAGATCCGACAGTGCAGCAGTATCTAACAGGTATTATCTAACAATTTCCACAACAAAACCTAATACGCACAATCTAGTAAAGGAATGGGATAAGAATATATAAGTATAAAATATACAGATGAGCAGTGACAGAGCGGCTAAGATGTAATAGATAGTAAATAATAGATATTGAAGGATACAGTATACATGATATACTAATGAGATGAGTAATACGAGATATGTAAACATTCTTAAAGTGGCATTATTAAAGTTGTAACGGGCATCGTAAGGATTGGACCAAGGTGCAGCGGGAACATGTATACTCATCTTCTTTATTAAATTAAAAGAAGGAAAAACAAACAAATCACGTATACAAAACAACAAACGACACTAACAGTCCTGTCAGGTGCACAGACACAAAACAGGAGACAACTACCCACAAATCCCATAGGAAAAACACCCCTCTTAAATAAGACCTTCAATTAGAAGCAACGAGGAGCAGCTGCTTCCAATTGAAGGTCAACCCCATTAACTAAACATAGACATAGAAAGACTAGAACTAACATAGAAAAACATAACATAGAACATACACCAAAAACCCCGGAACACTCTAAACAAACACCCCTCTTACATAAGAACATAGCCCACATCCCCCGAAACACTCTAAACAAACACCCCCTGCCACGTCCTGACCAAACTACAATAACAAATAACTCCTTATACTGGTCAGAACGTGACAAAAGTGACTAGTGTTCCGTTTATTAACCTGTTGAGGACAGACGTTCCGCTAGCGGAACCCTGTTCCGCCTGCGGAACCCCTAGCCAACAGCCAATGGCATCGCACGGTGCTAAATACAAAACCAACTAAAATACCACAATTCAATTTTCTCAAACAATCAACTATTTTACACCATTTTAAAGATAAGACTCTCGTTAATCTAACCACATTGTCCGATTTCAAAAAGGCTTTACAGTGAAAGCAAAACATTAGATTATGTTAGGAGAGTACATAGACACAAATAATCACACAGCTGTTTTCCAAGCAAGCATATATGTCACATAAACCCAAACCACAGCTAAATGCAGCACTAACCTTTGATGATCTTCATCAGATGACACTCCTAGGACATTATGTTATACAATACATGCATGCATGTTTTGTTCAATCAAGTTCATATTTATATCAAAAACCAGCTTTTTACATTAGCATGTGACGTTCAGAACTAGCATACCCACCGAAAACTTCCGGTGAATTTACTAAATTACTCATGATAAACGTTGACAAAATACATAACAATTATTTTAAGAATTATAGATACAGAACTCCTTTATGCAATCGCTATGTCCGATTTTAAAATAGCTTTTTCGGCGAAAGCACATTTTGCAATATTCTGAGTACATAGCTCAGCAATCACGGCTAGCTATTTTGACATCCGCCAACTTCGGGGTCACCTAAACTCAGAATTACTGTTAGAAAAATTGGATTACCTTTGCTGTTCTTTGTCAGAATGCACTCCCAGGACTTCTACTTCAACAACAAATGTTGTTTTGGTTCCAAATAATCCATAGTTATATACAAATACCTCCATTTTGTTTGTGCGTTCAGGTCACTATCCGAAGGGTGACGCGCGAGCGCATTTCGTGACAAAAAATTCAAAATATTCCATTACGATACATAGAAGCATGTCAAACACTGTTTAAAATCTATTTTTATGCTATTTTTCTCGTAAAATAGCGCTAATATTCCAAACGGACAACGTTGTATTCATTCAAAGGCTGAAAGAAAAAAATGGAGAAGTCTCGTGACCGTGCATCTCCAGTCTCACTGTCCCCAGGCTGACGACTTACAAACTCTGCTGCTGTACTTTGCCCAGAGACAGCAGACACCCCATTCCACTTTCTGGCGGCTTTAGAGAGCCAATGGAAGCCTTAGAAAGTGTCACGTTACAGCACAGATGCTGTAATGTTGATAGAGATGCAACAGAAGGACAACAAATTGTCAGACAGGGCACTTCCTGTATGGAATCTTCTCAGGTTTTGGCCTGCCATATGAGTTCTGTTATACTCACAGACACCATTCAAACAGTTTTAGAAACTTTAGAGTGTTTCTATCCAAATCTACTAATTATATGCATATTCTAGTTTCTGGGCAGGAGTAGTAACCAGATTAAATCGGGTACATTTTTTTATCCGGCCGTGAAAATACTGCCCCCTATCCCAAAGAAGTTAAAGTGGCCAATGATATCAAGTCTATAGGTAGGCAGCCGCGTCTCTGTGCAAGTGGTGGCTGTTTAACAATCTGATGGCTTTGAGATAAAAGCTATTTTTCAATCTCTCTGTCTCAGCATTCATGCACTTGTACTGACCACGCCTTCTGGATGGAAACGTGGTGAACAGGCAGTGGCTCGGGGGGGGGGGTTATTGTCCTTGATGATCTTTTTTGCCTTCCTGTGACATCGGGTGCTGTGGGTGTCCTGGATAACAGGTAGTTTGCCCCCGGTGATGCGTTGTGCAGACAGCACCACCCACTGGAGAGCCCTGCGGTTGTGGGCAGTGCAGTTGCCGTACCAGGCGGTGATACAGCCCGACAGGATGCTCTCAATTGTGCACCTGTAAAAGTTAGTGAGGGTTTTCGGTGACAAGCCACATTTTTTCAGCCTCCTGAGTCATTTACATTTACAGTCATTTACAACACTAACACTGTTTTTCTGATCAATTTGATGTTATTTTAGTGGACAAAAAATGTGCTTTTCTTTCAAAAACAAGGACATCTCGAAGTGACCACAAACTTTTGAACGGTAGTCTCGTGTTTAAGCCGTTGAATTGCGGCTCCACTTGGTCTCTGTACTGACACTTTGCTTGTTTTATTGCCTTACGGAGGGAATAACAACACTGTTTGTATTCGGCCATGTTTCCAGTCGCTTTGCCATGGTTAAATGCAGTGGTACGTGCTTTCAGATTTACAATATGCTAATCATTATAGAAGGCTACTAGATTAATCACAGAGATTGATTCGATTGGGCTTGTTAATTTACTTTATGCCCTAACATATCCCGTTAAAACCTACTGAGGTCATTTTTACCCTTCAGTTTACATACACCTTAGACAACTACATTTAAACTCAGTTTTTCACAATTCCTGACATTTAATCTTAGTAAAATGTCCCTGTCTTAAGTCAGTTAGGATCACCACTTTATTTTAAGAATGTGAAATGTCAGAATAATAGTAGAGAGAATGATTTATTTCAGCTTTTATTTCTTTCATCACATTCACAGTGGGTCAGAAGTTTACATACACTCAATTTGTATTTGGTAGCATTGCCTTTAAATTGTTTAACTTGGGTCAAACGTTTCGGGTAGCCTTCCACAAGCTTTGCACAATAAGTTGGGTGAATTTTGGCCCATTCCTCCTGACACAGCTGGTGTAAATGAGTCTGGTTTGTAGGCCTCCTTGCTCGCACACACTTGTTCAGTTCTGCCCACAAATTTTCTATAGGATTGAGGTCAGGGCTTTGTGATGGCCACTCCAAAACCATGACTATGTTGTCCTTAAGCCATTTTGCCACAAATTTGGAAGTATGCTTGGGGTCATTGTCCATTTGGAAGACCAAGCTTTAACTTCGTGACTGATGTCTTGAGATGTTGCTTCAATATATCCACATAATTTTCCTCCCTCATGATGCCATCTCTTTTGTGAAGTGCACCAGTTCCTCCTGCAGCAAAGCACCCCCACAACATGATGCTGCCACCCCCGTGCTTCACGGTTGGGATGGTGTTCTTCGGCTTGCAAACACCCCCTTTTTCCTCCAAACATAACGATGGTCATTATGGCCAAACTGTTCTATTTTTGCTTCATCAGACGAGAGGACATTTCTCCAAAAAGTACAATCTTTGTCCCCGTGTGCAGTTGCAAACCGTAGTCTGGCTTTTTTATTGGCGTTTTGGAGCAGTGGCTTCTTCCTTGCTGAGCGGCCTTTCAGGTTATGTCGATATAGGACTTGTTTTACTGTGGATATAGATACTTTTGTACCTGTTTCCTCCAGCACCTTCACAAGGTCCTTTGCTGTTGTTCTGGGATTGATTTGCACTTTTCACATTAAAGTACGTTCATCTCTAGGAGACAGAACGTGTCTCCTTCTTGAGCGGTATGACGGCTGTGTCCTCCCATGGTGTATATACTTGTGTACTATTGTTTGTACAAATGAACATGGTACCTTCAGGCGTTTGGAAATTGCTCCCAAGGATGAACCAGACTTGTGAAGGTCTTCACATTCTTTTCTGAGGTCTTGGCTGATTTCTTTTGATTTTCACATGATGTCAAGAAAAGAGGCACTGAGTTTGAAGGTAGGCCTTGAAAACATCCACAGGTACACCTCCAATTGATTCAAATGATGTCAATTAGCCTATCAGAAGCTTCTAAAGCCATGACATCATTTTCTGGAATTTTCCAAGCTGTTTAAAGGCACAGTCGACTTAGTGTATGTAAACTTCTGACCCACTGGAATTGTGATACAGTGAATTATGAATGAAATAATCTGTCTGTAAACAATTTTTGGAAAAATTACTTGTGGCATTCACAAAGTAGATGTCCTAACCGACTTGCCAAAACTATAGTTTGTTAACAAGAAATTTGTGGAGTGGTTGAACAATGAGTTTTAATGACTCCAACCTAAGTGTATGTAAACTTCCGAATTCAACTGTATGTATCATTCAACCGATTCATTAAATAACCTTTGAACTTTTGTTTAACTGTTAGGCTGTGGGAAATTAGACAAGAATCCTGCCTTTTTATACTGAGTATTATTTAATCCCATCTCTTTAAAAATAAATAATCACTAAGCCAGCCCAAGCATAGATCAGGGACTCAATACAAAAGCACTCAGAGGTTCAAGCATTAAGAGGAGGCAAGTAACATTCATGTTACGTTTTTCTGGATAACGATCGAGAGGTATGAGTGGGCAGATAGAGTTATGAGGCGGAAACTGGTTGACCAGGAGAGTCGTCTCCAAGGAAATGTAACCATTTCAGTCAAAGCAACTGTGCTTGAAATACTGTATGAATAATGTGTCTGGGTTTGTAACATGGCTAAGCTATGATTCTAAGTAGTGGAGAAGAATTGTGTTGACTCCAGAAGACGTTGTAATGCCTCTGTGGAGAGTTAATCACCCTGCCAGAATTGCCCAGTGCTGTAGGACTAAATCAAAACTCAATAAACAAATTTTGACAGTGTTCAGAGATAGATTTTATAACAGGAGTGTCTCTCGACTCCTCAATCCTGCACATGTCTCTTTTTAATCTCCTTAAAGATCTAGTGCTGTGGTCCAGTGGATGAAAGCATTAATAATAATAAAAGTCAAATAAGAAGAAATCACCAGCATAGTATTTCCAATGTTTGCATACTTTTTATGTGCACATTAGAAACTAACCAGAGGAAAACATAAGGATCTCACATGGTACTGTCCAGTACCTTTTAGGGCACATGTGTGGATAAAGAGAGTAATGGTACATTTTTGTACCCAACATTTTGAATATGAAGGTACAATAATCACACTCTCAAGAAAGGGGTAAGGTGTGAAGCTACATTTCTGTTTCCAAGGGTACAAATGTATTTTGTTTACCCCCAGTACCCACCATAAGGTACAGTGGCACATGTTTTGCCACATACAAGAAACGGCTTTGTCACTGAGTTGGTACCCTTTGTACCATAATCATTATCATATTTCCTAGAATGCTCTACTGCACGTAGATGTTTTATAATTGTTTTTAATATCTGCGTTTTTACATGTACATTGATTGATTGATTAATCTTATGCTACACAAAGATAAACAACTTACATTTTTCTAAACTAATCTAAACTAATCTAATCAGATTTTATGCACCCATTACTGAAATAGTTGTTCCAGTTTAAATGGTTTAAGTAGTCTCCTCACAATGTTCCTAATCCCGGCAGTCATTATGAATGAGGGTTGCAGGTGAATAAAAATTCCAACTGTTGGATATCCTAATTCTGGCTGGATTCCAGTAGGAATTACATATCACTTTGCAAGCAGTATAATGCAACTTGCAAGCAGGGTTGCAAAATGCTGGTAACTTTCTCAAATTTCCCAGGTTTTCCAGAATTCCCTTTTGGAAGATTCCTGAAATTGAGAGGGAATAAGCAGGAAATCCATCAACCAGGATTTCTTGAAAATCGGGGTATCTTGCAACCCCACTTGTAGGCCTGATGTGCCTGAAATGGAATGAATTCAACAACTCTACAATTCACTCAAAGGCAAGGCACACTGGGAAACTATATTGGAGGCATGGCTTAGTGTGGCCGTGGCAGTTCATTATTTTTGTGTTGTACCTGTTTAAGTGGTCTATGGTGGAGGTACATTTTGTCACTTACTAGGAACATCCCACTGGGCACACGCTGGTTGAATCAGCGTTGTTTCCATCTCATGTTGAACCAACGTGGAATATATGTTGAATTGACATCTGTGCCCAGTGGGATATGGCTTTGTCACTGTGGGGGTTGACCAGTTCCTACCTCAGATATGAACTGGGGGAAATGATGTTCCTATAACTAAAGGTACAAAGGATGACCATACAGGATACAAACCAAGTGACAAGCAGTTATTCTCCTTTAAGAACAAATCTAAACCTTTTTTTCTGAGAGAATACTGAATTGGCCTGGGTTTTGTGACTGCAACTTCAAACGCCTTTCTGCCTTTTGATGACACTAATTTGCTCTTTGTCAGTGCTGTTGCCTGGCATCTTATTACAAAACTAGCTGTTGTCAGCTCTATTTTCTGTCATATCTTTGCAAGCCCAGTCTTAGATGCTTTTCTAAATGTTTATCAAAGCATGTTCTGTGTTTATACAAACGCCATTTAACTGGTCAACAGTTTTGGTTAGCCTACATCCTTTCACATTGCAGCTTATGTGCTCAGCCACCATTTGTTTCTAGGCAGGAGTTTTTTAGGTTGAGGCCAGTGGTGTAGTGGAGGGTAAATGCAAGTAAACAGTTTACCCATAATTTGCAGAAAACACATGTATTCTTTCACTGCAACCAACGATCGTTTTACCCACATATTTCTGTACCACTACATCACTGGTTGAGACAAAATGTAACACGTAAGCGTAATCAATGGCTGTATACAAAGAGCTGTGCACTGACTGTGCATTCCTTTCTTTCACCAGTTATTCACCAGAACGCTTCATTTGTCTGCTTGTAGCTTATTATACAAGGAACAAGCGTGTTGTTGTCACTAGGTACTGTAGAAGGTGCATCATCTTCCGTTTTAGATACTTTTAACAAGCTATTCACATAATAGTAATAGTTCTCATGACATCCATTACAGAATCCTCAGAGCACAAGTAACCATTGATTGAAAACGGGAAGGATAATGACGGCTAATAATGAGAGATGATTAAGCTTCTTTCTCTTTCACTGTCTCACTCTCATGTGCTCTCTCTCTCTATCTCTCACCTTCTGACAGCACAATGATTCATTGTGGCAACATTAAGGTATATTTGAGCCATTGAGTGAAGAGAACGGGTTATTGTTACTAGGGTTGCAAAGGGAGGGTATATTACTGGAAACCTTCAGTTTGCCAGTTAATTACCAGAATTTGGGTATTTTTCAAGGATTGTATGTAATCTATAACAATACATCTAGCGGCCCTTTTGGGTACTTATTATTTTTACAGGTGTCTGTAATTCCATCTTTTTATTTAACTAGGCAAGTCAGTTAAGAACAAATTCTCATTTACCATGACAGCCTACCCCAACCAAACCCTAACGTGCGCCGTCCTATGGGACTCCAAACACAGCCGGTTCTGATACAGCCCAGGATTGAACCAGGGTCTGTAGTGACGCCTTTAGCACTGAGATGCAGTGCTTTAGACCGCTGCGCCACTCAGGAGCCCTTTCTGGCCCTCTTTGTGGCCTCATCACATGCAAAATATATGAAATAGTTAAATAAGATGACTTTCAAATAAAAAATAGAATGACAGAGCTGTAAAACAATATCCTAAATATAAAGCATCAACTTAGTGAATACCATTGGTGTTTAATATGAGGGTTTCAGCATGAAATATTTATATATATTTTTTTACACTTTTATTTATTTTAGTATGTATTTGTAGTAAATGTTTTGGCATCAAACTGGTAGCAGTTGTGAAAAAAGTAAAATGTTGGAAGAGTTCAGAGTTAATTGAAAATAAAAGTTTTTTTCATTAATTAGGCTATTTTCTCTTGAACCATATGGTCTATCTACAGACACTCATGTACAATATGGACACAGATATACAAAATTAATACTATGTATATATATATATATATTTTTTTTTAAAGTTATTAAAGTATAAATTACCAAAGTTATGATAGATTGCCATAGATTGTCTGTTAATTACCAAAATTACTGAAGATTCCAGTAACTTTGGTAAGGTACCGGTAGCTTTGCAACGCTAATTGTTATGTTTCAAATGAGCTTTGGAGTCGAGGTGTTAGGGCCAAGGGGTTAAGGCTGGCACTATCTGAAGTGCAGGTGCTTTTCATCAATGTCTATTCACAGGCGGAATGCAGAGCCTACCTCATGTCGCACGCACCAGCTTAATTTCACCACCACCAATGCATTGTGCTTTGGCGGGCGTTCAGAATGACTTCCTTGTTTGTTTGTCGAAGCTCTCTCGAATCCGACTGAAGCAGGTGGTGTGCTCTGGCTCTATTGTCTGAAGCATTTGGGGATGTAGAACAGAGGCGTGATTGATAATCACTTAATTCCACTGTGAAGGACCATGCATAAAGACCATTGAAAACCACAAACAGCTTCTCATTACAGCACAGCTACCACTGCCCACTGTCTAAATTACAGCCAGCAACAAGACTCATATGCTGACCCCCAAAAAAGTAGCCTGCTCAAGACATCTCTATAACAGTGGGGTTTTCATTGCCTTGAGCATGCTGATTAGGCCTAACCTAAAGTAAGTGAAAACTGGACGGTTAGGTATTTTAGGTAGGTGGATCAGTTTGACTTGTGAATATGAAGATATCAATTCCAATTTCTTCTACCTAAGGTGTATTTACAAATTTAAAGAAACGTTAAGATTAATCAGTGTATTTCTTTCATAATGTGACCGAGGATTTCATAAAAGGGAATGCATGAAATGTAACAAAAGGTATTTTTCCCACCACTATGTAGTAATCCATTCTCCATTGTAAGCTATGGGTATAGTAAACCAATAAAATACAGAATAATTCCTATTCAATCATTGAAACTATTTTTAAAGCCTTCTATCTCCCAGAGAGTACCGTCTATCACGTATATACAGTACGTGTGTGTGAATAATCCTGAATTATTGAACCACTTCAAGATAACATATATAAGAAAAGAAAATAATAATGGGATTGTATAGACATCTGTAATGATGCTCTCTCCCTGGCACCTGAGGTTCATATGATGCAAACCTCCAGGCCTTACACAAGGTATCCTCACTCTTACTATCTTGGAGTACATGCAGGGAAATTAGGGCATGCCAATGATTCCTTCGGTACAAAACAACCTTGAGAACAACAGTTTTCTCTGTCAAAATGTATAGTATTGTAATTAAAGAAAGTAGAAATAAACTGAATGTACAGTAGTATTAACCTTGGAGATCACTACACTTAGTTTTTACAGCATTGGCTGAGTCCTTGTGACTTACAATGGGTACAGCACTCACTTCATTGTTTGGGAAAGTAGGAGAGATAGTGCCCCACACTGGTCAGGAGTAGATACATAAGATGGGACTGCATCAAATGTGCCATTGCTTCTGCAAATCTTGATCATATTTCCCCTCTCTGAATAGGAATGACACATCATAGAGCTTGTCTTTGTTGTATGTTCTGGATCAAATCAAGGTGATTTATAGATTCAACTTCTTAAATGTCAATGCAGTCAGCCATTCCATCACCAGTGACATAATTAAATGCTTACAGCCCACACAATTTTTTCCGAAGAGCAAACAAGCACAAGTTCATTACACTATCCTGTTTCTCCACATTTCTTAGCAATTTGGTTTTCTACAGTACCCAAACAAAATGATGATTTATTGTGCAGGTAGGTAGTACAGAAGGTAATGGTGGGAGTAAGGTCGATGATTAGCTGATACTCTAGAGTTGTGAAAGTTGTTAAACGGAGTCAGTTTAGGAGGCGTTGAGGTCAGTACATACCAGAACCTATAGTGCTCTTAATCTCCCTTGATGTTTCAGGTATAGGCCTACACAGTGCAGTCAACACAGCACTGATTAGTTGGTTTATATTCAAGGCTCTGTATTTTTATTTGTGTTACTACTGTACAATATACACTGTAGTACTACTGTATTATCTTGTTACTTGCATGGATACTGTACATGCATTGTTGTGCTACACAAGGAGATATAGTACACCATATGGAGGAGTCAGTTTAATCCCTTGATCGTTGTTTAACCAATGGCTGTGGACTGTCTATGATGTGCTGTAGCTGAAGGCCTATAAACCTGAAAGTGTTGTGTTCATGTTAGGAAGAGTGTTGGTTGTCTGTTTTCTCCCTATTGTTCACATGGAGCCATGCAGAGTCAATCCCCAGGAGCATGGCCTTACGTCACAGTTGTTTACACAAATTACTGCTATTTACACAGCAGAGTGAAAAGCCCCTGAGGTGGCGCCAAATCAAAGCATGCCTCAACAATCCCCTTTTACAGAAAATCGAAACATTGGCGTAAAATGTACAATATAGGGTAACGATACTTTGTTCTCGTGCAAATTGGTTCCAAATGTCCAAAGGTCCTGTAACTGACTGCGGATGACATTTTTCTCTTCAAATAAAGAAAAGTGAAAATCAAAAATCACGGTATGAGTAGGGAGCTTCACAACTAGCGATGCCAAGGGCAGTAGCTCTGCATCCTGATTTTAAAGCTAATATCTGGAGGTTATGTGTTAAAATAGGAGCTTGAATTTCCTGTCAAGAGATTAACCAGCCGGAGATCATTATATCCTCATGATGTAAGGAAACTCCTGTAATATCATTGAAAATCCCTGCTGAACACCAGCACCGAGCAAACCCCTGACACATCTCCTCTTCACCAGCTCACTGGTGACTGAATAACCACATCCCATTATCACAACTTGAAGTTGTAATACGACAATTGGAAAGGATATACTGTAATTCAACCCTCTTTCCGCTTTTTTGTTTGTCTCTCGATCTCTCCCCCTCTCCCCTCGGTCTCTCTCTCTCTCAGGTGTACTTTAAGCGGGATGGAGAGTTGATAGAGGTGATATCCTACATCCACCCCTCAGCCGAGGACGGCGGTGGCTCAGCAGGGGTGCGGGGTGCCAGGCCACTCATCAGCAGAGACCTGGACGACACCAAGCTGCAGAGGTCCCTCTCCCTGTTGGACCCCGAGGGCCGGCCAGCCCGCATGTTCACCGAGAGCCCTGAGCATCGTTGGACCCCGGGCCAGCACACCCAGGGTCGGCAGCAGAAGGAGCAGCCCAGCCCTGCCACGGAGATCATTCCAGAGACAGTTGTGAGCCGGGAGTTCCCTCGCTGGGTCCAGAGCACTGACCCACTCTACTACTTCAGCCACACTCACATCTCCCAGAGTGATGGCTCTGTGCTGGTGCAGGCCAGACTCACCTGGACCCTTAACCCCCAGCTGGACAATGACGCCATGTTCAGCTGTGAGGTCAAGCACCCAGCACTGTCCATGCCCATGCAGACAGAGGTCACACTGGGTGAGTACAACAGAAATATCGCACCCCTAACCCACTCCTCTCTCCTTGTTTCCCCATCGCCGTACTCAATCTCTGAGCCTCCTTATGTGTCCCTCACAAATCTACTCAGAACAACACTGATTTCCATTTGATGCTTAATTGTGTAGTGACTGACAAGGCAATTAATCGAGCTGTCTGTTGCTAAATTGAGTTAACTCACAACCGTTATTGAAGAAGTCAACCTGAATTAAGGAAGTCAAATGAGAATTTATACACAATCAGCCACGTGATGTCCTGTATTGGAGGAGGTTCTTGGAGGAGGCGATGCAGTGCTGATATGATAAACAGAAACATTACGTTTACTGAGAAAAGATTAAATGGTAGAGGGCGGAGTGTGGTGCAGTAAGGAGAAGCTGCTGCTGGTACAGGTACAATTTACACTCTGTGTGCACACTTAATTTCCTCAGAGCGCCAGATTTTCTCCTTCACACCTTTAGAGGGGCCTTCTCCTCCTGCTAGTTTCCCTTTCTCACCGTGGTGTGTTGATAGACATGGGGAGGCTCTAACCGCTCACCCTTTAACTGTGTGAAGCTTTTGGAGTTTTGCTGTTAGAACAACAACAACAGCGGAGCTAGAAAAACACTCAACCAACACAGAAGGACCAGTGTTTAGGGTCTATAAAGGATTTACAAATCATGGCTAACAAGTGCCTATGTGTCAGCCTGCATACTGCAAATAATACACATTCAATCTGTTTATAATTCTACCCTTGTATATTAAGTAACTTCCCAGTGAAAATCTCACATAAATTGTAGAAGAAGAAAAAAACACACAGACCATTTAAAAATGCTTGCTATATCCTCATAGAACATGATGTCATCTCCTTGTGGAGGATGAGCTGGCAAATCAGCAGTTTAGAGAAGGATGACCTGGTCAATTAGAGGTCTATTTACATGATTATATTTAATGACCGGTATTCACCCACACCATTCTGTTGTTGGGACGCACCCACACAATTCCATCACAAAAAAGCTGCTTGTTAACATACTTAATTGCAATTTTTTTGGAAGGAAAACTATTTCATAAGGATATACTGATATTATCTGTCTTGTCAAGACAGATTGCTGAAATTATGATTTCAACAGCCTCCTCTTTACTGTTGTTACATGTTGATGGTAAAAATACTCTGGACCCAGAGGGGTGTAGGCCCAGAGAAAGCCTTGCTAACAGTCAATGGCTTTCATATTTTGACAAGGTTTTTCTATGCTGTGATTCAAGCCATTAATTTACCAGTAGCTTTGTTCTTTATAGGGATGAAAACAGCTTCTCCAGACATTCCTCCTCACCACCCTGAGAGTCGAGAACAGAAATTGTGCATTTGTTGATTTTAATTGGAGTACACTTGAAATTCAAAGCATTCATAAACCTGCTTGGAGCAGACTGAACCTGGGGTAGTATGAGTGAGAGCTGCTGTTATAGAGTAGTAATAATAGCCAGTACATGTGTTGATAAACTGTAATAAATGTCACGTATGGTTAGAATTATGTCAACACTTCAAAACATTATCTCTAATATACGTATATCCTGGTTGGATGTAATAATCTAAAACTGGACACATTTTAAGTATTTCCCCCAGAACCTATCTTTTGATTATACAGTTTAATCCAGCTAATTGCTCCTGGGACCTGTCATCCACTCCTGTCCCTTGGCCCTGGCTTTCAGAGCTGTGTTTGGTGAGGAAATGAAAAGGAACCCTCTGGGCACGGACGTCAATTCAACGTCTATTCCACGTTTGTTCAATATAATTTCATAGCAATTACGTGGAAAGAACGTTGATTCAACCAGTGTGTGCTCAGAGGGAAGTTTTTGCACTGTCCATAGGTAATACATATTTAACTGATTTAATATCAAATCAAAGCTTATTGGTCACATACACAGATTTGAAGAAACTATCGCAGCTGCAGCAAAATGTTTGTTTCGAGCTCCAACAATGTGGTAGTATCAAGCAATAATAAAAATGTAAAAAAGAATACACACATAATCCAGAAAAATGTATTAATTAATTAACAAATATCAGAACGAGCAATGCCAGAGACCGGTGTGACGATCGTCATAAGGAGTAGACCAAGGTGCAGCGTGTTGAGTGCTCATGATAAATATTTATTTTTACTCAGAACACTAAAGCAAAAACAATAAACAAAGAAACACGAGCATCACGTTCTGCAGGCTTCACTGAGCAATACAAAAACAAGATCCCACAAATCCAGGTGGAAAAAAAACCCTTACGAGGACCAGCTGCCTCTAATTGGAGATCATCCCAAACAAACCCAACATAGAAATAGAAAACTAGAACCTAAACATAGAAATACAAAACATAGAAAAACACCCCCTGTCACACCCTGACCTACTCTACCATAAAAAATAACAGCTTATCATGGTCAGGACGTGACAGTACCCCCCCCAAAGGTGCAGACTCCGAATGCAACTAAAAAAACAAAAAACAAAAAAAACAAAAAGGGAGGGTAAGGAGGGTAACAAGTGTCTATGGCGGCTCTGGTGCAGTACCCAGAACCTTATCATCCAGCGAATCCTCCAGTAGAGGAGGCGGCTCTGGTTCGGGGCGTAACCCCGCTCCGCCCGCTGATCCCTCTGCTTCTGTGCCACCGGACCGTGCATCATCGCCGGAGGTTCCGGGCTGCGGGCTGCCGCTGGAGGTTCCGGGCTGCTGGCCGCCGCTGGAGGTTCCGGGCTGCGGGCCGCCGCTGGAGGTTCCGGGCTGCCGCTGGATGCTCCGGGCCGCGGGCCGCCGCAGGAGGCTCCGGGCCGCGGGCCGTCTCATGAGGCTCCGGACCATCTCAGGAGGCTCCGGGCCGGGGACCATCTCAGAAGGCTCCGGGCCGGGGACCTTCTCAGGAGGCTCCGGGCCGGGGACCGTCTCAGGAGGCTCCGGGCTGGGGACTGTCTCAGGGAGCTCTGGACTGGGAATGTGCACTGGAGGCCTGATGCGTGGAGCCGGGACAGGTGGCACCAGACTGGTGACACACATTTTAGGGCGAATGCGAGGAGCAGGCATAGGACGTACCGGGTTGTTGAGACGTACTGGAGACCTGGTGTGTATAGCCGGTATCAATTGTTCCGGAACTTCCACACACTTCTCAGGATGAGTACGGGGAGCTGACTCAGGTGGCACCAAACTGACAACACGTTCCTTTGGGAAAAACTTGTGCATCCTCCACCAACTCAACAACTCTCCCATTTCTCTCTTCTCCAAATTCTCTCTCTTCTCCCGGATTGGCTCTGGTTCACTCCTCGGCTCCGCCGACTGCTCCATGTGCCCCCCCCCCAAAATGTTCTTGGGATTTCTGTAGCCTTCCTTCCCGACTTTGTAGCTGTCCCTCTCCTTCGCTGCTTCCACCTGCTTCCCTGGCAGGCTCTTTTCTCCTGACACTATTTTATCCCAAGCCCCGGATATACTCCTCCTGATCTCCTCATAAGACCAGGATGCCATTACATCCTGGGTACACTGCTTGGTCCTGTGTTGGTTGGATCTTCTGTGATGATCATCGTAAGGAGTAGACCAAGGTGCAGCGTGTTGAGTGCTCATGATAAATATTTATTTAAACTCAGAACACTAAAGCAAAAACAATAAACAAAGAAACACGAACGTCACATTCTGCAGGCTTCACTGAGCAATACAAAAACAAGATCCCACAAATCCAGGTGGAAATAAACCCTACTTAATTATGATCTCCAATTAGAGACAACGAGGACCAGCTGCCTCTAATTGGAGATCAACCCAAACAAACCCAACATAGAAATAGAAAACTAGAACCTAAACATAGAAATACAAAACATAGAAAAACACTCACTGTCACACCCTGACCTACTCTACCATAGAAAATAACAGCTTACCATGGTCAGGACATGACAACCGGAATATAAATATATATATATATACATATAATGGTGTGTAAAGACAGTATGGACAGTATATGAATAGAAAATGTGTGTACAGTGGTAGTTATATATGATGAACCATGATTGGAATACAGTATATATAAAGCGGGTAAAACGGTATGTAAACATTATTAAAGTGACCAGTGTTCAATTACTATTTACATAGGGCAGCAGTCTCTAAGGTGCAGGGTAGATTACCAGTTGATAGCCGGCTATAACAGTGACTAAGGTTCAGGGCAGGGTACTGGGCGGAGGCCGGCTAGTTGTGAGTGTTTGATGGCCTGAAAATACAGTAGAAGCTGTTTCTCAGTCTCTCGTTCCCAGCCTTGATGCACCTGTACTGTCTCCAGCCTTCTAGATGGTCCTTGATGATCTTCTTCTTGTCCTTCCCATCTACACCGGCTGCTGTAGATGTCCTGGAAGGCAGTCAGTGTGCCCACGGTGATGCGTTGGGCAGACCGCACCACCCTCTGGAGAGCCCTGCGGTTGCAGACGGTGCAATTGCCATACCAGGCGGTGATACAACATGACAGGATACTCTCAATTGTACATCTGTAAAAGTTTGTGATGGTCTTAGGGACCAAGCTGAATGTATTCAGTTTCCTGAGGTCAAAGAGGCGGTGGTGTGACTTCTTCAACACGCTGTCTGTGTGAAGGGACCAATTCAGCTTGTCAGTGATGATATTTTCCTGGCACCGCTACACCAGGGCCATCACCTCCTCACTGTAGGCTGTCTTGTCGTTGTTGGTAATCAGGCCTACCACTCTTGTGTTGTCAGCAAACTTGATAATTGAGTTGGAGACATGGGGGCCAACCAGACATGGATGAACAGGGAGTACAGGAAGGGGCTGAGTATGTACCCCTGTGGGCCCCATGTGCTGAGGATCAGCGTGACGGAGAGTTGTTGCCTACCTTCACCACTTGGGGCAGCCCATTAGGAAGTCCCAGTTACACAGGAAGGGGTTCAGACCCAGGGCCTTGAGCTTAGTGATGAGCTTGGAGGGAACTATGGTGTTGAAGGCTGAGCTGTAGTCGATGAACAGGATTCTTACATAGGTATTTCTCATGTGCAAGTGGGATAGGGCAGTGTGCAGTGCAATGGCGATTATGTCTTCCATGGATCTTATGGAGAGATATGTTTAGGGTGTTGGCTAAGGTGGAAGTGACAGTCCTTAACTAGCCTCGCAAAGCACCTTATGATGACCAAAGTCAGTGCTACGCGGCTATAGCCATTTAGTTAAGTTACCTTCACTATCTTGGGTACAGGAACAACGGTGGACATCTTGAAGCAAGTGGGTACAAAAGACTGTGATATTGAAAGGTGAATATGTCTGTAATTAGGCTGGGGTGGTATCCAGATTATCATATTGTCATATTGGTCTTCTTTCATCCCAGGATTTACGGTATTACCGGCTAGCACAGAAGGTGGTGCTAAAAACATAAGAAAATCCCATTGGGCATCTATTCCCAGAATGCTAATAAAATTAGCACAGACCAATAGCAGAATCACATAGACGCTGTTAGCTAAATGCTAATGAGCGAAAACTAACAAACTAATTGCAAAGACAAGCAAATACAGCTCATAAAGTAATACAAGCATAGCTAATTGCTACCGATTGGCGTTTTCGTTGAGTGTGGACATTTACAAGTGAAAGGGAACTAGAGAAATTGTGCAAATTAACTAAGTTGTGATGCATGCTTTTCAGAAGGAAAGGAGCAGAGGGGAAAAGCTAGCAGGAATAAATTACAACTGTACAAATAACTCATCCAGAGCTCTTTGACTTCTGGCAGAAATCCATTATAAGATATCTGATGGCAAATATTTAGTAGTGAATTGCATACAAGTGTAACTTCATCACCTCATGTGTGCCGCACAACAGAAATTCATCGATAGATACATAACGATATGGACTCACCATCTCCCGCTTTCTCTCATTGTGCTTTAACAAACAAACACGTGACTGGCTCATCTGTTCTGGGGAACTACAGTAAGCTTTATAATGTAGTGTATTGCACAAGTTGACTGCAGGTATTTACTTATGAAGTAGCTACTAATATTGTAATTTATGGAAAATCTTTGAAGAAATAGTTTTGACTGTATTGAAAAACCATCCCGTGTTTTTTTCCAAATACCCCGGTATACGGTATATACTGTATACCGCTCAAGCATATCCGTAAACACTCCAGCCAGCTGGTCTGCAAATGCTTTTAGGACAAGGCTTGGGTTAACATGCTTAAATTACTTACTCACATCTGACATGGAAAATGAGAGCACACAGTCCTAGTGACCGTCGGGGGACCGCGTTGACGGCTCTATGTTGTTTTTCTCAATGCGGGTGAAGGTGTTTAGCACATCCGGGAGCAAGGCGTCAGTGTGGCTGGCTTTCCATTTATAACCGTGAATGTCTGGAGTCCCTGTCACATACAGTACCAGTCAAAAGTTTGGACACACCTACTCATTCAAGAGTTTTTCTTTATTTTTTGAACATTTTGTAGAATAATAGTGAAGAGATAAAAAACGATTATATAACGCATATGGAATCATGTAGTAACCAAAAAAGTGTTAAACAAAGTAGCCACCCTTTGCCTTGATGACAGCTTTGCACACTCTTGGCATTCTCTTATCAAGCTTCATGAGGTTGTCACCTGGAATGCATTTCAATTAACAGGTGTGCTTTTTTTAACAGTGAATATGTGGAAAGTGAATTTCTTTCCTTCTTAATGTGTATGAGCCAATCAGTTGTGCTGTGACAAGGTAGGGGTGGTATACAGAAGATAACCCGATTTGGTAAAACACTAAGTCAATATTGTTGCAAGAACAGCTCAAATAAGCAAAGAGAAACGACAGTCCAACATTACTTTAAGACATGAAGGTCTGTCAATACGGAAAATGTCAAGAACTTTTGCAGTCTCAAAAACTATCAAGCCCTATGATGAAACTGGCTCTCATGAGGACTGCCACATGAAAGGAATACCCAGAGTTTCCTCTGCTGCAGAGGATAAGTTCATTAGAGTTAACCTGTTAGGGCTAGGGGGCAGTATTGACACGGCCGGATAAAAAACGTACCCGATTTAATCTGGTTACTACTCCTGCCCAGTAACTAGAATATGCATATAATTATTGGCTTTGGATAGAAAACACCCTAAAGTTTCTAAAACTGTTTGAATGGTGTCTGTAAGTATAACAGAACTCATATGGCAGGCCAAAACCTGAGAAGATTCCATGCAGGAAGTGGCCTGTCTGACAAATTGTGTTTCATCTTGGCTCTTTTTATTGAAGACTGAGGATCTTTGCAATAACGTGACACTTCCTACGGCTCCCATAGGCTCTCAGAGCCCGGGAAAAAGCTGAACGATATCGAGGCAGGCTCTGGCTGAAACACATTATCGCTTTTGGCAAGTGGCCGATCAGAGTACTATGGGCTTAGGCGCGTGCCCGCGTCGACCGAAAGCTTTGTTTTCTTTCCTCTGTTTAGCTAAATGGACATTCCCGGTCGGAATATTATCGCTTTTTTACGAGAAAAATGGCATAAAAATGGATTTTAAACAGCGGTTGACATGCTTCGAAGTACGGTAATGGAATATTTAGATTTTTTTTGTCACGAATTGCGCCATGCGCGCGACCCTTCTTTACCATTCGGATAGTGTCTGGGACGCACGAACAAAACGCCGCTATTCGGATATAACGATGGATTATTTTGGACCAAACCAACATTTGTTATTGAAGTAGCAGTCCTGGGAGTGCATTCTGACGAAGACAACAAAAGGTAATCAAACTTTTATAATAGTAAATCTGATATTGGTGAGTGCTAAACTTGCCGGGTGTCTAAATAGCTAGCCCGTGATGTCTGGGCTATGTACTTAGAATATTGCAAAATGTGCTTTCACCAAAAAGCTATTTTAAAATCGGACATATCGAGTGCATAGAGGAGTTCTGTATGTATAATTCTTAAAATAATTGTTATGCTTTTTGTGAACGTTTATCGTGAGTAATTTAGTAAATTGTTAGCAAATTCCCCGGAAGTTTGCGGGGGGTATGCTAGTTCTGAACATCAAATGCTAATGTAAAAAGCTGTTTTTTGATATAAATATGAACTTGATTGAACAAAACATGCATGTATTGTATAACATAATGTCCTAGGGTTGTCATCTGATGAAGATCATCAAAGGTTAGTGCTGCATTTAGCTGTCTTCTGGGTTTTTGTGACATTATATGCTAGCTTGAAAAATGGGTGTCTGATTATTTCTGGCTTGGTACTCTGCTGACATAATCTAATGTTTTGCTTTCGCTGTAAAGCCTTTTTGAAATCGGACAATGTGGTTAGATAAAGGAGAGTCTTGTCTTTAAAATGCTGTGAAATAGTCATATGTTTGAAAAATTGAAGTTTTTGTATTTTTGAGGAATTTGTAATTCGCGCCACGCCCATCATTGGATATTGGAGCAGGTGTTCCGCTAGCGGAACGTCTAGATGTAAGAGGTTAACCGAACCACATTGTCCGATTTCAAAGAGGCTTTACGGCGAAAGCATAAAGTTAGATTATGTTAGGAGAGTACATAGCCAAAAAAGTACACACATCCATTTTCAATTCAAGGACAGGCGTCACCAAAAGCAGAAAACCAGCTAAAATGATGCACTAACCTTTGACAATCTTCATCAGATGACACTCGTAGAACATTATGTTAGACAATACATGCATTTTTTGTTCTATCAAGTTCATATTTATATCCAAAAACAGCATTTTACATCGGCGCGTGTCGTTGAGAAAATGTGTCTCCCCCAAAACTGCCAGTGAATTTACAAAAAATACTCATTATAAAACGTGGTTAAAGTATTAAACTGTTATTCAAAGAATTATAGATTAACATCTCCTGAATGCAACCGCATTGACAGATTTCAAAATAACTTTACTGGGAAAGCACACTTTGCAATAATCTGAGTACTCTGCTCAGAAAAATACACTACGCAATACAGATAGCCGCCATGTTGGAATCATCTAAAATCATAAATAACATTAGAAATATTCCCTTACCTTTAATAATCTTCATCAGAAGGCACTTCCAGGCATCCCAGGTCCACAACAAATGTTGTTTTTTTCGATGAAGTTCATAATTTATGTCCAAATAACTCCATGTTGTTCCGTGTTGTTAGCGCGTTCGGTAGGCTACTCAAAATGTAGGGCGCAGGAGGGAAAAGTCACGATGAAAAGCCAAAAAAATAATCTATTTACGTTCGTTCAAACATGTCAAACGTTGTTTAGCATCAATCTTTAGGGCCATTTTTAACGTGAAACATCAGTAATATTTCAACCGGACCTTTCCTGTGTCTTGAAAAACGTTTTGAAAAAGGTCTCATCTCCATGAACGCGCATGAGTGCGCAATAATGAAGTGACGACATCCCAGGGACATCAACTTCCCTTCCTTTTCATCCGGTCTCTGTTCATCATAGACGCTTCAAACAACTTTATAAAGACTGTTGACATCTAGTGGAAGCCATAGGAAGTGCAAAATGAATCCTTTGTCACTGTGTGTTTTATTGGCAATGACTTGAAAATAGTACAGCCACAAGATTTTCATTTCCTGCTTGTATTTTTTCTCAGGTTTTTGCCTGCCATATGAGTTCTGTTATACTTAGAGACACCATTCAAACAGTTTTAGAAACTTCAGAGTGTTTTCTATCCAAATCTATTAATATGCATATTCTATTTTCTGGGCCGGAGTAGTAACCTGTTTAAATTGGGTACGTTTTTCATCCGGCCGTGAAAATACTGCCCCCTAGCCCCAACAGGTTTTAAGAACAAATTCTTATTTTCAATGACCTTGTAGGAACAGTGGGTTAACTGCCTTGTTCAGAATGACAGATTTTTACCTTGTCAGCTCGGGGATTCAGTCTTGCAACCTTTCAGTTACAAGTCCAACGCTCTAACCACTAGGCTACCTGACACCCCAAATCAGGCTTTCATGGTCGAATTTCTGCAAAGAAACCACTACTAAAGGCCACCAATAAGAAGAAGAGACTTGTTTGGGCCAAGAAACACAAGCAATGGACATTAGACCGGTGGAAATCTGTCCTTTGGTCTGATGAGTTCAAATTTCTGTCAAATGTGTGTCTTTGTGTGACGCAGAGTAGGTGAACAGATGATCTCTGCATGTGTGATTCCCCCCATGAAGCGTGGAGGAGGAGGTGTGATGGTGTGTGGGTGATTTGCTGATGACGCTGTCTGTGATTTATTTAGATTTCAAGGCATACTTAACCAGCATGGCTACAACAGCATTCTGCAGTGATATGCCTTCCCATCTGGTTTGCACTTAGTGGGACTATCATTTGTTTTTCAACAGGACAATGACCCAAAACACACCTCCAGGCTGTGTAAGGGCTATTTGACCAAGGAGAGTGATGGAGTGCTGCATCAGATGACCTGGCCTCCACAATCACCCGACCTCAACCCAATTGAGATGGTTTGGGATGAGTTGGACTGCAGAGTGAAGGAAAAGCAGACAAAAAGTTCTCAGCATATGTGGGAACTCCTTCAAGACTGTTGGAAAAGCATTCCTCATTAAGCAATTTGAGAGAATGCCAAGAGTGTGCAAAGCTGTTATCAAGGCAAAGGGTGACTACTTTGAAGAATCGAAAATATTAAATCTATTTTGATTTGTTTAAACACTTTTTGGGTTCCTACATGATTCCATATGTGTTATTTCATAGTTTTGACGTCTTCACTATTATTCTACAATGTAGAAAATAGTAAAAATAAAGAAAAACCCTTGAATGAGTAGGTGTGTCCAAACTTTTGACTGGTTCTGTACTTCTCAAGTCTAAGCCGTTGAAATGCGACTCCACTTTGTCCTTGTACTGTCATTATGCCTCTTTGATTGTCTTACAGAGATTGTAGCTGGTCTGTTTGTCTGTTTGTACACATCCATGCTCCCAGTTACCTGTCTATGGTTAAATGCGCTTTCAGTTTTGCGGAAATGCTGCCATCTATCCACGGTTTTTGGTTTGGATGAGTTCTAATCATCACAGTGTGAACAACATCCTCTATGCACTTCCTGATGAACCCCATCACCAAGTCAGTTTATATGTCGATCCTATTCTCAGAGGCGACCTGGAACATTTTCCCAGTCCGTGTGATTAAAACAATCTTGAAGGATAGATTCCGATTGGTCAGCACAGTCCCCCAAAACGCTCTTGTACGTTCTTAAACAGACTTTGAGGTACCTTTGCTCCGGTTTTGTGGGTGTGGCGAGGTGTGGCTTGAAGCAATGAATGACATAAAGGGCATCGGAGTCAGTTTGCAAATTCGATGACGCCCCACTCTTTGTGAAAGACTTGGAAAGCATTCCAAGTAGCAATACAGTGAAAGTACACACTTCAAATTGCTAACATTCTGCAATGTATGAGAAATACAAATTACGTACTAAATGTCTCATGACAAGAGTTGTGAATAAAGATTCCCTATCATTAATATAGAAAATAGCCAACAAAATTATCCCATCAACTATCTGACCCAAACGAAGGACGAGTTAGTGAACACAAGATCTGGATGGACAAAAGGAAACAAGCAAAAAACAAGCACAACAAAAAACCATACCATCCAGCATCATTGCAAATAAAAATTCAAACAATATATGGTGATGAACAATTATTCCTCCCCCCCTTTGAGAGGAATGAGTTTGGAACAAATGAGAACACTCTAAAACAATCCGTATAGTGTTGAGCAAATAGTAACATACATTTTGTAAGTTCAACTTTTCATCAGTCGCCACACCTCTCCTGGCATCAGTGACCCCAGAGTACTTCCGTGCTAATGTTTCGTCCTGGACATTGCCACGGCGAAGGTGTGAGATGCAGATATACAGCCATCCATACGGATAATGCCAAATTGAATCAACACGCCAAGCTATTCGCATCTTTATCACTGACTTTTATAATCATTCACATTTCTTCACTCACTATTTTTCGACTACAACTCAACCAGACAGTGCTGCAGGTTCTCTGTCTATTTCTGAGTTATCAACAGTCATCCAAATCTGTAGAGTCAGAGGCTAGGCCTGCTGATGTTTGGCTGAATCACAAAGCACACCCGATGCAGAGAGTGCTGTTGTTTACTGAGAGCACTGTGTGTCCACTGACCCATCCCACAGTGCTAACAGTTCCAGGCTGTCCAGTGAGGAGGTTGGGTTGCTGGTCAACATCTTGGGAGACTAGGGCTTATTTTCCTGTGAGGCCAGGGCCATCCCAGGTGCCACAGTATGTCAGTCACATTGCATGCTGTTCTAATCAAAGGTGATGACGTTGGCCGCCAACTGTCATTGTTGGAGTGTGTCCCAGAAATTAGACATCATCCTCTCAACGGTGCCAGCAAGCACTGTGACGCCATGACACCAGTACTGAAAATACCTTTCGGACGGTAAGTGGGAGGAGGGAAGCAGGCAGTGTAGCAATCACACTCCCCAGGTAACAGGACAAATGACATCTTCATCATGGACTTCAGACCACTTATAGTGTAATACTGTAATTTTGATGTGTATGATGAGCTTGATTCAATGTCAAATCTTTCATTTAGGGCTGATAATTGATATGTCTACTTTAGGCCTAACTCAATACAAGTGCTGGACTATAGTTTCCCCAGTTCTGTCCAGTTCTTTCAGATAATTGTTTTTCCACATTTAGGTAGCCTGACTTAATGCATTTCATTTCAACATAGTAACTATAGGGAGTCGTTGTTGTCCTTGAGTTATGTATTGACAAGCTTCAATCTTGTCTTGCATCTATCTCACCACTCTGTGCTCTACACGGTAATGCCATTATCTGATTCACATCTCTGGAGAGAGTAACAGAAGTAGAAGGAAGGAGATCCTGTTATCTAAAAGGGTCACCTGACTTGATATACTGTACATTGAACAAAAATATAAATGTAACTTGCAACCATTTCAATTATTTTACTGAGTTACAGTTCATATAAGGAAATCAGTCAATTGAAATAAATTCATTAGCCACTAATTTATGGATTTCACATGACCGGGAATACAGATATGCATCTGTTGGTCACAGATACCTTAAAAAAAGTAGGGGTGTGGATCAGAAAACCAGTCAGTATTTGGTGTGACGACCATTTGCCTCATGCTCATCTCCTTTGCATAGAGTTGATCAGGCTGTTGATTGTGGCCTGTGGAGTGTTGTCACACTCCTCTTCAATGGTTGTGAGAAGTTGCTGGATATTGGCGGGAACTGGAACACACGTCAATCCAGGGCATCCCAAACGTGCTCAATGGCTGAAATGTCTGAGTATGCAGGCCAGAACTTGGACATTTTCAGCTTCCAGGAATTGTGTACAGATCCTTGCGACATAGTGACATGCATTACCGTGTAGAAACATGAGGTGATGACTGCGGATGAATGGCACAACAATGGGTCTCAGGATCTCGTCACTGTATCTCTGTGCATTCAAATTGCCTTTGATAAAATGCAATTGCGTTCGTTGTCTGTAGCTTATGCCTGCACATACCATAACCCAACCGCCACCATGGGGAACTCTGTTCACAACATTGACTTCAGAAAACCACTCGCCCACACGATGCCATACACGCTGTCTGCCATCGGCCCGTAACAGTTGAAACCGGGATTCATCTGTGAAGAGCACTTCAGTGAGCATTTGGCCACTGAAGTCAGTTACAATGCCGAAATGCAGTCAGGTCAAGACCCTGTTGAGGACAACAAACAAGCAGATTAGTTTCCCTGAGACAGTTTCTGACAGTTTGTGCAGAAATTCTTTGGTTGTGCAAACCCACAGTTCCGTCAGGTCTCAGACAATCCCGCAGGTGAAGAAGCCAGATGTGGAGGTCCTTGGCTGGCGTTGTTACACCTGGTCTGCGGTTGTGAGGCTGGTTGGACGTACTGCCAAATTCTCTAAAACGACGTTGGAAGCGACTAATGGTAGAGAAATGAACATTAACATTGAATCCCCGCACTCAGCATGCCAATTGCATGCTCACTCAAAACTTGAGACATCTGTGGCATTATGTTGTGTGACAAAACTGCACATTTTAGAGTGCCATTTTATTTTTCCCAGCACAAGGTTTCTTGGCAAAGGAGAAATGCTCACAAACAGGGATGTAAATACATTTGTGCCAAAAAATGTAGAGAAATAAGCTTTTTGTTCGTTTTTCTGGGATCCTTCGTTTCAGCTCATGAAACATGGGACCAACACTTTACATATTGTGTTTATATTTTTGTTCAGATATTTTCAAATGTGATGGAGGATCTCCTAATCCATTAGCCAGATGCAGGGTAAGAAACAGTGTCTGCCCAAGAAAAGGCATGCTCCATTAGTTTCGGCCGACGCTTTGTGACGTGATTTATGGGTGGAATTTAGGTCATTTATCTGTTTATTTATTTATTTTAGTTTCACTCATCAATTGAAACAAACACATTGTGATTTATATTGAGAAGAGTGAATTTGATTCATTGTAAGGTTCCTGAATAACTAGATGTTGGCGTGCATATCTGACCTATTTAGGATTCCCCTCGTCCAACCAAATCTCATTACTTGTATTTGGTTCATTGTCTAACATACGGGGTCAGAAAGCGTGCTATATGGTTATCTAGAGGGAAATTGTCAGTCAACTGAAGCGATGCAGAACCAGTTTATGCAGGCCCAATTTAAGCCCCTACGACTACCACATCACCACAGAATTACAATTTGTCCTCCTGCTACAATGCTGTATAGTAAATCACTAAAGTTGCATAGTTTAATCTTAGATGGATGATACTCAATCTTAAAGCTGCGATATGTACATTTTTGGGAGACCTGATCAAATTCACATAGAAATGGGAGGTATAGATCTTACTGAAAGCAAGTCTAAGAAGTGGTAGATATGTTCTATGTACGCTATTTCTATGCTTCCTGTTCTTAAGTTTTGTTTTTGAGTCTTTTACTCTCAGTTTTGTACTCCAGCTTCAAACAGCTGAAAATACAACATCTTCGGTTATTGAACAGATATTTCACAGCAGTTTAGATGGTACAATGAGTCTCTACAAGCATTTCCCAAACTCGGTCCTGGGGACCCCAAGGGGTGCACGTTTAGTTTTTTTTCCCTAGCACTACACATCTGACTAAAATCATCAAAGCTTGATTATTTCTGCATATTGCACCTTTAAATCCTATGCAAATCATTCAATGTCTTCATTCAATCTCTGCTCCATACATAATCCATATAGGCCCCTCTGAAAGTGAAAAATATGAAAGCTTCCCTGTCCCTTCTCCTGAAACTCCAATTGTTTCACTAGTAACCTAATGGATACCATCTGGGGGCTCCGTCTGTGCTAAGACAAGGGAATTAGTTATCTCGCTGCCACCACACTCCTACTGGTGCGCTCCCATTCTCCTCCAGTAATGACTGTCTATCCAATTTAATCTCCTCTCTCTCCAAGGGGGAATAAATCTGCAGTGGCCCTAGCTGTGGATGAAAGGACATGGAGGTCCCGACCCTCTCGCACCATGACCTTAATTGACAGGAAATTGTATTCGCCTCGCTCTCCCCTTCTTCCCTCCAAACAAAATAGGTGCCTCCTGTATTTACTTGACATGCCACTGGGTTGACACTTCTTTTCTCTTCTTTTCTCTTTTCTTTCTCTTTCTCTCTCTCTCTTCCAGCGGCTCCTAAGGGCCCCAAGCTTTTGATGACCCCCACCAGGGCAAAGGTAGGGGATACGGTGCGCATCACCGTGCAAGGATTCCAGGTAGGCGCTGGGGTTCCTGGGGTAAGTGCATGGGGGTTTATGAAACCGGAGGGCCATGTTCAGTTTGGGATAGGAGGGGACAGGGGAGATGTGCAGTTAAGCCTGTCGAGCTTTCTGATATAGTGGCCATTCTTACAGGGTGAGTGATATACCATACGTCTTCTCGGTCTAAAGCTAGCATACTGTTTCTTGTTTGGAAATAATCATAAGTGCACTATTGGAAAAAGTGACGTGTTAGAATTTTTTGGGAATTGTTTTATATTTTCACATTTATTTTTTCACTGTTGGGTTCTGACTATGCCTCAAGGCAATAAACTATTTCAATGAAAAATAAATAACCCATTCAAAATCTGTTTGTTTATGGATAGCTCCAATTCTCTGATGTTCTTTTATTTTCTTAAGTATACCTTCTTAAGGCATGCATCTCAAGCTAGCTGTTAGAGGATTGCTCAGCAGAGCAGAGTTCGGGTTTGTACCTGCTAGAGCATTCCAGTCAGGAGATTGTCCTTGTGTAACTATCATCCTCTGCCCCCCAAAATGATATGTTTCCAGTAGTAGCTGATCCCCATCTCAGTGACAGGAATAGGGATGACAGTGTTGGCGCTGCCTGCTAGAGCCAACCAGGTGGAGAGTACAAGGAAAATTCTGATAGGCCATGCTAATGGACCAGCACACCAATCACCTTTGTTACTTTTCATTCACTGCTTCATGAATTTCTGGGCATGATAGCACTGTGTGTTTTTATAAAGTGTTTGTTTTTCATTGCTTTATTCTGGTTTGCTGCTTTCAATCTAATAATGGCACTTATTCGGTGCCTTAGGTTTAGTGTAGCAGTTTAGAGCCTGGGCAGATGTATACGACTATCTCCACCCACTAATGTCATATTATTTGAAGATCTCCTTTGAATAGTGTTAAGAATGGTCACTATAAACAGGCTTGACTGGGACATACAGCCAATTGGGCCCTTCGGAAACAAACATCCGTGCATGGAGATTCATCCCAAAGAAAATCTCCCTTATCCTTCACTGGACCAAGGCTCTAGGGTTTCACTAGTAGATAAGATTTAGTGCTAAGACATATACCTATCTTGCCTTCTCATAGTGTGATAAAAAAAGATATCAGTATCCCCTACAGTTTATAATATCAGAATTATACATAATCACACAGGGTGGGCTTTTAGTTTTCTTTCCACTTGATATGCTTTGTCCCCACTCTGTATTAAGCCATATGAAGATAAGAAAGGCCCTGATGCTTTTATTGGATCTGTCTTTTTAATTTAGGCTCTGTAATGCCGTTGGGGATATGTGATAGGACCTTTCATGTTTTTTATCTTAATGTAACCTTATGCCATGACTGCCCCTGATCAACAAACTACTTTCACTTCTGTCACCATGTGAATTCTTTGGTTTCAGAACTCTTATCAGGGCAGTCATTTTTAAAGGTTACAGAAATCACACTAGCTTAGTCAGAATGATGACACACCAGCTCCTTAAGGCGTACATTCAGTTCATTAAAGCATTTCTACAGTATGGGTCACACAGTGACAAGAGTCAAGTCGTGGTATTTTCTTTAAGGCCCTGTGCAGTCGTAAACGTGATTTATCTGTGTTTATATACATTTTCAATTGTGAAATGTTGATAATGCCCTTGTAGTGTGCGAGCTGTTTAAAAAGACTATCTGAAATGTCAGCCTGTTGTGGTGGGATGGAGTTTTGGCCTGCCTGGTGACGTCACAAGGCGGTAAATTAGTTAATAGACCAATAAGAAGGAGAGTTTCAAACCTCTGCCTATAACAGCTAGTTTTCAGTTTTCCACTCCCCACTCAGACCACTTTCAAACAGTCCTAGCTAAATTCTTGCTTGAGAAACTGCTCTTGCTAATAAGCAATTTTTTGTTTGTTTTTGACCATTTTGATACAAAATAATCACAGTAATGTACTTAATTGTTACCCTGAAATTATTTGATATTGAGATAAAAACGGTTGCATTGGGCCTTTAAAAGGGCTGGGAGAACACATTTCAAAATGGTAAAAGAAAATCTAATCAGATTATCAATAGTTTAACTCAATGGAATTTCATTCTGTTGCATCACAAATCAGGAATAGACATCTATCTTTTTCTGGCCTTTCGCTCAGGATGTATGACAGAAACATATTTGGCCCTCAGCCCTGCAGTATAAACTAGATGAAACTGGGTTCCCTAGCTGGATTCACAGAAACAGAAGAAACACCTGTCCTTCTTTGACAATATGTGAAGTGATCATAATTCCTGATGGTGTGTTGTTCCCTTTGAATAACATTTGAGCGCCACAACCCCTCATTGCACTTTAGTACTAAACACCCTCTCCTCCCCTACTGACATGTTCTCCAGCTGTCTTGATTTTAATAACATGTCTGTATCCAGCAGATGGCAGAAAAGACATCCAGAGGAGTACAGAAGGAAGGCTTCTTCCCTCAGAGGGAGAATTATATTACATTTTGAAAAGGGGAATATTTTGAAACTGGGAAATTTCTTGAGAGGCATGAGAATCTGAAAACATTTGTAAATGTAAATCAAATCATATTTTATTTGTCACAAGCTTCGTAGGTGTAGACTTACAGTGAAATGCTTACTTAGGGGTCCTTTTCCCAACAATGCAGAGCAAAAGATAAAGATTTAAAAAAAATTAAAAATGGTAACACAGGAATAAATACATAGTAAATAACGAATAACAATAAGGAGTAAAAATAACAAGGCTATATACAGAGAGTACCAGTACTGAGTCGATGTGCAGGGGAATGAGGTAATTGAGGTAGCTACTGTATGTACATATAGTAGTAGTAAGTGACTATGCAACAGGATAGATAATAGGCAGCAGCAGCGTATGTGGTGATTTCAAAAGTGTGTTTGTGTGAGTGTGTGTGTGGCGTCAGTATGTAGTGTTGATTATTAATTCATACTGCTAACGTACCATTGCATTAGGGGGGAATTGAGCTTGTATTATTCATGTAGCCTTTGCTCTTAATCTCTTGACTGGGACTTAAACTTTTTCCCCTCTTGTCCAACCCTCCCTCACACACACTGGGGTGGTCTGTTGATAGAATGAGGTGTTCCCTGAGCCCCTCTTCACCTGGACCCGGGTCGGGGGCCGTCTGCTTGACGGGAGTGCCGAGCGGGATGGGAAGGAGCTGATTCTGGAGCGAGTGCCAGCCGAACTCAACGGCTCCATGTACCGCTGCACGGCCCAGAATCCTCTGGGCTCTACGGACACGCACACTCGCCTCATCGTCTTTGGTATGTGTCCAAACTCATTACCATATTCTGTAATCCTAGAGGGCATTGCAGAGAATCACAAATGTAATACTTGTTCTTGTTCATGGTATGTTTTATTCCCACTATTCAAAGGAATATCCTCATTCAAATTTCAAACACCATTAAAATTGTGTTTCAACTGTTAATATTATGCATCCACATACACTGAAGTATTAAGCAATGCATTTATGTAAAAAAATATATATTTATGTGCCCAGTTTTAGATATGAATTATCAATGCGAACTAAGTGTATGAGTAATAAGTGATTGTATCACTAAATGACTCAGCAATGCCTCTAGTACAAAGGCTGATTTATGCAAGTGAGTAATGCTCCTCATCTGAGTGAGTAGAAATCCAACAGCCATGGGAATCCCACAAGCAGCATGTAATGTACCCATTCTCTCCAACACTGACTACTAATAATCACATGAAAGGCCCGTAATAGAATAAATGATCTTTGTTGTTGACAGTGTCATCTCTTTGTTCAACGACCCACCTTGAGCAAGCTAGATCAGTCTTTTCATGATGTGCTGCGATTTATCGCAGTTCCAAAGTCCTGAGTTTGCTTCAGTTGATGTGGGAGTTGGCTTGCTGACTCTATTACTGCTGTATGTCCTGCTGCCCTGGTGTGTGTACCCTTGGGCCCTGCGGAATGACAGCATCCTGCGTGAGAACTTGATCAGAGGCCTGTCAATCATGGCTGCTCTGTTTTAATCAAAACCGCTGCACGGAGGATGAAGGTCTTCTCTCCTGTATTATATATTGTCTACTCTCATGTTAGAGATAACTGCCATGCAAGAGTTGGAATTTTATATATATATATATATATATATATATATATATATATATATATATATATATATATATATATATACATATATATATATATACATATATACACTAAATATATATATATATATACACTAAATATATATATATATACTGCTCAAAAAAATAAAGGGAACACTTAAACAACACATCTTAGATCTGAATGAAAGAAATAATCTTATTAAATACTTTTTTCTTTACATAGTTGAATGTGCTGACAACAAAATCACACAAAAATTATCAATGGAAATCCAATTTATCAACCCATGGAGGTCTGGATTTGGAGTCACACTCAAAATTAAAGTGGAAAACCACACTACAGGCTGATCCAACTTTGATGTAATGTCCTTAAAACAAGTAAAAATGAGGCTCAGTAGTGTGTGTGGCCTCCACGTGCCTGTATGACCTCCCTACAACGCCTGGGCATGCTCCTGATGAGGTTGCAGATGGTCTCCTGACAGATCTCTTCCCAGACCTGGACTAAAGCATCTGCCAACTCCTGGACAGTCTGTGGTGCAACGTGGCGTTGGTGGATGGAGCGAGACATGATGTCCCAGATATGCTCAATTGGATTCAGGTCTGGGGAACGGGCGGGCCAGTCCATAGCATCAATGCCTTCCTCTTGCAGGAACTGCTGACACACTCCAGCCACATGAGGTCTAGCATTGTCTTGCATTAGGAGGAACCCAGAGCCAACCGCACCAGCATATGGTCTCACAGGGGGTCTGAGGATCTCATCTCGGTACTTAATGGCAGTCAGGCTACCTCTGGCGAGCACATGGAGGGCTGTGCGGCCCCCCAAAGAAATGCCACCCCACACCATGACTGACCCACCGCCAAACCGGTCATGCTGGAGGATGTTGCAGGCAGCAGAACGTTCTCCACGGCGTCTCCAGACTCTGTCACTTCTGTCACGTGCTCAGTGTGAACCTGCTTTCATCTGTGAAGAGCACAGGGCGCCAGTGGCGAATTTGCCAATCTTGGTGTTCTCTGGCAAATGCCAAAGTCCTGCACGGTGTTGGGCTGTAAGCACAACCCCCACCTGTGGACGTCGGGCCCTCATACCACCCTCATGGAGTCTGTTTCTGACCGTTTGAGCAGACACATGGACATTTGTGGCCTGCTGGAGGTCATTTTGCAGGGCTCTGGCAGTGCTTCTCCTGCTCCTTCTTGCACAAAGGCGGAGGTAGCGGTCCTGCTGCTGGGTTGTTGCCCTCCTACGGCCTCCTCCACGTCTCCTGATGTACTGGCCTGTCTCCTGGTAGCGCCTCCATGCTCTGGACACTACGCTGACAGACACAGCAAACCTTCTTGCCACAGCTCGCATTGATGTGCCATCCTGGATGAGCTGCACTACCTGAGCCACTTGTGTGGGTTGTAGACTCCGTCTCATGCTACCACTAGAGTGAAAGCACCGCCAGCATTCAAAAGTGACCAAAACATCAGCCAGGAAGCATAGGAACTGAGAAGTGGTCTGTGGTCCCCACCTGCAGAACCACTCCTTTATTGGGGGTGTCTTGCTAATTGCCTATAATTTTCACCTGTTGTCTATTCCATTTGCACAACAGCATGTGAAATTTATTGTCAATCAGTGTTGCTTCCTAAGTGGACAGTTTGATTTCACAGAAGTGTGATTGACTTGGAGTTACATTGTGTTGTTTAAGTGTTCCCTTTATTTTTTTGAGCAGTGTATATATACTGCTCCAAAAAATTAATATATATATATAAATATATATATATATATATATATATATATATATATATATATATATAGGAGCCTAACTGTGTTGCTATGTTCCAGGGCTAGTTTCCAGGGTTAACATATGCACAGGACATGTGTGTAGCTGCTGCAGGACAATCAGAGGGTAAATCAGCTCAGGTCCATTCAGCAGAGAAAGCCATTCCGCACAGTAATCTGCCTGCACTGCCATTAAGAAATTCTCTGTCCATCATTTGATAAATCCGCACCCTGACATCCTCTAGTGAGCAATGTTTAAAAAATATGGTAGGGAAACTGCCACTTTGGGAAGGTGTTACCTTTGGGAGCGTTTTGGTAGAAAGAACACTAATGCCTATTTAACACCCTGATGCTACGTGCAGAATATTGGCTGTCTGTGTGTCTATGTCTCTGTCCTACTGTAGATGGCTTCCACTCATGTTTAGAGGATCAGAATGGTGATTGAGTGACCTTGAAACCGTCCCCCGCGGCCTTGAAATGGGACACTTCCCACTGGGCAGAGATGTCAATTCAACATCTATTCCACATTACTTCGGTGTAACTTCATTTAACAATGACATGGAAACAACGTTCATTCAACCAGTGTGTGCCCAGTGTGTTCTCTCTCCAGGGTCAAAGTGGATATTTGGAGCTCTGCTCTCTTGGCAAACTGTTCATTATACATCTTCAGGTATAACAGAGTATAAGGATGGCATGCTATTGAGACTCTCCACTGGCAGAAAGCAGTTCTCATCTTGATCATGAACATATCCACGCACCCTAGGTGATTACACTGAAGTGACTCATCAAATCAAATGTTATTTGTCACGTGCTTCGTAAACAACAGGTGTAGACTAACAGTCAAATGCTTACTTATAGGCCTTTCCCAACAATGCAGAGCGAAAGAAAATTGCTAAATAATACAAAAAGTAATAACATGTAATAATAATAGTAATAATAAATACACAGTAATGATAACTTGGCTATATACATGGGGCTCCAGTATCGAGTTTATGTGCAGGGGTATGATGTAATTGAGGAAGATATGTACATACAGTGTCTTCAGAAAGTATTCATACCACTTGACGTATTCCACATTTTGTTGTGTTACAGCCTGAATTCAAAATGTATTAAATAAAATAAAAAATCGTACCCATCTACACAAAATATCTCATAATGACAAAGTCAAAACATGGTTTTAGAAATGTTTGCAAATGTATTGAAATTGAAAAACAGAAATATCTAATATCCATAATTATCCACACCCCTGAGTCAATACTTTGGCAACGATTACAGCTGTGAGTCTTCCTAGGTAAGTCTCTAAGAGCTTTCCACATCTGGATTGCGCAACATTTGCCAATTATTATTTTAAAAAGTATTCAAGCTCTGTCAAATTGGTTGTTGTTCATTGCTAGACAACCATTATCAGGTTTTGCCATAGATTTTCAAGTAGAGTTAAGTCAAAACTGTAACTTGGCCACTCAGGAACATTCACTGTCTTTTTGGTAAGCAACTCCAGTGTAGATCTGGCCTTGTGTTATTGCCCTGCTGAAAGGTGAATTAATTTGCCAGTGTCTATGCTTGAATGCTTCACTATATGGAGAGTGGTACTCAGTAATGTGTTGTATTGGATTTGCCACAAACATAACACTTTTGTATTCAGGACAAAAAGTGAATAGCTTTTTGCAGTATTTCTTTAGTGCCTTGTTGCAAACAGGATGCATGTTTTGGAATAGTTTTATACTGTACACGCTTACTTATTTCACTCTGTCAATTATGTTAGTATTGTGCAGTAACTACGATGTTGTTGATCCATCCTCAGGTTTCTCCTATCACACTCATTAAACTCTGTAACTGTTTTAAAGTCGCCATTGGCCTCATGGTGAAATCCCTGAGCGGTCTCCTTCCTCTCCGGCAACTGAGTTAGGAAGACGCCTGTATCTTTGTACTGACTGGGTGTATTGATACACCATCCAAAGTGTAATTAATAACTACACCATGCTCCAAGGGATATTCAGTGTCTGCTTTTTTTATTTTCTACCAATAGATGCCCTTCTTTGCGAGGCATTGGAAAACCTCCCTGGTCTCTGTGGTTGAATCTGCTTGAAATTCATTGCTAGACAAAGGGACCTTTCAGATAATTGTATGTGTGGGGTACAGAGATGAGGTAGTCATTAAAAAAATAATGTTAAACACTAGTACTGCACACAAAGTCCATACAACGTATGTGACTTGTTAACTAGCTATTTAGCAGTGATATGGCTTGGGGTAGAAGCTGTTCGGGGTCCTGTTGGTTCCAGACTTGCATCTGTACCACTTGCTGTTCGGTAGCAGAGAGAGCAGTCTATGACTTGGGTGGCTGGAGTCTTTGACAATTGTTAGGGCCTTCTTCTGACATCGCCTGGTATAAAGGTCCTGGATGGCAGGGAGCTCGGCCCCAGTGATGTACTGAGCCGTACGCACAACCCTCTGTTTGGCCTTGCGGTCAGATGCCAAGCAGTTGCCATACCAAGCGGTGATACAGCCAGTCAAGATGGTCCCAATGGTGAAGCTGTAAAACGTTTTGAGGATCTGAGTACCCATCTTGAGGGAGAAAAGACGTTGTTGTGCCCTCTTCACGACTGTGTTGGTGTGTCTGAACATGATACACTATATATGTGACCGGTTTCAGGAAACTAGGCGTTTCCTAGTATGTCACAAATCACGACTTCACAGGAGAGCAGTTTGAATGTAAAAAAACGTTTTTTTTTTATCAAAACGCGTTTACAAGTTTATCAACCTTCAAAGCAGAATTACTTCCCCATTGTTCTTCAAAAATGCAGTGTATGATATACCATTTTGTAGATCTGAGTCACTACTTTTTGACAATGTAAAAAACCCAATTTCAAATTTTGCTACATAAGATGAAATCCAGGTGGTGAGTCACATATGTGACCGACCGCCTCGATTCGGTCTTATGTAGAAAAATTTGAAATAGTATCCAAATATCCTACATTACAGTATGTCTGCCATTTTGGAGACGTTTGACATTCAGCATCGTTCACACCCTCTTAAGCCTTAACGCTACAGAATACAATGACATTCTAGGTGATTCTGTGCTTCCAACTTTGTGGCAACAGTTTTGGGAAGGCACATTCCTGTTTCAGCATGATAATTCCCCTGTGCACAAAGCGAGGTCCATACAGAAATAGTTTGTCAAGATCGGTGTGTAAGAACTTGACTGGCCTGCACAGAGCCCTGACCTCAACTCCATCGAACACCTTCGGGATGAATTGAAACGCTGACTGCGAGCTAGGCCTAATCGCCCAACATCAGTGCCCAACCTCACTAATGCTCTTGTGGTTGTTTGGAAGAAAGCTCTCGACCCGCTGCACTACAGCCCCGTCGATGTGAATGGGGGTGTGTTCGGCACCCCGTTTCCTGTAGTCCATGATCAGCTCCTTTGTCTTCCTGATGTTGAGGGAGAGGTTGTTGTCCTGGCACCACACTGCCAGGTCTCTGACCTCCTCCCTGTAGGCCATTTTATCTTTCCGCTGATCAGGCCTACCACCATTGTGTCGCCAGCAAACGTAATAATGGTGTTGAAGTTTTCGCCTCAACGCAGACGTGGGTGAACAGGGAATACAGGAGCGGACTAAGCACACACCCCTGAGGGGCCCTCGTGTTGGTGGATGTGTTGTTGCATACCCTCACCACTTGGCCCCTCTGGAAGTCCAGGATCCAGTTGCAGAGGGAGGTGTTCAGTCCCAAGTTTCTTAGCTTAGTGATGAACTTGGAGGGAACTATGGTGTTGAACACTGAGCTGTAGTCAATGAACAGCATTCTCACATAGGTGTTCCTCTTGTCCAGGTGGGAGAGGGCTGTGTGGAGTGCAATAGAGATTGCATAATCTGTGGATCTGTTGGGGCAGTATGTGAATTGGAGTGGGTCCAGGGTGTCTGGGATGATGATGTTTATGTGAGCCATGACCAGCGTTTCAAAGCATTTCGTAGTTACAGATGTGAGTGCTAAGGGGCGATAGTCACTTAGACAGGTTACCTTGGAGTTCTTGGACACAAGGACTATGGTGTTCTGCTTGAAACATGTAGATATTGCAGACTAGGTCAGGGAGAGGTTGAAAATGTCAGTGAAGACACTTGCCAGCTGGTCAGTGCATGCTCTAAATACGCGTCCTGGTAATCCGTCTGACCCTGCAGCCTTGTAAATGTTAACCTGTTTAAAGGTCTTCCTCAGCAGTAAAGAGGCTGGCTGTCACAAACACACTGATTTCTCTCTGTCTTTGTGGACTGAGTAGGGAAATCGCATGTGGATGCTAATAGATCAGCAGTTTCTTTTCTGCTATTGCCCTCTTGCCCCACCTAACTGCTGCTCTAACTTACCAGAGAGCCCAATGTCCACAGCTCTATTAATACAGGCTCACCAGGGGGATGTTATTTAACATGAGCTTAAGGAACATAGGGTTCAGCTTCATTAGACCCCCTACCCATACTTACTATTTTCTCATCATCTCTTCACTTCTTTTCCCTTTCTCTGTCTCTCTGTCTCTGTCTCTATCGCTATCTGTCTCTCTCTCTGTCTCTATTGCTATCTGTCTCTCTGTCTCTCTCTCTGTCTCTATCGCTATCTGTCTCTCTCTCTCTATCGCTATCTGTCTCTCTCTCTATCGCTATCTGTCTCTCTCGCTCTCTCGCTCTCTCAATTCAATTCAATTCAAAGGGCATTATTGGCATGGGAAACATATGTTTACATTGCCAAAGCAAGTGAAATAGATAATAAACAAAAGTAAAATAAACAATAAAAAATGAACGGTAAACATTACACTCTCAAAGGTTTTAGTGGAATAGTATCATATTATGGCTGTACAGTGTTAAAACAATATCTCTCTCTCTCATTCTGTTTACCCTCTCTCTGTTTTCCCTTCATCTCTTTCAACAGAAAATCCTGCCATGATGAAAAACACTCAGAATCCGAACAGTAAGTATGGCACCCATGAAGACCACTCACAGAGAAAGTTTATATTTTAGTCTTTTAAAGAGCATTTCTCCTTTCTGTTTGTTTGAAAGTCGTTTTTCTCACACATTTTTGAAGATGTATTTGAATACATTTGAGATGACAAGCATGCAATCTGTATCCAAAATGGGACAGTAACAAATGACTAGCTACTAGCTACTTCTCGGTTAGGGTTTGATGGATAGACAAACTGACGACAGGTGAACACGTCTGTCATTCTATCATCAACACAATTCCGCCAAAAAGATAAGAACAGTTGAACCAGAAATCTCTCCCCCCTATGTTCAGATACAATACTCCTTCAGTCACTATCCACTTTTATACATTTGTGAGAACTGTGAGATTAGGGTTGTTTCTTTTCACACTGTGGGGCCTCATTTGCAGCGCCTCCAATTATCATATGTTAGAATGAGGGATTGTCAGAAAAAAGCGCAGAGGGATATGAGGGTTCTCTTTCTCAGTCTCTCTCTCTCTGCTGCTTTGCTTGCCATATCTTACGGATGTAAATTTGAATATGCAAATGATCCGGCAGGAGCAGGTTTGCCACAGCAAGGACAGAATCAGGTCAGCGTGGAAGGCACCGATCGCGGAGTGAGGCGCAGATATGCCTCGCATGCAAGTCAAATCGGTGTAGAACATGGCCCCGAGAGGTCGCCGCACACGTGTCTGATCGCTCAGTGGCTGATCTGCCAACTCCTCCCTCTGTGTGTGTGGGAAGTCCACCCTATCTGTCAGTCAGCACAGAGGCCACAGCAGAGAACAGCAACAAACCACATACCTTTTAAGGGACGCCATCCATCTCTGTCAGAGTTTCAACCCTCTCGCTGTCCTAACAAATGTTTTAGAATATTGATGATAATGGAAATTAACTGAGGTATAGAGACGCAAGGGAAGTGGGGCAGTGGCCCGTAGTAGTTGTTTATTGCAATCCTACTTAAACAAGCGGAAAGCGTAAGGCTATTACAATTGTAGTTCTAGAAGGAAAATCATGTTTAGCATCATTAACATCAGTGGAGAATGTGGTTAAGTTGACATAAAAGCAAAGAGCCTGGATTTCCAATTGCCCTTGATTTGAAAGGCTTTACCGGGACATAATATCTGACCTGATCTTCTCTGGCAGTACATGATTTGGTTGCATTCATTTTTATTACGTAGAAAGGAAATTATGACCTGACCAAAAACTAACTGACCAATCAGTGTTTTTATTGAGATTAAAGTCTGTTTTGTCTTCTTTTTTTAAAAAGTTTTTTTGTGTGTGTGTGTGACTGGCAATTATAAATAGTGATTGTATCTGACTCTTCTCTCTTTTTCTGGCCCTTGCAGATGGAGCCCCTCGCGTGGATGTAGTCGGACTAATATGGATGGTGCTGTCCCTGGCCCTCACAGTGACTGTGGAACTGACGTGAACCCTCCCAGCCAACACACACTCTGTACACACACACAATACACACACAACACACAGTAGACCCACAGAGACACACACACACACACAAACAATCCCAAGCCTTTCCAACACACATACACACACCGCATACACATACCACAAGCCCAAAACACCACAACACCACAAACAAACACACATACAACCACACCACACAGTCCTGCAAGCCTTTTCCAGTCATCCAACTGGCCCTCCATGCATCAGTCTTTCAGGAACCAGTGCCACCACCCGATGGGCCTCCACTCTGTTTTTGAAATGAAATAATAACAAAGATTATAATATAAAGAAAACAACTTACTGAACATGAGAATAACCACTTCCAGTATACCCCTCCCCCGACCACACCTTCTTTTTGTTTCTTGTCACACCTCTGCCTGTTGATCAATAAAATGAGTTGTTAAAAAAGGAAAATAAAAAGCATTTGGGTTTGTTTTGATATGTTCAAATGTTGCAACGGTGAAGAGAAAGACACTGAACCGATCAGTGGGAGGGCCAACCAGTTGTCCCATTCACTGGGCTGCGTTGTACCCAGTCTTTAAGCTACACATAAACAACTGGGAACAAATGTGAACGCTCAATGAGCACATTCTTTTTTATCACTATACAGGTATTTCTTTTCTGTATGGCTTGGAATGTACAAGAGGACTAAACGCAAAGAGAAAATGGAAAATCTCCTTTTTGAGTGTATTTTGTGTACATCTGTGTAAATATTGAAGATAATCAAAGAGGTTTTATGGGTTCAGGTTAGGATTGGTTGGTGAAGAGCTGGGAGGGTTTGCAGCAGCTCACAGCCTTTGTTTGTATTTTCTCATCCTTTATCGCTGTTTCAAGAGATAATCCTATAGGCTGTCAGGACAGAATAGTTTACAGCCTTCTGATTCCATTCATTCAGTCTCTACATCTGTGTGACAAGTTTGAAAATGAGGACAGAAAAAACAATGCAAATATCCTACATTATGTCTGCCGTTTTGGATTTGTAGTGCATGTGACGTTTGACAATTCTTTCTCCTTTTCGTGTTTTGCAGTGGTCAACACTGCATCTCATTGTCACTGGCCTGTAAATCCAGTTATTTACTTGTTACATACTTAAGTGACATTGCATTATGTACAATATGTAACTCTTCCCCCTGACATCTAGTAGGATCATGTTAGCCACCATTTCAGGAAGATGCTCACCTGAAGCAGAGTGCTAACAGGGTTGTTGCATTTGTTTCATATCACCTGTATTAAAATGGAGAGATTATCAAATAATCTGGCTTGACTTTACTTCTACAACCTAAGGGTGTTTTAAATGGCATACATTAAAACTACCTTACTCTCTTTACTATGGAAGATAGATAGGCCTACTTAATAATGCATTTGATCACATCTTGGATAACAGGTTAATATACATACATGACCTTTAGAATAATCTTATTCCAATATATGAGGAAGAATGAAGAATCTATGCAAATGTTCTCTCAACACATCAACTATGAGTTTCTCTACTTTGGGGCCATGGCAAAGTGTATATGGAGGTATTTGGCAGGAATATTTGATGATCTTTCCAGAGGTCATTCCCCCCCCCCCCCCCCCCCCAGATTATCCCTTGGGCCTTTTCTTTACAGAAGATCTACAATAAAACTGCCAAATATTTCAAGATTTGGATGCCCTTCACAATAACTTTTCAACTATGGCCTCTGAATAAGTCCAGTTTCTGGAAATAATTAGGTTGGAATATACAGTATTCTGACACTGACATTAACCGCTTTATGCTGATCTGGATACAGTGGGGTCCACAATTATTGACACCCTCATAAAAATGAGCCAAAAATGACTGTATAAAATAAATAATTCATATACAGAGCTAATCTATATATACCAAAGTATGACCAAAAATCGAGCACACGGCCAAGACAAAGACAAACATTGGCAGTAGAATGGCCTTACTGAAGAGCTCAGTAACTTTCAATCGTCTGTCCTCGGTTGCAACATTCACAACTGAGTTTCGAACTGCCTCCGGAAGCAACGTCAGCACAAGAACTGTTTGGCGGGAGCTTCATGAAATGGGTTTCTATGGCCGAGCAGCCGCACACAAGCCTAAGATCGCCATGCACAATGTCAAGCGTTGGCTGGGGTGGTGTAAAGCTTGCCGCCATTGGACTCTGGAGCAGTGGAAACGTGTTCTCTGGAGTTATGAATCACAGTTCACCATCTGGCAGTCTGACAGACGAATCTGGGTTTGGCAGATGCTAGGAGAACGCTACCTGCCCAAATGTATAGTGCCAACTGTCAGGTTTGGTGGAGGAGGAATACTGATCTGGTGCTGTTTTTCATGGGTCGGGCTAGGCCTCTTAGTTCCAGTGAAGGGAAATCTTAAAGCTACAGCATACAATGACATTCTAGATGATTCTGTGCTTGGGGAAGGCCCTTTCCTGTTTCAGCATGACAAAGCCCCATGTAACAAAGCGAGGTCCATACACATTTTTTATGTTTTTATTTTTTTATTTCACCTTTATTTAACCAGGTAGGCAAGTTGAGAACAAGTTCTCATTTACAATTGCGACCAAGATAAAGCAAAGCAGTTCGACACATACAACAACACAGAGTTACACATGGAGTAAAACAAATATACAGTCAATAATACAGTAGAAAAATAAGTCTATATACAATGTGAGCAAATGAGGTGAGATAAGGGAGGTAAAGGCAAAAAAGGCCATGGTGGCAAAGTAAATACAATATAGCAAGTAAAACACCGGAATGGTAGATTTGTAGTGGAAGAAAGTGCAAAGTAGAGATAGAAATAATGGGGTGCAAAGGAGCTAAATAAATAAAGAAATAAATACAGTAGGGGAAGTGGTAGTTGTTTAGGCTAAATTATAGATGGGCTATGTACAGGTGCAGTGATCGGTGAGCTGCTCTGACAGCTGGTGCTTAAAGATAGTAAGGGAAATAAGTGTTTCCAGTTTCAGAGATTTTTTGTAGTTCATTCCAGTCATTGGCAGCAGAGAACTGGAAGGAGAGACGGCCAAAGGAGGAATTGGCTTTGGGGGTGACCAGAGAGATATACCTGCTGGAGCGCGTGCTACAGGAGGGTGCTGCTATGGTGACCAGTGAGCTGAGATATGGGGGGACTTTACCTAGCAGGGTCTTGTAGATGACCTGGAGCCAGTGGGTTTGGCGATGAGTATGAAGCAAGGGCCAGCCAACAGGTCGCAGTGGTGGGTAGTATATGGGGCTTTGGTGACAAAACGGATGGCACTGTGATAGACTGCATCCAGTTTATTGAGTAGGGTATTGGAGGCTATTTTGTAAATGACATCGCCGAAGTCGAGGATCGGTAGGATGGTCAGTTTTACGAGGGTATGTTTGGCAGCATGAGTGAAGGATGCTTTGTTGCGAAAGAGGAAGCCAATTCTAGATTCAACTTTGGATTGGAGATGTTTGATGTGAGTCTGGAAGGAGAGTTTACAGTCTAACCAGACACCTAGGTATTTGTAGTTGTCCACATATTCTAAGTCAGAACCGTCCAGAGTAGTGATGCTGGACGGGCGGCCAGGTGCGGGCAGCGATCGGTTGAAGAGCATGCATTTAGTTTTACTTGTATTTGTATGAATTTGTACTTGTATGAACTGGAATGCCGACTGCGAGCCAGGCCTAGTCGCCCAACACCATGCCTGACCTCACTAATGCTCTTGTGGCTTAATAGAAGCAAGTCCCGCAGCAATGTTTTAACATCTAGTGGAAATCTTTCCCAGAAGAGTGGAGGCTGTTATAGCAGCAAAAGGGGGACCAACTCCATGTTAATGCCCATGATTTTGGCACGAGATGTTTAAAAGCAGGTGTCCACATACTTTTGGTCATGTAGTCTATACTGTTTTCTCAAAATAATTGTGAAATTATATTATTTTATAGCGATAGAATTGCTCAGAGAAAGATATTTTGTTTAACAAGTTAAACGTATTTTTCTCAAGAAAAGCCTTCCTTGTAGCTCAGTTGGTAGAGCATGGTGTTTGCAACGCCAGGGTTGTGGTTTTGATTCCCATGGGGGGGCCAGCACAGAAAAAAGAAAAGAAAAGGTATGAAATTAAATGTATGCATTCACTACTGTAAGTTGCTCTGGATAAGAGTGTCTGCTAAATGACAAAAATGTAAATGTAAGGTAGGGGTCAAAATTATTGAACACCCCTGTTTTCAATACCTTTCATTACCTCACCTTGCACTGAGCCTTTTTCTAAAATATTTTATGAGTTGGAGAACACATTGGGAGGGATCTTACACCATTCCTCCATACAGAAACATTCCAGTTCTGTGATATCCTTTGTCTGCGCTTATGGAAAGCACTCTTCAATGCAAACCACAGGTTTTCAATGGGTTTCAAGTCTGGAGACTGAGATGCAAATTATTTTGTGACCAATTAACCATTTCTTTGTGGATTTTGATGTGTGATTGGGGTTATTGTCTTGCTGGAAGATCCACTGGCAGAAGCAACCAGGTTTATGGCTAACTTACAAAAAGTACGGCCTTCAATGAAAAAGGATCTTCATTGAAGGCCATCCATGATAAAAGAGACAGTAGACCAAATTAAAGCACATCACATTGAATTATGAAAACTGTTTCACATCCCAGCTCTGTAGTATGTAGTTGTGCTGTGTTCACATTATTTGAAGGGCATGCATATCTGGTTGCCAATGTAATCATGCTTGTGAAGTATGCAATAAAAGTTTTTCATGAGTACATCATAGTGCTTTTTCAAAGGGGTTCAGACCAAATGAAATGAGTATGGTAAATATATTTGCTTGAATTACATATACACATCAATTGCTTTGTTTGTTCATACTTCAGTGCTAAACTTGTAATCAGAATTACCTTAAGGTTATTTCGTCCTCTGCTAGTCATGTAGCCACAGAGTTCACTTCCCCATATCCTCCCTTTCATGATCTTAATCTATTACACAATTCACCCATCCTCCAAGAATAACGCTTGCAGTAGTATGGTTCACCTCAAATAGTTACGGCTGTTTAAACTGTTTACATTTCCCATTTCCTGTCCACATGATATCACAGGAGGGGTAGAGGTGAAAGTGTCTCCGCACAACACTGCACATGCTGGCAATCATTTTGTTCTGCAGTGGTCCTGAATGGTACACCTGAGACAGCGGAGGCAGTGAGGAGACGGAGCTGCTTTTGTGGCACACCAGTGAATTATTCACGACTAACCGTGCCTGCTGAATCCAGATCCCTTTACGGGCCTCTGGAAACTATGCTATCAGATGGCCAAATAGTGTCTATGTCACCGAGGACACTGTTCAAATGGCTACCTGAGTGACACATCTCCCTGAGTGTCACTGCATCGCTGCTGGACCAGCTCTTTGTTGTGACCCTGGCCTCAGTCAAGCGTTATCAGCAACACAAATTCAAATTTGACAGCTCAACTGCAGTGACTGAGCGACAGGACTCCAGCGTGACAGAGATGTATGTGTGTATGCCCATTCAGTCTATAAATATGAATGATATTGTCAGACTCATGCAGTCAACACTCCTTTTTGGCATGGAGGCTCAGACGGTTGTCTGACTGCATCCCTCTTCCATGATACAATACGCGTTCATCGGAGTGTGATAGAAATTACAACATCATTAATACTTTAACACAGTCATTTTGTTCTAAACTAAAAGTCTATGCTTAAATTAACAAAGTATGGTCACACTTTATTTGGATAGTCCGAATTTTCCATATGTAGATGCTCTACAGATTGTCTTACTATCAACAAACTATCTGTTGATAAGCAACTGTTTGCTAAGGTTACGGTTAGGGTTAGGTTTAGAATAAAAGTTAGGGTTAGGGTAAAGTTTAGGGTTAGGATAAGGGTTAGTAGATAGTTATTTGAAATGTTGCTGATACTCTGTAGAGCATCTACACTCTTAGAAAAAAGGGTTCCAAAAGGGTTCTTCGGCTGTCCCCATAGGAGAACCCTTCATGGTTCCAAGGAGAAACCTTTTTGGTTCCAGGTAGAACCATTTTTGGTTCCATGTAGAACCTTCTCTAGAAAGGGTTCTACATGGAACCCAGAAGTGTTCTACCTGGAACCAAAAGTGTTCTACCTGCAACCAAAAAGTGTTCTTTGAAGAGATATCCTGTGGGGAGAGCAGAAGAACCCTTTTAGGTTCTAGATAGCACCTTTATTTCTAAGAGTGTACAGATGGACTATCCAAATAAAGTGTTACCAAATGTATAGTTACATTTTATATGAACACCACCCCTGGTCTCTTTTCCCTCTGTAGCTGAGCCAAAACCAATGTGTTGTATAGTGTGTGTTGCATAGTGAGAGACATTTGCTATTGGCTTTTGCTATTGGCCTTTGCCTGTGCAAACAACTGTATCCTGGTAATTATGGCCTCAAATGCCTCCAATCAGCCTTTCGCACGCCTTAGTCAAACCCTGTTCTCAGCAGATAGCAACCAGCCATGTGTTTAACTGGAGAGGGAGTGTGATATATCAATAGAGACATATGATCCAGGCCACTTCTACACATAATGCAAACATTAGGCTAAACAGCACAAATAGTCTGAATCCATGTGGTGATATACAGTAGTTTCCAAGTTGTTAAAACACTTAAATACTCACTCAGTAAACAACATCATAAACTCATCTTGTGTTGAGTCAAAAAATATCCTGGTATGAATATGTTATTTTCTACATAGTGAAAGACAAAGCAAACATGATCACCTGCTGCAAGTAGAACGTGACCGCTGCCCCACCCCTCCAGTGAGGGATGCAAATAGTGTTGCTGCAGGTATCAGTTTACATGTTGTCCAGAGAGAGGAGAGAGAACAGACATAGTCATCAGATCTCTGCAGCACGCAGGGTGCCGGCTACCATTGGCTAAGATGCACTGAAAAGAAATACCCAGACAAAAAGGTTGTTAAACTTGGCAACTCGTCCGTTTATATATGCCCTTAGCAGACCTGCTGGGTGTCCAGTTTGACATGCACCTGCTGGGGAGGCTGACGTGTTCCGTGGCCGCTGTGCTGCTCATCTCCTGGGTTTACAGATTCTACAGCTCCAGGGGTACAGCAGCTAAACCCCAGCTCTGTGTGAGGCCTCCTTCAGACTTGCCCACTGAAGCACCCAATGGAATCTGTCGGAACTGCAAGATGGAACTGCGGCCTCAAAGCACAGCCAAACATGACTCCAGCAACGATGGGGACAAACAGCCTGGCCACTCACAGATTAGCCCTGTGAGCGATGACCTGACACCTGACAACACCAATACAGGGACAGGGGAAGGAGAATTGCCCCAGACTAAAGATGTTTGCCGGCTCGCAAACACTGAAAAAATGGTTACGCCGCAGGATGGATCAAATGTAGAAGACAACAGATTGGAGTTGGAGGGAGAAGTCCCTGTGTTTGTTGAGGAGGCTGAGATAGATATCCCCATGTTTGTTGAAGAGGCTGAGATTAAGATCAGAAATTGTAAGTTTGGATCCACCTTGAAACTCCCTTATCGTAATAACAGTGGTCTGGCCAGCCAATCAGGCCGTCTGTCCCCTTGCTTTCTGCAGAGGCTGGACGGGAGTGTGGGGGTGGGTGTGGGCAGGGAACTGAGGCAAGACCTGGGGCTGCATGGGGCCTACTCCACCTTCCTCTCAAAGGCTGAGATCACAGTGGAGGATGCCAACCTCGTGATGGAGGGACCTGGGAAGCAGAGCGTTGTGCGAGGAAAGATTTATGAATACTATGTGGAATCTTCCTCGCACTCCATCACAGACCCCATATTAGGTCTGTTTGAGGGGAATTCACTGGACTCACAGTCGGTGGAGTTTGGAAGATGTGGCAGCAGCCTCACTGAGCTTCCCTTGTCCCTGAGCCCCATCATCATGCGTGAACTGGTTCAGAGGCCGTTCTCCCCAGTTAGTTCAGAGCCCACATCTCCCAATAAGCAAGCACTCATACGCAAGGACAGCTACCTCACAGCATCTGAAAATTCAGAGCTCCAGATCCCCTCTCTGACACACAGAGCCTCAACCCCACTGAGGCCCCACTCTCGGTCCTCTTCATCAGGGGATCCCAGCCCTGTCAGCCCACTCAGTCCTACCACAGACAACAGGCACCCCAGTGCATGGGAGGAGCACAGCCTAGAAACCATAGCTGGGGCCAAATGTATAAATCTGCCTCCAGAAAACATGGGAAGCTCAGAGTTGGAGATCTTTAAGGCCAAGTTTGATTTGGACAACTGCATGGAGGTGGAGCTGTCTAAGAAGCATGGACAGGCCCCTCTGCAGCAGTCAGCTCTTAGAGTGATGTCTGACAACTACCTCCAGATCCTCAGGGACCCAGGTCTGTATGGGAGGCTGAGAGCAGGCGATCAGGATGAGATCCAGAAACAGCGTATGAGAGGAAGGCAGTTCCTAATGGCAGGCAACATGGGCCCTCAGGACTGGGTGGGGAGTAGTCCTCAAGGGACAAAAAGGGAGCAGGGAGTCACCAACATACCATGTAGTGGTCTCTACTATTATGATGATTATAAAGACAGCTGGCACCCACTGTGTCCCATCCCTCAGGAAGTAATCTCCAAAGGCTGTGCCATGTGCACTATGGACAACTACTTATTTGTAGCAGTGGGGGGCTGCCAGCAGGGCGCAGATAGAGAGATGAAACCTTCCAAGAGAGTGTTCTGCTACAACCCCGTAACATCAATTTGGAAAGAGATCAGTCCTATGAACGAGTCCAGGCCCCACTGCAAACTGGCAGCCCTGCAGGGCTACATCTATGCAATCGGAGGGGAGTGTCTGTCTACCGTAGAGCGCTATGACCCCCGCTCTGACAGATGGACTTTTGTGGCCCCACTGCCCAATGACACATTTGCTGTGGTCCATCATGTCACAGTGTGCAATGGGGAGCTCTTTGTTCTAGGAGGAACACTGCGATACACAATGTTGCGTTACAACCCAAATATCAACGTGTGGAGGAAAAGCTCAATAACGGGCAGTAAAGAGAGGACCACCGAGATAGTGGGAGTGAGGAACTTCCTATATCGCTTTGATGTCAGCCCGCAGCTAGGCATCAGTGTGTACCGCTACCACACTGTGGCACGACTATGGTACGAGTGCTGCACCAAACGCCTTGACCAATGCCCTGCCTTCCAGTGTGTCGCCTTGGATGACACCATCTACTGCATGAGCCACCAGTTCACCATGAGCTTCTTGGCTGATGAGATCTCTCCAAGATTTGTAGCAGATGATTTGAGTGTCCTCTCTGGAGCCAAGGGCATCCTTTTCCCGTTTGTCCTCTCACTTCCTGATACGAAGGCTCTCCAGACTAATGTGTAACCAGGAATGCTTCTCCTCAGCACAGACAAGGACAGAGCAGTGAGGGAGTATCTAATTTACTTATGCACCAAGGCCATTTTTCAGAGCTGAGTGTATGCTACTGAGAAGCACAGCTGTCTTAATCAGAGGCAATGAAAGTAAAATATTAACGTCATTAATGGTAATTCGATTACTGCTTGTTTAGATATATTCAGGGTACACTGCCATAGAAATTCTATGTATTTGTGAAGGTGTTTTGTTCTTTTAATTTTCCTCCTGCCTTGCACTACATTACTCCTAAATCATGCAAGATGTGCACTTTCTCCCCTGTAATAATTCATAAAAAATTCTTAAGTTAATTCACTCTAGCCATAATGCTTTGGAGCAGTGGGGTAATATAGTAATAATCAATCACAGTTGGTTACTGTATAGGGAACAAATATTACTCACACAGAGGACTGGACTCAATACAATTATCCACATGTGATCTATAAATATGACATGATGTAAAAGGTTGTGACTTACAGCATAATGTATGTGAGCTTCAATAAACAAAAGTAATTGCTACTTTTGAATCTCTTCCAAGATTGGAGCATAGTATACGCCTGATTTCTGCTGTTGTTTTCAACATTGTTGATATAAGGATAGCACTGAACCATGTTCAGTTATTCATGTACCAAAATAACGAATGACTGTAATGAAAGTACAAATATTTATCCTTACATTTGTACAGTATTAATCAACAGAAGAAAGAAATATGCAGATTTCAATGAAGGTTACTTATCTAAGCAGTCATACAACTCTGTTGAAAAAAAAAGAACTGAAAGCATTTTGCGCAACAATGTGCTAGCTATTATGTCATGTGGTTAAACATTATTAAAATGAAATTCATTTTCTTTCCAAACAGTGAAGATTTCCAATGATAAGTCATCAACAATCTAACAAACAGAGCTCTGCTGTGTGATGTGTCGTTTCTGACAGCAGACTTCATCAATGCATTTGTAGGATAGATGTGACTGTTAATGGATGTGTTGCGTAATTTCATCGACAATATACATATTTGAATTAAAGTATAATTCTTTGTTCATTTTTTATCAAGCTGTTTGTTCTTACAAAGAGCAATCATAGACTAAGAACAACAGTAAGTGATACAGCACCCTCGTCTGGAATTTCAGTTTGTGACATGCCGCTATAGCGCCATCATGTGGTTTGGTCTATATATATATATATATATATATATATATATATATATATATATATATATATATATATATATATATATATATATATATATATATATATATATATATATATATAGTGTGTATATATATATATATATATGTGTGTGTGTGTGTGTGTGTGTGTGTGTGTGTGTGTGTACACTGTATATATAGACTGTATATATAGACTCTGTGTCTGAATAACTAAACATGAAAGTGTAATTTGCACTGTGTATAGCATAACCAATAACACATAACCTACCCTTCTTCTGACTCACACAAAATCAGCAGTGCACTTAAGTATTGAGATGAGTAACAGAGAGGCAGGCAAAGGGCTTCAGCTGCACTGGCTGAGGCAGCAGCAGAAGAGAGACGCAGATGGTTGACCATCAAACATAAGCATCTTTGATTCCTCCTAATTAAACACTTTGATTCCCTGTAATTAAACACCTAATGGAATGGTCCCCTTAGAGTTCCCCTTACATGACTCATGGCTCCTGATTTGAATGAATACCCAAGTCAGCTCTGACATCAACACTTTCTTTGATTTCAAAGTACCTAGGGTAGGGCACTACTAACAGCCCTTTGAGTAGCAAATATTAGATAAGTGTGAAGAAAAATAATTTACATGTGATTATCCTAAATTATCAGATGATTTGCGGACTCTCCATCCCTCCCTCTCCTGCATATACACACACACACACACACACACACACACACACACACACACACACACACACACACACACACACACACACACACACACACACACACACACACACACACACACACCCACACACACACACACACACACACACACACACACACACACACACAGAGGAAGAGAGAGCCTAGACTTTAAGAGATTATAATGAGACTCCTGTTTAATTTTTACGTCTTTTGATTTCCCAAATGTTCTGCTCCATTAAATGTTTCATGCCTCAGACTAATAAAAAATGTAACTCTCAAACAGCACCACATTGAGTTTGGCCCCTGAGTATCTAAACAGCTTGTGAGCCTGAGCTCTGTGTCTACACCCAAGAGAGGGGAGGGAAGAGGCTGGCGGAGACCGAGCTGTCTTGGACCTGTCTACAGGACTGCTGTTTCATTTCCAGGTCCTTGTTGTTCAGATTGGCAGGATGGAGCTTGCTGGAAAGGTCACGTGGCACCCTGGCTAAGCGGGGCTGGCAGAAAGCACTTAGTGGGTGCCTCTGGTACGCTGTCCTGTACACACTTAGCGTTGAGAATGGGGACTACTGCTGGTCCAGATGAACCTGTCTATACTCCACCAGGCCAAAGTTAGTTGGAGGTAGGAGGGAGAAGGAAGGGAAGGAGAGAGAGCTCAGCTGTTACAGTGATGCAGTCATTAGTTACAATATATCTGTGACATATTTGGAATAATCAAAGGCCATTTGTTCTGCCTAAACTTTAACTGTGGAACACTACTTATTTTTTTCTTGACTTCTTTTATTTACTTGACACCAGTTTGTAATTACAGCTGACAGGATTGGATAACGGTGGTGGTCAGACTTCTCTGGCATCCTCGCCAGCCTGTCTGGATGCCAGGAGCACAATGTGGGCAGGGTGGAGGAGCCCTGGCGCCTGTACATCTCATCATAGAGGGTGACCAGGTAATGGGAGGGCAGCGTGCCGTGGTGGGAGAGAAGCAGCTTGGCAGCAACGCCCTGGAACACACCACAACACACTATTATTCTGGTCATCATGGCTTTAAAACAATAACAAGAGGGCACACTGTTTCTTTGATTGATTAGCTCATTATCTCGGGGGATGCGAATGGTCTAGGTTTGGATTTTGCTCTAACAGACTTTTAGACCCAACTTCACTAGCTTTTTGCTAATGCTAATAACATCATGATCCTGCTGTGTAAGGCTGACCTCAGCTTTCCACAGCGCCATTCGTCTCACGATGACATCTGGCCCTCTGTGGCTGGTAGTCTGCACAGTTGGTGCTGTTGGCTGTCTTACACTCTCGAGTGAACTGTCTTGGACAGACAAGGTAAATTGACAGGAAGAGGAGGAGGAGAGAGAGAGAGGAGGATGAGAAGAAGAGGGAATGCTCAGCCACTTAAGCTTGAGCCCAGCATGAGCTCAGCAAAACTCACACTTCACCATCGATCCATGGTGTTGTAAAGTATTTCTAAAGTTATCCCTCTAGTCAGATCCTGAAGCAGCAGCCCATGGCCCTGCTTGGCATCAATGCAATTAGATTGACTCTCAAGTCTCTCACACTGGGAGTCTGTGCTGATGTAGATAGCTTAAATGAAGCCCTCTAATCATTTTTGTATAGATTTGCAAACCAACTGAGAAGCAGCAGAACCCTTGGAAACCAGCCATTGAACTAGTTTGTTGAAGATCTTTGGCTACAGAAAGCAGGAGATACAGCACATTCTCACATTCAGTGCAGGTTTTTCTTGGGAGAATCTCATTTGGATAGAAAGGAAAGGCTGCTGTGCCCACACTTTGCTGTAATTAAAACTCTTGATAATGACTGTTGATGACTCTTGCCAAATGTTGCATTATTTGATGAATAATCAACATTCATCACAGGCAATGCATAATACCAACAGCAATTAATTGAAATTCGCTGAAAATCCCCAAATAAACGTTGATTATAGTAGTAGTTTATTTTAAAGGGACCATTTGCAATTTTTAAACAAATTTCAGACAGCGAATGTTTGCAACAGAGTTAGCTAAGCATAACTAATTTGCATCGGCAGTCCTAAGTTAAGTTAACTAAATAAATAAAACACATCACTCACACAGTAGTATAGTGAGATATTTAAGTGATAAATACCCAAGAAGCTGGGGTTTGGAAGATATATTGGCACGGGTGTTGTTAAGCCCTAGACGAAGTGCCGATATATCCTCCAAACACCGGCTTCAAGGGCATTATCACTTTTATACAATGGGTTACCAACCAACATATTCAAATAATGATTGACATATTTTCATTAAAAACATTATTCTGATGAATTTATTTATATTCCACAAGATTTAGTCCTGACACAAATCTAGGGTTGCTACCCAAGCCGGCAAGTCATTCATTCTATTGGTTCTGTTGCTAGAGACGCGACTCAGTCATTCAGTCTTTTTGTTCTGTATCTATGGTCGCGACCCAGTTGTTCGTTCTTAATGTTCCATTGCCATACTGGCTGTTCTTATCCCTTGCTTGCTAGCTAGCCAACTACGACTAACTTACAATCACGTCAAAAAGTGCAGCCTGAATAACAGCAAAGTAGCTGCATTTGCAATTGTTTAAGATGTTTTCTAGTAACAGATTTCACCTGGCATAGAAAATTTGCTCACTCGTCAGGACACTGTTGTTCAGAGGAGATAGACAAAAACACAGCTAACACAATCACTTCAAACTGAAGCTGGAAAGACTGCAAACTGGCTGCACTTCGTATTGCTTAACGTTTTTTCAATTCATGATTTCGACTGTCTGAGAAACACTGCCTGCCTGTCTGTCTCGCCGCGACTCCGGACAGGTTCATTGCTATGGGACAGCTGGAGATCAAATTTGAATATTGAAACAATGTTGCAAATGTCGGAGGGACAGACAGCAAGGTTTATTCAAATCTCCGCTGTTGAAAACAAAATGTTAGTCTAAAAGAAATGTGAGATAATATCTAGATGTTTTTTTATAGTGGATATCAAGTTTATAAATTGCTTGGCTAAACTGATGAGACAGTGGATTGTGCACGTCATAGATTTAGCTGGTGGTAACTTGTGGAATAGACACCATCTGGAATGTGGTTTTAACCAATCAGCATTCAGGATTAAACCCACATGCATAAAACAGATTAAAACAAATACAGGAAACATAAAATAGAACAAATAATACCATATATACAGGACACTTGAAACTTGAGCGCAATAAGAATTAGTCAAAGTGTGCTGGATTGATACTCCTTGATCCACACTTTGATCTCCATGGAGAAGGATCTAAGTCACTAGTGCATAAGGTAGTGGGGAGGGAATTCCATTTCCTGATGCCTAGGGTGGAGAATGCTGACTCCCAAAAGTGTTTTTCTTCTTGAGGCATGACAGTTTCCTCTGAAAATGTAACATGTAATAGATTATAAACCCTACCTGCAGTTTCTCTTCCACCCAGTTTCCAATTTGAACTTTGTTTGCATGCCTCTGCTCTATTCTCCAGCCAGGTTGGGTCCATTTTCCTGTTTGCCCATACTGTACATGGTACTGAACATGGTGTCACATACAGCTGATCATGAACTGGTTTGGTCCTAATATCAGAGCATAGTTAGATCAAACAGAACGGATGATGGTGCATTCCTCCTGATCTTATTGTGACATAGGCACCAGACAGGAAGAGGAAGCTCTGTTGCTATGGATACAGCAAGCATTCTGTGACTGACAGACAGAATACGGGAGCAGTATTGGAGGCAAACAGAAGGCACAGGACCTGCATTATAATAAGACTTGCATGCAATACTTTAGAATGGTTCCGTATTATTAAATGTCAGAGAATTATGCAGCAGTTAGTCTATAGCTCATACATGCTATACATACTGTATATGTCTTAATTTAAAAAATAATGAATATTATTATATTTTGTGTAGAAATGAAAATGAATGCCTTAATTGATTAAAATAAGAGTAAAACATGTACTAAGCTGTGTAGGTGTTTATTTGCTTTCCCTTACTGTAAACAGAACAAAGTCACTTGCCAGATACATGAAAGAGAGATCAAACTTCAACATCCATTTCTCAAAGTGTTTTTACATAGCTTACAATACTATTTATAGCTTGTGTTGCAGACGGGAAGGTTAGCCAGCCCTTTTTGAAAAAATCCAAAAGTCCATGGAAGCCATCTGGAACATGATGCCATGTGACGTCCAGTCCCAGGTCCAACAGCCTCTTCCTGTATAGGATCCCATCATCCCTCAGCACGTCGTACTCACAGGTCAGGATAAAGGCCGGTGGGGTCAGACGGATAACAGCATCCTCCGCTAGGAGCGGCGAGACCTCCGGATCCAAACCGTCTTTGATTATGTGGTACACCTCTCCGTTGTAGTCTAAGGCTGAGTGTACCTGCTGGAGTTCGCCCCGCACCTTGCACTCAGGAGGGAGGTGTTCTGGGGAGAGCCACTCCTTGAAGGCTAGCCTCATCTCAGCAGGGATGTGGTTCCCCTCCAGCAGGTCCTGGCACACTGACGTGTCCCCGTTGAGATACTGCAGGAAGTAGAATGCCACCCGGCCACGGAACAATATGGGCACAGCATGATTCTGCTGGTACGAGGGCAGGTTGAAATCTGCCATCTGCAGAGCTGGGTAAATGAGGACCTGGGCACAGGGAGACAGCAGATGTCCATCTTTTCTCTTGGCCAGACGTTGGCATAGTGCAGCTGCCAGGTTTCCCCCAGCACTATCACCCCCGACAGCCACTCTGCCTGGGTCCACCCCGAACTCTGCCTCTGCCACAGACAGGAAGTGGCACGTTGCAGCGTCACAGTCATCCAGCTGAGTGGGGTACCGATGTTCAGGGGCAAGCCGATATCTAAAAGGCATGAGGGTAGAGAAAGGAGCAACATGTCAAGTCTTTGACAGCTTCACAGCCCTTTTCACTGCATTAATCTGCTTTGGAATCACATTTTGAGGCAGTGAGTCAGAAAGTAAAAGTTACCCAACAGAAATCACAGTGGTTTCAGCCTCCTTGGCAATGTGCCTGCAGACATCATCTGCAGTATCTAATCACAAGAAACAGAAAATGAGTTTTAGACTTAGTAAACAGAGGATGAACATTTCGCAAGACAAGCAATACTCCCAATCAGTAAGCCACGCCCGCCTGTCGGGAAAACAACATGTGGTTACCTAGGTTACCCCATTTGCTCACAGCAAAATCTTTACCTTTTTCAAACACAATTTTCTTGTTGTCTGCTTGTTTTAGTCAATTGCAAAACTACAGTTAAGAAAAGTACATGTCTAAAGATTACTTTTCCATATTGCCTACTCCCAAGCTTTCTCACTACTTCGAAGAAAGAAAAAAAAAAACTTTTCATGATGGTGCTAGCAACCATGTGAGTGAGTGCTAGCTAGCTACCAACCAGAAAATTAAGCTAGGCAAGACCAACACAAACAAACGGACTATACAGCTACAAGTAGTGAATAGAGTTACAAACCGACTAGACCAAACAAGTTAAATGTCTTACATGTCACTAAATGTTTGACACATACTTAGCTACAGTGCATTAGGAAAATATTCAGACCCTTTGACTTGTTCCACATTTTGTTACGTTACAGCCTACAGTGAGGGAAAAAAGTATTTGATCCCCTGCTAATTTTGCACATTTACCCACTGACAAAGAAATGATCAGTCAATCATTTTAATGGTAGGTTTATTTGAACAGTGAGAGACAGAATAACAACAACAAAATCCAGAAAAAACGCATGTCAAAAATGTTATAAAATGATTTGCATTTTAATGAGGGAAATAAGTATTTGACCCCTCTGCAAAACATGACTTAGTACTTGGTGGCAAAACCCAAAACAGAGGTCAGACGTTTCTTGTAGTTGGCCACCAGGTTTGCACACATCTCAAGAGGGATTTTTGTCCCACTCCTCTTTGCAGATCTTCTCCAAGTCATTAAGGTTTCAAGGCTGACATTTGGCAACTCGAACCTTCAGCTCCCTCCACAGATTTTCTATGGGATTAAGGTCTGGAGACTGGCTAGGCCACTCCAGCACCTTAATGTGCTTCTTCTTGAGCCACTTCTTTGTTGCCTTGGCCGTGTGTTTTGGGTCATTGTCATGCTGGAATATCCATCCATCCACGACCCATTTTCAATGCCCTGGCTGAGGGAAGGAGGTTCTCACCCAAGATTTGACGGTACATGGCCCTGTCCATCGTCCCTTTGATGCGGTGAAGTTGTCCTGTCCCCTTAGCAGAAAAACACCTCCAAAGCATAATGTTTCCACCTCCATGTTTGACAGTGGGGATGGTGTTCTTGGGGTCATAGGCAGCATTCCTCCTCCTCCAAACACTGCGAGTTGAGTTGATGCCAAAGAGCTCCATTTTGGTCTCATCTGACCACAACACTTTCACCCAGTTGTCCTCTGAACCATTCAGATGTTCATTGGCAAACTTCAGACGGGCATGTATATATGCTTTCTTGAGCAGGGGGATCTTGCGGGCGCTGCAGGATTTCAGTCCTTCACGGCGTAGTGTGTTACCAATTATTTTCTTGGTGACTATGGTCCCAGCTGCCTTGAGATCAGATCATTGACAAGATCCTCCCGTGTTGTTCTGAGCTGATTCCTCACCGTTCTCATGATCATTGCAACTCCACGGGGTGAGATCTTGCATGGAGCCCCAGGCCGAGGGAGATTGACAGTTCTTTTGTGTTTCTTCCATTTGCGAATAATCGCACCAACTGTTGTCACCTTCTCACCAAGCTGCTTGGCGATGGTCTTGTAGCCCATTCCAGCCTTGTGTAGGTGTACAATCTTGTCCCTGACATCCTTGGAGAGCTCTTTGGTCTTGGCCATGGTGGAGAGTTTGGAATCTGATTGATTGCTTCTGTGGACAGGAGTCTTTTATACAGGTAACAAGCTGAGATTAGGAGCACTCCCTTTAAGAGTGTGCTCCTAATCTCAGCTCGTTACCTGTATAAAAGACAACTGGGAGCCAGAAATCTTTCTGATTGAGAGGGGGTCAAATACTTATTTCCCTCATTAAAATGCAAACCAATTTATAACATGATTTTCTGGATTTTTTTGTTGTTATTCTGTCTCTCACTGTTCAAATAAACCTACCATTAAAATTATAGACTGATCATTTCCTTGTCAGTGGGCAAACGTACATGTCCCGGCTGTTTAAAGGATCGGACCAAAGCGCAGAATGGTTGTAGTTCCACATATTTATTATTAGAGAGAGAAATAACACTACTCAAAAATTAACAACCCACAAACACAACTTGAAAACCCCCTACTTAAACATGATCTCCAATTAGAGACAACGAGGACCGGCTGCCTCTAATTGGAGATCATCCCAACAACCCCAAAAAAGACATAGAAACCTAGAAAACCCACATAGAAACAGATAAAAAAGAAAACCACCCAAATACACCCCCCTGTCACGCCCTGACCCCTCTACTCTAGAAAATGACATCTTACAAGGGTCAGGACGTGACAGTACCCCCCCAAAGGTGCAGACTCCGAATGCAAAAAAAACAACAACAAAAAACAACCACAAAACACAAAGGGAGGGTAGGGAGGTTGACAAATGTCTATGACGGCTCTAGTGCTAAACCCAGAACCTTACTATCCCGCCGATCCTCCAGCAGCGGAGGTGGCTCCGGTTCAGGGCGTAACCCCCATTCCGCCCGCAGATCCCTCCGCTTCTGTAACACCGGACCGTGGATCGTTATCGGAGGAATCGGACTGTAGATCATTACCGGAAGCTCTGTGCTGCAGACTGCCACTGGAGGATCTGGGCTACAGACCGCAGCTGGAGGTTCTGGGCTGCAGGCCGCCGCTGGAAGGTCTGGGCTGCAGGCCGCCGCTGGAGGTTCTGGGCTGCAGGCCGCCACTGGAGGTTCTGGGCTGCAGGCCTCCGCTGGAGGTTCTGGGCTGCAAGGCCGCCGCTGAAGTCTCTGGGCTGCAGACCGCCGCTGAAGGCTCTGGGCTGCAGACCGCCGATGAAGGCTCTGGGCTGTAGACCGCCGCTGAAGGCTCCGGGCTGCAGACCGCCGCTGAAGGCTCCGGGCTGCAGACCGTCGCTGAAAACTCCGGATTGGGGAGCGTCGCTGGAGGCTCCAGACTGGGGAGCGTCGCTGGAGGCTCCGGACTGGGGAGCGTCGCTGAAGGATCCGAACTGGGGAGCGTGGATGGAGGCTCCGGACTGGGATGCGTCGCTGGAGGCTCCGGAATGAGGAGCGTCGCTGGAGGCTCCGGACTGAGGAGCGTTGCTGGAGGCTCCGGACTGGGGAGCGTCGCTGGAGGCTCCGGACTGGGGAGTGTCGCTGGAGGCTCCGGACTGGGATCCGTCTCAGTAGGTTCCGGACTGTAGGCCGTCTCAGTAGGTTCCGGACTGTAGGCCGTCTCAGTAGGTTCTGGACTGTAGGCCGTCTCAGTAGGTTCCGGACTGAAAAATGTCGCCGGAAGCTCTGGATGGGGACTATCGCCGGAAGCTCTGGATGGGGAACTGTCACCGGAAGCTCTGGACGGGGAACTGTTGCCGGAAGCTCTGGACGGGGAACTGTCGCCAGAAGCTCTGGACTGTGAATGCGCACTGGAATCCTGATGCGTGGGACTGGCAAGGCTGGCGCCAGACTGGTAACACACACCTCAGGACGAGTGCAGGGGGCAGGAACAGGACACTCTGGACTGGGCATGCGCACTGGAGGTCTGATGCGTGAGACTGGCCTAGGGGGCGCCAGACTGGTAACACGCACCTCAGGACGAGTGCAGGGAGCAGGAACAGGACACTCCGGACTGGGCATGCGCACTGGAGGTCTGATGCGTGGGACTGGCCTAGGTGGCGCCAGACTGGTAACACGCACCTCAGGGCGAGTGCGGGAAGGAGGCACAGGACATACTGGGCTATGGAGGCGAACTGGAGACCAGGAATGCTGAGCAGGCCTACTCCTTCCTGGCTGAATGCCAATCTTAGCCCGACACCAGTGAGGAGCTTGCACCGAGCGCACCGGGCTGTGAGTGCGTATGGGCGATATAGTGCACATCACACCATAACCCAGTGCTCGTTCAGTCACTCGCTCCTCAGCACGCCCACGCCGCAGCGCTCTCAACGCCAGCACCTCTCTCCGGAATCTTGCGTCAAACTCTGTGCTCGACTCCCTGACTGGCTCCGGTTCACTCCTCAGCTCTCCACGGTAAGCACGGGAAGTTGGCTCAGGTCTCACCCCTGACATTGCCAAACTCCCCGTATGCCCCCCCAAAAAAATGTTTTGGGGGGCTGCCTCTCACTCTTGCCTCTTGGTGGATATAGCGCCTCGTAGTATCGTCGCTCCATTTTTGCTGCCTCAATTTCCTCCCTCGGGAGGCGATACTCCCCAGCCTGACTCCAAGGTCCTTTCCCATCCAAAATCTCCTCCCAAGTCCATTCTTCCAGCTGATCCGTACCACGCTGCTTGGTCCTTTTGTGGTGGGTTGTTCTGTCACGGCTGTTTAAAGGATCGGATCAAAGCGCAGAATGGTTGTAGTTCCACATATTTATTATTACCGTGAAACGTTTGCAATACACCAATAACTTGAAACAACAAAACAACAAACCGTGACGCAGAGAGAAATAACACTACTCAAAAATGAACAACCCACAAACACAAGTGGAAAAACCCCCTACTTAAATATGATCTCCAATTAGAGACAACGAGGACCGGCTGCCTCTAATTGGAGATCATCCCAACAACCCCAACAAAGAAATAGAAACCTCGAAAACCCACATAGAAACAGATAACAAGAAAACCAGCCAAAAACACCCCCTGTCACGCCCTGACCACTCTACTCTAGAAAATTACATCTTACAAGGGTCAGGACGTGACAGTACAAAATCAGCAGGGGATCAAATACTTTTTTCCCTCACTGTAGCCTACTTGGACACCGGCTCCCCACAATTTCCCACAACACAGGGCTCTTCTCACAGGCTTTATTTCCGTATGTGGGAGCATTGCGAACCAGATGTTGGGATTATTGACCCGATTACATGTAAATTGCATAACACAGCAGCTTTTCGTCATCTTTTGGTACAGTATTTCTTTATAACAAAACAATCAACAACGAAGTTGGCTCTTTTACACTGGGGTCAATGGGAAATAATGTGTGGGCGTGGTCGAGGGGAATTCCTTATTATTACGTGAATATCGACTTGGAGTATATCATCTAGACATTATTTTTGTCTTATCATATTACCCAAACTGCCCAACACCCATCCTCCTCCATGGAAATACACCAGGCCCCTCCTCAGGCCCAGTGAGCCAGTCGTGGGCTCATACACTCTGACTGGCACCTCAGAGAAGGTCAGGTCTTTCACACGTAGGCCTGGGGGAACTGGTCTTATATGGACCAGGAACCGTCTTCTGAACCACCTGGTGAACCTGACCTGATGACACAGACCCAGACGGTCCAGGATGCGGCCCTGACAAGACAGAGAAGGGGGGGTGGCATATCTTATTAAAGGACTAACACATTGTATGCAGCTTTATTCAGGTGGCTTAGCCTATAGCCTATCTTAGAAATAGGGTCAACACGAACCATTGTGAGCTGGAATATTTTTCAATTTCAACAATATAGCTTTTCTTGTTACTTGCACATTAAACTACAATGAATGCAACAGCTCAGTTAATTTTAAGGAGCCTCTTCACACTTACTAAACGTTGGAGAAATACGGTCTGTGACTCAAATGTAAACTTGGATACTTGCTACGTCTCGACCACTACCCCCAGAGGTTGCGCACAACACTCATCCGACAGTTGCCCACCTTGATGCAGTGCAGTGTATACAGAATTGTCTCGATGAGACAACACTCCTACTGTATATACAGTACTTTTTCCTAATATTTTAGACTTATTTTGAGTTTTTACCTGAAATTGCAGTAACAGCCTGTTACTTTCTGAAATATTGACAGTAGCTGCCGGCTGCACTGAGCCACGAAAAAAATGGAAGCCCATCCCCAACATATATATAACTGTGTTGGATCATACAAATAGGATATGTTTTTTCATTTGTAACGTTGTGTGGTGATTTCAGAGGTGGCATCACAGGTCCCAGAGTAGTGGGGGGGGGGGGGGGGGGTTGTTTTCATGGGTCACAGATTTTTCTTCTGATTTGGTAGTAGGCTAATTTAACCAACTCCGGACCATAGTTGTAGAGTATGACATAGTCATAAGAATGTTTTTAAAGTTTCATATGGGCAATGATGGGACCAGATCATTGTTCTAATCAGGTCATACAGTAAAAAAAATCCTGGCTCTCGGGAGGATGAAAACATTCACATTTTCTCAGAACACAAATAAGTGGGCCTATTTTAGGCTATAAATACATAGTTTAGGCTATAAAAACATGATGTTACATTTCAGGTCCAGATGGGATCAGAGCGCATAGGCTTCTCTAGGCTACCTGCAGCTGTGGTTATCAGTAGGCTATCGCTGATCAGACTGAAGCACAGACTAATTGTGCATGTTGACAAATCATGCGGCATGATATGTCAACAATCATATGGCTTCCATATAAAACAGCTCTTCACAGTGAATTCACTTATACCCACATTTTCAGTTGCAAATGGATTTCACCACGTAAGGATTTGCATGATGTTGATAAAAATTAAGCCTGGTTTACGTTTAGATTACATTTTAGTAATTTTGTTGTAACATTGTAAGGTAGGTCTACTGTACTTTTACATTCTCATGAGCGGGTTAATTGTTCATTTTTGATAAGTTAACGGTACTGAAGACATCCATTATAGCAATTCTGTGCTTTTGTCTTGAAGCTAAAGTGTAGCCTACAGACAAGAAAATAAATCCTGTAATTGTCTGCACATACATGCTTGTGAATTGTTGCATTATTCAAGAGTGTAATATGTTTTGGTTGCATTATTCAATAGTGTAATATGTTATAAAAGAAAAGTTTCTGTCAATGTTGAATTGTGCTTACTGTGATATTTGCGGTCAATTTGAGCTGAGGACTAAGAATGTCTGTTGCCAGCCACAATGAAACGTAAGGCAAGGATGTAATGTGAATTGAAAAGTAGAATTCTCTTTCGCCACCCCGCTCCTCAGGCTCGCCTTCATATCTCGTAGTGGGAATAGGGCCATAATGACACCATGACACAGTTAAGGTTTTACCAGTAGGTGGACTTTGTATTGACTCCAATAGAGTGGCAAGGAGGAGGAGGAGCTCTGTGGACCATTAGTGTCCGGAAGTAATTTAGCCATTCATTGTAGCTATTGGCACTCTGTAGAGTTGCTATGAGAATATGAAGGTTCAGAACTTTTGTGAAACATCACAGCACAGTGGAAAAATATAGGGCAGCTAGAGATAGATTGGAGGGGTTGAGAGTAGCTGAAGGATGGGACTAAAAACAAACAAAAACGAACTAATGTATACTGTGTCTGTATTATTGTTGTCCATTAGCTACTCCAATTTGGGTAGGGGTGGTAGGGTTAGGGGAAAATAATAAAGAACGAAAATATTTGAAATACATATATACCGAACAAAAATATAAACACAACATGCAGCAATTTCAAAGAAGATAACTGAGTTACAGTTCATAGAAGGAAATCAATCAATTTAAATAAATTAATTAGGCCCTAATTTATGGATTTCACATGACTGGTCAGGGGCACAGCCATGGGTGGGCCTGGGAGGGCATAGGCCCACCCACTGGGGAGACTGGCCAAGCCAATCAGAATGAGTTATTCCCCACAAAAGGGCTTTATTACATACATAAATACTCCTGAGCACCCCCACCCCCCGATATATGATCCCGCAGGTGAAGAAGCCATGAAGGTCTTGGGCTTGCATGGTTACTCATGGTCTGCAGTTATGAGGCTGGTTGGATGTACTGCCAAATGTTCTAAAACGACGTTGGAGGTGGCTTATTCAATTGTCTGGCAACAGCTCTGTTGGACATTCTTGCAGTCAGCATGCCAATTGCATGCTCACTCAAAACTTGAGAAATCTTTGTCATTGTGTTGTGTGACAAAACTGCACATTGTCCTCAGCACAAGGTGCACCTGTGTAATGATCATGCTGTTTAATCAGCTTCTTGATATGCCACACCTGTCAGGTGGATGGATTATCTTGGCAAAAGAGAAATGCTCATTAACAGGGATGAAACCAAATTTCTGCACAATTTGAGAGAAATATGGAACATTTCTGGGATCTTTTATTTCAGCTCATGAAAAATGGGACAAAGACTTTACATGTTGCATTTATATTTTTGTTCAGTATATATACATATTTACCCCAAAAATATATGGGGGATTGGAAATTATGCAGACAATTACATTGATACAAGCCACAATCTATTTGCAATATTGAAGCTGATCTACCCACTAAAAAAATGATATAACAATAATAATACTAATTAAGTCAGATTTAATCAATAGTCAGTTTAGAAAGGGTTAACGGCACAAGACTGTGTACATATGTGGCTGTGATGGCAAACTCACTAAATATCCTGTGTGGCTCAGTTGGTAGAGCATGGCATTTGTAGAGCATGGCATTTGCAAAGCCAGGGTTGTGGGTTTGATTCTCATGGGGGACAACTATGAAAATGTATGCACTCACTACTATATGAGTGTCTGCTAAATTACTAAAAATCCCATTGAGGAGAGAGGCTGTCACAGTTCCAAAATCTCGAATCTGCATTTAGATGTAAGTTTTATTCCCTGATATCAGGAGCTGGAGGTGAAAAGTTTGATTAAACAATTCAGAGACTGAAAATAATAAATCAGTGACAAATATTTAAAGAGACCGAATCGATATACAGTTCCGAAATCAGACAGCTGTAACTGTCAATAGTAAATCGAAGCTTAAAACGATGTTTGAGTGAACCTGAATCCCGAAAATGAATTGTGAAGTTGCTTCCGGACACGGTAGACTCCTCCTCCTCACCAGTCCAAGCTAATACTGTGAAACTCTGCTGGTATGTCCTTACCAAAACAATGGAACGCCTGAATGACTTTGGCTTTTCATCATTTACTCAGACCTGTTCTCTTATCTACACACTTGAAGCTTTATCAGTGTTTAGATTACAGAGAAAGGACAAGCATCTTTTAAAAGAGCAGAGTTCTCTTTTAGTGTTCAAGTACAAGCATGTTTTTCTTTTCACCAAAGAGTAAGAATAATTCATTATTTCTACAGACTTGAACATGATTTGACTTGCATAAAACATAAAATAATAAGCAATAACAATTCCATAGATACTCACCACAATTGATATGCCAACAAACAAGCCATGAACTACATGCAGTTTCCCTCGATTTGCAACCCCTTGAGGAATGTCTGAATTCATCATCTCAGAGTACACTAGACCAATTACCAGAAGGAAGAAGGCTGCAATCACTGCAGCAAAGCCAATTATTAAAATTGCAGTGCTGATGTCCATGGTGCTGTAGTGCGATCCCAAGTAGGCTACAGTAGAAGTAAGTCATTAAGTGTGAATATGTTATCCAGCTGCTTGGGTTTCCTTGCCCCTCCTACAACTTTGTGTACACCCTGCTCTGACCTTGTTATATCTAGATGACTTTGAGTGCCAGTAACAAAGGAACATTCATCATTTTATTCAATGTATTTTATGGACTAAAGCAATTACACATTAAACACATATTTCACAATTAGATATTTTTATGAATATAGATTTGTATAAATACAATAGTAATAATTCCTTTTAAATGTCCTTTTAAATCAATCGTATAATTTATTGTGAAGCAGACACTGGTATCTGAACTTTTAATGTTAATCTGTAGATGGCAGTGATGCTTAGTGTTAGCAGACCATGTTCTCTGTCAGATAAGGTAGTCTAGACACATTTGTAATCAAAATGCATGGTATTTCGAATTGAAACAGTATAATGTGGTGTTGTTTACAAAACAATTTATGTTCATTATAATTCAGAATGAAATTTCTGAAAATACTTTGATGGCGTATTTCAATGCATTATGATTTGTAGCTCTGTGAAATGTGCACGAAAATGACAGCAACTGGAGCTGTTTTCTAGGACTAGTCAACCTTTTAGCCGTCCCAGAGAGTCTCTCAGCCTTTTTTCTGAGAAGCTGAGCCCAGCACAAAGCCGCCATTGTCAAGCTGCTGTCTTAAACCCATCCCAGTTTCTGAAAAAGCCCTCCATTCATCAGCTATACCGAGCAAAAATCACAGGGCCTGGCCCAAAAATCACAGACTGGAATCTTGTCTGCAGCCCATGAATTTACTGGATTTGTTTAGGAGGTATTTATGCAGGTCCCTAATTCTTACCTTGCCAAGTTTCTGGGACTGACCCATTTCTGTATTGTCACAGAGAGAGAGATGTGTTTCAAGTGACAGATCACTAGATCAGGGGTCTTTATGTCTAGTCTTCACAGCGCCCCATCTTCTCATGCATTGAAATGAACTTTTATCACATGAAGTAGTGTGTAATTATGTATGCCACCATTATATATGCCAAAAGCACCCCTTTTTCATGTCAGCTAGATTGACCAACTTTTACATCACACAGTAAAACCTGTGTATTTACCTGTAATAGGTAGGTCAATGCAGATAGTAAAACCTGTGTATTTACCTGTAATAGGTAGGTCAATGCAGATAGTAAAACCTGTGTATTTACCTGTAATAGGTAGGCCAATGCAGATAGTAAAACCTGTGTATTTACCTGTAATAGGTAGGTCAATGCAGATAGTAAAACCTGTGTATTTACCTGTAATAGGTAGGTCAGTGCAGATAGTAAAACCTGTGTATTTACCTGTAATAGGTAGGTCAATGCAGATAGTAAAACCTGTGTATTTACCTGTAATAGGTAGGCCAATGCAGATAGTAAAACCTGTGTATTTACTTGTAATAGATAGGTCAATGAAGATGTGGCCAACTGGGTTTGAACTCGGGTTACCTGGTCACCACTGTGTTAGCCCACTGAGATCAAGTCTAGACATTAGCTCAGGGAGCCCATGCAAGACTTAAGGTCTCAGGCAAGGTTACTCATCACGTGGGGGTGGTTCTCCAAAAAATCTATAGAGTATTCAGCACTTTATCTCCCACCGTATACACTTAAAAAAAAAGTGTATCAATATATTTTTTTACAAGCAGCAAAACACTCAGTCATAACAAATATCTGATACATTGTGATTATAGACAGAGAGATAGAAAGATACATGTAGATACATGTAGAGAGAGAGAGAGAGAGAGAGAGAGAGAGAGAGAGAGAGAGGCAAGAGAGAGAGATAGTGTGTGTGTGTGTGTGTGTGTGTGTGTGTGTGTGTGTGTGTGTGTGTGTGTGTGTGTGTGTGTGTGTGTGTGTGTGTGTGTGTGTGTGTGTGTGTGTGTGTGTGTGTGTGCGTGTGTGCGCACGTGTGCATGTAAAATCAAATAAAAATGTATTGGTCACATGCACCGAATACAACAGGTGTAGACTTTATTGTGAAATGCTTACTTATGAGCCCATTCACAACAATGCAGAGTTAAAAAGTAAGAAAAAGACTTGCTAAATACATTTTAAAAATAAGGAAATAGTAACGTAATAAAATAACAATGAGGTTATATACAAGGAGTACCAGTACCAAGTCATTGTGCAGGGGTACAAGGTAGTTGACGTAATTGAGGTAATACAGTATGTAGGTAGAGGTAAAAGTGACTAGGCAATCAGGATATATAATAAACAGAGTAGCAGCAGCATCTTGTGTGAAAATGTGTGTGTGTTTTTTTTTACTTTGATACTAGTACTGTGGATACATGTGATGTAACCAAGTCCAACCAGTTTGGGTGAATGTTGTCTCATCAAACTATTCAAAGTAAGCTATCAAAGTAGGTTATGGCACTTCTCAAGTGCATGAGAAACTTATCCAACTATTATTTCCCAGAGAGTGTGACAGCTTGAAGGAGAATTGAGAAACATTGGCACATCTCAAAAACCGTAAAACCAAGCATTTAGCTCACTGTAAACAACTTAGGGAGGAAGAAAATTCTTGATTTTAATAGAGGACTGAAATAGTGAAATATGAGTTCACGGCATCACAGCAGTTGTGGCAGACGCGTCTCGGGGCTGGGTAGAGATAAAACCAGTCACAGTCGACACACAGTAAAGCAACATATTCCTCACCATTCAACCTGTCAATCAGGATTAATGGTCTTTGAAAAAACTCCCTTCAGATCGCAGGTCTTTTTTTCAACACTGCGGGGACGGGTAGTCAGTGCGCTATAAAGTAAGCTATCGGAGTCAGAGGCGGTAACGTCCAAGGATAAGAACACAACACACTTGTTGTGTGGACGATTCAGTAGCGCATGCCTTCGGAGACACTCTCGCCTTCTTTAGGTTACTTGAAAAGTAACCGCGGACTACCGGTGTAATATGGTCATTAGTCAAAAATAATAGTTTGCCAATAACCTGAATAATCGATAAACATGCCAGAGCTCCGTATATTGACGCATTTCTGAGCTTGGGACATAATAGCCTAAATGTAATGAAACATTGACTTCAAGTGCTGCAGTTGGCTAGTTTGAGTTTGGTTTTAACCAGCTATTTACCTAAAAACCGCTCTGCCAAGGACATCACGATTGGAGGATATCGAACTTGTGTTTGTGTTCGAAAAATTTAGAGAATTTAGATTACTGTAAGAAGAAGTAACATGGATTTTAAGTGTTTGAGCTGTATAGTGTTTTTCCCCATACACATTGTCTACTACATATTGAAAGCAAGTGTGTACTTACTGCTACCAAGTAGACGAAGAACGCTGATCAAGGAGGTGGTTCTGATCACAGGCGGGGGACGAGGTATTGGTCGTCACCTGGCTCAGGAGTTTGCCAAGCAGGGGGCTAAAAAGGTAAATAAAACACATGCATGCGTTTTGTTTCTGCACTTTATTAATTGTATTATGCAACTTGTTGAGCATCAAACGTGATTGGGTTCACTTAATCTTGAGCAATATGAGCACTCCTAAAATAGCCTATAGTTCCCCAGACCTGTGCATATTTTCATATCTTTTGAATTAGTACACTCATTGATTAGGCTACATGGTTATAACGATAACTGAGTTGATACCCTGAAGCCAACCTCTGAACACCTTCTGTGCGATACCTAGTCTTTTTTATGCACACTTCTTTCCATAACTATTATTTGTATTGACGTACTACCCCCCCCCCCCCCCCCCCTTAACCAAAAGCGCCATAGGTTTACATCAGGTAGCCTACATTGCAAGGGCAAAGACATTAGTTTGTCCACTTGTTCCTCCAATCTATTGTTTCCTCTGTAACATGAATAGGTCATGACCTTAGGAGTAGATCAGCCAATCAGATTCCAGGACAGGGCTCTAAATTTTGGCACAACAGGCTATTTAAATTGTTTTACCGTTATTTAACTAGGCAAGTCAGTTAAGAACAAATTCTTATTTACAATGACAGCCCTACACTGGCCAAACCCTGACAACGCTAGGCCAATTGTGCAGCGCCCTATGGGACTCCCAATCACAGCCGGTTGTGATACAGCCAGGATTTGAACCAGGGTGTCTGTAGTAACACCTCTAAGCACAGAGATGCAGTGCCTTAGACCGCTGCGGCACTCAGGAGTAGGGCTGCAGAAGGGCAAAAGTCTCCCTCTGACCATTTGACTGCTGACGTATTATAGTGACTCACGGAATGATTTCTGTTCAGCCAAAGCTCAGAAAAAGGAGTTATGGCTTAACATTGATATTGGATGAGATCAAGCATCATTAATGTCCAGAATAAAGTTTTATTGTTGCTGACAGCCAACAGGAGTTACCTTGATCAAGTGATATCACTTCTATGGAATTGGGATGAACTTTTTCAACTTTCTGAAGAAACATGTTTAAAAGCTAGTCACATAATCCTCACAGGAGAAATGTTGTAGTCCTACTGGGACTAGCAGAAAAACACTAACTGTGCCAAGTGCCTACACAAGACATCACATTGCCATAATAAAACACTGATTCAGATGTGTTTTTCAAGCAAACCAGCAAGGCAGAAACTAAACTTAACCTTAACCACACTGCTAACCATAATGCCTAACCCTAAACTTAATTTAAGACCAAAAGCACATTTTTGTTTTCATGAATTTCTACAATATAGCCAATTTTGACTTAGCAGCTGGCCTATCAAAGGAGAAATTGCCCAGTTCTGCCTCCAGGACAAGACTCATGACAATAAACGTCAACCTGCTACCTTACACTGAGTTTATTATTGAGGTGAAATGAAGCCCACAGAGGAAGATGGCATGTTTCAGCTGCCTCACCCATCCAAAATATGTATCCGTCAGCCAAAGCTCTTATAAATAGCCTGTCCCCACCCTCCTCCTTAACAAGAAACAGTCACTTATGCTTGAAATGCCCCAGTGACTACATTTACAGTCCCCGCCAGGCCGCCACTACTGGTCAGACTACCCACTATTCCAATTACAATCCAAACAGTACACAGCTGAGTGCATAGTGAGCCACCATAGTGTTCTGTTAGCTCTGAATTGTAATGGACAGAGCCTCAGACACACAGATGGAGACATAAGCGTTTCACAATGATTCCATATGAATACTACCCCCCCCATCCCACTTTATTTATTATTATTTTTTTTTTTTACAAATGAATAGCTAGTTGTATTTTCACCCATGCAACTTAGAGGAATAATTATAGCTTTATGAATTGTCATATGGAGCACCACATGTTGCAGTTTTTGCTTATCCTTACATTATGTGTCCAAGCTAAAAAAAAACATTTTAACTTTGAGTGCTTTGGCCTTGCTCTTCATCCTTCCATCAACATCTCCTCAGGGAACAACCCACAAAAGACCTGTGGCTTTTAAAAGTTATAATTTGCAGCTGCACAACAAAGGAAGTCACCATTCTTGTCAGGGCCCCATTGTTGGGTATTATCAAGGTGTGAAGGCTTTGAAAACAACACCTGCACTAATGTGCCTCACAATCACTCCCTGCCTAAGATATGCTAAAAGAAGTAGGACATTCATCACAAATAACCTCTAGGAAAGACTACCCCAGTTTGAGGTCCATTGTGATTGGCAGACGCAATTTCTCTATTCTCTCTAGTAGCTTTGGTGCTTTCACGGTAGGGAGTGCACTAGCCACAGCATTGATGAAAGAATGATGTGAGGTGAAAAGGAGAGACTGGTGAGAGGGGGATAGAGGAAGGTGAGGGGGGGTGAGGCCTTGTGTGTGTCGTCAAAAGAGCCGTTACAGAGTGAAGCACTAAAACAATAAACCACAGCAACTTTACAAAAGCTGAGCACCCAAGTTCAGAGAACAGAGAAAGAGGGAGGGGGCCTCCAGCACAACCACAATAAATGTTTCAGAGGTTGAAGCAACATATTCACATATGCTCTCAATGTACCCTATGCAATTCAAATATATTCCACTGGCATCCCAAACCAGAAATCCAAAATCCCCTTGGTTAAAAATGTCAGCATGTAGAATTTAATAAGGTACTTAGTGTGGCATTTTGTTTTTGCGACTCAATTTGTGGATCATAATATTTTGAACATGTGGAAGAAGAAAGTACAATTGAAGATAGTAAGAGATATTGGCATCTTTCTCAGCCCCGGCTACTCATTAGGAGAACTGGGAACATATGCCTCTACCCAGGTTGATAGTGGCTTTATACATTGGCAAGCTCTATATTGTGTGTGTGTGTGTGTGTGTGTGTGTGTGTGTGTGTGTGTGTGTGTGTGTGTGTGTGTGTGTGTGTGTGTGTGTGTGTGTGTGTGTGTGTGTGTGTGTGTGTGTGTGTGTGTGTGTGTGTGTGTGTGTGTGTGTGTGTGTGTGTGTGTTGGAGGCGGGAAGCACACTGCTCCCAGCTGGGTATTGCCCTGCAACTGACCCTGTTGTCTCCGCACTAATTAGACAGCGGTAGGGCAGGCGACTGCCTCCTGAACTCCCTATTTCCCCTCCCCGTGCCCCCTCCCTGTTAGCCCCTATCCCCTACAACTGGTGTGAAGAAGAGGGCTCATGCCCATCCTTGAATCCATTTTTTCCCTTGTGAAATATTATTGCGTTCTGGTGTAGGGATGTGGATGAGGCCCACCACATCGCCAGTTCATCATCATTGCACCCTGATACACCAACACTTGGTGATTTGCAAGACTTACTGTCTTTGAATAAATCATGTCCTTGAACAGACCATCAATTTTACACAATTGGTGAATGTTGTTTAATCTTGTCAGATATGGCACCTCAGACAGAGTAATCACTGGTTTATCAGAGATACTTAGTCACTCGATGTGAGGGAATTTAGAATTAGTTTTCCGCAGCACTTAGGCATTCTAAGCTGATAGCTCTAGATTTGGCCGGCCATTGTTTATCCTGAAGCCCCAGTGTGTTGGGACTGGCAGATAAGCATAATGAATTAAATAACAGGAGAGCACAGTGTGAGTGGTGATTTTTAATGAGAAATGTCAGGTTTGTTTGTTAGGATGAAATCCTATTAAAGGCTTTCAGTAATTTACCTAGACCCATCCATTCACCTCTGCTGATTACTCAAACTGGCTGGCAAACGAAGCAAACAAAAAAGCAATCTAAAGAAACTCAAACAAAGACCCATCCAGTGGAAAGCCAAACATTTTTTACTCTTGGAACTTGATCAAAACTGCATATCATGCAGATTGTGACCCTCCCGTATCTCCCCCAAAGCAAACATTTCACTTTACAGTCTTAATGCTCCCATTATGCAAGTAAACATAAGCCCATAGGGACTAGCTTCATTAAAACATTGGTGGGATCTGAATACACTGTCACAGACAGCTGCTCAGATTGCCCTAGATGTCGTGTTGCAGTAAAACAAGAAAGATAGCGGCAAAACCTTCGGCAAGCTAGCTATGCATGTTTGAGATGTTGAAATATGCATTTACTATCCTCCTATTCATTCCTAAAGAGATGAGTGGCTATAGCCTGGCTGTCTCTGAACTCTTCTCTATCAGGACAAGGATGTCACTGTGACCTCTGCTTGTGATTTATCTTCCTTATCTACATGTAGAATTAAGATTTTGTATTCACACAATATTGATATCATACTGTAAGGGTGGATGAAAGACACACACACACACACACACACACACACACACACACACACAGGATCACTTTCCAGAAGACTTTCTGCAAAAATATTAACCTTGGTCACTGGCAACCAGCCAAGCCCTACACTGGCCCCATCAGCACTTCACACACAAACTGTTTTCAGACTCCCTGACCAGAAATGACTGGGTTCATCTGCCCAACAGGCCGTGTAATCTCTTTGAGAATGTGTGTTTGAGAGATGAGGAGGGCTCACCCCCTGATTTCATTACCTTTCCCTGACCCCAAAGACTGACGGATCTAATTGCCCAATCGCTGCCCCCCACCTCCATCCTAGCCCATGTTCCCTGCTCAAATGACTGAGCTTAATTTACCCTCTCCAGGCTGATGAAGAGACGCTTCATTCACACTGCAACCCCACCCCCTTAATCTCGCTCTGAAACTATTTGTTGCTTCTAAACATGGCCTCTCTGTTCTCTGAATGAAAGGAACATTTTAACCAAATTATCTCATCTCATCCTAGGGCCAAATGCTGCAAACATGAAATGTCTGTATACTTGTTGAGAGCATGTGTCATTGGCATAGTTGTTTGGCTTTGGCTACCCATTGAATGTATTTTAGCCATGTTTTTCTCAGGATTTCGACAACAATACGTGTACAGATAGCTGATTGTTGACGGATTGTTGAAAAGCAAAATATCACTATTCATTCAGCTGAGCTAATTGCTCATATTTTATTCAGAGCATATTACACTATTATGCAATTTTATAAGCCTATTTTATAACCCTTGCTAATGTTTACCCTCTACAGGTGATCCTGTGGGGTCGCACAGAGAAGTGTCTGAAAGAGACATGTGAAGAGATCTCCCAATTTGGAACAGAGTGCCACTACTTCTTGTGCGACGTGGCTAATCGGGAGGACGTTTACAAGCAGGCCAAGGTGGTCAGGGAGAAGGTATGCTATTTAGATCTATTATAAATCCACATTTAATTTTTTACACAAATACAAAATATTGTTTGGAGCCAGTGAAACGCTCATGGGTCAAGGTTTCTCTCACTGCTGTTACTCCTGTCTACAGAACTGGCAGGGCTTCATCGTTTTTGAATTCCTCTCCCCATCTGACATACACTACCAGTCAAAAGTTTGGACACACCTACTCATTCCAGGGTTTTTCTTTATTTGTACTATTTTCTACATTGTAGAATAATAGTGAAGACATCAGAACTATGAAATAACACATATGGAATCATGTAGCAACGAAAAATGTGCTAAAGAAATCAAAATAAATTTTATATTTTTCAAAGTAGCCTTGATGACAGCTTTACACACTCTTGGCATTCTCTCATGCCTTTCAATTAACAGTTGTGCCATACAGGTTACAAACTAAATGGGAAGAGATTTCTGATGTACCAATTCCATGGCACATGGTTTATCAACTGGTACAAAAAAATACACTTGATTCAACACATTGAGTTTTTAATGTAAATTATTATATAAAATTCTTGCCACCAACAGAATGCTATATATATGGGGCATACAACAATCTCAGCGCTGTAGATTTTGCTGCGAAGAGACAGAATCAATAGATCATTTATTCTGGTATTGCCCCTATGTAGCTTGTTTCTGGTCACAGGTTCAGGAATGGTTAAAAAAATCACAACATGCACTTAAAATTAACCTTACAAATAGCAGTGTTGGGCGATTTGGAAAGCCATAGTCAGTCAATAAATAATATAATAATACTCGTAGGAAAGGTTTTCATCATTTACCCCTTTTCTCCCCAATTTCGTGGTATCCAATTGGTAGTTACAGCCTTGTCTCATCGCTGCAACTCCCGTACGAACTCGGGAGAGGTGAAGGTCAAGAGCCATGCGTCCTCTGAAACACGACCCAACCAAGCCGCACTGCTTCTTGACACAATGCCCGCTTAACCTGGAAGCCAGCCACACCAATGTGTCGGAGGAAACACCGTACACCCGGCGACCATGTCAGCTTGCGTGTGCCCGGCCCATCCACAGGAGTCGCTAGAGTGCAATGGGACAAGGACATCCCTGCCAGCTAAACCCTCCCCTAACCCGGACGACACTGGGCCAATTGTGTGCCGCCCCATGGGTCTCCTGGTCGCGGCCGACTGCGACAGAGCCTGGACTCGAACCAGGATCTCTAGCGGCACAGCTAGCAACTGCAATGCAGTGTCTTAGACCACTGTGTCACTCAGGAAGCCAAGGTTTTCAGCTTTAGCTCACAATCTGTGGATACTATATGATTAGACAGGTTAAAAAATTATATAAAACATCACAGCACAATTGAAAAATATATGGCACATGGAAACCAAACGCGGGTGGTCTATGGTGATAGGTAGGATTGGCTGAGAGTGGCTGAGGGGTAAATTAAAGAGCTTATGTTTGGTAATGTATTATTGTTATTTGACTGCTTTATATAAAAGTACCATGTATGTAAAATGTGTATTCAAAATGTGCATGCAAAATAAATGTAAAATGTATGTACAGTTGAAGTCGGAAGTTTACATAACCTTAGCCAAATACATTTAAACTCAGTTTTTCACAATTCCTAACATTTCATCCAAGTAAACATGCCCTGTCTTAGGTCAGTTAGACTCACCACTTTATTTTAAGAATGTGAAATGTCAGAATAATAGTAGAGAGAATTATTTATTTCAGCTTTTATTTCTTTCATCACATTCCCATTGGGTCAGAAGTTTACATACACTCAATTAGTGTTTGGTAGCATTGCCTTTAAATTGTTTAATTTGGGTCAAACGTTTCAGGTAGCCTTCCACAAGCTTCCCACAATAAGTTGGGGGAATCTTTTCCCATTCTTCCTGACAGAGCTGGTGTAACTGAGTCAGGATGTAGGCCTCCTTGCTCACACTCGCTTTTTTTCAGTTCTGCCCACACATTTTCTATAGGATTGAGGTCAGGGCTTTGTGATGGCCACTCCAATACCTTGACTTTGTTGTCCTTATGCCATTTTGCCACAACTTTGGAAGTATGCTTGTGGTCATTGTCCATTTGGAAGACCCATTTGCAACCAAGCTTTAACTTCGTGACTGATGTCTTGAGATGTTGCTTCAATATATTCCACATCATTTTCCTACCTCATGATGCCATCTATTTTGTGAAGTGCACCAGTCCCTCCTGCAGCAAAGCACCCCCGTGCTTCACGGTTGGGATGGTGTTCTTCGGCTTGCAAGCCTCCCCCTTTTTCCTCCAAACATAACGATGGTCATTATGACCATTTTTGTTTCATCAGGCCAGAGGACATTTGTCAAAAAATTTAGATCTTTGTCCCCATGTGCAGTTGCAATCCGTAGTCTGGCTGTTTTATGGAGGTTTTGAAGCAATGGCTTCTTCCTTGCTGAGCGGCCTTTCAGGTTACATCGATATAGGACTCATTTTACTGTGGATACTATAGATACTTTTGTACCTGTTTCCTCCAGCAACTTCACAAGGTCCTTTTCTGTTGTTCTGGGATTGATTTGCACTTTTCGCATTTGTCTCTAGGAGACCGAACGTGTCTCCTTCCTGAGCGGTATGACGGCTGTGTGGTCCCATGGTGTTTATACTTACGTAATATTGTTTGTACAGATGAACGTGGTACATTCAGGCATTTGGAAATTGCTCCCAAGGATGAACCAGACTTGTGGAGGTCTACTATTTTTGTGTCTGATTTCTATTGATTTTCCCATAATGTCAAGCAAAGAAGCCCTGAGTTTGAAGGTAGGCCTTGAAATACATCCACAGGTATACCTCCAATTGACTCAAATTATGTCAATTAGCCTATCAGAAGCTTCTAAAGCCATGACATCGATGTCCTAACCGACTTGCCAAAACTATAGTTTGTTAACAAGAAATTTGTGGAGTGGTTGAAAAACGAGTTTTAATGTCTCCAACCTAAGTGTATCTAAACTTCCGACTTCAACTGTATATGTAGCAGAAAAGCTGTAAAAAAACAACTAAAAGATATTTGTCCTCCAAAGAGGAGTACATTTTTTTTTTTAAATAAGGTGTGCCTTGTTAAAAGTTCATTTGTGGAATTTCTTTCCTTCTTAATGCATTTGAGCCAATCAGTTGTGTTGTGACAAGGTATGGGGGGTATACAGAAGATAGCCCTATTTGGTAAAAGACGAAGTCCATATTATGGCAAGAACAGTTCAAATAAGCAAAAAAAACAACAGTCCATTATTACTTTAAGACATTAAGGTCAGTCAATCCGAAAAATGTCAATAACTTTGAAAGTTTCTTCATGTGCAGTCGCCAAAACCATCAAGCGCTATGATGAATCTGGCTCTCATGAGGACCGCCACAGGAAAATAGGATTGCTGCAAAGAAACCACTACTAAAGGACACCAATAAGAAGAAAAGATGTGCTTTGGCCAAGAAACACGAGCAATGGACATTAAATGGTGGAAATCTGTCCTTTGGACTGATGAATCCAAATTTGAGATTCTTGGTTCCAACCGCCGTGTCTTTGTGAGACGCAGAGTAGGTGAACGGATGATCTCCGAATGTGTAGTTCCCACCGTTAAAGAGGTGGTGTGATTGTGTGGGGGTGCTTTGCTGTTGACACTGTCTGTGATTTATTTAGAATTCAAGGCACACTTAACCAGCATGGCTACCACAGCATTTTTAAGCGATACGCCATCCAATCTGGTTTGTGCATAGTGGGACTATCATTTGTTTTTTGACAGGACAATGACCCAAAATACACCTCCAGGCTGTGTAAGGGCTATTTGACCAAGAAGGAGAGTGATGGAGTGCTGCATCAGATGACCTGGCCTCCGCAATCACCCGACCTCAACCCAATTGAGATGGTTTGGGATGAGTTGGATCGCAGAGCGAAGGAAAAGCAGCCAACAAGTGCTCAGCATATGTGGGATCTCCTTCCAGGCTTTTGGAAAAGCATTCCTCATGAAACTGATTGAGAGAATGCCAAGAGTGTGCAAAGCTGTCATCAAGGCAAAGGGTGGCCACTTTGAGAATCTCAAATATAAAATATATTTTGATTTGTTTAGGACGTTTTTGCTTACTACATGATTCCATATGTGTTTTTTCATAGTTTTGATATCTTCACTATTATTCTACAATGTAGAAATAAAGAAAAACCCTTGAGAATGAGTAGGCGTGTCCAAACTTTTGACTGGTACTGTATAGATTACACCTAAATTGCAATGTCAAGATAAGATAAGCGTGTTGAGTATGACTGTCAGCTCTATCACATAACTTCACATGAAAAGAAAGTAGGTAGAAAAAAGTGGATAAATCCTCTTAATATAAAAACGTCAGTTTTGTTTCTAACATTAGTTTTGTTATTATTTTTCCAGGTGGGAGATGTTACGATCCTGGTGAATAATGCTGCAGTGGTCCATGGGAAAAGTCTGATGGACAGCGACGATGACTGTCTTTTGAAGTCTCAACATATCAACACAATGGGACAGTTCTGGGTAAGTGTTGTTGAGGTTTAGGAAGAGAGGTGTGTGTGCTTCCTTACAGTTATATCAATCTTATCATTCTCCAAAAGTGCTTTTATTGGCCAATGCCCCTTCATGTCAGTCTCAGCTTAATTTACAGGAGTGTTGGGGTATTTCCAAATTATAGGCTTACTGCTTTAGCCCGTAGGTAGAACATCAGAGGGCCTCTTTGTGTAAACCTATAGCAGTCTCTGTTTGAATAGAGATCAAACTTTCAGGTTGCATAAATGCAATCATCAGCAAAAAAAAAATGAAACTCAATCTGTGGCTCCACTTGGGCCTGCTTCCTCTGTGTGTCTCTTTTTCATGTGTATAACTGTACATTTTCCCCAATGCCCTCCCCCCTTCCTTTCTTCTCCCTCATCCAGACTACAAAGGCCTTCCTGCCACGGATGCTGGAGCTCCAGCACGGCCACGTGGTCTGTATAAACTCCATCCTGTCCCAGTCACCCATCCCTGGGGCCATCGACTACTGCACCTCCAAGGCCTCCTCCCTGGCCTTCATGGAGAGCCTGACTCTGGGCCTGCTGGATTGTCCCGGGGTGGGCTGCACCACCGTGCTCCCCTTCCACACCAACACTGAGATGTTCCAGGGCATGAGAGTCAGGTGAGCAAGCCTACAACATGGTTCTTCACAATCTAGTTTAGATTACACCACCACTACTGCCATGCACCATTTTCTTCATGCATGTATTGTAGTTACTGGAAAGCTAATCTCTCTGGGTTTTCTGGTCCTGTAGGTTTCCAGCGCTCTTCCCTCCCCTCAAGCCAGAGACAGTTGCTGAAAGGACTGTGGATGCAGTCAGGACTAACACAGCCTACGTTTACATGCCCTGGACCATGCATGCTCTCGTTATCCTCAAAAGGTAATGTCTCATATCATTTTGGCCTATTTAAAGTACATACAGTTGAAGTCGGAAGTTTACATACACTTAGGTTTGAGTCCTTAAAACTCGTTTTACAACCACTCCACAAATTTATTGTTAACCAGCTATAGTTTTGGCAAGTCTGTTAGGACATCTACTTTGTGCATGACACAAGTAATTTTTCCAACAATTGTTTACAGACAGATTATTTCACTTATAACTCACTGTATCACAATTCCAGTGGGTCAGAAGTTTACATACACTAAGTTGACTGTGCCTTTAAACAGCTTGGAAAATTCCAGAAAATGATGTTATGGCTTTAGAAGCTTCTGATAAGCTAATAGACATCATTTGAGTCAATTGGAGGTGTACCTGTGGATGTATTTCAAGGCTTACCTTCAAACTCAGTGCCTCAGACATCATGGGAAAATCAAAAGAAATCAGCCAAGACCTCAGAAAAAAAACTCCACAAGTCTGGTTTATCCTTGGGAGCAATTTCCAAATGCCTGAAAGTACCACGTTCATCTGTACAAACAATAGTACGCAAGTATAAACACTATGGGACCACGCAGCCGACATACCGCTCAGGAAGGAGACGCTTTCTGTGTCCTAGAGATGAATGTACTTTGGTGCGAAAGGTGCAAATCAATCCCAGAACAACAGCAAAGGACCTTGTGAAGATGCTGGAGGAAACAGGTATCAAAAGTATCTATATCCACAGTAAAATGAGTCCTTTTTCGACAGCAAGGAAGAAGCCACTGCTCCAAAACCGCCATAAAACAGCCAGACTACGGTTTGCAACTGCCCATGGACAAAGATCGTACTTTTTGGAGAAATGTCCTCTGGTCCGATGAAACAAAAATACAACGGTTTGGCCATAATGACCATTGTTATGTTTGGAGGAAAAACGGGGAGGCTTGCAAGCCGAAGAACACCATCCCAACTGTGAAGCACGGGGGTGGCAGCATCATGTTGTGGGGGTGCTTTGCCGCAGGAGGGACTGGTGCACTTCACAAAATAGATGGCATCTTGAGGAAGAAAAATGATGTGGATATATTGAAGCAACATCTCAAGACATCAGTCAGGAAGTTAAAGCTTGGTCGCAAATGGGTCTTCCAAATGGACAATGACCCCAAGCGTACTTCCAAAGTTGTGGCAAAATGGCATAAGGACAACATAGTCAAGGTATTGGAGTGGCTATCACAAAACCCTGACCTCAATCCTATAGAAAATGTGTGGGCAGAACTGAAAAAGCGTGTGCGAGCAAGGATGCCTACAAACCTGACTCAGTTACACCAGCTCTGTCAGGAGGAATGGGCCAAAATTCACCCATCTTGTTGTGGGAAGCTTGTGGAAGGCTACCCGTAACGTTTGACCCAAGTTAAACAATTTAAAGGCAATGGTACCAAACACTAATTGAGTGTATGTAAACTACTGACCCACTGGGAATGTGATGAAATAAAAGCTGAAATAAATAATTCTCTCTACTATTATTCTGACATTTCACATTCTTAAAATAAAGTGGTGATCCTCACTGACCGAAGACAGGGAATTTTTACTAGGGTTAAATGTCAGGAATTGTGAAAAACTGAGTTTAAATGTATTTTGTAAGGTGTATGTAAACTTCCGTCTTCAACTGTACATATCTTTCACTCATATGTAACCTCCTATCTCTACTTTCTCCACACCCTAGCTTCATGCCACAAGCTGCTCTTGAAGAGATCCACAAGTTTTCTGGAAGCTATACCTGCATGAATACATTCAAGGGGAGGACATAAAAACAAATTGTCCTGAATGTCAATACATATCAGAGGAACCTCACTAAGTCCGGAGGATGTTGAAGGGAAGTATCCATGGGCTACAGGACATTGGGAAACAATGGAAGCCTTTTGAAAGTATGCAGGAAAGTGTCTTGGAGACTTTAGCATACTGTATATTGTTGCTCCGACGGGGTAGATTTCACTTACACGCTGCTGGAACTTATCCTGGTCTCATTCTTGATCTCCTGTGTGTAGTTGGACGGACTAAATACCATTCACACATTGAGCAGAAGCCATGCGAAACTAGTCTGGATAAACAGCAGTTTTTTTTTCAAGTCTGTTTTTTATTATCCTTTGTTTTCTACCAATCATGTGTCTTTGAATGGAATCACATTAATAAATTGATGTTACAGACAACCAAAGTGTCTCTTTGTTCACATAGACTGGCGAATATCTAGTGAGTCGTCAACACAGCAGACCTAACCAGATGACATGATAGAGAATGATAACACAGTTATGCCAACCATGAGATCTCTGCACATGCCAGGCTGTGAAACAGCAAATGAGCAACATTAATTGGAAACGGAGCCATACACTGTTAACTTATACATTGTAAAGTAGGTTAGGGCTGGAATTCAATCCAAAACAATGCTATAGTGCGCTTGACATTTTAAATTGCATTTAAAAGCTGCATTTGTCAACTAGCCCCTTGGATTGAATCACGGCTGAAGTTGTTACATGCTGGAAAAAGGTTAATCATGAAACCATTAGATGTTTTATTGAGTAATCTAAAACAAGGTTCAAAAAGGCCTTGCAACATGTATCCCTGAGATCATCAAAGATAACCTGTCCAAATTACAGTACATGTGGTGTGGGGGAATACCTGATTTAGAAGAATGACTTTAATGATTAATGAATGGGCCTTGCTTCTGACTTTCACATACTGTACCATAGCATCAGAGGAAGAATGTACAGTTAGGTTTCCACTCCTTGATATGAGAGATAAACTTCACCCACTTAATGAAGTGATCTATAGTGCACAGATCTAGAGACCCAGAGCTGTGTTGTTGTGACATACTCTATGTCTGAGCACAAGTCAAGGCAAGCACACACACACACACAGCCCCGGGCCAACCAATAAGAGATGACTGTAAAAACGGGAATAGTGTCTGCCCTTTGGCTGCCAGACAAAGCTCATAAACATTCATTTGAATCCAAGCGAACCATAAATGCCCTCCTGTGCGCTCACGATAGGGCTGCTCATTGTGATCACTAGGTGACCCACACCAGGCTGGACAGAGGGAGAAAGGATGTGCTCTGCTGGGAGAGAACCTTAGCCTCTGTTAAGGGCCTGTTTTTCATTCCCTGAGTGGGCTATAGCTGTTGCGAAAGAGGAGGGAGAAGATAGAGGCATGTTGAGACAGAACTAGGTCGATGAGGGAGCCATGTAGTGCAAGTATGGTGGAAGAGGAGGGCTGAAATGGCTTGAGTCTCACGGGGCAGGTTCAGAGCAAGGTTAGCCAAATAGTGGATAAATCAGGGGGGGGGGGGGGGGGGGCTTGGAAAGACACACACTCTCTCTGAGCTTGATGGACCAGGTGGAAGAAGAGGGGTGACTAGGGTTGGGGTGTTGATGCATAGAGAGAGATTGAGAGAATTACAGTACAAGTTACACTATTTGATTGACCTCATCCAGAAAAACTCTACACTTATGACATTCTGGCATGAAGTAACCAAAGAAATAGGATGCAGAGCTTTGTAAAGTTACTAAAGTTTCAGTAATAGAAAGGGATTTGAGCTGATGAAGAATTCAGCACAGCTATTGTCTTAGATTCAAATCAAGACAATAGCTGTTTTGTGTTATTGGCTGTATGTTTGTTTATCCCATGTGTAACTCTGTGTTGTTTTTGTCTCACTGCTTTGCTTTATCTTGGCCAGGCCAGTTGTACATGAGAACTTGTTCTCAACTGGCCTACCTGGTTAACTAAAGGTGAAATTAAAAATTAAAAGTTTCAATCGAAGACAGATATAGTCCACTGTCCTCTAAACTCTCTTTCACAGCCTTCTCCTCCATCAGCAATCAGGAACTATTGTTGTATTTATCTTAAATTAACTGTAATAATCTGCCACATTTGTGCTTCACTTTAAAGCTGCAAGCCTAAGTGTATTTTCCTATATGATTTCCAAGCATTTGGAATTCCAACAGAAGGGCTCGGAAAGTCCCCCTCCAGTGATCCATTAAATATGTTATATGGATCTGGAGTCTATTTAGCTGGTTTTGCAGTGATGCCGAACGCATGCAAAATTCTGGGCAGTGGAGGATTCTGTCGTCTCTCACTTCTCATAATCCCATGGATCCCCTGACTCTGACTTTCCTGGCTGTAGGTTCCTCACAGCCCCCCCAAAAAACTCCTGATAAGTGCAAGGAGTACAATGAGGAATGGAATTATCCTGCAATAAATATTCTGACTCAATGCAGTCATTGTATTCCAATGAGAGAAACAAATGTCTCAGATATGTCCCAAAATAGGAGGACCAAGAGTTTGTATTACTTACTTGCTGCACTGCCTTATCCTATTTCTCTGTTCGTTTTTGTTAGCATTCTTGCCAGAATGATGCTATGTTCATCCATCAAGAGGCAGGTTGGTTGTGTGATAAAAGGTTCAGTACTAACCCCCAGCAAGGGGCCAACCTCCAGCCTCGGTTGGCCTGTCAAACAACAAGAAATATTGAGCAGCGGGTTAGAGGTCAAAGGACCAGTGAGCTCCGAGGGTGTCGAAGGCCAGTAAATGCCTTTGGTTATAGCTGTGGCCGAACACACACACTGTGGCCAAACTGTGTACACTGAAGGTGACCTGGCCAGCCACTCTGACAGTAATCAAGCAACTATACAGCTCCATGATGGCCAAATGTGAGTGCTTTCATTGCTTTACTACTTCATATACTACCTAACATTGATTGTTATTTGCAATTACTGCGTTTTTAATAAAAAGATTCAAGTTATCAAAGAATTTTCTTGATACTACTAAGTGACTGAAAAGTGGACCAATTCAATACTAAAAGACGTACTGAGTACACTCTTAGAAACAAAGTGGTATCTAGAACCTAAAAGGGTTCTTTGGCTGTCCCCATAGGAGAACCCTGTGAACAACCCTTTTTGGTTCCAGTCATAACTATTTTGGTTCCAGGTAAACCATTTTGGGTTCCATGTAGAGCCCTTTCCCCCGAGGGTTCTACTGTACATGGAACCCAAAAGAGTTCTACCTGGAACAAAAAATGGTTCTTCTTGGAACCAAAAAGGGTTCTCCTATGGGGACAGCTGAAAAATGCTTTTGGAACCATTTTTTCTAAGAGTGTAGTGTAATTCATTATTGGCTGTTGGCCACACAAAGCCCTACTGGTCTCCTAACAAACTGTGCAGAACACCATATCTTCATATGATCTTGTGGGGGTGGGGGGTGTGGGGGGGGGAGTTTGGAGCCACACTGCAAACTTCCTCTCCTCTTATCTCTTGTTTTTCATTAAGGTTTATTTCTGGAACAGCTTATCACGTGGGCATATCTGATCAGGAACAGCAACATTGTCACAGAGATCACAGAGAGTGCCGTGCCCAGCTGACAAGGAATTGCATAACGGAGTCTCGACTCTCGTGAAAGAAACTTGATCACTTTCAAGCGTCTCTGTGTTGAAACAGTCTGGCATAAAAGACCTGGGTTCGGTCAATCAACAATGTTTGCCATTTGTTTCAGTTTTTCTACCCTAACTTTGGATGGGATTTATTAATCTTTCCTGATATTAGCTAAAGGCATGATCTTCTAAAGGTCAACCTGAGAGGGGACTGGTGTGCGTGTGACTTTGAATGTTATGCTTTTGAACATTGACAGTTAACTGGAGAAAGTGGGAGGTAAACGCTCAGGGGCAAACAAAGCAAAGCCTTGGCAAACTGTTGGAGGGAAGGGTGTGTGTAGGTGAAACACAGTTCACACTGTGTGAATGGGCCGGGGATATTTATAAAGCCCACCAGGCATCACGTCAGGAGGCTAGGCTGAAAAATGTTGTTCCCAGATGGAGCGTCTCAGGCAGATTCTTTATTACTGAACTGCTTCCTTATATACTGAAACAACAATATAAACTCAACATGTAAAGTGTTGGTCCCATGTTTCATGAGGCAAAATAAAAGATCCCTTAAATGTTCCATACGCACTAAAAGCCTATTTCTCTCAAATTTTATGCAGAAATGTGTAAACGTCCCTGTCAGTGAGCATTTCTCCTTTGCCAAGATAATCCACCTGATGTGGATAGATTCTTGATATGTGGCATATCAAGAAGCTAATGAAACAGCATGATCGTTACACAGGTGCACTTTGTGCTGGGGACAATAAAAGGTCACTCTAAAATGTGCAGTTTTGTCACACAACACAATGCCACAAGTAGCTGACTGCAGGAATGTCGAACAGAGCTATTGCCAGAGAATTTAAAGTTCATTTCTATACCATAAGCCACATCCAACATCACTTTAGAGAATTTGGCTGTACATTTGACCGGCCTCAAAACCGCAGACCACGTGTAACCACGCCAGCCCAGGACCTCCTCATCTGGCTTCTTCACATGAAGATTCATCTGAGGAGGGGGAAAAGCCATTTTGTGGTGAAAAACGAATTCTTATTTGCTGGGCCTGACTCCCCAGTAGGTGGGCCTTTGCCCTCCCAAGCCCACCTATGGCTGCACCCCTGCCCAGTCATGTGAAATCCATAGATTAGGGTCTAATTAATTTATTTCAATGGACTGATTTCCTTCTATGAACTGTAACTCAGTAAAATCTTTGAAATTGTTGCATGTTGCATTTATATTTTTGTTCAGTATAGGTTACGCAAAGGTGCACAGAATCAGTGAACTCTACTGTCAGATCAGCCTCAGATCAGCTTCTCCCTGCTCTCCTGCTAGCAGCCTGCCTTGATCAAGGTGAATCACAAGTGGGTCAAGGGGAGGAGGATACAGTCTTTACCACAGGGCTCTGGGCAAAAGCAGGGACCATCTTAAAAAGCTTATGCACTCTCTCTCTCCAAATCACGCCAGCCAAGTCACGACTGAGTGAGACAGCAGATGTGAACTTTTGTGTGGACTTTTTTGGCCATTTGTTACTATTAACAGGAACGTTTGATGGAATAAATATCTCATTTTCTGGACTTACATAAAAAGGTGGTATAGTCAAACTGCACTTTTATTGCTGGCTTGGCATGGAAAACCTGTTAATCCATGCCAAGGCAATATTCCATAAACAAGGGCCTCTCACGTCCACGGCCTAAGCACTAGTCATGTGACCAGGGTTTGGAGGCGGCCTCTGTGAACTACACCTGAACCCAGTTAAATGGAAACAGCCCAAATACACAGAGTGCGTCATGATGAAAGCATTTCCCCAGAGAGCTGTTTGCTGGTGTTTTGAGGAGTGGATGTGGGTTATCAAGCAGTGCAGGACAGAAGAATAGCTCTTTCCCAGAGGAGTGAGTAGCTAAGATAGCTGTCTCGGCAGCAACATCACTGTGGAAAAAAACAGTAATTATAGAGGTGATAATCAAACCACTCTGGTACATAACCTGAGCTTCCCTCCGTTTTTCACCATTGGCTCTGGACTTCTCAAATTGTTGGATTTGGACAGTCCACGTTGTTGCACATGGCAGCAGCTACTACTTCACATTGGTTAGGCTAGCATTTCCACATCCCCTTTAAATATTTATTTTCTTTATTTAACTAGGCAAGTCAGTTAAGAACAAATTCTTATTTTCAATGATGCCCTAGGAACAGTGGGTTAACTGCCTTGTTCAGGGGTAGAATGACAGATTTTTACCTTGTCAGCTCGGAGATTCAATCTTGCAACCTTTTAATTACTAGTCCAACGCTCTAACCACTAGGCTACCTGCCGCCCCAAATACTGACAGAGAGGATAGGGTAGGAGAACGAGAACAGCTGAGCATGTATCGGGCATCAAACAGGAAAATGGAATCCAAACGTGGATATAAATTGATATAAATTGCACTAACAAATGTACTAAACGTATAAGTTTGTGCATTAAAGAACACCCACACAAAGACTGAGAGCTTACAAAGTGTGGGTGGTGTAAACAGAGCATCCTCCTACACATGATGGTCCACTGACAATGGAGGTGGTACAATCATTTGTGAAAGTGCGTGTGAACACATACTGTACATGTACATGCACGCCCGCACACGGATCTACACACACACACACACACACACACACACACACAAACACACATGGGTCTTTCCAACAATTCGGTGCCTTTTGAGAAATGTAACTTGGTAAAAAATAACTTTTCATTTCACCTAATTCTGTCTTAAAGACTTTCTGTGTTAAAGAGCACATTTTTAACTTCATAAAAAAACATGTATTCCAAGTTAATTACTATATTAAGTGCCTATTAAGTATCAAATAAAGTAACAGGGTTGACTGTAACAGGATGGACAATTTCATCTTAAATCAGCCATAGGGGGAACGTTAGCTTGTTGTGTGCAACAGGGAGTGGCATTTGAATGCATGCTTCAGAAAAAATCTAAAAGGCTTAATTAAAATATCTATGGGCAACAGGGCTGACGTGTTATTCTTGAACCACTCCGTTTTCCAACAACCACCAGAACATGACCAAAATGAGTAAATAAAATGAAAAATACAATTTTATTTGTGACATATGCAGAATACAACAGGTGTAAACCTTAATGTGAAATGCTTACTTACAAGCCCTTTACTAAATAAACTAAAGTAAAAAATGAAATGAAAAGTAACACAATAAAATAACAATAATTTATATAAGTCTATATACAGGGGCTACCGGTACCGAGTCAATCAGTGGGGGTACAGGTTAGTCGAGGTAATTTGTACTTGTAGGGGTAAAGTGACTGTGCATAGATAATAAGAGTAGCAGCGGTGTAAAAACAAAAGGGGGAGGTGTCAATGTAAATAGTCCGGGTAGCCATTTGATTAATACTAGTGAAGACATCAAAACTATGAAATAGCACATATGGAATCATGTAGTAACCAAAAAAGTGTAAAACAAATTGAGACTGACATGAACGGACATTGGCCAATAAAAGCACTTTTGGAGAATGATAAGATTGATCTAACTGTAAGGAAGCACACACCTCTCTTCCTAAACCTCAACAACACTTACCCCATTGTGTTGATATGTTGAGATTTCAAAAGACAGTCATCGTCGCTGTCCATCATACTTTTCCCATGGACCACTGCACCAGGATCGTTACATCTCCCACCTGGAAAAATAACAAAACAAATGTCAGAAACAAGAATGGCATTTTTTTATTAATATGATTTATCCACTTTTTTTCTACCTACAATCTTTTCATGTGAAGTCATGTGGTAGAGCTGACAGTCATACTCAACACGCTTATCTTATCTTATCCTGACATTGCAATTGAGGTGTAATCTATACAGTACCTGTCAAAAGTTTGGACACGCCTACTCATTTAAGAGTTTTTCTTTATTTCTACTAAACTCAGCAAAAAATAAATGTTCTCGCACTGTCAACTGCGTTTATTTTCAGCAAACTTAACATGTGTAAATATTTGTATCAACATAACAAGATTCAACAACTGAGACATAAACTGAACAAGTTCCACAGACATGTGACTAACAGAAATTTAATAATGTGTCCCTGAACAAAGGGGTGGGGGTCAAAATCAAAAGTAACAGTCAGTATCTGGTGTGGCCACTAGCTGCATTAAGTACTGCAGTGCATCTCCTCCTCATGGACTGCACCAGAGTTTCCAGTTCTTGCTGTGAGATGTTACCCCACTCTTCCACCACGGCAACTGCAAGTTCCCGGACATTTCTGGGGGGAATGGCCCTAGCCCTCACCCTCCGATCCAATAGGTCCCAGACGTGCTCAATGGGATTGAGATCCGGGCTCTTCGCTGGCCATGGCAGAACACTGACATTCCTGTCTTGCAGGAAATCACGCACAGAACGAGCAGTATGGCTGGTGGCATTGTCATGCTGAAGGGTCATGTCCGGATGAGCCTGCAGGAAGGGTATCACATGAGGGAGGAGGATGTCTTCCCTGTAAAGCACAGCGTTGAGATTGCCTGCAATGACAGCAACCTCAGTCCGATGATGCTGTGACACACCGTCCCAGACCATGACGACCTCCACCTCCAAATCGATCCCGCTCCAGAGTACAGGCCTCGGTGTAACGCTCATTCCTTCGACGATAAACGCAAATCCGACCATCACCCCTGGTGAGACAAAACCGCGACTCATCAGTGAAGAGCACTTTTTGCCAGTCCCGTCAGGTCCAGCGACAGTGGGTTTGTGCCCATAGGCGACGTTGTTGCCGGTGATGTCTGGTGAGGACCTGCCTTACAACAGGCCTACAAGCCCTCAGTCCAGCCTCTCTCAGCCTATTGCGGACAGTCTGAGCACTGATGCAGCGATTGTGCATTTCTGGTGTAACTCGGGCAGTTGTTGTTGTCATCCTGTATCTGTCCCGCAGGTGTGATGTTCGGATGTACTGATCCTGTGCAGGTGTTGTTGCACGTGGTCTGCCACTGCGAGGACGATCAGCTGTCCGCCCTGTCTCCCTGTAGCGCTGTCTTAGGCGTCTCACAGTACGGACATTACAATTTATTGCCCTGGCCACATCTGCAGTCATCATGCCTCCTTGCAGCATGCCTAAGCCATGTTCACGCAGATGAGCAGGGACCCTGGGCATCTTTCTTTTGGTGTTTTCAGAGTCAGTAGAAAGGCCTCTTTAGTGTCGTAAGTTTTCATAACTGTGACCTTAATTGCCTACAGTCTGTAAGCTGTTAGTGTCTTAACCTGTTATGGCTAGGGGGCAGTATTTTCACGGCCGGATAAAAAACGTACCCGATTTAATCTGATTATTACTCCTGCCCAGAAACTAGAATATGCATATAATTATTGGCTTTGGATAGAAAACACCCAAAAGTTTCTAAAACTGTTTGAATGGTGTCTGTGAGTATAACAGAACTCATATGGCAGGCAAAAACCTGAAAAGATTCCAAACAGGAAGTACCCTCTCTGACCATTCCTTGAGCTTCTTGGCTCTGTTTAAAGAAAATTTAGGATCTTTGCTGTAACGTGACACTTCCTACGGCTCCCATAGGCTCTCAGAACCCGGGAAAAAGCTGAATGATGTAATTCCAGCCGCTGGCTGAAAAACTTTAGCGCGTTTGGATAGTGGCCGGTCAGAGTACTATGAGACTCAGGCGCGTGCACAAGGGGATCCCATGCTTTTACTTTCTCTCTCTTTGAACGTAAACACGCTTTCCCGGTCGGAATATTATCGCTTTTTTACGAGAAAAATTGCATAAAAATTGATTTTAAACAGCGGTTGACATGCTTCGAAGTACGGTAATGGAATATTTAGAAATGTTTTGTCACGAAACGCGTCGGGCGCGTAACCCTTATTTACCCTTTCGGATAGTGTCTTGAACGCACGAACAAAACGCCGCTGTTTGGATATAACTATGGATTATTTGGGACCAAACCAACATTTGTTATTGAAGTAGAAGTCCTGGGAGTGCATTCTGACGAAGAACAGCAAAGGTAATAACATTTTTCTTATAGTAAATCTGACATTGGTGAGTGCTAAACTTGGTGGGTGTCTAAATAGCTAGCCGTGATGGCTGGGCTATCTACTGAAAATATTGCAAAATGTGCTTTCCACCGAAAAGCTATTTTAAAATCGAACATTGCGAGTGCATAGAGGAGTTCTGTATCTATAATTCTTAAAATAATTGTTATGTTTTTTGTGAACGTTTATCGTGAGTAATTTAGTAAATTCACCGGAAGTTTTCGGTGGGTATGCTAGTTCTGAACATCACATGCTAATGTAAAAAGCTGGTTTTTGATATAAATATGAACTTGATTGAACAAAACATGCATGTATTGTATAACATAATGTCCTAGGAGTGTCATCTGATGAAGATCATCAAAGGTTATTGCTGCATTTAGCTGTGGTTTTGGTTTTTGTGACATTATATGCTAGCTTGAAAAATGGGTGTGTGATTATTTCTGGCTGGGTACTCTCCTGACATAATCTAATGTTTTGCTTTCGTTGTAAAGCCTTTTTGAAATCGGACAATGTGGTTAGATAAAGGAGAGTCTTGTCTTTAAAATTGTGTAAAATAGTCATATGTTTGAAAAATGGAAGTTTTTGGATTTCTGAGGTGTTTGTAATTCGCGCCACGCTCTATCATTGGATATTGGCGAGGCGTTCCGCTAGCGGCACATCTAGATGTAAGAGGTTTTAAGACATGAGGGTGAGTCAATTTAAAACATTTCAAGAACTTTGAAAGTTTCAAGTGCAGTCACAAAAACCATCAAGTGCTATGATGAATCTGGCTCTCATGAGGAACGCTACAGGAAAGGAAGAACCCAGAGTTACCTCTGCTGCAGAGGATAAGTTCATTAGAGTTACCAGCTTCAGAAATTGCAGCCCCAGTAAATGGTTTCACAGAGTTCAAGTAACAGACACATCTCAACATCAACTGTTCAGAGGAGACTGTGTGAATCAGGCCTTCATGTTCTAGTTGCTGCAACGAAACCCCTACTAAAGGACACCAATAAGAAGAAGAACTTGCTTGGTCCAAGAAACACGAGCAATGGACGTTAGACTGCTGGAAGTCCAAATTTGAGATTTTTGGTTCCAACCACCGTGTCTTTGTGAGACGCAGAGTAGCTGAACGGATGATCTCTGCATGTGTGGTTCCCACCGTGAACAATGGAGAAGGAGGTGTGATGGTGTGGGGGTGCTTTGCTGGTGACGCTGTCTGTGATTTATTTAAAATTCAAGGCACACTTAACCAGCATAGCTACCACAGCATTTTACGGCGATTCGCCATCCCATCTGGTTTGCACTTAGTGGGACTATGGGACTATTTGTTTTTTGACAGGACAATGATGCCAAACACACCTCCAGGCTGTGTAAGGGCTATTTGACCAAGGAGAGTGATGGAGTGCTGCATCAGATGACCTGGCCTCCACAATCACCCGACCTGGGATGAGTTGGACTGCAGAGTGAAGGAAAAGCAGCCGACAAGTGCTCGGCATATGTGGAAACTCCTTCAAGACTGTTGGAAAACCATTCCACATGAAGCTGGATGAGAGAATGTCAAGAGTGTGCAAAACTGTCATCAGGGCAAAGGGTGGCTACTTTGAATAATCTAAAATATATTTTGATTTGATTCATACTTTTTTGGTTACTACATGATTCCTTGTGTGTTATTTCATAGTTTTGATGTCCTCACTATTATTCTACAATGTAGAAAATAGTAAAAGTAAAGAAAAACCCTTGAATGTGTCCAAACTTTTGTCTGGTACTGTATATATATTTTAAAATGAATAGTTTCAACATATTAAAACTAGAGTTCAGTTCACGTAACAGGGTTGACTTTAAAATGAGGGAAAGATGTAAATGAATGCCTAATCACATGAAATAAATAATAATCTTCAGAAATGAGTTTGTCAAAGCAATAAAATAACTATTGCTTTACAATGATTGTTTGATTTAATTTATTAGGATCCCCGACGTCAATGGTGACAGCTAGTCTTACTGTGGTCCGACACAAAACCAAAAAGACATTACAGACAAAATACTTTACAATTTGCATACATTTAAAAACATTAATATGTAGTGTGTGTGTGTGCATCTATCAGTTACACATACTGTACATGCCAGTACATACACACAACAAGTAGGTCACATGGGCTTTACAATAATGTTGAAAACTTGGAGAAATGTTGGGGTTAAGTGCGTTAAAAGAAGTCACACAGGATGCACAGATGCTTAATTTTGCCATTAGCAAGTCTTTATTCACATTCAAAATCTGATTTATAAAATGTTCCATGTGGTCTATATTAAATGGCATTTCAATTTTAAAATTCAATGTTGGTGCACAATTTCTACTTAAAATACCAAAAGGACACAAAAGGTACTCTTTTCGTGGAACGACCCACACACACGCACGCACACACACACACGCACGCACGCACGCACGCACGCACGCACGCACGCACGCACGCACGCACGCACGCACACACGCACACACACACACACACACACACACACACACACACACACACACACACACACACACACACACACACACACACACACACACACACACACACACACACACACACACACACACACAAAAACAGTCTGTGCCTCACACAGAAGCCGAAATGAATAATTGTCTGCTCAACACCTCTGAGGTGAAAGATCGACTGTGAAGGCAGGGGGTCTCACTATTTGTTGTAATTATCCTGCAGAGGAAAAAATGAGTCTTTTAACAACCAGCTTTAGGCATGTCTGAATTGGGCCCTGGAAGACCTTACAAGATGTCATCCCGTCATCCTGAACATTCTGTTTATAGGTTAGTCCGTACCACTAATGAAAAGACAGTCTAATGGGAGAAAGACTCCCACAGTTTAGCCAGTGTGATTTGGTACTTGGAGCACTTATTATTTCACTTATTTTATTTTTTTGCCATTTAATTTAGTGACATTCTACACTATAATTTCAATGATCTTAATGTAGTTGATATCTCTGAGGTCAGATAATACACCAAGCGCAATAGAAGAATAAGGCACAAATGAATGATAGACATCCCTGTAATATACTGTAGGTTCAAACTATTTGAAGAAAACGTATCAGTGCAGATCTGGATTTGAGATTCACTCAAATCCGAACAAATGATCCTCAACTCTCTGTGACACAGTAATCAATCAGTTGTACTGTATGGCAAACTAAGAATTTCCGCCCATGTGGACATCCCAATCTAACTTGCCAGTGGAATGAGTTTGTGTCTTCCATTGCTCCATAACTACCCTGACTGCCACTGCTTTACTGAGCCAGGCCGGGATGAGCCGGACTGGACTGGGATTGAACTGAGCCATGGAATTCCAACATCTGGCTTGTATCTGCAGCTTACGGTCATTTGGATGCAGTTGATGGTTTCCAGTAGATCCACAAAGGCTGAATTGTTCTGGGTTATGGGCTCTGTCTGCCTCAGGCTCCGAGGGCGCGGTGCTCTGGCGCCTGACAGCCACAGCTGGGCCTGCCTGTCAAATACTCATGTGACAGAGGAGAGGAACGACTTATCCTTCGCCTGAGAATGAAGAGGGCAGGCCATCAGACGGATAGGCCTCTGAGGCACATAGAATATCCAACATATTTCACACCAACAGTACTGTGAATGTAGAAGAATGGTGTGCCAATGGTTTTGTCCTGAAATTGTGCCTTTTCCAACAATAGAAACATATTTGGCTGATTGTGTATATTGAGCACAGCCAAATAAAATCACAAGGGACTCATAATGATTATAACTTCCTGTACTCAATTTAGCCACACTCTTGCCCCTCCTCCCTCACCAAAGTCCCACACTACACTGCCAGTTTGACAATTGGGTTCAGCACCAGGTCAAGCTCTGGGTTTGACAATGGGCCAACCAGTCTTCAATGGGAGTAAAGCAGACAGCTTCCCACAAAGAGCTCATTAACACAGAGGGGATGCTGGCTTAGTGGCCTTTCCTATTTAAACCATACTGACTGGAAATTAGTGCAATCTTTCTCACAGTTCAAACCATGCGGCTCTTTTTACAGGCTACGGACACAAATATCAGTTACAGTATTAGTTTCACAGAAGTACCTTTTTTCCTGGAGCAAACAGTTCTGTTTACTTACTTTGCAGAGTTCATCAGATCATGTTGTTGTGTGCGTATTTATCATGTGTCATCATCCGTATGATGCGTTGAGATGGTAGCAGCATGTTCTCTGTATGATTTGTTGGACAATGTGGGGCAATGTGTTATGTTTGCATGTGTGTATTTAGGTCTGCATCTTTCAAAGTTAACCAGATTGATAAGGTTTTATGTTCGTATCTGTGTTTGCCTGTCTGTGTTGAGCTCATGTTTGTGTGAGTGTGTGCTATGTGGCTGTGTTTCTGTGTATGTGCTGGTGTGCAGTGTGGCTGGGCTGGCTGGCGAGCGCTGACTGAAGGACATGGATCCTGCACATTGAGTGTGTGAACTCTGGCTGAACCCCTGGGTGTACTGTTTCAGGCACGCTCTCACAACCTCGCCCCGATGACCCGGCTCGCGACTGCACAGTTCACGGGGAGGTCCTCTCCTCACGCACAGCCCCCCTTCTCCCCCTCTCCCTCCCACTCCTCACCCCTTTTCAGCTCCCTCAACACCCTCCTTCACCTCTTTACCCTCCCTCTCCCCTCAACCTCTCTCAATCTTTCCCTCTGTGCTCTGTTCTATTCCTCACTCCCTTTCTTTCTTTTCCCTCTTTCTCTCTCCACCATGCCGTAGTCAACAAGACAGGAACAGCCTCTATGTTGGCACCTCAGGAAGACGGCTCCTACAGACATGCAAATGTAAAACACATTTCTTTACATACAAGACACCTTGTGTTATACCTCAACCACACAGATCAGACTCATAAAACACATTTCAATAAGTTCATCCCTTATAGAAAAACCACATGATTTCAAAGTGTTATTTCATGTGGAACACTTCACATGTGATGATATTTCACATGAAGATTCCAGTGCGATCACCTAACCTTTCACATGTGGTTAAAACATGTGAATATTTTTTACATGAGATTTCACATGTGATGCCTTGCAAACAAAAATGAGTTGTTAGGATGTCCCCAGAATGTCACCAACCAGTCGCCGTGTTTTCAATTTATATATTTAATTTGACATACGTGATTACATTGTCCTCACTTGGGATTTGGGACTCAGAACCTCTTGGTTCATGGCATTCTGATCTTCCTGTTGCACCACCATGGCTGTGTCAATGACTGATTTCACCCATATTCCTACATTTGACTTCAAAGTAAATCTCAGTGTTGTAAAAAATGCAATTAAGAAAAACTATTATATTTATCATAGTGATTCAGAAGTAACATTAAAACAGAATAATATGCCCCACCAACATTAGACAACTATACAGAAAACCCTTAAATTGCTGAAATAAGTCAATTAAATCGATGATAAGAGAACTAAAAAAGCAGTGCAGATGGCACTCTTTTGCTAAATGCAGAGATGTATTATAGGTAATGAATTTGTATGGGATTTCTGAGAATGCTCCAGACTTCTGGCGAAGCAGAAATATTGCCGTTCTCCAAGTTAAAATCCCAGTTGGAGTCATATTGAAAAGTCGGTGCTAATTAAGTGTTAGTGTAAAAGGTCATTATCTTTGATTAAAGATTTTAAAGCGTACTACTTACCTTAAAACCCCCCATACCATTTAATTACTTCCCTTACAAAAATATAATGTGAAATTTGCAGTTTCAAATAAGAATTTCACATGGAAAATAGCTGTTTTCACATTTTGAACTGAAACCATATCTTCACATGGATTACATTTTGAGTTTACATGTTAACACCACCTTTTCACATGAGGAGAATAACATGTTTTCACCTCACGTGAATTGCAGAAACTTTCACATGAAAATCAAATTAGAATTTTCACGTGAAAATTGAATTCTCACGTGTGGAATTGAATTTTCAGATGTGAAAAACAATCACATGTGGAATTGCAAGTTCACATATGAAAAACAAACATGTGAAAATCTCATTTGCAATTCCACATGTAAGAAACATTTACATGTGAAAATCTAACTCTCACACGTGGAACTGCATTTGTAGGTGTAGTTTCAAAGTATCACATATTGAAATTTTGCATCCCCATGTTGTCACATTTATTTCACATGATATCATGTTTTCACATGTGCTCAAATGTTTTCACGTGTAGTTCTCACATGCCGTAGTCAACAAGACAGGAACAGCCTCTACACAGTATGTTGGCACTTCAGGAAGACGGCTCCTACAGACATGCACATCCGGAACAAATTGCTTTACATACAAGACACCTTGTGTTATAACTTAACCACACAGATCACACTCATAAAACATGTTTCAGCATGTTCATCCCTTACTGAAAAAACACATGATTTCACATGTGAAATTTTCACGTTTTCGACATGTAAAATGTTATTTCATGTGGAATTTCACATGTGAAATCATGTGAAACCATGTGGTTTTGGAACACTTCACATGATATCATGTTTTCACATGAGATCAAATGTTTTCAAATGTGTAGTTTCATGTTATCTATCATGTTGCTTTGACATGTTATCACATTAACTTCACATAAGACCACATGTCAAATGCATGTGGTTTTTCCCGTAAGGCATGTTAGTGACACAGGCAAAATTACTTTTAGTTTTGATTGCATTTTTTTAAATTGAGAAATGTTATGATGCATACCAAGGTCAGAATTACTGTAATATACTGTAGATATGCCTAAACTACTGTATGACCTGGTGAATGTGGAACTTCCTGCTGCCTGGAAGTTGTGCCTGCAGGTTTATATATGAAGGCTCAGTAGACACATCTCACTGGCACCACCCACATACAGTAAGCTCGACTGTTGGTGTTTGCATCAAGAGAAACTGAACTCCTACCGGCAAAAAGCCAATTTGACTATTGTTGCAGAAAGCCCCGCCTACACCTTCATCATGTTTAGGCTATGTCAAACTGCTGAATACAGTATTGTACACTGCTCAAAAAAATAAAGGGAACACTTAAACAACACAATGTAACTCCAAGTCAATCACACTTCTGTGAAATCAAACTGTCCACTTAGGAAGCAACACTGATTGACAATAAATTTCACATGCTGTTGTGAAAATGGAATAGACAACAGGTGGAAATTATAGGCAATTAGCAAGACACCCCCAATAAAGGAGTGGTTCTGCAGGTGGGGACCACAGACCACTTCTCAGTTCCTATGCTTCCTGGCTGATGTTTTGGTCACTTTTGAATGCTGGCGGTGCTTTCACTCTAGTGGTAGCATGAGAGGGAGTCTACAACCCACACAAGTGGCTCAGGTAGTGCAGCTCATCCAGGATGGCACATCAATGCGAATTGTGGCAAGACGGTTTGCTGTGTCTGTCAGCGTAGTGTGTGTCTGTGTCTGTCAGCGTAGTGTCAGGAGACGTGGAGGAGGCCGTAGGAGGGCAACAACCCAGCAGCAGGACCGCTACCTCCGCCTTTGTGCAAGGAGGAGCAGGAGAAGCACTGCCAGAGCCCTGCAAAATGACCTCCAGCAGGCCACAAATGTGCATGTGTCTGCTCAAACGGCCAGAAACAAACTCCATGAGGGTGGTATGAGGGCCCGACGTCCACAGGTGGGGGTTGTGCTTACAGCCCAACGCCACGTTGCACCACAGACTGTCCAGGAGTTGGCGGATGCTTTAGTCCAGGTCTGGGAGGAGATCCCTCAGGAGGCCATCCGCCACCTCATCAGGAGCATGCCCAGGCGTTGTAGGGAGGTCATACAGGCACGTGGAGGCCACACACACTACTGACCCTCATTTTGACTTGTTTTAAGGACATTACATCAAAGTTGGATCAGCCTGTAGTGTGGTTTTCCACTTTAATTTTGAGTGTGACTCCAAATCCAGACCTCCATGGGTTGATAAATTGGATTTCCATTGATTTTTTTTGTGTGATTTTGTTGTCAGCACATTCAACTATGTAAAGAAAAAAGTATTTAATAAGATTTTTTCTTTCATTCAGATCTAGGATGTGTTGTTTAAGTGTTCCCTTCATTTTTTTGAGCAGTATATTTAAAAAAGCAACTTACAACCTATAGATTTTTGAAAGAGACTGAAGATTAGAGGAAAATTCAATGCAATTAAATGTATTCAACAATGCAGCGTAATCACATCTTTGAATGATACAACTGACCCAGAGGATAGGGTAGCGATGCTCTGTTTCCTAAGATGGAGCTTGAATGCTTACATTAGTCGTGATAGACGTAACAAAATATATATGCTCATTCTGCAGGGAAAGAACAGGTCTGAACAGAAAGGTCAGAGTCCTCACGCATGTTGAGTGCTCTGGATAAGATTTTTCTCTTGGTCTATAGATGGGTTGGAAGTTTTGCAACAAAACTGAATCGTGCATAACTATTAGGCAAAACAGACAGGGTTGGCTTAGATTGTTGCCAACATGTAAACTATATTTCATCACCAATGTTTATTGAAAACATAAAGAAATCTTCACAATGAGAGCTTGTTGTCACTAAAATACAGCGTTACAGTTGTTGGTTAGCTAGCAATTTTTTTGCCGTGTTAGCATAGATGTGACATCAGACAAAACACCTCCAAATAAGACATGGTATCAAGAACAAGATACAACTGGCTGGAACGAGCCACCTACGATTCCCCACAAAGCAGCTTCTTGTCATGGTGGCTAGCTATCTGGCCATTAAGAATCACAACAACACATGGTCTTTGCCCCATTGAAATGCGTGCATCATTTTCGTTACGTTGTCAGCTAATCCATGTATGAGTTATATGTGATTTCAACATCACAGCCCTTGGGTGGTTTTGGTTTTGGTTTTGCTTGATAAGCTAGACTACGGTAAGGATACCAATAAGGCAGGCGGTAAGGATACAAATGGCAGTAGTTGTAAAATAGTTACTGCTGAGAAAACGTTCTGACAAGTTGAAGCATTTTATTATGCAGTTATAGAGCTGAACCCTCCCATTCCTGATCAGCCCACCACTCAACTCATTAACTCCCTGCCAACCTCTCCCCACCATCCTGGTACAGCCTTTACTCTTGACATAATGGGAGGGACCACTTATCCACTCAAAGGACCCATGCTGGGCTGTCTGTGCAAACTGCCTGATTAGTTGGCCACCCCTGACTCACTGTTGGTTCTGTGAGTGCCGAATAATAGATTGTCTCTCATTTGTCTCCATCAAAGACCGCTGGAGTCTCTGTGTCCATCTGTACCAGTCATGTCTCCACCTGGACCTCCTGTCATTCCCTTTCAATCATACGTGTGTGAGTATTTATGACTATTCATTTGAAAAATTAATATCATTGATCAAGTATTTTTTGGGATAGAACTTCAAGTAAACTTATTCTATTATCAAATCATCATTGCAGCCATAACAAACTTAACCCCCAAAAAACGGACTGTTTTAGATTCTACTCTTCCCATGTCAGTGTGGCTCCTCTATAAGGACTTTTCTACTGAGCCACAGCTTTTCAATCGAGAGTAACTGGAACCTTTACAGAGTGGGAAACAGAGATGGGCGCTTTAAAAAAACAGACCCTTATCTGTGAAGCAGATATTTATTGGTCGTGGTGGCTCCCCACCCTCTCGCCCCTCAGCGTGACCTTCCCTAACCCATGGTGAGCCCACATCCCCCACACAGCCCAGAGGACTGCTGGAAATGGGTTTGTGTTACAGGGACCCTGGGGGGCTCCCTGCGGGGGCTGGAGGCCGTCAGCCACGGACAGCTCCTCCACTCACGTGGAGTCAGCGAGGGAAAGACCTGAACTTGGGATGACCCCACCAAGCAAAGTCCCTGTTGAGTTCATCCACAGGCCACAGCTCCGGTTCCCCTCACCCCTACATTTTCCTGCTCTTCTCTTTTTTTGGCATGTTTTCCAACTAGGCCAATACATTTTCCAGAACAGAATCAACCCCCCCCCGCCCCCCCCCCCCCCCCCCCCCCCACACTCCATGTCACCTAGTTAGCTTTCTTTACTTCTCTTTCAGGAAGACGAGAGCCCTTTCAACTGTATAGCCCCTCCACTCCACTTACTTACCCCTACATCCTGATGGGGTAAGGATTGTGAGTGCATGTGGAGTGCATGTGGAGTGTGTGTGTGTCTGTGCATGCTTGCATGTGTACGTGCAAAAGAGGGAAGAGAATATAGAGAGAGCTGGATGTTAAACAGTGAGGGGTGAGGAATGTGGTATTAGTCCGTTCTAGTTCTGTCTAACATAGATCTCAAATAAGTGATGCATTGTAACGTAGACGCAGGGAGTCAGGAAGCAGGTGCAGTTAGTGAGTTTAATAACAACGAACATGGAATGATACAAAACAAGCAAAGCGCCTGACATGGAACACAAACAATACTACGTGCTGACTGAACAAAAAGACTGCTAAATAAAGGGTACAGTGCCTTGCAGAATTATTCATCCCCCTTGGCGTTTTTCCTATTTTGTTACATTACAACCTGTAATTTAAATGGATTTTTATTTGAATTTCATGTGATGGACATACACAAAATAGTCCAAATTGGTGAAGTGAAAAGAAAAAAATAACTAATATTCTAAAAAATTAAAACGGAAAAGTAGTGTGTGCATATGTATTCACCCCTTTTGCTATGAAGCCCCTAAATAAGATCTGGTGCAACCAATTACCTTCAGAAGTCACATCATTAGTTAAATAAAGTCCACCTGTCTGCAATCGAAGTGTCACATGATCTCAGTATATATACACCTGTTCCGAAAGGCCCCAGAGTCTGCAACACCACTAAGCAAGGGGCACCACCAAGCATGTGGCACCATGAAGACCAAGAAGGTCTCCAAACAGGTCAGGGACAAGGTTGTGGAGAAGTACAGATCAAGGTTGGGTTATAAAAAAATATCTAAAACTTTGAACATACCACAGAGCACCATTAAATCCATTATTAAATAATGGCAAAGAATATGGCACCACAGCAAACTGCCAAGAGTGGGCCACCCACCAACACTCACGGACCAGGCAAGGAGAGCATTAATCAGAGAGGCAACAAAGAGACCAAACATAACCCTGAAGGAGCTGCAAAGCTCCACAACGGAGATTGGAGTATCTGTCCATAGGACCACTTTAAGCCGTAGACTCCACAGAGTTGGGATTTACGGAAGAGTGGCCAGAAAAAAAGCCATTACTTAAGAAAAAAGGGAGCAAATACGTTTGGTGTTCGCCAAAAGGCATGTGGGAGAGTCCCCAACCATATGGAAGAAGGTACTCTGGTCAGAAGAGACTAAAATTTAGCTTTTTGGCCATCAAGGAAAATGCTATGTCTGGCGCAAACCCAACACCTCTCATCACTCAGAGAAAACCATCCCCACAGTGAAGCATGGTGGTGGCAGCATCATGCTGTGGGGATGTTTTTCATTGGCAGGGACAGGGAAACTGGTTAGAATTGAAGGATGATGGATGGCGCTAAATACAGAGAAATTCTTGAGGGAAACCTGTTTCAGTCTTCCAGAGATTTGAGACTGGGACAGAGGTTCACCTTCCAGCAGGACAATGACCCTAAGCATACTGCTAAAGCAACACTCAAGTGGTTTAAGGGGAAACATTTAAATGTCTTGGAATGGCCTAGTCAAAGCCCAGACCTCAATCCAATTGAGAATCTATGGTATGACTTAGAGATTGCTGAACACCAGCTGAACCCATCCAACTTGAAGGAGCTGGAGCAGTTTTGCCTTGAAGAATGGACAAAAATCCCAATGGCTAGATGTGTCAAGCTTATAGAGACATACCCCAAGAGACTTGCAGCTGTAATTGCAGCAAAAGGTGGCTCTTAAAAGGCTTTGGAGGGGTGAATAGTTATGCACGCTCAAGTTCTGTTTTTTGTGTTATGTCTTGTTAGTTTCACCACAAAATATATTTTGCATCTTCAAAGTGGTAGGCATGTTGTGTAAATCAAATGATACAAACCCCCCCAAAAATCTATTTGAATTCCAGGTTGTAAGGCAAGAAAATAGGAAAAATGCCAGGGTGTGTGAATACTTTCGCAAGCCACTGTAGTTAATTAAGGGAATAAGGAAGTCCATGGGTGACTGATGATGAGACACATGTGTTCTTAATGATGGTTGCCAGCTGTGCGTAAAGATGGGTTGTCAGGACCGGTGGTTAGTAGACCTGTGAAGTCGAGCACCGGAGCGGGAAGGTGGGAGTGGACATGACAAGCATCATGGAGTAGTTTTTGTCCTGCTATCAAAGGTGATGCAATATTATCAGGTATGAAGGTAAGACCCAGATGCAGACCACGTAGAATAAACAGTAGTTTAATATTCCAACAGGGGCTGGCAATAGACAGGTCAAGGCAGGCAGGAGTCAGTAAACCAGAGGTGGGGCAAAGGTACAAGTTGACAGGCAGGCTCAGGGTCAGGGGCAGGCAGAGTGGTTAGGCAGGTGGGCTCGGAGTCAGGACAGGCAAAGGTCAAAACCAGGATGACGCAAGCGGGGACCAAGCACCTCTCCTCCGGGCCATAACCCTCCCAGTCAACCAGGTACTGGAAACCCCTGCCCCGTGGTTGAACACTCAGGAGACGTCTCACCGTGTACACAAGATGGCCATTGATGACATGGGGAGGAGGGGTGGGCCTGGAAACAGAAGACAAAGGGCTGTGGGACACGGGTTTAACACAGGACACATGAAAGGTGGGGTGTATAAGAAGGGTATGGGACAAAAGAAGACGAACAGCAGAGGGACTAATAATTATAGAGTTGGGAAATGGGCCAATAAACCGGGGGGAGAGTTTGCGGGATTCCACCCTGTGGGGCCATTCCTTCTGCCCGAGACGATACCGGGGAGCCAAGGTCCAATGGCGATACGCTTGTCGGCGATACCTGGAGGTGGTCTTGAGGAGGGCCGCCCGGGCTCTCCTCCAGGTACGACGACAGCTGCGGACAAACTTCCTGCTCGGGGAAGAGCGGGAGATGATTTTTTTTCTACTGTATCACTGATTGTATGTTGTTTTACTCCATGTGTAACTCAGTGTTTTTGTATGTTGTCGAACTGCTTTGCTTTATCTTGGCCAGGTCGCAATTGTAAATGAGAACTTGTTCTCAACTTGCCTACCTGGTTAAATAAAGGTGAAATAAAATAAAAATAAAAATGATAACCCAGGGAACATTCAAAGAGCAGGGAAGGGTGTTGCGTGCATATTCCACCCAAACCAGCTGCTGGCTCTAGGTGGTGGGGTTGGCAGAGACCATGCAGCGCAGGGTGGTCTCAAGGTCCTGGTTGGCTTGCTCGAATGGCCGTTAGACTAGGGGTGGAACCCGGAGGTCAGGCTGGCTGACGATCCAATGAGGGTGCAGAATGCCTTCCAGAACCAGGACAAGAACTGAGGGCCGCTGTCAGAGACCATGTCCACGGGCAGTCCATGGATCCGGAAGACATGCTGCACCATGAACTGGGCCGCCTCCTTGGCAGATGGTAACTTGGGGAGAGGAATGAAGTGGGTGACCTTGGAAAAGCCATCCACCACGGTCAGGATGGCGATATTGCCATCAGACGTGGGAGACCCGTGACAAAGTCCAGGGAGATGTGAAACCAAGGGCAATGAGGGATGGGCAGAGGTTGGAGGAGGCCAGCCGGAGCTTGTCGAGGGTTCTTGTTCCATGTACAGACTGAGCAGGCGGCGACAAAGTCGGCTACGTCCGGAACCATGGTAGGCCACCAAAAGCATTGTCGCACGAAGGCCAGGGTCCGCTGGGAGCCCAGGTGGCAGGAAAGCCTGGAGGAACGGCCCACTCCAGAACCACGGAGCGGACAGCGTCAGGCACAAACATCCGGTTATCTGCCCCCCCAGGGTTCGGCTGGGAGAGCTGCATCTCCCGGACCTGTTTCCCGATACCCAGCTGAGTGCCGTCACTAGGCACGAGGAGGGAAGGATGGTCTCTGGCTTCGGGGTGGTAGCCGTGGGGTTATAGCGGTGAAACAGAGCATAAGGCTTGACATTCTTGGATCCCAGCCAGTAGGAGAGGGAAAAGTTGAACCGGGGATACAGCAGGGCCCATCTCGCCGGCTTGGAGTTGAGGCGCTTGGCTGTGCGGAGATACTCCAGGTTTCTGTGGTCGGTCCACACAATGAACGGATGTTCCACCCCTTTGAGCCAGTGCCTCCATTCCTCCAATACAATCTTAACTATAAGAATCTCCCGATCCCCCACATCGTAATTCCTCTCCGTGGCGGTGAGGCGGTGGGAGAAAAAGGTCCAGGGATGCAGCTTAAGGTCCAGGGCAGAACGTTGGGACAGAACAGCCCCCACTCTGACATCAGAAGCATCAGCCTCCACCACGAACTGACTGGAAGGGTCCGGATGAACCAGGATCGGAGCCGAAGCGGTGTTTAGGGTTCCGGAACATCCGGTTTGCAGACGTGGACCACGTGAACGGAACCTTAGTAGAGCTGAGGGCAGACAGGGGGGAGGCCAGGGTGCTGTAACCCCGGATAAAGCGGAGATAAAAGTGGGAGAACTGCAGGAAGCGTTGCAGCTGGACGTAGGCTGAGACCAATCCACCCCGCTTTCACCTTCTCAGGATAAATCTTGACGCTCCCAGCAGAGATAATGTAGCCCAGAAAGGGAATGGTGGAGCGATGGAACTCGCACTTTTCTGCCATAACGAACAACTGGTTCTCCAGAAGGTGCTGGAAAAACCTGCCGGACATGGACCACGTGATCTTGGGGGGAGAGGGAGGAGACGAGGATGTCATCAATGTAGACAAAGACGAACCAGTTCAGCATGTCATGGAGAACGTCATTCACCAGAGCCTGGAACACGGCATGGGCGTTGATGAGGCCAAAGGGCATGACCAGATTTTCGTAGTGGCCGCTGGCCGTGTTGAAGGCGGTCTTCCACTCGTCCCCCTCTCCTATCCGCACCAGGTGGTAGGCGTTATGTAGATCCAGCTTGGAGGAGAACACAGCGGCCCCCTGGAGCAGCTTGAAGGCAGAGGAAATGAGTGGTAGCGGATAACGGTTCTCAAGCGTTCCCACCCTAGTCAACAGCCAGTGGAATCGCGTGGCGCGAAATACAAATACCTAAAAAATGCAAAAACTTCAATTTATCAAACATATGACAATTTTACACCATTTTAAAGACAAGACTCTCGTTAATCTAACCACATTGTCCGATTTCAAAAAGGCTTTACAACGAAAGCAAAACATTAGATTATGTCAGGAGAGTACCCAGCCAGAAATAATCACACACCCATTTTCAAAGCAAGCATATATGTCACAAAAACCAAAACCACAGCTAAATGCAACACTAACCTTTGATGATCTTCATCAGATGACACTCCTAGGACATTATGTTATACAATACATGCATGTTTTGTTCAATCAAGTTCATATTTATATCAAAAACCAGCTTTTTACATTAGCATGTGATGTTCAGAACTAGCATACCCACCGAAAACTTCCGGTGAATTTACTAAATGACTCACGATAAACGTTGACAAAAAACATAACAATTATTTTAAGAATTATAGATACAGAACTCCTTTATACAATCGCGGTGTCCAATTTTAAAATAGCTTTTCGGTGAAAGCACATTTTGCAATATTCTGAGTAGATAGCCCGGCCATCATGGCTAGCTATTTTGACACCCACCAAGTTTGGCACACACCAAACTCGGATTTACTATAAGAAAAATTGGATTACCTTTGCTGTTCTTCGTCAGAATGCACTCCCAGGACCCAATGTTGTTTTGGTTCCAAATAATCCATAGTTATCTCCAAATAGCTGCGTGTTGTTCGTGCGTTCAAATCACTATCCGAAGGGTGACGCGCCGGCGCGTTTCGTGACAGAAAATGTCAAAATATTCCATTACCGTACTTCGAAGCATGTCAAACGCTGTTTAAAATCAATTTTTCTGCGATTTTTCTCGTAAAATAGCGATAATATTCCAACCGGGAGAAGTTGTATCCGTTCAAACACTGAAAGAGAAAAATGGAGTCGTCACATGCACGCGCGCTCCAGTGTCATTGTTCTCAGAAGTACCACTCTCCAAAACCCCTACTGTTTTTCGCCCAGAGACTGTAGAGTCATCATTCCACGTTCTGGCACCTTCTGAGAGCCAATTAAAGCCTTAGAAAAAGTCACGTTACAGCAGAGATCCTGTATTTTCGATAAAGAGGCTACAGAAGGCCAAGAAATGGTCAGACAGGGCACTTCCCATATAGAAACTTCTCAGGTTTTGGCCTGCCATATGAGTTCTGTTATACTCACAGACACCATTCAAACAGTTTTAGAAACTTTAGGGTGTTTTCTATCCAAGTCTACTAATTATATGCATATTCTAGTTTCTGGGCAGGAGTAATAACCAGATTAAATCGGGTATGTTTTTTATCCGGCCGATTTCAAAAAGGCTTTACAGCGAAAGCAAAACATTAGATTATGTCAGCAGAGTACTCAGCCAGAAATAATCACACACCCATTTTTCAAGCTAGCATAGAATGTCACATAAACCCAAATCACAGCTAAATGCAGCACTAACCTTTGATGATCTTCATCAGATGACAATCTTAGGACATTATGTTATACAATACATGCATGTTTTGTTCAATCAAGTTCATATTTATATCCAAAAAACAGCTTTTTACATTAGCATGTGACGTTCAGAACTAGCATACCCCCCGCAAACTTCCGGTGAATTTACTAAATTACTCATGATAAACGTTGACAAAATACATAACAATTATTTTAAGAATTATAGATACAGAACTCCTTTGTGCAATCGAGGTGTCCGATTTTAAAAAAGCTTTTCGGTGAAAGCACATTTTGCAATATTCTGAGTAGATAGCCCAGCCATCACGGCTAGCTATTTTGACACCCAGCAAGTTTAGCCCTGACCAAACTCCGATTTACTATTAGAAAAGTTTGATTACCTTTGGTGTTCTTCGTCAGAATGCACTCCCAGGACTGCTACTTCAATAACAAATGTTCGTTTGGTTCAAAATAATCCATAGTTATATCCAAATAGCGGCGTTTTGTTCGTGCGTTCAAGACACTATCCAAGGGTGACGAAGGGTTACGCGCCCGACGCGTTTCGTGACAAAACATTTCTAAATATTCCATTACCGTACTTCGAAGCATGTCAACCGCTGTTTAAAATAAATTTTTATGCCATTTTTCTCGTAAAAAAGCGATAATATTCCGACCGGGAGTGGTGGTTTTCGTTCAAAGAGAGAGAAAGTAAACATGGAGTCGACTCGTGCACGAGCCTCAGTCTCATAGTACTCTGACCGGCCACTATCCAAACGCGCTAATGTTTTTCAGCCAGGGCCTGCAAAGCCACGATTCAGCGTTTTGCCGCCTTCTGAGAGCCCATGGGAGCCGTAGGAAGTGTCACGTTACAGCAGAGATCCCCTGTTTTGGATAGAGATAATCAAGAAGGCCAAGAAATGGTCAGACAGGGTACTTCCTGTACAGAATCTTCTCAGGTTTTGGCCTGCCAAATGAGTTCTGTTATACTCACAGACACCATTCAAACAGTTTTAGAAACTTTGGAGTGTTTTTTATCCAAAGTTAATAATTAAATGCATATTCTAGTTTCTGGGCAGGAGTAATAATCAGATTAAACCGGGTACGTTTTTTATCCGGACGTGTAAATACTGCCCCCTATCCATAACAGGTTAATGAGAGTCTTGTCTTTAAAATGGTGTAAAATAGTCATATGTTTGAGAAATTGAAGTAATAGCATTTCTAAGGTATTTGAATATCGCGCCACGGGATTCCACTGGCTGTTGACTAGGGTGGGAAGCAAACGTCCCACCTAGCCCAGAGAGGTTAACAAAGCAAATCTTAGGACTAGGCTGCCAAAGTTCTATCAACATATCGACTGTCCTATTCCTGCTACTAAGACTCTCGGCCATTGCTATTTAAACTTCCGCAATGCTTACAAGGCCCTCCCCCGCCCTCCTTTTGGCAATTCTGACCACGACTCTATCTTGCTCCTCCCGTCCTATAGGCAGAAACTCAAACAGGAAGTGCTCGTGCTTCGTACTATTCAACGCTGGGTCTGACCAATCGGAATCCAGGCTTCAGGATTGTTTTGATCACGTGGACTGGGATATGTTCTGGGTAGCTTGCAAAAACAATCTAGACATATCTGTATAGGAGATGTGCAACCCACTGTGACTATTAAAACCTACCCTAAACAGAAACTATGGATAGATGCTAGCATTCCCGCAAAACTGAAAGCGCGAACCATCACATTTAACCATGGCAAGGCGACTGGTAATATGGCAGAACACAAAAAGTGTAGTTATTCACTCCGCAAGGCAATCAAACAAGCTAAACGTCAGTATAGAGATAAAGTGGAGTCGCAATTCAACGGCTCAGACACGAGACGTATGTGGCAGGGACTACAGACAATCACGGACTACAAAAGGAAAACCAGCCACGTCGCCGAAACCGAAGTCTTGCTTCCGGACAGGCTAAACACATTCTTTGCATGCTTTGACGATAACACAGTGCCACCAACGCGGCCCACTACCAAGGACTTTGGGCTCTCCTTCTCTGTGGCCGATGTGAGTAAAACATTTAAATGTGTTAACCTGTTGGGTCTAGGGGGCAGCATTTGCACGTCTGGATAAAAAAAATGTACCCGATTTAATCTGGTTACTAATCCTACCCAGTAACTAGAATATGCATATACTTATTATATATGGATAGAAAACACTCTAAAGTTTCCAAAACTGTTTGAATGGTGTCTGTGAGTATAACAGAACTCATTTGGCAGGCAAAACCCTGAGACATTTTCTGACAGGAAGTGGATACCTGATGTGTTGTATTGACTTTAAACCTATCCCATTGAAAAACACAGGGGTTTAGGAATATTTTGGCACTTCCTATTGCTTCCACTAGATGTCACCAGCCTTTACAAAGTGTTTTGAGTCTTCTGGAGGGAGATCTGACCGAACAAGAGCCATGGAACGATGATGTCCCATTAGACACCTGGCGCGCTAGTTCATGTTGGGTACCCTCGTTCCAATACGTTATAAAAGAGTATGCATTCGTCCACCTTGAATATTATTCATGTTCTGGTTAAAAAAGGCCCTAATGATTTATGCTATACAACGTTTGACATGTTTGAACGAACGGAAATATATTTTTTCCCCTCGTTCATGACGAGAAGTCCGGCTGGCTTACATCATGTGCTAACGAGACGGAGATTTTTGGACATAAATGATGAGCTTTTTTGAACAAAACTACATTCGTTATGGACCTGTGATACCTGGAAGTGACATCTGATGAAGAGAATCAAAGGTAATGGATTATTTACATAGTATTTTCGATTTTAGATCTCCCCAACATGACGTCTAGTCTGTATCGCAACGCGTATTTTTCTGGGCGCAGTGCTCAGATTATTGCAAAGTGTGATTTCCCAGTAAGGTTATTTTTAAATCTGGCAAGTTGATTGCGTTCAAGAGATGTAAATCTATAATTCTTTAAATGACAATATAATATTTTACCAATGTTTTCTAATTTTAATTATTTAATTTGTTACGCTGACTTGACTGCCGGTTATTGGAGGGAAACGATTTCCTCAACATCAATGCCATAGTAAAACGCTGTTTTTGGATATAAATATGAACTTGATAGAACTAAAAATGCATGCATTGTCTAACATAATGTCCTAGGAGTGTCATCTGATGGAGATTGTAAAAGGTTAGTGCATCATTTTAGCTGGTTTAAAGGTTTTGGTGACCCTGTCTTTGACTTGACAAAACATTACACACAACTCTTGTAAATGTACTGTCCTAACATACTCTAAATTTATGCTTTCGCCGTAAAACCTTTTTGAAATCGTAAAACGTGGTTAGATTAAGGAGATGTTTATCTTTCAAATGGTGTAAAATAGTTGTATTTTTGAAAAATTTGAATTTTGACATTTATTTGGATTCAAATTTGCCGCTCTTGAAATGCACCTGCTGTTGATGGAGTGCACCACGGGTGGCACGCTAGCGTCCCACCTAGCCCCAAGAGGTTAACCCTCGCAAGGCTGCAGGCCCAGACGTCATCCATAGCCGCGTCCTCAGAGCATGCACAGACCAGCTGGCTGGTGTGTTTACGGGCATATTCAGTCTCTCCTTATCCCAGTCTGCTGTCCCCACATGCTTCTAGATGGCCACCATTGTTCCAGTACCCAAGAAGACAAAGGTAACTGAACTTAATGACTATATTCCCGTAGCACTAACCTCTGTCATCATGAAGTGCTTTGAGAGACTAGTCAAGGATCATATCACCTCTACCTTACCTGCCACCCAAGACGCACTTCAATTTGTTTACCGCCCCAATAGGTCCACAGACGATGCAATCACCATCACTCTGCACACTGTCCTATCCCATCTGGACAAGAGGAATACCTATGTAAGAATGATGTTTATTGACTATAGCTCAGCATTCAACACCATAGTACCCTCCAAGCTCATCATTAAGCTCGAGGCCCTGGGTCTGAACCCCGCCCTGTGCAACTGGGTCCTGGACTGCCTGACAGGCTGCCCCCAGGTGGTGAAGATAAGAAACATCACCTCCACTCCGCTGATCCTCAACACTGGGGCCCCACAAGGGTGCATGCTCAGCCCTCTCCTGTACTCCCTGTTCACCCAAGACTGCGTGGCCAAGCACGCCTCCAACTCAATCAACAAGTTTGCAGACGACACAACAGTAGTTGGCTTGATTACCAACTATGACAAAAAATCCTACAGGGAGGAGGTGAGGGCTCTGTGAGTGTGGTGCCTGGAAAACAACCTCTTACTCAACGTCAACAAAACAAAGGAGATGATCGTGGACTTCAGGAAACAGTAGAGGATGCACCCCCCTATCTACATCGATGGGACCGCAGTGAAGAAGGTGGAAAGCTTCAAGGTCCTTGGCGTACACATAACTGACAAACAGAAATGGTCCACCCACACAGACAGTGTGGTGAAGAAGGTGCAACAGAGCCTCTTCAACCTCAGGAGGCTAACGGAATTTGGATTGTCACCTAAAGCCCCTCTCAAACATTTACAGATGCACAATTGAACGCATCCTGTCGGGCTGTATCACCGCCTGGTACGGCAACTGCACCGCCCGCAAGGCTCTCCTGAGGATGGTGTGGTCTGCCCAACGCATTACCGGGGGCAAACTACCCGCCCTCCAGGACACCTACAGCACCCGATGTCACAGGAAGGCCAAAAATATCATCAAGGACATCAACCACCCGAGCCACTGCCTGTTCTTCCCGCTATCATCCAGAAGCCGAGGTCAGTACAGGTGCATCAACGCTGGGACCGAGAGACTGAAAAACAGCTTCTATCCCAAAGCCATCAGACTGTTAAGCAGCCATCATTAGCACATTAGAGGCTGCTACCTATAGGCATAGCCTAGAAATCAATGGCCACTTTAAGGAATGGAACACTAGTCACTTTAATAATGTTTACATATCTGTCATTACTCTTCTCATATGTATATACTGTATTCTATACTATTCTACGGTATCTTAGCCACTTAATGTTTACATATCTGGCATTACTCATCTCATATGTATATAATGTTTTCTATACTATTCTATGGTATCTCATTCACTTAATAATGTTTACATTTCTTGCATTACTCATCTCATATGTATATACTGTACTCTAAACAGACGCCTCACTAGTCCTCAACTGGCAGCTTCATTAAATAGTACCTGCAAAACACCAGTCTCAACGTCAACAGTGAAGAGACGACTCCGGGATGCTGGCCTCTAATCTCTGCCTTAACCTTTGGGTCAAAATTTTCACGTTGGTATATGTTTTTGATAAATGTAATTCAAATTGCGACAATAGAAGTGTATAATTTCTTTATCAATCAATTTTTGCATAAAAAACTTTTAGATGTAATATAATAAATCTACTTTGTTGGATTTCTGGAATATATATCGTGCAACCTTTCCTTTAAAATGCCTTCCAGGAAATGTGATTTCCATCAAATACTATTGTAAGGAATTTTAACAAGGTGACCAATTTCTTGTCAGGAAGTTTTATTTTATCCCTTGGAAAAGTAGGGATCACTTGGGGAGCAAGGAGGAAATTTGTTCATTTCCACCAATATTACAGTTTTTTTATCGCTTTGGTACTATAGGCAAAACACTTGCACTACCCATTGAACATTACACTTTCATCATTACTAATTTCTGTCTGATCAAAGGTGATTATTGAAGACATTTTTCAGAATGTAATAGAATTAAAGAAATGAAAGACAATGTTTCGCAGGCACTAGTTTGAATCTTGGCAGTATTCTCAATTGAGTTATTTCAACAACCAATTTATCCAATAGCAAAAAATGTAAGATACATGTTTCAAAATTGCCCATTGAATGTATTCTGCTGCAATACTGTAAATTACAGTACATTACACTGTTTTCAAATTAAGCAAAACACTTGCACTACCTATTGAACATCACATTTCCAGAATTTCTATCCCATGTCTGATCAAAGGTGTGATTATTGAAGACATCTTTCAGAATGTAATATAATTAAAGAAATTAAAGTCAAAATGTTTAGCAGGCCCTAGTTTGAATCAAGCCTGCCTTGAGCATTTGGCCACTGGTTCTCATCTAAATCGCAGTACAGTGCCTTCAGAAAGTACCCATTGACTTATTCGACATTTTGTTGTGTTACAGCCTGAATCCAAAATTGATTAAATTGATTTTCTTCTCACCCATCTACACACAAAACCCCATGACATAGTGAAAACGTTTTTCACATTTTTTGCAAATGTATTGAAAATGAAATACAGAAATATAGCATTTACATACAGTACCAATCAAAAGTTTGGACACAACTACTCATTCAAGGGTTTTTCTTTATTTTTACTATTTTCTATATTGTAGGAAAATAGTGAAGACATCAAAACTATGAAATAACACATATGGAATCATGTAGCAACCAAAAAAGTGTTAAACAAATCAAAATATATTTTATATTTGAGATTCTTCAAATATAGACCCTTTGCCTTGCTGACAGCTTTGCACACTCTTGGCATTATCTCAACCAGCTTCATGAGGTAGTCACCTGGAATGCCTTTCAATTAACAGGTGTGCCTTCTTAAAAGTTCATTTTGGGAATTTCTTTCCTCTTGAGGATACCCTAGGATACGATAGGGGGCGCCACAGCGCATTTTGAAAAAAAATCGTTCCCATTTTCAACGGCCTACTAATCAAACTCAGAAGCTAGGGCATGCATATACTTATTATATATGGATAGAAAACACCCTAAAGTTTCTAAAACTGTTTGAATGGTGTCTGTGAGTATAACAGAACTCAAATGGCAGTCAAAACCCCGAGACCGATTGAAACAGGAAGTGGAATTCAGAATTGTGGACTCGACTTCTCATCTTTCCCTATAAATCACACCGTTAACCATGGTTCAGTGAGCACTTCCTATTGCTTCCACTAGATGTCGCCAGTCTTTTCACAGTGGTTTGAGCCTTATACAGTCGAAACTCAGTGAATGAGAGTCATTGGAAATTGGTCACAGGGGATGGGCCATCACCATTATGACGCCGGCGGCCATGTCTACCCCCACCTTTGGAAACGGTTTTAAAGGCAATGAAATCATCCCCCTCGAATCTTATTGGCTCTCTTGGTGTTACAGGCCCTGAAGATTAATGTTTTACAACGTTTGACATGTTTGAACGAACCTACAGGCGGGAGAATCTCATTTTATCCGGAACTTCAGCCCTGCGCTTTGAGAGAGCCCTAGGACGCGCTACCAACAGCAGGCTAATGGAACGTGAAGTATGGACTTTTTCGACCGAAAATACATCTGTTGTGGACCTGGGATGCTTTCTGATGAAGACAACTAAAGGTAGGCGATTATTGACAATATTATACAAGATGAGATGTGACATGCGATTGTTCCAAGATGGCGCCGAGCTCTGTATATTAGCTCATTTTCTGAGTATCGCATCTCCTTTTATCGCAAAGTGTGATTACCCAGTAAAGTTAATTTAAAATCTGGTATGACAGGTGTTATCAAGAGATATTCATCTATAAATGTTAGATTGACAATATAAATTAAAAAAATCGTTATCGGATAGTAATTTAGGGAATTGTAGCATTGTTTACCGGGACGCATTTGAGGGGAAATTATTTAGTCAACGTCAGACGCCGATGTAAAATGCTGTTTTTATATATAAATATGACCTTTATTGAACAAAAGAATGCATGCATTGTATAACATGATGTCCTAGGTGTGTCATCTGATGAAGTTTGTAAAAGGTTAGTGCTGCATTTAGCTGTTTTTTGATTATTTGTGATGCAAGTGGTTGGTCGGAAAATGGCTCTGTTGCTGCTTTTTACGATGGACTCATCTAACATAATCTAATGATTTGCTTTTCCTGTAAAACCTTTTTGAAATCGGACGACGTGGGTCGATTCAGGAGAGGTGTATCTATAAAAAAAAAATATATATATTATTATTATTTTTTTTTAATTATTATTTTTTTTTATGCTAATTGGCGATATGATTTTTCGCTGGATTTTGATCCCGCTGACGGGATGAGACGCTGAAGAGGTTGTGTTTGAGCCAATCAGTTGTGTTGTGACAAGGTAGGGGTGGGATACAGAAGATAGCCCTATTTGATAAAATACCAAGTCCATATTATGGCCAGAACAGCTCAAATAAGCAAAGAGAAATAACAGTCAAGGTCAGTCAATTCGGGAAATTTCAAGAACTTTGAAAGTTTCTTCAAATGCAGTCACAAAAACCATCAAGCTCTATGATGAAACTGGCTCTCATGAGGACCGCCACAGGAATGGAAGACCCAGAGTTACCCCTGCTGTAGAGGGAAAGTTCATTAGAGTTACCAGCCTCAGAAATTGCAGCTAAAAAAAATGCTACACGGAGTTCAAGTAACAGACACATCTCAACATCAACTGTTCAGATGAGACTGTGTGAATCAGGCCTTCATGGTCGAATTTCTGCAAAGAAAACACTACTAAAGGACACCAATAAGAAGAAGAGACTTGCTTGGGCCAAGAAACACGAACAATGGACATTAGACTGGTGGAAATGTTTCCTTTGGTCTGGAGTTCAAATTGGAGATTTTTGGTTCCAACCGTCGTGTCTTTGTGAGACCCAGCACACCTCCTGGCTGCGTAAGGGCTATATTTACACTTAACCAGCATGGCTGCCACAGTATTCTGCAGCGATACACCATCCCATCTGTTTTGGGCTTAGTGGGACTATCATTTGTTTTTCAACAGGACAATGACCCAGCATACCTCCTGGCTGCGTAATGCTATTTTACCAAGAAGGAGAGTGATGGAGTGCTGCATCAAATGACCTGGCCTCCACAATCCCCCAGCGTCAACCAAATTGAGATGGTTTGGGATGAGTCGAACCGCAGAGTGAAGGAAGATCAGCCAACAAGTGCTCAGCATATCTGGGAACTCATTCAAGACTGTTGGAAAAGCATTTCAGGTAAAGCTGGTTGAGAGAATGCCAAGAGTGTGTTTAACACTTTTTTGGTTACTATATGATTCCATGTGTTATTTCATAGTTTTGATGTCTTCACTATTATTATAAATTGTAGAAAATGTTAAAAATAAAGAAAAGCCCTTGAATGAGTCATTGGTAATGTATGTAGTGTTTGTATTTTAATTTTCAAATAATGTTGCAAAAATGTCTAAATGTGTTTACTTTGTCATTATGTGTAGATGGGTGAGAAAAATAATACATTTAATCCATCTTGAATTCAGGCTATAACACAACAAAATGTGAAATAAGTCAAGTGGTATGAATTCTTTCTGAAGGCACTGCAAATATCCTCATTGTTCATGCACCTGGGGAAAAACATTTTGGCATGGCTAATCCAAGCCTGACATACCGTAAGTCTGGATTGAAATCATTGCATGCCTCATCTATGGCCTGAAGGAGGTTGGTACGCTCATGGGGATGGAAATCATACATCTTCCGTCTATATCGTAATCATGTATTGTATTTTACAGTGTCGTATTGTAGTTATGTATTGTAGTGGTCCTGTACGTGGCTCAGTTCATAAGGGCATTGCACTATTAACACCAGAGTTATGTGTTCGATTTCCACTCGGGTCACATACCAGAATGTGTGGACTGTTGTTACTTTTGATGAATGTGTCTGCTTTGTAAATGGAATATATCACGATATTACAGTAATGTTTTGGCCAAAGCAATTTTTGTAAAATAGTGTGAACCCCCCCCCCATCGAAAAGAACCCAGCAACTTCATTTTGGATACATGTTTACTCTATGGGCGATGCATTTCTTTCTTGTTTCGGACTTTCTTGATTATTTGCATATTGGTATTGTATTGATATTGCTGTAGGAGATAGAAACACAAGCATTTCATTGCACTTGCTGTAACTTCTGCTTAGCTTTTTTACAGGACCAAAAAAAATTGATTTGGTTTGTTACGTACAATACATCTATGATCTTGTCAACATCATGTTTTTTTAAAAACATGCTGTGAAGTAGAATCATAAGTCATCATTATAGGAGTACATTTGAGTATATATCATACTTTTTATGTTTCTACTTCACAGACATACACAATCATTATGTAGTTCTCAAAATCTGTTGTAGACAAACCAGTTTACTGTACATGTACAATCTATAGGTTTCAATTAAGAGTATTTGGATTACGTAATAGTAAAATGTATTTTAACAAAAGAGAAGATAATCATATCAAAAGTTATGTGAGCATTGCATTGTGAAAGGCAATTTTATATGAACATGTATTGGAATGTGAAACATGTATTTCTAGATGAAACACTGATTAAGTTTAGTGAAAAAGTGACAATATGATTGTGTGTTGTACTTAGTCAATTGAAAATGTTCTTAGAGTTTTGAAACAACTGCCTTTTACGTTATCTGTTTGGAGTTGTGTACTAAGAGTTGTGAAAATCTGACACATACTTGTAAAAATTGTACCAAAGTGATAAAAAAAAACTGTAAACAGATGGCTATATTGTTTTGGAAACACACGAAATCAAGGTTTATCCTGTAAAAGCAGTCATATCTCACCTATGTTGATTAATGGCGCCGAAGGAGATGGCCACCGTTTTCGATCCCGTAACCAATTGTGCAGGTTTTTTTGCGTTATTGTAACTTATTTTGTACATAATGTTTCTACCACCATGTCTTATGACCGAAAAGAGCTTCTTGATATCAGGTCAGCGATTACTCACCCCGTACTGGAGGAATTCTTCTTCTTCAACAAGTCAGACTGGAAGGATTTACTCCAGACACCCGACAAGGACCTCATCCCCGTCATTTACAGGAGAAAAAGACGGAGATACCTTTACCATCTGTCCTATTAGCCAATCAATCGATAATAAAATAGACAAACTACGAGCATGTATATCCTACCAAACTGTAATATCTTATGTTTCACAGAGTCGTGGCTGAACGACGACATGATTAACATACAGCTGGCGTGTTTTAAGCTTTTTTGTCAGGATAGAACAGCGGCCTCTTGTAAGACAAGGGGCAGCGAACCTAGGTATATTTGTAAACAACAGCTGGTGCACGAATTCTAAGGAAGTCTCGAGGTTTTGCTCACCTGAGGTAGAGTATCTCATGATAAGCTGTAGACCACACTATTTATCAAGAGAGTATACATCTCTATTTTTCATAGCTGTCTATATACCACCGTAGACTGATGCTGGCACTAAGACCGCAATCAATGAGCTGTCTACGGCGCTCCTAGTGGCCGGGCAATTTAATGCAGGGAAACTCAAATCAGTTTTACCTCATTTCTATCAGCATGTCAAATATGCAACGAGATTGAAAAAACTCAAGACCACCTTTACTCCACACACAGAGATGTGTACAAAGCTCTCTCTCGCCCTCCATTTGGCAAATCTGACCATAATTCTATCCTTCTGATTCCTGCTTACAAACAAAATCTAAAGCAGGAAGCACCAGTGACTCGGTCAATAAGAACATGGTCAGATGGACCAGATGCTAAGCTGCAGGACTGTTTTGCTAGCACAGACTGGAATATTTTCTGTGATTCTTCCGATGGTATTGAGGAGTACACCACATCAGTCACTGGCTTCATTAATAAGTGCATTGAGGATGTCGTCCCCATAGTGACCGTACGTACATACCCCATCCAGAAGCCATGGATTACAGGCAACATCCGCACTGGGCTAAAGGATAGAGCTGCCGCTTTCAAGGAATGGGACTCTAACCCAGAAGCATATAAGAAATCCCGCTATGCCCTCTGACGAACCATCAAACAGGCAAAGCGTCAATACAGGACTAAGATTGAATCATACTACACTGGCTCCGATGCTTGTTGGATGTGGCAGGGCTTGCAATCTATTACAGATTACAAAGGGAAGCACAGCCACGAGCTGCTCAGTGACACGAACCTACCAGATGAGCTAAATTACTTCTATACTCACTTCGAGGCAAGTAACACTGAGGCATGCATGAGAGCACCAGCTGTTCCAGACGACTGTGAGACACACTCTCCGTAGCCGGTGTGAGTAAGACCTTTAAACAGGTCAACATTCACAAGGCCGCAGGGCCAGACAGATTACCAGGACGTGTACTCTGAGCATGTGCTGACCAACTGGCAAGTGGCTTCACTGACGTTCTCAAACTGTCCCTAACAGAGTCTGTAATACCAACATGTTTCAAGCAGACCACCATAGTCCCTGTGCCCAAGAACACTAAGGTAACCTGCCTAAATGACTACCGACCAGTAGCACTCACATCTGTAGCCATGAAGGGCTTTGAAAGGCTGGTCATGGCTCACATCAACACCATTATCCCAGAAACCCTAGACCCACTGCAATTTGTGTACCGCCCCAACAGATCCACAGATGATGCAATATCTATTGCACTCCACACTGCCCTTTCCAACCTGGACAAAAGGAACACCTATGTGAGAATGCTATTCATTGACTACAGCTCAGCGTTCAACACCATAGTACCCTCAAAGCTCATCACTTAGCAAAGGACCCTGGGACTAAACACCTCCCTTTGCAACTGGATCCTGGACTTCCTGATGGGCCGCCCCAAGGTGGTAAGGGTAGGGAACAACACATCCGCCTTGCTGATCCTCAACACCCCCCCCCCCCCCCCCCCGGAGTGCCAAGTCGAGGTCCAAAAGGCTTCTTAACAGCTTCTACCCCAAGCCATATGACTCCTGAACAGCTAGTTAAAGGGCTACCCAGACCCTTCTTTTACACCGCTGCTATTCTCTGTTTATAATCTATGCATACTCACTTTAACTCTACCTACATGTACATATTACCTCAATTACCTTGACTAACTGGTGCCCCTCACATTGACTCTGTACCGGTACCCCCTGTATATATCCTCACTTGTTATTTTACTGCTGCAGTTTTATTATTTGTTAATTTTATTTTAAATTTTTTACTTAACACTGTATTTTTTTCTTAACTTCTTAAGGCATTGTTGGTTAAGGTCTTGTAAGTAAGCATTTCACTGTAAGGTCTATGTAAGGGCTGTCTTCAGGAATGGACCAAAATGCAGCAGAGTTAGTATTCATCCTTCAATTTAATTGGAAAGAACACTATACAAAACAAAAACAAGGAAACTGACAGCCAATAGTCCTGTCAGGTGCAACCACACTAAACAAGAAACAATTACCCACAAACCCCAGTGACAAACAACTCCTACATATGTGACTCCCAATCAGGAACAACGATTCCCAGCTGTTCCTGATCAGGAGTCACAAGACACACACCAGACTGCCACGTCCTGACCCCCAAACTACTACACCAGCTCCATCTGCTGGTCAGGACGTGACAGTACCCCCCCCCTCAAGGTGCAGACCCCGGAATGCACCTAAAAAAGAAAAACAAGAAAAATCCCCAATACCCCAACAAAAACCCAACAAACAATAACCCCTAAACCATAAGGGAGGGAAGGGAGGGTGGCTGCCGTCAACGATGGCACTGTGCTACACCCTCCCTCCCCAACCCACCTATCCTGGAGGTGGCTCAGGTGCAGGCCGTTCAAGGCTGTCGGGGCAGTCTGGCAACTCGGGGCAGTCTGGCAACTCGGGACAGTCGGGGCAGTCTGGCAACTCGGGACAGTCGGGGCAGTCTGGCAACTCGGGACAGTCGGGGCAGTCTGGCAACTCGGGACAGTCTGGCAACTCGGGGCAGTCTGGCCACGCCGGCAACTCGGGGCAGTCTGGCCACGCCGGCAGTTCAGGGCAGTCTGGCCACGCCGGCAGTTCAGGGCAGTCTGGCCACGCCGGCAGTTCAGGGCAGTCTGGCCACGCCGGCAGTTCAGGGCAGTCTGGCCACGCCGGCAGTTCAGGGCAGTCTGGCCACGCCGGCAGTTCAGGGCAGTCTGGCCACTCCGGCAGTTCAGCGCAGTCTGGCCACTCCGGCAGTTCAGCGCAGTCTGGCCACTCCGGCAGTTCAGCGCAGTCTGACCTCTCTGGCGACTGTTGACTGGCGGGCAGCTCTGGCGACTGTTGACTGGCGGGCAGCTCTGACGACTGTTGACTGGCGGGCAGCTCTGATGACGACTGTTGACTGGCGGGCAGCTCTGATGACGACTGTTGACTGGCGGGCAGCTCTGATGACGACTGTTGACTGGCGGGCAGCTCTGATGACGACTGTTGACTGGCGGGCAGCTCTGATGACGACTGTTGACTGGCGGGCAGCTCTGATGATGACTGTTGACTGGCGGGCAGCTCTGATGACGACTGTTGACTGGCGGGCAGCTCTGATGACTGTTGACTGGCGGGCAGCTCTGATGACTGTTGACTGGCGGGCAGCTCTGATGACTGGCGAGGCTGGGTTGACACACTAGACTCCTGATGCGCGGGGCTGGTATAGGACGTGCCAGCCCGGAGACACGCACCTCCATGCTAGTGCGTCTGGCGGGAAACACCGGACCGAAAGGGCGCACTGGCGGTCTTGAGTGCAGGGTTGGCATCACCCCTTCCGGCTCGATGCTCCCCTTGCCCTGGCACCTGCGGGGCGCTGGTACTGGGCGAACTGGGCTGTGCGTCCGTATAGGCGAGATGGTGCGCACCTCAGCGTAACATGGCGCCCTCCACCTCGTACGCACCTCCCTGTAGTCACGGGTAGCTGGCTTACGGCTCTTCCCTGGCCTGGCCAAGCTACCCGTGTGCCCCCCCCAAAAAAAATCTTGGGGCTGCCTCTCGGGTTTCCTAACCAACCGTGTTCCAGCGTAACTTTCCCGATGGTTCCTCTGTCTAGCTGCCTCCACTCTCCTGAGTGCCTCCACCTGTTCCCATGGGAGGCGATCCCTTCCGGCCAGGATCTCTTCCCAGGTGTAGACTCCCTTGCCGTCCAGGACGTCCTCCCATGTCCATTCCTCCCTTTTTCTCTCCTGTCGCTGCTCCTTCCTCTTCCGCTGCTTGGTCCTTGTTTGGTGGGTAATTCTGTAAGGGCTGTCTTCAGGAATGGACCAAAATGCAGCAGAGTTAGTATTCATCCTTCAATTTAATTGGAAAGAACACTATACAAAACAAAAACAAGGAAACTGACAGCCAATAGTCCTGTCAGGTGCAACCACACTAAACAAGAAACAATTACCCACAAACCCCAGTGACAAACAACTCCTACATATGTGACTCCCAATCAGGAACAACGATTCCCAGCTGTTCCTGATCAGGAGTCACAAGACACACACCAGACTGCCACGTCCTGACCCCCAAACTACTACACCAGCTCCATCTGCTGGTCAGGACGTGACAGTCTACACCTGTTGTACTCGGGCGCATGTGACAAATAACATTTGATTTATCTCTGAGTGACAGACTATTCTTAAAATTATCAACATTATTTAATGACTAAACAGCCTACATATTTAGGATCTTAATTTGACCTTATAATTCTGCAGCAACAACATTGAACGCTTAAATCTACAATATGTCACGTTTCGGGCGACCCGACCAAATTCACATAGAATGTGAGTTATAGATCTGTCATTCACATTGAAAGAAGTCTAAGAAGTGGTAGATCTGTTCTATATACAATATTTCTATGCTACTCATTCTTAAGTTTTGCTTATGCGTCTTTTACTTTTGGATTTGGACGCCAACTTGAAACAGGTGAAAATACAATATTGTGGGTTATGGAAAATATATTTCACAGCGGTTTAGATGGTAGAATGATTATCTACACAATGACTGCTTGTGTTGTCATATAAACTGAAATTATGCGAACTTGCAACCAGGAAATGGCGCAGCAATTTCTGCATATTGCACCTTTAATCCAGAATGTTGCTTGATCAGTGGTTAGGCTATCAGCTGGCCAAAAGTAGACTGCATGAAAAGTGCAATACTGTTAACATAACTGTGTGTTGGTGTGGGTTTTCAGTGAAAAAGACTGATCAAATTAAGTTAACCTGTTAACCTGTAGACTCGATAAAACGTCAGCTGCACAGCTGACACGAGTGAAAAAATATGTTTTTGCACCCCCTTGCGGTACAGTGGTGATGGCACAACTGTTTGAGTTGATAGTTAAAGGACAGGTTCACTTTTTTTTTAGATATTGTAAACATGAAATTGTGTCATTCTGAACTTTATTTGCAACTCTATATTCCATTTAGTTGGACTCAAGCGATACTTTTCCATGTGTGCATGCACGGGCTACACGGAAGTACACAGAAGAAGTATTGCCACTTCTAAAATGATGTATTTGGGTGTTTTATCTGCAACTGCAGAACGAGCATGAGGAAGTCCATCGGCGGTAGGGTAAGTTTCTCAAAACCAAGAGAAATCGCAAAAAAAGTGTCTGGACACTTTTATAACAAGAAAAAAATGAACCTGTCCTTTAACCTGACTTGCATTACAAATATAAGGACATGACAAGGCATGTCATTGACAGGACTACAACAAAATGGCTGCATCTTAAAAATAAATTGCAGTAGGATTATTATTTTTCACAGATAGTAATAATAGCCATGAATAGTACCCTGTTCATACTATAATCAGATAATAGCCATGAACAGATCTAGTGTGTTGGTGGAGTGGATAATAGTTTAATCTCAGCCAAATCGAGGAGTCCAATAAAGAAAGTTAAGGATTATACACATCATTAGAATGACAATATAATACTGTAAAATCTCCCTCATTGTGTCATTATAGGGGTGGGGATGACACATGACGACTCAAAGGCAAACCAAGTCTCCACAAACTAAAATGGTAGATAAAACATAGATTTTAAGGTGAGCTGGCCAATTCTGCTTTTAAATTATGTTTGAAATGTGTTCCTTTGGAGGGACTGAATACAAACCTGTATTCTGATCCAACTGGAGCTGTAACTGTTCTATGATCATTTTGTCAACAATTGATATAATGTGGATTTGTGGATTTTTCTTTTTTTCTTTATTTCTTTGTGGAATCCCTCTGGCTGTTATGTATATGTTTTGCATGTTACTGTTTAATAAAAAAATAATAATAATAATAAAAAAAGGACTGTATCATAATACCGTTCCTGCCATTCCTACATTGTTACAGTGCCCTCTAGTGGTGGGAAAGAACCCTCTCCTTGTTCAACCAAACTCCAGGCTATAGCCAGCCTCTTATTTCTAATGAAATATTATCTACATGAATCAAGCAAGCAAACATGCTTTCATAATTTTGTATAATTTGCCTGGGCATTTAATTCTCCAAATTGCAGTGCATCAGTGTTGGGGAGTATACATCACCCATATTTTAACTACTAGTTTACTATCTTTTTCAAGTAACTTGATGGTATAGTTTACCTAATTTCAAAATAATTTTCCTAATTCAGTTGTACCTACCTGAAGGATATCTGTATCTTTGCTGTAGCTAAGTAGGTTCAGAGTAGTGCAGTGTAGTCACAGAACCACATCACTAGATGGCAATCTTCTACCTATTACTGTACATCACCATTGTCATGCAAAATTGAAAAGAGATGGCATTAAGTATAGTATGATTAGGAATCATGTTTCATTTCTCAATGTCATCATAATACATTTCATATCACAGCCTATAATAAAAAATCTCATCAGAGTATGAACAACACATTCTGCAGATTATGTGTATGCAGTGGCGACCGGTCATTCAGGGCAGGTGCAGAGCCCCAGTTGTTTTGAGCCCCACATGTTAAGCTAAAGAAATGGCAACATCATACTTTCAAAACCTTAGCTAGCAAGCTAGCAGTCATCATCACGAATCAAGTCAACAATCTACTGGCAAATCATTTTCAATCCTTGTCATATGAACAGAAATGATAGATAAAGCATATCGGTGCTCATCGGCCATTGGACATAAACGTTGCACAACAAGTTGGAAATCGCAAATTCAACAATGAGTGGGATGGAAGGAATCAGTGGCCAACTGCAAGCATTGCAAAGCAATCACTAGACTGCTATTCAGTGGATGTGTGTAGTCCAAGTCTAGGTTTAAGGGTATCCTTTCCAAGCTTAAAAGGATAAACATTTTACATTGGCCAAGCTGTCAATCCAACATGTCTTCTGCCGCGCTCAAAACAACTGGAAACTCAGAACTGGGAAATTTCAGACTTCAGTGAGTTCAAGACAACTGGGAAATTGAAATGAGTGAGCTCCGACTGGGAAAATACATTTTGAGCAGTCATCCAACTCGGAATTGCAAGGTGGGAACTCGGGCCTCTTTCTAGAGCTCCAACCTGAAGATCACTGATGTCATCATGATTCGACCTTGTTTTTTCCAGAGTTCCCAGTTGTCTTGAAAGCACCATAAATCCAGAGAATGCCAGACTTTGATGACAAAGTTTGATGACACAATTTGCCCATGAAGGACCGCCACGCCACCTTCCTTTTCAACTGAGCACAGCACAACAAGATTAGTGTAAAAATGTATTGTACGCTGCTGCATAGATTATTTCATATGTCAGGGAGATATGTATGCTGTAGCTAAGAAAGTATTATTAAGTGTATGTTGCGTAGTAAGCTGTTAGTAGCCCAAGTGTCTCAGCCTAATAATTTGGTCCCTTTTCCCCTCATAATTTAGCCTACTGTTCTGACTTGGTAGTGCACATGTAGCCTTTAGCCTGTTTTAGAGAAATGTCATCATCGAATATTGTAAGAGCTTTCATTGTCTGCCCTTTTTTTATCCTACGGTTATGACTTTGTATCTGTAATACTGTAAGAACGATCCATGTAAAATGGGTTAAAGTTAAGTATAGTAAACCTAGGTGTAAAATAGTAAATAATGGCTACATCTCAGAAAGTTTTTAACTGTCAAGAGGAGTAAAACAAGGTTGTCCACTATCGGCATATCTATTTGTTATTGCCATCAAAATGTTAGCTGTTAAAATCATACCCAACAATAATATTAAGGGATTAGAAAATAAGGGCTTAAAAACAAAGGTGTCATTGTACAGTGATGAGTCATGTTTTCTTTTAAATCCACAATTATAATCCCTCCACAGACTCATAGAGGATCTAGATACTTTTTCAAACCTCTCTGGATTAAAACCAAATTATGATAGTTATTATGATACAATATTACGTATTGTATCACTAAAAAATACAACTTTTACATTACTGTGTAGTTTACCAATAAAATGGTCTGACGGGGATGTGGACATACTCGGTATACATATACCGAAAGAAAGAAATTATCTCATTCCAATATATTTTAAAAGAATGTTAGCAAAAATAGATAAGATCTTGCTACCATGGAAAGGAAAATACCCGTCTATTTGTGGAAAAATCACCCTGATTAACAGTTTAGTCATATTACAGTTGACCTATTTGCTTATGGTTTTGCCTACACCTAGCAACCTGTTTTTTAAATTATATGAGCAAAAAAGATTCCATTTTATTTGGAATGGCAAGCCAGACAAAATTAAAAGGGCTTATTTTTATAATGAATATGAATTCATTATAGAAATTATTATATATTAAAGCATTAGACCTCTCACTAAAGGTGTCAGTCATACAAAAGTTATACTTAAATCTGAACTTGTTCTCTAGAAAATTTGTAAGAATGTCTCTCCCCATGTTCAAGAATTACCTTTTTCTCTTTATTCAGAATACAACCCCTCACTTTCTGTTATTTGAAAACAAAATCATCTCCAAAATATTGTTATTTTTTAAATAAGCCATAGAAAGTTGGTTGCAATTTCAATTTAATCCACCAGAAAAGACAGAACAAATAAGTCAACAAATACTGTGGTTAAACTCAAATATACTAATTGAAAAAAACTTTTATTTAAAAAAAAGAAAAAGGTATAACCTTTGTAAAACGATATCATAAATAGGACAGGTGGAGTTATGTCACAGATGCAGCTAACACAAATATATGGAAATGTCTGTTCTACCCAAAATGACAACCAACTAATTGCAGCATTACTGCAAAAATGGAAGAGGCAAGTGGAAGGGGAAAAAGGTAAGGAACTTGTCTGTTGGCCATGCATTAAAGACCAAAATTGGTTAAAGAAAATCAGGATGACTCAAAATATATACCAGTTTCATTTAAGGATAAAAAAAAAATGGACAGCTGTGCCATATTGCTAAATAGTTGGGAAGAGATTTTCGATGTACTGATTCCATGGCACATGGTTTATGAATTGACACGCAAGACGATGCCAGATTCAAAACTTATAATTTTTTAATTGAAAGTATTATACAAAATTCTTTGCAACCAATAGAATGTTATGTATGTGGGGGATACAACCTTCCCAGCTCTGCAGATTTTGCTGCAAGGAGGCAAAGTCATTAGATCATTTATTTTGGTACTGTACATACATAGATAGTCTTGGTCACAGGTCCAGGAATGGCTGAAGAATTGCAACATTTACCTGGAGCTAACGCTGCAGATAGCAATACTGGGTGATTTGAAAAGTCATCGTCAATCCATCATTCCTTCAATTCTGACCAGTTTCCCTGTCAATTAAAAACATCCCCACAGCATGATGCTGCCACCATAATGCTTCACTGTGGGGATGGTTTTCTCGGGATGAATAGAGGTGTTGGGTTTGTGCCAGACATAGCATTTTCCTTGATGGCCAAAAAGCAACATTTTAGTCTCATCTGACCAGAGTACCTTCTTCCATAAGTTTGGGGAGTCTCCCACATGCCTTTTGGCAAACACCAAACGTGTTTGCTTATTTTTTTCTTTTAGCAATGGCTTTTTTCTGGCCACTTTTCCGTAAAGCCCAACTCTGTGGAATGTACGGCTTAAAGTAGTCCTATGGACGGATACTCCAATCTCCGCTGTGGAGCTTTGCAGCTCCTTCAAGGTTAACTTTGAATATCTTGGTCTCTTTGGTCTCTTTGTTGAGGGAACAAAGAGACCAACCCTGATCTGTACCCAACCCTGATCTGTACTTCTCCAGAGCTCTGTCCCTGACCTGTTTGGAGACCTCCTTAGTCTTCATGGTGCCACTTGCTTGGTGGTGCCCCTTGCTTAGTGGTGTTGCAGACTCTGGGGCCTTTCGGAACAGGTACAGTGAGGGGAAAAAAGTATTTGATCCCCTGCTGATTTTTATATGATTTTATAACATTTTTGAAATGCGTTTTTCTGGATTTCTTTGTTGTTATTCTGTCTCTCACTGTTCAAATAAACCTACCATTAAAATTATAGACTGATCATTTCTTTGACAGTGGGCAAACGTACAAAATCAGCAGGGGATCAAATACTTTTTTCCCTCACTGTAAATATATACTGAGATCATGTGACACTTAGATTGCACACAGGTCGACTTTATTTAACTAATTATTTGACTTCTGAAGGTAATTAGTTGCACCAGATCTTATTTTGGGGCTTCATAGCAAAGGGGGTGAATACCGATGCACGCACCACTTTTCCGTTTTTTATTTTTTAGAATTCTATGAAACAAGTAATATTTTTCATTTCACTTCACCAATTTTCACTATTTTGTGTATGTCCAGTACATGAATTCCAAATAAAAATCGATATAAATTACAGGTTGTAATGCAACAAAATAGGAAACATGCCAAGGGGTGTGAATACTTTTGCAAGGCACTGTATACAGTATATATAAATATATATATTTACCCAAAAAATATATGGAGGATTAGAAATTATGCAGACAATTACATTGATTGGAAGCTACAATTTATCCACAATATTAAAGCTGATCTACCCCCTAAGAAATATATATTATTAAAAAAAGAACAACCTATGTTCTGTATTCGGTCGCTGAACATTTCAAAAGTTCTGAACAAATAGTTATATTGACTATCTCTGTCCTAGCTCACTCATTAATGTCTTAATCGAAATTACAGATTGCCTCTTATCTGCTCGTCGTCCTCTTATGCCATAGTTTGTACATCTCAATTTGTCAGTAGAAACCATATTAGTTTAAGCAAGTCAGTCATATCCGCTATGTTTTTTTAAAGGACAGCAAATGAGGCTGAATGAACTGATTCGCTGCCAAACAAGGCTCCGCTGATAGCCAGGTGTAGCAGTGGTAAGGTGTTGGGACTGCTGTTGGGACATTTACATTTGACATTTTAGTCATTTAGCAGACGCTCTTATCCAGAGCGACTTACAGTAGTGAATGCATACATTTCATTTCATGCTTTATTTTTTTTGTACTCTGCTGTTGGGACAGCTTTATGTAAGCCCTAACAGTTTGTGGTCCCCGTCATAGTGCAATTAATGTATTGTTTAGTGTTGTGTTGTGTAGTGGCTTTGTGGGCATGCCTCCAACTTTTTTTGTTTTTTGTTGTCCCACCAAGATTTACATTCTAAAATTGCCACTGTGTTTATGTAATATTTACATAATGCTAATATCTAAATTCTTACATATCAATTTTATTCACTTATGGTAGATTTATGGCTGGACATAAGATATTACTCTGTGTATGTATTTGATTTATTTTACAGTAGGGGAGAGTGGGGTACGTTGAGACATTTTTGACATTTAGCATCACTCTGTCAAGTGAAATACGTCTTTCTCTGAACAATAGACAGCCATTTCATCTACAATCAATGCCCTCACCTTGTTCAATTCCTATGTTGTTATCAATGAACATGACAGCTCAAGATTTACGTAACTTATCATAACCTTATGCTCACCACTCAATGACGTTGCACCATTGTGATGGTTTGAAACTACATTTACTTCACCAGTATTTGCAGACCTATCCATGAGCTTCAGCACAGTCACTTTGATAATATTCCTTTCTCCTCCTCTGCACAAGTCAAGACATCTTGACATCTTGAGGCACGCGCTTCTCAAGTTAAAATTCAACCCATAGTTTTTCTTCCAATAAGCCCACACACTCACAGGGGATTTGCCATTCTGCATTATTCTCTGGTTAGAGTGGACAGTCCAGGAGAGGGAGCCGAGTTGCTCTGTTACGGAGCAGGGCCAGAGACTGTGTGCCACTGTGTGAAGTCCTTCCTAAATACATGAATGAATAATTGAATACATCTGCACAAAGAGCATCTGAAGGATGCTAAAAGCCGGTGAGGAGGATAGAAAGTGAGAAAAGAGGGAAAGAGTAGAAAGACTGTGAGAGACGAACAGAAAGAATCACTGGGTAGATCCAGTTACTTCTACCTTCTGCCTCTTTAGATATTCTTGAAATATTAACTCTTAATGAACTCTTAAACATTCTGTGTCTCAAACTTTACACAGAGTGTGAATTAAGGGGGGCCCGCAAAGTCTCAGACTGAATTAGTCATGAGTCCCCCTAAACACAACAAAGTCAAACTTTGATAATTTAACCATTGTCCTATTTGTTTGAAATGCACTTTGACCTACTACAGTGGTACATATACAAATGAAAGCTTATTCCAAATTAAACAAACAACCACACCTCTGTGTCATGCTTTAAACCATGTTTTTTTTCCATGTGGCTACAATTGTCATCCCAGGACAGTCTCATATCTCAGCCCCTTTTCAGGTGTCACAACTTTTCTTTCTACAAAAAAGGTCAATTTGTCAGCAAGACGCATCAATTAATTCAGGCAATAAGAGTGTAGAGCCAATGACAATCACCAAATGTCATTTCACTTTTTGGTGTTTTGTAACAGATGTCTCTTTCCATTCATCAATGGTGCAAGATTCTTTAAGTAATTGTTTTTACAATAAGATGAAAACATCATTACTTTTTTACCATTAAATGACATGTCTTTACTATGCCATCACAAAAATTGTAAAACATAAAAAAAAGAGACCCCCTGAACGTCACAGTAAAATTCGCAATCTGACTTCACAGCTGCAGCACGCAAACTCTCCAACTAGTGCAAAATGTAAAGATTAACATAGTCTGATAGATGTAATTATTCAGGATGGATGGTGGCGAGTGGTGTGGAGGTGGATATCAGAGCAAAACAAAACAACCTATAGCAGCACAACACTCTGTCAATCCTCATTCCAAGGCCAGTCAGAAAAGAGAACCATTGTGCTTAGTGACAACCTGTGTGTCTCCTTCTGAAAGGACACCACGTCCTGTCTGCCTAAGGGCAGCAGGCTGGGAATGCTGAGCAAGCATCCAGTGTCTCTCACATGTATACCTTGTATTTAGTCTTATTTTTGGTTCTAAGCTATAATTAACCCCCTGATAAAACTTTATCATTTGATAGTGTCCTCCCTCATGCTGACCAGTGAACCCTTAGGGAAAGTATTGCTCTCTATGTCCCAAGGTTTCAATGTTAAACTTCCGTATAATTGCTGTTCTTCCCTCTCTCTGACCACTCTTGATTGCATTTAACAACCATGCGAGTCCTACAACTATTTAATAGATCATACAGAAAGTCATTATTCACCTCATAACATTCTCATAATACCACAGCAGCTAAAGTTAGTAAACAGCTTTGCGTAATGTTTTCCCTGAGACAGCAGTAGGAGACAGCAGTAGGAGTTGCTGCCATTGCTTTTGTGGTCACAGAGCTAATTTCTGTTACGCAGAAACATGCTATCCGCTTTTTCAGTGAAAAGTCTACACAATTGGTAAAAACTCCTATTCTTTGTCTGGATCTTCTCTGGTCTCTGAGCCCCTTCACCTGACGTCTCTTGAGGCCCTCCCAGATGGATGAGGATCAATCCAGACAGATGTGGAACACCCTCATGCCCAACGACCAGTCCTGTGTTGGCACTTCTGCTAGCCAATCCCAGCCATGCCTGTGGCCATGGTGATGGAGACTACCATCTGCTCCAACCCTGCACATCTGGAGTCCTGGAGCCCCTCCCCTACACCCCCTCTACACCCTCCCCTCCACCCCATCTATAGGCTGGAGCCCCTCCCCTACACCCACTCTATAGGCTCCTATAGGCTCCATCAGCACAGGACAGGAGAGACAAATTCATGAACATATATATTTACAGTTTTAATACTGTAATATTTATTGAGGGCATGTTTAACCTGCAGTGAAAGCATAAGCCAAATTGATTGATAAAAACAACACGAATACATAATTTCACTGTAATTGATTCTTTATGTAAATCACATTGATTGTGGTTTGAGAAAGACAGACTTCAGTTCTGACATAACTGTTGTCTTCGGTGGCGTACTTCGGTACATTATTCTAGACCCTTGTGTCCTCCACCCCCAACAGTACTTTCCATGAGCACGTACCAAGCATGACTTGCCCTTTACTCATGGACTCAGTGAAGTAGCACAAACAAGGGTGACCTTTTTCAGGTGACAACTGCTAACTGATTCATTCTTCGCCCCAATATGGGTGAATCCCAGGGCTGGAGTGCAGACACACAGTGAGGGTGTGCTTCAGAGAGGCTAGAGGGATCCACATGTCCATCAATAACAATTAATACAGTACCATCCTCCCTTCTTTATGTGACCGCTGTAGTATAACTACATAAGGTATCATATCTTAGCAGTGTAATCACATAGCCTTTACCTTGACATTTACAGAGAAGCAAGAGAGAGCTGGCTAAACAGAAGGGGCGGTCCAGTGATTGAAGCGTAAACACAGTAAAATATACTCTGGCTCCAATCTCATATCGCTCATATGGTTCAGATTTACTTTGCACTTTATTGCTGGCTCAATACAATGTCTCTGAAAAGTTTAAGTAGGCCATATGGAAACCTATATATTTATTGAATGTCACTAAAACAGTGTCGCTGTTCAGTTTGATGTATCTTGTTGGGTAATTCATATGATACCATCTTTTTCCAGGACAAAGGACTACGCAAATAATAAATGTTTAATGGGGATAAATCTATAAAATAACGTTTTTATGTCATATACCTTGCTCCCCTCACTCCCCTTGTTTACTTTAGATGCGCTTAACTACAGACTAATAGCACTTGTATTATTACTGTCTTGGTGGTATGTTGTATAATAGCATTCCCGCCAGCCATGTTACTTCACAGTCTGCACTTGGTTCTTACCTTGATTCCTGATAGTATCTGAACATCAATGAATTCTAGAAAAATCTATTTGTTGTTTAATACTGCAGCTGCATATCATCAGGAAGGCCTATATGCACTTGTAACTTTTTTTTCATTTGGGAACCTATCATTTTCTAATTTATTCTATTTTATTCCATGATATTGTTGTTACAAAATAGATTTGTGTTGACTGTGATTAGGGCATGGGAATAGAAGAGCATCTCCTAGGCTAAATAAAAAAACTAGGCATGCATGGCTAACCACATGATCCTCAAACCAAAGACTGACCAAACTCATATTTCTAAAAGTGAATTCAAAGGCACTGTAGATTGACTGTATAGCCTAATAAGGCATTTTTTGTTTCATTATTTAATTCTAAGTCATTATTTGTATTTATTTTATTTGTATACAGCCTAAATGCGACATTTATAGGCATGTAGTTGATGTGCTGTTGAAATGGTGAGCACTCCTGCCAGCCTGTAGCATGTCACAAATGCTTCACAATTAATTTCTTAAATGGCAGACTATAGCCTTAAAATAAAATAATGTAGCCTAAATAATTCATTTTCATTCCTGCTTAGGAGTCCTGGCTGATTTTAGTGTTTAGTATGTTTTTTAATAGCCTTTTTGAAATATTGAACGTCAATTGATAGTGAAAGAGTCATACATTACATCCCAAGCAAAGTAATTTTTTTGTCTCCTTGGCTATATATAGGTTGTAGAGCAGTGTCTGAATATCATCGACAATCCAAAGATATCCCATATACATTGGAGTTGCGTCTTTTTGCATTTTACAGCATTGTGGACTAAAGCGTTGTTATAGATCGCACTATATAATCAGGTCCATTTAACTTTTTTCTAAATCTTAAGATAACAAGGAGTAGGCCTATGCTTTTATCCATTTTATTTAACAAAAGCCACAATATCCTCACATCCTGTAACATAGACACTGGGAGTCGGGAAGCAAGTGCAGGTGGTGAGTTTAACAATACAAGATACAATACAAGATACAATACAAGAAACAATACAAGAAACAATACAAGAAACAAGCGTGGCGTACGGACATGAAACAACATCAATACTGCCAGGGGAATAAGTGAGTGCCAGATATAGGGGAGGTAATGAGTGAGGAAATGTCCAGGTGTGCCTCATCATGAGGAGCAGGTGCGCGTAATGATGGTTGCCAGGACCGGTGGTTTAGTAAACCGGCGGAGATGGGGAGCAGGGGTAGACGTGACACATCCTCACATGCAATCGCGTGTGAACAATTTTGGTGTAAGATAAAAAAGAGCTACTATTTTTATTTCTCAACTGGTAATTGAAGCATGGGTATTGTGTGTAAATTACTGGACATATTGTTTTATTTAATTCACTTTAGAATAAGGCTGTAATGTAGCAACATGTGGAAAAAGTCAAGGGATCTGAATACTTTCTGAAGGCACTGTATGTAAAATCTGACAATGGAAATGTGGAGGCAGTTATTTTTATAAAGGCTTCATAGGTGGCGTGTGAGTTTCGAGTTTGGGCAAGCTTACAATTTATTCTACCGTTCTGAGTGCCAGTGATGATTTTCATATGTGCATTTTCATGGAACAGTTTCCTTTCAACAATAATGTTTTTGTTTCTCAAAATCATTATCACGTTGTTTAGCATAAAATATAAATTAAAATTATAATCTAAAAGTTAAGTCTCTGCGATATGGACACATTGAGATGCCATGATCCATTGGCGGCTCAAGAAATGAGCGCACGGAACTCATGGCCTATAGGCCAACGCATCAGTAGACCTATAACTTCCATTGCTCATTCACACCGAGGATTGGTGATTATCGAGTGGGAGATTGTGTAAAGATTTTTCAAATAGCTTACTGTGAGGAACTATAATTTTTGTATATTATCATTCGCAATGGATGTTAAAAAACACTTTCCTATATTTCCACACAGCAGGCCAGGTACGTCTATGCGTGCTCAGGCACGCATGCTCCCTCAACATTATCAGGACAGAGAAACCAGACACATGCTCATTGTTCACATGGAGCACTCCAAACAAAAGACAATAAAAAATTGACAAATCTCGTAAATGATGGTTATGAAATAAACCAAAACTTGTTTTTTCACATCTGTAGCAGGTTGTGAACTCCGCAAACAACGTTTCCATTCCAAGAATGAGAGCGTTAAGTGACTGTAATTAGCCTACTACATGCATCAGCAGAAATAAATGTAACCTAATGACGGGGATTAACAGGACATTTACTACTGGTGACATATGTAATGGGGAATTGGAGAGAGGCTCGCATGTATCTTCGATACATATCACTCCCTTTGTCTCAGCATTTGAAATTATACTCAAGACTCATTATCTTCACACATATTTTAGATGCTTTTCACTGACAGCTGCAACTCAATAATCAGCTAGACCTATTGCCACTCGCTCTGCCCAAATTGCGGGCTTCGCAAATAGTCATAAGCCTACAAACGTGTGATTTGAAACAATCCACAGCTATTTTTAAAAGAAGCTAATGATCCTCAAATCCTCTGTGGCTATGTCAGGCTTTCTGGTGAAGTATTTTGAAGTATTTTATTTCTTTCTGTATAGACAGAAATCTGCCCAGCAGAGAATCAGGGATTAGGGGCACACATGAGATACAATAATAAGAAACTAATTCTCAAACTCTGAGCATTATGACATTTAATCGATTACAAATTATATGACCCTCCCCTGGACTAAATAAAAAAAATGCTGAAATTGAAAAAGCATGACCCTTCCCCATTTTGCTCCAGGTAAAAATTGTGTAAATTCTGGCTGCTCCCTTAGCCAACTGAATGCTTGGATGTCCATGCTACTGTAGGTATTCCTCCCAAAGCTTTGCAGTGTTTTTTGTATATCCGATTCGAATTTGTTGTTTTTCCTGCAGTCTGAACAGCCAAAAAGAACATGGAATTGGATATTTTAAGCCACATTTCAAACCACCTTTGTAGAGGGTTTTGAAATCAGATACAAATCTGATTCCTGGCCATGTGTCTGAACGGTCAAATCTGATTTATTTGTGTTTTTTAGACTGTTATTTGGCATACAGCATCTTGTTGCCAGCTACTCCGTTGACAATTTGACAAGAACATGGGGCAACACAAAAAGGGCTTGTTTTGAAAGTTGGATAATCTTATCCTTTGAGGCTTTAATTGTTCTTACACTACGATTTTGACCATTCAAAGCAACTGGGAAACGTCCATGGCAGGCATTATTGTCATCTTAGCTTGCTACAGTACATAACTTCTGTGTGATATGAAGCATGAGCACCACCACCAATCAGCCTACACCACTGCGGACACACCCATCATTACTATGACAATTTATGTCGCCATGTCAGCAAATTACTGCTGTCTGAACACACATATATCCGATTTGGTCACTTGTAAATTGCTGTTTTTGGACAGACACTATTCCAAAACAGATTTGAGCAGTAAGGTCTGCAGGGTGAACAAGGCTTTAGAAACTGACAATCATTGTATGGTCATATATAGACCTCAGGATTTACCCACACTTTAGCTTCATGAAGCTCTAGAGTTGAAACCACCCGTGTCCCTGTGCACTCAGGCCAGTCCTGGGTAAGCTAGTGTGAGGAGACGCTCCTGTTACCGGTGGCAACGTGACCCTCCTCCCTCACCTCCAATCCCATTGTGGGCCAGCATGCCATTATTCATTCAAACCTTCCTTTCACAGTGCCGGCTTACTTCCTCCTTAAGCTGCAGAGTTTCCTGACATGGTTTCCAGGTCATAGCATGGATGACAATGACTCGGACTGGTGGCAGCTTAGTCACTTACAGTACATATATAAGGGGGTGGAAACATGTAGTAGTATTTATACGGAATTTAATCAACTGCAATCTTTTTCCATTTGAGACACAGTTTTCAAGGTCATACAGAGAATGTGTGCTGGGCATGTACTTGCAGGGACGATATAATGTGTATGATGTTGCAATCTTGTGTAAAAAGACAAAACACAGAGATGATTGGATGTAATATCTGTAATCTGAAATGATTAGTGTAGGAGTATCTACTGATATGTGTAGCAGGATACATTTCTCTAATGCCAATATGGCACCAAAAAGGCTGATGCCAAAAACTAGGCAATGAAAAAAATGACCTTAGGAAGCCTATTAGATGTCATATTGTAGAGGAGTCAGAGATTTGCAGGAGGTATATTAGTCGGATGCAGGAGTCAGAGACCAGCTCACAGAGGCATAGTGATTTATGTGGAATTTTTTAAAATGCCAGGTCCAGTTAGATCCGTGGGAGAGGGAAAGGCAAAGCAGACATGCTGAGGGCCATGCTTCTCCACATCTCTCCCTCTCCCCTCTCCATTCCCACCTTGCATTCCAAGAGCACCAGCCTCTGGCTGTGTAGCCATGACAACCAAATGAGGTAAATAGTTGCAGGAGAATCCTCATCACCACCACCCTCCCTGGGCTCTGTTCATTGGCTCACACTCGGGTGATATGCACACTCCATACTATTAATGCCCCTTCCTCGCTTTTTGGAATTCTCCAGAGATATTCTTCCCATTAATAGACACACCCCCTGCTATGTCTCTGGTTGGGTTTGTGTCCTCTTTGCCTATAGGGTAATCTTGCTTTAGTCAGATCACTCTCCAGCCCTGTTCTTTTGTAAAGACAACCTCTGACAAACACTATAGGACATAATAGTGAGATAACTGTGTACGTGCCAGACACATGGTAAACTCTTCAAGGGAAAAAACACAAGCCTGATTTCAGCCAACTGCCATGCCCTTACGACTTATATTTACCTGAGCAATCTGCAAAAGCAGCCCCACTGTCAGATGTGAAAGTGAACAATTTACGTGTGGCATTCATTTGGAACTGTGCATTTCCTTTAGTGTGTTAAACTTGGCCTCATAATACGTTTTATAATAACAGTACATCAACCTTTGTCATCATAAATGACTTAAATCCTTTTGGAAGATTATATCTGGACCAACCAGCTCAAATACAGAACGGAGAGAGGGAAACAATGGTTTGGTAAAATATCTTACTTCTCTGTATCACAATTGCCAAAAATAGAGTAGCGTTTGCATACCCACTGTGCGATAACAGTTACTACAGAGATGTTTACCGCTGTCACGCCCTGACCATAGAGAGCCCTCGGTTCTCGATGGTGTTTAGGTCAGAGCGTGACAAGGGGGGTGTTCTAGTCATTCATTTTCTATGTTGCTGGTTTGTATGGTTCCCAGTTAGAGGCAGCTGGTAATCGTTGCCTCTAATTGGGGATCATATTTAGGAAGCCCTTTCTCCCACCTGCTTTGTGGGATATTGGTTTGGTGTGTGCTCTGTGTGCTGCATGTTTGTTATATTCTTTGTTGTTTTGTTGTAAGTTTCACTATTAAATATAAATGAGGAACTCTACGCATGCTGTGCCTTGGTCCACTCATTTCAACAAGCGTGACAACCGGAGAACACAGCAGGGCTCAGTGAATGGCTGAGCCCATACAACAAACCATTATTGGTATTCTTGACTGGTATAAGGAAATTGACCCCGTACTAGCCCGTTATCATCACAAGTTTAGTCCGTGAAAGTTAAGATGGAGCAGTGAGTTGAGAGTGGATTTAGTTGACCAAAGTCAGATGCTGCCTCTTCCTTCACCTCTCTGTGGAGTGTGGGATGCCGCATTCAATCTATTTTTGTATATTGCTGTGTACGATGATCGCAACAGGGGAAGAGTGTGCACCTAATTTAGGGTGTTATAGAAGAGTGTGTGAGATTGTGTGCATGTATGCCTGTGAGTGTGTGTGTATGCCTACTGAAAAAGGGAAAAAACAAGACATAATTGTAAAAAAAAATCACTTTTTCAAGTGTTTTTCTTTTATTAAACATTGACACACATGTACATTATACATCCTGCTTTGACAATGACGTTCATAGCTTTTGCTGTTGGAATTGCAAACTTAGCAAAAACAATATTCTGGGAATATCATTTTCCTAAATGCTGCCAACTGAAACAATCCGATTGCATATAGCCTACCATCAGATGTACAGCTGTATTACACATTTTATTGCATATGCCATTTGAAGAGTGACTAATTACCAGGTAACAATGTATTGATGCATGTAAAAGATTAAGAGGATGTCCAGGCAATGCAAATGCTAATGATTTATGTACGTAACACAAGATTACACAGCCCGAGAGAAAAATGTAATGACATGATCAAAACAGTACGCCCCTATGTGTGAAGGCTTACCGGTCTGGTAACATTACAAATACAGAAGAAGCCTAACTGACTTTCACTCATATGGTTTTAGACTGTTTTCATGCTGACAAACCAATGATACAATCTTTATGACATGGATTCAAACAACTCACACCTTTCAAATATGTTTCCAAACATGCAAATGGTTTCAACAGCCTTGAACCCTCTTTCGACTTTTGCAACATTACGTGGAGAGACATTTCATTTTATGTCGAGACAAACACATAGGAGAGTATCCATTGATTACGTGTTCTTCAAGGTTATGAAACCATTGTTAAGGTGAACTGGCACAGACAGCCAGGAGACCTCCCATGTCAAATGTGAAAACACAAAAGAGTTGCATCCCATAAACTTTAATAGAAAAATATACATATGAATCTGGAAAGCAGAATTAAAAACTAGGGTTACATGCTTCTTTGTTTGTATCTAATGATAAATTCATTAACTTACAAATAATCAAACTAATTAAATAAACGACATGCTGAAAATTGCTCCAAGCTAACAAAAATATTTGAAATGAATTTCACTGTAACTACATAGTAGTTAGAAGTAATCTGCTGTACTTACAAGGTGTATTTCTGTGGCTCTTAGGACCTCAACTTCCAATATTCTAACGATTCATGTAAGATATATCTGTTATTGCACATTGTTGCTTATTCAAGGTAAAAGAAATGTTTTATACCTTTCACATTGCCCAAAGTGGTGGTGGTGGATGATTCGTCAGGATAATTAATTGCCTTTAAATTGAATATGTTGAATGACAAACATGCTTGAAAATTAACAGATTGCTATTATCGTTACTACATACACCAGGCTATGTTCATAGGAAACTGCCTAAACAGACATATTGGTAACACATATCTATGTTATGCTACATGACATATGATGGACTTATAACAGGTTATCAGAAACTAACTATAATAAGCAATTAATGTAGCTGTCCATCCTATGCCGTGTTGCCCAAAAAATATATGAACTTCATCTTCCCTGCAGTCCTTGGCAACCAACACTAATGATAGTTTTTCATCCTCTGAATATGATGTCTACTATCATCTGTGGTCTTTAATATAAACTAGAATCTTCCTAGAATATATTCTACTGATCAACTTATCCCATTGAAAAAAAACAATATCCAGTACATAATCAACAACCAACAGCAGTATCTGAGAGCTCTTAAGTATATATTTTATATCACTTCTCTGTGCTTAAACTGTATGGGGCACATTGATTCCAATCAGTGTGCAAAGCTGTTCATTTTTATTTATTTTACCTTTTATTTAACTAGGCAGATCAGTTAAGAACAAATTCAAATTTTCAATGATAGCCTAGAACAGTGGGTTAACTGCCTTGTTCAGGGGCAGAACGACAGATTTTGTACCTTGTAAGCTCAGGGATTTGATCTTGCAACCTTTCGGTTACTAGTCCAACACGTGAACCACTAGGCTACGCTGCTGCCAAATATCAAGTCAAAGGGTGGCTACTTTGAAAAATTGAAAATATATTTTGACTTGTTTAACACTTTTTTGGTTACTACATGATTCCATATGTTATTTCATAGTTTTGATGTCTTCCCTATTATTCTACAATGTAGAAAATAGTAAAAATAAAGAAAAACCCTTGAATGAGTACATGTGTCCAAACTTTTTACTGGTACTGTATATAATGTAATTTTTCTTGGCATTTGCGGGAACACCAATAGCTGGAATGATAATTTTGAATAAGCAAGCTATCCAAGGTTTGAGGCAATTTGCAATCTGCATGGAGACCATATATAAGTGATTTTACAATTACATTGATAAAATGTAATTTGGTTATACTGCAGATTCCTTTTAAGGACCAACTCTACTACACTGTACACAACATAATCCACATAGAAGTTCCTAATACCAATTTCCTCTACACCTAATCTTTGGCAGATATAGGTAACACTAGTCCACTCTGTGAAGTTAGGGGCCAAACTCAGGTACAATGGTCACCATTTAAAGTGCAGTATTTGACACATCGATCCTATTTAATACTCATTGTTTATGAGAATATATGCATGGAATTTTACACAATTCACAAATCTCAATCTAGGAAACATTTATCTTCTGCTTACTATATTTCCATCGACACAGACATTTGTGGATATATACTGTATACAAAACCATTTGTAGACCTATACATCGGAGTCTATCTGCATGTGTCAGATTCATTATATTGTCCATCACAGCACACCCCTCTTACCCAGGCTGCTGCCCTGAATCAGTATTGCATGCTGCAACAGCAAAGCCATTTTTGTAGAACGCTAGCTAACTTGTGAAGCAATCTCAGAATAAAACATGTTGAAAACCTCCTTGAGAAGGTAGGACACTCCATATCATGTGTTTTACATGGCTGGCAGTCTAAGTACTAAGGCCCTGGTTCAATATGACACATACAGTATCCTCCTACAAACATTTTCACTTGCTCAGTGCATTCATTTTGGGCTTTAAGAGCCTGCTGCTACTTATAGCTAGCGCTGTTAATACATTTCACAATTATTCACAGTTTGATGACTCTGTATAAACATCTTTAAGATGTAAAAATGTCAAACCTAAAATGTAAATAGTTTTCCTGTAAAGTCTGTATTATTTGCTTTTCTGTTCTGTTCATCCACTGTTGATTGGAGATGTTTCGTCAAAAAATGCAAGTCTTTGTTTGAGTCTGGGCAGCGAAAAGCTAACTGCAAAGTATGCAATTCTTTGTAAACGTTGTTTTGATATTTTTTCTACATCTTGGTGCTCCTATGGAATCATCAGCCACAAGTGAATTTGTGTGTATAACAGAGCTATACAGTATGTTTTCAAATAGCAACCACAGTACACTCTTAGAATTAGTGGAGACTTGAGTAACCCTGGAGATCCCTAAGGAATGCTTGGAGTTCCTCAGGGAACCATTGACGGTCAATGGTTCATATTTGCACCTTTGGTTAGTTGAGACGTTCTTGGAGGAACCTTTAATGTTTTAATGTAGCAAAGGGTTCTTCAAATAATATTTTCAGAGGGGTTCCTCAAGGAACCTTTTTGAACTGGAAAGGTTCCCCCTATGCGGCAATTTTTAGAACACCAAAAAGTTATTCCAGACTTTTTTACTTCTAAGAGTGTATACTGTCAACAGCACAGACAGAGAGCATTGTATATTCTGTCTGTGACTATAACTCATACTGGGATATATTTATATATTTTTACCACCTAGAGAGAACAATATCTCCTGCAGTATCAGGGCTCTTATAAAACCCCACAATCCACTGCAAAATGTGCCACTAAAACAGTCGATCCCTCTCCCAGTTCTCCACCAGTGTGAGGCGGCAAGTTGTTGTTGGGTAGCAGCCTGGTCTCACGGTTGAACCAGATGAAGTGTCAGTTCAGGCATGCTCTGGGGCTAAGTCAGTCTCACTCCTCACTCTCCTCCTCATCTCCCTTAGAGGTTTTGCTTGTGCGCTGGAAACAGTGGACCATGGAGGCCAGGAAAAAGCTGGTCATGATGGCCACTACAGACACAGAGATGCCAGAGAAGATGATGATAAGTAAGTCTGTTAAGGTAAGGGTGATCTGGCACTCCCGGAAGCTGTCCTGTGAGAGCTGGCTCAGGGACACCTGTCTGCCGTCCATGGGTAGTGAACACTCTATGCCCTCCACTCCTACAAGGGGACAAAGAAGAGAGATATGTTTAGGACCAGACAGAAAACCCAACAATATAGTCCCCATTATCATTATCATCATGTAAAACAAACTGTCCTTCCGGCAGAAATATTATATTAACCTTAACAAATAACATCAACTCTCGAGATTTTGACCTCTAGATGCAATAACTTTTGTTATTCCAAGACACGTTTTTTTACATCTTCTTTACTAAATGGAATGTCTGGATTCTTTTCAAATTCTATGAATTATGATCCTTGAGGTTAAATAGAAGTCAATTAACCAGATAAATCACTTGGCATAACCTCTGGTTTTTATTTACGGCATTGCTGGAACAGCCGGAAGGCAAGGAGCACCTTCACTGAACTCATCTCAAGATGTAAGCATTATATATAAATTGCTCTGTCATGCTCGCCAGTGTCCCAGTCACTATGAAAACTTCAATGACAACCATAGCTGAGGGAAGTAGGGGTGCTGGGGGTGCATAATTTGGGCAGCACGTGCGCCACATATAGAACAGCTTGTTGCGTTGTAGTCATAGTTATTAGTCATTCCACAGAAGGTTTTTGGAACCTCTAACCCTGGCACTTTGGCATTTAAACTCATGGGTAGACTAACAATGGCTGCCAGTCCTGACTATTATTGGTTGTGGCTGTCAGTTTGCTTTTCACAAATGTAGGCCTACTGTTCGGAAAGCAAATGCCTACTGCTGAAAAGAGAAGACTAATCTGTCTGTAGAAGCTAACAAAAAAATTCCCAACAACTTTTGTACAATTCTGAGCAAACAGTTTTTCAAAGTAGCTTATCTTGAGCACATCAGACATCACGGGTGAGTAGCCTATGCTTCATCTTCATCATTGGGTGAGTCAATGTCACTGGAAAGTTTATTTTGTAGCCAGGGTTTCCGTTAGGTGCTGGATAAGTGACTGGGAAGATTGAAATTGATCAGACATTTGAGAAATGTATCGGTCATCTATGACCTATAAGGGAGTCAACCCACACAGCCAGCACCATCAGTAAACGAGGGCTACAGGCCAAATGTCTTTAAAACAGCCTATAACATATTACAAAAACATAAGCAAAACTTTATAGCCTATTGTTTTATTGGTTTATAATTTACTAAAACAATGTGTCCACTTTACGGTTCAGCTGTCAGAGATTTGAGCACTAATTGCATCAGGGCATTGCATGCATAGGTATAGGAATATAATATTAATACAAACAAATATATATATATATAAAGGAAGTGAAGCAAGTTTAGGCCTAGCCCCAGAGGGAGAGATAGAGGAGAGAGATAGAGATATGCATAATGCTAAAATACCAAGATGCATTTCTTTATCCTTGTCAGATAGGCTATTGTGTCTGCTGTACAGATATAGGTGTACAAAGGAGACTAATTTGTTCATTTCTGATCAGAATGTTTTTATAAAGATAAGCACTATATTGTTTAGAATATAGGAGCAATTCTGGCAGGCCTAATGCATTCTTTGTAACGGTTGTCCAAAGGAGTAGACCAAGGTGCAGCGTGGTAAGTGTTCATCTTGATATTTATTTTTACTCAGAACACATAAACAAAATAATAAACAATGGTAAACGACCGTCACGTCTTGCAGGCTTTACCGAGCAGTACAAAAATAAGATGCCACAACTCAAGGAGGGAAAAAGGGCTGCCTAAGCATGGTTCCCAATCAGGGACAACGATAGGCAGCTGCCTCTGATTGGAAACCATACCTGGCCAAAACATAGAAATTTTTTACATTTTAGTCATTTAGCAGACACTCTTATCCAGAGCGACTTAGTAGTGAATGCATACATTTCATTTACTTTTCCTGTGCTGGCCCCCTGTGGGAATCGAACCCACACCCCTGGCGTTGCAAACACCATGCTCTACCAACTGAGCTACAGGGAAGGCTAAAACATAGAATGCCCACCCTGACCTAGCAAAATAGAGAAATAAACCGTCTCTCTCAGGTCAGGGCATGACATTCTTCCTCACCTCAAATTCAACTGTCAGAGTCAGTTGGAGCGCTGGTGCTGATCCAACGCTCTTAACCACTAGCCATTGTTTATAGGAAAATATGAGCACAATATTATATCGTGGCAAACACCACATTACAGTTGGAGCTTAATTTGCCCAAAGAAAATGGCTCGACAGAATAAAACAAAACACGTGAAATGGTTCAAACCTTTTTAACAGGCTATATTGCAGCAATTAATAAAGGCTAGCAGTACAAAACAAATTAAAGCAATAGGCTAATAACATTTATTTGACCAAAGGCCTACTTATAATCTTAAACTAATTACAGAGCACACAATTAAAAAAACAGATCAAATTAATTTAGCCAACAAAAATGTCTCAACAGAGTGAAACAAAACACATTTAGATTATTTAAAGAACTGGCAAGATTAATACATATACAGTGGCAAGAAAAAGTATGTGAACCCTTTGGAATTACCTGGATTTCTGCATACATTAGTCATAACATTTGATCTGATCTTCATCTTAGTCACAACAATAGACAAACACAGTGTGCTTAAACTAATAACACACAAATTATTGTATTTTTCTTGTTTATATTGAATACATCATTTAAACATTCACAGTGTAGGTTGGAAAAAGTATGTGAACCCCTAGGCTAATGACTTTTCCAAAAGTTAATTGGAGTCAGGAGTCAGATAATCTGGAGTCCAATCAATGAAATGAGATTGAAGATGTTGGTTAGAGCAGCCCTGTCCTATAAAAAGCACTCACAAAATTTGAGTTTGCTATTCACAAGAAGCATTGTCTGATGTGAACCATGCCTCAAACAAAAGCGATCTCAGAAGACCTAAGATTAAGAATTGTTGACTTGCATAAAGCTGGAAAGAGTTACAAAAGTATTTCTTAAAGCCTTGATGTTCATCAGTCCACGCTAAGACAAATTGTCTATAAATATCGAAAGTTCAGCACTGTTGCTACTCTCCCTAGGAGTGGCCGTCCTGCAAAGATGACTGCAAGAGCACAGTGCAGAATGTTCAATGAGGTTAAGAAGAATCCTAAAGTGTTAGCTAAAGACTTACAGAAATATCTGGAACATGCTAACATCTCTGTTGACGAGTCTACGATACATAAAACACTAAACAAGAATGGTGTTCATGGGGGTACACCACGGAAGAAGCCACTGCTGTCCAAAAAAAACATTGCTGCACGTCTGAAGTTCTCAAAATAGTACCTGGATGTTCCAAAATATTCTGTGGACAGATTAAACTAAAGTTGAGTTGTTTGGAAGGAACACACAACACTATGTGTGGAGAAAAAAAGGCACAGAACACCAACATCAACCTCATCCCAACTGTAAAGTATGGTGGAGGGAGCATCATGGTTTGGGGCTTCTTTGCTGCCTCAGGGCCTGGACAGCTTGCTATCATCGACAGAAAAATGTATTCCTAAGTTTATCAAGACATTTTGCAGAAGAATGTAAGGCTATCTGTCCGCCAATTGAAGCTCAACAGAAGTTGGGTGACGTGACAGGACAACGACCCAAAACACAGAAGTAAATCAACAACAGAATGGCTTCAACAGAAGAAAATACACCTTCTGGAGTGGCCCAGTAAGAGTCCTGACCTCAAATCGATTTAAAATGCTGTGTCATGACCTTGAGAGTGGTTCACAAAAGATATCCTAAGAATATTGCTGAACTGAAACAGTTTTGTAAAGAGGAATGTCCAAAATTCCTCCTGACCGTTGTGCAGGTCTGATCCGCAACTACAGAAAACATTTGGTTGAGATTATTGCTGCCAAAGGAGGGTCAACCAGTTATTAAATCCAAGGATTCACATACGTTTTCCACCATACACTGTGAATGTTTACACGGTGTGTTCAATAAAGACATGAAACCGTATAATTGTTTGTGTGTTATTAGTTTAAGCAGACTGTGTTTGTCTATTGTTGTGACTTAGATGAAGATCAGATCAAATTTTATTACCAATTTATGCAGAAATCCAGATAATTCCAAAGGGTTCACATACTTTTTCTTGCCACTGTACCTACTATAATAGCAATGATATACAATAAGAATAATGCTAAAACAAGTTCCAAAATTGCATCCTACCTGAATAGCGAGTTGCACAGTAGCCTGCATTTGGTAACTTGTGTGTGTCACGACTTCCGCTGAAGTTGGTCCCTCTCCTTCTTCAGGCGGCATTCGGCGGTCGACGTCACTGGTTTTCTAGTCGCCACCGGTCCACGTTTCATTTTCCATTTGTTTTGTGTTCATTGTACACACCTGGTTTCCATTCCATAATTATTGTTCCTTATTTAACCCTCTGGTTTCCCCCTTGGTTTTGTGCATGATTGTTCGTGTCAAGTTGTCTCGTTTATGTGAACTGGATTATTTGTCTCCTTTGTGGAAAATAGTTTTTGAGGAAAGTTACGGTTATTACTCATCTCTGTGTCCTGCGCCTGACTCCGCATTACCTGCATCACCTATACATTTGACAGAATCACACACCTACAACCAATGGAGTCAGCAGATGCACACAGCCCTCCTCTACCTGCGGAGGAGCGAGTCCAGCAGCACGCGACTGTTGCAAAGTCTCGGCACAGCCATAGATCGCGTGCTGCAAACCATGGAGCGATGGGAGAGAGGGTTTTTTCCAGCAACCCCATCATCATCACCCCAGCTCCCACAACAACTCACACCACTGTTCACCCCTCCTTCACCTGGACCCAGTGGGATTTGGCTCGCGCTCCCGAGGGAATATGATGGGACGGCTGCTGGGTGCCAGGGGTTCCTACTCCAGCTAGAGCTCTACCTGGCGACCGTCCACCTGGCTCTTTCGGGACGCGAGAGTGTGAACGCCCTCATCTCCTGTCTATCTGGGAAAGAACTTGAATTGGCCAACGCCGTCTGTGGAAGGGAAGGAGCGGCGTTGGACAACTATGAGGATTTCACCCGATGCTTCCGGGCGGTTTTCGATCATCCACCTGAGGGGAGAGCGGCATGGGAATGCTTGTTTCATCTTATACAGGTGATGAGGAGTGCACAAGACTTTGCACTGGAGTTCCGAACTCTGGCCGCCGGCACGGGATGGAATGAGCGGGCCCTGATTCGACCACTACTGGTGTAGTCTACGTGAGGACGTTCGTCGGGAGCTAGCCTGCAGGGACACCACCCTTACACTTGACCAGCTGGTGGACCTATCTATCCGGCTGGATAACCTGATGGCCTCCCGCAGACGTCCGGATCGGGGTCCGTCAGTTCCATCCCCCAGCACCTCCAATCCGACACCTATGAAGCTAGGAGGTGCTGCTCTGAGGGGGACCGGAGGGGGAGCCATTCCCTGCACCACCTGTGGCCGCAGAGGGCACACTGCTGGTCGGTGCTGGGGAGGTTCCCCAGGGAGTCGAGGTAGCAGGCACTGTCGGATCATCCCAGGTGAGTAGGCACCCGACTCACCCAGAGCTCCCTGTTGCTCACATGTTTGTGTTCATAGAATTTCCAGAGTTTTCCGCGCATTCCCAGCATAAGGCACTAGTAGATTCAGGCGCAGCTGGGAACTTTATTGATCGTTCATTTGTACATAGTTTAGGGATCCCTATTGTTCCTGTTGATATGCCCTTCCCTGTGCACGCCTTAGATAGTTGACCATTAGGGTCAGGGCTGATTAGGGAGGCCACCGCTCCCCTATGCATGATACCGCAGGAGTGTCATGAGGAGAGAATTAATCTCTTCCTTATTGATTCTCCTGCATTTCCCGGGGTGCTGGGTTCTACCCTGGTTGGCCTCTCATGACCCCACTATTTCGTGGCAACAGGGGGCTCTCAAGGGATGGTCACGTAAGGGCTCGGGGAGGTGTGTAGGTGTTTCCATAGGTGCAACTACGGTGGAAAGTCCGAACCAGGTCTCCACCGTGCACATCCCCTCTGAATATGCTGATTTGGCTCTCACCTTCTGTAAGAAGAAGGCGACTCAACTACCACCCCATTGATGGGGGGATTGTGCGATAAATCTCCTGGTAAACGCAGCACTTCCCAGGAGTCACGTGTATCCTCTGTCACAGGTGGAGATGGCGGCTATGGAAACATATGTCTCCGAATCTCTGAGGCAGGGATACATTTGGCCTTCCACTTCACCTAACTCCTTAAGTTTCTTTTTTGTGAAGAAGAAGGATGGAGGTTTACGCCCATGTATTGATTATTGAGGTATCAATGCGATCACTGTGAGGTACAGTTACCTGCTGCCTCTCATAGCCAGTGCGATAGAGTCAATGCACAGGGTGCGCTTCTTCACAAAATTGGATCTCAGGAGCACTTACAATCTGGTTCGTATCCGGGAGGGGGATGAGTGGAAGATGGCATTTAGTACCACCTCTTGGCACTATGAGTACCTCGTCAGGCCGTACGGGTTGATGAATGCTCCATCAGTCTTCCAATCCTGTGTAGATGAGATTTTCAGGGACCTGCACGGGCAGGGTGTAGTGGTGTATATTGATGACATTCTGATATACTCTGCTACACGCGCAGAGCATGTGTCCCTGGTGCGCAGGGTGCTTGGTCGACTGTTGGAGCATGACCTCTACGTCAAGGCTGAGAAATGTCTGTTTTTCCAACAGTCCGTCTCTTTCCTAGGGTACCGCCTTTCCGCGTCAGGGGTGGAGATGGAAAGTGACCACATTTCAGTCATGCGTAATTGGCCGACTCCAACCACGGTAAAGGAGGTGCAGCAGTTCTTAGGGTTTGCCAACTACTACCGGAATTTTATCCGGGGCTTTGGTCAGGTAGCGGCTCCCATTACCTAATTGCTGAAGGGGGGACCGGTGCGACTGCAGTGGTCAGCTGGGGCGGACAGGGCTTTTGGTCACCTGAAGGCTCTGTTTACCTCGGCTCCCGTGCTGGCTCATCCTGATCCCTCCTTGGCATTTATAGTGGAGGTGGACGCGTCTGAGGCTGGGATAGGAGCTGTGATGTCTCAGAGCTCGGGTACGCCACCAAAGCTCCGCCCCTGTGCTTTCTTTTCAAAGAAGCTCAGCTCGGCGGAACATAACTATGATGTGGGGGACCGGGAGCTGTTAGCTGTCGTCAGGGCTCTGAAGGCGTGGAGGCATTGGCTTGAGGGGGCTAAACACCCTTTTCTCATTTGGACTGACCACCGCAATCTGGAGTACATCCGGGCGGCGAGGAGACTGAACCCTCGCCAGGCAAGGTGGGCCATGTTTTTCACCCGTTTTGTTTTCACCCTATCCTACAGACCAGGTTCCCAGAACGCTAAGGCAGATGCACTTTCCCGGATGTATGACACAGAGGAGCGGTCCACGGATCCCACTCCCATACTTCCGGCTTCTTGCCTGGTGGCACCGGTGGTGTGGGAGGTGGACGCGGACATCGAGCGGGCATTACGCACAGAGCCCACTCCCACCCAGTGTCCAGTTGGGCGTCTGTACATTCCGTCTGCTGTCCGCGACCGTTTGATCTGTTGGGCCCACAGGTCACCCTCCTCTGGTCATCCTGGCATCGGTCGGACAGTGCGCTGTCTTACTGGGAAGTACTGGTGGTCTACCCTGGCTAAGGACGTGAGGGTTTATGTTTCCTCCTGCTCAGTGTGCGCCCAGTGCAAGGCACCTAGACACCTGCCCCGAGGGAAATTACAACCCCTACTCGTTCCACAGCGGCCGTGATCACACCGATCGGTGGATTTCTTGACGGATCTTCCTCCGTCACAGGGAAACACCACGATCCTGGTCGTTGTGGATCGGTTTTCTAAGTCCTGCCGTCTCCTTCCTTTGCCCGGTCTCCCTACGACCCTACAGACTGCGGAGGCCCTGTTCACCCACGTCTTCCGGCACTACGGGGTGCCTGAGGATATAGTCTCTGATTGGGGTCCCCAGTTCACGTCCAGTTTGGAAGGCGTTTATGGAATGTCTGAGGGTCTTGGTCAGCCTCACCTCAGGTTTTCACCCCGAGAGTAACGGGCAGGTGGAGAGAGTAAACCAGGATGTGGGTAGGTTTCTGCGGTCCTATTGCCAGGACAAGGCCGGGGGAGTGTGCGGCTTTCATCCCCTGGGCAGAGATGGCCCAGAACTCACTCCGCCACACCTCCACTAACCTATCTCCTTTCCAGTGCGTACTAGGTTATCCGCCGGTTCTGGCACCGTGGCATCAGAGCCAGATCTAGGCACCTGCGGTGGATGAATGGTTTCGGCACTCGGAGGAGACATGGGACGCTGCCCATGTACACCTGCAACGGGCCATTAGGCGGCAGAAGGCGAGCACCGACCGCCACCGCAGTGAGGTGTTCGTGCCGGGGGACTGGGTCCGGCTCTCGACCCGAAACCTGCCCCTCCGCTTGCCCTGCCGGAAGCTGGGTCCGCGGTTTGTGGGGACATTTAAAGTCCCGAGGAGGCTGAACGACGTTTGTTATAGATTACAGCTCCCCCCTGAATACCGTATTAACCCCTCGTTCCATATGTCTCTCCTCAGGCCGGTGGTGGCTGGTCCGCTCCAGGAATCTGAGGGGCGGGAGGTTCCTCCGCCCCCTCTGGACATCGAGGGGCCCCGGTGTATGCTGTTCGAGCCATCATGGACTCAAGGCGTCGGGCGAGGGGCCTTCAGTACCTCATGGAGTGGGAGGGGTACAGTTCGGAGGAGAGATGCTGGGTGCCGGTGGAGGACACTCTGGACCCTTCGTTACTGCCGGAGTTTCACCGTCTCCACACGGATCGTCCTGCGCCTCGTCCTCCGGGTCGTCCCTGAGGCCGGTGTCGGCGCGCTGCTGGAGCCGCGCATCAAGGGGGGTGCTGTCACGACTTCCGCCGAAGTTGGCCCCTCTTATTGTTCCTTATTTAACCCTCTGGTTTCCCCCTTGGTTTTGTGCATGATTGTTCGTGTCAAGTTGTCTCGTTTATGTGAACTGGATTATTTGTCTTCTTCGTGGAATATTGTTTTTGAGGAAAGTTACGGTTATTACTCATCTCTGTGTCCTGCGCCTGACTCCGCATTACCTGCATCACCTAGACATTTGACAGTGTGGTATTAAAAAATATTCTGCTAATGTCTTCTATCATTTAAATGATGTAGAATTGCATGAAAGGCTTTTATAAAAGGCACATTTTTTTACCAGCCAACAATTTTTTTTCCCCATGTGTGGAATTCCGAAAAACTTGTCTGCTCAACTATATGCCACTATGCAAATGCACCCCCAACTCAAAACATCTTCCTGTGGCTGTGATGACAACACAACACATTGTTGATTTCAAGGTTAGTTTTCACTCATCCCTTTCATTTTAAGGGAAGAACAAACCATTGCTCTTTTTCCATTGTAACGTCATTAGTCTTAAGTCTGAGTCCCAAGGTTACATGAGCTGGGGATCATCGCCTCACTGAACCAATTTGAGTAAATATTTAAAGTGCCATTGACATGCCCTGTGCTGTGCTGATGGGATAACATTACGTGAGACGAGAGAGCTGGCTAGTTTACAGGCTGTAGTAGTTCCACTGATTCTACCTCCGCAAATGGAAGGCTTTTAGCTATGCGCTATGTGAGAGAGATTTTCAGGTGGCTTGGCTGCACAACTCCCAAAACTGAATAGATTAAAATGCTATAATGTATTTTGGCAACTTCAAACAACCTTATCATACTACAGTATGCACTTACAATCCAGGATTTCATTGCCAGCTGAGCTAATACTGCCTTCGTTTTTCTTATGCTGTCTAGAATAGCAATGCAAAGTAATGAACAAACAAGCCTCTTGACAATTGTTGCTGCAATAATGTTGGTTGACAAAACTTGTTGTTAAACAGCTGATTAATTGGTCTAATTAGCTCATGTATTGTGTGCTAAATTACAATCATGGCTGTTTATGAAGGAGCTGATCGTGGACTATAGGAGACTGCAGAGAGAGCACGCCCCCATCCACACTGACAGGCCGCAGTGAAGAAGGTCAAAAGCTTCAAGTTTCTCAACGTGCATGTCAGCCTCAGGAGGCTGAAGAAATTTGGCTTGGCTCCTAAGACCGTCTCAAACTTCTACAGATGTACCATCGATAGCATTCTGTCGGGCTGTATCACCGCCTGGTATGGCAACCGCACCGCCTGCAACCACAGGGCTCTCCAGAGGGAAATCTACAGCACCCGGTGTCACAGGAAGGCCAAGACAATCATCAAGGACCTCAGCCACCTAAGCCACAGCCTGTTCACCCCGTTACAATCTAGAAGGCAGAGACAGTACATGTGCATCAAAGCTGGGACTGAGAGACTGATAAACAGCTTCTACTTCCATCAGAATGTTAAACATTCATCACTAGCCGGCCTCCACCCAGTACCCTGCCCTGAACCTTAGTTTACTAGCCGGCTACCACCCGGTACTCTACCCTGCACCTTACCTGCTGCCCCATGTACATAGAGTCATTGAACACTGGTCACTTCAATAGTGTTTACATTCTGTTTTACCCACTTTATATCTCTATACTCTATTCTAGTCAGGGCTCATCCTATATACAGAGAGGGGAAAAAAGTATTTGATCCCCTGCTGATTTTGTACGTTTGCCCACTGACAAAGAAATGATCAGTCTATAATTTTAATGGTAGGTTTATTTGAACAGTGAGAGACAGAATAACAACAAAAAAATCCAGAAAAACCCATGTCAAAAATGTTATAAATTGATTTGCATTTTAATGAGGGAAATAAGTATTTGACCCCTCTGCAAAACATAACTTGGTACTTGGTGGCAAAACCCTTGTTGGCAATCACAGAGGTCAGACGTTTCTTGTAGTTGGCCACCAGGTTTGTAGTTGGCCAACCTTCAGCTCCCTCCACAGATTTTCTATGGGATTAAGATCTGGAGACTGGCTAGGCCACTCCAGGACCTTAAATCAGCAGGGGATCAAATACTTTTTTCCCTCACCGAATCTACTGCTATACACAACTTTTCTATTCATATACTGTCCATACTGTCTATAACCACCATTACATATACAGTATATATATTTATATTCCGGACTCTCAAATTGCTCGATCTGATAGGTATTCATTTCTTGTTTTGTTTTTAAATGTTTGGATTATGTGTGTATTGTTATTGTATTGCTAGATATTGCTGCACTGTTGGAGATACAAACATAAGCATTTTGCTGCTTCTGCGATAACTTCTGCAAAACTGTGTACACGACCAATAAACTTTGATTTGATTTGTTTAGCTTATAGGGAAACATATCTGACTAACGTACACATGTTTGATACAGAGTGTCTTTTTTGCTTGAAATGCATTTTTATAGTTGTCTAAAACAAGCTCTGTAGGGCACTGGTTATTCACCGACACTGACACACTTATTGACCTCTGACCTCTACACTGTCATCGCTGTATAGTTGACCATATCCCTTTCTCCCCTCAACATTGTTGCACAGCACAGGCTATTATCAACACTGTTTAATAATGAGAACCCCTAGCAAAGGTTTAAAATGAGATAACAGCATTTTCCTACTCAAACATGGTTGGCCGCTTGAGAGGAGAACCGTATGTACAGTAAATGAATTGCCTCTTCACACTGGGATGAAAAATCTAGACATATCGATGCATATGTTAACTCCCAGGTGGGCAGAAAAGAAGCCTAGAGGAGGTGGGTGCATACTTACCATTGCCCCAGGCCAAAGCATGCATGCACAAACGCTTTTCCACGTTCTCTCACACACACACACACGTGCTGTCACACAGATAGCCCAGATTGTAGCAGCATGTTCTGCTGTCAACATTACAATCCACTCTGCTTTAGAACTTGCAATCTCTATGCAGTGTGGCATAATGCTGTTTCTTTTATATGTTTCATAAACTTAAGGCTCAAACGACTATGTTACATCATCCACCATTTGCTCCACCCATTTAAAAGTGTCACAATGCTGTTCTGCACAACACTTTGAAGTGCATGACCCCAGTAAAACTAGCTGTCACCATTGGCGTCGGCTAATGGGGATCCTAATAAATCAAATAAAATCAAATGACAACTTACACCTAACCATTTTGTAAGCTTTTTCACTCCAGTATACATGTGCACCGTCTATACATTATAGGCTTTTAAAATGGTATTACATGGTCAGATGGAAAGTTCACATGGACAGCCAAAGAAAGTTTATAAAGAGGCTACATATCAATTCAACTCAAAGTTGAGAGGAGTTGGGTATAGTTTTGGGATCGTAAACATTGTTTATGCCAGCTGTGTTGTCCACTTAAGTAAGAGATTAATGGCCTCTGTTTATATTCACACCACATTTTAAATGGCAAACTCATCACCCAGGAGACCCAGCCTTAGGCTCTGAGATGGGCTTGTCTCTCTGGCCACTCTGCCCCAGCATCACCCTACACATTGATTCATGAGATTGGAGATCAAAGTTTGCCTGTTTAACAGGGTCCTGTTAGAGTTACTGATATTAACTTTATCCTGCTCCCTGTGGGGCAAGACAACAGGCCCCATTTACCCCAGCACTAAATGAATCCCTGCTCAGCTGACAGTGGATATTTTTAACCTGTACTGATTATCCAGTTGTTAACATGTTATTTTATACATTATGCAGGAAGCCACAGACACTTTTTCGATATGTGGAAATTACTGAAAATGGGTGAAATAAGTTTAAACCGAAAATGATAGGCCTTAATTATTTTGCAAATGGAGCAGTATTATGGTATTACCATTTATTTAAAGCAGCAATCAGCAGTTGAAACAATAACAAAACGTAATGTTTTGGTAAATGCTAAAGGATTGAGCTGGAGAAATGTAACAACTATCAATAGTTTTAACAACGTTTTGAGGCTATATAGTGTTTGTTAACATTTACTTTGTTTACAAATACTGGAGTAAATAAAACATGCTTATATTTTGGGTTATCATTTTATATTTACATTTTAGTCATTTAGCAGACGCTCTTATCCAGAGCGACTTACAGTAGTGAATGCATACATTTCATTCATTTTTTTCCCCCGTACTGGTCCCCTGTGGGAATCGAACCCACATCCCTGGCGTTGCAAACACCATGCTCTACCAACTGAGCCACACGGGACTTGATGGGGGAAGAGATTTTAACTAAGTTCATGAGGCATTTCGAAGTTATATTCTTCAAGAATCAATGGGTACATATTATACATTTATCAGTCCAAAAATGGATGTAGCAACTGCAGGTTGCCGCTTTAATAGAAAAAAATGCCAATATTTGAACACTGTGCCCCAAATATTTGTGCAATTTACTGTACATACACTAAGCTTCAGTGGACACCAGTTACACAAATCTTCTTTATTATAAAATTCAGACACGATAATTCTGACTGGGACGATCTCGAAAATACTGTCTGTGTCTGAGACAAACATCCTAGTTTGATTTCCTATAGATGACAGACAGCTCCTTTAGTTCCTGTCTCCCACAGGCTCTGTAGTTTCTTGTGACAGACTGAAATGATTTGGTTCTGCGTGCTGGGATTACAGTCTCTGTAACTGGCCTCTATACCTTAAGCCACAATGGTATTATGTGCAGATGTTACAAGACAGAACATCTAGCCTCTTGAGCTGACATCCGTTTTCCACTGTTCTGATATGGCTGTATTCATCAATCTAGCAAGAAGGCTTATGTAGATTGGCTTTCACCTGAAAAAAACACTTTCAACTCATATTATGTAGTACAGAATAAAAGTATAATAAACCATATACAAATATGATGACATCATAGTGAATTCTTGACATGCGACTGAACAAGCCGTTTCATACGTTATAATATGTCTACATGTAGATCAAATCAAACGTTATTCGTGACGTGCGCCGAATACAAGTGTAGACCTTATCGTGAAATGCTAACTTACAAGCCCTTAACCAACAGCGCAGTTCAAGAAGAGTTAAGAAAATATTTAACAAATAAATTAAAGTAAAAAATAATAAAAAGTAACATAACATAAACGAGGCTATATACAGGGTACCGGTACCGAGTTAGTGTGCGGAGGTACAGGTTAGAGGTAATTTGTACATGTAGGTAGGGGTGAAGTGACTATGCATAGATAATAAACAGCGAGTAGCAGCAGTGTACAAAACAAATGGAGGGGGGGGGGGTCAGTCAATGTAATAGTCCGGTGGCCATTTGATTAATTGTTCAGCAGTCTTATTGCTTGGAGGTCGACTTTTGGTCCTAGACTTGGCGCTCCAGTACCGCTTGCCGTGTGCTAGCAGAGAAAACCGTCTATGACTTGGGTGACTGGAGTCTCTGACAATTTTATGGGCTTTCCTCTGACACCACCTATTATATAGGTCCTGGATTGCAGGAAGCTTAGCCCCAGTGATGTACTCGGCCGTATGCACTACCCTCTGTAGCACCTTACGTTCAGATGCCGAGTAGTTGCCATACCAGGCGTTGATGCAACCGGTCAGGATGCTCTTGATTGTGCAGCTGTAGAACTTTTTGAGGATCTGGGGACCCATGCCAAATCTTTTCAGTCTCCTGAGGAGGAAAAGGTTTTGTTATGCCCTCTTCACAACTGACTTGGTGTGTTTGGACCATGATAGTTCGTTGGTGATGTGGACACCAAGGAACTTGAACCTCTCGACCCACTCCACTACAGCCCCGCTGATGTGAATGGGGGCCCGCTTTTTCTGTAGTCCATGATCACCTCCTTTGTCTTGCTCACATTGAGGGAGAGGTTGTTGTCCTGGCACCACACTGCCAGTTCTCTAACCTCCTCCCTATACGCTGTCGTCAGCAAACTTAATGATGGTGTTGGAGTCGTGTTTGGCCACGCAGTCGTGGGTGAACAGGAAGTACAGGAGGGGACTAAGTACACACCCCTGAGGAGCCCCAGTGTTGAGGATCAGCATGGCAGACGTGTTGTTGCCTACCCTTACCACCTGGGGGTGGCCCGTCAGGAAGTCCAGGATCCAGTTGCAGAGGGAGGTGTTTAGTCCCAGGGTCCTTAGCTTAGTGATGAGCTTCATGGGCGCTATGGTGTTGAACGCTGAGCTGTAGTCAATGAACAGCATTCTCACATAGGTGTTCCTTTTGTCCAGGTGGGAAAAGGCAGTGTGGAGTGCGATTGAGATTGCGTCATCTGTGGATCTGTTGGGGCGATATGCGAATTGGAGTGGGTCTAGGGTATCTGGGAGGATGCTGTTGATGTGAGTTACAATCAGTTTTAGGCACATCTACCCCAAATATTTGACCTTTTTATTACTTTACCGAAAATATCATGACATTAGTGCAAGTCAAAATGTAGGACATTTGTGAACATCTAAATCAACATTTTGGCCATTTATTCAGCGTGTCCACCCTATCGACAAGGAGACGTTATTTTTGACAAAATTACTTTTGTAATTTGTATTTTTTTTAACGTATTTTAGGAAGTGTGTAGGTCGCATTCTTTATTGTACAGCTATGAAAGTTATATATTTAGAACTGCCTGTTCCGTAGGAATCCAGTGTCATGTCTGTGTAGTGAGCAAGTCAACCTAAAGAGCTGCTTTTCTAAGGACTGCCCCTTTGATGTGAAGTAGCAGAGATGACAAAATTGATTGTAATGATACAGCCAACCACTAGAGGGGGCCATAGACACGTTTGTTCAACAGAGAGGCCTCTGAGTGTCCTTGAACTGTCACATTTTTATTGTTCTGACTTATAAAACTGTGGGAAATTAATCAAATAAGTAATGTAAACATACTATCAGTAATTACCAGTAAATCTAGTGCCTGAAATCGGCCACTGTAGTCTTAAGAGTCAACTGCACCAAATTCTCAATCATTGCCAGAACTATATCTTATTTCCGCCAATTCTTTTAATTCTTTTTTTATTTCACCTTAATTTAACCAGATAGGCTAGTTGTGAACAAGTTCTCATTTACAACTGCGACCTGGCCAAGATAAAGCAAAGCAGTGCGGCACAAACAACAACACAGAGTTACACATGGAATAAACAAACATACAGTCAATAATACAATAGAAAAAGTCTATAGTGTGTGCAAATGAGGTAGGATAGGGAGGTAAGGCAATAAATAGGCCATAGTGGCGAAATAATTACTATGTAGCAATTAGACACTAGAGTGATAGATGTGCAGAAGATGAGTGTGCAAGTAGAGATACTGGGGTGCAAAGAAGCAAAATGAATAAAATAAATAACAGTATGGGGATGAGGTAGTTGGATGGGCTATTTTCAGATGTGCTATGTACAGGTGCAGTGATCTGTGAGCTGCTCTGACAGCTGGTCCTTAAAGCTAGTGACGGAGATATGAGTCTCCAGCTTCAGTGATTTTTGCAGTTCGTTCCAGTCATTGGTAGCAGAGAACTGGAAGGAAAGGCGGCCAAAGTAGGAATTGGCTTTGGGGGTGACCAATGAAATATACCTGCTGGAGCGCGTGCTACGGGTGGGTGCTGCTATGGTGACCAGTGAGCTGAGATAAGGCGGAGCTTTACCTAGAAAAGACTTATAGATGACCTGGAGCCAGTTCGTTTGGCGACAAATATGAAGCGAGGGCCAGCCAACGAGAGCATACAGGTCGCAGTGGTGGGTAGTATAAGGGGCTTTGGTGACAAAACAGATGCCACTGTGATAGACTGCATCCAATTTGCTGAGTAGAGTGTTGGAGGCTATTTTGTAAATGACATCGCCGAAGTCAAGGATCGGTAGGATAGTCAGTTTTACGAGGGTATGTTTGGCAGCATGAGTGAAGGATGCTTTGTTGCGAAATAGCAAGCCAATTGTAGATATCATTTGGGATTGGAGATGCTTATTGTGAGTCTGGAAGGAGAGCTTACAGTCTAACCAGACACCTAGGTATTTGTAGTTGTCCACATATTCTAAGTTAGAACCGTCCAGAGTAGTGATGCTGGACGGTCGGGCGGGTGTGGCAGTGATTGGTTGAAGAGCATGCATTTAGTTTTACTTGCATTTAAGAGCAGTTGGAGGCCACGGAAGGAGAGTTGTATGGCATTGAAGCTCGTCTGGAAGTTAGTTAACACAGTGTCCAAAGAAGGGCCAGAAGTATACAGAATGGTGTTGTCTGCGTAGAGGTGGATCAGATATTAGTGAGTAATAGCCATAGTCTATTACTGCTATCGCCATAAATACAGTATGGGCCACAAGAGTAAGGTGCACCAATATAGAGTCATCCAGAATATGATACAGCTAGAAACCAATCCGGTTGGCCAGCACGCAGAGGTATGGGCAACCACATGGTTATGTTACAGCTAGTGCTGCCTCGTGATGGATTACAGTCAGGATTACAGCCAGCCTTGGGGATAGTGGTGTCCATTTGTATCCCACTTCCTGTCTCCTGGGTGATTGATCTAGCTGGCTGTCGTTAGGCTGATTTCGGAGGATTGTCTCTCCTCCCACTTCAACACAACAGTGGCTGTTGTGATTTATTCCAACGTCGATAGCAGAAGAGTGAGAATCATAAAGGCAATTATCTCATAATTCCTAATTAAACTGTGGAATGGGTATACATGTATTTTCTATTACTCAAAGACAATCACAGAGAAGAAATCAAAGAAAAATAAGAACAGAGAGTCAGAGGGAGATATAGAGTGGGAACAGACAAATAGGGATGGAGTAGAGTGTCTGAATGAACAAAGTGACAACCCTTCATGTGACAGTGAGGCCAAGTGTGAGTCATTCAAATCAGGAGGGGTTTACCTTATGCACAGGGACTCAGTGATCTCATAGTCACATGGGGATATTCTCAGCACAAACATTTAGCATGGCTCATTCAACACACATGCACACATAAAAACAGACACAAAATCCGCAGCTGTATAAAGCACTAGCTTGATCTTTCTTTTCCCAGAATGATATACTTGCCATTTAGACATCTATTACTCATAACGTAGCACTTTTTTGATTGCTTGCTAAGCTATACACTTCAATGTCAGCTTGAATTCATTCAACGTTAAATAAATATTAAATGGCCAAGGTCAAAAACACTCTCTTCTCAAGTAAGTGAAATAATACATTTTCCCTGACATCCATGCCCGAGGCAAAGACAGTTGATGATTTTGTAATGTAATGCAATGTTAACTCCGAACTGAATATAATATGAGACAGTGATGTGGAAGGCCAGTGAATTCACAGTGACGTCATATTTACAGAGCTGCTCATGCAGTGTGGTAACAGCTCTCTGTGGAGTAACCTGATAGGCTGTGAAGGAACATTTTGACATTGACCCTGTCACATGAGCTGTGGATCATGAACAGTGTTGATAGCTGTGTCTTATTCGGCCTCAGACACTGGCCCATGGGACCCATGGGAGCTAGGCCGCCCTGCCCTGCTATGCCCTGCTTTGGCCTGCCCTGTGGATGACTGTGGCTCCTGTTACCCAGCTAGTCACTGTGATATCAGCCTGGTCTTATAGACTAGACGTAACATAGTAAATATAAATCCAGGGCACTCAAATTGTGTGATATGTTACGTTTGGTATGGTTACATAAGACAGAAGGTTACTTAAAAATGATACTTCTGGATTTTGGCAAGTCGGAGTCAGATGAACTCGTGGATACCATTTTTATGTCTCTGTGGCCAATAAGAAGGAAGTCAGAGGTAGTTTTGCGAGCCAATGCTAACTAGCGTTAGCGCAATGACTGGAAGTCTATGGTATCTACTAGCACTAGTTAACAACTTCCTTCAAACTGCACGCAGAGACATAAAAATGATATCCATGAGTTCATCTGAGTCTGGGGAAGTAGATAAAGGGTATCATTTCCAAAATCCCAAAGTATACCTTTACCTTTAAAGCAAAAACGAAGGTAGGGTGGCTGGTTGAGGTGGATGGGTAGACATATAATGCGAACATCTAGCAACCAAAAGGTTGCGTGTTCGATTCTCACCTTGGACAACTTTAGTATTTTAGCAATTTTGCAACAACTTACAAATGTTTTTCTACTTTGCAACTACTTGGAATGTTAGCTAACCCTTCCCATAACCCTAAACTTAACCTACCTTAACCTTAACCTGAACCTAACCCTTTCCCCAAGCCATAAGACTGCTAAATAGCTAACAGAATGGCTACATGGTCTATCGGAGTTGATCCTTGTATATTATTTTTGTTTTTGCACTGTCTTTATGCACCCTCACAGGACTCTACACACTCACGCACACTGACACTCCAACACGCACATACATGCGTGCACATTTGCACTGACTCTGCACATACGCAAACACAAACACATACAATCATCATTTACGCTGCTGCTACTCTGTTTATCATATATCCTGATCCCTAGTCACCTTACCCCATACATACAGTGGCTTGCGAAAATCCTCACCCCACTTGGCCTTTTTCTTATTTTGTTGCCTTACAACCTGGAATTAAAATTACTCTTTTGGGGTTTGTAGCATTTGATTCACACAACATGCCTACCATTTTGAAGACCAAAATATTTTTTCATGTGAATGAAAACAAAAAATAAGACAAAATTAACTTGAGCGTGCATAACTATTCACCCCCCACCCCCCCACCCCCCAAAGTCAAGACTTACAGCTGCAAGTCTCTTGGGGTATGTTTCTATAAGCTTGGCATAACTAGCCACTAGGATTTTTGCTCATTCTTCAAGGCAAAACAGCTGCTTCAAGTTGGATGGGTTCCGCTGGTGTACAGCAATCTTTAAGTCATACCAAAGATTCTCAATTGGATTGAGGTCTGGACTTTGACTAGGCCATTCCAAGACATTTAAATGTTTCCCCTTAAACCACTCGTGTGTTGCTTTAGCAGTATGCTTAGGGTCATTGTCCTGCTGGAAGGTGAACCTCCATCCCAGTCTTAAATCTCTGGAAGACTGAAACAGGCTTCTCTCAAGAATTTCCCTGTATTTAGCACCATTCATCATTCCTTCAATTCTGACCAGTTTCTCAGTCTCTGCCGATGAAAAACATCCCCACAGCATGATGCTGCCACCACCATTCTTCACTGTGGGGATGGTGGTCTCGGGGGGATGAGAAGTGTTGGGTTTGCGCCAGACGTAGCATTTTCCTTTATGGCTAAAAAGCTCAATTTTAGTCTCATCTGATCAGAGTACGTTCTTCCATATGTTTGGGGACTTTCCCACATGCATTTTGGCGAACAACAAACGTGTATGCTTATTTTGTTCTTTAAGCAATGGCTTTTTTCTGGCCACTCTTCCGTAAAGCCCAGCTCTGTGGAGTATATGGCTTAATGTGGTCCTATGGACAGATACTCCAATCTCCGCTGTGGAGCTTTGCAGCTCCTTCAGGGTTATCTTTGGTCTCTTTGTTGCCTCTCTGATTAATGCCCTCCTTACCTGGTCCGTGAGTTTTGGTGGGCGGTCCTCTCTTGGCATGTTTGTTGTGGTGCCATATTCTTTCCATTTTTTAATAATGGATTTAATGGTGCTCCGTGGGATGTTCAAAGTTTGGGATATTTTTTTATAACCCAACCCTGATCAGTACTCCACAACTTTGTCCCTGACCTGTTTGGAGAGCTCCTTGGTGGTGCCGCTTGCTTGGTGGTGCCCCTTGCTTTGTGGTGTTGCAGACTCTGGGGCCTTTCAGAACAGGTGTATATATATACTGAGATCATGTGACAGATCATGTGACACTTAGATTGCACACAGGTGGACTTTATTTAACAAAGTATGTGACTTCTGAAGGTAATTGGTTGCACCATATCTTATTCATGGGCTTCATAGCGAAGGGGGTGAATACATATGCACGCATCACTTTTCCGTTTTTTATTTGTGTTTTTTTTAAACAAGTTATTTTTTCATTTCACTTCACCAATTGGGACTATTTTGTTTATGTTCATTACATGAAATCCAAATTAAAATCATTTAAAATATAGGTTGTAATGCAACAAAATAGGAAAAACGCCAAGGGGGATAAATACTTTTGCAGGGCACTGTATCTACCTCTAACAGTCCAGTATCCCTGCACATTGTAAATGTCGTATTAGAACTGACCTGTTTGGAGAGCCTAGCTAACGTTCGCCACTTAGCTTACTTTAGCATTAGCGTTAGCCACCTTCACCACCTAGCTAACATTAGCCACAATAAATTGGAATTCGTATCATATCATACGTTTTGCGATTTTGTTAATATATTTTTGCAATTTGTAACATATCATACGAAATGGATCATACAAAACAAATTAATACTTACCATACAAAACCGAACTTATCATGCTAATTGAGTATCCCGGATTTACATTTACTATGTTACGTCTCCCCTGAGTCCTGGTTGGTGCTATAGAATGGTGTTGCTCTAAATGATACATGTTCCTCCTTAACCCAAGAGCTCTGGAGACAGCAGTGGATCATGTTGACACTCATTCCCTGATAAAACATTTAGGCACCTGATTGGTGGCAGACAGGCAGACCTGCACAAAGGAACGGCCCCTCAGATGAGTGGACTGATAGACATCTGATTACAAAGCCTGTATCCTTGACAGGTCTATGGAGAGAGGTTGTCAATTGATATGCAAGGTTGGTAATCTTTACATATTATGCAGATGAATATCCGTTATTACTCATTTTACAACAGTTACATTATCTACTGACTGTCTATGGGGATCCACAGTCAATTGGGACTCTGAAAGAATACATCAATAGGTATAATTAGATAATATGTGTCTTGGACATGTGTTAATTTGGTTAAAAAAAAGTCATCTGGACAGTGACCCTTTTAATCCATAAAAGCCCAACATATTTGGCATTTACAACACAGTTACTCAATCAGAGTTATGCAAACAGAGTATGCACAACTTATTCTGTGTGCAGTGCAGTGGACTGGTACAGTACAGTATGTTTATCACATGGGATATCAGCATGTGAGAACAGGCACAAACAGGTCCAGAGCATGTCTACACTGCTGCTGCTAAAGTAATGCTAAACAGGGTCTAATCCATAATAACAGGATTAGGACAGAAGGGGAGATTCATGGGTGGTGAGTTGGGAATGATTTGATGGGTGGAGGAATTTGTCTATATTTTCATTACTCCATGCTAAAATGGTAATGGTTAGGATTAATGCACAAACAGCATCAACAGTCAGTTTATATTACCATAGAGTGGTCATGGAAGCTCTGGATTCAAGGGTACCATTATTCTCGGACAAATCATGCACCCAAGGAGGATGCTGATGATGGTTCTGTGAAGTGTTGATACATGTTGAAGAGCTTATCAAGTCAGCCTTGTTCTATAAATTACTGTCCATCCTTTACTGTAGGAATAGTGGTGGTCAACAGACCTACCCCCAAACACATGCACACATACACACATGCACTCAAGCGTACACGCACGCACACACACAAACACACACAAACTCACACAGACACACACACTCACCACTCATGAATCAGGTCCTGTCATAATACTCAAGAATATTTTGGGTGGTTTGAAGTTTTCACACCAACACATCTGTTCAGCAAGAGATACTTGGTATTGTTAGCAGTGTGTAGGTGTGTCTGACTCTAATCTATCCTTTGGAACAGTTTCTGTATGTGTGGTTCACAACAATTCCTACACAATGTGAGCAGTTGAGAAGAGACTGGTTGAATCATACACAGATTTTCAGATACCCTGGACCCATGAGAAATTACATTTACTTGAAAATGCATTTGGAGCTGCAGCCAGGGACTTGAAATCATAAGTTCTCCTTTGATTTCAAATATACAGCTTTCTTAATTTTACCCATATGCATCAGCAACATTTCCTATTTTTAATGAGCACAGAGGCAGTCCCAGAATAATACTGTACCCCTGTGCTCTACGAATTTCCTACTTGCAAATGCATTCATCAATATGTACTGTATCACGCATATGCCCAGTGCTGATGCAAACTGCATAGTGTTCTTCAGGTCTACTGCTAAATAAAGTTATAAAGACTGTGTGTGAGTGTGTGTATGTTTGGTTGATGACGCTAAATAGAAAAGGTCACTATGGTTTATTAATGGTTAGCAGGTGGTTTTGCCTCCTAGCCAGGCAGTAAACACTGATTTGAATGTAAATACATTACATGAGGTGAGACGCTGCACTGCTAACTGAATATGAGAGTGCATCTCGGGGCCCAGTTGGCAGGTATGCCACAGGGGTTGGCTGACTGGGCCAATGGCCTGTTGTTTGTTGCTGCTGATGTGTGCTTTTCCAGCATATCTAATAGAATTCATTACAGCCTGCAGTAGATAACACTGAGGACAAGTGATGAATGCATTTGCAGCTTCTTACCATGGGGAATGAGGTATTCCTGCCAATTTATCAACTTCTCTTTCTCACACAGACCCAACTTTTTGCGGATGCTTTCTTATTGAGGAGTAGGAGGGAGAGGAACAAGGTTGGCAATTGCATGGTACAGCACTAACTAAATGTGTGAGGATGTTTTTGTTAGTTGTCAGCAGTTTGCAATGTCCACCCACTGCTTGTGTCCACACAAGCCTCTACAAAACATAACTACTTCCATTCCTATGATTTAAAAAGAAGATAGAAGTAAAGCTACGGGAGCTTCCTGAATGGCGCAGGGGTCTAAGGCACTGCATTGCAGTGTTGCGGCGTCACTACCGGCCGTGACCGGGAGTCCCATAGGGCGGCACACAATTTGCCCAGCGTTGTCTGGGTTAGGGGAGCGTTTGACTGGGGGGGGGCTTTACTTGGTTTATTGCGCTCTAGCAAGTCCTTGTGGAGGGCCGGGCGCCTGCAGGCTGACTTCGGTCGTCAGTTGAACAGTGTTTCCTCCAACACATTGGCGCGACTGGCTTCTGGGTTAAGTAAACAAGTGTTAAGAAGCGAGTGTTGAGAAGCGCGGTTTGGTAGATCATGTTTCGGGGGACTCGTACTCGACTTTCGCCTCCCCTGAGCCCGATGAGACAAGATAGTTATCATGAAATTGTGGAGAAAAATGGTGTAAAAAAATAAAGAAGTAAGGTTATGTGAACATGATGTCCATATCCACAGGGTAATATTTACAGTATCTTAGCACACAGACATAATGGACAGGATCCCTGGGCTGTTAGCAGCTTTACCCACTTTGCCTGAATTATAGATTGTATTAGTTTATCTTAGTAATACTTTCTCCATCAAACACCGGAGGAAATCATATTTTTAAAAGGATAAAAGCCTATTTAGGCTTTTATGGGACGATCTTTGTCCTTACATTGTGTTGATGTCCCATGTTTATGTAGATCATCATGTAATGTCCCCCGTGGAACGACCTTGGCAGCTGTGCCCGCTTATTTATGTACTATGTCTATTGGTTCATATGCCCACTTATGTATTCATGATGTTTATGCTGTGAATCTTGGAATTGAATACTGTACACTGTACATCCACAGATGTCATCACAGTGTATTACCACATTCATCAGGGGTTATTTTAGCAGACCTGAACTATTTGACCCTTCGTGCAAATATTCAAACATAGTGTGCTGTATGTTAGTGGATTCTATATATTAACTGGTGGTCTATACACAGTCTTGCTAAAATGATTATCACGAATAAATGTCCTCTGCGTTTTCAAGGACAATATCTAAATAATATTAAAATGGGATGTCAAGCAAACAACATGTGGCTGTCCTATTGTTAGCAGCTCCAAATACAACGATTGGTGATTGGAGTAATGTGGAGTAAATTCTGAAAGTGAAGAGGTTGTAAAATGTGAAACTATTGAATTACTACAGAGTAGGCTACTGTGAATCCCGTAGTCTGGGATTTGTTATGTTTCTATCTTGAAAGAGTGGAAGAAATGAGCATCTCCACAATTGGGCTTTGTTTCCTTCTGCATTACTAACACATGAATCCCAGAACAATAACCTCTGGGTTTGGATGTTCAGTCTAATAATCTCCATGTAAGCAGATGTTACCCTTTGTGGGATACACACTCCTGTGGGAGAATTATCATCCCCTTTGTCTTTTGTTGTTTTCCAGATTTGCGTGCCTGAGACACAGAGGGAGAGATAGAGAAAGAGAGAGATGGGGCCCACACCAACACATCAATGCCGTAACTTCACCTAACTCACCCAGGCAGAAACACAATGGTGAAGGACCCGATGGCCTCCAGCCTCCACCAACAGGAAGGAGAGAGGAAGGGCTTGGTTACATTGGTCATACAAACAGCACTCACTAATTGATTGATTTAGCACAACGTTAATAGACCACCAGCCTGAGGAGAGAGGCAGGTGTTTGGCATGGACGGTACACTATGCACACAGCCATGGCAACATCTCATGCTCAAGCAGAATTGAAAACGTGAGGTGTTGGTTTTCTGTTGTTGTGTTTGTTTTGCTGCTGTAGATGAAGCTGCAGACAGTCTGTGGTGTAATAAATCTGAGACCATCCCCCTGAAGGTCTCCCCCCAGAGCTCGTCTCTCATTCTCTTTCATTACTCTCCCTGGCACTGTGGATTTAGCCAGGAAAGAAGGAGGAAACCAAAATTAGAACAGACGAAGAGGTTCCTCTTTCTACTTGGAAAATATAAATAGAACACACAGCAATAGCATGGCAGAAGATTTGCTAAGATAATATTATCTTAGTGTTGCACGGCTTTCCTTTTTTTTAGGTCAAGCAAGCTGTAAGCAAAGTAGCATCCCCCTGACAAAGCCACTTACCATTTGGAAGCTTGTGACTGTTTTCCTCCAGCCATGCAAACAGGTTGGCAAAGTTGCAGTTGCACACCCAAGGGTTGCCCTCCAGCCTCACCACCCGTAAAGAGGGCAACTGGCTCAGCGCACCCACCTGAAGGCCAGACAGGGCGTTACGCTCCAGCTCCAGTTCACGCAGCGAGGTGAGGCCCAGGAACGCGTCCTCGTTGACCATGCTCAGATAGGGGTTGTTACCCAGGCGGAGTTTGATCAGGCTACGGGACTGCCCAAAGGTGCCCGAGGGGATGTCAGTCAGGTTGTTGCTGCCCAAGTCCAGAAACACCAGCCTGGAAGAGGTGCTGAGGGTTCCCGGCTCGATGTGGGACAGAGAGTTGTTCCGCAGGTCCAGGTAGACCAGGTCACTGTAGAGCACTAGGAAGTCAGAGGGAATGCGGGGGATCCAGTTGTCAGACAGAAGGAGTCTGCGGACGTCCAAGGGGATTTCATCAGGAAGACGGATGAGTCCACGGCCGCTGCAGTCCACAGTGTGGGGATCCGGGCACAGGCAGCTCGCTGGGCAGTTTTCCCCCTGAGCCCGTAAGACAGAGGACAGCAAGACGAGGAGAGGCTGTAGCCAGCAGACACATGGCAACATGGTCAACAGGGTAAGCGCAGAGAGGAGGAGTGGAGGCTTGGGGTGAGGAAGAATAGGAAGGGGTGTCGGGAAAGAGAAGGGGGCGTGAGGGTCAGAGGTCAGGAGATTAGGAAAGGGGAGGGGAAGGGGAGAACGAGAGGGGAAAAGGGGGGATCAATCCCTCTGCAGGAGCATCTTGACGTTCTTGAGATGAAAATCTGAGAAAGCTCCGGCATCGAGCAGCGAGAGAGCAGCGTCGAGCGCTGTTTTCCAAGAGATCATGTAGCAAGCTGCCTGGAGAGAATAGCAAGCTGCTGGCTTTGAAGAAGCTAGGGTAGGGAGATAGCAAGCAGTGAGAGGGAGACAGCGAGAGTGAGGGCGAGAGCTTTGCAGAAAGAGGAAGGTTGCTTAGCTGGGGTAAATAGAAACTGTCAAAGCAGGAACAGAGCAACATTAGAGGCACAGACAGGGAGAGGGAGGCTGAGGAGGGGGCTCTGTCCGCCGGGTTAACCCACAGTCGATCTTGTGGGATTGATTGAGGAGGACACATGGGTCTCTGACACAAAAGGATACGCGCTGGGGTGATTCAGTCTCAGGCAGATCAAGTGAAGAGTGAAATTGTTGCATCTCTCCATTTGTCTCTGGTATCTGCGTGGGAATGCTTGTCGATCTGCCTGCTGATCTAAGAGAGACAATCGCACAGTAACACAGCTGAAGTGAATGCAAGTTTTTTTAATTCTGTCTCTACCTCCCTGTGCTCTGCTCTGCCATTCGCCGGCAGAGCAGAGCTAGATAAAACACTCCCCAGCTGGGTCCCGACGCTCTGTTGCTATGGAGAGAGAATCCAAATATCCGGGAAGGAGTCATATTCACGCGGATGACAATCCTGAATTTAGCACAGTAGCAGTCAATCGAATGTCTGTCTGTCTCAGAATGTGCTACCAGGGTTTATCTCATGCCCTCCTCCTCATTGCTATGAAGGAGGTGTGCCTTTACAATGTTGACAACACGTGATGTCACTTCCTACTGTTAAAATATGAGGGTCCATTCCCTCTGAAAAATGATACCAGTTTTTCCCAATAATTTATGTTACTTATGAAAATAAATGCATAATTAAATTATCTGGATTATTTGGGCGAATTAAACAATTCAACATTTATTTCAAGAAAAAAAATCACTTATTGTTTATATTTCAGTAATGGATCTGTAATGAATGTAATATTTTTTTATTTGTCCTAACACAAACACAATCTTACTTCTCTCTCCTTACAGTCTTATAATCCCTGAGTCTCTCACAATGACGAGAAAATGCTTTGATAGACAGCCTCACAGTTACATCACCATTGCCACGAAGATCTTGTCCTGGAGTGACAGACAGACAGACACCATTACACAACCTGCCCACGGCACAGTCAGACAGAGGCTTCATTAGTTATCACTGCAAATGGAAATTACCTGCACATAAAAACCTTTGCCCTTGTTTGTACTGTGAGCCAAACATCAGCACTTTTAGTCAGCTCAGGTTATACAATTATAATTTTGATGCACTGGCACTGAAGATTAGGCTAAAACTGCCTCATACAGCCATCAATCCCCTGTGTGTCTAGAGTCTATATCCTTAATGGTAAAAAACAAAGGGACCAGTGACTGCCTCTCAAACCACAACTGTGGAACAGATTTGAATTCAGACTCTAAATTAGATTTCCCCAATGGGATCTGTAGCAAAAGGGAAATGGAATTAGACCAAGGTTGTAGCACAGGGAAGAGTGGAGTGGAGGAGCGGGGTCCTGAGAGACGTGGAGGGAGTTGGAATAGTAGCAAGCTCGGTCTGATGGGATGTAATGGGAGAATGTGCCGTATACTGTATATCAATGGGTAAATAGAAAAACTGCCTGAGCCATTATTACCAGTAGTGACCCATAACATGCATAATGTTTGGCAATGCAAACAGCTCCAGGTGTCAGTGAATAACAGCAACTCATATACGGTGTACAGGACCTCGTCATCTTTAAATCAATATCTTACATCCCTGCATTACGGTGTGAGCTGAAGTTTGTTTTACCTATTCCAGCGCCATGATGTAGCGTTTCATTCACTGGTGATTTGTGTGAAGACTTGCCAGGCAGAGTATCTATGAGCAGTGTTACCCAGACTGTGGTCGGCAAACCATCTCTGTATTCATGTCCAAGCCACAGATTGCTTATTAATAGTGCTTTGTGTTCTATTTAGGATTTAGCGCCGCTGTTATGAAAATTAAATAATAACACTGACAGGTTTTATATCAAAGACACTGAATGAGCTGACTTTTGTTGCATGGTGTTTTTGGACCAGGGATTTTGTATTAGACAGACCCAGGACTCTAAATGATTTACAGTGCATATGGAAAGTATTCAAACACCTTAACTTTTTCCACAGTTTAGCAAAAACCAAGCCATGAGGTCGAAGGAATTGTCCATAGAGGTTCGAGACAGGAGTGTGTTGAGGCACAGATCTGGGGAAGGATACCAAAACATTTCTGAAGCTTTGAAGGTCGCCAAGAACACAGTGCATCCATCAATCTTAAATAAAATAAGTTTGGAACCACCAAGACCCTTCCTAATGTTGGCCGCCCGGCCAAACTGAGGCCTTTATGGTAGAGTGGCCAGTCGGAAGCCACTCCTCAGTAATAGGCACATGACAGCCTGCTTGGAGTTTGCCAAAAGGCACCTAAAGGACTCAGACCATGAGAAACAATATTCTCTGGTCTGATGAAACCCGAATCTTGGCCTGAATGCCAAGAGTCACATCTGGAGGAGATGTGGCACCATCCCTACAGTGAAGCATGGTGGTGGCATCATCATGCTGTGTGGATGTTTTTGAGCGGCAGGGACTGGGAGACGGGTCAGGGTTGAGGGAACGATTAACGGAGCAAAGTACAGAGAGATCCTTGATGAAAACCTGCTCAAAGTGCTCAGGACCTCAGACTGGGATGAAGGTTCACCTTCCAACAGGACAACGACCCTAAGCATACAGCCAAGACAGTGCAGGAGTGGCTTCTGGACAAGTCTCTGAATGTCCTTGAGTGACCCAGCCAGAGCCCAGACTTGAACCTGATCGAACATCTCTAGAGAGACCTGAAAATAGCTGTCCAGCGACGCTCCCCATCCAACCTGACAGAGCTTGAGAGGATCTGCAGAGAAGAATGTGAGAAACTCATCAAATACAGGTGTGCCAAGCTTGTAGTGACATACCCAAGAAGTCTTGAGTCTGTAATCGCTGCTGAAGGTGATTCATCAAAGGACTTAGTAAACTGTCTGAATACTTCTGTAAATGTGCTATTTCTGTTTTTTTTTTTTTATAAATTTGTACAAATTTAGAAAAACTGTTTTTGCTTCATCATTATGGGTTATTGTGTGTAGATTGATGATGGAAAAAAACAATTAAATTATTCTTAGAACAAGGCTGTAACGTAACAAAATGTGGAAAAAGTCGATGGGTCTGTATACTTTCCGAATGCACTTTTTCTAAATTGACGAATCCAAAGACCATAGGCTATATGACTGTCATTTCCAAGTGTATTTTTTTTTTATCAACATTTTTTATTACTATATTCATGAAAGTGTTTAGGATATTCCTTCCTCTCATCCTGTTGTGGCCTGTTTGTGCCAGTTGAGTAATTACCAAGCAGCTAAGAATAAAATGGACTTAGAGTTGAGAGGGATTTAATGCTCTATTCAATCTGTATCGCTGAAGCGTTACAGGTTGTGCAATAGAAATGTGAAGGTCATTTTCTAACTGGCCTGACATATGCAGTGTTTACCTTTAAAATTTCAATCACACTGTAACGCTGAACTTCAGAAATATAGATTGAATAGCATCCTTAGTTAAAAGGGAGAGGTTTCCACATTGAAATGCATCTGGAGCACCACTCCTAGCAGGTATAATGGCCTCTATCTCCCTGAGGACAGCCATACTGTTTATGGTCAATCATAAAATGTTATCTTGTGTGTCGGAGGTGGACTGGACATCTGGCATTTCGTGCAAATGCCAGATGGGCTGATTCATTTAGAGCCTATTGGGCCTGTCTAACTTTTTTAGTTTATTAGCTTTATAATTATTATTTTGCCAATAATGGGGGAATAAAATGGGCCGTTGTGGGGGCCTCGAAGACAAAAATGGGTGTATTTGAAATGCCAGAGAGGATTTCTGGTCCCAATCCGCCCCTGTTGTGCGTACATTCTCATGGCTGTCTAATGCAGTGTAAGAGCCAGGCTGAGTAATAGGAACCTTTGAAGCATCCTTGATTTTGGTTTTAAATTAGGCCTGATTACCATAAGATGTCAGTACAATTAGCACTAGGCATAAACAACACCATCAAAGTTTTTGTTGAGGCTCATTCCTCCATGACCCCAGGAACAGTGGCCTCTTTTTCTCAGTGTGATAATGGTGGTGCAGTGTGGTAACTAGAGAGTGATGGGACAGGGCTTCAAGATCTTCATAATGGCTGCCAGAGACAGGGAGATGCTGGGGTGTATTTTAGACAAGTCTACACATGTGGGCTGTTCAGAACTCTTCTACTAAGGCACAAATAGGCCATTCATATTCTGCAGATAATATTTGTCAAAGTCCGTACTTATCTTTCACACTATACGTTTATTGCTATTACAACTCCACTGTATGTCTGTATTATGCAGTGTGTACCGAGAGTACAGAACAGGATGATTTATGTAAGACTTTTTATCTAAAAACTGTGAGAAGCTATTTAGTGTGTCAAAAGCAAGGCTGTACGAAACATCACTTTCCTGACAGCTACTAGCACAAATTGATCCCTCGGTATTTAGACCAATGTCAAATCACTGAGGTGTTCAAGGTAGTGTAAATGCAACATGACAGAGAAATATCAGCCTGTGTTTCAGCGGTCACTGACCTTGTCTGCTGAGCACCAGCATTGATCCAGGTTTACCTCGCTCCTCATTCTGGGGGATTCATTTAGAAGAAGAACAATCAGTGTGGCTATCAATGACCTTGCCGTTAATGTAGCAGCCACAGTTGCGCTACTTAAGCCTCAATGCTCAATATATCATTGCTATTGCTGCTTATACAGATAAATCAATCCCAGTCCAGATATAGATTAAAAACAGAAAAGCCATATTGGTGTGTTTATGAGTCAAACAATGTGTAGCTGTCTGTACTGAATACAGCACAAACTGTGAAAAGCAAATCTTTCCCATACTTGATCAAGATTGCGTTTTCACATTGACAATCTGTGTATCTCTATGCTCTTGTAGTGCAGCATCTCCCACAATGAGATCTCACTATAGATCTCACTATCCAAGGATTAGACCAGAGGTTGTGTTTGAGGGGGATCTTCAATCAGTCGTACACCAGTCAAAGCCCTCTTCCACCCTACTCCAAGTTAGTGGATAATGACTGCACATTCTCCCCCTCAGCCTATAGAGCAGATAGCAGAGAGTAGAGAGTAGTAAGTAGGGAGTAACAAGTAGGGAGTAAAGAGTAGGGAGTATTAAGTAGGGAGTAGAGAGCATTAAGTTGGGAGTATTAAATAGAGAGTAGTGAGTAGGGAGTGATGAGTAGGTAGTAATAAGTAGGGAATAGTGAGTAGGGAGTGGTGAATAGGGTGTGGTAAGTAGGGAGTGGTAAGTAGGGAGTGGTGAGTAGGGAGTGGTGAGTAGGGAGTAGTGAATAGGGAGAAGTAAATTGGGAGTAGTAAGTAGAGTGTTAAGTAGGGGGTGGTAAGTAGGGGATGGAGAGTAGGGGGTGGTAAGTAGGGCGTGGTAAGTAGGGGGTGGTAAGTAGGGAGTAGTGAGTAGGGAGTAGGGAGTAGTCAGCAGGGAGTTGTAAATTAGGAGTAGTGAATAGGGAGTAGTCAGTAGGGAGTGGGAAGTAGGGAGTAATAAGTAAGGAGTATTGAGTTGGGAGTATTAAGTAGTGAGTAGGGAGTAGTAAGTAGGGAGTAGTGAGTAGGGAGTAGTCAGTAGGGAGTTGTAAGTAGGGAGTGGTAAGAAGGGGGTGGTAAGTAGGGAGTTGTGAGTAGGGAGTAGTGAGTAGGGAGTAGTCAGTAGGGAGTTGTAAATTGGGAGTAGTGAGTAGGGAGTAGTCAGTAGGGAGTGGTAAGTAGGGAGTGGTAAGAAGGGGGTGGTAAGTAGGGAGTTGTGAGTAGGGAGTAGTGAGTAGGGAGTAGTGAGTAGGGAGTAGTGAGTAGGGAGTTGTAAATTGGGAGTAGTGAGTAGGGAGTAGTCAGTAGGGAGTGGTAAGTAGGGAGTGGTAAGTAGGGGGTGGTAAGTAGGGAGTTGTGAGTAGGGAGTGGTGAGTAGGGAGAAGTAAATTGGGAGTAGTCAATACGAAGTGGTAAGTAGGGAGTAATAAATAAGGAGTATTGAGTTGGGAGTATAAAGTAGTGAGTAGGGAGTGGTAAGTACGGAGTAGTAAGTAGGGAGTTGTGAGTAGGGAGTAGTGAGTAGGGAGTTGTAAATTGGGAGTAGTGAGTAGTCAGTAGGGAGTGGTAAGTAGGGAGTGGTAAGAATGGGGTGGTAAGTAGGGAGTTGTGAGTAGGGAGTAGTGAGTAGGGAGTAGTCAGTAGGGAGTTGTAAATTGGGAGTAGTGAGTAGGGAGTAGTCAGTAGGGAGTGGTAAGTAGGGAGTGGTAAGAAGGGGGTGGTAAGTAGGGAGTAGTGAGTAGGGAGTAGTGAGTAGGGAGTAGTGAGTAGGGAGTAGTGAGTAGGGAGTTGTAAATTGGGAGTAGTGAGTAGTCAGTAGGGAGTGGTAAGTAGGGAGTGGTAAGTAGGGGGTGGTAAGTAGGGAGTTGTGAGTAGGGAGTGGTGAGTAGGGAGAAGTAAATTGGGAGTAGTCAATACGAAGTGGTAAGTAGGGAGTAATAAATAAGGAGTATTGAGTTGGGAGTATAAAGTAGTGAGTAGGGAGTGGTAAGTACGGAGTAGTAAGTAGGGAGTTGTGAGTAGGGAGTAGTGAGTAGGGAGTTGTAAATTGGGAGTAGTGAGTAGTCAGTAGGGAGTGGTAAGTAGGGAGTGGTAAGAATGGGGTGGTAAGTAGGGAGTTGTGAGTAGGGAGTAGTGAGTAGGGAGTTGTAAATTGGGGGTAGTGAGTAGGGAGTAGTCAGTAGGGAGTGGTACATAGGGAGTGGTAAGTAGGGGGTTGTGAGTAGGGAGTGGTGAGTAGGGAGAAGTAAATTGGGAGTAGTCAATACGAAGTGGTAAGTAGGGAGTAATAAATAAGGAGTATTGAGTTGGGAGTATAAAGTAGTGAGTAGGGAGTGGTAAGTACGGAGTAGTAAGTAGGGAGTTGTGAGTAGGGAGTAGTGAGTAGGGAGTTGTAAATTGGGAGTAGTGAGTAGTCAGTAGGGAGTGGTAAGTAGGGAGTGGTAAGAATGGGGTGGTAAGTAGGGAGTTGTGAGTAGGGAGTAGTGAGTAGGGAGTAGTCAGTAGGGAGTTGTAAATTGGGAGTAGTGAGTAGGGAGTGGTACATAGGGAGTGGTAAGTAGGGGGTGGTAAGTAGGGAGTTGTGAGTAGGGAGTGGTGAGTTGGGAGTATTAAGTAGTGAGTAGGGAGTAGTAAGTAAGGAGTACTGTAAGTTATGAGTAGTAAGTAGGGAGTAGTGAGTAGTAAGTAGGGAGTAGTAAGTAGGGAGTAGTAAGTAGGGAGTAGCGTGTGGAGAGGGAAATTATAGAACACCCCAGCAAGGCGTTAGGCAGGCAGCTGCGTGTCACCAGAGTTGTATAACCCCGGCATTGAGCAGAGGCCAGTGTGCTGGGTGTGGGGCCAAGGCAGGAGGGCCTTCCTTCCTCACGGTTCAGCCACTATGTGAGGCTCTCCAGCTACAATTAAAGCAGGGCATATCAATAAATGATGAATGTCAAGTGCAGCGTGTTATTTGGCTTGGCTGGTGCCCCATGTTGGGTCTTTGCCATTGCAGGGCAGGGGGACAGGGGAAACAAGGACAGGAGGTAGGGGGTTTATAGGGGCCACACGCCAAATGTCACCGCCCTTTGAACACTTCTGGGAATGTAATATACGTACACTCAAGATGCAGAGGGCAACTGTCACGTCTTAAGCTATCCGTTGGCATTTGGGAATCTGGGACGCTTGCCCTGTGCCAGGCCAGGAAGGAAAGGGATCTGGGAGAGAACGGTGGTCTGTCAGGCAAGGGCACAGTGGACAGGGAGGCCCGGGTATTTCTGACTCCCCATCATGGTGTTATGAGCCAGAATCACCCAGACATAACATTTGTCCTCAACAGTGTCCACACAAGCTACCCCTGGTCTGCTGTCTGTCACTGTCATAAAGACCTCACAAAACCTGGGGCAGAATACAACACAGAGCATCACCTCAACTAACAGGCACTAAGAGATTATGAGCAAGCACGTGCACAGATGGAGGTCTTTTGGCCTCCTATGAGAAAAGTGTCCTTTCACATAGGTGGCATTGTAATGATTATGAGCTATGGACATACCAAAGTCTCATACAGTAAACAAAGTGTTTTGGCTTATCTAGACTGCACTGTATGCCTGCCAAAGGAAAAGTGATTTTAAGTATTTGACTGGACCCTGCGTGACTGGTGATCCTTGTGGCTGTGTGGTTCCTTCTTTAGACACATTACCCGGCCAGCCCCAGTTATTAAGCTGATTGTTTCAGGCTCTTTATGATGAGCTCAGTCAAAGACTCTGGGTCTTGATCTGCTCTTTCAGATTGGTGGTAGAATAATATCCAGTCCAGTGCATCCCAGAATTTAACATCTGATTAGTGTATGCATACCAGCATCTCCAATCAGATTGCTCAATGACTTAACAAATGCTTTCCAATGTTACTTTTCCCTGAAATCTTGAGCTGTAGATAGGAAGTAAAAACGTGTTACGTACTAGTGTTACATTTCATTGGTGCCTTGAATCTGTTTTGTAACATGCATAAAATATTCTATATTGTACATTGAGTTTTAAAAAGGTTTCTAAAGTTTGTCATTTCCCTTTTGGAAAATTGTTTCATATTAAGATCCTACATCTGTATAATGAATGAGAATATGGTAAAAAAAAAGGCACACCATCTAATACATTCAGTATTTCTAGACTCCTGTCAAGTGGAAGCAGGATGATATGTTTACTGTAAGTGCCAGTTTGACACACACTGTACATAGGGGCGTAGGAGCAACTCTGACATTGGGGGGGGGGAACATTTTGCTACGCTTTTTTGTTGTTGGTGAAAATGTATTTTTAAATACTAATTTCTAGTGATAGACAAAGCTTGACTTACAAATGGACAAATTTACAAGACTAAGGGGGGACTTGCAGTGGGGCACCTACTCTGGTACAGTCCAAACAGTCTTAGGGCCATGGCGATTTATATTGTAGTGAATACCTTTGTAACTGTTGATGGGGATATATTCAGTTAACAACCATTTTGTACTCTTTCTCTGCTACTGTATGATTCATTACCTAGTATTTTTCTCACTTCCACTGTCAGGTTGTTAGTACTGCTTCCCTACATACACAATTAACAAAATGTTTTTAAAGTAGGCATGAATGATAAACTGGATTTAATCAATCTCCACTCTACACAATGATCAAAAATAAAATATAATCATGGCTGCTTCTCTCCTGCATGAAGTGAACACATGCAATACACCCTCTGGACTTAAGCTGCTATCCTTTTCAGAGATCATATGATAATTCAGATGGATCCACACTATAACAGATCACCACTATATGAACTCTATTAGCTTGGAAAGGCACTTCTCACTATCTTACATGTTGGTTTGTGGCCTCTTTCTCCCTCTCTGCCTGTCTCTGTCCATGACTGTCACTCTCCTGCCATGATTATGATAGTACAAAACAAAGTCTTAAGTCTTAACACATGGAACACACCTTCATGACCCATAATCACTATGATTATATTAAAGACTTTTAAGCTAAAGCGCTCAAATTTGCCAACTAGTTTGCCAGTGGTGGTGTGCAGGCAGTTATCAAGAACCTTGCATTCCTTCGAGAAAAAAAACTGTTATGTCCTCTTTTTTCTCTCTTCTTGACTGGTGGCACATCCATTGCTAACTTGCTGACCCTATGATGAAGACTAAGACAATGATAGTGCAATTAATTCTGTAGCTAGCACGTATTGTTGGCTTCAAACATTCACTATCAGTTTTTTACACAGCCAGAACTACCCAGCACTAGCTAGTTAGAGCAAACCTGACACAGTTAAAAATTACTAAACTGTAAATGTAAAGCTAATTAGCTACTAGCCAGGAGAAAGCCAGTAGTTGCTCACGTTCATTCTAACATATCAAAGTGTATTCCCAGGTATACCATTTTTACTTAAACTTACTTTGTTGTTGCCAGTGGCGAACCATCATTCAGGGCAGGTGGGGCAGAGCATGTAATTATGGCATTAATTTGTGTCACATATCAGTTTAGCAAACTTTTTTTTAAATCCTTGAGTTAATAAAGCAGCATACAAACATGGTCTCTTCCTTTGAGTAGGTGTAACCGCTGTCTGAGGAAGAAGTGGACCAAAATGCGGCGGAGTTAGGGTTCGTCATATTTAATTCAACGAACACTATGCAATTCACAAAAACAACAAAACTGACAGCCAACACAGTCCTGTCAGGTGCAACCACAATGACAAGAACAATTACCCACGAAACACAAAGGAAACGTAGGCAACTTATGTGTGACTCCCAATCAACCACAACCCTCTACAGCTGTGCCTGATTGGAAGTCACACGGCCAAAATCAATGAAACAATAAAAAAACACACACTCCCTTCTGCCACATCCTGACCCAACTACACCCTCAACTGGTCAGGACGTGATAGTACCTCCCCCTCAAAGGTGCATACCCCGAAATGCACCTACACAAAACACAGAAAAAAAAAAAAAAAACGACAACAAACCAAAAAAAATCCCCTAAACAAAAAAAAGGGAGGGTGGCTGCCGTCATCGACGGCACTGTGCTACACCCTCCCTCCCCAACCCACTTATCCTGGAGGTGGCTCAGGTGCAGGACGTGGACCTCGCTCCACCTTCGGCGTCGCCCACTTCGGTGGCGCCGATAGCTGCGCCGGGCAGACGGGCCACTCGGGCTGACCCTGGCAGACGGACCACTCTGGCTGGGCCGGAGGACAGACGGGCCACTCGGGCTGACCCTGGCAGACGGACCACTCGGGCTGGGCCGGAGGACAGGAGGGCCACTCGGGCTGGGCCGGAGGACAGACGGGCCACTCGGGCTGACCCTGGCAGACGGACCACTCGGGCTGGGCCGGAGGACAGGAGGGCCACTCGGGCTGGGCCGGAGGACAGGAGGGGCAGTCTGGCCACTCTGGCAGCTCCGGGCAGTCTGGCCACTCTGGCAGCTCCGGGCAGTCTGGCCACTCTGGCAGCTCCGGGCAGTCTGGCCACTCTGGCAGCTCCGGGCAGTCAGGCCACTCTGGCAGCTCCGGCTCAGGATTCACCAGGCTGGGGAGACATAACGGAGGCCTGGCTCTGGGCGCAGGCCCTGGACTCACCAGTCTGGGAAGACCTGCTGGAGGCCTGGTTTGAGGAGGTGGCACAGGAGGGACCAGGGTGGAGAGACCCACTGGAGGACTGGTCCGTGGAGGAGACACGGGCTTGACCAGGATAGGGAGACCCACTGGAGGACTGGTCCGTGGAGGAGGCACGAGCTTGACCAGGATAGGGAGACCCACTGGAGGACTGGTCCGTGGAGGAGACACGGGCCTGACCAGGATAGGGAGACCCACTGGAGGACTGGTCCGTGGAGGAGGCACGGGCTTGACCAGGATGGGAAGACATGCAGGAGGCCTGGTTCTGGGCTTAGGCACAGGACGTGCAGGGCTGGGAAGACATGCAGGAGGCCTGTTTCTGGGCGCAGGCACAGTCTTTACCAGACAACCAGCACGCACCTCAGGACGAGTATGGAGAGCTGCCTCAGGTGACATCATTCCCACGACACGCTCATTAGGGCGAATGCCGTACTTTATGCACCACACTAGCAGCTCTCTCATCTCTCTCTCTCTTAATTTCCCCATCAACCCCGTCACAGTCTCTGCCTCGTATCCCTCGCTCACCTCCAATGTCATCCCGACTGGCTCTGGTTCCGACCTCAGTTCCACCGACTGTCCCGTGTGCCCCCCCCCAAAAAAATTATTGGGGCTGCCTCTCGCGCTCGTTGCGCTCTCTCTCCTCATAATAGCGCCTCTCCGCTCTCGCCGCTTCAATCTCCCACTGCGGGAGGCGATAATCCCCAGCCTGAGTCCATGGTCCCTCTCCGTCCAGGATCTGTTCCCAAGTCCATTGGTCCATCACGCTGTACTCCTGCTGCTCCTTCCTCTTCCGCCGCTTGGTCCTGGTTTGGTGGATAATTCTGTAACGGCTGTCTGAGGAAGAAGTGGACCAAAATGCGGCGGAGTTAGGGTTCGTCATATTTAATTCAACGAACACTATGCAATTCACAAAAACAACAAAACTGACAGCCAACACAGTCCTGTCAGGTGCAACCACAATGACAAGAACAATTACCCACGAAACACAAAGGAAACGTAGGCAACTTATGTGTGACTCCCAATCAACCACAACCCTCTACAGCTGTGCCTGATTGGAAGTCACACGGCCAAAATCAATGAAACAATAAAAAAACACACACTCCCTTCTGCCACATCCTGACCCAACTACACCCTCAACTGGTCAGGACGTGACAGTAGGGCAGCTCCAAAATGCAGCTGTTTCAGCCTAGTGCAGTACTTTCTGTGGTGGAGGTGTAGCCTTCTTCTCTGGTTGTGCCTTGACTGGATCAAGGTTCTGTCACTCATGCGGACACTAAGTCACAACAGAATCTACCAGAGAGCTAGACAGTTCAAGTCCCCTTGGATGCTGCCATAGCTTTAGAGTAGTAGTGCCCATCCAAGAAGGCTCAAGCTCATTGGCCACAGATAAAATTTGGTCAAATCACGTTATATCTCCCGTAGCTTTGATTAGACTGATCATGTCAACATCATACATCCAAAATCTTCGCTAGCAAGCCAGCTAGCTAGATAAACAGTCATCATCATGAACCACATAGAAAATCTACCGGCAAATCCTTTTCAATCCTTGTCACCTGAAGAGATATTAGAGATAAAATGTCTTGGTGCTCTTCAGTCATAAACAAGTTGGAAATTCAAACTGAAAGGGGGATACCTAGTCAGTTGTACAACTGAATTCCTTCAACCAAAATGTGTCTTCTACATTTAACCCAACCCCTCTGAATCAGAGAGGTGCATGAGATGCTTTAAATTGACATGTGCCTTAACTGCCTTGCTCAGGGTCAAAACAACAGATGTTTCCCTTGTCAGGTCAGGGATGTGATCCAGGAACCTTTGCCATTACTAGCCCAATGCTCTAACCACTAGGTTACCATTGAGTGGTTGGGAAGGAAGCAGCATCTAACTGCAAGCGTCACCAAAATAATAACTACTTTGCTTCCCCTGCCTGCAATTCGGTGGAGATAGTGTGTGGTCGAAGTCTAGGTTTAAGGATTTAAAACATTTATCTGAAAGGGTCAAAACATGAGAATTGTGCATCACATTTAGACAACGCTGTTAAACTGATTTAACAGGGGAAATCAAACGTTCTGGCTCAGCTAGACACCGCACATAGACAAGTCATGACCTTCACAACCAACAAATAACATAATTAGCTCATGTGGTTTTCTCCATGAGGAGGGGGATACTATATAATGTTGTTGGGTCTGTAACCATGTTTGCCAGTCACACTCTTTTCCCATTCAAATATATTTGTTAAACAAAAAGTAAATTAATAGAACAATGTAATTCCAGTTCATATTGCGAGGGTTGTTTTGTTTCTGCAATGCGCTTTCCGTGCATTGGTGTATTGTCTTTAAAAGTGGATCCTAGTGATTGTATTTTCCTTCCTTTTTTGACCACATAATAAAATACTTCGATAGGCTAACCGCTGAGGCCACATCCCTCTCTCTCTCTCTCTCTCTCCCTCTGTGTGTGTGTGTGCCATGACTTAAAGATGAGTAAAGTTAAGGCCTCAACATCTTGCTAAATGTATCTGAACTAACATCTATCTTCATTTCTGTCGGTGTCCATTTCGAAAATGCTGAACGAATAGGCCTACCTTGTCGCAGCTCGTTTGCTTGCACTTGCTTATACTTAGAGATAAGTGTTAATGATATACTGTAAGAACAAGCATTATGAATTTACTGAACATAAATGTAATAATGTTTGTGTATGGTTCAAAATTCAAAACTCATGTCAACATTTGTTATTATTGAAGGAGAACGCTGTTCTTATCGAGTTCCACAAATCCACAAGGAGTCAGTAGAAACCATATTTATTTAAACAAGTCAGCCATATCGTCTATCGTTGTTAAAAAGGCAGTAAATGAGACTGAATTAACTGTTCAACTGTTTCGCTGCCAGACGAGGCTCCGTAAGGATTCCCTCCATGGTGCTGACAGGAAAGCTCCGCTGTTGGGACAGCTTTATGTAGGCCCTAACAGTTTGTGGGCACCGTTTGTCACCTTTATAGTGCATTTAATGTATTGTTTAGTGTTATGTAGTGGCTTCACTGGCATGCATCTAAAGAAATTGGTTGAGTTTGCCCCACCAAGATTTACATGATAAAATCGCTTTAGTAATGATGGCGCGCATGGTGCTGCACAGTGCTTTTCTCTCACTCACACACTGCCACACTGCTTTTAACAACCGAGATGGAGAACAAAGCCGTCAGTGGAGATGAGGGAAGTGACTCACGTTCCAGAAGTGGAGGCATTTTCAAAATAAAAGCCCTCAATAAATTAGGAGGTGACACGTTTTTCAGAATAAAAGTTTCGTAGATGTATTTTTATTTAACCTTTTCACATGTGAGTTCCAAATATCTCTAACGGTCACCCCAACGTGAGTTGTTTTATGCACGTGATGTCAAAATGCACTCCCTGTTGCAAAATGTGATTATTACGAACAGGACAGTTAACATGAGCTGCCTGCAAATTATCTATAGGCCATATTTCAACTTGTCAATTTTAATTTATTTTCTAACAAGTTGTATATTCTAACAACAGTTTGAATTCAGGTGTGTTCCGCCTCCTCATTAATTTACATAGAAGTAGCCGATTTCAGCGTTGCGGACAATTTACGTTTGAGGCTTTACTGAGCCAGATAAACTTCGAGGAGAGCCCACCACACTTCACTCATGTTTGCACAGATCAAGTATGCATATATTTGCGCTGTCTTGCAAGAATTGGAACATTTTCTTGCTGTCGCTCACTTTGCCTTCCTTGTTGTTTTCCTTACAAATAACAACTTTGGACATGTGTGTGTTACTTTGATAGCAAGTTCCTGATTTTCTGTATATCGTGTTGTCGTTTTTACTGTAGGCGCATACGGCATCTATGTATGTATGAATGTATATATGGAGCATAATGTATTTACAGTTTTATTCACGTTTTCAAGTACTTGTGACAAATAATGCATTCCGATTATTGCATCTATTGTAATAGACACCTATAATGTGTAAAATACTTTTTTGAAGGTTGTACTAATGATAATGAGCTAAGCTATTTGCCAGCTATGTGTGGCGCCATGTTTGTTGACATTATACAATGCATTCTGGGTGTCAGGTAAATGTCTGTCAGACCAAAGATGTTATAATGAGGTGAAGGAATGGTTCACTCATCTTTTGGGTGAACTTCCAGAAGTGAATGAAGGGAAGTGGATGATCGTAGACGACACACCCCATTCAACATGCATACTATAGACCAAACTCATCTTGTCTCCTCTTATTATCTTTGGTTGATTCGAAAAAATAAACATTCTGGCGCACACAAACTACCCAGCGTCGGATTACTTTCGATTTCTAGAAAGTGTTTTACTCAATTATTTTAATCAATGGTGAGCTCACCCATGATGTGATTGATTATACATAGTAATTGCTATTAGCTAATATATATTGTAGGTCCGTCAGCCATGAGTTTGGGCGGCAGGTAGTCTAGTGGTTAGAGCGTTGGGCCAGTAACCGAAAGGTTGCTAGATTGAATCCCTGAGCTGACAGGTAAAGCATCTGTTGTTCTGCCCCTGAACAAGGTATGCCATCATTGTAAATAAGAATTTGTTCTTAACTAACTTGCCTAGTAAAACAAAGAAGTTATGAAAATGTTACCGCTTGTGTTATGTCAATCTTTCCTCAGTTAGCGCTAGGACAAATGTAGCCTACATTTTCCAGTTTGGATGATTGTGTTATGCTGTAGCTACTTTTGTGAATGTCTGAACATTGCATACAAAAATAAACTGGTCACATTCTGGACATAACTTTGTAAGGACTGTGTTTGTGCAAAATGTTTCTGTGAAAAAAAGTGTGGCCTGCTCAAATGCTGATTATTGCGTCAGTCGAAAATGGACGTTCTAAATAAGCATTCTAATCAAGCATTCTAATCACACCGGTTTGATCGTACGCAGCAGAGACCACTATAGAACAATCACAACCATTTGTTGGTACGTGTGAAAAGGTTAAAACATTTTATATAAAGAAAACATCAGCCAGGAAGCATAGGAACTGAGAAGTGGTCTGTGGTCCCCACCTGCAGAACCACTCCTTTATTGGGGGTGTCTTGCTAATTGCCTATAATTTCCACCTGTTGTCTATTCCATTTGCACAACAGCATGTGAAATTTATTGTCAATCAGTGTTGCTTCCTAAGTGGACAGTTTGATTTCACAGAAGTGTGATTGACTTGGAGTTACATTGGGTTGTTTAAGTGTTCCCTTTATTTTTTTGAGCAGTGTATATACTTATTTCAACCTGCTGAACTATGACTTAAGCTGCATTCATGAATCATTAATTAGATTAGCCCTGAGTTAAGTGTCATACTGTCTATACATATTCCTGTTCATCCAAGTGAACAAAAGGGAACAGGAAATTACGTTTCAAAGGAGAAACTATAAAGGGATGCAAACATGCCAACACGCGCGCACATGCACACACACAGACAAAGAAAGTGAGGGAGAGAGAGAGAGAGAGAGGGAGAGAGAGAAACAACATTGGCAAAAGGGTCAAGAGGTCCAGCCGAGAGATGGCTTAAAATGATGACATCTTTAGCATTATGCCACAAGTGATTCAGTCGAGCAGAGGGCACGAAGGTCCACTCTGTCTCACTGACCTTCCCCAACAGACAGAACACACTGCTCCTTGGGCATTATAATGGAGACGTGATCGGCAGCATATGATATATAAGCATGTTCCTGTTTCAGATTTCTGTGAACAAAGAAAGCATTAGAGAGGGCTCAATATATCTCACTCAGACAGAATTAATCATTCCTCTTTTCAAAGGCACATTAACGTTGAAGCAGCTGATGGAAAAAAACATGTTCTCAACCATGGCAAGTTGAAGCAGGGAGATAGTTGCTACGGAGATAAGTCCTATGAGCGCGAGGTGTGACCTACATGTCACAGATTTTTTCATTTATGTAGTATTCCTCCCTCTATCCCCATTCCGCCTCATTCCCTCTTTCCACCGGTCTTAAAGCTAGTTGATGCTGAGGTCACATGACTGGGCAATACCAGCCACACTCCTCCTTTACTGCCCGTCAAAAAGGACGGAGACCTTGACATTGCTTTTTTTTCCTTCTGAGCTCTGTCAAAGTCATCGCTTCACATATGACGAGTGGGAGACTATTTGTGAGTGACACCAAAGAAGTGTCCCTCCTGTTCTCAGCTAGTTAGCACGTTTAAGGACGTTCTGTCAGCACATGCCGTGGCCAGCATCCTTCCAGACACTTGTGGAGAAATGTGATGACATTTAAGCTGTGTATGGCATGTTACAACTTCTCCAACAGGGCCTGAAAGCCACATCCGAGCAGTGATGGATAGATTCAGTCCAGGGTGAAATTCAGATAGACTACATCTCTGAGTGGTTCAAACACACACACACACACACACACACACACACACACACACTCACTCACTCACTCACACAGTAATTGTCTTTATCAGATGACTTAAAGTTAGTTGATGTCTTATATATTCTCTCTCACTCTCTTTCTCAACATGGTCTCTCTACACCTGCTCAATCAGTCTGCTGTTCTTCTCACTGGGAAGGCCTGATGGAGATGTGTGGAACAGATCAGGATTTTAGCTATAAGCAAACTGCAGAAATCCTGAACTCTACATATTTGGATTTTTAAGGTAAAGTTACTCCATGTGTTTGAACCCCATCCCACCTTCACAACACAAACCCATCCCACCTCCCGTAACCTAACGTCGTCACAAAGTTGCCTGGGCTGTGAACCTTCTTTTTGGAGAGGCTCCATGAATAAGACAAAATGTCCTCATCAATTCCCTTCTGATCTAATGAATGTCTCCAATGCATGAAGCACTCAGCAGTCGTTCATGCACCTCATCATCTCTCATACCACCAACCTTCCAGACAAAAGTCACCAAGAGATAACCTGCAACAGCTTCTCGCTAACAGAATCAAGTGAGGTGTCTGTTTGGGTGTGTGTATCTACAGCATGTGGGTGTCTTCAGGGTCAGCTCTAGCCTGACCACCACCACCATATCTTTTAGTGGCCCCCCTTTTGATGGCGGAGAGAAAAATGTAGTTTTCTAAGTTAATTTCCTGCAATTCTACACATTTTGCAATGGGGCAGATATTTTGGGGGGCAGTTTTAAAGTAACATTTCTGCAGTTCTACACATTTTCCAATTAGGAGGAGAATTTTTTTGGCTGTTTTCTAAAACATTTCATGCAATTATACACATTTTGCCATGACTGATGCCATGTTAATGATATCTTAGTGAGAGTGACTAACAAAATGCATGCCCGGTTGATATTCAGCCATGATAACTATACGTTTAGATAACTGGTTAGACTAATTTACCAATCTAAGAATTGTTAGTTGACATGGCTAATTGAGTGACTGTCAGTGACTGACAGAACAAGAGAAAAACTGCTGATGTAACAACCACATTTAAAACTTGCACCGTGTGTATTCTACTATTCAAGTTGAGACCCAACCCGACTCAATTTAAGGCTTATGTCGCTTATGCCTGGAGCATGCCCTGGTTGTCTTTCTGAAAGAAGGGGGATTGAGGTGTATGAGTATGAGGTAGATTGCAGCTGTGAAATAGAGGCAGCAGGATAGCAACAGCAGAGAGGAGGAGTTCCCTGGAAACTTCTCCCTCTGCCTGGATCAGTCAAAGCAATTCAATCCATCACATTCTCCTCCCCTCATCCCCTCCTCTCCATCGCTTCTCTCTCTCCATTCTGTCCTTAGGGTGTGATGGATGGCGCAGGCTAGACATGCTGTTCATTCCTGCTCAACACAGGCAGGAAAAGAGGGAGGAAGACCCCCCGCCCACCACCCCCATGGTTCTTGGTCTGACTCTGTCCTCATCACATCCCCCTCCCCTCCTGCTGCCAATTATGCATGCTGGGAAGATCCTTTGGGCCAACAGCCTTTCCTCATCAACCTTCCTTCTTCTTGTTTGTTCTTTTTAGTATTGTAGGAGAAACATGGTTACTTTTTCATACAGCAATTATTAAGGTACCATGTTTTTAGGTATTATTCTGTTGTTCTGTCCATGTTCTGGTTTCACAGAGTTAACCTAACATGTATCATCTGTTTCTTGAGCTTGATACTACTAGAGATTGGCTGGTCCATGGACCATTGCTGATCAAATACATGATTATCTGCTGGCTAGTTTGAAGCTTGAGATAATGAATCACCTGATAGTCTGATATCCACCTGATATAACCTTACAACACTTGTGGTCAATGATGCTCAGATGGGTTGCTTGAAGTGACTGTCCTATCTCTAATATTCTCCAATCAATCATTTCACTGTAGTCAGTAATAAACATCCAGCCCATGTCACATCGGATGAAATTAAATCTGACCTGTGATGTGACCTGTGACCTTTGACAAATAATGGACAGGAACAGTAATCTACTGGGACTTCAAAATACACCTCAGTGCCTGCCAAAAGATTTGACCAGTGTCAGCGCATGTCCAGGGGGAATAGGAGTTGACATTTATTGCAATGTTCGATGGATATCCACCCATGACTCTCCACATTTCCTTACAGCCCAATTGTTGACAAATCTCATCAGATCAAACTTGACAATAGCGGCTAAGCTGTTCTGGATAAGCAAGTCAAGCACAAATGGCTGTCTGCAGAGAGAGAGAGAGAGAGAGAGAGAGAGAGAGAGAGAGAGAGAGAGAGAGAGAGAGAGAGAGAGAGAGAGGAGAGAGAGAGAGAGAGAGAGAGAGAGAGAGACCTTGGGATATACTGCCCCCTTGTGCTCTATCAATCACTGTACGGTTTCTTGTTTCTTGGCTACCCCACCTTAAATCCTTCATTTAACCCCTGGGTATCCCATATTCAGGTGCAAGGTGGGTAAACCATGGTTTGAGGTTTTCATTGATTTATTTGTCTCACTTAAGGCATGCCATCAGCACAGGAGTTTGCATTCTGTCTCCAGAAAATCAAATGCCGGTTCACCAAAATAAACTAATGTAAAAAAAATATTAGCCCCTTTTCGGAGGAAAAAAGTTACTTTGTTTAAAAAAAAATGTACATATACATTTTACATGCATGGTACTTTTATGCACAGTGATTAAATAAATAAAAATATATTGTTTTTGGACAACAGATCATGAACTTTTAATATAGCCCCCCGCACCTCTCTGATTCAGAGGGGTTGGGTTAAATGTGTAAGACACATTTCAGTTGAAAGTATTCAGTTGACTAGGTATCCCCCTTTCCCTTTCCCTAATCCCACCCCTCAGCTAGTATTATGTTGGTTAAAAAGGAATTTGGGTGTTAGTAATTACCAGACTAGCAATGCTGAATCTCTGCCACTAGAGGGCAAACAAGTCTTTCTTTTCAGATTGAGCAGCCTTACCCAGTATTCTTGCAGTGATTGATTGGATACAACATTATATTCCTTACCACCAGCATGGATCTGACCTTGCATTTCACACACAATAAAATATAATTCTTCCACTCTTCCTTATTATTCATATTCAACCAAAGAGAGTGTGCAGAAAATGGTTTTGGTCTGTGAGTAAGCTAAACTGAGGCTGAGCTTGGCCAGGCTGTGTCTGTGTGCTACCAGTGAGGTGTCTGGGGTTTGAGAGTTCACAGTGTTATATAGGTCACACCCAGCAGATCAGACTCCCTTCATCCTGTCATCTCCAGAGGGCCTCACTTTCAATTATGCACATAGCCTCCTCAGGCATCTTCCTTAACACACCCCCAACCCCGCTGTGCTTTAGCAAGACTGTGTCCTCTTCCCTTTCCTCTCATACTGGAGAAATCTACAACAAGACTAATGATTCAGTGCTACGGTAGAGATAGTCCCTTTACTCCATGCAGCCCATGACCCAACATAACAGCATCTGTATTTTACTGTACAAGATGAAAGTATGGTACACATAAAACAGAGGCCAGATGTTTCTTGGTGTATTTGGAGGTTTGAATTTAAGGGTGAAATGTTAGCAGCACTAAGTGCTGAGCTCCCGGCTCTAACACGAACCCTCTCCGTCCTCTGTACCTGCTGGGACCGATTTACAGTTGTTCACCGCTGTCATTCCCTATGAGAATGAGCCCCCCCCCCCCCCCCCCCAAGTCAGGTCATACAGAACTATCCAACCCCTTGCTACCTCAGATGTCCGTAATCCTTGGACACATGAATTCATTATTTCAAAACACACATTTTTTGGGCAGCCTGTACTGCATTAGCCACTCTATCATAACTCAGGGAGTTTAGTTTGTTGTTGATTAGGAGCAGTTGTGTGGTAATCAGACCCAGCTCTCCTTAGCCCAGTGGAACCTTGATGTCCTATTTCATTTTAATGCCACATTCTATCATTCTAACATGTGCTCAGGTGGGCCTGGGTTCACAACTCCTCCCCCTTCCACACAGCCGACTTTTGAACTTTACGCTATAGACTCAGAATGACCTGGTGATCTGAGAAGAGCTTATTATCTGCACAAGGCTGTGATCTCTTAGACATCGTTATGGAAACCATGCACTACGTGATCCCCTGGGACCGCCTCTGGAGTAGTGACATTTGCAGCAAGGCAGGTACAGCGGTAACAAACAAACTGATGATGAATGATCATTAAGCTACACACAGAGAGAGAGAGAGAGAGAGGGGAAGGGGAGAGTTAGAGAGAGAGGAGGAGAGTTAGAAAGAGAGAGAGATTTAGAGAGAAAGAAAGAGAGAGAGGGAGAGAGAGAGAGAGGCTGGGTTGGAAGGATATTTGGCTTGTTTTGATTCATTGATCCCTATACAGCTGCTGCTGTTTCAACTTATAACACACAACAAACTCAAGAAGAAAAAAAAGGTTGCTATTGTTAGGCAGTGGTAGTGAGGAACAATACCACCCCACACATACTCTCCCCATTTTTCTGCTGCACGATTCTGTCCATACATCTGCACAAGCCTGTGCCTAGTCACTTATACCCCTACCTACATGTACATATTACCTCTATTAGCTCAACTACCTTGTACCCCTGCACATTGACTTGGTACCGTACTCTGGTATATAGCCTCTTTATTGTTATTTTATTGTGTTACTATTTCCTTTTTTTATTTAGCAAATTTTTCTTGCTTTTTAACTCCGCATTGTTGGGAAAGGGTTCATAAATAAACATTACGTGGTAAAGTCTCCACCGGTTGTATTCGGCACACGTGTCAAATAACATTTGATTTGACATCTGAGATGACAGGCATTTCCCAACCTGCGCTCATGGTCGGCCCTACTGGGCCCAAAGTCATCATAGTTAACGGTGTGTAAAGAGAGACTCGCGGGTGGTCGAGATTAGAGGGAGAACGGGTTTGGTGTGCCAGCGGGGTCTCACCACTGAACTCCTGAACTCCGTCTCCTACTCACGGGGTAAACCCTTTAGCACACACGCCAGTCTCAGCGAGGTCACACCGAGGTCTCTAGCCTTTCACACGTCAACTGCTAATGAGGCCTCTAAAACTGAGAGGAAGGTGAAGAGAGTCTGACCTCCATTCAGGAACCTCAGCTTGGGGGGAAACTGTACAGTACTTTGTCCAAATGAATAAAGACATGAAAACCCAAAAAAATTTGAGGCTGTGTGAGTGAGGGTTTTTGGACACACTGTAGAACAGTGATGCATGAGGTGGCCCAAAAATGTTAGCTCAAAACATTAGCAAAAAAACCCACTGTCTGACAGTTGTATGTTAATATTTTCATATGGAAAAGACATGGTTACAAAAAATATGCTGTATTTTACCAAATCCGTTCCCTCGAGTCTTCCGCAACTGTATTTCCCGTAATTGAACCATGAATACCATAAAATGAGTTTCGATCAATTGTGCACACTGATAAATTCAGTCCAATTCGGGTTGTAATTTTGCAATTCTTACACTTTCAGGTCAATGATGTTAAAAATATAACTAACCCTCTCATCATACAGTATTAAAATGACATAAGTACTTTGAAGTAATGTCCACTGTAGCTGAAATGATTTCACAGGGTTATAGAGGAGGACAGTAAGAACACCATGAATACCATTATAGAGTGGTATAACAGATCTCATTTTTTATTGAGGAGAATCGAGTTGGGCTTTCCATTTTAGAAAATAAAACCAATAACAATATTACAAATAATGAAATTGTTACATCATTCACAGGATTACAGTCAATGTACATTTATACAGAAATACAGGACCTCCCACATCAGTCACAGTGGTCAGGGCCGGCACTGGTCTACGAGGGCTACAACAGGCCAAGAGAGACAGGGCCATCCCCAGCCTGTCTTCACCAACAGCCAGAGAGGTGGGGAGATAGGGGTGGAAGGGGAAAGTGGGGGGATAAGACAAAGCAAGGAACATAAGGACATTTGTCACAACTAGACTGCTATTAGCCACTGTGTCAGCAGAGGGAGCTCTAACGCTTTACGTAAAAGAGATATCCACAGGAGCCATTTTCTATACACACTGAACTGACTGCCACAAAGACAGGCAGGCAGACTGCTGCTCGAGACATATTTGGATGGTGCACAAACACAGACCAACGAGTACGAGCAGGCACAGCTTGTGTTTATGCACACTGTCATGTCATTCTAACACTGAGACATAACGGTTTCCGTCCGTCCTTAAAAAATTGGAACACAGAATGGAAATTGTTCTTTGCGTCCACAGTGCATTGAATCAACATCTCAGATACATTGGTTTTGTTTTGATTCATAAATAAAAGAGGGGGGAATTGTTATGTATTACTTATCATGACATTGACAGTAAAACATCAACAGTATCCGCAGATACAAGCCATTGAAACAAAGACGAGAGTTTTAGATGTACAAAACAGCAGAGGACAGAGTTCTGTGATACTAGCAAGTTATCTGAGATTCCAAACAAAGACCCTTACTGTAACAAACACATGTATTCTGGTCTCAATGCTGTTAAATCATTATTATGCACTTTAGACATCATTCCTCCATCTGTCTCATGAGCCTGGACATTGAAAAAGGAGAGAAGGAAGTAGATGCCCTGCACTGTTAAATAATATGCAATTTACATAAACGGAGCAGACGTTTGAGACATTTTCTTCCTCATGAAAAATGTAAACATAGAAACACTGATAAGTGCTTTGAAGAAGTGTACATTTACTGTCTTTAAAATGCCTGTTATTTCAGTGGTCTTGGGGGAGAAAAAAAACACTATCATTCAACAAAAAGCTATGTGTGGTTTTTATTCTATTTTAGCTTATACTCGTTTTCAACGAGCTGCAAAATCTCACCAATGCAAAAATGTCCTTGATACCATCTATGTATAAAGTAACCCATTTACAGTACTTAGGGTGGTGCTTTAAACACTTGCATTGTACACCAGAGAGAACTATCCAGTGAGATAATGACCATCATGGATTCACACAGCAAAGTCTAATAAACCTTATTACAATGTGGGAATAATCTATTCTGAACTAAATCCATCATAATCACACCAGATTGATCAATCACTTATTATAGGTCCATAATAGGGCGACTGTGCCAAGGGGTTTTATCAGAAGGTCTGGGCTATGAAACAGTACCACTGAGCTGTACTGTTCTTAAAAGGAGGCTATCAATGTCTTAAAAATAAAAGAAAGAGGGATGACAGCTTTTTCTGCGGCCAAGAGCAAAGGATAGCTCTGGATGAACTATGGGTATATAAACAGGGTGTCTTTGTGCCATTAGGTTCAGAGGCAGAATAAATAAATACATTACACAGTGCTTTCAGCAGTCACCATGGCCCCACACTGTGCAACCAATAAACATGTGTTGACTCAACTCCATATGAATCTAGCTTCTCTGAACAGAAGTAACACACCAAACCTACGCTTCCAAGAGTGATGCAATAAAAGAAAACCACTTTATTACTACCTATATTTATGTTCCTATCACTCTAAATATGAGTCCACCATTACTGAATGTTTTAGCTCATCTCATCATAACAACATGTCCTAGTAATGTATTTTGATTGAACGTCACATGTGGAAGAACACTTTGTTTACACACCGCTCTTTTAATCACTTGATAATCACCTTAATCACCTTCCTATGACTATCACCGTCTTCAGCACAAATACTAGTGCTGCCCTGTAGGGCATGCTTTCTTGAACATAAATTGCCACTACTTGCTCTGACAGTGGGATATCTGTCTATATCTTGGGAAGACTGACTCAGGCTGCCTGGGCTTAACTGAATATCACTGAGGTGCCCTTAAATATTAAAGTGTTGTGCAATGGAAAGGAAGAAAGTTCTTTTTGAGCTCTTTTTGAAAGGAAACTGCACGGTCGCATCAGTGACAGTTGGGTCACAGAATAGCTTCCCCTTTTACTCTGGGCAGTGACTAATAGAGTGATGCACTTCCTGCTGTTTCATCTGTCATGGAGTCTGCACTGGAATATGCATGGTGACGCACAGAAATGTTGACGGAAAACTACAGGGAGGATGATATTACAGAAGCTGGATCAAAACCTCAATGCTCCTGCTCACATTTATTAAGACTCTGGACGGCCATGTAGGTTAGTGGGTGGAATGAAATGGGGACTAACTGACAGACGAGAGCAAAGGCGGGATTTCACGCATTCTGTGTTTAGGGGTCTAATGCTAAGGCCTACATAGGATACCTCTCCTGTTCTGCTCAGACAGCAAAGTGCCTTAAAACGGAAAGTGGACACCTGATGATGTATATGGAAGGATGACCTTTTGTGGAAGAACCTCTGCTTACATAGCCACCTGCTGTGAAACCAATACGGGGCCCACAGGTTGTGTGTTATCTACATAAATTCAGTCTGGTCTGTCAACATGACAACATGCAGAGTCACAAAGCAATGGATCTGAAAAAGCAGAGCACAGAGAACAGTGGGAGGAGAAGAGTGGTAGATCTGAGGCATGTGTTTAGCTCTGACTGTCTGGCCAGTGGGGCTGTGATCAGGCAGTGGACCCCCACTAGGAATGGACATGTCTGACCAGCTGGAGCTCCATGTCTGGCTCCTCAGTCTGTATTGAGTACTGGGCCTGTCTCAGTGGATCTGCCCATTAGGAGCTCTGCAGTAGTGATGTAAACTCTGTGTTTTACCATCTCTGGGGAATCCATGGATTTTAACTAGCACAGACCCATCAGGCTCCCTAACCAAACCACACATCGGCCACAACAACAAAGACAATGATAGCTCTCCGTTCATCAGGCAGTTTTTCACAGAAGCCATACAGTAAATGCAATACGTATCTATAAAATGAAAATAGAAGTCTCAAGGACTCCAGTTATCTACAATTTGTGAGCACCAACATAATAATGATTTCCTAAAATTCCAAAAGAGCATGGAAGATCCAGATAGTCATCGGATTCGAAGTCCATTGTCCAGTATGATCTGCGGTCACATACCCTGCCAAGAGACTACTTGGAAAAGCTGTCAATCATCCACGATGTACAATAATAATAATAAAAAATATGCGTAAAATAATCCACTATTCCATGCTAATGTTACTGCCCTGCTGTGAAAAGATTTGTCCGTGACCGTACCAATGTGAGATAACCATCAGTGGTGTTAAAACCCTAACACTTCAATATAAAATTATTTTAAAAGGAAAACAATCTGGAAGAAAAAAGCTAAATATAATGTAAGCGCATTATATTTCGTAAAGTGTAACAAATCAAAGCTATGTGAAATCAATCATTAACTCAGCATGCTATCAAACACTACCCCCTCAGTTTTGGGAGCCGTTGCTTTGTGCCACGGAGCACATTTAGCAACACGCACGCATACACAAACACACATACACACCCATGCACCAGGCACGCACGCAGACACACACAAACAAACACACATGCACACGGTGAAGCTGAAAACACAGGGAAACCTCAAGATAATGTGAGGACTAAAACATATGTGCACTCCTTCTATGTAAACACTATACATCCATGGAGGAAGTACTGTATGTTTGCTGCTTATGACACTGATTCTTCAAAATCCACAACTAACATTTTGCCCAAAAAATCTAATAATAATAACAACAGATAAAAACCTCCCTATAGTCACCCTAAGAAAAATGTAAATCCATCACTTCCAGGTATTAGTAACTATGTCCGGCTCATAGTGATCATATCACAGTCCCAATGCCATGTGCATCTGATGTGTACAGGATCATGGCGTATCATGACATCGTCATGACATCATCTGAGGTACACGGGGACGATGTTCCATTTGGCAGGTTATGTTTATATTGAAAAAATATCAATTTTCCCACGGTGAGAGGAAGCATGGTGAGAGAAAATCTATATCACAATTTTCACACAGAAAATGAAATTACTTGATATGAGAAAATGTATTTTTGTTTACATTTCTTTACTTTTGAATTGGTAGATAACTGAATGTCTTTAATTTGTTCATGTCAGTAGTTTCTGCCAGGTCCATTTCATGGTGCTCAGACTTATATTACGTCCCAAATCAACGAAAGGGGAATAGATCAAGTTCCTCAGTCTCTTCTGCTGTTTGCCTTCAGGGAGGCAGCAAATATTTATGTTGCGTTTCTGTTTCTGAAGTCAGTTCACCTAGTTCACAAAGAATATATCAGATTAATTTTGAGAGTGTTGGTCTTAAATCACCCAGTTTTCATTGTCTTCTTGTCTGTGGCCCTTTTTAAAGGGTAGCCTTTCTAGTCATTTCACCTAGCTTACAATTGTATACCATCTATAGACTCCTAGAGTTCTTAACTTTTTTTTCTTTACAAAATTCTTTACAAAATTCTTAAAACAAGCGTAAAAGTTCAACGTAAATAAAATAAAAAACATGGGTGGAAGATGGTAGTAGAAATGTGTCTCTGGTCAGTAACCTCTCATGATCCTGGTTCCAAGATGGACGGTTGTGAGCCACGTTGATTGACGTCTGGTCATTTAGACATGCTGGCCACAACCTTCCAAAGCTGATCTCGAAGGTTGAGGGGACTTTGGATGAGGGCATAGAGGAGGACAGGAGAGGGATTGGAAGGGGGGACCGGGGATGGACGGTAGTCTGGTAGGAAACCCAGGTTCACGGTCAAGCAAAAACATATCCACTCCATCCGTGCACCCAGGGTCCTGCATCCCAATCCCCTCTCCTCTGCTCTGCTCTCCTCCGCTCCACTCTGGATGGTCAAACTTCCACAGACTGGATCTGGTTCATGGAGGCACGCATCATCTGCACACTGTTCAGGATCTTCTTCTGGTGGCCTGCTAACGTTACACCCACACTCAGGATGTCACTGTGGCAGGAGACACAACCACAGGAGTCAGGAGAAAGCCATCACGGAAGACACAACAGGTTTTATGGAACAAGTCACATGGCATAAGCCAAGGTAAACTCAACAAGTTAGATCAAGGTTCAATTCTGGTCCCCGGTCTGCCAAATTCAGAATTCTGTCCAGGCCTAACTCTGTTCGTTGAACAACTTCTTCCATTCAGAAAACAATGGAACATCTTTGTTTCCTAACCTTAACCCTATGGACTGATGTGTCTTATTGGTTTAAATATTGTAACCAGAGATGTGGTTGGACATTTAAAAAAACTGACGTATGTAGCTTAGATTTCCAATGTGACTTTAGGAGGATATTAAGAGATATAAATAGGAGACAATAAGCTGAGTAATGTGTACCTTATTTACTAAACAGACCTTGAATAGTCTCTATCTGCTAATAGATGTTGTCTATGTCTTTATTAAGTCTACTGAGGCAGGAATGTATTCCTAAACATCACTACGCCTGTTCATTCTCCTATATCTACTATGTCATTTAACTGTTGTATAAGAAACCTGGCAGCCACATGGCCAGAGTCTGTACTCTCTGTTCTAGCTCAGAGCAGTTGTGCTGCACCGTTATTATCTCTTAATGACATACAGTGAGAGACAGATTTATGATGAGCCAGGGGCTGAGCCTGGCAGTCACCCAGACTTTAAGGTATGAGACTGTCCAGGAACAGCCCACCTGCCTCGCTTCAACCTCATCCTTATCAATCTTATTAGAAACACAGGTCTGGGATCGGCACTTACTCCATAGTCATCTGGGAAACCACATCAAAGCTGGTGAAGTCAGCGTTGGCAAAGTTGTCTTTGTACTGGCCCATCTTGATGGCATCCAGCCACTCGTCCACCGTGCTGAAGCTGGAGAAGTCTGGAACACTGCGGTCCAGGAGAGGAAGATGGACACTGGGGAAGATACATTCACTAAGAGTCAAACACAGCTCTAGAGACACTGTCATAACTCTCTCACCTCTATGATGGCAATCAGTACATTTGGAACAGACACAAGAGTGGAGAGCCTACACTAGATTAGTTTTAAGTACAAAACAAAGTAGCCTTGGCGTCATCTACTGGAAGCCATTTTCAGAGTTGATTTCTTATAAAATGTTCTTTCCAAATGGAGTGACAGGCTTAGAAGAGCCAGCCCTCTGGGCACAGAAGTCAATTTAACATTTATTCCACGTTGGTGCAATTTCATTGAAATGATGTGGAAAGAACGTTGATTCAACCAGTGTGTGCCCAGTGGGAGTATCCACACAGTTTCAGTGGAAAATCTAAGTCTCTATTCTACACACCATCAAAAATGAAACTATAGCGTAGGATATATGGATTTCAGTATATTTTAGCATCCATAGGAAACTGACACCCAGGGAAAATGTACTTGAAAATGTTTTTTTTTTAATTGTGCAACTGCTTCAAATCATAATTTGCCTGAAGCATTCATGGAAATGACTTGATCTATGAAACCAACAGGGTTTTATTTACATAACCACTCGGCGCCAAAAGAAACAGGAGACAGCGTTTGGTTGAAATAAATTGTACCATGAATATCAAAAGTGTAACCAAAAATGTAATTGTTTTCCCATCTTTGAAGTCAATTGCACTACATCCTCCTGGAAATATGAAAGTAGTATTTGAGCCCAATCCTGGATATTGTGATGACTGGCCAGGAGAGACAGAGGAACACTTTCACTCAAACACACTAATAGACAGACAGACAGAGAGACAGATAAACCCACAGATAAACTGACGGAGATCTAAGGAGAGCGTGCTAAGTGTTCCACTCACCCTGAAGACAGAGGGGTCATGGCCTTCAGACTGTTGGGGTTGCGGATCATCTTGTCCAGGTTGTTGACGATCTGGCTGAACTTGGGCCGATTGTTACGATCCTTCTGCCAGCAGTCCAGCATGAGCTGGTGCAGGGCACTAGGGCAGTCCATGGGAGGGGGCAGCCGGTAGTCCTGCTCTATGGCATTGATCACCTGCAGGGGGAGATACAGATCTCTAAGGGTTGCTATGAGGCTCTACGAGGAGGAGGAGGCGGAGGAGGAGGAGGAGGAGGAGGAGGAGGAGGAGGAGAGAGACGATAGTAGAGCATCCTCTCACAATTCTCAGTGTTATACAAGTCAAAACTGCAGCACACATGCCCACACACATACCTAATCCTGCACACATTATTGCATTAACACTAAGTAGGAAATGACCCCCATTACCATTTAGACATTGTTTTGTCTTGGCTGCATACTTATTGTACCAGTTAAGTGTCACACTAAAGTATCAGTCTAATACCAATGGCTCCTCACATCCGTGCAGTCTGTGGCAGCAGTGACTTATTCTCAGTCAGTCTGGCATCAAGAGCTTTTAGAAATTATGTACAGTAATGTTCCTGCCATACAAATATCTAAGTGAGAGCCTGGTCCCAGATCCATTTGTTCTGTTTTGCTAACTCTATGGTCATTGTCATGCCAAAAATGTCTAGTTTGAGACTAAGAGAGGCTGTGGTGATGTTGGTGGTGGGCGAGAGATCAGGGAGTTGATGCCTGGCTAAGTGTGGGGAACGACCAGCTCAGAGGAGGGTTCTGATGAGGACCCACGATCCTCTGCTCATTATCACTGACATTATGGAGCTCCATTCAGACCCAGATTAATCTCATTCAGAGGCCTCCCTCCCAACCAAGATGCTGATGGAGTAGAAACACTATCTGAAGCCGCTAATAAGATAACCGTCGAGCTCCTCAGTCCTCTTAGGGCATTAGCGTTCACACTTTCAATTTGAAACTATTTTCATTATCTCTCTCCCCATAATTTGCTCTCTTCTCCATCACCCAGAGGGAGCCTGGAAACAGAGGCTCCAGTCAAGAGCAGGAATAGTCTGCGGAGCGTTGTCTTGCATTCCAAATCATCTTATTATCGGTCTGTGGTAACTGGGGGGCTTTCATATTAAACCCAGGTTAGAAAGTTGCTGTTAAGCCAGGGGAAGAAAACCACCATGACAAAATGTATCTCTATGGGGGTTCACAGAGAGGTAATAACATTCAAGAACAATTGGCTGTATATAATTTGCCTTTGTTTGAATAAAATGTGAACATTTGATGGCAGGCTATTTATTTCTAGTATTTCTGCTTGACGAATTATACAAATTATACATAAAGGACTATACATACGTCTTGATTGGTCATGTCCCAGTAAGGTCTCTCTCCATAGGACATGACTTCCCACATGACGATGCCATAGCTCCAGACATCACTGGCGGATGTGAACTTCCTGTATTGGATGGCTTCAGGGGCTGTCCATCGGATAGGGATCTTCCCTCCCTGAGAAACACAACACAATGAGGGAGCAATCTTATAGAGGGAAGTGAGACGGGAACCTGATCGTCACAGTGTCCTGGCTCTACAGAGAGAGATTATTCACAGCAACAATTCTCTCTAATCCAAACTGGGAGATGGATATAACTAAACTCCTGGGACTGGATGTGTGTGATATGGAAACCCATTAAAGGGGAGGAGAGGGCATGTGCGTGCGTTGCCTATGTGTGTGAGTGTGCAAGTGTGGATGCACACACGTGTATGTGTGTGGTGTTTGCAGTAAGGTCATGGTACACACCAGGGCGCTGGTGTAGGTGGGGTCTGACGTGTCGTCCTCCAGAAAACGGGACAGGCCGAAGTCAGACACCTTGCAGACCAAGTTGCTGTTGACCAGGATGTTGCGTGCGGCTAGGTCGCGGTGGACGTAGTTCATGTCGGCCAGGTACTTCATGCCAGAGGCGATGCCACGCAGCATGCCCACCAGCTGGATCACCGTGAACTGACCGTCGTTTTGCTGCAAAAAAAGGATCACATTAGATTACAATATGATACATCCCCAGGGGCCTCTGTGGGCTATGGTTGAATAGATGTGGCTACAGGATGAGCTGGGCTGGGCTAAGCTTGGTCTGGTTGGCTGCAGCTGTTCTCCTTCCTGGATTGGCCAAGGCATTACCCCATAGGAGAGTGTCTGGATCTGGCCTGCAGCTGTGCCTCCAACTGTGCACACCTGCAACTTCACCACCCACTACGAGGACCAGAGATCAACTAGGGAATATCCGGGAGGATCATGACGAGAGATAAGAGAGCATGAGCGTTGACAGACAGGCCCAGTATCATTGCCCAGGGATGGGGTGGGGACACAGATGGATCACAGACGGACTAGGTCTGGCTGTGTATTCATCTGGGCATGTTCCCGGCCTATGGTTAGCCAGATCCTCTAGCCTGTGTCTCTGTGTCTCTTCCAAACACTTTTCTGCTCATTAGCAGAGCAGGAATTTCTCCTCACGTCCACCAGCTCCTCATGTACCACAGCAATTAAGTGTTATGCATTATTCATGAGGCTGAAATGCCTCCCAACTAAGCAGGTCCTCCTGATCTCTGTATCCCTGCACTGTGTTTGCATACTGTACTTTAATTGGGAAGATTCTTCAACCAAAGTCATTTGGATCTGATTAGCAGATAGAGGTATAATTTATATATTTTTTGATCTTAGGCTAATACATGCTCTGTGCAATTTTATGATTCTATCCCAATTCCAGTCAGAATATTTTTTAAATATGTTTTTCTCCCTCATCAATCTACACATAATACCGCACAATGACAAAGCAAAAACAGGCTTTTAGAAATGTTAGCAAATGTATAAAAAAAACTCTGAAATATGATATTTACATAAGCATTCAGACTCTTTACCCTGGACTGTTGGAGCACCTTTGGCAGCGAGTACAGCCTCGAGTCTTCTTGGGTATGACACTACAAGCATGGCACATCTGTATTTTGGGAGTTTCTCCCATTATTCTCTGCAGATCCTCTCAAGATATGTCAGGTTGGATGGGGAGCGTCGCTGCACAGCTATTTTCAGGTCCTTCCAGAGATGTTAGATCGGGTTCCAGTCCGGGCTCTGACTGGGCCACTCAAGGACATTCAGAAGCCACTACTGCATTGTATTGGCTGTGTGCTTAGGGTCGTTGTCCTGTTGGAAGGTGAACCTTCGCCCCAGTCTGAGGTCCTGAGCGCTCTGGAGCAGGTTATCATCAAGGTTCTCTCTGTACTTTGCAGCGTTCATCTTTCCCTTGATTCTGACGAGTCCCTGCCACTGAAAAAAATCCCCACAGCATGACGCTGCAACCACCATGCTTCACTGTAGGGATGGTGCCAGGTTTCCTCCACAGGTGATACTTGGCATTCAAGCCAAAGAGCTCAATCTTGGTTTCATCAGACCAGAGAATCTTGTTTCTCATGGTCTGAGAGTCCTTCAGGTGCATTTTGGCAAATTCCAAGCGGGCTGTCATGTGCCTTTTACTGAGGAGTGGATTCCGTCTAGCCGCTCTACTATAAAGGCCTAATTGGTGGAGTGCTGCAGAGATGGTTGTCCATATGGAACGTTCTCCCATCTCCGCAGAGGAACTCTGGAGCTCTCTCAGAGTGGCCATCGGGTTCTTGGTCACCTCCCTGACCAAGGCCCTTCTCCCCAGATTGCTCAGTTTGGACGGGCAGCCAGCCAGCTCTAGGAAGAGTCTAGGTGGTTCCAAACTTCTTCCATTTAAGAATAACGGAGGCCACTGTGTTCTTGGGGAGCTTCAATGCTGCAGACATTTTTGGTACCCTTCCCCAGATCTGTGCCTCGACTCAATCCTGTCTCGGAGCTCTACCGACAATTCCTTCGACCTCATGGCTTTTGCTCTGTCATGCACTGTCAACAGTGGGACCTTATATAGACAGGTGTGTGCCTTTCCAAGTCATGTCCAATCAATTTAATTTACAACAGGTGGACTCCAATCAAGTTGTATAAACATCTCAAGGATGATCAGTGGAATCGGGATTTATGTTTTTATTTGTAATACATTTGCAAACATTTGAAAGAAACTGTTTTCACTTTGTCACTATGGTGGTATTGTGTGTAGATTGATGAGGATTTTTATTTATTTAATCCATTTTAGAATAAGTCTGTAACGTAACAAAATGTGGAAAAAGCAAAGGGGTCTGAATACTTTCCGAATGCGTTGTATTTCAGGATGTTGTGTATCCATCGAATATCTGAATGAATCTGAATTAATTAATGTAAACATTACAGTTTGGAAAACATAGCTTGTCCAAAGAAATCTGTCCCTTGGCACAACTTACCCCGGGTATGAAGTAAGATACCCTGTCCTGCGGGGCAAGTTAAGCCGCCAAATGTATGTACGGAATTAAATATGACTACTACCTTTTTAAAACCAAACACAATTCAACACAATCACAATCGGTCTTTTAATAATTTTAAGCATATTTTAACACAGGCTTAACACGTAATAAATATTTTGTACTTTTTTAAACACTTTTGACAAAGACCGAGCTCTGTTGTTACCTCTTAACCAAGTGATAATACCTTGCATTACACCTGGAAAGAAAGCACTTAAAGTTGTTCAACTTGTCATTGGCTCGAGCATTGGCTCAACTTGCCCCAAGGCAAACATTTTTACTATATTAGCCCACACAGCTACGAGGATGCACTTTCATGCTAGGTTAAGGACCTCATATTGAATCTTATAGGCCCCAACTGATGTACAGTGGTTCCTCCTTTAAAAGTTGCGTCATACTGTGGCACATCCTGCGTGCTGCTGCAGCATTCTGTGGCACGTCATTTAATTCTCAGCCATTTTTTCTGTTACTGCAAGTTATTGCTAGTTTGACCACCAGAGGGCATCTTTGAGAAGCATTTGATAGTCTTCTTTATTGGCATTACCAGAGAATTTAAAACCTTTTTGTAATAACATAATATATGGGATTGATTTTAAGAAATCTGGCTTAATTCACGAGATTAATATTATGGTGTTTCTATTCAGAGAAAATCAAAAAACGAAACCCTCAGAGTTTCCGTTAGGATGGATTGGAAAATATGGCGATGTACTACGTGATTGTCAGGAGTAGGCTACAGGATTGGAGGATTCTAAATTGTTTGCCTTCATTAGACAACTTTGCTCCAATATTTCTGTAAATCAGTGATATTTATTCCCATAGTAATTCATTATGGATCCATAACTAAATCAACATCTGCATTTTGAAAGAGTCTTTTTTATCATTATTTTATTAACTAAATGTGTTTATTTGTTTATTAGGCTACTGTGAATTCTACAATACATACTGTAGTAAACATGGGAAAGTGTCTAATTCCTTACATAAGGGAAAGCAGGCCATGTCTGTACTACAGAATGCAGGGCACGAGGGAGACCGGTGTTATTTCATAGTTGTGATGTCTTCACTATTATTCTACAATATAGAAAATAGTACAAATAAAACATCTTAAAAGTATTTACTTTGGTTTAGATACAAGCATCATGATTTAAAAATCTGTTTTTTGGACCTAACTTGCTTACCACATTTTCCGTGTGATTTCGTCCTCACATGAAATGATGACCTCTTCCTAAATATTTGGTCAAATTATAAATTTTGTGTATGGTTTCCTAGAAACAACAGTGGATCAACTTACCCCACTTTCCCCTACCATTTGTTCTAGTCATTACATGGCCCTCAACCTTTCCTACTTTCTCTGCTTGTTGTTGTCTCCGTCTATCTATTAGATGTGATTGATCTGCTCCTCTCATTTTCTCGCTTTAGCTCTACCTTGGAGATGCATCACAGCAGCGTAAGCTGCACCAGGAGCTGTAGGGGAGCAGATCCTTCAGCTGGCAGATCCTATCGTAGGTGATCGTCTTAACTAAACCCATGCTGCCTGGCCCTCCTTCAAAGAGCGCCACGTTCTAAAGCGCTGACGCTGTCAGCAAACGTTGTCATGCAGTGACGTGCCACAGTGGTGCTCTGTTGTTTGGAATAAAATGTGCTGTCAAATATGCTTGCCACACAGAGACAGGGACACACAACCCTGTCAAATTCAAGAGTGAGTTGGCATACAGTGTCTCGGAGGTCTGAAGCAGAATGCTAATAAAGTTCATGTTTTGCACCTCCAGCAGTAGACAGAGCAGCAGTCTGCTGACAGGAGGATGGCTGCCTCCTTTTTAATGGAGGATTTTGATATGTATTTTGATCCACAGAGGAAGAGTTTACATCTCGACTTTATTATATTCTCTAATAGCTCAGAGCTGATACTCGTCAGTTTGCTCTCTTGCCCTGAGGCGTGAAAGCCTTACTCAGTATGATCCATACAGAGGCAAACAATGACAATGGGATGAGGAGTGACGAAACTAGGGCTATAACAGGGGTGGTGGGGGTGTGGGGGGGGGGGGGGGGCGTTACCCACATAGACTGGCTAGTAGCAACATCAGACATATCTAAACATGAACGTAGTGATTTATATAGTAGTTTATATAGTAGTATATATATATATATATAATAGTTGGCTTTTGTTTAATAGATATGTTTTTCCATATTTTATAATTATGCTGTTTTCACTCACAATTGATTTAAAGTGAAGTAAAACTAATGGGGGGAAAAATCCTTTATATTTGTGAAGATTTCCATAAATCACTATCTCTTTTCCACTCAGTTTTTTACTCCTTACTTCAAACCCCCGATGAGTCCAATAAGAGATGAAAGCTTTTGGGCACCCAGTCATATCAGGAAAAACATGCTCCCATTCAGCTGACATGCTACAGACAGACGCCACAGGATTGGCTGACAGCTGACAGCAGCCTCTCATCTACAAGCCAACTTCATTCTTTGAGAGCTGACATGTTTGCTTCTTAACTCTCGCTAATAACTTGAAACCCTCCCAAGGTGAGGTTAGCTATCTGGAATGCATTTTCTGAGATATGCGTCCTATGAGTTCTGTATTTCATAAAATATGTTTGACTAAATGTTAAGATGCTGAATAACATGTTAACAGAGGCATTTTGCGACATACGTAGAAAGCCCTACAAGTTTATAGGTCCTTTTCCTTTTCTGTGACTCAAACAGGAGGACTGAATGTGGGTTAGTATGATAAATACAAAATGAGAGCATGACTAACTTCACTGAAATGCTAGCCTCACTCACCAGCAGCTGGTGAGCTACTGTACTTAGACTCCATTTTACTGTAGTCAAACATGGGGATCAAGGGGAAATACTGTATAACAGCCAGCGCTAGAGGCAGCATAATATAAATCAATAATTGGACCAGACAGACACTCAGAGAACATTAATACTGCAGCTTGATTGGGTAGAAAATGCTCACTCTAAGGACACGCTCTAAGGCTCACTGATGGACACTATGCTAAGTAAAGAGGAGTTCCACATGATAAATGTTCTGCATGTTAATGTTCACTTGAATCTAGATGGGTTAGCATTAGGATGTGTATTTATCAGTCATTTCCCAATGTGTGTTCGTGTGGGAGTGCGTGTGCGAGTGTGTGTGTGTGTGTGTGTGTGTGTGTGTGTGTGTGTGTGTGTGTGTGTGTGTGTGTGTGTGTGTGTGTGTGTGTGTGTGTGTGTGTGTGTGTGTGTGTGTGTGTGTGTGCGTGCATCCATGTGTCTGCATGTCTTTGTCTACCTGTCTATCTGCATAGCCATTAGTGTTAATATTTGACTCAGTGGGACAAAGACAAACAGTGTGTAACTCACTCTGAGGAAGGAGTCCAGCGATCCGTTCTCCATGAACTCAGTGATGATCATGACGGGGGCGCTCTTGGTGACCACACCCTCCAGGTGGATCACATTTGGGTGGTCAAACTGACCCATGATGGACGCTTCAGACAGGAAGTCCCGTCTCTGCTTCTCTGTGTAGCCCGACTTCAGCGTCTTGATGGCCACAAACATCTCCCTCTTGCCTGGGAGCCTCAGGTTCCCACTGCAGACCTCCCCGAACTCTCCTACAAGACATAACAGAGAGACAGTTAATGACAGGAGATGTCTGACAGAGGTTACAAACATTCACATTATGAGCCAAAATGTAGTCCCTAATTCATTGGAATACAGACAACATTCAAAATATTTAGTTGTAAAAAATTACTGGCCTTTCTCTTTACCTGCGCCAATGACTTGCTCAATCTTTACAAAGGAGATGTCAATCTCCTTAGCAAACTCCCTCACAGCCTCGTTGGGGTCCTCATATGTAAACGGATCGATATATATCTTCATTCCTGGAGTCACTTGGAAAAAGAAGAAGCCGATATAATTTTGTATTCTGACATACACACACACAAACTCTGCAACCGTGTCTGTATTTAACATTCAGAGTGTGAGTAGCCAATGCAGTATGTTATTATGAGAGAGTCAGAGAGGTTAGTGTTAGCGCAAGGTAGGAACGGTAGGTTTGGCTGGGGGTATCAGGACTATAATAATCAATGGGCAATGACATGGTATTCCCAGTAAGTTATTGGCAGTGATAAGGCAGGTTAATGTATGAATAAGCGCCATAGTGTCATAGCAGACCATTAACACCCAGGAGAGGCAGCCAGTCACTATACCAGTATTTCTCTATGCTCCAGAAAATAAATTGGCTTTCTTAACCTCTGATGCCAGGTAAATTAGCTTAAGGTGGACTTTAAGTGTTCAGTGACTTAAGTGTCCCAGGTTTCAAATCCGATTATTCTTGCTCTTACTTCCACATCTGGCCTGAGGTTTTTTAGTACAGTCATGAAACCTGCATAGCAGACTGAACTGAAGAAGTGTTCAGGAACAGATGGAGAGCCCCTTGAAAGTCCCCAGTCAGAACCCTCCTATCTCTTCCCAAACTTTAGAGCGATCCAAAGACCACCCACCAGAGCATGGCAGAGACCACCTGACACTGGGGAGGACAGCCAGAAAAACTGTGACCATCAGTGTGGGGATGAAGACACACACAGGGGAGTGGAACGGTATTATTAGCTGTGAAATGCCCTCAGCCTCTCTGGCAATAATCCCCACGGAATTACACCCTGGAAGAAACAAGTTCTGTAAATACAGCATTTACTGCAATCTGATTTTATTGATTACACATGGGAAAGCTGTCTATATTGATAAGCCTGGAAAGCGGAAGAGCTAAATAGAAAAATATATAAATAAATCAAACTGAAATAAGCTCAGCGAGGAAATATATCAGACCCTTTCTTTTTTAGCTAACCGACGGAGGGAAAAATGATAAGCCATAAGCTCCCAGAGAGAGCCAAACTAGTTTAAATTGCGGCTCCTGAGCTCCAACTTGAAGATTAATTTCTGTTTCATGGAACTCTGGGCCAACATGGAAAACAAAATAATGAATAAAGGCCATTTCTTCACAATCTCCTTAGAATTGTTCAGCAATGGCAAAAGTTGTGCGTGGTATTAGCATGTTAATGGACTTTAACAAGCTATGAGAAGACTAAATGCTATTTCTACAACAATGGAATTAGTTGACTATGAAATGAGACCATACAGCCAACACACACTTGTACACAAGCTATGTTGGGATAAATCCTAGCATGAAGACGGTTGAAGAAAACAAGAGACAAGATTACCAATGGAGAGGTGAGAAGAAGCACAAGGTTGGGAGGTAGCCAAGGACACTAGAGTGCCAGGTGGTAGCCATGGAGACAGGTGTGTGAGGCAGCAGAGGGTTGAACGTTAGCCATGGAGATGACTTTGTGAGCCGGTAGCCATGGAGACAGGTGTGTGTGTGTGTTAGCAAGAGTGTGGGGGAGGTGCAAACAGTCACAGAGTGAGAGCGAGGGCTGGATTACTCACTGTGGCCGCTGGTGTAGTGCTGCAGCTTGTCTGTGTACTCCGAGTCTGCTCTCTCAAAGCCACGCCTCCTGGGAGAAAGACAAAGAGCTATAGCGCTGGCCCAGAGAGGGGGTGTGGTCTATGCACCAGGCCTACCCGCTCCACAGCTAGCTAATGATCACTAAACACAACCAGCCTATAAACTATAAACCCCACCTTAACAAGCTACAGCACCCATTAAAGTACACTAACGAAGTCGGGGAGAAACAAAAAACACTAAAGCGAACGTGTCTAATCTGGCTGGCTTGTTTGACTGTTTTGTGATATGCGGCATTGGTTGGCTGGACTGATGCATGAATGACTCACCGGTTGCAGACGATGACGATGACAACCACTGCGATGAGGAAGACCAGACCTGCAGCTGCAGAGCCGATGATAAGAGGCAGCTTCTCCTGAATGCTGGTGTTGTACTCCTCTGTGATTAGACAAACACACACAAACACACCATCACACACTGAAACATATGGGCCGGTATCTGAGCAAATGCATATGGAGCAAACAGTGGGTGACAGACAGACAGACAAACAGACGGTTGGAGAGACCAATGGGCATCTTGGTTGGCAGCACAAGACCTCTCTCCGAAGCCCACTGAGCGGGCTCAAATGCCATCGATATGGCCGCCCGCTCGTCTGGAACTGAGAGAGCGTGTTTGGGAGAGACCCAGCTCCCTTCCCTCCAGAGCGTTGCCAAACACAGGGAATACAGCATGGCAGTAGGCACATAATCTCACAACACCACCTCATGTCCTGACTGCTCTGTCTGGGGTGGAGACTGGGGAGTGCTGTGTCATGGGTTGTGTCACAGGGTGGTACTGTATGCATCAAACTGTAATGCTGGGTTCTCTTTTGTCTGGCAGCGTGCTGGCTGCTTGCCGTGGAGGAGAAGAGAGCAAAGGAGAGATCAGGCTAATGATGGCCCTCGGCACTGCAGGTAATGAGATGTTTAGAGAACACCCAGGTCGCTGTGCTAACATCAGATGAGCTGCTTAGGAGCCAGGGGAGAAGCTAATCTGCCAAGCACTGTCCTTCTATACAGATTAGACACTAACCTGATGTATGGTTAGGCCACGCTTAATCAAGTACAGTCAACTACAAAAATATCTACATTCATGCATTACCCATCTTATTCAATGGCAGAAAATAACTTCCCTGTGAGTTCTGCTGAGAAGATAATGAATGAAATCCACATAAATAAAACAATGGGTGTACACATTGTTGGAGAGTTGTCTTGTAGAATGCATCTCAGACCATTTCCCCATCAACATCCTTGTGTCTGTTGGGTCATTAGGTCTATGTTGTAATGGTCCAGGTTGGGTTGATGGGCCATGCATGGGATGTGATAACTCTGCATCTCTCTATGCTCTATCTGAGCTGAGGGAATGTTAGCTGCACCCTCACCCTCAGTCATGGTTTGGAAGTAGAGCTTGCCGCTGTAGCGGCCAAATCCAGCCACGGTCCGGGCGCGAACCAGGAACACATAGATTGCGCCTGGTTTGAGACCGCGGATGACCACTGTGTTGGTCTGGCTCTTTATGATGGTTGAGTTGTACTCTGTCTGGTCCTGAGAGAGTAGGAAAGAAAGAGGGAGGAATACAAATCAGTGCCATCCACAGAATAATTACCATAAGCATGCAATAATTTAGTGCCTTAGAAAAATAGGCTGATGAGCAAAGTAACTAAGATAGAGACTCAAATGTTTCTAACACTGATGTATCTATTTGATCAAGCAGAACGAACAGAGAATGAAAAGCAACAGCCGGAGGCAGAAAGGATGGCAGTTTCAGGTCAGCTAGAATTAGTTTGTTTGAGCTGTGAGTTCTGATGATCAGTGCAACTTTTCGTTGCCACACCGGTTCATTCTCTCCACAAAGCTGACAGGTCTGTCTGGAAGAGGAGACTAAAACTGTGCCGGCTGCTGCCTTAGACCAATCACTCAGCAGCATGATTACAGTTGTGAGTTCTAAGCCACGGCAGGGGCCGGAACAATTGTTTTGACAGCTCTCCTCAGCAGTGTCTGAGAAAATAATTACACTAAAAAGTGGAGCAGCATGGTGCGCAGTCACAGAGGAGTCCTCAATGAACGTTGTGTGTGTGTGTGTGTTCTGGTCTGCTTGTATCTAAGTGTGTGAGCATGTGTTTGCGTGTGGTAGTATTTGTGACCGACCGACCGCCTTGACAGACAGACTCCTGTCTGTCAAATTTATTGTGAGGAAGTATGCTGTCTGTTGAATACTATTTTTATGGCAGTCAACGCTCCATTGTTTCAACCGCAAATCTCTCTGGAGGGCTGAGAGCGGTTTCCTTTCCCATTGACTGACCGTGATTATAATTGAAAGGGATCAAGCAGAAGTTGTACGCGGGATTCAGAAGCTATGTCTGCCTGCCTCAGTGAACACACTGTACACCAACAGGCAAAGATGTTCTGAATTTCAATTTGATAAAAAAATGAGGGCTCGTTTTGCAGTCAGTGGATACCTTACTTGGCCCTGCTGAGCTGAAGGACGGGCAGACTCAATTATATCTTCATGTGTGTCTGTGTACATGGAGCTGAGATAGAGCAGGCTGATTGTTAATGGGCAGTGTGCAGTGGGTACCTACCTTCTCGTAGTACTGCAGTTCATAGTCCAGAATGACTCCATTGGGCTGGGCTGGTTGAGACCAGGACAGAGTGATGCTGTCCACGGTACGACTGATCTGGTGCATGATGGACACTGTCGACGGAGCTGCAGAGAGAGTAATAGATAGAACGGGAGAGATATACAGACACAGAGGGAAAGAAGGAAAGTGCATAACAAAAAAAATGTAGCATCACAACATTCAGTCACAACGATTAGCTCTGAATCATAGATCTGAATCATATAATTAGTTCAGAATCATAGATCTGAATCATATAATTAGTTCAGAATCATAGAGCTGAATCATATAATTAGTTCAGAATCATTGATCTGAATCATATAATTAGTTCAGAATCATAGATCTGAATCATATAATTAGTTCAGAATCATAGATCTGAATCCTAAAATCTCATCAAACAGATATCAAACAGATGCCTACTTCACTGAACTATGTAACGCCATAGTAATAGTGATATGTTGATAGTTGGTCTCATCGTGACCAGACATGCACTGCATGTAGACAGGTCACAACATACATTATTTGAGGGGACTTTCCAGCACTGACTCAGTACTATTTCCATGATTAATCCGTGCTTCCCACACTGTCAGGGTGTGAGCGCAGTGTCTGTCCATCTGGCTGGCTAGCAATCATTCCCCTGGCCGCATCCTCCTAGCAAGACAAATTGCGGAGCAAGCCCATTTTGTAAGGCACATAAAACCAGAGAAAATCACCAGAACCACAAGTATGCCATACACAATCGTCATTTAGTTTTTTTCAACCTTCTATTTGTGTAATTGCAGTCTATGTTTACGCATATTTCTTGTGGATGACAACTTAATACACACTAGTAAACGGTTTGAAAGTGCAAGGACAAGAGTCATGGTCATGGTGGAAAGATATAGAGAATTATAGCATTTATTTTAATCACATAATATGTGGTAATCACTGTGTAGGAATAAGCCAGATCCTTTCAGCAGTAGTTGAGCCGTAAAGGACTGTTGAGTGGGTAGGGTTGTTGGCTGCCTTTATTCTAACAAAACCAAAGGACAAAACTTACAACTTTCTTTTTGGTAAGGCTAAAGGGTCAGGGGGCATTCTATCCACGCTCCCTCATACAGCCATTAACATTAGTGCAGGGTGCCGTGGGTCACAGTGAAGATAATGCAGAAGGTTAAAGTGCTGTCTGGGGCTGGGAGGGCAGGATTTATGGGTCCTGGGCCTCAGCTGCACACACGGCCTTCAGCCAGCAACACAGTGGCTCCCCAGAGCTCCAGCCATAAAGACAGAGGCCGCCCCAGCAGCACGCGCTCTCCATGGAAAATCCCCTGACTGGAAAACCCTCCCATCCTCCCTCACTCGGCCCCACCTGCCATTATCTCGGAATCTAGGGGAGTGTGTGTAGTTAATATCTCATATATAAATCTCAGTGTTCATTTATTTTGTTGTAGTTCATGTAACAAAATGCTGCTAATTGCTGATGCTATCCACCACGCCATAAAAGCGCATTTCAGATGGGGTTTTGATTAAAATGCACATGTTCAGTACTGTAGTGTAAAGCCCATAACAGATCCCAGTGACCAGTGTGCTGTAAGACATGATGATGGAGAGGGCATTTTATGGCCTATTCATTCTCACCAGTGTGTCAGCCTTGCTTCACATGCCCTCTGACCCCAACAGAAGCCTCCATACAAGGACACTAATCATGAGATACTGTCTAAACAGGGATGTCCCCATATGCCATCAGCCTTAAACATAAAGCGTGTACAGATAATTAATTGTCAGCCTGCAGTTTCATCTCCTGCAGCACTTGCACAAAGATAGCCTGCGATTCTGCCATGAGCATACATCATCCTCTTCAGAGAGACCCAGAGGAGACTGGAATACCAACAGGCATCTCTTCAATCTCACTGTCCATTGACTTTGTTTGCAGTCACAAGACAGCTTAATAAGACAAATAATCACAATACCGGGAACTCAGGAATATTACAGATGTACATATATTCAGGACTGCATGCCACTTGCTTTTTTGTCCATAGCATTTCCAGTAGACAAGCAGTGTAGCCATCTCTGGCAACCTAATCCCAGGCAGGGCAAACAGACAAAGGCAGAGTACGTCTTCATGTACAGAGGATGGACACATGCTAACTTAAAAGCTGTCCAAGAAGGACACTGTGATTTCCTCCACTGGAAGGACGTCTTCCGGACTGCAGCATGACAGAGGAAATATCTGTATCTCACCAAACACAACTATTGAGGAAGAACTAAACAGGACAACAGAGACTAAAGAAGACGCAAGACATATTGTTACTGGTGATACGGGGAAAATGTGTGTGGCGTGTCGACTGTACTGCAATAATGGTATAATTTTCCACTTGATACGCCAAAGCACAGAGAGGGCTAACAGCAGAGTTTCTGCCATGAGGAGGGTGATAATCACCAGCTAGTAAAATATATAGTAAAATAGTCATGGTGGAGCATTCCAAATAATTGCTACTTGAAACGGTACAGCGATGAGGACTATTTATCTAGAATTCTAGGTGTTTAACTTTTTCCTGGCAAGCCTTGTGAGCTGACACACTAGAACGATCATCCAGCACAAAAGAGGGTTCAGAGGGAGCGTGAGTCTGTGAACAAACTCATCAGGAACAGATAACGTTTGCATTATTTTATCTCAACTACATCCAGGCCCAGAGTTTCTGAATAACATCCCAACATTTTGGAAGGTAAACCAACAATACTGTGTTTTCTGTAGATGGGAGGGTTGTGGAGGGTATAGAAGAGAGGGTTTACATGAGAGACCTAAGGCGACGCATGCGGAACGAGAGAGCTCGGTTTGTTGTTTTTGTAAAGTTTTGACAGTGTTTCCTCGCAAAGTTTGGTTAATATACTTTTTTTGTATCCCGCGATGCGGTTAGCCTCAGTTGCAGTGACCGCTACCGTCTGTCCAGACCAAAAACTCTGAAGTTGTTTGGTGTAGCTAGCTACTAGACTAGCAGGTAGCTATCAAGCTAGCAGGGTATTCCAAGAATAGCTTGAATACATCCAGCGATGCTGTTAGCCCTTGTGGCTGGGAAGTGTCCCAGGTGTGTGGTTATATTCCCTGCTGCCTGTTGCTGTTTCGCTGCGACCTGGCTGGAACTGCGTGGTATATCTAAGAACATCAGTCGACGCTGTCACCATGCGTCGACTAATGTCGACGCAGAGGACAGTGTTTCTCTAGCACAGGTGAAAGATGTGCTAGAGAACCACCCGCCAAGCCCTCTTTTACGCTACTGCTACTCTCTGTTTATCATATATGCATAGTCACTTTAACCATATCTACATGTACATACTAGCTCAATCAGCCCGACTAACCGGTGCCTGTATGTAGCCTCGCTACTGTTATAGCCTCGCTACTGTATATAGCCTCGCTACTGTTATTTTTCACTGTCTTTTTACTGTTGTTTTTATTTCTTTACTTACCTATTGTTCACCTAATACATTTTTTGCACTGTTGGTTAGAGCCTGTAAGTAAGCATTTCACTGTAAGGTCTACACTTCTTGTTTTCGGCGCACGTGACAAATAAACTTTGATTTGATTTGACCAACAACAAAAAATTCTACAAGGAGCTGTTTCAATAGCAGGAGAATAGCTTCAAGAGCTTTGTCTAAATATTGGTGGATACAACAAACACAAGAATGGATGATCTGACCAGAAAAGTGCAAATGGTTGCATTTCTAACCCAGGGAGAGCTTGAAGTGATGAAGCAGGACTGCAGCAAGATGGACATTAACTGTACGACCAAGAGAAACGACATCAGCACTGTCTATAAATCTATGTTAACAATTATAGGGAAACAAGATTATCTAGAAGGACAATCAAGGTGAATTAACATTGTTCTGGATGGAATCCCAGTGTCTCCACATGAGACCTGGACTGATTCTGAGGAGAAATTGAGGAAAATGATAACTGAAAAGCTGATGATGGATCACAGGGAGATTGAGCTGGAGCACACCAAGAGGACTGGAAAAAACCTAAGCTTGGCTCGCAGTCGGTGTTCCAATTCATCCCAAAGGTGTTTGATTGGGGTGGAGGTCAGGGCTCTGTGCAGGCCAGTCGGGTTCTTGCACACCGATCTCGACAAACCATTTCTGTATGGACATCGCTTTGTGTATGGGGGCATTGTCATGCTGAAAAGGGCCTCCCCAAACTGTTGCACAGAATCATCTAGAATGTCATTGAATGCTATAGCGTTAAGATGTCCCTTTACTGGAACTAAGGGGCTTAGCCTGAACCATGAAAAACAGCCCCAGACCATTACTCCTCCTCCACCAAACTTTACAGTTTGCACTATGCATTTGAGCAGGTAGCGTTCTCCTGGCATCCGCCAAACCCAGAATCGTCCGTCGGACTGCCAGATGGTAAAGCGTGATTCATCACTTCAGAGAACGCGTTTCCACAGCTCCCGAGTCCAATGTCGGCGAGCTTTACACCACTCCAGCCGACGCTTGATATTGCGCATGGTCATGGAAACCCATTTCATACATTTGTATATATAGTGTTTTTTTGTTTGGACAAATTAACAACAGACTACTATCATGTTTATAGGAAAGGGCACTCAACATGTAGGCCTACTGCACTGACACAAATGACTGATGATTGGCTGAAAGAAATTGATAATAAGAAGATTTTGGGAGCTGTATTTTTAGACTTCAGTGCAGCCTTTGATAGTACTGACCATAACATGTCATTGGAAAAATGTATGTGTTATGGCTTTCCATCCTCTGTCATATCATTGGTTGAGAGCTGAGCTATCTATCCAATAGAACGCAGAGGGTTTCATTAATGGAAGCTTCTCCAATGTAAAACATATAAAGTGTAGTATTCCGGAAGGCAGCTAGCGGTCTTGGCCCTTTACTATTCTCTATTTTTACTGATGATCTACTAACAGCATTAAAAGCATCAAAGCCTGTGTCCATGTAGGCTGATGACTCAACCACATCTAGTGAAATCACTGCAACCCTAAACAAAGAGTTGCAGTCTGTTTTGGAATGGGTGGCTAGTAATAAACTAGTCCTGTACCCATCTAAAACTAAAAGCACTGTATTTGGTACAAATATTTCCCTATGATCTCAGTTCTAGACCTCTCAATCTGGTAATGAATGACGTGACGGTTAAGCAAGTTGAGGGGACTAAACTTCTTGATGTCACCTTAAGACTGTAAATTGTCAAAGTCAAGGCATATTGATGAAATTGTTGTAAAGATGGGGAGAAGTCTATCGGTGATAAAGAGATTCTCAGCACTGTTAACACCACAGTTGACCAAACAAGTCCTGCAGGCTTCAGTTGTATCTACGTAAATACTGACTTGCCTGGTGATATTGTCAAGTGCTGTCAAGAAGGACCTAGAAAACCTGCAGCTGGCCCAGAACAGTGCAGCACGTCTTGCCCTTCAATGTACACAGAGGACTTATGTCAACCGTATGCATGTCAGTCTCTTTTGGTTCAAAGTAGAGGAGAGACATACTAGAAGCATTGTATTTGTGTCTGTCTGGTCTGACAGACATACTTACCCCACCATACATGCCACCAGGGCACAGTCCACAAATCCAGAATGAATTCAAGGCAACACACAATAGAGCCATGATCACATGGAACTCTCTGCCATCTCAAATGACAAACAGCAAAATTAGCTTTAAAAAAAACCAACGAATAAAACAACACCTCTCCCCTATCTGACCTAAATAACTCTTAGGCACATGGATGTGTACTGATGTGTGGGTAACTGTCAGTAATGAGGGTAACTGGGGCGGCAGGTAGCCTAGTGGTTAGAGCTTTGGACTAGTAACCGAAAGGTTGCAAGATTGAATCCCCGAGCTGACAAGGTAAAAATAAGTCATTCTGCCCCTGAAGGTAGTTAACCCACTGTTCCTAGGCCGTCATTGAAAATATGAATTTGTTCTTAACTGACTTGCCTAGTTAAATAAAGGTTAAATAAATAAATAAAATAAAACTGTCAGTAATGAGGGTAACTTTCAGTATGAACCATTTTTGGCTTTATTGTTCTTATTTTAAATGTGTGTAGTTCAGTCCTTAAGCTGTTCTAGTCTATTCATGTTCTGTATTATGTCACGTTCTATGTTTTGTGTGGACCCCAGGGAGAGTAGCTTCAGCAACAGCTAATGGGGATCCTAATAAAATACTAAATACTAAAGGTAGTGTATTACTGTATGTAGTATTGTCAGTGCTGTTTAATGTGAAAGTGTAGTGAGTTCCTGTAAAGCCCTTGGATCTGATAAAAGACTTTGAGGCTTCAGGCTCTATTCTAGCATGACGCTCCGGCTGGGGCCCAGTAACAAAATATAAAAGGCTCTATTTTGTGCAACATCCCAATAGAAGTTTTACTGTTGTGTTTGAACACCTACTGTAGTAACTTCCATAATTAATCAAAGATGGGCTTTACAGAGTTATTCAATCCATGCCAATGTAATGGGGCATGCTTTTGCAAACACAGAGAATCAATTTCCTCAGGCCACTGATCGATCCCATGTACATCCTCTACCCAGTCTACTCTTTGTTCTATACTCTTCTAGTCTGCTACACTCATTTGGTGGGCTTTACCTTCCTCCCTCCACTGCATGTGTCCCTCCCTCCCTCCACCTCCTCCCTGTCTTCCGCCAAGAATGCTGGTCCCCTTTCAGCTCAGCCTATTGATTCTGTTCCCTTCTGAGCTTGATGGGCATCTTCATTAAACGAGCTGGTAGACTGAGACCAGGCTGGCCTTTGATGGCTGATAGGCATGCAGGATGGGAGAGGCACAGGAGAGGGCCCCGCTGCCCATCACATCTCACCCTGCTTGGGCCTGGACAGGGCCTGGGTCTGGGTGCAGGACCACGTTGGCCAGCTGGAGCTTCTGCCACCACAGAGACAGAGAAGCAGCAGCCATTACAGAGCCATGCTCCGAGGGGTGGGAGGCACAGTCATTATAGTAATCACAGTTGCAGTTTGTGGTTGGGAGAGACAATGCCACTTCAAGTAATTTCCCCTTTCTCCCTTTGTTCCCCTTCCCATCTTTAAAACCATGCACTATTACAATGAAAATCTAGTGAAATGCCAAAGTCTGCTAAAAAAAACAAGGTTGGAGAGACACAACAGTCAACCTTCTATCTTGGTTGTTGAATCTGGGAAAGTGACTTGGATTTAGGACTTCTCTTTGAATATCTGACTTGCCAATATGCAGCATGGTCAATGACCATGTGGCTATGATTTGATTTGAGGTTCTAGTGCAGGGAGAAATGCTATGATTTGGGGGGTAGCGAGAACAGATCAGCCCTCGTAAATCCCTGTCCCCTTTCACAGTAAAACTCTGTTTCCTCCACGGCACCGTCTCTCCCAATGGGCCAGCCAGCTGCGCCTCCACCATGCAGTCAGGCAGCCTCCTAAACAGGCTGCTGGTGCTGCCTGCACTCTCTCTCCCTCCGACTGCTCTCCGTTTACGAGGCATGCTTCGAGAGCTCTTAAAGGGGGAGGCCTGTATTTGCATATACTTTTAGCACGCTGGCAGCCGGCCCTGTTCCCCATCTGCAATGAATTGTGGGTTTTTACGTCTCCAAAGAGTTTCCAATGCAGTAAAGCTACACAAGCAAGATTTCAGTTCATCAAGCTTTAAACCATCTGCGCTGGAAAAGATTGGGGCCTTAATGCACTCGTACACAAAAATCTAATTTTAAAATAGGCACTCCAGGGGCTTAAGAAGTTTCAGATGCTTACAGGGAGGTTAGATCTAATCTAAGCACAGTACGCCACCAAGTAGTTCTGCTCACCCAAGACCTAAAGCAGAGACTGGGAGAGGAGTGAGGGGACAGTGTTAAGGGGCAAGGTGGGAACTCTCTTTGCAGTCACTTGGCAGCCACTGGTAGCAAATACAATATATTTTCTCTGCTGGGCTTGGGCCTGATTGTTTATTCAGTCTGGGCAATAGTTTTAGCAGTACGCTACATGTATGGGCATCAAAGCTCTGACTCACAGGCTCTAGCCTAGCCACAGTTAGTTTATTTGCATTCAGATATTCTGTATCTGGCTTCTGAACCGGCTTCTTCAGGAGACAGCTGAGTGAGCAGGGGTCACTAAATCAGAAGGACCGCAAAAGGGTTCTACTATTACTTTTATTGTACAAGAATCAGTTCTATGAGTTTGAGTTTATTTTGTCAAGTGGATAAGACACTTTTGACCTTAAAAGGGTGTAGGCCTTCAGAAGAGCCTGAGCGGATGCTATAATACAAAACCATTGTCCTGGATAATCTACTGTGTACCGGAGATTGAAAGACTGGATACAGAACATTTGCTGTAGTTACACTGCACATGCATTAACTTTTGTTACCCACTTATACATTTCTTATCTGCATTTACAGATAAGGATTTACTATATGACACACAATGGCCAGGAATTAAAATAGATGATCTCAGCTTGAACTCAATTTACTTAAATCCTCAGAGTGAATCATGGGAAAGACATGTGCATGTAACGCATGATCTTAGAGATTCATGCTTTTGACCTCACCTATGTCACACTGAAAGGGAAGACAATATTTGAAAGGACACCAAGGTTGTTGAGGTAAAGAAAGTGGTCCCTCAGATTCCAAGAAAAAGTATTATAAAGGTTAAAGTTTAAATTAAACAATAGTGACTTTGTTTTGTTCCAGTGTGAATCATTATGTCAATATTGGATTTTCTACACTTTTCTAGGTAGTCATCACGCTTCTGTAAACAAAATAGATAATTGCTTCAACATTTTTTATAGTGGTGTGTCAGAGTCGACACAGACATGCGCCTCTTTGTGTGTATGTCTGTGTCTGTGAAGTGTGTGTATGTATGTGTGTGTGTGTGTGTGTGTGTGTGTGTGTGTGTGTGTATCTGTGAAGTGTGTGTGTGTGTGTGTGTGTGTGTGTGTGTGTGTGTGTGTGTGTGTGTGTGTGTGTGTGTGTGTGTGTGTGTGTGTGTGTGTGTGTGTGTGTGTGTGTGTGTGTGTGTGTGAGAGAGGTCAGTATGTACCCACATACAGTACCATCTCTCTGCTGTAAATTTGCTTAGAGCAGACACTTAAATCCTCATCCGTTCCGGCACATAAAAACACTCATTCCTGTTAAATGGCTCCAGAAATAGAAGAGAAAGCAATTCCAAATGTAATCAAAGCAGAACAAAAAGACCAGACAGAAACATAACACATAAATATTTCAGAGAGCATCTTTCCCTCCGATATTTCAACAAGCAGGAGATTAATTAGAGACCAGAGGTGGAGAGGGATGGAGGAGGGAGGAGAGGTAAAGATAATACAGTCCCCTTTTTCCTGTCTCCCACTTTGTTCTTACAATGTCTTCAGAAAGTATTCACATTCCTTAACTTTTTCGACATTTTGTTGTGTTACAGCATGAATTTAAAATGTATTACATTTAGAGTTTTTGTCACTGGCCTACACACAAAACACCATAATGTCAAAGTGGAATGATGTTTTAATTTTTTTTTCTAATTAATTAAAAATGAAAAGCTGAAATGTCTTGAGTCAATAAGTATTCAACCCCTTTGTTATGGCAAGCCTAAATCAGTTCAGGAGTAAAAATGTGCTTAATTAATGGCTCCTATAGGAGAAAACATAGAATGGATCAACAACATTGTAGTTACTCCACAATAGTATCCTAATTGACAGAGTGAAAAGAAGGAAGCCTGAACAGAATACAACTACTCCAAAACATGCATCCTGTTTGCAACAAGGCACTAAAGTAATATTGCAAAAAATGTCGCAAAGCAACTAACTTTTTGTCCTGAATACAAAGTGTTATGTTTGAGGCAAATCCAGTACAACACATTACTGAGTACCACTCTTCATATTTTCAAGCATAGTGGTGGCTGCATCATGTTATGGGTACAGTATGCTTGTAATCATTAAGGACTGGACAGTTTTTCAGGATAAAAATAAGTGTAATGGAGCTAAGCACAGGCAAAATCTAGAGGAAAACCTAGTTCAGTTCGCTTTCGAACAAGACACTGGGAGATGAATTCACCTTTCAGCAGGACAATAACTTAAAACACAAGGTCAAATCTACACTGGAGTTGCATACCAAGAGGAAAGTTAATGTTCCCGAGTGGCCGAATTACAGTTTTGATTGAAATCTTCTTGAAAAAAATCTATGGCAACCGTGAAAATTCTTGTCTAGCAATTATCAACAACCAATTTGACAGAGCTTGAAGAATGTTGAAAGAATAATTGGTAAATGTTGCACAATCCATGTGTGGAAAGCTCTTAGAGCTGTGTTTCCAAAACTCGGTCCTCGGGACCCCAAGGGGTGCACGTTTTGGTTTTTGCCCTAACACTACACAGCTGATTCAAATTATCAAAGCCTGATGATTAGTTGATTATTTGAATCAGCTGTGTAGTGCTAGGGCAGAAACCAAAATGTGCACAGTCCCGAGGACTGAGTCTGGGAAACTCAGTCTTAGAGACTTACCCAGAAAGTTTTTTCTACAAATGATTGACTCAGGGGTGTAAATGGGGTGTAATGGGGTGTAAATGAGATATTTATGTATTTTATTTTCAAAGAAAATTCAACAATTTCTAAAACATGTTTTCACATTTTCATTAAGGGGTGTTGTGTGTAGATGGGTGACATTTCATTTTATTTAATCAAGTTAGAATTCAGGCTGGAACACAACAAAATGTGAAATAGGTCAAGGGGTAAGAATACTCTCTGATGGCACTGTAAATGTAAAAACAGAAATACGACTGAAAAAATATACACAATAACATGAAGAAGGGTGTTTGCCAAAGCATTGTAATTTGTATTACAGATATATCATTTGGTCTTTGCATTAATTGATATTTACACCCAACTGTGGTTTTCTTCATTTTAAAATAGAAATGTCCCCTTTCACTCACAAGACACATTACTTATATATGTTTCGTTTAACCAGCAGTGAAAATGTGAAAGCTCTTCAACCAGAAAATCAGGTTGTGCACAATCTCTTTTAGAGTCAGTTATTCTGACCTTTTATATTAACAAATTCCAAGCAAAGATGTTAAATTATTCATGACTTATGCTTTACTCACCATCTCCACAAGCACACTGTGGGCAATAACAACAGTGAATAAATGACTGCATTAGCGCAATTTATTTACACATTTCAGCATCAATCAGAGCTATTGTGGCCTACAACAATTAGTTCCATCCTCACATTATACAACCCCTTACACTCCACTGGGCCAAAAGGGCCAGACTTTTTAACCCTGCTTGGAACTCATGCAATCTCTATTGCCAACTTCTTTCAAAAATGTTCACAATTTAGTTAAACTCCAGACACAGTATATGATAAAACCTACTGCATGACCTTTGTTTTTATATTTTTGTCTTGCCAAAACATAATCAATAGGTTATTCATACAATTTTCATTTTGTCTGAATAAAATATGTAGCATTGTACAAAGTATTGATTTATGAATGTGGAGGGGGAAAAGGCTTAATAAAGTGCCAATCTATGCTCTAATTCTCTTAGGGCAGGAAGTAATTAAATGCATATTGAATGCGTAGTTTATCTAGCTAAAGTCATCTAACCCTACAGTTAGCTAGCTCTGCAGTCTGCATACCTAACGCCATATGCAAATAAAAATCACACAATCTCTGCTCTCTCTCCTTCCACTAGTTGGTCCTAAGTAGTAGCCACAGTCTGTGCGTACTGTGCTGGCTGGAGCCCCAGTGTGTAGAGCTGTGCCACTCTGTCAGGGCTGGGCTGTGCTCCAGGTGTCTACAGAGGCCTCCTGTCTGTCTGGTCGCCTGACCCACACTGGCACCTTCCATATGTGCCCTTCCTGACACCTTCTGTCACTGTCACACCGCACACCCTGCATCCTACGCTTGCTAGCCTGGCAGCCTTTCTCTGCCCACTTCCCTCTACTACTGAATGCTGGACACATTAGCAGCACTGAAGCACAACAGAGGCGTGGAAAACACCCCCTTTATTTAGAGCTGTAGTTTAGAAGGCATGAATATAAAAGCCAATCATAAGAGGAATTAACCTATGAAGAATCAAGAGTATCAAATTTGACCTTAAAGAGCTATTTTCATTGTTTTAGCTTGCTTTCATTTAGTTGTGGTGGCATTGGACAATGTCGCTACATTGGATAGAGCATAAACATTTCTTGGCAGAGGTTTACCGGGCCCTACACCAGTGTTCCTCAGCAATTCCCATTGGAGCAGCCAAGCCGTCCCAAGTGGCCTGGTTACAGTTTGTTCCTAGTGGCTTGGTTACAGTTTGTTCCAAGTGGCTTGGTTACAGTTTGTTCCTAGTGGCCTGGTTACAGCTTGTTCCTAGTGGCCTGGTTACAGTGTGTTCCTAGTGGCCTGGTTAGTTCATTCCTAGTGACCTGGTTACAGTTTGTTCCTAGTGGCCTGGTTACAGTTTGTTCCTAGTGGCCTGGTTACAGTTTGTTCCTAGTGGCCTGGTTATAGTTTGTTCCTAGTGGCCTGGTTACAGTTCATTCCTAGTGGCCTGGTTACAGTTTGTTCCTAGTGGCCTGGTTACAGTTTGTTCCTAGTGGCCTGGTTATAGTTTGTTCCTAGTGGCCTGGTTACAGTTTGTTCTTAGTGGCCTGGTTACCGTTTGTTCCTAGTGGCCTGGTTACTGTGCGTTCCTAGTGGCTTGGTTACAGTTTGTTCATAGTGGCCTGGTTACAGTTTGTTCCTAGTGGCCTGGTTACAGTTTGTTCCTAGTGGCTTGGTTACAGTTTGTTCCTAGTGGCCTGGTTACAGTTTGTTCCTAGTGGCTTGCTTACAGTTTGTTCCTAGTGGCTTGGTTACAGTTTGTTCCTAGTGGCCTGGTTACAGTTTGTTCCTAGTGGCTTGCTTACAGTTTGTTCCTAGTGGCCTGGATACAGTTTGTTCCTAGTGGCCTGGTTACAGTTTGTTCCTAGTGGGCTGGTTACAGTTTGTTCCTAGTGGCCTGGTTATAGTTTGTTCCTAGTGGCCTGGTTACAGTTCATTCCTAGTGGCCTGGTTACAGTTTGTTCCTAGTGGCCTGGTTACAGTTTGTTCTTATTGGCCTGGTTACAGTTTGTTCCTAGTGGCCTGGTTACAGTTTGTTCCTAGTGGCCTGGTTATAGTTTGTTCCTAGTGGCCTGGTTACAGTTCATTCCTAGTGGCCTGGTTACAGTTTGTTCCTAGTGGCCTGGTTATAGTTTGTTCCTAGTGGCCTGGTTACAGTTCATTCCTAGTGGCCTGGTTACAGTTCATTCCTAGTGGCCTGGTTACAGTTTGTTCCTAGTGGCCTGGTTACAGTGCGTTCCTAGTGGCTTGGTTACAGTTTGTTCCTAGTGGCCTGGTTACTGTGTGTTCCTAGTGGCCTGGTTACAGTTTGTTCCTAGTGGCCTGGTTACAGTGTGTTCCTAGTGGCTTGGTTACAGTTTGTTCCTAGTGGCCTGGTTACAGTTTGTTCCTAGTGGCCTGGTTAGAGTTTGTTCCTAGTGGCCTGGTTACAGTTTGTTCCTAGTGGCCTGGTTACAGTGTGTTCCTAGTGGCTTGGTTACAGTTTGTTCCTAGTGGCCTGGTTACAGTTTGTTCCTAGTGGCCTGGTTACAGTTTGTTCCTAGTGGCCTGGTTACAGTTTGTTCCTAGTGGCCTGGTTACAGTTTGTTCCCAGTGGCCTGGTTACAGTTTGTTCCTAGTGGCCTGGTTAGTTCATTCCTAGTGGTCTGGTTACAGTGTGCTCCTAGTGGCCTGGTTACAGTGTGTTCCTAGTGGCCTGGTTACAGTGTGTTCCTAGTGGCCTGGTTACAGTGTGTTCCTAGTGGCCTGGTTACAGTTTGTTCCTAGTGGCCTGGTTACAGTGTGTTCCTAGTGGCCTGGTTACAGTTTGTTCCTAGTGGCCTGGTTAGTTCATTCCTAGTGGCCTGGTTACAATGTGTTCTTAGTGGCCTGGTTACAGTTTTTTCCTACTGGCCTGGTAACAGTTTGTTCCTACTGGCCTGGTTAGTTCATTCCTAGTGGCCTGGTTACAGTTTGTTCCTAGTGGCCTGGTTACAGTTTGTTCCTCGTGGCCTGGTTAGTTCATTCCTAGTGGCCTGGTTAGTTCATTCCTAGTGGCCAGGTTGCAGTTTGTTCTTAGTGGCCTGGTTACAGTTTGTTCCTAGTGGCCTGGTTACAGTTTGTTCCTCGTGGCCTGGTTACAGTTTGTTCCTCGTGGCCTGGTTAGTTCATTCCTAGTGGCCTGGTTACAGTGTGTTCTTAGTGGCCTGGTTACAGTTTGTTCTTAGTGGCCTGGTTACAGTTTGTTCCTAATGGCCTGGTTACAGTTCATTCCTAGTGGCCTGGTTACAGTTTGTTCCAAGTGGCCTGGTGTAACGACTGCCGTCGCAAGAAAACCAAGATGCAGCGGAGGTTGTGTGTTCATCTTGATAATTTTATAAAAATGAACCACTACAAACAAAACACTTGATAGCAACGACAGCAAACAGTCCTGTCTGGTCCCAACTGAACAAAACAGAAAACAATCCCCCACAAAACCCAAAGGAAAAACCTGCTCCTTATGTGTGACTCCCAATCAACAACAACGAACTTCAGCTGTGCCTGATTGGGAGTCACACACACGGCCCAAAACAAAGAAATACAAAAAACCTAGAAAAAGAACATAGAACGCCCGTCCAATGTAACACCCTGGCCTAACCAAAATAAAGAACAAAAAACCTCTCTCTATGGCCAGGGCGTTACACCTGGTTACAGTTTGTTCCTAGTGACCTGGTTACAGTGTGTTCCTAGTGGCCTGGTTACATTTTGTTCCTAGTGGCCTGGTTAGTTCATTCCTAGTGGCCTGGTTACAGTTTGTTCTTAGTGGCCTGGTTACAGTTTGTTCTTAGTGGCCTGGTTACAGTTTGTTCTTAGTGGCCTGGTTACAGTTTGTTCCTAGTGGACTGGTTAGTTCATTCCTAGTGGCCTGGTTACAGTTTGTTCTTAGTGGCCTGGTTACAGTTTGTTCTTAGTGGCCTGGTTACAGTTTGTTCCTAGTGGACTGGTTAGTTCATTCCTAGTGGCCTGGTTACAGTTTGTTCTTAGTGGCCTGGTCACAGTTTGTTCTTAGTGGCCTGGTTACAGTTTGTTCCTAGTGGCCTGGTTAGTTCATTCCTAGTGGCCTGGTTACAGTTTGTTCTTAGTGGCCTGGTTACAGTTTGTTCCTAGTGGCCTGGTTAGTTCATTCCTAGTGGCCTGGTTACAGTTTGTTCTAAGTGGCCTGGTTATAGTTCGCCCTGGTAATTTAGGGGATAATTAAGTGGTGAATCTTCCCCAACTGTATGATAGTGGTGCGCCAGATTACAGCAGCCACCCATGAGCGGAGTAATGGGATTCAGTCCCACAATGAGCTGCTCACCCGATAAGAAACCAATTCAGTCGGTCTCCTTCCTCCCTGTATTAGCAGCAGCTTCCCTGGCTCACCTTCGGCTAATGATACGCCTAAACAAACATGTCCTCTACAATTTAATAGAGCTACACACAGTATAGAACATAGTCAGAAGCATAAATGAGTATATGGACTATGGAGGTCTGATTCATCAACTGCAGGGCTCCATGGAAGTCCCAGGCAGAATGCTAATGGTTTTGATTGAGGGATGAGGGAACATTGTTGCATCGACCATACGTACACTGTAACTATTGATAACCAGGGCAATCACTGTTGAGCAAAACATGACTATCCTCGCACCTACTGTAGAATCAATGTGATTCACTGCCTGTAAGGCAACACAAAATGGGACACTATCATTGATCATCTATACCATTCATTATCTATTTTGTGATTTGTGTAAAAGACTTCCCCGGCAGACATGACTGACACGGTGATAACATTAATTCCTCTCAGAACCACAATGTTTATCGGTCGCTCATTGAAAGCTCTGGTGATGGGCTTGTGTGTGTTCCTCATTTAATCAAACAGCCCTTCAGTGTGTGTGTGTGTGTGTGTGTCCGTGCATGTGTGTGTGTGTGTGTCTGACCAGAGACGTGAAGTGGACTTAGACTAGCGGTCTCTGTGTCTTTTAGAGCTCAGGACAAAATCACATGCTGCCAGTGAGATGTCAGGGATGTGTCTGGTTAAACACTTAAAGGGGGGTGGTGGGATTTTAGCAACCATTTTAACCCCTAGCAATGATGATGAGAGAGAGAGATTGTGTGTGTTATGAATGATTAACCCCCATTAATCATTATGAAAGAAAGCTAAAGGCTAGCTTTGTCTTCAGCCATTTGTCCCCTGTACCCCTAGCCACTCTACATGTGTGGGTTATCTGTGCCTTCCCACAGCCCAGGGGTGTCATTCCAGCCCCCGAGCAGACACCCAAAATAAACCATTGATTTTTTTTGCTCAATAAGGCCTTGTTAAGGTTGCTCCCGTGCCACACAGCTGATGAATCACTAAAGCAGTATAACCCAGGCAAGCAACTCCTGTATTAACATTCCAGATCTAATAGTATTACCAGAGGGTTGCAGACAGTATTCTGTGTCTGACGGTGGACTGAGGCATCACTACTCATCTGAGGGCTTGTCTCATCACTGCCCTCCTCTCTAACTCATCAAGTCATCGTCACACATTTGTGTCTCACTAAAGAAACTCCCACTCTGTTCTGCCACCCCCCCTCTGCCACAGACATGCTGCCTCAGTCACACCAAATTACCTCTCTCTCCCCCCCTCCCTTTTTTCACTCTCCCTACCTCTCTCTTCTCTCCCTTTCAGTCTTTCTCTCTCTCTTTCTCTTTTCATTGTTTATAGGCCCACCATTAAATATTATGGAAAACATTGCGTTGATCATCTCTTTTCAATATTTGATGGAGGAGAAAAGCTGATCATTAGTGAATAGTTTGGTTGTGACTCATCATTATGAGGATTTCTGGGCTATTTATCAAGGCCAAAATCAGAACCCTTTCTGATTTTGTGGGAATTAGTCATATCCTCACAAAACAAGCTTCACTTTATTATGTGACTGACTCTACAGTATGAAAATAAATACTGCACTATTAGGCAACCATGCACGTCCTCAGTCACAGAAAAACTGTTGATGAGCATAACAGAGTGTGGTGGGGGTTACAGTATGTGTAATGTGCTTGATTGGGGGTGGTGAATGAGAACTTACCCTCGTCTCTTCACACCCTGTTCGTTTCCACCTCGTCAACAAATTCCAACAGCCGAGGATGGGAGTCGTTCACATGAGGAGAACTTTCACGCCAGTCACATCCAATTTACTTAATTATTTGTTTCTTTCAAGCCCCCAGCACATAGCTTTAGGTTCCAAACGTGTCTGATTAACAAAAATGCACACACACACACATACACATACACACACACTCACACTCACGCACACTCACTTTCTCTCTGTAAAGTAAGGGGGAGGTGCGGGGCCGGCACTGCTAATTAGGGGTGACATGATGTTTATGTAACCTCCATGCTTCCCAAACCAGACACAATTACGGGCCCCTGGTCCCACTGACCCCGGCCCCAGCCCACTGTGGAACCACACAGCACTGCCCCTCTGTCCTAGGCAGGACCCAGGCTGGTCACAGGGCAGGGGGAGGGGAGTGAGCCAGAGTTCAGTCTCTTTAACAGCTCTCTCTGACGGGAGCTCTGGAGCTGTAATACAAAGTGACGGCCACTTCAGTGCAGAGCCCCCCAATTTCCGCCAGGACTCTATGGCAGGGGAAGGGGGAGAAGGCTGGGGCAGGGGTGGTAGACTTGTTGTGGCCCAGTGTGTGAGAGTTAAGGCAGGGGCCTCATTAGAAGGCTTTACTGCACTCTGAGGCCCTCATTACCCCCCCACCCCCCGCCACCTCCCACATACACACACACTAACCACTTACTTCAAAACACACCATCAAAAAGAGGTAGTTCTTTCAATTCAAGCATCCATTTTAAACACAAGTTATATTAATAACTCAGAGAGATGTTTTTAAGCATTATTGTTTGACTGACTACAGGATGCAACCTACTAGTATTGCATGCTGCTTTAAAAACAAATCTGATTAAAATGTGTTGAAATGTGCTGTATGAGGCCCATATAGTGTATCCCACAGAATGCATAACTGTTTCTTCCTTTTCAATGCCTTTTATCTTACATGCATCTCTGCAAACTTCCTCGCTTGAATCATAGTGAGTCACATCCACGTAAGAACTTAAGTAGGAGGGAGAAGTTTTATATGTCCACTTTAATAATCCACAGTAACACAGGGCCTTGGGGAGCTCAGTCATAGAAGGCCAGTCAGATGAGAGATGACAGGCACTTACTCATACTGCCAACAGGACACAAAGCCCTGGCGTAGATAAAGCCTGTAGCCCGTATCCCCGCTCATCAGTGCTCAGGCAGCACAGCCTGGCACACCAAATGATGCGTCTCATACAGACAATTAAAGAGCAAATCAATTCTGCTGCTTGGATTAAATAATGGAGGCGCAGTCATTTACAACCACAAAGCACACCGTGGAAAACATGCACGGTTACCATAGTTACAGGGGACATTGATTGCAGCATGTTTCTCCAAGATCCCACAGATGAAAAAGTTAGGCCAATCACAAACAGACCTGTTTTTCATTAGAGGTTATTATTCACTGAAAATACAATGGCTTCTTACTAATCTTCCCATTACTATTTTGGGTGCAGTTTTTAAGGCAGCTCGTAGAGGGCATGAGGATCATAGTGAATTCAAGGCTTATTACCAAAGACTTCATAAACTTAATAAGTAACACTAGAACTGAGTGGCTGGATGAAGCAAGGGCCTGAGATGTTAGGACTGCAATCACCACGCAGAAGTCAGGGGAGACAGGAGGGAGTGTAGTGCTCACTACGCTGAGCTACTCTGTCTGAGAGCCCTGATGAGGTCACACTCTGAGGACCAACAGGCCATCAAACCCTGCCTGTGACGTCATCAACAATCCTTTCACTCCTGTTTAAGAACAAATATGCATACTTCCTCCACACTAAAGGAATATTGTGCGTGTGTGTGTGTGTGTGTGTGCCTGCGAGAGAGACATAGAGAGCATAAGGAAGAGTGTACTCACCAGCCTGGTTGGTTGTGATGTTGACGGAGGAGTACTGTGGTGAGTAGGGGCTCTGCTCGGAGACCCCATTGACGGCCTGTACCTCGAAGGTGTACTGTGTATGCGCCAGCAGGTCACTGATGTAAACACGGGGCTCTGTCAGACCCAGCTGGCGGGGTACAAACTGGACATTGTCCCCACAGCGTGTGCAGCCTCCCCGGCCCCCTCCACAGCTCTTACAGATGATGTTGAAGACCACATCCTCACGGCCACCTGACTCCCTAGGAGGCTGCCACTCCAGTATCAGAGACGTCTCGTTCACGATAGACAGAACGTTCTGAGGAGCCGACGGCACCGCTGGAAACACACAGACAAGAGACAGTCAACTGAGATGGTTTCTGTTTGGAATGTGAGAAGCATTTACAGTAGTCTCATACACTACATTACCAAAAGTATGTGGTCGCCTGCTCTTCGAAATATTTCATTCCAAAATCATGGGCATTAATTTTAAGTTTGGTCCCCCCCTTTGCTGCTATAACAGCCTCCACTCTTCTGGGAAGGCTTTCCACTAGATGTCGGAACATTGCTGCAGGGACTTGCTTCCATTCAGCCACAAGAGCATTAGTGAGGTCGGGCACTGATGTTGGATGATTAGGCCTGGCACACAGTCGGCGTTCCAATTCATTCCGAAGGTGTTTGATGGGGTTGAGGTCAGGGCTCTGTGCAGACCAGTCAAATTCTTCCACACTGATCTCGACAAACCATTTCTGTAGGACCTCGCTTTATGCACGGTGGCATTGTCATGCTAAAACACGAAAGGGCCTTCCCCAAACTGTTGCCACAAAGTTGGGTGCACAAAATCGTCAAGAATGTCATTGTATGCTGTAGGATTAAGATTTCCCTTCACTGGAACAAAGGGGCCTAGCCCAAACCATAAAAAAACAGCCCCAGACCATTATTCCTCCTCCACCAAACATTACAGTTAGCACTATGCATTCTGGCAGGTAGTGTTCTCCTGGCATTTGGCAAATGCAGATTCATCCGTTGGACTGCCAGATGGTGAAGCGTGATTCATCACTCTAGAGAATGTGTTTCATTGCGCTGACATTGCTTCCAGAGGCAGTTGGGAACTCGGTAGTGAGTGCTGCAACTGAGGACAGACGTGCTATGTGCTTCAGCACTCGGCGGTGCCGTTCTGTGAGCTTGTGTGGCCTACCACTTTGCGGCTGTGCCATTTTTGCTCCTAGATGTTTCCACTTCACAATAACAGCACTTGCAGCTCCAGCAGGGCAGAAATTTGACGAACTGACTTGTTGGTAAGGTGGCATCCTATGGCGGTGCCATGTTGAAAGTCACTGAGCTCTTCAGTAAGGCCATTCTACTGCCAATGTTTGTCTATGAAGATTGCATGGCTGTGTGCTCGATTTTATACACCTGACAGCAACGGGTGTGGCTGAAATAGCCGAATCCACTAATTTGAAGGGGTGTTCGTACTTTTGTATATATAGTGTATGTGGAGTGTGGTTTGTCTACAGATTTAAGGTGTAAGAAAAACTAATGGACTCAATGTACTCTAGTTAGTTCAAAAGAACTACTTCATGACATTTAATTCAGATGTTGGCAGGGGAATTAAGTTTCTTGTGTCCTTGGAGTTGTTGAGGGTAGGAATACCAGAGCCAGTATCACTCTACTCAAATAACCCTTTCACTGGAGGAGAGAGAACCCACACTCCCACAAATACAGTACAGTCTCTTTGAGGTCTTTGCCTGGTATGCTCAACTAAATCCTTCCCCCAGGAAGCCCATTTAAACACACTGGACATCAACATGAAGATAGGATGACTTTTCATGTCCATGTTGTCACATATTTGTTTCAATCTGTTGGTTATGTATGGCAGAGCATCATACATACTGCAGGACAGAGAAAGTGACTGTTGCTCATACACAACCACTACTTATAGAGGTATTACTGGTTGAAAGTAACATTCCCCATGGCATCACATTTGACTGACAGCCCAAACAAACACACAATGAGTACTGTTTATCTTTTACGGGCATGTGCAGCTAATTAGGGAGGATGCCCTCTCCAGGGCTAATGAGATAAACAACAAAATTCCCCCTGCCCATAAACTCGTAAACCTGAATTGATCACTTATTTAACCGCCCTTTTAATTGGCTCCCATTAACAGACCTCCAGGCCTGGAGCAGTGCCCATCGAGGCCCTCTGTGTGTGTGTCTCTCTCTCTCTCGCTCTCTCTCTCTCTCTCTCTCTCTCTCTCTCTCTATCTCTCTCTCTCTCTCTCTCACGCAAAACAGCCTCCCAAACATCGTCTCTTTCCTGGGGAGGGCTGGAATGGGCGGCTAATGGCCCCTGTTAGCTTGAGGGCCACTCAGATGGGCCCGTTTCCCTCCTTTTAATCATCCCGGGCCTGCTGCGTTTAATACCAGCGACGTGACGCTGCTTTCTCATTCACAACAGCTGCTCTGTTCCCAGAGCCGGGCTTATGCAAATCTCCTTTGTTGGAGGCGCTCAAATATTTCTGTCCCTCTCCCTTTCACAGAGGAGGGAAGGAGAAAAAAAATCAGCCACGGTTGTGAAAGGAGCTCTCTCTCTCTCTCTCTCTCTCTCTCTCTCTCTCTCTCTCTCTCTCTCTCTCTCTCCTCTCTCTCTCTCTCTCTCTCTCTCTCTCTCTCTCTCTCTCTCTCAGCACACTATATATACTGCATATTCCTCTCTCTCCCTCTCTGTGTTCATGTCTTCCCCTTAATCTTTATCCCGCTTGTGTTCTCTTTCTCTTTTCTTAGACCCTCCGTTAACCACAAATTCAAATGGCTTCATTGGCATGACAAGAGGAATCTAGGCCTAGTCTATTTTCCCTGTCTGTCCCACTACAATGCTGCATGGCCTGGCCCAGTAACCTCTGCTCTGGCTGAGGGCAGCAGGGCTCTGTGATGTGAGGTGGGGAGGCTGGCCTATGTGTTTTGGGCCAGACCTGTTGGCAGTGCTGGGTGTATGTGAGGGACTGCTCTCTGACAGGCCTCCTCTGTTTCTGCTCAGAGAGGCTCTGGTGTCCTTTGATCTTTGATTCCTCTCAGTTCCTCAGGACCAGGGTGTGAAATTAAAAGAGTGTGTTTGTGTGTGTGTGTGTGTTGGTCGATAGTACATACTTGTGCAGGGCATCTGGAAGGGATCTGAGTCAGTGCGATAGTAACCGTTGCGGCACACACAGTTAGTGGCTCCTTCGTTGGTGGTGCGGCTGTTGATTGGACACTGCATGCAGGATACATCACCCTGTATAGGCTTGAAGAAGCCTGATGGACAAGCTGGGATAAAAACAGAAGAGAGAGAGAGAGAGAGAGAGAGAGATGAGATATGAACATATCCCCATTTACATACTGTATTTCATGTTTGGTCAGTTTTATTCCCTGTTTGGCTTCATCTCACTTTACGAGACATGCGGTCCAGAGACCACAATGCAAAAGAGACAAACACTGATCACAGTTGAGCAAAAATATATATTAGTGCATCCTCCTCGCATGTGAGGGTTTCTCTGTGGAGATGACAACATAACATGTACAGTACTGTGTTTTACTTTAATTATTCAGCGTGCTCACAGTACACTAATTGCCTGAGACTCTCTGGAGTGGTCTACTTCCTGTTAAGTGCTCTTTAAAGGTCCTCTACTCTTGCTGGGAGAGTGGCAGGAAAACTTACAGCCATGGTTAGGGGTGGTGATCACACACTACTGTAACAAAACTGTGTGTGTGTGTGTGTGTGTGTGTGTGTGTGTGTGTGTGTGTGTGTGTGTGTGTGTGTGTGTGTGTGTGTGTGTGTGTGTGTGTGTGTGTGTGTGTGTGTGTGTGTGTGCGCATGTGCGCATGTGTGTGCGTGTTTGTGCGTGTGTGTGCATGCGTACGCATGTAAAAAGCAGTCAAGCACTACCATTTACAGTGAAACTCACTCTCCCTGAAATCCTCTTCATCCTTACCTCAGTTACCCCCACTCCCGCCACACACACACACACACACACACACACACACACACACACACACACACACACACACACACACACACACACACACACACACACACACACACACACTGTGGAACCCTTCCCAGAATGCACAGCAGCCCCTGCTCTAGCACCATGTCAAGAGCTGTTTGTGTACTGGGGCCAAACCAGCTGAGGTTGGTATAGCTTGAGATAATCACCACCCACCTCCCTCCCTGTCTCCCCATCCGTAAAATGAGGAAATGGAGTATTGTGGGGACTCGCTACGAGCTAAAGTCATACATGAAGAATCCACACACAGGAGATGCCACACTCATGAATGACCTTCACAAAGTTATGAATGTCCTTATGCCAATGCTAGCTGAGAACTACCCTGTGATACATTATGTAACATTGGGATTGCAAAAAAAAACATCTGGAGGGATCCTTATCCTGTTGAATACTCTGCACCATAACCCATCTCACAAACTCTCACTATGTTCCATATCTAGGAATAATAAAACCGTCATTTCCCTATCATCCCTGGTCTGAGCTGCCAATTACAGCTGGATTAAAGTGTGTGTCATATGGAAACGTCTGCAGCTGGAACTTTATTTGGAGAAGGTCAAATCACAAGGCAGGATAAGTCTGGGTTCAATCCCACTGTTTATACTAGGAAGACATATACCAGTTCCCAGTGACCATGCTGGAACACCATGCTGGAGCAGGATTACTGCTCTTTTCCAATCCCAACTCCCCACAAACTCCCTGGAAAACACATCTCAATCATCATCCTCTGTCCAAAACTGCTGCACACACTAGAGCACTGCTGTGCTTTAGTAGCCCAATCCCTGGCCCTGGCCCATCAAACTCAGATTCCCTCGAAAAAAGTGTCACACACACAGAGGAACATTTTCAGTGACGCTGATGCATCCTGTGGAAAGATCATTGTCATAAACATCAGCCGCAGGAAGCAGTATTAGGGATAAAACGGAGGAAATCTGATCAAGCTCTTCAATAAATATTAGTCTCAATATATTTTTCTTCTCCTGTGACTGATGGGGGAAAGTGACCTGGTACAGAGTGAAACATGAGGCCAGCACATTCACACTGCCAGTCACCAGAGTCACTGAATGAGGCCCCAGCTACAGATCTGTGGATTGGGACTGAGACTAAAGAACACAGTGGTCTATGGCAGTGAAGAGCTCAGAGGAGCGCCACCAAAGAAAATAGCAGAAAGAGCTAGCAAGAGGTAAAGGGGAAGGGGTGGAGCAGAGGAGAGAAGAAGAGAAAGACAGAAGGCAGTAGGCGGCGCTTAGGTTTGAGTAATGGGTGTTTAGGGCAAGCATGTTTTATATGGAAGAGGGAGTTGGGAAGGGGGCACAGTGTCAACAACTAGGCCTATTGTCTATTGTTTGGTAGCCAGATATGGCCAGGTATGGCTTTTTCTGTCTTTATTGTTCCTACTGTCCTGTAGCGTCCATGACAAGAGACAGAGAGATAGAGAGACTGACAGACAAAGACACAGACAGACTGACAGAGAAACAGACAGACCAGGCTGTGTTAGGTGTGGGGCTCAGCTTGTCACCACCAGGCCCTTATATCTTTTTTTTGGGGGGGGGGGGGGGATTCCACCAGTCTTTCAAGAGGCTGTGTTGGAGGGCTGGGGCGCTGCTCGGTGTCAGATGTAGCCTGTGGACAAGTACATAGCTCTGATTAAAAAGCAGATCAGCGCTTTGATTCCCTCCTCACTCAGATTGGTACTGTTGAGCTGTTTGATCACAATCTCCCTCGTATCGCTCAGTCAACATGCAATGGCTAAAGCCTTATTATGATGCAGCTTCAGACATCCCTCTGGCAAGGGGAGGTAATAATGAGGGGAATATTCATTCCTGGAGTTTTATTTTCCCTCCTTTTATTCTTTTAAAATATATGTCTCTATTAATATCCTTAAATAAATAAGCACGTTTTCTCAGCTTTCTGGATTTTGACAGAAGTGATGAAACACTGCATTAAGTCAAGAAGAAAAGGCGCACAGAAACATTCTAATGGAATTTATAAACACTTCAGATTTAATTTAGTGTCAGCTGTGTCAAAGGGTCCAGATCACCTCAAAGTGGTTCCAGGCACACGCCAAGAAAGGAAAAGCTTGGCTGTCACATCTCAATGACTGCTGTTCTCCAGAGCAGAGGCAACACAGTGACTGGCAAGAGTCCAACCCTTTCTGTCTGTGTTATGAACTTTAATAACACATCCTGACATAAAGAATTTATTTGGGAGTACTGTTGACTCACTGTATAAAAAGGGTATTGTGAGAGGTAAGTCCTCCGTGCCAGGGAGCCAGTCAGGTTTTACAGCTGGTAATTTGCTGGTTGTTTCAAAGTCTTCCCGGAAGTTTCAGCCAGGCAAATTTATGTTAATGGTAAGAGAGAACCTGCAGCTCAGAGCCACTGTATCCAGCCTAGTCTGTGTGAAAAGGTGGGGCTCCATTGTTTTCAGTGGCAGTGCCGATGATGAAGCCAGCCACTCTACTGGAAGCATTCTGAGCTGACAGTGCATCTGGCTTCTCCAGCTCAGTTTGAACACACACACACACAAGCACACACACGTGCACGTACAGACACATACAGTACATGCACACACATGTACACAAACGCACTGACGCACACACACACACACACACACACACACACACACACACACACACACACACACACACACACACACACACAGAAATATATGCAGGCAGCACAGCAGCAGAACGGTGTGCCCAGACAGTCAGGAAGAACCCAAACAAAGGCTGGGCATTTGACATTTCCATCATGGCTGTCTGAGCTGTGCAGTGCCTCACCATGGCCAGGGAATCATCTGGCTGATAACAGCCACTAATCCAGCCAGAGGCATGTCTATTGAGAGAAACCCATGACCTGTTCCACACCTCTCCCGTCCCCGTCCCCGTCCCCCAGCAACCCCGCCCGACAGAGAGGTCCTTTGTCCACACCCCCCACGCCCTCTCCTGTTTCCCCATTCCTCCTATTCAGCTGCTTCAAAACCAGCCCCCAAAAATGCTGAATTTAATGAAAGAAGCATTCAAAAAGAGACAAGGGAGAGAAAGGGGTAAGGTGTGTGTGCGTGTGTGCGTGTTCATTACGTGTGAGTGCGAAAGACAAAAGGCTGGAGGGGAAAGAACTGGAGGTGTGAGGTTTTGTTAGCGCAGCAGAAAAAAAGTGCTGAAAGCTGTGAAAATGGGCAGAGTCACAGGGCTTCTCTGTGTGGACGTTTTCTATTGTCACAGAGAGAGAGGGCCACTGTAGGGAGCGATGGGCTTGGTCGTCATGGCACTTCTGCTTTCTGTTTACTGTCTGTCTACTGTATAAACAATTTGGATCACTGGGAAAAATAGATCAGATGTTATCCCTTAATAAGGATAGACCATAAAGAGAGAGGGGCTGTTTTGTACCATACTCAGTGTCCGATGAAGGAGCAAATCAGATCCAAATTAGAAGAGCAAAAACTGTTAGCTATAATATGGACAGCGAATACACTTGTACTGTTCTGAATCCTGAGATGTTTACTCTGCAGTGGTCACATGTGAGGAGGAGCTAACCTTGTGATGGGCCAGCCAGCTGTGCAAGTCATGGCCACAAGTTAACCTAAGGAGAGCATCCATATTGTAGGTAGGGTGTGTAGGTAAAGCCAGTCTGGCCCCTTCATGCCGACCCTTCGATAGGGAACACACTTCTATTTGGCTGAGCAGTGACACACAGGGCCCCAGAATTCAATTAGGGCCTGGGCCGCGCCAGCTAATTCAATCAGGGCGGTGTGAAAGCAATTAGACGACTGGCATTCGCTTCACCCCACACACAGGCACAAATTAGATATTCACTTCCCTCTCTAGGTTTCCCTGTCTGATGCAATTAGCGTGCCTGTATCTCGGCGTGGCTCGCACTGGGGAGCAGGGTGTGAGGGTGACCAATGACCTACTGGGCGTAAATTAAGCTTCTCTCCACCTCCTGGACAGGACAGGAACACTTCCTGTGTGAGTAAGTCGGACGCCCACTTGCACTACTAAGGAGAGGAGAGGGCTGGACTTCACAGTGATTCAGAGGCTGGGGTCAGAACAGCAGCCTTCACTGGTTGTGCAGTCCCCTCAAGGCCCAGTGAGTGATGTCTGCTTTCATCTTACATTCTATCCATGTGTGTGAAGACTGCACATGTATGTAAGTCTATGTTGTCGTTGTGTATTAATTATGCATGAATGTGTGTGTGTGAGTGTGTGTGTGTATCTGCAGAAGGATCTGGCAGGTGGGAGGTGAGTCATTGTCAGTGCCCCTGCTCTAAGCTATGTTCCTCTACAGTTGTCAGTGAGCTCTCCTCAGACAGCATCCAACCCAAATCCACCCAGCGGGCACCATGGAGACAGATTAGGTGCTACGGCGGAGCCCGTGTGAGCAGGAGATTAGTAGGAAACGTGTGAGACACCTGGGAAATGGCCTCTCAACAGCTGGAGAGGGGAGGGCCCAGGCTCACAATACAGACTAGAAAGCCGGCACATGTCCCAACACACACACACACACACACTAGAGGTCGACCAATTAATCGGAATGGCCGATTAATTAGGGCTGATTTCATGTTTTCATAACAATCCGAAATCGGTATTTTTGGACGCCGATTTGGCCGATTTAAATTATTATTATTTTTTTGTAGACCTTTATTTAACTAGGCAAGTCAGTTAAGAACACATTCTTATTTTCAATGACGGCCTAGGAACGGTGGGTTATCTGCCTTGTTCAGGGGCAGAACGACAGATTTTTACCTTGTCAGCTCAGGGATTCAATCTTGCAACCTTTCGGTTAACTAGTCCAACACTCTAACCACCTGCTTTACATTGCACTCCACGGGGAGCCTGCCTGTTACGCGAATGCAGTAAGAAGCCAAGATATGTTTCTAGCTAGCATTAAACTTATCTTATAAAAAGCAATCAATCAATCATAATCACTAGTTAACTACACATGGTTGATGATATTACTAGTTTATCTAGCCTGTCCTGCGTTGCATATAATCGCTTAGGTACACGTTGCTCCAACCATAAACATCAATGCCTTTCTTAAAATCAATACACAAGTATATATTTTTAAACCTGCATATTTAGTTAATATTGCCTGCTAACATGAATTTATTTTAACTAGGGAAAATGTGTCACTTCTCTTGCAAACAGAGTCAGGGTATATGCAGCAGTTTGGGCCGCCTGGCTCATTGTGAACTGTGAAGACTATTTCTTCCTAACAAAGACAGCCGACTTCGCCAAACGGGGGATGATTTAACAAAAGCGCATTTGCGAAAAAAGCACAATCGTTGCACGAATGTACGTAACCATAAACATCAATGCCTTTCTTAAAATCAATACACAGAAGTATATATTTTTAAACCTACATATTTAGCTAAACGAAATCCAGGTTAGCAGGCAATATTAACCAGGTGAAATAGTGTCATTTTGCGTTCATTGCGCACAGAGTCAGGGTATATGCAACAGTTTGGGCCGCCTGGCTCGTTGCGAACTAATTTGCCAGAATTTTACGTAATTATGACATAACATTGAAGGTTGTGCAATGTAACAGGAATAACGTTTTGTTATCGAGATGATAGTTTCCGGATTCGACCATATTAATTACCTAAGGCTCGTGTTTCTGTGTGTTATTATGTTATAATTAAGTCTATGATTTGATAGAGCAGTCTGACTGAGCGATGGTAGGCAGCAGCAGGCTCGTAAGCATTCATTCAAAATAGCACTTTCGTGCATTTTGCCAGCAGCCCTTCGCAATGCATTGCGCTGTTAATGACTTCAAGCCTGTCAACTCCCAAGATTAGGCTGGTGTAACCGATGTGAAATGGCTAGCTAGTTAGCGGGGTGCGCGCTAATAGTGATTCAAACGTCACTCGCTCTGAGACTTGGAGTAGTTGTTCCCCTTGCTCTACATGGGTAACACTGCTTCGAGGGTGGCTATTGTCGATGTGTTCCTGGTTCGAGCCCAGGTAGGAGTGAGTAGAGGGACGGAAGCTATACTGTTACACTGGCAATACTAAAGTGCCTATAAGAACATCCAATAGTCAAAGGTATATGAAATACAAATTGTATAGAGAGAAATAGACCTATAATTCCTATAATAACTACAACCTAAAACATCTTACCTGGGAATATTGAAGACTCATGTTAAAAGGAACCACCAGCTTTCATATGTTCTCATGTTCTGAGCAAGGAACTTAAACGTTAGCTTTTTTACATGGCACATATTGCACTTTTACTTTCTTCTCCAACACTTTGTTTTTGCATTATTTAAACCAAATTGAACATTTTTCATTATTTATTTGAGGCTAAATTGATTTTATTGATGTATTATATTAAGTTAAAATAAGTGTTCATTCAGTATTGTTGTAATTGTCATTATTACAAATAAAGAAAGAAAGAAATTGGCCGATTAATCGGTATCGGCTTTTTTTGGTCCTCCAATAATTGGTATCGGTGTGGAAAAATCATAATCGGTCGACCTCTAACACACACACACACACACACACACACACACACACACACACACACACACACACACACACACACACACACACACACACACACACACACACACACACACAATGCTGACAGAATGCATTTATAAACAACCCCTGGCCACAGCCCAGAGGACAATTTCAGCTATCTATACATCTCCTAGGTGCCAAATACCAGGCTCAGATGTACTCTGTACCCGAGGCTTGGTATCAGAGGTTTCTCTCACTGGGGCACATTGTACATGAGTACGGCACAAAACAACCCCCACTATAACTTTGGTATGGGTTAGCGTTCAAGGACAAAAGGCACATGGGCCAGGTCTACATAGTAGCTCACTAAAAATAATCTGCTGGTGGATTAAAAATGTTGTAACCTGATAACAGCAGTAAAGTTATTTCCAGAAACCCAACGTCCTCATTCATTATCCCCATTCATTACACATAAGAAACCAACAAACACCTCTGCACACACTTAGACCCTCTCCCCATACCTTATTGTCACATGTGGCAAACATTATCTTTCTCATTCAAACGACATATCCATAGTGTTCCTTGAGTTGGAACACCACACAGTCATAATGATTATCAGGTCATAAATACCCCCAAAATGTATAATCAGCAAAGGGAAAAGTGTCTTAACCACAGTATTTCCATAGTGTCTGATAACTACCATGTGTCAATAGAATGGGGGAAAAGATGAAAGGGAAGAATCTCTGGAGCCATACATGCAGCACAGTAATAATGTCTGGAATTTTCACTGCTGCTTTTTTTCCGTTCCTCATTTTTTTCCACACTGAGAATAAGAACTGAAATGGGGTATGGTAAAATTACAGGCATTTGAGCCGACACAAAAAATTGTGAAGGGTCATTTCATGCAGGCAGATCACTTGACAGCTTGCTCTCTGGAGGGTCCAGGGGGCCAATCAGGTTGAAGGTAGACCCCCGAGCCCCGGCCTCGGTATATGGGGCTGCAGATGGTTGGGGTGTGGCCAGAAAGAGTCAGGCAGACCCCTGTAAAATAATTAATCTCCATTAAAGATGCCCTGTCAACCTCAACCTGCTCCCGCCGCAGCACAGGGCTCCCGCTCCCCTATCTCCCTACTGATAATTAGGATGATCACAAGAAATAGCAAAACAGGAAGATACATACAGCATTGAGATGTAGAGATGACCGTTGCCAAGCACACAAAAACCCATATTTGACACATAGATCCTCAGAAGAAAGACCTTAGATAGGGTTGCAAAGCTACCAGTAGTTTACTAAAGTTATTGGAATCTTCAGTAATTTTGGTAATTAACAGAAAAACTATGGCAATTATCATAACTTTGGTAAGAGAAAATAGGCATATTAATATAAAAAGCATCTAATCAACAATGACATTATTTTCAATTAACTCTGCAACTCGTCCAACTATTGACTTTTATTCACAACTGCCACCAGTTTGACGCCAAAACATTGACAACAAATACAAAATGAAAGGGGAAAATTATTAAAAGTGTGTAAAAAAATATAGAAAGGATATTTCATGCTGAAACCCTCAAATTAAAAAACAATGGTATTCACTAAGTTGACGTTTATATTTATGATAATGTTTTACAGCTTTGCCATTCTGTTTTATTTGAAAATTGCATTAAATGATTTCATATACAGTACCAGTCAAACGTTTGGACACACCTACTCATTCAAGGGTTTTTCTTTATTTCTACAGTTTTCTACATTGTAGAATAATAGTGAAAACATCACAACTCTGAAATAATACATATGGAATCATGTAGTAAACAAAAAAGTGTTTAAAAAAATCTAAATATATTTTATATTTGAGACTCTCTTGGCATTCTCTCAACCAGCTTCATGAGGTAGTCACCTGGAATGCATTTCAATTAACAGATGTGACTTGTTAAAAGTACGTTTGTGGAATTTCTTTCCTTCTTAATGCGTTTGAGCCAATCAGTTGTGTAGTGACAAGGTAGGGTTGGTAAACAGAAGATAGCCCTATTTGGGAAAAAAACATGTCCAAATTATGGCAAGAACAGTTTAAATAAGCAAAGAGAAACAACAGTCCATCTTTACTTTAAGACATGAAGGTCAGTCAATCCGCCACAGGAATGGAAGACCCAGAGTTACCTCTGCTGCAGAGGATAAGTTCATTACCAGCGTCAGAATTCGGCAAATAACTGCACATCAGATGGCAGTCCAAATAAATGCTTCACAGAGTTCAAGTAACAGACACATCTCAACATCAACTGTGCTGAGTGAATCAGGACTTCATGGTCAAATTGCTGCAAAGAAACCACTACTATATGACATCAATAAGAAGAAGAGACTTTATTGGGCCAAGAAACACAAGCAATGTACATTAGACCGGTGGAAATCTGTCCTTTGGTCTGATGAGTCCAAATTGGAGATTTTTGGTTCCAACCGCCGTGTCTTTGTGAGACGCAGAGTAGGTGAACGGATAATCTCCGGATGTCTGGTTCCCACTGTGAAGCATGGAGGAGGATGTTTGATGGTGTGGTGCATGCTGGTGATACAGTTGGTGATTTATTTAGAATTCAAGGCACACTTAACCAGCATGGCTACCACAGCATTCTGCAGTGATATGCCATCCCATCTGGTTTGAGCTTAGTGAGACTACCATTTGTTTTTCAACAGGACAATGACCCAAAACAAACCTCCCCAGGCTCCTTAAGGGATATTTGACCAAGAAGGAAAGTAATGAAGTGCTGCATCAGATGACCTGGCCTCCACAATAACCCGACCTCAACCCAACTGAGATGGTTTGGAATGAGTTGGACAGCAGAGTGAAGAAAAAGCAGCCAACAAGTACTCAGCATATGTGGGAACTCCTTCAAGACTGTTGGAAAAGCATTCTAGGTGACTACCTCATGAAGCTGGTTGAAAGAATTCAAAGAGTGTGCAAAGCTGTCATCAAGGCAAAGGGTGGCTACTTTGAGGAATCTAAAATATAAAAAACTTTTTGGGTTACTACATGATTCCATATGTGTTATTTCATAGTGTTGATGTCTTCACTATTATTCTACAATGTAGAAAATAGTACAAATAAAGAAAAACCCTGGAATGAGTAGGTGTGTCCAAACTGTTGACTGGTACTGTAGGTGTTACTCCTCCCCAGCTCCTTATAGTCACTGATGTTGTCAGTGGTAAGGAGGACAAAAGAGTCTGCTCCTGTCTTTATCCACACAAGGCATTTCAGACAGGTGCTAAAAGGAGTTACTGTATTCATCATCTCTACTGGCTTTGTACTGCAACACTTCACACTGTGAATGGGGTTACATAAAGCACATAGCTGTATCTCCCAGACTGATTCAACGCGGCTTCACTCAGCACTGCATGCTACCATGATTAAGAGAGTCATGGTGGCTATTGTACTTGGAGTGTTACAGTGATCCAGGATGGGGAGAAAAAAATTACTTTCTCCATCAGCACTTGAACGCAAATTCTTTGTTGAGAATTTGAGACGTAAGGGACAAGTAAGAAACGGGACGATGTAGGAGTGATCTCGTGTCAGAATTTCTCCTGTCATTGTGAGGGGGACAAAAAACATGGACACATACCCTTATACACCCCCTCCCATGGGAACTGCTTACCTGCCAATACTCAGGACACACCCAACAACATGGGGATTAGGGTTGTATAAAACAGTTGGTCATGACATTTCCCCCTTACTGGAACAGTAATATCTTGGATGATGAAATCATGCTTTTTTCTTTATGAAATGTATCGCGCCTCTGGGATAGGGGGAAGGGAAGGCAGACAGCGTGCACACACACACATGCAAACACATACAAACACATATAAGCACACACACACACACACACACACACACACACACACACACACACACACACACACACACACACACACACACACACACACACACACACACACACACACACACACACACACACACACACACACACACACAAACACAGACCATGCTATGATTCCTAGGTTTATTTTAGGGAGTATGTGTGTCTCTACTCCACTATCCATATCAATGTGTTTGGAGTCTTTATGAGTTTTGACGGCGACTGTTAGAGCCCTGGCCCCTAAACTCCCAAATGTACCCTTTTCTCAAGGACAGGCTGTTGCCTGGGAAACAGGAGCTCCTGTCATGGAGGACCTCACCGTTCCGCATGCTGCACCTAGAGCTTTGAGCTGTGATCTGAGACACTGTCTAGAACAGTAGGAGGAGGAGGAGGAGGAGGAGAAGGAGCACCTCCTGCAGACAACCATGGTGTTAAAGTGGAACGGACAGCATTTTAACAACATGAAATAGTATTAACATTTGTTCATATACACCCCCAGAAAGAATATGATGCCTTTGTTGTTATTTTCTGACAACCAAGCACTCATTTTCACATTTTCATACATTCAGAGAATGTTTGGGAATGACATAGAGTAAGGCATTTGTGAAAACTCTATAGCAATATAGAGTGGGAAAGCAGCCGTACGTTTGGACAATTAATAGACACTGCAGTAAATAAAACCTAATAAAAACAACTGTCATGTCCAGGACCGGAGTCTACACAGACCAGTGTGCTATAGCCAATCAGAGTTACAATAGGCCAATATGCAAATAAGCATTTACCACATAGGCAGACCCCTGTAGCGACTTTTCTTGGTAAAAGATTCCAGCGACAAATTCAGCTCCTTAAACGGGCCTCCCATTATTCACTTTGAACTGGACTGTGTATTTAGAGGCAGTAGCAACACCCGACTTTAGATTATTAGAAAGCATTCACCAAAAGCCATAAATACACCTGAATAGATTATTGCAATTATGTAAATCCCACGGGTGTCCTCTTACATTTGGAAACTTTACGTTCCTATCGATCAAACAACCATGAAATGCTAACTCTCCCTCAGTTGCCTATGCACATCAACAACAACAAAATCAACAACTAATGTTAGCCTAAGCGAGATTAACTAAAATCTAACGAGGGAACAGTAGATAAACCCTCTCAAACTTTGTCAGTTGGCCATCAAAACTGCACTCATAAACGATATGGAATAGTAGTCTGCTCGCCCTGCAGCTTGCCTGCCAATGCATGCTTGTCCCAACCCACGTTTTAACAAATGAATGGGAACTTGCCTGCCTACCCGCCCATTTGATAGATGCCAAATACATTTGATTGACAACTAAGAGATACGCTAACTGTGGATAACAGAAAAACTATATGGGGGAGGGGGGAAGTTGTCAACTTACCCACTCGTCCAATGACAACATCCTCCCAGCAGCAGCAAACATTAGGCTCCAGGTTTTTAGCTTGCTAAATAAATAGGGACAAAAATAAATAAGCTAGCCCATTAGCCACATTATGAATTGACTTGTGATCATTGCCCTTACTAATTTGATTGTATTGACATTCCAGGCCTTGGTTACATTTGTCAGTTTTTGTCCAACATATTGAGTCATTGTAACTGAAACAGTGCATCCCAAATGGGTGGAGGCAGAAAACAATGTACCAGACCAGCTGTGATTTACAACCTGATAGCAATATTTGTTGGACTACCAAGAAATGTCTTGGTGAATTATATTAATCATGCATTCAACTGCATCCATCTATTCTGCCTTACTCTACGTCATGGACTATTTTTGTCAAATATAACCTATTTTTAAAACATCTTATAAAGTTGGTTTGAAGCAAAACTGGGAATTTGATATTTTGACTGATATTATGATTGTCTGTTTCATATCTGCAAAGTAGTTAAAACACTGTCAGTTCCACTTCAACGTGTACATGACAATAAGAGGATTCTTTGAATTCCAGTCAATGATTTGTTGATTGAAATCATCCGTATCAAAATCACTGGGCAGTATTTTTTCACCTAGCACAAAACAACTAATCCCCGGATGGCTGTGGGTATCCCGGGTAGGTGAGAAGCATGCAGTGAGAGATCTTTTGTTGCCCAGAGACAGATGCAGGGAATAGCTGACAGAGGCTGTCTCTACTGTGTGCATGGAGGAGGGGAGGAGGGGCCTGTCTCTCTCTCTCTCTCTCTCTCTCTCTCTCTCACTCACTCACTCACTCACTCACTCACTCACTCACTCACTCACTCACTCACTCACTCACTCACTCACTCACTCACTCACTCACTCACTCACTCACTCACTACTCCCTCTCTCTCTCTCTCTCTCTCTCTCTCTCTCTCTCTCTCTCTCTCTCTCTCTGTCTCTCCCTCTGTCTCTCTCTCCCTCTCTCTTTCCCTCTCTCGCTCCATCCAGACAAAGCCAGTGAGCAGTACTAGTCCGGCCCTTAGTGACAGAGGCTCCCCAAGGTGGGGTCTGCATGATGGACAGGAGGCATAAAGGGACTGTGTTGCCCGTCACTGGAGACAAGGAGGCAACATGGGGTAATGGGATTGGGGGGGGGGGGGGGGGGCATTGCAGGGAGCAGCTGGCATTGTCCCTGTGTAGCCCTCTGATGTACCCACACACGTACAAGCACATACACACACACATGCCACACACACACATGCACAGTAAGATAAACATCATCATTTACGAAACCCTGGGTATCATATTCATAATCTGTGTCTCATATCTAAAGCCTCCTATCCCTGGAGTGTATTTATTAGAGATGATATCACTTCTGACCACAAGGATTTAATGAGACGATGGGGAGTCTGAATTCTATTATCCATTCAATCTTCAACAGAAAAAACAACAGCTGCAGCGAGCCCACCTAGTCACACACACATACGTATGTCCCATAATGTTTTTTAAATATACACAGTACTAGTCAAAAGTTTGGACACACCTACTCATTCAAGGGTGTTTCTTTATTTTTACTATTTTCTACATACGTAGTAACCAAAAAAAGTGTTAAACAAATCAAGATTCTTCAAAGAGATTCTTCAATGTAGCCACCTTTTGCCTTGATGACAGCTTTGCACACTTTTGGCATTCTCTCAACCAGCTTCATGAGTTAGTCACCTGGAACGCATTTCACTTAACAGGTGTGCCTTGTTAAAAGTTAATTTGTGGAATTTCTTTCCTTAATGCGTTTGAGCCAATCAGTTGTGCTGTGACAAGGTAGGGGTGGTATACAGAAGATAGCCCTATTTGGTAAAAGACCAAGTCCATATTATGGTAAGAACAGCTCAAATAAGCAAAGAGAAACGACAGTCCATCATTACTTTAAGACATGAAGGTCAGTCATCCAGAAAATGTCAAGAACTTTAAAAGTTTCTTCAAGTGCAGTCATTAAAACCATCAAGCGCTATGATGAAACCTGGCTCTCATGAGGACCGCCACAGGAAAGGAAGACCCAGAGTTACCTCTGCTGCAGAGGATAAGTTCATTAGAGTTAACTGCACCTCAGATTGCAGCCCAAATAAATGCTTCACAGAGTTCAAGTAACAGAACATCAACTGTTCAGAGGAGGATGCGTGAATCAGGCCTTCATGGTCGAATTGCTGCAAAGAAACCACTACTATAGGACACCAATAAGAAGAAGAGAGCAATAGACATTAGAGCAGAGGAAATCTGTCCTTTGGTCAGATGAGTTCAAATTTGAGATTTTTGGTTCCAACCGCCGTGTCTTTGTGAGACACAGAGAAGGTGAACGGATGATCTTTGCATGTGTGGTTCCCACCATGAAGCATGGAGGAGGAGGTTTGATGAAGCTGGTTGAGAGAATGCCAAGAGTGTGCAAAGCTGTCATGAAAGCAAAGGGTGTCTACTTTGAATAATCTATTCTTTGGTTACTACATGATTCCATAGGTGTTATTTCATAGTTTTGATGTCTTCACTATTATTCTACAATGTAGAAAATAGTAGAAATAAAGAAAAACCCTGGAACGAGGTGTGTCCAAACTTTTGACTGGTACTGTACAGTCGTGGCCAAAAGTTTTGAGAATGACACAAATACTAATTTTCACAAAGTTTGCTGCTTCAGTGTCTTTAGATATTTTTGTCAGATGTTACTATGGAATACTGAAGTATAATTACAAGCATTTCATAAGTGTCAAAGGCTTTTATTGACATTTACTTGAAGTTGATGTAAAGAGTCAATATTCGCAGTGTTGATCCTTCTTTTTCAAGACCTCTGCAATCCGCCCTGGCATGCTGTCAATTAACTTCTGGGCCACATCCTGACTGATGGTAGCCAAGTCTTGCATAATCAATGCTTGGAGTTTGTCAGAATTTGTGGGGTTTTGTTTGTCCCCCCGCCTCTTGAGGGTTGACCACAAGTTCTCAATGGTATTAAGGTCTGGGGAGTTTCATGGCAATGGAACCAAAATATCGATGTTTTGTTCCACGAGCCACTTAGTTATCACTTTTGCCTTATGGCAAGGTGCTCCATCATGCTGGAAGAGGCATTGTTCATCACCAAACTGTTCCTGGATGGTTGGGAGAAGTTGCTCTCGGAGGAAGTGTTGGTACCATTCTTTATTAATGGCTGTGTTCTTAGACAAAATTGTGAGTGAGCCCACTCCCTTGGCTGAGAAGCAACCCCACACATGAATGGTCTCAGGATGCTTTACTGTTGGCATGACACAGGACTGATGGTAGTACTCACCTTGTCTTCTCCGGACAAGCTTTTTTCCGGATGCCCCAAACAATCGGAAAGGGGATTCATCAGAGAAAATTTCTTTACCCCAGTCCTCAGCAGTCCAATCCCTGCACCTTTTGCAGAATATCAGTCTGTCCCTGATGTTTTTCCTGGAGAGAAGTGGCTTCTTTGCTGCCCTTCTTGACACCAGGCCATCCTCCAAAAGTCTTCGCCTCACTGTGCGTGCAGATGCACTCACACCTGCCTGCTGCCATTCCTGAGCAAGCTCTGTACTGGTGGTGCCCCAATCCCACAGCTGAATCAACTTTAGGAGACGGTCCTGGCGCTTGCTGGACTTTCTTGGGCGCCCTGAAGCCTTCTTCACAACAATTGAGCCGCTCTCCTTGAAGTTCTTGATGATCCGATAAATGGTTGATTTAGGTGCAATCTTACTGGCAGCAATATCCTTGCCTGTGAAGCCCTTTTTGTGCAAAGCAATGATGACGGCACGTGTTTCCTTGCAGGTAACCATGATTGACAGGGGAAGAACAATGATTCCAAGCACCACCCTCCTTTTGAAGCTTCCAGTCTGTTATTCGAACTCAATCAGCATGACAGAGTGATCTCCAGTCTTGTCTTCGTCAACACTCACATCTGTGTTAACGAGAGAATCACTGACATGATGTCAGCTGGTCCTTTTGTGGCAGGCCCGAAATTCAGTGGAAATGTTTTTGGGGGGATTCAGTTCATTTGCATGGCAAGGACAGACTTTGCAATTAATTGCAATTCATCTGATCACGCTTCATAACATTCTGGAGTATATGCAAATTGCCATCATACAAACTGAGGCAGCAGACATTGTGAAAATTAATATTTGTGTCATTCTCAAAACTTTTGGCCACGACTGTATATATATTTTAAGTCGTGGCTGTGATTTGATGTATTTCATGTAGAGTATTTCAACAAACAGAGGTTCCCTGTCCACCTATCCCTCAACCCCCTGTGTTTTATGACTGGTTGATAAATACTGACACACCTGTACAGTTTATACATATCATTTTGAAGTATTATGTTGGCAAGGAACCATCATGGCCTTTTTGCAGAGCCAATCCAGTTCTCAATCATGGACTAACAACTTTCAGGAATCAACCCGTTCTTGCCTGTACTTGATATTGCATGCATAATGTCAACACATGATCCAAGTCTCACAGAGCTGAAGAAAAAAGATCCCTAGCGATCCCTAGCGTTTTTCGTCATGAATGTTGTTCTGGAAGCAGCTCTACAGAGTAGTCACTAGCTAGCACAGCCACAAAGTCATAAAATCAGATTTTAAACCTAACACTAACTTTAACCCTAACCTTAACCCTGTCTAACCCTAACCTATTTTCATACATTTTTATAATATAGCCAATTTTTACTTTGCAGCTGGCCTATCTAAGGGGAAATCACTCAATTCTGCCTCCAGGACAAGACTTGTGAAAATAAACATCAACCTGCTATTTCACCACTGCAGAACTCAAAATGTCCCCTATCCTGTGACCCACGTATACTTCATCAGATACAATAAGGCCTGAGGTGGTGTGGTGTATGGCCAATATACTACGGCTAAGGTCTGTTCTTATGAACGACACAACGCGGAGTGCCTGGATACAGCACTTAGCCGTGGTATATTGGCCATATACCACAAACCCCCAAGGTGCCTTATTGCTATTATAAACTGGTTACCAACGTAATTAGAGCAGTACAAATAAATGTTTTGTCATACTCGTGGTATACCACAGCTGTCAGCCAATCAGCATTCAGGGCTCGAACTACACAGTTTATAACTTGAGTGTTAAAAAGATCCACTGATTCATGAAAATGTGTGTCAAAACAAGCCACACAAGAGCAAACCACCAGAACACGATTCCACCTGGTATCTCATCTCACACAAACTCTAAACAAACTGTGCAGCAGGAGACACACACACACACATGCTCTTTAATAATGGCTAGCTTCCCTAGGCCACTACACCTGCGCCTGTCTGAATGGCAGAGGATTGTTCCGAGGTGATTCAGTTGAAAGGTTTAATGGCGCCTATGTAGGGGTGGAATACATTAAATGGCTCAATCATGGATCCAGAGTGAGGTGGCGCCCCAGAACATTTACACTGAATGAATGGATCGAGTAATTAGCCTTTAAACATGTAATTGATTCATCTAAAACAAGGGAAGCCTCTGCTATTCATCTTGGTGCTCTTATTGTCTTCCACCCTCCATGACTATGTCCTTAACCCCGTTACAGAAAGGGGCTAGGCCAGCCGGGCTTCCCTTCATTTGTCCTAATCAATGGAGCCTGTTCAATCCAGACCTGGGGGGTCAGTGAAATTAAGTACCCAGCTCACACTGCAGCGAGTTGGGGCCAACACAGCCTGGGCATGAGGGAGATGAGCATGGCCTTTGTTGCCATGGTAACGCTGGCTAGCCGAGCCACCGCCACTTCTCCCTCCCTGTCCCCTCCTTATTTATTTGGCAGATCCAAAATGGCTGCACAGTGGAACAATGGCACTCCTCCATGACACTGAAGCAAATGTACTCCTAAATGAAATATACACATTTTCACCCTTCATTTTCTCAGCGAGATGATAAAACACTGGTGGAATGGGAGAGGGTGTGTCCTTGTTGGAATTGTTTCCATAGTCTAAACAACCCATATGTCACAGAGTTATGATCCAGAAGTACCATTCCCCAGGGCATAAATAAACAAGATGTATTGTATTGTAGCTATTGATCTAGAGATAAACCACTGCATTAACGGGTTTAATAAATAACCACACACTGCTATAGGACACTGTAGATGGTCAGATATTTCATAATAGAAAGAGTGGGAATGAGCTTCAGACTGGCGTGGAAGCCTCCTTTTGCAGCTGGGTGCCTCAGTGATGGGGGAATGGAGAACTGGGAGTAACCATGCCCAGCAGCCTATCCCATGGCATCACCATGGTGGCAGGTGGTGGACGATGATGTCTATCATCACAAGACAGAATATGTCTCAGCACCGAAACAAACACATTACCTCACCCGACACACACACACACAGGACACACGCACGCACACACACATGCACGCACGCGCGCACGCACGCACGCACGCACGCACGCACGCACGCACGCACACACACACACACACACACACGCACACACAGTGTAATATCTTGTGTTTCTGAACAAGGACATGGAAAATATACATCTATCTGGTTTTTCTATGCACCGGCAAGACAGAACGGCATCTTCGGGTTATCTCAAGTGGCAATCTCTAATATTAAGGAAGACTTGAGGTTCTGCTCGCCTCAGTTAGAATACCTCATGGTAAGTTGTAGACCATACTATTTACCAAGAAAGTTTTAATCTATGTTTTTCATAGCTGTCTATTTACCACCACAAACAAATGCTGGCACTAAGACTGCACTCAAAGAGCTGTATAGGGCAATAAGCAAACAAGAAAATGCTCATCCAGAGGCGGCGCTCCTAGTGGCTGGTGATTTTATTGTACAGAAAAAACTCTTGCTCACCTTTACTCCACACAGACTTGCATACAAAGTTCTCACTCTCTCTCCATTTGGCAAATTTGAACCCTAACTCTGTCTAGGGCTGGGCTATATGGACAAAATATATCACGGTATTTAAAAAAAATTGGACGGTATGACGGTATTTTTAGTTTTTGAAAAATGAAAGTTATACATTTGCTTTATGAGTAGTGAGTGATCCTATAGTGGCAATACATACAATCTAAGTGATTTCAATTAGTCTTTCTCCATTCTGGTTGTTTTATACTGTTCAATTCAACTTCAACCAAAACAGATTTCAGCAATTTGATCATTTCTGCATTTCCTGCACTCAATTGCAGTGGTGGAAAAAGTACCCAATTGTCATACTTGAGTAAAAGTAAAGATACATTAATAGAAAATTACTCAAGTAAAAGTGAAAGTCCCTCAGTAAAATACTACTTGAGTCCAACACTCAGACATAATTTACAAACAAAGCATGTGTGTTTAGTGAGTCCTCCAAATCAGAAGCAGTAGGTGACCAGGGATGATAGTATGTGCCCACTATTATATTCTAACTACAGAATTAGAATAGTCATTCTATTTCCATGATTCCAACAGTTTTGCTCTAATTCGCAAGTCAAATTGCAATTGCAACATTTGGTTAAAAATAATGTTGTTAAAAATGTTGTTAAAAATAATAATTTGGTTATTTTTTACCAAATTCTATGATGTGGGCAAATAATCTAGGACTTATTTTTAACCAAATGTTGCAATTGCGATTTGACTTGCGAATAGAGCAAAACTGTTGGAATCATGGAAATAGAATGACTATTCTAATTCTATAGTTAGAATATAATAGTGGGCACTTTGAATGCAGTGTTGTTTGAGATGACAATGAATGAAAATGCCAGGGAGGAGTTATTGTGACATGGTAGGAAATAAAGTGTTTCCTAGGGGACGCTATAAGCTTTGGCTACATTGCATGTTTTCTCTTAGCTACTTCATGTAGCTAACATATTCTTGCTTTGCATATTCCTCTTTGATTTAGAAGATACTGTTGCACAAACAACATGCTGATTTAGGTCTACACCATCACTGGTATTATCAGGCTGTATTAGCTAGCTACATTTGTTCTTACTCAGTACATTTATTTGCTAGCTAGCTATTATCATTAGCGGCTAACAATTAGCGTCTCACATATTTAGAGCAACTTGCTAAGAAAAGACAAACTAGCTGTTTTCTGATGTAAGAAGCACATTATATTATATGTATTATATGCCATTATAGAACGCTAGTGGATTTATATCAAGAAGCAAAGTGAAAACAGCATTGTTGTCATCAACATTGTTGCATGTGCACGCAAGTGATTTATGGTTGAGGAACATCAAATGCGCTCCTTGAGTAACAGGGGGTGTGGCTAGGTCTGTATGGAAAGTGGCACGGAGAGAAAGAGCGAAGAGAGATGACTAAAGTAGCGAAGTATACAATAAAAATTGACACTAAACATTACACACGTATCACATTTAACAAACCAAACATTCAAATACCGGTATAGAAGGTAAAGTAAAAACCCAAACCGGTCCCTGCATCAATACCGTTATATCATAAAATACGGTATATCACCCAGCCCTAACTCTATCCTCCTGATTCCTGCTTACAAGCAAAAACTCAAACTGGAAGTACCAGTGAGGCGCCCAATACGGAAGGGGTCCAATGAAGCGGATGCTAAGCTACTGCACTGCTTCGCTATCACAGACTTGAATATGTTCCGGGATTCATCCAATTGCATTGAGGAGTTTACCACATCAGTCACCAGCTTCATTAAAAAGTGCATCAACAACGTCGCCCCAACCGCGGTCGTACGTACATATCCCAACCAATAGCCATGGATTACAGGCAACATTCACACTATGTTAAAGGCTAGAGCTTCTGCTTTCAATGAGTGGGACACTAATCCGGACGCTTATAAGAAATCCCGCAACGACCACCGACAAGCCATCAAACAGGCAAAGCTTAAATACAGGACTAAGATCGAATCCTTCTACACCAGCTCTGATGCTCATCGGGTGTGACAGGGTTTGCAAACTATCACGGATTACAAAGGACGAGCGCAATGCCTTCTATGCTCACTTTGAGGCAAGCAACACTGAACCATGCATGAGAGCACCAGCTGTTCCGGATAACTGTGTGATCACGCTCTCTGTAGCTGATGTGTGTAAGACCTTTAAACAGGTTAACCTTCACAAGGCCGCAAGGCTAGACAGATTACCAGGAAGTGTACTCAAAGCATGCACTGACCAGCTGGAAAATGTCTTCACTGACATTTCCAACCTCTCCCTGACCCAGTCTTATTTCCAGCAGACCACAATAGTCCATGTTCCCAAGAACGCCAAGGTAACCTGTCTAAATAACTATCGCCCCGTAGCACTCACATCTGCAGCCATGAAATGCTTTGAAAGTCATGACTCACATCAACACCATCCTCCCAGACACCCTGGACCCACTCCAATTCGCATACTGCCCCAATAGATCCACAGATGATGTAACCTCAGATTGCACTCCACACTGACCTCTCCCACCTGGACAAGAGGAACACCTATGTGAGAATCCTGTTCATTGAATACAGCTCAGCGTTCAATACCATAGTGCCCCCTCCAAACTCATCACTAAGCTAAGGACCCTGGGAGTGAACACCTCCCTCTGCAACTGGATTCTGGACTTCCTGACAGGCCGCTCCCAGGTGGTGAGGGTAGGCGACAAAACATCCGCAAAGCTGACTCTCAACACGGGGGCCTCTTAGGGGTGCGTGCTTAGTCCCTTCCTGTAGTCCCTGTGGCAGTGCACGACTCCTACGCCATCATTAAGTTTGCTAACAACACGACGGTGGAAGGCCTGATCACAGACGACGATGAGACAGAAAATAGGGAGGTCAGAGACAACCTCTCCCTCAACGTCAGCAAGGAAAAGGAACTGATCGTGGAGGGGCCGAGCATGCCCCCATTCACATCGACGGGGCTGTAGTGGAGTGGGTCAAGAGCTTTGAGTTTGTCGGTGCACACATCACTAAGGATTTATCCTGGTCCACACAGACCAACATAGTCGTGCAGAAGGCACAACAACACCTCTTCTCCCTCAGGAGGCTCAAAAGATTTGGCATGGGCCCTCCGATCCTCAAAAAGTTATACAGCTCCACCATTGAGAGCATCTTGACTGGCTGCATCACCGCTTGGTATGACAACTGATTGGCATTCGACCGCAAGGTGCTACAGAGGGTAGTGCGTACAGCCAGTACATCGCTGTGGCCAATCTCCCTGCCATCCAGGACCTCTATACCAGGCAGTATCAGAGGAAGGCCTTAAGAATTGTCACAGACTCCAGCCACCCAAGTCATAGACTGTTCTCTCTGCTACTGCACGGAAAGCGGTACTGGTGCACCAAGTCTGGAACCAACAGGACCCTGAACAGCTTCTACCCCCAAGCCATAAGACTTCTAAATAATTTGTTAAATAGTTAACCAAATAGCTACCTGGACTATGTGCATTGACCCCTTTTCCACTAACTCTTCTGACTCATCACATATGCTGCTGCTACTGTTTATTATCTATCCTGTTGCCTAGACACTTTATTCCTAGGTATATGTACATATCTACCTCAATTATCTTGTACACCTGCACATCGACTCTGTACTGGTACCCTGTGCATGTAGTCAACTTATCGTAACTCATTGTGAATTTATTATTACTTTTATTATTAAGTGTTTTACATTTTATTACTTATCTATTTTCTTTCTCTCTGCATTGTTGGGAAGGGCCCATAAGTAAGCATTTCACTGTTGGTTTACACCTGTTGTTTACGAAGCATGTGACAAAAAAAATCTGATTTGATTTGAGTACTGCACCCATACCCTGCCACTGTGTTAGGGTTAGCTAGCTTTCCCCCGGGCACTCCTCTGAGCATTCCACTGCCACATACCTGACATATCCATACAGGCTGATACAAATCTAATCTCTTACATTAATACTGAGGTGATGAAAAGGTTATAATACAAATAGAATGCGGAGGTAGACTGCTGTATTTCCCAAAGGTTGGCCTATTGTATCTTTGTTCTGTACTGGTGATGCTGGAATACTTATGCATGTTTGTCATATATCCTCCAGACACAGACACACAGACACAAAACACAAACAAAGTTTGCTTCTAAAATCCTGTTTTTGCGTCAGCGAAAGGTCAGTAAACCCAAGCAGGGCGTAATAGAACTCCGGGAGATTAGGAACTCAATGGTGGCCTGCCTGCCTGTGCCGAGGAGACTGGTGGTCGATTAGTCTTGGGTTCCTGGAGGCAGCAGGATTATCTAAGAGAGGCTGGTGGGGGTCGAGAGACCGTTGGGCTCAGAAACAGATCCCTGTCCGGAGTGTGAGAAAATATGGGAGTGGCGCAGGCGCGGGGAGGCAGGGTCCATGGCAGCTTGATGTGGAAACGTGATGGGATTCCATCCAGGACACACAGACACACGCACTGTGGACCATTGTCAGCCAAGGTCACAGACAGGAAAATACAGCAAAACCCTCTTACAGACAAGCTCACAGACACTTTCATGGTCTCTTTCCTTAGATTGCATCATCAAGCTTTCATCAGCGTGTCAGAATTTTAAAGAGCCACTGAACATGCTGATTGGCACGTGTTTTTCTGTTGCTCATTAGAAAAATTAGATTTTAGTCTTGGAGGTGTGTTTCCTGACCGATTCTGCATTTGGTTAATGATGTTTGTCCCCCGTGGGACACTGTTGATGCGGAAGCCCATTTCACTTCCTCAAAATCCCCAGAATGAATCTAAGATAACTGAAGAAATCTGTAATTAATGTTGATGTTTTTGTGAGGATGTTGAAGTTGCGCAATTTTACATCTAACTACGGTGTTGGGTGCAATATTTCTAAAGTAAAAAAATATGCGACATGTTGTCTTACGAAAACAAAGTTGGGCTGCTGGGCAGGTCTGTCTCACTGTCTATGCTATCGGATAGAGAGCAATCAACGCAGATGTTCACTCCATCTTAGTGAGCAAATGTACATCGTCAAATCAAAACCCAACCTTCATTTACCCGTTGTGACGCACGGATGTTCCAAATTCCGTTTTAGACGAGACTGGCTTTACGACCGAAATGATCCTATTTAGACTTGTAGTCAATTTTGGGACTAGATTAACTGTTTCTGACTCATATCAACGCCACATAGGCTGTTTTCAAAGGGATTTGATGCTTTTTAAAAGGCAGTCACTCTTTAACACAGAGAGACTAATCTAATTATTGTCACTAGGAGAATTTGAGTGTTCTGCATTCAAGTAATACCCCACCCCCTGCTCTCACTGTCATTTTGTTGCTCGAGAATAAAATATTGAAGTAAATATTGAGAAAGGCTGAATACTGTTGCAATGTCAACACACTGCTAATTGCATTATATTACTTTGAGCCGTAATATCATATGAACTATACTTGGAAATTAGTTGGGGTCCCTTCCAGGATTGAAATGCTGTTCTGCTGAAAGGCCCAGTTCTAGAGGGCAGGACTAGGGGCCTCCTGAGAGGTCAAATACCTGCTTATCAGCACATATACTGTACAGGTTCTGCCTAGACAAGCTCAATTAGCCAGCACTTTGGCTGTGTATGAGAGGGCCACGTTCTCAGCATGGGGCACATATCAACAGAACCAGGGCGATGACAGAGGCCTGGCCCACAAAGACCTGATTGAGACCTGAGTGTGGCCAGACAGGAAATAAGTAGTTATTAATAGCGGACTTGAAGAAGAGAGATGGATTTCTGCCCCCTCAATATCCTTAGCTGATAGGTGTTAACAAGATAAATGCAGTAACTTCAGGATTGGGTCAATATTCAAGATTCAGATGAGGAAGAGATTACAGTTAGATGATGAAACGCATGTAAGAGATGCATATACTACAGATATTACTTCTGCCTGTGAAAATAACTAGTCCTCATCCATTGCACCACACACACACACACACACACACACACACACCACACACACACACACACACACACACACACACACACATACACACACACATGCACACACACAAAAAAAACACACAAAACTACAGAGCAAAAGCCCAAACTCTCTTCGCTTCACTGTCAGCTTCACTGTCAACAAAGTGAAGTGCTTCCCAGACAGCTTCCAGCAGTCCTTTCACAGGGAAGCTGCATTTCAGATGAGCAGAGAAGGCTGACGTGTCTGGGCTTGTATGTCTTTATTGCTTTAATATTGCACTCATCTTGTTGTCTGTATTCATAGATCTCAGGTGCTTAGGATGGCATATTAACATTTGTGTTGAAGCTTGTCCCTACTTCTATGATCTCTAACATAGCCAGCAATGCAGTCCCATGGGAAGCATGCATGCTGGCATTATGTATACACAGATGGAATTCAAGCCTGCATTTGCCAACATTTCATTGGCCTTTTCCCTATTGCCACACTTTAATACCACTGAAGTAAAACACTGTAAATGATCCATTCTCAGTAAGGCTGCTTGCAGACCCTGTTGGTTTCTGGTAATCTCAAAGCTTTGCACCGTGTCGAGATAAAACATGGCCTGGCTGCTTGACAGTGTACACCAGCCTTCAGTCAGTGCTGGGATAAAATCTTCATAAAAGCCCTGCTTTAAAATGAACTCACACAGAGGCACTGCAGAGAAGAGACATACAATCACAGTGTTGTCAAGAGACCATGATGTATTCATTAGAGGAATGAATTGTACATAAACAGCCATTGCTACACACAAGTTAAGTCCACGCCGGTCATGGACACTGCTCAGTCTCTTTTTATATACAACCCTTATTTTACCTGGTAAGCTGACTGAGAACACATTCTCATTTACAGCAACGAACTGAGGAATAGTTACAGGGGAGAGGGGAGATGAATGAGCCAATTAGAAGTTGGAGATGATTACGGACATATTCAATCAACCCTTATCCCAGTCTGCTGTCCCCACATGCTTCAAGAGGGCCACTATTGTTCCTGTTCCCAAGAAAGCTAACGTAACTGAGCTAAATGACTACCGCCCCATAGCACTCACTTTCGTCATCATGAAGTGCTTTGAGAGACTAGTAAAGGACCATATCACCTCCACCCTACCTGACACCCTAGACCCACTCCAATTTGCTTACCGCCCCAATAGGTCCACAGACGCTGCACACTGCCCTAACCCATCTGGACAAGAGGAATACCTATGTGAGAATGCTGTTCATCGACTACAGCTCAGCATTTAACACCATAGTACCCTCCAAAACTTGTCATCAAGCTCGAGATCCTGGGTCTTGACCCCGCCCTGTGCAACTGGGTCCTGGACTTCCTGACGGGCCGCCCCCAGGTGGTGAGGGTAGGTAACAACATCTCCACCCCGCTGATCCTCAACACTGGGGCCCCACAAGGGTGCGTTCTCAGCCCTCTCCTGTACTCCCTGTTCACCCACGACTGCGTGGCCATGCACGTCTCCAACTCAATCATCAAGTTTGCAGACGGCACTACAGTGGTAGGCTTGATTACCAACAACGACGAGACAGCCTACAGGGAGGAAGTGAGGGCCCTCGGAGTGTGGTGTCAGGAAAATAGCCTCACACTCAACGTCAACAAAACAAAGGAGATGATCGTGGACTTCAGAAAACAGCAGAGGGAGCACCCCCCCTATCCACATCGATGGGACAGTAGTGGAGAGGGTAGAACGTTTTAAGTTCCTCGACGTACACGTCACGGACAAACTGAAATGGTCCAACCACACAGACAGTGTGGTGAAGAAGGAGGCTCAGGAAGCTGAAGAAATTCGGCTTGTCACCAAAAACACTCACAAACTTTTACAGATGCACAATCGAGAGCATCCTGTCGGGCTGTATCACCGCCTGGTACGGCAACTGCTCCGCCCATAACCATAAGGCTCTCCAGAGGGTAGTGAGGTCTGCACAACGCATCACCGGGGGCAAACTACCTGCCCGCCAGGACACCTACACCACCCGATGTCACAGGAAGGCCAAAAAGATCATCAAGGACAACAACCACCCGAGCCACTGCCTGTTCACCCCGCTATCATCCAGAAGGCGAGGTCAGTACAGGTGCATCAAAGCAGGGACCAAGAGACTGAAAAACAGCTTCTATCTCAAGGCCATCAGACTGTTAAACAGCCATCACTAACATTGAGTGGCTGCTGCCAACATACTGACTCAACTCCAGCCACTTTAATAATGGAAACATTTATGTGATAACTGTATCACTAGCCACTTTAAACAATGCCACTTCATACAATGTTTACATACCCTACATTACTCATCTCATATGTATATACTGTACTCTATACCATCTACTGCATCTTGCCATCTTGATGTAATGTATCACTAGCCACTTTAAACAATGCCACTTTATATAATGTTCTCATACCCTACATTACTCATCTCATATGTATATACTGTACCCTATACCATCTACTGCATCTTGCCTATGCCGTTCTATACCATCACTCATTCATATATATTTTTTTATGTACATATTCTTATTCATTCCTTTACACTTGTGTGTATAAGGTAATTGTTGTGAAATTGTTAGGTTAGATTACTCGTTGGATATTACTGCATTGTCGGAACTAGAAGCACAAGCATTTCCCTACACTCGCATTAACATCTGCTAACCATGTGTATGTGACAAATAACATTTGATTTGATTTGATTAGGTGGCCATGATGGTAAGAGGGCCAGATTGAGAATTTAGCCAGGACACCGGGGTTAACACACCTACTCTTACAATAAGTACCATGGGATCTTTAGTGACCACAGAGAGTCAGGACACCCATTTAACGTCCCATCCGAAAGACAACACCGCCTCCCCTATGTCAGGAAACTGAGTTTTCCCAACGGCTCCTTTACTGGACCTATTCAATCTAATGGTAAAATAGGTCATTGTGTGAATAACATGCGGTTAACACACTGCGTCCCCAAATCAATATGTGACATGCTATATTTGGTAACAAGGTCACAAGGAGGAGTTGTTGAGGCTGTATGGGGAGCGAGTGACATCATTCCAGTCTCGAGTCTAGGCCGCTTATTTTAGATGGAGATGACTTCCAAATGTCTTCTCGGGTGAGAGCTTCTTCCCATGGAGAGGGAGATATCCCCTGCTGTATTTGAGAATGTCACATTTTATTCAGTGTCAATGTCACACGAGCGCCCCTCCAGGCAACACACACGACATGATATTCATTGTAATCAAATATTCATAGAATGTAGGCCATTTATATTTCAACTAACTGAATGATATGTTTAAGCTCAAGTAGGGAGATTGGGCGAGGGTGAAAAATGTAGCAGTGTGTGATGAGTCCAGACATTGTGTTCCCAGTCTGATTTTCCCTGCTGTGCTCTGGGATCAATAATGTTAAAATGTCTAGTCTTGAGTTCGGCAAACACATCCATCAAGACCCTTCATTAGCTCTGGACAACAGTATGTGTGTGTCTGTGTGTGTGCATGTGTGAGTGACTGTGTGTCTGTTTGTGACCATGTGTGTTGTGACCATGTGTATTTGTGAGTGTGTGTTCATGTGTGAGTGACTGTGTGTGTGACTGTGTGTGTGTGTGTGTGTTTGTGACCATGTGTATTTGTGAGTGTGTGTGTGTGAGTGTGTGTGCCCCATTAGCTGTGGATAGCATCACAAGGCTAGGACTGGAGCCTTTACATCCCAGAGTCCAGTTTCTAAGTGTGTGGAGATCAACCCACTTGACTTTTCATATTGCACTGTCTGCAGAGACATCCTACATTCTCAAAGAACACACTAATGTGTCGCACCATGATACTGTACATGAAACAGTTTGGGATAACCAGTCCTATCAAGTATTATCCATTTGACTAATAGGATAATACAACACCCTTGATTATCAACTGAGCTTATCCCACATTGTATCGTTATCATACTGTTGATAACCTTAAACTGTGGAATACTGAGCTCACTGGATCATAGCTCACTGTAAGAGGAGAGGAATCCAGTCCACTGCCAAGTGCATAGCATCATGTAGTGTGGTTTTAAAGATACATCTATCATGGGCGCTTCCTCAGCAGACTCCCCCTCAGAGCTGACTAAGCTAAGCCTAGCCTGTCGGTTTCAGCAAAAGCCTTAGCATCGCAGTCATTTTCATACAGAGGGGAAGAAGAGAATCAAAACAACCTCATTAATAACAGGACTAATGTCTTCCAGACGCTAGCTGTTGTAAGCCGGGTTATTTCACGAAGAGAGGATGCCCATCTCCTGACAAGAAGCAGGGCAGTCGTGGTGCGTCGAGACGGTGCCACACAGTGTCTGCTGGCACCAGTAAGAAACAAAACAACCCCCCAATTGCCAGTTAACACGCAAAGAACCTCCCCCATGCACGCTGCCCAAATAACTCAACAAGGACTGCAGCCTTGTAGTTGACCACAATGCACAACACCGCACCAATCTCAGCAGGAAGGCAACAGCTCCCAGGCACCGATACAGTGACTGGCCAATCCTGGCTTGATGGTAAACAGTGGTGGTTGGTTCATGTCCTAATGTCGTGGCAGTGTGGGAGCGGGGGAGAGCAGAGCAATGAATATGATAGTGTTTACCCAGCAGCCTCTCTGGCTCACCTCTGAGTCTCTGTCTCTCCACAGCCTGGAGCCACCACCCTGTGGCCTTCACACTTTAAACGCCACAGTGTTACACCATACACATTAACACGCAGCACGACACAATGGCTGGGCTGGCTGGGCGGGTCACACAGCACAGCATCGATTCCTTAGACTCACTCTTCTAAGGCACTGTGTTTTTTTCTAGGATGCATTCCAAACTATCACCATTCTGCAGCTGGGCTTTTATTCAGAGCTGTACTGGTGCTTGGAACGCTTCCTTTCATAAAAGATAAGTATTGGTTTATATGGAGTATCGATTGGTATGCAATAAAGAGGCAGTGGTGTAAAGTAATTAACAAAAAATACTTTCAAGTACTACTTAAGTCTTTTTTGGTATCTGTACTTTACAATTTTATTTTTGACAACTTTTACTTTTCCTTCACTACATTCCTAAAGAAAATAATGTACTTTTTACTCCATACATTTTCCCTGACACCTAAAAGTACTCGTTACATTTTGAATGCTTTGCAGGACAGGAAAATTGTCTAATTCACACACTTATCATGAGAACATCCCTCCTCATCTACTGCCTCTGATGTGGCAGACTCGCTAAACACAAATGTGTTGTTTGTAAATTATGTCTGAGTGTTGCAGTGTGCCGCTGGCTATCCGTAAATTTCAAAAACAAACAAGAAAGTGGTGCCATCTGGTTTGCTTAATATAAGGAATTTGAAATGATTTATACTTTTACTTTTGATACTTAACCCTCCTGTTGTGTTCGTTTCATGTTAATTAATTCTGTGTTCCCGGTCCAAAATGACCGCCCCATTATAGCTGATTATAAATCCATAACAATACATATATTATCACCTAATGTTGTGTTAGATATTTTTATCAACTTAAGTTATTGTGAACATTACATGTTGTGAATTTCTACTTGCTATTTATGGCCTGTAGGCCTCATTGACCTGAGCTCATACAACTCGTTTTGAGTAAAAAAAAGCATAATGTAAGGATTATTTTGACTATAACAAATACTCAGATGAAACATATTGTGCTCTTTATCACAAATTATTTTGTGTCAAAGTTTAACAAGGACATATGCTTTGAAACCATTTCAAATGTTTAAATAGTGGCACAAAATAACATCTGTTGTGTTCCCGGTCAAAACTGACCAGTATGATTTTACTAGTAAAGAAAGGACATAGGCCCAAAACTACACATGAAAACTTTACCATGTTACAAAATGAATGTCAGAACACATTAAAGAACAAAAGTAACAATAACCGTATTACTAACAATAACAAAAACATTAAAATGTTCACAATCTGTCAATCAATTGTGGTTACATTTTGTATGTTCTCATGCACATGTTGGACAATACGTGGTGGTAGTTGCATGTGCCTTACAAATATACTGCTCAAAAAAATAAAGGGAACACTTAAACAACACATCCTAGATCTGAATGAAAGAAATAATGTTATTAAATACTTTTTTCTTTACATAGTTGAATGTGCTGACAACAAAATCACACAAAAATAATCAATGGAAATCCAATTTATCAACCCATGGAGGTCTGGATTTGGAGTCACACTCAAAATTAAAGTGGAAAACCACACTACAGGCTGATCCAACTTTGATGTAATGTCCTTAAAACAAGTCAAAATGAGGCTCAGTAGTGTGTGTGGCCTCCACGTGCCTGTATGACCTCCCTACAACGCCTGGGCATGCTCCTGATGAGGTGGCGGATGGTCTCCTGAGGGATCTGCTCCCAGACCTGGACTAAAGCATCCGCCAACTCCTGGACAGTCTGTGGTGCAACGTGGCGTTGGTGGATGGAGCGAGACATGATGTCCCAGATGTGCTCAATTGGATTCAGGTCTGGGGAACGGGCGGGCCAGTCCATAGCATCAATGCCTTCCTCTTGCAGGAACTGCTGACACACTCCAGCCACATGAGGTCTAGCCTTGTCTTGCATTAGGAGGAACCCAGGGCCAACCGCACCAGCATATGGTCTCACAAGGGGTCTGAGGATCTCATCTCGGGACCTAATGGCAGTCAGGCTACCTCTGGCGAGCACATGGAGGGCTGTGCGGCCCCCCAAAGAAATGCCACCCCACACCATGACTGACCCACCGCCAAACCGGTCATGCTGGAGGATGTTGCAGGCAGCAGAACGTTCTCCATGGCGTCTCCAGACTCTGTCACGTCTGTCACGTGCTCAGTGTGAACCTGATTTAATCTGTGAAGAGCACAGGGCGCCAGTGGCGAATTTGCCAATCTTGGTGTTCTCTGGCAAATGCCAAACGTCCTGCACGGTGTTGGGCTGTAAGTACAACCCCCACCTGTGGACGTCGGGCCCTCATACCACCCTCATGGAGTCTGTTTCTGACCATTTGAGCAGACACATGCACATTTGTGGCCTGCTGGAGGTCATTTTGCAGGGCTCTGGCAGTGCTTCTCCTGCTCCTCCTTGCACAAAGGCGGAGGTAGCGGTCCTGCTGCTGGGTTGTTGCCCTCCTACGGCCTCCTCCACATCTTCTGATTTACTGGCCTGTCTCCTGGTAGCACCTCCATGCTCTGGACACTACGCTGACAGACACAGCAAACCTTCTTGCCACAGCTCGCATTGATGTGCCATCCTGGATGAGCTGCACTACCTGAGCCACTTGTGTGGGTTGTAGACTCCGTCTCATGCTACCACTAGAGTGAAAGCACCGCCAGCATTCAAAAGTGACCAAAACATCAGCCAGGAAGCATAGGAACTTAGAAGTGGTCTGTGGTCCCCACCTGCAGAACCACTCCTTTATTGGGGGTGTCTTGCTAATTGCCTATAATTTCCACCTGTTGTCTATTCCATTTGCACAACAGCATGTGAAATTTATTGTCAATCAGTGTTGCTTCCTAAGTGGACAGTTTGATTTCACAGAAGTGTGATTGACTTGGAGTTACATTGTGTTGTTTAAGTGTTCCCTTTATTTTTTTGAGCAGTGTATATGCACTGCATTTATGGCACATAATGCTCGTTTTGACATCTCTTGGTGCACACAGAATGCACCTCTTCCTTTTGTCTCTTCTGTCTCTGGCGTCCGTAGATCTTGCTTCTGGCCCTTGTATATCTCTCACCAATCCAGCAGAGGATGGTGTTCCAGGAAGGTGTTGGCGCCTTTGAATGAGGGGTGCCACCATGGCTTTCCCAACTCTTCTAGGAATAGACTCCTCTTGAAGAATTTCCCCTGCTTCCAGCCTGGAATCACCTCCATCCACACCACAAAGGTGTTGTAGGCCGACACATCTAGGATGTTGAAGAACACCACCATGGGCCAACGTGCCGTCATCCTCTTACAAGAGTATGTGCCAGTAACCTGCAAAAGTGCAACAATCAGTAAATGAAATAATGAGTACATACAAGTAATACTTCATGTCTTGCATAGTAACGTGAAAAAATTGCATCAAAGCATTGTTTTAATTTATCACATCTAAAACATATTTACATATTCAAATTAATAGAATTGACTCCATATTGTTTACAAATTCAATGAGCATTTCACCAAACAACAACATGTCTTATTTTTATGGTGCAGATAAAACAATCTGGTAATAGAAGAAAAAGTACATGAGACTTGAAAGATAAGGAGTAACATACCTTATCAAGGTGGTCAGCTCCTCTTTGTTCCTGTTGTAATCCAGGACAGCGTTGGGCTTCTTGTCCTCCCTGGTACTCACAGCGGCATCCCTGTGCAGAGTTGTCATCAGGAGCACATTCTTCTTTTTCTTCGGCAGTAGGACACAAGAGTGTGTGTACCGGTGAAGGCAAATTTAGAGGAAAAACAATCCTTGTCCATGGTAGTGAGTAAGGCAGGAGGCAACTCAGGCTTGTGCCTTCTGACCGTCCCCACCATGGTCATTGTTTTGGGAGCAGCTCCTGACCAAGAACATATGAGGTGAATAAATTGTCACATGTTATGTTGTGCCCCTGGAGACCTGCAGTCATTTCCAGGACCACCCACTTCCCCTGGTTCCTTTACGGGAACACCGTCAGCAGGTTTCCTGGTGTAAACCTGCATGTTCCAGGCATAATTTCTCCTGGCATCAAATGCTGCCCATATCTTTATTCCATATTTAGACGGTCTGCTTGGCATGTACTGTTTGAATGGGCAGCAACGAGACGCTCATCCACTGTGATGTCTGGACTTGGGTTATAGATGAGTGGCAGGCGCTCCACCCACTTGTGCCAAACCTCTCTGATCGCTGCCAGCTTGTCTTGTTGACGGCGGCCTGGTCTTGTATCACGGTTGTCGATGCAAATCACCCGTGACAACATGTGAAATGTCTGGAGTGACATAGTGGCATGAAAAATTGCCCGACCAGACTCTGCATCCCATAAACTGGTGGTAGATTAGTTTCTGGATCTGAACACACCAGCCAAAATCAAGAGACCCACGTCTTCTTGTACGTCTGTCCAGTCCACCTCCTTCCAGTTGTCTTTGTAAATGCGTCTCCCCTCCAAGTTGGTCATGTTTATCACTATAGTTTCCATTGTCTCAGTCAGGAACGGTTCGAAGCAGGATTTTATGTCATCAACCCCGGGATACGGCTTATCTCGTTGGCCCTGGGGTCATGCTGATAACATTTTCAGCCGACAGCCGACCTCTCCTCTCAGGTGGGGATGAAGACCAGGACAAATTCCCATTCTTTGACCGGAATGTAACAACAACCTCAGCAGGGCCCTCTCCCTCATCACTGGATTGTTCCACAATGGTTGTCTCTTGGTCTGGATCATATTCTGTGTTGTCTTCAACTTCTGACACTTCCTGCTCTAATGCATCTTCACTGTCAGTTTCCTGGCCTCTCTCCTCCTCACCAGTGTCATGATCAAAGATATGATCAAGAGCCTCACATACACACATACAGAATATCGTTTGGTCATTGTGCTGCCATAGAATGAACTGTGAGCAAGGCCTCAAAATGAAAGTGACGTGTGTGTGTGTGTGTGTGTGTGTGTGTGTGTGTGTGTGTGTGTGTGTGTGTGTGTGTGTGTGTGTGTGTGTGTGTGTGTGTGCTCAAACATACATGCATGTGGGGGTCGGGGAGAGGAAGTGTGTCCATCTGATGAATGGGCATGTGCCTGAACTCAATTTTATACACTAATTTTAGTCTCATCCATTCATTTCTAATGACACCACAGGTGTACAAAAGTTAAATAAAACACTCAAAATGTCATGAACATCATCCAAATGTATTTTGTGTGCCCACATGCCCTGTGTGGACAAAGTCATGGAACCTTATGACAATCAGATTAAATTAACTACATTTTTCAGAGAGAAAACTTGTAAATCGGTCCATTTAATCAATTACATTTACTTTTTAATACTTATGTATATTTAAAACCAAATACTTTTAGACTTTTACTCAAGTAGTATTTTACTAGATGGCTTTCACTTTTAATTGAGTCATTTTCTATTAAGGTATCTTTAATTTACTCAAGTATGACAATTGGGTACTTTTTCCACCACTGTAGAGGTAAGCTACCACAAAGAGGTATTGTCCCATTTCTTTGTTGAGATTATCAGTGCATTGAAGGTGCATGGGAAACATCAGCTATGGACAATGTGTAAACACACAAAGTATTCTGAATGTCCTGGAATATGGAGAGTGTGTGTTAGCTGTAAGAGGAGAATAAAGTCCAATGGACACCCAATATTTACAGCATTGACATACATAATTCACTATGAAGGATTTCCCCTCTCTTAATTCATTCAAGATGCTGTAGGCTACTGTGAATCTCAGAGGTTTATCTAATAAACAAAGGCACATTTTTTAAAATTATTTTATGGGCATGAAGAAATGCATAATCTCCCAGCATTGCATTTCAACTCACCCTGAGAGGAACATGGAAAACAGCTTTATTTATTTCACACAAGGCAAAATATCACACTATTTATGCCATTAGCAATTTATATCATACAGTGAGGGAAAAAAAGTATTTGATCCCCTGCTGATTTTGTACGTTTGCCCACTGACAAAGAAATGATCAGTCTATAATTTTAATGGTAAGTTTATTTGAACAGTGAGACAGAATAACAACAAAGAAATCCAGAAAAACGCATGTCAAAAATGTAATAAATTGATTTGCATTTTAATGAGGGAAATAAGTATTTGACCCCTCTGCAAAACATGACTTAGTACTTGGTGGCAAAACCCTTGTTGGCAATCACAGAGGTCAGACGTTTCTTGTAGTTGGCCACCAGGTTTGCACACATCTCAGGAGGGATTTTGTCCCACTCCTCTTTGCAGATCTTCTCCAAGTCATTAAGGTTTTGAGGCTGACGTTTGGCAACTCGAACCTTCAGCTCCCTCCACAGATATTCTATGGGATTAAGGTCTGGAGACTGGCTAGGCCACTCCAGGACCTTAATGTGCTTGTTCTTGAGCCATTCCTTTGTTGCCTTGGCCGTGGGTTTTGGGTCATTGTCATGCTGGAATACCCATCCACGACCCATTTTCTATGCCCTGGCTGAGGGAAGAAGGTTCTCACCCAAGATTTGACGGTATATGGCCCCGTCCATCGTCCCTTTGATATGGTGAAGTTGTCCTGTCCCCTTAGCAGAAAAACACCTCAAAAGCATAATGTTTCCACCTCCATGTTTGACGGTGGGGATGGTGTCCTGGGATCATAGGCAGCATTCCTCCTCCTCCAAACACGGCGAGTTGAGTTGATGCCAAAAAGCTAAATTTGGGTCTCATCTGACCACAAAACTTTCACGCAGTTGTCCTCTGAATCATTCAGATGTTCATTGGCAAGCTTCAGACGGGCATGTATATGTGCTTTCTTGAGCAGGGGGACCTTGCGGGCGCTGCAGGATTTCAGTCCTTCACGGCGTAATGTGTTACAAATTGTTTTCTTGGTGACTATGGTCCCAGCTGCCTTGAGATCATTGACAAGATCCTCCCGTGTAGTTCTGGGCTGATTCCTCACCGTTCTCATGATCATTGCAACTCCACGAGGTGAGATCTTGCATGGAGCCCCAGGCCGAGGGAGATTGACAGTTATTTTGTGTTTCTTCCATTTGCGAATAATCGCACCAACTGTTGTCACCTTCTCACCAAGCTGCTTGGCGATGGTCTTGTAGCCCATTCCAGCCTTGTGTAGGTCTACAATCTTGTCCCTGACATCCTTGGAGAGCTCTTTGGTCTTGGCCATGGTGGAGAGTTTGGAATCTGATTGATTGATTGCTTCTGTGGACAGGTGTCTCTTATACAGGTAACAAGCTGAGATTAGGAGCATTCCCTTTAAGAGTGTGCTCCTAATCTCAGCTCGTTACCTGTATAAAAGACATCTGGGAGCCAGAAATCTTTCTGATTGAGAGGGGGTCAAATTCTTATTTCCCTCATTAAAATGCAAATCAATTTATAACATTTTAGACATGCGTTTTTCTGGATTCTTTTGTTGTTATTCTGTCTCTCACTGTTCAAATAAAGCTACCATTAAAATGATAGACTGATCATTTCTTTGTCAGTGGGCAAACGTACAAAATCAGCAGGGGATCAAATACTTTTTCCCCTCACTGTACCTCCTGTTATGTAGGTTGTATAAACAGAGAATCCCAAAAGGTTTACAAACTACACCTGTGAAAAATTATACACTAAACAAAAATATAAACGCAACATGTAAAGTGTTGGTCTCATGTTTCATGAGCTGAAATAAAAGACAGCAGAAATTCTCCATATGCACAAGCTTACTTCTCTCCATATTTGTGCACAAATTTGTTTACACCTGTTAGTGAGCATTTCTCCTTTGCCAAGATAATCCATCATACCTGACAGGTGTGTCATATCAAGAAGTTGATTACAAAGCATGGTCATTACACAGATGCACCTTGCGCTGGGGACAATATAAGGCCACTCTAAAATGTGCATTTTTGTCACACAACACAATGCCACAGATGTCTCAAGTTTTGAGGGAGCGTGTAATTGGCATGCTGACTGCAGAAATGTCCACCAGAGCTGTTACTAGATAATTTAATGTTAATTTCTCTACCATAGTTTTAGAGAATTTGGATGTATGTCCAAACAACCTAACAACCGCAGACCACGTGAATTGCGTCTTGTGGGCGAGCGGTTTGCTGATGTCAATGTTGGGAACAGAGTGTCCCATGGTGGCGGTGGGGTTATGGTATGTGCAGGCATAAGCTACGAACACAATTGCATTTTATCGATGGCAATTTGAAAGCACAGGGATACTGTGACGAGATGGCCCAACATCGTGCCATTCATCCGCCGCCATCACCTCATGTTGCAGCATGATAATGCACTGCCCTATGTCACAAGGATCAGTACACAATTCACAATTCCACAAATATCCCAGTTATTCCATGGTCTACATACTCACCAGAAATGTCACCATGTTTGGAATGCTCTGGATTGACATGTACGACAGCATGTTTCAGTTCCCGCCAATATACAGCAATTTCGCACAGCCATTAAGGAGGAGTGGGACAACATTCCACAGGCCACAATCATCAGCCTGATCAACTCTATGCGAAGGAGATGTGTTGCGCTGTCACGACTTCCGCCGAAGTCGATCCCTCTCCTTGTTCGGCGGCGGTCGGCGGTCGACGTCACCGGCTTTCTAGCCATCGCCGATCCACTTTTCATTAACCATTTGTTTTGTCTTTGTTTTCTACACACCTGGTTTCTATCCCCAATTACATGTTCATTATTTAACCCTCTGTTTCCCCCATGTTTGTGTGTGTGTTTGTATATAATGTTCAGGTCGTTACTTGTTGGCTGGTATTGTTTGCCGGCTTCGTATTTACGCCCGTTATTTCAGAGTGACCGGTATTTTCACGCACCTTTAGTATTTGTTTTATACTGGTGCTGTTCGTGGAATAAATGACCTTGTACACTCATCTCTGTTCTCCTGCACCTGATTCCATGCACCAGTTACCCACAGCCTGACATGCACTGGATGAGGCAAATAGTGGTCACACCAGATACTGACTGGTTTTCTGATTTAAGGTACTGTATCTGTGACCAACAGATGCATATCTGTATTCCCATGTGAAATCCAAAGATTAGGGCCTAATGAATTTATTTCAATTGACTGATTCAAACCATGGACCTTCAATGTACTGGCTAAACTATCCTCACTGACTAGATAAGGATTACTGAATGGTTTAATTTCTTTCATCTTTCAAATAAGAGGTGAAAGAATTCCTCAATCCGCGATTGACTGTTCGATCTTCAGGGCATTCCTAGTCGATCACCTAACATTTCGGTAGAAAAGCCAACGATAGGCATAAAGGCTTGTGGTCCTTTTTTGCAAAACATTTTTTGATGCTGGCAGTAGGTGCACTTGATTCAAAAGCCTGCACACAGGGTAGACAAAGTGTTCCCATTTTGAACCATTTAATTTGGCTGAAAAGACAAATGCTCCTACGCCCCGGCAGAACGGGAAATCTGTGGTTAAATCGAGTGCTTCTAATGCGCTGGTCAATCGGATAGCACAAATTATCGTGCCTATCTACAGCTTCCACGACCCCGGTCACAGCAAAGTTTGATACTAGCCTACGTGAGATTTGATAACTTTTAAAACCATGGCCAGAGAGAGACTGTTAAAGAATACAGCCAAGACCTGCTGTTTTTATGAGTGACTTCATGTCAGAGTTTTATTCAGCAGAACTGTCAAAACTTTTTTTACTCAACACTATTACAAAACATAAAACGTTCTTCTGTCTACTTCCACTCGCGCTGCAATGAATGAGTAGCCAAGTGTATTGATAGCCCCGTGTTTTTATTATTATTAGCAGCTCGTCGTGTCTATTTTAATATCGAGGAATATTTCACTTTCTCTGGTCATAGGAACAACATGAATTTGTGCCAAAAGCAGATGCGGTGCGACTCGAGTTTTGCCATCTGGTCGAAGACTATGTCCCCTCTCTCTGCCTCACCTTGAAGAAAGGAAGGAGAGAGCAGGGACCGTGAGAGGCAGACCCTTTGCTGCTCTCTCTCTCCCTCCCTCCCTCCCTCCCTCCCTCCCTCCCTCCCTCCCTCCCTCCCTCCCTCCCTCCCTCCGCTAAGACTAATGTCGTGTTCAAAACAACAGCAAACTCTGAAAAAAAACGACTGCAGTCTTGGAAAAATCATTTTGAACAGTCATCCAACTCGGAAACTCTGGCATCTTTCTAGAGCTCTGAATTTTCCGATCTGAAGTTCACTGGCGTCATGATTTGAAATAGCTTTTTCCGAGACCTAGTTGTCTTGAAAGCACCATGACCATCAGATGCAGGTACCATCAGTCCAGTAAAATAAAAAATAAAAAATGATTTACAAATTATTTCAATTTATGCTCAGCTGTGCCTCGCAAGTGCATCACCAACTGATACATTTTGTTATCAAAGCATGAGTTATGAAATATAATATGGTTTGAGAAGATCAATGTTGGCAAGCAAGATATATAGCTATAATAATGTATTACAACTGTTTTTATTAGGTTAATGTAAAACATTATGTTTAAAAAAGATTCAGGGGGGGAGATCTCAGCTTGCTTTTTGACCGCAAAAGTGACGACTGCTTAAGATGAACCCATTTCTTCACCAGAGTCGTAGGACAAAAAATGTGTAGTAGCGTTCTACCTTCTAGCCAGCAGCTACAGGTATGCACAGAGGAGTGGAACAGCTCATTACATTGGCTCATTTATTTGCTTAGTCGATGCCTGAAAAAAATGTGTTGTACATGTTGAATATTCTGTAACTAAAGCATTTACACAGCTGGGTTGTCCCCTAGAGCTAGTGCACTAGGACTCCCCGCAGCGGGCAGCTGAGAGCTAAACCAGGCTACTTTACCAAATGGAACACAGGAACATGTAGACGACCAAAGTTCAGACGAACACCATTTGCTCTTTACACAAAGATAGAGTAAACCCTAGACTCGCTGTGCCATGCAGAAAACACGGCCAGCTCTGCCTGTACAATACAGCAGGCCTATGTGCTTGAGAGTGTAAAAGTGAGGGCATCTCTACCTGCCATGGCTAAGTGGAGCAAGCTGAGGCTGGGGGGGAGAGAGACGTTAATAAACCCTGTTGATCAGAGAGTAATCTGACAAAGCAAACAGAGAGTAATCCTCCTGAGGTGTGTTTCTGGGAGATAGGAGAGAGCGGAGAGAGCTTAACTTTGCACTGGAGGCTTTTAAATGAGTGTCTTCCATTTCAACCTCAAACAATGCCAGAAAGTCTCATGGGAGTGATGACAAAAACATTGATATCGCCACTTCATTCCAATATCATGCTAGCATCAAATCCAACTTTTCAGTTTACACTAGCGAATGAAATTCTAAACATCTTGGAATCTCTGAGAAACATAAATCCCTATATAAACGGCTAGATTTTTCAGATTAGCCAAATCTGTTGTTAGATAAAAGATGTGGAGGCCATGATCACCACAGAGAGATTCAGTGGGGTTACGGAGAGATAATGCCCTTGACACAAAGAATACTACTTGCTATCTGTTGTTTTCCTGCTAGGCTGTAGCAGTGAAATAAAATGTTAATGGAACATTCTCCTTTGTTTTTCCTTTGGGTATAGCTACGCTTTCTACATTCCGTCTCTGTTCTCTGGCAACATATTACCAAATATACTGTAGGTCCAGGCGGTCAGCATTGTTTGGTTGTATACCGCAAACAGAATACACCTCTCAACCCTCAGTGTCAATAGTGCACTTAACTCTATGGTGAAGAGGAGCAGTGTATGCTCTCTGTCTGTATGCCTTCCTTTTAGCCTGCTGTCCAAGAGGAAAGTGCTCTGTTGCTCTGGTTATTAGTGCAGTATGTCATAGAGCAGTGAGGCATCTAGCACTGATAACCCAGCTAGGAGTGAGTCACCCGTAGCTCTATGTATCCTCTCTCCCCTCACTCACTCCTGTTTAATCTTTAAACACCTCTTGAACTTTAAAAGAGGGGAGGTCTTTGTTGCAGGGCTGGCTTTCTAATTTTAGAATCCATTATAGTTTGAAAAGTGTCTCCTCCACCAAGGAGGAAATCCCTGTTCTCTGCTTTATATCACTGTACTCTACTGTATAGTACACATAGTGCCATCTAGCCTTGGCCCACTACATCCCATAAATCACTTATCTCTATCTTCCAAACGCTATCTCTAAATCAGTACTGTAATCTGTCCAAGAATCATATCCCTTTATCTTTACCACTCTTTGTCAGGCAGCACTTTAAGCCTCCCATGTAAGGCTCCATGCATGCCTCTACATTAACCGCCTTACTGTTTAGTGTAACATCATCCCATGAATGACGTTCCATGAGATTGGATGACAGCGTGGGGTGAAACACGATCTGGGGTTTACCTTTCAGTAAGCAACTGGGGGTCAATTGTGTGAGAACAACTGGGCTCGTCTCTGGGATACTATGTCCACATAACACACATGGTACATTCATTCACCCTATGCCAGGAATGGAGAGCAGCTCTCTCCGTGCACTTTGTTTTATAACAGACCGACTGTATACAAAGCATACTGCATGAGTTACTGTATACTGTATGTCTACAGTCTGTTCAAATGTTGACCCATGTACTTATATGTCAATGACAAACAAGGTCGCTTCAACTGTAGCTCTTATTTTCATGTTTTGTCAGACAGACTCACAATCCATCCCACTCCCTGGCCATTCGTTTGATGATGGAATGCAGTGAAGACTTTAACAGGCCATGAATGGAGACATCTGAAGGAGCTTGTTTGGAGAAGGCTCCGGTCCTGTCCCTAATGAGAAAAAGAGGGAGGCATCTCATTCTGCTTGTGTGGCTCTCACCCGTCCAGTAACGGAATGTCCTGCCCAGAGGGAAGGCTATCTGAACCAGGGGTTACCTTCACACAAGACCACCAGACTACTGTCTGGAAAAACAGGGAGTCTTGATGGTCCGAGGCGGCACGGCGGACACACAGCATTCCAAAGAGATGGCGTGGGATAAGGAGACAGACAGGGGACTGAACCCAGTACACGAGGAGCCATATGGGGTAGGACCCAACACAAGCACGGCCATATGGAACAGGTGTACACAGTAAACAGGCCGTGATCTCTGAGCTGGAGGTGAGTCGCCGACATCTCACCTCGCGGTATCACATTCCAATGTGATGGATTTGTTGGGATAAAAGGGATGATACGTTCTGTGTTTGTGTGAGTGTGTGCGTGTGAGGAGGGGTAGGGGGATGGAGTAAATGGTTACTGCTCTGTGAAGTCTGCTGTTTAGATGTGTGCTGTGCTCAGAGACAGAGACAAAGACAGAGAAAACACCTGGTCAGGCTGAAATCCCATCACAGTTGAGAACAAGGAATAAAGGAATGTGACTGGTCCCCAGAGTCTCTGTGGTTAGCTAAGATGTCCCACAGCTCCAATGTTCCCCTTCTGCTGCAACACTATTTGTAAAGGTTCACAGACCACACCATTAACCTACAGTATAACAGCCCCTCAAATCATGAAATAGACTTTCAATTGAAGCATCGATTTAAAAAGTCAACTAGTATTTTGTATGATATTTGTCAGTCATATATTGGGATGATTTATATTGGGATGTAAATGTGGACATCCTTATGTGCATATTAAAAGGATTTAATCTGTAACCGTATAATCACATGTATAGGATTAGCTTCAATGTGAGTTTATTGTGTCTACAGTATGTAGTGATTCTAAAGGAGGTTTTCTCTTGTCTCTCAGAATTCTCCTTCATGTGCCTTTGTTTGCACATGCAGTGCAGCAAAAGCCTTGAGGGGGTGTGTTTGTTTTGCTTTTGCCTGGTTGTAGAGTGCAGGGGTTGGATGTCTAAGTGTATGCATGGCTGTGTATGCCCCATGTTTGCTGTTAGTCAATTAGAGCTATAATTAAAGGCAAGGGCATCCTGGGAAATAAAGGCAGCTGCAGCAGAAATGTCAGTGTTTCCCCTAGGATTCTTTTCAGCAGTGGTGGCAAGGGTATAGGGGTGGGGGGCGGCTCATCTCCTTTTCCTTTTCCATGCAATCATGCCATGGCCAGCCCATCCCAGGGCACACCTTCTCACTTAATCCTCTCTAACTCCCTGTATCTACCATTACATTTGACTGAAGGATTACTAAAGCGCCCCTCTTTAATCTTCTTGCCTTAGATGTGCAACAGCAGAGCTAGCATCAGGCAGCTCAGCTCACACTACTGACAGAGACCTCACCACATCTCACCACATCCAAGAGGAGAGAAACACATTGATGTTTCTCCACAACCTGACCTAGAATACTCTTCATCTGACCTGAGTCTGTTGTTATATTTTCATATGTAGGGGATAGCAGAGAGAGAGAGTAACCAAGCCAGTAATAAACTGGTTTGAGGACCATACAGAATGTTTGCTATGAGGGTCCATTTTAATATTGATTCTTGATTCTTTCTAATTTAGCATTAATGAATGCTTTGAATCTGTGAGCTGTGCAAATGTAGCATTCCATCCCGTTCCCCCATGGCCTCTCTCAGGTAACAGTCTGTGAGCTGTCAGGCTGTCTCATGTTTCACACTGGGCTTTTCTTTGCATGTCAGTAGGAAAGACCATGCAGTCTCCTGTTCCTCACATTCTACACCCTCAACTGTCATGGATGTCAAGCAGAGGTATTTGATGTGGTGTGCTGAATGCTTCCTTTTATATCTGTGCAGCGGGACATGCCTGTGTAAACTACGGTGGTGACTTTACAGCATTCCCCTTCCTCAAACGCACTAGTTAAAGAACTACTGTACGTGCAAGGGTTACTTAGTGCTGTTCGAAACTTTTACTGTAAATGTGACTTTTGCGTCTCTGTCTGAACATTCATTGCTCCATAATATGAGACACACTCCCACAGTCAAGACCCTTAAAGCCACAATAGCATGGGGTTAGATGATCGGATTACAAGAAAAAACACACATGGGCATTGTTAGGGAGTTTGCATTTCCACCCCTGAACATGGCTCTCATTGTACCCTTCTAGAGAGAGAGTGCTTTTATTTCAACTGAACGGCAAGGATGAACAGGACCCCATGTGTGTGTCTCTGTGGTCCACCATCTCCTCAGGCTCGAAGTGTAATCCGATCTCTACTTTCAGGGCCCTTTCTGTTCAGAGACCCTCATTTGCCCCTGGCACTATGTGAAGTAACTTCATCTGGTTAGTAACACGATCACAGAGAAAAGCCCTGCAATTTAAATTGAAACAGCGCTGTCTATTGTCAATATTTTGACAGATTTCATGTCAAAGTGTAATTATTTGCGAAGGGCCGTGCCAAGGATTTAATTGATACATGTGTAATTACGTCTTGTTGCCAATGTGTTGGAAAAAGCATCACTTGCCGTATTAATAATATTGGCGTAAGACTGCTCTTTCATCTTCACTGTTATATTATTTTCTGTCTGTGGTTCCATAATCCTCTCCGAAAGAGGATACTGAAGACTCCCTGAGAGGGCATCTTTCACAAATCAATTCATTACCCAAACATGAGCGGGCAAAGGCGCATCTTTCATAAATCAATTCATTACCCAACCACTGGCAGTTAAAAGGCACTTACCACAATCTCACACGGCGATATCAACTTTCAATGTGGAGAAAGATAAATCCACAAATACCAATCGATGACAGGCCTCGATCAAAAATCGAATAAAAAAGGCTTACCATACAATAGCAAGCAATAAACATTTTCATCTTTAATGATTTATTTTCTTATTTTGTATCACACACATTTCACCTCTTTTGCACTGAGTGTCATAACTATTGTGTGCCTATGAAATCCATCTATATGCCAGTGTTTTGCTGCATGCCACAGCTCCACTCTAAGATAATGCATCCTGCTCATAAAGTTTTAATAGTCCACTGAGTGTGTCTATGTTATCGCTGAAGACCTAGCCACACTGAGAAAAACTGAAAAAAACATCTGCTTGTACACACTGGGTAGCGGTGTGTGTGTTTGAGCCTTGGCCTTGCTGACACAAAACCACTCTCAGTACAGCAGAGGTGCTGATGATTTTTTTAAATTGAACCTTTATTTAACTAGGCTAGTCAGTTAACAACAAATTGTTATTTACAATGACGGCCTACTCTGGCGACGTTGGGCCAATTGTGCGCCGCCCTAAGGGACTCTCAATCACAAACGGATGTGATACAGCCTGGATTTGAACCAGGTAGTATAGTGACGCCTCCGGCACTGAGATGCAGTGCCTTAGACCGCTGCGCCACTCGGGAGCCCAAAAGACAAACATGAAAGACTGTAGTGAAAGAAGCTTCTCTTCAGAGCAGAGGACCTTGGATGGCTAGCCTCTGTAATTAAGGCAGATTTTTCCCCTGTTGAAGAAATAAACAGGAGGGTGATAAGGAACTGGAAGGTAAAACGCTACACCCCAACATGTGCCGAAGATTAAACACTGCCACCGCCAAGCCCTCGAGCAGTGATTGATTGAAAAACGTTCATTTCAATTGAATGGCCATCAATTGAATTGTATAATCCAGTTTCACACAAATCACTGTGATTGAGGATGCCCATGGGACGTTTCAATCCGACAGTGCAGTGAATTACATGTAGGTCAAAAAACAACCAGATTTGTTTAATTATGCAGGGGTTTCAAATTATAGCAGATATCCTCCATGCTCCTCTTATTGGTGTGTATCCCTTAAGGAGGGTCTGTGCTTGTCCTCATTAGCAGTCATTGAGCGGAGGTACTGTTTTGAGAAGCAAGGCGAAGAGCAACAGCGCCCATCACTGTCCCTCCTCTCTGCAGAACCAGAGCCAGAGCTGCTGGGGGCTGTGGGGTAATTACAGGCAGGCTTATGACAGAGGCAGCAGTACACAGGCAGGCTGGAACACAGGTGGGCGGTTTATTGTGCCTGCCGGCTGGCTGCCTGGCTGTGTCAGCGTGGACCTTGTCTGCAGGCTGCAAGCTGCAGGCTGCAACTGCCCTGTTTTGCTGTTAGCAGAGGACATGGCTCTCTGACCACGTCCAGCCAATATCACCTGCCGCACAGCAAAATGGCGAAGCAGCACAGGTGAGGCTGAGCACACTGATGTTGTGAAATGGTAAATCGATCTGGACCACGACGGATTCCAGTTGAAGATAAGAATGATGGGAGGTAGGCGTTTGGTGCAAATCTTCTCTTGTCCTTGAAATACTGTACATTTTGGTGTACCCAGTAGGTGTGTGTGGTAGCTAACTGACTCAACACTGCATTGCACCTAGAACAACAGATCTGATGCTCCTACTCAGCTTTGATCTTATTTTGGCTGTTTGTGTTTTCATTAGAAAAGCTATCATGGGCTTAAAATCAAATCAACTTCAGCCTTCACTGTGAGAAACCGAAATATTAACCTCTTTACAGCCTTTTCCACCAGAGCTGGAATATGGAATGAGAAGAGCTATGACAAAATGATCAAATGTAACATATTCACACATCCTACACGCATTAGCATTACAGCTTCCCTTGAGGTAAAGTCATGCATTTAATAGAATTCTCCCAGTCAAGGAAATTGTTTCCTTTCTACGTGGATTTGAATGGAAGTGTAAGATTACATCCATTACACCGTGTAGAGAATTGAAAGTAATAAATAACTCCAGGCTATGACAGACCTATGTGACTGGAGTCCAAACACCTCTGATCTGACAGTCCTCTTCCTGTAGAGTGCTTTAGAAATGAACTAGGCATGTTCTATGTTCGCCCAATTCAACAAAAAATACATATTCTGCCATATATACAGTATAACCTGAAGCACATCTGTTACATATGTGAAGTAATATTCACCAGTTTATTATTGGAAAAGCTTAGGAGTGATCATTCATATGAAAATGTGACCGTAGAGCCAACATGTACTATCCAATGTGAAGTGTGACGATCCCATCCTCCTGTTTACTTATTCAATACATGGCCATATTTTACAAGCGTAGACTGTCTGTTCATATAGAATAATCTGATCCCTAGAGCAGCATGAAGTGCAGTATGCAGACAGGTACAGTGTTAAGTACTGTGTGTATGCTCTGCTGTCTGGATTACTCTGTTATGAATGTACAGCTGACTGGCTCTGTAAGGTTACTGTGTCCTTCTGGTCTGGATAACAGAGTTGAAGAGAGAGGGATGAGAGTGGCCCTTACCTCTACACACAGTCCCGTTCTCCACAGCCTCGTGGCCAGCCTTGCACATGCAGCGCCCGATGGGCACCATCCACTCCCCATCCCCGTTGCAGTACAGTTTGATGGGCACGTCCACCTCCTCCCCGTTGGAGATACACACACCTCGCGCTGCCACCAGAGAGGTGCTCTCTGCCCCAGACAGGGTCTCCTGAAACACAGCTCCGTTCTGGATGACGCGGGGACACTTCCTGTAGAAGACACGCACGGCGATGAGGGACATGCAGCCGCCGTAGTCCTGGAAGGCCAGGTAGAATCCGTGTTTGGACACGGGGCCGAAGCTCCGCACCTCTGTGTTGATCTTCATCACCCGGCCGCCAAGGTCCACCTGGGAGAAGCTCTCATCGGCCGCGATGGTGTCCACCTTGATCCAGGGGTTCTCCATCCATGGTGGGGACACCTTGTTGGCCGTGTCCGAGTCTGACTCATAGTAGTACAGGTTAAAAGTCTCTTTACAGGAGCCGGGCACGTTGGGGATGGAGCTGCAGTCTCGCACGGAGAACTTCATTTCCACGTGGATCCGCTGTGCACCCCGACGCCAAATGTACTTGGTGCGGACCCAGTTGTTCTGGTTGTTGTCGAACACGTTGCACACCTGGTAGGTGCGGATGGTGTTCATGTTCTCATCGTATCCACTTACCTCCTCCCACTGTGGAAGAGGGACACAGAGGTAAAAGGTTATTCTGTCCTTGTGTTGACCACATGCTGACCGTATATATTTTGGTTTAGTAACACATCAATACCTCCAATTCTTTACCTATACAGTACCTCACATAACCCAAGGGCAATTGTGTACTCAGCATCATGTCTACACTACCACCTAACCATACTCCACAGATAAAGACAGGGCCATTCCCAGCGGCAGTGCTCCCAGTCAGGGCTGAAATTAAACAGCAGGAGTTTGGGAGGGTATAATATGGGCAGGGTATAATCTGCTCCCTGGCATTGTAATGCTCGCACAGAGTTAGGGGGGGTTGGCATCTGTCTGTGCCCACTGGAGACCCCACTTGGCTCCCTGTGTGAACCTGGCCTGTTTTTTTCCCTCTGCTCTGCTCTGGGACAGGACCATGCATTATTTATCTAGTAAAGGAGAACAGGTGTTAAAGTCTACTCTTTATACAGCCAGCAAGGATTTGTAGTGCAGCCTCCTCTCTGGCTCCTCTGTCCTCTGGCCAAAGAGAAAAAAAGAAAACAATTTGCATAACGTCGATGTCGGAAGCTCTTCAAGGGTAACAAATACTGGGAAAACAATCCCCTGGTCTAAAGAAATGAGGAAAAAACCTTTTCTCCAGGGCATTGGTGATGCACCTAATTATCCTGTTTTTGAGTTACAACATGTTATTGAATACTAGAATGGGCAAATCTCTGAATTAGTCCAGCACCAACACATCAGTTACTGTAAATGAAACAGGTCAGTCATTGTAATGAAACACATGCATGACATGAACATAACCCTAATCTAAGTCACACAATAAAACAGAATTGAGGTAATCACATTACACAGGTAATTATCTGCAAAGGGAGAGCAGATTTGAGTTTCTGTGTTTGGGATACTTTTCATTTCAGCACACACACACACACACACACACACACATACACACACACACACACACACACACACACACACACACACACACACACACACACACACACACACACACACACACACACACACACACACACACACACACACAAACAACAACACACACACCTAGACAACATAAACTCAGCAAAAAAAGAAACTTCCCCTTTTCAGGACCCTGTCTTTCAAAGAGAATTCGTAAAAATCCAAATAACTTCACAGATCTTCATTGTAAAGGGTTTAAACACTGTTTCCCATGGTTGTTGAACAAACCATAAACAATTAATGAACATGGATCTGTGGAATGGTCGTTAAGACACTAACAGCTTACAGGCGGTAGGTAATTAAGTCACAGTTATGAAAACTTAGGACACTAAAGAGGCCTTTCTACTGACTCTGACAAACACCAAAAGAAAGATGCCCAGGGTGCCTGCTCATCTGCGTGAACGTCCCTTAGGCATGCTGCAAGGAGGCATGAGGACTGCAGATGTGGCCAGGGCAATAAATTGCAATGTTCGTACTGTGAGGCGCCTAAGACAGCGCTACAGGGAGACAGGACGGACAGCTGATCGTCCTCGCAGTGGCAGACCACGTGTAACAACACCCGCACAGGATCGGTACATCTGAACATCACAACTGCGGGACGGGTACTGGATGGCAACAACAACTGCCCGAGTTACACCAGGAACGGAACGCACAATCCCTTCATCAGTGCTCAGACTGTCCGCAATAAACTGAGAGAGGCTGGACTGTTGTAAGGCAGGCCCTCACCAGACATCACCGGCAACAACGCCGCCTATGGGCATAAACCCACCGTCGCTGGACCGGACAAGCCTGGCAAAAAGTGCTCTTCACTGATGAGTCACGGTTTTGTCTCACCAGGGGTGATGGTCGGATTTGCGTTTATCATCGAAGGAATGAGCATTACACCTAGGCCTGTATTCTGGAGCAGGATCGATTTGGAGGTGGAGGGTCCGTCACAGTCTGGGGCGGTGTGTCACAGCATCATCGGACTAACCTTGTTGCCATTGCAGGCAATCTCAATGCTGTGCGTTACATCCTCCTCCCTCATGTGGTACCCTTCCTGCAGGCTCATCCTGACATGACCCTCCTGCATAACAATGCCACCAGCCATACTGCTCGTTCTGTGCGTGATTTCCTGCAAGACAGGAATGTCAGTGTTCTGCCATGGCCAGCGAAGAGCCTGGATCTCAATCCCATTGAGCACGTCTGGGACCTGTTGGATCGGAGGGTGAGGGCTAGGGCCATTCCCCCCGAAATGTCCGGGAACTTGCAGGTGCCTTGGTGGAAAAGTGGGGTAACATCTCACAGCAAGAACTGGCAAATCTGGTGCAGTCCATGAGAAGGAGATGCACTGCAGTACTTAATGCAGCTGGTGTCCACACCAGAGACTGACTGTTACTTTTGATTTTGACCCCCCCCTTAGTTCAGGGACACATTATTCCATTTATGTTAGTCACATGTCTGTGGAACTTGTTCAGTTTATGTCTCAGTTGTTGAATCCTGTTATGTTCATACAAATATTTACACATGTTAAGTTTGCTGAAATTCTATGCAGTTGACAGTGAGAGGACATTTCTTTTGTTGCTGAGTTTATTTTACTAGTAGTGTGTCTATATGCAACGTCTGCTGTTACTCCAAGGACTCCAACCACCGTGACCTTGACCTGACCAGTTCATCTGAGGAAAGCCTTTTCTTAACCCCAATGCCTTTTCACACGTCAGCCGCACCCGTGCTGCCTCACCCCTAACTCTCTCACCCCCCCTTCACTCTCCACTTCACAGCTGATATAATTTCACAAATTAGTGCCCACTTAACAAGCATTTGACAGAGGTTTGACTGGTAAGGAGGAGACAGTCAGCCCTCATGTTTAAGACCCACGTTCTATCAAACACTCAGACTAATTAGAGCTTTTCTGCTTTATTCCCGTGTCCCAATTATTCTCTACAGACAGACATCATGCCAAATATGTACAGTTCATTAATAACAGTTGTTAGATGTTAGTAACTGGAGGGATTTGAAGGAGACAAGTATGATTAAAACTTGTAAGATTGGCACTAAACTCAAAACAATTAAGATTGTGTTTGTAGACAATGATTAAAGAGTCCTTGGATGGGATTCAACCAGATGGTAGCTATATGTCTTCATTTTGAGGACACACATCTACAAATCCTTTAAAATTCACAGAATGCAATAGATATGGTCCATTAACGTGCAATTAAAGCAACACATGAATAAGTGTATGAATGTTAATATTGACAAGTGTATGAATGTTACTGTTGATTGATGGGTTAGAGATCTCCTGGGGTAAATCTGTTGGTTGGCCCATTTCTCCACCCATCCAAATGGACACAGCCATCCAGGGTCACGGGCAGCCATTGACCTTTCCACCTCCCTTCATAGATTGACGCTCTTTTCAGACAGAGGTCGTGGACCGATTAAACAGGAAAAGACAGAGTGTGACGTCCTCTTGTTCTTAGTCTCAAGCATCAGCCCATCAAACTTAAATAAAGTGAACTGGGGTTGGGAGTGGGGGGGTAGCCACTAATGAGAGATAGAGACTAGGAGAAGGGAGAAAGGGGAATGGAGGTGGGGTATGGCCAGGCTAAAAAGACCCCAAACAAATGTGTTTTGATGGAGGGCCCCTTTAAGTCCTGTCACAGCTTTGCTGCCCTGCTTTCATCAGAGCCAGTGGAGGGAAGCAAATGGGACATAACAAGATGCCAGCGATCAAGCGCTGAGTGTGAAATAAGAAGAAACGTCTTCATTTTCACAGCTTTTCCCCCAGTACTAGAGTGGGAATGCGGCTGCAGGGCAGTCATGTGTTAGGTAAGGTGGTGGAGTTGGTGGTGGAAGCTGAGAATTACAACACTAACTCTCTCTCCTTTGAGATCGTTTTTTTCCACTCCAGGACACACAGACTTGTTTATGTGAGTCCAGATCTATTGAGTGGGGTATCCATCACGACCACCATGTAAAGTATCTTGATTAGATGTAGGCTATGTAGCAGGATGCTATAAAGCAGAAGATACTGTACAGGGATGATACCAGTACAGCGATACTCTTTAGTTCGTAACTATCGTGGCAAAGAAACAAAACACGAAGGTCGATTTAACTTCTTTAGGAAAACAGCCCTAATGTTGGAAACAAACTTCATTATGTTGTCATCCAGAGTCACATTTATTTATTTTCAAAGCTATAGCACACAATATTTTACATAAAGCATGTTTTTAAAAGACCAAAGAGTCATGAGTCATGTTTTAATAAAATAATGCGATATTGGTATCGTCCCAGGCCTACTGTACAATGTATTCAACAATCAAATACATTCTTGGGGGCCCTAAGCAAAATCGTGTTCGACCATGATTACTACAAGTTTAGATAGCTGGCCGCTAGATTAACTTTCCATTCTAAAAAATGTTTGCTGAAATGGTCTAATTTAGTGACTGCCAGTGACTGCCATAACAAGAAAAAACTGCTGATGCACAAACAAATTTCGAAATTGCACCTTGTATATTTTACTATGCTAACCCTCAACAGTAAAATATTTGTTTATTTATTTTTGGGAAATTGATCCTGGGCCCAGAAAAGACGGGCAAGTTTCCCGTGGCTGATCTATGGATATAAAGAGCTCACAGACTGAGACAGAACAAGTGAGTGCCTGCAATCAACAACATGCCAGAGGAGTTGCTCTCTTCAAGGTTCTGTGTTCACATAAAGGAGGTCCTTCTAATGGGGTGTCATCGGTTCAGAGGTTGGCACCCAAACATAAAGAGGACCATCATGAGTGGGGCGCCAAAGTGTCCGGGGTCACAGCTATGTCTTTGAGGGTCGTACCCAAATATAAAGACAGCCATCAGGGCGCTAGCGGTGCAGAGCACTGTGCACCCTGCTGCACCGATCTACTGAGTGGGAACGGGATGTACAGTGGGTAAGGCAATTGTCAGCCATCTTCTAATTACAGCTAAATGAATGAGTTTGAACACCACTTATCCTCTTGACTCACATTCCTACCCCATGTGTATTATGCTGCATGGTGACACTTCCAGTAGATCTCAACAGCTAAATTGTGTTGATATATGACCTTTCAATTAAAGATAAATGGCCTTAAAATTCCATTAATGTGGTCTGTATAAGCTATGAAGTACAGTATATAAGCATTTCGCTGCACCGGCCTTAACATCTGCTAAACTGTGTTCGCTACAAATAAACTTCGATTTCAAGTTCTACTGACTATGGAGTTTGGAAAAGTACACAATAGTGACTGCCACCCACCAACCGCTTACTGTAGCTGTATGAAGTGATAGAGCATAATGGTCTCTGAGAAAGAGGTTCGCGATCAATACCTCACAGGGCTGTCAGCCACTCCAGGAAGGAGTGAACATTCAGCTGACCTGCAATCTATAAGTCTCCCTGACAATGTGTCTCTGCTTTATCTGTAAAGCCAAGCGGAACACACTGTCAGAGTCATAGAGGACACTGTCTCCAAAGCAGAAACTATTCCCAAAAGGCAGCTTTTGCTACATGAAACTATCAGAAATAGAGTCTATCTGGTCTCCAGGATGGACTTCTGTGTCTAACTGAACCTCCTTCCTGTGGTGGAATCGGCTGGCAGGGTGAGTTGTAGTTTTCTCCTGAGACATTTTAAATCATTCAAAGGCCACAGTGGCATGTATGACACAACATGAAATGTGTATTTCAGTTCTCACGTCTTGTCATTACAGTGTGAGGATCAACCTGGGGTGGCTGGAGAATCAGAGAACAGCTATGCACATACAAAACATTCCAGCACTCCGTCACAGACACAAGTAAATAAATAATTCACACAAAGGAGAAAGAAGCCGATGGAAATCTCTTGGGGCTGAGTTGTCCAATTTACAGTTGTGGGAAATCTGTCAGAGTAAGAGTGCTCTGCCCTAAGGGGACAGGGGACAAATGACACCCAGTCTCTACATTGAGTTACAAAGAGGGGAACAAAACAGGCCAAGTACTGCAGGAATCCCAGCCACATGGAGGGCACAGAGAGAGACACACGGAGAGCCATAAGTGGAACTGTATGCAGTCAACTTCAACTACCACTGTCTACTCGTAATGTACACCATGTGAAGTTAGACAAACAAGCGTCCTATTGCCTCTTTAACATGGTTCCACCAATCTACATGAGGATTGTATTCACATTTCTCCATTGGTGTAAAACAACATGACAATAGAATATATGCCAAGTTCCAACCTGCGATTGTCAGTGCAGTGCTCACATAAAATCATAACCACACACAGATGTTTTCGTCCATGATGAAGAGATCCTAAAAAACCTGAATAAAGTTTTACAGACCCACTTTAATTGACAGTCATACTAAATTAGGGGTCACTCTATTCTACAATGAGTTCCATACACTACAACGCTCTAACAAATAACCATTTAGGGAAGGAAATGGCTATATGCAAAGTTATGACCAGGCTCTTTCATAACCAGGCGGTTTTATTCTGAATTAACTCTTTAAATTACAAAACCTGCATTTGAATGCAGTTGTGATTGACTCAGACACATATTTGGGTCAAAGTCTCATCGTGAAACGTATTGTAGGTTGCAACACAAAAGATTTAGCTAAATTGCTGTGACACTAATTATGCACAGCCTTATGTGGTGTTTGGTATTCAAGACTTGATATTAGTAGCCTAAATACCTTCCCTGAGAACTTCAGCGGATGTTGCTATAAAATGTTGTGAACTGACATGAATATGGAATAATACATTTTATATAAGACTTCCATATTCCCCAGTCACTGAGTTCATTATAGCCGACTATAGAGAACGTACAGATCTATAGATCCCTCAAACGTCTCTTCAAGGTAGATTTTAACTTGTGCCAAATGAATCAACCTTACATAATAAGGTCTTATTAATCTGAATCATGTCACAAGTTGGCATAAAATGAAATACATTTGTCATTGCTAAAGCAGAATATTAAATGAAAGTACTACACCCAGGGCTAGAATGTGCTGTGGCCTACACATGCCTTTACCTCTACTATCCGGTTTTATGTCATGAAGTCACACAGAACATTTCCTTACTGGTGCATTTCCTTACTGGTGCTTACAGGCCACAACATTAGTCCTTAATATATGGAAGACCTCAACATCCTCTCTACAGAATGTGTCTGGGTGTTTTTAGTGCATTGACTACATTCATTTGCAACTGCCTGCAGATTATGCTCCCCACATAAAACAAATACTACAGTTTACTATAGAATACTATAGTACTTACTATAGAATTCTATAGAATTCTGTAGTAAACTGTGGTACATTGTAGAATCCTATATTCTACGCTGTAGTAACCCTTCACCGTATAGTGCTTACTCTAGACTTTTGTAGTGTGCTGTAGAATACTATACTACACACTGTACTATCCCTTGAGCATGTGTAGTACTTACTTTAGAATGTTGTAGCATACTGTAGAATACTATATTACACACTGTAGTATCCCTTGCTAATGTAGTGCTTACTTTTGCATTTTGTAGTATAATGGCAAATACTATACTAAAGACTATAGTATCCCTTGATTGTGTAGTGCTTACTATAGAATTTTGTAATATACTGTAGAATTCTATACTAAGCACTGTAGTATCCCTCGATCGTGTACTGCTTATTATAATACACTATATACCAAAAGTATGTGGACACCTGCTTGTCGAACATCTCATTCCAAAATAATGGGCATTAATATGGAGTTGGTCCCCCTTTGCTGCTATAACAGCCTCCACTCTTCTGGGAAGGCTTTCCACTAGATTTTGGAACATTGCTGCGGGGACTTCAGCCGCAAGAGCATTAGTGAAGTCGTGCACTGATGTTGGGCGATTAGGCCTGGCTTGCAGTCGGTGTTCCAATTCATCCCAAAGGTGTTCGATGGTGTTGAGGTCAGGGCTCTGTGCAGACCAGTCAAATTCTTCCACACTGACCTTGGCAAACCATTTCAGGGCCTAGCCCGAACCATGAGAAACAGCCCAATACCATTATTCCTCCTCCAACAAACTTTACAGTTGGCACTATGCATCTGCCAAACACAGATTTGTCCGTCGGACTGCCAAATGGTGAAGCGTGATTCATCACTCCAGAGAACGTGTTTCCACTGCTCCAGAGTCCAACGGCAGCAAGCTTTACACCACTCTAGCCGACACTTGACATCGCGCATGGTGATCTTAGGCTTGTCTGCGGCTGCTCGGCCACGGAAACCCATTTCATGAAGCTCCCGACAAACAGTTCTTATTCTGATGTTGCTTCCAGGGGCAGTTTTGAACTCGGTAGTGAGTGTTGCAACCGAGGACAGATGATTTTTACTTCAGCACTTGGCGGTCCCGTTCTGTGAGCTTGTGTGGCCTACCACTTTGCGGCTGAGCCATTGTTGCTCCTAGACATTTCCACTTCACAACAACAGCATACATTACCATTAAAATTATAGACTGATCATTTCTTTGTCAGTGGGCAAACGTACAAAATCAGCAGGGGATCAAATACTTTTTTCCCTCACTGTAGCTTTGTAAATGCTGTTTTGATATGGGGAGCTCATGCCAAGGATTTCCTCTGAGGTTCCCCCTATATCGTGTAGCGCTTACTATAGAACAGGGGTATTCAACTCTTACCCTAAGAGGTTTGGAGCCTGCTGGTTTTCTGTTTTACCTGATAATGAATTGCATCCACCAGGTCTAAATCAATCCCTGATTACAGGGGAACAATGCAAAAAAAGCAGTGGAACCTGCTTCGACATCCAGAGTTGAGTTTGAGGGCTATAGAATGTTGTAGTATATTGTGGAATACTATACTCTACACTGTAGTATCCATTGATTTATTTTTATTTGACTATTTAAAAACACAACACAACCACAAATGTGGATGCAATGCATTTAGAAATTTGTCAAGAACAACAAAGTAAAACATTTATTCCATTGTGGTCCTAGTTCAAACATAAAACATGTTACACATTTAAAGCTAACCCACATGAAATATTATAGTATTGTCTATGGTCTAAAATTAATGTATATACTACAGTATTCACTGTAGTGTTTTTACATAGTTTACTGTAGTATTGACTGTAGTGATTATGCAGATGACTGTAATATACTATAGTATTCACTGTTGTGTTTTTGACTAGTATACTGTAGAATCACTATAGATTTTTTGCGAACATGAGTAGTATACTGTACTATTTACTGTCGTGGTTTTTCAGACATGACTGTAGTAAATTGCAATAGCAACTGCCGACTAGCGTTTGCTAAAATGGCACAACTAACAGACAATGGCAGTTACTGTTTAATCAGGGGAACACCTCAACCAGAACATAAGACACACGTTCATGACAGGCCACCTATTGAGTTGGGTCAACAGTTCTGAGCTCCTCAGAGGAGGAAGGGGAGGACCATCCTCCTCAGTGCATTTAGGACTCTTAAGTATGTATGAGTGTCTGAGTAGAGCAAGCCACTATCTGGGTTTTTATTAATGGTTGTCTGATGATTGTTGAGTGCCGAAGACGTGGATATCGATTAAGGCTGATTCAGAGGGGTTGGGTTAAATACAGAAGACACATTTCAGTTGAAGGCATTCAGTTGTACAACTGACTAGGTATCCCCTTTTCCCCAATCAGTTACAATCTTGTAAATGAAGAATATTGTGACAGGCTAGGAACCAGCGTTTTGGTTAGTGTTTCCCTGGGCACGTAGGGGAGGACATGCAGGCAATGTATAAAATCACACCTCGGTCATGTTCAGATGGTTCTGTGTGTTGTTGCTGTTGCTTTATTTCTGTGAACAACCATTTTGTGACCATGCTGTCTTATAACATTGTTTGGGGTGTGGTTGTTTGTTCTGAATGTTATTTGTTGAGTTTGACCATTAGTCAGTTTATTCATGTGTGAATATTCAAGATGTTCATTATGTAAAGCCACTGCAATGTCCTTTTGTTTTCAGTTGGTTTGTTTGGAGAGGATTGTCTGTTTTATTGGCTGCGCCCACATATAAAGTGAATGTCTTTAAGTAAAGTAATGTGTATTTCTAAAATATACTGTTTATGTAAATGCAGTGGTTAACTGTTCTTTTCTACTATCAGAAGTACAATATTGTTTGTCACTGTTTTTGGTCATCTAGTGGAAGTAAAAAGATCTGTCATTTTTGTGTATTCTTAATGTGTCAAACAAGCTAACCTAAACCTCTAATGAACTTTGCTTGTTCTTTATCTGCTTCTGTATGGTTTCCCTTTAATGGGCCTAGAACCTGGCTAACATTTAGGATGTTACAATTGTAATAAAACAATATTTTTGCTGAGGTGTTGTCTGGTCTGTTGCATTGCTCAACTGCTGATCCAACTCAATAGGTGGCCTGTCACTAACGTCTTATGGGCTAGTTGAGGTGTTCCCCTCCATTAAACAGTAACTGGCGTAGTCTGGTAGTTGTGCCATTTTAGCTAACCGCAGTCGGCAGGTGTTACTACAAAATACCACATTCATGTCCACGAAATCACATGAAATACTACCGTATACTTGTCATGTCTGCAGAAACACTACAGTGAATAATACTGGTAAAAAAAATATAGTACTTGTCTTGCGCTTTGGTCCTCTTCCTCATCACCCGACGACGAACGTTACAGTACTACAGTTTTTAGACCACAGATCTTTTTTTTATATGGGTCCACCGAAGATGAAAGCAAAAGATGGTTGGTGGAGGAGAAGGTGCTATTCCACAGCAGCTCTGAAGATCAGAACATCTGGCCTGGTTTTCACACTTCTCTCAACTCTCACTTAGGAAAAACACTGAGCACTTAACCTCTTGGCTGCTCTGCTTTGGATCAAATAGCCTCTCCTCACACTGTCCTGCACTGTGCACAAAATATGTATCTTCTTGTCTGAGGCAAGTATCGCCTTAAAGTTCACTAAATATTACATGGAATATTAATTATAACATATTTCAGTTCTTGGAGCCTGACTGGAGGCAGTTTCTAAAAAGTAATACAGGACTGATGCGGCCCCTATAATAAGGGGTGAACATACTGTGCATCAGATGGACACACCTGGAGAACAGTCATAAAAGTTGGTTTGTTGATGTTTCACTGGAATGTTAGGTTTTGTAATGTTAATACCTGTAAAGTGAGGAACTATGTATTTGAAATAAATGTGACTGTATTCAATTCAATTGCCATTAATTAAATCTTGGGAGGAGGGGGGAATTAAACCATTAAGCGACATGGTCAAACCTTGCTTACATTTGTATACGATCACGTGTCTCTCTATTATGCCTGGGAATACTTGGGAACAGATTTCCAAAATTAAAATCACTTGGAGCTGATTTTCTGGTGTTTTAAAGTATTTTACGTCCAATGATGAAGTAAAATAAAATAAAAACACAATACTAATGTTAGACAACAATTTGACCGCAAGAACCCCAAACAGATATAATATTTGACAAAAAAAAGAATTTCAATCCTTGCTTACATTTGTATACAATCACCTGTTTCTCTATTATGCGTGGGAATACTTAGGAACAGATTTCTCAAAATGTAAATCACTCAGAGCTGATTTCCTGGTGTTTTTACAGTATTTTACGTCCAACAATAGCATAAAAAAAAGAAAACTTGGGGGGGCAAATAAAACTTTTGGTCCGCGGGCTGCCAGTTGGGGAACCTTGTCGTATAGGCTCTCCCTAGCTAAATGAGGTAAGAAAATGTGTAATGTAACATCTAAATTAGGGTCCACTGGAAACACTGACCAATACTTAGGTTCCTATCCTGTCAATTGTAATTCCTCCCTGACTTATGCATTCGTTGTCATGTCAAACAGCAATGTACTCAAGGTGCTGACACTATATTCCAACTATAGAATTAGAATAAGCATTCTTTTTCCATGATTCCAGCAGTTTGCCATTTAAATAGGCCTCAATTTAATGATTTTTTTCATATCATGCATCATTGCTTTGGCACAGTGTAGAAATTATAACAAAAGTGCAGGAAATGTATGAAAATGCAGAAAAAATGGTTTGTTTGAAGTTGGGTTGAACAGTATAAAACATGATTGAAAATATGATTGAACAGTATAAAACAATCAGAATGGAGAAAACCCCAGTGAAATCACTTAACATTTATGAACTACACATGAGCATATTTATAAAACATCAAATACAAATATTGTCATACTGTCAAAAAAAATGACAAATATTGTGATATGAAATTTTGGCCATAATGTACAGTTGACTATCATGTATCAAGTTAGGATATATTTTATGAATCTTTACAGCATAAGGGAAGACCAACTGCTGGTATGGTACTGTGCTGAATGTTACTGATCTGTCAGTTAAGCCTGTGAAGCCATGCATGTGCGTGTAAGACAATAGCTACTGTAAAGCACCTCTGGCTGGTATATTGAGCGATTCCAATTACCACACCTGTTCCTGTTGTGCTGGTCCACTGGGGAAAGCTAGGCCCCACGAGACTTCAGAATGGATTGTGTTCGCATCCAGCTCCATCATTTCCCTAGAAAACCCCAACGTCTGCATCTGATAGGGCCTTTACCTGATCAATCAGGGCCTGAGAGGTACTCTAGCTCTCGAATCACAGTGAAATGAATCGGATAATCTTGAACAGGCCATGGCATAATGTTTAGTCTGAAGTCAAATGCTTTTCAGCGGAAACGGAAGCTAGGTTGAAGATAGCTGTATCCCTGACAACCGGATGCATCCAGTTGTTGGCAACTCTGCTAAGGGTGTTATGTAGAGGTGTGCCCCTCACTTGTTAGCCTGTCTAAAGCTGCAAGAGTAGACAACTCTAGACTGTCTAGAGCTATCTTCTCTTGCAGCTTCAGACAGGCTTACAAGTGAGGGGCACACCTCTACATAACACCCTGGGACTTGACTTTGATGTTAGGATCGAAACCCCTAAAACTTTGATGCTGATTAATGAAAGTAAACAGGGCAGATTTTTCATCACTGGCATTTTCAAATGTTTGATTTTCAAGTCTGAAGTTTCAACTTCTTATTTATATAGATCATTAAATATACTTTTCTGATTGTTTTTCTGAACCTTACATTTTGTAAATATGAATGGGAGACGTGATGCAAACGGCCTGTAAGATTTCCAACCTCGTTAATGGGGAAATGGCAGCGCTGGTTCTGTTTAGATTGAATCCAGAGCTGGAGAGAGGAAGACACCGGGCCTCTTTGTTCTCTCAAATTAGCAGGAAAGAGAGCATGCCCTCAGGTTGAGGGAGATGATGTTGAGCTAAATTATTGCAGAAGATCTTTGAAGTTGCACCAGTGGACTGTTGGAGCTCTTTTTTCGTCTTCCTCTTTTTCGTGCTTAAAGACACACAGCATGATAGAGTATAATTCAAACCACCCTTGATACCAACCACAGAAGTATAAATAATTGAATATAATAGGGAGTGGTTTTGTGAAATGCACCATCAAATAAGTATGCAGCATATTTCTCTGTGTTTTGGACACAGTCTGAAGATTCTGGATCCTTTGGTGGAGGAAGAAGTGAAGGAGACCGAGGTTCTGGTTTCGGCTGGTCAGGAGAGGGATCGGCTTGAGTGTGGCTAGATAGAACAAATGCCTTGGCGCACCATGTGGAAATACTGTGCATCAAACGCTGCTGGAGCCAATATAACACATACAGTTGAAGTTGGAAGTTTGCATACACCTTAGCCAAATACATTTAAACTCAGTTTTTCACAATTCCTGACATTTAATCCTAGTAAGAATTCCCTGTCTTAGGTCAGTTAGGATCACCACTTTATTTTAAGAACGTCAAATGTCAGAATAATAGTATAGAGAATTATTTATTTCAGCTTTTATTTATTTCATCACATTCCAAGTGGGTCAGAAGTTTACATACACTCAATTAGAATTTGGTAGCATTGCCTTTAAATTGCTTAACTTGGGTCAAACGTTTCGGGTAGCCTTCCACAAGCTTCCCATAATAAGTTGAGTGAATTTTGGCCCATTCCTCCTGACAGAGCTGGTGTAACTGAGTCAGGTTTGTAGGCCTCCTTGCTCACACATGCTTTTTCAGTTCTGCCCACAAATTTTCTGTAGGATTGAGGTCAAGGCTTTGTGATGGCCACTCCAATACCTTGACTTTGTTGTCCTTAAGCCATTTTGCCACAACTTTGGAAGTATGCCTGGGGTCATTGTCCAATTGGAAGACCCATTTGTGACCAAGCTTTAACTTCCTGACTGATGACTTGAGATGTTGCTGTCCAATATGGAAGCACACTGCAATACTATTGTTTTCAATAACCTCTACATAACTTTTTTAAAAGCACCAGTAGTCAAAGTCTAACACCAACGCACAACCTCTGCCCTGCAAGAGAGAAAGCTACCTTTTCAAAAAGCTTACACAGTGAGATACATATGGATTACTGTTTTTCTCATGATTTCTGAATCTGCACAGCGTAATTTTTTTTATTTAACTAGGTATGTCAGCTAAGAAGAAATTCTTAATTACAATGACAGCCTAGGAACAGTGGGTTAACGGCCTTGTTCTGGGGCAGAACACGATTTTTACCTTGTCAGCTCTGGGATTCAATCTAGCAACCTTTCGGTTACTGGCCCAATGCTCTAACCACTAGGCTACCTGCCATCTTTTTTACAAATACTTAGCTCAGTGTGGAGAGAGCTGTCTGTCATTACTGGATTGAGGTCAGGGCTTTGTGCTCAGGGCTTTGTGCTAGCCACTCCAATACCTTGACTTTTTTGTCCTTAAGCCATTTTGCCACAACTTCGGAAGTATGCTTGGGGTCATTGTCTATTTGGAAGACCCATTTGCGACCAAGCTTTAACTTCCTGACTGATGTCTTGAGATGTTGCTTCAATATATCCACGTACTTTTCCTTCGTTGTGATGCCATTTATTTTGTGAAGTGCACCAGTCCCTCCTGCAGCAAAGCACCCCCACAACATGATGCTGCCACCCCCGTGCTTCACGGATGGGATGGTGTTCTTCAGCTTGCAAACCTTCCCCTTTTTCCTCCGAAAATAACGATGGTCATTAAGGCCAAACAGTTCTATCTTTGTTTCACCAGACCAGAGAACATTTCTCCAAAAAGTACGATCTTTGTCCCCATGAGCAGTTGCAAACCGTAGTCTGGCTTTTTTATGGCCGTTTTGGAGCAGTGGCTTCTTCCTTGCTGAGCGGCCTTTCAGGTTATGTCGATATAGGACTCGTTTTACTGTGGATATAGATACTTTTATACCTGTTTCCTCCAGCATCTTCACAAGGTCCTTTGTTGTTGTTCTGGGATTGATTTGCACTTTTCGCACCAAAGTACATTCATCTCTAGGATACAGAACGCTCCTTCCTGAGCGGTATGACAGCTGCGTGGTCCCATGATGTTTATACTTGCGTACTATTGTTTGTACAGATGAACGTGGTACCTTCAGGCATTTGGAAATTGCTCCCAAAGATGAACCAGACTTGTGGAGGTCTACAATTTCTTTTCTGAGGTCCTGGCTGATTTCTTTTGATTTTCCCATGATGTCAAGCAAAGAGGCACTGAGTTTGAAGGTAGGCCTTGAAATACATCCACAGGTACACCTCCAATTGACTTAAATTATGTAAATTAGCCTAGCAGAAGATTCTAAAGCCATGACATAATTGTCTGGAATTTTCCAAGCTGTTTAAAGGCACAGTCAACTTAGTGTATGTAAACTTCTGACCCATTGGAATTGTGATACAGTGAATTATAAGTGAAATAATCTGTCTGTAAACAATTGTTGGAAAAATGACTTGCACAAAGTAGATGTCCTAACCGACTTGCCAAAACTATTGTTTGTTAACAATGTATTTGTGGAGTGGTTGAAAAACGAGTTTCAATGACTCCAACCTAAGTGTATGTAAACTTCCGACTTCAACTGTAGTAGTCATAGTTTAAAGGAAAATGTATTTTACTTGAAATTTGTCTTTCTATTTAACGTTATCGCATCAATTCAGGCAATTTATCGCCCAGCTCTGCTGTTGGGTGTCAAAACCAAGTTGATCTGTGATGAACTGAAATTAACTGAAAATGTGGCGCACTGTAGTATTGCTGCATCTGCATGAAAATGAGTTAAATAGCAATCAAATTATTTAAGCAACTGAAATGAAAATTCCATGATATCATGTAAATGATGAGCTTACACTCACGCTGTTGTCATTGGACCCTGACACGGGATAGACTGTCCAGCCCAACTCAGCTGTCGCTGTGGTGGAGTCCATTAGTGTCTCTGTGGAGAAGAAAGAGAGTGTGGTCAGACAAAATCCAAGTCATAGAGTACCTTCAAACAAATAATATACAGTAGCAACAGTGCACATTTACAGCAGGTAAGCATGGGTGGAGATGGGAGTCCATTTATGAGCTAGTCATTCAAACCCTAATAAGATTTGATTACAATTAATAGTAATGAAACTATATTTCATTTTCAGTCTTAAAATTGCTGCTACTGTAGATAGTCTTTTTTCAGACATCTCCATTATCCTCTCTCTTAAAGATAGCAACGCAACTGTTTGAGACCAGGGCATATTTGGCTACATGCTGTAGTAGTAAACAGTGTGAGACCATCCATGTGGAAGAGAACAGATCACTGGGTTCACTGGAACTTGGTCAACTCTACCACAGCCACCAGGCTACTACATCATAGGTCAACTTCCACTCAACAGGCACATGCTTCTTCAGTTCCACCCCCTGGCTTTGAGGGGCAACCGCCCGGCTGGAAAAGCAAAGCTCCTGGGGTAGTGAGAGGGGCCATTCTAGATGTGCTGGATTAGCTGGTGGAAAAGAACACCTCTGGTAATTGGGGTCAAAGAGAATATGTCTCCTGTTTGTCATGAGGTCCTCTCTGGCCAGCCAATGCCATTCCAGAGGCAGGCAAGGCAGGCTGTCTGTCAATGCCTTCTCTCTGAGGGACAGGGAGTGACAGGGAGGGGGGCAGAAAGAGGGTTCTACAGGCCTAATGAATTTCCACTGGTTATTAGCCCAGGAGCACCAGTGTTGAGCTGGAGCAGATGGAGACAACATTCATCAGGTGATAGGCGCCAGCTGCAACTCCAAAAGGCCAGTGAAAGATGTATGCAATTCCCCTTGACAAGCCAGCTACTAACTATAAGTCACTTTTGGTGATTGGTAGTATAAAGTTATTTTTCAAAGATGTATTTATTATTCAGCATGCGTTCTGTATGATGTCAGACTTCCCTTTCAGAAATTGGAAAAGGACTATTGGGCTAATGATCTGGATGGCCTGATTTTACAATACAGTGCAGCTAAACTCACACAAGACAGAGAACAGCATCCAATATATTTTAGAACGTTCCAGTATTTCATAACACATGGATTTCCTCTGATTTATATTCCAGAGGAAACCAAAGCTTTTAATTAACAGGCTCCACATCCCGCACATTTATTTTTAGGAACTTGCCGAATCTAAGAGCCTCACCAATATACGCAAAGCATAATAGCACATTTCACATCCCATTCAGTTATCACAAAGCCCAAACAGTATAATTAGGCAGATGAGGCTGCATTTCTGCTACCATTGATAACCTTGTGCGACTCCGGGTTGAGCAGTCTACATGAGTGTTAGGCAGTGAAATGGTAATTATCCCCCGTAATGATAATGATAATTAGCTGAGTAGTAAAGTGAGAATGATGAACCCCCTTGGTGGTGGTTTAGGGAGTGTGGTGGTAGAGAGAAAAGGGAGGGAGTGAAATCCCCTGGTATGTGAACACAGACGGCCCTCCAGTCCCTCAGTCAGGCTCACACAACCTTTTGCTTACTGCTATTAGAGGCCTGCACGCTGGACAAGTAGTACCTGGCCCTGAAAGACTGATCACCTTTCTCCCTCCTGCTGACTAGACTTCATAGCAGGCAGCCACACCAATTCATTACCTACTGCAGTGCCAAGAGTACCTCACTGAGTCACAACCAGCACTGTTCACTCCCTCCTCAGTCCTCAGGCTCTCAGCAGGCAGCACAGTGGCAGGGCAAGACTGCTCAGTCAGACACACTGTCCAGTAAGAGAGAGACCAGGCAGAGTGGAGGGAGGGAGGGAGGGAGGGAGGGAGGGAGGGAGGGAGGGAGGGAGGGAGGGAGGGAGGGAGGGAGGGAGGGAGGGAGAGGGCAGAGTGGAGGGAGGGCTCTGGCCCCGAACAGGGAACGGTATGGCAGCGATGAAGCCAAGAGACCAAGACTGACTGTTTACACTGAGGTCTGGAGGTGACGACACATTCCAGCCTGGGCCTCTGGCTCAGCTGGGGGTCAAAGGGCACCAGCTATATTTCAGTTATATGAGCACACAGAGGATGCTGAGCACACAGAGGACGTGAGAGCTTAAACTTTTCAACAAGGCTGTCTTTTTTATTACTAGACAGGCTCAGCCTGAACACTGAAGGTGCATGAATATGCAATGAGACCTTGGAGTTTTAGATACGCTTACAGGCCTAAGAGCGCTTCCTAAAACACTTCCTGAGAGTAAGCAAGGAGGGTTTTGTGCTGATCGTAAACCTCCGCTGAGAGGTTTGTTTAAAGTTACAGAGGGGCCAGACGGGAGGGGCCAGCAGCGCTCCAACAACACTGAGTCTTCTCTGAGAGCTAGGGGTAGATGCAGCCGCAGCCTCTCAGCTTTCCAGAGAATGTCATCACATTTTAAATGAAGGTTAGAGAGAGCAGCTGTTCACAAGCTCATAAACAAATTGAGTCTCAGAACACATACCCACATTAATTGACATGGATCAAGATGCTTTTAGGCCTGGGATTATTGTAGTGGAAATTGTTTGGTCGGCAGCCACGTTCTAAATACCAAAAAGTAGGAGCAACTCGTATAACTATTTCTAAGAAGTGTAGGAGACAGTTATATGCAGAGCCGTGTGTTCCAAAATGATTGCAGGCCTCATTAGCAGATGGACAATACACAATGGTGGAGGACGAGCCAAGATACACTATACACTGCACACACTATAAAGTGCTCTGAGACCAAGTGAAAATACAACTCATTTTCATTCATCAAGTCGGTATTCAAGGTATGTGATTTTGTTTTGTTCAGAGCTTTGGGGACATTGCTAGCCCTTTTAATCCAGGCACAGTGATTCTCCTCCAGCTCCAAAAAACAGGGGATGCAGCAGAGGAGGACAGGAGAAGCGGCCGGCCATAGAGCACGTGTGTGTACGTGTGTCTGTTTTTGATCGCACATGTGCTTGATTTGTGTGGGTACTGTGTGAGTATGCTTTGGCTTGAGGCGAGGAGGTCAGGCTTTGAGAGATGGATGGCCAATTAGTGTGTAGGGTTGAGCAGGGAAGAGTCTGACTGATGGATGTACACACTGTCTCCTCCAGGGTGGACCATCTTATCTCCCAGCTCCCACTGTCCTCCTCCAGGCAGGAAATAGGCAACAAGTGCAGCCTTCCAAACAGATGCACATCCCTGTCTCTATAGCGGCACACTAACACACAGGTGGACACAAAGGCAGACACACACACACACAGTCACAGATTCACTGATTATACTGTAAAAATGTATAAAGCATGAATTTTCAGCGAATTATGTGGTAGTGTTCTGTCAAAATAGTGCACAACAGCTGTGTAGAATAAATACTATTATAGTATCTAGAAAGCAAGGCACTGCATCTCAGTGTAAGAGGCGTCACTACAGTCTCCGGTTTGAATCCAGGCTGTATCACATCCGGCCGTGATTGGGAGTCCCATAGGGCGGCGCACAATTGGCCCAGCGTCGTCCAGGTTAAGCTGGGATAGGCCGTCATTGTAAATAAGAATGTGTTGTTAATAACTGACTTGCCTAGTTAAATAAAGGTTAAATAAAAAAATAACAAAAGGCTTTAACATGGGCAGAACCGGGCTTGTATCAAATTACGTTAATAATTTAATGAGGGTATTTCTGAAGAAGTGATTGACCTCCAAAACACAGCATGTAAAGGCTTGCAAGCATGATGTTCTTTTATCCTCCTTCCCAGGAGAATTGTACTGTAGGCCTAGCCTCTACGAAGCAAATTCCTCAACATTGACTTCTACATCAAAGCATCCACTAACACTTTTTTTCAATGCGGTGGAAATGGCAGGTTACAGCACCACAGTGTTTTTCTCACCAAATCTGTGGTGAGTATAACTCAATGAACTTCCATTTCATGAAACACCTGGAATCATAGGCTATATTCAATGGAAAATGTGGATTATAGATGACGGTACAGCAATAGCCTGAACAATCTGTCCACAAGCTAATACCATAGACCAGATAGCAGTCTTCTTGTGGACAGCGCTAAGAAATGTGCCTAGATTTATGGCACTGGGATTGGAAAAACTGCCAGTGCCGAGGTAAGACTGATGCCCATAATGATGGACGCGCACTGCTACTGTATGGCATTTTGGACAGAATAACAAGTAGAGTGCTCTGTTTCATTTGAGGGAGGGAGCCCCTGAACCTGAGCCATCTCAGAAATCTTTCAACTCCATGAGGGTCCATTAGGTGGGGCTCCCACCACCACCACATTACAACATGTCCTTGTGCGGTAAATGAATCAGTAATCCTGCATTTACAATGAAACAGGGGCTTTGTGGATGAGGTGGCAACGGCCCAAACCCCAACAGCACAGGCTTTTTTTCAGAGAGTCAAACTGGGCTTGGCGTGCTGCCCTGGGTATCTGGTGCACTTTAACATGTGTCTTTGGAGAGACATCACTCTATCAGAAAGATTTATGGGTAACAGGGGTTATTGTTGGTTCCTGCAAGGCCCGGTTCTGGGGTTCTGATGATGATGTAGGGGCTGGAGGAGTGATGAGGTGGGATGGAGTGGGACACGACTGAGGCTGAGGATCTAGGCCTGCTCTGAGGGAAAGAGAGGAAGTTGGGCAGTTGATTTTGGCAGAAGACGGTGCCCTGTGAAATATGCTACCACACACAGTACGTGGAGCACTCTGACTGCTAATAAAATGATACAGCACACCATTCCCCTGGGCTACAGGCAGGATGTTCCATAGTAATCCTTACAGAGCCCACTGTGTTATCATTCAATATAACTAAACCTGTCAGCCTGGACAAGGAGAAATGACCAAAAACAGAAAAGTAAATCAAGCAAAAACTCTACCGTAACATGACTGTCAAGTCCTCTATGTACTACTTTGAATCACTCAAAGACACTCCTGTTTCGACCCTTTTCCTGAATCAGCCAATTTTATCACAAGAGTATCTAATCCATAATACTAGATTATTTAGGTATAGTATGTAAATGGGTCAAACTACTGGATCATAAAAATAGTAGCTACTCCTGACCCTTATCCATGATAGCACATACAGATGTTTGATCACCCTGTTGCAGAACTGTACTGCAACGCAGGACACTTAAAACATGCAGTGTATTTGAGGTTTAAAAAGGCTTCTGAAGTTTGTCATTTCCACTTTGAAATTTAAGACTTGATTTTGCCTTACAAAAAATGTATTATCCACTACAAAAATGTCAATTAAAGGAGTAGTTCACTATTTTACAACAACTTGATGTTAGATGGTTCCTCACCCTGAAAGTAGTCCATGGGCCAAGAGAAACTGTAATCCACGGTTCAGTTTTCTTTAAATAGCCACTACAAACGTAATATGGCCATATCACCTTTAAGTAACATCAAACCAAATATGGAGTTGATTTCAGGTGATTTGACATTAAACATGCTCACATGCCCCCATCACTTTCAATGATTGTTAGCTTGTAGTGGCTAAGGTTAGCTGAAGTTTGTAGAGGATGTTTAAAGAAAACTGAACCACAGTTTCTCTTGGCCCATAGACTACTTTCAGGGTGAGGAACCATCTAACATCAAGTTGTAAAACATTTCCTGTTGCTGCAAGATTATTGTCCTGCTGTAGCACACTGGCTAAAATGAAGATCCTACATCTGTAACTTTCCAACAGATCACTATTCCAAAGTAATCGACTAAATCATTTTCCGAACCTGGTTTACATCATCGTGGATTACAACACCCCTGTGCGCTGGCTTTCTAATCTTTTCAACATTTGGAATTCTTTCCATGCGTCCAGAATGTGTGCTATTGCTATTAGCAGTAACTGTAGGTGCATCATTAGCACACAGTTTCACTGCACATTAAAATGTAGTTAGTTCTGAAAGACACCATATTTCATGATTTGAGTGCACCACTGTTAATTGAGAACCATCCATCTCAAAAGTAAATTTGAAGAAAGAATGGTCACCACCTGGTCAATCAAGCACACCAGGGCTTTGGGAGAAAAACCTCAGCTTGGCTGCAAGGCTAGAAGAGTCAAACATGTTTCTAATATTTTTCAAATCCTTCTGAAATCCTCATTCAAACATCCTAACGGAGGATAATGTTTTTTCCTTGAGTGGTTAATGGAAAAGGCTGTAATAATGGATCTCATCATTCAAAAGAGTTAAATCTTCAATAGACAGAGAAAAGCCTTCAGTCTGATAATTGTTCCCTGAAATGTGGAGATCTTCCATCATACTTGAAATACCTGCAGGAAAGTCACGCAGAGATGCACAAAGCACCTTACATCAAACTAACAGCTTTTCACACATCAATACTAATTAACTTGATGGAAATCATCATTGCAAGCCTCCCACACCTTACCTACAAGCCATAGGGAGAAAGGCGGGTGATAAAATGTTTTATACAGACAGCACATGCACGAACCTGAAGCAATCCCTTGTTCATTGATGTGTGGTACCGGGTTTCGCATGACAGGCGCTCTCTCCTAGGTCGGGCTGAACAGGGCAGGCTGTACCAGAGCCCAAGGCCCCTCAGGACCCATGGTGGCGTGGGAGTACCAAGGGTAGGAGGCGTTCCTCCCAGGTAGAGAACACCGAACTGGGGGGAAGGAAGGGCTCAGTGTCCCCTCCCAACTCACAGTATGTGCCGGGATAATGAACACGTCTTAGAGTTTAAGGAAAACCAATCTCTGTTCCAACATTTCAGATCCATAGACCTGCCAGAAAAACAGCTTTGTATGTGCAGGCCTGAGAGGCATCACAGCAGTGAAATGGCTCTGAAATGGACTGTGTACTGTAGGTTACAGAGAGATGGGTAAAGTACTCCAGATTGACTGATAAGTGCTCTTTACTTTGTCAAGTGATGTGCCGTCCAAGCTTGACTCAAACAGGCAGCACTTTCCAATCATTGTGTCAGCAAAAAATGTAGCTACAAAGACAGAAGAAAAAAGACATATTTTTTTGCCAGTCTTACCTTGTTTGTCTATATAAGGAATAACCCTCTGCATGACCCCTGTAAAATACCTTCACATTAACCAGTCAATGCCACTCCATGCCAATAGACTGCCAAACAATTGAGTTTACTGCCTATTCCACATCCTTTAAAAGCCTTTAAAGGTAGTCATAAAGTATATTTCAGAGCACCAGGTTTACTCCTGATCCTTGTCTGTTAAAGGGTGGCTGATAGAGGAGACCTGGTGACCTGTCCTGTTTTTCATGTCACTGGGCTGGAGTTGGCCCACTGGGCAAAAACTGCTTGAATCAGTGTTGTTTCCATGTCATTTCAACCAAAAAATTCTATGTGATGACGTTGACTCAACAGTGAAAACTGATTGGAATTGCAAAAAGTCATCAACGTAAGGGAATTTTGTATTTTTTTCACCCAACTTTTAACCTAAATCCAATGACAGGGTGACATTTTTGGTCGATTTTACATTGAATGTTAGTTGACAACTCAACCAAATGTAAATCCAAACTAGACATTGAACTGACGTCTGTGCCCATTGGGGGGGCAGTTATGCCTGGTGGATGGAGAGCAGGAAGTCCAGGCGGACCATTTCTCAGGCTGTCAGAGAGTAAACGCTGTACTACAACACCCTTCCATGTCCCACAGCTGTCTGCCTGACCTGAAATATGCATGAGATGGAAATGTGTGAGACTGAGCTTCTGAGCTAACACTCTCCTCATATCATGTTGAATATCTAAATATGGCCATGGGGTGAATCACTGTCCTTGATGTAAAGGGTTCAACTTGATTCATGTATGATATGCTGATGTTTTTCTCCAGGCACAAGCCACTTATTTATTGATTGGCTAAAGCGATTGAAGCCGGTAATCTAAAGAAATACACAAACATCACATGTATACAGCATGCTGTGAATGCCAACTACTTTCCTAGATTCAACATTGATAAACCAAAATGGTATATCATTTCTAGGTTAAGTGCTACAAGAACTGTAAACGGGGCTTCCGATATTATATTGTTGAATGATAAATTAGGCTCATCCGGAGATGTGAATGATTCATGAAATGTAAATAAATAAGTCATTGGCTCACGCAGAGACAAGCGTGCTTTCGTGTGGGCGCTTATCATTAGACGTGTTTATCATTACATGAAAAAATGAAGTGGAAAATAAGGACACATGAAAATAACATTGTAATGAAAATGACAGTAATTTAACACACTGTTAAGCTTCCTAACCCAGCATTACTGGAATCTTAAGAACTGCCAGTTCCTCAAATTTCCTGTGCCTTACCTGGCATGTGCTTAAAATGGGCACGGCGGAACTGCTTCTCCAGGACAAATCCCCGATAACGCTTGTAGGCGATGTCATGGTGACGTTGGCTAGCTAAATTCATGCACAGAAACACGTCATAGAGTCTAACAGTTATCTCACGCCAGGTCGTCAAATCAGAGGCACTCCTTCGAAATAAAGTTGTTTTTGACGAAAATGTAAACGTGTTAGTTTGTCAAATTTACCAGGTTGGAGTAATAACATGTTCAACTAGTTAAGACATTGGCTCGAATCGAGGTTGTGCCTTTAGATTTAGAGAAAATTCATTTTTCACTTGTCTCATTGACTTCTCAAACCCCGGCCTGCTTTCCCTAGTTTGTTTCGCAAGCATTCCCGGAAGTCTTGGGCCTCTGGGTTTAGAAACTCTGTGACCATAATGTCACTGAATGAACTACTGTTATGTGTGTCTAAAATATTTACCAAATGGAGGGGATACAGGCATTGGCCCTGTATCTTCCCAGGAGGACTCAAAAGAACAAAAGGCTTGATACAAGACTGGTGGTTATATCATAATTACCAGCATATTGATATCAAATACTGTTCACTCTCACTGTTTTACACATTGGCAACAAACCAAAGATTGGTATCTGGATCCATGAAAGGAACACATATCAGAGAACAGACATTAATAGGAACTCCTGCATCCTGCCGTATGAAACCCATATGTGTGTTTGTGCCTCTCTGTGTTAGGGATTGGCAACAGCTATCATTGTCTTTTGTAAGGCAGATGTTTCAACCAAGGAGCCTCCAGAAAAATGTCAAAGCTTAATATCACAGGGGATGATTAGTGAGATATGATGGGACTCAAATAACCTCCATTCATTTTCCATAACCACCCCACCAAGTGTAACTAATAAAATATGGAAGCACAACTATTACAAGATAAATGATACAATACCTCACCAGTCTGCGTCCTTATTAAATCTCCTCTCAGTAATATGAATCACAAGAATTTCAGATGCCCCAGATTGCCATATTAAACCTTCAGCCCTTTCTGTGTAGTTTCTGTGCTGAGGAATTTGAGCAGTGACATTTGATGTGTGAGCATCACAGGGTCAAACTAGGAGAGTTGATCCATTGCCAGTCGATGCAGTCTGTCTGCCAGTTATAAGCTCTAGATCTCTGTCTGCACAGATATCCCCATCCCCACCCTCCCCGCTGCATAATCAATAGCTTGGTCTACTTATCCAATATACTGTATATGTGTCCAGATTTCTCTATTGAAGCTAATGTCAAATGTAAGTGATGTGCTTATTACAATTTATAAAAGTACAGACTCAGAGCTTCAAAGTGGTATATCACACACTGTAGTTGGAAGAAACATTGGAAAGTGTTGATGCTTTGAGAGTAGATAAACGTGTTATCTCACTTAACAGACACGCAGGAGAAAATGCCCTTTGAAAGATTTTTATGAGATTTTAACACTTCCTAAAGAGCTCTTCTTTGTTTACGCCCATTCAGCATCTTTCCCGCCCATTTAAGCCTTAGCTCCTCTACTTAAACCCAGCTAAATTCGGGGCAGCAATGTTTTTGAGAGCTATAGCATCACATTTACAGCTGTCCATACTGTGAAGTAGGAACCGGTGTCAAACGCCTCACATTCTGTAACTAGTCACATATTTGCTCACCTCGGTGTTGCGTAATCTTCAATAGAAGCATGTTATTTCGGGACTTTAATCAAACATGAGCATGAAATGATGATGAGGCAGATATGAAATAGTAAAGTTGTGGGAAGGCCTGTATGAACCACCTGACAGACAAATGGCTCGAGACGGAAAATTATCTCTCCTATGGAGAGTGTCTGTGGGTTTCTGTGTGAGTGTGTGCGCGTGTTTTTAAGTGCATACCTTTTGTATGAGCATGGCTGGTGTAGTGACTGAAGGATTACGCCATGCTCAGCAGTAGACAGCAGACTCCAGCAGTGCCAGGTGGGTAGCCCTTCCCTCCTCCCTCCCTCCCTCCCTACATGCCTCCTAACACTCAGGCTTGTTCTGACTCTCTGAGATGCTCCATATCCAGCCCACCTCCCTTAAGTTCCCTGAACCGAATAGGAGATGAGTGTACCTCCTCACGGCCGTGACTGTTTTACCAGGACCCCCTGGACCTGGGGACCACACGTATCAGGGAACAGAGGAATGGCAGACCTGATTCAGATTCCTGGCCTATGAGCTAGTCGTCCTCTTGCCTGTGGAAGAGTTATGACCGGTCACGGCCCCCTGGGGTTCTATAAAGCTCAGGCTCTGAGGCAGGCTCCACAGTGGGTCTAGTCCTGCACTGCTGGGACCATTACTCCTGCCTGAGGAGCCTAGTGTAAAGACACACAGCCAGGACATGCCTCTACACTAACCCAAATATCACTCCACATGTTGGCACCCCAAATCCCTGCCATCAACATGCTCTCCATCACTGAATACACAGCACAATGGAAAGTGTGTACCAAAAAAAAACACTTTTAAGTCCCTCTAACACAAAACTAACTACAGCTATCCCAAGATATTGGACACCTGTGGGCCAGAGATGGAGAGCTAATGGTTTCATGGTGGCAAGCTCTGAATGGTTATAAACAGGGTTAAGTTGAGCTGCCTGGGACAGCAGAGCAGTGCTCCCTTCAGCTGGACCAGGCTATGTTTACAAGAAGCAATTCTCACCAGACACGTTTGCAGAAAGCCCTATCCACAAAGACTTAAAGTGTCTATACTCCTGCACATTACTCAGAGCTCCAATACACCTACACACCAACTGGAACGTGGTGCTCTACCACAGCAGGATAACAGAAAGGGGTCATCCCAGACCAGAACACCCACAACGCATTTCTCAATAATTCTACACTCCGGCCCCTCCACAAAACCAGCCCAGAGAGGCATTCTCCTTGAAATCCTCATCATGTGCAAGCATGCAGAATTAGAGAAAGCAAAGCATGATTACGGGAAATAATATAGTCTGTATGCCCTTGTCAATTGTAACAATCAGAGGGCAGTCTACTCAAACCAGAGCATACAACCCCCACAAACACTCTAAGACTTAGGGAAAAGGAGGACGAAACACACCCCCATTCACATCAACGGGGATGTAGTGGAGCGGGTCGAGAGTTTGAAATTCATTGGGATCCACATCACCAACAAACTATCATGGACCAAACACACCAAGAAAGTTGTGACAAGGGCACAACAACGGCTTTCCCCCCCAGGAGACTGAAAAGATTTGGCATGGGTCCACAGATCCTCAAAATGTTCTACAGCTGCACCATCGAGAGCATCCTGACTGGTTGCATCACAGCCTGGTACTACAGAGGGTAGTGCGTACAGCTCAGTACATCACTGGGGCCAAGCTTCCTGCCATCCAGGACCTATAACTAGGCGGTATCAGAGGAAGGCCCAAAAATTGTCACCCAAGTCATAGACTGTCGTCTCTGCTACCGCACGGCAAGCGGTACCGGAGCGCCAAGTCTAGGTCCAAAATGCTCCTTAACAGCTTCTACCCCCAAGCCATAAGACTGCTGAACAATTAATCAAATGTTTTTACACTGCTGTTACTCATTGTTTATTATCTATGCATAGTCAATTTAACCCTACCTACATGTACAAATTACCTCAACTAACACATTGACTAGGTACTGGTACCCCCTGTATATAGCCTCATTATTGTTATTTTATTGTGTTACTTAAAAAAAATATATACTGTGTATATATATTTTTTTTTTCTTCATTTTTTTATTTAATTTATTTAGTAAATATTTTCTTATCTCTGTTTTCTTAAAACTGCATTGTTGGTTCAGCATTTCACGGTAAGGTCTACACCTGTTGTATTCGGCGCATGTGGCATATAACATTTTATTTTATTTTATTAATTTTTTTACATTTTTAACTGAGGGCAGACCAGACATGGAGTGAGGTTCCTGTACAAAAACAGACATAGCCCGCTGTTGGCCTGTGGAACAGCCCCTCTGTCACCTGAAATTAGCCTTGGAACATGGAGTTGGAGGGCAGACATTGCCATTGGCTTTACAATGTAGATAAATGTTTATTGTAAAACCTGTGAGGTATACAAACAGAGCCTAGCTTGTCCAAGGTCCGTGGTTTTTGTGTTATTTCTGTTTGGAATGTGGGATGTTCCTTTAATGTGCAGAGCCTTGTCGTCTGTTTGCTTTCAGTCATTACAGTCACTTAAGATGACAGAGCGGTTTGCTTTACTTATCTCGCAAACAGCTAAAAAACATAAGTGTTTTTTGTGTCTGTCATGCCTTGAGTTTGGGCTTGTATTACTGTGTTTACCTCCTGACTTAGATCAAAGACTGATTGCTTTAGACTATGTAACCAGAACAGAGTGCAGGCCAGTGATTACAGCCCCGTTCTCTTTGTAGAGGCATCTTAGATCCAGACAATTGTCCTATGGAGAGTAAAGGCCAGGGACATATTTCACACAAAATCTTGACTCTGATAGGTGAGCTCAACAGAGACGTCTGCTAGTCCACACTGCTCTCTGAAAGCAATGGCATCAGGATGTGTTGGCCAAGAGAAAGAGTTCCTCTGTTTGATTTATCTGTCCAGGCCTCTATATGGAGGACAGTTTTGTAAATCATCTTCAGTGTTCTTTCTCGGAATAACAAGACAAACACAAGTTCTTTGTACAATCAACATTTAATAACACTAATCAAAATATATTTACAAACATAATGAGTGATCATGAAAAGGTAGGAAATAGAATGAAAGACAAGTAAGAGACCTCATGTCACGACTTCCGCCGAAGTTGGTCCCTCTCCTTGTTCGGGCGGCGTTCGGCGGTCGAAGTCGCCGACCTTCTAGCCATCGCTGATCCTCTTTTCATTTTCCTTTGGTTTTGTCTTGTCTTGTATCACACCTGGTTCCAATCCCATTCATTACATGTTGTGTATTTAACCCTCTGTTCCCCCTCATTGTCCTTGTCGGTGATTGTTTGTTTGTAAGCTATGTGCAAGATATGTTCTGGTGTGCGACGGGTTTTGTACCCACTTGTATTATTTGGTCTATTTTGGTTTTCGGAGTTTTTGAGCACTTATTAAACTGCTCCGTTTTACACCAAGTTCGATCTCCTGCGCCTGACTTCCCTGCCACCAGCACGCACCCTTACACCTCAAGATATTTGAATATTAAAGATGTGATACTCAGTCTCTGAACAGTCTGTTGTCCTTGGCATTGGCTGGGCCACATGGAGGTGAACAAAGCAAAGATGGCAGTGTCCTTTGTCCTGAGTCGAGGGGTTCCTTGGTGGTGGTTTCTTGTTCCTTTACTCTGAGTTTGGATGGTTATGTCCCTGGTTGTTCTGTCTTCTGGCTCTTCCTTTGAGTTGCAGAGGCTGTGATCTAAATTGTCTTCTCTTTATTTCCTTGAAGAAGGTTAGCTTAAATGTACCGTTCAGCCTACACTAGTTCTTTAAAGACTAAGTCTCCTTCTGAGACTGTTTAGTGCATGGTCTCTTCCGTCCCAACATATGTACTAGATTACCGGTACTATTCCCTAAAAGGTAATTTCCCTAACCAGTTCTTGCCATTAAAGGCAAAGGTCCAGGTCCTGTGGTCAGCCTACTGAACATGGAGTTTCTTCTCCCTCCGAGAGAGAGAGGAGAGAGAGAGAGAGGAGAGAGAGAGAGGGGTCCAGCTTGAGAAGTCCAACAGGATAAGAGGCTAAAGGTGTCCGCATGCTTCACATCCAAAGCAGTTTGAAACAGTTCATGCATATATTATGACATTGTGACATTTTCGTTTGCTTTGGTCTTCGGCAAGGGTTTTTCAGCTGTTCTGCACAAAATAAAATGTCTCGAGGCAAGCTGAAATTCGGTAGCCAAAGTCTACGCCCCTTCATCGGTGATTGGTCAACAGTAGGGATTCTTCAATTAAGTGTTTGTTGTCATTCAGCGAGATGCTTTCACTTACTGCACCAAACATCTTAGTTGGATGTAAAATTACGTGACTAAGATCTCCTCGGCAAAAACATCTAGATTAATGATGGATTTCTTGAGTCATCTAAGACTAATTCTGACTATTTTGAGCTACGGCATCTCAAAATGGATAAACAGTGCTATTGCTGCTTTTTTCTCATTTTTCAAGCGAAGGACTTTTAAGGCAGTACGAGAGCACACTCGTTTGGTTTGTCTAGCCCATTTCGGCTAGCCGTCAGCAAAACCAAAGCATGCGGAAGCCTTAACCTGTTATGGCTAGGGGGCAGTATTTTCACAGCCGGATAAAAAACGTACCCAATTTAATCTGATTATTACTCCTGCCCAGAAACTAGAATATGCATATAATTATTAGCTTTGGATAGAAAACACTCCAAAGTTTCTAAAACAGTTTGAATGGTGTCTGTGAGTATAACAGAACTCATTTGGCAGGCCAAAACCTGAGAAGATTCCATGCAGGAAGTGCCCTGTCTGACAATTTCTTGCCCTTCTTGATTATCTCTATCCATTACAGAGGATCTCTGCTGTTACGTGACACTTCCTACGGCTCCCATGGGCTCTCAGAAGGTGGCAAAAAGCTGAATCGTGGCTTTGCAGGCTCTGGCTGAAAAAAGGTAGCGCGTTTGGATAGTGGCTGGTCACAGTACTGTGAGACTCAGGCTCGTGCCCGCGTCGACACCATGCTTTGTTTTCTTTCGTCTGTTTACCTAAACGCAGATTCCCGGTCAGAATATTATTGCTTTTTTACGAGAAAAATGGCATACAAATTGATTTTAAACAGCGGTTGACATGCTTCGAAGAACGGTAATGGAATATTTAGAAATCTTTTGTCACGAATTGCGCCATGCTCGTGACCCTTATTTACACTTCGGATAGTGTCTTGAACGCACGAACAAAACGCCGCTATTTGGATATAACGATGGATTATTTTGAACCAAACCAACATTTGTTATTGAAGTAGAAGTCCTAGGAGTGCATTCTGACGAAGACAGCAAAGTTAATAACATTTTTCTAATAATAAATCTGACTTTGGTGAAGGCTAAACTTGCTGGGTGTCTAAATAGCTAGCCCTGTGATGCCGGGCTATGTACTCAGAATATTGCAAAATGTGCTTTCACCGAAAAGCTATTTTAAAATCGGACACCTCGATTGCACAAAGGAGTTCTGTATCTATAATTCTTAAAATAATTGTTATGTTTTTTGTGAATGTTTATGGTGAGTAATTTAGTAAATTCACCGGAAGTTTGCGGTGGGAATGCTAGTTCTGAACGTCACATGCTAATGTAAAAAGCTGGTTTTTGATATAAATATGAACTTGATTGAACAAAACATGCATGTATTGTATAACATAATGTCCTAGGGTTGTCATCTGATGAAGATCATCAAAGGTTAGTGCTGCATTTGGCTGTGGTTTTGTTTTTTGTGACATTATATGCTAGCTTGAAAAATGGGTGTCTGATTATTTCTGGCTGGGTACTCTGCTGACATAATCTAATGTTTTGCTTTCGCTGTAAAGCCTTTTTGAAATCGGACAGTGTGGTTAGATAAAGGAGAGTCTTGTCTTTAAAATGCTGTGAAATAGTCATATGTTTGAAAAATGGAAGTTTTTGTATTTTTGAGGAATTTGTAATTCCCGCCATGCCTATCATTGGATATTGGAGCAGGTGTTCCGCTAGCGGAACGTCTAGATGTAAGATTAAGAGAGTGAGGGGAGACAGCAGAGTCCTTTGTAGTCCTGTGAGGTCACATGGTATCGGACCTAGGTGTGAAGGGACACTATTATGACCCTTTGTCTTAGAGAGAGACCTTCCCCTACTATTTGTACTACAATTATTTGCATATTGTTAAAAACACTGTACATAGCTGATAATATACAATTTGAAACATCTTTATCCTTTTGAAACCTTTATGAATCTAATGTTTACTGTAAAAAAAAATATTTTACCTTTATTTAACTAGGCAAGTCACATCTTTAACTTGCTTTGGCAATGAAAACATATGTTTCCCGAGCCAATAAAGCACCATTGAATTGAATTGAGAGCTTGGAAGAACTCAGTAGTCCATAACAGTTCAGCATTATAGACAGACAGTAAAAGTATGTTCAACATTGTTCAACATATGACATTAAAACTAAAAATTAAACTAAACACTATCCACACTTAAAACCTCTTGGGGCTAGGTGCAGTATTTTCACGGCTGGATGAAAAACGTACCCAATTTAAACAGGTTACTACTCTGGCCCAGAAAATAGAATATGCATATTATTAGTAGATTTGGATAGAAAACACTCGGAAGGTTCTAAATAAGTTTGAATGGTGTCTGTGAGTATAACAGAACTCACATGGCAGACAAAGACCTGAGAAGAATTGAATCAGGAAGTGGGAGAAATTAGAAATGTAGTTTTTCTTTTGAATCCCTTGAAAAACTACAGTGACATAGGATTTACGTTGCACCTCCTATGGCTTCCATTGACTTTCAACAATCTTCAGGAACTGGTTTCATCCGTCACCTGTTACCGGGCAGAAAATTGTGGCTCAGTCAATCACTGGCCAGTCTGAGGTCAGGTGTCTCGTGACACGCATGCACGTGACTTCGTTGTTTGTTATTTTTCTTCTGGGATGAATACCTATTGCCCGGTTGTAAAATTATCACAATTTTACGTTAACAAATACCCTAAAGGATTGATTGTAAACATCGTTTGACATGTTTCTACAAACGGTAATGGAACTTTTGAACATTTCGTCTATGGATTTGCGTCCACGCCACATGGCATTGTAAAGTGTTCTGGATGGGTCAACAAAACGGACGTATTTGGACATAAATGATGGACAGAACAAATGAACATTTCTTGTGGAAGTGGAACCCCATTTCTTGTGGAACTGGAACCCCTTCCGAGTGCATTCCGCCGAAGATCAGCAAAGGTAATAAAATATTTCGAACATATTTTTTGAGATTTGTCGACGCCGTGGTTGTAGGCTAACTGTATAGCTTAGCATTGAAGGCTAAGTTCTGTACTCAGAATATTGAACAATGTGCTTTTTCCGTAAAGTTATTTTGAAATCTGACAAAGTGGTTGCATAAAGGAGTAGATTATCTCTAATTCTTTAAATAATTGTTATAAATTTTGTCAACGTTTATGAGTTCTTCTGTAAATTAAATGTGCCTATTCACCAGAAGTTATGGGGAGAAAACATTTTCTGAACGTCACGCGCCAAAGTAGAAATTGGGTTTTTGGATATAAATATGAACTTGATCGAACAAAAAATGCATGTATTGTCTAACATGATGTCCTAGGAGTGTCATCTGATGAAGATTGTCAAAGGTTAGTGCTTAATTTTAGCTGTATATCTGGTTTTGTGACGGCTATCCGTGCTTGGAAAATTGCTTTTTTTTTTTTTTTGCTAAGGTGCTATCCTAAAATAATCTAATGTTTTGCTTTCACCGTAAAGCCTTTTTGAAATCGGACAATGTGTTTGGAGTAACGAGTAGAGTATCTTTAAAATGCCGTATAATACATGAATTTTAATTTGGAGATTTTTAGGAAGGGGTCCTCAAGAGGTTTTAACCAGCTGGAAAATACTGTAGTCAATGGTAACAATTTAATCCATGGTTGTTCCACCTGGTTTAACTTTGGCACAGATGAAAAATCTAAAATCATGTCTTATTTTAGAGATAAAACCAACAATTCCCTTTCTGTCTTAATTACAATCCTCAAGTAAAGACAATTCATTGTTACTTAAAAACTACAAATTCTGTCCCACACAGACTTATTTCATCTTTTAAAAAAAGCTTTCCAGAATAACTAGAGGAAAGGGTATACACTCTGTCTTGGGATGGAAGCACGTAGTGGGCCTTTCAGAGAGAGGATTTCTGTAAAGCACGTCTCCAGTCATTGTCCCCATGAAGGGAAGGGAAGCCTTGACACAAGCAGACAATACTGCACAAGTAAAACATTGTTACTTTTTTTAAAGACACACGGAAGCCTGCTTCCACAACCATTTCAAAGGTGAAGAGTTCCTTAAAAGTCCTCAGTGCCAACATTCAATGAGAGAGATACAGAGGGAGCTGTGTGTGTGTGTGTGTGTGTGTGTGTGTGTGTGTGTGTGTGTGTGTGTGTGTGTGTGTGTGTGTGTGTGTGTGTGTGTGTGTGTGTGTGTGTGTGTGTGTGTGTGTGTGTGTGTGTGTGTGTGTCCATTAATTGCTCCTCTGTCGGGTGTTCTGTCGTTTCACGCTGACAACCTTTCTTACAAAGGACACACAGAATCCTGATAGAGGGGCATCAACAGGTGCCAAATGAAGGCTGGACATGTTTTTTTCACTGTGTACAAACTAAAGCACACACACACAAAAGCACAAAGAAAGCTAATGTCCTGTGACATAAAGCTACAGGAAATCCTGGTATCAAGAATACAGTGAGGGAAAGAAGTATTTGATCCCCGGCTGATTTTGTACGTTTGCCCACTGACAAAGAAATGATCAGTCTATAATTTTAATGGTAGGTTTATTTGAACAGTGAGAGACAGAATAACAACAAAAAAATCCAGAAAAACGCATGTAAAAAATGTTATAAATTGATTTGCATTTTAATGAGGGAAATAAGTATTTGACACCTCTGCAAAACATGACTTAGTACTTGGTGGCAAAACCCTTGTTGGCAATCACAAAGGTCAGATGTTTCTTGTAGTTGGCCACCAGGTTTGCACACATCTCAGGAGGGATTTTGCCCCACTCCTCTTTGCAGATCTTCTCCAAGTCATTAAGGTTTCGAGGCTGACGTTTGGCAACTCGAACCTTCAGCTCCCTCCACAGATTTTCTATGGGATTAAGGTCTGGAGACTGGCTAGGCCACTCCAGGACCTTAATGTGCTTCTTCTTGAGCCACTCCTTTGTTGCCTTGGCCGTGTGTTTTGGGTCATTGTCATGCTGGAATACCGATCCACGACCACTTTTCAATGCCCTGGCTGAGGGAAGGAGGTTCTCACCCAAGATTTGACGGTATATGGCCCTGTCCATTGTCCCTTTGATGCGGTGTAGTTGTCCTGTCCCTTTAGCAGAAAAACACCCCCAAAGCATAATGTTTCCACCTCCATGTTTGACGGTGGGAATGGTGTTCTTGGGGTCATAGGCAGCATTCCTCCTCCTCCAAACACGGCAAGTTGAGTTGATGCCAAAGAACTCCATTTTGGTCTCATCTGACCACAACACTTTCACCCAGTTGTCCTCTGAATCATTCAGATGTTCATTGGCAAACTTCAGACGAGCATGTATATGTGCAGGATTTCAGTCCTTCACGGCGTAGTGTGTTACCAATTGTTTTCTTGGTGACTATGGTCCCAGCTGCCTTGAGATCATTGACAAGATCCACCTGTGTAGTTCTGGGCTGATTCCTCACCGTTCTCATGATCATTGCAACTCCACGAGGTGAGATCTTGCATGGAGCCCCAGGCCGAGGGAGATTGACAGTTATTTTGTGTTTCTTCCATTTGCGAATAATCGCACCAACTGTTGTCACCTTCTCACCAAGCTGCTTGGCGATGGTCTTGTAGCCCATTCCAGCCTTGTGTAGGTCTACAATCTTGTCCCTGACATCCTTGGAAAGCTCTTTGGTCTTGGCCATGGTGGAGAGTTTGGAATCTGATTGATTGATTGCTTCTGTGGACAGGTGTCTTTTATACAGGTAACAAGCTGAGATTAGAAGCACTCCCTTTAAGAGTGTGCCCCTAATCTCAGCTCATTACCTGTATAAAAGACACCTGGGAGCCAGAAATCTTTCTGATTGAGAGGGGGTCAAATACTTATTTCCCTCATTAAAATGCAAATCAATTTATAACATTTTTGACATAAGTTTTTCTGGATTTTTGTTGTTGTTATTCTGTCTCTCACTGTTCAAATAAACCTACCATTAAAATTATAGACTGATCATTTCTTTGTCAGTGGGCACACGTACAAAATCAGCAGGGGATCAAATACTTTGTTCTCTCACTGTAGAAGACAGAAGCTGGAAATATTATAAAAAACAACAAGCTGCTTCTTTGATAGAATACATCTCAGGAATCATGCGCAGGTACTCTATCCACCAGCTGGTGAGAAAGAATGACTGAGAAACAGAGATGCAGAGAAAGGGGAGGGAGAGGGGGCAGCAAGAAAAGGGGAGAGGAGAGAAGAGCAACAAGGAAAAAGAAAAGAAAGTGAGCTGGACATACACAGGAGCTGATTCACAGGCATACTAGGCACTGCCCTGGGAAAAAGACTCAGAGCAAACGTGTGGATTGGCATGCAAATCAGGCCGGTATGTGGACACAGGGGGGAGGGTCTCTCTGGGCTTCAGAGGCAGTCATTTGCCGGCGTTCACCTCCCATCAATATCAGGGCTGATTAATGAGAAGCTGGGGGGAGAGAGGGGGAGGGCAACGGCCAGGTGTCGGAGCAGCCACAGAATGGGAATAAAGAGGTTGAGGGCAGTGATCCGCAAGGAATTCCAGCAGAGCGGCAAGCAGTCCAGGGGGGTCGGAGGGGGCTGCTGGAACACAGGGGAGGGAGGGCTGGATGCATAAAGCCTTGAATGTTTGAGACCAGGGAGAGTGTCCTCCAAGAGGGTCTCTCTAAGGATTACAAAGGCTCATGTTCAAATAAACATTTGTGGTTGTGAGGACATGTGGCAAATGTGTTTGTGCAAGCTGTGTGTAAGCGTTTCAGGAAGCGTTAGCGTGTATGTGTGTGTGAGGGGGAGTTCCCCCTTGTGCCTCTCTCGTTCTGTGACTGGCCTGGTCATGTGGCCAGCGGTTCTCACAGGGGCACTGGGCCATCAGAAACAGGAGGGCACGTATTACAGCTGCATGCCTATGTCATTGTTTGTGCCGGGTGCCTCTCTGCTGAACACAGGAAAATCAATCCTGAAACATCAGCACCAACCCATAAGAGCAGGCTGGCCTGGATGGGACAGAGGGACTATTGTGTCGGTTTGTCACAGGCAAAAACTGACTAACTCAACCACTATGGAGTCTATTTACTCCTCATTTATCCCACTGTTCTCTCAAAACATGCCTACCAGAAAACTGCTCGCAATCTGTTTCTTATTCAATGTTAGTGTGTGGAGGAAGCTGTCAATTCAACATTGACTGAAAGCACTACTGTGCTTTGAATGATGTGAAATGGAAGTGTAGTACTACAAAGCACTCATTTTATATCTTCTATTACAGGAATCTTTGGTCTGTAGCCCAGGCCGCTGCATTCCTTCCGTGACAGAGCGCACAAGGACTGAAAACTAGATGGAATCTCAGATGCCAAGCCAGAGTTGAAGAAACCTCAGAGATATAGGCTGCATATGGTAACATACTGGGTTAGTTCAAAAAAGGATTTGAGTTTTAAAAGATTATTCAACTAAAAAACAAGAGCAGTGCTAAGAAAAAGTACTTTACATTATAACCCGCTTATAATTGAAAAATCCTTTCACACCAACAACCAATGCCAGAAAAATAAAAACACAACAAATCCAGGCTAGACAGTGTTCTGTAAGTTGCTCTGGATAAGAGTGTCTGCTCATTGACTAAAATGTCATGTAAATGTAAATTTATCAGTATGTTTCCATGCATGATCCATCAATGATAAATAGTATGTTGTGAAACGTGATGAGAAAGGTTGGGGAGAGATGAGAGGGCCTTGTCAAACTCATAGACTAGGCCTAATATCCAGGATGCCTATTATTGTGAGGCTGTGAACTCAGAAGCGGAGGAGAGAGAACTGATCTATCAAATCCTGGCCTTGATACTGCTCATCCCATACCCGCACAGCCCTGTTCAGTCCTGATCCACACACAGAGCAAGCCTTGGCTATGATACGCAGCAAGGCATTCTGATTTCTCCTGGGAGAGGCTGTGTTGGTGGGTAGGGGACGGGGTCAGCTACAACCTTAAACTGATTAAGGAAAATAAACAGGGCCATTCTGAGACAGTTCCTTCAGAAAAATTATACAACTGCTGGGAGTTTCTAAAAAATCTGTGAGAAAAACACCAAACACAAAGTATTCGTTGATTTTCCATTTTTTAGAGAGTCAGGATAGGCCTTGTAAGACGAATACGGGGGTGTCTCTAACACGTCTGCCTTCGCACCGGGTGCCACGCTCTCCCCGGTGACCTGAGAGTGTGTCAGGCCCTTTTCTGAATAACCAGCACCATCCGCCACATTGAGAGGGAGGCTAAAAGGTTAATTGAGTCTCTGCGCTGCGCCTTCCTCTGTGTAATTTACTGTGATTAATGCATGGAGGTTACTGTCAGACTCATTCTCTAATTGTCCAAAACACCTCGTAATTAACCACATCTGTAAAAATGTGTGTGTCTCTCACTGTAGCATGCTCAGAGCACTGGGGGATGTTGATGGGAAAACATGAGAGGACCTCTGATCTCTCATGGTGTTTTCAGCCAGGGCATATAGATTGAGTATTTCATATCTCTATTGGACAAGTAGTCTCTATGAATCTGGCTTTGAACCTTCTATTCAGTTAGACCTTGACTGCTTTTCTCTAAGAAATGGAGCTGCTGAAACGGGAAGAAAAGGCTTGCCTTGGCCACAGCTAAGAGCAGGTATGCCAAAGGGTGTTCATTAAACAGAATGAATCTGGGTGAATTCTCACTGCAACCCAGAACCGTATCACTCCTGTGACCTGCTCCTTCTACAAGTTTCCGCTAGAAACTTTCCCGACAAGAAAAACTTCAGTTCAAGAGAAAATCTCAACGCACAGAGATCACAGTGCGCTCAATCCAAATGTTGTTCTGAGTAACAATGTGATACCCAGGGTAAACATTTCAAGTTTCCTGTCAGTCTTAGGCTGTCTACCTGCCAGTGTTCTCTTCATCAATTATTTCCTGGGAACCCCTTGCCAGGTCTTGTACTGAATTTGACATGACAGAACCAAAGGGAAGATGTTACGATAGAATGACGCCTCCACCAGCTACAGTTCATATATTGCTATAGTATACCTATAGTTGATTGTTGTAAAAAAAAATGTTGGCATGCTCTTTGGTATTGCCTTTATTTTTGAAAGGATTATATAAACATTAAATCATTGGAGCTTATAAATATGAGTGGGATATGTGTTTTGGGGCAGCCCTATGGAGAATTTTCAGTTGTAGACAGACTCCATTTTGTGGGCCCTGCTTTGATGATATGGCTGGCCACATTCCCCTGACGACGTGCTTCGACAGCTTATCTCTGGGAGAGTGTGTTGGCGCATTCATTTCCCTGTGTATTCTCCCTGTTGGGCGTGTGCCTGCATACGATGGACGCAATTTGCCAGCCTGTCGCTGTGACTATGTGTGTGTGTGTATGTCTGTGACTGGGTCTGTGATCACTCAGGGCATCAGGCTTTTTTTCTCTATTTTTGATAATGGGTAAAGTGTACATTCTAATCTTGGATTACACTAGTCTGACGCCAAGGAGGTTTTTAATGCCAGATGGTCTCAGGCTGCTACATACAGGTGGTCTGTGCCAAAGGTATCCTGTATTCTGTATACTTCTGGCCCTTCTTTGGACACTGTTAACTACCCTCCAGACGAGCTTCAATGCCATACAACTCTCCTTCCGTGGCCTCCAACTGCTCTTAAATACAAGTAAAACTAAATGCATGCTCTTCAACCGATCTCTGCCTGCACCTGCCCGCCCGTCCAGCATCACTACTCTGGACGGTTCTGACTTAGAATATGTGGACAACTACAAATACCTAGGTGTCTGGTTAGACTGTAAACTCCCCTTTCAGACTCACATCAAACATCTCCAATCCAAAGTTAAATCTAGAATTGGCTTGCTATTTTGCAACAAAGCATCCTTCACTCATGCTGCCAAACATACCCTCGTAAAACTGACCATCCAACCAATCCTCGACTTCGGCGATGTCATTTACAAAATAGCCTCTAATACCCTACTCAATAAATTGGATGCAGTCTATCACAGAGCCATCCGTTTTGTCACCAAAGCCCCATATACTACCCACCACTGCGACCTGTACGCTCTCGTTGGCTGGCCCTCGCTTCATACTCGTCGCCAAACGCCCACTGGCTCCAGGTCATCTACAAGACCCTGCTAGGTAAAGTTCCCCCTTATCTCAGCTCGCTGGTCACCATAGCAGCACCCACCTGTAGCACGTGCTCCAGCAGGTATATCTCTCTGGTCACCCCCAAAGCCAATTCCTCCTTCCGCCGCCTCACCTTCCAGTTCTATGCTGCCAATGACTGGAACGAACTACAAAAATCTCTAAAACTGGAAACACTTATCTCCCTCACTAGCTTTAAGCACCAGCTGTCAGAGCAGCTCACAGATTACTGCACTTGTACATAGCCCATCTATAATTTAGCCCAAACAACTACCTCTTCCCCTACTGTATTTATTTATTTTGCTCCTTTGCACCCCATTATTTCTACTTTGCACTTTCTTCCACTGCAAATCTACCATTCCAGTGTTTTACTTGCTATATTGTATTTACTTCACCACCCTGACCTTTTTTGCCTAGACTTATTTTTCTACTATATTATTGACTGTATGTTTGTTTTACTCCATGTGTAACTCTGTGTTGTTGTATGTGTCAAACTGCTTGCTTTATCTTGGCCAGGTCGGAATTGTAAATGAGAACTTGTTCTCAACTTGCCTACCTGGTTAAATAAAGGTGAAATAAATAAAAATAAAAAAGGACTGAAAGTGGGTAAAACTAACAAAACTTCCCCCTTTGTACTTTTGACCTCATTTTATTTCCTAGCTACTCAAATGGAGCGGCACAAGAGAGCGAGAGAAAAAGAGAGAGAGAGCGAGAGAGTGAGTGAGATTGTTGTAGAATCGATAGACTGCCTTCATTAGAATAATTAATAATTACAGTTACATCAATTATAAAAAATACTTTACCTTTACACTAGTTTCATGTTGTTAAAAACTAAATCTCTACCATTTCTAGGGACTATTAACTGGTGCAGGTGTACTTGCAATACATTGTTATTTATAGTATGAGACCGAATACATTTTCAGGACGGTTTTACTGCAAAACTAACCATGTCAAGTGACCTTGCTTTTAAAGGAGAATAATACATTTCCAGAGTTAGCATATTCAGATTTTATGCAAACACATTGCAGGTGCAACTGAATGCTTAATATGGTTTGTCACAGTCAAGGTGAAAGGATTTTCTGGGAGGAAGCTATTATCTCGGCAACTCTTGGCAACTCAGACTTATTTGGAATGGCTGTCATGTTGCTCAAAATCCCACAGGAATGAAATCATCTGTGTAAATGTCATCTGTCCACATAGAAAGAGGAAGCTAGTTGGAATGCTCATACAAAACTTTTAAAGTGTCTGTTCGAGAAATGTTTCTGAAGTGCCTTTATTGTGTAAAATGTACAATTTCCTACATTCACACTGTACATTTACCAGAGAAGTTTGAAAGTATGGATATATCATTCTAAATAGAAGGAAGAAGAACCCTTCAATTTAAAATGGTGAAGTCCTTCCCTCTCAAAGTGTCGGCTCCCTCTATATTTGGCATGGTGAGCCTGGCAAAAGGCACAGTGCAACCATGGATGTTTCCTCAAGGACTGCAGAGAGGGTAGAGGACTGCGGTTTGTAATTAATTTACTGCTAGATTACACTGGATAAAGGCCATATCATTACAAAATTAAGTTGACAGTGTCCTTGGTGCGGATGCTATTTGGAGTATGTCTGTGTGCAAAAATTCAATGTGTACTTGTGTGTGTGTTTGTGAGAGGGATGTTGTGCACACAATGAGATTTGTGTCCCGGGGGACTTGTGTAAGTGGAAAATGATAGTTAATTACACACTAACAGATGTACACAAGGCCGAGTGGCCTATTGCATAAATCATGGAAACAAATCAAGAAAACCAAAGGACCATGCGTATGAACAATATGTAGCAGACATATCATGAAAAATACTGGGTAAAATGTCATGTTTCTATTGCTTTGGCTACATGTAAACCTAGGTAAAATGGACTAATCCTTACCTTAGCTAACCTATTAGGTTACATGTACACTCTTGGCATTCTCTCAAACAACTTCACCTGGAAGGTTTTTACAACAGTCTTGAAGGAGTTCCCACATATGCTGAGCACTTATTGGCTGCTTTTCCTTCACTCTGTGGTCCAACTCATCCCAAACCATCTAAATTGGGTTGAGGTCGGGTGATTGTGGAGGCCAGGTTATCTGATGCAGCACTCCATCACTCTCCTTCCTGGTCAAATAGCTCTTACACAGCCTGGAAGTGTGCTGGGTCATTGTCCTGTTGAAAAACAAATAATACTACCACTAAGCGCGAACCAGATAGTATGGCATATCGCTACAGAATGCTGTGGTAGCCATGCTGGTTAAGTTTGCCTTGAATTCTAAATAAATGACTGACAGTGTCACCAGCAAAGCACCCCCACACCTCCTCCTCCATGCTTCGCAGTGGGAACAACACATGCAGAGATCATCTGTTCACCAACTGTGCGTATCACAAAGACACAGTGATTGGAACTAAAAATCTCAAATTTAGACTCATCAGACCAAAGGACAGATTTCCACCGGTCTAATGTCCATTGCTCGTGTTTCTTGGCCCAAGCAAGTTTATTAGTGGTTTCTTTGCAGCAATTCAACCATGAAAGCCTGATTCACAGAGTCTCCTCTGAACAGTTTATGCCTGTTACTTGAACTCTGTGAAGCATTTATTTTGAGAACCAATTTCATCATCGCGCTTGATGGGTTTTGCGACTGCACTTGAAGAAACTTTCAAAGTTCTTGACATTTTCCGGATTGACTGACCTTCATGTCTTAAAGTAATGATGGCCTGTCATTTCTCTTTACTTGTTTGAGCTGTTCTTGCTGTTCTTAACATGGACTTGGTCTTTACCAAATAAGGCAATCTTCTGTATACCAACGCTACCTTGTCACAACACAACTGATTGGCTCAAACGCATTATGAAGTAAATCAATTCTTCAAATTAACTTTTAACAAGGCACACCTGTTAATTGAAATGCACTCCAGGTGACTACCTCATGAAGCTGGTTGAGAGAATGCCAAGAGTGTGCAAAGCTGTCATCAAGGCAAATGGTGGCTACTTCGAAGAATCTCAAATATAACATATCTGTAACGTCCGTCGTTAAAGGTAGACCAAGGCACAGCGTGTGTTGGGTTCATCATATTTTATTTAACGGTGAACCAGCAAAAACCAAAACAATAAGCAACACAACGAACAAAAAGTTTTGCAGGATACTCACAGCAATACAAAAACAAGATCCCACAAACACAGGTGGAAAAAAGGCTGCCTAAGTATGGTTCCTAATCAGAGACAACGATAGACAGCTGCCTCTGGTTAGGAACCATACTCGGCCCAACACAAAGAAATACAAAACATAGAATGCCCACCCCACACCCTGACCTAACCACATAGAGAAACAAACCCTCTCTCTCAGGTCAGGGCGTGACAGTACCCCCCCAAAGGTGCAGACTCCCGGCCGCAAACCTGAACCTATAGGGGAGGGTCCGGGTGGGCATCTATACTTGGCGGTGGCTCTGGTTCGAGGCGTAGCCCCCACACCGCCCGCTGATCCCCCTGCTTCTGTGTCGCCGGAGGAACCAGACCGTGGATCATCGCCGGAGGCTCTGAACTGCCGACCGCCGCTGAAGACTCTGGGCTGCAGGCCGCCGCTGAAGACTCGGGGCTGCGGACCGTCGCTGAAGACTCGGGGCTGCGGACCGTCGCTGAAGACTCGGTGCTGCGGACCGTCGCTGAAGACTCGGGGCTGCGGACCGTCGCTGAAGACACGGGGCTGCGGACCGTCGCTGAAGACTCCGGCTGCGGACCGTCGCTGAAGACTCCGGACTGGGGAGTGTCGCTGGAGGCTCTGGACTCAGGAGCGTCGCTGGACGCTCCAGACTGGGGAGCGTCGCTGGAGGCTCCGGACTCAGGAGCGTCGCTGGACGCTCCAGACTGGGGAGCGTCGCTGGAGGCTCCGGACTGGAGAGCGTCGCTGGAGGCTCCGGACTGGAGAGCGTCTCTGTAGGTTCCGGACTGGGGACCTTCGCTGCAGGCTCCGTGCCATGGATCATCACTACTGGTTCCGCGCCATGGATCATCACTGGAGGCTTTGTGCCATGGAACATCACTGAAGGCTCAGGGCCATGGATTATCACTGGAGGCTTCGTGCCATGGATCATCCTTACAGGCTCCGAGCCATGGATCATCACTGGAGGCTTCATGCCATGGATCATCCCTACAGGCTCCGGGCCATGGATCATCACTGGAGGCTTCGTGCCATGGATTATCACTACAGGCTCCGGGCCATGGATCATCATTGGAGGCTTCGTGCCATGGATCATCCCTACAGGCTCCGGGCCATGGATCATCACTGGAGGCTTCGTGCCATGGATTATCACTGGAGGCTTCGGACCATTGATCATCACTGGAGGCTTCCTACGTGGAGCTGGAACCGGTGTCACCAGACTGGGGAGATGCACAGGAGACTGGGTGCGCAGAGCAGGCACAGGGCACACTGGGCCGTGGAGGCGCACCGGAGGTCTGGAGCTCAGGGCTGGCACACCCAGTCCTAGCTGGATGGTCACTGTAGCCCAGCAAGGGCGGGGCGCTGGTACAGGACGAACTGTGCTGCGCTGGTGAACGGGGGGTATAGTGCATAGAGCAGGCGCAGGATAACCTGGGCCGTAGAGACGCACTGGAGACCAGATACGCTGAGCCGGCGCACTTCTTCCTGGCTGACGGCCAACTCTAGCACGGCAATGGTGAGGAGCTTGTACCGAGCGCACCGGGCTGTGCGCATCACCACATACCACGGTGCTTGTTCAGTCACTCGCTCCCCACGGTAAGCACGGGGAGTTGGCTCAGGTCTTAAAACCGCCTTAGCCAATCTACCCGTGTGCCCCCCACCAAACATTTTTTTTGCCGCTGCCTCTCGGGTCTCCGTTGTTGCCTTGCCTGTTGATCTCGTCGCTGTTCCCATTGGAGGCGATCCCTTCCGGCCTGGATCTCCTCCCACATCCAGGATCCTTTGCCATCCAGGATGTCCTCCCATGTCCAGTCCATCGGCCCACGCTGCTTGGTCCTTTGGTGGTGGGATCTTCTGTAACGTCCGTCGTTAAAGGTAGACCAAGGCGCAGCGTGTTTGGTTCATCATATTTTATTTAACGGTGAACCAGCAAAAACCAAAACAATAAACAACACATCAAACGAAAAGTTTTGTAGACTACTCACAGCAATACAAAAACAAGATCCCAGAAACACAGGTGGAAAAAATGCTGCCTCAGTATGGTTCCTAATCAGAGACAACGATAGACAGCTGCCTCTGGTTAGGAACCATACTCGGCCCAACACAAAGAAATACAAAACATAGAATACCCACACCACACCCTGACCTAACCACATAGAGAAACAAACCCTCTCGCTCAGGTCAGGGCGTGACAATATCTTTTCATTTGTTTAACACTTTTCTGGTTACTACATGACTCCATATGTGTTATTTTATAGTTTTGATGTCTTTACTATTATTCTACAATGTATAAAATAGTAAAAATAAAGAAAAACACTAGAATGAGTAGGTGTGTCCAAACTTTTGACTGGTACAGTATATGAACATATTGCAGTGTGTAACATGAGAGAGGACATAATCAATGCGCTATGGCAGTGCTAGACTTTAGCATGCAGATTTTTCCATGAGGTAGAGGCAGTGATGCAGAGTGTTGGTAGTAACCAAGCCCGTGGTCGTTACTTCATTATCAGGGGTTGAGCTGCTTGCCCTTTAACGCTCGGTGATGCAGAACTACTGTACGCTCTGGGGTATCGGCTCCTGATGAAAAGTGGCACGTGGCGCACATTCTAGCAACGTCACCACAGTTCCTGTCATTCCCAAGTGGAGAAATGTTTGCAAGACGAGCCTCCTGAAAACACAAACACTCCATTGCATTTATTTTCTCTCCCTGTCTTTTAATTTGCACAAAGGCGATCAAAATGCAAAATGCTTGACCATTCCACAGGCGTTCCCCCTCTGTTCAAACTTTCAGTTGCCCCTTAATACCTTCAGGTCTTTCAGAGTCCCTCACCCCCTACCCCCTCCATCTTCCTACCAGACAAGCCTTACCCCTCATTAAGATACACCAAGCTTCCACTCTAGTTCCCAAGATTAGGCAAATGAGCTCCAAAGCACAGTCTATATAGATTGCGCCCCAGCCCCAGCAAACTTTTCAATCTCCAGCCTTATTCACACTGAAATAATAACCAGTTAGATTTTCTTACATAACTTTACTGTAAGTAAAGCTCTATGGCTGTCAGCTACCAGGTATTCCTTCAAATGCTTACACACACACCTTGCAGTCACTCGCACACACACACGCACATACGCACACGCACATATTCCTACCTGTGAATGACAATAGGACATTCTTGAACTTTGGTGCACATCCCTTAATAAAACCTTGAATAGGGGTTAACAACAGCAAACAATATTCAACACAACTCTCTGCACAACTCAGTGAGTTAAGTTGCTTCGAGTCAAGAAGAATAGTACTCTCCAACAGGCTCCTGTGGTGGTTGACCTCAAACTTTTCTCAAAACAAAAGTAAAACCAAAACATAATTTGAGGGTGGAGACATATCTGGAAGGCTATCTATTTATATTTATTTATTTCACCTTTATTTAACCAGGTAGGCCAGTTAAGAACAAGTTCTCATTTACAACTGCGACCTGGTCAAGACAAAGCAAAGCAGTGCGACAAAAACAACAACACAGAGTTACACATAAACAAACGTACAGTCAATAACACAATAGAAAGAAAAAAAAAAATAGAAAAATCTATGTACAGTGTGTGCAAATGTAGAAGAGTAGGGAGGAAGGCAATAAATAGGCCATAGAGGTGAAATAATTACAATTTAGCATTAACACTGGAGTGATAGATGTGCAGATGATGATGTGCACGTAGAGATACTGGGGTGCAAAAGAGCAAGAGGATAAGTAATAATATCGGGATGAGGTAGTTGGGTGTGCTATTTACAGATTGGCTGTGTACAGGTACAGTGATCGGTAAGCTGCTCTGACAGCTGATGCTTAAAGTTAGAGAGGGAGATATAAGACTCGAGCTTCAGAGATTTTTGCAATTCGTTCCAGTCATTGGCAGCAGAGAACTGGAAGGAAAGGCGGCCAAAGGAAGTGTTGGCTTTGGGGATGACCAGTGAAATATACCTGCTGGAGCGTGTGCTACAGGTGGGTGTTGCTATGGTGACCAGTGAGCTGAGATCAGGTGGGGCTTTAGCTAGTAAAGACTTATAGATGACCTGGAGCCAGTGGGTTTGGCAACGAATATATAGTGAGGGCCAGCCAACGAGAGCATACAGGTCGCAGTGGTAGGTAGTATATGGAGCTTTGGTGACAAAATGGATGGCACTGTGATAGACTACGTCCAATTTACTGAGTAGAGTGTTGGCAGCTACTTTGTAAATGGCATCGCTGAAGTCAAGGATCGGTAGGATAGTCAGTTTTACGAGGGTATGTTTGGCGGCATGAGTGAAGGAGGCTTTGTTGCGAAATAGGAGGCCGATTCTAGATATCATTTTGGATTGGAGATGATTAATGTGAGTCCGGAATGAGAGTTTACAGTCTAATCAGACACTTAGGTATTTATAGTTGTCCACATATTCTAAGTCAGAACCATCCAGAGTAGTGATGCTAGTCGGGGGTGCGGTTAGCAATCAGTTGAAGAGCATGCACTTAGTTTTACTAGCATTGAAAAGCAGTTGGAGGCCACGGAAGGAGTGTTGTATGCCGTTGAAGCTCGTTTGGAGGTTTGTTAGCACAGTGTCCAAAAAAGGGCCATATGTATATAGAATGGTGTCATCTGCGTAGAGGTGAATCAGAGAATCACCAGTAGCAAGAGCGACATCCTTGATATATACAGAGAAAAGAGTCGGCCCGAGAATTGAACCCTGTGGCACCCCCATAGAGACTGCCAGAGGTCCGGACAACAGGCCCTCCGATTTGACACACTGAACTCTATCTGAGAAGTAGTTGGTGAACCAGGCGAGAAAGTCATTTGAGAAGCCAAGGCTATTGAGTCTGCCGATAAGAATGTGGTGATTGACAGAGTTGAAAGCCTTGGCCAGGTCGATGAAGACAGCTGCACAATATTGTCTTTTATCGATGGCAGTTATGATATCATTTAGGACCTTGTCAGGTACACCCATGACCGGCTTGGAAACCAGATTGCATAGTGGAGAAGGTACGGTGGGATTCGAAATGGTCGGTGATCTGTTTGTTAACTTGGCTTTTGAAGATTTTAGAAAGGCAGGGCAGGATGGACATAGGTCTATAACAGTTTGGGTCTAGAGTGTCTCCCCCTTTGAAGAGGGGGATGACCGCGGAAGCCTTCCAATCTTTGGGGATCTCAGACGATACGAAAGACAGGTTGAATAGGCTAGAAATAGGGGTTGCTACAATTTCGGCAGATAGTTTTAGAAAGAGAGGGTCCAGATTGTCTAGCCCAGCTGATTTGTAGGGATCCAGATTTTGCCGCTCTTTCAGAACATCAGCTGTCTGGATTTGGGTGAAGGAGAAGCGGGGGGGGGGCTTGGGCAAGATGCTGCAGGGGGTGCTGAGATGTTGGCCGGGGTAGGGGTAGCCAGGTGGAAAGCATGGCCAGCCGTAGAAAAATGTTTATTGAAATGATCAATTATTGTAGGTTTATCGGTGGTGACAGTGTTTCCTATCCTCAGTGCAGTGGGCAGCTGGGAGGAGGTGCTCTTATTCTCCATGGACTTTATAGTGTCCCAAAACTTTTTGGAATTAGTGCTACAGGAAGCAAATTTCTGTTTGACAAAGCTAGCCTTAGCTTCCCTAACTGACTGAGTATATTGGTTCCTGACTTCCCTGAAAAGTTGCATATCGCGGAGGCTATTCGATGATTTATGACTTTATCTGTCGACATACTAACACAATCCTCATCTCATTCCATCTGTTTCCAAGTCTATGATTCAGAGGAGTGCAACCAATGCATTGACTGAAAGTACAATCTGGTCGGAGCGTAAAATGAAATCCCATGGTGGGCCATATCCAAATCCAATCCTGCTCAGTCACAGTTCCTGGCAAAGACAGACAGATAGGCCCAGCCGTCAGCCAGCAGAGTGGACAAGATGGCTCCGACAGACACGGTCGCCCTGTTTCTAGCTCCTTGCAAACTTTTTTTCTGTGTTATTTCTTACATTATTTGCTCAGAAAGTTTATTGTATTATTGCCTACATCCGAAAATAACTTCTGGACATTAGATCACTCACTCACCAGAAATTCAAACAGAAATTTGACTTCCCTGTTATTAAAGGTACAAGCATTTTGCTGCACCTGCGATAACGTCTGTGTACGCGACCAATAAACTTAGATTTTATATGGTGTAAAACCACCAGTTTATATCTACTGCTTGTCTCCTGGCATCCTAGGCCTTCCATACAACCAGCCGCCTCATCCCTCCCCTCCCCACTCCCTTCCCACCGGCAGACTACAGTAGGCCACCCTCACGTCAGCTGAGGGGACGGGTCAGAGGTCAAGGAGCAAACCTGTTTGTGTCACGCCCCGTCTGGCTACAGACAACATGGCTGAGAGAGAACCAGAGGAGAGGAAGAGCTGCAGGCATGAGGGCCATGAGGAGCACAGTGAACATGGGTTACATAGCTACTGATAATAGCTACATCTGTGCCCTGGACTGTGTAGTAATGCATGTTGTAATAATATGAATCCCTGCTTTGCCTCTTCCCATGAGTTCATAGTTCATTCAATATCTTACCCCTCTCTGCTCTCTCAACCCCCATGGGCACTAGATCTGTGCTCACTAGATCATCCACATCATTGATACAAATTATTATTGGTGATCCATGACCATCATATAATTTGAATTGTGTTACAGTGACTGGAATACTCACTGTTTGGTTTGAATGTTCATGTACAACATGAGAAATAAAATGCGTTTCAAAGATGCATTAAAAATAGACTGCCATGGTTGAGAAGGGCCAAAAAATACACTGAGACACCCTCTCTAGTGTTGTTTGGGGAAGCACCCTTTTAATGGTCTCTCCTCTCTCCAGGCATTCTCCTTGGCCTACTTTCCTTCATTGCCCACACGTGAGAAGGACCTGCGAGGAGAGTGAAAATTGTTGCTCGCCTGTATAATTCTCACTTCTTGACACTTGCTCTCAATTTATTCTGCTTGCGTGAGCTAATCTGGAGAAAACACATCTCACTTGGTCTCACAAGCGTAGCTAATGGCTTCGGGAACACCACACTGGAGAGGAGATGTGTTCGAGGGAAGGGAGGGCTAGAGAGAAGATTGAGAGAGGGGGAGTGATGGATGTGCATATAGAAGCTGTCAAATAAATCCTTAATCCCCTCTTTGCATTTAGGGAGTTTATGTTTGTCAGATTTGATCCTGGAGGACTAAAACATGAAGCCAGACTGGCTGATAAAAAAGTTAAATCAGGTCCAAGGATGGAAGAGGAGTGTTCAGCCTTGAGAGCAGTGAATGCTAAACAGGCCGGGAAATAACTATTCATCATGTGTGGTTATTGGTCAAAATCTGACATGGAAGACAGCCAAGACTGCACTTTCAGAAGAGAAAAGACACCTTTGCCATTTCAGTTGATAGGAGGTAAATGCTTCCATTCTGTGGATATAGACTATTATGTCACATGATGTGTTAAAGAGCATTCTGAAATAGCACTCTGATGTCTAAGCTCTTGGAAGTCAATATAGGAGTATATGCGTGGTACCATGGGTCAGTGGCATAACAACTCTGAAAGGAGACCACACTATTGTCCACCACCACACATAAACTGCCAGAGAATACGTTACACTGCAGAAACATGTGTTGAGTTAATTTATTTAGCATTTATTTTGTTCTACATATGTTTTCCGTCTAAGTAGAATACATGCAAATGGCCACTTCACCTTTTACCCAAACAGATGTAACAAACACCAGCGTCTCATGTCACTCAGGGTACACTCTCTCACTGTTGCTTTAAAATGTATTTAAAGTCAGGGAACACACACAACGCAGGCAGGCCAGGCCATCAGAGACATCAGCATCAGCATTCTCCTAACGACCCACTATCCGCCAAAGAGGGGAAGAACAAAGAGGGAGAGCATGTCGCAAACACAGCCCTTTCACTGGAGTGAGGCCAGCAGCATTTCTTGGCTGGGCCATCCAGGCTATTTTTAGCATCTGGTTATTGTACAGCGCTCCTGCCACAGCTTCAACAGTGTGAAAGATGGCTTTTCAGAAACCCTGCTGCACCGGTGGGCTGCTGCACCGGTATGGTGCAGCAGACCACCCTGCTGCACCGGTATAGCTCAAGCATTACAGATGGGCATGAGTAATCAAGTACACGAGTACTCGAACGGACGTCAAAACTCGATCTTCACCAGAGATCTGTTTTTTTGTTTGTTTTTTTACAGATACTGTAAAACTATTTGGTCAAAATGTTGTCTTGAAGACAACGTTCATTTGCTTTGACTCTTGTGTTCCATTTGTACATGTGGATTTGTGGGGCACAACAAACAAGAAGCCAAGCCAAGCATCAAATAATTATTCTCCTTAAATTCCCTTTCCCCTCCGTGTCTCACTCACTCAATTGCGGTCCGGCCGCTCCCTCTACACAAGCTCCTGTAAGGCCTACAGAAATACATGCCTATAAAAACGGATCCAACTGATGGGATACACAAGCTACATTCCTTGCCAAATGACCAGAAAAACCTGGTTCAGTTTGCTTTCCAACAGACACCGGGAGACAAAGTCACCTTTCAGCAGGGCAATAACCTAAAACACAAGGCCAAATATATACTGGGGTTGCTTACCAAGATTACATAAAATGTTCCTGAGTGGCCTAGTTTTTTGAAAATCTATGGGAAGACATGAAAATGGCTGACTAGTAATGATCAACAACCAACTTGACAGAGCTTGAAGAATTAAAAAAATAATAATGTAGGGCCTCCCTAGTGGCACAGTGGTCTATGGCACTACATTGCAGTGCTTGAGGCGTCACTACAGACCCGGGTTCAATCCCAAAATGTGTTACAACCAGCCGTGACCGGGAGTCCTATAGGTGTTGTTCGGGTTAGGGAAGGGTTTAACCAGGGGGGCTTTACTTGGCTCATCACGACTCCTTGTGGCGGGCAGGGCACCTGCAGGCTGACCCCGGTTGTCAGTTGAACGGTGTTTCCTCTGACACATTGGTGCAGCTGGCTTCCGGGTTAAGTGGGCGGGTGTTAAGAAGCGCGGTTTGGCTGGTCATGTTTTGGAGGACGCATGACTCGACCTTTGCCTCCCGAGCCAGATAAGAAGTTGCAGCGACGAGACAAGATCGAAAAAGGGGGTAAAATAGAAAAAAAAGAATAATGTGCAAATATTGTACAATCCAGGTGTTCAAAGCTCTTAGAGACTTACCCAAAAAGACTCACAGCTGTAATTGCTGCCAAAGGTGATTTAGGACAACTAATCATGTTTTCACATTGTCATTATGGGGTATTGTCTGTAGATGGGTGAGACATTTTATTTATTTAGCTGTAACACAACAAAATGTGGAATAAGTCAAGGGGTATGAATACTTTCTGAAGGCACTGTAGATAAATGTGCACATATTTTTTTTAAGTGCAGGCCTTGTGTTTTAAAAATAGCAATTTTTTTATTAGAGCACTCGAGTACTCAAAAGAAATCATGCAAGTACTCAAACAGACAAAACATTTCAAATGCCCTTCCCTAGGAATTAGCACTAGACAAACGTTTTGTCTCTGAATCACTGAACAGAGCCTATCAAATGACTAGTACACGGAAACACACACATATACACAAAAGCCCACCTCCCGGTTCCAATAAGAAATGATATTAATTCCCCAAGCACCTACCTCGAAAGTTTATTCATGCAAACTGTTATAACGTAGTATTATGAGCAATTACTAGTAGTACTAAACTACTTCTGACTGAATGAACAAAAGGAAAGAAAACATCAAACTGGGGGCATGCAAAGACCAGATTCCTTTTTTACAGTGAAAAAAGTCATGAGACTGAGGAGTACTTGTCTGTGTGCTCAGGTGTGACCTCTAATGTACGCAGTCATTTTGTGTCGCTCTAAAATACTTAATTCTCAGGTAATCCATTTACCATTTTTACACCCCAAAATATATTAGTCTCGGATGTGCCTTACTTCAAACGCACCTTTCTGATGATTAAATCCCATCAATTTACAGCGTGTAATCTATCACTTTACCTGTTGTTGACTTGATTCCTATAAACAAGATGTTGATTGTGACCCATTAAGGTCAAATGGCAGTTGCTAAAAAAAACATAATTCTCCATGGCTACGCTCCCATCTCCCATCTCTGGCTGGCTGTCCCATCATCCAGAGGTTCACTAAAGTACATGGATTTCATTCAAACCACCCATGACACAGTATGCATTGCTGAGCCTTTCAGGTTATCAAGGTGAGAAGACTGCCCTGAAATGACACTGTAAAATAGTGGGGTGTGATGTATATCAAAAAAATATATACAATGTAATCAAACCAGACCCTCTGTAATATTGCTTTCAAGGCAGCCATTACATTTTCTATCTAAGCAGCAAAGAAATATGCTATGATCCAACAATCAGCACTAAAATGGGGTCAGAATACCATCACGTGTGTGTGTGTGTGTGTGTGTGTGTGTGTGTGTGTGTGTGTGTGTGTGTGTGTGTGTGTGTGTGTGTGTGTGTGTGTGTGTGTGTGTGTGTGTGAACTCAGTGTCTTACCTGCCATCAGGGACCACATCTGACTGCGATTGAGTCAGACTGAGTGTGTGGTGGGTAATGTGTTTCTCTCTCCAAAGCAAGGTTGATTATGTGATTATTTTATGTAAAGACGTGGGTTATATTTTCACCTTTGAAACACAGCAATCCAATTGAATTAGCCATTTCTCCCTAAAGAGTTGTGCCGTACAAGGCACTGTAGATTCACATGGTAGGGCAATTGTAATCGACTGTGCCTAAAGCCATGCTACTTACATAGGTAGGACAATCTATCTGATTATGAATAACAGTATAGCTAGATTGTGGTGGATATTCACATGCACAAGGATGAACAGGCCATTAAATCTATTTAGAGATGCACATTTAAACAAAGAACAACATCCAGTCATTAGCATACAGGTACTTTAACCACTCTACATCACTCAACATCCAAAAAGCCAAAGTACCATGCCTCTTTGTGGCCTGTTATGGACATGAATCTGGCGTGTTGTGTCAGGGGCAACTCAAAATTTGATTTTCAGACTGTGAACCATGTGGCAGCTTCCAGCAGGTGACCTCTGACCTGGGGTTCCACCTCCCTGACAGGCTGAGGGAGGGGAGGACAGCCTCTGGAGGACGGCCAGGAGCCAGTGCAGATGGGCTCTGTGTCAGGCCTGACAGGAGACACCCGAGGGGATAGCCAGAGAGAAGAGGTCCCGGCGGACTGGAAGCTAAACAATCAAGATCCAGCCCCACAGCACACAAGTTTTTATTTCCTCTTCCATTTCATAAAAGCAGCCATTGGGGCTTCTAATGATCAAATCTGGGCACTAATCTGTAGATTAACTCGATTTGTCCTTGGAGCATGATAAGAGTGTCCGTGTTTGTGTTTACTTCAAGTTGTGGGTAATATGAAGTGGTAATTAAGTGACGACCCTCCCACTCTGTCTGCCGAATTCTTTCTCTTTGCTCTTGTTTTCCTTAATAGGATGTCGGTGGGCGGAGCTGGGAGGGTCGTCAGCGACATGGGACACACCTGGGCCGGGCGTGTCCCGTGATAAATACACCTCTTCCCCATTCATTGAGGAGACTCTCCATGCAGACACACTGTTAGATTTTGGTTGTGGCATTTTTGTGGCCATTTTGTTTATTTGTTTATTTGTTTGTCTGTTTGTTTGTTTGTTTGATTTGGCACCTTTCAACACCCCTCATTATCACATTTATGCATGCAACCATTCACTTACACTACTGATTACACACACCATTGTTCATTGTAGTTACGTTACTTCAGTTAATACATATATTTTTGTTATTCCTTATCTCCACGGTGTCTCCCTTTTTGTTACGGACTTCGAGCCGGTTCGTGACACACAACAGACCAAATCCCCAGCCAATCTGGCAGTTGTTGACATTAAAGTAGCTCCTGCTCTGACCAATCCTTACGTTAACTGACCAGACATGTCACTTAAAAAGCTTGAGGAAAGGAAACATCAAGAACATGCTGAGAATAAATCACAGTGGTATCTTAGGATCTTCCAGCCCTTGTCATATTCACATTCACCCTCTTTCTCTCATGCACTCTCTCTTATACAATCCTACAGTATCAGTGGGGTAAGTAGAGCAGTGAAACAACAAGTGCAGCATATATAATCCTTGCAGGCCAGTAGGCCATACAGTGCTTGTGCTGGATTATCGCCAGTGGAAACATAGACAGTCCTCCAGGACACACAGTTGAGTCAACTTAACTCCCAGTCCAACATCAATTCCAGCCCTACATGGATTCAATAATCTTTACTTTAGTCTCTGGCATATTACCTATGCAAGATTTCTTCTGAGTAGCAATGTTGCTGAATTCCCCCTGGTCTGTTGTGCTAGCACACAACACAGTTGTGCACAATGGCACAGTATGCATGTTTCAGTGAGATGAAGGAAGCTGAACGTCCATGACATGTTAATTGAACTGAACATACAGGCACATCATGTTTAAGTGAAAAGATTAAATGTTAAGTAAAACCTCCTTTCTGTCCTCACCCGACTGCCTGTAATGTTGATAATTACAAATAGTGATGCACTTCATATCCTCTGATAAAGCATTTACATCTGCCTCCAATGCTCAACTATGACCTTACACAGACCTATTGCAATATCTGGCAAGATAGCTTGAGCCTCCTGATGTGTTAGTGGACCATCATTAGACACTGGGGGGAACTGTATGATAGTATCAGATGATGCTGACTTCTCTGCACAATGAAACGATTAGACATGATTTTCCTGCACACAGCTCTGGTACCAAACATCCTGGGCCTGTGTAATGCATTGCTTGACTGCAGCCTGCCAAGAACCACATGAATAATTAGAATATTAAATGCCTTGCTGACAGGGAAAGGCCGTTTGTTATATCCAAAACAGGATTGTTCTTTCCAACCATTTGACTATTGTTTGCAGAGAGTCCCCCTGTTCCCAGACCTGGGTCTTGTATATACAATCTGCCTTGAGTTGACAGGTGGCTGAGACTAATGGCCCTGATGGAGAAAGAGTGAGAGGGGAGAGATAGCGGGGGAGATGGGAGAGAGAGGCAGGGGAGGAGTAAAGAGATTTAACCCCTGACTGTCAGATAGTTTTGACAAACATGGAGGACACCAGGAACCTTGTCAAGGTGAAAATCACATTAGACTCCTACTCACCCGTGTAAACTGCTGTTGGCAGTGGCTGCAGGGCCGCCAAGCCACCCACGTTTACAGGTATAAATGAGCAACGGCATCGCTGTTATCAACTTTGACTGGATTAGAATTATAAAACTTCAGAGTCAGAGAACTGCGGGGAGAATTATCCTCTGTGCTTTCTCTGTCAAAGGTGTATGATGCTGACAGAAGAGAGCACAGCTATAAGCAATGCTTCTTACCCACCGCTGAGTTCTGATCACAACAGTCGTTAAGCCCCACATAAAGGTGACTACGGCTCGTCGCTATGGAGACTAGACGATATCAGAATTTTGACTTCGACACCGATGCCAGGTTTAGTATCACAATACTCGATACATCACAATACTCAATAACAAAGTGATACCGAAATGATAAAACAATACTACGGCAAAAAAAATAAGCATATTAGCCAAAGTCACAGAATGGCACTTGATCCAGACAGATAAACTCAGCTACTGCTCTGTTCAATTGTTGGGCATGTTTTCAATTCAATATCATTACATTTGATTTTTTTTACATCAACATTTTTCAGAGAGAGCCATGTATGCATTAATTCATTATACAGTCATACAATCAATAAGACTTTTTTTTACCAATTTAACTACATAATGGTCATAATTTATTTGAATGGTAAATCGCTATTGATAAACTGGGTAAATCAAGATGTAGCCTAGGCCTATCCACAATACAGGTAAATGCATATTCAATAGGTGTGCATGCATTGCATGTTATTGAGCCTGTTAAGGCTGATTTTATGGGTCTACAGATGACAATCTCTTTCCCTTACATTTGGGATTTGTTTTATTGTACTGATCAACTAAATTTACATAGAAGTAGCTCTAGTTGACTAGGTATCCCCCTTTCCCTTTATTTGTTCTTTTATAGAAAATATGCGCTTTCTCTTTAATCAGTAATGATAATAGGATCATCTTTGGGACAGACATGATAGAGACTTTATTTATCTAGGCAAGTCAGGCTGATAGACAGGCTTGATCCATGAGAAACAATTTACAGAAGTACAAAAAGTAAAAAATGATGGTACCAAACTGTTTTTCATGTTCTAGTATCGAAAAAGTTTAGATATGTACAGAAGTTTAGATATGCCGTGCAACACTAATGGAGACCTACTGAAAAACGCAGATTTTGTCTGTAATTAAACAGAAGCTGTGTTCGAATACTCATATTAACCACACTAACCATACTATTTGTGACGTGAATTGAGTATATAGTATGCTTATTGGTCATAGTATGGATATAGTTAGTATGCCAAAAGCTCCCAGATGTCTTAATAAATTCACCAAAATATGAAGTATACACGCAGAGGACACTATTTCCATACTTTAGGGCCAATAATGCAATTCTTCTGGAAATGGGCGTGGCTTCACATCGTTTTCAGATTTGAAGAAAATGGCGGAAAATATGCAGCCGAAGTACAATGAGAGCGGATACAAATTCATTGCTTTAACTAATTATGACAAATGTTAAGAAAATGTTGAGCAATGTAATACAGTAATGACTTTTCAAATAAGTTACCATACACATTATGTTAGCTGACAATTTGTTAGCTATGCTGTCCTTACGAACCACATAGCATATCATTACAGCAGTATGTACTGGTATGTTAGTTGGCTACTTATACATCAAACATGCCAGTATATTAACTATAGGCTATCTAACTACCCAACGTTTATTGACTTGATTATTCCCGTCATTCTTAGCTTAGTTAAATGCTATAGTCGTTGTGCTTTCTCAATGGACATTCGGGTGCTTTCGTAAATGTGCTCCAGCTATCTACTCCAATTTCAGAGCCCTCGCGACTGAGTGTACTAGAGCGCAGAATAATGAATTTACGAGCGCTCAACAGCCGTTGAATATGGCCGGTGTCAGTAAACGTCAGCAAAAAAGCATAATTAAATTATTGCCAGCAGCACAGCTACAATCAACAATGCTCTGGATAACATGAAAACTGCCTAAGCAGCTCTGCTAGGGTGAGTAAAATGGTCAGTGTGGTCTCATTTGTGTCTGGAAGTAGCTAGCAAGCTAGCCAACATTAGCTTGGGTGCTTGACTGCAGTTGTAAAGTCAGAACGCTCAAATCAACCCTACTCCTCGGCTCAAGTGTTTTTCTTGCTATACTTTATTTACTTTGCCACCATGGCATTTTTTTGCCTTTACCTCCCTTATCTCACATCATTTGCTCACATTGTATATAGTCTTATTTTTTTTTCTACTGCATCATTGATTGTATGTTGTTTTACTCCATGTGTAACTCTGTGTTTTTGTATGTTGTCGAACTGCTTTGCTTTATCTTGGCCAGGTCGCAATTGTAAATGAGAACTTGTTCTCAACTTGCCTACCTGGTTAAATAAAGGTGAAATAAAAAAAATAAAAATTTTTTTTAAAAAGTGTCCAGTGTGCGCTCTGAGAGCGAAACGCTCTGAATTTAAAATCAGACAATCTGACAACGTTCTGAATTTATGAGCGCACTCTGGCAATCCACATTGAATTTAAGAACACACGCGAAGTCGGAAAATGTCTAACTAGTCATTTGTTATGCTAACTAGCTAGCAAGAGGTTGCAAAGCAGCAGCATCAACTTCCGGTAGACAGGCAAAGAGCTAGTACGCTCAACTGAAAACATACTGTTCGTTTACAGTATACAAAAATGAACTAATAGTATATAGAATGTAGTATATACTCAGTCACATTGGCCAGCTAGTGCACAGTCACATTGGCTAGCTAGCAACATCATTTCTATATTCTGGATTCAATGGAAACGCAATTTGAGCTAGCCCACCATGGCCAGCCCAACCCGGGTTGACATCAAAGTGTGAGGCTTTAGATATGGCTGTTTTTTTTCTTGAATTCGAACAAAGAGGTACACTACCACAAATCTTGTTTTGCACCATTTCTATTGAGAGAAAACCATATATATGCTCAGTGCTCTGTTGACATTTCACAGAGATACAGTTTTTTGTGTGAAATCTTAGAAAAATAACTAAAATATGAAAATTCTACTTGTCATGTCTCAAAATCGATATCCATCTTACCTCTATATTGTTTTATGTCTTGCGGATTCGAGAATAATTTCTGGCCATCCTACAAGGGTAAAAACTCCATAAACCTTTGAACGGATTATGATAGAGACACGAGGTTGGGATCATTGTTTTTCTTGGAGGATTATCTCTTAGAGGATTATCTTTGAACACATTATTTTACTCATTGGTGAAAATATGTGTTTTTATTTGACAGCCTCCAGGTTTGATAGGATGAAGCTAGCTAGCCAGCTTTCAATACGACCTGGCTAGCTACAATCCCTGCGAGCTCACTTTCGAGGGCTGACTGTTCTCATAAACGTTTATTGTGTAGTGCAAAAATACGTGAAGAATAGAACTATGTTGGTAATTCGTGTCATGTCTGACTACTGCAGTATTGCTTGTCCATATGCTAGCTAACAGCAACAAACCCGGACGAGCTAAACGTGAACGCATCCAGCAGAGATCAGCTTCTCATTAGTTAACTAACATTAGCTATGGTATACCTATAAATCATTATGTTTACTGTTAATGTTTTGAAATAACATGATATATTTATTTAATTGTATTAGAGGTTGATTTTTCTGCGCCGATACCGATACCGATTATTGGATGACCCAGAAAGGCCGCTGCCGATTAATCGGCCGATTTTTAAAATTATTATTTTTTTTTAATTTATAATAATGATAATTACAACAATACTGAATGAACTCTTATTTTAACTTAATATAATACATCAATAAAATCAATTTAGCCTCAAATAAATAATGAAACATGTTCAATTTGGTTTAAATAATGCAAAACAAAGTGTTGGAGAAGAAAGTAAAAGTGAAATATGTGCCATGTAAAAAAGCTAACGTTTAAGTTCCTTGCTCAGAAAATGAGAACATATGAAAGCTGGTGGTTCCTTTTAACATGAGTCTTCAATATTCCCAGGTAAGATGTTTTAGGTTGTAGTTATTATAGGACTATTTCTCGCTATACGATTTGTATTTCATATACCTTGACTATTGGATGTTCTTATAGGCACTTTAGTATTGCCAGTGTAAGAGTATAGCTTCCGTCCCTTTCCTCACTCCTACCTGGGCTTGAACCAGGAACACATCGACAACAGCCACCCTCGAAGCAGCGTTACCCATGCAGAGGAAGGGAAACAACTACTCCAAGTCTCAGAGCGAGTGACGTTTGAAACGCTATTAGCGCGCACCCTGCTAACTAGCTAGCCATTTCACATCGGTTACACCAGCCTAATCTTGGGAGTTGACAGGCTTGAAGGGGTGGGTATAATTTGTGGAACGTTCCAACAGGAATCTGTTCCAAAAAACGTAAAGTAAAAGGTTGCCAACCAACAACGCATACAAAGTAGCAACGCATACAAACCTAGCTAACTAGCTGCCGAAAAGGCATCAACTCACCACGTAGCTTATTCTTAATATTTGTCTATAGGCAACCAGAGTGAGGACAGACATTTTTCGGAATAAACGTGATGAGTGAAAAACGCAATGAAATAGACCAGTCACTACCCGGTACCTTATTCTGCCGCTATACAACTTTGTATGCATTGTTTTTTGCAACCTTGTTATTTACGAAGTTTTTGCAATAGATTCCTGTTGGAACGTTCCACAAATTGTACCCACCCAGTTTGAAGTCATAAACAGCTTGAAACACAGCGAAGAGCTGCTGGCAAAACGCACGAAAGTGCTGTCTGAATGAATGCTTACGAGTTATGTTATGTCAATGTTATGTCATAATTACATAAAATTCAGGCAAATTAGTTCACAACGAGCCAGGCGGCCCAAACTGTTGCATATACCCTGACTCTGCGTGCAATGAACGCTAGAGATGTGACACAATTTCATGTTAGCAAGCAATATTAACTAAATATGCAGGTTTAAAAATATATACTTGTTTATTGATTTTAAAGAAAGGCATTGATGTTTATGGTTAGGTACATTGGTGCAACGACAGTGCTTTTTTCGCAAATGCGCTTGTTAAATCAACACCCGTTTGGCGAAATAGGCTATGATTCAATGATAATTTAACAGGCACCACATCGATTATATGCAACGCAGGACACGTTAGATAAACTAGTAATATCATCAACCATGTGTAGTTAACTAGTGATTATGTTAAGATTGATAGTTTTTTATAAGATAAGTTTAATGCTAGCTAGCAACTTACCTTGGCTTCTTGCTGCCCTCGTATAACAGGTAGTCAGCCTGCCATGCAGGCTCCTCGTGCATTGGATTGGATTAGTAACCAGAAGGTTGCAAAAACGAATCCCCGAATCCCCCCTGAACAAGGCAGTTAACCCCCGTTCCTAGACCGTCATTGAAAATAAGAATGTGTTCTTAATCTGACTTGCCTAGTTAAATAAAGGTGTAAAAAAAAAATCGGTGGCCAAAAATACCGATTACCGATTGTTATAAAAACGTGAAATCGGCCCTAATTAAATCGGCCATTCCGATTAATCGGTCGACCTCTAAATTGTATACAGTATATTCTGAACAAAAACATGAACTAGTCATTATCTGGTGTGACCACCATTTGCCCCATGCAACACAGCACATCTCATTCACATAGAGTTGATCAGGCTGCTAATTGTAGCCTGTGGAATGTTGTCCCACTCCTCTTCAATGGGTGTGCGAAGTTTCTGGATATTGGCGGGAAATGGAACACGCTGTAGTACACATTGATCCAGAGCATCCCAAACATACTCAATGGATGATTGTCTGGTGAGTATGCAGGTCATCGAAGAACTGGAACATTTTCAGCTTCCAGGAATTGTGTACAGATCCTTGAGACATGGGGCTGTGCATTATCATGCTGAAACATGAGAAACAAGAGAATGGGTGATCTTTTCACGGTACCTCTGTGCATTCAAATTGTCAGTGATAAAATGCAAGTGTGTTCGTTGTCCGTAGCTTATGCCTGCCCATACCATAACCCCACTGCCACCATGGGGCACTCTGTTCACAATGTTGACATCAGCAAACCGCTTGCCCACATGACACCATACACGTGGTCTGTGATTGTGAGGCCGGTTGGACGTACTGCCAAATTCTCTAAAATGACATTGGAGGAGGTTTACGGTAGAGAAATGAAATTTCAACTCTCTGGCAACAGCTCTGGTGGACATTTCTGCAGTCAGCATGCCAATTGCACGTTCCCTCAAAAACTTGAGACATTGTGTTGTGTGACAAAACTGCACATTTTAGAGTGGCCTTTTATTGCACCTGTGTAATGATCATGCTGTTTAACTTCTCTAGGAAAGGGGGGAAGTATTGAGTAGCTTGGATGAAAAACATGCCCAAAGTAAAATGCCTGCTACTCAGGCACGAAAGCTAGAATGTGCATATAATTAGATTAGATTTGGATAGAAAACACTCCGAAGTTTCCAAAACTGTTTGAATGATGTCTGTGAGTATAACAGAACTCATATGGCAAGCAAACGCCTGAGAAAAAATCCAACCAGGAAGTGGGAAATCTGAGGTTTGTAGTTTTTCAAGTGATTTCCTATCCAGTATACAGTGTCTGCCGGGTCATATTGCACTTTCTAAGGCTTCCACTAGATGTCAACAGTCTTTGGAACCTTGTTTCAGGCTTCTACTGTGAATGGGAAGAGAATAAGAGCTGATTCAGTCTTGTGTCTGGAAAATTGGCATGAGCTCAAACATGCGCGCGGCCGTTATTGGCATGAGCTCAAACATGCGTGCGGCCGTTATATTTTTGTTCAGTGTTCGTTACATACATAGTCTTAGCAAGTTCTTCAGCAGCAAGCTAAGCTTTTTTAGCTATAATATTTAGCTATCTAGCTAGCTAGCTTTGCGAACGTTAGCTTAGCTAGCTAGCTAGCATCAAGTGTAGACGATAGGCGAAAAATGGCCATGTAGACGAAAAATGGCCATAAAAACATCTCTAGCTTAGTTTAGAAGAAAGACTGATGTTTATTTTAGATTGAAAAAATTGCATCCACCCTCTAAATCCCAGAGGAGAGCTCCCCCTTCTGGTCTTAAACTCCCTGGCAGGGGGGTCAGATGCTCCCCCCGTTCACCACCCTCCCTCCTCTGCATCCCTCCCTCATACACACACACACACACACACACACACACACACACACACACACACACACACACACACACACACACACACACACACACACACACACACACACACACACACACACACAGAGGAGGGACTGAAGTTAGAGCTGGATCTGGAGCTAGAGCTTGGACTATAGCTGGTGGAAGCAGAGGGGGACTGTCATCCTACACCTGTAAGCCCCACTGCATGCAGCGTTTCCTACAGTATGTAAAGAAAAATGTAAAATGTAAATCACAGCCGATGCACTTCTGCCAATAGTATCTAAATATACTGTTAAGCAATGATTTCCTTTACAGAACGTCCATATTTTCTGTAGTTTTGTTCTGCACTCACTACTAACCTAACACTAATAGGGCTGGCTACCTTTATCATGGGTAGGGTTGACAGCACATTAACCAGCTCAATTAGACATCCTGTTTCTCACCTCCTTCCTCCTCACTCTGAGATAGCCTGACTGACTCTTCAGTCTTCAGACAGCTGTACACTGGCTTTGACACACGTTCAAGTGTGAGAAAAACACACCACTCAACCCACACATCTGGCCCTGTATGCCGCCTTTAAACTGAGCACATATGTTTCCCTATGGCCACAGGCGCAATCATGTCTGCCTGACAACTGAGCAAAAGCCCTTTAAATCATTTGGCACTGATGAAGTCCTAATGCAAAACAGAGTGACAGGTAATGCCTTTCTCTGTGGTGAGATTTCCACCCTACTTCTAAGCTATTAATATTTCACATTTGCATGAGGATGACAGGTGGAGGAAGAAAATACTGTTTCAAGGAGACTGAAACTGCTGTTTTCACTGAACAGACTTGGGACAGAAGGAGAGAAAGATGGCAGCCAACGTGCTGTTTTGAAGTGCAGATCCTTTTGTTCTGAGTGGGCCATTGAGAAGTGCCCTCCAGCTAGCCAACATGAGTGGGACACCAGAAAAGTTGTATACACTCCTTTTGTCGGATGAAGGATTAGATGTTGTGATTCTCTAAAACTAACCACAGTTGGGCAATGAAAACATCCAAACCCATATTTTCATCTTTCTTCTCTCCTTGAGTGGCATTCACTTCCTGAAATGCAGTACCTGAAATGGAAACTTGAGTCAGAGTGCCAGTTACAGGGCACGTAGTACTTTCCCAACAATTATTCCAACTAAGTTCCAACCTTGATTTATCCCGTTTTCTGAGAACCTTCCATGTGAAAATATTCCAAGAACTCCAATGGGACATTCCATGAAAGTTGAATTACTCGTAAATGAATGAACACAATTCCTTTGTCATTGTCAGAACATTTCTGGACATCAGGGTTAACTAAAAGTGTTCAATAATGTTATCATCCAGCCAAATGACAATCTGATCAAAAGCTCCAGGACATTTTTTCCAATTGAGTTACTGAAATGTTTTAGCTGCAAGACTAGACTTCTTGAAATCATTATGAGGTTTGTAAGACCAGTAATGTGTCATATGTTGCTTAATAAATCAGGCATAGTCTAATTGAATTATTGATGCTGATGGAGATTCTAGTTGTACAGCTGTCTACTGCATGTCTAACATACACATTCTTTTTTTTAAATCCTTAAGAGTTTGCAGCCAAAAGGCTTTGGCATCAATCTGACAAATACATTAGGAACATGATCCATTAACTGTTTTGAACTTGGAAATATACATTGTATTGGGTAAACTGTAGTCATAGATGAAGCTGAATAACAGAAACCACTAGACCACTTCGTACCCGGTACATTTGAACCTTGACAGTGTTGTATCAATACTGTATATACCAAGTTGCCACAGTACTGTTCATGGGATGTCAAGAAACCTCACATAACTGACATGTCTAATCTAATCCATAGGAGGCTGTTTAACTAAATAGGCTAAGTGTCATACATGGCTGTGTAGACAACACGTTTAAATTAGCTTTTCAAAAGAGGCTTTGAATATCTATGTCAAATGTCTCATGTCCCCAATCACTGAGAGTACTAACCTTAAGCCAGCTCGAATCCTCAATCTGATACTCTCAATCGAGCCATAGAATCATTATTGTCAAGTCTATTCAGTAACGTCAACATTCAGAAGAGTCTGGGGAAAGCTAAGTCGGCAACTAAGGGGGCTGCTGAATCTTAGCCATATTACCAGTCTATATGTTGGTGATGTTCTCACCATGCAAGTCATTGTGCTATGTATGTCCTTCAATATTTCATGAGCTGCTCCATTTGCTATTTAACTATGCAACAGTGGTTCCTCAGCTCAGACTCACACTAGGCTGCAATGGCACGCAATTACACTGCATGGATAAAGCAACATATAATACCCTGCAACAATGTTCAGATCATTTATATAACTGCATTTACATATCTACTAAAATAAAATAAAATGTGTTGCCAGAGAGAGAGAGAGAGAGAGGGGGTGAGTATGTACTTATTTAAGGCCGTTACAAAATGGGCTTTGAAATTGGCAGTCTATTGCACAAATTGACAGATTCAGGGCCTGTTTGTCATTGCTTTTAAAAGCTTTCTGTGAAGACATATCCATCAACACTCCACTTCAACAGTATGTTTGGTAGACTGAGGCAGAAATCATACTTGGATATGAAATAAACAAAACTTACAACCAAGCATCATTGCAAAGTCTCAAATGATGTAGATGGTATACATATTTGGTGAAAAATATATATTTTAATTGAGTCACTCACTATTCAGTGCGTGGGGAGTGTGGTGACTAACTGACAAGTGTGAACGTTAGGTGACAAAATATGAGTTAAAAGAGCAGCTTTAATCCGGCCTTGTGTTCACACATAGCCTAATCCTGCTCCAGACCTCTTGCCTTCCATGCTAACACCATAATGCCCAAAAAAGCATTGTAGACAGGTGTTGAGTTAGTCATAAGGAGAGTGTGTGAGCGTATGTGTATATTTGTGAGTATGAACATAGGCGTGTTGAGTTTGTGCAAATGCCAGAAGCTTGTCTGTCCACAGGAAAACCACCATAAGATTTAGAATGTCTATTTCTAAAAAGTAGGACAGCTTACCATAATCACCAAGACCAAAAAGAAATACTTTTGCATAATCTATTGGTTTGTTGGTTTATGTTGTGGGCAGCAACGCTAAATCACATGACACTACAGTATTCAACCATGCTTTCCCATACTCTTTGAGGCTAAGCATCATACTGTAATAAAGTGAAGTAACATTCTGAGGTAACACTCTATGGAAAACAGTTGAATATGTCCAGGGAGTTGTGCTGCTGCCAGAGTAAGGGTTTAAGCCTGGTACTCTCTGAGTCTCCACTCATTCCTCTTACTTGACAGCAGGGTTGTGTTCAGCCAGGGGTGGGAGGAGGGAGGGGGAGGAGGAGCTATAATGCTACCTATATGCCATCACTCAACGCGGTGGCAGGTACGGAGTGGGTTTAGCCAACCCCTCTGACATGCACCCTGTCAAAACTGTGCAGGGACAGGGACACAGGTCTAACCCCAAACATGTTTTTTCAATCACTCCAAGAGGCAGGCTTCTAACAGCAAGTCCATCAAGGGACTTATACAGTCACTACACTTGCATGCAATGCATGCCACACAACACCAATGGCTTGCGAAATAATGTACTGTTTGGGAAGAGGCCAGGCTAAACTATTTAAAGTAAGATTTACATATGCAGGACTCTTGGTAATGAAGCTCTGTTGAGACATGAGAAAACAATCTAATCATTATAGTAAAAATTATAAGCATATTTGTAAAGAGATATTAGCTCCACCTGTGTATACTATGAAATTGATACACATACTGATTCCCTGAGGGCATTTCATGAGAAAATATAAAATACACTGTCAGTTTTAATCAGAAGTATGTGAGTGCTCTGTAAATAACACAATAATGTGTCTCTAGGTTCCAAACCAGTTGTTTCCTGTTTGTATGATATCCTTTTTTTTTGTAAAAGCTTCCTGCAAGAGTTGTTTCCTTGTCATTCAGTCCACAACTCAACACGTAAGAGCCATGGCTATTGTTAACTTAAAAAGGACTGATGGATGGTGGGTATAAGGGGTGCTCCACTGATATAAATGTCAGCTTGCGTTATCTGCAGATAAAGTTGTTTGGTCCACATGAATAATAACATTCTACACATTTAACCATATCATATGACTTATTCATTTCATTTAACACTCTCGGCTGGATCGCTGCATTGATTTCACAGCCACAGCAGGCCTCCTGAGATTCTCTATGGATTTCCCAGCTGCCCTTCCAAATGATCCACCGTGAATACTATCTGAAATGTTGAGCCTGAGGAAGGTATTGAAAATAGTCATCACTCCTCAAATCCCTATATTGTGCTCCTGTTTCAGTGGGCTGTGTTACCTCATGGCTACAATGATCCCTAAGACATAGACATGGTTTCATCGAGCCCAGGGGACACGTATTGCTCTGTCTTTGGCTTCTCTCAAAACGTGGTGTGAGTTTTAGGGGTAGTGTTTCCTACAGGGTAGAAATTAGGGTAAAATAACAATGAATAAAGGGTTGGAACAAGTGCAAGACATGAATTTACAGCCTCAGTGGGAGTCATTACGACTGCACGTCTGACAGATCCTGCTGCCTACCGGCCTCATCCTGAACCTCCTTGCTGAGAGTTGATTAAGCAAATGCCCATGTGCTTACTCTGTCGAATGGAGTGTTTATCATACAAGCTATTAAAAGGGAAATTGTAATGACCCCTCATTGATGTTATCCTTATAATGTTGCTAAGGGTTAAATATTTGCTAAGCTTGTGCTATTGATTAGGGCTTTAAGCCTTTGCAGATTGATGAGGGAGCTCCATATGGGGTTGTCTGGAGGAGTCTGAGAATTCTAAAAGGAGGTGATTACCTCAACCCACTATAATGACTTCCATTTCTGATTGGGTTAAAAAATATATGAGAATTCTTGGTAATTGCAGATCAAACTCAGGAATTCCTATCAATATGAATAGCTTTGTGGTATTAAATACAGGCGGAAAGAATAACAGTAATATTGAGAGAAAGAAAGAGAGAGAGACTCTCTTTAAGCTCCGATATGAATGGAAGAAAAAGTCAAATCTGGAAAACTCTCTGAAGCCATCTTAAATCCTCAAAGCAAAACTGCCGTAAAGTCCATCACACCCCACCTGCCACCCCTAGGTAAAGGTAAAACCCATGTGTGCATACCAGGGCTAAGTCTGTGCAGAAAATTAGCCCCTCTGGCCTGGGGCAGTCCTAAGTAATTGGAATACAGCCGATTAACTGCTAAGAAGAAGTGCAGTTACCACTCTGTCCATTTTAGCACTTTATTTCTCTCCTCCTGGCTGCTCTCGTCTCTTACTATTCCAGGTTATCAAAATGGCCCCTGCTTCTTTAACTGTCTACAGTACAACACGCCTCTGTGGCCACATCTAACACTGTGTAATTTCAGCCAAGAGTTAGGTTGATACCCCTGATGTTACAGTACCTTTCACCAATCTGACCGTCTGCACTGTAGCTACATTAGAGCCCTTTGAGCATTTGAGAGGTTTTACAATTGACTTATACTGTATCTGAATTAATCTGGGAACAACAATACATTAGCTCCTGCTCTCTGAATGCAGTCAAGTCACAGCCACGGGCCAAATCAGTTCATTATCTCCGTCAATTCCCTTTGCACTAGGCTAATGCAATTAGATACCAACAAAAATCTCCCGTATCACACTTAATAACGGTTTTATAATAATGTTCTCTCTTTTTTTGCCTTTTAAATGTACTGTCCTCAGATTAGCTATCTATAATATCAGGTATTTGATTCCCGAAAAATCAACAATTATTGCATGACCATAGGGGGTAGTTATCATGTGTGGTACATACGTAAATATTGAGCATTAGGTAGAGTCGTTGAGTCTTCACAATAGAACTACATGTACAGTAGGAACTAGAGTGCTGATCCCACGAGAAGGCAACAACCCACAGTACATCTGCTCTACTGTACCATTACACATTGGTGCTCAACCTCCCTGTACAATAACTAAAGACAAGCATCATCTGTTACAGGACACCAGGTCCTTCCCAGCTCACACTAATCAGATAAAACTCAGTCAGCTCACTGGAAATCATGTCAGGGTGCTCTGTCTGTACCAGAGAGTGAGACAGATAGGTCATCCACTACTCCTGTCCTGCCAGAACAGACCTTTGTCTGTGTGTCTGCATATTGGCGCGGAGCAGAGCAGAACCGAGCAGCTCACCGTGGCTAGCCAGCCAGTGAGGGCGAGGGCAGGGGGGAGACCCAGTGTTACAGTGTGCTTCCCTCAGAAGAGGAAAACGATGACCCATGCTGGGCCCATTACAACCGACGGGGGCTGAAATCGGTCATATCTGCTGCAGCTTACATAAAGTCTGGCGAGCCCTGTCCCCACTGAGGGAGGCGTCACACTGCTGATATGGCGACCGCTGGAGAGACAGCGGTGACTGAGAGAGAGGGGCGAGAGTGAGAGGGGGGGGGGGGGGAGAGAGTGTGCGAGAAAGAAAGAGAAAAACTGAGATATAGAAAAAGAGAAAGAGACAGAGAGAGAAACAAAAGGCAGATGTCACGTGGGTCCAGAGGAACTGATAGAGAGGATGTGCAGCGCAGCAGAGGCAACGGTTCAGGTGGAAAAGGCTTCCCTTTGTGATGCAGATGACAACGCAATCAGCCTTTCTTTGTCTCCGCCGATGGGCTCTGCTCCCGGGGACATTGAGAGCTAGACACTAATCCGCTGGGTTTGTGTTCTGTGGGCCCGTTCAGCGAGGCAGTGGCACAGTACCTGGGGTGTATATGGAGGGCAGCTCGGAGACCAGGTCTGACCTCTCTCAGGGTATGCTCCTCCTCACTTGGCTTGACACCAGCTGCATTTACCCTCTGAGCTCAATTCAAATGAAGGTATAGAAGCTGTGAGATTTATGCTTTCAAATATGCATAACAATGCAGGCAACAAGGAGGGAGCTCATCATCTTGAGTTTTTAGTGTAGCATGTGATATGCTGGGAGTTTGTTATTTGTAAATCAAGAAGTTGTGATTGAAACATTTAAACTATATATTAACATTATCCTGAATCTAGGTTCCTGAACAATTGGTATAACAATATTATACCTGTAAAGGTACACATTAGGTTGCTTTTGTAGTTTCTATTGAATTTATACAGTTCAAAATAACAAGATATAGCCCACAGGGATGAGGTACTGGCCAGAAACTGTGCTCCCATTGAATAAACTCCTTACCTCTGTGTAGCAACTCTAACATCATTAGCTGAACTAATTATCAACCACATTCTGTTTGACATTCAGTGTTGAGAAGTATGAAGCTTGGAAGATAATATAATTATATCCAACATGATAATTATATCTATCTGTCTCAGAAATTATGCAATCAATCTGACTAATCTTCAATATACAGTGCCCTCCACTATTTTTTGGCCTTTATTTAACTAGGCAAGTCAGTTAGGAACAAATTCTTATTTACAATGACGGCCTACCCCGGCCAAACCCTAACGATGGTGGGCCAATTGTGCACCGCCCTATGGGACTCCCAATCATGGCCAGTTGTGATACAGCCTGGAATCGACCCAGGGTCTGTAGTGACGCCTCTAGCACTGAGATGCAGTGCCTTAGACCGCTGCGCCACTCGGGAGCCCCCCAAATAATATTGCCACCTTTGGTAAATATGAAAAAAAGGGCTGTGAAAATTTTGTATTTGCTGTTTATCCTCTTCTTTCATTCAAATTATTCACAAATATCGAACCTTTAACAGAAGTAAAATTATTGAAATAAATAAATGTGAAATAAATATTTTTCTCCAAAACATGTCTGTCACAATTATTACTTCCTGTTCCACTGGGGTATAAATATGAGGTGACACACAGGCCAAGTTCCCAAGGTCATCCATCACTATGGGAAAGACCCGAGAAAACAGTAATGATGTGCGACAAAAGGTTGTATAGCTGGACAAAATCAGGAAATGGCTAGAAGAAAATAACAGTTGAAAATGCCCATTTCCACTATCAGGGCAATACTTAAGAAGTTTAAAGCAACTGGAGATGTTAACAATCGGCCTGGAAGAGGACGTGTGTCTATATTGACCCCACGCACAGTGAGGAGGATGGTTCAAGTTGCCAAAAAATCTCCAAGGATCACAACTGGAGACGTTAGTTGGGTCTTGGGGTCAGAAAGTCTCCAAAACTTCCATCAGACGCCACCTACATAACCACAAGTTGTTTGGGAGGGTTGCCATATACAAGCCTTTGCTGTCATCAAACAACAGACTCAAGCGCCTACAGTTTTCCAAATGTTCCTGGAACTTTCAATGGGACCGGGTTCTATGGTCAGATGAGACCAAAATAGAGCTTTTTGGAAACAAACACCAGAGGTGGGTTTGGTGTAGACAGAAAGATAGCCATGCAGAAAAGCACCTCATCCCACTGTGAAGTATGGTGGTGGATCTTTGATGTTGTGGGGCTGTTTTTCTTCCAAAGGCCCTGGACAACTTGTTAGGATACATGGTATCATGGACTCCATCAAGTACCAGCAGATATTAAATCAAAACCTGACTGCCTCTGCTAGGAAGCTTAAACGGGGCGGTGGTTGGATCTCCCAACAGGACAATGATCCAAAGCACACCTCAAAATCAACACAAAGATGGTTCACTGACCACAGAATCAAGGTTTTACCATGGCCATCCCAATCCCCTGACCTAAACCCCATAGAAAGCATGTGAGATGAGCTGAAGAGGAGAGTCCACAAGCGTGGACCTCGAAATCGGAAGGATCTGGAGAGATTCTGTATTCAGGAATGATCGCAGATCCCTTGCCATGTATTCTCCAACCTCATTACGCATTATAGGAGAAGACTCAGAGCTGATAGCTGTTATCTTGGCAAAGGGAAAAATATTTATTTTATGATAAGAATGTATAATTTTTTTCAATAATTTTACTTTAATTAAAGGTTAGATTTTTGTGAATATTTTGAATGAAAGACCAAGAGGATAAACAATAAAGAAAAACATTTCACTGCCCGTTTTGCTCATATTTACCAAGGGTGCCAATATTAGTGCAGGGCACTGCAATCCCTAACAGTGCCATACAATGTTAGGTTGAAAAAAGGTGCATTAGTCATAGTGTCTAGATTGTCTCACTTTTAGAACAAACACATTTTCTGACCACAGGCTAAAACAATTATGGCCCTAGGGTAGAACATCACACCTATACTTTATCCACTGCTAGAAAAACAAAACCCAAGAACAATAATTCAAGTGATCCTCAGTAAAGAACACCATTTAATGTAAAGCATAGGTGCTCAATTCTCCACATTCCACAGTACCTCTAGTGTTGACAAACCTGTTGGTGTTGAAATTCTACACTTAGAACTATTCAATTGTATTTTCCCAACTGAGTTTATGTTGTGCACAGTTGACCATCCTGAGGCAAGCCATAAAAAAAGCATATTGGGAATAGTCAAATCAAATCAAATTGTATTAGTCACATGCACTGAATACAACAGGTGTAGACCTTACAGTGAAATGCTTACTTACGAACCCCTAACCAACAATGCAGTTTCAAAAAAATACAGATAAGAATAAGAGATAAAAGTAACAAGTAATTAAAGAGCAGCAGTAAAATAACAATAGCGAGACTATATACAGGGGGGTACCGATAGAGTCAATGTGCGGTGGCACCGGTCAGTTGAGGTAGTATGTACATGTAGGTAGAGTTGTTAAAGTGACTATGCATAGATGACAACAGTGAGTAGCAGTGGTGTAAAGAGGGGGTGGGGGGTAGCCATCTTACAAGATGTTCAGGAGTCTTATGGCTTGGGGGTAGAAGCTGTTTAGAAGCCTCTTGCACCTAGACTTGGCGCTCCGGTACCGCTTGCCGTGCGGTAGCAGAGAGAACAGTCTATGACTAGGGTGGCTGGAGTCTTTGACAATTTTTAGGGCCTTCCTCTGACACCACCTGATATAGAGGTCCTGGATGGCAGGAAGCTTAGCCCCAGTGATGTACTGGGCCGTTCGCACTACCCTCTGTAGTGCCTTTCGGTCGGAGGCTGAGCAGTTGCCATACCAGGCAGTGATGCAACCAGTCAGGATGCTCTCGATGGTGCAGCTATAGAACCTTTTGAGGATCTGAGGACCCAAGCCTAATCTTTTCAGTCTCCTGAGGGGTAATAGGTTTTGTCGTGCCTTCTTCACGACTGTCTTGGTGTGTTTGGACCATGTTAATTTGTTGGTGATGTGGACACCAAGGAACTTGAAGCTTTCAACCTGCTCCACTGCAGCCCCATCGATGAGAATGGGGGCGTGCTCCGTCCTCTTTTTCCTGTAGTCCACAATCATCTCCTTTGTCTTGATCACGTTGAGGGAGAGGTTGAAAATATATGTTTCCATCTAAACAAGGTTTCATGTAAACTTAAGAAATATCAAAGTATGACTATAAATCAACAGTTGTTGCTTGGAATTCTTTTTATCTAGCAAAAGACGGAAATTAATGAAGAATGTTGAAAGTTGTTTTAAATGGTATGTTACCAAAGGGGGCAGGCTCTTACTGACTGGCTCTTGATGATCAAATGGTGTAGTGAACATGGATGGAGAATGAGGCACTGATACACGCACGTAACAAAAGACGGCAGTTCAAAATTTTGCCATAATGATGTCATCCCATGCAGAGAGAACACGTTTTTGTGAAACTGGCATCCCCTCTCGCCATCGGCCAACATCTCTGAGCCCCTCGGATACCCCGGCATTAAACTCATCCACAAGGTAGCCTATGGATGTCCCCGAAATGTGACACTCAACCTCAAGTGAAACAACTGGTACCAGCACTAATTGAAATTTAGCATGCAAGGTGACAATGCCTGGGCCCTGGGCAGCATGGATTAGGTCTTGAATAGAGGCAGATTCTGTTAAAGTCTACTGTGGTGGTTGGTGTACAGACGAGCTCCCTGCATCTGCTCATTGGGTAGACTGAGAAAACACAGGATTGCGTATGGTCGCTCATTTGACCTTGATTTAATCCCATTTCAGAGCCCTCCTCTCATAGCCTTTTGTTACTATTTCAAAAACCATCACGCCTCCATGTTAGGCAAACACTTACAGTCCCCACACAAGTACAAATTAAATGGGACTTTTGAATTTACATTTGAAAGCAGGTTTATACGAATTTGGCAGACTCAAAATGCAAATGTTCATAACTCTCTTCAAACAACACACAACAAAAAATACATTTTAGGATAAAACAGAACAACAAAGAATGAAATACTGAAAGCACTTTGTTTTCTCTCAGGTTTCCACTGTAGCCTATTGGAGGAGGCAACCACATTATGGCAGACAAACCTCTGGGGCTGCTTACTATCTCTAAGGGTGTTTTCACATAAGAAATTTGTGAGAATTCTATAGAATACATTTTGCTTTCACAAGACCTGAAAATAACCGTTTCATGGTACGATTAGCAAGACGCACCTTCTACATGACGTTAACAAGCTAGCTTGTTTACAACGGGCAAAAGAGTACAATACCTGGTACTCAGGATTTGTTTCAGCCAGGGTTCATTTGCATTTCACACATGCTTTATTGTGAGGATCAGGGTATCAAACGTTCCAGGATCCTGATCATAAGGGGATATCTGAAAGCGCCCTAAGATATCGCTCTGACATTTTCACTAGATACTAACAAAAAACAACTCCCTTCCTTAGATATGTAATCTGGATCCCAAGTTCTTCTACAGTGACTCATCCATGGTGTCATCTCTACAACTGTCAGTTATCTAAACCCACAAATGATTGAGGTACGAGTTAGAGAAGTGGTGGTATATACTGTTGACTGTTTGTGCAATTTTAAATGTTGTGTGACGATTGAATTTAAATACAAATCATGATTTCACACTGAATTAAATGGCTTCACTTTGTTACAATTATCATAACTCCACAAAAAAGGTAGTCAATAAACCGTGTTTATTCAAACTTTGGTTACTTTATTTTACAGTCCATTATTTACCCAGTATTTACCCAGTCCAGAGATAGAAGGGTAATAAGATACACAATCAGATATAGAGAGCCAAAGGTCTAGTACAGCCAAAAGCCTTGTGGTTAACTAATTCAATCAATGACTGACTAGATTTTATAATACTATGCCTGACCTTGAATAGCATGAAGAGTGAATGGGCTTACACATACTTCCATGAAAACACTTTATGACAGCTCTGATAAGATTTGTGAGATAAATGTTGTTGTTGTTGTTGTTGATGATGATGCGCTCCATAGATACACCTGGTATGAGGTAAGTAATGCACCTGCAGCTGATGCAAAGGTAAACAGAATGAGAAGATAAATACACAAGCCTACCTGGCTCTGCTGGAATAACAGGAGTTATCTTACTGAGCACCTCGATTCCATTTATTACAGCTTGCCTGCAAAAATGTACCATAGGCCTACCAAGAAGATTTCATATCAACAGGGGCTTGCATTAAATCCACAGTATTTTAGCCCAACAGCATCCCTGTCTTTTGGTTTAAAAGATAACTAGCTACATCACTCTCAACATTTAACCACTCTGAATGGTTAAATGGTTGCATCTATGGTTGTTAGAGCTGTTGTAATGAGTACGATGGGAGACAGAGTGCTGGTTTCAAGTGCAGGGCGCAGCAGGTGTTAATTTAGTAAAGGACCACAGGAGGAGGCAGGTAGCTGGGTCCAGGGGCAGACAGAAGGTCATACACAGGGAATCCAAAAAGGTAACAGTACAGGCAGGGAAAAATGCTAATAACCTAGTCTGGGAGATCAGGCAAGAGGTTGATGACAGGAAATCTGATAGGCAAAAGTACAGGCAGGGAATAGGCAAAAAAAAACATTGTTAGTGAAGATGGCCAAAACTATGATACACAGGACTAATACGGGGGAAAAAACAGAGCTCCGAATAGAAATATGTATCAAAACAAACAATACCTCACAATGATGGGGTGCAAAGAACTGAACTAAATAGTGTGTTTAAATGACATACAGGTGTGTGAACAGGTGATCAGAATTCAGGTGATGGGGATCTGGAGAGTGAGCTGCGTTCAGAGGATGTATGTGTTTGAGAGTGTGAGCTGGAAGCAGACGTTACAGCTGTAGCTGAAAGAATATCACCTGTCATTAATAGAAAGTTCACCTGCTATGTCCAAGAAACGCCAAACAAAAGATAAAGCATGAAACAATCTATGTTGTCCAATACATTGAAAGATACGTAGGGCTAAATAATTAGCCTAACATAAACAGAAAAGTATAGCTATTTATATTATCTTCAATTGCTAGGCTATACAATTACTATAGATATACATACTTATTAGCTAGCTATTAAAATGATACATCAAAACACCCAAAAATATCTGTTCTTTTTTTAAATCACGATGCAATGACCAACATTAGGCTTGATCTCAGAGATGTGCTGGAATGACTATGTGTGTACTTGGACGTTTATTTTTTATAAAACCCGACAGAAGAACCTTCGCCAAAGCAACCATGTTCTGACATCATGACATCAGAGCCGTCAATACGATTTACTTCAACGTTCCTCTCTGTCGCGTGTTGTTTTTTTTTTATTAAGGGCTGCAGTGACCTCTTTTTCAACTCTCGATTTTTCATACGTGGCCTACTCCTGCAACTTCATTGGATGATCGGCTAGGGTGATACAAAGGGTAAGATGGGGGGCCTGTGATGGGTTGGGGATGAGACCAACCAGTCACGATACTGAAATACAATAAACATAACAATAGTGTTGCCCGGCTAATATTGCTTGAGAAATATGGGTTCGGCAATCAATACTTGTGTCGTCAGTGACGTTGAATAGTAATGAATGACTATTCAATTACGTAAACAGAAACATGAAAAGGAGTAACTATTAGCCTAATTGTCTCTTCAGAAAGAAAATAGCATTTTCTTCCATGCAACCTTTGTCTGAACGTGCAGATATTTGTATTACATTGTAAATGACCAAGAAATAAATGTATTCTGAAAGAGAATGGCCAAATAAATAGCTTCATTAATGACATATATTGCTTGCGACACAAATAAAATAGAAAACTCTTGATAAAATAAGCCTACTAAATGACATCATAGTATGTGTATTAGCCTGCCACATTGCACAATACAAAACAAAGGCCTGTTTTTTATTGCTGTTTCTAAATATATGTTGCAGTCTCATACGTCATCTAGCCACGTTTACATTCCAGAAAGAGAAAACAGCATGCCACTCTATTCAACGCAATTGGTTAAAATACATTGGTCTGTTATTATTTGTCATGAAGCAGCTTCTATCCTACTGTCTGTGGTTCCACCTCACTCATGACCCTAGAGCCCGAAGACTGCTAACAGAGAAGAACTCCATTCTATCACTGACCTTATAAAGGCGAACACCCATGAGCTTTTCCCATTCAAGCTTTATTCTTCATTTGAAGTGAAAATGTAAATGAACAGCTATGATGAACAAACTCAAACCGGAACATGTATAGGTAGAGTCTGGCCTTAGATAATTTATCTCCAGTAAAATGTAGAAAACAATCCTCACTGAATTAAGTTATGTTTATATAGTAAACAAAAATAATAGATAATGTAATTGAAATAATTATAATAATAATAATATCAATAATATGAATTCATGATAACAATATAGTTGTTATAACAATATAACATATAATTGAAAATATAGCAGCTCAAGACAGGTTTATATATATACACATAAAAAACATTATATATATATAAAAAAAATATATATATATATATATTTGCTAGGTCACAAAGCCATTGTTTATAATATTGAAATTATTTTAGAAATTGCACATGAGTCTGGTTCCTAGACCCTGGGTCTTGCAAACAGTGTTTCTCTTATAGGTAAAACTTTTATTTTGAATAAGGACAGAAAAAATATTTCCAAATGCTAAGCATCGTCAACTACTAATTACAGTGAATGTTAAAAAATATACATATAGGTTGGTATTTTATGACAAGCAAAATCATCTACTATTTTCATTGAAAGAATGTAATCAGACAACTAAACAATTGTAGTTGTTTATAGCATTTTACAATTATTATGTATAAATGTTCAGTGTGAAAATTCTTACGCTCAGACACAGAGGCCTAAACACTACCATATAGTGGGCGGCAGGTAGCCTAGAGGTTAGGTGCGTTGGGCCAGTAACCGAAAAGGACGCTGTGGTTTGAATCTAAGCCGACTAGGTGAAAACTCTGTCAATGTGCCCTTGAGCAAGGCACTAAACCTAATTGCTCTTGTAAGTTGCTCTGGATAAGAGCTTCTGCTAAATCACTAAAATGTAAATATTGATTTATTTTGCCAGTGGAACACAACATTGGATATGTGTATGGGCCCACCTACTCTACAACTATAAATGTCAACTGGAAAGTACAAATTCCACAGGCTTATTTAGGCCTGCCTATGTAACAATTTAGGCAACATCCTTTCCCAATATACCAGTTAAATGATATGCTGTTTGAAATAAACCAAACTTTTATTTATCAACTCTAAAGGACTATCAAGGTATGTGGAGCACACTTCTCTTCAAAAACTACTATAGGCTACATGAAGATAGCATCAGCTTCTTATTCACTTGGTAGGCTAAGTACAGTAGGGTTTACAGCAGGAATCATCAACTTGATTCAGCCGCATGCCGATTTTTAGGGTCAAGGCCAGAATATAATTACAAAAAAATTTACAAAAAAGTGACCGCAAGAAGCCCAAACTGATATAATATTTGACTAAAACATAATAATTTCAACCCTTGTGCCTCTCTATTATGCGTGGGAATACTTGGGAGCATATTTTCCAAATGAAAATCACTTGGAGCCGATTTCCTGGTGTTCCTCTTATGTCTAACAATAAAAATGTAAATTCATAATACATATAAATACATATATTTAGCTCAGAAAACTTTGGGTGCCAAATAAAACCACCCGCTGGCCGCCAGTTGGGGAACCCTGGTTTACAGTATGTATATATTTATGTTTGCTGGGAACGTATTTACATTGTGGTTGGTATCCTACCGGTATGTAAGAGGTAGGCTCTCCTCATTCTAACCCGCCAACACTCATCCCTTCAAAAGCAATCACAAGACTCGTGTTCTGTGACAAATCATCACACCAAAATAGCACATTAACTGAAGTGTAGATAATCAACCTACCGCCCAATTTTCAATGAAAAGGGGATAGTGCTTGGTGGTTAAACATTGGTAGGCTACTGTAGCGCTCTGCTCTCATGAAGTCTGTTCCATTGTGCCACTGAACACGCTGCTCATCATCATTCACAAGAAAAACCTGTGTGCTCCGGCCAGTGCACAGCACAATTAGATGCTTCCATTTCCAACAAAATGATTAAGCTATACAACAGATGCCTCGCTAATCAAATACAGAACTGTTCATACTAGACACAATCATCTTCAGGAAATGTATCGCCTACTGACTGTTGTTGGTTGTTCATGCTGCTATTTTACAAATTGCAGACAAGAGGAAAATCCATGCTGCATTATAAAGTAGTCTAACACGTTTACTTTAGTGTTGAAGATTGAACTGTTTGAAATTATATAAACCTAGAGATGTATTGACTTGGCATGTATACAATGACATACAATAGCCTAATAAACATATGGTATGTCCTTCATAACAAACGATAACCTACGTTCGGTTACCTGAGAGGATGAGGGCATGTTCGGTGCAACCCTCATTAAAGCTAGTGTTAATTATTTCAGTTCAAAAATCAAAGAAGCGCCTTGCCACAATGTAGTCCCCGGAACGTTCTATGACAGAGGTGTGATTTGTGTCGTTACAACCAGTCAACCACTCAACGTGCTGTGATCAGAAACTCTACAACACCGTCGGCAAGACGTTTTTTAATGGAATTCAAACATGCTCTTACCTTCTACAGCTATAACGGTGGGTATTATCCATAAAATCCATAGAATATCCATTATTGGTTTCTTTGGACGAAAGTGTTAAAAGCCCAGACATTCAAATAAAATAAGTCCTGAAAGCCATTGACAGCGAATGCTGGCGGAGATGAGCGGACCTTCACCTTCGATAGAGTAAACCAGACGCCATAGAAAATAACTCAAATCTGAACCAAGTTTGGGCGAAACCAAAAACAGCAGACAAAGGGGTGCCGTGTATATTACAGCATTATCCACGCTAGGAAAACTGCTCCACATCTCAAATTTAGGACATGTGCATATTAAATATATATATGATCCAAACCCTAAAATATATCATAAATAGCCTAGGACTTTTGTTTATGCTTGTAGTTGTTGATCATGTCACGCTCTCCCCCTGCCAAAAGAAGTTCCACTATCCATACTGTCAATCATATAGAATCGCCTAACTGCCTCATCTATGTCTGATAATCATGGATTTTAGAATCACGTGGAAGGCTGATAGTCGAGCAATAAGTTTTCTGCCTACAACATTTATGTAGATTTTGTTGTTAGTAATGTATTTTATATTAATGTCTCGACACTCTTGGCAGGTGACAAGGAGCATGGATCAGATAATTCAACAAAGAGTAAGTGATGTTGCAGTCATTTTTAATGGTCCGGTAAATACCAATCATTGAGTCATGTTTTAATATTGTTTTGTTTAGGAGAACGTCTTCTTTATAGGAAACCCCACTATAAAAGTTAGTTGAGTCTGTTAGTATTATTTACTCAATAATTATTCCTTGAGTGTAATTAAAATAAGGGGTAGAAGGGCTGAGTGATATCTTTCAAAGTAATTATAATAATAGGATGCGTGTTCAATTCATGAGCCATCTATTAAAAAATGGATTGCTCATAGATACACTCTCAAAAAAGCGTTCCCGAAAGGGTTATTTGGCTGTCCGCATAAATCAAATCAAATTGTATTTGCCACATTCCCTGAATACAACAGGTGTGGACATTACAGTGCAATGCTTACGTACAAGCCCTTAACCAACAATGCAGTTTTTTAAGAAAAATTATTGTTAAGAAAGTATTTACTAAAATGAACTGAAGTAAAAATTAAATACAAATAGAAAAGAGGGAAATAGAAAAATAACAAATAATTGAAGAGCAACAATAAAATAACAGTAATTAGGCTGTATACAGGGGGTACCGGTACAGAGTCAATGTGCAGGGGCACAGGTTAGTCGAGGTAATTGAGGTAATATGTACATGTACTGTAGGTAGAGGTAAAGTGACTATGCGTAGATAATAAATCGTCTGGGTAGCCATTTGCAAATAGTCCGGGTAGCCATATGATTAGATGTTCAGGAGTCTTATGGCTTGGCGTTAGAAGCTGTTAAGAAGCCTTTTGGACCTAGACTTGGCGCTCTGGTAATGCTTGCCGTGCGCTAGCAGAGAGAACAGTTAATGACTAGGGTGGCTGCAGTTAATGGCAATTTTTACGGCCTTCCTCTGACTCCGCCTGGTATAGAGGTCCTGGATGGCAGGAAGCTTGGCACCAGTGATGTACTGGGCCGTACGCACTACCCTCTGTAGTGCCTTGCGGTCGGTGAACGAGCAGTTGCCATACCAGGTGGTGATCTATCAGTCAGGATGCTCTCGATGGTGCAAATGTATAACTTTTTTAGGATCTGAGGACACGTGCCCAAGTTTTTTCAGTCTCCTGAGAGGGAATAGGCATTGCCATGCCCTCTTCATGACTGTCTTCATTTGCCTCCTATGGGGACAGCCAAAGAACCCTTTTTTATTTACGAGTGTACATGTGTTTGAGCTATTTGGACCTATATGGAAGAAAACGTTGCCAAAATATAGCAATAGTATCAGTGATAAAAAGGTACATTTAGTATAAATCCTGTTTTTCTTAAGTTGATTTCTAATGTTTTTCTCAAATCCCCTGCTGTAGATATTCCACTACAGTAATAGATAGCATTAATAGCATTCAAATTACTAGATGGAATAGTCCTATGTGCTTTTAAAATGTTCTGTATGGGATGCTGCTGTGTTTTTCATGAGTCATTGATAACTAATGATAATTATCCACTATCTCTGATTGATATAATACAGATGATATAAATGATGTATTGTATTCATGAATGTAATTAATGTTTTATAGATATTCATGTTTTATAACACAAAATAGTTATGAATAATGTATCATACAAATCTGTTGTGTTCTATGTGGTTACTGTAATTACAGTGGTTGTGTTCTACATATACTGTATACAGTATATTACAGTAACATAATTTTTATCAAACATATATCATCCAGAGATAGTGGAAATGTATAATTTTATCCATATGTGTGTGTGTGTGTGTATGTATATAGATGTGTGTGTATGAGTGTGTGTGTGTTGTGTTCTATATAGTTACTGTAATTATTTAGCACTTTTTGGTAACATATACCGAAATCTCCTGAAAGTATTCAGGTATGGATATCAGGTCCTAATAAAGTGACTGACTGGTCCTGGGTTTGTGCATTGTAGATTCAATCATTCAGCTCTTTTTGTTTAATATTTCATACAATTACATGGTGTGGTGGAGTTTGGAGAATAAGCTATCTAGAAGCTATTGTGTACCGAACCTACCAGAAAAATATATTAAAATAAATATAATTATGAACATTAACAATGGGTATAAAAATGATCAATGGTAATGTATTTTACTCTCAGAAACTGTAATACAAATTAAAGGAACTAACGTACAGGTATATGTTTTGGTCAACTTTTCAGCATCTCATATGAGTAATAGTGGCCATTTTGTTTTCCGGTTTCTACATACAGAATGAATGAATGAATGAAATGTATGAATGTATGAATGAAAACATGCATGCAGTACTGTACATGCAATCAATGCATCAAAACAGTGATTGCAGGAGTTGTATTACACTATAAGCCATTTGAGCTGTACAATCGATATCCATTTCTCCTCAAAGCATCAACTTTCTCTTTAGAAATGATGATGTTATTGTCCCACTTGAATCATGTAAAATGGTGTCTGATAACATGCCACAGTATGGTATTGTGTAAATATAAACTACACATTTTATAATTCAGCTGTCGATATTCACTGAAAAAGTTTTAGTAGTTCGTATTCTTATGCCGACAACTATTACACTATGAGCAATATAGTATACTGATGAAGGTTACTCAAATTAATATACTTTGATGAAAGGTCAAGACCCTGAGGATGATGATTAGCTGCATGACCATTTTATTCAAGTCATGTATGTGTGATGATTAGGCACAGTTGTGTCATTCAGAGTTCACAAATCATTAAGACTGCCAACAATGGCAGTGAAACATCATAATCGTTATAGCGTTACAGTACAGAGTTAATTGCATTTCAACTTTTGACCCTGATTGTACTATGGGCATAATATTGGCTACCATATGTAATATTAATGGTCTATACAGTTATGGTTGTTATAGTTTAACTTAAAATCCAAAGGGTCATCTGCAAAACCTTGGGCAAAAAAGATTGACAGTCAACAACAGAATTACGTAAATATTCTTCCCCCCCAAAAATCACAGCATTAATCTTCTTCATGTGGAAGAGTATTTAGCTCAAAGTATGAATGCAGCTTGAAAACAAGCCATAATTGATCCCTCCAAGCTGTTAAGATCAAACTAAGCCCTGAAATTGGCTCATCAGGTTGGTACATGAAAGACTAGTACTGCCATCATTGGCAACAGTGTCAATCATTTTCCAACTCTGTCTTTCTACTATACAAAATATTAAGATTTTGGGGGGGTGGAAATATGAATCATTTGAATATAAAAACGCCATGCTGTAACTTCTCTCCATCAAAATACTGTTGCCTAAGCAATTCTAAAATGTCATTGTTGGTTGGTGGAGAAATTACATCTAAATCTATGTCACTCATGTGCAAAGCCACAAACAGAATTTTTGAATTTAAAACAGTATAAAACCGATTTCCTGTTTCAGCAGCTGGTAGTGTAATCCAAATGACTGTACTGATGCTGAGGCATGATGGGTAAAAAAGAAACAGATCCGTTTTATATGTGGAGATGACGTACACTGGGAGAGATGCTGTCTTAAAATGGAGCTCAGGACTCTTTTAAGCAGACATACCGCAATGGAGCCATGGAGCCAAATCATTACATAGCATTTTAACTAAATTGTTTGTTTTACAACATTACGTAAACAGATCTAAGGTCCTTTATGATATGTTGGTCATATATACAGTCCCCATGAGCATAACATTGTGGATTGAATTCCATTTAACAGTTTCTGTAGTTTGTAACAGTTTCTGTAACAGTTTCTGTAGACTGCATTGGCGAATACAAAGCGTGGGATTGCAGGTTTAGCTCTCTACCATGAATAACCTGCTGATCACAATATTATCTTGCATATTTAGCAGTATTGGATTTTAGGATATTTAATGCCAATCAATCAGAATTAGAAATATGCCTTATTAGTGTTATTAAAGTGTTACTACAAGAACAACTTAATGTAACATTTAATGTAAATATGTTACTCTGATAAAACTCACGGTGCTTTGCAGTTCTATTTAAAACCTTGTTGAGGGCCATACACGAGCAATAACAACCTTTTTGGCTCTATATAGCACCATTTATTCTAGCAGTGTAAGATACATTATTTTTTTTTTTACTGTTTACCTTCATGGGACAATAAAGCACATTTGTCCTCAATTTGGTCTTTTCAAATCTGTATGAATGAAAATATCTATGTTACCCATCCAATTGCAAAGTTTAATTTTCTATGCCTTAAAATGTACAGCGGGGTTCAAAATTATTGACACCCTTGATAAAGATGAGCAAAAATGACTGTATAAAATTAATTATTAAAATACTGAACTATACTGTATGCTCCAAAATGTAGAAATTATATTATTTTATACAATACAATTGCTCAGAGAAAGAGATTTTGTTTAACACGTAATCTTGATTTTTTTCTCAAAAGGCAGGGGTCAGAATTATTGACACCCCTGTTTTCAATACCTTTAAATTCCTCACCTTACGAGGATAACAGCACTGAGCCTTTTTCTAAAATGTTTTATGAGTTGAAGAACCGATTGGGAGGGATCTTAGACCATTCCTCCTCCATACAGAAACATTCCAGGTCCTTGATATCCTTCGTCTGTGCATATGGACTGCCGTCTTTAATTCAAACCACAGGTTTTTAATGGGTTTCAAGTTCGGAGACTAAAATGGCCATTAAAAAATGTTGATTTTGTGGCCAATTAACAATTTCTTCATGGATTTTGATGTGTGCTTGGGGTTGTTGTCTTGTTGGAAGATCCACCAAGTTTCAGCCTCCAGGTAGAGGCAACCAGGTTTTTGGCAAAAATATATTTGTACTGAGTAAAGTTCAGGATGCCCCAGGACAAGTGGAAGCTAAAATGCCCCATATCATCAACAATCCACCACCATATTTTACAGTAGGTATGGGGTTATTTTCTAACACCAAACCCACCACTGGTGTACATGGCCAAAGAGCTCTATTTTCATATAATCTGACCCCAAGCACACATCAAATAACCCCTGCACACATCAAAATCCACAATGAAATGGTTAATCGGCTACAAAATAAAAATTTTCCAATGCACATGACTTGAAACCCATAGAAAACCAGTGGTTTGAATTGAAGAGGGCCATCCATAAGGAATATCAAGGATCTTGAAGGATTCTGTATGGAGGAATGGTCTAAGATCCATCCCAATGTGTTCTCATAGAACATTTTAGAAAAAGGCTCAGTGACTTTATTCTCGCAGGGTAAGGTATTGAAAACAGGGATGTCAAACCCCAAACCCAGGCATTGTATTTATGTAACAAAGGAACTCAAGGATACTCAGTCAGACCACCTGAGTTGTGATGAAGATTGCTATAATAATGATGGATTACATACAGATTTGGGCTATATATAACATCACTTTGTAATAGCAGAGTTTAAGAAGGAACACTCTTAATAAGCTGAAGGAATCAGATCTGTCCTAGCTTACAGTACTATTTAGCTAGCTCTGTTGGACCGTTAAACGGTGAGAGCAATTACTCAGTCTCTGAGTTAATATATGAGGCACTGATTAAGATAATTGCCATAATATGGTACTTTGTGTGTCTTTATATAACTTTATTACTGACATGTTAATTTACACTGTGGACCTGATACATTTATACATTTCTCTAATTGCAAGAAATTATTAACTCTATCTAAAAGTCTATATTAATTCAATTGTTAACTTTACATTTTTTTTTATTGATTCATTTGTGGATTTGTATTTTACAATGGCTTTGTTTTTCACCATATGAAGGCTGAAGAATGATATTGTGCTTTTCTATTTGAGTACACATTTACACATCCTGAAAACATTAACCTTTCAAAGGGTTATTTAACAACATACACTTTTAGAAAAAAAGGTGCTATCTAGAACCTAAAATGTTTTTTTTTGGGCTGTCCCCATAGGAGAACCCTTTGAATAACCCTTTTTGGTTCCAGGTAGAACCCTTTTCACATAGAGTTCTACATGGAACCCAAAGGGTTCTACCTGGAACCAAAAAGGGTTATCCTATGGGGACAGCTGAATAACCCTTTTGGAACAATTTTTTCTGAGTGTACAATTTCTTTGTCTTTTTTACTTGAATTTGATAATAATTGCAATTGAGCATGCTTGAGTTTGAAGACAGGCATTGTAATCTACTAATCTAAGAAGTGCATTTTGTTTCCTTTTTTCTTGATTTTGTGTACTAAAGCTATGTTGTGAATATTATAATTAAGATAAAATGTCATTGAACATTTTTTGAAAATTAAACAATGTAAATGTTTAAGTAGATACATGATAATCACAGGTATATGCTCCATATACTGGTTTACATGAATGTTAATTTTAAGCAAATGTACAGTCCAACTAATATGGATATGATCACTGGGTGAATATGGAATTAATGTAGGTGAGAGTTGTAGTTTCATTGTACTCTTTAAAAGTAATATGTTACTAAGGTGTGCAAGGTAAGATCATGCAAATCCATAGAAGACATAAACAGAGAACAGGAATTTATCAGGACTCAATAAAATACTTTCTCTTGCTGCCTGTAATATGATTTACCTTAAGTTCAAGAACCACTTCTCCTCAGCTGTGTTGCTAAACACAGCATCCGTCTGATTACATCAATAGTGCCATCTAGAGTTTAAAAATAGAACATCATTGCACTTGAAACTTGAATGGTAATATAAGTCAGGGTAAACATTATTTTTTCTCATTACAATGAATGGGTAGTTCCTACTATGCGGTGCCCTTTCTGTCCCCAGGAAATATCCAATCAAATCAAAATCCAATCAAATTTTATTTGTCACATATGTCGAATACAACGGTTGTAGACTTTACAGTGAAATACTTACTTATGACCCCTTTCCCAGCAATGCAGAGGTAAAAAGTAAGAACATTTAAAAAATGTTTTTTAAAGGAAATAGTAACACAATAAAATAACAATAAAGAGGCTATGTACAAGCAGTACCGGGTACAGAATCAATGTGCAGGGGTACGAGGTAGTTGAGGTAGTTGAGAAAGTATTCACACCCCTTGACTTTTTCCACATTGTTGTGTTACAGCCTGAATGTTAAATGGATTCTATTGAGAATTTGTGTCGCTAGCCTACACACAATACCCCATAATGTCAAAATGGAATTATGTTTTTAGAAATGTTTACAAATTAATACAAAATTAAAAGCTGAAATGTCTTGAGTCAATAAGTATTCAACCCCTTTGTTGTGGCAGCCTAAATAAATTCAGAAATAAAGATGTGCTTAACAAGTTACATAATAAGTTGCATGGACTCACTGTGTGTAATAATAGTGTTTAAAAAGATTTTTGAATGAATACCTCATCTCTGTACCCCACACATACAATTATCTTTAAGGTCCCTCAGTCGAGCAGACAATTTCAAAAACAGATTCAACCACAAAGACTAGGTTTTTTTCCGATGCCTCGCAAAGAAGGGCACCTATTGGTAGATGGGTAAAAATAAAATAAAAAACAGACATTGATATACCTTTGAGCATGGTGAAGTATTTTAATTACACTTTGAATGGTGTATCAATACACCCAATCACTACAAAGATACGGGCGTCCTTCCTAACTCCATTGCCAGAGAGGAAGGAAACTACTCAGGCATTTCACCATGAGGCCAATGGTGACTTTAAAACCATTACAGAGTTTAATGTCTGTGATAGGAGAAAACATTATAGTTAGTCCACAATACTAACCTAAATTACAGAGTGAAAATAAGGAAGCCTATACATAATACAAATATTCCAAAACATGCATCCAGTTTGCAACAAGGCAATAAAATAATACTGCAAAGAATGTGGCAAAGCAATTAACTTGTCCTGAATACAGTTTTATGTTTGGGGCAAATCCAATACAACACATTACTGAGTACCACTCTCCATGTTTTCAAGGATAGTGGTGGCTGCATCATGTTATGGGTATGATTTTAATCATTAAATACTTTTTTTATAAAACAGAATAGAGCTAAGCACAGGCAAAATCCTAGAGTATAACCTGGTTCAGTCTGCTTTCCACCGGACACTGGGAGATTAATTCACTTTTCAGCAGGACAATAACCTAACACAGGAGGCTAAATCTACACTGGTTGCTTACCAAGAAGACAGTAAATGTTCCTGAGTGGCCAAGTTACAGTTTTGACCTAAATCTACTTGAAAGTCTATGGCAAGACCTGAAAATGGTTGTGTAGCAATGATCAACAACCAAAAAAAAGAAAATTCCAGGTGTGAAAAGCTTTTAGACTTTTTTTAATTTATTTTTTATTTCACCTTTATTTAACCAGGTAGGCCAGTTGAGAAGAAGTTCTCATTTACAACTGCGACCTGGCCAAGATAAAGCAAAGCAGTGCGACAAAAACAACAACCCAGAAAGATTCACAGCTGTAATCGCTGCTAAACGTGCTTCTATAAAGTATTGATTCAGGGGTATGAATAGTTATGTAAATATGATATTTCTGTATTTCATTTTCAAACGATTTAACAGGTGACATCAATAAGGGATCATGGCTTTCACCTGGATTCACCTGGTCAGTCTATGTCATGGAAAGAGCAGATGTTCCTAATGTTTTGTACACTCAGTGTACGTTTGATATAGAAGATTATGCACCTAACGGTGGAAAATGCACCTAACAGGGTTGACATTTTGTTAGGAAAGATAGTAAAAGAATGACTAGTGTCAATATTTATTTCTATTTGTCTGATATATTAATGTTTTATGTATATTTAGATACATATTATTTAGCTAATTACATTATAATTACAATTACACACTAATTACACTTACATATGTATCTATAGCCTAACATGAGTAATTGTAATGAAATGTATATATAGTTTTAAAAATCAGAACACTTAAACAAAATAATAAACAATGGAAAAACGACCGTCACGTCTTGCAGGCTTTACAAAGCAGTACAAAAATAAGATCCCACAACTCAAGGAGGGAAAAGGGCTGCCTAAGTATGGTTCCAAATCAGAGACAACGATAGGCAGCTGCCTCTGATTGGAAACCATACCTGGCCAAAACATAGAAATAAAAAACATAGAATGCCCACCTCATACCCTGACCTAACAACATAGAGAAATAAACCGTCTCTCTCAGGTCAGGGCGTGACAATTATTTATACTAGCTTTCTGTATATATCCAAGGGCCAGCTGTGCTGCCCTGTTCTGAGCCAATTGCAATTTTCCTAAGTCCCTTTTTGTGGCACCTGACCACACAACTGAACAGTAGTCCAGGTGCGACAAAACTAGGAGGGTAGGACCTGCCTTGTTGATAGTGCTGTTAAGAAGGTAGAGTAGGACTTTATTATGGACAGACTTCTCCCCATCTTAGCTACTGTTGTATCAATATGTTTTGACCATGACAGTTTACAATCCAGGGTTACAGCAAGCAGTTTAGTCACCTCAACTTGCTCAATTTCCACATTATGTATTACAAGATTTAGTTGAGGTTTAGGGTTTAGTGAATGATTTGTCACAAATACAATGCTTTTAGTTTTTGCAATATTTAGGACCAACTTATTTCTAGCCACCCACTTTGAAACTAACTGCTGTTTTTTGTTAAGTGTTGCAGTCATTTCAGTCGCTCTAGTAGCTGACATCTATAGTGTTGAGTCATCGGCATACACAGACACACTGGCTTTACTCAAAACATGTCAATAGCAAATATTGAAAAAAGTAAGGGGCCTAGACAGCTGCTGTTCTGTTAGACAGGTAACTCTTTATCCACAATATAGCAGGGGTTGTAAAGCCATAACACATATGTTTTTCCAGCAGCAGACTATGACCGATAATGTCAAAAGCCGCACTGAAGTCTAACAAAACAGCCCCCACAATCTTTTTATAATCAATTTCTCTCAGCCAATCATCAGTCATTTGTGTAAGCGCTGTGCTAGTTGAATGTCCTTCCCTATAAGCATGCTGAAAGTTTGTTGTCAATTTCTTTACTGTAAAATAGCATTGTATCTGGTCAAACAACATTTTCTTAAAGTTTACTAAGGGTTGGTAACAGGCTGATTGCTTGGCTATTTGAGCCAGTAAAGGGAGCTTTACTATTCTTAGGTAGCGGAATTACTTTTGCTTCTGTCCAAGCCTGGGGGCACACACTTTCTAGTGGGCTTAAATTCAAAATATGTCAAAAAATACTGGCAATATCGTCCGCTATTTTCCTCAGTAATTTTCCATCCAAGTTGTCAGACCCCGTTGGATTGTCATAGTTGATAGACAACAATATTTTTTTCACCTCTTCCACACTCAATTTACAGAATTCTAAATTACAATGCTTGTCTTTCATAATTTGGTCAGATATACTTGGATGTGTAGTGTCAGTGTTTGCTGTTGGCATGCCATGCCTAAGTTTGCAATATCAGTTGGTTTTGTGATGAATGAGCCATCTGATTCAATGAATGATGGAACTGAGTTTGCCTTTTTTCCCAGAATTTCATTTAAGCTTTTTACTATCATTTAACTTTGTTTCATAGTGTAGTTTCTTCTTCTTTTTAGTCAGTTTAATCACATGATTTCTCAATTTGCAATATATTTGCCAATCGGTTGTACAGCCAGATGTATTTGCCATTCCTTTTGCCTCATCCCTCTTAACCATACCATTTTTCAATTCCTCATCAATCCACAGGGATTCAACAGTCATTTTCTTAATTTACTTTAACCTTTATTTAACTAGGCAAGTTAGTTAAGAACAAATTCTTATTTACAATGACAGCCTACTCCAGCCAAACCTGAACGACGCTGGGCCAATTGTGCCGGGCCTATGAGACTCCCAATCACGGCCAGATGTGATACAGCCTGGATTCAAACCATGTACTATAGTGATGCCTCTGCACTGAGATGCAGTGCCTTAGACCGCTGCGCCACTCGGGAGCCCAATGGGTGCATGCTTATTAATAACTGGAATAAGCAATTTCATAAATGTGTCAAGTGCAGTGTCTTTTTGCTCCTCGTTACCAACAAATATTCTTTACATCAACAACACAGGAAACTTATTGTATGACATCTTATGCGCTATATTAGGCCCAGCCTTTTTAAAAAGGAAATGGTAACACAATAAAATAACAATAAAGAGGCTTTGGAACTTTATCAAGTATTTCACACGTTATCCAGCGTTTCACAGTTATCCGGATACTGACTGTTAGCACTTGGTGGTCTATTGCAGCTTCCCACTAAAACAAAGAAATATATATATTTTTACCCCCAAAAGTTATGATTTCCAAAATAGTAGAATTGGCCAGGATCACAAAACAAATACACTTTCAATGTAAGGAAAACATATGTCTAATTTGGGTGAGCTATCCCTATGACTATTTCTCTTCAAACTCCTGCCTCATAGGGTTCAACTTGAACAGTCAATTATCTATGAGAAAATTGATTATGAGAGAAAGATGAGTGTGTGGGGATGAAAGGAGTTCAAGCCTTCATTATCCTTAAAAGTACTCAGCTTTGACTTTACCATTCAATAGGCTCTCTCTTGACTGGAATTGATTTCACCTTTAGCCTAAAATAACTTTCGATTATGTATGGCTCATATTAGCAGGAGGATATGGAGAGAGGGAGAAAACTGGCCTGCTCTCTGTCAACTTTTGTTACCCGTGGGTGCAGGAATCAGGCGCAGAGCAGATTCCTGCTAAAAGCAAAAAAAACACATCCACCAACACTACACAGGAGAAACAAGCCCGCACAACAGCAAGCGGGCATTTCCAGCTTAAATAGCTCCTCATCAAACCTCAACAAGGAACAGGTGAAAACAATCAGACCCAACCAACAAAAAAGGGAAAAAGGGATCGGTGGCCGCTAGTAGACTGGTGACGACGACCGCCGAGCACCGCCCGAACAGGAAGGGGAACCGCCTTCGGTGGGATTCGTGACAACTTTGTGCTTGACCACTGAGATGATTGACAGGGTCCTCTAATCTGGAGAGAACCTGTGACTTGATTATCCTCCTTCCTCAACACTGGGCTAACTAGGTCCTTACATAGTACTGAATAGAACAAACACAGTGGAGTCAAAAGACAGAACCTATGAAGATCCATACCTACATGTAGTTAGTGTTGGTCTTAGTGAAAGGCAAGGATTGATGTCTGAAATGCAGTCCAATCAGACATATACCAAACAGTATTCATCAAACTGTAGTGTTTAGTAATGTCTACCAAAAGCCTGGTTGGTTTGAAAGAAGCAGTGTTGATACTATCACCCTGAGTGAAGGAGACAGTGCTTATCTTCTGCAATCATCTGCCCAGTGTGTACCTTTATCCATTGCCAAAAAACAAATCCAACCCAAGTCAGCTGGGCCAGCTTTAATCACAAGGGCCAAAAGCCTTGGCATTGTTTAATTAATTTACATGTTGGATTATTTGACCTAATCAGCTGAAGACGACTACATTAATTATGTGAAGAGATCCTTGGAGATACGAAAGGTGCCTACCGAGTCTGCCATTGACAGAATAGTAAAATGGCCATGGTGAAAATAGTTGGTTGTTTAATCTTATTTTAATGCTTGATGTGTATTGAGTTGATACACTCCGGATGTTCTCAGGGCACTTGCCTAGCAGAGTCTGCAGAGTATAGCACTCTTTTTTATTGGTTTATGGAAGGGGACAGGCCCAAATGGTGCAGCCACTTTAAAAGCCAGAAAGCACTTTTTATCACAATAATAAATCTAAATGTAAAAAAACAGGCTGCCCATAAAAATGATTAAAATGACAGATGAAAGTGTGTAAAAACAGGGCATTAAAGCTAAGAGGATTCCTTCCTTTTTGGTGTCTCCCAGTTGACTAACTGGGTGTGATATAGTGGGCCAGGAGACACAAGTCCTATCACCTCCCTCACCACCAAGACCAGCCACCAGCCTAGTTGCCAGGCAAGGCCAGGGGAAATCCCTTATTTACTTAAAGCGATGCTCCGGAACTTTTGTCTAATTTCAGCTAGTGGTTTAGAAGTGGCGCTCACAAGCCAAAACGTCATCCATTTCCTATATGTTACGTCAGGCACAACAGTGTTAAAATCATGACAAGGCACTAATCCTGCTGTATAAAATGTATTTATTTCCCAAATTTAAGGAAAAGTTTAGATACATTGTAACACGCTAACTGTGGAGATAACTCTCACCAGCCTGCCATAGATTTCTGAAGTGATTTGTTCTATACAAAATGCATCACAGCCCAGGGAAAATTCTGTGAATCCTATAACAGGTGGACTGCTTGACATCTCATTATTTCACCAATTATGTTTTTTAAGGGCTTTGGTCTCATCACTTACATTCTGGATATTCATTTATAATTCGACAGTTGAAAGTCACTAATTAAAAGTGTTAATTCATATCTATTTATTTTACCACTAAAAGGGGCATGCTGTGGTTTGATTGTTTTAAAAATAATAAAAGTGTGACAATTGCAACAAGTACTGTACATTGTATGGATGTTCAGTAAGTAAAAGCACACAAATCATTATGTGCAGTGGATGGAGCAATAACCATGGCAGCATAAAATAATTTTAATATCTTCCCTAATAGTGGAACAAAGGAACCTAGCCTGCTCAGTAAAGCCAGATTGACCAAACGTGACAGCAACCATTTGTTTGACTGTGTATGCTATTACTGAATAGTGACAAGAGAGATTTGGTGGGCAAAGTAGGACGATTAATTGCATTAGCACAGTAAATAGTAGCTGCATAGTAAAGAAGGAAGAATAAAAGCTCTGCGGAAGAACTGAGGTATAACAATACTGATGGAATGTGTGTGTGTGTGTGTGTGTGTGTGTGTGTGTGTGTGTGTGTGTGTGTGTGTGTGTGTGTGTGTGTGTGTGTGTGTGTGTGTGTGTGTGGGCTTGTATGTTTGTACACGTTTGTGTTTACAGTATGTATGTGTTTGTGGCAAAGCAGAGGGAGATGAAACTATAGAGAAGAGTGAGGAAGTAGAGCAGAAGAATATGGGACTGACATAAAGGAATCCAGGATAATTCTGCCTCAAGATGAGTGAGGGCTGGAAAACAGCAGACTGGGAGATCCAGAGGTCGTTCCCATGGAAACCTTGGCCAAGGGCTTACGGTGACCCTCTCGCCTGCCAATACAAGAGAAGCACAGATTGTAGGTCACATATGGCACCAACAATCCAATCAGGCCTAATCTAGCTTGACTCAAGGGTCATAAACTAAACTGCAAAGCTGGTTTCCACTCTGGCTTATCTCACCGGCAAGGCTCAAGTCTATGATAATGTCCGTGTTTAGGTATGACAACAGGGAGGAGCCAACAATGAAACGTCTATGTCAACTAATGTATACAATTATACCCCACAATAGGAATACACAAAGTGACATCAATTGGCAACTTGGTGATACATGACTCCAATGATTTAAAGGGGTAATTCACAGCATTCACAGTGCATTTTCCTATTCACAGTATCACATTTGACATAAAATGTATACTATTACTTATTGTTTTATATCTTACCCATTCATGTAAGTTTGACTAATTCAATAGAGACCTTAGATATTGATATAACTTGTATAATAGTACATCTGTTGTCGATAAAGTGACTGTGACTTTAAGAATAGCACTGTGGGGTGTTGAATCATGGTTGTCTATTACTGTACGTCCTCTCACATAAAGATGAAGAAAGAAATTGCAGCTGACAGCAACTGGAATTACACATTAAAGGCTCAGTAATAAATATGATTTCCTGTACTTTATATTTATTTCCACTTCATGATACTGTGAAATTGTGAAAATTATGATTATACCCTTTTAGTGTAAGAGCTGTTTGAAAAGAATGCCTGAAATGTCAGCCTGTTTTGGTGTGATAGAGTTTTGGCCTGACATCACCAGGTGGTAAATTGGGTAATAGACCAATAGGAAAGATACTGTAGTTCCAAACGTCTCTGCCAATAACAGCTAGTTTTGGGTTTTCCCGTCCCAAGTCAGACCACAGTCCTGGCAAAATTATTTTAATTGAAAACAATCACAGCAAGGTTGTTACCCAGAAATCTTTTGATAGTGAGATAAAAACGTCTGCATTGGAACTTTAGTGGTCATTCTTGATAAGTGCTATATTAATATTTTAGTCTTTGAGAAGAAAAAAATATTTGTCCAGCCATTCAATATCAACCCCTCTGTCAAACTGTTGAAAACCACATCTTGTATTTTATAACACTGAAAAACTGCTATCTGACAGAGGAGATACTACATGTGTCCCATGGTTCTAGAGACATGTTGGAAACATACAGGATGCCCCTGGCCCAGCAGTTAGTCAGGCTCATTTTGTTCCTTCTCTGTCTACACTACAGTGCTCCTTCAGGTGCACTTAAGGGAATTGGTTGAATAGAGTTGTTTTTTATTATTGTACAAAGTGCTTACATTTACCGTCATATTATGACGTACTGTATGCCTAAGACTGTGTAAAAACATCTCTTAATCTCTAAGCAATAGACGAATGCAGGGAAACAATTGAAAGGGGAAGAATTATGACGTATATGGCACTATACTCTGGTGTGTAGCATTTAGCAGACATTTTATCAATACAATCATTATTTTGTAGCATTGATGTCCAGAACCATCGGGGTAAGAGACTAAGGTAGCCAATACATTACTGTATAACAATGCTTTGCAAACAGCAAGACTGCAGAAAAACAGATAAGATGTGAATGATTTATATGTCTGGAACGGAATCACCCTGCAAATAGCCAAACTGCGGGCATATGGTTTTATGTGAAGTCTACAAAGAGGTTCCAGATCCACTCACATGGAAATGTAGGATCGAGTACAGGCTCCCTTTCTCTGAGGTTCACATTGTCGTTAAATCTCACTTTTACGTTAGGTTATACAGACCATGAAGCTGACTAATGTATTAATTCTGAACTATGCATGAATAAAATAGATTTCTATGCAGGTCCACAGAGGGAAACACAGTCACAAGCATGCAACACACAAACGCTCCATTCATCCGCATGTACACCTACTGTATAGGATGTAGCAGTCCAGATGTAATCACAAACACAAAAACAAAAGGAGAGAAGGAGAGAAAGCACAGGCAGCTCAGGGGAATGTAAATATTTAATACAAATAAAAGCGACAAAGTGTATTAGTTGTGGAGGGTAAGCAATGTTCAGCGACTAATGCTCTGACGCAAAATGTTTTTTTTCTCCAGTTTATAAGCAATGAAATATATATTTCCCTGATATTTTGTCTGCCATGTTCAGTCTAAACAAGTGGCACTCTACTATGGCAGCTTCGGTCAAATAACAAAAAAAGCTCAAAATCTCTCTCTCTCCTCGTTCCATCTTTGCCCCGTGGTCAGATATTTCATGAGTGAGCTGGTAATAATCACGGGTGACTGGATTCTCACCTTTCCTGAGAATTTGCAGCAAATAGGAGCCAAACGGAAATAAAACACAGTGAGTGGTGGCTACAGTAGAGAGGCTTTTAATAGCCAGATGTGAATGTCTCCTGGCACTACTCTGAAGCTGGTGGAATTGCTATATTTCTCTGGAGGAAGAGAAAGTGAGAGCGAAGGAAGAGGGGTTTCAATGAATCTTATGGTACATTAATGTGGTTAGAGGGGGAGAGTACCCCGAATAAGACTTTTTGCAGCAGATATGAAGTAATTAGGTTACATTTTGGAGGAAAGTGAATGTCATAGAGTAGTCAGACTTATCTGGTTTAGACATTTAAAAGTTATTACATTTTCCTAAAATAGAGATGATAACTGCCTTAGGAACCCAAAAGCTCCATTATACACCGCATTCTTCAAGTTAAAGTCATTTTATTTAAATGATAACAAATTACTTACCATCTCATATACTCTTACTTATTTAACTTCATCCAAGGACTGTTATTTTAATATGAATATGCTTAGTTTTTTCAATATGGTATACAGATATTGTTATTGTTTCAAAACAAGCTTATCTTCAGACAGTTGTATAATTCTACAGTGTAATTAGTTGTTGTTGTTAGAACTTCTGGAAATGTTCACCTGTTGTCACTTTTTCACATTTGCTAATTTTCTGTGGAAAGTTACAGGGTAGCCCTTTCCTGCCGTCAACGGATGAAAATCCCGGTGTTTCTATGTCAAACAGTTTTGCTATATTTCAGTCTTCTGTGGTGTATATAGAGTGTAATATTTGGATGTAAACTCAAAATGGAATACATTTCAACTCTATATCTGACATGGTACAGGTGTCTTCTTTTTTTAAGCCCATAACCATGTGGGGTGACTTTGACGCTAATGCCATGTGGGTGAGGTGTATACTTTTGTTTCAATGTAGATTTATTTAAGACTACCAATAATCACTCTGTGTGGCACCGATTTAGCCCACTGCAGTAAAAGCTGAAACCTAGAGCCAAAGCAGGCAAGAAGTGCACTAATGAAATTAGGCACAACCTAAATATCTTCTAACTCTAGGGTGCCTCTCTGACTGTGGGTCACTGTGTCTTTAAAATGTCCCTGAGGTTCGGTGAACATGATGGAACTTTCTGGTATAATCAAGTGCACTCAACGTGAGGGATCAGATTTTGTTATTTTATCTATACATAATCATGCAATGTTCAACCTTTCAGACCCCTTGTTTTAGGAGACTGCCTCTACAAGGTTCTTAAGGAAGACAGGAAAAACTGAGTTGGAGGAAAAGGTGGCAAGAGCGCGACTTTGACCCTAATGCAAGCTGAATCGTCCTGGAATGCCTCTGGTTTCAATTGGAAAAAGTACCTTGCATGGAGAGGTGACACAAACCTGCTCTCTGATACGTACGTGTAAGTGAAGGCTTCTGAGCAAGCTGCAGCGGAGCCTGGAGGCCAAGAAAATATTTCATGAGTAATTTAATATCTGGAACATAAGCGCGGACCACTCAGGATACTGGCCCGGAAACAGACAGTGATCCAGGAAACAGGCGAGAGACGGGGAGAGAGGAGGACTAGGGGGGCGGTTAGTACATAACTCCGGCCCTGCTGGGGGCACAGTACACCCACCACCCTAATCGCCCCATTCACCTTCTATGGTCCAACAGTGAGGCTCAATCTGTCCATCACTGATGTGCCCATGTGTGTCAGCTCTGGAGGGTGAGGGCCAATGCATGCAACTACCACCTGTATCAGAGGAACTATTTATATAGAGCATGTGAATGATGAGATGACTACTGTATCACAGTGTTAGCTGCCTGGATAAAGAATTACTTTAAAGTTTAAATTACTGAGGTACCATACTGTAAATGAAAGCAAAGTTCAGGTTGTAGACCTGGGTTCACCTGGGTCTATTTGATTATTTGTTATTATCTTTTATTTAAAAAACATATTTTCTCTGCATTTGACTATTTTCTAATAATGTGGCCTGAATCAACTACTTCTATTGGAAGTATTTGAAAGTATTTTCAAATAATGTCCTAGAAATAGCCTAATATTTTTAAATACCTGGGTTAAATGCATGGGAGTGTATTTGAATCAGCCAATACTTTCTAAGTGGATTTTCAAATTAGATTAGAGAGAAATTACAGAGTTTAATAGTACAGGGTTGTAGATGTGATTACAGAGTACAGTGAAATAAAACAATACATATTTAATCAAAATAGATAATAATAAAATATATATATACACTACAGGTCAAAAGTTTTAGAACACCTACTCATTCAAGGTTTATTTTTAATTTTTGGCAGCTTCAGAAATTGCAGCCCAAATAAATGTTTCACAGAGTTCAAGTAACAGACACATCTCAACATCAACTGTTCAGAGGAGACTGTGAATCAGTCCTTCATGGTCGAATTGCTGCAAAGAAAACACTACTAAAGGACACCAATAAGAAGAGATTTTCTTCGGTCAAGAAACACGAGCAATGGACATTAGACCGGTGAAAATTTGTCCTTTGGTCTGGTGTCCAAATTTGAGATTTTTGGTTCCAACCGCCGTATCTTTGTGAGACGGGGTCTGGGTGAACGCATGATCTCCGCATGTGTAGTTCCCACCGTAAAGCATGGAGGAGAAGGTGTTATGGTGTGGGGGTACTTTGCTGGGGACACTGTCAGTCATTTATTTCAAATCAAAGTTTATTTGTCACGTGCGCTGAATACAACAGGTGTAGACCGTACCAGGCTGTGATGCAGCCCGACTATATGCTCTCGATTGTACCCCTTAGAACACTGTGAGGGCAATCGGGGACAGGACACATTTCTTTAGCATCCTGAGGTTGAAGAGTCGCTGTCGTGCTTTCTTCACCACGGTGTCCGTGTGGTTTGATCATTTCAGCCTCTCGTAGATGTGTACATCGAGGAGCTAGAAGTTTTTGACCATCTAGCCCAATTGATGAGGAGGGGGTGAGCCCAGCTTGGTTCCTCCTGAAGTCCACAATCAGCTCCTTTGTTACTCTGACGTTGAGGGAGAGCTTGTTTACCTGGCACCATGCCGTCAGAGTGCCTACCTCCTCCCTGTAGGCCATCTCATTGTTGTTGGTAATCAGGCCTCCTACTGTTGTGTCATCAGTGAACTTGATGATGGAGTTGGAACTGTGTGAGTCCACGCAGTCATGTGTATATCGGGAGTACAGGAGGGGACTGACGATGCACCCTTGTGGGGCCCCCATGTTGAAAATCATTGTAGAGGAGGTAACGTTGCCTACCTTGACCACCTGGGGAATGGCCAGTCAGGAAGTCCAGGACCCAGTTGCATAGGGAGGAGTTCAGTCCCAGGGCCGTGAACTTTTTGCTGATTTTAGAGAGCACTATGGTATTGAAGGCCGAGCTGTAGTTGATGAACAGCATCCTCCATATGCATTCCATTCATGCAGGTGGATGAGGGTGTGCAGTGCAACGGCAATTGCATAATCCGTGGATCTGTCAGGGTGGTAAGCGAATTAGAGAGGGTCAAGTGTGTTGGGGAAGGATGAGGTAGCCTCTCAAAGCACTTCATGATGATGGAGGTGAGTGCTACGGGTCGGTAGTCATTCAGTTCAGTTACTTTCCCTTTCTCGGGCACAGGGATAATAGGTGACATCTTGAAGCAGGTGGGGATAGTGGCCTGAGCTAGAGAGAGATTAACAAAGTCAGAAAACACAACTGCCAGCTGGTCTGCACATGCTCTGAGGCTAGGGGATGCGGTCTTGGCCGGCATTCTTGCGAGGGTTAACACGTTTTAATGACTTACACACATCCTCCATGGAGACGGTAAGTACGTAGCCCTCGTTGTCCTCAGGGACTCTCCTCGGCCGCTCAGAGTCGACGTTGTGTTCGAAACGTGAGAAAAAGGTTTAGCTCGTCCGGTAGGGCAGTGTTAAGTGTCCACAACGTGGCTAGCTTTCTTTTCATAATACATAATCCAATATTCAACTATCTGTATTTAAAAAAATAATAATCTGAATGCTTATATTGAAATGTAAGTGAAAGTATTGAGATATTTTAAATAGTATTTGAACCCAGGTCTGGTGTACAGTACTATAATCACTGAACGTTTGTGTGTTGACTACATTTTATGGGTAATGCCAAGGCAATGAATGAATTACTTCTGAGAGAGTGGCTCTTCACAAGCTGTGCTCATTGTCCCTGTGGCTAATGAGGCATTGAAAGTCTGTGAGATTCAGAACACGCTGATTAGAGTCAAGGGTTCTCAGACCTAGAGCATCATCTGTTACAGCTCGTACACACCAGCACCTGAATGTTTCAGGGAGCCCCTGGGACACCACACCAGGGCAACCTCATGCCTTGTGAGACATAGCACTGTTTGCAAACTAGCAAGTCTAATGGGAATTCAACTGCATATAACAATATAGGACACAGCAATAAAAGGGTATAACATGTAGATTAGGGTAGTAGGGGTGAGCCTCTCTGAAGAAAGAAAGAGGTCGAATAGAGTGTTTGCTCTTTGGTAGTCTACTGTATGCAGAATTTTTGGGTGATTCACATTTTGTAGTTACTTTTACTGTATTTACGTATGTAACAGTTTTGCTTCTGTCCCTCTCCTTGCCCCGAACCATGGACCCACTGCACACATCAACAACTGCCTCCCACGAAGCATCGTTACCCATCGCTCCACAAAAGCCACAGCCCTTGCAGAGCAAGGGAAACAACTACTTCAAGGTCTGAGACTGAGTGATGTCACCGATTGAAACGCTATTAGCGCCCACCCCGCTAACTAGCTAGCCATTTCACACCGGTTACACTCACCCTCCTTTTGACCTCCTCCTTTTCCACAGCAACCAATGATCCGGTTCACGGCACCAATGTAACAGTTTTACTTCCGTCCCTCTCCTCGCCCCTGTCTGGGCTCGAACCAGGGACCCTCTGCACACATCAACAACTGCCTCCCACGAAACATCGTTACCCATCGCTCCACAAAAGCCACGGCCCTTGCAGAGCAAGGGAAACAACTACTTCAAGGTCTCAGAGCGAGTGACGTCACCAATTGAAATGCTATTAGCGTGCACCCCGCTAACTAGCTAGCCATTTCACACCGGTTACACGTACACGCATATTAGACCAAATGTACAAATGAGAGAATTTCAGTGGGCTTATAACTACTACACTAAATGTATGTCAAGCATATTAATTTGTCCTTTGAAGGTTTCCAGTTATCCCAACAAATGTGACAAAGGGCACACGGATGGGCAGGAGGCTGGGTTGCCATGACCCAAAAGTTGTCACACATGTTTGTTGATAAGTTGTGATATGAACGTGAAGTTATATTATGTGGATCACTTTAATGGAATAAGCCCTGGATTTCCTTTTCCCCCAGTGACTCTCTGGGAACGACATCTTTCTCTCCCTCAACAGGATGATCCAGTGAAGCTGTTGACAGTAACATCGATGGCTGTCAACGCGCTGTCATCTCCACTGCCACCAGGGGCCTTGATGACTGAATATTGTGGGACGATCCCCAGATGATGTGACCTATGTTGGAGGTGAAGAGCGAGAGAGAGAGAGAGAAAGAGAGAGAGTGAGAACATTCACAGGTCCTGGCCCACTTGTATGGATATTTTCTGATCACATTAATTTCACTATATTGGGCACCTCCTAAGAATTGAGATACATGAATGAAAATATTATTATTTATTAGCTGGATCCCATCTTGATGGCTCTCCGGATGAAATAATGATCCAATGTTTTACGTAAATGACAGAAGTTAGTTGTTTGGTGACGTGAACATAATGAGTCAGTTGAACATGATGCTAAAAGCAAGGCAAAACGTAGATTAAATGACAGAATTATTTTCAGAAACACATACATTTAACATTATGTAATACCGTTGGTGGAAGTTATACAGAGGCAAAAAAGACAAGTGCATGTAAATTGTCCTCTTGTGCACATAATTGGAATGATCTATTGTCCATATTAAGCTTCTGTTAAAACACAAGCTCATATTGAATAACAGATTCGCTTTGGTTAATTGTTTTTTCGTCACTAGTTAGGCCTCTGGAGAGAAGCTTGAGATACACCATAATAGCAAATCACCATATTTGTGAAAAGCCAGCTTTCAATTATCCATTTACATTTCTCTAATAAATTACTTTTCATTACCCTGCCCGCAAGAACCCAAAAATAATCTATCAGTTTAAATGCTTGGCTACATTTAAATGACAAAAAATTTGAAGGGTAATACCCAAGCCATTTTACTTAATTTAAACACTGAGCCTTGAAAATAGCTTTTAAACATTGGCACTCCTAATCTTCTATCATTCTGCTCTAACTAGAGTGATAATGAGCAGTCCTGGTGTGAGGGCTGGTATGCTGCTGTGGGGTGTAGCTATCTGTTTAGGTTGATGGGGCGTTTGTGCCTCCCTGGCACTGACCCTGGCCATCAGCCAGACTGGATCAGGAGTGTGAGACAGAGGTCAGGGAGAGTTGGCCCTCTGAACTGGCTGATCAGGGCAGAGCAGAGAGCATCAATCCTCCTATACCCCGAGGGCATCCCACTGCTGCCTGTTAAAGTTGTGTTAGAGAGGCAGTCGCAACACACCAGGCCCTCTCCTCAGACCACTGGCCTGATCTGCAGGCACAATCAATGGGCCAAAAATAGTTAATAAGGAGTGTAATTAACAATCTACTAAACTAATATGAGAAACAATTAGGTACTGTAGGTAGGAGGGAAATTATACTATATGTGTTGACTACAGTTTCATATTGGATCTTTTTTTATTTATTGTGATTGTGGTCTTCATGGTCTTCATGGTATTGAAAAAACATTTTTATATTATCCCCTATGGGTGTTTCCAATCACACTAGCTAAATTGCTGTTTTTATCAACAAAATATTTTTTTTACAACAATCTGCTTTTAATAAAAATATAGCCACTTATCAGGCAAAATGTTTATATAACTATTGATGGTTTTAATGGAACTGTTCCATCAAACTACGTATCCACTCTTTCTAGCATGTAAACGTTTTGGCCTCTGTTGCTTTCCTTAATTATACAGCAGAATAAGTTTTCACTGTTGCTACTGATATTGTTTATTAAAAACCCTCAGTGCAATATGACTATATTCATATATTAATCCTCAAACAAAGTAATATGGTAATAACAAAATATATTGTATGTTCAACGTGTGGCTCAGTTGATAGAGCTTGTTGCTTGCAATGCCAGGGTTGTGGGTTTGATTCCCACAGGGACTTGTATGGGGAAAAAATATAAAAATGTATCCACTCACGACAGTAAGTTGCACTTGATAAGAATCTGCTAAATTACTAAAATGTATATTTTCAAAACGTGATCACATTCTTCTTTTGTGTTATGGGCATAATCTGCAAGCAATGGTGCCATGGCAAAGAACCATGAATTGCATGAATGTCAAAAACAGAATTTGATTTGGAAACCTTAAGGATGAAACTGACAAATGGGTGAACAAGCGTGAAGCATGAAGGAGCACTGGCAACAGATGTAACTTCCTCCTATTTGCATATCCTATGAATTGCATCCCATTTTAGCACCATCAAGAACATCCTGACCGTCTGCATCACCGCCTGGTATGGCAACTGCTCGGCATCTGACCGTAAGGTGCTACAGAGGGTAGCGCGTACGGCCCAATACATCACTGGGGCCAAGCTTCCTGACATCCAGGACCTATATACTAGGCGGTGTCAGAGGAAAGCCAAAAAAATTGTCAGACACCCAAGTCATAGACTGTTCTCTCTGCTACCGCACGGCAAGCGGTACCAGAGCACCAAGTCCAGGACCAAAAGGCTCCTTAACAACTTCTACCCCCAAGCCATAAGACTGCTGAACAACTAATCAAATGGACACCTGGACATTGACTTGGTACCGGTAAACCCGGACTATCTACATTGACCCCCTTTGTTTTTACACTGCTGCTACTCACGGTTAATTATCTTTGCATTGTCACTTTACAAATTAACTTGACTATCCTGTACATTGACTCGGTACCGGTACCCCATGTATATAGCCTCGTTATTGTTATGTAAATGAATTGTGTTACTTTTTGATTGATTACATTTTTTAACTTTAGTTTATTTAGTAAATATTTTATCAGCTTTATTTCTTGAACTGCATTGTTGGTTAAGGGCTTGTAAGTAAGCATTTCACGGTAAGGTCTACACATGTTGTATTCGGTGCATGTCACAAATAACATTTGATTTGAATAATGACTGTGGACTGGGGCACACCCATACGCAACATATTGTGCTTTGTGCTAGAAGTTGACAGGCCTTAGCTGACCTACATAGACCACAATGTAGTATCAGCCCCTAAAGGGTACGCTGTGTCCAGATGCCAGTCCCTGAAAATAGGTCAGAGGTCAGTCGAAACAAATGAAAAGGAGGCATAGGAAATCAACAACGGGCCTAAAAGGAGAACAAAAAGATCCCCAGTCTGTTTACACCACCATGCATTGGGATAGGCTGAGCCTTTTTGTGCTGGTTCACATTAAACACTGCAGGCGACAACCCGGCATGCAAAACAACATGTTAGGGGCATGGAGGGGGTAGGGAGAGAGGGTTGGAGGGAAGGGGGGGTGCTGGCTTACATGTGTGAGAATTCTGGATTAGTGCTCCTCATTTAGTACAGTAGATCTTCGCTCGACCAAGCATAAAAAATACTTATGAGAGAATAATTTCTATAAGCTTAGCAGCAACTGATTTCAAAAGAGTTTAGATCGATGTACTGTACTACATTATTTGTGTGAGATGTTCATAGGAAAATTGTATCATCATATATTGTAGGACATTCAAACTGAAAACCATAGTACTTCAGGGTAATTACATGCTGCTTATAAAATGTGTCCTGCATGAATTGTGAGGCCCCACATGCCATATTCATTAAAAGGAACCTTCCTCATGTCAGAATTCTAACTATGTAATTCATGTCTACATCTCTATAAACATTTCCTGGATCAACATGCATATCCTTTAAATTATCACGGTACTACTGTGTATACAATGATGTGAGGGTTCTGGCACCAGTTCTTTTCCTGCTCCCCTCTCTAATACAACTGACTTTTTAAAGGGGCAGTGAAGTTAAAAACGTGATTTTTCTGTGTTTTATATAGTAAATACTCTACAGTTGGAATAATACTGTGAAATTAGAAAATTATGATACTGCCCTTTTAATGTAAGAACTGTTCGAAAAGACCGCCTGAAATTTCTGCTTGTTTTGCATTGGTGGGGATTTGGACCACCTGGCGACATCATCAGGCGGTATAAGTTAATAGACCAATAACAAAGAAAGTTTACACTTCTCTCTACTAATAAGGCTCCACCAATTAGGCCCCTCAATCAGACCACTCCCAGACAGTCCTAGGAAAATTATTGCTTGAGAAATAGCATTTTGCCTAGAAGCTATTTTGTTTTCTTTTTGACCATTTTAATTGAAAACAATCACAGTAAGGTACTTAATTGTTACCCAGAAATGATTTGATATTGAAATAAAAACGGCTGTATTGGACCTTTATGATCTGGGCATGCAACACAAGGGTATGTTGCCCTTTGTGGATCATCACAAAATGAGACACTGCATCCTGACTTTCCCCGGAGGTTCTATCTTGATTGCTAATTTTCTATCTGGAATGGGAAATCCTGTGGGGTTTATGTGGGTGGCAACGGTTGGCAAGACTGCTAAGACTTGGAATGTAAATGCAAAATAAAACAGTTGGAAGATGGCTGAGGGGCAAACACAAAGTACCAGCTCTGTTTTTGCTCAACTTCGGTCCTCCTTTCAACAAGGGGGCACAGGGGCAGGCCATGTCATAGATGCATCTTTCTTGACCAGGCACAGTGACTACACAGGGTTCTACACTGGGATAATTTTGTGAGGGTTGAGCTTGCCCACATTCTTTTCCGATGTTCAAATATTGATGTGTTGCTCAGGCTTTATTGTGCCCATCAGTTCATAATATTGGATTTAGGTCTTAACTTCCCAATTGGTTGGACACAAGGATGAAGAGAATGATCTATGTATTTCTGACTCCACCCACTGCTTGAGTGTCAGATGGTGAACCATATAATCTCTCTTTTCTCCCCAAGTGTGCACTTGTTCGCCTTCCTTCATGGATTTGAAAGAAAATAACTAGTGTATGGAAACTCCCTCTAACCCATGCTTACACCAATACAAATTTGTGGGGAGTAGCGAACGAGTGCTCTCTCCAGGAGGAAGGATAGATTATTGGAATGCAACCATATTTATTGAGATGCTTACTGTAACATAGAGACCAGAAAACATATAGCATACGCTTGTTTGAGAGGATCATGGAGGCCATCTAGTGGCCGTTTGAAAGACTCCTTTCCAACTTTGCTCCATTGAAACAGCTGACGAAATGCATGCTATCAACAAGTGAGTGCAGATGTGACCGTTTATCCAGAGCCCTTTATCCGTTACACTATAGCCATATCAAGGAAGATGTGCATTCAAAACCTTATTCTGCAAACTACTCGACAGTAACATACTGTACAAAGATTGAGGGTGCAATATCACAAGTTGGGTTGCCACCTGAAGCATAGAAAAACAAGGAGAACATACACTACCGGAGCACCAAGTACGTGATCAAAAGTATGTGGACACCTGCTCATCGAACGTCTCATTTCAAAATCATGGGCATTAATATGGAGTTGGTCCCCCCTTTGCTGCTATAACAGCCTCCACTGTTTTGGGAAGGCTTTCCACTAGATGTTGGAACATTGCTGCGGGGACTTGCTTCCATTCAACCACAGGAGCATTAGTGAGGTTGGCCACTAATGTTGGGCGATTAAGCCTGGCTACCAGTCAGCGCTCCAATTCATTCCAAAGGTGTTCGATGGGGTTGAGGTCAAGGCTCTGTGGAGGCCTTTCATGTTCTTTCACACTGATCTGGATAAACCATTTCTGTATGGACCTCGCTTTGTACACATGGGGCATTGTCATGCTGAAACAGGAAAGGGCCTTCCCCAAATTGTTGCCACAAAGGTGGAAGCACAGAATCATCTAGAATGTCATTGTATGCTGTAGCGTTAAGATTTCTGTTCACTGGAACTCAGGGGCCTAGCCCGAACCATGAAAAACAGCCCCAGACCATTATTAATCCTCCACCAAACTTTACTCCCAGTTGGATGCATACACGTTTTTGAACTCTTGAAAAATGCTTGGCTAATGGCCAACAAGCTGGATAAAATAAAAGTACATCTATAATGCTTGTAATCCAATTATTGTGTTACTATATTAATATATTTATTTTTTATAATTCATGTTTCGTTGTTACATTAAACTGCCGAAAATGCTGTTATCAAGGTCTCATTTCCTTACACCTCGATCACACCGACAGCGTCTTTGTATTTTGGAACACCAGAAGTAAACTCAGCAAAAAAAGAAACGTACCTTTTTCAGGACCCAGTCTTTCAAAGAGAATTCGTAAAAATCCAAATAACTTCACAGATCTTCATTGTAAAGGGTTTAAACACTGTTTCGCATGCTTGTTCAATGAACCATAAACAATTAATGAACATGCACCTGTGGAACGGTTGTTAAGACACTAACAGCTTACAGACGGTAGGCAATTAAGGTCACAGTTATGAAAACTTAGGACACTAAAGAGGCCTTTCTACTGACTCTGAAAAACACCAAAAGAAAGATGCTCAGGGTCCCTGCTCATCTGCGTGAACGTACCTTAGGCATGCTGCAAGGAAGCATGAGGACTGCAGATGTGGCCGAGGCAATAAATTGCAATGTCCGTACTGTGAGACGCCTAAGACATCGCTACAGGGAGACAGGATGGACAGCTGAACATCCTCGCAGTGGCAGACCACGTGTAACAACACCTGCACAGGATCGGTAGATCTGAACATCACACCTGCGGGACAGGTACAGGATGGCAACAACAACTGCCCGAGTTACACCAGGAACGCACAATCCCTCCATCAGTGCTCAGGCTGTCCGCAATAGGCTGAGAGAGGCTGGACTGAGGGCTTGTAGGCCTGTTGTAAGGCAGGTCCTCACCAGACATCATCTGCAACAACGTCGCATATGGGCACAAACCCACCGTCGCTGGACCAGACAGGACTGGCAAAAAGTGCTCTTCACTGACGAGTTGCGGTTTCGTCTCACCAGGGGTGATGGTCGGATTCGCGTTTATCATCGAAGGAACGAGCATTACACCGAGGCCTGTACTCTGGAGCGGGATCGATTTGGAGGTGGAGGGTCCGTCATGGTCTGGGGCGGTGTGTCACAGCATCATCGGACTGAGCTTGTTGTCATTGCAGGCAATCTCAACGCTGTGCATTACAGGGAAGACATCCTCCTCCCTCATGTGGTACCCTTCCTGCAGGCTCATCCTGACATGACCCTCCAGCATGACAATGTCACCAGCCATACTGCTCGTTCTGTGCGTGATTTCCTGCAAGACAGGAATGTCAGTGTTCTGCCATGGCCAGCGAAGAGCCCGGATCTCAATCCCATTGAGCACGTCTGGGACCTGTTGAATCGGAAGGTGAGGGCTAGGGCCATCCCCCCCAGAAATGTCTGGGAACTTGCAGGTGCCTTGGTGGAAAAGTGGGGTAACATCTCACAGCAAGAACTGGCAAATCTGGTGCAGTCCATGAGGAGGAGATGCACTGCAGTACTTAATGCAGCTGGTGGCCACACCAGATACTGACTGTTACTTTTGATTTTGACCTGCCCCTTTGTTCAGGGACACATTATTCAATTTCTGTTAGTCACATGTCTGTGGAACTTGTTCAGTTTATGTCTCAGTTGTTGAATCTTGTTATGTTCTTTTTTTGCTGAGTTTATATTAATTTCCGATGGAACACTACGTTTGCCTTGCAGCATTGCGTTGCAGAGGCATTTGCAGTGCGTTCTGTGTGGTGCATAAATTGCATTTATCGAAAGTATGCATCAAACTGTATGCGTAGATGGCTTGACAGAAATGGCAGCAGAAGGTGAATGTTGAACTTTTATTGCACACATATCCAGATGATGCTGTGTACCATTTTGCCCAATAACACTGTTGGTGTGATGGATGCGTTAGTAGGTGATGTCAGCTGAATAAAAGTGTGACAGTGGCGGTGGTTCAGCACGGTTGTGCTGTGACTTAGAGATGGTAGGAGCAGTAACAATTTTAGTATGTAAATCTTGGTGGGGCAAACTCAACAAAAAAAGTGGTTTGATGCATGCCAGCAAAACCCTACACAACACAACACTAAACAATGCATTAATTACACTATAACGGTGACAAACAGTGCCCACAAATTGTTAGGGCTAACATAAAGCTGTCCCAACAGCAGAGCTTTCTTTTCAGCACCATGGAGTGAATCTTTACCACTACTACACCTGGCTATCAGCAAAGCCTTGTCTGGCAGTGGAACAGTTCATTCAGCCTCATTTACTGACTTAAAAAAAACATAACTGATATGGCTGACTTGCTTTAACAAATGTGGTTTCTGCTGACAATTGAGATGTACAAACTATGGCATAAGGGGACAACGAGCGGATAAGAGGCAATCCGTCATTTCGATTAAGACATTAATCAGCAAGCTAGGACGAACGTAGTCAATATAAATGTTCAGCACTTTTGAAATGTACAGCGACAGAATTCAGAGCATGGACTATTCTTACAGTATTCTCCTTGTACACCAAGTCAGAACCGTAGGATAAATAAAGGGGGCATATAAGCAGACAATGAAAGCTCTTACAATATTCAGTGATTACATTTCTCTAAAACAGGCTAAAGGCTACATGTGCACCACCAAGTCAGAACAGTAGGCTAAGTAGGGGGAAAGGGACCAAGTTATTAGGGTGAGGCACATGAGCTACTAACAGCTTACTACAAAACATACACTTAGTATTACTTTCTTAGCTACAGTTTACATATCTCCCTGGCGTATTATTAATGCAGCAGCATACAATACACTTTTTTGGTCTCACCTTGCTGTGCTGTGCTCACTTGAACAGGAAGGTGGCGCGGCGGTCCTTCTTGTGGGCAAATTTTGTCATTGTCACGTCCTGACCAGTAAAAGGGGTTATTTGTCATTGTAGTTTGGTCAGGGCGTGGCAGGGGGTGTTTGTTTTGTGTGTTTCGGTGTTTTTGGTTTAGGTTCTATGTTTAAATCTAGTTTTCTATTTCTGTGTTGGGTTTTTGGTAGGCAGCTGGTTGTCGTTGCCTCTAATTGGAGGCCATATTTAGTTGAGGTTTGTTTCACTTGTGTTTTGTGGGTGGTTATTTTCTGTATAGCCTGGGAGCCTTGAGGAACTGTTTTTCATCGTTTGTTTATTTTGTTTAAGTGGTTTCTTCAAATAAATTAAGAAGAAGAGCACTTTACCCACTGCGCCTTGGTCCAATCCTTACGACGCCCATGACAGTCTTCAAACTTTGTCATCAAAGTCTGGCATTCTCTGGATTTATGGTGCTTTCAAGACAACTGGGAACTCGAGAAAAAAATAAGGTTGAATCATGATGTCAGTGATCTTCAGGTCAGAGCTCTAGAAAAAGGCCTGAGTTCCCAATTTGGAATTCCGAGTTGAATGACTGTTGAAAACTTATTTTCCCAGTCGGAACTTGTTTTTTCAGAGTTCCCACTTGTCTTAAACTCACTAAAGTCTGAGATTTCCCAGTTCCACAGCAGAAGTCATGCTGGATTGACACCATGGCCAATGTATTCAACCTTTTCTGACCCATGGTGTTGAATGTTTATCCTTTAAAGCTTGGAAAGAAACCCTTAAAACCAGACTTGGACCACACACCATCTCTACTGAATAGCAGGCTTGTGATTGCTTTGCAGCTCTTGCAGTTAGACACTGATTCCTTCCAAACCACTCATTGTTGAATTTGAGATTTCCAACTTGTTATGTAATGTTTATGTCCAATGGCCAATGAGCACCGGTACGTATAAATCTATAATTTCTCTTTATATGACAAGGATGGAAAATAATTTAATTGCCAGTAGATTGTCGACTTGATTAATAATGAGGACTGCTTGTCTAGCATGCTAGCTAACATTTTGAAAGGATGATGTTTAAATGTTCAGTCCAATCAAAGCTACAAAAGATATAACGTGATTTTACGTAATTTTATGTGTGGCCAATGACCTGGAGCCTTCATGGATGGACACTTCTAATGTAAATCAATGGCAGCACACAAGGGGCTTGAATTTTCGAGTTCACCCTGTAGATTTTGCAGTGATGTAGTGTCCCCATGAGTGACAGAACACTGAGCCAATCACGGCGCAACTAGAGAACATTACCAACCCCTAAGCTCTGTATTTTCCACTGGCTGCCCCACCACCACAGAAAGCACTGAGCTAGGCTGAAACACCTGCATTTTGGAGCTGCCTTACTCAAGAAGCAAAAAAATGGTTTGTTTCTATGTGGCTACATTAACTCAATAATTACATTGTTTGCAAATGGATATGTGCCACGTATTAATGCCAAAATAACATGCAAAACATGCTAAGTAAATAAATACAAATATATATATATATATATATATACACTACCGTTCAAAAGTTTGGGGTCACTTAGAAATGTCCTTGTTTTTGAAAGAAAAGCTATTTTTTTACCATTTAAAATGTATGTTGTAAATGACTATTGTTGCTGGAAACAGCTGATTTGTTATAGAATATCTACATAGGTGTACAGAGGCCCATTATCAGCAACCATCACTCCTGTGTTCCAATGGCACGTTGTGTTAGCTAATCCCAGTTTATAATTTTAAAAGGTTAATTGCAATTATGTTAGCACAGCTGAAAACTGTTGTTCTGATTTAAGAAGCAATAAAACTGTCCTTCTTTAGACAAGTTGACTATCTGGACCATCAGCATTTGTGGGTTCGATTACAGGCTCAAAATGGTTAGAAACAAAGACCTTTCTTCTGAAACTTGTCAGTCTGTTCTTGTTCTGAGAAATAAAAGCTATTCCATGAAACTGCCAAGAAACTATTCCATGAAACTGCCAAGAAACTGAAGATCTCGTACAACGCTGTGTACTACTCCCTTCACAAAACAGCGCAAACTGGCTCTAATCAGAATAGAAAGAGGAGTGGGAGGCCCGGTGCACAACTGAGCAAGTACATTAGTGTCTAGTTTGAGAAACAGACGCCTCACAAGTCCTCAACTGGCAGCTTCATTAAATAGTACCCGCAAAACACCAGTCTCAATGACAACAGGGCAATTGATAAGCAATCAAAACTTTGTGGATGGAGCCTCCCGAGTGGCGTAGTGGTCTAAGACACTGCATCGTAGTGCAAACTGCGTTGCTATAGATGCTAGTTCGATACCCTTGCTCACCGGGAGACCCATGAGGCAACCCACGATTGGCTCAGCGTCGTCCGAGTTAGGGGAGGGTTTGGCCGGCCATTATGTCCTTGTCCCATCTTGCTGTCACGACTCCTGTGTCAACGTGCATGCGCGTGCGGTCACCAGGTGTACATTGTTTCCTCCAACATGTTTTTTGGGGTGGATGGGTATCATTTGTATGCATAAAATGTAATAATAGAATAAATAAATAAATAAATAAAATGTATAATAGTAATATTTAAAATTACGCTTTCCTCATTGCTAGCTGTGTTTTTTATGGCCTACGCTCTGCCTGGGGCAATGGGCCTACGTAAGTAAGTATTTTGTATCACCAAAATCATAAACTGTTTCATTTGAATTTCTAGTAGCCTGCATCATTTATTGCGTAACTGGTTGAAATGAAATTACATGAAAATCAGATCCCTGCTCAACTTACAATATGTCCAACAAGATAAATATCCAGGCTGTAGTATAGTTTTCTATCCATTTGGGGGCAGTATGTCCCAATTTGATCATACCTTTTTCATGTGTCTTCAACACCCTCTTCTGGTGGTAGACTCAGTGTGACTTTAGTAAGGCAGCAGTAGAAACTGACAAGCGAGGCTATAATATAAGACCATCTTGTTGACATTCATTCCCTAGACAATTTCCCTATATAAATTAAAATGGCTTTTCTAAAAGTGGCACTACTATAGTGATTCATGTACCAATTGAAAATTGGGCCTAGGCTGTGAGGAGACACTCTGCAACACATTTCCAAGAAAATCTATTCCAAGCAATCTATTCCCCTTTCAATCGGAAATGGGATGGTGGAAGGCCTACGCCCTGAGATTCCCAACTGAATTTGATAAACAAACTGCAAGATTTAGGGTGCTGGCAGGTGAATGATCCCCCCGCCCCCATTGTAAAATACAAAAACAGAGTCTAGCATCTTGCAACCAAAATAAGTTTGGGTGATACTTTCAAATATTATGTCTGTCTGTAGGCTACTGACGTTGAACTTCTCACCATGGTAACCCCACTTACCTTGGCAAGACCTTTGCAAAAAACTAGTCAAGTCTCCACCCTTTTTGCAGTTGACTGCCACAAAGTTGCAGTGGTATGTATCTGCACTGTATCTGCACTCTAGACAAAATGTTGATCATTGGGCATTAAATTACTGTGTGTATAATCAGTAATGTTTCTGCTGCTGGTGAAACGTCATGGGGGATTGTTATCAATACCAAATGTCATTGAGTTATTTTTCAGTAATATCCATATATTCACATGTGTGCATTATAATTCAATAAACCTGAAACAGTGGACTGACTATTAGTTTATTGGTTTATTCGGATCCCCATCAGCTTTTGACGAAGCATCAAGTATTCTTCCTGGGGTCCACACAAAAACATAAAACATGACAAGTAACAAAACACTGATTGACAAGAACAGTCACACAAATAAGAAAATACAGCAATATACAAACAATACAACTAAAGAATAATGTGTGGGTGATAGTGTGTCAGTGTGTCATTTCACAGTCCCTTTTGTGCCATGAGTTGTTTTATCCATTTGTTTTATGTAATTTTGCTGTTTGCTTGAGTAATTGGAGATGGAAGGGAGTTCCGTGCGATCATGGCTCTGTATAATACTGTGCGTTGCCGTGAAGTCATTTTGGACTTGGAGACTGTGAAGAGACCCCTGGTGGCATGTCTTGTGGGGTATGTATGGTTGTCTGAACTGTATGTTGTTTAATTATGCAAACAATCTTGAATTTTCATCACAGTAGTATTTCTCATAAAAACTTGAAGAGAAGCAGTTCATCTCTAGTTACCCCTTAACCAGAAAAGACTGGCATGCATGTTGTTGATGTTAGTTCTGTGTGTGCAGTTAAGGGACTAACCCAAAGAAAACTGTATGCAATCAGAGATTATCAGTATTTCTGTTACTTGTATTTGAAATATGTCATTTCAATCACTTCTGAGTATTTTGTCATTTGTATACACTGGACTGAACTACACTCCAATGTATTTTAGTAACAAGATACTTTCGAGAGTTGTAAATAGTATTTTCGAAATAGAAAATACTTTTCTTTACCATTTTTTTATATCGGTATTATTTTGCCCCTTTCCACCCTACGTTTGGTATCAGAAGTCTGATGGCACCATGGTGTGATAAGATAGTCTGCTAAATGAACTAAATCTAAAAATTATTATTAAAATATTTGTAAAAATTTCAAAGCATGCTGAGTATTATTCGAACGAGCTCCACCCCGAAACAAGGTTTTGTCTAGATGAGATACAGCTTTTGGAAAAATTGACTTTTCGCACCAGGTTTAGGAGAATTAGGTTAAGCTGTATCCCATCTAGACATGCCACTGAAACAATGGCAATAATAATACCCAGTGTGCTTTGTAGTTCAATTTGGTATGTTCATTTTTACATATACATTTACATTTTGGTCATTTAGCAGACACTCTTATCCAGAGTGATTTACAGTCAGTGCGTTCAACAAGGTACTTGAACAACACTTACAGTATGCCAGTCATAGCAAGTAAAACATTTCTGTAAACGTTATTGAGAATGTTGTTGCTGTTCGGGCCAGCTACTTGCAAATGTATTTCTGTAATACAAAATACTTGTATTTTAATTATATACATTTTAAAATACAAGTATGTTGTAGTTTATTTTGATACATTGATCTTTATGGTATTTTTGTATTGTATTTTGTAATTGTATTTAGTCATTTTTGCCCATCCCTGGTTGCAATGATGTCATTTCGAGATAGTAATTTCATTGATCGCCTTTATCGTTGTCCATTTTTACAGTATGGTGCAAATGGACAACGATAAAATTATTATATTTTTTTTCCTTCATGTTTTCATGTTTATCTGCACAAGAGGATTACATAATAATGATACAAATACATTAAATGTACCATTTCGTTAAGACACAATCATTAAATTGAACAATTGTGGGAAAATAGGAGATTAAATATCTGTGCCATGTGATTGTTGCATTGATGTGTTCAGAGGAGACGCAATGTCTCATTCCAGGACAACCCTGAAAGATAGTCTAAGCTGTATCGTATTGGTACCAAGGCTGATCAGAATCTCAAACGTCTTATCAGGTGATTCACCCAGTTAGCTCATTAAGATGGCTGAGAGGAATTGGTGGACTATGTGATGTCTGTCTGCTTCAGCTCTTCTCTCACCAGAGATCTAGTCCTTTCCCTCTTATTAGTTGGCGCTAAAACTATGTAATTGCATGGCAACTATTACCAGGTACTGTGTAATTGCAGTCTACAATAGGGACACATAGTGCTTTCAAAAATGTTTAATCAATATGAAATCAGCAAACAATGAAGTATTGCTGTGTAATCAAGCAGTAACTGTGAGGGAAAGTGCACAATTAAGTGTTACACAAACCACAATCGGTATTGTCAGTTCCATGTACATTTACATTTACATTTAAGTCATTTAGCAGACGCTCTTATCCAGAGCGACTTACAAATTGGTGCATTCACCTTATGATATCCAGTGGAACAACCACTTTACAATAGTGCATCTAAATCTTTTAAGGGGGGGGGGGGGGGGGTTAGAAGGATTACTTTATCCTATCCCAGGTATTCTTTAAAGAGGTGGGGTTTCAGGTGTCTCCGGAAGGTGGTGATTGACTCCGCTGTCCTGGCGTCGTGAGGGAGCTTGTTCCACCATTGGGCTGCCAGAGCAGCGAACAGTTTTGACTGGGCTGAGCGGGAACTGTGCTTCCTCAGAGGTAGGGGGGCCAGCAGGCCAGAGGTGGATGAACGCAGTGCCCTTGTTTGGGTGTAGGGCCTGATCAGAGCCTGAAGGTATGGAGGTGCCGTTCCCTTCACAGCTCCGTAGGCAATCACCATGGTCTTGTAGCGCCTTGATGTTAGTGGAGAACGACAGGGTGTTGTCCAGGATCACACCAAGGTTCTTAGCACTCTGGGAGGAGGACACAAGGGAGTTGTCAACCGTGATGGCGAGATCATGGAACGGGCAGTCCTTCCCCGGGAGGAAGAGCAGCTCCGTCTTGTCGAGGTTCAGCTTGAGGTGGTGATCCGTCATCCACACTGATATGTCTGACAGACATGCAGAGATGCGATTCGCCGCCTGGTTATCAGAAGGGGGAAAGGAGAAGATTAATTGTGTGTCGTCTGCATAGCAATGATAGGAGAGACCATGTGAGGATATGACAGAGCCAAGTGACTTGGTGTATAGCGAGAATAGGAGAGGGCCTAGAACAGAGCCCTGGGGGACACCAGTGGTGAGAGCGCATGGTGCGGAGACAGATTCTTGCCACGCCACCTGGTAGGAGCGACCTGTCAGGTAGGACGCAATCCAAGTGTGGGCCGCGCCGGAGATGCCCAACTCGGAGAGGGTGGAGAGGAGGATCTGATGGTTCACAGTATCAAAGGCAGCAGATAGGTCTAGAAGGATGAGAGCAGAGGAGAGAGAGTTAGCTTTGTATGTAATCATGAATGCAGTTTTTTATTACACCTTGCCTTTCCATCTAGCTCCAATGCAGATACATGAATTCAACAGAACTTAATTTGAATAAAATACAAATTATTAATGTATATATTTAATTAATTGGTGCACAGCTTCTGATTTAATCAATCCTTGCATTATAACATTAATGTTATATATGTATGCCACAAATCTCATCCTACATGCAATCATTTAAAGGGACACATCGGGATTTTGTCAAGGAAACCCTTTATCGACTTGCCCAGGGTCAGATGAACTCATGTATTCCATGTTTATGTTTCTGCATCCAGTATGAAGAAAGTTAGTGGTAGTTTCATGAGCCAATGCTAACTAGCGTTAACGAAATGACTGGAAGTCTACAGTATCACCTAACATGTTAGCAGTAACCATAGACTTCATGTCATTGCGCTAACACTAGTTAGCAATTGCGCTAACGCTAGTTAGCAACTTCCTTTATACTGGATGTAGAGACACAAGTTCATCTGACTCTGGGGAAGTAGATAAAGGGCTTCATTGTCAAAATCGTGAAGTATCCTTTTAATAGATCAGACTTTCTCACATCACCGGTGTTCTTGTATGAGATCAAAGTTTCACGGCGGCATTAGACTAAGATACAGTGGCATAGTATAGAGTACAGTATATACATATGAGATGGATTCTGCAATATTTATAAACAATTAAAGGGACTAAGATACCATAGAATAGTGTGGAGTACAGTTTATACATATGAAATGAGTAATGCAAAATACGGAGACATTATTAAAGTGGCTAGTGATTCCTAATCTATTTCTATAGGCAGCAGCCTCTGATGTGCTGGAGATGGCTGTTTAACAGTCAGTGGTGTAGTCTAAAATACAATACAGTATATACATATGAAATGAGTGATGCAATATGTAAACACAATTTAAAAGTGACTAAGATACCGTAGAATAGTGTGGAGTGCGGTGTATACATATGAGATGAGTAACGCTACATACGGAACATTATTAAAGTGGCCAGTGATTCCTAATCTATGTCTATAGGCAGCTGCCTCTGATGTGCTAGTGATGGCTGTTTAGCAGTCTGATGGCCTTGAGATAGAAGCTGTTTTTCAGCCTCTTGGTCCCCGCTTTGATGCACCTGTACTAACCTCGCCTTCTGGATGATAGCATGGTGAACAGGCAGTGGCTCGGGTGGTTGATGTCTTTGATGAACTTTTTTGCCTTCCTATGGCATCGGGTGCTGTAGGTGTCCAGGAGGGTGGGAAGTTTGCCCGCGGTAATGTTTTGGGCAGACCGCACCACCCTCTGGAGATCTTTGCGGTTGTGGGCGGTGCAGTTGCCATACTAGGCGGTCATACAGCCCGACAGGATGCTCACAATTGTGTATCTGTAAAGGTTTGTGAGGGTTTTAGGTGTTAAGCCACATTACTTAAGCCTCCTGAGGTGGAAGAGGTGCTGTTGCGTCACTCCTATCAAATCGCATCGAGAGCATATGTCATTAACAGAAACATCTTGATTTGTTGCATCTCGTTGTGTTGTCCTCCGGTGGATAGTTAGCTAGCTAAAATTGGCGCTTTCATAAATTAGCCATGGATAGAGATAGGGATCTGGACTTGTGGTTTTACTTAATTCTCCATACTGGCCAATGATTATAATGGCGATTCTGATCCAACCATTAGTTCATATATTGTGGCCATGGCCTGAGAGGATGAACAAAAAATGAAAGACTGTATGAGAGAGTGATAGACCGTTTCGTCAACATGAAAGAGAGGAGGATGGCCATGGCATTTCTCTACGAGTAGGGTGAGTCAACAAATGTTTTGTACTTGCACGAACACACACACAGAAATCAGAACCATGGACATATTTTGAACCATATTTAGCTTACGGTGATTGGACTAAATTGTTTTGGTATATTATAGTTGTCACTGTATTAGACTAAGCATAGGTGATTTGATGATGTTGAAATGTTGAAGTTGAATTGTGCTGGAAAAGTGGAGGCAGCTCCTGTTTTTTGCGACTTTCGGTAACTCCGTGATTCTAAATCAATAGTTGGTTAGTCGTCCAAAAATGTCTGAAACGTTATCTTACTTGACCATGCTGTAGGTCATGTAACTGTTTGTTACATGCAATATGCTTTGTGGACCTCACCGGATAGAGGTTCTCTCCGGTTTTGTGATGAAACAAATGTGTGTCTTATTGACTCAGCCTTTAGGCCTATATATCACCGTCGCAAGGCATATGAACTAGCTGTCCACACCACACTCTGTGGTGCCATGTAATCGAGGGTGGTGCTGATGCCTTACCAAGCAGTGATGCAGCCAATCAAGATGCTCTCAAGGGTGCAGGTATAGAACATTTTGAGGATTTGAGGGCCCATGCCAAGCTTTTTCAACCTCCTGAGGGGAAAGAGGCGGTGTCTTCACGACTCTGTATGTGTGTGTGGACCATTTTAAGTTCTTAATGATTTGGACCCCGAGGAACTTGAAGCTCTCGACCCGCTCAAATGCAGCCCCGTCGATGTGGATGGGGCTTGCTCGCCCCACAGTTTCATGTAGTCCACGATCAGCTCCTTGGTCTTACTGACATTGAGGGAGAGGTTGTTGTCCCGGCATCACACTCCCAGGTAACTGTCTTCCTCCCTGTAGGCTGTCTCATCATCGTTGGTGATCAGGCCTACCATGTCGTGTCATCAGCAAACTTGATGATGGTGTTGAAGTCATGCGTGGTTATGCAGTCGTGGGTGAACAGGAAGTACAGGCGAAGAATAAGCACACACACCTGTTAAGCCCCCGTGTTGAGGATCAGTGTGGCGGACGAGATGTTGCTTATCCTCACTATCCGGGGTCGGCCAGTCAGGAAGTCCAGGATCCAGAAGCAGAAGTAGGTATTCAGTCCCAGGGTCCTAAGCTTGGTGACAAGCTTGGAAGGGGACAATGATGTTGAACATTGAGCTGTAGTCAATGAACAGCGTTCTCACATAGCTATTCCTCTTATCTAGGTGGGTGAGGGCAGTGTGGAGTGCAATTGAGATTGCGTCGTCTATGGATCTGTTCGGGTAGTACGCAAATTGGAGTGGGTGTCTGGGATGATGGAGTTGATGTGTGCCATAATCATCCTTTCAAAGCGCTTCATGATTACAGATGTGAGTGCTACAGGGTGGTAGGCATTGTGGTATGAAGCCTTAGAGTTCTTGGGAACAGGAATGATGGTTGTCATTTTAAAACATGTGGGGATTACAGACTGGGACAAGGAGAGGTTGAAAATTACTGTGAATATGCCTGCCAGCTGATCTGCACATGTTCTGAGAATGCGCCCTGTGTTCCACTCTGCGTTAGTAAGACAAAATTAGTTAGCTATTGCTTTGAGTCTGAAATGGGGAATTGTATTTGAATGGTTTGAATATAATTATTTGTGAAATCCATGAAAGAAAAGTCAAACTGAAAAATGTATTCCTGTCTCCTAATTTCTGCTGGTTAGCCTAGTGTCTGCAAAGGTTGTTGCATTGTATCTACATAGATAATAAACAATATCACTTCACTTTGCTTGGTCCTGGGTAAGTACAGTGTAAATACATGTATATCCTTTGTACAAACATTGTAATTACCGAGTTGGTTGTTAAAGATGGTTATATTGTAAGTACAATGTAATTAAAATGGGTATACTTAATGTTCTCCTGTCTCCTGGTTATCCTATTGTCTGCAAAGGTTATTACATTGTAACTACATAGTAATTACATGGTACATAGTAATTACAAGTATGTGTTACTACATGTGTACATTGTGTACTAGTATGTGTACATTGTTCATACATTAGACTTGATTTGGTATAGCCTTTAACTCAGGTCTTAAAGGTGCACTACGCAGAAATCGCTTTGGCATAATTTCAGTTTTGTTATTTTATTGTGTTACTATTTCCTTTTTTTATTTTCTTATTTGCTTCTTTTTTTGTTACTTTTTAACTCTGCATTCTTAGGAAAGGGCTTGTAAGTAAGCATTTCATGGTAAAGTCTACACCTGTTGTATTCGTCGCATGTGACAGATAATATTTTATTTGATATGGAATAACCTAAAGCAAATAACACATTCTTTGTTCCAATTGTGTAATAGCCAAGACCGCTACAACTCTATTAGCATGTAATTACATAGCAATATCTATGTAACTACTATGTATTTACAGTTATTACTGTGTAGTTACATAGTAATAAGGGCAACTTAATGTAAAGCGTTACCCAGATGTCTTTAGTTTTCTTATCCAACCAAAAATCATAGCAACGGGGATAAATAGGTCAGGTCTTGCATATAACCAAAAAGAGAAACATAATCGGTTAGTTCTAGTTTCTGCATGACATGAGTAGCTACTGCCAGTGTGCTTGTTTGTTGTGACTAACACTAATCTAATCCATTTAAACCACAGACTCTCTAAAATGTTCCTTCAATATGAATTTTCTGGACCCCAATTGAAAGTGAAGGAGTACGCTTCTGTTTGCATATTCAGTCTATTGCTTAATTCAAAGGTGTACTTAATGGAGGAAATTATAATATATATATTTATTCTGATCAACAGATGACATTACAGTGATACTGTAACACCTGTGACTCCCTAAATTATACGACCATACAATCTTCCTACAATCTTCCCTAAGTGACTGTCAGGTAATGTGAAATGACATCCATCCTTTGTAGTTGCCCACATCGGCCACGATTTGAGGATAACACAGGATAACACAGGAAAACACAGTGCCACCAACGCGCCAGCTACCAAGGACTGTGGGCTCTCCTACTCCATCGCCAATGTGAGTAAGACATTTAAGCGTGCTAACCCTCGCGAGGCTGCCGGGCCAGACGGCATCCCTAGCCGCGTCCTCAGAGCATGCACAGACCAGCTGGCTGGAGTGTTTACGGACATATTCAATCTATCCCAGTCTGCTGCCCCCACATGCTTCAAGATGGCCACCATTGTTCCTGTACCCAAGAAAGCAAAGGTAACTGAACTAAATTACTATCTCCCCGGAGCACTCACCTCTGTCATCATGAAGTGCTTTGAGAGACTAGTCAAGGATCATATCACCTCTACTTTACCTGACACCCTAGAAGACAAACTTCAATTTTCTTACCGCCCCAATAGATCCACAGACGATGCAATCTCCATCTCACTGCACACTGCCCTATCCCATCTGGACAAGAGGAATACCTATGTAAGAATGCTGTTCATCGACTACAGCTCAGCATTCAACACCATAGTACCCTCCAAGCTCATCATTAAGCTCGGGCCCTGGGTCTGAATCCCGCCCTGTGCAACTGGGTCCTGGAGTTCCTGACAGGCCTCCTCCCTCCGCTGATCCTCAACACATGGGCCCCACAAGGGTGTGTGCTCAGCCCCCTCCTGTACTCCCTGTTCACCCATGACTGCATGGCTACGCACGCCTCCAACTCAGTCATCAAGTTTGCAGACGACACAACAGTGGTAGGCCTGATTACCAACAACGACAAAACAGCCTACAGGGAGGAGGTGAGGGCCCTCGGAGTGGGGTGCCAGGAAAATAACCTCTCACTCAACGTCAACAAAACAAAGGAGCTGATCGTGGACTTAAGGAAACAGCAGAGAGAGCACCCCCCTTATCCACATCAATGGGACCGCAGTCGAAAAGGTGGAAAGATCCAAGTTCCTCGGCATACATCACTGACAAACTGAAATGGTTCACCCACACAGCCAGTGTGGTGAAGAAGGCACAACAGCGCCTCTTCAACCGCAGGAGGCTGAAGAAATGTGGCTTGGCACCTAAAACCCTCACAAACTTTTACAGATACGTGGGTTTTTGTTTGTCCACCCGCCTCTTGAGGATTGACCACAAGTTCTCAATGGGATTAAAATCTGGGGAGTTTCCTGGCCATGGACCCAAAGTATCGATGTTTTGTTCCCCGAGCCACTTAGTTATCACTTTGCCTTATGGCAATGTGCTCCATCATGCTGGAAAAGGCAATGTTTGTCACCAAACTGTTCCTGGATGGTTGGGAGAAGTTGCTCTCAGAGGAAGTGTTGGTACCATTCTTTATTCATGGTTGTGTTCTTAGGCAAAATTGTGAGTGAGCCCACTCCCTTGGCTGAGAAGCAACCCCACACATGAATGGTCTCAGGATGCTTTACTGTTGGCATGATACAGGACTGATGGTAGCGCTCACCTTGTCTTCTCCGGACAAGCTTTTTTCTGGATGCCCCAAAAAATCGGAAAGGGGATTCATCAGAGAAAATGACTTTACCGCAGTCCTCAGCAGTCCAATCCCTGTACCTTTTGCAGAATATCAGTCTGTCCCTGATGTTTTTCCTGGAGAGAAGTGGCTTCTTTGCTGCCCTTCTTGACACCAGGCAATCCTCCAAAAGCCTTCGCCTCACTGTGCGTGCAGATGCACTCACACCTGCCTTCTGCCATTCCTGAGCAAGCTCTGTACTGGTGGTGCCCCGATCCCGCAGCTGAATCAACTTTAGGAGACGGTCCTGGCACTTACTGGACTTTCTTGGGTGCCCTGAAGCCTTCTTCACAACAATTGAACCGCTCTCCTTGAAGTTCTTGATGATCCAATAAATGGTTGATTTAGGTGCAATCTTACTGGCAACAATATCCTTGCCTGTGAAGCCCTTTTTGTGCAAAGCAATGATGACGGCATGTGTCTCCTTGCAGATAACCATGTTTGACAGAGGAAGAACAATGATTCCAAGCACCACCCTCCTTTTGAAGCTTCCAGTCTGTTATTCGAACTCAATCAGCATGACAGAGTGATCTCCAGCCTTGTCCTCGTCAACACTCACACCTGTGTTAATGAGAGAATCACTGACATGATGTCAGCTGGTCCTTTTGTGGCAGGGCTGAAATGCAGTGAAAATGTTTTTGGGGGATTCAGTTAATTTGCATGGCAAAGAGGGACTTTGCAATTTATTGCAATTCATCTGATCACTCTTCATAACATTCTGGAGTATATGCAAATTGACATCATACAAACTTAGGGAGCAGACTTTGTGAAAATGAATATTTGTGTCATTCTCAAAACTTTTGGCCACGACTGTACATACATTGAAATCACTGGCCACTTTCATAATGGAACACTAATCACTTTAATAATGTTTACATATTTTGCATTACTCATCTCGTATGTATATACTGTATTCTATTCTACTGTATTTTAGTCTATGCCACTCCGACATTGCTCGTCCAAATATTGTGTATTGTTGTGAAATTGTTAGATATTACTTGTTAGATATTACTGCACTGTTGGAGCTAGAAACACAAGCATTTCGCTACACTCGAAATAACATATCTGCTAAACATGTGTATGTGACCAATCAAATTTGATTTGAATTGAAATTGTCCCTTTATTTGGTGGACTTTTCTGCCATCGAAAACACACTTAAACTAATTGAATGACTTACTTATTGATACAGACATACACCAACAAACGCACAGCACATGCACAATCACTCACACACTAACTCTCCCACACATTCTCCTACTGCAGGGGCACCCATTTTCCTGGCAGATGTCGCTGATGGCAGTGGCAGATAATCCAGGATCCTGGTTTTGATACAAGTTGGATTTAGCCATGGCCATGATACCAACATCTGTCAGGATGCTGCAGTGATCTTCCAAACACACACAGAGCAACAGCACAGGATATTGTACATTTCCATTCTGGTAAAAGAGGGGCAAGACCTACTACCCAGAATCAAGATTTGTGGTAAGTTTATGGAAAATTGATGGGTTCCAATGTTTTATGGACAAGAATAACTACTTTATCTAAGGTTGTTGGTGTCTCACGACAAGAACATTTATTGTCGTAATGTTTGGCAAAAAGAGCTATGGTTGGTTATATTTTATAATCTAGAAAAATATATGCTATTTTACAAAATGTACAATGATTGAACGTGGATGATGGATATTTTTGCAATACATATCATGTTATGTTTCATACATTATATACATGATTATATCCAGTACCAGTCAAAAGTTGGGACATACCTACTCATTCAAGGGTTTTTCTCTATTTTTACTATTTTCTACATTGTAGACATCAAAACTATGAAATAACACATATGGAGTCATGTAGTAACCCAAAAAAGTTTTAACCAAATCTAAATATATTTTAGATTTGAGATTCTTAAAAGTAGCCACCCTTTGCCTTGATGACAGCTTTGCACACGCTTGGCATTCTCTCAACCAGCCTCATGAGGAATGCTTTTCCAACAGTCTTGAAGGAGTTCCCACATATGCTGAGAACTTTTTGGCTGCTTTTCCTTCATTCTGCGGTCCAACCCATCCCAAACTATCTCAATTGGGTTGAAGTCGGGTGATTGTGGAGGCCAGGTCATCTGATGCAGTACTCCATCACTCTCCTTGGTCAAATAGCCCTTACACAGCCAGGTGCGTTTTGGGTCCTTGTCCTGTTGAGAAACAAATGCTAGTCCAACTAAGCACAAACCAGATGGGATGGCGTATCGATGCAGAATGCTGTGGTAGCAATGCTGGTTAAGTGTGCCTTGAATTCTAAATAAATCACAGACAGTGTCAGCAGCAAAGCACCCACACACCATCACAACTCCTCCTCCATGCTTCACGGTGGGAACCACACATGAGAATATCATACGTTCACCTACTCTGCGTCTCACAAAGACACTGCGGTTGGAACGAAAAATCTCAAATTGGGCTCATCAGACCAAAGGACAGATTTCCACCAGTCTAATGTCCATTGCTCGTGTTTCTTGGCCTAAGAAAGTCTCTTCTTCTTATTGTTGTCCTTTAGTAGTGGTTTCTTTGCAGCAATTCGACCATGAAGGCCTGATTCACGCAGTCTCCTCTGAACAGTTAATGTTGAGATGTGTTTGTTACTTAAACTCTGTGAAGCATTTATTTGGGCTGCAATCTCAGGTGCAGTTAATTCTAATGACCGTATCCTCTGCAGCAGAGGTAACTCTGGGTCTTCCTTTCCTGTGGCGGTCCTCATGAGAGCCAGTTTCATCATAGCGCTTGATGATTTTTGCGGCTGCACTTGAAGAAACTTTCAAAGTTCTTGACATTTTCCGGATTGACTGACCTTCATGTCTTAAAGTAATGATGGACTATCGTTTCTCTTTGCTTATTTGAGCTGCTCTTGCCATAATATGGACTTGGTCTTTAACCAAATAGGGCAATCTTCTGTATACCCCCTCTTCCTTGTCACAACACTACTGATTGGTTCAAACACATTAAGAAGGAAAGAAATTCAACAAATTAACAAGGCACACCTGTTAATTGAAATGCATTCCAAAACTTTTTTGGTTACTACATGATTCCATGTGTGTTATTTCATCGTTTTGATGTCCACAATGTAAAAAATTGTAAAAATAAAGAAAAACCCTTGAATGAGTAGCTGTGTCCAAACTTTTGACTGGTACTGTATATAATCATGTATATAATTTATTTGTTTAACACTTTTGTGGTTACTACATGATGTCATATGTGTTATTATTTTAGAGTTTTGATGTCTTCACTATTGCTTTACAATGTAGAAAATAAAAACTTGAATGAGTAGGTGTGTCCAAACTTTTGACTGGTACTATATATGATGTAGACATAGTAGCCCTCTATAACTGGAACATTATTTTAAATCTTAAACAAATACTGAAAAAATAAACACTTTACAGAGCATTTAAGTCAGTGCAGTTTTTCTTAGTAGTTAATAATTCAATAGAGCATCATAATTCACAGTAAACTATTGCTCAACAATTGTTAGAGATTATCATTATACTGTCTTGAGCATTTACATTGCATTCTATGCCAGTGCACACAGACGTGAATACATATAGATAAACATTTGAATTAAAGTACATCATATAGCCAGTTGGAAAAAAACAATGTACATTTTGGATTCTGGTGTACTCATGTTTGCCAAATGAGCATATTGACAGGTGTACAACATTTCAAGCAATTTAATGTGGATTGTCAGATATATTTTTACAGGAGAAAATGCAAATCCCAAACCAATCAAAAAATATTAAAAGAATTATGTGAGTAGATTAATAATTATCAAAAGTGTTTACAGAAGTAGAACACACTATACAACCTCCTTTTACCCCCACAAATCTGAAATGTTTCACTAGTTAGTCAGTGACTCAGCTATAGATGGTTAATAAGACATCACCGACGTCACTAAAGTATGAATTCATAGTTATTATTAGTGGGTAGATCAAAACACTTGGCAGCAGGAGAGAAAATGCGTAGCATTCCTTTGTAAACATCCTTTCACATGGCTTCTGCATGTGCTCCTTTATAATGGGTTCATCTTTTCAAGAGCATGAATAAGATTACATGAGATTTCCAGTTCATCATATTTTCTTGTAGGAAAGGTCTAAGCCTCTCAGTGAACAGTGCTTTACTTCGTTTTATTCACTTTGAATGCAAAGCATGATCTGTGAATGACGTCAGTCAAATAAACGACAGTATCTGAAATGTTACTTTTAAATCTGAATTTATTCTTGCAACAAATGTTTTAATTGTTGAAAGCATGATGTTGTTTATGTTACATCAATATGACATCATATACTGCAACCTGGCTGCTGCCAAACCTGCCTGCATGATAATTGCATAAACATTATGCAACTAATGTAAAACTAAACCAGATCTGCAAGAAATTATTCCTTTGGATATGATCTGAGTGGCTGAAGTAGAACATCTAAGCAATAAATTATTGGACAAATTATAGGGGAAAACATTTCTAGCAATGCCTGGACAGTATAAGTAAACCAATATTGCCAATCAACAGGATTTGGATCAACAGGATCAACAGGAATTGGAGACAAGTCAATATGTAAAAGATTTCAACTGTTTTGTGCAGTAGGCTGTGTGTTTTATTGGCAAGCACAAGATGTACCAAAAGCCCTTTGTTTGCGCATGTAACCTAATCTATTCCAATGTGAATCAGCCCAGCCCACCTCAACGTTGTTGATGTGTTAGGCAAACAGCAAGGAACCTTTTGTAACATTTGAAGACCATGCATCTTTAACAGGTCAACATCATTTACAGGATGGAACAAATATTAAAGTACAAAAGCTTGTTTCGTAATGAATTAAGAATCTCGAACTGTCCGTATCCAGCATTGGAAAAACATAGTTTTGTCTCACACACAATGACAATATCACTCAATCACCAAATACATGAAGCTATATTATGTAATTTGTCTTGTACCTCAAAGTCATAACGTTGTTGAATTCTTGTGAGCCCTGAGTTCCACTTTAAAATATTATCTTGAAAAGAATAGGGCTGCTGGATAGCACTTGATGGGGTTCACCTTGTGGTCATGATAGGGGCTGCACCAAATGATTGATGTATTATAATAATTGATTATGCTTATGTTTTATTAATAGAAGGGGAAGGGCTATAAGACCCCTCCCCCACTACATGTATAGGGTCCTGAACTACAGATTAGCAATATATATATATATGCATTATAAGGTTTAATATTGTTCCACAGTTATTTTCTAGTCTCTGCTTCTTATAAGAAACGGTCTGAGAGATGTGTGAGTTATTGCAGTCAAAACAGGGTGTCTGTGAGAAAGCGCCTCAAGGCTAAAAGAGATTCATAGACACAGAACCCTGCAGGGGAGTGAAAGAGATAAGAGACAAGTCAGACATACCACTATAAAGCAACTTGGGGAGTGGAAAATTACTGCTGAGCCCTTAGAAAACACTGGAACTATTGTTCTCTCCTGCAAGTTTGTATAACTGTATATGCATGGGCTTGGTCTCATGAGTAGAAGGTGTTGACGAAGGCAGTTGCATCACTAGGGGTTGACTGCAAGCATATTAAAGCAACTTGGACCCTTTCCTATTTTGTAGAACGTACTCGGAAACATGCGTGCTATGTTCCCGTTGTCAACTTCTGTCTGCAATTGCATTAATAAATTATTGATTGATTTACTTAAAGATATTGTCTGATTACTGATTTCACCAATAAGCAAATGATTGACAAGGAACAAGGAACCTACCCCAACACACTCAAGCATGCAATTTACCAGATTTACCTCAGATAAATGGTCTCAATGGCTTCATTAAGAAGAAAATCCAAGGCCATTAAGAGGAAATAGATGAAGGAGGGGTCGGCCTATGGCGTCATCAGGAAACCTGTGAATTGCATTAGTAACAACAGGGGTGTTTATCTATGGTAGCACCTGGGAGCTGTTCTATGCTGAAAAAATAGTTGAGTTCTTTCTGTATGCTTGACAGCTTGGTGTACTGATAGGAGTGACTTAGTCAGCTTTAATTTTAATATTCTTGTGCCAGACTGCACACCTGCACTCTTCACACTTTCAGAAAAAAGAGGAAGTCTAGACGAGATGGCTTCATAGTTCACTTAGATAAGGCCTGCCTTACTATCTTATTTGATGTGTTAATCTATTTGTTTGATATTTCATCAGCTCAGTTTGACATTGACTACCTGCAAGTGTTTTTAATTGGATGTATTGAATTATTTATACAAATTATCTTATTAATATACTTCTATCATACAGGTATTAAAGCAATAGTGATGTCTTTTCAGTATAGCTCTCTGCTAAAACTTCAACAAAAAAAAGTCCTGTTTGATGTAAACATCTTTTCATGTTTCAGAATGTGCTCATGAGTAATGGGGAAGACAGGCAGCAAAGTGCTGAGAGAGACATCTTTGGATGGAGTTCAGCCACAGCAGGTAAAGGCTTATATACAACACTACACACACTTCCTTATTGGGAGACTGCAGGTCATTTGTGTGTCTGCGCTGGAGCTTATCTGATTCTGTGCCGCTTACTCACCACATCTCCTGACTCCGTTCAAACGGGACAGCTGCGTGTTCCACAGCCATCAACTGGTTATGCAATCAGGATCAACTCCAGCTTACTTTCACACATTATCTCTTTCTGTAGCATCATTAGTCCTATGTATATCAGAATACATTACTGGGCCTACAATAATTCACAGCCTTCCACAGCTAACAAAACAGCCATCATTCTAGCTGAATTTAGAAAGATTGAATGATTCACTGAAAATGTGATGAAACTTAAGTCCTATCTATGAGAGATGGTAATTGCTGAGTAAGACAGGTTTTTGATCGTGGGTATTATATAAGTTCTACTTTTTTCTGAACCTTGAGAAGTGCTTGAAATCCTTGATTTCTGCTTAGCTACTCTGTTTGGAAAGCCCATTCCCTGTTTAATCGAAACACAATTATCTATTTAATGAAAACAGCCAATCCCTGTTTAAACATTCAAAAAACGTTAAAATAATAAACAAATGTAAAAAAAATACAACCATTACTAATTGATTACAACAACATTCATTCATTTATTGATTATTGAGCTAAATCTAATGCAAACAGTCATAACTAGAGCTTGGTGTCTGTATTTAGTTTATATATATTGGTGGTTACCTCTCCCTGCAGCCAAGCATGACAGTAACCCTAGGAACTCCTAGTCCGCCCTGAGCAGGCTCAGGCCCACGATCTGCCCACTGACACCTGATACAATGACCTTAGGCCTGAGTCACACAAATAGATCAATGAATCAATGAATGAATCATAGCCAAGGAACATACACCCATACACTATGCATAGTTGTACTTTACAGGATGCAGCCTATGTGTACAGTGTGTATGTTGTGTGACTGTTAGCTATGGAATAGAGAGAGTGAAGTTGTATTCCTTCCTAAGATGTCTCAATCAGTGTCCTTCTCTTAACATATTAGTCCGCTGGAGCGCTATAACTCAGTGTGCCCATGGGATTTCTCTTGTCAACTCATGTTCCCCGCTAATGTGCCTCATGAGGCACACATACCCTCCTCCTGTAAGGGTTGAGTAGACGCTATGTTTTTCAGCCGGGACTACTCGGTAGGTTCCAGCAGTGGCAGAAACTGGACTGAAGTGAATTGATTCGTGGGGGATTAGAGATTAAGATTTCCCCTCCCGCTCAGATGGGCTTTAGTGGAGTAAATCTGGGGATTATGATGTCAGAGGCCCGTGGTTGTCAGAGAGGAAATTTAATTGTCAGAGGAGTGCTGATGGCCAGGATTATGGCACGGCCAGTGAGGAAATGTAAGAATGGGAAGCCATGTCTGTGCCATAACCCTGTACAGTGAAACCTTCAGGGAAGAACATCAACCACTATTGGAATTTGAGAGTTGGTGGCCCATGGCGCTGAATGGATTGTTCAGATGCTTAGTCAGTGAGAGAGAGAGTTTTTTATTATCTTCTGCCTGCCCTTAATGCATCCTTGTCAAGTGGTAAGTAGTCTTGATTGTGATTATTATCTAAGTACTGTACGTACTATAATTCAGCAAGTTACCTCACTAATGTTCTAAAATGACATATGCCACATGGTGAAACCCCTCGTTCCTGTTGATCTCTTCGCATTCTAAAAGCCCATTCCTAACCATGTGTGTGTGTGTGTGTGTGTGTGTGTGTGTGTGTGTGTGTGTGTGTGTGTGTGTGTGTGTGTGTGTGTGTGTGTGTGTGTGTGTGTGTGTGTGTGTGTGTGTGTGTGTGTGTGTGTGTGTGTGTGTGTGTGCATGTTTCAGCCTGCCCCTGCTGCTGCTATTGAGGGGCTCACCAAGACCAAGAAGATGAAGGTGAAATGGACTCAGTTGGGCATGGTGTTCTTCCTGTTGCTCTCCCTGGTCATGACAGGATGTTTCCTCTGGCAGTACCAGCTGCCAAAGTTACTGCCAGGTAAGGCTCACTCCCTGCATTCAACCTTGTCCGTGATAACATTAGTACCAAACTGAAAATAATGTCAGGAGCAAGCAATTCAACATATTAAGCAGTAAACAGCATCAATTCACTCTAAACATTTCAGCCTGTCAATCTCTTGTGGTTTTGTTACATTGTGTCTGAGGTAAATGGGTAAAGATTACTCAAAGCTTATGATTATATTAGTGGTTACAGCATCTTTACATGTAATCTCTCTTAGACAGATCTACATAAACATAACTGGTACCATAGAATCTGTCGGGAAGGAATGGGATGTGTAGGATGAAAGCAGCAGAAATTCCGGTGTTTGGGTTTTTTGTCGCTGGTTATTTAGACATGATTTTGCAGGCATTAGCATCGTTCAAATTTCGGGAAAAGGGAGGGGACATTTCACCCATAACTTGCAAAGAGAGAGGGTGGAGCTCCTTGTTACGGTTCTGCTCCTCTTTCTAGCATCTCATCACCTCTTCTATTAACACGCATGGATCCAAAACTTAATTGAGCAGCTGACCAATTACCTGACACTTTAGTTCTGGGTTAACCGAGATTACAGTATGTAGCTCCTGCTTCCTCTGCATTAACGTTGACACATACAATCTGAGATTTTGCACACAAAGAAACCTCTAGAAATGAGTTAGTTGTTTTAAGGAAATAGAGAAAAGTTCCAACACATGGCAGTTCTCCCTTCAGAATGGATTTATTTGCCTGGAAGCCACATGAGGATACATTGAAGTGCTTCCAAGCAAGTCATTACAGTTGTCTGAGGTGTGATTGTGAAATCCTATTAGCTGTTTTCTATGGGTGGTCAATGGATTAGGCAGACAGTGCTTGAAATATGGATTTTCAGGTGAATAAAAGAGAAGAGCAGTTGTGGATGAAGTCAATCAAAATCATTCTGGTTTAATACAAGTTGCAACAGAGGCAATATCCAGCATTAGAGCAAAAAAAATGTCTAACTGGCCTCCACTATCAGCAGACAACTGTTCTGTCAACAAGGTCACTAAATCTTCTTAAAGACTGAGCAGGCTTAGCCACTGTCTGCAGAGTTTACAAGAAAGTATTCAGTTGAAGTCGGAAGTCTACATACACTTAGGTTGGAGTCATTAAAACTCGTTTTTCAACCACTCCACAAATTTCTTGTTAACAAACTATAGTTTTGGCAAGTCGGTTAGGACATTACTTTGACACAAGTAATTTTTCCAACAATTGTTTACAGACAGATTATTTCACTTATAATTCACTGTATCCCAATTCCAATGGGTCAGAAGTTTACATACACTAAGTTGACTGTGGCTTTAAACAGCTTGGAAAATTCCCGAAAACTATGTCATGGCTTCAGAAGCTTCTGATAGGCTATTTGACATCATTTGAGTCAATTGGAGGTGTACCTGTGGATGTATTTCAAGGCCTACCTTCAAACTCAGTGCCTCTTTGCTTGACATCATGGGAAAATCAAAATAAATCAGCCAAGACCTCAGAAAAAAATTGTAGACCTCCACAAGTCTGGTTCATCCTTGGTGTAACGGCTGTCTGAGGAAGAAGTGGACCAAAATGCGGCGGAGTTAGGGTTCGTCATATTTAATTAAACGAACACTATGCAATTTACAAAAACAACAAAACTGACAGCCAACACAGTCCTGTCAGGTGCAACCACAATGACAAGCACAATTACGCACGAAACACAAAGGAAACGTAGGCAACTTATGTGTGACTCCCAATCAACCACAACCTTCTACAGCTGTGCCTGATTGGAAGTCACACGGCCAAAATCTATGAAACAATAAAAAAACACACACTCCCTTCTGCCACATCCTGACCCAACTACACCCTCTACTGGTCAGGACGTGACAGTACACCCCCCCCCCCCCCCCCCCCTCAAAGGTGCATACCCCGAAATGCACCTACAGAAAACACAGAAAAAAAAACCCAAAACGACAACAAACAAAAAAAATCCCATAAACAAAAAAAGGGGAGGGAAGGGAGGGTGGCTGCCGTCAACAACGGCACTGTGCTACACCCTCCCTCCCCAACCCACCTATCCTGGAGGTGGCTCAGGTGCAGGACGTGGACCTCGCTCCACCTTCGGCGTCGCCCACTTCGGTGGCGCCGATAGCTGCGCCGAGCAGACGGGCCACTCGGGCTGACCCTGGCAGACGGACCACTCGGGCTGGGCCGGAGGACAGGCGGGCCACTCGGGCTGGGCCGGAGGACAGGCGGGCCACTCGGGCTGGGCCGGAGGACAGCGGGCCAGTCGGGCTGGGCCGGAGGACAGGCAGGGCACCCTGGCAGATCCGAGCAGGCGGGCACCTCTGGCAGACCCGGGCAGTCGGGCCACTCTGGCAGCTCCGGCACGACGGGCCACTCTGGCAGCTCTGGCACGACGGGCCACTCTGGCAGATCCGGCACAACGGGCCACTCTGGCAGATCCGGCACGACGGGCCACTCTGGCAGATCCGGCACGACGGGCCACCCTGGCAGATCCGGCACGACGGGCCACCCTGGCAGATCCGGCACGACGGGCCACTCTGGCAGATCCGGCACGACTTGCCACACTGGCAGATCCGGCACGACGGGCCACCCTGGCAGATCCGGCACGACGGGCCACCCTGGCAGATCCGGCATGACGGGCCACTCTGGCAGATCCGGCACGACGGGCCACTCTGGCAGATCCGGCTCAGGATTCACCAGGCTGGGGAGACATAATGGAGGCCTGGCTCTGGGCGCAGGCCCTGGACTCACCAGTCTGGGAAGACCCGCTGGAGGCCTGGTTTGAGGAGGTGGCACAGGAGAGACCAGGGTGGAGAGACCCACTGGAGGACTGGTCCATGGAGGAGACACGGGCTTGACCAGGATAGGGAGACCCACTGGAGGACTGGTCCGTGGAGGAGACACGGGCTTGACCAGGATAGTGAGACCCACTGGAGGACTGGTCCGTGGAGGAGACACGGGCTTGACCAGGATAGGGAGACCCACTGGAGGACTGGTCCGTGGAGGAGACACGGGCTTGACCAGGATAGGGAGACCCACTGGAGGACTGGTCCGTGGAGGAGGCACGGGCTTGACCAGGATAGGAAGACATGCAGGAGGCCTGGTTCTGGGCGTAGGCACAGGACGTGCAGGGCTGGGAAGACATGCAGGAGGCCTGTTTCTGGGCGCAGGCACAGTCTTTACCAGACAACCAGCACGCACCTCAGGACGAGTATGGAGAGCTGCCTCAGGTGACATCATTCCCACGACACGCTCATTAGGGCGAATGCCGTACTTTATGCACCACACTAGCAGCTCTCTCATCTCTCTCTCTCTTAATTTCCCCATTAACCCCGTCACAGTCTCTGCCTCATATCCCTCGCTCACCTCCAATGTCATCCCGACTGGCTCTGGTTCCGACCTCAGCTCCACCGACTGTCCCGTGTGCCCCCCCAATTTTTTTTTATTGGGGCTGCCTCTCGCGCTCGTTGCGCTCTCTCTCCTCGTAATAGCGCCTCTCCGCTCTCGCCGCTTCAATCTCCCACTGCGGGAGGCGATAATCCCCAGCCTGAGGCCATGGTCCCTCTCCGTCCAGGATTTGTTCCCAAGTCCATTGGTCCACAACGCTGTACTCCTGCTGCTCCTTCCTCTTCCGCCGCTTGGTCCTGGTTTGGTGGGTAATTCTGTAACGGCTGTCTGAGGAAGAAGTGGACCAAAATGCAGCGGAGTTAGGGTTCGTCATATTTAATTAAACGAACACTATGCAATTTACAAAAACAACAAAACTGACAGCCAACACAGTCCTATCAGGTGCAACCACGATGACAAGCACAATTACCCACGAAACACAAAGGAAACGTAGGCAACTTATGTGTGACTCCCAATCAACCACAACCCTCTACAGCTGTGCCTGATTGGAAGTCACACTGCCAAAATCAATGAAACAATAAAAAAACACACACTCCCTTCTGCCACATTCTGACCCAACTACACCCTCTACTGGTCAGGACGTGACACTTGGGAGCAATTTACAAATGCCTGAAGGTACCACGTTCATCTGTACAAACAATAGTACACAAGTATAAACACCATGGGACCATGCAGCCGTCATACCGCTCAGGAAGGAGACGCATTCTGTCTCCTAGAGATTAACATACTTTGGTGCGAAAAGTGCAAATCAATCCCAGAACAACAGCAAAGGACTTTGTGAAGATTCTGGAGGAAACAGGTACAAAAGTATCTATATCCACAGTAAAACGAGTCCTATATCAACATAACCTGAAAGGCCGCTCAGCAAGGAAGAAGCCACTGTTCCAAAACTGCCATAAAAAAGGCAGATTACAGTTTGCAACTGCACATGGGGACAAAGATTTTTTGGAGAAATGTCCTCTGGTCTGATGAAACAAAAATGGAACTCTTTGGCCCCAATGACCATCGTTATTTTCTGATGAAAAGGGGGGAGGCTTGCAAGCGGAAGAACATCATCCCATCCTCGAAGCACGGGGGTGGCAGCATCATGTTGTGGGGGTGCTTTGCTACAGGAGGGACTGGTGCACTTCACAAAATAGATGGCATCATGAGGGAGGAAAATTATGTGGATATATTGAATGTCAAGACATCAGTCAGGAAGTTAAAGCTTGGTCACAAATGGGTCTTCCAAATTGACAATGACCCCAAGCATACTTCCAAAGTTGTGGCAAAATGGCTTAGAGACAACAAAGTCAAGGTATTGGAGTGGCCATCACAAAGCCCTGACCTCAATCCTATAGAAAATGTGTGGGCAGAACTGAAAAAGCATGTGTGAGCAAGGAGGCCTACAAACCTGACTCAGTTACACCAGCTCTGTCAGGAGGAATGGGCCAAAATTCAACCAACTTATAGTGGGAAGCTTGTGGAAGGCTACCCAAAACATTTGACCAAAGTTAAACAATTTAAAGGCAATGGCACCAAATACTAATTGAGTGTGTGTAAACTTCTGACCGACTGGGAATGTGATGAAAGAAATAAAAGCTGAAATGACTAATTCTCTCTACTATTATTCTGACATTTCACAATCTTAAAATAAAGTGGTGATCCTCACTTACCTAAGACAGGGAATTTTTACTAGGATTAAAAGTCAGGAATTGTGAAAAACTGAGTTTAAATGTATTTGGTGTATGTAAACTTCCGACTTCAACATCAGCCCTTAGACAGGCCAAAGGTCTGTTTAAGAAGTAAGATGATCATCAGTAGTCAGTTACAACAGATAATTGTATAATAATACAATTTTCCCACTACAGTGCTCACAGTGAAGCAACCTACTGTAGTGCTAAAGGTGTTTTTAGATTGTCCGCCTATTTCTGATGACAGTGAGAGATGCTACTGTACTTTCCCCTTAACGTCTTCTTTGCTAAAAGTTTCTGTGGCAGCTATTTGAGAAAGTAATATTATAGAGAACTTATAGGGAAATATAAAGTGTAGTCAATGGTTTTATTTTCCAAATTTAGCGGTCATCTTTACCCCTAGGCTTTAGTTGCATTCTTTACTGAAGTGCTGCTTCTTACACTTTTACTCTTTCAGTAGCACACCATGGCTGTATGATCTAGCACTGGATCTGAATTCATTAACATACTGTAGGCCTATGGGCCTGTTGACTATAGTAACTCTCGGAGCTATAAAGGCTAGATCTAATCCTATGTAAATGAGAGTCTCCGTTAACTGCTCATTCAAAATTCACAGTGCGTTCGGAATGAATCACCTTTATGACTATGTACTTGTGTGCAAATTGGATCCTTTGTGGTAGCCTAGAGACATGGGAACTCAGGTGATTAATGAAGTCCTGTGCAAGTCCATTATGGCACATTGTGTTTGTCTCCTTGTCATGTCATACATATTACTCCACCAACATCAAGTGTGAATTTCAATAAACGCCCAACTTCTTTCCCCTTCTTCCTATATCTCTCTCTGTCTCTCTGCCAGATGAAGGCATGGGAGGCAATGCCAAATCAGAACGGATGTGCCCACGCTTCCCTGAGCCTCTCCCCCTGGAACACCCTATCCCTACCCTGAAAGAGGCACTAGAAAAGGTAAGAGCTCCCTTGGGCCATTCAGACTAGGCACATTCTGCTCATGTCCAACTAAGAACAGGGAACATGTGTTAATGATAATGCTTTATAACAATTGCCTAGACACACTCCCCCAGAGGGGTTGTATTACCATGCAGAAAAATATGTTTGATAAAGAAAGTATGTTTGATAAAGAAGCCTCTGAGCGGGACGTGACCCGTTCCTGCATTAATATAACTCAGACAGTGAAGGGCATTCTACAAAACAGAGAGGAGAGGAGAGCAGTCCTACCAGTCCCAGCACATATCCGTACGAGCAGCGGTCTGTTATGGATGAGTGTTGAAATTCCCATTGGAATCCTATTAACAATGTCCTCAGAATGACAAAAACACATTGGAACTCCTTGTATCTTTTATATAGAACCGAATATCCCTGCATACGTTAAGACATTACTGCTTTGGCCCTCATAAAAACAGAGAGACATAATCTCTAAGGTAGGTTGTCATTCTGACAGTGTCCATTGACAGTGTCATTCCATCTGCCTATTACCTGTGACAGTTAAGAATAATGTCAGTTCATTCAGCATCTGCCAAGCCTTGGCAGTAAATGCACCTCCATCACAACAAATCAATAGGAAGCAGTCTATTTTTGTCCACATAGTGCCTTAAAGTCTTCAAGACCCAGGGTAACTTTTGAACATCTTGTTTACTGAAACTACAGTACAACCTTGAGGGAGAGTCTGTGAATCAATTTGTTTCTCAGTAAGAATTTCTGTTTTGTAGTGTTTACAGCTATAGTAGTCGATATAAATGCTTATAAGTGTTATGTTCTCACTCAGGTGGACACACTGCTGCGCCAGAGTGTCAACCCTGCCAGTCTTCCCTCTTTGTCGGCCATTGTGATTTTCAATGACACCGTTCTGTGGACTGGTAACTTTGGCAAGAGGAACGGAAGTGACCCACTCTCAGCTCCACCCAATGAATACACCATCTATAGGTAAGGAGCAGCAGAGATGTCAGGGCTCTTTGGGCCCTCCAGGGGGATGACCAAGACAGGTCTGTTCATTTTGGTGTCATGGTCATTAATTATAAGCACCCTTAGCCCTTTCTTATTAATTTCTTAATTCGGGGACATGCGTGTAATTCCGTTGTCCGATTGCATTAGCTTGCAATCATAGCACTATTACATTGTATGACGTACTACGTGCTCTGAGCATGTGAATGTCCTATCAGTCACAGCTTTATTGCTGCTCTTGATAGAGGCATTGACGTCACACAGCAATTAGCCTCTGACACAGTTAGCCACTACAATGCACCGTCATGTACCAAAAAGCTGTAATAGGTTTTCTGGCTTCAGAGTACAGTTGTCAACACTGACCAACAGGAGTCTATATTCACTGATGCACAGCTTCCAGTTAGAGTGATCATTACCAAATGAAATGAGAGCTGTTAAAGTCATGTGACTTTGCTTTAGCGCTTTACTGAAAGATAGACTCAGTGAGATGACGCTGCAACGAACAGCCCCGGAGATATTTAAATGAGCGCGATGCAAGACTTCGCTCTCACAGTCACACAGAGTATCTGTGCATGTGAACGGGTGGGTTTCACCCTGCTACAATGTGGTACTTTAAAAAAAAAAAAAAAAATTTAAACTATAGCTTTGGGACCAAAACTGCAGAGAAGTTTGGCCTTGTGCTTCAACGATTTTAGTTGTTGCGGACATTGACCCACTAAGGCTGTTTACACAGCCACCGTAAGAACCCAAATCTGATTTTCTTTCTATATCCAATCTTTTTTTCTGACTGTCCACACTCAGTTTTAGATGTAACCCATATCAGATTTAAGCAATCACACTGATGTAGCCTCTGAAGTAGCACACAGATGCAATGCTCATTTCTTGATACTGATCCTTTAACTTTTGAGGTGGTTGTCATGGTAATGGCAGGTCATGTGCCAAAAAAAACAACTTTATATGGCTGTTGTATAAATCAGAAGTCAAAAGATCAGATTTCATGTGTATTTTTTGCTGTTTACACATTAGCAAAAGATCATATAGGTATCAGATATGCAAATAATTGGTCAAATATTTGAATTGGGATGCCTGTGTAAACAGCCTACAGTATGTATTTGCTTTGTGCATGCAATGTCATCTCGGTGAGTCTACCTTTAATTTTGACACACGTATTTGGGGAGTTTCTCCCATTCTTCTCTGCAGATCCTCTCAAGCTCTGTCAGGTTAAATGGGGAGCGTTGCTGTACAGCTATTTTCAGGTCTCTCCGGAGAGGTTTGATCGGGTTCAAGTCCGGGCTCTGGCTGGGTCACTCAAGGACATTCAGAGACTTGTCCCGAAGCCACTCCGGCATTGTCTTGGCTGTGTGCTTAGGGTTGTTGTCCTGTTGGAAGGTGAACCTTAGCCCCAGTCAGGTCCTGAGCGCGCTGGAGCAGGTTTTCATTAAGAATCTCTCTTTACTTTGCTCCGTTCATCTTTCCCTCAATCCTGACTAGTCTCCCAGTCCCTACCACTGAAAACATCCCCATAGCTTGATGCTGTCACCACCATGCTTCACCGTAGGGATGGTGCCAGGTTTCCTACAGACATGACGCTTGGCATTCAGGCCTAAGAGTTCAATCTTGGTTTCATTAGACAAGAGAATCTTGTTTCTCATGGTCTGAGAGTCCTTTAGGTAACTTTTAGCAAACTCCAAGCGGGCTGTCATGTGCCTTTTACTGAGGAGTGGCTTCCGTTTGGCCACTTTAGCATAAAGGCCTGATTGGTGGAGTGCTGCTGAGATGGTTGTCTTTCTGGAAGGTTCTCCTATCTCCATAGAGGAACTCTGGAGCTCTGTTAGAGTGACCATCGGTTTCTTGGTCAACTCCCCGACCAAAGCCCTTCTCCCCAGTTTTCTCAGTTTGGCCGGGCGGCCAGCTTTAGGAAGAGTCTTGGTTGTTTCAAACTTCTTCCATTTATGAATGATGGAGGCGACTGATCTTGGGGACCTTCAAATGTTTTGGTACCCTTCTCCAGATCTGTGCTTCAACACAATCCTGTCTCGGAGCTCTACAGACAATTCCTTCAACCTCAGGGCTTGGTTTTTGCGCCGACATGCACTGTCAACTGTGCAACCTTATGTACTTTAGACAAGTGTATGCCCATCCAAATCATGCCTTTTCAAATTGTTATTTTACAGTAAACCAATCGACAGACTTTCAGCACCCTTATAGGGAAGGACATTCAAGAAGCACAGCACTAACACAAATGACTGATGATTGGCTGAGTGAAATTGATAAAAAAAGATTGTCGGGGGTGTTTTGTTAGACTTCATTGTGACTTTTGACATTATTGATCATAGTCTTTTGCCGGAAAACGTATGTGTTATGGCTTTACACCCCCTGCTATATTGTGGATGAAGAGTTACCTGGCTAACAGCTCGGACACCCATGCATACCCCACAAGACATGCCACCAGAAGTCTTTTCACAGTCCTCCAATCCAGAATACACTTTGGGAGGTGCACAGTACTACATAGAGGCATGACTACATGGCTACATTCCACATCAAGTAACTCATGCAAGCAGTAAAATTAGATTTAAAAAACAGATAAAAATACATCTTATGGAAGGGCGGGGACTGTGAAGCAACACAAACATGGGCACAGACACATGCATACATACACACGATAACATATGCACTATACACACACACGTACACATGGATTCTGTGTTGTAGATGTGATAGTAGAGTAGGGGCCTGAGGGCTGTCATGAACCCGGCTCAAAGTGTGTAACAAAAAGGGAGACAATGTGGAGATAAGGAGTAACAAAAAATATTTATTAACTAAAGTAAACTAAATATAATTAACAATGGTGTGTGTTGTCAGTAATCAGTAGTGTAAGTGAGTGGTTGCGTGCATAAATGTGATAATGAGGGTTGTTGAAAGGTGCCAACGCAAACAACCAAAAACAGCCACAAAAACAGCCACAAAAACAGCCACAAAAACAGCCACAACCAAAATCTGTGTCTGCATGGAGAGAGTCTCCTCAATGAATGGGGAAGATGTGTATTTATCCCCAGGACACACCCGAACCCAGGTGTGTCCCATTTCGCTGACGACCCTCCCAGCTCCGCCCGCCGACATCCTATTAAGGAAAACAAGAGCAAAGAGAAAGAATTCGGCAGACAGAGTGGGAGGGTCGTCACAGAGCACACACTTAATATGTTGTGAAATCTGTTGTGAATGTATTGTAAAGTTTACCATTTTTTTATAACTGCCTTAATTTTGCTAGAGCCCAGGAAGAGTAGTTGCTGCCTTGGCAGCACTGCTGTATTTTTTTCAGATTTGTGGTATGTTTTCATCTCAGCAATAAATTGGAGCCTAAAATTGGCTTAAAAATGTCTGGCCGGGATGAAATCAAAGGAGTGTTGTCGACAAGCCCATTGTACCATCAACAATGCCCGTTTCAAATCCAATTTACTTGATGTTTGTGGAGATTGCATTCATGATAAATCAAACGGATTAAGCGTAAATTACCTTTAAAAGTCGATTGCAATACTCTTGTCGGCCATGTGCCTTTGATTGAATACTGACCAACTTTATGTCTTGAACTACGGTATGTATGGGCTATTATGTCTTCATCTACATTGGCTCCAGATTCTCTCCAGCTCTGTCTTGAGTGTTGTCAGCATGGCCCTTGAATAGACATATACTGTAGTATGATGATGTCATTTTAAACTCCAAACCCCTCAGTGTGTTAATGGAGGTAAAAATGATGCTGTCGCAAGAATGTCTGCGGTATGAGGCAGAGAAAACATTGTGAGGTCAAAAGCCTGAGTGTAGAAAGCTTTAGAGAGTGCATGTGAAAATGAAAGAATGTTACAATAAGTTAATCCTCTGAAAGGAAGAATAGTACTCATTTGTGCATGCTTGCCATAGTTTTTGTTGTAATGATTTCTTTAAAAGCTTTTTGCAGGCATCGGGGGATTTACAGTAGTAATTAACACCTGTTTGATTCCTGCCCTACAGGATTGCCAGCCTTTCAAAGATCTTCCCAACGCTGATGCTGTACAGGCTGTGGGAGGATGGGAAGATTGCCTCTCTGGATGACCCACTTGAGAAATATGTGGAGAATTTCACCATTAAAAACCCTCTGGGCAAGTCACGGGACTCTGAGCTCAAGTACGTGACAGACGGTCTGATCTTTCTGGACAGTGGAGAGGTTCAGATCCGCTCCTCCTCTGTCACCCTGCGCAGGATGGCCAGCCAGCTCTCAGGTGAGATACGGACGGCCCCCCACCCCCACCCCCCCATCCCACCTGGGATTGGAAACCAGGTCATGTCGACCCTTTATACGACTGTGAGGGGAAACCCGTTTTGTGCCTAATGTGCTCAGCTGCAGTGTTGAAAACTTTCATGCTATTATGACCAAAATGGCCACTATAATGTAATATTGATGATCTTATTCATTGATTCAATTTAAATGCCACCATACTGCAATCTCTAGTCAGAGCCCTTAAACCTCTAAGCAGGTTTCTAGATTGCCTTCTAAGGTGGTAAACACTTCTGACGTTACAGAAACTGTTCAGATTGTCACTGCATCTGCTTATCATCAGAAATAGATCATGTGAGTGCTGAGGGACGATGAATTCCACTTATTGATGGGTGACGCTCTAAATTGACAAAAACCTTGGTAATGGTAACATCTACACTAATATACAGGCCAATGTGCCAGTGACATACACCTTCTACAGAATAGTATGTCTTGTCTTTTTATTAGCATATTACACCACAAAATCCAAGCCTGTTACTTCAATATGGCACCCTACAATACCTTGCTTTGAAACATAGGTTTGATTTGATTTGCATTTTGATCATTGAGGCATGAAGGTTGAACTCAATAATTTATTGAGGAGAGTACTTGATGTTTCAGACTAGACTTTGATACTGATGGATTTCTGAGCTGTACATTAAATGAAATGATCAGTGACATACATTGCAGATGACATGCTGGAATAACAGTTGAGGGCCTCATTTTAGTTCAAATTAATTGAAATCGTTGTGAGCTTTATTTGTCATACTAGCTAAATTAATGTATTTGCTTTCTTTATACGTAAACACTAAAGATGTTGTGTTTTGTTAACTGCAGGTCTACCCAGAAGACTTAGAGCCACTAACCTGCTATGGAAGGGGAAAACACAGGCTGCAGTGAATCTGCTGCAAGACGATGTCCTCGTTGCAGACCCTGGCACCAAGTAAGACCTTAAAGCCCATCGTTCGATATCAGAAGAGCAATATAGTAATTCAAATGTTGTGCATGTCCTTGTGCCATTTAACATTCAGTCAATATTTGCTGTGTGTAATATAATGGAGCATATTTGCTTCACTCATTTGGATGTAAATAGACGGCTCAGGTGTTTAATTCCATCACTCCCGTGGGCTGTATTAACCCTGCAGTCTGCCCTATCATAATGACTTCCCACTCTGCTGCTCTGTGTTTTGCAGATGCCACTACAGTAACCTAGCCTTCTCCTTATTGGCCCACGTCATGGCTGAGAAGGTGGTGGGCATGGACTACCAGCGCTGGATCAATGATAACATCCTGGACCGGCTGGGGATGGAGGATACAGGCTTCGACATCACCCCAGGGATCCACAGCCAGATGGCTGTGGGCGTCTACTCCAGTGGCCAGCCAGCCCCTCTGTATGACCTGGGTTGGTATCGCCCCTCAGGCCAGATGTTCTCCACTGCCGCTGACCTTGCCAAGCTGGCTATGATGCTGCTGGGGGCCTACCATCGCAAACTCCTGGAGCCTGACACCCTGAAAATCATGCTGACCCCTCTGTTCCGCTGTGATAAGGACTACTTTGCAAACCGCACCGGCACACCATGGGAGGTGAATGAGCAGTTGGGCTATGAGGTGGTGCGTAAAGACGGAGACCTAGACGGCTACTCAGCCACCTTCTCACTGGTGCCCAGGCTCAAGCTGGGCCTGGTAGTGCTGATGGCTGGCACCAGACCTCAGAACCAGGATGTGTTGGCCAAGGCTTACAGCCACATAATACCCGCCATGGAGAGGGCTTTCCGGGAGTCCAAGAAGATCCTCATCCCTCCCCCTAATCCAGACCCTTACATAGGCTTCTTCACCTACGGAAACATTACCTTCTATGAGATCAAAGCTGGAGCAGACGGGGTTCTGATCATGCAGCAGTTTGGTCCCCAGATTGAGGACCTGATCCCAGAGAGATATCGGACAATAAAGCTGAACTACCTTGTGGACAGGGTGTTCAGGGTGGTGTTTGAGAAAGAGTACCCTTGTGTCTTGCGGGTCAGCACTGCGTCTGTCTCCCTTGAGGCCCAAGACGGGCAGCTCTTTAACTTTTATGTGTTTGACAAGCGGGGTCTGTCCCCTGGCTTCGATGCACCAGGACTGAATACATACAATGTGGTCAGGATAGCCCATAGGCCGACTTTCTCGAACTAACTGAACTCATACATTGGAAAGGCGCATGAATGTGCAGGATGAAGGTCCTGTTTGGGTCTGTAGCCTATATTTAATAATGATATTCTATATTGAAAGAGCACATTGCTGGAGGACAGTGAGTGGACAATACCATGATGCATTGCAAAAGAAGGTACACAGCTAGAAAAAAAGGTGTTTAATTTACCCATTGTTGTCAACTCTTGTACATAATGTTTTCTTTGATTTCCATGTCAAATAATGGCATTGTACATAAACAGCATTTTTATACAGTTGGTAACCTGACCTTAAACATATTATACTGTACACACTTATTGTATTGTGGCACAGTAATAGAGGGGTTGGTTGTTTAGCAACAAAACCGATGCGCGTGCAACCATGGGGCAAAATAGACAGGTTTGGCTTGGATTGTTGACAACATGTAAACTATATTTAGTCTCTTGAAAACATAAAGACATTTGCACAATGAGAACTTGTTGTCTCTCAAATACATTGTTACAGTTGTTGGTGAGCTAGCTAGCTAATTTTAGGCATATTAGCATTGACATGACATCAGTCAAAACACCTCAAAACAAGACATGGTATCAATAACAAGAGGACATGAGCTGAAACAAGACCCACATGGCAGTTTCTTGTCATTCTTTCTAGCAATCTGGCCGTCCAGAATGACAACAACATGCTGTCTTCTGCCCCATGGAAGCGCACACATCGTTTTCGTGATGTTGTCAGCTATCCCATCTATTGAGTCTTTCCTATGTTCTGCACATTTTTACCTTACTTTTATCAGCTTGTTCTATCCTTACAATGCATTTGTAAGAAAAAACTGCATGGAAATATGGCAAGCAGGAATCAATCAACACAATTCAATTGTAACACTTTCATTTGCATGTGGAAGTTCATGTTTTCTTGCCCTATGAATTTCATTTTGATTAATCAAAAGATGTGCAATGTATGTTTAAACTGCAGCAAAACATGGATTTATTTGTATTTGTTATCAATGAATCGCCTGATCATTTTTGACCTGCGGAAAATCCATAAGATATGTTCATGCCAAACAAAAATAAAGTCTGATTTTTAAATAGTGATAATGTTGGCATGTTTCGGCAAGGAGACCTTCTACAGTATCTGTAGCCATACTGTACAGTAAGTATACTGTGTGTGAGAACAGACCAAAATGCAGTCCAACCTTTGAGCAAAAATATATGCTTAAAAAGGGGATTGGGGACATAGTGGTATAGTTCCAGGAATGACTCTGCACTTTATCATCCCAATTCGGACTCATTTAAATCCTCCTTATGAATAGATTTATATGACAAATATCTGTAGCTCATAAACAGACTCACAAAGAATAACCTTAAGTGATCCTCTTCTTTGGCATTTAGATTTTCTAATGTAATACTAAGTAGGGGAAAAACATACAGTTATGACTAACTAGTGTTCCCTGAAAGAGGGAAACAAGGTACAACACAGCTATGGGGGAGTTTGCGTGCTAGCGCCCTCTACTGCCTCACCAGAAGCCCCGCCCTCCACAGGTGATAAACTTGAGGCACTGATTCATTCCTTCAATTCAGTACCTCTCTTCACCGAGCCCAGAACTGGGCGGCACTGAGCCGAACAGGTGTTGTACCTCGTTTTCCTCCTTCAGGGAGCCGTAGTTATAGTAATATCGGTACGTTCCCTTTCAGTAGGTCAACTCAGTACAATAGCTATGGGGACATGAAATCAAGCCCTAAGCCGACCCCAGTGGACACCAAATGAAATGGCCCATGGCAGACCACCCAGGGTTCCAACCCAACAGGTTGGTACCGGTATTGCGCAATAAGCGCGCTGCCTAATGACCCTCTTCTGCCTCAGTCGTAAGCACACTGTGGGCTACACTAGGGTCAGTGAAATCCAAGCAATAAAACCTCACAAGTGTGGTGATGCCTAACTCGGCGCAGCACAAATAACTCCGACAGGCAACCCTCTACACAACAAGATGCCGCCAGACCCCTGGTGGAGTGGGCGCATACACCATTAGGTAATCCCTGCCTTTTGCTGTCATATGCCAGAGAAAATAGCCTCCACAATCCAGTGGGCGAGACGCTGCTTAGCCGGATTAACAAAACAGACAACAAGTTGGTCACACAAACAGACACCCCAAAAGCATCTTAAGGCTAAATTCTGTAGTCAATGAACAGCATTCTTACATAGGTTTTCCTCTTGTCTAGATGGGATAGGGCAGTGTGCATTGTGATGGTGATTGCATTGTCTGTGGACCTATTGGGGCGGTAAGCAAATTTAAGTGTGTCTAGGGTGACAAGTAGGGTGGATCCTTGACTAGTCTCTCAAAGCACTTCATGATGACAGCAGTGAGTGCTACGGGGCGATAGTCATTTAGCTCAGTTACCTTGGCTATCTTGGGAACAGGATCAATGGTGGCCATCTTGAAGCATGTGGGAACAGCAGACTGGGACAGGGATTGATTGAATATGTCCGTAAACACACCAGCCAGCTGGTCTGCGCAAACTCTGAGGACGCGGCTAGGGATGCTGTCTGGGCCGGCAGCCTTGCGAAGGTTAACACGTTTAAATGTTTTACTCACATCGGCCACAGAGAAGGAGATCCCACATTCTTTGGTAGCGGTTCATGTCAGTGGCACCGTATTTTCCTCAAAGCGCACAAAGAAGTTGTTTAATTTGTCTGGAAGCAAGACGTCAATGTCCGCTATGGGGCTGGTTTTCTTTTTGTAATCCGTGATTATCTGTAGACCCTGCCACATACGTCTCATGTTTGAGCTGTTGAATTTCAACTCTATACTGACACTTTGCTTGTTTGATTGCCTTACGGAGGGAATAACTACACTGTTTGTATTCGGCAATATTCTCAGTTGCCTTGCCATGATTAAATGCGGTGGTACATGCTTTCAGTTTTGCACGAATGCTGCCATCAATCCACGGTTTCTGGTTAGGGAAGGTTTTAATAGTCACAGTGGGTATAACATCTCCTATACACTTCCTTATAAACTCGCTCACCGAGTCAGTGTATACATCAATGTTGTTATCTGAGGCTACCCGGAACATATCCCAGTCCACGTGATCGAAGCAATCTTGAAGCGTTGAATCCGATTGGTCAGACCAGTGTTGGATAGACCTAAGCATGGGCGCTTCCTGTTTTAGTTTCTGACTATAGGAGGGGAGCCTCAAACACCAAGTTAGGCATACCTTAATTTAAAATAGGCCATCATCACTGTCAATTGTGAATGATAATTCTTCACGTTTTACCAGCTAAATGTCCAAACTGCATGCCAATCATTTGATCTCAATCAGTTGTATGTGAATATGCATTTAGATCTTGAATTACTGTTTCATGAGAGAATTAAAGCAGATGGTGTTTACAAACTATTAGCCTTTCTTGTATGCATATTTTGTTTAAAACAAATCATATATCCTGCCTAGTGGCGTGTGCTGTTGAGTTTTGGCTGTATTCATCTTTTTTTGTTGGACTATTCAGATTCAAAACGATTGAGGATGTTGTCGTGTTTCGGACTTCTTTAATGTGATGACAAGTTATTTTATCAAATCGATTACCTCTGAACTGCCGACCGCCGCTGAAGACTCTGGGCTGCAGGCCGCCGCTGAAGACTCTGGGCTGCAGACCGTCGCTGAAGACTCGGGGCTGCAGACCGTCGCTGAAGACTCCGGACTGGAGAGCGTCTCTGTAGGTTCCGGACTGAGGACCTTCGCTGCAGGCTCCGTGCCATAGATCATCACTACTGGTTCTGCGCCATGGATCATCACTGGAGGCTCCGGGCCATGGATTATCACTGGAGGCTTCGTGCCATGGATCATCCCTACAGGCTCTGGGCCATGGATCATCACTGGAGGCTTCGTGCCATGGATCATCCCTACAGACTCCGGGCCATGGATCATCAAATCAAATCAAATCAAATGTATTTATATAGCCCTTCGTACATCAGCTGATATCTCAAAGTGCTGTACAGAAACCCAGCCTAAAACCCCAAACAGCAAGCAATGCATGTGAAAGAAGCACGGTGGCTAGGAAAAACTCCCTAGGAAAAACTCCCTAGAAAGGCCAAAAACCTAGGAAGAAACCTAGAGAGGAACCAGGCTATGAGGGGTGGCCAGTCCTCTTCTGGCTGTACAGGGTGGATATTATAACAGAACATGGTCAAGATGTTAAAATGTTCATAAATGACCAGCATGGTCAAATAATAATAATCATAGTAGTTGTCGAGGGTGCAACAAGCACGTCCGGTGAACAGGTCAGGGTTCCATAGCCGCAGGCAGAACAGTTGAAACTGGAGCAGCAGCACGGCCAGGTGGACTGGGGACAGCAAGGAGTCATCATACCAGGTAGTCCTGAGGCATGGTCCTAGGGCTCAGGTCCTCCGAGAGAAAGACAGAAAGAGAGAAAGAGAGAATTAGAGAGAGCAAATTTAAATTCACACAGGACACCGGATAAGACAAGAGAAATACTCCAGATGTAACAGACTGACCCTAGCCCCCCGACACATAAACTACTGCAGCATAAATACTGGAGGCTGAGACAGGAGGGATCAGAAGACACTGTGGCCCCATCCGATGATACCCCCGGACAGGGCCAAACAGGCAGGATATAACCCCACCCACTTTGCCAAAGCACAGCCCCCACACCACTAGCCCCCACACCACCATCATCACTGGAGGCTTCGTGCCATGGATTATCACTGGAGGCTTCGGACCATTGATCATCACTGGAGGCTTCCTACGGGGAGCTGGAACCGGTCTCACCAGACTGGGGAGACGCACAGGAGACTGGGTGCGCAGAGCAGGCACAGGGCACACTGGGCCGTGAAGGCGCACCGGAGGTCTGGAGCTCAGGGCTGGCACAACCCGTCCTGGCTCGATGTTGACTTTAGTCCGGCAAGGGCGGAGCGCTGGTACAGGACAAACTGGGCTGTGCTGGTGAATGAGGGGTACCGTGCGTAGAGCAGGCGCAGGATAACCTGGGCCGAAGAGACGCACTGGAGACCAGATACGTTGAGCCAGTGCACTTCTCCCTGGCTGCCGGTCTTCTCCCTGGCAACACAGTGCGTATCACCGCATACCACGGTGCTTGCTCGGTCACTCGCTCCCCACGGTAAGCACGGGGAGTTGGCTCAGGTCTTAAACCCGCCTTAGCCAATCTCCCCGTGTGCCCCCCCCCCCCCCAATTATTTTTTGACGCTGCCTCTCGGGCTTCCGTTGTTGCTTTCTTGCCTGTTCACCCCAGTATCGCCGTTCAGCTTTCGCTGCCTTGATCTCCCATTGCGGACGGCGATACTCCCCAGGCCTTGTCCAGGGTCCTGCCCCATCCAGGATCTCCTCCCAGGTCCAGTCATCCTGCCCGTGCTGCTTGGTCTTCTTGTGGTGGGTAGTTCTGTCAAGGGAGTCAAAATGAGTAGACCAAGGTGCAGCGTGGAATATGTTCATCTTGTCATTTAATGCAAAAAATGAACACTTTACAAATTAAACAGAAATGACAGCCGACAGTTCCGTCAGGTACTTACAACTAAACAGAAAACAACTACCCACAAACCCAAAGGAAAAACAGGCTGCCTAAGTATGGTTCCTAATCAGAGACAACGATAGACAGCTGCCTCTGGTTAGAAACCATACTCGGACCAACACAAAGAAATACAACACATAGAATGCCCACCCCACACCCTGACCTAACCACATAGAGAAACAAACCCTCTCTCTCAGGTCAGGGCGTGACACATGGCAAGAAATGATTATTGATGCCATTTGTTTTGGAGATGGTAAAGTCCACTGGGCTTTTAGGACCAGTGTGGTACACCTCAGTAATGTCTAGGGGTCAGTCTGCTCCTTTCTGTTCTCATAGGGGAGTTTACAACTATATTTGTTTTCTGCTCTGGCAGCCTTGTACGGTGCTGCACGTAATCTCACCCCCCACCGGCCTAGATGAGGCTCATCATGTGTCTGGGATAGTATTCCCCCACTTTGTGTCTCGGGACCCCCCCACCAGCGGGTGGTGTTGGCATCCGAGGCACAAACAAAAAGGTCAGATCCTATGTACGAGTTGTCTGTGACCGCATTATGAGAATGGCTGTAACCTTTTAACCAAATCTCCTGGTGTTTATGCTTCAAAACACTCAGTGGCTGTTGAGGCCTGTCAGTCACCACAGCATCCGCGTGTGGCAACCTCTCAGTACCTGCGAACTGAAACGAGGATATCTGTCTGTGATATCGCAAAGTGTTTCACCAGTGGGAGTCATAGGGTCAGTTGCTGGACTGACGCCATCAGTCCCCCACAAAGCGGAAGATGTATCATCGGAAGCAGAGTACACTCTGCTCATCAACGTTTTTCTTGCTGAGACTGCCGAAGCGCTTGCGGAAGTGTCCGAAGGGCAAGAGAAGTTCCTCTCAACTATAGTATTGCACAACTTCAAGAAGGAGGGAAGTTGCTCATTCACAGAGACTGCTGGCTCGAAATCATGAAAATAATGGTCAATCAGGTTTTCTGATGGAATGTGTTGAGATATCGTAATATCTCCTTGGATCGGATTCTGCACCAAGGTTTCGAAACGTCTTTTTCCCAAGGGATGCTTTCAACAGATACCCCTCGTGATTGACTGTGTTGCAGCTAGCATTAGGGGAAGACAGTGTGGCTTGTAGTAAAACCACTACAGACTCCCTCAACACCAATTCTCTATGACCTCCAGGCATTGACCTGAAAATTACCTAAATACATCAGACTGAACAAGTTGTAGTCTACAAGGATACTTGGCTTTCTTCCCTTGACATGAACGCTTGTGTAAGCATAAACACACAGGTACAATGGAACATTCAATTAGGATTCATGCCAGGATCACTTAAGGGTCCGAGCAAAACCCCAGCCTGGGTAAAATTGAAACTTTACGCTTGGGCCTTTGATCCTACAGCTACCGTACTCACCAGTTTATCCCCAGAAATCCATAGGCCATCCCTTTAGACTGCCCAAAATCGAATGCCTTACAGCTGTAGACATATCATGTAGTTATCAACTTAGGATAGTGCCCTAAGCAACACACACTTTTGTTAATGCTTTTATTCATTTTCATTGACACTTAGGAAGTGATAGAGCCATAAACAACTTCCCCATACAACCATCAGTTAGTACAACAATGCTGCTCATTTGGGAGGAAAAGTAATTATATTTTTCATGAGTGTGTGTGCATTGTTAACATCTGCCTAAGTTACTGCCCAGATATTCCAGTCTGGATGAACAGACAACAGGTCCGGAATGGCTATCCCCATCCTAGACATCCCCTGGCCATTCCTGTAGTGCTTTGCAGCTTCCAGAAAACCTACCAAGGTAGACCACCAGAGGGGGACCGCAACAGCGATCACCAACTGGACATCCACTGCCCAGCCTTGGAGCGGCCTGCTTCATTTGCAGAAACCCTACCCAGGTCAACCACCAGAGGGGGACCACAACGATGGTCCACAACCAGGACAACCCATGGTCATTTTTATGTTGGTTTGCAACTTGCAGGATAATCGCAAGATCGAACCCAACAAAGGGGGACTGTCATGGCGTTACCCTGTTAGGTGAGGTTTATGACCCCCCCATAAATACCTTTCCCCCTTTTCTCTCCACTCTACAGAATGGACTCTTGGAAAGCCCTTTGTTAACATAGAGAGAGTATGGTAAGATCAACATGTTGGGAATGGAACAATATTTCTGTAATCCAACCAGTTGAAAGTATCTGTTGGTAGTTAAAGAATATGATGTCAGATCAGTTGTTGTCTAGGGCATTATTACTGATCACAGAACAACATAAATTATATCTTGTAAGTCTACACATTCTAGTTATCAGATTCATATAGAATTGTTGTGCAATTTAAATGTTTAAATATTAAACTATTTGTGAAAAGATTAAATGTAATTTTAAGTTAACTCTCCTCACTCAGTGGCCATGCCAAAGTGAACAGACATTGGTTGAGAACTATGAAACACGCCCTTCTCTTCCCCACTACAAAAGGCCGTTGATGGAAGTCAGGACGGGTGTCCATATGTTTAAAAGGGCTCATTTCAACATGGAGGTGATGATCACCATACTGGAAGGATGAATTTCTACTAGACCAGCCAGAATTCAGTGCGAGCTGATTATGGCAAAATGGTATGAACTTTGTACTCTTATTCACTAAAGAAGAAGTGATACATCCTAGAAGTCGAGTTACCAGCTGCAGCTGTAAACGTACATGGCCTAGGAAAGGACAGACAATCCTATGAGAAGACAGGGTACTTCAATGTATCCGCTCTACAACACTACAACCAGAAAGATTCTGCAAAGCACAAGGGTGATCTCTGCTGGGCAAACCATCGAAGCGCAGCACAGTGTAAATAAATATCTTGCATTTTCCTTTTCCGAATGGGTGGTTATTAGAATGCATAAGATTCTGTATTTATGGTAGCATAGCTTCTCAAGGTCCAATAGAGACCCAATCACCCATTGTCCCTCAGTCTTCCCGCTCTTTCATTCAAACCCAACCCCCTTTCTTTGTGTAACCAGCCATCATATCGGTTTTGTCCGCTAGGGACTTTTTCTTTTATGACATGATTAGTAATCGATGTATGATCCATCATGTGTATATGTAATTCTGTGTGATTATTTAGGTATTTAGTAAATAAATAATTAAGCCAATTTATGTATTGCTGATTCAACTTCTTAGCCAGGGTTCGTGAAGAATTTTACAATGTTCAGATGAGACTGAATAAGGTGATGATTAATAATTGACTGCTATTGATGAAAATATAAATAGATCTTTAAGAGTTTATTCAGAAGACAGCAGCTCTATAAACACTCTTCCGTGGTGCCCCAGATTATTAACGAGTTAATTGTTGCATGGTTTAATTCAATCACGTAATCAAACGTTAGGTAATTGATTTGATAAAATAGCCTGTCATATAATTGAATCAGTCAGAGACACGACAATGTGTTTTTGGTGTAACATATCATAGGTCTACTATGCTACATATGCTATTACAGTGAGGGAAAAAAGTATTTGATCCCCTGCTGATTTTGTACGTTTGCCCACTAACAAAGAAATGATCAGTCTATAATTTTAATGGTAGGTTTATTTGAACAGTGAGAGACAGAATAACAACAACAAAAATCCTTAAAAACGCATTTCAAAAATGTTATAAATTGATTTGCATTTTAATGAGGGAAATAAGTATTTGACCCCCTCTCATTCAGAAAGATTTCTGGCTCCCAGGTGTCTTTTATACAGGTAACGAGCTGAGATAAGGAGCACACTCTTAAAGGGAGTGCTCCTAATCTAAGTTTGTTACCTGTATAAATCAGATTCCAAACTCTCCACCATGGCCAAGACCAAAGAGCTCTCCAAGGATGTCAGGAACAAGATTGTAGACCTACACAAGGCTGGAATGGGCTACAAGACCATCGCCAAGCAGCTTGGTGAGAAGGTGACAACAGTTGGTGCGATATTTCGCAAATGGAAGAAACACAAAAGAACTGTCAATCTCCCTCGGCCTGGGGCTCCATGCAAGCTCTCACCTCGTGGAGTTGCAATGATCATGAGAACGGTGAGGAATCAGCCCAGAACTACACGGGAGACTCTTGTCAATGATCTCAAGGCAGCTGGGACCATAGTCACCAAGAGAACAATTGGTAACACACTACGCCGTGAAGGACTGAAATCCTGCAGTGCCCGCAAGGTCCCCCTGCTCAAGAATACATATACATGCCCGTCTGAAGTTTGCCAATGAACATCTAAATGATTCAGAGGACAACTGGGTTAAAGTGTTGTGGTCAGATGAGACCAAAATGGAGCTCTTTGGCATCAACTGAACTTGCTGTGTTTGGAGGAGGAGGAATGCTGCCTATGACCCCAAGAACACCATTCCCACCGTCAAACATGGAGGTGGGAACATTATGCTTTGGGGGTGTTTTTCTGCTAAGGGGACAGGGCAACTTCACCTCATCAAAGGGATGATGGACGGGGCCATGTACCATCAAATCTTGGGTGAGAACCTCCTTCCCTCAGCCAGGGCATTGAAAATGGGTCGTGGATGGGTATTCCAGCATGACAATGACCCAAAACACACGGGCCAAGGCAACAAAGGAGTGGCTCAAAAAGAAGCACATTAAGGTCCTGGAGTGGCCTAGCCAGTCTCCAGACCTTAATCCCATAGAAAATCTGTGGAGGGAGCTGAAGGTTCGAGTTGCCAAATGTCAGCCTCGAAACCTTAATGACTTGGAGAAGATCTGCAAAGAGGAGTGGGACAAAATCCCTCCTGAGATATGTGCAAACCTGGTGGCCAACTACAAGAAACGTCTGACCTCTGTGATTGCCAACAAGGGTTTTGCCACCAAGTACTAAGTAATGTTTTGCAGAGGGGTCAAATACTTATTTCCATCATTAAAATGCCAATCATTTTCTAACGTTTTTTACATGTGTTTTTCTGGATTTTTTTTTTGTTATTCTGTCTCTCACTGTTCATAAAAACCTACCATTAAAATCATAGACTGATCATTTCTTTGTCAGTTGGCAAACATACAAAATCAGCAGGGGATCAAATACTTTTTTCCCTCACTGTATATTTGGTTATGTTATGTAAAACACTAATTAATCATTGTGTAATCTTGCTGACATTGACTCAGCTTGATCTAACTTTACTAAAAGAGTACGAAGAACGAGTGACTTTGACTTTTCTTTATTCATTCTTGCTCACAGTTTACACAAACTGTAGGAATGCATCATTTACATAATCCAACATTGCATACAAAATAGCACGATAAACCACTTAGAATAGATAACACATGGCAAACATAACACAAACACTTAAATAGATAATAAGCTACAGAACATTTCTTCTCTTTATGGGAAAACTATTGTGTAAAAAAATTATTTAAAAAAAGATGACTTTGAATACTTCTAAGAGCTACAACGAGTTCTTTAGCCTATCTACAGCTCCTGCCGACATAGTTAAGTTTAACTTTGTAATGAGTGCACTGCGGGGTGTTTTGGGAAATGGGGGTGACATCTTCGGCCGTTACCTTCAGATGCATCATTAAAACATGCTAAACCTAAGTTCTATCACTATTGGAAAACAGCCCTGGTCCGTTCAATGTACATGTGTAACACTCTTACCAGACACACGGCATGTAACCTCCTGCCGCTGCTCCTCAGAAGCAAACCAAGGAAATGAAAAGGGAAAAAGCTCAAAAGCTTTGTTGGACATAGTCACAACCGTAGGGTCTAATCCCGCATTAGACCACAATGTTACCTTAGAGTCGCCAAGGGCAACCTTCATACAGGAGGTTTGAACGAATAATGCGTGGAGATCTCCCAAACTTTTAGCTGAGGCCAAAGCCACGAACAGGGTGTTCTTGTAAGAGAGGATATTCAGATACACAGACTCCATCGGTTCAACAGGGGCCTCACACAGCATGTCCAAAGCCTAATCTTAAGTGGGCGCAATAGGTTTAGAAACCGGCTTGAGATGGTGCACACCTTTTGAAAATCGCACCACCAGGGGATGAGCCCCTGGAGTGGCACCATCAATTCCCACATGACACGTTGAAATAGCTGCCATGTACACCTACAGGGTGGAGAATGAATGGCCCTGCCTGAAAAGCCCCTGTAGGAATATTTTAATATCCACCAGAGAGCTATGAAAAGTAACAATTATTTTATTTTGGCACCCAAGCTCGAATGCCCGCCACTTATACCCATACAACACACTCGTGGAGGGTGCCCTTACGGACTGTATAGTAGCAATATCGTTCTGAGGTAAACACCTTGCCATCAGACTGAACCTTTCAGGGGCCAAGCCCATAGACTCCAAATCTCCGGACGCAGGTGCTACACCTGCCCAAGTACCTGGCACAACAGGTCCCTGTGCAATGGGAGTTGCCATGGGTCCCCGCCTAAAATGCGCATGATCTCCGTAAACCAAGGTCGTTTGGGCCAACAGGGTGCCACCAGGATCAACAACGCACCCTCCCAACACACCCTTTCCAGCACGGGCTAAATTGGGCCCACCCGTAAAGGAGGGTCCGATGCAACTGGCGTGTAAGAGTATCCGTTCCTAATAGAGCACTCAGAACATTTCCCATGTCTGGGAGACCCCCGAGAACTTTAGTGAAAGTGCGAGGCGAGAGGGAAAGCCCAAAAGGGAGGACCAGAACTCGTAGACTACTACAAGTCTCAAAATGGACTGTCAGGAACTTCCTGTGAGGGGGGTATATGGCCACATTAAAGTATGCATTCTTTAGGTCAATGGAGATGGCCCAATCGCACGGGTGAACTGACTTTAACAACCGGCTGTTTGGCTGTTTGTGAGTAATCTGAATTGGAAGACCCTGATGTGCTTGTTTAGGACACTCAGGTCTAAAAAGGGATGCAAAGTCCCACCGCTTCTTGGAGTCAGGAAAAAACGGCTATACCAGTCGTCCTGGGCCTCTGACCTGAGAATCACTCGTGGGGACATTTAGTGAATTGTAGCCTGTACCCCGACGTCACTGTTTGCATAAGCCAGGGCAACACTGTGCATGTGCACCATTGGTTGACACAGACAGTGAGTCTCCCGTAAAGTGTCATCTGAAGGGGCGGAATGCCACCTTGTGAACTGGGAGAATTTGGCAATTTTTTTAATGCATTTTATATTTCCACTATTCTCGACAACTGAGTGTCTGACTGTGGGGAAGGGACTATTTTTATTCACCTAAAATGTAGAGGACACAACACTCTTGACACCTGTGAACACTGTGGAACTTGGGGTAGAAACAATGTTGAAGTGCCAACGTTTGCTTGAAGCCCGGTCCACTCTGGGTTCGAGGGCTTAGGCTACAAGTGACGTGCCCCGAATGGCAGTGCCACTTGGGGGTAATGCTGTCACAGAGAACATATGGGGAGTGGACCGTGCCACCTCCCCTTTCATCACGCTAGGTGTGCGAGGGCTACTGCCTCCTCCGCCCCACATTGGGACTGACTTTCACGTCACCCTTGGTAGTAAAACGGAGCCTGTACCAAGTAGACTGTCTCTAGTCATGAGGAAAAGGACAAGCAGGAGCAGACTTGGGGGTGGACCCAGTAGCCGGGGCAGCCTTTTTTTGCCACCAGGCCTCTGTATGTAGACACTCTAAAAGATGATGCGGCCGCATTAACAAAGGTCCTCCTAAGAAGGAAGACTTCCAGCGCAAGGTCCTGCTTTTTTTAATCCTTAAAACGAGACTACATAGACTTCAGGGCCGAGCCGATCAACCCCTTGGACAACTGCCTTTCTCTCTCCGGCACCTGCTACAAAGTCATCCAAAGATGCTGCTGTGCCACCATGGTAGACCCCACGCTTCTCCAGAGCACCGAGACATGTGCAAAAGACCAAATCATCCATAGCACAAATCTTATCTAGGAGCTCTGCGTGGGGCTCCCAGCAGCCAGTGTGGTGGCCAGGTCAGCCAACTGCTCAGTCTGGTAAAGCTGCAGCATTGTGACCGTGTTCAGTGACCAGGCCACCACCCACTGGGCCCAGTACACCTTGTCAAGCTGCGCCACCGAAAAATGGGCAACCTGACAAAACTATTTCACCGAATAAATAATCTGCCTCCACCTTCCATTCTATTGACAAACGTACAATCACTGGAGAACTAAGCACGCACCCCTGAGGGACCCCCGTATTGAGGGTCAGCGTTGTTGCCGTATGTGTTGTTGCCTATCCTCAGCACCTGGGGGTGGCCCGTCAGGAAGTCCAGGATCCAGTTGCAGAGGGAGATGTTTAATCCTAGGGTCCTTAGCTTAGTGATGAGCTTGGAGGGCACAATGGTGTTGAACGCTGAGCTGTAGTCAATGAACAGCATTCTCAAGTAGGTGAACTTTTGTCCAAGTGGGAAAGGGCAGCATGGAGTGCAAGATTGCGTCATCTGTGGATCTGTTGGGGCGGTATGCGTTTGGGAGTAGGTCCAGGGTGTCTGCGATAATGGTGTTGATGTGAGCCATGACCAGCCTTTCAAAGCATTTCATGGCTACATATGTGAGTGCTTTAGGGCGATGGTCATTTAAACAGATTACCTTGGCGTTCTTGGGGACAGGGACTATGGTGGTCTGCTTGAAATATGTACAGTGCCTTCAGAAAGTATTCATATCCCTTGACTTATTCCACATTTTGTTGTGTTAACAGCCTGAATTCAAAATGAATTAACATTTCTTTTTTTCTCATACCCTTCTACACACAATACCCCAAAATGACAAAGTGAAAACATGTTTTTTTGCAAATCTATTGAAAATGAAATACAGAGATATCTCAATGACAGGTATTCACACCCTTGAGTCAATACTTTGTAGAAGCACCTTTGGGTAAGTTTCTGAGAGCGTTCAACACCTGGATTGTGCAACATTTGTCCAATATTCTTTTCGAAATTCTTCAAGCTCTGTCAAAATGGTTGTTGATCATTGCTGGACAACCATTTTCAGATCTTGCCATAGATTTTCAAGTAGATTTAAGTCAGAACTGTAACTCGGCCACTCAGGAACATTCACTGTCTTCTTGGTAAGCAACTCCAGTGTGGATTTGGCCTTGTTTTTTAGGATATTGTCCTGCTGAAAGGGAATTAATTTGCCAGTGTCTGGTGGAAAACAGACTGAACCAGTTTTTCCTCTAGGATGTTGCCTGTGCTTAGCTCCATTCCATTTATTTTTTATATCCTGAAAAACTCCCTAGTCCTTAATGATTACAAGCATATGATGCCTGATGCAGCCAGCACTATGCCTGAAAATATGGAGAGTGGTACTCAGTAATGTGTTGTATTGGATTTGCCCCGAACATAAAAGTTTGTATTCAGGACAAAAAGTGAATTGCTTATTTATGTCTTAAAGGGAAAGTGTTGTATTTTGAGATGGTCTAGAATAAGCTAAGTAGACAGATAGAGCATAGCATAATTTGTCTGATTCTCTGTAATAATGGTATGGAAATAATAATTACTTTTATTTTGTAAAGTGGTTTCTTGAATCAAACACAACATTTTCTGTCACATAATTGTCTGAAGGACAAGCCCTGCATGTTTATTTTCAGTCTCATGGAATGTCAGTCATTTGACACCACACATTGTCTGCTACTGTAGGTTGAATGATAGAACCACTATTTCAATGTTAAAACATTTTTCGCCATTGTTTTTTGTTGTTGTTGGTAGGCCTACATTTTGATCAAATAGCCACAGTAGCCTACTTGGTCACTGTTAAAACTGTAACTTAGAGCGGGTACAGCCTCAGTGTTCACAGTAATCACGCACCAGAAGTTGCACAGAATTTTCACAACATTCAAGTTTGCACTCAGCAGACCTCAGATGTGCTCAGCTGCAAAAAAATAATTGAGAGAACATTGCCTATGATAGCCATTAAACTCTGTAACTGTTTTAAAGGCACAAATTGGGCTGAAATCCGTGAGTCGTTTCCTTCCTCTCCCACAACTGAGTTAGGAAGGATGCCTGTATCATTGTAGTGACTGGGTGTATTGGTAAACCATTCAAATCTTAATTAATAACTTCACCATGCTCAAAGGGATATTCAGTGTCTGCTTTTTTTTAACCATCCACCAATAGGTGGCCTTCTTTGCAAGTTGTTGGAAACCCTCCCTGGTCTTTGTGGTTGAATCTGTATTTGAAAGTCACTGCTCGACTGAGGGACCTTACAGATAACTATGTGTGGGGTACAGAGATGAGGTAGATGTAAAAAAGTGAGTCCATGCAACTTATGTGACCTGTTTTTCTCCTGAACTTATTTTGGCTTGCCATAACAAACAGGTTGAATACTTATTGACTCAAGACGTTTCAGTGTTGTGTGTAGGTCAGTGACAAAAAATTTCAATTGAATACATTTTAAATTCAGGCTGTAACACAACAATATTTTTTCAAGTCAAGGGGTATGAATATTTTCTGAAGGCACTATAGGTATTACAGACTGGGTCAGGGAGAGGTTGAAAATGTCAGTGAAGACACTTGCCAGCTGTACAGCGCATGCTCCGAGTACGTGTCCTGGTAATCCAAATCCATCTGGCCCTGCGGCCTTGTAAATGTTAACCTGTTTAAAACTTCTTTGGGATAGGGGGCGGTATTCTGACATCCGGATGAAAAGTGTGCCCAAAGTAAATGGCCTGCTACTCAGGCCCAGAAGCTAGGATATGCATATAATTTGTATATTTGGATAGAAAACACTCTAAAGTTGTGAGTATAACAGAACTTATTTGGCAGGCGAAACCCCGAGGACAAACCATCCAGGAAAAATATTATTTGAGTTCACTGTGTTTTCAATTAGTTTTCTATGGGAAAGTAGATTTATGAGGCACCAGGTTGCAGTTCCTATGGCTTCCATTAGATATCAACAGTCTTTAGAAATTGGTTGATGTTTGTCCTTTGAGAAATGAAGAAGTACAGCTATTCAGAATGAGTGTCAAGCCAAGTGGACTCTTTTGTTTGGGGCGCACGACCTGGAGCTCGCTCCAGGTTGATTTTATCCGCTATTGAACACAGTATGTTCCGTCTTAAATTTTATCAATTATTTACGTTTTAGGATACCTAAGGTTGGATTAGGAAAGTTGTTTGAAATGTTTGGACCAAGTTTACAGGTAACTTATTAGATAATTTGTAGTCATGTTGGGCGAGTTGGAACCGGTGTATTTCTGAATCAAGCGTGCCAAATAAATTGACATTTTGGGGATATAAACAAGGAATTTATTGAACAAAAGCACCATTTGTGATGTTTCTGGGACATATTGGAGTGCCAACAGAAGAAGATCTTCAAAGGTAAGGGATGAATTATATCGTTATTTCTGACTTTTGTGTCACCACCTGCCTGGTTGAAAATGATTGTTATGCATTTGTATGAAGGGGCGCTGTCCTCAGATAATCGCATGGTATGCTTTCGCCGTAAAGCCTTTTTGAAATATGACACTGCGGCTGGATTAACAAGAAGTTAAGCTTTATTTTGACATATTGCATGTGTATTTTCAAGAATGTTAAATATTAACAATTCTGTAGTTTGAATTTGGCGCCCCCTGCACTTTCACTGGATGTTGGTCAGGTGGGACGCTACCGTCCCACCTAGCTTAGAGAGGTCTTACACACATCGGCTACTGAGAGCGTGATCACACAGACGTCTGTAACAGCTGGTGTTCTCATGCATAGTTCAGTGTTGCTAGACTCGAAGTGCGCACAGAAGGTATTTAGCTCATCAGGTAGGCATGCGTCACTCTACAGCTTGTGGCTGGGTTTCCCGTTGGTAATCCTTGATAGTTTGCAAGCCCTGCCACATTCAACAAGCGTCAGAGGGGGTGTAGTAGGATTCCATTTTGGTTCTGTATTGACAACTGTTTGTCAGAGAACATAGCAGGATTTCTTTCTTTCTACTTTCTGCTTTCTGTTTCTGAGTTTTGCTTGTAAGCAGGAATCAGGTTATGATCAGATTTGCCAAATGGTATGTGAGGGAGAGCTTTGTATGCATCTCTGTGTGAAGTAAAGGTGATATAGAGTTGTTTTACCTTTACTTGCATAGGTGACATGCTGGTAGAAATTTGTGAAAACAGATTTCAATCTTCCTGCATTAAAGTCACCAGCCACTAAGAGTGCTGCCTCTGGGTATATTTTCTTGTTTGCTTATGGCCCTATACAGCTCGTTGAGTGTGGTCTTAGTGCCAGCATTGGTTTGTAGTGGTAAATAGATAGCTCCAAAAAATATACAGTGCATTCTAAAAGTATTCAGACCCCTTCACTTTTCCTACATTTTGTCACGTTATAGCCTTATTCTAAAGTAGATTACATTGGGGGGTTTTCTCATCAATCTACACACAATACCCCATAATGACAAAACAAAAACAGGTTTTTAGAACTTTTTGTAAATGGCACATTTACATAAATATTCAGACCCTTTACTCAGTACTTTGTCAAAGCACCTTTGGCAGCGATTACAGCCTTGAGTCTTCTTGGGTATGACGCTACAAGCTTGGCACACCTGTATTTGGGGAGTTTCTCATATTCTTCTCTGCAGATCCTCTCAAACTCTGTCAGGTTGGACAGAGCTTGACTAGTCTCCCAGTCCCTGCCGCTGAAAAACATCGCCATAGCATGATGCTGCCAACACCATGCTTCACCGTAGGGATGGTATTGGCCTGGTGTACTTCTTGTTCACCCACAACTGTGTGGCCGCACACGACTCCAACACCATCATTGTGTTTTTTTTAATGGCCTGTTTGAGAGAGAGCGAATAAACTTAGTTTGGACATCGTAAAGGCATATTTGCCGATTCTGAAAAGATATAGCTAGCTAACAACATCCTTTTCCATGTGGAAAAGATGGGCAGAGATTTGCTAGCTACGATAGCTACTTAGCTGGGATTTTCTACAAGGAATCTGCCTCCTGGATTCCACCTGGCGATTTGTTCACCGTTTGCTATGGCCTGTCTCCCCCTGTCTGGTATAGGTACCCCCGCGACACTCTCCCTTTCTCCCGAGCTTTCACTCGCCTCCAGCACAGATGCACTGTTGAGGCGAGTGACTGAACTTACAATGGCTAGCACCAAGTTGTTATATTTTTTGCTTGTGCTTTATGCTATTTGCCTCATGACTCGTTGACTATGAACTTGCTTGTTTACGCAACCGTGGGATAGCCTATGTTTGTTCCCACACTCGGGACTCTGACTATCTCCTAGTTACACGGACTCTTGGCCTCTCATCCTATTCTAACTCTCGCCGGCTTTGTATTCATGTTACCTGATGAAATTGCTGTACAATATGATATTGTTGCCATCTAATGAACATTCAAATGTTCTAAATCAACACTGCAGAGATCTCCCTGTCCTCTGCCGTGCCGTAATTGTATTACTGCTGATTATATCTGGAAATATGCATGTACACCCTGTCCCAGCTACTGTTGCTAGCCCCAATTCTAATTTGTGCTCTGATATCGGCTTCACTGATTTCTGCTCTCGTAAAAGCCTGGGTTTTCTGCACATTAACACTAGAAGCTTATTACCTAAAATTGATCAATTGAAAGTGTGGGTTCAAAGTTACAATCCAGATGTGTTGGTCCTTACTGAGACGTGGTTAAGAAAGAGTGTTTTGGAACTCTGAAGTTAACCTTTCTGGTTATAACCTTTTTTGGCAAGACAGATCTTCCAAAGGTGGTGGAGTGGCAATCTTTACCAAGGAACACCTTGGTACCTTCAGTTGTCTCCACCAAGTCTGTCCCCAAACAATTTGATTTTCTGGTTTTACGCATTAAACTTTCAAATAACCCTCTGTTGACTGTTGCTGGGTGTTATCGGCCACCATCCGCACCAGCCTGTACCCTTAATGCCCTAAACTCTCTCCTGGCCCCTTACACTAAGTCTGAATTTGTGCTGCTACGTGACCTAAACTGGAACATGCTTAAACCACCTGACAATGTCCTAAAGCAATGGGACTCCCTAAATCTTTCTCAGATTATTACCAATCCCACAATGTATGACTCTAAACACCCAGAAAATGATACTCTCCTTGATGTTATCCTTACAAATAATCCTGATAGGTATCAGTTTGGTGTTTTCACTGATCACAGAGCCTGTGTTCGTAATGGCTGCTCAGTGAAACAACCTGTCCTGACTTGTCACAGACGCTTGCTAAACAAATTATCAAGCCTTCCTTCATGATCTGGCCTCTGTAAATTGGTAAAGAATCAGCTTGATTCTGTCTGTCGAAGACGCTTGGACCTTATTTGTTTTATTTTCAATGGTATCGTTAACAAATACATGCCCATAAAGAAAATGAGAATTAAAATCAGGTTCAGCCCCTGGTTCAACCGTGAACTGGCAGAGTTACCAGAGTTACTCCAGTCCAAGTTAGTTACTTTAAGGAGCAGTTCACTCTCTATGGGTCTGTTACGTTCACCAGTTTCTGTGTTGTAGTTTGTGTATTTGTGAGTGTGTGTTTCAGGAAATGGCTTCCTGAAATTCTCCCCAAGAAGCTGATTGGTTGGCCCCCATTGATGATTGGAGAGCTGACCCCGCCCCCTCATCAGGACGCAGCTGTCTTCAATTACAGACTCCTTCTGAAGCGATATAAGCCAGTGTTCTGTTGCTCAGAAGAGAGATGATTGCTGAGAGAGGAGGCGGATGGCTCAGGGTTATATCATGTTGGTTGTTGCTAACAGAGATGGTTATGTTCTGTTGTTGCTGAGAGAGCGCTGATTTGATGTCCTGTCTTGGTTGTGGCTCAGAGACAGGTTTTAAGTATTTTTGTAGCTGCTGATTTGAGGTATTTGTGTGTGCTAATAGAACTGTGTTTTTGATTCTTGAAATTGTTGAATTACATTTGGATAATTGTTTCATTTGTTCCCAGGGGGGAAGGGGAAGGCACCTAGGGAGTGCTTAGGCAAGAGGCCCGCGAGCATACATAACCCGTAGTAGTTTACTGTCTATGCACACTAGGTAAGACCTGGGTGGACCATCCCCTGTATTTTGGTTAGTGCACCAGGTGGTGCTAGATGGGTAAGTCGTGGGTAGGCAGGTAAGGTGGGAGAGGGGGCTTTGATATTTACTTTTTGCTTTGGTTCCATCCAGCCCCTTTTCCCCAAAATTACCATGCGACAGAATAAATTCCCTGTAAAAAGGTAATTCTCTGCCTTTTGTCATCCTTACTCCCACCTACAGTCCCATACCTCTTTCACACCACGGAGAGTTGAGTTGTAGCAGGGTGTTGCGTTCCCTCTTAGAGGAGTGCGTAACAGGGTCTAACCCCAAGAAGTTTTGGAAAATGTTTAAAAACTTGAAGAATAAACCCTCACAGCTGCCAATGTCCCTTTAATGTTGATGATGTGGTTGTTACTGACAAGGAGCACATGGCTGAGCTCATTGGCGAAAATCTGATATCAACTTTGGAGGGGACAATTACATGACATTTTCTCAAGAGCAATTCCTGAGGGGGACACCAAAAGTAGTGCCGTAACACAGCCTACATTGTAATATGGTAAATGTATATTGAGGAACCAAAGAAATAAGGTGTTTGCCGTACACCTAACTACCGGTACCCAAAACTACACAACTAATCACAACAGCAATACCATTGCCTTTAACAAATCTTAGTTCAGTCACCAGTTTAAGTTTATAGTGGGGGTATCCATGGCATTTTCCAATTATGTTCCTATTTTACAAGTAAAACAAATTTAGAACCTTTCATAATGTTGCCAAACAAAGACTCAACAAACTTACCTGAGACTCCTTGTCTCTGCCAGTCTGTCTCTGCATATCTGTCCCCAACTCTGCTGTCTGTGTGCCATCTGTTGCCTGCTCTGCCTAATGACATCATTGTGAAACATTTCCATTAGAATTTCATTTCTTTCTTATGAACATTTTATCAACTAGTCTTTGAGATATTAGGCTACTAGGGTTCTTACTATGCGTTTTGGTGTATTGAAAAATACTCTGATGTCCGTCTTTTATTTTTCTGCCATTTTTCTACCTGGCTGGCTGGGTACACACACAGTGTGTAGGTTATTTACAGTAGGAGATGGGCTTCTATCATATTCAATCATTCTATTTGTGCTTCGATCTAAAAGGTAGCTAGCAAATGTGAAACGGATTAAAATGACGAGTTGACAGCTGTATGAGTTCACCATTTACACAACATATGCTGCAACCTTTTGTAATTTTAATAGTGTGTTTCATATTGGCTGGCTTCCAACAATAGCTGAATTTGCAAAGCTAGCGAGCACCAATTCAGTTTCAGTGGTGTTTGCTATAATCTTTGCTACCCGGGTTAAATAAAGGTGAAATAAAATAAATAAAAGTTCACTTGCGACAATTTAGCTTTTGCAACGAGACCATTAAATATATTTAAGACAATGGTAGAAGAGAGTGTAGTTCAGTTTGGATTTCAGTTTATCGCTAACCTTATCACAGGGACTTTGAAGCACTAACTTACATCATCTGCATGCTGATTCCATCTTTGACGACGCCACATAAATGGAATAGGTACTAGCTAGCTTAATAGTTAATATTTGCGCGCTAGCTCTGCATATTCAGCTAGTGTGTGTGTGCGCGATTGACTGGATTAACCTCACGTCAGTTACGTGCATTGAGTGCCTTTCAGACAGTAGATACGACCTCTCTGTTACCTAGCAAGCTAAGGAACTGGCAGTGGATCAAACCATTGTGAGGCAAAGGGTGGGGGGATCACAATCTTTTGAAACTTAAAAACGCGCTATTAAGTGTCTATAATCAGCACAATTTCTTTCATTGCGTATTATTAATATTATTTAAATTACATAGTTATGTTTCAGTGATATATTGGGGGGGACAAATCATATTTTTCCCAGGATGGGGGGGTCGTGTGCCCCCCGTCCCCCCCGGGATTTCCGCCCCTGGCTGAGCTCTTTACTCACCACTTCATAAAGTCAGAATTCCTATTTGACCCATTCTAATGTGACTATCCCTGATGCTCCTCCCTATTTTTCCCCTGCACCGCTACAAAGTTTTCCCCTGCAGGTGGTCACTGAGTCCGAGGTGCTATAGGAGCTCCTTAAACTTGACCCCGAACAAACATCTGGTTTAGACCCTTTCTTCTTTAAGGTTGTTGCCCCTATCATCGCCAAGCCGATCTCTTGACCTTTTTACCTGTCTCTCCTCTCTGGGGAGGTTCCCATTGCTTGGAAGGCAGCCATGATATGTCCTTTATTTAAAGGGGAAGATCAAGCTGATCCCAACTGTTATAGGCCCATTTCTATTTTGCACTGTATCAAATATGTTGGAAAAACTTCAAATCAGCTGACTGTCTTTCTTGATGTCTATAGTATGATATCTGGTTCCCACTCAGGTTATGGATGTGGCACTGCAACGTTAAAGGTCCTAAATTATGTCACCATTGCCCTTGATTCTAAGCAATGTTGTGCTGCTGTTTTTATTGACTTGGCCAAAGCTTTTGATACGGTAGACCATTGCTTTCTTGTGGGCCAGCTAAGGCGTATTGGTGTCTGTGAGGGTCTTTGGTCTGGTTTGCTAACTACCTCGGAGTGCAGTGTATAAAGTCAGAACATCTGCTGTCTCAGCCACTGCCTGTCACCAAGGGAGTACCCCCAAGGCTCGATCCTAGGGTCCCACGCTCTTCTCAATTTACATCAACAACATAGGTCAAGCAGTAGGAAGCTCTCTCATCCATTTATATGCAGATGATAGTCTTATACTCAGCCGGCCCCTCCCTGGATTTTGTGTTAAATGCTCTACAACAAAGCTTAACCTTGTCTTGAACACCTCTAAAACAAAGGTCATGTGGTTTGGTAAGAAGGATTCCCCTCTCCCCACTGGTGTGATTACTATCTCTGAGGGTTTAGAGCTTGAGGTAGTCACCTCATTCAAGTACTTGGGAGTATGGCTAGACGATACACTGTTCTTCTCTCAGCACATATCAAAGCTGGAGGCTAAGGTTAAATCTAGACTTGGTTTCCGCTATCGTAATTGCACCTCTTTCACCATAGTTGCTGTCATGACGTGCCCTGGGGGTATCATAGGCGCCCCCCTCTCGCTCTCTCTCCACAGTTTTATGACTTAACGACAGGTCCTAAATTCCTGGAAGGAACCCTCTCCTCCTTCGAACATGCATTATTGAGAGGGAACAAAGCACTAGAGTTATCCAAACTCCTAATCCCCAAAATGGGAGAATTAAACAATCTCTACTTTTGAGAATGTGGGAATGGTCTGTGGACACCTAAGGACGAATGTTTCAATTGGTGATCTCATTAAGGACAGGAAACACACACAACGGTATCTCTTAAAGTGTACATTTCCCAGCTGTCAGGTTTACATCTAAATATTGTGAAACGTATGTAATTAAACATGAAACTATTTGTGAAAAGATGCAACGTGATGCTAACCTTCTAAATGAGAGTATGGATTTTCATATCAAGATTAACTAGTCAGTGGCCACACCCATGTGAGCATAGACATTACATCGGCACCATGGAACCACCCTTTTCTACTGAAATGTATAAAACCACCCGTGACTAAATTTACATTTCATGCCAAAGAGACCCATGGTAAGCCAGACATCTCAAATGTTTAAGACCACGCAAACCACGGTGTAAGCTAAGGCTGCAAATGGTTAAACGCTGACATCGATCACTACAAAATAAGAGCAAATCTTAGACGTGTAATTACTAGTCTGCAGCTAGAAATTACATAAGTCTAGAACGAGAATACCGACAACCAGCGAAGCAGCTATTCTATTAGAACATTTCCGAATGGTACTCTGAAGTATCCATCCTACCACCTACAACCACGAAAGACATCGTGACTTCTGGGAAAGTGAACCAGAGACTGATGAACCCTACAGGATGATCAAGGATTCCAACAAAGAAGACAACGACATACGGGCGTAAATATATAAATTGCAGTTATTCTCGAATGAGTGGCCGTTCATGTGCAAAGGATTAGCATTTAAATGAATATAATTATAGACTGTGTGTAGTGAATCCATTTTGTCTTTCCCGCTCTCTCAGTCCCCACCCCTTTCCGTTTGTCTACCAAGCCGTCATATCGGCTTAGCCCACTAGGGACCTTTCTATCATTGTTAGTAACCAATATCTACTGTTTGTTTATGTATTTCTGTGATTATTTAGTTAGTAAATAAATTATTAAGCCAATTTGTATATTGCTGATTCATTATGGAAACTAGGGTTCGTGCAGATAACCAAGAATTTTACAACGTTCAGATGAGACTGATGGAAGGTAGCCTAGTGGTTAGAGTGTTGGGCCAGTAACTGAAAGGTTGCTAGATCAAATCCCCAAGCTGACAAGGTAAAAATCTGTCCTTCTGCCCCCGAACAAGGCAGTTAACCCCTGCCTGGCTGCATTGTAAATAAGAATTTGTTCTTAACTGACATGACTGAAATGTAAGAGATCTCTAAGAGTTTTATTTATTTAATAAATTTTTTGTATTATTTATTACAAAAAACACAAGGAAGGGGTAACATTAAAGTATTAGAACATGAAGGACAAACAATACAGCATCAAGACACTATCAAACGTATCAGTCTTTCCGCAACAGAGCCATCCTTATGTGTGAGGGTGCGTGTTCATGATAGCGATATAAAATATATGTCATAGTTTCCTTTTTCATGATCACAATCTTGTGAAACCCGAACCCTCCAAGATCCCCCCCACAGTTCCCCAATAGCTGTCAACCATTCGAGACCCCTCCCACAGTCCCCCCAGAAGAAAAAAAATACAATTAATTCCATTCCCCACCCCCAAGAATCCCCAAATGCACCAACAACCAAGAGAATGAACTAAAGAGAAAAAAGGAAAAGACAGAAGAAAACAGCAAACAACAATGCAAAAATGTTTTTAACTAAATAATACATTTAAAACAAAGGACATCAAGGACAACTGAAATCATAACAGCAATGCCTACTTTATATGTTTGTGTGCATGTCTGGCACTATTACATGTATTTGTGTGTTGTATGTGTTTATTTGAATGAGAGTGTGTATATGCATGTGTACAAACACCTGCACGGCATCAGCCTCAGGCAAACCGGTATTAGTTGTAAAAACACTGCCACTTAGTGTCATTCAAATGTACTTTTATTATGTTTTATTTAGACTTTTTTTTCCTTTATCTTTTGACCATCATTCTCTCTCTCACACAGCAACTCCACTCCCACTTGTCTCCAACTCCACATACCAACCCTCAGCTTCCCTCAGCCCATCCCATCTATCTCTGCTGGCCACCCACTTAGTGTATCTTTGCAACACATATCTTTCAACTATGCTATGATGTTTAACGTACAATTTCAATCTATCTAATCGAATAGAATCTACAGATTGCGTGTTAAAGATAAATACTTTTACTAAGAGTATTAGTATATTAGTAATTGACTGACCCAGTCTCTCCAGATCTCCTAACAGTACTATTTCTAGGGTCAATTTTAGATCAATGCTATGCATTTTCAGCCATTCCTGAACCTGAGACCAGAAACAGGCTACCTGAGGGCAATAAATAATGTTATAAGGTTATAAATAATGATTTTTAATTGAAATAATATTTGTGTCCTTCATACATTGCTTTTGTCAAATAATCCTCAATTTGCAGCAATTACAGCCTTGCAGACCTTTGGCATTCTAGTTGTCAATTTGTTGAGGTAATCTGAAGAGATTTCCCCCCATGCTTTGAGGGCATCCTCCCACAAGTTGGATTGGCTTGATGGGCGCTTCTACGTACCATACGGTCAAGCTGCTCCCACAACAGCTCAATAGGTTGAGATCCGGTGACTGTGCTGGGCACCCCATTATAGACAGAATATCAGCTTCTTCCCTAAATTGTTCTTGCATAGTTTGGAGCTGTGCTTTGGGTCATTGTCCTGTTGTAGGAGGAAATTGGCTCCAACTAAGTGCCATCGACAGGGTATGGCATGGCCTTGCAAAATGGAGTGATAGACTTCCTTCTTCAATATCCCTTTTACCCTGTACAAATCTCCCACTTTGCCACCACGAAAGCACCCCCAGACCATCACATTGCCTCATGCTTCACAGATGGCGTCAAGCACTCCTCCAGCAGCTTTTTCTTTTTCTGCTTCTCACGAATGTTCTTCTTTGAACACCACAAACTGTTCATAAAACTTTTTTTCCAATCTTCCTCTGTCCAGTGTACAGTGAGGGGAAAAAAGTATTTGATCCCCTGCTGATTTTGTACGTTTGCCAACTGACAAAGAAATGATCAGTCTATAATTTTAATGGTAGGTTTATTTGAACAGTGAGAGACAGAATAACAACAACAAAAAATCCAGAAAAACGCATGTCAAAAATGTTATAAATTGATTTGCATTTTAATGAGGGAAATAAGTATTTGACCCCTCTGCAAAACATTACTTAGTACTTGGTGGCAAAACCCTTGTTGGCAATCACAGAGGTCAGATGTTTCTTGTAGTTGGCCACCAGGTTTGCATACATCTCAGGAGGGATTTTGTCCCACTCCTCTTTGCAGATCTTCTCCAAGTCATTAAGGTTTCGAGGCTAACGTTTGGCAACTCGAACCTTCAGCTCCCTCCACAGATTTTCTATGGGATTAAGGTCTGGAGACTGGCTAGGCCACTCCAGGACCTTAATGTGCATCTTCTTGAGCCACTCCTTTGTTGCCTTGGCCGTGTGTTTTGATTCATTGTCATGCTGGAATACCCATCCACGACCCATTTTCAATGCCCTGGCTGAGGGAAGGAGGTTCTCACCCAAGATTTGATGGCACATGGCCCCGTCCATCGTCCCTTTGATGCGGTGAAGTTGTCATGTCCCCTTAGCAGAAAAACACCCCCAAAGCATAATGTTCCCACCTCCATGTTTGACGGTGGGAATGGTGTTCTTGGGGTCATAGGCAGCATTCCTCCTCCTCCAAACACGGCAAGTTCAGTTGATGCCAAAGAGCTCCATTTTGGTCTCATCTGACCACAACACTTTCACCCAGTTGTCCTCTGAATCATTCAGATGTTCATTGGTAAACTTCAGACGGGCATGTATATGTGCTTTCTTGAGCAGGGGGACCTTGCGGGCGCTGCAGGATTTCAGTCCTTCACGGCGTAGTGTGTTACCAATTGTTTTCTTGGTGACTATGGTCCCAGCTGCCTTGAGATCATTGACAAGATCCTCCCGTGTAGTTCTGGGCTGATTCCTCACCATTCTCATGATCATTGCAACTCCACGAGGTGAGATCTTGCATGGAGCCCCAGGCCGAGGGAGATTGACAGTTATTTTGTGTTTCTTCCATTTGCGAATAATCGCACCAACTGTTGTCACCTTTTCACCAAGCAGCTTGCCGATGGTCTTGTAGCCCATTCCAGCCTTGTGTAGGTCTACAATCTTGTCCCTGACATCCTTGGAGAGCTTTTTGGTCTTGGCCATGGTGGAGAGTTTGGAATCTGATTGATTGCTTCTGTGGACAGGTGTCTTTTATACAGGTAACAAGCTGAGATTAGGAGCACTCCCTTTAAGAGTGTGCTCCTAATCTCAGCTCGTTACCTGTATAAAAGACACCTGGGAGCCAGAAATCTTCAAATAAATAAACCTACCATTAAAATTATAGACTGATCATTTCTTTGTCAGTGGGCAAACGTACAAAATCAGCAGGGGATCAAATACTTTTTCCCCTCACTGTATGTGTTCTTTTGCCCATCTTAATCTTTTATTTTTATTGGCCAGTCTGAGATATGGCTTTTTCTTTGCAACTCTGCCTAGAAGGCCAGAGTAGCTTATTCACTGTTGACGTTGAGACTGGTGATTTGCGGGGTACTATTTAATAAAGCTGCCAGTTGAGGACTTGTGAGGCATCTGTTTCTCAAACTAGACACTCTAATGTACTTGTCCTCTTGCTCAGTTGTGCACCGAGGCCTCCAACTCCTCTTTCTATTCTGATTAGAGCCAGTTTGCGCTGTTCTGTGAAGGGAGTAGTACACAGCGCTGTACGAGATCTTCAGTTTCTTGGCAATTTCGCGCATGGAATAGCCTTCATTTCTCAGAACAAGAATAGACTGACGAGTTTCAGAAGAAAGGTCTTTGTTTCTGGCCATTTTCAACCTGTAATCGAATCCACAAATTCTGATGCTCCAGATTCTCAACTAGTCTAAAGAAGGACAGTTTTATTGCTTCTTTAATCAGAACAACAGTTTTCAGCTGTGCTAACATCATTGCAAAAAGGGTTTTCTAATGATCAATTAGCCTTTTAAAATGATAAATTTGGATTAGCTAACACAACGTGCCATTGGAACACAGGAGTGATGGTTGCTAACAATGGGCCTCTGTACGCCTATGTAGATATTCCATTAAAAATCAGCCGTTTCCAGCTACAATGGTCATTTACAACATTAACAATGTCTGCACTGTATTTCTGATCAATTTGATGTTATTTTAAAGAACAAAAAAATTGCTTTTCTTTCCAAAACAATGACATTTCTAAGTGACCCCAATCTTTTGAACGGTAGTGTATGTACATATTAAAATCAACAAACTACGTTTTAAGTGATAATATGCATTGGTCTGAGGTCAAAAAAGAAAGGAAATTCACGAGCACCGCTATGCCTCTTCCACACATGCTCTACAACGGTTTTCCAGCACACAGCTTGATCTACTATAGTAGCTATTTTGGTATTGTACTTCAAACTACAGTATGTGTAGGCAGGTTGCTTAGGATTCAAACCTTCTCAAACAGCCTAATTCATACTCTTAGAGGAGGTGCTTTTACAATAATTCCTCGGCGTACACATCACTGACAAACTGAAATGGTCCACCCACACAGAAATGGTCATAATAAGATCCTTTTTGGTCAGTCGGTTCCCAACATAACAACAGGTGGTGGTGGTTTGTTGGACACAGTAGCTCAGATAGATAGAGCCTGTCTGCATTCCTGATTTCTGTAACAATTAGCTTACCTGTGTAATATTGACAGAAGCTATATTCTGTTTGTACTTGTATTTCTTTTTGCAATAAAGATGGTGATGCAACAATAATACACATTTACAGTAGGCCTACGTCTAAAAATGCATACAACCAAATGATATATGTATATACTGTTTATACACAGTCAGTATCTGTTAACATGAAGAGACAAAATTGTATGTCACTCTTCTCAGGATATTGAATGAATCCATATCTGGCCATAGGAAATGTCCATGTGTGGTATTCGGCATAATCCCAATATCATATATGTCTATAAGACACATCTGTATTCAGAATTTGTCAGGATATGGTGCATATCCACAAAACTCAAAATATGCATTGGAAATGGTCTGTATTCTGTATAATATGAAAAATGTGTCATGTAAAGAGATATCCCCTAATAAGGACCCTTTTTGATAGCTCCATGTGATCCGACCACGAACCCAGATCCATAATGTTAGCGCACACAAACGATGAAGCTCTTCAATATGCTGTCATAAACGCAGGCAGGAAATGGCCTTCATTATCTTCCTTCCAGTGGATTTTATGTGTCAGTCAAAGCTAATTTGTATTGTAGAGAATAACAATTCATCCATGGAGGCTTTAAAGAATCTATGGTCAAATGCTTGAAGTGCTTTAATTGTCTCTCATGCTGGTTTCTCTGCATTTTTAGACACTATAAGAACACTGTGTTAGCCTTCCCATTATACTGCCCCTTACACTTTGAGAATCTAACAGACTACCTGTTGGTGTTGTTGTTAGGGTCCCCAAGAGACTCATACAATACATTATCATCATAATGCTCTTTCTGTTGCAGACATTTTAAACTGCAGCTACAGTAGTATCTGCTTTACATGTAAGACAGGCACACCTAGTGCAGGTTCTGGAAAGGATGAGAAGATAATGTAGAAACAAAAGAAAATGTATGCTAACACATTGGTGAAAACCTTTTATTTTAATATTTCAAACATCAAATGAATGTCAAGCAACATAAATATGTTTAGTAAGAAAAAGCTATATCCACTCATTGGAATTGATTACATGGATACTCAATAGTCTTTATGCAGTTATGTTGGGCATCGGTCAACGGACATAATCTCAGTCTGAAATTTACAGAGACTACATACCGTAGGTGCAAGCAAATAAAGCAATCAATAACAGCTAGAAAGCAACGCAATTCCTGAAATAATCATCAAGCAATACATTCATGTTTTGCTGTTTTTCACAGAAAGGGAATAAATATTGATTTACATGAAATTACATACAATTTCTAAGTTGAAGGACAGCTGTGCGACATATGTACATTCAATTATTTGACAAGGAGGAATACACATGGGGAAGTGTTGACATAAACAATAAATTAAGGGGCAGGACTAGGTGGTTATGAATACATAACTGCAGTTCACATAAGTCAATATCACAAAGGTTAATATGGGATAATCAATCATTAGAGTTAATTATCAAGTGCAACCAAGTCTCTCATGTACATACCCCTAAATCAGTTGTTTTCAGATAAATGTTTATGCTATTAGGATTTATGCTGCTTCAATAACAAGTTCACATATCACCTCATGAAATATTTACTTATCCAATTGTGCACAACGTATCATTTGCTCATTAGTCAAATCCACCTCCTGACAGAGGGCATCATATCCACTACACATTAAACCAGACATGGGACCAAGTCACAATTTAGGAAGTCCTAAGCAAATCTTAACCTTCAGAGTCTCAAGTCAAGTTTCAAGTAATAATGGGAAAATCTCAAGTCAGGTCACAAGTTCCAGAGATCAGGTCAAGTCACAAGTCCCTAATTTGGGGTTTTGAGTCAATAGTTAAATGGATTCTTCAGGATTTTGGCAATGAGGCATTGTATCTACTTCCCCAGAGTCAGATGAACTTGTGGATATAATTTGTGTCTTTGTGTGGAGTTTGAAGGAAGTTGCTAACTGGCATCATAGATTTAAAAAAAAATCTTTGCTGGCACTAGTGCAATTGCTAACTAGCATTTAGCAGATACCAATAGACTTCCAGTCATTGCGCTAACGCTAGTTAGCATTGGCTCACAAAACTACCTCTAACTTACTTCCTACTGGAAAATTGTATCCACGAGTGCATGTGACTCTGGGGAGGTAGATTGCCAAAATCCCAAAGTATCTATTTTTATACCAATTTTATACCAATTTGTTTTATACCAATTTCAAAGCAATTTTTTAAATCAGGATATTTACTGTTTTCCTTACACTAGACCTACTAGTATAGTACATAGGCCTAGATATTAAACTTCACAGATCATGAACTTAATGTTTTTTGTATCATCATTACTAATAGAAAGGACATCCAAATGATGATGTACAGCTAGTGTTGATAGTACAGCTACAGTTTGACTTACATTATGAAATCTCCAATTACAATAAAGTGTTGTTGTTTTTCCCCTACCCACTGTATGCACATTGAGAGTTCTGTGGATGGCTGAGAATAAACATTCACAGAAACTCAAGCTCAGAGCTCATATTTTCAAGCGACAAGCATTGAAAATATAGGACAGTGCTCTATTTTTCCCGATGCCTTTCTGCACTTGCTGGTGCAGCGGCGCTAGACAGAACAGAATTTAACGGTCATTTCCCATATAACCCAATACGATTCTCCACTTTGAGCAATGGAATTGCCATGAATGTTCACTGTGTACAAAACATTAGGAACATATTCCTAATATTGAGTTGCACCCCCTTTTGCCCTCAGAACATCCTCAATTCGTCAGGGCATGGACTCTACAAGGTGTTGAAAGCGTTCCACAGGGATGCTGGCCATGTTGACTCCAATGCTTCCCACAGTTGTATCCAGTTGGCTGGATGTCCTTTGGGTGGTGGACCATTCTTGATACACACGGGAAACTGTTGAGTGTGAAAAACCCAGCAGCATTGCAGTTCTTGACACACTCAAACCGCTGCATCTACTACCATACCCTGTTCAAAGGCACTTAAATATTTTGTGTTGCCCATTCACCCTCTGAATGGCACACATACACAATCCATGTCTCAATTGTCTCAAGGCTTAAAAATACTTATTTAACCTGTCTCTTTTCCTTCATCTACATTGAACAGGTGACATCTATAAGGGATCATAGCTTTCTCCTGGATCCACCTGGTCAGTCTATGTCATGAAAAGAGCTTTTGTACACTCAGTGTATGTTCACGGTGTAATAACAGAATTTAACAGGAAAGGAAGTGTTTATTCTTTTTGTCAAGTCTAAGTGGCAAAATTGCGACCCAAGTAGTACTGGAGTCCAAGTCACGTGATTTGAGTCTACATCTCTGCAGTAAATATTAAATATGATTAAAAAGCCGTAGCAGTGAAGTCAGAGTCTACCACGCATGAATGTTTACTTGTCAGTGTTGTGATCTCTGTGTTCCCAGTTGGAGATAACAGGGGAGTGAGGGAGTTGTGGTCACTGGGCCTGGCCTGGGTTTTAGGAACTGGGCCCGAGGGGACCAGCAGGATCTTGGCGGAGGGTGTGGAGTCTTTTCCAGCGGTGGTGTCTTCTGTATGGGTGCAGACGAGATCCCAGAAGCATTCCCGGAAGCGTGTGGAGAGCAGGTTATAGATAACGGGGTTGACTGCAGAGCTGAGGTAGAAGAGGATGCCTGAAAGGAGGTGCACACACTGGTACACAGCTTGGTTGAGGTCTGTCCAGACAGACCACTGCATGATGCAGCTCCACAGGAGCCGGTCAATGTGGAAAGGTGCCCAGCAGATGGCAAACACCAGCACGACCACAGCTACATTACAACAGACAGTGAAAATAGGAGTAAGACAGTAAGGGGGAAGTGAGACAGAGGGAGGATGAATTAAGTGATGTGTAGAGAGAGAGAAAAGGGGGCAACAACAGTCAGGGTGGGAATCCTGTTCGCTGTTCCCTGCAAAACTTGGTCCTCATGAAACTGAGACATTGTACTCATATAACTAGGGCTGGCACAATTAACGTGTAATCGTGTAACCGATGACTATGGATGAAAGCTGTCATGAAAATAAAATAACAGCCATAAATGTAAAAAAAAAAAAGAAAAAAGAAAGTGGTTTGCTTTTTGATTTTGGAGAATTAATCGCTGAATGAAAACTGGACGGCTGGGAATTTGTGCGGTTGAGTTGAGCAAGTTAGGTCTCCCAAAAATATTTTCAGTTAGAGGTTTGATGATACTTCCAACTAGGCACAATACATAATTTCAATGTGGAAATGTGGGTAATATTTGGTTGAGACGTTGATCAATGAGATTTCAACCTTTAGTCATCCATTCAAAAAGACAACCAGAAGTTTGTTGAATTCCCAATGTGTTCGATATGAGGTCCTAAACATAATTTCAATATGAGGTCCTAAACATAATTTCAATACGAGGTCCTAAACATAGCATGAAAGTGCATCCTTGTAGCTGTGTGGGCTAATATAGTCAAAATGTTTGCCTTTGGGTAAGTTGAGCCAGTGGTCGAGCCAATGGTAAGTAGAGAAAATGTAAGTGTTTTCTTCTCAGGTGTAATGCAAGGCTTTATCGCTGGGATGAGAGGTAACAACAGGGCCTGGCCTATGTTAAAAGTGTTTTAAAAAAGTGCAAACGTGTTTGTTAGGTGTTAAGCCTGTTAAAGTATGCTTAAAATTATTAAAAGACAAAAAGGGATTGTGTTAAATTGTGTTTGGGAAATAAAGATAGACATGGTTTTAAAAAGTTAGTGGTAATATTTAATTCAGCAAAGAAATTTGGCGGTTTAACTTACCCTGTCCCACGGCTCAACTTACTCCATACCCGGGAGTAAGTTGTGACAAGAGACCATGTTTTTTGGACAAGCTATGTTTTCAAAACTGCAATGTTTACTTGAATTCTGATTATTTCCAGGGGTACACAACATCCTGAAATATATGTAGATATCTTTGTTATAAAGAATACTAGATTTCCTTTGAAAGAGTGATACTGATTGTAAAAAATGGCTGAATTTATCCCACTCTCCCCTACTAAGAAATATTCAATGATAAAATATATATATATTTTTATTATTATTGTGCCTCAGAGAAAGACATTTTGTTCAACAAGTATTTATTTTTTTCACCAAAAATATCGGGGTCAAAATTATTGCCACCCCTGTTTTCAATACCTTTAAATACCTTACCTTGCTATCAGGGGCATCATTTGGGTATGGTAGGGTATGGCAGTTGCTAAACCCTACCTCAAAATCAAAAATGTAAAGTTAGAAAAAAAAAGTAGATTCAAATCAATCAATCCCAATTAAAATGCGATTTCAGATCAGCATATTAATTGGTTGGCTTTAGGATCATGAGCATAGCTCAGAGAGCAGCTGCCAGCCTGCTGCCTTTTTCTCTCACTTTTAGAAAGCAGAGACAGTGCCAATTTGATTTGCCGGTCAGCCTTTTAGGCAGTGTGCCGATTGCTTTGACTGAATGTAATGTTGGCATTTGAGCTCGGCCTTGTAAGTCGTGTTGTAATCTGATAGCCACAGGTTAATTGAATTGGGAATTGGGAGGTGGGGGAGCCCTCCTTTTTGGTTACCATTTCGAAGTCAAAATATATTTTATTGCTATTAAAATATAGGTTGTGAAATCTGTAGGCCTTTGCCCAGTAGGCTAGTGAAATTATGGTTTCATGTATTGGTATGGAAATAAACACAACTGAACACCTTGCTATTTAGAGCACTTCCCCAAAATACATGTCCTGTTTTTCGCTTCAAAGACAATAACAATTGTTAGCAATAAGAAATGTGCATTGTCATACAGTGACAGAATGATAATTGAGATAATGCAAATCATTAATAATTACTTATTTGGGGTAAATGTTGTTACCCTCCTGCTGTAGGCCTTCATCATCATTCTCTGCCTGCATCCCTAATCCTTACCTGTAGCCTACCTGCCTCTGGTACAATGCATTTCCACCTCTCACTATCATACTTGCTTGACCATTTACCTGAATTAAAATTAGATAGTCTAACAGATCTTGCTGGCTACCCCACTTTGTCATATCCTACTTTTAGCTGAACTGACACCACTGTGTGTAAGGATAACGGCACTGAGCAAGAATACATTGGGAGGGATCTTAGGCCATTCCTCCATACAGAATCTTTTCAGATCCTTAATTTCCTTTGTCTGGGCTTATGGGGTGCCCTCTTCAACTCAAACCATAGGCTTCCAATGGGGTTCAAGTTTGGAGACTGAGTTGGCCATTGCACAATGTTGATTTTGTGGTCAATTAACCATTTCTTTGTAGATGTTGATATGTGCTTGGGGTTATTGTCTTGATGGAAGATCCAAGTTTCAGCCTCCCGGCAGAGGTAACAAGGTTTTTGGCTAAATTGTCCTGGTACTGGTTAAAGTTCATGATGCCATTGACCTGAACAAGTTCCCCAGGACCAGTGGACGAAACTAGCCCCATAACATCAAAGATCCACCACCATAATTTACAATATGTATGGGGTTATTTTTTACATATGATTCCTTTTTTCGACGCCAAACCCACCACTGGAGTACGTGGCCAAAGAGCTCTATTTTCATGTCATCCAACAAATGTAAACACCTGGATTTTGCTAAACGGCATTGTCGCTTGGATTGGAGCCAGTGCTATGGTCAGATGACATGAAAATAGAGCTCTTTGGCCACGTACACAAAGGGTGAGCATACAATATACCTCAATATAGCTCAGTATTTGTATTATTCATTTTATAGAGTCTTTTTTGCTCTTCTTTATCAAGGGTGCCAATAATGTTGGACCTGACTGTATATTTGGACGGGAGCTAAAATCCAGTTATAATACAACTAAAAGTACACTGTGTGTGTTCTTATTGCTTTGGCTGAACTGCTTTCAGTGAGGAAAGATTGCTTTGGTACCCCGCTAAAGTGATTTTAGTTGAAAAAGTCACCTTCCCATGTGGACCATTGCCGCCAGGAGCGGAGGAGACGAGAAAATGTGAGTCATAAATTGTGTTTTTTTGTTGTTCCTTTTGCTATTCAAAAGATCATAACGGTGACCACGGTCACTTGGCTGACCAATTTTTGTGGAATGAACAGCTGACTGAAGAGGGGACAGCCAAGCATTCGTGCGGTTCAGTTTGTTTCCGTGGTAACATGGACTCTTTACAACGTGATGAAACTTTGTTGCACCTTGCTGAAACAAGCAAGGTGCTGTAGCAAACAAATCATTGGTTGCCTAGGCAATGCCCCCCTTCCTGCGGAAACAGCACATACCTTATCACAAACTAACGTTTCACTGTGGTTACGTGGGTCGTACTGGGGTACAGATGTAAAAATCCCTCCCCAATTTTTTTTTTACAGTTGAAAGTCTAAGTTATGTTTACCGTAGTAGTGATGCTTGTGACTGTGACAATGGTTAGACATGGAAATGGGATGCAAAACTCACCAAGCATCTTGGTGACTTGTCTCCTGCGCACTCGCTCCACATGGATTCTCCAGCTGATGTTAGCACTACAGTTCTCCCGCATCGTCCCCCGGGAGAGGTGTCGCTCCCTGCCCAGCTTGATGCCAATCCCAAGGTACAGCCCGCTGATCACCGTCACGGGAACAATGTAGAAGCATGCGGTGGTGATCAGAATCACCAGGTTGTAGATCCACGGGGAACCTATCAAACTGCATATGGCTGACTCTGCCACCTTCTCCGGGAGATTCAAGTAGTAAATGCCATGTAGGGAGGTGTTAGGGATGGCACAGACCAGGGACAACACCCATACAGCACTGATGACACGCTTGGCATGCTTGTTGGTGGCAACATAGCGTGTTTTTAGTGGATGGACTACTGCGATATACCTCTCCACACTCAGCACTGTCACATTGAGGATGGAGGCGAAGCAGACAGTCTCGAAGAGGAAGATCTTGAAGTAGCAGACTCCCTCTCCGAAGGGGAAGGGGTAGTTCTGCCACAGGTCGTAGATCTCCAGGGGCATCCCGAAGAAGAGCACCAGGAGGTCTGACACAGCCAGGCTGAACAGGTACAGGTTGGTGGGGGTGCACATCTTCTTGTGTTTGGATATCACTGTGCATGTGAGCAGGTTGCCAGACACGCCCAGGAGGAAGATGAGCAGGTAAACCAGGGAGATAGGGAGAAAGACGGGGGAGCGCTTCGGCCCTAGAACTTCCAGTAGTCTGTCCTCAATGGATTTGGTTCCAGTGTCATTTCCTGTAACATTTAGCAATGTGATGTTACAGAACATGCCATTCTGTTCTGAGATGTTGGAAAGGGAATCCAGGCAGTACTTCTCCATTTCAGAGTAGGGGCTTGTAGTAAGTGGGAGAAGAGAGGACAGGATCACTGGTAATGTCGGCACATCGTTTGCATATGTCTGAGAGACTTCATTCCATACCGATAGAAATATAACACCTAGAGAAACACAGCAACCATTTATATTACAGTATATTACTTTCTGCAAAATAATTTATTGCTAGTAATCCTAATTCTACATGAGGTGATGTAAAAGCTTTCAAATGATGACTGAGACATCTCAGTAAAGCGTCACAAGAGATTTCTGTTTTGCATGATTGTCTTGACTTAAGGCCATAAATTCAATTACATTTTTATGTTGGTGGTATGAAACTTTGAAATAAATCAATGTAGAACTCAGTTATATGTTCAACGCTGTGCTGTAATGCATGGAGGCACTCATTACCTGATATTATACAATGAAGGGGTAGTACAATCAATTTCACCAAGCTCAGTTTATTGATAGTCTGGGCTTTTGTCATGCATAACAGTAACATCTGCTTTCTGCTGTCAGTTACGTTGCTGAATCACAGCTGTGCAGCTTGGGTAAATACAGGGCTGATCAGATTCAACTAGTTATAACTGTCAATTATGAATTAACATCAGAAAAACACACTTTGCCTCTTATTGTAATAGTACGTTGGTAGATTCACCCGTGTGTATAACATGAATTCTGTAGAATATCTTGTGTGTATACCATGAATGCTGTAGAATATCTTGTGTATCCACAATTTTCATGTTTGTCACATTTATCTACTGCATTCTGTTCTGTGCAGAAACATGTCACTATATATGCGAAAGTATGTGGACACCCCTTCAAATTAGTGGATTTGGCTATTTCAGCCACACTCATTGCTGACAAGTGTATAAAATCGAGCACACAGCCAAGCAATCTCCATAGACAAACATTGGCAGTCGAATGGCCTTAATGAAGAGCTCGGTGAATTTCGATGTGGCACCATCATAGGATGCCACCTTTCCAACACGTCAGTTTGTCAAATTTATGCCCTACTAGAGCTGCCCAGTTCAACTGAAAGTGCTGTTATTGTAAAGTGAAAACGTCTAGGAGCAACAACACCTCAGCCACGAAGTGATAGGCCACACAAGCTCACAGAATGGGACTGCCGTCTGTCCTCAGTTACAACACTCACTACCGAGTTCCAAATTGCCTCTGAAAGCAACGTCAGCACAAGAACTGTTCGTCGGGAGCTTTATGAAATGGGTTTCCATGGCCGAGCAGCCGCACACAAGCCGCACACAAGATCACCATTCGCAATGCCAAGCGTCGGCTGGAGTGATGTAAAGCTCATCCCCATTAGACTCTGGAACAGTGGAAACGCGTTCTCTGGAGTGTTGAATCTAGCAGTCCGACGGACTTATCTGGGTTTGGCGGATGCCAGGAGATCGATACTTGCCCCAATGCAGGGTGCCAACTGTAAAGTTTGGTGGAGGAGGAATAATGGTCTGGGGCTGTTTTTCCTGATCCGGGTAGGCCCCTTAGTTCCAGTGAAGGGAAATCTTAACACTACAGCATACTAAACATTCTAAACGATTCTGTGCTTCCAACTTTGTGGCAACAGTTTGGGGAAGGAACTTTCCTGTTTCAGTATGACATTGCCCCAATAAACAAAGCAAGGTCCATACAGATATCATTTGTTGAGATCGGTGTGAAACAGTGGAGGCTGCTGAGGGGAGGAAGGCTCATAATAATGTCCAGAATGGAGTCAATGGAATGGTATCAAACACATGTTTTTGGGGGTTTTCATGTGTTTGATATCATTCCATTCACTCCATTCTGGGAGTAGTGGAAAAGTACTCAATTGTCATCCTTCAATAAAAGTAAAGATACCTTAATAGAAAATGACTCAATTAAAAGTGAAATTGACCCAGTAAAATACTAATTGAGTAAAAGTATTTGGTTTTAAATATACTTAAGTAGCAAAAGTAAATGCAATTGCTCAAATATACTTACGTAGCAAAAGTACAAGTACAAGTATACATAATTTCAAATTCCTTATATGAAGCAAAGCAGATGGCCACATTTTCTAACATTATTTATGGATAGCCAGTTGCAAGCTCCAACTCTCAGACATCATTTACAAACGAAGCATGTGTTTAGTGAGTCTGCCTGATCAGAGGCAGTAGGGATGACCAGGGATGTTCTCTTGATAAGTGTGTGAATTAGACCATTTTATAAGTACTTTTGGGTGTCAGGGAAAATGTATTGATCATTTTCTTTAGGAATGTGGTGAAGTAATATAAGAATATTAATAGTAAAGTACAGATACCCTAAAAAAAACTACTGAAGAAGTACTTTAAAGTATTTTTACTTAAGTACTTTACACAACTGTATTCTGGCCATTATTATGAGCCGTCCTCCCTTCAGCAGCCTCCACTGGTGTGGAAGAACTTGACTGGCCAGCACAGAGCCCTGACCTCAACCCCATCAAACACCTTTGTGATGAATTGGAATGCCGACTGCGAGCCAGGCCTAATCACCCAACATTAATGCCCGACCTCACTAATGCTCTTGTGGCTGAATTGAAGCAGGTCCCCGCAGCAATGTTCCAACATCTAGTGGAAATCCTTCCCATAAGAATGGAGGCTGTTATAGCAGCAAAGAGGTGTTCAACTCCATACTAAGGCCCATGATTTTGGAATGAGATGTTCGACGAGCAGGTGCCTACATACTGTTTGTCATGTAGTGTATGTGAATGATGTTAGCTAATTAAAATAAAAAGCATTCTTCATTATATCTTATTGCTTACTTATTGAACTTAATTCGAATGAACGGTTGTTAATTGTTGGCTCAGAAAAAGCAACCAACTTTGTTCAAGACTACCATTACTGTATAATGTAATTTGAGAAATGTTTGTAGCTCAGTAGAATTTTAACACTCACCTTTGATGCCTGTTCAGAGCTGCTAAAGATTGCTCTCAGAGAAAATGAAGTCCCTCTTCAAAAAGTCTGGACATTCTTTTAAGAAATTGCAGGTGGTGAATTGAAATGAGATAAGTCATCCCCTGCAAGAAAACTTGAGTGAAGGCGTCGATAAGGAGATGTGCCTGTAGGAGAACAGCTCCTTGGGTACCTGAAGCAAAGGGGCTGACGAACACAGCACACGATAGAGAGAGAGATAGAGAGAGAGGGGAGGGAGTGTGTTCAGTGGGTGTTTGTAGCCATACTTTTTGTTTATTCATTTACTTATGTAACCGTGTATGTATGTTATATGTGCCTCTTACCAGACAGGTAATTTGAGAACATGTTGTCATTTATGAATGTGCTAATGATGACACCTGCTAACAACATTGGCACTGTGCAGTGGCAGCATGCCTGAAGAGAGACATGGTTTGATCAACCGTTGTGACCTAAAATGGTTTGGTAATAACACTTGAAAATGTTTTGCAGTACAAAAAAAACATAAAAACACATAATGCCTTATGTAGCCTGGCCTATATGCCCTTCAAGTTGGCTAAAGTTTTCTCCTATGGAGAACTTGCAGCATTTAAGAATCAAATACTTTACCTCATGTTGAGAAAAACACTTTAAGGTATTTGCACTTTGAGTAAGTGGTTTTACAGAATGTTATTCTGTGTTTATGGACATTATTTGTGCTATTCTCCATTTACATCAGATGGACCATCCTGTACCTTTGGACCATTTAAGACATTTCAGTGCCTGTTGGTGGTGCATTAATTAATCACAATTTAATGTAACCACTGCTCCATTTCTGAGATTTTTTAAGATGCAGTATTTTGAGAGATTTCTCGTTACAAGTATGCCTTAAGTCAAGTCTCTCAGAGAGCACTTTAGCTTTATGCCCATATCATATCTGTATGCATGAGCTGTGTCAACAGGAGTTACATGGTGTTTTCTTGCCAATGGCCTCAATCAAGCCGTCTGGTTTTCTGGGGTGTACAAAGCCACTATGTACACTGCATGCACAGTACCGGTCAAAAGTTTGGACACACCTACTTATTCAAGGGTTTTTCTTTATTTCTACTATTTTCTACATTGTAGAATAATAGTGAAGACATCAAAACTATGAAATAACACATATGGAATCATGTAGTAACCAAAACGGTGTTAAACAAATCAAAATATATTTTATATTTGAGATTCTTCAAAGTAGCCACCCTTTGCCTTGATGATAGCTCTGCACACTCTACAAATGCGAAATCAACTGCTGTGTGTCTCTTTGTCTGTTACCCTGTTCAAATTAAATATTTTTTGCTGTTCAGGTTATCTCAGGTCAGGTCCCAACTTCCTTGGGTGTTTCGGCGCTGTTTACTGTGCCCTCTGCAGGGTGTGGTTATCAGGTTGACCAGGCCTGAGCCAAGTGGCTTGTCCACTGCTTCTCCATCTTCAGACACAGCCACCGCAGATCTTCTTTCACTGAGCTGCTCTTATTCCCAGAAACCTCTGTGCCCTTCGCAGTGATTGACCTGGGGCACCTGTCATAAGAGACCTCTTGACCCACCTTCCACTATGAAGCACTTAACCTTCCATCCCTTGTCCATGCACTACAGGTGCTACAGAGGGTAGTGCATACGGCCTAGTACATCACTGTGACCGAGCTCCCTGTCATCTAAGACCTCTATACCAGGCTGTGTCAGAGGAAAGCCCGGAAAATTGTCAAAGACTCCAGCCACCTAAGTCATAGGCTGTTCACTCTGCTACTGCACGGCAAGCAGTTCCAGAGCACCAAGTCTGGGACCAAAAGGCACCTGAACAGCTTCTACCCCCAGGCCATAAGACTGCTGAACAGTTAATCAAATCGCTACCCTGACTGTTGCATTGACCTTTTTTTACACTGACTCTATGACACTGACTCTATGCACACACACACACACACACACACACACACACACACACACACACACACACACACAATATTTGTATTTAATGTGCTATGTTATTTCTTAACTCTGGATTGTTGGGAAAAGGCACGTAAGTAAGCATTTTACAGTAAAGTCTACACCTTTTGTATTCGGAGCATGTGACAAATACATTTTTATTTTATTTGATAACGTCCTTGGGGAAGACGAGGCACTGTCCTATATCAGCTCTTATTTCCCAGTCCCCTGCTGTTTCCAGTAAGACAAACTCATGGGAGCCTGCTGAATTGTTTTTACTTTTTTATTTATTTAACCTTTATTTAACTAGGCAAGTCAGTTAAGAACAAATTCTTATTTTACAATAACGGCCTACCCCAGCCAAGCCCTTCCCTAACCCGGACAACGCTGGGCCAATTGTGCGCCGCCCTATGGGACTCCTGATCACAGCCGGTTGTGATACAGCCCGGGATCAAACCAGAGTCTGTAGTGATGCCTCCAGCACTGAGATGCAGTGCCTTAGAACGCTGCGCCACTCGGGAGCCCCAAAAAAGTAGAGGAAGACGGTGTGACACTGCCACAAATGTGAGGTGACACACACATACACACATACATATGACTGGTTTAAAGTTATAAAACCCTTGCAAGGTTAAACCTTTCTATGCGTCTTTTCATTTTCATACTGTTTATGTGAGGTAGTATCTGCCTGTTCTGATTGCATTATTTGCACTGGCATATGATAGCCTTCCTGGTGCTCATCTCTTTAAGACATAATGTCCCTTTATGAGGATCTTTACACAAACAATGTCAAATTCTTAGAACATTTTGTTGAGGATTTTGTATACTTAGAAGCATTTCACCAGTAGTAATCTACATCTGTTCAAGTTGTCAAGCCATTTGGGGGAAAAAAATGTTGTTTACTGATGATTCAGAAGATTAAAGCTTGTGTAATACCACTCAGACAATTCAATAGCGTTGCTTTGTGGACACCACAGATTGTTCTGTTGATATCCTGTTGATATGGCAACAGAGAAAGTAGCTGAACATACTCTTTGACAAAGATGAATAGAAGGTACACAAGGCCAAAATGCACATTCCACCATTCAAATTCAGATTCCATGAGAACAAGTGGTAGGAAGTGTGTGTTTTTGATTGGGATCATGCACCTTCTCAGGTAGCATTCTCTAGCAATGTAGGCTAGGCAACATAGAAAATAATAACCAAAATAACTGACCGAATGTATGAAAGAAGTTTTGCAGCAAAGCACCCCCACAACATAACGCTGCCACCCCCGGTGCTTCACGGATGGGATGGTGTTCTTCGGCTTGCAAGCCCCCCCTTTTTCCTCCAAACATAACAATGGTCATTATGGCCAAACAGTTCTATTTTTGTTTCATCAGACCAGAGGACATTTCTCCAAAAAGTACAATCTGTGTCCCCATGTGCAGTTGCAAACCATAGTCTGGCTTTTTTATGGCGGTTTTGGAGCAGTGGCTTCTTCCTTGCTGAGCGGCCTTTCAGGTTACGTCGATATAGGACTCATTTTACTGTGGATATAGATACTTTTGTACCTGTTTCCTCCAGCATATTCACAAGATCCTTTGCTGTTTTTCTGGGATTGATTTGTACTTTTCGCACCAAAGTACGTTCATCTCTAAGAGACAGAACGCGTCTCCTTCCTGAGCGGTATGACGGACCCATGGTGTTTATACTTGCGTACTATTGTTTGTACAGATGAATGTGGTACCTTCAGGCGTTTGGAAATTGCTCCCAAGGATGAACCAGACTTGTGGAGGTCTACAATGTTTTCCTGAGGTCTTGGCTGAGTTATTTTTGTTTTCCCATGAATGCAAGCAAAGAGGCACTGAGTTTGAAGGTAGGCCTTAAAATACATCCACAGGTACACCTCCAATTGACTCAAATTATGTCAATTAGCCTATCAGAAGCTTCTAAAGCATTGACATAATTTTCTGGAATTTTCCAAGCTGTTTAAAGGCACAGTCAACTTAGTGTATGTAAACTTCTGACCCATTGGAATTGTGACACAGTGAGTTATAAGTGAAATAAATTGTCTGTAAACTATTGTTGGAAAAATTACTTGTGTCATGCACAAAGTAGATGTCCTAACCGACTTGCCAAAACTATAGTTTGTTAACAAGAAATTTGTGGAGTGGTTGAAAATGAGTTTGAACTATTTAGCAGTCATATAGCTTGGGGGTAGAAGCTGTTCAGGGTCCTGTTGGTTCCAGACTTGGGGCATCAGTACCGCTTGCCATGTGGTAGCAGAGAGAACAGTCTATGGCTTGGCTGGTCGGAGTCTTTGACACTTTTTAGGGCCTTACTCTGACACCACCTGGTATAGAGATCCTGGATGGAAGGGAGCTCGGCCTTAGTGATGTACTGGGCTGTATGCACTACCCTCTGTAGCTCCTTGCGGTCGGATGCCAATCAGTTGCCATACCAAGCGATGATGCAGCCAGTCAAGATGCTCTCAATGGTGCAGCTGTAGAACTTCTGAGGGGGAAGAGGCATTCATGACTGTGTTGATGTGTGTGGACCATGCGAGTTCCTTAGTGATGTGATCACTGAGGAACTTGAAGCTCTCAACCTGTTCCACAACAGCTACGTTGATGTGGATGGGGCGTGCTCGACCCTCCGTTTCCTATAGTCCACGATAAGCTCCTTTCTCTTGCTGACGTTGAGGTATAGGTTGTTGTCCTGGCACCACACTGCCAGGTCTCTGACCTCCTCCTTGTAGGCTATCTCATCATTGTCAGTGATCAGGCCTACCGCCGTTCTGTCATCTGCAAATGTAATAATAGTGTTGGAGTCGTGCGTGGCCACGCTGTCGTGGGTGAACAGGGACTACAGGAGGAGACCGAGCATGCACTCCTGAGGGGCCCCCGTGTTGAGGTCCAGCATAGCAGATGTGTCTTTGCCTACACTCACCACCATGGGCCAGCATGTCAGGAAGTCCAGGATCCAGTTGCAGAGGGAGGTGATTAATCCCAGTGTCTTTAGCTTAGTGATGAGCTTGAAGGGCACAATACTGTTGAACGCTGAGCTGTAGTCAATTAACAGCATTCTCATATAGGTGTTCCTTTTGTCCATGTGGGAAAGGGCAGTGTGGAGTGCAATAGAGATTGCATCGTCTGTGGATCTGTTGGGGCGGTATACGAATTGGAGTTGGTCCAGGATGTCTGGGATGATGGTGTTGATGTCAGCCATGACCAGCCTTTCAAAGTATTTCATGGCTACAGATGTGAGTGCTATGGGGCGATTGTCATTTAGACAGGTTACCTTGGCCATGGGGACTATGATGCTTGAAACATGTGAGTATTACAGACTGGGTCAGGGAGAGGTTGAAAATGTCAGTGAAGACACTTGCCAGATGATCAACGCATGCTCAGAGTACGCATCTTGGTAATCCGTCTGACCCTGCGGCCTTGTGAATGTTAACCTGTTTAAAGGTCTTACATCGGTTACGGAGAGATTGACACCTGTTTGATGGTTCGTCGGAGGGCGTTGGGGATTTCTTATAAGCATCCATATTAGTGTCCCGCTCATTGAAAGCGGCAGCTCTAGCCTTTAGCTAATTGCGGATGTTGCCTGTAATCCATGGCTTCTGGTTGGGATATGTGCATACGGTCACAACATCATATTAATGAAGCCGGTGACTGATGTGGTGAACTCCTGAATGCCCTTGGATAATTTCCGGAACATATTCCAGTCTGTGTTAGCAAAGAAGTCCTGTAGCTTAGCATCCGCTTCATCAGACCACTTCCGTATTGACTGTTACTTCCTGTTTAAGTTTTGTCTTGTAAGCAGGAATCAGGAGGATAGAGCTATGGTCAGATTTGACAAACAGAGGGAAAGGGAGTACTTTGTATGCATCTCTGTGTGTGTAGTAAACATGATCAAGAGTTTTCTTGCCTTTAGTGGCACAGGTGACATGCTGGTAGAAATTAGGTCAAACGGATTTCAGTTTTCCTGCATTAAAGTCACCGGCCTCTAGGAGCGCCACCTCTTTGTGAGCATTCACTAGTTTGCTTATTGTAAGGAGTGCGCTGAGAGTTGATAAGCAAGTCCAGGGAATGAGTTTTAATAAAACAAACGAAACATAATACAAAACAAGAAGCACTAACAGCACACAGACATGAAACTAAAACAGAAACAATAACGCCTGGGGAAGGAACCAAAGGGAGAGACATATATAGGGAAGGTAATCAGGGAGGTGATGGAGTCCAGGTGAGTCTGAAGACACGCAGGTGCGCGTAACGATGGTGACAGGCATGCGCCATATCGAGCAGCCTGGTGACCTAGAGACCGGAGAGGGAGCACACATGACAGTACCCCCTCCCTGACGCGCAGAACGCCGTCCAAAATGACGATCCCGGGGATCAGGAGCGGACCAGTCACCCCTGCTGATGCGCTGGAACCTGTTGCCAGCTGGGGCGTGGGAACCAGACAGACTGGCTGAGGCAGGGGAGCTTGGCGATCCGGCTGAGGCATGAGAGCCTGACGAGCCGGTGGAAGCATGAAAGCCCGACAATCTGACTGAGGCAGGGGAGCCTGGCGATCCAGCTGAGGCATGAGAGCTTGACGAGCCGTCGGAGGCAGGGGAGCCTGGCGATCTGGCTGAGGCATGAGAGTGTCGTGTCTTTGGGCACCATTAACTTGAAGACATGTTTACCAAATAACTCCCTGTAATTATTATCACGCGATTAAACTGATTAATCTTTTAATTGTAATTAACTAGGAAATCGGGGCACCAAGGAAAATATTCAGATTACAAAGTTATAATTATCCTAATATAACTTTCCTATATTATAACCTTATATATTATATTATAGTATAGTATAGGCCGATTATCTTCTGGTTTAAATTGTGTATTTTACCTCGCATCCAGTCTCATTCCAAACGTCGTAAATTGTTGTATCTGCACGAATCCAGTCTTTACTAAAGTCATCCATACATCAATTGTCTTAAAATCATTTATTTACTAAACTAAGTAATTCACAGAAAGCATACAAACAGTAATTATCGTCACAAAGAATTGGTAGAGTAATGTGCCCTAGTGGGCTAAACAGGCATGGCTGGTGTCTTGTTAAAACAAAGGGTCATAAAGGGCAGCTGAGAAGGCACACAGAGTTCATTTATATTAACAGTTGATATGCTAATACTTTGCACATGAACGCTCACTCATTCGGGAACAATTGCAATCAATATATATTTACGCTCAGTGTGTCGTCAGGATCCTTGTTGGAGAGTTCTGTTCTGTTGGAGAGTTTTGTTCTCGTTCTCTCTCTCTCGGTTAGAATGGATTTTTCAAAGCGACATTCATTAATGTCGTTATATAATGGATGTTTCGTCGGTCTTCGCGTTCGATGATATCGAGTACTTAGCTGCAGACTAATAATTAATATCAAAGACTTGATCTTATTCTTTAGACTATCGATAGTCTAAAAGTTAACCACGTGGTGTAGTTAACTTTCAGTAGAGGAACTGGATGGTCAAACCTATTGGCCAACTCGTCATGGAGTGGAGGCATGGTCTCAAGAAAGTAACCCTGGGTGGGGGTTTTATTCGGAATGACAGAAAAAGGCTGTCTCATGACGCCAGGTCTTGTCTGTGTCCCTGGGGGCGTGCCGATGACTGAGTTAAGCTTTGAACAGAAATACAATTCTATCACATTAACATCAGTACATAGCCTCTCTACATATTCCAAATAGCTTTAATCTTATTAAATCATTGTATACAACCATTTAGATGTAAGTCCCATAGCTGAGGCTATTATATAAACATTATTATGGTAATATGGCAATATTGTTTCTAATGAGCCTCACAAAATTGTACCAAGCGGACCAGTTCATAGCTGGATTCTTCACCGATCTTTTATACCTTCTCCAGAACATAAATGTCGTTCGGTTCCCCCAATTCTGTGAGTTGGAAGAATTTCCTTTGTCTCTCTATGAAACCCCTCTGTGTCTCAACTGGGCCAGGCGGCAGGACATTCTCCTTTAGAATTTTACGACCGTTTTCACAGGGCCTGGGTAGGGAGAGGTAGGTAGGGGGATGGTGCAAGGGGGAGGGGGTCAACTGTGCTCCCTGTTCCCAGAGAGAGGGCAACGTCATGACAAGAGCCTGTAGCGGCTCCCAGATCCAACATTCCCACTGACACAAAAAAAACACTCCCAGGTGCTTCCCTTTGGTGAGGCGTTATTCTGTAACAAGCGTACTGAGAGTCGGAAAGCAAGTTCAGGGAGTGAGTATTTTAATAAAATAAATGGAACATAATTCAAAACAAGAAACACTAACAGCACACAGACATGAAACTGAAACAGAAACAATAACGCCTGGGGAAGGAACCAAAGGGAGTGACATATATAGGGAAGGTAATCAGGGAGGTGATGGAGTCCAAGTGAATTTGAAGACACGCAGGTGCGCGTAACGATGGTGACAGGTGTGCGCCATAACGAGCAGCCTGGTGACTAGAGACGGGAGAGGGAGCACATGTAACACTTATGGCCCTATACAGCTCGTTGAGTGCAGTCTTAGTAGCAGCATCGGTTTGTGGTGGTAAAGGTAAGGGTTAAGGTTTAAAATCAGATTTTATGACTTTGTGGCTGTGCCAGCTTGTGACCACTCTGTACAGCTGTCTCCAGTACATGAGTCATGTTACATTGATTATATAGTAAGATTTTAAATGCGGCCATCACTGCTACTCAGTATAAGCTATTTATCACCCTTGATTTTTCAGTAAACAGATGTCTAATAAGATACACAAATGTAATTTCCTATGATGTGTTTGTAGCATTCTTTCCAAATGAGAAACTGTGTACTGGGCTGCTGCAATATAAACATTGTCCAAAGACATAGCTAAACAATAGAGGGCAGAGTAAGTTTAAATAATGCTTAGCGTCACTGTTTAACCTCTATGGGCTAGGCGGGACGAATTCGTCCCACCTACGTAACAGCCACTTGCAGCCTGTGGCGCGATTTTCAAAACCTTAAAAATCCTATTACTTCAATTTCTCAAACATATGACTATTTTACAGCTATTGAAAGACAAGACTCTCGTTAATCTAACCACACTGTCCGATTTCAAAAAGGCTTTACAACGAAAGCAAAACATTAGATTATGTCAGCAGAGTACCAAGCCAGAAATAATCAGACACCCATTTTTCAAGCTAGCATATAATGTCACCAAAACCCAGAAGACAGCTAAATGCAGCACTCACCTTTGATGATCTTCATCAGATGACAACCCTAGGACATTATGTTATACAATACATGCATGTTTTGTTCAATCAAGTTCATATTTATATCAAAAACCAGCTTTTTACATTAGCATGTGACGTTCAGAACTAGCATACCCCCCGCAAACTTCCTGGGAATTCGCTAACATTTTACTAAATTACTCACGATAAACGTTCACAAAAAGCATAACAATTATTTTAAGAATTATAGATACAGAACTCCTCTATGCACTCGATATGTCCGATTTTAAAATAGCTTTTTGGTGAAAGCACATTTTGCAATATTCTAAGTACATAGCCCAGGCATCACGGGCTAGCTATTTAGACACCCGGCAAGTTTAGCACTCACCAATATCAGCTTTACTATTATAAAAGTTTGATTACCTTTTGTTGTCTTCGTCAGAATGCACTCCCAGGACTGCTACTTCAATAACAAATGTTGGTTTGGTCCAAAATAATCCATCGTTATATCCGAATAGCGGCGTTTTGTTCGTGCGTCCCAGACACTATCTGAAATGGTAAATCAGGGTCGTGCGCATGGCGCAATTCGTGACAAAAAAAATCTAAATATTCCATTACCGTACTTCGAAGCATGTCAACCGCTGTTTAAAATCCATTTTTATGCCATTTTTCTCGTAGAAAAGCGATAATATTCCGACCGGGAATGTCCATTTAGCTAAACTGAGGAAAGTAAACAAAGCTTTCGGTCGACACGGGCACGCGCCTGAGTCTCACAGTACTGTAACCAGCCACTACCCAAACGCGCTACTTTGTTTCAGCCAGAGCCTGCAAAGCCACGATTCAGCTTTTTGCCGCCTTCTGAGACCCTATGGCAGCCATAGGAAGTGTCACGGGACAGCTAAGATCCTCACTCTTCAATAAACAGAGACAAGAAGAACGACACCTTGTCAGACAGGCCACTTCCTGCCTGAAACCTTGTCAGGTTTTTGCCTGCCAAATGAGTTCTGTTATACTCACAGACACCATTTAAACAGTTTTAGAAACTTTAGGGTGTTTTCTATCCATGTGTAATAAGTATATGCATATTCTAGTTACTGGGTAGGAGTGGTAACCAGATTAAATCGGGTACGTTTTTTATCCAGCCGTGTCAATACTGCCCCCTATCCTAAACAGGTTAAATAATGCTCACCGCTGTGGAGGAGAGGTCATGAATACGTAGGTAAGGTGCGCTTGAGAGTGTTACAACTTTAGATTGTTTGACACCAGCCAATTGGGGAGTTACAGTAAGCCTATATATGTCTAAACAGGGAGTCATTAGAATTAAGTTGAATAGAGGATTCCTCATATAGTGTGGATTGTTGGGTGCAGCTACTGTACATACACTTTGCATGTGGAATGACAATGGTAGACTAGAGGTATAGCTGCATCATTGTGTGAGGAAGCAATATGATCTGAAAGATTGTGGGAGCACTAATCTCTCATGGACAGGCTCACGTAATATAAATGGTATCTCATACCTCTCCCTCTAGAAACTAATCGAGTAGCTGGCGTAAGATTTTAGTTCTGGGTTGCTGATCAGGGCAGCAGCACCACATGTTGAGTCAGACAGGTTTACTTGATCATCATCTGTATTCAGTGCTGCCAGCTTCATCCAATATGACTGTAATAAAGGTGTGAATAAACAACAGGCCATGTAGACATCAGACAATGTTTTTTTTTACTAGTGGGGTATCTATAATCTCCAATATGAGGTTCTAGACATGGAATGAAAATGCATCCTTGTAGCTGTGTGGGCTAATATATTCAAAATGTTTGCCTTGGCGTCAGTTGTGCCAATGGTTGAGCCAATGGTAAGTTGAGAAAATTGAAGTGTTTTCTTCCCCTGGTGTAATGCAAGGCTTTATCGCTGAGATGAGAGGTAACAACAGGGCCTGGCCTATGTTAAAAGTGTTTTAAAAAAGTACATGGTCTTTGTTAGGTGTTACGCTTGTGTTAAAAGATGCAAAAAAAAGGTATTAAAAGACAAAAAACGATTGTGATTGTGTTGAATTGTGTTGAGGAAATAAAGATAGACATGGTTTGAAAAGGTTTCATTCAGTACAGATATTTGTAGGCGGCTGATTATTACAACATAATACACAACATGTTATGTTCGTTGATGGAAGGATTGGACCAAGGTGCAGCGTGGTAGGCGTACATCTTAAATGTATTAAATGAACACCAAAACAAAACAAATACAAACGAAAACGTAACGTTCAGTAGGGCATACAGCACAGGACCAAAAACAAGATCCCACAAACTAAGGTGAGAAAAAGGCTGCTAAGGTATGATCCCCAATCAGAGACAACGATAGACAGCTGCCTCTGATTGGGAACCATACCCGGCCAACAAAGAAATAGAAAAACTAGAATGCCCACCCAAATCACACCCTGACCTAACCAAATAGAGAAATGAAAAGGCTCTCTAAGGTGAGGGTGTGACACAACATCCTTAAATATATATAGATATCCTTGTTAGAAATAATACTATATTCCTCTTGACAGATTGATGCTGAATGTAAAAAATGGCTCTCCCCTATAAAGAGTCTGTCTGCCTTCCCTGGGCTGACTCACCATTAAGCCTATGAGTGAACACACATCCCATTATATTTCACACTGTCACACCTTACAGGTGCAAAAAGGCTTGTTTTTGCGCTGCTCATCGGGTCCCACTCAGCTTCGAATGCATGAATGAGCTACTTGGAGTCAGGACCATACATCTGTCATCTGATTTAGAAATTAGGTAGCGAGAGAAAATGATATTCATTAACCATCTGTAAATTGGTTTAACACTCATCAAATGAAATAGGGAGTGTATAAGTAGTGAGCCCCTATCCGCAAGCTCCCTACTTCTCCCTCTACTCACACTAAGGACAGGTGGATGGATGACACTGTGATAGGACCCATGGGGTCTTATCCAAGATATGAATATATGAATAAAACTAGGGCATCAATCTTCTCTAGGCAACATAAACACTGATTTATCTTTAGGACTTTAGATACAGTATATCTAAAGTCTCCAAGCGTTTGCTAGAATGACATGCAATATAAAGTAACTGACTTTGAGCCATCATGCCAATAAAAATGATATCTTTATAGCTTTGTCGTGAAAACTGTCAGTGTCTCTCATCAAAAGATTGTCAGAGCTTAAAGTGAATGTTCAGTTGTTGTTGTGCTTATTTGGAGATTTTATCCATTTCGTCATGATGCTACATTACAATGTGATCTGTTTTGCTAAAGCCTTAAACCAGTTAGTCATCAAGTTATTAAGCTGTTGTGCTCTGCCAAAGCAGGCATCAAGGCAATCACAAAACATTCAGATAGAGATATATTGGGTCAAACATTCTATCTTGATGCATTCCATCTGCAACGCTCCACGCTAATCAACCCACGGGGCACTGGACCAGTCCTAGTCCTACTATTTGCAAGTGTCACTGAGTAGAAGATTCAATCAATCACATTCATTTTATAAAGCCCTTTTTACATCAGCAGTTGTCACAAAGAGCTTTATTGTGACAGCAAGCAAAGCAGAAGCGAGCAGGAAAAAAACGTTCTAAAAGAAGATTGCACATTTGAAAAACAACGGTCAATGTGCACAATCAATGAAGGTTTCCATACAAACACTTCATGCACTACAATATAGTTATTGTAACATAATATATTTCTATGTGGAATATCTCATGTGATAACTGTAAGGTAATTGATAGTAAACCTAGTAAATATATAACAATATCAGAAGTGTCATCAGCAACTGACTAGTACGATCACCAACTTCCCTTTATTGGCTGTCCTATGACGTAAGCCTGTTGGACATGGAGGACTTGTTCAGTTTACAGCCCAGACGTGATGGTATATAGTGTGCTCATCTGCCCATAGGCTGCGATAAGCGATAAGGTTGCATACGCAAAAAGTCTGACACCTGGAAAACTTGCAGTATATCATGTGCAGTATACTGAACTAGATACTTATTTGATGATTATGGAAATATAAACTTGTTACTGTTTTTGAAAATGTGTTGGATCACTGATTATTTGGAGGTGATATGAATAATGTAAACCAGGGTTTCCCATAGTCAGTCCTGGGCTTGATGATGAGTTGGTTAATTGAATCAGCTGTGTAGTGCTAGGGCCCATGAACGAGTTTGGGAAACCCTGATGTAAACAACAGATTAGTCAAGAATCCTTGTCCTGCTTTGTGTTATCACCTTTATGACAGATTGTCTGAATTTGTTCTGGAGATTTGTAACTTTGCCAAAGTTGTTGTTGTGAAGGCGCTTGTGATTAAGGTACAGTATGTGTGTTCGGTTGGAATTGTTATATTGACTCTAAATTAGCCACATAATACTCTCTTTCACACACACACACACACACACTTCCTCCACAACAATTGAGTCCTGGAAATTGAAGCCTATTACGTATCAATGGCAAAAGTTTCACCATTCATTTCACTCATCATCGACATTAATGATCCATTTTAATGGCAGCTCTGTCAAAACTGTGCATTATCATGCTGAAACATGAGGTGATGGCGGCGGATGAATGGCACGACAATGGACCTCAGGATCTCGTTACAGTATCTCTATGCATTCAAATTGCCATAGATAAAAAATGCAATTGTGTTCATTGTCCGTAGCTTATGCCTGCCCATATCATAACCCCACCGCCACCATGGGGCACTCTGTTCATAACGTTAACATCAGCAAACCGCTCACCCACACGGCGTCATACACGCTGTCTGCCATCTGCCCGGAACAGTTGAAACCATGATTCATCCTTGAAGAGCACACTTCTCGAGCATGCTAGTGGCCATCGTAGGTGAGCATTTGCCCACTGAAGTCAGTTACAACACCAAACTACAGTCAAGACCCTGGTGAGGATAAGCTTCCCTGAGAGGGTTTCTGACAGTTTGTTGGGCAAACCCAGAGTTTTATCAGCTGTCCGGGTGGCTGGTCTCAGACGATCCCGCAGGTGAAGAAGCCAGATGTGGAGGCCCTGGAATGGCGTGGTTACACGTGGTCTGCGGTTGTGAGGCCGGTTGGACATACTGCCAAATTCTCTAAAACAATATTTGAGGCAGCTTATGATAGAGAAATGAACATTAAAGTCTCTGGCAACAGCTCTGGTGGACATTTCTGCACTCAGCATGCCAATAGTATACTGTCATACCATAATCTGTTTCACCTGTCCTTGTGCTTGTCTCCACCCCCTCCAGGTGTCACCCATCTTCCCCATTATCCCCTGGGTATTTATACCTGTGTTTTCTGTCTGTCTGTGCCAGTTCGTCTCGTTTTGTCATGTCAACCAGTGTGTTACGTCATGTTCCTGCTGTTCCTTTTCTCTGCTTTTGCTAGTCCTCCCAGTTTTGACCCTTGCCTGCCTTGACTCTGAACTCGCCTGCCTGACCGTACTGCCTGCCCTGACCTCAAGCCTGCCTGCCTCTCTGTACCTCCTGGACTCTGACCTTGTTATGATCTTTTGCCTGTCCACAACCATTCTCTTGCCTGCCCCTTGGATAGTAATAAAAATTTACATTTACATTTACAAATACCAGAGACTCGAACCATCTGCCTCCCGTGTCTGCATCTGAGTGTCGCCCTGTGCCATTATAGTATACAACCTTAAAACTTGAGACATCTGTGGCATTGGGTTTTGACAAAACTGCACATTTTAGAGTGACCTTTTATTGACCCCAACACAAGGTGCACCTGTGTAATGATCATGCTGTTTAAACAGCTTGTTGATAAGCCACACCTGTCAGGTCAATGGATTATCTTGGCAAAGGAGAAATGCTCACTAACAGGGATATAAACTAATTTGTGCACAAAAATGTAGAGAAATAAGCATTTTGTGTATATGGAAAATGTCTGGGATATTTTATTTCAGCTCATGAAACATGGGACCAACACTTTACATGTTGCGTTAATATTTTTGTTCAGTGTGTAGCTCAAAACAATAGAAATGTATGAGAATAGTGTAATGATTCATATTCAGCTAATAGAATACGGGTGAACACACATTCATTTATTCACAGCAACACATCAACAGTCTCAGTTATCTTTTCAAGTCAAATGTGGTCTCATTCAGTGCTGTATGGTCCTGTCTGACAAAATACATACAGTTACACATGTTGTTTTAAATATTGTGGCTATTGTAATCTAATCGGCTCTATGGAAAACAAGTTGCCTCAGACACTGAAAAGGTTTCTCTGTGGATTTTATTTGTTCAGCCCCTACTCTTGCAATTACATTAGCCCCCACCACATAGATTTGACTCCAGATCTAATATGGTGTCCAAAATCCAATATGACTGCCCCAATACCATTAAATGGTGGTTTAACCACCTGTATATATACAGAGATATGGATATAATGATGAGATACTTATGTCTCTGCCCTAACAATGAGATTCGTTGTCCATAGAGCGGAACAGCGGCCTGTCAAGCTCCCGCATATGTCTCTCTTTGGATTGGTGGATACATCTCGTTATTAGAATTTTTTTCCCATATTCGTTGCTTGGTGTTGACGTCAACCAACTGTATTCAATGGATAGAAAGATGCTATGCTAGCCTCATGAATATGCAGATTGTCTCAAATTACAACAGGGACAACTCCAGTATGAAGTGTTTTCTCGCAAAGTTGCCAGGATGTCACGTGCGTCACACTTCTATCAGTACACTCATAACAACCTAAGCATAGCAAAACTATTAGATCAAATAAGCCTGACATCAAAATAGCAATTAATGTTTATCTAGACTAAATTGGACACTCTTTCATTATCTCTTATACAAGAACTCCTCACCTGCTTAGTAATTAAGGATCTGCTTATTTTTATTTATTCATTTAACCTTTATTTAAACTAGGCAAGTCAGTTATGAACAAGTTCTTATTCCTACCCCGGCCAAACCCTAACCCAGACGACGCTTGGCCAATTGTGCGCCCCCCTATGGGACTCCCAATCACAGTCGGTTGTGATACAGCCTGGAATGGAACCAAGGTCTGTAGTGAAGTCTCTAGCACCGAGATGCAGTGCCTTAGACTGCTGTGTCACTCAGGAACCCAAAAGTGGACAGTGCTTAAAAGTGGAGAGATTTTGGGCAGACATAGGGCTCTCGCTTCACCTCTCTGTGTCAGTATTTGTATACATGTTTTAAATGAGAGACATTATTCAGATTTGTGTACTGTTCTTATGACCTGTACTCAATACTATTTTTGTGCAATTCAACTAGGTTGGGAATCTAATATGCTTGCCATAACTACACTCAAACACCTTTGTCTAGATATAGAAAAGGCAGCAGACTGCTTGGCATGACAACACCAAGTATTCCAAGTCACAAACCTTTTTGAGGATCATGAGGTAAGTGGGAGGCTCCATCGAAAGGAAAGAGAATCCAACCCTGGACTCTGACACCCTCTCCCTAGCTCTACAACTTGCCCCCACTGTGGTATAACTTGTGCCTCCAGGATTGGGCTCTTAATTCACCTCCTTATCATTTAGAAGTGAGCTTTTATTCATGGCTAGTCAAATATGGCTACCTGAATCCAAGATGTATTTCTGTTGGCTCACTGCATTCGTGATGCACATTGGGATGTTCTGGTGCACTCTTATGCTGTTCAGGTTGAGCTGGCACATTGCTTTTTCCAGAAATTAATTTCAACCATCATGTTTGTCTGCCCTGGAGTTGCTGCGATCTAGTGACATTATTTTTAGGGCCCTGTGTTTTGGTTAATCATGTCAAATGACCTGGATTTGAACCTTTATTTAAACCTTTATTTTCCAGAAATGAGAATTAAACCAAAAATGACAGCAGTTGTCTGACGGTGGTGCTGGGCCATCTGACATAAAAAGAAATGGGGACAGTTGAATGAAAAAGCTTTAAATAAAGGTACAAATCCAGGTCATGTGACATGATAAACCAAAACACAGGGCCCTAATTATGATGTATAGGGAGAATGCAACCACACATGATGGTGGAAAGCACTCATCGACAAGTAATCCCATCAATTTACTGGGCTTTCACATACAATAGGAATTGCACCTGTCTAATGTCAATGCCATCCTGAATCTCACAGAACTGTCCTGGATAGGCCTACTCCACCATCAGCCCTCCCTTCTGGCAGTTAGTACAGACAGAGACATCATGGAACTGGACTTCTACATGCCAGGAGGCCATTCAACAGCCAAAAGCTGTCGTGTATTGCCATCCCATGTACATATTTTGCTACCAACCATGGCTGGCCAGCCCATGTGATACCTGAACTGGACTTGCATGTAAAGAATGGGCTCTCATGTTGGGGTGACTCATGCATTGGTCTTGGAAACTGTGCAGTAACCCCAAAATCCCTTTAATGGACATATGCCATCTATGGCAAACAGGAGGCCACTTAGGATGGTCAACCTTAAGTAAAGACGCTGTACAGTATGTCATCGTATATGGTAACTGGGGATTGACTGTGCGATAGTGGCCTTTGTGCACCATGCTTGACCAGCTCCACCTACTCTGCAAACCCTTTACTGTCCGTCATAGCCCAGGGATCATCTTCAATGTACTGTTTATGTGTGTGGAGCTGCGTCCTTCACAGCACTTCTTAGTCGTAGTCTGTGACCTACATTCTAAGTAACCTCTAGTTAAAGATGCAGTCCGGGATTTTACAAATTCGTGGAATTCGTAACATATCATACGAATTACAAAAATATCTATAATAATAATAATAATAATACAAAATGGATAACGATAACAATTTTCGGGGACTTGTTTTGGCTCGTGAGCACTACTTTCAAAACTACTGACTGAAATTATACAAAAGCTCTGGGGCATCACTTTAACCAGAGGTCACCCTCACCTGTTCTGTCACTCTCCTCATCTCGTGCTGTGCCTGCCCCAGACTGTAATCACAGCCAACCTCCAACAGTTAATATTGGCCAAAGTATCACTTTCAAAGGAATACTGTATGAGGAAATATGTAGGAGGTGACCTGCAGGACTTTTTGCCACATTCAACATAAACTCCACAGGTCAATTAGTTGTTGGAAAGATCTAAGGCAGATTTGTTTGTTACAGCCATTTCACAGACTCTCCTTCACAACCAGACAACCAACCATTCCACTACTGGAGTATCCCCAGCATCATTCAGGCTGAGATAACATTCCAGTTAGTCAACGGGTCTCGTTGGCATGCAAGCTGCATCTGTTGACTGCACCCAACTCTTGTTGAATGTGAAACTGATCACCACACAGACCCAATCATACAGGAAGGATGCTGGCCTTGTCGCTGCAGCTTACCCAGAATGACCAGTTAGCTGTGCTAGACGGTCAAACCCCAGAACTACAACCACCACTGGCTACTTTGTCTCCTCACCCAGTTGACTTGGAAATGTATCTATAAATTAGCAACCAAAAAGTAAAGCTTACATTCATCATCAACCGTTCATAGTTAACATTTCCAACTATTGTATCTCAATTTAACTTTTTAATTTTTAATTTAACCTTTATTTAACTAGGCAAGTCAGTAAAGAACAAATTCTTATTTTACAATGACTGCCTACCCCGGCCAAACCTGGACGACGCTGGGCCAATTGTGCACCGCCCTACGGGACTCCCAATCACGGCCGGTTGTGATAGAGCCCAGGATCGAATCAAGGTTTGTAGTGACGCCTCTAGCACTGAGATGCAGTGCCTTAGACCGCTGAGCCACTCGGGAACCAAATATATGTTTACAGGTCTATGCTTCCAAGGTGCATTAAGATATCCTAATTCTGTTTGTTTGTTTGTGTACGTAGGGCAGACAACTGAATACTTGTACTCCAAATTTTTGCAACATGAGAGCTTGCAATATTGGGTTACATGAGCTTCAGCTAGGCATTCACAATATCTATAAATTTAACCACTTTTGCAGTAAAAGTATTTATACAGTAAAAGTATTTATACACAACCATCCATTTCATTAATGGGAGACATTAAAGATGTGAAAAAACATGGTTGTCTTTTGTTCTACCTTGGGTAGGGGTATCATAAAAAATGTGGGGGTCTTGCCACTAGCCTATCAGTTATAATACAGGAACTGCGATTGAGGTGGCAGGTAGCCTAGTGGTTAGAGTGTTGGGCCAGTAACCGAAAGGTTGCTGGATTGAATCACTGACCTGGCAAGGTAAAAATCTGTCGTTCTACCCCTGAACAAGGCAGTTAACCCACTGTTCCCTGGTATGCCGTCATTGAAAATAAGAATTTGTTCTTAACTGACTTGCCTCGTTAATTAAAAACTGCCAAAATAGAGGAAACACCAGCATAAAGTGTTGGGCTGCCAGAACAGCTTCAGTGCACAGTGGCATAGATTCTGCAAGTGTCTGGAACTCTATTGGAGGGATATGACTCCATTCTTCCATGAGAAATTGTTGATGGTGATGGAAAATGTTGTCTCAGGCACCGTTCCAGAATCTCCCATAAGTGTTCAATTAGGTTGAGATCTGGTGACTGACACACACACACACACACACTTTTAAACCCCCTTATGCTCCTTTGAAACCAATCTATCAAAGTTACTGAGATTTCTTCTTCTAGCCATGGTAGCCAAAATAATGGGCAATTGGGCATTTTTTTACACAACACTAAGCATGATGGGATGTTAATTGCTTAATTAACTCAGGAACCACACCTGTGTGGAAGCAACTGCTTTCAATATACTTTGTATCCCTCATTTACTCAGGTGTGTCCTTTAAAATACAGGTAGATTTGGTATTCCAGTGACGGAGCATGACATGCCCTTCCCTCATACCATTGGTCCATACTGCTGAGTGTAGACTTTATGGAGAGGATACTGACTAATGGCCTTATCTCATAGGGCAGCGCACAATTGGCACAGCGTTGTCCGGGTTAGGGGAGAGTTTGGCCAGGGTAGGCCATCATTGTAAATAAGAATTTGTTCTTAACTGACTTGACTAGTTAAATAAAGGTACAAAAAAATGATATTATTTTTTATCTCAAACCGTCTGTGTAAAGCGTTCTCCTCCCATGCAGCCTACTATGGTTGAACTGTAACTCAGTAAAATCTTTGAAATTGTTGTGTGTTGAGTTTATATTTTTGTTCAGTATATACCGTAAATTCCGGACTATAAGCCGCAACTTTTTTCCCAGGCTTTGAACCTCGCGGCTTAAACAATGACGCGGCTAATATATGGATTTTTCCCGCTTTCAATTTTTTTTTCTCCAAAAAAACACATTCTGTGACGTGCTCAGTTTTTTGCCGGCATGAAGCTTTCATTAGACCAATGAAATTGCCGAACGGGTTACGGTCAAACAACGTTTTTGTTTACTGTTTAGATTAAATCGAGCGCTCTCAAACTTCCCATCATTCTGATTACGGTAGTCATTTTGTCACCCTCATGGCAAAGACACGGAGAAATGCATATGATGCAGCTTTCAAGTTGAAGGCGATTGATCTGGCTGTTGGAAAAGGAAATAGAGCTGCTGCACGGGAGCTTGGTCTTAATGAGTCGATGATAAGACGTTGGAAACAGCAGCGTGAGGAATTGACTCAGTGCAAAAAGACAACTAAAGCTTACTGCTAATTTTTTATTTTTTGTTACAAGCCGTGTTTCGTTAAAGCCTATTTATTTTTGTTACAAGCCGTGTTTCGTTAAAGCCTTTTTATTTTTGTTACAAGCCGTGTTTCGTTAAAACCTGTGTAAAGTTAATTTGTTTCAATGTGCCGGTAGGCACCTGCGGCTTATAGACATATTTATGTTCAAAATAAAAAATATAAAAATATTCAGTGGGTGCGGCTTATATTCAGGTGCGCTTAATAGTCCGGAAATTACGGTAATCAATCTATACTTCAATGTTTTAAAATTAGTTATGGCATGTTATGGAGGACATAGCATGTTTTCTGTTTGACAAATCATTTTAGTATATAACCCAGTAACAAATGGTTTTGGTCAACCTGAATGGCCTTATGGATGTGTCTGGTTTTGACTGATAAATGAGGCTCCTAAAATGTCTGACTGTGTAATTATAATAATTAAATTATAATATTGCAGCAGTATTATGTTTTCAATTCATTTTATAAATTTTTTACCATCCTTGCAGACAACAGATAAATTGTAACAAAAATATTTTTCAAACACCAGAAAAGTGTGGCTTGTGTAAACTATGCAAAGTTTGTTCAGAATCAGAATAAAGACAGTTTGTGTGACTACAGGGATTACTTGTTAACCAACGTGGTAAGTGGAGGTATCAAGTAGCGGTCCATAAAAGCATCACACTGGATGAGGTCAGAGAGGATTTATGAATCTCCCTTTATGACCATTTAAAATCCACCATCACTACTCATTAAACCGTGAGAAATACTTTTCTCCCATGTGCAGCTTAGCCAATCCCAGGCCAGCAAGGCTGAGCTGAGTTGAAAGTCAACCCTTTAAAAGGCAGAAGGGAGATGAATGGAGAGCAGAGAATGAGGTGAGACAACCTTCCAAACACACCAACAACAGCAAGACTAAAGGCTCAAAGCAAACCTGTCAAAATACAAGATGAAAACCATTCTCTCCATTGCTCTTGTGCTCCTTGCTCTCTATCTGGTCTCTGAAGCCCACGCAGTCCAAGTCAAAGTGCAGGTAAGGGCTCCTCCTACAGCAAGGTTTACCTTAATATAATGCATTATAATATGAAGACTATAGACTGCAGTAATATCAGATTCAAACTCATACTCAATTGGACAAAAATTGTAAACTAATGAAAATAATGTTTGTTAACCCTCGCAATGTAGCTAACAGACAAAATTCAGAGTGGATTTTTTTTTAACAAAGTGCATACTTGGTGCAAGCTATCATTACAACTCTATGGGCATCCTTGTCACATATAGAATGTGTAAAGCATCTTTATGATTGGCCGGGTCCCCAATATGACTCACTGATGTGGTGCTCTCTCTAACCGTGTCTCTCTCCTCTCTTCTCTTCTCTCTAGGAGGGCGACTTTGTTTTCTCACTGGAATCAGTGAAGAAGCTCCAAGAGCTGACAGAGAGCGGCAGTGTAAACGGGAAGCAGAATCCTCGTCTCGCCAGCACCAGCTTTGCTTCCGTCTGTGCTAACCCCTCCCTGCCACAGGAGTTCATGCCCCTGTGCATGCAGAGAGAGGCCAGCATGTCTCTCTCAAGACTAGGTAAGAAAAGGCCACACTATAGAATAATATCCACTATAGTCCAACTTGGTGGAACAGACCAGATTGTGATAAGACCGTTATAATTTGCTGATGGCGAGTCATTGATCAGAACATGTCTTTTATGCTAGTTGGTCTCTGCAATATGTGGTTGTAGTTTGAAGTGATTGAGTGATTTTGAAACATGTTTTTAACACTGTACCTTTCTCTTCTTTCTTCCAGCTACTGTGCCTATAGACATCTGTGAGATCTGTGCCTTTGTTGCCTGCACAGGCTGTTAGGCAAGATATCGACTTGACTGCCAGCAGAAGACAAGCCACCCACATTATCATTCTGCATATTGTGACAACAATGTGGACTTCATGTATTCAAATTGCCATCCTCAGACATGATTGGCCCGAAAGATAACTGGACCAAAAATGTAAAAAATATATTAAATGATGGCAGCTCATTTTCTCGAAAATGTTACTTTGGAGCATATTCAGCACTTATTTGTCTACGTATTTTCTTTCCCTTTTATCACTTGACTTTTATTTTGGAAATGTTGATTTGTTACAGTTCTATCTTACCAGTCTTTGTACTTATTTAATGTAGAGATGTATTTTTGTTTTGGAGGTTTTGCATTCTTTTGTATGTTTATAAATGCCTCATGTTTAATAAAAAAATCTTTGAAGAGAGTGAGTGGTCTACCAACTGCATCAGAAAACCTTGAATAGAATATACCTGATAAACTGGCTGATATTGGCACAACACAAAGAATAATACTTTATTCACTTTTGGTTGAAACTTGACATTTCTGTATTTCCCCAACACATACACAAACACACGCACACACGCATAAACACACACGCACACGCACACACACATTTAGAGGTTAATAGTTAATCTTAAGGCTAACTGCTGCCCCAGTGCACAATTTACATCCCACAATCTATTCTATTGTCACTGTGCTTTTGCTTCACTACCTAGACATTGATTCACTACCTAGACATTGATTCATTGGTATATATTGTAGATTCATAGACAGTAGTAGATTGCACAACAGTAATAAATAACAGCAACCCTTTGGCTAGTACCTGTAGATCTTCGAATCCTATAACTCTCACTGTTGCCAGTGCTGGGAATTGAACCGGCAATCTTCCAGATTCTGCTCTGTATTTTGAACCTGTAGGGTGGGAAGCTTATTGCCCCATCCTTCCCATGGTCACCACACTCCAAAAAGCAAGTTCTGCAGGCTCTAGTTTTTTCTAATCTTGATTAATCTTGTCTAATCTTGATAATCTCCACCAGGCACAGCCAGAAGAGGACTGGCCACCCCTCATACCCTGGTTCCTCTCTAGGTTTCTTCCTAGGTTCTGGCCTTTCTAGTGAGTTTTTCTTAGCCACCGTGCTTCTACACCTGCATTGCTTGCTGTTTGGGGTTTTAAGCTGGGTTTCTGTACAGCACTTTGTGACAACAGCTGATGTAAGAAGGGCTTTAACCCAGTAACAAATGGTTTACCATCCTTACATCCTTACATTTGATTGATTATTGTCCAGTCGTGTGGTCCAGTGCTGCAAGGGAAGACCTAGTTAAGCTGCAGCTGGCCTAGAACAGAGCAGCACATTTTGCTCTTCATTGTAATCAGAGGGTTGATATAAATACTATGCATGCAAGTCTCTCTTGGCTAACAGTTGAGGAGAGACTGACTGCATCACCTCTTCTGTTGGAAATCCCAAATTGTTTGCATAGTCAATTTACACACAGCTCTGACACACACACTTACCCCACCAGACATGCCACCGGGGGTCTTTTCACAGTCCCCAAATCCATAACAAATTCTGAGCCCTTTTTGCATCGAACTTCCTTCCATCTCATATTGCTCAAATAAACAGCAAACCTGGTTTTAAAAAAAACAGACAAAGCAACACCTCACGGCACAATGCCTCTCCCCTATTTGACCTAGATAGTTTGTGTGTATACATCGATATGTAGGCTACGTGTGCCTTTAAACATTTTTTATGTAGTTCTGTCCTTGAGCTGTTCTTGTCACGCCCTGGCCATAGAGAGGGTTTTATTCTCTATTTTGGTTAGGCCAGGGTGTGACTAGGGTGGGCATTCTATGTCCTTTTTTCTATGTTTTGTGTATTTCTTTGTTTTGGCTGGGTATGGTTCTCAATCAGGGACAGCTGTATATCGTTGTCTCTGATTGGGAGCCATACTTAGGCAGCCTGTTTTCCTTTGGGTTTTGTGGGTGGGTACTTTCTGTTTAGTTCATGTTCCTGACAGAACTGTTTAGCTGTCGTTCATTTTGTTGAAAGTGTTCTATTAAAAGTTAATGATGAGCACTCACCACGCTGCGCCTTGATCTACTCCTTTCGACGGCCGTTACAGTTCTTGTCTATTGATGTTCTGTATTATTTCATGTTTTGTGTGGACCCCAGGAAGAGTAGCTGCTGCTTTTGCAGCAGCTAATAGGGATCCTAATAAAATACCAAATACCAAACACACCTGACTCAGAAAATCTACATATTATAGTCTTTAATTTAGAATCCCAAGTGCCCGTCCCTAATGTAGTTGATGCTCCCAATGTTATTTGTTTTTTAGATGTGTAGTTAAGTATTATTATTGGCGTTAAAGAAAAATAATGATACAGTTTACAAGCACAAAGAGACAATCACTAGCAACCTTCAGTGTTTTTAGGCCATTCTACCATTTTTACTCTCAGAGCCAGACTGAATGTGCTAGAAAATTGAAAGTATGTATTCTACCACCTTCTCTTTGTAATGCTGACTGACAAGCAAAGAGACAACTGATACAATATCCTTTGTGTCACTAGTGGGTAAAAAATAATCAACATGTAGCCAAATAACTAAATTCAATCAAATGTACATTTCAGTATTATAAGTATTGGACTTTTAAGTTAATGATATGTACCCATTGATTCTTGAAGAATATAAGTTATAAATGCCTCATGAGCTTAGTTCAACTGTCGTAACATCCAAAATATAAGCTTCTTTTACACCATTGTTTGAAAACAATGTAATTGTAAACGCTGTATGGCCTCAAAACATGGTTAAACTATCATTTTGATGTAATGTCTGGTTTGTCCTTGCATCCATATCTCTGTCTATGAATTTGACAGTGGTTACATTTCCCCAGCCCATCCCTCAGCTGTTTACCAAAAACAGTGTCAGGTTCCCACTTTGTTGTTGTTTGAACTGCATACTGCCCCATTAAGCAGAATCTCTTTTTCCCATGGTCAAAGACAACGGTACCTCTAGTACTATCAGGTATATTCATCATAGGTAGATGCTTCCAGTTCCCAGCCAAAGGAAGTGTATGCACGTCATGGGTAGATGGTAAATGAAGTCACAGCAAATGCATTGTTGTGGCAGATTTGATTGAATTACAGCCTCAGCCTCCTTGTTGCAGATTGCAAACGCTACAAATATTAGACAGACCTATCCAAACAATGTTGACAAAGTCACTATCATACCTAAAATGCAAACAACCACTATACAATTGGACAGATAGCCTGTTGCTTTGTTATCTGGGTTTAATGATGAATGACTGTGGGTGAGATGGGAGAAATTAGATTTATAGGATGTTTAATTGGCACTAAGGATGTCAATATGGAACAACATGTCAACAATAAAAGCATACAAACAACATAGTGACAGGGGCATGTACAGATGTGGATAAAGAAAAAAAAGAGGATCCTGTGGCATAACACGTTTGTGTTTTGTTATCAGGTACCCAGGGTAAAGAGGGCTCCAGCCCCACGTTAATAAGTGACTTAATAATCTGTCCAGCGATGGGTTTATAAAGGGCAGAGCAGAGGCACACCTCAATTCAAGCTGTAGGCTCCTCTCTCTGCATCTCAAGGCTCTCTGAGACATCCGGGCGAAGCTGAAAATGAAACCACTGAGTGTTTGTCTCGTGTTGACCTCTTGCATCCTCTGGGGCTCACTGAGTGTGGAGATTAGGGTGAGTATATCTCTTCTTTATGCCCACGGTCAGAAATGTTTAGAGTTGTGTGACTAGTGCTGTAACTCTTTGTTGTCTTTGACATGGGATAAGGACATTCTTCTTGGAGGTGTATAGGGTTTGTGTCAGAAGGTAAGTGTAGCTGGTGCATGAAGTCAGGCACAGGAGAGCAAAATGAGTGAGCAACGAACTTTACTCAAAAACCAAAGGCACAAGGTAAACAAATACACTTGACCAATAACCAACGGTAAACATTACGCACGGTGAACACAGCACCCGTGGAAAAACCAGCCATCATGAACCGAACTGAACATAGAAATAATCACGCACAACAAACATGGGGGAATCAGAGGGTTAAATACATGAACATGTAATTGGATAATGAAAACCAGGTGTGTAGAAAATAAAGACAAAACCAATGGAAAATGAAAGATTGATCAGCGATGGCTAGAAGACTGGCGACGTCAACCGCCGAACGCCGCCCGAACAAGGAGAGGGACCGACCTCGGCGGAAGTCGTGACAGTTTGTTACTTGATTAACAATATCTGTAAGTGTCTGGAGTTTAGAGATGCTGGTTCACACGTGTGAAGATAAGTTAGTGGAACTAGAGAAATAGATCACTTTCAACAACACACTGATAAAGAAATAGATCACTTTCAACAACACACTGATAAAGAAATAGATCACTTTCAACATCACACTGATAAAGAAATAGATCACTTTCAACAACACACTGATAAAGAAATAGATCACTTTCAACAACACACTGATAAAGAAATAGATCACTTTCAACAACACACTGATAAAGAAATAGATCACTTTCAACAACACACTGACAGAGTTCATGGTGCACTTTGACTAAGAGCTTAACTTCATGATAGACCATTAAAGAGATGTGGGGCCATTGTCAAGTGAGAGGAGTGCATCAACATTTGACACTGTTCTCTATTTTTTACAACTTTTATTTAACCAGGCAAGTCAATCAAGAACAAACTACAATTTACAATGACTGCCAGAGCATTAAAAAGCTAGCTTCTTTTTGTTTGGTTTTAATTATCATATAGCAATGCATTCTGTTGTGGTTTATTCATTCTTGTTTGGAATCCACACACTGTCATACTTCTTTTGAACTCATTCACAAGGTTATTAATTGGCTTATCTGTATAATAATCTATTACGCTATGAGAATCACCTGTGTAAACCTGTCACCTTCATAGTGGAACAACACATTAGGTCGTCTAATAATGACAACCTAACATGAAAAATCAAGGATTATGCAAGGGTAAATGAGAGAATTCACCATCTCATCCATGTGTTTAACTGTGTCCAGGATGGAGAAAGGAGCTATCCCCTAGAGGCTGTGAAAGCGTTGAAGGAGCTGATCGACACAGATGCCATGGTTAACCTGCGGTTGATCAACACCAACATGGTCTCTGTCTGTAACAACCCTGTCTTGCCACAGGCCTTCTATCCAGTGTGCCAGGGCAAAGAGGCAGCTATGGTCTTCTCCAGGCTAGGTAAGGCTGTACCATAAACAAACAGTGGGTGGACTGAAATATTGTAATTCAATATCGTTATATGACTTTAAAAATGGTTTGTCTTATTGCCCCATCCACCTTATCTGTTGTAAAAATGTATAAACTGCACATTTTAGCATTCAAACACAAGACTGTTTAGATCCTGCGGACTTGAATATGTTCCGCGGACTTGAATATGTTCCGGTCAGCCTCAGAGAACAACACCGACCTATACGCTGACTTGGTGAGTGCGTTTATAAAGAAGTGCATTGGAGATGTTGTACCCACTGTGACTATTAAAACCTACCCTAACCAGAAACCTTGGATGGATGGCGGCATTTGCGCAAAACTGAAAACGCGATCCATCGCATTTAACCATGGAAAGAGGTCTGGGAATATGACTGAATATAAACAGTGTAGTTATTCCCTCCGCAGAGCAATCAAACAAGCAAACTGCCAGTACAGGGACAAGGTGGAGTCGCAATTCAACGGCTCAGACACGAGACGTATGTGGCAGGGTCTACAGGAAATCATGGACCACAAAAAAAAAAAAACAGCCACGTCACGGACACCAACGTCACACTTCCAGACAAACTAAACATTATCCCGCTTGTGGATAATACAGTGCCACCGTCGCGGCCCGCTAATAAGGACTGCGCCCCCCCCCCTCTCCTTCTCTGTGGCTGATGTGAGCAAAACATTTAAACGTGTTAACCCTCGCAAGGCTGCTGGCCCAGACAGCATCCCTAGCTGTGTCCTCTGAGCATGCGCAGACTGGTGTGTTTACGGACATATTCAATCGCTCTCTATTCCAGTCTGTTGTCCCCACATCCAGTCCCGCTCCAAGGCCGGAGCCTTCCTCTGCGCCGGTGCCCAGTCCAGGCACGGCAGCCAACCCAGCGCAATGGCCGTAGCCTTCCTCTGCGCCGGTGCCCAGTCCAGGCACGGCGTCCAGTCCCACTCCAAGGCCAGAGCCTTCTTCTGCGCCGGTGCCTAGTCCAGGCACGGCAGCCAACCCAGCGCAATGGCCGGAGCCTTCCTCTGCGCCGGTGCCCAGTCCAGGCACGGCATCCAGTACCGCTCCAAGGCCGGAGCCTTCCTCTGCGCCGGTGCCCAGTCCAGGCACGGCGTTCAGCCCGGCTGGGTCTGGGCGGGGGCTACGACCTGCACCGGAGCCGCCACCAACACTAGTCACCCCCCCCCCCCCCCAGTTGGTTTCAGGTTTTGCGGCCGGAGTCCGCACCTTTGGGAGGGGGGTACTGTCACGTCCTGACCATAGAGAGCCCTTGGTTCTCTATGGTGTAGTAGGTCAGGGCGTGACTAGGGGGTGTTCTAGTTCAATATTTCTATGTTGGTGTTTTGTATGGTTCCCAATTAGAGGCAGCTGGTAATCGTTGCCTCTAATTGGGGATCATATTTAAGTAGCCATTTTTCCCACCTGTGTTTGTGGGATATTGTTTGTGTTGGTGCTTGTGTCACCACGTAGTCACGTTATATTGCTAGTTTATTGTTTTGGTTAAAGAAGTTTCACTTTAAATAAATATGTGGAACTCAACAAACGCTGCGCCTTGGTCCGTCTCTTACAACAACTGTGACACTGACCAAACCCTCCTAACCTGGACGAAGCTGGGTGAATTGTGCACCGCCCTATGGGACTCCTGGTCACGGCCGGTTGTGACACAGACTGGGATTGAACTCCGTTCAGTAGTGACGCCTCAAGCACAACTATGCAGTGCCTTAGACCGCTGCGCCACTCGGGAGGCCCCATTTCATATATTTTTTTTTTTTCCTGGCGGGGGGGCACCATGGGATTTATTTAAGACACTCTTTATAGAAGTAGTAGTAATTCACTATTTTACAACTTGTTGGATGGTTGCTCATCCTGAAAGTAGTCTATGGGCCAGGAGAAACTGTAATCCATGGTTCAGTTTTCTTTAAACAGCCATTACAAACTTTCACCACTAGCTAAGAATCAATGTAGGTGAAATCAATGTAATTTGGCCATAAAAAAAACATGTTCACATGTCCCCATCAATTCCATTGAGTTTTAGCTAGCGGTGGCTAAAGTTAGCTGAAGCTTGTAATAGCTGTTTAAAGGAATCTGAACCATGGATTACAGTTTTTCCTGGCCCATAGTCTACTTTCAGGGTCATCTAAAATCAAGTTGTAAAATAGTGAACTACTCTTTAAAGACCCCACAACCTCCCTATGGGGCCTGTTCTGAACTGAATTTATGTTGTGTACTCAGGGAAGGGTGTATGCAGATTGAAAGGCGTTTGAAGTCAATGATAATGGAAACCTAATCCATCCTCAAGGGATTGACTCTGAAGGGTTCAGCATACATTGGTAGTCATTAGCACATTGAGTGGTTTCAGTGAAACACTGATTACTATCTGCCTTGTTATCAGCTGACATGACCTCTAACCACCAATACCAGCAGCCAAAGTGCTCTGTAACCTGACAGGATTTACTGAGTTTTAGAGACAATACAACCATCCCATATCATTCATCATTTTTATACGATCAACAACATGACTACTTGAGCAAAGCTGTGAGATCAGAGAGCCAGATCACAGATGTGACAGTACTGACATATTTCCTATTTTATTCCACATGAGCACACATGGAAAACCCAGGAAAGCAATTCTCGGAGACTGAGGAACGCGTTTTCATAGCACCTCTTGTTAGCTCTACCAGAGAGCTGGACCACATACACAGGATGTAGCAGTAGACGGCTTGCTACAACAAGCAGGAGATGTTGGCCTGGACACAGCCAGTCCTGCTGCCAAAAGAGAATGATTCCTGCGTATAATATATCCTTCCACTTAACGACATGATTTATGTGTGTTGCTCACGAGTGATTCTACTCACAAGAGCCCAATTAAAACGGAACAAACAGCATTTGAGTGCAATAAAATGTGCAAGACAAAGAGCACTCCCATGCCTCTCTATTGCTCTGCAAGCCCTTTAACGAGGCTGATTAACTTCCTCCCGTTGTCAATATTAGCATTGTATCTGACACTACAGCAGCCATAGGCATATATTAACCTTCTGTGTTTGTTGTCTCTCTCCAGTGGATGCCATCAAGTCTCCAGATCTGTGTGAGATCTGTGCCCACCCCGCGTGCTTTGGATGTCTACCGTAAGACTGCCACCATCTGTTACACAATCCTCTGAAGCTTTCCTATCTACAACACACATCTTCACCTTCAGATCTGCATCGCATATGAAGCCAGGGCATGAATAAGCCCATCCTATCCATGTGCCAGTGGCCATTCATCGACAAATTGCATACAGTTGAGGAATGTTATGTGTTTGATGTTGTTTGAGCTGTACGGCCAAAATCAATTTACTTATAATTCAGCAAAAGGCTTTAAATGAACAGTAATGTCCAGATGTTCTTGACGTTTCCATGGATTACCATGGAATATGTGATAAATTCACTGTAGAAACTGTGAATCATAAATTTCTATTGCTAATCAAATTGTGTCTAATCTGTTGTCCCATTTCTTCCACCAGACTGAATGTGTTTATACTCTGCCACATTTACTGTAAATGGACTGATTCTGTAAATATTTCGAAATATATCTACTTTACTGACACTGTTCATTTGTTTCAATATGGATTGATAGTGAAACAGCTAAAATTATTCATACACTATATATACAAAAGTATGTGGACATCTCTTCAAATTAGTGGATTCGGCTATTTCAGCCACACCCGTTGCTGACAGGTGTATAAAATCAAGCACACAGCCATGCAATCTCCATAGACAAACATTGGCAGTAGAATGGCTTTACTGAAGAGCTCAGTGAGTGTCAAAGTGGTACCATCATAGGATGCCACCTTTCCCACCAGTCAGTTCGTCAAATTTCTGCCCTGCTAGAGTTTAGGGAAGGCCCTTTCCTGTTTCAGCATGACGATGCCCCCTTGCACAAAGCGAAGTCCATACAGAAATGGTTTGTCGAGATCGGTGTGGAAAACCTTGACTGGCCTGCACAGAGCCCTGACCTCAAGCCCATCGAACACCTTTGGGATGAATTGGAACGGCGACTGCGAGCCAGTCCTAATCACCCAACATCAGTGTCCGACCTCACTAATGCTCTTGTGGCTGAATGGAAGCAAGTCCCTGCAGCAATGTTCCAACATCTAGTGGAAAGCCTTCCCAGAAGAGTGGAGGCTGATATAGCAGCAAAGGGGAGACCAACTCCATATTAATGCCCATGATTTTGGAATGAGATTTTCAACGAGCAGGTGTCCACATTTCCAATGTTATACATTTAATTTTAGCAAAATATTGTTAAACCAGCAGAGGGCAGACCTTACCATGTAAATATCACCTTACATTTGAGTAATTTAGCACAGTGGTTCTCAAACCTCTCCTCAGGAACCCCCAGCTATTCCATTCATTTGAACTATTTCAGAGGTGGCACACCTGATTCTTGTCAACTAATCATCAAGCCCTTGACTAAGATGAATCAGGTGAGCTAGCTCAGGGCTACAACAAAGCTCTGAAACATCTGGGTGTCCCCAATTTGAGAACCACTGATTTAGAAGACACTCTTATGCAGAGTGACTCATGGTCATGAGTGCATGCATTTTTCACAATGGTCCCCAGTGGGAATCAAACCCACAACCCTAGCATTGCAAGCGTTATGCTCTATCAACCGAGCCACACGAGACCACCTAGCACCAGGTTAGGTTACACTTTGCATTTGGATAGTCCATCTGTAGATGCTCTACAGCTGGTGATAAACTATATTTTGATAAGCAACTGCTTGCTAAGGTTACAGTTAGGGTTAGGTTGAGAATAAAGGTTAAGGTTGGGGTTAGGGCTAGGGCGAGGCTAAGGGTTACGTTCAGGTTTAGGATAAGGGTTAAGGTTAGGGTTAGAGCTAGGGTTAGTAGGTGGTTAGTTGAAATGTTACTGAGCGCATCTACAGATGGTCTATCAAATACAGCGTTACCCCAGGTTCCTCCTTTACCTTACACTACCCATAATGCTGTGTATCATGCCCAACTGAGCTTTGACGATGGTTATTTATGTTTTTTGGATTTCTTATCAAGCCCTTGTCATTCTTTTGAATGTAACCATGATTATAACTATGATTGGTGGGTGGGGATGGTTTATAACAGCGATTGTATAATAAATAATGTGTCACAAAATGCAAATAGATAACAGCATCACTTCAAAGGACCATCATTCAAAAACCACAATTATAGTAATGTTAGTATTTGTAGAGGATGTTTTGACATGCAGTAAGGATCAACTCCAGCCCAGTGACATGAAAAAGAGGGCTTGAGAAGAAACATGATTGTACAGAGCACAGTGCGGGGGTCACAAAATCCTTTTCAACAGTTGTTTTACATGGAAGAGGGGAAACCCAAATAAAAACTGGTCAGTATTGCTTTGACTGACTCCCTCTATTGACATTTATCACAGCAGGCAGGCAGAGAGACATCTGACTGTGGAAAAGGTGAACAGTATTATGAATTAAACCCCATTACTGGCTGTGTTAGCTTGTACCGTGTTTGACTCAGTTTGCTCAGCTCCTTTGGTGAAGCTTTGAGGACATTCAAAGCTTTTCAAGATGGCCAATGATAATACTACCAATGGAAACAACAGCATGACATAAAAAATAAATGAAACTGTATGAAAGACATTCAAGGAGTTTTGGATAGAAGAAAACAATGTGTTTTCACTTAAAGCGACACTGCGAGATTCTTGCAATTAAGGCGTTTTTCTACCAGCATACCTAGAGTCAGGTGAACTCGTGGATACCATTTTTATGTCTCTACCTGCAGTAGGAAGGAAGTTAGAGATAGTTTTGCGTGTCAATACTAACTAGCATTGGCTCAATGACTGGAAGTCTCTTAACATCACAGCAGAGAATAAAGTCATAATAACATGGTAATAGTCTGGAGAGCGCATGACGCTAACATGGCTCAAATGTGGTCATTCTGTACCTTCTTCTCCCCCCCCCCCCCCCCCCCCCCCTTCTACGCTGCTGCTACTCTCTGTTTATTATCTATGCATGGTCACTTTAACTCTACCTACATGTACATATTACCTCAATTACCTTGACTAACATGTGCCCCTGCACATTGACTCTGTACCAGTACCCGCTGTATATAGCCCCGCTACTGTTTTTACTATTTTTTACATAACACTTATTTTTCTTAAAACTGAATTGTTGGTTAAGAGCTTGTAAGTAAGTATTTCACTGTAAGGTCTACACCTGTTGTATTCGGCGCATGTGACAAATACAATTTGATTTGAAATTTGATTTGATTTTAAAAAGCTTTTTTTTAACGTTTAAATTACTACAAACCCGTATAAGGTTTGGGTTCTCACAAGACCATATTTCCATGTACAGTCCTTGTTTACAGAAAACAGACGGAAGACAGAGTTGACTGCCTGTGCTAATTAGCTATATGTGTCTCCAAACACCTGTGTGTACATGGAAGATGGACACCACAAAAGTTAATATGGAGTATTTGAATGTTTTGGCTGCCAATTCTCCTGTAAACAGAACATGTAAGGCCCTTGGACTATAAGGAGTAATGTTTGGGTCCATTAGTCCATTATTGGGCTAGGTGTTTCCCAAAGAAAAGAAAATGTGCTAGATTATGTAAATGTTGTAGTTTTAAATTGCCCCATTTAAAACTACAGAGGCTCAATCCAGTTTTACCAAGACCCATGGTGTTTCAAAAATAAATAATTAATGGCACAAAGGGGAATAAGATAATTCACATCAAATCATCCCAACAAAGTTAACAGCATGGAACACATAACACAAAAATAAACATTTGCATGTCAATGGAAACCATTTATGAAATCCAAACAGTGTATTTTTATTTGTGTGCATTCCCTTTAATCAAATGATTAATTTGGCTGGTTGAGATGAGCCGCAACATCAGATCCAAAATCATAACACAAGAGAAGTTTGTCCTCAGCGCAAACAAAAACATCCACCTATTGTCACGCCCTGACCTGTGAGAGACGTTTTATTTCCTCTCGTTTGGTTAGGTTAGGGTGTGACATGGGGTGGGCATTCTATGTTTTCTATTTCTTTGTGTTTAGCCGAGTATGGTTCCTAATCAGAGGCAGCTGTCTATCATTGTCTCTGATTGGGGATCATACTTAGGCAGCCCTTTTTCCCTCCTTCAGTTGTGGGATCTTGTTTTTGTACAGCTCAGTGAAAGCCTGCAGAACGTGACGTTCGGTTTCCTTTGTTTGTTGTTTTGTTTAGTGTTCTGAGTTATAATAAAATTGATCATGAGCACTTACCACGCTGCACCTTTGTCTCCTCTCTACGACGAGCGTCACACCTACACAATAATTTATCACCCAGTTTCTCTGTGTACAATTTACTCACAATGTACTATCTGACCTCAAACTAACTCTCCTTTGGAGGCCCAGTCAAACAAATGGACTACTGCAGAGTTATGATTACTGCAGAGTTATGTTCTCCTGGAAGGTGTGTGAACACAGCACAGCAGTGCATGACCTGAGCTGAACTGAGGTTGTTGCTAGCTGTCTGGCTGTGGTTCTCCTCAGCAGTGGGAATGAGGGGTAGGCTTTCTTTCTGAAGCTGAGTTTCCTCTGCCTCCTCTCACTGGAATTAGTTAAGAATCCCATTTCATAGCCAGATGGAGAGATAGGGGAAAGAGCAGGGATTAGATGCTGTTAATTACCAACTGAGAACAGCCTGTTTGTTTAATGACACACTTCCCAACACTCTCAGTCTCTCCCTTGAAATAAGCTATGGAGTTTAGAGTACGAGTGGAAGTCATTGAATGAATGCCTTCTCTGTTAAAGAGTAACAAAGAGGAAGAGCAGCAGAGAAATCTGGTGAACTTCGCAGAAGCTTATCATCTAACAGTTACATAAAAGGACAGCAAGTAGGACAAAATGAGTTGAAGCTTGGCCTGATGTTTAGATGTATAAACGGATGTTTATGACATAGCAGGATGTCAGGGCCGTAGCTACATATGAAGACACAGTTGGTTGTGCATCAGCAGTTTTCTTCTTGTTATTTGTCACTTACTGACAGTCTCTCAATTAGCCGATGTCAGCAAAAAAATGTGATTGGTAAATTAGTCTAGTTAGTCTAGCCAGATATCTAAACTTGTAGTGATCATGGCTGAATTACCAACCGGGCACTCAGGGCATGTGCCCAAGAGACTTCACCTCCAGGTGGCACCCATTGATATATACATATATCACAAACCCGATGTGCCTTATTGCTATTATAAACTGGTTGCAAACGTAATTAGAGCAGAAAATATAAATGTTTTGTCATACCCATGGTATACCCATGGTATACGGTCTGGTATACTATGTCGTTCAGCCAATCAGCATTCAGGCCTCGACCCCCACCCAGTTTATAAATATATATATATATATTGATTTGTTTAACACTTTTTTGGTTACTACATGATTCCATGTGTGTTATTTTATAGTTTTGATGTGTTCACTATTATTCTACAATGTAGAAAATAGTAATAATAAAGAAAAACCCTTGAATGAGTAGGTGTGTCCAAACCTTTGACAGGTACTATATATATTTTAAACATACAGTAAAATCTACCTGCAGTGAAGCCGCTCAATATTACATTACATTCAGTCATCCAGCAGACACTCCCATCCAGAGCGACCCACAGGCGCAACCAGGGTCAAGCGCCCCGCCCAAGTTCACAAGGACAGATCCCTACCCATTTGAATCAGGGACCCGAACCAGCAACCTCTCAGGGCACCAGCCCAAGCTCCCAACCGCCAGGCCACCAACCATCCAAGATCCCCCCCACAGTACCCCTCGAGAGATGCCTCTCAACCATCCAAGACCCCCCCCCCACAGTCCCCTCTGAAAAACCTCCCCATCTACTACCCACCCCCCAAGCCACTGTCCCCCTCCAACCTGACCAAAACCACCACCCAATGCACCAACAACCAACAGAAAGATGTAACAACAGAAGGATGTAACAACTTTCCTTTTTTGCGTCAGTTAAACTTCTTCTTTTTGGGGGGGAATTTATTTTAGGCTTTTATCTTTGATCCCTTGATTTTGTTAGTCACTCTCACTCAGATATCATATTAACATGTCATGGCAAAATGTATGGAATTGCAGGAAATTTGCTTTAAAACTGCAAACATTTCTCTACACCCAATGGCAAAATGTGTAGAATTGCAGGAAATGAGCTGTTAAACTGAAATTGTTTCTCTCTGCCCCATGGCAAAATATGTAGAATTGCTGGAAATAAACATTGTTTTTTCCTCTGCCTTCAAGAGGTTTGCCCATCATCAAAAAGGATTTGCCCGTGAGGTATGTGTGTGTGTGCACGTGTGGTTGCACATGCGCGCTTGTGTGCTTATGCCTGCATGCTTGTGTTTGTGTGTTAAAAAGTAAGCTCAGTCAGTTAGAACGCTTCAAAGCCAGTCTGGGCCGTGGCCAGGGACTCAGACCCTGGCTACGGCCCTTCAGGAAGTGGAACATTAAACAAATATTTTAATGTGACATGTTTTGTCTTTTTTCAGTCATGAGGTAACAATTTCCTATAGGCCCTTTACAAGTCAGATTTAGCAAGTTGCAGTAATACACTGTGTAGCATTTTAGCTAAAGAATCAATGGATGAATGAGAGTATTGGAGCCTTCCACCGCACACTCATCAAGACCAAAAGGGTTCCCTGTTTCAAAAGAACGTCAAACATTCAATCACATGCTGTCAGCTTGAATGAGAAAATTAGATGCCTTTAGACTAACGAGCGGTAACCACTCCCGTTTTGGTAATTACAATATAATGATGCAAATTATTTTAATATGTGTAGTAATTGGGCACATTATCAAGAGTGGCACCCATTTGGGAGGAGAGCTTCAAGTTCAGAAATCAGGTTAATTGGATTTTAACCATACTTGGCAAGTCATTCTCTTTGGAGATAATCAGATGAATATGCCGTCTATGAACGCAGCACCGATATGATTAGCTGCAGCAAAGAGAAGCTGCAGATCCACTGATCTGTGCAGAAACATGAGTGGTTACTCAAGTGCAAAAGGAATGTTCAAAAAGGGCCGGTTGATTCGTTTTCTGTCCTCACTAGGCTCAAGGGACTCTTTCTCCGGTTTGAGAAATGCTCTATCTGTTGGCTTCATCATGTGCTGTTTTTCTGAGGCCAGGTCAGACACTTTCACCATCATGCTCATCTTCAAAAACCCACAGATTCAGCAAGTGAAATATTACAAATGCATCCTCCTTTCAACATAATGATTGACTTGTCCTCTGTGTTACTCTTGGTTTATCCTCTTCAGCTGCAACACCGCAGGGATGATAAAGCCTGAGAGCAGTAAGAGTTCAAGGGTCAAACAGTCCTTGTGTGATGAAATTACAGAGCCACAAATGACTGTATACTTTCAAAGATTTGTATTTTTATAATACACATCTATAACCAACCAGACATGTACTACTAGAACAGAGACACAACAGTATAGCCAGTCATACTGTAGTTCAGAACAGGACTACGAAACTGACCAGAGTACTGCATGATGCACGTGACACACATAGAGTGATTTTATTACTGGTGTATTTGTTTGTTTTTGATAACATATTATTCAGCAAAATCATCCTTCTGCAATTGTCTAGCTAAATGTGACTATGTTGTTGTTATTATAGCCAACCGTTGCTCCACATAATATGTATGCTCACTAAATTGCTATCTCTCAGGTTAAACTACTGTGTAGCGACGCCGCTCTGGCTTGAGAGGCTCATTAAAATCAGACTGGGCCTCTCTCTCTCTGTGGGGTTTGAAGGGATTGGGGGATGGTCTTCACTCCCCTGTGGATCAACTGTAAGAGCTTGCAGCTGTGAGAAAGAGCCAACACACTGGGAAGACAGGCAGGGAGACCCAGGCAGATGCAGGCAGGGATCATAGGAGTAGTCTAGTAGCTCTCCCACATCAAAGCCTCTCTCTCACAAAATGTGATTTAAAACCTATGGCTGCTTGGATTCTGGGGGAATGAGAGGACTCCAAAAGTCTACAAGAAAATGACAAATCCATAATTTTCCTGCTGTGTGAACTATTGACATTCACAGTTAGGTGACTAAAATACCAAGTACGACATTGAGACCTGTGCATTTATCAAAGTTGCTTGAACAACAACCATGGTTTGATAACTATATAAAGACATTTTTAAGACATTTCCAGTTGTTGAATACTGGGAAACAAGGAACTCCCTATGGGAGGAGAAAGACTGTGGGAGAATCAGGACTCAGGAGTCAGGTCTCTCTCTCTCTCCCTCTGTCATTCCCTTGCTGCTGTGGATACTCGATGTGTGGTCTGAGATACACAGAGTGTAGGCTGTGGCTGGTTCTTCTACAGTGTAGCCTGTGTTCCGTCTGGCCGGTAGGAACCGATGAACAGTATCACCCTGTGAAAACAATATTCTGTAAATCTACCGTTCATTCTGCTCGTCCAGTCTGCGTCTGGTCCATAAATAGAGTTGAATAAATATTTTACTTTGTTTAATAAGCCTCTCAACATATCCTGTGTATAAATACACAGCATATAACAGAGCACACATAAACAGGAATATTCAGACCACCAAAGAGGTTTGTTCTTCCATTAGTACGGTGTACTTCCATCTCCCAGAATTCACTTGGTTCACTAAAGTAAATGTATGTTGTATTTCTGTACTGTATCCATCACAACATCTCCATGCATGTGTATGAACTACACCACAGAAATGAATAACTGGGAAGGAAACAAAAGACAGACGCCTTTTTTATTACTGTAAGGTGGGCACATTGTGTCACGTCCTGACCAGTATAAGGGGTTATTTGTTATTGTAGTTTGGTCAGGACGTGGCAGGGGGTATTTGTTTAGAGTGTTTCGGGGTTTGTTGGGCTATGTGTTTATGTAGAGGGGTGTTTGCTTAGAGTGTTCCGGGGTTTTTGGTTATGTTCTATGTTAGTATATTTCTATGTTCTGGTCTAGTCTTTCTAGTTCTATGTTTAGGGTTATTGGTTTGACCTTCAATTGGAGGCAGCTGTTCTTCGTTGCCTCTGATTGAAGGTCCTCTATAGAGGAGTGTTTTTGTAATGGGTTTTGTGAGAAGTTGTTTTTTGCATAGCTGTGTATAGCCTGCATTACTGTTCGTTCGTTCGTTTTCTTGTTTTGTTTTTTCAGTGTTCTAATAAAAGTTAAAATGAGCACTCAACCCGCTGCACCTTGGTCTACTCCATACGATGACCGTTACAGAACTTCCCACCACAAATGGACCAAGCAGCGGGGTAAGGAGCAGCAGAGGAATTATATGGACTATGGGGAATCATGGACATGGGAAGAAATTCTGGACGGGGCTGGACCATGGAGGAAGGCTGGAATGGCCTGGGACTGTTATATCGGAACACGGCTGGCATGGAAGCCTGAGAGGCAGCCCCAATAAATTGTTTGGGGGGGGGGGCACACGGGTAGTTTGGCTGGGCCAGGGTTAAGCCCCAAGCCAACTCCCCGTGCTTACCGGAGGCAGCATGTTACTGGTCAGGCCCCGTGCTATGGGGTGATGCGCAAGGCGTCGAGGCCGAGCATTCACAGGCCGGTGTGCGCGGTGCCAGCATCTCGCATTTGCCAGGGGGAAGCGGGCATCCAGCCAGTAAGGGTGGTGCCAGTACTGCGCTCGAGACCGCCAGTGCACCTTCACGGCCCAGTGTATCCTGTTCCTGCTCCTCGCACTAGCCCTGAGGTGCGTGTATCCAGTCTGGTGTCTCCAAAGCCAGCACCACGCACCAGGCCTCCAGTGCGTCAGCCCAGTCCAACTCGTCCTGTTCCTGCTTCTCGTACTAGCCCTGAGGTGCATGTGTCCAGTCTGGCACCTCCAAAGCCAGCACCACGCACCAGGCCTCCAGTGCATCAGCCCAGTTCAGCACGTCCTGTTCCCGCTCCTCGCACTAGCCTTGGGGTGTGTGTCTCCAGTCTGGTACCTCCAGTACCAGCCCCACGCACCAGGCCTCCAGTGCGTCAGCCCAGTCCAGCTCGTCCTACTCCTGCTCCTCGCACTAGCCCTGAGGTGCGTGTTTCTAGTCTGGCACTTCCAAAGCCAGCATCACGCACCAGGCTTTCAGTGCGCAGTCCCCGTCCAGAGCTTCCGACGACAGTGCCTCGTCCAGAGTGTCCGGCGACAGTGCCCCGTCCAGAGTGTCCGGCGACAGTGCCCCGTCCAGAGTGTCTGGCGACAGTGCCCCGTCCAGAGTGTCTGGCGACAGTGCCCCGTCCAGAGCTTCTGGCGACAGTGCCCCGTTCAGAGCTTCCGGCGACAGTGCCCCGTCCAGAGTGTCCGGCGACAGTGCCCCGTCCAGAGTGTCCGGCGACAGTGCCCCGTCCAGAGTGTCCGGCGACAGTGCCCCGTCCAGAGTGTCCGGCGACAGTGCCCCGTCCAGAGTGTCTGGCGACAGTGCCCCGTCCAGAGTGTCTGGCGACAGTGCCCCGTCCAGAGCTTCTGGCGACAGTGCCCCGTTCAGAGCTTCCGGCGACAGTGCCCCGTAGAGAGACGGCCCACAGTCCGGAGCCAGCACAGATGGCCCACAGTCCGGAGCCGAGAGAGACGGTCCACAGTCCGGAGCCGAGAAAGACGGCCCACAGTCCGGAGCCGAGAGAGACGGCCCACAGTCCGGAGCTGAGAGAGACGCCCTACAGTCCGGAATCGGCGCAGCGAGAGTCGCCCTACAGTCCGGAATCGGCGCAGCGAGAGTCGCCCTACAGTCCGGAATCGTTGCAGCCAGAGACGCGCTTCAGCCTGAGGTCTACAGCGACGAGCTTCAGCCCGAGGTCTCTAGCGACGCGCTTCAGCCCGAGGTATTCTGTGGGGGTGGACAGGTTAGGTGAGGGACTAAGGCCAAAGCCTGAGCCACCTCCACAGTAGGAGGATTGGGGAGGGGGAGTGTAGCACAAGAACCGTCGGTGATGGTGGCCACCCTCCCTTCCCTCCCTTTAGTTTAGGTTTATTTTTTATTTTGGGTTTATTTTTGTGTTTTGTGTAGGTGCCTCCGGGGTCTGCACCTTTGGGGGGGGGTACTGTCACGTCCTGACCAGTATAAGGGGTTATTTGTTATTGTAGTTTGGTCAGGACATGGCAGGGGGTATTTGTTTAGAGTGTTTCGGGGTTTGTTGGGCTATGTGTTTATGTAGAGGGGTGTTTGCTTAGAGTGTTCCGGGGTTTTTGGTTATGTTCTATGTTAGTATATTTCTATGTTCTAGTCTAGTCTTTCTAGTTCTATGTTTAGGGTTATTGGTTTGACCTTCAATTGGAGGCAGCTGTTCTTCGTTGCTTCTGATTGAAGGTCCTATATAAAGGGGTGTTTTTGTAATGGGTTTTGTGGGAAGTTGTTTTTTGCATAGCTGTGTATAGCCTGCATTACTGTTCGTTCGTTCGTTTTCTTGTTTTGTTTTTTCAGTGTTCTAATAAAAGTTAAAATGAGCACTCAACCCGCTGCGCCTTGGTCTACTCCATACGACGACCGTTACACATTGTGTGAAATCAACTGAATTGACACATAAAAAAATATAGAATGGAAGGGTTGGAAAAGCCTTCAATCACCAACTGAAATCCCCATATAATAGTTAGGAGTCACAAAGATGTTTCAAAGACCTGAGATCCTATAAACATTACTGAAGAAAATGCCCTGAGGCAGAAAGGCTGGGTACATGTGGGACTGGAGACAGAACTTACCATAAACTCACAATACAGATTTTTTTCACTATTTTGAATGGGTTTTGTTAGCTGAAAATATACACTGCTCAAAAAAATCAAGGGAACACTTAAACAACACAATGTAACTCCAAGTCAATCACACTTCTGTGAAATCAAACTGTCCACTTAGGAAGCAACACTGATTGACAATACATTTCACATGCTGTTGTGCAAATGGAATAGACAACAGGTGGAAATAATAGGCAATTAGCAAGACACCCCCAATAAAGGAGTGGTTCTGCAGGTGGGGACCACAGACCATTTCTCAGTTCCTATGCTTCCTGGCTGATGTTCTGGTCACTTTTGAATGCTGGCGGTGCTTTCACTCTAGTGGTTGCATGAGACGGAGTCTACAACCCGCACAAGTGGCTCAGGTAGTGCAGCTCATCCAGGATGGCACATCAATGCGAGCTGTGGATAGAAGGTTTGCTGTGTCTGTCAGCGTAGTGTCCAGAGCATGGAGGCGCTACCAGGAGACAGGCCAGTACATCAGGAGACATGGAGGAGGCCGTAGGAGGGCAACAACCCAGCAGCAGGACCGCTACCTCCGCCTTTGTGCAAGGAGGAGCAGGAGAAGCACTGCCAGAGCCCTGCAAAATGACCTCCAGCAGGCCACAAATGTGCATGTGTCTGCTCAAACGGTCAGAAACAGACTCCATGAGGGTGGTATGAGGGCCCGACGTCCACAGGTGGGGGTTGTGCTTACAGCCCAACACCGTGCAGGACGTTTGGCATTTGCCAGAGAACACCAACATTGGCAAATACGCCACTGGCGCCCTGTGCTCTTCACAGATGAAAGCAGGTTCACACTGAGCACGTGACAGACGTGACAGAGTCTGGAGACGCCGTGGAGAACTTTCTGCTGCCTGCAACATCCTCCAGCATGACCGGTTTGGAGGTGGGTCAGTCATGGTGTGGGGTGGCATTTCTTTGGGGGGCCGCACAGCCCTCCATGGGCTCGCCAGAGGTAGCCTGACTGCCATTAGGTACCGAGATGAGATCCTCAGACCCCTTGTGAGACCATATGCTGGTGCGGTTGGCCCTGGGTTCCTCCTAATGCAAGACAATGCTAGACCTCATGTGGCTGGAGTGTGTCAGCAGTTCCTGCAAGAGGAAGGCATTGATGCTATGGACTGGCCCACCCGTTCCCCAGACCTGAATCCAATTGAGCACATCTGGGACATCATGTCTTGCTCCATCCACCAATGCCACGTTGCACCACAGACTGTCCAGGAGTTGATGGGTGCTTTAGTCCAGGTCTGGGAGGAGATCCCTCAGGAGACCATCCGCCACCTCATCAGGAGCATGCCCAGGCGTTGTAGGGAGGTCATACAGGCACGTGGAGGCCACACACACTACTGAGCCTCATTTTGACTTGTTTTAAGGACATTACATCAAAGTTGGATCAGCCTGTAGTGTGGTTTTCCACTTTAATTTTGAGTGTGACTCCAAATCCAGACCTCCATGGGTTGATAAATTGGATTTCCATTGATTATTTTTGTGTTATTTTGTTGTCAGCACATTCAACTATGTAAAGAAAAAAGTATTTAATAAGATTATTTCTTTCATTCAGATCTAGGATGTGTTGTTTAAGTGTTCCCTTTATTTTTTTGAGCAGTATATATATATTTAATCACTCATTTCAATCTCGACACAGCCTTTTTCTCAAATGTTTGGGAGGGCTTTTAGACCATTCCTCCATACAGAATCTTTCCAGATCCTTGATATCCTTTGTCTACTCTTATGGACTGCCCTCTTTAATTCAAACCACAGATTTTCAATGGGGTTCTATTCTAGCGACAGAGATGGCCCATGCAAAATGTTGATTTTGTGGTCAAGTAACCATTTCTTTGTGGATTTTGATTTGTGCTTGCAATTATTGCCTTGCTGACAAGTGTCAGCCTCCTGACAGAGGCAACCAGGTTTGGGCTAAAATGTCCTGGTACTTGCTAAAGTTCATGATGCCGTTGACCTTAACAACCACCACCACCATATTTTACTGTATGAAGTACGTTTCTGCCTATGCAGATTTAATTGACTGTGTGATTGGCTGTGGCATTTGTATGTATGGAAGAAAGGATTGGAGATGTGGCTTTGTGAAGCATTGTGAATCTGATTAATAATGGCGCTCAACAGAGTGCAATCACTGGGGAGCAGGGTCATGGGGGTTGGCCGGCCCAGAGGGGGTAAGAAGAGGATCTCTGCTTTGAAAAAGAGAGCATTAGCGTCTTCTTGCAGCCTCACTGATCCTTTTATACAGTAGGCCCGTAGCTGTCAGCCTGCTCCTGCTGTCTCAGTTTGATCTGACAGCCCCTGCCTGGCTCACCACACCCTCACTTTTTTCAATTATTCAGGCCCACTGAGTCACTCTAGGGCTGGAGATCAGCAGCCGGGTGTAACTGAAGATCACAGAGATATGGGAAGATAGAAGTAGAGATACAGATGGAGAAAGGGAGATGGAGCAATATCGAGAATCAGTAAGAGGGAGGATGATGGAGAGAAAGAAAGACAGACATTGTGGGGAGTAAGAGCGATTTCACACATTGGTAGCATTATCTGACCTGACAGCATGAGTCAGTGCAGCTGATGGGCGTTTGATGCCAAAATCATGTTGAAGTGTGAGATGCTTTGATGATACAATCAGATCTTTTTCAGGACCAATCATAACCCTGTTTCACTGCAGTGTAGTGAAATGTAGACATCTGGTGAACAATCCACAACTCAAAAGTAACTCACAACTTATATAAGATGTGTACCATGCCAATGACTTTCTAAAGAGCAAACAAAATTGTTATTTCCAGGAGAGGGGCTGTGAGCTGTGGTCAGGGAAACAATGAGAATCCAAAATTACAATGCTGGAATGCACCATCTCCAAAATATTCGTGAGAATCCAAAACCCACATTTCACATGCCAGATTCATCAAAGGACTGACTGCAGGACTACTGTAGTCTCCTTTGGTGCTTACTGAGAAAAGTTATCCTCTCCTGTTGGGAAGACAGTGGTAGTTCCATGATGGGTGGGGGATGTACAGTATGAATAACAATGTAAAGAAGATCTACATCTCTACTATCAGCCTAGTTGGTTTCTGATTAGTATTGTTTGTGATGGAGCAGGAGATGAAAACAGTTGGGGAAATTGGCCTCTTTCATTGAAGGCAAAGTACTTAAATATGTGTATTACAGAAGAAGCCATACATTCTAGACTTATTTTTTCTTATATTACTGTAATTTAAAGCAACATATCAGTAAATAGGGAAGACAGTTAAAAGTATACTTGAATATGTATGTTATCAAGGTTGAAACTGTTAAATTCTCCCAATAATTAATACAAAAGATAACACTTGATTACAGATATATCATCAGATCAGTGGCGACCCGTCATTCAGGGCCTGTTATTTTGGCATTAATACATGTCACATATCAGTTAGCATAATAATAATTTTATCTGGGTGTGCGCCAGCTCATGTTTTTTATTCGACATATAAGTTTGCAAACAATGTACAAAAAAATCACTGATTTATTAAAGCCGCATACAAAAATTGTCCCTTTTTTGCTTTCTTGAGTAAGGCAGCTCCAAAATGCAGGTGTTTCAGCCTAGCTCAGTGCTTTCTGTGGTGGTGGGCCAGCCAAATCAAAGTTTCAAATCAAAGTTTATTTGTCACGTGCGCTGAATACAACAGGTGTAGACCTTACAGTGAAATGCTTACTTACAGGCTCTAACCAATAGTGCGAAAAAGGTGTGTGTGTGTGTGTGTGTGTGTGTGTGTGTGTGTGTGTGTGTGTGTGTGTGTGTGTGTGTGTGTGTGTGTGTGTGTGTGCGTGTGTGTGTGTGTGTGTGTGTGTGTGTCTGTGTGTGTGTGTGGGTAAGTAAAGAGCAACAGTAAAAAGACATTTGAAAATAAGAGTAGCAAGGCTATATACAGACACTGGTTAGTCAGGCTGATTGAAGTAGTATGTACATGTAGATATGGTTAAAGTGACTATGCATATATGATGAACAGAGAGTAGCAGTAGCGTAAAAAGAGGGGTTGGCGGGTGGTGGGAAACAATGCAGATAGCCCGGTCAGCCAATGTGCGGGAGCACTGGTTGGTCGGGCCAATTGAGGTAGTATGTACGTGAATGTATAGTTAAAGTGACTATGCATATAAGATAAACAGAGAGTAGCAGCAGCGTAAAAGAGGGGTTGGGGGGGGGGGGGGGGGCACACAATGCAAATAGTCCAGGTAACCATTTGGTTACCTGTTCAGGAGTCTTATGGCTTGGGGGTAAAAACTGTTGAGAAGCCTTTTTTGTCCTAGACTTGGCACTCCGGTACCGCTTGCCATGCGGTAGTAGAGGGAACATTCTATGACTGGGGTGGCTGGGGTCTTTGACAATTTTTAGGGCCTTCCTCTGACACCGCCTGGTGTAGAGGTCCTGGATGGCAGGCAGCTTTGCCCAAGTGATGTACTGGGCCGAACGCACTACCCTCTGAAGTGCCTTGCGGTCAGAGGCCGAGCAATTGCCGTACCAGACAGTGATGCAACCGGTCAGGATGTTCTCGATGTTGCAGCTGTAGAACCTTTTGAGGATCTCAGGACCCATGCCAAATCTTTTTAGTTTCCTGAGGGGGAATAGGCTTTGTCGTGCCCTCTTCACGACTGTCTTGGTGTGTTTGGACCATTCTAGTTTGTTGTTGATGTGGACACCAAAGAATTTGAAGCTCTCAACCTGCTCCACGACAGCCCCGTCGATGAGAATGGGGGCGTACTCGGTGCTCCTCTTCCTGTAGTCTAAAATCATCTCCTTAGTCTTAGTTACATTGAGGGATAGGTTGTTATTCTGGCACCACCCGGCCAGGTCTCTGACCTCCTCCCTATAGGCTGTCTAGTCGTTGTCGGGGATCAGGCCTACCACTGTTATGTCGTCTGCAAACTTAATGATGGTGTTGGAGTCGTGCCTGGCCATGCAGTCGTGGGTGAACAGGGAGTACAGGAGGGGACTGAGCATGCACCCCTGGGGAGCTCCAGTGTTGAGGATCAGCGTGGCAGATGTGTTGCTACCTACCCTCACCACCTGGGGGCGGCCCGTCAGGAAGTCCAGGATCCAGTTGCAGAGGGAGGTGTTTAGTACCAGATTCCTTAGCTTAGTGATGAGCTTTGAGGGTACTATGGTGTTGAACGCTGAGCTGTAGTCAATGAATAGCTTTCTCACATAGGTGTTCCTTTTGTCCAGGTGGGAAAGGGCAGTGTGGAGTGCAATAGATATTGCATCATCTGTGGATCTGTTTGGGCGGTATGCAAATTGGAGTGGGTCTAGGGTTTCTTGGATAATGGTTAATGGTGTTGATGTGAGCCATTACCAACCTTTCAAAGCACTTCATGGCTACGGACGTGAGTGCTATGGGTCTGTAGTTATTTAGGCAGGTTGCCAATGTGTTCTTGGGCACAGAGACTATGGTGGTCTGCTTGAAGCATGTTGGTATTACAGACTCAATCAGGGACATGTTGAAAATGTCAGTGAAGACACCTGCCGGTTGGTCAGCACATGCCCGGAGCACACGTCCTGGTAATCCGTCTGGCCCAGCAGCCTTGTGTATGTTGACCTGTTTAAAGGTCTTACTCATGTCGGCTACGGAGTGTATTCACACAGTCGTCCGGAACAGCTGATGCTCTCATGCATGCCTCAGTGTTGTTTGCCTCGAAGCGAGCATAGAAGTGATTTAGCTCATCTGGTAGGCTCGTGTCACTGGGCAGCTCGCGGCTGTGCTTCCCTTTGTAGTCTGTAATAGTTTGCAAGCCCTCCACATCCGACGAGCATCGGAGCCGGTGTAGTATGATTCAATCTTAGCCCTGTATTGACGCTTTGCCTGTTTTATGGTTCGTCACAGGGCATAGCGGGATTTCTTGTAAGTTTCCTGGTTAGAGTCCCGCACCTTGAAAGCGGCAGCTCTACCCTTTAGCTCAGTGCGAATGTTGCCTGTAATCCATGGCTTCTGGTTGAGGTATGTATGTACAGTCACTGTGGGGACGACGTCCTCAATGCACTTATTGATAAAGCCAGTGACTGATGTGGTGTATTCCTCAATGTCATCAGAAGAATCCCGGAACATGTTCCAGTCCGTGATAGCAAAGCAGTCCTGTAGTTTAGCATCTGCTTCATCTGATCATTTTTTTATAGACTGAGTCATTGGTGCTTCCTGCTTTTATTTTTGCTTGTAAGCAGGAATCAGGAGGATAGAGTTGTGGTCGGATTTACCAAACGGAGAGCGAGGAAGAGCTTTGTACGCGTCTCTGTGTGTGGAGTACAGGTGATCTAGAATTTTTTCCCCTTTGGTTGCACATTTAACATGTTGATAGAGATTTGGTAGAACTGAGGAACAGAGGTTAATACGGAGCGTTGATGGTTGGTAATGTTCTCTAGTTGCGCTGTGATTGGCTCAGTGTTCTATCACTCATGGGGACACTACGTCACTGCAAAATCTTTGGGGAGAGCCTGAAAATTCAAGCCCCTTGGGTGCTGCCATAGAGTTACATTAAAAGTGCACATCCAAGAAGGCTCAAGGTCATTGGCCACAGATAAAATGGTCAAATCACATTATATGTACCATAGCTTTGATTGGACTGATCATGTCAACATCATACTTCCAAAATCTTAGCTTGCAAGCTAGCAGTCATCTTGAATCAAGTTGACAATCTACTGGCAAATCCTTCACAATCCTTGTCATATGAAGAGAAATTTTAAATAAAACGTATAGGTGTACATCAGCCATTACACAACAAGTTGGAAATCGCAAATTCAGCATTGAGTGGTTTGAAAGGAATCAGTGGTTAACTGCAAGAATTGCTAAGCAATCACTAGCCTGCTATTCAGTGGAGTGGGTGTGTGGGTTTCAGGGTCTCTTTTCCAAGCTTTTCCAAGCTTAAAAGGATAAACATTCAACATTGGCCATACTGTCAATGTAGCATGACTTCTGCCATGTTTAAAACAACTGGAAACTCTGAACTGGGAAATGTCAGACTTCAGTGAGTTCAAGACAACTGGGAACTCAGAAAAAAACGAGTTCCGACTGGGAAAATATGTTTTGAATGGTCATCCAACTCGGAATTCAAGTCGGGAACTCTGGCATCTTTCTAGAGCTCTGACCTGAAGAGCACTGACGTCATGATTCAACCTTGTTTTTTTCAGAGATCACAGTTGACTTGAAAGCACCATAAATCCAGAGAATGCCAGACTTTTATGACAAAGTTTGATGACAAAATTTTCCCACGAAGGACCGCCGCACCACCTTCCTGTTCAAGTGAGGGCAGCACAACACGGTTGAGTCCAAAAATGTATTGTATGCTGCTGCATAAATGATGTAATATGCAAGGGAGAAATGTATACTGTAGCTAAGAAAGTAATACTAAGTGTATGTTGTGTAGTAAGCTGTTAGTAGTCCATGTGTCTCACCCTAATAATTTGCTCCCTTTTCCCTTCATAACTTAGCCTACTGTCCAGACTTGGTGGTGCACATGTAGCCTTTAGCCTGTTTTAGAGAAATGTCATCATCGAATATTGTAAGAGCTTTCATTGTCTGCTTATATACCCCCTTTATTTATCCTACAGTTCTGACTTGGTGTACAGGGAGAATACTGTAAGAACGGCCCACGTTCTGAATTCTATTGCTGTACATTTCAAAAGTGCCGTACAAATAGTTATATTGACTTCGTCCATCCTAGCTCTCTAATTATTGTCTTAATCAAAATTATGAATTGCCTCTTATCCGCACATCGTCCCCTTATGCCATAGTTTGTAGATCTCAATCGTCAGTAAAAACCACATTTGTTTAAGCAAGTCAGCGATATCAGCTATGTTTTTTTTTAAAGGCAGTAAATGAGGCTAAATGAACTGTTTTGCTGCCAGACACGGCTCCGCTGATAGCCAAGTGTAGCAGTGGTAAGGTTTTGGGACTGCTGAATGCCATAACAGTTTGTGGGCACCGTTTGTCACCGTTATTGTGCAATTAATGTATTGTTTAGTGTTGAGTTGTGGCTTTGCTGGTGTGCAACAACAACAAAAGAATGGGAGTTTGCCCAACATGATTTACATGCCAAAATCACCACTGCATCAGATAGATTGCTGTCTTATATTGGCTGCATGGTGGGAGATGAGCAGAGTAAAGCCTCTCCTGCAGTGAGGTTTATGTAGGGAGAACACACCAGACACAGACCCCCAGGGCCCAGATTCCAAGCAGGCACCCATATAAATAATGTTCCAGAGTGTGGACTACATTTCATACCCATCTGAGCTAAACCTCAATTTTCATGCTCCAGCCAACATGAGTCCTTCTCTGTTTTTTCAACTACTATACCATGCCAAGGACTCTGTGGCTAGTGTCCATTCACATACCACACAAGCCACAGCAGTGCATGCTGTTGACAAGCTACACTAAATGCAGGAAACCTCAAATGCTGACTATCGGTTTGTTTCAACTTTACATCCCATTTATTCTACATTGTTACAGAGATCTACTTTCAAATCATTTCCAACTGCACTATATTTTTGATTTTCATAAATCCTACTTTTGGTAAGATATATGAAACATTCTAATATAAACATTTCATTAATTAATTTGTGTTCCATTACACATTTCTTAATGAAATTACAAATTTGTTCTATTCCATTCCAAATGGTTTCCAGAATGCAAAGTGCAACCACAATCAGTTCTAAGCAAATTGACAATATCTCTACTATTTCAGAGGGGTTGGGTTAATAGGTGAAGACAAATTTCGGTTGAATGCATCCAGTTCTGCAACTGACAACTACACATTTCCCCTTTTCCTTCCCATTGACAGTACACATACCAATAACGTTATGACAACATCTTATGAAAAACCAACAGGACTCCCTTTATTGGCTAAGGGATCTTGCCACAGCTTCTGTTTTTGGAAATACTGGTGGGTGTGTTTCTGACTCTTTTCATTCAGTGCCTCCGGGAAGTATGTACAAAGAACATGGAATACATACCATTTCAATAATAAAAACAAGTTTAAACTATACATTCAAATATAGCCTCTACTTTCCTCATTGCAATGTTTTCACTTCTCCCCCCCAAAAAATGATGAGGTAGATTCTGTTTACTGTTTGTCTTCTGTTTAGGTCGAGGGAGCGGATGAAATAAAATATTCATATAAAAATCGATCCCTTTACAGTAGGTTTCTAAAAAGTAACTGGTTTCTTTAAAAGGTTGATTAATCCAAAGTCATACAATTGACAGAAAACAAATAGGTGGGCAGCAACATTTCTTTATCATTAATACTGGGAGGTCATTTTTTTCCATATAATGATTGATATCAATTCAGAGTGATACCCTTCTCTTAAACCCACTGATATGACAGAATTCTTGAAATAGTTTTGGTGTTACCAGAATGATGAACAATGCCAAAGTTGAGTAACACAACCTATCCTATATGTTACAGTTGAGTGAAAGTGATATCCTCCTATTTACTCTAAAACTGAATCTGGTTGAACGTCACCAATGCTCAAAACACTCATCTTTAAATGCCCTTACAGTGGTCCCAAAGTCATTCAACTGAACATTATTATTTTTAAATCAACAATAGAAAATCCCCACACAAAAAGATACACATTACAACAGGAAAAAAGGTGTAGGAGTATTACACGTATAAGGAGAGGAGGGGCCTGTGGGGTGCAGGAGGGGGGTTGGAGTGAAAGGTCAGCAGAGGAGGCGGGTGAGCGTGAGGAGAGCTGCCAGGCTGGGCAGAGCAGGGCTGAGACTGGAGGCTCCACCAGATGACATGCAGTGGTCTCTGTTCTGGCCGATGCAGGCAGCATAGGCCATGACATGGGGAATGTAGTTCTGCTCGTGGACACCGTGCAGCAGATGAGCCATGGGGCCCTTAGCAAACACAGCCACATCCTCTCCTCCATGAGTCTCCATACGCAGCGGCACTGCAGACTGGGCCTGGTAGTTATTTCCCTCTGGAGAGAGGGGTGGGGTGGAGAGAGAGAAAGGGAAGGAGAAATAGATCAGATGGATGATTTCTGGCATACCAAAGACCAAGTGGTGTTCTCTATGACAGAGGACTGTCAAAATGGCACTACGTCAATGACAGTAAGACTTTACTTACGATAGTCAAGGGTGGAGACGTTCTCTCTCAGACCGTTGATAACTTTGAACCCTGGTCCGTTCCCATATAAGATGGCGGTAAAGGGTTTCTGGTCCACATCACTCAACATGGGAGCCAGTCCTGTAGACAGAGAGGAAAATAATACCCCACCTCCATCACGATCCATTGTGAAACAAAGTGAATCAAATCAAATTGTATTTGTCACATGCACCGAATACAACAGGCGTAGTAGACCTTACAGTGAAATGCTTACTTACAAGTCCCTAACCAACAATGCAGTTAAAAAAATATGAATAAGAATTAAAAGTAACAAGTAGTTATAGAGCAGCAGTAAAATAACAATAGCGAGACTATATACAGGGGGTACCAGTACAGAGTCAATGTGCAGGGACACCGGTTAGTCGAGGTAATTGAGGTAATATGTACATGTAGGTAGAGTTATTAAAGTGACTATGCATAGAATCATACCCAGATGACTGATACAGTGTATCTACATAAAATCCATGGTTGAAAAATTATTCATTACTCACCAAAAATGGTGTTCCCTCTTGGCGTGTAGCCTCCGAAGTTGAACATGTGAGAGTGGTCAGCAGTGACGACAGTCATTGTGTCATAGATGCTGGTTATGAGGCCGGCGCGGCCGATGGCCCGGTCCATCTCCACTGCCTCATGTAGGGCCTGCTTGGCTTTGCCCTCATGATGTCCGTGGTCGATGCGCCCCCCTGCCAGCGCACAGCCTGGTTAACCTCTCTCTCTCATGCAGATGAGAACATCTAGCACCAGCATTGGCAAAGCAGCCTCAGCTGTGCAAACTTTACATTCACATTATATAAATGATTAACCTGATGCAACACATATTTACTGGTGCCAGAGTAAATGTGATAAAACACTCACCCTCCACCAGCAGATAGAATCCCCTGGGGTTTTTCCTCAGGATCTTGATGGCCAGCTCCACCATCTCTGTCAGGGAAGGATCTGTCTCAGTGTTTCTCTCCAGGTTGTAGGGAAGATCTCCCGGCTCAAACAGACCTGTGTTAACACAGGAAGCTCGGTTTAATACTGAGAAGATGATTAACAGTGATCAACATGCAGTGTATCAGAAAACTGTCATTTATACTGTAACTCTAATTGGGTATTATCAACTAGTGTGTACATGGTATTGTTGTTTCTTGCTCATTAACATATTTTGAGGCTTGCCTTGTAAGAAGTTATATTTGTTGCACCTGTTAGTGAGAATGCTGTACCAATTTAACTGGTATGTGGTAGTAGTGTGACATGAATTAAAAATGTATAGGGGACAGATTGGAGTGGCAGCAAGTCCTTTATGGTTGAACATTTTGCCATACATTTTTGTTCTGTTTTGCCATGTAATCGCTGCCAGTTTGTGCAAACTCAAAATATTAATTGATATGCTGTATGTGTAAACACATTACTTAGCAGCCAACCTGCTTGCACCAATCCCATGTAATTACAGTAAAATACTATGAAATGTAAATCCTATCTCCCCTCAATGAATTTCATTCATTCATTATGATTATGGTAGCATTTACTTTTTTACATTATAATACAGTCAATTCTACAGTACTGCTTTGATACTGTATTTAGGTTACAGTAGGTAGTTGACAATGAGCTGCCTATAAATTACTGTCAAATTCACAGCAACCACTTTATAGTGTGACTACAAAAGATGAAACAGGCAGGTCGTAAAATCTATATATACTGAAGAAAAAAATAAACACAATATGCAACAATTTCTAAGATTTTACTGAGTTACAGTTCATATGAGGAAATCAGTCAACTGAAATAAATTAATTAGGCTCTAATCTATGATTTTACATGACTGGGGACACAGATACACTACCGGTCAAAAGTTTTAGAACACCTACTCATTCAAGGGTTTTTCTTTATTTTTACTATTTTGTACATTGGAGAATAATAGTGAAGACATCAAAACTATGAAATAACACATATGGAATCATGTAGTAACCAAAAAAGTGTTAAACAAATCAAAATATATTTTATATTTGAGATTCTTCAAATAGCCAACCTCTGCCTTGATGACAGCTTGGCACACTCTTGGCATTCTCTCAACCAGCTTCACCTGGAATGCTTTTCCAACAGTCTTGAAGGAGTTCCTACATATGCTGAGCACTTGTTGGCTGCTTTTCCTTCACTCTGCGGTCCGACTCATCCCAAACCATCTCAGGGTCGGGGGATTGTGGAGGCCAGGTCATCTGATGCAACACTCCATCAATCTCCTTTTTGGTAAAATAGCCCTTACATAGCCTGGGGGTGTTCTAAAACTTTTGACCGGTAGTGTATGCATTTGTTGGTCACAGATACCACAGATACCGGTGTAGGCCGTCATTGTAAATAAGAATTTGTTCTTAACTGACTTGCCTAGTTAAATAAAGGTTAAATAAAAAATTATAATATGTCTGGTGAGTATGCAGGCCATGGAAGAACTGGAACATTTTCAGCTTCCAGGAATTGTGTACAGATCCTATCATGCTGAAACATGAGGTGATGAAGACGGATGAATGGAAGAGAAATTAACATTGAATTCTCTGGCAACAACTCCGGTGGACATTCGAATTGCACACAGTCTCAAAACTTGAGACATCTGTGGCATTGTGTGTGTGTAACAAAACTGCACATTTTAGAGTGGCCTTTTGTTGTCCCCAGCACACGGTGCACCTGTGTAATGATAATGCTGTTTAATCAGCTTCTTGATATGCCACACCTGTCAGGTAGATGGATTATCTTGGCAAAGGGGAAATGCTCACTAACAACAGGGATGTAAACAAATTTGTGCAAAACATTTGGGAGAAATAAGCTTTTTGTATGTATGGGGGAAAAAATGATATTTGATTTCAGCTCATGAAACATGGGACCAACACTTTACATGTTGCGTTGATATTTTGTTTAGTGTACAACCAACAATAAAAAAAAGAACTCACCCAAAATGTAATCCACATTATTAGGATTTACTGTTAGAAGTTCTCTCTTGTTCCATACATACTGGGCTTTCTGTTCATTTAAAAAAAGAAAACAATATATCATATGGGATTGATCTGAACATGCGACAACTTAAAACTATTCAAATGTCCTTGATAAGAAAAAAGAGAAAGGAGGAGGACTGAGAGAAGAACATGGAGGAAGCAGCAGGACATGGTGAAGAGGAGTGAAAGACGGACTAAGACGGAGCAGCTGACCTTGTTTTTCATTCTGTTAGTCCACTCCTCCACCAAGTTCCTTCCATCTTTGCGGGTACCAAAATGTTTCTTATCTCCAGGATACTCCACATCTGACTGGTTTTTGGGGAACATGTACTTTCTCCCTCCTCCCATAATCACCTAGACATACATTATAGAGATAAAACATTTGATTTATCTCTATGGAAATCCACAGCAAGAATAATTAGGAGAGGAATTACTGTCTGTGAGTCGTAACATTACAGGTGCAAGTTGCTCAATATTACTGGCTGAACAATGGACACAGTTTGCATGCAGGATTACTGGATGTTTTCTGTAATATCTGGATCCATATTATATGCTGTGACTCACATCGATGTTGGGAATGTTCTCAAAGAGCTGCCTGGCGATGTCCTTGCAGCCTGCCTGTACTGCCTCAGCGGGCATTTCACCATCAGAGAACCAGTCCCTATCCACACAGTGAGCGTAGGCTGCGCTGGGGGTGGCATGGTTCACACGCGTTGTTGTGACTATTCCCACTGACTTGCCTGGGTGACAAACACACAAACAGTTTTCGAACGTGCCGCTTGGATTCTGTGCAATAGTCTGCTAGATCTGAAGTCAACCAATTGATCCAAAGAATCTGAAAATTCTAAGAGTAATTGCTATATCAGACAGATAATTGTGGTGTATAAATATCTCCACTGAGAATCAGTGGGTCAGCAACTAAAGAGCTAACGTCTGTTCCTGAGGTGATTATGTGAAGTATCTATTTCTGTGTTATGTGAAGAGCTCAGGTCATAAGGTCACAGCCTGCCTGGTCTGGTCTCTGGGGAATGATTGGATCCCTGATCATCTGTAGCTATAAACTCCCCATTGACATCCATGCATGCCTACAGTATGTTTACAATGTTATCATGCTGTGTCTCTACTGCTTATCCCAGGATGGCCAAATAAGCCTTAGTAGATCTGGTGTGGAGAGGTACTGTGAATAAACATGTTATGATGACACTGTACCTGCTTCCTTGGCCCATCTTAGGATGGAGGTGACCTCATTACCCTGTGTGGTGTTGCACTGGGAACGGACAGCAGCTGCACTCACGCCCACAGTGCCCTCGTTGGCCTTCACCCCACAGAGGTATGCCGTGGCGGTGCCCGCACTATCTGCTACCTGGGCATTTGTGTTATACGTCTGCAGAGACAGCACAGTACCATGTGTCAATTATATAGAATTGTAGTAGGAGTCATTGTTGTGCATGCCGTGTTTTTGTTATACACCCCCTCCAAACATCTTCACCTCTAAATGCACAGATTGTGTAATTACATGATAAATAATGTGTGGAATTTGCTACTCCATTAACAGTGCAGATACAGTAGTTACATTATGTCTGGCTTCTTGACAAGTATGTAACATAATAACACATCATATCGTACGCCATACACTAGTGGTCACCAACATTTTCTGAGTCAAGCTCACTTTCCGAGTCAAAATAAAATGCAAGCCGAGATCTACCGTTGTCACGCCCTGACCTGAGAGAGTCGTTTTTCTCTGTTTGGTTAGGTCAGGGTGTGACATGGGGTGGGCATTCTATGTGTTGTATGTCTATGTTGTTTTTTCTTTATTGGCCGACATATGGTTTCCAATCAGAGGCAGCTGTCATTCGTTGTCTCTGATTGGGAATCATACTTAGGCAACTTTTTCCCCACCTGTGTTTGTGGGATATTATTATTTCTGTGTGTATACGCCACAGTTGCGTTACGTTTCTTGCAGTTTACCTGTTTATTGTTTTGGTTCGGTTTTCTTCTAATAATGTCACGTCCTGACCAGCAGAGGGAGTAGTGGTGTAGTATTTTGGTCAGGACGTGGCAGAAGAAGTCTGTATGTGTTGTCTAGTATGTCTGTTTCTGTGTTAGTCTTGTGACTCCTGATCAGGAACAGCTGGGGATCGTTGTTCCTGATTGGGAGTCATATATTTAGGAGTATGTTTGTCACTTGGGTTTGTGGGTGGTTGTGCTAACACTGCTAGTCTTTTGTTTGTGCGTAGCCTGTTAGCATGTCATTAGTAGTTATTGTTTTTCCTGTGGATGCTTTGCTCGTATCTATTAAAAGGATGAGTATCCACATTCCGTCTGCAGTTTGGTCCATTCAACACGGCAACACTTGTGACAAATAAAGATGTGGAATTACCGGCACGCTGCGCCTTGGCTCATATATGACAGGGAATTTGAAGATAGAGAACGTGACAACCGTTCATATTTTTAAACATGACTTAAAAAGCGTAAGCCTATGTATGCAACATTATCCAGCTGATTGTGAAACTCAAGTTGCACTGAATTATTTCTGCCTCATGCAACAATTCATGTTGTTAATCCAATGTCCAGATAAAGTGAAATATTACTCGAGAGACAAGCCGATGCAAGCTCATCGAAACACCTTTCTATTGTCATTCATTGCAGCTGCAGTGCTGGTTGTAGCGTGACTAGAAGTAGGGAGAACGTGCATTTTATGGCTTATAATTGAACACAGCATTGACAGTGCTGAATAACAATTTAAACATGAACTTACTCATAAAAACAGCAGCTCTTTGCTGTATTCGTTGAGTCTCTCTCTAGTCATGGTTTAACATTTTGAAACCTCCCAGTATGAACTTTGTTGTGCGCTCTAAGAATTTTTTTACAGTCTATGAGGAAACTGTGCAGACACGGTGATCTGAGCTATCTGATTGGCCAGCGGTAGGCCTGTAGGCACACTTGATTTGCTCTCTGAGCCTGTCGGGAAGGCAGAGTTCTACCTTCTGACACATGAACTGGTACAAAATGGGAACACTTTGCCTTCCTGGCGCTAGCACTGCTGCATCAAGTCCACCTACCGCCAACAGCACAAAAAAATATTATTAAAAATTGGAACGCAAGGCTTTATCATTGTTTGTTTTTTTACAGACATGTTTGGTGATCGATGAGGAAGGCCTTGGAGATCGACAAGTCGATTACGATTGACCGGTTGGACCACTGACGTAGACCATATGTGGCCTTGTATCTTGCTGGTGCAGAATTCATTGAGGGATAGTTCACCCAAATTAGAAAATGACACATTGGTTTCCTTACCCTGTAAACAGTCTATGGACAAGGTATGACTTCAATCCATGCTTTAGTTTAGTTTCCCTGTCACTGTTTCTACATGCAAACGTTTTAGCATTTGTGGCACAAATCCCATTGAAGTCATGGGACTGATATTCAAATCTATGTTAAAATCATCTATAAGGGACTTTGTTGAACTTCAAAATACATGTTTAAATATTTCGGATGATTTGGAAATGATGCGCAAAGAATGCTAATATCGGTCCCATGACTTGAATGGGGTTTGTGCCACAAATGCTAAAACATTAACATGTGGAAACAGTGCCAAGGAAGCTAAACCAAAGCATGGATTCCTAAGGAAACCAATCTGTTATTTTGTAATTTGGGTGAACTGTCCCTTTACTTACAGATCAATATTGCATGCTATTTTCTAGCGCTTCTATGGGATAACAGACCAGGTCAGACCTTGGAAAGCGACACAAAGGGGAACTTGTCCATCTCCAGCTGGGTCTCCTCTCCACTCTGTCCGCTCAGCTGCCCCTTCAGTATTCGTGCTGCAGTCACTGTGGGAATGCCCATTCCTACACAACAAAAGCAAAGCGGTGCTCGCTCTGTTAGGGTGTCAATCTATTTAAGGGACTCAGAGCCTTTCCATCTCATGCATTAACACCATTTAGTTTTCCATCTGGTTAACATTGCTCTGTGCTCGCTTTTCACAGCAGCTGCTCTTCCCACTAAACAGACACCTATACATTTGGTGGAAAGGACCCCCCTTTTACTTGAGATCTGCCTTTTCACAAGTCAACGAGATTGATCTTTTTAGAGTTGACTATCTATTTTTCCCTTAGTTTTCATATACACTACCGTTCAAAAGTTTGGGGTCACTTAGAAATGTAATTGTTTTTGAAAAGAAAAGCAATTTTTTTGTCCATTAAAATAACATCAAATTGATCAGAAATACAGTGTAGACATTGTAAATGACTGTTGTGGCTGGAAACGGCAGATTTTTTCTGGAATATCTACTGTACATCGGCGTACAGAGGCCCATTATCAGCAACCATCACGCCTGTGTTCCAATGGCACATTGTGTTAGCTAATCCAAGTTTATCATTTTAAAAGGCAAATTGATCATTAGAAAACCCTTTTGCAATTATGTTACCACAGCTGAAAACTGTTGTTCTTGTTAACGAAGCAATAAAACTGGCCTTCTTTAGAATAGTTGAGTATCTGGAGCATCAGCATTTGTGGGTTCGATTACAGGCTCAAAATGGACAGAAAGTAATAACTTTCTACTGAAACTCGTCAGTCTATTCTTGTTCTGAGAAATGAAGGCTATTCCATGCGAGAAATTGCCAAGAAACTGAAGTTCTCGTACAAAGCTGTCCCTTCACAGAACAGCGCAAACTAGCTCTAACCAGAATAGAAAGAGGAGGCCAGCATCCCGGAGTCGCCTCTTCACTGTTGACGTTGAGACTGGTGTTTTGCGGGTGCTATTTAATGAAGCTGCCAGTTGAGGACTTGTGAGGTGTCTGTTTCTCAAACTAGACACTCTAATGTACTTGTCCTCTTGCTCAGTTGTGCACTGGGGCCTCCCACTCCTCTTTCTATTCTGGTTAGAGCCATTTTGCCCTGTTCTGTGAAGGGACTAGTACACAGTGTTGTACGAGATCTTCAATTTCTCGCATGGAATAGCCTTCATTTCTCAGAACAAGAATAGACTGACAAGTTTCAGAAGAAAGTTCTTTGTTTCTGGCCATTTTGAGCCTGTAATCAAACCCACAAATGCTGATGCTCCAGATACTCAACTATTCTAAAGAAGGCCAGTTTTATTGCCTCTTTAATCAGCACAATAGTTTTCAGCTGTGCTAACATAATTGCAAAGGGGTTTTCTAATCATCAATTGGCCTTTTAAAATGATAAACTTGGATTAGCTAACACAACGTGCATTTGGAACACAGGTTGCTGATAATGGGCCTCTGTAGTCTATGTAGATATGCCATAAAAGAAAACAGCCATTTCCAGCTACAATAGTCATTTACAACATTAACAATGTCTACACTGTATTTCTGATCAATTTTATGTTCTTTTAATGGACAAAAAAATTTGCTTTTCTTTCAAAAACAAGGACATTTCTGTGACCCCAAACTCTGCCTTCCCGACAGTCTTGCTGTCAAAATAGATTATTTGGTAGAGGTTCTGAACTGACGTGCATGTCCTCTTTATCCAGCATGACTTTTTTAAGCATGGTAGTCATACATGACAGAGAAACGTGCACTGTATACTGCTGCATCTAAAAACATACAGTTAAGGTCCTTTGGGGTACACAGTTTAATGGGTCACTACATACAGCAACATAACACAAAGCAGCAGCCAAGTTATCTATTGGCATTGGCAGCATGTTTGTGTAATGCTTGATGGCTAACATACTCAACATCCGATTTTGAAAGTGTGACATTCTATTTACTTCTGACTGGATTATATCAGTCCACCAGAATGTTTTGATAAAAACGGCTATGGATTGATGAGGAGGATATACTCATTTTCTACAACAACCACTAGGAAAGATAATCTAGAACTGCATAAAAATATTAAATCAGTATGCGGCACATAAGCTCCTTGAGTGCATTACATTGCGTTAAGATTTCACTTTATCATACAGTATGGCACATACTCATGGATTGAAATAGGCTCCCGCAGTCATGGCTTACCATCACCAAGGAAGAGGATGAGGTTCTTTGCAGTGTTTTGGTTGAGCTTCTGAAGTGTGAGGGCATTCTTCAAAGTATGCTGGGCCCATGTGTTCCAGAACAGGGGATCTTTCTCTTGGTCTGCAACACGGAGATAGTTTTAGTTTAAATGAGGAGGAAAAGAGGCCAGTGGAAGTGATCTGTAACAACTGTGAAAGTAGTGGGACAAGTGGGACGGAATATGCCCAAATTAAATCAAACACACTTTGAGGTTTATCCATAGAAGCATTTTTTGATGCATTTTTTGATGCTTTTATCAAAAATTTGATAAACACAGAAAAGATAGAAGCCATTAATAACTTATTAACTTGTATTCCATAACTTAGTTATAACCTTTTTAATGTTTTACCCCCAGAAGATGACAAAGTTCCTTTGTGAGTAACTTATTGCTTTACTGTTTTCAAGTCTCAGCATGACATATAATATGACCAAGTATGGATGATAACATCAAAGAACCAACACATGTACTGTCTGTATTAATAATGACAAGTTCTGTAGGCTCTGGCAACCATAGAACCTCTGACAACTCCAGCGTGTAGGCTTCTTATTTCTGAAATCACATGTTGCCTACTGTAGCCTAGAACTGCACACACATGTATGATGTTACAACAAGAAGGAACATAATCTTCTTACTGTATGGGTAGAAATATTATACATCTGGAATCCATTTTGTGAACCTCTCTTGATCTGTACATAGTCTTTCAGGAGCTAAAATATTCTGGTTATTTTGAACAGAGGAGTAAGAAAACAGAGGTTCCATTGCCACACTGTAAAATACAGTGTGAACTTTGTTCAGCTGGGTAAATAGACTGACAGTTATAACCCTAACGAGCCGTGTTATTCTAAACAAGACGCAATAAACCACAGAAAAGTAGCACTTCCTTCATAAGAGCATTTGGAGACTTCTGCACATCTCCAATAAATCAAAGCCCAATTTTGTTTCTCTTCCTTCTCCCTGAAGTGTGCACTCATTCACTCCTCAAGCATTGGATTGGTGTAAGCATTGGCTAGAGTGAGTCTTCACCACATTTCCTAAACGAATCCCTTTCCTTTCAAATCTATGGGTAGGCTTGAACAAGTGCACACTTGAGGGAGAAGGGGAGAGAAACAGTTAGTATGTGTCCCCTCCTAGCTCTTTCTGATGGATTTCAGTCAAACAGTTGGATGCTGTTACAAGACAATACATTTATTGATGGGTTTGTGTCTCACCAGGAAACTGAGGCTTCCCCAGGCCTCCCCAGGCCAGACATGAGCAGATGATGAGAAAGAATGTCATGGTTGTAGTGTTACCTGGGACTACCGTCACATACCACATCCCAAACTAGAGTGAGTCTGGAAAATAAGGAGAAATCAGTACTGATGAAAGAACACACAAAGTTATGTTGATTGACAGAAATAAAGTTGATTAGTTTGCTGTAAAGTGCAACAAAGAAGGGGGGAGCAGGTAAGTTTCAACTTAGGCCTTCACAGTGAAAATAAATAGTGGTATTGTGGTAATGTAGTCCCAACCCGGTCCCAAAGGCTCTAGTTAGCCAGCCTTTAATATATTATTATACCCCCCTTCCTTTCCCAGTCCCTCCCCTCCCCCTCTCCTGTCCCTCTTTTGTGCTGTGGTCAAGGTCACTTTAATGGGATTGTGGGCCATAGCACAGAGAGATTTAACAGCCATAACAAAGCCGATTAACACCAAATGATTGACTGGTCACTTCGACCCATAAGTAAATGAGAGAACATTTTTAAATTAGGTTTAGAGTTTATAAAGAAGAGAGTTTGAAAAAAGAATTTTTACACATGCTCTAAATAAGCATTATGTGCTTGAAAGAAAATGGTATTTCACAAAGTCTTGAAACTGTGTGCGATTGAGTCCTGTTACTTTGATATTAAAACAGACAACGCAAGTCCTACAAAATGTGTGTAAAATATGCTAAAGTTGAGCTCATACAAATCTGCTAGCTGGTCTCTAAGGAGAGGAGAGGTTTTACCGTGCCACATACGCAGGTCTATCCTCTGAGTGAAGCTCAGAAGTGGTCGGGCCCACCAATCGGCAGCACACTAGCCAGCCTGCAGGTGAAATAGCAGAGCAGTGCCAGGACGGTGACCAGGAGAATGCCAGAGAAAAAGAGGGTCACCGCCATCGAGAGTCCATCTTGGCCCATGGTGTCAAGGAGAAAAAGTGTCCAGGTTTGAATTCGTATAAAAAAGAAAGACAGATGTTTCCAGTTTCACCTGCCAGCTCAGTACCTGAGCTCTAGGGGGTGAGTCCCTGTACAGGGTTCAATCTGTTTGAGTGGATCTGGGATTAGCTCAGGGCTCAGTGACACAGGCTACTCCATTCTGGGATAACACTTACCTCAGACACATTCCCCCAAACAGATGACTTTGGCCATCCAAAATGTGATAGAAAAAGAAGAAATAAATCCAGTTCAACCAATGTTGTGTTCCAAATGGCATGTTTTGATCCTTTTCTTTTAAAAACTCTGGGTTTTGGCATTATCCTAGGGTATGCTGTACACTGCTACTGGTTCGATCCCGGGCTGTATCACAACAGGCCGTGATCGGGAGTCCCATAGGGCGGCACACAATTGGCCCAGCGTTGTCCGGGATAGGGGAGGGTTTAGCCGGGGTAGGCCGTCATTGTAAATAACAATTTGTTCTTAACTGGCTTGCCTAGTTAAATAAAGGTTAAATAAAAATAAAAGACAGAATATCTATGGTGATATTGTTAATGTCTCAGTGTCTCTAGCACTGGTATTCTTTCCCCCTCTGAACTACCATCGCCTTGTTGAGGAGATGATAAGATGTAATGCCTGTATAGCTTATAAAGGCTCCATAAATATCTGCATAAGACCATACAATGAGTTATTCATTCAGTCATTAGATAAGGCATGTACAGGAGAAATTGTAGATGAGATGATATCATCCTCTCCTAAGTATATGCTACACATTCCACTCCATTAGTGTCGACTCAAACACAAATCACCTTGGAAGATAAGTATGGCCATGTCTAGGGAGCAATGACTGTCTAATATTTGCAGTTGGTTCAAATAAACCCTGACAAGAACAAAGGCTTGCCATGTGTTTTATTTGTATCTGTTTACCTGTAAAATGTGAGCGTGTCCAACCAATTGAGGTATTGTGCGTAGCATGTGTATTAGTTATTTTCTAGAGAAATAGTATCTGTTGTGGATTCTGACATGTATTTTACTATGGTTGAGCACTCACTACTAGTTGACCTTTATAATGATGAAAATGAACATCCAACAGCATAGGATACAAACCAAAATGAATTAAATTGGCTGTATGTCTAGATACGTGATTTAGTGTGGTGATGTGAAAACTTGCAAACAATCATCACAATCTCAAAAATCCCGAAATCAGATATTGGTACAAACGCTAATAAAAAATGTTTTTACCAAAAGTAAGGTACGTATTGCTATTGTTGTATTAATGCTCAATCACGTGTTGGAAAGTTGAGTTCTACCTACAATAATCTGCAATCACAAAAACGTACAGAACAGCTACATTATAGCGTAATATAGCTTTAAGAAGATGGAAAGCGTTACACGCCATGAAACGATGTAGCGGATTGTTTAATTGCAGCGATTTTCCTGGCAATACAGCCAATTGCAATATTGTATTTTCATATTTTCTAAATAGCTTGCACGCGATAAACCATTGACATCTCCTGATATTCCAAAGTCTATTAGTGAAAAAGTTAAAGGAATAAACTTACTGCGGGATCTATTTAAGCTTCTTTAGCAAAAACACTTCTGTCCGTTGACAAACCACGTTCACCTTTTCATGTGTGTTCTTGAGGATCTTTTGACCATCCTTTTATAAGCCTATATGCTCTGTCTGGACGGCTGAGAATAGCGGTCGGTATTTCACCTCGATGGTGAGAATCACGCTATAAATAATGGCACCATAATATGAAGAGCTGGAGTGCCGCCTGTCGACCTGTTTCACTGTTGCATTTAGGCTACTCAAAATTATTTGTATTCAAGTTTTTCACGTTCATTTAAATCAGCCGAGTTCATTGTCAGCTTGTGAAAAACTGAAACATATTATAGGCCTACATACGTAATATAGAGGTTTATTAGCAGCTTATAAACTGTCATTAGTTCATTTATAGCCTAGTTTATAAATGCGTGAAAACAGTTGCTTGACAAATTGTGATAGTATATGACTGCGTTTAATGCACTATACTGACTTTTACAATTATTAGTCTATTGCAGTACAGCCATATTAACTCAGTAACTATGTGGCAAGCAGCTAAATAAGCACACATTTTCAACCAATGTATTATAACGGTTTATTACAGAATTATAAACTATGAATTAATAATTAGCAGTTTATAAACTAGATTATTTACATGCACCAATTTATCCTCAGTGATTTATGTTGTTCATTTTGTGTCCTTTAGATGTCACTAGAGACCAGCGACCATTAACAAAATGGTAACGTGACCCACGTTACCATTGAGGGAGTTCGATTAGGATGAACCGTGTTACACCGGGTTATGGCCCGTCATATGACCGGGCAAAAGCGCTTAGGTTGGAGCGCCCTTTACATATCAACAGGTGGGGTTAAGGGTTATTGGAAACTCATGTTGTTCTGCTCGAACAGTACTCTGCACCTCCTGGTCATATTGTCAATGTCAACCAGGCAGCACGATGCATCATTCAGAAACACACAACATGTATTTTCCTTAGGATAGGCATATGCTATCCTATGCTTGCTTGGGAAGGCAGATATCATGTGCATTTTGATGAAGAACAAACAACATTTTTATATATGAAACCTCAGAATCCTAAGTCATTACTCCATGTTCTTGACATACTTCAGTTTGTTTTGAACGGGGCACCCGACAAACCCTGGAAGCAGTCTGGTTTCAAAACGAATGTGATCACTTTTCACCCAGTGTTAACTCCGCTCATACGGGCACCGGGGACAGCTTAATCGAATCCTCTCCTTGGCTCCCTCTCATACAGGAAGGCTACACTACCTACCCTCTCTCTCCAAGTGTCCCTCACAAACAAACCCCAGTGTGAACCGGCAAACACTACTGGGATTATCTCACCACTGCCAACACTGTAGCAATTGAGGGGGAATAGACATAGCAGGACTTGAATTTACGTTTGAGGTAAGTACGCTATTACCGCAGAGCCTCACCTGCACTGACAAACAGGAAGGCTACAGCATTTGAACAGTATATTTCAATTAAGTATCAATAATTGCTTGGATAAAAGAATTTACTGAACTGAATAATAGTAGGCCTACTTAGTATAGGCACAATCTGAGTCCATCTGCTATTCCAATTCCTGTTAGTTTTATTACAATATATATTTTTTGTGTAAGAACAAAAAACTATTATAGCGAAGGATGATTACAAAGATTGGACCAGCCAGAGCCAAGATGTTGTTAACTTCTACATAACCATTAGGCCTAGTAGCATGGCACTCAAGGCTAACTTTCACAAATTTCCTGGGGAACTGTGAAAAAATTTGTGCATTATAATAATAATTATAATCCCATTGATCCTATTAGGCACTTGTTTGCTTTAGAAGCTTATTGCAGTTTCATTTTCTTTGATCTCCACACCTTAAGTGATTGCGCTGCATGTAACGAAATGTCCAGTCAACAATTCAAGTTCCTTAATCCTTCAACACTTGAGAGAATTGTGTAGGCCTGTGTGAACAAATTCTAATGAATTGCAGATAAACCACCCCTTATTGCTTTAGATAAATTATCTATCGCTTTATTTGCAAATCCTTGAAAATTGCATAAACCAAAACAGGTAGCAGTTGTAACCTAATTAGGGTAAATATACTTTAATAATGTACCTGGCTGTACCTACATGTAGGCTAAACTATCATGCACTGTAAACACAAAGGCATATTGTTTTGGTTCCTTAGTAAAGTGGGACCCTTTTTTCCGCAGAATAACTTTTTGCACATTAATTGCAACCACAAATCAAGTCAAACTTTCTAAGAAAAGGTAACAAAACATTTTTATTAAGACCCGCCCATTTCTCAAATCCTCTTGTTAGAAGGACGGAAAACCGTCGCTTCTCGTCCTGCTATTGGTCGGGCAAATGCTTTTCAAGGGTAACTTGTAAACTCAATATTTACAGTGAAGCTTTCGCCTTGTGTGGTGACACGACTGAAAATATAGTTAATATCGTTTGTAGCGTCTGGCAAACCAACAGCTGTCCGCTGAAGGCTTATGAGAGGACTGCATAGACAGAGTGAGCTGAAGTAATGGTGGTAAGAACCTGTTCCGTTTAAAATGTTTATTAATTACATACCATATGTTTATTACAATCATGTGTTGGCTGCCGTTGGTGTAAACAAGTACTCTACATTTGGAACATTTGACCATCTCTGTGCGATGACCCGATGCGTAACAAATGTATGGTGCTCAATTACAATGTTCACTGTTTACCACCATGACATGAGGTAGTGTTAAGTTGACCACATTTTAAAATACCCAAATGTGGGACAACAGGATGATTTTGCTGGACATTCGCAGTTTTGTCCGCATGATAAAATATTTTTTATTTCAGTTAAATCTCATATGTTTTTGATGTGACAATAACGTTATACTATGCTATTATAGGTATATTTGGTTATGTTATGTAGAATACTAATTAATCAGTATGTGATCTTCCAAGACATTGCTTCAGCTTTCTTCTAACTTTACTAAATGAGCACCATACAGCTCCCGCTGTACCGAACGAGCTACACTGAACAAAAATATAAACGCAACATGTAAACTGTTGGTCTCATGTTTCATGAGCTGAAATAAAAACATCACCGACATTTTCCATGAGCACAAAAATATTATTTCATTCAAATGTTGTGTACAAATGTGTTTACAGCCGTGTTAGTGAGCATTTCTCCTTTGCCAAGATAATCCATTCACCTGACAGGTTTGGCTTGTCAAGAAGTTGATTAAACAGCATGATCATTACACAGGTGCACTGTGTGCTGGGGACAATAAAAGGCCACTTTAAAATGTGCAGTTTTGTAACCAATGCCAAAGATGTCTCAAGTTTTGAGGGTGCATGCAATTGGCATGCTGCCTGCAGGAATGTCCACCAGAGCAGTTGCCAGATAATTTAATGTTAATTTCTCTGCCATAAACTGCCTTCAACGTAATTTTAGAGATTTTGGCAGTATGTCCAACCGGCCTCATAACCGCAGACCACGTGTAACCACGCCATTCCAGGACCTCCACATCTGGCTTCTTCACCTGCGAGATCATCTGATGGGGTAGTGCTGAGGAGTATTTATGTCTGTAATAAATCCCTTTTGTGGGGAAAAACTCATTCTGATTGGCTGGTCCTGGCTCCCCAGTGGGTGGGCCTATGCCCTCCAAGGCAACCCCCATGGCTGCACCCCTGCCCAGTTATGTGAAATGCATAGATTAGGGCCTAATGAATTTATTTAAATTGACTGATTTCCTTATGTGAACTGTAACTCAGTAAAATCTTTGAAATTGTTGCATGTTGCGTTTATATTTTTGTTCAGTATAATTGTATTGCACCTAGCCTACTCTTCCCTCGCGCAAAATATGGTGATGCAGAAACGAGAGCCCACATGTGCAGCTGTTTTATGAAAATCTAGTAATATGTGGCCAAGGAAACAGTTCTAGTTGGTCCCAGGGATTGAGACTTTTAAAACAGGCTTGAGTAAAGTAACACCAAATATGTTGAATGAGCAACTAATGAGCATGGAGAACCTCCCAAGTTTGACAAATTGACCTGCCTTTCAGTCTAATATGGCTATTTATTGAATTTTGTAGCTCTTCGTCATAAACCAGCTTTGTAAGTAGCTAGGCCTAACTGTCCTCTCCAAGTTTAGCTGGAATTTTCCCGAAAGGATTTGGGAAATGTGATTGGTTGACGATAGGCCTATGACATTGGCATGCTTGTCTTGCTCAGAATATCAGATCTCAACAACGATTGGAGAAGTGTTTAACATCAGTACCACATCCTGATGATATAGGCCTTCATCTTTTCATATACACAACGTGACTGCAAAAGACAGGTTGGAATGTATGAATGAAATACAGGAGGAACCAACCTTTTTTCTGTCCAAATTAGTGGTGTTTGAATTTGTTGATAAAATGCCGGACATGATTGTTTGGTTGCAGAAGAAAAGGCCACTGTCAGGGATATGTGGTCACCCTAGTGTGTGTTTTGCATAATTCCCAGCTGGAACCGGTTTCTGCATTACCAAAACAAGTCATCCCTGAATTTTAGCCAAGCCTACTCACAGACTTAAATAAAAGTGTTTAAGTCTGTGAGTAGATGATCATGTTGGCAGATACTGTATATATAGTGCAGATACTGTATAGCCTACTACTACAGCAAAGATGGTTTGAAAACACTATTGAACACACTTTTTAATTGAAAAAGGAAAAATAATCATTTTGAGTCCATAATTGGTTTGTCACTTGTTGTTGCCATCCTTGTTTACATAGTGGTTATTCATTAGCCTACCTAGGGCCCAGGGGTGAGCGTGAGAGTTTCTTGGAAGTCAATATTAGGCCACATGCAGCAGCAGACGCAGGTAATCGAATGTTATCTAGGCCTACCTGAGCTGTAAATCCCACATCATGCAGATAACATATTCTCCATAGGTATTCTCATGTTACACCTGGACGTTAGCCTACATGGTGCCTCCCGTTCATTGTGCAGTAGTCTTTACTGTTTTTTTGAGGGACGTTTTTTTGTGTGTTTCAGGTTAGGTCACTGACTGACATTATATCAGATACAGAATGATCAACTGCAGTATTGTTTTACTGTACACATGACTGTATAAGGGTTATGTAATGAAGATCATGAAGGGACACCAAGTTCATAGTGTCCTTTGACAAGGATGTGCGAATGACATTATCCAAGTGTTTGGTACTGGTTTATAGGGGATGGGTGGGGTCGAAGTGGTATAAAGGTATAAGTAACTCTACAAACATTGCTTTATTAACACTTGCATAAACAAACTGTACTAATAGTTTCATCATTGTTTTTTATGAATTACTTGGATATAAAACATGTTATTGGAGTCATTAATGTGGTATTTCTATGATGATAATGGACTTTGTGTATGCCTATAGAGAGAGAACAGTGTATGAGAGGACCCATCTGGGTGTCAGAATTTGCAGAACCTCTCAGAGTCTTATTAAATGAATGTTCCAGGCTAAGAAGGGTAAGCCTTTAGTTTTTGTATGTTTATCTTGTGTTACTCTTATGCTTATATTGGCCTGGATACAGTTGTTTTTACCCACCACCTCACAGTATCAGGGTGTTTTCTCCAAAGGAAACATGCAGAGGAAGACATTTAACACCAGGGCCTGTTTGACGTCACAGGTCATGAGCTGCAATGTTCAGCCGTGCAGTCTGTCTTTATCTACGTCCTTCAAGCAGCCCGGGGTAGTAAAACATTAGACCTTGTGTTGGGCCTATGTGAAATTTTGGACTGGTTTGTGTTGTAGGCTGGCTGTGACTACTGTGTCTAATCCCCTTGAACACATTTTTACATGGCTGTGTTTGTATCCTGAGTGCCTAAAGTTGGAATCTTTGGAATGTGTTCCTAGCTACAGCTCTTCCCCCTAGGTTATACTAAAGGGTTAACATTTGTTTGACTCCTGGGGGGCAGTATCTAGTACTGGGCATTTCCATGTAAAAGGCCACATGAGCACTAACATGAAGTTCATAGGAGCACATACAATTTGGTGTCAAATGAAAGCTAAGAGTCTATATTTTTTTTAATGAAGGCACATCAATCTTTCAACCATTTTCCATCCTAAAATTAGGAAAAAGCAAAGGCTTTGCTTTTTGGTTAAACCAATGGAAAAGGGGTCTTAAAAGGTATAAAAAAAATACACCAAAACACAGTAATGTTGAAGTTGTTAAAAAGTGTACGTCGGAGAGTTATATAAGGTGCTATCATAATCATTTACTCCGGTAGTAAGTCATGTTACAGGTCGTGACATCCTAATCAGGTACTGATAATGCACATGTATATCTATCATAGATAGGCTGCCTACTAGTACCATCTCTGGGTTGGCCCATTATCTCAACATCCTCCTTTTCATGTAGAATTAGCTCGAGACTTCATACAATTTTAACACCAGCCCTTATGAAGATATCTATTTACAACATTATTATCATCTTTATTTTTTATAATTAACAAACATCAGTTCATTGTCCATTTCTTAAGGGACAAAGTCCCTCTACACACTTAGAAAAAAAGGTGCTATCTAGAACCTTAAATGCTTCTTCGGCTGTCCCCATAGGAGAACCCTTTGAATAACCATCATTGGTTCCTTACTACAGAGGGTTCTACATGAAACCCAAAAGGGTTATACCTGGAACCAAAAAGGGGCGGTCTTATGTTAGCCGCTGCGCTGGCAGCATGTTGGGCACCTCTGGGAGCCCCGGGGCCTCTCCTTCCTCATCCACATCCTCCTAACATTGTGGAGGCAAGGTTGGCAGAGATGACAGACCTGGTGGGATCTTCCTAGTCTCCCCACAATTCATCCTGCCCACACCATCCAGAGGATATTCACAGTCCTCCCATGCGGCCATTCTGTGCTCTCCTGAACGTTGGTGTATGTCCCTCCAGTTCCTTCAATACTTTCGGCCCTTTACTTCCACTTCATAGGACCTTGCGCTGATGTGCCTTATGCATGTGCCAAGACTCCATGTGGCATCCATTGCTTGAGGTGACAGGAGCACTCTAGCAGCTTGGCCTTTTTTTTATTACAGGCATATTTTTAGCATGTTGGTCATAGTACTGTTTTGATGTCTCCTGATGTGCACACGTGTGCCTGCACATCCCAAATGACCTTTGGTGTGAGGAGCTTGGGAGCTGTTTGCAGCAGAGAGCGAGTGCGTCTAGACATTAAGCGCTGTACAGGACTGCTACTGAAGGCCTCTGTGGAAGTATTTCTCTATGCCAAAATGGCTTGCTTCACATCTTTGCCGTCCCGCATAGCCTTTGTGATGAAAGCCGTTGCTATTTTCACAGCTGACTCAGCTTTCCCATTACTCTGACTGTGGTGGGTTGAAGAGGTCACATGATGGAATTCCCAGGCTTTCACAAACAAAGTCTTGACTCGTGAACTGGGGGACATTATCTGTAACTACACCACTGTCAGGTATGCCATATCTGCTGAACTGCTGCTTACAACAGTCGTTGATGCAAGTCGCTGTTGTGTCAACCACTTTCTCCACCTCCCAAAAGCTTTATCATAGATCCAGAACGCCGCAGCCCGTCTGGTGTTCAACCTTCCCAAGTTCTCTCACGTCACCCCGCTCCTCCGCTCTCTCCACTGGCTTCCAGTCGAAGCTCGCATCCGCTACAAGACCATGGTGCTTGCCTACGGAGCTGTGAGGGGAACGGCACCTCCGTACCTTCAGGCTCTGATCAGGCCCTACACCCAAACAAGGGCACTCCGTTCATCCACCTCTGGCCTGCTCGCCTCCCTACCTCTGAGGAAGCACAGTTCCCGCTCACCCCAGTCAAAACTGTTCGCTGCTCTGGCACCCCAATGGTGGAACAAGCTCCCTCACGACGCCAGGACAGCGGAGTCAATCACCACCTTCCGGAGACACCTGAAACCCCACCTCTTCAAGGAATACCTGGGATAGGATAAAGTAATCCTTCTAACCCCCCCCTTAAAAGATTTAGATGCACTATTGTAAAGTGGTTGTTCCACTGGATATTATAGGTGAATGCACCAATTTGTAAGTCGCTCTGGATAAGAGCGTCTGCTAAATGTCTAAAATGTAAAAATGTAAAAAAAATAGATAGGCGGCCTACTAGCTCCATCTCTGGGTTGGCATGATGCCCATTATCTCAACAGAAGTAAAGTACCCTGCCAACTAATATCAACATTTATATTTATTTTTGCTGAAATGATTTCCCTTCTGTAAGTTAAGAAATATCACAGAGTGTTATGTCATTCTGTTACCAAAACCCCAAATATCTTTAAGATATTTTCAAATTTCTCTCCCTTATGAGGAGATTGAATGAGATCTGTTACTCACTTGCCAGTCAGGAAATTAATTTAATAGAAGGAGAGGATAATCCTCTATGTCATTTGGCAATCCAAGGATAGCTATGTTTACGCCAAATGAACAAGAGGCCAATGTTGTCAGTCGTGGGCCAAAACCACATAACCATATGATCTCATTTACCATAGACATTAATCCTTGTGAAGCTGATATTATTTTTGAAGTGGCTGTGGGTCCGAATTCTCTGGAACCCTCTTCCCAATAGCTAAAGGCCTGAAGCTTCTGCTCATGTGCGAGATTCTCTACTTTATGCACAGTCTCTGCTCTACTTGTTCGGCTGCCCAGAGAACAAGCTACTCTGGCGAATTTCAGTGATAGAAATGGAGAATGGTGCTTGTTTAATAAAGTTAGATCAAAGCTGAATCAATGTCTGCAAGATCACATAATGATAGTATTTTACAGAACAGAATATAATAACATAGTATAACCTTACTGTAAGACAAAAAAGTCACTTAATTTCTTATGAGATTTTAGGGTGATTGTGCGAATGGTCGCATTTTTCTCTCATGCGGCCAAAACCCAACAGTATGCACCACAGGGCGGTTACCTTCGGAATCGCAGCCTCTGCCTCTTTCTTTTGTGCAAATTGTGCTTGCATGTCCATTGCCCATATTCTAGAAACACATACACAAATACATGCACAAACACACACTCCCCTTACACAAATAATCGTCTGGTTTGCAGGATCTGTGACGAATTACTGACGCATGCTTGTGTTTTCTATCCTCCCTCAGAGGCCATGGCCTCACTAGGGTTCAAGAATCCTGGAATATTGACCTCTCATAGCCATCTGCTGCTCTGTGAGACACATCCCCACATGCTGTGGAGGAACACAAACAAAGACACTGTAGAGCCAGAGTCATGTCACAGACCCAGACCATGAGAACACCAAGGGATCCTGTGCAAATAAAAAAATAAACAAAAATGGTCACATGCACCGAATACAACAGGTGTAGACCTTACAGTGAAATGCTTACTTACAAACCCTTAACCAACAATGCAGTTTTAAGAAAAATAAGTGTTAAGAAAGTATTTACTAAAATAAACTGAAGTAAAAAAAATTAAGAAGACAAATAGAAGCAACAATAAAATAACAGTAGGGAGGCTATATACAGGTGGTACCATTAAAGAGTCAATGTGCGGGCCACAGATTAGTCGAGGTAATTGAGGTAATATGGTTGTTGTGGGTCATGTAGGGTTAATTTACCTGATGAAGAACATGTTGGTCGAAACGTTGTTTGTGTATCACAGTAAGTTTTATAAAAGAATCAACTTTGGGTGCAGCAAAACATTCTAGACAGGTCTTAGGAAATCAGAGTGACTGTGTTCCATCTTCCTGTTAGGATCTCATAGAATTACTATGTTATGGAATGCCTATGACCTCACACTATCACTATGTGTGGCCTCGGTAGCATCCGGCTCCTACAGTATAGAGGTGTTCTCATTGACAAAAACCCTATTGACAGGATACAAACTTACACAGGTGTTCCTGGTGAGTCACAACAAACCTCCTACCATTAGCTTTACATTCGTCTCTCCTACACCTCTCAACAGCAGGAAAAGGGAGTCTGCGTCACCATTGGTCTGAAAACCAGTGTTATTAAAGGCAGCGATCTGTGGCAAAATGCAGGAACGCTCTGAGGCACATCTGCACACACATCAGTGCCAAGAAAGTGTCTAAATATGAGAGTGTGCTCTCAGGAATGAGTGCGTGCCATGGATGGGTTTGTGCCGGTGAATACCACAACTTATGTAGGCCGAGGACTGTGATTAGTAACATAGTGCCTGGGCTCATCCACTACATGTGTTACCTTTGTAATGTAGTTGTTTTAAAAGGAATATAGATTGTGACTAAAGTCACATTGTTTTGTTTGTGTGTAAAATGCATTCGCTACATAAAAGGAGGCTTAGGGACAGCCATATTTATAAACTGAAAAGGAGAAGAAAACGTCTCAGTCATTCAAATCTCAGTCATCAGCTATGCATATACAGTAGAGTAGACATTATGATGCTGAGAACTGAAGCCCACTTTAGTCTGGAAATGTACTTTAGGAAAAAAAGTGGTGGCCACAAGTATTCTCCCAGTGTTTTTCTAACCTCTTTCATCACCTCTGTGTCTCTCCCACCATCTCTCTCTCATCAGAACGGTCCCTCCACAGGGTGATGATGGGACTAGGCAGGACCTCGTTAGGGAGAGCCAAGTATATCAGTGTGGACATCGGTGGGGAAGTTTGCATGAGTGACCTTGTGGAGGTTAAGACAACACCAGTGGCTGTCCGCTGCGCTGTTAGGGACTTGTGATACAGCGAGTTGAGTTGACATGTGATACTGCCAGTAGGGTTGACTTGTGATACAGCCAGTTGGGTTGACTTGTGATACTGCCAGTAGGGTTGACTTGTGATACTGCCAGTAGGGTTGACTTGTGATACTGCCAGTTGGGTTGACTTGTGATACTGCCAGTAGGGTTGACTTGTGATACAGCCAGTAGGGTTGACTTGTGATACAGCCAGTTGGGTTGACTTGTGATACAGCCAGTTGGGTTGACTTGTGATACAGCCAGTTGGGTTGACTTGTGATACAGCCAGTAGGGTTGACTTGTGATACAGCCAGTTGGGTTGACTTGTGATACAGCCAGTTGGGTTGACTTGTGATACAGCCAGTTGGGTTAACTTGTGATACAGCCAGTTGGGTTGACTTGTGATACTGCCAGTTGGGTTGACTTGTGATACAGCCAGTTGGGTTAACTTGTGATACAGCCAGTTGGGTTGACTTGTGATACAGCCAGTTGGGTTGACTTGTGATACAGCCAGTTTGGTTGACTTGTGATACTGCCAGTAGGGTTGACTTGTGATACAGCCAGTTGGGTTGACTTGTGATACAGCCAGTTGGGTTGACTTGTGATACAGCCAGTTGGGTTGACTTGCGATACAGCCAGTTTGGTTGACTTGTGATACTGCCAGTAGGGTTGACTTGTGATACTGCCAGTTGGGTTGACTTGTGATACTGCCAGTAGGGTTGACTTGTGATACTGCCAGTAGGGTTGACTTGTGATGCTGCCAGTAGGGTTGACTTGTGATATTGCCAGTAGGGTTGACTTGTGATACTGCCAGTAGGGTTGACTTGTGATACTGCCAGTTGGGTTGACTTGTGATACTGCCAGTAGGGTTGACTTGTGATATTGCCAGTAGGGTTGACTTGTGATACTGCCAGTAGGGTTGACTTGTGATACTGCCAGTTGGGTTGACTTGTGATACTGCCAGTAGGGTTGACTTGTGATACTGCCAGTTGGGTTGACTTGTGATACTGCCAGTAGGGTTGACTTGTGATACTGCCAGTTGGGTTGACTTGTGATACTGCCAGTAGGGTTGACTTGTGATACTGCCAGTAGGGTTGACTTGTGATACTGCCAGTAGGAATGACTTGTGATATTGCCAGTAGGGTTGACTTGTGATACTGCCAGTAGGGTTGACTTGTGATACTGCCAGTAGGGTTGACTTGTGATATTGCCAGTAGGGTTGACTTGTGATACTGCCAGTTGGGTTGACTGGCGCTGTCCATGTACTAGAAAGCTGGGTTTGGTTCGGTTGGTCTAGCAGTTAGAGCTGCCTATTTGCTGTCCGTGGAGGCTGAAGACGCAGAGCCATTGGCAGGAGTTATAGGAGAAAGTAACTAAGCTTGGCCTAGGCTAGGTGCAAGTGTCATGGATAGATTGATAACAGGAGAAATATAAGTTGCTCTGGATAAGAGCGTCTGCTAAATGACTCAAATGTAAAATGAGAACACCTAGTACTACACTTTTAAATTACAGCTGTTTACCTAAGTAGTAAAATAATCATTTTTTAAGAAATAGTGCATTATCCTTCTGGGTGAAGGGTTAGACAGGTTAACAATTGGAACAATCAACTGTCATGCATATCAGGTGACGGTAACCCAGGCAACAACTGAAAGCATGCAGTGGGAGGGTGTTTCTATCCAGACTCCACCCTCTGGTCTAGCCCTATGGATTGGAGAGTGGGAGTGAACTAACCTACAAAAGTTCCCTCCCTAAATCGAAATGAAACCACTGTGGAATGCACATACACTCCCTCTTACACACCCTCACACTCAGTCATGCCCGTCGATCAAGTCAATGCTTCTTCCTGTTTTTTTTGCGAGTTCCCTCTCTGTTTTGTCTCGTTTGGCTAAATTGGGCTTAGTGGGAGCTCCTGGAGAGAGTGTAGTGACAGAAGGCTGAGCAGAACAACATAGCTGCTTGAGAAGAAGGGCTCTTTGTAAACGTTTACAGGACTTTTTGAGTGAGTGAGTTTTGACGGTGCCCATGAGATCAGCCCCCAGGGGGGTTGTTGAGTAAGGGGTTAGGGGGAAGGGAGGAGGTGAGTGTGTGCCTGTGAGGTGAAGAGAGATTTTAATATTCCTTCCCCTGGACTGGAGCAACCCAAAGCAGACAGACAGAGACTCTTCCTGATGGATCTGAGGGTGAAACCATACCTAGAATTCCCAAAGACTGTTAAAGCGTAAACGTCACACACATCCTGACCAAAGGAAAGGAGAAGGGCCTGGAGGAGCATGGAAGCACTGAGGGAGTCTTTTCTGCATTTGACCTTTCAGATGTCCACGTACAAGAGGGCCACTCTGGACGAGGATGACCTGGTGGACTCCACCGGAGATGAGATCTACCCCTCCTCTGCCATGCAGGTAGGCACAACTATTCCTTTGTATAAACATTTTCGACAAACTCTGACACATGCCAAGTCTGTCTAGAGACGCACTCATTCTGCTTCTTTTGTTGTTATGTGATGATCTGCTTACATTGTCTGACAAATTCCATTCCATTCCAAAGAAATTCATAACCATTGAGCTAATCAAATTCCAGATTTTCTATTGTCTTTGTGAGGACTATGAGCGCCATGCTATTTCCTGACAGCCTGCTATTCTCTGTCAGCTATGTGCTATGTTTAACATTAAGGGCTACTTGAAGAGAAAGACTTCAATCTCAGGAGGAACCCTTTTATAAAACAAACTACCCTTTACAGCGGCCCATACAGTATCTGCATTTCTGGGTGCTTCAAAAAGCCTGGATAATCAGTTGCAGAGCCCAGCAGAATACAACAGTCTTATAACTCTGAAATAACCCCTGTGCAGAATCCTTCTTTTTCCCCTGCACTAAGTAGAGCAGAGATATATCCACAACTGATTAAGTAGAAGAATGCAGAACAACATACTGCACATACTGTGGATGGTTGTTTTTTTGGATTATCATAGAAACAAACATATCCGTAGATAGAGAAAGGTATACTGAAGACACTGTTGGAAAAAGTTTTAGAGGCTACAACAACAGTAGCTATGTAACTGAAACCAAAACAGGTTATACAATAGACCTGCGCTGTCTGAGTCAGTGGCTTCACACATGTCTGCCTACAAGTCTTCTCAATTGCACACATCAATACAGATTACAAGTTCAAACCCACCCAAACCTCAAAGTCTAGAGGATTGGGAAGCCTGTGGCGGCTTTGTCACCAGGGCTGCTCACATTCAGTGTGACATTTGAACTTTGCCTTAGTTAATGGGACTAAATGTAATTCTTTAACAGGTCTGGGATAATTGGTTTTCGCGGTGTGTGTAGAGCTCAGTGAGGGGAAGCCACATTAATTCCTATAGTAATTGAGCAGATCTAAAACTCAAGTGAGCTTTCAGTAAACGCAGTCAGGCTGACATTTAAAAAACATGACCATGTCCTAGTTCATCCATTGTGGTTAGTGCTCTGCCTTCCTGTTATCTGGGGCAGAGGCACAATGCATTTTAATGATGCTGGCTGAAGAACTATAAAGAAATGAACAAAATATGAATACATGACCTTTATATAGAGGGGTGTTGAAAGGCATTATTGTGTGGAAGCCATTATCTATAGTAATATACCATATGAGTCATTTCAACCATAACCAATACATTTTAGTCACACAGTATTAGCACTACTGCCTCTGGTGTTCAGTGTATCATCTATGACCAGAAAGAAGATTCCATTCATAGAACATAGAGTGGTTTGTTTGCCTGAGTACTGTGGTTAAGGGTTGAATACCAATCATTGTAACCATTACATACAGTAACCAGTGTATGTGTGTCTATGGAGATGACACTGTGGTGCTCATTGCTGTGTGTGTTTCTGTACAGGTGACACTGCGACATGGCCCTGGTCCCAGGTGTTGGGCTGAGAAGACACACACTGAGAGGAGGCTGTTGGTCTTAGTGTGTGCTCTGTCTGTTGCCTTGTTCTTCTCTCTTATCACTGTCGGGATCTTCTACAAAGAGAGTGAGTGGCTGAGATTGTTAAACCTGATTTGACTAAATAATCCTGAGAAGAATTGACCAAACAACCTAGGTTTTCTCTTTTATGTTCATATAATCTGACAAAATGTTACTGGGTACAAATCTTTACTGAAAGATTTTCTCAGCTCAGTATTAGTTTCCTTGTATTTTGAGAAGGGAAGCAAATGCCCCTTCCTCCTATTCAACCACCTATCAGCCCACATGACAAATCTCCCGCTGTCTGTTATGAGAACCGACACAAGAATGTGCTTTTACTACACCATTCACTTTCCACTCCTTTTATTCAGCTCCTGTTATTCATGACCCAAAGTCCAGTTAGTGCATTCTCATTCTGTCTCTTGTCTATGTTGATCATTGATTTAGACATTTTAAACTTATTGTCCTAAAAGAAACGTAGACTTATGTACAACATAGCCTCAAACATAGACACGAGACAGAATGAGAATGCACTAACTAGACTTTGGGTCATGAATTATTATCCCTCTAAAAATATAAAGATGTTTTCCACATCTTCTCCCAAAATAACATAAAGGGAGTTGCCAAATGCAACTTGGCTATAAATCAGCTTTTGCAACTAGGCCCTTAAAAATTCCAGAGCGCTTTCTGATAAAATACTGTATTATCCATCTCCTTATTCAGTCCAATGAAAGAGAAAGAATACTCCATGAACATCCGTTTACATTTCAGCTTTCACAGCCAGTTAATGTATGGCAATCACGTCAAAGCCAACGAATGCCCATCTTAGAACCAATGGCAGCATCGGACAATGGCCTGCTGAGAATTTTCCACAACCGTGCCTCGACATTGTCCATGAGACAGGGAACCCAGAGAGATGGGCCTGGCTGGGTGATTGATACACTGCACCTGTGGATAACAATTAGGTGTGACAGGTGCAGGCCAGGGGCAAGAGCAGTGCATCAGGACCAGCTGTTGGAACGGTGGGACAATGACTGACAGTGATCTCGTCTGTGGCACAACCTCTCGAACCCTTCTCTATTTCACTGTTTATTTCTGTAGGAGTTTAGAGAAGGAAAATACATTTTTCTTTGAGGTTATATATTTTTTTGCAGTAACCCGTTGAAAACAATGATTTCCAGATGGTCTGAAAACATCCATGTCGTGACATATTTTGAATTATTTATTGAAGGACCTTGAAATATACTAGCTGTTTAAGAAAATAAATAGTGTTGTCTATGTTGAGGCTGAAGTAGCACAGTGCCTATAAGAGGTATCTGATACCGTATGTTTAGTTGTCTTGTCCAACTCCCTGTTGGCAGCTCACCCTGGCATGTGTCTGACGGAGCCATGCATTACTGTGGCCAGTGCTGTGATGGGAGCCCTGGACCACTCGGTGGACCCCTGCCATGACTTCTACAACTTTGCCTGTGGGGGATGGGTGAGGAACAACCCCCTCCCTGAGGGAAAGTCCCGCTGGGGTCCCTTCAGCAACCTATGGGAGCGCAACATGGCTGTCATGAAGCACCTGCTGGGTAAGGTTTCTCCTCAGGGGGTGGGGTGTCCTTAGCTGCCCCTCTCACCCTTAACAGCCTAGAGAAATATAAACAAACAGTTAGCTAGTTCTTATTGCCCCACTGTTCTCTCTATATTTTTGTTATCCCATTGTAATGTTAGATACGTTTGTAGAAGACTTAACTGTGAAACCTGTCGTGTTTGGCAGAGAACACCACCGTGAAGGGGCTGAGCAAGGCTGAGGAAAAGGCCCAGAGGTATTACAAGGCCTGTATGAATGAGACTAAGATTGAGGAGTTAGGGGCTCAGCCTCTACAGGAGCTCATCAATCAGGTGAGTTCGCTCATCAAGAGGCATCCTCATCCAGTCTTCTGCCATAGCGCTAGGCACATATAAGCTATGTTTATGATGTGCTAATAGATGTGTAAAATGTTGTTTATGATATACAGTTAATTACCCTAAATGTATCCAATGCCCTGATATAAAGGATCACCACCTCTCAGGTTTTAAGTGAGCCTCTCTCTGAAGGAGATCATATATTTCTTCTTTCAGACGGGGGGATGGGCCCTAACCGGCTCCTGGGACAAGAACAATTTCCAGGAGGTTCTACGCACAGTGTCGGCCAACTACCGCTGCTCCCCATTCTTCACTGTGTTTGTCAGCACTGACTCCAAAAGCTCCAACAGCAATATTATCCAGGTGAGAGAAGAGCCAGTGGCTCCAAGGCTCAGTGGCTGTACGCCCAGTTACACCCACAGGCCTCCTCCTCACTCCTTTAGCTTTTGATTTACATTCCTATTTACATTTGTCAGAAAAATCATCAAACATCACTTATCCCCAGATCTGCTCAGAGAGGATTGACATATACATTTACATGCTCTTTTTAAAAAAGATGTGCAGAGGGACATTAGAAATTGTAAGGTTAATCGAAGCTGCAGTATACTGTAGAGTAGATCCTGCAATACTATACTATCAAAGAAAGAGGCTCACTTTGCTGAGAGTGCTGAAATGTTTAAATGAAGTGTGAGATGGTAGTCATGAACTGTTCCTTGTACCTACAGGTGGATCAATCCGGGCTGGGGCTCCCCTCACGGGATTACTACCTTAACAAAACGGCCAATGCAAAGGTACTGACAGGCGGCCGCACTATGGCACTGTGGTGAATAGGCTTAAAGATTGTAGCATGATGACAGACAGGGTAAGGGAGGACATGAAATAGATCAGTGCCTTGATGCAGAGGCCTGGTTAAATTAGGAAATTAACTTTATACATTTGTACACTATACTGACAAACTTATCTCGCTAGATATGTGTTTTATTAGGAATAGAAAATATCCAAAGCGGTAGTACAAACCCTACAGTACCCCACTTGGACAGACCATGTATAAATAATATAGAAGAAATTTATAGCTCAAGGGATAACTCTGTGCTTGTAGTAGTCCGTATTTTCCTAGCGCTGGATTGTGTTTTTAAATTAATTTAACCAACATTTCTCCCCCTGTGCTTCCCACTTGGTCTTGGCAGTATCTGAATGCATACCTAGACTTCCTGGTGGAGTTAGGGGTCCTGTTGGGGGGCTCAGAGGAGACGTCCAGATTGCTGATGCAGGAGATTGTGGACTTTGAGACCACCCTGGCCAACATCACCGTACCCCAGGAGGAGAGGAGGGACGAGGAGCTCATCTACCATAAGATCCAGGCAAAGGATCTGGCGGTCAGTACCCATCTCTCTACTGCTTCAGCTGATCCAAGCATCATGTCAACACCAGATATCCACCTGCAGTATCACTAGATACAAACCTACAGCAGATGACTCCCAGATTGAGATGTGTTAATGAAAGTGCAATTTGCATAGATTGTATTTTGGTTTAACAGTGCTTTCTGCAAGGTCTTTCTTACTGCTTTCTGTTCATACCTGCTGATTAAAAAAGCAAAAAAATAAAAAATAAATCTGATAGGACAGGTGCACCAGTAGATATGTTGACAGTGTCATTGTTTCTTTGTGTTTCTGTAGACCTTGGCTCCTGCGGTGGACTGGATGCCCTACCTCACAGATGTGTTTGCTCCTGTACCCCTCAATGACTCAGAGCCTGTGGTGGTGTACGCCAAGGACTACCTCCAGAAGGTCTCTGACCTCATTGCCAGCACTAACAAGAGGTTAAAACCACTTTCTAGCCCTGCCTTCCACTCATTATTCATATTTGAATGGTGATGGACAGCACTATGTAATTAAGGTAACCATTGGGATGATATGGTTTATGTAAGATTTCATATCGGTTCAGCAGTGATATTATATGAGCAGCACAGGGGACATTATAAAACATTATGCAAACTGAAGTGGCAAGAAAAAGTATGTGAACCCTTTGGAAGTACCTGGATTTCTGCATAAATTGGTCATCAAATTTGATCTGATCTTCGTCTAAGTCGCAACAATAGACACACATAGTGTGCTTAAACTAATAACACAAATTATTGTATTTTTCTTGTCTATATTGAATACATCATTGAAACATTCACAGTGTAGATTGGAAAAAGTATGTGAACCCCTAGGCTAATGACTTCTCCAAAAGCTAATTGGAGTCAGGAGTCAGCAAACCTGGAGTCTAATCAATGAGACGAGATTGGAGATGTTGGTTAGAGCTGCCCTTGCCCTATAAAAACACTCACAAAATTTGAGTTTGCTATTCACAAGAAGCATTGTCTGATGTGAACCATGCCTCGAACAAAAGAGATCTCAGAAGACCTAAGATTAAGAATTGTTGTCTTGCATAAAGCTGGAAAGGGTTACAAAAGTATATATAACAGCCTTGATGGTCATCAGTCCATGGCAAGACAAATTGTCTGTAAATAGAGAAAGTTCAGCACTGTTGCTTCTCTCCCTAGGAGTGACCGTCCTGCAAAGATGACTGCAAGAGCACAGCACAGCATGCTCAATGAGGTTAAGGAGAATCCTAGAGTGTCAGCTAAAGACTTACATAAATCTCTGGAACATGCTAACAACTCTGTTGAAGAGTCTACGACACGTAAAACACTAAACAAGCATGGTGTTTATTGGAGGACACCACGGAAGAAGCCACTTCTGTCGAAAAAAAACATTGCTGCACGTCTGAAATTTGCAAAAGTGCACCTGGATGTTCCACAGCGCTACTGGCAAAATATTCTGTGGACAGATGAAACTACAGTTGAATTGTTTGGAAGGAACACACAACACTATGTGTAGAGAAAAAAGGCACACCAACATCAAAACCTCATCCCAACTGTAAAGTATGGTTGAGGGAGCATCATGGTTTTGGGCTTCTTTGCTGCCTCAGGGCCTGGACAGTTTATCATCGACGGAAAAATGAATTCCCAAGTTTATCAAGACATTTTGCAGGAGAATGTAAGGCTATCTGTCCTCCAATTGAAGCTCAACAGAAGTTGGGTGATGCAACAGGACAACGACACAAAACACAGAAGTAAATCAACAACAGAATGGCTTCAACAGAAGAAAATACGCCTATTGGAGTGGCCCAGTCAGAGTCCTGATCTCAACCCGATTGGGATACTGTGGCATGACCTCAAGAGAATGGTTAACACCAGATATCCCAAGAATATTGCTGAACTGAAACAGTTTTGTAAAAAGGAATGGTCAAAAATTCCTCCTGACCACTGTGCAGGTCTGATCCACAACTACAGAAAATGTTTGGTTGAGGTTATTGCTGCCAAAGGAGGGTCAACCAGTTATTACAGTGAAGGAAAAATGTATTTGATCCCCTGCTGATTTTGTACATTTGCCCACTGACAAAGAAATGATCAGTCTATAATTTTAATGGTAGGTTTATTTGAACAGTGAGAGACAGAATAACAACAACAAAAAAAACAGAAAAACACATGTCAAAAATGTTATAAAATGATTTGCATTTTAATGAGGGAAATAAGTATTTGACCCCTCTGCAAAACATGAATTAGTACTTGGTGGCAAAACCCTTGTTGGCAATCACAGAAGTCAGACGTTTCTTGTAGTTGGCCACCAGGTTTGCACACATCTCAGGAGGGATTTTGTCCCACTCCTCTTTGCAGATCTTCTCCAAGCCATTAAGGTTTCTAGGCTGACGTTTGGCAACTCGAACCTTCAGCTCCCTCCACAGATTTTCTATGGGATTAAGGTCTGGAGACTGGCTAGGCCACTCAGGACCTTAATGTGCTTCTTCTTGAGCCACTCCTTTGTTGCCTTGGCCGTGTGTTTTGGGTCATTGTCATGCTGGAATACCCATCCACAACCCATTTTCAATGCCCTGGCTAAGGGAAGGAGGTTCTCACCCAAGATTTGATGGCACATGGCCCCGTCCATCGTCCCTTTGATGCGGTGAAGTTGTCCTGTTCCCTTATCAGAAAAACACCCCCAAAGCATAATGTTTCCACCTCCATGTTTGACGATGGGGATGGGGTTCTTGGGGTCATAGGCAGCATTCCTCCTCCTCCAAACACGGCGAGTTGAGTTGATGCCAAAGAGCTCCATTTTGTTCTCATCTGACCACAACACTTTAACCCAGTTGTCCTCTGAATCATTCAGATGTTCATTGGCAAACTTCAGACGGGCATGTATATGTGCTTTCATGAGCAGGGGGACCTTGCGGGCGCTGCAGGATTTCAGTCCTTCACGGCGTAGTGTGTTACCAATTGTTTTCTTGGTGACTATGGTCCCAGCTGCCTTGAGATCATTGACAAGATCCACCCGTGTAGTTCTGGGCTGATTCCTCACCATTCTCATGATCATTGCAACTCCACGAGGTGAGATCTTGCATGGAGCCCCAGGCCGAGGGAGATTGACAGTTATTTTGTGTTTCTTCTATTTGCGAATAATCGCACCAACTGTTTTCATCTTCTCACCAAGCTGCTTGGCGATGGTCTTGTAGCCCATTCCAGCCTTGTGTAGGTCTACAATCTTGTCCCTGACATCCTTGGAGAGCTCTTTGGTCTTGGCCATGGTAGAGTTTGGAATCTGATTGATTGCTTATGTGGACAGGTGTCTTTTACACAGGTACCAAGCTGAGATTAGGAGCACTTCCTTTAAGAGTGTGCTCCTAATCTCAGCTCGTTACCTGTATAAAAGACACCTGGGAGCCATAAATCTTTCTGATACTTATTTCCCTCATTAAAATGCTAATCAATTTATAACATTTTTGACGTGTTTTTCTGGATGTTTTTGTTATTCTGTCTCTCACTGTTCAAATAAACCTACCATTAGAATTATAGACTGATCATTTGTTTGTCAGTGGGCAAACGTACAAAATCAGCAGGGGATCAAATACTTTTTTCCCTCACTGTAAATCCAAGGGTTCACATACTTTTCCCACCCTGCACTGTGAATGTTTAGTGTGTTCAATAAAGACATGAAAACGTATAATTATTTGTGTTATTAGTTTAAGCAGACTGTTTGTCTATTATTGTGACCTAGATGAAGATCAGATCTAATTGTTTGACTAATTTATGCAGAAATCCAGATATTTCCAAAGGGTTCACATACTTTTTCTTGCCACTGTACATATATATTTTGCTTCCTTTCCTGAAATGTTAATGTGATGAATGACGTAATGAATGAATCTACTCCTACCTGTGCAGCATCCTGAACAACTACATGATCATGAAGGTGCTGAGGAAGATGGTGTCCATCCTGGACCAGAAGTTCCAGGATGCTGAGCAGCGCTTCTTTGAAGTCATGTACGGAACCAAGAAGGTGAGAGGGAGAGAGATGGAGATAATGTCAGTGCTTTAAGCTGGCAGGGAAATAGGCAACAGACCTCAGATAAGAGTACTCAAGGGGACTGGCTTTTCCTGCTGCTTCAGTCAACAGAGTTAAGCTATATTTGCTTATAGCACAGATTAAAATAAATGAGTGACTGAAACTATGTGGCTATAAAGTACACTGTAAATGGAAATTTACATAGATAAAATGTAATAAGATGTGCACTTGTCAGTAGCGAACTTAATTAAACAAGGAGCTGATAAGAAAATACTTTAGTAGCTGAGTCACTGTCATCACTAGACACACATTATATTGCCTGGACAGCTTTTTCCCTTAGCTGTCTGCTGCTAACAGCTATCTGCTGTGTTGTGCTGTGGGGGTTCCAGCTATCCAAACCCTTATCTGAGCTAGATCCTGTTCCCCTGGCCTTGATTTCCGTTTGGGGTCACACTGTTAAAACATACCAAGTGCTTTCTCGTCCTGTGTGTGCTTGTTTGCAAGTGTGTGTGCACAATTCCTGAGACCATCCACACTACACTATTAGCACCCCTCCGTTTCTACCTCTATCACTCCCTCTGTCATTATTTCCCCTGTATCTACTCCTATCTTTCTTTTGCTCACCCGTTTCCACTCTTTTGGCCTCTTCCTTTCCCCCTGGCTGCATAGTCTCAGTTTGGATTCTAATATCTCCAGTAGGAGAGGGGAAGTTGGGGGGTGAGAGGAGGGTCCTGTCATTGCCAATCTCTGAGAATCTCACAAAAACAACAGTCAGCCCTTTTAGAGGGCAATGTGCTGTCTCCCTACACACTCTGATAAAGGCCTGGCTTCGCCTTGAGATAAAGGATTCCAAGGAAAGATTGTTTGCTTCATATGCAAAACCAACACTACTACCTCATGCTTGAGGGGCATTAGAAAATCTAATACAGTTACAGACTGATGCTGTGTTAGGATCATGCAGTGTTTTCAAGTATTTGTATAGACTGTACAGTCTGAGAGACAGTGCTATCTTGTGTGTATAGGTGATGTCAGTGTTTTTGTGTGGGTGGTGTGGTGTCATAGTTCTCATGTGTTCAGTGTGATGTTTCAGAGCTGCATCCCACGCTGGAAGCTGTGCGTCAGCGACACGGACAGTGCCCTCGGCTTTGCTCTCGGGGCCCTGTTTGTCAAAGCCACCTTCGACGAGGACAGCAAGGCCATTGTAAGTGTTTCAAGGTATCACCCACCCATGCACTACCTCCACTGTGAGCTGCCCCTGGGTGAGATTCTGACATGCCTTTCCTTTTCCCTGTCTGTCAGGCAGAAGATATGGTCTCTGAGATCAAATGGGCATTTGAGGATAGTCTGAAGTATGTGGGCTGGATGGACCAGGAGACCAAAAAGGCAGCCAAAGAGAAGGTGGGCGAGACGAGTTGCTTTGAATAACTGCCAGAAAGATGTTTTCCACTGTTAGGGTGAGGGAATTGTCATTACACTGACTGCAAACTATGGAAATGTTTCTTGCCTTGTAATTAACATGGTATGGTATGATGTGTCTGTTACAGCTATAGCGTTTCAATTGTATTCCATAAGAGATTGCCCGGCAGGACACATAAAGCATTGTCCACAAAAAAGAACACCCTTGCCTTGTTTGCACTTACACTTGTCTTTTCTTGCCAGCACTGACTTTGCTGATAGCTACTTTTATCAAGGAAAAGTGTACTTACTGTGATATGTGGTTGTCTCACCTAGCTATCTTAAGATGGATAAGCTAACTGTAAGTTGCTCTGGATAAGAGTGTCTGCTAAATGACTCAAATGTAAATGTAATAGTCCTTTTTGCTATAATGGTCATGTTTAGCATAAGGCTTGTGAAACTAACTCTGCAGTGCCATCTGGTGTTAGCATCTGTCTCATTTCACCTCATCTGCTCTGTTATAGGCTGATGCCATTTACAACATGGTTGGATATCCAAAATTCATCATGGACCCCAAGGAGCTTGACAAAGTGTTCAATGATGTAGGTAAATATGTAATTAAAATAAATATGCATACTTCTGTTTTATGAAGTTGTCCATGTCATATCATATGTTGATAAAAAAAACACAACTCTTTGTTGTCTTACTGTAAGACCCTGGTTTTGAGGAGGGTTGTCAATCTTGTTAGATATTGCTGCACTGTCTGAACTAGAAGCACAAGCATTTCGCTACACTCGCAATAACATCTGCTAACCATCTGTATGTAACCAATAAAAATGTATTTGATCTTACAGTATCTCCTGTTTGCATTGCTTGTGTGTAAACCTCTTTCTTTGTCTAACCTGATTCCTCTCTCTTTCTCAGTTTGAGGTGGTGTCTGACCTGTATTTCCAAAATGTCATGCAGTACTACAACTTCTCTGCCAGAGTGACTGCGGACCAGCTGAGGAAAACCCCCAACAGAGACCAGTGAGTGTCTATAACCCGGCCCTCACCCTCCTGTTGCTCGCCTCTCCAGAGAGGAGGTCAAATGCTCTGACAGGGACAAATTCCCATTCTGACTTTAAGGAATACTGCTGACATCCAGAAACGTTCCCCGGGAACCAATATCCCTCAGCTGAACTGATCCTTTTCTCTCACTACATAGCCGAGTAGCTCAGGGTTCTCATTCTTTCACACGGATCTGAAGTCAACAGCCTAGCGAAGGGGATAGGGGAGAGTCAATTTCTGTTTTTTACCACCCTGATCTCAGACTTTTGTGCTCAGTTGGTGTTATATCCTATGTCTTGCATACACAGGTGGAGCATGACCCCTCCTACAGTGAATGCATACTACAATCCCACCAAGAATGAGATGGTGCTCCCAGCAGGAATCCTTCAAGCTCCTTTTTACAGCCGCTCTTGGCCAAAGTAGGTCCCTCTTCCCTCTTCAGCCTATACAGTTCCCTTGGCCTAGCCTTCCCTGTGGCTCAGTTGGTAGAGCATGGTGTTTGCAACGCCAGCATGGTGTGTGCAACGCCAGGGTTGTGGGTTCGATTCCCACGGGGGGCCAGTACAAAAAAAATATATTTAAAAAAAAAAATGCATGAAATGAAATGTATTCACTACTGTAAGTCGCTCTGGATAAGAGCGTCTGCTAAATGACTAAAAATGTCAAATGTAAAATGTCTAATACGTCCCCATTTCAGGCACAAATACAGGTACACCACATGTGCACGCCATACTTGCATCAATTGTATACAGTATGTGTGTCTCCTTGAGTGTCTTCACATAGCCAATAATTGAATTGCAAGTTATAAAATGCTTTTATTTACTTGAAAGTATTTTGAATCTATTTCCAGGGCCCTGAACTTTGGGGGGATTGGTGTAGTTATGGGACATGAGTTGACACACGCTTTTGATGACCAAGGTAAGATCTTTAATTTTCATACAAGTTGTATTGTCTTAACTCTTATTACTTTATATGGGAAATAAGAAGTTTTGCTACAAACTAAAATGCTATATATTTTTTTTTAAATAAAGGCTGTATACTTACATGGCAGGGGAGACACTTTGATCACAGGGCGAGCTGACCCCTGCGAATTCACCAGAATCTCGACTGCATAATCTTAAAAAAAAGAAGAAAAAATATATATTATAGGCTGTTGAAACATCCCACCAAAAAACATCCCACCGAACGTGACACATTATGATATTAAATGAGGCATCCAGTTCTACAGCATATTTTTCTTTATGTTAAAGGGAGGGAGTACGACAAGGATGGGAACCTCCGCTCCTGGTGGAAAAACTCATCTGTGGAGGCCTTTAAGAAGCAGACCCAGTGTATGGTGGAGCAGTACAGTAACTACAGCATCAACAAAGAACCACTGAATGGAAAACACACCCTGGGAGAGAACATAGCTGACAATGGTGGACTGAAGGCTGCCTACAAGGTGTGTATGACAGGGAGGTGTTAGGGTGGGATAGCACAAAGTAGACTTGACAATATGAAGAGCAAGAGCAATTCATCTTATACATACACATACTGTAAATGTGCAGACATTTCGGAATCATCAATGTGAGATGCAGTATTTGGAAGGTCAGAACTATGACACACATTACATGTTTTCTTGTTCACTTGATTGGGTCATTGTGGGCCATGTCTTTACTCTGTGGTGGAAAAAACGAGGTTGCCTACATCACAGCAAAGCCTGGAAATGCAACAGGTGGCTTGGAGAGGCTTGGTCAGCCTCAGAGTGAGCTCTCAAACATTCTTTCCGTCAAATGAAAGTCATAGGTTATGGAGCAGATGAGCCAACCACATGGCAGAAAAGGGGACCTGCATGAGCGCTGTCTGTTAGTGAGGACTGAAGAGGAAATAAAGCTGAGGGCGAGCAGAAAGAGTCTGTTTTTTTTCTCATACTGTTCTCTATGGCGAGAGGAGGATAATGCATGCTGTCTGTAATATGACCCTTGTCTGCTTTGAAGGCTTATATGAACTGGATTGCAAAGAATGGAGAGGAGGCCACCCTGCCTGCCCTGGGGATGACCAATCATCAATTATTTTTTGTTGGATTTGCACAGGTTTGTGCCACTTAAAGTATATCCATGTCTGTGGCAAATGTAGTAATGCATTCTCTAGCATGCCTACCTTCAACAGTGTTATGTATTAATTATAATGACCTATTACATTGATAATGTAAATTAAGGACTTTTCACTCTGAAATCCTTAATGTGTGTCTGTGCTTCCTGCTATATGTAGGTATGGTGCTCAGTTCGGACTCCGGAAAGCTCGCATGAGGGCGTCATCACAGATCCACACAGTCCATCAAGATTTCGAGTTATTGGCACCATCTCCAATTCCCATGAGTTCTCTGAGCACTTTGGCTGCAAGGCAGATTCCCCCATGAACCCTAAACACAAGTGTGAGCTTTGGTGATGCTTTGCTACCCATTTCTCGGTATGGCAGGTGGCAAAATGGGCATTGGGGATTTGGAGCAAAATAGAGGCAAAGTCTCTGAGGAAGGAGAGCATTGGTCTTGATACCACTAAAAATCCAGCTGTTTTACCCACTCTACCCTTCTCAGGGTCCTTATGAGGGCTGGAGGTTGAGCCAGCCCCAACTCTCTTCATAAAGACAATTTGTTTTATAAAGCTGCCTCTTTCCCCCCCAATTAAACTCTATGAAAATGTGCCTTTATGTTTATATAGAGGAACAATTTTAACACTGGAAAGTGAAGAAATGGCTATACAAAAAGGGAAAACTAATGGAACTTCTCTCAATCAGGTTTTATGTAGAGTTGTCATATGCCTTATTTTTCAACAGGAAGTGATATTTATTTTCTGTAATGTCTTTTTCACTGTTACAATTTGTATCTGATCAATCCACCTCTATGTTGTCTTCACTTATTGTATATTTTTAGACTGCAAAAGAATGACGAGTTGCAATTACTGGATTTGGACTGAAATAATATAATCCGGAGGAAACCGTCAATCACATCTAGAATACAAGTCAAGTAGATTGTAAAAGTCATATTTTATTATTGCCCATGATTGATCCGATTCAATAACCTATGTGTGTGTCGTTTCTGCATCAACAAACCTAACACAACATCATCATTTGTGTAAAGTCTGATTGCTTAATGTCTCCAGTTTATACAGTAGTGATGTTTTAAAGAAGTGATCTTCCGAATTGCTGAATGCCTGATATAAGGGACATATTAAGTGAATAGTTTTCAATCAGAGAATTCCTGAAACTTGTGAAGGATGTATTGACCATCGAACAAGTCACATAACAGAGTTTTCCCATTCTGGAGCTGCTCATGCATGACAGGGCTTTTGTGTCAAAAACTATTTTTCTAATCTAATAAAAATATTGTCACCATTCTTTTGTATGCCCATCTTTTGCTATGGCTCGTCTGATGCTTCAAAGGGACTTTTTATAGTTTTTGATTCCAAAACAAATAAAAACTGTATCTATGTATCAAAGCAAAAATAATTAAGTCTTACTGATTATATTACTTAGAAGAAAAAAAGTATGTCAATTGATGGTTATTGACGACAGATGTCGCTGCACACAAACAATGCAGTACTGAGTACAGTACAATCCACTACAAAGTTTTGACTTCTCGGGCTTTGCCTGTAAATACACCATTATCATTATGTGTACATATTACAATACCTGAACCTGATTACATTTGTATACATTATTGAGCGGTTCTTGAACGACCCCATAAATATAGCATGGGGCGGCAGGTAGCCTAGTTGTTGGTGGATCGAATCCCCGGGCTGGTAAGGTAAAAAATCTGTCGTTCTGTCCCTGAACCCACTGTTCCCCGGTAGGCCGTCATTGTAAATAAGAATTTGTTCTTAACTGACTTGCCTCGTTAGAAATTAGAGTTTATTTTACACACACACTTCAAGACAGACACTGCAGTTAAAATAATACATACCATGCATTCTTTAAAAATAGCACCAAGCATAGTTATTTATTAGAACAAGAATAATGCAGTGCTCATCAATATAGATGAATGTATGTGCCAGTCAGTAGACTAGATGATCTTTGGCTACATGAATGCAACAAATTAAGCGTCATTTTCGATCGCTCTAGGTAAGCCGAACCTACCCGTAATTGGACGAGAATTGTCGAATCGTCTGTCCTGCCGGACTGGAAGCGGCCGCAACGCCATGTTAACGAAGTCTCTCATCTCCGTGGGAAAATGATTAGCTAGCTATAGAAAAATCAGTTGTTGATAACAAATGTTAAATTATCGAAGGAGGAAAGACACCGGTGATAGTGCTCGGAAGAACTGAACCGGATCTGCAGAGGTCCTGGACGGGCAAGGGAGGCAAACCTCCCACCGTCCCCATGAATAACACCATAGACCCGAACAGCGACTTTCCATGAAAAAAAGCTTTTCTGCGTTGCTAATAGCTAGCCCTGTCGGCAAAAGGATTTGCGGCCTGCTTCAATAATATTAAACGCTTGCTAGCTATATTTATGCAAGCTAGATATATTTTGTATCAGTATTTATTCGTGTATTGTTTTGTTTTTTTGCAATGAGTTTGCCGACGAAAATAGTCCCAAAACCCGCCACTGTCGCAGTAAGTGGACCTGGAACTGTCCCGTCTCCGTCGAGCCAACTGCGGGCTACCCTGACCTCCGTGTCTTTACCACCGGGAGCCCCAGGTGCTCCTCAGCCGAACGCCGTGCCGCCACCTCAGTATCCTTCATTGGCAAGAATTCCCCTGGCATCTCTTGGTCAGGTATTCGGGGTAAACACATTTAGGTATCTAGCTAGTAACGTTATTGGTTAGAGGTTGGGTGCGGGTGAATTACTGATGTTTCGAAGAGCAGGGGGGGACAATTAGCTAGCTAGGTAGTTGGCTAATGTTAGCTAGTTAACAGATTAGTGGCTTGTTGACTAACGTTACTTGCTAAACTAGCTAGGCAACGTAGCTAAACTGCACATAATTGATTTTGATGCATTTTGTTGGCCAATGGCAATGTAATTTGAACTTGTGCATACGTGGTTCAGAAACTGCGGGCTAACTAACATCACACTCAATTTGACGAGGTGGCGTAGGCTAACTAACTACTAGAGGGCCACCGGCTTTGTTTCGTTTACCGGTGGTAGCTAGCTAGCCAGCCACTTTCATATTAGATAGGTATGTTCATTTGCAACTGAAAACACGTAGCAGCGGCTAACTAATCCGCTAGCCTATTGGCTAACTATAGTATTGGGGGCAGTCTTTGTGAGAGATGAATGCTTTGGGTGGACCAGCTAACCAAATGTTGTAGCCATCACCCTAAAACTGTAACATTAGTTATTCTTGCTAGCAAGTATGAGTGAATGTTAGCTAGTAGTAAGTTACATGGGCCTAGGATCCCCTCCCCGGTTTCCATAGAAGGGATGCTAACACCGGTTGTTATTTATCTATCTAGGCGGTAGTTGCGCCGGGTAGTAGCTGACAGCCGGTGCAACACTGGTATGCCCATCTTGACAGGGGAGTGTCGCCAGGCATTTGGTTGTTGGTAGCAATGTATGCTACGTTACTGTAGCACGGTAGTACTAGTGTAATGAGACTGATCCAGGAAGCTTCATACATATTTTATTTGTAGGAAGGGATATGTTTAATTGTGCATATTTCATGATTGTATGAATTATATTCAGTAAGCCAAACTAGCTATTTCAAGTCACTGCGTATTGAGACTCGTGGCTTTTGGATTCTTTTGAAAGCTACCTTTCTGTCCAGTTTGTGTAGCTTCAACATAATGTGGCATGATTCAAATATAATTTTTGTAAACAAATGGATCAAGAGCATTTCCCTTGCTCCCTGTGAACACTTTTGACCCCAGTGGAATTATTCTTCCAAATAAGACCTCCTAAAAACAATTCCTTACTTGATTTGTACAGACTTTGTGAATATCAACGTTGAGTCCTAATCAATTTGAGATTAATACTTGCTAATGGTCATTTTTTTTAAAGTTAGGATCTATCCTAGTGGCTTTTTACGATTAAAACATCTTATGATTTCAATCTAATGTAAAGTCATAATGGAAGTATTGTGTTCAGAGTGCACATGCTGCTGTTTTGTGGTTGCATTGTTATTCATGCTATTCTGTGAAGTCGTACTGTCACCTCCTGTTTTATTTACAGCTCGGTGGCGGTGGTTTGAGGATTGGGTTGAATTAGCTTCCTGCTTCTGCCTATAACAGTGATGGTGTTCTTCAGTCCAGGATTTCTGTGGTATCCAGGGTGTTCCAAGGGTCTTAATTAGTGTATCTATACCACTTCATTCACATTGTAGGATGTTGGACTTACAAGCTCTGTTCAATGGTGCTCTGTGTCTCAGTGATCTCTGCATTGCTTGTGGTCTAGATTCATATTCATTAGTCTTTCATCCTGTTCAACTGTCTCCTTCATGCCCCGTGGTGCTCAGGTGGGACTGTTCCACAGTCTGATAATGGAAGATTCTTCAGGCCTTTTGCAGCTTTCATTTCTATATTTCATTTTTATATTATATTTGTTTGTATGTCAACTGGGTACCTAACAGGTTCCATAACTTAATTCTGCCACGTAACCACCACTTAGGCAGTATTGTTATAGGTTGAGCAAAGAAATGTTTAGGCTACAACTGCGAGGTGACAGATAAGATGCATCAAACTATGCAAATTTCTCTCGGTCTATAGAAAAACAATGACATTAAACTCACTGACCCTCCTGGTGTCTGCCCCTCCTCTGCCTCCCTGAGGTCAAGAGTGTGGGAACATGTTATTCTCTGTCTGCCCTCTGCTCCCAATGGACGGGATTTCCGTGTGTGTGTGTAGGCTGAGATGGTGGGTAGGCGGGGCTAGTTGCTACTCCTGTTTGCAAGAGAGAAACCCGGTGCATGCGGCTACTGCTGCACTCCCCAGACAATGGCAGTGCTGCTTAGCATTCAGCACGAGAGGCCAAGGCGGCGCTTCCCACCGTCTGACAACAAAGGCCCAGGTCAGCCTACAGTAGTGCCCTATAAAATCTGCGGTGTGGACGCAATCACAGAATCTAGACATTCAGACATAATTCAACAATATAAAATAATGAAGAAAATGCATTCATTTGTCGAAGTTAAACATAAGACATTAACAAAATGCATCAGTGATTCGTATTTTCCTGCAACTTTCTGAAACGGAACAGGAGTGTGTGTGTGTGTGTGTGTGTGTGTGTGTGTGTGTGTGTGTGTGTGTGTGTGTGTGTGTGTGTGTGTGTGTGTGTGTGTGTGTGTGTGTGTGTGTGTGTGTGTGTGTGTGTGTGTGTGTGTGTGTGTGTGTGTGTGTGTGTGTGTGTGTGTGTGTGTGTACACTTTAGCGACGATGGTAATGATGACCGTCTTCTGGTCGAGATGGAAAGGCTTTCCAAAAACCTTCTCAATTAATTGTTAACTACAAAGTAGCCTATGCCTACCTGGTAGAATGATATCAATTTGTTTTGCAAACTCTGCAGTCATATGAGCTCTACAGAAACATTGCTAACCAAACAACGGTCTCTGGCTGGTGCCCAAAATCAAAATGTCTTAGATTTTTTCCCAGACATGGTCTCCTGAAGTGGTTGAAGTGTTGTTGTGGACTTAGAACATCCAGTTTTGTTATTTTTCTATTTAAAAAAAGTGTGATTTTTTTGAGAGCAAAAACCTAGGAGAACGGAAACCAAGAAAACAACTGAATTTGGGGTATAAACAGAATCCGACAAAAAGTAAAACCGATTTTTATAGTGCCCTACTACAGCAGCCCTGGCTGGGCCGGGAACTAAAGGCCTCACTCGCTCACTCTTTATTTTTTTCTTTCTCTTTCTACCATCATCACTTCATTCTTGTCTTTCACTTTACTTTTCTAGCATTATTTTGTCATGCTTATTTTGATAGTTTATCATGAGCAAATTAACTTGTTAAAATGAATGAATGGGACATTATGGGTGTGTTCCACTAATTAGAAACAGCATGGAACAGTGAGGTTATTGTTCAGTGCCGCCTTTGATGTTATTGATTCTAAGTTGTTATTGAAGAAACTCACTTGCAATGGCTTTACATCACCTGCCATCACATGGTTGGAGTTATTTGTCCAATATAACCCTGAGAGTGTTCTTCAATGGAAGCTTCTCTAATTAAGCAATAAGCCCCAAGGGTATGCAGTATATGGCCAACATACCACTGCTGAGGGCTGTTCTTAGTACGACACAACGCTGAGTGCCTGGACATAGTCCTTAGCCATGGTATATTGGCCATATATCACAAACCTCTGAGGTGCCTTATTGCTACTATAAACTGGTTACAAACGTAATCAGAGCAGTAACAATACATGTTTTGTCATACCCGTTGTATACAGTCTGATATACCACGGCTATCAGCCAATCAGCATTTAGGGCTCGAACCACTCAGTTTATAACTTCAGTTATACGACGGGTGGGCCTAATTCTGAATGCTGATTGGTTAAAACCGCATTCAAGCCGGTATCTATTCTACAAGTTACCACCGGCTAAATCTATGACGTTAAAATTTACTCTGTTCCATCTGACTGTGCAATCCACTGTCTCATCAGCCCAGCCAGGCACTTCATGAACTTGATCTCTGCTATAAAAAGCATTTAGACATTATCTCACATTTCTTTCAGACTAACATTTAGTTTTCAACAGCAGAGATTTGTATAAATCTTTGTCTGTTTCTCCGACATTTGCGACATTGTTTTAATATTCAAATTCGATCTCCAGATATCCCATAGTAATTAACGTGTCAGGATGAGACAGGCAGGCAGCTTTTCTCAGCCAGTCGAAATCATGAATCAGCGAAAATGTTATGTGTATATACACAAATAACTATCAATAGAAAACAGGTCAAACGAAACTGAGTGCAACTAGTTTGCTGTCTTTCAACTCAAATTTTATTAGTCACATGCGCCGAATACAACCGGTAGACCTTACAGTGAAATTCTTACTAACCAACAATGCAGTTTAAAAAAAAATACATATGAGATTAACAAGTAATTAAAGAGCAGCAGTAAAGTAACAATAGCAAGACTATATACAGGGGGGTACCGATACAATGTGCAGGGGCACTGGTTAGTTGAGGTAGTATGTACATGTAGGTAGAGTTATTAAAGTGACACTGCATAGATGACAACAGAGAATAGCAGTTGTGTGAAGGGGGGGGGGGGGTGTAGTCTGAGTAGCCATTTGATTAGATGTTCAGGACTCTTATGGCTTAGAAGCTGTTTAGAAGCCTCTTGGACTTAGACTTGGCGCTCCGGTACTGCTTGCCGTGCGGTAGCAGAGAGAACAGTCTATGACTAGGGTGGCTGGAGTCTGACAATTTTTAGGGCCTTCCTCTGACACCGCCTGGTATTGAGGTCCTGGATGGCAGGAAGCTTGACCCCGGTGATGTACTGGGCCGTTCGCACTACCCTCTGTAGTGCCTTGCGGTCGGAGGCCGAGCAGTTGCCATGCCAGGCAGTGATGCAACCAGTCAGGATGCTCTCGATGGTGCAGCTGTAGAACCTTTTGAGGATCTGAGGACCCATGCCAAATCTTTTCAGTCTCCTGAGGGGGAATAGGTTTTCCAGCTTCAGTTTGAAGTGATTGTGTTAGCTGTGTTATTGGCTAGCTCCTCTGAACACGTGTCCTGACGAGAGAGCACATTTTCTACGCCAGGTGAAATCGTTAATCATTATCTCATTGTTATGGATGTATCCAAATGTCACTAGAAAACAGCTTAAACAAACGCAAATGCATCTACTTTGCTGTTATTCTGGCTGCACTGTTTGAAGTGAGTTAGTTGTAGTTGGCTAGCTAGCAAGCAAGGGATAAGAATGTTGCCAGCCAGTATGGCAATGGAACATTTACAATGAACCGCTGGGTCGTGTCCATAGATACAGAACAAAAGGACTGAACGACTGGGTACTGTCTCTCGCAAACAACCAGCCGGCTTGGGTAGCAACCCTAGATTTGTGTCGGGTCTATATCTTGTGGAAGGATGAAATAGTATGAATAAATTCATCAAAATGTTTTTATTGAAAACATTTAAATATGTTGGTAACCGTTATATAAAAGTGATAATGCCCTCGAAGCTGGTGTTTGGAGGATATATTGGCATGGTTTGAGGGCCCGAGACGAACAACACCCGTGCCAATATATCCTCCAAACGCCGGCCTCGAGGGCATTATCACTTAAATATGTGCAGTGTCCCTCAGGGCAGTTGCCTTGGGCCGTTACTCTTCTCTATTTTGGTTTGCCACTGGTCTTAAATGACACTAGAATGACTATGTATGTGTCCACACTGTACGTCAACACTCAAAGCCAGTGAACTCACTGAAATTCTAAATAAGGAGTTGGTCAGTATCAGAATGGGTGATTTAATGATAAACTGGTCTTAAATACAATACATCAAACATTTTAAGCATTGTATTTGGTTCAAAACATTATCTCGGACCTAAACCTCAACTGGAATTGTGCATAGAAAATCTTTGCCAGTGTGTGTGTAGGCTTCCTCCCCCTCCCTCTGATGCATGCACAGTCTACTATAGCTACTGATGCTACAGGCGTGATTAAGAAATTAGGGAGAGATTTTTTTATTAGAGAAGAATGGATTCACTTTTTCAATGCTAGTTAAGGATACTATAGCTATCACGTTTCACAATGGATTTATTAACTACAAAAATGTAAGATGTGTTTTTATTTTTAATTCTGTTGCTGCTCTGCACACTCAAGCTTGTTCGCTAGCTGCATTATGTGTAATGTAATGGAACTTAGAATCATGATCAAGGGCTAGCACTGGTCCAATGTTAGTTCAGCTAAATCTCTGAAGTTCTAAAACATTCAAGTCCCTTCATAGACGCCACTCCTCCATAGGTATAATTCTGTGGGCCTAATTCAGATAATTAATATCATAACAACAACTTGTCCAGCGCCCTCCTCACCTGCAAAATTTCAGTCGCATGTCGCACCCTACGCTGCACTTGTCTGTCCAATGCATGTACATATCTTTGCCCCCTCCATAGCAAGCTGTACAATCCATTAGTGAAGTAATTTATTGTTGCGCTAAATGAAATAAAAATTCAGAGGTTTAAAAATGACAAAGGAACTTAATAAACCGTTACTTTTTTGTTAGAACCGATTCAGAACTTTATTTTGCTGGTTGGAACAATGGAACAGAACCCCCAAAAATATTATTCTATTCAGAACGAAACAATGGGAAAATACTCGTGGTTCCAACCCCTGGAACTAACATTAACAACGTGCATACAATTTTTTTTCCTGGTTCAGGGTTTTTATGAGAAATATTACTGTGAAAATTCCAGATTGTCTGCATAATCAAATAACATTCAGCTCAGACACCCATACATACCAAACAAGACATGCCACCAGGGGTCTCTTCACAGTCCCCGAGTCCAAAATGAATTCACGGCAGCGCACATTATTATACCGAGCCATGATTGTGTGGAACTCCCATCTCCAATTACTCAAGCAAACAGCAAAATGACCTTTTAAAAAACGGATTAAACAACATCTCATGGAATGGCGGGGACTGTGAGGGGACAAACACAGAGTGGAGTACGCTCTAACACACACCATTTTTTTGTCGTATTGTTTTTATAATTCTTTCATTGTTTTTATATCGTTGTGTTTTAAATTTGTGACTGTCCTTGTATATCAGTGCTTTCTTACTTGTCTTGTTTTTGTGTGGACCCCAGGAAGAGTAGCTGCTGCTTCTGCAAATGCTAATAGGGATCCAAATAAAGCATAGAAGTCATGTAGGGCCATAATGCAGCCGTTAGAGTTTAGGACAGGTGCATCGTGTATTCATGTTGAAATGTTCTCATAAGCCCACTCACTGCTGTAGATAAAAATAAACTGCTGAGTAGTTCTGAGCTAGCATTCAGACTAGAGGTCGACCGATTATGATTTTTCAACGCCGATACCGATTATTGGAGGGCCAAAAAAAGCCGATACCTATTAATTGGCTGATATTTTTATATATATATTATTTATTTATTTTACATTTTATTATTTTTGTTGTTGTAATAATGACAATTACAACAATACTGAGTGAACACTTATTTTAACTTAATATAATACATCGATTAAAATCAATTTAGCCTCAAATAATGAAACATGTTCAATTTGGTTTAAATAATGCAAAAACAAAGTGTTGGAGAAGAAAGTAAAAGAGCTTTTTCACATGGCACATATTGCAAACGTTTAAGTTCCTTGCTCAGAACATATGAAAGCTGGTCGTTCCTTTTAACATGAGTCTACAATATTCCCAGGTAAGAAGTTTTAGGTTGTAGTTATTATAGGAATTATAAGACTATTTCTCTCTATGATTTGTATGTCATATACCTTTGACTATTGGATGTTCTTATAGGCACTTTAGTATTGCCAGTGTAACAGTATAGCTTCCGTCCCTCTCCTCACTCCTACCTGGGCTCAAACCAGGAACACATCGACAACAGCCACCCTCGAAGCAGCTTTACCCATGCAGAGCAAGGGGAAAAACTACTCCAAGTCTCAGAGCGAGTGACGTTTGAAACGCTATTAGCGCGCACCCCGCTAACTAGCTAGCCATTTCGCATCGGTTACACCAGCCTAATCTTGGGAGTTGATAGGCTTGAAGTCATAAACAGCGCAATGCTTGAAGCACAGCGAAGAGCTGCTGGCAAAACGCAAGAAAGTGCTGTTTGAATGAATGCTTACGAGCCTGCTGCTGCCTACCACCACTCAGTCAGACTGCTCTATCAAATCATAGACTTAATTATAATATAATAAACACACAGAAATACGAGCCTTAGGTCATTAATATGGTCGAATCCGGAAACTATCATCTAGAAGAAAAAAAACGTTTTTCCTTTCAGTGAAATACGGAACCGTTCCGTATTTTATCTAACGGGTGGCATCCCTAAGTCTAAATATTGCTGTTACATTGCACAACCTTCAATGTTATGTCATAATTACGTAAAATTCTGGCAAATTAGTTCGCAACGAGCCAGGCGGCCCAAACTGTTGCATATACCCTGACTCTGCGTGCAATGAACGCAAGAGAAGTGACACAATTTCACCTGGTTAATATTGCCTGCTAACCTGGATTTCTTTTAGCTAAATTTTCAGGTTTAAAAATATATATACTTCTGTGTATTTTAACATTTAACATTTTAGTCATTTAGCAGACGCTCTTATCCAGAGCGACTTACAGTAGTGAATGCATACATTTCATAAAAAAAAAATTTTTCTCCCGGTACTGGTCCCCCGTGGGAATCGAACCCACAACCCTGGTGTTGCAAACACCATGCTCTACCAACTGAGCCACAGGTATTGATTTTAAGAAAGGCATTGATGTTTATGGTTAGGTACAGTCGTGCAACGATTGTGCTTTCTTCGCAAATGTGCTTTTGTTAAATCATCCCCCGTTTGGCGAAGTCGGCTGTCTTTGTTAGGAAGAAATAGTCTTCACAGTTCGCAATGAGCCAGGCGGCCCAAACTGCTGCATATACCCTGACTCTGTTTGCAAGAGAAGTGACACATTTTCCCTAGTTAAAAGAAATTCATGTTAGCAGGCAATATTAACTAAATATGCAGGTTAAAAAAATATATACTTGTGTATTTATTTTAAGAAAGGCATTGATGTTTATGGTTAGGGACATGTTGGAGCAACATGTAACATGTAGCGTTGGACTAGTTAACCGTAAGGTTGCAAAATTGAATCCCCGAGCTGACAAGGTAAAAATCTGTCGTTCTTCCCCTGAACAAGGCAGTTAACCCACCGTTCCTAGGCCGTCATTGAAAATAAGGTGTTCTTAACTGACTTGCCTAGTTAAATAAAGGTGTAAAAAAATCGCCGTCCAAAAATACCGATTTCCGATTGTTATGAAAACTTAATCGTCCCTAATTAATCGGCCATTCCGATTAATCGGTCGACCTCTAATTCAGACGGCCCAGGTCTAGCCTATGCCTTGCAGGCAGGGAGTGTCTCACTCCCTTTCTAGGTTTTCATGCCAATTCTTGTACTTAAATATCTTTTAATTTACAGTTGAGAGACCTAGTGTTATTTTGCACTGTGAATGTTAGATTATATTCTGGCTATTAGTTTATAGGTATGCCATAGTGCAGTCATTTGAACCCCAACATTTAGCCTAGAGAATAATTTTGCAGTGCAATCAGGCGTCCTCAACTCCTGTATGTTATGGAGCAATAGGGTCCTCACACTGATTTAAAGGCTTAAGTTACCCTTTGATGGCTGTTACTAAAGACAGGAGACGTTTTTTATTAAATTTATAGTCAACTGTACATTTTCTCAAGAATCTTGCTCTAAGATCTGCTGAAGGGGTCTGAATAAGCAATGTCACTAGTAGGCCAACTGTAGTGAGAGAGCAGTCCCAGGCCACAGCAGGCAGCATCTTAAACCCTGTGTTTATTCAGTGCTCTGAGAGCCTGGTCTGGTGGGGCAGCGGAGTGGGGTACAGTGAAGGGGTGGTTTTGTGTCTGCACCATCTGGGCTCCAGTCACATCCTGTGGCTCCGCTCTGAACCAGCTGCACTCAGCCTCAGGTAGGCTATGGCTCCAGGCTGCTACAACTAATGGGCTGACTGGGAGGGAGCCTCAGGGTTAGTCACTGTGCTATTAGACGGGTAGAGAAGACTAGTAAGGCACTAAACCATAATTGCTCCAGGGTCGCCGTTGAAAATGGCAGACCCTGCCACTCTCTGAGAGGGTGTCTCGGAGGGAGTCGGGAGGAATGTTTTTGTTAAATAGTTTTCAAAAGATATCTGGATTCACCTATCGGATAGGATTAAATGCGTAGGAATAGAACGGACAAGCCATTGACTTGACTGGGGATAGGCGGAATCCAGATAACTTTAGAAAAACTGGGCTCTGGTGATTTTGTGTTGTTGTTATGGAGATTTCTGCCAACATTTTATCTTGAATTTGTGTTCTCACAGAAAGTAAAAAGTGTTGCTGTAATTTGTTTTGTGGAGCAGTCGTCAGCAGAAAATCCTATTTGACTTTCTAACTCTGAACTACTCCTTCACACTTTCTCTTGTTCTATCAGCACCTCTATCTCTGTCTCTCTCCCACATACACACTCAGCATGTAAGTGGCTTTACATTAAGCTTATGATGATGCAGGGACACCAGCTGCTTTTCCTCTTTTGCTGGCTCTAAATGGGACAGGTCGGTGGACAGGTGTGAGGGGCTTGCAGTGGCCCCAGATTGATTGGTAATGAACTAACTATTGCAGAACGTGGTGATCTACCGTAATTTCCGGACTATAAGCCGCTACTTTTTTCCCCACACTTTGAACCACGCGGCTTAAATAATGACGCGGCTAATATATGGATTTTTCCCGCTTTCAAATAAAAAAAAAATGTAAAAAACACTTTCTGTGACATGCTCAGTTTTTTGGTGGCATGAAGCTTTCATTAGACCAATGAAATTGCCGAACGGGTTAAGGTCAAACTTTTTTGTTTACTGTTTGGATTAAATCGAGCGCGCTCAAACTTCCCATCATTCTGATTACGGTAGTCATTTTGTCACCCTCATCATGGCAAAGACACGGAGAAATGCATATGATGCAGCTTTCAAGTTGAAGGCGATTTGATCTGGCTGTTAGAAAAGGAAATAGAGCTGCTGCACGGGAGCTTGGTCTGGAGCAATGACTTTCTTGGTAGGCTACTGTTTACTGCAAATTTTTTATTTTTTGTTACAAGCCGTGTTTCGTTAAAGTCTGTGTAAAGTTAATTTGTTTCAATGTACCGATAGGCACCTGCGGCTTATAGACATGTGCAGCTTATTTATGTTCAAAATAATATTTTTTTTTTAATTCAGTGGGTGCGGCTTATATTCAGGTGCGCTTAATAGTCCGGAATTTACGCTATATCAGAGCCTGGAAACATGTACTTGAGATGGACTTCGGTGTTATGTTTAGGATTTTTTTTTGTGTGTTAGCATCAGGGTGCAGTGCCTGTGTCTACTGAGCTGTGATAGGTGCCCTTCACAGATCAGTGTTTTACATGTAATTCGGAAAGTATTCAGACCCCTTGACTTTTTCCACATTTTGTTAAGTTACAGCCTTATTCTAAAATGTATTATTATTATTTTGTTCTTCCTCATTAATCTACACACACTACCCCATAATAACAAAGCGAAAACATATTTTTTGAAATGTTGGCAAATTTATTATAAATAAAGAACAGTAGATATACCTTATTTACATAAGTATTCAGACCCTTTGCTATGAGACTCAATTTAGCTCAGGTGCATCCTGTGTCCATTGATCATCCTTGAGATGTTTCTACAACTTGGAGTCCACCTGTGGTAAATTCTATTGATTGGACATGATTTGGAAAGGCACACATCTGTCTATATTAGAGGTCGACCGATTGTTTGTTTTTTCAACGCCGATACCGATTATTGGAGGACCCAAAAAAGCAGATGCCGATTTTTATTATTATATTTTTATTTATATATATTTGTAATAATGACAATTACAACAATACTGAATGAACACTTTTATTTTAACTTAATATAATACATAAATAAAATCAATTTAGTCTCAAATAAATAATGAAACATGTTCAATTTGGTTTAAATAATGCACTAAAACAGTGTTGGAGAAGTAAAAGTGCAATATGTGCCATGTAAAAAAGCTAACATTTAAGTTCCTTGCTCAGAACATGAGAACATATGAAAGCTGATGGTTCATTTTAACATGAGTCTTCAATATTCCCAGTTTAGGTTGCAGTTATTATAGGACTATTTCTTTCTATACCATTTGTATTTCATATACCTTTGACTATTTGATGTTCTTATAGGTACTATAGTATTGCCAGCCTAATCTCGGGAGTTGATAGGCTTGAAGTCATAAAAAGCGCTTTGCTTGAAGCATTGCGAAGAGCTGCTTGCTGGCAAGCGCAGGAAAGTGCTGTTTGAATGAATGCTTACGAGCCTGCTGCCTACCACCGCTCAGACTGCTCTATCAAATATCAAATCATAGACTTAATTATAATATAATAAACACACAAATACGAGTCTTAGGTCATTAATATGCTCAAATCCGGAAACCTAGAATTTCGTTTACAAAACGTTTATTCTTTCAGTCAAATATGGAACCGTTCCGTATTTTATAGAGCGGGTGGAATCCCTAAGTCTAAATATTGCTGTTACATTGCACAACCTTCAATGTTATAATTATGTAAAATTCTGGCAAATTAATTACGGTGTTTGTTAGGAAGAAATGGTCTTCACACAGTTCGCAACGAGCCAGGCGGCCCAAACTGCTGCATATACCGTGACTCTACTTACACAGAACGCAAGAGAAGTGACACAATTTCCCTAGTTAATATTGCCTGCTAACATGGATTTCTTTTAACTAAATATGCAGGATAAAAATAATATACTTGTGTATGGATTTTAAGGCATTGATGTTTATGGTTAGGTACATTGGTGCAACAACAGGGATTTTTTTGCAAATGCGCTTGTTACATCATCACCCGATTGGCAAAGTAGGCTGTGATTCGATGAAAAATTAACAGGCACCGCACTGATTATATGCAAAGCAGGACAAGCTAGATAAAGTAGTAATATCATCAACATGTGTATTTAACTAGTGATTATGTTAAGATTTATATATTTTTTTATATAAGATAAGTTTAATGCTAGCTAGCAACTTACCTTGTCTCCTTGCTGCACTCGTGTACCAGGTGGTCAGCCTGCCATGCAGTCTCCTCGTGGAGTGCAATGTAATCGGCCATAATCAACGTCCAAAAATGCTGATTTACCGATTTGTTATGAAAACTTTAAATAGGCCCTAATTAATTAGCCATGCCGATTAATCGGTCGACCTCTAATCTATGTAAGGTCCCACAGTTGACAGTGCATGTCAGAGCAAAAACCAAGCCATGAGGTCGAAGGAATTGTCCGTAGAGCTCCGAGACAGGATTGTGTCGAGGCACAGATCTGTGAAAGGGTACCAAAAAATGTCTGCAGCATTGAAAGTCCAAGAACATAGTGGCCTCCATCATTCTTAAATGGAATAAGTTTAGAACCGCCCGGACTTGAACCCGATCTAACATCTCTGGAGACATCTGTAAATGGCTGTGCAGTGACGATCCCCATCCAACCTGACATCTGATCTGCAGAGCAGAATGGGGAAAATCTCCCCAAATACAGGTGAGCCAAGCTTGTAGCGTCATACCCAAGAAGACTTGACGCTGTTATCACTACCAAAGGTGCTTCAACAAAATACTAAGTGAAGGGTCTGAATACTTATGTAAATGTGACATTTCCTTTTTATATATAAATTATTTAAAAAATCTAAACCTGGTTTTTCTTTGTCATTACGGGGTATTGTGTGTAGATTGAGGGAAAGATACAATTTTACTTTAGAATAAGGCTGTAAACGTAACAAAATTTGGAAAAAGTTAAGGGGTCTGAATACTTAACGAATGCACTGTATGTAAAAAGGTTGCTGTCTGGGGCAAACCTGGCTTTCCCTTTCCTGGTTTCACTGTGTTCTCTCTGCTGCATCAAAACCTGACATGTTTTGTAATAAAGTAGCCTATGTTCACTACAGTTGCTATAGCCCACTTGTTGTCTAGTCCCGATTGGCCACATGTTTCTATGTGTATAGGCTTTTCTTTCGTCTGATCTCTTGGCCTTTTGTTACTCTAATAAGTTCCATATTTTCCTCCTCTGTCGCTGCAGAAACTAAATTAATCTCAGACTAATGACTGATTAGTGTGGTCAGCCACTTTGAGTGGCTGGTGCTCGCAGGGTTGAGTGGATAGTGCCAGTGCCTCAGGGTAATATGTAGGTAGGTAAGTATGTCACTGTAAGGCCCAGTGGAATTTGGCTTTCATAACAAAATATGGTAGCTAGGACACTGGCTTTTGTTGACACCAGTTTTTTCTAAGCCACATGTTGCCATATGTTGCCAAATACATTGATGGATTCACAATTTTTTTATTAATCATTTTGTTTTAACAAAGATTTTCTTTGCACATGCAAAGGGATTTGGTTATGCAATTCAGTGCTAAATAGCAATTGCAGCAATCGTATCAGACTGTAATTCCAGTAAGAGTCATGCGGTCCCTCCTGCCAAATCCCTGGGGGTGTCAGCTGTCTCATCCCACCTGATCATTTTCCCCACTGCAGTCGTGCAGCCTGCTAACCTCTGACCCATGGTGGAAACATCCCTGCTCCCCCCCCTCGCTGGTTTCACATGCTCAGCACAGAGCACCCTCTCACTCTCTGTTTGCATTCCACAACACAGACAGCCCTGCCAACCGGTCCTGGGCCCATACGGACAGACGGATCAGATTCTCTTAGTGTCACTACCCGCTCCCCTCCAGGCCCCCTCACACAAGCACAGACACACCACACAAGACAACACTGCACCAGTATTCACTCCCCGCTGTTTTATCCCCAGACTGTGACTACGGCTGTTTCCTGGCTATGTTAAAGGTTAGAGTGAAGACACACTCACAACAGGGATCTCTGTTTGTTTGGCTTTATTTAAGACATCAACTGTGTCCTGTATTTCCTCCTTTTCCAGGCCCTCTTTATGCTGCGTAGCTGCTGTCTTCAGTTCCACTGTTATAAAACGTATTCTCTCTCTTTTGGGAGGAGTGGTGGTCTTGGCGGGAAGCCAGTGGAGATGAGGGCCCATATAGGCAAGGAAAGAGTGAGCGAGAGGGGGATTGGGGAGAGGAGGGTGGGATTTTGGGAATGGCCAAAAAGTGTGAGGGGAAAGCAAGAAAGCCAAACGCTCTCATTTCCTTGTAATCATGTGACCGGTGTGTGTGTTGTGTGCCTCTGTCTGTAAGTCCCAATGAACTGCCTGAACAGGTTACTGAGGTTCTATCCTCCGTCTGGCACCCCCCCGCCCTCTTCACTCTTCATCAGTCTCGTCACTCTTTCAAAGCAGTCACTGATAAACAGAGTCCTGACTCATGATCACATGTCAACAACCCTATCTGGAAATAGAAAGCCTGTCCCTGGTTAAGGGGGTCTTTATTTAGACTAGTCCTAAATGTGAGACAGTACATTTAATGCATTTCTTTTCAGCAGTCATGATTGACCTATTGAGTTAAAAGATTCTAAAATGACCTTTGAATTTGGTACCTTGAATTAACATAATTTCTTGAATAAAATAGGAATCGTCTATCTGGAACGCTAACATTCTTAGAGTGGGAGTTTTGGAAATCCATGTCGGGATTTCCCTTTGACACACACGCTCCCTGGTAAAGGAACACAGTGTACTCTTGGAGATGGAGCATTTAGGGAGGGGGGCAAGCGGTGTCGGGTATTGGGACACATTAGCTAAAACCCTGCTAAAGGAACTAGAGAACTTGCGTACAAAGATGTGATAAACATGTACTGCATGAAAATTTGAATTGGAAGAATTGTGTTTTTACCAGATGTAAGAAATTGTTGTTCAGTACAGAACATTAATGTTCCAAAGCATGTTAATGTGTCCCTGCTGTTGTTGAGCTTGATGATGCCTCCACCTTTGACCCGTTTTGGCCTTAAGTTGATCCTTTTCCAGAATTTTCCTTAATATGACGCGTCCCAGGATCCCTCGGGTTCAGCCATCCCTGGACGAGCGCATCTTCCCCACACAGCCCGGCGTCACTGCCGTCTACAGCGTGAGTATACACACATACACACACACACACACACACACGCTATACCACACACACACACGCTATACCACACACACACACGCTATACCACACACACACACGCTATACCACACACACACACGCTATACCACACACACACACGCTATACCACACACACACACGCTATACCACACACACACACACACACACACACACACACACACACACACACACACACACACACTATAACACACACACACACACACTATACCACACACACACACACACACTATACCACACACACACACACACTATACCACACACACACACACACGCGCTATACCACACACACGCTATACCACACACACGCTATACCACACACACGCTATACCACACACACGCTATACCACACACACACGCGCTATACCACACGCACTATACCACACACGCTATACCACACACACACACACACGCTATACCACACACACACACACACACGCTATACCACACACAGACACGCTATACCACACACAGACACGCTATACCACACACACACACGCTATACCACACACGCTATACCACACACGCTATACCACACACGCTATACCACACACGCTATACCACACACGCTATACCACACACGCTATACCACACACGCTATACCACACACGCTATACCACACACACACGCTATACCACACACACACGCTATACCACACACACACGCTATACCACACACACACGCTATACCACACACACACGCTATACCACACACACGCTATACCACACACACACGCTATACCACACACACACGCTATACCACACACACACACACACACGCTATACCACACACACACACACACGCTATACCACACACACACACACGCTATACCACACACACACGCTATACCACACACACGCTATACCACACACACACACGCGCTATACCACACACACACACGCGCTATACCACACACACACACGCGCTATACCACACACACACACACGCTATACCACACACACACACACACGCGCTATACCACACACACACACACACGCGCTATACCACACACACGCGCTATACCACACACACACGCGCTATACCACACACACACGCGCTATACCACACACACACACGCTATACCACACACACACGCGCTATACCACACACACACACGCGCTATACCACACACACACACGCGCTATACCACACACACACACGCGCTATACCACACACCCGCACACACACGCTATACCACACACACACACACACGCGCTATACCACACACCCACACGCTATACCACACACACACACGCTATACCACACACACACACACACGCTATACCACACACACACACGCTATACCACACACACACACACGCTATACCACACACACACGCTATACCACACACACACACACACGCTATACCACACACACACGCTATACCACACACACACACACACACACGCTATACCACACACACACACACGCTATACCACACACATACCACACACACGCTATACCACACACACGCTATACCACACACACGCTATACCACACACACACACACGCTATACCACACACGCTATACCACACACACGCTATACCACACACACGCTATACCACACACGCTATACCACACACGCTATACCACACACGCTATACCACACACACAGACACGCTATACCACACACACAGACACGCTATACCACACACACAGACACGCTATACCACACACAGACACGCTATACCACACACAGACACGCTATACCACGCTATACCACACACGCTATACCACACACGCTATACCACACACGCTATACCACACACACACACGCTATACCACACACACACACACACACGCTATACCACACACACACGCTATACCACACACACACACACACACGCTATAACACACACACACACACACACACACGCTATACCACACACACGCTATACCACACACACACACACACGCTATAACACACACACACACACGCTATACCACACACACGCTATACCACACACACACACGCTATACCACACACACACGCTATACCACACACACACGCTATACCACACACACACGCTATACCACACACACACACGCTATAACACACACACACACACACACACACACGCACACACGCTATACCACACACGCACACACGCTATACCACACACGCACACACGCTATACCACACACACACACACGCTATACCACACACACACACGCTATACCACACACACACACGCTATACCACACACACACACACGCTATACCACACACACACACACGCTATACCACACACACACACACACGCTATACCACACACACACACACACACACGCAAAACCACACACACACACACACACACGCAAAACCACACACACACGCTATACCACACACGCTATACCACGCTATACCACACACACACGCTATACCACACACACACGCTATACCACACACACACGCTATACCACACACACACGCTATACCACACACACACACACACACACACACGCTATCACACACACACACACACACACACACACACACACACACACACACACACACACGCTACACCACACACACACACACACACACACACACACACACACACACACACGCTACACCACACACACACACACACACGCTATACCACACACACACACGCTATACCACACACACACACACACACACGCAAAACCACACACACACACACACTATACCACACACACACACACACACGCTATACCACACACACGCTATACCACACACACACGCTATACCACACACACACACACACACACACACACACGCTACACCACACACACACACACACGCTACACCACACACACACACACACGCTACACCACACACACACACACACGCTACACCACACACACACGCTACACCACACACACACACACACACGCTACACCACACACACACACACACACACGCTACACCACACACACACACACACACACGCTACACCACACACACACACACACGCTATACCACACACACACACGCTATACCACACACACACGCTATACCACACACACACACACACGCTATACCACACACACACACACACACGCAAAACCACACACACACACGCTATACCACACACGCTATACCACGCTATACCACACACACACGCTATACCACACACACACGCTATACCACACACACGCTATACCACACACACACACACACACACACGCTATACCACACACACACACACACGCTATACCACACACACACACACACGCTATACCACACACACACACACGCTATACCACACACACACACACGCTATACCACACACACACACGCTATACCACACACACACGCTATACCACACACACACACACACACACACACACACACACACACACACACACACACGCTATACCACACACACACACACACACACACACACGCTATACCACACACACACGCTATACCACACACACACCCACACACCACACACACACCACACACACACACACACACACACGCTACACCACACACACACACGCTACACCACACACACACACGCTACACCACACACACACACGCTACACCACACGCTACACCACACACACACACACACACACACACACGCTACACCACACACACACGCTACACCACACACACGCTATACCACACACACACGCTATACCACACACTATACCACACACACACACGCTATACCACACACACACGCTACACCACACACACACACGCTACACCACACACACACACACGCTACACCACACACACACACACACGCGCTATACCACACACACGCGCGCTATACCACACACACGCGCGCTATACCACACACACGCGCGCTATACCACACACACGCGCGCTATACCACACACACGCGCGCTATACCACACACACGCGCGCTATACCACGCGCGCGCTATACCACGCGCGCGCTATACCACGCGCGCGCTATACCACACGCGCGCGCTATACCACACACACGCGCTATACCACACACACGCGCGCTATACCACACACACGCGCGATATACCACACACACGCGCGCTATACCACACACACGCGCGCTATACCACACACACGCGCGCTATACCACACACGCGCTATACCACACACACGCGCGCTATACCACACACACGCGCGCTATACCACACACGCGCGCTATACCACACACACGCGCGCTATACCACACACACGCGCTATACCACACACACGCGCGCTATACCACACACACGCGCGCTATACCACATACCACACACACGCGCGCTATACCACACACACGCGCGCTATACCACATACCACACACACGCTATACCACACACACACGCGCTATACCACACACACACGCGCTATACCACACACACACGCGCTATACCACACACACACGCGCTATACCACACACACACACGCGCTATACCACACACACACGCGCTATACCACACACACACACACGCGCTATACCACACACACACACACGCGCTATACCACACACACACACACACGCTATAACACACACACGCTATACCACACACACACACACGCGCTATACCACACACACACACACACACACACACACGCTATACCACACACACACACGCTATACCACACACACACACACGCTATACCACACACACACACACGCTATACCACACACACACACGCTATACCACACGCTATACCACACACACACACACACACGCTATACCACACACACACGCTATACCACACACACACACACGCTATACCACACACACGCACACGCTATACCCCACGCACACGCTATACCCCACACACACACGCACAGGCTATACCACACACACACGCACACGCTATACCACACACACACGCTATACCACACACACACACGCTATACCACACACGCTATACCACACACACACGCTATACCACACACACGCACGCACGCTCATACCGCACGCACGCACGCTCATACACACGCACGCGCTATACCACACACACGCTATACCACACACACACACACACACACGCTCATACCACACATGCTGGTTGTGAACCCTAGCAAGCATATGCCAACCACATATCTCACGTCTGACACTGCAGGGCGCCAGACTGCGACCATTTAGTGACATTTTTCTACCCTTTGACTTGGTCGTGCGAGTAAAATGTTTAATTGGTCGCATCGGTGCTAGCTGCACATTCTACATGGTCACTAGGGGTGTAACGGTTCACCAAACCCACCATTAGATACTTATTGTGGTTTTGGGGTCATGTTTTGGTACAGCTGGAAAATGTTATGCAATTAACAATGTAAAACTCAAACTTTATTTGTCACATGCGCCGAATACAACAAGTGTAGACCTTACCGTGAAATGCTTACTTACAAGCCCTTAGCCAACAGTGCAGTTCAAGAAGAGTTAAGAGAATATTTACCAAATAAACTAAAGTAAAAAATTATAAAAATAAAAAGTAACACAATAACATAACAATAATGAGGCTATATACAGGGGGTACCGGTACCGAGTCTATGTGCAGGGGTAGATTAGTTAGTAATTTGTACATGTAGGTAGGGGTGAGGTGACTATGCATAGATAATAAACAGCGAGTAGCAGCAGTGTACAAAACAAATGGAGGAGGGGGGGGGGGGGTCGTCAATGTAATAGTCTGGTGGTCATTTGATTAATTGTTCAACTGTCTTATGGCTTGGGGGTAAAAGCTGTTAAGGAGCCTTTTGGTCCTAGACCGCTTGCCGTGTGGTAGCAGAGAAACAGTCTGACTTGGGTGACTGGAGTCTCTTACAATATTATGGGCTTTCCTCTGACACCACATATTATATAGGTCCAGGATGGCAGGAAGCTTGGCCCCAGTGATGTACTGGGCCGTACGCACTACCATCTGTAGCGCCTTACGGTCAGATGCCAAGCAGTTGCCATACTAGGCGGCGTTGCAACCGGTCAGGATGCTCTCGATGGTGCAGCTGTAGAACTTTTAGAGGATCTGAGGACCCACGCCAAATCTTTTCAGTCTCCTGGGCGGGGGGGGGGGGTTTGTCTTGCCCTCTTCATGACTGTCTTGGTGTGTTTGGACCATGATAGTTTGTTAGTGATGTGGATACCAAGGAACTTGAAACTCTCGACCCACTCCACGACAGCCCCATTGATGTTAATGGGGGCATGTTCGGCCCGCCTTTTCCTTCTTATAAGCATCCGGATTAGTGTCCCGCTCCTTGAGCTTTTAGCTCGATGCAGATGTTGCCTGTAATACATGGCTTCTGGTTTGGATATGTACGTACGGTCACTGTGGGGACGACGTCGTCAATGATGCCAATGACTGAGGTGATATACTCCTCAATGCCATTGGATGAATCCCGGAACATATTCCAGTCTGTGCTAGCAAACAGTCCTGTAGTGTAGCATCTTCATCTGACCACTTCCATATTGAGCAAGTCACTGGTACTTCCGGCTTCAGTTTTTTTGCTTGTAAGCAGGAATCAGGAGGATAGAATTATGGTCAGATTTGCCAAATGGAGGATGGGGGAGAGCTTTGTATGCATCTCTGTGTGCGGAGTAAAGGTGTTCTAGAGTTATTTTTCTTTCTTTCTGGTGAAACTGATTTAAGTTTGCCTGCATTAAAGTCCCCAGCCACTAAGAGCGCAGCTTCTGGATGAGCATTTTCTTGTTTGCTTATGGCCTTATTGAGTTGTGTGGGTGCGGTCCTAGTGCCAGCATCGGTCTGTGGTGGTAAATAGATTAATAATAATATAGATAGTGTGGTCTACAGCTTATCATGTGGTACTCTACCTCAGGCGAGCAATACCCAAAGACTTCTTTAATATTAGACTTCGCGCACCAGCTGTTATTAACAAAAATACATACACCCCCACCCCTCGTCTTACCAGACGTAGCTTCTCTGTTCTGCCGGTGCATGGAAAATCCCGCCAACTCTATATTATTTGTGTTGTTGTTCAGCCACGACTCGGTGAAACAAGATATTACACTTCTTAATGTCCCGTTGGTAAGATAATTGTAGGTCATCAATTTTATTTTCCAATGATTGCATGTTAGCAAGTGGAATTGATGGCAGTGGGAGTTTACTCGCTCGCCTACGGATTCTCAGAAGGCAGCCCGATATGCGTCCTCTTTTCCTCAGTCTTTTCTTCACGCAAATGACGGGGATCTGGGCCTGTTCCCGGGAGAGCAGTATATCTTTCTCGTCGAACTCGTTAAAGGAAAAAGCTTCTTAAAGTTTGTGGTGAGTAATCGCTGTTCTGATGTCCAGAAGTTATTTTCAGTCATAAGAGAAGGTAGCAGCAACATTATGTACAAAATAACCGTTCACAATGTTCCTGGCATTGTCTGTTGTGACAGGGTTGTTATGTTGGGCCATGTGCTGTTAAGGTGACTGTATTATCGTCACACTGGCAGTCACGAGTGATGAATGCTTGTGACCGTTTAGTCACGCTAATTAGGCTTCTCCAAGCTCTGATGTTGCTGAAGGTCATTAGTAGCCTACCAAACTTGCTAACTGCCTGGTACTCCGCACTCTGTTGTCCATCCAATCACTCTGACATCAATGCAAATGTATTTTAAAATCTAATCAAACACTTCATGAGAGCCCATGAGTGATGGCCTCTTTTTTTTTTTTTTTTAAAGAGGATCCCATCAGCTTTCTATAGGCTATGCCTATTGGAGGTCGACCGATTTTATAATTTTTCAACGCCGATACCGATTATTGGAGGACCAAAAACAGATGATACCGATTAATTGGCGCATATCTCACATACATACATGCATGCATACATACATACATACATACATACATACATACATACAGTTGAAGTCGGAAATTTACATACACTTAGGTTGTTGTCATAAACTCATTTTTCAACCACTCCACAAATTTCTTGTTAACAAACCATAGTTTTGGAAAGTCGGTTAGGACTCTACTTTGTGCATGACACAAGTAATTCTTCCAACAATTGTTTACAGACAAATTATTTCACTTATAATTCACTGTATCACAATTTCAGTGGGTCAGAAGTTAACATACACTAAGTTGACTGTGCCTTTAAACAGCTTGGAAAATTACAGAAAATGTCATGGCTTTAGAAGCTTCTGAGAGGCTAATTGACATCATTTGAGTCAATTGGAGGTGTACCTGTGGATGTATTTCAAGGTTTACCATCAAACTCAGTGCCTCTTAGCTTGACATCATGGGAAAATCAAAAGAAATCAGACAAGACCTCAGAAAGAAAATTGTGGACCTCCACAAGTCTGATTCATCCTTGGGAGCAATTTCCAAACGCCTGAAGATACCACATTCATCTGTACAAACAATAGTACGCAAGTATAAACATCATGGGACCACGCAGCTGTCATATTGCTCAGGAAGGAGACTCGTTCTGTCTCCTAGAGATGAACGTACTTTGGTGTGAAATATGCAGATCAATCCCAGAACAGCAGCAAAGGACCTTGTGAAGATGGTGGAGGAAACAGGTACAAAAGTATCTATATCCACAGTAAAACGAGTCCTATATCGACATAACCTGAAAGGCCGCTCAGCAAGGAAGAAGCCACTGCTCCAAAACCGCCATAAAAAATCCTGACTACGGTTTGGAACTGCACATGGGGACAAAGATCTTACTTTTTTGAGAATTGTCCTCTGGTCTGATGAAACAAAAATAGAACTATTTGGTCATAATGACCATTTATGTTTGGAGGAAAAAGGGGGATGCTTGCAAGCCGAAGAACACCATCCCAACCGTGAAGCATGGGGGGTGGCAGCATCATGTTGTGGGGGTGCTTTGCTGCAGGAGGGACTGGTGCACTTCACAAAATAGATGGCATCATGAGGTAGGAAAATTATGTTGATATATTGAAAGAACATCTGAAGACATCAGTCAGGAAGTTAAAGCTTGCTCGCAAATGGCTCTTCCAAATGGACACTGACCACAAGCATACTTCCAAAGTTGTGGCAAAATAGCTTAAGGACAACAAAGTCAAGGTATTGGAGTGGCCATCACAAAGCCCTGACCTCAATCCTATAGAAAATTTGGGAGGAGAACTGAAAAGGCGTGTGCGAGCAAGGAGGCCTACAAACCTGACTCAGCTACACCAGCACTGTCAGGAGGAATGGGCCAATATTCACCCAACTTATTGTGGGAAGCTTGTGGAAGGCTACCCGAAACGTTTGACCAAGTTAAACAATTTAAAGGCAATGCTATCAAATACTAATTGAGTGTATGTAAACTTCTGACCCACTGGGAATGTGAAGAAAGAAATAAAAGCTGAAATAAATCATTCTCTACTATTCTTCTGACATTTCACATTCATAAAATAAAGTGGTGATCCTAACTGACCTAAGACAGGGAATTTTTATGAGGATTAAATGTCAGGAATTGTGAAAAACTGAGTTGAAATGTATTTGGCTAAGGTGTATGTAAACTTCCAAATTCAACTGTATATATTTGAAATTAGACAGAACATGGGAAAGCTGGTGGTTCAATTTTCCCAGTTTTTCAAAATTCCCAGTAAAGAAATATTAGGTTGCAGTTATATAGACATTTACATTACATTTTTAAGTCATTTAGCAGACGCTCTTATCCAGAGCGACTTACAAATTGGTGCATTCACCTTATGATATCCAGTGGAACAACCACTTTACAATAGTGCATCTAAATCTTTTGGGGGGGGGTTAGAAGGATTACTTTATCCTATCCCAGGTATTCCTTAAAGAGGTGGGGTTTCAGGTGTCTCCGGAAGGTGGTGATTGACTCCGCTGTCCTGGCGTCGTGAGGGAGCTTGTTCCACCATTGGGGTGCCAGAGCAGCGAACAGGTTTGACTGGGCTGAGCGGGAACTGTGCTTCCTCAGAGGTAGGGGGGCCAGCAGGCCAGAGGTGGATGAGCGCAGTGCCCTCGTTTGGGTGTAGGGACTGATCAGAGCCTGAAGGTACGGAGGTGCCGTTCCCCTCATGGCTCCGTAGGCAAGCACCATGGTCTTGTAGCGGATGCGAGCTTCAACTGGAAGCCAGTGGAGAGAGCGGAGGAGCGGGGTGACGTGAGAGAACTTGGGAAGGTTGAACACCAGACGGGCTGCGGCGTTCTGGATGAGTTGTAGGGGTTTAATGGCACAGGCAGGGAGCCCAGCCAACAGCGAGTTGCAGTAATCCAGACGGGAGATGACAAGTGCCTGTAGGAATTATGACGCGTCGACTATTTCTCTCTTACCATTTGTATTTAATTTACCTTTGACTATTGGATGTTGTAATAGGCACTTTAGTATTGCCAGCCTAATCTCAGGAGTTGATAGGCTTGAAATCATAAACAGCGCTGTGATCAAGCATTGCTAAGAGCTGCTAGCAAACACAGTAAAGTTTGAATGAAAGCTTACGAGCCTGCTGCTGCCTACCACCGCTCAGTCAGACTGCTCTATCAAATATCAAATCATTGACTTAATTATAATATAATAAACACACAGAAATACGAGTCTTAGTTTCCAGATTTGACCATAATAATGACCTATCATTTCGAAAACAAAACATTTATTCTTTCAGTGAAATACGGAACCGTTCCGTATTTTATCTAACGGGTGGAATCCCTAAGTCTAAATATTGCTGGTACATTGCACAACCATCAATGTTGTGTCATAATTATGTACAATTCTGGCAAATTAATTACGGTCTTTGTTAGGAAGAAATGGTCTTCACACAGTTCGCAACGAGCCAGGCGTCCCAAACTGCTGCATATACCCTGACTCTGCTTGCACAGAAGTGACACAATTTCCCTAGTTAAAATAAATTCATGTTAGCAGGCAATATTAACTAAATATGCAGGTTTAAAAATATATACTTGTGTATTGATTTTAATTAAGGCGTTGATGTTTATGGTTAGGTACACATTGGTGCAACGACAGTGCTTTTTTCGCGAATGCGCTTGTTACATCACCCGTTTGGCGAAGTAGGCTGTGATTCAATGATAAATTAACAGGCACCGCATCGATTATATGCAACGCAGGGCAAGCTAGATAACTACCCATGGTTGATGATATTACTAGGTTAACTAGTGATTATGTTAAGATTGATTGATTGTTTTTTATAAGATAAGTTTAATGCTAGCTGGCACCTTACCTTGTCTCCTTGCTGCACTCGCATAACAGGTAGTCAGCCTGCCACGCAGTCTCCTCGTGGAGTGCAATGTAATCGTCCATAATCGGTGTCCAAAAAGGACGATTACCGATTGTTATGAAAACTTGAAATCGGCCATTCCGATTAATCGGTCGACCTCTACTTAGGATGATAGACGAGTTTCCCACTAGTAATTACCAGTTGGTGGGCCGTACAAGTAGATTTTTCCTAGTTGTATGTGGTAAATTGCCACTTGGTTACGAACGCACCATGACAATGCCTTCTTCAATGACAGATGCGCACCTGTGACTCTCATAAAGGGGGCGTGTCTGCAGCATGGCACATTTCCCACTCCGTGCTGTGATGAGCTGTCACTGTTAAGCACAACACAGGGTGCATTGGCCAATTCATTGAAAGCTTTGGCTTGCTTGTATAGAGCGGGTACTATGTTTTTGCTGAAATGAGTGCAAGAGGTAAGTTCGTAACGTGGCTCAAGCACTTTCACAAGGTGCTGAAATCCGCTTTTCTCAACCACTGAGAATGGGTGCATATCCTTGGCTATAAAAAATATCCTTGGATTGTAAAAAATATAAACACAGCCTACCTATCGCTCTTGTTATTTCTTTGGCCCGGTCAGAATCAGCTGCTTGAATGCAGAGGTGAGACTGTGTTTCCATCTTGCTCTGGAATACTGGGGTGATGTCGGCATAAATGTGTCAACATTTGGCACCTGCATAGGCTATTCTCATTGAGCGTGGTGACATACCGTTAACGTTTTATCCACAACTCTGTTCATCCCTGTTGTAATCTATACAGAACAAAAATATAAACGTAACATGTAAAGTGTTGGTTTCATGAGGTGAAATTAAAGATACCAGAAATGTTCCATACGCACAAAAAGCTTATTTCTCTCAAATGTTGTGCACAAATTAGTTTATATCCCTTTTAGTGAGCATTTCTCCTTTGCCAATATAATCCGTCCACCTGACAGGTGTGGCATATCAAGAAGCTGATTAAACCGCATGATCACAACACAGGTGCACCTTCAGCTGGGGACAATAAAAGGACGCTCTAAAATGCAATCTAAATATGTGCAAAAGTACTATCTCACAACTCAATGAAACCTTCACTCTTGCGCAGACATTTAGAAACAAAACATGGCAATTAGAAAAATAAGCCACAGGAGTTTTTTGAGAGAGAATTAAGACGACTTTCGATTAGTAAGACATGTATACAAGCAACAGATATCATTAATAAGAAGGGGCTAGAAGCGCCTTATATGGTGAGCTACCGAGTGGCTTGGACAGGCAAGCCCCATACTATTGTGAGGACTTAATTCTTCCTGCTGCCGCGGATATGGCTGGGACAATGCTGGGGGGAAAAGGCCAAAAAAACTATACAGACAATGTCTTCATCAAACAACACCGTTTCACGAAGCAGGAGATGTTTTGAAACAATTAATGCTTTGCATACAAGCCAGTGAATTCTATGCGTTACAGCTGGATGAGTTAACAGATGTGTTGGGCCTGGCACAGCTCCTGGTATTTGTTCGTTTGTGTTCATGGGGGGGTCAGTTAACCTCTCTGGACTAGGCGGGACGAATTCGTCCCACCTACGCAACAGCCAGTTGAATCCCGTGGCACGATTTTCAAATACCTTAGAAATGCTATTACTTCAATTTCTCAAACATATGACTATTTTACAGCATTTTAAAGACAAGACTCTCGTTAATCTAACCACACTGTCCGATTTCAAAAAGGCTTTACAACGAAAGCAAAACAGATTATGTCAGCAGAGTACCCAGCCAGAAATAATCAGACACCCATTTTTCAAGCTAGCATATATTGTCACATAAACCCAGAAGACAGCTAAATGCAGCACTAACCTTTGATGATCTTCATCAGATGACAATCCTAGGACATTATGTTATACAATACATGCATGTTTTGTTCAATCAAGTTCATATTTATATAAAAAACCAGCTTTTTACATTAGCATGTGACGTTCACAACTAGCATAGCAAACTTCCGGGGAATTTACTAACAATTTACTAAATTACTCACGATAAACGTTCACAAAAAACAGAACAATTATTTTAAGAATTATAGATACAGAACTCCTTTGTGCAATCGAGGTGTCCGATTTTAAAATAGCTTTTCGGTGAAAGCACATTTTGCAATATTCTCAGTAGATAGCCCAGCCATCACGGCTAGCCATTTAGACACCGACCAAGTTTAGCCCTGACCAAAGTCAGATTTACTATTACAAAAGTTTGATTACCTTTGTTGTCTTCGTCAGAATGCACTCCCAGGACTGCTACTTCAATAACAAATGTTGGTTTGGTCCAAAATAATCCATCTTTATATCCAAATAGCGGCGTTTTGTTCGTGCGTTCCAGACACTATCCGAAATGGTAAATCAGGGTTACGAGCATGGCGCAATTCGTGACAAAAAAATTCTAAATATTCCATTACCGTACTTCGAAGCATGTCAACCGCTGTTTAAAATCCATTTTTATGCCATTTTTCTCGTAAAAAAGCGATAATATTCCGACCGGGAATCTCCGTTTAGCTAAATAGAGGAAAGAAAACAAAGCTTTCGGTCGACGCGGGCACGAGCCTGAGTCTCACAGTACTGTAACCAGCCACTACCCAAACGCGCTACTTTGTTTCAGCCAGAGCCTGCAAAGCCACGATTCAGCTTTTTGCCGCCTTCTGAGAGCCTATGGCAGCCGTAGGAAGTGTCACGTAACAGCAGAGATCCTTTGTAATGGATAGAGATGGCAAAGAAGGCCAAGAAATGGTCAGACAGGGTACTTCCTGTACAGAATCTTCTCAGGTTTTGACCTGCCATTTGAGTTCTGTTATACTCACAGACACCATTCAAACAGTTTTAGAAACTTTGGAGTGTTTTCTATCCAAAGCCAATAATTATATGCATATTCTAGTTACTGGGCAGGAGTAGTAACCAGATTAAATCGGGTACGTTTTTTATCCAGCCGTGTCAATACTGCCCCCTAGCCCTAACAGGTTATGGAAGACATCCTCTTCTGCAAACCACTGGAAACCAGGACAACAGGAGAGGATATTTTTAAAGTACTGGACAGCTTTGTGACATCAAATGGACTTTGGTGGTCAAGATGTGTTGGTATCTGTACTGATGGCGCAAAAGCCATGACAGGGAGACATAGTGGAGTGGTAATGCGCGTGCAAGCAGTTGCTCCCAACGACACTTGGGTACACTGCAGCATCCACCGAGAGGCTCTTGCTGCCAAGGGAATGACCTGACAGCTTGAAAGATGTTTTGGACACTACAGTGAAAATGGTTAACTTTGTTAAAGCAAGACCCCTGAACTCTCGTGTATTTTCTGCAGTATGCAATGATATTGGCAGCGACCATGTAACGCTTTTACAACATACAGAAGTGCGCTGTATGTTTTTTTTTATGGAGAGACAAGCTTAAAGTTTTCTTTACTGACTATCAGTTTCACTTGCCTGACCACTTGCATGATGACGAGTTTCTCACACGACTGGCATATCTGGGTGATGTTTTTTTCTTGCTTAAATGATCTGAATCTAGGATTACAGGGACTCTACGCAACTATATTCAATGTGCGGGACAAAATTGAGGCTATGGTTAAGAAGTTGGAGCTCTTCTCTGTCTGCATTAACAAGGACAACACACAGGTCTTTCCATCATTGTATGATTTTTTTTTTGGTGTGCAAATGAACTCAAGCTTACAGACAATGTCAAATGTGATCTAGCGAAGCACCTGAGTGAGTTGGGTGCGCAATTACGCAGGTACTTTCCCTAAACGGATGACACAAACAACTGGATTCGTTATCCCTTTCATCCCCTGCCTCCAGTCCACCGATATCTAAACAAGAGAGGCTCGTCGAAATTGCAATAAGCGGTTCTGTGAAAATTGAATTTAATCAGAAGCCACTGACAGATTTCTGGTTTGGGCTGCCCTCAGAGTGTCCTGCCTTGGCAAATCGCGCTGTTAAGACACTAATTCCCTTTGCAATGTACCTATGTGAGAGTGGATTCTCGGCCCTCACTAGCATTAAAACTAAATACAGGCACAGACTGTGTGTGGAAAATGATTTAAGTGTGAGACTTTCTCCAATACAACCCAACATTGCAGAGTTATGTGCATCCTTTCAAGCACACCCTTCTCATTAACCTGTGGTGAGTTATTCACAATTTTTGATTAACAAATAAGGTTTTATATGGTTAAATAAAGAGCAAAATGATTGATTATTATTTGTGCCTTGGTCCTATAAGAGCTATTTGTCAATTCCCACTTGCAGGGTTGTGACGACAACTCCCACTCATTCTTATGTTTATTAAACATATCGTATAGTGTGTGTGTGTGGCAGGCTTACAATGATGGCAAAAAACAACATTTCAGAGTGTGCTGACCCTGGTGCTAGATGGGGTAGGCAGCTGGATGTTGACTGTTTGAAGGGGTACGGGACTATAAAAAGTTTGGGAACCACTGGTCTATCAATAAAATGACTTTATAAGATGATACTCAATTTCATGATGCTGTGGAAAACAATTGATGGCACTGGTGGCATTAACTTAAACTTAGTGGCACCAGTGGGGAAATGTTAGTCTGGAGCCCTGCACTGTCTGTTTAGTTTACACATTCATTACAGCTTAAAAACGAAGTGTGTGTGTAATGTATGACAGAAACATAGGGGATATCACTGAGCTCAGTCTGCATCTGGGAAGATGTGGCTGTCACCTTAGGGCTCACTGCCACATGATTCATCGTAACTGTCAGCTTCACCCCCCCCCCCCACCTACCCCCTTGCCGTGTGTGTGTTGCCCACACTCCGTTACCCTGCTGCTCCCAGTCTACTTACTCTGATGCCTGAGCTGACCCCCTCTCCACTGCAGTGTGTGTGGTGTGTCAGAGCTGCTGCTGTGCTGAGCCGTGCTGTCTGCCTGGAGGTAAGGGTCTGTGCGGGGGAGGAGACACAGTACAGGAGCCTCTCATACAGTGGAGCTCCGCTCTCTGGAGATGCTTCTGCTGTGGATTATTTTAGAATATATGAAAAATATTTTTTTCAATTCAGAACCTCTGCTTGCAATCCAGACACATACAGTGCATTCGGAAAATATTCAGACCTATTGACTTTTTCCACATTTTGTTACGTTACAGCCTTATTCTAAAATTAAGTTTTATTTCCCTCATCAATCTTCACACTATACCCCATAATGACAGCAAAAACAGACCCATTACTCAGCTGGCTGGTGTGTTTACGGACATATTCAACCAATCCCTATCCCAGTCTGCTGTTCCCACATTCAAGAGGGCCAGCATTGTTCCTGTTCCCAAGAAAGCTAAGGTAACTGAGCTAAATGACTATCGCCCTGTAGCACTCACTTCCGTCATCATGAAGTGCTTTGAGAGACTAGTCAAGGATCATATCACCTCCACACTACCTGACACCCTAGCCCCACTTCAATTTGCTTACCGCCCCAATAGGTCCACAGACGACGCAATCACACCCCACACTGCCCTAACCCATCTGGACAAGAGGAATACCTATGTAAGAATGCTGTTCATCGATTACAGCTCAGCATTTAACACTATAGTACCTCCAAACTCATCATTAAGCTCGAGACCCTGGGTCTCGACCCCGCCCTGTGCAACTGGGTCCTGGACTTTCTGACGGGCCGCCCCCAGGTGGTTGAGGGTAGGTAACAACATCTCCACCCCGCTGATCCTCAACACTGGGGCCCCACAAGGGTGCATTCTCAGCCCTCTCCTGTACATCCTGTTCACCCATGACTGCGTGGCCATGCACGCCTCCAACTCAATCGTCAAGTTTGCAGATGATACAACAGTGGTAGGCTTGATTACCAACAACGACGAGAGGGCCTACAGGGAGGATGTGAGGGCCCTCGGAGTGTGGTGTCAGGAAAATAACCTCACACTCGACGTCAAAACGAAGGAGATGATCGTGAACTTCAGGAAACAGCAGAGAGAGCACCCCCCTATCCACATCGACGGGACAGTAGTGAAGAAGGTGGAAAGTTAAGTTCCTCGGCGTACACATTGCGGACAAACTGAAATGGTCCACCCACACAGACAGCGTGGTGAAGGCGCAACAGCGCCTCTTCAACCTCAGAAATTTGGCTTGTCACCAAAAACACTCAAACTTTTACAGATGCACAATCGAGAGCATCCTGTTGGGCTGTATCACCTCCTGGTACGGCAACTGCTCCGCCCACAACCGTAAGGCTCTCTAGAGGGTAGTGAAGTCTGCACAATGCATCACCGGGGGCAAACTACCTGCCCTCCAGGGCACCTACACCACCCGGTGTCACAGGAAGGCCAAGAAGATCAAGGACAACAACCACCTGAGCCACTGCCTGTTCACCCCGCTAACATCCAGAAGGCGAGGTCAGTACATCAAAACTGGGACCTAGAGACAGAAGCTGTTTTTCAATCTCAAGGCCAACAGACTGTTAAACAGCCATCACTAACATTGAGCGGCTGCTGCCAACATACTGACTCAAATCTCTAGCCACTTTAATAATAAAAAATTGGATGAAATAAATATCACTAGTCACTTTAAACAGTGCCACTTTATATAATGTTTACCTACCCTACATTACTCATCTCATATGTATATACTGTACTCTATACCATCTTCTGCATCTTGCCTATGCTGTTCGGCCATCGCACATCCATTTATGTTTATGTACATATTCTTAATTCCTTTAGACTTGTGTGCGTTTAAGGTAGTTGTTGTGAAATTGTTAGATTACTTGTTAGATATTACTGCACGGCCGGAACTAGAAGCACAAGCATTTCGCTACACTCTCATTAACATCTGCTAACCGTGTATGTGACCAATACCATTTTATTTTATTTTGTACCAATGGTGGAAAAACAACCCAATTGTCATACTTGAGTAAAAGTAAAGATGTCTTAATAGGAAATTACTCAAGTAAAAGTGAAAATCACCCAATAAAATACTACTTGAGTGAAAGTCTGAAAGTATTTGGTATTTAAATATTCGTATGTATCCAAAGTAAATGTAATTGCTAAAATATACTTAAGTATGAAAAGTAAAAGTATTAAATCATTAAATCATTTCACATTCTTTATGTTAAGAAAACCAGATGGCACAAATTTACAAACATAACATTTTATGTTTAATGAGTCTGCCAGATAAGATGACGAGGTATGTTCTCTTGATGTGTGAGAATTGGACCATTTTCCTGTCCTGCTAAGCATTTGAAATGTAAGGAGTACTTTTGGTTGTCAGGGAAAATGGACTAAAAAGTATGTTATTTTCTTTAGGAATGTAGTAAAGTAAAAGTTGACCAAATTACACAGGCCTATTTATATAATGAATATGAATTTTGAGGGCGGTGTGCGCAAAGCTGTCATCAAGACAAAGGGTGGCTACTTTGAATAGTCTCAAATACAAAAAATATTTTGATTTGTTAAACACTTTTTTTTGGTTACTACATGATTCCATATGTGTTTTTTCATTAGTTTTCATGTCTTTACTATTATTCTACAATGTAGAAAATAGTCAAAATAAAGAGAAACCCTGGAATGAATAGGTGTCAACTTTTGACTGGTACTTTATCTATATTTGCAAAATAATATATGGGGGATTGGAAGTGATGCAGACAATTACATTCATGGATTCTACACTTTATCTGCAATATTAAAGCTGATCTACCCCCTAAAAAAATATATATGAATAGAAAAGTACAGATACCCCCCAAAAAAGACTTTGAAGTACTACTTAAGTACACCACTGCTCAGTACTTTGTTGAAGCACATTTGTCAGCGATTACAGCCTAGAGTCTTCTTGGGTATGACTCTACAACTTGGCACACTTGTATTTGGAGAGTTTCTCCCATTCTTCTCTGCAGAGCCTCTCAAGCTGTCAAGTTGGATGGGGAGTGTCGCTGCACAGCTATTTCCAGGTCTCTCCAGAGATGTTAGATCGGGTTATAGTCCGGGCTTTTGCTGGGCCACTCAAGGACATTCAGAGACTTGTCCCTAAGCCACTCTTGCGTTGTCTTGGCTGTGTGCTTAGGGTTGTTGTCCTGTTGCAGGGTGAACCGTCACCCGAGTCTGCGGTCCTGAGTGCTCCGGAGCAGGTTTTCATCAAGGATCTCTCTGTACTTTGCTCTGTTCATCTTTCCCTTTAAAAAAAAAAAAAATCCCCACAGCATGATGCTACCACTGCCATACTTCAAAGAGTTCAGTCTTGGTTTCGTCAGACCAGAGCATGTTTTTTCTCAAAGTCTGAGAGTCCTTTAGGTGACATTTTGGCAAAATCCAAGTGGACTGTCATGTGCTTGTTACTGAGGAGTGTCTTATGTCTGGCAACTCCAAAAAGGCCTGATTGGTGGAGTGCTGCAGAAATGGTTGTCCTTGTAGAAGGTTCTCTCATCTCCACATAGGAATTCTGGAGCTCTGTCAGAGTGACCATCGGGTTCTTTGTCACCTCCCTGACCAAGGCCCTTCTGCCCCGATTGCTCAGTGTGGCCGGCGGCCAGCTCTAGGAAGAGTCTTGATGGTTCCAAACTTTATCCATTTATGAATGATGGTCACTGTGTTCTTCGGGAACTTCAATGCTGCAGACATTTTTTGATACCCTTCCTGAGATCTGTGCCTCGACACAATCTTTTCTCTGAGCTCTATGGACAATTTGTTTGACCTCATTGCTTGGTTTTTACTCTGACATGCAGTCAACTGTGGGACCGTTTTATATAGACAGATGTGTGCCTTTCCAAATCATTTCCAATCAATTGAATATACCACAGGTGGACTCAATTGAAGTTCTAGAAACATCTTAAGGATGATCAATGGAAATAGGATGCACCTGAGCTCAATTTCAAGTCTCATAGGGTCTGAATACTTATGTAATTAAGGTATTTCTGTTTTTTGTCTAAAAAAAACAGTCTTCGCTTTGTCATTATGGGGTATATTGTGTGTAGATTGGGGGGGGGGGGATTATTTTGCCATCCTTACTGTTAGCTAACGTTCAATCGCTGGAAAATAAATGGGACGAACTGAAAGCACGTGCAGTTGAAGTCGGAAGTTTACATACACCTTAGCCAAATACATTTAAACTCAGTTTCACAATTCCTGACATTTTAATCCAAGTAATAATTCCCTGTCTTAGGTCAGTTAGACTCACCACTTTATTTTAAGAATGTGAAATATCAGAATAATAGTAGAGTGATTTATTTCAGCTTTTATTTCTTTCATCACATTCCCAGTGGGTCAGAAGTTTACATACTAATTGAGTGTATTTGGTACATTGCCTTTAAATTGTTTAACTCCTCGTGGATTGCAATGTAATCGGCGTCCAAAAATGCCGATTACCGATTATGAAAACTTGAAATCGACCCTAATTCAAGGCCGATTTTAATCGGTTGACATCTAGTACGTACCTCAACCAGAAGCCATGGATTATAGGCAACATTCACACTGAGCTAAAGGGTAGAACTGCCGCTTTCAAGGAGTGGGACTGTAACCCGGAAGCTTATAATATTTCCCTCTATGCCCTCTGACGAACCCTCAAACTGGCAAAGCGTCAATACAGGACTAAGATCGAATTGCACTACACCGGCTCCGATGCTCGTTAGATGTGACAGGGCTTGCAAACTATTACAGACTACAAAGGGAAGCACCTCCGAGAGCTGGCCAGTGACACGAGCCTACCAGACGAGCTAAATGACTTCTGTGCTCGCTTTTTTAGGCAAGTAACACTGAAACGAGCATGAGAGCATCAGCTGTTCCGGACGACTGTGTGATCACGCTCTCCGCAGCCAATGTGAGTAAGACCTTTTGAACCGGTTAACATTCACAAGGCCGCAGGGCCAGACGTATTACCAGGACGTGTACTCCGAGCATGCGCTGATCAACTGGCAAGTGTCTTCACTGACATTTTCAACCTCTCCCTGTCCGAGTCTTTTAATGCCAACATTTTTCAAGCAGACCACCATAGTCCCTGTGCCCAAGAACACTAAGGTAACCTGCCTAAACGACTACCGACCTGTAGCACTCACGTCTGTAGCCATGAAGTGCTTTGAAAGGCTGGTCATGGCTCACATCAACACCTTTATCCCAGAAACCTTAGACCCACTCCAATTTGCTTACCGCACCAACAGATCCACAGATGATGGAATCTCTATTGCACTCCACACTGTCCTTTTCACACCTGGACAAAAGGAACACCTATGTGAGAATGCTATTCATTGACTACAGCTCAGCATTCAACACCATAGTGCCCTCAAAGCTCATCAATAAGCTAAGGACCCTGGGACTAAACACCTCCCTCTGCAACTGGATCCAAGACTTCCTGACAGGCCGCCCCCAGGTGGTAAGGGTAGGTAACAACATATCCGCCATGCTGATCCTTAACATGGGGGCCCCTGTTCAGTCATTACTGCACGGCCAGGCACGACTCCAACACCACCATCAAGTTTGCCGATGATACAACAGTGGTAGGAATGATCACGACAACGTTGAGACAGCCTATAGGGAGGAGGTCAGAGACCTGACTGTGGTGCAAGGACAACAACCTCTCCCTCAACGTGATCAAGACAAAGGAGATTATTGTGGACTACAGGAAAGGAGGACCGAGCACGCCCCCATTCTCATTGACGGGGTTGTAGTGAAGCAGGTTGAGAGCTTCAAGTTCTTTGGGGTCCACATCAACAACAAACTAACATTTTCCAAGCACACCAAGACAGTCATGAAGAGTGAAGGACAAAACCTATTCCCCCTCAGGAGACTGAAAAGATTTGGCTTGGGTCCTCAGATCCTCAAAAGGTTTTACAGCTGTACCATCGAGAGCATCCTGACGGGTTGCATCACTGCCTGGTTTGGTGCTACAGAGGGTAGTGCGTACGGCCCAGTACTTCACTTGGGCCAAGCTTCCTGCCATCCAGGACCTCTATACCAGGCGGTGTCAAAGGCCCTAAAAATTGTCAGACTCTAGCCACCCTAGTCATAGACTGTTCTCTCTGCTATTGTTATTTACTGCTGCTCTTTAATTATTTGTTATTCTTATCTCTTTTTTTAGGTATTTTCTTAAAACTGCATTGTTCGTTAAGGGCTTGTAAGTAAGCATTTCACTTTAAGGTCTACTACACCTGTTATATTTGGCGCATGTGACAAATAAAAAGGTGATTTGATAGTTCTAGTAGCAATGCTGACTAACGCGCTAGTAAACCCGCTAGCTACAGTTTAGCAGTTTCACCGGGGGCCGCAGTGGCAGTAAATTAATGAAACCAAAAGCTGATTTTGACTTGGAAGAGTTCCAATGTTGGATAGCCATAGCCAGCTAGCTAACACAGCATCCCTCTCTGTTTGAGCTGGGTGTTCGTGTAGGCTAAACTAGGTAGCTGCATTCTCTAGCAAAGTGAAAGATACAACCAAATAAAGCTAGTTCTATCGCTTATCCTTAATCTTGTAGAAATTAATTGATCCTTAATATTGTCTTTCTCTCTCTTTGAGGCAACTATTTCCCACATTTTATACACTGCAGTGCTAGCTAGCTGAAGCTTATGCTTTCAGTACTAGATTCATTCTCTGATCCTTTGATTGGGTGGACAACATGTCAGTTCATGCTGCAAGAGCTCTGATAGGTTGGAAGATGTCCTCCGGAAGTTGTCATAATTACTGTTTAAGTCCATTGAAGGGGGTTGAGAACCTTGAGCCTTTTGTATTGAAGTCAATGTTCCCAGAGTAGGACAGAAGCTAGCTGTCCTCCGGCTACACCAGGGTGCTAACCTACAGAGTGCTGCTGAGGCTATTGTAGACCTTCACTGCAAAACATTGTTTTAATCAATTATTTGGTGACATTTAAATATATTTAGTGTAGTTTTATCTGAAGTATAATTTAATGTTAAACTTTTTTCCTCTGAGTAGCCTCCGCTGGTACACACACACACTAGTCTCTCCCTTTCTCTTTCACACACGCACAGATTTAAGTGCTGTTAAAGCCTCAGTCATTCTAAATGAGTGTGACTTTAGAAAAAAAGAACAGGCTCTATGTATACAATGAACAAAGAGCTTTTAAACTTGTCTGACAATGTTATGAAAACACTGTAACCATCTGTACTGTTCAGATAACTTTGCACATGTAGGCCTACACACTCTTCCTCCCACACCCTCTCTCTCTCTCACTTACTCCCACTATCACACACATCCTCTCACACACACACACACACACACACAATCATACACACCCCACTCTTGCATATGCAACCTACCTTTGAAGCATCTCTTTGAGTAGCCTATTCCTTTTCAGTTCTTCCTGTGCCATCCAAATTTGTGCATAGCCTAGTCAGTGGTCAAGTTCAGGTTGCTTGCTAGGTAGGTAACATGACTAGCTGGCTAAACATTGTTATCAAACCAAAAAATAGCGACTCGCAGGTAGTTTAAAACAGTCTTCGACATGCACACGAATCCGGTAGAAAGAAAAAAACAGCTACGGTAATGTTGGGCATAACATAATGATTTTGGCTGGAAGCACATGGCCTTCATCAATGTAAAGGCACAAGCATTGACTGTAGCTGTGTTCTGGTGTTGTGTTCTGCCCTTAAAAGGGTCCGTCAAAAACACATGGACTTCAAAGTTTCTGTGCGGTGAAGAAATAGCGACTCGATTAAACGCATAATTTATTTTACAGTTATAACGTGTTAACTCTGACTTTTAACTTTGACAGCCCTATTGTTTTCACGTTGAGAGCTCTAAATCCATCTGAGAACATCACAGCAAGATGACACTGTTATTGCTGCAATTACTATGCTCTCCTATTTCATATACTGTGTTGAAAGCGGAGCGCCGAGGTTCACAGCCAGAGGAAATCGATCCTTTGTCTGAATAGGCCAGAAAATGTGACGTATCGCTCCCTATGCAGATTGTCATACCTTCGTATCTTCATACCGACTTTGACACATCCCGGGATATTCGCTAATACCGGTACTGAACACAAGTGATGCTTTTTTCAAGCCCCTGTAATCCGAAGGTTAACAAGACTAACAATTACATGTAAAATCCCATAGGGAATGCTAGCGAAATTATAACCGGTACAAACTATTTGCAGGACAGACATCCCAGCTCATAAAAGTATTAACTCAAAAAAGCTACTCACAAATATTAGACAGCAAGGCTCTTGGTGCAGGAGGGGGTTCTCTGCTGTTACGAAAAGAAGCTTGGTCAAGAAGCTAACCACTTAGCTAGATAACATGCTACTAAATTAGCAAACCAAATCAAAACTGCAGGACTTTTTAGCACAGTTAACTTAATAGATGTAGAACGTGATCTGCTTTATCTCCTAAAGTATTGCACAAGTTGACTGCATATATTTACTTAAAAAGTAGCTACAAATATTCCCTTTTTTTTTTTTAAATAAAGAAATAGTTTCCGTTCACGGTATTGTAAAAACCATCCCGTGGCTATTTTCCAAATACCCCGGTATATGGTGTATATATACGGTATATCACCCAAGCCTAGTGGCAGATTTCACGGCATGTGAAGCGGGACTACCAGAGGTTTAACAGAGTACACAGCAATGGATGTTACGTCTGTAAACACGTCAGCCGAAACCGGTCCAGAACCGCTCAAAGTCCCCTAAATAGGGGACTTAACGGTTTTTATTATGTTGAACAGATGTGATTTGTTTGATGTAATTGACCTATCACATCATTCTGGTTGATAAGTACATGTATACACAGCATTGAGTAGTGTCAGTTTCAAATGACTGTGTGGGTTTGTTGGCGGTCTGCAGGCATGGCATCAATGGAAACTATGTTCCTGGAAGGCTTTGGTCTGCTCTGTGGCCGAGGAGAGGACTGCTTTCTGGACTCTCCCTTCCCTTCCCTGGCCTATGCTCGGCTGTGCAGGTCCTGCCCCTCCCCCACCCTTCCTGTCATTCTGCCTGTCAGTGGAATCGGTCACCGGCAGAGACTCATCCCCTGGCAACAGCAGTCCGATTAGCTGCCTTTATCCTGTCAACCAGAGAAAGTGGGCCAAACCGAGATATGTTAGGGATTAATAGTGAACCAGGGTTGTTGAGAGAGAATTTTGTCAGAAGACAAACGGGAGAGGGAGAGTGTTACCATTACCTCACAGAGGCTCATGTGCAGCAGCAACAGGTGTGTGGGCAGCAGAAAGCCCAGGGGAGCAGAGGTGAGCCGGCCAGCCTGCATTATCTCTGCTGTGCCAGGCCTGCTGCTGCAGCAGCACCTGCAGTATTTTACAGATCACAGTACAGGACAGTGTCAGGGAAAGGGATACAGCACGAATCACACTGCATGCCCAGCACTGCAAAGGGACAGACCGGGCAGCACAGAGCCAGACAGGAGTTGATCCCTACCTTAATAAAGTGCCTAATTTACATTCCTCAGCAGGAGCAAGTCTAATGACCTGTGGAGTTCTGTGTATATATATATATATGTGCTAGGGTTGCAAAACTACCAGTATCAGTTACCGGATTTTTCTTTATACTTAAAAAATAATAATATTTGTCCATAGGGCTTTGCGATATGGCCTAAAAATCATATCTTGATTTTTCTTTTAACCTTTTATGGCTGGTTCACGTTACATATGTCTGAATTAAAATAAAATGTTTTAAATTACTATTATTTGTACCTTTTTTGTTGTTGTATTTTCCCCCCCTTTTCTCCCCAATTTCAGGATATCCAATTACGATCTTGTCTCATCACTGCAACTCCCCAACAGGCTCGGTAGAGGCGAAGATCGAGTCATGCATCCTCCGAAACATGACCTGCCAAACCATGCTTCTTAACACTGCCCGCTTAACCCGGAAGCCAGCCGCACCAATGTGTCGGAGGAAACATTGTTCAACTGACGATGAGGTCAGCCTTGACCACAAGGAGTGGCTAGAGCGCGATGAGCCAAGTAAAGCCCCCCGGCAAAACTCTCGTCTCACCCGGACGACGCTCGGCCAATTGTGTGCCGCTCTATGGGATTCCCGGGTCTGTTGTGACAGCCTGGGATCGAACCCAGGTCTGTAGTGACGCCTCAAGCACTGTGATGCAGTGCCTTAGACCGCTGCACCACACAGGAGGCCCCTACGTCTTGATTAAATAAGAAAACAATCTCTAAATAAGCTTTGTTGTATAATTAAAGGTGAAATACGCTGAATTTCAAAGTCAGCAATAATCTAATGAATTCAGGGCTTGTGAAATTCTACCTAGGCTAAATATAAGCCTCCCACAACCATAAGACCCACTAATAATTGAAATTAGTTTAACATGCTTTTTTTGTTGTTGCAATAATCACTGATCTGGCTTTCAAGACTGTTTATGAAAGTGCCCTTTTTGTTACAAATTTAACCAGAACCATGCATAATGCACATTCACTAATACTTCTTGTAGCAGGAATTATAGAAAAGGTCTCGTAAACAATTTTTCAAACACAAGCCCACGTGCTAGTGAATAGCCAGATAATCCTTATTTCCAACTTGGATCTATTTGCTAGGTAACAAGGTAGAACAGTTGAATTGTTATGAACCCACCCTTCTGTCCGTCTCCAACTGTTTGAACAGCACGCTAGCCAGTCCACTTTGTTCAGAGGTTGAAATCAAGTGGCCTACTTTTATTTCTCAGAATGAGAACGAGTTGCCACTTCCTTTTTGGGTTTTATGCTTATTGCACATTTATCAAACCGACTAGAGGGCTAGTATAAATCTTAAGCTAAAATGCTGCTAGCGGTAGTTCAATGCCGCGCGACAAACTGAGCATTACTTTTCCAGAATCAATGTTCAAACTCCTGTTTCAGTTGTCTGCTCTGCGCTCAATTTGAGAGGAGTTGATACATAAAATGGGCATTTTTCGAAATGTTTACTTCTGTATTACAGTAAAATGCCTCAATGTGCTTCTGTGTCCATATCAAATGCAATAGCGAGTTGAAACTTCTCATCAGAGAGGAATAAATGATCTCTCTTGTGAGTGAGAGAGAATAAGATGCATATAGCACAGAAGGGGACTAGACCAAAAAGACATGAGAAGAAGCGGACATAAACGCTCATAAAAATACAAAATACCTTGATTCTTGCAATACAGGTAATGACGCGCTAAAACCTACATTTGAATTAATCAAATAAATTAGAAAAATTGCCCAGCCCTATTGTCCATGAGTTTCTTGTGGAAAGTCTGGTTCAAGGGAAAATGGCCTTCTGAAAAAAAGCATCTAATCAATAATGACATCTTCCAACTATTTTTCACAACTGCCACCAGTTCAACCCAATACATTTACAACAGACATATTAACTTAGTAAAATAAATCAAATGTGTAAAATAAGGATGTAACGATACAGATGCGGTCCCGATTCAAATGTTTAAGATAAGACTGCATAGGTTCGCAGACCCCAAACCGATCCAAATGTAGCATGCATCGGTCAGAAAATCGATTTAAATGTAACGAATCACAGATTCACTCAAATGTTTAGCTCATTACTTTCTATTCCTTCTTAAAATGCCTCATACTTTGTGACAAATCAAAGTGTATTTGTCACGTGCACCGAATACAACAGACGTAGACCTTACAGTGAAATGCTTACTTACAGGCTCTGACAACTGATGTGTCCTCTCTTTCAGTGTCGAACTAAGCATCTCATTTTGCTTGGATAACAACCCTAGTTAATATCAGAAGCCAAGTCAAACTGTGCACTGTGCCCAGTTTTGCTTGCTGACCAAAAAAGTCTAAAGTTCTGCTATATATGAATTGGCTATGTCATAGCTAATTTGTAAGCAAGAAATATTGTTACAATACTAGTTAACACTTAATCTGCAAAAATGACAAATTAATTAGTGGGTGATTTCAGAACCAAAGTGGGGGGACAAAAAACATAGGCTACATTGGGGTTATGGTATGGGCAGGCAAAAGCTACGGACAACGAACACAGTTGCATTTTATCGATGGCAATTTGAATGTACAGGGATACAGTGATGAGAGCCTGAGGCCCTTTGTCGTGCCGTTCATCCGCCGCCGTCACATCACGTTTCAGCATAATACATGGCCCCATGTCGCAAGGATCTGTACACAATTCCTGGAACCTGAAAACGTCCCAGTTCTTCCATGGCCTGCATACTCATCAGACATGTTGACCGTGTTTAGGATGCTCTGAATCGACGTGTATGACAGTGCGTTCCAGTTCGAGGAGGCGTGGAACCACAGTCCACAATCAACAGCCTGATCGACTCCATGCGACATGCGCTGCATGAATGGTGGTCACATCAGAAACTGACTGGTTTTCTGATCCGCGCCCCTACTTTTGTTTAAAGGTGTCTGTGACCAACAGATGCATATCTGTATTCCCAGTCATGTGAAATCCATAGATTAGGGCCTGATGAATTTATTTCAATTGACTGGTTTCCTTCTATGAATTGTAACTCAGTAAAATCTTTGAAATGGTGACATGTTGCGTTTGTTTTTGAAAGAGAAAGATGCAGAAGAATAAATTATATTCCATGCTGATACCCTTACATAACATCAACGTTATTCCCTAAATGTATGGGTTATATTTAGGACAATGTTTTACAGCTTTTGTAATTTTATATTTCATTTTCAAAACTTCATATTTTATTATTTTATCTCTCCTACATGTGAACTTACAATCTTTGTTTGTTTCCAAAATTCTAGTAGATTACTGGTACATTTCTGAAGTTCCTAGTTACATTCCCTCCTTTTGCAACCCTAGTGTGTGTGTACATTCTCTCAGCTATTCTTTGCCAAAATGTTACAGCTTCAGCACACTAATAAATACAGGATATCATATAACTCAACACACATACAAGCAGATACAGTGCATTCGGAAAGTATTCAGACTCCTTGACTTTTCTCACAATTTGTTACATTTCAGCCTTATTGTGATAAAGGCCAAAAAATGTTTATCCATTTCAATCTACACACCATGCATGACAAAGCGAAAACAGGTTTTTAGAAAATGTTTCACATTTATTAAAAATAAAGAACACATACCTTATTTACATAAGTATTCAGACCATTTGCTATGAGACTTGAAATTGAGATCAGGTGTATCTTGTTTCCGTTGATCATCCTTGAGATGTTTCTACAACTTGTTTGGAGTCCACCTGTGGTAAATTCAATTGATTGGACATGATTTGGAAAGGCACACACCTGTCTATATAAGATCACACATTTGACAGTGCATGTCAGAGCAAAACCAAGCCATGAGGTTGAAGGAATTGTCCGTAGAGCTCCAAGACAGGATTGTGTTTTTGGCACAGATCTGGGGATGGTTGCCAAAAAATGTCTGCAGTATTGAAGGTCCCCAAGAACACAGTGGCCTCCATCATTCTTAAATGGAAGAAATTTGGAACCACCAAGACTCTTCCTAGAGCTGGCCGCCTACCAAACTGAGCAATCGGGGGAGAAGGGCCTTGGTCAGGGAGGTGACAAAGAACCTGATGGTCACTCTGACAGAGCTCCAGAGTTCCTCTGTGGAGATGAGAACCTTCCAGAAGGACAACCATCTTTGCAGCACTCCACCTATCAGGCCTTTATGGTGGAGTGGCCCGACGGAAGCCGCTCAGTAAAAGGCACATGACAGCCCGCTTGGAGTTTGCCAAAAGCCACTCAGACCATGAGAAAACAAGATTCTCTGGTCTGATGAAACCAAGATTGAACTCTTTGGCCTGAATGCCAAGCGTCACGTCTGGAGGAAACCTGGCACTATCCCTACGGTGAAGCATGGGGGTGGCATCATCATGGTGTGGGGATGTTTTACAGCGGCAGGGACTGAGAGACTAGTCATGATCGAGGGAAAGATGAACAGAGCAAAATACAGAGATCCTTAAAGAACCTGCTCCAGAGCACTCAGGCCCGCAGACTGGGGCGACGGTTCACCTTTCAACAGGACAATTTTATTTAATTTTTTATTTCACTTTTTATTTAACCAGGTAGGCAAGTTGAGAACAAGTTCTCATTTACAATTGCGACCTGCAATAACCCTAAGCACACAGCCAAGACAACGCAGGAGTGTCGTCGGGACAAGTCTCTGAATGTCCTTGAGTGGCCCAGCTGGTGCCCGGACTTGTACCCGATCGAACATCTCTGGAGAGACCTGAAAATAGTTGTGCAGTGCCCCTCCCCATCCAACCTGACAGAGCTTGAGAGGATCTACAGGGAAGAATGGGAAAAACTCCCCAAATACAGGTGTGCCGAGCTGGTAACGTCATACCCAAGAAGACTAGAGGCTGTAATTGCTGCCAAAGGTGCTTCAACAAAGCACTGAGTAAAGGGTCTGAATAATTTTCTAAATATGATTTTTAAATTATTTTGTTTAATAAATTTGCAAAAATGTGTAGACCTGTTTTTGCTTTGTTATTATGGGGTATTGTGTGTAGATTGAGGAAAAACCTATTTTATCAATTTTAGAATAAGGCTCTAACGTAACAATGTGGAAAAAGTTGAGGGGTCTGAATACTTTCTGAATGCACTACCCTACTGCCTCTTTGTGTTTCATGTTGTAATTATCTGATGTCCTCTATCTTTTTCTCTTTGTGTGCTGTAGGTACCGAGGCACCCTGGTCCTCCCTACACGGCTCATGACATCACAAAGGGACACCCTAACTTGGCGGGCACACCGCCAGGGCATGCCCACTCACCGGCGCTCTCTCAGGTATCAGTACCCACAGCTTCCCCATATCGCTACCCTAAGGGCTGGGAGGCAGGCGGAGGGGTGAGTCTCTGCCGCCATCCTCTGCGTATGACCTTTGGTCAGTCGGTCAGTCTGTTTGTCTGCCTGCCAATGTGTTTCTGTCTGTTTTTATTTTTGTCTCTCGCTTTCTTTCCATCTCTCATTCTTTCTCCTCCTGTTTTTCTGTAACATCTTTATCAAAATGCCTGTTGCTACATGCTTTGTTTGCATTAATTTCTTAATGAATTAAATGTAGAGTGGCCTGTTGATTGGTCAAATATTGTGTTTTTGTATTACTGTATGTCCTGTGTAATGCCTGTCAATAGTCCAAGAGAAGGACATTTGTTTTAATGATTAGAGTTCCACAGGACATCAGCAACTTCTGAACTGCTGCTGCGTGCTCTCTCTGCTCTCCATAAGAGCCTGCTAAAGGGTTAATGAATTAGTCACCGGTACAGCAAGTCAATTACATTGCTGCTCCTGGGATTTGCTAGTTTCTCCTACTGCCTTGAAGCGCACGCACACACACACACAAACAAAAACACTTATTGGCGATTCCAGAATGAGTCAGCCTTTGCATAAGGTGTGTGTGTGATGAAAGGGTTCCCATATCCCTCTGTGTTCAGCTGCTCTTTCTGGCCTATTAATAGTGTCTGCAGCCGGTGGCACATCTTGAATTATCCCAGCTATATAGCCACACCACCAGCCTCCTTTATAAGAGCAAGCAGAGCTGATTAAATCCTTCCACTGCACACATGAAGTGATGCAACACGGGAGCTGGTATTATTGAAGCTCCTGGGAGATATAGTCAAGCACAAGATATCCCATATTTAGCTCTCAGGCCTAACCCCTACAGAAAGTACCAGACAGGCTGAGACAACATTAGTCTTTTTCAGTGTTTCACCATTGTCTTCCTTCAGATGGTGTCATTCTAAGTGTCTCCAGGAGGCAAAATTTCCTTTCGTAGGATATCCGCAGGCAAGGTCATTAATATCTGTTTGGTGATTGGTTGTGCAAACCCACAGTTTCAGCAGCTGTCTAGGTTGCTAGTCTCAGATAATCCCGCAGATGAAGAAACCGGATGTGGAGGTCCTGGGCTGGTGTGGTTACGCGTGGTCTGTGGTTGTGAGGCCGGTTAGACGCACTGCCAAATTCTATAAAATTATGTCGGAGGCGGCTTATCTGACTGTGGCCCACGTCTTGGGAAACTCCAGGGAAACCAAGCCCTCTCTTTGTCGCAACCGATGGTTTGTTTACATAGCAGGTTAGGAGAACTAGCGTAGCAGGTTAGGAGAACTAGCGTAGCAGGTTATGTGAACTAGCGTAGCAGGTTAGGAGAACTAGCGTAGCAGTTTAGGAGAACTAGCGTAGCAGTTTAGGTGAATTATTTTAGCAGATTAGGAGAATAAGGTTACGGTTAGGAAAATAGTTAGGCTTAGCTACAATGCTACAGTCAAGTCGTAGAACAAGAAAGGAGTCAATACGAATGGCGGTTCTTCCCTGGACGTGGGCTGCAGTCAGACGGCTCTGTGTAACGCATCTGTGTGACGTTATACACACTCAAGAAGGCTCAACCAATCACCCAACGGATTATGTCGAGACTCATGAATATTCATGACATTTTTATTTCTCACATGTGCCGAATACAACATGTGTAGACCTTAGCGTGAGATGCTTACTTATGAGCCCTTAACCCGTAATGCAGTTAAGAAAAATAATATTTACTAAATAAAGGGAGAAGAAAAGTAGCACAGTCAAATAACAGTAACGAGGCTATATTTACAGGGGGTACCGGTTCCGAGTCAATGTGCGGGGGTACAGGTTAGTTGAGTAAAAGTGACTATGCATAGATGATAAACAGCGAGTAGCAACAGCATTTTAAAAAATGAAAGGGAGGGGGGGTCAGTGCAAATAGTCATATGGCTTGGGGGTAGAAGCTGTTAAGGAGCCTTTTGGACCTAGACTTGGCACTCTGGGGGGGAATAGGCGTTGTCGTGCCCTCTTCATGGCTGTCTTGGTGTGTTTGGACCATGATAGTTTGTTGGTGATGTGGACACCAAGGAACTTGAAGCTCTCGACCTGCTCCACTACAGCCCCGTCGATGAGAATGAAGGCATGCTCGGCCCTCCTTTTCCTGTAGTCCACGACCATCTCCTTTGTCTTGATCATGTTGAAGGAGAGGTTGTTGTCCTGGCACCACACTGCCAGGTCTCTGACCTCCTCCCTATAGGCTGTCTCATCGTTGTCGGTGATCAGGCCTTTCACCGTTGTGTCGTCGGCAGACTTAATGATGGTGTTGGAGTCTTGCTTGGCCATACAGTCATGGGTAAACAGGGAGTACAGGAGGGGACTGATCACGCACCCCTGAGGCCACTCTGTGTTGAGGATCAGCCTGGCAGATGTGTTGTTGCCTACCCTTACCACCTGGGGGTGACCTGTCCAGGATCCAGTTGCAGAGGGAGGTGTATTTGTCCCAGGGTTCTTAGCTTAGTGATGAGCTTTGAGAGCAGTTGAACGCTGAGCTGTAGTCAATCAGCGGAGCAAACTTGTTAGCAGCTAGCTAGTGCTAGTTGGAATGGCCATTACTGTAGCTAGTTTACCAGCTTGCTGCTGAAGTTGTACTGCACCGAAGTATGCGTTTGACTCTGATAGCTGGCACTTTTGACTCGCTACTTTGTAACATTTGGCCAACGCGATGTCGCAACGAGTAGTCAGCTGCTACAGAACTCGGTGCACTAAACACGGCAGAACACTGTCTTATCATGAAAACATATTAATTGTGCTATTAGATATAATTGTACTACACTAGCTACCTTGAGGGAGTATTTATTAAGAATTGAGTGTGTGTACTGGCATTGGGTTAACATCGCTTTCGTTTTATATGGATTAATGAGACTCACTGGCTTAGCTAGCAACCGCAATACTTATTAGCTAGATATATAATTAGGTAGTTAAGACTTGCTCGTGATGAAAACATCAAAATTAGCTGCAGATTTGTTTTTTGACTCTGAGGATGGAGGTTCAGTAGACAATGTCACCATGGTAACATTTTTAAATGTTTTGACTGCGTATTGTAGACAAAATTCTTCAAAAAATCTATGCCATGAGTGTTTGCAAGTTATCAGATAGCCCAATGGCCTTCTGCACCAATCTATCTTTTTTTTTTTCTACTGTCATTGACTTGTTTATTGTGTTATTGGCTTGTTTATTGTTTACTCCATGTGTAACTCTGTTGTTGTCTGTGTCACACTGCTTTGCTTTATCTTGGCCAGGTCGCAGTTGTAAATGAGAACTTGTTCTCAACTAGCCTACCTGGTGAAATAAAATAAAAATATCTGACGTAAGACAATGGTGTTTCACTAAACTACTACACTAGATTACCATGCTAACACACACGCTGTCCATTATTCTTAATTTGTGAGGAGAGCAACAGTTTGGTTGATCTAAATTATTTTGACCCAGGTAAAATGTTCAAACCGCTGTAATTCATCAAATCTCTCCTCAACTTGTTCTCCCCTTTCTCTGTGTCCTACATACATCCCCCTCTCTCTATCCCTCTCTCTCCTACGTTCACGCCGCTGTCCCTCCCCCTATGACAGTCTCCATACACCACTGGACAGAATGCTGGCTCCACACCTCTAGTGTATTCTCCTCAGACCCAGCAAATGAATGCACAGCCACAGAGTCGCCCGGTAAGTACCCGCTTTCTCTGTGTCATACGTATGTATTATGACTGATGTGCTTTGGGAAATCAAGACATTTTGATTGGCCTAGAGGGGTACGATGTCATCTGAGGTAGTGATTGGTCAGTAATGATTAGCCCTGGTGTCTGCCAGGCAGTCCTGTACACACTTGGACGTCCGTGATGCTTTCCAGTCTTGAGTCTAAAAGTTGTAGATAGCCGTTCAAGTTAAGTGTGATAATTTTGTGTTACCTAATATTAAAATGTCACCCAGTCATAATGTATGGATTCAGTATGCCCATGACTTCAAGATGATATACTTAAAGTACTTTACTGTTCTATCTGCACTTTCAATGTAGTCATCCATGCCCAGCCCCAGCCCCAGCCCCCCTGTCATATGGAACCACCAGGTCTGCATCATCTCCTCTAATGGCAGTAAACATGACAACGTGGCAGCTCCACTGCTCTCTCTGTGGTTTTGTATTACCATGCCTCAGTGTGCCCCTCATTGCTCATCTTGTCTCTCTGTATCTCTCTATCACTCTCTTCCTCTCTCTGCTTTGACATCGCTACCCTGTCTCTTTCTGCCGGACCTCACACTCTATCCCCAATCAGTTTGCGACGGGCCCTCGACCAACCCACCATCAGGTAATTTACCCCATTTCCTCTGTCCTCTCCCTTCTGCTCCCTCAGCTAGAGCTGCTTCGTGCACATCATCACACCACTCTCAGTGGAAATTGGCCCCGTTTATACAGAAATGTGTCCCCTAAGTTAATGAGAATGTCTCCCCTTCTGCCTGCTTTCCACCCAGGCACACAACAGTCTGATTTGTTTGTCAACAGCCATTCTCTGAGATCTTTTCCACATAGTCGTTAAAGGCATATCTAAGATGACTGTTGACTGACTGCCAGTCAGACAACGATGCTAGATGTTTGCCATACTATAGTGATGACTCTCTTCTCATGTTGCATTGTTGTGGACTTGCTTGTCAGACTTTGTTAACAAGTGTGGTGCTGATGGCACTGCTCCAACATTTTAGGAACATCTAATGCCCTGTTGCTCAGATGTTTATCGGACATTGGCATGCACTATGTTCTCGATCCTTCTCCTTTTGAAAGGGTTATTCTGAGTCAATTTGTGTTTTAGATTATCTGATGAATAATTGTTTCGTATAAATATGATTGCATGTTGTTTTGTTTGAATCGTTTGTGTTTTTGATTGTGTGTGATTGAACATAACTATGTGACTGCTGAGATGAGCCTGGGCACAGAGACGAGAATCCCCTAGCGCTTTATTTCTCCGTCGTAATGAAAATCGGATGCCCTTTGAAGACACTGGGGCAGACAGGCACCACCCCACCCCATCCATAACTTGTTGTCCAACATCCTTCTGGATGATTCTGTGTTGACTGTTTTGACAGACTATTAATAGGCAGCCTCCTAGGTCAGTCAGGCTCAGTGTGTCAGAACCTGAACTGTTTACTGGCACAGAGTACACAGTACATGCACTGTCACATACTGGCTCTGCTCTGTCCTGGCGCTAGCCTCTCTTGTGGCACCACGGAAGTGGAGTTGGAAAGCAGATGAAGCAGAACAAAAGGGCTATTATACATTCAGAGAAAATGAGCCTCGTCTCTGACATAAGTTGCAATCTTCCCCGCACAATGAGCGCAACATAGTGATCTGAAAATTCATTCATCTGCCGAAAACCTCTTTATTCAGCCTGCTGGCGTCATCCAACCTCTCCATGTTACTCTTGATTTCTCCTCGCGAAAGCAACTTCAGTCTTTCACTGTTTAGGGCTGCAAACCAAGAGGTCAGACAAAGGATAGTTGTTTTTTGATTTGTCAAAATTAGTTGTAGCCTATACGTCCAGTGTAGAGACATCAAAATAATTTTGTTTTTGAGCTGGTGTTTACTGTGAGCAGTTTTCTTCCAGTTTTCCAGTAACAGTTAAAATGTCAGCCGTGGAAAGGTCAGATATAAGCATCATATTAACATTTTGAGTTAAATCTTAACTTAAGCAGTTGATTCCATAACATTATACTCTGTTTGAAATGAGCAGTGCTAGCATTGTTGGTATTCCCTGATACTAACAAGCTCATGTCTGACTGCCAAAGTGGAGCAAAGTCTTAGTTATTCTACCGTGCATGTTGCCAGAGCAAAGCAAAGTGAAAGAGAAGAGAAGAGCGTTCCAACCAGGACTGACTCAGACTCCCGTCCTCTGTCTGTACCCCGAGGTGTTGGGAATACCACTGTGATGACACCACCAGTGAGCCTGGCTGAGTTTAGTCCTTGGTGAATGGTAGCAGCTAGATAGACAGAGCTCTGTGATGTCGCATAACTCCCTCCATAGGGTGGCGCAGGCTCACAGCCCTCCACACTGTCTGTGTTGCTAAGTCATCTCTGTGGGAATACAGCTGGCTCCACGCTAGGACTGAGAACAACTCAACCTGCAAAAGGGCCCACAGGCTGCACAATATTGTAACAGGTGGAAAGCCTTATGATATATACATTCGTGTGTGTGTGTGTGTGTTGTAGGGTTGGGCCAATATAAATCGAATATCGTGATATTTGATATTGACGATATATTGTGACGTGCAAGACGATATGTCGTGATGTGCAAGACTATACTCTATGTGAACTTTACAAATCAAAACGGAGCAGTTGAAAATGAAGTTTCACCACACTAAGGTTATTTAATTACACTGCGACTATAATATCTAAATAAGCACAACAATTGCATAGTCTAGAATGATCTAGTCATTAACTGCGCAAAACTATATCGAATATTGCGATATTTGGAGTATCATATCGTAGAAGAGGTCTCCCCAAATATCACCCAACCCGAGTGTGTTGTGAATGATTGCCCGCTCACTGTGTTTGTGTTGGGCTCCACACTCATCAGTGCAGTCTCCCAATTGGCTTTTCTCTCTTTCCTGCTTCAATACTCAAGGGAGGATTCAGGCCCATCCAGGTAATAATAACTCTTGTCAGAACTCTCTGCAGATGCATGGCATGAGGAACACCCCTACCTACCGGTCCTAACCCCTTACCTTTAACCTCTAACCCCAGAGCCCTCCAGTGGCCATCATCTTAACTAAAGTATGCTCAGTAGAAAACCCCTCTCTCCCCCCAACATAACCCTATAATACTGCCTGAACACCACACTCACTCATTTTCTCTCTTTTTAACCTACGTCTTTTTGTAATCATTCAATCATTTCCCTTCATTCTTCTTCCCCATTCTTAGTCTCCCATGTTTGCTTAGTTTGGATGAACAGCATGCGGAATATTAGAACTGTTAACTTCTTCTTTCCAAAAGTGTTTCATTTTTATGAAAGGAACCGCATTTTAAAGAAAGATTGTGTATACTTCAGGGTATCTGATCGCTGAGGAATTATTGAACCCGAGTCAACTGGTTGTGGTAACCTTGAGCTCTAGCCATTAGGATGTAGGCCACAGCTGTTGTGTGGAGTCTTTCATCTTGCTTGGAGTCCACTGATTGCTGCGTAACATTTTATGAGCTCCCCAAAAAAAGCTTGGCAGCACTGAGCACCCCATTGATTGTGATATTTAGTTTCCTGCAAACATAACTTCTGCAGTCATGAGAAATTTTTTATGATTCTGTGTTTTATGACGCATGAAGAAGAGCTCTGTTTCCACATTGTAAATAAAACCTCACCTCATTTAACAGAACAACACAGAACAGCCCTATAATACATTGTGGCCCCAGTTATGTCTACATTAGCTATGTAGCAGGAGTTCCCAAACTTTTTTGGCCCATAACCCAATTAGAAAATTCTCATGACCCCAGCCATGAGAATTTTTTGTTGTTGAAATTAACAGCCAATGTTAACTTTTTTTGTGGGTAGGGGGGGGGCTGGCTATGGCAGTCAATTGCAAATCAGTCTGACATCATTTCTGATTCTCTTATTTCACCACCACTAATGAGATGGGTGTGCTTGATGCATGTCACGTCGGAGCTTCTCAAAGTCAGGGTACGTGGTCGACATTGCGCACCTCATATCTGCTGTCACGTCCAACCTGGATCAATATCTGGTTTTATTTCAGACGAGATCACTGAATCCAGCTTCCAGCTTCACACAGATATGAGCTGGCGAAGGGTACCATGAATGTTAATGCTCAGGGGGAAATGGCAAGGTATTCCCTTTGAGTCAGGAACCAAAACTCCTCCGTAATGACCTGTGAATGCGTTGTCTGCAGCATTCAGTCACATGACAGCTCAATCAGTTGTGATGACACTTGCTGGCATGCCAACTGAGCCAGGATCACAGTCAAACGGATTTTGCACCCAGTCAAACGTCATGTCCAAGTCCGGGAAGTAGGTCCCAAAGTGCTCTTCATAGCGTTGGAGGTGAGCAGTCGCCACTCCTGTGGGACACTCACTTCTGCTGTTGTCTGTTAGAAACTTCCACAGCCAAGGAAAGGGGGCATGGTTTCGCTTATGTATAAGAAATATTTCCACTGAATACACATCTGTAGAACGTTTTTGTATTTCCCCTGCATGCTTGCGTTCGGTTTTCAAAATAGCCTATGTCTGTTACATCGGCAAGGAGACACCATTTTCTTTTCATCACAAAGAAAGTAAAGTCTTTTTTTTTACATCCAGTTCATTTCTCATTTCGAAAAATCTTTCCAATATTCTCCCCGTTGATAACCACCAGGCCTCGGTGTGAAATAGAAAATTGTCATGCTCTGATCCTATATCTCCACACAGTTTGCGAACAGGCGTGCACGCAGTCGATGTGGTTTGATGTACTTTACAATCGAAGTTTCTGCAGTATGTCTTTGTGGATCTCTTTTGCTGCCAGTTGCTTTCTGTATATGATACAATGCGTCCATATGGCAGAGGGAGACACAATTACTAGTGACCCATAGTTTGGGAACCACTGCTATATAGCATGAACAATTTATGCTAGAGCACTTCACTTTACAAATTTGAAAGTTGTGGACACTGCATTGTAAACTAATGTTGTTGCCTATAAAGTCAGCGTGTGTGGCGTGTAACAGCATGTGTGGTAGGTACAGGGTGTTGCTGTGCGCTGGTTGGTGGTTGACTCTGGCAGCATGGAACCGTGCTCTCTAAGTCCTGTTGTAACAGCACAGCAGGTTGGGAGGCGGAGGCCGCTGGTAGACCGCTGTGTTCTGAGACCTTTCACAACCTTGATCTCTCTCTGATGAGGGCAGAGGGAACCCAGCTGGAGGAGTCAGGACTCGCCCTGCAGGCCCGTGTCCTGTGGGTTTGTTTATGCTGCTTGAGGAAATGTGTGCTGTTTGAGCGCAATGGAGTGGAAGTGTCATCCACCTGGTCCTCAGAGATAATGCTCTCTGTCTCTGAGGTCTCCTTGGCTTCATCTCTCTGAGCCCCTGCGTCCACAAAGCTTAAATGAGAGACTGCACAGGACACGCATGAAGAGATGAGACTGCTGTTGGGAAAGTTGTGGATCCTCTCTTGCTTCTCTGGGACTAAGTTCTCTCACATTTAATATCGGTCTCTGTGTGTGTGTCTCTCGCTTCTCAGTTTTTCCAGAGGGCTCAGATGCAGACAGCGCGGCCAACCATCCCTACCAACGCTCCATCTCTGCGGCCCGGCTCTCAGAACCCCACAGCGGCGGTATACCCCCCCAACCAGCCCACCATGATGATGATGGCTCCCATGCCCTTCCCCTCCCCACAGGCTGCCCAGTACTACATCCCACAGGTGGGACTGACTGACCAGGCTGCTGCTGTTCTCCAGTAGGCATTCCTCTCTACCAATTCCTCCACGCCGCTTTTAACCCTTTCTTCTATGCCCTCCATTTCTCCCTCTACAGTATCGCCACAGTACGCCCTATGTGGGGCCACCCCAGCCGTTTTCAGTGCAGCCGCCGGGGTCTGGCACCTTCTATCCTGGCCCTGGGCCGGGGGAGTACCCTGCTCAGTATGGTGAGTCTATATATATATCCTCACACACACCCCACTTCAAACCCCACCAGTCTGATTTTAAAATGTCTGTCTCCCTCCACAAAGCACACATCTGTCCTTTCTAGCACAATTATCTTATTGTACAGACCCCTTCAACTCAGTTTGTTCCTCAGCTACACACACAGAGAGAGACACACACTATACTCAGCTTTTCTTCCTCCTTCCTGACACAGCTCCCGGACCTCAATTCTATCCAGGACAGCAGGTGTACCCCCCCTCACCCCCCATCATAGTGCCTACACCGCAGCAACCTCCACCAGCCAAGCGTGAGAAGAAACCAGTGAGTATCTCTGCAAGCTGCCATCTCAACACAGACATCACACGCTGCCTATGTATGTAAGCATTACACATACGGATACACACACTAGCGTAGGCCATCTGTGCTCAGTTAGGCACCAGGTCTTCTGTTTCCACATGCATACTGTCAGAGGATATGAGAAATGATCCCTGATGAAGAGACATATCTGGATCCATCAGCCCTTTTTACTTGCATTTTGAAACAGAATATTTATTTTACAGAGAAGGTATATGAGGGATGACATGGGTTAATTTAGATCTAGGCTGCCAGTAGAAGCTGGGTTTGTTTTTATTTTTTTAAATTTAACTAGGCAAGTCAATTAAGAACAAATTCTTATTTACAGTGATGGCCTACCCTGGCCAAACCCGGACGACGCTGGGCCAATTGTGCGCCTCCCTATGGGACTCCCAATCACGTCCGGATGGGAATCAGCCTGGATTCGAACCAGGGACTGTAGTGACGTCTTAAGCACTAAGTTGCAGTGCTTTAAACTGCTGCACCACTCGGGAGCCCTAGCCTTAATGTATGCCAGGCCTTAATCTAGCTTTTTAACACCAGAAAGCCGGGATTGTTTCAAGGGACCCCATTTTGAGCCCATATGGCCAATTCAACTGTTTGGACATGATTTAGAAAGAAACCCACCTGTCTATATAAGGTCCCACAGTTGACAGTGCATGTCAGAGCAGAAACTATAACATGAAGTCCAAGGAACTGTTCGTAGATCTGGGAGAGAGAATTGAGATGAGGCATATCTTGGGAAGGGTGTAAAACAATTTTGAGTGTTGAAAGTTTCCAAGAGCACAGTGGTCTCAATCATTGGGAAATGAACAAAACATGTAACTACCCATACTCTACCTAGAGCTGGCCGTCCGACCAAACTGAGCAACCTGGCTAGAAGGACCTTGCTCAGGGAGGTGACCAAGAACCCAATGACCACTCTGACAGAACTATAGAGTTCATTGGCTGAGATGGGAGAACCTGCCAGAAGGACAACAGTCTCTACAGCACTTCACCAATCTGGACTTTATGGCAGAGTGGCAAAACATTCTGTGGTCTGATGAGACAAAAATGTAACTCTTTGGTCTGAATGTAATGCTCTATGTCTGGAGAAAACCAGGCACAGCTCATCACCCGTCTAACACCATCCCTGCTTGGGTTGCACATTTTATATAAATCAAAACGTCTTACCTACATGTGACAGTTGGAGGATTGAACACTTCTGGGAGATTCTGGAGCAGCGGCTAGGACTGCGTTTTCCACCACTTTCAACAAAACACCAAATGATCGAATTTCTCGTGCAAGAATGGTGTTGCGTCCCTCCAATAGAGTTCCCGACACTTGTAGAATCTATGCCAAGGTGCATAGAAGCTGTTCTAGTGGCTGTTAAGACACCTTTGTTGGCGTTTTCTTTATTTTGGCAGTTAACCGTAGTTTGATGTGCCATCAGTTGCGCAGGCTGACTGGCGATGAATGAGGGGAAAAATGGCTTCATAAAGCTGCTTAATACACAAATGATGTTTGTGATATCGAAATTCTAACAACATACGTGTGTTAAATATACTTATTTTGGAAAATTCAAGGACGGAAGGGTGATGACTTTAAAAATGGCTTTAATCCAGATTCGGGGGGGAAATATTTTGCTGTTCAGTTTGAAGACCCACATGAAAATACATTATCTTTCCAGAAACCCTTTTAAATGCCTCTACTGAAATATGAGATGTCGTAAAAAGTCAAGTGTTAAGCTTTTTCTCTCCATTTGCACAAGATTAATAAGAATGTGGGGCGGCAGGGTAGCCTAGTGGTTAGAGCGTTGGACTAGTAACCGAAAGGTTGCAAGTTCAAATCCCCAAGGTACAAATCTGTCGTTTTGCCCCTGAACAGGCAGTTAACCCACTGTTCCTAGGCCGTCATTGAAAATAAGAATTTGTTCTTAACTGACTTGCCTAGTTAAATAAAGGTAAAAATAAAAAAAAATGTCTGAAACGTTTGGTCACAGATGTATTAATGCTTCTTTAGACTCAGTCAGTACTCCTGTACATTACACGCTCCACTGTTTTAAATGGCTGGGGGAGGGTTGCGCTGAGACACTGGTGCTTTAGTGAGACGGCGTTCCTTTTGTGTCATTGTCCTCCCAGATCCGTATCCGTGACCCCAATCAGGGAGGCAGGGACATCACAGAGGAGATCATGGCAGGGGGCACAGGGAGCCGGAATCCAACTCCCCCTGTCGGACGACCCTCCTCCACCCCCACCCCTCCGCAGGTAAGTACACATCTACTCTCATGTTACCTGCTCTTAGGCTTAATGCGCTCTCTCTCACTCACTCACTCACTCACTCACTCACTCACTCACTCACTCACTCACTCACTCACTTACACACACTTACACACACACAAAGGGTGCCATGGTGTGCCACTGACCCACTGAACTGAGCTGAGCTATTAGCCTCTCATCCATGGCTGTGTAAAACCTGTGCTTAGGGCAGACTGCTGGGTGTTAGGAGGGAGCGGGCAATTAGGCCAGGCCACCAGGGCTTTGACACCACGACATACAGAGAGCCATGCACCAGACCAGAAACATTACCCTCAGTCTGTGTCTAATCCATCCTCTGCCATACTGCGTTAGACACAGCCAGCCACATAGACTTCAGCCACTGTCCCTGACCCACTGATCTGCACCCAACACACTTACCTGGCCTTAGGTTCACATTCTTTGCTATTCAATTTGAGTAACAGGAAACCATGGCTATTTTACAACAGTGACCTAAACGCACTGTATTTCATTGGTCATAGTTGGTTATCATGTTAATCTTGGACACACAGATCTATGGCTTACACATCTATACCTACTAGTATCTACCTACATGTATCAGTGTATCTCCTCCCTCTCTTCTGGTACAGTAAATGTTGTTATGGAACATGTCGTTTCTGCTTTCTGTCCCTCCATGAAGAATCCAGAAATAAGATTTTCTTATTTATTCAAACAAAAGGAGTCATTGCTGAATGCATTCTAATAGAAAGGGGCAATCATCTTAAATGACAGTTCTTGTTCTGGATTTTGTGGAGGGAAGTCTTTTGTTGTGACACTTCCTCCTTGTCCTCTCCTTGGACGTTAACAGTGTGTCTTTCCTCTCTTTCTGTCTTTTGTCCTTTTTACACTCCCTTTTTTTGTTGCTTTGTTTTACCTTATGTGCCTCCATTTCCCTGTCATTCTCTCCTACTCTTGCTCTCTTTATTTTTTTGCGTCTTCTCCTTTTCCCCCTTTTTGCCTGCTTTCCTTGGTTGCCGTCTCTCCTTGTCTTCCCCCGTCTTTTCCGTTGCCAATATTTCTAACCATACCCACTGGTTTCCTTGTTTCCGCTTAATTCTATTTTTGTGCTCGTTTGTGCTTATTTGGCTGTCTTTCCATGTTGCTAGTTTTTATGGCCGCACCCTCATTATCCTCACATTTTCTACCTCAAATCGCAGCAGCAGCAGCCGAGCGGCAGCCAGACTCCGGAGCAGGGCCAAGGCCAGGCCCACCCAGCCTACAGCCTGGAGCCCCCCAAGCAGCAGCAGCCCACGCCTGGGGCTGCAGACAGCAAACCAGGGCCAGGTCTGACCCTCACCCCTCCACCCTCCAGGCACAATACATCTCTGCTCTCAGAGCAGAGGCCTGAGCAAGACGTTGACTCAGTCAAGAGATAGCACAAATAATTTTCTCTTTTGTGTTTAATGTCAGTGTTATCTCTTCGCTTTTCCAGTATATGATAAGCCAAAATTGGAGCCGGTTATCCGAAAGCCTTCCTCTCCCGGGATTGGACAACCAGAACCTTCTATGGCGTGGCGAGAGGCCAGTGCACCTGTAACTGCCCCATCACCCCCTGTAGAAACAGAGCTTCCCTCTCCTGCCCCAGTGATGGTGGCGCCCATCCCTGCCCCTCGTCCTGTTGCCAGCCCCAACCCCATTGAGCAGCCCTCTGCAGTGGAGCCTGCTACTCCCACTCCCTCTGCAGCTGAGCCCAAGACCCTGCCTCCCACGACTCATTCCCAGACCCCAAACACAGTGGAGCCTCTTCCAGAAGCCGCACACACCCTGGCTGCTTCCCCCACCCCCACCCTAACCCCAAAAGCTTTGAATGGCCATGCTGACACTGGGGCTGAGCTGGACACCCAGGCCCAGGAGCCCTCCCCCCTAGATCCCTCCCCACCCCAGCCCCAGGCTTCAACCCTGGCCTCCAGAGAAGACTGTAGTGAGGCTGTGCCCAGTGAGGTGAGAGCAGAGATCCCCCCTGCTGTCATGGACTCTATCGCACCCATCGCTGTAGTGCCAGTCACTCTGACCTCCAAACCTGCGCCTGCTTTTCCAGCACCTCCCCCTGGCCTTCCACCACTAGTGCAGGCCACAGCGGAGGCCAGCAAGCCCGCCGACACTAAAGACGTCCCTCTCAAAGCAGAGACAGAGGCATTCATAACACCAGACAACAAGCCTGAACCACAGCTACAAGCCCTCTCCAGAAAGAGTCCCACTACAGGTATGTACATAACCATGGGTACAGATGACCGTGTGAATGTCACATGGATGCCTGTGTGTATACTATAAATAAACTGTTAAATGTTGCTGCTGGACACAACTAAGACTGTCCACAGTTATAGAATCTGTTTCAAATGGGATCAGTGCTGAGCTCATCACAGTGCTTACACTAACAGCTGGAGTTCATGATTATTCTGAGAGAAAGGCCACTATTTTCCGCTAGTAAAAGTATCTAGTCATAGATTTTTTAGTGGGTGCAATTTTGGGTAAATCGTTAGCCTATAGCTGACTTTAACATGTCTTTGCTGTTGTTTTTGCTGCAGGATGTCAGACTGCTCCTGATGCACCAAAGACCTGGAAGAAACCAAATGAAGAGAGTCCTGTTGGAGATGCCCAACAGAGGGAGACTGAGGTAAGCAACAACCCTTCTTATTCACTCACTGCGGGGGAACAGGAGGAGGAGATGGAGGAGGGGAAGCATAAACAGAGTAGACGGAGAAAAGGGAGAGGGAGAGAGATTATATGGGGAATAGTTCAAATGGAAAATGTTGCCACATGTGTGGCGGTGGAACACAGACATGAATGACTTGAAGTGGTGTTATCGTCAGAGTACGTTGGCAAGGAGTTATCCATCATGATCAGTGTTCCCAGCCGACTCTGTGAAGGCAGCTCTGTCCCTCTATCTCACCCCCTCTGCTTCCCCTCCCTCCCCCAGGAGGAGCTCAAGCCTTTGGAAGAGGCTGCTGGAGACCAGGCCCTGCCACCCGCCAGGAGCTGCAGCACCTCTCCCCCACCCTTAGCAGCGCCCTCAGCCCTGGAGGCAGAGGAGAGGCCCCCAGCCCCTGAGGAAAACGGGGAGGCTGAGCCCATGAGGAACGGAGCAGGACACACCTCGGAGACGGAGAGCAGTGACAGCGGGGCCACCCCTGGGGACAATGAGGGCTCCACAGGAGCACCCCCAGACCTCTTCCAGGAAGGTAGGGGGTGCTTATTATTCATTAGTGTCTCTCGCTTAGTTCTCACTATCAACAGTCATACAACCTTTGCACAGTATGAGATGAGCAGGGCTGTTTTCCTCACCTCTCTCTTGTTGTTTCCTCAGATCTGGAGACTAATGGGAAGCGTCAGTACAAACGAGACTTCCTGCTGGGCTTTCAGTTCATGGCTGCCTGTACACAGAAGCCAGACGGGCTGCCTCAGATCAGTGACGTTGTGCTGGACAAGGTGTGTGAAGACTGGGCTGAGCAGAGCTTCAACCTAGTGGTCTGAATGAGTTAGCTGTGAGCAAGGCCCTAAACCCCACAATAAATATTCAGGACTGTAAATGGATAGTGTAAGATGTTAGCAAAGTAAGTTGCTTTTGAAAAAAGCTCTGAAGTGAAAGGGTTATTTGAATGGAGTAGCCTGATTTGATCCCTTTAGTAAATACATGGCCCAATGTCTTTTTTTTTTTTATGTAGCTATTCATTATGAAATGATATGCTTCTGGTAAGTTCATCTCCCTCTGCTGCACTCTGACCGAGCCAATAGCGGCTAGCCCGTAGACATCCTGTTTTGATTAAAATCACATAGCTATTATGTCACACTTGGCAGTGTTGATAATTCAGCCCCAGAAAAGGAGCAATAGACTGGCAACGATTGATGTACAGTCCCTGGGAGTCATATTTTTCTCCCTGAGAAAATGTTCACTGGAGGAGAGTACTAAGGGAAGTCAACGACAGCTGAGAGCGCTGGAGTTGTTACCTCACAATGTTCCCTTCAGTCCTCCTTCCACATGTGGTTCTGACTTCACTCACTGCGCCAGTCACAAAATTAGTTAAACAGAATTTATCAAATGCATAGCTGATACACATAAAACAGCATACACAGTGAACTAAGACTAGGAACTAAGACTAGGATTGGGAATCCACCACCTCTCAGTGGGATGGAGCTGGGTCTGACCTCTCTCTTTCGCCCCATTGGTAGGCCCGATTCCAGCCCCTACCTCAGGCACTTCATGTAGATCTGAAAGGAGGTGATAGATCTACGCAATATGGTAGTACCCCCCTACCTTACCCTCTGATAGGCTTGGTAAAACTTTCACCATATTGATTATACCTATCGTCCTTTCAGATCTCCACAAGTGCTTAGGGAATCAGGGCTAGTAGGGTGTTGTTTCTGGACCAGGCCACAGCCACTGCTCTCCCCATATGGCTAGGCCCACAGTGTTAAAGGATCACTGCTCCCCCTGCTGGTCAGCTGTCTCACTGTCCATCGCTCTCTCTCTCCCTGTCTCTCTGCAGATAAACCAAAACAAGCTGCCAACCCGGGCGGTAGAGTCCAGGGTGATCTCCCGAGGCCCTGACTTCACACCGGCCTTTGCTGACTTTGGCAGACAGATGAGTGGAGGACGCGGCGGAGCTGCAGTGAGTCACGCTCACTCCCAGGCTCACGTAATTACTACCCTTCCACCCGACACAAACACCAATCTCTTTCTCAAATAATGTCTCTTCTTTTTGTTACTTCTCTCTCGCTCACTGACTCGCTCTCGCTCGCACACACACTCACAGAATATTACTTCTGGTATGGTAATGAACAACAACGTCGCTGGGCTGGTATCATAGTGAGATAAATTAATCATGGGGAATGATTTGCATCCCGTTTGTTTACTAGGGATTACTCATTTCCCAAAGTCATACTCATTCAAGGAAAGTTGTGAATTAGACTTCAGCACACAAGTCTTGGTGATGTGTGTGGTGTTGGTGGCGAGCTGTAGAAGTGACGTGTTGTTCTGTCTTCTCTCTCCTCCAGCAGATGATGAACATGGGGAGTGGTGCCCGGCGGCCCCCGCCCAGGAAGATTATCCTGAACGTGTCGGCGAATGAAGAGGTGCAACTGAAGAAGGCTGAGAATGCCTGGAAACCAGGCATGAAGAGGGCGGGGCCATCAGATGACCCTGAGGTCATTACAACACAGGTAGGAGGAGCCAAACCTTTCATCTGACACCCAGACACACCTACACAGTCAAATCAAAAACACACACCCTACTCAACCACAAGATGTTGAGTTTCTTCTGCAGTGACTCCACACAGGAAAGAAATATTGTGACCAAGGAGTTGTCAAGAGACCGAAGATCAAATGAAGTGAGTGAATTCTCACATCAATAAATGATGAGGATGTTGTTGCCGTGCCAGGAGCTCTTCCGGAAGGTGCGCAGTATCCTCAACAAACTGACGCCTCAGATGTTCAACCAGCTGATGAAGCAGGTGACGGACCTCACCATCGACACGGAGGAGCGCCTCAAGGGCGTCATCGACCTGGTCTTTGAGAAGGCCATCGACGAGCCCGGCTTCTCTGTGGCCTACGGGAACATGTGTCGTTGCCTCACCACGGTATGTTAAGCTCAGCTAACTATTGTTTAGACATGATTATCTGTGGTTCCTCTAAATGCTGCTAATCAACATAAAAATATAAACTGTACATGGGTCCTCTTAAGTCCCATAAACATTCAGCAAAATGTCCTTAAAGGTATATTTCTGCCCCCCTTTCACTCTTTCTAGACCTTATCTCTCGTTCAATTCTCAGTTTTTCTTTACTCTGCTCTTTCCCCTATATCTCTGTACCTCTAACCAAATAGCTTATTACCTCTGTTATTCTCCAGCTCAAAGTGCCCATGACGGACAAACCCGGAACCACAGTGAACTTCCGCAAACTGCTGCTCAACCGTTGTCAGAAAGAGTTTGAGCGGGACAAGGTGGATGACGTGGTGTTTGAAAGGAAACAGAAGGAACTCGACTCTGCACAGGTACCTAAACCCCCCCCACACACACACACACACACACACACACACACACACACACACACACACACACACACACACACACACTACCCAGATCACCAATCTGTCTGTCACCTTGTAGTAGGGGAATACAGAGCAGAGAATTGTATGAGACTGATGTATTGTGAAGAGTTAGTGGGGGCTCATTGTTAGCTGTTGCTAGTTACTTAGTTCTGACAATCTACTCTCCATTTCCTCTCTAGTCCAGTGATCAAGAGAGACTACGGTTAGAGCTGGAGGAGGCCAAGGACAAGGCCCGCCGGCGCTCCATAGGGAACATCAAGTTCATCGGAGAGCTGTTCAAGCTCAAGATGCTGACAGAGGCCATCATGCACGACTGCGTGGTCAAGCTGCTGAAGAACCATGACGAGGAATCGCTGGAGTGCCTTTGCAGGCTGCTCACCACCATCGGCAAGGACCTGGACTTTGAGAAGGCCAAGGTGAGCCATGGGGAGGGAGCTTAAATGACTTCCAGCTGGTCGTTTGAGGAAGCCCCTGAGGCCTGGGAGGACGTGGGTGAGGAGACATCTCACTGCTCCCTCGCGCCTGCTGTTGTCTGACCTGTTTTAACCTGCTCCTGGCCAAAGGAAAGACTCCTACACACGTACCAGTGTTCACCCTCTTTGGGCTCTACCAGAGTTTTAAGACTCTCTGTGGTCCTCATATTTACAAATGCTGTAATTGTGTATATCTGTCACATTTAACACTGAGACAGGAAATCACATTTAGTAGTCTGTGTTTTATAGGCTAAGAAAAAAGGCTTTTGTTGTACCTGCTCCCAAACTGCTCAGTTTAGTTTGAGGCAATACTATATCACACTGAATTGCAAAATGGAGTGGAATGAAATGACATGAGAGCGTCTGGCTGTCCACTGGAGTGAATAGTGAGAATTTTGTATTCATACATCACTTTGCAATGACCCTTCATCTCTCTCTTTCTTGTCATAGCCTCGCATGGATCAGTATTTCAATCAGATGGAGAAAATTGTTAAGGAGCGGAAGACATCGTCCCGGATACGGTTTATGCTGCAGGACGTGATAGACCTCCGATTGGTAAGTGTGTGTGTGTGTGCATACTCGAGCCTTGTGGTTGTGTGCTGTCTGTGCAGCTCAGCTCACCAGTGAGGGTTCTTTTTTTTTTTTATTACAACAAATAGGAGAAAACAAATTCTCATTTTCAGTTATTCACGCGGGCTCCCTGAGCAGACCAGTAATTCACTCTGAGGAAGAAAACAACAGACTGTAATCAGTTAGATTTGGGCATAGAATAAAAAATTCTGCATGTATAGCCATCAACAAAATACTGCTGTGCCATTGGGGCTCCTTGACTGTAGGCTAATTGTGTTGTACGCAGTTCAGTAATTAAAAACACCAGATTGTCTCTCTGAGGAAACTCATTTACATGTACATTTTAGTCATTTAGCAGACGCTCTTATCCAGAGCGACTTACAGTAGTGAATGCATACATTTCATTTCATGCATTTAAAAAAAAAATGTATTGGACTCCTTGCGTAAGTCTAACACTGCTCTTTCCAACAGCACAACTGGGTGTCCAGGAGAGCTGACCAGGGCCCTAAGACCATCGAGCAGATCCACAAAGAGGCCAAGATTGAGGAGCAGGAGGAGCAGAGGAAGGTGCACCAGCAGCTGCTATCCAAGGACACCAAGAGAAGGCCAGGTCAGCCAGGCCCCATGGGCTACATCCTCTAAGGCTTAGAACTACACTGGCATTCCCTCCCCATAGCCTGCAGCCGGAGACACTACAGTGGCCCACAGTGGTCAGAAAGTTCCCCTACTATCCCATCTGTCAACTCACCCCACAGTATTCTCTCAAACCTGGGGCACTATTTGATTTGTCTTTAATAAACCTGTTGACATGTCATCCCTCCTGTGTGTGTTTCCTCTGTCCTCCAGAGCAACAACAGCAGCAGAGAGAACAGCAAAGGGAGCAGCAGAGGGAGCAGCGTGTGCAACAGAGAGACGAGACCTGGAACACTGTGCCCATGACCAAGAACAGCAGGACAATCGACCCCGCCAAGATCCCCAAGATCTCCAAGGTCAGCCACTAAAGCACCTGTAGACCTCAACTTTTGACTGACTCGTTTGGCCGTTTTACCATGGAGGTTCACTGGGGTTTTAAGTGTACTCAATTTTAATTACAAAATGGCATCTGTCAATAATTTGTTTGGTTCCTTCAAGTCTGTAGAAGTTGGAAGACATGAGTTATGTTCTCATTGGTCTACAAGCACAAGTCTTTAAGGACAAATATTAACTTAACATTCAGATTTTACTGAGTTATAGTTCATATAAGGAAATCAGTCAATTGAAATAAATTCATTAGGCCTTAATCTATGGATTTAATCTATGGATTTCACATCACCCACTGGGGAGCCAGGCCCACCCTTGTGCGTATGGAAAATGTATAGTATATTTTATTTCAGCTCAGTACAGTAGATGAAACTACTGTGTTGTAATGTATATACTGCATTAGGCATCTCATCACGTACAAGATTCCTGTGGTTCTTCATCCCTGTCCTCAAATGATACTGATAGTCCCATCCCTACCTCTTCAAAGAGTATTTTAAATACCCCCCCCCCCCACACACACACACACACACACACACACACACACACACACACACACACACACACACACACACACAAAAAAAAAGCCTAACACTCCCATTTGACTTTTTTTTTGGGGGGGGGGATAAATTTGCTTCCTATGACTGTGATATGTGGTTGTCTCACCTAGCTATCTTAAGATGAATGCACTAACTGTAAGTCACTCTGGATAAGAGCTTCTGCTAAATGACTAAAATGTAAATGTAGTGGTGAAATGATATGGGTCCAAATGCCAGATAGTTGGGGTACAAGCACACCCAGCCTTGCATATTGGAGCATGGCTCCCCATGCCATACATAGCTGCTATGAACCCACATCTGTGTGTCAATACCAATGATGTATTAGGCAGCTCTCCATTCTCCTCAGAGACTGTTGGTCATTATAGCATTGTAGGCCCAGATCACATGATATGAGTATTGGAAGGTGAACTGTTTCTGTCTGTTATCATCCTGTTTAGCCTCAGATGGATGAGAAGATCCAACTAGGACCACGAGCCTCACTCAACTGGATGAAGGGCAGCAGCGGAGGGGCCAAGGCCAGTGACTCCGGTGAGGAGACATTAGGGCTGGGCGAGATATAGAATATTTTTTTGTTTGTTTTAGCGCGATATTCCAAATGCCTGTATCGCAATAATCCCGTTTATTATTATTTTTCTTGTTTTTATGAGCACTTCTGTACTGTACATCCTGTTCTCATGTTGTCTTTTGGTCTCGTCTCATTCGCTCGTTCTGCTGTGACTGTGCACCTTCCCATTTATGCACACTAAGCCCTGCCACTCACAACAACATAGATGGAAAATAACTGTTTCCTCTCTGACAACAGGCAGTTTCAACTCGCAATTTGCATTTGAGGTTTGGTCCAACAGAATCGGTCATATGGACTCAAACACATTAAGACATTATTTAACTGTAATAAATGAGAACTTAACCTTTCTGACGATACTTGAATTCATTAGATTATTGCTGACTGTTTGAAATGCAGTGTATTTTATAATGATAGTGATGTGACATTTTTGGCCGATACAATAACCGATATTTAACATTTTTGCGGCCTTTAAGCATTCTAGTACAGGTAAATAGTTAACACACACACATGGACGCAGCGGTCTAAGGCACTGCATCTCAGTGCAAGAGGCGTCACTACAGTCCCTGGTTTGAATCCAGGCTGTATCACATCCGGCCGTGAATGAGAGAATTTGTTCTTAATTGACTTGCCTAGTTAAATAAATGTTACACACACACACACCACACTGACCAAAAGGTTATTTTGTTGGCATTTACGTATGTCCCCATTACCAGTAAAACATAATCTACACCTATTTCTTTCACTTGCTGTGCTGTTTCATTGTTCAGTCGTTTCATTCTCAACCAGGATTTCTATGGTACTCCGTTTGGGTCTTTGAGTGTCAATAATGATACACGTCAAATAACACTTTGTTGACCAAGCAGGACCTGAGTATGACTGCACGTCACATAATAATTTAACGCATTCATACATTTTTTACATAGTTATTACACATTGATTACACTATCACTCGTATTTCATATGTCACAACAATTCATTGATACGTATGCTATGATGCTGGTAAAGTTGTCTTGCGCACCTAGTGCTGGTCATAAAAAAGAAAAGCTAGCTTAGCTCATGGATGCAAACATTGTTCTTCCCCAAAAACATAAGCAAAACAACATCTGTTTCAGTAGCTATAGTTAGCTAGCTATAACATATCTTGGTTATTGAGTAGACTGATCCCCAATCCTTAGGTAAAGCTGTACAGTGCAATATGAATGTCAATACAAACACTAGGCTGACTGGGGAGGTGATTTCACACAGTCACAGTGCCACGATAAGAGCTAGAATGCTAATATTTGCGTAAACTCTAAACAGTTGTGTTCTGTGGGTGTCACTGAGTAGACTGATACTAGAGGTCGACCGATTAATCGGAATGGCCGATTAATTAGGGCCGATTTCAAGTTTTCATAACAATCGTAAATCGGTATTTTTGGACGCCGATTTGGCCGATTTGTACACCTTTATTTAACTAGGCAAGTCAGTTAAGAACACATTCTTATTTTCAATGATGGCCTAGGAACGGTGGGTTAACTGCCTTGTTCAGGGGCAGAATGACAGATTTTTACCTTGTCAGCTCGGGGATTCAATCTTGCAACCTTACGGTTAACTAGTCCAACGCTTTTTTTTTAAAGCAAACTTAACATGTGTAAATATTTGTATGAACATAAGATTCAACAACTGACACACAAACTGACAAGTTCCACAGACATGTTACAATGTGTCCATGAACAAAGGGGGGTTCAAAATCAAAAGTAAGTCAGTATCTGGTGTGGCCACCAGCTGCATTAAGTACTGCAGTGCATCTCCTCCTCACCAGATTTGCCAGTTCTTGCTGTGAGATGTTACCCCACTCAGCCACCACGACACCTGCAAGTTGACGGACATTTCTGGGGAGAATTGCCCTAGCCCTCACCCTCCGATCCAAAAGGTCCCAGGCGTGCTCAATGAGATTGATATCCGGACTCTTCGCTGGCCATGGCAGAACACGGACATTCCTGTCTTGCAGCAAATCACGCACAGAACGAGCAGTATGGCTGGTGGCATTGTCATGCTGGAGGGTCATGTCAGGATGAGCCTGCAGGAAGGGTACCACATGAGGGAGGAGGATGTCTTCCCTGTAACGCACAGCGTTGAGATTGCCTGCAATGACAACAAGCTCAGTCCGATGATGCTGTAACACACCGCCCCAGACCGTGACGGACCCTCCACCTCCAAATCGATCCCGCTCCAGAGTACAGGCCTCGTTGTAACGCTCATTCCTTCGACGATAAACGCGAATCCGACCATCACCCCTGGTGAGACAAAACCGCGACTCGTCAGTGAAGAGCACTTTTTTCCAGTCCTGTCTGGTCCAGCGATGGTGGGTTTGTGCCCATAGGCGACGTTGTAGGTGGAACTTCGATAACGAGGAAATACTCAGAGAATACATCCACTTTTTGTACCGAGTGCCTCTTGCATTTGTGTAGATATTTGTTTGGGTCGTCCTGTGTGACGCACTGTCATCTTCGATATGTGGCTGCAGCTACGTTGCTTAAAATGGAATATTTCCTGCAAAGATGTCGGAAAATGTGAGATGTTCAGCAGCTAAAATTGCAAGGGAACTCCTCACTCGGTGCAAAAAAGTGGATTTGATACTTTTCTGAATATTCTCTGGTTTTTGGAGTTCCACCTGCAACTAGTAACAGGAGTTTTTAAGACACCGCCAAGTAAAGGTCGGTTGAATGTTGTACTGTGTTGTCTGTACCACCTGCTCGACCTCAGACGCAAGCTATAGCTTTAGATATGCCACAGAGGTTCAAGCCTGCTTGGCTAACCGTCACACACACACACACTGGTGATGCAGGTGAACTAGTTATACTTGTGTCCTGGTTGAAATGTAATTTCTGCTGCTTCATTTTGTCTCCTATCAGAATTATCCCGGTCTGGTGGTGGTGGTGGTGCCAGTTTAAACCGGTACTCTGCACTCCAGTCCACCCAATCTCATCAAACCACCCCACCGGCACAGAACCTAGAGTATGACACTAGAAAGACCTTGGGCAGGTAAGGATCACATTTTGAAAGTTGTGTATTATGGATTTGGTCTCAAACTCTGAACGTCCCATTTCAGGTCAAAACATTATCTTGTTTGTTTGTGTGTGTGTGTGTGTGTTCTCCTCCCAGTCGAAGCAGTGCAAGGAGAGAGCGAAGTGAGAAGCCCCTGAGCCCAGCTCCGTCGAGGCCCGGTTCCTTCGTCCGAGGCGGGAGTGCCAAGGAGCTTCTGGAGAGCCCGGCCCTAAGCCCTGAGGAGCCCCGCAGAGAGCTGGAGAGCCCCAGGAGGCCCAGCGTAAGCGAGGACAAGACTGAGCCAGAGCGCAGCAGTGCCAGGGAGCCTGGTGAGGGAACAGGAGGACAGTTCTAGACTGACTAAACATACGGAGTCAGTGGACACTCACTCGCACACTCTATAAGGGGAGCACTCTTGTAACGGTGTTCTTTCCCCTACAGTGAAAGCAGAGCCTGTGGTGGCCCAGTCTCCAGAGAGACCTGCCCTCTCTGAGGAGGAGATGGAGAGGAAGTCCAGAGCTATCATTGACGAGTTCTTGCACATCAACGATTATAAGGTGCAATCGTTTAATAATGCTATTATATTGCATACTGTATGTGAATGCCTTTGTGTTTTACTCTCAAAAGGAAGTTTGTTTTACAAAGATATGTGTTTGTTGTATTCTCTGTAGGAGGCTGTGCAGTGTGTGGATGAGCTGGACATGTCCTCTCAGCTCCATGTGTTTGTGCGTGTGGGGGTGGAGTCCACTCTGGAGCGCAGTCAGATCACACGGGACCACATGGGCAAGCTCCTCTTCCAGTTGGTGCAGCAGGACATCCTGGCCAAGCCCCAGTTCTTCAAAGGGTCAGCCTGCCTACATATCCATCTGCTCTCATTCAACATGTGTCATCTAACAACTGTGCTGTATCTAAAATGGCCGTCTCATCAGATTATCTTTCCCAGGTTTGCTGACACCCTTGAGCTGGCGGATGACATGGCCATTGACATTCCCCATATCTGGCTGTATCTGGCCGAGCTGCTCAGCCCTGTGCTGAGAGACAGGGGCTTCTCTATGAGAGAGCTCTTTAGGTAACACCGCTACTCTACAGCACCACAATATTGTATTGTTATCTCCCTGTAAAGTTATGGAGATCAAGAGGGGGTTACTATTGCATCAACAGAGCTTATCAGATCAGTCCACATGCAACCCACATTTATTAAGATCTCACAGTCTGCAGGATGACAAATGTACTCCATTTCGTTGCCTCTGTCAAATATTACTGACTGTGGCTATCTCAGTTCACTCATTATGGAGTGTTGATGTTGGCTCTCACACCTCCATTCCCTGCTGTGGCTTTCTGTAAACTGAGATATGAAGAAAAACAGTTGGGCGGGATGGAACCGCTGGAGACATCTAATCGTTTTCACTGTTTGTCCACAGTGAATTAAGCAAACCTTTACTTCCTGTGGGAAGAGCTGGGATCTTATTTTCTGAAATACTGCACATACTATGCAAACAAATGGTAAGTGACATTTTGTCGGTTTTACTCCTAGTTTACTCCTAGCCCCTTTACCGCTTTCAAACAACATTTCCCTCACAGAGAACAGTTAACATAGCTGTCAGATATTTTTGCATAGCTTTTGTGTAATTTAGACGAGCGGTGTAAACGAGTCGGGTGAGAGTGCGTTATAGTGCATATCAAGTAAACAAGTCAACAAACTATTGGATGCCAGGTTTCTGACATGTTATCCTGTCTGTCTCCTACACAGAGCCATAGGAAAGTGGGCACCTTGTGGAGAGAGTCGGGCCTTAGCTGGAGTGACTTCTTGCCAGAGGGAGAGGATGGCCAGGATTTCATCTCAGAGCAGGTTAGTGAGATAAACCCTCTGTATTACGGCATGGAGGCATCCCAACAGAAACAGGTTCACAGCAACCTAACCCTCTTCATTTCCCCTCCTCTCCATGTCCTCCTCCTGTCAGAAGCTCCAGTTCACCGAGGCGGACTGCTCCAGCCATGAGGCAGCCCTCGCCACGACGGCACTGTCCCTTGTGGTGCTCAACCAGCAGCTAGAGAGACTGCTGCTGGAGGACATGGCCAGTGATGAGCAGATCTTTGACTGGGTAGAGGTACGGACTGTAGTATTACGCCCGCCACACAGCTCAGCACAGCCACATTTGACTTCATGTCATACGCATGTTGTGTTTATACATGCATAGTGTTGCATATTTCAAGTGAAGTGTCACAGATGCAGGCAGTGATATCGAGAAGCTTTCACCTCTGTCTAAGCGGAACTCCTTTGTGCTCCTCTGTTATCATCCACATCCCAGGCAAATCTAGATGAATCTCAGATGAGCTCCTCTCCGTTCCTGAGAGCTCTAATGACAGCTGTGTGTAAGGCAGCGGTGAAAGGTAAGCTCTCCATTCCTTTATCTAGCAACAGATCACTGTTGTTTTTTATATATTATATAGCTAGAGGAACTCACAACCATTCTTTCCATCTTTTGTTTCTTGTGTAGATGAAAGTGCTTCCTGTCGAGTGGACGTAGCCATCATTCAGAGGAGATTGCCCGTATTACTCAAGTACCTTAACTCAGACACTGAGCGACAGCTTCAAGCACTTTATGCACTGCAGGCGCTGATAGTCACTTTGGATCAGCCTCCTAGTAAGTAGCATCCCAATCAGACCCTTCAACCTCAATATTCACTATAAAGATATAAGCACAGTTCTGTCTCCTGCCCTGCATTTTACTTGACAGCAGACATCCTTTCATGGTTTTATCTCATGCAGCCATTGCTATTATATAAACAAAGTGTATTCATTAACCTACATGCATATCTATACCCTCACACACACTGAAAACGGAGACTAATTTCAGCAATGGGATTTGATGGTTATAGCACTTTTCCCCTCTTGTCTCTCTTTCTCCAGACCTGCTCCGGATGTTCTTTGATTGTCTGTATGATGAGGACGTCATCTCGGAGGACGCTTTTTACAAGTGGGAGACCAGCAAAGATCCAGCAGAGGAGCTGGGCAAGGGTGTGGCTCTCAAGTCTGTAACGGCTTTCTTCACCTGGCTGAGGGAAGCCGAGGAGGAGTCAGAGGATAATTGACAAGGGAGCAGGCGGCCGCTGCAAGCCCCCAGGACAAGAGGCCAGCTGTTGCTACATAGAATAACTGCATCTTCATAGCAAAACAAACAGACAAACCTACAAAATGCGCGCGGGCAGGACGACATGTTTACGGCTGGAATTTTTTTCTGCGGTACGGTTCTAAGACCATTTTGAGTTTGAATTCCAACGGCTGAAGCACTAAATACCTGTGTTATACATAGAAAATATTTTTGTTTTAAATTTTAACTTTTCTTTTGTTACTTTTTAAGAAGAGACTTAAAGATACATAGGTTCCGGACTCGTTAATTTATTATTTTTTTAAAGGACTGCAAATATGGAAGTTTATTTAACATTTGCAGATGCTCATAATGAGGAAAACATTGATGACAAATAGAAATAACAATATCATTAATTATAATAACAATAATAATAATTGTGAAATAAATAGCCTCCCTGGATTCCATGTTGTTTGGTTGAAAACAGGGTAAAAAGTTATTTTGGGATGAAGGGGAAGGCAGAGAAAGGGTGGATGCACAGAGACAATTTACATTGTAAGACATCAGAGGTTAAAGGTTACCAGTAAATAACCACAGGAAGTGCACTCTGTGATATGTACATAAACTTCCCAAGAGGAAGAGCTGCATTCAAGAAGCAATGCAAATCAGTCCACAAAATAACATTTAAATGAACGTGAATAAACAACAATGAACAATGGATAAAATGCAAGATTAAAAAGAAAATGCCAAGGTTGCTGAACATGAAGTGCTTGTAATACTTAAGACCTACCGAGCAAATTAAAAGCTTGTAAATACATTAAAGACAAAAAAGGTATTTAAAAAATATTGCAAATGCAATGGTGATTTTGTGGAGTGTGATGTCTGCACTGCAATGTGAAGATTTGTTACTGTGTTTTAACCATGGCTGGAGATAAGTCTGAAAGTGAATTATGTGTTGAAAGTGTGGCAGTGTCAAGCATTTATCTCTAAAATGAGGCTACAGTATAAGGATTCTGAAAGATATTGAGTAACTCTTGTAGGACAATGGAAGTTAACTAGAACAATTATTTTATAATAAATACAAATAATTTGAGTCAACTTCCATTGTATTCCAAGAGTTGCCGGTTTGTACCTTTTTATTAATGCGTCTTGGTTGAAAAGTTAAGTATCGACAGTACCTTTAACCTCCACAGGAATTGACCCTACATCTTATGTTTGCCCGAGCGGTGGGTGTAACGAACTAGCTGAGCCTGATGCGGCATGAATGATGTAGGACAAGTCATATCTTGCATGTCTTAAATTGCCTTAGGATGTTTGCCAGAATTCCTATGTAATGCTCTTGTATCTATGACTTGTGATTCAGGTGTAGAGTCAATGAAGTGACAGTCAACTGTAGTGGATGAGCACATACAGCCTGCAGAAATGTAAGAGGGTAAAAGAGCCTGTATCACACCATTCTTTGATCACATTTCAGACAATTTCACCTTCTGACAGACCGGAAACCAGTATGGTATTGGTAGACAGTAGTCTACAGTGGCTTGCTTCTGCAAGACAAAGGTTGGTGACTGGTAAACATATCTGGGAGCGCCATATCCCAGATACTATACTGCAGCATTTCAATTAGAATTGCTACGTTGTCACTTTCAGGAGTTCAAAAGAATGTTCAACATTTGGCATCCTGTGGGATCCGGTTCAGCACACCGCAGTGCAAAATCACTGGTTTAAAAATCATCTTGCATCCCAACTAACTGTTACGTTAATGTTTTAAGTATCCCTATATTCTGTTATTACGGTGCTAGTGATTAGTACGCCTGCGCGGAAGTCTGCTGATGGACCTGGTTGGAGTGCAATGGCAACCGTGTACTGTGGAAATACGGTTTAGTAAACGTTGTTAAACTGGAACCTAGTCGGTGTCATTTTAAGTTAACGTTGGTAGCAGAAGATGGCAAATAACTACAATGTGCCACCTCGCTTCGACGAGGAGAGGTCGTATGAAAATTGGAAAAATGAACTTGGAAACTGGACACTGGTTACTTACTAATCTGGACGAGAAAAAGCAAGCACTTGTGGTATTATCGCTCGAGGAATAATACCACCGCAAGTGGTATTATGCCTCTGAGGATTTGAACAAGGATGATGGTATGGGAACTTTGATCAGAGCACTGGTTTCTGTCTTTCTTAAAGAAGAGAAAGACGGTGCCTACGAGGCATATTCAAGCTGACAGTCCCTAGAGACATTTCTGTTGCGTTGACGGACTACATAATTGATTTCGAACAGCGGTACAATAGGATGCGCAAGTACGACATGGTTCTCCTGGATGCAGCTTTCAAGTTGCTAGATACTGCCTGTCTGGATGGTAGGGAGATAAGCCCTGCTTGTACTGTGCTGACTTGAGTCAATGAATTCGGCACTAAAAATACTTTGGTGAATTGTCGTCTCGCGCCAGTAACAGATGGAATGCAAGTGTGACGCATCAGAGAAAAGGCGCCAACAAGTCACGTTCTCAAGATAACCAGACGAGGGCGCCATTGCCCGCCACAAATCCACTGGACAGGTATGGATGGAGATCAAAATGTGCTATTTGTCAAAGCACTTACCATTGGGTTAAAGACTCCTCATAAAAATGAGCACGTTTAACTAACAGAGGAAAATGTAAACACAGAGAGAGCAGTGTAACATTACACTGCTTTCAAACATCTGCTTCTGAGATCTTTATAGTTGAATCCTTAGGATCTGCTGTGATCGATACTGCATGTACACACAGTGTGTGGCGCAAAATGCCTTGATGGCTATGTCAGAGTACAAAATATGATTGACACCAAGCAACAGCGCTTTCAAATTTGGAGATGGGAGAATCGTCTTTTCTACCAAGAGAGTCAAGATGCCAGCAAAAATTGGTCAGACTAAGTGTCACATTGAAACAGGTGGTCCCTACAGATGTCCCCTTACTATTAAGCAAAGCTTCCCTCAAGAAGGCTGTACTAGACATAAAAATGACAAGGCAGTGGTGTTTAAACAACCAGTGACCCTTGAACTTACTACCTCAGGTCACTATTGTGTAAACATTTTAGACAAGTACATCATACAGAGTCCATGTAAAAAATGAGATTCTTACAGACACAGCTCATGGAGATTCTAACAGTCACAAAGAACAGGAACACAGGAAAAGCTAGTATTGTTAAAAATTTACAAACAGTTTTGACATGCTACAGTTGACAGACTTCAGAAATTTCTCAGCTGGCTTCCAAGTACAATGAAACAGTGTCTAAATCTACACGAGCTAGGACCAAGTGTTTGGTACCTTCACATAATCAACCACTTCACACGCTTCAGTGCTGGAAGCATTTGTGAATACAAAGAAACCCAGTGAAATCGTCAAGCATTTCATTCATTCCTGGATAAGTGTGCATGTCCCGCCCCAGAAATTGTACAGTGACAATGGAGGAGAATTCAATAATAATTAAATAAGAGAAATGGCTGGAGAAATTACAACATGGATATAAAGACAACTGCTGCATACAGTCCATGGAGCAATGGACTTCTGGAGAGACACAATCGAACACTCACAGAGATTATGCTGAAAGTGAAGCAAGACAAGTGAAGCAAGACAATGTGACTGGAAAACAGCCCTAGAGTGGGCTTTGATGGCAAAAAAAACCTCAATGCACAATGTTCATGGCTACAGCCCATACCAACTCGTTTTTCGGGCAGAACCCTAATTTTCCCTCTGTACTTGTTGACAAGATTTGATTTGAGATGCAGCAAGAAAAGCATTCACAGAAGCTGAGTGTTCAGAGAGAATTCGCAAGGCACTGCGTAAACAGCTTTGACCCACCGATGAGAAGTACGAGGCTGGAAACAAAGTCTACTACAAACGAGTTGACTGTCAAGAGTGGAAAGGAGTAGACATTGGCCAAGATGGTGTGGTGATATTTGTGAGGCACCATTGTCAGGGTGCAACACTCACGATGGGTGAAAGTAAATGATCAAAAAAGATGGAGCGGCTGTTGCTGAGAATCAGCCTCTGACTACAAATTACAAAAAGGACACATTAACAGACACAAACCTACCAGATGTGCATCCAGTGATATGGACACTGAAACGGACACAAGAAATGGAGTAGAAACAAGTAATACTGTTGAGGGTTCAAATGAGGAAAACGTTCAACAGCCACATGTGTTAAGACAACATGGTTGTTCCAATATGAAAACTGGACAAACCATTAAATACATGGACAGAGAAACTGGTATTCCACACACAGCAACCGTCATTGGACGAGCAGGAAAAGAGAAAGGAAATCACCAGAAGTGGTACAACTTGCAGTACTCTGAACCAGCTACACGTTCTGATACAACAGGGTCAGCTGACCTGTCACTTGTAGATCATCTCAAAATTGAACCAATGGAAAATCGAGAAACACAGAATGACATTCAAAATGATGTACTTGAAACAAAGTATCTGTCATTTGACTCAGCTAAACTAGATGAGCTCAGTAATTGGAGGAAAAATTGAATGTTTGAGGAAGTCAAAGAGATTGGCCAAAAATGTGTCTCAACAAGGTCGGAGTGTACCCTTAAATAATCCTTAACTGGTATAGTGCCAAAAACACTTCTAGTGGCTAGAGGTTTTGAGGAGCTGGCTGCTAAAGAACTCCCAAAAGACTCACCGACATGCGCCTCAGAGTCACTCAGATTGCTGCTTACCGTGACCTGCCATAAAAAATGGAAACTTCATTCCATGGACCTCATCTGTATTTTTACAGGGAACAGAGCTGTCAAGGGACATTCACATCTGACCTCTGCCTGCAGCTAAAACCATTTGTCTTCAGTGATGCTTCCCTAGGGAACCTTACAGATGGAGGCACACAAGGTGGACATCTAATCGTGTTAATGGGTGAAGGAAGATTCTCACCTATCTATTAGCAGTCAAAAAGGATCAGAAGTGTTGTCCGAAGCACACTTGCTGGAGAAACCCTTGCTATTGCGGATGGAATTGACAATGCCATCTTTCTAGCAACTCTGTTCTCAGAGCTTACCACTGGTGAGACAAAACGGCACATTCTACCTATAGTTTGTGTCACTGACAACTACTCCTTCGTTGATGCTGTCAAGTCAACCAAGTCTGTCACAGAGCAAAGACTTCGTCTTGAGATTAGTAGCGTCAAGAAATTTTTTCAAGCACAGAAAATCCAGACGATTCTGTGGTCGGCCACAAAGGAACAGCTTTCTTGACTGTCTGTCTAAAAAGGGAGTATCCGGTCTTGTGCTCCTAAAGGCACTCGGTAATGGAATGTGGCAGCTTGAGTAATACAAATAAAAACTTTGTCACACATCCCATTTGTAATGGGCAACTTAAATAATACTTTGGACATTGAATTATTTTGTTTTATTTGTCTTTGAAGAAAAGTGGGAGATTCATTTAGTTAATGTTTTAAGTATCCCTGCTATCAATCTAATAGTATGCCTACGCTGAAGTCTCTCTGTTGATGGACCTGGCCTGAGTGCAATGACAACTATGTACTGTGGAAATACGGTTTAGTAAACGTTGTTAAACTGGAACCTAGTCGTTGTGTCATTTTAAGTAGTTCCAGTAGGTCATCTTGTTTCATGCCGTTGGGTTTTGTCATGCTAAACAAATAGTTTGATCTCACAATACCTGGAGAAGTGTTTCATGTCTCAGGAAGCATGTATTGCTTGGGTAAAGTTAAACATTCTAGCAGGTACCAAAATGTATGTAAGTTGCTGTCTCCAGTTCGGGGCGTGACACCGTCACCAATCGGTTACAGACTCTAGTCCAAGGAGTATCCACAAGTTACACTGGAGGGAACGCAAGTATTGCAGTGCAAGGGGATCGATCAGAGCAAAATCCTTAATAGATTCACTGACCTTGATCACATTCAGTTATGAGGAGTTATTTTGGATGTAAGGTGACTTGTAGATCAGGACGATCCCTCAAATGCTCTGGTTTCATTTCAGGTTGTCTTCATTGCAATTGAGCTGCACATCAGAGGATTCTTAGCGATGTATAATATTGATGTGGTTCCTGATTGTGATGCACCGATATTACATTTTTGGCCAATACCGATATCCGCTATTTTCCTTGCCAAAAAAACGATACCGATATTTAACATTTTAGTGACTTTTTTTAAGCATTCTAGTACAGTTAAATAGTTAACACCCACACATGGATACAGCGGTCTAAGGCACCCTCATGTCAGTGCAAGAGGCATCACTACAGTCCCTGGTTCGAATCCAGGCTGTATCACATCCGGTCGCGATTGGGAGTCCTATAGGGCAGTGCACAATTTGCCCAGCTTCGTCCAGGGTAGGCCGTCATTGTAAGTAAGAATTTGTTCTTTACTGACTTGCCTAGTTAAATAAAGGTCACACACACTGACCAAAAAGTTATTTTGTTGGCATTTACGTATGGCCCCATTACCAGTAAAACATAATCTAAACCTGTTTCTTTCATTTACGTATGGCCCCATTACCAGTAAAACATAATCTAAACCTATTTCTTTCATTTACGTATGGCCCCATTACCAGTAAAACATAATCTAAACCTATTTCTTTCATTTACGTATGGCCCCATTACCAGTAAAACATAATCTAAACCTATTTCTTTCATTTACGTATGGCCCCATTACCAGTAAAACATAATCTAAACCTGTTTCTTTCATTTACGTATGGCCCCATTACCAGTAAAACATAATCTAAACCTGTTTCTTTCATTTACGTATGGCCCCATTACCAGTAAAACATAATCTAAACCTATTTCTTTCATTTACGTATGGCCCCATTACCAGTAAAACATAATCTAAACCTGTTTCTTTCATTTACGTATGGCCCCATTACCAGTAAAACATAATCTAAACCTATTTCTTTCATTTACGTATGGCCCCATTACCAGTAAAACATAATCTAAACCTGTTTCTTTCATTTACGTATGGCCCCATTACCAGTAAAACATAATCTAAACCTGTTTCTTTCATTTACGTATGGCCCCATTACCAGTAAAACATAATCTAAACCTGTTTCTTTCATTTACGTATGGCCCCATTACCAGTAAAACATAATCTAAACCTATTTCTTTCACTTGCTGTGCTGTTTCGTTGTTTCATTCTGAACCAGGATTGCGTCATACATGTCAAGCGGTGAAGTTTCAGCTCTATCTGTCCGTGGCCTCTTCCTCGGTGCGCACTGTCACTGTGTCCGTTTCCATCTTGTCCAGCTGTGTATGTAACATTTCACGTAAACCCTGTTTCTTGTCTGCATCAAAGTAGCGGTCCTTGTACATAGCATCGAGCATGGTGGCGACAGTAAGGAGAGAATGCCACCGAATCGCTTGTTCACAGCCTGTGTGGGCAGTTTTGTTGTCGGGGCAAACTGTTGTCAAGGGCAACTGTTTCATTCGCCAATGTGGGCCAGTAAAAACATCCACCTCGTCGGGAAAAGGGGCCATCTTCACTCCATATAAACTAGTCAGCACTTACGCCACACACTAGCTGCTAGCTAACTGGTTAGCTTAGCATTGACGAAGTCAGAATGGGCATGCACACTCCATTGTTATGTGACAGAATCGATGGCTTTAGAATTAGAATACGAATACTACACTGAACAAAAATATAAATGCACCATGTAAAGTGTTTGTCCCATGTTCCATGAGCTGAAAAAGAAGATTCCAGAAATGTTCCATAGGCACATAAAGCTTCTCAAATTTTGTGCATATTTGTTGACATCCCTGCCAGTTTTGTTGAGCTGGTGTTTCAATACCATGACAGAGGGTATCACGTCTGCTGCAGGCGCAGTTGATGATCTTATTTCTAGAGTCAGTTGTTCAAATGGAGCTAGGTAGTGTGTTCATGTTTCAAACTTGTTCTCAAATAGCAGCAGCGGTATGACAACCAACATATTCATGAGCATGCAATATGACTTTCCTCAGTACGAAATCCTTGACGACCCACTGTGCTGTCAGACTCAGCATGCTCATGGGGTTGATATTGCTGGTCCAAATGTGATGCTATCACTTTGTAACTCCGGTAGGGCAAAATCTGAAAAATAGTACCCCCCCCCTCAAAAAAAAGTGTACCAGTGCTCGACCAGTTGACGAAAGCCAACATCACCCACGACAGAGAACGGTTGATTGTGAAGGGCAATGAATTACATTATCTTGGCGTTAATGGATTTCACCTTTGAGTTGTCTCGCTGAAATGTCCTTACTCTTTCAAATGACTGCTCGACTTGTTGACTGCTCGATCCATACAGCAGATATTATGGGCTAGGTTAGGAATGCTGTGTTGCACGTGCAGCGCAAAATTTTACGTGGCATCATTACGTCATGTACCTACGTTATATGCAAAGATGTTCTCATCTATCTGTGTTATATAGGTATGCACGTCAGCTTTGACATCGGTGTTGCACATCAGCGTTAAACTAGACATCAGGCTGATACCGATGTTGGCATTTTTAGCTAATATCTCCCATTTCTGATATGTTCACCGATATATCGTGCATCCCTAGTTCCTGAGATGTTAGACACTTCTCCAGGCCTTTTGAGATCTGCTCATCTGTACAGTGTGACTGCAATGATGACTACCTGGAACATTTGTGGATGCTTTGCAGATCCACAAGTGGTGTTCCAGGTTGTCTTTTTTTATTTAGTTTTTATTTTTTTACAGATAATCTAATTTAATGCCTGGAGAAGTGTGTAACATCTTATCAACAATATAGCAATCTTCTGAGTTGCAGAGTGCCACTGCTAAATGCCTTAAATGCCACCTCACATTTGAGTTCCAAGTAATCTTGTTTTGTGTTCACTTGTAGAAGCTTGCTATAGCGTTTCAATGTCATTCCTGATGGGTCTCGTTCCCCTGCTCTGATGTTGCATACATCAACCAATTCTGCATGCCACGTCATCGACTGACAGATTGCTATAACATATGTGGTTAAGGTGAAAACACACTGGTAAGAATGGGTGCGTTCAAGTAGATCACTTTTGTCAAGTCAGGGCCCATCTTTGCTTTTTCAAATTGTCCGACTTGCGCCTATGTCGACTGCATGAACTTTACAAAATCATGTGATCGAAGGTCATGAAGTTTTGACTGCAGTCAACTGCAAGTTTCTGCAATTGCGCTTTGCCAACTTCATCCTGCAGCCATCGCCTGCATTGTGGGAGGCTCTGTTGTCACCCAATCATATGGTGTTTTTGTTTGACCCACTGGAACATTACTGAAACAGGAACCAACTTTGCTGGGATTCATATATAGCAGGCTAGTGGATAAAAACAAATGGATGTGATATTTGAGGCTCTCTCGTTCATTGATTTTACAATGTACACACAGGATTTCAGTTTGAGAGTTAATGATATTGGGGTTGGAAACCCCATCCCCAAAAAGTTAAACAACACTGCCATGTTGATCTAAACCTTGCTGTTGGAAAACCACAGTTAGCGTCCGACTTTCGGCTGTCGAAGTTGCACCTACCTCCCCTGACTTCAATCCTCGACTTTCGTCTACAGTTGGTTGCTTTAGCCTTAGCACTCAAATGCGCTCAATGCCTGTTGTGTTTTTCACAACCCCCGCCGGTACCGTTTGACATGACTACTGTCTACCTACCGAACATTCTGGCCGATTCTACTCGTAGAATGTTTTGGCCCACTCGGTTGTCAGTAGAGATTAGCCAATCAGAGAGCACAGACCTCTGCAAAAAGGGAGCAATTTTTTTTATTTTTTAAATAGGGCCTTTTCACGGTGTTCAACTACTTAAAAGCATATTCATTAGTTAATAAAAATGGGCTTCGTCTATAGAAATAGGTCCTGCCTCTCGCTAAATGGTAGAAAGCAGATTATTCAGTCGACATTCCTATTGGTCCTATGGCAACCATCTACAGTACATTCCGAAAGTATTCAGACCCCTTGACTTTTTCCACATTTTGTTACATTACAGCCTTATTCTAAAATTGATTAAATAGCTTTTTTTCCCTCATCAATCTACACACAGTACCCCATAATGACAGTGAAAACATATTTTTTGAAATGGTCATTTTATTAAAAATAAAGATACCTTATTTACACAAGTATTCAGACCCTTTGCTATGAGACTCAAAATTGAGCTCCGGTGCATCCTGTTTCCATCGATCATTGTTTCTACAACTTGATTGGAGTCCACCTATGGTAAATTCAATTGTTGGGACGTGATTTGGAAAGGCACATACCTTTCTATATAAGATTCCACAGTTGACAGTGCATGTCAGAGAAAAAACCAAGCCATGAGGTCGAAGGAATTGTCCGTAGAGCTCTGAGACAGGATTGTGTCGAGCCACAGATCTGGGGAAGGGTACCAAAAAATGTCTGCAGCATTGAAGGCCCCCAAGAACACAGTGGCCTCCATTCTTAAATGGAAGAAGTTTGGAACCACCGAGACTCTTACTAGAGCTGGCCAAACTGAGCAATCAGGGGAGAAGGGCATTGGTGAGAGAGGTGACCAAGAAACCGATGGTCACTCTGACAGAGCTCCAGAGTTCCTCTGTATAGATGGGATAACCTTCCAGAAGGACAACCATCTCTGCAGCACTCCACCAATCCGGCCTTAATGGTAGAGTGGCCAGACGGAAGCCACTCCTCAGTAAAAGGCACATAACAGCCCGCTTGGAGTTTTCCAAAAGGCACTTAAAGACTTTCAGACCATGAGAAACAAGATGCTCTGGTCTGATGAAACCAAGATTGAACTCTTTGGCCTGATTGCCAAGTGTCACATCTGGAGGAAACCTGGCACACTACGGTGAAGCATGGTGGTGGCAGCATCATGCTGTGGGGATTTTAAAAAAGGGGAAGATGAACGGCGCAAAGTATAGAGAGATTCTTGATGAAAACCTGCTCCTGCGCACTCAGGACCTCAGACTGGTTCACCTTCCAACAGGAAAACGACCCTAAGCACATAGCCAAGACAATGCATGAGTGGCTTCGGGACAAGTCTCTGAATGCCCTTGAGTGGCCCGGACTTGAACCCGATCAAACATCTCTGGAGAGACCTGAAAATAGTTGTGCAGCGACGCTCCCCATCCAACCGGACAGAGTTTGAGAGGATCTGCAGAGACGAATGGGAGAAACTCCCCAAATACAGGTGTGCCAAGCTTGTAGCGTCATACCCTAGACTCAAGTCTGTAATTGCTGCCTAAGGTGCTTCAACAAAGTACTGAGTAATAGGTCTGAATACTTATGTAAATGTGATATTTAAGTTTTTTTATACATTTGCACCAAAAAATTACCTGTTTTTGCTTTGTCATTGTGTGTCTAGATTGAGGGATATTTTTTTGTTTTAATCCATTTTTAAATAAGGCTGTAATGTAACAAAATGTGGAAAAAGTCAAGGGGTCTGAATACTTTCCGAATGCACTGTGTAATGAAGTGGCAGCTACATTCATAAAGCCATTAGATTCAGTTAGTCATAGTACACTACGTTTTATTATGGCGACAATTTTAGTACTCATCACTGCATTCTCTACCAGAAAGTTTGTTGTCCCTCTTCCATGTCACATGGGTTGATACATTGCTTTGTTTTAATTTGTAAAGCCTTTTAACAAAAAGTCCCACTATACTTAACATCATTACTAAACTTTAGACATGAGTTACCACAGCTGGTCTCAGGGATGGCTACCACTGGAAACGTATTTGGTCTCTACTGTTAGGTAAATCAGCTTTTAGTTTTCTTGCACCTTATTTGTGGAACACTCTTCAACATGTTCTTACATTTGATGTTCTGGTGCCTCTAGGACAATTCAGAAAGCTGATTGAGGACCTTATTACTGTTGTTTGTTTTTTATGACCATGATATTCTTTCTCCTTGCATTCTGTATTTATATATTGATGTGTGTATTTTCTGTAATATATGTAATTCAGGGCTCATCTGTAAAATAGACCTTGGTCTCAGTATGACCCTGATAAAATAAAGGTTAAATTAATAGAAATACAATCTGGCTAGTTACAAAAAGGGCTTTGTACAACAGTAGCCGCATTGACGCAGCTAGTTTGTTAGTTAACATTGGCTGGCTACTAGTAATAAGTCGTTCGCGAATTTGGTGAATGTTGGGAATCGCATCGGTGAAAGATTCATTAATTTGCCTTCATGATTTGCATACTGCTACCAAAGACAGTACAGTATGAAGGTATGCAGAAACTGCTTCTCCCGATATAAATCTCAGATGACGCTTGTAGACGATGTCATGAAGACGTTGGCTCGCTAAACTCATGTGCAGAAACACGTAATTAGGTCTAACGGTGATCTCGTGCCGAACTGCGCATGTGTCAAATCAAAGGCACTCCGATATAGTTGTTTTTGATGAAAATAGAAACGTATTAGCTTGTCACTCATGAGGTTGGAGTAATAACATATTCAACTACTTAAGACATTTGCTAGAATCCAGGTTGTGGCCTTGGATTTCGAGAAAATTAACAACTAAGGAACTATTTTTCACTTATCATTGACTCCTCAAACCCCGGCCTGGTCTGTTTCGCAAGCGTTCCAGGAAGTTTCGCGAGCTTCAAACAACAATTATCAGCAAATAAATTACAAAATCATTCTCTGAAGACGGTAAATAATAAATTTAGCTGGCGAACTAATAAACATTTTATTTTAAGGAGCATATCACAAGCTGACATACTGGTAGCCTACTGTTCGGGCTTTACATGAGATATATGCATTTTCTTCATGTTTCTAGGTCGACTTTCAAGTATTTTGAATGAGGAGCCAAATGATGCGGCTCTTTTAGGAGAACAAAGCCAAATGATGCGGCTACAGATGTGGCTGACCGAAAAGACTCAGAACAAATATATTTATAACTAACCCACGATAGACCACAGCCTGTCGTTTCCAATGGGATCAAACAGTCATAGTGGACAGAAAAAGCAAGGAGGGGGGCAGAGGCAAGCATGAGCCAGTGAGATCCTATTGGCGCGATCTAGCATACATTTGCTTATTTTCTTTAGAGAACGCCTACCCTGAAGTGGGCGTGTGCAGTAACTCAATTCACCCTTGCACTCCTAAACAACGGAGGGTAAAATCTACAAAACTTTGTCCACTGTTTAACAGATTTTAGTTTTGGTAACCGAAAACTGTATTTAGATCAAACGTTTCATCGATGAGAAAGTTAGCATAATGTTGGCCAAAATCCAACTAGCTTCATTTACTCCCGCTGCTGGCCACTGGGCTTCCTCTCATCATGTGTGGAACCGCCAACCGGATGCTTCACACTTTTATACCTATATCTGTGCTCATAATGCTGGCTACCATTCTTCTGGCTACCACTAGCGTTACGCCGGGGGACATTCACAATAAAGCTTAAGAAAGCGACGCTACTGCCACCTTCTGGTTTGGACTATTTTAACAAGGCTGACGGACTGTGATCTGCCGTCTGAAAACAAAAAAAGATTAACTGCCAACACTGTTAAGATCTGCTAAATATTCTCGGCCGGCAAACATTCGAATTACCGGTGAATGTCAAACGTACCGGTGTGTCCGAGCCTTTAGCTGATACGTAAAATACCTATGGAGGCGTTTTAAATTCTGGCAGGCGTCAGCAACGCCTGGGCAGAGGAACGCGCCCAAAATATGCGCAGGACGACTGCACTACTTTTGGAACGCGCCCAATACCTTACCACGACGCTACGTGTACGATCAAGGGGGAGGGGCACGTAAACAGAATTCTAAACAAAGGAGAGCGATTCAGTTTTTATTTCAACGTCTTTGTAGAGAGTCGAAAGGTAAGAATATTAATAATTGTACATTATTAGTTCCTGCAAAAAGTGTTTGACGATAGAGCTCTGGCAAAAATGCATGCACCGTTTTCTCCTTTGCCAATGCAATTTCGATGCATTTACCATCAGCTCTATGCAGCGCCATTACTGTGTAGGGTAAATGAACAAAATGGCCATATTATTACTGAGGACGTGCATCTTCCTCGTTATGAATTTTTGCTAACTATTTCCATGCCCCCCACCATTCCAAAACTTCATAGAATATTGCACACTCCTTATTTATTTTGGTTTTATTTATTTTGGTCGATAATGTACTTTTGCAAAGGGCAGTAACTTGCATTTGATGAGTGCACAGGCCGTGATTAACGTTGCCTCGCACATGGATAGCAGAATCAGTGGGTGACTTTTACGACTGCATGATGTTACCATTGGGTCTTGCTAAGTTGCTTTGTATCAAACTGTATTGTGATTTTAATAATGCAGTTAATAACTTATCTGACCATGCAAAGGAAATGTTTTAATTTGTCCTCTGTATCTCTTGTCACCAGTTTGGAGTCATGCCTATACGTCGTGCAGCTAGGACACCACCGCAGGAGATGCCCCCCTCGGCTGCACCAGAGGGAGGTGAGTTCAAGAATCTCAACATGAACACGAACGCTATGGGGTTCATATCGATGATGTATATAAACCCTGGATTGCTGATGCTATGTATTGGTATTTGAGAGGTTTGACGCAAATGGTAGACCATATTGGGACTCCACAGTAGTGGAAACAGTACAATTAGTCATCTCTAAAAACAAATCTACTTTTTTTTTTTTTTTTTATGTTTAGCTCACATACACCATAATGCGTACTTAAAAATGATGTGAGCTAAACATTTTTAAAAAAATTATAAAGTATATATGTTTTAAGATTACTAATGTTACTGTCCCCACTACTTGGGATTTGCAATGTCTGTAATAGAATAAATGTGGCAAAAACGAATGTTGAAAATAATACATTTTATTTCTATGGCTTCCAAACTATTTTTTACCATTTTGGGGGAGTGCCAAGATGATGGAGTCAAGGTGGTTTCAACACAGCGCCCTCATGTGTCATCTAGTGTGTAATAGATAGACATATCTATCAATCATTGGTTCGTATGTACCCAGCATTGACAGGCTAGGAGTGAAAATGGTAAGCACTTGGCAGGACTTGATTCTTGCCCCCAATTGAGTCCCATTTGTCAGTCACTTATCGAATCCTTTCATACTAGTGGTTTAAGAGTGGAATCGGACTTCTCAAATATTTGACATTGTTCTGAGTTCTTGTTGAGTGGTATGTGAATAAAGCATGACATCTGCTTGCTGAATTAACGTATTCAATCTCTTGTCTTCTCTTTCCCCCCACATCTCTCTCCAGAGCCTGATGCCAGTTCTGAGGAGTCTGCCTCTGTTGAGGAGGAGCAGGAGATGACACCCACTGCCCTAGTAGCCAAGGAGGGGGAGGGCACAGGTGAAGGAGAGACAAAAGAGAATGGTGACAAACCTGAGGGAGAGAAAGCTGATGAATCGACTGGAGAGAAGACTGCTGAGGGGGACGAGTCTGAGAAGAAAGAGTGAGTTGCTTGTGCTCATACCCTGTGGTTGTTGCTTCCATATTGGTGTAGATGCATGTTTAATTGCTCTTTGTTTTGTTGGTTGGTTGCAGAGAGGATGGAGTGAAAGAGAAAGTCAAGAAGCCAGTGAAAAGGGCCATTCCTGCCTGGGCAACCATGTCTGCCAGCAAACGTGCAACGCTCACTAATAAGAGCACCTCCACCATGCAGCTGCCTAAGATGGACGACATCCTCATCGAGGCCATTGAGGTCTGTACACAACACACTTACCTTTGTATTATGTAGTTCTCCCTTATTCCCCACGAATGCAACACCTGCAACTCATCATATTTCCTCTGCAGTCCTGCAAGGAGAAGACTGGGGCCTCAGCCCATTCTGTCATGAAGTATATTGTGAAGAAATACCCTAACCTAGAGAAGAGGAAATTCCTCCTCAAGAAGGCTCTCAAGAGGCAGCTGGAGAAGGGCACTGTCAAACAGGTGAGGAGTCCTTATCACTGACCAAAGCTTACCATGTATTAACATGAATTGCAAATGGTAGGCAGCAGTCTTAGTGTTTTCGATCTGTGGGTTACTTGTTGTGGTGCCCTATATCCTGTGTGTCTGGTGTTTTATCTGCCTGCGTACTCCTGATGCTTTACCTTTTGATTCACTCTCACAGCTAAAGGGTAAAGGCCTTTCTGGGAGCTTTACCATTGGGAAGCAGTCCCCTAATAAACCAACTACTAAAGGGGTAGGTCGTTTTCAGTCGCCTCTCTACAAACTTCAACACTAACAATTACAATTGACCATTATGTGATTGTTCCATTGGCTTTGAGCAGGCAGAGTTTGGATATTAGATAATATATGCCATTTAGCAGACACTTTTATCTGAAATCATGCATGCCTAAATTTTTTGTACTGGAACTGAACCCACTATCCTGGCGTTGCCAGCACCATGCTCTACCAACTGAGCTACAGAGCACCACTGTTTGACAGTGATTCTGATTGTGATGGTTTGGTGCTAGAAGCCGATCATCGTGGCACCTGGGTTGAAGGCAGAGACCCTTGGGGATGCTCTGCCCCTGATCATCACACGGCTATGTGAGCCCAAAGAGGCGTCTTATATCCTGATCAAGAAATATGTGGAGCAGCACTTCCCTCAACTCAACGTGGAACATAGGTAAATACCTGTTTTACTGTTATATTGGGATGGGTGGGGTCTCTTATTCTCTGTTTGGAGTACGTAAACACATGCTAACTTACAGTATTACTTGACACAGCAATGCAACCCTTTGCACAACCCAAATCTACAGAATGTTTAATGCAGTACCTTTGAACTATGGGATGTCCATTAGTGGTGTCTATTGGTGGAGGTTAAAATAGAATTTCCAATGCAGTCACTATTTCATTCCTAGGCCAGATATCCTAAAGAGTGCCCTGGTGAGAGCTGTGGACAAGGGTCACCTGGAGCAGATCACTGGAAAAGGTGCCTCTGGAACGTTTCAGGTTAGCCTTATACCAAAGGGATGCACAATTCAGTGTACTTCATGAAGTCTGATGTTGGATCTCTGTTGTATGAGGTGTTTATCTCAGCCCCTCTTACTCTCTCACAGCTGAAGCGGGAAGGGGGCAAGTTCCTGCTGAAAGGTGGGCCCCTGGAGGACGCTATCATGACAGCCATTGTGGCAATGAACGAACCCAAGACTTGCAGCACCACCACACTCCGCAAATTCCTGTTAGAGACAAACCAGGACAGCATGGAGTACCGTGTGGGTAAGACCTGCTCCTTGACTCTCCTAAGAGAAACACTGCTTTGGCAAGATGTGAATACCTACCTGCAACTGCAGGAGCGCTCTCATTAACTAGGTTAAATCAGAGATGTAAAGATGTGTTATTGACCCTGGGCACTTCTCTTCCCTCAGTGAACAACCTGAAGAGGACCCTGCAGAAGTGCAAAATGATGGGCTGGATGGATCAGATCACTGGGAATGGGCTAAATGGAACCTACCAGCTCTGCTACCCTTACTACCCCAGGTAGAACACTACTATAGGAAGGTTACTATGTGATGTATATTGCTACCCTCTGTACATCATTACATTGCTACCATGTGACGTGTATTGCTGCCCTCTACATCATTGCATTACATGTGCTATACCAGGAACAGTATTTCCTGAAGTTCACTCACCTGGAACAGAAAGGTTAAAGATCAGACTGTCTCTTCTTATTCCACAGCCCAGCCATTCTGTTTCCTGAAAAAGTGAAAGAGCAGAAAGTGGCAGAGAAGGACAAACGCAGAAAGAGGGTTGACTTGTCTGATGAGGACTCTGATGAGGAGGAAGAGGACTCGTCCGAGGAAGAGGACTCAGATGATGAACCCCCTCCTAAGAGGTGAGTCCAAGATAAAATCCAATTAGAATATTTTGATTGATATTGTCATACATAGCAGTGAACCATTTGAAACTCACTAACAGTGTATTTGTTCAATACGATCCTTAGGAAAGCTGGGAAGAGGCCACCACCTAAAGCGCGTCGCCCTCCCCCCAGCAAGAAGTCTCGGCCTGCAAGTCAGTCAAGGGCTAAGGGCAAAAAAAGAGCTGCCCCAACGAAGAGGTCTGCACCCCCACCAGTCAAGGCACCCCCACCAGTCAAGGCACCCCCACCAGTCAAGGCACCCCCACCAGTCAAGAAAGCTGCACCTGCGAGCAAGCCCAAAACGCCCATTGTCAAAAAGCTGAGCAAGGCATCGAAGCGGCCAACGCCCAAAAAGTCACCTCCTGCAAAGAAGGCAGCAGCCAATTCTGCAGTGAAGGCCAAGCCAGCAGCTCGCAAGTCCCTGAGGGGGAAGAAGTGAGTTTACTATTGCCCAACAGAGGAAGTTTAACTGTAGCTCTGAAGACAGCGGTGCTCTGCCTCTATCCATGCTCTCTTTCGCATCATTGTTTTCCTCCAGTTTGGGGCTGTAGAATTATTTTCTCTGTGGGATTGGGATGTGGCAGTTATTAGTTCATGTCAATTTACTGTACTTGGGAACTGTTCAATTTCTGTGAACCCAACTTTTAATCTCCATTGTGTAGAATGGCCTCTTAAAATATGTAAAACTGCCTAGGTAAAGAAATGTGACATTTCCATCACTGCTTTTATTTCCCTCACACACTTAATTTTGATAATATGTAGGCAGAGATCCAGAATCAGTGACTTGTCTTTTCATTTTTGCATTTCATCCCAGTCCACTCTACCATGTTTTACTTGGACACATTCCTTTTATCAAATCATTTGTTTACCATTTTGGGAACTTTCTTCCTCTATAACATTTTTGATTTCTCTACATTTAATCGGGAATTAACTCAAATCTTAAAGGATATTGAGACTTATGTTATTAAGTGAATTTGAGAGCATAATGACAGCCAACTTTTCATGTAATGAATTATTGTTTATTACAAATTCTGTTATTTAAATGATTGTCTGAGTGAAACATCCATTACTGGGCCTGTGGTTAAAATACTTAATTTGATTGGAAACTAACTGATCAGGAAGCACTGTTTGTCATTGTGATTTTCAGTACTACTGCATAGTATTAGGGGATTTTTTTTTTGTGTGTGTGTGTGTGTAAACAAGTTAATCAAAGTGAATTGGTTGTGTCCTATACAACGGGAAGAAAGCAGACCAATACAATCTTCTACATTCTGTGTAATAGTGAAAGATTGTGAATAACACACTTCCTTTTGAAGGAGCGTAGCTCATACGTACCCTGCATGCATGCGTGTACTCTTTATGTTATGCTTTTTCCCAAGTCATTATTAAAATGGCTATATTTGTACTTCCTTCATTCTGTCATGGTCTCAAGGGGAGACAAACACGAAATCGTGTCTACTGTTGGAGCTAAAGTATATATTTTAAATACTACACAAAACAAATCCATAGATGTCAATTTGGTTCACTCATGAATAAAGTGCTGGATAGTTTGAGTAAAGGGTTATTAAATAGACCAGAACTTTACAATTTATTAGGCCTATGTCCATACAGCTTTAAAGTCATTATTTGGTGAATTAAGTGGATCCTCCCATTCAGAGAGATGCAAAACATGTTTACTTATGCAAATGTTGATGAACAAGGGGGAAATTATGAAATTAACATACATTTAAATACAGGGTGGATGGGCTGCTGCAAATCAGTGAAGGGGTGTATTAATCATTAGTTAAAACTAGTGTATCAGACAAATGCGGGTAGGTCACTCCATTTCGTTCCGTTTGCTTCCGTTTAAAAAACGTTTTGCAACAGAAGTCGTGTAATGAATACGTTCCATATCTAGGTCTACACCTATGTTGCGCAATGAGTGTATGGACTATCAATATGGGCTACAGAAATGCCTTTGCATTTGGCCTGATTTATATCGCCGCATCGTGTGTAAAAACGTTTTTTTTCATCATCTCAAATATGTCTTGAAAGGTAAACGTTTCTAGTACCGCCCAAACACACCGGTGAATAGCCAACTCTGAATTGAGTCGGGGCGGGCGTCAACTTGACGATGAGGTAACTTTGACTGGGAGGGGAAATCAGAGTTTGGAACAGTGGAACGGGGTCCGGAGTACAAGAGTGCGGAGGTGAAAAGAGCGTTGTGGCCCTAAAGTAAGAGATTTGATTAGCATTGATTTATTGACATGTTTACTTTTCCAAAGCTGTATCTGCGTTTAACTGAATCCTTGCATAAATGTTTGCGCTCATAGAACAGACTTAACAGGTTTGGGGAGTAACGGATTACATGTAAGAGATTACAAAAACTGTCCTTGTAATCTGTTACCAACAAAAAATATTGTTACCAGATTACAGATACTTTTGAAAAACTAAAAGATTGCTTCAAGGATTACATTTAAATTCAGAAAGGAGGTTTGCAAAAAAACTATTTTTGACATTTCTCTGTTTTCTCAATGACATTCAAATCAACATTGAAAAAAGGCACACATTTAGATTTGTTCCACATGAGCGAGTCTGACCACAAATCAGATCGCGGGAAAAGCGCAGGAGTAGGCTACAGTCCAAGGTATGTCTTCCAATGGTGCGACTGCTGTCAGCATCCAAAGATTATCCAGTTTGAATAAACGCTTGGAGGTAAAGGATGACAGCAGTGTAGTCTACGGCGATACGGATATCACTTATTATTGATATCTACATAGCGCATTAATGTGAATCACACTGCTGCTCTCTCATTTAGCTATTTGCGCCTCACGGATTGTGGTTGTTGTGGGTGGCTGTTCACAAATCTAAACGTGTATTTGAACCCGATAATGGTTGAATTCAAGAACTTTAAGCTGCCTATCAATCATTGTTTTTGAAACCAGTGGACAGCCAGTGATAAATGCGCTCTTGCAACAACTGCATAGTGCGGATCCCACCCTATGGAATAAAAATAGTTTCCCCCCCCCATAGGCCTAATGGACACATGTTCAAACTCTCACACTTTTGATAGACTTAAAGGGGCAATCTGTTGTTGATACATCCAATTTTTGACTTATAAATGATGAGCTCATGAGCTTAGTTCAACTTTCACACTCGATGAGAACCCAAAATATAACCTTGTTTTTATCCAATGTTTGTAAACATTGTAAATGTAAACAAACATTGTATAGCCTCATAATATGGTTAAAACAATAATTTTGATATCATTGATGGCCAGTCCTTGCGTCCATAGCTCTGTCTATTAATCTGAGATTGGTTACATTTCTCCAGGCCCATCCCTCAACGATTTTGTTATTGTTTCATCTGTGGATTTGCCCTTTAAACTGCTATCAAGATATCAAAGTGTCACCAACAAAAAGGTAAACAATAGGCCTATAGCAAATGCAGCATATGGCATTAATTTTTCACACGTAAATAGTACTTTTCAGTAGCGATCAAAGCATGCCATTCCATGAGCGCAGCATTTCTTTTTCAACTCGAATCAATGAGCCCAATCAGTCCTCCATGACAACAAAATCATAAACAACAGATTGGGCTGGCTAATAAGTCCTTAGTTTTGGGGTTATGCTCAAGCAAAACAATTTGGCTAATCTATACTTCCATATTTCCAAGTCCTATTCTTGAAGATCAAGGGGTATAACATTTATTGGAATGACTGGAATTCTGATAGACTTTGGTTTTTAATGTAAATATATAATTTAATCATATTATTATATGTAGTGGGGAAGAGATGGGTTAGAAGAAGCCAACATAACCAATCCATAAAGTAACATTTAACATCAATATATGGCCAGCTATGTAAACTTTAACATTGATTTATCCTGCAATAGATGTCGTTCAATAGGTAACATACATTTTTGTCTTCTTCTAATGCCTCTTAAGGGGAAAGTAATCTAACAGTAACAGAATGTAATCAGATTACGTTACTGAGTTTGGTTAATCCAAAAGTTACTTTACTGATTACAATTTTGGAAAGCTAACTAGTAACTGCAACTTATTACATTTAGAAAGTAACCTATCCAACCCTGCAGACTAATGGGTGATACCTGCATGCTCTGAATGATGTAGGCTATGGAATACATTTTTACATCTGGTTAAATCCACACCAGTAATAGTGATTTGTATGCTACTGAAAATGTGTGGCGTGTAATTCATTAGAAGAATCAAACATAACGCAACAACCTATTAGATTGCAGGTGCACATGGCCTTTTCCTAATATGGCCAAGAGGAGAAGGGGCAGAAAATGACCTGACAGTCTCGTGATTGGAAATTGCTGAAGACTTCCTATCGACCACCATACCAGTGGTGGAAAAAGTACCCAATTGTAATACTTGAGTAAAAGTCAAGATACCTTTTTATAGAAAATAACTCAAGTAAAAGTGAAAGTCACCCAGTAAAATATTACTTGAGTAAAGGTCTAAAAGAGTTTGGTTTTAAATGTACTTAAGTATCAAAGTAAATGTAATTGCTCAAATATACTTAAGTATCAAAAGTATAAATCTTTTCAAAATCCTTATATTAAGCAAATCAGATGGCACAATTTCCTTTTTGACATTTCTTTTTTAATGGACAGCCAAGGGCACACTTCAACACTCAGACATAACATAATTTGTGTTTAGTGACTCTGCCAGATCAGAGGCAGTAGGGATGACCAGGGATGTTCTCTTGATAAGTACATGAATTGGACAATTTTCCAATAGGATCCAGCTGCGGCATCATCTCTCAGAGCAGTCATCCCTCAGGGTCTCTATGCTGCCACATACTGATATGTCATCTCTCAGTGCAGTGCAGCGCTCAGGGTCTCTATGCTGCCACATACTGATATGTCATCTCTCAGTGCAGTGCAGCGCTCAGGAAAAGTGAAGGCGTCGGAAAGAACCATATAAGGAGAAGTGCGGATTTTGAAAGGAACCATATAAGGAGAAGTGCGGATTTTGAAAGGAACCATATAAGGAGAAGTGCGGATTTTGAAAGGAACCATATAAGGAGAAGTGGGGATTTTGAAAGGAACCATATAAGGAGAAGTGCGGATTTTGAAAGGAACCATATAAGGAGAAGTGTGGATTTTGAAAGGAACCATATAAGGAGAAGTGTGGATTTTGAAAGGAACCATATAAGGAGAAGTGGGGATTTTGAAAGGAACCATATAAGGAGAAGTGGGGATTTTGAAAGGAACCATATAAGGAGAAGTGGGGATTTTGAAAGGAACCATATAAGGAGAAGTGGAGATTTTGAAAGGAACCATATAAGGAGAAGTGCTGGAATTCCATAACTGCTAGAACAGCAATGATATTTCAATTATTATTATTATTTAAAATACATACATGGTTACCAGTAGGTAACGTTCAAAGACACAGCTCACAATGAGTGAATAGACATTATTGGGGGATAACTAAAATTCCTTACTGTCACCTCTGCAGACCATGACTGACTTCTTGAGTGGCACCTTTCGAAACCCACACTTCTCCTTATATGGTTCCTTTCAAAATGTCCACTCCTTTCAAAACCCCCACTTTTCCTGAGAGATGACATTGTAGACCCTGAGGGATGACTGCTCTGAGAGATGACATTGTAGACCCTGAGGGATGACTGCTCTGAGAGATGACATTGTAGACCCTGAGGGATGACTGCTCTGAGAGATGACATTGTAGACCCTGAGGGATGACTGCTCTGAGAGATGACATTGTAGACCCTGAGGGATGATGTTGCAGCACGACCCCTCCAATTTTCCAGTCCTGCTAAGCATTCAAAATGTAAGAAGTACTTTTGGGTGTAAGGGGAAAATGTATGGAGTAAAAAGTACTGTATATTATTTTCTTTATGATTGTAGTGAAGTAAAAGTACTTAAGTGGTACTTTAAAGTATTTTTACTTAAGTACTTTACACCATTGCACCAAATATACCTGTTTCTAGCTTAAAATGAAACGGTTTGAATTGTTCACAGCTCATTTTATCACTTCTACCTGCCTACAAAAGCATTTTTATCACATGGGGAAAATAACACTACCAACCAGTAGGAATCATTCACATGTCTAATGTTGATCATGCTGGGTGCTGTAAAGCTCTCTGCTATATTCTGATTCTGCAGAACTCAGGGGAACTCCTTCAGAAACAGCAGCATAAAGAGGTAGGCTAACTCAGGAGTAAGAATGATGTGTGAGACACCGGTCAGGGAGGATGGCACAGTTACAAGGTCAGCTGAGGTAAGCCATATCCACTGACAGAGCAAAACATTATCTTCCTCCTCCCCATATAGGAGTTGGTTACTACACTGAACAAAAATATAAACAACATGTAAAGTGCTGGTCCTGTGTTTCATGAGCTGAAAGAAAAGACCCCAGAAATGTTCTATACGCATGAAAAAGCTTATTTCTCTCAAATTCTGTGCACACATTTGTTTAAATCCCTATTAGTCTGCATTTCTCCTTTGCCAAGATAATTCATTCACCTGACAGGAAGCTGATTACACAGCATGATCATTACACAGGTGCACCACTCTAAAATGTGGTGCACCTGTGTAATGTGCACTCTAAAATAATGTACTTTTTAGGCCACTTTGTACCATAAGCCGCCTCCAACGTTGTTTCAAAAGATTTGGCAGTACGTCCATCCAGCCTCACAACCGCAGCCCACGTGTATGGTGTCGTGTGGACGAGTGTTTTGCTGACTTCAACGTTGTGAACAGAGTGCCCATTGGTGGTGGTATTATGGGCAGGCATAAGCTACGGACAACGAACACAATTGCATTTTATTGATGGCAATTTGAATGCACAGAGATACCGTGACGAGATCCTGAGGCCCATTGTCGTGCCATTCATCCGCCACCATCACTTCATGTTTCAGCATGGTAATGCACAGCCACATGTCGCAAGGATATGTACACAATTCCTGGAAGCTGAAAATGTCCCAGTTCTTCCATGCCCTGCATACTCACCAGACATGTCTCCCATTGAGCATGTTTGGGATGCTCTGGATTGATGTGTATGACATCGTGTTCCAGTTCCTGAAAATATCCAGCAACTTCTCACAGCCATTGAAGAGGAGTGGGACAACATTTCACAGGCCACAATCAACAGCCTGATAAACTCTATGCGAAGGAGATGTCTCACCCTATGCTGACTGGTTTTCTGATCCATGCCCCTACCTTTAAAAAGAAAAAGTCATCCATGACCAACATATGCATATCTGTGTTCCAAGTCATGTGAAATCCATAGATTAGGTCCTAACTAATTTATTTAAATTGTCTGATTTCCGTATATGAACTGTAACTCAGTAAAATCTTTGAAATTGTTGCGTTTATATTTTTGTTCAGTATATTAGTTTGGGGAATAAAGTGTGTCCTAAGAGGATGAAATCTGAGTGGACTCTACTTCCCTTATAATCTGCACCTTTTAAGACCTTGTTAATTGGTTACATTACGTGTTTATCTATAATCAACAATTTATAGTATGTGTAACATAGTCTTTCTTGTTTATATAGTATGTTGGCTCTTTTCACGTGGACGACTGCTGTTTGGACGATCAGATGCAGCAGTTGCACACACAGCTAAAGTCTCTCAACGTAGGTGCTGGTAATGACAGGTTAGAACACAGCAGCAGTACATGAAAACACATTTTGACTGTTCATGACTTATTATGGTGGAGATGTGGAATTTCTAGACAGCCCGAAGGCAAACACGAAAAGCTTTGCCTGAGGTGTTGAAATGTCTTTTTCACAGACATGCAAGAAAAGGAGGTCTGTGTCCCTTAAATTTTCCATCAAAGGGGTGAAGATGTATGATGAAGATGAGACGGTAAGAGTTTAAATTCCAGTCTTAAAAGTCATCAACATAATTTGTTTCCTTTTGTGAATTACTTTCCTCTTCCTTGTCTGTAGACCCTCCTCATGGCCCATGCTCTACGAAGGGTCTCCCTTTCCACTGCCCGCCCCTCGGACGCCCAGTTCGCCTTTGTTTCCCACAACCCCGGTAGCCCTGATGCCCAGCTATACTGCCACCTTTTCAAGGCTAGGCATGCCAGAGCAGTAAGAACCTGCATTGGATCTTTATCTCCCAAGATCATTGTCAACAAAATCCCTCTGTGTGTCTTAAGCTGCAGTTTCTTGTGTCTGATTTGTGTCTCTGTTGGTATGTTGTTTTCTCCCAGGCCCAGTTCCTGAACCTGTTGCTGTGCCGCTGTTTCCAGCTGTCCTACCTGGCAAAGCACCCAGAGGAGGCGCAGGATGAGTCTGTCGGCCCACTCCCCAGCCGTGCCCCCTCCCTCCTCAACCAGGGCTTCCCTCTCAGTGTCAGTGCCCTTGTGTCATTCCGAAGGGCCCCCACTCAGGGCTTACTCCCAGGGGAAAAGGTCAGGACAAACATGTGTTTATGTTTTAACTGAATTGTGAAAGTATTATTTCACTGTGCTATTTTTATTTGCTTTGCTGAGCCCCGTACATTTTGCTGGCCTAGCAGTTGACCAGTTAATACTTCCTATGGGTCTTTATTGTAGGTCTTCCCATTGAAGAACAACGGAACAACAACTGAGGAACAACCAAGCAGCCAAAAGGAGATCTTCACCTCCTCTCCTTCCCTGGTGCGCAAGAGAGCCATCCGCAACAAACTACTGCGCTCAGGGGCCTATCGCTCCCTCACTTACAGCCCTCACAAACAACGTCACCTCCAGGATCAGCTAAACTCTCCACAAGGTGGGCCAAGTGTGCAGAGAGCACTTTCAAGAGTGAAACAATTCATTAGGTAATGTTGAAATAATTCCCTAGAGGGACCTATTGGAATGGAATCATCACAAGATGCTAAGGAATCTCTCTTCTTGTGTGTGAAACAGGAAAGGGGCAGGACAAAATGCCATTGAGGAGAGCCCGGGCCCCGAGCCTTGCTGAAACAGAAGAAGCTCTGGCTCAAGCAGTGTGGTGTTGGGCTGGCATTGCCACGTGAGTCCTCTCTCTTGCATTTACCTCACTCACACTGATGCTAGTTTCTAGTGTATTTTATGGAGTGTTCACTTGACAGTGGTGTAAAGTACTTAAGTAAAAATACTTTAAAGTACTAGTAAAGTATATTTTTTTTTGGGGGGGGGGGGGTATCTGTACTTTACTATTTATATTATTGCCAAATTTTACTTCACTACATTCATAAAGAAAATAATGTGCAGTTTACTCCATACGTTTTCCCTGACACCCAAAAGTATGCCTTACATTTTGACAGGAAAATGGTCTAATTCAAGCACTTATCAGGAGAACATCCCTGGTCATCCCTACTGATTTTGATCTGGTGGACTCACTAAACACAAATGCTTTGTTTGTAAATTATGTCTGAGTGTTGGAGTGTGCCCCTGGCTATATGTACATTAAAATGAATATAATTATAATTGGGCCTTCTGGTTTGCTTAAAATAAGGAATTTGAAATTATTTATACTTTTATATTTGAGCAATTCCATTTACTTTTGATACTTAAGTATGTTTTAAACCAAATATTTTTAGACTTTTACTTACAGTGGCAAGAAAAAGTATGTGGACCCTTTGGAATTACCTGAATTTCTGTATGAATTGGTCAAAAAATCTGATCTGATCTTCAGTCACAACTATAGACAAGTCACAACATTAGACAAACACAGTCTGCTTAAACTAATAACACACAAACAATTATATGTTTTCATGTCTTTATTGAACACACCGTGTAAACATTCACAGCACAGGGTGGGAAAGGTATGTGAACCCTTGGATTTAATAACTGGTTGACCCTCCTTTGGCAGCAATAACTTCAACCAAACGTTTTCTGTAGTTGCAGATCAGACCTGCGCAATGGTCAGGAGGAATTTTGGACCATTCCTCTTTACAAAACTGTTTCAGTTCAGCAATATTCTTGGGATGTCTGGTGTGAACCATTCTCTTGAGGTCATACCACAGCATCCCAATCTGGTTGAGGATCAGGACTCTGACTGGGCCATTCCAGAAGGCGTATTTTCTTCTGTTGTAGCCATTCTGTTGTTGATTTATCTCTGTTTTGGGTCGTTGTCCTGTTGCATCACCCAACTTCTGTTGAGCTTCAATTGGTGGACAGATGGCCTTACATTCTCCTTCAAAATGTCTTGATAAACTTGGGAATTCATTTTTCCATCGATGATAGCAAGCTATCCAGGCCCTGAGGCAGCAAAGCAGCCCCAAACCATGATGCTCCCTCCACCATACTTTACAGTTGGGATGAGGTTTTGAAGTCGGTGTGCTGTGCATTTCTTTTCTCCACACATAGTGATGTGTGTTCCTTCCAAACAACTCAACTGTAGTTTCATCTGTCCACAGAATATTTAGCCAGTAGGGCTGTGGATCATCCAGGTGCTCTTTTACGAACTTCAGACATTTTTTTTGGACAGCAGTGGCTTCTTCCATGGTGTCCTCCCATGAACACCATTCTTGTTTAATGTTTTACGTATCGTAGACTCGTCAACAGAGATGTTAGCATGTTCCAGAGATTTCTGTAAGTCTTTAGCTGACACTCTAAGATTTTTTTTTAACCTCATTGAGAATGATGCGCTGTGATCTTGCAGTCATCTTTGCAGGACGGCCACTCCTAGGGAGAGTAGCAACAGTACTGAAGTTTCTCCATTTATAGAGGATTTGTCTTACAGTGGACTGATGATCATCAAGGCTTTTAGAGATACTTTTGTAACCCTTTCCAGCTTTATGCAAGTCAACAATTCTTAATCTTAGGTCTTCTGAGATCTCTTTTGTTCGAGGCATGGTTCACATCAGGCAATGCTTCTTGTGAATTGCAAACTTACATTTTGTGAGTTTTTTTTATAGAGCAAGGCAGCTTTAACCAACATCTCCAATCTCGTCTCATTGATTGGACTCCAGGTTAGCTGACACCTGACTCTAATTCGCTTTTCGAGGTCATTTGCCTAGGGGTTCACATACTTTTCCCAACCTACACTGTGAATGTTTAAATGATGTATTTAATATAGACAAGAAAAATACAATTTGTGTTTATTAGTTTAAGCACACTGTTTGTCTATTGTTGTGACTTAGCATTTCATCTGATCTTCATCTATGACCAATTTATGCAAAAATCCAGGTAATTCCAAAGGGTTCACATACTTTTTCTTGCCACTGTTAGTATTTTACTGGGTGACTCACTTTATATTGAGTAATTGTCTATTAAGGTATCTTTACTTTTACTCAAGTATGAAAATTGAGTACTTTTTCCACCACTGTCACTTGATGAGAACTCATCTGAACTGTCAGTGGTCTCTAAATCCTTATCATGTGTTGCAGTGACAGCAGCTCCTCCCTGCTTGCAGAGGATGTCCTGGGGTCGTACCTGCTGTGCCCCCATCCTAAGAGACCTGGCTGTGGCTCTCTCATAATTCGTTTCTCTTCTGGACTGGTCACCCACCTAATAGACAACACCTCCAATGGGAAATACCTGCTTGAGGTGAGCGGTCTTGTCAATTATTCATATTTGACTTGCTTTTAAGTTTAATGTATTTTCCACTAGCAATGTAGTAATTAGTATTTTTTATGTTGTTATACTAGAACTGCCACATAGAATTTAGCACCATTGCTGCCTTGATAGAGCACTGCACCGATATCAAGGGGGAGCTGGACTGTCCGCTGAATTGTGCCCGTGTGAACCACTGCTATGAGTGGGAGGAGAATGTTGCTAAGGCACTGCCTTTAGCCTTACACCAAGGCCTCAAAAGAAAGAATTCTAAATATACTCAGAGGAAACAATGGGTTTAAAAGTAATTTCTGATCATTGGATTGATCAATATATCCCATTCTCTAAAAGACACTGACCATATGTTACACTGACACCTTAAATATAATATAATTAACTTGCATGCTTCACTTTTGTTATTGTTTTCAGATTTCTGATAGAAACACAACTCTAACTATCAAATTTACTTCCAGCAGGTGAATTGAGATAAGTAGAGTAACATTTTGGCACTTAGCCTCTGGGATGTAGGGTTGTTTTAATGTCAAAAAGCTATGTATGTTTGAGTATATTCTTCTGTGTTTTAGCTGCACCTACTTTACTTCACCTACGTTTGAATTATATTATTTTAATACATTTTAATTATTTTAAAACGTAGGAATATTATGTGTGTGTTTGTATAGACTATATAGGGACATTTTTTATAGATTTTGCAGACTAAGATTTTTTTGTACATTAACTCTGACTCATGCTAAGCTGTCTTTTTGAATTTGTTTTTCACTGCCGTCTTTTAAAGTGTTCTGTGAGAACTAGCAGTATTTCTTCATTTTGATTACAGATAAATGTACTTGCTGAACACAAGTTTATTGTTGTGTTTTATATTTTTATGCATAATGCATTGCCATATTGTATACTGTATACCAGGTATTCCCAAACTGGGGTACGCCAAATAAAAATGTAATTCACATATTTAAAAAAATACATCTTCAAATTTTCAAACAGTCCATTTATATTTTCCAACGGGGCTATACATTTGGGTGAGGTCTTTTTCTCGCCTGAGTAGCCTCGTTTCACTGCCAAAAATAAAATGAAACCATCTAGTGTTCAGAGAAATAACAACACAATGTCAAATACAGGTAGTCTAGTCAAATAATTAACATCCAATCACATTAACCTTTACTCTCTCGCGGGAATTCCAGCTAACCAAACGTATCTGCTGCTCATTCCGTTTGCTTGAAAATTGATAAATGGTAAAAAAAAAAGTAAGGCCCTCATCCATAGAGACGTATACCAGCTCTACAGGCAGTACTGCTACTACCTGCAGTACTACACCTGCAAAAGTCGACTACACAAGTTGTTCTGCTTCCACGAGCACATCCAATGCTAGCATCAGTAATTCTACATTTGTTGTTAGCCCAGCTAGCATGGACACTTACAGTTGTGAATCTGATGCAGCCGAAGAGCTACTTCCCCCTTACCCGGGAAAGCACCGAACAACAGACAGGGACGTTGGACCATTGAAGAGGAACAAATATGATGAGAACTACATTGATTTGGTGTTCACTTATATTGGGAGTAGTGCCTTTCCTCAGCCACAGTGTGTTATATGTGCAAAAGTACTATCTCACAACTCAATGAAACCTTCACTCTTGTGCAGACATTTAGAAACAAAACATGCCAATTTGAAAAATAAGCAACAGGAGTTTTTTGAGAGAGAATTAAGACGACTTTCGAGTAGTAAGACATGTATACAAGCAACAGATATCATTAATAAGAAGGGTCTAGAAGCGCCTTATATGGTGAGCTACCGAGTGGCTTGGACAGGCAAGCCCCATACTATTGTGGAGGACTTAATTCTTACTGTTGCTGGGACAATGCTGGTTGGAAAAGGCAAAAAAAACTATACAGACGATGCTTTCATCAAACAACACTGTTTCACGACGCATCAGTGACACGGCAGGAGATGTTTTGAAACAATTACTGCTTCGCATACAAGCCAGTGAATTATATGTGTTACAGCTGGATGGGTCAACAGACGTGGCGGGCCTGGCACAGCTCCTGGTATATGTCCGTTACGTTTATGGGGGGTCAATTAAGGAAGACGTCCTCTTCTGCAAACCACTGGAAACCAGGACAACAGGAGAGGATATTTTTTAAGTACTGTACAGCTTTGTGACATCAAATGGTCTTTGGTGGTCAAGATGTGTTGGTATCTTTACTGATGGCGCAAAAGCCATGACAGGGAGACATAGTGGAGTGGTAATGGGTGTGCAAGCAGTTGCTCCCGACACCACTTGGGTAAACTGCAGCATCCACCGAGAGGCTCTTGCTGCAAAGGGAATGACCTGACAGCTTGAAAGACGTTTTGGACACTACAGTGAAAATGGTTAACTTTGTTAAAGCAAGGCCCCTGAACTCTCGTGTATTTTCTGCACTATGCAATGATATGGGCAGCGACCATGTAACGCTTTTACAATATACAGAAGTGCGCTGGTTATCAAGGGGCAAAGTATTGACATGGTTTTTTTTTTTAATTGAGAGACAACTTTAAGCTTTTCTTTACTGACCCTCATTTTCACTTGTCTGGCCGCTCGCAAGATGACGAGTTTCTCACACAACTGGCTGGGTGATGTTTTTTTCTCGCCTGAAGGATCTGAATCTAGGATTACAGCGACTCTCCGCAACTATATTCAATGTGTGGGACAAAACTGAGGCTCTGATTTAGAAGTTGGAGCTCTTCTCTGTCTGCACAACACACAGGTCTTTCCATCATTGTGTGATTTGTTGTGCGCAAATGAACTCAAGCTTACAGACAATATCAAATGTGACATAGCGATGCACCTGAGTGAGGTGGGAGGGCAATTACACAAACAACTGGATTCGTTATCCCTTTCATGCCCTGCCTCCAGTCCACTTACCGATATCTGAACAAGAGAGCCTTATCAAAATTGCAACAATCAGAAGCCACTGACAGATTTCTAGTTTGGGCAGCCCTCAGAGTATCGTGCCTTGGCAAATCGTGCTGTTAAGACACTAATTCCCTTTGCAATCATGTACCTATGTGAGAGTGGATTCTCGGGCCCTCACTAGCATGAAAACTAAATACAGGCACAGACTGTGTGTGGAAAATGATTTAAGTGTGAGACTCTCTCCAATACAACCCAACATTGCAGAGTGATGTGCATCCTTTCAAGCACACCCTTCTCATTAACCTGTGGTGAGTTATTCACAATTTTCGATGAACATATAAGGTTTTATATGTAAGATTGTTAAATAGAGAGAGAAATTAATGATTATTATTATATTATTATTTGTGCCCTGGTCCTATAAGAGCCACTTCCCACAAGCCGGCTTGTGACAAAAACTCACACTAATTCTTATGTTTAATAAAGGTATCGTATAGTGTGTGTGTGTGGCAGGCTTACAACGGTGGCAAAAAACAACATTTCAGAGTGCGCTGACACTGGTGCAAAATGGGGTACGCAGCTGGAGGTTGAATGTTTGAAGGGGTACGGGACTATAAAAAGTTTGGGAACCACTATTGTATAAAGTACCACTCATTCCAGGGTTTTTCTTTATTTTGACTATTTTCTACATTTTAGAATAATAGTGAAGACATCAAAACTATGAAATAACACATATGGAATCATATTGTAATGGAAAAAGTGTTAAACAAATCCAAATATATTTTAGATTTGAGATTATTCTAAGTAGCCACCCTTTGCCTTGATGACAGCTTTGCACATTCTTGGCATTCTCTCAACCAGCTTCATGAGGTAGTCACCTGGAATGCATTTCAATTAACAGGTGTGCCTTGTTAAAAGTTAATTTGTGGAATTTCTTTCCTTCTTAATGGGTTTGAGCCAATCAGTTGTGTTGTGACAAGGTAGGGGTGGTATACAGAAGATAGCCCTATTTGGGAAAAGACCAAGACCCTATTATGGCAAGAGCAGCTCAAATAAGCAAATAGAAACAACAGCCCATCATTACTTTAAGACATGAATGTCAGTCCATCCAGAAAATGTCAAGTACTTTTAAAGTTTCTTCAAGTGCAGTCGCAAAAACCATCAAGCATTATGATGAAACTGGCTCTCATGAGGACCGCCACAGGAAAGGAAGACCCAGAGTTACCTCCCGCAGCAAAGGATATCATTAGAGTTAAACTGCACCTCAGATTACAGCCCAAATATATACTTCACAGAGTTCAAGTAACAGACACATCTCAACATCAACTGTTCAGAGGAGACCGCGTGAATCAGGCCTTCATGGTCGAATTGCTGCAAAGAAACCACTACTATGGTGTGGGGGTGACACTGTCAGTGATTTACTCAGAATTCAAGGCACACTTAACCAGTATGGTGACCACAGCAATCTGCAGCGATACATCTGGTTTGCGCTTAGTGGGACTATCATTTGTTTTCAACAGGACAATAACCAAAAACCCACCTCCAGGCTGTGTAAGGGCTATTTGACCAAGAAGGAGACTGATGGAGTGCTGCATCAGATGACCTGGCCTCCACAATCACCCAACCTCAACCCAATTGAGATGGTTTGGGATGAGTTGGACCGCAGAATGAAGGAAAAGCAGCCAACACAAGTACTCAGCATATGTGGGAACCCCTTCAAGACAGTTGGAAAAGCATTCCTAATGAAGCTGGTTGGGAGAATGCCAAGAGTGTGCAAAGCTGTCATCAAGGCAAAGGGTGGCTACTTAGAGGAATCTAAAATCTAAAATATATTTTGATTTGTTTAACACTTTTTTGGTTAGAGCATGATTCCATATGTATTATTTTATAGTTTTGATGTATTCACATTTTTTTTACAATGTAGAACGTAGGTGTGACTGGTACTGTACATATGCATAAATGAACACATATTTCTATGAACTTGACCTACATCTGTTGTTTGGGCAGATTTTTTTAAATAATGGACTTTGGAAGATTGGACGATTCTTCTTGGCACTTACAACAAGACGTGGTTTGATCGCAGAAGTGTATGGTTGCCTAGCAACTTGGAACGCCGTGGGAAGACAGACAGACAGAGCGAGCAGGCGATCTGATAGTCTTTGTTTAGCAGTTTTGTTTTGTTTTTGTGCACGGATTGTATTCATTGATGGACTTGTCATCTGCCAATCCAACCGATAAGCGGCCTGATATGTTAGCTAACGTCGGTAATGTTACAGGTTGTTTTTGCTTTGATACTTGGTCAATGTGAAATAGCTAGTTTAGCTACTGACTATATCATGCTGATTTGCTATCTTGCTTCTGTGACCAGATCAACAGGTTGATGTTAGACTTTATTATTTTGATCAGATAGTATGTCAGCTGGATGATGTCTGTCATAGCTGCTAGTGAGATTAATTGTTTAGCTACAAATGAACAGTAATCTAAACTATTGTAACGACAATTATTGTTTCTTGTCGCTAGCTTGCACAATGCCTGAAATGGATTCAACAACTGATGATTGATATTGACATTGGTAGCCAATGATGATATAGACTTTTGTAGCCAATATCAAGAGATCATTCTTATAGACAAACATTGGTGTCAGACTTTGCCTTGCTAACTTGTCACCAGTGCTTGCCTGATATCAGACATACCAAGAAGACAGAGGCAAAAATGGCTTCAGAGTCAGTGAAGGTAGTGGTCAGGTGTCGGCCGATGAATGATAGGGAGCAAATACTGAATTGTAAGATGGTAGTATCAGTAGAGATGAGTAGGTGTCAGTGTTTGATCAAGAAGCCAGGGGCGAAGGAGGAGCCACCAAAACAATTCACCTTTGATGGAACCTACTTCATTGGCCAAACCACTGAGCAGATGTACAACGAGATCGCCTACCCTTTGGTTGAGGTAGGCCTACAATAAATCCTACTACAATTCCACAACTTGATTTTGGTGGATTTCAAGCAGCAGCACCAGCTCTTGGGTTATTGGACACCTCCAGTAGAGATCTGAAACGAAATACATGTCACAGTTAGGAAAACAAGTGTGCCACTGCCACCTAAGCTACAGTATATCCCCTTGCTAATGACCTCGGAGCTCATCATTTAGAGAAGAGGCTGCTATTAATCTACTGCTGAAATTAATTGTAAGCATATAGACCTATTGCTTAAAAAAAATCTACAAGCATGTCAATTTGTCTTTGCACTGTCAATTGAAAATGTGATGGTTGAGGCAAACAGACTGTTCTTTCTACTGACAGGGGGTGACTGAAGGGTACAATGGAACAATTTTTGCATATGGCCAGACTGGAAGTGGCAAGTCCTTCACCATGCAGGGGGTATCTGAGCCAGCAGCCCAGAGAGGGGTCATCCCAAGGGCCTTTGAGCACATCTTCGAGAGCATTCAGGTACAGTCTTCACCTTCAATATTGTAATGCCACCAAGGATAAGTTGGTGGGGATCATTATTTCAGAATTGCTGTGGTTGGAAAAGCTGACCTCAGACAAGGCCTTTGTATGACTGGCAGGGCCTATTGGAGTGGCCAGGTTGTACTACTGTAGGTCACATGAATGTGCTTCATTATCAAGTGTTTCCTCTCAAGAATAGGTTCTTATTCATTAGTTGTCTTCTGTGTAAGATAGTGTGCAGAAAATACAAAGTTCCTGGTGAGGGCTTCCTACTTAGAGATCTACAATGAAGAAATCCGAGACCTTTTGGGAAATGACACCAAACAGAAAATGGAGGTAAGAAACCATAGTACCCGAATATTAGAGGGGTATTCATTTTTTAAGTACTGCAAGTTTATGTTTCTGACATAGGTTGTTTCTTGCCATGGGATGATAGGAAGGGAACCGCTTCATTGTGCGGTGGGCATTTGTATTTCCGGCACAATGGTTGTTACCTTGGCGACTTAAGAATAGGACAGGGAAGTGTGTGCCTGTTTGTGAGTTTTTTAAGGTGTCCTCATATGATGACAGGTTTGTTGTTTGTGTGCGTGTGCTTGTTGGCGGATGTCAGCTGAAGGAGCACCCAGAGCATGGTGTATATGTGCGAGACCTCTCCTTGCACACTGTGCACAGCGTGGGGGAGTGTGAGCGCATTATGGTGCAGGGCTGGGGGAATCGATCTGTGGGCTACACCCTCATGAACAAGGACTCCTCCCGCTCCCACTCCATCTTTACCATTCACATGGAGATCTGCAATACAGGTGAGATCACCCCTCTGTCTGTGCATCATCACACACAAACTCAGTCATTCACAGCCCGCCTCGACAGATGAGTCACTAATACACACATATTCATTGAGTTAAACAGAAACTAGTGAGGAGTCTGGAATGTTGAGTCATATTTCTGTCTCTTTGCAATCCATGGAACTGAAACAGCCCTATCAGCTGCATAAATAACCTCAAAAACCATATACAGAGCCTTCAGAAAGTATTCACACCCTTTGACTTTTTCCACATTTTGTTGTTACAGCCTGAATTTAAAATGGATTACATTTAGATTTTTGGTCAATGGCCTACACACAATACCCCATAATGTCATAGTGGAAAAAAATGTACACACATTTTTACAAATGAATAACAAATGAAATCTGAAATGTCTTGAGTCAATAAGTATTCAACCCCTTTGTTATGGAAAGCCTCAATAAGTTCAGCAGTAAACATTTGCAAAACAAGTAACAATAACTTGCAATAAGTTGCATGTGTGCAATAATAGTGTTTAACATAATTTTTTCATGAGTACCTCATCTCTGTACCCCACACATACAATTATCTGTAAGTTTCCTCAGTCAAGCAGTGAATTTCAAACACAGATTTAACCACAAAGACCAGGGAGGTTTTCCAATGCCTCACAAAGAAGGGCACCTATTGGTAGATGGGTAAAAACAAGCTGACATTGAATGTCCCTTTGAGCATGGTGAAGTTATTATTTACACTTTGGATGGTGTATCAATACACCCAGTCACTACAAAGATACAGGCGTCCTTCCTAACTCAGGTGCCGGAGAGGAAGAAAACCTCTCAGGGATTTCACCATGAGGCCAATGGTGACTTTAAAACCATTACAGCGTTTATTGGCTGTGATAGGAAAAAACTGAGGATGGCTCAACAATATTGTAGTTACTCCACAATACGAACCTATGCGTTCTGTGGAAAATAATGAACGACGTGGAAGGTGTGTTCCATGATGGGCTAGCGGAGAGGAACTAAGCTTCCACGGAGTTGCATTATTTTCCAGGGAACGCATAGAGCCCCAAGTTGATTATCCCTTTTATACCATTAACACATTTGCCACTAGAAATGTGTTCATTTGCCTGGAGAAATGTGTTCAACGTCCATTGAAGTAGCTAGCAAGTTTACTAGATAGCTAAAGTACTAGTTGCTGTGGTAACCAAACAAACAGACTTGTTAGTTTAGCTAGACAAACCATCAGTCCTAGCTTGCTATTATGAAAATCGAATTCAACAATACCACTACTGTTTTCAATCCGACTTGCTTTCAAAAGCAGCTCAAACAAAACATGTAAAAATTAACTATAGCCATTCAATTCTACTGTGGGAAATAATGCATGCCCTAGAATGCCCTTCAAGCTAATCAGAAAGGAGTATTCAACAATTCCATGGTATAACAAGTGTTATGTTTGGGGCAATTCCAATACAACACATTACTGAGTACCACTCTCCATATTTTCAAGCATAGTGGTGGCTGCATCATGTTATGAGTAAAGGGGGGTACGACCCGGTACTAGATTAGTGTACCTAATAAACTGTTCGGTGAGTGAATCATTAGGAACATTGGCTCTTTCCATGAGACTGAACAGGTGAAACCTATGATCTCTTAAATCACTTGTTAAATCCACTTCAATCAGTGTAGATGAAGGGGAGGAGACCAGTTAAAGAAGGATCTATAAGTCTTAAGACAATTAAGACATGGATTGTGTATATGTTCCATTCAGAGGGTGAATGGGAAAGACAAAAGATTTAAGTGCCTTTGAACTGGTATGGTAGCAGCTGCCAGGCACACCGGTTTCATTGTGTCAAGAACTGCAAAGCTGGTAGGTTTTTCATGCTCAACAGTTTCCCATGTGTGTCAATAATGGTCCACCACCCAAAGGACCGCCAGCCAACTGGACACAACTGTGGGAAGCATTGGCATCAACATGGTGCAGCATCCATGTCGAACGCTTTCGACACCTTGTAGAGTCCATGCCCTGACGAATTGAGGTTGTTCTGAGTGCAAAAGGGGATGCAACTCAATATTAGGAAGGTTTTCCTAATATTTTGTACACTCAGTGTACATAACATAATATTCTGCATATTGGTTGTGGTCAAAGAGTAGCTGATGAACTACCAATGGAGACCAGTTGCTGCAAGGTGCCTTGTTCAATTACTCTCAGAGGATATGTCTTTTACTCTGACCTAGGCTCAAAGGCTTCCCCCTGGATGTGACATGATATTCCCTCCCTCCCTCCCTCAATGACTATTAACTATCACATTTCTTCATTTGTTTATTTAGCTACAGTACCAGTCAAAAGTTTGGACACACCTACTCATTCAAGGGTTTTTCTTTATTTTTACTATTTTCTACATTGTAGAATAATAGTCAAGACATCAAAACTATAAAATACCACAGATGGAATCATCTACTAACCAAAAAAGTGTTAAACAAATCAAAATATATTTTATGTTTTAGATTCTTCAAATTAGGCACCCTTTGCCTTGATAACAGCTTTGCACTTTTGGCATCACCTGGAACACTTTTCCAACAGTCTTGAACGAGTTCCCACATATGCTGAGCACTTGTTGGCTGCTTTTCCTTAACTCTGCGGTCCAACTCATCCCAAACCATCTCAATTGGGTTGAGGTCGGGTGATTGTGGAGGCCAGGTCATCTGATGGAGCACTCCATCACTCTCCTTCTTGGTCAAATAGCCCTTACACAGCCTGGAGGTGTGTTGGGTCATTGTCCTGTTGAAAAACAAATGATAGTTCTACAAAGCGCAAACCAGATGGGATGGTGTATCACTGCAGAATGCTGTGGTAGCCATGCTGGTTAAGTGTGCCTTGAATTCTAAATAAATCACTGACAGTGTCACCAGCAAAGCACCATCACACCTCCTCCATGCTTCACGGTGGGAACCACACACGCGGAGATCATCCGCTCACCTACACTGCGTCTCCCAAAGACATGGCGGTTGGAGCCAAAAATCTCTCATTCGGACTCATCAGACCAAAGGACAGATTTCCACCGGTCTAATGTCCATTGCTCAAGTCTCTTTTTATTATTGGTGTCATTTAGTAGTGGTTTCTTTCCAGCAATTTGACCATGAATGCCTGATTCACTGTCTCCTCTGAACAGTTAATGTTGAGATGTGTCTGTTACTTGAACGCTGTGAAGCATTTATTTGGGCTGCAATCTGAGGTGCAGCTAACTCTAATGAACTTATCCTCTGCAGCAAAGGTAACTCTGGGTCTTCCTTTCCTGTGGCGGTCCTCATGGGAGCCAGTTTCATCATAGAGCTTGATGGTTTTTGCTACTGCACTTGAAGAAACTTTCAATGTTCTTGACATTTTCCAGATTGACTGACCTTCATGTCTTAAAGTAATGATGGACTTTTGATTTGATTAACACTTTTTTGATTACTACATAATTCCAAATGTGTTATTTCATAGTTTTGATGTCTTCACTATTATTCTACAATGTAGAAAATAGTAAAAATAAAGATGAGTAGGTGTGTCCAAACTTTTGACTGGTACGGTATATTTACATACTGTTGAAATCGGAAGTTTACATACACCTTAGCCAAATACATTTAAACTCAGTTTTTCACAATTCCTGACATTTAATCCTAGTAAAAAGTCCCTGTCTTAGGTCAGTTAGGATCACCACTTTATTTTAAGAATGTGAAATGTCATAATAATATTACAGAGAATGATTTATTTCAGCTTTTATTTCTGTCATCACATTCCCAGTGGGTCAGAAGTTTACATACATTCAATTAGTATTTGGTAGCATTGCCTTTAAATTGTTTAACTTGGTCAAACGTTTCGGGTAGCCTTCCACAAGCTTCCCACAATAGGTTGGGTGAATTTTGGCCCATTCCTCCTGACAGAGCTTGTGTAACTGAGTCAGGTTTGTAGGCCTCCTTGCTCGCACACGCTTTTTCAGTTCTGCCCACAAATTTTCTATAGGATTGAAGTCAGGGCTTTGTGGTGGCCACTCCAATACCTTGACTTTGTTGTCCTTAAGCCATTTTGCCACAATTTTGGAAGTATGCCTGTGGTCATTGTCCATTTGGAAGACCCATTTGCAACCAAACTTTAACTTCCTGACTGATGTCTTGAGATGTTGCTTCAATATATTCCACATAATTTTCCTCCCTCATGATGCCATCTATTTTGTGAAGTGCAACAGTCCCTCTTGCAGAAAAGCACCCCCACAACATGATGCTGCCACCCCCGTGCTTAACGGTTGGGATGGTGTTCTTCCGCTTGCAAGCCTGCCACTTTTCCTCCAAACATAACGATGGTCATTATGGCCAAACAGTTCTATTTTTGTTTCATCAGACCAGAGGACATTTCTCCAAAAAGTATGATCTTTGTCCCCATGTGCAGTTGCAAACCGTAGTCTGGCTTTTTTATGGCGGTTTTGGAGCAGGGGCTTCTTCCTTGCTGAGCGGCCTTTCAGGTTATGTCGATATAGGACTCGTTTTACTGTGGATATAGATATTTTTGTACCTGTTTCCTCCAGCGTCTTCACAAGGTCCTTTGCTGTTGTTCTGGGATTGATTTGTAAAATGTTTTTTTTTTTTTTTAAATACATTTTTTTTGTTAAATTCATGAAATGAAATTAAATGTATGCATTCACTACTGTAAGTCGCTCTGGATAAGAGCGTCTGCTAAATGACTAAAATGTAATGTAAATGATTTGCACTTTTCACACCAAAGTACGTTCATCTCTAGGAGACAGAACGCGTCTCCTTCCTGAGCGGTATGACAGCTGCGTGGTCCCATGGTGTTTATACTTGCGTACTATTGTTTGTACAGGTGAACATGGTACCTTCAGGCGTTTGGAAATTGCTCCCAAGGATGAACCAGACTTGTGGAGGTCTACCATTTTTTTTCTGAGGTCTTTGATGATTTCTTTTGATTTTCCCATGATGTCAAGCAAAGAGGCACTGAGTTTGAAGGTAGGCCTTGAAATACATCCACAGGTACACCTCCAATTGACTCAAATGATGTCAATTAGCCTATCAGAAGCTTCTGAAGCCATGACATAATTTTCTGGAATTTTCCAAGCTGTTTGAAGGCACTGTTAACTTAGTGTATGTAAACTTCTGACCCACTGGAATTGTGATACAGTGAATTATAAGTGAAATAATCTGTCTGTAAACAATTGTTGGAAAAATGACTTGTGGGAGGGGCACAAAGTAGATGTCCCAACTGACTTGCCAAAACTATAGTTTGTTAACAAGAAATGTGTGGAGTGGTTGAAAAACGAGTTTTAATAACGCCAACATAAGTGTATGTAACCTTCCGACTTCCACTGTATGGGCTGCAATTCAGCGGTTAGCTGCCAATGTTGTACAGCATGATTGACAAACTAAACCTTATATACAGTGCATTCGGAAAGTATTCAGACCCCTTGACTTTTTCAACATTTTGTTACGTTAAAGCCTTATTCTGAAATTGATGAAATAGTTTTTTCCCCTCATCAATCTACATACAATTCCCCATAGTGACAAACTAAAAACATGTTTTTAGACATTTTTGCAAACTTATAAAAAATACTAAACTGATATTTCACATTTACATACGTTTTCAGACCCTTTACTCAGTCCTTTGTTGAAGCCCTTTTGGCAGCGATTTTACTGAGAAGTGGCTTCCGTTTGGCCACTCTCCATAAAGGCCTGATTGGTGAACTGCTGTAGAGATGGTTGTCCCTCTGGAGCACTGTCAGAGTGACCATCGGGTTCTTGGTCACCTCCCTGACTAAGGCCCTTCTCCCCCGATTGCTCAGTTTGGCTGGACAGCCAGCTCAAGGAAGAGTCTCGGTGGTTCCAAACTTCTTCCGTTTAAGAATGATGGAGGCCACTGTGTTCTTGGGGACCTTCAATGCTACAGTACCCTTCCCCAGATCTGTGCCTTGACACACTCCTGTCTCAGAGCTCTTTGGACAATTCCTTCATCCTCATGGCTTGGTTTTTGCTTTGACATGCACTGTCAACTGTGGGACCTTATATAGACAGGTGTGTGCCATTCCAAATCATGTCCAATCAATTTAATTTACCACAGGTGGACTCCAATCAAGTTGTAGAAACATCTCAAGGATGATCAATGGAAACAGGATGCACCTGAGCTCAATTTCGAGTCTCATAGCAAAGGATCTGAATACTTATGTAAATAAGGTATTTCTGTTTTTTATTTTATAACATTTGCAAAAATGCCTAAAAACCTGTTTTCGCTTTGTCATTATGGGGTATTGTGTGTAGATTGATGAGGGAAAAAAGTTAAATTACAGCCTTATTCTAAATTTGATTAAATTAACAAAATGTGGAAAAGGAGAAGGGGTCTGAATACTTTCCGAATGCACTGTATATGTATACACAGTGTATCTAGATCTCAGGGTCCAAAAGATGGGAGAGGTACTAGTACGGCAGATTATGACAGCTAACTCAACCATAATGCGTGTTCTTGTCTGTGTTAGCCCTTGGCTTTGAGGCCTAATATTCACTGTCTGTGTCCTGTGGTCTCAGATTCAGCTGGCGAGGACCACCTGCGTGCGGGAAAACTGAACCTGGTGGACCTGGCAGGCAGTGAGAGGCAGTCTAAGACTGGTGCCACTGGGGAGCGGCTCCGTGAGGCCACCAAGATCAATCTGTCCCTGTCGGCTCTGGGCAACGTCATCTCTGCCCTGGTGGATGGCCGCTCCAAACACATCCCCTACCGAGACTCCAAGCTGACCCGGCTGCTGCAGGACTCCCTGGGAGGGAACACTCGCACCCTGATGGTGGCCTGCCTCTCGCCTGCAGACAACAACTATGAGGAGAGCCTGAGCACCCTGCGCTACGCCAACAGGGCCAAGAACATCCAGAACAGGCCCCGCATCAATGAGGACCCCAAGGATGCCCTGCTCCGAGAGTATCAGGAGGAAATCAAGCAACTACGCGCCCTCATCTCTGGCCAGTTGGGCAGTGGCGACCTGTCATGTGAGAACCATGTTTTTCTCCACACTTTGTCTTACCATTGTGAGTAAGAGTTTTCACATAGAAGATCAAACTGCTAGGTTATTGTGTCTTGTCTAAAATTGCCCTATTCTCAATTGTACCATATTCATCAGCGCTTCTGGCTGGCCAGTTGTCTGCGGGGCCCTCTGCTGGTCCATCAAGGCCACAGTCCAGCAGTACTGAGGAGGAGAAGGAGAAGATTAAAGAGGTGGGTAGGGTACTCTTCCACAGGGTTAGTTGACTGAGAGGCTGTTCATTGGGAGGGGTAGATGACCTGACCTATTTGTGACCTCCAGGAGTACGAGGAGAAGCTGGCCAGGCTTCAGGCTGAGTATAACGCTGAGCAGGAGTCCAAGGCCAAGCTACAGGAGGACATAGCTGTTCTGCGCTCTTCATATGAGACCAAGCTGTCCAGTCTGGAGAAGTCTAGGGCCAGCAGAGGGCACTATATTACCACGGCTGGTACCATTACAACATCCCTGTCTACATTAGAATAACCAACCAATTCATTATCACACAGTTAGACAACCATAGCCAAGGATTTTAATAAGAGATTTTATTAAGATAAATACCTTTAGCACTCAAGTGTATAGATGTTGCTCTAGTACTTTACATGATACTATGCCTTGTTTTCTCATTGCCTAGAGTCAGAGATCTCCATTCTTATGAAACAAGCTCTTGAGGAGGAGTCATGCTGTGTCACTGCTGCCCCACATGAGCATGCTGATTTGGAACCAGCCCTGGCCAAGGTACACATGCCTCAAGTTCCCAATACTTGTGGATAACAGGTTATGCATGCATTTTGTAGTAGTACACATCAGAATGGAGCGGTCCCTTTAAGGACGTTTGTAACTTCTCTTCTTGTAGGTGAGCCAGACACAGGCATCTCGCCAGGTGACCAGTGTCCAGACAGGGTCTGAGGGGGAGGAGAATGCAGACTCCCCTCCCATTGGCACCCCAGGCCCTCTGGACCAGAAGCATGTCCTCGAGAGGTGAGTGACCACACACCCACAATATACCCTTTGTATAACATCATGTCCAGTGGTGTGATAGTGTGGCTTGATGCCCTGTCCTGTCTCCAGGCTGCAGCAGTTGGAACAGGAAGTGGTGGGAGGGGAGCAGGCTCGGAACAAGGAGTTACAGCAGAGACACCGACAGAGGAAGACCCTGGCAGACCAGAGGAAGAAGCAGCTGATTGAGGCCCTGGCAGAGAACCGTGAGGAGAGTGACAATGTGATGCTCAATGTCTACGACTCCATCCAGGAGGAGGTCCATGCTAAGAGTCGACTCCTAGAGAACACCCAGGGCAAGGTGGGACATCTTCATGGAAAATAAATGCCAGATGAATGATTTATCTACTAGCACGCATGTTCCTGTACTAGATTTCTTACGCTCATTTTTATTATTGATTCTGATTGCTGATTCTGTTAAGAATGCATTATGAACTGTGATATAGATATAAGATTTAAGAGTAAACTTAAGCCTGTATGGTCTAGTTTTAAGTGGTGTTCTCCTGATGTGATTTCACAGCTGAAGGCGGCCAAGCTGGAGATCCGGGACCTGCAGGCGGAGTTTGAGCTAGAGAGAAACGACTACCTGGCCACCGTCCGCAGGCTGGAGAGGGAGGGCCATTTGCTGCAGGCACTGCTGGAGCGCATGGCCCCTCTGGTCCGCCGTGACTGCAACTACAGCAACCTGGACCGCCTGCGGAAGGAGGCCACCTGGGATGAAGACGGCGCCACCTGGAGGCTGCCTGAGGTGGTGGTGCAGAAAACGGCCCTGCCATCCGGTGAGTGTAGGACGGGGAGAAATTATGTTGTGAGGATTTCTTTGAAGATAGGATTAATGTTCACATTTTTAGTGGATGGGCTTTTTGTGTAGATTTTATATGTTGAGATTGCGTGCATCCTCTGTCCCGTCTCTCGTTCAGCAGTAGCTCCTTCAGCTCAGAGGCTCTCTGTACGCAGGAGCTCAGTGGCTGACACAGGAGAGTCCTTTCAGGTGTGTACTCATCTTTTTAAAAACGTTTCTTATGGGATATGAGAATTAAAACATAAAATGTCTATGGTCCCTCATTGTTGCCTATGTTTTGTGCAGGATGACGAGGACCGATATAAGGAGATGTTGAACCGCAGCGACAGCGAGAACTTCGCCAGCAACTACTTCAAGCCTAAGAGAGCCAACCAGCTGCTGGGCGGTGAGCCCCTGAAGGGACTGGGTAAGACCAGGAGCTACAGGCCCTTCCCCTGACCCCACAGCCCAGGCTACAGGAGGGAGAGCAGATCTGCTCACTAAAAATGTACTGTATTTACACAAATAAGCTATGTTAGCCTCGCCCAGCCCAGTGCATTTTCACTGCTCTTAACTGTAAATGTTATACATGGATAGGGTTTCTTTTCTTACGGAAAGCTGCAGAGGGCACTCTTATCTGAGTTCAACTGTCACTGGAGTTACAACTCAAATCAAATGTATTTATAAAGCCCTTTTTACATCAGCAGATGTCATAAAGTGCTATACAGAAACCCAGTCTAAAACCCCAAACAGCAAGCAATGCAGATGTAGAGGCACAACTGTGACTGAGGTGTCGTTAATGTTAACATAAAAACAGGCAAACTATGAATTGGTATTTAATAAGGTGTGCAGGCCGAAGGGGGAGGTGCCTGAAATTATAAGAAAATAATACAATTCAGATACTTTTGGAATGAACATTCAAATAAAATGTGACAATTATAGCACCACATATAGTACCAACGTACTGCTTGCTAGTATACAATTGTTTTATAAGGGTCCAAGTCAGTTACTGGAAACATTAAAAAGATCTAGCCTGCTATCCACTTAACTTCAACAGATCCTTTGCCCTATATTTGCTGTTGTCCCACTGATGACCTCTTCCCCTGCAGCAGTTCACTCAGCACCCCAGGGGAACGGGACGCCTCACCTGACCTCCAGCGGCTCCAACATCGGCCCCTCACTTAGCACTGAATCCTTCCTCCCTCGCCCCTTCCGCCTCGAGTCACTGGGGATCACCCCATCCAATGGCAAGGTGAAGAGGAAGAAAAGCAAAACGCACATCCCCTATGAGGGGAACTGAGAGAGCTGGGCTAGAGGGGCACTCTTCTGCAACCTCTCAATTTTTACCTGCCACCCTTTTTGACTCCTAGAGATCTCACTATTTGTTGACTTGTTTAGGTAGAGTATTTCATTAATCCACTGTGATTGACCCTGTGGTGTTGGTGCACTATTGAACTTTTGCTAACCAGCAATATAATGTCACGTTTACATGGACACTTGGTCTGGCAATGTGATGTTACTGGTGTGTTTGTTTTTTAGCACCTTTTTAAATGTTAGCTAACATTATGCTACTACCTAATGCCACACACCATAGTGCTTGCACTGACTCTTAATGCTGTGATATGATGGTTTATCCAACCCTGAATGTGCTATTTATCACTCTTGTGGTTTTTGGATGAACTGTTAATACAATATATTTTCTGTAGATCTTGTGCATTTCATGTCTAGTTCTCATTCACTTCACAGAATGCGTCTGGTTGTAAAATATTTAGCTGTGAGCATCAGTAATAGGAAGGTCATCTTCACCATCAGGGAAGAAATGAGATCTGAGAGCCAAACATGTTAGACCAGTTTCAATGTGACATGAGATGGATGACTCAACGAGTGCTCTGCGGCCAGGGTGGTGTTGTCATATTAGCAGAGTGTTAACAGGCCACATGTGACCGTGTAGGTTAGCCTCCGGTTTCCTGGCCTCTGAAAGGATGTGTCAAAGACAAACCTCCCTGTTGTCTGCAAACAAGACAAGTGTGGAGCGACTTTGTGATCTCCAGGGAGCTGAGTGACACAGCCAATCTGAATTGTTTTTTACAAGCAATCTGAGCCAGGCTTCCTCGGCAGCAAAATGTATTTAGCATTCCTGAAAATTACAAATTACAATACCTCTGACAATTCTGAATACGACATTTAAGTTAATGTCCCTAACCACATAAATTACCATCACAATAAAAAAATTCAGGGTTGTGTGTCCTGTATATCGATGAATCAAACCATCTCTTCTTTCTCCGTATGGTGTTTCCCACTTAGGCAATGGATAGATTTTTTTTCATCTATTGTTCAATATGACTTGACCGACCACGGTTCTTTCAGTTGCGAGATGTGACGCCATTGTATGCAAAGTTCTCTGCTCAGAAATGGATACGGCTACACTATAATAATCCCTCACTGAGAGAGAACTGCAGTGGCACCATGGAGACACTGATGATGTGATGATGTGACTATTACCAGATAGTGTTTTCCAACACTATTATATAAGATACTGACCTTCCTCTTATACTGTTAAATGAAAAGAAAGAGCTCTTTGGACATCAAGAATGACCAGCACAGTAGGACAGGTTCATAGAGGTGCAGTCCAAGATAATCTGATAACACACAGACAGCTGAGTAAGCTTTCTCATTGCGAAAGTGGCATGTGTAAAATGAGTAGTCTGTAAGAGAGGAGGGTGCATTGAGGGGGAGAAAGGTAAGGCAGGTGGAAAGGTTAAGTGTTTTGGGTGAATAAACATTTCTTTGGGACTCTGTTTATAGTAAATATAAAACAATTAGCATTACAGTAAATGGGGACAGTATGTGAAAAACAGCACATCTTTATGTCCACTTTATTAACAATATCTTATTTAATGTGAAGAAATTATATTTACCTATTAGAAACAATTTGAATATCAAAATCACAACATATAAAATGTGCTAATTGTGATGGTAGCCATTTTGAAGAACCAGGAAGAAAAAAAATCAAGTCACACCCCCACAAGTGATATCATTGAAAAGCCCAGAATGTCCTCTCAAAGGTACAATGGGCCCTAACACAGTGGCATGTATGGCCTTTAGAGATATGGACCAAAAACAAATGTCCATTAGAGAAGACAAAAATGTATTGTTGGGTCTCGGGAATATAAAGAATTCTTTCTCTTTTTGTACAAAAAATATTATCTGATGGGGCTGTGATGGTTGGAGGAAAAAATGGCTGTAATTTAACAACAGGAAGCTCAGTCTGGTTGGGCGAAATTAAGGAAATGGTCACAATCTGACACACAATAGGCTAACTTTTTAGTGTATGGTCAAATACATGTTCTCATCGCAAGCATACCATGAACGCAGTCTGTTACACAACAATTATACCAAAAATATGATGAATAGGAAAGGGGGATACCTAGTCAGTTGTACAACTGAATGCATTCAACTGAAATGTGTCTTCCGCATTTAACCCAACCCCTCTGAATAAGCCTGTTGCATTCATTCCTCTGACCTACTGTATAAGTGTGCAGTGACTGATTCTGTAACAGCAAAACCCTTGAAAAACAATTTGCAAATATGTTATTAAACAACTGACATGAAAACTAGACTGCAGAAAGAGGTTTTACAGACAGAAAAGGAACAAAGAAGGTCTTTTCCTGATAAAGCAGCACGTTCAGTGCTAAGAATATTTACAGAAATCCATTCAATTCCCTCTTTATGCTGCTTCTCTGCCTACGGTGGTAGAGGAAGTCTGTTCCATTTGATACCCCTTTTATATATCCATTTATCCACTGGGAAGAGATATGGCTACCTTCTCTCCAGGCCTAGTCTTTCAACAGCCCCAGCTTCCTAAGAGCCTCTCGTCTGTCTTCTCCCATGCTGGGCACCATCACCACACTGAAGCCCGGGCAGTGCGGGGTCTTGTGGGTGGACACTGGCTGCGCAGCGAGCGTTGTTTTCTCCTGCTCTGGGGCTTTGATGGGAGCAGGTGGGGTGCAACGTTCATCCTTGGGAGATTTCCGGTTGTCGGTCACGTAGCTCCCAAGCCCCACACCAGAACGCTCTAGGGTGGCAGCTTTGACCCCACTGGGTTTGGTCAGGTGTGAGGGCGGTATGGGGGGCTGCTCCTCACTCCTAGAGCGATGGAGGAAGCTGCTGCTTTGTACCGGCCTGCTGTTAGGTTCTCTGGGTCCTTGGGCGGTGGATGAGGGCTGGCTTCTTGTTGAGTTACCGTGGGGTTGAGCTTTAACTCCCACACTGGCTGAAGTTAGGTCACAGGTGGAGTGCACTTTGGAGGAGCACAGTGGCGTAAAAGACTTAGGTTGGGACTCATTATTGTCTCTCAGGAGCCCCAGCTTCTGCAGGGCCTCCTTTCTCACCTTTTGGGGGTCTGACAAATGCCTGTCAGTGGGTGATGAGCTCAAGGAAGGGGCACTGGAGTCTGTGGTGGGGTTGGCTGTACCCTTTTGGGTATTCAGGGCAATGTGTGAGGGTATTTTGGGGGGTTTTGGGAACACTACTGGAGGACTGTCATTGTGCTTGCTGGGCTCTCGGGGGAGTGTGACCTGGGCTGGGGTGACTGAGGGGTCCCTGGGTGTGCTCCCATGGTGCAGGTCAATGGGAATGGCTGATGAAGAGGGCTGCCTGTTCCAGTCTCTGGTCTCAGCTGTGGCACTTTGAAGGGTTCTCTTCATGGACGCACTCTTCCTCAGCTGCACTAGGGCCTCATAGGACAGAGGGCCCCTGGGTGAAGGGGGTGGTCTCTGACAAGGGTAGTCTTTGGGCTTTGATGGAGGGGGTATCACCACAACATTGACCTCAGGGGGTACACAAGGGTGATGGCTCTGAGATGGCGTGTTGTCCAAGGCAGTGACCTGGGGCTTTGGGTGAGAGTTCTCATTATTTGGGGGTATTCCTGGCCTGGGCAGGATGCAGGCGGTGCTGTTGGCCAGGATGAACGGAGTAGGAACCAGGTAACCGTGCTCATCACTGGGATATTTTGATACATCTAAAAGACAAACAAAATTATCATTAGATGCTTTTTTCCCCTGCTGAAATGGATGAATGTACTACAGTAGCAGTGCGTGGGTAAAATCCCTATGGAAGCCAGGAAAAAAGCCATATTACAACCTGTGTGTTGTGATAATTGTGTTGTTTGCTCTATAACCTGTTAGTTAATTTGCCTAGCGACCATGATACACTAGATGACCAAATGTATGTGGACACCTGCTCGTCGAACATCTCATTCCAAAATCATGATTACTAATATGGAGTTGGTCCCCCTTTGCTGCTATAACAGCCTCCACTCTTCTGGGATGGCTTTCCACTAGATGTTGGAACATTGCTGCGGGGCCTTGCTTCCATTCAGCCACAAGAGCATTAGTAAGGTCGGACTCTGATGTTTGGCGATTAGGCCTGGGTCGCAGTCGGTGTTCCAATTCAGCCCAAAGGTGTTCGATGGGGTTGCGGTCAGGGCTCTGTGCAGGCCAGTCAAGTTCTTCCACACCGATCTCGGCAAACCATTCCTGTGTGGACCTCGCTTTTTGCACAGGGGCATTCTCATGCTGAAACAGGAAAGGGCCTTCCCCAAACTGTTGCCACAAAGTAGGAAGCACAGAATCATCTAGAATGTCATTGTATGTTGTAACATTAAGATTTCCCTTCACTGGAACTAAGGGGCTTAACCCGAATCAGGAAAAACAGCCCCAGACCATTATTCCTCCTCCACCTAACTTTACAGTTGGCACTATGCATTGGGGCAGGTAGCGTTCTCCTGGCATCCGCCAAAGCCAGATTCATCCGTCGGAAGCTCCAGAGTCCAATGGCGGCGAGCTTTACACCACTCCAGCTGACGCTTGGCATAGCACATGGTGATCTTAGGCTCGTGTACGGCTGCTCGACCATGGAAACCCATTTCATCCTGACCAACAGTTCTTGTACTGACATTGCTTCCAGAGGCAGCTTGTTACTCGGTAGTTAGTGTTGCAAACGAGGACAAACAATTTTTACACTCTATGGGCGTGAGCACTCGGTGGTCCCGTTCTGTGAGCTTGTGTGGCCTACAACTTCGTGGCTGAGCCGTTGTTGCTCCTAGATGTTTCCACTTCACAATAAAAGTACTTACAGTTGACTGGGGCAACTCTAGCAGGGGAGAAATTTGACAAACTGACTTGTTGGAAAGGTGGCATCCTATGACGGTGCCACATTGAAAGTGAGGCCATTCAGTAAGGCCATTCTACTGCCAACATTTGTCTATGAAGATTGCATGGCTGTGTTCTCAACTTTATACACCTGTCAGCAATGGGTGTGGCTGAAATAGCCGAATCCACTAATTTGAAGGGGTGTCCACATACTTTTGTATATATAGTGTACATATATAGTGTACATTCAGCCTCTTCCGAATTGAAGGAAAATTATGAAACACAGAGAAAACTTGTGAAAGATAAATATTTGTATTTTTTTTTTCTTGGTCAATTTTTTTGGGGAAGACTGGCATCCATGAATACACACCACTGAAGTACGGTATGTTGATATTCAAGAGGATGTAATTCCCTCCTGGGCAGGTCACTCACTGTTGAGCTTGTTTTGGCCCATGGAGGCAGAGAGGTGGGCCATCTTGGTGGCCACGTTGCCGGTGGTGGGCAGGCAGTCAGGCTCATCATTGGACAGTGCACTATCCTCCTCAGCCTCTAGGGACTCTATGGTCTCCTCCAAGAACATGAGACATGCCCTCTCCTCAGCAGACAGGTGCTTGAGGCTATTGTCACTCTGTAAGACACACCAGACCAACTTAAAAGACATACAAATCGTTGCCATGAGTTCATCTGACTCTGAGTGAGTAGAAAAAGGGGCTTCATTGCCAAAATGTCAAACTGTCCCCCACAAATCCCTGAAGCTATTGTCAATTCAGTTCATTCTGAGATGCAGTCATTTGTCACAAAATCTATTTATTTTTGGGACAGCTTGCTTTCCTATGCAGGTTCAGGAATACAACTTGAGAAATGTGAGGATGACCAAATGTACTTACAAATCCAGAGTTCATACTGACAACACTGTCACAGCTGCCTGCACTGTCCATGCCAGTGATTGTCCCTATGGCGACGCCACCGGGCCATGTGTCACTCTTTGGCATTGTAAAAATGAAGGTTTCTCAAGTCCAAGGTAGTAATAGAAGTTGGTAGTGGAGAACCGTTCTTTCCCTGTCAAAAAGAAATACAAAACAACTTGATGTATGAATAAAATCATTAACTAAACTTGTGAACTTTGAATATAGCACTTATTACTATTTCTTATCTAATTGTCCACAAATAAAACTTACCTAATCAAATATAATTTGACTCCAAAAACTCTCTCTCTCACACACACACACACACACACACACACACACACACACACACACACACACACACACACACACACACACACACACACACACACACACACACACACACACACACACACACACACACACACACACACTTTTCTAAACCTTTTAATATGACAGTCAGATTCACACGGACCTGATGAATGGGTAACAGAGCTAGTGGAGAATAACAGGGTATCATAGCTAAGTATTTTTCTGTGCGATATCTTAGCTAACTACTCTCCTGGCCACACGTGACTCAGATTACAACACGCTACTCTAATCTCCTTCAGCAGGATCAATTTCAGCGAGAATGAAAGACAATACAAATGATATCCCTTCTTAGCGCTGCATCCTACTTAACCATATACCTGTTGGTATAGATAGAGTAGCCTCTTCTGTATGTCTTTGAAAAATGTAGAATAATGTAGGTAACGATGGATCTATTGTTGAACATCCCTCTTCACACCTTTTTCCATATTGTGTGAATGCACAACTAACAAACAAATGTGAGATAAAAACCTCAAATATTATATTGAAGTAGCTCTTGTGGTGTTGTGACTGAGACCATAATAAAGTAATACCTGATTTATAAGAAATGCCTCTACTCTGGTTTCAACACCTGAGTGGGGCTACTAAGTAGGTCAGTATACACAATAGCAGTCCTGTTCTGTTCACTGCTGAGGCTTTGTCACGTTACAGTGCTCCATCCTGACCAGGCCATTTCCCTGTGGAAGTAAAGTCCTCTATCCACAAGCATTTATGTAAATTATACATCCAACCTGCAATCTTCAGCTCTTGAGCTCTGAATTTGAATGTGAAGTTTGTGATAACGTTTGTTGTCTTTCAACCTGGCACAATCTAGACTGATCTCATGCAAATAGCAGGGCAGTAGCAGGTCATTCAGACAATGGATAGTACACGACATCATTTATTCTGGTTCAAAAGAAAAGTGTTCCATAGGGGAATAACAATACAGTCGATACTGGATAGAAAAGTAATAAAATGCCTTATCAGTGGTTATCAGTCTCCTACTGTGTAGCATGTTCCAATGGATGTTTCACTAGATGTGAGATATGCATAATATCGAGAGCTTAGGATTTAAGATTGTATCTGCATTTTTGTCACCTATATGATACTGTAAATACCCAATTCATGTTAAATTCAAAGGAATACAAAATAAAAATTGCTGACACTATTCAAACTTTTTACATTTATGTCATTTAACAGACGCTCTCATCCAGAGCGACATACAGGAGCAATCAGGGTTAAGCACCTTGCTCAAGGGCACAGGCTTTTTTCACCTAGTCAGCTAGGGGAGTTGAACCACCAACCTTGTGGTTACTGGCCCAACACTTTTAACCACTCGGTTACTTTAACGGCAAAAATATTTTTGTCACATACACTGGATAGCTGTACTGAAATTTGTTGTTTTACAGGGTCAGCCATAGTAGTACGGCACCCCTGGAGCAAATTATTGTTAAGTGCCTTGCTCAATGGCACATCGATCAATTTTTCACCTTGTCAACTCGGGTATTTGAACCAGAAACCATTCGGTTACTGGCTCTAACCGCTAGGCTACCTGCCGCCACTTTTAAGTCAATTATCTTGTCTCAGAATCTGCTTTTTGCAGATAGAACCTTCCAGTCCCAAGTGCTCAATATATTAAATTAATAACCTCCATTGTGTCTTGTACTATGCATTTCACAGATGTTTAACCAAGAGACACAAAATACCTGAACCCTCATACCCCTATCATGCCAATGTGTGTGATCCGCCTGCTCTATGGCTGAAAGCAAAGTCTTGGAAAATATTGCTTGAGGGTTCACAAGAAGGGAAAATAAATCGATGCAGATTATCACCACACAGTATATTCAGTTGCTGTACAGTGTGTACAGAGCTTTAATAGCTATTATGCAGGTAGGGTAAAACCCTGCTGACATTTCCTCAGAATGACAGACCACAGATCATCTAGTTAATCATTACTTCAGCTACCACCTCTGACATAGAAGTACATATACTTATTAGTCAGAACAATATTATTATCCACTGATCAAAGGGCTTACTCAATTGGCTCAGCTCTCTGAAGCCGTGTGGGCATATTGAATCCAACCAATATGTGACTTTGATGGTGAGTCACCTGACACACAATAAAAAACAAATGTGTCATTCCCCATCCATTTAGGACAAACTACACTGTAAACATTGCTGCAGGAATTGTTCAGACATACACATGCGCTGGGGGCATTAAAGTGACATGGGCAATAACACTTCATTGTCATAAAGCAGGTTAAGATTTGCTAGCTGATATTCAACACCAGGGTCAAAGTATTTTTCTGATCTTGCCACTCCCATAGGACAATTTCAGCTATGTTTTAACAAAGGCAATTGTATTGAGGATATAGCTCATATGAGTAAATGCTGGTATTGTGTCTTATTAACAGTAGCCATACAATCTTGGCAAAATACAGTAGCCATGCAAATAGTTTACAGCAAAATATGAAGGCTATACATTTGTTTTAATTTCAAGAATCATTCAGTTTAATATCAAACAAAATATACAGGTAATCTATTCCCTATTGTCTTATACTTTCACTTACCTGTAATTGTACAGGCTTTGTGCTAGTAACACCACATTCCGTTAATCGCGCAGGTCTAGTCCATCTGACCTGTTGCCTGTACCGTCGGCGCTTCTGTTCAGAACCTCGCTACTACAGGTGATAATAGACCATGTGCCACACATTATTAACCAATCAGAGCACAGTACACCTAGCCGTTAAGGCTTCGTTCAAGCTGCACGTCTATGGCTGCGTTTAGACAGGCAACCCAATTCTGATATTCGTTTCACTAATTGGTCTTTTAGACCAATTATTTTAGACCAATTAGACCAATAAGTGTAAAAAAAAAAAAAAAAAAAAAAAATCGGAATTGTTGCTGCCTGTCTAAATGCAGCCAGTGTAGTTGTAGGTCTACCAAAGATGGTGGATAAATAAATGTAGTTCACTGAGGCCGTTTACCGTTGAAAAACAATTGTCAGTTCTGGTCTACTTAAATGGTGTGTCTTCTGTTGATGATTAGTTATTTGAGAAGGAGACCAAGTCAAGACCTTCCCTGTGGCTCAGTTGGTAGAGCATGGTGTTTGCAACGCCAGGGTTGTGGGTTCGATTCCCACGGGGGGCCAGCACAGAAAAAAAATGTATGAAATGTATGCATTCACTACTGTAAGTCGCTCTGGATAAGAGTGTCTGCTAAATGACTAAAATGTAAATGTAAGACGTTGGACCGGGTGGATTCAGTTTATAGTAAGGCAGTTTATTATGAGACAAAGATATTTGCCAAAGCGTGCACGGACTCCTTCGTTTAGCTCATAGGGAACTAGCAGAAGAGAGCCCCGAAACATAGTGTACATCCAATTTATACAATGAAATAACAGTGTGTTGACGTTGAGTCTAGTAGGTCCGCTCTCCTGACTGGTCGATGAGTGGAGGGACGGTCCACTCTCCAGGTGGTGTCGACTTCCCATTGGCCCTTGGCAGTGTCCTTTGTCCTCGGAGTCCAACACACCTAAGTGTGTGTGTGTGTGTGTGTATTTCTGGTAATTCGTGTCTGGGTGCTTGCGATATTCATGGAATGTTGTTCTTTACACCAGTGGTCAGTTCGTGTGGCTAGGGTGCTTTCATGTCTTGACATTTTTGTGTGAGTGCTTAGTCCGCCATCAGTCTCTGGGTGTGGTCGTGATTGGTATCAGTTGGTTGCTCAATATGTCTCTGGAGTTTTGTTGTGTGCTGTTGTGAAACATGTTGTGCAAATGCCCTCCTTATATATCATTAGGTAAAACGTTAGATTATCTTTATTACACTTCCATACACTCATCGAGGCTGGTCTAGTTAGTTCCATGGCCAAATTCGAGAGGATCAAAACCGTATGTATTATTGGTCAATTGTAAAGGACTGACTGATCTACGAATAATAACGAGTATTAATTGATGATGGAAGTTGATTTGTAGATCAGTCAGTAGGCAGTCGCCTGCAATGTCGAAGAAGCCCATTGACATTCATTGAACAGCGAGTGAGGTGCATCGCTTCCTCTTCCGTCACTGGGTGTACTACATGTTTTAGGGCTGCTAACCTTGATCCTGGAAGCAGTAAACAATTTTGTTACAGTATTTAAAATAATGCCTACCACTAATGTCTTATATTCACAGAATACCTGTTTGAAAATGACTGACTGTAGACGTGTGTCACTGTAGTCATGCACAACTTTCCAATCCTATTATTGGAGGTTGAAGGTTCTTTTAAAATAACATGTCTAATCCAGCGAATTGGCAATGATTCAATTGATTTAATCCTGTTTGCAGGATTGGGATTCATTATAGCTGCCTTTGGTCACTGAACCCTGGTCCCATGTTTCATGAGCTGAAATAAAATATCCCCAAAATATTATTTCTCTCAAGTGGTGTGTACAAATTTGTTTACATCCCTGTTAGTGAGCATTTCTCCTTTGCCAAGATAATCCATCCACCTGACAGGTGTGGCATATCAAAAAGTTGATTAAACAGCATTCCTGATTGCAGGAATGTCTACCAGAGCTGTTGCCAGATAATTGAATGTTAATTTCTCTACCATAAGCCGCCTCCAACATCACTTTAGAGAATTTGGCAGTACGTCCAACCAGCCTCACAACCACAGACCATGTGTAACCACACCAGCCCAGGACCTCCACATCCGGCTTCGTCACCTGCGGGATCGTCTGAGACCAGCCACCCGTACAGCTGATGAAAAAGAGGACTATTTCTGTCTGTAATGAAGCCTTTTTGTGGGGAAAAACTCATTCTAATTGGCCCCTGCCCAGTCATGTGAATCTTAAGTCCAAAATCCATAGAATTTTTTTCAATTGACTGATTTCCTTATATGAAAATCATTGAAATTGTTGCATTTATATTTTTGTTTTGTATAATTATAAAGTTAGTCTACTAACTAAATTTAGCAAGATTTAGGGCTCTATTCAATCCACATTGCAGAAATTCAGCTTTACAGCGTGATTGAAATTTAAAGGCAATGTTTCAGCTTTAGCGGAGACAGTATTCACGGTAAACACTGCATATGTCGGCTCAATCTGAAATTACCTTTAAATTTATATAGCAGAATCTGTGACGCTTCAATTTTAGAGTGAACAGAGCCCTAAATTGTGCAATATTTAAATAAAAGTATACTACAATAGCATTGCCATTTTTGTACCCTTGGCAGCCACCACATCTCCGATATCTAACGCCCACTAGCGGCGGCCTGGGCTAGGCCTTTTTGCTGACATCCTGCAAATGAATCCCATCTGTATTGTGCAGTTTATCATAAGGAAAACAGATGTATGCATTACTGTATTCAGTTACTGATGATGGTGTCTAGGGTTACTGTCATATAGCTCCACATTACATTCTCCCATCAGAGAGATATGCTTTAAAACATGAAACTAAAGCCTAACAGAGATCCTTATACACTGTTAGAACAGAGTCGCCTACATTGCAAAAGGTTAACAGTGAATGGCAGCGGTACTATTGCTAAGAGAGATCATTCATTGGTTGACAACATGGTATCAATTTGCAGGGCTTAAAGCACATTAGAATCTGAAACCAAATACAAAAACACATTCACTCAAATAATCTCCTAAATGGTGTCTTTTATTGTGAAAATCAAGTAAACCCAGTTTCTCTGTAGTGCTTTGTGTGCAACAGTCATTGAAAGTGTCCTTGAACATCCATGTAATGGAACATGGGAGAAGTCATATTTTAGTCACATCAACACCCAATTGAACAGGGCTCTCCAACCCTATTCATGGAGAGCTACTTACTGTCCTGTAGGTTTTCACTCCAAACCTAATCTGATTTTAATAATTAGCTGGTTGATAAACTGAATCAGGTGAGTTACAACTGGGGTTGGAGTGAAAACCTACAGGAAGGTAGCTCTCCTGGAACAGGGTTGGAGAGCTCTGCACTAAAACCATGCCCCAGACCCATACCTCTTACACGTCAAAGGCTTTGGAAAGTCCAAGCAAGAACAGACAACATATACTGCCCTACAAAGGCAAAACTCAGAAACTAGGTATTTTTCTTACTGCAAAATCTGTCTTCAGTCTTTTTATGTCTAGAGACAGCAATTTCTGATACACCATTATATATTCTGATCAATTGACTTGTTCTTGTGTCAGGAAATGAAATACCACATTAATCAGAAAACATACCTGGCCATTACAACAGATCAAAGATTGTTTTACCAACTTCATAGTTACTGCATTTTGCCTTTGTAGGGCAGTATAGACTACCACACAAACTCGGCCCTGACCCAGAGTATTTCATTGTAAAACAAGATTTCTAGTGCTGATACATTTTCTATAAATAACAAGTCACAAGTTTTCTGAAAGGGACACTTTGGTATCTGTTTATGACCAGCTGACAAAAGCTAAAAAATATATTTTGTTTCGAAAAAGGAGAATAGATGTGCGAGAGCTTTTAGACTGTATTAGTAGTCTGATGGGCAAAAAACCCAAATCACCATTACACTGGTCTCTGCCAACAAAAATAATGGGTGGAATCTTTTTGCCAGTAACATTACCAACCACTTGAAGAAATGTCAGAATTCATGTTTAAAGGGTTCAACTATCTATATCAACGTCTTCTACACTCCGTTTCAATAGCAAAGGTTGCCAAGAAACCCAACATCGAATTGCAATGAATTCTACGTCAGGCAAAAATGAGCATTTTAATCAGGAAAGTTTCCTCTCACGACATCTACAAGCCAGAATGTTGAATAAAAGGATATTTTAACGTACTTTACCGGTTGTCGGTGCGATTTGTTCTTTGGTGGTAGGAATGTGAGACAATATATATCCACAGGACTGTATTATTACATAAGCTTTTCAAAGAGCTGGTTGTGGGTTCAGATTTCTATCACCTGAAGCATGCGCAGAACCATGTAAACACATGCACGAGCTTGGCAAGTATGCATGCATCTTGTACATGCATTTTTATTTTGTGCGCATGCTTCAGGTGATAGAAATCTGAACCCACTACCAGCACTTTGAAAAGTTTATGTAATTATACTTTCCTGTGGAATATAGTCTCACATTCCTACCGCCAAAAGGACCAACCGCATGACAACCAGTAAAGTACGTTAAAATATCATTTTATTCAACATTCTGGCTGGTAGAGGTCGAGGTAAGAAACGTTCCTGATTAAAAGTCATTTCTGCCCAACGTTGAATTCAATGTAATTCAACGTCGGGTTTCCAGGGAAGAGCAAGGCCGTGGTGGCTTTCATTAGTGAAAGCATAATAAAGAGTCGCAGTCTTCCTCTGACATGCATTTAGATTTAACATACATAGTTCAACATGACAACACTTGGTGGCCCTCACAATAGTCCAACAATATGAGTGAGGATAATGGGAGATAAAAACACGATCATGAAGTGAATGCTGAGATGCAAAGCACATTGTGTAGACAATACCTGAACTGCAAATGTAAGAGGATTCATCCCTTAGATTTACATTCTATTTCATAAAGTCTATTCATCTATCAATTCCAAGATTAAAAGCTCCAAAATACAACAATTCAAATGTTTTGTTCAGTAAAAAAAAAAAATTACACCATATAAAATACACAAAAAAATGAAGACAAAACAATCCCACTATGGGTAATGCCAAGGCCTTTTAATGGCAGAGTACCATGGCATAATAATAATTGCATTAAATATTAATGTTTCACACCAAGATGCAGACACCTCACACTGCATAAAATAACTAATTTAGTAATAGCCTACATTTGAAAAATAAGCTTGTTACAGCACCATTGAAGAATATAGGGTTGTATTGACCTATAAGGAATCTAGCTAAACTCCGCTATTATCTAATATTAAAGACATTGCCACTGCAAAACAATGAAAGAACAGCTTTTCTACCAAGTAACTGGGTTTATATTTGATCTTTTGCAACAGTTTTCACTTTTTTCAAGTACTGGTGAAGCATCTACAAACAAAAACTTTTAAATGAATATTGTCATTGATGTGTAAAACCAAACTTGTATCATGCCACAATGGCCCCGGAAAAAGATTTCTGATTTCTGTGGTAGTACTGAAGAGTCTAGCCATACTAAACCTTTTATGCCACAAGTCAACTGTCAAAGTAAGGCATTTTCAGGCATCTCCAGTTCTGTTAAGAAAGTTTTCTGCTCCATTAGTGTCGACAAACTGAACACATGCTACATTGCTGAGTAACAACACTTCAACGAACAATCACCCACTGTGTGTTGGGTGAGACTAAAAATGTCCCCAAAACAATTGTACAGGATATTTTTCATGAGCTCATAACCTTGCAGTAAAGTAGCCTGTGAGCTGACAGCTGTAGTTGTAATACTGAACACAGTGTCTGATGCTGGATCAAGTGAGGTAGAGCATCATACAGACACACAGTTGTAAGATTTAGGGGCATTGGGGTTCGTGGTGGTTGTGAGGAAGTGCTCTGACTCACACCTCTCCAAAGTTGGCATGGCCCGTCTCCTTGGCATGTTCCCGGGCCTCCTTCTGTCCTACTAGGCCTGTCTGACACACCAGGCAGCGCAGGGCAAAGCGGTTAAGGTCCGTAAACTGCCGCTTCCTTCGCGCCTCATCTGCCAGCTCCAGGGCCTGGGCCAGGATGATGTCGTCTGTGGTGGAGAAGATGGTCTGGGGTGGAGCGTCGGAGCCGGGCGTCTCCTTCTGCAGTGGGTCGTAGTGGATGCCGTCGTAGATGAGCAGCACGCGTTTGTGGTAGCCAGCGTCCTCACCAAATCGATCCACACGCACTGTCTGCGTGTCCACTACACAGATCTCACATTGGTGGAACTTAGACAGGATGGACACCTCTATAGCTCCGCCCCAGGTGTCGTCACGTCTGATCCAGGTGCAGTACTCCTCGTTGGTCTTTCCCAACACCGCCTCAGAGTAAGCCATGGGGTTGCTGGACACAATCTGGGTGATGAGGCCTCGCATCTCGGGGGCACAAGCTGGGTCATATACCCCCCCCTCTACCACGTAGGAGACACTGGTGAACAGGCAGGAGTTGTCTGCTGGAACGACCCGTCTGGCAAGCACCGGGAGAGACTCCAGGCAGGGTCCCTTGGTTACAGCTGAATTTGTGGTCTGGGTCTTCATCTTGTTCTTCTCCTCCTCAACAATGAGAGTGTCTCCTGCAACAAATGTGTCATTTTCTGAATCAAATGCAGCCATGACATAGCAGGGTGAAGTCTATCCAGCTGTGTGAAAGTAACATTTGATTTAATCAAGTGAGAAGAGACACCATAGCCTACCTGACTTGATAGGGTAGTCCCTTAGGTGAGCATTTCCGTTTCGGAGGTCCAAGCTGGAGGGAGGGTAGCCAACCATGATCTTCTGTACATCACAGGGAATACCAGTAAGCTCCTCTACCTTGCTCTTCAGCTCCTGCACACTGGACTGGTGGGTCAGGCCCTGCATTATGTGGCTCCCATTTTTGGTCTTACAACGCAGACGCAACATCCTGGGGGTCCTTAAACTGTGGGAGGCAAAAATACAATTCAACAAGGGAAAGTTGTAAGTCACCTACAAGCCTGTGAAGTGTATGCCAGTTTATTAAGACCAAGGAACCTTGAAGCTAGACTTACTTACATTTCTAATGAAAGAGTTATTTGTTTCATGTCACACCATGGTGATGACAGTTTGGTGGAGGTAAACAAGTGGCTAAACTGCTGATCACAGCAGTGCGAGCAAAACAACTGACTGCAACAATTTCTTTGTTCTGCCACTCCCAAGAGTATTTCTGTTTTAGCAGCACAGTCACCAGTTAGCAAGCTAGCTAACTAGCATGCTATGGACACCTTCTTCTTCTGCTAGCTTCAATACTAGACGAGCTGGCTATCTGGCTTCAATTAAAATGGTAAACTCAAACTGTCTAGTTAAACACAAGCACAAATATTCAAGAATGAGCAATATCATTGATGAACTGACTGGTAGTTGGCTAACTAGCTTGACAACTAGCTACCATTTGCTAGCCAATTCTTGGCTAGCAAAAGGCTACTAAGCTAGCTGGCTAAACTGTTCAAATCAAATTGTATTGGTCACATACTTATATTTAGCACATGTTATTGCGGGTGTAGCGAAATGCTTGTGTTTCTAGCTCAACCAGTGAAGTATCTACAATTCACAACAATACACACACATCTAAAAGTAAAATAATGGAATTAAGAAATATATAAATATGGTACTTTACACAAACTAACGACATTGCAGCCTTGCTTTACATAACTAGCTTAATAGATACGACGCTACGTAATGAACCAGTTTAATTAATAATTGGACCATCATTTATTTGCTTACCTGATGAAAAGTGTTACCCTGCCGCGGCGCGAACAATCAATATCCAATGACAGTCTCTAATGTGTACAACGTCACAACTGTGTCGTTCGTAACGTTGTTACTACACACAAATATGACGTGTACACAAGCTTTGTTTTCTTTCGGCCTGAAGAGGGGATTGATTCATTTTATTATCAGTAAAAAAATATAATCAAATCAAATCCTAATGGTCGCATACACATACAGTATTTAGTAGATGTTGTTGCGGGTGTAGGGACATGCTTGTGCTCCTAGCTCCAACAGTGTAGTCATATCTGACAACACACAACAATACACACAAATCTAAAAAGTAAAATAATGGAATTAAGAAATATATAAATATTTGGATGAGCAATGTCATAGCGCAGAGTACCAGCAAAAAGCTTGGACACACCTACTCATTCAAGGGTTTTACTTTAATTGTTCTATGTTCTACATTGTAGAATAATAGTGAAGACATCACAACTATGAAATAACACATATGGACTCATGTAACCAAAAAAGGGTTTAACATTTGTTTTTCAACAGGATGATGACCCCAAACACACCTCCACGCTCTGTAAGGGCTATTTGACCAAGAAGGAGAGTGATGGAGGGCTGTATCAGATGACCTGGCCTCCACAATCACCTGACCTCAACCCAATTGAGATGGTTTGGGATGAGTTGGACCGCAGATTGAAGGTAAAGCAGCTAACAAGTACTCAGCGTATGTGGGAACTCCTTCAAGACTGTTGGAAAAGCATTCCAGGTAAAGCTGGTTGAGAGAATGCCAAGAGTGTGCAAAGCTGTGATCAAGGCAAAGGGTGGCTACTTTGAAGAATCTCAAATATAAAATATATTTGGATTTGTTTAACACTTTTTTGGTTACTACATGTGTTATTTCATAATTTTGATGTCTTCACTATTATTCTACAATGTAGAAAATAGTAAAAATAAAGAAAAACCCTTGAATTAGTAGGTGTGTCCAAACTTTTGACTGGTACTGTATATACACACAGTATATGATGGGACTAATAGACATTATAGACAGTATATGGATAGAATATGTAGTATATCTGAAGAATACGTAGAGTAGAATAGTATACAGCAATAGTTAAATAGGATAGGCCTCGACTAGAAATCTGAATATACAGTACATACAGTACATATGAAGTGGGTAAAACAGTATGTAAATATTACTAAAGTCACCAGTGTTCCATTATTAAAGTGTTCCATGACTTTGTTCATAGGGCAGCAGCCTCTAAGGTGCAGGGTTGAGTAACCGGGTGGTAGCTGGCTAGTGACAGTGACTAAATTTCAGGGCAGGATACTGGGCGGAGGCCGGCTAGTGGTGACGATTTAACAGTCTGATGTCCTTGAGATAGAAGCTGTTTTTCAGTCTCTCGGTCCCAGCTTTGATGCATCCGTACTGACCTCGCCTTCTCAATGGTAGCGGGGTAAACAGGCTGTGGCTTGGGTGGCTGAGGCCCTTGATGATCTTCTTGGCCTTCCTGTGACACCAGGTGTTGTAGATGTCCTGGAGGGCAGGCAGTGTGCCCCCGGGGATGCGTTGGGCAGACCGCACCACCCTCTGGAGAGCCCTGCCGTTGCGGACAGCGCAGTTGCCGTATCAGGCGGTGATACAGCCTGACAGGATGCTCTCAATGGTGGTTCTGTAGAAGCAAGTGAGGGTCTAGGGACCAAGCCAAATTTCTTCAGCCTCTTGAGATTGATAAGACCCCGTTCCATTTCAGATTGTTAGTGATGTGTACGCCGAGGAACTTTTCATCTTCTCCACTGCGGCCCCATCGGGGGTGTGCTCCCTCTGTTGTCTCCTGAAGTCCATGATCAGCTCTTAAGTTTTGTTGACATTGAGAACACACAGGCTGCGATTACACAGGTGGACCAATTCTGATATTTGTTCCACTAATTAGTCTTTTGAACAATCATATCAGATCTTTTTACTTCAGATCTATTTCAGAGCTGATCTGAATCGTCAAAAGACGAATTAGTGAGAAAAAAAAGTATTCACATAGTTGAACATTTCTAAAACCTGACAGGGATATCACTTCAAAGTCAGAGACTTATTTCCATTGTGGAAATTGTGGATGGATCCAGCTATGATACCAAGTCTCTTTTTAAAATAAATGTTAACTCTGTCTCAGTTTATTAAGTACACCCATCTAGTACCAGGTCGGACCCCCCTTTGCCTCCTGAACAGCCTGAGTTTTTCAAGGAATAGAAATGTTGCACAATTAGTATCAAGGGAACCTAACATATGCCAGGAAAACATTCCACACACCATTACACCATCACCACCAGCCTGTACCATTGACACTAGGCAGGATGGGGCCATGGGCTCGTGCTGTTTATGCCAAATCCTGACTCTGCCATCAGCATTACGCACCACGAACCAGGATTGGTCGGACCAGGCAATGTTTTTCCACTCCTCGATTGCGTGCCCACTGGAACCACTTCTTGTTTTTAGCTGATAGGACTGGTCATCATGGATTACAGGTAAAGCCGCACCGAGCTAAAGGCTAGAGCTGCCGCTTTCAAGGAGCGGGACACTAATCTGTACGCTTATTACAAATCCCGCTATGACGCAGACGAACCATCAAACAGGCAAAGTGTCAATACGGGACTAAGATTGAATCCTACTACACCGGCTCTGACGCTCGTTGGATGTGGCAGGGCTTGAACATTTTTACGGACTACAAAGGGAAACTCAGCCACGAGCTGCCCAGTGACGCGAGCCTACCAGACGAGCTAAATGCCTTTTATGCTCGCTTCAAGGCAAGAAACAGTGAAGCATGCATGAGAGCACCAACTGTTCCGGACGCCTGAATGATCACGTTCTCCGTAGCTGATGTGAGCAAGACCTTTAAACAGGTCAACATTCACAAAGCAGCGGGGCCAGATGGATTACCAGGACGTTTACTCAAAGCATGCGCGGACCAACTGGCAAGTGTCTTCACTGACATTTTCAACCTCTCCCTGACTGAGTCTGTAATACCTACATGTTTCAAACAGATGAACCATCCTGACCGGTTGCGTCACGCCTGGTATGGCAACTGCTCGGTATCTGAACGTAAGGCGCTACAGAGGGTAGTGCGTACCTCCCAGTACATCCTGGGGCCAAGCTTGCTGCCATCCAGGAGCTATAGACTAGGCGGTGTCAGAGGAAGGCCCCAAATAATTGTCACTGACTCCAGTCACCCAAGTCATAGACTGTTCTCTCTGATACCGCACGGCAAGCGGTACCGTAGCGCCAAGTCTTGGACCAAACTGTCCTTAACAGCTTCTACCCCCAAGCCATAAGACTGCTGAACAATTAATCAAATAGCCACCCAGACTATTTACATTGACCCCCACCCCCTTTGTTTTTACACTGCTGTTACTCGCTCCTTATTATATATGCATAGTCACTTTCAAATGACCTCGACTAACCTGTACCCTTGCACATTGACTCGGTACCGGTACCCCCTTTATATAGCCTCGTTATTGTTATGTAACTTTGTTACTTTTTTATTTTATTTTTGAACTTTAGTTTATTTATTAAATATTTTCTTAAGTCTATTTCTTGAACTGCGTTGTTGGTTAAGGGCTTGTAAGTCAGCATTTAACGGTAAGGTCTACACCTGCTGTACTCGGTGCATGAGACAAATAAAATGTTATTTGATTTGCTGCAATAGCCCATCTGTGACATGGACCAATGAGTTGTGCGTTCTGAGATTCCGTTCTGCACAGCACTATTGTACTGAGACGTTATTTGCCTGTTTGCAGCCCGCTGTTAGCTTGCACAAATCTTGCCATTCTTCTTTGACCTCTCTCATCAACAAGCCATTTTCACCCACAAATTTCTCGGTAAACCCTAGACACTGTCGTGCATGAAAAGCCCAGGAGGCCGGCCGTTTCTGAGATACTGGAACCGGGACGCCTGGCACCGACACTCATACCACACTCAAAATCGCTTAGGTCACTAATTTTGACCATTCTAACGTTCAATCGAACAGTAACTGTATGCCTCGATGCCCGTCTGCCTGCTTTATACAGCAAGCCATGGCCACGTGACTCACTGTCTGTATGTCAAGTACATGCATCTGTCAAATACAAATGACTGTGAAATATTAAAGCCTCATATAGTTAAAATTCTGATAATGCATTTGAAGTGACATGACCTGAGTTTTGTGTGTGCTTAATAGTTATCTTGAGCCCTACAAAGAGTAGGGAATGAACTTGAAACCTGATACCTCCTTCCCCAAAACTCACACACAAAAAGGAGAGAACAATTACACCTGTTTTATATCTTCATTGACTCTTTAATACAATTACTGGAGAAACGTCTTAAATACAATTCAACAATGCTAAACTAGCTGATTGATGCAATGAAGTCCATATCAACAGGCAACATTTGGCATGTTAAAATTCACGCAGCCGTGTATTGAATACAGTACATTCTTGAGCAGAGCAGGCTATCCTTGGAAAACTATCAAATATATAGTCACACCTCTTGACATTTATTTGGAACCATGTGTATGATTATACACATATTTATTATGCACAGAACAGATGAGTTTCCAGCAAGGCTTTCAGCATGCCCCAAAAGGCACAGGAAATAACTTGCAACATTAATAAATGTGACAACTTCAGTATACAATAATTTAATTTTTAAAGAGCACTGGACTAACTTCTAATCTAAAATTATACAGCGCCCTCGGAAAGTATTCAGGCCACTAGATTTTTTCCACATTTTGTTACGTTACAGCCTTATTCTAAAATGAATTAAATAAATAAATAAATAAATAATCCTCAGCAATCTACACACAATACCCCATAATGACAAAGCGAAAACAGGTTGAAACACCTTATTTCCATAAGTATTCAGACCCTTTGCTATGAGAATCGAAATTGAGCTCAGGTGCATCCTGTTTCCAATGATCATCGTTGAGATGTTTCTACAACTGCTTTTTTTGTTGTTGCAGTATTCCACCAGTTGTTCCAGAGGTTTGGCATGCAGAGAAATGGAGGAGAGCATGACGATGAGCTTCAGGGTCACGGGGAGATACTGAGGCACCAGCTGAACATGAAGGTGACTTCGTAGTCACTCAGAAGTGGAAACAGCCACTAGTTTCTGGGTTGTCATAGTCGACTCCTTCACACAGGGAGTCCTTCAAACAGAACAGACATGACTCATATAATATTCCTGGTCTCTTTTTTATCACTGTCTTAACACGTTTCAGAGCAGTCTGATTAATCATTGTCTTAAAAAGAAAAGACAGGTCTTACATTACTACTAGTGTTTTGCTTCAGAAAAACCAATGCACAGAGCTCTCTGCTAGGGAATGTTTATCATGATACACCATCATCATTATACTACAAAGAGGGAACAAAATGATTAGTACTATCAGTAACTGAAAATGATGATACAGCATTCCATCATACTGTATGCCAATATTACTTAAAGGTGATACATGATCCATTGTTTGAGATTTGGTCATTAGCATCCTGAATGCTGATTGGCTAAAAGCTGTGGTATATCAGACAATATACCATGCGTAGAAGCAAAATGACATTTTTTACTGTTATAATTATGTTGCTACCCAGTTTATAATAGCAATAAGGCACCTGTGGGGTTTGTGGTATATGGCCAATATATGGCTAAGGGCTATATCCAGGCACTCTGCGTTGCATCGTACTTAAGAACAGCCCTTTACCGTGGTATATTGGTCATATACCACACCCCCATGGGCCCTATTGCTTAAACAGAAACTTTCTGCAGGAATATATCTAAAATACTCACAGAAAACAGCTTCCTATACGAGGCTGTAATGACAGGCAGACAGACAGACAGACAGGGACAAAAGGAAGAGACACAAATGGGGGGACTAGCTATAGTACTGAACTCACAACAAACCAAATTGAACCAACACACTTGCACCACAACAATAAACTTTGAATATGCATCTCAAAACATCAACATGTCTATATTTACTGTCCTTGTGTGGTATTGAGCTCTGAAGCTAATTGCTGTACAGAGCATGCTTCTCCTATGGATATAACTGACTAATGTATAACACCTGCTTACTGGAAGACGTTTTAACTGTATCTTCTGGAATGGTATTCAGAAGACGTAAATGACTAAAAGAGGTAAGTGGTGCAGTTTGTTTGGGATAGGAATAGTGCTATGCATATTCAAGCTGGAGACATACAGCCTATGAAGAAAAGGGGAGACCATGCAAGACAAACAGCTGATGTTGGGGGAGAGACAGACATAATATAAAGAGGAGAAGCCACCAACAAAACCACAACATGTCTGGATTATCAAGGGGATTTAAGGGTGAGGGGATGCTAAGGATAAAGAGGGATTGGCTTGGGGTGGCAGGTGGGAAGAGGGAGGTGACCGAGTTGAATTAAGAGTGATTCATTAAGTGGGCGCCAATTTTTGACACTAACTTGGCTTTGCTGCAGCATCCCCTCTGGCATCTCGGGGAGCCAGGGCCGGTTGCCAGCACTGTAGAGCCTGGGCCGCTTGAACTGGTCGTGACTGGACAGGGGGGTATAACTATTCCGCCGGAGCAGCATGGGAGCTGCGTCCCTCGGGACATTATCCTGGTTGGAGATGGGGAAACACCAGGTGCATTAAAGAAAGAGACCCGGGAACACCCAGCGTTACTGGGACAATTCCCCAAAACACAGCAATCAAACAATAGTTTCTTTGACCAACCACCACCACAAAAAAAGAAAATTCTATTGGACAAGAAAAAGGTGATTCTGCAAAAAAAAGACAATCTAAAAGCAACTTCAGAGGGCAAAGGTTATGGTGCAAAGGCTGTTGTCCTTTGCACCACACTGTGTTGTACACCCATCAATACAAGTCAGTTATTAAAGGGGACCAGAGCATTGGTGGTGGTGTTTGCAAGCAGGGAAATGTGATCAGTTATAGCTGCCTCCAAGTTCAATATAAAGTCACACTAACTACATGTAACCAGACATACTGTAGCTTGAGCTAGTTTGGTTAAAGAGGAAAAATAACCAAGAATACGTTCAGTGAAGCATGTGATATGTGAGCAGAACGGAGCCTTGTCACTGAGGATAACGTGCAATGTTACTCACAAGTGGTCGGTCGCGATGTGTGTTCACTGCCTTCACATTAAGATAAAACATTTCCACTTTACAGCCTGGGGAAAGTTGCAGAGAAATTGATGTGACCCGTTCCTAATTGCAATACAAACGACAAGTGGTGATAGAGGAACAGGAACTCAGATGTGAACATGCATAAAAGAATTATCCGAACAATTTGTTCAGCATTTAGTCTAATGAACACAAAGACTTACCATATGCAACAGGAGAGAGTTTGAGCACTGTGTGCAGTGGACATTTCAGGTAGGGCAGGTCATCTATGAAAGACAAAATAAAGTGTCCTTACCTCTGGTGTTTGTGAAACTGTCAGTAAAAGTGTACTGTGAGGTGTGTGCTCACCCACCTGCACTCTTATCCAAGAAGTAGGCCAGCAGGCAGCGCATGACAGCCTGGTGACAGATAACCAGCACGTTGCCCTGCCTCTCTAGCTCCATGATGACAGGCTCTAACCGCTGCACCAGGTCCTGGTAGGACTACAGGGAGGGAGAGGGGACACACTGAGCCTTAGTGATCCCTCACCCTGCCAAGAACAGGGCCCCAGAAAAGTGGTAAGAGGGTAGGACTTTACCTCTCCCCCTGGGTAGCGGTAGTGGTACTTGTCCTGGTCCCTCAGGGCAAACTCTTCTGGGAAGGATTTCTGGATCATATCATAGGTCATCTCCTCACACACACCCTAACAGACAGGAAAGAGAAAACTCTGGAAAATGTCCCTTGTCAGTTAAGTTGACAGGTAATGATAAATCATGAATTATTCTACAAACAAGGAATATAAAGTCCTTTATCACAGAACAAGTTCATTTTCATCACAAAAGATGTCTCCCTAAATGAAACCCCCCTGGTATTAATTATGTTAGACCAGTGATAAGTGAGAGATCAGAGGTGAAGTCAGTACTGACAGCATCGATCTCGTTGAGGATCTTCCACTGTTCATAGGGCACAATCAGCTCCTCAGCAGTCTGGATGGTGCGTCTCAGTTGGCTAGTCCACACCTTCAAGTCAGACAGTTTGTGCTCCTCAATGAAGCTGTGCAAGGCATGAGCAAACTGGACCAGAGAGGGAAAAGGAGAAAGATACAGTAAAACTAGTGAAGAGAGATTAGTTTCAATAACAGGCCCATCCATCAGGGTACTTTTTACTGTATATGGTTGTAAACATGCTATTAACTATTTAAAAGTACATAATAATTACATGATCAGATTACCAGTGTTTACTCAAATTCAAAGTACAGGAGCTTTAATTAGTATTTTCCATTAGCTGTAACTAAATCGAAATAGAAACTGTTTGGGTCCACTGACTCAAATACAGGGGTCAGTGTCATGCTGACTGTGTTCTCTAGAGTGGGCCTAACCGTTATGGCGGACAGGACACATACCTGTTTTCCTCCTGGGGAGAGCTCCGAGTCCCCTCCGATACGGCCCTCCATGTTGTGATTGCTCTCTCCATGCCGGCACAGGTAGAGGGAGTGAGAGTGCACTTGGATGTTCATGAGGTAGTACACTATCTTACTCTGGATGTAGTCCTGCACTCGGTTCACCAGGAAGCGCCGGCCCACATTCTCCACCTTGATGAAGGATAGGTCCCTACGGGATACACAGTAACACAATTGTCTGTACTCTGTCTCCACCTGGTGGCCGACATCTGAACTGTTGCAGCAAATTTACAGGAATTCTGGAGAATTACTGTTAACGCCTACTAGGTATAACAACAAATGATCCGTATGAACAGTTCTTGCCTCTAATTGAGGCAAGCGGTCGCTTAGGGGCCCGGTCGCTAGGGGGCCCGGACTCAAAAAATAACACAACTCAGTTGGGGTTTCAACAGAGAGAACGAATAGTAGAAAAACACCTGGTGCAATTTCTAAAATTGGTTATGCATCAGCAGTTTCTCTCTTATGTCACTCAGCCATGTCAGCTATCAATTTTTGAATTTGTAGTTAGTCTAGACAGCCATCTAAACTGGCAGTAATCATGGCCGAATGCACGTGCCCAGGTGCCCTGACCTCCAGGGGCCACTCACTGATTTTGTTAGTCACTCCCACTCAGATATCATATTAACATGGCATAAGTCATGGCAAAATGTGTAGAATTGCAGGGTATTAGCTTTAAAACTGCACTGTTTTTCTCTCTGCCCCATGAAAAAAAAGAAGAGTATAATTAGATATGTGTCATACAATTGCAAACATTTCTCTCCACCCAAGGCAAAAAGGGTAGAATTGTAGGTAATGAACTTTAAATTGTACATTTATCTCTCCAATATCAAGAGGGGGAGCCACTATATGTTGTTGCCACGAGGTGGGGGGCCCCCAACCAAAAAAGGCTGCGGAGCCCCCCTGGCAAACTCCTATTCAAATGCAAAACACTGAGATAGACAATATGACAATATTCTTACTTGTCATAGTCATCGGGATCCAAAGGTTGGTATGTAACCTTATAGCACTCTATGCGTTTGAGAAAGTCATCCATCACTCTCTCTCTGTGCCTCTCTGGGTAGTCTGGACTGGATACCTTCACCTCCTGTATAGAGATATAACACATTAGATTGTGGGCAAAGAAACAATGAGAGTTGTCAGTCACATAGCAGGGATATAGTCAGTGTATAAATAAGTTATAGTTTTGACCGTGGCCTGGGGTCATAGTAAAGCATTACAATCCAACATGGCGACATCGGAACATACCAGAATATTAGCAGCAATGACTTCTGGGTCGTCACACACTGACTCCACAAAGAACACCTGTTGGAAAGAAAATAGCTCAGACTACAACAATATACTGCCTCACCACAGGGCTGAATGCAGTCCCATGACAACACACTATCAGATTCATCTCAATATTAAATGGCTGTCCATAATACAGAGTAATGTTATATGGAGATACAATTCAAACAAAATTATATTTGGCAATTTAGCACATTGCATGTTACCTTGAATGCATTCTCTTTTCCAAAATCAAGAATGAGGTCTCTCCTCTCCCTTGTTGTGTTTGTTGCATCAAATACCTATATCAAAGGAAAGCAAACATCACAAAACTGGTGGATAAATGTGAAATATATCGAGCAGACAAAAAAAGAACCAAAATGAGAGAGTAAATGCCGTACAGCGATTTGTCCACCTTCTTCAGTTAGATATCCCTTCACATCCTCCAGGGCTACCAGGGCACACCGTCTGTGGGAGAGGAGAGGGAAATACAGTTACAGTTGTCTGCAGCAAAGGGGGCAGGTATGCAATCCAAACTACTATACATTTTTTTATTGAGATACTTTATCTTAACGGCCCCTGTATCATTTATTTGCTCATTTGGTGTTTGATTGTAAGGGAGCGGGCCAGAAGACCAGAGTGATCTACTGTATGCCTACATTTCTTCTGCACCGACACCTGAATAGTAACACTGACAGAACAGTGACGGAACATACCGATTCAACATTTTGCAAGGCTCATACGAGCAGAAGAGTGACAGCAGCAGCAGTATGTTTAGATCAGCATTCTATGATGTCAAGAACAGTAAAGCCGTTTACAGGTCCATAAAGGGCAATTCTCTACACAGACTACGACATTCACTTTCTGAGCCTATTTAGATGCATGTCTCATTCAGTGATTATACTGGATACATTTTAGTGCTTAGAAAACGTTCAGCTAGTTGGAAAATAGTAATCCATCACAAATTGCTATGAAAAATGAAGCAAATTTCAGTTTGAATCCCGCAGCTGGTGTGTGTTTACAACTCTGTTCACACACACACACACACACACACACACACACACACACACACACACACACACACACACACACACACACACACACACACACACACACACACACACACACACACACACACACACACACAGCATTCGGAAAGTATTCAGACCCCTTGACTTTTCCCACATTTTGTTACAGCCTTGTTTTAAAATGGATTAAATTATTTTTTTCTCCCCTCATCGATCTACAGACAATACCCCATAATGACAATGCAAAAACAGGTTTTTAGAAATGTTTGCAAATGTTTGTTTTTTATTTTTATACATCACAATTGCTCAGTAGTTTGTTGAAGGACCTTTGGCAGCGATTACGGCCTCGAATCTTCTTGGGTATGACGCTACAAGCTTGGCACACCTGTATTTGGGGAGTTTCTCCCATTCTTCTCTGCAGATCCTCTCAAGCTCTGTCAGGTTGGTTGGGGAGCATTGCTGCACAGCTATTTTCATGTCTCTCCAGAGATGTTTAGATCGGGTACAAGTCCGGGCTCTGCTGGTCCACTCAAGGACAATGAGACTTGTCCCGAAGTTACGCCTGCGTTGTTTTGCTGTGTGTTTAGCGTCGTTGTCCTGTTAGAAGGTGAACCTTCGCCCCAGTCTGAGGTCCTGAGCGCTCTGGAGAAGGTTTTCAAGGATATCTCTGTGCTTTGCGCCGTTCATCTTTCCCTCAATCATGACTAGTCTCACAGTCCCTGCCACTGAAAAACATCCCCACAGCATGATGCTGCCACCACCATGCTTCACTATAGGGATGGTGCCTGGTTTCCTCCACGTTGGCATTCAGGCCAAAGAGTTCAATCTTGGTTTTATCAGACCAGAGAATATTGTTTCTCATGGTCAGAGTCCTTTAGGTGCCTTTTGGCAAATTCCAAGCGGGCTGTCATGTGCCTTTTACTGAGGAGTGGCTTCCGTCGAGCCACTCTACCATAAAGGCCTGATTAGTGGAGTGCTGCAGAGATGGTTGTGTCCTTCTGGAAGGTTCTTCCATCTCCACAGAGGAACTCTGGAGCTATGTCAGAGTGACCATCGGTTTCTTGGTCACCTCCCTGACCAAAGCCCTCCTCCCCCGATTGCTCAGTTTGGCGGGGCGGCCAGCCCTAGGAAGAGTCTTGGGTGGTTCCAAACTTCTTCCGTTTAAGAATGATGGAGGCCACTGTGTTCTTGGGGACCTTCAATGATGCAGAAAGTTTTTGGTACCCTTCCCTGGATCTGTGCCTATGCACAATCCTGTCTCTGAGCTCTACGGACAATTCCTACTACCTCATGGCTTGGTTTTTGCTTTGACATGCACTGTCAACTGTGGGACCTTATATTAGACAGGTGTGTGCCTTTCCAAATCATGTCCAATCAATTGAATTTACCACAGGTGGACTCCAATCAAGTTGTAGAAACATCTCAAGGATGATCAATGGAAAAAGGATGCACCTGAGCTCAATTTCAAGTCTCATAGCAAAGGCTCTGAATACTTATGCAAATAAGGTATTTCTGTTTTTATTTGTAATAAATTTGCAAAAAAAATCTAAAAACCTGTTTTTGCTTTGTTTTTAATGGGGTATTGGATGTAGATTGATGAGGAAAAAATGTATTCAATCAATTTTAGAATAAGGCTGTAACATAACAAAATATGGAAAAAAGGAAGGGGTCTGAATACTTTCTGAGTGCACTGTATTCTGTTAATAGAATATGAGTATTTTGTACACTGAATAACTGCTTGCACAGCAGACAGTGTGTTGATTCAGAAACTCATTAGCCATTGATGCAGCAGCCAACGCTGCAAAGTAAACCTGCGAAATCAAGCATGAGAGAACCTGGTGTACTGCTGGAGTAATGAGTGACTCAGATCTGACCATGCTGATGGAGAGACAAGACTTGATTAATGATTTTCTTCCTAACATTTGACCATTTATACCAAACTTTGGCGCTCATATGTGAACTAAAGTGTGCAACGCAGTTGTGACTGCTTTTTCAGTATGACGCATGCATATCACTGCATGAATAAAACAAATGTAACTTACTTCCTTATTTCCATGGCTTCCTTGTTGTCGTGCCTGAAGAAGTCGTAGGACTTGTAAGCTTTGACGGCCTCTCGGCGGTAGACACCCAAGTTAAACACTACAAAACGAACAAAATGGCATCAACAATAGAGTTATGACTAGCTTTTATCAGTGTCTACATGGTCTACTGTCTCCTATCATAGAAATGGGACTGGTTTAAAGTAGGATCCTATTCAACATGGGGCGTCGCAGTTCTCAGGAGCTTTAAAACTTGACAGTTACCTAATTAATGAAAGTACCTTACTTTGTAGGCCACAATACACTTGTGATTTAAAGTTGAGTCATGTGCTTATTTAATGATATCTCAAAAACCAGAGGGTTAATAGTCAATAGTCTGTCATAATGGAAGACTTAAACAGACATGTCTAATGTCTTCAAAAGTAAAGTTGTAGAGAGGCTGTCTTTCCCCACTCACCTTTGGTTGGCACCCCTATCCAGTTGAGATATCGTGTCAGTTTCTTAGACATGTAGGTCTTTCCCCTGGCAGGTAGGCCGATCATTACGATCACTGTGGGAGAGTTTGTCATGTAGGATGCCCATGCTGAACAAAAAGACAGACAGACAGACATAATACAGTGCATTCACATTGGACTAAATCAGATACTACTGTATACTGTCTATACAGTATACCTACAAATGATACACATCCCTGACAATGAAATGAGATACAGTAGATAAGGCAAAACAATTGAACTATCAAAGTGGTTGGTTGGTGTGATCAAACATCACTGGATTCATTTCTTGTCCTTGATTTCCCATGTACTGTATACTCAGATGAAAAGGGATAGATCAAAGTGCACTGGCAAGCCATAGTGTGCTATTCTTATATCAATTACGGACACAACAGGACTGCAGATAGGCTGAATACTGTTCAGAATATGGGCTAATTATAATCATATTTCAATATAATATGCATTATACAAATATGATGTGGAAAGAGAATGAATCATTTGTCCAAAATATGTCCAAAGGAATCATTTTCAGAGAAGACTAATCTCTCACAATATTATTGATGCACTTGTATTTCTTTTAAACTCGTTTGCTTGAGAATGTGTGCATCAGCTACATGTGTTGCATGTCAGACATAGGGACAGCTTTCAGAGATAAAGCCAAAACAAAACAACACCTGCAGACTCATTCTGTGCCAGTCAAAACAACCCGAGGCAATCACGCAGACCGCAGTGTTGCCGTCCTGCTCATGACCCTGCCTGTGCACAGCTCTCCTGCATTGAAGATTTTTCTCTGGGAGACTTTTATCAGTACTTACAGCATTTCTTCTCATTCATTCTGAGCTCGGTTTTCTTGGCTTCAGCAGAGTTGGCCAAGCCAGTCTTTCTCTGAATGGTTGCTGACATGGTGAAGTTGTGTCCTTGTTGAGCCAGGTTTCCAAAGGCTCTAGAAGAGCATCACCCCAGACAATCTGAAACAGAAGGTTGATTTATTGTAGCAGTAGGTCTGGGCCTAGTAACTGAGTATATTAGTATTTCATTTCTTAGTAACTCATAACATTTTCATGTCTATTCCCTGAATAAGAATTACTAATTTATTCACTATCTGAACAATATTCAATTAAATTAAAGTATTTTTATAAAATGTAAAAGCACTTCAAAAATGGCAATACATTAAGTAATATGAGTTTGATATTAACTTTCAAATACATGACAAAGTAATGGTATATGACTAGACATATTGCTGTAATATAGGCTACTTTTATATTCTGTCCACAGCGTTCAAGGACGTAACACAGCAAAGTGAGGGAGACTGATATCTGATCTTCACAGCCACAGTATGTAGCCTACTGCGCGACCACATCTGAGGCTATCATCAAGAATAGCGCACGCACTAAAAACGGACATCACTAAATGATGCTAAAGGAAGCCATTTACCGCAGTACGCTATGCAATATAATTAAGCGACGACACTACTGTAGTGCAATGGTAGTCTCGGGCCGGGGTCTTAAAATGTCTGTCTGGAACACTGATAATAGGCGTATTGGTTGTTTCGCACACATACACTCACCAAAGCTATTGCAATTTACCTGCAATATGCGAGACGATGAGGCAATTAGAACTGAAAAGGATAATCTGACGACGGATACGCGATCTTTGGCTCTACGAGGTTTCTGTACGTCTGGTCGGGGTCGACGCTGTCCTTCGTATGTTGGTGGCGCGGACCCGGTTGATGCCCTTCCAATAATTACCACAGCCACACAGTTGAAATATATTGTAATTCATGAAAACAAAAATGTGCTTTTTGGTCTTAATTTAAAGATAGGGTTAGGCATAAGACTAGAAGGGTCGTTAATATTAGGTTTAAAATCACATTTTAAGATACATTGTAGAAATAGGCGGGGCTTATGACTTTGTGGCTGTGGTAACTATTGACTACGCCTTCCAAACCAGAAAAGCATGAGGTGTGCCTGAGTCACAATTTCCTTACCGTAATCTTCATCATATACAGACCTCTAAAGCGCATAGGCAGTAAAAATCAGATTATATGCATTGACCAGACAGCAGTAATAATACAATCATCGGCCTATTGAAGGTCTTTATCAAACTATACTATTTGTGCATTTGCTTAGCAGAACATGGGATGCTCGAGGGTGGAGTTCCTGCAGGAACAGTGGAGGCTCCTCAGAGGAGGAAGGGGAGGACCATCCTCCTCAATGAATTTCATAAAAATGGTAAAACATTGAAAAAGTTAGATAAAACTATACTAAACATATTAATGTCACCAAATAAATGATTAAAACACACTGTTTTGCAATGAAGGTCTACAGTAGCCTCAACAGCACTCTGTTGGGTAACACCATGGTGTAGCCGGAGGACAGCTAGCTTCCGTCCTCTTCTTGGTACATTGACTTCAATACAAGTAGGCTCTTGGTTCTCACCCCCTTCCATAGACTTACACAGTAATTATGACAGGTTCCGGTGGACATCCTCCAACATATCTGAGCTCTTGCAGCATGAACTGACATGTTGTCCACCCAATCAAAGGAACAGAGAATGAATCTAGTACTGAACGCATAAGCTACAGCTAGCTAGCCCTCCAGTGCATAAAATGTGGTGAGTAGTTGACTCAAAGAGAGAGAAAAGACAATAGTTGAACAGTTTAACAAATGAATTTCTTCAAAAATGAAGGAGAAGCAAGAGAGAGAGAGTGCATTTTTTTCACTTTCAGTTTCACTTACTTAGCTAGCAAAGGTAGCTGGCTAGTTTAGTTACTCAAAACACCCTGCTCAAACAGCGGGATGCTATGTTAGCTAGCTGGCTATGACTATCCAACACAACACTGGAACTCTTCAAAGTCAGTGTAAGCGTTTTGATTTATTAATGTATTGCCACCAGGGGCCGCCAGTGTAACTGCTTACTGACTATACACTGTAACTTTACTGCATGATTGTAGCAGGTTTACTAATGTATTAGTTCTATTAGCTACGTTGACTAGGACGTTACTTTAGCTAATATAGGGACAATGATGTAGGCTGTGTGTAGCGGTTATGACATGGTTTAGCTTGGAAAGGTTTATCCGCCTGGTCACATACAGCTGATGTGTTGTTCATTGAAGTCCACAAACGATGGGAAAAGGTGAGAGGAGAGTGCATAGAGGCGAGAAGGAATACAATGTGGCTGCTATGAAAGTGAACTGTGTTTATGCGTGATCAGGTGTGTATTCATTCCGCCAATTCTGTTGAAAAAACGTTTCTTAAACGGAAGCAAACAAAACAGGGATAAAAAATACCTGAATTTGTCCAATAGAAATTCTTGTTTGCAACTGTTGGACTAATGATTACACCCTAGATAAACTAAATGTAGGCAAGAGTGTGCAAGGCAGTATTGAATGTGTCACCGTCTGTCATCTAAATTTTTTCTCTCGACCTGTGTGCACCTACGTTGTAAACTTTCATTCATAGGCTAGGTTGTAGCAACCTCATGATGGGTATATTGAAAATTCTAGTATCTTGTAGTAGCCTAAACCTATCGATGTTATATTGAACTGGGTGAATGGAATATGAATGACAGTCATCCAACATGCTGTAATAGAAATAAGGCCATGCTCATGGGGGAAAAATTTGGTCTCCCTCATCATAAACGGCACTGACCGCCACTGTGCAGGAATGTCCACATGCAGGAACACCCCGAATTGTGGGCTGCAGTTGCACACTGCTGATGATGGCATGTCCAAAGGTTACAATCTATGGGTACCATTCCTAGACATTAAAACCAGTTACAGTGCCTTCAGAAAGTATTCACACCCCTTGACTTTTTACACATTGTTGTTAATAAAGTGGGATTAAAATGGATTTAATTGACTTTTTTTTGTCACTGATCTACACAAAATACTCTGTAAAGTGGAAGAAAAATTCTAACATTTGCAAAACATTAATGAAAATAAAACACTAATATACACTACATGACCAAAAGTATCAAAGTACAGTCTCATGGGATAACCAGCTCTCTTTAGAACAAGAATGATACATTCATTCTCTGACTAGAAATATCTGATGGAAATGTGAGAGGGATGGTTTTCAATTATAGGACAAATATTAAAGATGAGACTGCTAAGATAAAAGTATCTGATTGGTTGATATTATACATGTGGACATTTAGATGAAGCCATATCAAGTTAGATGAAGTTGCATGAGGAAAGATACACTACATGATCAAAAGTATGTGGACACCTGCTCGTCGAACATCTCATTCCAAAATCATGAGCATTAATATGGAGTTGTTCCCCCCTTGCTGCTATAACAGCCTCCACTCTTCTGGGATGGCTTTCCACTAGATGTTGGAACATTGCTGCAGGGACTTGCTTCTAGTTGCCTAGTTAAATATAATAAAATAAAAATACTCAGCCATAAGAGCATTAGTGAGGTCGCGCACAGATGTTTGGCGATTAGGCCTGGCTCGCAGTCGGAGTTCCAATTCATCCCAAAGGGGTCCGAAGGGGTTGAGGTCAGGGCTCTGTGCAGGCCAGTCAATTTCTTCCACAATGATCTTGACAAACCATTTGTGTGTGGACCTCGCTTTGTGCATGGAGGCATTGTCATGCTGAAACAAGAAAGGGCCTTCCCCAAACTGTTGACACAAAGTTGGAAGCACAGAATTGTCCAGAATGTCATTGTATGCTGTAGCGTTAAGATTTCCCTTCACTGGAACTAAGGGGCCTAGCCCGAATCATGAAAAACAACCACAGACCTTTATTCCTCCACCACACAACTTTACAGTTGATATTATCCAGAGAGGGTGAAGCGGGATTCATCACTCCAGAGAAAGCGTTTCCACTGCTCCAGAGTTCAATGGCGGCGAGCTTTACACCACTCCAGCCAACGCATGGTGATTGCGCATGGTGATCTTAAGCTTGTGTGCGGCTGCTTGGCCATGGAAACCCATTTTATGAAGCTCCCGACCAACAGTTCTTGTGTTGACGTTGCTTCCAGAGGCAGTTTGGAACTCGGTAATGAATGTTGCAACCGAGGACAGACTATTTTTATGCGCCTCGTGCTTCAGCACTTGGGGGTTCCGTTCTGTGAGCTTGTGTGGTCTACCACTTCACGCCTGAGCCGTTATTGCTCCTAGACCTTTCCACTTCACAAAAACAGCTCTTCGAGTTGACTGGGGCAGCTCTAGCAGGGCAGAAATTTGACAAACTGACTTGTTAGAAAGGTGGCATCCCATGATGGTGCCATGTTGAAAGTCACGGAGCTCTTTAGTACGGCCATTTTATTGCCAATGTGTGGCTATGGAGATTGCATGGCTCGTGCTCGATTTTATACACCTGTCAGCAACGGGTGTGGCTGAAATAGCCGAATCCACTAAATTGAAGGCGTGTCCACATACTTTTATATATCTAGTGTATCTTGATTACATCATAAGCATTCAACTGCTTGAGTCAATACATGTTAGAATCACCTTTGGCAGCAATTACAGTTGTGTCTTTCTGGGTAAGGCTCTAAGAGCTTTGCACACATGGATCGTAGAATATTTGCACATTATTATTTTAAAATTTCTTCCAGCTCTGTCAAGTTGGTTGTTGATCATTGCAAGACAACCATTTTCAAATCTTGCCATAGATTTTCAAGCCGATTTAAGTCAAAACTGTAACTAGGCCACTCAGGAACACTCAATGTGGTATTGGTAAGCAACTCCAGTGTTTATTTGGCCTTGTGCTTTAGGTTATTGTCCTGCTGAAAGGTGAATTTGTCTCCCAGTGTCTGGTGGAAAGCAGACTGAACCAGGCTCTATTCCATTTCGTTTATCCTAAAAAAAACTCCCTCGTCCTTGCCGATGACAAGCATACCCATAACATGATGTAGGAACCACAATGCTTGAAAATATGAAGTCGTACTCAGAAATGTGTTGTGTTGGATTTTCCCCAAATAAAACGCTTTGTATTCAGGACATACAGTTGAAGTCGGAAGTTTACATAGACTTAAGTTGGAGTCATACACTTAGGTTGGACCACGCAGCCATCATACCGCTCAGGAAAGAGACGCGTTCTGTTTCCTAGAGATGAACGTACTTTGGTGCGAAATGTGCAAATCAATCCCAAAACAACAGCAAAGAACCTTGTGAAGATGCTGGAGGAAACAGGTACAAAAGTATCTATATCCACAGTAAAACGAGTCCTATATCGACATAACATTTACATTTACATTTAAGTCATTTAGCAGACGCTCTTATCCAGAGCGACTTACAAATTGGTGCATTCACCTTATGGTATCCAGTGGAACAACCACTTTACAATAGTGCATCTAAATCTTTTAAGGGGGGGGGGGGGGGGTTAGAAGGATTACTTTATCCTATCCCAGGTATTCCTTAAAGAGGTGGGGTTTCAGGTGTCTCCGGAAGGTGGTGATTGACTCCGCTGTCCTGGCGTCGTGAGGGAGCTTGTTCCACCATTGGGGTGCCAGAGCAGCGAACAGTTTTGACTGGGCTGAGCGGGAACTGTGCTTCCTCAGAGGTAGGGAGGCGAGCAGGCCAGAGGAGGATGAGCGCAGTGCCCTTGTTTGGGTGTAGGGACATAACCTGAAAGGCCGCTCAGCAAGGAAGAAGCCATTGCTCCAAAACTGCCATAAAAATGCCAGACTACGGTTTGCAACTGCACATGGGGACAAAGATCATACTTTTTGGAGAAATGTCCTCTGGTCTAATGAAACAAAAATAGAACTGTTTGGCCATAATGACCAACGTTATGTTTGGAGGAAAAAAGAGGAGGCTTGCAAGCCGAAGAACACCATCCTAACCGTGAAGCACGGGGGTGGGGGTGCTTTGCTGCAGGAGGGACTGGTGCACTTCACAAAATAGATGGCATCATGAGGGAGGAAAATTATGTGGATATATTGAAGCAACATCTCAAGACATCAGTCAGGAAGTTAAAGCTTGGTTGCAAATGGGTCTTCCAAATGGACAATAAACACAAGCATATTTCCAAAGTTGCGGCAAAATGGCTTAAGGACAACAAAGTCAAGGTATTGGAATGGCCACCACAAAGCCCTGACCTCAATCCTACAGAAAATATGTGGGCAGAACTGAAAAAGCGTGTGCGAGCAAGGAGGCCTACAAACCTGACTCAATTACAGAGCTGTCAGTAGGAATGGGCCAAAATTCACCCAACTTATTGTGGGAAGCGTGTGGAAGGCTACCCGAAACATTTGACCCAAGTTAAACAATTTAAATGCAACGCTACCAAATACTAATTGAGTGTATGTAAACTTCTGACCCACTGGGAATGTGATGAAAGAAATAAAAGCTGAAATAAATCAATCACTCTCTACTATTATTCTGACATTTCACATTCTTAAAATGCAGTGGTGATCCGAACTGACCTAAGACAGGGAATTTTTACTAGGATTAAATGCCAGGAATTGTGAAAAACTGAGTTTAAATGTATTTGTCTAAGGTATATGTAAACTTCAACTGTAAGTTCAAGTTCTGCAGTTTTACTTTAGAGCCTTATTGCAAACAGGATGCACATTTTGGAATTCTGTATAGGCTTCCTTCTTTTCACTCTGCAATTTAGGTTAGTATTGTGGAGTAACTACAATGTTGTTGATCCATCCTCAGTTCTGTCCTATCGTAGACATTCAACGCTTACGGTTTTAAGTTACCATTGGGCTTATGGTGAAATCCCTGAGCGGTTTCCCTCCTCTCCGGCAACTGAGTTAGGAAGGACACCTGTATCTTTGTAGTGACTGGGTGTATTAATACACCATCCAAAGTGTAATTAATAACTTCACCATGCTCAAAGGGTTATTCAATGTCTGCTTTTCATTTTGTTTTTACCCATCTATCAGTAGGTGCCCTTGTATTTATGCCTGCCATAACAAAGGGGTTGAATACTTATGGACTCACGACATTCCAGTTTTTACATTTTTAGTTAATTTGTAAAAATGTCTAGAAACATAATTACACTTTGACAGTGTGGGGTATTGTGTGTAGGCCAGTGTGACAATATCTCAATTTAAACAATTTTAAATTCAGGCTGTTACACAACAACATGTGGAAAAAGTCAAAGAGTGTGAATACTTTCTGAATGCACTGTATGTCAGTAATGAAATACTGAAAAACCATAAATAAATAAAGCCTCCATAAAATCTATATTAAATTCCCTTAAATATCACAAAATACATTTAGAGTAGAGTTTAATATATCCTATTGAAAAGAAAATATGTAATTAAGTTAGTTCAGTAATCCATTTTGAAGATCTATAGATTTTTCATTGAAAAAGTCTTCTACATTATATAACAGCTGTGTTTGAGAGAGTACATGTATACTAAACAAAAATATAAACGCAACATGTTGGTTCCATGATCTGAAAAAAATAAAAAAAAACATACAAAAAGCTTATTTCTCTCAAATTTTGAGCACAAATTTGTTTACATCCCTGTTAGTAAGCATTTTTCCTTTATCTAGACAATCCATCCACCTGACACATGTGGCATATCAAGAAGCTGATTAAACAGCATGATCATTACACATGTGCACCTTGTGCTGGGGACAATATAAAGGCCAGGAAATGTCATGCTGACTGCAGGAAAGTCCACCAGAGCTGGTGCCAGAGAATTTAATGTTCATTCCTCTACCATAAGAAGCCTCCAACGCCGTTTTAGAGAATTTGGCAGTACGTCCAACCGGCCTCCCAACTGTAAACCATGTGTAACCACGCCAGCCCAGGACTTCCACATCCAGTTTCTTCACCTGCGGGATCGTCTGACACTAGCCACCCGGACAGCTGATGAAATTGTGGGTTTGCACAACCAAAGAATTTCTGCACAAACTGTCAGAAACCGTCTCACGGAAGCGCTGATTCAGAAGGATTAGGTTAAACGTGGAAGACATTTTAGTTGAATGCAATCAGTTGTACAACTCGTCGTCCTCACCAAGGTCTTGGCCTGATTGCAGTTTGGCGTTGTAACCGACTTCAGTGGGCAAATGCTCACTTTCGATGGCCACTGGCACACTGGGAAAGTGTGCTCTTCACAGATGAATCCCGGTTTAAACTGTACCGGGCAGATGGCAGACAGCGTGTATGGCATCGTGTGAGTGGCTTGCTGATGTCAACGTTGTGAACAGAGAGAAATCCATGTGAAATCCATGGTGGCGGTGGGGTTATGGTACGGGCAGGTATAAGCTACGGACAACGAACACAATTGCACATTATCAATGGCAATTTGAATGCATAGAGATACCATGATGAGATCCTGAGGGCCATTGTCGTGCCATTCATCCACTGCCATCACCTCATGTTTCAGCGTGATAATGCATGGCCCATGCCGCAAGGATCTGTACACAATTCCTGGAAGCTAAAAATGTCCCAGTTCTTCCATGGGTTGCATACTCACCAGACATTTCACCCATTGAGCATGTTTGGGATGCTCAGGATCGACGTGTATAACAGCATGTTCCAGTTCCTGTCAATATCCAGCAACTTCGCACAGACATTAAAGAAGAGTGGGACAACACTCCACAGGCCACAATCAACAGCCTGATCAACTGTATGCGAAGGAGATGTGACGCGCAGCATGAGGTAAATGGTGGTCACACCTGATACTGACTGGTTTTCTGATCCACGCCCCAAACTTTTTTTAAGGTATCTGTGACCAACATATGCATATCTGTATTCCCAGTCATGTGAAATCCATAGATTAGGGCCTAATGAATTTATTTCAATTGACTGATTTCCTTATATGAACTGTAACTCAGTAATATCTTTGAAATTGTTGCATGTTGCGTTTATATTTTTGTTCAGTGTACATGTCAAACCACACTGGAATGTCCAATTCTTTTATAAGAATTTGTTAATTCTCGTTTCCTATTCCATCCTTTCTCCATGTCTTAAAATGGTTTACATTCAAATGGCCAGCAAATTTCTCAGTGTTCAGAAGGCCCCCATTGGCTACTGTTTCTCCATGTGAGAGCCAGGAAGTGGTCAGGTCCAGGGACATTCCAGATTCAGGCACTGGGTTACTGGAACTGCTGCAGCAGATGTAGTAGTCAAGGATGTGTATATCATTCATTGTCAAGAGTTCATGCTTGTGTATGACCACAATGGTATTGTGTGATTGAAAGTTCAATGTTCCTGGGAGGGAAGGCACTGAGATGCATAGGCGATCACTCAGTAGATTTGCACAGATAGCAAGCTGTGGATGGTAGGAGTTGGCAGTCTCCATTGTCCAACAGTTAGTGGTTTAGCATTAAGGCTTGATCTTCCACAGCTGTAGAAGAGACAACAAGGAGGGTGCATTTAAAAACACAGCACATATACTCACTTTTGGAAGTTAATACAAATGTACTAGGAGGAAAACAACTCTGACAGAGGTGAAGAATCACTGTTTGGAAAACATACCAGTGTTTTTTTTGTTTTTTTTACCTTTATTTAACCAGGCAAGTCAATTAAGAGCAAATTCTTATTTACAATGACGGCCTACCCCGGCCAAACCCGGACGATGCTAGGCCAATTGTACTCCACCACATATCAGTGTTCAGCTACAGCACTGTGGTATTAGAAGTGTCTCCACTCACTCTGATGTTGAAGCCGAGCAGATCGCTGACCACAGCGGAGACTGCAGACAGGATGACCACACGTGTGATGTTGTAGATAAGAGGGTTCACAGTCAGACCCAGCAGTCGGAAGGGGGTGTCAAGCTCCTGTGAAAGGGTTGGTATGAAAAGCTAGAGATGCTTTCACTGCACGTTATGCTGAATAAACTACCAGCCCAGAAGATGTGACTCAGTCCAAATATTCACAATGCGGCTAAAGTTTAAAGACATGCTTACTTTCATTAATTTTGTTGCAAGCTTCAGAACATTGTTCACTATGTTCAACATTTCTTTCTTGTTGGGCTTCTTTTCCATCTTAAGATACAAGTTGATCTGAAAGAATTGAGGAGATGCATTAATGAAAGTATTAAAGTGGTCTGTCTGCGTGTGCACGTGTGTGTGTGTTGTAGGGAGCCTCACCTGTTCTGTCAGCAGCACTGACACGTTGCTGTATTTACAGTTGGTCTCGGAGCCCAGGGTGGCCAGGCGGAGCAGGAAGAGGATGAGAGAGGAACCCCACACCATGAGCTCCCAGTTGGTCTCCGAGTCCAGGAAGGTGTGGTGACTGTTCAGGAGCTGGGAATTAGATATAGAAAAAGAGTACTCGATCTTTCATCGATTGAGTTTCTACTGGTTGAACCTTAACCAATGCCCATTCATGACACGGGGAAGGTAAATCATGGTGTTTCCTGGAATCCTGTGTATTTATCAGAGATACACACACTCTTTCTTATAGATATGTCTGACCTGTGTACACAAGATGAAGGCGATGGAGAGGGCCAGGAGGAAGATGGAGGAGACGATGACATCAACGGAACGCTGGGGCCCACGTCTCTGTGATGAACGGGAAAAAAGGGTAAGACATTAATCAATGAGGATAAGACATTAATCACCCCCTACTGGTCAAAGCCATACACTGAAGTATACCTAAAAAAAGTCATAAGAGTAGTGAGAGTAAGTCAGACCTTGAGGAAGGAGCGGAGCGACAGCCACATCTTTATGTTCTGCACATTCTTCAGCCTGAAATGGGGGATTTCCCACTTCTTAGCCTTTCGTGCTGAGGTGATGTGGTTGAAGAGTTTGGCGAAAACAAGCCGCTGTTGTTGAAAGAGAACCACGCAAAAAAGTATGTCAACCACACCATTTCCAGCATGTTTGTTTTGTAGTGGTATGTCTACTACAGTACAGTGGGACTAACATGCTGACCTGTTTGTAGGTCCTCTCTGCCACACACATCATGAAGAAGAAGAGTCCTGTGAGGCAAAGCCTCTCCACGGTGGTGATGAAGAAGAAGGCGTAGATCTGGGTGTTGGGCGGCCCCACCACCATGACAGCCAGCTCTACCAGGGACAGAGAGCTCAGGCGCTTCATGTCCAGCCGCTGTGCCAGGCGGAAGACAAAAGGAAGCAGTGCCAGTGTGGCAGTGAACAACCCCCCCAGGGCTAGGTAACCCATGCCCTGCTCCACCACCTTCACCTACACAGGAGAAATGACCTCTGTTAGGAGGACAGTGGCATGGAGCACAGAGTACATAGTCCTAATAGTGTTTCTATAAATAGAATCAGACAGAACCCCTTTCCAGTCCTAAAGCATTACAGACCAGCATTCCCTCAGTATTGAATGTGTGTTAATTCTACCAAAAAGGTATCAGTGTGTAATGAAGAGGTCATAGGTGGTGTACCCGTGTAAGGATGATCCCACTGATCTCCAGTACTGACATATCTGCTTTCTTGCACTCCCCCTGCTCCCAGATGATGACACTGACCCGGTCTCTGGATGGGTGGCACGCCTGCAGCCACGATAGATGGCCCTGTAGGGAGAGAAAGCTGGTGAGCTGATATATACTTACCCTTTCTGTGATTAAAGTGAGTCCTTGTGGACGGACCCACCTGCAGCAGGGTCTCATCATCACTGCTGAGAGTGGTGAACGGGGGGAGGGTCAGGCCAGGGCCGCATCGCCCGTCCCCCTCACTGTCACTGCTGCCACTGGAGGCGGTGTCAGGCCCCTGAAGAAGCTCCTCCCATATTGTGTCATCTGTGTCAGAAGCCGGGCGTGAGACTTCGGACCTAAGGCGCTCTACTTCACGAGGTTTCACCTTAGTGTCCATGGCACCTCCACTACTTTCCTCCTGTGCAAATAATAGGTCAAACTAAATGTCCCCCTTTCACTCTGGCTACAATAAACAGAGCAGGACTCACTGCCTCTTAAGGTTTACCTGAGGTGATGAGGGGTTTGAGAAGGAGTGAAGGCGTCTCTTCCTGAGGACAGAGGCAGGTATAGTTCCAGCTACACCAGTAGGTCGTTTTTCTTCCTCATCCTCCTCACTGGAAAGTTCGTCAGAGGCCCCAAAGCCTGACTTTCTCTGGTTGTTCTGGAACAGCATCACAATCAACAATAGAATCCGCAGGATAAACGCAACACCACCTTGGTAGCCAAAATGTCAATCACAGACAAAGCCCCATCTTAAAAGCCCCGCCCAGCCTTACAACCCGCTAGACAAATTTGCTCAGGCAACACAAAAAGGTAACAAATACATTTTGAGATTTCCCATTTTCATGTGTGTGGGCACGTTTGGAACCCTGGTAGCCCTTAACACTCAAACCTTATACAGGTAAAAATTGCAGATTTGGGCAGTGATAGGCACCTAAATTTGAATGCAGTGGCTGTACAGTAACATGCTATAAATGATGTCAGAGCTCAGGCTCTGCGCTTCAGTGCTTTATAGGTTTTGACTGACAGCTGTTCTGAACTTGAGCACCTAGTGCATCAAAAAGTTGTACACATCCCTCACGCTGAGTGAGAGAAACGCTGTAAATTGAGAGGACTTGATGAGATGTTAATACATTATATTAATACCGCTTTGATGTCATACAAGCAAGCCAAACACCTGTGAATCCAAATGTGCACTTCACATTTCCATTTAATTTAAACTCATGACATATACAGTGTAAGGCTGTCCCCGAGAGTCGTCCTGTTCTTTCGACCAATCGATTGGTTGAAAATGTTTTAAATTTATATTTCCATATACACTACTGTTCAAATGTTTGGGGTCACTTAGAAATGTCCTTGTTTTTGAAAGAAAAGCCAATTTTTTGTCCATTAAAATAACATCAAATTGATCAGAAATACAGTGTAGACATTGTTAATGACTATTGTAGCTGGAAACGGCTGATTTTTAATGGAATATCTACATAGGCGTACAGAGGCCTATTATCAGCAACAATCACTCCTGTGTTCCAATGGCACGTTGTGTTAGCAAATCCAAGTTTATCATTTTAAAAGGCTAATTGATCATTTGAAAACATTTTTGCAATTATGTCAGCACAGCTGAAAACTGTTGTGCTGATTGAAGAAGCAATGAAACAGTTCTTCTTTAGACTAGTTGAGTATCTGGAGCATCAGCATTTGTGGGTTCGAAGCTCAAATTGGCCAGAAACAAAGAGCTTTCTTCTGAAACTCATCAGTCTATTCTTGTTGTGAGAAATAAAGGCTATTCCATGCAAGAACTTGCCAAGAAACTACCTGCAAAACACCAGTCTCAACGTCAACAGTGAAGAGGCGACTCCGGGATACTGGCCTTCTAGGCAGAGTTCCTCTGTCCAGTGTCTGTGTTCTTTTGCCCATCTTAATCTTTTATTGGCCAGTCTGAGATATGTTTTTTTCTTTGCAACTCTGCCTAGAAGGCCAGCATCCCGGAGTCGCCTCTTCACTGTTGACGTTGAGACTGGTGTTTTGCGGGTACTATTTAATGGAAGCTGCCAGTTGAGGACTTGTGAGGCATCTCTTTCTCAAACTAGACCCTCTAATGTACTTGTCCTCTTGCTCAGTTGCGCACCGGGGCCTCCCACTCTAAAACCATCTACATACAGTTGAAGTCGGAAGTTTACATACACCTTAGCCAAATACATTTAAACTCAGTTTTTCACAATTCCTGACATTTAATCCTAGTAAAATGTCCCTGTCTTAGGTCAGTTAGGATCACCACTTCATTTTAAGAATGTGAAATGTCAAAATAATAGTAGAGTGATTTATTTCAGCTTTTATTTCTTTCATCACATTCCTAGTGGGTCAGAAGTTTACATACACTCAATTAGTATTTGGTAGCATTGCATTTAAATTGTTTAACTTGGGTCAAACGTTTCGGGTAGCCTTCCACAAGCTTCCCACAATAAGTTGGGTGAATTTTGGCCCATTCCTACTGACAGCTCTGTAATTGAATCAGGTTTGTAGGCCTCCTTGCTCGCACACGCTTTTTCAGTTCTTCCCACAAATTTTCTATAGGATTGAGGTCAGGGCTTTGTGGTGGCCACTCCAAAACCTTGACTTTGTTGTCCTTAAGCCATTTTGCCACAACTTTGGAAGTATGCTTGTGTTCATTGTCCATTTGGAAGACCCATTTGCAATCAATATTTAGCTTCCTGACTGATGTCTTGAGATGTTGCTTCAATATATTCCACATACTTCTCCTCCCTCATGATGCCATCTATTTTGTGAAGTGCACCAGTCCCTCCTGCAGCAAAGCACCCCCACAACATGATGCTGCCACCCCCGTGCTTCACGGTTGGGATGGTGTTCTTCGGCTTGCAAGCGTCCCCCTTTTTCCTCCAAACATAACGATGGTCATTATGGCCAAACAGTTCTATTTTTGTTTTATCAGACCAGAGGACATTTCTCCAAAAAGTACGATCTTTGCGAACCGTAGTCTGGCATTTTTATGGCAGTTTTGGAGCAGTGGCTTCTTCCTTGATAAGCGGCCTTTCAGGTTATGTCGATATAGGACTCGTTTTACTGTAGATATAGATACTTTTGTACCGGTTTCCTCCAGCATCTTCACAAGGTCCTTTGCTGTTGTTTTGGGGTTGATTTGCACTTTTCGCACCAAAGTACATTAATCTCTAGGAGACAGAACACGTCTCCTTCCTGAGCGGTATGACGGCTGCGTGGTCCCATGGTGTTTATACTTGCGTACTATTGTTTGTACAGATGAACGTGGTACCTTCAGGCGTTTGGAAATTGCTCCCATTGATAAACCAGACTTGTGGAGGTCTACTTTTTTTTCTGAGGTCTTGGCTGATTTCTTTTGATTTTCCCATGATGTCAAGCAAAGAGGCACTGAGTTTGAAGGTAGGCCTTGAAATACATCCACAGGTACACCTCCAATTGACTCAAATGATGTAAATTAGTTTATCAGAAGCTTCTAAAGCCATGACATCATGGAATTTTCCAAGCTGTTTAAAGGCAGAGTCGACTTAGTGTATGTAAACTTCTGACCCACTGGAATTGTGATACAGTGAATTATAAGTGAAATAATCTGTCTGTAAACAATTGTTGGAAAAATTACTTGTGTCATGCACAAAGTAGATGTCCTAACCGACTTGCCAAAACTATAGTTTGTTAACAAGAAATTTGTGGAGTGGTTGAAAAACAAGTTAATGACTCCAACCTAAGTGTATGTAAACTTCCGACTTCAACTGTAAGCACACTGTTTGATTAAATAATTAAGACACGCAAATGACTCATGAAAGAACCAGATGGTCACACTGTGTTAAAAAGAAATGACAGCGAGTGCCTGTGTGACTTGCGCGCGTTGTCTCGCTCTCCTCCCTACTGCAGTGAAAAGGCACCACAACACAGCAAGTGTTGATTGCGCTGTCCGTGCTGAAGCTGGAACAGAATTTGAGCCATTTAGTTTCTTACTTGTTTCTGATTTAAAATGTCCTTACCCGAAATACCAATTTGTTTAGGATCCTTGCTCTCTTTACGTGAACCATGTAAGCATCACATGCATGTGACCAATAGTGCCTGACCTATAGCCTATCATAATCACATCAATAAATTGGTTAGAAACTCCGAACACAGTAATGTCGACAGCAAAATGGATGCAGAGAACGTGAAAAAGAAACTCGAAATGGGCAAATGTTTACTGGTTGCTCAGGAGGGAAAGGGGAAGTCAGAACTGTGGAAGACATTTGACTTAGTTATGTAAACTATTGGAGATCCAGATAAAGGAGGGTATAGGAGCAAGCGTTGCATGAGTATTAGGATTGCCAAAAAGTTGCTGTTAGATTACAATATTATTTTTTCTGACCATTTGGAACAGTGTAAACAACACTAAATGAATAAGTGTACTAGAGAGTCTGTTCTATGGGGAAAAAAAGATATACGAAGCCTTTATTACAGCAGACTAAAAACAGTTGCATGCATTCCTGAATTGCGGTTTATTTATTGCATAGGCTAATTATTCAAAGCTCCCTTTGTTATTCAATTTTAAAACTAAAATGCTTGATTGCATTTCAAAGCATGAATGTCTCGTATGCTTTGTGATGGCATGAACAAATGAATGACTGATTGATACAGTAGCCTGTATTGAAATATAGGCCTAAGTAAATTACGGTATTAAGACTGAACCGGACGTAGTCTTAGGCCTACAGCTCGATGGTTGAGTATACAAGGCTACTTTACAAAGCCTACTAATGATAACGACATTACTTATTATTATAAAGATGATCACAATAATAATTGTAATAATAACAATGAGAAGGAAATCAAGAAAAAGGAGGGTATAGGAGCGAGAGCTGGGTGGATATTATGTGTGACAAACAGGTGCTGATAGATTACAATATTAATTTTCTGCCTGTTGGAACAGTGTAAACAACACTAAATAAATTATAAGTAATACTAGTCTGTTCTAACGGAAAACAATTGTAAAGCCTTTATTACAGAATAGCAAATATTAAAAACAGCCAAATCTGTGAAATGTATTTATCCGTCATTTTGCCGTTGCATGAGGCTTGGTGCTCACGGAATCAGTAGGCTACTAAACAAACACTCAAACAGGCAACAGAAGCAAAATCTGCCTTAAAAGTTTGAATACACCTACTCATTCAAGGGTTTTTCTTTATTTTTACTATTTTCTACATTGTAGAATAATAGTGAAGACATCAAAACTATGACATAACACATCTGGAATCATGTAGTAACCAAAAAGTAGCCACCCTTTGCCTTGATGACAGCTTTGCACACTTTTGGCATTCTCTCAACCTGCTTCATGAATGCATTTCAGTTAACAGGTGTGCCCTGTTAAAAGTTAATCTGTGGAATTTATTTTCTTCTCAATGCATTTGAGCCAATCAGTTGTGTTGGGACAGGGTAGGGGTAGTATACAAAAGATAGCCCTATTTGGTAAAAGACCAAGTCCATATTATGGCAAGAACAGCTCAATTAAGCAAAAAAGAAACAACAGTCCATCATTACTTTAAGACATGAAGGTCAGTCAATACGTAAAATGTCAAGAACTTTGAAAGTTTCTTCAAGTGCAGCCGCAAAAACCATCAAGAGCTATGATGAAACTGACTCTCATGAGGACCGCCACAGGAAAGTAAGACCCAGAGTTACCTCTGCTGCAGAGGATAAGTTCATTAGAGTGAGCTGCAGCTCAGATTGCAGCCCAAATAAATGCTTCAAAGTTCAACTGTTCAGAGGAGACTACATGAATCAGGACTTCATGGTCGAATTGCTGCAAAGAACCCACTACTAAAGGACACCAATAATAAGAAGAGACTTGCTTGGGCCAAGAAACACGAGCAATGGACATTAGACCGGTGGAAATCTGTCCTTTGGTCTGGTAAATCCAAATTGGAGATTTTTGGTTCCAACCGCCGTGTCGTTGTGAGACGCAGAGTAGGTGAACGGATGATCACCACACGTGTGTTTCTCACCATGAAGCATGGAGGAGGAGGTGTGATGGTGCTTTGCTGGCGACCCTGTCTGTGATGTATTTAGAATTCAAGGGACACTTAACCAGCATGGGTAGCACAGCATTCTGCAGTGATATGCCATCCCATCTAGTTTGTGCTCATTTGTTTATCAACAGGGCAATAACCCAAAACACACCTCCAGGCTGTGTAAGGGCTATTTGTCCAAGAAGGAGAGTGATGGAGTGCTGCATCAGATGACCTGGCCTCCACAATCACCCAACCTCAACCCAATTGAGATGGTTTGGGATGAGTTGGACCGCAGAGTGAAGGAAAAGCAGCCAACAAGTGCTCAGCATATGTGGGAACTCCTTCAAGACTGTTGGAAAAGTATTCCAGGTGAAGCTGGTTGAGAGAATGCCAAGAGTGTGTAAAGCTGTCATCAAGGCAAAGGGTGGCTACTTTGAAGAATCTCTAATATAACATGTATTTTGAATTGCTTAACATTTTGTCGGTTACTATATGATTCCATATGTGTTAGTTCATCGTTTTGATGTCTTCACTATTATTCTACAATGTTGAAAATAGTAAAAATAAAGAAAAACCCTTGAATGAGTTGGTGTGTCCAAACTTTTGACTGGTACTGTCAGACCCTGATCTGTTTCACCTGTCTTGTGCTTGTCTCCACTCCCCTCCAGGTGTCGCACATTTTCCCTATTATCCCCTGTGCATTTATACCGGAGTTTTCTGTTTGTCTGTTGCCAGTTTGTCTTGTCTCATCAAGCCTACCAGCATGTTTTTCCGTACTCCCGTTTGTCTCTAGCCCTTGTTTTTCTAGTTTTTCCGGTTTTGACTACTCTGCCTGCCCTGACCCTGCCTGCTGTTCTGTACCTGTCTGACTCTGCCCTGGATTACCAACCTCTGCCTGCCCTTGACCTGTCGTCTGCCAGCCCCTTTTTGTTAATAAACATCTGTGATTCGAACGGTCTGCATCTGGGTCTTATCCTGTATATGGATGATGTATAAAGCCAGGCACATTTAACAGTTAGGCTGTTGATTATAGACCTAATTAAGTTGGGGTTTGCTGGCTCCTCAATTTTCTAAGACAATTAGGCTAAGCCCTATTTCGCACAGGACTAGTATTTCTAGAGAACGTTGGTTATGTAATTATTACCCCAGAATGTCTGTTATTCCAGAGGACGATTAGGACGGGAGTAATCTTTTCCAAACGGCCCCCTGTAATTCTTAATTTTTTCCCCCAAAACAAATCGACAGTTACGACGGAAGCCTGGAGTGTGTTTTTCCCCACACAAAGATATTTCAACAAGTCCAGGCGATAACAGTGTCGCCATAATATTTGAATTGAGGAAGTGTGATAATAATCATTAGGATATTTTAGCGATCCGCAGTAGACGTCCTAAATGCCCCCCAGCTGTCAGATGTGAGCTGAACAGTGCACTTGCACAGAAGATGTGTTTTATTAAGGCTATGGACGCAAAAGTGAACTTATCATTCCCAAACGTTTAAGTCAGTTGTATGCTGCTTTGCGATCTATTAACCACAAGGGTTACGTTAAATAGGTACGATATTGTTCACAGATGCATTTGGCAATATTCAATTCATACGCACTAAACATAAGAACAAAAGCCTTCACTGTGAAAGTTGATACATGTAGGCCCTTCATCTATAGCCTATGCACAGTTATTGTTGTCTTGCTCACTTGCTCAAACCGTGAGCAACACCTGTCAAACTCAGACATTTCTCTCAAAACACAGGGATGTCGATTTGCACGGGACTAGTATTGTCAAGAGGACTTTGGAGTTCACCAAAAAACAGTAGGTTATTCTGGCTGGAATTGTTACTCTCCTGTCATGTACAAATTATTGACATGGCAGATTCGGACAGGACTAAAATGAGATTTATTAGTGTTGCACCATTATTCTTACATAATCATATACAATTTCAGTATCACATGTCTTAGAATGATGGATTGTGCCATGAATTAGACAGGTGTTTTGTGCACATTGAAAAAAAAATACAATTGCAACCGCTCGACTAAAGAAATCTGGCTCGACCAACAGCCTATCGACCAAACAATCGACCAGTCGACTACATGGGGTAAACCCTAATACAGTGTCAACATCTATGATCACTGTTTGATGTTCAGTTACAAGATGACATGTCGTCATACCCTGGGTTGTTCTGAACAGAAAGAGCCTGTTTGTCTATTGTGAAGAGATGCACCTGAATGCACTCATGACTCCTTTCTATGGGGACCAAAATTACGATCCCTTTCTCTGAAATGCCTTGTGAAAGTCTAACACTAAGATCGTATTTTACAACTTAGCTAGTCACGTTGGCAATAAAACACGTTTTGAAATTATGCCCAACTGAACCAGACGGCGATTTTTAAATGGGCCATTTTTGGATTGCATGAAACAACAACAGTAATTGTGTGATGGCAGGGATGCAGAGTTGTGTTCCAAACAAAACAACTACAAGTTTGCATGCTCTAGTTCCTCGACGGCACAGCTAGGAGAGCTCAAAAAAGCATCTTATAGTTGAAGACTCCTCTTTGAGTCATAAAAGTGCATTTACATTTAGGAACTGTACACACTTTGGAGAGGTGTGTGGCCACTTGGAGACACCAGTCAGTCCTCTCAGTCAAACCCTTGTCACTTTTCTTGTCTTATGTTGCACCTACCCCACATTTTCCAGGAATATTCTTATTATCATGGTAATGAATGTAACCAGAGTATTTTCAGATTTCGCTATCAACAAATGTGGCGAAAAGTATACCGCTTTGATGTCATACAAGCAAGCCAAACACCTGTGAATCCAAATGTGCACTTCACATTTCCATTTAATTTAAACTCATGACATATACAGTGTAAGGCTGTCCCCGAGAGTCGTCCTGTTCTTTCGACCAATCGATTGGTTGAAAATGTTTTAAATTTATATTTCCATATACACTACTGTTCAAATGTTTGGGGTCACTTAGAAATGTCCTTGTTTTTGAAAGAAAAGCCAATTTTTTTGTCCATTAAAATAACATCAAATTGATCAGAAATACAGTGTAGACATTGTTAATGACTATTGTAGCTGGAAACGGCTGATTTTTAATGGAATATCTACATAGGCGTACAGAGGCCTATTATCAGCAACAATCACTCCTGTGTTCCAATGGCACGTTGTGTTAGCAAATCCAAGTTTATCATTATAAAAGGCTAATTGATCATTTGAAAACATTTTTGCAATTATGTCAGCACAGCTGAAAACTGTTGTGCTGATTAAAGAAGCAATGAAACAGTTCTTCTTTAGACTAGTTGAGTATCTGGAGCATCAGCATTTGTGGGTTCGAAGCTCAAATTGGCCAGAAACAAAGAGCTTTCTTCTGAAACTCATCAGTCTATTCTTGTTGTGAGAAATAAAGGCTATTCCATGCAAGAACTTGCCAAGAAACTACCTGCAAAACACCAGTCTCAACGTCAACAGTGAAGAGGCGACTCCGGGATACTGGCCTTCTAGGCAGAGTTCCTCTGTCCAGTGTCTGTGTTCTTTTGCCCATCTTAATCTTTTATTGGCCAGTCTGAGATATGTTTTTTTCTTTGCAACTCTGCCTAGAAGGCCAGCATCCCGGAGTCGCCTCTTCACTGTTGACGTTGAGACTGGTGTTTTGCGGGTACTATTTAATGAAGCTGCCAGTTGAGGACTTGTGAGGCATCTCTTTCTCAAACTAGACCCTCTAATGTACTTGTCCTCTTGCTCAGTTGCGCACCGGGGCCTCCCACTCTAAAACCATCTACATACAGTTGAAGTCGGAAGTTTACATACACCTTAGCCAAATACATTTAAACTCAGTTTTTCACAATTCCTGACATTTAATCCTAGTAAAATGTCCCTGTCTTAGGTCAGTTAGGATCACCACTTCATTTTAAGAATGTGAAATGTCAAAATAATAGTAGAGTGATTTATTTCAGCTTTTATTTCTTTCATCACATTCCTAGTGGGTCAGAAGTTTACATACACTCAATTAGTATTTGGTAGCATTGCATTTAAATTGTTTAACTTGGGTCAAACGTTTCGGGTAGCCTTCCACAAGCTTCCCACAATAAGTTGGGTGAATTTTGGCCCATTCCTACTGACAGCTCTGTAATTGAATCAGGTTTGTAGGCCTCCTTGCTCGCACACGCTTTTTCAGTTCTTCCCACAAATTTTCTATAGGATTGAGGTCAGGGCTTTGTGGTGGCCACTCCAAAACCTTGACTTTGTTGTCCTTAAGCCATTTTGCCACAACTTTGGAAGTATGCTTGTGTTCATTGTCCATTTGGAAGACCCATTTGCAATCAATATTTAGCTTCCTGACTGATGTCTTGAGATGTTGCTTCAATATATTCCACATACTTCTCCTCCCTCATGATGCCATCTATTTTGTGAAGTGCACCAGTCCCTCCTGCAGCAAAGCACCCCCACAACATGATGCTGCCACCCCCGTGCTTCACGGTTGGGATGGTGTTCTTCGGCTTGCAAGCGTCCCCCTTTTTCCTCCAAACATAACGATGGTCATTATGGCCAAACAGTTCTATTTTTGTTTTATCAGACCAGAGGACATTTCTCCAAAAAGTATGATCTTTGCGAACCGTAGTCTGGCATTTTTATGGCAGTTTTGGAGCAGTGGCTTCTTCCTTGATAAGCGGCCTTTCAGGTTCTGTCGATATAGGACTCGTTTTACTGTAGATATAGATACTTTTGTACCGGTTTCCTCCAGCATCTTCACAAGGTCCTTTGCTGTTGTTTTGGGGTTGATTTGCACTTTTCGCACCAAAGTACATTAATCTCTAGGAGACAGAACACGTCTCCTTCCTGAGCGGTATGACAGCTGCGTGGTCCCATGGTGTTTATACTTGCGTACTATTGTTTGTACAGATGAACGTGGTACCTTCAGGCGTTTGGAAATTGCTCCCATTGATAAACCAGACTTGTGGAGGTCTACTTTTTTTCTGAGGTCTTGGCTGATTTCTTTTGATTTTCCCATGATGTCAAGCAAAGAGGCACTGAGTTTGAAGGTAGGCCTTGAAATACATCCACAGGTACACCTCCAATTGACTCAAATGATGTAAATTAGTTTATCAGAAGCTTCTAAAGCCATGACATCATGGAATTTTCCAAGCTGTTTAAAGGCAGAGTCGACTTAGTGTATGTAAACTTCTGACCCACTGGAATTGTGATACAGTGAATTATAAGTGAAATAATCTGTCTGTAAACAATTGTTGGAAAAATTACTTGTGTCATGCACAAAGTAGATGTCCTAACCGACTTGCCAAAACTATAGTTTGTTAACAAGAAATTTGTGGAGTGGTTGAAAAACAAGTTAATGACTCCAACCTAAGTGTATGTAAACTTCCGACTTCAACTGTAAGCACACTGTTTGATTAAATAATTAAGACACGCAAATGACTCATGAAAGAACCAGATGGTCACACTGTGTTAAAAAGAAATGACAGCGAGTGCCTGTGTGACTTGCGCGCGTTGTCTCGCTCTCCTCCCTACTGCAGTGAAAAGGCACCACAACACAGCAAGTGTTGATTGCGCTGTCCGTGCTGAAGCTGGAACAGAATTTGAGCCATTTAGTTTCTTACTTGTTTCTGATTTAAAATGTCCTTACCCGAAATACCAATTTGTTTAGGATCCTTGCTCTCTTTACGTGAACCATGTAAGCATCACATGCATGTGACCAATAGTGCCTGACCTATAGCCTATCATAATCACATCAATAAATTGGTTAGAAACTCCGAACACAGTAATGTCGACAGCAAAATGGATGCAGAGAACGTGAAAAAAACTCGAAATGGGCAAATGTTTACTGGTTGCTCAGGAGGGAAAGGGGAAGTCAGAACTGTGGAAGACATTTGACTTAGTTATGTAAACTATTGGAGATCCAGATAAAGGAGGGTATAGGAGCAAGCGTTGCATGAGTATTAGGATTGCCAAAAAGTTGCTGTTAGATTACAATATTATTTTTTCTGACCATTTGGAACAGTGTAAACAACACTAAATGAATAAGTGTACTAGAGAGTCTGTTCTATGGGGAAAAAAAGATATACGAAGCCTTTATTACAGCAGACTAAAAACAGTTGCATGCATTCCTGAATTGCGGTTTATTTATTGCATAGGCTAATTATTCAAAGCTCCCTTTGTTATTCAATTTTAAAACTAAAATGCTTGATTGCATTTCAAAGCATGAATGTCTCGTATGCTTTGTGATGGCATGAACAAATGAATGACTGATTGATACAGTAGCCTGTATTGAAATATAGGCCTAAGTAAATTACGGTATTAAGACTGAACCGGACGTAGTCTTAGGCCTACAGCTCGATGGTTGAGTATACAAGGCTACTTTACAAAGCCTACTAATGATAACGACATTACTTATTATTATAAAGATGATCACAATAATAATTGTAATAATAACAATGAGAAGGAAATCAAGAAAAAGGAGGGTATAGGAGCGAGAGCTGGGTGGATATTATGTGTGACAAACAGGTGCTGATAGATTACAATATTAATTTTCTGCCTGTTGGAACAGTGTAAACAACACTAAATAAATTATAAGTAATACTAGTCTGTTCTAACGGAAAACAATTGTAAAGCCTTTATTACAGAATAGCAAATATTAAAAACAGCCAAATCTGTGAAATGTATTTATCCGTCATTTTGCCGTTGCATGAGGCTTGGTGCTCACGGAATCAGTAGGCTACTAAACAAACACTCAAACAGGCAACAGAAGCAAAATCTGCCTTAAAAGTTTGAATACACCTACTCATTCAAGGGTTTTTCTTTATTTTTACTATTTTCTACATTGTAGAATAATAGTGAAGACATCAAAACTATGACATAACACATCTGGAATCATGTAGTAACCAAAAAGTAGCCACCCTTTGCCTTGATGACAGCTTTGCACACTTTTGGCATTCTCTCAACCTGCTTCATGAATGCATTTCAGTTAACAGGTGTGCCCTGTTAAAAGTTAATCTGTGGAATTTATTTTCTTCTCAATGCATTTGAGCCAATCAGTTGTGTTGGGACAGGGTAGGGGTAGTATACAAAAGATAGCCCTATTTGGTAAAAGACCAAGTCCATATTATGGCAAGAACAGCTCAATTAAGCAAAAAAGAAACAACAGTCCATCATTACTTTAAGACATGAAGGTCAGTCAATACGTAAAATGTCAAGAACTTTGAAAGTTTCTTCAAGTGCAGCCGCAAAAACCATCAAGAGCTATGATGAAACTGACTCTCATGAGGACCGCCACAGGAAAGTAAGACCCAGAGTTACCTCTGCTGCAGAGGATAAGTTCATTAGAGTGAGCTGCAGCTCAGATTGCAGCCCAAATAAATGCTTCAAAGTTCAACTGTTCAGAGGAGACTACATGAATCAGGACTTCATGGTCGAATTGCTGCAAAGAACCCACTACTAAAGGACACCAATAATAAGAAGAGACTTGCTTGGGCCAAGAAACACGAGCAATGGACATTAGACCGGTGGAAATCTGTCCTTTGGTCTGGTAAATCCAAATTGGAGATTTTTGGTTCCAACCGCCGTGTCGTTGTGAGACGCAGAGTAGGTGAACGGATGATCACCACACGTGTGTTTCTCACCATGAAGCATGGAGGAGGAGGTGTGATGGTGCTTTGCTGGCGACACTGTCTGTGATGTATTTAGAATTCAAGGGACACTTAACCAGCATGGGTAGCACAGCATTCTGCAGTGATATGCCATCCCATCTAGTTTGTGCTCATTTGTTTATCAACAGGGCAATAACCCAAAACACACCTCCAGGCTGTGTAAGGGCTATTTGTCCAAGAAGGAGAGTGATGGAGTGCTGCATCAGATGACCTGGCCTCCACAATCACCCAACCTCAACCCAATTGAGATGGTTTGGGATGAGTTGGACCGCAGAGTGAAGGAAAAGCAGCCAACAAGTGCTCAGCATATGTGGGAACTCCTTCAAGACTGTTGGAAAAGTATTCCAGGTGAAGCTGGTTGAGAGAATGCCAAGAGTGTGTAAAGCTGTCATCAAGGCAAAGGGTGGCTACTTTGAAGAATCTCTAATATAACATGTATTTTGAATTGCTTAACATTTTGTCGGTTACTATATGATTCCATATGTGTTAGTTCATCGTTTTGATGTCTTCACTATTAATCTACAATGTTGAAAATAGTAAAAATAAAGAAAAACCCTTGAATGAGTTGGTGTGTCCAAACTTTTGACTGGTACTGTCAGACCCTGATCTGTTTCACCTGTCTTGTGCTTGTCTCCACTCCCCTCCAGGTGTCGCACATTTTCCCTATTATCCCCTGTGCATTTATACCGGAGTTTTCTGTTTGTCTGTTGCCAGTTTGTCTTGTCTCATCAAGCCTACCAGCATGTTTTTCCGTACTCCCGTTTCTCTCTAGCCCTTGTTTTTCTAGTTTTTCCGGTTTTGACTACTCTGCCTGCCCTGACCCTGCCTGCTGTTCTGTACCTGTCTGACTCTGCCCTGGATTACCAACCTCTGCCTGCCCTTGACCTGTCGTCTGCCTGCCCCGTTTTGTTAATAAACACCTGTGATTCGAACGGTCTGCATCTGGGTCTTATCCTGTATATGGATGATGTATAAAGCCAGGCACATTTAACAGTTAGGCTGTTGATTATAGACCTAATTAAGTTGGGGTTTGCTGGCTCCTCAATTTTCTAAGACAATTAGGCTAAGCCCTATTTCGCACAGGACTAGTATTTCTAGAGAACGTTGGTTATGTAATTATTACCCCAGAATGTCTGTTATTCCAGAGGACGATTAGGACGGGAGTAATCTTTTCCAAACGGCCCCCTGTAATTCTTAATTTTTTCCCCCAAAACAAATCGACAGTTACGACGGAAGCCTGGAGTGTGTTTTTCCCCACACAAAGATATTTCAACAAGTCCAGGCGATAACAGTGTCGCCATAATATTTGAATTGAGGAAGTGTGATAATAATCATTAGGATATTTTAGCGATCCGCAGTAGACGTCCTAAATGCCCCCCAGCTGTCAGATGTGAGCTGAACAGTGCACTTGCACAGAAGATGTGTTTTATTAAGGCTATGGACGCAAAAGTGAACTTATCATTCCCAAACGTTTAAGTCAGTTGTATGCTGCTTTGCGATCTATTAACCACAAGGGTTACGTTAAATAGGTACGATATTGTTCACAGATGCATTTGGCAATATTCAATTCATACGCACTAAACATAAGAACAAAAGCCTTCACTGTGAAAGTTGATACATGTAGGCCCTTCATCTATAGCCTATGCACAGTTATTGTTGTCTTGCTCACTTGCTCAAACCGTGAGCAACACCTGTCAAACTCAGACATTTCTCTCAAAACACAGGGATGTCGATTTGCACGGGACTAGTATTGTCAAGAGGACTTTGGAGTTCACCAAAAAACAGTAGGTTATTCTGGCTGGAATTGTTACTCTCCTGTCATGTACAAATTATTGACATGGCAGATTCGGACAGGACTAAAATGAGATTTATTAGTGTTGCACCATTATTCTTACATAATCATATACAATTTCAGTATCACATGTCTTAGAATGATGGATTGTGCCATGAATTAGACAGGTGTTTTGTGCACATTGAAAAAAAAATACAATTGCAACCGCTCGACTAAAGAAATCTGGCTCGACCAACAGCCTATCGACCAAACAATCGACCAGTCGACTACATGGGGTAAACCCTAATACAGTGTCAACATCTATGATCACTGTTTGATGTTCAGTTACAAGATGACATGTCGTCATACCCTGGGTTGTTCTGAACAGAAAGAGCCTGTTTGTCTATTGTGAAGAGATGCACCTGAATGCACTCATGACTCCTTTCTATGGGGACCAAAATTACGATCCCTTTCTCTGAAATGCCTTGTGAAAGTCTAACACTAAGATCGTATTTTACAACTTAGCTAGTCACGTTGGCAATAAAACACGTTTTGAAATTATGCCCAACTGAACCAGACGGCGATTTTTAAATGGGCCATTTTTGGATTGCATGAAACAACAACAGTAATTGTGTGATGGCAGGGATGCAGAGTTGTGTTCCAAACAAAACAACTACAAGTTTGCATGCTCTAGTTCCTCGACGGCACAGCTAGGAGAGCTCAAAAAAGCATCTTATAGTTGAAGACTCCTCTTTGAGTCATAAAAGTGCATTTACATTTAGGAACTGTACACACTTTGGAGAGGTGTGTGGCCACTTGGAGACACCAGTCAGTCCTCTCAGTCAAACCCTTGTCACTTTTCTTGTCTTATGTTGCACCTACCCCACATTTTCCAGGAATATTCTTATTATCATGGTAATGAATGTAACCAGAGTATTTTCAGATTTCGCTATCAACAAATGTGGCGAAAAGTACAGTAAACGTAAAATGCACAAAAAAATCAACTGTGTAATGTTTGGATTCAGTGTTGTGTCAGGTGAACTGTTGTGTCCTCAACTTTGGTCTAATAATTTTCCCATTATCTCCAAACTATTCCTTTGCCATTGCTACCATGGTTATGCATTTCATATTTCTTCTGTAAGAAACAATTCAATTTAGCCCCATCCATATAGGTCAATTCCTAGAGTGTAAAGGGTTAACGACTGCTTGACTCACAAACATGAATTATTGCTTTATGTTCAGGTAGACGATCTGGTCATTGTTTGTATGGCCTTACCCTTCTCTCCTCTGATCTGTACAACCTCTGGTTTTCCTCCAGCTGCCAAGGCTGCAGCTCAATGTCCCCGTCGTTCCCCTGTCCCTCTGTTCTCTTCAATCCTCTACCCTTCCTTGGCCTGAATGAATGTTGAGAAATGAGGGAACATGTTATACAGTGTGAGAGCAGTTTGCAAGAGTGTTTAAAAGGGTGAGCACACTGCAGTGTGTGTGTGTGTTACATGCTGTAAGAGCCCAACCTCCTCCTTCGTGCAGGGCTGGTGCTGCTCACAGGGCTGTCTGAGGGGCTCCGGTTGGACTCAGTGGACACTATCTGGCAGTGCACTGTCCCCAGCAACAACATCAGACACATGGGCCCAAATAGCTCACTAGCACTGGCTGCAGGAACTTCCATGTACAACACTGATGCTGCCACTGCAGAGAGAAAACCATTAAGTTAACAGGCCACCCAAAAATGGTAGAAACCGGCTCTTTAGAGAGTTAGTGAATGACAGACGTATTTACTTTAGGTTGATAAATAGTATATCGTATGACTTCTTAACAGTAGACAACAAGCATGATCTGACCCATGCCTAAAGCAATGTTAATGTGAGATGTGAGTTTACCTTGCATCAAGTAGAGCACCAGGATACAGCTGGAGATGGACCTGGAGGTCACCTGGATCCACCATTGGAAAAAGAAGGGGAAGAGGAGCACCCTGACTAGACCCTTACGAGTCAATGCTGTCCATGGACTATCTGGCTTGGCCTTGCTGAATGTGGATCCTGGAATAGAAGAGAGCCAATCAATAGCGTTGCATGCACCATATCCATCCAATAAGCAACATGGTGTAAGATATAAGATATAACACCTTGTAATAAATGGATACTCACCTCTTACTAAGTCAACATCAATGAGGTCTGTCTTGATGTGGCCAGACCTCTTTGGTTTACTGTCAATACCCTGTGGGGGTGACACTTATCTTAGTGACAAACGCTGATCATATAAGAAATGTGTGCATATTAGGCAAAATGTCATGAACTTACATTAAATTCTGCTTGCTCCAGAGATTTCTCCCAGACCTGCTGATCATATGCACCAATCTGTTGACACATGGACACACTTCAGTTTGTATCATCTCATGTAGGGGATTTTAGACCCTCATTACAATGTCAGTAAGTCTAGCATGTCTTAGGGGCCATTTACATTAGTAAAATATGTCTAGTGAGATCTATTGGTCTTCAACATCAGATTTGCAACTTCTCTATTTACACAAGCCTGGGGTGTTGTTTGGCCAAATCCACATTCCTGCTTCATGTGAGTGCAGCTATTAGCATACCGTAAATACCATAGTATTTAGACAAACAAAATAAGGCTAGAAATTGAAACTATACAGGAGCTTCTCACCTAAACTATATTGCACAGTGTTTCATACTTAAATAATGCAATGATTCACAAATATGTGGATATTTTAAAAGCCTTTCATTTTCAATTTGTCTAACAGAGCAAGAATGCTGTGTACCTGTATTAAGGCAATTACGGTAATTCTGGCTGGGCCATGTGGTGTGGGAGAGACTTTTTCTTAAAGGGTAACTCTCAACTCCAATTTCAGCCTTTGCCTGACCCCTTCAAATTTAACAAATATTCATTCAGGTGAGATGTTGTGGGTGGGGGGAATATCTCATGAATATTCATTTTGGGGGTGGGTAAACATAGTTGTACCTGATCCCACCACTTCTCACTAAAGCATACTTACCAGAAGTCCACTGGCACTCTCTGATAATAAAATGATGTGCATCGTGGGCAAATACGTCTCTGCAGTTAGCTCACAGTGGTAAGGCCGCGAGTTCCTGACATCTACTGCCACTTGCGGTGTAAGTTTGAATTCCCCACTGAGCGTTTTATAGACTTGACACTTTGCCAAAGTTTTAAAAAATTGCATTGTTTAGAAGGAGTGCAAGGTTGAATTGAGTTTGTGCACACGCGCACTTCACAGAGGAGGCGTTCCCAAATGGAAATATGCAAATACATGCTGCAGCGAGCCAACAGGATCTCGCTAGCTCGTACTTGGCTTTGCCCACCTCCTTGCTTTATCTGCCCACTATGCTTAATTTGCGCCCACTGTAAACAACACAGATGAACCATCTTAGGTTAGTTATAAATATCTTTGCCAATATGGCACGCTTCAAATTCAAATACTTCAGGCACCATTGGGAGTTTTCCAGACAACTGGTAACTCAGAAAAATACGAGGTCAAATCATGACGTCAGTGATCTACAGATGGGAAAGTCAGAGCTCTAGAAAGAGGCCCAAGTTCCCAAGTTGGATGACTGTTCAAAATGATTTTTCCCCCAGTCGGAGCAAGTTTTTTTCTGAGTTCCCAGTTGTCTTGAACGCACTCAAGTCAGAAGTCTGAGATTTCCGAGTTACCAGTTCCCAGTTGTTTTGAACATGGCATATCATCTACTGGTTTTACATACCTCCGGAGGTTTTATTTAGGCAAGTCAGTTAAGAACAAATTCATATTTACAATGACGGCCTACACCGGCCAAACCTGGACGACGCTGGGCCAATTGTGCGCCCCCCTATGGGACTCAAATCACAGCCGGTTGTGGTAGTGTGGGAGACATCTCTTAAAGAGATTTGAATCTAGATCTGTCTTTTTACACTGCACAAGTATCTCTCCTGGACATAGTTTGTGTTGTCAAAGTAGTGTAGTGTAAAGAGGCCCTTACCTTCTCTTGATACCATGCTATTCTTGCCATTGTTGTTTTATGACTGTGATGAAGATTGTGTCAGGTCATTTTGCAGGGGGCACAGGGGCAGATAAGATCTGACTGCAATCCAGGCTTGTCAAAACAAAGGAAAGAAGAGAACATTAGCGATAAAGCAAAAACAAAGCCATTGTGGAGTACAAAGGGCATTCACACATAACGTGTTCCCTCAATACCAGAAATAATCACTTCTAACTGTAGTTTACTGTTTTTAATTGTGCTGCATGTACATTTGTTATACTCAATACAAAACTACGGTTAGCTGTATAGGCTACAGAAAGTCAACTGACTAAAACTTACCCCAAAGCCAAAGGATAATGTGGTTGAAGATAGGTGATACAATTGTCCAACTGTATTCGGGTGAAACTCTCTACCAGAGATCATTCCAAAAACATTAAAAGATCAGTCAGTACTGAACCATCATCCAATAGCAGTATCAAGTGGGATGGCGCAGTAACGTTACAAGGATTGCAAGCTAGCTAGCTCTGCCTCGCCATCATCATCATCATCATCATTCAGGCAACCTCAGCTAGGCTATACTTTTCAACTCGTACAAAACACGTTTCAATTTCTAAATTTGCCACAATTCAAAATAGGTAAACAGATTCGCGGCATATTTAGCTAATCTAGAAACCAGTACAGTTGTGCTATATTAGCAATAGAAGCTAGCTAGCTACCATTAAGCAAAGTTAGCTCGCCAGCTTTTCTTCAGCCCAGGAGTGGTGCGCGGCTCGACGGGGTAAACTAGCCAGCTAGCAGCATCTCGACTGCGGGAATTGCAAAGATTTATGAGAAATGTATTTTATTTCAGTTATTTAAACGATTTTCCAAATGCAAACTTCGTTGTCAGTAGCATTTCAAGGCGAATTCATAGGAATGCACACCGACACGGCTCTTGCGATAGTTTTTTCCGGGTTAATCCGATTCATTTTAGCCTGCTTGTTTGTGGACAATTTTCAGAACTGTCAAATCTGTGCCGCGTGTCGTCTGTGGAAAATCCACATTATAATAAATAACTTGTGACAGCTAGGCTAGAGTTTAGGCTTTACCACTCTAGACTTCTAGAATAAACATCAGTGCATAGAGTCAAATAAAGATCTTTTACATTATGTTGATTTCCATAGCATTACTTATAACTATTTGAATTGTTGTTACTGTTGTTTTTTTGTCTACATTACTGTATTGCACTGTATTTGTCGTCTATCCTCACAGTTCCTGCTTGTCAAATAGAATGATAAATCCCTTACTAGTTTCAAACCTCATGTCACACATTAGTTAAATCTAAAATCCTGAAAACTGCAATGATTTACACAAATAAATAGAAGGCCTATAACAAGTAGGCTACACAGGCATAATTACACAAAATAATCACAAGAAGACCATCCATGAGGTATAATAGCCCCAGAAGGAAATATAGTTTATCCAGAGCTTGGGTTACATTTGAGATATTGTCACTGAAGGCATGGGTGTCGGCTGATGGCTGTTCTTGGTCGGCTGCAGCACACACCAACTTGCTCTTGGCCTTCTTATTGGAGCTGATGATGAAGATGGGACTGAGAGAGGCATAACAGGAGGAGAAGAAGACCCATCTTGTCAGCCACCATTGGAGACAACTTGGTTACCGTCAGCATGTAAATCCAGATGACATTGTCTATGCGGAAGAATACAACATTCAGGGTGAAGTCAGGCATGGTGCCATTGCGCGGGGCAATAGAGAAAAATTTCGCTGTGATGCATCCATGATGAGGAGCCACAGCCGTGCGAAGGTGGGCACAATGAGGCTGGGAAGACAGGCCTTAAGCATGGACAAACAGTCCACCTGCAGGGGCAATGGTCACCGCCTGGAACACATTGAGCATACAAGTGATGAAAGTGGACAGGGCCCGGGCGATGCGGTAGGGGTAACTGACCACCTTGCACCGGGTCATTCAGCAGGTCGATCAGGCCAAACATAGTCATGGTCTGGGGAGCAGCATCAGGTCAATGAAGGCGAGGTGGCAGAGAATCATGTCCAAAGGCATGAGTATGTGCTCAGAGCAGAAGACCTGGGTGTAGGCCAGCAGCACCAGTGTTCCCCAAGATCCCTAACCCTGTCTGCAGCAGGAAAGACACCTCTTTGATGGTGACACACAGATCCAACATGATACCTGACTTGGGTACCTTGCTGAAGAATAGAGACAGAAAATTAAGTTTGTTAAACAGACCTATGCATACACCAACTGTGAACAAATGTTCCCTATTGCACTCTCTAAATTATTGGACAATGATTGAGGAAAGCATATCCATACCTGCGACTAATAAGACACGTGAACACAGTAATGGTCATTCAGTGTGGTTAATTTCGATATATAGCATGTTGTACCCTGTGGGGATTATTAGGGCACACCATTAGAACACTCACTTCACCCCTCCTAAGACTCACTACAAAATGTAACCAAGAGTAAGAGATTTTTCTTTTCAGATGACAGCATTAATGTCAATAATGGCCATATTCAACAGAAACCTCAATAAAAATGTTTTATCTATGGAATAACGCAACAAACAGTAATGTTTTAGGATGGCCTATTCAATGGGGTAATATTTGTTAGTGCACCCATACCCCAGCAGTGGTTTTTGTTATTGTTGATGTAAAAGCAACTTGATTAAGTCATTTAACATGCACAGCTGGCCCCTTGCACTGCTCACTTCTGTTCTCTCCTGTCCTGGGAGTATGTCGCCCAGGGACACAGCAGCACAGGTAATTATCTAGCGATAACGCATGTTTAGTCTAATTCGGAGCACTGGAAAAGTAGCCTTCTATTCTGATTCCCACTCTTCACACTGCTTTATTCACCTACAAGAACAATCATCCTGTTTCACCAAACCTCTGCTGCACAGTGGGAAGTAACAATCCTGACAGTGTACATTTCTAATCCAGTGTTGCTCCATTCTCAAAATATGAATGAAAGATGGTAATGTCGTGGTTTAGCTGTGCTTAAGACATAGGAGTGTATTTTAGATAGCACCCTTAACTATAAGTCGAACTTGGAATAAAGTAAACCCATGCTGAAGGATCCTTGATAAAGGCTAAGGTGACATTTGAATTTCACTTGCTACTCATTTTCAAACCACTATGAGATCAATAATCTGAAGTGGTGTAATTTCCCCATGTGAATATCAATATGTTGACATGAGTACAGGACTAATTAGAGCACAAGCTCATGCATGTTCTTCTCTAGGGATTCTATCATTTTTTCTACATAGTAAGCAGAGGGTTTTTAATAAGTTTCCTCCAAAGACTAGACTTGTTTTTTCCCCTTTCGAATTTCTTTATTGATTTATTTTTCATTGCAATGCCTCAAACAGGTTGTCAAAAACTACAGACGACTGTTGAACATCTAAATAAGTATACTCTCCCAGGAGTGGGATTTACAGGCATAAATATACCTTTTAGTGGAATTCCAGTCTGTTTTTATGGACCAAGGTCTTTGCTTCAGCACTTTTATCTCTGACAGAGGAGCCAGCGTGACAGTGAGGCGTGTTTAACATCAATGACATCAAACAAGCTCAAGTCTATCTGACTTGTTATGCATCTCATTACAAACATCAATCACAAAGTAAAACAAACACACATTGCTCATACTTCATTTTTCAGTTTGGGGTAACTATTTTACTCCTATGTCAGACTTTTTTGAATGCCAAAAATTATACACTTATCTTGTCACATCATTCTCCAGAGGGGGGCACTGTAGTCTTGTTGTTAGTCCTTACCTGGACGTAGCAGAAAGCAATTCAAAGAAACCATAGAAATAGAACGAAATAGAACAGTAGGCCTAGTCTATGAGAATTGAAAGTGATAATTATGGCTGGGAATACATTGAGCATTAGACAGAGTTTTGTCCCCATTCGAATGCTTTCTTTGCACAATAACTTTGACATATAGATACTTCTTGAGACCTCAATTTCCTTTTATTTGGTGTCATTCTGTCCTCAGTCCTGATTACATGTTTTGGTGCCGTATAGCCACAGCTGGAACAGATGCAGTCATCTGTATTGATCTCAGGTAATTGGAGGGAGATTAAAGAGGAGCCTAAAGTCAGTGGACCATGCTGATCACCACCTACAGTTAGTGAATCTCTCTGAGAGTATAAGAACACAAGGAAACTCACTAGCCAAGGGGACTTTGGTCTGGTTTACAGACACACTAGTGATCAGACTCCAACATCATAAAGAATTCCTCTCAGGTAAAATAACTGATATATGCAATGGCCTTCTGAGATGATTGTATATATATTGACATATATTTTCATATCCTTTATCTCTGCAACCACGGAATCAGCGGAGGTGGTCTGGGGAGTGCTGTACCTGTCACTCACTGTGGTTGATGTCCCAAGAAACACTGCTGTCATCGTGGCATTCCTCCTGGCACTGTACCAGGAGCACCAGCTCCTTCCTGCTGATGCAATCGTGCTGCACCTTGCCTGTGCCAACCTGCTTGTGGTGGGTGTGTGCTGCCTGCTAGAGACCCCGGCTAGCTTCCCCCAGCCATAGCCTTGTCCCTGAGCTCCTGGAACGACTCAGGCCTCATGCAGCACAGCATTAATTTGTTCGCTTCCCTTCTATGCAGTCCACGCAGGTGAACGGGGCTGTCCAGGTGGGGAGGGACGTGGTGCCCATGGGCCTGACAGCCAGTCTGGTTATCCTGGTGTTTCTGTACTGCCACAGCCAGCGGGTGAAGGGACTTTGCAGCAGATCTGGGGCCAGCGGTGGGTCAGAGCAGCGGGCAGCTAAGGCTGTAGTGGCCTTGGTGACCCTGTACATGTTCCTCTATGGGGTGGATAATGGACTGTGCACATATTATTTTCGACGCTGTATGCAGCACTCAGCCACCATCAGGAAGATGAACAGCAGTCTGAGGTGTGTGGTGCAGGAGAGGCCTGTTCAGGACAGCGCCACTACACTATCTACTGTGTGAGTTAGGGACATTATTGTGGTCAGATATGGTTACAAAGATGAGGAATGTTGATTATTAATGAATTATGTTGCTATTAGAATATGGATTATAAAACATATAGAGCTAACATTGTACAATGTGAAATGTGTGGCAAAAGTATCTTGAACTCATGTACTCTAGTTTTTAAATTAGATTTTTATCCCGGTTAATATTTTTCAGCATATAAGATTATTGTTTGAGCTGTTTTGACTTATGTCGCAAAGTTGATGGCATGCTTGGATTTACAGAACTGGAAGGTAATGAAACCAATATGTTGCTAGAAATGAACATGTCCAGAAAATAAAAAAGAAGCATCGAAGCAGAGTTTGAGCCTTTTTGGTCACACGGTCCAATTAGTGAAATTGCCAGGATATTAATCATTCCAGATTTGTCTTGTTATCGTTTTGTTTGTTCATTCATTATGCTCCTTCATCTTAATTGGGCGGAAGAATTATAACTGGATGACTAAAGCACACAATAGCTGTCAAATGACTTCCAGCAGTCTCTTTCATAGCAATTAACACTTTGAATAGGGTCTGCAAAATGTCTCATTGCTAATGAAGACAGTTAATTGCCCCACAGAGACCCAGGTACGGTCTCATGGGATAACCAGCTCTCTTTAGAACAAGAATGATACATTCAATCTCTGAATAGAAATATCTGATGGAAATGTGAGAGGGATGGTTTTCAATTAAGGCCGAATACTAAAGATGAGACGGCTAAGATAAAAGTATCTGATTGGTTGATATTATACATGTAGACATTTGTATCTACTTAGATGAAGCCATATCAAGTTAGATGAAGTTGCATGAGGAAAGATATGCCCTTGATAAATGTATTCACTAGGGGTGATATTTCCATTTGCATGTAGTTGTATTCTACTTCAGGAAAGCCAGGGCCGAGTAAAAGGGACTAGGAGGGGTGGGGTTAAGGGTGTCTGAATGACAACTTGTGATTTCACAACCTCATTTATGTACAAAGAGGGAGTCATTAGTTTTCATATGGCAATTACAAACATTTTTAGTATTCTTAAAGGGCTTTGTATTATGTGCCTGGCCACATATATTTTCATTTTAGATGCAACTTGTTTTTTAGATGCATTATATCAGTAGAGGTACTGCATGGCAAATCAAAAATCAAATCAAATGAAATTGTATTGGTCACATACACATATTTAGCAGATGTTATTGTGGGTGTTGCGAAATGCTTGTGTTCCTAGCTCCAACAGTGCAGTAGTATCTAACAATTCACAACAATACACACATCTAGAAGTAAAATAATGGAATTAAGAAAGATATAAATATCAGATTGAGCAATGTCGGAGTGGCATTGACTAAAATACAGTAGAATAAAATACAGTCTATACATATGAGATGAGTAAAGCAATATGTAAACATTATTAAAGTGACTAGTGTTCCACTATTAAAGTGGCCAGTCTATGAGTCTATGTATACAGGGCAGCAGCCTCTAAGGTGCAGGGTTGCGTAACCGGGTGGAAGCCGGATAGTGATGGCTATTTAACAGTCTGATCGCTTTGAAATAGAAGCTGTTTTTCAGTCTCTCGGGCCCAGCTTTGATGAACCTGTACTGACCTATGACCTGGTAGGTCATAGGTCACAGAAATGGTCATGAATGGCGAATACTAATGACCAAGAATCTGACCCACCATGTTCTTGTAGAGATTGCAACTGTGTCATACACCAAATGATAAACAGAAATATAAATGAAATCTAATGAAGGTAGTAACACTTTATTCATGTTTGCACCTCTCCGTCAAGCTTTGATTCTTTACTGATCTATGTAAAAAAATACTCCTAATGTCTGCAGTACAATGCTGAATACAATGCTAAATTCAAGTTACTGATTTGAGTCCATAGTCACAGAGTAGAGAATCCAATTCTCCAATCTTTTCTATTGACGATAAACTCCATGTTTCTTACTCTTCACACCACTGAAATCTGAATGGTTCATGACACAGACTCCGGTGGAATGAAGGATAGAATGCATGGCTAATTCCAGTCAGCCTATGAGTCTTTTCCTTTGCCCCAATTCATAGCTGAGTACTCCTTGGAACCTTATCAGAAAACAAAACACAAAATGAGTCAAAATGGAACATATAACACTGAAGTAATACTGAGGAGAGAAGAATGACATACTTATAGAGGGTGCAAGAGCCAGTTCACTCCATGTATCTGTTTATTGTGTGTGTGTGTAAAGGGTGTGCCAGCCTCTCCCTGCACAAGATGAGACCTGCTCCTGTTTTGTTCCATTCCTCCAGTGTGTTCCAGGCCCAGGTGAATGCCTTAGCCCTGCTAGACATGTAGAGACAGCACTGATGCTTCTGTGGCTCAGAATCACATATGTAATCCTAGACTAGGAACATTGTCTTTTATTTTTGCAATACTGAGTAGAATATAACATTTCAATATCACGACTGCTACCTATCAATCAACGGGTTGAATGTCTGGGTCACTGCATACTCTCTCTTTACATCGATACTGTACATCTCAAATCTGACTCACCTTACTGGAGATTGACTTTTCAACTCTTGGTTCTTGTTTGATCCATACCTAAAAACAAAACAAAACACAATACAAATACCAAACATCAAACAACAGTCATCAAACACTATGAGCAAGTTTCATCAAAAGATTATTACAAATATTTGAGGACTGATTTAAGAGTAATCATTGAAGACCAAAAAAGTCAAGATGTCTCTGAGAGTTTTCTGTAAATTTGCATTGAAAGATAAATAAAATGAAGTAATCCAGATGAATCCTTTTTCTGCAGCGCCTAATGTCAGTCTCACTGTCTTTTTACCTGCCCTATGTAGAGGCATTTTAGCTTACAGCATGGACCAATGGCATTGCAGCAAAAGGGCAAGCCTCGCCCCCTCTATTTTAAATCTGGCCAATGCCCTAATATAGCCCTCCTGGACAAATTCTAATGACAGAATAAAATGTATCCCCCTCCCTTGAGAAACAAACTATCCCACCGACAAACACCTAACATTAGTTAATATTATCGTTCGTTCCACATCCATTTGTAGAATTCAGTATAAGAAATTATAATAACACATTATCATACTCAAAGCATAAACAATCATAAACTGTTGAAATGGATAGACCATTTTGGCTTTATTCTATTACTATTATAGGTCAACACAGTAGATTGTTCAATAGCTTTATCTTTGACTGTCTATGCTTGACAACAGTGCATCTATACATGTAAATTGTGCATCCTTGGTCAGAAATTCTATGGAAATTTGTGGGATATCATCTACCCAGCCCGTCACTCCTCCCTCTCATCCCTCAACTACCCCTCCTCCCCTCCCTTACCTTCTCACCAGAGTGGAACCTGTCTGGACAGGTTGACAATGGAATGTACTGGTTTTCTGAAGGACTGCAACTAGGGGAGAGAACATGGAGATAAAAATGAAACTTCATGCATGAAACTTGTATGCAAAATAACAGTAATTTAATAGACACATGTAGCCCCTTAAAGAATGCGTGGCCAAAGAGCTCTTTTTTCATGTCATCCAACAATTGTAAACGTTTGGTGTTTGCTAAACGACATTGGTACTTTGATTGGAATAGGTTCTTTGATCAGATGACATGAAAATAGAGCTCTTTGGCCACTCACACCAGTGGTGGGTTTACATTTTACATTACATTTAAGTCATTTAGCAGACGGTCTTATCCAGAGCGACTTACAAATTGGTGCATTCACCTTATGATATCCAGTGGAACAACCACTTTACAATAGTGCATCTAAATCTTTTAAGGGGGGGGGGGGGGGGGGGGGGGTTAGAAGGATTACTTTATCCTATCCCAGGTATTCCTTAAAGAGGTGGGGTTTCAGGTGTCTCCGGAAGGTGGTGATTGACTCCGCTGTCCTGGCGTCGTGAGGGAGCTTGTTCCACCATCGGGGTGCCAGAGCAGCGAACAGTTTGGACTGGGCTGAGCGGGAACTGTGCTTCCTCAGAGGTAGGGGGGCCAGCAGGCCAGAGGTGGATGAACGCAGTGCCCTTGTTTGGGTGTAGGGCCTGATCAGAGCCTGAAGGTATGGAGGTGCCGTTCCCCTCACAGCTCCGTAGGCAAGCACCATGGTCTTGTAGCGGATGCGAGCTTCAACTGGAAGCCAGTGGAGAGAGTGGAGGAGCGGGGTGACGTGAGAGAACTTGGGAAGGTTGAACACCAGACGGTTTGGCGTCGAAATGAGAATGCATAAGCAAGAAAGAACCCCATACCTACTGTAAAATATGGTGGTGGAACTTTAATGTTATGGGGCTATTTTGCATCCATTGGTTCTGGGGCCTTTGTTAAGGTAAACGGCATCATGAACTTTACCCAGTACCAGGAAATGTTTTGCCAAACACCTAGTTGCCTTGGCCGCAAGTGGATCTTCCAGAAAGAAAATAACCTCAAGAACACATTAAAATCCACAAAGAAGTAGTTAATTGACCATAAAATCAACATTTTGCAATGGCCATGTGGTTTGAATTGAAGAGGGCAGTCCATAAGCACAGACAAAGGATATCAAGGATCTGGAAGGATTCTGTATGATTGGGAATCCCATAGGGCGGCACACAATTGGCCCAGCGTTGTCCGGGTTTGGCTGGGATAGGCCGTCATTGTAAATAAGAATTTGTTCTTAACTGACTTGCCTAGTTAAATAAAGGTTAAATCAAATAAATACAACTATGGAGGAATGGTCTAAGATCCCTCCCAATGTATTGTCCAACTCATAAAACATTTTAGAAAAAGGCTCAGTGCCATTGACCCCTACCCTTTTGAGAAACATTGTATCACTTGTTAAACAAAATATCTTTCTCTGAGCAATTGTATTAGTATAAAATAAAATGTAAAAATATTGACCATACAATATAGCTCAGTGTTTGAATTATTTACAATATTTCACACAGTCATTTTTGCTCATCTTTATCAAGAGTGTCAACAATTTTGGACCCCAATGTATGTGGCCCATAGCTCTATTTCCACTTCCCCAGTTCCAGAGGGAGAGGAGAGGACAATGTCTCAACATGCCTGGAATGCTGCAATGCAGGAAAGGAATACAGCAGCACCTCTACATTCTGCTTCCTGCCTGAATGAGAACATGTTTCAATTCTGTGATAGTAGATATCATATCAACATGAATGCACCGTTTTTGTAATATCAGTCTACTATATTTGGTGTGTTCTCATGTAATGTGTAAAAAAATTGCTGTCTCTATCTTGACTTCATACCCTGTTTGAATATATGAACAGGACTATTCCAGAGTCCTGAATAACGCACTGAGGTCTATCATGCAGGATTCTCTAAACAATAGTGATATTGACAAATGTCTTAATGCAACCATGTGATGAGAGCATATTACTCTGATCCAGCTGAGGAGAGTGAATGTCAGATGAGCCCCTGGGTGAAGCAGGCCACACAGTCGATAGAGGGATGTGGAGTTGCAAGAGCCCTCTGAGGGCCCGGGGCCAGCCACAGCCACAGTCTCCTCCCAGCCTATACTTTCAGGTGAGATATGTGCTGCTCTGTCTGGACTTGCACAACATTCAAGGCTGGCTGTAATCTTCACCAGCAACGCTTTGGCTCAGAGAGAGTGCAGCTCAGAGTTTCACCTTTAGCCAACACATTACTCAATGCCAAATATTGTACAAGCAGAGACAAAATAAAAGGGGAAGGTGGGGAAGTAAAGCAGAACCCCATCACGAGGCAAGAAGACACTTTGTGAGCATTTGTGACAAGCCAACCTGGCATTACAGTAGATGAACACACAGTCCATATAAGGAAATCAGTTAATTTAAATAAATAAATTAGGCCCTAATCTATGGATTTCACATGACTGGGCAGGGGTGCAGCCATGAGTGGGCCTTCGAGGGCATAGGCCCACCCACTTGGCAGCCAGCCCCAGCCAATCAGAATGTCTTTTTCCCCATAAAAGGGTTTATTACAGACAGAAAAACTCCTCAGATCCCTCAGGTGAAGAAGCCGAATGTGGAGGTCCTGAGCTGGCGTGGTTACATGAGCTCTCTGGTTGTGAGGCTGGTTGGACGTACTGACAAATTCTCAAAAACTACGTTGGAGGCAGCTTATGGCAGAGAAATTAACAATCAATTCTCTGGCAACAGCTCTGGTGGACATTCCTGCAGTCAGCATGCCAATTGCACTCTCCCTCAAAACTTGAGACATCTGTGGCATTGTTTTGTGTGACAAAACTGCACCTGTGAGGAGAGGGCATTTATTGTCCCCAGCACAAGGTGCACCTATGCAATGATCATGCTGTTTAATCAAATACATTTTTTTATTGGTCACATACACATATTTAGCAGATGGTATTGCGGGTGTAGCGAAATGCTTGTAGCTTCTTGATAAGCCACACCTGTCAGGTGGATGGATTATCTTGGCAAAGGAGAAATGCTCACTAACAGGGATGTAAACAAATTTGTGCACAAAATTTGAGAGAAATAAGCTTCTTGTGAGTATTTTTGGTCAGTTTATTTGGAACCGGGAAGTGAAATTAATCAATATCTTGAAGGGCTGATCTACATCAGGGTGTCAGTTTACAGAGATCAATTATTTTGATGAAAACCAATGAGCCAATCCAGTGTTCTCCCTTGGGGGCGACTGTGGTGTGCTGTGTGCTCCCTGAATACAAAACCCTAGCTCCAAGATTCTAATCTCATTTAATGATTGTGGTTAAGAGCTGAAGGCTGAAGGGCTGAAGCTTGGGGAGGGTTGATTGTAACTCCTGAGGGACCCTGAGTCTGGCCCTGATTGAAGTGTATTTTATTTTGGATTAGGATGTCACCTCATCTGTCTTCCAGCAATGACACAGAAGAGAAACAGCCTGGCAGCATGGTCAAAAGTTCAAAATGTAGGATCGGTCTAAGGCGCAGCGGTCTAATGCACTGCATCGCAGTGCAAGAGCCGTCACTGCAGACCTGGGTTCGATCCCGGCCGTGATCGGGAGTCCCATAAGGCGGCGCACAATTGGCCTACCGCCGTGAGGGTTTGGCGGGGGGGGCTTTACTTGGCTCATCGCGCTCTTGCGACTCCTTGTGGCGGATCGCGTGCCTGCAGGCTGACCTCAGTCACAGGTGAACGGTGTTCCTCCGACACATTGGTGCTGCTGGCTTCCAGGTTAAGCGGGCGGGTGGGTGTTAAGAAGCGTGGTTTGGTGTGTCATGGTTCGCAGGAAGCATGACTCGTCCTTTGCCTCCTGAGCCTGTTGGGGAGTTGCAGCGATGAGACAAGATCAAAAAAGGTGGAAAAATACAAAAATGAAGTTCAAAATGTAAAACATTGGCTATATAGTGTTTCACCATGGCAACAAATGTGGTGAGAAGAGAGGAATAGCCATAAAATACAGTATGTTCTTGAAACTAAAGCTTTTATAGAAGACAGTTGTACAGAAACAGGTTATTCCACACAGTACTAGGTTGGGTTATTGTGGTCCCTTGGCCACCCCTTCTTCTCTTTCAATCCACCGAGGTGGAATTTTCCACCATGGGAGCTCCATAGACCGGTGTGGAATGTAGACAAGATGGAACACGCTGCACCTGTCCTGAATTCTGGCAGCCTTGTGTTGTAGTGTAGTACTTTACTTCTGCACATAATCTCCAGTGCCTGATAAAGGGGAATCCTTTTCCAAAGGGGTGGTCAATTACTCAGAATGTAGGCTACATCCACTAGTCACTGGGGCTACTGACTCGTTGCCCAGAGGGTCTTACAGCAGTCAACTACTGTACCATATTAGTTAAAACAAGTAGCTTTTTACCACAAGAATTTGGTCTTGCAAATACCATGAAAGCACAGAGGAGAGGATGTCTTTACACTACACATATGCAGACGTACAGAGCTGATTCAGACATATACGATTCCTCTATAAACATTCAGAGATGGATGGTTATCTTCGCCTTGGAGCAACAAATCAGAACTTGTAAAGTTATACATCATGGGCAGGGCATGTGATGACATAGCAACAGCCTCACAACTCTCTATCTCTCTCCAGACTGGTCTCATAGACTAGACCTGACATAGTAAATTGTAGCTCCAGGACACTCAAATTAATATGATATGTTAAGTTTGGTATGGTTATATAAGACAGAAGGTTAGGAAGGTGGTTGGTCGGGGTGGATGGGTGGGTGGGCGTATATAACGCGAATGTCTAGCAACCCAAAGGTTGTGTGTTGGAATCTCATCACGGACAACCTTAGCATTTTAGCTAATTAGCAACTTTGCAACTACTTACAATTTGTTTGCTACTTTGCAACTACTTAGCCTGTTAACTAACCCTTCCCCTAACCCTAACCTTAACCTTTTAAGCTTCCCCTAACCTTAACTATTTAACCTAATCAATCCTAACCCTAACCTTCACCCTAACCTTATCCCCTAACCCCTAGCCTAGCTAAGTTTAGCAAGCTAGCTAATGTTAGCATTAGCCACCCCTAGCTAATGTTAGTCACACCAAACTGGAATTTGTAACATGTCATACATTTTGCAAATTCGTAACATATTGTAGTTTTTGAAAAATTCCTATTGTACAAATTGCAATTCGTGACATATCATATGAAATGGATGATCGACATCCACAAATTAATACATGCCACACGGAACGTAAATGTCATACTAAATGGAGTGTCTTGGATTTAAGTACAGAATAATAAATTAATAAACCACATTGCTCTCTCCCCTCCTCTACCACCCCTATAGGTAAATAAAGGAAAGACCTTAAAGAAAGGTCGACACCTTAAAGAAACAGCAGAATCACAGATTCTCAACTATTCCCCCTAAACAGACTGAAATGTGGCACAACAAGACTTGCCAAAATGTAAAACATGAGGCACTAAAAGTATGCTGCAGCTGGAAAATCTATCTTGACTATTACATTTTCCTCCAGTGAGATACTCTGAGAACTACTTAAGTAGTTTTTTGGGGTATCTGTAATTTATTTTTAAATTTTACTTCACTACATTCCTTAAGAAAATATGTACTTTTTACTCCTATACACCCAAATGTATTTGTTACATTTCGAATGCTCAGGCAGAACAGCAATATGGTCAATTTCACTCACCCATCAATATAACGCGTTGTCATCCCTACTGCCTCTGGTCTTGCGGACTCACTAAACACAAATACTGCGTTTGTAAATTATGTCTGAGTGTTGGAGTGTGCCCCTAGCTGTCTGTAAATAATAAAAAAACAAGAGAATCGTGTAATCTGGTTTGCTTAAAATAAGGAATTTGATGTCTAGCATGTAATGTTACTTTGAACTTTTACCCAAGTATGACAATTGAGTACTTTTTCCACCACTGTACTTAAGTACATTTAAAACCAGATACTTTTACACTTTACTTAAGTAGTATTTTACTGGGTGACTTTCACTTTTTTCATTTTCTATTAAGGTATCTTAACTTTTACTCAAGTATGACAATGGAGTACTTTTTCCACCACTGCCAGACAAAAATGTCGACGTGTCTTATGTAAAGCATGGGAATACATTGTCAGGATGGCATAGCGGTACATCCGTAAGGCTGCTCCCATGGAGGTGGTGATTTTATTTCTCCTTTATTTAACTAGGCAAGTCAGTTCAAACTTCTTCAGGATTGGTGTCCCTTCCACGGGACGGTTGAGCTAATGTAGGCTAATGCGATTAGCATGAGGTTGTAAATAACAAGAACATTTCCCAGGATATAGACATATCTTATATTGGCAGAAAGCTTAAATTCTTGTTAATCTAACTGCACTGTCCAATTTACAGTAGCTATTACAGTGAAAGAATACCATGTTATTGTTTAAGGAGAGTTCACAATTTTGAACATGAAAAGTTATTAATAAACAAAGTAGGCACATTTGGGCAGTCTTGATAACATTTTGAGCAGAAATGCAATGGTTCATTGAATCAGTCTAAAACTTTGCATAAACACTGCTGACATCTAGTGGCCAAAATCTAAACTGCACCTGGGCTGGAATAATACATTTTGGCCTTTCTCTTGCGTTTCAAAGATGATGGTACAAAAAATACAAAAGAACGGTTGTTTTTTTATTTGTATTATCTTTTACCAGATCTACTGTATTGTGTTACATTCTCCTACATTCCTTTCACATTTACACAAAATTCAAAGTGTTTCCTTTCAAATGGTACCAAGAATATGCATATCCTTGCTTCTGGGCCTGAGCTTCAGGCGGTTATATTTGGGTATGTCATTTTAGGCGATAATTGAAAAAAATGGGTGGATCCTTAATTAAGAACAAATTCTTATTTACAATGACAGCCTACCCCGGCCAAACCCTAACAACACTGGGCCAATTGTGCGCCGCCCTATGGGACTCGCAATCACAGCTCGACAAACCATTTCTGTACTGACCTCGCTTTGTGCATGGTGACATTTTCATGCTGAAACAGGAAAGGTTCTTCCCCAAACTGTTGCCACAAAATTGGAAGCACAGAACCGTCTATAATTCTGTAGCTTTAAGATTTCCCTTCAATGGAACTAACGGGACTAGCCCGAACAATGAAAACAGCCACAGACCATTATTCCTTCTCCACCAAACTTTACAGTTGGCACTATGCATTCCGGCAGGTAGAGTTCTCCTGTCATCCGCCAAACCCAGATTTGTCCGTCAGACTTCCAGATGGTGAAGTGTGATTCATCACTCCAGAGAACACATTTCCACTGCTCCAGAGTCCAACACCACTGCAGCCAACGCCATGGAAAGCCATTTCATGAAGCTCCGTGATAACAGTTATTGTCCTGACGTTGCTTCCAGAGGCAGTTTGGAACTCGTTAGTGAGTGTTGCAACCGAGGACAGGCGATTTTTGTAACACCTAGACGTTTCCACTTCACATTAACAGCACTTACAGTTGACCGGGGCAGCTCCAGCAGGGCAGAAATTTGACAAACTGACTTGTTGGAAAGGTGGTGTCCTATGACGGTGCCACGTTGAAAGTCACTGAGATCTTCAGTCCGGCCATTCTACTGCCAATGTTTGTCTATGGAGATTGCATGGCGGAGTGCTCAATTTGACATACCTGCCAGCAATGGTGTAGGTGAAATAGCCGAATCCACTAATTTGAAGGGGTGTCCACATACTTTTGTATATATAATGTAGATGCTTGCCTTGCATGGCTCAAAACTACAAAGCTCAAGCTTGGTCTGTCTGCAAATTCAGAGTGGGGTTCACAAATTACTACATACGATACGAAATGTAACATATCATTCTAAATGGAGTGTCCCGGATTTACGTACAGAATAATATGCAGGTTGTTCTACCAGCAATACACAAGAGTTATACATTTATAAACACACATAAAAAGATTTCCATCTCTTTGGAGATGGAATTTAATCTGCACTGTGAGATTCTGTAGGCGTTATCTAAAACCTCTTAAATGTAAGTAAATGTAATCGAAAATGTAATCTAAGTAATCCCCAAAAATATTTTTTTATTATGAGAGGGCCATAAACAATAACTTGTAATGCTGCATGCTCCAAGAAAGTTTAAAATCTCACCTTTCTGGTAAAAATAGTTATAAATTGCTGAGGTGTATTCACGTTTGAGGTGCACAGTACAACTATGATAAAAATATGAAATATTTTATATGATGTATTTCATATTCAACAAAACTGCATGAATAAGTCTTGAAATTGTAACGGGCATCATAAGGATTGGACCAAGGTGCAGCGGGAACGTGTATACTCATCTTCTTTATTTTTATTAAAAGAAGGAAAAACAAAAGAAACACGTATACAAAACAACAACCGCCACTAAACATTCCTGTCAGGTGCACAGACACAAAACAGGAGACAACTACCCACAAATCCCATAGGAAAAACACCCCTCTTAAATAAGACCTTCAATTAGAAGCAACGAGTAGCAGCTGCTTCCAATTGAAGGTCAACCCCCATTAACTAAACATAGACATAGAAAGACTAGAACTAACATAGAAATAAACTAACAAGAACATAGCCCAAAAACCCCGGGAACACTCTAAACAAACACCCCTCTTACATAATAACATAACCCAACAAACCCCGAACCACATAAAACAAACACCCCCTGCCACGTCCTGACCAAACTACAATAACAAATAACCCCTTTACTGGTCAGAACGTGACAGAAATGACTTTTTTCCAAATATACAGTAGTATAATCAATTTATGAAATGACTAACTGTAAGATTTCACCCTCCTTATCACTGTAAAATACATATTTGTATATTTAGTGTTAGAGAAAACGTACATACTACAGTATTTTCTAAAGGTCTCTCTTGATCAAACGTCTGCCCCCATCGCTGTGAATGTCTCACAGAGCTCTTGCTTGGCTTCCTGAATTCGTTAGGAACTCTGTCTATGACAAACAGAAAGTGTTTTCCATTTAAAATCTATTAATTATTTCAGATTACTGGCTATAAATCGATCTTTGAATGTGCTATAGCAATGAAACGACTCTCTCCTACTGCGTTATGATGTAAGGATTCCAGGAATATGTGTTGTTAGTGGTTGTGATGTAGGGTCCAGCTAGGAGTTGATGGACAGTCAGAAGAGCAAATGAAATGGTAGGAGGGACATCTCAGCTTCAAGTGGTGTCAGATTTCACATCCTGCTTCATATAGGCAGAATAGACATACTCCCGTGTCGTGAGAGTCATGGCTACCGCTCAATGCAAGCCATTTCAATCTATGGTTTCCACAGATGGATTTATAAGCAAAAATGTTGGTCAGAACAGGTACCAGAACCATGCAGATCCCCTAAACAGATTTTAATGTTTACCCTTTTCATACCTGGACTTTCATGTGCCGCTTAAGTACTGTGCCTTTGAAACAGTGCTGTAGGTACTCTAGTTGAACACCTTCCCTGCCAATAGGCTTTACAGGGGATTAAGTAGAGGACAAAAACAAGAGCACAAAGCTAAAGAGCCTGCACCGTTCCAAGGCTGCCTGCTTCATTAAACAGACTCATTCTGATAGCGTCTCTACATAAGAGGCTTATTCTGACTCAGTCCAAGGCAGAACTCACAGGAGCATTCACAGAAAGTTTTCTTTGAAACCCAAGATGATTATGCACACTTCATAGGTTTGTTGACTGTGTGAAGAGTGCTAGGCATGGAAATTGATCACAAAGCTGCCACCACAAAGCTGCCACTACCTTGCCCAGTGGAGGGAGAGTTTTAAACATTTATTCAAGGTGATTTTTCCCTACTATAACTCAAAAGAAAAAGAGACAGAGTGCATGAGAACAGTGCAGCAACTAAACATTACCAAAAGTCTTTGCAATCCGGTCTTTAGGACAGACCTGAATAGGAAACACCTCAATCATGTTCTGTTGAAGTCAAGCATTGTGAACACTATGAGTTGGACGCCATTATCCAGATACCTTTGCAATAACATGTTATAGCACCATGTAGGCCTACATGTACAGTGTTTGCCCATCTCAACTGAGCTAAGCCACACATAATAGATTCTATTAACTGGCTTTGGTTGTCTTTGTGCTGCGTGTCTAACCTAACTAATCTTGATGGCCGACTAATCGCTCTTCACCAAGACGCTACACTATTAGCCATGAACAGCGTGGGGTTGAAGATCCTGAACTTGACTGACACATCTTGGAATAATGACTGCTATTCTAATTCTGGTTTATGTGCCAGATATGCTTGTACTCCTCCTTACCCCTTACGATGGCAAAGCCACACACTAGCTTAGAGCACGCTGTTTTGTTGTTGCACATAGAAGCACTTCTAGGAACTCCGGCAGACAAAGAGATAAAACACACTTGAGGGAATCGTGTTAGAGTGTCAAATCAAATCCAATTTGATTTGTCACATGCGCCTAACACAACAGGTGTAGACCTTACAGTGAAATGCTTACTTACAAGCCCCTAACCTACAGTGCTTTAAGTAAAAACTTTTTTTTTAAGTATTCAGTAAAAAATAGGCAAGTAAATTTTTTTTAAAATTAAAGTAACAAATAATTAAACAGCAGCAGCAAAATAAATGCAAGCTTATATACAGGGGGTACCTGTCACGTCCTGACCAGTAAAAAGGGTTATTTGTTATTGTAGTTTGGTCAGGGCGTGGCAGGGGGTGTTTGTTTTGTGTGGTTCGGGTTTTTTGGTTTATGTTCTACATTTTCTGTTTCTATGTGTTTATCTAGTTTTTCTATTTCTATGTTGGGGTTTTGGTAGGACCTCCAATTAGAGGCAGCTGATTGTCGTTGCCTCTAATTGGAGGCCATATTTAGTTGGGGTTTGTTTCACTTGTGTTTTGTGGGTGGTTGTTTCCTGTATAGTCTGTACACCTTACGGGACTGTTTTCGTCGTTTGTTTTGTTTAAGTGTTTTTCCTTCAATAAAGAAGAAGATGATAAATATACCCGCTGCATTTTGGTCCACTCCTTACGACGCCCGTTACAGTACCGGTAGTGTCAATGTGCGGGGCACAGTTAAATTGAGGTAATATGTACATGTAGGTAGAGTTAAAGTGACTATGCATAGATTATAAACAGAGAGTACAGCAGCGTAATAGAGGGGTCTGGGTGGCCCTTTGTGTAAGGGGTGCGTAACTGGTGGCAGGGAAGTCAGACGCAGGAGAGCAGACCTAGGTAATAGCCGGTGCAGTTTCATTCCAAAACCAACGGCATCAAGAAAATAACAACTTGGGTACAAAACCCAACACACACTAGTCAACATGTGCACAAGCACTTACAAACAAACAATACCACACAAAGACATGGGGGGAACAGAGGGTTAAATACACAACACGTAATGAGGGAATGAAAACCAGGTGTGTGAGAAAACAAGACAAAACAAATGGAAAATGAAAAATGGATCGGCGATGGCTAGAAGACCGGTGACGTCGACCACCGAACACCGCCCGAACAAGGAGAGGAACCGACTTCGGCAGAAGTCGTGACACTTTGATTAGCTGTTAAGGAGTCTTATGGCTGTGGGGTAGAAGCTGTTAAGAAGCTTTTTGGAACTCGACTTGGTGCTCCGGTACCGCTTGCCGTGCGGTAGCAGAGAGAACAGTCTATGACTAGGGTGGCTGGAGTCTTTGACAGTTTTTAGGGCCTTCCTTTGACACCGCCTGGTATAGAAGTCCTGGATGTCAGGAAGCTTGGCCCCAGTGATGTACTGGGCCGTACGCACTACCCTCTGTAGTGCCTCGCAGTCAGAGGCCGAGCAGTTGCCATACCAGGCAGTGATGCAACCAGTCAGGATGCTCTCGATGGTGCAGCTAAGTCTCCTGAGGGGGAATAGGCTTTGTCATGCCCTCTTCACGATTGTCTTAGTATGTTTGGACCATGATAGTTTGTTGGTGATGTGGACACCAAGGAACTTGAAGCTCTCAACCTGCTCCACTACAGCCCCGTTGATGAGAATGTGGGCGTGCTCGGTCCTCCTTTTCCTGTAGTCCACAATCATCTCCTTTGTCTTGATCACGTTGAGGGAGAGGTTGTTGTCCTGGCAACACATGACCAGGTCTCTGACCTCCCTATAGGCTGTCTCATCGTTGTCGGTGATCAGGCCTACCACTGTTGTGTCATCGGCAAACTTGATGATGGTGTTGGAGTCGTGACTGGCTGTGCAGTCACGAGTGAACTGGGAGTACAGGAGGGGACTGAGCACACACCCCTGAGGAGCCCACGTGTTGAGGATCAGCGTGGCGGATGTCTTGTTCCCTACCCTTACCACCTGGTCGTGGGCCGTCAGGAAGTCCAGGATCCAGTTGCAGAGGGAGGTGTTTAGTCCCAGGGTCCTTAGCTTAGTGATGAGCTTTGAGGGCACTATGGTGTTGAATGCTGAGCTGTAGTCAATGAACAGCATTCTCACATAGGTGTTCCTTTTGTCCAGGTGGGAAAAGGCAGTATTGAGAGTAATAGAGATTGCATCATCTGTGGATTTGTTGGGGCGGTGTGCAAATTGGAGTGGGTCTAGGTTTTTATTATTTTCTTTTCAACTTTATTTAACCAGGTAGGCCAGTTGAGAACAAGTTCTGATTTACAACTGCGACCTGGCCAAGATAAAGCAAAGCGGTGCGGCAAAAACAACAATGCAGAGTTACACATAAACAAATATACAGTCAATAACACAAAAGAAAAGAAAAATTGAAAAATCTATGTACAGTGTGTGCAAATGCAGAAGAGTAGGGAGGTAGGCAATAAATAGGGCCTAGAGGCGAAAATAATTACAATTTAGCATTAATACTGGAGTGGTAGATGTGCAGATGATGATGTGCAAGTAGAGATAATGGGGTGCAAAAAAGCAAGAGGGTAAGTAATATGGGGATGAGGTAGTCGGGTGTGCTATTTACAGCTCGGCTGTGTACAGGTACAGTGATCGGTAAGCTGCTCAGACAGCTGATGCTTAAAGTTAGAGAGGGAGATATAAGACTCCAGCTTCAGAGATTTTTGCAATTCGTTCCAGTCATTGGCAGCAGAGAACTGGAAGGAAAGGCGGTCAAAGGAAGTGTTGAATTTGGGGATGACCAGTGGGTGGGTGTTGCTATGGTGACCAGTGAGCTGCTAGGCTTTACCTAGCAATGACTTATAGATGACCTGGAGCCAGTGGGTTTGGCGACGGATATGTAGTGAGAGCCAGCCAACGAGAGCATTCAGGTCACAGTGGTGGGTAGTATATGGGGCTTTGGTGATAAAACGGATGGCACTGTGATAGACTACATCTAGTTTGCTGAGTAGAGTGTTGGGGGCTATTTTGTAAATGACATCGCCGAAGTCAAGGATCGGTAGGATAGTCAGTTTTACGAGGGTATGTTTGTTTGGCGGCATGCGTGAAGGAGGCTTTGTTGCGAAATAGGAAGCCGATTCTAGATTTCATTTTGGATTGGAGATGTTGCTGCAGGGGGTGCTGAGATGTTGGCCGGGAAAGGGGTAGCCAGGTGGAAGCATGGCCAGCTGTGGAAATAGGCTTATTGAAATTATAGATAATCGTAGATTTATCGGTGGTGACAGTGTTACCAATCCTCAGTGCAGTGGGCAGCTGGGAGGAGGTGCTAATATTCTCCATGGACTTCACAGTGTCCCAAAACATTTGGGAATTAGACTCAGTCAGGGACAGGTTGAAAATGTCAGTGAAGACATTTGCCAGTTGGTCAGCGCATGCTCGGAGTACACGTCCTGGTAATCCGTCTGGCCCTGTGGCCTTGTGAACGCTGACCTGCTTAAAGGTCTTACTCACATTGGCTACGGAGAGCGTAATCACACAGTAGTCTGGAACAGCTGGTGCTCTCATGCATGTTTCAGTGTTACTTGCCTCAAAGCGCGATAGAAGTAATTTAGCTCATCTGGTAGGTTCTGGTAGGTTCTGGTAGGTGTCACTGGGCAGCTCGTGGTTGTGCTTCCCTTTGTAGTCTGTAATAGTTTGCAAGCCCTGCCACATCCGATGAGCGTCGGAGCCGGTGTAGTACGATTCAGTCTTAGTCCTGTATTGACACTTTGCCTGTTTGATGGCTCGTCGGAGGGCATTGCGGGATTTCTTATAGGCTTCCGGGTTAGAGTCCCGCTCCTTGAAAGCGGCAGCTCTACCCTTTAGCTCAGTGAGGATGTTGCTTGTAATCCATGGCTTCTGGTTGGGGTATGTGCGTATGGTCACTGTGGGGACAACGTCATCGATGCACTTATTGATGAAGCCAGTGACTGATGTGGTGTACTCCTCAATGCCATCGGAAGAATCCCGGAACATATTCCAGTCTGTGGTAGCAAAACAGTCCTGTAGCTTGGCATCTGTTTCATCTGACCACTTTCTTATTGACCGAGTCACTGATACTTCCTGCTTTAGTTTTTGCTTGTAATCAGGAATCAGGAGGATAGAATTATGGTCAGATTTGCCAAATGGAGGGTGAGGGAGAGCTTTGTACGCATCTCTGTGTGTGGAGTAAAGGTGGTCTAGAGTTCTTTTCCCTCTGGTTGCACATTTAACATGCTGATAGAAATTAAGCAAAAATGATTTGAGTTTCCGTGCATTAAAGTCCCCGACCACTAGGAGCGCCTCCTCTGGATGAGCGTTTTCCTGTTTGCTGAAGCCCGTATACAGCTCATTGAGTGTCGTCTTAGTGCCAGCATCGGGACAACTACGGACAACTACGAAAAAATATAGATGTAAACTCTCTTGGTAAATAGTGTGGTCTTATCATGAGATACTCTACCTCAGGTGAGCAAAACCTCGAGACTTCCTTAGATTTCGGGCACCAGCTGCCCCTTGTCTTACCAGAGGCCGCTGTTCTATTTTATTATTGATTGATTGTACGTTGGCTAATAGGACCGATGATAAAGGTAGATTACCCTCTCGGCGGCACGATCCTTACAAGGCACTCGGACCGTCGTCCACAATACCTCCGTCTTTTCCTCCTGCGAATGACGGGGATGAGGGCCTTGTCGGGTGTCTGTTGTACTGTACATCCTTCCCGTCCGACTCGTTGAAGAAGAAGAATTCCTCCAGTACGGGATGAGTAATCGCTGCCCTGACATCAAGAAGCCCTTTTCGGTCATAAGACACCGTGGCAGAAACATTATGTACAAAATAATGTACAAATAACGCAAAAAAACATACACAATAGCACAATTGGTTACGGGATCGTAAAACGGCGGCCATCTCCTTTGGCACCATTATGACATGTGATGTGGTGGTGAATATTGAGCAAGGCAAATGCTGTAGGTTTAAAAGGCTCTCCTCTGCATGGAGTCGAAGTCTTAAAAAATGTATAGTCACTGTCTGTTGGATCACTCTCCTGTAATATTACTATTACATAACTTATCTGCAATGTAGCCATGGATTAATTAGTCCAAATGAATGACAGAAGAAAATGAGAGAATTGGCTCCCTCATGTATAGTAATATGATCTTCAGAGACAACATTAGTTGAAATGGAAGGAAAGATGAAAATGTTTGTGGATTTTACAGCATTCTTCATCAAAGATACATCATATTTCTCCAATGTACACTACCATTCAAAAGTTTGGGGTCACTTAGAAATGTCCTTGTTTTGAAAAAAAAAGACATTTTTTGTCCATTAAAATAACATCAAATTGATCAGAAATACAGTGTAGACATTTGTAATGTTGTAAATGACTATTGTAGCTGGAAACGGCAGATTTTTAATGGAATATCTACATAGGCGTACAGAGGCCCATTATCAGCAACCATCACTCCTGTGTTCCAATGGCACGTTGTGTTAGCTAATCCAAGTTTATCATTTTAAAAGACTAATTGATCATTAGAAAACCCTTTTGCAATTATCTTAGCACAGTTGAAAACTGTTGTACTGATTAAATAAGCAATAAAACTGGCCTTGTTTAGACTAGTTGAGTATCTGGAGCATCAGCATTTGTGGGTTCGATTACAGGCTCAAAATGGCCAGAAACAAAGACCTTTCTTCTGAAACTTGTCAGTCTATCCTTGTTCTGAGAAATGAAGGCTATTCCATGCGAGAAATTGCCAAGAAACTCAAGATCTGCCCTTCACAGAACAGTGCAAACTGTTTCTTACCAGAATAGAAGGAGGAGTGGGAGGCCCCGGTGCACAACTAAGCAAGAGGACAAGTACATTAGAGAGTCTAGTTTGAGAAACAGACGCCTCACAAGTACTCAACTGGCGGCTTCATTAAATAATACCCGCAAAACACCAGTCTCAAAGTCAACAGTGAAGAGGCGACTCCGGGATGCTGGCCTTCTAGGCAGAGTTCCTCTGTCCAGTGTCTGTGTTCTTTTGCCCATCTTAATCTTTTATTTTTATTGGCCAGTCTGAGATATGGCTTTTTCTTTGCAACTCTGCCTAGAAGGCCAGCATCTCGTAGTCTGATGTTATTTTAATGGACAAAAATTGCACTCAAACTTTTGAACGGTAGTGTATGCATCTGGCGAATTTGACATGCTATAGCAGTAAATGTTACATACAGCACATACAACAAATACATACAATCACAGTAGGTAGCCTATTGGGAATGAGGGTACATTGATTGCCTGAAGCTTTCAATCTCTGCCATACATTGTGGTTTTCTTTCACTGAAGGGAGAGGAGAGGCCACAAATTATAACGGTTGAGAACATTCCCCATGTGGTGTCCAATGAGCAGCAGCAAAAGTTCAGGTGTTCCAGTCAGACAATAGCCACTGTCACAACAGTTGCTTATTATAAACTTGACCCAAGTCCTCTCGGGTCAGCGGTGCTTTTCTTCTTATTTCCTCCCCTCATTCCCCTGACACACATATCATTACACCCTCCATCCATGCCCACATAATCCTTGTCAGCATTTCATTTATTGACCAGTTAGACCAGCACTAATGTCTGCCTTCCAGATGCCCGTTGTGACCTCCACTGAGTCGTCAGTCTTTATCTCCCTTATCACGAACCCCTACTCCAATCAATACGATGGCAGGCTCTTAATCACAAGTAATTAGACAAGGTAACTTTGTCTTTATCACATTCAACTTGGGAAATGCTCTTGTGTATCTGTCAGGGGGATTTCATTTTGTGTGAACGTTTTACCGTAAGGATCCAACAATCACCAGCAGACACTGTTACGGTAAATGAGCCAAGGCAGGGATCAGGACTCCTTCACAGCATAGGATCGAGATAGTGACTAAAGGTCAACATAGAAGATCAACATACCGTATATTCACTGCATGCTGAGTACAGTACCTATCTAAAACAAGCATTTTATGGAACACATTCTACTGACTGTTCTCTAGCAGAAGAAAGCAATCTCAAAACATCTGAAGTAAGGCACTGTTTTCTAATCTAAACCACAACTACACAATATTGTCTGATAACTGAGTGAGTAGAGGCAGAAACAAGAATGATAAAGTCTAAAGACGAATCGATTGGAAGGTATTGTCATTGTCACAAACCATCAATTGGCACTTAGACCTGGTTACAGACAATACATTGAGAGATGATTACTTTTTCACTGGAGATACTAAGCTTTTGCTGTGTGTCACTATGTTGTGCTTCATATGTTTGCGCTGACGAAGACCTCAACTCTCCCATTTGAAATCATTTTTGATGGAGAGTGATGAAAGTATATTTCCTTGGAAAATACCACAAACTGGGTTAAATCTCAAAGCTGCCCAAAATCTGCCCAGAGACCAATGAGAGATACCAGAGAAACTCCCAACTGTCTGGAAACAGCATGTTATGGATAGCACAGCAAGAAAAAAATAGCAAAATAAAGTATGTACCCTGTCTCTAATATTACATTCTCACTATGTGTCATTGCATCTAACGTCATCCTTTCAGAGGAAAATGATGCTCCCTGCTGGAATCCATTATGAAAGGTTGCAAATAGGCTAATTTGTAGCTCTGACGGCAGTGACACTAGACTTGGCAATGGGAACCGTAATAGAGTAGCTGCAGCAGTGCCAGTCCACTGACTGCTTTGATGAGAATACCATGGCTGAGAAAAGGGGTAGGTACGTTTTCTCTGTAAACGTTGACAAATTACGAACAGAGAACCTTTGACTTTTTATCATGCTAGGGAGATGCAAAGGTCACTGCACACAGCAGTTTCATTCAATTTCTTTTCCCCTCCCCTCAAGACATATTTTGCTGTAATAGCTTATTGCACCGGGAAAGGATATTAGGTGCCAGCAACACACGCATACTATACTATTACCTCTATGTGAGCCTGTTCATATGAAAGGTCACTGTAGAACGACGGCACTGTAAAGAGATTGTTGATTAAATGATTTTATATGAAAGAAATGCATCTCAAAATCACTTGGTTCCGTTGAACTACAGTAGGCATATACATGTTGTGGAAATTAACAATCATTATCATGTTTGAAATAAGATTCACATATTCCTCTGTTGCTTTGCTGTCTGTGGCCTGTCTCTGTGTCATATCTGCATTCTCTCTTTCTGATGTTTACTTTAATCCTCAGAGTCATAAGGGACAAACTGCAAATAGCCTGTAGAGCAGATTAGCTACAGGATACAAGTTTTCAAGAGGATGTGACTGTGTAAAATACTACCCCAAGCATGTCAATAATGAAGGAAGTAAACAAAGTCATTGTGATTTTATTGCCGTATTACATCTCGTAAACACTGGCAGAGCATGACTGTCTCATTTAAATGTTAATATAATTCCATTCATAATGTAATGTGGTCTCTGGCATTTTCTGTTAATCTCTGTAGCATTGTACATGACAAACCAATTTACAAGGATTTGGACACATTGCTTCAGCATTGTATCACACTACTACAATATAATAGATCCAATATATTTCTCAGGTCACAGAAAGCTATTCATATTCAGCACAGTATCTTATTTCTGTCTGTTCAATTGAATCCCTGATATCATCTTTGCTATGGGAGTTTTCCTTTGAGCAACTATAAAACTAAAGTGCACCCTAACCAATCATCATACGTACTGTATGTAGGAAGGCACCTGTGAGATTCTCCTCTGCTGCCCATCCTCCCCAAGAGGTGAAATAAGTGGGCCGTTTAAACAGAAGGAGATGAAACCAGTGGGGTGGGAGGCCATGCAGTAATAGCCTTGGGGAAAATACTTCTGACAGATGACAGCTCTGAGGAGACAGAGAGGCAGGCTTAATGTTGGTATCTCTGGGACCTTTCCAGGCATTACCAGAGTGCCCAGAGTGAAGCACGTGATACTGACTCTCTGCTGCTGTATGTCTGCAATGTTTCCCTCCAGATCTCTACAAGGCCTCTGTCGTTCCTCCAGACCGACAGCTCTACCGTCATCGGACTGTAATTCAGCCCCTAATGCCCCAATCTCTTCATCTGACATGGCTATAGCTGGTGACACTAATGATCCTGTCACGACTTCCGCCGAAGTCGGTCCCTCTCCTTGTTCGGGTGGCGTTCGGCGGTCGACGTCACCGGCCTTCTAGCCATCGCCAATCCACTTTTCATTTGTTTTGTCCTTGTCTTACACACCTGGTTTCAATCCCCCAATTACTTGTTCATTATTTAACCCTCTGTTCCCCCATGTTTGTTTGTGAGTGATTGGCCTTGGATTTATCGACGTGTTTTGTGATTATTGTTGAGTAAAATTGTGTACATTACTCATATCTGCTGTCCTGCGCCTGACTCATCTACATAAGCTACACACAGACGCATTACAGATCCCTACTCTCAATAACGCATTGAAATGGTTCCCTCGCTGGTGGGTGGCTTAACCTTTGATGAGGCTCTGGCAGATCTCAGGGCATAAAAAGGATTAGTTGATTCATGAAAGCCGTTGTAAAAGAAAGGTTGCATCAGAGGATGGTCATTATTTAGGGAATTTAAACAAATGCACAAGCCCAAACAAATGAGAAATGAAAGCTTGAAGAACAGTAGTCTGATTCAATTTCAACATCTGTTTAACAAGAGTGCAAATAGTATTATGTCTCAGAGAAACTGGCAGTTTAAAGCTATTTAGAGACTGGCACCAGAATAAATATTACAACTTACAACCATTGTTGCAACTGTACAATGTCATGTATGCAGACATCATACTCTGAGTAGGGCAACAACAAGGCTTCATAGCTACAGCAAAAGACTATGAATGTGCACAGATATTTACATGATGTCAACTACATATCATATCAGCCCCCCCAAAAAGTCAAAAAAGTATCAATGCATATTCAGTTGAACAGACACAACTCTGAAAATGCGTTGCAAAGCTGAAAAAATGGTCAAGTTTTATCACAATGAGCCTCCTGGCTGTAAACCAGAAGCACTATTCGAAAAGTGCATGTAGCCCTTTCCTGCAATCAAATGACCTAGTGGCCTCATGTTATTAATATTTTTCATCATTTCATAATTAATAGATATTCTTTTTTTTTATCCCGCTGAAAATCCAGTGTTTATATGTCAAACGGTTGTGCTATATTTCAGTCTTTTGTGATGTATATAACGTGTAATATTTAGTTGTAAACTCATAATGTTATACATTTCAACTCTATATCTGACATGGTACAGGTGTCTTCTTTTTTTAAGCCCATAACCATGTGTGTGAGGTGTATACTTTTGTTTCAAAGTAGATTTGTTTAAGACTACCAAAACCAATCTGTGTGAACCTGATTTAGTCCACTGCAGTAAAAACACATCCAACAGAACGTTGTTTTCCTCCCCCCGAAGGGAGGTTTTATAAATTCACGACAACACTGTGTATATGTTTTCCCTCCCATCGTCCTCCATATCTGACGTCCTCCAGACGCGCCTCTGGACAGATTGTGTTTTGAATGACAGATGAGAGGAAATGATTCATTTATCAAACAGGGCCCAGGCTGTAATCCCAGGTGCCCTGGTGATCAGACGGCTGATATTACATATCCTCCCCTGGCTGACGGTGGAAGCTGTTAATAGGCCTGTCAATAGATGTGCAGCGGCCTGGCAAAATCTCAACCTCTTCTATAGGTTATCTTTCCTCCCTCCCTCCATCCCTCCCCGACTTCTCTTGATGACAGCAAACAAGCTGGCTGCCTTTGAAAAATTGACATCCTGTTCTTAAAGGAAAGGGGGATGGATACCTAGTCAGTTGTACAACTGAATGCATTCAACTGAATCAGAGAGGTGCAGGGGGCTGCCTTAATCGACATCCACGTCTTTGGCGCCCGGAGAACAGTGGGTTAACTGCCTTGCTCAGGGGCAGAACGACAGATTTTTACCTTGTCAGCTCGGGGATTCGATCCAGCAACCCTTCAGTTACTGGTCCAATGCTTTAACCACTAGGCAGACTGGTCATCCACGCCACCTAATTCAAACGTCAGTTCAAAAAGCTGAGCGAAAAGTGGGCAGTTTGGAATGAGGTGTGAACAGGCATTTCAGGCCTATAATGTTTTTTTTATGGAAATGGAAATATGTGTTTGCACCCCTGGAGTGAAGATTTTCTTCAGCTTTCTACAGCATTGTGTGTGTGAATACATGTTGTGTGAAACATCTCACGTTTTTGGCCACTGTACCAGTTTTATACATAGAAAATTATTACTGTGAACAGACAGGTAATTCCAGAGCAGAAGTAACAGGAAGTTATGTAGACAAAGTGAGCTGCTGTCCATGGTGCTGAAAGGGAGCATGTGCTAAGTGCACTGTTTTCCCTCACCAAAACACAATTACACCCACAGAGGAAGTCGGGCGCTCTACCTTATGGCAGAAATGTGACCATGACCGACACATTGGTATGTATGTCTTCCAATACAAGGCACCCAGCTTTCGAAATCAGGTGTATTAAAGCCAAACCATGAATCCCTCTTTCTGTCTCTTTCACTCTCTCCCTCTCTCCATTGTTTTAGGACATAGTCCAACACTGTTGGTAGACTTCAATTATGGAGCAATGAAAGAATCGAATAAAAATGCTGAAGGTGAGCGATAAGAGACAGCAGTTCAATCAGAGAGCCATTGTCAAACTGGAGGTTTTTTATACAACACAATATTTAAATCTCCTCCAACTCTTCTGCTTTCAGATTTCGGTGGATGACCTTTGTTACAATTTGCATTGGAGCAATTTAAAGTCTCAATGAAGGGAGATGGAGGTTAAATGAGTCTTTACAGAGATCAGCTTCCCTTCCATTACTTTCCAACATGGCAATATTCTATAAACCAGAGTATCTATCTTTCACCACATTTATTTACAGCCCGAGGTGTGTTTCCCTCAGTCCTGTAGAATATGTACACTTCTTTTATTTGAAAAAAAAGGCAAATTTACCAGGCAGACGCATTTGCTTTTAACCAATAAGCAAGATGCAAATGAGTTCCAGGAAAGAAGGTCAATCGCATTTAAGTACACAGGACGAGACCCGTAATAACAATACATGGGACGAGACCCGTAATAACAATACATGGGACGAGACCCGTAATAACAATACATGGGACGAGACCCGTAATAACAATACATGGGACGAGACCCGTAATAACAATACATGGGACGAGACCCGTAATAACAATACATGGGACGAGACCCGTAATAACAATACATGGGACGAGACCCGTAATAACAATACATGGGACGAGACCCGTAATAACAATACATGGGATGAGACCCGTAATAACAATACATGGGACGAGACCCGTAATAACAATACATGGGACGAGACCCGTAATAACAATACATGGGACGAGACCCGTAATAACAATACATGGGACGAGACCCGTAATAACAATACATGGGACGAGACCCGTAATAACAATACATGGCACGTGTTGCTAGTTTATAATGGAAGAGCAAATTTTAAAAGTGTCTTCCTAACTCATGACATACAAACAGAAAAAGGTAATTTTATTATCCCAAAGTTTATATTATCTGAAAGCACATGATAAAGTATTCAAAACCTTTTTCAACATCTTCCCTGAGGCCATTCCATGAAATGGGCAGAACTAAACCATGTGCATTAGGCAGGTCATCAAAACCATTTGGCTTCTGATCACAAACCACTCTGCAGGATGTGGGGATGTGCTGACTTGGCTGCTCTGTTCTAGTCCACCTGTTCACCAGGGAATGACCTCCAGACCCAGGTAGCAGATCACAGGAGGACTCATCAGCATCATGAGCCTATTCCAGATGAGAGGAGGAAGGAAACATTTGATAAAATAGTGATGAAAGGATAGAAGACAGGTGGAAGCGGGAAAAAAGTGTCTGGAGAAGTATTCTAAAGTATAAAGTCAAACTTAGCTTATTGCCAGCTTTGCCCATCATTTACTGAAATGATGAACATTTGTGTACCATACATGGATTATGAAGGCAGGAGAACATTGATGCCAGTACTCCAGCCATTCAGAAACACTTTACACAGAATGAATGCATCTGCTGTTTCATTACCTTCCTCCAGATATGTATTTACTCTTTTCCTGGGTACAAAATATCAGCTACATTTCTGCTGTTGAAAATGCACGAGTGGCAGGAGAGAAGGCTGTTTGAATATCACATTCACAGATCATTGGTTCTCTTTCTATTTCCCCTCTGGAGCCAATGGGGTGTCATGTTATATGATGATAGGAGACAGGAGCAGGAATAAGAAATAGTTGTTTTTATTCTCTACCCAAAATAGAGTAAGTCATGAACATGAAGCCCAAAACAAAAACATATATATATATATATAAAATACAGGGCTGTAACCCAAACAAAGCGCGAGGTGCAAACCTCTAATAAGTACACAGGACGAGACCCGTAATAACAATACATGGGACGAGACCCGTAATAACAATACATGGGACGAGACCCGTAATAACAATACATGGGACGAGACCCGTAATAACAAGTGTACACTAACACGGTAACACTAAAGCCGTACAGGTACTCACAAGACCAACGGACATGGAACGATAATCAACAAGGACAATGGGGAACAGAGGTCACATATATATACATACTAATCAGGGGAATGAGAACCAGGTGTGCATAATAAGACAAGACAGTCCGGGGTTGGTCGTAATGATCCAGTTCAGTGACGCCTAGAAGGACAGTGATGTAGACCTCTGGAGCTGGTGAATGGAATGAGCAGCAGTACCGGGGGAATCCGTGACATGGGGGTAGTAACATGAAGATGGATTAGATGTTGGATCCTAAAATACCTTACTACTGCAGGTACAGTATGTTTCCCACAAAGTGTCAATAATCTTGAGAATGTCTTATTCTCAAGCTGCAGTTTTCCTAGTAATCATTATTTACGTGATAATGCCTAAGAAGCCGGTGTTTGGTAACGGGTTACCAACCATTCAAATAATGATTGACATATTTTAATTAAAAACTTGATTTTGATGAATTTATTCATACTTTTTCATCCATAAAAATTATGTCAGCTTATTCATGATTTCGACTGGCTGAGAAAGGTTGCCTGCCTGTCTGTCTCGTCGCGACTCCCGACATGTTCATTACTATGGGACAGCTGGAGATCAAATTTGAATATCGAAACAATGTTGCAAATGTTGAAGAGACAGAGAGCAAGGTTTATACAAATCTCTGCTGTTGAAAACTAAATGTTAGTCTAAAAGAAATGTGAGATAATGTCTAGATGCTTTTTATAGTGGAGATCAAGTTTATAACTTGCCTGGCTGGGCTGATGAGACAGTGGATTGTGCAGTCAGATGGAACAGAGTATATAGGCATTATAACGTCATAGATTTAGCTGGTGGTAACTTGTGGAATAGACACTGGCAGGAATGCGCTTTTAACCAATCAGCATTCAGGATTAGACCCACCCGTTGTAAAAAAAATAGTTTATACATACGTATGTATACGCTGGATACAGTGCATCATTACCATAGTTCTGGTTCTCTCTGATGTGGTAAGCTCTTTGTGTCCATAAGGCAGCTTCATGAATATTTAAATGTCACATGTAGCTGTAAATAATGCAAACAAATAAAAATACAGTGCACATTTACTATGCAGCCAAAAGTAAAACGCTGTGTCCCCTTAAAAGGTACAGGTAACTGCCAAAATAAAGAAAACACTTGAGTAAATGAGCGATACAAAGTACATTGAAAGCAGGTTCTTCCACAGAGGTGTGATTCCTGAGTTAATTAAGCAATTATCATCCCATCATGCTTATGACAGTTGCCCATTATTTTGGCAACAAGAAGAGATCTCAGTGACTTTGAAAGAGGGGTCTCAAAGTAGCATAGGGGGTTTAAAAGTGTGTGTGTGTGTGTGTGTGTGTGTGTGTCTCAGTCGCCAGATCTCAACCAAATTGAACATTTCCGGGAGATTCTGGAGTGATGCCCTAAACAGCGTTTTCCACCACCATCAACAAAACCCCAAGGGATGTAATTTCTCATGGAAGAATGGTTTTGCATCCCTCCAGTAGCGTTCCAGACACTTGTAGAATCTATGCCAAGGTACATTGAAGCTGTTCTGGTGGCTCGTGGTGGCCCATTAAGACACTTTCTTGGTGTTTCCTTTATTTTGGCAGTTACCTGTAATTGCCTTCACAATGACCGCAGTACAATTATTTTCAAACATGGCAGTACAGTACAGCTTCCTGCTTGGTACATGCATTTCATTAGGTTATCAAGTTTATTAAAGTAGATTACTTTTCAAGTAAGTCTCAGCACGTTTGAGTGACCATAGATAATTGTTTTCCAGCTGTTTTCCAGTTTTCCAAGATTCAAGTATCATTTTTATAAATGTCTTCTTATAATCCTAAAATGATGGATGTGAAGTGAACAAAGTATGAAACTAATTCAGTGTGTTGGTTTAGCAGTCCTCTTAGTCTTGTTCATTTTAACAGCTCAGGTTTTTCTTGTTATTATCCATCTGTTATGACAGCTTGATTGAGCAGCCAGTCAGTTCAATACAATTCCATTGTACCCCCTTCGCTTTTCTCTTTTATGATAATATATTTACAAGCAGTAGATTGCATCTAGCTGTTCAGTTCTGGCACTACAAGTGAATGGGGCCATAAGCAAAGACATCTGAATAATGCTTTGTATGGCTGACACATAATAACAGTATTAATGACCAACATGATCACTTTGCTGGGCAACTGAGTTACAAACCATGATGAAAATGCAAGATGTACTTCTTGTTGTCCATGTTTTTCCCCTTTGAATTCAAAGACCTCTCACATCACCATGATGGGTTTTTGATCCAACAATGGAATATTCACACACAGTCTCAAAAATAACTCAAGTACCAGTCCTGTCCAGCTCATATTCACGTTATTTTAGATAGGCAGACAGTACACAATTGATGCAGTTGAATTTGATTATTATTATTATTCTCTCTATTCCCTACATTCACTCTCTTGTTACTCTGCCAACCAGCTTTGTACTGAATAACTTGTTATATGTTCAACTCCTTCCTGTTCTGAAACCTTTGTGTTTTTAGAGTGCTCTGTCTGTCTGTTTTTCTCTATGTAATTGGGGCTCTTGGCTAGTTCACCTAGAGTGGGCCAGAGGGGGAGTACCTGCCATCTGTACTGCGTGGGGGAGCCCAGACAGCCCACTGGCCACCTAGGGGCCGCTCAGCACTTAGGGGCCGCTCAGCACCACCACGAGGGTCTGACATCTCTATCGTCAACCGCTGGGTAATGAGGGCCAGACAGCTGGCCGACTGACAGGCTCTCCTACTGCCTCCAGGAAAACTGTCCGAAAGGCATTCTGAGCTTTTCAGCAATGTAAGCAGTTCTCTGGTCAAGACACTCTGGGTTTGACTTTGAAGTGTATACAATGGCACCCACTGCCTGTTTATTAATTAAACCATGGTTGATTTTACCTCAAAATGTGACCTTATTCTGTATTTGATATTGTTCGGTTATGTCCTCTCCCAGGCTGTGTCTATAGCAGAATAACTCCACAAGAAATATGATCTTATTAACTAAATTGACTCTGAGGGTAGTTTATGTACATTTTCAAGAGATATTCTGGATGCTCTCTCTACTAGTCTGATTAGAAGCAAGGAGAGAGAGTTCATTGAACAAGTGTGGTTGCGGCAACGAACCTACAGATGTCAGTGTTTTAAAGGAAAATGTGACATTTACATCTCCATATAGAGAATGCAGTAAAAACATATATCTTCGAACTTGCTCTGATATTAAAATAATTCACGCACTCCTCCCCTCCAGTTTATCCTCGATAGACACACTTGAGAACAAGAAACAAAGAAATATGAAATGTATTGAATGATACTGTAATTGCAGTCTTTCTAGCTTTTGTCACTATATGCACGAAGTAAAACACGCAATACAACTGAGCACAGTATATGAATGTGAGAGCATCAGATGACTCGGTCGTGTGGACAGACTTGTCGATGAAGCCAACGCTCACTGTCTACGAAAAAATATTGCACTGAGCCCTCGCGAAAGGATGACGCGAGGGAGGTTTGGTTTAATCCGCACACACTGTACGTGAGATGAAAGTAAACTGATGAGAGTCCTGTCTTGAAGCCTACCACCGGCATTCAAACACCGAATGGAAACGTGAAGAGTCTTTTGAAATGTGGAATTAGGGTTGCGAGTTTAGAAAACACGTAGGTTAAATGTCCATTGATCAAATGAGAGAACTGTTTCAGCGTGATACATGAGAATTAAAATTGTCGCATCCTCAACGTTTTTTCTCGGTATATGGACATTGCGCGCTTCACAGCTGACTGTGCCATTGTGGGACATTTTCCAACCCCAAAGGAAGGACACTGAATTCAGCAGATCCTTTATTCATTCAACACACTAGACACATCATGACTGAGACTTTCTACTGCTCAAGGTGAGTACCATACTAAGATTGATAATTGCAACCCATGAGGACGAAATTGCAAAGTTGGGTTACTTTACGCGACCAGGACGCATTGAAATGACAAGCGCGCGTCCAAAATAAATGAGCTACCGGTACATTCTTATTGTTCGAAATGTATTTACATACCGGTATATTATTTCAGGGTGTAGGCTATTCCAATGGTAACAATTCCGTAGAAGTCATGTTGAATTGAATTGTAGGCTACCGTGATATCATCTCGTTTTCTCAGACAGTGAGCAGCTGATGGGCACATAACGCATGCAGCACGCATATGCTTCATGACTTATTTATATGGATATAAAGTATCTGACTATCTGGAATATCTCAGATTCTGATAAATTCTCTATGGAGGCGCTCTTTAGTGGTACTGCACAATCATGGACAGATTTGTCTATAGAGGCATCATCTGGTATGATCATGAGATCACCAAGATAAGACCTCTGTGGGAAATGGGTTTTTGAGGCAGGCACTTTACTTGATTGCCAACTGTCAGGGATTCTGGGTTTAGGCACCAGCAGCACGCACAACCTAAATATCCTTTCATGAGACGTCATTGTAAATACGAATTTGTTCTTAACTGACTTGCCTAGTTAAATAAAGGTTAAATAAAAATAAATAAAAATCCTCATCATCATCATCCTCAATGGGCGTGCATCCTTATAGAGATAAAGGCATCAGGTACCACAAAACCAGCTGTGGAGAGAGTTATCTAATCCTGTTGAGAGGTGTTTGGCCATTATCTGTAGTTGTATGTAGCTGTGCCGGTACCCATAGCCAGCCTTGGCACAGGAGTGAGAGCAGAATCCATTGGGTTGATGGAGACGAAGTGCAAAGCGGAGAAGAGCTGGAGCCTAAACAGCCAGAGTAGATGCAGCTGCAGTGCAAACTTCCACAATGATGTTTACCAAGCTCATCTCATCTTTGTTCTGTGTGTGTATTTGGGAGAGGTATTGGATTTGGTTCCTTTTAGACTCTCTCAGTCAAGCAAACCAGATGGACCCAGGGCTCTCTGTGTTCCTGCTTATCTCACTGGCCAGTTGGACTGGATTTATTCAGATGGTCCCACCAGAGCTATAAAGCTTCTCACAGAGAGGGAGATTGGCCTCTCTCTGTTTGCTCACTAATGCCAGGCCGCTACTTTATCAGTTGCCTGCTAAATTTAGAATTTAAATGGGTCTTTATTTTTGTTCATTTTTTATTGCTACACTGTAATATAATGAGATTGCATTTCCCTTTGGAGGTGACTCAGAATTGCTTCCATTACTGTATTTCTCTATATATTTATGTGCCAATGGCAAACAGAGTGCTATTTTGCTGCAGCACAACTTTCTGTAATGTATTGATTAATTGAGACTTTCTGTAATGTATTGATTAATTGAGACTTTCTGTAATGTATTGATTAAATGAGACTTTCTGTAATGTATTGATTAAATGAGACTTTCTGTAATGTATTGATTAAATGAGACTTTCTGTAATGTATTGATTAAATGAGACTTTCTGTAATGTATTGATTAAATGAGACTCTGTAATTGATTGATTAAATGAGAATTTCTGTAATATACTGATTAGATATGTAACATCTGTCATGGACTGTCGTTTTCATTTGCCTTTCATCAGTCATGAGTTCCCTTCATATCTTTAGATTCAATGTAGCAGCACTGCCTACTGTGTTCTTTACCGAGGTGTCATGATCCCCCTTTGGAAAGGATTATTGATTTAAACAAAGATTATAGATAAAAGGAGGCAGTTCACTCACATATGAGATATATTTAGCGTGGACTGATAGCCTGATCAAATGTTGACATTATATAGCTATGGTTGTTGTGTGATCAAAACATCATCAATGTGGGTCAGCGGCAATGCCCTGTACTCTAGTTGCAGTAGTAAGTCAGGCAAATTAGTGTATGTAAGACAATTACACAGCAGCTCACTACCCAGAGATGGAAACTCCCCCGTTTCCCACGGAGACACTGATTAAACACAACTTCTTAGATGCTACAGCCTGAGGAGAAGAGCATAAGAGGGAGCGTCACAAAGAAAGGCAGGGAGAGAGAGTATGAGAGTAAGAAAGATAAATAAAATCCCCCAAATGAACAAACATTTCCTGTAGCTGTTGTGCTCCCTCTTCTCTTCTCTCCTCAGTCCTCCCTCAAGCACCTGTTTATTTAGAGCCTGAGCCAACATTGAGGTAAAACGACTGTACATGTATATTCAAAGTAGTGGAGAGTGTGGGAGGAGAGATACAGGTGGAGGGAAACAGGGAGCTCACCTGCCATATGGTTCCTTCGGCAGTACACTGCATGCAGGGATTGCTATCTTGCAATATGGCACAATGCCTCCAGATTGTTATCACTATTGTAAATGTAAATGCTGCTATCACAGTGCTATTGGGATAGCACTTCCATGTTGATTTGTAATCTCTGGCACTTTGTGATGGCATTGTGCCAGTCTAAATGGGTGAGCCTTTTAGATATTAAGTGAGACACACTGATGAATTAGTGAGAGAACGAGACCAATGACGGGACATTGAATAGGTGAGCAGGGTTGAGAACTAAGAGATAAGAGCAGAGATAAAGACATATACAGGACTCTAGGAGGGAACTTGACAGTGTCAGACATGTAATGTGAGGAGGAAGCAATTCCGCATATAGGGGAACATGATTTGTGCAGCAAAGTCAGTCTCTATGCTTTTATTCCCTGTGCCGTGCCCTTGACTCAGGCATTAGTGCAGTGTTTCAAGGTAGGGGCAGGATGGACCCTCCAGACCATGGGAAGAAGCTAGGCTGATGCTTTTATTTGCAGAGCTCTGTGTGTGAGCCACCTCCTTGGCCTTATTTTCACTTAGGATTAAATCTAGAATGGGTGCTGCCGGTGCACCGGAGACTCCAGAGAGGAAGTTGTGAATAGTAGACAGCATGAATTGTCTCTCCTCCTCTTCCCTGTTTGCTGTGTTTCTCTCTGGGCTTCCAGCGAATTTTGTCAGCAGTGAAGGTAGCAGATGCTCTGTAAATCTTTGATCGTAATTATTCGTGCCAGCTACCTCCATCTTTGGCGTCCTCCTCCCTACACAGCCATATGGGCCAGTTGAGGGAAACTGAGAAAACATACAGGCTTGGTCTGAATCAGTTATTATTGGCTTTGTGTGCATGTCCATATAAGGATGTGTGTGCATGTGTGAATTTGCGCCTCATGTGTTCCGTTCTATTGTGTATGTTATTTCCTCCTCATATGCTGTACTCTGTACTTGGAAGCCTACTTTGTATATGGAAGTCTACTGTCTATCAGTTGAGAGAGCAACATCTGCACTGCTGTGTTTCACTTTTCTATCCTGAATGATTGATGCCAACAAAACTTACACAGGATAGCAAACTATACAGTCATAACTGATCTACAGGGACAGTTACAATAACTGTAGGATGTCGTAAGCTATACCAAAAAATGAACTCATGGCAGAAACGGACTGTCATATTGTACCAGCACACAACTGTCTGAGTATCTAGCTGAGGGAACATATCCAAACAGAACTCTATAGTTGTTCTTTGTCGCTGTCCCAATCACACTGGAGAAGAGAGCTTGTATTTCACTGGCCTTATTCCACATTCCCATCAGCTGTTATGCCAACAGTGCACTCGTAGCCTTACACTTCCCCTTGTTCTTTTTCTAGTCACTACCGATGGGCGTGTTGTAGCAGCGTACAGACGTGCTCTGGCTACAGCAGAACATAGTCGGTCTCTGTCTTTCACTGAATGCTGAATTATAGAAGACCTGGTATTGCACTTGGGCTGCACAGGTCACTGACTTTCCCCTTTGATTGTCATCATACAGTACATACAACATGAGCACTCCCTGATTCAAAAGACTGTTTCAAGTCACCATTAGCCAGTAGAGATCTACAGTGAAATGTACGGAAGACAGAGCCCAGGGAGGTTAATTTATGAATGAATCTGACTATGGCAATATTGGGATGCTCTATATTTCCATGCGGACCCAGAATTCTGCGGTGTTGCAGAAATGTCTATTTTATCGCTGTGCATAACGCCATGCATTGTCAGAGGTCACTGATTGTGTTTTGGCAATATGCTTGAAGAGATTCCTTTCCCCAACCTTGGTTCACCACCCTGTGGTTTTTATGAGCCTAACATTCTAGATTGATAGAGTGCTGTTTTATGGTTCCCCATAGCCGTCCTCTGCTACCCTGCCATCATTCTTAATGCTTTGTCTCTAAAGCTAGCAATCTGACAGTTGTTCACTGAACAACACAATTGATATAAAAATAATTTTATGTATAACAAACAATCCAACAAACTATGCTCTCGAATAAAATTATGAATAGCCTGAATTTATTTGAAGAGGGATATGGTCACTAAATGGTAGAATTCACTGCTTGTATGCCTATCCAATAATCACAGTATTGAGTGGTTTAAATGAACATCCATATGTCATTATAGCCATTTTAGAGCTGAATGTGGGTTTGTAAGAAGACCAATAAAAGCAGAATCTCTAGCCCCGGGCCTGGCCCTCCAATGAGACCACAAATAAGACACGGAGGAGTGATCACAAAACATTTATTTTACCATAAACCCCACAGGTCCCATGTGATTAAATCTGACATTCGTTTAAAAGTCATCGTTAACAAAGACGGCATTTTCATGTCCTAATTCCTCTTCCCCTCACTGTAGGTACCAGTGTCAGCCTCCGGCTCTGGCTCGCTCTCCCCCCATCTCCACCACGTATGACCTACTTCTGTCTCCGCATCATTGTAAACAGATCTACTAATTGCCTTCATTTATTCATTTGGAAGTCAAGTTCTGTTGGGGCTGGCGCCCTCCCAGTTCATTCATGTGTGACGTGTACAATTCTCCCCTCCCCCCATGACTCATCCACATGGATTTGTGGCAGACCCCACGACAAAGGTATCCCATCAGGCTTTGTGATTTAGCCAATGATTAAATGAGTGCCATTTTGAGTGTGAGACATTTCTGCAGTGTGCCATTGTGACTAACCTAGAAGTGTGGCACATGACAATATACCGAACAGAATGCATTGACAAGCTCTAGAAGGAATGAAGATATCATTATGGGTATATGGCTTTGTAAAGTTTTTGTCAACGCCCCTGATATTCCACCCTAAAACCTAGAAGTGGGGAACATTGATGTTGAGCAATTCTCTGGAGGCAGTGCAGGTTTGATATGACTAGATCACATACAGATGTTAATTTGATCACTCTTTTGTTGCTGAGAATTGTCATTTTGTTGCTAAAATATGCAGATGAGTTTTGTGATTTACAGAAATTCACTGAAAACCCACACCAACACCCAGTTATATTAACAGTATTGTACTTTTCATGTAGCCTACCTTTGACCAGCTAATAGCCTAACCATCGATCAAGCAACATTAAGGCCCAAGCCTGTTCAAATCCTGTTGCTGCAGGATCATTTTGCTGTGAAAATATTGGTCAAATGAAGACCTTATATCTGTACACTCCTGTCCCTGTGCCTCCATACTGTGTTATTACTCTGTTTTGTCCAGCCTGATCAGACTAGGCCACAAGACACACCATTTTCATCACATCTGATGTAATAACACAACTCTATTGTTGACTCAGTGTGAGAACATTGTGTCTGTCCTGCAGCCTGAAAGATGGTGTCAGAGTCGGTCTGATTCCAATCTTCTCACATGTTATCAGCCTGCGCCCAGCAGGAGCCTCAAAGGCTGCTGCAAATGGAACGCATTGGGCCCCACTGAGCCATAAAGTACAATAAGCACTGTGCATGGAGTGCATAAAGGGGGAGAAGGAGACATATTTCTGTGATCATTTTAGTTCATGTTTATGTATGGTTACAGACGGTTACCCTCCAATGAATCACACATAATAAGACACTGCAGAGTTTATGCCAGAATGTCACCCCAATGCATGCTGAAAACATAGGCACAGCCCTGTGGATCTTGGTGGGGGTCTTAAGGTCAAATTAAAAATGGTGGCATGAAATTTTGACTCAGATTGGTGCCCGCCACCGTAGCCAGAGGCCTGAGCATGTTCTTCTATGAGTTTGTCTGAATGAGTCACGTCTGGGGCTGAGGCTGGGGTTGGCAGGAGCGTATCTGACTGACGAGGCAGTGTATTCAGCAGGGAGTGCTGCAGCCAGCAAGATGCTGTCTCTATAATCTAGGGTAAACAGAGCAGCATTACTGCACGCCACAGACGTGACTGAATCGAGAAGAAAATAAATAGATGGGCTGCTGTTACTTCCTGCTTCTCGCCCACCTTGTTATGTTTAACTTGATCTTCACAACACTGAATGAACCTCTGTAGGTCTCTGTATTGCGGAACTAAAATTCAGAGATTACCTATCTTTTTGCACAGACACAGGCACAATACTTGAGGCGCAACTAACATCTTAAAGCAAAGCAAATTATGTTGAGGTTCATAACACTGAAGTTTGTCATATGATTTTGGATTGGAATGATTTAGAATAAAATATTGGATTTCCCAAACCACTGAACACAGCAACTCAAGGTGGTCTCCCATGATATTGTAAACTGGGAGCTTAATATAGAGTTTGAAATGGGGTGTACTCCTGGGGGGATAAAAATGATTAGTGACAATCCATTTGCTTGCGGAACCTGTTAATGGAATTCACTCTCTGCATGTACAACAATTAAATGCTGCATAGAGACAAACCAGATTGCCCTGAAGTCATCATAAAACAGAGCTACAACTCACACCTGTGTGTGAATCCTGTAGCAGGGCCCAGAGACTCACTAGGCTAAGGCTATTCATTATATTTCACTACAAAGACCAACTGAAAACAGTATGTTATTATATCAGAATAGAAACTAGATCAGGAAAGTCTCAGAGTTAGGGTTCCAAAATTTCAATCAATTCCTTGGTTTTCCAGAAAATCAGGAACTTTCCAACCCTGTTCAGAGTGTACATCATGCAGATGTGAGAAAGGCATTGTCAGGAGTTAGCATCTCTTGCTCTCCCTCCCAGGGGCCACAGGATTGAACTTTTATGTGGATCCTGCACAGTACAACCTGCCAGGGCAATGACACATTTTCTTTTTTATCTGGAGATAGAGAGTTTTGACATTTTCCTTCTAACATCCAGCCTTAAATTTGTAGCTGACATGTATTACAACCAAATAACTGCATGATGACAGGATGACAACATAACAGGGCAGCAATGTCGGTGACAGTATGTACATAGTGCATAAAACATTAAGAACACCTTCCTAACATTGAGTTGTGCCCCCGACCCCCTTTTGCCCTCAGAACAACCTCCATTTGTTGGAGCATGGATATCTCCAAGGTGTCTAAAGCGTTCCACAGGAATGCTGGCCATTGTTGACTCCAATACTTCCCAAAGTTGTGTCAAGATGGCTGGATGTCCTTTCGATGGTGGACCATTCTTGATACACATGGGAAACTGTTGAACCTGAAAAACCCAGCAGCGTTGCAGTTCTTGACACAAACTGGTGCACCTGGCACCTACTACCATACCTCATTCAAAGATACTTACATCTTTTGTCTTGCCCATTGACCCTCTGAATGGCACACATACACAATCCATGTCGCAATTGTCTCAAGGCTTAAAAATTGGATTTGGATTTAACAATTGACAAGGGATCATAGCGTTTACCTGGATTCACCTGGTCAGTCTTTGTCATGGAAAGAGCAGGTGTGCCTAAAGTTTTGTACACCCAGTGTATAATTGTCATCAGTTTGAGAGTGAGTGTATAATAGGATATGTGTTGTATGTTGTAGAGAACAGGGAGAGCATACACAGAGTGTCTGCCTGCCAAAGGGACAAGAGGAAACAGGGACACTCCAGTGATTTCCCCCCTGACATCTTTGAGGCAGGGACAGATGGAGAGGAGATGCTGGAGTGGAGCTGGAGAAAACCCAGACACCACCGTGTCAGTCCTCCAGTCCTGTCTGTCCTCTCCATCCCTGGCTCCTACACAACACACCCTGCCGGACACCCTGTTAGTAGTTAGCAATGGAGTGCAGCCATGGCCACTGCAAGGACACAAACGACAATTTTTATTTAAACTTTATTCTAAACAGGAAGTCTCATTGAGGTAAATGATCTATTTTCCTATCTTAAGGGGACCTGGCACAGAGAAGGCAATTGTCGCCAAGCTAAAGGTTTTGAGCTGGTCAGAGGCTTCCGTACCATTCCACTGGGAAGTTGAATGTTTTGTGAAGCAGTGAGGCAGTAGAGAGCTATTGGTCTGGCATCAGACAGGACAGAGCATGTGGCGTGTGGCGGCTCCACAGCCTTAGAGAGACAGCTTGGCTAAGTCTCTAGAGCTGCTGGGACTCAGACAAAAGAAGCGGGTGCACGCAGATGTGGGCTCCTAATTTACAGTCCTCTCCTCCGCGCATGGCACTTTTATTACTACTATAATGGACTGGGATGAAGTGAGTGCATGTATGAAGCCAACAATTCTACCTCATTGTGATCAATGTTCCCTACCATAGATTAATAAGGACTCATATAAAAAAGGTAGAAGTGCAATTTGTTCTCCAGGTCCAAATTTACTAACCAGGTTATCTCATCGGTGTGAGATTTTTTTTAAATTTAGACAGATGCAAACTCAAAGCATACAGCACATGATGAATAGACTGTGAAAAGAAAGAAAGTCATGAATAAAGATTTTTTTACAAGGCTTTCACTCTCCTTTCTCTAATCCACTCATCCATCCACTCATCCATCCATCCATCCGTCCATCCATCCATTCCATGCAGTATTCTAGGGGCATTGTTTGTCCCCTAGTTGAAGTAAAATATGCTAATGAAGTTAAAAGGGGAAATGAAAGGGTTGATGCTGTCCGACTCTGAATCCTTAATGATTCACCGCCAAAAGGCCTGATTAATTTAGGAATGTCAGCCGTCCTGGAAAGAGTGATTAATTCCTGGAGGATTTAACCATTTAGGAGAACAAGAGGGAGGGAAGGAAAGAAAACAGGCAGCTGGAAATATGTAAGCATAATTAATACATTTGGATCCTATTTAATTAGCTGTCTAAACAGTATGTAAAGCACAGAGTCACTGTTTGTCACTGCTTTGTTGAAGTAATAGGCTACAGACCTCCCTGGCAGTCACAGAGAGATAATGAGCCCCTGCAGATAGGGAAAGCAGAGAGACCTCTCCTGCTAATCTAGCACTCTGTATTGATTGCAATGGGGATGGAGATCTACACTGCTCCTGAGAAGTGATTACTGGAATTACATGCTCTGTTGATGTATGTTGTGTCTGAGAAAGCAGAGAGGGAGAGAACAACAACGGTGAAACCGTTTCAAGATGGTATTTATCAGTGTGATTTTGTTCTGTCTCTGGCCTGTATCTCTTCTTAGCCCGGTCTTTTATAATGGAAAACTCGTCATCGTAAAATGTCAACCTTGTAAAATTGGAGGGAGGTTATTCATATATTTATTTGAAACAAAACCTTATATGAATAAAACCCTATTTTATGAGTCCTTGCTAAAGATTTATGAAAGGTTTATTATAACGCCTTTGATTGTTTCTAAATCATTCAAAGTATTCTAGGTCATCTCAAGTCTAAAATAAACCATTTATTTTCTCTTTCAGGATAATGTGAAGATCATTGTTGCGGATATCAACTAGAGTGCAGCCTGACTGAGAACAGTCTTATTCATTCCTGCCCTACAGCAGTAGACATTTAGTCTGGACTTGCCATCTCTTAGAAGTCCTATGGGGATGGGGATGTGTTTGGATATAGGATGCATTTACAGCGGAAGTACTAAGGGGCAGTCATGGTCCCTGACGTGGTGGCTGTTGGTCTTGATGCCCATCTCCCTAGCAATGGGCCAAGGCCAGTCCCAGTCCCTCAACACCTTCCAGTCAGAGAGAAGGGAATGGACCCTGAACCACCTGATTGTGCACAAGACCACTGGCGCTCTCTATGTTGGTGCTGTGAACCGGATCTACAAGCTATCTGCCAACCTGACCCTCCTCGTCTCCCATGACACAGGACCTGAGTACGACAACAAGGCCTGCTACCCTCCTCTTATAGTGCAGCCCTGCTCTGAGCCCCTGGCCTCCACTGACAACATCAACAAACTGTTGCTCATAGACTACTCCCACAACCGCCTGCTGGCCTGTGGCAGCCTCTACCAAGGCGTCTGTAAGCTAATGCGACAGGACGACCTGTTTATCCTGGTGGAGCCCACCCACAAGAAAGAGCACTACCTCTCCAGTGTCAACCAAACAGGCACCATGTATGGGGTCATCGTACCCTCTTCGCAGGGCCAGGACGGCACCCTGTTCATCGGCACGGCCGTGGGTGGGAAGCAGGACTACTTCCCTACCATCTCCAGCCGTAAGCTGCCCCGTGACCCAGAGTCATCTGCCATGCTGGACTACGAGCTCCACACTGACTTTGTCTCCTCTCTCATTAAGATCCCCTCTGACACGCTGGCTCTGGTCCCGCGGTTTGACATCTACTACATCTACGGCTTCGCCAGCGGGAACTTTGTCTACTTCCTGACCGTGCAGCCAGAAACCCCCGAGAATGGGATGCCTGCTGGCAGTTCCCCAGGTGACCTGTTCTACACAAGCCGCATCATACGCCTCTGCAAAGGGGACAAGAAGTTCCACTCTTATGTGTCTCTGCCAGTGGGCTGTGTACACAAGGGAAAGGAGTATCGACTCCTACAGGGCGCCCACCTGTCCAAGGCAGGGAAAGTACTGGCCAGGTCCCTCAACATCAGTGCCCAGGATGACATCCTCTTTGCTGTGTTCACCAAGGGCCAGAAGCAGTACCACGAGCCCCTGGACAACTCAGCCCTGTGTATCTTTACCATACAAGACATTAACACCCGCATCAAAGAGCGCCTTCAATCCTGCTACCAGGGAGAGGGCAACCTGGAACTACATTGGCTGCTGGGAAAGGATGTGCAGTGCACCAAGGCGGTAGGTACCTGTAGCTACCTGAAGAGGGCTTTGCAGCCAGTCCCTTCATTAGCATCCAGCAAGCCAGGGGCCGACCAGCACTGGCTCCTCTGATGTGGCATACAGACACATTATTCAGACAGTGAAGGTGACAGGTTAGATAATTGAACATTTAAAGCTTTTTGATTATCCCACAGCCTTGATTACACCAACAGTAGCTGATAGGCAGAAAGGTAGCCAACATCCAGTTACAGAGTCCCATTCAACATTTTTATATTCCACAAGAGCAACAGAGTAGTAAGTGGGGGAGATTCATTTATAATTCTAATCAGAGGAGTTTTATATGCGGCTTTGATTCCATTCAGAGGTTTAGGCTCTCCCTGCGTAGCGCAGTGGTCAGAGCAGCACGCTTCTCTTCCGAGCATCATGAGTTAGCGCCAGTGCTGGGTCATTTATAAAAAAACATTTGGTGAGTGCAGAGGAAGGCGTTCTCAGGACCTTTTCAAATGTCCAAAATTGAAGTCAGCCTTCTCTCTCTCTCTCTCTCTCTCTCTCTCTCTCTCTCTCTCTCTCTCTCTCTCTGTCGCGCTTTCTCGGTTATTCAGTATGATAGCAGTATCTCAGCATTCAGAAAAACAGGTAACAAGGACATCCATCAAGGTTGTTATTCAGCAACTCTCACACAACCACCCATTTTGCTAATAGTCACAATCTGCCTCTTACCCATATCATCACTGTTCCAGTGCAGAAGAAAGAAGATTCACTCGAGAGGTGCGCAGAAATTGAAGTACAAATGTGTTGCCCTAAAAAGTGAGATTTCTATTCTGCCTGACAGGCCATTAGTGGAGGTTTGAGGTGGGTTGTGCTAGATGTACTGTAGCAGGACTGCTTAGCTTGTGAGCCTCTTTGATGCTAAATCAAAAGCTGACATCTCTGGGGCTGTGTGTTTGTGTGATGTCAGATCAAGCGATTTAAAAATCACAGAAACCGGCACCAAATACATAGTGTTTTCATGTTTGCCAAGAGCAATTAAAATGATCAACAAACACACTCTCCTGGCATTGTTGACAAATTGAACAGCCCCAATATCTTTTGAAGTCGCTGCCTTGAATACCATGGTAATTGCGTGTAACAAATGTGAAGATTATTACAGTAGTCTTTTTGAGCTTTCTTACTCCTTCTCTTGCTCTCTGTCGTCTCCCCCATCTCTCCCCGTCTTTCCCCATCCCTCTCTGCAGCCTGTGCCTATCGATGATCACTTCTGTGGGCTGGACATCAACCAGCCCCTGGGGGGCTCCCAGCTGGTATCTGGCCTGACTGTGTACACTGAGACCAGGGACAGGCTGACCTCGGTCATCTCTTACGTCTATAACGGCTACAGCGTGGCCTTCCTCGGCACCAGGAGTGGCAGACTGAAGAAGGTAAGCATGGGTAATACACTGACAGATATAGCAGGGGGATTCTTTCTCCACAGTCACGTACAGTAAGCAGCCAACAGAGACCATGAGGGTTTATCAACAGGAAAAGACTAGCAATATCATAGATTCTATCCCCCTGGGTTTAATCGCTATGCAAGAGGCACAAAGCAATTTTGACAGTATTTAGGCCTCCCGAGTGGCGCAGCGGACTAAGGCACTGCATTGAAGTGCTAGAGGCGTCACTACAGACCCTGGTTCATTCCCAGGCTGTGTCACAACCGGCTGTGTTCAGGAGTCCCATAGGGTGGCACACAATTGGCCCAGCGTCGTCCGGGTTAGGGGAGGGTTTGGCCAGGGGAGTAGGCCGTCATTGTAAATCCGAATTTGTTCCTTAACTGACTTGCCTAGTTAAATAAAACAAATATATATAATACATACATGCATATATATATAACTGTATTGACATAAATCAAGATAGGGGAAAGATTATTGTATGGATGAATGGGAACATTGTGACATTAGCCAGTGGGCACAGTGTCAGCCTGTCTGGCACGCATGCAGGGTGGACTTGGAGCAGAGGCTCACATAACTAGACAAGAACTCCTCTGCTTTCTCTTCCCTCAGTGTGTGTGTGTGTGTGTGTGTGTGTGTGTGTGTGTGTGTGTGTGTGTGTGTGTGTGTGTGTGTGTGTGTGTGTGTGTGTGTGTGTGTGTGTGTGTGTGTGTGTGTGTGTGTGTGTGTGTGTGTGTGTGTGTGTGTGTGTGTGTGTGTGTGTGTCATTACGCTGACATGATGCAGACTCCATGGTTCCCCCATGGAACATCACGTCTGCACTCCTATTCCATCATTCCAAATGGTCACAGAGAGTGTAAGTGGGGCATGACAATAAATCCCATTAGGAGATCAGTCAGGCAACAATGGCATTGGAAAGGGCAGGCTCAGCACACTGGAAGGTCAGGGGTCAGAAGGTCAAATGAATAAGCAACACTCTCACGGTCCAGCATCTGGGGATGTCACTCATCACACCCAGCAACTTCCAACCCGACATGTCTTTTATCAATGGATTAGATATGTCTGTATGTTTGTTGTTGGAGTGTGGTTTTGGGTAATTTCCTTCTAGATTGGCTTATGTTGTTCCATTGTCTAGCCTACTGTGTTTTCCTGGCTGAAACTCAACCCCAATGCCGAGTATGCCAGTAATCCACCAGTAATCCACCAGTAATCCACCAGTGACAGTAAGGCTCCATTCTAATAAGATGAAATAGTATAATGCACCTTTTTGACAGCAGGTTATGGCTTTGACTTTGACATAGTTATTCACTTACCAAGACGAGGGCATTGACCTCTGTAATATAGGTGTTGCATGGCAAAACACGAGAAGGACATGAATGCATCCAACATTCTCCTCAGTGGTTAGCTATAATCACGTAGTAGTATTTCCTTTGGATTAATATGATAAGCACACAGCTCTCACAAATGATCTCAAGTGCAGATACTGCATTCATTACAGCTTTTTGAGAACTGACCAAGTGAGGACACTTTCCAATGTGTATGTACTAAATGACTTAAGCTTCTCAAAGACAGCTTCAGAGCGGAAAGGAAATATTTGGTAATTGAAGTGATTAGTGGAGAATCTCAGACAGGAAGATGGGGACTGGCAATGAAGGTGTGTTTGAGTCTCTATTGAAAAGATGTTCATAACGGCATGCTCTGAACAGTAGCCTCAGTAAAGATATCTTCACAGCAGATAGAACTTCATTTGTGGTGAACTGTCTAAGTAGCAAGTGACAACATTCACGTTTATATCCACAACATCTCAAATACAAAAAATATTTATTCGAATAAGAATAGAAAAAATATATATAGTAACACAGGGAATAAATACACAATGAGCAATGATAGCTTGGCTATGCACATGGGGTGGCAGTACTTTGTCAATGTGCAGGGGTACGAAGTAATTGAGCTAGATATGTACATAAAGGTAGGGGTAAAGCGACTAGGCAACAGGAAAGATAATAAACAGTAGCAGCAGCGCATGTGGTGAGTGTGGAAGTGTGTACGTGTGTGTGTGGCGAATGTGTGCTTGTGTGTACGTGTAACGTGTGAGTGAGTGAGTGAGTGAGTGAGTGAGTGAGTGAGTGAGTGAGTGAGTGAGTGAGTGAGTGAGTGAGTGAGTGAGTGAGTGAGTGAGTGAGTGAGTGTGTGTGTGTGTGTGTGTGTGTGTGGTGTGTGTGTGTGTGTGTGTTGGAGTGTCAGTGTAAGTATGTGTGAGTGTATGGGGGGAGTCCAGTGAGTGGGGAGAGTCCAGTGTGTGTGCATAGAGTCAAAAAGAATCAAGGCAGATAGTGTATAGTTAACCAAATAGCTACCCGGACTAACTATTTAGCAGTCGTATGGCTTGGGGGTAGAAGCTGTTCAAAAGCCCTTTGGTCCCAGACTTAGCGCTCCGGTACTGTTTGCCGTGTGGTAGCAGAGAGAACAGTCTATAACTTGAGTGGCTTGAGTCTTTAACAATTTTTAGGGCCTTCCTCTGACACCGCCTGGTATAGAGGTCCTGGATGGCAGGAAGCTTGGCCCCAGTGATGTACTGGGCCGTACGCGCTACCATCTCTAGTGCCTTGCGGTCGGATGCCGAGCAGTTGCCATACCAAGCTGTGATGCAGCTGTAGATCTTTTTGAGGAGCTGAGAGCCCATGCCATATCTTTTCAGCCTCCTGAGGGTGAAGAGGCGTTGTCGTGCCCTCTTCACGACTGTGTTGGTGTGTTTGGATGTTAACCCTGGTGTCCTGACTAAATTCCCAATCTGGCTTTCATACCATCATGGCCACCTAATCATCCCCAGTTTACAATTGGCTCATTCATCCCCCCTCCTCTCCCCTGTTACTATTCCCCAGGCCGTTGCTGTAAATGAAAATGTGTTCTCAGTCAACTTACCTGGTAAAATAAGAGTAAAATAAAAAGATTATGCGATGTGGACACCGAAGGACCGGCTCAACTACAACCTTGTCAATGTGAATGGGGGCGTGTTTGGCCCTCAATATCCTGTAGTCCACAATAAGCTCCTTTGTCTTGCCCACATTGAGGGAGAAGTTGTTGTCCTGGCACCACACTGCCAGGTCTCTGACCTCCCTATAGGCTGTCTCATCGTCATTGGTGATCAGGCTCACCACCGTCGTGTCATCGCCAAACTTGATGATGGTGTCATGGGCGGCCATCCAGTCATCGGTGAACAGGGAGTACAGGAGGAAGACTAAGCACGCACCCCTGAGGGGCCCCGCTTGGAGGGAACTATGGTGTTTAACGCTGAGCTGTAGTCTATGAACAGCATTCTCACCTAGTTATTTCCCCTGTTATCCAGGTGGGAGAGGGCAGTGTGAAGTGAAATAGAGATTGCGTCATCTGTGAATCTGTTTGGGTGGTATGCGAATTGGAGGGGGTCCAGGGTGTCTGGGATGATGGTGTTGATGTGAGCCATGACCAGCATTTCATGGCTACAGATGTGAGTGCTATGGGGTGGTAGTCATTTAGACAGGTTTCCTTGGCATTCTTGGGCACAGGGACTATGGTGGTCTGCTTGAAACATGTAGGTATTACAGATTGGGTCAGGGAGAGGTTGAAAATGTCAAAGAAGACACTTGCCAGCTGGTCAGCGCATGCTCTGAGTACACGTCCTGGTAATCCGTCTGGCCCTGTGGCGTTGTGAATGTTAACCTGTTTGAAGGTCTTACTCACAGTTGTCCGGAACAGTACTCTCATGCATGATAGAAGGGCAGCTATGTCCATATATCCTCTGCTTCTCTTGAGTTCTGCTTGCATTAGGACACTGAAACATGTACTGCACTTAGTACACACCCATGAGCATGCAGGCTAAGACATGCACACGTGCAAACACACACACGCGCACACACACACACACACACACACACACACACACACACACACACACACACAGACACCAGGATGCATCCGTTAAATAGCGGTTAAGAAAATTAGGTCCAGACGAGTGGCCTGAATCGTGTTATGGGGGCTTGGAAGCTAACCCACAATGTAGGATGTTAAGTTCAGGGAAAAACTCAGGGATCATTCAGCAAACCTCTTACCTTTCAACCCTGACACACATGCTGTATGTTTTTTTCCTTTGTCAGACGAGCCCTCTCACACAGCACATGCGTACGCACAAACATACACACACACAAACACAATTAGAGTGCATTAAGCCTAGTAAGTGATCATCTTTGGCAATTGCATTTGCTAACATACAGCTTGTTCAATGTCAGGGATCAATACAGCTCTCTTAGTAGCAGTGATGAGATGTCTGACTGATTAGAGCAGGTGTGTAATACAGACCTCCACCTCACTAAACACTAAGCACTGTAGCACCATCCCGTCTTAACAGGACAGATATACGCTCCTCCTCATCAGCATTCAGCCAAAGTCATGATGGATACGGGTTAATCAATGTCCACTCCAGTCTGTCAGCTAGAATTTGCCAAAACACACAGCCGTTCAACCCTGAAGGTTACCAGACGTACTGGCTTTATGTCACTGTATTTTCAGTCAGTTAGAAAGAGATGTTTGGAAAATGTCATGAACATTTGTTGCTAGTGTCCCTACTACCATATTGTATCTGGCAAAGGAATAAGGGAGACTGGGTGGATACTAGACTAAAACGTATAGGCTAGCTGAAGAGATCGCTCCCAGTCTATTATCCATATGGTAGGATACACTTAACACACTTTGCCCATGCTAGTCACATCTGGTCACATTTAGTGGGAATGGCAGGCCAACGACATGTACTGTAAACTGATCACATTTAGTGGGAATGGCAGGCAAATTAGAAAATGACACATTGGTTTCCTTACCCTGTAAACAGTCTATGGACAAGGTATGACAGCAATCTATGATTTGGTTTAGTTTCCCTGGCAGTAGCTGTTTCCAAATGCTAACGTTTTAGTGACTATAAGTGACTTTGGTGAGCTTCACATGATTCCTGAAAAATGCTAACATCGGTGCCATGACTTGAATTTGGAAACAGTGCCAGGTAAACTAAGCTATTTCTCTGAGTGAAAAAAAATGTGGAAGTTGCCTCTATCATATTTGCCAGCATGCTTTGTTGAACGTTGATTCTTAGAATAGTTTGTTTAAATACCTGTGTTTCTGCATGCGCATTGATTGATTCGTTGATCTTATACTATACAAAGATAAATAAATAAACATTTCTAAACTAATCCAATCTGTAAAGGGTTTGATTGATCGCACCTGTTACTGAGATGGTTATTCCAGTTTAGATTGTTTTTAAATCCTTCACCATAGCAGTCATTCTGAATGCAGGTTCTGGGTGATAAAATATTCCAATTGTTGGATTTCCTCTCTCTGGCTGGATTCCAATAGGAATTACTAATCACTTCACAAACCAGCATATTGTGACTTGAAAGTCTGATGTGGCCCATGAGCCAGTATTTTCAGACCACAATGTTGAGGATAACTAAGCCATAACTAAAGGCCTTATCAAATGTATAATATATGGTCATAAAGGGTTTACTTTTCATTTAAATGAATCCACTTCCTGTAGATAGTCACTTGGTGAAGGCTTTAGGACAAAAAGTCCTTGAATGCAACAACCATGTCTCTGTCACTAACAAACACAGTCATGGGTGGGTGTCTCTCAAATTCACTCAAAAAGACATGCTGGGAAATATGCAAATACGGCTTTACACCCTAAAGTGTTAAAACAACACCTGCCCCCCAAAATACTGTAACACTACATGTGTTATTCCATAACACAAAAAATGTAAGTCAGAATTTGCAACACCCATAGTGTTAGGAAACCAACACTTTAGGGGTGTTAGTTGGTCAAAACTTTGAAAAGTGTTAGTTTAACATTGTGGATGTTAAATCCTGATCTCAAATTTGCTGTGTATCCTCCTATCCAGTAAAATCGACAGCACACAAAGAGAGAGCAAACATCTTTGTGTGCATATACAGTAAGAGCCTTGAAATTAAATTATTTGTGGTTTGCGGTTCAAATGTTCTGTTCACAAAACATTTTCTTCATTACATGACTAAGGTTGATAAGACAACAGTCATCGGTTGATCCTTGTGAACTAGCCACTTTTCATCATGTACATTACTTCTACCACAAACTCTGGCTGAACTAGGACAGCTTCTAGATACTGTGCACATGTCAGCAGCTACCTGCAGGCTCATTATAAAACCAGTGAAATGCTCCTTCTCTCATTACAGACTGTGGGCTTAAAGACAGATTGAAGACCTGTTGTAGTCCCACAGGGCCAGAGCCCGTAGCAACCCTGTTTTAGATTATAAACCCATATATAAATGGATTGAAATCAAACTCTGGGCCGGTCAAAAGGTCAACATTCCATCTGAACTCATAAATTGGACCCTGTCCACCATGGTGGCCCCTGGTCAACCTCCTAATGCCCTGCTAAATATATCTATGGACAATTTTTTTTTTTTTTACAATAACATTTTGCGAAGGGAACTCGTACAAGCTTTAGTTTCTATTTATGAAATATGGAGTGTGGGAAATGGAATGGAAGCCGACTCCACTTTGCGTGAGATTGTGGTAAGAGAGTCCGAGGATGAGGGGGAAGACAGGGAAGGGGGGCAGGGATCCACTAAATAGACAAGGAGTTAAAGAGAACAACTTTCTATTGAGTGACTGGTTAGGAGGTTGAAAGTGTCAAATCAATGGTGGACAGAGCTGGTTAAATGACAAACGGAGCAGAGTGGACACCATGATCCTCTGGTGATCCTGCTGAGAGAACCCCCTGACTGTGTCCCTAAATTACTGCAGCTCTGGGGCTGCTTGCCAGGCGTTGGTCGGTTTGTCCCAGAGGGATTGTCCTGTAGGATTCTCCCATCTCAGCCCAAGAGATGTTTTTCTCTGTACTCCCCTTTGTTTTTGGTGGGGAGCCCAGCTTGCAGGAGAGGACTTCTGACTGGAAGGTGGAAGGGTTGATTGATTGGTGCAGTTTTGGAGCCCAGGGGATCCAATCATGCAATCCGTTTGTATTGATTGCTGTTGTGTCTATTGAGAGAGTTTGTGAATCTGCCAGGGACTGTGTGTACTGGCCTGGCACGCAGGGAGATGTGCAGCAGTCCAACCTGAGCTTGGTGCTGGAGATTTGTAGTGTCCAGATAACTAGAATGGAGGATATGTTGTTTATTATGGGCTTCTCACGTCTCAATGTCTATTCCTCTGCCTCCTCTTATACTGTATTTAGAGGAGTATTGTCTTTATCTAAAAAAGTACATTGAAGGATATTTTTGTGCTTGATTTCTTAGCAGCCATTACATTTGAGATAGTACATCTAATGAGGATATTTTCTCTTGGGTGTTGAACTTGAAGGTTTATTAATTTTGTCTGTCAAGACCCAGGGTAGATGTGATAATAATGTACTGTGATGTATGAAGCAATTCAGATGTCTGATATAGCCTACTAATGAGGGCAGCGTTTTCTGAGTATTGATGAAAATGTGGCCTGTGGACAGAAGGGGGTAGGGGAAGGGAATTCAATTCTCTGTTTGGAAGTAGACGCCTATCCGCCTGCATGCTTTTAATGAGCTCCAAAAAGATGGTGGTTTGAAAGTCATGCCAAAGTCAAATCTTTAGAGTCTGGTTTACTTGAAAACAAGCCAGAAAAATGCCACCACCAGTAACAGCATTAACTAATCGTGGAGTAGGGACAACATTACAAAGCCAAGCTAAAACCACAGTAGTCCATAGGTATGTTTGGTCAAAACCATCCCTTTATTTAATATTCAAGCATACAGATGTAATTGACCAGACCTATGTCTGTCTTTCTCTACTTCAGATCAGAGTGGATGGGCCTCCTGCGGGCGGGGTGCAGTATGAGACCCTGACCGTGATGACAGATGGCAGTCCTATCCTCCGAGACATGGCCTTCACTCAGGACCGCAACTCTCTCTACGTCATGTCTGACAGTCTGGTGAGGAATCTCCCATTTCCTGCTGTATCAGAAGCAAATGTTTATAGGTTAACATGACCCTTAACTATGAACAGAATGATGTACGTACTCTATGGGTTCAAAGTTGTGATGCAAATTCAAATTCAAATTAGTGGATTTGACTATTTCAGCCACACCCATTGCTGACAGGTGTATAAAATCAAGTACACAGCCATGTAATCTCCATAGACAAACACTGGCAGTTGAATGGCCTTACTGAAGAGCTCAGTGACTTTCAATATGGCACTGTTATAGGATGCCACCTTTCCAACAAGTATGTTCGTAAAATTTCTGCCCTGCTAGTGCTGTCAACTGTAAGTGCTGTTATTGTGAAGGGGATATGTCTAGGAGCAACAACAGCTCAGCCCAAAAGTGGTAGGCCACACAACCTCGCAGAACGGGACTGCCGGGTGCTGAAGCATGTAGCGTGTAAAATCATCTGTCCTCGGTTGCAACACTCATTACCGAGTTCCAAACTGCCTCTGGAAGTAACGTTAGCACAAGAACAAGCGTCGGCTGGAGTGGTGTAAAGCTCGCCGCCATTTGACTCTGGAGCAGTGGAAACGCGTTCTCTAGAGTGATGAATCCCGCTTCACCATCTGGCAGTCTGTGAGACCAATCTGGGTTTGGCGAATGCCAGGAGAACACTATCTGCCTGAATGCATAGTGCCATCTGTAAAGTTTGGTGGAGGAGGAATAATGGTCTGGGGCTGTTTTTCATGGTTCGTGCTAGGCCCCTTAGTTCCAGTGAAGAGTAATCTAAACGCTACAGCATACAATGACATTCTAGACGATTCTGCGCTCCCAACTTTGTGGCAACAGTTTGGGGAAAGCCCTTTTCTCTTTCAGCATGACAATGCCCTTGTGCACAAAGGGAGGTCCATACAGAAATGGTTTGTTGTGATCGGTGTGGGGGAACTTGACTAGCCTGCACAGAGCCCTGACCTCAACCCCATCAAACACCTTTGGGATGAATTGGAACGCCGACTGAGAGCCAGGCCTAATCACCCAACATCAGTGCCCAACCTCACTAATGCAAGTCCCCGCAGCAATGTTCTAGTGGAAAGCCTTCCCAGAAGAATGGAGGCTGTTATAGCAGCAAGGGGGAGGGGAGACCAACTCTATATTAATGCCCATGATTTTGGAATGACGTTCAATGAGCAGGTGTTTATATACTTATGGCCATGTAGTGTATATAATGAGAATTGAAAAGATGAATTTGATCCGAAATATTTGATCTTGTGCTCTCCTTCATACATTGTGATACTACTGTACATTTTGAATTCTTCTCTGATATTATATTATACGTACACTCCATGTTGGGTTGTGTGTAAGATATGCAGGGCATGTTCAGACAGAATGACAGATGCTCTAATTACTCACCCATGTGCACTGACTAACATGTATCTCATACTACACACATCCCATAGAAAACCACTAGACTAACAGGCATCTCATATATGCCACAGAAAACCATTACAAGTCCATTCATCTACACACATCCCATAGAAATTACTTGACTTCGATGTATCTTCTAATCTACATGCTATAGACATCCCATTGAAAACCAGACATTTCATTGTTTTGTGGATGTTTTTTGGTGTTCTCCAGTTAGGCCAGCATCACAGCAGCTAGCAGAGCATTTGTTGTTGGCAGATATCCTCTGGACTCTTTGGAGATAAGAGGGAACAGTGGTAATCACTTTCAACTCCCATCAAGTGATTTTTCTGGCACAGTCACATGGCGTTGTGTAATGGGATTAGATTTCAGTACGGCCAAAAGGCCTGCTATCACTGCTACACTCACTTGTCTCCCAACTGTTGGAATATATTTTTAAACTGATGGAATATAAACTAAACTGATGGACAAAGAGGCAGAGGGCGTTTGAACAACACAGGCGGCATAAATTAGTTGGTGTCTAGAAATAATCTCTAAACATCAAGTGAAGGAATAAATGAGGTTCTCTGTGAGAAATGAGGGAGAAACGGGCACAGGCATTGTACATAAGTGTCTCTTGATACAAATGAAGGAAGCACTTCCTAGAGTGTGATAGACTGGAAGAGACAGGACATCACTTATTGATGAGCCCTGGTTGTTCAAGGAGACACACATGCTCCCTTCAAGGAGATACTCTTCCCGTTCGGATTGTAGTATGAGAACATGGACGCATGTAACCAACCAAACCAGCCCATGGCCATGCACTCTCTCTCACCTAATATTGGAATCATACAGTCTGCTTGTGGCTTTTGGCCCATAGGGACCGGAAAAGGAGTAAAGCCTTCCTCCCTTTCTCTTATTCCAATCAGACCTTCCTAGAGCTTTACATAGGAATTCCAGGAGGAGAGGGGCTTGCTGGGCTGCTCTCTCAGATTTCCTGCTTTCCCAGCCGGTCCCAGAGTATGGGGATTTGGGGATTTCTCTGAGCCAAACAATAGAGAAATTATGTGAAATGAGGAGCGAGGCACAAACAGATTTCACTGCGATCAGGCGACCCTCGCAGAATAACAATGAGAGGAACGGAGTGTGTGTTTGTGTGTGTGTAAGTAGTCTAAGAATTGACTTTTTTTATCCTACCAAGCGGCTTTATAATAGTGGATCTGTTTGATGTCCTCAGGCTGATTATTTGTTGAAACATCTATCACTGCTTTACGTTGAGAAGTATTGTCCAAAAATACACACTCTTCATTCAATTGTAATGGTCTGACTGTAGCATGGGGTCAGAGGTTTAAAGCTGGCCCATGACAAGTGTTATTACAGTTATTCACTCAGAGGGAATACAACCTGCATTGGCTACAAGGCAATCTCTCTACAAGTGCTACACTGTAAAATGTGAAACACTTGCTAAAAGTTTCACATTTGCTGCTTCACAAACTCAATTTCTGAGAGTACCATTGTTTAGGACACATAATGAATTCCAGTCTTATTCCCATTTTAGTCAGTATAATTAACCTGAAGGCAATAGCTATAACTCGGGTGAAATGTAACATCATCATACAGGCTACACATCGTACATAAACCGTATAGGCTGCCTGTAGTGCTTATAGAGCAGGGCTCTCCAACCCCGTTCCCAGAGTGATTTCGCACCAACTCGATCTAGCGCACCTGATTCTAATAATCAGCTGGCTGATTAGCTGAATCAGGTTAGTTACAACTGGGGTTGGAGCGAAATCAACAGTAGGGTAGCGCTCCAGGAACAGGGTCGGAGAGCCCTGTTATAAAGGCAACCATGATCCGTCTCGTCAAGGGAAAAAGGCAGAGGAGGAAATACTTCGTATCTGGGCATTTTGTTGAGTGTGGTTTGGTTGGACTTTGTGTGAGGTTGTTTGGACAGGAAGGGTTATTAGTCTCTGTCCTGGCTTCCCCCTGACCCGTCCTTGAACCTTTTGTTATCCCTGTCAAGGGGTCAGCAGCTGTGAACACAACAGGTCAGAGAGGAGAGCAACCTCTGTCTGTCCTCCCAGCAGATCGACTAGTCACATAATAAGCTGATGGTTGATGGATAGGGTCAGTTGAAGAAAGATAACTATCTGAAGCGTTCATCAAGTGACTGCCAATGATTTCAATGTGAAAATGAATTTGTTACATTTCTATGGATTTTCTAGGGCTGTACATTTGTGGGAGAATGTGGTCCTAAAAAAAGAAATTCTGCTGTCAATGTCACCTCTTTGTGATTCACAGCTATGCCTTATGCTCAGGTAAAATCCGATGGACAAATAAGCTCCCATCATCTGAGCACCAGAGGCACGCAGCACAAGAGGCACGCTGTTGGCACAGTGACACCAAGGCCCACTCTGTCTGTCTGCTCCTTCCCCTTCTCAGCTAGTTTAGAAGAGGCTGATCTGAGTTGGGTTGGTTTGGTCGATTACTCCTCCTGCATCAGATTTGCCCGTCCATCCCTTCTAAAATAATTGTTCTAATGGAATGCACTGTGTTCTGAACACTTAAAAAAATGTAAACGGATTTTGCAGGAAGCGGCAGATAATCAGTTTTGCTAACACAGAGCTGGCAGAGAACCCACTTACGCTATCAAGTGCAGCAGAGACGTTCTAATCCATAATTCACTCTTCATTTGTGATTGCTTACATCAAGAAATTGCTTGCATTGTCCGTCAAAGGGGGGAATAATAGCAAAGTATAAAATAGCAAAGCTTCAACCTGTTTGTGTATGCACTGGCTGCTGGCGCTGCCCACTCAACAGCAACGTCTGGCACAGCGACCAATGGGAGCGTATGCTTTGCCAGGCGTCCACACAGAGAGGTGGTGGTGTGTGTGTGTGTGTGTGTGTGTGTGTGTGTGTGTGTGTGTGTGTGTGTGTGTGTGTGTGTGTGTGTGTGTAGGCTGATCTAGGATGTGAGCTCACCCATGGAGATCAGGCTGATCTAGGCTGTGGCTTTACTCCTTTCTCAGCCTGTTTGCCAAAGCCACTTCCTCTGTTGAACCTTCCCACAATCAATCAGCTGAATCAATCTGATTTCACGGACTACCAGTCTTTTCTCAATTTCCTTAGATCATGTAAACTGTTTCATTGGTCAAGCCAACAGGAAATACACTATTTCAATGAATTCATGACATTTATCACATACCACACACAATTAACCAGCTAAAAAAGTCATATAGCAATTATATAGAGCAATATGTTTTACACTTATTGTAAATCATATGCTACTCATATCTATGTGTATGTGAATGTTGTAGCCTCCATGGCCTCTGTGCTGCATCTAAGCCTTCCTCTGTTGTGTTGTAGGTGACCAAGGTCCCAGTGGAGGCATGTGAGCAATATGGGACCTGCGGAGAGTGTTTGAGCTCTGAGGATCCTCATTGCGGCTGGTGTGTCTTGCTCAACATGTAAGTCCACTACCACACTATTCTTAAAAGGCACAATGGCCATGGTTTAACACACCAATCACATAACTTACCAACAGCTGGAATTTAGATGGGGAAAAAAGGAGTAAGAATTAGAATCCCTCGAATAGAAAATGGTGCTATTGAGCACACAGATACAGACAGACAAACTGTCACTGCTGGTATGGGGGGTCAGAATGAGACAATGGGGACAGAGTACAGAAGGATTACAGGGAGTAGACAGGGTAACCCACTGGGCTGCTGCAGACTATAACATTTTGGTCTTTGAGAGACTGGGCTTACATCTTAATTGTCTGACCGGCATGTTAGCTTACGTAATAGAACAGGACAGACCAGAAGGGATTCAGAAGATTAAAACCCAGGCAGTGTTTCTGAAAATGTACTGAAACAGACCCCAGAAAGGATATAATATGCAGTATTATATGGCATTTGCATTTCAGCAATCTCTACGATCATCATTATCTAAATTGCAGCTCTTGAAGTGCACTCTTATCATCGTACTTGACTAGCAAAACAGAATGGATTTATCCTAATTATACAGAACAAAAATATAAATGCAACATGTAAAATCTTGGTCCCATGTGTCATGAGCTGAAATAAAAGATCCCAGAAATTGTCCACATGCACAAAAGGCTTATTTCTCAAAAATGTTGTGCACAAATTTGTTTGCATCCCTGTCATTTGCCAAGATAGTTTTTCCACCTGACAGGTGTGGCATATCAAGAAGCTGATTAAACAGCATGATCATTACACAGGTGCACCTTGGGCTGGGGACAATAAAAGACCACTCTAAAATGTGCAGTTTTGTCACTCAACACAATGCCACAGATGTCTCAAGTTTTGAGGGAGTGTGCAATTTGCATGCTGACTGCAGGAATGTCCACCAGAGCTGTTTCCAGAGAATTGAATGTTCATTTCTCTACCATAAGCCACCTCCAACTTTGTTTTAGAGAATTTCGCAGTACACCCAACCTGTCTCACATCCGCAGACCACATGTAACCATGCCAGCCCAGGACCTACACATCTAGCTTCTTCACCTGTGGAATCGTCTGAGACCAGCCACCCGGACAGCTGATGAAACTGTCGGTTTGCAAAACCGAAGAATTTCTGCACAAACTGTCAGAAACTGTCAAATCAAATCAAATTTTATTGCTCACATACACATGGTTAGCAGATGTTAATGCGAGTGTAGTGAAATGCTTGTGCTTCTAGTTCCGACAGTGCAGTAATATCTAATAAGTAATCTAACAATTTCACAACAACTACCTTATACACACAAGTGTAAAGGAATGAATAAGAATATGTACATATAAATATATGGATGAGCGATGGCCGAACAGCAGAGGCAAGATGCAGTAGATTGTATAGAGTACAGTATATACATATGAGATGAGTAATGTAGGGTATGTAAACATTATATAAAGTGGCATTGTTTAAAGTGACTAGTGATACCTTTATTACATCCAATTTTTAATTATTGAAGTGGCTAGAGATTGAGTCAGTATGTTGGCAGCAGCCACTCAATGTTAGTGATGGCTGTTTAACAGTCTGATGGCCTTGAGATAAAAACAGTTTTTCAGTCTCTCGGTCCCAGCTTTGATGCACCTGTACTGACCTCGCCTTCTAGATGATAGCGGGGTGAACAGGCAGTGGCTCGGGTGGTTGTTGTCCTTGATGATGTTTTTGGCCTTCCTGTGACATCGGGTGGTGTAGGTGTCCTGGAGGGCAGGTGATGCGTTGTGCAGACCACACTACCCTCTGGAGAGCCTTATGGTTGTGGGCGGAGCAGTTGCCGTACCAGGCAGTGATACAGCCCGACAGGATGCTCTCGATTGTGCATCTGTAAAAGTTTGTGAGTGTTTTTGGTGACAAGCCAAATTTCTTCAGCCTCCTGAGGTTGAAGCGGCACTGTTGCGCCTTCTTCACCACACTGTCTGTGTGGGTGGACCATTTCAGTTTGTCCGTGATGTGTACACAGAGGAACTTAAAACTTTCCACCTTCTCCACTACTGTCCCGTCGATGTGGATGGGGGGGGGGGGGGGGGGGGGTGCTCCCTCTGCTGTTTCCTGAAGTCCAGGATCATCTCCTTTGTTTTGTTGACGTTGAGTGTGAGGTTATTTTCCTGACACCACACTCCAAGGGAGTCTGCAAACTTGATGATTGAGTTGGAGGCATGCATGGCCACGCAGTCATGGGTGAACAGGGAGTACAGGAGAGGGCTGAGAACGCACCCTTGTGGGGCCCCAGTGTTGAGGATCAGCAGGGTGGAGATCTTGTTTCCTACTCTCACCACCTGGGGGCGGCCAGTCAGAAAGTCCAGGACCCAGTTGCACAGGGCGGGGTCGAGACCCAGGGTCTTGAGCTTAATGACGAGTTTGGAGGGTACTATGGTGTTAAATGCTGAGCTGTAATCGATTAACAGCATTCTTACATAGGTATTCCTCTTGTCCAGATGGGTTAGGGCAGTGTGCAGTGTGATTGCGATTGCGTCGTCTGTGGACCTATTGGGGCGGTAAGCAAATTGGAGTGGGTCTAGGTGTCAGGTATGGTGGAGGTGATATAAGTCTCTCAAAGCACTTCATGATGACGGAAGTGAGTGCTACGGGGCGATAGTCATTTAGCTCAGTTACCTTAGCTTTCTTGGGAACAGGAACAATGGTGGCCCTCTTGAAGCATGTGGGAACAGCAGACTGGGATAGGGATTGATTGAGGGAAGCTGATGAGCTCAGGGAAGCTCATCTGCATGCTCATCGTCCTCACCAGGGTCTTGACCAGACTGCAGTTCGGCATCATAACCGACTTCAGTGGCCAAATGCTCACCTTCGATGGCCACCGGCACGCTGTAGAAGTGTGCTCTTCACAGATGTCCCAGTTCTTCCATGGCCTGCATACTCACCAGACATGTCACCCATTGAGCATGTTTGTTATGCTCTGGATTGACGTGTACTACAGCATGTTCCAGTTCCCGCCAATATCCAGCAACTTCCCACAGCCATTGAAGAGGAGTGGGACAACATTCCACAGGCCACAATCAACAGCCTGATCAACTCTATGCGAAGGAGATGTGTCGCGCTGCATGAATGGTGGTCACACCGGATACGGAATCGTTTTCTGATCCACGCCCTTCAATATTTTTTTACGGTATCTGTATTCCCACACGTGAAATCCATAGATTAGGCCCTCATTTATTTATTTCAATTTTCTTATATGAACTATAACTCCGTAAAATGTTGCATTTATATTTTTGTTCTGGTACTTTATTCGTCATTTGTTTACTTTAGTGCAGTTTCCACTCCAAGTCCCAGTATTATACCTGTATGCATGCTACTTCCATGAGCTACTATTCAGTATATAGCTACTATTGCCTGAATTAAATACTCAACTTGTCTCTCAAGAGTAAAACAGGGAGTTAGAAAATGCAACATGCAATCACTGTATATGCCCACCCAAAGCATGTGGAGGTAAAGCCCCATGTGACCTACAGAGGAGTGTGTGTGGTGTGTTAATGTCTAAGGGGCTAGGACAGGAGAACAAACAGCTCTATCAGACATGACATGGAGGGGGAGATGAGATAAAAGGGAATGAAAGGGCGTCTGGGATGAAATGGCTGTCCAGAGGCACTTCAATTAATGAGAGGCCAAGAAGTTAGTGTCTATTCTCCCTTTGGGTACAGGCTGTATCAAGGAAACGGTAGGAACAACAATCATCCATTCTGCCTTCATTGTCTTGTAATTACAGTTGAGGTCTCTGTGCGCTTTGAAGGCTCCCATGAGATGTCACCCTCGACAACATCTGAGAGTTCATTAAGCACCGTCTCATCCCGCAGTGGGCATTACAAATGTAAAAGAGAGACACGCTTTATTGTCAAATCCTCGTCAAGAGGAAGCATGATCGCTGAGAGATGCAACCTTGAGATCCTCTCATTGTCTTAAGTGCAATTTTCTTGTGTTTGTGTGCATTTTCTAAATCTCCACGTCCCAAGCTATCCCAATTTCTCGTTTAAAGAGACTGATTATATAACACCAATATAAAACACAATTTATCCCATCTTACAACAATCCAGAACAATCCAATCACACTGATATGGGCTCACTTTCCTTAGTTGACCTCAATTGCTTTGATATTGCAACAATGTTGTTTAGATGTTCCTTAAGATTTTGAATAATGTCCTGGTTCCCATCCATAGGTGTGCCAGAAGAGACCGGTGTCAGAGAGCAGAGGAGCCTTTCCGGTTCGCCACTGATATCGAACGTTGTGTGAAAATTATCGCTCACCCAGACAGCATCGCCGTGTCAGCACACGGTGTGCCCGTGAGTCAAATCTTAACCGTTCGTTCTTTACTTCTGATCAAACTGATTCTTACGTGTTCTGAGTTTTGATGGTGGTGACGTGGTCCTGAGTTTTTCATGACAGACTAGACAGTTCCAAAGCAGCTATCCCTCTCTCCTCCTCTGCTATAGCTCCTGTTGGAGGTGAGCAACGTGCCTGACCTCTCAGCTGGGATCAGCTGTGCCTTTGGAGAGCAGGCGGAGATGGAGGGTCATGTCAACGGCAACAGAGTCATGTGTCTGTCCCCGTCTGGCAAGGAGGTCCCACACATACCTGAAGGACAAGGTGAGAAAAGATATAGCTCCAGTATAGAACCTATTTCTCTGTGTTCCTCAGTGATACAGATGTGACCTCTTTTTCAGAGGACCAACAGTCTGAATAAAGTTAAGCACTGTATAACCAAAAACCTGGAAACCCATAAATATACTCAAAATCAGATGTATCCTTACCCCCCCTATCTATCAGACTGGTTGAGTGTGGAGCTGCGTCTGAACTCTAAGGAGACAGGTCAAATGCTGGGCAGTACAGAGGTCAAGTTCTATAACTGCAGCATGCATCACACGTGAGTACAACACCCCCCGGCCCACACATGATCTGATCCATTCAATAGATAGTAGAGTACAACCCCATTAAGGACATTGATGTACACAACCCCACTTAAGTACAGGCAGGTAGGTAACCTCTAAATTCAGATTTAGGTCAACCTTAGGCAGTCAACCCCGCATTGTTAGCTTATTTGGTTCTACTCAGTGTTTCTAGAATGGTTCCCTGAGGAACAGTGTACATCAGGGATCATCAACTAGATTATGCAGTATATCATAGTGCACTGCGCTTTATTACGGGTGACAATTTTAGTACTCATCACTGCATTCTCTACCAGAAAGTTGGTTGGTCCTCTTTGATGTCACATAGGTTGATACATTGCTACGTTTTCATTTATAAAGCCCTTTTACAAAAAGTCCCACTGTACCTACCATCATTACTAAACTTTAGACATACTAGTTGGCTAACTCTGGAAATTCCTTTGGTCTCTACTGAGTTAGGTAAATCAGCTTTAAGTTTTCTTGCACCATATTTGTGGAACAATCTTCAAAATGTTCTTAAATTTGATGTTTTGGTGCCTGTAGGGAAATTCAGAAAGCTGATTGAGGACCTTATTACTGATGAATGTGTTTGTTTTTTATGACCGTGTTTTTCTTTCTGCTTCTATTTTGTATTTTTCTGTAATGTATGTAATTAAGGGCTCATCTGTAAAATAGACCTTGGTCTCAATATGACTCCCTTATAAAATTTGTCAAGAAACTGAAGTTCTCGTACAATGCTGTGTACTACTCCCTTCACAGAAGAGGCAAACTGGATCTAACCAGAATAGAAAGAGGAGTGGGAGGCCCCTGGCAGCTTCATTAAATAGTACCCGCACTCCTCTTTCTATTCTGGTTAGAGCCAGTTTGCGCTGTTCTGTGAAGGGAGTTGTACGAGATCTTCAGTTTCTTGACAATTTCTTGCATGGAATAGCCTTCACTTCTCAGAACAAGAATTGACTGACGAGTTTCAGAAGAAAGTTATTTGTTTCTGGCCATTTTGAGCCTGTAATCGAACCCACAAATGCTGATGCTCCAGATACTCAACTAGTTGAAAGAAGGCCAGTTTTATTGCTACTTTAATCACGACAACAGTTTTCAGCTGTGCTAACATAATTGCAAAAGGGTTTTCTAATGATCAATTAGCCTTTTAAAATGATAATCTTAGATTAGCTAACACAACTTGCCATTGGAACACAGGAGTGATGATTGCTGATAATGGGCCTTTGTACGCCTATGTAGTTATTCCATAAAAAAATCAGCCGTTTCCAGCTACAATTTCTAAGTGACCCCAAACTTTTGAACGGTAGTGTATATACAAAAGTATATGGTCATCCCTTCAAATGAGTAGATTCGGCTATTTCAGCCACACCCGTTGCTGACAGGTGTATAAAATCGAGCACACAGCCATGCAATCTACATAGACAAACATTGGCAGTAGAATGGCCTTAATGAAGAGCTGAGTGACTTTCAACGTGGCATCGTCATAGGATGCTACCTTTCCAACAAGTCAGTTGGCAAAATTTCTGCCCTGCTGGAGCTGCGCTGGTCAAATGTAAGTGCTGTTAATGTGAAGTGGAAACATCTAGGAGCAACAACGGCTCAGCCGCGAAGTAGTCGGCCACACAAGCTCACAGAATGGAACCACTGAGTGCAGAAGCATCTGTCCTCGGTTGCAACACTCACTACCGAGTTCCAAACTTCCTTTGGAAGCAAAGTCAGTACAAGAACTGTTCGTCGGGAGCTTCATGAAATGGGTTTCCATGCCCGAGCAGCCGCACAGAAGCTTAAGATCACCATGCAAAATGTCAAGTGTCGGCTGGAGCGGTGTAAAGCTCGCCACCATTGGACTTTGGAGCATTGGCAACTCGTTCTCAGGAGTGATGAATCACGCTTCACCATCTGGCAGTCCGACGGACTAATCTGGGTTTGGCGGATGCCAGGAGAACGCTTCCTGCCTCAATGCATAGTGCGAGGAGGAATAATGGTCTGGGGCTGTTTTTCATTGTTCGGGCTAGGCCCCTTAGTTTCAGTGAAGGGAAATATTAATACTATAGCATACACTGACATTCTAGACGGCTCTATGCTCCCAACTTTGTGGCAACAGTTTGGCGAAGGCCCTTTCCTGTTTCAGCATGACAATGCCCCCGTGCACAAAGTGAGGTCCATACAGAAATGGTTTGTCGAGATCGGTGTGGAAGGACTTGGCCTGCACAGAGGCTTGACCTCAACCCCATCGAACACCTTTGGGATTAATTGGAACGTCAACTGCGAGCCAGGCTTAATCGCCCAACATAAGTGCCCGACCTCACTAATGCTCTTGTGGCTGAATGGAAGCAAGTCCCCGCAGCAATGTTCCAAAATCTAGTGGAAAGCCTTCCCAGAAGAGTGGAGGCTGTTATAGCACCAAAGGGGGGACCAACGCCATATTAATGCCCATGATTTTGGAATGAGATGTTCGATGAGCAGGTGTCCACATACTTTTGGGGATGTAGTGTAGCTCTCTGGCAGGTACATTCAGGTCAACTTTAACATATTACAATAATACAAATGCAGTACAAAGCCTCATCACATCCAATTCATCAGAATGAGGTGCCCATTAGCAGCTGGCGACCCTCTCTGGTCTATAGTGTGATTAATATGTCAGTCTAAACAGCCACCCCCTTCTCTCCCCTCCCTTTTTTCCTCACACAGCACAGCAGCATCACATCAGCCTCCGTGATTAATTATCCTGTGTTTGAAACAGCCTGGCAGGCCAGTTCTATTAATACAGAGCTGTTACAGAACATACTGACTTCCTGTTGCTCGTGGCCTTTCTGAAACACTGCTGTATTAACATTATGCGTTAGTGGTACAATGTTGAGGAACTAACTATGCTTCTCTTCATGCATTGTATCTTGGATGGATCATTAGACATGTACGTCCCCTAAGAGCATGTGTTTGGTTGGCTGGTTGGTCATATGATGTGTGTAACGTGTCCATCTGTCCCTCCCTCTGTCTTTGCCTTGCAGGTGTCTGTCCTGTGTGAACAGTACCTTCCGCTGCCACTGGTGTAAATACCGCAACCTGTGTACTCACAACCCCTCCAGCTGCTCCTTTCAGGAGGGCCGTGTCAATGCCTCAGAGGTAGCTACATGGCTATGGATTAACAAACACCAAATGAACAGTTTTGTCTCTATAATACACATGAACACATGTTTACGTTAACCAGTGTTTAATCTATCTTTATAATTGAATGGACCTTGATAGAAGCTTTTTGATGTCTGACCTTTGACTCCTGGCGTACGTTCTACAGGACTGCCCCCAGCTGCTGCACTCTGGAGAGATCCTGATCCCAGCAGGGGAGGTGAGACCCATCACCTTGAGGGCCCGGAACCTTCCCCAACCCCAGTCTGGCCAGCGGGGTTACGAGTGTGTGCTCCACGTCCAGGGAAACAACCACCTCGTCACCGCCCTGCGCTTTAACAGCTCCAGCGTGCAGTGTCAGAACAGCTCAGTACGTACTGTGTGACCCTCTCTAACATCGCCGGGACCAGCCTCAACCTGGCCGTGCATTATCCATGACCATTATCTCTAGTCTAGTGAATTATATCTGAGGTAGTCCCTGAGCGCATTCTGAATCTGATCTCATCCCACTGAAATGATCTGTGATGTGGTGTCTTGATAAAATAAGAAGTAGGTTGTCTGCAGTGGAAGGACTAAAACAGACATCTAAATTATGTCTGAAACCTAACATGTCCATGCCATTCAAACATACATCTAGGTCCTTGTAATAGGGACAAAGTATGTTCCCTTGAGACTCAAGTTTTAGTGGGGACCAACTTCTCAGATAGTTGAGTGAGGAAGAGTGGCAGACAGGGCTACACAGACTACATGACATTTTAATGTATCTATACCGCACTCTCCTCTCTCACGTCCAATGAACAGCCTCTCCACAGAGTCCTGTCCCAATATGGGCACGTCCCAGTGGAGAGGAGCAGACAGTGATCCTAGAAATGACAGGTGGTTAAAAGCCTCATCTATCTCTCTCTCTCTCAGTACATCTATGAGGGTGTAAGGATCAGTGACCTGGCTGTGGACCTTTCTATCGTTTGGAACGGCAATTTCATCATCGACAATCCCGAGAAGATTAAAGGTGCCTGTGCCATCCATCATTGCCTGCAATTGCTGAGGAGTGGAAAACAGTCACTCTGTTGGGATGGATGGGGTCTAGCCCACGTCAAAGCTTTCCCTCTGCCTTCAGATAAAGTTCACATGGCACTCACACTCTACTGTGTTATTATTAAGTACTGGCCAATCATTTGTGCTGTGAGGATGAAGGGTGAACTTTTGTGTTTACCATTTTGGTTTCTGACTGTTAGAACTCTTTCCATGATGTATTTGGTTGTAGAATAGTGCCATTCAATATCTAAATACTGTGAAATATATAATTCAACTGCGGTCCTCCTCTATCCCACAGTGCACCTGTATAAGTGTGGTGCCCAGCGGGACAGTTGTGGCATGTGTCTGAGGGCCGAGAGGAAGTTCCAGTGTGGCTGGTGCAGTGGAGAAGGCCGGTGCACCATGAAGCAGCACTGCTCACCCATCAGCCCCTACGCCAGCCGCTGGCTCAACCTGTCCGCCAGGAATGTCAAGTGTACCAACCCACGCATCACCGAGGTTAGTTAATCAGTGAGACCCTTACCTTTTCCTGCAAACCTCTACTTTAACCTTCATCATTATCCATCATAGGGCCTTAGTAATAAGAGGCCTTCTCAGAAATAACCAGTAAAAACAATGGGATCAGTCCTTAGACATGAGCATCATATCCTCCTTCAAATCAGTAGAACACAATTAAGGAAGGACTATACGAGACACAGCGTGTGCCACATCGAGTACAACATTATCTCTGCAACCAAATGAACGCAGCCATGAGCCATGCACTATGCAGCCTATTTTGTGAGTCTTTTTGGCCCTAACTCCTTCTTTATTACGAGAGACATAGTGGGTCAGACAGACATATAACTAATGCTCCCACTTCAAAGAGCCGCGAGCCTTTGAAGTCCCTGTCACATTATTAGTGTTTCAGTGGCAGTCTGGGAGGGAATTGATTCAGACCCGGGCTGCTACTGCCTGCTGCTGGGAACAGGGATAGAGCTGCACTACAGACCTGAGGGATGTTTGTGTGGTCAAGCCGTTTTAAGGAGAGCTTCTGAATAGTTATCTTTGTACATAGTGATGCAGTGCTACTACAAGGCCTGCGCATGGAATATTACTTAAAGGCTGTATTTGAACCGCATGATTTCTGATTGATATGTTTTCTACCTATTATTTTATCCTCTCACTTTGAAACACTAATATACAGTGTTCTGAAGTGTTCTAAATCTCACACTTCTCCATGCCACTATCTCCTCCCTATAGGTGAGCCCAGTGGCAGGGCCTCCAGAGGGGGGAACACTGGTCACCATACAGGGAATGAACCTGGGCCTGTCCTTCTCAGAACTGTTGGGGAACGTGGAGGTGGCAGGGGTACATTGCACTCCACAGGAAGAGGGCTACATCACTGCAGAACAGTAAGAGCCAACACGCACAGAAGCACCCAGACACACATGCATGCACACACTCAGGCACTTACACTCAAACACATACACATACACACAAAGAATACAACCAATGATATAGAGATAAACAGCTTGCAGCAGGCTTGCTTTAGTGTACTGAGGAGTAGAGAGCAGAGCTGTTTTGTGTGTCTTCGTGAGGCTGACGGCACCGCTGTAATTGAAATGCGCTGCATGTCACTGACTGCAGGGACAATCTGTTAGCCATGGGTTTCTCTCACAGTCATGTCATTCAATTGGTCCATGGCTGAGGGCACCTTATTTATATCCTTGTATAAAGGAACATGCCAGCAGAAAATTGGAAAACTCGCCCGACATAGCAGAGGGGGGCGAGAAGAGGATTCATTGGGTCCTGTTATTGTCGGGTGAAAGGTTAATCCCTAAGACATTTCTGGGACTACTCATTTAGGCATTACAACCATTATTTTTACTGTAGGTCAGTTTTTATAATGACTTATTCATTGCGTCCTTAATCTTATTGACCCGCTAACAAATTTATGGAGAACACACTGTTGCCATGGTGACCGAGTTAATGGTGGGTGGTAGAGATGGGGTGTAGTTTAACATTGCTATTCTATTGGTGCTATTGGTTTTCCATTAGGAAGAACGATGGCCTTCCATATTGACCTACCACTACTTTGAAAGTCTGCCACAATCACATTGAATGGAGAGACCAACAGAAAAAAGCACTTTCTGTTCACTTGAAAAACGTGTACAGCAAAGTAGTTTCTCTCTCTCTCTCTCATATCTCTCTCTCTCTCTCTCTCTCTCTCTCTCTCTCTTTCTCTTTCTCTCTGTGTGTGTGTGTGTGTCTTGACAGGATTGTGTGTGAGATGGACTCTACAACCCAGGGAAGGGCACCTGGTCCAGTCCAACTGTGTGTTGGTGAATGTAGACCAGAACTACGAACTCAGTCCTCCCAGCTCTACTCCTTTGTGGTATGAAATGCATACATAGTACACATCTCTCTACTACAGTATTATTGCTCTGGAACAGTTTGTTCTCATACACTATCATATGAGTCATCGACAACAGAGTTGACAAAGTAACATGCCATGTGGAATATTGAGAAAATGCTCTTTTCCCAGACCTCTAACCTGGTGGGACTGACCCCTGGCCGAGGGCCTGAGTCTGGCGGCACTAAGGTCACCATCATGGGGGAGAACCTGGGTGCTGGGAGCAGAGTGAATGTTACCTTTGGAAACCAGACCTGTGAGCTGTACAGGTGAGTGCAGAGGAGGAGGCCAAAAGAGAACCCTCTACGGAAGCTCCTACAAAGATGCTTATATAAAAGTGGGGACTTGATGAAAGTACTACTCTTGTTTTTTCGGGACCTATTTTAAAAGGCCCTGTGCAGTTAAATATGTGATTTTCCTGGGTTTTATATACACAACATGACCAAAAGTATGTGGACACCTGCTCGTTGAACATCTCATTCCAAAATCATGGGCATTAATATGGAGTTGGTCCCCCCCTTTGCTGCTATAACAGCCTCTACTGTTCTGGGAAGGCTTTCCACTAGGTGTTGGAACATTGCTGCGGGACTTGCTTCCATTCAGCTACAAGAGCATTAGTGAGGTCGGGCACTGACGCTGGCTCGCAGTCGGCATTCCAATTCATCTCAAAGGTGTTCGATGGGGTTGAGGTGAGGGCTCTGTGCAGGCCAGTCCAGTTTTCCACACCGATCTCGACAAACCATTTCTGTATGGACCTCAACTTTGTGCATGGTGGCATTGTCATGCTGAAACAGGAAAGGGCCTTCCCCAAACTGTTGCCACAAAATTGGAAGCACAGAATCATCTAGAATGTCATTGTATGCTGTAGCGTTAACAGTTCCCTTCACTGGAACTAAGGGACCTAGCCCGAACCATGATAAACAGCCCCAGACCATTATTCCTCCTCCACCAAACTTTACAGTTGGCACTATGCATTGGGGCAAGTAGCTTTCTCCTGGCATCCGCCAAACCCAGATTATTTTTCAACGCGTTTCCACTGCTCCAGAGTCCAATGGCGACGAGCTTTACACCACTCCAACCAACGCTTGACATTTTGCATGGTGATCTTAGGCTTCTGTGCAGCTGCTCGGCCATGGAAACCCATTTCATAAAGCTCCCGACGAACAGTTCTTGTGCTGAAGTTGTTTCCAGAAGCAGTTTGGAACTCAGTAGTGAGTGTTGCAAACGAGGACAGACATTTTTTACTCACTACACGCTTCAGCACTCGGCGGTTCCATTCTGTGAGCTTGTGTGGCCTACCACTTCGCGGCTGAGCTGTTGTTGCTCCTAGAAGTTTTCACTTCACAATAACAGCACTTACATTTGACCGTGGCAGCTCTAGCAGGGCAGAAATTTGACAAACTGATTTGTTGGAAAGGTGGCATCTTATGACGGTGCCACGTTGAAAGTCATAGGATGCCATAGTCTTCAGTAAGGCCATTCTACTGCCAATATTTGTCTGTGGAGATTGCATGGCTATGTGCTCGATTTTATACACCTGTCAGCAACGGGTGTGGCTGAAGTAGCCGAATCCACTCATTTGCATAAATACTTTTGTATATATGCTTTTGTATATACAGTGTATTTTTCCACACTATGAGGTTGGATTAATTATGATAATGGTCTTTTAGTGTAAGAGCTGTTTGAAAAGACTCCCTGAAATTGGTGGGATGGAGTTTTGACCTGCCTGGTAACAGCACCAGGCATTAACTTAGTTAGTAGACCAAGAAAATGAATAAGAAATGATTTATTGAGAAATTGCTAAGAAGCCATTTTTGTTTATTTTCGACCATTTTAATTTAAAACAATCCCAGAAGGTACTTAATTGTTATCCAGAAGAGTTGCTATTTGATACTGAGAAAAAAAATACATTTTGGACCTTTAAAGATCAAAAAGGCCCTCGTTGTGAGAGTCAGTAGGGTGAAGAAAATGAACCATTAGCTATAAATCCTCTAATTACCACTTTTCCTCTGTAACGTGTCTCTATTGAGGAAGAGGCAGACAGTAATGCTCGCTCGCCCTGCATGGTAATGCGCATAACTCACTGTAGTAGAGTTAAGATTCCCACGCGGTAAAGAGTAGGCACAGACAGAATCAAAGGAATTTAACCTTGTTGGTATTCCCTGTTGGTTTTCCCAGACGGACCATGTCGGAGATCGTGTGTTTCTCGGCACCCTCTGTGACGGGCGCTGGCCTGGTGCAGGTCAGCCTCATTGTGGATCTGGCCAAGGTGCCAGGAAACCTGAGCTTTGAGTACATTGAGGATCCCACAGTCCAGCGCATCGAGCCAGAGTGGAGTATCACTAGGTACAGTAGCCCCCCCAGCAAAGAATAAACTGATATTTTAATCAACTATTGATGTTTTTCCTCCATTTGGTTCAGCTGTATATTACTGAGGGATAAGGTGAGTGAAGATGCAAGGCACCACAGCAACCTGCTCTGCTGGCCTTCCTGTCAAAGATTATGCATGATAGTTGGTGCAGTGCGGGGTGTGACTCGAGGACACAGAAACAGCCAGCCAGGGAGAAGTTATGCAGTGGAGTGGCTAGTGGCTTTCTACTCTGTCAACTGACAGAGGATTTCACAGACTTATAATTAAAGTCCCATCGTCTCATCATCTGTGTGCAGTCACACCATGTGGCCACCAAAGCTTAGGTATCCTTTGAAGTGTGGGAATGACTGGATCCATCTCAAGCTGACTAGACAGATGTTCCACTTTTCCATTTAGTTTCTCTCTTCTCTTCAGGTCGGTCTCATTTTATTCTGAGCTTTACATCTAGTCCAAGTGATATCATGGCTAGTTTGTTTGTGTTAATATATGTAACACAATCAGGTAGCATTCAGGAAATGCCAGTCTTGGATACCTGATAGATGAATAAACAGGAAGCCAGCTGGCAGAACCATTCCACTTGGCTCTAACTGCCCAGAACAGTTCAATGTTTTCCTGGTACCAAAAAGTACAACTCAACACAAATCAGGTGATTTTGATGACGACAGGAAGCCGAGGAAACTGCCGTTTATCTACCGGATCACCTATTCAGTGGCCAACATGGAGGTGTAAAATGGTGTATGTGTTGTGTTTTCTAGTGGACACACTACCCTGATGGTGACAGGGACCAACCTAGATGTGGTGCAGGAGCCGAGGGTCAGGGTCAAGTATGCCGGTCACGAGTCTGTCAACGTGAGTCTGTCACTGATAACATATTACTGTATCTCTTTCCCCTGTCCTGTATATTGTCTTGTCCTGAGAAATGGTGGCCAATTCTAATTGGCATTTCAAAAGTGTTGACAAGTATTTCTTTGTGCTTGTCTGTCTCTGTCCCTGGATCGCTCCCCAGGTGTGTAAGGTGCTCAACACCACCACGATAAGCTGCTTTGCTCCCTCCCTGAAGGCAGAGTACACACCGGAGCAGGAGTCAGTGAAACACGTGGAGGAGTTTGGTTTTGTCTTCAACAACGTGCAGGCCCTGCTCACCTACAACAGCACCAGTTTCATCTACTACCCCAACCCTTACCTAGAGCCCTTCAGCTTGTCTGGGGTGCTAGAGCAGAAACCTGGCTCCCCCATCATACTCAAGGTGGGACCACCCAGTCCAACCTAGAGCAGCCCATGACTCTGTAGCACTACTGTCATAAGATGAGGAGTTCTATCTACTGACCTGACGGATGTGGGGTATCCCTCTCTGTGTTGCAGGGGCGTAACCTGGTGCCCTCGACATCTGGAGGGGCCAGGTTGAACTACACTGTGCTGATCGGGGACACACCCTGCTCCCTCACCGTCTCTGACACACAGCTCCTCTGTGAGCCACCGAACCTCACAGGCCGGCACAAAGTCCTGGTCAGTTTGTCTAAGTCCAGTTCTAGATAAACTATTAAAGGCCCAAAGCAGCCGTTTTTGTATCAAATCATTTCTGTGTAACAATTAAGGAAGAATTTTGATAAGACAGTCTGTGAGTGGTCTGAATGGGGAGGGGAAAACTGAAAACTAGCTGTTAATGGTAGACAGGTTAGGAACTCTCTTTGTTATTGGTCTATTAACTTATTTACCACTCGGTGATGTCACCAAGCAAGCCAAAACTCCACCCATGCAAAACCTGCTGATTAGAAGTTCTTGAGTAGATTGTATTTTCAACCAGCAACTGGTTGGAAGTAACACTGATCAAATTATTTCAGATTTTTACACTGTTCTTTTCATTAGCTGCTATACAATATGATACAAAACACCGGAAAAATGAATTTTGACTGCACTTGGACTTTAAGTCAAATGCAGCTTGGCCAAGGTCAAACAAACATATAAAAAGGAAACTATTGATCAGTATAGTTTACCTATGTGTTACATTTTGCATGAGGGCCTATGCACACGTGTGTTTATGGTTTATTGTCTATGTATAGGTCCAGGTGGGTGGTCTCCACATCTCTCCTGGTGCAGTCCACATCCGCTCAGACAGCCTGCTCACCCTCCCCGCCATCTTCAGCATCACGGCTGGAGGAGGCCTGCTGCTCATCATCGTCTTCATCGTCCTATTGGCCTACAGACGCAAGTCGCACGAGAATGACCTCACTCTCAAACGCCTGCAGATGCAGATGGACAACCTGGAGTCGAGAGTGGCTCTGGAGTGCAAGGAAGGTGAATCTGACCAGCACATGTTATCAGACAATCTCAACTGCCCATACAAGAGAACAATAACATGATAATAACTCACAAAAAGCTTGAATATGGACTAGATTCCTCCAATCATGCGCTCTCTCTCTCTCTCTCTGTAATTGCGCCTAGCTTTCGCTGAGCTGCAGACTGACATCAACGAGCTGACCAGTGACCTGGACAGGGCTGGGATCCCCCACCTGGACTACCGCACCTATACCATGAGAGTCCTCTTCCCTGGCTTCGATGACCATCCTGTACTCAGGGAGCTGGAGGTAACCAACCATTACCACCATTACAAACTTGGCAACATCTACTGTATCTGTACATTATTTGTAGAATCAGATGATATACCCCATGCAAGATCCCTTTACTCTCTGAGGGTTCTCTCTGCGTGTGTGTGTAGGTGTCTGGGAGCGGGCAGCAGGGTGTGGAGAAGGCTCTGAAGCAGTTTGCCCAGCTGGTGAATAACAAAGTGTTCCTGCTGACATTTATCCGTACTCTGGAACTCCAGCGCTCCTTCTCCATGCGTGACCGCGGCTACGTGGCCTCGCTCATCATGACTGCGCTGCAGGGCCGTCTGGAGTACGCCACAGACGTGCTCAAACACCTCCTTTCTGACCTCATCGAGCGCAACCTGGAGAGCAAGAACCACCCTAAACTACTGCTGCGCAGGTACAGACAGAGAACGCTCGTTACCTGTTTTTCTGAATGCTGAAAACCTCCTATCACACAGAATAACTGTCACAAATGGAGAGAGAGAGAGAGAGAGAGAGAGAGAGAGAGAGAGAGAGAGAGAGAGAGAGAGAGAGAGAGAGAGAGAGAGACCACAGTAGTGATTTGTGACCTGTTGCCACAAGAATGGGCAACCAGTGAAGAACAAACCCCATTGTAAATACAACTCATTTGTATATTTATTTGCACATCGTTACAACACGTAACACATTTGAAATGACATTTGAAATGTCTTTGTTCTTTTGGAAATTCTGTAATGAAATTCTGTAATGTTTACTGTTCATTATTGTTTATTTCACTTTTGTTCATCATCTATTTCACTTGCTTTAGCAATGACAACATATGTTTCCCATGTCAATAAAGCCCTTGATTTGAATTGAGAGAGAGACCGAGAAAGCGGGAGGGTATACAGCCATTGTCAGTCTGACTTATACTCTATGTGCCACTCATGAAACATTCAGCTGTAGCTCACATTTCCTCCCCTCCACCTCACTTTATTCTGCACAGCACATTGTTTTCCCAGGACTGGGAGAAGCCTGCTAAATCTTTCATAGGAGGCACTCAATCTGAGACACACTCTTTAAATATAAGGATGTGTTAACATGGGAGCCAGCAAGGCTGACCTTGTTAGCCCAAACATTCTGCAGTCACAAAAACAATCCCGAAGATAATGGAATGCAGGCTATGGGAAAGAAGTGACAGCCAGCTATATGTATGAGAAGGAGCATTGAGCAGGAGCTAGGAGCTAGAAGCAGAGCTGCCATGTCTATCGGCACCATCTTTGGAAAAGGAAAGAGATGAGCAAGTTAGGAAGCTGCAATGGAGGTATACTGTAGTATGACCTCTAAAGGGAGGCAAAAGGTTCATTTTTAACAGTTAGATATTTGAATGTTTTATCAGATAGAACATACAGGTATGTTTTAGTGTATCTATTGATACATAATAAATCACGATCTTGCCCATACAGCGCCACAGATGATAGGATGAGCACTGCTGACACAGTGAAAGGAGAGAAAGTGGTCAGATAGTAGCTTTTGCACAATTATGTCATGACCCAAATAGGTTCCATTCTATAGCCGCACCACTCAGGTTCTGGTCCTCTGAGACCATGCAGAGCAGCATATTACTTTTACATAAACTAACTCGCCATGTTGTTTTTTACACAACACTGGGTTGTCTACCGTCCCTCTTAAGCATTCTCTCTACCTCAATGGTCAGACCACTCTACGTTCCGACAACTCCCTCTTCAAAATGTGTCCATCTGTTCCTTTCTTGCAGAACCGAGTCAGTTGCAGAGAAGATGCTGACTAATTGGTTTGCCTTCCTACTTCACAAATTCCTTAAGGTAATATCAATGACTTGGAACCTCATCACTGCAGATGTCACCATGATATATCACTACAATCCTCGAATGATTGTTATTGATTATACACCAGATGGATTTCTATGTGCGTTGGGATTGCACGTGTGTTTTATGAACAATGTACATCTCCTCTCCTTTCCTCTCTCAATCCTCTCCTCTCTCACACTTCCTTTCCTTCCTGGACAAAGGAGTGTGCAGGTGAGCCTCTCTTCATGCTGTACTGTGCCATCAAGCAGCAGATGGAGAAGGGACCTATAGACTGCATCACCGGGGAGGCGCGCTACTCCCTCAGTGAAGACAAACTCATCCGCCAGCAGATTGACTACAAGACCCTGGTGAGTCACCATACCATATGACAATATGTCTTAGATGTCAGATTCTATTAAAACCACTTGGAGTATTTTCTTAATTATAGTTACCACCATAAAAGTGAGAGGCTTGTTTACACCACAGTTGGTAGGTGACATGCTGTGTGCGCCTCTGTAAATATTAACTCATGGTGCCCTTATGTTAAAACTCTGAATAGGAGAAAATTCATTGGCTACTGTAGATAATACAACAGTAAAGAACCAAAAGGATGATACAAATAATGTTTGACATGCTGTTCAGTGACACAATCAGCTAAGAGTTAAAACTGATGATGTAATCAAAGCTTGGCCACTGGGAGAACTTGTCCGTAGCTAAAGCAGAAGTTGGATGCAGCAGCAGTGTGGCTCATCCCCCAGGCATTAGCCTGAGAGCAGCCCAGTTACAAGATGTCACGTCTCTGGTCACCCTGTGGGAGAGGTTGTGTCTCATTATCCATTTAATGCCCCACTAGAGCTGGCAACGCGACATCCAGCTGAAAGTGTGAAATGACATTTCTGGCCAAAGCTGTGAGAGAGATGGCACACAAGGAGAGGAGAGCCTTTTCCATGCAGCCAGGAGGCCAATTTAAAGAGAGGGACAGTGAATACTAATAACAGCACTCTCTCTCTCTGCTCCCTCCTCAGACTCTGAGCTGTGTGAACCCAGACAACGAGAACAGCCCTGAGTTCCCCGTCAAGGTGCTCAACTGTGACACCATCACCCAGGTGAAGGAGAAAATCCTGGATGCTGTCTGTAGGAACATGCACTTCTCCCAGAGGCCTCGGGCTGCGGACATGGACCTGGGTGAGACAGACTGGCTCCGGTCAGAATGAATGGATGACATACAATAACTAGTACAGTGATTATTCACTGTCTGCTTGTGTCTGACTTATTGAACCTTGAAAAGGGACTCATAGATGCACACCTGGGTTTTTCCCCCCACCAGAATGGCGCCAGGGGAGGACGGCACGGGTGGTCCTGCAGGATGAAGACATCACCACTAAGATTGAAGGAGACTGGAAGAGACTAAACACCCTCATGCACTATCAGGTCCAACCACTCAATCCCCAATCCCCATCACACAGTTCACTAACATGAATGTACATTCTGTTGTCCACAATGCTGCCTCTGGCCATAGTAAACCAAACTGATCCACCTCTCTCATCTCCTGTATGAGTCAGCTGCTTCCTGCTACGGGTAGATCATGGGGGATGTTCATGTTAATCAGCTTTAAATAGAGCACTAGTGTAAACACATTAAAGTCCATCTCACTCTGCACTCACAAATGCTCTGACTATGGGGTGTAAAACATGTTTGCATTAAGCCAAGAGACAAAGACATCCAACTTTAGCTGCCACACCAGGAGGGGGGTTTGAAAGAGATGAATGTGTTGATAAACTCTATCAAGGAAATGAACAATTTCCCTCGATTACTTTTAGTCTCTCTGGGGGGAAATGCTCCCCTCTGCTACATACCTGGTTCTGTGACAGCCCGGTCTGTGGCTCCTGTAGAGCAGCAGCAGTGAATTCTACTCATGCTGGGAGCCTGCTTTACTGCAAAAGGCATGCACACCTCTCTGACCTTCTTCTCCCCTACCAACCCACCACAGGAGCCTGCTGAGGGGAGGATGGCTCATAATAATGGCTGGAATGAAGTGAATGGAATGGGTTCCAGCCATTATTATGAGCAGCCTCCTGTGCAGGGTTGGTAAGGGAGAAGAAGGGTCAGAGAGGATTTTAATTACCATTCCAATTATTCCGTTCCATCCATTATTATGAGCCCATCCTCCCCAATTAAGGTGCCACCAACCTCCTGTGCAACCCACACACTCACTCCGTTCTACCACAGCAGGCCACCTTGTGACTCGTGTCCAGGTCCAAGCTTCAAAGCTTCAGTGACAGCATCTTCTCCAGGGTTGCGCAGAGGGTTCTGGAACTCCCTCCCTCCAGCCATCTGTGACTCTGAGTTCATCTCTATCTTTCAGTCCCGCCTGAAAACCCACCTCTTCACCATTGCTTACCCACTAAGTTCAAGTTCATTATACTGTATATCCCAAATTGTAAATTGAATAACTTCTATTGGTCTTCATCGGGCCAAATTTCTCATATCAATGTCATGTTTTGACCCAATAATGTTGATTTGGGAGTGGGTCAAACTGGCATGAACCCTTGTGTTTTCCATATGAATCCTGCAGGTGTCAGACCACTGTGTGGTAGCCCTGGTGCCCAAGCAGATGTCCTCGTACAACCTGCCCTCCTCAGCCAGCTTCCCACGCAGCATCAGTAGATACGGTCAGTCAATCAGGCCTGCCATGGAGCCACTCTCACCACCAAACCACTCACTTACCTATTCATTATTCTACCGGACCGACTGAGATAATATTTCGTGACTGTCTGTCTGGGACCCTCTCTCTCCGCAGATGTACCGTTCCGCTCCACCCCCACCAGTCCTGACAGCCCTCACTCCCGCGTGCCCATGCTCACCCCGGACATGGAGAGTGGGGTGAAGGTGTGGCACCTGGTCAAGAACCACGACCATGGGGACCAGAAGGAGGGTGAGCGCGGCTCTAAGATGGTGTCCGAGATATACCTGACCAGGCTACTGGCTACTAAGGTATTCCCTTACTCTCCCCCAGAGCATCTTAGCAATTACAGATTCAGTCATTTTGTTCCAACGCTATGGTGTGTTTTTAACATTCCTGTGGTTTTTTTCTTTAGGGTACACTGCAGAAGTTTGTGGATGACCTATTTGAGACGTTGTTCAGCACTGTGTGCCGGGGCAGTGCTCTTCCGCTCGCCATCAAGTACATGTTTGACTTCCTGGACGAGCAGGCTGACAAGCACGGCATACATGACATGGATGTTCGCCACACATGGAAAAGCAACTGGTGAGGGAGTGCAGATTTAATGCGCTACTTGAAAGCAATAATGATTTTATGTTGATCGTCTCAATATATATACTGTCTATAAACTGTTCTTTCTCATCCTCCCTCTGTCCCAGCCTGCCTCTGCGCTTCTGGGTGAACGTGATCAAGAACCCGCAGTTTGTGTTTGACATCCATAAAAGCAGCATCACAGACGCCTGTCTGTCTGTGGTGGCCCAGACCTTCATGGACTCCTGCTCTACCTCAGAGCATCGCCTGGGCAAGGACTCCCCCTCCACCAAGCTACTCTACGCCAAGGACATCCCCAACTACAAGAGCTGGGTGGAGAGGTGAGATGAGTGTGTGTTTTACTTACATCACTCAACTGTAATATTATTAAGGGATTCGTAGTTATTCTTTTACACTGAAATCACAGAGGAAGACTGGCTTTAGTGTCCTGACTACCTTTACAGCTTACAGTCACAGGTGGTGGACCACCTCAGTGCCATCGGCAGAACATCGGAGACATCTGCTTTTCAGGGGAAAAGGAAGAGACCTGTGACAAGACTTTCGCTTTTGGGCATGCGCTTTCTTGTTAACAGTCCCCAGTGAAACATATACCCACTGGGCACACACTAGTTGAATCAACGTTGTTTCCACATCATTTCAATTAAATGATGTTGAACCAACGTGGAATAGATGTTGAATTGACGTCTGTGCCCAGTGGGTAGCAGCTAGCTGCGACACGTTTGCCAGCTTGCGCTCGTTGAACAGTGCAGAAGAGAACTTCTCAACAGTGTTTTTATCTCGTCATGTCCAGAATGTGGGGTGTGTAGTTTCAGGCGTTTCTTTCACGCCTGCTATGTTTAGGTTACATGTTGGCTGACAGAACAGCGCGTGTGTGTTTCTGTCTCCCTCTAGGTACTACGCGGATATAAACCGCCTACCTGCCATCAGTGACCAGGACATGAATGCATACCTGGCCGAGCAGGCCCGTCTTCACTCCAATGAGTTCAATGTGCTGTGTGCCCTGCACGAGATGTATGCCTACGTCAGCAAGTACAGCCAAGAGGTGAGGCCCTATACCTCAATGTCTTTACAAAATACAGTAGGGGGCTAGGGTGGCATCCAAAACAGGGGCATCTAGATTCAACGTAAGTTAAAGTACCCCTTAGCCTGCCTATTTGTAGTAACAGGAGGGTAATTGCAGCACAAAGTACAGTAACCTTGTGTTTCCCGGCCTGCTTTGCTGATTTCGTGTCTGTCTTGTATGTGTGTGTCAGATCATTGAGGCCCTGGAGCAGGAGGATCAGGCCCAGAAGCAGAGGCTGGCCTACAAAGTGGAGCAGATCATCGCAGCCATGTCTGTGGAGAGCTGAGGCGGACGTGTGTACTCAGAGACACACAGACAGACAAGGCCCAGGACACAGGTCGCATGCTACCAGCAGAGCAAGCAGCCCCACAAGCAGCAGGTGAAGGAAACTGAACAACAGAATAATTCAGCCCGAGTGCTCAACAAGGGAAGAGCACAGATATACAAGCAAATTCACCAAGCACTGCTGTCATCACTCTGTCGGCTGCAGTGGGGCCACATGTGGAGGTGTAATGGATGTGCAGGCAACGAGAGACTACTAAACAGTACCACAAAAACGAAATACATGCATATCATAGACTTGGACTTGGACTGACATTTCCTTTTCAGTGGACAAGTCTAATGTTGCATCATAAAGCCTTCAGGAAGCCTTTTGAAGGCTTCTTGAAGGTTTCAGTTAATGAATACTGCGATTAGGTGACATTAAAATGTAATCTCCAGATCATCCAAGGTAGCAAAATATTTTTGTTTGGTTACAGCCCTGCCAGACACTCAATTTACCAGACACACTCTGAGCACTCTATCATAAAAACCCACACAAAGCTCTTATTACAGGGTGGGGGGGTCAATTGTATTATGGTGTACTTTGGGCTGGATTCAATCAAATCTGCCTTAGCAATGTTTACACAGTAACTCTGCCTACTGCCTGTGCAAACATGTGCCTAAATCTGGGAACTGGATGCAGTGTGAGGGGAGGTAATCTGGTGCCCAAAACCTTCTATGAGTCTATTTGAATTTATTTATGCTGTTGTGTAAATACTGCAGTTCAGATTTAATTGAATTAAGCCATCAGAATTCAGTACATTTGTAAAGAGAACAAATCTGAATAGAAAACCATTCCAAATATACCCCTTATTTATAATGATCACTTCAGCCTGTGGACCCTTGCTCTTAGTCCTAAAAGTCTGTCATGTTTCATACAATGTAAAATGCCCTGTAGCCAAAGTAGAAAAGTTTAACAAGGTGGTCTTAAGTTATTAAGGCACTCTGGGGATGACAGAAATGAGGGAAGTGGGTTTCTAGACCATTTATTTAACCAACTGTATATTAGCAGTGACCCAAAGTAGCCAATGGAGCTTTGGGAATCATTCCTTAGAGCTGGAAGATTAATGACACTTCCTGTGGGTCAGATCAGTTTCCTCCTGGTTTATGAGACCTCTCAGCCATCAGTCAATGTTTACATTGAACATGATACTTGAATTTCAGTAGATCATTGTGTTATACTTTCAGAGAATCCTCAGGTTTCTACATAGCATACTTTCAAAGGTAGAAACTCAAGATTCCTGTTCTATCAAGTAGACTGTACCTTTCTTTTAAGTATGTCCCATTAACGTTTTTAAAAGATGAGGTCAAGATGAGAGAATAGCCTTTTAAATGGTTTGATTTGAACATATTCAAATGACATTCTTTTTGCTGCTGCATTCACTGTGTCATCTTAAAGATTATCATTATAAAACTGGACTCTCCATAGGATTGCTTTAATTCAGGGTTTCTGTTTGATATGTTTATCTGCACTGAAATCATTCATTACCCTCTTGATGATTTCTCCATTATTCTACAGTAATTTTGACCAGTTACTTGTCCTGGGCCTGGTTTCCCAAAAGCATAATTCATCGTTAGACCCTTCTTCGTAGGAATATTATTACATCTCCAAGCTGTTTCCCAAAACCATCGTTATTAACGTAGCACTCGGAAACAATCGTAATCTAATGCCTGCCTCAGACAACTCGTAGAACAGCTAAGTCCGTCCTTAGATGCTTTTTGCCTCCCGCGTCACATTATACACAGAGGATCTCCACTAACATCAGAATCACATGGTTTATCCGTTTCTGTGGCCGTCGATAACTTCAGAACAAAGCTGACTACAAATACAAAGTTGCCAATGTCTTTGCAATTAATACAAACATGCGACGTATAAAAATATGCTTCAAATGAAAACTGAGATGACTGCATTAAAATATAAACAGTAGGCTATAGGCCTATTTCATTCATATAGAAATACATTTAATGTTTTTTTTAAATTTCATTTCACCTTTATTTAACTCGGTAGGCCAGTTGAGAACAAGTTCTCATTTACAACTGCGTCCTGGCCAAGATAAAGCAAAGCAGTGCGACAAAAACAACAACACAGAGTTACACATGGAATAAACAAACGTACAGTCAATAACACAATAGGAAAATCTATATACAGTGTGTGCAAATGAGGTAAGATTAGGGAGGTAAGGCAATAAATAGGCCGCAGTGGTGAAGTAATTACAATTTAGCAATTAAACACTGGTGATAGATGTGCAGAAGCAATATGGGGATGAGGTAGTTGGATGTGCTATTTACAGATGGGCTATGTACAGGTGCAGTGATCTGTGAGCTGCTCTGACAGCTGATGCTTAAAGTTAGTGAGGGAGATATGAGTTTCCAGCTTCAGTGATTTTTGCAATGTTCAATCAATTGAATTCTATTTTGCTAGTTGTAGGCTACTATCTGTATTTGTCTCAATATATTTAATGATGTGTAGCATAACGTATGCAATGATATGCCAAATCGGTGATTTAGTGCATTTTCATAAATGTAATTTGATAAGCGTTATAATAATAATTGCAAACCGTAGGTGGTAATATCTCTCTAGAAACTGATCCGTCGTCAGTATTGTTAAATAATTATAATGTTAAGGAAAGATTTGCATGGAGAAAGCTGATCTGAGAGCCTATCAGTATGGGAAACGCATGTTACATCTTCGGCAGTTGTAGGGAAGATGCCTTATTAAAACACTCTTAAGCCTAAATTCCATCGCTATCGGGAAACAGGGCCCTGTTCATTTTGGTCAACATTGGAGGACACTCCACAAATAGAGATTTGTAAAAGAGTTTAAAAAAAGTAACAGTTAAATCAAAATAAGAAAACCCATGTCCTGTTTAAGTGTTAAATGTTTCATGTGTGACGTTTTTATGATGATAATTTATAAATGTGTGGTGCAATAAACTGTAATACATTTTACCATTGAACCTTTTTTTAAATGATAAATTATTGTATAGATATTGTACATACAAAACACTACTATTTTGCAAGCAAACGATTCACTTTGTACTGTTGCTATACATTAAAATGTCAACTGATGGAAATACATTTGTCTGGATTCTTTAACAGCAACAATGTGTTTTTAATTAGCATAAATGAGTCATTGCCAGCATGTGTAGGCCTTGATTATATGTTACACTTGTAGCTTATGGATATGCATATTATTCTTTCAAATATTTCATACCAATAGAATAGACGCCTTGACGCTGACTTGGCCCTTCTGCCTCACAATGAAGCTAACAAGCAGTGGATATTCTACTGAAGCATTTTGTGTTTCATAATTCATGGCAACTCCACTTCATGTTCCCATTCTTACACTGGAGCCAATGTCTGATGCGATTATTGGGTAGCTGATTTGTCTGCCGGAGTAAGCAGCACTAGAACCAAACCAGCCCTGTAGCCTACTCTACTCATCATGCTTTGGCTGCATTAGCATGCAAATTGAATAGTGTTGTAAATTGGTATCGGTTTTGCCTGGAGTGGTTCTCTGAGCAGGGCTCCCACAGTCTGATGTCAGAGGTCGACACTGATCTCCTGGATATTGTCCAACTGTTGTCCATTAATCTGGGTAATTGCTAACATTGATTTGGCTATCTCCATTATTGATACCTTTAGAGCTCAGAAACCAGAGCTTGGAAAAGTAAATAACTTCTGGCCTGTCTTATTTTCTCCAAAAATTGTCCTGAGCATTTTATTGAGCTAAGATAAATCACTTGAGCAAATGAAAGAGGGATTGGATTCTCAGAATCTCTGAAAATCCATTAGTGGAAAATAGAAATAATTTAATACGAGCCACAAATGTGGCTATATTTGAACAAAGAAAATGTTTTGAATTAGAGATGGTACTTGACCACTTGTCCTACAGCCAGCACACAATTCTACAGTATGTAGGTACAGTAGAGGGGGCCTCAAGGGTACTTACCATAGGAGTAATGAATTATTCATACTAACCCTCTGGGGCTCTATGTAAAGGAGTGGGGGACAGGTACATTGCCTTTAAGATCCTATACTGTACCTGTCACATCCAGGCAGAGGGGGCTTTTTCAGTACTGACAGCCTGACTTGTCTGCCTGTCAGAGAGCCTCCACCCTTCACCCAGCAGCTAGCATTCAGCTCACCTTCCCAAGAAACACTGGGGAGCATCATTCTAGCTCACACTTTCTCGACACAGACAGACAGACAGACAGACAGACAGACAGACAGACAGACAGACAGACAGACAGATGGACAATCAGCCTACAGGAAGTCCTATTATTTGGCATATGGCTAGAAACCAACTGGATTTATTCACACTACAGTAGAGCTACAAGAAACACACTGTGGCACTTTAATCACAACACAAAAACCATACAATCTGAGAGTGCATTTCCCCTGCTTGATGGGAACATAAGTAAGCCTACTTGATTCTAACTAGTCACAATATGGCTGCTTCAATAGTCCAGATCTCGTCTTCCTCCATAGCCTTTGCTGCATTATGTTTGAGCCAGGCAAAGCAAGACCTTAATAGCTATGAACTGAATACTTCAGTTCATAGCTATTACTGTGCAATGAATACAAAATGGGAAAGACCTTGGAGTCTCTTTGGACCCTGAGCAACAGAACAGTCTATGTAAAGTGTAGCCGTTCACTACGCACAAATAGAAATCATACTAGTATCTACTATTTATCACTCAATATCTCACCTCACTTTTTCTCACGCGCATAATAATTTATGCAGGTGCACATTTACAAACACACATTCTGTCATAATGTAGTTAAAAATGATTGTTTATGAAAAAAAGCGCTAAGTATAGCCATCATAGTCAGTGTTGTTGGATAGATGGATAGTCTAGACTGATAGACCTATAATGTTTGTTGCTCGTTGATCTCCAGTCTGGTGCCCAGACTACCTCTTCAAAATGTACAAACTGGTCATATCTCATGTTAAGAACAAGGTGATTACTTGTAAGTCAACCTAACCTTTTTTTCACAAGTCATATCTGCATAAGATTCCTGCACCCTAGTGAATAACTCATTTTCATGCCACTAGATGGTAGGCAACAATCAGATGGCAACAATCATTTAGTTCTTAGGCTGGGAGGTGTAAACTGCATTACAGGAAACTTTCATCAAGGCCCGAAAAGTGCTTTTTCATTGAAATGTCCATGTATCAGAGAGCACTTAAAAAAACTATTGATCCAACCTCAGTGAGAAAAAGCCCAAGGCTGGCCAAAACAACTCCCTCTTGAGTAGGGAAAATACTGCAGAGACCTGGATAGAGAGAAACTGTGCCCGTGGCCGGACCTATTCTATTCAAAAGTCACCATTAACTGTTAGACTAATGACTTACTGCAAAAGCATTTGTGTCAGTCTATTTGTCTTCCATTGTTTTATTCTAGTTAGCTATAGGGCTATTATTGGCAATGATATAAGAGAAGTCATCATTTTCTGTTTTACACTGTGGCATCTCTTATTGAGTAATAATTACATATTCCCTTAGCATCATATATATGGAGGTACACAGTGCCATTTTGCTGTATCCAGTGGCGATTTTAGCATGTAAATCCTGGTGGGGCAAATTCAAACTGTTTTTCTTAGATGCATGCCAGCAAAGACCTACACAACACAACACTAAACAATAAATGAATTGCACTATAATGGCGATAAGAGGTGCCCACAAACTGTTAGGGCCTACATAAAGCACAATGGAGTGAATCCTTACTACCAATACACCTGGCTATCAGCGGAGCCTTGTCTGGCAGCGAAAACAATTAATTCAGCTTCGTTTACTGCCTTTTTAAAAAACATAGCTGATATGGCTGACTTGCTTAAACAAATGTGGTTTCTACTAACAATTGAGATGTACAAAGAATGGCATAAGGGAACGATGAGCGGACAAGAGTCATTCCGTAATTTCGATAAAGACATTAATGAGCGAGTGACGACGGACGTAGTCAATATAACTATGTGTTCAGCAGTTTTGAAATGTACAGTGACAGAATACAGAACATGGGCTGCTATTACTGTATTTTCCCTGTAAATCAAGTCAGAACCATAGGATAAATAAAGGGGGCATATAAGCAGACAATGAAACCTCTTACAATATTAGATGATGACGTTTCTCAAAAACAGGTTATAGGCTACATGTGCAGCACCACTGAGTCAGAACAGTAACGTTAGGCGAAATTAAGAGGTGAAAATAGACCAAATTATTAGGGTGAAGCACACTGGCTATTAACAGCTTACTACACAACATAAACTTAGTATTACTTTCTTAGCTACAGTATACATATCTCCCTTGCATATTACATAATGTATGCAGCAGCATACAATACATTTTTGGACTCACATTGGCTTGTGATGTGCTCACTTAAACATGAAGATGGTGCGGCGGTTTTGTCATCAAACTTTGTCATCAAAGTCTGGCATTCTCTGGATTTATGGTGGGAACTAGGAAAAAAACACACACAGCCACTCCATTGAATAGCAGGCTACTGGCTGCTTTGCACTGCTTGCAGTTGGCCACTGATTCCTTCCACACGACTCATTGTTGAATTTGCGATTTCCAACTTGTTGTGTAATCTTTATGTCCAATGACCGATGAGCACCGATATGTTTTATCTATAATTTCTCTTCATTAAAAAGGATTTGCCAGTAGATTGTCGACTTGATTCATGATGATGACTGCTAGCTAAGACTTTGAAAGTAAGATATTGACATGATCTGTCCAATCAAAGCCACTGTACATATGACGTGATTTGACGTCATTTTATCTGTGGCCAATGACCTTGAGCCTTCTTGGAAGGGCACTTGTAATATAACTCTATGGCAGGACCCAAAGGGCTGAAATTTTGGATGTCTACACTTATTAAGGACATAAACTTTGCGATGAAGTAGTGTCCCCATGAGTGACAGAACACTGAGCCAATCACGGCGCAATGATCCTACTTTTTGCTGGCTCACCCCACTACCACAGAAAGCACTGAGCTAGGCTGAAACACCTGCATTTTGGAGCTGCCTTACTCAAGAAAACAAAAAAGAGACCAAGTGTGTATGAGGCTTTATTAACTCAGTGATATATATTGTTTGTTTTTTTACATTGTTTGCAAACTGATATGTGACACGTATTAATGCCAAAATAACATGCAAAACAGGCAAGCCCCAAAAAAATCGATATATTTATATATATTTAAAAACATTCGGAAAATGTGGGGCTCAAAACAGCCCCACCTGCCCTGAATGACGTGTCGCCACTGGCTGTATCAGGTATAATAGATGGCGCCGGAGGGTAGGGCTGCCGTCTTATTGGCTCTTAACCAACAGTGCTATTATGTTTGTTTTTTCGCATGGTTCGTAACCTGTTTTGTACATAATGTTGCTGCTACCGTCTTTTTGACCGAAAAGAGCTTCTGGACATCAGAACTGGGATTATTCACTTCAAATTGGACGAGGAGTTCTTCTTCAATGAGTCCGACGTAAGGGATATACTACGGACACCCGACCAGGCCCAGATCCCCGTGATTTGCTGGAAAAGGAAACGTAGGTTTTGCGGAAAGAGATCAGGATGCCATGTGAGGATCAGGCGACGAGTGGCTAATTTGCCCTTGCCTTCCGTTCTGCTAGCTAACATTCAATTGCTGGAAAATAAATGGGACGAACTGAAAGCTCGCATATTCTACAAACAGGATATTAAAAACTGTCATATCTTATGTTTCACCGAGTCAAGGCTGAATGACGACATTAAGAACATACAGCTGGCGGGTTATACACTTTATCGGCAGGACAAAACAGCCTCTGGTAAGACACGGGGTGGGGGCCTATGCAGATTTGTAAACAATAGCTGGTGCAAAATATCTAAGGAAGTCTCAAGGTTTTGCTCGCCCAAGGTAGAGTATCTCATGATAAGCTGTAGACCACACTATCTACCTAGAGAGTTTTCATCTGTATTTTTCATAGCTGTCTACATACCACCACAGACCGATGCTGGCAATAAAACCGCACACAATGAGCTGTATTCTGCCATTAGCAAACAGGAAAACGCTCATCCAGAGGCGACCAACTGGCAAGTGTCTTCACTGAAATTTTCAACCTCTCCCTGTCTGAGTCTGTAATACCATGTTTCAAGAAATACGTTTCAAGCAGACCCTGTGCCCAAGAACACTAAGGTAACCTGCCTAAATGACTACCGACTCATAACACTCATGTCTGTAGTCATGAAATGCTTTGAAAGGCTGGTCATGGCTCACATCAACACCATTATCCCAGAAACCCTAGACCCACTCCAATTTGCATACCGCACCAACAGATCCACAGATGATGCAATATCTATTGCACTCCATACTGCCCTTTCCCACCTGGACAAAAGGAACACCTATCTGAGAATTCTATTCATTGACTACAGCTCAGCGTTCAACACCATAGTGCCATTAAAGCTCATCACTAAGCGAAGGACCCTGGGACTAAACACCTTCCTCTGCAACTGGATCCTGGACTTCCTGACAGGCCACCCCCAGGTGGTAAGGGTAGGTAACAACACATTCACCACGCTGATCCTCAACACGGGGGCCCCTCAGGGGTGCGTGATCAGTCCCCTCCTGTACTCCCTGTTCACTCATGACTGCATGGCCAGGCACGACTCCAACACCATGATTAAGTTTGCTGGTGACACAACAGTGGTAGGCCTGATCACCGACAACGATGAGACAGCCTATAGGGAGGAGGTCAGAGACCTGACCGTGTGGTGCAAGGACAACAATCTCTCCCTCAACGTGATCAAGACAAAGGAGATGATTGTGGACTACAGGAAAAGGAGGACCGAGCACACCCCCATTCTCATCGACGGGGCTGTAATGGAGCAGGTTGAGAGCTTCTAGTTCCTTGGCGTCCACATCACCAACACCAACTAACATGGTCCAAGCACAGAAAGACAGTCGTGAAAAGGGCACAACAAAGCCTTTTCCCCCTCAGCACACTGAAAAGATTTGGCAAGGGTTCTCAGATCCTTAAAAGGTTTTACAGCTGCACCATCGAGAGCATACTGACTGGTTACATCAATGCCTGGTATGGCAACTGCTCGGCCTACGACCGCAAAGCACTACAGAGGGTAATGCTTTGTGGCCAAGCTTGGCCAAGCTTCCTGCCATCCAGGACCTCTATACCAGGCGGTTTCAGAGGAAGGCCCTAAAAATTGTCAAAGACTCCAGACACCCTAGTCATAGACTGTTTTCTCTGCTACTGCACGGCAAGCGGTACCAGAGCGCCAAGTCTAGGTCCAAAAGGCTTCTAAACAGCTTCTACCCCCAAACCATAAGACTCCTGAACAGCTAATCAAATATCTACCCAGACTATTTGCACCCCCCCCCCCCCCCCCCCTCCCATGCTGCTGATACTCTCTGTTATTTATGCATAGCCACTTTAATAACTACCTACATGTACATAATTACCACAATTACCTCGACACTGGTGCCCCCCGCACATTGACACATTGACTCTGTACCGGTACCCCCTGTATATAGGCCCATTATTGTTATTTACTGCTGCTCTTTAATTATTTGTTATTCTTATCTCTTAATTTTTCAGGGATTTTCTTAAAACTGCATTGTTGATTAAGGGTTTGTAAGTAAGCATTTCACTGTCAGGTTTACACCCGTTGTATTCGGCGCATGTGACAAATACAATTTGATTTGACATAAATTGAATATTGACAAAAAGTTTTTCACACATTTCATAATTGATTATGGAAAAGTCTGATGGCGCCATCACCTGGCCAAATGCATTATCACAGCCTCAGGGAATAAACAACTCGGAAAGGAACAGAAATACCCCCACAATGTGGCATGCTCCCTTTATTGTAACATTTCGATTAGGTGGTCTTCTTCAGGCTAGCAATCAAACATATGGGAGAATGCAGCTGTGTGTGGGTAGTTTTATTCCTTTCGTGTGACTTTCTTCCACTCTACACCTAGAAATGTGTTGGATGTGCAAACACTGTACTATAAAATCACTAGGCTATAAAATCATCAAGATTGGGAATGTAAACTTGTCTGTTTGCGTGTTGATATGAGTTGCTCTGGATACATGTCTGTCTATTTGTGAGTATGTGTGTGTAAATGCATGCCAGTGTCTGTGTGACAAAAAAAAGCGTCTGTCTCATCAGAGGGTTGCCTGAGGGTAGAATACAGCTGCTGAGCTGCACAGGGTCATACAGCCATAAGATTAAAGGTCACAAGCCCATGGTAGCACAGCCTCAGTCAGTTCTCTGACAATGCACAGTCCTCACCTCAACTCATTCCTCAACTCCCATTTGGTTTTCCTCTGTCTTCTCTCTACCTTCTCTCCCTCTCCCTCTCTCGTCTTTCTTTGTTCTTTCCTACCCTCTCCTTCTGCTTCCTCCTCACCACACACCACGCAGATAGATTGGGGTTGAAAGCTAAATCAGGGTTGGCTTCTTGTTTACCTAACATTCAACAGCTCAGTCTGAACTGAAAGCCCTCCCACTCTAACAACCCCTCCCTCCCAACACTTCAGCAGCAGAAATCACTTCAAGACTTGTTCCCTCCATTCCAGCCAATCACAGATGAGTGTGGGATTTATGGTTCCTGCTCTCAAAGGTAAAAAAAAAAAAATGGTGTGTGTGTGTGTGTGTGTGTGTGTGTGTGTTTTGCCTCATACATTCAAATAAATCAACAAACACCCACTCGGTTTGTGTCATTTACAGAAGAGAGATGGATAGTGTCTCTTTGGTCTCAACTAGTTCATGAATCACTCAAGCCACTTGTCAGTAACAAACTGGGTGCCAATTTATTTTCTTCCCACAAAAGGACGTCACATTAGTAAAGAGTCTCCATTTACAACTTCCTGTGGAATCTGGATTCTGCCTCAGGCTCTTCTAATTACAAATAATTATCTGATGAAAGTTCTCTCTCCCAGTCCAAAAAGAACAGCGCCGTGAAACACCAGAGGTACAACAACACGGATATTCAAACAGTTTCAACAACAATTCTGTCAGATTTTTGTTCACTTTTCCCAGTCTGCCACAAAACAGCTTTAAATTAATTGTCTACAATGAGCAGTGTATGTGAAAAATAATTCAAAACATACTTATGGTCTGAAATCCCTCATAATGTCTCTACTTAAATTGCCACCTTACAGTGAGGGAGATTTCCCATTAATTAAAAAGGGAGCTTGTATTTCTAATATTGCAACAACAACAAAAATTGTCACCCATTGCTATTCCAGTGCTAGCCTTATTAATGATTGTAACAACCCACTTCAAGAAAATAATTGGCTTTTGGAGCCAATCCCTGATGACCTTTCTGCCTCATTAAGACCTGAGTCGTGACATTACAGTCAGAACAAAGGAGCTTCGTCTTTACTCAGCTTTTATATATGAAGATAAAGCACAGATATAATAAAAAAGGTCTACATATTCATCATCACATTCTGATGTCCAATGCAGGACAAGGTTAGCATTCAACTCCACTTTATCTATCTTCAAAACTTGGGCGTGGGGGGTGGGGGGGAGAGAGAGCTTTCCAATCAAATCAAATCAAATGGTATTGGTCATATACACATGGTTAGCAGATGTTAATGTGAGTGTAGCGAAATGCTTGTGCTTCTAGTTCCGACAGGGCAGTAATATCTAACAAGTAATCTAACAAATTCACAACGACTACCTTATACATACAATGTAAGGGGATGGAATAAGAATATGTACATATAAATATATGGATGTACTATGGCCGTGCGGCATAGGCAAGATGCAATAGATGGTTTAAAATACAGTATATATATATATGAGATGAGTAATGTAGGATATGTAAACATTATTAAAGCTGCATTATTTAAAGTGGCTAGTGATACCTTTATTAAATCCATTTATTAAAGTGGCCAGTGATTTGAGTCTGTATGTTGGCAGCAGCCTCTCCAAGTTAGTGATGGCTGTTTAACAGTCTGAAGGCCTTGAGATAGAAGCTCTCGGTCCCAGCTTTGATGCACCTGTACTGACCTCGCCTTCTGGATGATAGCGGGGTGAACAGGCAGTGGCTCGGGGGTTGTTGTCCTTGATGATCTTTTTGGCCTTCCTGTGACATCGGGTGGTGTAGGTGTCCTGGAGGGCAAGTAGTTTGCCCCCAGTGATGCGTTGTGCAGACCACACTACCCTCTGGAGAGCCTTGTGGTTGAGGGCAGTGCAGTTGCCGTACCAGGCGGTGATACAGCCCAACAGGATGCTCTCAATTGTGCATCTGTAAAAGTTTGTGAGGGTTTTAGGTGACAAGCCAAATTTATTACGCCTCCCGAGGTTGAAGCGCTGTTGCACCTTCTTCATCACTCTGTCTGTGTGCGTGGACCATTTCAGTTTGTCTGTGATGTGTATGCCGAGGAACTTAAAACGTTCCTCGTTCTCCACTACTGTCCCATCGATGTGAATATACACAACTGTGACTATAATCGAAGAGAATTCTCTTGGGAGATAATGCGATCGGCATTTGATTGTAAGGAATTCTAGGTCAGGTGAACAAAAGGACTTGAGTTCCTGTATGTTGTTATGATTACACCATGAGTTGTTAATCATAAGGCATACACACCCACCCTTCTTCTTACCAGAGAGATGTTTGTTTCTGTCGGCACTACGCATGAAGAAACCTGGTGGCTGTACCGACTCTGACAACGTATCCCGAGTGAGCCATGTTTCCGTGAAACAGAGAATGTTACAATCTCTGTCTCTCTGGAATGCAACTCGTGCCCTAATTCCGTCCACCTTCTTGTCAAGAGACTGGACATTGGTGAGTAATATGCTCGGAAGCGGTGGATGGTGTGCTCGCCTTCTAAGTCTGACCAGGAGGCCGCTCTGTCTGCCACTCCTGCGGCGACGACGTTGTTTTGGGTCAGCCTCTGGGATTAGATCCATTGTCCAGGGTGGAGGTCCGAACAAAGGATCCGCTTCGGGAAAGTCGTATTCCTGGTCGTAATGTTGGTAAGTTGACGTCACACTTATATCCAATAGTTCTTCCCGACTGTATGTAATAACACTTAAGATTTTCTGGGTTAACAATGTAAGAAATAATACATTAAAAAAACGAATTACTGCAAAGTTTCCTAAGGACTTGAAGCGAGGCGACCATCTCTGTCGGCGCCATCTTACATCTGTAAAATGCAGCCACTGCTTGTTAGAGATGCGTATAAGTGTGTGTGTGTAGGAGGTGTATGTGCATTTGTATGTGTTTGTGGGTGTGTGCATGCATGAGTGGTGGGCATGTGCCTGTATACATTGTGCCAAAGTATGTGTGTGTACGAGGCATGTGTGTGAGAATGTTTTAGACTTGGGTGTGTGCATGCATGTGTCTGTGAGATAGTTGGCACACAACTTGAGAGTTTGTGGTCTTTCAAGTCGAGGTTGAATTTAGAGGGCTCCTCGTTGAAAAGCAGAATGAAAAGATATGCTGTTGAAATCAAATCCTGCTGTGTACTATTATTTATCCCTTTACTATTCTCTTATCCATTTCACCCAGCATTTAACACACACACACACACACACACACACACACACACACACACACACACACACACACACACCCCCCCCCCCCCCCCCCCCCGATCAAAAGAACAACAAACAAAGCTAACAACATAACCCCAAAAGCTGCTTGACACACATAGACATACTTGGCATTCATTTCACAAAAAAATATAAATGAGCTCTCCACAATGAATTTCAATAGAAAACTAGTACAAATAGACAAGATCCTGTAACCATGGAGAGGTAAATACCTGTCTATTTATGGAAAAATTGCCCTGATTAACTCCTTAGTCATATCTCAGTTTACTCACTTACCTATGGTGCTGCCTACTCCTGATGATTCATTTTTCAAATATGACGCTAAAATATTTAGCTTTATCTGGGATGCTAAACCAGACAAAATAATGCATGCCTATCTATATAATGAATATGACTTGGGTGGGTTGAGATTATTAAATATAAAAGCACTAAACCTCTCTCTAAAAGCTTCACTTATTCAAAAGTTTTACTTGAACCCTAAATAGTTCTCAAGTAGATTACTAAGAAAAGCTCATCCATTGTTTAAAAATTGTCTTTTTGCCATGGTGCAGATTGCCATGTCTTATTTTCAATTATTAAAATATATACTTTTTTCAAAGTATCTTTCTTTTTCAAACAAGCATTGCAGAACTGGCTACAATTTCAATTTCATCCCCCTGAAAAGATAGAACAGATATTACAACAAATATTATGCCTGGACTCAAATGTGCTGGTTGATAAAATACATGTATTTATGGGAAAGATGTTTGAAAAGGGTATTTTGTTCTTATATGATATTGTAAATTGGAATAATAGAGTCATGTCTTTCATGGAGTTATCAGAATTGTACGAGAAGATCTTCTCAATCCAAGAGTACAACCAATTGATTACAGCATTACCCCCAAAGTGGAGGAGGCAAGTGGCAGTGGGACGTGGTAGGGAACTGGTCTGTCTGCCCAATATAAAGGATCAAAACTTGCGGAGGAATAAAAATAGCACAAATAGGAAAGTATACCAGTTTCATTTGTGGACCAGGATGTTGACAACTGTGCCATACAGATTGCAAAATAGTTGGGAAGAGATTTTTGATGTACCGATTCCATGGTACATGGTGTATGGGTTGATTCGTATATAAAACGATTCAAGACTTCGTGCTTTTCAGCTAAAGTTATTATATAGACTTTTTGCCATCAACAAAATGGTCAATATTTGGAGCATAAAATCATCAAAGCTCTGCAGATTTTGTTGTGAGAATACAGAATCAATAGACCATTTATTTTGGTATTGCCCTCAGGTAGCCTGTTTCTGGTCTCAGGTTCAGGAATGGCTGAAAATGCATAACATTGATCTAAAATTGACCCTAGAAATACCTTGAAATAGTACTGATGGGAGATCTGGGGAGACCGGGTCAGTCAATTACTAATATACTAATACTCTTAGTAAAAGTATTTATCTTCAACTCACAATCTGTGGATTCTATTCGATTAGATAGATTGAAATTGTACGTTAAACATCACAGCATAGTTGAAAGATATACACTACCGTTCAAAATTTTGTGGTCACTTAGAAATGTCCTTGTTTTCCATGAAAACATACATGAAATTATTTGCAAAATGAATAGGAAATATAGTCAAGACGTTGACAAAGTTATGAATAATGATTTTTAATTGAAATAATAATTGTGTCCTTCAAACTTTGCTTTCGTCAAAGAATCCTCCATTTGCAGCAATTACAGCCTTGCAAACCTTTGGCATTCTAGTTGTCAATTTGTTGAGGTAATCTGAAGAGATATCCCCCCTTGCTTCCTGAAGCACCTCCCACAAGTTGGATTGGCTTGATGGACACTTCTACATACCATACGGTCAAGCTGCTCCCACAACAGCTCAATAGGGTTGAGATCCGGTGACTGTGCTGGCCACTCCATTATAGACAGAATACCAGCTGACTGCTTCTTCCCTAAATAGTTATTGCACAGTTTGGAGCTGTGCTTTGGGTCATTGTCCTGTTGTAGGAGAACATTGGCTCCAATTAATCGCCGTCCACAGGGTATGGCATGGCGTTGCAAAATGGAGTGATAGCCTTCCTTCTTCAAGATCCCTTTTACCCTGTACAAATCTCCCACTACACCAGCACCAAAGCACCCCCAGACCATCACATTGCCTCCACCATGATTGACAGACGGCGTCAAGCACTCCAGCATCTTTTCATTTTTTCTGCGTCTCATGAATGTTCTGCTTTGTGATCCAAACACCTCAAACTTAGATTTGTCTGTCCATAACACTTTTTTCCAATCTTCCTCTGTCCAGTGTCTGTGTTCTTTAGCCAATCTTAATCTTTTCTTTTATTGGCCAGTCTGAGATATGGCTTTTTCTTTGCAACTCTGCCTAGAAGGCCAGCATCCCGGAGTCACCTCTTCACTGTTGCATTGAGACTGATGATTTGCGGGTACTATTTAATGAAACTGCCAGTTGAGGACTTGTGAGGCATCTGTTTCTCAAACTAGACACTCTAATGTACTTGTCCTCTTGCTTAGTTGTGCACCGGGGCCTCCCACTCCTCTTTCTATTCTGGTTAGAGCCAGTTTGCGCTGTTCTGTGAAGGGAGCAGTACACAACATTGTACGATATCTTCAGTTTCTGATGCAAACCCTAGACCCACTCCAATTTGCATACCGCCCAAACAGATCCACAGATGATGCAATCTCTATTGCACTCCACACTGCCCTTTCCCACCTGGACAAAAGGAACACCTATGTGAGAATGCTGTTCATTGACTACAGCTCAGCGTTCAACACCATAGTGCCTTCAAAGCTCATCACTAAGCTAAGGACCCTGGGACTAAACACCTCCCTCTGCAACTGGATCCTGGACTTCCTGATGGGCCGCCCCCAGGTGGTGAGGGTAGGTAGCAGCACATCTGCCACGCTGATCCTCAAAACTGGAGCTCCCCAGGGGTGTGTGCTCAGACCCCTCCTGTACTCTCTGTTCACCCATGACTGCATGGCCAGGCATGACTCCAACACCATCATTAAGTTTGCAGACAACGCAACAGTGGTAGGCCTGATCAGCGACAACGACGAGACAGCCTATAGAGAGGAGGTCAGAGAACTGGCCGGGTGGTGCCAGAATAACAACCTATCCCTCAACGTAACCAAGACTAAGGAGATGATTGTGAACTACAGGAAAAGGAGGACCGAGCACGCCCCCATTCTCATCGACGGGGCTGTAGTGGAGCAGGTTGAGAGCTTCAAGTTCCTTGGTGTCCACATCAACAACAAACTAGAATGGTCCAAACACACCAAGACAGTCGTGAAGAGAGCACAACAAAGCCTAGGAAACTAAAAAGATTTGGCATGGGTCCTGAGATCCTCAAAAGGTTCTACAGCTGCAACATCGAGAGCATCCTGACTGGTTGCAATCACTGCCTGGTACGGCAATTGCTTGGCCTCTGACCGCAAGGCACTACAGAGGGTAGTGTGTGCGGCCCAGTACATCACTGGGGCTAAGCTGCCTGCCCTCCAGAACCTCTACACCAGGCAGAGTCAGAGGAAGGCCCTAATACTTGTCAAAGACCCCAGCCACCCCAGTCATAGACTGTTCTCTCTACTACCGCATGGCAAGTGGTACCGGAGTGCCAAGTCTAGGACAAAAAGGCTTCTCAACAGTTTTTACCCCCAAGCCATAAGACTTCTGAACAGGTAATCAAATGGCTACCCGGACTATTTGCATTGAGTGCCTCCCCACCCCCCCAAACCCTCTTTTTACGCTGCTGCTACTCTCTGTTTATCATACATTCATGTACATACTACCTCAATTGGACCGACCAACCAGTGCTCCCGCACATTGGCTAACTGGGCTGTCTGCATTGTGTCCCGCCACCCACCACCCGCTAACCACTCTTTTACGCTACTGCTACTCTCTGTTCATCATATATGCATAGTCACTTTAACCATATCTACATGTACATACTACCTCAATCAGCCTGACTAACCAGTGTCTGTATGTAGCCTCGCTACTTTATATAGCCTCTTTTTACTGTTGTATTATTTCTTTACTTACCTATTGTTCACCTAATACCTTTTTTGCACTATTGGTTAGAGCCTGTAAGTAAGCATTTCACTGTAAGGTCTACACCTGTTGTATTCGGCGCACGTGACGAATAAACTTGGATTTGATTTGATTTGATACTCAACCAGTCTATAGAAGGCCAGGTTTATTGCTTCTTTAATCAGGACAACAGTTTTCAGCTGTGCTAACATAATTGTAAAAGGGTTATCTAATGATCAAGTAGCCTTTTAAAATGATAAACTTATATTAGCTAACACAATGTGCCATTGGAACACAGGAGTGATTGTTACTGACAATGGGCCTCTGTACGCCTTTGTAGATATTCCATAAAACAAATCTGCCGTTTCCAGCTACAATAGTAATTTACAGCATGAACAATGTCTGCACTGTATTTCTGATCAATTTGATGTTATTTTAACGGACAAAAATGTGTTTTTCTTTCAAAAACAAGGACATTTCTAAGTGACCCCAAACCTTTGAACGGCAGTGTATGTTGCGTAGAAATCCAAAGAGGGTGGCCAGCAGAGGTAGATGGGATGGGCTGAGGGAAGTTGAGGGTTGGGATGTGGAATTGGAGACAAGTCGGAGTGGAGTTGCTGGGCGGGGGATAGAATGATGGTCAAAGATAAAAGTATAAAAAATAAAGTCAAAATAAAATATAATAAAACGTATGTTTGAATGACAGGGAGGGGCACTGTTTTACAGCTAATGCCGGTTTGCCTGATGCCGATGCCATGCAGGTGTTTGTACACATGTATATACACACACTCTAAATGAAATGCACACATACTCGGACACACATGTAAATAGTGCCAGACATGCACTCAAACATATACAATTGGCCTTCCTGTTATGATTTTAGTTGTCCTTGATGTCCTTTGTTTTTTGCATTGTTGTTTTCTGTTTTGTTTTGTCTTTTTTCTCTTTAGTTCAGTTTCTTGGTTGTTGGTGCATTGAGGGTTTTCTTGGGGGTGGGGAATGGAATTATTTATATTTTTTCTTTTTTTCTTGGGGGGGACTGTGGGAGAGGTCTCGGATGGTTGAGGGACAGCTCTTGGGGAACTGTGGTGGGATTTTGGAGGGTTCGGGTCCCCGTTTTTGGCCTTGTGGGAGATCTGTCGACATGCCCTTGAGCAGGGCGTTGACCCTGGATGCTTCTGTGTCCCTCTGGATGGGAGTTTGTTGGATGACTGGTGTGGTGTAGTTGTTGAGCGGCTTCACTGCAAGTACGTTGTATGTTTTAGATATTCAATAAAAAATATATAAAAATAAATAAATATTAGGAACACCTGCTCTTTCCATGACATAGACTGACCCGGTGAATCCAAGGTAACCTGTTAAATCCACTTGAATCAGTATAGATGAAGAGGAGAAGACAGGTTAAAGGATTTTTAAACCTTGAAACAATTAAGACATTGATTGTGTATGTGTGCCATTCAGAGGGCGAATGGGCAAGACAAAATAATTAAATGCCTTTGAACGGGGTATGGTAGTAGGTGCTAGGCGCACCAGTTTGAGTGTGTCTAGAACTGCAACACTGCTGGTGTTGCAGTTCTTCTCGTTTGTATCAAAAATGGTCCAACACCCAAAGGACATCCAGCCAACTTCACACAACTGTGGGAAGCATTGGAGTCAACATGGGCCATAATCCATGTGGAACACTTTCGACACCTTTTAAAGTCCATTCCCCAGCGAATTGAGGCTGTTCTGAGGGAAAAGGGGGGTGAAACGCAATATTAGGAATGTGTCCCTAATGTTTTGTACACTCAATGTAGGCCTACTGTACACTCAATGTAGGCCTACTGTACACTCAATGTAGGCCTATAAATATTTACATGGCTAAATGGACAAAGACTGTGTTTTCAAACTCCTTAAACTACAACAGATTTGGCCAACAGTCAATATACTGTAAACAAATAAAAGCTATATTTAATGCCTAGGCCTTAAATCACAGCTAAATGTAAGGAGGAGAAATGCCTTCCAGATGAGCTTTTTCACAGGCTGGAGAGGAATGCACATGCTGTCTGTATTGGTTTCCTGGGCTGAGACGATGACAGACCGGGCTGCAGCACGCCATCTAAAGACAGACTATAGCTGGAGTCAGAAAGAGAGGGAAGGATAGAGCGCAGAGAGAGAGGAAAGTTAAAAGAGACAGAGTTAGAGAGACCGTGAGAGAGAAACAGATAGAGGAATTTGCCATGGCACTTCCAACTGCTCTTTCACAGTGGAAAAAAAGGGAATTCTGTGCTTTTACTGCTATATGAGAGGAAGTCATGATTCACTGGGACATCAGCAGCCAAAATGCCTCTAACTATTTAACAGCCTAAGTAGTGAATGTTTTACTGCTGTGACATAGGCGGTGTTCGCCAGCTGTGGTGTGTCCATTCCCCAGTTACCCATACTACCCCATCAACCCCCCCAGTCCTACCACATCAACCCCCCAGGTCTACTCCATCAACCCCCCAGTCCTACCCCATCAAACCCCCAGTCCTACCCCTTCAACCCCTCCAGTCCTACCCCATCAACCCCTCCAGTCTTCCTCCCAGGATGAGGGCAAAGCTCAGGCTGAGAAGCAGCAAGAAGCCAACTATCCACATCAGTGGCCGCTGATTCCACCTACTCATTCAAGGGTTTTTCACTTCTGGCGCCGACAGAGATGGCCGCCTCGCTTCGCGTTCTTAGGAAACTATGCAGTATTTTTTTTTTTATGTGTTATTTCTTACATTGTTACCCCAGGTAATCTTACGTTTTATTACATACAGCCGGGAGGAACTATTGGATATAAGAGCAACGTCAACTCACCAACATTACGACCAGGAATACGACTTTCACGAAGCGGATCCTCTGTTTGGTCCATCACCCAGGACAATGGATCGGATCCCAGCCGGCGACCGAAAACAACGATGCCGTAGAAGGGGCAGACGGAGCGGTCTTCTGGCACATTGCGCACCGCTCCCGAGCAAACTACGCCAATGTCCAGTCTCTTGACAACAAGGTAGATGAAATCCGTGCAAGGGTAGCCTTCCAGAGAGACATCAGAGACTGTAACGTTCTTTGTTTCATGGAAACATGGCTCACTCGAGACACACTATCGGAGTCGGTATAGCCAGCTGGTTTCTTTACGTATCGCGCCGACAGAAACAAGCATCTTTCTGGTAAGAAGAAGGGTGGGGGTGTATGCCTTATGATTAACGAGACGTGATGTGATCATAACAACATACAGGAACTCAAGTCCTTCTGTTCACCTGACTTAGAATTCCTCACTATCAAATGCCGACCGCATTATCTACCTAGAGAATTCTCTTCGATTATAATCACAGCCGCATATATCCCCCCCAAGCAGACACATCGATGGCCCTGAACGAACTTCATTTGACTCTATGTAAACTGGAAACCACATATCCTGAGGCTGCATTTATTGTAGCTGGGGATTTTAACAAGGCTAATCTGAAAACAAGGCTCCCTAAATTCTATCAGCATATCGATTGCGCTACCAGGGCTGGCAAAACCCTATATCATTGTTATTCTAACTTCCGCGACGCAAATATAGGGCCTCCCCCGCCCTCCTTTCGGAAAAGCTAACCATGACCACGAAACAGGAAGCTCCCTGTTTAAGGTCTGTTCAACGCTGTTCCGACCAATCGGATTCCATGCTTCAAGATTGCTTCGATCACGTGGACTTGGATATGTTCCGCATTGCGGCGAACAACAACATTGACGAATACGCTGAGTCGGGTTTAATAGAAAATGCATCGGCGATGTCGTACCCACAGCGTCTATTAAAACATTCCCAAACCAGAAACCGTGGATTGATGGCAGCATTCGCACAAAACTGAAAGCGTGAACCACTGCTTTTAATCAGGGCAAGGTGACCGGAAACATGACCGAATACAAACAGTGTAGCTATTCCCTCCGCAAGGCAATCAAACAAGTTAAGCGTCAGTATAGAGTCAAAGTAGAGTCGCAATTCAACGGCTCAGACACGAGAGTTATGTGGCAGGGTCTACAGTCAATCACGGACTATAAAAGGAAAACCAGCCCCGTCAGACCAGGATGTCTTGCTCCCAGACAGACTAAACAACTTCTTTGCTCGCTTTGAGGACAATACAGTGCCACTGACAACGGCCCGCTACCAAAACCTGTGGGCTCTCCTTCACTGCAGCCGACGTGAGCAAAACATTTAAACGTGTCAACCCACGCAAGTCTGCAGGCCCAGAGGCATCCCCAGCCGCGTCCTCAGAGCATGCGCAGACCAGCTGGCTGGTGTGTTTACGGACATATTCAATCAATCCTTATCCCAGTCTGCTGTCCCCACATGCTTCAAGAGGGCCACCATTGTTCCTGTTCCCAAGAAAGCTAAGGTAACTGAGCTAAATGACTACCACCCCGTAGCACTCACTTCCGTCATCATGAAGTGCTTTGAGAGACTAGTCAAGGACCATATCACCTCCACCCTACCTGACACCTAGACCCACTCCAATTTGCTTACCGCCCCAATAGGTCCACAGACGACGCAATCGCAATCACACTGCACACTGCCCTAACCCATCTGGACAAGAGGAATACCTATGTGAGAATGCTGTTCATCGAATACAGCTCAGCATTTAACACCATGGTACCCTCCAAACTCGTCTTCAAGCTTGAGACCCTGGGTCTCGACCCCGCCCTGTGCAACTGGGTCCTGGACTTCCTGAAGGGCCGCCCCCAGGTGGTGAGGGTAGGTAACAACATCTCCACCCCGCTGACCCTCAACACTGGGGCCCCACAAGGGTGCGTTCTCAGCCCTCTCCTGTACTCCCTGTTCACCCACAACTGCGTGGCAATGCACGCCTCCAACTCAATCATCAAGTTTGCAGACGACACTACAGTGGTAGGCTTGATTACCAACAACGACGAGACGGCCTACAGGGAGGAGGTGAGGGCCCTCGGAGTGTGGTGTCAGGAAAATAACCTCACACTCAACGTCAACAAAACCAAGGAGATGATCGTGGACTTCAGGAAACAGCAGAGGGAGCACCCCCCATCCACATCGACGGGACAGTAGTGGCGAGGGTAGAAAGTTTTAAGTTCCTCGGCGTACACATCACGGACAAACTGAAATGGTCCAACCACACAGACAGTGTGGTGAAGAAGGCGCAGCAGCGCCTCTTCAACCTCAGGAGGCTGAAGAAATGTGGCTTGTCACCAAAAACACTCACAAACTTTTACAGATGCACAACCGAGAGCATCCTGTTGGGCTGTATCACCGCCTGGTACGGCAACTGCTCCGCCCATAACCGTAAGGCTCTCCAGAGGGTAGTGAGGTCTGCACAACGCATCACCGGGGCAAACTACCTGCCCTCCAGGACACCTACACCACCCGATGTCACGAAGGCCAAAAAGATCATCAAGGACAACAACCACCCGAGCCACTGCCTGTTCACCCCGCTATCATCCAGAAGGCGAGGTCAGTACAGGTGCATCAAAGCAGGGACCGAGAGACTGAAAAACAGCTTATATCTCAAGGCCTTCAGACTGCCATCACTTACATTGAGTGGCTGCTGCCAACATACTGACTCAACTTCAGCCACTTTAATAATGGAAAAATGTATGTAATAAATGTATCACTAGCTACATTAAACAATGCCACTTTATATAATGTTTACATACCCTACATTACTCATCTCATATGTATATACTGTACTCTATACCATCCACTGCATCTTGCCTATGCCGTTCTATACCATCACTCATTCATATATTTTTTTTATGTACATATTCTTATTCATTCCTTTACACTTGTGTGTATAAGGTAATTGTTGTGAAATCGTTAGGTTAGATTACTCGTTGGATATTACTGCATTGTCGGAACTAGAAGCACAAGCATTTCTCTACACTCGCATTAACATCTGCTAACCATGTGTATGTGACAAATATAATTTGATTTGAATGTTACTGATAGGGGTTTGGTTAGCGGGATGGGGGATGAGGGAAAGGGAGGAAATGGATGAAGGGAGAGAGGGGAATCGAGGCCAAAGCAGGGACGGGGGACATTAGGTATCAGGTTACGGGCCTGTTTCTCCAGCATCAAAAAATGAAAAATGTAAAGTCTTGTGTAGGAAGGTCTTATTTTAGCATAACAACAGGTCACACCAATGTTTTGGCTAGCATCTTAAAAGCGAATTTTACCTCAGTGCATCTGCATAAGGCCATTAACACACAAATGGCCCACAGTCTACCTTCCATTGTGTGCAGAATGACTGCTTCCCTCCAAAACCCTTTTAGGAGTGATCTGGGGTCACAATAGAAGTGAACCACTTCACAATGTGAAGTTATAGCCAATCATGATACACATTTCATTTTATAAACCGCAGGCATTCTAACTTTGAAGTTATTAATTAGCCAACATAATTTGTATAACAAAATAACAGATTTTCAAACTACGTTCAACTATACACCCCATTTTTCTCTTCTTCTCCCTCCTTCTGCCTTGCCCCCCCCCCCCCCCCCCCCAGTAGGGGGCACTAAGGAAGATAGAATTAACCAGTGAGAGAAGGGGTGTGGGGTTGAGCCTCAGCGAGGGAGGAGAGCCATATAAAAGTGCCAGAGCAAAAGTCGCGCTTTATCTGCCCCACTCACGGTAGGAGGAAACCCTCCTTCTCTCTCACACATTCACACTGGACAGGAGGAGAATATTAGCAGCAGCATCCAAAAGGAGAATGAATGAGACCCACAAAATGATAGCTTTCGCTTTGCTTTTCATCGCCACACTCCTTCACGGTAAGTAAAACCTCATACATCCAGGCGTTCCAAGCTGAAGTTGAAAGAAAGCATGGCCATCTGCAGAGATAGGGAGGGTCAAGCTAGAGACTCTTCAGAAGTATCTTTGCAGTCACTGTGCCTAGAGTATAGACTAGTCTTTACATGGCAGAATAGAAGCTATTGTCTGGAACATAAACACTGGAAACATGCCTGATAGTACAGGATTGGGAGCTTTAGCCTGCTATCTCCATCTGATCTATCACATTTCCTGCCAATGTGAAGAGACTTCACTTGAACTTTGAGCCATATGTCTTTGTTCTGATGGCAACACCAAACGGCATATAAACTAACATTACAACAATAGAAGTTATTTATGTTATACTTAATTGCATTAGACTTTTGTTGCCGTGGAGGATGACATATTGAGATAGTAATTTGTTTCATCTCAAACTCATGCCATGTTGATGGGATTTATTACAAATGATGTCAATGGTAGTGGAAGTATCAGATTCTATTTCTACGAGTAGAAGACAACTGGTTCAGCTATGGAAAGTACCTCGATCTGAGGAACACATGCATGTAGATTAATGTTGAAAAGGAATCATTATACAGTACCAGTCAAAAGTTTGGACACACCTACTCATTCAAGTTTTTTTTTATTTTTTTTATCATTTTCTACATTGTATAATAATAGTGAAGACATCAAAACTATGAAATAACAGATATGGAATAATGTCTTAACCAAAAAGGTGTTAAAAAAATCCAAATATATTTTAGATTTTAGATTCTTCAAAGTAGCCACCAATTTGCATTGACGATAACTTTGCACACACTTGGCATTCTCTCAACCAGTTTCACTTGGAATGCTTTTCCAACAGTCTTGAAGGATTTCCCACATATGCAGAGCACTTGTTGGCTGCTTTTCCTTCACTCTGTGGGCCCACTCATCCCAAACCATCTCAATTGGGTTGAGGTTGGGTGATTTTGGAGGCCAGGTCATCTGATGCAGCACTCCATCAATCTTCTTCTTGGTCAAATTGCCCTCACACAGCCCGGAGCTGTGTTGGGTCATTGTCCTGTTGAAAAACAAATGATAGTCCCACTAAGCGCAAACCAGATGGTATCGCTGCAGAATGCTGTGGTAGCCATAGGGCTATCTTCTGTATACCACCCCTACCTTGTCACAACACAACTGATTGGCTCAAACCCATTAAGAAGGAAAGAAATTCCACAAATTAACTTTTAACAAGGCACACCTGTTAATTGAAATGCATTCCAGGTGACTACCTCATGAAGCTGGTTGAGAGAATGCCAAGAGTGTGCAAAGCTGTCATCAAGGCAAAGGGTGGCTACTTCTTAAGATTCTCAAATATAAAATATATTTTGATTTGTTTAACACTTTTTTGGTTACTACACGATTCCATATGTGTTATTTCATAGTTTTGATGTCTCACTATTATTTTACAATGTAGAAAATAGTCAAAATAAAATAAAAACTTTTGACTGGTATTGTATCTTACAAAATCTTGAATCTTAAGAATGCGTGGACACTTATTTAATATAACTACCCATTCAATGAAAAGATGAACATCACAATGCCATGCCAAGCTAGCTGACATAAATTACTGGTACCAGAATGCCTTACAGTTGTTCCAAGCAGTGTGAGGGAGAATGCATGGGTGCAGGAGGTGGAAAAGCAACAGGAGAAGCAAGAGGAACAGTAGGGACAGAGAAACAGAGAGGGAGAAAGATGGCGAGAGTGAGAAAAGAAGGGAAAAGAACAAAGCAGTCTATAGTTTGTTTAAAGACCGAATTTCCTGAGAAGAGCCAAGTCTTTTTGCTTTCAAACAAATTCATATTTATACAATTTGTTTTATCGCTGGGTGCTACCATCAACTTTAGAGATGTGGAAGAGAGAGGGCTGTATTATGTTAGCACTACGCAGAATTACTGTAGTACGCTGGATTGAGTCAGAACTAAAAGACACTGGCATACAGTAGCTGTAGTAGGAGGAGCTTGTGAGAGATGGGGTTAGAGAAACGATTCAAAGAGGGAATCTACTAAGGTGTTTTGGAACCCCAGAACTTGATGCAATTGTAACTTTTTAATGTCACCTCTAAAAGTTCAACTAAACAAAACAGAGAATAGATGGATCTCATCTGCAATCTCTCCACCTTATTACAGCTTCACATGATGAGATTGTAAATGCCTGCTGGTCTGAGTTTGAATTTCAGTAAAACCACCTTGTTTTCTTAACTGAAGTCTCTAACATTTCTAGAGGTTGTGTTTGTAAACACACTACAAAGGATTTAAGCCATATGCTTTTCCTTGGTTTAAGGAGGCTTACTAGTTTCAGAGAGAACTTGACCTGACCTCAGGGCCTGTAATTATGTGAATCATAGATATTGTTTTAGCAACATCTACTGAACACAAATGGCCTACGGCTGAAATGGCCTACGGCTGAAAACCCAGCACCCAATCTGAGCCAGGGGTTGCTTGTAAATACCTACTCAGGTATACCCACATTTATTTTACCTTTATTTAACTAGGCAAGTCAGTTAAGAACAAATTCTTATTTACAATGGGTGGGTTTAACTGCCTTGTTCAGGGGCAGAATGACAGGTTTTTACCTTGTCAGCTCGGGGATTCGATCTAGCAACCTTTCGGTTACTAGCCCAACGGTCTAGGCTACCTGCCGCCCCGTAGCAGAATTAAGCAGATTTGTTTTTATCTCAGAGACAACACATGGACTTGTGATAATAATGTTGGGCTATTCTAGATGAGAAGTAGGCTGCTTTTCCACCCAGTTCTGCTGAGCTAATAAGAGTTGAAAAAGAAAAACATTTGACCAAAAGAAATGAATCATTCTAAATGTAAAAGCATTCTGTTTTTTGTTAAGGGCAAGCCCATCTTTCCATTTGAGTGTCCTGATGTTGTTTAGTCCAGTCTGGACATGACTGTTATTCAATATCACCTCCAGAGGCATGTTAGTAATTAGTCTGCAGGAGATATGAGATCTCCTTGTGATTCTCTTATGACTGAATCTATGTCCAAACCTTTTCTTATTTACTCTGTCTAGACAGGAACATTTAACATTTAAGATAATGTATACAGCAGTGAAACTGTAACGGACAATCGGTGGAGTGAAATACATACACAAGTAGAAACAGATGTTGTGTGTACTGAATCATGACTGAAGTCCCCAGCACTTAGCTGTCATAACCTCAGGGTGGGGCAGCCATGGGTGCAGCATTAGGGCCTGATTGAAAACATGAGATCCTCCATCCTATTTCTGGGTTTAATGCCAGGGAAAAGATGTCTGGGTTGGTTCTGGGACAGACACAGAGATCAAGTTGGCAAGTCAGGATTCTGCTGTTTCAGAGGCAAGAGCTGCAATGCTGTGTTTATACCCCGAGGGACTGAGGTCCAATGTCACATTCCTCAGCCACTAAAAGCAGCACTTTCAGACTCAAATTCCTTAGGTCCACTAGGAGAGATGTACTATAGTGTCATACACAAGAGAAACCTGAAGAGTGACTAGAATTGCAGGTAGAGTGAGGTTTTATTCAGCATCGTTCCACCTCTAAAAGCACAAGAAAAAGGATAGATGGACAGAGGAACTCTGCCTAGAAGGCCAGCATCCTGGAGTCGTCTCTTCACTGTTGACGTTGAGACTGGTGTTTTGCGGGTACTATTTAATAAAGCTGCCAGTTGAAGACTTGTGAGGCGTCTGTTTCTCAAACTTGACACTCTAATGTACTTGTCCTCTTGCTCAGATGTGCACCGGGGCCTCCCACTCCTCTTTCTATTCTGGTTAGAGCCAGTTTGCGCTGTTCTGTGAAGGGAGTAGTACACAGCGTTGTACGTGATCTTCAGTTTCTTGGCAATTCCCCGCATGGAATAGCCTTCATTTCTCAGAACAAGAATAGACTGATGAGCTTCATAAGAAAGTTCTTTGTTTCTGGCTATTTTGAGCCTGTAATCGAACCCACAAATGCTGATGCTCCAAATACTCAACCAGTCTAAAGGCCAGTTTTATTGCTTCTTTAATCAGGACAACAATTTTTAGCTGTGCTAACATAATTGAAAAAGCGGTTTCTGATAAAATGATAAACTTGGATTAGCTAACACAATGTGCCATTGGAACACAGGAGTGATGGTTGCTGATAATGGGCCTCTGTACGCCTATGTAGATATTCCATTAAAAATCAGCCGTTTCCAGCTACAATAGTCATTTACAACATTAACAATGTCTACACTGTATTTCTGATCATTTTGATGTTGTTTTAATGGACAAAATATTTGCTTCTCTTTCAAAGACAAGGACATTTCTAAGTGACCCCAAACTTTTGAGTGGTAGTGTATATACATATTAGGAACACCTGCTCTTTCCATGACAGTAGACTGACTAGGTGAATCCAGGTAAAAGCTATGATCCCTTATTGATGTCACTTGTTAAATCCACTTTAATCAGTGTAGATGAAGGGGAGGAGACAGGTTAAAGAAGGAATTTTAAGCCTTGAGACATGGATTGTGTATGTGTGCCATTCAGAGGGTCAATGTGCAAGATGAAAGATTTAAGTGCCTTTGAACGGAGTATGGTAGTAGGTGTCAGACGACACCTTGTAAAGTCCAAGCCCGACAAATTGAGGCTGTTCTGATAGCAAAAGGGGGTGCAACAGAATATTAGGAAGGTGTTCTCAGTGTTAATACAGTGCCTTCATAAAGTATTCACACCCCTTGGACTTTTTACACATTTTGTTGTGTTACAAGGTGGGATTAAAATTGATTTAATTGTCATTTTTTTGTCAATGATCTACACAAAATACTCTGTCAAAAGGGAATACAAATTCTAACAATTGTAAAAAAAAATATAATAATAATAATTAAAAAAAATAACAAATATACTGTATCTTGATTAGATAAGTATTCAACCCCTTGAGTCAAGACCTTTGGCAGCGATAACAGCTGCGATTATAGCACATTATACTTTTTTTTATTCTTCAAGCTCTGTCAAGTTGGTTGTTGATTATTGCTAGACAGTCATTTTCAAGTCTTGCCATAGATTTTCAAGACGATTTAAGACACAACTCTAGCTAGGCCACTCAGGAACATTCAATGACATCTTGGTAAGCAACTCCAGAGTATATTTGGCCTTGTGTTTTAGGTTAATGTACTGCTGAAAGGTGAATTTGTCTCCCAGTTTCTGTTGGAAAGAAGACTGAACCAGGTTTTCCTCTAGGATTTTGCCTGTACTTAGCTCTATTCCATTTATTTTTATCCTAACAAATTCTAGTCCATGCCGATGACAAGCATACTCATAACATGATGCAGCCACCACCATGCTTGAAAATATGAAGAGTGGTACTCAGTGATGTGTTGGATTTGTCCCAAACATAATACTGTATATTCAGGACATAAAATTAATTTCTTTGTCACATTTTTTGCAGTTTTACTTTAGAGCCTTGTTGGAAACAGGATACATGTTTTGGAATAATTCTTATTCTGTACAGACTTCCTTCTTCTCACTCTGTCATTTACGTTAGTATTGTGGAGTAACTACAGTGTTGTTGATCCATCCTCAGTTTTTTCCTATCACAGCCATTCAACTCTGTAACGGTTTTAAAGTCACCATTGGCCTCATGGTGAAATCCCTGAGCGGTTTTCTTCCTCTCCAGCAAACTGAGTTAGAAAGGACACCTGTGTCTTTGTAGTGACTGGGTGTATCGATACACCATCCAAAGTGTAATTAATAACTTCACCATGCTCAAAGGGATATTCAAAGTCTGCTTCTTTTTTTTAACCATCTACCAATAGGCGCCCTTCTTTGCGAGGCATTGGAAAACCTCCCTGGTCTTTGTGGTTGAATCTGTGTTTGACATTCACTGCTTGACTGATGGACCTATATAGATCATTGTATGTGTGGGGTACAGAGATGAGTTAGTCAGAAAAAAACAATGTTAAACACTATTGCTGCACAGAGTGAGTCCATGCAAATTATTATATGACTTGTTAAGCAAATTTGTACTCCTGAACTTATTTAGGCTTGTCAAAACAAAGGGTTTGAGTACGTATTGACTCGAGACATTTCAGTTTTTCATTTTTAATGAATATGAACAAATTTCTAAAAACATACTTCCACTTTGACAATATGGGGTATTGTGTGTAGGCTAGTGACACAAAATCGAAATGTTAGCAATTTTAAATTCAGGCTGTAACACAACAAAATTTGGAAAAAGTTAAGGGGTGTAAATACTTTATAAAGGCTCTGTATATATTTTTTTACTAAGTCCCTTAAACGAGACCCTAAGTCATTCAAACGAGATCATTCGTAGTCTCTTCTTTTCTTTGCCTTGGGCTTCAGGGCATCCATTAGTAAACACAATTAAATTGCCACAAAATTGCAGGAAAAACCAAACACAAGTGACACCTGTATTAACAGTTGCTAGCCTACGTATACCAGTGTGAGAACCTCCCTCAGTACTGTTGACTCACCTGTTTACACGGCACGCTGACTGTTTGACACTTGGGGCACCTGCTTATCATACGGATTTAGCCAATCCAATCAATGCAACACACTGCAACAACTGACTGTAAATGTTAAATTCCATAAGCAAACACGGTGGAAAGACAGTCGGAAATGTCCAACCTAGTGATACAGTAGCCTATAGAAAACCCTGCCAATTATTCTACACACTTTTATTTTAGAATGGCTATGACCTGTTCTTGTTTGGACAAGACTTATGTGGCTTTAACCAGAAAACAACAATGTGTTACTGTATGGGGAAATGACAGGGAGGGAGGGAGGAGAGAGTTGTAATGAGATCTACAGAATTATCATAATGCCTAGTGGGTGAGGTAATGAAGTTGTGTGAGAGGAGTGGAAAGGGAAAGGAGGGGGCCATTAGTATCTCAGTAAACATGTTCAATCTCAGGAAAAAGGGAGTCAGATGCATTGCTTATTAGTGTTTTTTTTATACCAGTACGATCTATGTCCAGTTTAGTCTATTAAACATATACCGCCCAGCATGGTATGCACTGTATTAGCACTGTCCGTAGTAGCTGACAATAGTAGCATTCAATAGTACAAACTATTAAGTCTGAACCTGATTCAACCCACAACAATAACTTACTTGAAAATTAAAATTGGCACATCACGTATAACAGGCTTTCACCTCAGAGGGCCTGATGGGTAGAAGCAGTAAAAAAATTAAAATTTGGGAAAAAAGTATTAATTCGACATCACTGTGAGCCAACAATTTCAGTAAAGCAGTAGTATATTCCAGATGTTTAACAGGCTAGCTAGATGGAAACTTAATTCACCTAGATGATTTGATATTGTGTATTCCACTGACTAATGAGTCTGAAACTGGCACTGGTGTCATCTAGGGAAGCACAGCTCTCCTATTACTTCTTCATGGCATGTGAGAGCTGGGACTGAGATGGAGTCACTATCAAATCCCATTAGTCTAAAAGACATGGCCATCCCCAAGTAAGGGTATCAGTGATATATCAAGACCCTCATTCAAAAGGCCCCACTTACAGGCACAGACGGGCACAAGGGACTTATATTTCACATTATATTTCACTTTAAAACTTGCCATGGCGTTTATATGCCCATGGTTTCACCCTGTTGGAGGATAATGGGTGTTACACACTGGAGAGATATCCTTACCCTCTTTTAGCAGTGAGTGGCACCTCTCTTATAGCATAACGCCTGGCAAAGAAGACTTTAGACATACCATCTTTGATGGTTGGTTTATTGAAATATCAAATGCTTCAAGGGTTTAGAAATTATAAGTTCGTTTTCGAGAGTGTTAAAGCGGTGCAGGTGTTATGAAACAAATATAAAAACAACATGCAACAATTTCAATTTTTTTACTGAGTTATAGTTCATATGAGGAAATAAGTTAATTGAAATATATTCATTAGGCAGTAATCTATGGATTTCACACGACTGGGAATACAGATATGAATCTGTTGGTCAAAGATATCTTTAAAAAAATGGGGCTCACAATGGGAAACAGAATCTCATCACTGTATTTTTATGCATTCAAATTGCCATCAATAAAATGCAATTGCATTTGTTGTCAGTAGCTTATGCCTGCCCATACCATAAGCCCGTCGCCATCATGGGACACTCTGTTCACATTGTTGAACATCAGCAAACCGCTCGCCCACACGACACCATGCACATGGTTTGCAGTTCTGAGGCTGGTTGGAGACACTGCCAAATTCTCTAAAACGATGTTAGAGGTGGCTTATGGTAGAGAAATGCACATTCAATTCTCTGGCAACAGCTCTGGTGGACATTCCTGCAGTCAGTATGCCAATTGCACTCTCTCAAAACATTGTGTTGTGTGACAAAACTGCACATTTTAGAGTGGCCTTTTATTGTGGCCAGCACAATGCAAACCTGTGTAACGATCATGCTGTTTAATCAGCTTCTTGATATGCCACACCTGTCAGGTGGATGGATTATCTTGGCAAAGGAGAAATGCTCGCTAACAGGGATGTGAATGAAACATTTCTGGGATCATTTATTTCAGCTCATGAAACATGGGACAAACACGTCACATGTTGCGTTTATGTTTTTGTTCAGTGTATATTAATCCACATAAGTAGTTATGTAGTTTTGAAGAAGAAAGAAACGTATTTGTCTGTCCAGCTACATAGCTAACTGGGTATGAGGACATGAATGCACATACTAAGACTTTAAAGAGTGTAATAATATAACTTCCATTTCCAGTAAATGACACAGAGGCCTATGTATTAAAGTCAGTGTACTTGCTACATAGCTCTGATAATGTCTGTCATTAGACCAGAGAGAAATTTCCCTGGGAGGCTCGTACCTACCATCCCAGCGGGAGTGTGTCTGGGGTCAGGCTCCCTGGCTGGTGGCGACAAGAGAACGTTTATTTGCACTGGGGCCGTGTTCCCACGCATCCGGGACATCTACTTGAAACAGTTACTGAGGAAGTCCCGCAGCATTATCAAGGACCCCACTCGAGCTGTTCACTCCCTTACCAATCGGACAGACGGTATCGGAGCATGGTCTGCAACAGTTTCTATCTAAAAGCCATCAGACTGTTGTACACTTGAACTGGACTGATGACCTGCACTGACTCTCCGTCCCTTAGCACACATGCATGCACACACACATGCACACACACACACACACACATCACAATTGCTGCTACCACTCTTATTTACTATTGCTAATACTGCACAATTTAAACACTTGGCCCACAATCCCCCCTTTTCTGATACATGTGTAAACATTGTACTATAAATTGTGCCTTCCTGTATTATACTGATGCTAAAATGTTTATTCTATTCTACGGAGTCATTTACTTTGTTGGTATTCTTGTATTTTATTATTGTTGAGAACGAGCCTGCAAGTAAGTATTTCATTGGATGGTGTCTACCATGTTTATCCTGTACATGAGACTAATAAGACTAGAAACTTGAACTTGGAACAGGCTGAGCTGAAGACTTATCCCACAGTTAGGCTATTAATTACAGGCCCTTCTTTAGTGCTGCATGGGGCCTAATTGATTTCAGGTCAGGCCCTGGGTGGAGTCTATTAGAGATGGGCTCCATTGGCTTAGCACAAACACCTCATTCAAGATTACATTCATAGCCCATGAGTCCCCCCCCCCCCTTGGGATCACTACTAATACCAGAATATATTGGTGTGGCAGGAAGTCCAGGTGCTAAATCAAGTCTGTTTGCACACATGCTGTAGAATTAATGTGGTGATATAAGCCAGGATAGGTCTGGGCTCAGTTGATCATAGCTTGGAAAAACAATGTCATGTAAAAGTCAATACAAATGACCATGTAGCTTGGTGTAAATTAGAATAGCAACCCTCAAGCTAAGTGACACAGAAGACTCTACTCTTTCAGGATTGGACATCATTGTTGTGACAAAGTTGTCATAGTAGCTACAGTACATGTTGGGATGCAAGTGTTATAGTATAAGTTATCCAAATGTTGTTCTCTTCCAGGTCGCGTAGTTGCAGAATATGAGGTTGTTACTGGGCCCACACGGCCAGTGAATGATGCTGGAGTCATTCGTGGGGACGACATTGATACTACACAACTGTCAGATGAAGGTAAGAAACTTATCCATTAGCACATTATCTCCACAGAGCCACTATGGGTGTTGCTGTATTTATATGCCGTCCTATAGGCTCATCCCATAATTTTTTTGTCAACAATGAATTAAATACAATTGGACATAGGCCTAACCCTAATCCTTTTTTTCAGAAGCAGATACACCCTTTGTCCAGACCATTGTATTCCCCAGTATTCCTGGGCTGGACCTCTCATACATCTCAGACATTTTAGATGACACCACAGCGGCTCCAGTCACCGAGGTGGTAGAGGAGACCATGAGGGAGGCCACAGAGAAGGCTGGTGAAGCAGCAACCACAGACGACGACCAGGAGACCCAGGCTCCCCAGCAGATTCTGACCTACCAGTCAAGTGACATTGTGCTCATCCCAGAGGTGATCCTAGAGTGCAGTGACAATACCATCCAAATTGGGCTTCCCGAGTGGCGCAGCGGTCTAAGGCACTGCATCGCAGTGCTAGAGGCGTGACTACAGTCCCGGGTTCAATACTGGGCTGTGTCGCTGCTGGCCGCGACCGGGAGACCCATGACGCGGCGCACAATTGGCCCAGTGTTGTCTGGGTTAGGGGAGGGTTTGGCCGGCCGCGATGTCCTTGTCCCATTGCGCTCTAGTGGCTCCTTGTGGTGGACCAGGCGCATGCACGCTGACTTCAGTCACCAGTTGTTACGGTGTTTCCTCTGACACATTCGTGTGGCTAGCTTCTGGGTTAAGCATGCACTGTGTTGCAGCGATGGGACAAGACTAACTACCAATTGAATATCACAAAATTGGGGAGAAAAATGGGTAAAAAGTACAAAAACAATTATCATATTATTTGTATTTTTTATACCATCCAAACCACCCAATCCAAGTTCAGTCTAACTGAGGTGGTCTGGTCTCTCCACAGGCTGGTGTGATGTGTGTTGATAAAGAAGCAGCCCAGGACAGAGATGCAGTGAGTCTGAAACTAAAGGCCTCGTCCAGCTGTGTAAGTACTGTCCACGCCACAGGTATGCACGCACACACGCACATGTATGGACACACCTCACCAAAGGAAAATCCCCTGCATTCCTGGTCTGACATTAAGGAAACCCTCTTCGCAGCAGTGTCCACCTCAGTTGAAACTGTATCCAGAGGGTAGTCTCAAGGTGGAAAATGTGAGCGGAAGCTAAGATGGTTAGAGTAAGAAGTTACAGATGACTGGGTCTTGAAGCAAAATCATAACAGGAAAAAGGATAAGGAGTTTGTTTACAGAGATGCCACTTTCAATTTGCCCCTTTTCAGACCATTGCACATGAGCTAAGAAGGAAATTCCTCTTCATTAATCAGCAGTGATTAATATGTCTCCAGTGGGCAGTTTTCGAGGAGGCAAGTGGCACACCAGCCCTTCTCCCTAGTTTTGCCTGCCAGGTGAGGAGGGGGAGTCAAAATTGTTTGTTACAACTCAAGGTATGCCTTCAGGAGAGAGGTCCAGAGAGGGCGAGAAGAACGTGTTGAAAGGTTTGGCGTGAAGGGTGGCTGGGCGGTGGTGGGGCTGCTGCTGTAGCGTATGTATCAAAGTGATTCCTTAGCGTCTTAGGGGCAGTGCCGGCTGGGCTAACAGGGATTCCGCTCCGTGAAGGTCGGGCCATGTAAGGGAAGGGATGTCTGGCATTTCTCAGCTGTGTCTGTCTGCCTGCCGTCTGGAGCTCCAGCTCCTCTGATCTGTCAAGATTAAATTGTATTAAATGGTTCCCTGGAATAATGGGGGATAGACTCCTCTAAGAGGCCTATGTAACAGTATTGAATGGGACCGAGCTCCCCCCACTCTTTCTCCATTTAGGCTTGCATTGGAAAGCCCCTGCAGCATGGCATGTAATCAGTGACACGCGCACTCTTACACCAGACTAAGCTTTATGACTTGATTGGCTTCATCCGGGTTAGACACCACATTTCCTTTGAAGTGGGGGATCTTAATGACACATCCATGTATGTTTCCAATCATATGAGGATCATATTTAGATATATAAAAAAAATGTTTTCAATTAAAAACAAATTACTAATGAATACTGATACAATTCTGAGGTAAATGGTGCACTACACAGTATAGCTGCATCAGGGGCTGGAGGCAAAACATGTTTTACCTTGAGCTAACAGCAACTACTCAAACTTCTAATAGAACATTCCTGAATGATAGCCTACTTTATGTTATCAAATACATAATGTCATCCAATGACCCCTCACCCTTCAATTCTAACCCCTTACAGAGAGTACTTGAAAATAAGTTGATTTAGGGAAAAGATTAGTGTTTGTGTGCTGTACATGCATTATATTCTACATGTTCTGAGTGCCATAGCAGATGCGGCCTTGAGAGCAGTCTAGTTTCCTTGGCACAGAGCCCGTGAGCTTTGTAATGAGGCCAGCTGTCCACTCTGGGGCTGGGATCAAGGGTTTGATCAGAGCTGTCTGTGGGGGCTGGTGGCTCTATTTGGATCATGTTACATAGGGTGGAGTATAATTGCACAAGGTTTTGGTATCATTTTTTGTCTTATGTGAAAGAGGGAAATATGGGATGAGGTAGGTTCCTTTCAGGGTATACATTTCTAAAGAGCCATAGTTGTGAATGTGTATGCACAATAATGTACTGTATGTGAGCACACTTCGGGAAGACAATTCACACTTCAGTTATCTAAATGACAAGGACTAACGAGAAGTTCTGTAGCCAAGTGCAAACACTGTTTATTAATCCAACTAGTCTTTCCACAGGAGGAGACCAGGTCTAAAATTGAAAGTGTTCTGGAGCACCTGTGTGGGGTCGACTGTAAACTGGAGGTCTTTCAGGAGGACAACTCTAATGAAATCCTGATCTTTGGCCAATACATAGAAGGTCAGTCTCCTCCTATGCTTTTTATGTGGGACAACTCCGATAGTCTGTTGTTGAAAAAATATTAACCAAATCATATTTTCTCTTCTTACAGCTGATGCTCAAGGAATGGCAGAGAAGTTCAACAATGACAATATAAAAGACAAGGTAGAGTCTCACTTCTCTTCATTTCTAATTAAAATACCAGGAAAACAACACATTATTCCAATTCCACATATGAAGTTCACATAATTCACACCACGTACACTTCCATGCCTGAATCATGAGAAAGACATTACGTTCAGTGGCCACTGCAGTCACACCTACAATAAAGGGCTTTAATTTGTGCACAGTGGTAAGTGAGGAAAAGTCACAGTGCTGATTTGGCTCCTGATCTAACCACAGTGAAATAAACAAGGAGACACGCCTCCACCACAGACATGATTCCTCACTCACGGCTCCAAGCTGCCGGGAAGATGCTGCATGACAAACAGAAGAAAAAAAAAAGAAAAAAAAAAAAATCAGCTGGAATTCCTTTTTTTCCCGGTGGACATGGTGTTGAGTGTTCCCAGCGGGAATGAGGAATGGGTGACGCCTTCTCATGCTCCCTCCAACCATGTTGTCCCTTTGACATTAGACACTCTGTGCTCCATCTCTACACCCCTTGCAACATTAAAAACAGTTAAGTGAGCTGCACCCAGCCACACTTTTCTCATTATGTTGGTCAGTCAGTTCAATGGCACCTTTGTGTTCAGACTGGAGGGTTGGGAGATTATGCCCTTTCTCCACTCAGTCAGTTATCTCTATACTGTATAGCCTTACGATAGCCCTGGGTACATAAAGCCTATAGTCATCCTCTACAGCAGGGATGGGCAACTTTGATAGGGGCCACAAAAAAAACATAACTCATTATGTGGGTCTGCGTTTGTAGTTTTACAGCTATTTTACTGCAGTTCTACACACTTTACCATACGGTGAAGACAAATGTTTCCAGTTTTTAATAATAACTGATGATCAAAATGGGCAGTACCCTGGTTAGTAATTCAACCATGCTTACAAGTTTAGATAGCTGGCTGCTAAACTAATTTACCAATCTAAAATAAAATTGCTAACATAGGCTAATTGAGTTTGCTTTATTTTAATTTCACCTTTATTTAAGCAGGTAGGCCAGTTGAGAACAAGTTCTCATTTACAACTGCGACCTGGCCAAGATAAAGCAAAGCAGTGCGACAAAAACAACACAGCTACACAACCAAATTCTAAAATTGCACCTTGTATATTCTATTATTCTAACTCTCAACAGGAAGTTGAGACCCCGACTGTTTTAATTGGTTCATGGTCTACTGAAGGTAGCTGCCAGTTGCCCATCCCGGCTCTACAGTCTAGGGGTAAAATATCCTGATCCAGATGGCATCAGAGGCCCTGCCATTACTAGTGACAGTGTACAATCTATACCAGAAAAATGAAGATGACTGCTGTAATTCACACAGGGTATTTTGTAAGAAATACCTCCCTGCGTCCCCCTCACATTTATTTATGAAAACCCTGAATTCCTGATATTAATGTGTATAACTCTCCTCGTCTCTCCAGATTGATTTTGAGGAAGCTGTTCCTCGCTGGGAGAAGAACTCCAAGCTAGTGCTGGTCTCCCTGCTGCTCACTGGACTGCTCCTGGCTATTCTGCTCATCGCAGGTTACTACCTGAAAACCCACCGCCCACCACCCAAGGGAGCGAGACTGGTGAGTGGTCATGATATGAGAGAGACCCATAGAAAACTAAAACTGTGTAAAGGACCCAGTTCACTGGGAAGACTGGGTGGTTGATGCACCTCTTGCTTGTCTATTTAAAATGTTATGACTGGATTTGAGGTGAGTCTATCCTTTGGTTGCTTCCTCACTCAAACCCACACTCACATAAACAGCTCTCAGTCTTCTCTGCTGTTTCCATTTCATCCTCATGCCAGGTGGCCACAAAATGTTACATTTCTTTTCTCCTACAAAAGCCTCATGAGATTGTCCGAAATAGCTTTCATATGGGCCACAGCCATGTGCTGGTTTATACAAAAGAATGTGGAACTGCCTTCCTTTGGCGTCTTCTTTTCACAGTCAATCGTCATAGGCATCATATAAACTAACCTCAATCTCATCTGATTGACACAAACATTCCTAACCTCAGCCCAGACTCCCTGTCTCCACCATACATGTTTAAATTGCATCATAGAGTGATTGTGTTTTATTTGTACATTTACATTTTTTAAATATTTTTTATTTATTTAACTAGGCAAGTCCAATCAATGAGATGAGAGATGCTGGTTAGAGCTGCCCAGCAATATAAAAAACACTCACAAAATGTGAGAGTTTGCTATTCACATGAAGCATTGCCTGATGTGAACCATGCCTCGAACAAAAGAGATCTCAGAAGACTAAGAATCGTTGACTTGCATAAAGCTGGAAAGGGTTACAAAAGTATCTCTAAAAGCCCTGATGTTCATCAGTCCACGGTAGGACAAAATGTCTACAAATAGAGAAAGTTCAGCACTGTTGCTACTCTCCCTAGGAGTGGCCGTCCTGCAAAGATGACTGCAAGAGCACAGCGCAGAATGCTCAATGAGGTTAAGAAGAATCCTAGAGTGTCAGCTAAAGACTTACAGAAATCTCTGGAACATGCTAACATCTCTGTTGACGAGTTTACAATATGTAAAACACTAAACAAGAACGGTTTTCATGGGAGGACACAACGGAAGAAGCCACTGCTGTCCAAAAAAAAACATTTCTGCATGTCTGCATGCAAACAAGCACCTGAATGTTCCACAGCAATACTGGCAAAATATTCTGTGGACAGATGAAACTAAAGTTGAGTTGTTTGGAAGGAAGGAACACACAACACTACGTGTGGAGAAAAAAAAAAGGCACAGCACACCAACATCAAAACCTCATCCCAACTGTAAAATATGGTGGACGGAGCATCATGGTTTGGGGCTGCTTTGCTGCCTCAGGGCCTGGACAGCTTGCTACAGTATCATTGACAGAAAAATGAATTCCCATGTTTATCAAGACATTTTGCAGGAGAATGTAAGGCTATCTGTCCACCAATTGAAGCTCAACAGAAGTTGGGTGATGCAACAGGACAACGACCCAAAACACAGAAGTAAATCAACAACAGAATGGTTTCAACAGAAGAAAATACACCTCGGAATGGCCCAGTCAGAGTCCTGACGTCAACCCGAATGAGATGCTGTGGCATGACCTCGAGAGAGGTTCTCACCAGACATCCCAAGAATATTGTTGAACTGAAAGTTTTGTAAAGAGGAATGGTCCAAAATTCCTCCTGACCGTTGTGCAGGTCTGATCCACAACTACAGAAAACATTTGGTTGAGTTTATTGCTGCCAAAGGAGGGTCAACCAGTTATTAAATCCAAGGGTTCACATACCTTTCCCACCCACTACTGTGAATGTTTACACGGTGTGTTCAATACAGACATGAAAACGTATAATTGTTTGTGTGTTATTAGTTTAAGCAGACTGTATTTGTCTATTGTTGTGACTTAGATTAAGATCAGATCAAATGTTATGACCAATTCATGCAAAAATCCAGGTAATTCCAAAGGGTTCACATACTTTTTCTTGCCACTGTATAAAACATGTCCTAAATTCAATACTCAGTGCAAACTGTATGTGATGTGCCATTGTTTGCTATTCCTTCAGTTGAATCTGTACTGTTATCACAATATTTCAGTAGTAAGTCCAAGCTCTATACCTCTTAACACTTATGGCCCATCCCAGCCTGCCGTCAGTGTTTCTTTAATTGAATCTATATGGTTCCTCTGTTGTGCCTGCAGGCCGAAGAGGGTTTCCAGGTGGATGAGGAGAACCAGGCCAACACCCTGGTGTCTGTGGCCCCTCTGCAGCCACAGGAGCCCCTGGACAAGACTCCCACCAACGGCCACTCCGCCACCCAGACCCCCGTTGCCGACACCGAAATGTGAACAAGCTCTGAATGACACCCCCACCGCCCCATTCCTCCATCACCACATTCCCAATACATCTCCCCCTCAGAGTTACCTGGGGATACTGCACTCTGACACAGATTCAACATCCAACCCCATCCTACCTGATGCAACCCTCCACCCCCAGGATGATGACAATGAGGAAACTGATGATGACGATGCCTGTAATGTGAAGAAGAGATTGTGATCACTGGCCTCTATTAGGTTTCAGTAGCGTCAGAGAACGAGCCTAGACTGAGTTTGGGGGACTGGACAGCTGGGACACAGACTGCAGTCCAGAAACAATCACAGTAAAAAAAGGGCAACAGATCACCGAAATTGACAGTTTGTATTGCTGTTTCCAAATTCAAGTATAAATCAAGGTATATGCTATATCTTAAACACTTGCAGATCTGAAATGTACTCATTTGAACTAAAGGGTCATCGTAGTTTAAAGTATTGATTGCTTGGTTCATTTGTTTGTATGATCTTATGTGATTGTTTGCTTGACTCGCCTGTTCGAGGTAAGAAGTCAAATTTGGGTAACAGAAGTAGAGAAAAGAGTGATTCAATTAATGGAGATTATTTGAACCATTGAAGAGGTTGAATAGGCAGCTTTAAAATAAGTATCAATATGACTGGCTAGTGCAGAGATCAGAGTTGAATCCTGTTGCCTTTAATCGAGGCCTGTCATAAGTTGTGTGAGGGGCTGCTGTACGTTTGTTTCAGAATTATGTACAGTAGGCTTAGTGTGTCACTATTTCTATCAAAACAAACTTTCTATTGTAGTTTTTTGAAACATGTTTTTTCTGTTCTGACTTACCACTGTGTCTTTGAAAATGTTGCACCAGGTAGACTCATTTTATCATTCAGGAAAACAGACAGACATAAGTTGTGTGTGGTGAATGTGATCAATAATATTAGTCTCTATGGTGCACTGCCGTTAGATTTTGACAAACCCCCCTAATAACATATTCAACATTCCAAAGACACTTTTTTATGTCCTCAATAAATCAGTTCATCATGAAACATACAGTATATTACATGGATGAAAGTAAAGCTGTATTTCAGCTATTGTTTTTTAAGGACTGATTGTTTTCATACAATATTGCATTTGTACATATGCCATTTTTCTCTGTTCGTAATATCTGTGTGTCCCATAAATTGTGATTGTGTCAATGTTGCTACTGTTTCTTTGTCTTTCTGACCATGCCACACAGCATGGCACACACAAACTTCCATCTCTTTATAGACCCCATATGAGGAACAGTGAAGGCATTATTCCAATGAGGTTCTTATGATACCTACAGCTGTTTTGGGCCTCTTTTTTAAAAATCTTTAAAACCAAATGGTTAATATGTAATCAAAAAGGTATCAAAGGCTATACATTTTTTTTCTCAACAACATACAGTTTACAGTATTAACTAGCATTGCCTGATGAACTTACCCACAGATTACATTATTTTGGACATTGAATTATCTGACAGTGTATGCTAATCATGTATATTTCTAGCAAGACCATTCTAGATATCATGATCATATGACAGCCACAAATGTTTGTTCATGGCCATAGAGATGACATGTGTTAATTGTTGCTGCAGAGTCCATACAGAAATAGATCTACCCTATTCTATGGGGAACTGACGAGCATCTGTAGTACAGGGATAGCATGAGAGTTAGTGGGCCTGCCCTCGTACAGGTGTAGGATTTTACATTTGATCACCCTATTGCAGGAGAACTTTCGAACTTGTAGTATATTTGAGGTTTAAAAGGCTTCTGAAGTTTGAAATTTCAAAGTGGAAATTACAGACAATTTCCCTTACAAAAAATGTTTCATCCATTTTTACATTGTAGTCATTTAGCAGAGGCTCTTATCCAGAGCGACTTACAGTAGTGAATGCATAATTTTTTTTCTCCGTACTGGTCCCCTGTGGGAATCGAACCCACAACCCTGGTGTTGCAAACACCATGCTCTACCAACTGAGCCACACGGGACCCTACAAAAATGGCCATTAATTATAATCCACATGTCCTGTTGCTGCAGGATTATTTTCCTGCTGTAGCAAACTGGTTTAAATTAAGATCCTACATCTGTACTATAAAAGTACTTACAAGTAGATCCTTATGGCCCAGGGAACAACTATGGGTGTTAATGTTTAAATCACCAGGGAGGTGTATGCAGAGCAACCCCTGCACAATGTGTACTGTACAGAAGTCATAGGAAGTATTCTGCCCTTATGCATTCTCATTTCGACGTGAAACCCATCACTGGTGTGCTTGGCCAAAGAGCTCTATTTTATTAAATGTCATCTGACCATAGCACCAGTTCCAATCCGAGTGCCAAAGCCGTTCAGCAAACTCCAGACAGTGACATGATCAGATGACATGAAAATAGAGCTCTTTAGCCACAAACACCAGTGGTGGGTTTCAAATAAACTGAAGCATATAAAAAAGTACCTCATACCTACTGTAAAATATAGTGGTGGGTCTTTGATGTTATTGGGCTATTTTGCTTCCACTGGTCCTGGGGAACTTGTTAACGTCAACGGCATCATGAACTTTACCAAGTACCAGGATATTTCAGCCAAAAACCTGGTAGCCTCTGCTAGGAGGCTTAAACTTGGCCGCAAGTGGATCTTCCAGCAAGACAACCACAAGCACACATCAAAATACACAAAGAAGGGGCCTCCCGAGTGGCACAGCAGTCTAATGCACTGCATCGCAGTGTTAGCTGTGCCACTAGAGATTCTGGGTTTGAGTCTAGGCTCTTTCGCAGCCGGCCGCGACCAGGAGATCCATGGGACGGCGCACAGTTTGCCCAGTGTCATCCGGGTTAAGGGAGGGTTTGGCCGACAGGGTTGTCCTTGTCCCATCGCGCACTAGCAACTCCTGTGGTGGGCCGGGCGCAGTGCACGCTGACACAGTTGCCAGGTGTACGGTGTTTCCTCCAACACATTGGTGCGGCTGGCTTCCGGGTTAAGTGAGCATTGTGTCAAGAAGCAGTGCGGCTTGGTTGGGTTGTGTTTCGGATGACACACGGCTTTCGACCTTCGCCTCTACCGGGCCTGTACGGGAGTTGCAGCGATGAGACAAGATTTTAATGACCAATTGGATACCACGAAAATGTGGTAAAAGTAAAAAAAATTAAAAAATCAAAATACACAAAAAAGGAATTATAAATTGACCACAAAATCTAATATGTTCAATGGCCATCTCAGTCTCCAGACTTGAACCCCATTGAAAACCTGTTATTTGAATTAAAGATGACAGTCCATAAGAGTAGACGAAGGATATCAAGGATCTGGAAATATTCTGTATGGAGGAATGGTCTAAGATCTCCAATCTCATAAAACATTTGAGAAAACGGCTAAGTGCTGTTATCCTTGCAAGGTGAGGTATTGTAAGATATTGAAAACAGGGATGCGAATAATTAAGAAAAAAGTATTACTTCTTTAAAACAGCAAAAAACATTTGAGAAATTGCATTAGGATAAAATAAGATAATTTCCTTTATTTTGTTGCATACAACAAAACTCAGTAGTTTTGTATGATTTATTTTATAATGTATTTTTTGCAAATGTTTATCAAGGGTGCCAATAATATTGAACCTGACTGTAAATATAGTTAAAAGTCAAACAACACCTGGAATGTCCCTCATGTCATACATACCATGTGGTATTGCATAAATCTATACTGCGTAAACAAAAGCTTTGCCATTCTATGTTGTTTGAACTTTTCCGTAAAGTGATTAGTCTGAGTTTGGTAATGTACCACTATCTAGGAAGTCAACTAATCTCAAAGGAAAATCAGAGAGTGGTCTAACTAAATCTAATTCATCAAACTATGTTTCATTAGAGAGCGGTGTATTGTGGGTCTAATCCCATCCCATTTGTTTTTTTACAGCTCAAACTGATTACTTCAAATTCATATCATGGATAATTTTCTATTTCAGATGCAACAATTAGTGTAGGCCTATTGGGTAGCTCATACAGATAGAAAAAGGTATCTTGTTGTACCCCACCATTAAGTACAGTTGAAGTCGGAAGTTTACATACACTTAGGTTGGCGTCATTAAAACTTGTTTTTCCAACCACTACACAAATTTCTTGTTAACAAACTATAGTTTTGGCAAGTCGGTTAGGACATCTACTTTGTGCATGACAAGTAATTCTTCCAACAATTGTTTACAGACAGATTATTTCACTTAATCACAATTCCAGTGGGTCAGAAGTTTACATACACTAAATTGACTGTGCCTTTAAACAGCTTGGAAAATTCTAGAAAATGTCATGGCTTTAGAAGCTCCTCATAGGCTAATTGACATCATTTGAGCCAATTGGAGGTGTACCTGTGGATGTATTTCAAGACCTACCTTCAAACTCAGTGCCTCTTTGCTTGACATTATGGGAAAATCAGCAAAGAAATCAGCAAAGACCTCAGAAACAAAATTGTAGACCTCCACAAGTCTGGTTCATCCTTGGGAGCAATTTCCAAACGCCTGAAGGTACCACGTTCATCTGTACAAACAATAGTACGCAAGTATAAACACCATGGGACCACGCAGCCATCATACTGCTCAGGAAGGAGACGCATTCTGTCTCCTAGAGATGAACGTACTTTGGTGCGAAAAGTGCAAATCAATCCCAGAACAACAGCAAAGGACCTTGTGAAGATGCTGGAGGAAACAGGTACAAAAGTATCTATATCCACAGTAATAAGAGTCCTATATCGACGTAACCTGAAAGGCCGCTCAGCAAAGAAGAAGCCACTGCTCCAAAACCGCCATAAAAAAGCCAGACTACGGTTTGCAACTGCACATGAGGACAAAGAGTACTTTTTGGAGAAATGTCCTCTGGTCTGATGAAACAAAAATAGAACTGTTTGGCCATAATGACCATTGTTATGTTTGGAGGACAAAAGGGGGAGGCTTGCAAGCCGAAGAACACCATCCCAACCGTGAAGCACAGGGATGGCAGCATCATGTTGCAGGAGGGACTGGTGCACTGCACAAAATAGATGGCATCATGAGGAAAGACAATTATGTGGATATATTGAAGCAACATCAAGACATCAGTCAGGAAGTTAAAGTTTGGATGCAAATGGGTCTTACAAATGGACAATGACCCCAAGCATACTTCCAAAGTTGTGGCAAAATGGCTTAAGGACAACAAAGTCAAGGTATTGGAGTGGCCATCATTAAGCCCTGACCTCAATCCTATAGCAAATTTGTGGGCAGAACTGAAAAAGCGTGTGCAAGCAAGGAGGCCTACAAACCTGACTCAGTTACACCAGCTCTGTCAGGAGGAATGGGCTAAAATTCTCCCAACTTATTGTGGGAAGCTTGTGGAAGGCTACCCGAAACATTTGACCCAAGTTAAACAATTTAAAAAAGCAATGCTACCAAATACTAATTGAGTGTATGTTAACTTCTGACCCACTGTGAATGTGATGAAAGAAATAAATACTTAAATAAAATAATTCTCTCTGCTATTATTCTGACATTTCACATTCTTAAAATAAAGTTGTGATCCTAACTGACCTAAGAGGGAATTTATACTAGGATTATTTTTTTTATTTTTTTCACCTTTATTTAATCAGGTAGGCTAGTTGAGAACAAGTTCTCATTTACAACTGCGACCTGGCCAAGATCAAGCAAAGCAGACAGAGTTACACATGGAATAAACAAGCCAATAACAATAAACAAGTCAATGACACAGTAGAAAAAAGAAAGCCTATATACAGTGTGTGAAAAAGGCATGAGGAGGTAGGCAATAAATAGGCCATAGTAGCGAATAATTACAATTTAGCAGATTAACACTGGAGTGATAAATGAGCAGATGATGATGTGCAAGTAGAGATACTGGTGTGCAAAAGAGCAGAGAAGTAAATCAAAACAGTATGGGGATGAGGTAGGTAGATTGGGTGGGCTATTTACAACTGCTGCAATCGGTTAGCTGATGTTTAAAGTTAGTGAGGGAAATAAAAGTCTCAATTTTTGTAATTCGTTCCAGTCACTGGCAGCAGAGAACTGGAAGGAAAGGCGGCCAAATGAGGTGTTGGCTTTGGGGATGATCAGTGAGATATACCTGCTGGAACGTGTGCTACGTGTGCTGTTATCGTGACCAGTGAACTGAGATAAGGCGGAGCTTTACCTAGCATAGACTTATAGATGACCTGGAGCCAGTGGGTCTGGCGACGAATATGTAGCGAGGGCCAGCCGACTAGAGCATACAGGTCGCAGTGGTGGGTGGTGTAAGGTGATTTGGTAACAAAATGGATGGCACTGTGATAGACTGCATCCAGTTTGCTGAATAGAGTGTTGGAAGCTATTTTGTAGATGACGTCGCTGAAGTCGAGGATCGGTAGGATAGTCAGTTTCAGTAGGGTAGGTTTGGCGGCGTGAGTGAAGGGGGCTTTGCTGCGAAATAGAAAGCCGATTCTAGATTTGATTTTGGATTGGATATGTTTAATATGAGTCTGGAAGGAGAGTTTACAGTCTAGCCAGACACCTAGGTATTTATAGTTGTCCACATATTCTAGGTCAGAACCGTCCAGGGTGGCGATGCTAGTCGGGAGGGCGGGTGCGGGCAGCGAACGGTTGAAAAGCATGCATTTGGTTTTACTAGCGTTTAAGAGCAGTTGGAGGCCACGTAAGGAGTGTTGTATGGCATTGAAGCTCGTTTGGAGGTTAGTTAGCACAGTGTCCAAGGAAGGGCCAGACGTGTCAGGAATTGTGAAAAACTGAGTTTAAACGCATTTGGCTAAGGTGTACATAAACTTCCGACTTCAACTGTAGGTGCAGTACAGACATGCATTATCAGAATATTACATGATTTACCAAAATGTATTTATGGATCTCTATAGGGCAAGCTATAAATCAAAATTTGTCTCCATCATTAGTTAGAGCCCTTGTACTAACTTTAACCAATCAAAATAAGGAGTTGAAAATAATCTCTGATTATAAAGCCAGTAGTGTAACTGTTTAGCTAGAAACAGCAAATAATGGGAAGTAGAAATTGCGGCACTGATCTGCTTAATTGATATCAATGGTGTAGAACCATGACTGTTCAATCTCCTGGGCCACAAGTGCAGACATGGAGAGAGGAGCAGACAAAGCAGACTCCTACAACCAAATCAGGTCTATCCCAGTACACCCATTTCTGCTGACCATGAAGTTCATTTTAGGGGTACTGGGTAAGAGACAATATTTTTTATCCATTTCTCAGAGACTCATGCATAAAATACTATATGGTAAGGAGCAAATGGGAAAAATGTTTTTCTAACCATCCCCAATTCTCAAAATACACAAGAGGAAAACCCTGTAGACCCTCCCTTCTTACCCCACTCTGACTCAGGGTGGCGGGACCACCCTCTCCCCTTCCATTAGGGCAGGGTTTCCCAAACTGTTGTGCACATTTTGGTTTTTGCCCTAGCACTGATTCAAATAATCATCTAATCAAGCTTTGATCATTTGAATGAGCTGTGTAGTGTTGGGTAAAAAAACTAAAACATGCACCCCTTGGGGTCCCGAGGACTGAGTTTGGGAGACTCTGCATTAGGGTGAGCCCCTCTCTCAGGATAACCCAGGCTCTCAGTCATTACAGTCAACAGCATGTAAAATATGATATAGACGCTGCTAGAAATGTAACACATTCCTTTGACATACACTTTCAATCCTATTTCATCAACACGCCTCCTCCTACAACCACTGATATATTGCACATATGATAGTCTCAGACAAGTACTTTCTCATTCCACAAATCTGTGTAATGGAAAAAAGTTAACTGAAGGTCATGACATGCCAGTAATCATACCACCAAAAAGTCAGCAATGATTTTTTATCAAATTATGAATGTGTTTTGATTTTCATTTGTTGTAAAAATGCACAGGGATAGAGATGCAAAGAACACACAAAGCTAGACAAAACCCTTCGATCAGAAAATGAGATATGGGGCCTGTTACTTCGTATGGCTGTTCAAATCAAACTACGCAGCAAAGTAATGGCAACTTGTGTAGGCCAGTGTCTCCTCTGTATTATATTGCCCTCTGCTGTATTGAAGAAGGAATTACAATAACAGTTCAGGGACACTAAGGGAGTTGGATTAGACTGAACCGGGGTGAACTGGGCTAAAAACGGCACATTACGAGGCAAAAGCGGTGAGGGAGGAGCACCCGACTCAAATCGAGAATCACCAGGCCTTAATGACAACAAAACAGCATGACGAATCTTTGAGAAATATAAAACACGTTAACATTTTCAAAGTAGTTTTCCTTGGAAAGGCAGCTTATGCGTTTTTACACTTTTGCACGTGAAAATACTGAATCCAAACTCATTACTCCATATGCTTGACATACACTTTTTTCCCCCGCCGACTTCGCCGTCGGCATTCAAAGGGGCATCCGGCTCATTCCCGGAAGGCAGCTCGGTTTCAAAACGAATACAATCCGTTTTAACTCTGGGTAAGCTCCTCTCTATGGGGAAACCCGGGCGAGCTAAATCGAACTCCCTGGCTGGCACAAATTTTTCTCCCGCTGCCGCATACCAAAACAGGAGGGAACAGAACATCAAGTACCACTTTCTCCAAGAACATTAGACATTGTGTAATACTTATGTAATACATTTTAATATCTGAAAAATGCTTTTGTACCTTATACCATCCTACTATAAGCTTATAGAATCCCATAGACCTATTATAAACATGTTAAAGGCAATAGTATAGCCATGTGAATGTTTATTTTGAGGCCGAAGGGATTATATAATACTTTACAACTACTAGTATAGAGAGCAATAGTAATGCCGTCTTTTTGTAGGCACTAACGGAAATTAATGGGATTTTGTAGGGTTTTTGGATAAATCCGGAAAAGAAGGTCTGTTGTAAACACAGGCTTTGTAGATCTATACGTTTTGTTCTCTGAGATAATATTCATCGGCTAACATCACTTTTTGTGAATTTTGAAGCATTTACGTAATCAAAATAAGCACATAATGGCTTCAAAATTCATACAGGTCATGTTTTAACTGACTGTTATAATAATAATAATAATAATAATAATAATAATAATAATATAGAACAAAATGTATAAGATCTCTTAACCTCATACCTTATTTTCTGCATTCACAATGCCTTAGTAATGGCGGAACGAACCAGAGGTTTCATTTCCGTTTTTTTAGGACTACAGTCTGGCGAGCTATAGTAATGCAGTATTTTTGTAGGCACTAAGTCCTGCATGGCTAGTTGGTCAATTAATGAGGTTTCTGACGGTTTTTTGATGAACACCGAAAATACGGTCTATTGTAAACACATGCTTAGGAGATCTTAGACGTTTTTAGTTCTATGAGATAATCTTAAATCAGCTAACTTTTTTTGAAGCATTTGTTTAATCAAAACAAGCACATAAAGGCTTAATAATTCATACAGGTAATGTTGACTGACTGATATTATTTCATAGAACAAAACGTATAAGATCTCCTAAGCCTTTGTTACCCTTATACTTTATTTTCGGTGTTTATCCCAAAACGCCATCAACTTTCCCCATAGGAATGTCCGAAAGAACCAGAGGTAACTCATTTCGGTTTTTAGGCCTACAAGCAGACGAGCACTAATTTATGCTTAATGTCGAATGGTTTACGGTAAACTGGGTCCCATCACCATGTGATCTCATCCAATGTTTGTAAACATGCGTCAACCACATGTGATTCCGACGTAGGCAAAATAATTCACCAAGGCCTGGCCAACCAGCAGAAGGGGGAGTGTCAGGGGCGGGCTTCTCGTGTTGCGCTATGGAAAAATCGATGGGGATACTGTAATAATGTGAGGGGTGCTTCATGGAAACAGGTGCTATCCAGTTATTGAAAACATGATCTAACCGAAAGGGTCGCCAAGGGAGGAAAGAAGACATACGTTGAGGTAAGCTATCAGGCTAAATCATAATTTTATTCTAGGAATTACAGAAACGTGTTGCCAATTTCAGTAGCCTAATGCAAACGATGTTGTAACGACACATTTAACTAATACAATGTGTTATCACAAACATCTATAAACAAATCTGATATAGCCTATAATATAGTGATTGTGGATATGGTCCTCTTAAAATGCTCTTCACTTTCAAATAAATATGAAAATGCCAATTTAGTAAACGATACATATAGTGGAGGTAGTAAACTAATCGAATACAATTACCATTCTCAATTATGAGCGACAGGTAAATAGTTACATTTGTCTGCGTCAGAGCGAGTGCTATTGTGACAAATGCAATGGAATCCGGTGGGAATTGTAGCCTACGCCGCAGATACTGGAAACCCTCAGAAACATAGCCTATATTAAGTAATCGGCTTCATGCTATTTGTTTTGGATAGAGGAATGTTAGGCAGGCTAAAACTGTTGGCGACGAGATGGAGCGTGAAGCGGGGATTGGGAATAGGATGCTGCGCAAGAGATGGATGTGCGTAAATAGGAGCGAGGAGGATGTTACGCACTTGCACTTAATATTGGCATGGTCACTACTTATTTCCTCATGGCGGTATAAAACATCAAACACAACAGAGCCCAATAATAAAAACGAGACAGAAAAATAACAAAAAAAGTAGTTGTTTACAAACAAGTTGTTACTGATTAAATGAAGTTACTGTAGACTATAGTCATGTTTATAATAAGTTCGCGTTTATAAAAGGACTATGCGTGCTACTTACTTATATTAATATGAATCTTATGACTGTTATGTGAATGAAGGCCATACTGACATATGTGGTGTTGTGATTGCATGACAGTGCGCACTTGATATACCTAGATGTAAACAAACCAAAACACCATGTAGGATACTTCCCAGGAGTGTAGGGGCGCTGTTGGGCATATTCACATGACTTGACTTTTCTCCATTCGTGGCATTGCTTTATCATCTCCAGTATATAGGCTTCATATTAAGTAGATATTTTTGCACCATATTACAATAATTTACAGACAGAATAATCAACTGAAGGGGCCTAAATGAGCTCAGTTTTATAAATGTGAAAAATAAGAGAAGCGACAGGATTTCTCCTATTCTGTATTGGCATGACGGGATGTACACGTTAAGTCAGTTAGCAGGCTTGCCTCGTTTCTAGTGGGAACATAATTAAATCTACACCTGCCAGAGAAAGCCTTTTTCACAATAGGTCCTCGACAAACCTGTTTGTGATGACACTTATTGTTGACAGTCAAACCACAACCCACTGGGCAAAAACTGGTTGAATCAATATTGTTTCCATGTCATTTCAACCCCAACATTTTATATGACGACGTTGAATCAACATGGAAAACTGATTGAATTTGAAAAAAAGTCATCAACGTAAATGGAATTTAGTATTTTTTTCTCTCAACTTTTAACCTAAATCCAATGACCTTGTGACATTTTTTGTTAATTTCATGTTGAATTCATGTTAGCTGACAACTCAATCAAATGTAAATCAAAACTAGATGATGAACTGACATCTGTGTCCAGTGGGAAGCTTCCCAGCCCTGGCTAATGACCCTAATTATCGATGTCTCGGTCCATCCCACTGCTTCACCTCGGGGGGCAGGTCATGAAACTCCACAGGTGAAAATGATTCATAGTACAGGACCATCACTGATCGTCCCCACCAAGTAGATCTGTCCAGTCACAAAAAAAAAAAAAAAGTCTGTCAGTATGCTTCACACCATAAATCTAGTATGTCAAAAAAGAAAGGTGCATTAAAATAACTTCCCATGTTATAGTCTGAACAGAAAGAAGCATTCAGCAATTGTGCATTAAAAGCTTGCAAGATGCTGTAGACTGACTCGATTATTTTATGTTTCTATACATTTTGATATAAAAACAGCCGTTTCATAAACAATTCAAACGTTGACCATACCCACCCTCTACTGACCAGTTAATGATCTGGCCCACTTTCAGAGACAAGGAAAATCTGTGACATCAACAGCAGTTTTTCTGCTGTTCCAGCCAAACAAACAGAAGCAGACAGACGTGTTTAAGAACAACTTTTCTTAATTTTAAAAAGCTGCAGTATTTCACAATGTTTTTGTTGAGAACTATGAAACAAAAATGTAAATGTGCAATTTAATTTAATTTTGCAAAAGCAGGTGCCATCTCTGTCTGCCAATACTCTGCATCTGTCAATCCGTAGCAATGGCAGGAAAACATCCATACTAAATGTTGTCGTTTACTGCAGGAACTGAATCACATGTAAATTAAATTTAGAGAAAAAAAAGAGACCCTGGCACTTGTCTTTACAATGGAGCCTTATCCCTCCTACATGGAGATGAGAGTTTGGAAGGTGGAATACTGCTGAGAGATGACAGTGCTAAAATTAAACCCCACTGCCTGCTGGATGATGATGTATAAATAGACAAGTTGGAAGAAGCGGTGTTCGTTCACAGGCATCATTATCAGCTCTGCACTTAAAGTGCTGCTGAGGGGAAAAAACCTATTGCGCAAATATTATTTTTATTTGCGTCGCTTTGTTATCGTCCCTGTTAATAATACCATTTATTTCCAATACGTCACTGAGATGCAAAACTCCATTAGAGTAATTATCTGCATATACAGCAGTAAATTGCTTCATGTGAAGCCTAGTGAACTCATGGACTACTGACCAAAGTATTTGTACGAAACAGAAAAACCTGCAGATCATTTGTCTTCCACTCTCAGATCATGTGACGTGCAGCTTATATTTCACTACAGGCAGAGCAAGAGGTGGAACAGGATGTAAGCCAACTCTTCCGTCAATAGCCCCACCGCTAACCCCACCCTCCTGCCAGCCAAACACAATGTCACGCTTATCAGCAGCCTGATCAGGTTGTCCACTAATGTAGCTCATCTCTCAGACTCAATTTGTTGCTTTTTCTTTCAGAGTCCCTGGGGAGGTTCTCAGGGCGATGAGGAATGCAATATACCCTCAACACTTCATGCCTCAAACCTTATGTTTTTCCTCTGCCTCACTGCACCTCAGTGAGGTAGTCAAAAAAGCTTTGCTGCGCCATCTCCTTCATCACAGAGTGGCTGTTTCTGCCATCTACCATATAAGTCAATGTGCCCCTTCCTCTTACAATTCTACAAGATATAACATACAAAACATGGGGATAAATTATAATTCTTCATACGATTAACTTTAACAGTTTTGAATGTTATTGTACCTCCATTATCTCATTGCATGCCAGCTAAATTAGGACCTCTAATCTATCAGAGGATAATCTGTCAATGCTTTGTCACCTACCCCCCCCCCCCCCCCTCCACCATGTTATGCCAGTATGCCTTAAAGTATACATGGCTCTACAAAAATATATGTATCATATAGGCGTTGCAATACCAACTGACACACTTGACAGCCTAAAAAAAAAAAGGGCCACACAACGGCCTCCCTGTTTTGGTTTAAAAGTGAACGATGCACCTTTAAAAGCAGTAGACAGTACGGTGACTTGGTAAGCAAAAGCGAACTTAGCTCTGAAGCAGAAAACAGAGCAACTGCGAACAGTACAGAAAGATAGAGAGCGAGAAAAACAAAAGAGGGAAAGAGACCCAATTCACGTTTGACAATGTTGAAGCAGGGAGGAAAGAGAAGATAAAAAATAAATAAAAAACAGGGAGAGGGAAGAAAGAGGAGGTCGCGGTGGCCCTAAAACTAGATGACGGTATAGTGGTGAGGCTGCCAGCCTGACTAGTTCAAGAAGCTGCATTCAATGCGTTTAGGTATACGGGGGAATTCCTGGAACCGCTGAATAAATTCATTGGAGAGACCGTGAGCTTACACACTAGTCTTAAGAGCTTCTGGTTGTGAGTGAGGCTGACTGTCAAACTAAACGTTGTGAAAAAAAGAACACAACCAATCTGTTAATGTAACGGTCATTGTAGTGGAGAATATGGCAAGACGGGTGAGAGATGGGAAATTGTGAGAGGGAGACAGAAGAGGATATTTTGGAATTAGTTATATTCGTTTTTTTACATCGGTAGGGCAACAGCCAGGGTAATTTTATTTTCAATAAGGAAGAACTTTAAAGCCTGTTTACCTTGCTCTCCATTTTTTTTATATGTTTGTATTCATAATTTGTGCTCTACTGCATTGTCATTTGAGATGCTGTCTTCTTTCAGGGAAGAGTGTGGATGCCGGCAGGATGCTGATTATGTGGCAGCCAGATGTTATACTTTGGAATTAATATTCCTGCAGTGAGAGATATTCCTGTTTTCTTCTTATTCCAGATCATTTCTCCTCTGTAATACTCTGACACCTGCAGTGAAACCCTTAATGGGCCAAAAGACTGTATGCTTGTCGAATGGACAGAGGGAGGCTCAGGGGAGGATACAAGGCATGTGTTGATTTTCAGGAAATCCGCAGGAGACCAAGGAGAGCCATGGGAAGCTAGACATCACTTTTTTACTCTGGCCTAGGTTCATCCATGGTGCCAACCAGCTGCACCCTCCCTTCCTACCCACTTTTCCTGCAGTGAGAGCAAGGGTGAGTGGCGTACTTTTCCTGCCAGGAAGTAAGTTGCAGTGTGGCTCTTGGAGGCCTTGACGGATTGATCCCTCTCCTCCTCTGTGCCAGCAGAGCGACCAGCTGGTTATGTGCCTTTTTCTTTCGTCTCTTTCTCCCTGCTCTCGCTCTCTCTGTCTCTCTCCAAGCCCTGTCAGCCAGTCAGGGGAAGGATCCAGGCTATGCTTCCTGGAAGAGCTTCCCTCTTAAAGCAGCATCATAGAGCCCTGTATATCATGGCTCCAGATCAGAGAGTTGTTAACCTTGCTCGCTTGGTGACTCAACATTGGCAGCAGTAGTAATGGGATGGAATACTTCATCATGCAGCAACTGTAACACAGGCTAAGTGGATGCATTTGTCCCCTATTAGTCTAGGGCAGGTGTGTCAAACATATGGCCCCCGGCTCCAATCCGGCCCACAGGTGGTTTGAGTAAACACCCCCCCCCCAAAATAGTAAGAAAAACAAAACTTAATATACTTCAAAATGCTTAAAACCAATACAAAACTGTAGAAGTTTCTTGACTGTGTCCAGGTCCCTAATAATCACCTAAATGAAAGCTAGACAATCAGGGAGCATTGAAAATTTAAAAAACGATGGATTCTTTCAAATTTTGACAGCAAGGAAATATAACACATTTCAGTGCGGCCCTCCAGACCTTGTTGAAGACCGAATGCACCCCATGGGGCAATATTTGTTTGACACCCCATGTCTTGTGAGAACTCCTCATTGGAAGTGGAAGATCTAAACCCAATCAGTGACAAGCATCGTTTTTGTTGTTGTATGGGAGAGTCGTGAGATCTTTTATAATGTAGCCTATCCAATGTTGATTGAGAAAGACATATTGTAACCAAGATATTGTGTCCCTAGTTCTGCTTAAAACCTGTTGGGGTGTAGGGGGCAGTATTTTCACGGCCGGATGAAAGACGTACCCAAATTAAACTGGTTACTACTCTGGCCCAGAAACAATAATATGCATATTATTAGTAGATTTGGATAGAAAACGCTGAAGTTTCTAAAAACTGTTTGAATGGTGTCTGTGAGTATAACAGAACTCATATGGCAGACAAAAACCTGAGAAAAATCCAACCAGGAAGTGGAAAGTCTGAGAATTGTAGTTCTTTTGATTCTCTATCGAAACTACAGTTTCTGTGGGGTCACGTTGCACTTCCTAAGGCTTCCATTGGCTGTCAACAGCCTTCAGAAAGTTCTTTCAGCATTCTCCTGTCACTGGGCAGATAATAGGAGCTCAGTCAATCAATGGACTGCCTGTGGACAAAGGGATTGGATATGCGCGATCCCGCGAGGGCGCCATTCCTTCTTTTTCTTCTTGAATGAATATGCCATTGTCCGGTTGGAATATTATCGCAATTTTACGGTTGCATCCAGGAGTAGTCTATAATTATTTAAATAATTGTTATATATTTTGTCAACGTTTATGATGAGTATTTTTGTAAATTGATGTGCACATTCACCAGAGGTTTTGGTGGGAATACATTTTCTGAACATCACGCGCCAATGTAAAATGCTGTTTTTGGATATAAATATGAACTTTATCGAACAAAACATACATGTATTGTGTAACAATGTCCTAGGAGTGTCATCTGATGAAGATCGTCAAAGGTTAGTGCTTCATTTAGCTGTGTTTTGGATTTTATTGACACATGTCCTTGCTTGGAAAAATGGCTGTGTGATTATTTTTGTCTATGTACTCTCCTAACATAATCTAATGTTTTGCTTTCGCTGTAAAGCCTTTTTGAAAATCAGACAATGTGGTTATATCAAGGAGAAGTGCATCTTTAAAATGGTGTAAAATAGTTATGTTTGAGAAAGTTGAATTTTGACATTTTGAATTTGCCGCCCTGATATTTCACTGGCTGTGTCCCGCAGGTGGCTAGCGTCCCACATAGCCCATAGAAGTTAACATACTCTTTCTCTATCCAACTCTGCATGAATCTATTAACCAACATAGGAACTCATTCCTTGAAACATATTCACTCAAACAGTGAAGATGACATCTCTTTTATGTTGTCTCTTGCAGTGCTGACACCCCATGATGGCCAGAAGGGATGGGTGCATTCCAGAATGTTATTAAGAGGAGAGATGGGCCTGCTGTTCTCTACTTGACAACAGGCATCTGTGCAAGGTAATCAAATGGTCTCTCATGCAACAAAGTGGAAATCAAATTCAGCCTTCCCAACAGACTAAGTTCTCTCTACACATGATTCCAAGCAATGAACCTCTGAGATTTAGTTAACTGCACGAAGCCTTTACAGTTTGATTGGCTAAAGAGTCGAGTCATCATATCTATGTCTACATTAATTCATTTACAGTTAGTAGAATATCATTATACAGTTGAAGTCAGAAGTTTACATACACTTAGGTTGGAGTCATTAAAACTCATTATTCAACCCCTCCACAAATTTCTTGTTAACAAACTATAGTTTTGGCAAGTCGGTTAGGACATCTACTTTGTGCATGACAAGTAATTTTTCCAACAATTGTTTACAGATCATTTCACTTATCATTCACTATATCACAATTCCAGTGGGTCAGAAGTTTACATACATTAAGTTGACTGTGCCTTTAAACAGCTTGTAAAATTCCAGAAAATGATGTCATGGCTTTAGAAGCTTCTGATAGGCTAACTGACATCATTTGAGTCAATTGGAGGTGTACCTGTGGATGTATTTCAAGGCCTTCCTTCAAACTCAGTGCCTCTTTGCTTTACATCATGGGAAAGCAATCAAAAGAAATCAGCAAAGATCTCAGGGAAAAAAAATTGTAGACCTCCACAAGTCTGGTTCATCCTTGGGAGCAATTTCCAAACGCCTGAAGGTACCATGTTCATCTGTACAAACAATAGTACGCAAGTATAAACACCATGGGACCACGCAGCCGTTATACCGCTCAGGAAGGAGACGCGTTCTGTCTCCTAGAGATGAACGTACTTTGGTGCAAAAAGTGCAAATTAATCCCAGAACAGCAAAGGATCCTGTGAAGATGCTGGATACAGGTAAAAAGTATCTATATCCACAGTAAAACTAGTCCTATATCGACATAACCTGAAAGACCGCTCAGCAAGGAAGAAGCCACTGCTCCAAAACTGCCATAAAAAAGCCAGACTATGGTTTGCAACTGCATATGGGGACAAAGATCGTACTTTCTGGAGAAATGTCCTCTGGTCTGATTAAACAAAATAGAACTGTTTGGCCATAATGACCATCATTTGGAGGAAAAAGGGGAGGCTTGCAAGCCGAAGAACACCATCTCAACTGTGAAGCACAGGGGTGGCAGCATCATGTTGTGGGGGTGCTTTGCTGCAGGAGGGACTGGTGCACTTCACAAAATAGATGGCATCATGAGGTAGGAAAATTATGTGGATATATTGAAGCAACATCTCAAGACATCAGTCAGGAAGTTAAAGTTTGGTCGCAAATGGGCCTTCCAAATGGACAATGACCCCAAGCATTCTTCCAAAGTTGTGGAATAAATGGCTTAAGTAGAACAAAGTCAAGGTATTGGAGTGACCATCAAAAAGCCCTGACCTCAATCATATAGAAAATTTGTGGGCAGAACTGAAAAAGCGTGTGCGAGCAAGGAGGCCTACAAATCTGACTCAGTTACACCAGCTCTGTCAGGAGGAATGGGTCAAAATTCACCCAACTTATTGTGGGAAGCTTGTGGAAGGCTACCCGAAACGTTTGACCCAAGTTAAAATTGTTTAAGGCAATGCTACCAAATACTAATTGAGTATACGTAAACTTCTGACCCACTGGGAATGTGATGAAATAATAAAAGCTAAAATAAATCACTCTGTTATTCTGACATTTCACATTCTTAAAATAAAAGTGGTGATCCTAACTGACCTAAGACAGGGAATTTTTACTAGGATTAAATGTCAGGAATTGTGAAAAACTGAGTTTAAATGTATTTGGCTAAGGTGTATGTAAACTTCCGACTTCAACTGTATGTGTATTCAGTTGATCTTCCCGTAGGGTTTCTTACACCAGAGCATGCAATTGGTCACACTGGGCATCTTCCTCCTTGTAAGGTATCCATGATGGTACATGTGCACTTTAGCTTTGGTACCCATCCTGCAAAGGAATAAAAAAGGTCTTAAATCAAAACCTGTTCATACATGACAGTACTTGTAATAATTGACAAATCCAAAAAGGAGAGACGAGAAAAGCTAAAATATGCCAAAAGTGATACGTTGATGACCCTGATGATGGTTGACTTTGTTAAATTTATTTCACCTTTATTTAACCAGGTAGGCCAGTTGAGAACAAGTTCTCATTTACAACTGCGACCTGGCCAAGATAAAGCAAAGCAGTGCGACAAAAACAACAGTAACACATGGGATAAACAAACGTACAGTCAATAACACAATAGAAAAATATATACAGTGTGTGCAAATGTAGTAAGATTAGGGAGGTAAAGCAATAAATAGGCCATAGTGGCAAAATAATTACAAATTAGCATTAACACTGGAGTGGTAGATGTGCAGTAACTGAAACGTTTGTCTATGCACTATCCACATATGCACTTATTAGCCTTTATGATTGGCATCATGCTGTGATGTATTTGAAACCTATGCAACTGTGGCTGATACTGTTCAATAAGTACTGAAAGCAAGGAACAGACAGCACCCACTGTTTATCAACATTTGATAGTAACCATTTTTATTCTGAAACTTCTACAGGGCTGGATGCCTTGGGAGGCCAATGGAGATTCAGACACAGCCCTGACCATAACTTCCCCTGGAAACTGGTTTCAGACGGTGTTTTAGAGTATCAATAACATATCTAGCACCATTTGAAATCAGTGTTCTTGGTGTAAGGAGGACACCATTTAAAGCAGGATGGATGAATGCATACAGTAGGCTTACGGCAGTCTCATAGTTTCGCACACATTTGGCTAGGTGGTACTGGTGGGGGTTAACATTATTTGTTGACTATCGCATGACAATAAAAACATTCTATTCCGTGTCCAATTATGTAACAATTATGTAAATGTCACACTGGAATATGTTATTCTTGGAATCGCAGCGCCAGCACAACACACCTCCCCAGTGACTGACAGCAACCCCAGGATCACACCTCACCGCCTCACATCATGACCCCTCTTGCCAAGGCTGACTGTTTTCTTTTGGTGTTTAGAGTCTCTTCTATTTCTAGCACCATTTGAAATCAGTTACAATGTAGGGGGAATATCATCTGAACAGAAGATGAAAAAACACCCTTGGTTCCTCCACACAAGTTCTCTTTGATCAAGTCACATCCTTTTTGCTCAAATCTCAAGTAACCTGAGCTAGCTCGTTGTAGGTAGTCAAATGTGATCAAACGCACATCCTCGGTGCAGGGCCCGAAAGAAGTTGGTATAAAAGAAATAGAGCCCGCACACTCATACTGTAGGCTCCACCATGTACCTTTATTAATAAACAAACAACATTTAGATCCTGCGAGGATCTTTGTCAGGTAATTTCACCAGAAGTGTACCACACCCATATTTATAGACACAAGACATGCACCAATTATATGGCTGAGCGATTAGTGCTTTTTGAGGTCCGTTCGGTTTCGGTTCAACTAAGAAAAAAATAATCATGATTTTCAATTTCGATTTTATATATATATATTTTTTTTACATTAAATGCACTATGCATTATGTGGGTTGAATGATGTAAAAACAATACAAGTCCCATGATGGTCATGACTGCCCATGACTGCGTATCACTTATTAACCATCAGTTATTCACATTATTTTAAAGGAGCAATCAGCAGTTGCTACGTCCATTTTGGGACTTATAAATAAATTATATGTACCCATTGATTCTTGAAGAATATAACTTAAATATGCCTCATGAGCTTAGTTTAACTGTCGTACCCCATCAGAACCCAAAATATAAGCTTGTTTTACGCCAACCTTGTAAACAAAGTATACGTAAACAAACATTATATAGACTAAAAACATGGTTAAACTATCATTTTGATATCATGGATGGTCAGTCTTGCATCCATAGCTTTGTCTATGCATTTGAGAGAGGTTACATGTCTCCTGTCCCATCCCTAGGCTTCTTACAACAACAACGGGTGAGGAGGAGCTTTGTTTTGTTTCAACTGCTGATTGCCGTTTTAATAAAAGATTTCAGCTGTGTATATTACATTTTTATTATTTGATGACTTTATTATTTAATTCCAGGTATACAGCTCATCTATTTAGCACTGCTGCCTATGCCTTCCTACAAAAAAAAAATTATAAATAAATAAAATTAAAAAAAAAATCGCATTTTTAGTAGTTCTTCAAAGTAAATAAGGCATACTTTTATGACTGCTGAATTCCAACTATCAATCACTTAAATTATGTTTTCAGGTAGATACCTCAAAGAAAGTGTTCTCTCTGTATCCCCTCTTGATCGTGCATTCTTCTGTCTCGAGTAGCAGGCATAAAAGAAACTGACCGGACAAGTAGCCGTACACTGGATCATGGCAATTGTAGTTAATTATCACGTTTACTGCGCTAAAATACACTACATGACCAAAAGTATGTGGACACCAGCTCGTCAAACATCTCATTCCAAAATCATGGGCATTAATATGGAGTTAGTCCCTTCTTTGATGCTATAACAGTCTCCACTCTTCTGGGAAGGTTGTCCACCAGATGTTAGAACATTGATGCATGGACTTGCTTCTAGTCAGCCACAAGAGCATTAGTAAGGTCGGGCAATGATGTTGGGTGATTAGGCCTGGATCACAGTCGGCATTCCAATTCATCCCAAATATGTTCAAAGGGGTTGAGGTCAGAGCTCTGTGCAGGCCAGTCAAGTTCTTCCACACCGATCTCAAGAAACCATTTCTGTATGGAGTCATAGCTTTAAAAATGGACCAATAGAAGTATAAAGAGGGGTTCCTGCAGATGCAGGAATGCCCACATGCAGGAATGACCGAACTGCAGGCTGCAGTTGCACCCTTCTCCTACGCAAAGGGAACGTATGTGCCTCATAGTCCATAGCTTGAAAAAATTAAGAAAAACTGCAATATTACGGTTTGTCCCTCGATACACCGTAGCAACAATACGGCCAGTATGCATTAATACATACACACGATGACTGATAAGGGGCACTGTGTTGAAGCCACCGTGCCACTCCCTCACCATTGTAAAAAAAAATATATTTTGTAAGCTATAGAAATGCATTCATTGAGTCTATTGCAGACCTTAATGCATACTTTTACTACATTATATTATGTGAGCTAAATATACAAATAAAAACATTAAAACGTAACATTTTGGGAGATTACTAATGTTACAGTTCCCACTACAAGTAAATACATGTAATTTCTTTGACATTTCATTAAAATACAGTGCCTTCAGAAAGTATTCACTCCCCATGACTCTTTTCACATGTTGTTGGAAATCATTGAATTGAAATACTGTAGAATTCCATTCATTCTTATGGAGGACTGCTCCTACTTGGGAGTGCCAATATGGCCAACCGGTGGCTTCAGAGCCTCTCAATGGCCAATACATAGCATCAGCAAAACAGGGTTCATATACAGTACCTTCGGAAAGTGTTCAGACCCCTTGAATTTTTCCGTATTTTGTTACATTACAGCCTTATTCTAAAATTGATTTTAAAAAAATCTGCAATCTACACACAATATCCCATAATGACAAAGTGAAAACAGGTTTTTAGAAATGTTTACAAATTTATTACAAATAAAAACAGAAATTATTTACATAAGTATTCAGACCCTTTGCTATGAGACTCAAAATTGAGCTCAAGTGTATCCTGTTTCCATTGAGCTATTTCTACAACTTGGGAGTCGACCTGTGGTAAATTCAACTGATTGGACATGATTTGGAAAGGCACACACCTGTCTATATAAAAGGTCCCACAGTTGACAGTGTATGTCAGAGCAAAAACCAAGCCATGACGTCAAAAGAAGTCCATAGAGCTCTGAGACAGGATTGTGTCGAGGCAAAGATCTGGGGAAGGGTACAGAAACATTTCTGCAGCAGGTTGCCAAGAACACAGTGGCCTTCGTCATTCTTAAATGGAAGAAGTTTGGAACCACCAAGACTAGAGCTGGCCGCCCAGCCAAACTGAGCAATCAGGGGAGAAAGGCCTTGGATCAGGGAGGTGACCAAGAACCCGATGGTCACTCTGAAAGAGCTCCAGAGATCAGCATCATGCTGTGGGGATGTTTTTTCGCGGCAGGGACTGGGAGACTAGTCAGGATAGAGGCAAAGACGAAACAGAGACAGAAAGAGAGACAGAGATACTTGATAAAAGCCTGCTCCAGCGCGTTCAGGAACTCAGAATGGGGCGAAGGTTCGCCTTCCAACAGGACAACGACCCTGAGCACAGCCAAGACAACGCAGGAGTGGCTTCAGGACAAGTCTGAATGTCCTTGAGTGGCCCTGCCAGAGCCCTGACTTAAACCAGATCGAACATCTCTGGAGAGACCTGAAAATAGCTGTGGAGCGATACTCCCCATTCAACCTGACAGAGCTTGAGAGGATCTGCAGAGAAGAATAGTAGAAACTCCGCAAATATAGGTGTGCCAAGCTTGTAGCGTCTTACCCAAGAAGACTCGAGGCTGTAATTGCTGACAATGGTGCTTCAACAAAGCACTGAGTAAAGGGTCTGAATACTTATGTAAATGTGATAGCAAATTTATCAACTATAAAAAACTAACATTTCTAAAAACCTGTTTTTGCTTTGTCATTATGTGGTATTGTGTGTAGATTCATGAGGGGAAAAAATATTGAATACATTTTAGTGTGTGAGTGTAAGACTGTGCAAAGCTTTCATCAAGGCAAAGGGTGGCTACTTTGAACAATCTAAAATATTTTGATTTGTTTTTTGGTTACTACATGATTCCATGTGTTATTTCATAGTTTGTCTTCACTGTTATTCTACAATGTAGAAAATAGTAAAAATAAAGAAAAACCCTTGAATGAGTAGGTGTGGCTCAACTGTTGACTGGTACTGTATGTTTCCCAAGTGCTGGGTGTTTGAAAATGTTCTCGTATAACAAAAACATATAAAAAAAAAAATAGAAAAATAGAATGAATATCAATAGTCAGGTGGTTTATGCCTACTAGTTGAATATCCTTGCCATCAGCTTACTCTATATATATAAACAATTGTGAGTCCCTCTACCATCTCTGCCTACCGTTGCACAATACTAAAATGTCAAAAATTATATTTGATTCCTGCAGCATTTAATATCCAATGCTTATTTGTATGCCTTATTCAAAACTGTCCATGAATGGCTACAAAAATACATTTAGGGAAATAATAAAATACATTTAGGGAATAACAGTACTGTTCTTGCTGACAATGTTTTTTTCCCCGTACTTTATTTTGGCATTAATAGTGTCACATCAGTTTGCAAACAATGTACAAAAATTATAATTTAGTTAATAGAGCTGCATACAAACATACAAAACGCAGGTGTCAATAGAGCTGCATACAAAACGCAGGTGTTTCAGCCTAGCTCAGGTAAAACAAATAATAAAAAAGGGCCCATCCAAGAAGGCTCAAGGTCATTGGCCACAGATAACATGATTTGACTTCATTTTATATGTACCATAGCTTTGATTGGACTGATCATGTCAACATCATACTTCCAAAATCTTAGCTAGACAAGCGGTCATAATCATGAATCATGTCGACAATCTACTGGCAAATCCTTTTCAATCCTTGTCATATGAAGAGAAATTTATAGACAAAATGTATCGGTGCTCATCGGCCATTATGACATAATGGTGCATAATAGTGCTCCATGGTGCAGAAAATAAATATCTGCTGTTGGGACAGGTTTATGTAGGCCCTAATAGTTTGCGGGCACCGTTTGTCACCGTTATAGTGCAATTAATGTATTGTTGAGTGTTGAGGCTTTGCTGGCATGCGTCCCCGGTTTTTTTGGGGGGGGGGGGCTTTGTCCCACCAAGATGTACATGCTAAAATCGCCACTGGTGTGGATTAAATTGACTTTAAAAGATGCTATCAAAACAGCGCTACCATGTTGCTCTTTTTACAGTTTTCTAAAACCAGCAGAGAACGTTCTCTCCACTCTAATCTTGACGGGCGTTTCTTAAAAAAACCCACATCCAATCCCCTTGATCCCTCACATAACTAGACCAATCATATGCTTCAGTGTGCCGCGGTTCAGTGCTGAGGCAAGCCAGAACAATAATATGGGTTCCGCTCGTGATGTTCAATTGCAGATGCTGATATCAAAATGACTTGGGAGCACAGTTCAAAAGTTAACGCGCTAATTAGTCAAATAAAGGCAGTAGTTTTCAATGCGTGAGATATGAGGTGAACCGTGAGAAGCGGGTGAAATGCGTGAGAGTTAGCAGCCCTGTCTTATAAAACAGCTCAACTAGCAATGCTAAGGTTTTGGTAAAAGTGGCCGTAACAAGCAAAGGATCATGATTTTCATCCTGCCCGAGCCTGTCGACCCGTGATTGGTCTATGTCAGCACGTGGTCCTGTGTCACGACAAATATAGTAGTCAGAATGGATCACTATTTAAAGATGCACCAAAATATGTTTTATAACTAACCCATGATGGACCACAGTCTGTCTTCGTCGCCCCCTCATGTCTACTTCTAGTTAATATAAAGCATCCACAAGCTACCGGTGGCTGAAAACACAATCATTGCGGGATGAACAAGTGACGAATTTCCAACCATGGACGTTCCATTTAAAAATCATTCCTACCTCCCTCGCCCTGCAAGAGTATACTCGTCAGACGTCATCAGAAGTGTCCACTTAATTTGATGGCCGAGGGGATAGGGTGTGTCTTTTAAGTGTTTGGAATGCATCCTACGTCCTCAAGGGGTGCACGTTTTGGGTTTTGCCCGAACACTAAGCAGCGGATTCAAATAACCAACTCATTATCAAGTTTTGATTATTTTTATTCGGCTGTGTAGTGCTAGGGCAAAAACCAAAACGTGCACCCGGGGTCCCAGTACCGAGTTTGGGAAACCCTGGTGTAGAGCATCGTTGTAGCATCTAAACCGCTGTGAAATATACTTCTCATAACCAAAAATATTGTATTTTCAGCTGGTGTATAAAACCGAAAGAAAAAGACAAAATACGAAACTTACGAACGGGAAGCATATACATAGCGCACATAGAACAGATCTTCCACTTCTTAGACTTGATTTCAATGACTGACATATCTTTGTATATACATTTGGTCAGGTCGTCCAAAAGTTACATATTGCAGCTTTAATTCAAGTCTCGATTTGTTGCGAATTTTGAAATAATTCACCGTGGAGATCAAACTTGATCATAATAAATGAACAGTGCTAGGTTGCTATGCAGTAGCCGACCAGCAGAGCTTGTTACCTCACGCTCCAGGTTACTGGAGGCCCAGTCTAGATTCTGAGTTAATGGGCACAGACATCTCACATTGGCTTCAGGAGCCAGTTGGTTAGATATGATTCCACCATGGGCAACAATAGCTGGCTACTCGTTCGTTTACACCTAAATATGTTCACATCATAGTTAGTTTATCCACTGACCACCGCATTTAGGAGGATGGCTAAATGACTGAAAGTAGTTAGTGAGCTCACTGGTCAGGCAGCCACTACTAGCCAACTCATCTTGGATTTCGTAATTCTTTGATACATCTGGGTCAATTTGCTCATTAAAAACTACAGTTTGTGGAAAGGTCAAAATAGCAATTAGTGAACTCGTTTTATGAATGTTCAGAGAGTGAAATTAAAATAGATTGGTAGCTAACTGGTGAGGCTTTTATTTATTTCATAATTAAGCTGAAGCGGGGGTTGCCACGTTGTTCTGTCCTTACCACAACCTTAGACAGCTATGCTGCGCATCCACAAACCCAAGAAGGCTAAACCAATCCTCCAACGTAATTCATGAATATTAATGACTATCTATTAAGAACAAATTCTTATTTATAATGATGGCCTACCAAAAGGCAAAAAGCCTCCTTCAGGGGACTGGGAAAAAAATAAAAATATAGGACATAACACACATCACAACACTACATAAAGAGAGACCTAAGACAACATAGCATGGCAGCAACATGAGAACACAACATGACAACTACATGGTAGCAACATGGTAGCAGCACAAAACATGGTACAAACGTTATTGGGCACAGACAACAGCACAAAGGGCAAGAAGGTAGAGACAACAATACATCACGCGAAGCAGCCACAACTGTCAGTAAGAGTGTCGATAATTGAGTCTTTGAATGAAGATATGGAAAAACTGTCCAGTTTGAGTGTTTTTTGCAGCTCGTCCCAGTCGCTAGCTGCAGCGAACTGAAAAGAGGAGTGACCTGGGACCTTTGACAGAATGTGACTGACTTAACTGGTGTTGGATGTGGAGGATGAGGGCTGCAGTAGGTATCTCAGATAGGGGGAATTGAGTTCTAAGGGTTTTATAAATAAGCATCAACCATTGCAACAAGTATACAGAGATGACCAGTTTACAGAGGAGTATAGAGTGCAGGAGTGGATCTATTTTCCTTAGCCCTACCCTTTGATAACCTAACGTAGCAGGCATAAAAAGATGCCTGAGCAAAGTTCCCACATCCATTTTTTTGGGGAAATGAAACAGTGGCGTAAAGCAAAGATAAGTAGTACTTCAAAGTATGTTTAAGTAGTTTTGCGGGGCATCTGTACTTTACAATTGATATTTTTTGACAACTTTGACTTTTACTCCAGTACATTTGTAATTAAAGTATGTACTTTATACTCCCATACATTTTCCCCCCGACACCCAAATGTATTCTTTACATTTCGAATGCTCAGGCAGGACAGCATTATGGTCCAATCAACGCGTTGTCATCCCTACTGCCTCTGATCTGTCAGACTCACTAAACACAAATACTGCTTTTGTAAATTATGGCTGAGTGTTGCAGTGTGCCCCTGGCTGCCTGTAAATAAGAAGAAGAAGAAGAGAATCCTGCCATCTGGTTTGCTTAATATAAGGAATTTGATTAGCTTTTACTCTTTCTCAAGTATGACAACTGAGTACTTATTCCACCTCTGAGGGGTACTTAAGTACATTTAAAGCAGATACTATTTGACTTTTACTCAAGTAGTATTTTACTGGATGACTTTCACTTGTACTTGAGTCATGTTCTATTAAGGTATCTTTACTTAATACTCAATTATGACAATCGAGTACTTTTTCCACCACTGAAACGGAAGTTAGGTTGAAAATACTGTAACCCTGAAAACTGTATGTTAGGGTTTCTGGCGACCCCACATAGACTAAAATGCGATTTATGGTCATTCCGACATCTGCATTGGCTGTACAGCATTTACTGAGAGGAGGCCTCTGCAGAAGTCAGGGCATTCATACGCGCTTCGCAGAGCAAAGCTGTTGTGAAGGAAGTAGTCAAGAAAGAGTGTGTGTTTATACAGGACATACCGCATCCACTTACCATCAACCAGATACTGCAGATACCGCATTGTTACAAGAGTTGTGGGTAAAGGCACTGCGGTCGGTCAATCAATACAATGTCTGCATTGGTCGTTCAGCGTTTACGGTAATAAGGCCTCTGCACAAGTCAGGGCATTCATACTTCTTGAGCGTCACGGAGCAGCGCAGAGCTGTTGAAGGAAGTTGTCAAGGAAGTGAGTTTGTGTTTATCCAGGACCTCCCGCCCTCACCTACCATCAACCAATCATGTCAATGCGGAGCTATACTGAGCCCTCCACATTGTTAAACATTTGAGAGGCTCACGGTGATGCGGTACAGAACTCAATTTGGCCTATGCATGCCTTCGAAGCAGTGGTGATTTTAGCGTGTAAATCTTGGCGGGGCTAACTCAAATACATTATTTTGATGCATGCCAGCAAAGCCACTACACAACAACACATTAATTGCACTATAACGGTGCCCACAAACTATTAGGGCCTATATAACGCTGTCCCAACAGCAGAGATTTCTTTTCAGCACCATGGAGTGAATACTTACCACTGCTACACCTGGCTACCAGCGAAGCCTTGTCTGGCAGCGAAACAGTTCATTCAGCCTCATTTTAGCTTATATGGCTGAATTGCTTTAAAAAAAAAGTGGTTTCTACTGACAATTGAGATGTACAAACTGGCATGAGGGAACAATGAGCGGATAAGAGGCAATCTGTAATTTCGATTAAGACATTAATGAGCGAGCTAAAACGGACGTAGTTCAACACTTTCGAATTCAGAAGTGTAACAGTTTTGCTTCCGTCCCTCTCCTCGCCCCAGAGACTCACTGCACACATCAACAACTGACACCCTACGAAGTATCGTTACTTATCGCTCCACAAAAGCCACGGCTACTTCAAGGTCTCATAGTGAGTGACGTCACCGATTGAAACGCTATTAGCGCGTACCCCGTTAACTAGCTATCCATTTCACACCGGTTACACTACTAAGAGGCTAGATCTGCATTTTGGAGGTGCCTTGCTCAAGAAAGCAAAAAAAGATACCATGTTTGTGTGGCTTTATTAACTCAATTATTATTTTAAAAATTATATTGTTTGCAAACTGATATGTGACACGTAGTAATGCCAAAATAACATGCAATATATATATATATATATATATATATATATATATATGCTAAACAGCTGGAGCTCTACCTGATTTGTAACTATTAAAATAATTTTGTCAAACAGATTGTAAACTCAAATGCGTACGTTTGCTTCTAGAGTGGGAAAAATAGAAGTAGAGTTTGGTTAGGTGTAGGGGCAGATTTATGTAATCTTGTCTTCGGGAGATTTTATTATCTATTTACTTTATTTAGTCTGATCAGTGGAACAATTCTAATTCTTAACACTGGGCTAAAATATAGGGTAATTTATTTTCTTGTCAGCAAGAACACTACTGTTATTCCCCAAACGTATTTTATTATTCCACTTCTTCACAATTTTCCAGTGTAACCACATATTTGAATTCTGATATGCCTACTTGTTTCTTTGAAAATGAATGATGAGACTATGCAATGCAATGGCGTCACACCATCCAAATGGCACATCCGACAGCATGTTCAAATCAAACAGAAATTGGCTCTTACAAAATTTGAGAGGCGAAAAGCGATGCGGTACAAAGCTCAATTTGAGGCTCCGCGATTGCGTCACACCATCCATACGGCGCCTCCGACCACATTTTCGGATCAAGCAGAAATGAACTCGTACACAATGATGCGGTATGGAGCTTGATTTGGCATCTGCAAGCCTGTGGAGGCTCCGCAATTGAGTCAAACCCTCTGTACGGAGCCTCCGAACCACATTGCCAGATCAATCATGAATCGGTTTGAACCCTTTGCAAACATTTTGTGCAGTTTGCAGATGTATCACTACCAACTCATGCTACTAAGAAATACCACACGGTGGCAGCCGTTCACCGTGAAAAGACAGGCAATTCATACACTTGTTAGTTCTATCATGGCCAAACTGTAGTCGATGACGGGCTATGGGAAAGTCTAGCCCAACCTTCCTTTTATGTTATTTTCATAGGTAGACTGGCTCTGACAGCCAAAACAGCCAAATACTCCAGCTACACATGAATCGATTCTCAATTGCGATACGGTTCTAGTATTTCATACCACATGAAAATAATTTCACAAGTGCAAAATATACACTTACTGTACATGGTTTTACCCGGCTTTAACACAGTTGCAGCATACTGTATTTTTCAGTGACAGCACCGTTGTCAAGGCCTTCTTCCGTTACGCACAGGGGTTCGGAGCATGCTAGGTAGCTAATTAGCAAAGGTGGTCCCTCTGGGAATGCGGTCCAAACACTTAAAAGACACACCCTATCCCCTCAACCCTCAAATTAAGTGGACACTTCTGATGACGTATCATGGCGTCTGATGAGTTGAACTTGCAGGGCGAGGGAAGAATTCATTGATTTTAAATGGACCACTATTGCCCGGAGCATGCTAGGCTATCACTCGTTCATACCAAGGATATGTTTTCTGTCATCATGGAACTGTTATGTGTGCCTTATATGCGCTACAGTCAATTATGATTGCATTTCATATCTTGGCTAGAAGACAACGCCTCCCTCCGCAGACATCGAATGTTAGCCATCCTAGTATATCAGGTAAATCGAAAATTACAATGTATAAGTGTGATGTCAAGGAAAGTTATATGCGCAAGCTAACGTTTCCAAAAGCCAACCAAACAAAGACATCATTACTTTTATGTGTTTGAGCCGTCATGTGCATTAGTAGCATAATTTCTAACTTGTTTACATTCGTTTCTACTTACACTTGCATGCTGACTTCTCCATAGTAATGATTGTTTTACATTTTGCCTGACTTAGCGGATGTACAATAATCGCAAATTGAATTATGGGGCTTTTCAGGCCCCGGAGTGAACATAATTGTACACTCGCAAACTCGATCAAAAATGAGGGCTGAGGGGCTTACGTTGTCAACTTTCCTTGATTGGCTAATCATTTGGACCAACGACAAAGATGGCCGCGGGGATTCCCTCAAGTGCATAAGGCGAGGGTAAGTGGAGGAGTGTGTGTCTTTTATGAGTTTGAAACGCAGCCTCGGTCTTCCATAAACACGAGCTGTAACATGGATATATGGCCGTGTGGGAACACTAGCCCTACCCCTACAAAGGTGAGTATCAATTTAACAAAAATTATTTATCGCTGATATGATCATATTGCTTAACAAAAGACATGTGTAAGGCAATGGAACAGAGTCATGATCAAGAGCTAGGGAAAGTCTATAATCAGGTTAATTGACACACAAAGATGAATGTAAAATGGCAGGAATATAATTTGGTTAATTTGTTTAATCCAAAAGTATTTATTATTGTTTGTTTTATTAACCCTCTTTCAACTGCTATGCAGTAGCCTACTGTTTGGAAGCAGTTGGGGTCAACTGTTACATCGCATGTTGTCCTCCCTCCATCCAACCAGATGACAAAGCAGTCTCTTATCTACTCCAACACGCTGTACTACCGCTCCAGCAGTTCTGTCGTTATTGTTCACACAGCAGTTGGTGTCCTTAAAAATACTGATTAAGGCCAGAGGCTAAAATGACCTTTTTGCATGTTCTTATCTATTTTGAGATTTTTTAGTATGTTGGTCCATTAATATTATTATTAAAAAATAAAAAGTTAAAATGATGATAAATGTTAATTGTCATTAGTTTATCATGCCACCATCATCAAAATGTCATAAATTATAACCACTTTTAAATGGACATACATCTGTAATTTCAAAGCTCACTACAATGAATCACACATCATTTACAATCCCATTTCATAGAGAATATTAGACTATATATGTATTAACTTATTTCGAAGAGATGGTGATTGGGTCTAAACGTGTTTGACGTTTGGTTGTCTAAATTCACTGTCCTTGTCTTTAACTGTTATTTCCCGAAAGTCAGACTTTTCCCATATGCCAACACATTTTTCTAAGCCTCAGAAGCATCTGCATTCATCAAATTTGCATGGCTATCCTTAGAATTATTCTCCATACTTATCCATAGGGAATTGTTGATATGTTGTCAATCTTATTCTACATTACATTTACTTCTGAAAAAAATCATTTTATGTACCTTTCTTTAGTATTTTACAGATAGAAAGATGAAAAAAGTATGCATCCACAATGTGTAAGCCCGGTCCTGGAGTGTCTTAACAAAATTAAATCAAAATATTTAGACTGACTGCATCCAGTGTACAGAAACATTTATTTGTGTAATATGCTACACGGAGCCCAGCCAATCCATCACGACTGGTCTGCCGACGTAAACGTCCGAGGTGGTTTCAACAGGCTCTTCCGTTGCGACGTCGCCAGAGGCCCATCTGCTAGCCCCGGCCCGCTAGCTATCTGAATCGCCGTGTCTGCAGCTCGCCTAGCGTAGCAGCGACTACTGAATCGGCTCCCTGACTCATCTATTGCTAGTCATTGGACTCTATGATCACTCGGCTACACATGCCTCTCCCTAATGTCAATATGCCTTGTCTATTGCTGTTTTGGTTAGTGATTGTCTTATTTCACTGTAGAGCCCCCAGCCCTGCCCAATATGCCTTCGATAGCCCTTTTGTTCCACCCACCACACATGCTATGACCTTAACTGGTGCCTCTAGAGACAAAACCTCTCTCATCGTCACTCAATGCCTAGGTTTACCTCCACTGTACTCACATCCTACGATTCCCTTGTCTGTACATTATGCCTTGAATATATTCTTCCACGCCCAGAAATCTTCTCCTTTTACTCACTCTGTTCCAAACGCACTAGACAACCAGTTCTTATAGCCTTTAGCCGTACCCTTATCCTACCCCTCCTCTGTTCCTATGGTGATTTAGAGGTTAACCCAGGCCCTGCAGCCCCCAGCACCACTCCCATTCCCCAGGCACTCTCATTTGTTGACTTCTGAAACCGTAAAAGCCTTGGTTTCATGCATGTTAACATTAGAAGCCTCCTCCCTAAGTTTGTTTTATTCAGTGCTTTAGCACACTCCGCCAACCCAGATGTTCTAGCCATGTCTGAATCTTGGCTTAGGAAGGCCATCAAAAATCCTGAAATTTCCATCCCCAACTACAACATTTTCCAACAAGATAGAACTGCCAAAGGGGGCGGAGTTGCAATCTACTGCAGAGAGAACCTGCAGAGTTCTGTCATACTATCCAGGTCTGTGCCCAAACAATTTGAGCTTCTACTTTTAAAAATCCACCTTTCCAGAAACAAGTCTCTCACCATTGCCGCTTGTTATAGATCCCCCTCAGCCCCCAGCTGTGCCCTGTACACCATATGTGAATTGATTGCCCCCCATCTATCTTCAGCGCTCGTACTGTTAGGTGACCTAAAGTGGGATATGCTTAACACCCCAGCCTTCCTGCAATCTAAGCTAAATACCCTCAATCTCACACAAATTATCAAGGAACCTACCAGGTACAACCCTAAATCCATAACCATGGGCACCCTCTTAGATATCATCCTGACCAACTTGCCCTCAAAATACACCTCTGCTGTCTTCAACCAGGATCTCAGCGATCACTGTCTCATTACCTGTGTCCGTAATGGGTCCGCGGTCAAACGACCACCCCTCATCACTGTCAAACGCTCCCTAAAACACTTCAGCGAGCAGGCCTTTCTAATCGACCTGGCCCGGGTATCCTGGAAGGATATTGACCTCATCCTGTCAGTAGAGGATGCCTGGTTTCTCTTTTAAAAGTGCTTTCCTCACCATCTTAAATAAGCATGCCCCATTCAAAAAATGTAGAACTAAGAACAGATATAGTCCCTGGTTCACCCCAGACTTGACTGCCCTTGACCAGCACAAAAACATCCTGTGGCATTATGCATTAGCATCAAATAGCCCCCGCGATATGCAACTTTTCAGGGAAGTCAGGAACCAATATACACAGTCAGTTAGGAAATCTAAGGCTAGCTTTTTCAAACAGAAATTTGCATCCTGTAGCACTAATTCAAAAAGGTTTTGTGACACTGTAAAGTCCACGGAGAATAAGAGCAGCTCCTCCCAGCTGCCCACTGCACTGAGGCTAGGAAACACTGTCACCACCGATACATCTACGATAATCGATAATTTCAATAAGCATTTTTCTACGGGTGGCGGTGCTTTCCACCTGGCTACCCCTACCCGGCCATCAGCTCTGCACCCCCTGCAGCAACTTGCCCCCCTCCCCTCTGCTTCTCCTTCACCCAAATCCAGACAGTTGATATTCTGAAAGAGCTGCAACATCTGGATCCCTACAAATCAGCTGGGCTAGACAATCTGGACCCTCTCTTTCTGAAATTATCCGCCGAAATTGTTGCAACCCCTATTACTAGACTGTTCAACCTCTTTCATATCGTCTGAGATCCCCAAAGATTGGAAAGCTGCCGCGGTCATCCCTCTCTTCAAAGGGGGTGACACTCTAGACCCAAACTGTTATACTCCTATATCCATCCTGCCCTGCCTTTCTAAAAATCTTCGAAAGCCAAGTTAACAAACAGATCACCGACCATTTCGAATCCCACCGTACCTTCTCCACTATGCAATCTGGTTTCCAAGCTGGTCATGGGTGCACCTCAGCCTCGCTCAAGGTCCTAAACGATATCATAACCGCCATCGATAAGACAATACTGTGCAGCCGTCTTCATCGACCTGGCCAAGGCTTTCGACTCTGTCAATCACCGCATTCTTATCGGCAGAGTCAATAGCCCTGGTTTCTCAAATGACTGCCACGCCTGGTTCACCAACTACTTCTAAGACAAAGTTCAGTGTGTCACATCGGAGGGCCTGTTGTCCAGACCTCTGGCAGTCTCTATGGGGGTGCCACAGGGTTCAATTCTCGGGCTGACTATTTTCTCTGTATACATCAATGATGTCACTCTTGCTGCTGGTGATTCTCTGATCCACCTCTACGCAGACGACACCATTCTGTATACATCTGGCCCTTCTTTGGACACTGTGTTAACAAACCACCAAACGAGCTTCAAAGCCATACAACACTCCTTCCGTGGCCTCCAACTGCTTTTAAATGCTAGTAAAACTAAATGCATGCTCTTCAACCGATTGCTGCCCGCACCTGTCCACCCGACTAGCATCACTACTCTGGACGATTCTGACTTAGAATATGTGGACAACTACAAATACCTAGGTGTCTGGTTAGACTGTAAACTCTCCTTCCAGACTCACATTAACCTGTTTGGGATAGGGGGCAGTATTTTCACGGCCGGATAAAAAACGATTTGGATAGAAAACACTGTAAAGTTTCTAAAACTGTTTGAATGGTGTCTGTGAGTATAACAGAACTCATATGGCAGGCCAAAACCTGAGAAGATTCTATACAGGAAGTGCCCTGTCTGACAATTTGTTCTCCTTCTAGGGCATCTCTATCAAAAATACAGTATCTCTGCTGTAACGTGACATTTTCTAAGGCTTCCATTGGCTCTCAGAAGGCGCCAGAAAGTGGAATGAGAGCTCTCCAGTCTCTGGGCGAAAAACAGCAGGAGTTTTTGTGAGTGGTCCTGCTGAGAACAATGACACTGGAGCGCGCGTGCACGAGACGACTCCATGTTTTTCTTTCAGTGTTTGAATGAATACAACGTCGCCCGGTTGGAATATTATCGCTATTTTACGAGAAAAATAGCATAAAAATTGATTTTAAACAGCGTTTGACATGCTTCGAAAGTACAGTAATGTAATATTTTGAAGTTTTTTGTCACGAAATGCGCCCGCGCGTCACCCTTCGGCTAGTGACCTCAACGCTTGAACAAAACGGAGCTATTTCAATATAACTATGGATTATTTCGAACCAAAACAACATTTGTTGTTGAAGTAGAAGTCCTGGGAGTGCATTCTGACGAAGAACAGCAAAGGTAATCCAATTTTTCTTATAGTAAATCTGAGTTTGGTGAGGGCCAAACTTGGTGGGTGTCAAATTAGCTAGCCATGATGGCCGGGCTATGTACTCAGAATATTGCAAAATTTGCTTTCACCGAAAAGCTATTTTAAAATCTGACACCGCGATTGCATAAAGGAGTTCTGTATCTATAATTCTTAAAACAATTGTTATGTTTTTTGTCAACGTTTATCGTGAGTAATTTAGTAAATTCACCGGAAGTTTGCGGTGGGTATGCTAGTTCTGAACATCACATGCTAATGTAAAAAGCTGGTTTTTGATATAAATATGAACTTGATTGAACAAAACATGCATGTATTGTATAACATAATGTCCTAGGAGTGTCATCTGATGAAGATCATCAAAGGTTAGTGCTGCATTTAGCTGTGGTTTTGGTTTTTGTGACATATGCTTGCTTGCTTTGAAAATGGCTGTGTGATTATTTTTGGGAGGGTACTCTCCTGACAATCTAATGTTTTGCTTTCGCTGTAAAGCCTTTTTGAAATTGGACAATGTGGTTAGATAGAGTCTTGTCTTTTAAAATGGTGTAAAATAGTCATGTTTGAGAAATTGAAGTTATAGCATTTTTGAGGTATTTGTATTTCGTGCCACGCTATACCATTGGATATTGGTGAGGCGTTCCGCTAGCGGAACATCTGTCCCTAACAAGTTTTAAGCATCTCCAATCCAAAATGAAATCTAGAATTGGCTTCCTATTTCGCAACAAATCCTCCTTCACTCATGCTGCAAAACATACCCTCGTAAAACGGACTATCCTACTGATCCTTGACTTCGGCGATGTCATTTACAAAATAGCCTCCAACACTCTACTCAGCAAACTAGATGTAGTGTATCACAGTGCCATCCGTTTTGTCACCAAAGCCCCATATACTACCCACTACTGTGAACTGTATGCTCTCGTTGGCTGGCCCTCGCTACAGATTTGTCACCAAACCCACTGGCTCCAGGTCATCTATAAGTCTTTGCTAGGTAAAGCCCCGCCTCATCTCAGCTCACTGGTCACCATAGCAACACCCACCCGTAGCACGCGCTCCAGCAGGTGTATTTCACTGGTCATTCTCAAAGCCAACACTTCCTTTGGCCGCCTTTCCTTCCAGTTCTCTGCTGCCAATGACTGGAATGAATCGCAAAAATCACTGAAGCTGGAGTCTTATATCTCTCCCTCTAACTTTAAGCATCAGCTGTCAGAGCAGCTTACCGATCACTGTACCTGTACACAGCCAATCTGTAAATAGCACACCCAACTACCTCATCCCCATATTGTTATTTATCTTCTTGCGCTTTTGCACCCCAGTATCTCTACTTGCACATCATCATCTGCACATCTATCACTCCAGTGTTAATGCTAAATTGTAATTATTTTGCCTCTATGGCCTATTTATTGCCTTACCTCACTACTCTTCTACATTTGCACACACTGTACATAGATTTTTCTATTGTTTTATTGACTGTACGTTTGTTTGTAACTCTGTTGTTTTTGTCGCACTGCTTTGCTTTATCTTGGCCAGGTCGCAGTTGTAAATGAGAACTTGTTCTCAACTGGCCTACCTGGTTAAATAAAGGTAAAATAAAAAATCTAACAACGCAACATTTTCAGTCATCTCCTTTTTTGAAGGACAAGTGCATAAACAGGTTAATGACAAGCACTGCATGTTTTGCTTTTCTTCAAAAGTCTCATGGAATGTAGGCCTACATTGAAGATGCACAGAATTTTCACAATGTTGAAGTTTGCGCTCAGCAAATGTGAAATTGCTCAGTGACAATTTTTTTTTTTTAGGGAACATTGGTAGTGCTTACGGCCCAGTACATCACTGGGGCCAAGCTTTCTGTCATCCAGGACCTCTAAACCAGGCGGTGTCAGAGGAAGGCCCTAAAAATTGTCAGACTCCAGCCACCCAAGTCATAGACTGTTCTCTCTGCTACCGCACTATAAGTGCCCAGTCTAGGTCCAAAAGGCTCCTTAACAGTTTCTACCCCCAAGCCATAAGACTGCTAAACAGTTAATCAAATGGCTACCTGGACTATTTGCAATTACCTTTTTTTTTACACTACTGCTACTCGCTGTTATTATCTTTGCATAGTCACTTTACTCCTACCTATATGTACATATTATCTCAATTACCTCAACTAGCCAGTACCCCCTGTATATAGCCTTGTTATTATTTGGTTTTTTTAGCAAATATTTACTTACGTACTCTAAAATAAACTCTGCATTGTTGGTTAAGGGCTTGTTGTATTCGGCACGAGACAAAACATTTTAATTTTATATTATGAAATAATCTTTCTTCATGAAAAATATATCTGTGGTGGCCTATCAGTAAAGACCCATGGCCATAGTTATCACTGTCACTTGTTGCCTTATTTTTGTGTTGCAGGCTTATCTCCTCTTGCGTCTAGCCCTATAAATGCTGTCAAGAAAGCCTGCACATACTGTATGACCAGTCTACATCAAGGTGAGGGGGAAGAATCCACATTTTGAGCTACAGAAAGGGACACCAGAAGCCTCATCCTGGGACTTCTAATCCTAAAAGCAACAGTTCAAGGCTCTGAGACCGTGAATGGACACACCAGTGCAGTGTAAGCCCAGGTCAAAGAGGAGCTTTTTTAGCATGTTGAGATAATGGTCTTGTTATTCCCAGTAAGCATACTTGTGAATGTATCGAGTTTCGACATTTGGTCCCTCTCCTTGTTTGGGCGACGTTTGGCGGTCGAAGTCACTGACCTTCTAGCCATAGCTGATCCACTTTTCATTTTCCATTGGTTTTGTCTTGTCTTCCATCACACCTGGTTCCAATTCCATCAATTACATGTTGTGTATTTAACCCTGTTCCCCCTCATGTCCTTGTTGGTAATTGTTTCTTGTAGTGCTTATCCACGGTATGCTGGTATTTATCGGGTTTTGTTTGACCCATTTATTGTATTGTTCTGTTGACGGTGGTTTATGGATATTAAACAACACTGTTGTTTCGCTCTCCAGCGCCTGACTTCTCTGCCGCCAGTATGCATTGCACTACAATGATGGTGACCTACTGTGCTCTCAAAGTATTCACTGCCCTTGTTTCTCTGCTAAAACAGGAGCAATAAAGGACTAGTTCACACATTTTGTGGGGGGGAATATAATATATATTTGTATTTATTTATCAGGGACCTTCAGCACCCCAAACATTTTTCAAATGCAAATAGAACTTTTCGGTAGTGCTCAAAGCAGGCCATTCCAAAGGCAGCATTTATTTTTCAAACTCGAAGCAATGAGCCCAATCAGCCCTCCATGACAACATAATCAGAAACAACAGAGTAGGCTGATACGTCCTTAAGTTTTGGGTTATACTCATGTTAAACAGTTTGGCTAATCTCTATTTCCAAGTCCTATTCTTGAAGATCAAGGGGTATAACATTAACTGGAAATCTGACACTGTTTTTTGTTTTATGTAAAGATATAGCCTAATCATATTATTATCTGTAGTAGAAGCCTACGTAACCAACCCATGAAGTAAAATGCAACATCCATTTATTGCCAGCTATTTATGGCCAGCTGCAATGCATGTCGTTCAACTGGTAATATTCATTTTTATCTTTTTCTAATGCCTCTTGAGCAGATTAATGTTTATTGGGATGAGTCTTGTCCTTGAGGGAGAACTCAGCAAATTCTGCTAGATAGCCAATGTCGACTGTATACTGAACAAAAACATGCAACAATTTCAAAGACTTTACTGAGTTTCAGTTCATAGAAGGAAATCAGTCAATTCATTAGGCCCTAATCTATGGATTTCACATGACTGGGCAGGGGCGCAGCCATGGATGGTCCTGGGAGGGCATAGGTCCACCCACTTAGAAACCAGGTCAACCCACTAGGGAGCCAGGCCCAGCCAATCAGAAAGATTTTTTTTCCCCGACAAAGGGGCTTTTTTTCCAGACAGAAATACTCCCCAGCTTCCCCACTCCCCCTCATCAGACAATCCCGCAGGTGAAGGAGCCGTATGTGGAGGTCCTGGGCCGGCGTGGTTACACGTGGTCTGCGGTTGTGAGGCCAGTTGGATGTACTGCCAAATTCTCTAAAACGATGTTGGAGGTGACTTATGGTAGAGAAATTGACATTCAATTATCTGGAAACAGCTCTGTTGGACATTCCTGCAGTCAGCATGCCAATTGCAAGCTCCCTCAAAACTTGAGACATCTGTGGCATTGTGTTGAGTGACAAAACTGCACATTTTAGTGTCCTTTTATTATCCCAGCACAAGGTGCACCTGTGTAATGATCATGCCGTTTAATCAGCTTCTTGATATGCCACACCTGTCACGTGGCTGGATTTTCTGGCTACGGAGAAATGCTCACTAACAGGGATGTAAATAGGGTTGCCAACTGTCCCGTATTAGCCGGGATGTCCCTTATATTGGGCTAAATTGGTTTGTCCCATACGGGACCCCCCTTGTCCCATATATTCATCCAATCACAGTGTCGTGTAAACGCGCCAATTCCTGCTAAGTAATTTCTGTTATTGTTCGGTCGGTTTGGCATATCAAGGAAATATGGATAAACCTGCAAAAAAAGTAATGCCTACAGCTACAACAAACAGTGTGAGGCAGAAAAGACGTGGGTTAAGGATGTCAGTGGTGACTCGATGAAAACTTTCTGTACTTTATGCGTCGGGAATTCTCAATTGGCCATGAAGGGGACAATGACATAACTCAGCATGCATCCACAGAAATGCACAAGGCCACGCTAGCTAAAGGTGCTAGCAATATCGGTGCATTCTTCGTGACGTCTACTGCGGACACTGACATAATTGGAAAACACCTCTCCGTTTACCAGTTATTGAGCAGAGCCAACAATCGCATTCTGAAAGCTAATTACCCAGCTCGCATAGCTCATTCTGCCTGCAAGCACGCTTGCGATCTGCGGTCAGTGGATATTGAGACAATTGTTTTACAGATCTACAGCCACTTATCAGTATCTGCTTCCCGAAGAGAGGAACTGCGTGCATTTTCTTTTGCTTTTGTTGACACTGAGTGGCGTGAAATTCCTCAACGTTTGCACAGGATGGCTCTCTTCGTCCAGCTGTCGATCGTCTCCAGCAAAGCTGGCCAGCTCTTACATCATACTTCAGGTCCCTTAGGGAGACCTGTCCTGTGGCACTGGATAGTATTTTTGAGTATGAAGAAAAAACGGAAGCTGCTGTGCTTTTTCCACAAAGTGGGTGTGTTTTTGACCAACTTGTAAAAAAGCTGGAGGAAACAACGCTCTGCATCACAGATGCTTACGAGGAAGTCCAAAAGTTCAAAATGTAAGATGCTTCAGTTGAAACAGGACAGTTTTCTTTCTGAGTAGACCAAGCAGCTGATGGACAAACAAGTGTCAGCACAAAGGTCCAAGCAGCAACAGGACTTTGAAGTTCTATTACACTGTGATGAAGGAATTTTATATCCTTATGCTATAAATTTAACAATCAATAAGCCAGGGTTTGTAAGACACTGGGTTCATAATTAGGCAAGGACTCAGCTTTCTGCAAAAGGTCTTGTACAGTTTATTCAGAGAACGTTCTGAGGTGCAAATGACAAAGATGTTCATTTTATCATCTCTCCGCTTACGCACACACATCCACACCCAAAAGTAGATAACCTATGCACACACATACGCACAGACAGTAGGTGAACAGTATCTCTTCCTTGACCTGCTACCACTGTTCCAGCACTGCCTGTTCCTTTCCCCATAGATTAGGAGAGCCTTGAAGGCTCCTCCCGGTATCTCTAAATACACACACACATTTCTCTCCCTTTCCAGCCTCTACTAGACCTTTATGAGACTAACGTTCATTATTAATTATCCATGCTTCATAACTACTACTTAATGATGGATTATTGATTAATTTACCCATATTAGATAATTATCTTATCACACTGTCATTACATACATTGACAAGTGGTTTGATTTCTAACCAGAACATGTAATGGTGAAACTTATCAGCCTCTATGAGGAGCTCTCCTTCACTGACCTGGAGCAGGTGGTGGTTGCCCTCAAAATGACAGAGACAGTCAGTATGGACCAACTCTATGAAGAGTTTTGTACTAGCCGGGAGGAAATACAGAAAGCCAGACAGGATACCACAAAATCCACCAGTGAGAAGTAGGTGGCAGTTTTCCAAAACCTAAGGAAAGCCAACTTGATCAACATGTTCAGGATTGTCTCATTTGTCCTTCATGTGCCAGACTCAAATGTCTTTGTAGAGAGGATTTTCTGTCTGATGACCATTAAATGGTCAGACTCAAGAAACCAATGTAGCACAGAGCTGATCAAAAATGAACTTCAAATATCTGTGAACTGTGACTTGTCATGTAATGACTTCTCTCTGGCTATGCAAGAGGAGGAAGGACTGCATGAATCAGTCAAGAGCAGCAAAAAATATGTCGACTTGGTGAGTGACTCATGCCCCTCTTTTCCTCTTTTGCATTTTAAAAGTTTTTTTTTGCTGTAAAAGTCCAAATTGTGATTTCTTTGATCATTTATTTTGAGGTTTATTCACATAAGTTTACAGAATGATACAGTTTTAGTAAAGCTATAGGCTAAATGGAATATAGAAATGTTTTGCCTTTCCAATTGAATATGAATATACACTGTATATTCATTCACACAACACCATACCCATACCACCATGGCATCGTGCACTGGCACGCCACCTTTTGTCCCTTATTTGGTAGTGAAAAAGTTGGCAACCCTAGATGTAAACTAATTTATGCACAACATTTGAGAGAAATAAGCTTTTTTGTGCATAAGGAACATTTCTGGGATATAGTATAGTAACTGTAGAAGATTACATTTACAAATTAACCTACCCAACCATGATTATTAGACAATGTACATACTTTCATATTTACACAAATGTGTCTCAAAGAAGGAGAAAAGGCAGTTATCATAAAAAATTATTTGATCTCTTAAATCACACAATACACACTATAAAATCAAAGTACAAAACCTCTAAGTAAATAAGATTGACATTATTTTGTGACATTTGGGGCTGCAGGAAATGAACATGAAGAGCTGGTTTCCTGGACCCAGATTAAGCCTACTTGAAAAGGAATACAGCGCTGTAGGCTTAACCTGGGTCCAGGAAACTGTCCCTTACTGTTATTTTCCTGTGAGCCACGATCAGTAAGCACACATTTAGAAATTGTCAGTAACTATCAGCCTGGGGATTTCCTCAATCATACATTTTGTTTAGTGCACTAATCTTATTACAGGGGCTTCTGCCCACACAACAAGAGCAAGATTTAAATACTGGTTTTCGAACATTGGGTTAAAACATTTCTGCTGAACTGACTTTCAAATAAAACTTAATAAAAAGTGCAATTATAACTTCCATTCAGTAATGCCACATTCATAAGGGCACTGTAAATGAAATGGCTTTGTCCAACCAGGGAATGATCAGAGGAACAACCTGCTGGCACTTCTTTTCAAGGCTACAGATGCAGACTAGCAGATAGGTGCAGTCTGAGCCCTGGAAAGGAATGAGACATTTTAGACCAAGCATTGACTCAGCAGAGCAGTTTTAACAATAGTGTCACTATTTAGATTACTTAAGCTCAAAGACAAACACAAACCGTATAGTCATGAGTGAGACTTTGGTTAAAAGACAGTGAACATATTTTTGAATAATGGTTTTAATATAATGATATGTATGAACTGTAGGTACCTTGGGTAGGCATTCAACTTTAGTTATTTTGAAATTGTAATAATTCATTTGTTCGACTTGGGTCTTCTCCCATCTGGTACGAGCTATGTATCATTTTCAAACAATGACATTTTGTCAGGATTACCATGTTTACATGTAATAGTGCAGTAAAGAAATATATTCTGCATGCCAATCTCAGTATTTTAGCAGTGTTTAGTTGGGTAGTTTGTGTTCCAGTGTGGTAGGCAGTTAGAAAGCTGGTCAGCTCAGCACTGTGTATGGTAGGCCTAGCCTACTAGCCCACCTCCCTTTAGAACAACATACTCTATTATCTTTTTCAAAGCCAATAAGACTGTCCGAGAGTGCCTTAGCAAAGGATTTCCTTACTTCCTTGATTTTTCAACACACAGCAGGAAAAATGTCAAGCTTTAGCAGATTGGCCAAAACAGGGAAAAGCAACCATAGCATGTACAGGAGCAAGTTGGAGAAGTTTCCAGCAAAAAGTTTGATCATGCAAATCCCGGATACTGTAGGGAATACATAAATACAGTATAAATTCCCATGGCCAGACTGAATGTTAGTTGATGGGTTATGTAAATAAAGTTTTGTTAACAAATATTGTTTAGGTCAATTAATTAGCCAACCGTACGCCTAGTTTATCCAAGTAATTTGTTTATTTAATGACGGTGTAAGTCCGTTGCCAGAAGCTTTGGTTAATGCACATACAGTATAGTTAGTAAGAGGAAAATAATATCTGTGATTTAGTTGTAGGTGTAATCGTGCTTAATCATGGACTATTTTCTAGAAAGATAAATTATTAAATGTAGGTTCTCACCCTTTCCTCTTATAAGAACGATACAGTATGAACAGCACAATAAGTGCAACTGCAAAAGATAAAGAATCAATCATTAGTCCACTGAATGATCTTCAAATGGTCAAGAGAAAGTGTAACACAAATCTGATAAACATATAAACATTTGAAAGTAGGCAGTTTAACTAGGCTTACTAGTGTAACAAATCAAGTAATGTGGAGGAAATTCCTGATGGGCTACAGAAGGGAATGTTTCCCCAGTACAGTATAAAACAAAGTACCCAGTTTAGTTAGAACATATCTTTGAACTCAACAGCTTCTTCATCAAAAAGTGTATTAGAAACAAATATCCCCCCTCTCACTTGTGATTGTTTCAAATGATGGAATTCTTACCTATGACAGTGCTGATCACAATTCCCACAACTGCTGCATTCTCTGAAAGAGAGATTCAGTATTATTTTGTGAAGTATGAGCTAGCAAAATATACTACAAAATAATAATCTAATAATAATCACTTGAATCAACTTAACTCACCAGTAGCTGCATTGGTGTCATGTTCCCCAATGCCATAATTCCTCCCTGAAACTGCAAATACCAAATTAAACTAATAATCAAGCCCTTGATTACACTGGGATAGATTTGATTAATTAAATGTCCTCTACCTCGTATTGTGGGTGGAACAGTCGATGATGTTGTTGTTGAAATAATTGCTGTTGGTTTCAAAGGAATGTCATTGACATCTATGAAATAGAAATGTACAATGGTTATTCAGTATTGCACCTTCATGCAGTGCTTTCATTTTTAATAAGTGTACACCACTGTTACTCCCTGAAACTGCAAATACCAAATTAAACTAATAATCAAGCCCTTGATTACACTGGGATAGATTTGATTAATTAAATGTCCTCTACCTCGTATTGTGGGTGGAACAGTCGATGATGTTGTTGTTGAAATAATTGCTGTTGGTTTCAAAGGAATGTCATTGGCATCTATGTAATAGAAATGTACAATGGTTATTCAGTATTGCACCTTCATGCAGTGCTTTCATTTTTAATAAGTGTACACCACTGTTACTCCCTGAAACTGCAAATACCAAATTAAACTAATAATCAAGCCCTTGATTACACTGGGATAGATTTACTTGGATTTCATCTACCTCGTATTGTGGGTTGAACAGTCGATGATGTTGTTGTTGTTATTGAAATAGTTGCTGTTGGTTTCAAAGGAATGTCATTGACATCTATGAAATAGAAATGTACAATGGTTATTCAGTATTGCACCTTCATGTGTACACCACTGTTACATATGACACTGACAGGGATTTACAGAAGGAAGATCAATGACAATGTTCCTTATCATAGTCTGATGCATGCCTGCAGTGTCTAGATGTAGGGTGAAGGCGGATCTACAACAAATTGATTAACTTGAACTGTTTATAATGTATCCTCTGTTAAAGCATATAACCCATAACAGTTGGCAGATAATTGATCAAACATAAATGGAATCCATACCTTTACATTCAGGAGGTAATGAGTTGTATTCACCATCTTCATTGCACTCAATTGATTTGTTTCCAATGAGGGTGTAACCTTCATTACAGGAGTAGTGTATGACACCACCATACTCTGGGAACTCTTCGCCAGGCTTCTCTGTGATCGTGCCATTCATTATCTCAGGAGGTTTATTACAAGTTACCACTGAGGAAGACATACATGGGTGCATTATATTTGTGGTCTTTCTTCAAACAAGTTCAATGCCTTATTTTCATTTTATTTAACCTTTATTTTGACAAGGAGTCATGCTTTGACAGGGAGTCATTCTTTGACAGGGAGTCATGCATAGATGTCCAAGTGTGTCAATGGCAAATATGGGAGAATTACCATCACATCTTGGTCTTCCACTCCAACCTGTGGCATAACACTGCCTGTAACTTGGGCCCGTAAGCTGATAACTAGAAGAGGGGGAGAGAGCATGTGAGAGGTGGTCAATGATGTATATAAACCCTGAATTGCTTATGCCATCTATTGGCTACTGAGAGGTTTTGAAGCCTACGGTCGGTCATATTTGCACTCCCCAGTAGGAGCAGTCCTCCATAGGAATGAATGCAATTCTACAGTACAGTGCCTTCAGAAAGTATTCACACACCTTGACCTTTTCCAATTTTTGTTGTGCTACAGCCTGAATTTAAAATTGATTAAATTGAGATTTTGTGTCACTGATCTACACATAATACCCCATAATGTCAAGTTGGAATTATGTTTTTATAAATGTTTGTAAATTAATTAAAAGCTGAAATGTCTTGAGACAATAAGCATTCAACCCTTATGTTATGGCAAGCCTAAATAAGTTCAGGACTAAAAATGTGCTTAACAAGTCACATAATAAGTTGCATGGACTCACTCTGTGTGCAATAGCAGTGTTTACATTATTTTTAAACGACTACCCCACACATACAATTATATATAAGGTCCCTCAGTCGAGCAGTGAATTTCAAGCACAGATTTAACAACAAAGACCACAAAGAAGGGCTCCTATTGGTAGATTAGTAAAACTTTGGATTGTGTATCAATACACACAGTCACAACAAAAATACAGGCACCCTTCCTAACTCAGTCACTGTAGAGGAAGAAAACTGCTCAGGGATTTCACCATGAGGCCAATTGTGATTTTAAAACAGTTGTTCCGCAGTTTTAAGGGTAGGAACATGCTTCTTTATCACATTTGGTTATCAAAATTGCCTTAACGTGCTAATATGTTTCAGTTCATCTTAATAAATTCATTTCTATACCTTCCAAAATAGAGGTCGACCGATTACGATTTTTCAACGCCGATACCGATTATTGGAGGATCAATAAAAGCCTATACAGATTAATCGGCCGATTTTTATTTTTATTTATTTGTAATAATGACAATTACAACAATACTGAATGAACACTTATTTTAACTTAGTATAATACATCAATAAAATCAATTTAGCCTCAAATAAATAATGAAACATGTTCAATTTGGTTTAAATAATGCAAAAACAAAGTGTTGGAGAAGAAAGTAAAAGTGCAATATGTGCCATGTAAGAAAGCTAACATTTATGTGCCTTGCTCAGAACATGGGAACATATGAAAGCTGGTGGTTCCTTTTAACATGAGTCTTCAATATTCCCAGGTAAAAAGTTTTAGGTTGTAGTTATTATAGGAATTATAGGACTATTTCTCTCTATCCGATTTGTATTTCATATACCTTTGACTATTGGATGTTCTTATAGGCACTTTAGTATTGCCAGTGTAACAGTATAGCTTCCGTCCCTCTCCTCGCTCCTACCTGGGCTCGAACCAGGAACACATCGACAACAGCCACCCTCGAAGCAGCATTACCCATGCAGAGCAAGGGGAACAACTACTCCAAGTCTCAGAGCGAGTGACGTTTGAAACACTATTAGCGCGCTCCCCGCTAACTAGCTAGCCATTTCACATCGGTTACACCAGCCTAATCTTGGGAGTTGATAGGCTTGAAGTCATAAACAGCAAGAGCTGCTGGCAAAATGCACGAAAGTGCTGTTTGAATGAATGCTTACGAGCCTGCTGGTGCCTACCACCGCTCAGTCAGACTGCTCTATCAAATCATAGACTTAATTATAATATAATAAACACACAGAAATACGAGCCTTAGGTCATTAATATGGTAGAATCCGGAAACTATCATCTCGAAAACAAAACGTTTTTTCTTTCAGTGAAATACGGAACCGTTCCATATTTTATCTAACGGGTGGCATCCCTAAGTCTAAATATTCCTGTTACATTGCACAACCTTCAATTTTATGTCATAATTACGTAAAATTCTGTCAAATTAGTTCGCAACGAGCCAGGCGGCCCAAACTGTTGCATATACCCTGACTCTGCGTGCAATGAACGCAAGAGAAGTGACGCAATTTCATGTTAGCAGGCAATATTAACTAAATATGCAGGTTTAAAAACATATACTTCTGTTTTGATTTTAAAGATTGATGTTTATGGTTAGGTACATTGGTGCAACAACAGTGCTTTTTTTCGCAAATGCGCTTGTTAAATCATCACACGTTTGTCGAAGTAGGCTGTGATTCGATGCGAAATGAAGAGGCTCCGCATCGATTATATGCAACGCAGGACACGTTAGATAACTACACATAGGTTATGATATTACTAGTTTAACTAGTGATTATGTTAAGATTGATAGTTTTTTATAAGATAAGTTTAATGCTAGCTAGCAACTTACCTTGGCTTCTTGCTGCCCTCGCGTTACAGGCAGTCAGCCTGCCGTGCAGGCTCCTCGTGGAGTGCAATGTAAGGCAGGTGGTTAGAGCGTTGGACTAGTAACCGGAAGGTTGCAAAAACGAATCCCCCCTGAACAAGGCAGTTAACCCCCGTTCCTAGGCCGTCATTGAAAATAAGAATGTGTTCTTAATCTGACTTGCCTAGTTAAATAAAGGTGTAACAAACCCAAAAAAATCGGTGGCCAAAAATACCGATTACAGATTTGTTATGAAAACTTGAAATCGGCCCTAATTAATCGGCCATTCCGATTAATCGGTCGACCTCTATTCCAAAATATGTTTTACAGCAGTGGGGGAGTGCCAAGATGGAGGCAAGGTGGCTTCAACACAGCACCCCTTATCAGCCATCTAATTCATATATACATTATTGGAGGTGGTGGGGTGGTTGTCTGGCGTTGAATCTTTTGGCAAAATATTTCTAACATACTCTGATGATACATTAGATACATGATGAAGCATACTCACCCTTTATCACAGATTGCTCTTGCTGATGCACCAAAAAGCGTGCCTTCCTCACCAAACTCATATTTCAAATGTGGTTTCTCCCTGGGGGCACCACAGTCCTTCTCTGAAATGAATAATCATAAGTTAACGCCAGCAACAAACAATCAAACAACAGTAAATAAATCAAACAACCGTAAACACACAATAAAAATCGCACTTGACAGAAAAACTGAGAAAAGTGCTTGTATTTTGCCGCATACTTTTGCAGGTTAATTCGAGCGTGCTCCACTTTCCACTCGTGCAGGTGATTCTTTCAGATCCTTGCTCTTTCAAGTAGCCGTTGGCACACTCAAAAGTGGCTTCCTTCCCCTCCGGAAAATCGTTCATTAATAGCGCATCATTCGTTAGAACAACATTTCCCTCTACTTGAGGTTTGGGACACTCGGCTGTGAGGATATGATATAGTAGAATATGTCAACTCCACACACAATGAGAGTTACGTTGGCCAGCTCAAGTTAGCAAAGTGTCTATTTGTAACCAAAACATTAAGTTAAAACTTGTATAAACGTTAGCTAGCAAACGGTTACTGTAGAGTAACGTTACCATGTTAACGTTACCATGGCTAGAAACTTACTCACCATTTCCACTTGCTATAAAGATAAGGCATATCAAGCACTTAGTCCATGAATTTGAATAAAACATTATACTGGCTGTCCTTTTAAAAGTTGATTTTATGTGAAGACAAGTCGGTCTCTCGATCTAACAAGTTCTCTCTGATGTTGTTGGCACTATCAAGCTGGCTGTCTAATCAGTACCAACCAGTCCATGGACGACTTCAACTGTCGCTTGAAGATATTTTCACTTTCCAGCAACCATGGAAACCCTGTTCACCTAAAACGGGGTTTCCAGTAGTTACCACACCCACAAAGTCAATACACAACCGTATCGTAAATAAATCCTTAAAACCAAAATGTGCTTTTTGGGTAGGGTTAGGAATAAGGTTAGCATATTGGTTATGGTTAGGGTAATGATATGAATCACATTTTAAGAAGATATGGTGTATGACTTTGTGGCTGTGGTAACTTGTGACGCCCGTAACACCATGCGCAGAGTTGCCCAGAGCTACTCCTCAATAATAACTTACAAGTGATAACCTAATAATACAGTATTATAATTAATCATTAATTAAGGAGAAAATGGAGTTCATGTAATTTTGTAATTTTGACTGAAGTGGAGATAGCTATGAGTTAACTGACCATATCACTGAATAGATTCCATCCTCCCCTGCCTTGTGACCTGTGGACAAGTTTGAGTTTCGGTTGGCTCAACTGAAGATACATGATGCACTTGATCTGTCAACGTGTCTTATTGTGCTTCATGCGCTTGAAACTGCACAGGATAGAGGTCAGGGATTTGGGCAGGCTTTGTTAAACTCCCCATATGCTCTATGTTTGTATACTTCGCATATTACAATGGTCATTAATAATATATGTATTTTATATAGAGCTTTTCCTTACATGAAGAACCTCAAACGCTTTAAAAACGAAACAAAAAAAATCAAAAATAATTCATTTATTGATGGTAGGACGTTCATGTGTTGGCTGGACAATGATCTTATACGGTGGCGGCGTGTCCAGAGGACATCAACTCAAGGTACTCGAGCACGGACTCCTGCTTCCCCTTCAGCATCCGAGCGCACAGTCCTCCTTATCATTTGCTCGTGTATGAACATAACGTTACATTGGTATGGTTAATGTATAATTCAAAATAAGGGCATGGGAACAAGTATACAGACTTCCATTCTGAGTGACAGGAATTCATTGGAAGAAATCTATCAAACGATAATAACTATTTTCCATTTCCAGCATAGGAATAGCTGAGCTTTTTTTCCACAGTTGGAGAAATCTAGGGCGTATCCTCCCCTAAACTCTTGGAGATGTCTCCAAAACAGCACCGTTGCCATGGTAAGTAGATTGATTGATTGTCTATAGAAGAAATATCCCTGACAGCAGTGGCGGTTCTAGCTGATTTGGCTCCCTGAGCGAACCCACCCTTCAGCCCCATACAAAAAAAAGCACCATTCTGCACTAACTGTAATTTCTATTCAGACATTTGGAACAACACAAATAAATAATCATAACATTTAAAACGATATAAAAGTATATACAAAAACGATTTCGCACAAACCCCCCCAAAAATGCAATATGTCTGTGAAACTATATAGTTATAGTATTATGAATGAATTGTGGTTTATTTGGTAGCATTTCGTAGTGTGACTGATTTTACTAATTGCATTAATACTGTACAAAGTTAAAGGTGCGCTATTTCATAGATTCCCACGCTCCCCCTACCTTGGGCTTCCAGTGGGGAGACCTGAGGTCAACCTCCCCCCACACCCCTCCCCATCTCGTAATTCTGAGTGGGAGACCTTCCCAAGCAGTAGCCTGCCTAGATCACAAACTTGTAAGGACCGACGCTGGAGTCGAGAAACAGGTACGGGGAGTCAAACATTTTATTGGAACAGACGCATAACAAGATGGCGCCGACAGAGATGGTTGCCTCGCTTCAGGTCCTTAGAAAACTATGCAGTAATTAGTTTTTTTTAATGTATTATTTCTTACATTGTTAGCCCAGAAAATCTCAAGTGTTATTACATACAGCCGGGAAGAACTATTGGATATAAAAGCGATGTCAACTTACCATCATTATGACCAGGAATACGTATTTCCCAAAGTGGATCCTTTGTTCGGACCTCCACCCTGGACATGCGATCTTATCCCAGAGGCTGATCAAAAACAACACGGTCGCCGCAGGAGAGGCGGACAGAGCGGCCTACTGGTCAGACTCAGAAGGCGAGCACACCATCCACCGCTTCCGAGCATATTACTCGCCAATGTACAATCGCTAGATAACAAGGTGGACGAAATTAGGGCACGAGTTGCCTTCCAGAGAGACATCAGAGATTCTCTGTTTCACGGAAACATGGCTCACTCGGGATATGTTGTCAGAGTCAGTACAGCCACCCGGTTTCTTCACGCATCGCGCCGATAGAAACAAACATCTTCTCTGGTAAGAAGAAGGGCGGGGGTGTATGCCTTATGATTAACGACTCATGGTGTAATCACACAACAACAACTCAAGTCCTTTTGTTCACCCGACCTAGAATTCCTTACAATCAAATGCCGACTGCATTATCTTCCAGGGAATTCTCTTCGATTATAGTCACAGCCATGTATATCCCCCCACCCCCCAAGCAGATCCCTCATAGGCCCTGAAAGAACTTCACTGGAATCTATGTAAACTGGAAACCATACATCCTGAGGCTGCATTTATTGCAGCTGGGGATTTTAACAAAACTAACCTAAGAACCATACTTCCTAAATTCTATCAGCATATCGAATGCGTGACAAGAGCTGGTAGCTTTCTGGATCATTGCTACTCGAACTTCCGTGATGCAAACAAAGCCCTCCCCCACCCTGCCTTAGGCAAATCTGACCATGACTCCATTTTGTTGCTCCCAGCCTATAGACAGAAACTAAAACAGGATATGCCCGTGCTCAGGTCAATACAACACTAGTCTGACCAATCGGATTCCATGCTTCAAGACTGCTTCGATCACATGGACTGGGATATGTTCCAGATAGCCTCAGACAATAACATTAATGTATACGCTGACTTGGTGAGCGAGTTAGTTTGCAAGTGCATCGGAGATGTCGTTCACTCTGTGACCATTAAAACCTTCCCTAACCAGAAACCGTGGATTGATGGCAGCATTTGCGCAAAACTGAAAGCACGAACCACCGCTTTTAATCATGGCAAAGTGACCGGAAACACGACCGAATACAAACAGTGCAGCTATTCCCTCCGCAAGGCAATCGAACAAGCAAAGCGTCAGTATAGAGACAAAGTAGAGTCGCAATTCAACGGCTCAAACGTATCTGGCAGTGTCTACAGTCAATCACGGATTACAAAAAGAAAACCAGCCCCGTTGCGGACACCGATCTCTTCCTCCCAGACAAATAAAACAACTTCTTTGCTCACTTTGAGGACAATACAGTGCCACTGACATGGCCCAGTACCAAAGCCTGTGGGCTCTCCTTTTCCTTGGCCAAAGTGAGTAAAACATTTAAACGTGTTAACCCTCGCAAGACTGCCGGCCCAGAAGGCATCCCTAGCCGCATCCTCAGAGCATGCGCAGACTAGAGGTCGGCCGATTAATCGGAATGGCCGATTAATTAGGGCCGATTTTCAAGTTTTCATAACAATCGGTAATCGGCATTTTTGGACACCGATCATGGCCGATTACATTGCACTCCACGAGGAGACTGCATGGCAGGCTGACTACCTGTTATGCGAGTGCAGCAAGGAGCCAAGATAAGGTGCTAGCTAGTATTAAACGTATCTTATAAAAAACAATCAATCTTAACATAATCACTAGTTAACTACACATGGTTGATGATATTACTAGTTTATATAGCTTGTCCTGCGTTGCATATAATCGATGCGGTGCCTGTTAATTTATCATTGAATCATAGCCTACTTCGCCAAATGGGTGAATTAACAAGCGCATTCGTGAAAAAAGCACTGTCGTTGCACCAATGTGTACCTAACCATAAACATCAATGCCTTTCTTAAAATCAATACACAAGTATATATTTTTAAATCTGCATATTTAGTTAATATTGCCTGCTAACATGAATTTATTTTAACTAGGGAAATTGTGTCACTTCTATTGCGTTGCGTGCAACAGAGTCAGGGTATATGCAGCAGTTTGGGCCGCCTAGCTCGTTGCGAACTGTGTGAAGACTATTTCTTCCTAACAAAGACAGCCGCCAAACGGGGGAAGATTTAACAAAAGCGCATTTGCGCATTTGCAAAAAAAAAGTACAGTCGTCGCACGAATGTACCTAACCATAAACATCAATGCCTTTCTTAAAATCAATACACAGCAGTATATATTTTTTAAACCTGCATATTTAGTTAAAAGAAATCTAGGTTAGCAGGCAATATTAAACTAGGCAAATTGTGTCACTTCTCTTGTGTTCATTGCACGCAGAGTCAGGGTATATGCAACAGTTTGGGCCGCCTGGCTCGTTGCGAACTAATTTGCCAGAATTTTACATAATTATGACATAACATTGAAGGTTGTGCAATGTAACAGGAATATTTAGACTTATGGATGCCACCCGTTAGATAAAATACGGAACGGTTCCATATTTCACTGAAAGAATAAACGTTTTGTTTTCAAAATGATAGTTTCCAGATTTGACCATATTAATGACCTAAGGCTCGTATTTCTGTGTGTTTATTATGTTATAATTAAGTCTATGATTTGATATTTGATAGAGCAGTCTGACTGAGCGGTGGTAGGCAGCAGCAGGCTCGTAAGCATTCATTCAAACAGCACTTTCTTGCGTTTGCCAGCAGCTCTTCACTGTGCTACAAGCATTGAGCTGTTTATGACTTCAAGCCTTGAGCTGTTTATGACTTCAAGCCTATCAACTCCAGAGATTAGGCTGGTGTAACCGATGTGAAATAGATAGCTAGTTAGCGGGGTGCGCGCTAATAGCGTTTCAATCGGTGACGTCACTCGCTCTGTAACCTTGAAGTAGTTGTTCCCCTTGCTCTGCCCGGGCCGCGGCTTTTGTGGAGCGATGGGTAACGATGCTTCGAGGGTGGCTGTTGTCGATGTGTTCCTGGTTCAAGCCCAGGTAGGGGTGAGGATAGAGACGGAAGCTATACTGTTACACTGGCAATATTACAGTGCCTATAAGAACATCCAATAGTCAAAGGTATATGAAATACAAATGGTATAGAGAGAAAAATTCCTATAATAACTACAACCTAAAACTTCTTACCTGGGAATATTGAAGACTCTCATGTTCTGAGCAAGGAACTTAAACGTTAGCTTTTTTACATGGCACATATTGCACTTTTACTTTCTTCTCCAACACTTTGTTTTTGCATTATTTAAACCAAATTGAACACGTTTCAATATTTATTTGAGGCTAAATTCATTTTATTTAGTTATTATACTAAGTTAAAATAACAGTGTTCAGTCAGTATTGTTGTAATTGTCATTATTACAAATAAATAAATACAAATTTAAAAAAATGGCAGATTAATCGGCATCGGCCCCTTTGGTCCAGCAATAATCGGTATCGGCGTTGAAAAATCATAATCGGTCGACCTCTGGCGCAGACCAGCTGGCTGGTGTGTTTACAGACATATTCAACCAATCCCTATTCCAGTCTGTTGTCCCCACATGCTTCAAGATGGCCACCATTGTTCCTGTTCCCAAGAAAGCTAAGGTAACTGAACTAAATGACTATCGCCCAATTGCACTCACTTCTGTCATCATGAAGTGCTTTAAGAGACTAGTCAAGGACCATATCACCTCCACCCTACCTGATACCCTCGACCCACTCCAATTTGCTTACTGCCCCAATAGGTCCACAGACGATGCAATCGCCATCACACTGCACACTTCCCTATCCCATCTGGACAAGAGGAATACCTATGTAAGAATGCTGTTCATTGACTACAGCTCAGCATTTAACACCAAAGTACCCACCCACACAGACAGCATGGTGAAGAAGGCGCAACAGCGCCTCTTCAACCTCAGGAGGCTGAAGAAATTTGGCTTGTCATCTAAAACACTCACGAACAATTGAGAGCATCCTGTCGGGCTGTATCATCGCCTGGTACAGCAATTGCACCGCCCTCAACTGCCCTCAACCGTGGCAGGTAGCCTAGTGGTTAGAGCATTGGGCCAGTAACCGAAAGGTTGCTAGATCGAATCCCTGAGCTGACAAGGTAAAAACCTGTTTTTCTGCCCCTGAACAAGGCAGTTAACCCACTGTTCTTCGGCCGTCATTGTAAATAAGAATTTGTTCTTAACTGTCTTGCCTCCAGAGGGTAGCATCACAACGCATCACCGGGGATAACTACCTGTCCTCCAGGACACCTACAGCACCTGATGTCACAGGAAGGCCAAAAAGAACATCAAGGACAACAACCACCCGAGCCACTACCTGCTCACCCCGCTATCATCCAGAAGGCAAGGTCAGTACAGGTGCATCAAAGGTGGGACCGAGAAACTGAAAAACAGCTTCTATCTCAAGGCCATCAGACTGATAAACAGCCATCACTAACATTGAGTGGCTGCTGCCAACATACAGACTCAAATCTCTGGTCACTTAAATAAACAGACTTAATAAATGTGTCACTTTAATAATGTTTACATAGTGGTGTCACTTTAAATAATGGCACTAAAATAATGTTTACATATCCTACATTACTCATCTCATATGTATATACTGTATTCTACACCATCTACTAAATCTTGCCTATGCCGCACGCCATCGCTCATCCATATATTTATATGTACATATTCTTATTCATCCCTTCACATTTGTGTGTATAAGGTAGTTGTTGTGAATTTGTTAGATTACTTGTTGCGGGATCGGGGCACCACCAGTACAGAGCTTGCTCAGGAATGGCAGCAGGCAGGTGTGAGTGCATCTGCAAGCACAGTGAGTGGAAGACTTTTGGAGGATTGCCTGTTGTCAAGAAGGGCAGCAAAGAAGCCACTTCTCTCCAGCAAAAAACATCAGGGACAGACTGATATTCTGCAAAAGGTACAGGGATTAGACTGCTGAGGACTGGGGTAAAGTCATTTTCTCTGATGAATCCCCTTTCCGATTGTTAGGGGCATCCGGAAAAAAGCTTGTCCAGAGAAGACAAGGTGAGCGCTACCATCAGTCATGCCAACAGTAAAGCATCCTGAGACCATTCATGTGTGGGGTTGCTTCTCAGCCAAGGGTGTGGGCTCACTCACAATTTTGCCTAAGAACACAGCCATGAATAAAGAACGGTACCAACACATCCTCTGAGAGCAGCTTCTCCCAACTATCCAGGAACAGTTTGGTGACGAACAATGCCTTTTCCAGCTTGATGGAGCATTTTTGTATTGTTTTTTACCCCTTTTTTCTCACCAATTTCGTGGTATCCAATTGGTAGTAGTTAGTCTTGTCTCATCGCTGCAACTCCCGTACAACTCGGGAGAGGCGACGGTCTCGAGCCATGCGTCCTCCGAAACACAACCCAACCTAGCCGCACTGCTTCTTGACACAACGCACATCCAACCCGGAAGCCAGCTGCACCAATGTGTCAGAGGAAACACCGTACACCTGGCGACCTGGTCAGCATGCACTGCGCCCGGCCTGCCACAGGAGTCGCTAGTGCGCAATGAGACAAGGATATCCCTGCCGGGCCAAGCCCTCCCTAACACGGACGACGCTGGGCCAAATGTGCGTCGCCCCATGGACCTCCCGGTCGCGGCCGGCTGCGACAGAGCCTGGGCTCAAACCCAGAGTCTCTGGTGGCACAGACTACTGTGCCACCCAGGAGGCCCCATGATGGAGCACCTTGCCATAAGGCAAAAGTGATACCTAAGTGGCTCGGGGAACAGAACATCGATATTTTGGGTCCATGGCCAGGAAACTCCCCAGACCTTAATCCCATTGAGAAATTGTGCTCAATCATTTACATTTACATTTAAGTCATTTAGCAGACGCTCTTATCCAGAGCGACTTACAAATTGGAAACCAAACAAGACTTGTGAAAGGTAAGTCGAATCCTTTCAAGCGACGTTGAAAAAATAGACCTGAAACTTTTCTTTCATAGGCGTTTCTGTTTAGCCTTTGTTCCAGAGAGACACAGCAATTCAATCATAATGGCACCAGCGGTAGAGCACCCCCATTTTACAATATTCCTTCAACACATTGTACAGGTTTAAAAATGACAATTGATCACTTGGACTGTATATTTCGCAAAATGTACTTAACAGCAGACCCAAAAAAAATACCTAAAAAAAAAAAAAAATACACATATCATTTGCATATTATGAGACCTGTTCAAGTCCCTCAACCTATGGTAGATTTAATACATGTCCCAAAATGGCACCCTATAGTGCACTAGTTTGTTTAGTGTAGTGGAGAGGAATAGGGTGCCATTTGGGACAAATCCTGAATGAGTAGAACCCCCCCCCATTGTTTCACACACGGGACAAACACACATTCTCCAAAACATGACTACAAGCAGTTTATAGTCCATCCAAAATACGAATATAAACAAGACATTTGTGAATTGGTGGCATGAAATCCAGCTTGCGATCATGAAAAGGATAAGACCATGGCTACGAGCAGATCGATCACAAAATACAACAACAACAAAAAACAAGCGGAACAATTATTTAATAATAAAAAAATAAAAGTTGCTGCTCTTCAACTGTGTTTCTGTCCTCAGAGGGAGAGGAGACTCAGAGGGGTCCATACGCCTTTAAGAGAAGCCTCCGAGAGGAAGGACCCTCCTCCGGTCTGTTGTTGAAATACATCAATGGTATCCTCGTCTTCCATCTCAAGCTGTGCAGGTGTGTCGGTCTCGTTGATTGGCTGTCCGTCAAATCTAAACCGTATCTGTCTAATTGACAAACCCTGTCTTTCGCAGTACGCCTTCATCAGCTTGCTGAGCGGAGTATGCCGTTTAATTTTGAACTGGACTACTGACCCATCTTGACCCGCAACCTTTAGGTTGATGTGGTCGTTTTCAGTCTTCACTCCTTCCTTTGGCTTTTCTTCAGACATTGTGTAGCTAGTTAATGCTCTGAGATTTACTAATTTATAGCCAGATTGCTAAATGTTTGCGCTTTTTTTCCCCCCCAACTCTCTCGGTCTTCTGTTTCCTCAAGAGGCGGGTGGACAAACAAAACCCCACAAATTCTGACAAACTCCAAGCATTGATTATGCAAGAATGGGCTGCCATCAGTCAAGATATGTCCCAGAAGTTAATTGACAACATGCCAGGGCGGATTGCAGAGGTCTTGAAAAAGAAGGGTCAACACTGCAAATATTGACTCTTTGCATCAACTTCATGTAATTGTCAATAAAAGCCTTTGACACCTATGAAATGCATGTAATTATACTTCAGTATTCCATAGTAACATCTGACAAAAATATCTAAAGACACTGAAGCAGCAAACTTTGGAAATTAATATTTGTATCATTCTCAAAACTTTTGGCCACGACTGTATTATTCTACAATGTAGAAAATAGAACAAATAAAGAAAAACCCTTGAATGAGTAGGTGTTCTAAAACTTTTGAATGGTACTGTATGCCACAAACATGTTTCTGTGCCAATGCACCAGATAACCAATAAACAAAGCATACCTACCAACTTCGGGCACTTCAATATCATTTTGTGTTTTCAGCACCACAATAAATAGACTGTCAATCTCAACAGAGAGAAAATACATCCATCCCTACCTTGAAGGCCTACCCAGTATCGAAGGCTTGATTGGACAATCTCTAAATGTCATTAAACTTTTAGTTTTTTTATAACAGATGTCTCTTTTCATTCATCAAATGAGCGCTGCACAGTTTGGATTGATCAATTGATTGATTTTATTTGTCAGTAATACATTTTAATGTGTGTGTATTTATTTTTAAGTGGATTGCAGGATTGCACAATAAAGTCGGTGACTTATTTCCTACGTAATCCCTATTTTTTTTCCCGAAATACATATACAATTACATAGATAAAGACCAAGAAAATGCTCCACCTCCAGATAAGTTTAGCTCAGCAAAAAAAAAATATCCTCTCACTGTCAACTGCGTTTATTGTCAGCAAACTTAACGTGTAAATATTTGTATGAACATAACAAGGTTCAACAACTGAGACATAAACTGAACAAGTTCCACAGACATGTGACTAACAGAAATGGAATAATGTGTCCCTGAACAAAGGGGGGGGGGGGGGGGGGTCAAAATCCAAAGTAACAGTCAGTACCTGGTGTGGCCACCAGCTGCATTAAGTACTGCAGTGCATCTTCTCATAGACTGCACCAGATTTGCCAGTTCTTGCTGTGAGATGTTACCCCACTCTGACTGTAAGTTCCCGGACATTTATGGGGGGAAATGGCCCTAGCCCTCACCCTCCGATCCAACAGGTCCCAGATGTGCTCAATGGGATTGAGATCCGGGCTCTTCGCTGGCCATGGCAGAACACTGACATTCCTGTCTTGCAGGAAATAACACACAGAACGAGCAGTATAGCTGCTGGCATTGTCATGCTGGAGGGTCATGTCAGGATGAGCCTGCAGGAAGGGTACCACATGAGGGAGGAGGATGTCTCCCAGTAACGCACAGCGTTGAGATTGCCTGCAATGACAACAAGCTCAGTCCGATGATGCGACACACCGCCCCAGACCATGACGGACCCTCCACCTCCAAATCGATCCCGCTCCAGAGTACAGGCCTCGTGTTACACTCATTCGACGATAAACGCGAATCCGACCATAAACCCTGGTGAGATAAAACCACAACTCGTCAGTGAAGAGCACTTTTTTGCCAGTGTCCTGTCTGGTCCAGTGACGGTGGGTTTGTGCTCATTAGCAACATTGTTGCAGGTGATGTCTAGTGAGGACCTGCCTTACAACAGGCCTACAAGCACTCAGTCCAGCCTCTCTGGACTGATTTGTTCATTTTTTAAATCTTTATTTAACTAGGCAAGTCAGTTAAGAACAAATAATTTTTTCCAATGACGGCCTTGGAACAGTGGGTTAACTGCCTTGTTCAGGGGCAGAACGACAGTTTTTTTACCTTGTCAGCTCAGGGATTCGATCTTGCAACCTTTCAGTTACTAGTCCAACGCTCTAACCACTAGGCTACCTACCGCCTCATTGCGGACAGTCTGGAGGACTGTCCGTAATGAGGCGGACAGTCCTCTGGAGGACTGATGGAGGGATTGTGCGTTCCTGGTGTAACTCAGGCAGTTGTTGTTGCCATCCTGTACCTGTCTTGCAGATGTGATGTTCGGATGTACCGATCCTGTGCAGGTGTTTTTAATGTGGTCTGCCACTGTGAGGACGATCAGCTGTCCGTTCTGTCTCCCTGTAGAGCTGTCTTAGGTGTCTCACAGTACAGACATTGCAATTCATTGCCCTGGCCACATCTGCAGTCCTCATGCCTCCTTGCAGTATGCCTAAGGCACATTCACGCAGATGAGCAGGGACCCTGGGCATCTTTCTTTTGGTGTTTTTCAGAGTCAGTAGAAAGGCCTCTTTAGTGTCCTAAGTTTTCATAACTGTGACCGTAATTGCCTACCGTCTGTAAACTGTTAGTGTCTTAATGACCGTTCCACAGGTGCATGTTCGTTAATTGTTTATGGTTCATTGAACATGCATGAGAAACGGTGTTTAAACCCTTTACAATGAAGATCTGTGAAGTTATTTGGATTTTTACGAATTATCTTTTAAAGACAAGGTCCTGAAAAAGGGATGTTTCTTTTTTGCTGAGTTTATAAGGGGGAGTTTAAGTTTAAATTCTTACAAGCGTGTTATGGTCTGTAGCTTATTCTTCAGATGTTTGGGGCTGCTGGTGAACCATGATGTGCAGGCATAATCAAAGTAACACTGGACTCGCGCAGTTGCCTGAGTCTTTATGGTGTTTATAGCTAGGTTTCCATTCAATTGGTGACAGATTTTCGTGCAAATATTCTAAAATCTGCATAAAAACAATATGCGCATTTTCCCATCAGAGTTGTTTCCATCAAATTACTTGTTGCAGATAAAAGTCTATTTAAATATGTAGTGCACATAAAAATAACTTTTGTCGTTAAATTCTCATGTACCGAATAAAAAGTTAATGGGTTTCCATTGCATTTTTAACTCTAGGCCTACTGATGGTTTTGTCCCAAAAAATGTTGAGTACAGTGCCTTGCAAAAGTTTTCATCCCCTTTGGCGTTTTTCCCATTTTGTTGCATTACAACTTGTAATTTAAATAGATTTTTATTTGGATTTCATGTAATGGACATACACAAAATAGTCAAAATTGGTGAAGGGAAATCCCCAAAATAACTTGTTAAAAATAGTTTTTTACGGAAAAGTGGTGCGTGCATATGTGTTCACTCCCTATGCTATGAAGCCCCTAAAATAAGATCTGGTGCAAGCAATTACCTTTTAGAAGTCACATAATTAGTTAGATTGCACACAGGTGAACTTTATTTAAGTGTCACATGATCTGTCACATGATCTCAGTATATGTACACCTGTTCTGTGTCACTCGCCTTCTACTGCTTACCCTGTGTCTCCTTGACCTGCCGCCACTCCCCCAGTACTCTCCCTCTCTCTCTGTCTCTGTGTGATTGTGTGGGCGGAAACAGGTGTGCTGGAGTCAGAGCAGATCCCCACCAGCTGCAACCTGTTCCATAATAAAGACCTCTACAAATACTCCACGCTGCCAGATCGTAATCTCTGCTCAGTCAGTCTACGTTTCTAGCCGTTTGTTACTATTCATATCCTGACACTGTTTTCCTCTCCTTGGTTACCTTGGTTACTTCATCCCAGTCTCCTCGTCTGAGTCTGCTCTTGAGTTCCCCTGTTACACTCCACGTAACAGTTCTGAAAGGCCCCAGAGTCTGCAACACCACTAAGCAAGGGGCACCACCAAGCAAGCGGCACTATAAAGACCAAGGATCTCTCCAAACAGGTCAGGGACAAAGTTGTGGAGAAGTACAGATCAGGGTTGGGTTATAAAAAAAATATCCCAAACTTTGAACATCCCACGGAGCGCCATTAAATCAATTATTAAAAAATTGAAAGAATATGGCATCACAAAAACCTGCCAACAGAGGGCCGCCCACCAAAACTCACGGACCAGGCAAGGAGGGCATTAATCAGAGAGGCAACAAAGAGACCAAAGATAACCCTGAAGGAACTGCAAAGCTCCACAGCGGAGATTGGTGTATCTGTCCATAGGACCACTTTAAGACGCACACTCCACAGAGCTGGGCTTTACGGAAGAGTGGCCATAAAAAAGCCATTGCTTTAAAGAAAAAAATAAGCAAACACATTTTGTGTTCACCAAAAGGCATGTGGGAGACTCCCCCAAACTTATGGAAGAAGGTACTCTGGTCAGATGAAACAAAAATGTAGCTTTTTGGCCATCAAGGAAAATGCTATGTCTGGCGCAAACCAACACCTCTCATCACCCCGAGAAAACCATCCCCACAGTGAAGCATGGTGGTGGCAGCATCATGCTGTGGGGATGTTTTTCATCGGCAGGGACTGGGAGACTGGTCAGAATTGAAGGAATGATGGATGGCGCAGGGACATTCTTGAGGGAAACCTGTTTCAGTCTACCAGAGATTTGAGACTGGGATGGAGGTTCACCTTCCAGCAGGACAATGACCCTAAGCATACTGCTAAAGCAACACTTGAGTGGTTTATGGGGAAACATTTAAATGTCTTGGAATGGCCTAGTCAAAGTCCAGACCTCAATCCAATTGAGAATCTGTGGTATGACTTAAAGATTGCTGTACACCAGTGGAACCCATCCAACTTGAAGGAGCTGGAGCAATTTTGCCTTGAAGAATGGGCAAAAATCCCAGTGGCTAGATGTGCCAAGCTTATAGAAACATACCCCAAGAGACTTGCAGCTGTAATTGCTGCAAAAGGTGGCTCTACAAAGTATTGACTTTGGGGGGGTGAATAGTTACGCACGCTCAAGTTTTCAGTTTTTATGTATTATTTCTTGTTTGTGTCACAATAAAAATATGTTGCATCTTCAAAGTGGCAGGCATGTTGTGTAAATCAAATGATACAAACCCCCCAAAAATCCATTTTAATTCCAGGTTGTAAGGCAACAAAACAGGAAAAATGCCAAGGGGGTGTATACTTTCCCAAGCCACTGTAGGTATAGCGAATGTGCCCACTCTGGTATTGGCATGAGTGCTCTAGCCTACAGCTTACAGATACAGTGTGGGTATAGCCTACTACAGAGCTAGTTAACTATATTCTTACAGGAGCCAGATGTAAAAAAGGTTAATTGCAGTGGGGCCGGACATTTTCCATATGCAATTATTCTTTGGAAGAAATGTATTAAAAAAGCTACGCACAACCACCAATTAAGCACTTTTCCTAATTTTATATGAATGGAGGAGAAAGCACTATCAACACTTGTAGGTTCCCAACGGTAAGCCTTGTGTTCTAGATGACTGGACTATAGAGTGGGAGACAAATCTCTACACTCTTGACTCCATTTATATTGGGGTGTCTGTAACTAGCCAAGCCGCCAAGGAGTTGTTCATATTTGTGGACAAATTACTTGCCATGGCAACTGCAAACAAGTACAAGCCCATTCAATACCCCTTCATTTCCGGCCACGGTTGAGTTATATGGAGCACCCACATACATCTTTCCCAACAATCTCAAAGTCGTTCTTTTTCCTCGCCTGATTTAATTTGTTTTTCGGTGTGATGTGGGCTGGTTTTTGTCCTGCTGCTTTCTAGATGGCAAAATGCAGGGCTCCCTGAATGACTTCAGCATTCCTAGAGGACAGCCGCACTCTGCAAATTCTTATGGACGCCTTACGCTTTAAAAAAATTGACACATCTACAGTGATTTGGCATGGGTCCTCCAATCCTCAAAAAGTTCTTCAGCTGCACCATCGAGAGCATCCCGACTGGTTGCATCACTGTTTGGTATGGCAACTGCCCGGCATCTGACTGCAAGGTGCTACAGAGGGTAGTGCGCAATGGGGTAGTGCGCAGAATAAATATCAGCCCCTCAGAGAAGCAAGAGATTGAACTTCACTGAACTTTCTAGAGTTTCCCCTTTTAGTTAACACTATTAACGTTTCGCTCTACTCTGGGAATTATTCTCGAATCAACTCAATATTAGCCACTTTCAATGTAACGTACCGAAACAAAACGAACTATACAAGACATTATAAAAGACAGCTGTGCAAGAGATTTTCTTCTAGGCAGATCGCATTGGAGTTGGATTCTATTGCATTGACAAGCATGACTCAGGCCCGTACTCTACACAGACCGGTGCGTTATAACCAGTCAGAGCTGCAGTAGACCTATATGCAAATAGTCATTGCAATATATGGATCTGTGTCATTTACTTTGAAATGGACTGTATTTACAGCATGAGCTGCCGCCAGATCAAAACGATAGCTGAATGTAGCCACCTGTGCATATTTGTTCATGTTCTTTGCTAGTTAGTGAGTTATTAGCCCAGTTATACCTAATTTCTAGTCAACAATGGGTGAGTTTTTGCTTCCTACAAGAGCACAAATGTGTGCCTTTCTAGCCATCTTTGAAAAGCTAGTCAGGTAAAGAGCTTTGTTTCATGTCTTAAAGGGGCAGTGTTGTATTTTTTAGTAGCTAATAGGCAGAGGGTAGCATAATTTGTCTGATTCTCTGTAATAATGGTATGGGAATAATAATGAATTATATTTTGTAAAGTGGTTTCTTGCATCTGCATACGCCATTCCAAGATCGCGTAGCAGTCGGACGTGTGTTTTGTCTTGTCCCGTCTTGTCCCATGTAAATATCGTTTCCCCCCCCCCCCCGTATATTGTACGTGTATATTTTAATCTTACTTTCCATCTACGGACTGAATATACTCTCCTGCAACCCGCCTCACCTAATGTGGTACGGATCTGCTATGTTTATACTTTTAGAACCGGAACCCTCATCACCCCTCCTGTCTCAGCCTCCAGTATTTATGCTGCAGTAGTTTGTGTCGGGGGGCTAGGGTCAGTCTGTTACATCTGGAGTATTTCTCTTGTCTTATCCGGTGTCCTGTGTGAATTTAAATATGCTCTCTCTAATTCTCTCTTTCTTTCTTTCTTTCTTTCTCTCTCTCTCGGAGGACCTGAGCCCTAGGACCATGCCTCAGGACTACCTGTCATGATGACTCCTTGCTGTCCCCAGTCCACCTGGCCGTGCTGCTGCTCCAGTTTCAACTGTTCTGCCTGCGGCTATGGAACCCTGACCTGTTCACCAGACGTGCTACCTGACCCAGACCTGCTGTTTTCAACTCTCTAGAGACAGCAGGAGCGGTAGAGATACTCTCAAAGATCGGCTATGAAAAAGCCATCTGACACTTACTCTTGAGTTGCTGACTTGTTGCACCCTCGACAACTACTATGATTATTATTATTTGACCATGCTGGTCATTTATGAACATTTGAAAATCTTGGCCATGTGCTGTTATAATCTCCACCCGGCACAGCCGGGTGGAGATTAGTCAGTTAGCCACAGTTAGCCACTGCTAGTGGTCTTCACCGTTAACTCGGACACCAGCAAGCCTAACGGCTAACGTCTCTGTCCCGACGCAAGCACCAGTTAGCCTTGAGCTAGGCCCATCTCCCGGCTAGCCAAAGAGGTCCACCAGCCAATTCTTGGTCTACAATACCTCTTTTGCCGTTTTGACCTGGACCCTTTACTGGCGACATGGAGCCCAGCCAATCCATCACGACTGGTCTGCCGACGTAAACGTCCGAGGTGGTTTCAACAGGCTCTTCCGTTGCGACGTCGCCAGAGGCCCATCTGCTAGCCCCGGCCCGCTAGCTATCTGAATCGCCGTGTCTGCAGCTCGCCTAGCGTAGCAGCGACTACTGAATCGGCTCCCTGACTCATCTATTGCTAGTCATTGGACTCTATGATCACTCGGCTACACATGCCTCTCCCTAATGTCAATATGCCTTGTCTATTGCTGTTTTGGTTAGTGATTGTCTTATTTCACTGTAGAGCCCCCAGCCCTGCCCAATATGCCTTCGATAGCCCTTTTGTTCCACCCACCACACATGCTATGACCTTAACTGGTGCCTCTAGAGACAAAACCTCTCTCATCGTCACTCAATGCCTAGGTTTACCTCCACTGTACTCACATCCTACGATTCCCTTGTCTGTACATTATGCCTTGAATCTATTCTTCCACGCCCAGAAATCTTCTCCTTTTACTCTCTGTTCCAAACGCACTAGACGACCAGTTCTTATAGCCTTTAGCCGTACCCTTACCCTACCCCTCCTCTGTTCCTATGGTGATTTAGAGGTTAACCCAGGCCCTGCAGCCCCCAGCACCACTCCCATCCCCAGGCACTCTCATTTGTTGACTTCTGAAACCGTAAAAGCCGTGATTTCATGCATGTTAACATTAGAAGCCTCCTCCCTAAGTTTGTTTTATTCAGTGCTTTAGCACACTCCGCCAACCCAGATGTTCTAGCCGTGTCTGAATCTTGGCTTAGGAAGGCCATCAAAAATCCTTAAATTTCCATCCCCAACTACAACATTTTCCAACAAGATAGAACTGCCAAAGGGGGCGGAGTTGCAATCTACTGCAGAGAGAGCCTGCAGAGTTCTGTCATACTATCCAGGTCTGTGCCCAAACAATTCGAGCTTCTACTTTTAAAAATCCACCTTTCCAGAAACAAGTCTCTCACCATTGCCGCTTGTTATAGATCCCCTCAGCCCCCAGCTGTGCCCTGTACACCATATGTGAATTGATTGCCCCCCATCTATCTTCAGCGCTCGTACTGTTTAGGTGCCTTCCTGCAATCTAAGCTAGATACCCTCAATCTCACACAAATGATCAAGAAACCTACCAGGTACAACCCTAAATCCATAACCATGGGCACCCTCTTAGATATCATCCTGACCAACTTGCCATCAAAATACACCTCTGCTGTCTTCAACCAGGATCTCAGCGATCACTGCCTCATTACCTGTGTCCGTAATGGGTCCGCGGTCAAACGACCACCCCTCCTCACTGTCAAAAGCTCCCTAAAACACTTCACTGAGCAGGCCTTTCTAATTGACCTGGCCCGGGTATCCTGGAAGGATATTGACCTCATCCTGTCAGTAGAGGATGCCTGGTTTCTCTTTAAAAGTGCTTTCCTCACCATCTTAAATAAGCATGCCCCATTCAAAAAATGTAGAACTAAGAACAGATATAGTCCCTGATTCACCCCAGACTTGACTGCCCTTGACCAGCACAAAAACATCCTGTGGCATTATGCATTAGCATCAAATAGCCCCCGCGATATGCAACTTTTCAGGGAAGTCAGGAACCAATATACACAGTCAGTTAGGAAAGCTAAGGCTAGCTTTTTCAAACAGAAATTTGCATCCTGTAGCACTAATTCAAAAAAGTTTTGTGACACTGTAAAGTCCATGGAGAATAAGAGCAGCTCCTCCCAGCTGCCCACTGCACTGAGGCTAGGAAACACTGTCACTACCGATACATCTACGATAATCGATCATTTCAATAAGCATTTTTCTACGGGTGGCGATGCTTTCCACCTGGCTACCCCTACCCGGCCATCAGCTCTGCACCCCCTGCAGCAACTTTCCCCCCTCCCCCCGCTTCTCCTTCACCCAAATCCAGACAGTTGATATTCTGAAAGAGCTGCAACATCTGGATCCCTACAAATCAGCTGGGCTAGACAATCTGGACCCTCTCTTTCTGAAATTATCTGCCGAAATTGTTGCAACCCCTATTACTAGACTGTTCAACCTCTTTCGTATCGTCTGAGATCCCCAAAGATTGGAAAGCTGCCGCGGTCATCCCTCTCTTCAAAGGGGGTGACACTCTAGACCCAAACTGTTATACACCTATATCCATCCTGCCCTGCCTTTCTAAAATCTTCGAAAGCCAAGTTAACAAACAGATCACCGACCATTTCGAATCCCACCGTACCTTCTCCACTATGCAATCTGGTTTCCAAGCTGGTCATGGGTGCACCTCAGCCTCGCCCTAAACGATATCATAACCGCCATCGATAAGACAATACTGTGCAGCAGTCTTCATCGACCTGGCCAAGGCTTTCGACTCTGTCAATCACCGCATTCTTATCGGCAGAGTCAATAGCCCTGGTTTCTCAAATGACTGCCACGCCTGGTTCACCAACTACTTCTAAGACAAAGTTCAGTGTGTCACATCGGAGGGCCTGTTGTCCAGACCTCTGGCAGTCTCTATGGGGGTGCCACAGGGTTCAATTCTCGGGCTGACTATTTTCTCTGTATACATCAATGATGTCACTCTTGCTGCTGGTGATTCTCTGATCCACCTCTACGCAGACGACACCATTCTGTATACATCTGGCCCTTCTTTGGACACTGTTAACAAACCTCCAAACGAGCTTCAATGCCATACAACACTCCTTCCGTGGCCTCCAACTGCTTTTAAATGCTAGTAAAACTAAATGCATGCTCTTCAACCGATTGCTGCCCGCACCTGCCCGCCCAACTAGCATCACTACTCTGGACGGTTCTGACTTAGAATATGTGGACAACTACAAATACCTAGGTGTCTGGTTAGACTGTAAACTCTCCTTCCAGACTCACATTTAGCATCTCCAATCCAAAATGAAATCTAGAATTGGCTTCCTATTTCGCAACAAATCCTCCTTCACTCATGCTGCCAAACATACCCTCGTAAAACTGACTATCCTACTGATCCTTGACTTCGGCGATGTCATTTACAAAATAGCCTCCAACACTCTACTCAGCAAACTAGATGTAGTGTATCACAGTGCCATCCGTTTTGTCACCAAAGCCCCATATACTACCCACTACTGTGAACTGTATGCTCTCGTTGGCTGGCCCTCGCTACAGATTTGTCACCAAACCCACTGGCTCCAGGTCATCTATAAGTCTTTGCTAGGTAAAGCCCCGCCTCATCTCAGCTCACTGGTCACCATAGCAACACCCACCTGTAGCACGCGCTCCAGCAGGTGTATTTCACTGGTCATTCTCAAAGCCAACACTTCCTTTGGCCGCCTTTCCTTCCAGTTCTCTGCTGCCAATGACTGGAATGAATCGCAAAAATCACTGAAGCTGGAGTCTTATATCTCTCCCTCTAACTTTAAGCATCAGCTGTCAGAGCAGCTTACCGATCCCTGTACCTGTACACAGCCAATCTGTAAATAGCACACCCAACTACCTCATCCCCATATTGTTATTTATCTTCTTACGCTTTTGCACCCCAGTATCTCTACTTGCACATCATCATCTGCACATCTATCACTCCAGTGTTAATGCTAAATTGTAATTATTTCGCCTCTATGGCCTATTTATTGCCTTACCTCACTACTCTTCTACATTTGCACACACTGTAAATAGATTGTTCTATTGTGTTATTGACTGTACGTTTGTTTGTGTAACTGTGTTGTTTTTGTCGCACTGCTTTGCTTTATCTTGGCCAGGTCGCAGTTGTAAATGAGAACTTGTTCTCAACTGGCCTACCTGGTTAAATAAAGGTAAAATAAAAAATCTAACAACGCAACATTTTCAGTCATCTCCTTTTTTGAAGGACAAGTGCATAAACAGGTTAATGACAAGCACTGCATGTTTTGCTTTTCTTCAAAAGTCTCATGGAATGTTGGCCTACATTGAAGTTGCACAGAATTTTCACAATGTTCAAGTTTGCGCTCAGCAAATGTGAAATTGCTCAGTTGTTTTACAGATCTACAGCCACTTATCAGTATCCGCTTCCCGAAGAGAGGAACTGCGTGCATTTTCTTTTGCTTTTGTTGACACTGAGTGGCGTGAAATTCTGCAACATGTTTGCACACGATGGCTCTCTTTGTCCAGCTGTCGATCGTCTCAAGCAAAGCTGGCCAGCTCTTACATCATACTTCAGGTCCCTTAGGGAGACCTGTCCTGTGGCACTGGATAGTATTTTTGAGTATGAAGAAAAAACAGAAGCTGCTGTGCTTTTTCCACAAAGTGGGTGTGTTTTTGACCAACTTGTAAAAAAGCTGGAGGAAACAACGCTCTGCATCACAGATGCTTACGAGGAAGTCCAAAAGTTCAAAATGTAAGATGCTTCAGCTGAAACAGGACAGTTCTTTCTGAGTAGACCAAGCAGCTGATGGACAAACAATTGTCAGCACCAAGGTCCAAGCAGCAACAGGACTTTGAAATTCTATGACACTGTCATTACATACATTGACAAGTGGTTTGATTTCTAACCAGAACATGTAATGGTGAAACTTATCAGCCTCTATGAGGAGCTCTCCTTCACTGACCTGGAGCAGGTGGTGGTTGCCCTCAAAATGACAGAGACAGTCAGTATGGACCAACTCTATGAAGAGTTTTGTACTAGCCGGGAGGAAATACAGAAAGCCAGACAGGATACCACAAAATCCACCAGTGAGAAGTAGGTGGCAGTTTTCCAAAACCTAAGGAAAGCCAACTTGATCAACATGTTCAGGATTGTCTCATTTGTCCTTCATGTGCCAGACTCAAATGTCTTTGTAGAGAGGATTTTCTGTCTGATGACCATTAAATGGTCAGACTCAAGAAACCAATGTAGCACAGAGCTGATCAAAAATGCACTTTAAATATCTGGGAACTGTGACTTGTCATGTAATGACTTCTCTCTGGCTATGCAAGAGGAAGGACTGCATGAATCAGTCAAGAGCAGCAAAAAATATGTCGACTTGGTGAGTGACTCATGACCCTCTTTTGCATTTGAAAAGTTTTTTTTTGCTGTAAAGGTCCAAATTTTGATTTCTTTGATAACCTCAAAATAAATTTATTCACATAAGTTTACATAATGATACAGTTTTAGTAAAGCTATAGGCTAAATGGAATATAGAAATGTTTTGCCTTTCCAATTGTGTCACGGTTGTCGTAGTGGAGAGAAGACCAAAATGCAGCGGGTATGTGGATACTCATTCTTTTAATGAAAAAACTCAAAAGCATCCACAGGAAAAACAAAACCATAAACAGTACTCATGACTAGACAGTGTAGCAGGCTCAATAAACGCAGTGCTCACAAACAATTACCCACAAACACACCCTACTAATATAGGACTCCCAATCAAAGGCAACGCAACACACCTGCCTTCAATTGGGAGTCCAATCCCAATTAACTCTACATAGAAAACAAACCTAGAACCTATACCCACAACTAACTAACTAAACCTAGAAATACATAAACACAGAGCAGTGCCCAAAACCCCCGGAATACATAAATAAAACAACCTACTACCTACACCACCACCCCGAACCATATAAACCAAATACCCTCTGCCACATCCTGACCAAACTACAACAACACATAACCCTTAACTGGTCAGGACGTGACAAATTGAATATGAATATACACCGTATACCCATACCGCCATGGCATCGTGCACTGGCACGCGACCTTTTGTCCCTTATTTGGTAGTGAAAAAGTTGGCAACCCTAGATGTAAACTAATTTATGCACAGCATTTGAGAGAAATAAGCTTTTTTGTGCATAAGGAACATTTCTGGGATATAGTATAGTAACTGTAGAAGATTACATTTACAAATTAACCTACCCAACCATGATTATTAGACAATGTACATACTTTCATATTTACACAAATGTGTCTCAAAGAAGGAGAAAAGGCAGTTATCATAAAAAATTATTTGATCTCTTAAATCACACAATACACACTATAAAATCAAAGTACAAAACCTCTAAGTAAATAAGATTGACATTATTTTGTGACATTTGGGGCTGCAGGAAATGAACATGAAGAGCTGGTTTCCTGGACCCAGATTAAGCCTACTTGAAAAGGAATACAGCGCTGTAGGCTTAACCTGGGTCCAGGAAACTGTCCCTTACTGTTATTTTCCTGTGAGCCACGATCAGTAAGCACACATTTAGAAATTGTCAGTAACTATCAGCCTGGGGATTTCCTCAATCATACATTTTGTTTAGTGCACTAATCTTATTACAGGGGCTTCTGCCCACACAACAAGAGCAAGATTTAAATACTGGTTTTCGAACATTGGGTTAAAACATTTCTGCTGAACTGACTTTCAAATAAAACTTAATAAAAAGTGCAATTATAACTTCCATTCAGTAATGCCACATTCATAAGGGCACTGTAAATGAAATGGCTTTGTCCAACCAGGGAATGATCAGAGGAACAACCTGCTGGCACTTCTTTTCAAGGCTACAGATGCAGACTAGCAGATAGGTGCAGTCCGAGCCCTGGAAAGGAATGAGACATTTTAGACCAAGCATTGACTCAGCAGAGCAGTTTTAACAATAGTGTCACTATTTAGATTACTCAAGCTCAAAGACAAACACAAACCGTATAGTCATGAGTGAGACTTTGGTTAAAAGACAGTGAACATATTTTTGAATAATGGTTTTAATATAATGATATGTATGAACTGTAGGTACCTTGGGTAGGCATTCAACTTTAGTTATTTAGAAATTGTAATAATTCCTTTGTTCGACTTGGGTCTTCTCCCATCTGGTACGAGCTATGTATCATTTTCAAACAATGACATTTTGTCAGGATTACTATGTTTACATATAATAGTGCAGTAAAGAAATATATTCTGCATGCCAATCTCAGTATTTTAGCAGTGTTTAGTTGGGTAGTTTGTGTTCCAGTGTGGTAGGCAGTTAGAAAGCTGGTCAGCTCAGCACTGTGTATGGTAGGCCTAGCCTACTAGCCCACCTCCCTTTAGAACAACATACTCTATTATCTTTTTCAAAGCCAATAAGACTGTCCGAGAGTGCCTTAGCAAAGGATTTCCTTACTTCCTTGATTTTTCAACACACAGCAGGAAAAATGTCAAGCTTTAGCAGATTGGCCAAAACAGGGAAAAGCAACCATAGCATGTACAGGAGCAAGTTGGAGAAGTTTCCAGCAAAAAGTTTGATCATGCAAATCCCGGATACTGTAGGGAATACATAAATACAGTATAAATTCCCATGGCCAGACTGAATGTTAGTTGATGGGTTATGTAAATAAAGTTTTGTTAACAAATATTGTTTAGGTCAATTAATTAGCCAACCGTACGCCTAGTTTATCCAAGTAATTTGTTTATTTAATGACGGTGTAAGTCCGTTGCCAGAAGCTTTGGTTAATGCACATACAGTATAGTTAGTAAGAGGAAAATAATATCTGTGATTTAGTTGTAGGTGTAATCGTGCTTAATCATGGACTATTTTCTAGAAAGATAAATTATTAAATGTAGGTTCTCACCCTTTCCTCTTATAAGAACGATACAGTATGAACAGCACAATAAGTGCAACTGCAAAAGATAAAGAATCAATCATTAGTCCACTGAATGATCTTCAAATGGTCAAGAGAAAGTGTAACACAAATCTGATAAACATATAAACATTTGAAAGTAGGCAGTTTAACTAGGCTTACTAGTGTAACAAATCAAGTAATGTGGAGGAAATTCCTGATGGGCTACAGAAGGGAATGTTTCCCCAGTACAGTATAAAACAAAGTACCCAGTTTAGTTAGAACATATCTTTGAACTCAACAGCTTCTTCATCAAAAAGTGTATTAGAAACAAATATCCCCCCTCTCACTTGTGATTGTTTCAAATGATGGAATTCTTACCTATGACAGTGCTGATCACAATTCCCACAACTGCTGCATTCTCTGAAAGAGAGATTCAGTATTATTTTGTGAAGTATGAGCTAGCAAAATATACTACAAAATAATAATCTAATAATAATCACTTGAATCAACTTAACTCACCAGTAGCTGCATTGGTGTCATGTTCCCCAATGCCATAATTCCTCCCTGAAACTGCAAATACCAAATTAAACTAATAATCAAGCCCTTGATTACACTGGGATAGATTTACTTGGATTTCCTCTACCTCGTATTGTGGGTGGAACAGTCGATGATGTTGTTGTTGAAATAATTGCTGTTGGTTTCAAAGGAATGTCATTGACATCTATGTAATAGAAATGTACAATGGTTATTCAGTATTGCACCTTCATGCAGTGCTTTCATTTTTAATAAGTGTACACCACTGTTACTCCCTGAAACTGCAAGTACCAAATTTAATTAATTATCAAGCCCTTGATTACACTGGGATAGATTTGATTAATTAAATGTCCTCTACCTCGTATTGTGGGTGGAACAGTCGATGATGTTGTTGTTGAAATAATTGCTGTTGGTTTCAAAGGAATGTCATTGACATCTATGAAATAGAAATGTACAATGGTTATTCAGTATTGCACCTTCATGCAGTGCTTTCATTTTTAATAAGTGTACACCACTGTTACTCCCTGAAACTGCAAATACCAAATTAAACTAATAATCAAGCCCTTGATTACACTGGGATAGATTTGATTAATTAAATGTCCTCTACCTCGTATTGTGGGTGGAACAGTCGATGATGTTGTTGTTGTTATTGAAATAATTGCTGTTGGTTTCAAAGGAATGTCATTGACATCTATGTAATAGAAATGTACAATGGTTATTCAGTATTGCACCTTCATGCAGTGCTTTCATTTTTAATAAGTGTACACCACTGTTACTCCCTGAAACTGCAAATACCAAATTAAACTAATAATCAAGCCCTTGATTACACTGGGATAGATTTACTTGGATTTCATCTACCTCGTATTGTGGGTTGAACAGTCGATGATGTTGTTGTTGTTATTGAAATAGTTGCTGTTGGTTTCAAAGGAATGTCATTGACATCTATGAAATAGAAATGTACAATGGTTATTCAGTATTGCACCTTCATGTGTACACCACTGTTACATATGACACTGACAGGGATTTACAGAAGGAAGATCAATGACAATGTTCCTTATCATAGTCTGATGCATGCCTGCAGTGTCTAGATGTAGGGTGAAGGCGGATCTACAACAAATTGATTAACTTGAACTGTTTATAATGTATCCTCTGTTAAAGCATATAACCCATAACAGTTGGCAGATAATTGATCAAACATAAATGGAATCCATACCTTTACATTCAGGAGGTAATGAGTTGTATTCACCATCTTCATTGCACTCGATTGATTTGTTTCCAATGAGGGTGTAACCTTCATTACAGGAGTAGTGTATGACACCACCATACTCTGGGAACTCTTCGCCAGGCTTCTCTGTGATCGTGCCATTCATTATCTCAGGAGGTTTATCACAAGTTACCACTGAGGAAGACATACATGGGTGCATTATATTTGTGGTCTTTCTTCAAACAAGTTCAATGCCTTATTTTCATTTTATTTAACCTTTATTTTGACAAGGAGTCATGCTTTGACAGGGAGTCATTCTTTGACAGGGAGTCATGCATAGATGTCCAAGTGTGTCAATGGCAAATATGGGAGAATTACCATCACATCTTGGTCTTCCACTCCAACCTGTGGCATAACACTGCCTGTAACTTGGGCCCGTAAGCTGATAACTAGAAGAGGGGGAGAGCGCATGTGAGAGGTGGTCAATGATGTATATAAACCCTGAATTGCTTATGCCATCTATTGGCTACTGAGAGGTTTTGAAGCCTACGGTCGGCCATATTTGCACTCCCCAGTAGGAGCAGTCCTCCATAGGAATGAATGCAATTCTACAGTACAGTGCCTTCAGAAAGTATTCACACACCTTGACCTTTTCCAATTTTTGTTGTGCTACAGCCTGAATTTAAAATGGATTAAATTGAGATTTTGTGTCACTGATCTACACGTAATACCCCATAATGTCAAGTTGGAATTATGTTTTTATAAATGTTTGTAAATGAATAAAAATGTCTTGAGACAATAAGCATTCAACCCTTATGTTATGGCAAGCCTAAATAAGTTCAGGACTAAAAATGTGCTTAACAAGTCACATAATAAGTTGCATGGACTCACTCTGTGTGCAATAGCAGTGTTTACATTATTTTTAAACGACTACCCCACACATACAATTATATATAAGGTCCCTCAGTCGAGCAGTGAATTTCAAGCACAGATTTAACAACAAAGACCACAAAGAAGGGCTCCTATTGGTAGATTAGTAAAACTTTGGATTGTGTATCAATACACACAGTCACAACAAAAATACAGGCACCCTTCCTAACTCAGTCACTGTAGAGGAAGAAAACTGCTCAGGGATTTCACCATGAGGCCAATTGTGATTTTAAAACAGTTGTTCCGCAGTTTTAAGGGTAGGAACATGCTTCTTTATCACATTTGGTTATCAAAATTGCCTTAACGTGCTAATATGTTTCAGTTCATCTTAATAAATTCATTTCTATACCTTCCAAAATAGAGGTCGACCGATTACGATTTTTCAACGCCGATACCGATTATTGGAGGATCAATAAAAGCCTATACAGATTAATCGGCCGATTTTTATTTTTATTTATTTGTAATAATGACAATTACAACAATACTGAATGAACACTTATTTTAACTTAGTATAATACATCAATAAAATCAATTTAGCCTCAAATAAATAATGAAACATGTTCAATTTGGTTTAAATAATGCAAAAACAAAGTGTTGGAGAAGAAAGTAAAAGTGCAATATGTGCCATGTAAGAAAGCTAACATTTATGTGCCTTGCTCAGAACATGGGAACATATGAAAGCTGGTGGTTCCTTTTAACATGAGTCTTCAATATTCCCAGGTAACAAGTTTTAGGTTGTAGTTATTATAGGAATTATAGGACTATTTCTCTCTATCCGATTTGTATTTCATATACCTTTGACTATTGGATGTTCTTATAGGCACTTTAGTATTGCCAGTGTAACAGTACAGCTTCCGTCCCTCTCCTCGTTCCTACCTGGGCTCGAACCAGGAACACATCGACAACAGCCACCCTCGAAGCAGCGTTACCCATGCAGAGCAAGGGGAACAACTACTCCAAGTCTCAGAGCGAGTGACGTTTGAAACACTATTAGCGCGCTCCCCACTAACTAGCTAGCCATTTCACATCGGTTACACCAGCCTAATCTTGGGAGTTGATAGGCTTGAAGTCATAAACAGCAAGAGCTGCTGGCAAAACGCACGAAAGTGCTGTTTGAATGAATGCTTACGAGCCTGCTGGTGCCTACCACCGCTCAGTCAGACTGCTCTATCAAATCATAGACTTAATTATAATATAATAAACACACAGAAATACGAGCCTTAGGTCATTAATATGGTAGAATCCGGAAACTATCATCTCGAAAACAAAACGTTTTTTTCTTTCAGTGAAATACGGAACCGTTCCATATTTTATCTAACGGGTGGCATCCCTAAGTCTAAATATTCCTGTTACATTGCACAACCTTCAATTTTATGTCATAATTACGTAAAATTCTGTCAAATTAGTTCGCAACGAGCCAGGCGGCCCAAACTGTTGCATATACCCTGACTCTGCGTGCAATGAACGCAAGAGAAGTGACGCAATTTCATGTTAGCAGGCAATATTAACTAAATATGCAGGTTTAAAAACATATACTTCTGTTTTGATTTTAAAGATTGATGTTTATGGTTAGGTACATTGGTGCAACAACAGTGCTTTTTTTCGCAAATGCGCTTGTTAAATCATCACACGTTTGTCGAAGTAGGCTGTGATTCGATGAGAAATGAAGAGGCTCCGCATCGATTATATGCAACGCAGGACACGTTAGATAACTACACATAGGTTATGATATTACTAGTTTAACTAGTGATTATGTTAAGATTGATAGTTTTTTATAAGATAAGTTTAATGCTAGCTAGCAACTTACCTTGGCTTCTTGCTGCCCTCGCGTTACAGGCAGTCAGCCTGCCGTGCAGGCTCCTCGTGGAGTGCAATGTAAGGCAGGTGGTTAGAGCGTTGGACTAGTAACCGGAAGGTTGCAAAAACGAATCCCCCCTGAACAAGGCAGTTAACCCCCGTTCCTAGGCCGTCATTGAAAATAAGAATGTGTTCTTAATCTGACTTGCCTAGTTAAATAAAGGTGTAACAAACCAAAAAAAATCGGTGGCCAAAAATACCGATTACAGATTTGTTATGAAAACTTGAAATCGGCCCTAATTAATCGGCCATTCCGATTAATCGGTCGACCTCTATTCCAAAATATGTTTTACAGCAGTGGGGGAGTGCCAAGATGGAGGCAAGGTGGCTTCAACACAGCACCCCTTATCAGCCATCTAATTCATATATACATTATTGGAGGTGGTGGGGTGGTTGTCTGGCGTTGAATCTTTTGGCAAAATATTTCTAACATACTCTGATGATACATTAGATACATGATGAAGCATACTCACCCTTTATCACAGATTGCTCTTGCTGATGCACCAAAAAGCGTGCCTTCCTCACCAAACTCATATTTCAAATGTGGTTTCTCCCTGGGGGCACCACAGTCCTTCTCTGAAATGAATAATCATAAGTTAACGCCAGCAACAAACAATCAAACAACAGTAAATAAATCAAACAACCGTAAACACACAATAAAAATCGCACTTGACAGAAAAACTGAGAAAAGTGCTTGTATTTTGCCGCATACTTTTGCAGGTTAATTCGAGCGTGCTCCACTTTCCACTCGTGCAGGTGATTCTTTCAGATCCTTGCTCTTTCAAGTAGCCGTTGGCACACTCAAAAGTGGCTTCCTTCCCCTCCGGAAAATCGTTCATTAATAGCGCATCATTCGTTAGAACAACATTTCCCTCTACTTGAGGTTTGGGACACTCGGCTGTGAGGATATGATATAGTAGAATATGTCAACTCCACACACAATGAGAGTTACGTTGGCCAGCTCAAGTTAACAACGTCTCTATTTGTAACCAAAACATTAAGTTAAAACTTTTATAAACGTTAGCTAGCAAACGGTTACTGTAGAGTAACGTTACCATGTTAACGTTACCATGGCTAGAAACTTACTCACCATTTCCACTTGCTATAAAGATAAGGCATATCAAGCACTTAGTCCATGAATTTGAATAAAACATTATACTGGCTGTCCTTTTAAAAGTTGATTTTATGTGAAGACAAGTCGGTCTCTCGATCTAACAAGTTCTCTCTGATGTTGTTGGCACTATCAAGCTGGCTGTCTAATCAGTACCAACCAGTCCATGGACGACTTCAACTGTCGCTTGAAGATATTTTCACTTTCCAGCAACCATGGAAACCCTGTTCACCTAAAACGGGGTTTCCAGTAGTTACCACACCCACAAAGTCAATACACAACCGTATCGTAAATAAATCCTTAAAACCAAAATGTGCTTTTTGGGTAGGGTTAGGAATAAGGTTAGCATATTGGTTATGGTTAGGGTAATGATATAAATCACATTTTAAGAAGATATGGTGTATGACTTTGTGGCTGTGGTAACTTGTGACGCCCGTAACACCATGCGCAGAGTTGCCCAGAGCTACTCCTCAATAATAACTTACAAGTGATAACCTAATAATACAGTATTATAATTAATCATTAATTAAGGAGAAAATGGAGTTCATGTAATTTTGTAATTTTGACTGAAGTGGAGAAAGCTATGAGTTAACTGACCATATCACTGAATAGATTCCATCCTCCCCTGCCTTGTGACCTGTGGACAAGTTTGAGTTTCGGTTGGCTCAACTGAAGATACATGATGCACTTGATCTGTCAACGTGTCTTATTGTGCTTCATGCGCTTGAAACTGCACAGGATAGAGGTCAGGGATTTGGGCAGGCTTTGTTAAACTCCCCATATGCTCTATGTTTATATACTTCGCATATTACAATGGTCATTAATAATATATGTATTTTATATAGAGCTTTTCATTACATGAAGAACCTCAAACGCTTCAAAAACGAAACAAAAAACTCAAAAATAATTCATTTATTGATGGTAGTACGTTCATGTGTTGGCTGGACAATGATCTTATACGGTGGCGGCGTGTCCAGAGGACATCAACTCAAGGGACTCGAGCACGGACTCCTGCTTCCCCTTCAGCATCTTGAGCGCACAGTCCTTATCATTTGCTCGTGTATGAACATAACGTTACATTGGTATGGTTAATGTATAATTCAAAATAAGGGCATGGGAACAAGTATACAGACTTCCATTCTGAGTGACAGGAATTCATTGGAAGAAATCTATCAAACGATAATGATAACTTTCCATTTCCAGCATAGGAATATCCTCCCCTAAACTCTTGGAGATGTCTCCAAAACAGCACCGTTGCCATGGTAAGTAGATTGATTGATTGTCTATAGAAGAAATATCCCTGACAGCAGTGGCGGTTCTAGCTGATTTGGCTCCCTGGGTGAACCCACCCTTCAGCCCCCCCATACAAAAAAAAGCACCATTCTGCACTAACTGTAATTTCTATTCAGACATTTGGAACATTTAAAACTATATAAATATAAAAAATATACACAAAAATAAGACTCATAAATATCAAAAAGAAGTAACAAAGACAAATAGAAACAAATTTGAATATTTATAATACTAATTCTGAGTTTAGGTGACCTCGAACTTGGCGGGTGTCTGTATAGCTTGATGTGATGGCGAGCTATGTACTCAGAATATTGAAAAATGTGCTTTCTCCGTAAAGCTATTTTAAAATCTGACACAGCGGTTGCATCCAGGAATAGTCTATCTATAATTCTTTAAATAATTGTTATATATTTTGTCAACGTTTATGATGAGTATTTTTGTAAATTGATGTGCACATTCATCGGGGGTTTTGATGGGAATACATTTTCTGAACATCACGCGCCAATGTAAAATGCTGTTTTTGGATATAAATATGAACTTTATCAAACAAAACATACATGTATTGTGTAACATAATGTCCTAGGAGTGTCATCTGATGAAGATCGTCAAAGGTTAGTTCTTCATTTAGCTGTGTTTTGGGTTATTGTGACACATGTCCTTGCTTGGAAAATGGCTGTGTGATTATTTTTGTCTATGTACTCTCCTAACATAATCTAATGTTTTGCTTTCGCTGTAAAGCCTTTTTGAAATCGGACCATGTGGTTACATCAAGGAGAAGTGTATCTTTAAAATGGTGTAAAATAGTTGTATGTTTGAGAAAGTTGAATTATGACATTTTGTTGTTTTGAATTTGCCGCCCTGATATTTCACTGGCTGTGTACCGCAGGTGACAAGTAGCGTCCCACGTAGCCCATAGAAGTTAGCAAGTGCATCGGAGATGTCGTTCACTCTGTGACCATTAAAACCTTCCCTAACCAGAAACCGTGGATTGATGGCAGCATTTGCGCAAAACTGAAATCACGAACCACCGCTTTTAATCATGGCAAGGTGACCGGAAACACGACCAAATACAAACAGTGCAGCTATTCCCTCCGCAAGGCAATCAGACAAGCAAAGCGTCAGTATAGAGACAAAGTAGAGTCGCAATTCAACGGCTCAAACGTATCTGGCAGTGTCTACAGTCAATCACGGATTACAAAAAGAAAACCAGTCCCGTTGCGGACACCGATCTCTTCCTCCCAGACAAATTAAACAATTTTGCTCACTTTGAGGACAATACAGTGCCACTGACATGACCCGGTACGAAAGCCTGTGGGCTCTCCTTTTCCTTGGCCAAAGTGAGTAAAACATTTAAACGTGTTAACCCTCGCAAGACTGCCGGCCCAGACGGCATCCCTAGCCGCATCCTCAGAGCATGCGCAGACTAGAGGTCAACCGATTTAACGGTAATGGCCGATTAATTAGGGCTGATTTTCAAGTTTTCATAACAATCGGCATTTTTGGACACCGATCATGGCTGATTACATTGTACTCCACGAGGAGACTGCGTGGCAGGCTGACTACCTGTTATGCGAGTGCAGCAAGGAGCCAAGGTAAGGTGCTAGCTAGCATTAAACGTATCTTATAAAAAACAATCAATCTTAACATAATCACTAGTTAACTACACATGGTTGATGATATTACTAGTTTATCTAGTTTGTCCTGCGTTGCATATAATCGATGTGGTGCCTGTTAATTTATCATTGAATCATAGCCTACTTCGCCAAACGGGTGATTTAACAAGCGCATTCGTGAAAAAAGCACTGTCGTTGCACCAATATGTACCTAACCATAAACATCAATGCCTTTCTTAAAATCAATACACAAGTATATATTTTTAAACCTGCATATTTAGTTAATATTGCCTGCTAACATGAATTTATTTTAACTAGGGAAATTGTGTCACTTCTCTTGCGTTCTGTGCAACAGACAGGGGCGAAAATCTGACATCAACTTTGGAGGGGACAATTACATAACATTTTCTCAAGAGCAATTCCTGAGGGGGACACCAAAAGTAGTGCTGTAACACATAGCCTACGTTGTAATATGTTAAATGTATATTGAGGAACCATAATTACTACTACTGGATAATTGATAGGTACAGTAGTTAACAGAAGGGTTGTCCCAACTTGTTCAAATGTTTAAATCATCATAATACTACTACTAATAATAGTTATAGCAGTGTTCCTTATCAGTCCAGTATGTCTGCAGGTATTTGTATTTACAACCAGCAATACCAAGAAAGGCCAGTAGGTGGCAATGGTACTGTACACTGTATGGGTGCAGTTTTCGTAAATACAATGAACATGGTGTGATCTCGTCTAAAATAATCTCCATTGAGTAACATCACAAAGTTGTTCTCCGCATTGAATTGACCTTTTAATTTTACTTTTTCTGATACATTTATAAAGTCATTAAATATGTGCCACTGTCCTGAGTCTACTACAATAGCTTTTCAAGAACAAAAAGCTAAAAATAAGTACAGTTCTAAAAGCAAAATAACTACTTCAATGAATAACCCAAATAAATCAACCAAAATATCCTTCAGTCTGTATCTCAACTCTTCAAACAGCAGCTATGGACAAGTATGTCACACAAAGTATGCAATTTTAAATAAAATAACATGAAATAAATAATTAGTAAGTGTACTGCCATGTACTAAAAACTGAAAACTACTAAACAAAAGAACAGGGGTTCTCAAACAGGGGTCCATGGAGCCCTAGGGGTCCCTGGTGTAATTGCAAGGGGTCCGTGAAATAAAAAAATCTAATGAACGTATTCAGTACCACAAGGTTTCCAGTAACTTTACATATAATATAGCGGGGGTGGAGGTCCCTGAGGACCGCTCAAAACCTTGCCTGCCTTGCCTCAAAATATGCAGGGGTTCTAGTACCCCTCACTGCTATACACACTACTGAACAAAAGAACCGAATATATGTTTGCGGGTTTCAATGGATCCAACAAATTGCTGGCAGATATTTTCCCTCTTGAGACTGTCCAGCCTGTCTTTATGTACATTACAGACAACTACGCCGTTCAGTCTCTCTTGGCCCATGCTAGCTCGTAGGCAAGTCTTTAACCTGCGGAGTGCACTGAAACTCCTCTCAGCCTCACATGAAGACACTGGCACCACAAACAAAATTCTGATCAGCACCTCAACTTGGTCAAACAACCCCCGCACCTCCACTGGAAGCCTCCTGAGGACCTCTGCTGCCTCTTTACTGCTGCTACAGGGGTATTTGTTGTGAAAGAGAGGGATCTGCACTGAAAGAGAATCTATGTTCAGCTCTGGGTACTGATCTAGAGACTCATCCAACTCCCCCGTGAGAAGCGCTCTTTCCAACTTTTGCAGGACGTTTAGACTGTCCTGGTCAAAACGGTCGCCAAACTGAACCTCCACACCATCCAACACTTCAAAAAATTCTGCCCTATAGTGATCCACTGCTTTGCCAACAAATCGTCTTGAGTGCGTCTCAATGGATTCAATGGATTCAATAGAGTCAATCAATGTTGTTGCTTTCTCATACAGTGCAAGGTAGCTTTCGTCATTTCTCTTGCCCCTAAGAGATGACCGCACACACTCGACTGCAGCCTGCATACCAGAGACAGTCTGAGTTTTCTTCTGCAGTGAAATGTTTAGACATTCAAGCTCTCCAAGAACAGCAGAGGCAAGTGTGAGGCCCAACACAGTCTTGCCTTTGCTGAAGTGCTCGAATAAGCCACTGGCAGTTGAAGCTGTCTTGGATGCAGTTTTTGCCATCTCCTCTAGGCTGCTTAGTACCTGCTCATACTGCCCTAGCACAGCTCTAATAGCAGTATTCCGCACAGTCCACCTCGTTGGACATAGGGGTTTCAGGGTGGTCAGATTTGTATCTTTGGACGTGGCAATTGATTCAAACATGCTCTTAAACTTTCCTGACTGGCCATAGAGGACACCTAACTGATGGACCCAAGAAAGGGAATCCCGGATCAGTGGGGAGGCTGTGCAGCCAGCCGGTGTAATCAGATTTACACAGTGTGCTCCACAATGCACATAGAGGGCTAATGGCTGCTGCCTCCTCACAATTGCCTGTGCACCTGTGTATTTTCCTGCCATGTTTGAGGCACCATCCTAACTCTGCCCACGTAAGCCAGACATGGGCAAATTGAGCCTCAACAACACATCAGTTGCCACTTTCGCAATGCCCTCGCCTGTTGTCTCCGACACCCTGTATAGCCCAATAAACTCCTCGTGAGGGACAAGGTCATGGTCAACATAACGCAGGCAGACACTCTCCTGTTCAGCACCAGAGACATCTTGAGTACCATCAACAATTACTGAAAATTGTACAATCGGAAGAGACCTAATCTCAGCTGCAATGCCTTGAATGACTGTATTGGCCATGATGTTCAGAATTTCATTCTGTGCTTTGGGGCCTGTGTACATTGTGGTACACTCTGTTAACCACTTCAGTAAAATGGGATCATCCTCTTCTGCCCTAAGTTTCAAACGCTGGTATAAATTCCCACTGTCATCCGTGTGGCCTCTAAAGGCTTGTCCCTGTCTTACTACATGCCGCACCGAACTAACAATTTTCATCAAGCAATGCCTTGCGTCCTCCTGCTGTTTACCCCACGCGCTGGATAACTGGGCACTGATTGGATGTAGCTGGTGTGCTGTTACAGTTACAAAGTGGCGGTGGGTTTGGCAGTTTTGATGTGCTGTGAATTTTTCAATGGCTTTTCTCCAGTTCCTAAATCCTGCACTAATGAAGGCAGCATCTGCTCTTTGGCCAAAAGATGGCTGGCTTGAAAACCCTTGGCTACAGTGAAAACACAACACTCCTTTTATTGATGGGTTATAATGAAGCCAGGGGAAATCATGAAACCATCTCTCTTGAAACGTCAACACTCTGTTGGCAAGAGTTTGCGGTTCTATAAATTGTGGGTGTGGCTGATATGGTTTTGTGCCATCACTGAGGTAATTGGACAATGCTGTGCCACTGTCCCCTATACTGGTGCTGCTGGCAACAAGGGTGACACCTGGTCCTGCCGTGGCTGTGAGACTGTCCTCTGAAGTCTCTCTCCCTGGCTCTTTCCCTTTCACCACCCTCACTGACTCACAGTCTGTCTCCTAGAAAAGAAATAAGGTGTTTGCCGTACTCCTAACTACCGGTACCGAAAACTACACAATTAATCAAAACAGCAATACCATTGCCTTAAACAAATCTTAGTTCAGTCACCAGTTTAAGTTGAGAGTGGGAGTATCTATGGCATTTTCCAATTATGTCCCTATTTTACAAGTTTAAAAAAATGTGAACCTTTCATAATGTTGCCAAACAAAGACTCAAACTTACCTGAGACTCCCTGTCTCTGCCAGTCTGTCCCTGCATATCTGTCCCCAACTCTGCTGTCTGTGTGCCATCTGTTGCCTGCTCTGCCTAATGACATCAATGTGAAACATTTCTATTAGCATTTCACTTCTTTCTTATGAACATTTTATCAACTAGTCTTTGAGATATTAGGCTACTAGGGTTCTTACTTTGCGTTTTGGTGTACTGAAAAATACTCTGCCATTTTTCTACCTGGCTGGCTGGCTGGCTACACACACACACAGTGTGTAGGTTATTTACAGTAGGAGATGGGCTTCTATCATCTTCAATCATTCCATATGGACTTCGATCTAAAAGGTAGCTAGCAAATGTGAAACGGATTAAAATGACAAGAGTTGACAGCTGTATGAGTTCATCATTTACACAACATATGCTGCATCCTTTTGTAATTTTAATTGTTTGTTTCATATTGGCTGGCTTCCAACAATAGCTGAATTTGCAAAGCTAGTGAGCACCAATTCCGTTTCAGTGGTGTTTGCTATAATCTTTGCTACCCGGGTTAAATAAAGTTGAAATAAAATAAATAAATAAAGTTCCCTTGCGACAATTTAGCTTTTGCAACGAGACCATTAAATATACTTAAGACAATGGTAAGAAGAGAGTGTAGTTCTGTTCAGTTTGGACTTCAGTTTATCGCTAACCTTATCATGCTGATCTTGGAATAAATTGACGATAGCAAAGATTCCATCTTTGACGAGGCCACATAAATGGAATAGGTACTAGCTAGCTTAATAGTTAATATTTGCCCGCTAGCTCTGCATATTCAGCTAGTGTGTGTGCGCGATTGTCTGGATGAACCTCACGTCAGTTACGTGCATTGAGTGCCTTTCAGACAGTAGATACGACCTCTCTGTTACGGAGCAAGCTAAGGAACTGGCAGTGGATCAAAACATTGTGAGGCAAAGGGTGGGGGGGTTGCAATCTTTTGAAACTTAAAAACGCGTTATTAAGTGTCTATAATCAGCACAATTGCTTTCATTGCGTATTATTAATATTATTTAAATTATATAGTTATGTTTCAATGATATATTGGGGGGGACAAATCATATTTTTCCCAGGATGGGGGGGTCGTGTCCCCCCCGGGTTTTCCACCCCTGGCAACAGAGTCAGGGTATATGCAGCAGTTTGGGCCGCCTAGCTCGTTGCGAACTGTGTGAAGACTATTTCTTCCTAACAAAGACAACCAACTTCGCCAAACAGGGGAAGATTTAACAAAAGCGCATTTGCAAAATAACCATAAACATCAATGCCTTTCTTAAAATCAATACACAACAGTATATCTTTTTTAAACCTGCATATTTAGTTAAAAGAAATCCAGGTTAGCAGGCAATATTAAACTAGGCAAATTGTGTCACTTCTCTTGCGTTCATTGCACGCAGAGTCAGGGTATATGCAACAGTTTGGGCTGCCTGGCTCGTTGCGAACTAATTTGCCAGAATTGTATGTAATTATGACATAACATTGAAGGTTGTGCAATGTAACAGGAATATTTAGACTTATGGATGCCACCCGTTAGATAAAATATGGAATGGTTCCGTATTTCACTGAAAGAATAAACGTTTTGTTTTCGAAATGATAGTTTCTGGATTTGACCATATTAATGACCTAAGGCTCGTATTTCTGTGTGTTATTATGTTATAATTAAGTCTATGATTTGATATTTGATAGAGCAGTCTGACTGAGCGGTGGTAGGCAGCAGCAGGCTCGTAAGCATTTATTCAAACAGCACTTTCTTGCGTTTGCCAGCAGCTCTTCACTGTGCTTCAAGCATTGAGCTGTTTATGACTTCAAGCCTATCAACTCCCGAGATTAGGCTGGTGTAACCGATGTGAAATGGATAGCTAGTTAGCGGGGTGCGTGCTAATAGCGTTTCAATCGGTGAAGTCACTGGCTCTGAGACCTTGAAGTAGTTGTTCCCCTTGCTCTGCAAGGGCCGCGGCTTTTGTGGAGTGATGGGTAACAATGCTTCAAGGGTGGCTGTTGTCGATGTGTTCCTGGTTCGAGCCCAGGAGAAAGGGAAACAGAAGCTATACTGTTACACTGGCAATATTAACGTGCCTATAAGAACATCCAATAGTCAAAGGTATATGAAATACAAATCGTATAGAGAGAAATAGTCCTATAATTCCTATAATAACTACAACCTAAAACTTCTTACCTGGGAATATTGAAGACTCATGTTAAAAGGAACCACCAGCTTTCATATGTTCTCATGTTCTGAGCAAGGCACTTAAATGTTAGCTTTCTTACATGGCACATATTGCACTTTTACTTTCTTCTCCAACACTTTGTTTTTGCATTATTTATACCAAATTGAACATGTTTCATTATTTATTTGAGGCTAAATTGATTTTATTGATGTATTATATTAAGTTAAAATAAGTGTTCATTCAGTATTGTTGTAATTGTCATTATTACAAATAAAAAAATAAAAAATAAATCGCCCGATTAATCGGTATCGGCTTTTTTGTCCCCCAATAACCGGTATCGGTATCGGCGTTGGAAAATCATAATCGGTCGACCTCTGGCGCAGACCAGCTGGCTGGTGTGTTTACAGACATATTCAACCAATCCCTATCCCAGTCTGTTGTCCCCACATGCTTCAAGATGGCCACCATTGTTCCTGTTCCCAAGAAAGCTAAGGTAACTGAACTAAATGACTATCGCCCAATTGCACTCACTTCTGTCATCATGAAGTGCTTTAAGAGACTAGTCAAGGACCATATCACCTCCACCCTACCTGATACCCTAGACCCACTCCAATTTGCTTACTGCCCCAATAGGTCCACAGATGATGCAATCGCCATCACACTGCACACATCCCTATCCCATCTGGACAAGAGGAATACCTATGTAAGAATGCTGTTCATTGACTACAACTCAGCATTAAACACCATAGTACCCTCCAAACTCATCATTAAGCTCGAGACCCTGCGACTCGACCCCGCCCTGTGCAACTGGGTCCTGGACTCTTTGATGGGCCACCCTCAGGTGGTGAAGGTAGGAAACAACATCTCCACACCGCTGATCCTCAACACTGGGGCCTCACAAGGGTGCGTTCTCAGCCCTCTCCTGTACTCCCTTTTCACACATGACTGCATGGCCATGCACGCTTCCAACTCAATCATCAAGTTTGCAGACGACACTACAGTGGTAGGCCTGATTACCAACAACAACAAGACAGCCTGCAGGGAGGAAGTGAGGGCCCTCGGTGTGTGGTGTCACGAAAATAACCTCTCACTCAACATCAACAAAACAAAGGAGATGATCGTGGACTTCAGGAAACAGCAGAGGGAGCACCCGCCCCATCCACATCGACGGGACAGTAGTGGAGAAGGTGGAAAGTTTTAAGTTCCTCAGCATACACATCATGGACAAACTGAAATGGTCCACCCACACAGACAGCATGGTGAAGAAGGCGCAACAGTGCCTCTTCAACCTCAGGAGGCTGAAGAAATTTGGCTTGTCATCTAAAACACTCACGAACAATCGAGAGCATCCTGTCGGGCTGTATCATCGCCTGGTACAGCAATTGCACCGCCCTCAACTGCCCTCAACCGTGGCAGGTAGCCTAGTGGTTAGAGCATTGGGCCAGTAACCGAAAGGTTGCTAGATTGAATCCCTGAGCTGACAAGGTAAAAATCTGTTTTTCTGCCCCTGAACAAGGAAGTTAACCCACTGTTCTTAGGCCATCATTGTAAATAAGAATTTGTTCTTCACTGACTTGCCTCCAGAGGGTAGTGTGGTCTGCACAACGCATCACCGGGGCAAACTTCCTGTCCTCCAGGACACCTACAGCACCTGTCACAGGAAGGCCAAAAAGAACATCAAGGACAACAAGCACCCGAGCCACTACCTGTTCACCCCGCTATCATCCAGAAGGCGAGGTCACTACAGGTGCATCAAAGGTGGGACAGAGAGACTGAAAAACAGCTTCTATCTCAAGGCCATCAGACTGTTAAACAGCCATTACTAACATTGAGTGGCTGCTGCCAACATACAGACTCAAATCTCTGGTCACTTAAATAAACAGACTTAATAAATGTGTCACTTTAATAATGTTTACATAGTGGTGTCACTTTAAATAATGGCACTAAAATAATGTTTACATATCCTACATTACTCATCTCATATGTATATACTGTATTCTACACCATCTACTAAATCTTTCCTATGCCGCACGCCATCGCTCATCCATATATTTAAATGTACATATTCTTATTCATCACTTCACATTTGTGTGTATAAGGTAGTTTTTGTGAATTTGTTAGATTACTTGTTAGATTTTTACTGCATAGTCGGAACTAGAAGCACAAGTATTTTGCTACACTTGCATTAACATCTGCTAACCATGTGTATGTGACCAATAAAATTTGATTTGATTTGACATGAAACAAGACAGGAACAGCGTCAGCACACGAGTATACAAGGACATATGACAATCAATGCTGAAGCGGGGAACAGAGCGTGGAAACAGACAGATATAAGGGAGGTAATGACAGAGGTGATTGAGTCCAGGTGAGTCCAATAATCGCTGATGCGCGTGACAGGGGAAGGCAGGTATGCATAATGATGGCGGTAGGAGTGCGTAATGCTGGGGAGCCTGGCACCCTCGAGCGCCAGGGAGGAAGAGCGGAAGCAGGCGTGACAATACTCCCCTCTAGGAGCGCCACCCGGCGGCCCACCTGAGCCATCCTGACGGGCCGGGCCGAGGCACGGGCGCTGGATAAGCTGGCTGGTGTTAAATCCCGACAAACCGGCAGAGGCGTGAGAGCCTGGTGAGCCGGCTGAGGCATGAAGGCCTGTCGATCCCGCTAAGGCGTGGGAGCCCGAGGATCCTGCGGAGGCGTAGCAGCCTGACGAGGCCTGACTGGGTGTAAAAACCTGACAATCCGGATGAGGCCTGACATGGGATGTGCGCCTTCCGAGCCAAACGGGTCAAGAAACCTCTTGAGCCAGCTAAGGCGTGACAGCCCAACGAGCTGGCTTAGGCACACCCGGTTCCATCGGTGGCGGCCCCCGGACCCGACGTCACCACCAACTGGAAAGCCAGCAATCCCCGATGCTTCGTTTGGTGGCTTCAGCATTCTGTAAGGACTGACGCTGGAATAGAGAAGCAGGTACGGGGAGTCAAACATTTAATTGGAACAGACATGATCCAAGACAGGAACAGCGTCAGCACACGGGTATACAAGGACATATGACAATCAATGCTGAAGCGGGGAACAGAGCAGGGGAAAAGACAGATATAGGGGAGGTAATAACAGAGGTGATTGAGTCCAGGTGAGTCCAATAAACGCTGATGTGCGTGACGGGGGAAGGCAGGTGCGTGTAATAATGGTGGCAGGAGTGCGTAATGCTGGGGAGCCTGGCGCCCTCAAGCTCCAGATGGGAAGAGCAAGAGCAGGCGTGACAAAACTAGAATCAGAGTGCCCACTCCGACAAGGTTAACTGACCCACAGTCCCACACGGTGACATGATATCATTGACGTGATGCGCAAATGAGCGATAGAAAACCGATCGCGCAAATGTCACCATTCCACATGTTTTGGTGCCCCTGGTAAGATGCTGCCCATGTCGCCTATACCTAAATCCACCACTGCCTGACAGGGTGTGTTTAAAAACAGAAACTGATTTATTAGAGACACTCATGGGTGTCTCCATAGCACTCTAAAAGAAAAAAGAGCGGGAATTGTATAGCTTCTATAATTTTGTTTTTCATGTGTACATGTTGAATTTCCTTTCCATCCACTTAAAATCTCATTGGGCTGGCACTGTCCATTCTCCACTCTAAAATGAGAGAACTGAAAGAGTGGTTGGATAACAAAAAACTGTGTAATTCATTTCATTAGCATGAAGTTGAACAATATGGATCCTTCTTTAACTAGATCAGGGGTTCCCAAACTTTTCACTCAGGACCCCTTCCAGCATTGGGGAACATCTCACACCTCCCTGCACTCGCACCATATCTTGGGGTGGCAGGTAGCCTAGTGGTTAGAGTGTTGGACATGTAATTGAAAGGTTGCTACATCAAATCCCTGAGCTGACAAGGTAAAAGTCTATCATTCTGACCCTGAACAAAGCAGTTAACCCACTAGGCTGTCATTGAAAATAAGAATTTGTTCTTAACTGACTTGCCTAGTTAAATTAAGATAAAATAGAACATTTGTGCCATTTCTATGGGCACAAACTGTTCACACCTCTCTTGTTGGCAGACAGAACATTTTGGAAGTTTAATGCTTATTTCCTGCAATTTTACACATTTAGTCATGGGGTGCAGAGAAAATGTTGCCATTTTAAAGCAAATTTTCTTGCAATTCTATACATTTTGACAGGGGGAAGGCATGACTCAAACATTACTACAAAATCTATGGGATAAAAAACATAGCTAAAAAATGTTAGGTGACATGGGCTAGTTGATCTGGTAATTTCTGACAAGTTTTAAATAGCTCTATGCAATAACTGAGATGGAAAGAGGAAAACTGATTATGTAATACCCAATTTTGAAATTGCACCTTGTGCATTCTTCCATCACAACTTTGGAGAGTAAGTTGAATGCTGGACTGAGTTCCTTTTTGGGGTGGGGGTCACTCTGAAGATGTGGGTTCCATTTCATGGAAACATTCCATTGTTTACAGTAACTTGAGGGCAAGCCCAGCTCAGTGGGGTTGGCCCTCAGTACCACAAAGACTATTGGGTAACTTCAAGGGCATTCACTCCAAACTCATTAAAACCTCAGTAGATTGGTGACAGCTGTCCTCTTTACATTTACAGTTGCCCGAGAAACCTGGCTCAAAAATAGAATAAAGAACTACATGCTGTATACCAAATAAGGTATTTGTCACATGAGGTATTTGTGTTGGCTCGATAGCAAAATATTCTGGGCAATGATAAACCTTCCCCAAAGGTATGCTGCCACATGACAAACTTGACATATGATTTGGAACTGTTACCAATTTTCAGCAGTAAACAGTCAAGATAATGTTTCAGCATACAAAATATTTTTCCACATAACATGCAAACCTGTTATTTGAAATAACTTATTCATCGTACCAGTCTCTCCATTGTGTCATAAAGTCTCTTCCCTACCCATATACTTTAACCTAGCTGACAGTCCCTTTTTCACATTTTCATAATCCCTATATTCCCATCTGCTTATAGGGATTCATTGCTGTGTTAATGTCTGTTTTTTAACAGTCCTTGACATTCTGTGCCCTATAGAGCTCTGACATACTGCTCTTATCTTAACACACACCCTGTGTCACGCCCTGATCTCGCCTTGTGCCCTTGTACCCTGTTAGAAAGTCTGTTAGAAAGTCACCACCCTTTTCTGGCTCTGAGGTCAGGGCCTGTTAATACTCATTGATATTGTTGTGTTAATGAACTCACATCTGCCCAAATGGTTTGAGTAATCTAGGATTTCCTAAACTCAGGAATGCTGAGGATGACAGTGGTTAATAGCTGCAATGCCATTATGATTATTTGATGTGTGGACCTAACTGCAAGTGATATGAGGAATTTCAATTGTGGAACTATATTTTACTTGTTATGCTGGTGGAATGAACAATGTACAATTTTATTATATGTGTTGTACATGACAGAAATTGCTTTCAGATAGTATAGAAAGCAATTTATGTCATGTACAACACACATAATAATATTGTACATTGTTCATTCCACCAGCATCTTAAAAAGTGAATGATTGAATTGCTTTCAAATGCTGTCATATCCAGTAAATATGAATAGGTCAATGAGTCAGCGAGGATGTCGTCAATCTGTGTTATGCTTCCACTGTGACATTAAGTTCCCTCTGCTAGAGAACTGATAACCAAACTACTTTGCATTGAAATCACTCCCCGTGTCAGCAATGTGCAAACTCATCACTTTCTCAACACAAGACTGAAGTTGAACTAATTAATTTAGATATTAATTATTGAGATCATCTGCCTATGAGTTCATCAGTTGTGAAACTGTGCACTTGGGCAAAGCCTTATTTTTCTAATTCCCGGGGGAATAGGATCTTAATTAATAACCCAACTGTCTAAATATTGAGATAGTATAGAAGTAGTTATGAAACACATTAAAGGCCCAGTGCAATAAAAAACTTACTGTGTTTTATATACAGTGCATTCGGAAAGTATTCAGACCCCTTCACTTTTTCCACATTTTGTTACTTTACTGCCTTATTCTAAAAGGGATTAAAAATAAAATAATCCTCATCAATCTACACACAATACCCCATAATGACAAAGCGAAAACAGGTTTTTATGAATGTTCGCACATTTATTCAAAATTAAAAACAGAAATGTACATTAGTATTCAGACCCTTTGCTATGAGACTCAAAATTGAGCTCAGGTGCATCCTGTTGCCGTTGATCAGCCTTGAGACATTTCTACAACTTGGAGTCCACCTGTGGTAAATTCAATTGATTGGACATGATTTGGAAGGGCTATAAAAGGTTCTACAGTTGACAGTGCATGTCAGAGCAAAAACCAAGCCATGAGGTCGAAGGAATGCCGAGACAGGATTGTGAAGAGGCACAGATTTGGGGAAGGGTACTAAAAAATGTATGCAGCATTGAAGGTCCCCAAGAACAGAGTGGCCTCCATCATTCTTAAATGGAAGAAGTTTTGAACCACCAAGACTCTTCCTAGAGCTGGCCGCCCAGCCAAACTGAGCAATTGGGGGAGAAGGCCTTGGTCAGGGAGGTGACCAAGAACACGATTGCCCTTCTGACAGATCTGCAGAGTTCCTCTGTGGAGATGGGAGAACCTTCCAGAAGGACAACCATCTATGCAGCACTCCACCAATCAGGCCTTAATTGTAGAGTGGCCAGACGGAAGCCACTCCTCAGTAAAAGGCACATGACAGCCCGCTTAGGGTTTACCAAAAGGCACCTGAAGGACTCTCAGACTGTGAGAAACGAGGTTCTCTGGTCTGATGAAACCAAGATTAAAGTCTTTGGCCTGAATGCAAAAAAAATCACGTCTGGAGGAAACCTGGCGCCATCCCTACGGTGAAGCATGGTGGTGGCAGCATCATGCTGTGGGGATGTTTTTCAGCGGCAGGGACTGGCAGACTAGCCAGGATCGAGGGAAAGATTAACGGAGCAACGAACAGAGACATCCTTGACAAAAACCTGCTCCAGAGCACTCAGGACCTCAGACTGGGGTGAAGGTTCACCTTCTAACAGGTCAACAACCCTAAGCACACAGCCAAGACAACACAGCAGTGGCTTCGGGACAAACCTCTGAATGTCCTGCAGTGGCCCAACCAGAGCCCGGACTTGATCCCGATCAAACATCTCTGGAGAGACCTGAAAATATCTGTGCAGCGACGCTCCCCATCTGACCTGACAGAGCTTGAGAGGATCTGCGGAGAAGAATGGGAGAAACTCCTCAAATGCAGGTGTTCCAAGCTTGTAGTGTCATATCCAAGAAGATTCAAAGCTGTAATCGCTGCCAAAGATGCTTCAACAAAGTACTGAGTAAAGGGTCTGAATACTGTTGTAAATGTGATTTTTCTGTTTTTTATTTTATAAATTATCAAAAATATCTAAACCTGTTTTTCTTTGTCATTATGGGGTATAGTTGTAAGGTTCTGCTTTTCATTTCTTAGTCAACCTTGTGTTCTTTTTCTTTGTTCTTGAACGTAGCCCTGTTTCTTTGTATTCTGGAACGTAGCCCTGTCTTAAATTTTTTGTTCATTGATTTCACCTGTGTTCGTTTCCCACCTGGTCTCATCAGCTCTCTATTTAGTTCAGTTCTTTCTGTTTGTATGGTTGTGAGGTATTGTTTATTTTTGACTGCCTACCTGTGTTTGACCATTGCCTGCCTGTGAACACAATTCTTGCCTTCTGCGAAGGCTTAATAAACATCTGTTGCGCTCTGCGCGTGACTCTACACCTTGTTCTCCCTGAGTATGCATTACAATAGTGTGTAGATGAGGGGAAAAAACAATTTAATACATTTTAGAATCCGGCAGTAACGTAACAAAATGTTTAAAAAAAGGAAGATTCAACAACTGAGACAAACTGAACAAGTTCCACAGACATGTGACTAACAGCAATGGAATAATGTGTCCCTGAACAAAGAGGGGGGGGGGGGGGGGTGTCAAAATCAAAAGTAATAGTCAGTATCTGGTGTGGCCACCAGCTGCATTAAGTACTGCAGTGCATCTTCTCCTCATGGACTGCACCAGATTTGCCAGTTCTTGCTGTGAGATGTTACCCCACTCTTCCACTAAGGAACCTGCAAGTTCCCGGACATTTCTTTTTGAGATCCGGGCTCTTCGCTGGCCATGGCAGAACACTGACATTCCTGTCTTGCAGCAAATCCAGCACAGAACGAGCAGTATGGCTAGTGGCATTGTCATGCTGGAGGGTCATGTTAGGAAGAGTCTGCAGGAAGGGTACCACATGAGGGAGGAGGATGTCTTCCCAGTAACGCACAGCGTTGAGATTGCCTGCAATGACAACAAGCTCAGTCCGATGATGCTGTGACACACCGCCCCAGACCATGATGGACCCTCCACCTCCACATCGATCCCACTCCAGAGTACAGGCCTCGGTGTAACGCTCACTCCTTCGACAATAAACGCAAACCCGACCATCACCCCTGGTGAGACAAAACCGAGACTCGTCAGTGAAGAGCACTTTTTGCCAGTCCTGTTTGGTCCAGCGACGGTGGGTTTGTGCCCGCGGCATTGTTGCCGGTGATGTCTGGTCTAGTCCAGCCTCCCTCAGCCTATTGCGGACAGTCTGAGGACTGATGGAGGGATTGTGCGTTGCTGGTGTAACTTGGGCAGTTGTTGTTGCCATCCTGTACCTGTCCTGCAGGTGTGATGTTCGGATGTACCGATCATGTGCAGGTGTTGTTACACGTGGTCTGCCACTGCGAGGACGATCAGCTGTCTGTCCTGTCTCCCTGTAGCGCTGTCTTAGGTGTCTCACAGTACGCACATTGCAATTTATTGCACTGGCCACATCTGATTTCCTCATGCATCCTTGCAGCATGCCTAAGGCACGTTCACGCAGATGAGCAGGGTCCCTGGGCATCTTTCTTTTGGTGTTTTTCAGAGTCAGTAGAAAGGCCTCTTTAGTGTACTAAGTTTTCATAACTGTGACCTTAATTGCCTACTAAGCTGTCTCTAAGCTGTTAGTGTCTTAATGACCGCTCCACAGGTGCATGTTCATTAATTGTTTATATTCATTGAACAAGCATGGGAAACAGTGTTTAAAACTTTTACAATGAAGATCTGTGAAGTTATTTGGATTTTTATTAATTATCTTTGAAAGACAGGGTCCTGAAAAAGGATGTTTCTTTTTTTGTATGTGTATACACATATATATTTGCTCAAAAAAATTAAGGGAACACTAAAATAACACGTCCTAGATCTGAATGAATGAAATAATCTTATTAAATACTTTTTTCTTTACATAGTTGAATGTGCTGACAACAAAATCACACAAAAATAATCAATGGAAATCCAATTTATCAACCCATGGAGGTCTGGATTTGGAGTCACACTCAAAATTAAAGTGGAAAACCACACTACAGGCTGATCCAACTTTGATGTAATATCCTTAAAACAAGTCAAAATGAGGCTCAGTAGTGTGTGTGGCCTCCACGTGCCTGTATGACCTCCCTACAACGCCTGGGCATGCTCCTGATGAGGTGGCGGATGGTCTCCTGAGGGATCTCCTCCCAGACCTGGATTAACGCATCCGCCAACTCCTAGACAGTCTGTGGTGCAACGTGGCGTTGGTGGATGGAGCGAGACATGATGTCCCAGATGTGCTCAATTGGATTCAGGTCTGGGGAACGGGCGGGCCAATCCATAGCATCAATGCCTTCCTCTTGCAGGAACTGCTGACACACTCCAGCCACATGTTCGCTGCTCTGGCACCCCAATGGTGGAACAAGCTCCCTCACGACGTCAGGACAGCGGAGTCAATCACCACCTTCCGGAGACACCTGAATCCCCACCTCTTTAAGGAATACCGGGGATAGGATTAAGTAATCTTTCTACCCCCCCCCCACTCTCCCCCCCAAAAAAGATATAGTTGTACTATTGTAAAGTGGTTGTTCCACTGGATATCATAAGGTGAATGCACCAATTTGTAAGTCGCTCTGGATAAGAGCGTCTGCTAAATGACGTAAATGTAAATGTCTAGCATTGTCTTGCATTAGGAGGAACCCAGGGCCAACCGCTCCAGCATATGGTCTCACAAGCGGTCTGAGGATCTCATCTCGGTACCTAATGGCAGTCAGGCCACCTCTGGCGAGCACATGGAGGGCTGTGCGGCCCCCCAAAGAAATGCCACCCCACACCATGACTGACCCACCGCCAAACCGGTCATGCTGGAGGATGTTGCAGGCAGCAGAACGTTCTCCACGGCGTCTCCAGACTCTGTCACGTCTGTCACATGACGGCAGCTTGGTCCTATGGTGTTTATACTTGCGTACTATTGTTTATACAGATGAACGTGGTACCTTCAGGCGTTTGGAAATTGTTCCCAAGGATGAACCAGACTTGTGGAGGTCTACAATATTCTTTCTGAGGTCTTGGCTGATTTCTTTTGATTTTCCCATGATGTCAAGCAAAGAGGCACTGAGTTTGGAGATAGGCCTTGAAATACATCCACAGGTACACCTCCAATTGACTCAAATTATGTCAATTAGCCTATCAGAAGCTTCTAAAGCCATGACATAATTTTCTGTAATTTTCAAAGCTGTTTAAAGGCACAGTCAACTTAACGTATGTAAACTTCTGACACACTGGAATTGTGATACAGTGAATTAAGTGAAATAATCTGTCTGTAAACAATCGTTGGAAAAATTACTTGTCATGCACACAGTAGATGTCCTAACCGACTTGCCAAAACTATAGTTTGTTAACAATACATTTGTGGAGTGGTTGAAAAACGAGTTTTAATGACTCCAACCTAAGTGTATGTAAACGACTTCAACTGTATGTATATCAATATCCCCCAACACACCCCACCACCCTTTCCCATCTACTTTGGCTCTAACTGATCCTATACCAGGCCATCACCCTGGGAAGCTGGAACCCCTTCTCTCAAAACCCCCTGTAGTTCTTCTGCACTAAAATCTCTGACACCCAAAACTTCTCTACTGCTACTATCAATTCAATCTTTTGGGATTTCCTTTCCATCTGTGCAGTAAAATGAATGACCATAGCAATAAATGCCAAGAAGCCAACCTTACTAAAGTCACTCTGTACTGTCCTACTATTCACAGGGATCATCTCAGGCTCCCTCACCCTTTGCCCACCATCCTTTACTTTCCTCACTGCCTCAACATGACACTTTCTGCACTGTTCTTACCCTGAAAACTCCAACCTGTCTCACTCGCACAGGATTTTTCCTGATCTCCAGCAATAATTTCCACTGAAACTATGCACTCTTTTGTCCCATGCTCCTGCACATTTCTCACACCTCGGAATCTCCCTCCTACATACTGCTGAAACATGACCATAAACTTGGCACCTGAAACACTGTAGTGGGTTCAGAACAAAAGCTCTCACGGGATAACTTATGTAGCCTGGCATGAATTTTTCTGGCAAACACTTTGCATCAAAACAGACAGGGTCTCCTCAGTCTCGCGCTTGCCACCGGGTCTGCGTTGCACCAAACGGCATGCATCAGAGACACAGGGTTACCTCAACTTCAGTTGATCCACCTCAACACTCAATGCCACTCTGGTTATCACTCCTTTCAGCGGCTCTCAGTTCCGGAGAGCAAAGCAGGACACAGCTCTTGTCCCGAGTCGCGAAATGTGTAGTGCCTTCACCCTCTGGTCAGCAGACACATACAAAATTAACACAAGTTCACTTCTGGATACTTTGACCAAGTTGACAGAGCCAAACTCCTTCACCCAGCCTGATACCACAAACAGGTTGGCCAAAAGGCATGGATACACTTTCTCCACGAAACGTACTCCCACTGGGCCAGAGTCATCTTGGGCATTTTCCTGATCATTGGGGTGAGGCTCGGAAGCGCAGGTTCTTCCTCTTCACTTCTGTCAGGTTCAATTTCTGAGAGCTGACTATCTGTCTACTTCTCAGGGTTTTCAGGAGTGTAACATGTAATAATTTCTCCTGTACTTGACTCAAAGGAGAAAGTACTCAGCTTGTATTTTGCAGATGTTGGTTTGGGTTTGAACCTCGCGCCCTTCTTTCTGCCTCGCGTCATATCGCCATCCACCATCTTCCTTCTGCTCCGACGATGAGTCTTGTTATTGTTTAAACTGTGGATTGCCACTTTAAAGCTAGAATCCTTAAGCCTAGGGCTCTATTCAATCTATAAATCTGAAGCGTTACAGATTCCGTTGTAGAAATTCCAAGATCATTTCCGATTGAGCCGTCATAAACTGTAACTGCATTGGAGCTGTCAAATCGGTGAGTAGCACCTCTTGATCATTGTCACAAAGCCACATCCGTCCCACTTGTGTTAGAAGTTCATAACGAGAACGTGTAGGCTATATAGAAATAATGACTAAAACATTTTTATCGCCCTAATCAAGATGTAGATTACATCACATTCGAGTGTTCAAACTTGTGAACAAGGCTGCATGGAATTGTTCTTAATGCGACTACGTGCAGCCAATGGCAATGTCCGCTTTACACCACCAAAAGAACCACTATGTGGATGTCGGTTAATTGAAACAATAACAAAGTGGTCATATTAAATGGGGTTTGGTAAAAAGCTGAGGGAGGTCCCGTAGAAATGTAATCACGCTAAAATTCATAGGCAGAGTTATGAATTCAATATTATATATCAACATTGTAGTTTTAACCATGTTTTGAGGCTATACAGTGTTTGTTTACATTTACAATGTTTACAAATATTGGAGTAAAACAGCTTATATTTTGGGTTCTGAACAAGCGCACACTTTATTATGGCAGTAGAGAAAATAACAGAAGAATGCAGCTTCTTGAAAACCCCCAGCCCACAAGGCAAAAGTGTAAGGCGCGATAAATGTTCAATACAAGACACTGTAATACAAAACAAACAAACCGTGTGCAAAAAACATGGAAACATGAAAACCCAGTCTGGTGCGTAACAATAACCACGTAACACAACAATTACACACAAAGACATGGAGGGGAACAGAGGACTAAACACATGCAGTGTGATTAGGGAATGAAAAACCAGGTGTGTATGGAACAAGACAAAACAAATGGACATATGAGAAATGGAGCGGAGATGGCTAGAAAGCCGGTGACGTTGATCGCTGAACGCCGCCCGAATGAGGAGCCGACTTCGGCGGAAGTCGTGACAACTAAGCTCACAAGGCATTTATAAGTTATATTCTTCAAGAATCAATTGGTATAAATCATCAATTTATGTCAAAAAATGTATGTAGCAATTAAGAATTCTAGCTTTAATGTGATATGATTATATATTAGAGAGACAAATAATCCTGATGCTCCATTCTCCTTTAATGTATGAATCTCTGTGAGGCCGGATAGTCATGAAAATCCTCCTGAAGCATGCAGCCAGCCCTTTCAGACTGAACCCTGGTGATGAACTGGACACAGTCCTTGCGTGAGCTTCCTTTGAGCTCTCTCCGCAGCACAAGGCAGGTAGGCAGCCTAGCTCTTCTCCAGTCACAGCGTCAAGGCTGTCGGCTGCCATGACAACTGGAGCTCTGCCACCATGGTAACAGCAGCCTGTGAAACCTCCTTTGAAATATGATGGAGCAGTATGCTGAATCGTAGGATGTACAGTTTTAGTCAGGGGTGATAAATTAACTTAAAAAGTCACAATTATAGAGCCAAAGAGCACTGGTAGATTTACTATGGATGGACCAGTCCATTACAATACATGTTTTCAGGAAAACTTTATTTTTTCAGTGCATAAACAGAACACCATGTCAAGGTCATTTTCTTTTAAACTACTTAGAATCTTATTTTTCTTACATAAAAAAATAATGGAGCAATTTATATATCTCTATTTTCTTCCCGAAAGAGCACTCAGCGAATATTTATAAAGGTGCTGTACAATATATAAACATTTACAACTACTGTACCCACATAATGTAGAAAGACAACAAGGATTCCTTTTTCTATTAAAGCAATGCAAGGCCACAATATGATACAGAGACAAGACATGAGACTGGGTATAAATGAATATGAGGGGGCATACAACGGTGCAGAATACGTAAGTACAACGAGTCATTAATGAACTATTTCTGGTTTGTAACATGTACTTGCTACTAGCAGCTTCAAGAAACACTGGAGGTTGAGCGTGCTCATTCATTCAACCAACAATCTATTGCACAAAAAACGCCACTGGTTGGCTCATAATGTACACAGTATGTCCTATCAGCGGCCTGGACCTTCAGAGTCTGTGCTTACTGTATAGAAAAATCCAATCTATCATCACACACTGGACCAAATTCAGAGCACTGTTGATATCCGGTCAATTCTGACTCTGTGAAATCTTAACTTTATCACATGTCATCATTTGCTACTTTAGTGCATTCCCTGAGCTCAGTTATAAACATGTCTTGATCCAAACTGCTTTAGCGCCTGGACGGACAACTTTTGACAACTTATGTCCACTCCGTTGTCCGACAATGTTTGACCCCCATACAAAAACAATATACTCAATCAGTTGTTGACAGATATTATATTTCTGTCTGAATGCAGCCATACCTAGCCTACTCTGGTGTTTAACACAATCACACGCCAAAATTAATTGCAGAAAAACTATTTGAAATTATGATATTGGCCATCAACAGTAAAACTTAGTTATTTATCAAAATCGGTGCTATTGGCACTGTATTAAAATGGCAACAATGTTAGGCATCCCAAATGGTTATTGTCAAAGGAATCAAGATTCTCAGAAAATAAACAAAATTGGTCATATTGTAATCCTACAAGTAAAGGTGTAGTGCAATGGAATTCATATTGGTAAACACTTCAATGTTAGTTTCCGTAAAGAATTACGATGTTCACATATACAGTATTTCCACAATATAACACATTTGGAGCAATGGCAACTTCAGACACATTTGGCAATCTGCATGTAGTAGCTACTGTACTGTATATATTTCATGAACGATGAAGACCCATGGCAGCTGCTATCAGTAAAATGCATTAGAAAGGATGGTGCAAGATGATTCAGGATGAACCTTTGTACTCTATATCAAAACATGGAATGGCTCAGTATGGCTACAAACAGTGTGTGTGTGTGTGTGTGTGTGTGTGTGTGTGTGTGTGTGTGTGTGTGTGTGTGTGTGTGTGTGTGTGTGTGTGTATTTATATATATATATATATATATATATATATATATATATATATATATATATATATATATATATATATATATAATTTCAATAAGTTACACATAGATTATCATAAACATGGTAAACAATATCATACACATGATGAACAATATCTCAAACCACAAGTTTCTGGTCTTTTGTAATGATATATTTTGTATTCAGGAATCATGTCTTAGAACAGTCTAGAATCCTTGGTAAAGCTAATGCTTTCTGAATAAAGTCTGAAATCTCTACATGGTGTTCAGGTCAGAACGGTATTTGCACATCAGGAGAAAGGATCATCCTCAGTGGAGTGGAAAATACGTGCAATAAACAAACATATGGACTGCATGCACGTGAGCAAATCCCCTGGAAAAAGAGTGCCATGTCAAATGGCCAGTCCCAAGGCCCTTGCTGTAGATATCCAACATGAAACTACAACTCTTACTGACAGCCACCCTTTGAGTGGGTTAGAGACCTTTCTCCTTGGATGCATATGGGATACTAATTGCATTGTGTTGGGTGAGGCATGGTTAGTAGTCATTCAACAAGACGTCCCAGAATTGGCACATGATCACATTTTTGAAGTGTCGCTGACTGGCAGGGCCCTGAACATGCCAAACATGCATACAGCCCCAATCAGAGATGTCTGAAGCAGCACACAAGGCAGGAAGAGAGGAAGAGAGCTGACAGCATTGGCGATACATGCCATTCACAATGTCAAAGGCCAATAGAGGTTAAAAATACCTCTTAAGGGACACAGCTGGACATGACACATGGCCAATAATGTTGTGATTCCTCGTCCATCCCTCTCATCTGAGAAAAAAACTGACCAACAATATACAGCATGTTGTGGTACAGCTCAAGTCTGTGTGATTATGTGTCAACACAGTGTTATCCATACTGTATCAGCAAGTGAGGTCACGCAGCACCTCAGCCTGGGAGAGGATTCTGGCTGAGCTGGGCACTTTCCAGGGGCCAGGGCTAATTTGACCCTTTTGGTTCTGAGCATCCTCCTGAACATCATTTGGGGAGACCCCTGTGTCTTTTCTGATCCTCTCCTCTGTTGGGGATAACACAGAGTATTTTCTACTGCTTTCCTCTGTTGTATATGCTCCAAAATCTTTTATAGTCTTTTCCTCTTTTGAGGAAGCCCCTGTGTCTTTTTTCCTTTTCTCCTCTTTGCGTTTTTCCTTTTCCCTTTCCCCATCTCTCAGAATATCTCTCCTTGCCCCCATCTCTAGAGGAGTTGGCCTGTGATGTCCTCCCTCTGTCCCAACCCTCTTTCGAATACTGGCCTGCTCATGGGCAGCCTTGGTAGTTCCCCCTCCCTCCTCCCTCTCCTGTATGCTTTTCCTGCCCTTTGAATCCCTCCTTTTGCAGTTATTGTTTTTCTCAAAGGACTCCTTGCTGGAAAGGTCCTTTGATGTGCTCTGCTGTACCTGCTGTTTCTTTATGTGTGGCTGGCTCAAGACTTCGTGTCCTTCTCGAGGGAACTTTCTGGGGCTGGGTGACCGACTTCCTTTCTGAGGGTAAGTCTTCCTGTCCTTGCTTGTCACTGCTTCCTGGGTCTTCCTCTCAGCCTTTTTGGGGCTGTGTGAGCGCTCTTTGAATGTTTCACCTGTTTTTTGGGGGCTGCTGGACTCCTTGGAGCCTTTAGACCTGGTATGACCTGGTTTGACCTTACAGAGGTTGATCTGCTCAGGGGTGATGGGAGAGAGCCTGTCTGCCTGCCTGTCTGCCCGCTCCCCATTCCACTTCACTGAACCAGTGCCCCTGCTGGTCTGGGGGTGGGGTGTTCGGGGAGACAGGAAGTTCCAGTCAGGGGTCTCACTGATGAAAGGGTAGGAACCTGAGACGGAGCTGCAGATGGAGAACGGAGAAGAGAGGAGAGATGTTTCGGAGACAAGCGCCTCTCTAGGAAAACGTGTGGGTGAAGTGACGGTTGGATCCAACTTACCTAGAAGTAAAATATGTTATTACACAGATGTAAAATATATAGAGAGAGGCTAACAGATCATCATGATAGTAACAAGTAACGTACAAGAGCAGAATTCGGATTTTCTAGTGTAGACAGATGAAAGGAGGAAGCAAGAAGGAAATGAGAATGGAATTACCAAGGTAAAAGAGGACAGGCCAGTAAAAGCAATGAAGTGGTTAGTGGTGGTGCTCGTTTGAGTAGTAGCACATAGTAGAGGGGACGTTATCACCTGCAGCAGGGGGAAGAGAGGAAGTGCCAAGAATAAGCAGTTATACAGTAGACAGCAGAGGACTCCATTCATGAAACAAGCATCCCCAATACAGGCACTCAATTTGGGTAACATTTCACATTAACAGAGAATTTTGCTTTTTTACAACCAAATCTCCATTTTTTTTTTTATTAAATGGAATGTTATAGGAGGGCCCAATTTTTTTTCATGTGATTTCACTTGATTTTTAGAAACTTACCAAACCAGTGATTCACTTCCTCATCCTGGTTGTACAGTACGGGGACTCCAAAAAAACATGAACAAAGGCTAAAAAACACTTAAATATGTCCTTTCAGAAATTGAAAAGCTCTCAGTTGAGTGATACAGGTCTTAAGAACATGAAATTGTGTCATTCCGAACTTTATCTGGAACGTTATATTCCATTTCGTGGCAACTTGAGCGTACTTCTCTGTCCATTCTAGCAGCAGGCTACACGGAGAATGGAACAGCTGGATAGGGGAAACAGCTCGAGTCGCACAAAATGGAATATAAAGTTCCGGATAAAGTTTGGTATGACACAATTTCATGTGTACAACATCTAAAGACCTACTATTTCTTATTGTTGAAAGTAAGAATTTCTTTGGACGATGTATGCCATGCGTATCCCGTACAAACCACTAATAAAACTTGAAAAATAAAAATATCTTTGTAAAAAAGCAAACTTCTCCTTTAAAGGTCCAATGCAACGTATTTTTTTTTTTATCTCAATATGAAATAATTTCTGGGTAACAATGAAGTACCTTACTGTGATTGTTTTAAATTAAAATGATCAAAAAAGAACAAAAATAGCTTCTTGGCCCTTTCTCAATTTCTCAATAAATAATTTTGCTAGGACTGTCTGGGAGTGGTCTGAGTGGGGAGGGGAAAACTGAAAACGATTATTATTGTTCTATTAACAAATTTACCATATGGGTAATGTCACCAGGCAGGCTAAAACTCCATCCCACCAAAACAGGCTGAAATTTCAGCCCTTACACTTATCATCAATTTCACAATTTCACAGTATTATTCCAACCTCATAGTGTGGAAATATGTATAAAATGCAGAAAAATCAAATTTTTGACTGCACTGGGCCTTTATGATAGGGCAAATTTAGATTTCTGCCTAAATATACATACCCAAACTAAATTATTTTTCATGAGATGGCCATAAATTATAACTGGTCATGTTGCATAGTTTTAGAAAAGTCTAGAACTCACCTTTCTGTAAAAAAAGAGTTATAAATTGCTGAGATGTACACACTTTTGTGGACATAAGCTCAAATGCATAGTACAAATATTATGAAAATATGAAAAATCCTTAGATTTTTTCCGATTCAACAAAAGTGGGGCAAAAGGGCCTGAAATGACTGAAATGCTTTCTAAATATAGTACAAATCGAATTATAAATGATTTACTATGAGATTTCACATTTCTTATAACTGTAAAATAAATGTGATCATACTTAGTGACAGCACAATATTGGCACAATTTAATTTAATTGTCGAAAGATACGTTTCTCTTCCACGTCCACTGAGAGGCGCAGAGACACCATTCAAAGGTGTGCAGACTCATTATACCTTCAACTTTAAGCATGAAGTGTTTTATCTGTCTGTGACAAAGAGAAAGTTGTATTGTTTTAATTCTATGAAATGTTTTAGTATTTTTTCCATGTTGAGAGCTCTGCATATCACAGTGAGATGAAACCACAATTGCTGGATCCGCTAGACTGCCACCATTCATATGCTCCCAGAATGGGCTCACTTGCTCAGAGGAAGTGTAAATCGATTATTTGTCTGGATATGCCTGAAAATGTGACACGTCACTCCCTATGCAAATGTGGGGTGTGAAACCTGAAACTTCAAGTCAGCTCCGTTGAGAGAGTGGAAGAGGAGAGCAGACAGATGGGGCTTTCTGGCACTAAAAGGCATGGGACCCTACTTTGTTTGTTCACAGAGCACTTTGTACACCAAAATATCAGTCGGAACCAGTCCAGTACCGTTCAAAGTATGTCCCCCATATGGGGGACTTAACATCTAAGAGGTTACATGAATTAACATGAATTAACAAAGTAGTTAACAGGGATAGCTAAATCCTTAAGTAATGTGTGTACATAGCATTGCTGCATCAGCTCATTTTAATTAGCACACCCTTGTTAAATGCTACCAACATGTTATAACATGCATCAACAAACATGTTCAAACATTCTACATCTCATACCACAAAAAAGGTCCATCTTATCTTGTAGATCTAGACTTCTGTGTACTTACTGTTGTCTTGTACCAGACCCTGCCCTGGCCTTAACAGGAGCTGCACTTTGCTGCCCCCAGCCTGGATCAGCTCGATGGCGCGGGTATGGGTGATGCCCTGGGTCGGCTCTCCATTGATCTCCACTATCTGATCTCCCACCTGCACATACATTTACATTTTAGTCATTTAGCAGACGCTCTTATCCAGTGCGACTTACAGGAGCATTCGAGTTTTCGAGCATATCGATAGATTTTTCACCTAGCCGGCTCAAGGATTCCAACCAGCGACCTTTCGGATACTTACTGACCGAACACTCTTAACCGCTAGGCTACCTGCCGCCCTACATACATACACAAACATTACATTTCAATATACATATACAAACATCACACATTTAGATGATCAAATCCCCAAAGGCAACAAGCCATGTTATTAGACATGTTATTATTCAAGACATGTTATTACACATGTAATTATTCTGTTGTAAGACATGATGATATTGAATAACGCAAACAGCAATGTGTGTGGATATTTCCTATGGCACCGGGGGTCAGACTTACGTGGATTCTCCCGTCCAGCAGAGCAGGCCCCTCCTCAGCCAGTCTCAGGATGTACAGGCCCATGTTGTACTCAGTCCCTCCCCTCAGACTGAAGCCAAAACCCCGGGATCCCCGGTCCAGCTCCACCGTGATGCAGCCCTGCGTGGCGCATGCGTACACACACATACACGCACGCATGTAAGAACACACACACACAAACAACCACACACACAGACACACACACATTATACACACACACACACACACACACACACACACACACACACACACACACAACTTAAGCTGTAAGTTATAGTGATGTTTTTTCTGAGTCGTATCAATTTAATTCATGTAAAATCCCTAAACACTGTACACAAACAATGACAGAAATAACGAAATGAGCCTTGCCTGTTTGGGGCCTGTAACACACATTGTTCCCTGTTCGCTCAGAGGCAGAGTTTTGTAGTCGGCCCAGGTGACTCCCTCCCTTTTCTCCTCCAGATCTAGGTTATAACTAGAACAGACAACAGCATTCAGTCACACTACTATATGTATATCTTCAATAATGCACAGCAGTGTCTCTGCTGGGGGGCACAGAGAACAAAGCAATTTTAATCAATCATTCAGACATAAGTCTCTGGGTTGTTCTGCTAAATGCTGAAGCAGGGTTTTATTCCATGTTTTGGTGTACTAATGAGTAAGATCAGGGACTTACTGCTCTTCCTGCATGGCTGACCTCTGACCCATAGCTCTGTGCTGAAGGGCAGGGCTCTGCTTGGCTGAGCTGGCTCCAGAGGGAGGACCCTTGTATTCTAGAACGCACAAATACAAGTCACACCATTATGAGGACACAAACACAAATCAACCATCCTAAACAGTAGTAGGTATATGACTGGGAATACAAGGGAGACCAACATAGTCCCATCTCATGGGTGATACTACTGGTGACGCTTACCATCCTCAGGGACCACGGTGAGGGTGACAGCATTGCCAGCATCCTTGATTAGCTGAACAATGTCATTGTGAGACAGCCCCACGATGGACCGCCCGTTGACCGCTGAGATGCGGTCGCCCACGTTCAGCAGGCCACAGCGGTCAGTGGGGCTGCCTTCGATGATGCGTCCGATCTTATGAGGAATCACTGCAAAGAGAGAGATGTCTGATGATAACACACCCATCCCACCCGATGGATTCAGTCAGACATATACAATAGGTCTGTGAGGGACTCAATTACTCATTAGTAAAGGAGTAATACTATTTTTTCCTTTAAACTCTGTTCCCATACTTTTGGTGATATGATGCTATATTATTTGTAATGGCTTGGTCTAGCTTGAACTGTAGGAGACTGGTGTGTGTTTGGTTGTGTCTGGGATAAGCAGTGGGGTGCTAGGCATCGAATCCATTCTCACCTCCTAGCGGGGGCTTGCTCTTAGAGGTGAGGATGACGAAGCCGAAGCCCTCACTGTCCTTGCGGTGGAGGGTGATGTCGAAGGACTCGTGGTCCAGCACGCTGGGCATCTGGATACGAGGGAGTCTGGGGGAGCCGTTCACCAACACTGGAGCCATGTGGAGCCCTGCCTCCTCCTCAGTCATATCTGAAAAACACATGGAGAGTATAGACTGAAGAGTAGTACCAAGTGTGTGTGTGTGTGTGTGTGTGTGTGTGTGTGTGTGTGTGTGTGTGTGTGTGCGTGTGCAAGTGTTTATGCAAGTGTGTGTGTGTTAGTGACCAAGGTGTAGAGGTTCCAGGCAGTCAGTGAGTGCTCACCTCTGTAGATGACCTTCCTACGCACAGTCAACATGACCTGACCGTTGCGGGCAGCGTTGGTCATCAGGTCCAGAACCTGCTTGTGGGAACGGCCCTTGACCATAATTCCATCGATGCCTATGAGCTCATCACCAGCCCTCAGACGCCCATCCTTCTCAGCTGCACCCAGGGGCACGATGGCACCAATATACACCTGTCAAAGAGAGAGAGTCACACTCTGAGTCAGAAACACTCAAGAAACATTGTCTATAGTGTTAAAAAAGTCCAAAGATAATCTAACAGGGAGGAAGTTCATACTTCGGTACTCACTGGCTGCTCTGGACCTTCTCCTCCCAGAACACGGAAGCCAAAGCCAGTCTCCTGGTCCCTCTTGATGAACACATCCAAGTCCTTGGTGTGAGGCTCTGTGGACAGTTTACAGGGGTTAGATAGGGTATCAGAGAGGTGAACACCATTCAATCATCCAGTCAGCAGGGTGAACTCACAGGCTTATCTTATAGCTCACATTGATACTGGATCCACAAATGTCGGGTGACCATTAATAGACGGTCATGAACATACAAATGAAACACTGGCATCCATTTACTCCTACAGAGCTATGGATGGAATATAACTGAGCATAAGGTTACTAGACCTCCTCTACAACCAGACTCTGTCTGTGGATGTGCACTCACGCTTGCTCTCCAGCAGGGCCTTGGACTTGAGGTACATCTCTGTGGCGTCCCGTTTGGGTGAGTCGTTGCGCAGGGTTGAGGTGTTGGAATGGTATGGGAGGGCCTGGGAGACAGAGTCTGTGACACAGTCCAGAGTCTCTGTACTAGCTGTCATCTCCTGCCTCTGACGGGGTCACAGAGCCACAGACACAGCCACAGCACAGTTAGATCACATTAAAGACTACACAGTCTATATATACTTCATTACCCAGACACATAGCACAGGATGTAATGGTGATTGAACATTAAAGGAGTGAAAGGTCATTCCACTGCTGGCTCCCACATTGCCTTCACATTACCCCCGCTAGCTTGATGGTAAACCAATGGCCGATGGGATTTGAATGTAATTTAACATCCACAGGCGTACGAAGATTTCCCTATGGCACTGACAGGCTTATTCTGTGGAAAAGGCCAGCTTCATCTAAAGCTGTCATACGAATATACAATCTTATCTAAAGAGGCTTCTATGCTTCATTACCATTGAAATCCCCAGACAAAAGGCTGAGAAAATGAATGCTGAATGGAAGTAATTAAGACCGTTTTCAAAGCAAACAAAAGGAGGCCACGTGAAACATAATCAATATTCAAATTTATACCGGTAGTTATCATTTAATGTGATGCAATGGGGCTTGCTGGTTAGCTAAAGGACAAAAGGCTTTAATATGAAAATGAGGGATAAGTGCCAAGGTACACAATAGTAAAACACAGAGTATTATAGAACATTGTCTGCTTTTACTCACAGGTTTCAGGCTCTTCACAGGAGATGTCTGACCTGTGAGAAACACCAGCATGAGTCATGAGAATGTTTAGAAAACCTTGCACCAATGAGACATCAGCCAGTAGATGGCACTGCCTCCCTAACAGAGAACGAGAACGGTGAAGGAATAACTGTGTTTAAATAGTCTAGACTCAGGTGGTATAAAACAGGGCATTTGCATACTCCATCAAGGAGCATGACATCACTGTGTTATTAAAGATAAATAACAGACATGTACATGTGTGAGAGAGGGGACCTTAATGAAGGAGGACTAGTATAGCATAGAGAGTTAGAGAGAGAGAGAGAGAGACAGTCATGCATGAAATGCAATGACCAATAATGCTTTCTACTGTCAACTGTACAGTACACCCACACGTTCCATCTCTCACACTCAGATTGTACCCACACTTAATGTGGCTCCAATATTAAATGGATTCACCAGCATGCACTTCTCTGGAAGCCTACAGAGGATGACTGTTCGTCTGCTAAGCGTAAAAGGGTTAATGGACCTTGGTGTAACCGTGAGATCTAGCTCTATTGCGAGAATCAAGGACATGACGTACATTAAATAAGATGATAAGATGAATGCAGTATGTTTTTTTTCTCTCTCTCTCCCTCTCTCTCTCTTTCTCTCTCTCAGGCCTTTGCCTCTCACCCAAGGGCCTGTCTCTAATGAGGGTTAAATCTGACATTAGCTCCTCCGCTGGACTGCCTGAATAAGGCGGAGGCTGCTCCAACTGCAGGGTCATGCTCCGTGTGTGTGGGGTGGGAGGGACAGGGTTGAGGTGGTGGAGGGTGGGACTGTAAGTGTAGAGAGGAAGAGAGAGGAAGGGAGGAGGAGACCCCTGGGGCCTCCCACTCTCAGTGCCATACAGCGATTAGCTCTGGCTCTTTAAGGGCCACGGATATAGAAGCATGCAGAAATCCTCTGCGCCTCTGATGATGATCAAAGACAATCCGGTTCATCGACTTGTGTACGATTTTCCCAGGATGGCGGGAGATGGATGTGGGAGACGTTTGAAGGGTGCTTTCCCCTCCCTCACTCCCCAGGAGCAGAGCAGGCAGAGCAGAGCCCCTTGCTTATGTAACTTCCCTTCCTAGGCCTGCAACAGACTGCAGTATGAACGCCTGACGGAGAGAGAGTCTCAGCAGAACTGCGAAACAGCCTGAAGAGATACAGTATATCCTGTACAGGGAGATATGGTAGAGATCTGTGCATACAGAGAGGTGTTTAGAGGGATATGTGAAAGGTACACTATACAGTATATATAAAAGTATGTGGACTTTTGTATAAGAAATGGGTTTTCATGGCCGAGCAGCAGCACTCAAGCCTAAGATCCCCATGCGCAATGCCAAGCGTCGGCTGGAGTTGAGTAAAGCTCGCCGTCATTGGATCTGGAGCAGTGGAAACTTGTTCTCTGGAGTGATGAATCACGCTTTACCATCTGGCAGTCCAACGGAAGAATCTGCGTTCAGCGGATGCCATGAGAACTGTACCTGCCCCAATGCATAGTGCCAACTGTAACGTTTGGTGGAGGAGGAATAATGGTCTGGGGCTGTTTTTCATGGTTTGGGCTAGGCCCCTTAGTTCCAGTGAAGGGAAATCTTAATGCTATAGCATACAATGACATTCTAGATGATTTGGGGATGGCCATTTCCTGTTTCAGCATGACAATGCCCACTGTGCACAAAGCGAGGTCCATACAGAAATGGTTTGTCGAGATCGGTGTGGAAGAACTTGACTGGCCTACACAGAGCCCTGACCTTTGGGATGAATTGGAACGCCGACTGCGAGCCAGTCCTAATCCTACAGAATCAGTGCCCAACCTCACTAATGCTCTAGTGGCTGAATGGAAGCAAGTCCCCGCAGCAATGTTCCAACATCTAGTGGAAAGCCTTCCCAGAAGAGTGGAGGTTGTTATAGCAGCAAAGGGGAGACCAACTACATATTAATGCCCATGATTTTGAAATGAGATGTTCAACGAGCAGGTGTCCACATACTTTTGTTCATGTAATGTATATGTGAAGGGTGGGTTAGTTTGCATAGGGGGTCTCTACAATTGTCATTACTATGCGATCGTATAAGCCAAAGAAGCAACAGTCCCTCATGTTCACCAACAGCAGACACAGTGACATCACCAAGATTCCATAACATAGTGTGTGTGTGTGGGTATGTGTATGTGTGCGTGCGTGTGTGAGTGGTAGTTGACCCACTCTCTCACCTCCTGTCAGTATCAGCACATTGACCTCCCTCCCCAGGGATACTGTTGAGGTCAGATTGACAGTGATATCACTGTATCACACTAATGCCATGGCAAAAGTAATGTCGCAGCAGTACAGTCACAGTGTTAGTGTTATGTAACACAAGGCAGCGTTAACAAGACTCACCTCCTCTGAGCACCAGCACGTTGACCTCGCTCCCCACCTGCAGGTCTTTGAGGATGTCCACCACCTGGGCGTGGCTCAGTGTCTGGACGTTCTGACGGTTGATCTCCTTGATCACGTCTCCCTTCAGCAGGCCGCGGCACCACTGAGCGTCCAGGATCATCTTCACCTTCTGGCCCAGGGGGCAGTCTGCGATGGCAAACCCAAACCCGCCTGGGCCCTTCACCAGGTGCACACTCACAAGTTCGGGCTGCAACAGGCCTGTTCCCCCCTGCTCAGGACGCCTCCCGTTGGGCAGGGCAGCCACCACGGGCCGTCCGCTGGCATCGGTTGTGACGTAGTGAAGCTCCTGGGAGGAGCCGTGCAGCACGTCACCCTTCACCAGCAGGGGCTGGCCGTTGATGAGGGGCACGGCCGTCACCACCTCGCCCCCTTGCAGGGGCTGAGAAGGTGGGGGAGGTGGGTCCTCACTGTCTGGCTCCACGTCTGGGGGCAGCGGGTAGCCGCGGCACAGCACCATGTCAACATACTGACTCACTGGGATGGACTGGAACATCTGCACCACTTCAGGGTGGGTTTTCCCCAGCACACATGTCCCATTGATCTCCACGATCACATCGCCTGGCGGGGGGAGACCAGAGAGGGAGAAGGAGAGGAGAGAGAGGAAACTAGCCTTAGTAAACAGTAAACATATACAGACTTACCCATGGGAGATGTAATGGTTGTTATGGCAATACAGTTGCTTGTTAGCTAGGTGACTCTCTTGTTTGTAACGGACTGAATTATTTTTCAGATGGAGCATCATTATCAGAAAGTCCTCTATTCGACTTGACTGTCAAACAGGTGCCACCCCCTCTTCTCCACGTTCCTTCGTCCTCCCATCTCTCCCCCGTCCCTTTCATCTCATGTCCTACTTACCTCCCTTCTTCCTGCCACCTCCCTCCTTCCCTCCCTCCTATGCTCCCTCTCTCCATTGTTCTAACAGACCTCAACTTGCAGTGCTTCCAGGCAGATCATTAGGAGAGAGATGGGTATGTTTCCTTTACATCTCACCCTGACGGCCAGCTCAGAGAACAGCAACCGTCGTCAAACAGGAAAGGCATGTTGGTCTCTCAGCTCACACAAGCAAAGCTGCTGAGGATGCAGTGCCCCAGATAGCCTCAAAGCTAAAGGGAGATCAGAGTGTGCAACAGAGATACAGGGCTACACACAGAATCCACCATAACCTGTCCTGCTCCAGAATGATCCCCTTGAAAATGAAACTGACAGAATTCTTGCTCTTTCTTTCTATTGCATCTCTTAGGGAAGTGTTAGGGTAAGTGCAGTCCCTCTATAGGGACCAACATGCCTTTCATTAGGTTCACTAGCTGTCTTTTGAGCTGGTGAAAGTGTGTGGCTCTCCACAGCTCAGCGCAGCAGTGTATTACTCACCGGAGGCAATCTTTTTATCGTTGGCGGCAGGGCCGTCGCTGAGGACATTCTTCACCTGCAGGAACTCATCATGGCGGTCGCCCCCGATGATGGTGAAGCCAAAGCCCTGGGAGCTCTTCCTCAGAGCAGTGTGGAACATCTCTCCCTGCAGCTGGGATGGGTCCGGGGTGAAGCCTGATGCAACCTGCTCACCTGGAATGTGAATGTGTAAGAGTGGGAGAGTTAGAGCAAGTTGCATAGCTAAATAAGGTGTGACAAACAACAACATAGTAACAAAGTAACAACCTCAAGACAACGTTTCAAACGTTAACAAAAATAGCAACTCTCTCAAGTAAGGTACAATATTATTCACTACAGTATAGCTAAAAGCTCTTCGAACATCCTGAAATGCATTTTTGTCAGCAATTAACCACACTGCAACAAGAACTTCCCTTCCAGGTCAACACAGCAAGCTGCCCTAAACAATAGTCCCTTTGACTAAAACACTGCCCTGTATGATAACTAAAACATTAACAGACAAAATATTTAATCACAGCTTTAGTAGCTTAATAATTTCATGTGAATTGTGGAATTCATTAACATGCTGTTGATTCTAACAGTGACATAACACCTCAGAAATTGTTCAGTTAGGCATGAGGCCCTTTTTCATGTTCTCCCAAAAGAGCCAGTGAGTCAGAAAAAGAGGTTTGTCAGGGGAGCCTTGTATAACTTTAGTAAGGAACAACATAAGGTCATTGGCAGCATAAATATCCCCTTGTACCACCGTGGACACACAGTCCAGTAAATAACAGGCTGTCAGGGTCATACGGCATAAAATGGGCCAGCTGAGCTTTTACCTTGCTGGCTTTACTGTCCTATCAGCACTTTATAGCAGAAGCATACCATCTTTTCTCCCCGCTTCACTGTCTCAGGTGGCATTTCGATACATTCCAGTCCTATATGATAGAGCAAAACAGCCCTGTGGTGACCATATGGTACTGTATGGCCCATAGTGCAGCTCAGAGATGAGGGGGATTTAATACAATGTGGATGGACTCTAACTGTCCTGTTCAATGGATCAAGAGAATCTTATTTACATAATCACATTCATAATCACATGATGAACTCATGGGGATCTCACTTTTCAAACTGTGACAGTGATAACCAATCTGTCATTTAATGTGTTTGCGTGTTTGTGTGTGTGTGTGCATGCGTGTGTGTGTATTAGACTCCAGAGATCTCTATGTGATGAAATGCTGACAGCATTTGAAGGCCAGAACAGAGGAATCCAAATCATTCTCAACAGCCATGATGTGTATAATGTTTGGTACAATTCACCACAGACATCAGTCAACATGACCACAGACAGTCTTGTTCATGTGATTAAAATGAAGCTGCTAGTAGAGGTTAAAAGGGTGGAGATGAATAATAGCTATATAAGGCTGTCAGTGTCAGTCTAGTTGAAATGCAGAGGGATTACTAGGGCTCTCTAGGCAGGCTGGAGTGAGGAGCCTTGTCAAAACACTGCTTAAAGAGCATCTCATAGGCCTTCAGTTCAAATAAACCAGCAACTAGGGCAGTGCCGATCATGGAATTTTGTATGACCGTAATTGGCCAGCCAAATGACAGCGTTACCGTAATAACTGTTCAAATAGCATATTTTCTTTAGCAAATTTTCTCATCTCTTCCGCTCCTGACTGCATGTGCTGGAATTCTATGTGTGCTGTTGCTGCCTAGGCAACAGAAGACTAGTTTGCTTGTTTCAGCAAGGAGCAAAAAAGTTTCATCACATTATTAGGAATCCCGTGTTACAGCCAAAACGGACTCAACTGCACATATGCCCGGCCGACCCGTTTTCAGTCAGCGGTTCGTTCCACACACACACACACACACACACACACACACACACACACACACACACACACACACACACACACACACACACACACACACACACACACACACAGTTATGACGGTTATTTTATTTTCATGACGGTTTTCATCCATAACGGTCAGTTACATGGTTATACAGTATGGTAATTGTGCCAGACCTACCAGTAACCATATCACCTAAACAGCCAGGGTCTGGTCTGATACATAGCTTCAGTTTCAAGTTTTATTGTCATGTGCAAAAGTACAGTGAAATGCCTTTCTTGCTAACTCTAATCCCAAAAATACAGTAATAGACCATGGTCAGTAGGTCCAGAAGGTGTAGTATTGCACTGTGGGAATCTGTAGTCCCACATGTTGTTGAAGATGACTGTTGGTAAGGGACCTTTAGGAATTTCTAAAAGGTCAATCCAAGTTGAGGTCTGATGGTCTCCACTCAGATCCTTGGTAAACACTGCAGACGGGCCTCTATGTTGCATTACTTGCTCTGGGAATCTCTGAGCTTGGAAATCTCTAGGTAGCCTGAGGTGCAACTGCCATTGTTTTGGTTACATCATAGTAACCTTCTGACAACCCACAACATGGTGCAATCACAGGGAAGATGGCTGTCTCAGTCCCTCCCCACCTGGCTAGTAATAGCAAGTTAACTAGTTGAGAGATGTCTTGTTATGCTTGGCCCTTATTAAGATGTGCTGTTCCAACAGCTGTCACAGCCGCTCCCCTTCCCTCCTCCTCTCAACCAACCCATTTGTGAACTCCTCAGCAGCAGAACATGAATTTCAAGCTGTACTCCCTGCGCTGTCATGTATTATACATTCATTGTAATGAAAGCATATTTAATTCATATTGTTTATTATGGCAGAAGAGTGGCTAGTCTTACATGCCAACCCTGGCATGAGTATAGAGAACTTGCCTTCCCTTGGACACAGAGTAGATCATACATAGCTACTTTTCAACGGCTATTCATGCATGATAACACTTGACACAATAATTCTCCTACAACCATGAGCGAGGTCATGGCTGCTACATTTTCCACCACTGCAAACCTATTCAACACGACACAGAATGACTGAGATGTAGGAGGTCAACATGCAATCATGGAAGCTCATTGTTGAGTTTAGATATATAACAGCCTTAAGAAAGCTGTCCAGAGCTGAAGAAGGAGTGAGCTGAAGACAAAGTGAGGTGACTAATGTTTACCTGGGGGAGGTGGTGCCCCCTGCTGGATAGAGGCAGTAGTCTCCTGGCTCAGCTTCTTCTTAGCCTCCAGGACTGGGTTCTCAAACTGGGTTCTCTGGTTGATGTGACTGAAACAGAAACAATCTATTATGTGATTAAAATTGTAGACACCAATTTACTGACACAGACACATACAAGATCCCTTGAATCATCTGTGTGTAATTCTGCAGACCACCTGTGTGTGATTCATGATGAAAGCACTGTTATAAATAGTTATAGCATGTCTTAGAATGCACTGGGGTGATAGAAGGTGTAACCGATGTGAAATGGCTAGTTATTTAGCGGTGGTGCGTGCTAATAGCATTTCAATCAGTGACGTCACTCGCTCTGAGACTTGAAGTAGGGTTTCCACTGGATATTATAAGGTGAATGCACCAATTTGTAAGTCGCTCTGGATAAGAGCGTCTGCTAAATGACTTAAATGTAAATGTAAATGTTTCGCGGCTTTTGTGGCGCGATGGGTAACGATGCTTCGTGGGGTGTCAGTTGTTGATGTGTGCAAGGGTCCCTTGTTCGAGCCCGGGTTGGGGCAAAGAGAGGGACGGAACCTACACTGTTACAAAGGCACTACCGTAAATTCCGGACTATAAGCGGCAACTTTTTTCCCAGGCTTTGAACCTCGCGGCTTAAACAATGACGCGGCTAATATATGGATTTTTCCCACTTTCAATTTTTTTTTCTCCAAAAAAACACATTCTGTGACGTGCTCAGTTTTTTGGTGGCATGAAGCTTTCATTAGACCAATGAAATTGGCGAACGGGTTAAGGTCAAAAAACTTTTTTGTTTACTGTTTAGATTAAATCGAGCGCTCTCAAACTTCCCAACATTCTGATTACGGTAGTCATTTTGTCACCCTCATCATGGCAAAGACACGGAGAAATGCATATGATGCAGCTTTCAAGTTGAAGGCGATTGATCTGGCTGTTGGAAAAGGAAATAGAGCTGCTGCACGGGAGCTTGGTCTTAATGAGTCGATGATAAGACGTTGGAAACAGCAGCATGAGGAATTGACTCAGTGCAAAAAGACAACTAAAGCTTACTGCTAATTATTTTTTTGTTACAAGCCGTGTTTCGTTAAAGCCTATTTATTTTTGTTACAAGCCGTGTTTCGTTAAAGCCTATTTATTTTTGTTACAAGCCGTGTTTCGTTAAAGTCTGTGTAAAGTTCATTTGTTTCAATGTACCGGTAGGCACCTGCGGCTTATAGACATGTGCGGCTTATTAATGTTCAAAATAATATATATTTTTTAATTCAGTGGGTGCGGCTTATATTCAGGTGCGCTTAATAGTCCGGAAATTACGGTATACATTAATTCTCAATCCATTAACAATAGGTATTTTTACATGGCTTTCCCAGTGTTTCTTCTGTGAGCTGTTGATTGCAAGTCTATACAGATGCAAGGGGGTTAGTGTCCTCTTCATGTCTATGCCTAATGTTTGGACTGTTCAAATCAATCAAATCACATTGTATTGGTGACATACACATATTTAGCAGATGTTATTGCGGGTGTAGCGAAATGCTTGTGTTCCTAGCTCCAACAGTGCAGTAGTATCTAACAATTCACAACAATACACACATCTAGAAGTTAAAGAATGGAATTAAGAAATATATAAATATTAGGATGAGCAATGTCGGAGTGGAATACAGTATATATATATGACATGAGTAAAGCAGTATGTAAACTTTAAAACGTGACTAGTGTTCCATTATTAAAGTGACCAGTGATTCCATGTTAGTTGAATAAAACTAGAGATGAACTCCTGACTACTTTTTCTTGTCTTTAACAATGTAAACAGTCTGTCCCCCTGGCATAAAAAAGCCATTGTTTTACACAGAGTTAATTTTGAACTGGAACACCGGCGGCAAAAAGTCCCCATCCATTTGCCTTTGAAACAAACAGTATGGGTTCCTCTCTCTCACCCACAGCCTCTACCTAGGAGGGACCCTTATGTAATATCAGTAATAAAACAAAGCAAGCATTTAATTTCCTTGTCATCACAACAGCCACCTTTCCCTCTCCTTCCCTCCTTGATAACTCTCACAACCCTCCTCCTATACCTACTGCTGCTATAATGGCTGGGTTTCAGAGATGTTTTGCTGTGGCAGTCAGAACACCTTCTGTACACAGACACTCACACTCACAATCATTGCGGTGTTTTCACCTGGGTGAATGTGATGTTACCAACATAGCTTATGTTCACCACCCACTGAAAAACCAATACAAGAGTCTTGATCATTGAATAGTATTGTTCTCAAATTGATGGTTCCCGAGCAGTACACCACATGTCTAGTAACACATGGTATCCCTGCTATCTATATATAATGTATACTGTACCTATAGTTAGTTTATGATCTATGGTATTGCTGGGGAATATATCAGATATTCATGTGGTGGCAGAGTGAACAGACTTACTCTACATAATATGTTCCATACTGTGGGTCCTCTATTTCCTCCCAGCCATACGGAAGCTCTGTGGATACAGGAAGAGATGCATTGTGTTCAACTACTATCACACAAAACATGCAAATGTACAGTACTGCAGGATAACAGGGCATAGTGATGAGAAGAGACCAGCAGACACGAGACACAATGCTTATGCACACATTACAGTTGGGCGATACTGGAGTTTCCAGGTATAAGACGAATAACAAGTTTGCTTTGTTTTCTTCCCACTAGGGAAGTTAAGCATGGGAAAATGGGCATGAAAAAAGCCCCCATTGACATTTTGCAGTTTTCGCAGGCAGCCTGGCTGGAATGGCTGCTGTACTGTACATCAAGCCCTGGTAAGCACATGAAGCCCACAAGAAAACGCTCTTCACGCAAAAGAGAGCTTTGGAGTTGCTTTTCAGAGGCAGCACACCAACTAGCATTCTGCCTGCCTTTAAAAATCCATTAGAAACAACCGACCAGGGTCCTGTGTGTCCCTCGAACCCCCCACTCTCTCCCTACACTTAGCCCACATCACAGCCACACACCCTGGGAAAGGATGGGCAAACGAGTGTGCACTCCTGGTAATCCTGGCATTCAAGTGACGCAAACAACCTTCATTCCATGTTGAAGAAATATACATACAGTTCCTTCAGAAAGTATTCATACCCCTTGACTTATTCCAATTTTTTTGTGTTACAGCCTGAATATATATTTTTTCTCACCCATCTACACACAATACCCCATAATGACAAAGTGAAAACATGCTTTTAGAATTCTTTGCAAATGTATTGAAGATGAAATACAGAAACGTCTAATTTACATACAGTTTACATACACCTTAGCCAAATACATTTAAACTCCGATTTTCACAATTCCTGACATTTAATCCTGTCTTAGGTCAGTTAGGATCACCACTTTATTTTAAGAATGTGAAATGTCAGAATAATAGCAGAGAGAATGATTTATTTCAGCTTTTATTTCTTTCATCACATTCCCAGTGGGTCAGAAGTTTACATACACTCAATTAGTATTTGGTAGCATTGCGTTTAAATTGTTTAACTTTGGTCAAACGTTTCAGGTAGACTTCAATAACCTTCCCACAATAAATTGGGTGAATTTTGGCCCATTCCTCCTGACAGAGCTGGTGAAACTGAGTCAGGTTAGTAGGCCTCCTTGCTCGCACACCAGTCCCTCCTGCAGCAAAGCACCCCCACAACATGATGCTGGCACCCCCATGCTTCACGGTTGGGATGTTCTTCGGCTTGCAAACCTCCCCCTTTTTCCTCCAAACATAACGATGGTCATTATGGCCAAACTGTTCTATTTTTGTTTCATCAGACCAGAGGACATTTCTCCAGAAAGTACGATCTTTGTCTCCATGTGCAGTTGCAGTTTTAAGGCAGTTTTGGAGCAGTGGCTTCTTCCTTGCTGAGCGGTCATTCAGGTTATGTCGATATAGGACTCGTTTTACTGTGGATATAGATACTTTTGTGCCTGTTTCCTCCAGCAACTTCACAAGGTCCTTTGCTGTTGTTCTGGGATTGATTTGCACTTTTCGCATCAAAGTATGTTCATCTCTAGGAGACAGAACACATCTCCTTCCTGAGTGGTATGACGGCTGCGTGGTCCCATGGGCTTTATACTTGCGTACTATTGTTTGTACAGATGAACGTGGTATCTTCAGGCATTTGGAAATTCCTTACAAGGATGAACCAGGTCTTGGCTGATTTCTTTTGATTTTCCCATGATGTCAAGCAAAGAGGCACTGAGTTTGAAGGTAGGCCTTGAAATACATCCACAGATACCCCTCCAATTGACTCATTATGTCAATTAGCCAGAAGCTCCAGAAGCTTCTAAAGCCATGACATCATTTTCTGGAATTTTCCAATCTGTTTAAAGGCACAGTCAACTTAGTGTATGTAATCTTCTGACTCATTGGAATTGTGATACAGTGAATTAATTATAAGTGAAATAATCTGTCTGTAAACAATTGTTGGAAAAATGACTTGTGTTATGCACAAAGTAGATGTCCTAACCGACTTGCCAAACCTATAGTTTGTTATCAAGAAATTTATGGAGTGGTTGAAAAACAAGTTTTAATGACTCCAACCTAAGTTTATGTAAACTTCACACCTCTGATTCATTAATTTTAAGAAGCACCTTTGGAAGCATAGTCTTTCTGGGTAAGTCTCTAAAAGCTTTCCACACCTTGATTGTGCAACATTTTCCCATTATTCTTTTCAGAATTCTTCAAGCTCTGTCAAATTGGTTGTTGATCATTGCTAGACAACCATTTCAGGTCTTGCCATAGACTTTCTACTAGATGATTAGTTTAGTGCCTTGTTGCAAACAAGATGCATGTTTTTATTCTGTACAGGCTTCCTTCTTTTCACTCTGTTTTCACTCGGTTAGTATTGTGGAGTAACTACAGTGTTGTTGATCCATCCTCAGTTTTTTCCTATCACAGCCATTAAACTCTGTAATTGTTTTAAAGTCACCATGGCCTCATGGTGAAATCCCTGAGCGGTTTCCTTCCTCTATGTGTCACGTCCTGACCATAGTAAGATGTGATTTTCTATGGTAGAGTAGGTCAGGGCGTGACAGGGGGTGTTTTGTGTTTTTCTATGTTTTTCTATTTCTATGTTTAAGTTCTAGTTGTTCTATTTCTATGTTGGGGATTTTTGGGTTGATCTCCAATTGGAGGCAGCTGGTCCTCATTGCCTCTAATTGGAGATCATATTTAAGTAGGGGTTTTTCTTCCTGGGTTTTGTGGGTGATTATCTTTTGAGTAGTGTTTGTTTCTCTCTGCATCACGGTTTGTTGTTTTGTAAATTCAGTTATTTATGTTTTGCAAAGTTTCACGGATTTAATAAAATGTGGAATTACAACCACGCTGCACTTTGGTCCGATCCTTTCGACAGCCGTGACAGAATCACCCACCACAAAAGGACCAAGCAGCGTGCCCAGGAGGAGCAGGGATCCTGGGCTCGGGAGAAGAGAGAATGGAGGACGCCCTGGACCTGGGAGGAGGTAATGGCAGGGGATAAGACCCTGCCATGGAAGCAGGTGGAAAGGGCGCAAGCGGAACGGCGATGCTATGAGGAGCTAGCCCAACGACGGAAGCCCGAGAGGCACCCCAAAACATTTTTTGGGGGGGGCACACGGGGAGTTTGGCAGAGTCAGGGTGGAGACCTGAGACAACTCCCCATGCTTACCGTGGGGAGCAAGTGACGGGGCAAACACCGTGTTATGCGGTGATGCGCACTGTGTCGTCAGGGCGCACTCACAGGCTGGTGCGATCTGTGCCCGCGCCTTGCAGTTGTCAAGCTAGGTTGAGCATCCAGCAAAGACGGGTTGTGCCAGCCATAAGCTCCAGACCTCCAGTGCTCCTCCACGGCCCAGTATACCCTGTGCCGCCTCTCCGCACTCGCCCTGAGGTGCGTGTCATCAGCCCGGTGCCACCTGTACCGGTCCCACGCATCAGACCTCTGGTGCGCCACCACAGCCCAGTACGTCCTGTGCCTGCTCCTCGCACTCTCTCTCCAGTGCGCTTCCACAGCCCAGTACGTCCTGTGCCTCCTTCCCGCACTCGACCTGAGGTGCATGTTACCAGTCTGGCGCCACCTATGCCAGTCCCTCGCATCAGACCTCCAGCGACGCTCCCCAGTCCGGAGCCTCCAGCAATGATCTACAGTCCGGTTCTTTCGACGACAATCCACGGTCAGGTGGTAATAAAGCAGAAGGATCAGCGGGTGGAGTGGGGCGTATGCCCCGAACCGGAGCCGCCTCCTCTGCTGGAGGTTATGTGTACTGCATTTGAGCCGCCATAGACAATTGCCACCCTCCCTACCCTCCCTTTTGTTTTGTGGTTTCTTTTGTTGTTTTAGGTGCATTCGGAGTCTGCACCTTTTTTTGGGGGGGTGTACTGTCACGTCCTGAGGTAGGTCAGGGCGTGATAGGGGGTGTTTTGTGTTTTTCTATTTCTATGTTTTTTATGGGGGGGTTGATCTCCAATTGGAGGCAGCTGGTCCTCGTTGCCTCTAATTGGAGATCATACTTAAGTAGGGGTTTTTCTTCCTGGGTTTTGTGGGTGATAATCTTTTGAGTAGTGTTTGTTGTTTTGTAAATTCAGTTATTTATGTTTTGCAAAGTTTCACGGATTTAATAAAATGTGGAACTATAACCACGCTGCACTTTGGTCCGATCCTTTCGACAGCCGTGACACTATGGCAACTGAGTTAGGAAGGACACCTGTACATTTGCAGTAAATTGGGTGTATTGATACACCATCCAAAGTATAATTAATAACTTCACCATGCTCAAAGGGATATTCAATGTCTGCTTTTTTTTTACCCATATACCAATATGTGCCCTTTGCGAGGCATTGGAAAACCTCCCTGGTCTTTGTGGTTGAATCTGTGTGGGGTACAGAGATGAGGTAGTCATTCAAAAATACTGTTAAACACAATTATTGCATAGAGTGAGTCCATGCAACTTATTATGTGACTTGTTAGGCAAAATTGTACTCCTAAACTTATTTAGGCTTGCCATAACGAAGTGGTTGAATACTTATTGACTCAGAACACTTCAGCTTTTCATTTTTAATTAAGTAGAATAAAATAAACATAATTCCACCTTGACATTATGGGGTATTTTGTGTAGGTCAGTGACAAAAAAATCTAAATGTAATCCATTTTAAATTCAGGCTGTAACACAACAAAATGTGGGAAAAGCCAAGGGATGTGAATACTTTCTGAGGGCATTGTATAAGTAGCACACATTACCCTGAGCTGGAGGCATTTATTAAGGAAAGTGCCATGTCAGAGGATGCAGACAATCTTGTCTGTATAGAAACGCAGTCATTTATATTTGATGAGCTGTCCGTATGTGTGAAATAATGCACAGTATGCTGTAAGGCAGGGGCTGGAGGGCATAACCATGTGTAAAACTGCATGTGTGTCACGTCCTGACCATGGTAAGCTGTTATTTTCTATGGTAGAGTAGGTCAGGGCGTGATGGGGTGTTTTTCTATGTTTTGTATTTCTATGTTCATGTTCTAGTTTTGTATTTCTATGTTGGTTTTGTTTGGGATGATCTCCAATTAGAGGCAGCTGGTCCTCGTTGTCTCTAATTGGAGATCATACTTAAGTAGTTTTTTTTTTCCCCACCTGGTGTTGTGGGATCTTGTTTTTGTATTGCTCAGTGAAGCCTGCAGAACGTGACGGTCGTGTTTCATTGTTTTGTATTAGTGTTCTGAGTATAATAATAAATATTTATCAAGAGCACTCAACACGCTGCACCTTGGTCTACTCCTTACGATGAGCGTCACAATGTGTGTACTAGTACAGTATTAGAAGTAGTAGTGGTGGTTGCTGTAAGAGCTTTATGTACTGTATGGTCCGCTAAGGTGCTGAAGCCTTACCTCCATCCTCACACTTCTCCGGGGGCTTGGCTTTCTTGGCTAGGCGGGGGTCAAGCCAGGTGGTGGTCTTGCTGTTGTGACTGTGAAGGGCAGATAAGAGAAACATTCAAAAACCTGAGCCAGCTACTGACACTGGTATTTGCATCAGTGGAAAGGTAGACAGTCAAGTACCCACCAACACTACAGTATATCCTATGGTATGCTTTCTTTGAAAGCTACACAAGTTACAAATAACTGCTTGACCAATTAATTCATCCTGCTTTGTATTCAAATGAGGGAAAAACTGAAACACAGTATTCATTATGACATGTGGCGACTTCAGACAAGATCAGCTGGAAGCCTGTTTTTAAACAACTCAAGGGCCTCTAGGAGAGCTAAATTTACTCAATCATTCCTAAAACACAGTATTGATTGGTCAGGAAAACTGCTGAAGTTTTCTTGAAGAGAAACCACCAAGTAAATGAGCTTAGACTAGAAACACTTTTGCAACAATTATGTAGGCTAGGGCTGTCAGTTTTGGAGTAAACATTGAGTCAATATGAGTGGATTTTAAAGAGACCCACACCAGTCCAGGCCTCGGCTTGTTTAACTAACTTAAATCCACTGTCTGTTCGACATGGCTTATGTAACACGTGTGCTATGTGCTTCACTAATCTAACCAACAATTGTATGATACTTCGCATGATGCTGATCAGATATAGCCATTTATTGCATAACCTGTAACGTAACATTCAACATTCAGTCCAGAGCAGAAGTGTCTTATGTCATTAAAAAAACATGATCTACATTTCTGACATTTATTTAATTATTTAGCATGAAACTCTATTAAGCAGAAAGTCAGCATTTTTTGGGAGGAGCCTTGAACTCTCTGTATCTACAGCGTAGCAGAGTTTAAACAACCAGGACTCAGTCGACTCAAGGATGTCTCTTTGTCCTGTCCCTGAGTGGATATATACGGGTGCTGTTGCAGTACTCACTCTATGAAGTAGACCATGCCCGTCTCGGTGTAGGCCATCTCCCAGTTGAGAGGCAGTGGTTCCAAACTGTCGTCGCGGGGCAGAGAGCTCCACGTACGGAAGTCCATTGCACTGCTGGACTGGGTGTAGCTGGGCACCGCCTTCCTCCATGATGCCCCCTCTTTATGCTCTGAAAGAGAGAGAGTGCGAGAGAAAGAGCAGAAGGTTAGTCCTGCATGGACACCTCATAGCCTCATCCTGTTCTCCCAGTTGCAGTGGGAGGAAGGAGGGTTTGATGTCGGTAAAGGATTTGCATGCAAGAGATCGTGTGTTCTGTTCACCAAGGCACTGTTTTGCATTTTCATGTACGTGTAAGCGCGTTTATGCATATGTGTGTACACCCCCTGGGTTTCAATGATATACTGTAGTAACTCAGGATTCACAGTAAAAAGGCCATTTTAGCTTGAGGCTATTTGGTACAATAATACTGTCTTTATAGTTATTTCTATACTTTTTATTTATTCATTTAATGAGAACTGCAATAAAAGCATCACAATCAACATGAGCATAGACACAACAAAGGCTCTCCAGGGTACAAAATTAAACTTATACCCAAGGGTCTTCTAATTGAGGGACTGTTTTAGTGTAATGCTAACCTCTGCACAAGCATATGATACAATGAGGCTCAACACCAAACAGCTTCTTCTAGTGTATTCCACAGAGCTGATACAGGCAGCCCATGAGCATGGCAAGTTTGTGCATGTGCTTCTGTATTTGAGTAAATAGTTAACACACTACTACATCCATGGGACTTGCTGGTATTTCCAACAGACTGTTTATTTACTTGTTAGCTTGAAGGATGGGGAGGAACTGGCAAATGAGTCTGACCTCAACCGCTTATGCTAATCTGACTTCATCCACGCATGTACATGCGCACACACACAAACGCACGCGCACACACACACAGGATTTGCGGATGTTCTGACTGGCCTCATGTAAACACCATGCACCATAGCCAGCCTTGGGGCAGCGCCTTGAGGAGAGCTGAGGTCATCAGAGACAGTTCACAGAGGGGTGAGAGCCTGAGAGCCCACACCACACTGACTGCACTAGACACATACAGGAAGTCAGGCAGGGATCAGGGTTTGACTTCAACACAGACACCAGGGAAGTTCAGTCAGGGGTTTTGGGCATTGCACTCACTTTTTCCATAAACTTTCTGACCTGTTCATAATTGTTTCCATATATGGTTGGTTGGAATGAAAAGTTCAGAACAACCCCAACATGACTGCAGTACAGCAGAAATGTGATGTATTTTACATAAAAAGACTTGTAACCCATTTCTGTTGGAATCAGGCTATCCTTGGGCACATCAAAGACAGCCCAGATCCTTTGAGAGAGGAGTCCTGATTGATCACACACATGGAGTCTCTTGCCTCAGGGTAAGAAGACTGCTGCCTTCCAAGGTGACCTGCACTACAGTAGAAAGTGTTACCGATACTGGATGCACTTTAGGCATGGCCTTGGTGTGGGAAGTGTCTGGCTATATAGACAGAGCATGGTTGGATAACACAGACAGAGAGATAGCACAAACTGGGAATAATGGGGAAGGTGATCACAGCTCCTAGATCATAGGTAAATATGTACAGTATAGAGCAGAATTATGTTATAGAGTAGAAATATTTTACATTTTTTACATTTTAGTCATTTAGCAGACGCTCTTATCCAGAGCGACTTACAGTAATGAATGCATACATTTCATGCATTTTTTTGTACTGGCCCCCCGTGGGAATCGAACCCACAACCCTGGCGTTGCACACACCATGCTCTACCAACTAGTCCATAGTCATAATAATGTACATCTAAAAGTAGAAAGATATTTGAAGAAGGACTAAGAGACGTACAAAAGGGGACTATCCTGAGCAAAGAGAGAAAGTGAAGGAGAGGGGGTTTGAGTGTGATATGTACTGACCTGGGAGGCCATTGGCCAGAGGTGGCCTCTCATCATCGTCCTCCTCCTCAGGGACCACGCTGTCCTTCCTGTCCATTTTACTGACGGAGGTGGTGCGTTTACGCTGGACCTCGTTGTCATAGTCCTCATCAAACAGCACCTGATCCACCAGGTCAGGCTGCACCAGGGTGGGCTCTGCTGGGGGCTTGGGGGTCCCATAGTAGTTACCTGGAGATAGAGGGGGTGGGAGGGGAGAGAGTTTGAGAAAATAGAGAGAGAGAGAGAGAGGGAGAGGGGTCAGATAGAGAGATGAGTGTCTGACAAGTTCCCTTTTCTCAACCATCCCTGTAGCTACTATGCAACCCTGGAAAGACATTGGCAGTTATTGTGCAATGAGGCCATCTGAACAAGAACTGGTAAAGTAATGGGACCACAATCTTGTAATCACGGTCCTACATTTCAATCGTGTTTAAGGCTTAACTGAATGAACAAGAGCGGCAAAATGCAATATGAAAGTTTATTAAAATTGTTTAGGGAGTGGCGTCATCTCCGAAGTAAGATCCTCGGAGCCAGATGCTTTGATGGCAGGTAGCTCTATGGGGGGCAGCTGGCGTGGAAACCCCCCAGCTGGAAGAAAGGAGTTCCAATGACGGGGCTTAGCTGGTGGTGGTGGGGAGGTGAAGGGTTGTCAGTACATTTTGCTGTAACACAGCATGTAAGAGAACATGGGTAAGTTTTAAAGTCCATTAGTTGAGGGAGAGAAATGTGATAATAGGTTAAACAGCAAGTGTGAGAAATGTGTATTATTGGGCTGTGCTCATAGGCTATAAGGTAAGTAGGTGAATGACATACCGCACGTGGCTAATAGAAAAGAGAAGGAGAACCAGAACGATATGCTAATGATGATACGTTTGCAAACACTATCACATACATTCCCACTATGCCCGTAGAATAGGAAACTATGTGAATTATATTATGTTTACTGTATGACGTTAACGTGAGCTAGCCATTCAGACGAGCCTTACTGATTGACCCATCGTAAACTACATGTGACCACTATAGACTCCTCCATTGTACATGAGCGTGCCGTGCACAGTGTGATCTGTTTAATGGGAGAACCTTTCGTCCTGGCTGTGTGCCATGCCCCCCCCCCCCACAGCACTACAGCCATGTCATGAATCACTGAACATTATATTTCCCCACTAGGGTTTTCCAAGCAACCAATTACACTGATCATTGAAAAGCAATTAACAATCTCTGAAAAGTGTTTTTCTCCTGATGAATAAAAACCTTGTGATACTGCCTATAAATAGTCAGTGAAGATAACAGTATCGTACAGGAGCTTAACTTTGTTAAATCATTGGCTAATTTAGCTCATGGGGTAATCAATCTCTGACTAGCGGTTGAACACTCTGGCTAACTACATTTATGCACAGAAAACATAATTATTCAACCTTCATTACAATAATGAATTATGTACATACTGATTCGATACTGATTCGAGATGCCCAAAATGTTTATGTTTATTTGTTTGCTAAGCAGTTCCCAGATCTGAATCTGTTCATGGGAGCATTACGGAATTATGTTTCGGCAATGTTTTATTTTAAGGTCAAACATTTACTGTATGATTAGACAGAGTCTATTCATAATTCATAAGCAGCTTAATTAAAGAACCGGGGAAAGATGCCACTGGGAAATATGGATTTTTAGCAAATGTATTACTCTCTTTAAACTTGATCTCCTTTTCATTTGAACTGTGCTTGTTCTCATCTTACAAACCTTTGATCTCCACCTATTAAAATTGAAACATTACAAATAGGTCTGTTGGGGCCACAGTGTCTCCTGACCCCTCCTGTCTCAGCCTCCAGTATTTATGCTGCAGTAGTTTATGTGTCGGGGGGCTAGGGTCAGTCTGTCACATCTGGAGTATTTCTCTTGTCTTTTCCGGTGTCCTGTGTGAATTTAAATATGCTCTCTCTAATTCTCTCTTTCTCTTTCTTTCTCTCTCTCGGAGGACCTGAGCCCTAGGACCATGCCTCAGGACTACCTGGCTTGATGACTCCTTGCTGTCCCCAGTTCACCTGGCCGTGCTGCTGCTCCAGTTCCAACTGTTCTGCCTGCAGCTATGGAACCCTGACCTGTTCGCCGGACGTGCTACCTGTCCCAGACCTGTTGTCCCAGACCTGCTGGAACCCTGACCTATTCACCGGACGTGCTACCTGTCCCAGACCTGCTGTTTTCAACTCTCTAGAGACAGCAGGAGCGGTAGAGATACTCTCAAAGATCAGCTATGAAAAAGCCAACTGACACTTACTCTTGTGTTACTGACTTGTTGCACCCTCGACAACTACTATGATTATTATTATTTGACAATGCTGGTCATTTATGAACATTTGAACATCTAGGCCATGTGCTGTTATAATCTCCACCCGGCACAGCCAGAAGAGGACTGGCCACCCCTCATAGCCTGGTTCCTCTCTAGGTTTCTTCCTAGGTTTTGGCCTTTCTAGGGAGTTTTTCCTAGCCACCGTGCTTCTACACCTGCATTGCTTGCTGTTTGGGGTTTTAGGCTGGGTTTCTGTACAACACTTTGTGATATCAACTTTGATTTGGTCTGTTATAGAAGACATGCTCAAAAGACAGCTTTTTTTCTCTTTATAAGGCTGTGGTAGTCACTAATATTGTTGACGGAGACACTTTTGTAAAACAAAATCACCGGGCGAGCCGCAATACCGATCAGAGAACGGGGAGTCACAAAGTCAAATTTATTCATACATGATATTAATCAGATATATACATTTAATATTTTATTAACATGGACCATCAGATTATTTGAATCTCTTATTCTCTATTTTAGGACACTTGGCGGTATCAGAAACAAATGTGTAAAATATTTTGATTAATCTTTAGAATCTGACCTTACTGTCATTATCTTGCCATTACTGCCATTATCGTATTCCCATTAAAAGGTATAGCACATTATATGGAAAATCAGGTAATGAAACATTTTAGTCTGAAGGAAGTATGCTTTGGAGTGATTGAAATCCATCAGAAAAGTATTGGAAAGTTCAGGAAAACATTAGGGATGATAATCAAGCAATCTTATCAGATAACATGTATTTGTCACATGCTTCGTAAACAACAGGTGTAGACTAAACTTACTTACGGGTCCTTTTCCAACAATGTGGAGTTAAAGATAAAGATAAATAAAATTTAAATAATAGTAAAAATATATATATATAAATAGTACCAGTTAAAAGTTTGGACACACATACTCATTCAAGGGTTTGTCTTTATTTTTACTATTTTCTACATTGTAGAATAATAGTGAAGACATCAAAACTATGAAATAACACATATGGAATCATGTAGTAACCAAAAAGTAGCCACCCTTTGCCTTGATGACAGCTTTGCACACTTTTGGCATTCTCTCAACCAGCTTCATGAGGTAGTCACCTGGAATGCATTTCAATTAACAGATGTGCCTTGTTAAAAGTTAATTTGTGGAATTTATTTCCTTCTTAATGAGTTTGAGCCAATCAGTTGAGTTGTGCAAGGTAGGGGTGGTATACAGAAGATAGCCCTACTTAGTAAAAGACCAAGTCCATATTATGGCAAGAACAGCTCAAATAAGTAAAGAGAAATCAAAGTCCATCATTACTTTAAGACATGAAGGTCAGTCAATGCGGAAAAGTTCAAGAACTTTGAAAGTTTCTTCAAGTGCAGTCGCAAAAACCATCAAGCGCTATAATGAAACTGGCTCTCATGAGGACCGCCAAATGAAAGGAAGACCCAGAGTTACCTCTGCTGCAGAGGATAAGTTCATTAGAGTTATTAACTGCACCTCAGATTGCAGCCCAAATAAATGCTTCACAGACTTCAAGTAACAGACATATCTCAACATCAACTGTTCAGAGGAGACTGCGTGAATGAGGCCTTTATGATCGAATTGCTGCAAAGAAACCACTACTAAAGTACACCAATAAGAAGAGAGACTTGCTTGGGCCAAGAAACACAAGCAATAAACATTAGACCGGTGGAAATCTGTCCTTTGGTCTGATGAGTCCAAATTTGAGATTTTTGCTTCCAACCGCTGTGTCTTTGTGAGACGCAGAGTAGGTGAACGGATAATCTTCGCATGTGTGGTTCCCACAGTGTAGCATCGAGGAGGAGGTGTGATGGTGTGGGGATGTTTTTCTGGTGACACTGTCAGTGATTTATTTTCAATTCAAGGCACACTTACCCTGCATGGCTAGCACAGCATTCTGTAGCGATATGCCATCCCATCTTGTTTGTGCATAGTGGGACTATCATTTGTTTTTCAACAGGACAATGAACCAAAACACACCTCCAGGCTGTGTAAGGGCTACTTGACCAAGAAGCAGAAAGATGGAGTGCTGCATCAGATGACCTGGCCTCCACAATTGTAACGCTCGTCATTATGGGTAGACCAAGGCACAGCGTGAGTTGGGTTCATCATAATTTTATTTAAGGTGAACCAGGAAAAAAAACTATAAACACAACGAACGAACGAAAAGTCTTGCAGGCTTCTAACAGCTATATACAAAAACAAGATCCCACAACTGAAAGTGGGAAAAAGGGCTGCCTAAGTATGATTCCCAATCAGAGACAACGATAGACAGCTGCCTCTGATTAGGAACCATACTCGGCCAAACACAAAGAAATAGAAAACATAGAATAGAACATTAAAATACAAAATCTACAATACCCACCAAAATCACACCCTGACCTAACCAAAATAGAGAAATAAAAGGGCTCTCTATGGTCAGGGCGTGACAACAATCACCCAACCTTAACCCAATTGAGATGGTTTGGGATTTGTTAGACCACAGAGTGAAGGAAAAGCAGCCAACAAGTGCTCAGAGAATGCCAAGAGTGTGCAAAGCTGTCATCAAGGCAACAGGTGGCTACTTTGAAGAATCTCAAATATGAAATATATTTTGATTTGTTTAACACTTTTTTGGTTACTACATGATTCCATATGTGTTATTTCATCATTTTGATGTGTTTACTATTATTCTACAATGTAGAAAATAGTACAAATAAAGAAAAACACTTGAATGAGTAGGTGTGTCCAAACTTTTGACTGGTAATGTATATAAACACATACAGTTGAAGTCAGAAATTTACATACACTTAGGTTGGAGTCATTAAAACTTGTTTTTCAACCACTCCACAAATTTATTGTTAACACAATATAGTTTTGGCAAGTCGGTTAGGACATCTACTTCGTGCATGAAACAAGTCAATTTTCCAACAATTGTTTACAGACAGATTATTTCACTTATAATTCAATGTATCACAATTCCAGTGGGTCAGAAGTTTACATACACTAACTTGACTGTGCCTTTAAACAGCTTGGAAAATTCCAGAAAATGATGTCATGGCTTTAGAAGCTTCTGATAGGCTAATTGACATCATTTGAGTAAATTGGAGGTGTACCTGTGGATGTATTTCAAGGCCTACCTTCAAACTAAGTGCCTCTTTGCTTGACATCATGGGAAAAATCAAAAGAAATCAGCCAAGACCTCAGAAAAAAATAATAATAATAGACCTCCACAACTCTGTTTCATCTTTGGGAGCAATTTCCAAACGCCTGAAGGTACCACGTTCATCTGTACAAACAATAGTACGCAAGCATAAACACCATAGGACCACGCAGCCGTCATACCGCTCAGGAAGGAGACGCATTCTGTCTCCTAGAGATTAACGTACTTTGGCACGAAAAGTGCAACTCAATCCCAGAACAACAGCAAAGGACCTTGTGAAGATGCTGGAGGAAGCAGGTACAAAAGTATCTATATCCACAGTAAAACGAGTCCTATATCGACATAACCTGAAAGGCTGCTGAGCAAGGAAGAAGCCACTGCTCCAAAACCACCATAAAAAAGACAGACTACGTTTTGCATCTGCACATGGGGACAAAGATTGTACTTTTTGGAGAAATGTCCTCTGGTCCGACGAAACAAAAATAGAACAGTTTGGCCATAATGACCATCGTTATGTTTGGAGGAAAAAGGGGGAGGCTTGCAAACCGAAGAACACCATCCCAACTGTGAAGCACGGGGGTGGCAGCATCATGTTGTGGGGGTGCTTTGCTGCAGGAGGGACTGGTGCACTGCACAAAATAGATGGCATCATGAGGTAGGAAAATTATGTGGATATATTGAAGAAACATCTCAAGACATCAGTCAGGAAGTTAAAGCTTGGTCGCAAATGGGTCTTCCAAATGGACAATGACCCAAAGAATACTTCCAAAGTTGTGGCAAAATGACTTAAGGACAACAAAGTCAAGGTATTGTAGTGGACATCACATTGCCCTGACCTCAATCCTATAGAAAATGTGTGGGCAGAACTGAAAAAGCATGTGCAAGCATAAAACCTAGGCCTACAAACCTGACTCAATGGGCCAAAATTCACCCAACTTATAGTGGGAAGCATGTGGAAGGCTACCCAAAACGTTTGACCCAAGTTAAACAATTTAAAGGCAATGCTACCAAATAATAATTGAGTGTATGTAAACTTCTGACGCACTGGGAATGTGATGAAAGAAATAAAAGCTGAAATAAACCAATAAACCAATAAACCTACTATTATTCTGACATTTCACATTCTTAAAATAAAGTGGTGATCCTAACTAACCTAAAACAGGGAATTTTTACTAGGATTAAATGTCAGGAATTGTGAAAAACTGAGTTTAAATGTAGTTGGCTAAGGTGTATGTAAACGTCAGACTTCAACTGTATATAGCCTACAGAAATTGGTTCAGTTATTGGCTAAAATGAATGTGTTCATATGGGCAGAATATTGTTTCGAAATGAGTTCATATGGTTTTATAAAGGCTGAAGGCTAAAAACAGTCTATACTATATCAAGGCCTATATCTAGTTTCACTTTTTTTTATCGTTTTAAAGAATGTATTTTCTCCTCAAATAGACGCAGGCAAGCTGTGTTACCACGGTCCACAACTTCATTGGTTTCATCCTGGGTCTCCAGGCTTTTCACCTTCAGGCCATTCATCGTCACCTTTCGGATCCACATCTGAGCATTGTCTGGGATATGGTTGTGTTCTCCAGATAACTTTGCAATAACCCCATCAGTGAGGGTTATGTGACCTATGCATTGGAAACATCATATTCAGTCCACTTCCAGAAGGATTTATTTGCAGTCTGTCTTTCCCGTCGGTGTAGCCTTCATGCATCAGGATATTCTTTCCATGCACAGAGAGGATCCAATGCAGCTTCTTCTGACCTACTCTAAGAATAATGAATTGTGAGGGTAGCAGTGAGAGATCGTTTTAAGCAGAATATTTGGATTATTAGCATATGCACGACTTGCAATATGATTGCTGGACTATCGAAGCCATCCATCCAATCCATTTATTCAGATCTGGCAGTTCAAAGAGGATAGTTTCAATGTTAATGAATTGGGCCTAGTTATTGTTCATTAGCAGCATACATTTGCATTAATTCTCTTAAATCTCTTAAAATATCGCATGCTCTTCTTTTGTAATGTATAGCCTACTGTACTGTTTGTCTGTCTGGACTGTCTGCCTGTCTTGGTGATAATCTTAAGATAATAGAATACTAAAATAGTATTCGTTTGTTTGTGTGCCTATTATTATTTTACATTTAAGTATGAAAACTAACACCGTATTTTGTATACATTCTAATAACATTTTAGTAGTCCAAAATCGTGTGATATAAAATCGTCCCTTGTATTAATGGCAGTGTTGATTGCCTGTCAATATTATAAGCATTTATCTGTGAAATTAGACATTGAACTTGAACCCTGTTTCAACAATCATCAGCTGATTGAGAAAATCATTTTCAGAATAACTGTAAAGTGAACAGCTGTTATGATACACAGCACACAAGATTTTTCAAAAATATTTTGATGTCTCATACTTTATGGAAAGTATAGTTCCAACTATACAGGATAAAAATGAAGGCATATACTGTAGCATTAAAAAACTGGTTCAAAAGCTAAAAAGCTTTATTTCCTTGTAATTCGTTTTATTCAATGGCTTAACCTGAGTGTCCTCACCAGCCAGGGAAGGACAGCACTTTACAACATTCCAATGTTATAGTCTTATGAATCGCTCATGCATATTTTTTTTTATTGAAAATGGGAACAATGGGAGAGATGGACAAATGCTGATTTACTGACTACATTCTCATTGATATTATCAAGACATGAGGTGAGTATCAAAATAGTTTTAAAAGATGCCCTTGCCTAAAAGTTCAATCTCAGATAGATCTTTAGCATAATAGCCTATACAGTCAACTAAAAATATGGTATTCTGTTATTTTGAATAGCCAAAATGTACAGTATCATAATGAGACTAAATGAAACAACGTAGGCTAAATAGATTTTGTGATGTTGTCCTATATTAAATTAACTTATTACACTTGTTAAAATGTATGGCAAAAGGCAGACATTTTATATAAACATTGGTTTTCTATGGTCCGAATTTCAAAATAATTGTAATTTTTCAGACTTTTTCCATTGGTAGGCCTAACCATGTGTCTGTCCTCACTCAGAAAGCCTGCTCACTAATGTCAATACCAAAGCTGATAATTGTGACTTGATTTAATTAGAATGATGTGAATAATGATGATGAGAGCCCACTACAGCCTAACCCTTTAATCATAACCTATTGTTACTTTGTGTCTCTAAAATCACATTTCCATAGTCATGTGATAGTCTTTTTTAATTGAAACATCCACATTTTGGCCTTTTTCCACATTACCTTTTTTTAACTTAGTCAGTTAAGAACAAATTCTTATTTACAATGACAGCCTACCCTGGCCAAACCCTAACCCGGACGATGCTGGGTCAATTGTGCAATGCCCTATGTCACTTCTTAAATACACTTCAATCAGTGTAGATGAAGGGGAGGACACAGCTTAAAGAAGACAATTGAGACATGGATTGTGTATGTGTGCCATTCAGAGGGTGAATGGGCAAGGCGAACAATTTAAGTGCCTTTGAATGGGGTATGCTAGTAGGTGCCAGGAGCACCGGTTTGTGTCAACAACTGCAACGCTGCTGAGTTTTTCACGCTCAACAGTTTCACATGTGTACCCAAAGGACATGCAGCCAACTTGACACAACGGTGGGAAGCATTGAAGTCAACATTGGCCAGCATCCCTGTGGAACGCTTTCGACACCTTGTAGAGTCCATGCCCCGACGAAATGAGACTTTTCTGAGGACAAAAGGGGTGCAACTCAATATTAGGAAGGTGTTCTTAATATTTTGTGCACTCAGTGTATGTGATCGTATACAAAAGTAAGCAAATATAAAATTATTATGTATAGTATTATATCTGTTTGGGCTTCTTGCGGTCAATTTGCAATCTACAAATTACTTGCAATTATGCTCCGGCCCCCTGACCATCCACTCAAGAAATAATCGTCCCGCTGCTCTAGGCCCATATGTTCTCATAGAAATCAGAATCATGAACACAGTGGGATTCCCTGCCCAAAATACATCTGAGAATAATTTGAATTAGACAGACTTTCCCATTTCCTAGTAACAGTGATGTCAGCAGCGCCAAACTATGTGCGTTGTTCATTTCTGGGCAGCTGTCCTTGTGCTGTGCTGCCTGACCAGACCTGAACCACACAGAAGAGCAGAGCCGGAGTGAGGGCTGAGCCCAGACAGACTCCCTCTCAGAGCCTGGCACAGATGGCTGTGTCATGAAACCTGGGACCCTGTGGGTCACCCTGGCACGAACTGCATCCCAGTAGCACCACCTGGGAGAGGGGAGAGGCCTCAGCTCACTGGGCAAGGCAGGTCTGGCACTACACCGGGTGGGCCTGTGTGGTCTGTGTGGAGGTGGGGGGTTAACAGGGCCAGGGATGACTGGAAGTAAGGGAAGAGAGAGAGGATAATAGTGCTAGTTCTCTGACTGTCTGGCACAGCAGTACAAATCAGCCAGAGAGCAGGGATGCAAGCTATAGCAGCTAATGGCTAATGGGCTATTCAAACCACCATTAAGATTAGCTAAGGATCACATTGAAGAGTAATATGGTTACAACATACTGTAAAAGTCAGTTGGGCTAGTCATATGTATGGGCACTAAAAATTAGGACATAAAATAAACTAGAGAGCTCAAATACAGCAGGCTATTCCAGCAGAACTGGGTCTTGTTCATTTTTCACACACTCACTCAGTATACTCTTTATGGCAAAATAGGATACAGTTCAAGCACATATAAATATAAAAAATCCCATTCCACTATCAAATGACTTCCACAGCTGTACTGAGTTTACTCATAGTGCAGGGAGACCACAGCTCTGTGCCAGTAGGGCAGTTCCCAATTAAGATTGAAAGATGTCTGCAGAAAGAATGGGGTGTCAGCTATGACATGGCACCTTGAGTTTGAAAAATCTATTTTGGTTATTGAGCTACAGTAACCAAAGCGGTACAGGGCAGTACACTACAGCACAGCAGCGTGAAGTAGAGTAGAGTACAGTTCAGTACAGTAGTGTATTGTACTGTACTCTAATGTGCTCTACTCACTGTACAGTACTGTGCTATCCAAACTTGTGAAACATATGTTTATGATAGGTTCAGATTTGGTCCAGTCTGGTCTGTCTGTGGACATTAACACTAAGGCCAGGGTGGACTGACCAAATGTTAACTACTTTTTAACGTCCATGGATGTCCGGTGTCGGTCAGTGCCCAGTGGGTGAGGATGCTGGTCAAAGTAAATGGAAGGAGAGGGGGCTCATGGGTAGGTGTCAGTAAGAGCTGGGAGAGGTGACATTAACTGGAGAGTGAGAACGAGAGGCAGAGTGAGAGAGAGGGAGAGGTTGTCCAGACTCAGACTGTTTTAACACTCTTGGTTTGACCACCAGATAACAGAAAGAGAAAGAAAACAGTAACCAGCAGAACATAACAGTATGCCAGTGGGAGGCAGGACAGTAGCAGGGGACCCAACTGTGGTTTGTGGCTACTATCATTTCCCATTGTAGCCAATTCATTTGCTGTAATTCCGTTATCAATTTGGTGACAGAATTACGAGTTTGAATCACTTAATAACTCATAAACAAAATTGATATCAGTAAAATCACTATAACCAATTGGTAGGTCTGTTACTTCTGTAAGGTTTCATCATCCTCCCTCCTCATGAGGATATGTGGGTCTTTGTTAACGAAATTACAATGCACAAGGCAATATTTCTTAAACTTAGAGTATGTAAACAATTTCTCTAAAACTAAATGTAAGTGTTGATATTCGTTGCCAGTTGTCTTGCCATCAACATCATTGTGTTTGGACGTATTTCTGATACCTTTTAAGACTTTTTATGGTAGATGTTTTATAAGGCCCTTTCGTATCTAATTATCCAGAAATCAAAGCCTTTTCTTATGCCTAATTTTTAAGATGGCGCATTTAAAAAAAAATGAATCTATGCCTTAATTTCCCCAAAACATAGACTCTTAGCTTTCCTGTGTGGATCAGTTGGTGCATGGTGCTTGCAATGCCAGGGTTGTGGGTTCAATTCCCACTGGGGACCAGTACAAAAATGTATGCATGTATTACTTATTGAAAGTCGCTCTGGATAAGAGTGTCTGCTAAATGACAAAAATGTACATTTGACACGTAATTTGATATGCTCCTATGAACTTCACATGTTGGTGCTCATGGGTCTTTTTGATGGAAATGCCCAGCAGCCAAACATGTTCCTGTCGAGGACCTACCACTATCAGGGTCTTCAATGGACAGCAAAGTGCAGCCTAGAGCCTTGGAATGTCAATACACATATATGCACCCAGCCAAACACTGCTAGTGTACAGATTTGAGAGCTTGCCGTTGAAAAGCTGACTCTGGGCGCTTGGCTGAAGTCCTATAAATCTATCCCTGGCCCTTTCCCCCTCTTCTCTCTCTCTAGCCTAATCAAGTCATTCAGAATGTGTGCTTTACTACAGCCCAGCTAAACGCCATTCTGTGTTGTGTGTTATCTGGCTGCCTTTAAAGGTGCAGAAAAACCCACAGGTCTGGCTGCAGCTGAGAGATGAAGGGAAGCTCACAGTCGCGGGTGGCTGTCCCTTGACTTGGCAGCTCCTGAAACCTGCAGTTCCTTTCTTACCATATGTGATCTCAATTCCGTATTTCCCCCATGCCAACAGGGCTGCGATTTGCTCAAAGTGTGTGTGAGGAGGTGTCAGTGTTGACCTGCGTCTGTCAGCTGTGAGTTGACTGACAGGAAGGGGAACCTCAGGGAGCATCACATCAGAGGGCTCAGAAGACTGTCAACAGCCAGGACCTGCCAGTACCAAACCCCTTCATAGAAACGGAGCTGCTGCTTGGTAAGACTCTTACTCCAGATGAGGTTTTGACTTCATCTTTAAACTCTCCATCACAGGGAATATAAACGGGAGGCAATAGGAGAGACACTGCAGAGAAGGATAAGTGATGTGGGCCAATCACTAGACCAGAGGTGTGCCTCTAACATTCAAAGACTGAGTCCATTCCATTCTGATTCCACAGCAGACAGCTGGGATTTGGTGTATGAAAGACTGAGCTTAAAAAGAGGAGATTATCATGTTATTGCCATAATCATCAAACAATGTGAAAAAAATCCCCGGCTCCAATCCCTTCACGACATAAATACTCTGAGACTATTCAACCCCATAATACAGGGTAAGTACTTAATGTGCCATTGTAGTATAACTAAAGTAAAACAACTGATAAGAGCTCATTCAACTGTAATGGACTACATAGATTATCAGGAAAACCCAGAAAGAGCCTTCCTTGTGTCAACAACCTTACAAATAAAACATATTTGTATTCCCCTCTCAGTGACAATATTAACTATCACCCCTGGCTATAACAGCCTTTGGTATGGTTACTTAGAGTACAGGAGTTCACACGAGCCAAGTTCAGTGTGTCACCACTGAGGCAAAAATTAAGCTGATTTTCCCTCGTAAAGAAGAGGACTCCTCTTCTGTCTGAGAGGATACCCCACTGATGGAAACCCACTTAAAGATATCCAGTAGCTGCCAGTAGTTTTTGGAAGCATGCAGTGAACACAGCCTCCCCTCATAGGGGTGGCAGGCAGCCTTGTGGTTAGAGCGTTGGGCCAGTAACCGAAAGGTTGCCAGATTGAATCCCCGAGCTGACAAGGTATAAATCTGTCATTCTGCCCCCTGAACAAGGCAGTTAACCCACTGTTCCTAGGCCGTCATTGTAAATAGGAATTTGTTCTTAACTGACTTGCGTAGTTAAATAAATAAAATAGGTAGAGAGGGCCATCACCACATGAGTAAATAGCTCCTCCTCTGCAGTAGTGGGTTCAGCAGTTTGAAAGATCTACTGAGAGTGGTGATCAGGTGAACCAGCACATTGCTGCTCTACAGATTATAAAAGCTCTTAATGGATAGAGCAGCACAAGGGCTCTTGAGTATCCTTGTGATCAAAGGTTTCAGTTCTAACAAGCGTCTTAATCATGTTTCCCTGACCAATCAATTTAGCCTTGGTCAATGCAATTGACTACTAAGCGTATTAATCAATTCATTATTGAACGCTTCCTTAGTGAGTGCTCACCATCGTAGGTTCCACTCTCCAGCAGAAGGCCACTCTCCTCCAGGATACGGAAGTCTCCCACGCTGATGAAGTTGTAGTCCACCCCCGGCACCTCCCCTTCTCTTGGCAGCCGTGTGGTGCCTGTCAATCACACAAACAAACACACACCTATGAGCATATGAGAATGCAACGACAACCTAAGACAGAATGAGACCATGAACACTGATACAAATGGTAGAACATTTGATTTGATTTAGGAAACATGGAGTGACGGCCACTGGTATCACAGATGATGTAACCAAAAGAAAAGGACATGGTGCTTGTGTGATATGAGCATCAGGGAGTTCACAGCATTCTCTCATTAACAGGATGTCTGTTTCTGTCTCCCCATGACAGCTTTGGTCCCAGAAAATGTCCCCCATGGCCCAATTACTGAGGGCACCACTACCTGCCAAGCCTCTATCTTGCCTGCAGCATCATCCAGATGTCACATCAATATTACTGCTACTGTAATTATTCCATTGTCAACCTGTTGAGGGAAAGACAACGAGGACGAACTATGCTTTGCTTTGAGGGTGCTAAGTATCTACTTGAAAGCAGAAAGTATTTTAGCACACTGAAAAAAATTATCCTGACACAGTCAATAGTTAATTTACGGTTACTTTCAAATGAGCTGTGGGAGCAGAATTTTCAAACAAATTCCCCAGATAATAAATGTCCCTGATGAAAATGAAATGCAGTTCATTTAGCAGACAAGAGAAATAGGAAGATGTATAAACGCTTTATCACAGAGAACAGTCATTTCCTGCCATTATGCATAGTTATTCACATGGTCACGTTCATCGGAAGCAATCACTTTTCCCTCAGCAGTGTAACTCTTGGCAATGTGTGTGTGTGTGTGTGTTTGTGTTTGTTTGTGTGTGCGTGCATGTGTGTGTGTGTGCACATGTGTCTGTGTGTGCATGCCTCTGTGTGTGTGTTTGTATGTATGTGTGAGTGAGAGCGACAATGAGAATGCATGAACATGTCTACCTTCGACCCAAATTGGCGCCCCATCAAGTCTTTCATAATCTCTCCCTTTCAAATACTGCAGTCCTACTTTTTAAAGACCTGGCTTGCATGGATGCCACAGCCACAGACAAAGACACACGCCACAGCAGGGACATCAGAGGCGGTTTCACTCAGAAAAAGAGGGACAGAAAAATAACATGGCATTTTTTTGCATTGTTTCATGTTGGCACTTGAAAATGCCACTGGGATTCGCTGTCAAATAATACAGAGGGAAGAAAGCATTGCAAAAACGAGGAGCATCTGTCTTTTTGTGGCCATAGCACTTACTTTGAAGATGAGACACTCTGAACTTCTGATGTCTCAGTAATGCCTGACTGCAAGCATTAGCTTTCTTTAATGCTAGAAAATGGGTTATAGCTAAAAAATGTATAAGTGTGTAGGATTGTCAAAAATGTTTTATTAAAGAACTGTATTACATTAAAGCCAGAATTCAGGAAGATCATGTAATTCAAGGTCATGGTATGTCTCTTACAAAGACCTCAGAATACAATGTCAAGCCTACTTTAGTGTGGCACTGAACTATATTCACGCAAAACTAAACTCAATGGTTTTATGTTACCAAGAGTTCAATCAGGAGAGCCAGATTCAGCAGCCTGTGTTACCATCTAGAGGACATGGAGGCAGTCTGAGACCCAATGAAGGAGACTCAGGGATTATCAAGGCACACAGTAAGGACCTGCGAGCACTCTCTCTCCCTCACTCCCCCTCTCTCTCTCTCCCTCTTGATTGTCCCATCTTTCATGGCCCACTCACAGACCATAATGAGGCTGTGCCCTGGTCCCGTCAAGGGGAGTGGGTGATGTTTGGTTTTTGTAATGGTGCATTATCAACCCAAAGTGCTAGAAAGCTCTCAAAAGCACAAGGACAGCATGTCCTTACAGGAACTTTGTGATACACACAAGCAAAGGACAGACAAATTGAATTTTTTCATCTCTGACTTTGATCATTTTCAGTGTATTGATTTAAAATTGATTCAGTGATATTAGCTATAAACAGAATACTTTTGATCCAGAGTAATGCGTTGCTAACACATCATACAGTATTTACAGTGCATTCGGAAAGTATTCAGACCCCTTGACTTTTTCCACATTTTGTTACGTTACAGCCTTATTCTAAAATGGATTCAGTTGTTTTTTTTCTCATCAATCTACACACAATAACCCATAATGACAAAGCAAAAACAAGTTTTAAGAATTGTTTGCACATTTATTAAAAAATAACAACTGAAATATCACATTTACATAAGTATTCAGACCCTTCACTGAGTACTTTGTTGAAGGGCCTTTGGCAGTGATTACAGCCTCGAGTCTTCTTGGGTATGATGCTACAAGCTTGGCACAGCTGTATTTGGGGAGTTTCTCCCATTCTTCTCTGCAGATCCTCTCAAGCTCTGTCAGGTTGGATGGGGAGCGTTGCTGCACAGCTATTTTCAGATCTCTTCAGAGATGTTCGATCGTTTTCAAGTCCAGGCTCTGGCTAGGTCACTCAAGGACATTCAGAGACTTGTTCTGAAACCACCCCTGCATTGTCTTGGCTGTGTGCTTAGGGTATTTCTCCTGTTGGAAGGTGAACCTTCACCTCAGTCTGAGGTCCTGAGCGCTCTGGAGCAGGTTTTCATCAAGGATCTCTCTGTACTTTGCTCCGTTCATCTTTCCCTCGATCCTGACTAGTATCCCAGTCCCTCCCGCTGAAAAACATCCCCACAGCATGATGCTGCCGCCACCATGCTTCACCGTAAGGAAAATGCCAAGTTTCCTCCAGATGAGACGCTTGGCATTCAGGCCAAAGAGTTCAATCTTGGTTTCATCAGACCAGAGAATTTCTTTTATTTTTTATCGTTATTTTACCAGGTAAGTTGACTGAGAACACATTCTCATTTACAGCAACGACCTGGGGAAAAGTTACAGGGGAGAGGAGGGGGGGGATGAATGAGCCAATTGTAAGCTGGGGATGATTAGGTGACCGTGATGGTATGAGGGACTGCTTGGGAATTTAGCCAGGTTAATGAACCCAGAGAGTCAGGACACCCGTTTAACATCCCATCCGAAAGACAGCACCCTACACAGGGCACTGTCCCCAATCATTGCCCTGGGGCATTGGGCTATTTTCTTTAGACCTGAGGAAGAGTGCCTCCTACTGGCCCCCCAACACCACTTCCAGCAGCATCTGGTCTGCCATCCAAGGACTGACTAGGACCAACCCTGCTTAGCTTCAGAAGCAAGCCAGAATCTTGTTTCTCATGGTCTGAGAGTGCATTAGGTGCCATTTGGCAAACTCCAAGCAGGCTGTCATGTGCCTTTTACTGAGGAGTGGCTTCTGTCTGGCCACTCTACCATAAAGGCCTGATTGGTGGAGTGCTGCAGAGATGGTTGTCCTTCTGGAAGGTTTTCCGATCTCCACAGAGGAACTCTGGAGTTCTGTTAGAGTGACCATCGGGTTCTAGGTCAAACTTCTTCCATTTAAGAATGATGGAGGCCCCTGTGTTCTTGGGGACCTTCAATGCTGCAGAAACCTTTCTGGTTCCCTTCCCCAGATCTGTGCCTCAACACAAACCTGTCTCTGTGATCTACTGACAATTCCTTCAACCTCATGCCTTGGTTTTTGATATGACATGCACTGTCAACTGTGGGACCTAATATATACAGGTGTGTGCCTTTCCAAACAATTTCCAATCAATTGGATTTACCACAGGTGGACTCCAATGAAGTTGTAGGAACATCTCAAGGATGATCAATGGAAACAGGATGCACCTGAGCTCAATTTCCAGTCGCATAGCAAAGGGTCTGAATATTTATGTAAACAAGGTATTTCAGTTTTTTACTTTGAATAAATTTGCTAACATTTCTAAAAACCTGGTGTATTGTGTTTAGATTGATGAGGAAAAACATGAATTTAATCCATTTTAAAATAAGGCTATAATTTAAAATGTGGAAAAAGGGAAAGGGTCTGAATACTTTCCGAATGCACTGTATGTGGGAGGGATATGGAGAGAGAAAGAGAGAGAGGAAAAAGAGAGAGAGAAGGATAGAGAGGGAGTGAATGAAAGAGATAAATGGAAGGCAAGAATGCTAAAAACAGAGCGAATGAGAGGGGGCAAAGATGGAGAGAGTAAGGTAGATTGAATGATGTCATTCAGTCTTTCTGACTTAGTCACTCTTTAAGACAATAATTCAGAGAGGGAATTATGGAGTCACAGTCATGCAGGCCACTGTAGCTGATAGAGGATGGACTGCAGGAAATATGTAGGTTTGGGAGGAATATAAAACAAGGGGTACTGTAAAAGTGTGAAGAGGAAATAGTATATCCCTGAAATAGTAATTTAATTCTGCTAGCAACCATTGTCCCGTAGAAGCTTGATATGAGATCTAAGGATCTGAGTCCGTCCCCTGCGAGATCTGGCGGAGCCAGACTAGCCTCTGGAGTATACCACACCAACAGAAAGACACAGTGAACCTACAGTAATTACAGCACAGCACTGCTAGAATACTGGACTGACTAACTCAGGAAGATTGTGTAATTCAAGGTCATGGCGTGTCTCTTCCAAAGATCTCAGAATTTAGTCAGAGAAACACGAGTCACTCTGCCAGGTAAAGTAGAGATAGACAAACTAGGAGTATAGACTGGAGACAGAAACCGGAGACAGAAACTGTAAATGTAGAAGACTCTCTCTCTCCCTCTTCAAAATGTGCATAGGAATGTGCCTTTGTTTCACAGACAGTTTTCCCGCCGAAACTCTAACACACTCAAGAGTGAATACTGGAACAATATTTCTAACATAAGAACCTGAGGAATTGCCAGAGACAAACTATAGAAAACTAATGTCATATGGGTTCTATGTGAGAATGCTGTTCATTGACTACAGCTCAGCGTTCAACACCATTGTGCACACAAAGCTCATCACTAAGCTAAGGACCCTGGGACTAAACACCTCCCTCTGCAATTGGATCCTGGACATCCTGACGGGCCGCCCCTAGGTGGTAAGGGTAGGCAACAACACATTTGCTACACTGATCCTCAATACGGGGGCCTCTCAGGGGCGCATGCATAGTCCCCTCCTGTACTCCCTGTTCACCCACGACTGCGTGGCCAAGCACAACTCCAACACCATCATTAAGTTCCCCGACAATGAAGAGACAGCCTATAGGGAGGAGGTCAGAGACCTGGCAGTGTGGTGCCAGGACAACAACCTCTCCCTCAATGTGAGCAAGACAAAGGAGATGATCGTGGACTACAGGAAAAGGAGGGCCGAACACACTCCCATTCACATCGATGGGTCTGTAGTGGAGCGGGTCCAGAGTTTCAAGTTCCTTGGTGTCCACATCACCAACAAACTATCATGGTCCAAACACACCAAGAAAGTTGTGAAGAGGGCACGACAACGCCTTTTCCCCCGCAGGAGACTGAAAAGATTTGGCATGGGTCCCTAGATCCTCAAAAATTTCTACAGCTGCACCATCGAGAGCATCCTGACCGGTTGCATCACCGCCTGGTATGGCAACTGCTCGGCATCCAACCGTAAGGCGCTACAGAGGACCAGGACCTATATACATCCAGGACCTATATACTGGCCGGTGTCAGAGGAGGGCCCCCCATGTACAAATTACCACGACTAACTTGTACCCCCGCACATTATCTCGGTACCGGTACCCCCTGTATATAGACACAATATTGTTATTTTATTGTGTTACTTTTTTTTTACACTTTAGTTTATTTAGTAAATATTTTCTAAACTCTATTTTCTTAAAACTGCATTGCTGGTTAGGGGCTTGTAAGTAAGCATTTCACAGTAAGGTCTATCTATATCTGTTGTATTCAACGCATGTGACAAATACAATTTGATTTGATTTGATTTGGTTGAGAGAAGGGAGTGATAGTGGGAGAAATATTCCTCCTCTCCAAAAACGTAAATATACATGAGCGGTAAGCTGCTTACTTCCCGGAAATATTTCACACTTCTGCCTGCGTTTGTGACAGTGCCATGCAGAACTGTCTGCCATAGCCTGAGGAACAGTGGGACTGTGTGTGGGACTCAAACATGTTACTGTTCTTATTAGACTCTCTGTGGTAATTACATAATAATGTAGTAATTTGGAGATAAGGTCTCTGTTCTCCATGCATGTTCATCGTCTTTTCTAATAGAACCTAACATCCTTTCCTACTCTAAGAACACTGCTATTATGACCATTGAGAAGAGGATAGCACCTCAACGTCTACTCTTAACTGACGGCTCTAAAGGTCATTCAGATTTAATCTAATTTGCAGATTGACTTATATCTTCAACCACTCAAAGTAAAAGATTTCGCATAAAAGACCGTAATCACAGACTGCAATTTGGAGCAACGTCTGGGTTTATGAGGATGTCTTTGCTTGTGTTGTCATGGTGATTTTCAAGTGTGTGTGAGAGAGACACTGAGGGGTGCGTCTGTCATCTATAGTGCACTACATTTCACCAGGGCCCGCATAGGGTGCCATTTCAGAGCAGAGGTTGAGGAGACTTACAGGGGATGGTGCGCAGGTAGAGGTTGTCCCGGATGACCTGCTGTAGCTTGTGGTCCAAAGAGCCCTTCTGGAACTGCAGGCTGAGGTAGTGGCGCAGGTCCGTGTTCAGAACCTTCCCTGAGCAGACAGAGACAGAGACACGAAGTGTTATTACAGGACAAATGTACAATAGGTTCAGTTTCAAGAGGTTAGAGGCCAAACAAAAGCCTAGAGGTCAAACAAGAGGTTAGAGGACAAACAATATGCTTTCCCATTCCATCAGTCACTCCAGTGAATGCACCTCATCTACACAATACGACTGACAAAAAGGTTTCATATAATATGCATACAATTGTTAGACACTCACAGCTTCAATGACAACCAAGCATATGCCAACACAACACATTTTCCAAAGGAAGTCGTGGGTCTCAACGCAAAAACTCAGGAGATAGCGCTTCTTCTAACCAACCCCCTAATGTCTTTGTAAAAACAGGGGAAGTTCATACAGCGTTTGAAAGGAGACAGGAACTTGAGAGTCATCCTGTAAAAGCAGAGGAAATTTTGCTGGGTGTCGGAGAAGATGACGAGGGGAGAGAGAAAAAGGAGAGGAGAGAGAGAGAGAGAAAGGAGAGGAGAGAGAGAGAAAAAAGAGAGGAGAGAGAGAGAAAGGAGAGGAGAGAGAGAAAAAGGAGAGGAGAGAGAGAGAGAAAAAGGAGAGGAGAGAGAGAGAAAAAAGAGAGGAGAGAGAGAGAAAGGAGAGGAGAGAGAGAGAAAAAGGAGAGGAGAGAGAGAGAGAAAAAGGAGAGGAGAGAGAGAGAAAAAAGAGAGGAGAGAGAGAGAAAGGAGAGGAGAGAGAGAGAAAAAGGAGAGGAGAGAGAGAGAGAAAAAGGAGAGGAGAGAGAGAGAAAAAAGAGAGGAGAGAGAGAGAAAGGAGAGGAGAGAGAGAGAAAAAGGAGAGGAGAGAGAGAGAAAAAGAGACCAGATCTTCAGAGTCTTGGATGTGAGCCTCGTCTCCAGGCTGGCAGTGGGGGGAGAAATGGCTTTGAAATGGCTCGACTGGCGCTGAGCTTCAGTAATCATCATGTTCCCTCTCTCTCCTCTCTGCCGGGCAGACAAAACTCCACTCAACACAACTCTTTATGCATGGCTATGAATACTATTACATCCTTTCAGAAAGAAACAGCCCTCTACAATAGACATAGCTGGTGATAGCAATGGAGATGTAGTATAGGTAGAGTAATAGAATAAAGATGAGCTATGAGACAATTTCTGCATAATCTACAACCTTATCTCCTTGTTCATCAAACAATGGTCAAAATGAACATATCTCAAAATTACAAATTGTTGCTAAATATTTTTTTGTGTTCTTAGAAAAACGCTTGTATTGGACATGTAATGTTTGGCTACCTAACTAACTGTTATAACAGAACAAGTCATGACAAACACCATCGAACTCCAGTGACAAAACATAACATAACAACGAGTCATTACTCGTTAGGTATATCCTCATCATACTCAGTTTGACCCCTAAAGATTGATGTTACCATAAATGAACCCTTCTTTTGCAAGGCCATGTGGCATGTTTTAGGAATTACTATCCCTATGGGGGCAGCTTTTCAGGATAAAAGTTGTGCATGTCCACTCTTCGGCTCTAAAGAGGGACAAATCACAGCTGGTCCAGGCTCACAGACACACAGACAGACACAGGGGAACAGAGGCACAATCTGCCAGCCCAAACTGTCCCAGAATTTGGTTGTAGTCCTTGCAAGTCTTCCCTCAGAGAAATGCCAAAGAAACAAGCCATATAAACAGTCTAAAATACATCCCATACACTATATGTCACATCTCTCTGAAGACCAAGGCAATGATAACATCAAATACTTCGAAGGGTAAAGTTGATACCAGGCCACAATCTAGACTTGCAATGCATAATCTCCCTTCAGCAAAATGTCAAATAATTTACGGTACTTAGAATATGACTGAGAATGATTAAACTTACTATGTAATTAATGTGTTACTTTGCTATTTTATTGAGAGGCTCCTGCTGTTTGCATGCACACGCACGCACGCACGCATACACACACAAATGCACGCACGCACGGACGGACACACACACAAATCCATGCACGCACGGATGCACACACAAATGCAGGCATGCACGCACGCTGCACACAAACAAACAAAAACGCACACACCAACCCCGTGGCTATACAATGCACTCTTTGTGGCCTGCTCAGTCCTGTCAGATGGTGTTAGTGAGGTTGTCACATCAGAGATGAACCTCATTCCTCCTCTTCACAGATAACAGAGTCATTGTATACTCGGAGGTGGGGACTCAATGGCCTCCATAGTACCCGTCAGCCCTGTATGCTGGTGTATTTGGAGTGAGTGCAGCCAGCCAGGACAAATGAAAATAATTGAACTTCACCTCACATTCCCTGGTCTTCCAGCTCTCTCTCTCTCTCGCTCTGTACTTTTCTCTACTCCCTCCTTCTCTGCCTCTCTCTGTACTGCCACACTACCTATACATTTCCTCCTCACTATGTGGTGTTTCATCTTCCCACTACTTTCTCAGTCAACTATATCTGTATCTTCCATTATCCCCATTAACATCTACCTACAGTGAATGTTACCATTACCATACACACTATTGGAAGTAACTGAAGGAATCAGAATAATTTTGAGGTATATCAATTGGGGTATGATTCCTAAAAAGATAGGTTCCTTTGATGATCAGCTTTTAAGTCAGTCTCTCAATTTGTATCTGTCACGCCCTGACCATAGAGAGCCCTTGGTTCTCTGGTGTAGTAGGTCAGGGCGTTACTAGGGGGTGATCTAGTATATTTATTTCTGTGTTGGTGCTAATATGGTTCCCAATTAGAGGCAGCTGTTTATCGTTGCCTCTGATTGGGGATCATATTTAGGTAGCCATTTCCCCACCTGTGTTTTGTGGGATATTGTTTGTGTTTAGTTGCCTGTGTGCACATCATGACTTCACGTTTCGTTGTTTCTTTATTGTTTTGTTTGTTTCACTGAGATTAAAAATATGTGGAACTATACTCACGCTGCGCCTTGGTCTGCTCATTACGACAACCGTGACAGTATCCCTGTTTATTACACAAGGTTTTCATCCTCATATTGGTGGTTGGAGTTGAGTGAGTGACTCACAAATGGAAGGTTAACACCAGGAAGTCTTTAACATTTAATTTCTTTGTTTTTTAGCATCAGCAATACAGTAATCCTCTGTAGAGCCTGTAGCATCTCAGGGCAGATACCAGTGGAGAGGAGGAGCACTGAGGGTGGTTGACTCCACACTTTAACTAACACCTCACTGTTGAGGCACACACACGAGTGTCCACAAACGCATGCAAGCAAGCAAGCAAGCACGCACGCACACAAACACACACACACGCAAACACACACACACACACACGCACGCACCCAAAAGCATCTGAGAGAAGGGCTCAGGAATCTGCCACTGGGTAAAATAGTAACAGACATCAGTCCCCTAATTGGCATGTTTTCAAGACACACCTACAGTACGTAGCTTATGGTTCCACATTTCTCGAACGCATGTGGAATTCTCCAGGGAGGTCAATTATTATTTTATCTAAATGCCACAATGAAGATTCCCCTGACAAGGCAGGGTGTCCGGAGGTTTAGTCTCCGACCGCCAGATACCATTACATGCAGTATGTCACATGAGCAAGGCATCTTCTCCATTTGGCCGAAAGCCTTCTCCTAGATGTGTGCATCTTTGTCACGTTGGCATGAAGGATCGGGAGACAGGTGCAGGAATGCGTAATCGTTTTTTTTATTAAGTCCAAATTACGGGCACGAAGACCAAATAAACACCATACAAAACACAGGGTTGAAACACAAAACAAAAGAGAGAGGAGTACCTACAATAACACACGCGCACAATGATTATCACATGGGACGAGACCCGTAATCATCTGCGCAATCCACAATGGCACAAAAGCCAAAACACACAGCACAGGTACTCACACGTACCAACGGACATAGTAACAATAATCGACAGACAACGGAAACCAAAGGGCACACTTATACAAGTATTAATCAGTGGGAACAGGGGACAGGTGTGCGTGATGAATGTTCCGGAGGAATCCGAGAAAATCTTTTACTGTTCAATAGATTAAAATGTGGCAAAGTCCCATATGTGTGTAATTAGGGTTGCAAAATTCCATTAACTTTCCCAAAATTCCCAAGTGTTCCAGAAATCCTGAATGGAGAATTCCAGATGTCCTGCTTATTCTCTCCCAATACAGGGAATGTTCTATCTAACCAGGATTTCTGAAAAACTTGGGAATTTTGGGAAAGCAATCGGAATTTTGCAACCCTATGTGTAATGCAGAGGATACACACATTCCTTTCCTCCATATGGCCGAGGACTCTGCTGGAATCAAGGCATTTACTAACCTAGCAGTGTGTGTTGTGAAACAGGCTCTAACACTGTGGTGCTCATCCCTGTGAGACAGATGCTAGCTCCATGCCACGGTGAGGCCCAATCACAAACACAGCACTCCATCATGTAATTAATGGCGGGCTGTTGGTGTCAGTGCTTCAGATCCCCTGTGCTCAGTCAAACGCCTGGGGCCTCTGTCTCCCCAGGCCTGCTGGGACACATTCACCTGAATGACCTCTGCACCCACCATCACTCCACTGAGGTGTCAGGCTGCCCCCAAGGTGTCATCCATCCACTGCTTCTAACCTCGCAGCTCTGGATGCCTTTTTTTCTGGAGAAATTGGCTCAGGGCACCTTGGGCTCCTGGTGTCTCTCTCTCTCAGACAGTGGTACTGTAGGTGTGATGCGGGTCAAGCTGCAACTCAGATAGTAAATGGTGTCTGAATTGAGCCTGTGTAGGAGTAGGAAAGGCTATGGACTTCACACATCCCCAGCCATGTAAATTAATTCTCTGCACTTATATCATCAGAACAGGGTGTAGGCTACAGTAGCAGCAACATTATCTAATAGAGTGCAAGGCCATAGGATAGGCCAGAGCTTCAACCTATAGCAGTATCTGCAGAGGCTGCTGATTTAAAAGCTGTCAAGGGCCAGTGGGCTCACAGCTGCATCCATATTAAAGTTAACCAACCATAAGCTACGCCCATCCCTCCTCCCTGCTGTGCCACAGAGCCCAGGAGAGTTGCAGAGGAGGGACGACCTTGCTCCTCTCAGGTTCATGATTAGCAGCAGTCAGCAGAAGAGTGACAGGCTTAGCGGCTCCACAACCATGATAACATGAGGAGAGAAAAGACCAGAGTATCCCAGTATCTGTGAAGGGGCGAGAGGGAGGAGAGGGTTACCCTCAGGATGCTGACTCATGGTGTCGCTCTCTCTCTCTCTCGCTCTCTCTCTCTCTCTCTCTCTCTCTCTCTCTCTCTCTCCTCTCTCTCTCTCTCTCTCTCTCTCTCTCTCTCTCTCTCTCTCTCTCTCTCTCTCTCTCTCTCTCTCTCTCTCTCTCTCTCTCTCTCTTTTATCCCTCCAACTCCAACATCTGTTCTTTCTCTCACTCATTCTGCCTCTGTTCATTCTCCATCTCTGTGTCTCTCTGCTGTAGGCGGTCCATCCTTCTGTTATGTCATTCGTGGGTCAGTGGAGTCAGATACAGCTGGAGAGTAAAACACACACCGACCCCATCCCAGTGAGGAGCCTTGCTTAGCATCTGGCTCAGATCAACAAAAGGAATCAGTATGATTACACTCACACATGAATGGAGCACATTTATCCACCCAACCCACTACAGTGTAACATACCGATAACAAAACTGGCCCATCTCTCCTCAAACACAGACAAACAGGCATGCACACACACACATATTACCGCAGTACTCTGCTGGCGAGAGACAGATCTGTTTTATAGTTCTATCCAAAAACAAGTGTGACTCAAGTAGACTGTGTTGTTCAGTATGGTTCAGGGAGGGGCTCCTAATCCCAGGCCTGTTGTCAACTCATGTCTCCGTAAAAGTGAAGTCATGTTTGTGTGGCGCAAGAGCACAGTCATGTACTCAGTAAGTGAAAAGGTAAAAAAAGAGAAAAGAAACAAAGGAAAGCACACCAGCGTAGATGCTGTGAGGAACATGGGGAGAGAGATCCACAGTGATGCACAAACCCAGGCACTTTCCCTGACCTCAGGAGACACGTCTTCAGACGGAGTGACAGAGTCGCTCCCCCGCCAAGCATGCCCCTTTCAGCTTCCAACCACAACACATAAACATATCCCAACAGAGAGAACATGACCTAACACTCACATCAGGATGTTAGCAACCTAGCAGGCAGCTGCATGAAGAGAAAATGATGGAATTAGAGAGCATTTACAGCGCTGTTCATTCTGCAGTCAGCCTTAATCAAAACACTAAAAGGTCTTTATTTGCAATCATTTCAAATGCATCTCTTATCTCATTAGTTTTGGCACAGATTGACCAAAACAGTCTAGGATAATAAGAAGAATAATGTGGTTGAGTCAATCAATCAGTACCATCTCCTGCTGGCTGGTTGGATTCATTCTGCAGCTCTAGCATTAGTGCTGTCATCCGCTAGTTAATGATGAGGGAAATGTGGGATTATATCACCGTCATCATCTTCAATGGCCTAAGATATGAGCCTGACTACAACCTGCTCGTTAGCCGAGCGCCATTGTGAAGGGGGAACTAAAGACAGCAATCAGAGTAGACAGATCCTGGAGCCTCTCTTAGGCATGACTGACTGACTAACTGACTGACTGTCTAACTGACTGACTGACAGACTGGCTGACTAACAGAGAAAACTCCAATTATCGTTGTAGCTGCAGTGCGCCCGATAAGCCTGAAATAGGGTTAGCCGTTGTTGTGATGACCATATCTGCTCCAGTCATTGTTTTGTGGCAGGCAGCCCTTGGAGATTTCACAAGGAGTGAAGGAGTATGTGCGTCACTCACTCACTTACGCTTTTCCATTGTGAGCGTCAGCGTGTTTATCGTTCCTAAACACGTCCCTTCCAGGTCTACTGATCTATCTTTAGGTTTGGACTGAAAGAGCTCATTTCTAAATGAATATGGCTGCGTGCTTCTCATCATTTAGATGAGACAAACAAGAGAAAATAATCTGTACAGCAACCAAAAATGTATTCTGCTACTCTCTTTGACCACAGGCCACTGCTCCTCTCTCTTCTATGTCTTGTTGCGGGAGAATTGTTCGCGAGCATTCTAAAATGGCAGTCCATCGCCCCCCAATGCATTTAATTGTTGAGTGAGCAAAAAGCATCCCGAGGGCATGTGTACAGCCCCATCTTCAGGAGAGTGAAGGATTGTGGTGAGAGCTCAACCCCCCCCCAGTCTCCTCACAACATAATGTTGTGTTGCTTGGTGCAGCGCTCCTTCAGACTTTGCTTGTTTGTTTGGATGTAACACTGAGGTGAGAAATTAAATCTGAGGCATCCAAAGCCTCAGATGAGGCCATTCCTAAAATGTCTCTCTCTGGCTGTGGACACTCCTAATGCTCTTCTCATCTTAATCCCTCTTTAAATCCAATTACCTGAGATTAATCAAAAATAAGTTTTACAATTATAATCTAGGTGAATGAAGTAGTTTAGGACTTTACAAGACTTTAATGTATCCTTCAAAATTCATTAGGCATTTGAGCAGACCTACCCTGCTGTGCTGGGGAAGGATTCAGCATTGTGTGTGGTGGGTTACTGTAGGGAAGCAAAAAGATGAAATAACATATACTTTATTAGTCCGCATGAGATGGAAAGTTGTCTTCTGCTTTTATCCAACCCCCCGATACACACACACACACACACACACACACACCACACACACACACACACACACACACACACACACACACACACACACACACACACACACATTAGGTTGGAGAGGCTGGAGTAGAGGGCAGCCACAGTGCAGCGACCAATGAGCAGTTTAGGGGGTTAAGTTCCTTGCTCAAGGGAACATCGGTGGTAGGTTGCACCTGAGATATTGGTGCCAGCAACATTCCAGTTGCCAGCTCACTCCCTCCAAGGCTGGCATTGTGTGCCAGGTTAAGAAGACAGCAGAAGATTAGCCCAGGGATGTGTGTGGCAGCCTGGCTCTTACCTGCTCATCCACATCATAAGGCCTTATTGTGAGTAACTAAGCTGGTTAGCTAAGCCCATAGGGAAACACTTGGACCAGAAACAGAGTGTGCTCATCTCTAATTGGCTGGGTCAGCCACCACTGCTGCAGACATCTTAGCTCGGCAGGAGCAGGATAACGAGCTCTGTGAACCACAGGCAGTCACACAGTCAGGCCTAGCAAAGCACCTTGACATGTAAATAGAGTCAAAATAGAACTGTATCGTAGCTGTACTTGATTCACTAACTACAGCACAGCAAATTAGTGCAGTGCTCAATCCCCCAGTGAGGGATGTGGTGATTGCAGTGATATGAGTACAAAATGGCTGCCCTACAGGTTGTGTGGCTTGGCAGGCAGGCAGACACAAAAAGGCAGTGGTACATGACTTGGGATATCCCTTTATGAGAGAAATGCTCTGCTAAGCCACTTCTCTCCAACACCGCCTAGCTCAGAGATGTACCGTAGACCTGTAGATTCTCCAGGCAGCCCCTTAACCTTGAGGCACAGTGCAATGTAAGGCGGTAATCATATCCGCACTCGGTTAGACTCAGAGGCACTCAACTCATACTCAACACGTGATAAGAGAGATATTTCATGTTTGCAATGAGCTGAAGAAAATCAATCACGTGCTCTGAAGTCCGGGGACAGAGGTTTGCCTGCAGCCCAGCCCACTTTCTCTATGGGCTCAAACATCTTTTCCTATGGGCTCAAACATCTTTTTCCTATGGGCTCAAATATCTTTTGCTATGGGCTCAAACATCTTTTCCTATGGGCTCAAATATCTTTTGCTATGGATTCAAATATATTTTCTATGGGCTCAAATATCTTTCTCTATGGGCTCAAATATATTTTCCTATGGGCTCAAATATCTTTTCCTATGGGCTCAAATATCTTTCTCTATGGGCTCAAATAACTTTTCCTATGGGCTCAAATATATTTTCCTATGGGCTCAAATATCTTTCTGTATGGGCTCAAATAGAAGGCCAGGTGTTTGCCATGACATCTGTAAAGGTGCTGAGTAAAGAGTGGATGTGTTGTATGATAATGGGAAAAGAGACAGAGAAAGAGAGATGTAACCAGGGAGACAGGGGATGGAAAAGTCCCTCCCGCCTAAAAATCTTTCCACATGGGCTATGGCACACACAGATAAGCATGCACACATGCACACACATGCACAACACGCATGCATACACTCTTTCTCTCTCACACATGCATATACACACACACACACACACACACACACACACACACACACACACACACAGATACAAATATACACTCTGTCTCCCCTTTTCACATGGCCAAATTCATAGAGCCTGCTAATTCTCTGTGGCCCCAATGTATTTTCTATTCAGAGGGGAAATCAATGATGGATGCATGGATGCATGGAGACATATTCAGGTGCGTGCCATTGAGGGGAGATGACACAAGCTCTTTCTGTAGACACATTATGTAACAGACCTCTCCTCTGGTATTCTTAGAGCAGTCTGACTTGAAAGGCATCTCAGTCAGAATGTCTGCTGAGCAAGAAGTTCATGATGTAACGTGATGAATCCATGGAGACGTGAGAGATGAGATGGAGAGTCGGCCATTTGTCAAAATGCTAAACCTGCACTGCAGCGACTCTGCACACATATCCCTCTTTGGCTCCTCTGTCTTCTGCATGATGCAGAGGACATGTCTCTCTCTCCTCACTCCCTCACTACAAGGGCATACAACCTTATAATACCATACACAGTGGATGACACTAGGAGTGTTGGCAGCCATAATCCTAATACTCATGTGGTGTACCAATTGTTGCTAAGGAGTAATTGGTCCGCCATAGTAATTATAATGCGTAAACACTGCTGGCTGCTTGGCCATGCCTGGCTACCCAGACTCCTTTCTCCGGCCAAATGCTACGACAAATGAGTCTGGATTTGAGTACTTCCCAGACCCTTCACTGAATGGGTTAGGCCAGAGCCAGAACACACGTGGGTAAAGCGGCAGTTTGATAATTCGTCATTGGCGTTGATACTCTGGTTGGTAAGAGATTATCAAATCGCTGTTGACTTTGCCCCTCGTGCCCCTCATAACCACAAACGACTTCAATGATGGCAGTCTCAGACTAAAGTATGTAGCGAACAACAGAGCAGCAGAATCATTTAATGTGAGTTGTCAGGCTATGCTTGGCCCCCAGAAGAACCACCAGCTGTAATTAAATTAACTATTTAATACAGTCTCTGCAGCCATATGCTCCGCCATGACACAGAGAGAGAGAGACGGGAGAGGAGGATGGAGAGGAGGATGGAGAGGAGGATGGAGAGAAGGATGGAGGGAGAGAGAGAGGAGAGAGAGAGAGAGAGGAGAGAGAGCAAGAGAGGAGGAGGGAGAGAGAGAGAGAGAGACAGAGAAAGGGAAAGAGCAGGAGGATGAGGAGGAGGAGGGACAATGTTTATCTTTATCATCTCAAGGTTACGTATCCAATCTGCAAAGCTGGCATGTCCGCTCTTCACGGGCCACTCTTCAAGCCCCATAAACCCCCCACTCGCCACACAATGAAATCCACTACAGCACTCCCAGTCCGTCCATCCTCCTCCCCTACCTGACACCTCACCGTGCTAAGCAGCCTGTGACAGACAGTTCGACACATCCATAGATCAATACTGATGAGAGTATGGAACACAGCAGTCAGTCACTGTCCCAGAACCTCAAACACATGCAAAACACATGCAACAGCTTTTTTTATTACAACTACAAATCAGCTGTCACTATAGACAACACTGTCACTCTAAGTAGCTTGGTATTCCCCTGGTGTGCACGGGGAGCATACATACAATACAATCCCTTCAATAAGCAGAATCAATTAAAGCTGTATTAGCCTGTTAGGAACTGTTATTTATCTGAACAAATATCCAAAGGACTGACCAGGAGGGGTTTTGGAGGACAATGATTAATTTAATCAAGTGTGAGTGAACTTTCCCAAAAACCATGCAGCTCCACAACATAATCCTCTTTCCCTGAAACATTTCACACAGGATTAGCACCCGAGGGAGCCTGGCTGTAAAAAGAGAAGAGGGATGGATGCAGAGAGGGAGATAGAAAGGGAATGCAGTGGAAGAGAGGTAGAGATGGTATGGGTGCTGGGTGGGGAAGTGGTCGGAGGAGAGTATAAGGAAAAGGAGGGCTGTTCTGTCATGGCACTAACTGATAGGAGAAGAGACAAGAGGAGATAAAATCACTATGTAATGTTTACAAAACGTACAGCTTTAAGTGTAGATAAGATTCACATTGGTGACTTGCAGGCTTGAATAAATGAGTCACACAAAAGTAATCAAATACAGGATAAAGTATACTGTGTATCTGGATTAGAAACTTAGTGTTGCCCATAGTGGGTGAAAACACACTTTGGTGATGATATATTTTACCAAGACAAATATGACTATTCATGTTCCAAATTGTTCAGTGGGGTCTCTAACACCCCATTAACATAATATCCAAAATGGCGGATTTTGTAACCTAATACATCCGATAATAAGCACCGGCTCTGTTGACATAGAGGTTGCGTTTCTGGATTTAGTTTTGTTGCTTTCTGTGCTATTGCTCTGTCTGCGTGTTGCTTGTTCTATGTTGAAAAGAAAAAGAGAGCCACACACTCTAGGAGCTCAGATGCAATAATTGAATAACCTAATATTGTCACGCCCTGATCTGTTTCACCTGTCCTTGTGATTGTCTCCACCCCCTCCAGGTGTTGCTTATTTTCCCCGGTGTATTTATCCCTGTGTTTCCTGTCTCTCTGTGCCAGTTTGTCTTGTCAAGTCAACCCGTGTGGTTTCCCCCCGCGTGCCTGCTTTTCCTTATCTCTCTTTTGCTAGTCCTCCCAGTTTTGACCCTTGCCTGCCCTGACTCTGAACTCGCCTGCCCTGACCTTGAGCCTGCCTGCCACTCTGTACCTCCTGTACTCTGACCTTGTTATGATCTTTTTGCCTGTCCATGACCATTCTCTTGCCTGCCCCTTGGATACTAATAAATATCAGAGACTCAAACCATCTGCCTCCCGTGTCTGCATCTGGGTCTCGCCCTGTGCCCTTAGAAATATCCAACGTTTCGACAGACAAGCGGTCTTCTATGTTGCTCTGCATGTGCTCGCTGCTCATTGTTTGTTTATATTATTGTTATTGTAATTGTTTTTAATAACCTTCCCAGGGACTGCGGATGAAAATTAGCCGGCTGGCTAAAACGGCACTTTTACTGAAACATTGATTAATGTGCACTGTCCCTGAAAAATACAAATAAACTCAAACTAAGGTGAAGGCTTCTCGTAACAACTTTTGAGGATTTTACATTTTGTCGTCGTCTTCCAAGTTTCCACGGGTCGCAAAAAGCAAAATTAGCATCACACGAGCTGAATGAAATGTAAAAGGCTGTGAAAATAAAAAGCTTGGTATACACTCAGTGCTCCGTTGACATTCCACAGAGATAGGCCTGTTTTTCTGAGAAATCTTTGAAAAAGAGTAGGAAATTTGAATTAATATAGAAAGCACATACGAACATCTGAAAATACTACACATCTCAGAATCAATATTAGTCACCTTATTCGGGCCGTCCTTATTCGGGCCGTCCATGAGGTTTGGTTTTCTAAGAGGCTTATCTACACAATTAACATATTATTTTACCCATTGGTCACCCTAAAGTATGAGATCGCAGTAGTTTCTCTACATAGAGAACTAGAAAGTGTGATGACTCTGTGCAGTATACATAGCATTCCTAAATTACAGTCAAAAATGGCTGTTGCTTGCAGCTCAGCTCCAGAAGGCCTGTCTCTGGCCCATAACACAACTTCGAATTAAAAGCTGAGCAGAGGGGCAGGTAGGCAGAAGAGTGACACTGCCAGTAGGGGTGTGACACTGGCAATAGGGGTGTGTTGGGTTGGCTGGGCTGGGTGCTGGAGTCTTTGATTAAAGGCCTCCATCCCCAGCCTAATGCCTTGCCTGCCTTTCCCTGAATTATTCACTGGCTTTGTGGAGTGGGCTGGGGTGTGTACTGCATGCTACACGCCTGCTAAGTGTGTTAGCCTAAAAACATAATGCAATAAAGCTCAGCCATGCATAATGGATGGGATCCCAGGACCGCCACCCGCCATGGGAGCAGGGATCAGGAGAGCTCAACGGCAATGTCGCCAAAACATTGGCTTTCCATGTCGCACCCGATCTCCCTCCATCCACCTCTCCCTCCCTCCATCCACCCCTCCCTCCCTCAAACAGCTTAAAAAGCAACGTCATTGGACAGCTACTCATCAAAGTCAGCATTGTTTTTCTTCCTCTGCCTCCTCGCCTTCCTCATGACCACTATCTGTAAATGCACAGAGCCAAAGCAGTTTCTTCACCATATAGCATGCGAAGGCTACAGTCATCAGCCCTACTCTCATCTCAGCGGGAGGCATGCTTCGCCGTCTGAGGACTCTGTCACACAAACTCATTTTTCACCTCACAGCGTAGCCCAACAGTGGATCCCTTTCCCACAGTCTAATTCACACTCTGTGTGTAGACATCACTGGCATTACTGTAGGTTAGAGGACTACTAACATAGACACGTCTAAGGGCATTGGACAGGTATATGGAATTGGTGGGAGAGCATTACATCTACCAATCAATATGCGCCCAGTAGAACAGCTCCATCAGCAATTCATTTAGTCTGGCGGGGTGCCAGAAAGACGGCAAGCAGTGTTGCTGTGAATGCAGGGCCTGAGGGGTCTACAGTATGTAGGAGGTGGATGTTCCAAGCCTAGATGTGTTGTATGCTGTGCCAGGGAAAGCTGTTAGTGAAATCACCAACAACCAACAATAATCACCAACAACATCACAAAGAACAGTAAAATACTGACCGTACGCAGATATTAAGACATGGTTTGGACAGTGCATTTGGAAAGTATTCAGACCCCTTCATTTTTTCCACATTTTGTTACATTACAGCCTTATTCTAAAATATCTCTATTTTTTAATTCTCATCAATCTACACACAATACCCCATAATGACAAAGTGAAAAACAGGTACATTTTTTGGGGCAAATGTATTAAAAATGAAAAACACAAATACCTTTTTTGGACATTATTCATTCTAATCAAACAGGTTTTTTACATGGACGATACACTGGAAATAATATAGGGCAAGTACTGCAAACAATAGAACACTATGAAAAATCTGGGAAACCAGGCCTGCTATTCATAGATGACTTTGAAAAGGCTTTTGATAATGTACGACTGGAGAATCTCTTATAAAATGGGTTAAAATCATGTATAGTAACCCTAGGTGTAAAATAGTAAATAATGGCTACTTCTCAGAAAGTTTTAAACTGTCAAGAGGACTAAAACAAGGTTGTCCAGTATCTGCATATCTATTTATTATGGCCATCGAAATGTTGGCTATTAAAATCAGATCCAACAATAATATCAAGGGATTAGAAATACAGGGCTTAAAAACAAAGGTGCCATTGTACGCTGATGATTCATGTTTCTTTTAAATCCACAACTTGAATGCCTCCACAGCCTCATAGAGGATCTAGATACCTTTTCTAACCTCTCTGGATTACAACCAAATTATCATATATGAATATTACATATTGGATCACAAAAAATACAACCTTTACATTACCATGTAGTTTACCAATAAAGGTCTGATGGTCATGTGGATATACTCAGTATTCATATCCTGAAATAAATCAATGATGTCATTCCAATACATTTATAAAAAGTTAGCAAAAATAGATAAGATCTTGCTTCCGTGGAAAGGTAAATACCTTTCTATTTGTGGAAAAATCATTAACTCTTTATAGATATATTACAGTATCCCTATTTGCTTATGGTCTTGCCTACACCTAGTGAACAGTTTTTAAAATGATATGGTAAAAAAAAGTATTCAATTTTATTTGAAACGGCAAGCCAGACATAATTAAATGGGCCTATTTATATAATGAATATGAATTTGGAGGGCAGAAATGATTAAATATGAAAGCATCAGACCTCTCAATAAAGGCTTCAGTCATACAAAAGTTATACTTAACCTGTTGGGGGTAGGGGGCAGTATTTGCACGGCCAGATAAAAAACGTACCCGATTTAATCTGGTTATTACTACTGCCCAGAAACTAGAATATGCATATAATTATTGGCTTTGGATAGAAAACACCCTAAAGTTTCTAAAACTGTTTGAATGGTGTCTGTGAGTATAACAGAACTCATATGGCAGGCAAAAACCTGAGAAGATTCCTTACAGGAAGTGACCTGTCTGACAAGTTCTTGTTCTTCTTGGCTCTCTTTAATGAAAACTGAGGATCTTTGCTGTAACGTGACACTTGCTACGGCTCCCATAGGCTCTCAGAAGGTGGGAAAAAGCTGAATGATGTAATTCCAGCCACTGGCTGAAAAACATTAGCGCTTTTGGTAAGTGCTCTATCAGAGGACAATGGGACGGAGGCGCGTGCACGAGTCGACCCCATGTTTTTATTTTCTCTCTCTTTGAACCTAAACACGCTTTCCCGGTCGGAATATTATCGCTTTTTTACGAGAAAAATGGCATAAAAATTGATTTTAAACAGCGGTTGACATGCTTCGAAGTACGGTAATGGAATATTTAGATTTTTTTTGTCACGAAATGCGTCGTGCCCTTCTTTACCATTCGGATATTGTCTTGAACGCACGAACAAAACAGAGGATATTTGAACATAACTATGGATTATTTTGAACCAAACCAACATTTGTTATTGAAGTAGAAGTCCTGGGAGTGCATTCTGACGAAGAACAGCAAAGGTAATAACATTTTTCTTATAGTAAATCTGACTTTGGTGAGGGCTAAACTTGATGGGTGTCTAAATAGCTAGCCCTGTGATGCCGGGCTATCTACTGAGAATATTGCAAAATGTGCTTTCACCGAAAAGCTATTTTAAAATCGGATATAGCGAGTGCATAGAGGAGTTCTGTATCTATAATTCTTAAAATAATTGTTATGTTTTTTGTGAATGTTTATCGTGAGTAATTTAGTAAATTCACCGGAAGTTTGCGGGGGGTATGCTAGTTCTGAACGTCACATGCTAATGTAAAAAGCTGGTTTTTGATATAAATATGAACTTGATTGAACAAAACATGCATGTATTGTATAACATAATGTCCTAGGGTTGTCATCTGATGAAGATCATCAAAGGTTAGTGCTACATTTAGCTGTGGTTTGGGTTTATGTGACATTATATGCTAGCTTGAAAAATGGGTGTCTGATTATTTCTGGCTGGGTACTCTGCTGACATAATCTAATGTTTTGCTTTCGTTGTAAAGCCTTTTTGAAATCGGACAGTGTGGTTAGATTAACGAGAGTCTTATCTTTAAAATTGTGTAAAATAGTCATATGTTTTACCTCTTGGGGATGTCATTCGAAAACATAATGTTAAATTTCACTGCTATGCAGACGACACACAGCTGTACATTTCAATGAAACATGGTGAAGCCCCAAAATTGCCCTCGCTAGAAGCCTGTGTTTCAGACATAAAGAAGTGGATGGCTGCAAACTTTCTACTTTTAAACTCGGACAAAACAGAGATGCTTGTTCTAGGTCCCAAGAAACAAAGAGATCTTCTGTTGAATCTGACAATTAATCTGGATGGTTGTACAGTCGTCTCAAATAAAACTGTGAAGGACCTCGGCGTTACTCTGGACCCTGATCTCTCTTTTGAAGAACATATCAAGACTGTTTCAAGGACAGCTTTTTTCCATCTACGTAACATTGCAAAAATCAGAAATTTTCTGTCCAAAAATGACGCAGAAAAATTAATCCATGCTTTTGTTACTTCTAGGCTGGACTACTGCAATGCTCTACTTTCCGGCTACCCGGATAAAGCACTAAATAAACTTCAGTTAGTGCTAAATACGGCTGCTAGAATCCTGACTAGAACCAAAAAATTTGATCATATTACTCCAGTGTTAGCCTCCCTACACTGGCTTCCTGTTAAGGCAAGGGCTGATTTCAAGGTTTTACTGCTAACCTACAAAGCATTACATGGGCTTGCTCCTACCTATCTTTCCGATTTGGTCCTGCCGTACATACCTACATGTACGCTACGGTCACAAGACGCAGGCCTCCTAATTGTCCCTAGAATTTCTAAGCAAACGGCTGGAGGTAGGGCTTTCTCCTATAGAGCTCCATTTTTATGGAATGGTCTGCCTACCAATGTGAGAGACGCAGACTCAGTCTCAACCTTTAAGTCTTTACTGAAGACTTATCTCTTCAGTAGGTCCTATGATTAAGTATAGTCTGGCCCAGGAGTGTGAAGGTGAACGGAAAGGCTGGAGCAACGAACCGCCCTTGCTGTCTCTGCCTTGCCGGTTCCCCTCTTTCCACTGGGATTCTCTGCCTCTAACCCTTTTACAGAGGCTGAGTCACTGGCCTACTGGTGTTCTTCCATGCCGTCCATGGGAGCGGTGCGTCACTTGAGTGGGTTGAGTCACTGACGTGGTCTTCCTGTCTGGGTTGGCGCCCCCCCCCCCCCCCCCCTTGGGTTGTGCCATGGCGGAGATCGTTGTGGGCTATACTCGGCCTTGTCTTAGGACGGTAAGTTGGTGGTTGGAGACATCCCTCTAGTGGTGTGGGGGCTGTGCTTTGGCAAAGTGGGTGGGGTTATATCCTGCCTGTTTGGCCCTGTCCGGGGGTATCATCGGATGGGGCCACAGTGTCTTCTGATCCCTCCTGTCTCAGCCTCCAGTATTTATGCTGCAGTAGTTTATGTGTCGGGGGGCTAGGGTCAGTCTGTTACATCTGGAGTATTTCTCTTGTCTTATCCGGTGTCCTGTGTGTATTTAAATATGCTCTCTCTAATTCTCTCTTTCTCTCTTTCTGTCTTTCTCTCGGAGGACCTGAGCCCTAGGACCATGCCTCAGGACTACCTGGTATGACTCCTCCTTGCTGTCCCCAGTCCACCTGGCCGTGCTGCTGCTCCAGTTTCAACTGTTCTGCCTGCGGCTATGGAACCCTGACCTGTTCACCGGACGTGCTTGTTGCACCCTCGACAACTACTATGATTATTATTATTTGACCATGCTGGTCATTTATGAACATTTTAACATTTTAACATTTTGACCATGTTCTGTTATAATATCCACCCTGCACAGCCAGAAGAGGACTGGCCACCCCTCATAGCCTGGTTCCTCTCTAGGTTTCTTCCTAGGTTTTTGGCCTTTCTAGGGAGTTTTTCCTAGGGAGTTTTTCCTAGCCACCGTGCTTCTTTCACATGCTTTGCTTGCTGTTTGGGGTTTTAGGCTGGGTTTCTGTACAGCACTTTGAGAATATCAGCTGATGTACGAAGGGCTATATAAAAATAAATTTGATTTTGATTTGATTTGATATGTTTGAAAAATTGAAGTTTTTGCATTTTTGAGGAATTTGAATAACGCGCCACGGGATTACACTGGCTGTTGAGTAGGTGGGACGCAAGCGTCCCACCTAGCCCATAGAGGTTAAACAAATCAAAATATACTATATATTTGATATTCTTCAAATAACCACATGTAACATCTTCTCCTGCTCTTTCCCTCCAGCGTACGACGTCGCCAGAATACTAACCACCGGTCCTGGGATTCATCATTACGCACACATGGCACACATCATTACACGCACCTGTTAATGATTATGATTCACACCTGGACTTCATTACCTTAATCATTTCATCCCCTTTATATGTCATTCCCTTATGTTTTCTCACCAGTTGGTATTGTTCTTGTTTACCGGCGTGTAGCCTTATGGAATTGTCTCGTTACTGGTTTTGTTGTTTTATTAAACGTTTCACCTGCACCTGCTTCCCGTTATTACACCACCCTTTGCCTTGATGACAGCATTGCACACTCTTGACATTCTCTCAGCCAGCTTCACCTGGAATGCTTTTCCAACAGTCTTGAAGAAGTTCCGACATATGCTGAGCACTTGTTGGCTGCTTTTCCTTCAGTCTGCGGTCCGACTCATCCCAAACCATATCACTTTGGTTTAGGTCGGGGATTGTGGAGGCCAGGTCAACTGACGCAGCAATCCATCCCTCTCCATCTTCGTCAAATAGCCCTTACACAGCCTGGAGGTGTGTTGGGTCATTGTCCTGTTGAAAAATAAATGATAGTCCCACTAAGCGCAAACCAGATGGGATGGCGTATTGCTGAAGAATGCTGTGGTAGCCATGCTGGTTAAGTGTGCCTTGAATTCTAAATAAATCACAGACAGTGTCACCAGCAAAGCACCCCCGAATCATAACACCTCCTCCGCAATGCTTTACGGTGGGAAAAACACATGCAGAGATCATCCGTTCACGTATCACAAAGACACGGCGGTTGGAACCAAAAATGTCCAATTTGGACTCCAGGCCAAAGGACAAATTTCCACTGGTCTAATGTCCATTGCTTGTTAATTGAAATGCATTCCAGGTTACTACCTCATGAAGCTGGTTGAGAGAATGCCAAGAGTGTGCAAAGCTGTCATAAAGGCAAAGGGTGGCTATTTGAAGAACCTCAAATATAAAATATATTTTCATTTGTTTAACACTACATTATTCCATGTGTTATTTCATAGTTTTGATGTCTTCACTATTATTCTTCAATGTAGAAAATAGTAAAAATAAAGAAAAACCCTTAAATGAGTAGGTGTTCTAAAACTTTTGACCAGTAGTATATATAGTCCATATAAGCTGGAAATACAGGCCTAAGCGTTGTTGTTCACTGGTTTGCGCCTATTGGGGGAGGGGTGGTAGGGTTGGAGGGTAATAAAGGAGATATATATTTTTCTTAAAGATATGTACAGTGGGGCAAAAAAGTATTTAGTCAGCCACCAATTGTGCAAGTTCTCCCACTTAAAAAGATGAGAGAGGCCTGTAATTTTCATCATAGGTACACGTCAACTATGACAGACAAAATGAAAAAAAAAAAATCCAGAGAATCACATTGTAGGATTTTTTATGAAGTTATTTGCAAATTATGGTGGAAAATAAGTATTTGGTCACCTACAAACAAGCAACATTTCTGGCTCTCACAGACCTGTAACTTCTTCTTTAAGAGGCTCCTCTGTCCTCCACTCGTTACCTGTATTAATGGCACCTGTTTGAACTTGTTATCAGTATAAAAGACACCTGTCAACAACCTCAAACAGTCACACTCCAAACTCTACTATGGCCAAGACCAAAGAGCTGTCAAAGGACAGCAGAAACAAAATTGTAGACCTGCACCGGGCTGGGAAGACTGAATCTGCAATAGGTAAGCAGCTTGGTTTGAAGAAATCTACTGTGGGGCAATTATTAGGAAATGGAAGACATACAAGACCACTGATAATCTCCCTCGATCTGGGGCTCCACGCAAGATCTCACCCCGTAGGGTCAAAATGATCACAAGAACAGTGAGCAAAAAGCCCAGAAGCACGCGGGGGGACCTAGTGAATGACCTGCAGAGAGCTGGGACCAAAATAACAAAGCCTACCATCAGTAACACACTACGCCGCCAGGGACTCAAATCCTGCAGTGCCAGACGTGTCCCCCTGCTTAAGCCAGTACATGCCCGGGCCCATCTGAAGTTTGCTAGAGAGCATTTGGATGATCCAGAAGAGGATTGAGAGAATGTCATATGGTCAGATGAAACCAAAATATAACTTTTTGGTAAAAACTCAACTCGTCATGTTTGGAGGACAAAGAATGCTGAGTTGCATCCAAAGAACACCATACCTACTGTGAAGCATGGGGGTGGAAACATCATGCTTTGGGGCTGTTTTTCTGCAAAGGGACCAGGACGACTGATCCGTGTAAAGGAAATAATGAATGGGGCCATGTATCGTGAGATTTTGAGTGCAAACCTCCTTCCATCAGCAAGGGCATTGAAGATGAAACGTGGCTGGGTCTTTCAGCATGACAATGATCCCAAACACACCGCCCGGGCAACGAAGGAGTGGCTTCGTAAGAAGCATTTCAAGGTCCTGGAGTAGCCTAGCCAGTCTCCAGATCTCAACCCCATAGAAAATCTTTGGAGGGAGTTGAAAGTCCGTGTTGCCCAGCGACAGCCCCAAAACATCACTGCTCTAGAGGAGATCTGCATGGAGGAATGGGCCAAAATACCAGCAACAGTGTGTGACAACCTTGTGAAGACTTACAGAAAACGTTTGACCTGTGTCATTGCCAACAAAGGGTATATAACAAAGTATTGAGATAAACTTTTGTTATTGACCAAATACTTATTTTTCCACCATCATTTGCAAATAAATTCATTAAAATCCTACAATGTGATTCTCTGGATTTTTTTCTTCTCATTTTGTCTGTCATAGTTGAAGTGTACCTGTGATGAAAATTGCCCCACTGTATATATGTATTTACATGTGTGCGTGTGTGAATATATATATATATGCGTATGTATAGTTGAAGTGTGAAGTTTACATACACCTTAGCCAAATACATTTAAACTCAGTCTTTCACAACTCCTGACATTTAATCCTAGCAAACATTCCCTGTCTTAGGTCAGTTAGGATCACCACTTTATTTTAAGAATGTGAAATGTCAGAATAATAGCAGAGAGAATGATTTATTTCTTTCATCACATTCCCAGTGGGTCAGAAGTTCATATACACTCAATTATTATTTGGTAGCATTGCCTTTAAATTGCTTAACTTGGGTCAAGTGTTTCAGGTAGCCTTCCACAAGCTTCCCACAATAAGCTGGGTAATTTTTTGGCCCATTCCTCCTGACGGAGCTGGTGTAAGTGAGTCAGGTTTGTAGGCCTCCTTGCTCGCACACACCTTTTCAGTTCTACCCACACATTTTCTATAGGATTTGAGGTCAGGGCTTTGTGATGATCACTCTAATACCTTGACTTTGTTGTCCTTAAGCCATTTTGCCACAACTTTGGAAGTTTGCTTGGGGTCATGGTCCATTTGGAAGACGCATTTGCGACCAAGCTTTAACTTCCTGACTGATGTCTTGAGATGTTGCTTCAATATATCCACATAATTTTCCTTTCTCATGATGCCATCTATTTTGTGAAGTGCACCAGTCCCTCCTGCAGCAAAGCACCCCCACAACATGATGCTGCCACCCCCGTGCTTCACAGTTCTATTTTTGTTTCATCAGACCAGACTTTTTCTCTAAAAGATACGATCTTTGCCCCATGTGCAGTTGCAAACCGTAGTCTGGCTTTTTTATGGTGGTTTTGGAGCAGTGGCTTCTTCCTTGCTGAGCGGCCTTTCAGGTTATGTCGATATAGGACTCGTTTTACTGTGGATATAGATACATCTGTACCCGTTTCCTCCAGCATCTTCACAAGGTCCTTTGTTGTTGTTCTGGGAATGATTTGCACTTTTCACACCAAAGTACATTCATCTCTAGGAGACAGAACGCGTCTCCTTCCTGATTGGTATGACGGCTGCGTGGTCCTCTGGTGTTTATACTTGCGTACTATTGTTTGTACAGATGAACATGGTACCTTCAGGCGTTTGGAAATTGCTCCCAAGGATGAACCAGACTTGTGGAGGTCTACAATTTTCTGAGGTCTTGGCTGATTTATTTAGATTTTCCCATGATGTCAAGCAAAGAGGCACTGAGTTTGAAGGTAGGCCTTGAAATACATCCACAGGTACACCTCCGATTGACTCAAATGATGTCTATCAGAAGCCTATCAGAAGCTTCTAAAGCCATGACATCATTTTCTGGAACTTTCCAAGCTGTTTAAAGGGACAGTCAACTTAGTGTATGTAAACTTCTGACCCACTGGAATTGTGATACAGTGAATTATAAGTGAAATAATCTGTCTGTAAACAATTGTTGGAAAAATTACTTGTGTCATGCACAAAGTAGATGTCCTAACCGACTTGCCAAAACTATCTACAATATTAAAGCTGATCTACAAGTTTTAATGACTCCAACCTAAGAGTATGTAAACCTCTGACTTCAACTGTATGTGTATGTATGTATATATTTGCAAAAGATATATGGGGTATTGGAAGTGATGCAGACAATTACATTGATGGAATCTACAATATTAAAGCTGATCTACCCCCCCCCCCCCCCCCCCAAAAAAAAAATAATCTGGTCCACCAATCAGACGGAAGCCACTCCTCAATAAAAGGCACATGTTAGCCTGCTTGGAGTTTGCCAAAAGGCACCTAAATGTCTCTCAGACCATGAGAAACATGATTCTCTGGTCTGATGAAACCAAGATTGAACTCTTTGGCCTGAATGCCAAGTGTCACGTCTGGAGGAAACCTGGCACCATCCCTATGGTGAAGCATGCTGTTGCGATGTTTTTCAGTAGTAGGGACTGGGAGACTAGTCAGGATCGAGGGATGGATGAATGGAGCAAAGTTCAGATCCTTGATGAAAACCTGCTCCAGAACTCTCAGGACCTCAGACAGGGGCGAAGATTTACCTTACAACAGGACAATGACCCTAAGCACACAGCCAAGACAACGCAGGAGTGGCTTCGGGACAAGTCTCTGAATGTCCTTCAGTGGCCCAGCCAGAGCCTGGACTTGAACCTGATCGAACATCTCTGAAGAGATCTGAAAATAGCTGTGCAGTGTGTCCATCCAACCTGACAGAGCTTGAGAGGATCTGCAGAGAAGAATGGAAGAAACTCCAGAAATGCAGGTGTGCCAAGCTTGTAGCGTCATACCCTAGAAGACTCAAGGCTGTAATCGCTGCCAAAGGTGCTTCAACAAAGTACTGAGTAAAGGGTCTGAAAACTGTTTGTACTTTGTCATTATGGGGTATTGTGTGTTGATTGATGAGGAAAAAAAATCTATGTAATCTGTCTTAGCTGTAATGTAACAAAATGTGGAAAAAGTCAAGGGATCTGAATACTTTCTGAATGCACTGTATGCACTGGTGCACTATTTACAGTAAATATTGAATAAACTAACTAAAACCTAGCAAAATGCTACTGAGCATGCATGATACCGATGATGAGACCAATTTCTCCAAGTTATGGACACATGACACCACATGTCTGTAGTGTCAAAACACAATTAAGCACAAACAAAAAATAACTACAGTGACACAATCCATTCCTTGTGCAGTACTGGCTGAAACTCTGCCGGGCTTGGAAGCTTTTTAACTTGCGGAATTATGTTCCTCTGGAACCCATCTTCCAGTATTTAGTCTGACAATGCTCTGCTAAGAAGAGTAGCTGTTGGCATTATAGTACACTAGCCCTTCACTATACTGTAACTGGCTGGCTGCGGAAACGACTTTCCTTGGAATAACCCATCCTCTACACTCGACTCAACTCCATTAAAATGTCTCCTCTATTCATTTGAAGACAGGCCAACTAAACAGGGTCCCAGTCTTTCAATGGCTGCCTTACCATTGATTTCACTGAAAGAAAACTTCCACTGGTCCCAGATATAAACATAAGAAGGAAAGTGGTGGCAATTATTCAACACAAAGGAAGTAAAGCTTAAAACAAATATCCCAGACCCCTCCTGTGTATTTGTCAGAAGTATAAATAAAAGGGAAAATTGGCCGCCGACGCATGTTCCCCAGCAGGGTTTGAGACAAAACAGTGCTCTTTAAACAAGAGGAAATGTGTACACATTGAGCAACAGTTTATGGCAACAAGAAAAAGTAAGAAATCAACTGGCAACGTGTGTCGAGAAAAATAAAAAACAAGCGGAGGGTCAGTGGTAGATGAATGTTGAGTGGGCACGCCCGTGTCAGCTCTGCGTTGGTGATACTGGCAGACAGATGGGGTGCCATTCACGTCTGCTGTTAACGCTTGTGGGCACCAATGTGACGCCAGTCTGGGGCCGAGGGGTATACCAGTCACACGGAGACATGGTGGAGTGTGTGAGCGTTTGTGTGTACATTATGTGTGTGTATATTTGTGCGTGTGTGTCCACCTGGGGGAGTCATGGCCTGCGAGAGGAGAGGGCTGTCACATCCTGTCTGAACAAGGACCCAGTGCCCTGGGAAAAACAGTCTCCGGAGAATTAACCATGTCATGGATTAGCAAATATTTACCCAGCCTGCTACCCTATCACCAATCCTATTTGAATAAAACATTAGAGTTTTCATTGGTACTCCATGCTTATCTGTTCATTTTCAATGTTTAAAGAGGTTGACATTCAGCCTGGCATCATGTCTGAAGTGAATTCTAATTAAAGTGTATTGGGATAGAAGATTTAGTGAAATGATAAGAGAAATGTCTCTGGCCGGGGGACAGGTGCAGCGGTCAAACCAATTGGCCTATGATAATTGAGATGCGATACACTCTTGACCCTCCAGTCTGGAGAAAAACAAGGCCCAGTGAGAATGTCCTTCTGGCATTGTTGACTGAGCTCATTTAAAGGATCTGTCTGGTCAATAAGACAATGAGAGGCAGGGTCAAAATATAAGAGACAGACAGGGTGAAGGGGGAAAGCGAGAGAGCGAGAGAGAGAGAATGCATCTCAATACTGTATGTGATACATCCCATATATGTATCTTCTCAGGATTAGTGTAATTCTTTACAGTTCCAAGACACTGCGTCCAGCATCCCTACTCTGAGACAAACAGCAAACTCAAACCCCCTTTTTTTTATTATAATCTCTGACAGCAGCATGCATATCTATGGCTCTCTAGCTCTGAACCATGGAGTCTTTACCAGACAGCTGCATTCTGGGAGCCCTCCTCACACCTGTGCTTTAAAATGAGCACCACCTCGCCACTGATTAATCAGTTTAATTTAGATGGTTATTAGTGTAATTATTAGTGTTATTAGTGTAACCTATAAGAAATACATCCTAGGTTAGGAAGATATGGGGTAGTCATATGTCTGTGGTTGCCTGCCTGCCTGCCTGCTTGCCTGGGGGTTTACGCGTCATTGCACCACTTTAAATGTTTGGACAGCTGAGCTGGAATGAGCTGGGAGGGGGTGAAGGTTTGAGAATGGGGCTATTTTATGCACACAGACAGGCAACGCCCTCCCAGGACCCCCAACTCCACACCCCTGTGTCTCTGGCATGGCCAAGGCCCTTCACAGGAGATGCCGCTGAGAGGCAAGAGGTACAGTGCATTCGAAAAGTATTCAGACCCATTGACTTGTTCCAACTTTTTGTTACATTACAGCCTTATTCTAAAAGTTTCTCCCAATCTTCTCTGCAGATCCTCTCAAGCTCTGTCAGGTTGGATGGGGAGCCTTGCTGCACAGCTATTTTCAGGTCTCTCCAGAGATGTTCAATTGGGTTCAAGTCCGGGCTCTGGCTGGGCCAATTGTTTTGGCTGTGTGCTTAGGGTCGTTGTCCTGTTGGAAGGTGAACCTTCGCCCAGTCTAAGGTCCTGTGCCCTCTGGAGCAGGTTTTCATCAAGGATCTTTCTGTACTTTGCTCAGTTCATCTTTCCCTCGATCCTGACTAGTCTCCCAGTCCCTGCCACTGAAAAACATGCCCACAGCATGATCCTGCCACCACCATTCTTCACCGTAGGGATGGTGCCAGCTTTCCTCCAGACGTGACGCTTGTCATTCAGGCCAAAGAGTTCAATCTTGGTTTCATCAGACCAGAGAATCTTGTTTCTCATGGTATGAGGGTACTTTGCCTTTTGGCAAACTCCAAGAGGGCTGTCGTGTGCCTTTTACTGAGGAGTGGCTTCCGTCTGGCCACTCTACCATAAAGGCCTGGTTGGTGGAGTGCTGTAGAGATGGTTGTCCTTCTAGAAGGTTCTCCCATCTTCACAACGGAACTCTGGAGCTCTGTCAGAGTGACCATCAGGTTCTTGGTCACTTCCCTGACCAAGTTCCTTCTCCCCAAATTGCTCAGTTTGGCCGGGCAGCCAGCTCTAGGAAGAGTCTTGGTGGTTCCAAACTTCTTCCATTTAAGAATGATGGAGGCCACTATGTTCTTGGGGACCTTCAATGCTGTAGAAATGTTTCGGTACCCTTCCCCAGATCTGTGCCTTGACACAATCCTTTCTTGGAGCTCTACGGACAATTCCTTCGACCTCACGGCTTGGTTTTTGCTCTGACATGCACTGTCAAATGTGTGATCTTATATAGACAGGTGTGTGCCTTTCCAAATCATGTCCAATCAATTGAATTTACCACAGGTAGACTCCAATCAAGTTGTATAAACATCTCAAGGATGATCAATGGAAACAGGATGCACCTGAACTCGATTTTCGAGTCTCATAGCAAAGGGTCTGAATACTTATGTAAATAAGGTATTTCTGTTTTTTATTTTGAATACATTTGCAAATATTTATAAAAACCTGTTTTAGCTTTGTCATTATGGGGTATTGTGTGTATATTGATGAAGAAATGTTTTTATTCAATCAATTTTAGAATAAAGCTGTAACGTAAAAATTATTTGGAAAAAGTCAAGGGGTCTGAATATTTTCCGAATGCACTGTATCTCATGAAAGAGAAAATAATCAGAGAGTTAAGATTTTAAATCTGAAAAAAGAAAGAGAGCAGCACACACATACACGCACACAGGCACACACACACACGCACACACAGGCACACACACACAGGCATACACACACACACAGGCACACAAACACACACAGGCACACACACACACACACACGTACACGCACACAGGCACACAAACACACAGGCACACACACAGGCACACAAACACACACAGGCACACACACACGTACACGCACACGCACACAGGCACACAAACACACAGGCACACACACACACACACACACACGTACACGCACACAAACACAGGCAGGCACACAAACACACACAGGCACACAGGCACATACACAGGCACACAAACACAAACAGGCACACACACACAGGCACACGCACACAGGCACACAGGCACACAAACACACACAGGCACACAAACACACACAGGCACACAGGCACATACACACAAACACAAACAGGCACACACACACAGGCACACGCACACACAGGCACACACACACACACACACACACACGCGTACACGCACACAGGCACACAAACACACACAGGCACACACACACAGGCACACACACACACACAGGCACACAGGCACACACACAGGCACAGGCACACACACAGGCACACGCACAGGCACACAAACACACACAGGCACACACACACAGGCACTTAACCATTGCAAAACAGCTGTTCATGTCCCCCCTCTCTCCTCTTCACGTTGATCCAAGACAGAAAAACCGATAGCAACCACTCCATCTTTTCCCCACAATTGCACCACAACTACCACCACCTCACCACCCCCTTCCATCTCTAAAGCCCTTTACTCCCCCTTATTACACTAATAAGGCTAATCACCCCTCAGGCTGGTGCAGCCCTGGGCCTGGGAGAACATGTCAGAGAGGGGAGATCAATGGACCACATCAAAGGCTGGAGCTGCATACAAACCGCCCTGCAAGGCTCTCGAGATAAGGCTGCTCCGTAAATTTTTCATGAGCTTCTCAACAGCACTGTTCTGTTCCTCGCCTGTGGATGTAGTGGAGCCTGCCTATTTTAATGAGTAGGAGGCTGCAGCCCAGTCCAACAGCATGTGCGTATACACACACACGGGTGTGCACACACACACAGTAAGTTAGTTCAATTTTGCGTGGTTGCTACACACACAGACACATTCGGTGTACACACTCACGCACACGTAAACATGCATATACGCCCAGAGACATCCACACACCACTGTGTGTAGTACAGTAAGTATTGGATCCATTAGGTTTACACTCATAATTAATAGGTTGCTAATTAGAGGATAGTTTGCAGAGTTAAAGTAATGGTTGGGGCAGAGAGAGAAGGTAGATCACTCTGCCAACATCCCACCTCTAGTCCTGCCTGTAGTCCAACCCTCATCAAATCAAATCAAGTTTTATTTGTCACATGCACCGAACACAACAGGTGTAGAGCTTACCATGAAATACTTACTTACAAGCCCTTAACCAACAGTGGATAATTGTTTTAAAAAGCAAGTAAGAAAACATTTGCAAAATAAAACAAATAAAGAAAGAAAAAAAAGTAACACAATAAAATAACAATAATGAGGCTATATACAGGGGGTACCGGTACTGAGTCAATGTACGAGGGTACAGGTTAGTCAAGGTAAATTTAGGTAATTTTAGGCAGGGGTAAAGTGAGTGTGTATAGATAATAAACAGCGAGTAGTAGTAGCGTAAAAAATGGGGTCAAATAGTCCGGGTAGCCATTTGATTAACTGTTTAGGCCAATTAGCCACTTTAGAGCAATTAGCCAGCGCACTGCTCTGCCAACACATAGATTCCATGCTGCACCATCAGGCAGACAGGCCAGCTGCTCTGCCAACACATAAAGTTGAAGTCGGAAGTTTACATACACTTAGGTTGGAGTCATCAAAACTCGTTTTTCAACCACTCAACAAATTGTTAACAAACTATAGTTTTGGCACATCTACTTTGTGCATGACACAAGTAATTTTTCCAACAATTGTTTACAGACACATTATTTCACTTATAATTCACTGTATCACAATTCCAGTGGGTCAGACGCTAAGTTGACTGTGCCTTTAAACAGTTTGGAAAATTCCAGAAAATGATGTCATGGCTTTAGAAGCTTCTGAAGCTTCTGGCTAATTGACATCATTTGAGTCAATTGGAGGTGTACCTGTGGATGTATTTCAAGGCCTACCTTCAAACTCAGTGACTCTTTGCTTGACATCATGACAAAATCAAAAGAAATCTGCCAAGACCTCAGAAAAAAAATTGTAGACCTCCACAAGTCTGGTTCATCCTTGAGCAATTTCAAAACGCCTGAAGGTACCACGTTCATCTGTACAAACAATAGTACGCAAGTATAAACACCATGGGACCACGCAGCCGTCATATCGCTCAGGAAGGAGATGCGTTCTGTCTCCTAGAGATGAATGTACTTTGGTGCGAAAAGTGCAAATCAATCACAGAACAGCAGCAAAGGACCTTGTGAAGATGCTGGAGGAAACAGGTACAAAGGTATCTATATCCACAGTAAAACGAGTCCTATATTGACATAACCTGTAAGGCCACTCAGCAAGGAAGAAGCCACTGCTCCAAAACCGCCATAGAAAAAGCCAGACTACGGTTTGCAACTGCACATGGGGACAAAGAGCATACTTTTTGGAGAAATGTCCTCTGGTCTGATGAAACAAAAATAGAACAGTTTTGTCATAATGTCCATTGTTATGTTTGGAGTAAAAAGGGGGAGGCTTGCAAGCCAAAGAACACCATCCCAACTGTGAAGCACGGGGGTGGCAGCATCATGTTGTGGGGGTGCTTTGCTGCAGGAGGGACTGGTGCCTTTCACAAAATAGATGGCATCACGAAGAAGGAAAATGATGTGGATATATTGAAGCAACATCTCAAGACATCAGTCAGGAAGTTAAAGCTTGGTCGCAAATTGGTCTTCCAAATAGACAAGCAAACTTCCAAAATTGTAGTAAAATGGCTTAAGGATAACAAAGTCAAGGTATTGGAGTGGCCATCACAAAGCCCTGACCTCAATCCCATAGAAAATTTGTGGGCAGAACTGAAAAAGTGTGTGCGTGCAAGGAGGCCTACAAACCTGATTCAGTTACACCAGCTCTGTCAGGAGGAATGGTCCAAAATTCACCCAGCTTATTGTGGGAAGCTTGTGGAATGCTACCCAAAACGTTTGACCCGAGGTAAACAATTTAAAGGCAATGCTACCAAATACTAATTGAGTGTATGTAAACTTCTGACCCACTGGGAATGTGATGAAAGAAATAAAAGCTGAAATAAATAATTCTCTCTACTATCATTCTGACATTTCACATTCTTAAAATAAAGTAGTGATCCTAACTGACCTAAGACAGTGAATTTTTACTAGAATTAAATGTCAGGAGTTGTGAAAAACTGAGTTGAAATGTATTTGGCTAAGGTGTATGTAAACTGTAGACTCCATGCTGCACCATCAGGCAGGCAGCCCAGCTGCTCTAGAGCTGGTAGACTACTGAGCCCTGAAGACAGAGGATATGAACCGAGGCTTCAATTCCTCCAATTTAGGAGATAGCTGGGGGTGAAAACGTAAGCCCTCGCTCAGCAGAAAGACTTGAAGAGAATGTGAGGATGAGGAGATTTGTAAGGTTGGTGACTTTTAAAATGCTGCTGGCTGCGGGGATCACTGGATGAGTGATAGGAGTGAGATGATCCACATATTGTCCTCTTCTAATCACAGAACATATGAAATGCATGAAATTCATAAAATGGATACATCTCTGAAAAAATTGCTTATTTCATTACTCACATTTTCAGGAAGTGAAATAAGCAAAGAGTGAATTATATTATGGGACGTGGGAAAGTAAATAATGTAAGTTGAGGGTGTGACTAGACCAGCCAATCAGCATTTCATTTTAAAACTAGCATTGTTTCTCAGAGTGCATGTGATTTCTCCCACAGAACATTGGCTTACTGTATACTCAATTACACTTGTGTACTTCTTCGGAACACTGAATAGATGTTATGGTACATTCTGAGAAGAGATCCCTTTTCACATATGACACCTTGGTCAAATTGTGCCAAGGTGGAGCATCAAGCAATATCTTATATTAGCTGAGAAAGGTCCAGCTGCATACTTAAGAAGCATCTCATTAGAAGGAGCCATGGAGCCAAGGATGTGTTTCACCACCAGACTGCACAATATGTATCTTCAACACAGCTCTGAAACTGCCTTAAGTCTCGGTCTAAATATATCACCATGCTGTGAATGGAACATACCACAACCACTGGTAGGAGGGGGGTCAGAATGCTTGATGCTGAACGTTTTAACTAATGGAATAGCCAGAGGAATGAGTGGAATTTGATTTCCACCTCTTCCACATCACACCTTATTCCCAGCAGGGTGTTTTCTGATGATGGAGGAAAAAGCAATACTTTAACCAGCAAATTACATTCTGTTCCATTTTTCATATGTCAGAGGGAAATGCCATGAACTGCGGTAAATAGTTCAGTACAGATTTGAGCCACAAATATTGACAGAAATTCTCATTAAAAGTTTTCTTTATGTTTTCTAACTTTTCTAAAAAGAATACTACATTAATAAAAACCCACATTGTGTCTAGCATACAGAAACATAAAGGCCTATGCTACCCTGGACTCAACAGAAGACCAGGCTGTAATTGCAGCAGACCTAAATCTCCCTATGCCCATCATATGATGGCAGTCAAGCTCCCTGTGCAGCTCAATCAGTGACAGGTACTTAACAGCTGTCTGTCTCTGTTAGGCTCAAACTACAGTACTAGACATTGTTGTGTCAGATGGAAAAAATCTATATATTGTTGTCTGCCATTTTATCCATTAGACGTGAAGTCCTCATATCCATTGATGTTCACATAAACATGTGCACGCACGCACGCACGCACGCACACACGCACGCACACACACACACTCCCACACACTCCCACACACAGTGGAGGACAGCCACTTTGGAGACTGCAGACTTCACTATACTGTGTTCGTCATTACTGCCCAAGTGCCCTAACTACACACTCTCTCCCTCTGATACCTCCACACAAACAACCCTGTATCTCTCTGATCTCTATTTCATATTTTTCTGTGAATATAGTGCATGTCAAACAGAGCTTCATTACCATATAGCCAAATGCCCAGGTGGAATCTGCACCATATAGCCAAACGCCCTAAATGAATCTGCACCACTCTCTGGTTAACTGAACACACATCATACACAGTCCAAAAACACCAAATACTTTTACCAGCACACACACATATTGTTCTCTCTAAAAGCTGTCTCACCAAGCCATGAATGCATTGTGCTCCTAGTAGTTATTGAAAAACACATTTTTTGATGTGAGGATAAAATCCAAACTCATTTTATGTGATGTAAGTTGAATGTGAATCTGTTATTTCACACACTGGATGCATGACCTACTTATGCCATACACGGAAGCACACACACCCGACTGAAACTACAGTGTGGCATGGTTTCCCCGTAGTACCCGAGAGAGGGCTGTGAGAGAGCTCTCCTGGGGCACATTCACACTGGGCTGCCATAGGCAGACTCTTCTCAGCCATGAAACACTCCTCATCTGTGTACTACCCACTCTCCTCAACACCAACCAACTTACAAATGTTTCCTGAGTAAAATTTCAAAAACCTGCAAAAAATGCTGCAACATGTCATGATAAATGTTTTCCCGTTCGCTTTCAGTGGGATAGCATCTCCTCAAAACCCAGTTTTAGAGCAGCCATTTTCAATAAGTGAATCCTCAAATTAGGTCTGAAATGCCTTGGTTATTGCTCTAAATCAAAGGGTCTATTTTTAAGTGTTGATTGGAGCAGAGGCAAGTTGAGAGCCACGTTGGTGTGAATGTTATGGAAATTGACTGTTCACATACACCTGAGCACTGGGCCTTAGCAGCAGGAAGGTGTGTGAGTGAGCATGTGCACATGTACAAGTCTGTGTGGAAGAGACTGTAATATGCTTTTCTCTCCCCTCTCTTCTCCCCCACTACTTCGCTCTCCTCTCCATTTCTGAACGGTGGACTCCATTACCCGTTCTTCCATTTCATGCAACGGTCATTTACCCAAATGTCTCCCATGCTGAGGGAATGACAGGGGTAAAATGACAGGCAATAAGTGATGATTGGGAAAGTAAATATGAGCATTGCATAGGTTCACAAAAAAAGCAGATTCCATAACTTCAACATGGTGCCCTAATGTATTTACTTTGTATAGCACTGGGAGGAGGAACACAAGGTGAAGGTCAGCAAACATCTGCTTTGGGGCAATTCCCATTGAATACTCCTCATTCCAACACTATGATAATGTTATCCAATGACCGTAGGCTGAGCATAAATAGACATGGTGTGTAGTTGTGACAGATGAGCAGTGTTGGTCAGATCTCCAATGTAGAGCACATCGGGTTACAGTGACGATGCCGTAGCTCTCACCCCTGTGTCCACTCTGTGATAGCGTTCCAGTATAAGGTCAGAGTCTGTTATCTTAGGTGTGACCAGTGCATTCAAACGGTCTGATGGTCTGATTCAACATTGCTAAGGGACGTGTTAAATTTCAAGCATCACAAAGCTTTTTGGCAGATGCCTTTGAATTCCATATTGCATTGACTGGAAAACAGTAAGCATACATTGGTTTATGTATGTGTGTGTGCACAGTGTGTGTGCATGTGTGCAGTGTGTGCATGTGTACCAAGTGTGTGTGTGTGCATGTGTGCAGTGTGTGTACCGTACCAAGAGAGAGAGTGTGTGTGTGTGTGTCTGTGTGTGTGTGTGTGTGTGCACCCCTCAACAACTTAGATTGTCTTTCTCCACCCCTCTATTCAGCCCCATGACAGTCACAGGCCCCTGCTCTACCTGTCCAGGGGGACTGTAGCTCAAACAGAACTATGTTGTTGCCATGCTGTCTGCTGTCACAATCACAGAGCCATATGACAGTTCTGCCTGCTACCTCACCACCCTTGGTTTGTCATTTTGGAAAGTTTCTTGTTCTGAAAAGTTTTGAAAGTCTTTTGAAAAAGATTGGTTACGAGCTAGCTAGCTTTTGAGTTTGGATCCTGCGACGCGGTTGGCATCAGTTGCTGGGACCGCTACTATCTGTCCAGTGATCCTGCCGATCTACCCTAGCTGCTAGCTAGCTGCCTATCAAGCTAGCAGGGTTTTCTTGAGGGCTTGAACGCAGCCCGCGACACAGTGAGCCATTGTGGCTGGGACCACGGATTGTCCCGGGCTTGTGGCTGTCTAGATCCCTGCTGTTTGTTGTTGTTGTTTTCAATCTTCTCTGCAACCTGCCCTGTCTGGAACAGTAAGGAGTAACAGTGTAACCTATGTTGCTACCATGACAAAGACCAAAGCCAGCAGTAGTACAGTTTGAGGACAGTGGTGTCTGTCTATCACAGGTGAAGGATTTTTCAATCGAACAAAAATAGTTCCCATGAGCAGTTGTTAAAACAACAAGAAAATTGCTTCAGGTATTTTGACCAAATACTGATGGAGTCAACTAATAAAAGAATGGATGACCAGACCAGAGAGATCCAGGACCTGAAGAACAGTTTGCAGTTCTCCCAGGGTCAGCACGATGAGTTTTAACAGGAGAACGGCAAGATGACAGCAATCTGTAAGTCATTGAGAGAGGACATCAGTTCTGAATGTGAATCCATGATAACAATGACAGATAAATTAGACTATCTCGAGGGTCAATCAAGGCGGAACAACATGGTTGTGGGCGGAATTTCAGAATCACCACATGAGACCTGGACAGAGTCTGAGGACAAAGTGAGGGAAATGATCTCGGAGAAACTGAAGATGGACCACAGGAAGATTCAGGTGGAGCGCACCCACAGGACTGGAAAACCCACCACCGGCCCAGGTGACAGGCCCAGGCCGATAGTGGTCAAGTTCCTGAGGTTCAAGGACAAGGTAGCTGTTCTGGAAAGAGCCAAGAACTTGAGAGGAATGTATATCTTCCTCAACGAGGTCTATCCTGAAGCTGTGCGCCAGAAGAGGATTTAATTTATCCCAACCATGAAAGCAGTCAGAACGTGTGGGGACATTGCTTACATCCGTTATGACAGGCTCATTGTCCACCGTCCCTTCCAAAAGTCTGGAAGGGAAGAGCTAGCCAAGCCAATGGGTTCATAGCTTCAACCCCGCAGTGCACAGACACACACTTACACACCAACTGATTCATGGACTGCTGAATGTATATTTTTTTCTCTTGCTTTGTTTGCTCTTTTCCATATTATGCCTATCTCTGATAAGCTACCCAGGAAAGGGCTGAAAATAGCCCATATTAATATACTGTATGTAGCCTTAGAAATAAGGTTCATGAAATCAATAACTTGCTAACATCAGATAACATTCACGTTAGCCATTTTTGAGACTCACTTAGATATTTAGTTTGATGATACAACAGTAGCGATACAAGGATTTAACATATATAGAAGAGACAGGAACGCTTATTGGGGATGTGTTGCTGTAGAAATTCAGAGCCATATCTCTGTAATGCTTAGAGAAGATCTTATGTCAAGTGTTATTGAAGTGTTGTGGTTGCAGGTTCACTTGGCACATATAAAGCCTTTTCTTCTGGGGTGTTGCTGTAGGCCACCAAGTGCCAATAGTCAGTATCTTTTTTCCATCTACGTAACATTGCAAAAATCAGAAACTTTCTGTCCAAAAATGAGGCAGAAAATTGTATCCATACTTTTGTTACTTCTAGGTTGGACTACTGCAATGCTCTACTTTTCGGCTACCCGGATAAAGCACTAAATAAACTTCAGTTAGTGCTAAATACGGCTGCTAGAATCCTGACTAGAACCAAAAAATGTGATCATATTACTCCAGTGCTAGCCTCCCTATACTGGCTTCCTGTTAAGGCAAGGGCTGATTTCAAGGTTTTCCTGCTAACCTACAAAGCATTACATGGGCTTGCTCCTACCTATCTTTCCGATTTGGTCCTGCCGTACATACCTACACGTACACTATGGTCACAAGACGCAGGCCTCCTAATTGTCCCTAGAATTTCTATGCAAACAGCTGGAGGCAGGGCTTTCTCCTATAGAGCTCCGTTTTTATGGAATCGTCTGCCTATCCGTGTGAGAGACGTAGACTCGGTCTCAACTTTTAAGTCTTTACTGAAGACTCATCTCTTCAGTAGGTCCTATTATTGAGTGTAGTCTGGCCCAGGAGTGTGAAGGTGAAAGGAAAGGCTCTGGAGCAACAAACCGCCCTTGCTGTTTCTGCCTGGCCGGTTCCCCTCTCTCCACTGGGATTCTCTGACTCTAACCCTATTACAGGGGCTGAGTCACTGGCTTACTGGTGTTCTTCCATGCCGTCCCTAGGAGGGGTGCGTCACTTCAGTAGGTTGAGTCACTGACGTGGTCTTCCTGTCTGGGTTGGCGCCCCCCCCCCTTGGGTTGTGCCATGGCGGAGATCTTTGTGGGCTATACTCGGCCTTGTCTCAGGATGGTAAGTTGGTGGTTGAAGATATCCCTCTAGTGGTGTGGGGGCTGTGCTTTGGCAAAGTGGGTGGGTTATATCCTGCCTGTTTGGCCCTGTCCGGGGGTATCATCGGATGGGGCCACAGTGTCTCCTGACCCTCCTGTCTCAGCCTCCAGTATTTATGCTGCAGTAGTTTATGTGTCGGGGGGCTAGGGTCAGTCTGTTATATCTGGAGTATTTCTCCTGACTTATCCGGTGTCCTGTGTGAATTTAAGTATGCTCTCTCTAATTCTCTCTTTCTTTCTTTCTCTCTCTCGGAGGACCTGAGCCCTAGGACCATGCCTCAGGACTACCTGGCATGATGACTCCTTGCTGTCCCCAATCCACCTGGCCGTGCTGCTGCTCCAGTTTCAGCTGTTCTGCCTGCGGCTATGGAACCCTAACCTGTTCACCGGACGTGCTACCTGTCCCAGACCTGCTGTTTTCAACTCTCTAGAGACAGCAGGAGCGGTAGAGATACTCTCAATGATCGGCTATGAAAAGCCAACTGACATTTACTCTTGAGATGCTGACTTGTTGCACCCTCGACAACTACTGCGATTATTATTATTTGACCATGCTGGTCATTTATGAACATTTGAACATCTTGGCCATGTTCTATTATAATCTCCACCCGGCACAGCCAGAAGAGGACTGGCCACCCCTCATAGCCTGGTTCCTCTCTAGGTTTCTTCCTAGGTTTTGGCCTTTCTAGGGAGTTTTTCCTAGCCACAGTGCTTCAACACCTGCATTACTTGCTGTTTGGGGTTTTAGGCTGGGTTTGTGTACAGCACTTTGAGATATCAGCTGATGTAAGGGCTATATAAATACATTTGATTTGATTTGATCTAAATAATATGTGTGAAATGCTTGATAGTGTATGTGATGTAAATATAGAGGTCAACTTTCTTGGGGACCTGTAAATTGACTGGTTTTCATCAAGCTTTCTGCTCAAGAGGAAGCTTCTCACTGTGACCAGTGCCTGTAATCTGGTTCAGGTTATTAATCAACCTACCAGAGTGTTTACAAACACTACAGGAACAAGATCATCCACATGTATTGATCACATTTTTACTAATACTGTAGAACTTTGTTCTAAAGCTGTATCCGTACATATTGAATGCAGTGATCACAATATAGTGGCTATATTCAGGAAAGCCAAAAAGTTCCAGAAGCTAGGCCTAAAATAGTGTATAAGAGATCATACAACATATTTTGCTGTGATTCTTATGTGAATGTTACAAATATTTGTTGGTCTGATGTGATTAATAAGGAGCATTCAGACGCTGCACTAGATACATTTTTGAAATTGCTTCTTCCAATTATTTATAAACATGCACCTGTTAAGAAATTGACTGTTAGAATTGTTAAGGCTCCATGGATTGATGAGGAATTGAAAAACTGTATGGTTGAAAGATATGGGGAAAAAGAAGTGGCTAATAATTCTGGCTGCACATCTGACAGGCTGACTTATTGCAAATTGAGAAATTATAGACTAAACTCACCAAAAATAATGATGCCAAGATCAATGATATAAAGAATGATGGAAAACAACTTTGGAGTGCTTTAAATTATGGGCAGAAAGACAAACTCTTTCATCGAATCAGATGGCTTATTCATCACAAAACCATTTGATGTTGCCAATTATTTTAATGATTACTTCATTGGCAAAGTGGGAAAATTTAGGCAGTGAGCCATCACTCATGCATAAAAAACTAATAATGAAAGAAAGCATTGGAAGTTTTAATTTTGTAAAGTTAGTGTGCAAGAGGTGTAAAAATTATTGATATCGATCAACAATGACAAACCTCCTGGCATTGACAACTTAGATAGAAAGCTACTGAGCTGACTCCATAGCCACTCCTATCTGTCATATCTTGAATCTGAGCCTGGAGGAAAGTCTTTGTCCTCAAGCATGGAGGGAAGACAAAGTATTTTCGCTACGCAAGAGTGGTAAAGCAGCCTTTACTGGTTCAGACCTATCAGCATGCTGCCAACGCTTAGCAAACTGTTGGACAAAAATGTGTTTGACCAAATAAAAAGCTATTTCTCTGTAAACAAATTAATAACAGACTTTCAGCATGCTTAAGGAGAGGGGCACTTTACATGCACTACACTGACACAAATGACTGATGATTGGTTGAAAGAAATTGATAATAAGACAATTGTGGGCGCTGTACAGTTTTCAGTGCAGCCTATGATATTATTTACCATAACCTGTTGTTGAGAAAACGTATGTGTTATGGCTTTCCATCCTCTGCCCTATCATGATTCAGAGCTATCTATCTAAAATAACTCAGAGGGTTTTCTTTAATGGAAGTTGTTTTATGCACGTGATGCCAGAATGCACTCACTGTTCCAAAATGTGATTGTTACACAACAGGACAGTTAACACGCGCTTCCTGCTAATTATCTATAGGCTATGTTTCAACTTGTCAATTTCAAATGATTTTCTAATAAGTTGTATTTTCTAACAACAGTTTTAATTGAGGTGTGTTCCGCCTCCTCATTAATTCACATAGAAGTAGCCCATTTCAGTGTTGCAGACAATTTATGTTTGAGGCTTTACTGAGCCAGACAAACTTCTCTCTTCAAGGAGAGCCCAAGCACTTCACCAATGTTTCCAGCAGATCAAGTATGCAGACATTTGCGCAGTCTTGCACAAATTGGAACATTTTCTGGCTGGTGCTCACATTGCCCTCCTTGTTGTTTTCCTTACAAATAATAACTTTGGACATGTGTGCGTTCCTATCAAAGTAAGTGCCTTATTTTCTGTATATCGTGTTATTGTTTCTACTGTAGCATACAGTATGTATGTATGTATGTATGTATGTACGTATGTTTTGTATGTATGGAGCATAATGTATTTACAGTTTTATTCACATTTTCAAGTACTGGTGACAAATAATGCATTCCGATTATTACATAGTTTGTAATGGACACCTATGATGAGTGTAAAATACTTTTTGGAAGGTTCTACTGATTATAATGAGCTAATGCTAAGCTATTTGCCAGCTATGTGTGGCACCATGTTTGTTGACATTATACAATGCATTCTGGGTGTCATGTAAATGTCTGTCAGACCAAAGATGTTATAATGAGGAGATGGGTAAACTTCCGTAAGTGAATGAAGGGAAGTGAATGATCATAGACAACACACCCCCTTGAACATGCATACTGCAAACAGACCAAACTCATCTTGTCTCCTCTTAATATCTTTGGTTGACGTGAAAAACAAACATGGTGCCGCGCACAAACTACCCATCGTCTGATTACTTTCGATTTCTAGAAAGTGTTTTACTCAATTATTTTGATCAATGGTGAGCTCACCCGTGATGTGATTAATTATAAATAGTAATTGCTATTAGCTAATTCATATTGTGGTTTCTGACAGCCAAGAGTTATCTAAATATGACCGCTTGTGTTACGTCAATATTTCCTCAGTTAGTGCTAGGTAGGACTAATGTACCCTACATTTTCCGGTTTGGATGATTGTGTATGCTGTCGCTACTTCTGTGAATGTCTGAACATTGCATCCAAAAATAAACTGGTCACATTCAGGACATAACACTTTGTAAGGACTGTGTTTGTGCAAAATGTTTCTGTGAAAAAACAGTGGCTAGCTCAAATGCTGACTGTTGCCTCAATCGAAACTGGACGTTCTAAATAAGCGTTCTAATCACACCGGTTTAAGCATACGATGCAGGGACCACTGTAGAATGATCACACCCATTTGTTGGTACAGTATATGTGAAAAGGTTAATGTCAAAGTGTGGTGTACCGCAGGACAGCTCTCTGAACCCTCTACTCTTTTCTATTTTGACCAATGACCTGCCACTGTCATTAAACAAAGCATGTGTGTCCATGTATGCTGATGATTCAATGATATACTCATCAGCAATCACAGCTAATGAAGTCACTGAAATCCTTAACAAAGAATTTAAGTCTGTTTTGGAATGAGTGACCAGTAATAAACTGGTCCTGAACATCTCTAAAACTAAGAGCATTGTATTTGGTACAAATCATTCCCTAAGTTCTAGACCTCAGATGAATCTGGTAATGAATGGTGTGGCTGTTGAACAAGTTGAGGAGACTAAATTACTTGGTGTTACCTTAGATTGTAAACTGACATGGTCAAAACATATAGATGCAATAGCTGTGAAGATGGGGAGAGGTCTGTCTGTAATAAAGAAATGCTCTGCTTTTTTGACACCCCACTCAAAAATACAAGTCCTGCAGGCTCTAGTTTTGTCTTATCTTGAATATTGTCCAGTCGTGTGGTTGAGTGCCGCAAGGAGAGAACTAGTTAAGATGCAGCTAGCCTAGAACAGAGCGGCACGTCTTGCTCTTCATTGTAATCAGAGGGCTAATATAAATACTATGCATGCAAATCTCTCTTGGTTAATAGTTGAGGAGATACTGACTGATACTTCTTTTTATAAGAAACAATGTGTTTAAAATTCCAAATTGTTTGCATAGTCAACCTACACACAGCTCTGACACACACACTTACCTATGGAACGCCGTTTGGTTCTTTGCATGTCAAAAAAGATACACGTCAAATAACACTATTTGACACGTTAACTAAGCTTTTAATTTGACAGGTCAAATAACTCAGTTCTATTATAGAATGTTCTGAATTTGCACGTGCAAGCCAAGCGCCACCACTACTATCAGTAGCACTGTCAAAGCTGTATAAAAAAAGTATGCAAACAAGCAAACACCGGCCATGAACGATGTGTTTACAATACCGCGTTGGTAATAAGGCATTATTTGTTTGACCGCAACTTCTGGAGTAGCTAGCTTTAGCTTGGTACCTAGCTAGCACCAATACAACCACCCTGAAAACAATGACCAGTAGAAACTGCAGTCATTTTCATTATTTTTAGCAATGATTTTGGAATCCTTGTGATTAAGTATTAGCTAGGTAGCCACTTGTTGTTCACCTATTGAAATTGAACTTCAGTTCATGAAAATAAATAGCTAGCCAACTACTTAACCCCGTTGCCCAAAAATAACGTTATAAGCAGACAGCTAGCTTCATCTGGCTAGTGAGGCTCGGCTGGACCGGGTTATGTGTTGCGAAGCTAGCCACAATAAGGATTAGGCACAATAGTGGAATTTGCAGTTTGCCTTCAAAATAAAAATACCTCTTTGAAAGTGACACAGAAGGTTACAATTGGTGGAATCATGCCATACTTAGACTAGATAATGTTAAACAAGTTTGGAATGTGAAGCAATGAAATGGGTTATCAGTCTACTCGGTGACACCCACAGAACACAACTGTGAAGAGTTTACGCAAATATTAGCATTCTAGCTCTTATCGCGGGACTGTGACTGTGTGAAATCACCTCCCCAGTCAGCCTATTGTGTGTATTGACATTCATATTTCACTGTACAGCTTTACCTAAGGATTGGGGATCAATGAAATGGGGTATCAGTCTACTCAATACCCAAGATATGTTTTCCCAATGCCCTCCTCAGAGTTATCAGACTCCAAAATATCCACGCAGTATTGTTTTTCCTCAGGAATAGTGTTCAATACACATAGGTTGACAATAAATGTGGCTCAATTCACAGTTGTTTCAGAGTCCAGAAATACGAGCTACGATGCTAATGTTCTCTGGGTGTCACTGAGTAGACTGATACCCCATGTCATTGATCCACAATCCATAGGTACAGTGAAATAAGTATGCCCCCAATGCAATTCTAAAGTAAAATACATCCAGTGTGATTTCAACACATTTTTGTCAAATTAACAAATTATTGTCTTTTGTTGGTTTTATATAACAACATTTCAACCTCGTGTAGCATCATCTATTAAATTATGGCATAATTCTCTATATTTGTATTAACTTACACACAGCACTGACACACACACTTACCCCACCAGACATGCCACCAGTACCCAGGTCCAGAACAAATTCAAGGAAATGTACAGTATTATACAGAGACATGAGTGCATGGAACACCCTTCCATCTTATATAGCGCAAGTGAACAGCAAACCTGGTTTCAAAAAACAAATGAAGCAGCACCTCACGGCACAACGCCTCTCCCCCATGTGACCTGCATGTTAATGTTTAGAAATGTGTGTAAATTGTAAAGTATTTTGTCTGTAATTTATTTTTCGTTATGTGTTGAACCCCAGTAAGACTAGCTGTCGCTAATGGGGATCCTAATAAATCAAAAATCTAAATCTAACTCCTGGTGGCTTTGATGGTTTCCATCTCTAAGTGTCGATGCCTCTCTCCTCCAGGTTGTCTACCAAGACTAATCCTGGGGATCTGGAAAGACTTTAGACATCGGGGACGTGTGGATTGAAATGCCTTTGCCTCAGGCTATAGACACAAAATCACATCAGAATTGTCACAGGAGCCTCTGCGATAGACTCCAGTTTTGTTAAGCTCCTCAGAGTACTTTCATTGAGATGTTAGCTGAAAACCTGGATCCCTTGCAGTGAAAGTAAGGGTGCATTCAGAGAACAAGCTTAATTTCATATCAGAATCAGTTTGCGTCATTTGAGAAAAAGCGTGAACATCGTAGGCTAGTGCTGAACAAACAAAACGAAATTGTGCCAGTTACCAGTTTCTGATTACTTATGAAACATAAATGAACGAAGACTGTAGTTTCTCCCAACCCTGATGTTTCTAATCAGAGACAATTCTGAGTAGCTAACCTTAAAGTAGGTCAGGTTTGTGAAGAAAGACTGAAACGTTGACCTTATGAAGCCATGCTGTGAGCAACACAAGCATATTGATCGTCAACTTCCCTCTATGTCACTTCACATTGAATCGCCAGAGGTTTGGATGGAAAAGCCAAGCATGAGTGTGTGGGAATGACTCAACAATCTCCTGGGACAGCAGGAGCCTGACAAGATAAGCGCTTTCTTCACTAACACAGGTTCGGAGCTCTCAAATCATAAAGGGCCCTTCCGGCTTATTCTGAGCACTCCTTGGGGACTAAGCCATTATTGGCTGAGGTACAGGGAAGCCCCCACACAGCCTTAAGGTGTTTTTCCCCTTAACCTGGCTCATTTCATCATGACAGATTGTGGCAATTAAAACGGTATCTAACATTTACAAGGGAGTAGCGATCTCCCTCTGCTGCCTGTAGGCAGCTGTACTGTGCTTTGGTAGAACTGCATTGGCTGTGGTTGATGGGGAATGTCTTTTAATAAGTCCAGCTGACTAAATTTGACCTTTGACCACCATGACCACAGCAAAGCATCCTTAATGACATCATCTAGCACCTTGAAGTGCTCCGCGCTGGAGATCTGATCAGAGCTGCTCATCTGTTGCAACCAGAGCCATGTATTTAGACATTTAGACACGTATTTAGACATGGCTCTGGTTGCAACTACATTCAATGTCTATTCATGCCTTAATTAGATCTGATCAGTTACATCATAGGCTTCTTCTGAGAGACAGAGGGGCTCATAAAGGGGGGTGGGGAATTGATGAGTGGGTTCTTGAAGAGAACACCTTGGCTCGTTCCCTCACTGCTAATCGTTCAAAGCACAACACAAGGCCTCCATTCCCTGTCCGTCCGCAGCACAGAGCAGAGCAGGATATTAAAGCTCTTAAACACTGACGTTCGCCTCTCACACCACTGATGAGGATCTAGCGGCAGGCATGGAGATAGAAATGCAGAGAGGGGCAGATAGTGTGTGAGCGAAAGAGACCGAGTGAGCAAGGCCAAGGGAGAGTGAGTGAGAGCGAGACAGAAAGAGAAAGAGGCAAAGCGAGCCCAGTGACAGAGAGTGAGTGAGCGAGACAGAAAGAGAAAGAGGCAAAGCGAGAACCCTGCTGTTCTGACCCCTGCTCCATTGCAACAGATAGATCTCTATTTTAAAACAACGCTGCTGGATGTCTAGTTAGGAAGCGGGCAGCAGCAACATCTCAATGACCCTGCTGAATATTCTTACTGACTGATTAGTAAAGTAAGTAGCCTTGTGCGAGCTGGAACGGCTCATAGGGCAGGAGCCCAACTCCTGTTTCTGTAGCGTGAGGCAACTTGATAGATAAGTACTCTCCCTGGACAGGACACTAGTCTATCAAAGGGCCTAACCCCCTAATCTATTTCCTTAATGATGAGTGCCAAGCAGAGACGCATCAGGTCCCATTTTTTGTCTTTGGTATGACTCAGCCAGGGATCAAACTCACAACCTTCCAATCTCAGGACGAACACTCTAACCACAAGGCCACTGAGCTGGTACTGACTGATTAATGGATTATAACTTCATAGGAGTCGTCTTTCTGACATGTTCCTATGGCTATCTAGTTGTAATCTGTGACTAGGCTGAGCAGCTGTAATGTGGATCTGTTGCAGGGCTTACTGGATAAGGGAGAGGAGTGATCATGTTAAAACCATTTCTACATTCTCTGGTTCCCTTCATAAGGAAAGCATCCACATCCTCACTGTACTAACACTGTCTCCAGGAGACTAACAGCAGAAAGGGCAGGCCACCAAGCCCAGGGTTAGTACTGCGTTAGGCACATCACCGGCCCCCAGCCCCAGATCTCTCTGATGAGGGGCTTAAAGGAGAGCCAGTTCCCCGGAGACACTGTTTAGGTTCTACTAGCTGTAGCTAGACGGGAGAAGAAGCCAAGCCACTACTTACTTATTCATCCACTCCACTAGACTGTATAAACAGCGGGAGCCACCACGCTGTACTCTACTCTTGGCTGGCCATGTTATCAGCACTGCATCTAATTAGTGTTAAAATGGAGTTTAATTATAGATGGGCCTGAATTATACACACCATTACTCTGATTGACCGCCAAATGGGGCCCTCTCTCCGGTGTGTGGACCGCCACATGTACCGCCACTGTCAGTGGTCAAACAATGGCATGAACATAAGATCAGATATGCTCGGCAGAGATCCAAGAACTCTCTCTCTCCAAGTTGTGGCATTTGTTTATACGTGTTTACATTTTCCTGTGCTCCTTGGATTGATTCCAAGGAAGCTTGTGTTTGAACACAGTGTGAGCATCTTGGAGCTGAGTCTGATGCAGTTACCCTGAGCCAGGGGCCGTCTTCCGTACCAGTGTCATGTGGCACATTAACATCCTGCCGGTACTAGCAGCCTGCCAGGCAGGCCCTGCAAAGTGAAACCTGGGCATGCCAGCCAGTTGACTGATGTGCTGTTGTTTCAGCCATGCTGTCTCTCTCTGGCACTCCTCACATACTGCTCCACTGTCACTCTGCTCGGCTCCTACAGATAGCTATCTCACCAAACTGACAGAGACAGGGTATGCTAAGCAGTGGGGCTTTCTATAAGCCTCCATGGGGGGATGGAGGGGGGAAGTAAACAATTGTTATGCTTCATCACATGGGAGCAGCAGAGAGACAGAGTGATAGTGAAGAAGTAAAAGAGGGAGGAGAGAGAGCGAGAGAGTGAGGAAAGAGCGAGAGAGAGAATAGATGTCGCTAAGGACACACAGAGTGAGTGAGTGACAAAAGCTTATTGAATTTATTTGTCTTGCTCAGCGGCTGAGATGAATCTAATTTATTGTGGCTGACAGCTAGGGACGAGCACATCAAAGGCGAGTCCCACACAGACAAATGTATTTTCCTTTTATAAAGAATGAGAGGCAGGTTACCCTCAGGAAACCAAACAGTGATAGCATGTCTCTCCCGGGGAACAGGGCAAACGGACGACCTACACAAAGACATCCCATTATCCTGGGAGGATGCACTAAAAGCAGGCCTCCCACTGACAAACCATTAGTGGGGTGGGATTAGGAAGTGGGATGCGGGACAGATAAATCACCCTGGGATCTCATTTTACAAAGGGCAGTACACCTTGATCTGTTGATAGCAGAGAAATCAATCACATCAATACCAGGAAATTATATAGTTGAATCATGTGTAGATAAAATTGAATGGTGATTGGTTGCTCCAGCTGGTCGTACGCCCGATCATAATTATTTGTGTGATGTAGACTGCACTCTACAATTCATACAAATGTAGCTGTTAAGGTGACATTATTGCAGTTGAAAAAGGCTGTCTACTTCATCTGAGTAAAAGGTCTGCGTAGACTGAGGCTGTCTGCTTCATCTGAGCAAAAGGTCTGCGTAGACCGAGGCTGTCTGCTTCATCTGAGCAAAAGGTCTGCGTAGACTGAGGCTGTCTGCTTCATCTGAGCAAAAGGTCTGCGTAGACCGAGGCTGTCTGCTTCATCTGAGCAAAAGGTCTGCATAGACCGAGGCTGTCTGCTTCATCTGAGCAAAAGGTCTGCGTAGACCGAGGCTGTCTGCTTCATCTGAGCAAAAGGTCTGCGTAGACCGAGGCTGTCCGCTTCATCTGAGCAAAAGGTCTGTGCACCTCCAGCTATTGCAATTTCATAGGTGGTGAGGAATGAAAGCTCCAGGCAGCATGTGGATGTTACATCCGTGCAAGCAAGCAAGCAAGCAGCTGTGTACTTCCTAGTTTGGCATTTTCTAAAGGCCTTAAGTCACATCTAACCTAACAATAACACCTGTTGCTCCACCCAAACTACAGTACCTCTCAGGCCACATGACAGGATCAAAAAAGATCTGTGGTACAGTTTCATTTCGCTCCTCCTCAGTGGTGGTAAATATCACAGCTGCATACACTGTGGATAAAAAGCTAATTATGGTGGACTGACTGGTATGAAAGGCCTTTTCCATTTGGGGTTTTCTCCAGGACCTCTGCATATGGTGCTAATATGATGACACAGCTGGGAAATATTCTTCAGCCATAGAAACTGAACCACTGCTTTATCTCCGCCAAACATGTAATTTGTCTGGGGCTTCACGGAACAACAAACCCACCATGAGTCACAATAACTCTCTGCAAAGGACCAGATATTAACCCCACTACTCCAAACAATACAAGCTGTGGTCTAAAGCAGAGGGCCTGCAGGCTACTGGTCTCATGGGACGTCAACACTCTTTGAGGGTTTAGTTGTTATGAAGCATACTTACACAGGCTCTCACAGAGGGCTCACCTTGTGTTATTTACAGGGGTGCTCATTGTCCCATGGTGAAATACTATGAAAAACCTACTACCAGGTAGACTTCTCTCACAGGTACTGTAGATGCTTGAAGTGTTCAGAATAAGATGTGTGTGTGTGTGTGTGTGTGTGTGTGTGTGTGTGTGTGTGTGTGTGTGTGTGTGTGTGTGTGTGTGTGTGTGTGTGTGTGTGTGTGTGTGTGTGTGTGTGTGTGTGTACAGGCAGTAGTTGTAAACAAAGATACTGTGTAAACAATGTTATGGTGGGTCGCTTCCCGTGAATTCAATAAATACCTGTGAACCAGGACCTTGGGAAGTTGGTGAATAGTGTTTGTCGAACGCTGGAAAAACACTTGAACAAAATATATATTAGGATCCCCATCTTCCTTGGGTCCAACACAGAACTAAAAAGACATTACAAACAATTACATTGCTAAATGCCAACCATTGGATTAAACACTGTTTGTTTATTTGGGTTTAATACTTTTTTAACACAAGAAGCAGAAGCTGGAGAATATTTAGGGTGTGAAACGTTAGCTAACAGCTGGCTGGCTCCATAATCATAGTTCGTTTTCTGCTCTGCTCCATGGTAGGGGAAGCAGATTGTCCTTGAGGACTCTACATAAATCAACATTTAGCAGCAGAAACCATGTGGCCACTGGGTCTGCCAAGAAAAACATAAACTTAATTAAGTCCTATATTACAAGGTGTGTGTGTGTGCTGGGAGGCCTGTAATGAAACCCTAATGCAGGCTTCAAATTGGTCTAACAAGCGGCTAAAACGAATGCCTGACGGTGCGCTCATACAGCCCTGAGTGAGCCAGCCCCGCAACCAAGCAGGTAAATTGCATAGTTAAGGTATGTTAAGGTATTGCATAGTTAAGGTATCTTCTCTGTGAGAGAGACCAACTCACAGAGAAGCCCAAGCTTCTATAACTGGTCCGGTGTGTGACTCTGGGACCACTGAAGCAGACAGGACTTTGGCCTTCACACTCGCGTAAAGGGCCGATGAAGGGCTTCCCTTCCTTTGATCCCACAAGTCCATCAGATATTTCATCTTCCTTTGAAATTCAATACGAGTCATTGAGTGTAGATGTGGTCTCTGACCGGTCCTTAAATAAACATTCATTCGAATGACTTACATGATACTACATAATAACACTCAAAGTGATGTTTTGCTACTTCATATTCATAAAATAAATACTTGGAAACATACATATAAAAGGAGAGAAAATGTGCATTTATGTATGTTTATATAATGCTTGACATGGAACACAAGGGTACTAACGTCTGTCTAACTGCTGGAGAAAGAAAAAAGACTGGGAGATTTGTCTTACCTTTCCCCCCTACACTGCACAGGCTGTTCTATGCCAATTACCACTGGCATCGTTCAATTCCGCACTGGGTTAATTTGATCCATCTCATATTCATGAATGTTGGCCAACATTGTTTCATTATTGTCACTAAGACTGCATTCATCACAGCCTCCGCTCCTACCTCCACAGTGATTAACATAGCACCTCCCAATAAAATATTCAATTTCAGAATCTGGCAATAACAGGATAATTGCTGTGATCAAGAGAGACAAGATAACGTAATCACAGAAATGAAGGAGAAGCGTGGCGAAAAAAAGACAAAACGGATGGAACTGGGAGAGAGATTTGCCCAAAGCCATAACCCACTGGGCACCAACTGGGTGAATCAACGTTGTTTCAATGTAATTTGTCAAGGTATTGTGACGTGGAATCTACAACGGAAAATACATTGGATTTGAAAAAAGCCATCAAACTTGTTTTGAGGGTAACATTTCAACCACAGGATTATGTCAGCATGGTAACCAAATTTCAACACAGACAAACCTTGAATGAAATATGTGGAGTTTGTACCTTTAAAACAACGTCAGATCTTCAACATTATATCCACTATCAGAAGAAAAATTACTGTAATATTCCGCGTTGAATCTCGAACGTCAATCTCGTACGGTACATCACATGTACCATGTATCTCAACTGCAATCCAGGTAATTTGGTTCTGCTTTTAGATGAAGCAGTGATAAGTAACACATTAATCTGTTCTATACATAAAATAAATATCTGACATTTGTACTTTGCTGTGCTTTTAAATGGTTTAAAGCACAGTGATAGACATTTGGGTGACAACTAAACCAAAAATCAGACATAGTTTTTCCATCGGAATGTGGCTGTGCTTTTAGATGGGTCAAAGCATAGTGATAACACATTGGAAATTCAACTAACATTTGGATGTCTTTTTGAGTGGGTGAATATACAGGTAACTGACAAAATAAATGAAACACCAACATAAAGTATCTTAACAGGAGTTGGGCCACCACGAGCCAGAACAGCTTCAAGGCACCTTCTACAAGTGTCTGGAATGCTATTGGCGGGATGCAACACCATTCTCCCTGACAAATTCCATCCTTTGGTGTTTTGTTGATGGTGGTGGAAAATGCTGTCTCAGGTGCCGCTCCAGAATCTCCCATAAGTGTTCAACTGGGTTGAGATCTGGTGACTGAGACAGCCAAGGCATATGGTTTACATCATTTTCATGCTCATCAAACTATTCAGTGACCACTCGTGCCCTATGGATGGGGGCATTGTCATCCAATGGGGCCATAGCCATGGTAGCCAAAATAATGGCTTGCACAGCATTTCTATACATGACCCTAAGCATGATGGGATGGTAAATCCTTAATTATCTCTGGAACCACACCTGTGTGGAAGCACCTGCTTTCAATACACTTTGTATCCCTCATTTTCTGCAGTGTTTTCCATTATTTTGGCAGTTACCTGTAGGTTGTAATCTCATTGATCAAGGTCTCAACCAAATATTACCCAATTATCCGTGTTGAAATGACATGGTGTGCCCAGTGGGAAAGTCTCTCTATCTTTTTCTACCTCTGTCTCAAACAGAAAAGTATTACCCCAGAGAGCTAAAACATTGAGCCTCTATCACTGGCTTCATTTCACATTTGCATTTTGCTAGTGAAGTAGATGGCCTTGACCGCTGGACAAAAAATTGTTGATTCAGTGTTGTTTCCACATCATTTCAACAACAAAAAATGATATGGGATGACGTTGTATCAATGTGGTAAAATGATTGGACTTGCAAAAAGTCATAAATGTGAGGGAGTTATTTTCCCGCAAATGTTACCCTAAATCCAATGACATGGTGAAATGTTTTATTGATTTCACTTTGAATTCACATTAGTTGACAACTCAACCAAATGTAAATCAAAACTAGACGTTGAACCAACGTCTGTGCCCAATGGGGGGTTTCCATGGGGATGGCGTGGGGGTTGTTAACGGGGGATAGGAGGATGAGACATGGGTTAATAAAAGGAATAGAGGGATCTTATCTTTGATCTGACACTGTCCCCCTCTTCATCTCAGATGAGGTAGACGAGGGTCACGTCTCCAAAGTCTCCCACAAACGACAGGTGGATTGAAGGTTAATGAAGCGCTTCAGTGTTGGCGTGCCTGGCATGCTAACTGTAGAGGACCCACACGGCTTTAGGTCCACCATCACAATAATCACACTGATCCTGCGAGGTGGCACTTGTCTCATAGCACCTTCCCTCTCACTTCCCCCTAAATGAGGGACAAATTCCACTAATACTTATCCTTATAAGGTGTTAGGCGAAGGAGTTAGGCGATGATAAACAGCGGTGTTAGGTTAATGCCCTGTTATGATGAGGCAGGGGTGAGAGGCGGCTTCATTTTGAGAAATGTCTCCCAGCCTTTATCAAGGTGATTAGATCAGGAGCCAAAGGCATCTCACTGGGGAAGTGGTGTTGACAGATATCGAAATAGCTTCATCACTGCTTTGTGAGACCTGCTGGCTGGGAGGATGATTAATTTTTGTTTTCTATGACAGTGATTCTCAATGTGGTGTCTGCTGGCGATACTGCAGGGGGTCCGCGGCCAGATAAAATCAAATAAAAAAGTATATATATACAGTACCAGTCAAAAGTTTGGATACACCTATTCATTCCAGGGTTTTTCTTTATTTTTCATATTTTCTACATTGTAGAATAATAGTGAAGACATCAAAACTATGAAATAACACATGGAATCATGTAGTAACCAAAAAAGTGTTTTTGAGATTCTTAAAATCAGCCACCCTTGCCTTGATGACAGCTTTGAACACTCTTGGCATTCTCTCACTTTCTTTCCTTCTTAATGCGTTTGAGCCAATCAGTTGTGTTATGACAAGGTAGGGGTGGTATACAGAAGATAGCCCTATTTGGTAAAAGACCAAGTCCATATTATGGCAAGAACAGCTCAAAAAAGCAAAGAGAAATGAAAGTCCATCAATATGTTAAGACATGAAGGTCAATCAATTGAAAGTTTCTTCAAGTGCAGTTGCAAAAACCATCAAGCACTATGATGAAACTGGCTCTCATGAGGACCGCCACAGGAAAAAGCAACCCAGAGTTACCTCTGCTGCAGAGGATAAGTTCATAAGAGTTACCAGCCTCAGAAATTGCAGCCCAAATAAATGCTTCACAGACTTCAACTAACAGACACATCTCAACATCAACTGTTCAGAGGAGACTGCGTGAATCATGCCTTCATGGTCGAATTGCTGTAAAGAAACCACTACTAAAGGACACCAATAAGAAGAAGAGACTTGCTTGGGCCAAGAAACACAAGCAATGGACATTAGACCAGTGGAAATCTGTCCTTTGGTCTGATGAGTCCGAATTTGAGATTTTTGGTTCCAACCGCTGTGTCTTTGTGAAACACAGAGTAGGTGAATGGATGATCTCTGCATGTGTGGTTCCCAACGTGAAGCATGGAGGAGGAGGTGTAATGGTGTAGGGGTGCTTTGCTGGTGACACTGTCAGTGATTTATTTTGAATTCAAGGCACACTTCACAAGCATGGCTACCACAGTATTCTATAGCGATACACCATCCCATCTGGTTTGCTCTTAGTGGGACTCGAAATTGTTTTTCAACACATCTCCAGCTGTGTAAGGGCAACTCATATTAGGAAGGTGTTTTAAATGTTTTGTACACTAAGTCTACATATTATTAACAACAGATAAAACAAATGTTGGCCAATGGATGGGTGGAATAAGTTTAGAGGGTGTAATACAATACAATACAATACAATACAACGTAATATTATATACAATGTATGTTCTTAACCCTGTGCAACATGGGCCTGGGAGGCTCACAGGAAGGCCAAAACTCCATCCCACCAAAACAAGCTGAAATTTCATGCGGTCTTCTGAAATAGCTCGTACGCTAAAGGGGCATTATACTAATTTTCACAATTTAACAGTATTATTCCAACCTCACGGTGTGAAATATACAGTATAATAAACACAGAAAAATAACGTTTTTAACTGCATTGGGCTTTTATTTTATTTAACCAGGTAAGTCAGTTAAGAAGTCAGTTACAATGACGGCCTACCCCGGCCAAACTGAAACGACACTGGGCCAATTGTGCATCCCCCTATGGGACTCCCAATGACGGGCAGTTGTGATACAGCCTGGAATCGAACCAGGGTCTGTAGGGACGCCTTTAGCACGGTGATGCAGCACCTTAGACCGCTGCGCCACTCGGGAGCCCTAAAAACAGAGTATGTTACAGTCCCTGATGTCTCTCTGGAAGGGGATCCTCACATTGAGCTCGTCAACTTTAATGTCCAGGGACTGAACATTAGCGAGTAATATACTTGGAAGCAGTGGATGGTGTGCACACCTCCTGAGTCTGAAAAAAAACTATTTTCCGCCGGCGGCGTCTTAGAACAGCCTCTAGGATAAATTCAATAGCCTTGGAAGGTACGAACAAAGGATCCAATTCAGGAAAGTCGCATTCCTGGTCGAAATGCTGGTGAGTTATTGCCTATCTGAAAGCCAAAATGTAATACCGGCTGTATGTAATAATTCAAAGAACGTTCTGGGCTAATAACATGAGAAATAACATTAAAAAAAAACGAAATACTGCAAAGTTGCTTAGGAGATGGCCATGTCTATCAGTGTCATCACTCCACCAAACTAAAAAAATCTATAATGAAACCCTGATGAAAAGTTCCTCTAAAAACATATTGGAATAAATTGACCTCTGGGGGTTTTAATCTTAAGAATAAATTAAAAACTGATATACAGTATGTGAGGCAAAAACTAGGAGTAACCTTTGGGTGGCCTTCTCTTCTCTCAACTAATTTCCCAGAATCTGCATTGCATATCTGCCACACTCAGAACAAAGTTGTGTCCAATGGCAAATGCTTGCAGCTTGAATGAATGAAGGGCAATGACTTTAGTTATTTTGCAAAACAATGGCCTTCTAAAACAATTCGCTCAGATTGCGTTGGGTTCAAATACAGTACAGTGCAGACAATGAAAGCTGATCAACACCCTCAGTATGCATGACATTTCCTTACTTGACTTTGTCTCTTCCAGGCCAATGGAATCCCTCTTCCCAGCTATTACAACAGGGACTAGGGGAGTCCCTCGGTCCCCCTGCAGCCAGCCATCGCTCCTCGCCTGTGTGTAATGAGATTATGGCCAGCTCCTGGCAAATCTACTCTGGAGGAGATGAGACCAATTAGTCTGTTGTCTGTCCCAAAGAGAAACTGCGGCTGCTGCTCTCAAGTGATTACTTGAGAGAGTACAGCTTACACACCCAATAAGAAAAGTCCCCATATAAAGAGAGTGCTTGTTTATGTGTTAATTAGATGGGAAAGCTTTATACTGTGGTCAAGGTTACAGACACAACTATATGCTATTTTTCCTGAAAGAAAAGGCAGGGTACAGATGTTGTTTACAGAATCTACTTCAAATAATTTGAGATATACAAACATGAGGGTGGATAGCATGAGGGCATTTTTCAGGACTCCACTTTGACAAACCCTATCAAAGATAGGCAGATGTGAATGAGGTCACACTGGAAAAAGTAGGGGTCTATTCAATCAAAATGACCAGTATACAAAACATTAACGCCTGCTCTTCCATGACATGGACTGACCAGGTGAATCCAGGTGAAAGCTACAATCCCCTTATTAATGTCGCTTGTTAAATCCACTTCAAATCAGTGTAGATGAAGGGGAGGAGACAGGTTAAAGAAGGATTTTAAGCCTTGACACAATTGAGACATGGATTGTATGTGTGTGTGCCATTAACCTGTCAAGGTATAGGGGGCAGTATTTTCGATTTCGGATGAAAAGCGTGCCCAGAGTAAACGGCCTAATACTCGGGCCCAGAGTAAAATATCTGCATATTATTATTAGATTTGGATGGAAAACACTCTGAAGTTTCTAAAACTGTTTGAATGGTGTCTGTGAGTATAACAGAACTCATATGGCAGGCAAAACCCTGAGAAAATTCCAAGCAGGAAGTGGCCTGTCTGCGAATTTGTAGTTCTTCTTTTGGTTCTCTATCGAAACTACAGTATCCGTGGGGTTACGTTGCACTTTCTAAGGCTTCCATTGGCTCTCTAAAGCGTTCAGAAAGCGGATTGAGGTCTCTCCTGTCTCTGGGCAAAGTATAGGAGCTCAGTTTGTCAGTGGTCTGCCTGTTGACTAAGAGATTGGAGATGCACATTTCTTGTGGAAGTTGCAGTCCTGGGAGTGCATTCTGACGAAGATCAGCAAAGGTAATACAATTTTTCTAATAGTAATTCTGAGTTTAGTGAACCCCGAACTTGGCGGGTGTCAAAATAGCTAGCCTTGATGGCTGACCTATGTACTCAGAATATTGCAAAATGTGCTTTTGCCGAAAAGCTATTTTAAAATCGGACATAGCGATTGCATAAAGGAGTTCTGTATCTATAATTCTTTAAATAATTGTTATGTATTTTGTCAACGTTTATGATGAGTAATTTTGTAAATTCACCAGAAGTTTTCGGTGGGGATACATTTTCTGAACATCACACGCCAATGTAAAAAGCTGTTTTTATATAAATATGAACTTGATTGAACAAAACATGCATGTATTGTATAACATAATGTCCTAGGAGTGTCATCTGATGAAGATCATCAAACGTTAGTGCTTCATTTAGCTGTGTTTTGGGTTTCTGTGACATATATGCTTGCTTGGAAAATGGCTGTGTGATTATTTGTGGCTATGTACTCTCCTAACATAATCTAATGTTTTGCTTTCGCTGTAAAGCCTTTTTGAAATCGGACAATGTGGTTAGATTAACGAGAGTCTTATCTTTCAAATGATGTAAAATAGTCAAATGTTTGAAAAATTGAAATTATTGCATTTTTGAGGTTTTGTATTTCGCGCCACGCGGTTTCACTGGCTGTTGAATAGAGTGGGACTGTGACATTCCACCTAGCCTAGACAGGTTAAGAGGGCGAATAGGCAAAACAAAAGATTTAAGTGCCTTTGAACGGGGTATGGTAGTACCCACTAGTTTTTGTCAAGAACAGCAACACTGCTGGGTTTTTCACACTCAACAGTTTCCTGTGTGTATCAAGAATGAGGGGGAGGGAGGGTGCAACTCAATATTAGGAAGTTGTTGCTAATGTTTGATATAGTCAGTGTATAAGCCAGCCAGTTTATTAGGTACACCCTTATAGTACTGGGTTGAACCCCCCTTTGCCTCCAGAACAGCCTGAATTCCTAGGGGCATAGGTCCTAAGTCAGAAACATTCCACAGGGATGGCATCACACAGTTTCTGCAGATTGGACAGCGGTACATTTTTTTTATCTCTCCATTTTAATAATTTATCCAGAGTGACTTACAGGAGCAATTAGGGTTAAGTGCCTTGCACAAGGGCACATTGACAGATTTTTCACCTAGTCAGCTCAGGGGTTGGAACCATCAACATTTCGGTTACTGGCCCTATGCTCTTAACTGCTAGGCTACCACCACCACCAGCCTGTACAGCTGACACCAGTCAGGATGGGTCCATGGACTCATGCTGCTTACACCAAATCCTGACTCAAATAAAATAAAATTGTATTTGTCACATGCTTCATAAACAAGAGGTGTAGACTAACAGTGAAACGCTTACTTACGGGCCCTTCCCGTAGTAGAAAAAAAGAGAAAATAATAATACGAGGAATAAATAGAAAATAATAACACAAGCAATAAATACACAATGAGTAACGATAACTTGGCGATATACACGGGGTACCAGTACTCAGTCGATGTGCAGGGGCACAAGGTAATTGAGGTAGATATTCACATATACAGTTGGAAGGGATAAAGTGACTAAGCAATGGGATAGATAATAAACAGTAACAGCAGTGTATGTGATGAATAAAAACAGATTAGTGCAAAAAGGGTCAATGCAGATATTTACTATTAACTATTTAACTAACTATATAGCAATCTTAAAGCTTGGGGGTAGACGCTGTTCAGGGTCCTGTTGGTTTCTGACAAGGTGCATTCAGTACTGCAATCCATCAGCATGACGCAACAGGAACCGTGATTCGTCGGACCAGGTGATGTTTTTCCACTCCTCAATTATCCAGTGTTGGTGATCACTTTCCCACTGGAGCCACATCTTCTTCTAGGATTGGAACCCGGTGACTGAATGTTTTTTGTTTGTTGCACCCTTCTCTGGAAACTCTAGACAATGTCATGTATGAAAATGCCAGGAGGGCGGCCGTTTCTGAGATACAGGATCCGGCGTGTCTAGCACCGATGATCATACCACGCTCAATGTCGCTTAGGTCACTCCTTTTGCCCATTCTAACGTTCAATCGAACAATAACTGAATGCCTCGATGCCTGTCTGCCTGCTTTATATAGCAAGCCACTGCTACGTGACTCACTGTCTGTAGGAGCGAGGTGATGTATCTAATAAACTGGCCGGCGAATGTACTTTGTCAAGTACATAAGTGTGCATTGAGCAGTCTGTTAATAATACAACATAAAACTAAATCAATTATCTCAAACTTAAGACCTGGCTACTCCAGTTTTTCCCTCTCTCTTTTAAAGGTCAGACACACCGGTAGGATTTTCAAACGTTTGCTTGACGACAGTACTTAGCGCCTCTGAACTGAGTGTCGGCAGTCAATTTGTTTTGTGTTCACACTGCAGAGACCCTGGAAGTTGTCAGACATCCAGCCTTGATAAAATACTCCAAACCAGAAGGTGGCAGTAGCGTTGTTTCACAATTCATATCCGTGCGTATTGCTTATGATCTAGATTCCAAGCTATCTGTGCTAATGTTGCTATTTTGTAGAAAGCCCTTGTTGATACTATCCAAATGGCCACAGCTAGATAACTACCTAGCAAGATGAAGAAACAATTTAATTTACTCTGCATAATCCCATACTGCCATTGCCAGCACATTGCCAAATGTTTAGCTAACTAGCTAACGTTAGCATATTCTCTAGCTAGCACAACATTGCTAGCTAAGGACACTGCACTAACTTGGCAGTTAACACAGGCAGCTGTTTCATGGAAACTAGCTAATCCATTGTGATTTAATTATAATGTTAATACTAGCTACAGTGATTAGCTACCCTGTTGGCCAGTGATAGGCTGTTCCTGGGGCAAGATACTGGCACTGTTCCCCACCGTGAGCAGGGCTACCAGGCTGACAGGGGCTTCATCGCCCCCAGCGGCTTGAGAGGCTATGAGGAGCCTACTCACTCGGGCAGCCACTGCACTGGACATCAAACTGGTGAACAGTGATGACTCTCCATCTGTCCCCATCTCTGCTGAGCTCCACGAGGCCTTGCAGGAGAGCTGGGCCACTGCCAGGCTTCCGACTCACAGCAGAGACTGGAGTTATGTTGTGGGTGCAGAGTGACTCGGCCTCAGGGAGTACCAAAACATGGACACCATGATAGCTGCCATGGTCCTCCCGGACCGGGAGATTATAGGGCGGAACCCACGACTGAAGCCGTGACCCCCCAGAGTCTTTGATGCGGACTTGAAAGCCACATATGGGTCCCAGTGCTCTCTTGGCTGCCTTACCAACGTGGCCATGCTGGCCATGCATGCTCAGTACTCATGAGGGCACACATGCCCACCAGAAGGGTTCAGACGATCTTATCTTGCCTCAACCACTTTCGGCAGGGGTGGGTGGTATCGGCCCTGACCTGCCAACTCCTGTTGGGTTTGCTGACGGTGGCCTCGTTGCTGATTACCCTGGGCCTCCTCCATCTCCAGCCTCTTCAACAGTGGTTCAACTCCCAACGGCTGAACCCAAAACGCCACCGTCACCGCCAGCTGCGTATGACCGCACAGTGCCTCAGGGCATTGTTGAGGTGGCGCTGTCACTCCTTTCTCTCAGGTAGGGTGGAGATGCAGAGGATGTGCCGCCGGGAGCTGGTCAGCACAGACGCCTCCCAGATCGGCTGCGGGGTGTGACCAAGGGCAGGTCGGCCAGCGGCTGTTGGCTACCCCCTTGGAGCGGAAGGCACATCAATACACTAGAGCTCCGAGCTGTACAGCTGGCCCTGCGGTATTTCCTTCCACATCTGAAGGGAAGACATGTCCTCGTGAGAACGGACAACACCACAGTGGTGGCTTACATCAACCATCAGGGTGGACTGAAGTCCCACCGCCTCCATCTTATGTCACGGGAGATCCTTCTCTGGGCTCAGGGACGTCTAGCATCTCTACGCGCAGCGCACGTACCTGGCATCCTGAATGTGGCAGCGGATATGCTCTCGAGGGAGGGCCCAGCACCTTGGGACTGGAGCCCACATCCCCAGGTGGGGCAGCACCTGTGGGACAAGTTCGGGAGGGTGCAGGTGGACCTGTTTGCCTCCCTGGACAATGCACAATGCCCCCTGTGGTACTCCATGTCAGAGCCACCAGGGCCTCTGGGCTTGGATGCTCTGGCTCACGACTGGTCAGGGCTGGAGCTTTACGCATTCCCCCCTTTTCCCCTGATCCAGGCTTTGCTGGACAGGGTGGCGGAGCATCATCTGCTGCTGGTGGCCCCATGCTGGCCCAGATGACCCTGGTTCAGCCTTCTCCTGTCCCTGTTGTCTGGGACACCTTGGCAACTGCCCCTGAGACCTGACCTGCTGTCTCAGGCTGGGGGGGAACTCTGTGGCATCCGCTGAACGTACGCCTCCTGGCGTAATGTACACCATGCAGAGCGCAAGGGCACCGGCTACAACCGCAGCATACCAGTAGCGCTGGCGGTTGTTCTGCTCTTGGTGCACTGGTATTGAGGTTGAGCCCTAGTCATGCGGGGTGCTGTATGTCCTCCAATACCTGCAGTCTCGCTTGGATGAGGGCTTGGCAGCCTCTACACTGAGAGGGTATTTGGCAGCTATATCTGGCTGCCATGTGGGGTGGATGGACAGGCCAGTGGGGCGCCATCCCTTGGTCTCCAGGTTTATGAAGGGGGTTTGTCGCCTGCGTCCAGCTAGGACCCGCACAATGGCGAGCTGGGATCTGGCAGCTTTGGCAAAGCCGCCTTTCAAACCGTTGGAGTCTACCTCCCTGAAACACCCCTCTATGAAGGTGGCTTTCTTGGTAGCGATTATTTCCATGAAGAGAGTGGGTGAGCGCCATACTCTTTCGGTAAGTTCTGAGTGCTACTGGATGGACCTTGGTGGGAGGAGTATATCTCTCCGCCCCAACCCCTCATTCCTCCCGAAGGTTCTGTCAGACAGGCATGTGAACATCCCTTTTATCCTGTCTGCTTACAACCTGGGCCTCCCTCCAGCATGCTGTGCCCTGCGCGGGCACTGGCTGCCTATGTGGAGCGGACACGGTCAGTGAGAACAACAGAACAGCTCTTTGTCTAATATGGTGAGAGAGTCCTGGGGTCTGGGTTATCAAAGCAAAGGCTCTCTCACTGGATCGTGGACACGATTACGACAGCATACCGCCTGGCTGGCAGGCCAGTGCTGGGATCTGTGGTGGCACATTCAATACGAGGTGTGAATGCATCCTGGGCTCTACTGAGAGGTGTGCCCCATCGCTGATATCTGTGCGCGGCCAGCTGGGCTTCCTCTTGCACCTTTGCTAGGTACTATCGGGTAAATGTGGCACCTCCCTCTGCGGTTGGTTCAGCGGTCCTGGGCGTCGCCTCCCCTTTTGGGGACTGTGCCAGGACCCCCCTTCCACATTGATGGCCCCTGCGCTTCCGTCCTGTGCTGGGACTTCGCCGCTGGCTGGCCAGGTCCCTCTAGCACCGACTAAATCTGGTACAGGTATACCAATATATTGGAGTGATCCAATGTAGTGAAACATAATGAAGGTTAAGTATGTAACCACGGTTATGTGAGCTATATGAATCACTCCAATCCTCTACGGTGCTAGAGGCGCCTCAAAAATGATGTAGAGAATGTGCGTTGGGCCAAGGGGTCTATATATAGGGGCGGACTCCAACCGTGACACAGGTGTATACGGGAGTAAATCTGTAAATCCTCACCTCTGATGTATCCCTCCGCCGCAGAGTGATACCAATATATTGGAGTGATCCATATAGCTCACATAACCGTGGTTACATAAGTAACCTTCGTTATATGTAACTTGTAAAATTGCTTGTTTTCGGTTTCATATGTTCAAAACCCAAGCCCTCCCTTAGGCCTACTATAACGAAGGCTGGTGCAACAGCAGTGCGTGTCTTTCTTATCCTCGTTATTTTATGATATCATTACATTTTACATGTATTTATTGTTGTTAAAAAAAACAACCTGATCGCTTGTTTTTCATTTAATTTTATTACAACCAAACTGATTAGAATGATTCACCTTCCTGGTATTATGGTGACAACATCCGTGACATGCTTGTAATACAACTTCTGGAGATGTTTGAATGTGATCTGATCTGTAAGATGGTTCCGATTATGTTCATATAAAACACAGGCCTATTTGGGAGCAGTATAACGGTGAGTGGACTTTTCCCCTTTCTATTTATATTGGATCTTTGTCCAACTACTGTGAAAAGCATAGGTATATTATAGAGAAATGTAAGTGCGACATAACCTATTTAAAACAAGTTTTTCACGTAGAGTAGGTGAGAAGGCTAAACTGAAAAACTCTTTTAAATAAAACAATGGCAGAGCTGCAAAAGCACTTCGGTGCAAGGGTGTTAATTTACATAGTGATTCCAGAAGAAAAACAACAGTACTGACACCAAAAGTATACATTATGGGACAGCTAAAAACAGTGCTGCCCACTCAACAACTCAATCAAAATTTTAACTGAAAGAGAGGCTCTTTTTGTAGGGGAAGCCCCTCCCATCAGAACATACAAAACACTTGAATTAATAAAGAAATTACCAACACCCAAGCCTACTTTTTTCACTCAGATAAACATATCATGAATTATATACACTGCACCTTTGCAATCTGTTTATCATGATACAATATAACAATATAACACATTTACAAAATCCCATCACTACGACATGGTGTCTTCCAATACGCCCATTCACATAAACGACCCACTCGGGACAGGCACTACAAAGCCAGATCGATTGCCATAGCTCTGTTCCTTATCCCAGCATACATGGAAGCTACAGAGACGGAGAGAGAAACAGAAACAAACAAACAGCGCACTCATCCATAACATTGATAAGTACAATAACGTTGCTTAAATTAAACAGGAATGCTTGTCTGTATATTCTTTATACCATAACAAACTGTTACTGACGGGAGGTAAGAATAAAGTGTGTAATGTATGTACTAAGATAGCGAAGTTAACTTGTGTATCGACCCACATTGCTATCGTACTTGATAACGGAGCAGGGAGGGGGAAGTGTGTGCGTGCGTGCGTGTGTGTATGTGGTAGTGCACTAAACACTGCAAGTGACTGACTTCTCCGTCACAAAATTGTTGATTTGATTATGATTATTAATTCTCTTTTCAGGCCTTATAAATAAATAATGAATTGAATCTTGCTTACTGGGAATGTTTGGCATGCCCATCCTCAGCCATAATGCAATTATCAGTGTAAATGCTATTAAAGCCATGCAATTACTTAACAATGTGGACTGTAAATGGGTTCAAGTTTAGCAAAGTGAGGTCTATATTTTGTTATTTCGATTCTGTAAGCCATTTAACAAACTATAACAGACATAAATACCGTAAATACACAACTTGAAGCAACCACATATTTCGCCATGGAGCATGTTCTGATTGGCCAGTGAGAGGCCAAGCCTCGACACACCCACAACTTGTTTATTGATCAAAGCCCAGTCCTTTCGCCCATGCCAGCAACGCCGATAACTGATTGTGAAACTAGCAAATATATATATTTTACCTTTATTTAACTAGGCAAGTCAGTTAAGAACAAATTCTTATTTTCAATGACAGCCTAGGAACAGGAACTGCCTTGTTCAGGGGCAGAATGACAGATTTGTACCTTGTCAGCTCGGGGATTCGATCTTGCAACCTTCTACCCACTAGGCTACGCTGCCGCCCCATATTTCTTACACATCCCTGAACCTTTAGTGCTAGCGCCTGTGCTTAGATATACCATTGGGTTAGGTTTTTTTATAATAGAGTCCAAAGTGCGACTGGTTCGTCCGTGGATTTACAGAGAAATGCCATCTTTTTTTGTTGGCTCCACCAAGTAGGGGTTAGTGCTCTCTGATTGGCTCAAAGTCAAGTTGGTCACTTATGAGCATTGCGATTCTACAAGTACAATCGGTAGGTTCGTCGCTACCGGGTCGGCACGCAGCAAGTCCATCTTCTGTTCTAGCAGGAGAAGGAACGGCCTCCCACTGATAAGTACATATATGCAGTCCATCGGATGTGAGATAATGTGTTTCCTCTGTTTCATGTTTTAGATATAGTGACAGTGATGTCACACCAGTGGGTGGTAGAGCTCCGTGCCTCCCCAGCAGGGCGATGGTTGTCTCCCTGAGTTGAGCGCTACAGTAGGCGAGATGTACAGCACAGGACCTGGAACGTCTGTCTTGGAGCTAATTAGCCTATCTCTGCACTTAGTCTTCTTCACTCAAACCTTTACAGGCAGCAGCGATCAATCCTGTAATTGAAAAGTTTTAGGGCCCCGAGTAAGTGGTTCAGAAGTCTCTTAAAAGATATATGTTCCAATAAACCCTGTTGTAGCCACTCTCTAAGAGGGGTTGCTTAAGATTTTGTGTGTTGAGACAGTTACACACAGCGATGGGTTTTGGACTATATTTAAAACTCAATGTGAACCATGGAACCAAATAATTTGGAGCTCATGAGTGTTCTCGTTACACCCTCTACCCAGCTAACAAATTTTCCCACAACTTTGGAGACGCATTGAATAACAGATTCATACATGGAAAAACAGTCAAAAACTGTATCAAAAGGATGTTTGTTTTAAAGTGTTGGTCCTATATTTGAGAGATATAAGGAGCAGGAAATTATTTATTACATTTTTTTACCCACGTTTAACCCTTTTTTGGGACTAAACAACATCCATATAGTGTCTAGGGAAAGTATTCAGACCCCTTGACTTTTTCCACATTTCGTTACATTATAGCTTTATTCTTTGCTATGAGACTCGAAATTGAGCTCAGGTGCATCCTGTTTCCATTGATCATCCTTGAGATATTTCTACAACTTGGAGTCCACCTGTTGTAAATTCAATTGATTGGACATGATTTGGAAAGGCACACACCTGTCTATATAAGCTCCCACAGTTGACAGTGCATGTCTGAACGTAAACTCGAGACAGGATTGTGTCGAGGCACAGATCTGGGAAAGAGTAGCAAAACAGTTCTGCAGCATTGAAAGTCCCCAAGAACACATTGGCCTCCATCATACTTAAATGGAAGAAGTTTGGAATCGCCAAGACTCTTCCTAGAGCTGGCCACCAGGCCAAACTGAGCAATCGGGGGAGAAGATCCTTGGTCAGGGAGGTGACCAAGAACCCAATGGTCACTCTTGGAGAGCTCTAGAGTTCCTTTGTGGAGATGGGAGAACCTTCCAGAAGGGCAACCATCTCTGCAGCACTCCACCAATCAAGCCTTTATGGTAGAGTGGCCAGACAGAAGCCACTCTAAAGTAAAAGGCACACGATAGCCCACTTGGAGTTTGCCAAAAGGCACTTAAAGAATCTCAGACCCTGAGAAAAAAAGATTCTCTGGTCTGATGAAACCAGGATTGAACTCTTTGGCTTGAATGCCAAGTGTTACGTCTAGAGGAAACATGGCGCCATCCCTAGAGTGAAGCATGGTGGTGGCAGCACCATGCTGTGAGGTGGTTTTTCAACGACAGGGACTGGGAGACTAGTCCATATCGAGGCAAAGATGAACGGAGCAAAGTACAGAGAGATCCTTGATGAAAACCTGCTCCAGATCGCTGAGGACCTCAGACTAGGGTGAAGGTTCACCTTCCAACAGGACAACAACCCTAAGCATACAGCCAAGACAATGCAGGAGTTTCTTTGGGACAAGTGTCTGAATGTCCTTGAGTGGCCAAGCCAGAGCCCAGACTTGAACCCTATCGAACATCTCTGGAGAAACCAGAAAATAGTTGTGCAGCAACGCTCCCCATCCAACCAATACAGGTGTGCCAAGCTTGTACCCAAGAAGAATACCCAAGAAGACTCGAGGCTGTAATAGCTGCCAAAGGTGCTTCAACAAAGTACTGAGTAAAGAGTCTAAATACTTTTGTAAATGTGATATGTCAGTTGTTGTTTAAATACATTTTAAAATAAGGCTGTAACCTAACAAAATGTGGGGAAAAATCAAGGGGTCTGAATACTTTCCGAAAGCACTGTATACTTTCATAATATACTTTCAACGGGCCGCATTCAGACGAGTCTTGTGAGGCTTGTGGGCGTCCTAGAGCAAAACACTGACATGTACGTGTTTGTGAGAGTCTCATCTGTCTATAGAGGGGTCATATTAGTGTGCAGCCCAAACTAGGGCTGGGCGATATGACGATATATCGTGTGACGATAGAAAAACGTCTATCGTTTCATATTATGCTCTATCGTTTATTTCGTTGTGTCGCAAATCACACTCTTTACAGCAATATTTCTTGTCAATTGGACACCGCTTTGCATTCTTGGAAGGAAATTTGCAACACAAACACAGAGCACGGAGATCGTACCTAAAAGAGGGGCTACTTCGGTCGCATGGACGTGGTTTGAGTATGAAAAATCTGACACGGATCAGAAAACCGTTCTCTGCAAAATATGCCACAGGCCGGTCCCGACAACAGGCTCAAAACACCACTAACCTCTTTTACCACCTACGCAAGAATCATGTGAAACAGTACGGAGAGAGTCTATGGATGAGACCCAAAAAAGTACAGTCGTGCTATAAACAAACCCCCGACTCAGACGTTGCCAGAGGCTTTTGCCCGCTGCACACCGTATGGCAAAGAATCATGAAGATGAAAGGAGAACAGCTGCCGTTACAAATTACATCTGCAAAGACATGGCCCCAATTTACGTTGGTCGAGAAATGCGGGTTTGGTGAGTTGGTGTTAACACTCAACCCAGGGTACCAAATGCAAATTGATATGTGACACGTATTAATGCCAAAATAACATGCAAAACAGGCAAGCCCCCGCACCCCCAAAATATATATATATATATTTTAGGCCTATATTTATTTTGTTTGTTCCTATAGTTGAAGTGTTTTCTATTTACCTTTTTAGATTGTATACATTAATATTTTATATTTTGTTACATGCTTAATTGAAAATTTGCACAAAGGTTCTAAATAAAAGGAGAAATAATCAAATATGAGTAAGTACCTTTTATTTGTTGAGTATAATTCAACATGTAATAAGAAATAGGCCTTTACGTGTAGTCATTTTATATAAACTATTTATTCATTGAATTTACAGAAAATGTGCTATATCGTGATATGTATCGTCATCGGGATATGAAATGACCTATATCGGGATATGAGATTTTGGACATATTGCCCAGCCCTAGCCCAAACTGTTCGGACGCTACAGACAGAAGTTGCCAGATCGGCGGTACGGACTTCAAAATCCTTTGATGCTGTATACTTCCTTAATATACTTCCAAAGGGCTACATTCAGACGAGTCTTGTGAGGCTTGTGGGCATCCTAGAGAAAAACACTGACATGCTCGTGAGTCTCACCTTTCCATATAGGGGTCATATTAATTTGTAGGTCAAACCGTTCGGACACTACAGACGTTTTCGTGAGAAGACCGATTAGGATGTTTCAAGGTCTGACAAACAGCGTTGTTTTATTATGCTAATTCAATTTCTATGGCCATCGACTTTAGGGGGCTAATCTTCAGAAAACTGAAGTGACACATGAATGTTCTTGCAACGTCTCATAAAACGTGTCTAGAATATTGTTGCTTATTCTGAGAATATTATAACTGTTTGACATGAAGGGAATGTTCTCCTAACTTTAACACCAAAACATGTTAAAAAGGTTCTCAGAAGTTTTTTGATAATATAGATTGAATGTTCCTCTAACTAACGGAAAACTGGACTCTTTGTCATGCCTGCTCCCGCTTTCCCTCTGGCGCTTGAGGGCGCCAGACTGCCTATCATTACGCACACCTGTCCCCTTCATTACGCACACCTGCGCCCTTGGACCCACCTGAACTCCATCATTATTTGATTGCCTCCCCTTTATCAGTCTGTTTCTTCTGTTCCATCCCTGTGTCAGCATTGATGTCGTATTTTGTCCCCTGTCCAGACGCTGTTCCTGTCCTGTTTTCATGTCTGTTATTTGTTAAATGTTCTCCCTGTACTTGCTTCCTGTCTCCAGCATTGATCCTCACACCCTTAAACATTAGGGGAACATTACAAACATGTTCTCTCTCCCTAGAATTGTTAGCTGGGTAACCAAATGACAGAATCATGATCGATATCTCCAGTTGTAATACATTCTTATTGCTCTAGCAGCCTCAAAAGACACATGAACCACAAAGGGGGCTGTAGTTCTTCAAATAACCAGACGTCCATTGTATTGGGTATCATGGTGAGAATCGATCGTAGAGTGAACAACCGTAGGGGATTACTTATTCCCCTAATTGATCAATCAATCTATCCAATCCCCAGGACATCTGCAGTCCATTGCTCCATAGTTATGCAGTAAACTCCAGCAGGGCCAGGTAACAAGCATTGCCTGTGTTCCAAAGCCCCCTGCCTCCAAGAAGAAATGATGCCCTGGTGCTGGAATTAAGAACCGCAGCCGGGGGGTGGAAAGATCGTTTTGGTGTGTGTATGTGAGGGAGAGAGAGAGCATCCCACTGACTGGGCAGTCAGTCTTCTGCTCTGAGCACCATCCCTATCTCTGTGCCTCATCACTATCTGTCTATTTAATGCCTGCCTCTCCCGTGTTAACAGCTCTGGGTTTACTGGGTGTTTGTGTGATAACGTATCACAGCAGGGTTGTATCTCACTCACACTTCACAGTGTAGAGTAGGCTATGTCACTTCCTCCCCTGCACACACAGACAGCACTTACTGTTCCCGAGAGACTATCCTACTCTAAGCCATGCATGCACTATCTACTTGAGAGCGGAGTGGGGTGCTGGGCCGGACAGACAAGCCGGCAGGCTGACTGGGTGCTGCAGTGTGACCTGCATGAGAAATTAGTAGATTACACAGACTGCTGCTAGGATGTGTGGCACTGCAGAGGTTAGATAGATGAAGGAACATGGGAATGCAGCTTTGGTTTTGGTGCCTCACCGATATGGCCAATCAACTCCTAGACATCAGGGTAAAGCCACTCCAGCTAGCACATTTGGTTCCTTGGAAGTTGTGGGGTCAAAAGTTTTTGGTTTCCCATTGGTTCTGGGAACAAGGCATAAGTTATTTTAAATGCTCTGAGAACGGAAGTGAACATTTTGGCTCTTCTGGTAACGTACATTTTTAGGATGCAGGAAGGTTCTGAGAAAGTTTTACGATGGTTCCTTGAAAGTTTTCCTGGAGGTTCAATTAACGTTCTGTGAACAGAAATTATAGGTTATTTGGAGGTTTTTGAAAAACTTCCTTAAAACTTTCACTGAATGTTTTAAGACTTTTAATAACATGGCTAGCTTATGTTAACTGTTTTGAACTCCAAGCACAGATAGGACACATGGAAATTAATTTGCTTAGGCATTAATCATGTAAAACCTTCTATTTTTTATTGTGGCAAAGCTTCAGTGAGATTCAAACCTATAATCTTCTGTTGTCTATCCATGGAATTAGTCCAATGCGCCACCAGGATGGAGTTAGCATGATGTTTTTTTTTTTACTCAAACAAAGCTGTTCATTTTAGTCTATTCAAACAGACCTTATTTAAAAGGAAACACACACTCATTAAGATCAGGTGTGGCCAATTATTGGGCACAACCAACACACCTGAACACACTTAAGATTCTTAGAACATTCTTTGAACGTTACTAATGTTTTCTTGTGGTTTTTATGGAAGGTTTTCTTAATGTTCTGAGAACATGACTTTAAATAAAACCGTTAGGAAACCTGTAGGAAATGTTTATGCTGAAGTACTGAATATCCAACAGAAGAAACATTGTTCCTCAATGTTCCTTGGAACATTTTGAGAACATTCCTAATGTCAAACCAGTTGGTTTGACATTATGTTCATAGAACATTACCAAAATGTTTAATAAATGTAACCGTATTTGAACTTTTAGGAAATGTTCTGTTAAAATAATGAAATACCGAAAAAGTCATTATTTTGTCAAGTTCCTTAAATGTGCTGAGAATGTTCCAAAGGCAAGCAACTATCCTGCACCATTCCCAGAACGTTATGGGAAGGTTGAATGCAAAATAACCATAGGACAACCACACTCACCAAGCTCTAAGAAACAAATAGTTCTCAGAACGTTATGTGCTAGCTGGGACTCTCCTCTGCAATGGCGTTTGTCTCATATCACCATGTATATGTACATGTATACACTAAGGCTGGGCGATATGGCCAAAATCTCATATCCCGATAACGATACATATCACAATATAGCACATTTTCTATAAATTCTATGAATAAATAGTTTATATAAAATGACCACTGGTAAAGGCCTATTTCTTATTACATGTTGAATTATACTCAACAAATAAAAGGTACTTACTCATATTTGATTCTTTCTCCTTTTATTTAGAACCTTTGTGCAAATTTTCAATTAAGCATGTAACAAAATATTAATGTAGAAAATCTAATAAGGTAAATAGAAAACACTTCAACTATAGTTACAAACAAAATAAATATAGGCCTAAAATATATATTTGGGGGGGGGGCTTGCCTGTTTTGCATGTTATTATGGCATTAATACATGTCACATATCAATTTGCATTTGGTACCAACGTCTGAGTCGGGGGTTTGTTTTTAGCACGACTGTACTTTTTTGGGTCTCATCCGTAGACTCTCTCCATACTGTTTCACATGACTCCTGCGTAGGTGGTAAAAAAGGTTAGTGGTGTTTTGAGCCTGTTGTTGGGACCAGCCTGCGGCATATTCTGGTCCGTGTCAGACTTTTCATATCCAAACCACGTCCATGTGACCGAAGTAGCCCCTCTATTAGATACGAGCTCCGTGTCTCCATGCTCTGTGTCATGTTCACTCTCCTCCATGTTTGTTTGTGTTGCAAATTTCCTTCCAAGAATGCAAAGCTTTGTCCAATTGACAAAAAAATATTGCCGTAAAGAGTGTGATTTGCGACACAACGAAATAAACGATAGAGCATAATATGAAACGATAGACGTTTTTCGATCGTCACACGATATACAGTTGAAGTCGTAAGTTTACATACACCTTAGCCAAATACTTTAAACTCAGTTTTTCACAATTCCTGACATTTAATTCTAGTATAAAATCCCTGTTTTAGGTCAGTTAGGATTACCACTTTATTTTAAGAATGTGAAATGTCAGAATAATAGTAGAGAGAATGATTTATTTCAGATTTTATTTCTTCCATCACATTCCCAGTGGGTCAGAAGTTTACATACACTCAATTAGTATTTGGTAGCATTGCCTTTAAATTGTTTAACTTGTGTCAAACGTTTTGGGTAGCCTTCCACAAGCTTCCCACAATAAACTGGGTGAATTTTGGCCCATTCCTCTTGACAGAGCTGGTGTAACTCAGTCTGGTTTGTAGGCCTCCTTGCTCGCACATGCTTTTTCAGTTCTGCCCACACATTTTCTATAGGACTGAGGTCAGGGCTTTGTGATGGCCACTCCAATACCTTGACTTTGTTGTCCTTAAGCCATTTTGACAGAACTTTGGAAGCATGCTTGGGGTCATTGTCCATTTGGAAGACCCATTTGCGACCAAGCTTTAACTTCCTGACTGATGTCTTGAGATGTTGCTTCAATATATCCACATCATTTTCCTTTCTCATGATGCCATCTATTTTGTGAAGTGCACCAGTCCCTCCTGCAGCAAAGCACCCCCGCAACATGATGCTGCCACCCCCGTGCTTCATGGTTGGGATGGTGTTCTTCAGCTTGCAAGCATCCCCCTTTTTCCTCCAAGCATAACGATGGTCATTATGGCCAAACAGTTCTATTTTTGTTTCATCAGACCAGAGGACATTTCTCCAAAAAGTACGATATTTGTCCTCGTGCAGTTGCAAACTGTAGTCTGGCTTTTTTATGGCGGTTTTGGAGCAGTGGCATCTTCTTCGGCTTTCGTCGATATAGGACTCGTTTTACTGTGGATATAGATACTTTTGTACCGGTTTCCTCCAGAATCTTCACAAGGTCCTTTGCTGTTGTTCTGTGATTAATTTGCACGTTTCTCACCAAAGTACGTTCATCTCTAGGAGACAGAACGCATCTCCTTCCTGAGCGGTATGACGGCGGTATGATGTCAAGCAAAGAGGCACTGAGTTTGAAGGTAGGCCTTGAAATACATCCACAGGTACACCTCCAATTGACTCAAATGATGTCAATTAGCCTATCAGAAGCTACTAAAGCCATGACATCATGTTCTGGAATTTTCCAAGCTGTTTAAAGGCACAGTCAACTTAGTGTATGTAAACTTCTGACCCACTGGAATTGTGATACAGTGAATTATAAGTGAAATAATCTGTCTGTAAACAATTGTTGGAAGAATTACATGTGTCATGCACAAAGTAGATGTCCTAACCGACTTGCCAAAACTATAGTTTGTTAACAAGAAATTTGTGGAATGGTTTAAAAACTAGTTTTAATGACTCCAACCTAAGTGTATGTAAACTTCCGACTTCAACTGTATATCGTCATATCGCCCAGCCCTAGATACACTGTAGGTTGCACAGGGCTCTATGGCAACCACATTACACCAGCAAGAGAGGCTGGTTAGATCAATTACCAAGGACGCTATGCAAGTAGTCATTCCCTACAAACAAATCAAAGAGACCTTGCTTACAATTTCTGCACTTATAATTACTCCTGTAAAGAACGGCTGCAGCCATAGAGCAGCAGAACAGACTAGAAACAGAACAATCTCAGTCCTCACACAGGAAAATGACTAATGTTTCTCTGCTCTTCGGTGGTTTACACACACCCCATCCTTGGATATTAATAATGTGGTAGACCCTTTCCTTTCAATTTCTCCCGCTGTTTCCTCCCTTCATACTTGGCTTTAAGCACTGGATTCTTTGACACAAACATTTTGCCGCTCTTCTCTGGAGAGTTAGATTATTTAACAACACACTATTTTGCTTTCCCCTTGTAAGAAACACTGGCAGAGCAATTGTTTCCACTTAACGCGGTACACTGAAACGAGGACTTCCAATTCTCCTCCAGTGACATTTTGGCAGTAACTTACTAGCCACTCTGGGGTGGTATCAGGCTATTGAGGGCTTACAAGAGTATACCCTTAAATATCCTTATTCCCTTAAAGCTGCACAACAAGCATGAGGGTGCTTATTTTCAAAACACACTTCCTTAACCCCCAGCATTAATCAGGCCTAGTTCTTAAGTCCAGCTCTTATATTCTGCGCTTAACTCTCCAGACTGGTGATTCCTTTTTCTCCCTGCGTCGGCCAGGGAACGGAGGGTTGGTTCTCTCCCACATGTGCTCCTGTTCCAGACACGCTGATGTTAACTTGATAGGACGTGGCCTCTCAAAAGCCCCCCTGCCGCCGGTGACACGAGCAGATGTGACAGGTGTTTAGCTGTGACTGCTGAGGCTCTGGGGATGGACAGAGACCTCAGGACAGGTAGAGGACGGGCCAGTGAAGCTCCATCTAGACACAAACATTGCAGGCAGGCTGAGCCAGACGTAGTAGAGTACCTCCCACCTGCACCTCCTGTATCTCCTACAGCGCTCAGTTACCAACCATCTACGATCCCTTCCGCTGCATGGCTACTAATCATGAGCTTCTAATGACTGGTTTACAAGATTCATGGTTCTCAATGGGAAATAGAAAAGCAGAGTGGAACCCATACTGTGAGTCTGAGCCTGGGCTTAGCAGTCACATTCACACTGCCTTTGAGGCTTTAAAAAAAATCTGCATTCTGGCCCCTTACCAAAGCTCTCTGTAGAAAACACGATTAGCAAAACTATTAGCGATATTTCCAAACCAAGCCCTGCTCATACTGCCTGTACTCCACTGGCTTTAATACTACACTCTTAGAAAGATGGGTTCTAAAAGGGTTCTTTGGCTGTTCCCATAGGAGAACCCTTTTTGGTTCCAGGTAGAACCCTTTTGGGTTCCATGTAGAAGCTTCTGTTGAAAGGGTTTTACATGGAACCCAAAAGGGTTCTTCCTGGAACCAAAAAGGGTTCTCCCATGGGGACAGCCAAATAACCCTTTTGGAACCCTTTTACGTTCTAAATAGCACCTTTTTTCTAAGAGTGTAGATCAGTAAGGACCCAGGTGGTTCAACATTCTTCTCCCTAAAATTGTTACTTAAAGTATCATTTTCACCCATGAAAGTACACCCCCTCCCTCTGGCGCTGTTTACTTAACCTTTACCATGCCCATGGCTGAGTGGTGGGGGGTTGGTTTAAAGTGTGGAGGAGCTCAGCTGGGTTCCATCGCTGTGAGCCCTGTTCTGCTGCTCATGGCATCTGTGGCACACGTTGCCTGGCCTCTCCTGCAGAGCCCTATGCCTAGCAACAACGCCTCCATATGGGTCACTCTCCCCTTTCCCCTTTCCACTCCAGGCCCCTGGGCCAAGAACAGCTCTCCACACCCCTCACCCCTCTCCCTGTGCTTGGTCCCTAAGCATGGCGCAGGGATTTTATGTCAGACAACCAGCCAGTGACAACATCCCCATAGTACTGTAGATCTATGTGAATCCACTCCAGTGGAGAAGGGGAAGGGGGGTAAGTTACACTGACTGCTGGGGTCTTAGCTAGCAGGCCTTTCAGACATTCATTATTTAGACCAGCTAAAAATACATCAGAGGCAGCTCCCTAGCAGCACATGATGCATCTGGATCTCGCAGGCAGGCAGGCAGGCAGGCAGGCAGCAGGCAGCATCCTGCTCAGTCTTTAGTCTGATGTGTAGGGAGCAGCTAGATCTATGGTACACCGTAGGTAGGTATCAAGCAAATCATAAGCATACATATCTATGAGAAAACACCTAGAAATAGGCCCAAACATATTTTTCTCCCACACACACACGAATAGACAAGCTAATGCAATTCAGAACGGCTCACATACAGTATGACAGTACGCTAATTTGTACACAAGCACTCCGAGCATACAACACCTGAAAAGAAATTTGATTAGTGAACCAGATATGTCTCATGGGCAGATTGGACTAAACTAAACATATCCCTGGTGAGTGTGAGATGCTGCTGCCCCGCTGCATTAAAACTGCTATGCATCATGGAAAATTAATAAGAAACACAGCCCATGAAATCAAACTGCGAACAGGTCAAAGATTGTACTGCACTCATTGTTAATTGCATTGGGGAGAGAATGTCAACTTAATTATTTCACTTTGAGCTGGAAATAATTCCCTGCAAATCAATTTAACACATTTCCAATGCAAGTCAGAACTCACACACAGCAGAACCCCCTAAGATATAATCAAGGTCCCAGTGGTCCAACAGCTATTCTGGTCTGAAATAGATCAGACACTGCTAATTGGTAAAACCGACACTGCTAATTGGTAGCACATATTAAAAGAATAAAAACAAGTACACAAATACACCTTTGGCTTTATAGAATGACAAATACCATATTGAATTCCTATGTTTGGTTGCCTAAATAAGAATACATGTTTTGTTTTACCATTAATAACATTTTGTAATGGTCTGCAAAGAAAAATCTTCATCATGGTACATATCAAAAGCATTCTGACTGCAGTTAGACTACCATCCATTTGTAAAGCGGTAGTGATTTCCAGTTTGGTTAAATTGGCTTCGAGGTCTCCCCATGGACATCGACTGAATTGAACCAGTACCTTGATGTTGTCGATAGAGAAGTAAACAGATAAATTCTGCATTCAAGCACTTCAGCAGAGAAAGCCCTCTTGAGATTGCAACACAAATCACGTTGTTCTCCACACACTCCAACCGAGTCAAGCTCACTGTGCAAATGGAGAACATCACTCGCGTTCTCTACAAACGGCTTCTTGCAGCAGTGGCAGTGCGTGTGTGCACAGACAGCATAGGCAACACAGAGATTCCAAAATACATAAGAGATGCATATCTTTTTACTATCATAAAACCCATACAAACCAATTCGGTATAAAGCTGTGCAACAATGGCAGCCATGCACCAGATCTATTCAGGGAGGAATATGGGAACACAGCTTTGAGTGGGGCAAAGTAATAGCATGGGAAAAGGGAGCAGCGAAAAGCAGACAACTTCAAAGTAGAAATGTGAGCCGGTAGCACAAAGAGAACTGATCTTACGTGACATGAAATCTACAGTAGGATCTCGGCAGTCAGAAGCAGCTGGATATAAGCTCTTTAACACGAGGTTACATATCAGATTTCTCTCTAAAACCTTTCTGAGATTGATCTGAAAAGTAACTCAGCTGACAGAGCTATCTTTAGTTGGAAAACAGGTATTTGTGGTTTGAGTGTGTGCATGTGTGTCTGCATTCCTGCCATTGGCCTACATGTACTCTGTTTGAGTATTGATGTATCTGTCTATTCTGTGGTGTTACAACGACCATGACAATTCCCCTGAGACTGTAGCATAACCTACATGATGGAGGATCTATCTATACTACTGTATCTCCATGACCTGTCACCTAGCCCTTTCCTGGAGTCCATGTGTACCAGAATGGCTGTCCAATTTCTCCTGTCCTCCCACAGGTATGAATACAGGAATGTACATGTCCCGGGCCACGACACACCTCCAATCTGGAAAGACAGGCTTATAGCAGAAACCAGACAAGTTAGGGCCTCCTTCCCACTAAATTAACACAAAGGTACGAGCATAGCCAGTTCTCCTCAGCCCTCTGAATCAGTCCAGCTCTACAGTACATAATGGCCTATTTATCTAGCCATTGCTTTCTCCGCCAGCTCTATGGACTCCGTCATTAGCCTGTCCTACTGCCACCCCAACACGCACGCACGCACGCACGCACACATAGTATATTCCATTCCATCAGTGCAAATGACACTGTGCACATATTACAAAAGAAGTGATAAGAAGAAATACAGTTTTCTTTTTTACAGGCAACACTTGAATGATCAACATTTTAACTCAAGGATTTGTGGTTAAGACACAGACACATATCTTGGTACGTTCCCCCCAGGGCCTAAACAGGAGGAGAAAATACATGTGTGTGTGTGGTACTGGGAGGAGAATATACTAAAGAAAGAAAGTGAGAGTAAGGGAAAGGAGGAAAGGAGAGGTAGAAGGGGAAATGGGGAGAAAGGGCACTTGGAGCGGAAATGCTTCACTGCCTCTGCGGCCTGCCACCTCGCATCACGGAGCAGAGGTTGACAGATGAATGCAGGAGCGGACCAATAATAGAAACCGTTTGGCCAGGAATAAACCCCTGGATAGGAAAGGAGCACAGACACATCTACGAACAGCACTGGGTTTTGGGGGAAAGAGAGAACATTCCTTCACATTCCTAAGAGTCCATACACTATACAAAGGAAAACCCCCCAATGGCACATGGTTTACATTATCTCTTAGCCTCCCTTTCCCCTCCCTCCGACCTCCCCTCCGCTCCGTCTCCTGCTGCAACGGGTCCATGGAGACTTACAGAGCAGTGCTAACACCATGTGACCTGCTCATCTGCTCACTATTCCCTTCATTTCCACTAACCCCCACCCTTCATTCACATCTAAAATGTTGCCCGAGGATAGAGTTTGGTTTAGACTACTATCTGTCATTGTCACTTAAGGTCGATGTATGGCCACCTCCACACACAATATTTTGCCATTCTGCCATGAGACTATGAATAAAAACTGTGTGGTGTGGGGGTTTTCATGTTGCGCTAATAGAAATTAAACTCAGGTGGGGTATAATAAGGCTGCTGGGGGGTCTCCCATGTCTCAATAAAACTCTATGATAACAGTCAGAGTGAAAGGAGTGATAAGAGAGCAAAACCCAGAGCTGGGAAAAAAATCTATCCAGCTTTATCACACCTCCAATGCCTTTTCAGACAGAGACATCCATGACACACTGTGAAATCCAATACAGGAATATGACACAAACATAAGCATTACAGAAAATAATTTAACTCTTCTCGCACCAACATAATTTTTGGGGGGACATTTTATGTTCATAGTTGTCATAGAGTAAGACTTTACAACAGGGAGAATATTTGGAAAAGCAGTTGTGGATGGATTTGGTTTAGACAGGGCATAAGAGTTCAGAGAAGGCTACAGAATGTTTTCGATCAGGCCGGGTGGATCTGAATACCAATGGCTTTAATCATAAGCTAGGAAACAGGATCATCAACTCAAGCGGTGCACTGTGAACGCCCATCCCTGGCTGCCTAACAGGGAGGTGGTGTTGAAACTCAGATGACAGCCACATTGAGTAAAACATTTGTTCTGAAAACATTTGTTCTGTTCCAAACACGTCTGGTGTTCAGACACTCAGGAATTCAGTCTTGTGAAAAAACCACAACACCTCTGTCCCGCTAATTAAAGAGGGTGTTCGCTCTGATCTTTCACAGGTACATTTTGAGATCTAAATGGTAATATAGAAAGCGGGTACAGATATCCGACTGTGATTTGAAGACTATGAATGTAATGCAATGAGCGTGAGTGTGCAAAGCTGTTATCAAGGCAAAGGGTAGCTACTTTGAAGAATCTCATTTCTTTAACACTTTTGTGGTTACTACATGATTCCATATGTGTAATTTCATAGTTTTGATGTCTTCACTATTATTCTAAAATGTAGAAAATAGTACAAATAAAGAAAAACCCTGGAATGAGTAGGTGTGTCCAAACTTGTGACTGGTGCTGTATACTCACATTCAGTACATTCGGAAAGTATTCAGAATCCTTGACATTTTTCATATGTTTTTACGTTACAGCCTTATTCTAAAATTTATAAAATTGTTTTTTTGTCTCATCAATCTACACACAATACCCCATAACGACAAAGCCAAAATTGGTTTTTAGACATTTTAGTAAAGTTATTAAAAAGAAAAAGCTGAAATATCACATTTACATAAGTATTCAGACCCTGGCGCTACAAGCTTGGCACACCTGTATTTAAGGAGTTTCTCCCATTCTTCTCTGCAGATCCTCTCAAGCTCTGTCAGGTTGGATGGGGAGCGTCGCTGCACAGCTATTTTCATGGTCTCTCCAGAGATGTTCAATCGGGTTCATGTCCTGGCTCTGGCTGGGCCACTTAAGGACATTCAGAGACTTGTCCCGAAGACACTCCTGCGTTGTCCTGGCTGTGTGCTTAGGGTTGTTGTCCTGCTGGAAGGTGAAGCTTCGCCCCAGTCTGAGGTCCTGAGCGCTCTGGAGCAGATTTTCATCAAGGATCTCTCTGTACTTTGCTCCGTTCATCTTTCCCTCGATCTTGACTAGTCTCCCCAATGCCTGCCGTTGAACAAAATGGCCACAGCATGATGCTGCCGCCACCATGCTTCACCGTAGGGATGGTGCCAGGTTTCCTCCAGACGTGACACTTGGGATTCAGGCCAAAGAGTTCAATCTTGGTTTCATCAGACCAGAGAATCATGTTTCTCATGTTCTGAGAATCCTTTAGGTGACTTTTGGCAAACTCCAAGAGGGCTGTCGTGTGCCTTTTACTGAGGAGTGGCTTCTGTCTGGCCATTCTACCATAAAGGCCTGATTGGTGGAGTGCTGCAGAGATGGTTGTCCTTCTGGAAGATTGTCCCATCTGCACAGAGGAACTCTAGAGCTCCTTCAGAATGACCATCGGGTTCTTGGTCCCCTCTCTGACCAAGGCCCTTCTCCCCCGATTGCTCAAGAATGATGGAGACCTCTGTGTTCTTGGGGCCCTTCAATGCTGCATAAATGTTTGGTGTCCTTCCCCAGATCTGTGCCTCGACACAATCCTGTATCAGAATTTTACAAACAATTTCTTCGACCTCATGGTTTGGTTTTTGCTCTGACATGCACTGTCAACTATGGGACCTTATATAGACAGGTGTGTGCCTTTCCAAATCATGTCCAATCAATAGAATTTACCACAGGTGGACTCCAATCAAGTTGTAGAAACATCTCAAGGATGATCAATGGAAAAAGGATGTACCTGAGTCTCATAGCAAAGAGTCTGAATACTTACGTAAATAAGGTATTTCTAAAAAGCTGTTTTAGCTTTGTCATTATGGGTTTTTGTGTGTAGATTGAGGAGGAAATATATTTATTTAATCCATTTTAGATTAAGGCTGTAATGTAACAAAATGTGGAAAAAGTAAAAGGGTCTGAATACTTTCCGAATGCAGTGTACAGTAGTGTCAGGTTAGAGTTTGTGTCTATAGGGAAGATTTGAAGCACTCTAACTTATGAATATAGTTATGTTAAAGATGCACAATGCAGAAATCATTTCTGCAATTTCCTGGTTGCTAAAATCCCAATAGTGGACCTAATTGCAGTTTATGTGACAAAACAAGCAAGTATAGTGTAGAGAATCAATGTACCACCTAAACCGCTGTGAAATATATTTTCCATAACCAAAAATATAACATTTCAGTTGTTTGAGGCTGGTGTACAAACCCAAAAGTAAAGGAAATAGAACAGATGTACTGCCTCTTAGACTTGCTTTCAATGAGAATGACCCATCTATAACACACATTTCAATGTGAATTTGGTCGGGTTGCCCAAAAAGTTACATATTGCAGCTTTAACACCTCCATCAGACATATGAACTGAATGGCAATATGTCCTTCAAGTCAGAGAGGAAAAGGCTGTCATGGCTGCCTGACATCACTCACTTAGGAGGGACATGCTATGACCAAACATACCATCAGCAAAAAGTAAACAAGGTTTATAAGGCGCTATATCTACAATGGGTTACCTTGCTGGGAAACAATAGATCAAGTGCGATAGCTGAATGGAAGCCGTCTATGCCAGGCATCAGTAATAGAATCATGTCAGGTAGATGGAAAAGTATTCAACCATGAATACCACTATAACCACAAGGCTTGTTCAGTAGTACTATGCGATTTCTGTTTCAGGTCCAACTGGTTTTCATCAAACACCATTCTCCCTTGTCAACAACACAAAAGCATGATGCAGAATCAGATTCTTTGCATGCCACAGACGTACAATGGCGGGGGCCGGTGACAGCATGTAATCCCTGCCCTGTCACTGAGGCTGTCACACAGAGCAAGGGTCCTGTCAGGGCCCATAGTGCCTTAATTCATCACTACCCTAGTGTGCCTTCCAGACACCTCATGCCATCATGCCTCTTACTCCTGCCTTCCAGCAGCATGGGGATAAGGTCTCCACCACAGGGAGATTGAGATGGTTCCTCTCTACCTGAGCAACAGGGAGAATGGGAGAATGACTATACTCTGGTTTCAAAGTGTATGTTGGGGTTTAAGTGCTGAGCGATTAACAGAAATGTTGGTAATTTTTTGGTTTGATTGCGTTGGTCTTGGCAAGCTTAATGTTCCGGTCGGTAGCTAGCTAGCACTCGCTCATGTGGCTGCTAGCACCATAATGAAAAGGGGCATGAGGGAAGCCCTACAATACTACATAAGAGCGCTTGCGAGCAGGCAATGCTGAAAAGTTATCTTTAGACGTGTTGTACTTTTTTTAAATGTAGTTTTGTAATTGACTAAAACAAGCAGATAACAAGAAGATTGCATTTGAAAAAGGTCAAGTATTTGCTGTGAGCCAATGGGCTAACCTAGGTAACCACAGGTTGTTTTCCCTACAGGCGGGCGGGGCCACAATGTTCTATCTAATTACAGACTGGGAGTATAGGCAGGAACTCTATAGAGATGATGACTTAGAATTAAATAAAATTCATCAAATAAAACATATGCAATACACACAATAACTGAAATATTTATTAAAGTAATGTGAATAACTTATGGTTAATAAGTGATACGCAGAAATGGGAAGTCACCACCATCATGGTTTTTTTTTTTTTTAAGATTCTGTGTTATTACAGCATTCATCCCACATAGTGCAGAGTGCATTTAGTGTCTAAAAAAATGTATGAAAACCGTGATTCTTTTTTAATAATCGAATCGAAACCCGAACCGACTTCAAAAAGCACAAATCGCTCAGCACTACATGCAATGCAACACCATTGATTGATTCTCACTTCCATTTAAAATGCAGGAGAAAGGCATAAAGCTCACTCCATGACTCACATGGGTGGGACGGTACAGGTCTAGACATGCCCAACAAATAAGATTATTCACAATGGACTGATACTAAAGGAATAATGAAGGCTGCATCATGTAAGCAGCCTTGTAACTATAATTGACAGTTATTTCAGGTTTATTAATTGTTCAAATGTCACCTTGCAAACAGACAGTAAATGCATTTCCATAATCCTCTCATAACCAGTACTACAGGGATTGTTTGAGTGGCACTATTTCCAACATAACATGAACATTCTCCTCAAGTAAACCGTAAATCAAATGCAGCCGTGCCATGGCGAGGCTGGGTATGTGGTTTATGACATGGATGTTGTCTGGACAGACACCCATCTGCAGAGCATCCCCGTCACATGATGGGAGCCAAGCAGCAGCAGTTGTCATGCAGTTCAGCCAGGGAGAAAAGAGGACAACCAGGCTGACAAACGGACAAGAGGCAACCATGTCAAAACAAAAACTGAGTATCTGTAATGAGCTGGTGCAGAGAGACCATAATGCTGCACCACCTGCACCACGCAACTACTGTACACAACCCCCGGCAGAGAAAGAGAGAGACACACGCACATACACACACATACATCCACCGGGCCTGTCAAACCAGGTCAGGCCTAAATCACCACTACAGATGTAGGATCTTAACTCGTTCACGATTTTGTTGCTGAGAATTTTCCTGTACGCAGGCAATGCAGATGAGTTTGGTGATTTACATAAATTCTCTGAAAACCCACACTAACACATGGTTATAGTAACAGTATTGCACTTTTCATGTAGCTTACTTTTGGCGAACTAATAGCCTAACCACTGAACAAGCAACATTATGGACTAAACGTTAAAATCCTGTTGCTGCAGGATTATTTTGCTATGACAATATAGGTCAAATGAAGATCCTACATCTGTATCCTTACTAAGCCACAGCTCAGAACACTCTGAGCAAATGTGTTCACAGGCCAGGCCAGGGGCAGCATCACTTATGAATATTCATAGCCATTCACTCAAGAATATCACAACCCGACATGGCATGACCTGTTTTATGACAGAGAGAGGGGGGCTGGTGTGTTAACGTTAATAAATGTATGGGTTACTTATAGCATATCACTACGCATTACGCAATAAAAACTGCTATAAAACCATGCTCATCTCCTCTACTCACCCTTTACAAGTTCCTCCATCACTGAGTCAGTACCCCTATATGAACCGGTTTATAATCAGATCACAGTCAGAGAGGTGGCTCCACTGCTGTGTTATTGCATGTAGTTGAACTGTTTAACATAGTATCGTGTGGAGACCCATGTGTAAGAATATGGGGACTGATTAGCGTCTGTGTGTCTGTGTGTGTGTGTGTGTGTGTGTGTGTGTGTGTGTGTGTGTGTGTGTGTGTGTGTGTGTGTGTGTGTGTGTGTGTGAAGATATCACAAACACTCACACAAACACACACACCTCCCCTTCTCCCCCATGGCTGCCATGGGGTCTGTGGCTCTATGGGGAGCCTATGGGGATTACAACAAATTATGTAACCTCTTAAACACAGACGTTCTCTCAGGACATTGCTTTCTAGTTGCTCTTGGTAATCCCATGATCATAGAGCTAGAGGGGAGGGGCAGGTTTGGCTAAAAGCTGATCTGCATGTAGATGCTTGTTATGAGAGAATGTGTTCTCAATAACCTTGCTACCTTGGTAATAAAGGTAATACAGTGCCTTCAGAAAGTATTTACACCCCTGACTTTACGGCCACACAAAGTGGTTGCCGCCGGGAAATTCGAGGCATTATCAAATTGTAAATGAGAGACCGATGAAGTGTGTACAGCCTGCACAAAAAAACAAAGCAGAGCTCATGCCTTTCATGCAACTTTTTTCAAATCATCATTAAAGTAGCATTATGCAGCCTTACAATGTATTAAAATCAAAACATATAGCCCAACAATTGTAGAACAACTAAAGTTACATTAATAACTCTAAATTAAGCATATAGGAGTACCTATATCTTTGTTAACCTCTCAACATGTGGGTACTCCCTCAAATCGTTTGGAGACAATGTCCTTTCTATTTTATTCAGCTTTGTTAAATTATATTCTTCATACTATAAATAATAATATAAATAATATAAAATATTCTAAGCCAATCTTGTCTGCTAAATTAACTAGTGTAGCCCACAGCTATTATGCAAAGCCAGATGAGGATCTAACATAAGGACAACTTGTCACGGATCCCCCTGGAACTTTCATCACGCACACCAGTCCCCTATTCCCACTGATTAGTATTTGTATATATGTGCCCTTTGGTTTACATCGTCTTGTCGATTACTGTTACAATGTCCATTGGTGCGTGTGAGTACCTGTGCTGTATGTTTTGGGCTTTCGTGACCTTGTGGATTGCGCAGTTGATTTCGGGTCTCGTCCCGTTGGTTAATCATTGTGCGCGTGTGTATTTATTCAAGGTACTCCTCGCTCTTTTGTTTGGGTTTCAACCCTGTGTTTTTGTTACGTGTTTGTTTGGTATTCGTCCCTGTGCTCTTACACGGCACGCTGTAATTCGGGTAAGAAATAAATAAAAATATTACGCATTCCTGCGCCTGTCTCCCGAATCATTGTTACCAACGTGACACAACTCAGAGTATGCTATTCTGTTCTTCTGAAATAGATTACATTTTCTTCATATCATGTTTCTTCAGACCTGTGTAAAATAAATAATGGATTTATTGTGAAAGTGTAGGCTATATTACATGGATTTATTAGACTTTTTAAAATGTAGATGTTCCAAAGGTCTGCATCAGTGTAGAAGCCAGGAGATACTAAATGTGTTTATGTTAATTGACGATCAATTACTATGAGACCGGCAGTTTTTTGCTTGACAATTTTGTGACCTGCCACAGCCCTAGGTATGGGTATGCTTGTAATCGTTCAGGATTTTAAAAAATGGAATGGAGCTAAACACAGGCACAATCCTAGAGGAAAACCTGGTTCAGTTTACATTCCACCAGACATTGGGAGATGAATTCACCATTCAGCAGGAGAAACCTGAGAAATAACCTGAGAAAAAGAAGAAACCCGCACACTGCTCTTGATAGTATCATTGCTCTTCTGCCTAAGGCCTTGAGGCCGATAAATAAAGTTTATTAAAGAGCAGTGATACTATCAAGAGCAGTGTGCAAGTTTCTTATTTTTTCAAATTTTATTCAACTGTTACCATGCGCCTGCAAAAAAAGATAGCTCAGACGTGCGAGTACCTTTAGAATTTTAAATTAGCAGGACAATAACCTAAAACACAAGGCCAAATCTATACTGGAGTTGCTTACCAAGAAGACAGTGCATGTTAACTTAAATATACTTTAACATCTATGGCAAGACCTGAAAATGGTTCTCTAGCAATGATCAACAACTAATTTGACAGAGCTTGAGGAATTTTGAAAAGAACAATGGGCAAATGTGAAATAAGTCAAGGAGTATGAATACTTTCTGAAAACACTATGTGGCTGGACTACTCTGATCTGGGATTTGTTCAGCTCCATCACACAATCATGACTGCCATTTTGCTTAGCCCTGCCTAGGGTGGCTCAGTCTAAAGTACACTGTGAAAAGCCCAAAGTACAAAGAACGAATTCAGCTGGAGTATCCAATGCTGTACTTTGAAGGGAGGCATGAGGAGAAGAGCATCTTGTTGATTATGGGGGTTAGAGAAAATCCCAGAGCTCCTGGTCGTAAGATTCTGGGAACCCATGTCGTCCTGTAAAGGGCTCTTCAGTCAGTCTGAGGGTCTGCCGCTGTTGCTATCTCGGCTCTGTAATGTCTCATTTGCATTCGTCGACACGCAGCCAGTAAGAGGCCTGAGAGCGTGGTGCTGGCCAGCATTAAGATTCCAGAAAGCCAACTGTTCTTCGGTCGCCACAGTGGGCAAATATTAAAACACCTGGGTATTGTCTGGACGCCAGGCCAGACACAGGGCCCAGAAAGAGCAGAGAACCTGACGCCAGAGTAGGTTGAAATTCTGCTGTTGATATTCTTTATGGGGGGCACAGTTTGGTACTACATTTTATTAGTAGTATCCTTTTGTAAAAAAGAACTTCACTGCTCTCATTCATTGAGTACATTTACATACACACTAATAATTCAATATTATGGCAGAATGCCAAGTATGGCATTAGACACGTAAACACCTCACTCTGCTTATCTATATATGTTTTGTTTTTTACCTCCTTTTTTGCCCAATTTCAATTATGATCTTGTCTAATCGCTGCAAATCCCCAACGGGTTGGGGAGAGAAGAAGGTCAAGTCATGCGTCCTCCGAAACACGACCCACCAAACCACACTCCTTAACACCCACCTGCTTAATCCGGAAGCCAGCTGCACCAATGTGTCAGAGGAAACACAGTTCAACTGACGACCGAAGTCAACCTGCAGGCGCCCGAGTCACTATAGCTTGATGAGCCAAACCCTCCCCTAAACCGAACAACGCTGGGCCAAATGTGCGCCGCCCTATGGGATTCCCGGTCACGGCCAGTTGTCTGGGATCAAACCCCGGTCTGTAGTGACGCCTCAAGGACTGCGATGCAGTGCTATGAAACACTGAGCCGCTCGGGAGGCCCTCACTCTGCTTATCTTAATCAGTGTAAGGTCATAATCGAAGTAAGCATATGCCGATTAAAACACCTGGTTTTCTGAGCAATCTTTCAAATGATTAGGACATGTAAACAGCTTAATCAGCATTCCAGTGATGTATTTGAACTACACATGTGCCAGCACCGTGTAGCGCAAGCTTCCCTCTTATGCACGAGTGAAGTGAGTTTGTAAAAACTGAAAGCATGCATCTTAAAAATAGTTTCACAATACAAACTTTATATGTCCGAACTCAGAATGAAATAGTCTTCACTAAAATAACATGGTCACTGTGGTAGAACATTTAAATGTTTTAAACAAACTATTATATTAACCTGACTATCCACAATAATCACATTATTGTGTGCATGTTACCATGCTCATTGTGTCCTTACCTGGGACTGACTTTGGCATTCATGCTATGACAGACTATCTATTTGAGGTGTCCGGCATTGGCCTGATACACTGTTTTAGTGCTCAATGTGTGTGCTGCCTGCCTGTATACACACACCCACAGACACAGACACACAAACTTTAACACGGCCCTGGCACAAACCCTGAGAAAGCCATCTACACTCCCTGCCCCCCCTCCTATCATCATCATCATCATTACAACACTGAGCTGTATCAAACTGCACACACACACACAATCTCTCCATGGCTGATGTTTATGCCGTCTATCAACTTTACTTCAGCCAGAAACCTAAGCTGGTGGCTAATGTTCCTTTTAAAAGAGCACGGTAATTCAAATGTCCAGGCCCATTACCTGGGAGCGATTTAAAGGTGACCTGAGTTCATCTTCCAGTGGATAAACACCAATGAGGACAAAATATGAAATGCTGCTGAATGAAAAGTGACACTCTGGTCTGGGGTAGTTAGTCAGTAGTGGCTATTAGTGGCATCTCACATCTCTGACCCATGCTGAAGGGGAGAGTCAATGACTGTCTTTCCTAAGGCGGCTAGCGCTCACTGTTGCATAAAGATAGTGTCCATCATGAACGGGAGCGTTTGGGTCAGTAACTGTATTGCCAGTCCCTAATAATGCAAACAACCAGTCAGATTATGACTCTCAACCACCACTCCAGAATGACACACACAATACATCTCTCAACCCAACCTAATGAGGACCAGCCCTGGTGAGCACACTTTAGTATGTTGTTTATTCTAAAATACACAATGATTGATTGTGATATTTCAGTAAATTATTCCATTAGAAGCGAATGCACTGCTTCAGGACAAAGCAATGTGGTTATACATCAAGGTCGCGACAAGAAGAAATGGAAAATGCAAAAGCTATTGGCCTTACCATCTATGCTGACTGAAAAAGAGGGAGAAAAAGAGAGGGACTCTCTATATGACTGACATCTGGCAAAATTCTCTCCCAATATCCCAAAATCATTATGTGAACCAACCATTTTGTGAGATTATGCCGTTGGTACAGCGCATTCGGGAAAGTATTCAGACCCCGTGACTTTTTCCACATTTTGTTACGTTACAGGCTTATTCTAAAATTGATTAAATAAAAATAGTTCCTCATCAATCTACACACAACACTTCATAACGACAAAGCAAAAACAGTTTTTTATAAATGTTTACAAATGTATAAAAAAAATCTATAACAGAAATACCTTATTTACATAAATATGCACACCCAATTCTATGAGACTCGAAATTGAGCTCAGGTGCATCCTTTTCCATTGATCATCCTTGAGATGTTTCTACAACTTGATTGGAGTCTACCTGTGGTAAATTCAATTGATTGGACATGATTTGGAAAGGCACACACCTCTCTATATAAGATCCCATAGTTGACAGTGCATGTCAGAGCAAAAACCAAGCCATGAGGTCAAAGAAATTCTCCGTAGAGCTCCAAGACAGGATTGTGTCGAGGCACAGATCTGGGGAAGGGTAACAAAACATTTCTGCAGCATTGAAGGTCCCCAAGAACACAGTGGCTTCCATCATTCTTAAATGGAAGAAGTTTGAGCAATCAGGGGAGAAGGGCCTTGGTCAGGGAGATGACCAAGAACCTGATGGTTCTAGAGTTCTAGAGCTCTAGAGTTCCTCTGTGGAGAACTTTCCAGAAGGACAACCATCTCTGCAGCACTCCACCAATCAGGCCTTTATGGTAGAGTGGCCAGACGGAAGCCACTCCTCAATAAAATGCAAGACAGCCAACTTGGAGTTTGCCAAAACGCACCTAAAGGACTCTCAGACCATGAGAAACAAGATGCCCTGGTCTGATGAAACCAAGATTGAACTCTTTGGCCTGAATGCCAAGCGTCACGTCTGGAGGAAACATGGCACTCTCCCTACGGTGAAGCATGGTGGTGGCAGCATCATGCTGTGGGGATGTTTTTCAGCGGCAGGGACTGGGAGACTAGTCAGGATCGAGGGAAAGATAAACGGAGCACAGAGAGTGTACAGAGAGATCCTTGATGAAAAACTGCTCCAGAGCACTCAGGATCTCAGACTGGGGCGAAGGTTCACCTTCCAACAGGACAACGACCCTAAGCACACAGCCAAGACAACGCAGGAGTGGCTTCGGGACAAGTCTCTGAATGTCTTTGAGTAGCCCAGCCAGAGCTCAGACTTGAACCCGATCGAACATCTCTGGAGAGCCCTGAAAATAGCCGTGCAGCAATGCTCCCCATACAACCTGACAGAGCTTGAGAGGATCTGCAGAGAAGAATTGGAGAAACTCCCCAAATACAGGTGAGCCAAGCTTGTAGCATCATACCCAAGAAGACTCGAGGCTGTAATCACTGCCAAAGGTGCTTCAACAAAGTACTGAGTAAAGGGTCTGAATACTTATGTAAATGTGATATTTCAGTTGTTGTTGTAATAAATTTTAGATCAAGGCTGTAACCTAAAAAGAAATGTCTAAAAACCTGTTTTTGCTTTGTCAACATGGGGCATTGTGTGTGGATTGATGAACAACGATTTAATCCATTTTAGAATAAGGCTGTAACGTAACAAAATGTGGGGGAAAATGAAGGCGTCTGAATACTTTTTGAATGCACTGTATATCCTATTCCTGTGTGACCTTTTCCCCTCTCCCTACCTCTATCCCTCCCTCCTCTGTCTCTTATTGCTCATTAAACAGTGACATTGTGACCTATGTTGTCACTGTTACACGTAATTCCCCAGGTACTGGAGGACTGTGATATCCCAGAAGCCCCAGCTATGCCCCAGTGCCTGACAGAGGCTGCTGATGGACAGGAGTTCATCAGCCAATCATCACACCTATGGTATTGTAAAAAATAACCAATTCATTCTTACATCAAATAAAGATAGGCATAATTTATTTCTATGGAGGATGCTTTGTGAAATGTTTCTTTGTTCAATTTCAGTGACTAAGAATAAAACCAGTCCCATATAGGAGCAGCTCCAGCAAATCCACACACACTGTATTTCAAGCCATCAGTCACCGTCAAATCTTCACACAGAAGCTATAACCATGAGCCAATCCCCACTCAGATGCTCCAGCCATCATCCATTCCTAAAGTAGAAGCTGTAGCTGTCAGCCTATCCTAACATACTATAAGCCTCCTTTCCCTTATGTTTTCTATTCCAAGGCAATGCTGGAGAGTGAGAGCGGCACCAATTTAATTATGGTGGGACTAATGAGAGCACTAGGGACTACAATGTGTTTTAGACATTACAGATTTACTGTAATACCACCACCACGCAACACACACACACACACACACACACACACTGGGGAGAGTACGGAAAGTAGCTTCCTTGCCTAAATTAATTATTGAGCACTAGGAGTAGGGTTGGGATCGACTTCACGCTCGTTTGTTTTCCAGTTGTTCTGTGCATCCCTCTCTCCCCCCTCACCGCTCCCACACACACACACACACACACCATTGCATGTGAGACTGTGTTGTTCTTAACTGAGAAGTTTAGATGATGTCTCCTGAGAGCTAGATGATAAGGGAAGGCCTGTGATGTAGGCTAGCTGTGTAAGGTTAGGTGAGCCAACAGTGAGGGCTGAGCAGCTGCCTACGGCTCTGATGGCAGACGGTAAAAGAAGCAGAAAAAATAAGCAAAAACAGGAAGTGATGTCATGAAAACACATTGTAACAAAATAAAGCAAAAAGACCAGGATATTTAAAGAATAGTATTTTGTGTGTTCCGGTGTCCATGGTGATTGTAGTAGGCTACAGAAGACTGGCTGTCGTGCTCCAGGAGAAGAACATATCCCACGCATTCAGCGATTATTATTACTTTGCCTTCTCCTCGTTGAGACGGCAACCACTTATTTTCCTGAACAACTGGTTGCTAGCGTGCAATTTATTCTCTCAGAACCACCAAGATGAAAGCAAATAGGAGGGGGAAGTGTGTGTGGGGGGGGGGGGGGGGGGGGGGTAGAAGAAAAGAAAGAGAGATTGAAAAAGAATGAGAGAGATACATAGAGAAAATCATTAATGAGGAAAGGTTGAGCAGAGTGGGATGCTTCGGGCATGGTGAAACACAAACTAATTGTCATGCTCTAGCATTGCGACAGCAGCAGCTCACTTTTTAGTTTCTGACAGGCTCACGTGTCCCTCTGTTGCACGGATGCTGGTGATTAGTTTTAGTGGCCTGCTGGTGGTAGACTGAACGAGGATGTGACAAACATGCTATTTGTAGAGGATTAGTTTGACATACTGGGCCCATCACTTGCTGCTAGGAACACAACACAAGCCCTATCAAATGTGTAAAGCGTTCCAAAATCCTGATGCCAAGAAGCACATAACTGTACTGGGCCTGCAGGAACTTTTCACATCATGTTGACTGATGTACATATCTAGGCTACTAAGCTCTACTTCTCCGATGTCAATATTGCCTGGAGTTCTCTGTGCCACTGCTGACATATTTTGGGAGAGTGACTAGCGCAGCTCTCTGCTCTCTCTCTCCAACTAAAGCAGGAGCCAGATGTTTCTGCCTAACCAGGGGGCCTCTCAGCTTGTGTTCCCTCTCGAGTTTTCTGGCAAGCGACCGACCCACACAAATCTCATTCCGATGACAAAGCAGGGCCTGTCAAGAGGAGGACTCTATCGAGACTGGAGAGCCACTTCCCAGATATGAGTTGTGCATTAGCGCGATTAACCCACGCCCACCATCTCCATTGCATACCATTACAGGGCGCAGGATTGGATCCACTCGGGCCTCCCAAGTGGCGCAGTGGTCTAAGGCACTGCATCGCAGTGCTAGATGTGCCACTGGAGATTCTGGGTTTTGAGTCCAGGCTCTGTCGTAGCTGGCCGCGACCGGGAGACCCATGGGACGGCGCACAATTGGCCCAGCGTCGTCTGGGTTAGGGGAAGGTTTGAACGGCAGGGATGTCCTTGTCCCATCGCGCACTAGCAACTCTTGTGGCGGGCCGGCCGCAGTGCACAATGACATGGTCGCCAGGTGTATGGTGTTTCCTCTGACACATTGGTGTGGCTGGCTTCCGGGTTAAGTGGGCATTGTGTCAAGAAGCATTACGGCTTGGTTGTGTTTTGTTTCGGAGGACGCACGGCTCTCGGCATTCGCCTCTCCCGAGTCCGTACGGGAGTTGCAGCGATGAGACAAGACTGTAACTACCAATTGGATACCACGAAATTGGGGAGAAAAAAGGGTAAAAAAAAGATAATACAAATAAGGATTGGATCCACTCACGTTCCTCTATATTGGTGTAATCAGCAGGTAATGTGAAATATGGTTACGTGTGTGAAAGACAGAGGGCTGTGACAGCCAGGCTGCTCCACTGCCTTCAGCACACTCATTAGAGGGACCCACAGTAGACAGACACAGCATGCACACCATTACATAGATTCTCTATTGAATAATAGCACACATCACAGGAGGTTGGTAGCACCTTAATTGGGGAGAACAGGCTCCTGGTAATGGCTGGAGCGGAATCAGTGGAATGGTATCAAATACATCAAACACATGGGATGTTTTTCAAAATGCATACTACCGTGCATTTTCTGAGCACGCAAAATTGTAGCACGTCAAGGGTCAAATTATGTGAAATGTAGCATGGAGGGCACTTCTTGAATCCATTTGTACATATTTTGAAGCATACATCGACGCAAGCTTCAATGGAAAGTATGCAAAGAAATATGATGCAACCACGTAAAAAAAAGAATGCAACATTTCTTGAAGTCAATGGCAGCCATTATTCTAGTTGAAGTGAGAGAAAATACACTCCGACTTCGGAATGAAATGTTGCCTATTCACATCTCATATGTTGCCTGACTACAATATTTTATCTTGATACATTAATAAATAAATGCCGTGTTAATATTGACATGTTTATCTGCCTACGTACTGTAGATCGTAGGCCCATAATTAGTCAATAGGGCTAACTGGCTAGATACTACTGTTAGCTAGCCACAAAGAATTGTTAGCTAGCATACCCACAAATAATTGACATCTATCTTGCATAATATTAGTTTTAGGTCATAGTTTTTGGTCACTATCTGGTTAGCTACATTATTACGATTCACATATAGCTAGCTGATAGTTATGAAGTAAAACGGTTGCTTTGTGTACAGTGGCAAAGAAAAGGTATGTGAACCCTTTGGAATTACCTGTATTTCTGCATAAATTGGTCATAAAATTTGATCTGATCTTCATCTAGGTCACAACAATAAAACAAACACAGTCTGCTTAAACTAATAACACCAAACAATTTTACATTTTCATGTCTTTATTGAACACACCGTCTAAACATTCACAGTGCAGGGTGGGAAAAGTATGTGAACCCTTGGATTTAATAACTGGTTGACCCTCCTTTGGCAGCAATATCCTCAACCAAACGTTTTCTGTAGTTGCGGATCAGACCTGCACAACGGTCAGGAGGAATTTTGGACCATTCCTCTTTACAAAACTGTTTCAGTTCAGCAATATTCTTGGGATGCCTGGTGTGAACTGCTCTCTTGAGGTCATGCCATAGCATCTCAATCGGGTTGAGGTCAGGACTCTGACTGGGCCACTCCAGAAGGCGTATTTTCTTCTGTTGAAGCCATTCTGTTGTTGATTTACTTCTGTTTTGGGTCGTTGTCCTGTTGCATCACCCAACTTCTGTTGAGCTTCAATTGGCAGACAGATAGCCTAACATTATCCTGCTATGTCTTGATAAACTTGGGAATTCATTTTTCCGTCGATGATAGCAAAGCAGCACCACACCATGATGCTCCCTCTACCACACTTTACAGTTGGGATGAGGTTTTGATGTTGGTGTGCTGTGCCTTTTTCTCCACACATAGTGTTGTGTGTTCCTTCCAAACAACTCAACTGTAGTTTCATCTGTCCACAGAATATTTTGCCAATAGCACTGTGGAACATCCAGGTGCACTTTTGCAAACTTCAGACGTTCAACAATGTTTTTGTTTGTACAGCAGTGGCTTCTTCCGTGGTGTCCTCCCATGAACACCATTCTTGTTTAGTGTTTTACGTATCGTAGACTCGTCAACAGAGATGTTAGCATGTTCCATCAGGACTACCTGGCCTGATGACTCCTTGCTGTCCCCAGTCCACCTGGCCGTGCTGCTGCTCCAGTTTCAACTGTTCTGCCTGTGGCTATGAAACCTGACCTGTTCACTGGACGTGCTACCTGTCCCAGACTTGCTGTTTTCAACTCTCTAGAGACAGCAGAAGCGGTAGAGATACTCTGAATGATCGGCTATGAAAAGCCAACTGACATTTACTCCTGATGTGCTGACCTGTTGCACCCTCGACAACCACTGTGATTATTATTATTTGACCCTGCTGGTCATCTATGAACATTTGAACATCTTGGCCATGTTCTGTTATAATCTCCACCAGGCACAGCCAGAAGAGGACTGGCCACCCCTCAGAGCCTGGTTTCTCTATTGGTTTCTTCCTAGGTTCTGGCCTTTCTATGGAGTATTGCCTAGCCACCGTGCTTCTACACTTGCATTGCTTGCTGTTTGGGGTTTTAGGCTGGGTTTCTGTATAGCACTTTGTTAAGAAGGGCTTTATAAATACATTTGATTTGATGATTTGATTTGATTCCAGAGATTTCAGTAAGTCTTTAGCTGACACTCTAGGATTCTTCTTAACCTCATTGAGCATTCTGCGCTGTGCTCTTGCAGTCATCTTTGCAGGACGGCCACTCCTAGGGAGAGTAGCAACAGTGCTGAACTTTCTCTATTTGTAGACAATTTGTCTTACCGTGGACTGATGAACATCAGGGCTTTTAGAGATACTTTTGTAACCCTTTCCAGCTTTATGCAAGTCAACAATTCTTAATCTTAGGTCTTCTGAGATCTCTTTTGTTCGAGGAATGGTTCACATCAGGCAATGCTTCTTGTGAATAGCAAACTCAAATGTTGTGAGTGTTTTTTATAGGGCAGGGCAGCTCTAACCAACATCTCCAATCTTGTCTCATTGATTGGACTCCAGGTTAGCTGACTCCTGACTCCAATTAGCTTTTGGACAAGTCATTAGCCTAGGGGTTCACATACTTTTTCCAACCTACACTGTGAATGTTTAAATGATGTATTCAATATAGACAGGAAAAATACAATAATTTGCGTGTTATTAGTTTAAGCACACTGTGTTTGTCTATTGTTGTGACTTAGATGAAGATCAGATCAAATTTGATGGCCAATTTATGCAGAAATCCAGGTGATTCCAAAGGGTTGACATAATTTTTCTTGCCACTGTATATCTTTATTGCCATTGTCCTGGAAGATGGTTCAAAGAATAGGTAAGTCCATTTGTTAATAGGGCTACCTGGCTAGCTAGCCACGAAAAATGTACATCTACCTTGCATCACATTAGTTTTAGGTCATTTTTGTCTAACTAGCTTGAGAGCTAGATTATTACAATTAACATATCTAGCTGATAATTATGAAGTAAAATGTTTGCTTTGTGTATCTCTTGTTTTGTCTATTGCTGCTATTGTCCTGGCTAGGTGGGGAGGTGAAGCCTGAGATAATACAGTAGGGGGAGTGTGAGTCCTTCTCAAATGTAATGTTTTATGCGTTCTTCACACTCTTGTCCTCACAAGAACGTCCTCAAGAGAAAGTTGTCGGAGAATGCACTTGGAGCATGAGAGTGTGGAGCACGGTAGTATGCATATTTAGAAACACCCATGGTTTCCATGTGTTTGATGCCATTCCATTCGCTCCTTTCCAGCCATTATTATGAGCCAGTCCTCCCCTCAGCAGCCTCCACTGGCACACATGCCACCTAACATAGGTTCTAGCCTTTGGCTCTCTGTGCATTTTTACATAACAAAGTGGGTTACATGTGTGTGAGGGATGCCTTATGGCAGCTCATTGGTGTAGATGATGCATTAAATAGTAGAAGCAGGCTGAGCCCTTCTTTAGCGCCATGACTACAACTTCCATGGAGACTCCCCCAGTCCTCTCACAATGCCTCCTTAGTCACAGTCCTCCACATGATGCACCACAAGGCCTAACAAGGCCTGTCTTCACCCATGCTCTACCAATGTTTTCCAGCACTGCTTTGTCCTACTACAGTAGCTACTTTAACCAACATGTAGGCAGGTTCCTTAGGTTTCAACCCTTCTCAAACAGCCTAATTCATACTCAGAGGTGTTCCCACACAAAAGTGATTCATACCACACTCCCAACTCCTCCTCCTCCTAGCTCTTCCTCTCAGCTGTCAGCAGATAAAAGAAGTCCACCAGCTCCAGGTTCCAGGGGAGAGAGAGTAGAGGATCCTGGGAACAGCAGCAGTAGAACATCTAGTGCACCAATCTCTGTCAGCTCCCTCTGCTCTCCCCTCTCCCACCAACCATTAGTGCTATGCCACAACTTCCTGGTAACAGCTGATCCTCCAGGCCCATCGCCACCACACCACCCTGTACCCCACCGCCCCCTATCAGCGTGGAGGCAGTAACACTCACTGCCTCAATAATGCAAGAGGTGTGAATTAAACATGAGCTTACCGTGCAGGAAACACTGTGTGCGCATATGTGTGCATCTACGTGCGCAAAGTCAAAACACACAGGCGCACGGCGCGAGTGTACACACACACACATACTATTATAGCATATAATTACATATACATATCATACAAAAAGCTGTTTATTATGAGGGTTTTGACCTTTAAGGCAGCAAGTACATTTCTAAGGAAGAGCCTCCACAAGATAGTTCAAGCCCTCACTGTGACCCGTCATATGTATGACTGTTACAATTCACGGACTGGTAAAGAGTTAACTCAGGTCGTTGTTGTTGCTGCTGGTGATGGATGAATTTGAAGTAGAAGGTGATGAGGAATATTGCCATCACTACAAGCTTAAGAACAATAACAGCATAGTGTGGGAGTTGAGCCTAGATCCAAAGGCTGAGCTGATTCCTTCTCCCTCCCATGCCCTTTATTAATCATCCTTGGTTAGTGAGCGTGGTGCGAGGAGCTCTAAGTCGTGCAGTGGACACACACACACACACACACACACACACTCACACACACTCACTCTCCCAAACATAGCTGATCTTCAGGGCGACTGGCCTGGAGGCCTAAGACTCAGATGCTACTGCAACCTTTCCAGTCTCAGATGTTGTTTAGATATTCCAGTTCAAATATGCAACAACAAGCGAGTCATCCCCTTCCACTGTACCAGATAAACAGACAGCCAACCTTCCAGCCTGGCTGACCCGTGAGGCCCTACTCCTCAGAATGCATACAGACTGCAGAAACCAGGGATCCAATAGGATCATAAGAAAGGAACTCATGAAACCAGCATATAGCCCTTAAGAGGCAGAGGTGAGGTAAGGACCATGTCCGTGGAGGGTGTTAAATGACAGACACATCACTGTTTGAGGTCATGTCATATCAATGGCAGATGTGCATCTGTCAAATTACTTGCCATGCCACTCACATCACAACCAGCAATATGAGTGGCATTGGCATTTATCAATAACACAATACAGAGGGGATTTCTCTGAGGGCATAAGAACATTAAATCAGACTTGACCAACGCCCAAAGCCGAATGGGGTATGTGATGAGCCCCAGCAAGTGATGGACACTGACTCCTCCACATGATTCTTGTGTAGTCATTCAACAAAGACACTACAACACATTCAACAAAGGGCACTACACTTCACATTGTGTTATTGCAGGGTAGCTAGAATAAGCTGTTTAATATCCTTGCACTATAAGTATGCACATTCATTCTCTGAGTCAAGCGAGGCCAATTTTGTTTCTCAAATACTTGATGTAAAATGGCACAAAAGTTAGAGGAAAACGAGGGCGCACCTGGTTTGACAGTCTTCAAACGAATGGGCTCCCGAAAGTGGCGAATGACTGCATGCGTGTCGCGGTTTGTAAGTCCACTGATGGGGGTTCCGTTGATCTCCAACAAAACGTCCCCAAAATACGGCATTCTCCCGACGTGGCACACCATTACATCCAACTTCATCTGGCCCAAGTAAGGGAACTCTCCGTGTTCGGCACCCCCCAACACCTCCACCACATTTCCGAATTCTCCGAGGCTTCCCCATGACACGGCACACTCCTGCACTTTGCTGGACCAATGTTTCTTCTTTTTCAGCGTTCTGGACATATTGTATCCTTTTGATGTTGTCTGTCACTGATCTGAAATTGTCTGTTTGATTTTGCTTTGTTTCACAAGCACTAAAGCAGGAGCAAATATGGTCGAACAAAGATTTCTAATCTCGAGTCATTCCCTGGCTCTGGTCGGAGTTTCATTTCTCTGTTATAATTGATCATTCACTTTAGGGAGCCAGCCTGTCATGGATGAGGTATTCCCGGTAATGTGTAAATAAATGTAATATTGTCCAGGAATAAACCACAGTAATCCTGGAGTAGCACCACTGTCAATAAAAATCAGTACGAGCCATCCAGTAGCTGGCTGTGCTACTGAAAGTATGTCCGTTGAAAAACTCCGAATGTTCTATGTGCGTAAAACAATAAACAAGAAAGCAATACAATGTCTAAATGAATGCATCAATGCGTGTTAGCCTCCTCATCACCCTATCAAAGGATGTTTTTTTCTTATTTCCTAAACCTTTGGCTGGAAGTTGTCAAAACAAGGTATCCACTCACCTCACCATACTGCGTGAGAGACAAATCTGCTCGGAGATTTAGAATCGTAAACCGTTCAGTGCGTCAACGAGAGTGCCTTTATACCTGTAACTAGACTAACAGATAACGACGACACGAGCCGTTTTCTATCGCATCATTCACTTAATGGTAATTTATTATCGTTCCAGGTCGTAGTTCGGATCCTACGCATTTTGATGTAGTGACAACCGCGACCCCATCCCTCGCCACAGGTTTAAACACACCTGGCACGGTGGTAGCACCAAGCGAGATGCGCGAATCCCGAAACGCCCAGATGTCACTGCGCGCCGTAGAACTCAACCTTTTCGGCAGGCTCCATCCTTCGGTGTATTGTAGCAGAATGAACACTGAAAAGTCTTGCATACACAGTATAGTGGGTCACTTTTAGCAGGCTTATATAATAGTAGCCTACATAACTCAACTGTATAATAGTGTATAATCTTTGGTCAATACACAATTTGCCATATTGCACCCAAAATAACCACACACAAACATAAAAAAAGAATCCAACGTATTAAAATAAAGGCTATAAACCTGGGGTCTTTACACTTTTGCCTGCCTCCCTGGCAAACAGGTGACCCAGGGACCTCCATCATATCTTAGCAGAATTATTTTCACGCCTTGTCTTACCAGGTGAATGATAATGACAAAATATTTAAAAAAAATTAATAGATTTGGTAAATAGTTTTTCATTATTTTCACCTCCCCACATTATAATTGGAGGTCACACTTTATTTGGATAGTCTGGATTGTCCATCTGTAGTTATACTATCAACAAACTATCTGTTGATAAACAAATGCTTGCTTGCTAAGTTTATAGTTAGGGTTAGGATAAGGGTTAGTAGATAGTTGACATGTTACTGATAGTCTGTAGAGCATCTACAGATGGACTATCCAAATAAAGTGTTACCTAATTGGAAGAAGAAGAGTAAACTCTAACATTGCCTAGAAAGGTAACTTGAGTAGCTGTTTAGCTGGTTAAAGGGAAATACACTCAAATCCATATTTAGGTATTTCTTTCATTAGTCTAGTGTTAATACAGTCCCAAAATGTTTTGCATGTCAGCAGTCAAGATTTAGGACCTTCAAGAAGCAACGTCTGACTTGCCACATCATCATCTGTATCAACAGTGGAAAAATTAGTGGATTTTTCCTTTAAACAAAAGTCAGCCATGTGTTTCAAAAATGTATGTCCAAGTCAAGAAAGCTTACCAGCCAGCGGCACTTCCCGCACTGGTAGCCTATTCTTTTTCAAAGCCGATGTCAGATACCCCAGTGAATATAATTTGCTTCAATGAGTGTTATTTGTATAATCATTCGAAAGAAGATATGCGCCTCTTTTCTACTGTAGTTATGTAATTCAAATATTTATTCTGTTGTTGCGAGCGATATTCGTACAAAATAGAAGGGAAAAAATCCCCCCTGGTTGAATACCCATGCTATAACAGTTTGTATAAACTACGTATAGCCTCTTTATACATCCTTATTATCAAGTGTTACCAATATAGATATATAAACATTTGTGCATGCTTTCTCTCAGTAGCTATTGCATGGAAGAATGATTTGGGTGAAGATGAGTCCTGTGATAGATAACAGGGAACTTTAGAATTCCAAATATAGCCTACACGGTTGCTGTTAAAACGCATTCAAATTGGGAGACCAAATTCCTTATAACCCTATACAAATTGTCTAATATTCTGTACACGTCTCCACAGTGCCACCCTCTGACTATTATATATCACTTCAACCCAGCAGAAGTGGAGGCATGGCATTAAAATTCATTCAATTAAAAATAATTTGTATACAGTAAATTCTGTTTAATCTGAGACTTTATTGCCCTTATTCCGTCTTCTCTGTGATACACAGATATTTTACAAACTGACAGGGATAGTCCAATTCAACAGAAATAAATCAAATTGCTGGCATTACAATGTATCCCGAACTCACCTATTAATTGCCGAGAATAGTATAAAAAAATCCACTCACCCAGATATCTATCAATTTACCCTCTGCAATGCAGACTATGCTGTGTGGCATGTTCCAAATGGCTTGCATCTGCATACAATAATTTATCTGGATGAAATATAAATGGTGGGATCAGATGTGTGTTTGGCTGGTGAGATGATGCCACCCTAGACACTGTATTGAATAATTCATTGACTGATGGAGGGTGGTGAGCAGCACTGCCTTGATGACTGATGAGGTTGAGGAAAAGACAAACTCACGCCCAGTTCTGTTCTACAACCCTGCACACTTCAAAGTACTAAGACTCAAGGATTAGTCAAAAATCTGATAAACCTCTCCACATACTTTGTTCTATATGAGCATGATATGCCCTAAAAGCGTCTGCTAGGCGAAGCGAACGTCGGTTCCGAATTAATCTAAGAAATCAGGAAATCGAATTAATTTACGTTTTTGCCAAGGTGTTAGAATAAGATGTTTGGTGCATTATTTCTCAAGTAAAAATATGTGCATGAAAACTAATCGTCTCAAGTTGAATGACAACACTTCAGTGAAGTATCCCGTCCACAGTTCCCACTCAACTTGTACTGTTGACTAATCACAGACGAAGGGGCGTAGGCTTCGGCTACCAAACTTCGATTTGCCTCAAGAGAAATGTGCGCCAGCAGCCCCCCAAAAACTCTGCCGAACTCCAACGAACAAAAACTTCACAAATGTGTCATAATATATGCGAACTGTTTCGAATGGGAAGGATGAAACAGGCTTAAAGTCAATTTATGCTTGATCTGTAAATGTGGTAGGAGGCTCCGTCTGACGCAATTGCGGAGCCCTTTAGAGGCATGCAGAGGCCAAATTGAGCTCCATACCAAAGATTTTTTTATAACTAAACCAAGATAGACCGCAGCTTGTCGTTTCCAATGTGAACAAATTAGTTATAGTGGGCAGAACAGGCGAGGTGGGCAGAGCCAAGCGATATCCTATTGGCGCTTTCTAGTACGTCAACTCCGTGAAGTGCGCATGTGCAATAACTACATTTGCCTTTGCGCTCCTTCTTAACATCGTCATTTTTTAAAACTTTTGCAAAGAGTAAAAGTCTACCAAACTAGTCCACTCTGATCATAACATATTCTAGTTTTGGAAAAAGAAAACTGTATTGAGATCAAATGTTTAATTGATTAAAACATTTGTAGAATGTCGGCCAAAATACATCTCATTCGATCTTCTCCCACTGCTCGCCATATTTTGGTAGTGAGTGAAACCGCCAACCGGATGCTTCACATATATACATCCAGTAATATCTGTCTCGATGTTCTATCTGTGTCCGTAGCACAGCACCATGCGCCTCCATGATTGGTTGACGGTAGGTGGGGGCGGTAAGTCGGGTATAAACACAAACTGACTTCCTTGACAACTTCCTTCACAAAAGTGCAGCACTTCACAAAAGTGCAGCAGTGCAAGAAATAGTGAATGCCTGTCAGTAAAGTGCTGCAATTTTTATTTATTTTATTTATTTTTTTCATTTCACCTTTATTTAACCAGGTAGGCAAGTTGAGAACAAGTTCTCATTTACAATTGCGACCTGGCCAAGATAAAGCAAAGCAGTTCGACAACATACAAAAACACAGAGTTACACATGGAGTAAAACAACATACAATCAATGATGCAGTAGAATAAAAAAAAATAACAAAATAAAAATAATAATAATAATAAAAAAATAAGACTATATACAATGTGAGCAAATGATGTGAGATAAGGGAGGTAAAGGCAAAAAAAATGCCATGGTGGCAAAGTAAATAAAGTATAGCAAGAAAAACACTGGAATGGTAGATTTGTAGTTTGAAGAAAGTTCAAAGATAAAATATAAATAATATGGTGCAAAGGAGCAAAATAAATAAAATAAATAAATACAGTAGGGGAAGAAGGTAGTAGTTTGGGCTAAATTATAGATGGGCTATGTACAGGTGCAGTGATCTGTGAGCTGCTCTGACAGCTGGTGCTTAAAGCTAGTGAGGGAGATAAGTGTTTCCAGTTTCAGAGATTTTTGTAGTTCGTTCCAGTCATTGGCAGCAGAGAACTGGAAGGAGAGACGACCAAAGGAGGAGTTGGCTTTAGGGGTGACCAGAGAGATATACCTGCTGGAGCGCGTGCTACAGGTGGGTGCTGCTATGGTGACCAGTGAGCGGAGATAAGGGGGGACTTTACCTAGCAGAGTCTTGTAGATGACCTGGAGCCAATGTGTTTGGCGACGATTATGAAGCGAAGGCCAGCCGACGAGAGCGTACAGGTCGCAGTGGTGGGTAGTATATGGGGCTTTGGTGACAAAACGGATGGCATTGTGATAGACTGCATCCAGCTTGTTGAGTAGGGTATTGGAAGCTATTTTGTAAATGACATCGCCGAAGTCGAGGATTGGTAGGATGGTCAGTTTTACGAGGGTATGTTTGGCAGCATGAGTGAAGGATGCTTTGTTGCGAAATAAGAAGCCAATTCGAGATTTCACTTTGGATTGGAGATGATTGATGTGAGTCTGGAAGGAGAGTTTACAGTCTAACCAGACACCTAGGTATTTGTAGTTGTCCACAAATTCTAAGTTAGAACCGTCCAGAGAAGTGATGCTGGACAGGCGGGCAGGTGCAGGCAGCGATCGGTTGAAGAGCATGCATTTAGTTTTATTTGTGTTTAGGAGCAGTTGGAGACCACGGAAGGAGAGTTGAATGGCATTGAAGCTCGTCTGGAGGGTTGTTAACACAGTGTCCAAAGAAGGGCCAGAAGTGTACAGAATGGTGTCGTCTGCGTAGAGGTGGATCAGAGATTCACCAGCAGCAAGAGCGACATCATTTATGTATACAGAGAAAAGAGTTGGCCCAAGAATTGAACCCTGTGGTACCCCCATAGAGACTGCCAGAGGTCCAGACAGTAGGCCCTCCGATTTGACACACTGAACTCTGTCAGAGAGGTAGTTGGTGAACCAGGCGACGCAATCGTTTGAGAAACCAAGGCTACTGAGTCTGCCGATGAGGATGTGGTGATTAACAGAGTCAAAAGCTTTGGCCAGGTCAATGAATACGGCAGCACAGTAATGTTTCTTATCGATGGCGGTTACGATGTCGTTTAGGACCTTGAGCGTGGCTGAGGTGCACCCATGACCAGCTCTGAAACCAGATTGCATAGCGGAGAGGGTGCGGTGGGATTCGAAATGGTCGGTAATCTGTTTGTTGACTTGGCTTTCGAAGACCTTAGAAAGGCAGGGTAGGATGGATATAGGTCTGTAGCAATTTGGGTCAAGAGTGTCACCTCCTTTGAAGAGGGGGATGACAGCAGCTGCTTTCCAATCTATGGGAATCTCAGACGACACGAAAGAGAGGTTGAACAGGCTAGTAATAGGGGTTGCAATAATTTCGGCAGATAATTTTAGAAAGAAAGGGTCCAGATTGTCAAGCCCAGCTGATTTGTAGGGGTCCAGATTTTGCAGCTCTTTCAGAACATCAGCTGAATGGATTTGGGAGAAGGAGAAATGGGGGAGGCTTGGGCGAGTTGCTGTGGGGGGTGCAGTGCTGTTGAATGCAGTAGGGGTTGTTAGGTGGAAAGCATGGCCAGCCGTAGAAAAATGCTTATTGAAATTCTCAATTATAGTGGGCTTATCGGTGGTGACAGAGTTTCCTATCCTCAGTGCAGTGGGCAGTTGGGAGGAGGTGTTCTTATTCTCCATGGACTTTACAATGTCCCAGAACTTTTTAGAGTTGGAGTTGCACGAAGCGAATTTCTGTTTGAAAAAGCTAGCCTTGGCGTTTCTAACTGCCTGTGTGTATTGGTTTCTAACTTCCCTAAAAAGTTGCATATCGCGGGGGCAGTTCGATGCTAATGCAGAACGCCACAGGATATTTTTGTGTTGGTTAAGGGCAGTCAGGTCTGGGGAGAACCAAGGGCTATATCTGTTCCTGGTTCAAAATTTCTTGAAAGGGGCATGCTTATTTAAGATGGTGAGGAAGGCATTTTTAAAAAATAACCAGGCATCCTCTACTGACGGGATGAGGTCAATATCCTTCCAGGATACCAGGGCCAGGTCGATTAGAAAGGCTTGCTCGTTGAAATGTTTCAGGGAGCGTTTGACAGTGATGAGTGGAGGTCGTTTGACCGCTGACCCATTACGGGTGCAGGCAATGAGGCAGTGATCGCTGAGATCTTGGTTGAAAACAGCAGAGGTGTATTTAGAGGGCACGTTGGTTAGGATGATATCTATGAGGGTGCCAGTGTTTGCGGCTTTGGGGTTGTACCTGGTGGGTTCATTAATAATTTGTGTGAGATTGAGGGCATCAAGCTTGGATTGTAGGATGGCTGGGGTGTTAAGCATGTCCCAGTTTAGGTCACCTAGTAGCACGAGCTCTGAAGATAGATGTGGGGCAATCAGTTCACATATGGTGTCCAGAGCACAACTAGGGGCCGAGGGGGGTCTATAGCAGGCGGCAACGGTGAGAGACTTGTTTTTGGAGAGGTGGATTTTTAAAATTAGAAGTTCAAATTGTTTGGGTACAGACCTGGATAGCAGGACAGAACTCTGCAGGCTATCTCTGCAGTAGATTGCAACACCGCCCCCTTTGGTCGTTCTATCTTGTCTGAAAACGTTGTAGTTAGGGATGAAGATTTCAGAGTTTTTGGTGGACTTCCTAAGCCAAGATTCAGACACAGCTAGGACATCCGGGTTGGCGGAGTGTGCTAAAGCAGTGAATAAAACAAACTTAGGGAGGAGGCTTCTAATGTTAACATGCATGAAACCAAGGTTATTACGGTTACAGAAGTCATCAAAAGAGAGCGCCTGGGGAGTAGGAGTGGAGCCAGGCACTGCAGGGCCTGGATTCACCTCTACATCCCCAGAGGAGCAGAGAAGAATAAGTATGAGGGTACGGCTAAAAGCTATAAGAATTGGTCGTCTGTGACGTCCAGAATAGAGAGAAAAAGGAGCAGGTTTCTGGGGGCGATAAAATAGCTTCAAGGTATAATGTACAGACAAAGGTATGGTGGGATGTGAGTACAGAGGAGACGTCTAATTGACCATGTAGCACCTTTTAGTGGCATACATTTAAGACCAAGATCAGTAAAAACCTTTTAGGACGAGCAATATCGATGTGTGTATATATATATTTGCTCCTGATGCTCCTGATGAGGTGGCGGATGGTCTCCTGAGGGATCTCCTCCCAGACCTGGACTAAAGCATCCGCCAACTCCTGGACAGTCTGTGATGCAACGTGGCGTTGGTGGATGGAGCGAGACATGATGTCCCAGATGTGCTCAATTGGATTCAGGTCTGGGGAACGGGCGGGCCAGTCCATAGCATCAATGCCTTCCTCTTGCAGGAACTGCTGACACACTCCAGCCACATGAGGTCTAGCATTGTCTTGCATTAGGAGGAAACCAGGGCCAACCGCACCAGCATATGGTCTCACAAGGGGTCTGAGGATCTCATCTCGGTACCTAATGGCAGTCAGGCTACCTCTGGCGATCACATGGAGGGCTGTGCGGCCCCCCATAGAAATGCCACCCCACACCATGACTGACCCACCGCCAAACCGGTCATGCTGGAGGATGTTGCAGGCAGCAGAACGTTCTCCACGGCGTCTCCAGACTCTGTCACGTCTGTCACATGTGCTCAGTGTGAACCTGCTTTCATCTGTGAAGAGCACAGGGTGCCAGTGGTGAATTTGCCAATCTTGGTGTTCTCTGGCAAATGCCAAACGTCCTGCACGGTGTTGGGCTGTAAGCACAATCCCCACCTGTGGACGTCGGGCCCTCATACCACCCTCATGGAGTTTCTGACCGTTTCAGCAGACACATGCACATTTGTGGCCTGCTGGAGGGCATTTTGCAGGGCTCTGGCAGTGCTCCTACTGCTCCTCCATGCACAAAGGCGGAGGTAGCGGTCCTGCTGCTGGGTTGTTGCCCTCCTACGGCCTCCTCCACGTCTCCTGATGTACTGGCCTGTCTCCTGGTAGCGCCTCCATGCTCTGGACACTACGCTGACAGACACAGCAAACCTTCTTGCCACAGCTCGCATTGATGTGCCATCCTGGATGAGCTGCACTACCTGAGCCACTTGTGTGGGTTGTAGACTCCGTCTCATGCTACCACTAGAGTGAAAGCACCGCCAGCATTCAAAAGTGACCAAATCATCAGCCAGGAAGCATAGGAACTGAGAAGTGGTCTGTGGTCACCACCTGCTGAACCACTCCTTTATTGGGGGTGTCTTGCTAATTGCCTATAATTTCCACCTGTTGTCTATCCCATTTGCACAACAGCATGTGACATCTATTGTCAATCAGTGTTGCTTCCTAAGTGGACAGTTTGATTTCACAGAAGTGTGATTGACTTGGAGTTCCATTGTGTTGTTTAAGTGTTCCCTTTATTTTTTGGAGCAGTGTATATCTATATACACACAGTACTCGTCAAAAGTTTGGTCGAATTGCTGCAAAGAATCCACTACTAAAGGACACAATAAGAAAAAGAGACTTGCTTGGGCCAAGAAACACAAACAATGGACATTAGACCGGTGGTAATTGTCCTTTGGTCTGATGAGTCCAAATTAGAGATTTCTGGTTCCAACTGCCGTGCCTTTGTGAGACACAGAGTAGGTAATCAGATGATCTCCGCATGTGTAATTCCCACCGTGATGCATGGAGGAGAAGGTGTGATGGTGTGGGGTGCTTTGCTGGTGACACTGTCAGTGATTTATTTAGAATTCAAGGTACACTTAACCAGCATGGCTACCACAGCATTCTGCAGCGATACGCCATCCCATCTGGTTTGGGGTATTAGCTATACGCCTTCCTATCTGGTTTGGGGTAAAGGGTGGCTACTTTGAAGAATCTCAAATATAAAATATATTTAGATTTGTTTAACTTTTTTGGTTACTACATCATTCCATATGTGTTATTTCATAGTTTTGATGTCTTCACTACTATTCTACAATGTAGAACATAGTAAAAATAAAGAAAAACCCTTGAATGAGTAGGTGTGTCCAAACCTTTGACTGGTACTGTGTGTGTGTGATGGGATGTACAGACATTATGGACAGTGTGTGGATAGAATGTATAGTATATCTGTAGAATATGTGCACAGCAATAGTTGAATAGAATGGACTTTACTAGAATACAATATACGCATATGCAGTGGCGATCTGTCATTTTGATCCTCACCTGTAAAAAAAAAATTGTTGCCTGTTTTGCATGTTATTTTGACATTAATACGTCTCACATCAGTTGACAAATAATGTAAAAAATATATTCATTCAGTTAGTAAAGCTGCATACAAACAGTCTCTTTTATGCTTTCTTGAGTAAGGCAGCTCCAAAATTCAGGTGTTTCAGCCTAGCTCAGTGCTTTCTGTGGTGGTGGGGCAGCCAGCAGAAAATACGGAGCATAGGGGTTGGTAATGTTCTTTAGTTGCGCCGTGATTGGTTCAGAGTTCTGTCACTCATGGGGACACTATGTCACCACAAAATCTAAAGGGAGAGCTTGAAAATTCAAGCCCCTTGGGTGCTGCTATAGAGTTACATTTGAAGTGCCCCTCCAAGAAGGCTCAAGGTCATTGGCCACAGATAAAATGACGTCAAATCACATTATATCTACACTAGCTTTGATTGGACTGATCATGTCAACATCATACATTCAAAATCTTAGCTAGCAAGCTAGACAAGCAGTCATCATCATGAATCCCGTCGACAATCTCCTGGCAAATCCTTTTCAATCGTTGTCATATGAAGTGAAATTCTAGATAAAACATATCAGTGCTCATCAGCCATTGAACATAAACATTACACAACAAGTTGGAAATTGCAAATTCAACAGTGAGTGGTTTGGAAGGAATCAGGGGCTAACTGCAAGCGTTGCAAAGCAATCACTAGCCTGCTATTCAGTGGAGTGGGTGTGTGACCCAAGTCTGGATTTAAGGGTCTCTTTTACAAGATTAAAAGGATAAACATTCACATGCCATGGGCCAGAAAAGGTTGAAAACATTAGCCATGCTGTCAATCTCGCATGACTTCTGCTGCATTCAAAACAACTGGAAACTCAGAACTGGGAAATATCAGACTTCTGTGAGATCAAGACAACTGGGAACTCGGAAGAAAACAAGCTCCGACTGGGAAAATACATTTTCAATGATCATCCAACTCGGAATTTTAAGTCGGGAACTCTGGCCTCTTTCTTGAGCTCCGACCTGAAGATCACTGACGTCGTGATTTGACCTTATTTTCTTCAGAGTGCACAGTTGTCTTGAAAGCACCATAAAACCAGAGAATGCCAGACTTTGATGACAAAGGTTGATGACAACATTTTCCCACAAGGACCACCGTGCCACATTCCTGTTCAAGTGAGCACAGCACAAAGTGAGTCCAAAAATGGCTTGTATGCTGCTGCATAAATGATGTAATATGCCAGGGAGATATGTATACTATTAAATATTAAATAAAGGTTAAATAAAAAATACTGTAGCTAAGAAAGAAATACTAAGTGTATGTAGTGTAGTTGTAGTGTAAGCTGTTAGTAGCCCATGTACCCCGCCCTGATAATTTGGTCCCTTTCCCTCTCATAACTTAGCCTACTGTTCTGACTTAGTGGTGCACATTTAGCCTATAGCCTGTTTTAGAGAAATGTAATAATCAAATATTGTAAGGGCTTTCATTGTCTGCTTATATTCCCCCTTGCTCGCACACGCTTTTTCAGTTCTGCCCACAATTTTTCTATAGGATTGAGGTCAGGGCTTTGTGATGGCCACTCCAATACCTTGACTTTGTTGTCCTTAAGCTCTTTTTCCACAACTTTGGAAGTATGCTTGGGGTCATTGTCCATTTGGAAGACCCATTTGCGACCAAGCTTTAACTTCCTGACTGATGTCTTGAGATGTTGCTTCAATATATCCACATAATTATCCTGCCTCATGATGCCATCTATTTTGTGAAGTGCACTTCCTGCAGCAAAGCACCCCCACAATATGATGCTGCTACCCCCGTGCTTCACGGTTGGGATGGTTTTCTTCGGCTTGTAAGCATCCCCCTTTTTCCTCCAAACATAACGATGATCATTATGACCAAACAGTTCTATTTTTGTTTCATCAGACCAGAGGTCATTTCTCCAACAAGTACGATCTTTGTCCCCATGTGCAGTTGCAAACCGTAGTCTGGCTTTTCTATGGTGGTTTTGGAGCAGTGGCTTCTTCCTTGCTGAGCGGCCTTTCAGGTTATGTTGATATAGGACTCGTTTTACTGTGGATATAGATACTTTTTGTACCTGTTTCCTCCAGCATCTTCACAAGGTCCTTTGCTGTTGTTCTGGGATTGATTTGCACTTTTCGCACCAAAGTACGTTCATCTCTAGGAGACAGAACGCGTCTCCTTCCTGAGCAATATGATGGCTACGTGGTCCCATGGTGTTTATACTTGCGTACTATTGTTTGTACAGATGAACGTGGTACCTTCAGGCGTTTGGAAATTGCTCCCAAGGATAAACCAGACTTGTGGAGGTCTACAATTTTCTGAGGTCTTGGCTGATTTATTTAGATTTTCCCATCATATAAAGCAAAGAGGCACTGAGTTTGAAGGTAGGCCTTGAAATACATCCACAGGTACACCTTCAATTGACTCAAATTATGTCAATTAGCCTATCAGAAGCTTCTAAAGCCATGACACCACTTTCTGGAATTTTCCAAGCTGTTTAAAGGCACAGTCAACTTAGTGCATGTAAACTTCTGACCCACTGGAATTGTGATACAGTGAATTAATTATAAGTGAAATAATCTGTCTGTAAAAAAATGTTGGAAAAATGACTTGTGTCATGCACAAAGTAGATGTCCTAACCGACTTGCCAAAACTATAGTTTGTTAACAAGAAATTTGTGAAGTAGTTGAAAAACAAGTTTTAATGACTCCAACCTAAGTGTATGTAAACTTCCGACTTCAACTGTACATGGGGCATTAGCCTCTAAGGTGCAGGAGTGAGTAACCAGGTGGTAGCCGGCTAGTGACAGTGACTAAATTCAGGGCAGGGTACTGGATGGAGGCCGGCTAGTGATGGCTATTTAGCTGTCTGATTGCCTTGAGATTGAAGCTGTTTTTCAGTGTCTCGGTCCCAGCTTTGATGCACCTGTACTGACCTCGCCTTCTGGATTATAGCAGGGTGAACAGTCCGTGGCTCGAGTGGTTGAGGTCCTTGATGATCTTCTTGGCTGTCCTTTGACACTGGGTCCTGTAGACATCCAGAAGGGCAGGCAGTGTGCTCCCGGGTTCCATACCAGACGGTGATACAGCCTGACAGGAGGCTCTCAATGGTTCATCTGTAAAAGTATGTGAGGGTCTTAGAGGCCCAGCCACATTTCTTCAGCCTCCCGAGGTTGATGAGGCGCTGTTGCCCCTTCTTCACCACACTGTCTGTGTGGGTGGACCATTTCAAATTGTCAGTGATGTGTATGCAGAGGAACTTGAAGCTTTACACCTTCTCCACTGCAACCTCGTTGATGTGGATGGGGGCGTGCTCCCTCTGCTGTCTCCTGAAGCGCCTTAGTTTTGTTGATGTTGAGGTTATTTTCCTGGCACCACTCTGCCAGGGCCCACACCTCCTCCCTGTAGGCTGTCTCGTCATTGTTGGTAATCAGGCTTACCACTGTTTTCATCTGCAAACTTGATGTTGGAGGCGTGCATGGCCACAGTCATGGGTAAACAGGGAGTACAGGAGGGGGCTGAACACACACCCTTTTTGGGCACGCGTTGAGGATCAGCGTAGTGCTGTTGTTGCCTACCTTCACTACCTGGGGGCACCCTGTCAGGAAGTCCATGACTTAGTTGTACAGAGCGGGGTTCAGACCGAGGGCCCCAAGCTTAATGATGATCTTGGAGGGTACTATGGTGTTGAAGGCTGAGCTGTAATCAATGAACAGCATTCTTACAGTTATTTCTCTTGTCCAGTTGGGATAGGGCAGTGTGCAATGCGATGGCATCATCCGTAGATATACTGGGGCAGTATGCAAATTGCAATGGGTCTAGGGTGTTGGGTAAGGTGAAATGATCCTTAGCTAGCCTCAAAGCACTTCATGACAGAAGTGAGTGCTACAGGGCAATAGTATTTTAGTTCAGTTACCTTTGCTTTCTTGGGTACAGGAACAATGGTGGACGTCTTGAAGCAAGTGGGGACAGCAGACTGGGATAGGGAGAGATTGAATATGTCCGTAAACACTCCAGCCAGCTGGTCTGCGCAAGCGCTGAGGACGCGGCTAAGGATGCCGTCTGAGCCAGCAGCCTTGCGAGGGTTAACACGCTTTGATGTCTTACTCAAGTCGGCAACGGAGAACGAGAGCTCACATCAAGTCGGCCACAGAGAACGAAAGCTCACAGACCTCGGGAGCAGCCCGTGTTGGCGGCACTGTGTGATCCTCATAGTGGGCGACGGTGAGGTTTAGCTTGTCTGGGAGCAAGACGGTGTCCGCGACGTGGTTGGTTTTCCCTTTATAATCCGTGATTGTCTGGAGTCCCTGTCACATACGTCTCGTGTCTGAGCCATTGAATTGTGACAACTTTCTCTATACTGATGTTTTGCCTGTTTGATTGCCTTACGGAGAGCATAAATGGATTGCATGTATTCGATCATATTCCCAGTCACCTTGCCGTGGTTAAATGCGGTGGTTCGCCTGCCATCCATCCACGTTTTTTGGTTTCGTTAGGCTTTAAAATTGTCAGAGTAGGAACAACATTCCCTATACACCTCCTGATGAACTCAGTCATGTATATGTCAATGTTTTTCTCAGAGGCAACCTAGAACATGTCCCAGTCCGCATGATCGAAAACTTCTTTAAAGCCTATTTACACATTTTAACCACATCTGGTCAGAATTATCAGAATTTGTGATTATTATTTTAATTACAGCTACATTTCAAGAAACAAAATGTTCTTTATACATGCTTTACAGAATGTACAAGTCAAGATTCAAAAATACACTTGACAAAATGCAAAACTTCAACAAGTCAGAAAACAAGCAGCATTGTGAATATTGCCAGAGCATTACTGCTGAACTTTGGTAGAATGACAAAAACAAGATGTTCCGGGAGCAACACAAAGCAGACACTAAGACGTGTTGGTGAAAAGTGAGTCATAAATGTGTGATGGTTAAGCGATCAGCTACAATAACAATAATTATCCTGCAGAGAGTGTAATCTGTGACCCCTATTTAAGCTAATATTGAATGCAGTGGCATGGGCTTGGAATGGTTTTGTACCAGATGCTTTATCAAGCAATGCCACATGGAATGTCTCAAAGTTTTGATTCAAGCAGGAATGCGTTATGTAACAGTAAATAAAGAGCATGTGACAAGAAACACTTATGTTTACGCATTGTGTTTTTATAGCCTACCCAAATCTACATTTTATTCTGAAGTATCCTTGCTCCATTGCCAAAATGATTCAGTGATTTTATTTGAGCAAAGGAAACAGGTATGTTTCTACATAAACACTGCAGACTTGATATAAAGAGAACTAGTATTAAAAGCCTTTGTTTAAGCTTGTTGAACTTAGTACCAACATTTATGGCCAAATCTTTCAATGTTGTGGAAACCTCCCATACCAAGTTAGGATTCACCCAGGAGTAACTACAAAAATAATACTGACAGACATATATACATGCAACAAATAAAACAAAACTTACTGCAGTTTAGGAATAAAACGATTCTGCTTAGGTCTTGAGGGACATAGTATTGAATAGATGAATGACCATATGCACATACATTCTTCACAGTCCAAAGGTAAAATCTGGTCAGTATCTAGGGTTGATGAAATTGGGGGTAAAGGCATATTATCCTTCTAGGAATCTAAAATGGCATGCACACTGCATAATAAAACATACCACCATGAGAGGTAAGTGCCTGTAAAATAAGATTTTGAGGAAAATATGATCAGTGCATATAGGTGACGAGAAACCATACCTGATGGAGTGTTACTGAGAATGCCTGTTGAAAACCCTCTGATAAAACCATCACAAAGAGGCCACCAAAACCATGATTGTCAAATGTGCATGAACAAATATTTTCTTTGCTTTGACAGTGCGCGTTCATACAAAAAAAACAAAAAACAAAAAATGATGTTGGTATGACTGCCTCCGTTTGACACAAGGGAAAACAATCTGAGCTTAAGATACATTGATGAGAATAGGGGAAAATAATATTGCATATAGACACACCATGTCTGGTGTCAGTCTGAGTTTGTATAATAGCAGACTATTAGTCAATACAGATGGCTAGAGGTGGGATCCATTCAGTGAGGGTCCATCTTGACCTATAGGCCCTGTTCGGTACGTACCACTCACTGCTGAACAAGCAACGACTGGCGTCTCTGACCCCTCTAGTCCTGGACGAGAGAGCAGAGGTGGTCCTGGACTTGTACCTTAAATCATGAAGGCTGCTCCAACAAGTGACTGTAGAAATAATGTGGCAACTGCAAGTGTAAAGCACAACGCTCGGGAGATCCACCAACACTGCTGCCATTCCCTACTTCTGTACAGAGGACAGTGTTAGCACGTTTCAAACTTCTGATGTCTTAAAAATCAAAAAGGAAGCATCCAAAATGGCTCTTTGACAGATACATTCATAGTTTCCTCTAGAAAGGGAGGGAGTGGGAGGAAAGGGAATCCGGGAGGGGGGGGGGGGGGGGGGTGTTAGTGTTAGTCACCTGTTCAGTCCTTTTTCAAATTCGTAGGAACAAATTGTCTCTGCATGATTGAAAGTAATGTAAACATACAAGAAAGCATTTTTGGCAGAAAGTGATACGTCTCTTTGGAGGTAGTGGCTGGAGCAGAGGACCAAGTGAGAGAGGATGGCCGGGTGTATAGGGGAGAGGCTTTATGTGGGGGAGTGGGTATGCTCTTGAGGCTTAGTCCTATAAGAGGCACTTATGTGGTCCTGTGTGCTCTGGGAAAGGGAGGCATCCCCCTTTCCACTCATCTCCTCTCCCCCCACGCCAACTGAGGACACGTGGGGAGTCTTGTGCACATTCACTGGCTGCTGAGACAGACCTGGTTGGGGCACTGTAGACAGGTCCTCTCCTTTGCCCCAAAACAACCTGGAGGGAACATCTGCAGAGACCAAACATACATTATTACTCAACAAAAAGGGTTTGCATCCATAGGAGCTCATAGATTAGACTGTGCCAGAAAACTGACTTAAAATTAATGTGTCAGTTCACAGTAAGTCTGAGGTCACTGTTAGATAACATATCTGTGAAATCACTGTCTAAACACATCTCTGTGAGCTCATTGTTGACATGCAAGCCACTGAGGTCAGATAGCCTGTCTGTAGCTAGTCTCTCACCGGTGCTGTAGTGTTGTTCTGGGGGGCTGAGGGCTGTGCTCAGCCTCTTGGTGAGGTCGTGGCTGGTGAGGAAGACTGAGGAGTCCTGGTTGTTGATGAGGCTCTCCAGGGCTGTGTCCTCATGCTGGGTGTGCTGCTCCCTGTAGGACTCCTTGGGGAAGTGGGCCATGATGCCTGACAGACTCTTGTCAAGGGAGTCATCCTCGGCCAGGTAGGCATAGGGGCAGTACTCCCGGGTTCGAGAGTAGATGTTAGCGTTGTCGTAGCAGTCTGAGCAGATGACCAGCGGCCCTGCACCACCTGTTGAGGACAGTCAACTACAAACTCTTACTCTGAAACAAATCCAGACCTTTCAACAAACTGTGCTGTAAAAGTGTTGTTTAGGAGATCGAGTTTTGTTTGTTGGTTGGTTCTAATGACTAAACCCACCTGTAGGCACCCCAGCCAGTCCCTCGCGGGGCTCCCCAGGATGGAAGCTGCTCCGTCCCGTAAACAGAGAGCCCACGCGGCAGTGTGGCATCCCGTTGGCCTCGGTGTCCACCTCGCTGCCTGTGTCACCATAACACACACCTGGACAACACACACACAGGATGGGGACTCATCTTTCTGCTCACCAGTAGGGGCCAGTCAGTTTACCAGTCAATCAAAATTTGAGCAAACTGTCTTTAGTAACAGAGTGTAAAAACATTGTAATGTCAAAGGGCCTCAGATGAATGACACTGAATCTAGGAAGTCAGTATAGTAAGGTTACCGTCAGTGCCCTTGTGGACATAGCCGTTGGACAGTGGTGGCATGAGCTGTTGGTGGCTCCCTGCTTCAGAGTTGCTGTATCCCTCTTGAGGCTCTGACAGCGTGCGCTGAGAGGACAGGTAGCTGGGGATGTCTGCCGGCAGGTTCAGCTCATCTGTGTTGGTGATGCTGTAGTCCTCGCTCTTCCGACGCATGTGGTAGATGACGATGACCCAGACCAGCGAGGTGCCCACCACGCAGCAGACCACCACGATCACCACGATGCCCACCGTGGCCCAGCCGTCCTGGTCGAAGCCGCCGGCCGTGTCACAGTTGGGCGATGGCGACACGCTGAGGTAGATGTGGCCGCGCTCCGTGCCCAGCGTGTTGGACATGATACATGTGTACTTCCCGGTGTCCGCCGGCCCCGTGTCCACAATGATTAGCAGCTGGTTGGCAGCAGCAAAGAAGTGGCGCTCAGTGAGGACCAGGGGCCCGTCGTCCTTGGTCCAGTTGAGACGGGGCGCAGGACTGCCCCCTGCGATACACTGGAGCACCGCCGTCTCCCCACGAGCTACCGTCCTGTCCTCCAGGGGACGCATTAAGGAAGGCATTTCTGGGAGGAGATTTACATTTAACAATTACCAATAAAATGATGACGATATAAAACTGTATGTATTGACCAGATAATTGATAATGAGATGGCAGTTTACCTAGCACAGTGAGTGTAGCGTTGGCTGACAGGCTTCCTGCAACGTTCTGGGCTGTGCAGCTGTACACACCCATGTCCTCTGTCTTTACATGGGCAATGAAGAAGATGTCATCGTCAGGCATGACGTGCATCCTTCTCTCCCGGGCAGCAGGGAAGTCTGTGCCCCCGTCTTTCTGCCAGGCAATCTGGGGTGAGGGGTGACCCTCGGCGGCACATTCCAGTCTGGCCATGGTGCCTGTACGAATGGTCAGATCCATGGGAGTCTTCAGGAAGGATGGTAGCTCTGAGAGGAAAGTAAGAAAAAAAGATTGAAGATCGCAATGCCTTGATATGGAAGCCCAACCATACCAGCTCAAACTTAGATCAACAGCTCAATGCCAACCAAGGAACAAGTCATGATAACAGTTTGTAAATGTATAAAAAAAAAAAAACTTTTGGGGAGAAAACTTTAAAGCCTCCACACCATTGACTGTGAGCTTGGCCCGGTTGGAGTAGTTGGCACCAAAATGGTTGGAAACTACACACTGGTAGCGTCCCTCGTCTGTGAAGTTGACGTTGAGCAGGTGCAGCACGGTGGTGTAGACCAACTCTCCCTCCTGGTAGCGGGCGTAGTTCTGCACCTCTGCATCGTACAGCACCTCCCCGTCCTTCCTCCAGGCCGTGGTCATGGGGGAGTCACTGCTGCTGGACGCCAGGCAGCTCAGAGTCACATTGGTCCCACGCAGGGCGGTGGCAGTCTCAGGGTGCTCTGTAATCCGGGGCTTCGGGAAGTCATCTGTGGGAGAGTGGAGGGAGTGCCATGAGTTAATTCAAAACTTCCAGAAAGGTTCTGAGACACGTTGTGTGATAATTGTCCCAGTCAGTAGCTAGGTTTCCATCCAATTGGCGACAGATAATGCCGATTTTTGAATATTCGCCTGATCAAAAACTATATGCGCATTCTCCCACAAGACAATGTGTTTTCATCAAATTGCAGATAAAAGGCTGTGCGTGATAACGTAGTGCACATAACATAACGTTTACGGATAAACTCTCCTGATGGTTTTATAAAGCGAATGTGCTCACTCTGGTTTTGGCACGTGCGCTCTAGCCAAAAGCTTGCAGACACAATGTGGGTATAGCCTACATTTGATTATTAACGACAAAAGAGCGTGATCATTTCTATTTGTCAAACGGCAGCCAAGCATCGATCATCACCAGAATAAAACCCTCAGTATTTATTGGAAAGGAGCATCAAGCTCATCACCATGCACTTTCACCACATCATAACTTGTTTATTCTGTAGCCTAATAAACAGCCTGCTTTCCCGAGTCGTAGTGGGAGGACCACACAAAATGTCATCATGTAACTCCAAGTTTACTTCCATATGATGGTTATTATAACAATATTTGCGCATAAAAGCGTTTCCACCACCATTTCGCGCATGATTAATTTTACCGACAAAAAGATCCCACTAATTTGCTGTTTCCATCAGGCCTGTTGTGAAATGTTTTATCTGACATGTACTTTACTCACATAGAAAGGTTGGATGGAAACCTGGTTAGTGAGATCTTGTCCAGACTAAATACAGCAGGGTAGGTAGCTAGGTGACTAACCACAGACGAACTCCTCCAGGCTGACAGACACAAGGTTGCGGCCCAGCAGGCTGGCAGGGTGGGCACACATGACTGAGACAGACTGCAGGAAGTGGTTGTCAGTCAACCACGGGCCCAGCCACTGCAGCTGGCAGTCACAAAGCAGGCTGCTAGTGTTCAGGACACTGAGGACAGGACATACAACCACAATATTATGAAATGATTCAAGCATTCTTCAATTTGTAAATATTGTAGCCTCTGCTACAAGGACTCAAGACCACCACCTCAGACATTAGTAGGTCCTACTTACAACACTTTCAGCTTCATGTGAGACAAAGAATCAGGGTGGATGGACATGATCCCATTCTTGCTCAGGTCGCTGTTGGCAAAAATAAATATGAATGAAGTGCTATGCAAGCATCATGACATTATCATTGGTTTCCTATGATACGAGCGCAATAAAACAGCTGCACTGGGGTAATCAGAACCATCTCCTGTCTCGGGCTTGAAGTGATAGCTGCTGAATCGTCTGTTAATGGAGACCAACCATCTCTGATGGGTTTGCTGTAGTGGTACTTACAGGTGCTCAAGCTCCTCCAGACCCTCAAAGGCCTTCTTTGTGATAGATTTGATCTTGTTCTGCTGGAGAATCCTGGGGGATAAACAGTCTCAGATGAAATATGCCTACAAATATTCTGCTGATATCAGTATCCATAGCAACAAAATGAATATATATTATGCAGAATGCCCTTACAAGGTGTTCAGTTTCTTCATTCCAACAAACACACCAATGGAGTCCTCAATGGCCCAAGAGATCTCATTATCCCGTATGTCTCTGAAATGCAAACAGAAATACAGTATGTAAGAAAGAAAATACTTTCCCCAGAATCAGAAGCACAAAGCTCACTCTGAGCCTCTTTGCTTGGTGAGAGAAAATAAGTTAATTTCTGCTCTGTGTGTCTAAACCAATTTGATTAATTTGGCAAATGTGAAGCGGCATACTTTACAGAGTGTCATAGCTCAGTGCTCCTGCAGTTCTGATGAGGGGATTAATTGGCTGCGTTTAGCATTTAACGGTTCACGGGTCCTTTTAAAACCTGCAGAGGGCTTGTGTTCACAGGACGGGTCATGGGCGCTTTTGTTTCTCCTTCCTCATGCCTGAGTGGCTCTCAAAAGGGCCTTAACCCTCTAATTCCCCTGCCACATAGGGCCCAGGGAGGTGTGCTGAACCCGAGCCCTGACCTCCCTCTCTTTGCAGCTCAATGCCTTCTTGGAACTCAGCACATCAATTGTGTTAGTGCCCCTTCTCTTCCCAGAGCAATTTTGGAAAGTATTTGGTTAATTGAGCCAATCTACTGGCTGGAGGCCACATTCACTATTTATTTTGTACTCAACATTATTCTTCCTGTCTCAAAGGTCTTTAAAAACAATTATGAGTTGTCTATGTTTGTCATTATTGCATTTAAACACTACACAGTCTAACTAAGCAATGGAAAGAGTAGTTCTATACAACAGGCAAAGACATGACGATGAGAACATGAAGGTGCTAGTTACTATACTACAGTTTAGTGGTCTACCATACAACAGTCTAACAGACTAATAAACAAAACAAAGCCAGGACAAATCAACAAATAAAACAAATACACAAACCTACTGTTGTTTGCAGCCTTCATCAGAATGCAGAGGCGCCAAAAACATGTTAGTGTTTATTGTGTTATGTGAATGCATAATGAGTGAATGAAAGGCACAGGTTTTTAAGAGTGAGGTGTGACATCCTTACAGTGAGCGCAGATTGGCCAGGCTGCTGAAGACTCCCTCTCCCAGGTGGCTGACCGAGTTATCTCCCAGATTCAGGTTCTCCAGAAGACCCAGTCCACTGAACGCTGTCTCCTCCAGCCGGGTCAGGTGGTTGAAGGACAGATCTCTGAGGAGGACATCCACAGGAGACAAGCTTGGACAATGGTCTTGTGCAATCACACTTTACTAAAACATCATGGCCCCTTAAGAATCAGCATGAATACATGTGAAACATAAAATGATCTGCAATACACCCTCCCCAAGTCCCAACTAGATATTGGTCCTTCAGTTTCATAAAAGGGGTCAAAATGACTCTTATGCAAAAAATGTGCAGATGCACTCCCATGGGGATGGGGTTAGGTAGAGAACACTCACAGTTCCTCCAGCTTTTGGCAGAACTCCCAGGCGTCTGGTCGGATGATGCCGATGGCGTTCTGGCTGAACCGCAGCACACGCAGCATGTGCAGGCCATACAGCCAGCCTTTGTTGACCTCCGTCAAGTTGTTGTGCTCCAGCTCTCTGAATACATTAGAAAACAAAGGACGGGGTATTAAAAAGACAGGGTATCACAACTCCTAATCCTACATGCATATAAACACATACTGTAACGATCGTTCTAATGGAAGACAATAAGGAAAAATAACTCACAGCTCCTCCATGTTGTTGAGCCCAAAGAAAGCACCATCCATCAGCTTAGTTATGCCATTCCGCTGCATCTTCAGTGATTTCAGTAAGTCCATCCCTTTGAAGGTCAGACTGTCCACTATCTTGATCTTGTTGCGCTTTAATTCCCTAGGGTAGTCAGACAGACAATTTAGAACCATTTGTTTTAACTACTTGAAAATAGTACAACATCGAATCTGTGAAATCTAAAAATTCAGTCATGAATGCAAACTTTTGAATAAAAAATAATAATATTTAACTGCTAATAATTACTACGGTAATGGATTGACTAAAGATTAAAATTGACTTACAGAAACTGCAGCTGGGGAAGCCTGAATACTTTGCATGGCAGCAGTGTTATTCTGTTCCTGTTCAGCTTCAGAACCAGCAGGGAACTGGAGATGTTGTCAAAGCAGCCAGGTTCAAGGACACTGATCTTGTTATTGCTTAAATTCCTGGGAGATGAAGAAACACAAAATGAACAACCCAATGACAACAAGTACAGTAGAATGCCCTTCTGGGTAATGGCCAAAGACTGGGTTATGACTTAAATGACCAGTTCTTCCCTCATTAGAAGAAGTTTACTATAGTTGGAAAACAATGCTACAAGCAGGACCCACAAGTATTTCAGCTGCATTGGTGGGAAGGCTCCAGCCTTGATCTCTGAGATAGAGTTAGATGACAGATCAAGTGTCTCCAAGGAGATGTACAGCTGCAGCTGATGCATCCACAGTTCTGAGATCAGGTTGTGGACCCTGTGCACAATGATCAATAATGTACATAATTATCAACATGGATCTACATGATGACACCATCAATGTGAACATGTGAAGACCCAAATAAACCTTAGCTATGAATAAGGCCGGGAAGACAAGTGATTCCTTTCTTTAACACTTCTCTATCATACTACAGGACATCTAGGAATCACATTGGTTATTGCACAACTTGCAAGACTTACAGGAGGATTAATGTGTTTTGACTTACAATGAGAGTGTTGTGATGTTTGAGGTAACTTCACCAAGGTATGGAACAGTTGTCAGATCATTGTGATTCATAGTGCTGAAAAGGAGATAGCATTATTTATTACATAACGTCACAGGTGAATTCCATTGCCACCTTTCACGTAGTCCACTACAGCGGATGTAGCATTTGTCTTTCCATCTTTACAAGAAAAACTAAAAATGATCACATCCAGATAATAGTATCTAGTGAGTTAAACAACTGATATAGACTTAGCTCGCAAGCTAACAAGGCCAGGTGGCTTGCTAAGGTAAGGAGCCACCACAGAGAACATGGGAAACCCACTGTTAACTAGGCTAGCTACTTACAGATGAGTAATCCCGTTAGGTGGATCCAGAGGGGCCAAGGACAACCTTTTCCTATTGCAATCCAGGATTTGGATTTCGTCTGATCCCCTCATACAAGAGCACGGAGCAGGGCAGGAATCCACTTCCCAGCAGGCACTCAAACTCAACAACAAAAAGAGGGCCGGGGGTCTGGGCCAGGCTTCCGCCATTTTAAAAGTCTAGCTAGCTATCAATACCTACAGTACTGTAGCTAGCTACTTTACGTGGCTCGCTTCTGACAGTTATGAAATATGTCTCAACAACAATACCAACCGATTCCTATAACTTGATATTAATAAAATAACCCCCCGCTTTCACGAGTTGGGAAACCCATTTGTCGCATAACATCGGGAAAGTCTTTCTTCCAACTTGCGCAAGGCATCCCACGTCCTACCACTGATTTTCCCCTTCTTTTCCCTTCGAATTTCCTTCCACTTCCAATCTCAACACAACTCCTAGCTAGCTTTCGTCAAGTAACCAAGATACTTCGTATCAAACGGCTTTGGATCGTCCATAGTGTTCTAGCTAATTTACCACAATAAATCGCTAACTACCAAGTAGACATGATTTCCCCGACTTCTGTTTAATCGAAGGAACAACAAAGGCGTCTTGGGTTCAGTCGTCACTAGTTACCACAGCCACAAAGTCATAACTACCGTCTTCTTCTTCTATGATATCATGGCGGTCCACAAACAATCGTTTAAGTGCATGCCGCCACCTACTGTGCTGGAATGTACGATCAATCATGATCTGCTCAATTCTGTACTACCATGAAAATAAAATAAAAAACGAATAAATCCCTACTAACTTCTACCACCCATCCCCGCCCACCCCATTAATTAAACGTTGTCTATATCATGCTCAAACAATCCACCCTTAGGATTGTTCAGCATATCAACAACCATTTCAACAGTAGCATCTGATACCCCCGATATCTCTTTTGCCGTCTCTACAATAACCTTCAACCTGGCATTTCTGCTTTCCACAACCCGAGTAGTATTGATAACCTTACCAATAAAAGCTATGAAGTCCACTTTATTAAGTGTCCTTTGACGCCACACATTCATGAGTTCAAGATTTCTGAGCAGGCCTCCAAACCATCCCAGACATTAGGCCCACTTACCACAGGAGTAGCCATAGAAGCACCATCCTTCCACACTGTAGTTCCACCGATCTGTCTTACAGCCTCCAGATACGATACATCATGACTAATTCTATATCTCTGAGCCTCTCTAGCCTCTCTCTGCACCTGGCATCCACCAAATGATGCACTGTGTTCCCGTCCCCAGATTACAACACTTAACCTCCACATTGCTCCCACATTCACCGTAATCATGTTCCCCTCCACACTTGGTACATCTTTTCCTTCCTTTACATTGAACAGCTACATGTCCCATGCTTTGGCATGTAAAACTCTGCAATGAGGATGGGACAAATTCTCTGACATTGAAACTAAGGAATCCTATCTGTACTTTCCCAGGCATAACCTTCTCAAACCTCAGAAGCACTGATAGGCTTTCATTTCTTTGACCTTCTTTTCAACTGATCAACCTTTTGGCCTCAATCCCTCTTCCTCCCTTCACATTTTCTTTAATATCATCTATTTACATAGATATTTGGACCCCAGGAATGACTCCCCCCAATCTAGCATAAGCACCAGGGACATGGCTTTTAATCTTCTTCCCATTAAGCTTTTCCATTTTCAGAATCTTCTCTTGCTGAGCCTGGCTACCACAAAATATGAACAATCTACCATTTCCAATGAACCAAGCTAATTTCCCTTCATCTACCTCTTTCTCTAGGGCAAGGTCATAACTATGGCTAAACCCCACCTATTTCTACAATATTTAAAACCTAACCTTATCCCCAATCTTAACCACACTGATAACCTTATATCTAACCTTAAATTAAGACACATTTGTGGCTGTTTTATGAATATCTGGGAATCTGGGAAAACTTGGAATATTTAGCCTAGGAAACATTTCTGGTTGGTCTAGAATGTAAAACAGTTAAGAAGGGAGACTTAAAATGGGATTGAGTGAAGTCAAATCAAATCAAATCAAATCAAATTTATTTTTATATAGCCCTTCGTACATCAGCTGATATTCTCAAAGTGCTGTACAGAAACCCAGCCTAAAACCCCAAACAGCAAGCAAAGCATGTGAAAGAAGCACGGTGGCTAGGAAAAACTCCCTAGGAAAAACTCCCTAGAAAGGCCAAAAACCTAGGAAGAAACCTAGAGAGGAACCAGGCTATGAGGGGTGGCCAGTCCTCTTCTGGCTGTGCAGGGTGGATATTAAAACAGAACATGGTCAAAATGTTAAAATGTTAAAATGTTCATAAATGACCAGCATGGTCAAATAATAATAATCATAGTAGTTGTCGAGGGTGCAACAAGCACGTCCGGTGAACAGGTCAGGGTTCCATAGCCGCAGGCAGAACAGTTGAAACTGGAGCAGCAGCACGGCCAGGTGGACTGGGTACAGCAAGGAGTCATCATACCAGGTAGTCCTGAGGCATGGTCCTAGGGCTCAAGTCCTCCGAGAGAAAGACAGAAAGAGAGAAAGAGAGAATTAGAGAGAGCATATTTAAATACACACAGGACACCGGATAAGACAAGAGAAATACTCCAGATGTAACAGACTGACCCTAGCCCCCCGACACATAAACTACTGCAGCATAAATACTGGAGGCTGAGACAGGAGGGATCAGAAGACACTGTGGCCCCATCCGATGATACCCCCGGACAGGGCCAAACAGGCAGGATATAACCCCACCCACTTTGCCAAAGCACAGCCCCCACACCACTAGAGGGATGTCTCCAACCACCAACTTACCGTCCTAAGACAAGGCCGAGTATAGCCCACAACGATCTCCGCCATGGCACAACCCAAGGGGGGGGGGGGGGGGGGGGGCGCCAACCCAGACAGGAAGACCACGTCAGTGACTCAACCCACTCAAGTGACGCACCCCTCCCATGGACGGCATGGAAGAACACCAGTAGGCCAGTGACTCAGCCTCTGTAAAAGGGTTAGAGGCAGAGAATCCCAGTGGAAAGAGGGGAACCGGCAAGGCAGAGACAGCAAGGGCGGTTCGTTGCTCCAGCCTTTCCGTTCACCTTCACACTCCTGGGCCAGACTATACTTAATCATAGGACCTACTGAAGAGATAAGTCTTCAGTAAAGACTTAAAGGTTGAGACTGAGTCTGCGTCTCTCACATTGGTAGGCAGACCATTCCATAAAAATGGAGCTCTATAGGAGAAAGCCCTACCTCCAGCCGTTTGCTTAGAAATTCTAGGGACAATTAGGAGGCCTGCGTCTTGTGACCGTAGCGTACGTGTAGGTATGTACGGCAGGACCAAATCGGAAAGATAGGTAGGAGCAAGCCCATGTAATGCTTTGTAGGTTAGCAGTAAAACCTTGAAATCAGCCCTTGCCTTAACAGGAAGCCAGTGTAGGGAGGCTAACACTGGAGTAATATGATCAAATTTTTTGGTTCTAGTCAGGATTCTAGCAGCCGTATTTAGCACTAACTGAAGTTTATTTAGTGCTTTATCCGGGTAGCCGGAAAGTAGAGCATTGCAGTAGTCCAGCCTAGAAGTAACAAAAGCATGGATTAATTTTTCTGCGTCATTTTTGGACAGAAAATTTCTGATTTTTGCAATGTTACGTAGATGGAAAAAAGCTGTCCTTGAAACAGTCTTGATATGTTCTTCAAAAGAGAGATCAGGGTCCAGAGTAACGCCGAGGTCCTTCACAGTTTTATTTGAGACGACTGTACAACCATCCAGATTAATTGTCAGATTCAACAGAAGATCTCTTTGTTTCTTGGGACCTAGAACAAGCATCTCTGTTTTGTCCGAGTTTAAAAGTAGAAAGTTTGCAGCCATCCACTTCTTTATGTCTGAAACACAGGCTTCTAGCGAGGGCAAGTAGCAGCAAATATGTTGAATGAGCAACTAATGAGCCTCACACAATTGCCGAAATGACCTTATATCTTTCAGTCTAATATGCCTAGCAGCAAATATGTTGAATGAGCAACTAATGAGCCTCACACATTTGCCGAAATGACCTTATATCTTTCAGTCTAATATGGCCTTTGTAGCTCTTCATTAGAAGCATACTTTTTGTAAGTGTACTGAACAAAAATATGAACGCAATATGTAAAGTGTTGGTCCTATGTTTCATAAGTTGAAAATAAAGATCCCATGTTCTTTACGCAAAAAAAAGCTTATTTCTCTCAAATGTTGTGCACAAATGTGTTTGCATCCCTGTTAGTAAATAATTCTCTTTTGCCAAGATAATCCATCCACCTGACAGGAGTGGCATATCAAGAAGCTTATTAAACAGCACGATCATTACACAGGTACACCTTGTGCTGGAGACAATAAAAGGCCACTCTAAAATGTGTAATTTTGTCACACAACACAATGCCACAGATGTCTCAAGTTTTGAGGGAGCGTGCAGTTGATATGCTAACTGCAGGAATGTCCACCAGAGCTATTGCCAGAGAATTTATGTTAATTTCTCTACCATACAACGCCTCCAAGGTCGTTTTAGAGACTTTGGCAGTACGTCCAACTGGCATCACAACCGCAAACCTTGTGTAACCACACCAGCCCAGGACATCCACATAAGGCTTCTTCACCTGTGGAATGGTCTGAGACGAGCCACCCGGACAGCTGATAAAACTGTGGGTTTGCACAACCAAAGAATTTCTCAGAAACCGTCCCAGGGAAGCTCATCTGCATGCTCGTCGTCCTCACCAGGGTCTTGGCCTGAGAAGAAGTGGAGTAGTGTCCTCATCACAGATGGATCCTGGTTTCAACTGTACCGGACAGATGGCAGACATCGTGTATGGCATTGTGTGTGCGAGCAGTTTGCTGATGTCAACGTTGTGAACAGAGTGCCCCATGGTGGTGGTTGGGTTATGGTATGGGCAGTCATAAGCTACGAACACAATTGCATTTCATTGATTGCAATTTGAATGTGCAGAGATAACGTGATGAGATCCTAAGGCCCATTATCATGCAATTCATCTGTCGCCATCACCTCATGTTTCAGCATGATAATGCACAGCCCCATTTCACAAAGATCTGCACACAATTCCTGGAAGCTGAAAATGTCCCAGTTCTTCCTTGGCCTGCATACTTACCAGACATGTCACCCATTGAGCATGTTTGGGATGCTCTAGATCAACGTGTACAACAGAATTTTCCAGTTCCCGCCAATATCCAGGCTGCATCACATCCGGCCGTGATTGGGAGTCCCATAGGGCGGCGTAAAATTGGCTCAGCGTTGTCCCTGGTTTGGCCGGGGTAGGCTGTCATTGTAAATAAGAATTTGTTCTTAACTGACTTGCCTAGTTAAATAAAGGTTAAATAAAATTTACAAAATCAAAAAAAATATCAAGCAACTTCGCACAGGCATTGAAGGGGAGTGGGACAACATTCCACAGGCCACAATCAACAGCTTGATCAACTCTATGCGAAGATGTGCAGCACTGCATGAGGCAAATTGTGGTCACAGCAGATACTGACTGGTTTTCTGATCCACACCCATACCTTTTTTTTAAGGCATCTGTGACCAACAGATGTATATCTGTATTCCAAGTCATGTGAAATCCATAGATTAGGGCCTAATTCATTTATTTCAATTGACTGATCTACTTATATGAACTGTAATTCAGTAAAATCTTTGAAATTGTTGCATGTTGCATTTGTATTTTTGTTCAGTGTAATTAGGCTATAACTGTTAGGCTATAACTGTCCTCTCCGAGTTCAGCTGGAATTTAGCCCGAAAGGATTTCACAAATGTGATTGGTTGATGATATGACATTGGTGTATGTCTAGTCTTACGCTGTGCAGAATATCAGATATCAACAACAATTGGAGAAGTGTTTAACATCACCACTACCACATCCTTATGATATAGCCTATATCTTGTCATGTGCAACTTGACTGCAAAAGAGACAGGTTGGAATGTCAATTCTCATCAAATGAATAGGATCAATGAAGACACTCAAGTTTTTTAATCCTCTATCTCTCGACACATTCACTAAAATAGTCATGGCCTCTAAACCTTCCAGCTGTCTACTGGACCCTATTCCAACTAAACTACTGAAAGAGCTACTTCCTGTGCTTGACCCTCCTATGTTGAACATAATAAATGTCTCCCTATCCTGCGGATGTGTACCAAACTCACTCAAAGTGGCACTAATAAAGCCTCTCTTGAAAAAGTCAAAACTTGACAGGAAAAATTTGAAGAACTATTGGCCTATATCGAATCTCCCTTTCCTCTAATTTTTTTGTTTTGAAAAAGCTGTTGCTCAGCAAATCACTGGCTTCCAAAGACAAATAATGTATGTGAAACGCTCCAGTCTGGTTTTGGACCCCATCATAGTACTGAGAACAAACTCATCAAGGTTTTAAATGACTTTTTTAAAAAAGCGTCTGACCAACGCTCTGCAATTGTCCTCGTGCTCCTAGACCTTAGTGGCGCTTTCGACACCATCAATCAACACATTATTTTAGAGAGATTGGAAACACTAATTGGTCTACTCGGACAAGTTCTTGCCTGGTTTAGACCTTATCTGTCGGAAAGATATCAGTTTGTCTCTGTTGGTTGTGTGTCCTCTGTCAAATCAATGGTATGTTTCAAGTTCCTCTGTTCTAGGACCACTAGTGTTTTCACTATATAGGCTACCTCTTGCTGATGTCATTCAGAAACACAATGTAAACTTTCACTGCTATGCAGACGACACACAGTTGTACATTTCGATGAAACCTTGTGAAGCCCCAAAATTGCCTACCCTGGAAGCCTGTGTTTCAGACATGAGGAAGTGGATCGTGGCAAATGGTTTACTTTTAAACTCTGATAAAACAGAGATGCTAGGTATAGGTCCCAAGAAACAAAGAGATCTGCTGTCAGATCTGACAATTAATCTTGATGGTTGTACAGTCTTCTCAAATAAAACTATGAAGCACTTTGTTGTTATTCTGGACCCTGATCTGTTTTTTGACAAATGTATAAAAAATATTTTAAGAGCAGCTTTTTTCATCTTCATAACATTGAAAAAATCATAATATTTTGTTCAAAAATGATGCAGAAAAGCTCATCCATGCTTTTTCACTTCTCCTGCAATGCTCTACTCTCTGGCTACCCAGATAAGGCACTAAATAGACTTCAGTTAGTGCTAAATATGGCTGCTAGAATCTTGACTACAACCCAAAAATGTATCATAGCATCCAGTGCTAGCCTCTCTACACTGGCTTCCTGTTAAGGCTAGTCAAGGTTTTACTGCTATCCACAAAGCATTAAATGTACTTGCTCCTACAGTGAGGGAAAACAGTATTTGATCCCCTGCTGATTTTGTACGTTTGCCCACTGACAAAGAAATGATCAGTCTATAATTTTAATGGTAGGTTTATTTGAACAGTGAGAGACAGAATAACAACAAAAAAATCCAGAAAAACGCATGTAAAAAATGTTATAAATTGATTTGCATTTTAATGAGGGAAATAAGTATTTGACCCCCTCTCAATCAGAAAGATTTCTGGCTCCCAGGTGTCTTTTATACAGGAAGCAAGATAAGATTAGGACCACACTCTTAAAGGGAGTGCTCCTAATCTCAGCTTGTTACCTGTATAAAAGACACCTGTCCACAGAAGCAATCAATTAATCAGATTCCAAACTCTCCACCATGGCCAAGACCAAAGAGCTCTCCAAGGATGTCAGGGACAAGATTGTAGACCTACACAAGGCGGGAATCGGCTACAAGACCATCGCCAAGCAGCTTGGTGAGAAGGTGACAACAGTTGGTGCGATTATTCGCAAATGGAAGAAACACAAAAGAACTGTCAATCTCCCTCGGCCTGGGGCTCCATGTAAGATCTCACCTCATGGAGTTGCAATGATCATGAGAACGGTGAGGAATCAGCCCAGAACTACACGGGAGGATCTTGTCAATGATCTCAAGGCAGCTGGGACCATAGTCACCAAGAAAACAATTGGTAACACACTACGCCGTGAAGGACTGAAATCCTGCAGCGCCCGCAAGGTCCCCCTGCTCAAGAAAGCACATATACATGCCCGTCTGAGGTTTGCCAATGAACATCTGAATGATTCAGAGGACAACTGGGTGAAAGTGTTGCGGTCAGATGAGACCAAAATGGAGCTCTTTGGCATCAACTCAACTCGCCGTGTTTGGAGGAGGAGGAATGCTGCCTATGACCCCAAGAACACCATCTCCACTGTCAAACATGGAGGTGGAAACGTTATGCTTTGGGGGTGTTTTTCTGCTAACGGGACAGGACAACTTCACCGCATCAAAGGGACAATGGACGGGGCCATGTACCGTCAAATCTTGGGTGAGACCCTCCTTCCCTCAGCCAGGGCACTGAAAATGGGTCATGGATGGGTATTCCAGCATGACAGTGACCCAAAACACACGGCCAAGGCAACAGAGGAGTGGCTCAAGAAGAAGCACATTAAGGTCCTGGAGTGGCCAAGCCAGTCTCCAGACCTTAATCCCATAGAAAATCTGTGGAGGGAGCTGAAGGTTCGAGTTGCCAAACGTCAGCCTCAAAACCTTAATGACTTGGAGAAGATCTGCAAAGAGGAGTGGGACAAAATCCCTCCTGAGATGTGTGCAAACCTGGTGGCCAACTACAAGAAACATCTGACCTCTGTGATTGCCAACAAGGGTTTTGCCACCAAGTACTAAGTCATGTTTTGCAGAGGGGTCAAGTACTTATTTCCCTCATTAAAATGCAAATCAATTTATAACATTTTTGACATGCGTTTTTCTGGATTTTTTTGTTGTTATTCTGTCTCTCACTTTTTTCCCTCACTGTATCTGTCTCTCCGATTTGGTGTTGCCATACATACCTATACGTATGCTATGGTCACAAGACGCCAGCCTCCTTATTGTTCTTAGAATTTCAAAGCAAACAGCTGGAGGCTCCATTTTTATGAAATGGTCTGGAGATCCATGTGAGAGAGACAGTCTTAATCTTAACCTTTAAGTCTTTACTGAAGACTTTTCTCTTCAGTAGGTCCTATGATTGAGTGTAGCCCAGTGGTGCGAAAGGTGAACCGCAAGGAACTGGAGTAACAAACCACCCTTGCTTTCTCTGCCTGGCCAGCTCCCCTCTCTCCACTGGGATTCTCTGCCTCTGACCCTATTACGGGGGCTTAGTCACTGGCTTGCACGTACTCTCCCATGCCGTCCCTAGGAGGGGTGCATCAGGTTGTGCCAGGAGTTTTATTCGACTTGAGTGGGTTGAGTCACTTACGTGATCTTCCTGTCCGATTTTGCGCCAATCACCTTGTCCAGGTTGTCCACACCTCCTTTGTTGTGGTTGTAGTCCAGGATGATGGCTCGCTTCCTGTCCTCACGATCACTGATCTCAGCCATTTTGTGCAGTGTGCTCAGGAGGACCACATTCTTGTTCCTCTTTGGGAGGTAAGAAACTAGAGTGGTGGTGGGGTGAAGGCAAACTTTGAAGAGAAGGCCTCTCTCCCCCTTGTTGCGAGGAGTGCAGGGGGGAGCTCAGGCTTGTTCTTTCTAACTGTGCCAACCATGGTGATCTTCCTCTTCAGGAGATGCTGGCTGAGTTCATAAGAGGTGAAGAAATTGTCACACGTGACATTGTGTCCCCTCAGTCCATCTGTCACATCAAGCACAACCCGCATCCCCTGCTTCTTCTCTGGGCCTCCACTGGTCGGCTTCCCTGTAGACTTGCATCTTACAAGCGTAGCTGGATTGTGCGTCACAGGCCACCCATATCTTGATGCCATACTTTGATGGTTTGCTGGGCATATACTGCCGGAAAGGACAGCGGCCTTTTGACAAATGAGATTGCTATCAGTAATTAGTATCAGTGTCACAGAAAACAATCACATAAATCAATGATATTACAGCAATACATAATACAATTAACAGTGAAAATCACTTACATTACAGATATGAAAATAAAAATGTACCTCCGAATGGAACCAGTTGCTCATCCACTGTTACTTCAGGCCCAGGGTTGTAGAGGTATGGCAGACGCTCCACCCACTTCTCCCAGACCTCTCTTATGGCCGCCAGTTTGTCTCTCAAACGTCTTGCAGGTCCTGACTCACAGTTATCAAATCGTAGCATTCTTGAGACAGTGTGAAAGACTTTCAGTGGCATTGTGGCACGGAAAATCGCCTTTCCACTCTCTGCATCCCAGAGACTACATGTAGCCTCGCCTCGGGACCTATACACACCTGCTAAGATTAGCCGCCCTATGTAGACACGCAGGTCAATCTAATCCATCCTTTTCCAGTTGTCTCCATATTTATGGAAACCCTTCAAGTTTGTCATCTCCAGGATGATGTTTTTCGATGGCTGGTGTGATGAACATGTAGAATGTTGAGGCAATGTCCTGGGCATGGGCAACTGCATGTCTTGTGGGCCCTGGGGTCGTCCTTATGACATTTTGTGCTGCCATCCTGCCCTGGTTGTCATATGGTGACAAGGACCATGCTATTTTGTTGTTCTTTGACAAAAACATCTCTCTTTCAGCTTGGGGGATTTCATCTGAAGATGATGCATCGTGCTCTGGGTTGTATTCTTCCCCATGTTCTTCTTCAGATACCTCCTCCTCTTCTAAATCATTGTTCTCTTGTTCGTCCTGGACATCTGAAAAAATCCGACCTATGACCTGTTGGGCACTGAAATGTGCACTCATGGCTTCAGCAAAGAGAGAACTGGGGGGACTGTCATCTACAGCACCTTTATAGCCTCTAACTGCATTCCCCATTAGTAAACAATGCTTTCAAGAAATTATTATTTTGTCTGAAATTTAGTTTATTTTGTCTAAAATTGTTTTTATTTTGTCTGTGAACTTGAGTCATGTGTGGGGTCATGGAGCGGAGATGCTGCACATGTACAAGAAAGTTTTAGTTTTGTCTGAGTTCAATCAGTAGCACACAATCTCAATGTCTCATTGTGTGTGTGTGTGTGTGTGTGTGTGTGTGTGTGTGTGTGTGTGTGTGTGTGTGTGTGTGTGTGTGTGTGTGTGTCAAAAATGGCGGGTCAAAAATGACCCTAAGACAATCTTTGTACCCAGGTGGTGTACAGCTTTCATGGAAATATGAACAAAGGCGATGTTTCACTTTTTCTAATGTTTGGGTCAATCTAGGAAAAATCATCATTCCACCTTTACTCCACACACAGAGTCACGTACAAAGCTCTCCCTCGCCCTCCATTAAAGCAGGAAGCACCAGTGACTCGGTCTATAAAAAAGTGGTCAGATGAAGCAGATGCTAAACTACAGGACTGTTTTGCTAGCACAGACTGGAATATGTTCCGGGATTCTTTCAATGGCATTGAGGAGTACACCACATCGGTCACTGGCTTTATCAATAAGTACATCGAGGACGTCATCCCCACAGTGACTGTACGTACATACCCCAACCAGAAGCTATGGATTACAGGCAACATTCGTACTAAGCTAATGGGTAGAGCTGCCGCTTTCAAGGAGCGGGACTCTAACCCGGAAGCTTATAAGAAATCCCGCTATGAGATCCGATGAACCATCAAACAAGCAAGGCGTCAATACAGGACTAAGATCGAATCGTACAACACCGGATGTGGCAGGGCTTGCAAACTATTACAGACTACAAAGGGAAGCACAGCCGAGAGCTGCGCAGGGACATGAGCCTACCAGACAAGCTAAATTTCGTCCTCCGCGACATGAGCCTACCAGACAAGCTAAATTTCGTCCTCCGCGACGCCATTTTCCAAACCTAGCCAACTTTTACCAACGAGCAGCATTATAGAAACTAAATACATTACAAAGGAACGTCTTGATTAGTGTTATGTTAGCTAGCTACATAGTTGCCTTTGTATCATGATAAAGTACTGTAGTACTGAAACTATTGAGGTTACCTAGTCAGCTACACTTTCAAACAAAGTCAACAACGCAGCCACTGCTAGCTAGCCTACTTCACCAGCCAGCAGTACTGTATCATTTTAGTCATTTTAGTCAATAAGATTTTTGCAACATAAGCTTAACTTTCTGAACATTCGAGACGTGTAGTCCACTTGTCATTCCAATCTCCTTTGCATTAGCGTAGCCTCTTCTGTTGCCTGTCAACTATGTGTCTGTTTATCCCTGTTCTCTCCCTTCTGCACAGGCCATACAAACGCTTCACACCACGTGGCCGCTGCCACTCTAACCTGGTGGCCCCCACGCGCACAACCCACGTGGAGTTCCAGGTCTCCAGCAGCCTCTGTAACTGCCGGTCTGCGGCCAACAAGGCAGAGTTCATATCAGCCTATGCTACCCTCCAGTCCCTCGACTTCTTGACGCTGACGGAAACATGGATTACCACAGATAACACTGCTACTCCTACTGCTCTCTCCTCGTCTGACCACGTGTTCTCGCATACCCCGAGAGCATCTGGCCAGCGGGGTGGTGGCACTGGAATCCTCATCTCTCCCAAGTGGACATTCTCTCTTTCTCCCCTGACCCATCTGTCTATCTCCTCCTTTGAATTCCATGCTGTCACAGTTACCAGCCCTTTCAAGCTTAACATCCTTATCATTTATCGCCCTCCAGGTTCCCTTGGAGAGTTCATCAATGAGCTTGACGCCTTGATAAGTTCCTTTCCTGAGGATGGCTCACCTCTCACAATTCTGGGTGACTTTAACCTCCCCACGTGTACCTTTGACTCATTCCTCTCTGCCTCCTTCTTTCCACTCCTCTCCTCTTTTGACCTCACCCTCTCACCTTCCCCCCCTACTCACAAGGCAGGCAATACGCTTGACCTCATCTTTACTAGATGCTGTTCTTCCACTAATCTCATTGCAATTCCCCTCCAAGTCTCCGACCACTACCTTGTATCCTTTTCCCTTTCGCTCTCCTCCAACACTTCTCACTCTGTCCCTACTCGGATGGTATTGCGCCGTCGCAACCTTCGCTCTCTCTCTCCCGCTACTCTCTCCTCTTCCATCCTATCATCTCTTCCCTCTGCTCAAACCTTCTCCAACCTATCTCCTGATTCTGCCTCCTCAACCCTCCTCTCCTCCCTTTCTGCATCCTTTGACTCTCTATGTCCCCTATCCTCCAGGCCGGCTCGGTCCTCCCCTCCTGCTCCGTGGCTCGACGACTCATTGCGAGCTCACAGAACAGGGCTCCCGGCAGCCGAGCGGAAATGGAGGAAAACTCGCCTCCCTGCGGACCTGGCATCCTTTCACTCCCTCCTCTCTACATTTTCCTCTTCTGTTTCTGCTGCTAAAGCCACTTTCTACCACTCTAAATTCCAAGGATCTGCCTCTAACCCTAGGAAGCTCTTTGCCACCTTCTCCTCCCTCCTGAATCATCCTCCCCCTCCCCCCCCCTCCTCCCTCTCTGCGGATGACTTCGTCAACCATTTTGAAAAGAAGGTCGACGACATCCGATCCTCGTTTGTTAAGTCAAATGACACCGCTGGTCATGCTCACACTGCCCTACCCTGTGCTTTGACCTCTTTCTCCCCTCTCTCTCCAGATGAAATCTTGCGTCTTGTGACGGCTGGCCGCCCAACAACCTGCCCGCTTGACCCTATCCCCTCCTCTCTTCTCCAGACCATTTCTGGAGACCTTCTCCCTTACCTCACCTCGGTCATCAACTCATCCATGACCGCTGGCTACGTCCCTCCCGTCTTCAAGAGAGCGAGAGTTGCACCCCTTCTGAAAAAACCTACACTCGATCCCTCCGATGTCAACAACTACAGACCAGTATCCCTTCTTTCTTTTCTCTCCAAAACTCTTGAACGTGCCGTCCTTGGCCAGCTCTCTTGCTATCTCTCTCAGAACGACCTTCTTGATCCAAATCAGTCAGGTTTCAAGACTGGTCATTCAACTGAGACTGCTCTTCTCTGTGTCTTGGAGGCTCTCCGCACTGCTAAAGCTAACTCTCTCTCCTCTGCTCTCATCCTTTTAGACCTATCTGCTGCCTTTGATACTGTGAACCACCAGATCCTCCTCTCCACCCTCTCCGAGTTGGGCATCTCCGGCGCGTCCCACGTTTGGATTGCGTCCTGCCTGACAGGTCGCTCCTACCAGGTGGCGTGGCGAGAATCTGTCTCCGCACCACGTGCTCTCACCACTGGTGTCCCCCAGGGCTCTGTTCTAGGCCCTCTCCTATTCTCGCTATACACCAAGTCACTTGGCTCTGTCATATCCTCACATGGTCTCTCCTATCATTGCTATGCAGACGACACACAATTAATCTTCTCCTTTCCCCCTTCTGATAACCAGGTGGCGAATCGCATCTCTGCATGTCTGGTAGACATATCAGTGTGGATGACGGATCACCACCTCAAGCTGAACCTCGGCAAGACGGAGCTGCTCTTCCTCCCGGGGAAGGACTGCCCGTTCCATGATCTCGCCATCACGGTTGACAACTCCATTGTGTCCTCTTCCCAGAGTGCTAAGAACCTTGGCGTGACCCTGGACAACACCCTGTCGTTCTCCACTAACATCAAGGCGGTGACCCGATCCTGTAGGTTCATGCTCTACAACATTCGTAGAGTACGACCCTGCCTCACACAGGAAGCGGCGCAGGTTCTAATCCAGGCACTTGTCATCTCCCGTCTGGATTACTGCAACTCGTTGTTGGCTGGGCTCCCTGCCTGTGCCATTAAACCCCTACAACTCATCCAGAACGCCGTAGTCCGTCTGGTGTTCAACCTTCCAAAGTTCTCTCATGTCACCCCGCTCCTCCGCTCTCTCCACTGGCTTCCAGTTGAAGCTCGCATCCGTTACAAGACCATGGTGCTTGCCTACGGAGCCGTGAGGGGAACGGCACCTCCGTACCTTCAGGCTCTGATCAGTCCCTACACCCAAATGAGGGCACTGCGCTCATCCACCTCTGGCCTGCTGGCCCCCCTACCTCTGAGGAAGCACAGTTCACGCTCAGCCCAGTCAAAACTGTTCGCTGCTCTGGCACCCCTATGGTGGAACAAGCTCCCTCACGACGCCAGGACAGCGGAGTCAATCACCACCTTCCGGAGACACCTGAAACTCCACCTCTTTAAGGAATACCTAGGATAGGATAAAGTAATCCTTCTAACCCCCCCCCCCCCTAAAAGATTTAGATGCACTATTGTAAAGTGGTTGTTCCACTGGATATCATAAGGTGAATGCACCAATTTGTAAGTCGCTCTGGATAAGAGCGTCTGCTAAATGACTTAAATGTAAATAACTTCTATGCTCGCTTCGAGGCAATTAACACTGAAGCATGCACTCACATCTGTAGTCATGAAATGCTTTGAAAGGCTGGTCATGGGTCACATCAACACCATTATCCCAGAAACCCTAGACCCACTACAATTTGCATACAGCACCAACAGATCCACAGATGATGCAATCTTTATTGCACTCCACACTGCCCTTTCACACCTGGACAAAAGGAACACTTATGTGAGAATGCTATTCATTGACTACAGCTCAGCGTTCAACACCATAGTGCCCTCAAAGCTCATCACTAAGCTAAGGATCCTGGGACTAAACACCTCCCTCTGCAACTGGATCCTGAACTTCCTGATGGGCCACCCCCAGGTGGTAAATGGTAGGTAACAACACATCGACCATGCTGATCCTCAACATGGGGGCCCTTCAGGGGTGCGTGATCAGTCCCCTCCTGTACTCCCTGTTCACTCATGACTGCACGGCCAGGCACGACTCAAACACCATCATTAAGTTTGCTGATGACACAGCAGTGGTAGGCCTGATCACCGACAATGATGAGACAGCCTATAACGAGGTCAGAGACGTGACCGTGTGGTGCAAGGACAACAACCTTTCCCTCAACGTGATCAAGACAAAGGAGATGATTGTGGAGTACAGGAAAAGGAGGACCGAGCACGCACCCATTCTCATCGACGGGGCTGTAGTGGAGCAGGTTGAGAGCTTCAAGTTCCTTGGCATCCACATCACCAACAAACTAACATGGTCCAAGCACACCAAGACAGTTGTGAAGAGGGCTCGAGAAAACCTATTCCCCCTCAGGAGACTGAAAAGATTTGGCATGGGTTCTCAGATGCTCAAAAGGTTTTAAAGCTGCACCATCGAGAGCATCCTGACAGGTAGCATCACTACCTGGTATGGCAACTGCTCGGCCTCCGACCGCAAGGCACTACAGAGGGTAGTGCGTACGGCCCAGTACATCACCGGGGTCAAGCTTCCTGCCATCCAGGACCTCTAAACCAGGTGGTGTCAGAGGAAGGCCCTAAAAATTGTCAAAGACTCCAGCCACCCTTGTCATAGACTGGTGGTACCGGAGCGCCAAGTCTAGGTCCAAGAGGCTTCTAAACAGCTTCTACCCCCAAGCCATAAGACTATTTTGCATTGCCCCCCTGCTGCTACTGCTATCTATGCATAGTGACTATAATAACTCTACCTACCTATTACCTCATACCGGTGCCCGCACACACTGACTCTGTACCAGCACCCCCATATATAGCCCCGCTATTGTTATTTACTGCTGCTCTTTAATTATTTGTTATTCTTACCTCTTACTTTTTTGGTATTTTCTTAATTTGCCTCGCCTGGCTCACCAACTACTTCTCAGACAGAGTTCTGTGTGTCAAATCAGAGGGCCTGTTGTCCGGACCTTTGACAGTCTCTATGGGTTTGCCACAGGGTTAAATTCTCGGGCCGACTCTTTTCTCTGTATACGTCAATTGCTGCTGGTGATTCTCTGATCCACCTCTACACAGACGATACCATTCTGTATACTTCTGGCCCTTCTTTGGACACTGTGTTGACTAACCTCCAGACGAGCTTCAATGCCATTTGGGACGGCAGGTAGCCTAGTAGAGCGTTGAACTAGTAACCAAAAGGTTGCAAGATTGAATCCCTGAGCTGACAAGGTAAAAATCTGTCGTTCTTCCCCTGAACAAGGCATTTAACCCACTGTTCCTAGGCCGTCATAGAAAATATGAATTTGTTCTTAACTGACTTGCTTAGTTAAATTAAGATATAAATAAAAATAAATACAACTTTCCTTCCGTGACCTCCAACTGCTCTTAAATGCAAGTAAAATTAAATGCATGCTATTCAACCGATCGCTACCAGCACCTGCCCGCCCGTCCAGCATCACTACTCTGGACGGTACTGACTTAGAATATGTGGACAACTACAAATACCTAGGTGTCTGGTTAGACTGTAAACTCTCCTTCCAGACTCACATTAAGCATCTCCAATCCAAAATGTAATCTAGAATCGGCTTCCTATTCCGCAACAAAGCATCCTTCACTCATGCTGCCAAACATACCCTTGTAAAACTGACTATACTACCGATCCTTGACTTCGGCGATGTCATTTACAAAATAGCCTCCAACACTCTAGCAAATTGGATGCAGTCTATCACAGTGCCATCCGTTTTGTCACCAAAGCCACATATACTCCCCACCACTGCAACCTGTATGCTCTCGTTGCCTGGCCCTCGCTTCATATTCGTCGCCAAACCCACTGGCTCCAGGTCATCTATAAGTCTCTGCTAGGTAAAACCCCTCCTTATCTCAGCTCACTGGTCACCATAGCAACACCCAACCCAGCAGGTATATTTCACTGGTCACCCCCAAAGCCAATTTCTCCTTTGGTCGCCTTCCCTTCCAGTTCTCTGCTTGCCAATGACTGGAATGAATTGCAAAAATCACTGAAGCTGGAGACTCATATCTCCCTCACTAACTTTAAGCACCAACTGTCAGAGCAGCTCACAGATCACTGCACCTGTACATAGCCCATATGTAAATAGCCCATCCAACTACCTCATCCCCATACTGTTATTTATTTTTTTGCTCCTTTGCACCCCAGTATCTCTACTTGCACATTCATCTTCTGCACATCTAGCACTCCAGTGCTTAATTGCTAAATTGTAATTATTTTGCCACTATGGCCTATTTATTGCCTTACCTCCCTTATCTCACCTCATTTGCACACACTGTATATATACTTTTTTTTCTTCTATTGTGTTGACTGTTTGTTTATTCCATTCCATGTGTAACTCTGTGTTGTTTGTGTCACACTGCTTTGTTTAATCTTGGCCAGGTCACAGTTGTAAATGAGAACTTCTCAACTTGCCTACCTGGTTAAATAAATGTGAAATAAAAAAATACATAAATAAAAAACTGCATTGTTGGTTAAGGGCTTGTAAGTAATCATTTCACTGTAAGGTCAAATGCAATTTGACTGCTATGCCATTTTAGCCACATTTCCTTTTTGGGATCCTTATTATCCACCCGCACAGTAGCTGGTGGAATGCACATCCAATTGTTGAGTACGCCATTATACTCTAGAAGACTTATGCAAATTAGCATAGGTTTGGTTTGCTGGGTAATTGCAGCCTCATATTACATGCAGAAAAACACCCCCTCAACAATAGGGCCAATCCTTAGACCTGTATACACTACACCGCCATGTCTCATTCCATAATTCTGATTCACTGCAACGTAGCCCATCACCATGAATGTTTCCCAGGAGCAAGTTTCTTTGACCGGGCACCCTAATCTCTTTAATAGGAGAATAGCCACCGACAAGCCAGTAGACCAGATGTACCAACGGACATTTCGCCTCGACCTTGACAAAACTTCGAGGGCTCTTTACGTTGTCGGCACAGTGTTGAAAGTGAACCTGAACAGGTATGTGTCAATGCTACCCGACCCAGATAGAATTGTCTCTTCAGGCGGTAGTAGCTGGGTAGCCCTATTATTGTTAGCTAGTGTAGGAGACAAATTGACATTAAACACACTGATGTAATCTGTTTTTAAATTGCATTGTTGGGAAGGGCTGGTAAGCAAGCATTTCACAGTAAAGTCTACACCAGTTGTATTCGGCGCATGTGACATACAATTTGATTACCTTTGAATTAACAGTAGCCCCGTTTGTCCCCGGTTTCCTTGTTCTGACTATCACATGAACGCGGCATAAATCCGCATTGTTTTATTTCGTTAACGAAATTGTAAGCTATATGGCGATGCAACGGTACAATAAAAGGTGCACTATACAGAGATCGTGCCCACATTTCCTCGTTGCTAAAATTGTTTCAATTCAGACATTGAAAATGTGATAACAAGCAAGTATACCCATACGGAAAAGTAATGTGGCCATATGATAATATATTTATAAACGTGACAAACATTTAAAATGTTATGTATTTTAATAATATACATCTTACCCTCACAAAAAGTGATGTGTACAGTACCAGTCAAGTTGACACCTTATTCAAGGGTTTCTTTATTTGTACTATTTTCTACATTATAGAATAGAAGACAACACATGGAATCATGTAGTAAAAGTGTTACATCAAAACATAGAGATTCTTCAAAGTAGCCACCCTTTGCCTTGATGACAGCTTTGCACACTTGGCATTCTGTCAACCAGCTTCATGAGGTAGTCACCTGGAATGCATTTCAATTATCAGGTGTGCCTTGTTCAAAGTTAATGTGGAATTTCTTTCCTTAATGCATTTGAGCTAATCAGTTGTGACAAGGTAGGGGTAGTATACAGAAGATAGCCCTATTTGGTAAAATACCAAGTCCATATTATGGCAAGAACAGCTCAAATAAGCTGAGAAATTAGTCCATTACTTTAAGACATGAAGGTTAGCCAATACAAAGCACAACGAACTTTGAAAGTTTCTTCAAGTGCTGTCGCAAAAACCCATCAAGCACTATGATGAAACTGGCTCTCATGAGGATCACCACAGGAAAGACCCAGAGTTAACTCTGCTGCAGAGGATAAGTTCATTAGAGTTACCAGTCTCAGATTGCAGCCCAAATAGTCCGACAGTCCAGGTCACAACAGGTAATCCCACAGATATTGTTCTCTTTACTCCCTCTCTTCATATAGCACTTTGTTCAGGCTGATTCCTCCTTTATCCCCAAGCACTCCCTGGCTTAACAAACAACATCCTTGCCTCATTGGGGCAGGAAGTCCATATAAGGCTCGGGGGTGGAGCCAGCAGGCTACAAGATATCTCCCCTCAATAACCCCTCCTCACCTCTCCCTGCCTTCTGCCACAATACATAGAGTATATAAGCATATATGGGCATATGTTTCCACAATATATGCCACTACAAAACATACAGTATAAGTAATATACATATATTGCCATATTACTTTCCCATATGGGTAGTGTAGAGAATCATTGTACCATCTAAACAGCTGTGAAATTTATTTTCTATAACCAAAAATATTTTATTTTCAGCTGTTTTTGAAGCTGGTGAGCAAAGATCTACGACTTCTTAGACTTATTTCAATACGAATGACAGATCTATAGCTCATATTTCTATGTGAATTTGTTCGGGACACCCAAAAAGTTACGTATTGTAGCTTTAAGATACAATCAAAGACAGTACAGTATGAATATGGGCTAAAACTGCTTCTCCAATAGAAATCCCTGATCACATTTATAGGTGATGTCATGGCGACGTTGGCTAGATAAACTCATACGTAGAAACACGTCATCGTGTCTAACGGTCGTCTCGCACCGAACTGCCCATGTGCTCAAATATGGGTTGTCGTGTTTTATTTATTCATTTATTTGAATTGGATTAAAAATATTTACTAATGTCATGCGTTGGTAAAAATGTTTGATTTGAGGCTAATATACAATAATCTCTGTTATTGTTTGTGGAAAAATGTACCCCATTTGTTTTATTATTCAGCTATGAGTAAAATTAAGATGGCACACAAGATTGTAATAGTTACTATAGACAATTTGTCTCATGTAAAGTGGTGGTGCCATTATCTACATTTCATTAGCCTGAGAAGTTACATCAAATATCAAATGATGGTGATATATTTTCAAATGACTAATTAGGCTACATGATCAACTGACTATTTTGTTGTCATATATTTGGGATATTCCAACTGCATAAATATTTGGATCATTCCCTCTATTGGACTGAAAGGACTGTTTGTGCATGGCATTTGTATTCAGCGGAGGAGTCGGACCACATGTTCTTAAGAGGGAGTCTGCATCAGTGATGTCTTTCTGCTAGTCAACAGACTCTTTTGTTATTCTTACAAGCTGCCAATTCATATGACACCAGTCTTGCCAATCGAGGGCAAAGATACAGTGCAACTGAATTAGACGGGTTATGAACAAATATGGCCTATGATTTTGACGTTAACAGGATAGAAAAGAGTGTTAAGCCCAACACAAACCACCATTCTGAAGAAATAAACCTATCGTAGGGAATTCCAACTGGGATTTGAACCCAGGTCCAGCGACTGTCAAGCCAACACGTTAACTGTTACACCAAGAGGTAAGAACCTGTTGATGAGCTAGCTAGGTGTTGAGTTAAGGTCGCTACAATATTGTGGAACTGTCGTGCCTCTGAGGCTGTGGTAGGTTTATTGGAGACTCCACAAGATATTATTACACAGCAGATACAGATGGTTTCATAACAATGGTATGTGCAAAAAACGAAATGCTTCCTCTCAAGGGACATTTCTATTTGGTATTGTTTAGAGTAGCCTAGACTGTTGTTCAGGTAAATACTATTCTTCCGTGAAAAACTCTGTTCCTTTGGCATGGACCACCTCCCTGGTCCAGCCTGGAGCCCTGGACTTCAGGTGTTATGTTTTACAGCCCGAGCTTAATGTTTATAAACAGGTGTATACTTAGTATAAACACCTTGAGATGTAGTTTGATATATATATAATATATATACTGTAAGTACATCCTTATTGCCAGTATTCTTGTGAAATTATACTAGTGTAGGTTGACAGTCCAGTATTTCTCCCCCTTTGGTATGTTACTCATTTTAGAGGGATGTAGTAGACATCATACCTCTACGATGACTGTAACAATGTAACTGTAGAACGAGCACTACCATCTGCTGCCTCTGGAAATAGGAGATTATGAACTGTACTCACTGCTGGTGGTCCACTGCACTATAGGCACAGTATATTCACTTGTTCTCTTATATTCTTTTATTTTGTGTCGTTGACTGTACATTTGTTTATGTGTAACTGTTGTTTTTGTTGCACTGCTTTGCTTTATCTTGGCCAGGTCGCAGTTGTAAATGAGAACTTGTTCTCAACTGGCCTACCTGGTTAAATAAAGGTGAAATAAAAAGAAATAAATTGTGTTGTCTCTGTTATTGCTATAGATTTGTGCAAGCAAAGCATCAGGATGTGACGTGTAACTGTCACGTGTATGTTTTTCCCCTAGGAGTGCCCCTCCCAGCTCTACGTACTTCTCTGTGAAATGCAGCCCCAACGTGCAGTACAGGATCACCCCACCCCCAGCGAAGAGTGGACCAATCCCCACCCCTTTCAATGGGAATACAGTGCTTCTTCTCACCATGGACACTGCCAGCGAAGTGGAAAATGATAGCAAGGTAAAGTAGGCCACAGGCCTGTACTTCACGTTGGGGCTGCATGAAAACTACTCTGAGACATCAGTATGTGAAATCATATTAAAATAATCCAGAGTTGACTATTCCCCCTTGTGACTGAACACGCTGCAGGGAAGTATTTAATTAAGACAAGTATCCGCAGCTCCTTTCAAGAGTGGCATGCAAACCACACAGAAATAATGCCAATGTGGCCCTGTCTCAACCTGATACCAGAGAAATGTCAAACGTTGGAAAGTGAAGTGGTACACCACAGTGCCAGTCCTATTGATAAGGGATTCCAGGGTTATGTTAAGCCAGTGCCAGTTCCAAAATGGGCCGGGTGTCCAGATTCTCCACTGAAGTAATGTACTGTACATATCTGGACAGGAATATAACATTGAAGACCCCCCATCAAAACACAACCACTGCTTTGGTCTAGAGATGTTATTACTTTACCTGTGACTTTGTAAATGTTCTCCTTTGTTGCAGCTATCGGTCATGTTTTATGGAAAGAAGAAGGAGGTGTTGGGTAAAGCTGTCGTTCACCTCACCGCTTTTGGTATGTCATGTCATGCTGATGACAGGAGAGCACACACATATAAACTACTCTGACCCCATTAATACCATACCTTTTGTACTGTAAATCTGTCAGTTGTACATTTCGTGTTAGAGACAATCTGCGATTGCTACATCCATTTATGGATCTTTTCAAATAATGATATACTGTATATCCATTGATTCTTGAAGAATATAACCTCATTAGCGTAGGTCTACTATCGTACCACATCAGAACCCAAAATATAAGCTTGTTTTACTCCAGTGTTTGTAAGCTATGTAAACAAACACTCTATGGTCTCAAAACATGGTTAAAACTATCATTTTATATCATGAATGGTCATCTCTATGAATTTGTGGTTACATTTCTCTAGTGGTTATGTTAGCCCCATCCCTCAACTTTTTACAAGGGGCTTTGTTTGAACTGCAGATGGCCTCTTTAAGGTATATTTCATTAGTCTATTCTAGACCCAAAGCAGCTTATGAGCTTCAATGACACAGAGGCCCTGTCGATCTTACAGAGATCTCCCTGGATGTTGATGCTGATCGAGATGGCCAGGTGGAGAGGAACAACCCCAACAAGGTTAGTTATATCTGCTGGGTTTGTCCAGGCAGGTTGCTTTCAGCACAGATGTCACTATCTCTGTCTCCTAACACAGCAGGACACAGAAGGAGACGCTCTAACATGAATAGGCATGTCAGAAGATTAGTGTTCATGCTATAATCCTGGAAGATTGTCAATGCATTCATAGGAAATTCAATTGAATGTTGTACTTTTCCACTCAGCTGTAAATGTAATCTAACCTCTTGCAAACAAATTGGGAAAAGCTCATTTGACAGGGCAGTGTTTGTTTGTTTGTCCCTGAATGATCTTCAGGGATCCTGGATGTGGGGGCCTAATGGCCACGGTGCCATCCTACTGGTCAACTGTGACTCAGAACACACCTGTCGGAAGAGCCTGGACAGTGAGCATGCTGAGGTCACAAGAGTCTCAGGTATAACAACATCCAAGTCGTCCTGGTCTACTGAGCTGACAGCCAGGCTGACAGTGCTGCAGGCATTGCAATAAATCAACATTTAAAGGCTGCAGGTCTCTTGTGTGGATTCATTAGAGAGGAGCAGCAGTTATGTTTGTGTTGGCTAAATACAAAATGCCTGAGCTAGGAGTGTCTTGTTTGATTAGATGGATCCTTGTGTCTTGTGTGGTTGATGGGTTGACAATTGATATACATTAATGCCAATATTTCGAAATGTCAGATCTTAAAGATATGTCCCCCATGGTGCTGCGGACCAGTGGCCCGGCCAAGCTCCCAGAAGGCTACAAGTTGACCATGCACATCTCCCAGGGTGATGCAGAGTGTGTGAGGGTCTTCAGGACCAGGTCCACAGCAGGCATGCACCAAACACTGAGTGAGTCAAATAAATGATGTAATGAGTCCAGTCTGTTCAGATCTTGTATGTGGTGTGTGTGGCTGTCCTTGCATGTACAACGGGAGTGTCAAACTCATTCCATGGAGGGCCTGTTGTTTGCTGGTTTTATTTTTTTCCTTAAAATTAAGAACTAGACAACCAGGTGAGGGGAGTTCCTTACTAATTTGTGACCTTAATTCATAATTCAAGTACAAGGCAGGAACGAAAACCCGCAGAAACTTGGCCCTTCGTAGAATGAGTTTGACACGTGATGTACAATGTGTGTACAATTACAGTTTTATGGCTGAATATTATATTAATGGGAGGTTAAAGAAGTTAAAGAAAGTGTGTTTTATCACTTTACCCCAATTTGCTAAATGTTACTTAAGACAAAATCAAGATGTCAATATTCTTGCTGTTTTTTGTAAAAACATTTTTAAATTACAAATTAATTGGAGCAAATTCAGAATTTGTCATTGAGTTCAGGTCCAACAATTTTTTTATTTCTTTTTTTTATCCCACCGCCTCTGAAAGAGACACATACAGGTTGGAGCCACACTGGGTGCCTGTGTAGCAGGTGTTGTGGGGGGTTAAGTGCCTTGCTCAAAGGCTCAACAGTATCTAGGTTTTGATACCAGCAACCCTCTGATTGCCAGCTCACATCCCTGTCAGACCCAGGATTCAAACTTACGGTTGCTGGTTCGCCTCTCTAACCGCTAGGCTACCTGCCGCCCTGTGGTTAACTTGATAACATTTGTAAAGATCACTCTGCCAGATCCTGGTTGCTAATATTCTAATAGTTAATTTAAGTTTATGTGACAAAACAAGTAAATATAGTGTAGAGAATCCTTGTACCATCTAAACCACTGAAATATATTTTCCAAAACCAAAAATATTGTTGTTTCAGCTGTTTGAAGCTGGTGAACAAAACTAAAAGAAAAAGATGGAAAAACTAAACTTTAAAACATGAAGCATAGAAATAGTGCACATAGACCTGATCTACTGCTTCTTAGACTTGCTTTCAATGAGAATGACAGATTTATAACTCACATTTCTATGTTAATTTTGTCAGGTCATACAAAGTGTTACATATTGCAGCTTTATGCCAGCCCTATTATTTACATTTAAAATATTATTTACTGCAGCAGAAAACCTGTTTTACAAGAGCTTTGTGAAGGACTACCCACTAGTGGTAGGAGGTGAGGATCTGTCCAAGGAGGTACCTTGCCTCTGGGGAAACGCTGAGATGAACTTTTACGTTGAAGGCCTGAGGTTCCCTGACAAAGACTTTGAGGGCCTAATCAGCATCAACCTCAGCATGCTGGAGCCGAGCTCTCAGGTACGTTGTAGTTTAACACTTTTATTGTTTGTTTGTTAGGTGTGCTTGCTGAAAGCAAAGCACAACTTTAGAAACTGTTCATACTTCTTATTATTCCACTGGGAGCTCTAGGGCCAAAACCATAAAAGCTACCAACACCAAAACAACTTAAAATGTGCAGACTGGCACCGGTCAATGTGCTTGAGAAATAATTGTTTATACTACTTATACTTTTCACACTACAATCATTTTTGCATAAATCCCAATGCAATTTAATGGCCATAGACACGAATGGGAAAAATTCAGGTCATAACTAGTCTTTACCGTTTAAGCTAGAAACACCATTCAAACTTTAAAAGGTGCAGACCGATCTGGAATAGTGTGCTTGTATACAGCTTTTTGATACCATTTTATGCTTTTGAACTATAACCATTTAAAGTGTACTTAAAAGCTCCATAGGCTTGAATAGGAAGTATTTGGATTCGCCTCTGCTCTTGAACTGTTAAAGCTACAAACACAACCCCAATGTTGGCATGGGTAGACTGACTGAACTTAGATTTCTTCAACACAGCTTTTTCTACCATTCCTACTTCATAAACTAAAATGCTTGTTGTATCCCCATTTATTTAAATGGCGGAATGTAGACTTCAATATTCTAAACTGAAATCACAGGCACAAAACTCTCAGAATATTCAAACAAAAATATTTGGAGCTTAAAAACACTTGCTGTGTGATGATATAGTACTTACCCTAGCCTACTATATTAGCCCACTATAACCTCTATTGTAAAATAGGTCACTATAATTAACACAGCCTATGAAAACTATTACTACTGCCATCACTACCACTACTACTACCATTTCACAACAATAAATACTTTGACTAGCAAGCACACCACATTTACTTCAATAAATGTCATTTTCTAGTTTAAAACTTCCAAGGTTATGTATCTTTATCCTGGACTCATGTTTTTTTTTTTTTTTTTTTTTTGCCAGGGCTTTCCTGAGACGCCCATCTTTACAGACAAGGTGGTGTTCCGAGTGGCTCCCTGGATCATGACACCCAACACACTCGACCCTGTGGAGGTTTTTGTCTGCAGGTGAGAGGCAATGATGATGATGATAAAGAAATTATGATGATGGCATTGATGTTGATGGAAATAATGATGCCAGCTGTAAACGTACTGAGACAAGTGTTTTTGTGCATTGGTAACACAGCACAACTGATAATGAACAGTTCTTAAAGAGAATGAGGAGGCTGGTGGAGAACAGTGGGTGCAAACTGAAGATTTGCCCTGAGGATATGAACAGAGGAGACCGTTGGATGCAGGTACTGTAAGCCGTGGGATTCAGCTCGTGATCTTTCAAGCCATTTTGTGCTTGAACTCTTTGTCACTTGAACACTTTTGAATTCCAACCTGTTTTCAATCTAAACAAAATGTCTTCCATATGTTTGCTAATCATTGTGAATTTAAATTCTAGGTACCCTCTTCTTTAAATGAAAGACATCAGAACAAAGACTGGTGTCTTGTTTCTAACTGCACAAAAAAATGTATAGAAATGTAATAGAGGTTTCTCTCTCAGGATGAGATTGAGTTTGGCTACATTGACTCTCCTCACCAACGTTTCCCTGTTGTTCTGGACTCCCCCCGAGACGGACACCTACAGGACTTCCCTTATGATGTGCTACTGGTAAGAAAAGGCATTCACAACACCTAGAGTTAAAATGTACTTATCTCTGAAATGTGAGTGGTGTGGTGGACCTGTGTCTTAACCTCTCTCTACCTGGTGCCCTCAGGGCCAAGACTTTGGCTATGTGACTAGGACAGCATATGGCAAGGAAGTGAGCAGCCTGGACTCGTTTGGTAACCTGGAGGTTAGCCCTCCAGTCACTGTAAATGGAAAGAACTACCCACTGGGTAGGATCATCATTGGAGTGGCCTTCCCCACGTGAGTGTAACATATACACCTTTCAAACCAAGGCATTTTCCCGCCAACTTTAGCATCCCACCAACTGTTTGCAGACTTTTATTTATATATGAAAGGTATTGCCGGTGACAAAGCTTCTACTTTTATTTCCGCCAAATGACCTAGTCATGATTGTGGTAAAGTTCTGCCTATGGCTTAGCATGAAATGTACTAAGGCATGTCACTTCACCCATCTCTATGCATAACCCTCCATGTGGTGAGCTTTCTTAACCACAACTGGATGGATTCATAAAGAATTACTGTGGGAATAAATATTCCTGAACGACGAAAATATGGAATAAAGTACGCTAATGCAATTGAAGGCATCAAATTGTTGGTTACTGAAACTCCCAAAGTAATCCAATTGTTATAATAGGCCTACATTTGAAGCAAAAGCCTACAGTGGGGGAAAAAAAGTATTTGATCCACTGCTGATTTTGTACGTTTGCCCACTTACAAAGAAATGATCAGTCTATAATTTTAATGGTAGGTTTATTTGAACAGTGAGAGACAGAATAACAACAAAAAAAATCCAGAAAAACACATGTCAAAAATGTTATAGAATTATTTGCATTTTAATGAGGGAAATAAGTATTTGACCCCTCTACAAAACATGACTTAGTACTTGGTGGCAAAACCCTTGTTGGCAATCACAGAGGTCAGATGTTTCTTGTAGTTGGCCACCAGGTTTGCACACATCTCAGGAGGGATTTTGTCCCACTCCTCTTTGCAGATCTTCTCCAAGTCATTAAGGTTTTGAGGCTGACGTTTGGCAACTCGAACCTTCAGCTCCCTCCACAGATTTTCTATGGGATTAAGGTCTGGAGACTGGCTAGGCCATTCCAGGACCTTAATGTGCTTCTTCTTGAGCCACTCCTTTGTTGCCTTGGCCGTGTGTTTTGGGTCATTGTCATGCTGGAATACCCATCCATGACCCATTTTCAATGCCCTGGCTGAGGGAAGGAGGTTCTCAGCCAAGATTTGACGGCACATGGCCCCGTCCATCGTCCCTTTGATGCGGTGAAGTTGTCCTGTTCCCTTAGCAGAAAAACACCCCCAAAGCATAATGTTTCCACCTCCATGTTTGACGGTGGAGATGGTGTTCTTGGGGTCATAGGCAGCATTCCTCTTCCTCCTCCAAACACGGCGAGATGAGTTGATGCCAAAGAGCTCCATTTTGGTCTCATCTGACCACAACACTTTCACCAGTTGTCCTCTGATTCATTCAGATGTTCTTGGTGACTATGGTCCCAGCTGCCTTGAGATCATTGACAAGATCCTCCTGTATAGTTCTGGGCTGATTCCTCACCGTTCTCATGATCATTGCAACTCCACGAGGTGAGATCTTGCATGGAGCCCCAGGCCGAGGGATATTGACAGTTCTTTTGTGTTTCTTCCATTTGCGAATAATCGCACCAAATGTTGTCACCTTCTCACCAAGCTGCTTGGCGATGGTCTTGTAGCCTATTCCAGCCTTGTGTAGTTCTACAATCTTGTCCCTGACATCCTTGGAGAGCTCTTTGGTCTTGGCCATGATGGAGAGTTTGGAATCTGATTGATTGATTGCTTCTGTGGACAGGTGTCTTTTTTACAGGTAACAAGCTGCAGTTAGGAGCACTCCCTTTAAGAGTGTGCTCCTAATCTCAGCTCGTTACCTGTATAAAAGACACATGGGAGCCAGAAATCTTTCTGATTGAGAGGGGGTCAAATACTTATTTCCCTCATTTAAAATGCAAATCAATTTATAACATTTTTGACATGTGGTTTTCTTGATATTTTTGTTGTTATTCTGTCTCTCACTGTTCAAATAAACCTACCATTAAAATTATACACGGATCCTTTCTTTGTCAGTGGGCAAACGTACAAAATCAGCAGGGGATCAAATACTTTTTTCCCCCACTGTACTTGCACGTGGTCAACTATTTCAGTACCCAGATGTTGTGAAAATAGGATCCTGAGACTCGCATGCTTTTGAAAACCCAGATTGCTATTATTTTCTATCAGTATCGTGTCTGTTTTAATTAACAAAATAAATATTGATTTCATGCATGGCGTAGCCATGTAGTATATAGGCTACACAGACCAGTATAACATAATTAAACTCAAAATATACCATTATATTCTTTTGAAAATACATTTTATTACTTATGTTTCTTAGGACCTAAAATGAATTATTAATGGATTTCATTGTAATGGAGTATATTCACTGGATTTATTCAAATCGATCCACATCTACTCCCAATCCTAACTTGCTGGCATGTGCATGGGAGATATAAAAGGCTTACCCCTGCACGAATGTGGTAAAAAAAACATTGGTCGATTTTTGTATTTTTTTTTATTTGTATTTTTTTACAGGCAACATACCGTAAGGACTGTCTGTAAAGGGTAATAACTAGGGGTTAGCTGCTTTGAAGGAAATTCATCAGTTTTTTTAGATACCAATATTTATCTTTAGTTGATTTAAGACTTCAATAACCTTCCTGGTACTTCCTTCTATAAAGTTCTTGTTAATGAGTATGTGGAACATTCAGATAAGTATGTGGCCAGTGGTGATAAGGCTTTTTGACTTTTCAGGGCTACTAAGGGCCGCAACATGACCAAAGTAGTGCAAGACTTCCTGTGGGCTCAGAAAGTCCAGGAGCCCATTGCGTTGTTCTCTGATTGGCTCCTGGTTGGGCATGTGGATGAATTCATGACCTTCGTCCCAGCTCCGGACAAAAAGGTACAAATCTTCTCAAGGAAAACATTTTTTTTTCACTCTTTCAAAAAATTCTAGTAAAATGACATTGCTCTGTAATCTAGAGTAGAAATTAGTGAGATCCTTTGAGCACCAGAATTGTTCATCCCATCTATTTGCACTTGGACATGACACGGACTTTGGCTGCCCTGTGGTTATGTGATAGTGTAAAGCTCTCAGGATGTCAAAGGAAGGGCACAGCCAATGTTGTCTTTGTCTCCCTTTTGCAGGGATTCCGGCTTCTGCTCGCCAGCCCCGATGCAAGCTACAAACTATTCAGGGGCTTACAGAATGACGGGCATGGACAAGCCAAAATGTTTGATGGTAGGCCTTTTGTTAGGGTGGGTATTCCCAAACTGGGGTACGTACGCGCAATGCCGTTGGGGGTACGCCAACATTTTCAAACAGTCCATTTAGATTTTCCAACCGGGCTAAACATTTGGGTGAGGTTTTTTTCTCGCTTGAGTAGCCTCGTTTCACTGCCAAAAATAAAATGAAACCATCTAGTGTTCAGCGAAATAACAACACAATGTCAAATACAGGTAGCCTAGTCAAATAATTAACATCCAATCACATTAACCTTTACTCTCTCGCGGGAATTCCACTAATGGTCCGTATGTAGCCAAATGTAGCTGCTGCTCATTCCGTTTGTTCAAAAATTGATTAATGGTTAAAAAAAGTAAGGCCCGCGTCCATAGAGACACATACCAGCTCTACTGGTAGTACTGCTAGTACCAGCAGTACTACACCTGCACCTGTCGACGACACAAGTTGTTCTAGTTCCACGAGCACATCCAATGCTAGCATCAGTAATTCTACGTTTGTTGTTAGCCCAGCTAGCATGGACACTGACAGTTGTGAATCTGATGCAGCCGAAGAGCTACTGCCCCCTTACCCGGGAAAGCACCGAACAACAGACAGGGACGTTGGACCAACGAAGAGGCGCAAATATGATGAGAACTACATTGATTTGGGGTTCACTTATATTGGGAGTAGTGCCTTTCCTCAGCCACAGTGTGTTATATGTGCAAAAGTACTATCTCACAACTCAATGAAACCTTCACTCTTACGCAGATATTTAGAAACAAAACATGCCAATTTGAAAAATAAGCAACAGGAGTTTTTTGAGTGAGAATTAAGACGACTTTCGATTAGTAAGACATGTATAAAAGCAACAGATACCATTAATAAGAAGGAGCTAGAAGCGTCTTATATGGTGAGCTACCGAGTGGCTAGGACAGGCAAGCCCTATACTATTGTGGAGGACTTAATTCTTCCTGCTGCTGCGGATATGGCTGGGACAATGCTGTATTGTACTGGACAGCTTTGTGACATCAAATGGACTTTGGTGGTCAAGATGTGTTGGTATCTGTACTGATGGAGCAAAAGCCATGACAGGGAGACATAGTGGAGTGGTAACGTGTGTGCAAGCAGTTGCTCCCGACGCTACTTGGGTACACTGCAGCATCCACCGAGAGGCTCTTGCTGCCAAGGGAATGCCTGACAGCTTGAAAGATGTTTTGGACACTACAGTGAAAATGGTTAACTTTGTTAAAGCAAGGCCCCTGAACTCTTGTGTATTTTCTGCATTATGCAATCATATGGGCATCGACCATGTAATGCTTTTACAACATACAACAAGTGCGCTGGTTATCAACGGGCAAAGTATTGAGAGACGAGCTTAAAGTTTTCTTTACTGACCATAATTTTCACTTGGCTGACCGCTTGCATGATGACGAGTTTCTCACACGACTGGCCTGTTTTTTTTCTTGCCTGAATGATCTGAATCTAGGATTACAGGGACTCTCCGCATCTATATTCAACGTGCAAATTGAGGTTATGATTAGGAAGTTGGAGCTCTTCTGTCTGCATTAACAAGGACAACACATAAGTCTTTCCATCATTGTATGATATTTTGTGTGCAAATGAACTCAAGCGTACGGACAATGTCAAATGTGATATAGCGAAGCACCTGAGTGAGTTGGGTGTGCAATTACGCAGGTACTTTCCCTAAACGGATGACACAAACAACTGGATTCGTTATCCCTTTCATGCCCTGCCTCCAGTCCAATTACCGATGTCTGAACAAGAAAGCCTCATCAAAATTGCAACAAGCAGTTTTGCAAAATTTTTATTTAATCAGAAGCTACTGACAGATTTCTGGATTGGGCTGCACTCAGAGTATTCTGCCTTGGCAAATCGCGCTGTTAAGACACTGATGCCCTTTGAAGCCACGTACCTATGGGAGAGTGGCTTCTCGGCCCTCACTAGCATTAAAACTAAATACAGGCACAGACTGTGTGTGGAAAATTATTTAAGTCTGAGACTCTCTCCAGTATAACCCAACATTGCAGATTATGTGTATCCTTTCAAGTACACCCTTCTCATTAACCTGTGGTGAGTTATTCACCATTTTAGATGAACAAATAAGGTTTTATAAATAACATGGCTAAATAAAGAGCAAAATGATTGATTATTATATTATTATTTGTGCCCTGGTCCTATAAGAGCTCTTTGTCACTTCCCACGAGCCAGGTTGTGACAAACACACTCATTCTTATGTTTAATAAATGTATCGTATAGTGTGTGTGGCAGGCTTACAATGATGTCAAAAAACAATATTTGAGAGTGTGCTGACCCTGGTTCTAGATGGGGTACACAGCTGGAAGTTGAATGTTTGAAGGGGTACGGGACTATAAAAAGTTTGGGAACCACTGTGTTAGGGGACTCATTTCAGCATGTCTGTGTGTTTCACTGTATTAATAATTGTATTTGTCACTCATCAACACCAACTTGAGCTTTTTGATCCCACAGGTCTTGGAGCAGAAGAGATTACAGTAGATAAGATTTTGAGTGATGAGAAACTCAAGGCAGAAAACAACTATGTCCAGGTGAGGCCAGAATGACTAGTTACTCAGAAGCAAGCAGAGCTTTGCATGGCTTGGTTTTTTTCCAAGATGGCGTAGCAGTGCAGACGTGTTTTGTTCGTCCTCTCGTGTACTTTTGTATTTTTCGTATTTTTTTGTATATATTTCAATTTTATTTTCAGTCTCTTTTCCATTTTAGTTCAGTTATACCTTCCGGTAACCTGCCTCACCCAATGTGATACGGAACCGCTATTATTTTAACCTTATAGCAAGAACCATCTAGCGATCAGAAGCTAACCAGCTAATTAGCTACAAGCTATTTAGTTATTGTTAGCCACTGCTAGAGGCCTTTACCTTCTGCGCAGATACCAGCCCTTTTTTTAGCCTGGATAATACTCGCCAGCCTACCAGTATCGGACTGTCTCTCTACTACAACGCCGGATTACTTCCGTAATCCCAGGACCATTACTCCTGATCTTCACAGCTAGCTAGCACCCACCGAGTTACCTAGTACTGAAGCTATCCCTGAGGCCCACCTCCCGGCCTACTCAGTTGTTCACCCGGACTCCACCCAAACACGGCTTGAACCCACTACTCCACCAGATCCTCGCCGTAAGCTCTTGACCTTGGCACTGGATCACCGCTGCTACCGAGTGGCTATAGTGGCTAATGCCCCTGCCCCGAAGCTAGCACCAGTTAGCCGTGAGCCAGGTGCATCTCCCAGCTAGCAAACTAAATTACTACAACTGCAATACCTCTTTCACCATCTGGCTTGGATCCTTTGTCAACACGGCGCCAGCATGACTGGTCTGCCGGACGAATACTCCATCTGCTGTGCCTTCAACCTGCCTCCGTCGGATGTCGGAGCAGATGCTTCTACTAGCCCTGGGCTACTAACTTTAAATGCCATGTCGCACGCGTGCTAGCGTAATAGCGACTACTCCGCGGCTTCCCTGTTCCATCTATTGCTGCCCCCTGGACCCTATGATCACTTGGCTACATAGCTGATGCCTGCTGGACTGTCCATATATCATGGTACTCCATTCTGTTTATTTTTTGTTTATCTGTCGGCCCCAGCCGCGAACTCAGGCTCTGTGTGTAGTTAACCGACCCTCTCTGCCCAGTCATCGCCATTTTACCTGTTGTTGTTGTTGTTTTAGCTGATCAGCTGTTGCTGTCTCGCCCGTTGTTGTCTAGCTAGCTCTCCCAGTCAACACCTGTGATTACTTTATGCCTCGCTGTATGGCTCTCTCAAATGTCAATATGCCTTGTATACTGTTGTTTAGGTTAGTTATCATTGTTTTAGTTTACAATGGAGCCCCTAGTTCCACTCATCATACCTCTGATACCTCCTTTGTCCCACCTCCCACACATGCGGTGACCTCACACATTATAACCAGCATGTCCAGAGATGCAACCTCTCTTATCATCACTCAGTGCCTGGGCTTACCTCCGCTGTACCCGCACCCCACCATACCCCTGTCTGCACATTATGCCCTGAATCTATTCTACCACGCCCAGAAATCTGCTCCTTTTATTCTTTGTCCCCAACGCTCTAGGCGACCAGTTTTGATGGCCTTTAGCCGTACCCTCATCCTACTCCTCCTCTGTTCCTCGGGTGATGTGGAGGTAAACCTAGGCCCTGCGTGTCCCCAGGCACCCTCATTTGTTGACTTCTGTGATTGGAAAAAGCCTTGGTTTCATGCATGTCAACATCAGAAGCCTCCTCCCTAAATTTGTTTTACTCACTGCTTTAGCACACTCCGCCAACCCTGATGTTCTTGCCGTGTCTGAATCCTGGCTCAGGAAGGCCACCAAAAATTCAGAGATTTCCATACCCAACTACAACTTTTTCCATCAAGATAGAACTGCCAAAGGGGGAGGAGTTGCAATCTATTGCAGAGATAGCCTGCAAAGTTCTGTCATACTTTCCAGGTCTATGCCCAAACAGTTCGAACTTCTAATTTTAAAAATTAATCTCTCCAGAAATAAGTCTCTGACTGTTGCCGCCTGATATCGACCTCCCCCTTCGCTCCCAGCTGTGCCCTGGACACCATTTGTGAATTGATCGCCCCCCCCATCTAGCCTCAGAGTTCGTTCTGTTAGGTGACCTAAACTGGGAGATGGAAAACTCACACCATCAATCACCATTCTTGGTTGTAATGTGACTATACCATCTGAGGTGATCATACTCAACTCAATTGTTCTGCCACACAAAGACCTCAACAGGAGCTTCAAAAACCAAATTATACTGTAGTTCATTTGCTGCGTTCATTTAGTGTCAAACTAATTAAGGATTGTAGCTTGAAGAACAATGTCACTGCCTCTGGGTTATTGTATATAAGATGACGCTGGGTGTTTGGAAAGATTGTGTAGGTTTTAGCCTTTATGAATTAAAGGATGTTATGAGATGGTTGGGAGGATGATAGTGGGTTGGTTAGATTACCTCGACATGAATGTCATCCCTGTACTCCCGTAACAAAGCGGCCACACACCTGTGTTTCGGTGGAAAGCTGGGGAATGGGCCTGGAGAAATGTAACCACTCAATTTCAGAGCTATGGATGCAACCATGTTGAGGCTAGACAGTGTTTTAACATCGGAGTGGAACCAGCTTTTATTATTTCGGGTTCTGATGGGGTGCGACAGTTGAACTAAGCACATGCGGTATGTATAAGTTCATCTTCAAGAATCAAAGTGGATGTGTGCACACAATTAAGTCCAATGGATGTAGCAACTAAGGATTCTAGTTTCACATCCCTATGATTAGCTCTGGATTCACTACCATGTAAGGGAAATTAAAACAATGGGTACAAAAAAAATGCATGAAATGTATGTATTCACTACTGTAAGTCGCTCTGGATAAGAGCGTCTGCTAAATGACTAGAATGTGATATGCTTAACACCCCGGCAGTCGTACAATCTAAGCTAGATGCCCTCAATCTCACACAAATCATCAAGGAACCCACCAGGTATAACCCTAAATCCGTAAACATGGGCACCCTAATAGACATTATCCTGACCAACTTGCCCTCCAAATACACCTCCTCTGTTTTCAATCAGGATCTCAGCGATCACTGCCTCATTGCCTGTATCCGCTATGGGTCTGCGGTCAAACGACCACCCCTCATCACTGTCAAACGCCCCCTAAAACACTTCTGCGAGCAGGCCTTTCTAATCGACCTGGCCCGGGTATCCCGGAAGGATATTGACCTCATCCCGTCAGTCGAGGATGCCTGGTCATTCTTTAAAAGTAATTTCCTCACCATCTTAGATAAGCATGCCCCGTTCACAAAATGCAGAACTAAGAAAAGATATAGCCCTTGGTTCAGACCTGACTGCCCTTGACCAGCACAAAAACATCCTGTGGCGGACTGCAATAGCATCGAAAAGTCCCCGCGATATACAACTGTTCAGGGAAGTCAGGAACCAATACACGCAGTCAGTCAGGAAAGCAAAGGCTAGCTTTTTCAAGCAGAAATTTGCATCCTGTAGTTAGGTACCACTGAGGCTAAGTAACACGGTCACCACCGATAAATCCATGATAATAATAAGCAATAAGCATTTCTCAACGGCTGGTCATGCCTTCCTCCTGGCTACTCCAACCCTGGCCAACAGCCCCCCCCGCAGCTACTCGCCCAAGCCTCCCCAGCTTCTCCTTCACCCAAATCCAGATGGCAGATGTTCTGAAAGAGCTGCAAAACCTGGACCCGTAGAAATCAGCTGGGCTAGACAATCTGGACCCTCTCTTTCTAAAACTATCCGCCGCCATTGTTGCAACCCCTATTACCAGCCTGTTCAACCTCTCTTTCGTATCGTCCGAGATCCCTAAAGATTGGAAAGCTGCCGCGGTCATCCCCCTCTTCAAAGGGGGTGACACCCTACACCCAAACTGTTACAGACCTATTTCCATCCTGCCCTGCCTATCTAAAGTCTTCGAAAGCCAAGTTAATAAACAGATCACTGACCATTTCGAATCCCACCGTACCTTCTCCGCTGTGCAAACCAGTTTCCGAGCCGGTCACGGGTGCACCTCAGCCACGCTCAAGGTACTAAACGATATCATAACCGCCATCGATAAAAGACAATACTGTGCCGCCGTCTTCATCGACCTGGCCAAGGCTTTCGACTCTGTCAATCACTGTATTCTTATTGGCAGACTCAATAGCCTTGGTTTCTCAAATGACTGCCTCGCCTGGTTCACCAACTACTTTGCAGACAGAGTTCAATGTGTCAAATCAGAGGGCATGTTGTCCGGACCTCTGGCAGTCTCTATGGGGGTACCACAGGGTTCAATTCTCGGGCCGACTCTTTTCTCTGTATATATCAATGATGTCGCTCTTGCTGCGGGCGATTCCCTGATCCACCACTACGCAGACACCATTCTGTATACTTCTGGCCCTTCCTTGGACACTGTGCTAATAAACCTCCAAACGAGCTTCAATGCCATACAACACTTCTTCCGTGGCCTCCAACTGCTTTTAAACGCTAGTAAAACCAAATGCATGCTCTTCAACCGTTCGCTGCCCGCACCTGCCCGCCCGGCTAGCATCACCACCCTGGACGTTCCGACCAAGAATATGTGGACAACTAGAAATGCCTAGGTGTCTGGCTAGACTGTAAACTCTCATTCCAGACTCCTATTAAACATCTCCAATCCAAAATCAAATCTAGAATCGGCTTTCTATTTCGCAACAAAGCCTCCTTCACTCACGCCGCCAAACTTACCCTAGTAAAACTGACTATCCTACCGATCCTCGACTCATCTACAAAATAGCTTCCATTACTCTACTCAGCAAACTGGATGCAGTCTGTCACAGTGCCATGCGTTTTGTTACCAAATCACCTTATACCACCCACCACTGCGACCTTTATGCTCTAGTCGGCTGGCCCTCGCTACATATTCGTCGCCAGACCCCACTGGCTCCAGGCCATCTATAAGTCTATGGTAAAGCTCTGCCTTATCTCAGTTCATTGGTCACGATAACAACACCCATCCGTAGCACACGTTCCAGCAGGTATATCTCACTGATCATCCCCAAAGCCAACACCTCATTTGGCCGCCTTTCCTTCCAGTTCTCTGCTGCCAGTGACTGGAACGAATTGCAAAAATAGCTGAAGTTGGAGACTTTTATTTCCCTCACCAACTTTAAACATCAGCTACCTGAGCTGCTAACCGATCGCTGCAGCTGTACATAGTCCATCTGTAAATTGCCCACCCACCCAATCTACCTACCTCATCCCCATACTGTTTTTATTTTATTTACTTTTCTGTTCTTTTGCACACCAGTATTTCTACTTGCACATCATCATATGCTCATTTATCACTCCAGTGTTGATCTGCTAAATTGTAATTATTCACTCCTATGGCCTATTTATTGCCTACCTCCTCATGCCTTTTGCACACACTGTATAGACTTTCTTTTTTTTCTACTGTGTCATTGGCTTGTTTATTGTGTTATTGGCTTGTTTATTGTTTACTCAATGTGTAACTCTGTTGTTGTCTGTGTCACACTGCTTTGCTTTATCTTGGCCAGTTCGCAGTTGTAAATGAGAACTTGTTCTCAACTAGCCTACCTGGTTAAATAAAGGTGAAATAAATAAAAGTAATAGCCATGCTGCCACCCTACAGAGCTGTATAGACTGGAACAGGGATGTCCTGAAGAGGGAGCTGGGTCTAGACGATGATGACATCATTGACCTGCCCATCCTTTTCCATGTGATAGAGAACAGGGCAGTGGCCTACTACCCAGACATGGTGAGAATACATTGGTTCTACACTAGAACACCTCATGCTGATCCCTAACCCAGAACCAAAGTACTTCTTACTTTATTTCTGGGACCTATTATTCTTACAGAATGGCAAACCTCTCAAAAATGCTGCCAAATCAGCTTTGTAGTTTTGTGATGATTTTCTACATGTGATTAAGGAGTATGTTCAAGTCATCTACTACCCAAGTAGCCCAAGAGGCAGTTCCTAAATGAGGCATATGTCTCTACCTCCAGGTAAACATGATTGTGTTGGGAAAGAACCTGGGCATCCCTAAGCCGTTTGGGCCCAAGGTGGATGGCCGCTGTGCCCTGGAGGCAGAGATGACCTCCCTCATGGGGGGCCTGGGACTCAGCTGCACATACATTGATGACTTTGCCTCCTACCACAAACTGCTGGGAGAGGTTCACTGTGGCTCCAACGTACGCAGGGAACCGTTCTCCTTCAAGTGGTGGAACCTGGAGATGTGAAGGATTTGGGGGGGAAGGAACGGTTGTAGTTAGAAAGAAGGAATCATGCTTGAAATAAACAGCAGTAACAATCACCAGCAGCAGTTGCCTTCAAACAACCACAGTAGTCCTCCAACGGTATTACACCTTTGTCTTTATTAAACATATTTGGCTTCATTTACAAAAGGGTGAAAAGCAATATTTACAAACAAGACTTTGGAACTTGAACAAGGGCTTAAGCGGACTGTCAACGAGAAGAGCAATACAATCACCTGAATCAAGCACATTGCAAATTAGATATGTTGTTTGAATTGGCTGGGGGCTCAATCCAAATGTCTTGCATGTACCAACAGAACAACAGGACCACAGAGAAATGTGCAAATATAATCTGGAGCCACCAGAGGGTGTAATCCAACTACTGGTATTCAAGCATTTTACAAAGACTAGTGATACCTTTTGTGATAAATTTTTTTTTTAAATATATTTTGAGTTTGTGTGCAATACACACTGACTCCAAAGGCTCTGTTAACATGATGAAACTTAACTTTATCATCTTTCCAATTAATAGTATTTTATTTCATCGTAATCTTCAGAATGGTGTTTTAATGATTAAATGCAAGACTAACTGCATTTTTGATGTAGTGTTACTTAGACAGGGATCCTTAAGATTCAACTGAAAGATTGTATGAAAACCGAATGTTCTAATGTCAACAGAGAAAGCACAACTAAATTCCACATTGGCTCTTCATTTTATTGAAATAAAAAGTAATGAAAACCATGCCCTTCATATCAGTTATTTTCATCACATACATTGGAGGGAAAATGTCTCTACTCAGGCAATGTTAGACGTTTCACAAGAGACCCAGGTTCCATTCATTGAGAGCAGATATGTACAAATTAATAGACATCTGTTTAGTTTTACATTCAAACCAGTTGGTGATAGATTCCAGTTGGCAAAGTCCACCGTTGGATAGATTCCTTATATGAAGGGGGTTACCCTCCTACAAAGCAGCTTAACACAATCATCAAAAAGGCAACTTCAAGACTTGTCACAGTGTAATTATTTTTAGAAATAAGTCCGATTTTCAAACTATCAGCAATCTGAAAACGTAGTGCCGGTTTCCCCATCTTTCTCAATCAAAACCTATATGAAACTGATAAAGTGATTGTATATGTGCATTGTGCACTGAAGTTGACTGGTTTGGAGTAACACATCACAGGAACAGTCCAGGGACAACACCTATTTCGAGCATGGTACCAGTTCACTGGGGGTTGCAAGCAGATTTACACCATGCACAGTTGTATACACATCCAAACACATACTTTATTCCAAACCACTAGCTTGATTTAAAGAAAAAGCTGAAGACTGTAGTCACTGGACAGTAGCTTGACTTTGGAGGCTGTCTGCTTTGGTTAGGTCACCTTGGTGGAATGTCTGCGGTATTATCTACAGTATGGAACAGGGATGAAGACTGATGAGTCATTTAGTTTGGACACTGGACCTTATCAGTAATTCAATACTTCCATGTTTTTTGCTCAGCTTAAATGGCATGAAATAGGATGAGCATAATTGTTGAGTCAGTAAAAGATTTTCCATTTATCAACATCAACTGTGAACTGTAATTGTACAGTTTGTTAGGGGAAGTAGTGAAATTGAAACCAGCAGCAGCATGATGACAAAAGTACCTTCTATCAAAAACATGTAACATTTACTAAAAGTTACTAGTCAACATCCACCATTACACTCATAATTGAAACACAAGGATTGATGTGACAACAAAGGATCCAGGACACCAAGAGTAACACATGTACAGTATCATGGTGGAATGTGAGGTTGATGGGTGCAATAATGTAATTTCTTCCCACAATGGCAACAGGACAACACCCTGATATCCTCCTCATGCATTCCTCCTTAGCCTAACAGAAAGTCCTGTTGTACCTCATACATGGTCTCCTGCAAAACCAATCTATTGAATGCATAAGATCCACCCCTGCTTCGACCTTCAAAACAAAACAATAAACAATGCCATTGAGAAGACAAGGGAGACTATACAATGAGAAACCACATGAACAGATGCAGGCTAAGCGAATCAACAGACGACAGCCAGAGGCGATGCTGTGTGAGTGGCATTCCTTTTGGATGGGGTGCTGGACACTCCTCTCCTTCACCCCTCTAGGCATGCTGGGAGTCAGCCACATGGAGTTAGAATGAGGGTGGGCTGTAAGTGCATGTCCATGGACCTTGGCTGTACAGACTAGACTAGCCTACACCAGGTCTGCCTGTCCCAGCGACTAGCTCTGATCCTCCTCTGCGTCTGTGGTGGAAAACACGTGTGCTTGCTTCATCTCCTGCAGGGGGTGCCTCTTATGGGAATGCTGTGAGAGGAGAGAGAGATTGGGGTTAGACCCTATCTGGTCATCACACATAACCAATCCAAAAACAGACATGGGTAACACATGGTTAGTTACATCTACTGACTTGGAAAACTCCAGGTACCTGCTAATGGACACCCATGTAGTGATCAATGGGGAGAGGCTAACAATTCTGGACACACAGACAGACACAGAAAGAGATTGACAAGGTTAACAAAGACCACAATTACTGAACAACAATGAAGGGTAAGTTTATACATTTATAAGCCCATTTATTAACACCGATATATACCTGTATGTCAGTGGAGGCTGCTGAGGGTGCTGACAGCTCATAATAATGGCCGGAACGGAGTGAATGGAATGTCATCAAACCATGTGTTTGTGTTTGATACCATTACACTTTTTCCACTCCAGCCATTACCACAAGTCCGTCTTCCCCAATTAAGGTGCCACCAACCTCCTGTGCTGTATGTTAGCAGAACGAAATCTGTATTTGATTGTATTCCATTGTACACATCTAGTACAGTGAACGAGTGTAGATGTTACAGTGGATCTGATTATTAAAATAGTATAACCAATCTTACCGATGACGACTTATCCTGTGACCTCTCTGTCTTGTCTCGGCTCTCTGCCCTTTTGAGCTCTACCCTTTTGCCCCCCTCAGTCTGATGGGGCAGTGCAGGTGCTGTCAGGGAGGGGCAGACGATGGGCCATCATGACAAAGTAAACCTTTGGAGCCTTATGGCAGTATTGAAAACACTATTAAAAAGCTCACCTGGAGAGCCGACCTGGCTGGTGGCACTAGTATTGCTCATACTATCCTCTACCCAGGAGACGTACGCAAATGAGTCCTTCTTGTGTGGTGTTCCAGAAGAGCATAGACTCTCCTGCAACAAACAAAAACACAAGAGCAAATGTCAGTCAGGATCTTTTTCGAGTGTGTGTCACAATTACATAGACATGAACCTCTATGTTACGGTGTGTTGTATGTTAGTGAGTGAGGGTGGGTGGGAAAACAATGGCACCTACCAGTCCAGTGTTGTATTCCTCGATGCACACATTATCGTGTTCCTCCACCACGCTGGCAAAGCTGCTAGCATTGGATGAGGAGCGGGACAGGTCCTGGGCCTCAGGGATGTATGGAGCCCTGCAACAGATGGCGGAACTACACACCTGGGTCACTCTGGGGTGACAGGAAGCCTACAGGTTAAGCACGTTGGGCCAGTAACTGAAAAGTTGGTTTATATCCCCGAGCCGACAAGGTAAAAAAATCTGCCGATGTGCCCTTGACCAAAGCACTTAACCCGAATTGTTCCTGGATAAGAGAGTCTACTTAAATGACTAAAATGTAAATGACCACTAATACACACTGCAAAAAGTGCAAACTAAATGTAACCGATGTGAAATGGCTAGTTAGTTAGCGGTGGTGCGCGCTAATAGCGTTTCAATCAGTGACGTCACTCGCTCTTTGAAGTAGGGTTTCCCCTTGCGTTGCAAGGGCCGCGGCTTTTGTGGCGCGATGGGTAACGATGCTTCAGTTGTTGATGTGTGCAAGGGTCCCTGGTTGGGGCGAAGAGAGGGACGGAACCTACACTGTTACATTGATGCTGTTGACCCGGATCATTGGTTGCTGCGGAAAAAGGAGGAGGTCAAAGGGGGGGTGAGTGTAACCGATGTGAAATGGCTAGTTAGTTAGCGGTGGTGCGCGCTAATAGCGTTTCAATCAGTGACGTCACTCGCTCTGAGACTTGAAGTAGGGTTTCCCCTTGCGTTGCAAGGGCCGCGGCTTTTGTGGCGCGATGGGTAACGATGCTTCGTGGGGTGTCAGTTGTTGATGTGTGCAAGGGTCCCTGGTTCGAGCCCGGGTTGGGGCGAAGAGAGGGACGGAACCTACACTGTTACATAAACAAGCCAAAACATCTTATATTGAGTGATAATTCACTTTTTTCCCCTTTTCTAGTTGTTTCTTATCAAGTTAAATTATCTAACGTCATATAATTTGTCTTATTTTAACCTAAAACAGGCTAAATACAAATAAATTATATTATTTCAAGATATTTTACCTTAATCATCATATTGAAGGTAAATTATCTTGAAAAATATCTTGAAATATTATAAATCATTTTTTGCAGTGCACACACACACATTCTTCAGCCTGGGTTCAACTGAGCCCTTTTGAGTGCTGTCAATTCACCTGGTTCTTGTGGTGGGCATCTCTGGTGAGCTCTGATTGGATGAGCTCTCTGATTTGGGGTCCTGGGAGATGTGTCCGCTGTCTGGGGTCCTCTGTGTGCTGGGGGACACTTCCCGACTGAGGGAGGTGGAGAGAGAGAGATCAGTGTGCAGTCACAGCAGCAAGATTTGTGACCTGTTGCCCCAAGAAAAGGGCAACCAGTGAAGAACAAACACCATTGTAAATACAACCCATATTTATGTTTATTTATTTTCCCTTTTGTATTTGAACCATTTGCACATCGTTACAACACTGTATATACATAATATGACACTTGACATGTCTTTATTCTTTTGGAATGTCTGTGAGTGTAATGTTTACTGTTCATTTTAATTGTTTATTCCACTTTTGTTTATTATCTACTTCACTTGCTAAGGCAATGTTAACATATGTTTACCATGCCAATAAAGCCCCTTGAATTGAGATGAGGATGCTAATGCCCATCGGTTTGTTGATTGGAAGAGTCAAACACCAACATGTCTCTCCAGTGACCTCACATATCTTCAGAGCTGCCAACTCTCACACATTGGCCGTGAGACACACGCATTTGACCCTCTTCTCGCGCTCTCACGGCTAGCGTGTTTACTTTTCAACTGTGCTCCAAATCGTTTTGAAATCAAACCACCTGCTCCTGCGATTCACAGCACTCTGAAACGCGGCACATTAAAGCATATGATTGGTCTAGTTATGTGAGAGATCAAGGGGATTGGATGCATGTTTTAAAGAAACGCCTCTCAGATTAGGGTGGCGCTGAATGGAGAGAGAACGTATTCCGCTGATTTTATATTTGTCTTAGTTTAACCTAAAACAGGCTAAATACAAATAAATTATATTATTTCAAGATATTTTACCTGTAAAAAGAGTAGCATGCTAGCACTATTTTATGTAAAATGTTGTGAACAAAATTAGGTTACTGTTACTCCCGTCCATAAATCTATTGCAGAATGCAGCCCTTTGACAGCATGTTCTAAAATCGATGTAATCCACACTTGCAACAAAAAGGCAGCAGACCTACGTTATGTTTTAGCAGGGAAGTTTTGTAGGGTGACCTGATTCGTAACTGTGAAAATAACTTTGTCGAACAGATTGTGAACCCAAAGTGTACATTTGATTCTAGAGTGGGGAAAAAATGTATTAATAATTTGGTTAGGGTGTAAGGGCAGATTCATGTCATCTTGTCTTCATTAGATTTTATTATCGATTTACTTTATTTAGTCTGATCAGTGAAACAATTCTAATTCTTAACACTGGGCTAAAACATAGGGTCATTTATTTTCTTATCAGCAAGAACACTACTGTTATTCCCCAAACGTATTTTATTATTCCACTTCTTACCAATTTTCCCAGTTTAACCACATATTTGAAATTTGATATGCCTACTATTTTTGCAGCCATTCATGGACAGTTTTGAATAAGGAATACAAATAAGCATTGGATATTAAAAGCTCCAGGAATCAAATATTATTTTTGACATGTTAGTATTATGCACATGCTAGGCAGAGATGGTAGGGGGACTCACAACTCATAAACATGTCATATTTTCTCTATGTGGAGTAAGATGATGGCAAGGATATTCAACTAGTAGGCATGAACCACCTGAATATTGATATTCATTAGATGTTTCTTGAAGATTGGGTGATTTTGAGAAATTAATTGTTATAACAAGAACATTTTCAAACACCCAGCACTTGGGAAACATACTCAGTGGTGGCCAACCCTCCTGGAGAGCAAGCAGGATTTTCTTCCAGTCCTATTTTAAAGAGATAGTCCACCCAAATTATAAAATGCTTGTGTCCTTACCTTGAAAGCAGTCTATGGACAAGGAGACTGTAATCTATGATTTGGTTACCTTCTGCCATCATCCATTAATATAACACAATATCTGTGCAGAGCCTTGGTGTAGTGGTAACACTCCCTGGCACATGTTGCATATAACTTTCTAGCTGATAACAGGGATCAATCCAACTTTCCCACTGTTTCTAGCATTTGCCTGTCTCCCTATTTCATTTCATTTCTATCTGATTGAAGTGTCAAACCACCTAAAAAATACCCCCCCCAAAAAATATTAGCATACTTTAAAATGTATCCCCCAAAATCTTAAAGTAACAAAGTGGTCGAATTTTGAGTGTTCATTTAATGGTCAAAGCATCCTGAATACACCTGACCTGTGGTTTTTATTTTGTTATTTTCCACTCTGGTCATAAACCTAAGCCATGTCAATATATATAGAATTGCAGGAAATGAGCTAGAAAACAGAACAATTTTCATAGTCCCCTTTCTAGGGATTGTGCCAGGGGTCAATGAAATTCACACAACAAATCTCACTCCAAGATTTCTTCAAAAGTTGGCAGCCCTGTATCTTTGAATGCCTCATCTCTCTCTTTACCGCGTTGTCTCCCATCTCTTGAGGCATAAAACCGTGCCAAGGTGCGGACAAACCCACTAGTTTGTAACCATCATACCATTGGCAAAAAAAAAACACTAGGCAATCTGATGTCGTACGTTTTGGGAGGTACTTTAGACAGAAATAAAAGTAAGGAGGTTGTTGGGGATGATAGGTAGGCGTATAATACGAATGTTTTGCAACCTAAACGTTGCGTGTTTGAATCATCTCAGGGACAACTTTAGCATCTTAGCTAATTATAAAATCTAGCTAAACACAACCATAGCATTTTGCAACTACTTAGCATGTTAGCTAATCCTACCCTAACATGAACCTATCCCTAACCTTAACCTATCCCTAACTCTAATCTAACCGGCTATCTAACGTTAGCCACTAATGCTAACGCAACTGAGACACTTCTGTAAAATGCAACCACGTAACAGCTGACAGCCATTTAGAGTGACTTGTGGTATTGGCCTGCACTTCTGATATGTTTAATTTCTCCATCTCTTTCTATCCATTTTCTCTGACACTCCCCATTTTCCTCTTTCATCTCCAGGTAGCCCAAGCCCTCCTCTCACCTCCTCTCCTGCACCTCCTGGATGTTCTCGATACCGATGGCGCTGCTCCGTCGGGTGCCGAAAGGCCCAGACTTCTTCCTGGTGGGGCTCTTTCCAGGAATGATCAGAGACTGGGGAGTAGTGGATAGGTTAGTCAGCCACAGTACTATATTCCTGTAGCATGACTTATAGTAAAACATGGAGGCTATAGTACACTGTCTAAGATATTACTTGGTCTGTTTTACAGCCAGTGAAAACGTGAATTCCATTCAAATATGAGTGAAAGGCATTTGTTAAATGTCATTGAGAGTCTGCACAATGACTCAAATGCCTTCAGTATATGATACTTGCTATCTACAACACATGATAAACGTTATGGGGGGACTAAAATGAAGTGACAGCGGCTTGTTGGTGAAAGACACTTTGAGATAGTCCATCACTTCATCATGAGTGAAAGAGAGGAATTGATACACGGAGTAAGGTAATAAACCAGTAAGTATTCTCACAAACCAAAACCCTTTTTGTGATGGATACTCTTCATAAACTCTTTATTACCTAAATGATAGCTTTATTATAACCCAGTGGTTTTACCCCACACTTGAGATGTTGAAAATGATTGCTTCATAAATGGATCTAAAAATATTGGTTTAGGCAGAAAGCAACAGTAATTGAGTTATGCAAAGAGACAGATAACCAGACAAATAAGCAAAGAAAACAGCAGAGAAACAGTGAATTAGAAGGGAGAATTATACATGAACCTCTTCTATTGTTCCTATCCCTATGGCACTGCCGCGACGTCCATGATACCTACTGGGACTTTTCCCTGGGACAAGTAATGACTGAATCACACAGGGCAGTAGAAAGCAGAGAAAGAGAAAGAGGGATACATAGAAAGAGATTGAGAGTTGCAGAGAAACGAAGTCACCATGAGATTTCATGCAGCAGGTAGCATTGGAACAGCAAGGTGCAAATTAGAACATGAGCTCACAGTATACCATAGGACAGAGAAGACAGGCGACATATTGAGCACACGTTGAAAGGCCATTCATATTGAAAGCTCGACTAGAGTCCGAGACCACAGAGTGGCATAACGTACTGTATTTGGTAGAGCTGGGATGATAAACCAAAAAGTATCGACACCGACCATACCGACAGCTTATCGTGGATATTTTGCAGATATTGTTCACTACGATAAGTAGCCTTTACTAAAGAAGTGTGATGTTTAAAATGAAATCAGTTTGCTAATATGGCCGATCGTTAATGGAACAACATTCAAAGTACTATTTTTAAGGGAAACATTGTGGTGCACAATGCTATAAACTTATCCTTCAATTTATCGTTATCGTGATCATTTAGTCAATTTATCTTGATTATGGCTTTTCAAAATAAAATATGACAGATAGAGAGAGATACAGGAGGGTCTGTCACAATCCAAAGAGTTAGTATGTGAAAGGGCAGATTTACTTTGGCGAACTAATTGAAAAACAGCAGCTGTTTCTTTGGATTGCCAGTCAGAGTATTCTGCAACGGTGTGTGTCACAAAGTGGAAATAGGTGCATTCATACAGGAGACTGTGTACTAACTTCTCGTCTTCACAACTGGCCGCCCGGCACAGCTCCATACCAGATAGGCTTCATGCAGCGACAATGCTAGGCTGCATAAAGAGGCTACAGCAGCACATGCAACACTCATGCCAGCAAGGTAACAAGGGAGGGACTCTGGGTAGTCAGACAGCTCAACTCATCTCTTCTCAACTGGCTCTCAGGTTGTCAGAGAAAGCAAATCTGGATTCAAAATGTTATGAGAGTCTGAGTCAAAAGCCCACTAAGTCTGTAAAAGGGCAGAAAGGGTATTTGGGATCATTCACATAAGAAAAACTTTAAAAAAGGTGCACTAGTGCCTACTTTTACACCTCAACAGATCTGTGAACTGGGTTTCACAATATGACAATTAATATGGTTTAAGATTGAGCATGACTGTATAACATTATCATGATATGAAAATGACAATCATTACTGTGAAATGAACAGTGGTTCATTTAAAAATGCCATGAAAAAAGTAATGGAAAATGGCAAACTATGGAGGTGACGGATATGAGGGTTAAGGCGGGGGGCACATATATGAAACAGTGTGTTAAATAAAGTGTTTGAGCACAGGTAGGATAGACAAGGAAGGGAGGAGTAAGGCGTTTGCTACAGACGGTCTAGGCCAATCCCACAGGGCTGAGAGGATAGGGTATGAATGTATTGGGTGTTGTTAGGGGAGGGTCAGTGTTTACTACAGGGGAGTCAGTAGTTAGGCCCACGTGGGCCTCTGGTAAAACCAAAAGGGTTACTTACTATCCCTGGGGTTTTGGGGGTCTCGGTAAAGCTGCTGCTGAGACTAGTGGAGACAGTGTGTGGCTTCTTGTTACTGAGGCCCATGGCATCCATAGACTGGCTTCTGCTGCGGATCACCCGCTACATAGTACAGAGAGAGACGAGGAGACACGGTCGGTGAGTGTGTATGGACCCTAACCCTCGCCTTAACCACACTAACCCTGATTCTAATGATAACCAGTGATGGAGATCATGCAGGACCATATTTGAACACTTGGGGGCAGTGTAGATATGTGAGAGGGATAGAGAGGCCAAAAGAGAGAAGATGTCTATTAGTGTAAGACAATTCCAGAGCTTCACACTGACAGGAAAGTGTAAAATAAGTCTGAGGTCTGAGAGTGGGTGTTCAGAGGAGAGTGATATAATCCTTCAATGTCTTGCAGGTGCTCAGTAGACTCATCCATGAATGATGTGGGGTGGCAGGCAGCCTAGTGGTTAGAGCCTTGGGCCAGTAACCGAAAGGTTGCTAGATTGAATCCCCGAGCTGACAAGGTAAAAATCTGTCGTTCTGCCCCTGAACAAGGCAGTTAACCCACTGTTCCTAGGCCGTCATTGTAAATAAGAATTTGTTTTTAACTGACTTGCCTTGTTAAATAAAAAATAAAATGTGCGGCGCTGGATAGACAGCGAGAGAGAAAATAGAGAGAGAGAAAAGAGGGAGAGAGACAGACAAGACAGAGCCAGAGAGGAAAAGAGCATAGTGGCACATGGGTTGCCATGCGAGCAGCGTCATCAGCTCGCTAATGAGAGTCCATTACAGTGTTCTTCAGAGACACATAATCACAGCTCCTCCACTGCCATGGCACACTGTCCTGCCCACACTCCACGCTCAGCCACCCTAATGGTCATTGATGAAGGACATAGAGTCAGAGTGCAAGATGCACATTGACAGGGATGCTCCCAACTCCCTGATCCTCGCCTGGTCACATGACACTAAAAGTGGAATGTGATACGGTAACAGCTAATTATGGAATCTTCAACAGCAACAGGGCACTGCCAGAGAGCACTTCCTTTTCTGTGCATTATTTTTCATGTTTGAATACCCAGAATCCCTTCCAGGAAATAATATTCAACCTCTCTCATGCATGTCATGTGCCCGATTAAGCTTGCACCTCGTATAGTGGAGGGTTACCTTAAAGGACTCAAAGAAGCCCCCCCCCCCTCCACCCCCATTCTCCAGTTTGTCCTCGTCCCCTCCCAGGCCCATCATGGACTGGCTGTTGATGTGTAGCTCCTCATACAGCGTCTCCAACAGGGCCGACCGTGTGCGCTCCTGACAACAACACACATTACGCCAGTCAGAACTATAGAAATCAATCGTATGTAAACACTTGTGCAACACACACACACACACACACACACACACACACACACACACACACACACACACACACACACACACACACACACACGTGTAATGAGTATGTAAACCGACACGATCCAGTCATTCATCATCACATACAGCATCTACAAACACACAGACAGACATCATAGTAAAGTGGCGCAGCGAGAGCAGCGTGACTCCGCCCCCACACTGCACAGCATGCCGTGGCACGCTCGTGCTCTCACCTCCAGCTTGGCAAACTTCTCAGCCTTGTAACAGGCGTACTCCGCATTTATCAGCTTAGTGAACAGGAACTCATGGAACTCATGTCCCTAGAGAGGAAGGGGAGGAGGAAGGGCTACATGAATATGTTGTCCCTCTCATGGGCTCACCTAGTTTATGTATTACTTAGATTCATGACTTCTCACCTTTTTAAAGATGGCTGGGTCCGGTAGAGCGGGTCCGAAGAAAGGCACATCGTCTCTAGCTGTCACAGACACCTGGAGGGGTAGAAGAGAGGTGAAATGTATCCAAATGACAACAGCCCATTATGCTACCACTAAATCATATAATACTGGCTAGCCCCTAAAAACCTTTATGAGGAAGATAATGGGCACTCAGTTACTGATTGATTTCTAGTAAGGAATATGTAGGTTGCCTTGGGCCAAATCTTTATGTATTGAAATAGCAGGCTTGAGCAGGGTTATAGACTATGAGGAGTGTCCCTGGGCTTATAGTACCTTGTACGTGACGTTGTCTGAGCAGGCATTCTCCACCTGCACCACCACATAGGCATGCAGGAAGTTGGAGGCTATCATGTCTGGCACAAAGGGCGTGTTTTCCTCCTGAAACAAGATGGCCACGATGTCGTTGCCTATGTGCCTTTTCCTCTGCAGCTGCAAACACAACAGCACAAACAACAGTGTCACCATGAAGGACATAAACTTTACCACTGCATTAAGGTCAGCCAAGAACACCTAGATTAATTAAACAGGTAAAAACTCCAGTAAATGCATAGTACAGAAACAATTTGTGCTTACTAATTGTAAGTATGAAGCATCTCTCTAAAAGCAGTTTTCAAGTAACAGTTGCGGTCATGTGATGCATATTGAAAGGCATAGGGCAGCCTATAGCCCATTCAGTGAGTGGAGACTAAAAAAGGGACAGCCCAGTGAGCACCGTTTTGATTTCAATGTCCACAGACGTCCCTTCAAATCTGAACCGGACCAAATCTGAACAAATCATAGATGTCTAGGTTTCAGAAGTTTGGACAGTCAGTACACCACAGTACAGAACAGTTCAGTACAATACAGTAAATTAGAGTATAGTTCAGTACAGCAGAGTACAGTAATGTACAGTAAAGTAGAGTAGAGTATTTATACTTCAGTACAGTACAATACAGAGGAGTACAGTACAGAAGAGCACAGTAAAGTACAGTATAATTTACTATATTGTACTTTACTGTACTTTAGTGATTACCAACATTTCGGTTATTTTAAACGACTAATCGACCGACGTCGGATTAATTATTTGAATTCCATTTCGTTCTGTTTTTTTCTATGAGCTCAATGCGCGCATTGCGTAGTTTCTCTAGAGGTAAATCAGATCAAGCTTGAACTGTGCCATGTAGTAGGGAGTTGGAGATTCCAACAGGCACATATTCTACATAGTTTAGTGCAGAAAATGTGGTAATTAACTTCAATGACCATAATCCATTGCACGCCTACTTGTCCGGTCTGTATGTTTCTTTTAAGCCTGCTACGTTAGTGTGGGGCAGACATGGAGAGGGAGCGAAGAGACAGAAGAATGTGTGATCGAGAGGGATAGAGAGCAGTTGCTTCACAAGGTATCTCTACCTGAAAATACATTATCTAAGTGATTGATAGTTGGTATTCAGCAGTCATAAAAGTATGCCTTATTTACTTTGACGAACTACTAAAATTGTGATTTAGAGGAGCTCTATAGAGGAGATAATGACTTGGAATGAAATAATAAATTCATCAAATAAAATAAATGTAATATAAACAACAATTGAACATTTTTATTAAAGTAATGTGAATAAATTATGCTTAATAAGTGATAAGCAGTAATGGGAGGTCACTACCATCATGGGACTTTTATGAATTGTTTTATTCTGTGTTGTTACAGTATTCAACCCACATAATGCATAGTACATTTAATGTTGAAAAAAATTATCGAAACCAAAATCGAAATCTGTGATAATTTTCCGAAATTGAACCGACCTTAAAAAGTAGTAATCGCTCAGCACTACTGTCTCTTACTGTACTGTTCTCTGATGTACTGTACTCTACTGAACTAAACTCTCCTGTATTGAAATAAACTCTACTGTGTTCTGCTGTACTGTGCGGTACTGTGCTGTCCAAACTTGTGACACATAGACTTCTGGTCCGGACCGACCAAAATTGGTCTTGTTTGGGAGTGGAGCTCATTACAATAATAAGAAAAAATGGAAAATACATATTTTCAACTTCTGTAAAATACGTATTTTCAACTTCTGTAAAATATGTATTTTCAAATTTAATTCAGAACCGAAAATTAACCTAATTTCAATGTCTGGAAAACCTAATCAAATCAAATTTGATTTGTCACATGCGCCAAATACAACAGGCCTTACCGTGAAATAGACCTTACTGTGAAAATGCTTACTTACAAACCCTTAACAAACAATGCAGTTCAAGAAATAGAGTTAAGATAATATTTACTAAATAAACTAAAGTAAAAAATTTAATGAAAAGTAACACAATAAAATAACAATAACGAGGCTATAGGTTAGTCGAGGTAATTTGTACAAGTATATAGGGGTAAAGTGATTATGCATAGATAATAAACAGCGAGTAGCAGTAGTGTAAAAACAAAGTGGGGGGGTCAATGTAAATAGTCCAGGTGGCCATTTGATTAATTGTTCAGCAGTCTTATGGCTTGGCGGTAGAAGCTGTTAAGGAGCCTTTTGGACCTAGACTTGGCGCTCTGGTACCACTTGCCGTATGGTAGCAGAGAGAACAGTCTATGACTTGGGTCACTAGGGTGACTGGAATCTATGACCATTTTTTGGGGCCTCTTTTCAACTTCATTTTGGTCACTGGGAGATCATATTTCCCTGCACTGTGATTATAGGCCTCTACAGCTTAGCACTTGCTCTCTAACATGTGTTGACTCACTGATCAGTCACCAGTTTGACATGTTATTCTGCACACCACTGTGAACATTGGGGAGTTATTCATGACACCTGTTGATTAATGACATTCACTGCAGAGCAAAGCTCTGCCATAAAATAGCACAGAGCATACTGATAGTATGCATGAAACAGTAAGGCAAATATTTATTTTTAGGGCTTTAGCTGCTGAATTGCTTTATAGTCCTGTGTTTTACACATGAGAACAATCAACCATCTGTTTCAAGCTCTAAAGAAATAAGGAAGATGTTGTTGTTATTATCATAAAGGCTATATATCTATTCAATAATCACGCACGCACGCACACACACACACACACACACACACACACACACACACACACACACACACACACACACACACACACACACACACACACACACACACACACACACACACACACACACACACACACACACACACACACACACACACACACACACACACACACACACACACACACAGGGGCCAGTAGGTACCAGATGGTACCAGATGGTACCAGAACAGCCACTATGCATGAGGGCAGATGGACAACAAGAGAGTGAGAGCTGTCATGTATAACCATGGTGAAACACAGACACTCAATAATGATCTCAACACAAGCTCAACACCAAGTAAACCTCCACTTTGGACTGCTAGTTGTTTTCCTTCCTCTTCCTCTCAACACATTGTGTCTGTTCATCTTTTCATCTTTGGTGTCACACTGAATCTCTGCTCGTCTTTGCCTACAAGGCTATCTTCTGTGTGCCCACATGGCTCAGCTCTGTTGCTCATTCGTCTGCTGAGAATATGGACTCTCCTTGGGATGACTCTCCCAGGGGGGCAGGTGAGGTAGCTAAAATCACTCACAACAGCAGGATAAAGCATTAAGCCACCAGACTGTCATCAAATTGGAAACTACATGTTGCTCATGCCTAGCTACTCCACATCCATCTTCACGGAAGTAACAACTTGTCATGAAAAATAGCCCCTTCAGGTCAAAGCAGACAGGGTCACTGAGGACACCAACATGAGAAAAGAACAACAGTGAAAAAGCATAATAGTGTTTGTTCATGGTGGCTAGTCCCTCTGGCAAAAAATATTTTCCACAGATTTTACAAACCGGTACTTATTACCCAGTGATGTTAATCAATAGAAATTAAGTAGATATAATATACAGCCAGTCTACAGCTACTGACAGACATAATGACAGACAGGATAGGGCCTGTGAGTTGACTGAGACAGTTACCTGCTGGGTGTCTCCCTCTGTGTATGGCAGCTTGGTGGACACGTGGAACATGATCTCCTTGTTGTGAAAGTTAGTGTAGACTGACTCTGTTCCTGTCTGGCCATGGGTGACGTCCAGTCCCCCTCGGAATCTGCAGAGCCAGAGCGTGAACCAGACTGTTACAGCGGCAGCACAGGTAGTCTCAGTCTTAGTGCAACCAGACAGCCCATCCACACCACTCTGTCTCATCCATCATGCAGTGAATGCGAAGGGCAGTTATTCCCTTCCACTCAATCATAATGTCAGTATCACTAAGAATATTATATTGCTCTAAATTGAGAGAATAAGAGCAGAACTACGGTAATAAACATAGATGTATTATCTCCATGGCTGAAAGACTGCAGTGTCATCACCCAGGGAGTCATGTCAATGTAAATTCTAATCAATAAGAGACATGACCAGTCTATCATCTGCCATGCCAATGTCTTTCTAAGCCCACTCTTACCCTTTAAAGTCATGGAGCTCAATCTTGTCGCCCAGAAACTCCAAGAACTCCACAAAAGCAGGACTCTCGTCGCTGTTCCCAAAGAGCTCCTCCTCAGTGGTCTGCAGAGAGAAATACAAGGCCGTGAAGAGGAAGTAAGACATCTGAACTCAACAGTTCCACAGGAGGAAGCACAATAAATCCTCTTAGTTTTGGGAGGGAGAAGCTCAGACACCTATACTCTATTAAAAGTGGCCAAGCTGTCATGCAATGATGAGTAGCACAGTCATAATAATACTCCAAACTCAGGAACCCATCAACTGTTATACAGTATATATGACTTTATATGATTTTACTACCACAGGCTATATACCACTCACCTGGCCAAACTTCTGATAAATGACTCCAAACTTGAAGTTGTTGCTGATGACATGCTCATCAAAGGTGACAACGAGCCTTGAGGCCTGTAAAATGATAGTACATTCAGCAGAGTCAAGGTGAAGGTGACTACCTATTAGAAAAAAGGGTTCCCTCTGTGGAAAGGGTTCCACATGGAACCAAAAAGAGTTCTACCTGGAACCAAAAGGGTTCTACAAAGGGGTTATCCTATGGGGACAGCCGAAGAACCCTTTTAGGTTCTAGATACTGTAGCACCTTTTCTTTTTCTAATAGTGTAGCATCAATGTAGAGCAGTGATGGGGGGGACATAAATAGATGAGAAATACAACATTAATACAGCAATAAATGCTCCTTGCTGGACCATAATATTACTGTATAATAAAAAAGTAATAAAATAGTTTGCTACTCCATTGTACATTTCACGATGAATACAGAGCCTACCTTCGGGTAGAGGACTGGGTAAAATCTGTCCACGTTTACCTCTTCAAACACCAGCTGCAAAATAAAAATGTACTTTCAATTTTTCCTCCTGCCATTGCAACTTTATACAATAACTTTTGTTTCAACTCCACATCTAGGAAGTCCCTTTCCAACCATTGTCCACAACATGTCCTCTGGGCTCTGTCCGCCTACCTTGGCCATCTGGACCACGTTGGGGAACTCAGTCAGGCAGGAGATAGGAATCACATCATGGTGGGTTTTTAATTTGGTCCTAAAAGACAAAATGTTGGAACAGTCACATAGATATTCACCATTCTGTTTCTAGAGAGGGGATTCTATTTGTTTTCCATGGCAAGACCCTTCAACACTTTGGTGCCATTTCAAATGTGTTTCCTTCCCATTTTGTTGACATCCCTGCTGATGCAAATGTGATGCAGAACTATTGTAGAGAATCTTCCCTTGGATGCTGTGGAGACACAATGGTGATTTGCATAGCCTGCCTTGCCACAACCAACTATGAGCAACACAAACTGTTCAGACCGGCACTGTACAAAATTATTCAGGTGGTTAGTAAATTATTCTTGAAAATATCATTATTTTGACATAAAAACATTTACTTGAATAAAATGAGTACTTTACTCTTCACTTGTTCAACCAACCTAAAAAAAATGATTTCAACATAAGATAAATGCATAATATAAACAAATATTTGTGTGTAAAAACAACTACAAGGGAAATTGTGTTTAACTTACTCAGTTTTCATAATATTTCCTTTCATCTTAGGAATTTTAAGTTCTTCCAACAACTTGCCATGTGGCTCTGTTTTCAGAGCATTGTGGGTCATTTTGTTTTGTTCAACTTTACGATACTTTTACACAATGTTGTATGCATGTTTGAAGAATGAAAAGCACATTTCTATATTAGTGTCAAACAATTTGATATGCTTTGAAGTGTAATGGATCATGATGAACGGATATCAAAACCGTTGGGGAAACTGACAATCAATGATGAGACCAGCCATTCGCACCATTAGTAACATCATGAGAGCCACTTTTAACAGAGGCAATACATCAAGCTACAAAGCTTTCAGCTTTACCTCCAATTAGTGTTAGTGGAATGAGCACTGCGCTCAACAATTCCTGGATACAAATGTAAAGTGATTAAATATGTAAAGCCATGTTTAACACTAAGACACGATCAATAAAAGTAACTCATCAGAAATATTAAGTAGATCCAATGTACAAAATCAGTTCTAGATTTGATAAAATTAAGTTGATCTTCACCATTTTTTATGCTGGACTTAATATATTAGTGTTTGTGAAACACCATACCTGCAAACTGAGCACACTAACTAACACAACTACTCTCAGTCACACACCACCTGCAAACTCAGGCCACATTGGAATAGAGAGCCCCGTCTCAATATTTTCTGTCTTCATGGGTCATTTCTCAGTATAGCCCTTGAGCCAACTCAGTAAATGTTGGTATTTGACGTAACTGAGGTCGTGACTGTACCAGAAGCATGGAAACTGCCCAGCTGATCATTAGACAGCAGGTGGGCCACCCGCTCGCCAGCTTCTTTCTTCCATCAAGCGGGAGGGGGAAAAACAGCCACTACTGCTGGAGTGTTCTCTCAAGGGTCGTAAAATTCATTCACAGCTTTCATGGAGCGTTGAGTGCTGCCTCCCGCCTTGCTACTTTATCATTAGTGTTATAACGGGGAGGAGTTGAGAATTTCAGTGGCCTGTGTTTAAGGCTAGAGTGCTAACTCTGAGCTAAATTAACCTCTCTCTGACCACATAGTGGACCTCGATGGGGATGGAAATATGGACAGGACTGCTTAGAGGCTGAAGCAGACCGATGCCCTCTCCTCTGCTCTGGGTCAGGTGTTATTGAGCACTTCATGGTGGTCAAGCGCCTGCAGTCCATTATTGACTATACTGTCCAGGAACAGTATTTGTACTGAGGAGGCCACAAAGAGAGAGAGAGAGAGAGAGAGAGAGAGAGAGAGAGAGAGAGAGAGAGAGAGAGAGAGAGAGAGAGAGAGAGAGAGAGAGAGGCACATGGGGAGAGAAATAAAGAGAGTGCTGGAGACAGAAGAGAATGGGGGAGAACGCCAGTGAACAATAGAGAAAAGAAACAGGAGAGGAGATAATGTGTAGAAGGAGGTGGCAGGGGAGAGATAAAGATAATTGTACCTTAGCAGCAAGCGGAGGTGCTCCTGGTCCCCGATGACGTCATACTTCATGGAGAAGACCAGGTGGCCCAGGGCAGTGTCCATGGAGTAGTAGTTAAAGTGTTCCTATAGAGACATTACCAGGAGATCCCCTCAGATAACAACTCATCCATGCCTCAGGCACTTGTTCATTAATTCTCTGACTGGCCTAGTTCCCCTCAGCTCCACTGCTCAAACAGACAGAAGGTCCTCCTGCTAACCTAACAGTGGTAAATACAGAAAATACTTTCATTTGTTAGAAACACAGTCTCCCCCCAGGAGAATGACTGGATGTAGGCTCACCCTGTGATGTAAGCAACCCGATGGAATCTGAGCTAGCAAAAAACATACTTCCTTCTATTTCCATTTCAGTTTCAATCTATTCCAATGTCAGCTGGAATAAATACTCCAGAAAAACATGGGGAGCAGAATGCTGCCTATAAGACTATGCTCACCTTGCCCATGAACTGTTTCCTGTAGATCTTGGCAATGCTATTGGTCTCCAGCTTGATGTGGGAGGCAGCACATGGCTGCTGCTCAGGCCCAGGTGTGGCACTGGATTTGTGATTGGTCCCCTCGATCCAGTAGCCTCCAAACTGAGGCAGCAGGATAAGGGGGAAGGGGCTCCTACGACCCAGGACCTGATATCAACCACGATGACACAGGTTAATGGTTACATGAAAACAAACACAATACGTGGAATTAAATTCAACAGCAGATAAAGGGTTACCACACTGTGGGTTCACACAGAATGTTTATGACGAATCACAAAGCTCTATATGCGAGACAGATTTCAGTTTCAGATTGTTTGTACCTCGTGAACGCTGGGGTAAGGGATATAGTCCTCCTCTGTCTGCAGAGAAAATCACATGTCATACTGATGAACAACATTGTTCTATTTCCCATCATAGTGCCCTCATAAATGCAGCATGTGACTTTTGTGTTCAAAGCACAATCAATCAATATACAAATGCTCAATCTACAAAGCCCATTACTTAAATGATAGGAACCTACATTACATCATAGACTGAAACCACTTTAACTCTGAGTGGGCAACCCAACTAAAACGGCACCATTTTTAGAGTGGCCAACACAATAAACTCAACAATGTATTCACATCTGTATTATCCCCTATTGTGACACTCAGAGCCTTGGCGAGCATCCCTTTGTTTGGATACAGACTGTCAACCCGCTGAGGATATGTTACAAAGTCTACCGTTCCTCGACTCACTTTGAGGGGTGGAGGGAGGATGCATCTCTGCTCGTCCATTCTGCTGCCCTGTGGAGGGAGATAGAGGCATGCCAGGGGACAGGTGATATACACAGTACACACACACTCACACAGCTGCACAAAATATTAGACTTCTTACTCCAATGCCACTTTTAAACATTTTAATATTCAAGTTCATAATGTCTCAAATGTTCCTCTATAACGAACCTTGGCATTACTGGTACAAAGGAAAAGAGAGACATGAGAAGCTTTCAGATGAAGGGCAATACATTGTTTCAACATATCAACTAGACATATGTAGCATCATGAGGAAGCAAAGGCAGAGAGAATTCAAATGTAAGTGGAAGAGAAAAGAGAGGGTAGTAACTGAAGCAGAGGAGTGACAGTGTGAAAGACAGGGGACAACAGGGAAGGTGTCATCAACAGCCAGATCCCAGACTACACAGACCAGGGGTCTATTCACAGTATCCAAGTTCAGAACGTGTTTGGGGCATCGAACAGTACTGTATAGAGCAGTGGTGGCATGCAACGCTCTTCCGTCGCAGCTTGCTCAAGCGAACAGCAAGATGAGCTTTAAAAGACAAATCAAGCAGCACCTCATGGCAAATGACCTTAACGTCCCTCATTTTCTGTATATAGTTGGTTTTGGATTTGCATAATATGTATGATATGTAATTGTTTATGTTCTATTATTTTTCTTTTGTAGTGTATTATGTTGCGCTTTTATGTTTTTATGTTTGTGGACCCCAGGAAGAATACAGTAGCTGGGGCTTATGCAACAGCTAATGGAGATACATACAAACACACGTCATTGAGATAATCTGAGTGAGTAAACAAACTTAAAACAGAAGCAGTTAAAAGGCCCACTGCTTCACGCAAGGAGCTAATTGGTCACTGTTCCAACAGGAAGAGTTTATAGCTTAGAATTAGCTTTGCTACACATAGAGATAGAGACTTTGATAGGCTCTTAAGGACCGATAGCTCTTGGAGCTGATAACGTAGATAAAGAGGGAATATTCCAATACGAAGACCCAGTATGTATTATGCAGTATAGTAGTAGCACTCATAATTCATCAAACCATCTAAGATCTGTGTCACTTATATACTCTACTACGCTGTGCTCATCAAATGAATAAGAATATGAGCTGGCTTTGTCTCCTAAACCCTAACAGTGTTACACAACAAATAAAGCACAAATGTTGTAAACAGGAAACAGGACGAAGACACTTTCCATCTCAGCCTCTCAGAGCACAGAGGAGAAACTACAAAGAAGACAAAGCAGTGAGGATAGTATACAGCAGAGCTCTCAGACCACTTACTGTACCTGCATCCTCTCGATCATTGCAAATAGGTCCGAGGTCTGAGGGAGAGAGACAGACAAATCGAAGAGGGAGAGTGGTTTACTGACTGGTAAAAAATGCTGGCTCTCCAGTGTTCTTCACATGAGATTTCACTTGTGTTCATCCCAACACATTTCTGGATATGGAGCTGGGAGTTTTGTTGATCCAAGTCCTATTTTCTTCACAGCCTGCCTGACTCCTCCATGGCATTAATGTGCTGCACTTCTTTCCCAGGCCTGTCACACCACCCCAGCACAACACCAGCCCAACTGAGACTCCATTCAGTATTCACTGAATTGCTCCTCCACACTGGAAAACAATCTCCTGGAAACACATATATATTCCTCTGAAGGAGTGCAGCCCAGTGCCTCTAAAGGCGGTGGAGGAATATTAAGGCTGCAAACAGCCACTAACCACCTCAGCTGACTTCCTGGCACTGTGTGTTAACTCTGGACACTCAAGGTGTGTTGATGAGTGACCGTAATACACTTAGCCCATTAGATCAACATGGAATGGGGAGAGTAGATATAAGTCAGCAAATGAAAACAAATGAGATACCTGGCTTTACAAACTGGTTCTAATATTACCCTCCGTCTGCCAGCGCTGTTAATTTCTAATCAATAGAAGTCTACTGTACAACTCCTGCAAGAAGTGAGGCAGAGATCCATCAGATTCATACTCCTCTAACCAAAATCAACACCAATACTGTAACCTCTTTGCAAACTCTATTCACTATCAGCTCCCATTAACTGCAGGATCCATTCTATCCCAGATAAGAGACATTCATATAGAGTAAGAGAAGTAATACCCACAGCCAGGCAGTTGTTCTCCACAGAACCTGCTACCCTGATGCTGTGCAGCTCCACCCTGACCACAACGCATCAACTAGGGGAGTTACCAAGTAAAGACTTTGTGAGCTAGAGCGTCACATAGCCAATGATAGCCCAGATTGTTGCGCAGAGAGGCCCTCTCTGTACCATGTAACAAACGTGGAATGAGGTGTCAAGCTGATGTTTCCACATGACAACATACATTTACTATGGGCACACCAGGACTTACTAAAAGGGTGCATACACACACTACTCACATACACACATGCTGACCAACATTGGCTTGTCTCAATAAAGCCATGGGTGCAACCCATTGTTCCCTGTGTGAACAAACAGTGTCATATGATACGCTGGTAGATCCTACTGCCGCCTTGAAAACAAACATAAGTGCAAACCAACATGGACAAAATTACCAGTGTGTATCGGAACCCAAAACTAAGATATTACTGTTTTTCATACAGAAATATTCACCTCACCAAATCTGTGATTGTGCAGTAATAACCTAGCCTGCACGTGCAGGACGACTGAACTATCTGCCTGAGACAAACAGACCGGTGAGAGGTGCTGACATGATAATGAGTAACAGTGATGGGACTGGAAACTGCACTAAAGACCAACCCTGACCTAATGGTCTCCTATACTAGACTCTCAATTGTCTCTGTAGCTACTGTAAACTGTCCTATCAAAACCAAGCAAACCAAATGAGTTGATCACACATCTGTCATGTTCAACCAATCTCTGTGCACATGAGAAATCAACAAATTAATATGAATGATAAGACACAGCTGTGCCTTCAAGTGAGATCAGCTGTTCAGACTGCTACAGAGTAATGTCGATCAGATATGCATTTAGAGTAACACTACACTGAAAGTTATCTAAGATCACAGTGATCTGCACTACAGTATCACTCAGTCTCTTACTCATTGACAACAGTAAGAATAAATACTTACATCGCTGTGTCGTCTCCTCTGGCCCCGTGTAATAACCGCAGGACTGATGAATACATGGCCACTCTTAGTCATCCTGAAGTCAGTCATAACTTCAAAACTCAGACTCCAAAAAACAGTGTGTCTCACTGTGTGTGTAGTGACCAGATGGTCAGAGGCCTGACTACTACTGTCACTTTACACTCTGTATTCTACTGCATCTAAAGACACAACAGGAACTGCTGCTGTGTCTTATGTCTAAATAGTTCTGCATGCCCATTAGAATGCATGGGTGTGTCTGTGCGTATAGGTCTGTATGTACTATATCTGTGTGAGCATGTGCCTGACTGTAAAGATCCTCCCCCTCTCTTCTTCTTTTCACACACTCTGTCTGTTCTCTAGGAAGTAGAGAGAGAGAGAGAGAGACACTGCGTTTCTCCACCTCCCACTGTGAATAAATATGCCTCTCTCTGGCTTATTTGCCCTGCCTCGCTTGCTTTGTACAGTTCTCTTTTTTACCCTTTCATATGGTGAGAATAATGTGTTCCTCTTTCTGTTCTTCCCCCTCTGTCTCTCAATCCAAAGGGCTTTATTGGCACGGTAAACATGTGTTTACACTGCCAAAGCAAGTGAAATAGATACTAAATTAAAGTGAAATAAACAATAAAAAATGTACAGTAAACATTACACTCACAAAAGTTCCAAAGGAATAGAGACATTTCAAATTCTCTCTCTCTCTCTCTCATAAATATCTGAGGACAAAAGCACCATGAACTCATAAACAATCATCAGAGGCCTTTCCCACTCTACAGCATTTCCCCAATAAATGTACTTCAAATAAAGCTTGTTTCTCCACCACACACTACAAACAACGACAAAGTCAAATGGTCTAGCTAAATTAATTTTCACACTGGTGATTTGTGATGTTTTATTTGTGCTAACAATGACTGTGTTTCTGTATTTAAATGTGTATGCATATCATATATTTATATAGTATTATACAGAGCGCATTTGGAATTAAGACTTAGGTATCAATATGTCTTCCCTGTTAAAATAAAGGTAAAATAAACACTGTGTTGAATATAACAAGAATACACATTGTCTAAACTATCATACACACAGCTGTCAAACTATGCAAACATACAGTCCACGAGTGCCATAGTCCACACATCCTCTGCGCTAAACACATATCATAAATATACATTCTGTACATACAGTAGTCTGCTCAAAACTAGCTTATTTACACTGTAAAGTAAGTCTACCTTCCAGTCTGAATAACGTGTATAAACTGCCTTCCATGAACTTAAGAAGAAAATGCTCAATTTATTGATGTGCTCTGTAAACACCATGGTTCTTGATGTTACAGTAAGACCCTCCTTCTTCCTGTATTGACAGCCATTTTCTCCAGGGGCCTTTATTGACCCTGTGAAAGTTTTAATAGGCCTGGTCTCAGATGACTCAGCAGGCTGCAGGAGCCCAAAGAGGGTCTGCTGATACTGCAAGGTCCAGGGTCAGAGGTCAGGGTATCAACATCTCATCTCTTCAACTTTCAGAACAACAAGAAGGGTAAACATTCTGTAGTATATTGGGTTGTATGTGTGAGTAAGAAGAAGAGAAAGAGAAAGAGGGAGGTGAGAAAGGGTAAGAGTCTAGTTGTATTATTATGTGGAAGTGTACACTTGTGTATTTTCTGGAACTCCTCCTCTCTCTGGTACTCACCCACTATCACATTTACAACCAATACTGACCTACTTCCTACCACAGAGAAACACATTTCAGAAACCTCTCAATGAAAACCGATTGGGTTCATTTTCTAATGGCGCTGCAGTTGTACAAGAAGATGAACGCTGTCAGTTCATCCACCAAAATACATTTCTGCAGAGAGAAAATCAATGGACAAAACACTAGAGGGGAGAGTTCGGAGTTTCTATAATGAGGAGGCTATGTATGCAGCATTAAACCTCTAATACCGATTGATGTCCTTAAATAAAATGGAGACACTTTACTGTGAAGGATCTTTTGTTGTACTGTAGGAAGAGCTTTGAGCGAAGCGTACATTTGCATTAATGGCAGCAGATGAAGTTGGATTTTGTAGGAGAACACATTGTACAGGCCAGGGATGGGCAACTGGCGGCCCACGGACCTATAAATACAATTTTTAAAAACTCAGTCTGGGTATCTACTTACTGTTGGGAGTTAGAGTAGTAGAATACATCAGGTGCAATTTCAACATTTTGATGTGCATAAGCTGTCACTCAATTAGCCCATGTCAGCTAAATTGTTTTAGATTGGTAAATTAGTCTTGCGGCCAGCTATCTAAACTTGTAGTAAGCATGGTTGAATTACTGACCGGGGTGGGGCTAATTGATCATCAGTTATTATATTAAAAACTGAAAACATTAGCCTCCACCCTATGGCAAAATATGTAGAATTGCAGGAAATTAGCTTTAAAAGTGCTCATTTTTCTCTACGCAATATGGCAAAATGAGTAGAATTGCATGAAATTAGTTATAAAATGCAGTCTTTTTGTGGCCCCACACCTATCAAAGTTGCCAATCCCTGGTCTAGGCTCTTTAGAATGTATTACATCTCATTTGTCAGTCTGTATACTCAGACTTTATATTAAATAACCAAACTTGGGTTCAGCAGTAATATCCTAAAAAAGGTAAACCCTGTCGATATTGTAAAGATGTGTGCAAATGTTTGAGAACATATCAGTGTATTATTATTAGACGCAAGGCTACAGGGTAATACAGTGCCTTCAGAAAGTGTTCACATCCCTTGACTTTTCACACATTTTGTTATGTAACAAAGTGGGATTAAAATGTATTTAATTGTCCTTTTTTGTCAACGATCCACACACAATACTATGTAATGTAAAAGTGGAAGAAAAATGTATTTTTATTTTTATTATGAAAAATAAAACACTAATATATCTTGGTTAGCTAAGTATTCAACCCCCTGAGTCAATACATGTTAGAATTCCATTTAACATTGATTACAGCTGTGAGTATTTTGGAGTATATCTCTAAGAGCTTTGCATACCTGGATTGTACAATATTTGCCCATTATTCTTTTAAAATTCAAGCTCTGTCAAGTTGGTTGTTGATCATTGCTAAACAGGCATTTTCAAGTCTTACCATAGATTTTCAAACCGATTTAAGTCAAACTGTAACCAGCGCACTCAGGAACATTCAATGTCTTCTTGATAAGCAAGACTGAACCAGATTTTCCTCTTATTGCAAACCAGATGCATGTTTTTGAATATTTTTCCTTCCTTTCACTCTGTCATTTAGGTTAGTATTGCGGAGTAACTATCCATCCTAAATGTTCTCTTATCACAGCCATTAAACTCTGTAACTGTATTAAATTAACCATTGGCCTCATGGTGAAATCCCTGAGCGGTTTCCTTCCTCTCCGGCAAACGAGTTAGGAAGGACGCCTGCATTTTGTAGTGACTGGATGTATTGATACACCATCCAAAGCGTAACTGACAACTTCACCATGCTCAAAGGGATATTCAGTGTCTGCTTTAAAAAAAAAATCACCCATCTACCAATAGGTTCCCTTCTTTTCGAGGCATTGGAAAACCTCCCTGGTCTTTGTGGTTGAATCTGTCCTTGAAATTCAATTCTCAACTGAGGGACATTACAGATAATTGTATGTGTGTGGTACAGAGATGGAGTTGTCATGTTAACCACTATTATTGCACACAGAATGAGTCCATGCAACTTATTACGTGACTTGTTAAGCACAGTTTTATTATTGTACTCATTTAGGCTTGCCATAACAAAGGGGTTGAATTATTATTGACTCTGTCACACCCTGATCTGTTTCACCTGTCTTTGTGATTGTCTCCACCCTCCTCCAGGTGTCGCCCATCTTCCCCATTATTCTCTGTGTATTTATACCTGTGTTCTCTGTTTGTCTGTTGCCAGTTCGTCTTGTTTGTTCAAGTCAACAGCGTTTTGGGTCTCAGCTCCTGCTTTTTCCAGTCTCTTTTCTCGCCCTCCTGGTTTTGACCCTTGCCTGTCCTGACTCCGAGCCCGCCTGCCTGACCACTCTGCCTGCCCCTGACCCTGAGCCTGCGTGCCGACCTGTACCTTTGCTCCCCTCTGGATTACAGATCTCTGCCTTACCCTGACCCTGAGCCTGCCTGCCACCCGGTCCCGTTGCCCCACCTCTGGTTTACTGACCCCTGCCTGCCTTGACCTGTCAATTGCCTGCCCCTGGTGGAATATTAAACTATTGTTTTTTCAACATGATCTGCATCTGGGTCTTTCCTTCATACCTGATAGACTCAACACATTTCAGCTTCTCATTTGTAATTAATTTGTAAAAATGAAAATAAAAAATCCACCTTGACATTATGGAATATTGTGTGTAGATCAGTGACCTAAAATCTCAATGTAATACATTTTAAATTCAGGGTGTAACAAAACAAAATGTGGAAAAAGTCAAGTGGTGTGAATACTTTCTGAAGGCACCGTAGACATCAACTATTGACATTTAAACACATTGAGAGAGAATAGATCTTTATTGCCATTGAAAGTAGCCTAAACACAAAAAAACTATCAGGAAGAGGTAGACAGTTGTGCTACTGTACCTACAGTGTACGAGGAAAGTATTCAGACCCCTTGACTTTTTCCAAATGTTGGTACATTACAGCCTTATTCTAAAATGGATTAAATGTTTTTTTGTCCTCATCAATATAAACACTATCCCATACAGCACTTTGTTGAAGCACCTTTGGCAATGATTACAGCCTCGAGTCTTCTTGGGTATGACGCTACAAACTTGGCACACCTTTAGGTGACTTTTATCAAACTCCAAGCAGGCGGTCATGTGCCTTTTTACTGAGGAGTTGCTTCCATCTGGCCACTACCATAAAGTCATGATTGGTGGAGTGCTGCAGAGATGATTGTCCTTCTGGAAGGTTCTCCCATATCCACAGAGGAGCTCTGGAGCTCTGTCAGAGTAACCTTCGGGTTCTTGGTCACCTCCCTGACCAAGGCCATTCTCCCCCGATTGCTCAGTTTGGCCGGGAGGCCTGCTCTAGGAATAGTCTTGGTGATTCCAAACTTCTTCCATTTAAAAATGATGGAGGCCACTGTGTTCTTGGGGACCTTCAATGCTGCAGAAATGTTTTGGCACCCTTCTCCAGATCTGTGCCTCGACACAATCCTGTCTCGGAGCTCTACGGACAATTCCCTCAAATCAAATCATAGTTTATCTGTCACCTGCGCCGAATAGAACAGGTGTACACCTTACAGTGAAATGCTTACTTAAGACTCTAACCAACAGTGCAAAAAACATATTAGGTGAACAATAGGTAAGTAAAGAAATAAAAACAACAGTAAAAAGACAGTGAAAAATAACAGTAGCGAGGCTATATACAGGCACCGGTTAGTCGGGCTGATTGAGGTAGTATGTACATGGTTAAAGTGACACTGCATATATGATAAACAGAGAGTAACAGTAGCGTAAAAGAGGGGTTGGCGGGTGGTGGCTGCCGGGACACAATGCAGTTAGCCCGTTTAGCCAATATGCGGAGACACTGGTTGGTCGGGACAATTGAGGTAGTATGTACATGAATGTATAGTTAAAGTGACTATGCATATATGATAAACAGAGAGTAGCAGCAGCGTAAAAGAGGGGTTGGAGGGGGGGGCACACAATGCAAATAGTCCAGGTAGCCATTTGATTACCTGTTCAGGAGTCTTATGGCTTGGGGGTAAAAACTGTTGAGAAGCCTTTTTTGTCTGGTATCGCTTGCCATGCGGTAGTAGAGAGAACAGTCTATGACTGGGGTGTCTGGGGTCTTTGACCATTTTTAGGGCCTTCCTCTGACACCGCCTGATATAGAGGTCCTGGATGGCAGGCAGCTTAGCCCCAGTGATGTACTGGGCCATATGCACTACCCTCTGTAGTGCGCACTACCCCCCTACGCACTACCCTCTGTAGTTCGATCTCATGGCTTGGTTTTTGCTCTGACATGCACTGTCAACTGTGGGACCTTATATAGACAGGTATGTGCCTTTCCAAATCATGTCCAATCAATTGAATTTGCCACAGGTGGACTCCAATCAAGTTGTAGAAACATCTCAAGAATAATCAATGGAAACAGGGTGCACCTGAGCCCAATTTTGTGTCTCATAGGAAAGGGTCTGAATACTTATGTATTTTTAATACATTTGAAATCATTTTTAAAAACCTGTTTTCACTTTGTCATTATGGGGTATTGTGTGTAGATTTGATGAGGGAAAAATAATAATTTTATCAATTTTAGAATACGGCTGTAACGTAACAATACTTTCCGAATGCACTGTATGTGTTCATTGCATAACACTTTAGTCAGATTTTGACTTTGTTTTTCATTGACATCAATTATAAGTAAAAATTAAACTGAAGTGGAAGTTAGAATTCACCCTGGATGTGGGAAGTGAATGTAATAAACAAGTCAAAACTGTTAAAATCTTAGCTCATTGTCAAATGCACGGTGTAGCGCTCAATGGAAACCATGTGGAAACCATGCATACACACAGAGAAGGGATGTGGGCTGAATGATAAAAGGGAAATACTGTAGAGAAGTAATAACCAGCATAGTGAATAGATAACAGCTCTCTTTCTCAAGCCCCAACATCATATTGAGAGTCCAAGTACACTTTACCTTGATTTCCTTTTACAAGTCCTTTAAGCACACCGTGTTATTGCCCTAGGATAGATGCAATAAGGAGCCTCTCTCCCTCTGATGCACTCTCACTGCCCTCCCTTGCCTGGGGGTCTACACGCTACCCATTTTTGTTTTCTGACTTGATTACCAGAGCTACTCTGTGTGAGTGCAATGACGTTCCCTCCAACCATAAATATAACAGTGTGGCAACGCTTCAGTTAGAAGGCGCCTGATAGGCCCAGGACCTGAGGGAGAGACGATTCGCTGTGGCTCATCTGATACCAATGAGTTACACAGCAGTAACATTGACCCTATTGACCATGAATCAATGACTACGATCGCTACAAGGCTTTTGCATACAAGGACATGAACACTTTCAGCTATTCCTGACTATTTCGGTAGTGTTATAAACACATCGTATAACGGAAGGGATGTTGGTAACATCAGACAAACTGGGCTGAGGAAGATGGACCTGAATCCCCCATCACCACTGTAACCCATAGCTCACATCACAACTTTCAGCTCACTCCCACCACTTATTCCAACACCAGATCACTGAACTTCCCATCCCAGACCTGTGGAGAGACCTGCCAATGCTTTGGCCACGCCACTCTTCCGTCCAATTCTCTGCAATCATGCTCTCTGATTGACTAAAGGAGTGTTCAGTGTGCACAAAAGCCAATTGCCACGGGCCGGAGAAAATGCATCAGGATCCATTCATTGTGGCCGTCAGCAGCAGACTCCCACATGACCTTCCTCTGGCTAGCCGAGCTGAGGAGCACAAAGAGGCCTCAGTCTCCACTGCAGCAGCTGCTCTGGTCTGCTCTCCTCTGCTCTTCACACATCCATCCATCAGAGGGATTGACTGATGCAGAGGGCAGCAGTGTCTCCAGGACCACCACCACCACCAGAGAGACATCTGCAGGCTGAGGCACTGTGCCCCAGCACACAGCAGTGGGAATATGGACCGATATACACTACGGCAATACAGTCTGGACCAAGAGCATTTACCGGATACAGTTATATTGAAGTACTCTGTGATTCATATTCTGCTGAATATGTTTTATATAAGAATGCAATGCATAATCATGGACATTATGCATGACTATAATGGACAGCTTCTTGACGAGGTCACTCACCTATAAACGTGCGCATTACTGCAGACCTAATCTTTGAGTATTCCTCATGTCCAAATGAGTCACAGCACCACAGCATAAATGAATCACCATGAGAGTGAGTGAGTCATCTGAGTGAGTGACAGCGGGATTGCAGAGGTTGAGGAAGGACCACTAGAATCTAGACCACAGGAACTGTTTACCTCACTCTAACACTCCAGTTCTGTAATGTGAAGGGTAGATGTGGGTCTTTGAGAGACAGATATTCTTTATGAGATTATCTATGTGCCTGTGATGAGCTGGGATCCGGGAGCCAAAACAGTATGCTATGAAATATTTATTTCTATATGTCCAATTTATAGTATACTTTTTCATTTATTTTTAATAAAAACATTTTTACCCATTTTTCTCGCCAATTTCGTGGGATCCAATTGTCTTGTCCCATTGCCGCAACTCCCGTACAGACTTGGGAGAGGCTAAGGTCGAGAGCCGTGCGTCCTCTGAAAAACACGACCCAGCCAAATCACACTGCTTCTTGACACAATGCCCGCTTAACCTGGAAGCCAGCCGCACCAATGTGTCAGAGGAAACACCTGGCGACCGTGTCAGCATGCATCCAGCTTGCCACAGGAGTCGCTAGAGCGCGATGAGACAAGGACATGCCGGTCAAACCCTCCCCAAACCCGGACGATGCTGGGCCAATTGTGGGCCGCCCTATGGGTCTTCCGGTCGCGGCCAGCTGTGACAGAGCCTGGACTCGAACCAGCATCTCTAGCGGCACTGCTAGCACTGCAATGCAGTGCCTTAGACCACTGCACTACTCGGGAGGCTCAATTTATAGTATTCTGTAAGTCTCTCAGCCCCCAGCATCATAAAACTTTTTAAGGTGTTTGGTTGGTGCACCCACTAACAACTTCAGGACTATAAAACAAAAGCTTTTTCCTTGGCTGTTGGAATAACCTATGTATTATTTAATCAAAAGTAATAGATCAAAGGCCCCCACAAACAATAGCCTTGATAATAACTTTTGATTTTGACTTCAATGAATACCGGACCCAACCCCTGGAGCTTGTGGCATATAGGCCATCACTCAATGTGAGTGTAGGCCGTCATTGTAAATAAGAATTTTTTCTTAACTGACTTACTTAGTTAAATAAAGATTAAAGAAAAAAAAAAAGAAAAAAAAAGAAAGAAAAAAAATATCAGAGCAGACTGTCCATGAGACTGGATCTGGAGCGATCTGATTGGTGACACCTTTCACCTGCACACAGAGCAGCACAAGGGAACACAACACAGAGAGGAGTGGGGATGAATAGAAAACAGGAGAGAAAGAGACAGGTAAGAGAGAGGCTTGTGAAGAGAGGTAAGAAGTCATGGCTGAATAGAAGAGCTGACAGGGTGGGTGCAGTGGGCGGTTTGGACCCCCCTCTTACCTTTGATAACGAGCGAGTGCGATACGAAGGGTGGGAGTGCGACAGCGAGGGCTCTAGTGTGTTAGAGATACGAGGAATCCTTCCATCCTCTTTCCTGTGGGGCACAGAGGAAAAGTCAGAGTCATTGACATTTATATATCATGACTTTATGTGGGTATGATTAGAGTCTATTTCAGTTGAAAAATCAGGTTAGGTTGTTTTTGAGTGGAAAATCTCTGGTAGAGATCACATACATAGTAGTGTGAATTCTGGCCTTTATAGAGTTCCAAGTTTGGCCCTCACCACATTAGAGAGAGAAACATGCTAACACTGTGGATCATGTGACTGAGCTGAATGTCTTTCCAGTCTCTCAATAGTAAATACTTGGGGTAAAACCAGACTTGTTTTTCTGCCTTGATCCACTAGCCTACAGTATTGTTTCCTGAGCCTGTGAAGTGGTGAGGACAGGCTATAACTAGGGCTGTCAGGAAACTGGGATGTCTGAACCATTGAAAAAGAACTACTAAGTAATTCTAATTGTATTATCTGAACAACACAGAGGGAAAAGGGAGGTTAAGATCTCCTACTCCTTCCCTCTGCCTGTGCACGTTTTCTCTGGTGACAGGATCTTATTAGCATTCTGGCTAGAGCTGTATACTGAGTCAAAACATGTTACTTCACACAACATCTCACAAAGCAGTCAACTGCTGGATTGACTGGCAGTCAGGCTTTTAACAGCCCATATAAAATCAATTAATGAGCCTCTGCATTCTGCACACAAACCTTGAGCAGAGGGCACCATTACTGAGCCTTTAAGCTGGAAGCGCTCTATTAACTTTAGGTGTCTCTTCTTGAAAAGCATGTAGAAAAAATTATTTCACCTTAAATTCCTATTTCTAACAATTCAAATAAGAATTTCCAACATTTATTTTTTGCATCTTGATGTTTTTTTGGTGCAATAACAAAGCTCTACCAGGCAGTTAAGCAGTTAGAAGAAGGTCACACCAGCAATGCCATACTAGAATTGCAATTTTCATTTTACAAAAATTACTTTATGTCTGTTTTAATGGCTTTTATAGGTAGGTAAACATTGTTAAATAAGAACTGATGTTATTATGGTAATTCTGTATGTCCAAATATGAATATTCGATTACATTGAAATGAATATGCTTTCAGGTGGTGTATAGTGCAATGTAGGGGTACGAATGTTTTAACGTTATAACGTTTAAATGAAATTGGGATCTTTAAAGTTAATATTTTTTTCACCAAATTTTTGTCACAGTGAAGCTGGCTCGCCTGCTTTTTCTCTTTGCTAATGATGCGAGTGTGTGTTCAGTCTTCGGTCTGTTGCGTATAGAATATCCTAGCCTATTCTTTGATGACAGGCCCTGCATTACTGAAGTTGCGAGACATTATAAGCCAAGAAATTATGAAAAAAAGCATTCCATTGCAAGATTGCAAGAAGATAGGCCTACTGCACGGTTCTGAATCCATCTGCATGGTGGCTGACATGCTTCAAGTGTGTCCCTCCCCTCTCTCTCCGTCCCTCACAAGCTCGCTATGAAAGATGCGAGTGCTTGTGTTCTCTGAAGTACTAATCAGTCTCCTCCGTTCCAAAAATACTGAATCTTAGGAGTCGATTCTTAGCGGAAGACGCGTTCTTTTTCTACTAAATATCTTGGTAAGTCACAGTATTTAACAAACTTTAAAGTACGTTTTTAGGAGAGTGCAGGCAGCTCAAGATTATTTGCTTGACTTCTGGTTGCCTAGTGATGGATGTTAGTGCTTCTTCAGAAGCGGCATTCCTTTACAGAAAATTAAAATGCCAGTTCAGTGGCGCTTCGAAACTATGGTAGTAGTGTTCAGACCCTTTGACTTTTCCCACATTTTGGTACGTTAAAGCCTTATTCTAAAATTGATTAAATTGTTTTTTTCCCCCTCATCAATGTACACACAATACCCCATAATGACAAAGAAAAAACAGGTTTTTAGAAATGTTTGCTAATATATTAAAGATAAAAAACATAAATACCTTATTTACATAAGTATTCAGATCCTTTGCTATGAGACTTGAAATTGAGCTCAGGTGCATCCTGTTTCCATTGATCATCCTTGAGATGTTTCTACAACTTGATTGGAATCCACCTGACAACCCTCTTGGAGTTTGACAAAAGGCACCTAAAGGACTCTGACCATGAGAAACAAGATTCTGTCACGCTTGTCGTCGGTTAAAGAGGACCAAAACGCAGCAGGTATGTGAATGCTCATCTCGACGTTTTAATAAGTACCAAATGAACACCAAAATAACAAACAGGAATACGATCGACAAAAACAGTCTGGCAAAGCATAAGGCTAAACGTAGAACAATCTCCCACAAATAACAAACACACCCTAATATATGGGACTCTCAATCAAAGGCAAATAGACAACACCTGCCTTCAACTGAGAGTCCCAACCCCAATTAACCAAACATAGAAACAGACACACTAGACTAAACATAGAATACATGAAAACCAAACAGTGCCCAAAAACCCCGGAATACTTAAATCAAATGCCCCTTCAACAAACACACCACCCCGAACCACATAAAAAGAATACCCTCTGCCACGTCCTGACCAAACTACAATACCAATTAACCTTATACTAGCCAGGACGTGACAGATTCTCTGGTCTGATGAAACCAAGATTGAAGTCTTTGGACTGAATGTCAAGCGTCACGTATGGAGGAAACCTGGCACCATCCCTACGGTGAAGCATGGTGGCGGCAGCATCATGCATTGAGGATGTTTTTCAGTGGCAGGGACAGAGAGACTAGTCAGGATCGAGGGAAAGAAGAACGGAGCAAAGTACAGAGAGATCCTTGATGAAAACCTGCTCCTTAGCTCTCAGGACCTCAGACTGGGGCGAAGGTTCACCTTCTAACAGGACAAAGACCCTAAGCACACAGCCAAGACAACGCAGGAGTGGCTTCGGGACAAGTCTCTGAAAGTCCTTGAGTGGCCCTGCCAGAGCCCGGACTTGAACCCGATTTAACATCTCTGGAGAGACCTGAAAATACCTGTGCAGCGATGCTCCCCATCCAACCTGAAAAAGCTTGAGAGGATCTGCAGAGAATAATGGGAGAAACTCCCCAAATACAGGTGTGCCAAGCTTGTAGTGTCATACCAAAGAAGACTCGGGGCTGTAATCTCTGCCAAAAGTGCCTCAACAAAATACTGAGTAAATGGTCTGAATAGTTACGTAACTGTGACATTTCAGTTTTTATTTATTTATACATTTGCAAACATTTCTAAATACCTGATTTTGCTTTGTCATTATGGGGTATTGTGTGTAGACTGATGAGGGGAAAAAAACGATTTAATCCATTTTAGAATAAGGCTGTAACATAACAAAATGTGGAAAAAGTCAAGGGGTCTGAATACTATCCGAATGCATTGTATCTCCAGAAAAGGTTATATGTCTGCATTTAAAAAGCCGTAGTTTACCCTTACAGACAAACATGTTGTACCCAAGGTGTTTTCAGGGTTATATGACTGCGTTAAATATAACTTTCGTGGTCATACATATGTAATAGGAAGAAAAACTATACAAAAAATGGTTGTTTAAACGTTAAGCAAAATTGTCCATTTGTCACATCCCAAATGGAATGTCCCTCAAAATGCTTTTCTTAAATTTCAAATCCATCCAGGTTCTTCCACCATGTTTCCCACATGTTCAGACTACATTGTGAGATAATATATGACAAAGAGCAGTTTTTTATTACTATTATAGGCATTATTTTACAGGCGACCTTAAGTCTGAATATTGATTAATTGACCCCATGGGTCATGAAATGTGATTTAACCAATTTATGTTGCCTAATATAGTGTGTTGTCAAAAATGTTATCATATTTTTCACCATATCAACCATGTGGTTGAACACTTTCTTGCAAAATTATTGCTTTTTAGCCTTTTTACATTTTAACTATTTATTTTCATATTCCTACTCTTCAAGGTCTCTACTTACAGAAATGATGCAAAATTAATCTCTCGCCAACTGAATTCCTGCCATTTAGCTCATATCTTTGGTGTCTGAGTTCTTACAGCCCTCTGAGTGGGCAAAGTTAGAGTGCCACAACACTGAACTACAACAACCCAAAAGGATACAAATTATATAAATTGATGCAGGAGTGCTGGGGGAGTTGACGAATCAAGTTCAAGTGAAGATTCTTTTCATATCCACTTCTAAAGCCATTGTCAAAACATGCTCTACCAGCCGGTTGAGAACAGGGTTAAAGGGTTAAGGAATAAGGATTGTCACAACAACCAATCTCTGGTTGGCATGGGAAGGTGAGCTGCTAATATATAAATCCCCCCACTCACACACAAATACACACACACTCACACCACATACGGTCACATGCATGAACACGCTCCGTACGCACACACACACACACACACACACACACACACACACACACACACACACACACACACACACACACACACACACACACACATTTCCATCACATGGCACAGGGGGTGGTTTGGAGGTTCAATAAGCCAATTTACCAAGCGGTCTTGTTTCTCAGAAATACTTTATCTGCAAATTGCAGCTCTACTCTGCCCATTAACCCTGCTGCATCCATCAGTGCACACCACTGAACATCACTGACAATACACTGTTGACCTGGAGCAGAGGTGTGTGAATACATTTCTTAATCTCCTCTATAGCCTTTAGCTACGCCCACTTTTGGCAGCACTTCCACATTCCGATTAGCCAGTCTGCCTACTTCCTGTGACACCGGAAAATAGCTATTTACTTGTCTGTCACAAAGTTCTTCTACACTCGGTGCATATTATCAAAATGTGATGTCAGGTTTGAAGATGTAAGTACTATTTAGCTAAAGTTATTGAACACATCAATAACATGTTAGCCGCCAGAGTGAATTAATTCATTGGACAGCTCAAATCCATTAGTTAGCTAGCTAGTTAGCGATTGTTAGCTAGCTAGTGAATTAGCTTTAGCCATTCATGTTATTTTGCTAGCTAGCTAGCTAGCTAGCTATTAAACTACTGTAGATATTTTTTTGTATCAAGCTAGTTATAGCTGATTTAGAAACCGTGGCTTAAGTCTCTACTCAAGTTACTTGCTAACTAGCTTTTTTTTTAAAGCTAGAATGGCTAACATTAGCTTGGTCTTGTCTAGGAATCAAGATGAGGGAAATATGCAAGATGGGATGTGTACAGCAAGAGAGAGGATAGGTGAAGCGAGAGGGATAACTGTGCCCAAAATCTTCTTCTCCAGCAGGTGGCATTTGTTTAGTTTGTTTTTGAGTTTTTGTATGGAGGTCAATGATAGTGTGTCGAATTTGGTCAACAAAAATGTGTATGGCTTATTTGCTATGTGAGGCTTATTTGATCGAATAGAAGTTTCGTAATGCTGAGGTTGTTACAAGTGTATGGATATAAGTAGGATGTGACATCCCGGCAACTTTACGAAAAAACACATTAAATCGGAGTTGTTCCTCTTGTTCACATGCATATCTGCCCTCTCATTGGCTAGAATGGTCCCACCTGCCTTGCTTCTTCCTGACTGCCTTGCTATTTTAATTGTATGAGAGGCCACTTGAGTATCTGGTCAATATAATGGATAATCTGTGGTACAGCTATCTGTGGTGTGCCAAGACGACATGAGAGCAAGCTGCTGCAACGATAGGAAGGTTAGGTGCGACCTTGGTAGATTTCAATGCATTTTTTTGATTGGCTTTCTAAATTAACTGCTTTTTATGCAAAGTGTTTGCTAGATACATTATGATATAGCTAGCTAGCTGTGGTTCTCAGTATGCTGATTCATACTAAAGACTAAAAATGGGACCTGGTGCATCTCTGCTTGGCACTCAGCATTAAGAAGATAGATTGGGGGTGAGGCCCTGCGATAGACTAGTGTCCTGTCCAGGGGGTGTACTTCCGGCTCGCACAAGCTAATGCAACCCTTTCCTTTATGTCTTTCCTTGATACCATTTACACCTCTGCCCAACATGGGCACGATGGATAAATCATTTTCAGTCTGACAAACTGTAGGCTACTGATTAACAACAGGTAGCCTACAGCCTATGCGCCCTGTCACCTCTGGCCCGGGAAAACAAAGCCGTTACATCAGGCATTTAGCTATATAAGCCCATTGATTTGCGTCGGTACAAATTGTGAATGTGATCAATTTTACTTTTTAGCCAAGCTTCGGCTGGTTAGGCTACCTAGACCTTTTCATTCCAAATTATTGACTGAAATGAATTTATCAACATAGGGATGACATAGACTATGTGAATAACTTTTTAATTATAGGTGCATACTAGACGATGCAACCCTGCATAAAGCAAGCTCAGCCCTATTCTTTCTCTATTGTCCAATTGTAGTTGTTATCTCTGTCTCCCTATTCATCCTCACTAGGGTCCAGAAGATTTTTTAAATATAGTGACCTGATTAGAAAAACTCATTGCCCATTGTGAGTGTTTTACAGTTTTATGGTTGGAAAACTGTCCAATAGACATCTAAATATCCTTTCACTATTTACAGGAGTTCAGCTATCCAGAATACATCATTGTTCCAGTGCACCAGGGTAGAGAGAGGGGTGGAAACAGAGACATCTTCACTCTACACCTTCACATTTCATAAAGTTATCCCATGTTTGGTTTATGCATCATTATATATCATCCTGTAAAATAAAGTTAATTGTGTAATCTGTTTTCTTTAACATTACATTAGTAAATGTTGCATTAGATAATGCCAATCAATCGTATAATGGATTCAATCACCACTTGATGAAAAATGATGCATATCTCTTTTGGTTTTATTGGCAAACTTGCTGTAGTCTGATCTTTTTGGGACAGAATATGTTCTACTAATCTCTAGGCCATTTCATTCATCGGCAAAATTAGGGGGCAGGGAAGAAACTTGCCAGAAGTGAACATGGGTAGTATAGTAGTAGTTGGCTAGAATGCATTGGTGATTCACATAGTCCTATGTAAACATGTAAACAGGGGACATCCAAGAGAGTTTATGAACAGTAGTTCTTATAACATAGGTTGACCCTATTACGGCAATAATGGTGCTCTTTGTTTGCCTGCTTCTTTCATTTTGGCTCTATAGTATTTTCAGATGGCTGAAAGTGGTTGTCAGTTTCTATGTCACCCTAGGCAGGCCTAGACAGAAACGCTCCTTTACTAGAATTATTTCATAGATTCAATATGAAAACACAGTAGACAGAGAGCTCATGTCAAAAGCTTTTCTAAACCAAAAGCATGGCCGTCATTATACTGTCCCATTAAAAAGCAGGGCCTTGCTGCGCTTTTATGCCAAACAACAACAGCGCAACACGTTGGCATCAGGTATTAGTCTGGTTTAGATAGCGGCTGGGTAAAGCCCAGGCACTAATACACAGGGAGTCACTAAAGGTACGGAGCGATTAGAAGGATCAGCCTGAAACCTGTCACCTCACCCCAGGAACACACAAAGCCTGCTTAATGGCTCTGATCATGGGAGCAGAATGTGTGCGTGCGTACGCGTGCCTATCAATGGCAGCTTAAAAGCCACCTAACAATGCACACATACAGGGAGTGTATCATCATCATTTCACTAAGGGTGAGTTTTAACAGAGGGTGAGTTTTTACAGAGGGTGAGTTTTTACAGAGGGTGAGTTTTAACAGAGGGTGAGTTTGACAGAGGGTGAGTTTGACAGAGATAAGAGATGATGGTCTCACAGTGTGACTGATGACACCACCAATACTATCCTATATGTGTCACATCACAATACCAATTACCGGGACACCTACCATACGATGAATGTTCTAAAAAATACACTGATACACCAAGTCCAGATCAATGGTTTTGCGCACCTCTGAGTTAGAACTATGTAATCTATTTTATTTAATAGTGACACTGGCTTAACTGACAGATTGGTGCTGGTGGTCATCCATGCGTGCCTCAGTTAACATACTCTAACGGAGGAGTGATTGGCAGACAGAGGGAATGTCTTGGTTCAGGGCTAATCTGGGGAACTGAAACAGAGAATGAGTCATGCAACCATTACATAATACAGCTGTCCAAAAATAGCCCCAGGCAAAGAGGACAAGAGGTCACCAACCTTCAATCACAACTGATTAAGATGCCACTACCATGAATGCTATGTGTGGGTGTTTGTTTGTGTGTCCCACACCGACTGTGGAAACTTCCAGTCAGGGAGAGCATTTTAAACCTGGACAGCCTTCCTCCTCACAGTACTGCTGGGTCATGGGCTCTGATAAGAAAATGCAAATTGGCTCGCTCTCCTCCCCTGGTGGGTGTGGAGTACACCTGGAAATACAAATGAACTGGACAGGTTTGCATGTATTGCAACAAAATGGAACAACATTAATTTCTTTAGCCCCTGAGCTGCAGCAATAGAGTGAAAGAGAAAGAAGATAGCGAGAGAGTGGGAGAGAGAGAGAGAGACTCTGGAGGGTCCTTTGACCTTGAGAGAGAGGAGAGAGAGAGAGAGATAGAAAGGAGAGAGGAGAGAGTGAGAGAAAGAAGAAAGAGAGAGGGAAAAGAAAGTGAGTGAGAACATGTTTGCGCCAAGACAATAGCTCAATATCCTCAGTCCAATGTTCCCAGTTGGGTATAATCCATACCAGTCATACTGTATAAACATATCCAGCAGACCACTGATACGCCTGCAATGTGGAGGGAAAATACTCACTGATTATTGGTGCAACCAAGAGATGGATACCATGGTTCAAGATGCAGTAAAAATTCAATTTAATCTAGTGATTAACTTCAGCAGCAAAATCAAGTCTGTTGAGGAGTGCTTATATTATAAAGTTTTATACCAACATGTACTTAATGAATGAGGTATCAAAGCGTAATAGTAAAAGCAAAATCAAGACACAGAGTATAAAACATTTTAATCCGAAGGTATTGAATGTGTCACTGACACAAATTGTTATCTCATCTGGATTGCAAACATAGCCTACAGACATAAAACCATGAATCCAAGCACTATCAGATTTTTGGATCGTTATCATGTATACAACCACTCTACTACGCCAACATGCTAAGTAATCCCCTGCCATCTTAAAGCTAACAACAGCTAGAGTTAATGTTCCTGCCTTCCTTTCCCTCTGCCCCACTCCACTGGTCATCTACCCACACACACATTATAGTTACCGGAGCTTATCCAGCCAGTCCAGCCAGCCAGGACACAAACAGACAGGAGGCAATCAAATCAACTGCAGCAGCTAATGCACAATGAAAGCAGAGTTACTTACTCTAGGCATCAGTGTGTGAGCAGAGCGAGCAGCGAGCAGAGAGCAGAGCGCAGAGGCAGGGTCCAGCATCGGATGAAGAAATAAGCGGAAGATCAGCACTGCTCTATGCAGCAGAACCTAGCCAGGAGACCGTTGATGGAAAGTGCTGGAGACACCTATATTCTCTCCTTCTCACTCTCTCCGTCTCTCACCTGCTCTTAGTTTCTCCCTCCCTCTTTTAAGTTGCTTGCTTCACAGAGTCGTCTTTCGCTATCCCTCACCACCAAATGTCTTCCCACTTTCTCTCTTTCCTTCTGTCACTCTACCTCTCTGTCTGACTCAGTCGTAGTGCTCTAACACCTGCTGTCAGAGCTCTGCCTCTCCTATCAGATGATACTGTGGAAGCTCCCCCTACCTTCCTCTCACACATATACTCCCTATCTCTCTCTTTTCCTCTCCATCCCCCTCTCTCTTTCTCTTTCCTCACGCACTCTCACATGTACACACACACCACATGCACATATTTTCTCTCTTTCCCTCTCTCCCCCCTCTCTCTCTCCTTTCTCTCTCTATTTCTCTAACTATAACAAGGGAGACGGAGAAGCATGTCCATCCAAGCTGTTAGTTATTGGTTCACTTAGCATTCCTCTCACTGTGACTCCTCAATAAAAGGGCAATGTTTATATGAGTGACGAGAGTGCAGTGGGTGCATGGAGTGGTGGAGACTCATGATGTGAAGTGCTAACTCACTCACTCATCCCCGTTGCGCCAGCTGGCGCATAGGGCAGCAACAAAGCCACTCCATTTCTGTCGGTCTCTGGCCATCGTCTCCAGCTTTGCTGATGTTGTTGAAGCTCGGTCTTGATTTATTCTCCGCCACGTTGTCTTGGGCCTCCCACTCTTACGTCTGCCCTCTGGAGTCCAAAGGACAGCTATTCTTGGGATAGAGTCTGTACTCTTTCTCATGACGTGTCCAATCTAGCTCCAGCGGCATCTCTTGAGTATGGCATCCATGGCTTCCTGCTTCATTTGCCTAAGTATGTTTGATATTGTGTTTGGTCGGAAGATGTGCATGATTCTCCAGACACAAGTTGTGTGAAAGATAGATTGTTTTTTCAGGTCTGCTTCTGTTATTTTCCAGCATTCTGAACAATAAAGTAGAGTTGCCAGCACACAGCTCTGGTATATTTTGAGGTTTTATTTGTGCTATATTGTCCGGATTTCCAAAACTTCATAAAAATTACTCTTGCTTTATTGAATCTGGTGCAAATGTCTTTGCTGGTGCCTCCATTATGGCATATTGTACTAACAAGGTAATTAAAACTGCGGGTGAACTCCAGGTCCTGTTCCTTGATTTTGCCTGCTTTTGCTGTGTTGATGTTGATGGATATGACCTTTGTCTTGCTGCAGTTGATAACCAGGCTGACTTGCTGGCCAAAGGACTGGACTCTGTCAGTTTAGTCTTGTAGATGTTGGTGTGTGATAAAAGAGCCAGGTAATCTGCGAAGTCAAGGTCTTCTAGAGTAGAATACAAGGTCCATCGTTCTCCTCTTGCATGATCTTCTGTTCACTGCATGACCCAGTCTTTTGACAGGTTGAAGAGTACAGCTGACAAAACACAACCTTGACGAACTCCAGACTTCACAGCAAAGCTCATGTCGCTCGTTCCCACATTGCATGAAAGGTCGCTGTAGAACAGTTTTCTGATGTTAACAACATGGGTAGGGATCCATAAATTCTTAAGATCTTCCATAAACTTTTCCAGTGGATGCTGTCAAAAGCCTTCTGGAAGTCAATAAAGTTGATGTAGAGTTTCCATTGCCACTCACTACATCGCTAAATGATGTTCCTGAGGGGCAAAGATCTGGTTTGTACAGCTCCTACCTCCCCTAAAACTCGCTTGTTCGTTCCTAAGCACTTTGTCTACAGAGGAAGACATCTGTTGTACGATAATCTTGCAAAAGATCTGGCTGGGAACAGATAACAGTGTGATGCCCCTCCAGTTGTTGCAATCGGATAGTGTGCCCTTCTTAGGTACCCTTGGTCCAATCTGAAGGTATCTTTCCCTTCATCCAGATGTTAGTGAAGATTGGAAAAAGGATGTTTGCAGCCAATACAGGATCGATTTTGAACAGCTCTGCATTGAGGTTATCAGGATCTGGAGATTTCCCATTCTTTAGTGACTCGGTGGAGCAGCTTCAGGTGTGTTAATTGGAGCCACAGGGGGTCCTCTATTGAGAACCTCTATGAAATGTTCTGTCCATCTTGCTTCCTGTTCATTTTCTGTAGTCAGGACATTGGCTGCCACCAATCACCAGGTTATTTGTGATGCAGAATGTTGCCAGTCTCTCACCGTTGTCATTCATCTCTCCACAGCCAAGCTTCCCCAGTGTTCTCTTGTAGTTGGTGTTGTAGGTGCCAACCTTTGCATTAAGGTCTCCGATGATGAGGAGCAGGTCTTGAGCAGGTGTCTTCTCTACTTCAGATTGGAGGGAGTTATAGAAAAGGTATTTTTCTTAAACTTTGTCATAGTTTTTATGGGAGCATAACGTTGGATTATTGTTAGTTTAGTATGTTGTCCAATAACTCTGGCTTGTATCATTCTGATGCTGATTGGTTTCCATTCTATTAGAGTTTTCTATACCCCTTTCTGTAGGATGATGGCGACACCTTGACGATGTTGTCCGTCCTTCCATCCAGAGTGTAGTACTGTTTCTCCAGTGCTGGTTCTCGTGGAACCAGAGCTAGTCCACCTGGCTTCACTCACTCCCAGGATATGTAGCTTGTATCTCCTCATTTTGTTGGTAACCTGTGCAAGCTTTCCAGATGGAAACATTGTTTGAACATTCCATAAGCCAACGTGCAGTTAGTTTTTGGTGTTCAGTGCTTTCATCTTCACATCGCCAGTTTACCATAGGCTTTCACTGATGGCGGTCATACAAGTCAGGGACTCTGGGAGATCTTCGCATCCAGTTGTTGAATTGTCATTTGTTGCGGTAGCCCCATGCCCAACCGTCCACCATTTCTGGTTTAGGGAGATTTTGGAGTTGATTTGTTAGCTTTTTGTCCTCCTGGTGATGGATTACAGTCTCATACCATGTGAGGCCAGACAGGCTTTGGGTCGTGTACAAGCTGCCCTGGCGTGTCAAGCCCAACCAACTCCTGCTGCTGTGTGGTGAAAGCCATAACTGAAAGCCAACAGAATATGTTGGTTTGGTTTTAGCAGTTCATACCAGCAGTGCGAGACCCACCAGCAAAGTGCTAAGAGGGACATTATCTACCAGACAAGATATAGTATCAAATCACTCAGTTCCCATTATCTACCTCATCACTCTGACAGGCTCTTCACTAACTTTATAAAACCACTTCTGCTCAAATGATCCCATCCAACCCATGCTCCATTTGACTCTATGGCTGACAGCTGACAGTCGCTCAAATACCTAAAATCTCAAGCTTTGATAATAGATTCACATATTAAAATAGTTAAATAGGCAACGGACAAAGTCAGGTATCAGCCAATGATACTAATGAGAGTCTGTCTTTCATAGAGGACAATTCCGATCAAACACAGCCAAATGAATCTGTAAATAGCATCATCATTAAACCACTATGTTTACCAGGTCTAGAAACCTCTCTCATCCCCCACTGAGCCAGACTGATGTCTCTTTCCACCTCCCCTATCAGTCCTTACCAGATGGGCTGCAACTTACAGAGGATCGTATCAGAGAAGCTCCCTCTCCTGGTTCCATGCTGCCTGCTCCTGTCCTCTTGCTCTGTGGCATGTTCTCTGGCTGCTGCAGCTCTACACTGGAGTAGGGTCCACCTGGACCTGCCTGGACCACTGAAACTCAGCTAGACAAAGGACCATGGTGGATGTCCATTGTTAGGGAAACCAAAGGTCATTGACGGAAAGAAGACATACGGCTCTTTTCAATCAGATCCACTGTTGTTTTGGGGGTGTCAGATGTGGAACTGCATTGAATCTGTCAATCCACAAGCTGTTCCTGGCATTATAACTAAAGTGGACATTGCCATTGGCTGCATGGAGTCACATTAACAGAAATTCCATGCAGCCTTGTTTACAAGTTCAAACACTGGAATGTGAGAACTAATCTACACCTCGATTAGGATGATAGAAATCTTCATTATTTCATTTAATGATTTTTCAATTTGAGCAGAATTATTCTTATATATAGCCTACACTTTCTCGTTTTTAACTTCTAACACGAGTGGGGTGGATGTGGCTTTGTGGAAATGATCGCAAGAGCAGCTGCTCGGTTGATTTGACGGCTCAAATGCAGTCCTGACACCGGCAAAACATCCGCTATGCGGGTGTCTGCTATCGGCGGTTAATGCTTGATCTGATTGAATCTAGGCCTTAGTCCTGTGGCCCACACCAAGTTCAGAGTGTAGTCTTACAAGTCAGTCCAGAGCTCCCTAAAGCCCATCCAGAACACCCCTCTCAAAACAGTTTTTTTTAAATTTTCTTTTAACAGCCGGTGGTTTCCCCCTGTCTCTCTCCCAGGTGAACTACTTTGGCACTCAAACAGGGAAGATCCTTTTACCTCAGATAACGTTTCCCCTCAGGAGACAATGACCAGACTAATTCACAGGCAGCCTGGATGGGCTGATGAGGCACGTGGCGTGTGAGGCTAGACACACATCTCAATCTGGGCCTCTCAGATTTTGGCATGGCTGCAATAGGATTAGCAGGGGATCATTGTTCCCAAACAGAGAGAATCAAAAGTCAAACCAGCTCATGGGGAGTCAATATCCCAAATCACTCTCATTGTCAGCCCAGGCAGGGATCCACAAAATGTATTTGAGGAATATTTAGAAAACGAATGTTCTTTGGACTGTGCTGCTAATTAAAGGAATGTACAATACCTCATTTGACTGGAGTTTAAACTGGAGATTACGCTCTCCCTCTCTCTCATCTATCAGTTTCTATTTTCATCCCTCTGTTAATTTTCTCCCTTTCCGTTCACTCCCTATCCCTTTGTCACTGTCTTTTCAGTCCCTGCAGTCATCTGTGGAGGCAGCTAGGCTAAACTCTACATTTACACACTGTCATACTGCAGATAATTCACTCTATGCTGAGAGGCTAACAATGACTGTGTAGGAGGAGGCATGGTAACACTTTATTTGGATAGTCCGGATAGTACATCTGTAGAAGCTCTACAGATGGTCATATCAACAAACTATCTGTTGATAAACAACTGCTCACTAAGGTTACGATTATGGTTAGATTTAGAACAAGTATGGGCAACTTTGATGGGGGTGAGGGCCACAAAAAATCTTAACTCATCATGAGAGGCTGCCGTGGCTTGCGGGTCAGCGTACCCACATCCATCCCCACACATGCAGTCATGTCAAATAGTGTCCCTAGCCTTTTGGGGACTGTCATGTCAAATAGTGTCCCCCTGCCAAAAAGTGTCCTTCCCTGCGTCACAATGGGATTTGATGAGTTCTAGCTTCCGTTGCTAGGGCTGTTGCTAGAATTTTCAAAATTCTGACCAGCCTACGTAATGAACTAAAGCGTACGTTGCTATTCTGGTTGCTTGGCTTTATTTTACCTAGCAGTTTTAGTTCTATATCACCTCATAAGTGCTCGCTTAGTTGTCACAAAAATATTACCTCATAATCGCTCTCCAAGGACAGCGTTTTTGACAGTGACTACTTGCTGACTACCTACTGCTTCAGAAGACCGAAAAGACTGGAAAGAGAACACTCTTTCTTTACCATATACCGGTTTTTACATAAGAAAATATTGTTAAATAGGAATAAATAATTTAACCTGTTTTTAGATTGACATTGCTAGCTACTGTACTTATTTACCTCAGTCTGCCTAGTCAGCTAGCTAGCCAGACAGTTGTATTTAGCTAATGTTAGCTAGCTAGCTAACTGTTATTGTAGCTTTCTGTTGTATGTAGCTTGCACTTCAACGGCATACCTTGAGAAGATTTTCTTCTATCTTCCAACTAGACAAAGTACTATGAAGGCACCACTGATCTCGACAAGAGGCGCAACATTCAAAGAGGGCTGAGAAATTCACAATTCAGGGTAACATTAAGCAGTTAACTTACATTAGATAACTGGAAGGATTTAGCTACAGTACCAGTCAAAAGTTTTAACACACCTAAACCTAGGGTTTTTCTTTATTTTTTACTATTTTCTACATTGTAGAATAATAGTGAAGACATCAAAACTATGAAATAACAGATATGGAATCATGTAGTAACCAAAAAAAGTGTTAAACAAAACAAACTATATTTTAGATTTTAGATTCTTCAAAGTAGCCACCCTTTGCCGTGATGACAAATTTGCACACTCTTGGCATTCTTTTCCAACAGTCTTGAAGGAGTTCCCACATATGCTGAGTACTTGTTGGCTGCTTTTCCTTCACTCTGCGGTCCAACTCATCCCAAACCATCATCTCAGTCGGGTTGAGGTTGGGTGATTAGGAAGGCCAGGTCATCTGATGCAGCACTCCATCACTCTCCTTCTTGATTATATAGCCCTTACACAGCCTGGATGTGTGTTGGGTCATTGTCCTGTTGAAAAACAAATTATAGTTCCACTAAGTGCAAACCAGATGGGATGGCATATCGCTACAGAATGCTGTGGTGGCCATGCTTGTTAAGTGTGCCTTGAATTCTAAATGAATCACTGACAGTGTTATCACACCTCCTTCTCCATGCTTCATGGTGGGAACCACACATGCAGAGATTATCCGTTCACCTACTCTGTGCCACACAAAGACACGGCAGTTGGAACCCAAAATCTCTAATTTGGACTCATCAGACCAAAGGATATATTTTTACTGGTCTAATGTCCATTTCTCGTGTTTCTTCGCCCAAGCAAGTCTCTTCTTCTTATTGGTGTCCTTTAGTAGTGGTTTCTTTGCAGCAATTGGACCATGAAGGCCTAATTCACACAATCTCCTCTGAACAGCTGAGGTTGAGATGTGTCTGTTACTTGAACTCTGTGAAGGAGGAGTTATTTGGGCTGTAATTTCTGAGTCTGGTAACTCTAATGAACTTATCGTCTGGGTCTTCCTTTCCTGTGGCGGTCCTCATGAGAGCCAGTTTCATCATAGCGCTTAATGGTTTTCACGACTGCAAATGAAGAAATTTTCAAAGTTTATGTTTAGCAGATGTTATTGCGAAATGCTTGTGTTTCTAGCTCCGACAGTGCAGTAATATCTAACAAGTAATATCTAACAATTTTACATTTACAAAATACACACAAATATAAGTTAAGGAATGAAATTAAGAATATACACTGCTCAAAAAAATAAAGGGAACACTTAAACAACACAATGTAAATCCAAGTCAATCACACTTCTGTGAAATCAAACTGTTCACTTAGGAAGCAACACTGATTGACAATAAATTTCACATGCTGTTGTGCAAATGGAATAGACAACAGGTGGAAATTATAGGCAATTAGCAAGACACCCCCAATAAAGGAGTGGTTCTGCAGGTGGTAACCACAGACCACTTCTCAGTTCCTATGCTTCCTGGCTGATGTTTTGGTCATTTTTGAATGCTGGCGGTGCTTTCACTCTAGTGGTAGCATGAGACGGAGTCTACAACCAACACAAGTGGCTCAGGTAGTGCAGCTCATCCAGGATGGCACATCAATGCGAGCTGTGGCAAGAAGGTTTGCTGTGTCTGTCAGCGTAGTGTCCCGAGCATGGAGGCGCTACCAGGAGACAGGCCAGTACATCAGGAGACGTGGAGGAGGCCGTAGGAGGGCAACAACCCAGCAGCAGGACCGCTACCTACGCCTTTGTGCAAGGAGGAGCAGGAGAAGCACTGCCAGAGCCCTGCAAAATGACCTCCAGCAGGCCACAAATGTGCATGTGTCTGCTCAAACGGTCAGAAACAGACTCCATGAGGGTGGTATGAGGGCCAGATGTCCACAGGTGGGACAGAGTCTGGAGACGCCGTGGAGAACGTTCTGCTGCCTGCAACATCCTCCAGCATGACCGGTTTGGCGGTGGGTCAGTCATGGTGTGGGGTGGCATTTCTTTGTGTGTGCTCACCAGAGGTAGCCTGACTGCCATTAGGTACCGAGATGAGATCCTCAGACCCCTTGTGAGACCATATGCTGGTGCGGTTGGCCCTGGGTTCCTCCTAATGCAAGACAATGCTAGACCTCATGTGGCTGGAGTGTGTCAGCAGTTCCTGCAAGAGGAAGGCATTGATGCTATGGACTGGCCTGCCCGTTCCCCAGACCTGAATCCAATTGAGCACATCTGGGACATCATGTCTCGCTCCATCCACCAACGCCACGTTGCACCACAGACTGTCCAGGAGTTGGCGGATGCTTTAGTCCAGGTCTGGGAGGAGATCCCTCAGGAGACCATCCGCCACCTCATCAGGAGCATGCCCAGGCGTTGTAGGGAGGTCATACAGGCACGTGGAGGCCACACACACTACTGAGCCTCATTTTGACTTGTTAAGGACATTACATCAAAGTTGGATCAGCCTGTAATTGAGTGTGACTCCAAATCCAGACCTCCATGGGTTGATAAATTGGATTTTCATTTATTATTTTTGTGTGATTTTGTTGTCAGCACATTCAACTATGTAAAGAAAAAAGTATTTAATAAGATTATTTCTTTCATTCAGATCTAGGATGTGTTGTTTAAGTGTTCCCTTTATTTTTTTGAGCAGTATATAAATATATGGACGAGCAATTTCAGAGTGGCATAGAATAAGATACAGTAGAATAGTGTAGAAGACAGTATATACAGTTGAAATCGGAAGTTTACATACACCTTAGCCAAAAACATTTAAACTCAGTTTTCACAATTCCTGACATTTAATCCTAGTAACAATTCCTTGTCTTAGGTCAGTTAGCATCACCACTTTATTTTAAGAATGTGAAATGTCAGAATAATAGTATAGAGAATAATTTATTTCAGCTTTTATTTCTTTCATCACATTCCCAGTGGGTCAAAAGTTTACATACACTCAATTAGTATTTGGTAGCATTGCCTTTAAATTGTTTAACTTGGGTCAAATGTTTCGGGTAGCCTTCCACAAGCTTCCCACAATAAGTTGGGTGAATTTTGGCTCATTCCTCCTGACAGTGCTGGTGTAACTGAGTCAGGTTTGTTGGCCTCCGTGCTCGCACACGCTTTTTCAGTTCTGCCCACAAATGTTCTATAGGATTGAGGTCAGGGCTTTGTGATGGCCACTCCAATACCTAGACTTTGTGGATATGGATACTTTTAAACCTGTTTCCTCCTGCATCTTCACAAGGGCTTTGCTGTTGTTCTGGGATTTATTTGCACTTTTCGCAGCAAAGTACATTCATCTCTAGGAGACAGAATGCGTCTCCTTCCTGAGCAGTATGACGGCGCGTGGTCCGGTCCCATGGTGTTTATACTTGCGTACTATTGTTTGTACAGATGAACATGGTACCTTCAGGCGTTTGGAAAAATGCTCCCAAGGATGAACCAGACTTGTGGAGGTCTACCATTTTTTTCTGAGGTCTTGGCTGATTTCTTTTGATTTTCCCATGTCAAGCAAAGAGGCACTGAATTTGAAGGTAGGCCTTGAAATACATCCACAGGTACACCTCCAATTGACTCAAATGATGTCAATTAGCCTATCAGAAGCTTCTAAAACCATAACATCATTTTCTATAATTTTCCAAGCGGTTTAAAGGCACAGTCAACTTAGTGTATGTAAACTTGTGAAATAAGTGAAATAATCTGTTTGTAAACAATTGTTGGAAAAATAACTTGTGTCATGCACAAATTAGATGTCTTAACCGACTTGCCAAAATTATAGTTTGTTAACAAGAAATTTGTGGAGTGGTTGAAAAACGAGTTTTAATGACTCCAACCGAAATGTATGTAAACTTCCGACTTCAGCAGTACATATGAGATGAGTAATGCAAGATATGTAAACATTATTAAAGTGGCCAGTGATTTCAAGTCTATGTATATAGGCAGCTGCCTCTAATGTGCTAGTGATGGCAATTTAACAGTCTGATGGCCTTGAGATAGATTTTTGTTCAGTCTCTCAGCTTTGATGTAGTGGCTAGGGTGGTTGCTGTCCTTGATTATCTTGTTGGCCTTCCTGTGACATCGGGTGATGTAGGTGTCCTGGAGGGCAGGTATTTTGCCCCCTGTGATACGTTGGGCAGACCGCACCACCCTCTGGAGAGCCCTGTGGTTGTGGGTGGTGCAGTTGCCATAGCAGGCAGTGATACTGCCCGACAGGATGGTCTTAATTGTGCATCAGTAAAGGTTTGTGAGGGTTTTAGGTGACAAGCCAAATTTCTGTTACGCATTCTTCACCACACTGTCTGTGTGGGTGGACCATTTCAGTTTGTCAGTGATGTGTACGCCAAGGAACTTGAAGCTTTTCACCTTCTCCACTGACGGCGATGTGGATAACGGGGTGCTCCCTCTGCTGTTTCCTCAAGTCCACAATGATCTCCTTTGTTTTGATGACTTTGGGTGAGAGGTTATTTTCTTGGCACAACACTCCCAGAGCCCTCACCTCCTCCCTGTAGGCTGTCTCTTTACTGTTGGTAATCAAGCCTACTACTGTTGTGTCATTGGCAAACTTGATGATTGACCTTGGCCACGCAGTCATGGGTCTAGGAGGCTGAGCACACACCCCTGAGGGGCCCCTGTGTTGAGGATCAGCGTGGAGGACGTGTTGTTACCTACCCTCACCACCTGGGGGCGGCCCGTCAGGAAGTCCAGGATCCAGTTGCAGAGGGAGGTGTTTAGTCCCAGGATCCTTAGCTTAGTGATGAGCTTTGAGGGTACTATGGTGTTGAACGCTGAGCTGTAGTCAATGAATTGCATTCGCACGTAGGTGTTCCTTTTGTCCAGGTGGGAAAGGGCAACAGCATCATTAAGTGTGCAGATGACACAACAGTGGTTGGTCTGATTACCGACAATCACGAGACAGCCTATAGGGAGGAGGTCAGAGACCTGGCCGGGTGGTGCCAGAATAACAACATATCCCTCAACGTAACATAGACTAAGGAGATGATTGTGGACTACAGGAAAAGGAGGACCGAGCTCGCCCCCATTCTCATCGACGGGGCGGTAGTGGAGCAGGTTGAGAGTTTCAAGTTCCTTGGTGTCCACATCACCAACAAACTAGAATGGTCCAAACACACCAAGACAGTCATAAAGAGGGCACGACAAAGCCTATTCCCCCTCAGGAAAATAAAAAGATTTGGCATGTGTCCTCAGATTCTCAAAAGGTTCTACAGCTGCAACATCGAGAGCATCCTGACTTGTTGCATCACTGCTTAGTACGGCAACTGCTCGGCCTTCGACCGCAAGGCACTACAGAGGATAGTGCGTACGGTCCAGAACATCACTGGGGCTAAGCTGCTTGCTATCCAGGACCTCTACACCAGGCGGTGTCAGAGGAAGGCCCTAATAATTGTAAAAGACCCCACCCACCCCAGTCAGAGACTGTTCTCACTACTACCGCATGGCAAGTAGTACCGGAACGCCAAGTCTAGGACCAAAAGGCTTCTCAACAGCTTTTAACCCCAAGCAATAAGATTCCTTAACAGGTAATCAAATGTCTACCCGGACCATTTGCATTGGGTCATCCCCCCCCCAACCCGTCTTTTATGCTGCTGCTACTCTCTGTTTATCATATATGCATGGTCACTTGAAATATACATTCATGCACATAATACCCCAATTAGCCCGACTAACCGGTGCCCCCGCACATTGGCTACCCGGACTATCTGCATTGTGTCCCGCCACTTGCCACCCACATGTTGCTAGCTCTGCATTTAGTTATATGTCTGTCATATTGAGGTGCTGGTATCTAGCTATAAGTTAACCCTGATCAATCAAATGGATAGGTGTAAGCAATTATGGTAATTCCAACATCCTTTAACTAGGTATATTGGCTAGACAGACACTGACAGAGAGAGAGAGGTTGGAGGAGGAAGAAAGTGAGAAAGGATGAGAGTGAGAGAGAGGTGTGTGAAGAGTGAAAGATAGAGAAAGAGAGTAACAGGGAGAGAAATCAGTGCAAATGTACATAGACTTGAGTTTTTCGAAAACGCTTGTCTTTGAACTTGTTAGGAAATCACATCTACCTACGGGGAAAGGATACCCAGCCACACAAGAGGGTGATTTTCACTGACGAGAAGGAGGCCGTGATGACCGAGAAGCATGCTGGCCATTTGGGAGTGAAGCACATGATTGCCAAAATCAACCCACGCATCTTCTGGTGTGGGATTGTCAAGGATGTGGATAGCTGGGCAAGTGAAATAACCTTTTGTTTATCAATCACATTGCATTATATCTGAAAATATTTGATTTCAATGAATTTCATATCAGAGAGCACACAATGTTTAAATTTGTCACTGTGGTTAAAGGTCAGTACCTGTCTAGCCTGCTAGAAGTTTGAGTGGGTAAAGACTGTGGCGCTGTAGTTGAAGCCCATCAAAAAGTGTCACAATTCATATTTCGCCCTAATACGTTTTTTTGTTGTAATGGTTGCATTATTTGACCACAGCAGAGTTAAATATTATAGAATGTCAAATCAAATCAAATTTTATTGGTCACATACACATGGTTAGCAGGTTATTGCGAGTGTAGCGAAATGCTTGTGCTTCTAGTTCCGACAGTGCAGCAATATCTAACAAGCAATTCCACAACAACTACATAATAAACACAAATCTAAGTGAAGGAATGAAATAAGAATATGTACAAATAAAAATATGAATGGGCCATGACCGACTGGCATAGACTAGATGCAATAGATGGCAAAAAATAAAATACAGTTTATACATTTGGGATGAATAGTGCAAGATATGTAAACATCCTTATTAAAGTGGCATTAATAAAGTGACTAGTGATCCATTTGTTAGAGTGGCCAATGATTTCAAGTCTTTATGTAGGCAGCAATCACTCTGTGTTAGTGATGGCTGTTTAACAGTCTGATGGCCTTGAGATAGAAGCTATTTTTCAGTCTCTCGGTCCCAGCTTTGATGCACCTGTACTGACCTTGCCTTCTGGATGGTAGCGGGGTGAACAGGCAGTGGCTCGGTTGGTTGTTTTCAGCCTCCTGAGATTGAAGAGGCGCTGTTGCTACCCAGAACACGCCCTAGTCCGCGTGATCAAAACAATCTTGAAGCATTCCGATTGGTCAGACCAGCGTTGAATGGTCCTAGTCACGGGTACGTCCTGTTTGAGTTTCTGCCTATGGGGGGGGAAAGCAAAATGGAGTCGTGGTCGGATTTCCCGAACGGAGGGCGGGGGAGGGCCCTGTATGCATCGTGAAAGTTAGAGTAGCAGTGATCCAACGTTTGCCAGCCTGGGTACTAAAATTGATATGCTGATAGAATTTAGGTAGCCTTGTTCTCAAATTTGCTTTGTCAAAATCCCCAACTACAATAAATGCAGCCTTCGGATATAAGGTTTCCAGTTTGCATAGTCTAGTGGTGTCAGCTTGGGGGGGATATACGCCACAGTGACAAAAACCGACGAGAATTCTCTTCGGAGATAATAATGACGGCATTTGATTGTGAGGAATTCTAGGTCCGGTGAACAGAAGGACTTGAGTTCCTGTATGTTGTTACAATTACACCATGAGTCCTTAATCATGAAACATACACCCCCGCCTTTCTTCATCCTTGAGAGATGTTTATTCCTGTCGGCGTGATGCACAAAGAATCCAGGTGGCTGTACAAACTCTGACAGCATGTCCCCAGAGAGCTATGTTTCCATGAAACAAAGTATGTTACAATCCCGAATGTCTCTCTGGAAAGCAACCCTAGCCCTAATTTCGTCTACCTTGTTATCTAGAGACTGGACATTAGCGAGTAAAATACTTGGAAGCGGTGGGTGGTGTGCGCGCCTCCGAAGTCTGACTAGAAGGCCGCTCCGTCTACCTCTCCTGCGGCAACGTTGTTTTGGGTCAGCCTCTGGAAACAGTTTGAATGCCTTGGGTGGTTCGAACAAAGGATCCGCTTCGGGAAAGTCATATTCCTGGCCAGAGTGCTGGTAAGTTGATGTCGCTCTGATATCCAATAGTTCTTCCCGACTGTATGTAATAACACTTAAGATTTTCTGGGCTAACAATGTAAGAAATAATACATAAAAAAACAAAATACTGCATAGTTTTCTAAGGACTACAATTTTTTTTGCTTTTGTGTGTGTGTGTCAGTATCCTTACAAATATGAAAATCAGCATACTGTATGACAGATACGGATAAGAATGAAGAAATCTTCTCTCTAACACTTTAAGTGTTAGGGGTGGACCTCATCGGACCCTTCACGAAATCCAGGAATGGCAACAGCTGGTGTCTGATGGCGACCAATTATTTTACCAAGTGGGTGGAGGCAATACCCATTAAGGTCAGTAAGCTTAACTCTAAAATTCCATTCTGTAACCCATTAAAAAGGGTGCTTGAAACCAAAAATATATTTTCATTTTGTAATACCCATCAAGGACAAGACTGGCGAGGCCACCTTCAAGGTGATGATGGACATCTTCACCACCCACGGTTGAAGCTGAGGTCATCTTGAGTGACCGAGGTCGTGAACTCTGGAACAAGGTATGGATGTTATACAGTTGAAGTCGGAAGTTTACATAAACTTATGTTGGAATCATTAAAACTCGTTTTTCAACAACTCCACAAATTTCTTGTTAACAATTATAGTTTTGGAAAGTCGGTTAGGACATCTACTTTGTGCATAACACAAGTCATTTTTCCAACAATTGTTTACAGACAGATTATTTCACTCATAATTCACTGTATCACAATTCCAGTGGGTCAGAAGTTTACATGCACTAAGTTGACTGTGCCTTTAAAAAGCTTGGGAAATTCCCGAAAATTATGTCATGGCAAAGGACCTTGTGAAGATGCTGGAGGAAACAGGTACAAAAGTATCTATATCCACAGTAAAACAAGTCCTATATCGACATAACCTGAAAGGCCGCTCAGCAAGGAAGAAGCCACTGCTCCAAAACTGCAATAAAAATGCCAGACTATGGTTTGCAACTGCACATGGGGATAAAGATCGTACTTTTTGGAGAAATGTCCTCTGGTCTGATGAAACAAAAAAAGAACTGTTTGGCCATAATGACCATCGTTATGTTTGGAGGAAAAAAGGGGAGCCTTGCAAGTGGAAGAACACCATTCCAACCGTGAAGGACAGGGGTGGCAGCATCATGTTGTGGGGGTGCTTTGCTGCAGGAGGGACTGGTGCACTTCACAAAATAGATGGCATCATGAGGAAAGAAAATTATGTGGATATATTGAAGCAACATCTCAAGACATCAGTCAGGAAGTTAAAGCTTAGTCGCAAATGGGTCTTCCAAATGGACAATGACCCCAAGCATACTTCCAAAGTTGTGGCAAAATGGCCAACAAAGTCAAGGTATTGGAGTGGCCATCACAAAGCCCTGACCTCAATCCTATAGAAAATGTATGGGCAGAACTGAAAAAGCGTGTGCGTGCAAGGAGGACTACAAACCTGACTCAGTTACACCAGCTCTGTCAGGAGGAATGGGCCAAAATTCACCCAACTTATTGTGGGAAGCTTGTGGAAGGCTACCCGAAACGTTTGACCCAAGTTAAACAATTTAAAGGCAATGCTACCAAATACTTCTATCACACTGGGAATGTGGTGAAAGAAATAAAAGCTGAAATAAATCATTCTCTCTGCTATTATTCTGACATTTCACATTCTTAAAATAAAGTGGTGATCCTAACTGACCTAAGACAGGGAATTGCTACTAGGATTAAATGTCAGGAATTGTGAAAAACTGAGTTTAAATGTATTTGGCTAAGGTGTATGTAAAGTTCCGACTTCAACTGTAGGTCATATTCTGTCACCAATGTTTTTTGTGAGTGTTTTTTTTGTCACAATTTGTTTTAGTTTTTCCGTTAATCAGACATATTTGGTTGGTTAGAGTGTTGGGCCAGTTATCAAAATGTTGTTGGATCAAATCCCCGAGCTGACAAGGTAAAAATCTGTCATTTTGCCCCTGAACAAGGCAGTTCCCGGTAGGCCTTCATTGTAAACACAAATTTAACTGACTTGCCTAGTTAAATAAAGGATAAATAAAACAATTAAAAATTGTCAATAGATATCCCTTTCCTACCCCCTCCTCCAGGTTTGGATGAACGGACCAACCAACCCTCAAGACTGCCATGGGCGAGTCCCTTGATGGGTAGCAGGAATGGTGGGAAGACAAACTGAAGGTAATTAATTCTCTTTGCACACAGCAGAAGCGTCCAGGCCTCCACCAAGTACTCGCCCTATCGCCTGCTGTATGGACGGGAGTTGCAGCTGTTGACTGAGGTAAACAATGCAATTGTATATACAATTATTGTAATATTGTCTCGGTTGTCTTTCAGATTTGTGAATTACTTAGTGTTGTTTGTCTATTGCTATTTTTGTATAAAATACTTTCAGATCACTGAAACTCCACCGGAGGTGCTCAAAGTTGTCGAACCAGATCATAACGCCTTCAAGAACAATCTTCAGGCATGGGCTAAGAAGGATGTGGAGGTTTTTGACCAGGTAAAAATGATTGTCCGCTATTAATTTATTTTCTGGCCCTCCAAGAGATATGAAAGATATTTACTTGTAATAATATTAAATATAATTGCATTTATTTCTGTTATCAATCAAGGTGAGACTGAACATCGACAAGGTGCAGGAGAAACAAGAAGTGCTTCGACATCCGGGCAAATGGCGGTTTGGAAGAAGGACGAAAGGAAGGCAAGACCTGGGAAACCTCGCTGCTCTTTCACTCCAAGCTGGGGTCACCATCCATTATGTACCTCTTCAATTTAACTCTTCAAATGACTTTAGGACCATCGACTGTCCAAATCCCCCATGTGGTATCCCATCCATCAGAGCCAGTGAGTTACGATTAGTCTGATTCTCTGAGCTCAGAGCCGGAGGGGGACCAGCTTGAGGTAGGCTATACCTTCAAAAACTGTTGAAAAGTACATATCTCCCAGTTACAACGCTGCACTAATCCATAAAATTTTCTCACAGGTGGTTTGTGTCAGACTGGAGGTGGAAGGCATCGCCATGCCATCAGCAGTACCAACACTGGCCCAGGGGTTTGTCCAGATAGTGAAAGGCTAACCACAGGGTCACGTTAAGTAACCTCCGCTGCCAGGTAGGTACTGTTAAGGTGTATGACTCCAGTGATCATGACACCACCCCAGAGTTTAATCAAACATTTAATTTCAATTCAATAATTCAATAACTGTATTTTTACATACCTGATCTTACGTCTCTGTTCCCTTTAACTCTGCTCCTGTTCTCCAGGACCTAGGGGTTCTGCCCAACACCCAGATGTGGATCCACCTGATGTCCTCCATTACCAACCACCCTCCAACTTTTTATTACATCATCTACAGCTACTGCTGTTGTCATTATCTGCTTAGAAAGTTTATTGGTCTACCATAATGGGCACATAATATGTGAGATACAAAGATGAACTAAAAACCCTAGCATTGCAAACACTCTGAGAACAAGTGACAGGCAAAACCTCCAACCCACACAGCACCCACCCTCCTCTCTATTCCACACACCAGAATTCAGTACTCCAGTCTCTGTTTCCCATGCGAGTGTTCAAAAAATCTGTGAACATAAAATAATGACACACCTGAACCAAAAAAAGATCAATGTTTATGTAGTTAAATCTTAAATATTGCCAGGTTGGTTTTCACAGCTGTTTCATGTGGTGTTCATTGTTGCAAATTGTAAGGTATCCCTTGATGGTATTTGTTAGTTCAACATTATTCATTGTTGTATCCTAACACCTACAATAGATACATATAGTACATTCAGAAAGTATTCAGACCCCTTGACTTTTTCCACATTTTGTTACATTACAGCCTTATTCTAAAATGGATTAAAAAAAAATTTAATCCCTAATCAATCTACACACAATACACCATAATGAAAAAGCAAAAAGAGGTTTTTAGAAATTTTAGCAAATTTATTAAAAACACAAAATATCACATTTACATAAGTATTCAGACCCTTTACTCAATACTTTGTTGAAACAACTTTGGCAGTGATTACAGCCTTGAGTCTTATTGGTTATGATGCAACAAGCTTGGCACAACTGTAATTGGGGAATTTCTACCATTCTTCTCTGCAGATCCTCTCAAGCTCTGTGAGGTTGGATGGGGAGCATCACTGTACAGCTATTTTCAGGTCTCTCCAGAGATGTTCGATTGGGTTCAAGTTTGGGCTCTGGATGGGCCACTCAAGGACATTCAGAGACTTGTCTCGAAGCCACTCCTGCGTTGTGTTGGCTCCGTGCTTAGGGTCGTTGTCCTGTTAGGTCCTGAGCACTCTGGAGCAGGTTTTCATCTAGGATCTCTCTGTACTGACCACTCTCCCAGTCCCTGCCACTGAAAAACATCCCAAAAGCATGATGCTGCAACCACCATGCGTCACCGTAGGGATGGTGCCAGGTTTCCTCCAGATGTGACGCTGGCATTCAGGCCAAAGAGTTCAATCTTGGTTTCATCAGACCAGAGAATTTTGTTTCTCATGGTCTGAGAGTCCTTTAGGTGCCTTTTGGCAAACTCCAAGCGGGCTGTCATGTGACTTTTACTGAGAAATGGCTTCTGTCTGGCCACTCTACTATAAATGCACGATTGGTGAAGTGCTGCAGAGATGGTTGTCCTTCTGGAAGGTTCTCCCATCTCCACAGAGGAAATCTGGAGCGCTGTCAGAGTGACCATCGGGTTCTTGGTCACCTCCTTGAGCAAGGCCCTTCTCCCTCAATTGTTTAGTTCAGCCAGGCAGCCAGCTCTAGGAAGAGTCTTGGTGGTTCCAAACTTCTTCCATTTAAGAATGATGGAGGCCACTGTGTTCTTAGGGACCTTCAATGCCGCAGACATTTTTTGGTACCCTTCCCCAGATCTGTGCCGACACAATCGCGTCTCGGAGCTCTACGGACAATTCCTTCGACCTCAAATGTTATTAGCCACATGCACCGAATACAACAGTGAAATGCTTACTTACGAGCCCCTAACCAACAATGCAGTTTAAAAAAACATGGATAAAAATAAGAAATAGAAGTAACAAGTAATTAAAGAGCATTAGTAAAATAACAATAGCGAGACTATATTCAGGGGGGTACTGGTACAGAGTCAATGTGCGTCACCGACTAGTTGAGGTAATATGTACATGTAGGTAGAGTTATTAAAGTGACTATGCATAGATGATAACAACAGAGAGCAGCAGCGGTGAAAAGGGGGGGGGGGGGGGGGGGGGGGGCGTCAATGCAAATAGTCTGGGTAGCCATTTGATTAAATGTTCAGGAGTCTTATGGCTTGGGGGTAGAAGCTGTTTAGAAGCCTCTTGGACCTAGACTTAGCGCTCTGGTACCTCTTGCCATGCGGTAGCAGAGAGAACAGTCTATGAATAGGGTGGCTGGAGTCTTTCACAATTTTTTGGGCCTTCCTCTGACACTGCCTAGTATAGAGATCCTGGATGTCAGGAAGCTTGGCCCCAGTGATTTACTGGGCCATTCGCACTACCCTCTATGGGTGCCTTGCGGTTGGAGGCCGAGCAGTTGCCATACCAGGCAGTAATGCAACCAGTCAGGATGCTCTCGATGGTGCAGCTTTAGAACCTTTTGAGGATCTGAGGACCCATGCAAAATCTTTTCAGTCTCCTGAGGGGGAATAGCTTTTGTTGTGCCCTCTTCACGACTGTATTGGTGTGCTTGAACCATGTTAGTTTATTGCTGATGTGGACACCAAGAAACTTGAAGCTCTCAACCTGCTCCACTACAGACCCATCGATGAGAATGGGGGCGTGCTCGGTCCTCCTTTTTCCTGTTGTCCACAATCATCTCCTTTGTCTTGATCACATTGAGGGAGAGGTTGTTGTTCCTGGCACCAAACGGCCAGGTCTCTGACCTCCTCCCTATAGGCTGTCTCGTCATTGTCGGTGATCAGGTCTACCACTGTTGTGTCATCGGCAAACTTAATGATGCTGGAGTCGTGCCTGGCCGTGCAGTCATGGGTGAACAGGGAGTACAGGAGGGGACTGAGCACGCACCCCTGAGGGGCCCCGTGTTGAGGATCAGCGTGGCAGACGTGTTGTTACTTACCTTTACCACCTGGGGGTGGCCCGTCAGGAAGTCCAAGATCCAGTTGCAGAGGGAGGTGTTTAGTCCCAGGGTCCTTAGCTTATTGATGAGCTTTGAGGGCACTATGGTGTTGAACGCTGAGCTGTAGTCAATGAACTGCATTCTCACATAGGTGTTCCTTTTGTCCAAGTGGGAAAGGGCAGTGTGGAGTGTAATAGAGATTGCGTCATTAGTGGATCTGTTGGGGCGAATGCAAATTGGAGTGGGTCAAGGTTTTCTGAGATAATGGTGTTGATGTGAGCCATGACCAGCCTTTCAAAGCACTTCATGGCTACAGACGTGAGTGCTACGGGTCGGTAGTCATTAGGCAGGTTACCTTAGTGGTCTTGGGCACAGGGTCTATGGTGGTTTGCTTAAAACATGTTGGTATTACAGACTCGGACAGGGAGAGGTTGAAAATGTCAGTGAAGACACTTGCCAGTTGGTCAGCGCATGCTCGCAGTACACGTCCTGGTAATCCGTCTGGCCCTGCGGCCTTGTGAATGTTGACCTGTTTAAAAGTCTTCCTCACATCGGCTGCGGAGAGCGTCATCACACAGTCTTTCGGAACAGCTGGTGCTCTCATGCATATTTCAGTGTTACTTGCCTCGAAGCGAGCATAGAAGTTATTTAATTTGTCTGGTAGACTCATGTCACTGGGAAGCTCATGGCTGTGCTTCCCTTTGTACTCTGTACTGGTTTGCAAGCCCTGCCACATCCGATGAGCACCAGAGCCGGTGTAGTACGATTCGATCTTAGTCCTGTATGGAAGCTTTGCCTGTTTGATGGTTCGTCGGAGGGCATAGGGTGATTTCTTATAAGCTTCCGGGTTAGAGTCCCGCTCCTTGAAAGCAGCAGCTCTAGCCTTTAGCTCAGTGCGGATGTTGCCTGTAATCCATGGCTTCTGGTTGGGGTATGTACATGCGGTCACTGTGGGGATGATTTACTGATGAAGTGGTACTCCTCAATGCCATCGGAGGAATTCCGGAACAAATTCCAGTCTATGATAGCAAAACAGTTCTGTAGCTTAGCATCTGCTTCATCTGACCACTTTTTTATTGATCGAGTCACTGGTGCTTCCTGCTGTAATTTTAGCTTGTAAGCAGGAATCAGGAGGATAGAATTATGGTCAGATTTGCCAAATGGAGGGTGAGAGAGAGCTTTGTATGCGTCTCTGTGTGTGGAGTAAAGGTGGTCCAGAGTTTGTTTTCCCTCTGGTTGCACATTTAACTTGCTGATAGAAATTTGGTAAAACAGATTCAAGTTTCCCTGCATTGAAGTCCCCGGCTACTAGGAGCGCCGCCTCTGGGTGAGCGTTTTCTTATGGCAGAATACAATGCGGTCTTAGTGCCAGCCTCAGTCTGTGGTGGTATGTAAACAGCTACGAAAAATACAGATGAAAACTCTCTAGGTAGATAGTGTGGTCTACAGCTTATCATGAGATACTCTACCTCAGATGAGCAATATCTCGAGACGTCCTTAGATATCATGCACCAGCTGTTATTTACAAAATACATAGTCCGCCACCCCTCGTCTTACCAGACGCCGCTGTTCTATCCTGCCGGTACAGCGTATAACCAGCCAGCAGTATGTTGATAGTGTCGTTGTTCAGCCACGACTCCGTGAAGCATAAGATATTACAGGTTTGAATGTCTTCCGTGTAGGTCATCTATTTTATTTTCCAAAGATTGCACATTTGCTAGCAGAATGGAAGGAAGTGGGAGTTTATTCAATTGCCTACGAATTCTCCGAAGGCAGCTCTCTCCTTTGGCCCCTTTTTCTCCACCTTCTCTTCACGTAAATCACGGGGATCTGGGCCTGTTCCTGGGAGAGCAGTATATCATTCACGTCGGGCTCATCAGACTTGTTAAAGGAAAAAAAGGATTCTGCCAGTCCGTGGTGAGTAATCGCAGTCCTGATGTCCAGAAGTTATTTTCAGTCATAAGAGACGGTAGCGGCAACATTATTGAGAAAATAAGTAAAAAAGAAGTTACAAAAAATGCAATGAAATGAAAAAAAAAACACAATTGGTTGGGGACACGTAAAACGTGAGCCTTCTTCTCCAGCGCCATCTTATATATACAGGTATATGCCTTTCCAAATCATGTCCACTCAATTTAGTTCAAGTTGTAGAAACATCTCAAGGATGATCAATGGAAACAGGATGCACCTGAGCTCAATTTCGAGTCTCATAGAAATGGGTCTGAATACTTATGTAAATAAGGTATTTCTGTTTGAAATTTTTTATACATTTGCAAACATTTCTAAAAACCTGTTTTCACTTTGTCATTTTGGGGTATTGTGTGCAGATTGATGAGGGGAAACATTTTTTTAAAGCAATTTTAGAATAAGGCTATAACGTAACAAAATGTGGAAAAAGTCAAGGGGTCTTTCCGAATGCACATATTCAACCACAACGGTGTACTAATGAGATATGAGAGATTGAAAAATTGCATCATAATAGAGGAGTACTGAAATAATACTATTTCAGTGTAGATAAGGGAAGGGCAGCTTAAAATAAAAACATGCTAGCCAGACAAGCCAGTGTATGAATGAAATGTATTTGCATATGGATGGAGTGGAAACTCACTGACTTTGTGATCTGTAAGGTAAGTAACAATGTGTCAAGCAGAGTACACGTTTTCTTTGCTATTTCCGAAATGTAGCAATGTTTAAGACATGAATTTCATGTTGTTAAAATAATAACAAGGTACCCAAAAGTAGCTTGACGTAATGTTTTCATGATATTAGCTAAACAAAAAACTTCACGGAAATCAGCTTTGTTTGCATACTTTTTGGCAGGGGGAGACTATTTGGCATGACAGGGCCCTAAATGAAATTTTGTTGCCACCTCACCTTGCAAGCAAAATAATTTGACAGCGGAGAGAAAACAATTGAAGTTTTAGAGTACATTTTCCTGCAATTCTACACATTTTTCCAAGGGACGGAGAAAAGATTTAGCAATTTTATAACTCTTTGAAAAAAGATTGTGGGGGATTGATCCTACAAAAGGGTGAGAATAAGGTTTAGGGTAGGGGTTAAGGTAGGTGAAATTTACGGTTAGGATAAGGGGCTTGGGTTAGTTGATAGTTGAAATGTTACTGATAGTCTGTAGAGCAGCTACAGATGAACTCGTACCACTGCACATCGACTTTGTACTGGTACCCCATGTATATTGCCAAGTTGTTGTTACTCATTGTGTATTTATTATTACATGTTTTACTTTTTTACTATTTCTCTATTTTCTTTCTCTCTGCATTGTTGGGAAGGGCCCATAAGTAAGTATTTCACTGTTAGTCTACAAATGTTGTTTACAAATCATGTGACAAATACAATTTTATTTGATTTATTCAAATAAAATGTTACCAGAGGCACAGACACTATATTGAGTGTGTTGCAGAGAGAGGTGAGGAGAGGGGCAATGGCCTCCTCACTGAGTGTGACTGAAGGAGTAACTTCATCAGAATAAGTAACTCCTGTCTGGCCTGTCCTGGGGCTGTGGGATTCTGACTCATCGTTCCCTCTGAGTCTGCTGGGACTAGGATTACATATGGCTGGCCGCACAGCAAATGAGAACCCTGTCAACCCTGCCTCCCTCCTCTGCTTCTCATAATTACATTGTGTTTGGAACTCTACCTCCATTGATTTTGGCAGCCCTGTGCTGGAAACACAGTGTGGAGTGAGACCAGAATGCTGCCCCTTTCCCCAGTTCCCTGCAGCTCAACGTGATTACACACAGGCAGGCAGCAGCATCCTGGTTCATTTCACAGTGTCAGCTCCAGTCACCAAGACCTCTGGGAATGAAGCGAGGCTGCTCTGCTCCGTAATGAGCCCCAGCCCAACCCAGGTGATCCTTTGTCCGTGTGCTTCAGTGTACTGTTCTGCTCTGCTCTCCACTGATCTTAGTCCAGGGGGAGCTAAGCTCAGACGTATTCCTCTGTGGCTTTTCCTCTGCTGACAAGGTGACTAATTGGGTGATTACCGTCATTAAGTGGACAGCCAGGGGTCTCAACAGGTGCTCCAGTGGACCTCAGTGGCTGACTGAAGTGCAGTAAACTCCAACAGCAGCAGCAAACAGCAAGGCCAGCCATACGCCAGTCTACCATGAATATACCACCAGATGAAAGCAGCAGAGTTAAATATAAAAACTGGCTTCAAAAGAACTGTTGGAGATGGATATGAATCATTCAGGTATTGTTATGCTGATGCACACAATGCCCAAAGCACTGGGATTTGTATAAGAACAATATAAGAACTGTGAATAGTTTAATTTCATTGTTACACTTATAAGTGGGTGGACAACATTCTTCAAACTGCGTCAAACCAGGCCAGATCCTTCTGACTGACGCATTAATTAGTCTGTGAATGACCAAGGCATGACAACGCACTAATAACAAGTTAAAATTGACATTCCCTTTGTATCTTCATTGAGGTAGCCTACACACTTCAATTCATCTAGCGGCAGCTCCTTTAGCCAATCCCCTGAGCTCATACTAAACAGATTATAACAACCCTTGATTAGATGAGAATGACTATAGGGAAGGCTCACAACTGCATGGGACATTACTCCCTCAATGAGTCTCATCTAATCGATTAATTGCATGAATATATGGACCCTTAGTGGAAGGACTCTGACTGATTAACTAGATCACAGCTAAGTGAATGCACTCTCACATGCTAATGCAGAAAGATGCCGCAAATCAACACAATTCATAACAAGCCTCTACGGATGGGAGGAAGGTAGTGAAGAGGACAGAACACACTGATGCGCGAAATGAGTTTCCTCTTCAATCCACTCAACTAGACACGCGAAGGAAGCATTTCTTAGTCATACACTACATGGCCAAAAGTATGTAGACACCTGCTAGTCGAACATCTCATTCCAAAATCATGGGCATTAATATGGAGTTGGTCACCCCTTTGCTGCTATAACAGCCTACTCTCTTCTGGGAAGGCTTTCCACTAGATGTTGGAACATCTCTACGGGCACAAGGGCACTAGTGAGGTCGGGCACTGATGTTGGGCGATTAGGCCTGGCTCACTGGAACTAAGGGGACTAGCCCGAACCATGAAATACAGCCCCAGACCATTATTCCTCCTCCACCAAACTTTACAGTTGGCACTATGCATTTGGGCAGGTAGTGTTCTCCTGGCATCCGCTAAACCCAGATTCATCAGTCAGACAGATGGTGAAGCGTGATTCATCACTCCAGAGAACGCGTTTCCACTGTTCCAGAGTCCAATGGCGGTGAGCTTTATACCACTCCATCCGACGCTTGGCATTCAGCGGTCCCGTTCTGTGAGCTTGTGTGGCCTACCACTTCGTGGCTGAGCCGTTGTTGCGCCTAGAAGTTCCACTTCACAATAACAGCACTTACAGTTGACGGGGGAAGCTCTAGCAGGACGAACTGACTCGTTGGAAGGTGGCATCCTATGATGGTGCCACATTGAAAATCACTGACCTCTTCAGTACGGGCCATTCTACTGCCAATGTTTGTCTATGGAGATTCCGTGGCTGTGTGCTGGATTTTATACACCTGTCAGCAACGGGTGTAGCTGAAATAGCCAAATCCACAAATATGAAGGGGTTTCCACATACTTTTGGCCATGTGGTGTATGTGGTATCACTGAGAAACATTTCCCTGCATGATTGGATGGTATTCACAGTCCCATGCATTATCATGTCATCAGATATGAGGGGGAAACTGGAGAGGTAAATGTGATGGATTGGCATTGAGTCATTAAAAGGAATGGGGAGGGAAATCGCTTTAGACAGCTCCCTTCCTTTGTCACCCTTCAACACATCATCTTCCTAAAGGTATGATGATGTAAGTAGATGATGATTTCAATTCTAATTTCTCTTATTGCAATGATAAGGTAAGTGTTACGGTGGAGACAAATTTTGAGGACAGGGGAGTTTTTCCCTATAGTATTAAAATGAGCCTATACAACTATAGCAGGGCAGATGGGAGATGGTCATATTGTTGGTCATATAATATTTCATACTTGAGTGGTAATGTGGGGGTGGGACATTATTTAACAGGGTATGATTGGTGCAAATTACAAATCTGGAAATGGGCGGATATGTGTGTGCCTCCAGCTGCCTGCTCTCTACTATGCATTAAACAGAAAAGGCACTTCGGCTAGAAGTGAAGTGTAAAGACATCTACACACTCTTAGTAAAACAGGTGCTATCTAGAACCAAAAAGAGTTCTCCCTCGAACCAAAAAGGGTTCTCCTATGGGGCGAGCCAAAGGAGCCTTTTGGAACCCTTTTTTCTAAGCGTGTACAATCTCCACCAGTCACCTCATGGTAATAGAGGTCATACAGTAGAATGGGTTCTATCTAACTTGTGTAGACAACACCTGTCTGGATCACCACTTAGACAAATTGATTGCTCACTGAATGCTCAGCTTTCTCTGCTGTCCTCATGAGGCCAAGAGTACATGTTCAGTGACTTACAGTACCCAAAATAACCAGACCCCATTCCAATGCATAATCAGAATCAGTCAAGTAATCAGGATCCTAAGCACCCCCATTAGCAATTGAATGAGCAAATTCCGTCCTCCTCTTCTTTCTGTGCCATTAGAAATGCCAAGGGGACTACAGAGAGCAGTTTAACAGGTGAGACATTTACATTTCCGTCATTTAGCAGACGCTCTTATCCAGAGCGACTTACAGTAGTGAATGCATACATTTTCATACATTTCATTTAATTTCATGCATTTTTTCTGTACACACTGTGACACAGTTCAGCTTTTCCCCTCACGACCTGCTGCTACTACCTGCATGTGTTAGAGTGGAGAGGAGGAACATCCTGTTAATGAAGTCCTCCTCATCACTCACCACTGACAAGCACTTCATGACACAGTGCTCTGGGGCCTGAACGGGAACAAGGCTGTGGCAGCAGTCAGAGGTGATACCCATAGGGCTCACTGACTCGCAAATACACACAAGCATGCATGCATACTCACACACACACCACCTCATTAACATTCTCTAACTCCAACACAAACAAATTATTACACACACACACACACACACACACACACAGGACAAAGTTCTTGCCATTGCTTATAGCTGGTTTATGTCCTTGGGGAAGTGTTATTTCCAAAAGCACAGTTAAGACTAACTCTAAAAATGTCATGACATTCAGAAGATATATATATATATTTTCAGCGTGGCAGTGAAAAAGATTTAGAGGGTAAGCGGTTCCATAATCAACAGTAATAAAGTTTACAACTGTTTCACTACAGAACATTATGTTGTTAGAATTTCAACATCTTGAAAGGATTTGTAAGATACAGTATGTTGGCTTATCCCAAAACAGTTATTGAGGGGTAGAGGGTCTGAGATGGAGATGATTGATAATGAACCACAAGAGGGCACTTGCCACACATACACTGAGGAATGAACCGAGGGACGAACCGAGGCGGATGGGGTTTACTTTGTACCCACGGCACAAACTGGTTCAATCAACATTGTTTCCATGTCAATTCAACAACAAAAAATGTATGTGATGTTGAATCGATGTGGAAAACTGACTGGATATGCAAAAAGTCATCAACGTGTACTGTGTGGCTCAGTCGGTTGAGCATCGTGCTTGCAGCGCCAGGGCTCGAGGGTTTGATTTCCGCCGGGGACCCATATGTAAAAGGTATGCACACGACTGTAAGTCGCTTTGGATAAAAGCATCTGCTAAATGGCATATATCATATCAACGTAAAGGAACTTTATACCCCACAACTTTAAACCTAAATACAATGATTTTGTGTTGAATTCACATTAGTTGACTCAATGAACTCAATTAAATGTAAGTTAACAGGGTCATTCCACCAATTAGGTGCCTTTTGAGCTGTGTAACTTGGTGAAACAACTATAGTGTCTATGTAACCGATGTGAAATGGCTAGCTAGTTAGCGGGGTGCACGCTAATAGCGTTTCAATCGGTGACGTCACTCGCTCCGAGACCTTGAAGTAATTGTTCCCCTTACTCTGCAAGGGCTGCGGCTTTTGTGGAGCGATGGGTAACGATGCTTCCAGGGTGGCTGTTGTCGATGTGTGCAGAGGGTCCCTGGTTCAAGCCCAGGTAGGGGCGAGGAGAGGGACGGAAGCTATACTGTTACATTGATGCTGTTGACCCGGATCACTGGTTACTGCGGAAAAGGAGGAGTTCAAAAGGGGGGTGAGTGTAACCGATGTGAAGTGGCTAGCTAGTTAGCGGGGTGCGCGCTAATAGCGTTTCAATTGGTGACGTCACTCGCTCTGAGACCTTGAAGTAGTTGTTCCCCTTGCTCTGCAAGGGCCACGGCTTTTGTAGAGCGATGGGTAACGATGCTACGAGGGTGGCTGTTGTCGATGTGTGCAGAGGGTTCCTGGTTCGAGCCCAGGTAGGGGCGAGGAGAGGGATGGAAGCAACACTGTCACATCTATTAAGTGCCAAATAAAGTACCAGGGTTGACGACTTCATCTTAAATCAGCCATAAATCCACGTGACAGAGGGAATAGAAGCTTGTTATGTGCAATAGTGAAGAGCATTTGAATGCAAGCTTCACACACATATTTCAATTGTTAAACATTTCTAGCCTGTCTATCTATGGGTAACAGGTTTGACGTGTTATGCTTGACCCACTCAGTTTTCTACCACAAAACACCAGAAAATGGCCATAAAGTGTAGAACAAGCTCACCTGCTTTTACGCTATGATTTGACTATTATATGTTCAATGTCTCGTTTGAAAAAAATATTTAAAAGAGAATAGTTTCACCATATTAAAGGGATACTTCAGGATATTTTACTTGCCAAGTGTCAGATGAACTTGTGGATACCATTTTTATGCCTCTGTGTCCAGTATGAAGGAAGTTGGAGGTCGTTTTGTGAGCCAATGCTAGCAGATACCCATAGTCTTCCAGTCATTACGCTAAGCAGATACCCATAGACTTCCAGTCATTGCGCTAATGCTAGTTAGCAACTTCCTTCAAACTGCACGCAGAACATAAAAGTTCAAGTTCAACTGACTCTGGGGATGTAACGGGCGTCATATAAAGGGGACCAAGGCGCAGCGTGTTGAGCGCTCATCTTTACTTTTAATTAACACTTAAACAAAGAAAACAAAATGACAGCCAACAGTTCTGTCAGGTATACGAACAAAACAGAAAACAACTACCCACACAAACCAAGGGAAAAAGGCTGCCTAAGTATGGCTTCCAATCAGAGACAATGATAGACAGCTGCCTCTGGAAACCATACCCGCCCAAAACATAGAAAACAAACACATAGAATGCCCACCCACCTATCACACCCTGACCTAACTAAACAGAGAAAACACAGCTCTCCTAGGTCAGAGCGTGACAGGGGAAGTAGATAATGGTCTAAATTGCCAAAATCCCGAAGTATCCCTTTAAAACGAGAGATCAGTTCACATAACCGCGTTGACCTTAAAATGAGAGACAGTGTATTTTTTACTTTTAAACTAATCACTAATAACATGAAATAAATAATAATCTTCAGAAATGACATTGTCAAAGCAAGAAAATAACTATGGCTTTACAGTGATGGTGAAAACTTTGAGAAATTTCTGAGGGTTAAAATCTTCCTAGAAGTCACAGAGGATGCACAGGAGGACATTGAGAGCTTGGGACTATAAGGTTCTACCTGCAAAAAGATGATTCTGAGATAATTTGCTTTAAAGTTCTGAACCCTAATTGGTTTGAAAGGTGGCAGCAATTTTTTTATCTAGTATTCTTTTGAACTTAACAACATTATTTATTCAATAAAAACAAGGTATAATCTTTGGAAATTATTTCATAAATAGGACTAGTGGAGTTATGTCACACATGCAGCTAACACAGACATAATGTCTGCTCTACCCAAAATTACAACCAACTAATTGAAGCATTACCAGAAAAATGGAAGAGGCAAGTGGAAGGGGGGAAATGTAAGGAACTTGTCTGTCGGCCCTGTATTAAAGACCAAAAATGGTTAAAGAAAATTGTGATAAATAAATAAATATACCAGTTTCATTTAAGGATAAAAAAACTGACAGCTGGGCCATATAAATTGCAAAATAGTTGGCAAGAGATTTTCAATGTACCGATTCCATGGCACATGATTTGTGAATTGAAACGCAAAACGAAACCGGATTCAAAACTTCAAATTTTCAATTAAAATTATTATACAAAATTATTGCAACCAATAGATTGTTATATACATGGGGGATACAATCTTCCCAGCTCTGCAGATTTTTCTACGAGGAGGAGGCAGAGTCATTGGATCATTTATTTTGGTACTGTGCATACGTAGCTTGTTTTTGGAGGGGTGGTAGGGTTTGCGGGGAATAATAAAAATATATTTTTAAAAAAGTGTATATGTGTATGTTTGTACATATGTATGTGTGTATACATACATACATACAGTCGTGGCCAAAAGCTATGAGAATGACACAAATATACATTTTCAGAAAGTCTGCTGCCTCAGTTTGTATGATGGCAATTTGCATATACTCCAGAATGTTATGAAGAGTGATCAGATGAATTGCAATTAATTGCAAAGTCCCTCTTTGCCATGCAAATGAACTGAATCCCCCAAAAACATTTCCACTGCATTTCAGCCCTGCCACAAAAGGACCAGCTGACATCATGTCAGTGACTCTCTCGTTAACACAGGTGTGAGTGTTGACGAGGACAAGGCTGGAGATCACTCTGTCATGCTGATTGAGTTCGAATAACAGACTGGAAGCTTCAAAAGGAGGGTGGTGCTTGGAATCATTGTTCTTCCTTTGTCAACCATGGTTACCTGCAAGGAAACACGTGCCGTCATCATTGCTTTGCACAAAAAGGGCTTCACAGGCAAGGATATTGCTGCCAGTAAGATTGCACCTAAATCAACCATTTATCGGATCATCAAGAACTTCAAGGAGAGCGGTTCAATTGTTGTGAAGAAGGCTTCAGGGCACCCAAGGAAGTCCAGCAAGTGCAAGGACCATCTCCTAAAGTTGATTCAGCTGTGGGATCGCAGCAGGCAGGTGTGAGTGTATCTGCACGAAAAGTGAGGCGAAGACTTTTGGAGGATGGCCTGGTGTCAAGAAGGGCAGCAGAGAAGCCACTTCTCTCCAGGAAAAACATCAGGCACAGACTGATAATCTGCAAAAGGTACAGGGACTGCTGAGGACTGGGGTAAAGTCATTTTCTCTGATGAATCCCCTTTCCGATTGTTTGGGGCATCCGGAAAAAAGCTTGTCCGGAGAAGACAAGGTGAGCGCTAGAATCAGTCCTGTGTCATGCCAACAGTAAAGCATCCTGAGACCATTCATGTGTGGGGTTGCTTCTCAGCCAAGGGAGTGGGCTCACTCAGAATTTTGCCTAAGAACACAGCCATGAATAAAGAATGGCACCAACACATCCTCCGAGAGCAACTTCTCCCAACCATCCAGGAACAGTTTGGTGATGAACAATGCCTTTTCCAGCAGGATGGAGCACCTTGCCATAAGGCAAAAGTGATAACTAAGTGGCGCTGGGAACAAAACATCGATATTTTGGGTCCATGGCCAGGAAATTATGCAAGAATGGGCTGCCATCAGTCAGGATGTGGCCCAGAAGTTAATTGACAGCATGCCAGGGCAGATTGCAGATTTATTGAAAAAGAAGGGTCAACACTGCAAATACTGACTCTTTGCATCAACTTCATGTAATTGTCAATAAAAGCCTTTGACACTTATGAAATGCTTGTAATTATACTTCAGTGTTTCATAGTAACATCTGACAAAAATATCTAAAGGCAGCAGACTTTGTGAAAATTAATATTTGTGTTATTCTCGAAACTTTTGGCCACGACTGTACAGTTGAAGTCGGAAGTTTACATATACTTAGGTTGGAGTCATTAAAACTCATTTTTCAACCACTCCACAAATTTCTTGTTAACAAACTATAGTTTTGGCAAGTCAGTTAGGACATCCACTTTGTGCATGACACAAGTAATTTTATCAAAAATTGTTTACAGACAGATTATTTCACTTATAATTCACTGTATCACAATTCCAGTGGGCCAGACGTTTACATACACTAAGTTGACTGTGCCTTTAAACAGCTTGGAAAATTCCAGAAAATGATGTCATGGCTTTAGAAGCTTATGAAAGGCTAATTGACATCATTTGAGTCAATTGGAGGTGTACCTGTGGATGTATTGCAATGCCTACCTTCAAACTCAGTGCCTCTTTGCTTGACATGATGGGAAAATCAAAAGAAATCAGCCAGGACCTCAGGAAAAGAATTGTAGACATCCACAAGTTTGGTTCATCCTTGGGAGCAATTTCCAAATGCCTGAAGGTAACACGTTTATCTGTATAAACAATAGTACGCAAATATAAACACCATGGGACCACGCAGCAGTCATACTGTTCAGAAAGGAGATATGTTCTGTCTCCTAGAGATGAACATACTTTGGTATGAAAAGTGCAAATCAATCCCAGAACAACAGCAAAGGACCTTGTGAAGATGCTAGAGGAAACAGGTACAAAAGTATCTATATCCACAGTAAAACGAGTCCTATATCAACATAACGTGAAATGCCGCTCAGCAAGGAAGAAGCCACTGCTCCAAAACCGCCATAAAAAAGAGACTACGGTTTGCAACTGCACATGGGGACAAAGATTGTACTTTTTGGAGAATTGTCCTCTGATCTGATGAAACAAAAATAGAACTGTTTGGCCATAATGACCATCGTTATGTTTGTAGGAAAAAGGGGGAGGCTTGCAAGCCGAAGAACACCATTCCAACCGTGAAGCATAGGAGTGGCAGCATCATGTTGTGTGGGTGCTTTGCTGCAGGGGGGACTGGTGCACTTCACAAATTAGATGGCATCATGAGGAAAGACAATTATGTGGATATATTGAAGCAACATCTCAAGACATCAGTCAAGAAGTTAAAGTTTGGTCGCAAATGGGTCTTCCAAATGGACAATGACCCCAAGCATACTTCCAAAGTTGTGGCAAAATGGCTTAAGGACAACAAAGTCAAGGTATTGGAGTGGCCATCACAAAGCCCTGACCTCAATCCCATAGAAGATTTATGGGCATAACTGAAAAAGGGTGTGCGAGTAAGGAGGCCTACAAACCTGACTCAGTTACACCAGCTCTGTCAGGAGGATTGGGCCAAAATTCACCAAACTTATTGTGGGAAGCTTGTAGAAGGCTACCCGAAACGTTTGACCCAAGTTAAATAATTTAAAGGCAATGCTACCAAATACTAATTGAGTGTATGTAAACTTTTGACCCACTGGGAATGTGATGAAGGAAATAAAAGTTGAAATAAATAATTCTCTCTACTATTATTCTGACATTTCACATTCTTAAAATAAAGTGGTGATCCTAACTGACCTAAAACAGGGAATTTTTACTAGGATTAAATGTCAGGAGTTGTGAAAAACTGAGTTTAAATGAATTTGGCTAAGGTGTATGTAAACTTCCGACTTGAACTGTTTATGGGTATGAGTATGTATGTATATGGATATACATATTTATCCCAAAAATATATGGGGGATTGGAAATGAGGCAGACAATTACATTGATGGAAGCAACAATCCATCCGCAATATTAAAGCTGATCCATCCCTCTAAAAATATATATTAAAAAAATCTGACATTTACATAAGTATTCAGACCCAGTCCTTTGTTGAAGCACCTTTGGCAGCGATTACAGCCTCAAGTCTTCTTGGGTATGATGCTACAAGCTTGGCACACCTGTATTTGGGGAGTTTCTCCCATTCTTCTCTGCAGATCCTCTCAAGCTCTGTCAGGTTGGATGGGGAGCGTTGCTAGACAGATATGATGCTGCAACCACCATGCTTCACCGTAGGGATGGTGCCAGGGCACTTTGAATTCAGGCCAAAGAGTTCAATCTTGGATTCATCAGACCAGAGAATCTTGTTTCTCATGGTCAGAGTCCTTAAGGTGCCTTTTAGCAAACTCCAAGTGGGCTATCATGTGCCTTTTACTGAGGAGTGGCTTCCGTCTGGCCTGATTGGTGGAGTGCTGCAGAGATGGTTGTCTTTCTAGAAGGTTCTCCCATCTCCACAGAGGAACTCTGGAGCTCTGACAGAGCGACCATTGGGTTCTTGGTCACCTCCCTGACCAAGGCCCTTCTCTCCCTATTGCTCAGTTTGGCCAGGCAACCAGCTCTAGGAGGAGTCCTGGTGGCTCCAAACATCTTCCATTTTAGAATGATGGAAGCCACTGTGTTTTTGGGGACCTTCAATGCTGCATAAATGGTTTGGTACCCTTCCCCACATCTGTGCATACATTTTTAATAAACTATTTTTGCTTCGTCATTATGGGGTATTGTGTGTAGACTGATGAGGAAAATGTTTTATTTAATCAATTTTACACTAAGGCTGTAATGTAACAAAATTTGAAAAAAGCCATGGGGTCTTAATACTTTTTTCCGCATGCACTGTATACACATATTTGAAGGTATGTGGACACCCTTTCAAATTTGTGGATTCAGCGTTTCAGCCACACCCGTTGCTGACAAGTGTATAAAAGTGAGCACACAGCCATGACCATTGACAAATATCGGCAGTAGAATGGCCTTACTGAAGAGCTCAGTGACTTTCAATGTGTCACCGTCATAGGATGCCACCTTTCCAACAAGTCAGGTCATAACATTTCTGCACTGTTAGAGCTGCCCCGATCAACCGTAAGTGCTGTTATTGTGAAGTGGAAATGTCAAGGAGCAACAACGGCTCAGCCACAAAATGGTAGGCCACACAAGCTCACAAAACTGGACCGCCGAGTGCTGGAGTGTGTTGCTCGTAAAAATTGTCAGTCCTTGGTTGCATCACTCGTTACCAAGTTCCAAACTGCTTCTGGAAGCAACGTCAGCACAATAACTATTCACCGGGAGCTTCCTGAAAGGGGTTTCCATGGCCGAGCAGCCGCATACAAGCCTAAGGTCACCACTCGCAATGCCAATCGTCGGCTGGAGTGGTGTGAAGCTCGCTATCATTGGGCTCTGGAGAAGTAGAAATGCGTTCTGTGGAGTGATGAATCAATCACCAGTCCGACGTAAAAATCTGTGTTTGGCCTATCCCAGGAGAACGCTACCTGCCCCAATGCATAGTAACAACTGTAACGTTTGGTTGAAGAGGAATAATTGGGGTTGTTTTTCATGGTTTGGGCAAGGCCCCTTATTTCCAGTGACGGGAAATCTTAACACGAGAGCATACAATGACATTCTAGACAATTCTGTGCTTCCAACTTTGTGGCAACAGTTTGGGGAAGGCCCTTTCCTCTTTCATGACAATGCCCCCGTGCACAAAGCGAGGTCCATACAGAAATAGTTTGCCAAGATCAGTGTGGAAGAACTTGACTGGCCTGCACAGAGCCTTGACCTCAACCCCATCAAACACTTTTGGGATGAATTGGAAAGCCGACTGCGAGCCAGGCCTAATCGCCCAACAGTGCCCGACCTCACTAATGCTCTTGTGGCTGAATGGAAGCAAGTCGCTACAGAAATGTTCCAACATCTACTGGAAAGCCTTCCCAGAAGAGTGGAGGCTGTTATAGCAGCAAAGAGGGGTTCAACTCCATACTAATGCCCATGATTTTGGAATGAGATGTTTGACAAGCAGGTGTCTACATACTTTTGGACATTGTAGTGTATGTAGAGGACATTGAACAGAACAAGGCTATATCAAAATCTATATTTGGACAATTTTCTTTGGCATTTTAGCAAGTCTTTATTCATATAAATAAATCTGATTTATTGAATTTTCATGTGGTATATTAAAGGGCACTTCATTTAATATAACAGGCTTTTAAAGTGCAATATTTGTGCACAATATCTCCTTAAATACAAATACCTAGGTGTCTGGTTAGACTGTAAACTCTCCTTCCAGACTCACATCAATCATCTCCAATCCAAAGTGAAATCTCGAATTGGCTTCCTATTTCGCAACAAAGCATCCTTCACTCATGCTGCCAAACATACCCTCGTAAAACTGACCATCCTACCAATCCTCGACTTCGGCGATGTCATTTACAAAATAGCCTCCAATACCCTATTCAACAAGCTGGATGCAGTCTATCACAGTGCCATCCGTTTTGTCACCAAAGCCCCATATACTACCCACCACTGCGACCTGTACGCTCTCGTTGGCTGGCCTTCGCTTCATAATCGTCGCCAAACACATTGGCTCCAGGTCATCTACAAGACCCTGCTAGGTAAAGTCCCCCCTTATCTCCACTCACTGGTCACTATAGCAGCACCCACCTGTAGCACGCGCTCCAGCAGGTATATCTCTCTGGTCACCCCTAAAGCCAACTCCTCCTTTGGTCGTCTCTCCTTCCAGTTCTCTGCTGCCAATGACTGGAATGAACTACAAAAATCTCTGAAACTGGAAACACTTATCTCCCTCACTAGCTTTAAGCACCAGCTGTCAGAGCAGCTCACAGATCACTGCACCCGTACATAGCCGATCTATAATTTAGCCCAAACTACTACCTCTTCCCCTACTGTATTTATTTATTTAATTTATTTTGCTCCTTTGCACCATATTATTTATATTTTAACTTTGAACTTTCTTCAAACTACAAATCTACCATTCCAGTATTTTTTTTCTTGCTATACTTTATTTACTTTGCCACCATGGCATTTTTTTGCCTTTACCTCCCTTATCTCACATCATTTGCTCACATTGTATATAGTCTTGTTTTTTTTCTTCTACTGCATCATTGATTGTATGTTGTTTTACTCCATGTGTAACTCTGTGATTTGTATGTTGTCGAACTGCTTTGCTTTATCTTGGCCAGGTCGCAATTGTAAATGAGAACTTGTTCTCAACTTGCCTACCTGGTTAAATAAAGGTGAAATAAAAAAATAAAAAAATAAAAAAATATCAAAGGGACGCAAAAAGGCACTCATTTTGCGGAATGATCCACCAATATCACTGCTGCCATAATAGCAAAAGCAAGAGAGACAGTGACTGAGTGGTTGGACATAGTCCCCTTGTCACGTACACACGCACACACACACATCTCGCCGGCTGCTGAGAGAGAGGATGACTGAGGCTATGATGGATTCAAGAGGGATGCGATGGCATACTGTGTTTGATTTAGACCTGCTATCGTAAATCTGACCGAGAAGCTGCTAGTCTTACACAGTGACACCTTTCAGACCTGTATAATGTAGATGGAGTCCCGGACATCCTTCCTATGACTTGAGGATTAAACCCCTTCTTAGTAAGTCATACATGCCCTCCTAAATGATTGATAGCAGTGATGAATGAATTTAATAAATATAGATCAATGGTAGTTTCATTTTTAAGAAATAAGAGAAATTCTCACAAACAAACCTAAAAAAACAATGCTTTTCATGACTTTGGGATTTTCATCTGCCTGTATGTAGAGGCTGATAGAATTCACCAGAACATAATGACTTACTGAGTGCAGCGAGAGCCCTGTTCAGAGCTGCACTGTTCAGTGGCTAGAAAAAGCCCTGTTCAGAGCTGCACTGTTCAGTGGCTAGAAGGAGCCCTGTTCAGAGCTGCACTGTTCAGTGGCTAGAAGGAGCCCTGTTCAGAGCTGCACTGTTCAGTGGCTAGAAGGCGTTCCTTCCATTTGGTCTCCCGCTACATTAGCATGCGCTACAGACCTGTTTGGAACACGGCACAGAATGAACCCCCAATCCCCTCTTAATTCAATTCAGCAGAAGTACGGGCCAAATGTTACCGTCTGATGATCCTGCAGAATCATCCTGGTCCTCTATTCGCTCCTTCCACATCCCCCCCTCTCCTGCTGCATTCACACATCTTTTTCTCATACTGCCAAGGATGGAATATTACATGGCCATACTTCTCAATATTAATTTTGTTACCAGATGCCCTGATCCACAGCCATGACATTAGGCTTCCTCACTGCCAATATACAGCGAGTATACAAAACATTCCATGACATTGACTGACCAGGTGAATCCAAGTGATTCAAGTGATTCAATATGATCCCTTATTGATGTCACTTGTCAAATCCACCTAAAATCTGTGTAGATGAAGGGGAGGAGACAGGGTAAATAATAATTTTTATACCTTGAGACAATTGAGACATAGATTGTGTACCCCTATTCAGAGGGTGAATGGGCAAGACAAAAGATTGAAGTGCATTTGAAAGGGGTATGGTAGTAGGTTCCAGGTGCACCCGTTTGTGTGTGTCAAGAACTGCAACGCTGCTGGGTTTTTCATGCACAACAGTTTCCCGTGTGTATCAAGAATGGTCCACCACCCAAAGGACATCTAGCCAACTTGACACAACTGTGGGAAGCATTGGAGTCCAGATGGGCCAGCATCCCTGTGGAACGCTTTTGACACCTTGTAGAGTCCATGCCCCAACGAATTGAGTCTGTTATGAGGGCAAAAGGGGGTGCAACTCAATATTAGGAAGGTGTTCCTAATGTTTTATACTCTCAGTGTATGTAACTGTCTGATGTAGCACTTCTCTAAGGAAACCCAAGCGTGGCTACAACAGCAGTATGGAACATTGAGCATAGACATATTTGGTACAATATAAACAGTAAATAAAGACATTTGCTGACATCCATGTGATGTTTCATGCCCTGTTATTCTGACTGTAATCAGTACTTAACCAGGGGTGGACAGTATCGCTGGATAAAGGAAGCTATGTAGTGACTATCTTTAAAACCTCTAAGATAATCTACAGTACTTTTAAAAGTGATCTAGAACCAACTATGCATAAAACTAAGTTATCCCACACAACATTAACTGAATTTCTTAATGTCAAGGAGTGGGGTAAACTCACCATAGACTTCTGGTCCTTGAAAAGGTCTTGTCGACACTAGAAAGAGAGAGAACAAAGAGAGATAGTAGATCAGACTTCTGTCCCACTCCCACTTCACCTGGTCTGGTTTAAGGTCATCTAAGACTGATGAAGTGTCTAGAACACCGCATTAACCAAAGACTACAATATCAAAACAGAGTTTTAGGTGAAACTTTGAGGTGCAAGCATCTGGGACTATTTTGGCTGAAAATAAAATCTACGACATTAATATACCTGTAAAAATCATAATTCAGAAGTGACTTTTAATAATAGTGTGTATTAAAAAACAGAATCAACCTCCATGGACCCCTATGGCACCAGATGAATGAGTCTATAATTTCCTCTCACCACTTCTCCTCTCTCTCTCCCTCCATCTCTACCTCCCTCCCTCCCTCCCTCCTCTGCCTGCCAACCAGCTGATGGGCATGCTCTCAGGCCGAGGCTGACACAGTCTCCTAGGTGAGTAGGCAGACTGGTTGAGGTGCCAGTCATACAGTCAGAGCCCACTGTAATACCCTGAGCAGGCTGGCACATCATTACCCAAACCCACTCAGTAATACCGGCACACTTCAAATGAAAGTGTTTTCAGCCGTAGCCCACCCAGCCAAGATATGAGAAAAGCCATAGCGAATAGGATTGATGAGATAGAGGGAGCAACATCCCGTTTTATTGTCTTGGCAAATTTTCCATGGATTTGTTTGTGGTGTTTGCACGTAGGAAAAGAGCGGTTGAAATTCTGACTACATTTACAGCGCTACATACAAATCAAACTGGCAAATGCTCTGCCTGGATCAATCACAGGAGCCGTCGTGGGGTTGATGCTGAATAAATGCTGAAAATTGGTCAATCGATCAAGCGCTAATCACCGCTTATCCCTGCTCCCTGAATACTAAGCCAATCAAACAAATGTCATTGTCATTCATAGCAAATCAAACTCAAATGAAAGCCATCCACCATGGAAAATAACAAACAGGCAATCAAATACCCAGCCGTCTCTGACGGAAAGAATCAGAGAAATTCTGAGTGGTGCAACATGCTTTAGATGTATTGGTGCCACTGGATGTCTCAGTAGAGCTGAAGGTTCAGTCTGTAGAGAAGAGCCATGGTTTCCCTTGGCTCTTTTTTGTCTCTAAATTGCTGAAGATATGAGTAACTATGGCTGAGGAGAGGAGGAACTACCGAGAGACTTACTACTTGTTGTATGAGATAAGTAATGTGAAAAAACGCAACATTTGCTTAACAATCCAATAACCAGAACCAACTGTGTAATTTCTTAAACAAACCTCGCAGGATCGCACTGTTAGTTGATCATACGAACAAGTAGTCCCACCTCGTCGTGCGTGACAACAGGAAATGGCCATGCGCTTTCTCCCTGTTTGTGTTTGACTGATAGGAATAAAAATATCAGGCTGTCTTTCAGGGGTCTCTCTGCTCTACTTTCTGCTGATTGAGGAAGAACCTCTGTTTTGCTGTTAACATTCCACGGTGGAAAACACGCCTACACAAAAACAATGTCACAACCTTCTACCACGGGACATGCATGTAGGCCTACTCATATACTATGAACAGTCAACCCTTTTTAAATACACTGCTATTACTGAATGGAAAAATAATAAACCATAACACACTGGCTGTAAATGTTACCGGGCATAACAAAAAGCTCACAACAACAATAAAAATACAGAACATGGTATCAAACCAACCATAAGAGTAAAAAACATATTTATTTCGGTCTTATCAAATAAATGGCAACGAGCATATCTTAGACAGTGATATCTAAAGCCTGCAGAGCCTAGAGGTTCTTCAAGGGAATCATACTGTGTCTTGCATGACACTTTTATCTTTCGTGTGTGTGTGTGTGTGTGTGTGTGTGTGTGTGTGTGTGTGTGTGTGTGTGTGTGTGTGTGTGTGTGTGTATTCACTCTCTTGTGTCTGACTGCTGTATATGTTGGCATTGGGAGCATGTATTTCCATGCAAATGACCTTGTTTAGATGTTAGTGTGTTGTTGTCTGTAAATGTATGGATAAAACACATTTACATGTGAGCGTATACAAAATTGCATGTTAACAGTATACAGTTGAAGTCGGAAGTTTACATATATTTAGGATGGAGTCATTAAAACTCGTTTTTCAACCACTCCACAAATTTCTTGTTAACAAACTATAGTTTTGGCAAGTCGGTTAGGACATCTACTTAGTGCATGACACAAGTAATTTTTCCAACAATTGTTTATAGACAGATTATTTCACTTATAACTCACTGTATCACAATTACAGTGGGTCAGAAGTTTACATACACTAAGTTGACTGTGCCTTTAAACAGCTTGGAAAATTTCAGAAAATGATGTCATGGCTTCAGAAGCTTCTGATAGGCTAATTGACATAATTTGAGTCAATTGGAGGTGTACCTGTGGATGTATTTCAAGGCCTACCTTCAAACTCAGTGCCTCTTTGCTTGACATGATGGGAAAATCAAAAGATATCAGCCAAGACCTCAGAAAAAAACAATGGTAGACCTTCACTAGTCTGATTCATCCTTGGGAGCAATTTCCAAACGCCTGAAGGTACCACGTTCATCTGTACAAACAATAGTACGCAAGTATAAACACCATGGGACCACGCAGACGTCATACCGCTCAGGAAAGAGGGTGTGGTACTATAAAGTATAAACCAACAATAACATTCAAATGTCAGAGATGAACGGATCGTTTTTGGTAAGATTAGTTTACTTGACATCCCCTGTGCTGAATCTTTAACCACTCCTAAATATACTAGGTGTTTATGCAGTTCCTCCCATTTAAAATATTGATCATTTTCTTTTACATCTTCATCTACCCAAAATGATTGCCTGTGCTAAATTATACCCTCAAAACAGAACTTAAAATGGCATAAGAAAAATGGTATTTTGCGTGGCCCAAATAGATGTCATGCATTTCTAGTTTAACATTGATTAAATCCTCTGGTTTGAAATTACTGCATGTGTCATAGTTTTGAACACGCTGTAGGAAGCATTATCTACTAATGGCAATTTCCATTTTTTTCTGTGTACGTGTGACAAAGTAATTTCCGCAAAGACAGAACACAAAGATAAATGATTTTGTGGCCTGAATTCTATTCCTGACAACAATGCATTTGTTGCCTAGGCTATTTGTTGTAATTTCCTTTCACCGCTTCTGTTGAAAGTTGGGGCATTGTCACGGCAACAGTCTTCCTATTTTCTCCTTGAATAAAACTAAAGATCTAATTGAAATATGTGCAGTCACAAACAAACCTTTCAATGTGTAGCCTATGTCTATGTTAGGAATAGACAATCCCTAAAGCAAAGTGACTATGCTTATTACTTCATATAGTTTCTCAATATTAAGTGTCAATTAAGTGATTTTCAAAGGCTTTCTAATTAATAAAAAAACATTCCCTGCATGTCTTCACTTCTCTGTAGAATGGAGTCCAATACAGCTACTGAAGGTTGAGATGCCCGTGGTTTAATTTTCAGGGCCTTTCTCTCAAGGATTTCTCTTTATACTAAAAGCATACAGTCAAAGAAAACAAACAGAGAACCTTGTCCAGCCTGAACAAGTACATACAGTACAGTTATGACAGCATGGCTTTTCACCATGGCATACAGTATTCCTTATTTTTACCTGAGGCCCACTGTCACGACACCTACGGAAGGTGACGCCCCTCCTCGCCCGGGCGGCCGTCGTCGCCGGCCTACTAGCTGCCACCGGTTTATGTTTCACGTTCGGTCAGTTACGCACCTGTTTTGTGTTAGTAGTTAGTGGGGAAGGGTATTTAGGCTAGCTAGTTAGGTTTGTGGTTTGTGGGGGATTGTTCGTTGTCAGGGTTGATTGTTTGTTATGAGGTTCTGTGGTTTTCCCCCTTGGAGTTACGTTGTATTGTTTTTGGGCTGCGTCCCTGGTGAACGTTCTTTTATTAAGGGTGGTGCCTTTATTTTTGAACACCCTGCACTCCGTTCTTTGCATATTTTTCCGTGTGAATATTTTATTAAACTTTATTCCCGGAATCATCTTTCTCCTTCTCCTGATTCCTCAAGCCACCCGTTGTGACACCCACACTGTGTCCGCAAAAGGGTGGAGTATAGCTTTTTGAACCATGAGACTGAACTGGGTCTCGTTTAGCAGTTGCGATGTAACTTAAGCAGTACAATGATCGTCGTATCAGACGCATCGTTATTTACCCACCAACTTTTTAAGTGTTTCCCCCAAAAAACACGCAGAGATTCGCTAGGTGCATCGTTAAACCATGTGTCCATACCCATAGGATCGTAAGAAAAGCAGCGCAGCTCTCGGATCAGCTTATTCCATTCAAATCGTACCTTAACATTAGATTTATTCCACAATACTGATGACGGATCAGCTCCTAGAGCGATATTACCACCTATGGCTGAAATAGGTTATTGAGGCAGCTTATTATGCTTACCCAATAATAATGCACTAAATCATAGATTGGGTACATCATTGCGCACTCGTTGAAACACATTGCTGCAAAAATCCCAAAATATAACTCATATAAACCTCATTCTGAAGTGATCGGCAGTCACAGTCAGAGAGAAAGCCTAAACATCTTGACTCTACGTTTAGCGGAGATCTTCTGTGAATAAAGTGATGCGGAAGAGAAAAAAGGCATCTAATGATGCCCTTTGGCTGCTCTTCGAGTAGACTGGATCACTTGTAGACTGCAAAGGTTTTTAAGAACCACATTAATAACCAAGGCTCTGGAAGACACCTTGGCTACTAAAGATACATCGTAAGAAGGTTCTAATGATCTTAGCGCTTCAAAGGCTCTGAGAAAAGAGGCCCTGAACAGTGTTGTGTTTTATGTCTTGTTTATAGACATTTCTTTGTATTAGTATTATCTCCCTATGTATTGTTCTTCTCTTATGTCCTGAGTTCCATTAAACATTTATGTGCTCGGGGATGCTGTGTATGAAAAGATGCATGCAGTTATAAAGATGTGACGAAAAATAAAATGGAAGAATAAAATGTTAATTTGGAGGAGACAAGGTCCATTTCGCAGAGTGCATAATTTACTCCACAATTCAGAGCACATTCTCACTGTGTGTGTATGTGGGCGAACACATGCATGTGAATGTGGTTCCTCCCCCACTTCTATAGCTGTATAAACTAAACATCCTAAGAATCTCCATCTGTCGATAGAATTCACTACAGTGCCAACCATAGCATGTAGAGCCTGAACAATCGGTTGATGCTGGGCTGGAGGATTATCAGCCTTGATGATCCAACTCTGAATCAAACTGTGTCCATGCACACTGTACACACTGAACTCGATGCACTGTTCTATTCACACAGTGCCTAAGGGTCAGCCAAAGTGGTGAGGTTGTACTCTGTCTCGTGAGTGAGATGTTTTCCTGCGTGTAGCTGTTAGTGCCCAAGGCCAGGGTCAACAAAATGATGGAAGTTATAGTTATTCCAGTCCCAAGGGGTTTGATGCAACTAGTCTACACAGCAGTATACGTCATTGAATGCACATCAGTGCTGTGCTGAAGTGTATCATTTACACATCTACAGTAGAAATAGACCCTTATAATGCATGAGCCACATTCACTGTCTAGCTAACCTCTTCATACACCATACCATTTCCTATCCACAGACCACAATAACATTGAATTAATTGTAACATCAGAGTGTATTTTACAGAGACCGTATATAACATATTGACCCATTTTACAGCGTCCTTTGAACTTTGGCCTCACCACCCGATGTCACAGGAAGGCGAAAAAGATCAAGGATGACAACCACCCGAGCCACTGCCTGTTCACCCCGCTATCATCCAGAAGGCGAGGTCAGTACAGGTGCATCAAAGCTGGGACCAAGAGACTGAAAAACAGCTTCTATCTCAAGTAAATCAGACTGTTAAACAGCCATCACTAACATTGAGTGGCTGCTGCCAACATACTGACTCAACTCCAGCCACTTTAATAATGGAAAAATGTATGTGATAACTGTATCACTAGCCACTTTAAACAATGCCACTTCATATAATGTTTACATACCCTACATTACTCATCTCATATGTATATACTGTACTCTATACCATCTACTGCATCTTGCCATCTTGATGTAATGTATCACTACCCACTTTAAACAATGCCACTTTATATAATGTTTACATATCCTACATTACTCATCTCATATGTATATACTGTACTCTATACCATCTACTGCATCTTGCCTATGCCGTTCGGCCATCACTCATTCATATATTTTTTGTATGTACATATTCTTATTCATTCCTTTACACTTGTGTGTATGAGGTAATTGTTGTGAAATTGTTAGGTTAGATTACTCGTTGGATATTACTGCATTGTCGGAACTAGAAGCACAAGCATTTCTCTACACTCGCATTAACATCTGCTAACCCTATGTATGTGACAAATAAAATTTGATTTGATCAATGCAACAAATTCCAAGCATCCCTCTACCCCAAAAAGCCAAAGCAAAAGGTTGAAGTGCACTTATTTCTCCAAATAAACAATCAAATCTAAAACCTATCATGAACCTCTCAAAGGCAAACTAATAAACATACACACCCCCACCATTCCTATCTTTGTGGTGCTGAGAATAAAAACAATAAAATGAAACAGATTACTCTTCTACACATGACTATTTTGTTTTGGTAAAGTTGACCTTGTCTTTACAACCTAGGAAAGGGGGCAGCTTGACCAAAACATTGACAAAGTAATTTAAGAGCTAATGATGTTTCATTGACCTCCTTATGAGACCACTTCATTAACTTCCAGCGCTAATCAGACGCTAACAAGCTGTAGTTTAGAGCAGACACTGTTGTTTGACCTTGGTATTATCCTTTCACTGCTAGCCTGCTGAAGATGTAAAGCATGATTCCACAGGGGATCTCATTTGATCTTAGGCCTAAGTACTCATCAATTCTTCAGTGATGGAGTGAATTCCATACCAGGTATTACTCTCCCCCACCGGCTATTTCTAACATGCAGAGAGACAGACATGAGTAAATGTTATCTTTTGTCCGAATGGGCTTCAACCTTACCCTCCATATGCTCCGAAAGTGAAGCTCCTCTTTCTCTGTGACATCCTGCTAGCTAGGGGCTGCTGAGGCTTTCTGGGGAGACTGTCCACATCAGCGGAGTTCAACAGCAAGTAAGCAATGGGAGCAGTCATACATCTCCCCTACCTCCCTCCCTTCCTTTCTCTTCCTCCCTCCCTCAGTTATTTTCTTTAAATCCTCTAGGCTGACGGAGGGTGCGTGTGTTTTGCAAGAGTACATTTCCTTCTGTTAAACATCCTTGCCCTCCACCTCCCTCTCTCCTTCCTTTCCTCCTCACTTCTCTACTCCGCTCTCTCAGTACGTCATATCTCCCTCAGATTAAGAGAAAGGTGCGTCCGACCATTCCGTTGCCCAGGTAACAAGCAGGTGCTCCTCTTCCTCACTTATACTGATTCTAAATTCATTTCCAGGCTATCAGAAAGAAAGAACCCACATCCCACTGGGCACAGACGTCAATTCAAAGTCTATTCCATGTTGGTTCAATGTAATTTTATTGACATTACGTGGAAACAACATTCATTCAACCAGTGTGTGCCCAGTGGGATGTCCTCAATTTCAATCCTCATCCTAAATAGGTAACTTCTTGTGCCATCTTAAATCCTCAGTTGTATTATCACTGAGTTATTCAATAGAACATGTCCTTTACTCAAGTAATCTTAATATTGCACAAGGGAAATGTTGTATTCCTTAGCAGCAGCAGACATATTCAAGGCTCTGACAAAAGTTTGAACAGTGTAAGTAAGATAATGACCTGTATTGATCTTGTACTTACCCCTATTGGAATCCCATTACCTTTTTCCTACCCTACAGTCAAGTCAGATAAGTCTATGTAAAAGTAACCCAGTACACCAAAAGGTTAAAGAGGTCAAACCCAAACAAACACACTTGCATCTCATGTAGAAATGTTGATCATACAGAAAGCTGGCAAAGGGTGTGGTATGTCAGTTGATCTGCTGACAGAGGGGGTCCTAAGCCTGTCAAGGTCAACCAAGGATGAGGGATGGGCCACCCCTCCGATTTTTTTTTTCCTCTCCCTTCCTCTGCTCTGGCTTCTATATAAGTGTATTCCCCTCCTACCTGCCCACTGTACCATGGTCAGAGTGTCCCGTCCAGGAACATCTAGTGGTACAGGGTGACCTCTACTCCTCTGTTCTCCATCCATCAGCTGTGTTGTTGGGGTGCCCTGGTGCCTGTCGCACCTTCTCTTATTCAATTAGGCTCAGAATGGACTGAGGCTAGACATAGGCTCTTAATCAAATCACAAACATGCACAGAATAGGAGTGTCCTGCCCGCACCAGTCTGCTCCCCTCCGCTCGCCTACCTAATGCTTTTAATTGCTTGCCCTTGTCATTGAGTGGAGATTCATCAGACAACATCCAAGGGAGATATGACTTTAGGACGTGTCTTCTCCACAGCTTGGCCACAGCGTACTTCAGTAGTCTCTATCTAAAGTGGGCTGAGGTAATAAAAAGAATACCCAGGCGCTGTATTGGATTTTAGTTAGCCATGTTAGAAAGTCTTTCATTGTCGGCAGGGATTACCTTGTCCCATCGCGCACTAGCAACTCCTGTGGCGGGCCGGGTGCAGTGCATGCTGACACGGTCGCCAGGTGTACAGTGTTTCCCCCTGACACATTTGTGCGGCGGGCTTCCAGGTTAAGTGGGCATTGTGTCAAGAAGCAGTGCAGCTTGGTTGGGTTGTGTTTCGGAGGACGCACGGCTCTTGACCTTCGCCTCCGAGTCCATACGGGAGTTGCAGCGATTGGACAAGACAGTAACTACCAATTGGATACCACGAAATTGAGGAGAAAAAGGGGTAATAAAAAAATCTATTTCATTTGACAACTGATGATTATACTCTTTGTCTTCATCTAACTTGACCAGTGTTAATATGTCCTGTATGAACTAGCTAATGACAGAAAAACATGATAAAGTATTTGCATAATCAATCACATTTACAAGATTAAACTGATAAAAAAAACACATGTTCCTCTGGGGGAATTTAGTCTTGGTTCCAGCTATGCTGTCTGTGTGCTGTGTCTGATAACCATAGCTAGTGAAATGTAATTTGTGACCGGTTACATGAACTGAGGCATTTGATACTAGTTCCTACTTCACAGTAGGTCCGTTTGATAAAAATAAAAAAAATAAAAAACTTGCGTAGGATCCGTAAATATGAATAAACATTTCTAATTAGGAGCCTAGTTTAGCCAAGGAGAACGCACCGAGCTAAACAGGGAAAAAGACAGGATCGTTCCTGGCTAGTCATGATTAGCTGAGAAAATGGAGTGGTTGGACATGCCGAGAGAAGAGCCCTAAAAATATAAATGCAAAATGAAACAATTTCAAAGATTTTACTGAGTTACAGTTTCTAGAAGGAAGTCAGTCAATGGAAATACATTCATTCGGCCCTAATCTATGGATTTCACATGACTGGGAATACAAATATGCATCTGTTAGTCACAGACACCTTTAAAAAAAGGTAGGGGAGTGGATCAGGAAACCAGTCAGTGTCTGACGTGACCACAATTTGCCTCATGCAGCGCGACACATCTCCTTCATATAAAGTTGATCAGGCTGTTGATTGTGGCCTGTGGAATGTTGTCCCAGTCATCTTTAAAAAAATAAAATATTTTACCTTTATTTAACCAGGTAGGCCAGTTGAGAACAAGTTCTCATTTACAACTGCAACCTGGCCAAGATAAAGCAAAACAGTGCGACACAATCAACACAGAGTTACACATGGAATAAACAAACAAACATAATAGAAAAGTCTATATACAGTGTGTGCAAATGAAGTAAGATTAGGGAGGTAAGGCAATAAATAGGCCATAGTGGCAAAATAATTACAATTTAGCAATTCAACACTGGAGTGATAGATGTGCAGAAGATGAATGTGCAAGTATCTCTACTTGGGGTGCAAAGGAGCAACAAAAAAAAACAATATGGGGATGAGGTAGTTGGGTGGGCTATTTACAGATGGGCTATGTACAGGTACAATGATCTGTAAGCTGCTCTGACAGCTGATGCTTAAAGTTAGAGAAGGAGATATAAGTCTCCAGCTTCAGTGATTTTTGTAATTCGTTCCAGTCATTGGCAGCAGAGAACTGGAAGGAAAGGAGTTCAAAGGAGAAGTTGGCTTTGGGGGTGAACAGTGAAATATACCTGCTGGAGCGCATGCTACGGGTGGGTGTTGCTATGGTGACTAGTGAGCTCTCATAAGGCAGGGCTTTACCTAGAAAATACTTATAGGTGACCTGGAGCCAGTGGGTTTGGCGACGAATGTGAAGCGAAGGCCAGCCAACAAGAGCATACAGTTCGCAGCGGTGGGTAGTATATGGGGATTTGGTGACAAAACGGATGGCACTGTGATAGACTGCATCCAATTTGCTTGCGGAGTAGAGAGTTGGCGGCTATTTTGTAAATGACATCGCCGCCAAAGTCAAGGATCAGTAGGATAGTCAGTTTTAGGGTATGTTTGGCAGCATGAATGAAGGATGCTTTGTTGCGAAATAGGAAGCTGATTCTAGATTTAATTTTGACTTGGAGATGCTTAATGTGTGTCTGGAAGGAGAGTTTACAGGCTTCCACATATTCTAAGTCAGAACCGTCCAGAGTAGTGATGCTAGACGGGCGGGCAGGTGCGGACAGCGATCGGTTGAAGAGCATGCATTTAGTTTTACTAGCATTTAAGAGCAGTTGGAGGCCACGGAAGGAAAGTTGTATGGCATTGAAGCTCGTCTGGAGGTTTGTTAACACAGTGTCCAAAGGGACAGAAATATACAGAATGGTGTCATCTGCGTAGAGGTGGATCAGAGAATCACCTGCAGCAAGTGCGACATCATTGATGTATACAGAGAAAAGAGTCGGCCCGAGAATTGAACCCTGTGGCACCCCCATAGAGACTTCCAGAGGTTCGGACAACAGGCCCTCCGATTTTACACACTTAACTCTGTATGAGAAGTAGTTGGTGAACCAGGCGAGGCAGTCATTTTAGAAACCAAGGCTGTTGAGTCTGCCGATAAGAATGTGGTGATTGACAGAGTCAAAAGCCTTGGCCAGGTCGATGAATACGGCTGCACAGAATTGTCTTTTATCAATTGTGGTTATAATATCGTTTAGGACCTTGAGCGTGGCTGAGGTGCACCCATGACCAGCTCAGAAACTGATTGCACAGCGGAGAAGGTACGGTGGGATTCGAAATGGTCAGTGATCTGTTTGTTAACTTGGCTTTCAAAGACCTTGGAAAGGCAGGGTAGGATAGATATAGGTCTGTAACAGTTTGGGTCTAGAGTGTCTCCCCCTTTGAAGAGGGGGATGACCGCGGCAGCTTCCCAATCTTTAGGGATCTGACGATACGAAAGAGCGGTTGAACAGGCTAGTAATAGGGGTTGCAACAATTTCGGCGGATAATTTTAGAAAGAGAGGGTCCAGATTGTGTAGCCCAGATGATTTGTAGCGGTCCAGATTTTGCAGCTCTTTCAGAACATCAGCTGTCTGGATTTGGGTGGAGAAATGGTGGAGGCTTGGGCAAGTTGCTGTGGGGGGTCGAGAGCTGTTGACCGGTAGCCAGGTAGCCGTAGAAAAATACTTCTTGAAATTCTCGATTATCATAGATTTATTGGTGGTGACAGTGTTTTCTTAGCCTCAGTGCAGTGGGCAGCTGGGAGGAGGTGCTCTTATTCTCCATGGACTTTACGGTGTCCCAGAACTTTTTGGAGTTTGTGCTACAGGATGCAAATTTCTGTTTGAAAAAGCTAGCTTTTGCTTTCCTAACTGCCTGTGTATATTGGTTCCTAACTTCCCTGAAAAGTTGAATATCGCGGGGGCTATTTGATGCTAATGCAGTACGCCACAGGATGTTTTTTTGCTGGTCAAGGGCAGTCAGGTCTGGAGTGAACCAAGGGCTATATATGTTCTTAGTTCTAAATTTTAGAATGGGGCATGCTTATTTAAGATGGTGAGGAAAGCACTCTTCAATGGCTGTGTGAAGTTGATGGAATGGAATTCGAACACTTTTTTGTACACGTCAATCCAGAGCATCCCAAACATGCTCAATGGGTGACATGTCTGAGTATGCAGACCATGGCAGAACTGAGACATTTTCAGCTTCCAGGAACTGTTTACAGATCCTTGCGACATGGGACCATGCATTTTCATGCTGAAACATGAGGTGATGGTGGTGGATGAACGGCACAATAATGGGCCACTCATCATGGTATCTCTATGCATTTAAATTGCCATCGATAAAATGAAATTGTGTTAATTGTCCATAGCTTATGCCTGCCCATACCATAACTCTATCGCCACCATGGGGCACAACGTTGACATCAGCAAACTGCTTGCCCATCAGACGCCATACATGTGGTATGCGGTTGTGAGACCGGTTGGACGTACTGCCTAATTCTCTAAAATGACATTGGAAGTGGCTTATGGTAGAGAAATGAACATTCAATTTTCTGGCAAAAGCTCTGGTGGACATTCCTGCATGCTCCCTTAAAACTTGAGACATCTATGGCATTGTGTTGTGTGACAAAACTGCACATATTATAGTGACATTTTATTGTCCCCGGCACAAGGTGCACCTGTGTAATGATCATTCTGTTTAATCATCTTCATGATAGGACATCTGTCAGGTGGATGAATTAGCTTGGCAACGGAGAAATGCTCACTAAAAGGGATGTAAACAAATGTGTCTTATTTTAGCTCATAAAACCTGACCAATATTTTACATGTTGCATTTATATTTTTGTTCAGTGAAGATAATCTTTGCTACTGCAGATTTATGGAAAGATAACTGCAAAAGTGGTACTACATTTCTCAAAAACATTGCTGCCATTAAGTTAGCCGGGTTTAAGAAGAGAGACTACTTTCGTGAGGGCAATGTCATGCTGACTCATGCATTTACTTGTGTGGGTGGGGTGGGGCTAAGGCTTAAGAGGGTGTGAATGATGCTGAATGGGCATAAACAAAGAAGCACTCTTTAGGAAGTGTGAAAATCTCATAATCTTCCAAAGGGCATTTCTACTACTTGTCTCCTAAGTTTATCAACTTTTGAAGCAGAATAACTTTCCCAGGTTTCCTTCAACTACAATGTAAGCAAATTACTTACATTTTACTTAAGCCTCAACAGAGAAATCTGGACACATTTCTCCAACAGAATGACAGCAGAATCCTCAAGATTGGGGGAGTCAAACTAATTCCATGGAGGGCCAAGTGTATGCTGGTTTTTCTTTTTTTCTTTCAATTAAAACCTAGACAACCAGGTGATGGGAGTAAATTACTAATTAGTGACCTTAATTAATCAATCAAGTACAAGGGAGGAGTGAAAATCCGCAGACACTCGGCCCTCCGTGGAATGAGTTTGATATGTGCTCTAGATCCATACTACCGTCTCCAAATTATAATTGTTGCAAGGTAATGCACTTTGAAGTGTTCTTTTGACTGCTGTTTTTCCACTTCCCCTCCAGAGATGTCCTTTGCTGGGATGCAAAAAAGGAAAAAAAACGATTTACCCAGAGTAATTTGTGTGGGGCAGGTGAAAGGGAAGGTCACGTTGGCGTAAAAAGTCTATGTCCGCCAGTCTCAATCGCCTTGGTGATGCATGTGCTCTACTAAAAGTGGGTGAGATATCAAATGGAACATCCAGATATATACATTACAATTATCAATAGGCAGTCCACGTCTACACCATAAGGGAATGGGTATGTTCTGTGGTCAGCCACAAGTAATCTGAAGATGGATATTGCTTAATAAGGCTTGTTGATGGGGAGACTTTATGTGAGTAGAGTTTCCAGCCACAAACAGGGCCGATGGGAGTGTATACTAACATTACAGTGCAATAGAACATTTGTATGGATTTATTTTCACAAATAATTTATCTCAGCACTATTTCTTCAAATATGAAAGTATGCCTTTCAACTAGAGGGTAGCTTGTCCAAAAGAGGTCTGCAGAGGGGCAATTCCACTGTAACGGAATTACGCTGAGACTCCAATTTTCTACTTTAAAATGTATGCCAAAAAAAAATACATTGATTTCAAAGTTTTCCAAACCATGAAACTCTATGCATAATGAATACTTTGAACAATTTACACAGAACATTTTACTAAAACGAATTTACAGGAAGAACTGTTTGTAAACAGAATAAAACTGAGGGAGATTTTAGTGTAATTATGTTACCAAACTTCGTATCTGCACAGTTCTTCCTATAAAAAAAGGTTATTTTTTTTGGGGGGGGGGGGTTAAGAGTAGTCCTTGTGTATAGAGTGCTATGATTTGATACACTTTGAAATCAATGTGAGTCTAAGCTTAATTCTGTTACAATGAAATTGCCCAGGGTCAACAACCCATTACATGATTCTCATGTTAACTGGGAAAGGCAATAAAAAAATAAAAGTATTAATCAATATGGTAGGGATAAAGCACAGCAAACAGAGGACATAGAAGGCACAGTATGTGCGGGTGTATTGTGATGGAACGTGGGGTGAGTGTTTTTGTGTTTGGAAAAGTGTGGAGTTAAGTGAGTGAAAAAGAAAAATGGTTGCAAATGCCGAACCCATGTGTGTCTGCGAGCAGGAGTTGTGACAGAGAGCTTTCAATTTTGTGCAGATATGGGATATACATTTTAAATAAAATTATAAATATAGTTTATTTATTTATTGTCCTATCATGATGGTCCCCAACCCTATAGCCTAAACAGCTGAGCGACCCACACACTAAAGATATGTTTTTATCTGTTTTATATGCCTACTGCAAGTAGCCTACACGCAGCCAAGACAGAAAGATAAACGCGGTCAGAGACTCACTAAAGCAGCACTGCCCCCTCAAGTGTCTGAGCCTGCCTGGCAGGGTAGGTCCAACAAAGCCAATGCCCCCGGATGGGTGAGAATAATATACAAGGAATTTTTCAAAGCTGCTAATGAGAACCTTGAAAACCTTGTACCTAGTGGGAATTCCGGTGGGGTGCCCCCACCCAGGTAGTGGCAGTGCTGGTAACACAAGCTGCAGTAACCCATTGGGAGGGGGTCACACTCAGAGAATCAGAGAGGGGGCAAATTATTGTGGCCCTGGTAGCACAAAATAATTAAAAGGTCTGACTGCACAGAGATGCTAGGGAAAATGGTCACAACGGGGGATCAGCGTGTGTGTGGTTCAGGGGAAAGGGTGTATCTGAGCTCCATCAGCTAGGACTTGACATTGGTTAATCAAATCTCCCCATTCTTGCTGAATTTTGCATGCCTTCTCAAACTGCCCCAACTCTATATAAACCTGCACAACAAGTCTTCTCTTGAGTTGGGCTCAGGGATGGAACAACTGTTGAACATCTAAGCTTGTGGTTGTTTGTGAGGGAAGGGTGGGGAGTGTGTACAGTATGTCTCTCTGTGTGTGTGTGTGTGTGTGTGTGTGTGTATCCCACATCTGTTGCTATGGGGTAATGCTGTTAGGGACAATAGGATGAATCATAATAATTGCTTGCCAAAAATGTAATTTTTGTAACGCCAATCCTGGTTATAGGTAACAACCCTTCGTATGAACTGCCAACATTATTGTGCATATTATTAGTTAATTGTGGAAATAAATTAAGATATGCAAGATTTTTTTATATATATATTTTTCTATAATTGTATACAAAACAATCGAGGTGAGGGTGTTGGAAATGCTTTTGACAGTTCATCTGCTTTTGTTCTATGGGTGGCACTGTGTGTTCTTTTTAAAGGATGGGTCCCAGTCTCTCAAAGGCCCTAAGGTCCAGTTGGCCAGTCACTGGGACGACAACCCAACCTGGGATGGGGGGAGGTTTTAGTGGGTGGAATAGTGGAGAACAATTGGAGGTTTACTCAGTAGCAGTGTAAATATCATGGTACAGCTTTATAGACACTCAATCATTATGGTACTTTTTAATGGTACATTTACAAACATATATTATGATAAATAGAATTGAAACTTGTATCTCATTATGGTAAATGGTGATATAAGTATAGCCAGCTATAATTGTAATGTCTTAGCAGATAATAAGAAAATAAGATCAGTATTTACCTGGCTAAAAGAGAAGGAATATAATATCTATTGTTTTCAGGAAACTCACTCAACAATTTTAGATGAGGTTGTGTTGAAAAATGACTGGGGGGGAGGTGGGGAGCAAATATACTTCTACCATTGGTAAAGAAACTCAAAAGGGGTGATGATATTAATTAACAATAATTTTGATAAAATGTGAAAATTGTCCAAACAGGTTTCTTTTAAATTCTTTTAAATATGTTATTGGACCATAAACCGATTTGGCTCATTAATCTATATGGTCCAAATAGTGGGGGACTATAATATGGTTTTAAATACCTCAATGGACTGTAAAGGAAATCACACTACAAACTATCACCCTCATGCACTTAAGGAAATCACGAATATCATGGGACATATTGGAACTAGTGAATATATGGAGCCTTAAATATCCATACCTAGTGAGATAAACATGGCGGAGGCAAAATAATGCTAGTCGTCTTGACTACTTTCTTATGTCATTCTCGCTGGCACAATTTTTTTTATAAGTGTTGATGGGGGACAGAATGCAGTCGGACCAATACATTATTGGCATATACAGTACTCTTACAGAATTTCCAGGTGGGCGAGGATATTAGAGATGTAATCACAGCCTATTGGATGACAACTTGTTTTTAACCAGGACAGATACATTTAAAACTGACCTTTTCCGACATAACATAGGTATAACATATCCCCTTATTGTATGGAACCAATGTTCTCTCTAAGCTGCACACTTCCTCCAGGACTGCGGTGCAGAAAACATGCCATGCTGCGCAGAGACGCAAGAGATTGAACTTCACTAGGTTCAACCCATTAGTTTGCACTATATAGATCAACGTTTTTTGTGTGATCGAATCAACATTATAAACTGGGTGGTTCGAGCCTTGAATGCTGATTGGCTGACAGCCATGGTATATCAGACCGTATACCACGGGTATGACGAAACATTTATTTTTACTGCTCTAATTACGTTGGTAACCAGTTTATAATAGCAACAAGCCACCTCAGGGGTTTGTAATATATGGCCAATATACCACGTCTAAGGGCTGTTCTTAGGTACGACGCAACGCGTCCTTGGGCCTTATTGCTTAATTATATTAGCCCTTTTTCTATACAACAAACCAAAACAAATCTAACTTTGCAAGATTGAGTCTGTGATTTTGATGTAGGCAGAGCCAGACCACAACGGAGCAGAATTCTATTGGTGGAGGTAGCCCACTAGAGGTCTTTCAATCACCTGCGAGTGCACATTTGTTATTAGCTAAGTTATAGACAAGTATAGGTCAGCAATGGGGAGTTACAGCTTCCTACAAGAGCGTTTAGGCTACATTTCAAGCTGCCTTTGAAAAGCCAGTTGGGTAAAAAGCTTATGTCTGAAATTGTTTAACTTGGGTCAAACGTTTCGGGTAGCCTTCCACAAGCTTCCCACAATAAGTTGGGTGAATTTTGGCCCATTCCTCCTGACAGAGCTGGTGTAACCGAGACAGGTTTGTAGGCCTCCTTGCTCGCACATGCTTTTTCAGTTCTGCCCACACATTTTCTATAGGATTGAGGTCAAGGCTTTGTGATGGCCACTCCAATACCTTGACTTTGTTGTCCTTAAGCCATTTTTCCACAACTTTGGAAGTATGTTTGGGGTCATTGTCCATTTGGAAGACCCATTTGCGACCAAGCTTTAACTTCTTGACTGATGTCTTGAGATGTTGCTTCATTATATCCACATCATTTTCTTTCCTCATGATGTCATCTAGTTTGTGAAGTGCACCAGTCCCTCCTGCAGCAAAATACCCCCACAACATGATGCTGCCACCCCCGTGCTTCACGGTTTGGATGGTGCTCTTCAGCTTGCAAGCCTCCCCCTTTTTCCTCCAAACATAACGATGGTCATTATGGCCAAACAGTTCTATTTTTGTTTCATCAGAGGACATTTCTCCAAAAAGTACAACCTTTGTCCCCATGTGCAGTTGCAAACCGTAGTCTGGCTTTTTTATGGTGGTTTTGAAGCAGTGGCTTCTTCCTTGCTGAGCGGCATTTCAGGTTACGTCGATATTGGACTCATTTTATTGTGGATATAGATACTTTTGTACCCGTTTCCTCCAGCATCTTCACAAGGTCCTCTGCTGTTGTTCTGGGAATGATTTGCACTTTTCGCACCAAAGTACGTTCATCTCTACGAGACAGAACGCGTCTCCTTCCTGAGCGGTATGACGGTTGCGTGGTCCCATGGTGTTTATACTTGCGTACCATTGTTTGTACAGATGAACGTGGTACCTTCAGGCGTTTGGAAATTGCTCCCAAGGATGAACCAGACTTGTGGAGGTCTACCATTTTTTTTCTGAGATCTTAGCTGATTTCTTTTGATTTTCCCATGATGTTAAGCAGAGGCACTGAGTTTGAAGGTAGGCCTTGAAATACATCCACAGGTACACCTCCAATTGACTCAAATGATGACATAATTTTCTGGAATTTTCCAAGCTGTTTAAAGGCACAGTCAACTTAGTGTATGTAAACTTCTGACCCACTGTAATTGTGATACAGTGAGTTATAAGTGAAATAATCTGTCTATAAACAATTGTTGGAAAAATGACTTGTCATGCACTAAGTAGATGTCCTAACCGACTCGCCAAAACTATAGTCTGTTAACAAGAAATTTGTGGAGTGGCTGAAAAATTAGTTTTAATGACTACTCCAACCTAAGTGTATGTAAACTTCTGACTTCAACTGTAGTACTGCAGATAGGTGCTGGAGGAGGCCTGATACTCCAGGGCCTATTCTTGGTTACCAAAGTTGTGGCAAGGGTCATGTTATTTGGAATATGTCCTACCCCATGTAAGACATTCTGTGAATTCTCCTTTTTCACACCGTCATAAAAGTGTGATTACAGAAACTGAGAGATTCTTTGTGATTGCTTTTCCATCTTATGGTATTTCTAAAATAGCACGGGAACTTATTAATATGGCTAACTCTTTGAAAATTCTAGCGAATAGAACAGCTGAGAGTCTTGAGTTAATTACAGCTGAGATGGTTGACATTCGGACTGTGGTGATGCAAAATCGTTTGGCTCTTGATTATCTTCTGTCCGCACAAGGGGGTACATGTGCTGAATGCTGTACTTACATTCCTGATAATTCTGAGGAAATAACTGACCTAATCCAAAAGATCAGGACTGAGAGCGCTAAATATCATGATTGCAATCCAGATTATTTAGGCTTGGTCATGTGGTTGTCTTCCACATTTGGTACATGGAGACGTTTTTTGGTGAGCGTGATACTTCCAATAGTGGGAGTTGTGGTTATTTTTTTCATCCTCATCCAGGTTATCAAGTATGCTATTGCCCGATGTTTGTCTGCTAAAATCCGATGGTTATGTGATAGGGGATATCATAAGATTCATCAACCGTGCCTTTTTGGAGATGGGTGTCAGTCGTGTCCACAAGAATGTTGTGGGGATCATAAGGGTCTTCATCATCATACCAAGCCTCATGATTGTGGTCAGGTTCAGGAATGGCTGAAGAATTGCAACATTTACCTGGAGCTAACTCTACAAATAGCACTGCTGGGTGATTTGAAAAGTCATAGTCAATTAATCAATAATATTTTTATACTCTTAGCGAAAATGTTTATCTTTAATTTACAATGTGTAGAAACTATGAGAATAGAAAGGTTCAGAACCCTTATGAAACATTACAGCACATATATGGCAAATACTGGATGGTGTTCAGAGATAAATGAGAGGGGTTGAGGGTAGCTGAAGGATGGGACTAAAAACAAACAAAAGATAACTATTGTAAAATATACTGTGTCCATAAAATGTATATAGTATGTATAAGCTGGAAGTAGAAGCCTAAATGTTGTCCATTAGTTTACTCCAATTAGCAGAAGGGTGGTGGGGTTAGAGGAAAATAATAAAAAGGAAAACAATGAAAAAGGCAGATTTAAATTATTTTGTATTTTTTTATATTTACTCTCTGTCCACACAACTACACCCATGATGCAATCTGAAGGTTTTTCCCATCTAGTCTGCAAAGGTCTGATAAATGACCAAGAATCGCACACGTCATGGTTGGACAACGTCTGTCTTGCAGTACTGCAATGTGTGCAGGATTTTGTTGCAGTGTCTATTTGTTATCGACATTTCTCGTGTCCAAAAGACATGTTTACTGTTTCTCAACTACACACAGGATGTACAACAGCATCAGTTACAGGCAGCAACACTAAACTGTTCTAGATTACACCTATCTAAACATACTTTACATTGTTTGCGAGATCAAAAATATTATTATAATCCGAGTGTTCATTTTTGGAAGTTGCATTCACTTTAGCGCATCTAATTTGTAAACATTTCAACTGTATTAAATGATAACTTTTTCAAGTGCAAGAAGCTTTAGTGTTCTTATAGATTCAACGGAAAGACAATGTATTCCATTGAGCCCATTTCAGCCATTACCGGAGTGTGTTTGACAGGTCATTACAAACATTTCCACGGTCATACTGTTAACGGGAAAAAACGTCAGACACAAGCAAGAGTATAAGAGTTGCAGGAGTAAAATGAAAGCAATCAATCCAGCGAGATTTAAATGACAAGAGGATTTTGCACCCCTCAAACGCAGGAAATAGATGGCTGAAAAAGACAGATCCTCAGGTGTGCGGGACATGCTTGTTGCTAGTTCTCCACCCTCTCCACCACTGACTGACATCACAGTTCCACACTCTGTTGTTTTGTTGCCAAGTATACTTAGTGCCGCCCACCATCCCACCCCAATTGACTAACCAGACAGATGTTGTCAGAAGCCTTCAGCACCAATTAAATCAGGAAACATTGGCAGAGAAAAGGACACAGACACAGAGGCACAGAGAGATGAGTGTGATAGCACCTTTCCATGAAAAAAAAATACTGTTAACCATACTGTTTAATATGTTAGGTTAGATTGATCTGAATCAGAATTCATACAATGTGTACCCTGTACTATTAGAGTCCCCTACTTAAAGTTTAACAGTATCTACTAAATCACAATGCACTGAAAAGCAATACCAGTCAAGGAGTGGACTAATGCAGTCCTCTAAGAGCACCATCACCCCCTCTGTTCAGAAGAGGAACTACTTTCCATTTCAGATGTGCAACGGAGGGGATCATATTAGGGGCTATTTCAAAAGCTGTGTGTGTCATATTTCATGCACTATGTGATGTGTCACTTGCAAGCTACAGTTCTTTGTTGTCTTTTAACAAAAGGATCTTGCGAGAAACTCAAACTGCAATCGATTTCTTAAGGTTGAGTTAACAGATGCTGTCAGAGGCCCCGATACACCCCATACCAACAGAAGAGAATTAGAATAATGAGCCAGGTGAAGGAAAACATCTTCAGAAAATATATCCCATTAATTGACCAAGCCAGAGATGAAAATGATATTCAAATAGTAGCTATTTTATTATTGCCTGTCTCACATTGTAAAACACACATTAACAGAAAGATAATGAATAACCCTGTCATCAAAGCAGACAGTTTCCAGTAGAAAGAAACCAGTGGCGGTCAGTGCCGTTTAAGATGAGAAAAGACGATTTCTTTCCTTTTCCATTACAGCATATTGGATGACTGTCATTCATATTCCATTCACCCAGTTCAATGCAACATCGATAGGTTTAGGCTACTACATGATACTCAAATTTTCCCTATACCCATCATGAGGTTGCTACAACCTAGCCTGTGAATGAAAGTTTACAATGTAGGTGCTAACAGGTCGGGAGACAAATTTGGATAGACAGTGACATTCAATAACGCCTTGCACACTCTTGCCTGCATCTAGCTGATATAGGATGTAACCATTAGTCCAACAGTTGCAAACGAGAGTTCTGTTGGACAAATTCAAGTATGTTTACGCCCGTTTTGTTCTGTTTAAGAAACGGTTTTTAACAAAATTGGTGGAATTAATACACCCCTGATCACGTGTAAACACACAGCCACTTTGTATTCCTTCTCGCATCCATGCTCTCTCCTCCTCTCACCTCTCTCCAGCAGAGAACGTGTAATATGGCATAATCTTTTATCGCAATACTGCAGAGAGACATGGACAGAATCCCCGCCTGCCTGTCTCTCTCAACTGGACCAACCCACACAGACACTACAGTATAACAGATACACACCACACGCAACACATTCTCTTAGGTGAATACTGAGAGGCAGAGGCCTCTAGAGAAAAACAACAGAGAGATATGAAGGGAGGAAGAGGGAGAGAAAAGACCAGAGCTGATTTTTCTTTCAGCTCAACTAGGGAGAGAGCAGCCACGAGCCTGGGTTAATGACTGTGCAAACACAGAGGCTTGAAGGACACAGTTTGAGATCTATTTTCATTTATCCAGAGGCGAGGGACAGACACAGAGAGGGACAGACACAGTGGGGATGTCTCATCACACTGCTTTATTGAAATAACACAGGCTTGCCTACTAGCTCTCACTGCGTTATTAATGAATTAAGGTGTTTTAACAACCTTGAGCTGCTTATACCTAATGTAACAGCCTCACATACATTTTGAAAATCATAATGAAAAAGCAATCAATTACAGAACTTCCACAAAATGCCAACCTGAATCCCTGGAAACATTTTAGTCATTTAGCAGATGCTCTTATCCAGAGCGACTTACACTAGCAATAGTGGATCAGACCACGCGGAAAAGGAGAGGCTGAAAATAATACTGCTTCAAAAGGACTGATCTCACTGGGAGCTTTTGGATGAATGACAGATGCTGTTCCCCGGCAACACGCCACTCTTTGGGTTTTGCTCAACTCTATTGTTTCTATGTCTGGAGTGTGTTTCAGCACCCAGGACTGTGTACGTCTCTTTAATTCACACACACACACACACACACACACACACACACACACACACACACACACACACACACGTTAGTCTAGTGGTAGGGATTATCCCTGACTATTTCCCAGATCATGAACCTGATGCTTTTCAATGACAGCTGTATTGCTGAAGGTATGGACAGTGCTGAAGGTATGGACAGTACATTAGTGGAACGGCCCCTGTTCGTAGTGTGATCCCTGTGATAGGTCTGTAGTCCTTCCACCCTGCCCCCTCCGATAGCCTTCGTCTTCAGTCACACCAAAGGGCCACTGCCTTCTTTCATTTTCCTTTGTAGTGGGCGGCAGTGGCATTTACTTTATTTTAGTGCCATGGCCAGCCCCTGCTGTGCCTCACCCTCAGGGAACCAGGCTCCAGCCTCGCATGCTTATGACAACTATATAGCCTTGCGTGAAACACATGGTCCCAGGAACCACCTGGGGTAGGCCTATTTGGTTGCATGTAGTCCGGTCTACTGTGTATTCATAAGCCCCCCCCCCCCCCTGTCAATAAGTATCCTAACAATATAATTACTTTTAGCCCCATAACCATAAAAAATGTATTACAGATTATAAACATCAGCGGCCCTCCAGTAGTTTTCTTCATCACTCGCTAGTATTTCATCGTCAGACATGTTTGTAAGTTGTTGTTTACTTTGTATAACTAATCAGTAATGTCTACACTTCTCCCCCGAAAAATAATCACATCTGTGATTGTGAATAAGGGCCTTATGATTCCCCCACGAGAGCACACATGCACAGTTGTTACCTATTTCCGCTATTGTTACAGTCGGCCACATAAAACTATTATTTTTGCTATCATTTTTTTAGGTGGAAAAGTACACATTTCCTGACTCCGATAGTACGTGCGATTAAAAACAGCTATTTCGGCCGTACGCTTTCAATACAACAAGAAATGTGTCAACAAATTGCGGATTTCTCAATCGATCTTTGACTGACAACGTAGCAGAGCTAGCAGTGCACAAAGATACATCACAACTGAGCCGTGTGGCTCAGTTGGTAGAGCATGGTGTTTGCAACGCCAGGGTTGTGGGTTCGATTCCCACGGGGGACCAGTACGGAGAAAAATAATTATGAAATGTATGCATTCACTACTGTAAGTCACTCTGGATAAGAGTGTCTGCTAAATGACTAAAATGTAAAAAGTCACAAGCCAGCTTTTTGTGCAGATTTCCAGTTCTAGACTAGGGAGAGAGAGTGGGAAAAGGCAAACTAGTTTCAATGTATGGAATCAATTAGAACATTTTAGATAAACTTTCACTTTAATAAACATTTTATTTTACCTCTGTGTGCCTATTTCCAAAAATAAACACACACACACACACACACACACACACTCCATTACTCTTGCTGCAGTCTTCCTTTCAGTATATGGTACAGTGCATAGTACTGCACAAGTCATTTGGGAATGGATTGGAGGACAGTGTCTGTAAAAGCCATAAATAGTGTTGGAGAGTGAGGGGGTGACTAAAGCAGAGTGACAGAGGTGTAGGTCAACAGCAACATCCCATTTCATCATCATAATAGTATTCTGCTAAGGGATGAAAAACTGCCTCTCCCCCGGTCTTCCTTTCACACCAAACCCAATCACCATGGGTGTGTTGGGAATGATGGACGACCTGAGGCACTGAGAGATGCTAAGGGTAAAATACGAGTTTGGATTTGCCTTTATGGCATCTACGCTTGTAGGAATCCAACTCGTCCAGACAGCGAATTTGGCCCCTTGATAACCTATGGCTATTTCTACTAGTGTTTTATAAAATGTCAAAAAACAAAGTGTTATTCAAATGGAGTTTGATGTTTTAATGCAGTATAAAGTAGCACCTTGAGATGTGAACACTTTTTTAAGACCCATTAGAGCTATGGTAAAAAACAACAACCGCAGAGTAGTTTGTAATACTTAAACTAAAGCCAAGAATTCACACAGTAGTGCTGTTTTTACTACCAGTTGGATACAATAAACTAAACTTTAGCATTGGTAAAAATATTCCTTAGACCTTTATGTTAGAAAAGAGGTACCTAATGGTGAATAATTACATTGAATCAAATCCTAGGCCACTGTCTAAAATGGCTTTTTACAAGCCTTAAAAAACACAATAATTGGAATGGAGTTTTGTTTTTTTCAGAGAAACGGTGCTTTATTAATGTTGTCTTGTATGATTGGAGAGATTGGAAACCCAGATCTTCTGTGGCTATATTCTGAAGGCAATCAGGCTAGTCCCAGCAAACTGGGAACATCCGCTAATGCTAATCGCTAGTTAGCTGGCTAGCTAATAAATGTACTGAGTCAGCTAGCTAACACAGCCTGATACCAGTGTTGGTGTAGGCCTTAATCAGCATGGTGCTTGTGCAACAGTATCTTCTAAATCAAAGACGAATAGGCAAAGCATGAATATGTTGGCTACATGTAAGACACATTTAATGTAGCCAAAGATTATAGGTTCACCTAAGAAACAATGACCAACACTTTGGTTCCTAAACTGTCACAATAACTCCTCCCTAGTATTTTCATTTGTTGTCATGTCAACACTGTATTCAATGTGCACACTATTATATTCTAACTATAGAATTATAATAATCATTCTATTTCCATGATTCTAACAGTTCACCCAAATGTTTTCATCTAAATCGCAAGTCAAATCATAATTGCAACATTTGGTTAAAAATAAGGCCTAGTCTTTTTGCCCATACCTACGTGGCATTGTGAAAATGATCTCAAATGAGAAATGATCTCACATGCACAAACATTTTTTGGGTTGAAATGAACAGAATAAACCAATCAGAATGGAGAAAAACCCATTGAAATCACTTAGAATGTATGTGTTGCCATCGTAGGACCAAAAAGCTAATTTAGAACTTGTATTATTCAAAAACATAAAATACTGTCAAATACCATATCATACTATGATATGATATTTTGGCCATATCACCCAGCCCTAAAGGTGTGATATAAATCCAAACCATTATTACCTGCCCACCTATCCTCACGAGGTGGCACTGCACAGGTAAGGCCTAGCATATACAGTATGATGCAATATTGTAATATTCGTCGTAAGGATAGGACCAAGGCGCAGCGGGTATAGTGCTCATCTTCTTAATTTATTTAAAGATTACACTTAAACAAAATAAAACGACGAAACAGTTCCGTAAGGCAACACAGGAAACAACCACCCACACAACACAAGTGAAACAAACCTCAACTAAATATGGCAACGACAACCAGCTGCCTCTAATTGGAGGTCCTACCAAAAACCCAACATAGAAATAGAAAACTAGATTTAAACATAGAAATAGAAAACATAGAACCTAAACCAAAAACACAGAAACACACAAAACAGCCACGCACTGACCAAACGACAATGACAAATAACCCATTTTACTGGTCAGGATGTGACAAATATATACAAAATATTTCTTTGCAAACCCAATGAATGCCAACTGTTTTGGCTCAAACAATAGCAGAAACCTAGGCATAGGTATTTATAATTTTGTATAGTGATCAGAATATTATAGTTTCTGCTCTGTGTTACTGTCTAGACTATATATTAGGAACAGACAGTACTTGTCTAATTTCCATGTTCCCTGTGTTTCTCTCTCTTGTCAGGGGCAGGATTTATTTCCTCTACTTCTCCCTGGGCCAGCCTCTGGTCATGGTTAGGACCGGCACCAGTCCTGTGGTGGTCATGGTGAGCCCAAGACCCGGCCAAGACCTTGCCCATCTCCTGCTGTCCACCATAAGGCTCATCAAGACAGCGAGGACACATGGCGCGAGCAGATCACCAACAGAACTGTTGCCCCCATTATTAAGGTTTCTGTTCCAACGCTTATGTTGCTACTGTAGGTATCTCTAAAAAGGTTGTCTTTCAGGCCTACCTGATGACAGAGGTTCCACAAGAAGGATAGGTTGCAGCACAGTAATGTGACGATCAATAAAAGGCTGGTACCAGCATTAACAACCACTCACAGCAACTCTACTGACACTCTGGATGTTGTCTTTGGGGTTGGGGTTTTTCTGCCATCTGCATGTGTTTATCCTGAACTGCATTAGGCTGATCAAGTGAAGTTTGCATCATAGTCAACAGGTCAAGCTTCCTCCAGTTGAAGCCAAGGTTGCATAAATTATGCTGAATGGGCATAGGCTACCCATGAAAGGTACTTAAGCACTGAACGTTTATTTTTCTGTTGTGATCATTTTACTATACCGTATGAGCCAATAGAGGAGGCTTGAATTGATGGAGCTGTTAGCCTCTTGGCCTAGCCCAAGGCTTTAGCGATAGATGCCTCTACATCAGCCACTCAACAAAAGCTAGTAGCCATCAGAGAGAGTGAGTATGTGCCTTGCTTCCCTTTTAATTTAAATCTCACCTCTGATGGCTACCCTACTAGATCCCAAATGGTACATAATGCTATCTGCTTGTCACTACAGAACTAACTTATATACTATGAAACACATAAGATCTAGTGTTAACAAATCATGACTCAAGAGGTGGAGTTTTCTTTAGATTGATGAGATAATGCTCACAAAGAGAGAGGGAGAGAGAGGGGGAGAGAGAGAGTGAGTCATAACTGTAACTCTAAAGGCTCATGATGCCATCCTCCAGTCTACGAGGGGGGAGGGGAGGAATCATCCATGGAGATGAAACTCACAGACCAAAACATGGCAACTCAACAGTAGTGTTAAATTGTCCCAACGGTTTTTCATACAAATAGACTGGGTTTTAGGCAGATCCTGGTGAGAACATGTTTGACAAGTTAACATGACTGGTATACCTTGACAGTTACAGACATAACAACAGTTGTGTATCACATGTTGTTGGGGAATAGTACCATGAAGGATGTGGGGATGTTTGTGTCTAATGAAAATGAGGCAGGTGGTAGCTGTTATATTACCCTATAGTTATAGTGAGTTCTTCTCTGCTTATGAGTGCAAGATAAAACAAAAAGGAGAGGAGAAAAATCATCTTTGCTGAATACATTCCCATTCCTCTTTTGCTGACTCACACACTAAACTTAAACTGCTTTGAGGGCCAGACCATTCATCACATAACATCCACAAGCTCTTTCTCTGCTAGTTCTAGCCAAGTACTAAACTCAAAATAAATTAGGCTATAGCGCAATAAAGCAAAATGAGAGTTTTTCTCTTGCTTTTTTATTTTATGTCAAATTATGTTTTATGGAAAGTCTCTGAACATGCATAGTCAAACTGCATTAGAGATGATATAGAAGATTCTTCATCAATCTTCGGTAACATTAGTATTTGGCAGGTAGCCTAGTGGTTAGAGCATTGTGTCAGTAACTGAAAGGTTGCTGGATCGAATCCCTGAGCTGACAAGGTAAAAATATGTTGTTCTGCCCCTGAGCAAGGCAGTTAACCCACTGTTCTGCAGGCGTAGTGGATGTTGACTAAGGCAGCTCCCCGCACCTCTCTAATTCAGAGGGGTTGGGTTAAATGAGGAAGACACATTTCAGTTGGACAACTGACTAGGTTTTCCCTATTCATACTGCCGCTTTTGGTTGATAGGATATGGGGATGCACAGCCTACGTTCAGCAGAAATAACAGGGGGAAATCTTCAGCTCCCTTGTATGATGATGAATCTATTCGGCTCAAACACTTTTCAAATCAGAACCTCGAAATCCCTCACAAAATTATTCCACTGTCACAAAGGAAACACAAGGTGATCGCCACATTATTTTGGAGAGATTGGAAACCCTAATTGGTCTACACGGACAAGTTCTTGCTTGGTTTAGATCTTATCTGTCGGAAAGATATCAGTTTGTATCTGTATATGGTTTGTCCCTTGAGAAATGAATGGTAAGTTTCAGTGTTCTTCAAGGTTCCGATTAAGGACCACTATTGTTTTCACTTTATAGGCTACCTCTTGGTGATGTCATTCAGAAACACACTGTCAACTTTCACTGCTATACAGACGACCAACAGCTGTACATTTCGATGAAACTTGGTGAAGCCCCAAAATTGTCTACCTTAGAAGCCTGTGTTTCAGACATAAGGAAGTGAATCTTGGATTTTTTTTTATTTATAAACTCAGACAAAACAGAGATGCTAGTTCTATGTCCCAAGAAACAAAGACACCTGCTGTTTGATCTGACAATTAATCTCAATGGTTGTACAGTCATCTCAAATAAAACCGTGAAGGACTTTGGCGTTACTCTGGACCCTGATCTCTCTTTTTTCTTTCCTGCCTCAGTCTCCAGTGTCTATGCTGCAAGTCTATGTGCTGGGGCTAAAGTCTGTTTTATCTGGTGTAATTCTCCTATCTTATCTGTGTCACGACTTCCGCCGAAGTCGGCTCCTGTCCTTGTTCGGGCGGCGTTCGGCGGTCGCCGTCACCGGCTTTCTAGCCATTGCCGCTCCATTTTTTCATTGTTCCATTTGTTTTGTCTTGTTCCCTGCAAACCTGGTTTACATTCCCTAATCACACTGCATGTATTTTTCCTCTGTTCCCCCCCCCCATGTCTTTTTTTGAAATAGTTTTTGTCGTGTTTCCTGTTACGTGCCAGGCTGGATTTTCCCCTGTATTTCCGTGGCATTTCACGAAGGATGTTTAATTGTTAAACATTTGCTAATTTTTGTAACTGTTTCGCGCCTTGCACTTTTTACCTTTGGCTGGAGGTTTTGATGCAGTGGCGTCTGTCTGTTTTATTGCCTCTGCCTAAATAAAGTGTGCGCCTCTTCACAACTCTCTGCTCTCCTGCACCTGAGTCCTCCACCAGTAGCGCACAACCTTGACAGAATTTCACACCACCCATGGAGTCAGCAGGAGCAGGTACCCCGGTCAGAGGAGTCGAGGAGCGCGTCCGGGAACACTCGGCAATGCTGCAACATCTCGGTGCCACGATGGACCGCGTTGTCCAGACCATGGATCGCTGGGAGAAACAGGAAGTCTCTCCAGCGCCTCGACCAGCGCAACCGGGGTTACCTCTACCCGTCCCTCCTGGATCCAGTCCCAGTGGGATGCGTCTCACCCTTCCTAGGGAGTATGATGGGAAGGCAGCACGGTGCCAGGGGTTCCTATTACAGCTGGACCTATACCTGGCCACCGTTCACCCAGCACCCTCGGGGAGGGAGAGGGTGTCCGCCCTCGTCTCATGCCTCTCGGGGAGAGCTCTGGAGTGGGCAAACGCTCCACTTCGAGGAGTTTATCCGCCGCCTTTTGGGCCGTATTCGACCATCTGCCCGAGGGTAGAGCGGCGGTGGAACGGCTCTTCCACTTGAGGTAGGGGACAAGGAGTGCCCAGGAGTTCGCCCTGGAATTCCGGACCTTGGCCGCCGGAGCAGGATGGACGACCGGGCCCTTATCGACCTCTACCGATGCAGCCTGTGCGAGGACGTCCGATGGGAGTTGGCCTGCAGGGATGCCACCATCACTTTTGACCAACTAGTGGATCTGTCCATCCGGTTGGATAACCTGCTGGTCACCCGTGGACGTCCAGAGAGGGCTCTGTCGGTTCAATCTTCCAGCACCCCCTGCTCCGGTGTCCATGGAGCTGGGAGGGGCTGCGCTTAGGGAGGCTGGAGGAGGGGCCTTCACGTGCACCATCGGTGGCCGCAGAGGGCACATTGCCGGTCGGTGCCAGGTTGGTCCCTCTGGGAGTCGAGGCAGCAGGCAGGGCACTCTGGCGTCACCCCAGGTGAGTCTGCACCACTCTCATCCAGAGTCCTCTGGTGTCCACCTGTTTGTACCTGTTTGTTTTCCTGAGTTTCCCCCGCATTCCCAGCATAAGGCGCTCGTCGATTCAGGCGCGACTGGGAATTTTATCGGCAGAGCGTTCGCCCTTAGTTTAGGGATCCCCATTATTCCTGTGGTTAGACCTTTCCCGGTACACGCTCTGGATAGTTGACCATTAGGGTCCGGGCTAATCAGGGAAGCCACCATCTCCCTGGCCATGGTGACGCAGGGGGGTCATGAGGAGAGAATCAGTCAGTCAGTCTTCCTCATTAACTCTCCTGTGTTTCCCGTGGTACTAGGCCTTCCCTGGTTAGCTCGTCATGACCCCACCATTTCCTGGCAACAGAGGGCTCTCACGGGGTGGTTGCGAGAGTGCTCGGGGAGGTGTGTAGGGGTTTCCGTTGGTGCTACCACGGTGGAAAGTCCAGACCAGGTCTCCACCGTGAGCATCCCCCCAGAACATGCCGATTTGGCTCTTGCCTTCTGTAAAAAGAAGGCGACTCAATTACCACCCCATCGACGGGGGGATTGTGCGATAAATCTCCTGGTAGACGCTGCACTTCCCAGGAGTCACGTGTGTTCCCTGTCGCAAGCGGAGACGGCGGCTATGGAGACATATGTCTCTGAATCCCTGTGTCAGGGGTACATTCGGTCCTCCACTTCACCCGCCTCCTCGAGTTTCTTTTTTATGAAGGAGAGAGGTCTGCGCCCGTGCATTGACTATCGAGGTCTCAATCAAATCACGGTGAGGTATAGTTACCTGCTACCTTTCATCGCCATGGCGATTTAGTCAATGCACGGGGCACGCTTCTTCACTAAACTGGATCTTAGGAGTGAGTACAACCTGGTGCGTATCCGGGAGGGAGACGAGTGGAAGACGGCATTTAGTACCACCTCAGGGCATTATGAGTACCTCGTCATGCCATACGGGTTGATGAATGCTCCATCAGTAGTCCAATTCTTTGTAGACAAGATTTTCAGGGACCTGCATGGGCAGGGTGTAGTGGTGTATATCGATGACATTCTGATATACTCCGCTACACGCGCCGAGCATGTGTCCCTGGTGCGCAGGGTACTTGGACAACTGTTGGAGCATGACCTGTACGTCAAGGCTGAGAAATGCCTGTTCTTTCAGCAGGCTGTCTCCTTCCTAAGATATCGCATTTCCACATCAGGGGTGGAGATGGAGAGTGACCGCATTTCAGCTGTGCGTAATTGGCTGACTCCCACCACGGTAAAGGAGGTGCAGCGTTTTTTAGGGTTTGCCAATTACTACCTGAGATTTATCTGGGGTTTTGGCCAGGTGGCTGCTCCCATTACCTCACTGCTGAAGGGGGGTCCTGTACGTCTGCAGTGGTCAGCTGAGGCGGACAGGGCTTTTGGGCATCTAAGAGCTCTGTTTACCTCGGCTCCCATGCTGGCACATCCAGATCCCTCTTTGGCGTTCATAGTGGAGGTGGACGCATCCGAGGCTGGGATAGGAACCATGCTCTCTCAGCGCTCGGGCACGCCACCGAAGCTCCGCCCCTGTGCTTTCTTCTCGAAGAAGCTCAGCCCAGCGGAGCGGAACTATGATGTGGGGGAGCAGGAGTTGTTGGCTGTGGTTAAAGCTTTGAAGGTGTGGAGACATTGGCTTGAGGGGGCTAAACACCCTTTCCTCATCTGGACTGACCACTGCAACCTGGAGTACATCCGGGCAGCGAAGAGAGGGTCCTCGTCAGGCAAGGTGGGCCATGTTCTTTACCCGTTTTGTGTTTACCCTGTCCTACAGACCAGGTTCCCAGAATATGAAGGCTGTATGACAGAGGAGTGGCCCATGGATCAGACTCCCATACTCCCGGCCTCCTGCCTGGTAGCGCCCGTTGTGTGGGAGCTGGACGCAGACATTGAGCAGACATTGCGTACAGAGCCCGCTCCCTTCCAGTGTCCCGTCGGGCGTCTGTACGTTCCGTCTGCTGTCCGTGACCAGTTGATCTATTGGGCCCACACGTCACCCTACTCTGGTCATCCGGGGATCGGTCGGACGGTGCACTGTTTGACTGGGAAGTACCGGTGGCCCACCTTGGCAAAGGATGTGAGGGTTTATGTTTTCTCCTGCTCGGTGTGTGCCCAGTGTAAGGCTCCTAGACATCTGCCCAGAGGTAAGCTACACCCCTTACCCATTCCACAATGGCCTTTGTCACACCTGTCGGTGGATTTTCTGACCGATCTGACCGAACACCATGATCCTGGTCATTGTGGATCATTTCTCTAAGTCCTGTCATCTCCTCCCTCTGCCTGGTCTCCCTACAAACTGCGGAAGCCTTGTTTACACACGTCTTCCGGCACTACGGGGTGCCTGAGGATAGTGTCTGATCGGGGTCCCCAATTCACTTTGAGAGTCTGGAGGGCATTCATGGAACCAGGATGTGGGCATGTTTCTGCGGTCTTATTGCCAGGACCGGCCGGGGGAGTGGGCGGCATTCGTGCCCTGGGCCGAGATGGCGCAGAACTCGCTCCGCCACTCCTCCACTAACCTCTCCCCCTTTCAGTGCGTATTGGGGTACCAGCCGGTTCTGGCGCCGTGGCATCAGAGTCAAACCGAGGCTCCTGTGGTGGATGACTGTTTCAGGCGCGCAGAGGAGACATGGGAAGCCGCCCATGTTCACCTCCAGAGAGCCGCGCTGTGCCAGAAAACCAGCGCGGACCGTCACCGCAGTGAGGCCCCGGTGTTCGCACGGAAGCTGGGTCCGCGGTTTGTGGGGCCATTCAAAGTCCTGAGGAGACTGAACGAGGTGTGTTACAGGTTACAGCTCCCCCCCCGATTACCGTATTAACCCCTCGTTCCATGTGTCTCTCCTCAGGCCGGTGGTGGTTGGTCCGCTCCAGGAATCTGAGGTACGGGAGGTTCCTCCGCCTCCTCTGGACATCGAGGGGTTCCCGGCGTACTCCATTCGTTCCATCCTGGATTCGAGGCGTCGGGCGAGGGGCCTTCAGTACCTCATGGAGTGGGAGGGGTACGGTCCGGAGGAGAGGTGATGGGTTCCGGTGGCAGATGTGTTGGACCCTGAACTGCTGCGGGAGTTCCACCGTCGCCGGCCGGATCGCCCTGCGCCTCGCCCTCCGGGTCATCCCCGAGGCCGGTGTCGGCACGCCGCTGGAGCCGCGTGTCAAGGGGTGGTACTGGTACTGTCACGAAGTCGGCTCCTCTCCTTGTTCAGGCGGCGTTTGGCGGTCAACGTCACCGGCTTTCTAGCCATCGCGGCTCCATTTTTTCATTGTTCCATTTGTTTTGTCTTGTTCCCTGCAAACCTGGTTTACATTCCCTAATCACACTGCATGTATTTATTTCTCTGTTCCCCCCATGTCTTTGTGTGAAATTGTTTTTGTCGTGTTTCGTGTTACGCGCCAGGCTGGGTTTCCCCCTGTATTTCACGAAGGATGTTTAATTGTTAAACATCTGCTTATTTTTGTGACCGTTTCGTGCCTTGCACTTTTTACCTGGAGGTTTTGACACAGTGGCGTCTCTGTTTTATTGCCTCTGCCTAAATAAAGTGTGCGCCTGTTCACAACTTCTTAAGTCTCTCTCTCGCTCCAACTCCTGGCTGGTCGTGCTGCTGATCAAGTTTCTGCTGTTCTGCCTGTGGCTATGGAACACTGACCTGAGGTGCTGACCTGTTATTGATTATTGGCTGCTGGTCATCTATGAACGCTTGAACATCTTAAAGAATAACCTAGCCTTAATGGCCATGTACTCTTATAATCTCCACTGTGCACAGCAAGAAGCGGACTGGCCACCCCTCAGAGCCTGGTTCCTCTCTAGGTTTCTTTCAAGGGAGTTTTTCCTAGTCACCGTGCTTCTGCATTGCTTGCTCATTGGGGTTTTAGGCTGGGTTTCTGTATAAGCACTTTGTGACATCTGTTGATGTAAAAAGGGCTTTATAAATACATTTGATTTATTATATTGATAGCAGGATTGGCCAAGTTAATGAATTGTTTAAAAAAAAGACATGTGCAACCTATATTGATTAGTCTTACTGCTGCTAAAAAATGACTCAAGTTACCTAACTGTAGATAACTGAGCAACCAGCTACATAGATAGCTGCACTCAATTATTGCACTGGAACTAAGGGTGGATTTACATTAGTAAAATATGTCTAGTGAGATCTCACTCTCTTTAACATCAGATTTGCAACTTTTCTGTTTACACTAGCCTAGCCAGGTAGCCTCGTGGTTAAAAGCATTGGGCCAGTAACCGAAAGGTCGCTGATTTGAATCCATGTTAATGTTAATTAACCCTAATTTTAAGTCGCTCTGGATAAGAGCATCTGCTAAGTGACTAAAATGCAATGGTGTGGCCAAAACCACATTCCTGCTTCATGTGAGTGCAGCTATTAGCACACTGTAAAAACACCATAGTATATTGACAAACAAAATAAGGACAGCAATTCAAACTGTACAGGAGCTTCTCATCTAAACCATATTGCACATAGTGTTGCACACTTGATTAATGCAATGATTCACACATGTGGATATTTTAATTTTCAATTTGGCTAATAGTCTATTGGTATTAAAGGGGCAGTGCAGTCAAACATGTGATTTTCATTTTTATTAAAAAAAAATTACACTGAGGTCAAAAAAACACTGACATTTGGAAAATGATGATACACTAAAGGGCATTAAGAGCTTTTTGAGAGAAAAAAAACACCTGGATTTTCAGCCTGTTCAGGTGGGATGGAGTTTTTGGCCCACAGCATGACATCACAATCTGATTATTTTGACCAATGCCCAGTCATTTTTTATTTGCATATGTATCCTCCTATTTTTAAGGGGTAAACGGGGTAGTCACTAGAGTCTAGACGATCCTATCCGCCAATCAGGGCTGTGAATGTTATTATGGCGAAAGAAGGCTCAGGGAAATAGGTGTGCCTAAACTTTTGACTGATACTGTATTTGGAATTACTTTCAATAAATAATAACTATGTGGTGTAGATGAGATTTGAAGAGATTTGAACTGGATCCGTCTATTTGCACTACACAAGTATCTCTTTCTGTCGTCAAAGAAGTGTTGTGTAAAGAGGCCCTAAACTGTGATTTCCTACAGAATCAAACCATGTAAATTGGGACCTGCAATTTTGGGGGTGGATTTTGGGACCTGTCCTCTATTTCTATAAATAATCAGTGGTGGAAAAAGTAACTAATTGTCATTGAGTAAAAGTAAAGATACCTTAATAGAAAATGACAAGTAAAAGTGAAAGTTTGGAAGTATTTGGTTCTAAATATACTTAAGTATCAAAAGTAAATCTACTTGCTAAAATATACTTAAGTATCAAAAGTAAAAGTATAAATAATTTCAAATTCCAAAAAAACATGCCACCATTTCCTTGTTTTTTTTATTTACAGACAACCAGGGGCACACTCCAACACTTAGATATAATTTACAAACGAAGCATGTGTGTTTAGTGAGTCCACCAGATCAGAGGCAGTAGAGATGACCAGGGAAGTTCTCTTGATAAGTGCGTGAATTTAACCATTTTCTGTCCTGCTAAGCATTCAAAACGTAATGAGCACTTTTGGGTGTCAGGGAAAATGTATGGAGTAAAAAGTACATACATTTTCTTTAGGAATGTAGTAAAGTAAAGTACAGATACCCCAAAAAATGACTTAATTAGTACTTAAGTATTTTTACTTAGTACTTTACACCACTGTAAATAATATTGGTCTATCTGAAAAAAACCTGCAACAGTCGGCAGATGACACTGTTATGTACGCTACTGCCCTTACTGCTGACCAGGCTGTTACAGCTGCAATCTGATTTTGTTGCCTTGCAGAAAGCCCTTGTTGATGTAATATTGGTACATATTGCGGGAAAAACAAAAATGTACAGTATGTTTTCTAATTCTCGAATAAATATTTCAGATGGTTTACACATTTATGCATTGGATGGTTCTTTCATCAAGCAGGTTCCTGATGTTGAGATGGGATGTGTCTGCTGTATGTTGTAGTTTATTATCTGCTTTTTATTGAATTATCATGTTCATGAGTTGTTTGTTCTCAGAGCAATATTGAGAATGATACCCTGGTCTTAATTGGGCTCACCTGAATAAATACAAGTTAAATAAATGTAAAGAAAGCCAGTTTAATACACTTTCCAGACTAAGTCAGGTATGGTGAGTGATCTGTATTCAGAGTCACAGTGACAATTACATTCCAGTCACAGCCAAGTCTCCTATCCAGACCATAAGACTCTTCATACACATGGCCAAACAGAGGGAGACACACATAGAGAGAGGAGAAGAAATCAACAGGTCCTGGGGCTTAATTTATCAAAGGTGTGTGTGCACAAAAAAAATACTCCTTGCATGCGGCAGGCAGTTTTCCTGCAGAGATTGGTATTTATCCAAGTGTGCCCCTCTCCACAAAGATCTCAAACCATGCATGTGCACAACTTCTAGAAGGTTGATCAACTTATTGCAAGTAAATAGGCCTATTGTTCATTTTGGGGGTGTTCATTTTGGGGTGTTTGATGCACAGGAATTATAATAACGGTAGGCTAATAAAAACATTAAAACATACGTCTAATGATAAAACAGATGCATTTGCCGTTGGTCATCTAATATGTTTATTTAACTTTTATTATATAGGCCTAAATCATACTCATATTGCAGGAGAGTTCTCTCCTTTTCTGACATACTGTAACTCATTTAAATTATTCCCGCTACACAACAAATAGTAGGATATTTATGTCTCTGTAATCTTCTCACTCATCATTATTCACGATTCATTCAGGATTATCTGCAATCATGGTAGCATCCACATTAATGTAGAAGTGTTTAGAAACATTCTATGCTTATTTACAACAAAAGTTACTCAAAAGTTACATACAGTGACTTGCGAAAGTATTCACCCCTCTTGGCAATTTTCCTATTTTGTTGCCTTACAACCTGGAATTAAAATGTTTTTTTGGGGGGGGGGGTTGTATCATTTGATTTACACAACATGCCTACCACTTTGAAGATACACTTTGTACATCTTCAAAGTCAGTAATTTGTAGAGCCAACTTTTGCAGCAATTATAGTTGCAAGTCTCTTGAGGTATGTCTCTATAAGCTTGGTACATCTAGCCACTGGGATTTTTGCCCATTCTTCAAGGCAAAACTGGTCTAGCTCCTTCAAGTTGGATGGGTTCCGCTGGTGTACAGCAATCTTTAAGTCATACCACAGATTCTCAATTGGATTGAGGTCTGGGCTTTGACTAGGCCATTCCAAGACATTTAAATGTTTCCCCTTAAACCACTCGAGTGTTGCTTAGCAGTATGCTTAGGGTCATTGTCCTGCTGGAAGGTGAACCTCCGTCCCAGTTTCAAATCTCTGGAAGACTGAAACAGGTTTCCCTCAATAATTTCCCTGTATTTAGCACCATCCATCATTCCTTCAATTCTGACCAGTTTCCCAGTCACTGCAGATGAAAAACATCCCCAAAGCATGATGCTGCCACCACCATGCTTCATTGTGGGGATGGTGTTCTCGGGGTGATGGGAGGTGTTGAGTTTGCACTAGACATAGCGTTTTCCTTGATGGCCAAAAAGCTCAATTTTAGTCTCATCTGACCAGAGTACATGCTTCCATATGTTTGGGGAGTCTCCTACATCCCTTTTGGCGAACACCAAATGTGTTCGCTTATTTTTTTCTTTAAGCAATGGCTTTTTCTGGCCACTCTTCCATAAAGCCCAGCTCTGTGGAGTGTACGGCTTAAAGTGGTCGTATGGACTGATACTCCAATCTCCGCTGTGGAGATTTGCAGCTCCTTCAGGGTTATCTTTGGTCTCTTTGTTGATCTCTGATTAATGCCCTCATTGCCTGGTCCGTGAGTTTTGGTGGGTGGCCCTCTCTTGGCAGGTTTGTTGTGGTGACATTATTTCCATTTATTAATAATGGGTTTAATGATGCTCCGTGGGATGTTCAAAGTTTCGGATATTTTTTTATAACCCAACCCTGATCTGTACTTCTCCACAACTTTGTCCCTGACCTGTTTGGAGAGTTCCTTGGTCTTCATGGTGCTGTGTGCTTGGTGGTGCCACTTGCTTAGTGGTGTTGCAGACTCTGGGGCCTTTCAGAACAGGTGTATATATACTGAGATCATGTGACACTTCGATTGCACACAGGTGGACTTTATTTAACTAATTATGTGACTTCTGGAGGTAATTGGTTGCACCAGATCTTATTTAGGGGCTTCATAACAAAGGGGGTGAATGCATATTTTTTCATTTCACTTCACCAATTTGGACTATTTTGTGTATGTCAATTACATGAAATCCAAATAAAAATCTATTTAAATTACAGGTTGTAATACAACAAAATAGGAAAAACGCCAAGGGGGATGAATACTTTTGCAAGGCACTGTAATACATTATTTACCATTCATTTCTATTGGGTATAAAATAATATGAAACAACCAAAACAAACAGCAAAATGCATCCAACAAATTTCTAGAGTCACAAGCTTGATGTAGTCATTACGTGCTATGAATATGGGACCAAATTCTTAACTTTAATACACATGTTAATTTGTCCCCAATACTTTTGGTCTCCTAAAATGGGGGGACTATGTACAAAAAAGTACTGTAATTTCTAAACATATGGATGAAAATACCATAAAATTAAAGCTCACAGTCCGCACTTCATCCTCATAGTCATTGTATCAAATCCAAAGTGCTGGAGTACAGAGCCAAAACAACAAATATGTCACTGTCCCAGTACTTTTTGCAGCTCACTACATATTCCAGACTCGGACATTGCTTGTTCTGATATTTATTAATTTAAATTTTGGGGGATTTGTATGTATTGTTAGGTGTTACTGCACTGTTGGCGGTAGAAACATAAGCATTTCGCCGCACCTGCAATAACAAATATGTGTACGCGACCAATACAATTTGATTTGATTCGATTTTTATGGGTAGGCTACAGTATTGCTGTGCAATAGGATTAGGAGCATGACATCAGCCTAGCTCATTTAATTTCAGAGCCTATACAAAGGCAGGTAATAGAAACACAATCATGCATTGATAAAAATAGAATGACAATTGTGGGCTGTAGCATTTACTTTTAAATTGTTCGAAAGGACAATAAATCTTGCAGAATGTGCGGCCCGTATTTGCACTCGCTAGGCGGCAATCATTTGTACTTTGGGAAAGACACTGCAGCATTCTGCCCAGACCTCTACATAAATGCGATCAAATTTGCCATTAAGCTTTCTTTTAGGAACTATCATGGCCCAGTTCCAAAATCTCCAATCATACAGCAAATAAGGGCGTCTTTGTTACCATAAAATCTAATCATTTGTGGTGCACGCAAATCCTAGAATCTCCATGTACACCAGAATTAAGTAAGTAATGTACGCACGGTTGTTAAATGAGGCCCCTGGACTGGAGAGATATTAAAGAGAGAAGGAAAATGAAATACCTATTTCTCCTATAAATACTGAACAAAAATATAAATAGAACACGTGACAATTTCAACGATTTTACTGAGTTACAGATCATAAAAAGAAATCAGACAATTGAAATAAATCCATTAGGCCCTAATCTATGGATTTCACATGAATTGGCAGGGGCGCAGCCATGGAGGGCCAGGGCCAGACAGTCAGAATGAGTTTTTCCGCAAAAAAGGGCTTTATTTCAGACAGAAATACTCTCCAGTTTCATCAGCTGTCTGGGTGGCTGGTCTCAGACGATCCAGCAGGTGAAGACCGGATGTGGAGGTCCTGGGCTGGCGTGGTTACACGTGGTCTGCGGTTGTGAAGCTGGTTGGACTGACTGCCAAATTCTCTAAAATGACATTGGAGGCGGCTTATGGTAGAGAAATTAACATTTCATTTTCTGGCAACAGATCTGGCGGACATTCCTGCAATCAGCATGCCAATTGCACCCTCCCTCAACTTGAGACATCTGCGGCATTGTGTTGTGTGACAACTGCACATTTTAGAGTGGCCTTTTATTGTCCCCAGCACAAGGTGCACCATTGTACTGATCACTGTTTAATCAGCTTCTTGATACTGTATGCCACACCTGTCAGATGGATGGATTATCTTGGCAAAGGAGCAATGCTCACTAACAGGGACAAATTGCTAAAAAAAAAAAAAAAAAAGTGCATATGGAACATCTCTGGGATCTTTTATTTCAGCTCATGAAAACATGGGACCAACACTTTACAAGTTGCATTTATATTTGAGTTTAATATAGAACAATCATTTGGAGCTCTGGGTATAGACCTGTAGTTGAAGTCGGAAGTTTACAACCACTCCAAAATGTTTTTCAACCACTCCAAAAATGTCTTGTTAATTAATAGGGATAGGTATCCCGCTGACGGGACGCCTATCCCTATTAATTAACAACATCCAGTGAAATTGGGGGGCGCGCAATTCAAATAGATAATCGTAATATTAAACATTATGAACATACAAGTATCTTATATCGGTTAAAAGCTTAAATTCTTGTTAATCTAACTGCATTGTCCAATTTACAATAGGCTTTACAGCGAAAGCATACCATCCGATTGTTTGAGGAAGGCGCCCCACAACAACATTTTTCAACCAGCACAGGCTTCATAAAATCACAAATAGCGATTAAATAAATCACTTACTTTTGAAAATCTTCCTCTGTTTGCAATCCCAAGCGTCTCAGCTACAACATGAATGGTCATTTTGTTAGAAAAAAATCCTTCTTTATATCCCAAAAAGTCTGTTTAGTTGGTGCCATCGATTTCGGTAATCCACTCGTTCAACACGCAGACAAAGGAATCCAAAAAGCTACCGCTAAACTTTGATCAAACAAGTCAAACTATGTTTCTATTTAATCCTCAGGTACCCGAAAATGTAAATAAACTATAATATTTCATACGGAAAGAAGTTCGTTCGATAGAAAACAAAAATTAGCAGACTGATTTTCCACTGACTCTTTGTACCAAAACTCAAAATTCTTCTTCGTTTTGAAGAAACAAGCCTGAAACCTTGAACAAAGACTGTTGACATTTATTGGAAGCCATAGGAATTGCAATCTGGGAGCTAGAATTGCATAGCTTTCCATTATAAGAGCCTGGGACGTAAAAAAAAGTTGGTTTTTCTTTTGATTTTCGTCTACCATATCAATTGTTTTATAGTCTCATACATTATTTTAATATTTCTACAAACTTCAAAGTGTTTTCTATCCAATGTTACCAATTATATGCATATCCTGGCTTCTGGGCCTGAGTAACAGACAGTTTACTTTGGGCACATCAGTCAGTCGGAAATGTAGAAAAATAACATACTACAGTTTTGGCAAGTCAGTTAGGACAACACAATACATTTTTCCAACAATTGTTTACAGACAGATTATTTCACTTATAACTCACTGTATCACAATTCCAGTGGGTCAGAAGTTTACATACACTGTGCCTTTAAACAGCTTGCAAAATTCCAGAAAATGATGTCATGGCTTTAGAAGCTTCTGATAGGCTAATTGACATAATTTGAGTCAATTGGAGGTGTACCTGTGGATGTATTTCAAGGCCTACCTTCAAATTCAGTGCCTCTTTGATTGACATCACGGGAATATCAAAAGAAATCAGCCAAGACCTCATCCTTAGGAGGAATTTCCAAACGCCTGAAGGTACCACGTTCAAACGTTTTGGGTTCAAACGCCAGACTATGGTTTGCAACTGCACATGGGGACAAGGATCATACTTTTTGGAGAAATGTCCTCTGGTCTGATGAAATAAAAATAGAACTGTTTGGCAACAATGACCATCGTTATGTTTGGAGGAAAAAGGGGAACGCTTGCAAGCCGAAGAACACCATCCCAACCGTGAAGCACGGGGGTGGCAGCATCATGTTGTGGGGGTGCTTTGCTGCAGGAGGGACTGGTGCACTTCACAAAATAGATGGCATCATGAGGAAAGATAATTCTGTGGATATATTGAAGCAACATCTCAAGACATCAGTCAGGAAGTTAAAGCTTGGTCGCAAATGGGTCTTCCAAATGGACAATGACCCCAAGCATACTTCCAAAGTTGTGGCAAAATGGCTTAAGGACAACAAAGTCAAGGTATTGGAGTGGCCATCAGAAAGCCCTGACTTCAAGCCTTTAAAAGATTTGTGGGCAGAACTGAAAAAGCGTGTGTGAGCAAGGAGGACTACAAACCTGACTCAGTTACACCAGCTCTGTCAGGAGGAATGGGCCAAAATTCACCAAAGTTATTGTGGGATGCTTGTGGAAGGCTACCCAAAACGTTTGACCCAAGTTAAACAATTTAAAGGCAATGCTACCAAATACTAATTGAGTGTTTGTAAACTTCTGACCCACTGGAAATGTGATGAAAGAAATAAAAGCTGAAATAAATAATTCTCTCTACTATTATTCTGACATTTCACATTCTTAAAATAAAGTGGTGATCCTAACTGACCTAAGTCAGGGAATTTTTACTAGGATTAAATGTCAGGAATTGTGAAAAACCAAGTTTATATGTATTTGGCTAAGGTGCATGTAAACTTCTGACTTCAACTGTATCTATAAAACTCCTGAGAAGAGAGGCACGGCAGGTCAGAGTACTAATGTCAGTTGAAAATACAAAATACAGGAGGCCTTAACGTGCTATAGCAGATAAAACAGGCAGAGCGCAGAATGCATGCTGCCTCCGGGCAGATGAAACACTCACATCAAAACACAACCATCCATCCCTCTCCAAATCGATTCAGTACTGAGGCGCGTAACAAACAGAAAGGGCTGAAGCCATGCATACTCCTCCTGCTGCTGCCTCCACGCTGGGGCAATAATCTGAGCCCATGGCGTCACCAGACTGGCCAGTCCCATTTCAAATGCCACATTCATAACCCGGAGTTATTCTCACTGCTGCTGCTGCTCGCATCAACAGCAGGGAATAGTGCTGCAAGTGCTCTGTTTGTTCCTGGCTGACAGACAATGATGACTGGCAATGTTGTGTTCATCAGTTCACCAACAAACACACTACAGGTTCAACAAACAGCTTGATTTCATTTAGCTCTCAATATTGTCGGCAGTGTGATACACATGTCCATTTTCTTACCTGTTTTATGTCTGTGTATTCTCCTCTTACGGTTTTCCTGAAAAAGAGGAAAGGACCTTTAAAATTACAAAGAAAACGTAAACATCCTAATTAACACCCTAACAATTTCAGGATTTGATGTATTCTACCATCAGTGTTGGAATAACATTTTAACTAAAATATATTTTTTTTTTCTTGAAACTTGTCATAGTCACTGGCACACTAAACTGCATAGTGCTGTGAATGCCATCTTTCTGCATAAGTAAACTGAATTAAACTTTCAGCTGCATGAGTATGCATCATGAATATCAATTATTCCTAAAGTGGAGCTGTGAAAATGTGCAGGCAGTTCCATTGTGTGGGCTGATGGAAATGCACATGGGCGGTTAACATCACAGGTTAATGCCAGAACAAAGCCACCAGGAAAATTCTTACTTTGGGGGCTGGGTGAATTGATATGTATGGCAACATACACTGAGTGTAGAAAACATAAGGAACACCTGCTCTTTCCATGACATAGACTGACCAGGTGAATCCAGGTGAAAGCAATGATCACTTATTTATGTCACTTGTTAAATCCACTTCAATCAAGGGGAAGGGGAGGAGACAGATTAAAGAAGGATTTTTAAGCCTTGAGACAATTGAGACATGGATTGTGTATGTGTGCCATTCAGAGGGTGAATGGCCAAGACAAAAGATTTAAGTGCCTTTGAACAGTGTATGGTACTAGGTGCCAGGTGCACCAGTTTAAATGTGTCAAGAAATTCAACAATGCTGGGTTTTTCACACAACAGTTTCCTGTGTGTATCAAGAATGGTCCACCACCCCAAGGACATTCAGGCAACGTGACACAACTGTGGGAAGCATTGGAGTCAACATGGGCCAGCATCCCTGTTGTTAGGTTCTTATTTTTCAGAGTAAATAACTCACGGACACTAGTGAAGCTTTAACCAAGTTTAATTCTTCCCAAAGGTTCTGTACAGCTCGTTACCTGTATAAAAGACACCTGGGAGCCATTAAAATGCAAAACAATTTATAACATTTTTGACATGCGTTTTATCTGGATTCTTTTAGTTTTTTTGTGGGACACAAAAAAAGGCAGTGTAGAACACAATTGCCCAAAATGCATTGCTCCAATAACTTTCAAAAGATTGTCCCGAAGTTTGCCCCCCCCCCCCCCCCCCACAAAATGAATTTCCTATGAATTAAGTCGCACAAAAATGTGCATTTTCCTACAAATTCAGTCGAACAAAAATGTGCGCATTTTCACACGAATTAAGCCACACAAAAACGCACAATTTCTGTTGAAATAATTTTTTTACATATTTGCCTGAATTGAGTGTGTGATAGTGTTGATTAAAAACTGCAGTGTGTTTATCTCAAAGTAAATATTTGCTGCAGAGATGAGCTTATTGAATCTGACTATGCTGTATTTAGCTCAGACAGTCACGTGTTGAACAAGAAATAAACAATGTACTCTGACAATTATCATTGTGACTGTACCAGCATCATCAGTTATACTGTAATCTGTCAGCCACTATGTCTAATTAGTGGGAAAAACAGTAGGTAATTAGTTAGTTTGTTATCAAGATGGAGGCCTGGGCAGGCTACACTCATTAACTCATTGGTAATGAGGAGCTGGAGGGAGAGACCAAGGACAACAATACTCAAACATATTTATTTATATCATAGTTTTTAAATGAATACCTCCTACATATCCTTCTTTCCAGGTGGAACTAGAATATCAGTAGCCATGGGGCAAATTATACTGTACAACTATAGAGAAATACTGATATAGAAGTAATAGAAAAAGTACCACTGACCTTTCACAAATCAATATTTTTTAAGGTACAATGACGCAACATGAATGTAGATGACATACTATCAATACAGTGATACGGTGATATATCCGCAACCTTGATTATGATGAGAGGCTTCATAGACACGGTACCAGTCAAAAGTTTGGATACACCTACTCATTCAAGGGTTTTTCTTTATTTTCACTATTGGCTACAACGTAGAATAACACTTTTTGCATTATTTAAACCAAATTGAACATGTTTCATTATTTATTTGAGGCTAAATTGATATTATTTACGTATTATATTAAGTTAAAATAAGTGTTCATTCAGTATTGTTGTAATTGTCATTATTACAAAGATTTTTTTATATATTTTTTTATATATACATTTTTTTATTTATTTATATATATATATATTTAATTGGCCGATTAACCGGCATCGGCTTTTTTTGGGTCCGCAAATAATCGGTATCGGCGCTGAAAAATCATAATCGGTCGACTGTGGTTAACAGTCATTCAAGCCCAGCATACAGTGGGGGGAAAAAGTATTTGATCCCCTGCTGATTTTGTACGTTTGCCCACTTACAAAGAAATGATCGGTCTATAATTATAATGGTAGGTTTATTTGAACAGTGAGAGACAGAATAACAACACAAAAATCCAGAATAATGCATGTCAAAAATGTTATAAATTGATTTGCATTTTAATGAGGGAAATAAGTATTTGACCCCCTCTCAATCAGAAAGATTTCTGGCTCCCAGGTGTCTTTTATACAGGTAACGAGCTGAGATTAGGAGCACACTCTTAAAGGGTGTGCTCCTAACCGCAGCTTGTTACCTATAAAAAAGACACCTGTCCACAGAAGCAATCAATCAATCAGATTCCAAACTCTCCACCATGGCCAAGACCAAAGAACTCTCCAAGGATGTCAGGAACAAGATTGTAGACCTACACAAGGCTGGAATGGGTTACAAGACCATCGCCAAGCAGCTTGGTGACAAGGTGACAACATTTGGTGCGATTATTCGCAGATGGAAGAAACACAAAAGAACTGTCAATATTCCTCGGCCTGGGGCTCCATGCAAGATCTCACCTCGTGGAGTTGCAATGATCATGAGAACGGTAAGGAATCAGCCCAGAACTACACAGGAGGATCTTGTCAATGATCTAAAGGCAGCTGGGACCGTAGTCACCAAGAAAACAATTGGTAACACACTACGCCGTGAAGGACTGAAATCCTGCAGCGCCCGCAAGGTCCCCCTGCTCAAGAATACATATAAATGCCCGTCTGAAGTTTGCCGATGAACATCTGAATGACTCAGAGGACAACTGGTGAAAGTGTTGTGGTCAGATGAGACAAATGGAGCTCTTTGGCATCAACTCAACTCGCCGTGTTTGGAGGAGGAGGAATGCTGCCTATGACCCCAAGAACACCATCTCCACCGTCAAACATGGAGGTGGAAACATTATGCTTTGGGGGTGTTTTTCGTCTAAGGGGACAGGACAACTTCACCGCATCAAAAGGGACGATGGACGGGGCCATGTACCGTCAAATCTTGGGTGAGAACCTCCTTCCCTCAGCCAGGGCATTAAAAATGGGTCGACCCAAAACACACGGCCAAGGCAACAAAGGAATGGCTCAAGAAGAAGCACATTAAGATCCTGGAGTGGCCTAGCCAGTCTCCAGTTCTTAATCCCATAGAAAATCTGTGGAGGGAGCTGAAGGTTCGAGTTGCCAAACGTCAGCCTCGAAACCATAATGACTTGGAGAAGATCTGCAAAGAAGAGTGGGACAAAATCCCTCCTGAGATGTGTGCAAACCTGGTGGCCAACTACAAGAAACGTCTGACCTCTGTGATTGCCAACAAGGGTTTTGCCACCAAGTACTAAGTCATGTTTTGCAGAGGGGTCAAATACTTATTTCCCTCATTAAAATGCAAATAATTTTATAACATTTTTGACATGTGTTTTTTACGACAATTTGTCATACCGTGGACTCATGAACATCAAGGATTTTAGAGACACTTTTGTAACCCTTTCCAGCTTTATGCAAGTCAGCAATTCTTAATTTTAAGTCTTCTGAGATCTCTTTTGTTCGAGTCATGGTTCACATCAGGCAATGCTTCTTGTGAATAGCAAACAAAAATTTTGTGAGTGTTTTTATAGGGCAAAGCAGCTCTAACCAACATCTCCAATCTCGTCTCATTGATTGGACTCCAGGTTAGCTGACACATGACTCCAATAAGCTCTTGGAGAAGTCATTAGCTTAGGGGTTCACATACTTTTTCCAACCAACACTGTGAATGTTTAAATTATGTATTCGATATAGACAAGAAAATACAATAATTTGTGTGTTATTAGTTTAAGCACACGATGTTTGTCTATTGTTGTGACTTTGATGAAGATCAGATCAAATTTGATGACCAATTTATGCAGAAATCCAGGTAATTCCAAAGGGTTCACAAACTTTTTCTTGCCACTGTAGTTTGAGAAAACGTGTTCGTATCAATAATTGATCTACCAATGTTTCTGCACCTCTGCACACAGTTGTGTCACCTGCACAGACAAAATCTGCATAACTAGCCCACTTCCTCTGGATGGTAAAATAGCATGGCCGTATTGGATTTATCTCTAAGTGAGAGACAGGAGAAACGGCAGTAAAATACAGGGTTTATAAAGGTTGACAAGGGCTTTTCTTTTGGAAATCAATACATCAGCAACCCAGAAATACATTGCCAGAGAATAAAAGAGATAATAACTAATACCTTTATACTGTGGTAAAGAAAGCCTTCTTTTTCTTGAATCTATTGATTTTAGTATTTTTTGTTCATGTTATCTGCTAGATGTGACTGTTACCAAAAGCTCAAACCCATGGAGGCTGTTGTTGTATGCCAAAAGAAAGGCCACAGCAAACTGACCCTCATTTTATCTGAAGTTCAGAAAATGCAGAGAATAACGAAGAGAAACTGGGAAAGATGCTCAAGCTTTACATCTCAGAGTGCAGTAGCTAGGCAGCATGTTCACCACCAGGTGTCTTTGTATAATACCATGACACGTTCCACCAAAATAATGTTGACTATAAAACCTCTCGGGCTATAACACCTACACAGAACCCCTCGGACAACAGAACCCACACACATCCATCTGATGATGATAGCTGTGATCCTCCATCTGCAGCATACAGAGAAACCTCTTCAAGCAGAACAGAAAGGAGGAGGAGGATGTTACTGTTATCTCACATTCAGCTTGCTCCACGGAGACTGGGATGAAGTTCTGTGAACAGATCAAGTGACACATGCAGAGCATGTGCAATTTTATCGAACAATGTTCTCCTATGGTAAATACATCATAGGGCTTGACATTACACATGTAGTCATACATGACATTAGGCTAATGTTTTAAACATTATTAAAAATGATCTGGTTTTGGCTTCTCAGACACATGCAATAGTGCTGAGTGATTAGTGCATTTTCAGGTCAGTTCTAAAAAAAATTAGCAAGATTTACTATTATGGTTTCGATTATTTTTTTAAAACTCAATTTGAATACTGTAAAAACACAGAATAAAACAATAAATAAAAGTCCCATGATGGTAGTGACTGCCCATGACTGCTTATCACTTATTAACCTTCAGTTAATTCACATTACTTTAACAAAACATTTGTTGTGTATAATACATTTGTTTTATTTGACGACTTTATTATTTCAAATCATATTTCAAATCATAATCTCATCTCTCTAGAGCTGCTGCCTATGCTGTCTGACAAAATCACTATTTTAATAGTAAATAAGGCATATTTTTATCAATCACTTAGATCATGTATTTTCAGGTAGAGATACCTCACGAAGAAACTGCTCTCTATGTATCCCTTCTTGACCACACATTCATCTGTCTCTTATGTAGCAGGCATTAAAGAAACACAGACCAGACAAATAACCGCGCAATGGATTATGGTAGAACATTGGCCTGTTGGAAACTACAACTCCCTACTACATCGCACAGTTCGGATGTGATCTGATTTAGCTCTGGAAAATATGCAGTGCAATGTGCACATTGAGCTCACAGAAAAAATCTGAACGAAATGTAATTCAAATCATCTTTAATATTCAATTATTACATTTGAAACTTAAAAGTGAATGAGTAGAACTATCTAAATATTTCATATCTAGAGCATACAAAATTGTTTACACAATCTCAAGAATGGCGAACACTAGAATGGCACCGGAGTGGATGGCTGCCGTTTTACCGGCTCCTAACCAAATGTGCTATTTTGTTAATTTTTTCGCGTTGTTTGCAACTTATTTTGTACATAATGTTGCTGCTACTGTCTCTTATGACCGAAAATAACTTCTGGACATCAGAACAGCGATTACCCACCTCGAACTGTACAAAGATTGTTTTCTATAATGAGTCCGATGCGAAGGATATACTGCTTTTTTAGGAACAGGCCCAAATCCCCGTCATTTGGGTGAAGAAAAGACGGAGAAAAAGGGGGCGGAGGTCGGGCTGCCTTCTGAGAATTCATAGGCTAGTTAGTAAACCCCCACTACCATCCGTTCTATTGGCCATCGTGCAATCATTGGAAAACAAAATGGATGACCTACGATCAAGAGTATCCTACCAACGGGACATTAAAAACTGTAATATTTTATGTTTCTACGAGTCGTGGCTGAACGACAACACGGATAATATAGAGCTGGCGGGATTTCCATGCATCGGCAGGACAGAGAAGCTACGTGAGGGTGTATGTCTATTTGTCAATAACAGCTTGTATGCTGTCACGTCTACTCCCGCTCCCTGGCATCGTCCTGCACCTGGGGCCACGTGTCGGGGGGACGGGACGGGGACGGGGACGGGGGGTAATTGTCACGTACTCCCACTCCCCCTCTCCGGCACTCGACCTCGCTAGTTTACTTATCATTACACACACCTGGCACCATCATTACGCGTACCTGTGCATCATGAGACTCACATGGACTCCATCACTTCTATGATTACCTCCCCTATATCTGTCACTCCCTTTGGTTCATTCCCCAGGCCGTATTAGTTATGTTTTCATGTCCAGACGCTACTCTTGTTGTGTATTGTTCCATGTTTAATGAATTATTAAATTCACCCCCTGTACTTGCTTCTCGACTCATTGCTTGCCTGAGGTAGAGTACCATATGATAAGCTGGAGACCACACCATCTACCAAGAGACTTCTCATCTATATTATTCGTAGCTGTCTACTTACAGTACCACCACAAACCTATGCTAAGACTGCACTCAACCAGCTGTATAAGGACATAACAAGACTTTAATGCAGGCAAACTTAAATCCGTTTTAACTCCTTTGTACCAGCATGTCACATGTGCAACCAGAGGGAGAAAAAAATCTAGACCATCTACCTACACACCCCTCACCCTCCATTTGGCAAATCTGACCATAATTCTATCCTCCTGATTCCTGCTTACAAGCAAAAACTATAGCAGGAAGTATCAGTGACTCGCTCAATACAGAAGTGATCAGATGACGAGGATGCTATGCTACAGGACTGTTTTGCTAGCACAGACATTAATATGTTCCAGGACTCATCCAATGACAACGGTGAGACTGCGTATAGGGAGGAGATCAGAGACCTGGCAGTGTGGTGCCAGGACAACAACCTCTCCCTCAAAGTGTGCAAGACAAAGGAGCTGATCATGGACTATTGGAAAAGGAGGGCCGAACAGGCCCCCATTAACATTGACGGGGCTGTAGTGGAGCGGGTCGAGATTTTCAAGTTCCTTGATGTCCACATCAGTCGTGAAGAGGGCACGACAACACCTTTTCACCCCTCAGGAGACTGAAAAGATTTGGCATGGGTCCCCAGAGCCTCAAAAGGTTATACAGCTGAACCATCGAAAGCATCCTGACTGGTTGCATCACCGCCTGGGATGGCAACTGCTCGGCATCTGACCATAAGGCACTACAGATGGTAGTGCGTATGTCCCAGTACATCACTAGGGCTAAGCTTCCTGCCATCCAGGACCTATATACTAGGCGGTGTCAGAGGAAAGAACTAAAAATTGTCAAAGACTCCAGTCACCCAAGTCATAGACTCTTCTCTCTGCGGCAAGCTGTGTCGGAGCACCAAGTCTAGGACCAAAAGGCTCCTTAACAGCTTCTACCCCCAACCCATAAGACTGCTGAAAAATTTATAAAATGTCCACCCGGACAATTTAAAAATGTTTTATTTCACCTTTATTTAACCAGGTAGGCCAGTTGAGAGCAAGTTCTCATTTACAACTGCGACCTGGCCGAGATTAAGCAAAGCAGTATGGCAAAAACAACAACACAGAGTTACACATGGGATAAGCAAACGTACATTCTAAGTCAGAACCGTCCAGATTAGTGATGCTAGTCGGGCGGGCGGGCGGGTACGGGCAGCAATCGGTTGAAGAGAATGCATTTAGTTTTACTAGCATTTGAAAGCAGTGTCGTGTCTTTGGCATCATTAAAACTGAAGACTTATTTATCAAATAACTCTGTAATTATTATTATGCGATTAAACTGATTAATCATGTAACTGTTATTAACTAGGAAGTCGGGGCACCAAGGAAAATATTCAGATTACAAAGTTATAATTATCCTAATATAACTTTCAGATATTTTAATATCTGATCAATTAGTCTTCGAATTAATGAATTATTTACCTCACATTAGTCTCATTCCAAACGTCGTAAATTCTTGGTTATCTGCACGAACCCAGTCTTCACTATGAGTCATCCATACATCAATTGTCTTAAAATCATTTATTTACTAACTAGGTAATTCACAGAAATGCATAACAAAAACAAACAAAGTAGATATGGTTACAAAGAAATGATAGAGGAATGTGCCCTAGTGGGCTAAACTGGTATGGCGGCTTGTTAGACAAAAGGAGAGTGGGGGTCAGCTGAGGACAGTGACACTGGAGATGCGCGTTCACGAGACTTCGCCATTTTTTTCTTTCTCTCTTTGAATGAATACAACGTTGTCTGGTTGGAATATTATCGCTATTTTACGAGAAAAATAGCATTAAAATTGATTTTAAACAGCGTATGATTTTAAAATGGATTGAGTCAGAACTAGGGCTGGCACAATATCTGATCCCGTTAGCGGGATCAAAATCCAGCGAAAAATCATATCGCCAATTAGCATTAAAAAAATATCATAATTTTTTTTTTAAATAAAAAATATATATATATTTTTTTTTATAGATACACCTCTCCTGAATCGACCCACGTCGTCCGATTTCAAAAAGGTTTTACAGGAAAAGCAAATCATTAGATTATATTAGATGAGTCCATCGTAAAAAGCAGCTTCATAGCCATTTTCCGACCAACCACTTGCATCACATATAATCAATAAACAGCTAAATGTAGCACTAACCTTTTACAAACTTCATCAGATGGCACCCCTAGGACATCATGTTATACAATGCATGCATTCTTTTGTTCAATAAAGGTCATATTTATATATAAAAACAGCATTTTACATCTCTGTCTGACGTTGACTACCTAATTTCCCCTCAAAAGCGTCCCGGTAAACAATGCTACGTTTCAATAAATTGCTATACTATAACGATTTTTTAAATGTATATTGTCAATCTAACATTTATAGATGAATATCTCTTGAGAACACCCGTCATACCAGATTTTAAATTAACTTTACTGGGTAATCACACTTTGCGATAAAAGGAGATGCGATACTCAGAAAATGAGCTAATATACAGTGCTCGGCGCCATCTTGGACGCAACACCATGAACCATCTCATCTTCTATAATATTGTCAATAATCGCCTACCTTTAGTTGTCTTCATCAGAAAGCATCCCAGGTCCACAACAGATGTATTTTCGGTCAAAAAGTCCATACTTCACGTTCCATTAGCCTGATGTTGGTAGCGCGTCCTATGGCTCTCTCCAAGCGCAGCTCTGAAGTTCATAATGAAAGCAATCCTCGCGCATGTAGGTTCGTTCAAACATGTCAAACGTTGTATAAAATAAATCTTCAGGGCCTCTAACACCAAGAGAGCCAATAAGATTCGAGGGGGATGATGTCATGGCCTTTAAAACCGTTTCCAAAGGTGGGGGCAGACATGGCCGCCGGCGTCATAATGGTGATGGCCCATCCCCTGTGACCAATTTCAAACTAGTGTCATTCACTGAGTTTTGACTCTATAAGGCTCAAACCACTGTGAAAGGACTGGCGACATCTAGTGGAAGCAATAGGAAGTGCCAAAATATTCCTAAACCCCTGTGTTTTTCAATGGGATAGGTTTAAAGTCAATACAACACATCAGGTATCCACTTCCTGTCAGAAAATGTCTCAGGGTTTTGCCTGCCAAATGAGTTCTGTTATACTCACAGACACCATTCAAACAGTTTTAGAAACTTTAGAGTGTTTTCTATCCATATATAATAAGTATATGCATGCCCTATCTTCTGAGTTTGATTAGTAGGCCGTTGAAAATGGGAACGATTTTTTTTCAAAATGCGCTGTGGCGCCCCCTATCCTAGGGTATCCTCAAGAGGTTAACGTGTAACCGACGGTTATGGATGAATTTTTTGGTGTGTGAAACAAACAGCTTACTGGGGACGGCGGGGTATTTCTGCAGTAACATGGACTTTTAACAACGTGATAAAAACTTTGTTGCTCCTTGCTGAAATTTAAAATGTTCATTCAAATTATGTTAACTGGTGTGGCTCATGCAATGGAATGTATTTTTTGTAATGTCAGTTGAGTTAAATCAACAAATCACAACACATATAAATGGGTACACTCCATGCTTTTTCTTCCTGCTTTGCACCTATGGGTACACTAGCAATGGCCGCCAGTCCACTCATTATGCCATTACTGACTTGAATGTTCTATTCATTCTATTTCTATGGCAGCACATGCAGTCAGGAGCGGAGGAGAAAATGTGAGTCAATAAAAAAAAACTGTTGCTATCAAAAGATTATTAGGGTGACTGCGGTCATTTAGCTGGCTGATTACCGTCATTGAAAATTCCATGACCTTCACAGCCCTAGAAAACGATACTTTCTCCAGTCATAAAGTGCAGGAAGAAACCAGCCACTGTAGTCAAACTGATGGATATGTCTGTGTGTAAGTACGTACGTGGCTGAGACGTGAGCCTGAACACTGTGAGTAGTGTTATAGTACGGCAGACAGCATTAGCGCCTCATTAAGGTAATTGTATCTCTGTGCTCCTTGCTCCCTACTCCATGGGGAGCTGCAAAACAATTTAGTTTATCTCCCTGGCATTTCACTTCAGCATGTGCACTGCGTGTGCTGTGTGCATCAGTGGAGGCTGCTGAGGGGAGGTTGGCTCATAATAATGTCTGGAATGGTGTGTAATGGCTGGAATGAAATGGTAAATGGCATGAAAAACATGTGGTTGATACCATTCCATTCACTCAATTCCAGCCATTATTATGAGCCGTCCTCCCCTCAGCAGCCTCTACTGGTGTGCATGCCTCCCAGTGTGGCAGGATGTTCTCTCTCTTTGTGTGTTGTTACCTACAGTAACAAACTACAGATTACAGTTTATTAAGAAAAATCATAATTTGTGTTTCTTGTGTCTGGGCTTATTCATCCACACTATGGGGCAGTATCAGACATAGGGAATGTATGGCTTTCCTACCACTTGTCAGTATTTGGTATCATACTTACTTTATCCAGTCACGTAACACCCTTTGCAGATATGGCTACCTTGCGCGCTGCTCTGAATAAATGTAATTGAACCGCTGAAAACCATCCCACTTACTGGCCAACAGATTTTCTCATGGAGTTTTCAATAAGGTTATCTTAAAAGAAAAAAAAACATCCGATTAAATACAGTGTACCTTTAAGTTATAATATCTATAATATCTGTAATATCAAGAGAACGGGTTCAGAATATTAGGGTAATGAAAGAAAATGATCTAAATACAGTTGAAGTCAGAAGTTTACATACACTTAGGTTGGAGTCATTAAAACTCTTTTTTCAACCACTCCACAAATTTCTTGTTAAACAAACTATAGTTTTGGCAAGTCGGTTAGGACATCTACTTTGAGCATGAGACAAGTCATTTTTCCAACAATTGTTTACAGACAGATTATTTCACTTATAACTCACTGTATCACAATTCCAGTGGGTCAGAAGTTTACATACACTAAGTTGACTCTGCCTTTAAACAGCTTGGAAATTTCCAGAAAATTATGTCATGGCTTTATAAGCTTCTGATAGGCTAATTGACATCCTTTGAGTCAATTGGAGGTGTACCTGTGGATATATTTCAAGGCCTACCTTCAAACGCAGTGCCTATTTGCTTGACATCATGGGAAAATCAAAAGAAATCAGCCAAGACCTCAGAAAACTAATTGTAGACCTGAAGGTACCACACTCATCTATACAAAAAAATAGTACGCAAGTATAAACACCTTGGGACCACGCAGCCATCATACCGCTCAGGAAGGAGGCGCGTTCTGTCTTCTAGAGATGAACGTACGTTGGTGCGAAAAATGCAAATCAATCCCAGAATAACAGCAAAAGGACCTTGTGAAGATGCTGGAGGAAACAGGTACAAAAGTATCTATATCCACAGTAAAACGAGTCCTATATCAACATAACCTGAAAGGCAGTTCAGCAAGGAAGAAGCCACTGCTCCAAAACCGTCATAAAAAAGCCAGACTATGGTTTGCAACTGCACATGGGGACAAAAGATCGTACTTTTTGGAGAAAAGTCCTCTGGTATGACGAAACAAAAATATAACTGTTTGGCCATTATGACCATCATTATATTTGGAGGAAAAAGGGGGATGCTTGCAATGTGGATATATTTAAAGCAGCATCTCAAGACATCAGTCAGGATGCTCAAGACATCAGTCAGGAAGTTAAAGCTTGGTCGTAAATGGGTCTTCGAAATGGACAATGACCCCAAGCATACTTCCAAAGTGGTGGTAAATAGGCTTAAGGATAACAAAGTCAAGGTATTGGAGTGGCCATCACAAAGCCCTGACCTCAATCCTATAGAAAATTTGTGGGCAGAACTGAAAAAGCGTGCGCGAGCAAGGAGGCCTACAAACCTGACTCAGCTGCACCAGCTCTGTCAGAAGGAATGGGCCAAAATTCACCCAACTTATTGTGGGAAGCCTGTGGAAGGCTACCTGAAACATTTGACCCAAGTTAAACAATTTAAAGGCAATGCTACCAAATATTAATTGAGTATATGTAGACTTCTGACCCACTTGGAATGTGATGAAAGAAATAAAAGCTGAAGTAAATTATTCTCTATTGTATTATTCTGACATTTCACATTCTTTAAAATAAAGTGGTGATCCTAACTGACCTAAGACAGGGAATTTCTACTGGAATTAAATGTCAGGAATTGTGAAAAACTGAGTTTAAATGTATTTAGCTAAGGTGTGTGTAAACTTCCAACTTCAACTGTATATGCATATCCATCTCCGTTTCAGCACCAATTCGTACATTTAAAAATACTCTGATCTTGTAGATTATTAGGGTTAGGAAAATATTTATGAATCCTAAAAAAAATAGTTTGGAGAGCCTTTATGCACGAAAGAAAGAAACCTAGACCGTATTCATGGTTTCCTCGCAAGTAGAGGTAGTGGAATTATTAAGTATTTAAGTCAAGGTCAGAATACGTAGACACACCTTCATTTATTCAATCACCATCCCAAACGAATAGTGGGTGGAATGTATATTGAGGAACCAAAGAAATAAGGTGTTTGCCGTACTCCTAACTACCGGTACCCAAAACTACACAACTAATCACAACAGCAATACCATTGCCTTTAACAAATCTTAGTTCAGTCACCAGTTTAAGTTGAGAGTGGGGGTATCCATGGCATTTTCCAATTATGTTCCTATTTTGCAAGTCAAAAAAATTGAGAACCTTTCATAATGTTGCCAAACAAAGACTCAACAAACTTACCTGAGACTCCCTGTCTCTGCCAGTCTGTCCCTGCATATCTGTCCCCAACTCTGCTGTCTGTGTGCCATCATTGTGAAACATTTCCATTAGAATTTCATTTCTTTCTTATGAACATTTTATCAACTAGTCTTTGAGATATTAGGCTACTAGGGTTCTTACTTTGCGTTTTGGTGTACTGAAAAATACTCTGATGTCCGTCTTTTATTTTTCTGCCATTTTTCTACCTGGCTGGCTGGCTACACACAGTGTGTAGGTTATTTACAGTAGGAGATGGGCTTCTATCATCTTATCTTTTATCATTCTATTTGGGCTTCGATCTAAAAGGTAGCTAGCAAATGTGAAACGGATTAAAATGACAAGAGTTGACAGCTGTATGAGTTCACCATTTACACAACATATGCTGCAACCTTTTGTAATTTTAATAGTTTGTTTCATATTGGCTGGCTTCCAACAATAGCTGAATTTGCAAAGCTAGCGAGCACCAATTCCGTTTCAGTGGTGTTTGCTATAATCTTTGCTACCCGGGTTAAATAAAGGTGAAATAAAATAAATAAATAAAAGTTCCCTTGCGACAATTTAGCTTTTGCAAAGAGACCATTAAATATATTTAAGACAATGGTAGAAGAGAGTGTAGTTCTGTTCAGTTTGGACTTCAGTTTATCGCTAACCTTATCACAGGGACTTTGAAGCACTAACTTACATCATCTGCGTGCTGATCTTGGAATAAATTGACGATAGCAAAGATTCCATCTTTGACGAGGCCACATAAATGGATTAGGTACTAGCTAGCTTAATAGTTAATATTTGCCCTCTAGCTCTGCATATTCAGCTAGTGTGTGTGCGCGATTGACTGGATTAACCTCACGTCAGTTACGTTCATTGAGTGCCTTTCAGACAGTGGATACCACCCCTCTGTTACCTTGCCAACTAAGGAACTGGCAGTGGATCAAACCATTGTGAGGCAAAGGGTGGGGGGGTTGCAATCTTTTGAAACTTAAAAACGCGCTATTAAGTGTCTATAATCAGCACAATTGCTTTCATTGCGTATTATTCATATTATTTAAATTACATAGTTATGTTTCAGTGATATATTGGGGGGGACAAATCATATTTTTCCCAGGATGGGGGGGTCGTGTCGTCCCCCCCCCCCCCGGGATTTCCGCCCCTGGGTTGGATAGCATGCTATTCTCATGCTTAAGTTGAAGGTCAGAATACACATAGATAAAATAGTGCATAAAAAAGGAATTACGTTCCATTTACGCATGCTTAACTCGGGTTGGAATTTCCCCCTATGTGCATTACTTATGTGTCAATCAAATATCAGCTCAAGCTGGGAATTTCAAACCTCTGAGTTACACATTGTTACATGACGACCAATGTCACTCCAGGAAGCAGAATGCTAGGAGAAACAGGAACAAGCTGAGATGTGATTGACATTTGACGGAGCGGAAAGCAGACAAACAGGTCATCTGTTCGTCACAAGAGTGACTCATGACCCTTGCAGGCCTATAAGCGTTGCAGAGAGCCCCAGCTAACCTTCCCTCTTCCTCCTGATGTCATGATGCTGAAGGCGAGCTTCACAGGAGCATCTGGACCTTGGCTGCACACTGCAGTATCCATTTCCTAATTCCACTCCAGTCAATAGGCCACGCTTACACAACTGTGACACACACACCAACTGTTCAGAAAACAATACATTTACGTTACTGAGATCAACTTATTTTCAAACCTTTAAATATTCTGATTGACTTGACTGTCCAATAATCACTCTTCTGTCCATGAATTAGACCAAAGAAAAGCATTGAGTCAGGCCTTGCTGGGCCCTTACTTTTATGTAAATCCTTAATGTTGACTTGGAAAAGATCCTTGTAGCAGGGAAGCAACCCAAGAAACCAACCATCAGCTCTCTACGTCTCCCTGGCCATTAAGTGGCTATTGATAGGGTGGTGGTGAGTCCATCTGTGGTCTAGATAATGACAGAGGCGGTGCCAGCCAAGGTCCCCATGCACACTGCCTGAGTAATGGTGGAGGTGGCACTGCCAAGATGCCCACTGAGCGGATAATGACTCTTATACTGGGTTCATCCTTCCTTCCTGACCTTTTAGCAGGGTTGGGGAATAAATGATTCCATGTAATTAGTTACATGTAATATATTGTCCACCCACTCTACCCAGAGTGGGTGAAAATGTGCTTTGGTGGTGAAATTTCACTTCCTTATGTTATAAAATACATTTTACCAAGAAAAATATGATTATTCACGTTGGGGTCTTTCGTGAACATATCATTAACATTATTTCCAAAAAGTCTGATTTCGTAAACTAATAAATCTGTTGACATTAGGATTGCACATTTTGGGGAATATTCAGAGGTGGAAACTTTCCGTGGGAATTAACAGGAATATTTGGGAATTTGTAACGGGTGTCGTTGGGTAGAGATGACCAAAACGCAGCAGGAATGTGGATGCTCATCTTTATAATTTATTAAATAAAGAGAACCTCAAAAACAACAAAACAAAGAACGACAGAAGACAGTTTCACAGGCTAAGACAACTAGCAGTGCAAAAGATAACTACCCACAAAATCCCCAGGTGAAAACAAGCATCTAATATATGACTCCCAATCAGGAACAATGACATACAGCTGTTCCTGATCGGGAGCCACACAAACCACACAGAAATAGACAGACTAGAAAACCATAGAAAACCAACACTAGAACATATACTCAAACCCCAGACTACATACACCAAACACCCCTTTAATAACACACACAACCCCAACCATACAAAACAAATACCCTTCTGCCACGTCCTGACCAAATTATAATACAATTACTCCCTCTGCTGGTCAGGACGTGACAGAATTAAAGGGAATATATGGGAATTAACAGAAACATATGCAAATGAATATTAATACCGTTTCAATGTAGATGTATTTTGCATTGGATATATTTAACATATCATATGAAGACAAAAACATAAACCTTTTACCTTATCATAAGTAGACATAATTGCAAATGATTAAATCCTTCCAATAGAAAGAAAAAAAACTATTTAGTTGCAAATTGAACTTTAATTAAATGAGTTGACTCTTCACATGGGATGATTTCATTGAACAACAAAAGAAAGGGAATATTGAATGATCCCCAATGATCCATCGCTTCTCCCAAAAACATTTTCAACATACTGTAAAATGATAGTCTAGAAACAAAAGCTTTGGTTGACTTCCATGTCTTCTCTGTGGACCTCCTCAATGTACACCTCTTGAACATCAGACTCTGAGGCCTCATCTTCACTGTCACTTTCCAACCTTGTTGAGGATGGCTTGTAGCAGACTCAAAAAGACTCAACATTTCCCAGGTGGCCACCAATTTCTCAAATCTTGTATTGGTCAGCCTGTTGCGTGCTTTGGTGTGTGTGTTCCCAAACAAGGACCAGTTGCGCTCTGAGGTGGCTGATGTTGGTGGGATTTGGAGGAAGATGGAGGCAACAGGGGAAAGAGCCTCAGATCCACAAAGTCCCTTCCACCAGGTGGCTGATGAGGTATGTTGGCACAACTGCCATATTGCATCTCCATCCTAAAGCCCTTGCTTGGAAGAGGACTTCGCCAGACTGCCAAGAACATTGCCATTATCCAGGCCAAGGTGGCAAGACACGATAGTGATGACACCATAGGCCTTGTTGATCTCTGCACCAGACAGGATGCTCTTGCCAGCATACTTGGGGTCCAACATGTACGCTGCAGCGTGTATGGGCTTCAGGCAGAAGTCTTCACGCTTTTTGATGTATTTTAGAACTGCAGTTTCCTCTGCTTGGAGCAATAGTGAAGTGGGCAGGGCAGTACAGATTTCTTCTCTTACATCTGCAAGCAAAGTCTGAACATAAGACAGGATGGCATTGTCTCCCTCAATCCGTGCAATGGCTACTGCTATAGGTTTCAGGAGTTTCAGACTGCTTACCACTCTCTCCCAAAATACATCATCCAGGAGGATCCTCTTGATGGGGCTGTCCATATCGGCAGACTGTGATATGGCCATTTCTCGGAGAGACTCCTTCCCCACCCTCAAACATGATGACAACACCACCCCAATGGACGTTGCTCTTATTCTTCTCACTTTGCTTGTTGTGGTAGATTGCTGCTATAACTTGATGTCCCTTCACATAGCTAACCATTTCCTTGGCTCTCTTGTAGACGGTATATCCATTGTTTTCAGTGCCATGATGTCCTTGAGGAGAAGATTCAAAGCATGAACAGCACAGCCAATGGATGTGATGTGAGGGTAGGACTCCTCCACTTCAGACCAAGCAGCCTTCATGTTACAGCATTGTCTGTCACCAGTGAAAATACCTTCTGTGGTCCAAGGTCATTGATGACTGCCTTCAGCTCATCTGCAAGGTAGAGACCGGTGTGTCTGTTGTCCCTTGTGTCTGTGCCCTTGAAGAATACTGGTTGAGGGGTGGAGATGATGTAGTTAATTATTCCTTGCCCACTAACAAACGACCACCCATCAGAGATGATTGCAATACAGTCTGCTTTCTCTATGATTTGCTTGACCTTCACTTGAACTGTTGAACTCTGCATCTAGCAAATTAGTAGATAAAGTATGTCTGGTTGGAGGGGTGTATGCTGGGCGAGGAACATTCAGAAATCTCTTCCAATACACATTGCCTGTGAGCATCAGAGGTGAACCAGTTGCATACACAGCTCGAGCAAGACATTCATCAGCATTTCTTTGACTACGTTCCTCCATTGAGTCAAAAAAAACTTCTGATTCCAGGAGGACCATGAGCTGTTGCTATCGTTAAGGTGTCTGATTCATCATTTTCACCTCGAATAGAGGTAGAGGGACTTTTGCTTGTTGTGAGCGCTGAGCGAACTTTATGCACTTTGCCAGATGATTCTGCAGCTTTGTTGCATTCTTCACATATGATTTGGCACAGTATCTTTTCCTTCTACATTAGCTGAAATGAAATGTCTCCACACATCCGATAGTGCCCTTTGTTTTTTCCTGTAAAGTGTAATGTCTGCTTCCAACTCACACCCTCAAACACGTAGATCCCCTGAACGCAGCTCACTTTCCAGCTCACTTTCCAGCTCACACTCTCAAACACCTAGATCCCCTGGAAGCAACTCACTCTCAAGATCCCAATCATCTGAATTCTAATCACCTGTTCACACACCTGTATGTCATTATCACACACTATTTAGTTCAGTTCTTTGCACCCCATCACTGTGAGGTGTTGATGTTTTGTGACACACGTCATTCAGAGCGCTGGTTTTCCAGTGATTTATTCCTCCTGTGTATGATAGTTTTTGCCTGCCTCACTAACGACACCTTTTTGCCTGTTCGCTGCCTGTACTGTAGCCCTTTAGGTAACAGGATTTCCTGTTATCTACCTATTTCCTGATCTCCCGGACTACGTTACTAGCCTTTTCCCTGCCTGTACTATTGCCCTTTTGGACCCCCTGTGTATGACGTTCTGCCTGCCCCTGGACCCAGCTACCTGCCTCCTCCTGTGGTCCTTTGCAATAAACACCTGCTGCGCCCTGCATTTGAAACCAGCTCTCTGTCTCCCCTCGTGTTCATTACATAAAGATGAGAAAAAAATGAGTTAAAAAAAATACTACAATTCCATGTACAGATAAATTGTTCAACTCCTTTGTAAGATTAATGTTTTCAAATGAAACATGTATGGAAACAGGTGAATTAACACTCCTCAGTTAGCAGGCTCAAGCAAGCTAAAACCCACATGGCAGCAAAAACTAATTAGCAGAAATTGTTAACAAGTTAGAAATGTTTTAAACATACTTTGCTGTGGGCTACTATTTACTAGTTAACAAAAAATATTGTATGTCATATAACATATATTCACCCCATCCAGTAATGTAATCAAAACTTACCAGAAAGCATGTAGTCCTTGGCTCAGACAGTGTAGTAGTATGGGCTCAGTAGCATCTCATTAGTGTGCAAGATCTTGAATCAGCTGTACATGTAATGGAAGAGTGCACTGCACATGTGATGGAAGAATGCACTGTGCATGCAGAGGTTTGCAATTCCTTTGAATTGGGGATAATATGCCACAAGAGCTAGAATTGCCATATATATATCCCACAAAAAAAAGTTCACTGTTATAAGCTAACTTTTTTGATGAATTTAAGCAAAACTCCCTAAATTCCCAGGCTTAACTTCCCATGGAATATTTACGGGGGAAAATCTGGAAATTTACCGGAAAGTTTCAGGCCCTTTGCAACCCTAGTTGACATAGAGGTGCAGGGCTTCTCATAACAATTTTTAAGTATTTAACATTTTGTGGTCGTCTTCAAAATTACTTCCACGGTTCGCAAAAAGCTAAATTAGCATGACACTAGCTGATTTAAATGTAAAAGGCTTTGAAAATAAAAATATTGGTATACGCTCAGTGCTCCGTTGATATTTCACATAGAGACGCTTGTTTTTGAACAAAATCTTTGAAAAATAACAAGAATTTTGAAGTCATATGAAAAGCGTATATCAAATATGAAATTAGTACATGTAATGTCTCAAAATCGATAGCCATCTTACCGCTATATTGTTTTCTGTCCAACGGATTCGAAATGAAAGACGATGAGTTCAACAGGAAAGTGAGCCTGTCAGGTAGCCAGTAGCTTTAATTCTTGCACAGAATGCAGCCTAGTTGACGTGATGCAATTTTCCTGATATTTGACCTCTTTTTTCTCTGGCCTCCATTGATTTAGTGCCCCTAATTCTGACCATCCTACAAGTGTAAAATCTCCCAAAACTTTTGAACGGATTATGATAGGGACATGAGGTTTGGACCGTTGGTTTTCTTAGATGAGTATCTATTATTTTACCCATTGGTCAAAAGATGCGTTTTTGATTGGACACCCTACATGTGAAAATACATTATGACACCTTTCTGATTTCTCAAATACATGAAATTTGCATTTAACAAAGGCACAAGTTTATGTTTGTTCCACCAGAGCAAGTCTGACCACGAGTCATAGACCACTATGATGACACACCAAATGCGTTTGATAGATCCTTTTTGTCTTTTTCTAATGCCTCTTAAACACCCACAACAGTGGAATCCACTTTTTCGTGCTGAAAGACGATGGCCAGAGCTTATCCATGATGTTGCACAACAATGTAAGTCAAAAAGTCATTGTTTTAGTGAAAGTATGATATTTGGGCTTGAGTTAGAGCAATGGGACAGGACTGTAACTACCAATTGGGGGAAAAAATGGGTAAAAGTACAAAAAAACTATAATAATAAAAAGATAATGATATCAAAAAGATGTACACCAGGACAACCTGCCACTGAGTGGTACTAGTGGTAAAGAAAGAGGGATGGGTCAATACAGCAAAGTGGCCCAATTCCATCTTCAGATTGGTGAAGATATTGATACAGTAATTTCCCAATAAAACAAGACTCCAAAACATACACTAGGGTATTGAGCCCTGCCTTGCTTTGGTAGAGCGAACTTGTTGAAGCATCAACAGCGGTATAGGGTGTTGGCTTCCTCCTCCCCTAGCGAAAAGCACCATGCTCCTACTGTTTGTCATGTGGTAATTCACCTTCAGTGACCCTGCACGCATACCCCCCTTTCAGAGTTTCCTAATTTCTATGCACATTTTAATGGGGAGAAAATATGATCACCCAAGGACATGTATGAAAAATAAGTGGAAGGTCATTATCATAATATCAAACACATTTGTCATCCCCCATGCAAGCAGTAGGCATTAAATATAGTTATATGCGACCGTCCTTGCCATCTCTTGAGCACACAACCATACTTCTGTAGTGTTGCACCTTTATGAACCATTCTACACACCTATTCAGAACCAAATCTGATTCCAGAGAGAATAGAAAAGGCAAATGGAGAAAAGCTCCAAGACACCCTATCAGGAAATATCTACTTTCTAGAGGCTCCATGTATTCATCTCTGGACATTTGGAGAATGCTGCACTACAGTGCACAGGAAGAGAGGCTGCAAAGACTGAAAGAAAAAGGTTTGAAATATTTCTCCATTAAAACTCAGCTGCCTCATAGAACACAACTAGAACAAGGAGAGAGAGGGGAAAGAAAGAAAGCAGTGGCCTCGGGAGTGTCATTGTCGCACCCAGACTGAGCCCTGTGTGGAATCCACTCACAGCAGGTTAGATGTGCTCCCCAGTGGCTCCAGGCATTACTATTAAACTGATTAATCATTGCTCTTCATGTTACACCGATGACCCCACTGACCCCACAACTCTTTAAACAATGACTCACAAATCAAATTCTATTTGTCAAAAAAGCAAAATACAACGGTGTAGACTTTACCGTGAAATGCTTACTTATGAGCCCTTTCCAATGACGCAGAGTACAAAAATTATAATACAAAGAAAAATAGTAACACAAGATTAATAAAATACACAGGAATTAAGCGATATACAGGGAGTACCAGTACCAAATCAATGTGCAGAGGTATTAGGTATTTGAGGTAGATACTCTATATATACAAGTATGTGGACACCCCTTCAAATTAGTGGATTCAGCTATTTCAGCCACACCCGTTGCTGACAGGTGTATAAAATTGAGCATCTTGAAAGGCTGCCTCACCCCTTGGTATGGAAAATGCACTGCTCTCAACCGCAAAGTGCTACAGAGGGTGGTGCGGACAGCCCAGTACACCACACGGGCCGCATTCTCTGCCATCCAGGACCTCTATATCAAGCGGTGCCACGTTGAAAGTCACTGAGCTCTTCAGTATGGGCCATTCTACTGCCATTGTTTGTCTATGGAGATTGCAAGACTGTGTGCTGGATTTTATACACCTGTCAGCAATGGGTGTGGCTAAAATAGCCAAATCCACTAATTTGAAGGGTTGTCCACATTTGTTTGTATATATAGTGTATTTGGTGGTCAGCTTGAAACATGTTGGGATTACAGACTGGGACAAGGATAGATTGAAAATATCTGTGAAGACACTTGCCAGCTGGTCTGCACAAGCTTTGAGAATGTGCCCTGGTTTTCCGTCTGGCCCGGCAGCCTTGTGAGTGTTAACCTGTTTAAAAGTTTTACTCACAGCCACAGAGAGCAAGATCACGCAGTCATCTGGAACAACAGGGGCTTTCACGCAAGACTCTGTGTTGTATTTCTCGAAGCGAGCATAAAAGGCATTTAGTGTAGTTTGGGAGTTCTGCATCACTGGGCCACTCATGGCTGGGTTTCCCTTTGTAAACCGTTATCGTCTGCAAGCCCTTCCACATACGACGAGCGTCAGAGCTGGTGTAATAGGATTCCACTTCCTCCTATATTGTCATTTTGCATGGTTGATTCCTCTTCGGAGGTCGTAGCGGGCTTTCTTGTATGCATCCATGCCGGGTCCCGTTCCTTTTAAGCATTAAATCTATCCTTTAGGCTAACGCGAATATTTCCTGGTTTTTGCTTTGGATACATTCGTATAGTCAATGTGGGGACGACGTCATCTATGCACTTAATGATGAAGCCAATGACTGATGTGGTAAACGCCTCAATGCTATCAGATGAATCCCGGGAACATATCCCAGTCTGTGCTAACAAAACAGTCTTATAGCCTCCTGTCTGCTTCGTCGGACCACTGCTATTGTCAGCGCCTCACTGAGACCGTTCAGGGGTTACTGTCTGTTAGCAAAGAAGTTGGTCTGATGTTCCAACAACATCTACAGTAGGCAATTTCATATTCTAGACACACAGTAAACACAGAGAATTGATCAATCTCACACCAACATCAGGGGGACATTTTGACAAAGTGTTTTATAACGGTGGAGAGGACAAGACAAAAATCGAATAACATTTCAGGATTCTTTTGATAACCTACTCTGTCTCTGCGACGGTGCGTGTGGTTACTGGAACGATAATGTATTCCATGTTTCTATGAAATGTAATAGTGAGGCAATCAAAAACAAATCTGTGTGCAAAACAAAAGGCACAGCATATCTTAGGCTTGTCTCAGAGAATCTATAAAACAGCTGGCAGGCATGCATTACGCATGTAAACAAATCAGACACACTGTTAAACTATTCTGAAAAGGGAGGAATGAAGAATTTGGTCTGGAGCTTCTGTCTAGCAATAACCAGAGCCATTGTGTGATAAGGCATATCTTAACAAGCGGCTTCCTGGAATACTGAACATAGTTTCCACTCTTCTCGAAGGCAGAGAGCCACAGTAACTATGTCTTACTTTGCCTTTCGCCGTCATAACAGACGCAGCAAATTACTTTCTGGCCATAAGAAAATGTTTCCATTTGAATGCAAAACATGGGCAGTGACCTTGCACTTAGAGCACAGTGAATTAGTTTATATAATGAAGACAAACTGGAGAGGGTGGGGGAAATCAGAGGAAGGGAGCGATAGAAAAAAGGACGGCAATTAGGGAACCGTTGTCAAATAAGAGTGGAAGGAAGTCAATGTTCAGGTCCATAGTAGTAAAAGACTGACAGTTATTCATTGGTTAAGCAGCTGAAATGGCTATTATGATAAAGAAAAATAAAGGAAACCATTATAACATAAGACCCTCTACAACTTCAACCATCTTTTAGTTGATGCTGGAGTAATATACTGTACTGTATACACTGGACCAAATCAGTATTCTAAAAAACAGTATATGATCTCACAATATGAAACCACTACAGAGCGAGAATAATCTGAGAACCAATTATAGAATCCTTAGATTTGAATCAATTAAACTTGCCTTTCCACATACCATTACAGCGACTATAGGGATTTGTTTTACATACAGAACGAGGATAAATCAGCTTGCTACTACTGAGTATGTATGTTCTCCCCCCAAAAATTCTGCATTCATTCCTTTTTCGAATGTTTTATTTATCTATATTTTTATCACATCTCTATTTCAGATAAATGGTGTGGTTTACAGATCTTCTGAATATTGCACAGTATTACATTTTATTACTGACTGGAGGCTGCTGAGGGGAGGACGGCTTACAATAATGGCCGGAATGGAGCAAATGGAATGGCATCAAACAGATGGAAACAATGTGTTTGATGTATTTGATACTATTCCACCTCTTCCGCTCCAGCCATTACCACAAGCCGTCCTCCCAAATTAAGGTACCACCAACCTCCTGTGGATTCCATTTTTAAATTGACTTTTTATTAACGTAAAAAAAGAGAGATTTAATACAAGGTCAATAAATACAGCATCACCGTTAACTGTGTGGGTAACACTAAAATTATAGACAACCATTTACATGGAGTACATTCAGCATCTGAATCAATTGTATGCTAATGTTATGTTGTTGTATGCTGTGTTGAAAGCATGGAAATAGTAACACCTGAGATGTTCCATCCTCACTAATTATTTCAGGTCGGCTTCACACCAATGCAAATGTTGAGTGAATTGGGCTCTCCTGTTTTATCGATTTTCATAACAGGAGCTTAACACCTGAGGATAACCCCAAACCTAACCTGCATTACATCAAAGTCATTGGTTACACCACACATGAAGCCACCTATCTCTTAAAACGGTCACAATCAAGAGTGTGAGCTGTCAGCCATTTACCTGTGGCCATTGACACTGGTCCCTGCAGCCATAGAGATATACCAGCGCTGTTACTAAGGACAGATGGATGTGTCCATCACGTTGGACAAGCCAAATTGCCATGGAATTAAACCTGTGTTACACAGAGTGGTGTAAATTGTCCATTACAGATACATGTCTGTGTCAGTTGACTGAAGGGAAACAATGGATTTCTCGCTGTGTAAAAAAGCCAGACACTCTTAAAGCACCAGACACTCTTAAAGGGATCAATAGAAAGGTCATAAACTGCAGGTAGAATCCTTAGTTGCTATATAAATTAATTATACATACCCATTGATTCTTAGAGAATTTAACTTAGAAATACTGTTAAACTGTCATACCCCATCAAAATCCAAAATATACAGTAACGTTTAACCTAAATGTAAACAAACATGGTTAAACTATAATTATAATTTTGATATCATCGATGGCCAGTCCTTGCATCCGTAGGTCTGTATGAATTTGAGAGTGATTTATTTCTCCAGGCCAATCCCTCAGCTTTTTACTAAAACAGAGGGGTGACGCTTTGTTATTTTTTCAACTAAGGATTTTAGTTTTAAAGGAAAGCCACTGGTTTTGTTCATTTTCAGCTGCATATATGATTGATTATTTCATTTTTTTAAATTATCACTCTTTTTTTGTAATATCATGATTGCTTTCGAACATGCTCAATTTCAATGTCTGCATAGAAAACAAAAGGCTAAACTTTTATGATTTATGTAACCTAAGAAAAACAGTCTCTAACAGGGAATCGCAAATTGACTGACTTCCTTATGCATGCATTGTAAAATAAACACATCAGGAAACAACTCAGACAGACAGACAGAGACTCGTTGGAGCATACATCCTGCAATCGAGGGGGCAAACACTGAGTCATGGGGAAAGGATGCTCATGGTGTGCCTACTGGCACTTCAACCATCAAAGACATGTCTTTATATAGCTCTGCCCCTCTATCTTACAAGCAACCCTTTTTGGAAATGTCAAAAGACAAGGCAATCAACATATGTTTTATGGTGACAGCTCTTCAGGTACTGTAGCTCCAGAAATGAGTCATTCTGTTCTAAGTCAAAATCATTATTTTTAGCCCTTCACTGATTACAGTTTTCATTTGATCAAAACCCATGAATAAGAAAAAATATTTCAGCAACATCCCACTCATTCACTTGGGTGTAAGTTTATTAACGTTTATTACAGTAGGTCAATATGTTATTCAATTTGCAGACTCGCCCATTAAAAGTCATTAAAGAAACTTGAAAATGACAAATTTAGCAATTTCTGCAGAATTTTCATGTAAAACCTAACTGGAATGATAACCATGTCATTCCCAGACACTTCAAACACCTCAGATATAATTTTCAGACCAACAATACAATTATTCTGTGTTCACTCCATAGTTGGACGGAAAAGCTCTGAGAGAAAATACAGCACATTCGTAAATTATTCAGTCTTCTTGACTTTTTCCACATTTTGTTATGTTACGGCCTTATTCTAAAATGGAATAAATACATTTTTTCCCTCATCAATTTACACACAATACCCCATAACGACAAAGCAAAAAACAGTTTTTTAGAAATGTTTGCAAATATATTAAATATAAAAAACAGAAAATACCTTATTTGCATAAGTACTCAGACCCTTTGCTATGAGACTCAAGATTGAGCTCAGGTGCATCCTGATTCCATTGATCATCCTTGTGATGTTTCTACAACTTGATTGGAGTCCACCTGTGGTAAATTCAATTGGACATTTATTTGGAAAGGCACACACGTGTCTGTATAAGGTCCCACAGTTGACAGTGCATGTCAAAGCAAAAACCAAGCCATGAGATCGAAGGAATTGTCCGTAGAGCTACGAGACAGGATTGTGTCAAGACACAGATCTGGGGAAGGGTATCAAAAACGTTCTGCAGCATTGAAGGTCCCCAAGAACACAGTGGCCTACATCATTATTCAATGGAAGAAGTTTGGAACCACCAAGACGCTTTCTAGAGCTGGCTGCATGGCCAAACTGAGCAATCCGGGGAGAAGGGCCTTGGTCAGGGAGGTGACCAGGAACCCAGTGGTCACTCTGACAGAGCTCCAAAGTTCCTCTGTGGAGATGTGAGAACCTTCCAGAAGGACAACCATCTCTGCAGCACTCCACCAATCAGGCCTTTACGGTAGAGTGGCCAGATGGAAGCCACTACTTTGGAATGTCAATGCCAATGCCATGTCAATGGCTGTGCGAAGTTCCTGGATATTGGTGGGAACTGGAACACTCTGCCGTACGTGTCGATCCAGAGCATCCCAAACATGGTCAATGGTGAGTATAAGAACTGGGAAATTTTCAGCTTCCAGGAATTCTGTATAGATCCTTGCGACATAAGGCTGTGTATTATCATGCTGAAACATGAGGTGATGGCAGGGGATGAATGGCATGTCAATGTGCCTCAGGATCTCATTACGGTATCTCTGTGCATTCAAATTGCCATTGATAAAATGCAATTGTGTTCGTTGTCCGTAGCTTATGTCTGCCCATATCATAACCCCACTGCCACCATGGGACACTGTTCACAACGTTGACATCAGCAAACCACTCGCACACACGTCGCCATATACGTGATCTGTGGTTGTAAGGCCGATTGGAGGAAGTGCCAAATTCTCTAAAGCGACGTTGGACGCGGCATGATAAATAAATGAACATTCAATTCTCTGGTGGACATTCCTGGAGTCAACATGCCAATTGCACACTCCCTCAAAACTTGAGACATACGTGGCATTGTTTTGTGTGCCAAAACTGCACATTTTACAGTGCTCTGTTATTGTCCCCAGCACAGGGTGCAACTGTGTAATGATCATACTTTTTAATCAGCTTGTCACACCTGTCAGATGGATGGATTATCTTGGCAAAGGAGAAATGCTCACTAACATGGATGTAAAGAAATTTGTGCACAATATTTGAGAGAAATACGCTTTTTGTGTGTATGTAAAATTTCTGGGATCTTTTATTTCAACTCATGAAACATGGGACCAAGACTTTACATGTTGCATTTATATTTTTGTTCAGTGCTGGTTTGTAACAAACAGCTTTGAAGGATATTGGGACTTGGAGTGTTGGCTTCAGTAAGTCCTGTGCAACACCGCTGTACTCAGAGGGCAAACTCTGCTTAAAATATCGGCGCCCCAAGTCCCATTCAAATTAATTTGTCCTTCTCCCAAACTATTAGACTTTTCTGGTGGTAGCACATTTAAAACGTTCTCATTCATTGACTGACTTAAGGCCCTTTCTCACCAAGTCCATTATTTTCAGCCAAATAATTCGGACGAATAAATAAATCTTGTTTATGACTCCATTCACACCAATTGCGAAATATCATCCTGCTGCAATTATATATTCGGAACAGGTTACATTTTTGCGTCTTTTTTCGCATGCGAAAATAAGCTGTTGACCAATAGAAATTGTTATCTGGGACACTGACAGGCCACGCACGGCCACTTAGAGGCCTGTGGGTTTGTTGTGTGAATGGATGAATTAATTTCTCTCTGCTTTTTATTTTACGTTTGCAATGAATCAGCGCAGCATTGCATCAATTTAGCCAACACATCACACCAGAGCTTCACATCGCTCTCACCATTATAACTTCACCGCAAGTTCATTGCCAACACTGTAGCCTATTTTATAGCCATTCAGCAAGCAAGAGGATCGATCTATGCTTCTCTCCTCGAATAGGCCTAGGCCTATTAGTTAAGTAAGTTTCAAACTATATTGCTATTCACTGCCTATCTAGGCTACTCGTTCAAGAGCTAGAGAGACGAACAAGAGATAGGCCAGTGCAGTTGCCAGCGGAGATGCGTGAATTGTGCAAGAAGGGAACAATGAAGAATACAGAGAGATGTGTAATATATTAATGCATCATTCTTATTATTTAGATCCAAGATGGCGTAGCAGTCAGGCGTCTTTTGTCTACGTCTTGTCGTGTCCCGTGTATATATCTTTTTATATATTTTTTTCTTCACATATATTTTTTTATATTTTTCTTAACCCCAACTTCAAAATACTCTCCTGCAACCCGCCTCACCCAATGTGGTATGTATCTGCTATTTTCTTTACTTTAGAACCGGAACCCCCAACAGCAGCTAGCCATCTAACTAGCTACTAGCTAGTAGTCAGCTAGCCACTGCTAGAGGTCATCAGCTAACCTTTAGCCCGGACAACTCCTGCCAGTCTGGACAACGCGATTCAACCCAGAGCTTATCGGACATCTTTTTCTCCAGATCCCCGGATCTTCACCTGGATCATCGCAGCTAGCTAGCTGCTATCCGATTGGCTTCTCCTGGCAAAAATCTCTGTCCCGAAGCAAGCACCAATTAGCCTGGAGCTAGCCTGTGCTAAGCCCATCTCCCAGCTAGCTGAAGAGGTCCATCAGCCACTCCTTGGGCTACAATACCTATTTTGCCAATTGGCCTGGACCCCTTTTATTGCCGATACGGAGCCCCGCCGATCCATCACAACTGGACTACCGAAGTAATCCGCCCGAGGGGGTTTTCAACAGGCTCCTCCATCGCGATGTCCCCTGAATGCCCATCTGCTAGCCGCGGCCTGCTAGCTGTCTAGAGCATACCGGAATGTTCGCTGAAGAGGTCCATCAGCCAATTTTTTGGGCTACTATACCTATTTTGCCAATTGGCCTGGACCCTTTTTTTACACGGACACCTGCTGATCAATCACGACTGGTCTGCAGACGTAACAGCACGAAGGGGCTACAACAGACTTATTCCGTTGCGACGTCCCTCTAAGGCCCTTCTGATAGCCTGCTAGCCCCAACCCGTTAGCTGTCTGAATCGCCGTGTCTCCAGCCCTCCCAGCAACTCACTGGACGAAATGATCACTCGGCTACGCATGCCTCTCCCTAATGTCAATATGCCTTGTCCATTGCTGTTTTGGTTAGTGATTATTGTCTTATCTCACTATAGAGCCTCCAGCCCTGCTCAATATGCCTCAGCTAACCCTCTTGTCCCACCTCCTACACATGTGGTGACCACACCTGGTTTAATTGATATCTCTAGAGACAAAACCTCTCTCATTGTCACTCAATGCCTAGGTTTATCTCCACTGTACGCACATCCTACCATACCTTTGTCTGTACATTATTCATTGAATCTATTCTACCGCGCCTAGAAACCTGCTCCTTTTACTCTCTGTTCCGAAAGCACTAGACAACCAGTTCTGATAGCCTTTAGCCGTACCCTCATCCTACTCCTCCTCTGCTCCTGTGGTGATGTAGAGGTTAATCCAGGCCCTGCAGTGCCTAGCTCCACTCCCATTCCCCAGGCGCTCTCATTTGTTGACTTCTGTAACAGTAAAAGCCTTGGTTTCATGCATGTTAACATTAGAAGCCTCCTCCTTAAGTTTGTTTTATTCACTGCTTTAGCACACTCTGCCAACTTGGATGTCCTAGTTGTGTCTGAATCCTGGCTTAGGAAGGCCACCAAAAACCCTGAAATGTCCATCCTTAACTATAACATTTTCTGACAAGATAGAACTGCCAAAGTGGGCGGAGTTGCAATCTATTGCAGAGATAGTACAACAGAACTCTGCAGGCTATCTAGGTCTGTGCCCAAACAAATGTGCTTCTACTTTTAAAGATCCACCTTTCAGAAACAAGTCTCTCACCATTGCCACTTGCTATAGACCACCTTCTGCGCCCAGATGTGCCCTGGACACCATATGTGAATTGATTGCCCCCAATCTATCTTCAGAGCTCGTGCTGTTAGGTGACCTAAACTGGGACATGCTTAACACCCCGGCCATCCTACAATCTAAGGTGATGCCCTCAATCTCAAACAAATGATCAATGAACCTACCAGGTACAACCCCAAATCTGTAAACACAGGCAACCTCATAGATATCATCCTAACCAACCTGCCCTCCAAATTCACCTCTGCTGTCTTCAACCAGGATCTCAGCACGATCACTGCCTCATCGCCTGCGTCTGTAATGGGTCTGCGGTCAAACGACCACCCCTCATCACTGTCAAACGCTCCCAAAAAACACTTCAGCGAGTAGGCCTTTCTAATCGACCTGGAAGGATATTGACCTCATTCCGTCAGTAGAAGATGCCTGGTTATTCTTTAAAAGTGCTTTCCTCACAATCTTAAAGAAACATACCCCATTTAAAAAAATGAACCAGGAACAGATATAGCCCTTGGACCTGACTGCCCTTGACCAGCACAAAAACGTCCTGTGGCGTACTGCATTAGAATCAAATAGCCCAGCGATATGCAACTTTTCAGGGAAGTTAGGAACCAATATACACAGTCAGTTAGGAAAGCAAAGGCTAGCTTTTTAAAACAGAAATTTGCATCCTGTAGCACAAACTCCAAAAAGTTCTGGGACACTGTAAAGTCCATGGAGAATAAGAGCACTTCCTCCCAGCTGCCCACTGCACTGAGGCTAGGAAACACTGTCACCACCGATAAATCCATGATAATTGAGAATTTCAATAAGCATTTTTCTACGCCTGGCCATGTTTTCCACTTGGCAACCCCTACCCTGGTCAACAACCCTGCACCCCCCACAGCAACTTGCCGAAGCCTCCCCCATTTCTCCTTCACCCAAATCCAGATAGCTGATGTTCTGAAATAGCTGCAAAATCTGGACCCCTACAAATCAGCCGGGCTAGACAATCTGGACCCTCTCTTTCTAAAATTATTAGCCGAAATTGTTGCAACCCCTATTACTAGCCTTTTCAACTTCTCTTTCGTATCGTCTGAGATCCCCAAAGATTGGAAAGCTGCCGCAGTCATCCCCCTCTTCAAAGGGGGAGACAATCTAGACTCAAACTGCTACGGCTGCAGCATCAGGGGGAACGAATGCTACTTCTGATTGTGATTATTGTTCCAATTTCCCTTTCCCTAAGTTTAGCATTGTAAAACAATAGGGAATAAAACGATCAATTAGATTAAACTGCAAGTGCTTCTTCAAGACTCCTGAATATACACCACAGAGTGTAGATTCTGAGATTGTTGAGTAGGTCGCAATGTTTTATGGTTAATCTTGAGTTCACTCTAATTTTCATTTTACATAGAAGAATTAACACAGGCATGTTCCAGAATATAGAAAGAGGGATACATGGGTTCCAGCTCAAGTGTTTTTAAAGACAAACCTGGGAAATTTCAAGGCAATGGAATCTTAGTTTATATCTTTGCTTATTTAGCAGACTTATTTCAGGAAAATGTTGGGCTGATACCAATGAGGGATGCTCAGATGGCTCCTAAAGTATTGGCATATCTGCCAACAGATCATCTGGATGACGTTAACTTACTTAATTGCATAGAAAACTACTGGAGGGAGGGAGCGTTGTAGTTTTCCAAGGAACTTCATGACAACGTCTTAATATGGTAACAAGAGCAACGATGACAACATCACCAATGACAACAGTCTGTCCCTGAAATACACGGCCTCATACGTACATCATCAAGTGGAATTTACATAAACAAACCAAAAACTGAACTAGGCCAACAGACTATCAGCATTGGCCAGCGGCAAAATTGAGCTGTCAGTAGGCTCCCACTCTTTCAGCAGAAAATAATGGAATTTTTCTGTTTTATTCCTGTGAAGTGTAGAGGCCCATTAATTACATCCAGAAGGTCAGTCTAGAAGGAAACAATAAGCAAATAGCTTTAGGACCCTGGACTACATAGCACCCAAGCAGCTGTCAGTTTCTCTTCACAGAGAGGAGGGGACAATGTAAGCCTATCCACCCATAAGCAACAGGGGAATACTATGTTGATGTTAAGGCTTGGAGACACTGACAGTCTTACATTTTTCTCTCAATATAAAATATCTCAATCCATGAATTTCTGGAGAGTGCAGTGTTTTTTTAACCTTAGTTAACAGACCTTCCTTGTTGTTGCAAATGGTTTGCACAAGCAATCAAAAACCCATACTGAATCAACTGCTAATTTGTTTTTCCAATTTCTGCTGAGACATAAGGCTGACGAAGCAAACTAACTGTGGATAGAGAGAGAGATAAAATCGTCTGCCTGCTTGCCCCCGCTCCACAGCAGGCAGCACTGAGTCTAACTCTCATTGCTGAGATGGAAAAAATATCTCTGGCAATGATACAAACAGACAAGGGTCAGAGTCTCATTCACCAGGCTTATAGCTTGCACCCAAAGATAATTAGTCATAGTATACTGTAGATAAAACATCTAGATATGACTAACAGGTATTAGTACACTGAGCAACCCCCGGAAAAAAATGACTTTGACACTGTTGACCTAAAGCCAACTGGTTTTTAAATCAGCTTTTGTAACTGGAAATTAAGCCTTTATCCCTTTTCTGGATTGGGCCTTCAAGGATATATTTGGAAATCAAATCATGTATTTATCAACTGTAGTTGCCATCATAGTAAGGTAATAGGTATTCATGATCAACTAGAGGCCATGGACAGTACTATTACAGGTGCATAATAAGGAGCTGTGTGACACCTGCTATATGGACTTTATTTTACAGCGGGCCATACGTCTAAATGTTATTATTACAGTCTTATAACGTTAACTACCTGGTAACATGCCTACATAACAATATATCAACTGTTCTGTTTCACTGGGACTCATAGAGCAGAGTCGTGATATACAACTTGATATACCAGGTAGTAAGAAACTGTGTAGGCTGCTACATCATAAATAAAGGAGTTGCCACTCCTTACTGCGCTCTCGACAGGCTACTAGAGCGCAACAATGTATTGTGCTATGTACATCAGCGGAGCGTGTTATGGTCAGTGAAATAAACACGTGAGGGTTGTTTCGGCAGATCGTTCGCTAATTTAGGTATAGCCTAACATAGAAGACAAATTAGATGGTTGAACGTTGCGCTTTATGAGACTTGATAATCAGTGAAAGGAAATAAAAACTACAACCATATGGACACTATAAAATGCAACACGCCGACTCTTAAAAAACAAAAACAATATCTTACCTTTTGGTGGAGCCCGTACGGCTGAATCCACTGGATGAATCGGTTCTTGTATGCTTGGCGCGCGACTAACCGCAATACAGGTGAACTCGTTGAAGGAAGGCTGCTTGCATTACTCAAAAAAAAAAACAGTTAATCGATGTTTCTTCACGTCTCAAGCGTTTGGGTAGCTCTCAATGTTTAATTTGGCCAATTCTCCCTATTCAGAAAGCCTGAGCAGAGCAGTTGTGATGTTCGACAAATCCGCTCTCGACGTATCAGCGCAGATCTGGTACAGTGTAACCTAACGTAGCAAGTGAAATAAACAGTTTTTCCTTGAGATCTTATAAAATATGCTGTCACTGTCACGTGCTCAATCCCCACAGACCCCTCAATACCCAATGTTCGATACACGCCAAATAGTAAGGTAGCAAAAAAAAGCCATCCCTACAATGGAAGAATAAAGACTTTCATATTTTATTATCGCCAATTAAAAATGAATTGTCCAATCTCATTGACCAGCACTCACTTCTGTGGAAGGGAAGATGTGTTTGTAGGCTTAGCCTTTTAATATTTTCTCACTGTTGAAAAAAATATCTATATTGATTGATTGATTGATTGATTGATTGATTGATTAGTCATGTTTATGTTAACATACAGGCTACGTGCTGATAATCGTTATTCTCCTTGATAGAATACCAGCAGTAGATTGTTATCTTCCCTTTAGAAGAAGGCTGCTCAAATTCTATACGTTCCCCCCCCCCCCCCCCCCCCCCCCCCCCCCCCCCCCCCCCCAAATACTTATAGACCTAGAAAAACAGCATTGGCCAGCAGTTTGACACACCCATTGGCCCAGGGGGAAACTGGCTCTCTTCTGATCTGACTACTTGACAGGACATGTACAGGGTGATATACAGATGAAAACTTTTATTCAGTCCTCCCACCCTCTGCTCTGTTAAATATATCTCTGTTCTTTTACATCCCTCTCCTTTAACACCTGAAAGACAGAGTGAGTCTGACTCAAAATGTATTTTAAACTGAAATATCTCTGCCATTTTCAAAGTCATGACCCCTCCGTCTGTGACTTTTCTTAAATAAGTCTCATCCATCTTCATTTCTCCCACTCTCCCTGTCAATCAAAGATAATAACAGTAAATGTACTTCCCTGGCTGTATCACAACGTATCCCAGACAGGGTAACTTGTTTTAGTCATGGACCATGTCAGTACAAGAATCATGCAACAAGTGAATAACAGTCCAGTATCCATTCTTAAAATACACCAAAAATATTACTCCCTGTTGAACTGCATGTTTGATCAGTTTTTACTGATGATAATCTTGATTTTAATCTTGGACTTGTTTCATATGATAGTGTCACACTTAAAAGCACAAATGTTCATAAAGTGTATACAGATGTAAGATCTTAAATTGAGCCAGTTTGCTATAGCAGGAACATAATCCTGCAGCAACAGGAAATGTAAATTATTACATGAATGTCAAGTAATGTAAATTTTTGTAGGGGCTTATACATTTTTCGTAAGGGGAAATCAAGTCAGAAATTTCAGAGTGGAAATTTCAAACTTCGCCTTTTACAACCTCAATATACCCTACAAGTTTAAAATGTCCTGCGTTGCAGGAAAGTTTTCCTGCAACAGGGTGATCAAATTAAGATCCTACATCTGTATCATTTTATCTCATCCTCTGTTTAATCAGAGTATTTGATCTCTGCTTTTCATAGAGAGATGTGAAACTCGTCTGCTACCGGTGAACATACAAAACATACTGATATCCAAGTCCCATTTCCACAGCCACATTAGCTCTCTTGAAACTCCTCAAGACCTTTAATGTCACGTCGTGTGTGTAGGTGGCAGGGAAGTCAGGCGCAGGAGAAACAAACTTGGTGTAACTGGAGTAGTTTAATAAAGTAAAAACAAACTCCAAAGCCAAAGTACATAATAAAATAAACATGGGTACAATAACCCATCGCGCACCAATCCAACAACACGAGCACATAACAACAAACAATCTCTGACAAGGACATGAGGGGAAACAGAGGGTTAAATATACAACATGTAATGAATGGGATAGGAACCAGGTGTGTAGGAAGACAAGACAAAAGCAATGGAAAATGAAAAATGGATCAATGATGGCTAGAAGACCGGTGACGTCGACCACCGAGCACCACCCGAACAAGGAGGGGCATCGACTTCGGCAGAAGTCGTGACATTTAATATATTTTCAAGTGTCTTGTATATTTATCATCATATGAATGGAAGGCTTTGAGACAGATATTCTGCTATTAGTAGAATAGATCTATGTATCTACGACAAGGGCCTTTGAGTGACTCACCATTGAGTTCCTTTGTAATCTTTCTTTCAAGAAACAGTGCTTTCGGAAAGTATTCAGACCCCTTGACTTTTTACACATTTTGATAAGTTACAGCTTTATTCTAAAATTGATTAAATAAAAATCATCAGCAATCTACACACAATACCCCATACTGGCAAAACGAAGACAGGTTTTAAGAAATAAAAAAACAGAAGTATCTTATTTACATAACTGTTCAGACCCTTTGCTATGAGACTTGAAATTGAGCTCAGGTGCATCCCGTTTCCATTGATCATCTTTGAGATGTTTCTACAACTTGATTGGAGTCCAACTGCGGTAAATTCAATTGATTGGACATGATTTGGAAAGGCCCACACCTGTCTACATAAGGTCCCACAGTTGACAGTGCATGTCAGAGCAAAAACCAAGCCATTCCTCCAAGCCAAAGGAATTGTATGACCCCAAGAGCACAATGGCCTCCATCATTCTTAAATAGAAGAAGTTTGGAACCACCAAGACTCTTCCTAGAGCTGGCCGCCTGGCCAAACTGAGCAAGGAAAACCATATCTGCAGCTCTCCACCAACCAGGCCTTTATGGTAGAGTGGCCAATCGAAAGCCACTCCTCAGTAAAAGGCACATGATAGCCCGCTTGGAGTTTGCCGAAAGGCAGCTAAAGACTCACAGACCATGAGAAACAAGATTCTCTGGTCTTGTGAAACCAAGATTGAACTCTTTGGCCTGAATGCCAAGTGTCACGTCTGGAGGAAACCTGGCACCATCCCTACGGTGAAGCATGGTGGTGGAAGCAACATGCTGTGGGAATGTTTTTCAGCGGCAGGGACTGGGAGACTAGTCAGGATCGAGGGAAAGATGAATGAAGCAGAGTACAGAGATCTCTAACTGAGGTGAAGATTCCTATTCCTACAGGACAACAACCCTAAGCACACAGCCGAGACAACACAGGAGTGGCTTCAGGACAAGTCTCTAAATGTCCTTGAGTGGCCCAGCCAGAGCACGGACTTGAACCCGATGGAACATCTCTGTAGAGACCTGAAAATAGCTGTGCAGCAACGCTCCCCATCCAACCTGACAGAGCTTGAGAGGATCTGCAGATAAGAATACAGGTGTGCCAAGCTTGTAGCATCATACCCAAGAAGAATCGAGGCTGTAATCACTGCCAAAGGTGCTTCAACAAAGTACTGAGTAAAGGGTCTGAATGTGATGTTTCAGTTTCTTTATTTTTAATAAATGAGCAAAAAAAAACGTTTTGCTTTGTCATTGTGGGGTTTTGTGTGTAGATTGATGTAATCATTTTTAGAATAAAGCTGTAACGTAACAAAATGTGAAAAAAGTCAAGGGGTCTGAATGCTTTCATGATCGAAGGCACTGTATAAGTGAGGTTAAAGGCCATTGAAGCTTTTCATTTTTGGTTAAATATAACATTTTTAAACCTATTATTCAATAATTTGTTGTTGTACCTCTACTGTACTGTATGGTAAATTCCACCCCATTCCAGGACTCAATTTATTAGCTCCCAAACATTTTAAAGGTAATTAAAAAGCGGAAAGGCAAATGCCTTGATGACTGTCTTCTCAACTGTAATACATGCAAAAAGCCTCCAGCACCGGAGCCTTTCTACATGTCATGACATCAATTAGTGCAAGGTTTACGGGCAACTTAATGGAAAGCTAATTAATTACAGCAACCTGCTGCTTGCCCTCTGTGTGGTTCCTCTTTTGTCACTGAAGAGGCCTGGAGGGGTGCTTACACCTGCACAAGTTGCTCGGAAATGACTGAACAGTTCAATGTACAAAATGCACAGTGGCCTTTTTGAAAGCTCTTTCATTCCAGTGCTTTGTGTGGAAGGTCATTAAAAAGCTTCTTACTTCATTCAGAACCAACTTTGTGACTTGGGAAACATCCGGTCCCTTTTTATCTAAAAGTGAAGTGAAAGACTAGCCTCTCAGCTGATCACCCTGACTTTGAAAACTCTGTAAAAGTGTGTATTTGGTGGAGGTCCAGTATGGTCAGGCAGGATGTGGCCTTGTAATCCTTCCAGAGCAGAGCACGCTCACTTTCTTTCTCTCTCTCTTGCTCCCCCCACCCCACCCACGTCCTCTCTCTCTCTCTGACTCTGGCTATCGACCCACTCAGTCCTCCCACACAGCAATAGATTTTGGCTTGAGGTATGGTACTGATCATCAACAATCATGTCAAATCAATATATACCCAGATGAATCATTTGCAGCTTTTCTCAGAAACCAAGCTTTTTTTTTAATTACAATAACAAATCCTTGCCAGGTATAGCTGGTAAGCAGCTTTAACAATCAAATTGATCCAGCTTTCTAAATCATTTATTTGTTTGACTGGGATGCTCATGAAAGGATAGGGTAAAAACGGTTTACCTCCACCCACAAATATAATATTTGACCCTTATAAATAACTACCATCTGCTGCACAACAAAGCCACTGGGCTGTGATGACAGTAATAAGTGGCTGCTGTGCAACAATGGCAACACTGCTCTCTCTGCATCAGCATCTGACAGACCTGCCTGCAGATACACTACCTTTGAATGCATACCTGTCAATCCTATATATTTTGTCTGGGTAAAGATGGAGGGTATCTCGTAGAACTAATACCTGGGTTAAGCTCCTATAGGAGGACTTCAACTAAATGATCCCCAACACCTGTTCAATGGATGGACATTGAAACCCTTAGGACTGAGGCCAGTGCTATTATCCAAACCTTAATGGAGAGGCAGAAATCCATTGCTTGTTCAAAGCAAATAAATCTTCTTTCCTCACCTGATTGCTATTCCCTTTGTTATTGCCCTTCTTGTTATTGGATTTTTATTTTAATGTCAAATTCTATTTCAGAAATCAAAGCTTGAAATTCAGAACACAAATGGAGATTATGGATAAATGTCATCTTGAAAGTTATTGCCAAGTGAAAGAAATTACATTTCAATAAAGTTTGATGAATAAAGTTTGATTGCTTGCAACATGAAATGAGTCATTAAGTGTTCACTGAAGGTACATTTCACACCTAGTGTACATTCCATACTTTGGGAAGCAGACCTGCAAAACATGTAGGACTACCATCCACTAAGTATTGGTACCAAGGTTACTGAATGTCTCTGTAGGACGAAGAGCACTCAATGGTCTTCCATAAGTTGCTTTAAAGGCACATACCAATTTTATGGAGCCACTACAGGAATGTGAGTGGCTGTAAGCCTGATAAGGTTATCAGAAGATTTGGTTTGGTAACATCTTCATTTTGAAATTAAACACATTTGCTACACTCTTTTTCTGCTACTGCGGTCAGCCCTCATTGGAGAGTCTGACTGCATTTACTTTTTTTTTTTACATTTACGTCATTTAGCAGACGCTCTTATCCAGAGCGACTTACAAATTGGTGACTGGCATTGTGATGTACAGTACCACAATGTACTGTACTAATGTAACATGCTATTAAAGTGCATTTCAAGGGCTGAGACAGAACACAGTCTGTCAGAAGTGGATCAAGGCTGTGGATTCATTATTCAGGCCCTGCCTGGCTACAGTGGAGAAATATGCAGTGATATGTCATCATCGTATGCCCCGAAATGAGATGCATTCTCATCCCATTTAGAACCATGCACAAGAGGTTGGTGGCACCTTAATTGGGGAGGATGGGCTCGTGGTAATGACTGGAGCGGAATTGGTGTAATGGTATCAAATACATCAAACACGTGTTTGATGTCATTCAATTTGCTTCGTTCCAGCCATTATTATGAGCCGTCCTCCCCTCAGCAGCCTCCACTGGAACCATGGCTTATGAAACAAGAGGTAGTAGAGCCTTGATTAGGAGAGGGCTTCTCACATACTTTATTACACACTCCTGGTTTTTCATCTATTTCTGAATACATTTTACATGTACTATGTAAGTACAGCATGCTGTGAATATAAACCCTAATGAAAAAACCATAAGCTCAGAAAGGTCTCAATGATCTCAAAAAGATGTTATACAGTGACAATGCGTTTTAAAGATCCTACAGGATGTTCCCCTATATAGTACTATATGCATTCTTCCTGATGTGAAGCATTCAGTATTCTATCACCTTAATGGACTAATTGGGCCAAAGCAAAGGGGCTGATTATAATAATGTCTTTCCACTCCATACCTCCAACTCAATACTGGGGTAATGAAGTTAACACTCACACTGACCTAATTCACCATTGTGATGTTCATGAGCCCTATCTGATTATGAGGAAAAATAGCCTTTGCCTCTAACAATGATCTGAGCATGAGTCACGCTCTTCTTCCACAGCACTCTCCCGCAGAACATTCCGACCCATCAGGAACATGGTACAGTATTAATAGATTCTCTTCCAATCAAGGTTGTTTATTAGCCAGGATGTGCTTACAGATGTAGGATCGTAATTTGATCACTCTTTTGTTGCTGCAGATTTTCCAGCACAGCAGGAAATGCAAACATGTAGTGTATTTGTAAGTGTAATTTGTAATTTCTACTTTGAAATTTCAGACTTGATTTGCTGTAACAAAAAATGGATCAACCCCTACAAAAATGTCCATTAATTATAATCACCATAAAACTTTAATTTCCTGTTGCTGCCGGATTATTGTGTTTCTCCACATTTTGTTATGTTACAGCCTTATTTTAAAATGTATTTAAAAAATATATCTACACACAGTACCCCATAACGGCAAAGCAAAAACTGTTTTTAAAAAAAACATTTTTGCTAATTTATTAAAAATAGAAAACAGAAATACCTTATTTACATAAGTATTCCGACCCTTTACTACGAGACTCGAAATTGAGATCAGGTGCATTCTGTTTCCATTTATCATCCTTGAGATGTTCCTACAACTTGATTGGAGTCCATCTGTGGTAAATTCAATTGATTGGACATGATTTGGAAAGAGATCTGGGGAAGGGTACCAAAAAATGTCTGCAGCATTGAAGGTCCCCAACAATAGTGGCCTCCATCATTCTTAAATGGAAGAAGTTTGTAACCACAAAGACTCTTCATAGAGCTGTCAGGGGAGAAGGGCTATGGTCAGGGAGGTGACCAAGAACCCGATAGTCACTCTGACAGAGCTCCAGAGTTCCTCTGTGGAGATGGGAGAACTTTCCAGAAGGACAATCATCTCTGCAGCACTCCACCAATCAGGCCTTTGTGGTTGAGTGGCTAGACGGAAGTCACTCTTCTGTAAAAGGCACATGACAGCCCGCTTGGAGTTAACCGAAACGCACCTAAAGGACTCTCAAACCATAAGAAACAAGAAGACTTGAGGCTGTAATTGCTGCCAAAGGTACCAAAAGTACTGAGTAAAGGGTCTATATACTTATGTAAATGTAATATTTATATTTTTTTATAAATTAGCAAACATTTCTAAAAACCAGTTTTCGCATTGTCATTACGGGGTATTGTAAACTGTAACTTCACAGAAAATGGAAAAAGTAAAGTGGTCTTAATACTTTCCGAATGCACTGTATCAGAGAGACTTTTACATTTTACATTAAATGGTGTGGATGTATAAGAGAGAGATTTTCATTAATGCCGATGGGGATGAGGATGATAATGATGATCATGATAATGATAACTTGATGATAATGATAAGTGCTTTCTTTGTAGTTACTTTTCCCTTAGGTGTAACTGTGGTGATGCAAATGTTCCACACTGCCGCAATTTAAAACAAATTGGTCTGATAGCCATTGTGCTGTCACACCCTGATCTGTTTCACCTGTCTTTGTCCTTATCTCCACCCTCCTCCAGGTGTCGCCCATCTTCCCCATTATCACCGGTGTATTTATACCTGTGTTCTCTGTTTGTCTGTTGCCAGTTTGTGTTGTTTGTCAAGCCTACCAGTAGTTTTCCCTTGCTCCTGTCTGTTTCTAGTTCCTGTTTTCTATTTTTCCCGGTTCTGACCATTTTGCCAGCCCTGACCCTGAGACTGCCTGCCGTTCTGTACCTTTTGGAATCTGATCTGGATTACTGACCTCTGCCTGCAATTGACCTGTCGTTTTTTCTGCCCCTTGTTCTACTAATAAACTTTTGTTACTTCGACACTGTCTGCATCTGGGTCTTCCCTAAAACGTGATTATGCACGATGCCTGGGTGGAATGGTCTAAACATTCCTCTGTAATCAACATGTAATTCATGTTTATAATAGACTTTTGTTATTATTGACAATGTTAACTTTGATGAACTGGCTGAGAAATCACATGGCAGTGAGAAAGCTCCAGCCAGTCTGTCGACCAAAATTGCGGCAATACATTTTTTTTTCAGGGGAAGACCTAAGGAAAGAAAGTGGAATCATACTGTAGAAATTAGCCAATTCTAACAAAAACCTTTATAATTTACTGTTGAAAATACACCTCATAACTCTTCCCACTTCACGTTTATCCAATAGTATTTAACCCTGATGTCACACAGTGCTGCAATCAAGGAACGTTTCTTGTGTGTTACAGTCAATGGCCGTAGATTATTTTTATTTATTTGTAAGATGTCCTCTCTCCTCTCCAGGGCTGGATGAGTGCATTTTAAATCCTTAGAGAAGGAGGAACTTGGAGAGGAGAGACAGACTGCTTGGTCCGTTGAGCAGGGGATCAATATGTCCCAATTTAATATGTATGTTTGTGTAATCAGCTAGTGCATTAGTGGTGGGCACCCCTGAGTAAAGAGCCTCACTGACTGGTGCACCCCATGATTGTAAAGCAGGCAGGCCCATGAAGAGAGAGTGGGGGTGTTTAATTGTATTTTCTGCGGGTTGAGGTGCAAGGGGTATTTTTCCTCAGTCAAGACCTGGGTGAAATTTGATAAATAGTTTGTTTGGTAGGTGACTGAAGCTGTATGTGTTGGTATTTGTGAGAGAGCATTCATTGTGGACTTAGCCCTTTACTTAGTCCTGTACAGTATCTTCAATATTCAACATGATCTTGGTTCAGATCAAAATGCACAGAGGTTGTGGTAGCCAGTAGTGACATGGGTGTGCTCATCATCAATGCACGTGAACTGCTACACCATGCATGAAATACACATTTGTGAGGATTCATTGAATTCATCAATCAAAACAGGTATTTCTTTCTGATCATTCATCATGTGGCAGATGGGTTATGAGCCATAAAAACTATAGAGAAACTATACCTAGGGAGAGCACAGCTGCACATATGCTGCTGTATGATCGTCCACACATTGAAATGGAACATACCTACCTTCTCCCACCACTGTGGTCATATCATTCTTTTCCAGCATCCTGCACCATCACACCATCACTTTATCATCACCATGCAGCTTCATTCCTCCTACCCCCAGAGGCCTTTCTAACCTATAACCAGGTGGGAGCAGCTCAACAGAAGCTCCAAACCAAAGATGACAAAACCAATCCCCAGTGCTTAGTCACTCAAATGTTTGCACAGCTCATTTACAGGAAATGTGCTATTACTGGGAGACTTCTGATTATTTCTATTCAACTATGTAAGCATTGTTTGCTAATTAATGGGTTAGTGAGATGGTGTGCACCTTGCAACATACATTCAGCTGGGCTTCTGCTCTTTTTCTGCAGCTAGCTTGTATTTTTGTCACGTCCTGACCAGGTAAAGAGGTCATTTGCCATAGTAAAATGGTCAGGGCGTGGCAGGGGGTTGTTTTGTGTGGGTTTTGGGGTTTTTGTTTCTATGTGGGAGTGTTCTAGTTTTCTATTTCTATGTGTTGTTTTTCCATGTTTGGCCGGGTATGGTTTCCAATCAGAGGCAGGTGTCTTTCGTTGTCTCTGATTGGAAGCCATACTTAGGCAGCCTGTTTTCCTTTGGGGTTTGTGGGTAGTTGTTTTCCGGTCTAGTCTAAGTACCTGACGGGACTGTGTTGGTCGTTTTTGTTATTTTGTCAAGTGTCTTCATTAAAAGATTGAAAATGAGCACTATCCATGCTGCGTCTTGGTCTCCATTTCACGACCCCTGTGACAATATTTTGATTTGTTCGTACTGTGTGCGTTGAGCCCTCTTAAAATGTGAGCAGTGATAATTGTTCCACCACGTAAGCACGTTCCACAGAAAAACTCATCGTATGCAACTACAAACATTATACACCAGAGATGAGATTAAGATGTTTTTTAGTCAAAAATCTAATCAAATCAAATTTAATTGTCACATACACATGGTTAGCAGGTGTTAATGCAAGTGTAGCGAAATGCTTGTGCTTCTAGTTCCGACCATGCAGTAATATCTAACAAGTAATATAACCTAACAATTTCACAACAACTACCTTATACACACAAGTGTAAAGGAATGAAATACGAATATGTACATATAAATATATAAATGAGTGATGGCCGAACGGCATAGGCAAGATGCAGTAGATGGTATAGAGTACAGTATATACATATGAGATGAGTAGTGCAGGGTATGAAAACATTATATGAAGTGACATTGTTTAAAGTGGCTAGTGATACATTACATCAAGATGGCAAGATGCAGTAGATGGTATAGTGCACAGTACATACATAAGAGATGAGTAATGTAGGGTAAGTAAACATTATATAATATAAAGTGGCTAGTCATAAATTGATTACATACATTTTTCCATTATTAAAGTGGGTGGAGTTGAGTCAGTATGTTGGCAGCAGCCACTCAATGTTAGTGATGGCTGTTTAACAGTCTTATGGCCTTGAGATAGAAGCTGTTATTCAGTCTCCCGTCCCCGCTTTGATGCACCTGTACTGACCTCGCCTTTGATGCACCTGTACTGACCTCGCTGCTGCGCCTTCTTCACCACGCTATCTGTGTGGGTGGACCATTTCAGTTTGTCACCCATGTATATAGAGTCAAATTGCCGCTGATCCCATTTTGGTTGTGAAATGCATGAGTGCTTTTACCCCACCTTTGTGTTTTTCTTTCTAATTTGTGTGGGTTGCACTGCAGCATGCTGAATGTCCTTCTACATTATGGCTGAGCTGGGGCTCAGAGTCAGAAAGTCCTGTCCTGGTAGTCACAGTGACTGAGTTAGGTCCTCTCCCAGCGGTTGTGGGGTGCTGGGTTCAGGAATAATATACCCCAGGCATGTCACCTTAGGTCTGCCACAGGCCGGGCCAAAGAGGGACAGAGTGTTTCTCCTCCACACTGAGAGAGAGCAGGCACCAGCATATAAGCTCAATATGGCTCCTGTGGGACGGGAAAGCCGTCTCTCTGTGGCAGACCCTGGTGAATTATGGATGCCTTCCTCCCTGAAGCAGAACCACACAGCCATGTTGTTATGACTGTGACCAGCTTGATCTCTCTCTACACCTCACTGAAACTTCAGTGAGGCATTTCTTTATTCTGTGCAGCCATTTGTAAGGATTGCAAATACACATCCAATTGGTTCTTTTGTCCCCTCTCCTCCCCCCTGTAACTATTCCCCAGGTCATTGCTGTAAATGAGAATGTGTTCTCAGTCAACTTACCTGGTAAAATAAAAACATAGATACACGATAGATACATCCGGACCCATTCATTGAAATGTAGCGTAGGTTCTTAGCACCAAGAAAATGGACCAGCAGCTGTTAGACATTTGCCTTCCTAGTAGGGGTATTACTTTATCATACCATTGACAGAATGACCTCATCAGCAAAGACACGTTAAGAGCACTTTTGTGGTCTCATTCTAATTAGTAACATTCATTACAATATGATGGCAATGCAGTACTATAAAATAAAGAGCATAAGTATGTGGTACATTTTCACAACTCCTAGTGTAACGTCTGCTTCCAACGCACACTCTCAAACACATAGATCCCCTGAACGCAGCTCACTCTCCAGATCCCCATCACCTGAATTCTGATCACCTGTTCACACACCTGTATGTCATTTACACACTCTATTTAGTTCAGTTCTTTGCACCAATCATTGTGAGGTATTGTTTGTTTTGATACACATTTCTATTCGGAGCTCTGTTTTGTTCCTGTATTAGTCCTCCTGTGTATTGTAGGTTTTTGGCCATCCTCACTAACAATGCTTTTTTGCCTATTCCCAGCCTGTACTTTTGCCTATCGGATTTCCTGTCATCAACCTTTTGCCTGATATCCCAGACTACGTTACAAGCATTTTCCCTGCCTGTACTTGTAACAATCGTTGTTGAAGGGGGACTAAAACGCAGCGGATAAAGTGCTCATCCTCTTATTTATTAAAGAAAACACTTAATCAATACAAAACAAACGACGAAAACAGTCCAGTAAGGTGCATAGACTGTACTAGAAACAACCACCCACAAAACCCAGTAAAAACAAACACAACTAAATATGGCCTCCAATTAGAGACAACAACAACCAGCTGCCTCTAATTGGAGGTCATTGACAAAACTCACATAGAACTAGAAAAGCTAGATAAACATAGAAATAAGAAAACCTGAACCTAAACCCACAATACCCAACCACACAAAACAAACACCCCCTGCCACGCCCTGACCAACTACAATGACAAATAACCCCTTTTACTGGCCAGGACGTGACAGTACTGTTGCTTTTTTGGACCCCCTGTGTATGACCCTCTGCCTACCCCTGGACCCAGCTACCTGCCTCCTCCTGTGGTCCTTCACAAATGAACTCCTACTGCGCCCTGCGCTTGAAACCAGCTCTCTGTCTTCCATGGTATTCATTCAACTTAGCACAAAACACCAAACTGGTCACACTTGCAATGCAGCCAGTCTTTCATTCAAAACCTGTCATTGTTTATTAATTTGGATTGTAAACATCTCTCACCACAACCATTGATTCAAAATATATTTATTGTGAACATCGGTTTAATCACCAAAACAAAACATAATTATATATTATCAATTGAGTCGTTTTAGCTATCAGTTAATCCAATAGCAAACAGTGCAAGATACTGTATGTGTTTCAAATCATCCTTAGAAGTGCTGAAAGTAATAACCAGTAGATTACAAAGTTTTCACATAAGGCGCCACTTACATTACCAAACAAAATTTTGAGAAAATCTATAATTTCCATAATATCTATCCAATATGTACTCAAAGGTGAAAAAACAATCATTTTATTTTTCAGATATAATTGCAACATAGGTGTACTGTCTAATCAAATGTAAGAAATGAAAGTTGAATGAAAATAAAACAACGTTTAGCACGCATTATTTTGCATCAAGCCCATCTTGAGCATTTGGCCATAAATTCTCATCCACATCACAGTGAATGTCCTAATTTTTCATGCACTGTGGGAAGAACCTTTTGGCATGGTGAATCCAAGCTTAACATCACTCTGCATTGATGTCGTCGCATGCCTCATCTGTGGCCAGAAGGAGGGTGGCACGCTCATGGGGATGGGGTTGTGGAAAGGAGAGTATGGGGGCAGGTATAAGGTATAAGGTCACTATTCGGGGATGGGCCCGAAACCATGCCTGAACCACCTGTGCATGGTGGAACCTGACATTGTCCCACTCAATGACATAGGTGACCCCTTCACCTTGACAGGCCTGCTCAATTTCAGAGAAACACAATGAAGTGTGCAGCGTTGTAGAATCCAAATAATGGTCTACGTCCTACCACACCATCTTCAGAGATAACTGTGTACAGTACATAGAGATGTTTCCCCCATGTAGTCCAGAAACTTGGACGGTCGCCCGTTGGCTGATGAGGTTCTGCCCACGGCGTCGAGTTTTGGCCAGGTTGAAGCCTACCTCATCAACAAATATATACTTGTGATGGTTCACAGCAGCATCAAGCACCATCACCCTCTAAAAATATATTTTGATTAGTTATTTTTACAGTATAGATCCAATATGATATTGTGAAGTAGCTTGTGCATGAAATAGTAACAGTAATACAGTATATAGTGTTGTACCTGACCATAGTCGGCCCGGAATTGTTTCACCCGGTCGTTGTTTCTCTCAAATGGCACCAGGTAAATGTGTTTCAGAAATGCATGTTGCCTCTTCAAAAGGCGGGTGATTGTTGGTAGGCTGATGGATGACTCATTGGCAAAGGTGTCATCGTTCTCAATGGCCTGCTTTATTTCAGACAGCTGACAGCCATTCCTGGCCCTCACCATTTCCACCACTGCCCACTCCTGCTGGTCGGTCAGCACACGTCCTTGGCCACCACCATGGGTCTTCTGTCAATTCTGAGGGTAGAACAGAGTATACTGTCAATAGATCATACTGTAAGACTACTGTAACGTTTTGTGAATTTACATGCATTATAATATGTAATTTACTGTAAATGTAATGGTTAAGCATAGTGCATATCCTTCAGACTTACTGGTTTTCTTGGCGAAATCTTCTCATGATTGTATTGACAGTTGATCTTTTCAGATTGGGGTGAACTAATTTGACAGTCTCTGCCATGGTAAGGACTCTGTTTAACATGCGTTCAATGACGATGACCTGGGCTTCATTAGACACAACAGTTCCCTGCCATCTGCCTCCCTCTCTCTGATGTCCACCTCTTTGACGGGGCCCATGCTCACCTCTTCGATCTCTTTGACGAGGCCCATGCCCACCTCTTCGATCTCTTTGATGGGGCCCATGCCCACCTCTTTGATCTCTCTGACGAGGCCCATGCCCACCTCTATGATGGGGCCCATGGCCAACTCTTCGATCTCTTTGACGAGGCCCATGCCCACATCTTTGACCTTTTGGATGGGGAGATTTGCCCACCTCTTTGACCTCTCTGACGGTCCCCTTGTCCACAACCTCCTTGATTTCTTCCTCTCCCTTGCTGTCTATGCTGCTCCATGTTGAAATAAATTGCAGGTGTTCACACACCCCCTTTTATATTGTGACCAATTGTGGTTACCACAATGTTAAATCAATTAGCAATAACGAGTGGTCATTATGTATGGTTATCATGTATCATACATGTCATTTAGATGTTTTCAATTTACAAATATATTTTATTTCTGTAGTTCTCAAAATCCATATATAGCAGTCAAACCAGTTTAAAATCTATAGGTTTACTAAACGGTTAAGTGATTAACCATTAAGGGCAGTTGGATTAAGTGATGGTCAAATGTATTTTAAGAAATTAGAAGAGAATCATATGAAAAGTACTGTGAGCATTTCATTGTGAAAGGCAATTACTTTATATGAAAGGTATTAGAATATGAAACACTATTTAGGTTTGGTGAAAGAGTAACTGCGATTTTGAGTGTTGTACTTGAAAATGTGTGTGAAGTTTTGAGAAAATATTATGATAATCTATTTAGAGTTTTGTACTAAGAGTTGTGAAATTTGACCACATACAGTACATTCAGTAAGTATTCGGACCCCTTCCCCTTTTCCACATTTTGTTATGTTACAGGCTTTTTTCAAAAATATTTAATTTAAAACAAAAATACCTTATTTACATAAGGACTCAGACCCTTTGTTATGAGACAAAAAATTTAGCTCAGGTGCCATTTTCCATTGATCATCCTTAAGATGTTTCTACAAATTGATTGGAGTCCACTTGTGGTTAATTCAATTGATTGGACATGATTAGGAAAGGCACACATTTGTCTATATAAGTTCCCACAGTTGACAGTGCATGCCAGAGCAAAAACCAAGCCATGAGGTTGAATAATTTGTCCGTAGAGCTCCGAGACAGGATTGTGTCGAGGCACAGATCTGGGGAAAGGTACCAAAAAATGTCTGCAGCATTGAAGGTCCCCAAGAACACAGTGACTTCCATCATTCTTCAATGGAAGAAGTTTGAAACCACCAAGACTCTTCCTAGAGCTGTCTGCCAAACTGAGCAATTGGGGGAGAAGGGCCTTGGTCAGGGAGGTGACCAAGAACCCGAGGGTCAGTCTGACATAGCTCCAGAGTTCCTTTGTGGAGATGGAAGAAACTTCCAGAAGAACAACCATCTCTGCAGCACTCCACCAATCAGGCATTTATGGTACAGTGGCCAGACGGAAGCCATTCCTCATTAAAAGTCAATGTCAGTCCGCTTGGAGTTTGCCAAAGGACTCTCAGACCATGAGAAACAAGTTTCTCTGGTCTGATGAAACCAAGATTGAACTCTTTGGCCTGAATGCCAAGCATCACTGTGGGGATGTTTTTCAGCGGCAGGGACTGTAAGACTAGTCAGGATCGAGGGAAAGATTAACGGAGCAAAGTACAGAGAGATCCTTGATGAAAACCTGCTCAGGATCTCAGACTGGGGAGAAGGTTCACCTTCCAACAGGACAAGGACCCTAAGCACACAGCCAAGACAATGCAGAAGTGGCTTCGGGACAAGTCTCTGAATGTCCTTGAGTGACTCAGCCAGAGCCCAGACTTGAATCCCATCTAACATCTCTGGAAAACCTGAAAATAGCTGTGCAGCGACGATCCCCATCCAACCTGACAGAGTGTGCTAAGCTGTAGCGTCATACCCAAGAAGACTAGAGGCTGTAATCGCTGCCAAAGGGGCTTTAACAAAGTACTGAGTAAAGGGTTTGAATACTTACACAAATGTAATATTTCATTTTTTGTATATATACAGTACCAGTCAAAAATGTGGGCACACCTACTCATTCAAGGGTTTTTCTTTATTTTATACATTGTAGAATAATAGTGAAGACCAAAACAATGAAATAACAGATATGGAAATAACACATATGGAATCATGTAGTAAGAAAAAAAGTGTTAAACAAATCAAAATGTATATTATATTTTAGATTCTTCAAAGTAGTAGCCACCCTTTGCCTTGATGTCAGCTTTGCACACTCTTGGCATTTTCTCCACCAGCTTCACCTGGAATGCTTTTATAACAGCTTGAAGGAGTTCCCACATATGCTGAGCACTTGTTGTCTGCTTTTCCTTAACTCTGCAGTCCAACTCATCCCCTCACTCTCCTACCACCCCTACCTTGTCACAACACAACTGATTGGCTCAAACGCATTAAGAAGGAAAGAAATTCCACAAATTAACTTTCAACAAGGCACACCTGTTAATTGAAATGCATTCCAGGTGACTACCTCATGAAGCTGGTTGAGAGAATGCAAAGAGTGTGCAAAGCTGTCATCAAGGCAAGGGGTGGCTACTTCGCAATAAATAGTACCCGCAAAACAACAGTCTCAACGTCAACAGAAAAGAGGTGACTCTGGGATGCTGGCCTTCTAGGCAGATTTGCAAAGAAAAAGCCAAATCTCAAACTGGCCAATAAAAAGGAAAGATTAAGATGGGCAAAATAACACATAAACTGGACAGAGAAACTCTGCCTAGAAGGCCAGCATCTCGGACGCCTCTTCACTATTGACGTTGAGACTGATGTTTTGCGGGTACTATTTAATGAAGCTGCCAGTTGAGGACATGTGAGGCGTCTGTTTCTCAAACTAGACACTCTAATGTACTTGTCCTCTTGCTCAGTTGTGCACCGGGGCCTCCCACTCCTCTTTATATTCCGGTTAGAGCCAGCTTGCGCTGTTCTTTGAAGGGAGTAGTACACAGTGTTGTACGAGATCTTCAGTTTCTTGGCAATTTCTCGCATGGAATAGCCTTCATTTCTCAGAACAATAATAGACTGACGAGTTTCAGAAGAAAGTTCTTTGTTTCTGGCCATTTTGAGCCTGTAATCGAACACACAGATGCTGATGCTCCAGATACTCAACTAGTCTAAAGGCCAGTTTTATTGCTTCTTTAATCAGGACAACAGTTTTCGGCTGTGCTAACATAATTGCAAAAGGGTTTTCTAATGATCAATTAGCCTTTTAAAATGATCAACTTGGATTAACTAACACAACATGCCATTGGAACACAGGAGTAATGGTTGCTGATAATGGGCCTCTGTACACCTATGTAGATATTCTATTAAAAATCAGCCATTTCCAGCTACGATAGTCATTTACAACATTAACAGTGTCTACACTGTATTTCTGATCAATTTGATGTTATTTTAATGGACAAAAAAATAGCTTATCTTTCAAAAGCAAAGTGACCCCAAACTTTTGAACGGTAGTGTAAAAAAAACATTACAGTTTTCACTTGAATGGGAATCATGGTCACATTAATTCAGTGCCACCCTACCACCTTTTGTCTACAATTGCCCTTTCGAACCCAAGACTCAGATCCCAGCACTGGTGACATAATTGGGACGTATCCCCTGCTGTGCTTTCAACACATCATATTGTCCTCCATTATGTTCCCTGTAAAGCTGTCTCCTCCCCCATGTCCTCCTCACCCCTTTCTGTTTGCTTCAGCTCTTCAGCATCCACCCAATGCTGCCATGCTGCTGCCCTGCTTGCTGCTGCTGCCTGTTCTGGTAGCCTCGCTTTCTCTCTTTCAAGGTTTATGTAATTGTTGCTGCTGGGATTGTGTCACTCCCTGACATCTTTCAGCATTTCAAATTGTCACAGTTCGTCACAGCTGATGTATGGTGTCTGCAGACCTCATGGAAGAAACAACTGAACATCAAAAGAAGGAAAATGCCAGTTGGAATGATAAAAGCATATAAAGCTATCCCACTGAATATGCCTTGGATTTGATTGAAGAATAACTCATTTGAATGAACCCCCTGCAAACCACTGTCAGACTGTCTTACATTCTAAAACCAAAAAGCACCATGTTTTAGTTGAGTTGTCTGTATGTGTTCTGACATCAGTAAGCCATTTGGAGGGCAGAGAGAGAGAGAGGGAATGGCTGCATCCTTGCTAAAATCATGCAATCCTGGGAATGACAGGATTTGCTTAACGGTGGCCTTGACGACATGCCGTCACCGTAATTGCTATCAGGAGGGAAACGATTTCAGATGAACTATAGAAACGAGGATAGAGGTATTCTCTTCCCCATCCAGATGTCATACCTCTGTGATTCCTGTGACTGAGATGGGGATTACCATAACAAACCCTAATCATTGTCAAGGATCTAACACACAGATCTAACACACAGATCTAACATACAGGACTAACACACAGATCTAACACACAGATCTAATACAGATCTAACACACAGATCTAGCACAGATCTAATACAGATCTAACACACAGATTTAACACACATATCTTAGAGATTCTTGTGTAGGGATTCCTATTTTACAGTATATTTTTAAGCTTATTTTACAGTTTAGTCTCACCTAGGTCAAAGGGACTCTGAGGGACTCTAATTATGACAATTCCTCTGATTCCCCTGAATCATTGGATTTCAGAAGGAGAATGTAAAATCTAGCTGAGGTCTGGGGTCAAAGCTGTCTGTCAGGCTGAGAGTCAAACTGTGGGTTTCATTTGAATTTCCGCCTCATGTTACTGCATGCGATTTAAAATGCACATTAGAAAGTATAATGTATGTGAACACATCCAAGAGATGAACAATGACAATAGTCATCACTTGTTGTTGATTTTCTGCAGGACTCGGTTCTAGGCCCTCTCCTCTTTTCTCTATAGACCAAGGCACCCGGTGCCTTCATATCCTCCTCACATGGTCTCTCCTATCATTGTTATGCGGATGACACTTAACTACTCTTCTCCTTCCCTCCCGTCTGACACCCAGGTGGTGACACGGGTTTCTACGTGCCTGGCAAACTTCTCCGCTTGTATGTCGGCCAACTACCTCAACAAAATGGAGCTGTTCTTCCTCCCAGGGACCCTGTTGTCAACCATCACGGTTGACAACCGCAGGGTGTCATCCTCCCAGAGCGCAAAGAACCTTGGCGTGACCCTGGACATCACCCTGTCATTCTCTGCAAACATCAAAGGAGTGACTTGCTCCTGCAGATTCATGCGCTACAACATCCGTAGAGTACGACCTTTCCTTGTACAGGAAGGGGCACAGCTACTAATCCAGGCTCTAATCACTAATCTAGACTACTGCAACTCTCTGTTGGCATGGCTCCCTGCTTGTGCCATCAAACCCCTGCAACCTATCAAGAATGCCACCGCCTGCCTGTTGTTCAAGCTCCTAAGTTCTCCCATGTCATGCCACTCCTCCGCCCACTCCACACTCGAAGTTTGCATCATCTTCAAAACAGTGGTGCTTGCCTACAGAGCTGCAAGGGAAACTGCCCCTCCTTACCTTCAGACTATGCTCAAACCCTACATCCCAACTCAAGCAATCCATTCCGCCACCTCTGATCTCTTGGCCCTCCCACCCCTATAGGAGGGCAGCTCCTGCTCAGCCCAGTCAAAACTCTTCTCTGATCAGGCACCCAAATGGTGGAACAAGCTTCCCCCAATTCAGGACAGTGGTGTCCCTGCCCATCTTCCAAAAATGTCTGAAACCCTACCTGTTTGAAGGGTATCTTAAATAAGTCTCACGGCACCCCCGACAACACCCCCACCCCCTGTATATATATGACAGGAGGTTGGCGGCACCTTCATTGGGGATAACGGGCTTTTGGTAATGGCTGGAAGAGAATAAGTGGAATGGTATCAAATACATCAAACAAATGGTTTCCTTGTGTTTGATGCCATTACATTCCCTCTGTTCCAGCCATTATTATGAATCCAAGATGGCGTAGCAGTCAGACGTCTTTGTCTTGTCGTGTCCCGTGTACATATCTTTTTTTCTTTGTATATATTGCGTGTATATTTTTTATATTTTTAACCTCAATTTCAACATACTCTTCTGCAACCCGTCTCACCCAATGTGGTATGAATCTGCTATTTTTTATACTTTAGAACCGGAACACCCAACAGAAGCTAGCCAGCTAACTAGCTACTAGCTAGTAGTCAGTTAGCCACTGCTAGCGGTCATCAGCTAGCCTCAGCCCGGTCAACTCCTGCCAGTCTGCACAGCGCAATTCAACCCAGAGCATATCGGACTGCTTTTTCTCTACCACATCTCCACATCTACGGATTTCTACCGCAAGCTCTGAACCTTTTCACCTGGATCATCGCAGCTAGCTAGCTGCAATCCGAGTGCCTGCTGCTGGCTAACGTCTCTGTCCCGAAGCAAAGCACCAGTTAGCCTGGAGCTAGCCTCGTGCTAGGCCCATCTCCCGGCTAGCTGAAGAGGTCCATCAGTCACTTCTTGGGCTACAATACCTATTTTGCCAATTGGCATGGACCCCTTTTACTGCCGACATGGAGCCCCGCCAATCCATCACGACTGGTCTACCAACGTAATCCGCCCGAGTGGGTTTCAACAGGCTCCTCTGTTGCGACGTCCCCTGAAGGCCCATCTGCTAGCCTGCTACACGTGGCCCGCTAGCTGTCTGAATCGTCGTATCTCCAGCTCGCCTAGCTACTCACTGGACCCTATGATCACTTGGCTACGCATGCCTCTCCCTAATATCATTATGCCTTGTCCATTGCTGTTCTGGTTAGTGATTATTGTCTTATTTCACTGTAGAGCCTTCAGCCCTGCTCAATATGCCATAGATAGCCCTTTTGTTCCATTTCCCACACATGCGGTGACCTCACCGGTCCTAAACGATATCATAACCACCATTGATAAAAGACAGTACTGTGCAGGCGTCTTCATCGACCTGGCCAAGGCTTTCAACTCTGTCAATCACTGCACTCTTATCGGCAGACTCAATAGCCTTGGCTTCTCAAATGACTGCCTCGCCTGGTTCACCAACTACTTCTTAGATAGAGTTCAGTGTGTCAAATCGGAAGGCCTGTTGTCCAGACATCTGACAGTCTCTATGGGGGTGCCACAGGGTTCAATTCTCAGGCCGACTCTTTTCTCTGTATATATCAATGATGTCGCTCTTGCTGCTGGTGATTTTCTGATCCACCTCTACGCAGACGACACCATTCTGTATACATCTGGCCCTTCTTTGGACACTGTGCTAACAAACCTCCAAACAAACCTCCAAACAAACCTCCAATTGCTGCCCGCACCCTCCCGCCCGACTAGCATCACTACTCTAGACAGTTCTGACTTAGAATATGTGGACAACTACAAATACCTAGGTGTCTGGTAAGACTGTAAACTCTCCTTCCAGACTCACATTAAGCATCTCCAATCCAAAATTAAATCTAGAATCGGCTTCCTATTTCACAACAAAGCCTCCTTCACCCATACTGCCAAACATACCATCGTAAAACTGACTATCGTATCGATCCTTGACTTCGGCGATGTCATTTATAAAATAGCCTCCAACACTCTACTCAGCAAATTGGATGCAGTCTATCACAGTGCCATCCATTTTGTTACTAAAGCCCTATATACTATCCACAACTGCGACCTGTATGCTCTCGTTGGCTGGCCCTCACTCAAACACTTGTCGCCAAACCCACTGGCTCCAGGTCATCTATAAGTCTTTGCTAGGTAATGCCCCACCTTATCTCAGCTCACCATAGCACCATAGCAACACCCACCCATAGCACGCGCTCCAGCCGATATATTTCACTGGTCATCCCCAAAGCCAACACTTCCTTTGGCCGCCTTTCCTTACAGTTCTCTGCTGCCAAAGACTGGAACAAATTGCAAAAATCACTGAAGCTGGAGTCTTATATCTCCCTCTCTAACTGTAAGCATCAGCTGTCAGTGCAGCTTACAGATCATTGTACCTGTACATAGCCAATCTGTAAATAGCACACCCAACTACCTCACCCCATATTATTACTTACCCTCTTGCTCTTCTGCACCCCAGTATCTCTACTTGCACATCATCATCTGCACATTCATCACTCTATTTTTAATGCTAAATTGTAATTATTTCGCAGCTTTGGCTTGTTTATTGCTTACCTCCCTACTCTTCTACATTTGCACATTTGTGTTATTGACTGTATGTTTGTTTATGTGTAACTCTGTGTTGTTTGATTTTGCCGCACTGCTTTGCTTTATCTTGGCCAGGTCGCAGTTGTAAATAAGAACTTCTTCTCAACTGGCCTACCTGGTTAAATAAAGGTGAAATAAAAAAATAAAAAAAATTAAATGAGCCGTCCTCCCCTCAGCAGCCTCCGCTGATATATACAGTAGGAGTAAAACGTTTGGACACACCTACTCATTCAAGGGTTTTTCTTAATTTTACTATTTTCTACATTGTAGAATAATAGTGAAGACATCTAAACTTTAAAATAACACATATGGAAAGAACACATGGAATCATGTAGTAAGAAAAAAAGTGTTAAACAAATCAAAATATATTTGAGATTCTTCAAAGTAATCACCCTTTGCCTTGATGACAGCTTTGCACACTCTTGGCATTCTCTCAACCAGCTTCATGTGGTAGTCATCTGCTATGATTTTCAATTAACAGATGTGCTTTGTTAAAAGTTAATTTGTGGAATTTCTTAATGCATTTGAGCCAATCAGTTGTGTTGTGACACGGTAGAGGTAGTATACAGAAGATCTGGTGAAAGACCAAGCCAAAATCATGGCCGGAACAGCTCAAATAAGCAAAGAGAAACAACAGTCCATCATTACTTTAAAACATGAAGGTCAGTCAATACGGAACATTTCAAGAACTTTGAAAGTTTCTTCAAGTGCAGTCGCAAAAACCATCAAGCGCTATGATGAAACTGGTTCTACCACAGGACTACCACAGGAAAGGAAGACCCTGAGTTACATCTGCTGTAGAGGCTAAGTCCATAAGAGTTACCAGCCTCAGAAATTGCAGCCAAAATAAAATACGTCAAAGAGTTCAAGTAACAGACACATCTCAACATCAACTGTTCGGAGGTGACTGTGTGAATCAGGCCTTCATGGTCAAATTGCTGCAAAGAAACCATTACTAAAGGACACCAATAAGAAGAAGAGACTTGCTTGGGCCAAGAAACATGAGCAAGGGACATTAGACCGGTGGAAATCTGTCCTTTGGTTTGATGACACCAAATTTGACATTTTTGGTTCCAATCGCTGTGTCTTTGTGAGACGCGGAGTAGGTGAACGGATGATCTCTGCATGTGTGGTTCCCACCATGAAGCATGGACGAGGTGTGATGGTGTGGGGGTTCAGATTGCTTTATCTTCTGGTTTTAATGTAAACAACCCAAAAGCACATTTTAGATTTTTTCAGAAAAGCCAAGACAAAGGTGAAAATAGAAATGTGTCCACAAAAACCTGAAGATATGATTTTTAGGAGGTACAATATTTCAACAAACTATTCCAGGTATTTTAGATTTGATGATAAAGCAAGGGAAGAGGTTCATGTTTGTAGATCAGCAGGTTACAGAGTAACATTTGTCAGCATTGAACCAAGGTCCTCAATGCTGCTAGTAAATTACTGCTATAGTACTGTAGGCTACTCAGATACAAAGGGTGTATCAATGGCCAACCCTGTGTTTATGTAAATAGGTCCCAGCTGCAAACACCATTCTGGAAAGTGCATGAACAAGAAGCTACAGGAGAGAGACATGGCAGCTGGAAAAGGCTTGCCTCCCATCTGCAAATGATCTACACAGTATCAAAGTTGACATGATGCGCAACGCTACAGATATCAAAACACCCAATGAAAAATTCAAGCCCAGTTTAATGACTGTGATAGGAGAACACTGATTATGGATCAACAACATTGTAGTTACTACACAATACTAACCTAATTGACAGAGTGAAAAGAAGGAAGCCTGTAGAGAATAAAAAACATTCCAAAACATACATCCTGTTTGTAACAAGGCACTAAATAATGTATTCAAAAAATGTGTCAAAGCAATCAACTTTTTGTCCTGAATATGAATTGTTTGGTGTGGGGGTGCTTTGCTGGTGACATTGTCTGGGATTTATTTTGAATTCAAGGCACGCTTAACCAGCATGGCTACCACAGCATTCTGCAGTGATATGCCATCGCATCTGACAATAGACAAAGCGAAAATAGTGTTTTAGAATTTTTGGGGACATTTATTACAAATAATAACAGAAAAATTACATTTACATAAGTATTCAGACCCTTTGCTCAGTACTTTGTTGAAGCACCTTTGGCAGCAATTACAGCCTTGAGTCTTCTTGAGTATGACGCTACAAGCTTGGCACACCTGTATTTGGGGAGTTTCTTCCATTCTTCTCTGCAGATCCTCTCAAGCTCTGTCAGGTTAGATGGGAAGTGTCTGCACAGCTATTTTCAGGTCTCTCCAGAGATATTTGAGTCCGGGCTCTGGCTGTATTAAAAAAAAAATCTACAAATCTGGGTTTACTTTGTCATTATGGGGTATTGTGTGTAGATTGATGAGGAAATGTTTTTTATTTAATCCATTTTAGAATAAGGCTGTAATGTAACAAAATGTGGAATAAGTCAAGGGGTCTGAATACTTTCAGAATCCTCTGTATATATATATATATATGACTGTGGTTAGACTCTCTCTCTCTCTTTCTCTCTCTCTCTCTCTCTCTCTATATATATATATATATATATATATATATATACTGCTCAAAAAAATAAAGGGAACACTTAAACAACACAATGTAACTCCAAGTCAATCACACTTCTGTGAAATCAAACTGTCCACTTAGGAAGCAACACTGATTGACAATACATTTCACATGCTGTTGTGCAAATGGAATAGACAACAGGTGGAAATTATAGGCAATTAGCAAGACACCCCCAATAAAGGAGTGGTTCTGCAGGTGGTAACCACAGACCACTTCTCAGTTCCTATGCTTCCTGGCTGATGTTTTGGTCACTTTTGAATGCTGGCGGTGCTTTCACTCTAGTGGTAGCATGAGACGGAGTCTACAACCCACACAAGTGGCTCAGGTAGTGCAGCTCATCCAGGATGGCATATCAATGCGAGCTGTGGCAAGAAGGTTTGCTGTGTCTGTCAGCGTAGTGTCCAGAGCATGGAGGCGCTACCAGGAGACAGGCCAGTACATCAGGAGACGTGGAGGAGGCCGTAGGAGGGCAGCAACCCAGCAGCAGGACCGCTACCTCCGCCTTTGTGCAAGGAGGAGCACTGCCAGAGCCCTGCAAAATGACCTCCAGCAGGCCACAAATGTGCATGTGTCTGTTCAAACGGTCAGAAACAGACTCCATGAGGGTGGTATGAGGGCCCAACGTCCACAGGTGGGGGTTGTGCTTACAGCCCAACACCGTGCAGGACGTTTGGCATTTGCCAGAGAACACCAAGATTGGCAAATTCACCACTGGCGCCCTGTGCTCTTCACAGATGAAAGCAGGTTCACACTGAGCACATGTGACAGACGTGACAGTCTGGAGACGCCGTGGAGAACGTTCTGCTGCCTGCAACATCCTCCAGCATGACCGGTTTGGCAGTGGGTCAGTCATGGTGTGGGGTGGCATTTTTTGGGGGGGCCGCACAGCCCTCCATGTGCTCGCCAGAGGTAGCCTGACTGCCATTAGGTACCGAGATGAGATCCTCAGACCCCTTGTGAGACCATATGCTGGTGCGGTTGGCCCTGGGTTCCTCCTAATGCAAGACAATGCTAGACCTCATGTGGCTGGAGTGTGTCAGCAGTTCCTGCAAGAGGAAGGCATTGATGCTATGGACTGGCCCGCCCGTTCCCCAGACCTGAATCCAATTGAGCACATCTGGGACATCATGTCTCGCTCCATCCACCAACGCCACGTTGCACCACAGACTGTCCAGGAGTTGGCGGATGCTTTAGTCCAGGTCTGGGAGGAGATCCCTCAGGAGACCATCCGCCACCTCATCAGGAGCATGCCCAGGCGTTGTAGGGAGGTCATACAGGCACGTGGAGGCCACACACACTACTGAGCCTCATTTTGACTTGTTTTAAGGACATTACATCAAAGTTGGATCAGCCTGTAGTGTGGTTTTCCACTTTAATTTTGAGTGTGACTCCAAATCCAGACCTCCATGGGTTGATAAATTGGATTTCCATTGATTATTTTTGTGTGATTTTGTTGTCAACACATTCAACTATGTAAAGATAGAAGTATTTAATAAGATTATTTCATTCATTCAGATCTAGGATGTGTTATTTTAGTGTTCCCTTTATTTTTTTGAGCAGTGTGTATATATATATATACAGTACCAGTCAAAGTAGCCACCCTTTACCTTAATGACAGCTTTGCACACTCTTGGCATTCTTTCAACCATCTTCACCTGGAATGCTTTGAGACGCATCTAATGCAAAAAGCAGGATAAAAAAGAAATGGAACGCACCTAAGCACAGGCAAAATGCTAGAGAAAAACCTGGTTCAGTCTGCTTTCCACCAGACACTGGGAGATTAATTCACCTTCAGCAGGACAATAACCTAAAACAAAAGGCCAAATCAACACGGGAGTTGCTTACCAAGAAGACAGTGAATGTTCTTGAGTGGCCGAGTTACAGTTTTGACTTAAATCTACTTGAAAATCTATGGCAAAGACCGGAAAAAGGTTGTTTAACATTGATCAACAACCAATTTGACAGAGCTTGAATCATTTTGAAAAGAATAATGGGCAAATGTTGCACAATCCAGAAAGACACAGCTGTAATCGCTGCCAAAGGTGATTCTAACATGTATTGACTCAGGGGGTTGAATACTTATCTAATCAAGATACAGTATATTACTGTTTTATTTTTACTAATGTTAAAGTATTTGCTGTGGTAGATTTTTGTAAAAAAAATGCCAATTAAATCCACACAACAAAATGTGGAAAAAGTCAAGGGGTGTGAATATTTCTGAAGGCACTGTATGTATCAGATAAAAAGGTGCACTGAACGTTTCCTATGCAGCATTATGAATAAACCACGAGAGAGTGGTGAGACTCCATAGCCATAAAGTCCCAACCGTATAGTCAGTATATTCACCCATTATAAACTCAGCAAAAAAAGAAACTCCTCTCACTGTCAACTGCATTTATTTTCAGCAAACTTAACATGTGTAAGTATTTGTTTGAACATAACAAGATTCAACAACTGAGACATAAACTGAACAAGTTCCACAGACATGTGACTAACAGATATTGAATAATATGTCCCTGAACAAAGGGGGGTCAAAATCAAAAGTAACAGTCAGTATCTGGTGTGGCCACTAGCTGCATTAAGTACAGCAGTGCATCTCCTCCTCATGGACTGCACCAGATTTGCCAGTTCTTGCTGTGAGATGTTACCCCACTCTTCCACCAAGGCACCTGCAAATTCCCTGACATTTCTGGGGGAATGGCCCTAGCCTTCACTCGCTGATCCAATAGGTCCCAGATGTACACAATGGGATTGAGATCCGGGCTTTTCGCTGGCCATGGCAGAACACTGACATTCCTGTCTTGCAGGAAATCACATACAGAACAAGCAGTATGGCTGGTGGCATTGTCATGCTGGAGGGTCATGTCAGGAACCACCTGCAGGAAGGGTACCACATGAGGGAGGTGGATGTCTTAGCACTGTCTTAGGCATCTCACAGTATGGACATTGCAATTTATTGCCCTGGCCACATCTGCAGTCCTCATGCCTCCTTGCAGCATGCCTAAGGCATATTCATGCAGATCAGCAGGGATCCTGGGCATCTTTCTTTTGGTGTTTTTCAGTTAGTAGAAAGGCCTCTTTAGTGTCCTAAGTTTTCTTAACTGTGACCTTAATTGCCTACCGTCTGTAAGCTGTTAGTGTCTTAACGACCGTTCCACAGGTGCATGTTCATTAATTGTTTATGGTTCATTGAACAAGCATGGGAAACAGTGTTTAAACGCTTTACAATGAAGATCTGTCAAGTTATTTAGATTTTTACGAATTATCTTTGAAAGACAGGGTCCTGAAAAAGGGACGTTTATTTTTTTGCTGAGTTTATGTGTAGATAGGGGTCATTCAGAATCTACTGTTTTCTGTTGTCCCCATGTGATTACATGTGTGTGAGGGGAATGTGCACTCACCCAAATGTTCTCTATGTCTGAATCTCTTCTATAGAGAGTGAGAGTGAGTGTGACACGGAGAGGGAGAGGGAGAGAGAGAGAACACAGTCTCTGACTGCATGATTTTCAAAGCTTCCTTCCTTTGATGCAGGGAGAATCGCATCTGGCCACTTACCCAGACACGGACACACACTCACTGATGCACATTTACGCTCACACACATAGACACCCAGGAACGCACGCACGTGTACACACAAACAGACACACACACATCTACACTTACATAGGACGAGACACTTTTGTTTCCCTGGCAATAGCATGGTGGCACTCAGGAACCAATAAGGATCTTCTCCTACTTGCTTATGAAAATACTGTAGTATACATCAAACCATTAACTACATGATTTAGATCGGAAAGCATATAAATTATTAGAAAAGTAGCTAGGTTTTAGAGCATCTGTAGTCACTGATTACAATCTGAACTCAATTCTTGTGAAAATAAATAACCCAGCTAATTTCCATGTTTCCCTGTATGCTTGTTTTATTTTATTGATTAAAAAATCCAACCACACATCTTACAAAAGAAAAGAAGACCATCAGGACATTGACATCATAGCACACTGTTTTACAAAAGATTGTTCTGTTGGAGGTTCATATTCACCCAACATACACACAGGTGCTTTTACAAAATGTAAATTAATACTGTACTAAAATTTTGAGAAAATAAAAACATCTAATAAATTAGACATCTAATAAATAGTATATATCATTCAATGGTTCATGTACAAAGTTGAAATAAGATTGTGTTAATAGTTATCTCAAACAATATTTCTTCAGAGAGCAAATCTGAGAAAATAAAGGCAGCTGTGTTTATTATGCAAAAATAGATGTACAACTACCGATACGAGTAGTAACTAAAACAAAAAATATTTATACATTTGGGTTCTCTACTATCTATTGTATTTACATTAAACGTCTTGTGGCCTCATTATATGCAGTGATGGATTTCTTCAACTGTTTTATGCAAACATCATGTGTTAATAAATGTGTTTATAAAATGCCCAAACATAATTGTCAGAAACTTAACACACAAAGTACATTGCATTTGATTTCAGTCCATAAGTGCATCTTTTGCTCTCCATCACAGGGTCGGAGTTCAATCCGACATATGCCAAGTCTTTGGTGCCAACATTGATCCTTCCATTTGATGACTTAGGGCGACTTACAGTCAATGAGGTTGCAGTGTTTAACCGACAGATTGTTGGGGGAGGAGACAGTACTATAGAGTCCCATATCATTTCAAAGACGCATACATATATTTGCATGCATGTGAATGCACACAAAGTCGTCATGGAATGATTACAATGGATGTTTCTTGTGGAGTTCTGTTTGGGTCAAGGGCCATTACGAAAACCATTTAAACCACTTTAAAACCATATTCACTTTAGACTCGCTGGATTAGCCTATATTTGATAGCAAAACATATTCTGCCTACCTTTTGATTTCTAATAACATAGACCTGTGAATGTAGGGAGAGGTTAGGCTAACCATGTAGTTAAAAAAACAACAATGACATCTAAACCAAACTCTTTTCATTAACATAACGGGGTTCCACATTTTGTAGAACATTTTGAGCCATGCTCCAACTACTATTACGGAATATTTTTTTGTGACAAAACAACCAACATTGTGGATGATAAAATGCCGCTAAAAACTTTTCTCAAAATGCCTTATAAAATGAAAGGAAAACTTATTGAAGTGGCACAGGTGGAGTCGCCTGATTCAGCCACCTATACAGGGTTGTCAGCTATGTGTCACAAAACATAACTGAACAATATAACAGCCCCTACAGTGCTGAACTATGCAAAGGCATTGTGGAGTTACAATAACAAAAATCACAACTTTTCTAGAAACATGGAACATTAGTTGTGAGTCTGACCCCAAAGGGTGTAAAAGTACTTTCAGGATGAAGCAGACCTTGATAAGGCTGGAAGCCACATTACATATTAGACCCTGTTTGAAAGGAAGCCTGTTGTGAGGGACTTCAATTTCGTTTTAGCGGGGGGTTACGCTCATATTAGCATGCAGTGAAACAGGCTTACGTTGCTTTTCAACAGTTTGCTCTTATGAAGAAGCAGATGAGTGATTCCAATGATCAAATCTACTGTCATAATCAAGGCGCCAACTACCATCACAAGTGCCAGAGTAGAAATATCTCAACTAGTCCTATGATTTCATAGTGTAAAATTCATGCTCATGGGTATTGCTTGGGAATTAAATATTACATGTACACATACAGTACTTACAGCCAAAAAGTATGCACCCAATGTTTGATAACATTTTTCTAACAGTGCTGTAATTCACTAAGAAATAAACCTCATAAAAAATGACTCTTCATGATTTGATTTATTTTTCCATAAGAAACAAATATTTCTAAAATAATCAAAAACCTATCTGGACAGAAGTTAAACATTTGTTGGTCAAAAAATATTTACATGGCATGCAATGTCTTGAGGGTCTTGATTGATCCAGTAAATAATTTAGGTCATAAACAGAGGGTCTGTGTAATAAAGATACATATTGTTATATGTAGCCTCAGACATCCCCTATGTGGAACACAATAACCATTAACTGTGGTTTAGTCTCTGGACTGGCAAAGCAAGTCAATTTGTGGTACGATACAGTAGAAGGCCTTTCATTGAGGGCACTGCTCCCCCTGTTGGAAAACAGTACAAATGTCATATTTCAATTCCACAACAATTGCTCAAATTTGCTGTGGCTACACTGTTGCTACACAGTATGCTCTGTTTCATCAAGTAACAAAGGGAACAAAAACACAAATTCTGAACTTTAAAATCATCCCTTACTTCAATGAGAAGTACTGAGACCTACATAAGGGACATAAGCATGGATATCTAAACTGACAAAATGAGTAAGGCAACAGACAAAATAAGAGAAAATAAAGTAAAAGTAACTTAGCGGTGACCGTTGTATAATTGAAGACCCCCCTTTTCGTTCTTCTAACCATCTACCATTCCAACCCACCTTCAGCCACCCATGTCCCTGCTCCCACCAAGTTAGTGTTGTGATGAGAAGAGAAAGGAGCTAGAGACGTTGAGACAGGGGATCGGGAGGGGGGATCAGGGCATCTGTTCTCTGCTTGGTGAAGATGCCTGAAATGTAATGACAACCAGTGTGTCAGTTTAGTAGTCAGTTTGCACGCAGTTAGTGAGTGGTCCCCTCAGGTTGGGGTGGCCAGAGAGGGTTCAGGGCCGGGCCTCATCAGCGGGAGTGGAACGAGGGGAGAGGGGAGGGACAGGTGCTTAGAGCTGAGAGTCAGCCCCCAGGCTGTTGAGCTCCTCTGGCGAGTGCTTCTCTCCACCAGTGCCAGCCGACTGGCGGAACCCGGCTGAGATCTCGTCAAACGTCCGGCCCTTGGTCTCAGGCACCTTGAAGTAGGTGAAGATGAAGAAGCTGATCAGCAGTATGGTGAAGATGACAAAGACATAAGGGCCACACAACTCCTGTAGGGCGAGACGGAGAAGAGAAGAAGAGAGAACATTGATGACACAGTTTATTAAGCAGTCGGCTCCAAACGAACATGTATTCAAACTACCAGTTCATATATATCAAGATTAGTATTTCTACAACATCTACCATGTTGAGCATCTGACTAACAAGGTTGTGCTCAGTGCTTACCGCTACATACGGGAAGGCCATGCCCACTATGAAGTTGGCAGTCCAGTTGGAGAAGCCAGCCACAGCGAAGGCCGAGGGCCGGGGTCCCTGGGAGAACAGCTCAGCCACAATGAACCAGGGGATGGGACCCGGGCCGATCTCAAAGAACGCCACAAAGGCAAAGATGGCCACAATACTCACGTAGGACATCCATGGCAGCTTTTCCTGATGGAGGACAAACAGACAGCAGGGGGTTAAATTACTGGTATTCATTCTACATATTACATTAACAAGGACTAGTATGAAAAAACCAAGTGTTTTTCCTCATTGATTCCTTATGAGAGCTGCTACCATTATGTGAAGTGTGTTGTAGTTAGTCTAAGTACCAGCAGAGCTAGAGCAATGGTCATCAGGACGGCAGCGCCTGCCATTCCTATCAGCCCCAGCAGATGGAGAGACCTGCGTCCAGTGCGCTCTACCACAAACAGCTGAGGAACGGAGAGAGGGTTGAGTTATACTGTCTAAACACAAATGAAGTGCATCATGCATCGTGTGCACCAAAAATGACACAAACACACCAGTATCTGCCATAGTTACTCACCGACACCACAGTGAAGGCTGTGTTGACCACACCGGCACCAATTGTAGCATAAACAGGCTGAGCAACTCCGGCCCTCTCAAAGATATCGGTAGAGTAGTAGAAAACCTGGAGGAAACCAACAGCATATTTTAAAGTTACAAAATAGACATGGCAGTATAGGTGTTTGTGTATGTGGAGTGTGTGTTAGGGGTGAGAAGTATGAGAAGTAACTCACAGCGTTGATGCCAGACAGCTGCTGGGAGAGTTGGAGCATGACGGCGATGAAGATGGGCTGGCGGTAGAGTGGGGAGCGGAACAGCTCTGGGATGGTCACCTTCTTCTCCCTCATCATCTGCCTGGCCTCCTCCTTCATCTCCTGCATGTCTGCACTCACGTCTGTGGTCCCACGCAGCTTCTTCAGGACTGACAGAGACAGAGAGAGAATGGAGGTTACATTACAGTCTGCTAGGGCTGGGTCACTCCATACCTGGTCAATTCAGACAATTTTGGGATTAGTTTAAATTCAACTAATGAATTGAAAATAAGCCATTATTTTCGATTCAGAATTTTTTCAAGTCATTCAAACTGACAGACCTGAAATTTGCTGAACTGATGACATAAAGCGTATGAATGTGTGTTTGTGTGTAAATGTACTCTACTCACCAGTTTTGGCCTTGTTCTCCTCGTTGCGGTTGATGAGGAGGAAGCGGGGGCTCTCGGGGCAGAAGGGCAACAGGGCACACTGCGCCAGGGCTGGGATGAAGGTGAAGCCCAGCAGGAAGGGCCACAGAGATTCGTTCCCCATTAAGGCCTCCATGCCAAACACCTGAACCAAAACACAGTGTTAAACCACCATCAGATTAAGCCTTCTTGTGCAAACTTCTGCCATACCTTACTTATTTGTTAACCTAAAGACGTACGAGCAGCCAGACCGAGCCAGTCTGAGGGATGGCTAACTCTGGAGATCCATTCGATCTATAATAATAATAATATATTCCATTTAGCAGACGTTTTTATCCGAAGAGAGTTAGAATCATGCATGCATACATTTTATGTGATCCGGGCAATCAAACCCACTATCCTGAAGTTGCAAGCGCCATGTTCTATCAACTGAGCGTTAAATCCGCTTGTGTTTTTTTTGCATGTTTACGTGTGGAATAATCTTCAAAATCAGACATTTTATGATTCGCTGCTTCTAGGGCAATTCAGACGGCTGATTGAGGACATATTTACTGAAACATATATTTATTTTCTATGATTGTGTTCTGTATCTCTGTTTTGCTTTGGTAGTGTATTGATGTGTATATTTTTGTAATTACTGGGCTCATCTGTAAATGAGACCTTAGCCTGACTCCTTTTCAAAATAAAGGTACAACATTTTGTTTCGTTACAGCCTTATTCAAAAATGTATAAAGTTGTTTATTTTCCTCATCAATCTACACACAATACCCCATCATAACAAAGCAAAAACAGGTTTTTTGAAATGTTTACTAATCTATAAAAAAATTGAAATATTACATTTACATAAGTATTCAGACCCTTTACTCAGTACTTTGTTGAAGAACCTTTGGCAGTGATTACAGCCTCAAGTCTTCTTGGGTAGGACACTACAAGCTTGGCACAGCTGTATTTGGGGAGTTTTTCCCCTTCCTCTCTGCAGATCCTCTAAAGCTCTGTCAGGTTGGATGGGGATGGTTGCTACACAGCTATTTTCAGGTCTCTCCAAAGATGTTCGATCGGGTTCAAGTACGGGCTTTGGCTGGGCCACTCAAGGACATTTAGAGACTTGTCCCGAAGTCACTCCTGCGTTGTCTTGGCTGTGTGCTTAGGGTCGTTGTGCTGTTGGAAGGTGAACCTTCGCCCCAGTCTGAGGTCCTGAGCGCTTTAGAGCAGGTTTTCATCAAGGATCTCTCTGTACTTTGCTTCGTTAATCTTTCCCTCGATTCTGACAAGTCTCCAGGTCCCTGCCGCTGAAAAACGTCCCCACAGCATGATGCTGCCACCACCATGCTTCACCGTAGGGATGGTGCCAGGTTTCCTCCAGACGTGACGCTTGGCATTCAGGTCAAAGAGTTCAATCTTGGTTTCATCAGACCAGAGAATCTTGTTTCTCATGGTCTGAGAGTCTAAGGTGCCTTTGGCAAACTCCAAGCAGGCTGTCATGTGCCTTTTACTGAGGAGTGGCTACCGTCTGGCCACTCTACCATAAAGGCCTGATTGATGGAGTGCTGCAGAGATGGTTGTCCTTCTGGAAGGTTCTCCCATCTTCACAGAGGAACTCTAGAGCTCTGTCAAAGTGATCATCGTGTTCTTGGTCACCTCCCTGACAATGGCCCTTCTCCCTCGATTGCTCAGTTTGGCCGGACGGCCAGCTCTGAGAAGAGTCTTGGTGGTTCCAAACTTCTTCCATTTAAGAATGATGGAGGCCACTCTGTTCTTGGGGACCTTCAATGCTGCAGAACTGTTTTGGCACCCTTCCCCAGATCTGTGCCTCGACACAATCCTGTCTCAGAACTCTACGGAGAATTCCTTCGACCTCATGGCTTGGTTTTTGCTCTGACATGCACTGTAATCTGTGCGATCTTATATAGACACGTTTGTACCTTTCCAAATCATGTCCAATCAATTGAATTTGCCACAGGTGGACTTCAATCATGTTGTAGAAACATCTCAAGGATGATCAATGGAAACAGGATGCATACATTCTCATAGCAAAGGGTCTGAATACTGTAAATAAATAAGGTTTTTGCTTTGTCATTATGGGTAGTGTGTGTACATTTCTGAGGATTTGTATTTACTTAATACATTTTAGAATAAGGCTGTAACGTAACAAAATGTGTAAACAGTTAAGGGGTCTGAATGCTTTCTGAAGGCACTGTATTATCCATTATTCTCCATATAATATCCTTGTGGACACTGGCACTGACCTGTGCCATCAGGATGCCCGTGACAATGCCCAGCTGGTGGAGGGTACCCAGGGCTCCTCGAAGGGCAGTGGGGGCCACCTCACCCACGTACATGGGTACAAAGCCAGTTGAGAGGCCGGAGTAAAGTCCCACCACGAAGCGCCCGATGATCAGCATCTCCCACGACCTACCCATCTTAGAGAAGCCCATGAGAGCAGCGGAGACAAAGGCCAGCACGTTGGCCATGAGCATGGAGTTCCTCCTGTAGGCAGCACAGAAATAGTCATGTCAATTACAGTCCAATTATTGTACAAACCTTTACATGTCACACATATTAAATAGTACATAGGCCATCCATGTCATATAATCTCACATAACACAGTTGTAAATAAACATTGTGAAGTTACATATTTACCTGCCAAAGCGGTTGACAAACAGGCCCACGGAGAAGGAGCCAAAGATACCGCCGACAGAGAAGATGGCAACGGAGATGGCCCACAGGGTGGTGAGGGAGGTCTTGGGGATGGGCTCATTGTAGCGTTCGACCCATGTCTCATTGAGGAACCTCTCAATAACCTAGCAGAGAAGGGAAACGAAACAGTGCCAAAGAAAGAAATCACAGTCAAATGTTCACTTGTTTTTTTAATTGAAGTTTCCTTGTCCTCATTGCCATTGGCCAGGTGACTGCTGTTTTGGTGTCTGGCCAGTAGATGACGGTATAGGATTGGATTTCAGGGCCATGTTTCGTACGAAAGCGTTCTGAACGTTGTAGATAGAATTGCCACAAATAGAGCCGGCATTCTTATTCTACATGTCAGAGATGCATGTTTGTCCTACATAGCATATTTCTATCTGAACGTTCCAAAAAGTTGCGTCCTGCTGAACACGCCCCTCGTTTTCCTTCAACAAGGAAGTTTATGAAAGAGCGAAGTGTTGGGTTTCAGCCCCTTCCCCCACAGTGACTTATCAGTGTTGACAAAAATACATAAGTCCGCCCAGCTTGTGATGGAAGTTAAGTAGTACAGGCTGGGAGGAATGTGCCCTCTATCTAGAACTTCTAGCACTCAGCACTGAGCCCTGCCTCCTCCTGTCCTCCTCTCCCAAATATCACCGCTGGCTCCCGTCATGTGCTTTGCTGATAGATTATACAATATACTTTTTTACCGATACTTACATAACGCTGAGCGATTCATATAGAACTGATAATGTATGTATAAGTCAGCTGAGGGGTAGGCTGTTCAAGATATGGCATAGGGTATATCATACATTATACAGACCCAGAAAGTTATCCTAATTATTCTGCAAAGAAGTGATGACAAATCTTATATAGCCTAGCCTAGTCAGCCTAACACTGTTAATAGTGTCCAATAAAATAAACATTCTTACAGATAGAGAATGGCTGGTGTCTGACTCAAGACCTAGCAAGCACCTGGCCACAATGAAATACACTGTTCATTCATGACCGTTGACCCTGCTCTGATTAAAGTGTTACTGCCTCTGTGGACTCCTTCCTGGCTGGGCAGGCAGTCAGGTCTGTCTGTGCTACAAGGTGCCCAATTTGGAGCGGGCAGGGAGGCAGAAGGACAGACAGGACAGCAGCCCAGGGCCCTTGAGAGACACCTAATCTAATCAGTGCTGCACTCTTTAGAGCGGAGGGCCTGCGTCACAACAACCAGCATCACTCCATCCCTAATCATAGAGAAAGAGAGAGAGGGGGAGGAGGGTTGGGTTGGGGATAATCTAGGGTTTCCATATACAGTAGTAATGCTGTTCTCACATTTACCCTAAATCTGGATGTGTCTCTATGTTCAGCAACACTGTCGTTTCTGTGAACACTTCCCTGCACTCTGTATGTTGCTCCTAAACGGCTGTGGCATGGTGTGGTATTACTGAGCATGTGTCAGTGTGCTTACAGTATTAGTGTTTTATTAGAATGTTTCTTCCACTTTGACATTGCAGAGTATTTTGTGTAGACTATTGACAAAAAATGGCAATTAAATACATTTTAATCCCACTTTGTAACACAACAAAATGTGGAAAAAGTAAAGGGGTGTGAATACTTTCTGAAGGCACTGTATGCATTAATCAATATCAGTAGTACTATAAAATAATGTAAAACAGTGCTGGATCCCAGACAACAAGTGGCAGCGCAAGGTAGCCACTTATGACATAATGACAGACAGATGAGTGTGTGTGATGGAGCAATAAGTTGTCTCCTGAGAGGGGAACACCAGGAGGAGTAAACTCAGACTGCAGATTAGTGGGATGAAGGGACATGTCCACAGAGCCCTCATTTGCCAAAGTTAAGGTAGAGGGCCTGTGTACCCCGTGTATCTAGAGTAGAGGCTGACCAATATGTTTTTCTGGGGTCCAATACGAATTCCGTTTTTTGGGGGGAACAAAACTTACCGATACCGATATATCTGCTAATATACTGTTTTACGCCGGGGAAATTAAAAACCAAACAACTATCCAAGAAATATGCTTCAAATGTTGATTTCTTACATTGTGACAATAATGACATATCATGAGAATGGACGCAAGTGTTCAGATAAGCATGAGATTCACGTTTTTCATCCTATTTATTGAATATCAGTTACCGGTGGAATTATCGTCCGATACTGATATAGCAGTAAAAGGCCAAGATGTAAGGGATACATTACCTTGGAAATAATGGACAACACAGCGGGGCGAGGTAGAGCTGAGTCCCTTTGCAGAGTTCATTTTTCCAAGGTAATGTTCAGAATGGTGGTGTTTATCCCGCTTATACCACAATTGCCAAAGAAAACAATACTTAAGCACACATTTACCGGTAAAAATAAAAAAATATATATTTTCATTTTTATAAGCAAATTCATACTTTCTCATCATTTGGTTGCTCTCATCATCCAGCAAAGTAGCTGCATTTATGTTTATTTAAGCTATTTTCTATTGACATTCATTTCGATACATCCATAACAATGAGCTGATGATGCCCCCGTTTTGCCTGGCATAGCTAGAAAAGTTGGCCTTCTCATCAGGACACTTGTTGACACTGACTGCTAGTTACAAGGAGATCGCACTGCATATCAAACACTAGGCTTGAAGATAGCTAAATAGTTTGTTGCTAGTAAACCTGCCAATATGACAACCGAATTCTAAAATATCAGTTGCTGAAATCAGCTGGTCAAACTAGAAATGTGGGAGGATTTGACAACTTTAGTGGCGGAGGGCAGAGGAGAAATATATGTTCATCACTCACCACGTCAGGTGATCAGATGTTCCCCAAAAAATATGTCTCTGCAAAAACAAATCAATGCCAGTAAGCCAGCTATTTTTTATCCTCGTTGGACCTGCGTTTATAATGTATTCAATTTTAGTTTGTGTGGTTGTTGGATTAGCTTTCTGTAACTTTGTAGCAAGTACTGTCTGCATGTGTAGGCGGATATTGCGTCATGATTGCAAGGCGTCCTGATATCTTTTCAAACTTTTCCACGTTATCTGGTTTGTGTCCATTCTTGTATGCCCTTCTAGCCAATCAGAAACAAGTATTCAACAATGCTGTGGTATAACATCTGATAATATCGGTAAACCGATATATCGGTCGGGCTCTAGTATCCGGGCAACAATGCACCTGGAACTTTGAGCAGAGCTGAGCACCACAAGGTTTGTTCAGACAAAGAGAAATACTGTGTGTGGCTTAGCCCTTTTACCTAAACTAAGAGATTCTTATGGACCACATGATCAAACATCCCCAGGCTATTGTGAGCTTTTAGTAAACAAAACCATTCTGTAGAGTTAGCACCTACAGTAAAAAGCTGTCCAGGGGATACACTTACATGTGCAACAGTTTGAAGGTGTAGGGTCAAAGAAACTTGTTTAAGTTAATGGAAAAGAGGTTCATTTAATTGATGGAGTCAGATCTCACTAAGAGCTCCTAAATTATGTTTCCTTAACGGGGTGAGTAGCACTCTCCTGGCTTTCTCCTCACCTACAGCATGGAAACACTCCTTTACACATGAATCACATCACAGAGGTCCTCTAATGGAGAGAGCCTTGGACGAGATAGGCCTACGTCGAGTTATTATTAGCCCCCTTCTTTTCACGTGTTGCAGGGAACATCTTGTCTGGCCTAGACAGGCACAGGGGGAGTCCTGTCTGGGAAAAGGTGTCAGTGACGATTTGAAAACGGTGTCGTTGGGATAAATATAGACAAGCCTTCCACGCCCAATTCCGATCAGACACATCAGCCCCCCCTCCCCACCCAATCTCATCCCTGTGGACTCACCTTCTGAGGGGCGTTGATGACACCTGTGTTGTAACCGAACTGCAGCGAGCCAATCACCGCTGTTCCTACTGCCAGCATCAACTGGAAGGTTACTTGCTGCAAAGAGACAGGAGAGAGTCAGTTAGAAATCACCTATCCTCCAAATCTTGAAGGTACCTGGAGTTGACAGGCTAATTGTCTTATGATAACAAATCTGTAGGCGAAGTTATCCCATTGATGCCATTCCATATAGGCCTAGGCTAGATAGGCCTTTAGGAATATTTTGAGTGAGAACCTCAGTACTGTACTGTAAGGGTTAATCAACTTAGTTTTACAACATCCATTGACTTCATCCTGTTCTACTAGTTAGACAAGTAATTTCACTATGAACACCCTGAAGAGTGACAAGCACAATGTCCTGATTCTCCTGACTCATGTCCTTTGCATGGACCTTCTGTGTTGTTTTGACTGCACATCACTTTAATGAATGTGGCCGTGGTAATGTTTTAGTTCCTAAATGCTTTTTGTCCTCCTCCAAAATGTAAAAAAACTTGCCTAACTTGAGCTGCAGTTTCCGTAGAATGGGCTAGTATCCGACATTGTGCAATAGGTGGTTGTACTGCCCCAAATGTGTGTGATAGTGACGCAACTTGCAAGAAGGCAACCTAGCCTCAGTCCAAGCAGACAGGAGGGGGGAGTTCATCCTCAAACTGTCCACCTTAGGTGGTTGACTGTAAATATTGGTGCATTAGGATCATGTGTCCTCACCCAGCTCTCTCAGGGGAGTGGTGGTTTAGTCCCAGGCATTGTTCTTGTTCCGGTTAGTTCTAAAAATCATTTGATGGGCTTAATCCCAGTGGAGCCCCAAGGCAGGCAGAGATTATCCTCATACCATCAAGTTAACACTCACACATAATCCTTTTCAGATGAGCCATTATGCCACTTTCACATTTCATGTAGTGTGTCTGTGGCTAAGTCAGTATTGTAGGCATATTGGGGTTTAGGCTACCCATGAGTCGATTTTTTGAGTTGGTTACAATCGTGTGGAGAAGAGGTATGTGGGTTACTGGTAATGGGAGTTTTCCACTGTTTGGGAGTTGTCTGTATCTGTGTTGATGTTTTGGTAGTGACATGGCTGTTCTGTTAAAGTTAGAGTTAGCCTTAGTGGTTCACACCAGTAGTGATGGCAGCTGAGATCCACTTTCTTACTCATGTTGTGATGTGACTATATTGGGATTCCAAACTTAAAGCCAGTGTAGTTATGACAAGGTCCCACATGTCTGTAAAATGTGTGTGAAAGTGAACCCTCCCAAAACTGACACATAGGCTTTAACACATTGTTACAAAAAGTACTCAACTATATAAACTAAGATATTGAACTTGCATGATTTCAGAGTTGCATCATTGGTTGTTATAGCCTACATGTGTTTCTTATTCATGGGTTAAACTAGGCCCACAAGCAGGACTATCTGACAGGGAAAAGGGTTTATATAAGGCAGCTTTTAAGGGCAGTAGTGAAATAAGCTTGTTAATGTCTTAAAATATTTGGTCTTAAAATATTTGTTGAGAAGAAATACTCAAGGCTATTCTAAACAAAAGGGGAGGAATAACATTTTAGTGAATTCTGAGATTCTTGCCTGAGGGTATGAGAGGGTAGGAAGCTAGTAAGTTTGGAAACACTCACTGCGCAGTGTAGCTCAGTAATAGAGACCCAAAAAAGGGCAGGCCTGAAAGTTTTGTGGCCCCACCCACAGTAGCAGGTTGACCAATAAGGTTCCACACAATCAATGAGTAGATGGGGTTCAACGAGTGCATCACTGGGTTGTTATAACCAGCCCAAGTACAGGATGTGAACACACACCACACACAAATACACATGTTCAGGAATCCAGAAGTTTTAAAGCTGTTGGCAAGGTTCTTAAAGGAGCCATGCTTCCTTTCAGTGAACCAGTTATGTCATTCTTATATAGACAATAACTCCCTTTCGTAAAAACACCAGTTTCGAAATTAGCAAGAGACACAGTCTTCCTTCAACACCACACTCATAGGCTACCTCCATCTTGTTCACTCAAAAGATGTGCAAGATTTAAATGGCCACTGCTTGAGTGAGTCTGGGACCCTTTACCACAGACAAACTGGTTTGCAAATACTCCATAAATATGGAACTTCACTGGAGTGTGTGTTTGGATATGTATGTGTGTGTGTGTGTGTGTGTGTGTGTGTGTGTGTGTGTGTGTGTGTGTGTGTGCGTGTGTGTGTGAGGAACTATGAAACACTCCTCTGTGACATTGCGTTTAAACTACATACCAGTGCGTAGAGGGAGACCATGCCTTCCCCCTGGCCTAAACACACACACAAACACACACACTGCAAGGAGGAAGAGTTAGGGCAGATCTTGTGTTCTATGCTATCAGAAAACATTCCAGTGTGTCCTTCCTGAAAGGGGATGGTCATGTATCATTTACCTTGGAAACAATGAAGTCACACCCTCCAGCTCGGAGATGGTTGTCGCAGCCTTACAGACTAACACTGGCCATTTAAACACATCATTTCACCATCTTTGTAAAACAGCTGGCGCCACCAGCCGGGTTAACATTCCGGCTAAAGATGTATTAATTTGCATTCAAATGTTTACTTTGAGTCATTTGATTAGTTAAGCTATACAAAAGGACCTTGTTATCACATGATGACTGATGACTCATGCCATGTTCAATAAGGAACTAAAGGTACAGGTTATATAATAAAACAACAACATTGTCAATGAAAACAGCTTTCATTGAGACAACAAAATCAGGAGAGTTTAACTGGCATACCGACAGCATATTACCATTTTTAGAACGTGTTTATGTTAACATTTTCCTGGTTCTGTCAGCGCAACTGAACCTCCATGCAAATACATCTCCTTCTCCTCAGGAGTGAGTCTGTGAATTTCTGCCCAGTCACAGTGATGTGGCTGGCGTATTGTTGACTGTGGCTTTAGGCCTAGTTGGTTATAATTGAATGAATCTAACTTGGAAAAATACAAATGGAATATTTAGATATACAACCTTTTTCCAAAAAAGTGTTTTGCATGATTACAATCAACGTTTACATTTCAGGCCTGCCTCATCTAATGCCTCATCAGTGAAACCTCTTCACATCGATGTGATGCATGAGATGAGCAAACATCTAAAGTGATCATTCGGCCTGTCCTTTGAGTAACAGTTTACTCAACAAAGTCCAATGGTTAAATTCTTGGAGGTAGTTAGGTAAATGAGATCTACTTCATAAGATCAACACAAGCAGTCCATTAAGGAAACACTGACGCAGGAGCCAGTGTATACTGTGCTGATGAATGACGATGGTGAGACTGTTCTTAAAAGGAACGAAGAACAGGGGTTGGACCAAAGTTGTATGTAGAGTTGTGAGAGTCAATTCCAAGTGTAAGATATAACCTTTTTTCACATAAGCACTTTGCTGCCTAATGTCTGTGATGAAAGCCCTAAAGCAGACACTACTGGTTTTTGGAGGATGTCTGGTGAAATAGAATTACTTCCTGCTCTGTAATGTTTACAGCCACATCTTCCCTGTAAATGGCACCTATAACGCAATAGTTTAGTTCTAGTGAAATGAATCACCTTTGTCTATAATCTAGAATTGTCAGTGGTCCCTCTCTTCTAACACCCTAGCCTCTTCTAAAATGACTGCTGGTACACGTTGCATCATATTGAGTGGTAGTCTGTGAGTAAACTGTTGTGGACAGATCTAAGTAAACATAACTGGTATCGTAGAATCTGTGTGGAAGGAATGTGATGCCTGGGATAATGAGCAGCAATAGTTCCGGTGTTTGGCTTTTTTCATCACTGGTTATTTGGACAAATCATTCTTTATTTAATTTATCTGTTTCATAGTGTCAGTTGTTTTTCTTTTTCTTCAGTTTAGTCACATGATTTCTCAATTTGCAGTACGTGTGCCCATCAGTTGTGCAGCCAGACTTATTTGCCATTCCTTTGGCCTCATCCCTCTCAACTATACAATTTTTCAATTCCTCATCAATCCACAGGGATTACATTTTTTGTATAGTCATTTTCTTAATGGGTGCATGCTTATTAATCACTGGGATAAGCAATTTCATAAATGTGTCAAGTGCAGCGTCTGGTTGCTCCTCATTACACACCACGGACCAACAAATATTCTTTACATCAACAACATAGAAATCACTACAAAACGTATTGTATGACCTCTTATACACTACATTAGGCCCAGCCTTTGGAACTTTGGTCTTCCTAGATATGGCTACTATATTGTGATCACTACATCCAATGGATTTGGATACTGCTTTAAAGCAAATTTCTGCCGCATTAGTAAAGATGTGATCAATACATGTTGATGATTTCTCTCCTGTGCTGTTTGTAACTACCCTGGTAGGTTGACTGATAACGTGAACCATGTTGCAGGCACTGGTTACAGTTTGAAGCTTCCCAGGCTGCAGGTACTAGTTACAGTCTGAAGCTTTTTCTTAAGTGGGCAGCCTGATGAAAGCCAGTCAATATTTAAATCAACCAGAAAATATACCTCTCTGTTGATATCATATTATAAAGCATTTCACACATGTTATCCAGATACTGTTAGCACTTGGTGGTCTATAGCAGCTTCCCACCAGAATGGGCTTTAGGTGAGGCAGATGAACCTGTAGCCATATTACTTCAACAGTATTTAACATGAGATCCTTTCTAAGTTGTACAGGAATCTGGTTCTGAATATAAATGGCAACACCTCCTCCTTTGGCATTTCTGTCTTTTCTGTAGATGTTATAACCATGTATTGCTACCACTGTATCATCAAAGGTATTATCTACGTGCGTTTCAGAGATTGTCAGAATATGAATTTAATCTTTTACTTGCAAATGATTGATTTCCTGAACCTTTTTTCTTAAACGACATATGTTAACGTGGGCTATTTTTAGCACTTTCTGGGAGGCTTGATTGTTTTCATTGCTTTACTGGGAAGCTTAGCAGAGGCAGACATGCTCATGTTATTTATGTTAGCGCAGGGTGAGCTGCACACAGTGGTCTTCCTACTAGGGCACACCACCTCAGTGCTAACAGTATAACTCTGGTTCATAGGCCCATGATTACTGCATGCAATAGCTGTGTGATCAACAGAGCCATTCAGGGCAGTAAAAGGGACATACATTATGTTACTTGCATTGTGTCTTCCAATGCCCCTAGGATAATGTACATTTGCTGAAGCATTATGACCACTCAGCAACACAATGGTAGGGATTAACTGAGCTGGGCTTGGGTCATGGTCTTAAACATACATAGAGGTCAATGGATAGACTGGGTGGTAGGCATGCAGACAGACTGTTGTCAGACTGTCTGCTACTAGACATATGTGTGTATTTAAGATCCATCTCATTTCCCACTGATTCTGGTGCAAGAGTTGGTTCAAACCTAACACAATCTCAGATACAGTACAGCTCTCAGGAGAACAAGAGAATGGGCCTTACAGATGTAACCAAACTCTCCTTCACATGAATAGCAATTAGCAGAGAGGTCAGTACAGTGTGTACAATATCTTCCACTTCTTCTAGGAAACTAATTAGGCTCTACGTTTGTGCCAGTTTCAATTACAGCATTCCCAGATCTCTTAATCCCATATTTTATAGAAAAGAGTCATTAGGCCTCATTAGAACAAACACATTGACACATACATTAACGGGCATACTGAAAGGGCAGTCATGCAGAGGGAAATACAGCTAGTGGACCGTCTTGAAGGAAGGCAGTGGATTGAGTGGAATTAAGCTTTTAGAAGGAAGGAACTGAATGCCGGCTTTGGGCTTAATCAAAAGCCTAAACTGTCAGCTCTGCCAAAAATGTAACTGTTTCTTAGAGAGTTATTCCACTCAACACAGACCAGGTCAACTGTATGCTTGACCCCAATTACCTTGTTTCTTACCCAAGAAAAAAGAGGCCTCCACTGAACAAAAAAAAAGCCTATTGTTTAGAGTCGAGCTTTGAAAGGACTCACAATTTGTACACTAACTGCCCATGAATTCAAGTCATGTTTTGATTGTTACGCTTTGCGCCGGAGAGGAAAAGCCCTATTAGTTGAATGCTTGTTATCTAGTCTGTAAAGGGAACAAAGATGTTAGATGGTATTGTTATTTGGAGAGAGGAAGTTAAACAGCCACTAGGTGAGCAGTCAAACAGGGGCGGTGTCTATCTGAACAGGTGTATCAAAGTGAGGTCAAAAGGTACTACCTTGCAGACAGATGGGCCAGAATATCATGTGTGCTTAGAGATGAGTATGGACAAATGCTTAATATTATGCACACATGATTGAACCATGGCTGGTGACAGCTTGATGGCTTTTTGGCTGTTAATTTTCAACCACACCCTGGGTCACCAACACCTGGTTCCACCCACACGCTGACTGCACCTTCCCTGCCCTGCTGCACACACCCAGAGATCATAAAAACCAGCCCGGTATGAAAATCCCAACCACGAGATGCTGATTAATAACACGCTCAGCGCGGTATTAGCCTGGACGCACGCTCAAAGCTCAAGCTGCCTGTCGAAAGCAAAACACTAGCCTAATGGGAATTATGGCTTTGACCCCCTGGTGTTTTCCTACTGTGAGTATTCCCCTGTTCGGACCGCCCCTGGCCATCTGCAGTCCTGGTATCTGTGGGAACAGAACAGGACCATTCCCATCACGTCCATGACATAGCTTTACAGCTGAACGCCAGGAAATCACACAGCTCTGCCAAACCAAAAAAGGGGATACAGAAAAATAACAATATACATGTTCACCATGTCGACCAGAAGTAAACAGTAAGCGAGGACTGGGAGGGACTTTGAAGTTGTCAGGGGGTTAACTAACCACACAGGATCAGCGGTAAGAGTCAGCCATATCAGAGACCAGACGAGTCACGTCTCTTCCTTTTACTACTGTAAACCAACAATAAGCAAATGTTACATTGGACAAATAAAAAAATGAATAAGTGAAGACCTCATATACTGTGATAAAACAGATCATCTCAATCTAGACTTTAATGTGCTGCCTTCCTGTGAGTAATGGCATCATGCTTACATGATACAGGCATGATGTCAACAGAGGGGATGCAGGTTTATTAGCCAGGATACAGGTATTTTATAATCTTTAAAAAGGGATTATGAATAGCCAATTAGGGGCCACACACGTAGGCATACCGCACGATACGACTTGATGCTGGCGCGCATGCTTCATTTCCCCAGCAGCCGGATATCCCACTTTATCCAAATATGCTGGTGAGCATTTACATTTCAATTGAATGAAACAATGAAATGGTGAGTTAGGCAGTGTAACTTCTTGAAAAAAAGTCTTACCATTCTGAAACCATTGACATTAACAAGCGAACCCAACCAGTTTTTCAGAGAAGCTTGTCCCTTTCTCTCTCTCTCTCTCTCTCTCTCTCTCTCTCTCAGAGGCACAGACAGACACACAAACACACCGTTTTGTATATTGGTTTCTAACAATGCTTCTAACTAGTCGTTAGCCTCACTTAAGAGTCACAATTACCTTGCCGCCTGAATCCATCGCCGCAGCGTGGCTTGTCGATATTATTGCTGGCAATCTTTAAATGTCAAGACTTTAGTTTGGGTAACTTCCGCGGATCTTCTTTTGGCTCAAACGACGTGTCTCATTTTTACAGATTCCCGTTTAAAAAAATATGACTGATACAATATGTCATAAAAAATAGTAGCTTCTTCTTTATTTTCAGAGTAATTCTTTGCTTCCAAAATGACTTCAGTTCATCTTGTTTATTCCCCCAGTGTTATTTCTGCCATGAGCTCAAAACTTCAGATGAATTATGTCCCAAAGTTTAATTGGGTTGTTGAAGTAGGTCGTTCTTCGAGTAGCCTACAGACTGTTCTTTAGGGAAATAAAACCGTGAATATATGTCCTCTAGTCCGACTACAGTGATTGGCTGACGCAAGAGTTTAGTTCGGCCCATGGAGGTGTGTAGGAGGCCGGTTTCTATCTCTAAACTTCTATTGGTTTAAACGTGCACCGCTTTCACGAGGTTCCGACATTCATTCCGAATAGTGTCACGTCGGTGTGTTGAAGAAATAAGGTAGGTAGTTGTGTTAAGCACATCCTCCTTAATGTGTTTAATTGCACTGATACATTTTCTGGTGTAATTACAATTTGGTGGAGGCGCGAGCCATGTAATAACATGGTTATTATTATTCTGGTCCGCCGCATGCATCAAGGGGGCGCAAATTTACCCACCATTGCTGATAGTTTTAGTTCATGGCGTGAAATGACACTGACAGTGGATGATGCGCCACCTTTTCATCTAATTTGCAAACCCCAAGTAGGCTATTTATAGGCTAACGTGATCTCGCCTACTATAAGGATAGCATCTTCATACTTAATAATTGCTCTCAGTACTTTATCCCAATACTAACAGAGAACAGGTAGCCCAGGCCTTCTAATGATAACTTTGAAGGACAGCCCTGGTTATTAGGCACACACACAAAAAAGCATCCAGTCAGTCATCCTTTGTTTCTCAGCATCTTGCTGTGTTCCTGTGTGTTCAGTCCTTCATAAACAATGTTTCAAACATCCAACATCTGATCTTTGACCAACGCTGGTGATGTGACATGGGTGCCCTCTATTCAAAACCATATTGTGATGGAGATGTTTGTTATTAGAGGCGTGTAAAAACAAATATTTTCATGTGAATAAATGAAACTGCGTAATACCTTTTGTTTCAGATGGCTGGGAAGTGTCCGGTCTGAGCGCATGCAAAAAATTACAAAAATAATCTTGAGTACAGAAAGGAAAATGCGTGTGTTTATACAGTGGAAATGAAAGAGACGGGAACAGGAGAAAAAAATTATAGAAATGGAAGAAATGTGTTCCCTTTTAGTTTCATCTATTCCCTTTGAAACCTTGAAAAAACAAAAACAGGCAAATACAGAGACAAAGGCCGGTGGGTATGCCATTTGAAGCGACCTGGCCTAAAGCAACAGGCTGAGGTACAGAGGTAGAGGAAGACCAACATGGTATTTCACATATTCTGGGGGTTTGTCATGTCTGAATAATCATGAGGCAATCTCAAATCAAATTTTATTGGTCACATACAGTACAGCTGTTTAGCAGATGTTATTGTGAGTGTAGCTAAATGCTTGTGCTTGTAGCTCTGACAGTGCAGCAATATCGAACAAGTAATATCTAACAATTCACAACAAATACCTAATACACACAAATCTAAGTAAAGAAATAGAAAAATAGTATATAAATATATGGATGAGCAATTTCATAGCGGCATAGGCTAAGATGCAATAGATAGTATAGAATATAATACAGTATATACACATGAGATGAGTAATGCAAGATATGTACGAAACACTGAGCTGACAAGGTAAAACTCTGTTGTTCTGCCCCTGAACAAGGCAGTTAACCCGCTGTTCCTAGGCTGTCATTGAAAATAAGAATTTGTTCTTAACTGACTTGCCTAGTTAAATAAAGGTAAAATATATATATTAAAATGACTAGTGTTCCATTTATTAAAGTGGCCAATGATTTCAAGTCTGTATGTAGGCAGCAGCCTCTCTGTGTTAGTGATGGCTATTTAACAGACTGATGGCCTTGAGATAGAAGCTGTGTTTCAGTCTCTCGGTCCCAGCTTTGATGCACCTGTACTGACCTCACCTTCTGGATGATAGCGGGGTGAACAGGCAATGGCTCGGGTGGTTGTTATCCTTGATGATCTTTTTGGCTTTCCTGTGATATCGGGTGCTGTAGGGTGTCCTGGAGGGCAGGTAGTTTGCCCCCAGTGATGCGCTGTGCAGACCGCACCACCCTCTGGAGAGCCCTCCTGTTGTGGGCGGTGAAGTTTCCGTACCAGGCAGATGCTCTCAATTGTGCATCTGTAAAAGTTTGTGAGGGTTTTAGGTAACAATCTAAGTTTTGATTTGTGAAATAAAACATTGTCACTCAAAACTAGTTCCACTGGTGACACTAAAAATAGCCTAGTTATTTTCTGACATACCCTTGTGATGCAAAATCACAAGCTTATTTACCAAGGAATGTTGTAGGAATGACAAGGCTGAGGAATTAACAGATCATCAAAGATTGTCAAAAGGTGTTATACACATTCAGGAGTTATAATGCAGTGCTAGAACACCTGATTGTTGCTTGTTGCTGTTTAATTTATTTGCATAATCTTACCAATTACTGATTGACCTGGCAGATAATGTGTTCTTAGTCAATTTACTATATAAAATGAATACATTTAAAAAAAATCACTAATCTTGAATCAAACAGACAATGTAATGTCTAGTAGTCTCGCTTTCCAGATTCATGGCACTCCTCAGCGGTTGTGTGAAGAGACTGGGTTGTGTCTAATTGACTAGCATACTCTGCCTTGAGTATGCTAGCGTTCAGGTCATGTTAGAGTACAGTTGACCATGTAAAGAAGCATTGAGATGACAAAGTGTGTTTCCTCTCTGATCCTCTGAGCCTTATGGTCCGCAGCACTCAGATACAGGATGAGGGGAGGAGGGAAGAGGTGTAGAGTCACTTCATTACAACACACACAATGCACCAATCTTTTGTTAGAGATGGCGGGGAGGCGTCTTGCCATTTAAATAGAAAGAAAATAGCCAAGAGAGCGGAATGGGAAAAGGGAGGGAGACTGGGAAAGACTGACAGATTTAGGAACTGTGTTTTTTTTTGTCTTTTAAGAATTTCCTTTGAAATCTATTAAAAACAATAACAGACATGGCTTTAAACAAAGAGGGGGTGGATACTATGAAAGGTCCTGTATTGTGCACTAAATCAAAAGCCAAGGATGCCAGTCATGAGAGGGTCACATTGTCCTCTGAAATGGAAGCAAAAAGATTACAGGTAACACATTACAATTACTCACAGTGAAAACATTATTTGCCCAGGTTAGGTTCCTATTTAAATATTCAACATGTTACCTGCAGTAAGAATGCGTAAACTCATGACCTGACTCATAGCTTAGTTGTCCCCCCACCTCTTCCATAGGTTTTTGGAGCTTATAGCTTTTCTTTACCTCTGAACACAAAGCTGCAGGGCAAATTTACAGATGAGCAAAAGCCAATTACTCCATTTATTACGAGGCCATACGATACGTGGTGTCACGCCTGCTCCTGCTCTTCCTCCGAGCGCCAGGATCCCCAGCATTACGCACTCAAGCCGCCATCATTACGCACACCTGCCTTCCCCCTTCACACGCATCAACGATCATTGGACTCAATTACTTGTGTCATTACTTTCCCTATATCTGTCTGTCCCCAAGCTCTGTTCCCTGCTTCGGGATTAATTGTCATATGTCTGTGTTACCCATGTTCTGACGCTGTTCCTGTCTTGTTCTATGTCTGTTCCCTATTAAATGTTTGACTCCCCATACCTGCTTCTCCTCTCCAGCGTCACTTCTTACACGTGGGCTCATGCATATTCTCCTGAGCCTCATTCACCAGCCTCGTTGTCTCAATAATGCATTACTCAATAGTTGCTCTTGTCAGAGATGTTCTCATTGAGTGTTCTTTAAATGGCCCTCTCGTCATTGCCCAATGCTCCGATTAAGCTGAAGCCTATTCCATCACTATTGTCTTAAAAACTAATGAGGCTTAGAATGTGGTTAAACTTCACATTAAAAAAACTCCAACCACATTTTGGACCTAATCCAAGGAAAGTCCTGGAAGGTGAGTCATGATCATCCATCCCCATGCTCTAATTTGAAACAAGGCCATGTGCTCATGAGCAGTTGATAAGAATGAACCTATCAGTTATCTGAAGCAGCATTCACACAATGTGTGGCTGTCAAAAATGAGGGCCACACATTCTCCAATGTCCAGAACCTTCAAGTATCTGCCTTCTCTTTCCATGTCTAGTCCATGTCCTTTTGAAAGACTCATCTACACTTATTGTAACATCTCACCTTTATTCATTGACTGGAATGGAATCTTTATGTTTTCAATTGAAGTGGAACACATGCAGATGGGCGTATCTTTCTGCTATACTCATTGTTTTCCTAAGGGAGTAGGAGGAGGGCTACTGAGAGCTGGTTTTGATTCATACCGGGATGACGAATTTCAAGGATTTGTATCAGCGGAAATGCGACAATAGAAAGCATCTTACAAGATTGATCCATGAAAGACAAAGAACAAGAAGCGTGCCTTGCATCTTTGCTGGGGCTTATCCTCCAACTGAGCAGGCAGACGCTCTCTGGAGACATGCAGACGCTTGGGCTTGGGCCTATCTGAGATACACTTCAAATGCCTTCTTTCATTATGTAGCCACAATGCTCTACGTCAGTGATGCCTTTATTTCCTCCCACTGCTTGGGTGCCTGTCTGCCACAAGACCTGCGCCCGTTAACCCTGTTTCTCTGGGGAACTTTAACTCATTATTCCTCTGTGGCTGCGTATTCTGATTTTAACCCGTGGATGTCCTTTTCTCAAAATAACACTTGAAAGTCTGCTGCAAGCAAACAAACTGTGGTGTTCATAAGTGAGAGTAGAGAAACCCAAGAGCGTGAGACTGTAGTAGGAGACACAGGACCCTTTTAGAAGACTATAGACCTTCTATTAGACATTGTTTTATGTCACCAATGGAAGAGTAACAGGTCTAGTCTATAGATGAATGGGCTTCTTTGGCTCAGTAATGCAATGTTTGGTGGGCCAGGGCCACTGGCTGACCTGCCATCCAACTTTTTCTTTGTCACTTGAATGGTACTTGGCCAGCTGGCACCATCGCCAAAGCCATGCCTGTCAATGATCGTCCTCCTCATTGCATGTTCCTGTCTGCCCTTACAAAAATATATGTTTTCACGTGGTGTTGATCTTAAAGACAAGACTCTCGTTTATCTAACCACACTGTCCGATTTCAAAAAGGCTTTACAACGAAAGCAAAACATTAGATTATGTCAGGAGAGTGCCCAGCCAGAAATAATCAGACACCCATTTTTCAAGCTAGCATATAATATCACATAAACCCAAACCACAGCTAAATGCAGCACTAACCTTTTATGATCTTCATCAGATGACACACCTATGACATTATGTTATACAATACATGCATGTCTGTTCAATCAAGTTCATATTTATATCAAAAAACAGCTTTTTACATTAGCATGTGACGTTCAGAAAAAGCATACCCCCCGCAAACTTCCGGGGAATTTACTAACAGTTTGCTAAATTACTCACGATAAACGTTCACAAAAAGCATAACAATTATTTTAAGAATTATAGATACATTACTCCTCTATGCACTCGATATGTCCGATTTTAAAATAGCTTTTCGGATGAAGCACATTTTGCAATATTCTAAGTACATAGCCCAGCCATCAAGGGCTAGCTATTTAGACACCCGGCAAGATTAGCCTTCACCAATATCAGATTTACTATTATAAAAGTTTGATTACCTTTTGTTGTCTTCGTCAGAATGCACTCCCAGGACTTCTACTTCAATAACAAATGTAGGTTTGGTCCCAAATAATCCATCTTTATATCCGAATAGCGGCGTTTTGTTCGTGCGTTCCAGACACTATCCGAAATGGTAAACCACGGTCGTGCGCATGGCGCAGAACGTGACAAAAAATTTCTAAATATTCCATTACCGTACTTCGAAGCATGTCAACCGCTGTTTAAAATCTATTTTTATGCAATTTATCTCGTAGAAAAGCGCTAACATTCCGACCGGGAATCTGCAATAAGCTAAACAGCCTAATGAAAATACTCCACGGGGGGCTAATCACGCACGCGCCTCATTCCATTGTCACCTAATGGGACACTTGGATAAGGCGATAATCTGTTTCAGCCTGAGGCTGCCTCGTAATCGTTCATGATTTTCCGGGTTCTGAGAGCCTATTGGAGCCCTGGGAATTGTCACGTTACAGCTAAGATCCTTACTCTTCAATAAACAGATGCAAGACGCACGACTCCTTGTCAGACAGGCCACTTCCTGCATGAAACCTTGTCAGGTTTTTGCCTGCCATAGGAGTTCTGTTATACTCACAGACACCATTCAAACAGTTTTAGAAACTTTAGGGTGTTTTCTATCCAAACCTGAACAATAATATGCATATTCTAGCTTCTGAGTTGGTGTAGGAGGCAGTTAAAAATGGGTACATATTTTTTCCAAAATTCTCAATACTGCCCCCTAGCCCAAACAGGTTAAATTCCACACATGAAACCATATTTTCACATCTATTAAATGCAGAGTTACCATGTTAACACCACATATTCACATGTGAGGAGAATAACATGTTTTCATCTCACATGTGAATTACACGTGAAAAACATTGCAAGTACATTCACATGTGAAAATTACATTTGCTGTTTCATATGTGAAAAACCTCCACATCTGATTGTTTTTCATATGTGAACTTGCAATTCCACATGTGAAAGTTTTTCACATGTAAAACTGCAAATTATATTTTTTACATGTGATTGTTTTTCACGTGAACTTGCAATTCCACACTTTTAGATTTTTTACATGTGATTGTTTTTCACATGTGGAATTGCAAGTGCACATATAAAAAACAATCACATCAGAAAATAAATTTGCAGTTTCATATGTAAGGACACTCCAACTGTGAAAATCTCACTTTTTCACATATGTGGAATGGCAAATTCACATGTGTGGGTTGAAATAATGTTATTCTCCTTACATGTTCAAAGATGGTGTTAACATGTTTCAGCAATGTTTCCACCAGTGGAATTCCTGTAGGGTGACCACATCTAAAATAAAACTGCGGGACAAGGAGAGATATTGTGGGACATTCGCTGAACAGTATGATAGAGTAGGTCAGGGCGTGACTGGGGGTGTTTGTCCATTTTTGTATTTCTATGTTTAGTTTCTAGTTTTGTATTTCTAGGTTGGTTTTTGTTTGGCATGACCTCCAATTAGAGGCAGCCGGTTGTCGTTGTCTCTATTTGGAGGTCATATTTAAGTTGCTTTTGTCCCACTTGTGTTTCGTGGGTGATTATATTTTGTGAGTGTGTTTGTTCCTCCTGCGTCACGGTTTGTTGTTTTGTTCCTTCAGTTTATTTTTGTATCGTATTAAGTTTCACAGACCAATAAATATGTGGAACGAAACCGACGCTGCATTTTGGTCCGATCATTCAAACAGCCGTGACAATACCGTGATTTAGCAAGACATTTAATAGAAATTAAACACATCTACAGTTGAAGTTGGAAGTTTACATACACTTAGGTTGGAGTCATTAAAACTCGTTTTTCAACCACTCCACACATTTCTTGTTAACAAACTATAGTTTTGGCATGTCGGTTAGGACATCTACTTTGTGCATGATGCAAGTAATTTTCCAACAATTTTTTACAGACAGATTATTTAATTTATATTTCACTGTATCACAATTCCAGTGGGTCAGAGGTTTACATACACTAAGTTGACTGTGCCTTTAAACAGCTTGGAAAATTCCAGAAAATGATGTCATGGCTTTAGAATCTTTGGGAGCAATTTCCAAACGCCTGAAGGTACCACGTTAATCTGTACAAACAATAGTACACAAGTATAAACACAATGGAACCACACTTCCGTCATACTGCTCAGGAAGGAGTGTCACGACTTCCGCCGAAGTCGGTCCCTCTCCTTGTTCGGGCGGCGTTCGGCGGTTGTGATTATTTGTTTGCGTAAAATTGCAACATTACTCATATCTGCTGTCCTGCGCCTGACACATCCACACCAGCTACACACAGACGCATTACAAGGAGACGCGTTCTGTCTCCTAGAAATGAATGTACTTTGGTGCGAAAAGTGCAAATCAATCCCAGAACAACAGCAAAGGACCTTGGGAAGATGCTGGAGGAAACAGATACAAAAGTATCTATATCCACAGTAAAACGAGTCGTATATCGACATAACCTGAAAGGCCGCTCAGCAAGGATGAAGCCACTGCTCCACAACCGCCATAAAAAAGCCAGACTACGGTTTGCAACTGCACATGGGGACAAAGATCGTACTTTTTGGAGAAATGTCCTCTGGTCTGATGTAACAATAATGCACCATCGTTATGTTTGGTTTAAAAGGGGGGACGCTTGCAAGCCGAAGAACACCATCCCAAACGTGAAGCACGGGGGTGGCAGCATCATGTTGTGGGGGTGCTTTGCTGCAGGAGGGACTGGTGTACTTCACAATATAGATGGCATCGTGAGGCAGGAAAATGATGTCAATATATTGAAGCAACATCTCAAAACATCAGTCAGGAAGTTAAAGCTTGGTCGCAAATGGGTCTTCGAAATGGACAATGACCCCAAGCATACTTCCAAAGTTTGGCAAAATTAGCTCATTTTCTGTGTATCGCATCTCCTTTTATCGCAAAGTGTGATTACCCAGTAAAGTTAATTTAAAATCTGGTATGACAGGTGTTCTCAAGAGATATTCATCTATAAATGTTAGATTGACAATATAAATTTAAAAAATCTTTTCGAATAGTAATAAATGGAATTATGCGCTGTTTCCCGGGACGCATTTGAGGGGAAAATAGTCAGTCAACGTTACGCGCCGATGTAAAATGCTGTTTTTATATATAAATATGACCTTTATTGAACAAAAGAATGCATGCATTGTATAACATGATGTCCTAGGTGTGTCATCTGATGAAGTTTGTAAAAGGTTAGTGCTGCATTTAGCTGTTTTTGGGTTATTTGTGATGCAAGTGGTTGGTCGGAAAATGGCTATGTTGCTGCTTTTTACGATGGACTCATCTAACATAATCTAATGATTTGCTTTTCCTGTAAAACCTTTTTGAAATCGGACGACGTGGGTCGATTCAGGAGAGGTGTATCTATAAAAAAAAAATATATATATATTAATAAAAAAAAAAAAAAATGATGATTTTTTTTAATGCTAATTGGCGATATGATTTTTCGCTGGATTTTGATCCCGCTAACGGGATCAGACGCTGAAGAGGTTTTAAGGACAACAATGTCAAGGTATTGGGCCATCACAAAGCCATGACCTCAATCCTATAGAACATTTGTGGGCAGAACTGAAAAAGTGTGTGCTAGCAAGGAGGCCTACAAACCTGTCTCAATTACACCAGCTCTGTCAGGAGGAATGGGCCAACATTCACCCAACTTATTGTGGGAAGCTTGTGGAAGGCTACCCGAAACATTTGACCCAAGTTAAACAATTTAAAGGCAATGCTACCAAATAGTAATTGAGTGTATATAAACTTCTGACCCACTGGGAATGTGATGAAAGAAATAAAAGCTGAAATAAATAATTTTCTACTATTATTCTGACATTTCACATTCTTAAAATGAAGTGGTGATCCTAACTGACCAAAGACAGGGAATTTTTACTCAAAATAAATGTCAGGAATTGTGAAAAACTGAGTTTAATTGTATTTGGCTAAGGTGTATGTAAACTTCCGACTTCAACTGTAGCTACCATAACATAGCAATGTTTATTGTTGTCAGGGAAAAAATACAAACATTTTACACCGGAGAAGAATTCTACTGTCTGAAAAGGTACAGACCCAGGGCCAGCGTTATGGGTGGGCAGGAACCGTACCTCTGTGCCTTTCCAAATGAAATATTGAAATATTGATCATTTATTTGACCGTTTAAATACAGAAGACAACAAATTGACAATACAAAATTCATAACAGTTCCCGCCTTTGGGACAACGATTCACATTGTTAGGGCGGGGACATGAGCATCTCGTCATTATATACAGATCTCTGGTTTTGGTTTATTTCACAACCATTATGAGTTTTGTAAATATTTATATTGTATTTTGATTGGAGTGCTCCTTGAGAAATGAGTATGTGTCTGGTTGCTATGTCCTGATAACGTAAAGGGAGCGCGCACGCCTGAGCACGCATAGACATAGCCCTACCTGGCCTGCTGCATGCAAATGAGGTATGTGCCCATTTGGCAGTGTGATTTCTGATTGTCATAACTCACCATGTCCACCACTAATAATCTGAGTTTGTCAGACATTTTTTCTTCACCTCACACATTGTAAACGAAGTCTGTTTTTATCATCCATTGCAAATGATAGTTCCTCAGTAGGCTTATTCTCTAATCGCCAAGCCTCAGTGTGAAAGTGTAAACTATCATGATCAGATTATCCCATATACCCAGTGGAAATGTAATAAAAAAACAGCTGTCTGTCCCTAGCTCACTGGCGCAGGGTACACTGTTGCAAGTTCGCTAGTGACAGCTTTCCCGGATCCAGTTGATGATTTAATACAATGTTGCACTTCACTAGCAATAGCTCAACTCAAGACAGATAGAAAGGCAGGCAGACATGTGGAGTAGAAAGATTAATGTGATTGAAAGAACCAGAATTTTTATCAGGATTTTTTCTACTGCTTTTATTTGTCTGCTTTAGGCCTATGTATTTTACTTAGTTGATGATGGAAGTTATAGGCCTACTGTTGCATTGGCCTATAGTAGTGGTAATCATTGCACAGCCCTCTGGCTGCATGCGGCCTGCGAGCCAGTGGCGGATTTAGGTATAGGCGACATGGGCAGCCGCCCAGAGCGGCATCTTGCTGGTGGCGGCACGGGGTGCCCGCACCAACATTTTTTGGAATGGTGACATTTGCATGATCGGTTTTCTATCGCTCATTTGCACGTCATGTCAATGATATCATGTCACCGTGTGGGACTGTGGGTCAATTAACCTTGTCGGAGTGGGCGCCCTGATTACAGTTTGTGAGCTAGGCAGGCTACTGCCAGGCTACTGCCTCACATTAAGTTCTCCCACTCTCCCATTCAGAAGGTCTCCCACTCAGAAGTACGAGATGGGGAGGGGGGTGGGCGGAGGTTGACCTCAGGTCCCCACTGGAAGCCCGAGGTCGGGGGAGCGGGGGTAGGTTGACCTCAGGTCTCCCCACTGGAAGCCCGAGGTCGGGGGAGCGGGGGTAGGTTGACCTCAGGTCTCCCCACTGGAAGACAGAGGTAGGGGGAGTGGGGGGAGGTTGACCTCAGGTCTCCCCACTGGAAGCCCGAGGTCGGGGGAGCGGGGGTAGGTTGACCTCAGGTCTCCCCACTGGAAGACAGAGGTAGGGGGAGTGGGGGGAGGTTGACCTCAGGTCTCCCCACTGGAAGACAGAGGTCGGGGGAGCGGGGGTAGGTTGACCTCAGGTCTCCCCACTGGAAGACAGAGGTAGGGGGAGTGGGGGGAGGTTGACCTCAGGTCTCCCCACTGGAAGCCCGAGGTCGGGGGAGTGGGGGTAGGTTGACCTCAGGTCTCCCCACTGGAAGACAGAGGTCGGGGGAGCGGAGTAGGTTGACCTCAGGTCTCCCCACTGGAAGCCCGAGGTAGGGAGGGTGGGGGTAGGTTGACCTCAGGTCTCCCCACTGGAAGCCCGAGGTAGGGGTGGCGTGGGTAGATTGACCTCAGGTCTCCCCACTGGAAGCCTGAGGTAGGGGGAGCGGGGGTAGGTTGACCTCAGGTCTCCCCACTGGAAGCCCGAGGTAGGGAGGTGGGGGTAGGTTGACCTCAGGTCTCCACACTGGAAGCACGAGGTAGGGAGGGGGGGTATGTATCGAATAGCACACCTTTAACTTTGTACAGTACTAATGCAATTAGTAAAATCAGTCACACTACGAAATGCTACCAAATAAACCACAATTCATTCATAGTACTGTGAATATATAGTTTCACAGACATATTGTTGCATTTTTTTCTGGTTTGTGCGAAATCGTTAAGAATAATATAAAACCAGTCTGCACACCACCAAGGTGAATTGGTTTAGTCTTGACTCTTGGTTGACAGTGTTGGGGGATGGGTAATGTATTGATGCTCGAGAGCCAAATCAACACAAATTTGTTTCTATTGTCTTTGTTATTTCTTTTTGATATTTCTTTTGGTATATATTTTTATATTTATATCATTTTAAATGTTATGATTATTTATTTGTGTTGTTCCAAATGTCTGAATAAAAATTACAGTTAGTTTTTTTTGTTGGTGGAGAGGCGTGGAAGAGGGGGGGGAGCGCCCAGGGTGCCATACAAGCTAGAACCGCCACTGCTGCGAGCCCTTAATTTGCAGCTCGTAGTGATTTTCCTATTTTCCATTCATAATACATAACAATGATACAATCTCAATTCAATGTGTTTAATGCAGGCCTGCATCACTTCATTGAATATATCTACTGTTCCATGGATAGCAGATATATGGCAGTATAGCGCAGCTGTTGAACAGAAAGGCCGAAATAGAACGTTTGCCGAAATAGAACGCAACTGCTCAGCTACAGCGACCTACACATATCCATTTGCCACTAGCTAATTTTGCAGTCTGGTCGACATGGATCGATTTATTGTAAAAAAAGAAACGTAAATCTGTTGATAATGAGAGCTGGAGAACAACCTGACAGCTATGAACAAACAACCAACGAGAACCAGGAAAATCAGGAAAATGGCGGCGGGGAAATGCCACTAGCTAACGTAGCTACGGTGAGAAATGGACAGACAAGTATTGTTTTGTACTGCATGATGGGACTAGCTCACTTTGTCTTATTTGCCAGATGGCAGTCAATTGTTAAATGAGCAAATTTAGAGCGACATGTTCAGTAACACCATGCCCACTTTGACAAAACATATCCGCCACAAAGCAACCTCAGAAACAACAACATAGCGCAAATCAAAGGAAAGCTCAAAGGACAACAACAAATGAGAAACAGATCTAGCACTGTTGCAGAGAAAACGAAGGAGGCATCATATGAGATTGCTTGGATACTCACGAGAAACAAGGCCTTCACATATGTGGAGATTGTCAAAGCATGTTTTTTTTACCTCAGCCAAAATATTGAATGCTGATTTCACAAACAAGGAAGCTATTTTAAAGCAAATTAAGAGGCTGCAACTCTCAGACTCGACCATAACAGGAGGCATATAAGACATCGGCGAGGACATCGGTAAGAAACTGGTTACTGACATATCCGTGGCGCCGTGTTTTAGTATTGCGTAAGTGACATTGCCCAATTGTGTGTTTGGGTCCGCTTCCCTCAAAACGAGTTGTTCAGAGAGGCACTTTTATGTTCACTGCCCCTTCAGGGACAAACACAAGGAGAGGATATTCTGAAAGCCCTTGTAATTTTTTTGGCTGATAATAATATTGACAGGTCAAATATGGCATCTCTGTGCACTGACGGCGCCCCAAACATGCGAGGGAAGGAGACAGGACTCATAGGCCTGATGAGAAAGAGAGAGGATATTCCCGAATGTATTATGTTTCATTGTAGCATTCATTAGTAAGCACTTGTGGCTAAACTCAAAGACTGTGATTTACAGAATGTGATGCAGCAAGTTGTGCGCGTGGTGAACATTATTATTGCAAGGGCACTAAATCATCGGAATACCAGACAGAATATGGCGACTTGATATTTTACAATGACGTGAGATGGCTGTCTTGTGGCAAAGTTCTGGAAAGATTTCTCTCCTCCTTCAAATCCGTGAATTTGTTGCAAGCAAGGAGAGCGAGGAGCCAGAGCTGGATGACGGTCGCCTAGGATAGGGGGCGCCACAGCGCATTTTGAAAAAGATTCGTGCCCATTTTAAACGGCCTACTACTCAAACTCAGAGGCTAGGATATGCATATAATTAATACTTGTGGATAGAAAACACCCTAAAGTTTCTAAAACTGTTTGAATGGTGTCTGTGAGTATAACAGAACTCATATGGCAGTCAAAACCCCGAGACAGATCGAAACAGGAAGTGGAATTCTGAATTGCGAACTCAACTTCATCACGTTGCCTATTAATCACACCATGAGCTATGGTTCATTGAGCACTTCATATTGCTTCCACTAGATGTCCCCAGTCTTTACAACGTGATTTGAGTCTCCTACTGTGAAAACTGACAGAATGACACGCTGTGGAACGTGGTCACACGGAGAGGGCCATCACCATTATGACGCCGGCGCCCCTGGTTACCCTTCCCTTTCGAAACGTTTTGAAACACAATGCAATTGTCCCCCTCGAATCTTATTAGAGCTCTGGTTGAAAAAGGCCCTAAAGATTTATGTTATACAACGTTTGACATGTTTGAACGAACCTAAATAAGAAAAAAATGCATTTTGTTGAAAGAGTAGCCCGGCGCACGTCGGAACTTTTGGTGCAGCCTTCAGAACGCGCTAACAACAACAAGCTAATGGAACATAAAGGATTAACTTTTTCGAACGAAAATACATTTGTTGTGGACCTGGGATTCCTGGAAGTGCCTAAGGATGAAGATAATCAAAGGTAAGGGATTATTGACAATAGTATACAAGATTTGATATGCGATTGTTCCAAGATGGCTAGCCTATTGCTATTGCTAGCCTATTGTTCTGAGTATCGCATCCCCTTTTATCGCAAAGTGTGATTACCCAGTAAAGTTATTTTTAAATCTGGCATTACAGGTGCTTTCAAGAGATATTCATCTATAAATCTTAGAATGACAATATTACATTTTAAAAATGTTTTCGAATAGTAATTTAGTAAATTGTAGCGCTGTTTCATCGGATGCATTTGAGGGAAAATAGTTAGTCAACGTTACGCACCGATGTAAAATGCTGTTTTTATATATAAATATGAACTTTATCGAACAAAAGAATGCATGTATTGTGTAACATGATGTCCTAGGTGTGTCATCTGATGAAGATTGTCAAAGGTTAGGGCTGCATTTATCTGTTTTTTGGTTATTTGTGATGCATGTGGTTGGTCGGAAAATGGCTATGTGGCTACTTTTACGATATACTCCTCTAACATAATCTAATGTTTTGCTTTTGCTGTAAAGCCTTTTTGAAATCGGACGACGTGGTTCGATTCAGGAGAGGTGTATCTATAAAACGATATAATTTGAAAAAAAAAATGAAAAAAAAAAATTATTCAATTTTGTTATGCTAATGGCGATAGGATTTTTCGCTGGATGATGCGGGACGGAGGCCGCACAGGGGTTAAAGCTGGCTTTTTTAAAGGATGCCACATGAACACGATGAATCTCCAGCTCCAAGGGAAAGCTAAAACTCAGGGGAAAATGCTGCGTGTGGTCACAGCATTTCAAAATAAAATCACCACAATCTTCATACCTGACAGACAATTTGTTCATTTACCAAAATTCAGAGCAGTCACCACATCCAACCCAGACATACTGCAACATTTTAGCTATGATGCATTTGTGCATGTGTTGAAAGAGTTGTAGTCTAAGTTTGAGTCAAGATTCAAGGATATCATGGAGTACAAGGAGTTTTTCATCTTCATTGAGAACCCCTTTCATGTGTCATCCAGTGTCATCTCTGACCCCAGTCATCACAGCCCTCTGTCCTGACTGTGCTGGAATAGAGAGTGAGATAGTGGAGCTGCAGGCAAATGACACATTGCAAGGTGAACTAAGATCAGGTGTTACCCATTTCTGGGGCCTTGTGTCAGACACAGAATATCCACTTCTGAAGCAGTGTGTGCAAAAGGTAACATAATTTTTTGTCAGCACTTATTCATGTGAAGCAACATTTTCAACAATGAACATTGTGAAACAAACACATAGAAACAGACTGACCAATGCACACCTGGATTGCCTCACAAGGATAGCAACAACAGACTATACATTTAGAATGAATTCAGTCAAGGAGTAGAAGGGACATTTTCGCTCATACATCACTATTTGTGATGTGCTGTACATCAAATCAATTGCATGTGCTCTATTGCTCTGAATTTGTTCTCAATTGATAATTGGTAATATTGGAAGAAAAAGTACAACAAATGAAAGATCTGTGCAGCCCTCTGAATGATTGTCTCAACCAAAAGTGGCCCCCTTACAAAATATTGTGAGTAAGTAGCACTGGCCTATAGGTTATCTCTGAGTTCTATGTGCTCACTTCTTTAGCCGCCAATGGTCCACAGTGTATCAATGTGTCCATATGGCAGAGGCTGATGCTCATCATGCCTTAGTTGAATTTTAACTTTAAGATTTTATAATTTTACCTCAGATTTTTGATTAACCATATGACAATGGTTTTGAGAAACGAAAACGTTACTTTTGAAATTAAACTGTTCCACGAAAATGCACATACACATACAACTTTCACGCAGATCCGTAGAAATGGTAGGAAAAATTGTAAGCTTCCCCCAAACTTGAAACTCAGGAGCTGCTATAACGCTCTATAACGCTCATTACTATAACGCTCATTAAAGCGTGTGCACACATAGGAGGTTCCTTGTAAAAATGTGCCCGCCGATGGATATCAAAGGACCGTCTAATAGATTCGCTCTGCCGCCGGCTCTGTACAGACCTGATGCGGCACTGTTTTTAATTGTCTGAAAAGTTTTTAATTGTCACTATCGACATGTTACTGTAGCTGCGTTCTATGTCTGTAAAGGGTTGCTGTAGATATACATTCATTGCCTGGCCCTAGCGGTCATACATAAGTAATATGGCCATTATTCTGCATTGTAATTTGACGTGGTGTTTTATGTTTTTTTTTCTTATCGTTTTAATAAAAAACATTAACAATAAATGTCAGTTTAAACGTCAAGAAAAAATGTACATTTGTCACATCCCTATTCACAACCTCCTATGCAGGACAGCAGTTGTGGTTCTTGTGCTGAGCAGATTTTTGGTGAATGACAAAGATAACGATAATGTCCTCTAGACAGAAGGGCCTCCCCTCATTATGCAGACTGCTGTAGTGAGTCACTAACCTTTCTCAGCAAGGAATGTGTCACAGGTGTTTCTGATAACCAGACTGGACCGCTCCTGTTTGGAAGCCCATTCTACAATCTGGGCATTGCAACAGTATTCAAGACCATCCCAGACAAGGATAAAACAGAAGTTGTACTTCATCAGAGAGAGCTTTACAAAATCAGTGTAAGGCCTGTTGTTGTAGAAGATGGCTGAAATAGGTTAGTACAGTATTCGTCAATGTAATCAATGATTATTCACCCTTTTCCCAGTGACCGCTGCCTCAGCTGACAATGTTTTTATGTTTTCACAGCTTCATACAAATTAAAACACACCTCTCAAATGGTTTTGCTGGCCTTAAGTCCATGCTCTTCCCAGCAGCACAATACAATTGGACCTCTGTTATTAAGGCTAAAGCCATGGCATGTTAATCTGGACCCATGGAGATTGTTGGCCTTCTGAACTGCTTAAAACTGTGGCCAACTTCCAAGAATCCTTTCCCAGCCATCTTGCAGCTAATGCTGAATAGCATTGAAACGTCATCTTCCCAATTATTAGCTCAATGGTTGTATGTTTGAGTTATCTTAGAATGATGAAGGATTATTCAATTGTTATCCCTCTATAGGATGAAACTGGGCTTTGAAGACATCCCTTTGTTAAGATGGTATTACAAAGCCAGCTTTACGTGGAACTGTACTGAAGGAATTGCCACTTTTCATTGGCAGGCAATGGACATCACATGGTTTTCGTGACTACTAACATCTAAGTTCTACAGTATATTAGGCCTGATAGTGAATCTGACCTACAAAAAAGTATGACTGTATTTTTGTAATAATGCAGTGCAGTCCATGAGGGTTTTAGTGCCAAAGCAATGAATTATAAAGTAAGAGACCTGATCCTGTTCCTTGTCACCACTCTCTCATTTGAGACAGGAAATGCCATGTCTTCCTCATGGTACTCTGTCAGGATCAGAGGTGTTGATTGGGTGCTGAACAACACGAAACAACGTGATATTTTTACGTAAGCTTGCTTCACACCTGAGCCCATGACTCGTATGCTCCTCACCACTGTACAGTATTTACAGTAAACTCCCAGATAACAAATGCATTCTCCTTCTTTTATGGCAGTTGTTACCATGATTTCCTTCCTCCGTTCTGATATGAACCATGAACAACACTGTGAAACACTAAGCAGGTATGTAACAATGGTAATAACTTTTACATTTCTAATGTAATAAAACCGGATAACGTAATAAACATGTTAAACAAGGTAGATGCATATTACGCAAACCTCTACTACTTTGTGTGTCAACAAAGGCCTTCTTTGTCAAGACAGACTTTGGAATAAACAAATATCCAAACAATGCATGTGTGTTGAAATATGTCCCTCAATTCTGCCTAAACATTTTGTCAGCTTAGCTATGCCAATTGATATCAGAAACATAAATTGACCACTGAACTGACACCCTGAAATGCCTAGAGAAATGACCCCAAGTCCCAACTTTGCTTTACAGCATTACAGATTCATAAAGTTTTGTAATGTTTGAGGGTATTACAGAAGACATTGAGCAAGCACACCACAACATGTTTTAATTATGATTATTTCTTTTTTACACATAATTGAAAGAGTCTTTGGCTTACACATGGCCAAAGTCAGACCATTACCCTTCCTATAGAAGCACTACTGTGTTTGGAGGATTATTTCTTTGGATGTGTGGATTTGGCATACTGCCATGGGCTCCAACTAATGTCTGTTTGCATTAATTCATCATGTCAGATCGGACTGTTTAAATGACCTTATAAAGCAGTGTAAGAGGATGCAAGAATGCAGGACTATCATACTGAAATATTTACTGAACTATTACAATTTACAACTGAACTTCCATTCACACTAATCTAATGACATAAAATCAAATCAAAGTTTATTTGTTACGTGCGCCGAATACAACAGGTTACAGTGAAATACTTACTTACAGGCTCTAACCAATAGTGCAAGAAAGGTATTAGGTGAACAATAGGTAAGTAAAGAAATAAAACAACAGTAAAAAGACAGGCTATACACAGTAGCGAGGCTACATACAGACACCGGTTAGTCAGGCTGATTGAGGTAGTATGTACGTGTAGATATGGTTAAAATGACTATGCATATATGATGAACAGAGAGTAGCAGTAGCGTAAAAGAGGGGTTGGCAGGTGGTGGGTGGGACACAATGCAGATAGCCCGGTTAGCCAATGTACGGGAGCACTGGTTGGTCGGCCCAATTGAGGTAGTATGTACATGAATGTATAGTTAAAGTGACTGAGCATATATGATAAACAGAGAGTAGCAGCAACGTAAAAAGAGGAGTTGGGGGGGGGGGCACACAATAAAAATAGTCCGGGTAGCCATTTGATTACCTGTTCAGGAGTCTTATGGCTTGGGGGTAAAAACTGTTGAGAAGCCTTTTTGTCCTAGACTTGGCACTCCGGTACCGCTTGACAATTTTGAGGGCCTTCCTCCAACACCGCCTGGTGTAGAGGTCCTGGATGGCAGGCAGTTTAGCCCCAGTGATGTACTGGGCCGTACGCACTACCCTCTGTAGTTCCTTGCGATCAGAAGCCGAGCAATTGCCATACCAGCCAGTGATGCAACTAGTCAGGATGCTCTCGATGTTGCAGCTGTAGAACCTTTTGAGGATCTCAGGACCCATGCCAAATCTTTTTAGTTTCCTGAGGGGGAATAGGCTTTGTCGTGCCCTCTTCATGACTGTCTTGGTGTGTTTGAACCATTCTAGATTGTTGTTGATGTGGACATCAAGGAACTTGAAGCTCTCAACCTGCTCCACTACAGCCCCGTCGAGGAGAATGGGGGCGTGCTCGGTTCTCCTTTTCCTGTAGTCCACCATCATCTCCTTAGTTTTGGTTACATGGAGGGATAGGTTGTTATTCTGGCACCACCCGGCCAGGTCTCTGACCTCCTCCCTATAGGCTGTCTCGTCGTTGTCGGTGATCAGGCTTACCACTGTTGTGTCATCTGCAAACGTAATGATGGTGTTGGAGTCGTGCCTGGCCATGCAGTCGTAGGTGAACAGGGAGTACAGGAGGGGACTGAGCATGCACCCCTGGGGAGCTCCAGTGTTGAGGATCAGCATGGCAGATGTGTTGCTACCTACCCTCACCACCTGGGGGCGGCACGTCAGGAAGTCCAGGATCCAGTTGCAGAGGGAGGTGTTTAGTCCCAGGATCCTTAGCTTAGTGATGAGCTTTGAGGGTAATATGGTGTTGAACGCTTAGCTGTAGTCAATGAATAGCATTCTCACATAAGTGTTCCTTTTGTCCAGGTGGGAAAGGGCAGTGTGGAGTGCAATAGAGATTGCATCATCTGTGGATCTGTTTGGGCAGTATGCAAATTGGAGTGGGTCTAGGGTTTCTGGCATAATGGTGTTGATGTGAGCCATTACCAACCTTTCAAAGCACTTCATGGCTACGGACGTGAGTGCTACGGGTCTGTGGTCATTTAGGCAGGTTGCCTTTGTGTTCTTGGGCACAGGGACTATGGTGGTCTGCTTGAAACATGTTGATATTACAGACTCAATCAGGGACATGCTGAAAATGTCAGTGAAGACATCTGCCAGTTGCTCAGCACATGCCCGGAGCACACGTCCTGGTAATCCGTCTGGCCCCGCAGCCTTGTGTATGTTGACCTGTTTAAAGGGCTTACTCACGTCGGCTACGGAGAGTGTGATCACACAGTCGTCCCGAACAGCTGATGCTCTCATGCATGCCTCAGTGTTGCTTGCCTCGAAGCGAGCATAGAAGTGATTTAGCTCATCTGGTTGGCTCGGGTCACTGGGCAGCTAGCGGCTGTGCTTCCCTTTGTATTCTGTAATAGTTTGCAAGCCCTGCCACATAAGATGAGCATCGGAGCCGGTGTAGTATGATTCAATCTTAGCCCTGTATTGACGCTTTGCCTGTTTGATGGTTCGTCGCAGGGTATAGCAGGATTTCTTGTAAGCTTCCGGGTTAGAGTCCCTCACCTTGAAAGTGGCAGCTCTACCCTTTAGCTCAGTGTGAATGTTGCCTGTAATCCATGGCTTCTGGTTGGGGTATGTACGTACAGTTACTGTGGGGACGACATCCTCGATGCACTTATTGATAAAGCCAGTGACTGATGTGATGTACTCCTCAATGCCATCGGAAGAATCCCAGAACATATTGCAGTCTGTAATAGCAAAACAGTCCTGTAGTTTAGCATCTGCTTCATCTGACCACCTTTTTATAGACCGAGTCACTGGTGCTTCCTGCTTTAATTTTTGCTCGTAAGCAGGAATCAGGAGGATAGAGTTGTAGTCGGATTTACCAAATGGAGAGCGAGGGAGAGCTTTGTATGCATCTCTGTGTGTGGAGTACAGGTGATCTAGAAATGTTTTCCCTCTGGTTGCACATTTAACATGTTGATATAAATTTGGTAGAACTGATTTAATTTCCCTGTATTAAAGTCTCCGGCCACTAGGAGCGCCGCCTCTGTGTGAGTGGTTTCCTGTTTGCTTATTTCCTTATACAGCTGACTGAGTGCGGTCTTAGTGCCAGCGTCTGTCTGTGGTGGTAAATAAACAGCCACGAAAAGTATAGCTGAAAACTCTCTAGGCAAGTAGTGTGGCCTGCAATTTATCACAATATACTTCAGGCGAGCAAAATCTAGAGACTTCCTTAAATTTCGTGCACCAGCTGTTGTTTACAAATATGCACAGACCACCCCCCCACGTCTTACTGGAGTGTGCTGTTCTATCTTGCCGGTGCAGCATATATCCCGCTAGCTGAATATCCATGTCGTCATTCAGCCATGATTCCGTGAAACATAGTTATTACAGAACAACTGCTATAAAAGCTGTACACATATTTGTTATGTTGTACTACACAATAAAAAACACTACAGTAGAACTAACTAAAATACTGAAGGCTAGTAAGAGCATTATACACACCACTCCAATCTTCCAATACAATGTAAAGTTGCTCCTAGTCTAACATTCAAAACCTTTCACACCTTATGATCTAACCATAATCATTACTAAAGACAACATTCCTGCGAAGCAGATTTAGACTGACACATATACTCTACCTGGAACCCAAAATAGTTCTACCTGGAACCAAAAAGGGTTCTCCTATGGGGACAACCGCAGAACCCTTTTGGAAACCTTCTTTCTAAGAGTGTGGAGGTGTGGCAGATTTGACTTATGAATTATGCATGCATCAACTGTGCAGCTGTGTTCCACTCTTTTCACACCATTTTGAAACAAAGTGATTTTCATAGCAGTTTAGGAGAGCATTTTCGCTAACCCTAACCCTTTTCCTAACCTTAACCTCAGTCTCCTAAACGGCTACATTAATTATCCTAAACTGCTGGGTAAGTTCTCCTAACCTGCTACAATTATTCCTGGGGCGTTATGATTGACAGTGAACTTTATTTGAATTATTTGGCATGATGTTCTCTCTGATTAAGTTGATGCTTTATGTAACACATTAAAAAGCTCTCAAATTTGTCCAGTTTTTTTCCTCTGGGGTCCAAGTATCATTAGAAATGGATCTACCTGAAAAGATTTTGGCATTTTTTAGGGAACATGTTTGTGCTCATTTTAAATGCCAAAGTCTTGGCTGTATCCAATGGTTTGAATCATGCTATTCAACTACACAATGGATTCTACTCAATGGGGTAAAACATAGAAAGGTTTTTCTCTGATAGATGTGTCTATTAACGTCGTGTGTGTTGTAAATGACAAAAGCGGTAGGGTCGTTCCACCAATTCGGTGTCTTTTGAGATGTGTAACTTGGTGAAAAAAAATATTTTAATTTCACCTAATTTAAACATTCTGCCAAATAAAGTAACAGGGTTGACCATAACAGGGTTGAAGATTTCATCTTAAATCAGCCAAATAAAAAGTTGTGAAATTTTCGGGTTAAATGGCTTAAAATCTTCCTGGAAGTCACAGAGGGTGCACGGAGGGACATGTCAAAATGCTGAATTTTGGCACTTTAGCAAATATTTATTCATATAAAAATCTGATTAATTGAATTCTCCATGTGGTCTATATTAAAGGCACTTCATTGAATATAACAGGCTTTTAAAATACAATATTGGTGCACAAATGTCTACTTAAAATATCAAAGGGTTGCAAAAGGCTCTCATTTCATGGAACGGCCCAGTCGTAGCTGGGTTGGTGTAGTTTTGCAACAGTAATCTGAATTCATGCCAGCTTGCTCGCCGCAGTAATAGGAGGGGAAACCATTGCCAGCCTTCAGTGACAGTACAAATGGACATTCTCTCTGAGGGTTTGACAAGCAGCTTAGCAACCTTAGGACTTGTCTGAAAATGTGAGAGTGACCAATGTTATCCTTCTGACTGATGTGTAGATTATAAAGAGTGGTGCAAATTTTCACTTTACACTTTACACTTTACAAATTTTCACTTTATTTTTATGCTTCTCTCTTATAGACCTGAAGAACTTACTAAACTTGATGGGAGTCAGGCTGTATGAATAAGCCCAAAGAGTTTGTTGGACCACTCTCGTTCCTGGCACTTGGCCACTTGGTCCCTTTCTTCCAACAGTGTTTATTGAGTTTGAGCTGGTGTGGACCAGAGAGGACCATTAGAGTTTGGTAATTAACTGACTTGTGTGAGCATGGTATGAGGACCAATCCCCTCAGGATTTACCCACGGTCAACCTCTAACTCCACACTCTTCCCCCTTCTCCCTTTCCTATCACTCTCTCAGCTGCTCTCTGCCCATTAAGCTGGGGCTGCCACTATGTCCAGTGGCCCTGCCATGGGGCATGTATGTGGCAAGCAGGCTGGAGGCCAGAGAGGGCCATTAGCTCTCCCTCTCAAAGTGCTGACACACTCCTTTCTCTGCAGGGCCTCTGGTCTCTCTGCCCTTAGTGCCACAGGGCCCCTAAGCCCACTGTGATTAAGGTGCCTGACCCATGTGGAGGGGGAAGAGATTTGGGGAGCTCTAAATGTGTTTAATCCCACAGTAATTAAACAGTAAGAAACAGTAGGGTCATTCAGAAATATGGGGGTTTATTGTAAATGTTCACCGGTATAATGTTCACATGCCCTTTTACATTGTTAAAAATAGCCTCCTACTTATTTTTCTATAGTAGTGTCACGTTCTGACCAGTAAAGGGGTTATTTGTTATTGTAGTTTGGTCAGGACGTGGCAGGGGGGTATTTGTTTTATGTGGTTCGGGGTTTGTTAGCATATGTGTTTATGTAGAGGGGTGTTTGGTTAGAGTATTCCATGTTTTTTGGGTTATGTTCTTTATTTCGTATTTCTATCTTCTGTCTATGTTGTGTATATCTTTGTTGGCCTGGTATGGCTCTCAATCAGGAACAGCTTTACATCATTGTTGCTGATTGAGAGTCATACTTAGGTAGCCTGTTTTCACCTGTTCCTATGTGGGAAGTTGTTGTTGCATAGCTGTGTGTGTAGCCTGCAATACTGTTCATTCGATGTTTCTTGGTATCGATGCAGTTAGTAAGAATACTTTATCAGTGCCTGGAAGCAATGGCACTTTGCAGGGTCCCTTTAATGACATCTTTATACACTGCTCAAAAAATAAAGGGAACACTTAAACAACACAATGGAACTCCAAGTCAATCACACTTCTGTGAAATCAAACTGTCCACTTAGGAAGCAACACTGATTGACAATAAATTTCACATGCTGTTGTGCAAATGGAATAGACAACAGGTGGAAATTATAGGCAATTAGCAAGACACCCCCAATAAAGGAGTGGTTCTGCAGGTGGAGACCACAGACCACTTCTCAGTTCCTATGCTTCCTGGCTGATGTTTTGGTCACTTTTGAATGCTGGCGGTGCTTTCACTCTAGTGGTAGCATGAGACGGAGTCTACAACCCACACAAGTGGCTCAGGTAGTGCAGCTCATCCAGGATGGCACATCAATGCGAGCTGTGGCAAGAAGGTTTGCTGTGTCTGTCAGCGTAGTGTCCAGAGCATGAAGGCGCTACCAGGAGACAGGCCAGTACATCAGGAGACGTGGAGGAGGCCGTAGGAGGGCAACAACCCAGCAGCAGTACTGCTACCTCCGCCTTTGTGCAAGGAGCAGTAGGAGGAGCACTGCCAGAGCCCTGCAAAATGACCCCCAGCAGGCCACAAATGTGCATGTGTCTGCTGAAACGGTCAGAAACAGACTCCATGAGGGTGGTATGAGGGCCCGACGTCCACAGGTGGGGGTTGTGCTTACAGCCCAACACCGTGCAGGATGTTTGGCATTTGCCAGAGAACACCAAGATTGGCAAATTCGCCACTGGCGCCCTATGCTCTTCACAGATGAAAGCAGGTTCACACTGAGCACGTGACAGACGTGACAGAGTCTGGAGACGCCGTGGAGAACGTTCTGCTGCCTGCAACATCCTCCAGCATGACCGGTTTGGCGGTGGGTCAGTCATGGTGTGGGGTGGCATTTCTTTGGGGAGCCGCACAGCCCTCCATGTGCTCGCCAGAGGTAGCCTGACTGCCATTAGGTACCGAGATGAGATCCTCAGACCCCTTGTGAGACCATATGTTGGTGCGGTTGGCCCTGGGTTCCTCCTAATGCAAGACAATGCTAGACCTCATGTGGCTGGAGTGTGTCAGCAGTACATGCAAGAGGAAGGCATTGATGCTATGGACTGGCCTGCCCATTCCCCAGACCTGAATCCAATTGAGCACATCTGGGACATCATGTCTCGCTCCATCCACCAACGCCACGTTGCACCATAGACTGTCCAGGAGTTGGCGGATGCTTTAGTCCAGGTCTGGGAGGAGATCCCTCAGGAGCCCACCTCATTTTGACTTGTTTTAAGGACATTACATCAAAGTTGGATCAGTCTGTAGTGTGGTTTTCCACTTTAATTTTGAGTGTGACAACAAATCCAGACCTCCATGGGTTGATAAATTGGATTTCCATTGATTATTTGTGTGTGATTTTGTTGTCAGCACATTCAACTATGTAAAGAAAAAAGTATTTAATAAGATTATTTCATTCATTCAGATCTAGGATGTGTTATATTAGTGTTCCCTTTATTTTTTTGAGCAGTATATATATACCAAGATCATGTGACAGATCATGTGACACTTAAATTGCACACAGGTGGACTTCATTTAACTAATTATGTGACTTCTGAAGGTAATTGGTTACACCAGATCTTATTTAGGTGCTTCATAGCAAAGGGGGTGAATACATATGCACACACCACTTTCCGTTTTTGTATTTGTTTTTATTGTTTGAAACAAGTAATTTTTTTCATTTCACTTCACCAATTTGGACTATTTTGTGTATGCCCATTACATGAAACCCAAATAAAAATCCACTTAAATGACAGGTTGTAATGCAACAAAATAGGAAAAACGCCAAGGGGGATGAGTTCTTCTGCAAGGCACTGTACAAATTAGCATTCCTTTCCAACCCCCAATCTGCACCACTTCTGTAGAATGACCCATATTATGTCAGCGAGAGTGTTAGATTTAAACCTCTGTGGGTTGACAGGTTTAGAGAGAGTGAGACAGAGGCTGCCCAGGTTTACACTACAGCATGACTCAGAGAAAGAATGATAGAGGACGTAGGAGGTCATTTGCACATCTGAGAGAAGTAGAGAAACGAGAGCAACAGCACGGAGACCCAGCCTCTGACAGCTCAACCTCAAGTGTCTGTGAGGCCAAACCAGCTAGATCCTGAGTGGACTGGCAGGCGTGCGCTGCCTCACACTAGTAATGCTTTAATAATGCATCAACATCCTCCATGCAGAGAAAGGGACTCAGTGTGTGATAGCCTGGCTCGCTTTCCCTTTACAGCCAATGTCAACTGGTAGCTAGCCTACAGAGTTTTCACCACATTCTTCATCAGATAACCACATAGAGCCATATATATCGTATGTAACATTTATTACATGATGAGGAGAAATATTACTTCATATTAAATAGACTTGTGTCAAATCTTGGTACATTTGGTATTAAATGCTACCTAAATAGATTCAACTTTACAATTTTCCTGGTAGGTGGAGGGTCAGCCAACAGGCAGTACAGTAGAGTACAGTAACAGTATAGTAGCTGACTGAGCCCTGTGAAGAGGAACCTATCCTAACTCTGGTAACTGCAGCCAGACCCTACCCTGTTTTGGCTTGGCCTCCAAGGCTCAATGATGCTTCAGTGACTTCTGAAAACAGAGGGTTTGCCTCTAATCATGGTTGACAGTATGTTTTTCTATTTTGCACTGTTCCAGGAGGAACTGCCGTGTGACGTTTTCCTAATTGGACATAATGAATGAAGGAGAGGGATTTCAGAGGCATGTGTCTGAATAGCTGTGATGTGTGTCTGAGCTTATAATGAGCTGACCTTTCTTCTTCTTCCTTATTCACAGGTTAACCCTCTCATAGCACACTATTACTGTGTTCATAAAGAGTTCACCGTTTTGAATTATTCTCATTTCTAGGGCTCTTGGACCCCACTTCAAGTCAGAATTACAGGTAATTGTTTGGATAAGCAAAGAATGTGTCCAACCAAATCCATATATATGAGTGTGGACACTTGTGTGAATGTAAAACGTTTTCATAGACCAGTCCCAGGCCATTCTGACTGGTATTGTTTCTAAACTCTTCTTATCATGCTTCATTGTGGGCCGTTATGTGTAAATATTTGTCCATTCCTCTACATTCCTAAACAGAAGTAACATTCGATATATCAATTAAGAGTTAATGGTTCATGGTATAAATCCTCTACTACAGATGTTTGTATACTTTGAGGCGATTGCCAGCAGGGAAATGATTGCAATTGTAACTATGGCAAGAAAGACTAGCTGCTTTCAGTATCCAGGGTATTCCTCTTCTTAAATGGGTTTGTATACAGCGAGTCCCATGGAACTTCATGGAAACCTGCATACTTCAGTGCTGACCACATACATTAAACTGACACCGTTGCTTTTTATACACTGCTCAAAAAAATAAAGGGAACAATTAAACAACACATCCTAGATCTGAATGAAAGAAATAATCTTATTAAATACTTTTTTCTTTACATAGTTGAATGTGCTGACAACAAAATCACACAAAAATAATCAATGGAAATCCAATTTATCAACCCATGGAGGTCTGGATTTGGAGTCACACTCAAAATTAAAGTGGAAAACCACACTACAAGCTGATCCAACTTTGATGTAATGTCCTTAAAACAAGTCAAAATGAGGCTCAGTAGTGTGTGTGGCCTCCACGTGCCTGTATGACCTCCCTACAACGCCTGGGTATGCTCCTGATGAGGTGGCGGCTCATGGTCTCCTGAGGGATCTCCTCCCAGACCTGGACTAAAGCATCCGCCAACTCCTGGACAGTCTGTGGTGCAACGTGGCGTTGGTGGATGGAGCGAGACATGATGTCCCAGATGTGCTCATTTGGATTCAGGTCTGGGGAACGGGCGGGCAAGTCCATAGCATCAATGCCTTCCTCTTGCAGGAACTGCTGACACACTCCAGCCACATGAGGTCTAGCATTGTCTTGCATTAGGAGGAACCCAGGGCCAACCGCACCAGCATATGGTCTCACAAGGGGTCTGAGGATCTCATCTCGGTACCTAATGGCAGTCAGGCTACCTCAGGCGAGCACATGGAGGGCTGTGTGGCCCCCAAAGAAATGCCACCCCACACCATGACTGACCCACCGCCAAACCGGTCATGCTGGAGGATGTTGCAGGCAGCAGAACGTTCTCCACGGCGTCTCCAGACTCTGTCACGTCTGTCACATGTGCTCAGTGTGAACCTGCTTCATCTGTGAAGAGCACAGGGCGCAAGTGGCGAATTTGCCAATCTTGGTGTTCTCTGGCAAATGCCAAACATCCTGCACGGTGTTGGGCTGTAAGCACAACCCCCACCTGTGGACATCTGGCCCTCATACCACCCTCATGGAGTCTGTTTCTGACCATTTGAGCAGACACATGCACATTTGTGGCCTGCTGGAGGTCATTTTGCAGGGCTCTGGCAGTGCTCCTCCTGCTCCTCCTTGCACAAAGGCGGAGGTAGCGGTTCTGCTGCTGGGTTGTTGCCCTTCTACGGCCTCCTCCACGTCTCCTGATGTACTGGTCTGTCTCCTGGTAGCGCCTCCATGCTCTGGACACTACGCTGACAGACACAGCAAACCTTCTTGCCACAGCTCGCATTGATGTGCCATCCTGGATGAGCTGCACTACCTGAGCCACTTGTGTGGGTTGTAGACACCGTCTCATGCTACCACTAGAGTGAAAGCACCGCCAACATTCAAAAGTGACCAAAATTTCAGCCAGGAAGCATTGGAACTGAGAAGTGGTCTGTGGTCACCACCTGCCGAACCACTCCTTTATTGGGGGTGTCTTGCTAATTGCCTATAATTTCCACCTGTTGTCTATTCCATTTGCACAACAGCATGTGAAATTTATTGTCAATCAGTGTTGCTTCCTAAGTGGACAGTTTGATTTCACAGAAGTGTGATTGACTTGGAGTTACATTGTGTTGTTTAAGTGTTCCCTTTATTTTTTTGAGCAGTGTATATACCTGTTCTGAAAGGCCCTAGAGTCTGCAACACCACCAAGCAAGCGGCAACAAACAGGTCAGGAACAGGTCAGGGACAAAGTTGTGGAGAAGTACAGATCAGGGTTGGATTATAAAAAAACATCAGAAACTTTGAACATCCCACAGAGCACCATTAAATCCATTATTAAAAAATTGAAAGAATATGGCACCACAACAAACCTGCCAAGAGAGGGCCGCCCACCAAAACTCACGGACCAGGCAATGAGGGCATTAATCAGAGAGGCAACATAGAGACCAAAGATAACCCTGAAAGAGCTGCAAAGTTCCACAGCGGAGATTGGAGTATCTGTCCATAGGACCACTTTAAGCCGCACACTCCACAGAGCTGGGCTTTATGGAAGAGTGGCCAGAAAAAAAGCCATTGCTTAAAGAAAAAAAAGGCATGTGGGAGACTCCCCAAACATATGGAAGAAGGCACTCTGGTCAGACTACAATTGAGCTTTTTGGCCATCAAAGGAAAATGCTATGTCTGGCGCAAACCCAACACCTCTCATCACCCCGAGAACAGCATCTTTTTTCATCTGCAGGGACTGGGAAACTGGTCGGAATTGAAGGAATGATGGATGGCGCTAAATACAGGGAAATTCTTGAGGGAAACCTGTTTCAGTCTTCCAGAGATTTGAAACTGGGACGGAGGTTCACCTTCCAGCAGGACAATGACCCTAAGCATACTGCTAAAGCAACACTCGAGAGGTTTAAGAGGAAACATTTAAATATCTTGGAATGGCCTAGTCAAAGCCCAGACCTCAATCCAATTGAGAATCTGTGGTATGACTTTAAGATTGCTGTACACCAGCGGAACCCATCCAACTTGAAGGAGCTGGAGCAGTTTTGCCTTGAAGAATGGGCAAAAATCCCAGTGGCTAGATGTGCAAAGCTTATAGAGACATACCCCAAGAGACTTGACGCTGTAATTGCTGCAAAAGGTGTCTCCACAAAGTATTGACTTTTGGGGGTGAATAGTTACGCACGCTCAAGTTTTCAGTTTTTATGTCTTATTTCTTGTTTGTTTCACAATAAAAATATTTTGCATCTTCAAAGTGGTAGGCATGTTGTGTAAATCAAACAATACAAACCTTAAAAAATATATATTTTAATTCCAGATTGTAAGGCAACAAAATAGGAAAAATGCCAAGGGGGGTGAATACTTTCGCAAGCTACTGTATCATATTTTTCTCAAACTGTGTCTTCCAACATATGTCAGGTAGACAGAGTGGGGTCTGAAATTATTGACACCTTTGTTAAAGATAAGCAAAAACGTCTGTATAAATTATTCAAATACTGAGATATATTGCATGGAACATTTATTTGGGAAATTATATTTCAAACAAATACAAGTTTTTTTAACAAGTAATATTTTTTTGTTATTGCCTTGGATTGAATTAGAACATATCATGATGTAAATGAATGTCTCGTGTTTTTTTTTAAATATATTTTTTGGAGTGGAACTGCAATTTGCATCACTTCTGTAGAATCACCCATATACAGCACTTCATGGGAATAGAGGCAGACATTAAAATGACACTATAAGCCTAGATCAGATTGGTGTGACATCATATAAGAAATGCCATGTTTACTTTTTTCTTTGGGAAGTGCCTCAGGTTTCTTGTAAACTCTAGAGCAGTTTACAAGAAACCAGCCTAAGAGTGATTTATTTTGGCCCCCAATGTAAAAAATACAAATAAAAACATTTTTGTTTTGGGTAAAAAAAAAGACAGGAATTCAGCAACAACAAAAAATCTTTTAGGAAATATGTTCCCAAGTATACCCACAAATAAAAAAAAAGAGATATGTGATCAAGATCCACAGATGACGCAATCTCTATTGCACTACATACTGCCCTCTTCCACCTGGACAAAACGAATACCTACAGAATGTAAGAATGCTGTTAATTGACTAAAGCTCAGCATTCAACACCATAGTCCCCTCCAAGCTCCTCACCAAGCTCAGGACCCTGGAACTGAACTTCTCCCTCTGCAACTGGATCCTAGACTTACTGGCGGCCACCCGCAGGCAGTGAGGGTATAGGAAACAACACATCTGCCACACTGATCATCAACATGGATGCCCCTCAGGGGTGTGTACTTAGTCCCCTCCTGTACACCCTGTTCAACCACGACTCCAAAACCATCATCAAGTTTGCGGATGACACAACGGTGGTAGGACTGATCACCAATGACAATGAGGCAGCCTATAGGGAGGTGGTCAACAACCTCTCCCTCAATGTCAGCAAGACAAAGGAGCAGATTGTGGACTACAGGATATGGAGGGGCAAGCATGACCCCATCCACATCGATAGGCTGTGGTGGAGTGGGCCGAGAGGTTCAAGTTCCTCGGTGTTGTCACGATTCCCACCGACGGTGGCGCCCCCTCCTGCTCGGGTGGCGCTCGGCGGTCGTCGTCACCGGCCTATTAGCTGCCACCGATTCCCTTTTGCTTTTCCCTTTTTTTTATTTTGTGACACCTGTGGTCAATTAGCCATTAGAGGGGCTATTTAGTTTAGCTGGCCCGCTCCTGTTCGTGCGGGATTAATGATTGTTTCTTGTGTGACGGCTTGTGTTCATGTCGACGTTGTTGTACGCCGCATGTATATACTCCTCTGTGTGTGGGAACATTTGTTTTTTGTGAGTGTATATTAAAAACACCACTACCCTGTGTTCGCTGCTTCCTGCGCCTCATTCCTCCTCCACAATTACCAAGCCGTAACAGAATCCCGCACCGTGATAGAAGGCATGAAATCAGCGGGAGCAGCGGCCACTCCTCTGCCCTCGATGGAGGAACGCGTACTCCACCACACGACAGTCCTCCATCGCATCGGATCGGCAATGGACCAGATGATGGAGAGGATGGACAGATGGGAGAGAAGTGGTATCCTCTCTCCACCTCCACCTCCCCCGATACAGCCATCTTCGCCTCCCATGACGTCTGGCTCTGGCGCGCTTCGTCTGGCGCTCCCGAGGGAGTACAATGGGGCGGCGGCTGGGTGCCAGGGGTTTTTGCTCCAGCTTGAGCTGTACCTGGCCACCGTCAGACCTGCTCCCACGGGGGAGGAGAGCGAGAGTGCCCTCGTTTCCTGCCTGACGGGCAGAGCTCTGGAGTGGGCTAATGCGGTCTGGAACGGTCCAGACTCGGCGAGGGACCACTACCCGGAGTTCACCCGCCGCTTTCGGGCCGTGTTCGACCACCCTCCGGAAGGAAGAGCGGCGGGTGAACGGCTCAGGCAGGAGACGAGGAGTGCCCAGGACTTCGCGCTGGACTTCAGGACCTTGGCTGCTGGGGCGGGGTGGAACGACAGGGCCCTCATAGACCACTACCGCTGCAGTCTCCGGGCGGACGTCCGCAGGGAGCTGGCCTGTCGGGACACAGCTCTGTCCCTGGACGAACTGATAGATATGTCCATACGACTGGACAACTTGCTGGCTGCCCGCGGGCGTTCGGAGAGGTTCCTGCCCGTTCCACCCCCGTGCACCCCCGCCCCTACCCCTATGGAGGTAGGGGGGGCCGTGCCAAGGGGCACCGGAGGAGGTGGCTCCTCCTGCACCAGCTGTGGTCGGAGAGGACACACGGCCGACTGGTGCCGGAGGAGCCAGTCTGGGAGTCGAGATGGTAGGCAGAACACTTCTCGGTTACCTCAGGTGAGTCAGCACCAGATTCACCCAGAACCCCCTGTTGGTCATGTGTTTTTACCTGTTTTGTTTACTAAATTTTTTCCCTCTTCCCAGCATAGGGCGCTAGTCGATTCAGGCGCAGCTGGGAATTTTATGGACCGTGGACTTGCCATTAAGCTGGGCATTCCGCGGGTGCCGATAGATTCCCCTTTCCCCGTGCACTCCCTAGATAGCCGACCATTAGGGTCAGGGCTAGTCAGGGAGTCTACGGTGCCACTGGACATGGTAACGCTGGGGAATCATAAGGAACGCATTCGTTTTTTCCTTATTGACTCGCCTGCGTTTCCGGTGGTGCTGGGGGTCCCCTGGCTGGCTGGTCACAATCCCCGTATTTCGTGGAAACAGGGGGTTCTCCAGGGGTGGTCAGAGGAGTGTTCAGGTAGGTGTCTAGGAGTTTCCATAGGTGCCACGTCGGTGGAGAGTCCAGACCAGGTGTCCACCGTGCGCATTCCCCCCGAATACGTCGATTTGGCGATCGCTTTTTGTAAAAAGAGGGCGACTAAATTACCACCTCATCGACAGGGGGATTGTGCGATAGATCTCCAGGTTAACGCTGCGCTTCCCAGGAGTCACGTGTACCCCTTGTCACAGGAGGAGACGGCGGCTATGGAGACATATGTCACGGAATCCCTGGGACAGGGGTACATTCGGCCCTCCATCTCACCCGCTTCCTCGAGTTTCTTTTTTGTGAAGAAAAAGGAGGGAGGTCTGCGTCCGTGCATTGATTACCGAGGTCTAAATGCTATTACGGTGGGGTTTAGTTACCCACTACCTCTCATCGCTACGGCAGTGGAATCATTTCACGGAGCGCAGTTCTTCACAAAACTGGATCTCAGGAGCGCGTATAACCTGGTGCGTATCAAGAAGGGAGACGAGTGGAAAACCGCCTTTAGTACCACATCGGGCCATTATGAGTACCTCGTCATGCCGTATGGGTCGAAAAATGCTCCAGCCGTCTTTCAATCCTTTGTTGACGAGATTCTCAGGGACCTGCACGGGCAGGGCGTGATTGTATATATCGATGACATTCTGATATATTCCGCCACCCGCTCCGCGCATGTGTCCCTGGTGCGCAAGGTGCTTGGTAGACTGCTGAAGCATGACCTATACGTTAAGGCTGAGAAGTGTGAGTTTTCCAAACGAGCCGTCTCCTTTCTGGGTTATCGCATTTCCACCACGGGGGTGGTGATGGAGTGTGACCGCGTTAAGGCCGTGCGTAATTGGCCGACTCCAACCACGGTGAAGGAGGTGCAGCGGTTTTTAGGCTTTGCCAATTACTACCGGAGGTTTATCCGGGGTTTTGGCCAGGTAGCGGCTCCCATTACCTCACTGCTGAAGGGGGGGCCGGTGCGTTTGCGATGGTCGACGGAGGCAGACGGAGCCTTCAAGAAATTGAAGACGCTGTTCACCGACGCACCCGTGTTGGCGCACCCGGACCCGTCTTTAGCGTTCGTAGTGGAGGTGGACGCATCCGAGGCTGGGGTGGGTGCCGTGCTATCACAGCGCTCGGGTGCGCCATTGAAACTCCGCCCCTGCGCTTTCTTTTCGAAGAAGCTCAGTTCGGCGGAGCGTAACTACGATGTGGGGGACAGGGAGTTGCTAGCAGTGGTTAAAGCTTTGAGGGTGTGGCGGCACTGGCTTGAGGGGGCTAAACACCCCTTTCTCATCTGGACCGACCACCGAAACCTGGAGTACATCCGGGCAGCGAGGAGACTGAATCCACGTCAGGCGAGGTGGGCCATGTTCTTCGCCCGGTTTAGGTTTACCATCTCCTATAGACCGGGTTCCCTAAATACTAAGGCCGACGCGCTGTCCCGTCTCTATGACACGGAGGACCGGCCCATCGATCCAACTCCCATCATTCCAGCATCTAGGCTGGTGGCACCTGTGGTATGGGAGGTGGACGCGGACATCGAGCGGGCATTGGTGTTGGAACCTGCGCCCGCGCAGGTGCCCGTGGGGCGCATGTATGTGCCGCTCGGTGTTCGTGATCGTTTGATTCGGTGGGCGCACACGCTACCTACTGCGGGTCATCCTGGTGAGGCGAGGACAGTGGGGAGTCTAAGGGGGAAGTACTGGTGGCCCACCTTAGCTAAGGACGTGAGGTCCTATGTCTCTTCCTGTTCGATGTGTGCCCAGAGTAAGGCTCCTAGGCATCTACCAAGAGGGAAGTTACAGCCCCTCCCCGTTCCACAACGACCATGGTCGCACCTGTCCATTGACTTCCTGACAGATCTTCCCCCCTCTCAGGGGAACACGGCGATTCTGGTGGTTGTGGATCGGTTCTCTAAGTCCTGCCGTCTCCTCCCATTGCCCGGTCTCCCTACGGCCCTGCAGACTGCGGAGGCCCTATTTACCCACGTCTTCCGGCACTACGGGGTGCCGGAGGACATTGTCTCTGATCGAGGTTCCCAGTTCACATCCAGGGTCTGGAGAGCGTTTATGGAGCGGCTGGGGGTCTTGGTCAGTTTGACCTCCGGTTATCACCCCGAGAGCAATGGGCAGGCGGAGAGGGTGAACCAGGAGGTGGGCAGGTTCCTGAGGTCGTATTGCCAGGACCGGCCAGGGGAGTGGGCGAGGTATATTCCCTGGGCTGAGTTAGCCCAGAACTCACTTCGCCACTCCTCTACTAACATATCACCCTTTCAGTGTGTGTTAGGTTACCAGCCGGTCCTGGCACCATGGCACCGGAGTCAGACCGAGGCTCCTGCGGTGGAGGACTGGGTCCAGCACTCCAAGGAGACCTGGAGAGCCGTCCAGGACTCACTAAAGGAGGCCAGTGCGCGGCAGAAGAGGAGTGCTGACCGCCACCGCAGTGAGGCACCCGTGTTCGCACCGGGAGACAGGGTCTGGCTCTCGACCCGGAACCTGCCCCTCCGCGTGCCCTGCCGGAAGCTGGGGCCGCAGTGTGTGGGGCCCTTCAAAGTCCTGAGGAGGATAAACGAGGTGTGTTATCGGTTGCAACTCCCTTCCTATTACCGTATTAACCCCTCGTTTCATGTGTCTCTCCTCAGGCCGGTGGTAGCTGGTCCCCTTCACGAAGATGAGGTGCCGGAGGTCCCTCCGCCCCCTCTGGACATCGGGGGGTCCCCGGCGTACAGCGTACGGGCCATTCTGGACTCGCGACGCCGGGCGAGGGGCCTACAGTACCTCGTGGACTGGGAGGGGTACGGCCCGGAGGAGAGGTGCTGGGTGCCGGCGGTGGACGTCCTGGACCCATCTATGTTGAGGGAGTTCCACCACCTCCGTCCGGATCGCCCTGCCCCTCGCCCTCCGGGTCGACCTCGAGGCCGGTGTCGGCGCGCTGCGGGAGCCGCGCGTCAGGAGGGGGGTACTGTCACGATTCCCACCGACGGTGGTGCCCCCTCCTGCTCGGGTGGCGCTCGGCGGTCGTCGTCACCGGCCTATTAGCTGCCACCGATTCCCTTTTGCTTTTCCCTTTTTTTATTTTGTGACACCTGTGGTCAATTAGCCATTAGAGGGGCTATTTAGTTTAGCTGGCCCGCTCCTGTTCGTGCGGGATTAATGATTGTTTCTTGTGTGACGGCTTGTGTTCATGTCGACGTTGTTGTACGCCGCATGTATTTTCTCCCCTGTGTGTGGGAACATTTGTTTTTTGTGAGTGTATATTAAAAACACCACTACCCTGTGTTCGCTGCTTCCTGCGCCTCATTCTTCCTCCACAATTACCAAGCCGTAACAGGTGTCAACGTCCCTAAGGAATGAACATGGTCCACACACACCGACACAGTTGTGAAGAGGGCACAACAGTGTCACATCCCTCAGGAGGCTGAAAACATTTGGCCGTCAGATCGTCAAAAAGTTCTACAGCTGCACGATTGAGAGCATCTTGGCTGTCTGCATCACCGCTTGGTATGATAAGTGTAAGGCACCTGACCGCAAGGCGCTACAGAGGGTGGTGAGTACGGCCCAGTACATCACTGGGCCGAGATCCCTGCCATCCAGGACCTCGAAACCAGGCTGTGTCAGAGGAAGGCCCTAACGTTTTTCAAAGACTCCAGCCACCCAAGCCATAGACTGTTCTCTCTGCTATCACATGGCAAGAGGTACCAGTGCACCAAGTCTGGAATCAACAGGACCCTGAAGAGCTTCTACTCCCAAGCCATAAGATTTCTAAACAAGACTGCTAAATAGATAATCAAATGGCTACCTGGACTACCTGCACTGACCATTTTTTGCACTAACTCTCCTGCACAGACTCTATGCACACACACCGGACTATACCCACACACTCAAACATACTTACACTGACACCCTAACAAACACATACAATATGCACACTGATGCCACACACACTCACACACACTTTCACACTCACCACATACTGTATGCTGCTGCTACTGTCGCTTATCTATCCTGTTGCCTAGTCACTCAGCCTTATCTCATAGACTAGATGTTACATAGTAAATGTAATTAGTATGATATGTTACATTTGGTATGGTTACACAAGACAGAAGGTTACTTAAGGCGAACACAAAAGTAGGGTGGATGGGTTGGTGTATAATGTACATTTCTAGCAACCCAAAGGTTGCGTGTTTGAATCTCATCACGGACGACTTTAGTTAATTAGCAACTTTGCAACTAATCACTGCTTGTTAGGTACTTTGCAACTACTTAATATGTTAGCTAACCCTAACCGTAACCCTTTAACCTAACTCCTAATCCTAACCTTAACCCGAACCTTAACCCCTAACCCCTAGCCTAGCTAATGATAGCCACCTAGCCAACGTCCCTTTTTCAGGACCCTGTCTTTCAAAGATATTTCGCAAAAATCCAAATAACTTCACAGATCTTCATTGAAAGTGTTTAAATAGTATTTCCCATGCTTGTTCAATGAACCATAAACAATGAATGAACATGCACCTGTGGAACGGTCGTTAAGACACTAACAGCTTACAGACAGTAGGCAATTAAGGTCACAGTTACGAAAACTTAGGACACTAAAGAGGCCTTTCTACTGACTCTGAAAAACACCAAAAGAAAGATGCCCAGGGTCCCTGCTCATCTGTGTGAATGTGCCTTACGCATGCTGCAAGGAGGCATGAGGACTGCAGATGTGGCCAGGGAAATAAATTGCAATGTCCTTACTGTGAGACCTCTGAGACAGCGCTACAGGGAGACAGGACAGACAGCTGATCGTCCTCGCAGTGGCAGACCATGTGTAACAAGACCTGCACAGGATTGGTACATCCGAACATCACACCTGCGGGACAGGTACAGGATGGCAACAACAACTGCCCGAGTTACACCAGGAATGCACAATCCCTCCATCAGTGCTCAGACTGTCCGCAATAGGCTGAGAGAGGCTGGACTGAGGGCTTGTAGGCCTGTTGTAAGGCAGGTCCTCACCAGACATCACCGGCAACAACGATGCTTATGGGCACAAACCCACCGTCGCTGGACCAGACATGACTAGCAAAAAGTGCTCTTCACTGACGAGTCGCGGTTTTGTCTCACCAGGGGTGATAGTCGGATTCGTGTTTATCGTCGAAGGAATGAGCGTTACACCGCGGCCTGTACTCTGGAGCGGAATCGATTTGGAGGTGGAGGGTCCGTCATGGTCTGGGGCGGTGTGTCACAGCATCATCGGACTGAGCTTGTTGTCATTGCAGGCAATTTACGTAGTGGATGATGGACATCCACAAATTAATACATACCATGTGTGACGACTCTCCCACTCTGTCTGCTGAATTCTTTTTCTTTGCTCTTGTTTTCCTTAATAGGATGTCGGTGGGCGGAGCTGGGAGGGTCGTTATTCCTTATCTCCACATTGTCTCCCTTTTTGTTACGGGCTTCAAGTCGGTTCGTGACACATATGAAACGTAACGTGGAGTGTCCTGGCTTTACATTTACTATGTTACCTCTACTCCTGAGTCTAGGTTGCAGCAGTCACTTTACCCCTACCTCAACTAGCATACTTTGTACCCTTGCACATCGACTCAGTACTTGTACTCCCTTTATAGCCATGCTATTTTTACTCGTTATTGTTATTTCTTATTCACTGTGTATTTATTCCTCATGTCACTACTTCTATTTTTTTATTTTATTTTGTTTCTTTATCTTTAACTCTGCATTTGTCACGTCCTGACCAGTAAAGGGCTTATTTGTTATTGTAGGTTGGTCAGGACGTGGCAAGGGGTATTTGTTTAGAGTGTTTAGGGGTTTGTTATATTATGTGTTCATGTAGAAGGGGTATTTGTTTAGAGTGTTTCGGGGTTTTTTGGGCTATGTGTTTATGTAGAGGGGTGTTGGTTTAGAGTGTACCGGGGGTTTAGGTTCTAGGTTAGTGTATTCTATGTTAGTTCTAGGTTGTTTACGTCTATGTTCAGTTTATTGATTTGACCTTTAATTGGAGGCAGCTGTTTCTCGTTGCCTCTGATTGAAGGTCCTATGTATAGGGGTTGTTTTGTATGGGGTATTGTGGGTAGTTGTAGTTGCATAGCTTTGTGTTTAGCCTGCATCATGGTCGTTCGTACGGTTTTCGTGTTCAATAAAGTAAATATGAGCACTCAACCCGCTGCGCCTTGGTCCATCCATTACGAGGACCGTGACAGCATTGTTGGAAAATGACCAGGAAAGTAGCCCAAGTATTTCACTCTTAGTCTCCACCTGTTTACCAATGTGACTGATAGCCAAAAATGTGATTTGTGTTTCAATGTAATCAAGTTGTGAAATTATTGTTATTTTCAAATACAATCTCTGTTTGGGCATAGTTGTGGTCAATTTGCAGTGTACAAATTATTATGTTCCGCCCCCCTGCTATATGCTCCAACAAAAATCGGTCCACGGCTGAATCTAGTTGCCTACCACACTGCTCACGTTATGTGCAATGTTTATATCCCATGATAAGTGTTTTTATCCCATGATATCCCATGATAACAGTGTTTTTATCCCATGTTATCACATGATAACAGTGTTTTTATCCCATGATATCCCATGACAAGGATGCAGGACAGGGAGAGTACTGTGAACATTCATATCAAGCTAGTTAGAGAAATGTCAATGAATGTTTCATGTCTTTCGACCTGTCCCCAAATTAATATAGTTGGTTCAGAGTTCGTTTTGATATTTCAACCAACGTGTCTTGGATCACATCTGGTGTGGATGTACAAAATCAACATGCGCACGTCTAGACAGCATGTACCCCTGCTCTAGAGTCTGCAAGGAATGGGCCAAACCACCACATCAAAGCCAACAGTTGCAGCACTGCTGTAGCGTTCAGCCTGGGCGCTTCCTGTTCACTCACCTCAGGTGAACTCATTGTTTGCATTCACAACACTCCCATTCCACTGAACCAGACGGAGCAGTGCTGCACGTTATTATCATTTGTATTTGAGGATGAACATTGAGTATTTGTCCCTAATGGGCACTGTAAATTTGACAGCACAAATCCTTTTTATTTGTATTGGATGTCGAGGGATTGTGGTAATGAATGTGTGCACTGTGAAAGGTCATTCAAGCACACCTCAAATGAGGCAGACACCCCATCTCCTAAGCTGCTCGTTGCAAACCTAGTGGGGCTTACAGCTCATGTGCAGGCCAGGGCTGAGGCTCAGACAAGGCCCAGAGTAGGACCCTGCGAATCTATGCCTGGAGAGTGAAAGGTTCTCACTGTTTGTGTGGCTGTCGAAAGGCCTGACAGGCAGCTACTAGAGGATAGACAGGATATACATTTTGGGAACAATTACTTATTTGACTGTTGTTTATTGATGTTCTATAGTATGAAATGTACAGGATAGCCCTACATCTGACAGCAAAGTGCTCTTTTACACACCAACTAGAATGTTGTTTTTTTCAAACCATTCCCATGAGAACACAGTGAAAACTTTTGAAGCTTTGTACTAAATATACAAATATCCTTCCTCACAACACAGCCAAACTCCCTAAAAATATAAACATTCAGGAGGACACATTGAAGAAGTATGCAACAATGAAGAACAAACTGAGGATTTCTAGCACAAACATGGAAACTTAGGTTCGAGTGGCAACTCCAAAGCCACTCCCAAGCCCTTTCATTCAGGAACATTCAAAAAGGCATAACGAGGCGGGTAGAGTCACTTTAAAGCATAAATAAATAATTTGAGGATAAACCAGAAAGACTGTCTATTCAGGAAACAACCACATATACTGTAGAGCGTGTTACTTCAGCAATTCTCATTGTTCAAGATAACAATTAGCCATGTCCTCCCTACCATCTATTTTTAAACCCCTTTGAGAATATCCAGACTGAATAACACTGAGATGACTGCCTCACCCAGCAGAGAGGAAAGCTTTTAGTCCTGATTTTTGTCAATATAGTATTTAGTCACAAGTGAATTTATAGTGTTTATGGTTTTCAGCTGGCCAAGCAAGCGTGCAAAGCTGTTTGATTCTTATTATTGCATCTTTGCTCACACAAATCCACAAAGCCACACACACATGACATGGTCTTTGTCCTTCGTTGCTTTCCTTCCTTTTTTTGCTTTCTAAAAGGTAATTCTTATTTTGATCTTTTGAATGTCTTTTGCAAAACAGCAACGTTGTATTTGTTGGATTCATAAAGTAGTACCATAGTTAAAACAAGTCCAGTTTTTACTTGCTTTAAGTGGACTCCAGTGCGAGTTTCATGGATGACACTATATGGATGTTGACCTTACAGTATGGTTTTTTTTTTTTTCAGTAACGCATTCCTGCAGTGAGTCTATCAGTCAATGAAAGATTCATTTTGAGAATTATAACTCACTGGGCCCAACAAGCCCTCTATGTCAGTATGACCAAGATGAAATGTGTGGTCAGAAGCTGTTTGTAACATATTGGCTCCCCCTTGTGGACCAAAACACGTCCAATGTCCTTAACCAAAGTATGAACAGCAACAGACAGACATTTTTTTTATCTGATCAAACCAAAGACATGTTGCTCAAATTATTAACACTTTTTCTTCCTATTAAAAGTAACCAATTTCCATGTAAATTTTGCCATACAGGAATAATAGTCACATCTGGATACATTATTTAAGAGACGTTAACCTCTGAGTTCTTCTGGACTGGGGACGACGGTAGTACAGTAAAGTAGTATAGCGTAGTGTTTGTCCTTTGGTAACCTCTCAGACTGTCCCCCCACTGTCCATCCCCTAACACTGGCATTTCAAACACTTTGCGTCCTGCCAGAAGACCTCACACCTAGCTGACTAAACTCAACTCCACAGTGAAGGAAGTTTCTGATGAACTACACCAACAACGTTGAGTAGAGACCAGGCTTTGTGGAATTCAGGTCCGACTACATCGATTCAACTAAGGTTAATACTTTAAAAAAAAAAAATATATATATATATATATATATATATATATATATATATATATATGAAACGCCTACCTTGTACCTATGTTTGTCCTCTGTAGTTGCATGCCTATCTTTGTTTGCTGAAATTAACACTTTTTCAAAATCAATACTTTGCTCGTTTCTGTTTCTCGCAAATGGCGAGAATGTGCATGTGCCTAGGTCTCCAAATGCTCATTGTCCAATCAAATCACACAATCTAAGCCTACGTCATCTGAGATTCAGTTGGCACATGCACATTCTGCAGATTTGCCATTTTCGGGAGTCTATGAAGAATTGACCATGTGTCAATCGATATAGTCAGAGCTGAATTACACAAAGCCGGATCTTTGCTCAACTCCGTTGGTGTGGTTCAGCAGAAACATTGTTCACCATGGAGTTGAGTTTAGTCAGATACCTCACACCCAGCTTTCACAAAGCTCCCAGCCAACACAGTGCCACCTCTAACTAAGCTGTCTTTACAGCCAAAGCCAAAAGGGCCATCTTTTACAGGTGCGATGATTGATCGTTTGTCATGTACTGTGTAGTGGTAGTCCTCAGCTACCATGTAACTTCAAACCTTAGTGTTGTCACAACATCCACAGAAGGGGGCGCCTCTCCTCGGTCGAGCGGCGTTCGGCGGTCGTCGTCGCCGGCCTACTAGCTGCCACCGATCTGTGTTTCAGTATCTATTAGTTATGTCTGGTTTTTGTTTGCACCTGTTTTGTGTTTTGTCATTAGTGGGGGGGTTATTTAGTCTGTCTGTGTTTAGCTAGGATTTTGTGCGGGATTGTTCGTTGTTACGTGTGGTGTTACTTTTATTATCTAGGCATTAGGGTTGCCGGGCTGCGCCCCGTCTGCCTTTTGAACGGAGCTTCTTTTTGTCAATTTTTCTGACTGTTATGCTCCCAGCCGTATGTGAAACTTACCCGTGGATTTATTAAATTAAGATTGTTCCAACGGACCTCAGTCTCCTGCGTTTGACTCACTCCTTAAACTGTTCATTCTGCTCGTGACAAGTGTCGTGAAATAATATAATGTTGTGATGTTACTCAGACTGTTGTTCATTTTCTTGATAGAATGCAGAGCCCTGTCATGTCCATAATAATCATTACTTATTGTCATCATCAAAATTACATTCATCATCATCCAGTTTGTTAGCTAACAACATTGCATTAACATGTTGTTACATATACTTTAGTAATTGCGTTGTAATAGCATAGTGATGGAGTTCAGCAGTTTTGATACATTAATGGAATAAGATATTAAGTTTATAGGTCTATTTCTATAAGGACTAACTTGTAAATGCTGTATATTTACAGGCTCTATGACCTGACCATGTAGCTGGCCATTTAGTAGCAACCTTGACCCTCCATGCCAGACAAGATTACTGTCTGCAACACATTGCCAGGTGAGAGCAGGAGCTTACTCTGGGGTAACCTGCAGAACCAAAATATATATGCTATGAGGACAGCACTGCCCATTTTAGTTTGATGGGTGATGCACAGTGACCAACAGACATGTCAAACTGACTGGCATCGTCAGAGTGGAATTCTGACTAGCAGAGCTCACAGTGAGTTCAGGCCAAATGTTTTTACACGCCCATATCAACTTCTGTTACAGTTGTAACCTATACTAACCAGTCAAATATGTCTGGTATGTACTATACATACAGTACATTATTTCTGCTTTCATACCAAACAATTATCTTATTACAGGAATGCAAGCCTTGTCCCTCATCATTGACTCTCTCCTATCAACACAGTGTAGGGCTGTACTTTGTTTCCGGATTCTTACGCTACCTCAGAAATATTGTTTAATGAATTTCTCCAGCTTTTCTTTTGTCACGCTGATCTATTTGACACTTATTCAATAAAGCATGCATCACTCATGCGTCACCCTTTAGCTACTGCACTATAATAGTTGAAAGATATTCACTTTAAAGTAACAAGTTCCATTAAACTAACAAGTTCCTAAAAGTCTATCTACCCTATATTGTAATATAAGTAGCCTACATTGACAAATTATAAGTATAAATGGCCTACCATTGCACAATGATATAAGGAGGCGCTTACCTCAGTAACGTATGGCCCCTTCACCAAGGCTGTTTTCTCGGTGGAGATGATCTGCATCTGTTTAACCCCATTGATAACAGTCATCCTCAAGTCTCTGTTACGACAACAATAGATACAACAGAAGGACCATCTGTTATAGGAGAGTACAGAAACAGTCTTCTGAATCTATGATCCTGGTGGGAAAAGAGAGATGAAAAAGAAAGTTAGCGAATGTCAGTCAGTCCCAGCCTTCCACAGATGACTCACTTATCTACAAGAGTCCCTCTTTCTCTCCTCTCTTCTCATCACCTGACGCACTAATGCTATGAAGCTGTTAGCTTTTCAGGGAGACTGTCAGCTCATCATGGGGTTTCAGCCATTTTCACTATATACAAGGCCATTCAGTGAACATGTGGCAGTATCTCAGGTTTATTAATTGAATTAACAACTAGGCCACCTCTCAAATCTGTGAGAGCAGACTGAAGATAGTGTGCCTCAGAGATGGCATTTTAAGACTTCATAGCTCGAGCTATGAAGTCATAAGATACCATCTCTGAGGCACACTATCTTCAGCCATTTTTATCACATTTTGTTTGTATTATGTTGATTTTTATTTTCTGCTTTTGTTTGGTTATGTGTTCAATGTAGATTTAATGTAATCATTGTAGAGATAGGGTAGCACATCCTGATTAATGCAGCTTATTTTTCCACCAGCAGGTGGCTGTATTATTTTGATTACAGAGATGGTGTGATCCTTGCTGCAGCTCATGTTATATGCAATGAGCCCATTCTCTAAGAACTCCTCACATCTGGTCAACAACAGTACCACAACACAGAATCTGTTAATTTTTAAATGTTTTATTATTATAACATGTTATTCTAACTCTTCTACTCACAACAGTATATATAAACACATCCATGTCGGTTTAGTTTCAGATCTAGGACTACATATATATGTCCTATATATGGGTAGCAATTGTTGCTCAGGGTTAACTGCCTCGCTCAAGGGCAGAACAGCAGATTTCTTTCACCTTGCAGGCTCAGGGTTTCGAACCAGAGACCTTGCGGTTACTGGCCCAATGCTCTTAACCGTTACGCTACATGCCACTGAGGGAACCATCATTAATATTTCATTATGATTCTCATGCATAATACACACTCCATTATTGTTCATGATATGGTGTAAACATGAGTTTTGAGACTCACTCTAGTCAGCCAGAATGGTGTATTGAACACACTTCATCATGGTTCATTTGAGATACTGTATTCTATTGCATTATCCTGCTGCCTGACTTTTCAGCTCATAATAACGGGTCTTTTGGGAATAACCAAGTTACTGGAACGTCCTGCCTATGAAGGTTCTGGGAGCTGGGTATCAAGGGGGCTATGAAAGAGCAGATAATTAACTCATGGTCCAACCAAATAAGTCATATTCTGATAAATTATTCAGCATTTGCAAGCCAATGAATACACTTCCTCCTCATGTTACAGGAAACACAATAGGGGCTCCCTGAAACATTAGCAATTCATCTAGTCTATGTCCATAGTATTATCATAGGTACAAATGTTGCCTCAGCCCCACGATTCAAAGTTGATGGATAAGGCTTTGATGCATTTTTAAGAAAGGTAGAAAATTACATCTTTAGAACATTTTAGATTTTTGAGAAATTGCCTGTCTGTCCCTTGGAGACACAAACACAATCACACACAAACACAATGATCATGTACAATACTTGCTGTTCTGAAGCTGACTATAATACATGTTACTTTTAGCAGTAGCTTGCATGAGGGGGGGGGGGGGGGGGGGGGGGGGTGATGAATAGAAAATGAGATTCAGAAATGTTGTTTGGGTTAATGAGAGAAAAATTATGGAAAATCTGGCAACTGTTCAAGCTCACTGAGGCTTCAAATTGGTGTCTGATGGTACACAGCCCCCTGAGGTCAAGGATAAGGTTCTGTGCCACACATGCCCCATAATGAGGTTTCCAAAATAAATGAAATTTTATGGCCACATATGGACTATTACATCTGTGACCAATCAACATTGCCCCAGAGCCACAGAGCCGAGTGCATTTTCATGCACTGTATTTATGATAGCCCTGACATTTGAATACATTTGCATGCATTGCAGCCCCTACACTCTGACATATAACACGGGGTTGCACCCCTTCCCCCACCCCTGAATTCTACCTTGGACGAGTATTGCCATAATTTAGTGAATAGCAGTTCGCATGTAATTGTGGTTTTATATGATCATTATTAAAATGCCAATTTTTACTTATTTTTTCAGAATTGATGCTGACCTCATTAGATGAGATATTTAACAATGCAACATTCTTTTCTTTTTTGCTCTCCCTTTCTTTTTGATCATACGGTATTTTCAAACACTGCGCTGTCTACATAGCTACCAATTTAAAGGCATGAGCCAATAAAAACCGGACAAGGGTTAAATCCCTATGTGTTGCTATGGAGACCATGACAGGTTCCGTAGTACGGATTTGACAGGCGCATGGAAGGGTACTGGAGGGACCGGTTCTGAAAGGGAAGGGGGAGTGCCAAAGAGGTACACGTTCTGTCCATTGGGTGAATACATGTCACATGTTCTATTTCGGAACGCTAATGCATAGATTTTTTTCTCACACCCCTGCTCCTCCACTCGCGCTGGTTTATTCCAAGTGTATCGTATTCAACAATATCCAGTAATGGTGTAGCTAGAATAACAGGAAAGGAGCACGAGAGTATTTCCAAGCAGGGAAGTACAAGGCCTTCGTGGAAGGTATGGCAACAACATTTTATTTCGTTATGAAAGGCCGTTCTTGGCCTCGGTCTTCTAGTTGTACTTCTGCGGTCAATGACCGTGTTTGTCTGAGCATGTGCATGCTAGTCGGGAGGGACCTTTTTTGAGCTGACAGCAACCTTCCGTGTCTGACTGACAGAGCTGGCTGGCTAACATTAGTAGCTACTAGCTAGCTAGACAAGAGGAACTTCAGTGCATGCGTGCAATAAACAGGAACACGCATCAGTTAGAAGGCCTACACGGAACTATTTTGTGGATTAGATTAAAAAAGGAATTGGTTTTTAAAAACACATGCAAGGATCAGTTAGCTGGTGCTCAGCTCTTTGCATGCTCCTTTGCATGCTCCTTTGCATGGGCTGCACATTTACGAACACAGCGCTGCCCTCCCTGGACACTTGGAGGGGATAGGTTGGTGCCTTTTGAGACTGTGTCCCTTGAGTCACGACCCCAAGGTCGTGAGGGGGAGGGGTTGGTTATTTTGACAAGTGCAGCATGTCTGAACTAGAGGCCTTAACGGGTCCAAAACGTAGGGAAATGGACCTGGGGCTATCCCATCCGGACCCAATATGCATAAATGTATCATTTTTTTTTTTATATAGAGACCCGTTCCCGAACGGACCCAAGGACAACCAGACCTGGTCAGACCCGTTTTGATCCAAGTGAGGGAAGCAGCAGAAAAGTCAATTTTGAAGCTAGTTTATTAACTGGAGTTGTTAAAGCATGAGGTAGAGCAAGGTTGTGAGTGTGAGCAAGTGACACTGGGAGGAGTGAGGGAGCGAAGGCAACAAACCAAGCCAACTTGCACCATAGTAGACTAATAGCTGCCATAGGTTATGTGTCATCCAATAGGATTAACATTACTACTGGTCTTGCCTGCATGAAACCGGGAGAAGCTAGTTAAGCTAGCAAGGTAGGCTAATTGAGGCTGCATGCGCATTCTCGTCCTACAGTTACAAACCACATCTCCATTCAGAATATAAAGTTGCAGCCTACCTGTTGGCTCTTGGTCATTGTCTGCTAAATGACATAAATGTAAAAATTAACTGATTAGATATCTTCTAACTTTTGTCCCACACAGAGGCTCTATGACTGTAGCCTATTGCCTCTTTGGTAACTTATGATTGACCAACAACAAGCAGCAGCATAAATTATACTTTTTCTTTCTTGCAGAAGTCATGTTCAGATCTGTATTGGTCCTTCCGGACAAGTCAGTTAAAATTACACATTCCCGTGACAGGTGACATTATTTCAAATTCTGGATCCAGACCCCCATGGGTCCTGGATCGGGTCTTGAGTGTTCGGGTACAGGTGGATCCGTGTAGACCTCTAGTCTGAATGTTCATTGTAGTTACAGGCTCTTATAGTGCCCTTGGCTCTTTCAGTGACCCAAATGAGACCAACAAGATAGGCTACATGACTACCCCACAACTCGGTTCAATGTGTATGTGCATATTACATACAGTAACTTCAGAAAGCATTCATACCCCTTGACTTATTCCACATTTTTGTTTTTACAGCCTGAAATCAAAATGGACTAAATATATATTTTTTCTCACCCATTAACACACAATATATTTGCATATTATTATTTTTTTAATTCTTCCAGCTCTGTCAAGTTGCTTGTGATCATTGCTAGACAGCCATTTTCAAGTCTTGCCATAGATTTTCTAGATGATTTTCAAGTCTTGCCCTAGATTATCTAGACGATTATAAGTCAAAACTGTAACTAGGCCACTCAGGGAAATTACATGTCTTGGTAAGCAACTCCAGTGTATATTTGGCCTTGTGTTTTAAGTAATTGTCCTGCAGAAAGGTGAATTTTTTTCTCCCAATGTCTGTTGGAAAGGAGACAAACAGTTTTTCTTCTAGGATTTTGCCTGTGCTTAGCTCTATTGTTTCTTTTTATCATAAATAACTCCCTAGTCCTTGCCAAGCATACCCATAACATGATGCAGCCGCTGCTATGCTTGAAAATCTGAAGTGGTACTCATGTTAGTTTTGTGGAGTAACTACAATTTTGTTGATCCATCCTCAGCTTTCTCTTATCACAGCCATTAAACTCTGTAACTGTTTTTAAAGTCACCATTGGCCTCATGGTGAAATCCCTGTGCGGTATCCTTCCTCTCCGGCAAATGAGTGAGGAAGGATGCCTGTATCTTTGTAGTGACTGAATCTAGGCCTATTCATACACCATCCGAAGTGTAATTAATAACTTCACCATACTTAAAGGGATATTCAATGTCTGCTTTTAATTTTTATTTTTTTACCCATCTATCAATGGGTGCTCTTCTTTGCGAGGCATTGGAAAACCTCCCTGGTCTTTGTTTCAAATTCACTACTCAACTGAGGGACCTTTCCAGATAATTGTGTGTGGGGTACAGAGATGAGGTAGCTGTGAGACAATAATTTTAAACACTACTATTGCACACCGTCCATGCAATTTGTGACTTGTTAATCCATTTTTTACTCCTGAACTTATTTAGGCTTGCCATAACAAAGGGGTTGAATACTTATTGCCCCAAGACATTTCAGCTTTTCATTTTTTATTAATTTGTAAATATTTCGAAGAACATAATTCCACTGACGTAATGGGATATTGTGTGTATGCCAGTGACACAAAATCTCTTATTTAATTCATTTAAAATTCAGGCTGTATCACAACAACATTTGGAAAAAGCTGTAAATACTTTCTGAAGGCACTATACCAATAGTCACTATGTTAGCTGTCAAATTGGAGATAAGTATGCTCAATTACATTGAAGCGCTTAGAATTTCCTCAAGGCTTTTGAGGTTAATTGTACTGGGACTCTTTTATTGCTCAGTATGACTGAAAATTGTTATGGCTAGAGTATCTCCCCTTGGACCCCAGGTCACAGTGCTCTGGGAGAATCATTCGGAGTAGTGTGTTCAAATAGTACATTCTCAATTTACAGTCATACCCATCATAGTGTGTGTTAGTGGCAGGTTGGCATTTATTGAGATGACTCATACTGGAAGCAGCTCTGCAGTGGTCACTAGCTGGCACAGCCACAAAGTCAAAATCAGATTTGAACCTTATCCTTAACCACACGCCTAACCTTAAATTAAGACCAAAAAGCACATGTTTGTTTCTATGAATTTTTACGATATAACCAATTTAGCATTTGCAGCTTGCCCATCCAGTGGAAACGGCTTAGTTCTGCCTCAAGGGCAAGACTCATGACAAAAAAACTTCTGTGTGTGTGTGTGATTCTCAACACACTCATATTACCCAACTTAATCGGCTGTTCAGATTTCAGAATATTTGACCACAACATGCTATTGGCCAAGGCACTGATTCAGTTGCATTCAAGGCTTCTGAAAGACTATTGAACGATGCAAATCTATGCTATTGGAATAAAGTGGCATTATTTTTATGCTTTAGAGTCTAATCTGTAAATAAGCAGGAGGGGGCACTGACCTTACCCCTTGGCTTGCCCTTGTCCCACCCATAATGCCTCATCAAATAGTTGTATTTATTTACCTCCTTATATAGAGCTAATCCTTTACCACAGAGATCATCATTTTGGGGCGGCAGGTAGCCTAGTGTTTGGGCCAGTAACTGAAAGGTTGCTGGATCGAATCCCCAAGCTGACAAGGTAAAAATCTGTCGTTCTGCCCCTGAACAAGGCAGTTAACCCATTGTTCCCCTGTAGGCCGTCATTGTAAATAAGAGTTTGTTCTTAACCTGTTAGGGCTAGGGGGCAGCATTTGCACGTCTGGATAATTTTTTTTACCCGATTTAATCTGGTTACTAATCCTACCCAGTAACTAGAATATGCATATACTTATTATATATGGATAGAAAACACTCTAAAGTTTCTAAAACTGTTTGAATGGTGTCTGTGAGTATAACAGAACTCATTTGGCAGGCAAAACCCTGAGACATTTTCTGACAGGAAGTGGATACCTGATGTGTTGTATTGACTTTAAACCTATCCCATTGAAAAACACAGGGGTTTAGGAATATTTTGGCACTTCCTATTGCTTCCACTAGATGTCACCAGCCTTTACAAAGTGTTTTGAGTCTTCTGGAGGGAGATCTGACCGAACAAGAGCCATGGAACGATGATGTCCCATTAGACACCTGGCGCGCGAGTTCATGTTGGGTACCCTCGTTCCAATACGTTATAAAAGAGTATGCATTCGTCCACCTTGAATATTATTCATGTTCTGGTTAAAAAAGGCCCTAATGATTTATGCTATACAACGTTTGACATGTTTGAACGAACGGAAATATATTTTTTCCCCTCGTTCATGACGAGAAGTCCGGCTGGCTCACATCATGTGCTAACAAGACGGAGATTTTTGGACATAAATGATGAGCTTTTTTGAACAAAACTACATTCGTTATGGACCTGTGATACCTGGAAGTGACATCTGATGAAGAGAATCAAAGGTAATGGATTATTTACATAGTATTTTCGATTTTAGATCTCCCCAACATGACGTCTAGTCTGTATCGCAACGCGTATTTTTCTGGGCGCAGTGCTCAGATTATTGCAAAGTGTGATTTCCCAGTAAGGTTATTTTTAAATCTGGCAAGTTGATTGCGTTCAAGAGATGTAAATCTATAATTCTTTAAATGACAATATAATATTTTACCAATGTTTTCTAATTTTAATTATTTAATTTGTGACGCTGACTTGACTGCCGGTTATTGGAGGGAAACGATTTCCTCAACATCAATGCCATAGTAAAACGCTGTTTTTGGATATAAATATGAACTTGATAGAACTAAAAATGCATGCATTGTCTAACATAATGTCCTAGGAGTGTCATCTGATGGAGATTGTAAAAGGTTAGTGCATCATTTTAGCTGGTTTTATGGTTTTGGTGACCCTGTCTTTGACTTGACAAAACATTACACACAACTCTTGTAAATGTACTGTCCTAACATACTCTAAATTTATGCTTTCGCCGTAAAACCTTTTTGAAATCGTAAAACGTGGTTAGATTAAGGAGATGTTTATCTTTCAAATGGTGTAAAATAGTTGTATTTTTGAAAAATTTGAATTTTGACATTTATTTGGATTCAAATTTGCCGCTCTTGAAATGCACCTGCTGTTGATGGAGTGCACCACGGGTGGCACGCTAGCGTCCCACCTAGCCCCAAGAGGTGTTCTTAACTGACTTGCCTAGTTAAATAAAGTAAAAAAATAAAATCCCCACAGGCAAGAGACCTGGTCACAGGGGGATTGGTTTCTGCAGACTTTAGCTGTATGAACCCACCAGCCTAGGCCTCTTGTCTTCTACCAGGGAATACCGATTATGCCTGGCCCTCCACTGCATCCCAGGGAAAGAGGGATAATTAAAGACTGTTGCTGTCATGGCAGTCTGGGCCCCTTTGTGGATGGACGCTTGGCGTTAGTTTGAACCAGGATTGTCAGTGAGTGTCTGCTGGCTTGTAACTGCAAAGTTATCTTTTCTCATCCACGACTAAAGGTATAGGTCCCGTGTGGCTCAGTTGGTAGAGCATGGTGTTTGCAACGCCAGGGTTGTGGGTTCGATTCTCACGGGGGACCAGTACGGGGGAAAAAATGTATGAAATGTATGCATTCACTACTGTAAGTCGCTCTGGATAAGAGCGTCTGCTAAACGACAAAAAATGTAAATGTAAAATGTAAACAAGATTAGTTGCCGATTTCACTTTATTGACTGAAACTAGAGTTAGTTCAAAGTAAGCAGTGAGACAGTTCATGTCTAAGGGCAGGCTAGCCTATATTTACCATTATGACACTGAGGTGTCACAGCACATTGTGTCCCAGCGCAAACATTTCTTAAAACATTGAGAATGGTATCAGAGCAGAACATCCAGCCAAGGGTTTTGGAAGACCTTGGGAGACCCTGACTATCATGACAAAACAAGGGCATAGCAGGCTAGTCACCCAGCTGCATTGAAGATATAGTTGACTGGTAAGGAGCCAAGTCAGTCAACATCTGGTTTTGCCAGTCTTGTCAGGTCCTCCCAGGGGCAGGCTGGCCCACAGCTGGCATAGACATGCTAAATGTCTTCTGATGAAGCCAGGGCTTTCAATACTCTGTGCTCACTACCAGTGATCATGCCTGACCTATTTCTCCCTTTGTAGGGGAATGGTTCTTTTGAGATTGAGTCATAGAATAGTGTCTGGGTTGACGCATATTGCTGATCTGCGGTTTTGGGAGTGCTGTTTGATACAGGTATTTATAGACTGGACTAAGAGAGGAATGTTCAGAATGGGATAAGATACTGCGGTTTTGTTATTTAGGTTTACAGGGGGAGTCAGCAGGATTTTAAAACGTAACAATTAGTCTAAAGGCGTCAGCATGTTTCAGTTCGGCTAGACGAACCGAACAAGTGTGCTCTCATACTCCCTCAAAAGACCTTCGTTTTTGAAGTACCGTAGTACCGCAATAGTATGGTTTGCTCATTTTGAGAAGCCTTCGTCAGTATACACTTCCTCAAAATAGTCTGAATTAGTCTAGGATGGCTCAAGAAATCTGTTTTATTAATTTTGTTTTTGCCCGGGGACCTTAGTCGTGCAATAGATGTTTGGTGCAGTATTTCTCAATTACAAATGTCCATGAAAACAAGACTTCTCTCGTTGATTGACACCAAACACTTTATTGAAAATTCCTTACTGTTGACCAATCACTGACGAAAGGGCATAGACTTCGGCTCCGGACTTTGGCTTGCCTCCAGAAAAAATGTGTGCCCGAAAAACCCTCACCAAAGTCAAAAATGAACAAAAACGTCACAAAATCTCATCATAATATATCCACAAACTCCTCCGAATTGTTTTGTTTGGAAAGCATGCAAATGCTTTAAGTGGCATTCTAAATTAAGATGTAGAGAAGAACAGAGAGAGCAGGCAGGTCCCTTGGGGTACATCTGGTGTGGGTGTTGTAGTATGGCCCACACTTCCTTAGGGAATGGGCCATGTGTGGCGGAGTGTCAACACTCACACACATACGCACAAGACACCACTGCCACGCATCCAGTACACACACCTGGAAGGGGGCCAGGCTCTCTTTGTACTACTCAGCTGTGTAAGAAAAGTCTATCAGAGGCAGACGACTCAATTACACCCCAGTCCTATCGGGCCTCTGGATCAAGGGAGACTTTCTCGCTCTCGTTACACACTCCAACAAATGTAGTACACTGACTGTCATTTTGGACAGTACTCATTGACCATTCTACAACCTCAAGGGATGGCCTACATTCGATTTCCATGGAGTGAACAAAATCGACAGTATGAACTTAAATTGTAAGTTATGAGCATTCTCACAAATCAATTTCGTACTTCAGAATCTCTTAAGTGCCACAAGATGGCATTTCAACATTTAATTACTACAAAATTCTACATTCTGTGATCAATTTGAAATTGAACTAAATGAATTCATAATGATCGATAAGAATTCAGTCGATGACCCATGGATTCTATGAGATGCCACCAAAGGTTTTATAAAAAAGAATGTCACTGCATTTGCATCTGGGTTGAATAAATCACAGTGAAAGAAGATATTGGAAATGTTGTTAACTTTTCTCAACACACTTTTCAGACCAGGTAGCTGTTACTTTTTCCAAAGTCAAAAGTTAATTTATTGATAAAACCAAGCAGAATTTGCCATCCATTGGGTTAGATTCAACCATTACTTCCATGGTAATCATCTGCCGTTTGGCCAACAAGCTATGAAGTAATAATTGATTAGCTGATATAGCAACAATTGAATCAGTAATTCCCTGTTTCAATCAGAACCCAAATGAATCAATCAAAGATTCTCCCGCTTCTTCAAAGAACTGTAATCCTCTGATTGTAAATCCACATCAAGCCACACAAAGTCCTTTCTAAAAGAATGAAGAACCACATATCTCAGAGGAAGCCACCTCGCTGGGAGCCCTAATCTCTCTCAATGAACTCAAAAGGGCATTGGATACCATGAATAAAGGCAAATCACCTGGCTGGGATGGTATTCCTCCTGAGGTCTATTTAACATTTTGGAATCCGTTATGTTCACTATTGCTCAGAATTATTAATACAGCCATTCACAAAGGTTAATTTGTGAGCGATGTGAATACAACACTTTACTTTTATTTATTTTTTAAAAGATAAGGATGCCACCTAGTGTTATCACCATCACCCACTATCTTTGATAAACGCACATTAAACTGTTTTCCAAAATGTTGTCCCGTCTAGAGACTTTCTTACCCAAATTGATCCACAAGGACCAAAGCGGTTTTGTTAAAAAGCGTTCATCCTCAGATAACCTCAGACTATTACATATCTTAGAAGCTTCATCAGAAACAACAGCTCCTTGGGCTGTATTATCTCTCAATGCAGAAAAAGCTTTTGATAAACTAGTATGGTCATATCACTGGTCTGTCTTGAAAGACATGGGAATTGAATTTAAAATCTACTGATCACTTCATCTCATTATACACAGACAATATTTTACTATATCCAGACAATGTATCTCAATTGCTCCCAAAAACATTGAAGATCGTAGATATATTTCAGCTTCATCTCAAGTTATAAAATGAATCTAACCAAATCAGCCCTACTGCCTCGACCCCGATGGAGGACTTTCCCATTTTAAATATTTGGGAGTAGATATATTTCCTCCTTTTTAGATGAAACCATTGCCAGAAACTTTTAACAGAAGATCAAATCAGTTCAATCTGACCTCCGTAGATGGAATAATATCCCAGTTTCTTTAACTGGCACTAATCTCTATCGGCAAAATGAATATATTGCCACAGCTACATTCCTGTAGTTCAATGCTTCCCATGGTTCCCCCTTCTGGCAATTGGGATAAAATTCATAGTGCTGTTTCAAAATATTCTGTCTGGACAATTGTATTTAACATTCGTGACAGACGGGATGTATGTTTTTGTCAATGGAAAAAAGTGTGACGATGCTTTCAAAGCAAGGGATAGCCTCAGCACGTCGGGGCTAGCTAATAGGTAGAGAGCATGTTGTAGTTCTCTCATACTATACTGAACAAAAATATAAACTTAACATGCAACAATTTTAAAGATTTTACTGAGTTACAGTTCATATAAGGAAATCAGTTAATAGAAATACATTCATTAGGCCCTAATCTATGGATTGGAGGTCGACCGATTATGATTTTTCAACGCCAATACCAATTATTGGATGACCAAAAAAAGCCGATACCGATTAATCGGCCTATTTATTTATTTGTAATAATGACAATTACAATAATACTGAATGAACACTTTTATTTTAACTTAGTATAAATCATCAATCAAATCAATTTTGCTTCAAATAAATAATGAAACCTGTGCATTTTGGTTTAAATATGCAAAAACAAAGTGTTGGAGAATGCTACCATAACCCCACCGCCACCATGGGGAACTCTATTCACAACATTGACATCAGCAAACCGCTCGTCCACGCGACGCCATACACTTCTGTGGTTGGACCTACAACCAAATTCTCTACAACAATGCTGGAGGCGGCTTATGGTAGAGAAATTAATATTCTATTCTCTGGCAACAGCTCTGGTGGACATTCTTGCAGTCAGCATGCCAATTGCACGCTCCCTCAACTTGACATGTGGCATTGTGTTGTGACGAAACTGCACATTTTAGTGGCATTTTATTGTCCCCAGCACAAGGGGCACCTGTGTAATGATCATGCGGTTTAATCAGTTTCTTTATATACCACACCTGTCAGGTGGATGGATTATCTTGGCAAAGGAGAAATGCTCACTAACGGGGATGTAAACAAATTTGTCCTCAAAATTTGAGCGACGCTTTTTGTGCATATGGAACATTTCTGGGATCTATTATAGCAGCTCATGAAACAAGGGACCAACACTTTACATGTTGTTTTTGTTCAGTGTAGTTTGCGGTCTTTCCAGCTTCAGTTTGACGTGATTTTGTTAAAGTGTAGTTGGCTAGCTCCTATGAACAGTGTCCTGACAAAGCACAGTCAAAATCTAAATTGTGCATCGTTATCTCATTGGATGTATCATGTATCTAAGTAAATGTCACTACAAAACAGATTAAGCAAATGCAACTACGTTGCTGTTATTCTGGCTGCACTGTTTGACTTGACTGTGTTATCCGTAGTTGGCTGGCTAGCTAGCTAGCAAGGGATAAGAACTTTGCCAACCAGCATGGCAATGGAACATTTAGAACAAACGTCTGGGTCGCCTCCATAGATACAGAACAGAAAGATTGGATGATTGTGTTGCGTCTCTGGCAACCTAACCGATATAATGAATGACCAGACGACTTGGGTAGCAACCCTAGATTTGTGTCGGGACTATATCTCGTGGAAGGATGAAATAGTATGAATAAATTGATCAAAATAATGTTTAAAAAAAAAAAAAAGTCAATTATTTGAATATGTTTGTAACCTGTTGTATAAAACTGATAATGCCCTTGAAGCCGGTGTTTGTCGGCCCGAGACGATCCCTGCGCCACTATACCCTCAACTCTGGCTTCTCTGGCATTATCACTTAAATATGAGATGTATTTCAAACTGTGATATGTTTTTTGATGCACAAGGAATATTCCTTCTAAATTAGGCCCACTAGATCATTGTTAGATATTATGGAGAATGAATATTCTGCAGTACCCTAGATACAGGAACTGTGAAAGGAATTGATTCATGCCAAAGCTGTCCCACAGAAGAAGAAAGAAAAACGTATATGCCTTCTAAATATAGATGAGTGTTTTTTCCTTTTAGAGCCCCAGAAGAGCCTCTTGGAATAAGAAATGGGCATATTGAGTTAAAGTTGTGGTCCACACCATTAACTCCACACCTTTTTAACTCAATATGCCCATTTCTTATTCCAAGAGGTTCTTCTGGGACTTGGGATGGCCATGAGACAGGAGGTCCAGACGAACAGTGGTGGGGGGGGGGGGGGGGTTTGTGGGGTAGGCTAGACGCCAGACTTTCTCAGAGGACATGTTTGTTTTCCAATACAAACAAGCCACACCATGGCCATCCCAAGCCCTGGGCTGTCTGTCAGACAGTGCATCAAAACAGATCTGACGCATGACAGCTTTCCCTTCCCATTCCTCTCTCATCTCCAACCCTTCCCGACCCATCCCAGTCCCCAAGCTCATTTTCCTTGCTCTGGAACTCAAGGTTCATGCTTTCTCCTCCACCGGCAGGCAGCTAGGCTAATCTATATGCTAATGAGAAGATTATAATCAATGAAAGCTATGCCTACCAGGCCCCAATCAATACGTTACGGCAGCAAACCACTGAAATGTTTGCATTTCATACAGCCAGACATGTTATAAGGTGTGATGGTCTTTGGTGTTTTTAATGTGGTTGGGAGGAGTGCCATCATCAAGCAGCTGATTACACCTGTCAGTCTATTATTTTATAGGCTTATGAATGCAATGTATTGGCCATAGTATTTTTTTATATTGTGACATTTGAATTCCACTGAAAACAAAACCAATTTAATTTTGCTCATATCTATAGTCCTCTTCAATTATCTTTTCAATTTATGTGCGCCATAATGAAATGCCTCTAATTGTGTGGCTCTTTTCATGTTTTTGTCAGATATAATTTAGATAATTTGAGAAATATACTCAATAAATCTTTCAAACAGACTGCCATAATACCCAATAATATTGCATATTTTTTCCAGTTCCTATTAGCTTATTTGCTAGAGGATTCCCATGACTAGCATATATGATCCTATCCTGTATGTTTATGATTGTGTGTAGACTATAATAATGAATGATTATAGACTGTTATAACCCATGTCCTAATGCAATAATAACAGATGGAATCACATTTTCTGTAATAAAACCCATAAAATATATATAAATAGATAGGACTATACATTTACAGATTGGGTTTTGTACTTACCCAATATGGTTTTGATGCTGGTTAGAATATTATGTGGCTGAGGCTGCATACTACCAAATTCAGTATTCTGGCAGGGGGAGGGTAGAGGGTGAAATCATTACCACCATCTATATTAGAGGGGCTGCTGCCGACCAATCGGCATGCTGCACTGCATGGGGATTCCATAGGCACCCTGTTGGTTGTCGCTAGGATACCACATAATCAGGAGGAAGACAGGGGATAGGTTGGCGGGCTGTGTCTGTGTTGATGCTGGGATGGGGAACAGAGCAGAGTGTTCGTAGGGGATAGAGAGAGAGGCTGAGGTTTGGTTGGCTCCATCACACAGACACAGTCAGACAAAGAGGAGCAGCATCCTACAGGACCAGGGTCCCGGGGGATGGGGCATCACACTCCCGCAGCGCGCTGGGGGGGCCAGAGGAGGTAGGAGCATCATGGGCTTTGTCTCTGTGGCACCCCTCTTTCTATTATAGCCATAAGCCTTGCCGTAAAGCCATTAATGTACATATCCTATGCTCCTTTCCTATATTGATCATGGTTTTTGACTGTGTTTTGCGGTATATATTTAGTGTGTCATTACAAATTGGCTAGAGCTCGTTACGTGATGGGGGCTCTTGTCCTTGCTGCACTCAGCTCTGTATAGACCGCCTGTCTGTCTGTGTTTAAAGCTCTTGTCCTCTGAACTATATGCAAATCTTCAGACATCAGACAGATGGTTATTTTAGTCTTGGAATGACAAGAGCAAGCCCATGAATCGAATATAATTTATTTCTGTTAATACTGGATGTAGGGGTTTGTGGGCCATGGATTTGTAACATCTTGGTGTGTAGGGGCTTGGTTTACGATACTGCAAACTCCTAGTGTAGCCCCGTGCTCTAATCAACCCAATGCAGAATTCCTGCTGCCTGCCAGTCGAGCTGGTCGAGTGGGGGTTCCATGACTGATGGATGAGTGATTCCTCTTGGAGAGATGGGGGCAGCAGCATTGCCAGAGGGGAATCCCTCCCTGCCTAAACGGGCTTTAAGACCCAGGCTGTTCCTGTGGAATGCTACACCACGATGAGGAGGACAAGGCTTTGTTCGACCTAAAATCACTGTGTAACCAGACTAGATGTCAAGCATAAATCTCTCACTGGGGCAGGCAAGTTAATTATAGGGGGGACATCCAGATGTGAAGTAATGCTCTCAATGATTGGAATTATTGGCAGGAAAAGGCTTTTGTATTGTAGCTTATAGCCATGGATAACCAGTAAACATATGGCACCTATTAGCTAGTCCAGTTCTGCGTGTGGTAGTAAACACTACCAAACTTTACAGGGGAACAAGGTGAGGTTTGTCTTCACTGGATGGTTCTTAACCTACCGTGCAATGTAGGCATTGGCTGTATCATATGGCACCTTGCATTAACCCACTGAAAATAGAATTAAGAGGGGAGAGGAAATGGCTTAGGAATTGCTGCATAGCTACTACAGACTTTTTTTTTAATGACTTCCATCGCAACTCTACCCCAACCACTCACACAGTCAAAATCCACAATCCATTCCAAACACTCAACCTGAGCCCTATGCCCTCTCTCTTCCTCCAAGCTCCCTTAACCCCTCAGCTGTTCTGCTCTCTCAGCCACTCCATCTCATCTGCCCAGTGTACTCTGAACCTCACGTCCTCTGCTAATGGAACAGTATGGCACTAGGGGACAGTCGGTCACTAGGATGCTTCCGCTGCTCTAGAGTCCACTACTAATCTGCTAATTTTCACATGTTGGAGACAGAAAGGGTTCAGTAGCCAAAAGCCTAATATAAGCCTGATAGTAGACAGTTTCAGTATCAGTGTACTTTAACTTAATTGAAGTCATTATCACACCAGCTGTGATTAGATACTTTTATTTAACTTAAACGTGTCACTGGAATTCATTGTCTTTCAGAATGCACTCTTCTCCCCTTATTTGACATCATGCTCACCATTAGACATGTTGAAGAAAGTGTTGTTGCTGTGGTAATCTGAGAATGGTGGGGAAAGTTTATTTAAAAAGGCCCCTGAAACTCAATTCCTCTTCTCGGTTATGTATTTCAATACAAAATCAAACAAAACTGAATGGCTTCATTCATTAGAGAGCTCACACAGTGTGATGGAGCCTGTGATGATGTGGACTGCATCTAGGCCTAGCTTAAGTATTGGGTGGCATTATATATATTTTTGTCTCTGTACTCCAGCACTATCAACTTTAATTTGAAGGTATTTTCAATCCTATCGGGTGAACCATTTAGAAATTACACCAGTTTGTGTACGTAGTCCCCTCCATTTTATGGGACCAGAAGTATTGGCACATTCACTTATCTATATGTGTATTAATGGTGGTGGAAGATTGTTTTATTAAGGCAGTACGCTAGGGCTGTCCCCAACTAAAACAAAATATTAGTCGAACAAGAGTCATCTGTTCTTTCGACTGGTTCAAACGTGTATTTTTCCATATATAGACACACCCTATGTGTTTTCATAAAATCAACTATATGTAGGCTATTGTTGGATGCTTTACGCACACTGTAATTTAAATAATCAAGACACACAAATGACTCGAGGGAGCCAGAGAAGGCCTAACCAGAAGGGGGGGAAAAGCTTGTTCCCGAACAAACCACCTCCTGCTGCTGGCCTTCGCAGATTCTACCATTACGCTTCCGAAGTTACTGGTAGTAGGCTACACCAGGGTTCGGCAACCTTTTTTCATTTGGAGTGCCAATTTATCTTAACATTTGTACCGATCCACGTGCCAGTTATGATTTTCATATGCACCTTTTCGTGGACCAGTTTAATTTATTTTATAATAAAGTCTTATCTCAAGCATTTGTCATGTGATTAATAAAGATTATATCTAAATGAAAATGATACAAATCAAAAAGTAACTTCTATTGCCATTGCCAACTATGTTATGTACTAATACATAAAGCCTACAAATAAACATTGCAGCCTGCAGGTAGAAAAGATCCTGATTTAAAAATCATGTTGGCTATGCCTGGCCTGTCTGCAAGGAACTCAAAACTTTGTATCAACTTGGTCCATCCTCAAGCTTGCTAACAAATTTGCAACATTGTATAAAATATTCTAGGTCCTCAGTTTCCAGAGCCAGTGAGCTCCAGACAGACACAGCTGTAGGCTATTTGAGCAAGGGATAAGAAGTAATCAGGTAGGCCTATTTTATGAGGTTTTAACCCTTTCACGTCGAGCGGTTATCAAAAGGGAGAGTGCTGGAAAGATTTTTACAAGCGGGCTCAATTGACAAACTGTTGTCATTCTCAATGGATGTCAAAACAGGCTTTGTTTACTTTCTGTTTTGAGGTGAAGAAAAAAAGAACTTTGAGAAGCTCCACAGCTCTTTAGTGGTGGTGCGTTAAGACAATCAGAAATACTATCAGATCCCCAAATGGGCACATGTATAAGCCTACGCTTACTCAACATTGACAGGAGCGCTCCAAACAAAACACAATTTAATAAACTGACAACCTGTAAATGGAATGAAATAAACCAAAACTTGTTCATCACAAGTGTAGCTTAGGTTGTGCGCTCTGCAAACAATGTGTCCACTCCAATATGTTGAATGCATTAACAGAAGTTACAGTAACCAAACAAACATTGTAAATCAAATCGAACTTTGTCACATGCGCCGAAAACAACAGGTGCAGATCTTACTGTGAAATGCTTACTTATAAGCCCTTGACCAGTTCAATAAATAGTTAAGAAAATATTTACCAAATAAACTAAAGTAAAAAATTATAAAAAGTAACACAATAAAATAACAATAACGAGGCTATATACAGGGGGTACCGGTACCGAGTCTATGTGCGGGGGTAGATTAGTTAGTAATTTGTACATGTAGGTAGGGGTAAAGTGACTATGCATAGATAATAAACAGCGAGTAGCAGCAGTGTACAAACAAATGGTGGGGAGGGGGTTTGGGGTCGTCAATGTAAATAGTCTGGGTGGCCATTTTATTCATTGTTCAGCAGTCTTATGGTTTCGGGTAGAAGCTGTTAAGGAGCCTTTTGGTCCTAGACCGCTTGCCGTGTGGAAGCAGAGAGAACAGTCTGACTTGGGTGACTGGAGTCTTTGACAATTTTCGAATCAAATTTTATTGGTCACATACACGTGTTTAGCAGATGTTATTGCGGGTGTAGCGAAATGCTTGTGCTTCTAGCTCCGCAAGTGTAGTAATATCTAACAAATTACACTAACACACACACACACACACACACACACACACACACACACACACACACACACACACACACACCTAAGTAAGAATGAATAAAGACTATATACATATGGATGAGCGACGTCCGAGCGGAACGGACTAAGATACCGTAGAATAGCTTAGAATACAGTGTATACATATGAGATGAGTAATGCCAGATATGTAAACATTAAAGTGACTAGTGTGCCATTCCTTAAAGTGGCCAGTGATTTCTAGTCTATGCCTATAGGCAGCAGCCTCTAATGTGCTAGTGATGGCTGTTTTAGCAGTCTGATGGCCTTGAGATAAATGTATTATTATTTTATTTTTTTTTGGGGGGGGGGTTTCCTCTGACACCATCTAGTATATAGGTCCTGGATGGCATGAAGCTTGGCCCCAGTGACGTCCTTGGCCGTATGCAATACCCTCTGTAGCTCCTTACGGTCAGATGCCGAGCAGTTGTCATACCAGGCGGTGATGAAACCGGTCCGGATGCTCTCGATGGTGCAGCTGTAGAACTTTTTGAGGCTCTGGGGACCCATGACAAATCTTTTCAGTCTCCTGAGGGGGAAAATGTGTTGTCGTGCCCTCTTCATGACTGTCTGGACCATGATATTTCATTGGTGATGTGGACACCAAGGAACTTAACTCTCAACCCGCTCCACTACATCGCCGTCGATTTTAATGGGGGCCTGTTCGGCCCATCTTTTCCTGTGGTCTACGATCAGCTCCTTTGTCTTGCTCACATTGAGGGAGAGGTTGTTGTCCTGGCACCACACTGCCAGGTCTCTGACATCCTCCCTATAGGCTGTCTCATCATTGTCGGTAATCAGGCCTACCACTGTTGTGTTGTCAGCAAACTTAATGATGGTGTTGGAGACGTGTTTGGCCACGCAGTCGTGGGTGAACAGGGAGTACAGGAGGGGACTAAGCACACCCCCCTGAGGGGCCCCAGTGTTGAGGATTAGTGTGGCAGATGTGTTGTTGCTTACCTTTACCACCTGGGGGTGGCCCGTCAGGAAGTCCAGGATCCAGTTGCAGAGAGGTGTTTAGTCCCAGGGTCCTTAGCTTATTGATGAGCTTTGTGGGCACTATGGAGTTGAATGCTGAGCTGTAGTCAATGAACAACATTCTCACATAGGTGTTCCTTTTGTCCAGGTGATAAAGGGCAGTGTGGAGTGCAATTAAGATTGCGTCATCTGGATCTGTTGGGGCGGTATGCGAATTGGAGTGAGTCTAGGGTAGAGGTCGACCGATTATGATTTTTCAATACCGATTATTGGAGGACCCACAAAAAAAAAGCTGATACCGATTAATCAGCCGTTTTTTTTTTGTTTTGTTTTTTTTTTACATTTATTTGTAATAATGACAATTGCAACAATACTGAATGAACACTTTAAAAAAAATGTTTAACTTAATATAATACATAAAACAAATCAATTTAGCCTCAAATAAGTAATGAAACATGTACCATTTGGTTTTAAATAATGCAAAAACAAAGTGTTGGAGAAGAAAGTAAAAGTGCAATATGTGTCATGTAAAAAAGGTAACGTTTAAGTTCCTTGCTCAGAACATGAGAACATATGAAAGCTGGTGGTTCCTTTTAACATGAGTCTTCAATATTCCCAGGTAAGAAGTTTTAGGTTGAGGTTATTATAGGAATTATAGGACTATTTCTCTCTACCATTTGTGTTTCATATACCTTTGACTATTGGATGTTCTTATAGGCACTATAGTATTGCCAGTGTAACAGTATAGCTTCCGTCCCTCTCCTCACCCCTACCTGGGCTCGAACCAGGAACACATCGAAAACAGCCACCCTCGAAGCATCGTTACCCATCGCTCCACAAAAGCTGCGGCCCTTGCAGAGAAAAGGGGAACAACTACTCAAAGTTTCAGAGCGAGTGATGTTTGAAACGCTATTAGCGTGCACCCCACTAACTAGATAGCAATTTCACATCGGTTACACCAACCTAAACAGAGCTGTGCTTGAAGCATTGCGAAGAGCTGCTGGCAAACGCAAGAAAGTGCTGTTTGAATGAATGCTTACGAGCCTGCTGCTGCCTACCACCGCTCAGTCAGACTGCTCTATCAAATCATAGACTTAATTATAACATAATAACACACACAAATACGAGCCTTAGGTCATTAATATGGTCAAATCCGGGAAACGATCATTTCGAAAATAAAACGTTTATTCTTTCAGTGAAATACGGAACCGTTCCGTATTTTATCTAACGGGTGGCATTCATAAGTCTATATATTGCTGTTACATTGCACAACCTTCAATGTTATGTCATAATTACGTAAAATCTTTGCAAATTAGTTTGCAACGAGCCAGGCGGCCCAAACTGTTCCATATACCCTGACTCTGCGTACAATGAACACAAGAGAAGTGACACAATTTCACTAGTTTAATATTGCCTGCTAACATGATTTTCTTAACTAAATATGCAGGTTTAAAAAAATATACTTCTGTGTATTGTTTTTAAGAAAGGCATTGATGTTTATGGTTAGGTACATTCGTGCAACGATTGTGCTTTTTTCGCAAATGCGCTTTTGTTTAATCATCCCCCGTTTGGCGAAATAGGCTGTCTTTGTTAGGAAGAAATAGTCTTCACACAGTTCGCAACGAGCCAGGCGGCCCAAACTGCTGCATATACCCTGACTCTGTTGCACAGAACGCAAGAGAAGTGACACAATTTCCCTAGTTAATAGAAATTCATGTTAGCAGGCAATATTAACTAAATATGCAGGTTTAAATATATATACCTGTGTATTGATTTTAAGAAAGGCGCTTTTTTTCGCGAATGCGCTTGTTAAATCACCCGTTTGTCAAAGTAGGCTATGATTCAATGATAAATTAACAGGCACCGCATCGATTATATGCAACGCAGGACAAGCTAGATAACTACACATGGTTGATGATATTACTAGTTTAACTAGTGATTATGTTAAGATTGATTGTTTTTTATAAGAAGTTTAATGCTAGCTAGCAACTTACCTTGGCTTCTTGCTGCAATTGCATAACAGGTAGTCAGCCTGCCACGCAGTCTCCTCGTGGAGTGCAATGTAATCGGCCATGATCGGTGTCCAAAAATGCCGATCGCCGATTGTTATGAAAACTTGAAATCGGCCGTAATTAATCGCCCATTCCGATTAATCGGTCAACCTCTAGTCTAGGGTATCCAGGATGATGCTGTTGATGTGAGCCATGACCAGCCTTTCAAAGCACTTCATGTCTACCGACGTGAGTGCTACGTAGCGGTAATCATTTAGGCAGGTTACCTTAGTGTTGTTCGGCACAGGGACTATGGTGGTCTGCTTTAAACACGTAGGTATTACAGACTCTGTCAGGGAGAAGTTGAAAATGTCAGTGAAGGCACTAGCGAGTTGGTCTGCACATGCTCTGAGTACACGTCCTGGTAATCCGTCTGTCCCCGCGGCTTTGTGAATGTTGACCTGTTTAAAGGTCTTACTCACATCATCTACCGAGAGCGTTATCACACAGTCGTCCAGAACAGCTGGTACTTTCATGCATGCTTCAGTGTTGCTTTCCTCGAAGAAGGCATAAAAGGCATTTAGCTTGTCTGGTAGGCTCACGTCACTGGGCAGCTCGCAGCTGCGTTTCCCTTTTGTAGTTTATTATAGTTTTCACACCCTGCCACATCCGATGAGCGTCAGAGCTGGTGTAGATTAGAAATTATGGGATTTAACGGTAAATGTACTACTGATGATACTGGTGTGCCATGGATTAGTCCACTGAGACAGCAAGACATGACATAATTTTTTTTTTTTTTGCAACTGCTCGACGAAAAAATGTTTGATCAACCGAACAATCGTCCGGTCGACTAAATGGTGTCAGCCCTACAGTATGCATATTTCCCCAGTTTCTTTCCACCAACGAGCGATTTAAATCGAGTTAAGGAGGAAACTGACGTCTTTCTCAGCGCAAATCGTAATCCATGGTTTGTTTATGTTTTAGCATTTATCAGCATTTATAGTTTACACATTTCTGGCTCACTACAATTCAGTAGAAAACACATGGCAGTTACCAAGCTACATTCATTGGAAAATATGTTCACATCCAAATATTATTAGCATTTTTCCATTGCATTTCTTCATTGTTAAGCACGTTTGTTTCTTCCCGGTTCTACTGATCTGTTTTCCTGCGCTCTGCCAAATGGCGTCCTTGAGAGGAACACACTATTATTGATTGGCGTGACATCATTGGGGAAGACCATTTGGCCTAATATTCAATAATTATTATTATTATTATTGTTGTTGTTGTTATTGTATGTATATTTGAAAATATTAATCCAGTAAATATTTACTGGAAACGCATTGAGAATTCCTGTTCTCCCTACGCATCGCGCCAATAGGGTTAACTCACTTTGTGGGAATTGTAACATGACTGATATAGAGATGATCGCCACACTGCCCCCTCCCACCGGGAAGGCACGCCCTTGTGCTTCAACTACTCAGCCCCCTCACACGTCCAGGCTGTGCGTTCAGGTGCATCACGCAAATGGGGTTAACCCACTTGGTGGAAATTGTAATGTGGCTCATATAGCGAGGATCGCTATTATATGTATGCTCAATGTCTATGCCCAGTGTCTATGATAAATATATATGCTCAATTGTGTCCCATGTTAGCACAAGTGCTGAAATGAGACAAGTGCAGTATGTATACATGCAACATTTTGCATCATCTTAGGAAAGTCATGTCATTCTTATACAGGCTTATAGGCTTTAGGGTTGCTTCATGAAGTTACACTGAATAGGCCAACACAGTGACTGGTTGGTTGGACATGGCCCAATATGTCTGAGCCCTATGGCTTCATTGTAACTCTCCTGTTTTGTAGGTTCAGGAGAGCTTGTCCAAAGGGCAGCAGGGGAAGGGCCAAACGAGGAGAGGGCACCATGGACAGTGAACATGGGCCTCCAGCCTCCAGTGCCAGCAGCACTGGGACCACCGCCTCCAGCACAAGTACCACCAGCAGCAGCAGTGCGGGGAGGCAGGCTGTGCCTCACATCTCTGTGTACAGCGGGATTCCTGACAGGCAGACGGTTCAGGTAAACTTCAGGGTAAAAAGAAACATGCCAGTCCAGTGTCACACACATTCACATGTTTTGCATGAACTGTTTTCCCATTGCATTCCCTGCATAATACAGTTATTGTCATTACCCTACTGCCATCTGCTGGTAAAACATGCATGTACCGTAAACCGCCCCACTTAGCTCACTATGGGATTTTGGAATGCTATGGAATGCTTATAATAAATGAAACTATGTGCAATTCTATCATTTTATCTCATTGTTTATTCGATGTAGTACACTGGCATCATGGAATCTGTCAATACTAATGACAGCTGATCAGTGTTGCTATGTTTCCAAGTTCCAGGCTCGGTCCTCTGCTATTTGACCCTTGGCTGATGTGAAACCCAGCCTGAATTAGACTGTCATTGTTTTGAAGGTTGACAGACCGGTCTTAGGTCTCTTCTATCCTTTACCCTTTCTCTCGTCTGCATGCTATCCTCTGCCCTTAGCAAGAGAACTAGTAGCATTGTCACTACTTGCCTACTCAACATAGTGGACTCCTGGTCCTTTGGGCTCAATAAGAGAGAAGTGGATGGATGTTTCAATCACAATCACCACCCTCTCTGCCGCCTGGAGGCTTAGGTCAGAGGACCTCTATTAGGCCATGTGCCCTGGGTCAATCCCTTTCACCTGTTGCCTTAGCAACTGTGGTGAGGTTGTCAGTCAATTTGAGTCATGAATAAAGGACGTGCTCAGGGACCGAAGGACTTGGCATAGGATGAGAAAGTCCACTACAATGTGCAGATAATGCATTGGTGAGCCTACTCTCCCTAACAGGAAGAACACATTCCCACCCAAGGAATATCTCTACCTGCTTTTAATGGATCGGTAAAAACAATGTAAATGGGAACTTCTTTTTTCCAAGTAATACTCCAACCCTGTAAGTCCCTTTTTTTTTAAAGCCTGTTGATGAGAATATTACCCCAAACGCTAACCTGTTTCTTTCTCCCTGTGTACTGAAGGTGATCCAGCAGGCGTTGCACCGACAGCCCAACACGGCTGCGCAGTACCTGCAGCAGATGTACGCAGCGCAGCAGCAGCACCTCATGCTGCAGACAGCAGCACTCCAGCAGCAGCACCTGAGCAATGCACAGCTCCAGAGCCTGGCCGCCGTACAGCAGGTGAGCACCGGAGACGTAAGGAACTGTTAAACTAGGGAATGAAACAGGCCTCCAACAAGGCTGGGGGCTAGTGTTAGGGTTTTGACAAAGATGAGAGATGAGGCCAGTGCTGGGGTTTGGTTGGTGAATCAAACCGTTATCTTCAGATGAAGAGGAATTTAAGTGTTGACCCCTACACACTCCCCTAACGGTTCTTACCTGTCATGTCACAGGCCAGTATTGCGGCAGGAAGGCAGAGCTCCACCCAAAATGCCACTTCGTCCCAGCAAACAGGATCATCCCAGACCACAGTGAGTGCAGTGAGTCATGTCTAGTAACTAAGGGGTTGGGTTCCAAGATGTGTAGTGTTTTTTTTTTTTTTGTGAAGTTTTGTAATCCTTCCTGTCTTCCCTGTCCTGTCCCCAGATTAACCTGACCACGTCCCCGGCTGCAGCCCAGCTGATCAGCCGAGCCCAGAGTGTCAGCTCTGCACCCGCCGGCAGCATCTCCCAGCAGGCCGTAATTCTGGGAAGCCCGTCCAGCCCCACCACCCTCACTGCCAGTCAGGCTCATATGTACTTGCGTGCCCAGATGGTAAGCCCCTAGAAGCATGCCGACTGGCACACACACTAGCTGGCTCAGCCGCAGTTCTGGAGGCTTAGTGTGATGAAGGGCAGTGTTGGGGAGTAGTGAACTACATTTTGCAGTAGCTTGGTGGTAGTTGAACTAAATTCAAATCTTGTTAGTGTTTTATTTTGCGACGTAGCTAACTACTGAAACTACACACTACATAAAATAGGGGTGAAGTAGGCAAGGATTTCCTTCTTTTTTTTACATCAGACCTGCCTAGTTCTCACTTGAAACAGTTTTTGTGTTTTAATAGGCTAAATTACACATTCTGTTAACATCTGACTCCAGAGCACAGGAGGTTGGTGGCACCTTAATTGGTAAGGAAGGGCTCTTGGTAGAGGAATCAGTGGAATGGTTTGATACCATTCCATTTGCGCAGTTCCAGCCATTATTATGAGCAGTCCTCCCCTCAGCAGCCTCCACTGATACAGAGTGATCTGTTCTTGCAATTTTTTTGTCTATGACATTCAGATTTAGATATGATAATTTATCATGAAGTAGTGACCTTTAGTTAAGTACACTTCTATCTCTCTTTAGGGTAGCTTTAGTGTTGCTTACCTTCTTCCAATGTGAAGTAATTGGTAGCTTGATAAACTATATATTTTCAGAGAAGCTTCCCCAACACTGAAGTGTTTGTTTGCTGTTTGTGTCGCCACAGTGCATGAGCCTGCTGGAAGGAGTGTGAAAGAAGTGTTGTCCTGCATGTCCAACTGAATCAGTTCAGTCTGATTAGATTACATTTTCTTCCCTTAAAGATTTGTTGACGCACTATGCATAGTAAGAGTGAGCATGAGAGAGTGCGAGAAAGCAACAGAGAAAGATCAGCTGTTTACAGTATAATTTGTCTCTACCCAAAACCATGGAGAGATTATTTACGTATACTGTATGTTGGTGTGTGATTTCTTTTTTTTCAGGCACAGCAAAGTAACCTTGTGCAAGTAGCTAGGAGCCTAGGCCGTGCTGTTCCGTTGTCCCCCCAGCTCATCTTCACACCTACGGCCACAGTGGCTGCAGTCCAGTCTGAGAGCTCCACGCAGTCCTCTGGACAACAGTCCGCCTCCTCACAGGTACAATATTATTATCTCAACTCTATAGGCTAATGCCATACACATAGCGCTGCTGTAGTAACCTGCAACAGCACTAGAGGGCATAGAAGATCAACACAAGTCACCATAATTCAGACGAGGGGTATAGCCAAGGGTTAAAGTTATCCGTCACTGCGACAGACTTCCATCATGTTGATGATGCATGAGTTTATTTTTTTTTGTGGGGGGGGGGGGTTAAACACTCCCGGCCACACTTGAACGTCTAAAACTAGATAGAAAGTATGTAGAAATGATAATTGAACTATACATTTTCAAATCACATTTTTCTGGCCGGTAAATCTTTTGACTAACAAATCGGTCATAAAAAAAATCTGTGCGGCCCTCCATTGAATTTCGAAACATCCAGATGTGGCCCTCGAGCCATAGTTTGCCCGTTGATTTGACATTGACTTAAGTTTCTGTCATGGGATTTTTTGTTGTTGCTTTAACCCCTAGCTGTAGCAAATGCATTAGGTTTACAGTTATGCTGTGATACCTCATTTAATCTAAAAATGTATTTGTCACTAATTTTGCAGATGGCCTGTGGGTGGACCCTTGACTGTGGTGCTCCCCACCTCTCCTGCCCCAGGCCATGTCTCACTGACTCTGGGACCTGACCTCTGTGTCTTTTCAGGTCCAGAACCTGGCTATCCGTAGCCAGCAAGGGGCGACCACGTCCTCCTCTCAGACACACAGCCTGCAGGCCCTCAGCCTAAAGCAGAGCCCTATCTCCTTCCAGCCCTCTCCCCTGATTAAGAACCCGAGCCATGGCGCTGGGGGGAAAGGCAGTTGGCCCGACGGTCCCTTGGACGGGAGCAAGAAGGGAGAGAGCATAGTGACGGAGGTGCGCGCTATAAACATGAGTCGCAGTGTCACGGCTGTTAGTGGACAGCCTCTCAGCACTCCAGGTATGTATCCAACCCTAACGTTAGCTAGCTTCTACAGACACAGGCTAGACTCCTATATTAGGATTTCATGAAATTGACACCATTGCACCCTTGGACAATTAGGCATGTTTGCTCAAATGATGGAGAGTATTCGGATCAGTACTGGCTATTGTGATAAGGGATGGGTTTTTCTGCACTCTATGGTGATGCTGAATATTCTGCCCCTGTGACTGAGCAATTTAGTCTGGAACATAAATCATGCCTCCAGTAGCCTGACAAACAGGGCATTCCTCATGCCTCTTCTGGAACACAACTACATTTCAACAGCTCTATATTTTCAAGGATATAGTATCTTCAACCTTGCTTCCTTTTCCCCTGAACCGGATAGGAGGCGCCCGCTCAGGCGCTTCTTTTATGCTTCTATGTTCGGTTACATTTCAACCAGTCAAATGATGTTACCAGTGTTGCTACTTCCTGAGTTTCCTGCTTTTGGAAACCTGACCCTATGTTTACAGTAAGCTAAGAATAGAGTTGTAGAAGTCTACTAGTTATTTTGATAGATTTCTCTACTGTATGCAGGGGTTGAGTTCCCAGTCACTGCGATGGATTTCAGTCATGTAGATTATTTTTTATAAATGTTATTTTATTTTTTGTAAAACATTTTAAGGACTATAATTTCGAAATGAACCTCTTTCCCCACAAGCATGATGGCCATGACTTTTTTTGGACATGAAATGGGAGGTTAACTTGGCCCCGTAGACAATTGAGTTTCAGTCATGGGATTTTTCTTATTTAAACCCCTGTGTACGTGGCATGTCGAGGCCTGTACCGACCACACTGTATTCACTACTACAGGGAAGAACATGGGCTCTGCCTCTAGAATAGTCAAGCTGGTTTTTCAATGTGAAGCCATGGAGGGCTCTGTGCCACAGTTGTCTTTCTAGACCACTTATTGTGTGGTCAGCAGCTGGATGGTTTTGTCACAGAGAATGGCTGCATCTATGCCAGCAGTTGAACAGATTAACTCTGAGAGAGAGAGAGAGAGAGAGTGTGTGTGTGTGTGTGTGTGTGTGTGTGCTAAGCACTGCATGGGTTGTGTGTTGTGCCAGACTGGATGGATTAGCTGAGCATGCGACTGCACAACTGTGTCTTTGTCTCGCTTTGTTTAAGTAATGGATTCAGATGAAATGAAAGGGAGGAGGAATCTGAAAACCTGACTACATAAACTCATAAAATGTACATGGGCTGCCCTGGTAGTGGCCATGGGGGACAGACAGGTGTGCCCTGGACATGTGAGAAGCACACTGTCAGTTTAGTGGATCACACTAGGGGGAGATGGAGTAGCAGCTGTGGTGGCTGACTGGGTTCATGGTTAGATAGGGGCTCCCACTGATTCTATGTGCACTGTCATCTACTGGGTCATTCATTATGCATGTTGATTCACAGTCATTTTGAAGAAGGAAGTACTTGAATGAAACAATTCTAATCAACACCTCAATAATAGGCTACATAACAAATGGCTCATGTAGTTTTATTTTCGACATCTGAGAGAACACTGCCACAGGAATAGGCCTAGTTAATTGTTGTCTATTTTAGTACTGTGTAGTAATTGAGCCTCCGAGAGAAGGAGAGAGCAGAACCTGTGGGAGCAGCCGTGTGTCTGCTTCTCCTACCACAGACTGGCTGATTTTTCCTTGAATTAGGATTGGCTGGAAGCAGCTGTTCCGCAGTTGGGTTCATTGTGTACTTTAGTCTTTTCTTCACCACCTCCTTGACAGAGAAGCTATCCCAGCACCCTACTACTAAACCTACAGCACCAAAGACCACCTTGCAGTCTCATTCTATGCCCCTGCTAACTGCACAGTGGTGTTTTGTTTTGGCTCATTTTTTTCCAAACTTCACGTGCAGTTCCGTAAGCCTAAAAGGATCTCCCCGTTGTGTTACATTATCAAGCCATTGTATGGTTCCATGTGTACATGCATAGTAGCTCCATTGCAAGTACTTAAAACACACAACGTATTGATATGTTTGGTGTAGTTTTTCTTCTCAAGCTACATGTAACTGCCAAAATAAAGGAAACGCCAACATAAAGTGTCTTTAATAGGGCGTTGGGCCACGATGAGCCGACACCTTCAATGCACCTTTGCATAGGTTCTACAAGTGTCTGGAACTCTATTGGAGGGATGTGACACCATTCTTCTATGAGAAATTCCGTAATTTGGTGTTTTGTTGATGGTGGTGGAAAACAGTGTCTCAGGCAACTCTCCAGAATCTCCCATAAGTGTTCAATTGGGTTAAGATCTGGTGACTGAGACACACCCTTTAAAACCCTCTATGCTCCTTTGAGACCCCTCTTTCAAAGTCACGGAGATCTCTTCTGATCATGGTAGCCAAAATAAGTACAAGAAGGCCCACTATGACCTCCGCACAGCCATCAAACGAGCAAAAGGACAATATAGGAAGGAGTAAGGTGGAATCATTGCACAGGCTCCGACGCCCACTGCATGTGGCAGGGGCTACAGTTACAGATTACCGAACCGTGATCTGCCCAATGGTGCCTCTCTACCAGACTAACTCAATTCATTTTATGCACGCTTTGACAACATCAAGCCGGGTGTGAGGGCTGTCGCCAACCCAGAGGATTGGGTGATCTCGCTCTCCGAGGCCGACGTGAGAAGGGTCTTTAATCAGGTCAATACCCCCCAGGCCGCGGCCCCGACGGTATTCCAGGGCGCATTCTCAGAGCATACACAGAACAGCTGGCAGGCATATTCACGGTAATTTTCAACCTCTCCTTGTCCCAGTCTGTAATCCCCACGTTTTAAGATGACCACAATCCTCCCTGTTTCTAAGAACACTTAAGGCTTCATTCCACAATGACTACCGCCCTGGAGCACTCACTTCTGTAATCATTAAGTGCTTTGACAGGCTGGTTGTTTCACACATTAACTCCACCATCCCAGCCACCCTAGACTCACTTGTATACCGCCCCAACAGATCCATAGACGATGCAATCTCAATTGCTCTCCACACTGCCCTCACCCACGTAGATAAGAAGTATATCTATGTAAGAATGCTGATCATTGACTACAGCTCAGTGTTCAACACCATTGTCCCCTCCAAGCTCGTCACCAAGCTTAGGACTCTGGGTCTGAATATCTCCCTCTGCAACTGGATCCTGGACTTCCTGACGGGCTGACCCCAGGTGGTGAGGGTAGGCAACATCACCTCCGCCATGCTGACCCATAACACAGGGGCCCTACAGGGGTGTGTGCTTAGTCCCCTCCGGTACTCCCTGTTCACCCACAACTGTGTGGCCACGCACAAGTCCAACACCATTATCAAGTTTGCTGACGACATGACGGTGGTAGTCCTGATCACCGGCAACGATGAGTCCGCATACAGGGTGGAGGTCGGTGACCTGGCAGTGTGGTGCCTGAGCAACAACACCTGCCTCAATGTCAGCAAGACCAAGGAGCTGATTGTGGACTACAGGAAACCGGGGGGGGGACATACCCCCATCCACATTTACTGGGCAGCAGTGGAGCAGGTCGAGAGCTTCAAGTTCCTCGGTGTCCAAATCACTAAAGACTTAAAATGGTCCAAACACGCATGCGTAGTCGTGAAGAAGGGGCGACAGTGCCTCTTACCCCACAGGAGGTTGACAAAGTTTGGCATGGTGTCTCAAATCCTCAAAAGGTTCTACAGCTGTACCATTGAGACCACATTGACTGGGTGCAGCACTGCTTGGTATGTCAATAGCACTGCCCTCGATCGCATGGCGCAACAGAGGTACTGGGCTGTCCACACAACCAACACTGGGGTCGAGCTCCCTGCCATCCAGGACCTCTATATCAGGCGGTGTGAAAAAAATGCCCGGAAAATCGTCAGACTCCAACCACCGAAGCCATAGACTATTTTCTCTTCTGCCGCACTGCAAGAGGTACTGGTGCATCAAGTCTTACACCAACACGCTCTTGAACAGCTTCTATCCCCAAGCAATAAAGCTGATAAATAGCTAACAAAATAGCTACACAGACTATTTGAGAACTTATCTTTTATTTACTTTTTATTTCAGTCTTTACACTGTCTCTATGCACACTCACTAGGCTCTACACACTCGCACACTCTCACTCACTCCGTAATTTGCTCACTCACACACAATATGCAGATTTACAGTGCATTCGTAACGTATTCCGACACCTTAACTTTTTCCACGTTTTGTTACGTTACAGCCTTGTTCTAAAATGTATTAAATTACTTTTTCCTCATCAGTTTACACACAATACCCCATAATGACAAAGCAGAAACAGGTTTAGACCTTTTTTGCTATTTTTTTACAAATAAAAAAAACTGAAATGCCCCTTTACTCAGTACTTTGTTGAAGGACCGTTGGCAGCAATTACTGCCTCGAGTCTTCTTGGCTATGACGCTACAAGCTTGGCACACCTGTATTTTGGTAGTTTCTCCCATTATTCTCTGCAGATCCTCTCAAGCTCTATCAGGTTGGATGAGGAGCATCTCTGCACAACTATTTTCAGGTCTCTCCAGAGATGTTCGATCGGGTTCAAGTCCGGGCTCTGGCTGGGCCACTCAAGAACATTGAGACTCGTCCCGAAGCCACAATCATTCCTGGCTGTGTTCTTAGGGTCGTGGTCCTGTTGGAAGGTGAACCTTTGCCCCAGTCTGAGGTCCTGAGAGCTCTGGAGCAGGTTTTCATCAAGGATCTCTCTGTACTTAGCTCCGTTCTTCTTTCCCTCGATCCTGACTAGTCTCCCTGCCACTGAAAAACATCCCCACAGCATGATGCTGCCACCACCATGCTTCTCCGTAGGGATGGTGTTAGGTTTCCTCCAGACGTGACGCTTGGTATTCAGGCCAAGAGTTCAATCTTTGTTTCATCCGACCAGAGAATCTTGTTTCTCATGGTCTGAGAGTCTTTAGGTGCCTTTTAGCAAACTCCAAATGGGCTATCATGTGCCTTTTACTGAGGAGTGGCTAGCGTCTCTCTACCATAAAGGTCTGATTGGTGGAGTGCTGCAGAGATGGTTGTCCTTCTGGAAGGTTCTCCCATCTCCACAGAGGAACTCTGGAGGCCACTGTGTTCTTGGGGACCTTAAATGCTGCAGAATTATTTGTTTTTGTCTCTGAGCTCTATGGACATTTCCGTCAACCTCATTGCTTGGTTTTTACTCTGACATGCACTGTCAACTGTGGGACCTTATATAGACAGGTGTGGGCCTTACCAAATCATGTCCAATCAATTGAATTTACCACAGGTGGACTCCAAGTTATAGAAACATCTCAAGGATGATCAATGGAAACAGGATGCACCGGAGCTCAATTTTGAGTGTCATAGCAAAGGGCCTGAATACTTATGTAAATAAGGTATTTAAAAAATTTAAGTCTAAACCTGTTTTTCGCTTTGTCATTATGGGGTGTTGTGTGTAGATTGAAGGGGAAAAAAATATTTTAATCCATTTTAGAATAAGGCTGTAACGTACAAAATGGGAAGGGGTCTGAATACTTTCCATATGCACTCTTCTACCTGTTTGTTATGAATGAAGTGATTTACAGTGATGTGTGGGTGAGGTTTCTAAACTAAAGCAGCAGTAGTAGATTGCAGAAACTCCGGTATTTTCCAGAGTCTGCTATTGAAACCCCATAGGGAAATGTGCACTGAGTCCTTTCCTCTAGACATTCTGAAACAACACACAGGTATGGGGGAGTGGTTGCTTAGTGAGGCCTTAATCCAAAGGCCTTGAGGGACAAAAGGCATTTAAATGAATCCCCCTTCCTCTCCTTCCAAGACTTTTCTCTGTTACTCATTACAGTTGTTGAGAAAGCTGTCGAGCAGGACTGAGTGTTGTTGCTTGTATCCGGTGTGCAGTCGTTGGGAAATCCACTCATCTGTTCACACAAGTGCTAGGCCTATCTGCTGAATTGATAGCCGTTATTATACAGCCTGTTTTCCATTTATCCTTAGTGAGGGCTGGGTGGTAGGTAGACCTTTATTATGTTATCATGTAATTCAGAGTATCCGTCCAAGGCTTTTATCATGTTACTTTCTGAGAGATGTCCGTCTTCACCCTGTACTTAGTGAAACTATAGCTAACCACATGCTGTGGGTTTCATTGAGTTTTGCCACGTGAAAATCAAACACTTTCCAGAAGATCCTGTGGTATAAATGACTAATGACATGCAACTCTGCCGGATGGAAACGTCTCTATTTTCACAGCAGGGTAGACTGTGGTTACCGCGAAACAGAGAAACATTCATACCAGATGGAGCCCATCCCACACAAAATATACGAAAAGGGGGGGGGGCTAGGGAGGAACCCTAATATCTTTGGCATCAATCCTTCATAATCAAAAGAGATCCACGAAGGTTAATGTTAGACTCCTCCGAGACTGTTAGTTTACTAAGATCATCTGAGGGAAGCTACTGTAAGACCCTAGGGCTTACACCTGAGACAAACAAACAGGTTAACAGCTCCTAGGAGAGATGATTCATGAGAACCCTCCCTCTCAGTAATGATGACGGCCAGATCCAACCTCATTGTTTCCTTGAGTTGTTTGGGCAACTGAAGGCTTGGGAGATTGACTCACAGATGACTACATACAGCATGTCATGGAGCATTGGCTTCTTCTTATTTCCCTCTGGCTTTCCTCCTGCATATGTTTGGCCCAAGGCTACTCTGACTGTTGCTGTGTAGAGCCCATTTCACTAAACGACAGTACAATACATGAATGATGAGTTGTGTCCCTGGGTTCTGGGAAGTTAAGTCCTCAGGTTGTCATTTTGTCAGCAGAAGCCCTGTCAGGTGATGACAGACCCTTTGGAGACATTAGTGAGTAATGGCTGGTCAAAACCTTGACAACGGTTTAGGGCAAGTCTGCCTTGTGCTTTTCAACAAGGTCTTTCGACAACAATAGGCGTACTGGCAAATAAATGAATTCCTTTTACAGAGGTCCACGATTCGGGGTTTTTTTTGTGTGGGAAGTGACGATTTTCCTTTTGTGTACATGTACTGACTTAACTATAAGATTTTTTTTAATGCATCCTAATCCTCGATTCTTGTTCCAGCATACACCCAGATCCAGCCCCACTCCCTGGTCCAGCAGCACAAACAGCAGCAGCAGTTTGTAATCCAGCAGACCCAGGCTTCCCAAAGGACCCAGGGCCAGCTACTACAAACTGCCTCCATCCAGCCACACCTGCAGACTCCCTCCCTGGTCCCCCATTCCCCCAGCCAGCCAGGCCCTATCCCTGTGCTGCCCAAACCCACCTCTCACCACCAACCCACTACACCCAGTCAGCAGGCAACCATCTTTCACTCCACTATCAGCCCACATGCTCTCCACTCCAATCTGAGCCAAGCCAAAGCCCAGCCAGTACAACTCACAGCCATTAACCTCCAGATACAACCAGCGCCCTCACAGGTTAGTACACAGCAGTCACAACAAGAATTATGGAAATGGGAGAGTAGAGGATTACTCTGTAACAATGTGTCAGTAAGCCTAAAATATATCAATAATCTCTTGTCATTAGTCAAATATGTTTCACTAAACACTCTCCCTTCTCCCTATATTCTATTACGTACTCTCAGGCTTCCCGATTGGTCCAGGACAGTAAAGGGCAGGACAAGCCCACGTCATTGGTGGTCAGAGAGCGCTGCCCAACTACAAGAGTACAGCAGCAGTGTACCCCATCTGCCCCGTCTCCACCACAAGCCACCAAGCCAACAGAGCAGCCAAAGACTGACCCAGTCACGCCCATCAGCCAACCACAAGGTAGCAGGACATTTGGTTTTAATGATTCATGTTAACAATCTTGTATCACCCCATCTCTTAGTTCTATTGCCTGGGGGGGGGGGGTCTATTGTTGTCATATCATATTTACAACCAATTACAACTTTGGAGAGCCAGATCAAAGATAAGCCGCTCTGCCATGTACTTCTCTCCAGGGGCCTAATTTATCAAAGGTGTGTGCACAAGAAATACTCTCTTTCAACCTTGCATGCGCCAGTTTTCCCGCAGGTTGGTATTTATCCATTTTGAAGTTGACGGGAAAGTGTGCGCATCTCACATACAGCTCAGACCATGCGTACGCACAACTTCTAGTGGTTGATCAATTCTATTGCAAGCAAATATTGTTCTTCTGGGGAAAATTTTGTTTGATGCACAGGAATTATAATGGTAGGCTAATAAAGACGTTTGAAACGTAATGATAAAACTGATGCATTTGATGTTGGTAAGGAGATCACATAGCAGTATACGGCCTAATATGGTTCTTTTGACTTTTATTGTATAGGCCTATATGTCATAATCATATTTTCTAACATGACTGGTTTATTCCCGCTACACAACAAGTATTAGCTTACCATTTATCCATCGCTCATTCAATAGCCAAGCATTCTCGAAAGTAAATAGACTGGTAGCCTATTTAAAATATTTGACGGTATGGGTAGGCTACAGTATTGCTGTGTGGTAGGCTGTGATGAAGCTCTCCTATTTAAACTCGGAGCCTATACCAAGGCAGGAGATAAACACTATCTGTTGATAAACAAAATATTGAACCATAATTTGTATTTTGCATAGAAGTGTGGGCTGTAGCATTTAGCCTACTTTTAAATTGTTCAAATAGACAATCTTGCGTAATGCTCAGCCAGTGTTTGTTTGGGACTCGCTGTATGAGCGGCAGGCATTTTTAGTTTTTTTAAAAGTCACTGTAAACATTCTGCCCACACCTCTACAGAAATGTGATCAAATTTGCCTTTGTACTTTCTTTTAGAAACTGATATGGCCCAGTTCCAACATTTCCGACTCATACAGAAAATGAGGGCATTTTTGTTACCGTAAAAGGGGAATGGAGGGAGTTTTCCAGCCGGGGTTGTAGAGCTTGTTCACGACTTTGATTTATCAATGAAAAAATATGTATACAGTACCAGTCAACTTTGGACACCTACTCATTCTACATTGTAGAACAATAGTGAAGACATCAAAACAATTAAATAACACATATGGATTTAAAAAAAAAAAAAATTATTAAATGTTTTATTTCACCTTTATTTAACCAGGTAAGCAAGTTGAGAACAAGTTCTCATTTAGAACTGCGACCTGGCCAAGATAAAGCAAAGCAGTGCGGCAGAAACAACAACACAGAGTTACACATGGAATAAACAAGTGTACAGTCAATAACACAATATAAAAAAATAAAGTCTATATACAGTGTGTGCAGATGGCATGAGGAGGTAAGGCAATAGTAGCAAAGTAATTACAATTTAGCAGATTAACACTGGAGTGATAGATGAGCAGATGATGGTGTGTAAGTAGTGATACTGGTGTGCAAAAGAGCAGCAAAGTAAATAAAAACAATATGGGGATGCGGTAGGTAGATTGGGTGGGCTATTTACAGATGGACTATAAACAGCTGCAGCGACCGGTTAGCTGCTCAGATAGCTGATGTTTAAAGTTAGTGAGGGAAATGTAAGTCTCCAGCTTCAGCGATTTTTGCAATTCGTTCCAATCACTGGCAGCAGAGAACTGGAAGGAAAGGCGGCCAAAAGAGGTGTTGGCTTTGGGGATGACCAGTGAGATATACCTGCTGGAGCGCGTGCTACGGGTGGGTGTGGTTATCGTGACCAGTGAGCTAAGGCGGAGCTTTACCCAGCATAGACTTACAGATGACCTGGAGCCAGTGGGTCTGGCGACGAATATGTAGTGAGGGCCAGCCGACTAGAGCATACAGGTCGCAGTGGTGGGTGGCATAAGGCGCTTTGGTAACAAAACGGATGGCACTGTGATAGACAACATCCAATTTGCTGAGTAGAGTATTGGAAGCTATTTTGTAGATGACATCGCTGAAGTCGAGGATCAGTAGGATAGTCAGTTTTACTAGGGTAAGTTTGGGGGCGTAAGTGAAGGAGGCTTTGTTGCGGAATAGAAAGCCGATTGGAGATGTTTGATATGAGTCTGGAAGGAGAGTTTACAGTCTAGCCAGACACCTAGGTATTTGTAGTTGTCCACGTATTCTAGGTCAGAACCGTCCAGAGTAGTGATGCTAGTCGGGCGGGCGGGTGCGGGCAGCGAACAGTTGAAAAGCATGCATTTGGTTTTGCTAGAGTTTAAGAGCAGTTGGAGGCCACAGAAGGAGTGTTGTATGGCATTGAGGCTCATTTGGAGGTTAGTTAACACAGTGTCCAAAGAAGGGCCAGATGTATACAGAATGGTGTCGTCTGCGTAGAGGTGGATCAGGGAATCACCCGCAGCAAGAGCGACATTGTTGATATAGACAGAGAAAAGAGTCGGCCCTAGAATTGAACCCTGTGGTACCCCGATACAGACTGCCAGAGGTCCGGACAACAGGCCCTCCGATTTTACACATTGAACTCTGTCTGCGAAGTAGTTGGTGAACCAGGCGAGGCAGTCATTTGAGAAACCAAGGCTATTGAGTCTGCCGATAAGAATACGGTGATTGACAGAGTCGAAAGCCTTGGCCAGGTCGATGAAGACGGCGGCACAGTATTGTCTTTTATCGGTGGCGGTTATGATATCGTTTAGTACCTTGAGCGTGGCTGAGGTGCACCCGTGACCAGCTCGGAACCCGGATTGCACAGCGGAGAAGGGACGGTGGGATTCAAAATGGTCAGTGATCTGTTTATTAACTTTGCTTTCAAAGACTTTAGAAAGGCAGGGCAGGATGGGTATAGGTCTGTAACAGTTTGGGTCTAGAGTGTCACCCCCTTTGAAGAGGGGGAGGACCGCGGCAGCCTTCCAGTCTTTAGGGATCTCGGATGAAACGAAAGAGGTTGAACAGACTGGTAATAGGGGTTGCAACAATCGCGGCGGATAATTTTAGAGAGGGTCCAGATTATTTAGCCCAGCTGATTTGTACGGGTCCAGGTTTTTCAGCTCTTTCAGAACATCTGCGATCTGGATTTGGGTGAAGGAGAAGCTGGGGAGGCTCAGGCAAGTAGCTGCGAGGGGTGCGGAGCTATTGGCCGGGATTGGGGTAGCCAGGAGGAAAGCATGGCCAGCCATAGAGATGCTTATTGAAATGTTCAATTATCATGGATTTATCGGTGGTGACCGTGTCGCCTAGCCTCAGTGCAGTGGGCAGCTGGGAGGAGGTGTTCTTGTTCTCCATGGACTTTAGTGTCCCAAAACCTTTTGGAGTTAGAGCTACAGGATGCAAACTTCTGTTTGAAAAAGCTAGCCTTTGCTTTCCTGACTGACTGTGTGTATTGGTTCCTGACTTCCCTGAACAGTTGCATATCGCGGGGACTATTCGATGCTATTGCCGTCCGCCACAGGATGTTTTTGTGCTGGTCAAGGGCAGTCAGGTCTGGAGTGAACCAAGGGCTATATCTGTTCTTAGTTCTACATTTTTTGAAAGGGGCATGCTTATTTAAGATGGTGAGGAAATAATTTTTAAATTACGACCAGGCATCCTCGACTGACGGGATGAGGTCAATATCCTTCCAGGATACCTGGGCCATGTCGATTAGAAAGGCCTGCTCGCAGACGTGTTTTAGGGAGCGTTTGACAGTGATGAGGGGTGGTTGTTTGACTGATAATATCTATGAGGGTGACACGGCAAGGACATCAGGGTTGGCGGAGTGTGCTGAAGCAGGAGGCTTCTGATGTTAACATGCATGAAACCAAGGCTTTTTCGATTACAGAAGTCAACAAATGAGAGTGCCTTGGGACACGCAGGGCCTGGGTTAGCCTCCACATCACCCGAGGAACAAAGGAGGAGTAGGATGAGGGTACGGCAAAAGGCTAGCAAAACTGGTCGTCTAGTGCGTTTGGGACAGAGAATAAAAGGAGCAGATTTCTGGGCGTGGTAGAATAGATTCAGGGCATAATGTGCAGACAGGGGTAAGCCCAGGCACTGATTGATCTCTGGACACGCTGGTTATACTGGGTGAGATCACTGCATGTGTGGGAGTTGGGACAAAGGAGGTATCTAAGGCATGTATAATGGGACTAGGTGCTCCACAGTAAACTAAAACAATGATAATTATCCTAAACAACAGTATACAAGGCATTGACATTTGAGAGAGACATAAAGCAATCACAGGTGTTGATTGGGAGAGCTAGCTAAGTCAACAACGGGTGAGACAACACCTAATCAGCTAAGACAACAACAGGTAAAATGGCAATGAATGGGCAGAGAGGGTCGGTTAACTACACACAGGGCCTGAGTTCGGGGCTAGGGCCGACAGATAAACAAAGTGGAGTACCGTGATAAATGAACAGTCCATCAGGCATCGGCTATGTAGCCAAGTGATCATAGGGTCCAGTGTACAGTAATAGATGAAACAGGGAAGCCGCTAGGTAGTCGTTACTATGCTAGCACGCTGGAGACACAGCATTTAAAGTTAGCAGTCCGTCGTCCAGCAAAGGCCGGTTGAAGGCACAGCTGATGGAATTACGTCTGCGGACCAGTCGTGGTGGTACGGCGGGGCGCCGTGTCGACGAAGGGACCGGGCCAGATGGCGAAAGAGGTATTGTAGTTGTGGCAATTTCGTTGGCTAGCCGGGAAAAGCACCTGGCTCAGGGCTAGCTTCGGGGCTGTGTCACTCAGTGGCAGCAAGCTAGCTATGATGATCAATGATCCAGAGTTTACGGCAGGATTCTGGCATTGGAGTGGAGAAAAACAGTCCGAGGCTGGCAGGTATTATCCAGGCTAAAAAAATGGCTGGTGCCTGAGCAGAGGGTAAAGGCCGCTAGCAGTGGCTAACAATGACTAAATAGCTAGTAACTTAGCTAATTAGCTGGCTAACTTCTGATGAAAGTTTTGGCTATAGGGTCTAAAAACAATTGCGGATCTGTGTCACATTGAGTGAGTCGGGTTCCCGGAAGGTATATTTAATTTAAAAATGGAAAAAGAGATTGAAAAATAAATTGGAATATATACAAAAAGACAAAATACAAAAAGTAAACGAGAGGACAACAAACCACGTCTGCACTGCTACGCCATCTTGGATTATATGTATAATTATATGTATAATCGTGCAATAGCCAAAAAAAGTGTTACAAATCAAAATATATTTTAGATTGTTCAAAGTAGCCTTGATGACAGCTTTCCACACTCATATACTGTATGTTCCATGGGATAAATCCCAGTAATGTTTTGCACCAGAAAATCTACACATGTAACCGACCGCCTTGATTCGGTATTATGTAGCAAAATTAGAAATTGTGTTTTTTACATTGGCTAAAACCTACAAAATTGTATATCATACACTGTATTTGAGAAACAATGGGAAAGTAATTCTGCTTTGGAAGTTGTTAAACCTGTAACTTCACTTTTGAGAAAATGGCCTTTGAATGTTTTGGTACCTACTGGAGAGCTCTTCTTTTGTCATTCAGCATCGTTCACACCCTTTTAAGCTTTAGCCCCCACCAAGTCTCAGACCATTTTACTCAACCTAGTAGAGCTGGTTAACCTCTATGGGCTAGGTGGGACGTACCTACGTAACAGCCACTGGCAGCCTGTGGCGCGATTTTCAAAACGTTAAAAATCCTATTACTTCAATTTCTCAAACATATGACTATTTTACAGCTATTTAAAGACAAGACTCTCGTTAATCTAACCACACTGTCCGATTTCAAAAAGGCTTTACAGAGTACCAAGCCAGAAATAATCAGACACCCATTTTTCAAGCCAGCATATAATGTCACCAAAACCCAGAAGACAGCTAAATGCAGCACTCACCTTTGATGATCTTCATCAGATGACAACCCTAGGACATTATGTTATACAATACATGCATGTTTTGTTCAATCAAGTTCATATTCAAAAACCAGCTTTTTACATTAGCATGTGACGTTCAGAACTAGCATACCCCCCGCAAACTTCCGGGGAATTCGCTAACATTTTACTAAATTACTCACGATAAACGTTCACAAAAAGCATAACAATTATTTTAAGAATTATAGATACAGACCTCCTCTATGCACTCGATATGTCCGATTTTAAAATAGCTTTTGGTGAAAGCACATTTTGCAATATTCTAAGTACATAGCCCAGGCATCACGGGCTCGCTATTTAGACACCCGGCAAGTTTAGCACTCACCATAATCATATTTACTATTATAAAAGTTTGATTACCTTTTGTTGTCTTCGTCAGAATGCACACCCAGGACTGCTACTTCAATAACAAATGTTGGTTTGGTCCAAAATAATCCATCGTTATATCCGAATAGCGGCGTTTTGTTCGTGCGTTCCAGACACTATCCGAAATAGTAAAGAAGTGTCGCGCGCATGGCGCAATTCGTGACAATAAAATTCTAAATATTCCATTACCGTACTTCGAAGCATGTCAACCGCTGTTTAAAATCAATTTTTACGCCATTTTTCTCGTAGAAAAGCGATAATATTCCGACAGGGAATCTCCTTTTCGGCAAACAGAGGAAAAAATCCCAAAGGCGGGGGCGGTCGGGTCACGCGCATAAGCCCAGTGTCCCTTGATCGGCCACTTGAGAAAGGCGATAATGTGTTTCAGCCTGGGGCTGGAATGACGACATTCTGTTTTTTCCCGGGCTCTGAGCGCCTATGGACGACGTGGGAAGTGTCACGTTAGAGCAGAGATCCTTAGTAAATGATAGAGATGGAAAAGAAGTTCAAGAAATGGTCAGACAGGCCACTTCCTGTAAAGGAATCTCTCAGGTTTTGACCTGCCATTTGAGTTCTGTTATACTCACAGACACCATTCAAACAGTTTTAGAAAATTTAGGGTGTTTTCTATCCATATGTAATAAGTATATGCATATTCTAGTTACTGGGTAGGAGTGGTAACCAGATTAAATCGGGTATGTTTTTTATCCAGCCGTGTCAATACTGCCCCCTAGCCCTAACAGGTTAAATTGTTTTCATGTTATCTGGCGCGTCGGTGACTGTGCTTCTTGCAACAATTGAATTACGTTGTTTTTTTTTCGCCAACATTTACTGACACTGGTCATATTCAACGGATGTTGAGTGTTCGTAAATTCATCAGTTATTCTGTGCTGTGGCACACAAGATTGCTCTGAAGTCGAACGCACCGAAATGGTTAATTGCATAGTGGCAAGCTAGCTAAACAATGAACCATAATCCTAACTCATGATGTTACTACCCTGCATGAATCTGCAGGTAGTTAACCAACCAGGTTCAATGTTAGCTAGCTAACATTAAGCTATAACTGACAATGCAAATGGCTCTGAGATATGAATAATATCATACACGTAATGTTAGTTAGCGAGCCAGCCAGCTAACGTTAGCTAGCTAGCTAATAGTATACTAACTTGAAATGAAACCACTTTCTGTCAAAATTATAAACGTGTAATATCTGAATGTAGCTATCTAGACTATCTTACCCGTATATATCATGGATGGGTGCGTCTCCTGTTGGATGCCATGGTTGCCCTTAGTTTGAAGATGTAATCAGAAGACAGGTGTTTTCTCCATCTTCTTAGCTATCATACTCGAATTCCACTGATTTCAAAACTCGGTCCTCCATAAAGTGGAGAGCAACACTTATGCAGTTTTACTACGTGGTAAAACATTTTTTAAAGCTGTGTTATCCTTGCGGAACGCCTCACCAATATCCAATGGTATAGAGTGGCGCGAATTACAAATACCTCAAATGCAAAAACTTTTTTCAAACATATGACTATTTTACACCATTTTAACCTCTATGGGCTAGGTGGGACGCTTCAACAGCCAGTTGAATCCTGTGGCATGTTATTCAAATCCTTAGATATGCTATTACTTCAATTTTTCAAAAATATGACTATTTTACACCATTTTAAAGATAAGACTCTCGTTAATCTAACCACACTGTCCGATTTCAAAAAGGCTTTACAACGAAAGCAAAACATTAGATTATGTCAGCAGAGTACCGAGCCAGAAATAATCAGACACCCATTTTTCAAGCTAGCATATGTCACATAAACCCAAACCACAGCTAAATGTAGCACTAACCTTTGATGATCTTCATCAGATGACAACCCTAGGACATTATGTTATACAATACATGCATGTTTTGTTCAATCAAGTTCATATTTATATCAAAAAACAGCTTTTTACATTAGCATGTGGCTTGCATTCCCACCGAACACTGCCGGTGAATTTACTAAATTACTCACGATAAACGTTCACAAAAAGCATAACAATTCTTTTAAGAATTATAGATACAGAACTCCTCTATGCACTCGAAATGTCCGATTTTAAAATAGCTTTTCGGTGAAAGCACATTATGCAATATTCTCAGTAGATAGCCCGGCATCACAGGGCTAGCTATTTAGACACCCAGCAGGTTTAGCACTCATCAAAGTCAGATTTGCTATAAGAAAAATTGGATTACCTTTGCTGTTCTTCGTCAGAATGCACTCCCAGGGCTTCTACTTCAACAATCAATGTTGTTTTGGTTCCAAATAATCCATGGTTATATTCAAATACCTCCGTTTTGTTCGTGCGTTCAAGACACTATCCGAAGGGTGACGCGCCGGCGCGTTTCGTGACAAAAAAATTCCAAATATTCCATTACCGTACTTCGAAGCATGTCAAACGCTGTTTAAAATCAATTTTTATGCAATTTTTCGCGTAAAATAGCGATAATATTCCAACCGGGAGACGTTGTATCCGTTCAAACACTGAAATAAGAAAATGGAGTCATCACATGCACGCGTGCGCCAGTGTCATTGTTCTCAGAAGTAACACCAAAACCCCTACTGTTTTTCGCCCAGAGACTGCAGAGTTATCATTCAACGTTCTGGCGCCTTCTGAGCGCCAATGAAAGCCTTAGAAAATGTCACGTTACAGCAGAGATCCTGTATTTTCGATAAAGAGGCTACAGAAGGCCAAGAAATGGTCAGACAGGGCACTTCCCATATAGAATCTTCTCAGGTTTTGGCCTGCCATATGAGTTCTGTTATACTCACAGACACCATTCAAACAGTTTTAGAAACTTTAGGGTGTTTTCTATCCAAATCTACTAATTATATGCATATTCTAGTTTCTGGGCAGGAGTAATAACCAGATTAAATCGGGTACGTTTTTTATCCGGCCGTGAAAATACTGCCCCCTATCCCAAACAGGTTATACAAGACATACTGACCAGCTCAAATGGACAGACGCGTGCTATATGGCAGACCAATCCAAACTCGTCTCTCGGCATGTCCAGCCAGCCCACTCATTATCTCAGCCAATCATGCCTAGCGGGAAGGTTGCTGTCTTTTTCTGTGGCTAAACCAACTCGGCTTGTAATTGAACAATTTTATTCGTATATACAGATGGCATACACGTTTGTTATTAAGACACATGTAAGTTCACATGTTCGAAAAGGCATTTCTGCCCCAAAAACACATTTTGATGAAAAACATTTTTTTACATTCAAACGGCTCTCCTGTGATGTAGTGACACGCGATATACACCTAGTTTCCTGAAACGGGTCACATATGCCCTAATTTAGTAAGACATTTACACACAGTTGATAAATTATGCACCAGGTGGGGAGGCAGATCTCTTCTTAATGTTTGTCAGCTGTGCCCGTGGCTTTGGTCAGGGTGAGGAATCTTGTCTGGTTATCCCCAATGGAACCATTGAGGAGCAGTGGACACAGTGATCCTGTCAGGGAGAGTTAAATGTCAAATTTGTTATGGACAGAAATATTGTGCTTTTAAATTTTTTGTCAAATGGAAAATGTGTTTTATGATGGTAGTAGTCTTACGCTCTCACTCATTCAAAATGCTGAACATGCAGATCATATTAAGAGGTTTTATTTTTATTGCTACTGTTCTTGTAAAAGTGAAATATATGTAAAGCCACAAGGCTCTTTTTTTATGACTAGTGCTTGGGTGTGAATGCATAGTCGAGGTGCTCCGCTTGCCACTGAGGTTCAAAATAAACAGAGTCATCTTTGATGTCTAAAAATAGAGGCAGGCTTGCAGGACCTCTGGCTCTCTGCTTGGACCAGATTGCAACACATTCAGAGCCTACTGTGTGGTTGAACATAACCCAAAGTTGCAGAATATAGCCAACTGCTCCTGGTATTTATTATGCTTACTTAAACCATATTTTGTGCAGTATCCTGTAGTATGTTTCCTTATAAAGAGAATGAAGGTTTCTTTTGGTTTGCAATTGTGGAATGGTATGCTACATTGGGTCACAGGACCTGCATTTGTATAAAGACTAAGGAGCAGTTCCTGTGTGTCTATAGTTGCTCACATAGACTTGAGCCCTGTGAATTTGCAGGGCTGAGATTATTCACATGAGAAGAACCAGAAATGTGTCTGTCAACATAATTGAAGTGTTTTTATTTTCATGTGTCTAATTGTAATAGTATAAGCGCAGAGTACATGTCTATGGAGGAAAAAGAGAGGGCGGTACCTTATTGAATTATTTAATTATTATTCTGCTCTGCCCGCCTCTCACCATTGGTGCAGGGCTCGATCGAGCGAGTGTCTCTGTTCTGTATTGCGTGCTTTGTAGTACAGTTATCGCTTTAAAAGAGAGAGGCAGGCTATAGCGCGTGCTTGTGTATTGAATCGGAAAAAAGCACAAGTGAAGCGGCAGGAAGAATTTAGGTGAGCCAATTCTTATTTCCCTTTTGAAATGGAACAGTTGTTGAACTTTATCGGTACTTTTAAGGGTTTTAACATTGTTGCAAACAGCCACGGAAGCGTTTGTTGTTTTAATGCATAGGTTACTACTTCATTACGGTAGCCATAAGTATTTTTGCGGCGACCGGTCAAAAACGACTGTGCCGTTTTCATATTTTGATATCCTGATACGCATTAATTACTGATGTAAATGTATCTAGTAAGTTACATTACAAATGCTTGGTAATGGAAGTGGGCCCCTTACACATGATTTGGCAGGTGGATGATCGATATAATTATTTACATTAGTACTTGAATGACTAGAGAAGACAACAGTAGTACACACTGTGAAATAATATTTTAGCTCAGTTAGTGACATGAATACATTATAAAACATTGAGTACAAATGTGGGCCACATCATTGAATGATGCAATGCGTTATCTGCTCCTTTTAATTTGTAATTGGCAGGAGTCACTACTACCAACAGGGTGAATGCTGCACCTGGGACTCCACCTCCAGCCATGACCTCGGGAAATGAGAACGAGGCGCCCACTTTGACCGGGAGCATCCCACAGAATGGGGAGAACAAGCCACCCCAGGCTATCGTCAAGCCCCAGGTCCTCACCCACGTCATTGAGGGCTTTGTCATCCAGGAGGGAGCTGAACCCTTCCCTGTAAGTGCCCTCTCCCATGGTACTCCTTAGCAGCTAGGAGTAAACAACATGCCACTATCTCAAGAGTGATTTCCCACAGGGGCATATTCCTAATGGCAACAAACACAAACAATCATGCAACACTCTCTGTGCTAAGCAATGACAAAGGGCAATGTCTTACTATTGTTTACCTTGGTCATAAATTCTAATAGCCTTCTGTAGTCCAAAATGTTGTTCCATACAGAGATGTCTGTGAAAGAAGGCACACAGATGTTAAGGCCACAATTAAGTGTTATTTTTGAGAGAGGTGGGGCGCAAAATGTTGATACACACTTGAGTGACTGTGCCTATTTGACTTATCAATTAACAACTCCCTGTTTCCTAGTGGATGTTTGCTGCACAGGCTTTATTATTGCTTATGGACACAGCATTGTTAGTTTGCCATTGTATTGCTGTCATAGATTGGAAAGAGTGCCATTAAGCCATCACACGTTGTCTTCCCCAGATTGAGCGGTTGCCTGTGATGATGGACAGCCCAAAGAAGCTGCATGAGCAGCTCTCCTCTGACCCCGACAAGACTCCTGTTAGTAACCCCACCAACACCACAGACTCTGAGACAGAGGAGCTGACCCCTCAAGGTAAGGGAGGTCATGTATGGAGTGATTGAAGCCATCTTATTTGGCAAGCAACACAATTATGGACTTTCTAAGTGCTACAGCTTCATAACAATGTAAGAGATGTTGATCTTTCATGGAATTATTTTGATTTGCCCACAGAATTAAAAGACCAAGAGGATTCAGATTCTCCCAAACTGAGCTGTGAATTCTGTGGCTGGGTGGACTTTGCCTACAAATTCAAGGGGTCAAAACGGTTTTGTTCCATGGTGTGTGCAAAAAGGTAATTCACATTTGGGGTACCATTTCTAATCAATCAAATGTATTCATAAAGCCCTTTTTACAAAGAACAGATGTCACAGTGCTTATACAGAAACCCAGCCTACAACCCCAAACTGCAAGCAATGCAGATAGATGTAGAATGTTTAGATGCTTTCAGTGGGTTAAATTCCTCAGGGTCAGAGCTCCTCAGTAGTGTTGCTTTGAGATGTGGGATGGGAGTGGACATAACTATTATCCTTGTTGTTGTGGAACAGGTATAATGTTGGTTGCAGGAAGCGGATAGGCCTTTTCCATCCAGAAAGGAGCAAAACATCCAACCGCTGGCACAGAAGGTCACACAATAGCGGCCACCAGAGTATCGATTCTAAGAAGCAGGTAAGATCCTCTCCTACTTCTCCACTGACATCACAGCTCCCCTGTGAACTTTACATGCTCCCCTCAGTGACACCAGAGCTGACTCATGGGTTTTGTGTTTCAGAAGCTGTCCCCTATGCCTCAGCAGACACAGGGGGGTTCAGTGTCCTCCCCGCTTCCCTCCCAACCCAGCCAGGAAGAGTCCAGCCCCTGCTCTGACATGTCCAGCTATGAGGAGCCTCCGTCACCCCTGTCAGCAGCCAGCTCAGGGCCCCCGGCACCCCAGGTGGTGTCACTCCTGGCAGGGAGAGGCTCGGACCAGGAGTCCCCCCGGAGCCGAGAGCTGCCTCTCCTCACTCAGCACTTCCTGCCCAACGACCCCACCAAGTGGAATGTGGAGGAAGTATACGAGTTCATTCGCTCCCTTCCAGGTAAGTCTCATAAATAGAGTATTCAGCTTAGGCCAACACCATAACTATATTCTTCTGTAGGCATGAAGATGTGATGATAGTAAGCTTATTTCCCCTCTGGGGATCAATAACGTGTATTAATTCCTCAGTGGATTGTCTTATGTAGACAGTGTTCATGCTTGTCTTTGACGTTAGATAATTTATTTAATGGGTTCGCTGTGGCTTGTTCCTAGGCTGCCAGGAGATAGCAGATGAGTTCCGCTCTCAGGAGATAGACGGGCAGGCCATGCTCCTACTGAAAGAGGACCACCTTATGAGTGCCATGAACATTAAACTGGGACCTGCACTTAAGATCTACGCAAGCATCAACATGCTCAAAGACTCTTAGCCATGATGGGTTGATATGGTGCTGATGTGTGTGCATTTGTGTGTATGTCTGTGTGCGTGTTAGTCTGTGTTTGGTGGGAAGGAGTCATACTCTGGGACAAGATTAAACATGTCGCCATCGCACTGATGACTACCTTACCTCTGCACTACCGTCTTTCATCCCACCTTTGGATTGGCTCTTTCATGGTACATTTATCCATGGCCTGCAGATAGGTGAACAACTGGTCATTCCCTTGGTTGTCAAAGAGAAGTTTCCAGGGAAATACTTTAATGGACTGACTGCGTTAGAGTAATGGCACAAATAGTGCTAAAAGCACTGCAAGGATATATTTGAGCTTGTAGGAAAAGATGTGAAAATGTGGGTATATCTGAATTTCTTCTGAAGTATAATTGTGATTTTAATTATCATTGACCGCATACGTGGTATGTTTTATATTGGTGCTGATCTGATGTTATTGACAGCCATACGTGTACAGTATGTTTGTCAGGGAACAAATGAAAGCCAGTCACCAGTTTGAGTCTTATACAACAGATGCTTAGCTCCATTTCATAATGATCAGCAACTATACACATACACTGCATGGCATTTCACTGTGCTCAGAGCAGTTACCGCTGTTACTTTGTGACATTGATACTTTCCCTGTACATTTTACAGGCTTAGAGAGACAATCTTTCCAAATGTGATTTACCAAGATGCCATGCCTTTATTTATTCCTGGGTCATATTTCACATGCTGTGAGGTCTTCTATGACTGTAGGCTTGACCCGTGCTATCTATGGGTTGACCACAAGGCTGAAAAGATGCATAACTCGATGAACTCACTGTGGATGTTCACCATCATACCTCTTTTATTCCACTAACACTTAAAATGATTGGTTCTCTTCTCCATAGTTTAATACAACCAAAATTACTTGATTGGGTCTGAAATTCAAACATTTAGTTTGGTGAGTTGTCAAGATCTGTATGAGTCTAAAGCTACCTGTAAGGAATTACATGCTTGTATTTGCTTTTAAGTTATCCATAATGTTTTATATAAAAATTGTTAAGTATTTTGAAATATGCAAATATGTAAATATCATGGCTTGGGGAAGGTGTATTTTTAGTGTTTTTATAAAAAAAATATTGTATGCTTGTCATGTGATGAATGGTCAATTGTGTTTTTAATTGTTTGAGATGATGCTTTGTCAAATGCCTGTATTTATCGAAGTACTGAATTTGTTACGCAACATTTTTCAATGATAAATCTGCAACATAGTCAGTTGTATGTTTTTATTTTTGTGTTAAAATCTATATTTGCTTGAGTTTGATATTATGGCATGTTCAGTACAGTAGCAAGACCAGTAGCTTCACTGATCGCACACAGTCCTTTGGGTGGATTGCAGTTGTCTCCAGAACCCCTGAAAGATCCTCCTCCTTCCTTCCTGCTGAATTGTATCATTATTACATGGGGCATGTATTAGTGTAAGTACATATTTATCTGGATTATTTTTGTCACAAATGTAGCCTGCCCTCTAGTGGTGCTTAAAGGGTAGTGCTTGTACAACAATTGAAGTACAGTGGGTTTGAATATTGAGTAGGTTGGTGTATTGAATAAGTTAATAGTGGCTGCTTTCAAGTCTTTCGATTATAATATATGCGATTGAATAGTTGGGATATGTGGCAGACAAATGTCACCATTCAGTGCGCAGGAAGAATTTATCAGTGATTTGGGGATATTTTAGTCCCTAGTGTTATGATTGGCCAATCCTTTCCTATCACTCAAAGTAAAATGTGGTCTGGGGTATTGCTTTTAGGCTTACCCAGATGTCAATCACTTCTAAACTCAGCAAAAAAATAAACTTTTTCAGGACCCTGTCTTTCAAAGATAATTCGTAAAAATCCAAATAACTTCACAGATCTTCATTGTAAAGGGTTTAAACACTGTTTCCCATGCTTGTTCAATGAACCATAAACAATTAATGAACATGCACCTGTGGAACGGTCGTTAAGACACTAACAGATTACAGACGGTAGGCAATTAAGGTCACAGTTATGAAAATGTAGGACACTAAAGAGGCCTTTCTACTGACTCTGAAAAACACCAAAAGAAATATGCCCAGGGTCCCTGCTCATCTGCGTGAACGTGCCTTATGCATGCTGCAAGGAGGCATGAGGACTGCAGATGTGGCCAGGGCAAGAAATTGCAATGTCCATACTGAGACGCCGAAGACAGCGCTACAGGGAGACAGGACGGACAGCTGATCGTCCTCGCAGTGGCAGATTACGTGTAACAACACCTGCACAGGATCGGTACATCCGAACATCACACCTGCGAGATGGGTACAGGATGGCAACAACTGCCTGAGTTACACCAGGAACGCACAATCCCTCCATCAGTGCTCAGACTGTCCGCAATAGGCTGAGAGAGGCTGGACTGAGGGCTTGTAGGCCTGTGTACGGCAGGTCCTCACCAGACATCACCGGCAACAACGTCGCCTATGGGTTCCGTCGCTGGACCAGACAGGACTGGCAAAAAGTGCTCTTCACTGACAAGTCGTGGTTTTGGCTCAACGGGTGATGGTCGGATTCACGTTTATCGACGAAGGAATGAGTGTTACACCGAGGCCTGTACTCTGGAGCGGGATCGATTTGGAGGTGGAGGGTCCGTCACAGTCTGGGGCGGTGTGTCACAGCATCATTGGACTGAGCTTGTTGTCATTGCAGGCAATCTCAATGCTGTGCGTTACAGGGAAGACATCCTCCTCCCTCATGTGGTAGGTACCCTTCTTGCAGGCTCATCCTGACATGACCCTCCAGCATGACAATGCCACCAGCCATACAGCTCGTTCTGTGTGTGATTTCCTGCAAGACAGCAATGTCAGTGTTGTGCCATGGCCAGCGAAGAGCCCTGGGTCTCAATCCCATTGAGCACGTCTGGGACCTGTTGGATAGGAGGGTGAGGACTAGGGCCGTTCCCACCAGAAATGTCCGGGAACTTGCATGTGCTTTGGTGGAAGAGTGGAGTTACCCCCCCCCCCCCCCCCCCCCCTTTGTTCAGGGACACATTATTCAATTTCTGTTAGTCACATGTCTGTGGAACTTGTTCAGTTTATGTGTCAGTTGTTGAATCTTGTTGTTCATACAAATATTTACACATGTTAAATTTGCTGAAAATTAACGCAGTTGAGAGGACGTTTTCTTTTTTTTGCTGAGTTTACTTGCCATGGTACGATCACACCGTAGACATTCAAACCAGGTTTCACACCTGTCTGGTGTGCATTAACAAATTAAAAAACGGACTCAATAAGGACATTTCCGCTTTGTTTATTCCCTGGTAATATTATACATAAAGACGAACTTTGTACCATTCCTAATTGTAAAAAATTGCTGTAGGCTCGCACAGTCTCGAGGCTGAACTGGAAGAGCACACACACGCCCCTCTGTTATGTGTCAAACATTGAGCGTGAAACCAGAACATAAAACGTTAGGGCAATTTTGGTTATGTTGAATTGATAATTGTTACTTATTTCAAATATGTATGCACAGCGTATAGATTTGTAGTATGATTACTACATATATAACCTTTATGAATAAAGGGTCTCCCGCACTTGCAATGGTTTGGTCCGATTTTAAACGTTGTTGCGCTGATGATACCGCTCAGTGTTTGAGATCAATTGACACCCTTTACCATGGCTCATTGAGATTTATTTATATACCATTTATTTATATGTATTTATAAACCGCAAAACCTTTACGCACCACTGCACTTTATATACCATGGTTGGCTGATCTTCTCTAGTCACTCGTATGCTCAGTCACTGGTATACTTTTATTTACAAAGCCATTTTGGGTTTACTATCATTTTATTTGGGCATTTTTATTGTTCAGAAATGTGTTCGGTACTCTCTTCGTTCGCAGGACTTTATCCTGCTAAATTTCCGAACTGAATTTGGTAAAAGGGCTTTTATGTACTCTGCGCCATCGCCTTGGAACGCCTTACAAAATACTTCTGGAAGAACTTGTCCTGATTGGTGTTTTTAAATTACTGATGAAGGATTTTGAGGCTGATTCCCTGACCTGTCAGTGTTTTTAATTTGCTGTTTTATGATTTTGTTATACTCTTGTGAATTCTATGGTTTTTACTAGATTCCTTGTAGTTTTTCATGTTGTCTGTCTGTAATTGTGTAATGACTTGGTGCTGCCTATCTTGGCCAGGATGCTCTTGAAAAAGAGATTTCAAATCTCAATGAGCCCTTCCTTGTTATTAAATAAAGGTTAAATAAAAATAAAGTAAATACACATCCCTGATACATTCATGTGCTACACTGTTGCATTTTATCCTGTGTGTATAATTTACAACTTTACTCTGATTTACAAATGTTATCTGAAGACTCAACAAAGGTGCTGGTAAGTGAGTTTGGTTCTCGAAATAGTTTAATAAACTAACCAAAATGCAGTATGACATTATACCCCATTTTGTTGATGGTGAATATACATTCCAGACAAAAGTGAGAGTATGAGACAATAATGACTTTATTTTTATTGGTCTAGTCATGCAGAATGCAAACCCAATCATGGACAGGGGAGGCAACATGCTGTGATGTGCCTTGTCTCCCCAACAGGTATACACTCATCATTTTCCTATCATTGGTAACCTATAGATTCATATTATGTAATTTTGTTGGTATTCATAGTGTAATATGTTTACTTCTCTCTCTATGTGTGTCCATGCTCCAGGAGACCCTCCCAAACCATCACTCTGATATACACTGCTCAAAAAAATAAAGGGAACACTTAAACAACACAATGTAACTCCAAGTCAATCACACTTCTGTGAAATCAAACTGTCCACTTAGGAAGCAACACTGATTGACAATACATTTCACATGCTGTTGTGCAAATGGAATAGACAACAGGTGGAAATTATAGACAATTAGCAAGACACCCCCAATAAAGGAGTGGTTCTGCAGGTGGGGACCACAGACCACTTGTCAGTTCCTATGCTTCCTGGCTGATGTTTTGGTCACTTTTGAATGCTGGCGGTGCTTTCACTCTAGTGGTAGCATGAGACGGAGTCTACAACCCACACAAGTGGCTCAGGTAGTGCAGCTCATCCAGGATGGCACATCAATGCGAGCTGTGGCAAGAAGGTTTGCTGTGTCTGTCAGCGTAGTGTCCAGAGCATGGAGGCGCTACCAGGAGAAAGGCCAGTACATCAGGAGACGTGGAGGAGGTCGTAGGAGGGCAACAACCCAGCAGCAGGACCGCTACCTCCACCTTTGTGCAAGGAGGAGCAGGAGGAGCACTCCCAGAGCCCTGCAAAATGACCTCCAGCAGGCCACAAATGTGCATGTGTCTGCTCAAACGGTCAGAAACAGACTCCATGGGGTGGTATGAGGGCCCGACGTCCACAGGTGGGGGTTGTGCTTACAGCCCAACACTGTGCAGGACATTTGGCATTTGCCAGAGAACACCAAAATTGTCAAATTCGCCACTGGTGCCCTGTGCTCTTCACAGATGAAAGCAGGTTCACACTGAGCACGTGACAGACGTGACAGAGTCTGGAGACGCCGTGGAGAACGTTCTGCTGCCTGCAACATCCTCCAGCATGACCGGTTTGGCGGTGGGTCAGTCATGGTGTGGGGTGGCATTTCTTTGGGGGGCCGCACAGCCCTCCATGTGCTCGCCAGAGGTAGCCAGACTGCCATTAGGTACCGAGATGAGATCCTCAGACCCCTTGTGAGACCATATGCTGGTGCGGTTGGCCCTGGGTTCCTCCTAATGCAAGACAATGCTAGACCTCATGTGGCTGGAGTGTGTCAGCAGTTCCTGCAAGAGGAAGGCATTGATACTATGGACTGGCCCGCCCGTTCCTCAGACCTGAATCCAATTGAGCACATCTGGGACATCATGTCTCGCTCCATCCACCAACGCCACGTTGCACCACAGACTGTCCAGGAGTTGGCGGATGCTTTAGTCCAGGTCTGGGAGGAGATCCCTCATCCGCCACCTCATCAGGAGCATGCCCAGGCGTTGTAGGGAGGTCATACAGGCACGTGGAGGCCACACACACTACTGAGCCTCATTTTGACTTGTTTTAAGGACATTACATCAAAGTTGGATCAGCCTGTAGTGTGGTTTTCCACTTAAATTTTGAGTGTGACTCCAAATCCAGACCTCCATGGGTTGATAAATTGGATTTCCATTGATTATTTTTGTGTGATTTTGTTGTCAGCACATTCAACTATGTAAAGAAAAAAGTATTTAATAAGATTATTTCTTTCATTCAGATCTAGGATGTGTTGTTTAAGTGTTCCCTTTATTTTTTTGAGCAGTATATACATTTTTTTAATTTAACCTTGACATTTTTACTTTGTCAGCTTGGAGATTCAACCCAGCTACTTTTCAGTTACTGGCCCAACACTCTAACCACTAGGCTACCTGATGGATTTGGAGAATTGTGTTTCCAATCTCAACCTTGCACATGAGATAGTGATCAACAGAGACTTCGTCTTCAGAGAGAACAGCCCACCCAAAGACCGGTAAGAAGTCAAGCTATGAAACATACAATTCCTGTGTAAATAAATATTTCAGTCACTTTGAAGTCACAGATTTTTTTTTCATTTCCTTTTAGCTTGGAAGGGAGAGTGACTGACATAATCCCAGAAAGCACAGTGAACTGTCTTCGTGAGCAGCTTTCGTGCAGCCCTCCAGACTATACCCATGTAGTCATTCTGCTTCAAGAAGTGAAAACTGTAAGTATGGTCATGTACCCTCCTCCTCAGTTTCTCAGCATTGACAGTGAAAAAGTAGCAACAACTAGATGTTAATTTAAGTGACCCACTGTGTGGTTGTCCCCTGTGTGGTCAGACCGTGCTGTCCCTGCTCCTGCCAGGCCATGTGCGTCTGAGGGCTCAAGTTGAGGAGGTTCTGGACCTGGATCTGATCCAGCAGCAGGCAGATCATGGGGCCCTGGTCCTGCAAAGACTGTCAGGCTACATCATCAATACCATGGCCTCCCTGTGTGCCCCTAAAAGAGACCCAGAGATCAGGACTTATCGGACCCAGTGGAGCTCCTCAGGTGAGGGGCAGACTCAATGAACTCATTTTATGGTTAAAAAAAAGTTTATATGTATCATATCAGATATTGAAATGTAACCAAGTTACCTTGTGAAACCCCACATAAACGGTAAAAAATAGTTATAGTAGCTCATGTTCAAATTTCTCCTCTCCCTCCACAGACAGTTCTGATGGACAGAGCCCGCTTGGAGGCGCTGGAACAGAGACTGAGCCCGCTAGTTCTTGAGGCATCAGTTCTGCTGTTGACCAGCACACAGCGTGGGGACGCTGTTTTTTCTTCGTAGGGCTTTGTAGGTAAACTCAAGATAAGATAATGCTTCAGCATTCTAGAGTAACTACTGCATGAGTACTGTGTTTATCCAGTGATATATGGAGGTCAATATAATCTTTATTGATAGAATTATAAGTCCCATACAGTTGTACAGTTTAGGAAGATATGTAAGTCAGATGGGCGATGCAGCAGGCTGATTTCTCTCTTTGCGTCCCACACATACTGTAGTAGAGAGAGTACAGGGCTACCTCCAGGCCATGCTGGATAGAGGCCCCACTGAAAGGAGTCGACCCATGTCCCCTGATCTGAGGCTGCTAAGCTAGCAGAGCTGGGAATGGCCTTTGGGCGAATGGTCCATATTAACTGCACAGTCTTTGGACCCTTTTACGCCCCCATCCTTAGGAAACTGCTGTTCCCACTGGGAGAGGCCGAGATAGTCTCCCCCCCACCCCCAACACCTTGGTCACCTGCATACGCTGCCATTCAACATTTACAGAATGAAGAGTGTATACTGTTTATTTAGAATTGAGAAGGATGTAAATACATTAGCTAAGTTTGTTAAACAAAAACATATGACAGGCCATGAGATAGTGGAATATATAGACAGTACCAGTCAAAAGTTTATTATTCTACAATGTAGGAAATAGGGGAAATAAAGAAAAACCCTTGATTGAGTAGGTGTTCTAAAACTTTTGACCGGTAGTGTATTTCCCTCAAGACATACCGTATGTAATATATAAACATTTCAAATTCCATGTCTTCAACACTGTTTACAGGTTTGGCAACCCTAATAATAATTTTACTCATATCTAGAGTTTGCATGTATGTCAGCTACTGTCTGTACATTAGCTGGAGAATTTTGAGTGGATGTAGGATTGAGTTGCTTCTGAGCATGTTTGATTGGTATGTACTCTAACTTAAAGCACCTACCAAAGATATGTATATCCACTTTTGAAAATGTTAAATACATTTGTATTTTTTTAACTGTACATTACATCATTTGTTGGGGTATTGTTGAGTGAAATTTCCCCAAAAGGTTCATATTTTTAATACATTCTACCCAAGTATGATACTCCTCAAAATGTTATCATAGATACGAAAATAGATTTTGTTCCATTTATCGGATCATCAAGAACTTCAAGGAGAGCGGTTCAAATGTTGTGAAGAAGGCTTCAGGGCGCCCAAGAAAGTCCAGCAAGCGCCAGGACCGTCTCTTAAAGTTGATTCAGCTGCGGGATCGGGGCACCACCAGTACAAAGCTTACTCAGTAATGGCAGCAGGCAGGTGTGAGTGCATCTGCACGCACAGTGAGGCGAAGACTTTTGGAGGATGGCCTGGTATCAAGAAGGGCAGCAAAGAAGCCACTTCTCTCCAGGAAAAACATCAGGGACAGACTGATATTCTGCCAAAGGTACAGGGATTGGACTGCTGAGGACTGGGGTAAAGTCATTTTCTCTGATGAATCCCCTTTCTGATTGTTTGGGGCATCCGGAAAAAAGCTTGTCCAGAGAAGACAAGGTGAGCGCTACCATCAGTCCTGTGTCATGCCAACAGTAAAGCATCCTGAGACCATTCATGTGTGGAGTTTCTTCTCAGCCAAGGGAGTGGGCTCTCACAATTTTACCTAAGAACACAGCCATGAATAAAGAATGGTACCAACACATCCTCCGAGAGCAACTTCTCCCAACCATCCAGGAACAGTTTGGTGACGAACAATAATTTTTCCAGCATGATGGAGCACCTTGCCATAAGACAAAAGTGATAACTAAGTGGCTCAGGGAACAAAACATTGCTATTTTGGGTCCATGGCCAGGAAACTCCCCAGACCTTAATCCCATTGAGAACTTGTGGTCAAACCTCAAGAGGCAGGTGGACAAACAAAAACCCACAAATTCTGATGAACTCCAAGCATTGATTATGCAAGAATGGGCTGTCATCAGTCAGGATGTGGTCCAGAAGTTAATTGAAAGCATGCCAGGGCGGATTGCGGAGGTCTTGAAAAAGAAGGGTCAACACTGCAAATATTGACTCTTTGCATCAACTTAATGTAGTTGTCAATAAAAGCCTTTGACACTTATGAAATGCTTGTAATTATACTTCAGTATTCTATTGTAACATTTGACAAAAATATCTAAAGACACTGAAGCAGCAAACTTTGTGGAAATTAATATTTGTGTCATTCTCAAAACCTTTGGCCACGACTGTACAGTTAAAGTCAGAAATTGACATACACCTTAGCCAAATACATTTAAACTCAGTTTTTCACAATTCCTGACATCTAATCCTAGTAAAAGTTCCGGTCTTAGGTCAGTTAGGATCACCACTTTATTTTAAGAATGTGAAATGTCAGAATAATAATTTATTTCATATTTTATTTCTTTAATCGCTTTCCCAGTGGGTCAGAAGTTTACATACACTTAATTAGTATTTGGTAGCATTGCATTTAAATTGTTTAACTTGGGTCAAACATTTCGGGTAGCCTTCCACAAGCTCTCCACAATAAGTTGGGGGAATTTTGGCCCATTCCTCCTGACAGAGCTGGTGTAACTGAGTCAGGTTTGTAGGCCTCCTTGCCCGCACACGCTTTTTCTGTTCTGCCCACAAATTTTCTATAGGATTGAGATCAGGGTTTTGTGATGGCCACTCCAATATACCTTGACTTTGTTGTCCTTAAGTCATTTTGCCACAACTTTGGAAGTATGCTTGGAGTCATTGTCCATTTGGAAGACCCATTTGCGACCAAGCTTTAACTTCCTGACTGATGTCTTGAGATGTTGCTTCAATATATCCACATAATTATCCTGCCGCATGATGCCATCTATTTTGTGAAGTGCACCAGTCCCTCCTGCAGCAAAGCACCCCCACAATATGATGCTGCCACCCCCATTCTTCACGGTTGGGATGGTGTTCTTTGGCTTGCAAGCATCCTCCTTTTTCCTCCAAACATAACGATGGTCATTATGGCCAAACAGTTCTATTTTTGTTTCATCAGACCAGAGGACATTTCTCCAAAAAGTACGATCTTTGTCCCCATGTGCAGTTGGAAAGCGTAGTCTGGCTTTTTATGGTGGTTTTGGAGCAGTGGCTTCTTCCTTGCTGAGCGGCCTTTCAGGATATGTTTATTTATAGGACTCGTTTTACTGTGGATATAGATACTTTTGTATCTGTTTCCTCCAGCATCTTCACAAGGTCCTTTGCTGTTGTTCTGGGATTGATTTGCACTTTTCGCACCAAAGAACATTCATCTCAGAACGCGTCTCCTTCCTGAGCGGTATGACAGCTGCGTGGTCCCATGATGTTTATACTTGCGTACTATTATTTGTACAGATGAACGTGGTACCTTCAGGCGTTTGGAAGTTGCTCTACAATGTTTTTTCTGAGGTCTTGGCTGATTTCTTTTGAATTTCCCATGATGTCAAGCAAAGAGGCACTGAGTTTCAAGGTAGGCCTTGAAATACATCCACTGGTACACCTCCATTTGACTCAAATGTTTTTTTATTTTTTTATTTCACCTTTATTTAACCAGGTAAGCTAGTTGAGAACAAGTTCTCATTTGCAACTGCGACCTGGCCATGATAAAGCAAAGCAGTTCGAAACATACAACAACACAGAGTTACATATGGAATAAACAAACATACAATCAATAATACAGTAGAAAAATCTATATACAGCATGTGCAAATGAGGTAGGATAAGAGAGGTAAGGCAATAAATTGGCCATGGTGGGGAAGTAATTACAAAATAGCAATTAAACACTGGAATGGTAGAATGTGCAGAAGATGAATGTGCAAGTACAGATACTGGGGTGCAAAGGAGCAAGATAAATAAATAAATACAGTATGGGGATGAGGTAGATTGGAAGGGCTGTTTACAGATGAGCTATGTACAGCGTGCAGTGATCTGTTAGCTGCTCTGACAGCTGGTGCTTAAAGCTAGTGAGGGAGGTGAGAGTCTCCAGCTTTAGTGATTTTTGCAGTTCGTTCCAGTCATTGGCAGCAGAGAACTGGAGCTGAGATAAGGCGAGGCTTTACCTAGCAGAAACTTGTAGATGACCTGGAGCCAGTGGGTTTGGCGACGAGTATGAAGCAAGGGCCAGCCAACGAGAGCGTACAGGTCGCAGTGGTGGGTAGTATATGGGGCTTTGGTGACAAAACGGATGGCACTGTGATAGACTGCATCCAATTTGTTGAGTAGAGTGTTGGAGGCTATTTTGTAAATGACATCGCCGAAGTCGAGGATCGGTAGAATGGTCAGTTTTACAAGGGTATGTTTGGCAGTATGAGTGAAGGATGCTTTGTTGCGAAATAGGAAGCCAATTCTAGATTTAATTTTGGATTGGGCATGTTTATTGTGAGTCTGGAAGGAGAGTTTACAATCTAACCAGACACTAATTAGCCTATCAGAAGCTTCTAAAGCCATGACATAATTTTCTGGCATTTTCCAAGCTGTTTAAAGGCACAGTCAACTTAGTGTATGTAAACTTCTGACCAACTGGAATTGTGATACAGTGATTTATAAGTGAAATAATCTGTCTGTAAACAATTGTTGGAAAAATTACTTGTGTCATGCACAAAGTAAATGTCCTAACCGACTTGCCAAAACTATAGTTTGTTAACAAGACATTTGTGGAGTGGCTGAAAAACGAGTTTTAATGACTCCAACCTAAGAGTATGTAAACATCCGACTTCAACTGTATATACACACTTACATACACTACATGACCAAAAGTATGTGGACACCTGCTCGTCGAACATCTCACTCCAAAATCATTGGCATTAATATGGAGTTAGTTTCCTCTTTGCTGCTATAACAGCCTCCACTGTTCTTGGAAGGCTTTCCCCTAGATGTTTTTTTACCTTTATTTAACTAGGCAAGACAGTTAAGAACAAATTCTTATTTTCAATGACAGCCTAGTAACAGTGGGTTAACTGCCTTGTTCGGGGGTAGAACGACAGATTTTTACCTTGTCAGGTCGGGGATTCGATCTTGCAACCTTTCCGTTACAAATCCAATGCTCTAACCACTAGGCTACCTGCTAGGCTAGGCTACCTCCCGCCAGGACTTGCTTTGCATTCTGCCAAAAGAGCATTAGTGAGGTCGGTCACTGATGTTGGCCAATTAGGCCTGGCTCGTAGTCAGTGTTCCAATCGTTCCAATTCATCCAAAAGTTGTTAGAAATGGTTGAGTTCAAGGCTCTGTGCAGGCCTGTCAAGTTCTTTCAGACCGATCTCGACGAAACATTTCTGTATGGACCTCAGTTTGTGCACGGAGCATTGTCATGTTGAAACAGGAAAGGGCCTTTCCCAAACAGTTGCCACATAGTCGAAAGCACAGAATCGTCTAGCCCCAAACCATTATTCCTCCTCCACCACACTTTACAGTTGGCACTATGCATTGGGACAGGTAGAGCTCTCCTGGCATCCGCCAAACCCAGATTTGTCTGTCGGACTACCAGATGGTGATGCGTCAATCCAGAGAATTCGTTTCCACTGCTCCAGAGTCCAATGGCGGCAAGCTTGACACCTCTCCAGCCAACGCTTGCATTGCGCATGGTGATCTTAGGCTTGTGTGCGGCTGCTCGGCTGTGGAAACCCATTTCATGAAGCTCCCAACGAACAGTTCTAGTGCTGACTTTGGTTTCAGAGACGGTTTGGAACTCAGTAGTGAGTTGCAACTGAGGACAGACGATTTTTACGCGCTTCAGCACTCGGTGGTCCCGTTCCTTGTGCGGCTGAGCCATTGTTGCTCCTAGATGTTTCCACTTTACAATAACAGCACTTACAGTTGGCCGGGGAAGCTCTAGCAGGGCAGAAAGTTGATGAATTGACTTGTTGGAAAGGTGGCATCCTATGACGGTGCCACGTTGAAAGTCACTGAGCTCTTTAGTAAGGCCATTCTACTGCCAAGGTTTGTCTATGGAGATTGCATGGCTGTGTGCTGGATATTATGCACCTGTCAGCAATGGGTGCATAATAATTTGAAGGGGTTTCAACATACTTTTTATATATATAGTGTATCTTATAAAGAACTTCTGAAGTATAAAAGTGTCGGAATAATGCCATATGATCTTGGTTAATAATGTATTATTACACTGAACAAAAATATAAACACAACATGCATTCATATAATGAAATCAGTCAATTGAAATACATTCATTAGGCCCTAATCTATGGATTTCACATTACTGGGAATACAGATATGCATCTGTTGGTCACAGATACCTTAAAAAAAAGGTAGGCGCGTGGATTAGAAAACCAGTCAGTGACCACCATTTGCCTCATGCAGCACGACACATCTCCTTCGCATAGAGTTGATCAGGCTGTTGATTGTGGCCTGTTGTCCCACTCCTCTTCAATGGCTATGCAAAGTATACATTTTACATTTTAGTCATTTAGCAGACGCTCTTATCCAGAGCGACTTACAGTAGTGAATGCATACATTTTTTCCGTACTGGTCCCCCGTGGGAAACGAACCCACAACCCTGGCATTGCAAACACCATGCTCTACCAACTGAGCTACACGGGACCAAAGTTGCTGGATAAGGGTGGGAATTGGAACACGCTGTCACACACGTCGATCCAGAGCATCCCAAACGTGCTCAATGGGTGACATGTCTGGAGAATTTGCAGGCCATGGAATAACTGGGACATTTTCAGCCTCCAGGAATTGTGTACAGATATTTGTGACATGGGGCTGTGCATTATCATGCTGAAACATGAGGTGATGGCAGTCAATGAATTGCACTACAATGGGCCTCAGGATCTCGTCACGGTATCTCTGTGCATTCAAATTGCCGTCAATAAAATGCAATTGTGTTCATTGTCCGTAGCTTATGCATGCCCATGCCATAACCCCACTGCCACCAAGGAGCGCTCTGTTCACAGCGTTGACATCAGCAAACTGCTCGCCCCCACGACGCCATACACGCTGTCTGCCATCTGTCCGGTACAGTTGAAACTGGGATTCATCTGTGAAAAGCACACTTCTCCAGCATGCCAGTGGCCATTGAAGGTGAGCATTTGTCCACTGAAGTCGGTTACGACGCCAAACTGCAGTTAGGCCAAGACCCTGGTGAGGACAATGAGCACGCAGATGAGCTTCCCTGAGACAGTGACAGTTTGTGCACAAATTCTTCAGTTGTGCAAACCCACAGTTTCATCAGCTGTCTGGGTGGCTGGTCTCAGACAATCCTGCAGGTGAAGAAGCTGGATGTGGAGGTCCTGGGCTGGCGTGGTTACACTTTGTCTGCCGAGGGTGAGGCTGGTTATTAAATGTTCTGCCAAATTCTCTAAAACGACATTGGAGGTGGCTTATGGTACAGAAATGAACATTCAATTCTCTGGCAACAGCTCGTAGTGGACACATTCAAAGATGCCAATTGCACACTCCCTCATAACTTGAAACATCTGTGGCATTGTGTTGTGTGACAAAATGGCACATTTTAGAGTAGCCTTTTATTGTCCCCAGCACAAGGTGCACCTGTGTAATGATCATGCTGTTTAATCAGCTTCTTGATATACCACACCTGTCAGGTGGATGGATTATCTTGGCAAAGGAGAAATGCTAAATAACAGGGATGTTAACAAATTTGTGTAAAAAAATCTGAAGCCTCCCGAGTGGCGCAGCTGTCTAAGGTACTACATCACAGTGTTGCGGTGTCACTACAGCCTGGGGTTCCATCCCAGGCTGTGTCACAACTGACCAAGGGTCCCATAGGGCGGCGCACAATTTGCCAAGTGTCTTCCGGGTTAGTGGAGGGTTTGCCCGGAGGGGCTTTACTTGGATCATCACGCTCTAGCGACTCCTTGTAGCAGGCCGGGCGCCTGCAGGCCAACTTCGGTTGTCAGTTGAACGGTGTTTCCGCCAACACATTGGTGCAGCTGGCTTCCGGGTTAAGTGAGCGGGTGTTAAGAAGTGCCGTTTGGCAGGTCATGTTTTGGAGGACACGTGACTCGACCTTAGCCTCTTCCGAGTCCATGGGGAGTTGCAGTGATGAGACAAGATCGAAATTGGGGGTAAAAATAATAGGTTTTAAAAATAAAAATAAACGTTTTACATGAATAGAATTGAGATAAGTAAGCTTTTTGTGCGTATGGACCATTTCTGGGATCTTTTATTTCAGCTCATGAAACATGGGACTAACACTTTACATGTTGTGTTTATATTTTTGTTCAGTATATTATGCCATCAATGCTCATAACAAAAATTAAAGGGTGCCTCCCAGCCTGATGGAATACAGCATGCAATTGACATCTAATTGCAGAGGTAAACATTATTATCATATAGCCAACTTTATTATCGGAGGCCTTAGCCTGGTGCAACAACCCTTCTGAAATTCACTACATACATATTGTAGTATGACAGTATTTAAAAATCCCAGAATCTGCTGTACACCCTTTACCTACCGGTACATGATTTAGACCTACAATACCATGCTAAGATCTCACACGCTTAAGTAAATAACAGACACTACAGCCTGTAGAAGCTAAACTCAGCAAAAAAATAAACTTTCCTTTTTCACGACCCTGTCTTTCAAAGATAATTCGTAGAAATCCACATAACTTCACAGATCTTCATTGTAAAGGGTTTAAACACTGTTTCCCATGCTTGTTCAATGAACCATAAACAATTAATGAACATGCACCTGTCGAACGGTTGTTAAGACACTAACAGCTTACAGACGGTAGGCAATTAAGGTCACAGTTATGAAAACTTAGGACACTAAAGAGGCCTTTCTACTGACTCTGAAAAACACCAAAAGAAATATGCCCAGTGTCCCTGCTCATCTGTGTGAACGTGCCTTAGGCATGTTGCAAGGAGGCATGAGGACTGCAGATGTGGCCAGGGCAAGAAATAGCAATGTCCGTACTGTGAGATGCCTAAGACAGTGCTACAGGGAGACAGGATGGACAGCTGATCGTCCTCACAGTGGCAGACCACGTGTAACAACGCCTGCACAGGATCGGTATATCCGAACATCACACCTGCGGGACAGGTACAGGATGGCAACAACAACTGCCCGAGTTACACCAGGAACGCACAATCCCTCCATCAGTGCTCAGACTGTGTGCAATAGGATGAGAGAGGCTGGACTGAGGGCTTGTAGGCCTGTTATAAGGCAGGTCCTCACCAGACATCACCGGCAACAACGTTACCTATGGGCACAAACCCACTGTCACTGGACCAGACAGGACTGGCAAAAAGTGCTCTTCACTGACGAGTCGCGGTTTTGTCTCACCAGGGGTGATGGTCGGATTCACGTTTATCGTCGAAGGAATGAGCGTTACACCAAGGCCTGTACTCTGGAGTGGGATCGATTTGGAGGTGGAGGGTCTGTCATGGTCTGGGGCAGTGTGTCACAGCATCATTGGACTGAGCTTGTTGTCACTGAAAACAATCTCAATGCTGTGCGTTACAGGGAAGACATCCTCCTCCCTCATGTGGTACCCTTCCTGCAGGCTCATCCTGACATGACCCTCCAGCATGACAATGCCACCAGCCATACTGCTCGTTCTGTGTGTGATTTCCTGCAAGACAGGAATGTCACTGTTCTGCCATGGCCAGCGAAGAGCCCGAATCTCAATCCCATTGAGCACGTCTGGGACCTGTTGGATAGGAGGGTGAGGGCTAGGGCCATTCCCCCCAGAAATGTCCAGGAACTTGCAGGTGCCTTGGTGGAAGAGTGGGGTAACATCTCACAGCAAGAACTGCCAAATCTGGTACAGTCCATGAGGAGGAGATGCACTGCAGTACTTAATGCAGCTGGTGGCCACACCAGATACTGACTGTTACTTTTGATTTTGACCCCCCCTTTGTTCAGGGACAGATTATTCAATTTCTGTTAGTCACATGTCTGTGGAACTTGTTTAGTTTATATCTCAGTTGTTGAATCTTGTCATATTCATAAAAATATTCACACATGTTAAGTTTGCTGAAAATAAACGCAGTTGACAGTGAGAGGGCGTTTCTTTTTTTGCTGAGTTTACATGTGGAGAAGCTTCCAGGTTTTTTCAAGGGTACAGAGTTTGTAAGTTGCATTTTCTACCTAATTTGAAACAGTTGTTTCTCCATTGAATAATGTATTTTAGCCTACCTTAGTTAGCCATATGAAAATAATGTATTTAAAAAATGCATCAGTTTATTTCCATCATATTTTCTGTTCTAAATGTCTGCTAGACAGGGAATATGACTTTGTACACTCGTCTGCCAGTCCCTGGGCTAGTCTTTGTGACGAAGAGATGCAGTTAACTCTCATAGAATATATTGTCTACCAGCTCCATCAAACTCTCATGCAAGGAATATGCCTTAAGACACAACCAAATACCTTAAGAATAACATTTTCCATTGTACTATTTAATTTCAAGTATATTTTGCTTTTAATTGGAATAAATAAACATCACATAATCATTGACAAACTATACTCTGTCCACAAATACATGGGCATAGCACTTTATGCTGGTACAGTAGTGCTACATTTGATGAATGTACTCTCGTTGACTCTCCTAGATCCTTACAGTAACAACATGATTATCTCAAATAGACCTAAATCAATAAAAATTGTCATTACTGACCCAGCATTGTCTATATTCTGTAGATTACAGTACCTACATGAAGTAAGGAGTGGAGGTAAAGACAGTCAGTGTGAGGCCAGGGAGGAGATTTCAGACTGAACTTTCTCGAGATAGGAGTGAGAGACAGGCCATGCCCAGTTGAGACAGACAGCTAGTGTAAGGTTATCCTTTATCTGTTACTTTGTATTCAGGTGGGGTTGTAGAAGGCAGCAGACCTTATCAAACAGTCATTCATAGACCCGCTGCATGCGTCTCTGTTTGTCTCTCTGTCTCTAGTCTACACACACGCAGACACTCACATTGGCTGCTCCACTTCAACTCACAGCTTGGTGTCCGGAAACTTGAACGCTGGAGTGAGCTACACAAGGAAAACACTGGTGTTAAAAAAGACAGAAACATGCACAGCCAAATCATGCCACCACATTGTGTCTGCTTAAAATAGCTTCTGCTCTCTAAAATGTAAGGCATTTATATGCACCCAAACCAGAGCAGGTTGAATGTGTCTTCATGATTTCAACACATAACAGGGAAGAACATACTTAGTGCACGAGAAATGACAATGCTGGAGAATGTAAATGAGATGAGGTGCTGTATTTGTGTTATAATAATGGATAAAGTAAAACAAAAGGCAAACGATAAGAAAAAACTAAACAGACACTGCTACATATGTACACCTCAATGGGCCAAGTGCATCAGAGGACGAAACACAAATACTGCCACATGCATCAGTGGTAGCTACAGTATCAGTCAGAACAGAACAACGATGAGACACAACTACAGTACCACACAGAGACTGTCAAGTCTTAACACTCATTCTCCAGTCAGCCATCCTGTGTCATTTGGAGAGAGGCTAAACATAACATATCCTGCAGCAGGGGACACAGAATGAGGACAGAGACAGAACAGGCCATCCTCACAGGAGGACACAAACACAAGGCAACACAGCACACAAAATAGGTTGAGCAAAACACAAATAGATAGAACCAACAGATAGCTCCTGTAGACCTGCAGTATTAGTCACAGTGAAAGCAAAAACAAGAATGCCGTTTTAAAGATATTTTCAGCCCAAAGTAAATTTGCATAATAAAACCATATCTAATTATATTTGGATCCCTCAAATTTAAAGTTCAAACTATAAGTAAGCCTGAATCCTTGGCACTGTTGTTCATTTTCTAGTGACACATTTTACCTCATGCTGAATCAGTGGCATGGATTGCAACCCACATAATGTTGACAAGATGCTAGGAGTCCGGCAACACAACCTGCCTTGCCTCATATAATTTTTTTTAAGCAATGTTATTGGAAATATCTTATACCTTTCACAATGAATTGGCAAATTAAATTATTGCCATCAAATGTACCTTCATGAGGTGTTTTGGCAACTTGTCATGAATTTTTATTTACTATGGCAATACATTGTGGTGTTGCTACGATTTCCCTTGGTTTCTCTCACTAAATACATTTCAGGAAGCCCAGTTATTTTTTAAAAGCATTCCTTATTAATAATGGTTAAACAAAATACATACTGTATAATTTTGAAACAAACAAAAATGTTTTAAAGGGTATAGTGCCATGTTTTAACACAGTGTTCTCTGATGAGCCGAACTGTCTCTCTTGGTAATAAAAGGACTGGTGAGGCACCATGCACATTGCGGAGCTACAGAGCATCATATACATTATTATCTGGACAAACCTGTACCGTTACAACACCTTCACTGCAGCTCAGCCAAAGTGTTCATGTGTTGTCAACTCAAAAGTGTTGTAAGTATTTTAAACCACGAAAGACGCGTGCAGCAGTCAGCAAGTGTGGAGAATGTGTGATGGTGGCAAGGATGCTCAATTGATTACATTTAGATTTAAACTGATAGATTGCCAGATTGAAGTAAGGCTACTACTGTTCTTGGCAGAGCGATGGAAGAGTTTTCCTGTCCATTTGTGCACAGAATCACACAGGAAATGTAGGTTCAGTTTTTGATCCATTATCAATGGAAAGGGAAGATTCCTTGACGATCCATCATTGTACGATTAAAAATGCATAGAAAAAAGTTGGTTCATTGTTTTTTGTCTTATAGATTTTGTCCTTCATGCATCCCAGGCTAGATATGTCTCCTCACAGTGCCTCACAGTGGTAGATGCCTGGTAAGACAGGACAAGCTACAGATAGGGAAAGAAAAATATTAAACTTGCCTGAGGGGGAAAAAGTGAAATACAAAAATAAACAGCATTAAAAAGATGAGAAAAATTGTTAATCCCTTTGGGAAGGGGATAAAATATTGTTTATGACTGAGGAGGTTGTTTGGAAGGATAGGCTGAGTTTGGGACATGATAATGTTCTTTATTCCACTCTGCATGGGACCAAAACTCTGTGGATAATAGCCCAAGAGCAGTACTCCTTTGGTATTAGATAAAAAGAGGAACTTATGAAGGTTTGCAATTTTCTTGTTCACATTGGCAGTACAGCCAATGCAAATCATGTTACTGTCAGGTAAAAATGCAACAGGTAGCTCAGCAGAAAAAAAAGTCAGGATTGTTTCGACTGAAGGGAGTCACTTGGAAAAGAATAGCATGACAGGAAGAGAACAAAAAAGCCACAATCTCTTCAATGATGATAAACGTAATAGGGGTGGATGCAGATGAGTAGTTGGGGGGAGGAGGAGGAGGAGGCAGTTTGGTTGAGAGAACAGGGCCATTGTAGGTTCACTCCAGGTCCATCCACAAGTCAAGGGGCCCCATCAGCGGCTGCAGCAGTGTCAGGAGGAGTAGGGTAACGGGCTGCCTAGGGGTGAGAACAGGACAGGAGAGAGGGCTGCAGGGATGTGTGATGTCAGAGCAGTGCAAGGTTTGTGTAGGTCAGGGCAGGGCAAAGGAGAGGGGGCAGCCCAGGGGGATGCTACCATCACAGTGAGAAGGCACAGGGCTCATGAGACAGAGAGAGAGGGTGGTGGAGGTCAGGGGGCAAACTGGGTGCTAGGACAGGGTGAGGTCGGTGCAGGGGATCCAGCCTCAGAATATGGTGGTCTCGTACTTGGTGCTGACAGGGCGCTTGTTGGAGTCTCTCTGGTTGAAGAGCCAGGTGGCGCTGCCCAGGGATTGCATGTCTGCGTCCATCTCCAGAGGGTCAATCTGCCGGGGGGAGGGGGGACGAGAGACGGGCGTGAGACTGCAGGAGTGGTGGAGGCCATTGCACACTCAAGTCCTCAGCCCATGTGCAAGTGGATTAAAGGCACAGTCCAGTGATATTAGAATCACAGACACCAGGGCTCAATCCACAACATAGAGATGTCTGATAGCAAAACAGGCTGCTGGAGACCTAACAGACCACACACAGTCCCATCTGTCTCTTAATCTGGGTTTTAAATTAAGTGAAAACTTGAAAACACCATAAGGATCCAAACATGCGCTCATAACATGCTCTCACCCAAACAAAAGTCTCTGTTAACACATGAACAGCCATACACACGTTATAGCTGTTCCATGTGAATAAATTAATTTAAATTAGTAGTCCTGTATGTCTAATTACATGAAACACCACTGATACACCCCAAGTTAAAAACATTGTGGCAATGCAAAACTCGGGTGTACAAGGCCATCATTCAATTCTAGCTGTCCAATATAAGACTCATCAGAATCCAAAAGCTTAGTGATATAGGAGGACTAAGACTCAATAGGCCACCTCAAGCATGTTGCTATTTATACTGATCACACAGCTATGCAATTAAAGCACTAGATCATTAGCAGCAGAACTGCAAAGCCATGAATCTTCCATAGATGGTTAAGTCTAAGCTAAGGTATAGCCTACTTATCCTCAGGCAAGAATAATGAGAAAGAACTTCTTATATTAAATCAGCTCAAATGGAATGACTATGAGAATGTGGCAGAAATTCAGTGTAGGCTATGTCATATCAAAAGGGCAAGTATTGTGTAGCTAGATGAAGTGCCTGGAAGCAAACCAAAAAGTGGACATGGAATGATGAGAGAGTTAGAGGTACGTCAGGTAGGTTAGCAGATGGATGATGAAGGATAGCGGAAAGGAGGAGAGAGCAGGACCTGGACTCCAGGGCTAACAGAGTGCAACGGGAGGAAGGAGGGGCGGTGGGTAGTACACGTGTGACAGTAACAGCAGCGGCATTCTAGCAGAGGGGCACCCTGGGAAACAGGAGGACCAAGAAGACAAGAACAAAGAAATGTTAAACAGGGAAATAGAAGGATAGAGCATTTATAGTGGCACTGAACTGACCATAGTGGTGGAAGATATAAAAAGTGAATAACCTAGGTAATTTATCACAACCTACTGGTGTAGACAAATAACGTTATAAAGATTTATCTCAGAAAAAAATGTATACTTGACAGCAGCTGGCATAGCAGGGCTTTATCACATCTGTCAACTAGACTGGACTGTACTAGCCAGGCTCCTCCCGTATCGAGACACATCCAGTACAGCACAGTACAAAGTGATCAACTGCACAGTGATTTATGCCACTATTTACATTACCGTTCAAAAGTTTGAGGTCACTTAGAAATATCCTTGTTTTTGAAAGAAAAACACATTTTTTGTTCATTAAAATAACATTACTGTCACGACTTCCGCCAAAGTCGGCTCCCCTCCTTGTTCGTTCGGCGGTCGACGTCACCGGCCTTCTAGCCATCGCCGCTCCATTTTTCATTGTTCCATTTGTTTTGTCTTGTTCCCCGCACACCTGGTTTACATTCCCTAATCACACGGCATATATATATTCCTCTGTTCCCCCCATGTCTTTGTGTGGAATTGTGTTGTTTTGTGTTTGTTGTATCGCGCCAGTCTGGGTTTTCACCCTGGGCATTGCCTGTACCCTATTTGTGGAATTATTGGTGAACCTTATGGTTATATTATTGACGGTATTTTGCGCTTGTCACTTTTGCCGGTTGGCTTGAGTTGTAGCTGTTTGCGCCCGTCTGTTTGTTGCTCTTGGCTAATAAAGTCGCCTGATCACCTATTCTCTGCTCTCCTGCACTTGACTCGAATGACCAGCAGCTAAAAACCCTGACAATTACATTGATCAGAAATACAGTGTAGACATTGTTAATGTTGTATATGACTATTGTAGCTGGAAACAGCTGATTTTAATGGAGTATCTACATTGGTATACAGAGGCCCGTTATCAGCAACCATCACTCCAGTGTTCTAATGGCACTATGGTGTTAGCTAATCCAAGTTTATAATTTTAAAAGGCTAATTGTTCATTAGAAAACTCTTTTGCAATTATTATAGCACAGCTGAAAACTGTTGTGCAAATTAAATAAGCAATAAAACTAGCCTTCTTTAGACTAGTTGAGAATCTGGAGCATCAGCATTTGTAGGTTCAATTACAGCCTCAAAATGGCCAGAAATAAAGAACTTTCTTCTGAAACTCGTCAGTCTATTCTTGTTCTGAGAAATGAAGGCTATTCCATGCGAGAAATTGCCAAGAAATGTAAGATCTCGTACAACGCTGTGTACTACTCCTTTCACAGAACAGAGCAAACTGTCTCCAACCAGAATAGAGAGAGTGGGAGGCCCCGGTGCACAACTGAGCAAGAGGACAAGTACATTAGGATGTCTAGTTTGAGAAACAGACGCCTCACAAGTCGACAACTGGCAGCTTCAGTAAATAGTACCTGCAAAACACCAGTCTCAACTTTATAAGAGTATTTTTAAGATAAATACACAATGCAGCGGACGAGAGGACTAATAACTAGAGTACTAACGCTCAATAGAGAATTGAAAGTACGAGTTGGGTTTCAGTTCAACAGCTGTTTAGAATCTGTGGAATGTCACTCCTGAACTCAGAACTACGTGTGCTACGTTCCGTACATTGAGTCTGGAGCAGGATACTGGTTATTTGGCCATTGGCCTAGTTGTACTGCAAGGACTTCTAATTGGTCAACCCCAGGCTAAGGTGGGGGGGTTATAAACGGCATCCTGTTCCTTAGGTCTGTGGAGAAAAGCTGAGGACAGGGGAGACTGAACATCTACATACCAGCATAACATCTATGATTTGTCCTTATCAAATAAACCAATTTTTCTCCCCCTGACATCTATGATTTGTCCTTATCAAATAAACCAATTTTTCTCCCCCCTCACTCTAATGTCCATGTCCTCTTGCTCAGTTGTGCACCTGGGCCTCCCACTCCTCTTTTTATTCTGGTTAGAGCCAGTTTGCGCTGTTCTGTGAAGGGAGTAGTACACAGCATTGTGCGAGATCTTCAGTTTCTTGGCAATTTCTCGCATGGAATAGCCTTCATTTCTCAGAACAATAATAGACTGACGAGTTTCAGAAGAAGGTTCTTTGTTTCTGGCCATTTTGAGCCTGTAATCGAACCCACAAATGCTGATGCTCCAGAAACTCAACTAGTCTAAAGAAGGCCAGTTTTTTGGCTTCTTTAATCAGGACAACAGTTTTCATCTGTGCTAACATAATTGCAAAAGTGTTTTCTAATGATCAATTAGCCTTTTAAAATGATAAACTTGGATTAGCTAACACAACGTGCCATTGGAACACAGGTTGCTGATAATGGGCCTCTGTACACCTATGTAGATATTCCATAAAGAATCTGCAGTTTCCAGCTACAATAGTCATTTAGAACATTAACAATGTCTACACTGTATTTCTGATCAATTTGATGTTATTTTAATGGACAAAAAAATGGCTTTTCTTTCAAAAACATTGACATTTCTAAGTGACCCCAAACTTTTGAACGGTAGTGTACATCGGACCAAAATAGTGCATACCTGGCAAGAATGAAAGTACATCGGAAAAAAGGACAGGTCATCTCAAAATTGTGAAATTAATCTACATTAAAAGCTTCAAATGGAGTTCTTTTGTTTTAGATGTTCCTAGAATTCCACTGCCTAAAACTAGATAATAAATACTGCCAACCCTGTGCATTATGCAGCGAACTGATTACCTCATAATATATTATGTTTTATAGCAGATAATAAAGCATAGTGATTTGCGTGGATGCATAAACATGTTGAGCAGTGTGCATGCACGATCCAGACGGTCCAGCTTTCTCAGGTGACTGTGATCACTGAGTGTTCATTATTCAGGGTCCTGAAAGGCCAATACATCCATACATGGCCCAGGGCATACCTAAACATTTATGTAACATTCTCAATCAATATACTGTGTATCAGTGGAGGGGCCGGGCGACCAGCAGAGAGATGCACAGTTCTCCCTCTCTCTCTTTATTTCCAGATTATATCATACGTATCCTGCCTGTTAGCAAAAAATAAGACTATTCATTCATCAAGTTTCGCATACTGTATGGCTGCAGGAAATTCTACTCCGATCTGAGTGACTCAGAGTCGGGGAGGTGAGATTGGTAGCAAAGTAATGAGTCATCACTTTCATCGCACTACAAATCTTCCTTTTTTTTATAGTGTGATCAGTGGTTTAAAATCAGGAGGAACGTTTGGTCACGAGGACTGTGGAATATCTGATTGTGCATATTTATGCATACATGCCTACGCATGTACACATACATACGTAACGGAACAAAATAAAGAAAACACTTGAGTAAATGAGGGATACAAAGTATATTGAAAGCAGATGCTTCCACACAGGTGTGGTTCCTGAGATAGTTAAGCAATTAACATCCCATCATGCTTAGTGTCATGTATAAAAATGCCCAGTTGCCCATTATTTTGGCTACCATGGCTGGAAGAAGAGATCACAGTGACTTTGAAAGAGGTCTTAAAAGAGCATAAGAGGTTTAAAGTGTGTGTGTGTGTGTGTGTGTGTGTGTGTGTGTGTGTGTGTGTGTGTGTGTGTGTGTGTGTGTGTGTGTGTGTGTGTGTGTGTGTGTGTGTGTGTGTGTGTATGCGCACGCGCGCGCATCTCAGTCAATCCAATTGAACACTTATGGGAGATTCTGGAGCGGTGCCTGAGACAGCGTTTTCCACCACCATCAACAAAACACCAAATGATGGAATTTCTTGTGGAAGAAGGGTGTCGTATCCCTCCAATACAGTTCCAGACACTTGTAGAACCTATGCCAAGGAGCATTAAAGCAGTTCTGGTGGATCGTGGTGGCCCAACGCCCTATTAAGACATTTTATGTTGGTGTTTCCTTTATTTTGACAGTTACCTGTACATACTGTATACACAAACACAGTATGCACATAATTTAGAAACACACACACAGCTACATTTTTTTGTTTGTGGTCAGTGTGTGGTACTCACTGTTGATCTCCTCATGCTGCTCCATTGTTGTGACGTGGGCCGGCTGGATTTGGTCTCAATGACCTCTGACCCCAGAGACGATGGGGGGACTGGGACATACTGCCTGGCCTTGGTCTGGAGAGCCAGCTGATAGGCCACCTCAAATGCCTGTCCCAGTGTCAGGATGATCTCATAGGTCTGAGTCTGTACCGAGGGAGAGAGTAAAGAATGAAGAGACAGTTGCAGTAGTGACTGACAGCTACTTTGAATGAGGCACAATCTGCATTTTTATCATTGAGTTGTCAATCATAGCAGTGGAACTATGTTAATCGAATATTTAATTAGATAATCAAGATGTAGCTGTGTCGTGTGCCAGGAATGTTTGGCACATGGCTTATAAAAGAGACTAATCAAGATATTATGTTACTTCCATGACAGCAGGTGCATTACCTTAATCAAGACATTAAGGCAATTTAATTTATCAAGAAGCTGCATGCAGTTTTGTCAATAAAGTTTTTCCTTTCAAGATTCTTTTATGATATGATATGGCATTTAGAAACAAATTAATACAAATCAGAGTACTTTAGGTGGGAATTGGGTGATTGTATTTTGGCATAGTCTTATGGAATGATTGATTGAGGGGTTTGGGCTGGTGTCATCATTGTGTTCCTCACCACTTCCACAGTGCTGAAGACATGGCAGAAGTGGTGGTCACTCTTACTATCCTTGGTGATGTAGGCGAAGGTGCAGAGGTCATCAGGGTCCTGGGCCGCACAGGAGATGTTCCTGATCTCATGCTCGGCTACTATTGTCTGGTGAGAGGACAAAAGAACAGGTTGGAACTGAGGAGCAACAGGAACAAAACCATCGACCAGTAACAACCGCTGACTTCATCCGAACCAACAGTGCTATCTTTATTGTAGGGGAAATAATGTGAGAACGCGAGAGAGAAAAATAATGCAGTTGAGCTCATCATGCATCTCTCATTGCCAACAGGCTCCCATTACCTTAGTGGCGGCATCAATGAACTTGACCCCTTTATAAGTGATGGAGAGGATGACAACAGGACCCTTTTTCGAATGGTCCTTTGACTTCTACAAATAGAAAGAAAATGGCGAGGGGATCCATATTAATATGGAGTGCTAGAATAGAGTGATTGAATATTGATCTGTAGTATGACAGTGAGACTTACCCTAATTTTAGCACAGGCTTCTTGAGTGGACTCAATCCCCCTTAGATCCCTGATAATCATTGATCCCATATACTGGAAAAGAAGCAACAAAACAACCTATTATCTCTGAACTCAGTGGGTACAGACGTCAATTCAATGTATATTCCAAGTTGGTTCAAGGAAATGACGTGGAAACAACGTTGATTCAACCAGTTTGTGCCCAGTGGGAACTATCAATTCTTGATACATCAAGCGACTATCAAACACGGATTGAGGACTTTTCTAGTGGCCGAGATTCAAGGGGACTTCCATTGACACAATACGACAGGAGATTGACCATTGACATGACTTACACTGGCCTCATACCCACAAGACTCTAAGATAAGTTTCTCAGGCTGGTGATGCCAAGCAGAGACCGTGGTGTACGTGGCAGACTGGCTCGGCGGCCGGAGGGTCAAACGGGGTTCCCTGTGTCGGTCACTCTGCCTGTCCTAGAAAGACAGATAGACATGGATTGATGCTGTAGTGTACAAATATTTTATGGCAGAACATTTAGTCACAAAATATTACAGGATTCTAAAACTAAAAAGATGCTGTAACACTTTGACTGATCAAAGGTTGTCTGGATGTCCTTTGGATGGTGGACCATTCTTGATACACAAAGGAAACTGTTGAGTGTGAACAACCCAGCAGCTTTGCAGTTCTTGACACAAACTGGTGCGCATGGTACTTACTACCATACCCCGTTCAAAGGCACTCACGTGTTTTGTCTTGTCCATTCACCCTCTGAATGGCACACATGCACTATCCATGTCTCAAATGTCTCAAGGCTTAAAAATCCTTCTTTAACCCGTCTCCTCCTCTTCATCTACACTGATTTAAGTGGATTTAACAATTGACATCAATAAGGGATCATAGCTTTCACCTGGATTCACCTGGTCAGTGTATGTCATGGAAAGAGCAGGTGTTCTTAATGTGTTATATACTCAGTGCATATTTAATACAAGCATGGAATGACTTCAATAATCTGTTAAACACATAACAGCTTCTGTTTCAGATCACCCCAGCAGCAGATAGCTCTCTTAATAACATGATTATCCCAAGCACACCACAGAGACACATACTGTATTTCTGTTACTTCATGAGGTACAGGTAAAGACAGCGTTTTGGCAGGAGGACTAACGTGGGAGCGGGGTCTCTCGCTGTAGGAGCGCAGGGACACGCTACAGTCCTGGTCCATGGCTCTCCTCCTCCTGCCTGCCTCTCCCAAGGGCAGGAGCATATCCATGGAGCGACTGGTGGAAGGGTCCATCTGACTCAGAGGAGAGGTCCCTGTCTGGGACAACAGGTCCTGAAACTGCCACATACAGATTGATTGATCAGATTGATGACTGATTGGATGTGAAAGATAAGAAAACATAGTGACACAATACAGATTTCAATAAGATATTAGAGCATTATGTAGTGGCATACAGTACAAATGAGATCCCAGCTAGCACATAATGTTCTGAGAACCATGTTTCTTAGAGCTTGATTGTTCTATGGTTATTTTGCATACTACCTTCCCACAACTTTCTGAGAATGGTGCAGGATAGTTGCTTGGCTTTGAAACATTCTCAGCACATTTAAGGAACTTGACAAAAAAATATATATTTTCTTTGTATTTCATTAACAGAACATTTCCTAAAAATTCAAACATGGTTACATTTAATTGCTCCGACATTTTATGGTTGCTAAAATTCTAATAATTCGCCTAATTTCAGTTTATGTGACAAACATAGTGAGAAAATAGTATAGTGAGAAAATCATTGTACCATCTAAAGTGCTGTAATATATCCATAATCAGAAATATTGTATTTTCAGCTGTTTGAAGCTGGTGTACGGAACCTAAAGTAGAAGACGCAAAAACTAAACTTAAAAACGGGAGGATTAGAAATAGCGCACATAGAACAGATCTACTGATTTTTAAACTTGCTTTCAATGAGAATGACAGATCTATAACTCACATTTCGATATGGATATTGTCGGGTCACCCAAAAAGTTACATATTGCAGCTTCAATTTACATTTTGGTAATGTTCTAGGAATGTTCTCCAACTGGTTTGACATTAGGAATGTTTAAATATAGTTCAGAGAACTTTAAGAAACAACATTCTTCTGTGAGAATTTCAGTACTTCAGCATAACGTTTCTTACAGGTTTCCACATGGTTCTATTTAAAGTCATGTTCTCAAACTGTTCCGAGAACATTATGAAAACTTTCCATAAAAACCACAATAAAACTTCAGTAACATTCAGAGAACATTCTAAGAATGTTATTAAAAACATACATTCCATTCTCAGAATGCAAACAATTATCATTATGAGTCGTCCTCCCTTCAGCAGCCTCCACCGATTCTGTTCTCAGCATCAACAAACTCTCTCTATTCTCTATCGTGTTAACTGTGTTCAGGTGTATGGCCTCGACAACTAATTGGACACACCTCATCTTAATGAGTGCTTGTTTCCTTTGAAAAGGGGTCTGTTTTAATATACTAAAAGGAACAGCTTTGTATGTGTAATAAAACATGGCATGCTAGCTCCATCCTGGTGGTGCAGTGGACTAATCCCATGCATAGAGAGCAGAAGATTATAGGTTTGAAGCTCACTGATGCTGTGTCACAATTCAAAATAAATAAGTTTGCATGATTAATGCCTAAGGAAATTCATTTCTATCTGTACTTGGATTTAAAAAAATTTAATACAAAATAAGCTAACAGTGTTATTAAAAGTCTTATTGAAACATTCAGTAGTAGTTTTAAGGAAGTTATTATAAAAACTACAAATAATAATTTTTGTTCTCAGAGCTTTAATAAAACTTCCCAGAAAAACCTTCAAGGAACCAGATTAAAACGTTCTCTGAACCTCCCTGCAACCTAAAAATAAATGTTCACTTCCCTTTAACCAGTCAGGAAACTTATGGCTTCGTTTCCAGATCCAGTGGGAAACCAAAAACGTACGTTCCCACAACTTCCAAGGAACCAAATGTGCTAGCTGGGATTATTGTTCAACTGTAAGACCCTGAGGACTCTTACTAACCCTGATCTGTGAGAGACGGTGAGAGATCTGTGATTTGGTCGGGGCCTCCTCATAGGGCCGCTCTGCCAGAGACGCTATGATCCTCTTCCTGTGGCCCAGAGGGCTGATTTTCAACACCTGCAGAGACGGGCACAGATAAGACACAATGATAACTACTAGACCGTACATAGGACTATGTTCATATGAACAACACAGACACTAATATTGACAAACAAGTACAAACCAACAAATATGAATGGAAAATTTTCATTATACACTCAAACTGACTGTATACAGTGAGTCTGACACCCATGCTGGCACTAGACAAGCAGACAGAATGGACTCTCCTCAATTATTCAGCTCAAATCTGTTTTGCCTTAAGCTCAGTACAGTGCTGTCTCTTCCCTGAGGCACTACATAATTCACTAACAAAACATTGGCCTCACATTGACAATCTCCAGCTCCCATAGATTCTTCACACAGTCCAAGGTACGGTAGCCACTGGACAGGAAGTTAGGCAGGTACTCCTGGAGGCCTAGCACATCCAACCAGGTGGACAGAGAGGTGCTGCCATCACAGCCCAGGGCTTTCACCTACAAAGAGGGACAGAAAGGAGATCAAATTACATTGAAATAAAAGCAGGATTTCATCATTTCTTTCAAGATTTTTAAACCATACCCAATGTCAAAAGGCTTGTTCACATGATTGCTATTGCCACACATAGCTACAGACTAGATCAAAGCTACTTTACAATACATTTCATTATCATGATTGAAAATACTGTGCACAAACATAGATAATGCACACTCCTTGACACCTTGATGTACGGTGGCTTCTTAGACAGGAATGAATGGTCAACCAGGCACAAGGTTGCAGGCAGTGCCCTGGACTGATGATAACTACTGTACCTTGGGCAAGCTGCGTGCTGCACGGATGATCTTCTTTCTGTGGCCAGGGTCAGTGATTCCCATATCTCTAAGGTCCATGTCCTCCATCACGTTACTGCCCTACACACGCATCAACGCACGCATGCACACGCATAAATTAATTACACAAGTACCACAAACTGCAGACACTTCCCAAAGTCCACAGTATACCGAAACATGTATAAATCCCTTAAGCTAACTATTAACATAGACATTACAACATCTCCTACACACTATAGGTCCCTATATGCAATCAATAATACACACAGACACAGACACATACACACGAACACAAATGAACACACAAGTAAAAGCACACACACACACTTATTTATGTCCTCAGACAAACAAGAATTGGAGGACATTGGAGTCAAATAAATTGTGCATGCCAAAGGTAATCAATCTATTTTAATGAAAAACCACCAAGGAAAAAGCTATCAAAACTGCAGCAGCTTTTACATCTGAGCTGCAATGTTGCAATGAGACATTACATTTGCTATGAGGGAAATGTTTAGGACTACGCATCTGTGTGTGTGTGTGTGTGTGTGTGTGTGTGTGTGTGTGTGTGTGTGTGTGTGTGTGTGTGTGTGTGTGTGTGTGTGTGTGTGTGTGTGTGTGTGTGTGTGTGTGTGTGTGTGTGTGTGGTGTGTGCACCTGTATGCAAACAGCTGTGGTGTTGGAGACAAGGAATGAGGATTTCACTGCATATATAACTTAACATTTCCTATTTTCCTTTACAGTAATGATTGACAACAATACATGTGCACCATTTGTTTTACGTAGTTCTCCATAAGAGGCACAAGCTTCGTCATCTAATTCAGGTTTATGGGGGGAATAAAGATACAAGGAGACCCTTAAAAATGTGGAGCTCAGCATTTTCCCAGTGGACTGCTGCAGATTGATTCTTCCTGGCCAAGAATGTTAAAGTGGAGCTAGTCTTTTCTAAATATGGCATCACTGCTTGTTTCTGGAGCACAATGCAGCAGTTACAGTAACAAGGGATGACAGTAGGAAATTACACACTGATTATCACTAGAACGAGGATCAAACTAATGCAGTGACTGACTTCAGGAATAGCCTGAAATAGATATTTCAACTAAAGTCATTGTTGGATGTTCCAGGAGGTCCCATGGGAGCTTGTCATTTATACTTCATCAGGAAAATATGATTAAGTAATGAATATCTATTTTTGTCCATATCTATAACTGCTTATTACATAACTGCGATACATACAGTCCCTCATCACAAAGGAGGAAGGTGTCATGAAATGAGGAGGCTCTAAAAAACATGTATTTTATGATTTGCAATATAAAAAGCACCCAAAACCCCATAAGGGAAAAATGGTAAGCCATATGAGACATGAGAGACCAATTTATGGTTGATGAAAGCAACAAAAAATTATTATCATCTTGTAAAAATTTGGAAAATGGGGATACAGCGGTTTATTATTTATGATCCCTCAAAAGCTGCACTTGAAGCAATCATCCCATGCAGAGACAAATCCCTACAGAGTGTATGTGAGCCTGTGTTCTCTGATGGTAGTCATACTGTATCTACAGTTATAGGTCTGAAGGGTAGTCTAACTCTGATTTCTCAGTAATGAAGAATTTGTTCTATGACACTCTTTCCTTTGGGGTCAGCAGGAAAATGAGGCATTCAGATTACTCAACTGAGCTTTAGTATAAAAGAGAGAGAGGATTTGATTTCTCTCCTATTTCTTTAATGAAGATGACATCTTTATATTTGCATCTTTCAGGTCAGTTGTTCACCAACTAATGTGCATCTCTGGCACAGTCACCATTACCTTTGCTCCTCATGGCTTCATGATATTGTATTTATATGTGATTTATAAATTCATTTGATGATAGGGTTGAACAATATCTCACAGAGAATGTCAACTATTCAACAAAAACGATGCAGGGCAAAACCCAGCACACCACCTCTCCTGATCCAGAATCAGCCCACCAAGCAAATAAAATAATTAACACATCAGCTCTGCAGTGATGCAATGAATTTGGCAGACAGACAGTTCAATAGGACACCATTGAACCTTTACAACATCTCTCTGACTGCTCTGACCTTTTCAGACACAACCTACAAGTCCTTGTAAGTATCTGAGGATAATATGTCCTGCAGGGAGCTAATCAATTATCTGCTTGGTGCTTCTACACATCAGACACATTAGTCAAGTGATTAACATTAACATCACAATGCTAATGACACATTATCCTCATCCTATTATTACCTTATTAAAGAGATTCTCCGGTACTTGTGTATGGTTTTTAGCCAGTAGGTCTGAAAGTAGGCCTTATGGTCCCTGAAAGTTTTACTCTCTTTTACTCTCTGTTCCGAACGTACTAGATGACCAGTTCTTATAGCCATTAGCCGTACCCTCATCCTACTCCTCCTCTGTTCCTCTGGTGATGTAGAGGTTAATCCAGCCTTGCAGTGCCTAGCTCCACTCCCATTCCCCAGGCGCTCTCATTTGTTGACTTCTGTAACCGTAAAATCCTTGGTTTTATGCATGTTAACATTAAAATCTTCCTCCCTAAGTTTGGTTTATTCACTGCTTTAGCACACTCTGCCAACCCGGATGTCCTAGCCATGTCTGAATCCTGGCTTAGGAAGGCCACCAAAATCCCAGAAATTCCCATCCCTAACTATAACATTTTCCGACAAGATAGAACTGCCAAAGGGGGCGGAGTTGCAATCTACCGCAGAGATAGCCTGCAGGGTTCTGTCTTACTATCCAGGTCTGTGCCCAAACAATTTGCGCTTCTACTTTAAAAAATCCATCTTTCCAGAAACAAGTCTCTCACCGTTGTTGCTAGCTATAGACCACCTTCTGCCCCCAGATGTGCCCTGGACCCCATATGTGAATTGATTGCCCCCCCATCTATCTTCAGAGCTCGTACTGTTAGGTGACCTAAACCGGGACATGCTTAACACTCCGCCCATCCTACAATCTAAGCTTGATGCCCTCAATCTCACACAAATTATCAAGGAACCTACCAGGTACAACCCCAAATCCGTAAACATGAGCACCCTCATAGATATCATCCTAACCAACCTGCCCTCCAAATACACCTCTGCTGTCTTCAACCAGGATCTCAGCGATCACTGCCTCATTGCCTGCGTCCATAATGGGGCTGCGGTCAAACGACCACCCCTCATCACTGTCAAACACTCCCTAAAACACTTCAGCGAGCAGGCCTTTCTAATTGACCTGGTCCGGGTATCCTGGAAGGATATTGACCTCTTTCCATCAGTAGAGGATGCCTGGTTATTCTTTAAAAGTGCTTTCCTCACCATCTTAAATAAGCATGCCCCATTCAAAACATTTAGAACCAGGAACAGATATAGCCCTTGGTTCACTCCAGACCTGACTGCCCTTGACCAGCACAAAAACATCCTGTGGTGTTCTGCATTAGCATAGAATAGCCCCCGCAATATGCAATTTTTCAGGGAAGTTATGAACCAATATACACAGACAGTTAGGAAAGCAAATGCAAGCTTTTTAAAACAGAAATTTGCATCCTGTTCCACAAACTCCAAAAAGTTCTGGGACACTGTAAAGTCCACGGAGAAAAAGAGCACCGCCTCCCAGCTTCCCACTGCACTGAGGCTAGGAAACACTGTCACCACCGATAAATGCACGATAATTGAGCATGTCAATAAGCATTTTTCTACGGCTGGCCATGCTTTCCACCCCCCATAGCAACTTGCCCAAGCCTCCCCCATTTCTCCTTGACTGAAATCCAGATAGCTGATGTTCTGAAAGAGCTGCAAAATCTGGACTCCTACAAATCAGCCGGAGTAGACAATCTGGACCCTCTCTTTCTAAAATGATCTGCCGAAATTGTTGCAACCCCTATTACTAGCCTCTTCAACCTCTCTTTCGTATTGTCTGAGATCCCCAAAGATTGGAAAGCTGCCGCGGTCATCCCCCTCTTCAAAGGGGGAGACAATCTAGACCCAAACTGTCACAGACCTATATCTATCCTACCCTGCCTTTCTAAGGTCTTTGAAAGCCAATTTAACAAACAGATCTCCCACCATTTCGAATCCCACCGTACCTTCTCCGCTATGCAATCTGGTTTCCGAACTGGTCATGGGTGCACCTCAGCCACGCTCAAGGTCCTAAACGATATCATAACCACCATCAATAAGAGACAATACTGTGCAGCTGTATTCATTGACCTGGCCAAGGCTTTCGACTCTGTCAATCACCACATTCTTATCAGCAGACTCAACAGCCTTGGTTTCTCAAATGACTGCCTCTCCTGGTTCACCAACTACTTCTCAGACAGAGTTCAGTATGTCAAATCGGAGGGCCTGTTGTCTGGACCTCTGATAGTCTCTATGGGGGTGCCACAGGGTTCAATTCTCGGGCCGACTCTTTTCTCTGTATACATCAATGATGTAGCTCTTGCTGCTGGTTATTCTCTGATCCACCTCTACGCAGACGACACCATTCTGTATACATCTGGCCCTTCTTTGGACACTGTGTTAACTAACCTCCAGACGAGCTTCAATGCCATACAACACTCCTTCCGTGGCCTCCAACTGCTCTTAAATGCAAGTAAAACTAAATGCATGCTCTTCAACCGATCGCTGCCCGCACCTGCCTGCCCATCCAGCATCACTACTATGGACGGTTCTGACTTAGAATATGTGGACAACTACAAATACCTAGGTGTCTGGTTAGACTGTAAATTCTCCTTCCAGACTCACATTAAGCATCTCCAATCCAAAATTAAATCTAGAATTGGCTTCCTATTTCGTAGAAAAATGCTTATTGACATGCTCAATTATCATGCATTTATCGGTGGTGACAGTGTTTCCTAGCCTCAGTGCAGTGCTGCCAAACATATCGTCGTAAAACTGACTACCCTGCCGATCCTTGACTTTGGCGATGTCATTTACAAAATAGCCTCCAACAGTCTACTCAGCAAATTGGATGTAGTTTATCACAGTGCCATCCGTTTTGTCACCAAAGCCCCATATACTACCCACCACTGCGACCTGTATGCTCTCGTTGGCTGGCCCTCGCTTCATATTCATCGCCAAACCCACTGGCTCCAGTTCATCTATAAGTCTTTTCTAGGTAAAGCCCCGCCTTATCTCAGCTCTCTGGTCACCATAGCAGCACCTACCCATAGCACACGCTCCAGCAGGTATATTTCACTGGTCACCCCCAAAGCCAATTCCTCCTCATGCCGCCTTTCCTTCCAGTTCTCTGCTGCCAATGGAACGAATTGCAAAAATCACTGAAGCTGGAGACTCATGTCTCCCTCACTAACTTTAAGCACCAGCTGTCAGAGCAGCTCACATATCATTGCACCTGTACATAGCCCATCTGTAAATATCCCGTCTAACTACCTCATCCCCATACTGTTATTTATTTATTTTATTTGTTTGCTCCTTTGCACCCCAGTATCTCTACTTGCACATTCATCTTCTGCACATCTGTCACTCGTGTTTAATTATTACATTGTAATTATTTCGCCACTATGACCTATTTATTGCCTTACCTCCCTTATCTTACCTTATTTGCACACACTGTATATAGACTTTTTCTATTGTGTTACTGACTGTATGTTTGTTTATTCCATATGTAACTCTGTGTTGTTGTTTGTGTCGCACTGCTTTGCTTTATCTTGGCCAGGTCGCAGTTGCAAATGAGAACTTTTTCTCAACTAGCCTACCTGGTTAAGTAAAGGTGAAATATATATATCTTTTAAAAAATTATGTATTACATCACATGTCCAGATATGTGCACCACGTCATTGCTCTTTCTCTCGCTCTGCTGTGTGTGCATCTTGCTAGTTGTCACTCAAATAGCGAGGAGCTGAACCTCATTGGCTAGAACCCTAATTGCTAGGGGGCTGGCCCATGTGGGGGGAAATGTAGGGAAAATGGCACTACACAGCTTCCAGTAAACAGTCACTTTCAAACTAGGGATTTTGTGGCTAATAGAGTTTAGACAGTAATTCAGATCATAGATTAAGCATGTATGAACTACAAATTGACACATCCATCCCAAAGCGGGAGGCTTAAAAAGACTTACTAGTCGCCAAAGTTCCGGAGCATGTCTTAAACACCTTATGGTATTGGTACACTGGACTGACTGACTAGCTATTCCCAGTCCATACTCAGTATATCAGACCTCTTCCATTGGTTATGTGACCTCTCTAAAAGGTGCAGTCAGTTGCCCCTGACCAATCTCTCATCTATGGCAACCTCCTGTATACTACAGTACTGAAGTAGCTGTGTTGTCAGATCGATTGTGTTTACTTTAAAGACCATGTTATTCACCCTTTACAACAGCTTTTTCAGAGTTACGCAATCAGTGGAAATGTAAGTGTTGTTTTGTACATTCATAATTCCAGAGACTTTAAAACAGCACAGCCAGGTGAATCTGTCTATGCTTTTCAAAAACAAGACACATACAGATGAAGGATCTTAATTTGAGCCAGTTTGCTACAGCAGGAAAATAATCCTGCAGCAACAGGAAATGTGAATTATTATGTGGATTATAATGAATGGACATTTTTGTAGGGATTGAAACATTTTTTTGTGTATCAAGTCTGTGTAAATTGTGTAAATTACAAACTTTAGAAGCCTTTTTAAAACTCAAATACACTACACCTTTGCATTTCCTGCTGAGTAGGAACATTCTCAGCAACAAAAGAGTGATCAAATTAAGATTCTGCATCTACAAGAAGCACAAAGATTTTTCAGGACTACAAAAATGTCATTTTTTAAAATCAGTATACAATTTGACCATGACATCACAATAGACAGTCACTACAGCATGATGTCACTACATCAAAAATTATTCATGCCTCTGAAAAATAATCTTAACTTTTCCACAATATATCTCATAGAATTGCAGTTGACGTTAGCAGAAATTGAAGTAACATCCATACTGTGGCCTCAACAGAGCCACTTGTCGTATCTGCTGATGATTGGGTGAGCTATACTCTGTATGCTATCTGGCTAGGCCAGCATGGGGGTTGAGGTTGTAGAACATAAATCAGCCTGCCAAGATAGTTGGGATGGTGGTGACTGGAATTTTACTGTAAATGAGATGGCATGTTAATAGGTTTTGTTGTGTCATAGAAGGGAGATGGAAACTGGGAGAGAGAGAATAAGATGGATGGAGAAAGTGAAGAGGGAGAAAAGGAGATGGAGAGAGATGGAAAGTAGAAAATATCTTAGACATGTTGACTCACCATGTAGCGTAGGTCGTCGAAGCCATTAAGCAGCAGCTTGCTCTCGTACTGTGGCAGCCCCACATGCTCCAGCCACTCTCCCACAGGCTGGTCCAGGGCTTTGCTGCAGGCCCCATCTGCCGAGAGAGGGAAGCGCTTCAGCAGGGAAAAGCCCTTCAGCCGGTAGCAGCGGCACTCCGAGGACGAGACATGGCATTGCCACATCATCCTCGGCCAGCACAGCCGAGTGCAGGAGCACCAACAGGGCAGAGGAGACAGGGTCCAGGCTGGGGGAGGGCAGCTCCCACAGAGCAGGAGGGGCCCGGTTACTCTTACACTGGAGATATAGTGGTGGAACCAGCCCGCCGTGATATACTGTACACCCACTGTCGTTACTGTGAGTGTCAATGTCAGGCAAGGGTAGAGGTAGAGTTGGATATGTAGACCCTTTGAATATTGATCACCACGTTCAATTGACTGAGCCAATCTGGCATCTTCCATAAAAATGTTTAGCTAATTACTGACATGAAAATTGATCCCTTTGGTAGGTACATCCTTGACTACAAAAAAGTGTTTGTTACTTTGCCTATGCCAAAAAATGTGTCAATATTTCCAGTACACGAAGCACTAAACAAAATAACTTTCAATGGCACACAAAAATGATACAGTATTACTGGATATCACCTTCCACATTGTGTCCTTTGTCCTGGTTAAACCATCATCATAATCATCATCCTTGAAACAGATAATATTCCGCTAAGGTATGATAAACCACAGTAAGTTACAGCTCCACAGAGTACACTTTGTAGCACTTGGTCACCTCTGTCTCAGTCCCATGGCTTAAGTGGACAACCTGTCTGAGAGCTCTGACGTGGCTCATTGAATAAAGGTAGAACCATGATAAGGTAAGGTATTAATGTAATCTGGATCATGATATTCTCTATAGGATTATTTTCTTACTCCACAAACGGAATGAGAGTCCAATCTCATACATCAAAACTCAGGTCTCCCTTGTGGCTCCCGACTGTTGATGAAAAACTGATGGAATCAAATCAGAATTCAATTACCAGCCCATTGATTAAACTCCAGCGCCTGCCCACCTGCTTGCCTGTGAAAAGAGGCTCTATGTCCTTGGTGTTCCCAGAGATCCTGGTGGTAAACCTGGTGCTTCCCAGCATATAGACACTCCTCTGGAGGCTGGCTCATTCAGAGAACATTCTTATCATATCTCACACGAGTAAATCCAAGCTCAGCTCCAACAGAGCGCAGGTGAGCCTCTTGACTCTTGGCTGAGATTTCCACAGGACCACCTTGGTTCAGTTTGCCCCCTCCCCATGCGATAAGCCCCCTCCACCCACCTGGCTCTCCCCCGCTGTGGATACAGCTAGCTCCAGAAGCCCCTGTGCTCTGGGCAGAGTTTTGCTGCATCCCCTGTCTGATGCACGTACTGTCACAAAGAAGCTGCTCTCGGCTCACACTCTCCCCACACTGCTCCCCTCACAGGGCATAACGTCCTGATGCTGGATACTCACGAGCCCAGAAAGCAGCCTCAACCGTGCCCTTCCTGCATCCACAACAGGCAGTCTTGATGCTCATCCCCTTTCCCAAATCCCTCAAGATTTCTCTTACCCTGTCCCTCTTGCTCTCTCTCTTCTGCTCTCTTTCTTGCTCTCTATCACATTCCCTCATTCACATAGTCTCAGTGCACTGCAGGGCTGCCGTATGTTGCCTGACGGAGCAGGGTACAGCTCCACGTATCAGCTCTCTGTTCCTTCCTCTATCTCTCTCTGCCTCACACTCTCACTATATCAATCCCCCTCCCTCTCTCTCTACCTCACAGTCTCTCGCTCTCTCTCACCCTCCCTCTCCCTCTACTCATAGCCTCTCTCCTCTCGCTCACAGCCACTCTTACCCTCCTCCCTCTACCACATAGTCTGTCTCTCTACTTTACCTCTACCATACAGTCGTTCTCTCTTCCCACCCTCTGCACTGATTAGAATTGCACAGAGGCCCTCTGATCTTGCTAGTGCAGAAAGGACACCACCATCAGAGGCAGGGAACAGATCTGGGAGCCCCAGATCACAGACCTCTGTATGGAATAAATATGGTATGTAGGTTTTTCCCCTTCTCCCGTTCTAAACTCAGCAGAAAAAGAAACATCCTCTCACTGTCAACTGCGTTTATTTTCAGCAAACTTAACATGTGTAAATATTTGTATGAACATAACAAGATTCAACAACTGAGAAATAAACTGAACAAGTTCCACAGACATGTGACTAATATAAATTGAATAATGTGTCCCAGAACAAAGGGGGGGTCAAAATCAAAAATAACAGTCAGTATCTGGTGTGGCCACCAGCTGCATTAAGTACTGCAGTGGATCTCCTCATGGACTGCACCAGATTTGCCAGTTCTTGCTGTGAGATGTTACCCCACTCTTCCACCAAGCAGTATGGCTGGTGTCATTGTCATGCTGGAGGATCATGTCAGGATGAGCCTGCAGGAAGGGTACCACATGAGGGAGGAGGATGTCTTCCCTGTAACACACAGCATTAAGATTGCCTTCAAAGACAACAAGCTCAGTCCGATGATGCTGTGACACACTGCCCCAGACCATGACGGACCCTCCAGCTCCAAATCGATCCCGCTCCAGAGTACAGGCCTCGGTGTAACGCTCATTCCTTCGACGATAAACGCGAATCCGACCATCACCCCTGGTGAGACAAAACCATGACTCGTCAGTGAAGAGCACTTTTTGCCAGTCCTGTCTGGTCCAGCGACGGTGGGTTTGTGCCCATAGGCGACATTGTTGCCGGTGACGTTTGGTGAAGACCTGCCTTACAACAGGCCTACAAGCCCTCAGTCCAGCCTCTCTCAGCCTATTGCGGACAGTCTGAGCACTGATGGAGGGATTGTGCATTCCTGGTGTAACTCGGTCAGTTGTTGTTGCAATCCTGTACCTGTCCCGCAGGTGTGATGTTCGGATGTACCAATCCTGTGCAGGTGTTGTTACACGTGGTCTGCCACTGTGAGGACGATCAGCTGTCTGTCCTGTCTCCCTGTAGCACTGTCTTAGGCGTCTCACAGTACAGACATTGCAATTTATTGCCCTGGCCACATGTGCAGTCCTCATGCCTCCTTGCAGCATGCCTAAGGCACGTTCACACAGATCAGATGAGCAGGGTCCCTGGGCATCTTTCTTTTGGTGTTTTTCAGAGTCAGTAGAAAGGCTTCTTTAGTGTCCTAAGTTTTCATAACTGTGACCTTAATTGCCTACCGTCTGTAATCTGTTAGTGTCTTAACAACCGTTCCACAGGTACATGTTCATTAATTGTTTATGGTTCATTGAACAAGCATGGGAAACAGTGTTTAAACCCTTTACAATGAAGATCTGTGAAGTTATTTGGATATTTATGAATTATCTTTGAAAGACAGGGTCCTGAAAAAGGGATGTTTATTTTTTTGCTGAGTTTACATGGACAGTGATTTCAAAGCTTGGCTTCCCAGTGCTTAACAAGGGATATTAAAACAAAGACAATTTTCAAGCGCTAGCTTATTAGCAGCTGGCTTTAACTCATTTACATTTCTCTTTGATGATAGGACTTGGGGGCAACACTTATTCAAGTCAGTGCAGCGCTCACTCACACATGCACACCTGCGCACACACTCGCACGGACGCACACCCGCATACACACAGTGCTTAAACAGAGTGACTCTCATACTGTCAAACATAGTGACTCTCAAGTCCTTGTCATTAGATACCCCCCATTCTACAAGATGACCGGAGAGACATATTCCATGAACTTCTGTTTTCATGTTAGCACATATCACAAACTTTTTTTGGAATAAAACAGTTGATGCATGAAGTTTACAGGTCAGATTACTGCTGGAATCATACAGTGAAATGCAACAGGATGATACAAATGGGCACACAGACTTCTATTGACATAAATCCAAATAGGCATTAGCACCCACCTACGCAGGGCTGCTTACTGCTTCCATCACTAGTGTTATCTGGATGCAGCTGCAGGCATAGGGTAATTATTCAGGCTTTCAGTCTGCCTGTGAACACCTCACACATCACATCCCCAGCCAGCTGGCCAGAGGAGGAGAAGTGATGGTTACAGAAGCAAAGTGAGGAGCAATCGATTGAGCTCCTGCCATAATTGGCCAGCTGTGACCCAGTTGCTGTGCCTTAACGATCAGGTAAAGGTCAGGGCCCAGATTCACAAAACCTTCTTAACTGCAATATTTTCTTAACTATAGACTTAGAAAGTTGAGCAAAGTTCCTATTCTTCAAAAAGGTTATTGGAAATGTTCTTGCGTTATTTCTTATGTTTCTCCTTAAGCAAAAAGTTAAGAAGAAATTCGATTCTTGAAAAGAAAGCTCTTGGATTTGCTCTTGGAAATGTTTTTAATTCCAAGATAGCTAAACCCTTGTCATAAACTCAGGGCAGTGAGAAAATAAGCTAATGAAAGCAATTGTTTAATTCACTCACAAACTTCATCTGAAAGATTCAGTATTAATATTTGAAAATCAAGAGCATGTTTTAGAATTGTAATCTCAGAATGAAATATGCTAACATGATTGCCATTGCTAGCTAGATAGCTAGCTAAATTGGTTGCCAAGCGAGAATCATCTTAAGAAGATATTTAAGAAGTTTGTAAGAAGATATTTGAGAGGTTCGTAAGAAAATCATGAAATCTTAAGATATTGTGGAGGAATTGCACTTACAAACAATCTTATGAACTGCTTATTTTTTTTCTTAAGAAGCTTCTTAAGTTTTAGCCTAAGAAGTGTTTTGTGAATCTGGGCTCTGTCTTTGTGACCACACATCCAAGCTAAGAGCAAGAGCTAATGCTTATAATTCATAATCAAGAACAGACAGCCCTCCTATTAGACACACTCTGAGATAGAGAGAAAGGGAGGGGGAGAGAAAAGGAGAAGACAGAAAAGAGACACACAGAAGAAGATGAATAGTGAAGGTGATGAAATGTGCATGTGGGGGAGATAAGATGGTAATGAAAAATAGGAAAGATTGGAGAACACTCATTATGTTTCCGTCAGACCCCTCTCCTTTCCCCCTTCCCCCCAAGCTTCACCCATGTCAGCTCCTTTACTATATCACTCAAACAACGCCTGTATAAAATACCAACCCTCACCACCCAATTACAGCCATTCATTTGGGACGACAACCCCTCCCAGGGACCAGCGAGCCTAATTACTGACTGACAGAGGGTCACTCCATCGCTCCTGTTACTGTTAGGGGGAACTGGGTCACCAGCTCAGCCTGGTAAATGGGTCTTGACATCCAATTTGGGCTAGTGTGCTTTGCATAGGGAAAGAGAAAGCTACCTAGGTCTAGACTTGGCTCAGAGGGAAACCAGACAGACCTATTTAGGGAGAGGTAAATGCTCTACTGCCTAGATGAAGCACTGCCTATTTTATCAGCGTGAGAGGAATATTTGCTCCCTGTCAACACATCAACAACTCTACCAAAATGAGCCGCAGAGTTGAATTAATTCACGGGAATGGAAGACGGACTCTATTCCTTTGAACGTCAGAAGAATGGCATACACAAACTGAGCTGCAGGATGTCTCCTCTGTGTTGTTAGGAAAGCGCTCTCTCTCTCCCTGCTCCCTTTAAGCTCATTTACTCAATGCTCATGTAACAGACAATTGAAGCACCTTCAAACCACAAATGCAAACAGCACAATGCTTAAGCATTCAAAATGCCACATGGAATTGCAGGGATGTTTCTAGAGGCAACTTGGCACAGCAGTCTCATATTAAAAAATCGTATAGTTTAGAATTAATTAGCACAACTTGGCTCCAGGCCATCCCTGGGAAATGATCTATGGAGAGAGGGGGATGGGAGGAATGGGAGAGAGAGGGATGGAAGGAATGGGGGGAAATGGAGCTATTTTACAATGGTGGGATAAGGGAGGGTAGAAGAGTGACAATTTAGCTTCTCCCTCCCTCCCTCATTCTCTCCCCCTCTCTCCCTTGGGGTGGGGGGGGAGGGGGCATTGTCCCATCCCTCTCTCTCCCCCTCTCCAAGTCCAATGACAGAGTAATAAGCCTGAGTACAATCAGGAGATAAAATCAGCAAGCTATGACTCAGCTAAATCTGTGACAGGTTCCTGCTAAGTCCTCTGTATGACAAACGTAAATACAGAACTAGTCTAGTAGCACCATCTACATCAACAATATCCAGTGGTATCAAGAAATTGGGATAAAATATATATTTTTAAGTGAAGGAGTGTCACGTCCTGACCAGTATAAGGGGTTATTTGTTATTGTAGTTTGGTCAAGATGTGGCAGTGGGTGTTTGTTTAGAGTGTTTCGGGGTTTGTTGGGCTATGGTCATATTTTAAGAGGGGTGTTTGTTTAGTGTTTCGGGGTTTGTTGGGCTATGTTCTTTGTTAGTCTATTTCTATGTTAGTTCTAGTATATCTATTTCTATGTGGTGTTTGTTGGGTTGACCTTCAATTGGAAGCAGCTGCTCCTAGTTGCTTCTAATTGAAGGTCCTATTTAAGAGGGGTGTTTATCTATGGGATTTTGTGGGTAGTTGTTTCTTGTTTAGCTGTGTGCCTGACAAGACTGTTATCGTCGTTATTTTTGTATACGTGTGTTATGTTTTGGTTTCCCTTCTTTCTGCCGAATAAAAGAAGATGAGTACACACATTCCCGCTGCATTTAGGTCTAATCCCTACGACACCCGTGACAGAACTACCCACCACAAACGGACCAAGCAGCGGAGGAAGGAGCAGCAGCAGAGCTCTGTGGAGTCATGGACATGGGAAGAGATTCTGGATGGGGCAGGACCTTGGCACCAGGCTGGGGAGTATCGGCGCCCTAAGGAGGAGCTGGAGGCAGCCAAGGTGGAGCGGCGCTATTATGAGGCATTATACGTACCGAGAGGCAAGTGCGAGAGGCAGCCCCCAAACATTTTTTTGGGGGGGCACACGGGTAGTTTGGCTGGGCCGAGGGTGAGCGCTAAGCCAACTCCCCATGCTTATTATGGGGAGCGTATGGAGTGGAGAGCACCGGTGTATACGGAAGTGCGACACGATCTCGCCCATGCGCACGCACAGTCCGGCGCGAGCGATCCCAGCCCCTCGCAAGTGCCGTGCTAGAGTGGGCATCCAGCCTGGAAGGAGGATGCCTGTGCAGCACATCTGGCCACCAGTGCGCCTCCTAGGCCCAGGCTACCCTACGCCTGCTCTACGCACGGCAGCCATCAGGCCTCTGCACAGCCCAGTTCGCCCTGTGCCAGCACTCCGCTCGTGCAGGGCTACTATTACCATCCAGCCAGGACGGGTTGTGCAGGAGGTGCGCTCCAGACCTCCAGTGCCTACTCATGGCCCGGTGTATCCAGTACCTGCTCCTCGCACTAGCCCTGAGGTGCGTGTCTCTAGTCTGGCGCCTCCAAAGCCAGCGCCACGCACCAGGCCTCCAGTGCGTCAGCCCAGTCTAGTACGTCCTGTTCCCACTCCTCACACTAGCCTTGGGGTGCATGTCTCCAGTCTGGTATCTCCACTACCAGCCCCACGCACCAGGCCTCCAGTGCGTCAGCCCAGTCCAGCTCGTCCTGCTCTTGCTCCTCGCACTAGCCCTGAGGTGCGTGTCCCTAGTCTGGCGCTTCCTAAGCCAGCCCCATGCATCAGACCTTCAGTGCGCAGTCCCCGTCCAGAGCTTCCGGCAACAGTGCCCTGTTCAGAGTGTCCGGCGACAGTGCCTCGTCCAGAGTGTCCGGCGACAGTGCCTCGTCCAGAGTGTCCGGCGACAGTGCCTCGTCCAGAGTGTCCGGCGACAGTGCCTCGTCCAGAGTGTCCGGCGACAGTGCCTCGTCCAGAGTGTCCGGCGACAGTGCCTCGTCCAGAGTGTCCGGCGACAGTGCCTCGTCCAGAGTGTCCGGCGACAGTGCCTCGTCCAGAGTGTCCGGCGACAGTGCCCCGTCCAGAGCTTCCGGCGACAGTGCCCCGTAGAGAGACGGCCCACAGTCCGGAGCCAGCAGAGACGGCCCACAGTCCGGAGCTGAGAGAGACGGCCCACAGTCCGGAGCAGAGAGAGACGGCCCACAGTCCGGAGCAGAGAGAGACGGCCCACAGTCCGGAGCAGAGAGAGACGGCCCACAGTCCGGAGCAGAGAGAGACGGCCCACAGTCCGGAGCAGAGAGAGACGGCCCACAGTCCGGAACCCGAGAGAGATGGCCCACAGTCCGGAACCGAGAGAGACAACCCACAGTCCGGAACCGAGAGAGTCGCCATGCAGTCCGGAATCGGCGCAGCCAGAGTCGCCCTACAGTCCGGAGCTCCCAGAGTCGCCCTTCAGCCCGAGGTCTCCAGCGACGTGCATCAGCCCAAGGTCTCCAGCGACGCACATCAGCCCGAGGTCTTCAGCGATGCGCCATAGCCCAGAGACTTCGGGAGGGGTAAAATTTAATAAGTATTTAGCGGGGGTGGACAAGAACACCCACCCTCCCTTCCCTCCCTTTAGTTTGGAATTATTTTTGTTTTGGGTTCATTTTTGGGTTTTTGTTTAAGGTGCATCCGGGGTCTGCACCTTTGGGGGGGGTACTGTCACGTCCTGACCAGTATAAGGGGTTATTTGTTATTGTAGTTTGGTCAGGACGTGGCAGGGGGTGTTTGTTTAGAGTGTTTCGGGGTTTGTTGGGATATGTTCATATTTTAAGAGGGGTGTTTGTTTAGAGTGTTTCGGGGTTTGTTGGGCTATGTTCTTTGTTAGTCTATTTCTATGTTAGTTCTAGTATATCTATTTCTATGTGATGTTTGTTGGGTTGACCTTCAATTGGAAGCAGCTGCTCCTAGTTGCTTCTAATTGAAGGTCCTATTTAAGAGGGGTGTTTTTCTATGGGATTTTGTGGGTAGTTGTTTCTTGTTTAGCTGTGAGCCTGACAAGACTGTTATCGTCATTATTTTTGTATACGTGTGTTTTGTTTTGGTTTCCCTTCTTTCTGCCGAATAAAAGAAGGTGAGTATATACATTCCCGCTGCATTTTGGTCTAATCCCTATGACACCCGTGACAAGGAGAGGGAAAAACTAAATTGCTGAGTTTCATGACAGTGGTTATGACTAATGATAATAAATTATGTATCAAGGACCATTTATGGACGTTATGACTGAGGCCTGTTCAGTGTAATGGGCACACATCATCAGAGGGAGGCATCTGTGCTGTATGATGTTATGAAAAAGACCCCAGCACAGTGAGCCTACAGTAGGTAGCTAGCTATTTCTGCAAATTAATTCATATGATACTGTACATTAGACCCACCTACAATACATGTTACAACATTAAGCCTAAAGAGTGTCATTATCAATATGAGTTTACAAAAAATCATCATAGGAAAATGACCCATAATTCACTGAGGTACATAGTCTTATAGAGGGATCTAAGCGAGGCTGTTACGCAATGGAGATACCATATATCAAGTTGGGAATGTAATCTTAACAAATTCAGCCATTGCCAGTTGGCTTCCCCCTGAGCGCAGCCTGAAGGACAGACTCGATGAAGCAGAGCATCAATTCAGCCACTATTGAGACACAGCACAGGAAAAATGACAGTCAAGTGAGTTTTAAATTAGATTTATTTTAAAGTGTTAATACACTTCACCCCACAAAAACCCCATACAGATGACAGAAGTTGCACACACAACTAATGACACATTGGCTTGTTTTCGATTTATGGGGGAAACAAATCTTCGTATTATTTTTTATTTTATAGTACTTTTTTGGGGGCGGAGCGGGTAGATCAGCTTTAATATTTCAGATTGTGGGTACTATCAATTTAATCGTTTGCATCATTTCTAATCCCAATATAAATATATTTTTTTAAATTATTTATACTTTTTTCCCCCAACCCTACCAACCCCTACCCTGATTGGAGTAAACTAACAGACAACAATACTTTTACTGCTACTGACAGCTATTTTCACTCACATTTAAGGTACATAAATACATATATATTCCTAATTTCCTTTTTTTTCAAGTTCTGGATTTTCACCCACTGCGGCCAGTCCACCAATCATTGTGATCTTAACTCCAACCCTCCGATGTCCACAGATGAACCCATCTGTCCCAGTATATTGCAATTTTGCTATTTCCTTTTGCAATACATCCCTCCATTTCACTGTGATGTCTTACGATGGTCCTGAACCTCCCTATTTGTTTGTTTTTTTACAGATATTGCCCTGAAAATAAATACTTTAACCAAGAGTATAATGATATTTCCCATTGACTGATCGTGTTTTTTCAGATCCCCTAAGGAATACAGTTTGCAGACCCTGATATTACGGCATAACAACCATTCCTGGACCTGACTCCAAAAGCGAGCTACCGATGGACAGTACCAGAAAATATGCTCTGTTTCCTCATGGTTCAATGCCCCATATATTGAGCATTCTTTTTGGAGCAAGTATTTGATATAATAGCTTAAATTGAAACGAACAGATTTATGAATCAATTGTTGTTTTATATATCAGTTCATAGACCCGATGCCAACTTGAATTTTATACGACATTGGTATAAAACATTTTAAGTGAAACTGATACATTTTTCGATTTATACTAATCATTTTAAGCCTTTAATGACTTTTAATGGGTGGCAGAAAAACAAATTCTTTAATTTCTTCTTGAAGTAATTGTCTCTTCCAATTTTGTGGAAGAGCCGTGATGAGCTGGTTAGAATTTTGTCTTATACCTTCATACACTGTTGTTAGTTGCTTGTGTGACATAATTTTACCGTCCTTGTTTACACAGTTCTTCATAAATATTATACCCTTCTTGTACATTTTTTCCCAATATATATAGTGCTCAAAAAAATAAAGGGAACACTTAAACAACACATCATAGATCTGAACGATAGAAATATTCTTATTAAATACTTTTTTCTATACATAGTTGAATGTGCTGACAACAAAATCACACAAAAATAATCAATGGTAATCCAATTTATCAACCCATGGAGTTCTGGATTTGGAGTCACACTCAAAATTAAAGTGGAAAACCACACTACAGGCTGATCCAACTTTGATGTAATGTCCTTAAAACAAGTCAAAATGAGGCTCAGTAGTGTGTGTGGCCTCCACGTGCCTGTATGACCTCCCTACAATGCCTGGGCATGCTCCTGATGAGGTGGCGGATGGTCTCCTGAGGGATCTCCTCCCGGACCTGGACTAAAGCATCCACCAACTCCTGGACAGTCTGTGGTGCAACGTGGCGTTGGTGGATGGAGCGAGACATGATGTCCCAGATGTGCTCAATTGGATTCAGGTCTGGGGAATGGGCGGGCCAGTCCATAGCATCAATGCCTTCCTCTTGCAGGAACTGCTGACACACTCCAGCCACATGAGGTCTAGCATTGTCTTGCATTAGGAGGAACCCAGGGCCAACCGCACCAGCATATGGTCTCACAAGGGGTCTGAGGATCTCATCTCGGTACCTAATGGCTGTCAGGCTACCTCTGGCTAGCACATGGAGGGCTGTGCGGCCCCCCAAAGAAATGCCACCCCACACCATGACTGACCCACCACCAAACCGGTCATGCTGGAGGATGTTGCAGGCAGCAGAACGTTCTCCACGGCATCTCCAGACTCTGTCACGTCTGTCACGTGCTCAGTGTGAACCTGCTTTCATCTGTGAAGAGCACAGGGCGCCAGTGGCGAATTTGCCAATCTTGGTGTTCTCTGGCAAATGCCAAACGTCCTGCACGGTGTTGGGCTGTAAGCACAACCCCCACCTGTGGATGTCGGGCCCTCATACCACCCTCATGGAGTCTGTTTCTGACCGTTTGAGCAGACACATGCACATTTGTGGCCTGCTGGAGGTCATTTTGCAGGGCTCTGGCAGTGCTTCTCCTGCTCCTCCTTGCACAAAGGCAGAGGTAGCGGTCCTGCTGCTGGGTTGTTGCCCTCCTACGGCCTCCTCCATGTCTCCTGATGTACTGGCCTGTCTCCTGGTAGCACCTCCATGCCCTGGACACTACGCTGACAGACACAGCAAACCTTCTTGCCACAGCTCGCATTGATGTGCCATCCTGGATGAGTTGCACTACGTGAGCCACTTGTGTGGGTTGTAGACTCCGTCTTATGCTACCACTAGAGTGAAAGCACCGCCAGCATTCAAAAGTGACCAAAATATCAGCCAGGAACTGAGCATAGGAACTGAGAAGTGGTCTGTGGTCTGTGGTCCCCACCTGCAGAACCACTCCTTTATTGGGGGTGTCTTGCTTATTGCCTATAATTTCCACCTGTTGTCTATTCCATTTGCACAACAGCATGTGAAATGTATTGTCAATCAGTGTTGCTTCCTAAGTGGACAGTTTGATTTCACAGAAGTGTGATTGACTTGGAGTTACTTTGTGTTGTTTAAGTGTTCCCTTTATTTTTTTGAGCAGTGTACAATACCATTCAAAAGTTCGGGGTCATTTAAAAATGTCCTTGTTTTTGAAAAAAATATCTACATTTTTGGTCATTAAAATAACATGAAATTGATCAGAAATACAGTGTAGGCATTGTTAATGTTGTAAATGACCATTGTACCTAGAAACGGCAGTTTTTTATGGAATATCTACATAGGCGAACAGAGGCCCATTATCAGCAACCATCACTCCTGTGTTCCAAAGGCATGTTGTGTTAGCTACTCCAAGTTTATCATTTTAAAAGGCTAATTGATCATTAGAAAACCATTTTGCAATTATGTTAGCACAGCTGAAAACTGTTGTTCTGATTTTCACCAAAGCCCCATATACTACCCACCACTGCGACCTGTACGCTCTCGTTGGCTGGCCCTCACTTCATACTCATCGCCAAACCCACTGGCTCCAGGTCATCTACAAGACCCTGCTAGGTAAAGTCCCCCCTTATCTCAGCTCGCTGGTCACCATAGCAGCACCCACCTGTAGCACGCGCTCCAGCAGGTATATCTCACTGGTCACCCCCAAAGCCAATTCCTCCTTCAGCCACCTCTCCTTCCAGTTCTCTGCTGCCAATGACTGGAACGAACTACAAAAATCTCTGAAACTGGAAACACTTATCTCCCTCACTAGCTTTAAGCACCAGCTGTCAGAGCAGCTCACAGATTACTGCACCTGTACATAGCCCATCTATAATTTAGCCCAAACAACTACCTCTTTCCCTACTGTATTTATTTATTTATTTATCTCCTTTGCACCCCATTATTTCTATTTCTACATTGCACTTTCTTCCACTGCAAATCTACCATTCCAGTGTTTTACTTGCTATATTGTATGCACTTCGCCACGATGGCCTTTTTTGCCTTTACCTCCCTTATCACACCTCATTTGCTTACATTGTATATAGACTTATTTTTCTACTGTGTTATTGACTGTATGTTTGTTTTACTCCATGTGTAACTCTGTGTTGTTGTATGTGTCAAACTGCTTTGCTTTATCTTGGCCAGGTCGCAATTGTAAATGAGAACTTGTTCTCAACTAGTCTACCTGGTTAAATAAAGGTAAAAAAAATAAAAAAAATATATATATATATATATTGTTTCTATCAATAGATTAGAGTTTAGCCATATTATTAGCTGTAATATTAGATATGCCTTTTCTGGAGGATGAAATTGAAATTGTACCCAACTCTGTATGACTTATTTTTAAAAGGACGATACTTTAAACAGGGATCCATTGTCAATCCACCTAAAAATTAAAGTTTTCATCTGCAAAAAGGCAAAGAGCCCAATCTTAAACAATGGATGGGCCTCTCTTAGTCGAAAACCAGTTTGGATTTAGATACATTGTTGGTACAATGGAGGCTTTATGAGAGAGATTTAAAGCCTTAATATCAAAACTCCTTTTCATTATGTAAATATGCTCGTTTAACTTAATCTGGTTTGCCATTCCAAGTAAAGTGAAATAGTTTTGTTCTCGCATGGTTTGAAAAGGACTCTCCTGGAGTCATTAGAGCCATGAAGAAATATGTAAACTGTGATATCACTAGAGAATTAATCAGGGTAATCTTCCAGTAAATGGATAGGTGTTTCCCTCACCACGGTTTCAAGATTCTATCTATTTTGCTAAGTTTTCTATCAAAATGTATTGTTGCAACTTCGCTCAACTTTTCCAGGATATGTACACCAAGCATATCGACTTTACCATCCACCAATTTAATTGTAATTTTTTATTTCACCTTTATTTAACCAGGTAGGCTAGTTGAGAACAAGTTCTCATTTACAACTGCGACCTGGCCAAGATAAAGCAAAGCAGTGTGAGACAGACAACAACACAGAGTTACACATGGAATAAAAAATAAATAAGCCAATAACACAATAAACAAGTCAATGACACAGTAGAAAAAAAGTCTATATACAGCGGGGGGGAAAAGTATTTGATCCCCTGCTGATTTTGTACGTTTGCCCACTTACAAAGAAATGATCAGTCTATCATTTTAGTAGTAGGTTTATTTGAACAGTGAGAGACAGAATAACAACAAAAAAATCCAGAAAAACGCATGTCAAAAATGTTATAAAATGATTTACATTTTAATGAGGGAAATAAGTATTTGACCCCTCTGCAAAACATGGTTTAGTACTTGGTGGCAAAACCCTTGTTGGCAATCACAGAGGTCAGATGTTTCTTGTAGTTGGCCATCAGGTTTGCACACATCTCAGGAGGGATTTTGTCCCACTCCTCTTTGCAGATCTTCTCCAAGTCATTAAGGTTTCGAGGCTGACATTTGGCAACTCGAACCTTCAGTTCCCTCCACAGATTTTCTATGGGATTAAGGTCTGGAGACTGGCTAGGCCACTCTAGGACCTTAATGTGCTTCTTCTTGAGCCACTCCTTTGTTGCCTTGGCCGTGTGTTTTGGGTCATTGTAATGCTGGAATACCCATCCACGACCCATTTTCAATGCCCTGGCTGAGGGAAGGAGGTTCTCACCCAAGATTTGACGGTACATGGCCCCATCCATCCGCCCTTTGATGCGGTGAAGTTGTCCTGTCCCCTTAGCAGAAAAACGCCCCCAAAGCATAATGTTTCCACCTCCATGTTTGACGCTGGAGATGGTGTTCTTGGGGTCATAGGCAGCATTCCTCCTCCTCCAAACACAGCGAGTTGAGTTGATGTCAAAGAGCTCCATTTTGGTCTCATCTGACCACAACACTTTCACCAGTTGTCCTCTGAGTCATTCAGATGTTCATTGGCAGACTTCAGACGGGCCTGTATATGTATTCTTGAGCAGGGGGAGCTTGCGGGCGCTGCAGGATTTCAGTTCTTCACGGCGTAGTGTGTTACCAATTGTTTTCTTTGTGACTATGGTCCCAGCTGCCTTGAGATCATTGACAAGATCCTCCCGTGTAGTTCTGGGCTGATTCCTCACCGTTCTCATGATCATTGCAACTCCACGAGGTGAGATCATGCATGGAGCCCCAGGTCGAGGGATATTGACAGTTCTTTTGTGTTTCTTCCATTTGCGAATAATCGCACCAAATGTTGTCACCTTCTCACCAAGCTGCTTGGCGATGCTCTTGTAGCCCATTCCAGCCTTGTGTAGTTCTACAATCTTGTCCCTGACATCCTTGGAGAGCTCTTTGGTCTTGGCCATGGTGGAGAGTTTGGAATCTGATTGATTGATTGCTTCTGTGGACAGGTGTCTTTTATACAAGTAACAAACTGAGATTAGGAGCACTCCCTTTAAGAGTGTGCTCCTAATCTCAGCTCGTTACCTGTATAAAAGACACCTGGGAGCCAGAAATCTTTCTGATTGAGAGGGGGTCAAATACTTATTTCCCTCATTAAAATGCAAATCAATTTATAACATTTCTGGCATGCGTTTTTCTGGATATTTTTGTTGTTATTCTGTCTCTCACTGTTCAAATAAACCTACCATTAAAATTATAGACTGGTCCTTTCTTTGTCAGTGGGCAAACGTACAAAATCAGCAGGGGATCAAATACTTTTTTCCCTCTCTGTAGAGATGTCATCCCCGTGACTGACAACCCCCCCCCTACACATGGATCCTAGGGCCCTTAAGAGGTTGGGACACTTGAGAAGAGCACAAAGTGCCACTTACAGTACAAAACCAGTTTAGTAGCCATAAGCATGTCCAACCCTTTCGCCTCGGTTATACTATCTCTAATTATATAATTTTTATACGCACACATTAATTCCTATCCATAATTGAAAAATAATAATGTAGGCACTTCCTACAAAGGATTGTTATCTTTATCAAGGACAAGCAGTAGAAAATCAACATTTAGGCATGCAGATATTATTTATTTTATATAACAGCTTGTGATTCCATCCTTTATGGTCCCTAACATCATTACCCTATAGAAACGGCTGTTTGATGGATACAAGCACACGCCCCATCCACATCTACACCTCTCCCCTTCCACCAATACTCCCACCTACACACTCACACAGGCCCTCACGCACACACATACACAAACAGTTGTTCCATCCCCAGAGCCTAGCTCAAGAGTAGACATGCTATGTGAATGCATATACCATTGTAGTTGTTTGAGAGGCTTAACAAAATTGAGCAGGGATGGGAAGATTTGATAAGCCAATGTATATTCCTGGCTGATGGAGCTTGGATACCCCCCTTCCCCCAACACACACTCATGCTGGTCCCCTGTGGAGACCCTTTTACCGCGGCACCCCCTGTGCAGTCAGACCATTATGATGCTGTGCCGCCAAGGCCACAGTATTCTGCCCCCTCCCTGATTGTCAGAGTGTGATCATCCCCCAAAGGGTTACTGCAGCCAGTGTTGCCAGCACTGCCACTACCTTGGTGGGGTACTCCACCAAAATCCCCACCGGCTATCATTTATGTCTTAGATAATAGGGTTGTTGGCTGTTAGTGAGACTGTACAGTGAAGACACATTCTACCTGTAATGAGGTAAAGGTTAACCCTTTACCAGAACACTGTATCACAAGGCTGACATATAGCTTACTGCAGCATTTACCTACATGAAGGTATTCAAGACAATGCAAATAAATAACATTTACCTGGGGATACGCACTGCTTGTCATTGGACGATTCGATGCCTGCTCCAATCAGGTTCATTATCTTGTCAATCTGAGGAGGAGGAGCAGAACAAACCAGATATGGTTACCCCAAGATTCAACAATAGCAGTATTAAACGTATTCATCCTTTCCATAACACAAGTAAACGTAATATAGTATATTTTCAGAGTCTGTAACCTTACCCTTTACTGCTAACATTTCTTAAGACAGGCCAAATCATTGATTAATAAGCTTCAACATTTGCTCATACATCTTGTGTCTGTATGTTTACAGACAGTATAATGTTGATTGAACATGGAGGCTGACTGAGGAGGAGGGCTGAAAATGGAGGAGGGTTGTTTAAGAGTAACATGCTGACCACACCGCTCGTGTCTCATGTGCGAGCGTTGCAAAATAAATGTACACAAACATGTTATTCAATCATTGCTCCCACACTGCTTGCGCGCATCAACAAGTGTCTACGTAGCCAGGCGCTAAAATAGAACTTGTTTCTATTTGTGGCACTTGACGTGCTGCAAGTCCCGCCTCACCCATCTCCTCATTGGTTTTTATGAGCATATTCCCACATGGGTGATTGAAAAATGAACTGAGGTCCACACTCCAGTCCAGTTGGTGGTGGTAATGCACTTTAAAGTTGGTTGCCAACTGCCATACAAAGTCCAATGAAGGAGAAGAATCCTAAAGGAGAGATTACTAGAAACAAACTCGGTTTACTTTTTTATCTGTGGATTAATTGTCAGGGTAGAGGACCTTGTGCATTTCAGGTAAAATAACAACCCAATGTTTATATCCCAGGACAAATTAGCTAGCAACAGCAAGTAGCTAGTTAAATTGCCATAAATGTTTAATGCTTTTCAACCTGCCACCAAATTAATATAGTTGGTTCAGAGTTCATTTTGATATTCCAACCTGCGTGTCCTGATTGCATCTGGTGTGGGTGGACAAAACCAACATGCGCGCGATGTTGCACACGGACGCACGTGCGCAAGCGGTCTGGTCAGCATTTACACAAAAATGTTGGTAGGGTTTTAATGGTCATTCACACTCCCTCCACCACTCAGCAAAAACACAGCAGGGTAATAGGGTCACTCACAATTTAAAGCGTTTGAACCTTGTGTGCACGAAGCCCAGGGGAAAGTGGCAGGCCAAATAGCGTAAGATCTCTGCAAAATTACCTTTATGAGATTAAATAAGGCTCTCTGCCCCATCTCTGAACAGAAAGGGAAAACATGCAGTATACAGAGAGAAACAACAAGCCTGCCTGGAGGTTAACACAGAACAATACAGCACATCATGGACCTAAAACCTCTTCTCTCTTGGAAAAGAATGGATCAAAATGTATCTTATAAAAGCAAAGTCAAGAAGAATATTGCAGTAATATTGTACAATTCAGCCTTGTATTTTTGTGTGAGAATTGGTGTGACATTCTCCAGCACCCTTTCCTCTTGACAGACTGGGATTATGGGAAGAGAGCTTCTCAGAGCCATGGAGGGAGCTAACTGTACACTAACTGTTCAAGTGGTAGCTAATGGCATAATACAGTTCTATCCTGTGATTAAATCTGTATTTTCTACAACTATAAGAGGATGAAAATCTGAATTTGCTTTCACTAATTACACTGAAGACAAAGAAAGGGCTATTTGATGCAATATTTAGTATTTGAGAAGTCCTATGCACTTTGCTAGTGGCATCAACACTCAGGAAAAGCCTTGATTCATTTAGAAGTCAGACACGTGGGAAGCATGGCAGCTCCCTCCAGCGATACAGACCTCCCATATTCCACTTTGAATTAACCCAGTTACATTCTATATCACACACTTACCAGCACCACATTGCCCATAGTGCACCTTATCTCGGCCCAAAAGCTGCTTTTTGAGGAATTCCATCTCATTACAATTAAAGAGGTAGATTATTTCAGCCTGAGAGTAATACAATGAAGTCTACATAACTGTCCCACATCATCACACTTTCCAGATGTACAGGACATCAGTTGAGAACAAATCGGTGGAAAATGTGTACAAAAAACTAGTCAGTGTAACCATCATAATGCATCACATAATAGATGATTTTTCAAACTGAATTGTGAATTGTCTTACAGTAGAATGCACATATGCACTATTTTCCAGTAAGCTCTTGAGTGGCAAGCCTTTGATTAGTACGACAGTGAGTGGGAATAATCAAGTATGGTGACCACAAAGAAATATATATTATAGCACAGTTATGAAGTCAAGGGCCTGTTGATGGACTCTGTTAAATCAATTGTTCTCTTCTTAAAAGTGATCAGACTGTATTCAGATGGGATCTATATGCTAATCCTCTTACTGGGCACTTCAATCTCTGCTGCTGATGCCATGCTGCTGTCACACTGTTCTGTTACCCACATCAAGGACCCAGGGAGAAGACCTGTTGGGAAGCTTACCCTAACCAGGGCCTCTCATGGGTCTATCGCTCAGGATTAAATCTGTATAGTAATGTATAGTGTCCACATTAATGGGAATTCAACTCATTTAAGACAGTCAAGACACAGCCATTAATTTAGCTAAGTCCCCATATGATCAAAAGTTAATTAGTTAATTATACACTCATCTGTGTAGATCATGACGAATCACTGTCAGCTATAAGCTTTGAGCTGGATAGCCATTAAACTACTTTACCAATTTGCAATTAGGAGCCTGGACTGTAAATCCCTTTTCCAGATTGAATAGCAGCCGCTCTTTATGGAACTTTTCTCCTGCCTTTCTCAGTATCTAGGCACAATAACAATGTGTGGTCCATAAGTATTGCCTTTTCACTGCAAGTACACTACTGTTCAAAAGTTTGAGGTCACTTTGAAATGTCCTTGTTTTTGAAAGAAAAGCAATTTTTTTGTCCATTAAAATAACATAAAATTGATCAGAAATACAGTGTAGACATTGCTAATGTTGTAAATGACTATTGTAGCTGGAAACGGCAGATTTTTTATGGAATATCTACAAAGGCGTACAGAGGCCCATTGTCAGCAACCATCACTCCTGTGTTCCTCTGTCCAGTGTCTGTGTTCTTCTGCCTATCTTAATCTTTTCTTTTTATTGGCCGGTCTGAGATATGGCTTTTTCTTTGCAACTCTGCCTAGAAGGCCAGCATCCCGGAGTTTCCTCTTCACTGTTGACGTTGAGACTGGTGTTTTGCGGGTACTATTTAATGAAGCTGCCAGTTGAGGACTTGTGAGGCATCTGTTTCTCAAACTAGACACTCTAATGTACTCACTCTAATGTCCTCTTACTCAGTTGTGCATCGGAGCCTCCCAGTCCGCTTTCTATTCTGGTTAGAGACAGTTTGCACTGTTCTGTGAAGAGAGTAGTACACAGCATTGTAAGAGATCTTCAGTTTCTTGGCAATTTCTCGCATGGAATAGCCTTCATTTCTCAGATCAAGAATAGACTGATGAGTTTTAGATGAAAGTTCTTTGTTTCTGGCCATTTTGAGCCTGTAATCGAACCCACAAATGCTGATGCTCCAGATACTCAACTAGTCTAAAGAAGGCCAGTTTTATTGCTTCTTTAATCAGGACAACAGTTTTCATCTGTGCTAACATAATTGCAAAAGGGTTTTCTAATGATCAATTAGCCTTTTAAAATGAGAAACTTGGATTGCACAATGTGCCATTGGAACACAGGACTGATGGTTGCTGATAATGGGCCTCTGTACGCCTATGTAGATGTTCCATAAAAATTCAGATGTTTCCAGCAACAATATTAATTTAGAACATTAACATTGTCTACACTCTATTTCTAATCAATTTGATGTTATTTTAATGGACCATTTTTTTTGCTTTTCTTTAAAAAATAAGGACATTTCTAAGTGACCCCAAACTTTTGAACTGTAGTGTATATTACACATGAATGGTGAAGTTTAGCCATCAGGAGGTAATATGAGGCAGGGATTAAGCCAGATTGGTATGTAACAGGATCACTAATTCAGGACAGGCCACAGTACAGACTAATAGACTGATGGTGGAACCAAGAGGACACCTCAAAGACGGGAGTTTTTTTATGGATCTCATTGTCATTCCTGTTTCACCTTTGGAATATGTTCACAGCTGAACTGCCCATTGGCTCCATGCCTAGATGACGAGAGGAGAGACTTTTAATCAGATGTTCAATCAAGCATGTTTGCTCACATGCCCGACACAGCCTGCTCTCTGTCAGTCTGGCACAGTGGGATGGGGACATCAGGTGGATGTGTTTCGCTGGGTGAGCCAATGCAGACCCAATCTGTCAGGTGAGTTTGTCAAACTAGATATTATAAATAGATCTCTGCCCCAGCTAGCCACATAAATTATGAAATGACTTAAACCAGCATATGTGCTGAACATGTTAGTCTTTCCAAGCTGAAATTACTTTCAGCCAGCTTCCCAATAGACTAGAGCAATGTTAACACAATGAGGGAAATGGACGAGAGCATGCCACAACACACTTATACGCACGCACGAGCAAACACACACTACAACCAAAATCATCTCTCTGATATAAAAAGGTAATTTGAAGTACGCTCACTAATGAATGGAGATATTCAGAGTATCACTAATGAGTGGAGGTATGGAGATATGCAATCTTTAACATGTCTGGTTTGGACACTTGTGCCTTTAAAGAATTTAACAAATGTACTCAAGATGTAAAGCTGTTGATAATAGATGTCATCATACCTTTCATTAGCATACCGTGTGATGATCCCTTGCTTGCTAGAGTGCTTTCCTGCATGGAGGAAAGCTTAAATGCCCTCAATATAACCCTTACATCAAATCAAATAAATGGGACAAGCATAGGGCGGGCTAATGACAAGAAATTACAAATATACTGGTAAATGACTTCAGACAATTATGAACAGTGTGTGTGTGTGTGTGTGTGTGTGTGTGTGTGTGTGTGTGTGTGTGTGTGTGTGTGTGTGTGTGTGTGTGTGTGTGTGTGTGTGTGTGTGTGTGTGTGTGTGTGTGCGTGTGTGTGTGTGTGTAATAGACCCGGGCTCTGGACTGTCTGAGGGGGACGGGCCGTTGTTAAGCTCCTTATGAGTATGTCTGAGTAAGTATTTGTTCCTGCGTCCTATCCCCCATCCTGCTCCAAATGAATCCCTAAAATCTACACGAGAAACAGACACACGGGGGCAGCTGCAAAACAGGATGCCCTTGAGAACAGGACACCCCACCCAGCAGGGCCTGAGTAAACAGTACTGTCAGGGAGCAGAGAAGAGAGGGGAGAGCAGAGAGAGGGCCAGGGAACTAGGGAATAACAGGGGGAATGGCCAAGGGGGGAGACTGCTGAGCCAAAAGAGGCAATAACCTCTATCTAGACTAGAGTTCAGCACAATGCATCTTTAGACCAGGATGGAATCTGTATACATACAGTAAGTGCTGAGGCTGGGGCTGCGGCCTGCATTAGCCTTCCAGAGAGCAGGAGAAACAGTGTGAACAGGGGAGACATTAAACCATGCATGGGCTGACCCCTGGGAAGCAGTCTGGCTGTATCTAGAGTGACAGTGCAAGCCCAATTAGCCTTTTGTGCCAGGGCTGCTATGGGGTATTGGTGGGAGTGATCAGGCCACTCATGCGTTCAGCATTTGCCTGCAGGCATTCTGCAGTGACTGTATAGGTAAAGTCAGCGCCACTGCTGCCCCTTCCCCTCCTGCCTCTCACTCTTCTTCCTTCCTCTCTTTATCCCTCATTACAATACTCCCCCTCCTTTACCTCGAGCCCCTATAGGAGTTAAAAAGCTCTATTGGTAGCCTGTCTATGCATTAACTCTCCCAGTGTCAATCCCTGCCTCTCCTCCCACCTGAGAGCCCAGAGTATTACCTCATCCCACTCTGAGGCGAAGGAGGGTGATCTCTCCATCCGTTTTTTCCCAGAGCTGCAGTTGGTCACAGACTCACAGTGGCCATTCAGACCCCCATCCTCCTCACTCAGGGAAGATACAAACAGGTCTGAGTCTGACTTGGAGAGGCTGCGGGTCAGCTTCAGGTCCACCGGAGGCCTCAGCCTGACTGGAGGTACAGCTACAGCACCTGGTGACTCCCATGCCTTGGCCTTGGCAGTGTGGACAACCGTGGCATAGATGGGATCAGCGTCCAAGAGGGAGGCTGACATGACTGTTGAGCTGCCTGTGTGGCAGTGTTAGAATCTTAGCCTCCCTGTTCTCAGGCCTCAGGCAGCAGGTTCTCCTCCTATTCCAGCGGCCACTGGTAAGAGTAGAAAGTCCTGTAAAACACTGCAGGATCCAGGAGTCTCAGTCTGTGCCGAATTGTTGTTTTCTGGGTGAATTCTGAGAAAAAGCCAGACAGAAGGGATGATGTAAGAAACTGTGTGACAGAAAATCGCCTACTACATCCATTCCTGTTTAAAATATATAAAATCTATTCCTGTTTAAAACATGACATCTATTCCTGTTTAGGGAAAGGGAGTATGTAAAAGAGAGGCTATGTGTGTCCATGGCTCAGATACAATCATCAGGCGCCACCCACTAGTTGTATCCGGCTGCCCTCCCCTTAGTGACTGCTGCCTCAAAGAGTCTTTTTTTTATGTTTTCCTTCCCCTCCCTGCATGTCTCTCTCTTGCTTTTGCTCTCTCTCTTCCTCCTTTCTTATTCTTAACTAACATAGTATTGTTCAAATGGATTTTAAACAAACATGGCTAGAGAGACTATTCCCGACAGGACATACACAGAGTTTACAAAACATTAGGAACACTTTCCTAATATTGAGTTGCACTCCCTTTTGCCCTCAGAACAGCCTCAATTCATCAGGGCATGGACTCTACAAGGTGTTGAAAGCATTCCACAGGGATGTTGGCCCATGTTGACTCCAATGCTTCCCACAGATGTGTCAAGTTGGCTGGATGTCCTTTGGGTGGTGGACCATTCCTGATACACACAGGAAACTGTTGAGCGAGAAAAAGCCTGTAGCGTTGCAGTCTTTTTGTCTTGCCCATCCACCCTCTGAATGACACACATACTGTACACAATCCACGTCTCAATTGTGTCAAGGCTTAAAAATCCTTATTTAACCTGTCTCCTCCCCTTCATCTACACTGATTAAAGTGGATTAAACAAGTGACATCAATAAGGGATCATAATGTTCACTTAGATTCACCTGGTCAATCTATGGCAGGTGTTCTTAATGTTTGTATTCTTAGTGTATGGCTGAAAGTAGCCACTAGAGTGAAAAAACAGGAGGAAAATCCCAAAACACACACACACACACACATTGGTTTTACTATCCAAGTGGGCAAGAAAACATTTATTCCCATTCAAAATCTTATTTTCCCTAACCCCTAACCATAACCCTTAACCTAACCCTAACCCTAACCCCAACCCTTAAACTAAAGCTAACCCTAACCCTAACTCCTAACCCTAAACCTAACCCCTATGCCTAAAATAGCCTTGTCAGAATCTTCCTTGTTTTACTATCCTTGTGAGGTCTTTTGGAACCCAAAATGATAGTAAAGTTAGACCACACACACATACAGAGAAAGAAAGAAAGAAAGAAAGAAAGAAAGAAAGAAAGAAAGAAAGAAAGAAAGAAAGAAAGAAAGAAAGAAAGAAAGAAAGAAAGAAAGAAAGAAAGAAAGAAAGAAAGAAAGAAAGAAAGAAAGAAAGAAAGAAAGAAAGAAAGAAAGAAAGAAAGAAAGAAAGAAAGAAAGAATAAAATGATCCCAATAAGGCACTAGAATAGAATCAGATTCCACATTTTTCAAGAATCGAGCTGCTTTTGACTGTTCTAAAATGGATGCTCTCTCTGTGCTTGTTATTCTAAAACTCATCAAACACAGCGACAGTTAGTAAGTAATTTGACAGTTAGTACTTCATTAAAAAACAGCTGCTTACAGGAACTGTAATAGCTTTCAAAAGACCATGTGAAATCCCCATTCATAAGCTTTCCCATACCTGCAAACTTTGTCTTGACTGTATCCTGAGAGGAGCTGCCGTCCCGTTCTTCGCCTGTACTCTGACTCCCTATCGGAGGACTTAGTCTGTCCTGTCCTGATCCGTGGTGGGGATCTAAGGCCTGGCCTAATTCAGACTGACAGCTGGGGTGCCTGCCTGTTCAGAGGGAGGGTTGTCTGGGAGTATTCCTCCACCACAATGTGTGCTGTTCCACTGGGTCTTGGATAAGCCCCTGCATGAATTAGTAGAGTATATTTTCTAGTCAAGATATTTGCTCCATTAGGCATTGCAATGGTTAAAATGGACAAACAGACTTGATGACTTGAGAAGAATGCTGTACAGATCCCACACACTCTCAAATACTGAGCAGTCTATTCATCAGGGGTGGATTCTGACAAAGGGCTCTCTTTTAAGGCGTGCTTAGCATTCAGCAGTGCCCACTGTACTGCACTGTGTACGCCTGCCCTGTAGTGCCCTCAGCCAGCCAAGTACCTGGCCTGCCCACCTCTTCCCTTTGGGTAGGGCTGGTATGTACAGTACAGTTGAAGTCGGAAGTTTACATACACCTTAGCCAAATACAGTTTTTCACAATTCCTGACATTTAATCCTAGTAAAAAGTCCCTGTCTTAAGTCAGTTAGGATCACCACTTTATTTTAAGAATGTGAAATGTCAGAATAATAGTAGAGAGAATGATTTATTTCAGCTTTTATTTCTTTCATCACGTTCCCAGTGGTTCAGAAGTTTACATACACTCAATTAGTATTTGGTTGCATTGCCTTTAAATTGTTTAACTTGGGTCAAACGTGTCGGGGAGCATTCCACAACCTTCCCACAATAAATTGGGTGAATTTTGGCCCATTCCTCCTGACAGAGCTGGTGTAACTGAGTCAGGTCTGTAGGCCTCCTTGCTCGCACACACTTTTTCAATTCTGCCCACAAATGTTCTATTGGATTGAGGTCAGGGCTTTGTGATGGCCACTCCAATACCTTGACTTTGTTGTCCTTAAGCCATTTTGCCACAACTTTGGAAGTATGCTTGGGGTCATTGTCCATTTGGAAGACCAAGCTTTAACTTCCTGACTGATGTCTTGAGATGTTGCTTCAATATATCCACATAATTTTCCTGCCTCATGATGCCATCTATTTTGTGAAGTGTACCAGTCCCTCCTGCAGCAAAGCATGGTGTTATTTGGCTTGCAAGCCTCCCCCTTTTTCCTCCAAACATAACAATGGTCATTATATCCAAACAGTCCTATTTTTATTTCATCAGACCAGAGGATATTTCTCCAAAAAGTACGATCTTTGGCCCCATGTGCAGTTGCAAACCGTAGTCTGGCTTTTTTATGGCGGTTTTGGAGCAGTGACTTCTTCCTTGCTGAGCGGCCTTTCAGGTTATGTCGATATAGGACTCGTTTTACTGTGGATATAGATACTTTTGTACCTGTTTCTGCCAGCATCTTCACAAGGTCCTTTGTTGTTGTTCTGGGATTGGTTAGCACTTTTCACACCAAAGTACGTTCATCTCTAGGAGACAGAACGCATCTCCTTCCTGAGCGGTATGATGGCTGCGTGGTCCCATTGTGTTTATACTTGCGTACTATTGTTTGTACAGATGAACGTGGTACCTTCAGGCGTTTGGAAATTGCTCCCAAGGATGAACCAGACTTGTGGATGTCTACAATGTTTTTTCTGAGGTATTTTGATTTTCCCATGATGTCAAGCAAAGAGGCACTGAATTTGAAGGTAGGCCTTGAAATACATCCACAGGTACACCTCCAATTGACTCAAATTATGTCAATTAGCCTATCAGAAGCTTCTAAAGCCATAACATCATTTTATGGAATTTTCCAAGCTGTTTAAAGGCACAGTCAACTTAGTGTATGTAAACTTCTGACCCGCTGGAATTGTGATACAGTGAATTAGAAGTGAAATAATCTGTCTGTAAACAATTGTTGGAAAAATGACTTGTGTCATGCCCAAAGTAGATGTCCTAACCGACTTGCCAAAACTATAGTTTGTTAACAAGAAATTTGTGGAGTGGTTGAAAAACGAGTTTTAATGACTCCAACATAGGTGTATGTAAACTTCCGACTTCAACTGTAAATGACAACTTCAGACTAATGACAAAAAAATCTGAGGTGTAAAAAAACAAAGAATTCATAACCATTATATGAATTTAGAAAGGTTCCGGATGTATAATAAATGTTTACAGAGATGTAATGATGCCTTAACGGTATATTAGAGGAACTACAACAAGAAGAAATACATCTGCTCCATCATCTGGCTGCAGAGCCCCAGGGCAGAGATGATGACTCATGAACACGGTCCTCCAACCAAGCAAAGCACTGCCAGCAAACACAGCAGCACCATGTTGTAAACACATGCAATGCAAGCACCTCTCAGTGTTTCAGTTTGTTGTGTATGCTCTGACTCACAATGGCATTTTAGATTTTGGGGTTCCTAGGGCATTTGGTCTCGAAGGTACTTTGCACCCATGTATCCCCAGGCCCTCAATTTACATTTTCATAACACTGCAGAAATTCCATTACTTCCCTTGTGCTTGAAATCATTACTTCTCTCTGCAAACCTCGTGCTTTACATCATCTGGACAGGCCCCAGATGACCTGCATTCATTCTAAGAAGTGAAAGGGTGCCATTGTGTTATAAAGATATTCAACCAGAGATGTTATTGCCTTCTGTGAAGCAAGCTGTTTGGCTTGAATACAAATCTTAGAACCAAGCTAATTCATACTAGTGAAACAAGGGGGGAAACAGGAAAAACACTGCCTAATGCCTACCTCTCAGAGACGCTTTGTATAAAATGAAACCACACATTTCATTGCAGTTTATTAGAGGGTTATTATGCCTGTATGCTAAGGATGAGAAGTCCATCCCTTTGAATAATGAGAGAATTCCATGAACTCACATCAAGCCTCAATAGGGATTTGGAGAATTTGCCTGGGCCATGACACTGTCTCTCAGCCTCTTAGAACGTAGAAGCTCTTACAAAGTCAACCTGTCACATGTACTCTATCTCAGCACTTTCATTTATAGCCCTGAATGTGGTGCGGTTGAAAATACACGTTCAAATGTGAAGCAGTAATTCAATTATGATCTGTAAGAGTTCTGTAGGCTTATAATTACTGTTTGAACTGAAACACATTTTTCAAATAATGGTAAATGATTCAACATTGTAAGGAAAATAGTAGGCCTATTGTCCATCGGAAAACAAGATCAAATGACTCTAATCTACAGAAACTCAGACACACACAAAACATAAAAGATAATGGTAACTGACACTAAGACTATGAAGTCGGAGGTCGGCACAAATACAAAACAAAAGACATCTACCAGCTCACAGAGCTCGTTCAAGATGGACAGGCAGTCCTGAAAGGCTCATAACCGTCACAAATGGACCTGACCTCCGAGCAGAGGAATGTGAAGGAGAGCACGCATGGCTGACTGAAGACCCAGCACAGGATATCTATCAGTGTCCTTTCATCCCAGGGTAGAGACGAGAGGCGACAACCTAACAGACCGAGACTGTATACCATGCCACAAATGTCTTTCCTCTACAAAAAGGGGCTGGTCACCTCTGAAAAACTTGTGAATATGTTCATAAACAAAGAGAAGTAAACTGTGGAACTGTGGAAGAGACATACAGTACAAGAGAAAATGATATCCGATGTAAAGGTGGACACACACTGATCTTCACAAGGGTTTGTAAACCTTTGGTTTATTCCTCCTTCCAGTCATCAGAACCTGATAGGGATCCTGTTTAAGTGGCTTAACTGGACAGGTATTGGAAGCAATCTCTTTCATTCAAACTGTACAGTAAAGCCAGATGGCCCATCAGACTGGCATGCCTGGAAACTACACCAAATACTGTATCAGTCTCAGACAATGAGATCATAGCCACTATTTTAGTCACACTAACTACTTTAATTTTAATCGACTTGGATTCATGTACTGCTGTTATTGCTTCTGGCCAAATACCAATCTTTATTTTATGTATTTTTTATTTAACCTTTATTTAACTAGGCAAGTCAGTTAAGGATTTTTTGTATATTTACAATGATGCCTACCAAAAGGCAAAAGGCCTCCTGCGGGGGGCTGGGATTTCAAATTGTAACATTTTAAATACATAAATATAGGACAAAACACACATCACGACAAGAGAGACAACACAACACTACATAAAGAGAGACCTATAAGACAACAACATAGCAAGGCAGCAACACATGACAACACAGCATGGTAGCAACACAACATGACAACAACATGGTAGCAACACAACATGGTAGCAGCACAAAACATGGTAGAAACATTATTGGTCACAGACAACAGTGCAAAGGGCAAGAAGGTAGAGACAACAATACATCACTCAAAGCAGCCACAACTGTCAGTAAGAGTGTCGATGATTGAGTCTTTGAATGAAGAGATTGAGATAAAACTGTCCAGTTTGTAGAGTTAGCATGCAGCTTCTACAGCAAAATGGAACTCAAAGCACAGCATGGCACCATACCATCATGCAGAAAGGAAATGAGAGGGATAAATACACTGCTGAGGGGGAGATCTTCATGGGCTATACTCGGCCTTGTCTCAGGGTAGTAAGTTGGTGGTTGAAGATATCCTTCTAGTGGTGTGGGGGCTGTGCTTTGGCAAGGTGGGTGGGGTTATATCCTGCCTGGTTGGCCCTGTCCGGGGGAATCGTCAGAAGGGGCCACAGTGTCTCCCGACCCCTCCTGTCTCAGCCTCCAGTATTTATGCTGCAATAGTGCATGTGTCGGGGGGCTAGGGTCAGTCTGTTATATATGTCTTATCTGATGTCCTGTGTGAATTTAAGTTTGCTTCCTCTCTCTCTCTCTCTCTCTCTCTCTTTCTTTCTTTCTTTCTTTCTCTCTTTCTTTCTCTCTTCTCTCTGAGGACATGAGCCCTAGGACCATGCCTCAGGACTACCTGGCCTGATGACTCCTTGCTGTCCGCAGTCCACCTGGTCGTGCTGCTGCTCCAGTTTCAACTGTCCTGCCTGCGGCTATGGAACCTTGACATGTTAACCGGACGTGCTACCTGTCCCGGACCTGCTGTTTTCAACTCTCTCTCTCTACCGCACCTGCTGTCTCTAACTCTGAATGATCGGCTATGAAAATCCAACTGACATTTACTACTGAGGTGCTGGCCTGTTGCACCCTCTGTTGCACCCTCTGTGATTATTATTATTTGACCCTGCTGGTCATCTATGAATGTTTGAACATCTTGGCCACTGTTATAATCTCTACCTGGCACAGCCAGAAGAGGGCTGGCCACCCCTCAGTGCCTGGTTCCTCTCTAGGTTTCTTCCTAGGTTCCTGCCTTTCTAGGGAGTTTTTCCTAGCCACCGAGCTTCTACATCTGCATTGCTTGCTGTTTGGGGATTTAGACTGGTTTTCTGTATAGCACTTTGTGACATCGGCTAATGTAAAAAGGGCTTTATTTTGATTGATTTGATTGATTGAGTATAGTAAACATTAGGAACTTCCTAACTTCCTAATATTGAGGGGCATGAACTCTACAAGGTGTCGAAAGCATTCCACAGGGATGCTGGCCCATGTTGACTCCAATGCTTTATACAGTTGTGTCAAGTTGGTTGGATGTCCTTTGGGTTGTGGACCATTCTTGATATACGCGGGAAACTGTTGAGCGTGAAAAACCCAGCAGCATTATAGTTCTTGACACAAACCTTTGCGCCTGGCACCAACTGCCATACCCCATTCAAAGGCACTTCAATCTTTTGTCTTGCCCATTCACCCTCTGAATGGCACACATACACAATCCATGTCTCAATTGTCTCAAGGCTTAAAAATCCTTCTTTAACCTTTCATCTACACTGATTGAAGTGGATTTAACATGTGACATCAATAAGAGATCATAGCTATGACCTGGATTCACCTGGTTAGTCTATGTCATAGAAAGAGCAGGTGTTCTTAATTGTTTGTATTCTCAGTGTATTATATGTGAATGGATGACTGTGACTATGTGTTTGTTTTAATGTGTGAAAGGGCCAGCAAAGAGCAGAGTTTCCAGTGTAAATTCATGCTTGATTCTGTGCCCTATGAAAACAATACTAGGCACAGTTTGTTGTTTGTGGATTTCCCATTAGGAGCCAGTGATGACAATGGCTAGTGACAGATTCCAGGGCTCTCCAACCCTGTTCCTGGAAAGCTACTGTTCTGTAGGTTTTCACTCTAACCCTAATCTAGCACACCTGATTCTAAAAATTAGCAGGTTGATAAGCTGAATCAGGTTAGTAAAAACTGGGTTTGGAGCGAAAACCTAGAGAAAGGTAGCTTTCCAGGAACAGGGTTGGAGATCCCTGGATTAAACACATTCCCTTTTATATTGCACTTGGCACAGGATTTGAGGAACAACACCACAAAAATGAAAGAAATCTAAAACAGTGAAAAATGTAAAAATGAAAAAGAGAAACAAATCTGATTAACTATTCTCTTTGTTGTCCTGTCAAATGCTCTTCCTCTGAGCTTTTTTTCAGAACAATGCCAGGTCCACCCTCAACACGTTTTGCTGAAATCTATATTGAACAAACTGCACCGCACAATCCCAATTTAGTTTAGTGGTAGTTTCATTGGTGGTATATTTGAGATAGAGAGGACAGATCTAAATCCAGATAGAAGTAAAGAGAGATGGAGCGAAACAAGTGAAGAGACAAAATGAAGCGCTTGAAGGTATGAGTGATAAAGCAGGGTAATTAATCCATACATATTGCTGACGGTTGACGGCGAGGTCACTTTACAGTGATAGATGCCCTTGACAACATGTCATTGATCAAGTGCCTGGAGGAGATATTAAAATGGTGATAATGATATTGGCCACCTTGCATCACTATCACTAAGGTGGCTGCTACATATTGCTGCACAGATCCTCTCCCTTGCACAGCTCGATAAAAGTAGTTTCACACATTTCGATGAGCAAAGTGCTTGTATTTTCAATTTCACTCCAAACGGGTATTGATTGACAGAGAAGTAGAAATGTACATGCTCTGTAGAACAGAGAATAAATGTCGCTTGACTGAGAATAAGTGTCAGTCATTTAACAGGGAAACTCATTCAAAATCTCAGGCAAAAATGGTGTTAACGATGCGTTTTTCTTTTCTTTTTATCTGGTCAATGCTAATGTGACAGAGGGTTGGAATTTCATAACCAGTAACAACCATCATAATGAAAAGTGTACCATCAAGAGATGATGTGAAGGAACAGTATCCCTGTTGATCCATGCATGAGTGAGAAGGGTAGGGCTAACCAGATCCTCTCTAGTGCTTATGAAGAGAGGAGCTAGGAGACATTGAGAGCATGTGAACTGGGTCAGAGGGAAGAGGCCCAAATCCCACTGCACTCACACTCTAACCCCCCAGTCCCAGGCGCTGTGGGCTAGGCTAAAAAAAGCAGTATATGTGTGCGTGACTATGATCACAATCAATTGGATTGTGTGCTTGTCATTGTGGCCATTTCAATGCATTTCCGCTGAGGAAAACCTAAATGTGAAGTCATGAAAAGTCTTGAAATACAGGCCAAGTTCAAAAGGAAAGAATGGTTCAGAATAGATGGTGAAGAGAGCACAGGAGAGGAAGGATGGGGTTGAAAACCTAAAAACAGCCATTTCCTGGATTTGCTGGTAAGAATGTGATAAGAGTGAATAGGAAGTATCTGTGTGATGGCTCAGGCTGGCCATTTCGCAAGGCAGGAATTCACTCACAGGAAGAAACTCGTCATAGCTACTTGTATACAGAGAGGACAAAAAAAACATATGGCACGATGTGATAAGGACCTTGATAAAAAATTCAGGTCCTTCCATGACGTGAGTTCATATGAAAATTTTATTCAGTTAAGTTGTTCAAAATAACAGGGACACTTTTGAATTGAGGACAGCAAAACACTTACAAAGCACTATACAATTGTATGAGAAGCAGGCTTGGACGGTATACCATACATACCATATACCAGGATATTTTCGAATACCGACGGTATGATTTTCAATACCGTCAATTTTGTAACAAAAAAATATTATGGTTTGGGGTGCAATAAAGCTAGGGGGGGTGCTTGCTACACCACTGGTTATAACTATAAGCTAACTATCTAAGATGTGGCAAATAAATTATCTCCAGCTCAGGTCTCCAGCTATGCATTTGGTTTGCTAACTTGCTAGCTGAGTGGCTAGATGTCAAGATCAAGCTTTTTGGTTACAGGGATCAAGATCCTTGCTGCCTACATGAATTGAATTTCTTACATTTCTAAAGAAATAGCGCCCCTTGGGTGCACTGATGGTAATACAGTATACAGTATCCCGGTATGGTACAGGAACTGTATGAAGGTATGAAAATCTGGATACCACCCATCCTAAAGAGAAGTCAATTACCCTACAATACATTTGCCTTTTGGATGCCCACTGGCTGTTTATAGCAATCACAGATCATTACACACTATACTAGGCTTACAGATTCAATGAGAAGTATTACAATTATAAATCACCATCATTATTCTTTACTGTGTTCATACCAACATAATATATCACCAAAAATGTCCCTCCACATCCACAGCACTAGGCCTTTAAAGCGATAGATAGATAGATAGATAGATAGATAGATAGATAGATAGATAGATAGATAGATAGATAGATAGATAGATAGATAGATAGATAGATAGATAGATAGATAGATAGATAGATAGATAGATAGATAGATAGATAGATAGATAGATAGATAGATAGATAGATAGATAGATAGATAGATAGATAGATAGATAGATAGATAGATAGATAGATAGATAGATAGATAGATAGATAGATAGATAGATAGATAGATAGATAGATAGATAGATAGAAAACAAACTGGCATCAGAAGTTAGAGGCGTTCAGAGAAGATCAGAGAGGACACCATACAGGCCCTGAAGAACAGAGAGGACACCATACAGGCCCTGAAAAACAGAGAGGACACCATTCAGGCCCTGAAAAACAGAGAGGACACCATTCAGGCCCTGAAGAGCAGAGAGGAAACCATACAGGCCCTGAAAAACAGAGAGGAAATAGGAAACCACACAGGCCCTGAAGGAGCAGCTACCCAGGGTCACTAACCCCAGCCCACTTCCGCCTGTTTTCCACCCACTCACCCCCACCAGCTCTCCAGGAGATCCCGCCTCACCCAATTCCTCTCCAACCAACACCAACCAGTCTCCTTCAGAAGATCCTTCTCCAACCAACACCAACCCTCCTCCAGAAAATCCCACTCCAACAAATAACAACCTCCCTACCACCTCTGCTAGCTCAACCAATACTCCCACCTCACCTCAGCTCAGCTCCAAGAACAACCTGGGATTCGAGTCATTCTCTGTGACTCCAATGGCAAACATCTACGGGAAAGAGCACTACTACCTGGCATGGAGGTAAGAAAAATATGGTCCCCCATGACTTACAGTGCCATCAAAGTAATTTCAAATGACACTAATAGGAGCAAAGACAATAATAAAACACCCTGGAACAAACAACCTAAGAACATGAGAGAAAGCGTGGCACCAGCGTTGGCAGAAGTAGCCATTATGGCTACAGAGATGTATTTTATTTTATTTATTTTTATTTAACCTTTATTTAACTAGGCAAGTCAGTTAAGAACAAATTCTTCTTTACAATGACGACCTACCCCGACCAACCCTAACCCAGATGACGCTGGTCCAATTGTGCACCTCTCTATGGGACTCCCAATCACGGTCGGTTGTGATACAGCCTGGAATCAAACCAGGGTCTGTAGTGATGCCTCTAGCACTGAGATGCATTACCTTAGATCGCTGCGCCACTTGGAAGAATTATAATTTCATCACATTACCCGCGCTGCGATGTACCATTCAATATTATTTTAGAAAACAATGCACAGCTCTAAAGAAAATGTGCACTAAGGCCTAAAGTATTTTTTAGCACACCTCAAAGACATCTACCCTAGGCACATGCAAGACCACATCCACCAAAAGTCTTTGCAAGGGTGCTAAAGTACACAGCCAATATGGGAAGAAAGAAGCCAGCAAATAAGAAACACCACAGACTCACATCCAGAGCGTCCAGCTCTCCACCCAGAGCATCCAGCACTCCTCCCAGAGAGCCCATCACCTCACCCAGAGAGTCCAGCAATCCACCCATAGAAACCAGCACTCCACCCAGAGAGTCCAGCAATCCACCCATAGAGCTCAGCACTCCACCCAGAGAAACCAGCACTCCACCCAGAGAGCTCAGCACTCCTCCCAGAGAGCCCATCACCTCACCCAGAGAGCCCAACACTCCACCAAAAGTGTCCAACACTACACCCAAAGTGGCCAATACTCCGCCCAGAGATACCATCACCTCACCCAGAGTGGCCAGTACTCCGCCCAGAGAGACCATCACCTCACCCAGAGTGGCCAGTACTCCGCCCAGAGATACCATCACCTCACCCAGAAAGACCATCCCCTCAACCAGGGAGCCCAGCTCTCCACCCAGATAAAGTGGACAAACTGAGAAGAGAAATGAAAATATTGAACAGTGAACCATCATATTTATGTATTGAAGATCTAATACTGAAAGAGAAGGATTGATTCCTTGAATTTGGTCATAATTTGTTATCGAAAAAACTCACTTGTTACATCACCTGCCATAACATGATTGGTGAGTTACTTGTCCAATAGAACTCATTGAGTATTCTTCAATGGAAGTTTCTCTAACATCAGATATGTACAGTATCCCTCAGGGCAGTTGACTTGGGCTGTTACTCTTCTTTATTTTTACAAATTATTTGCTACATGTCATACAAGAAGGTATAATGACTATGTATGCTGATGATTGCATACCCGCAGCCAGTGAGCTCACAGACTCTTAGCAAAGCTTTACAGTCAGTGTCAGAATGGGTAATTAACAATAAACTGGTCATAAATATATCTAAAACCAAAAGCATTGTATTTGGTTCAAAGCATTCTCTTAGACCTAAACAACTGGAATTGTGCAGAAAGGGTGTGACCATTGAAGAATGGCCATATTGACACAATTGTTGTGAAGATGTCTGTTATAAAAATGCGTTTTGTGTTTTGACTCAACTGTACTAGTTCAGGCACTGATCTTGTCCCATCTTGATTACTGTCCAGTAATATGATCCGGTGCATCTAGGGCTGGGCAAAATCTTGAATTAATTCGATTAATTAAAATGTATGTTTTTTTTCGATATTCCAAAAATCTGTATCGCAAGAATCAAATTTCATTTAATTTTTTTCATTTTTATGAACGTTTGTCAGCTTGTTCTCATGTACTTTTGGTCTCGTCTCCTTCGCTCCTCTGTGCTTTGCGTACCCTTGTCACAACGTCTACAGAAGGTGGCGCCTCTCCCCGTTCGGGATGCGCTCGGCGGTCGTCGTCGCCGGCCTACTAGCTGCAACCGATCTCCTTTTCATTTTCATTTGGTGATGTCTGTTTTATGTTAGCACCTGTTTTGAGTTAGTTCATTAGTGGGGGTATTTAGTCTGTCTGTTTTGGTTTGGGATTGTGCGGGATTATTTGTGTCATTTTTGTAGCTTGGGGATTTGGGTTTTCCTCTGCCGTTCGGTTGTTTAGGCATACGGGTTTGCTGGGCTGCGTCCCGACTCGGTTTGAGGGAATTATTGTACCGTGCCATATTGCCGTATTTATGGCACTTTTGGACTGGTGTTTATTAAACATGTTTTTTCCACGTACCTTAGTCTCCTGCGCCTGACTTCACCCCTCCTGCATGTTAGAGTTGCATGACAATCCTTCCCATTTACACCAGAGATCTCCATATGGTGACGAAGTGCATGTCTCCACCCTAATAATAGGAGTCTTTGACCCAAAGGTGGGAAGGCAGGCGACAAGCTTAGGTCCAAAATAAACCCACAGAAACAAATTTCCCTTATTTTCCTCTATGGTTTACACACACCAAACGACTCCCCCTGCCTCTCACACCAACAAAGTTGAGAGATCACATCTTCCTCTCTGACAAGCGGTTTCTACTCGCAATTTGCATTTGAGGTTTGGTCCAACAATCGGTCATATGGACACAAACACATTGAGACATTATTTTACTGTAATAGAGAAGTAAACTTTTCTGATGTCTCAACTACTCAAATTGCACGCAGAGCAGACACTACTAAAACGAGAGTTTCAATGAACATTGATGTGCCCCTAGTAGCAATATACTAGCTATGTAGTCTATGTGCTATAAGCATAACACAATTATATAAGGAATTGGCAACGCGTTGTCATTCAGTGAAATAAGGTAGGCCACTTGATTTCAACATCTGAACAAATGGACAGGCTAACATGCTTTTCAAACAGTTGGAGAAAGTCAAACAGTTGCTTGCTGTTTGGGGTTTTAGGCTGGGTTTCTGTGTTCATAACAATTCAACTGTTCAAACTTGTTAGTTAGAAAATAGATCCAAATTGGCTAAACTTGAAATATAAAGATTAGCTGGCGACGCACTAGCACGCGATTTATATAGCCTAATGCCTGCTACAAGAACTTAGTCATTATTAGTGACTGTGCATTATGAATGGTTCTAGTAAAACTTGCAACAAAAAAGGGCATTTTCATAAACTTGAAAGCCAGATCAGTGATTACTGGGAAAAAAGCAGGTTAAACTATTTTGATAAAATTATTTCATCATTAGTGGGTCTTATGGTTGCGGAAGGCTTATATTTAGCCTAGGTATAACTTCACAAGCCCTGAATTAAATAGACTTTTGCTGACAGTTTGAAAATCTGTGTAAAACTGAGATATACGATACCAGTCAAAAGTTTGGACTCCAAGGGTTTTTCTTTATTTTTACTATTTTATACATTGTAGAATAATAGTGAAGACATCAAAACTATGAAATAACACATATGGATCCATGTAGTAACCAAAAAAGTGTGAAACATATCAAAATATATTTTATATTTGAGTTTCTTCAAAGTAGCCACCCTTTGCCTTGACAGCTTTGCGCACTCTTGGCAAATATATTTAGATTTCTTGAAATGCATTCCAGGTGACTACCTCATGAAGCTGGTTTAAGAGAATGCCAAGAGTGTGCAAAGCTGTCATCAAGGCAAAGGGTGGCTACTTTGAAGAAACTCAGATATAAAATATATTTTGATTTGTTTAACACTTTTTTGGTTACTGCATGATTCCGTATGTGTAGAATGGCGCAGGAGGGGATGGCTGACGTTTTACGTGCTCCTAACCAACTGTGCTATGTTAGTTTTTTTGCATTGTTTGTAACTTATTTTTTAACCTCTTACATCTAGACGTTCCGCTAGCGGAACACCTGCTCCAATATCCAATGATAGGCGTGGCGCGAATGACAAATTCCTCAAAAATACAAAAACTTCAATTTTTCAAACATATGACTATTTCACAGCATTTTAAAGACAAGACTCTCCTTTATCTAACCACACTGTCCCATTTCAAAAAGGCTTTACAGCGAAAGCAAAACATTAGATTATGTCAGCAGAGTACCAAGCCAGAAATAATCAGACACCCATTTTTCAAGCTAGCATATAATGTCACAAAAACCCAGAAGACAGCTAAATGCAGCACTAATCTTTGATGATCTTCATCAGATGACACACCTAGGACATTATGTTATACAATACATGCATGTTTTGTTCAATCAAGTTCATATTTATATCAAAAAACAGCTTTTTACATTAGCATGTGACGTTCAGAACTAGCATACCCCCCGCAAACTTCCGGGGAATTTGCTAACAATTTACTAAATTACTCACGATAAACGTTCGCAAAAAGCATAACAATTATTTTAAGAATTATAGATACAGAACTCCTCTATGCACTCGATATGTCCGATTTTAAAATAGCTTTTTGGTGAAAGCACATTTTGCAATATTCTAAGTACATAGCCCAGGCATCACGGGCTAGCTATTTAGACACCCGGCAAGTTTAGCACTCACCAATATCAGATTTACTATTATAAAAGTTTGATTACCTTTTGTTGTCTTCGTCAGAATGCACTCCCAGGACTGCTACTTCAATAACAAATGTTGGTTTGGTCCAAAATAATCCATCGTTATATCCGAATAGCGGCGTTTTGTTCATGCGTCCCAGACACTATCCGAATGGTAAAGAAGGGTTGTGCGCATGGCGCAATTCGTGACAGAAAAAATCTAAATATTCCATTACCGTACTTCGAAGCATGTCAACCGCTGTTTAAAATCCATTTTTATGCCATTTTTCTCGTAAAAAAGCGATAATATTCCGACCGGGAATGTCCATTTAGCTAAACAGAGGAAAGAAAACAAAGCTTTCGGTCGACGCGGGCACGAGCCTGAGTCTCACAGTACTGTAACCAGCCACTACCCAAACGCGCTACTTTGTTTCAGCCAGAGCCTGCAAAGCCACGATTCAGCGTTTTGCCGCCTTCTGAGAACCTATGGCAGCCGTACGAAGTGTCACGGGACAGCTAAGATCCTCACTCTTCAATAAACAGAGACAAGAAGAACGACACCATGTCAGACAGGCCACTTCCTGCATGAAATCTTCTCAGGTTTTTGCATGCCATATGAGTTCTGTTATACTCACAGACACCATTCAAACAGTTTTAGAAACTTTAGGGTGTTTTCTATCCAAAGCCAATAATTATATGCATATTCTAGTTACTGGGCAGGAGTAGTAACCTGATTAAATCGGGTACGTTTTTTATCCAGCCGTGAAAATACTGCCCCCTAGCCATAACAGGTTAACTTATTTTGTACACAATGTTCCTGCTACCGTCTCTTACGACCGAAAATATCTTCTGGACATCAGAACAGCGATTACCCTTGGGAATGGACCCAAATCCTGGTCATTTGGGTGAAGAAAAGACTGAGAAAAAGGGGGCGGAGGTTGGACTGCCTTCTGAGAATTCGTAGGCGAGTGAGAACTCCCACTGCCATCCGTTCTATTGGCCAACGTGCAATCATTGGAAACTAAAATGGATGACCTACGATTAAGATTATACTACCAATGGGACATTAACAACTTAATATCTTATATTTCAGAGTCGTGAATGAATGACAACATGGATAATATAGAGCTGCCGGGATTTTCCATGCACCGGCAGGACAGAGAAGCTACGTCTGGTAAGACGAGGGGCGGGGGTGTGTGTCTATTTGTCAATAACAGCTGGTGCATGATGTCTAATAATAAAGAAGTCTCAAGTTATTGCTCACCTGAGGTAGAGTACCTTATGATAAGATGTAGACCACACTATCTACCAAGAGTTCTCTTCTATATTATTCATAGCCATCTATTTACCAGCACAAACCGATGCTGGCACTAAGACCGCACTCAACCAAATGTATAAGGCCATAAGCAAACAAGAACATGCTCATCCAGAAGCGGCGCTCCTAGTGGCCGGGGACTTTAATGTAGGCAAACTTAAATCCGTTTTACCTAATTTCTACCAGCATGTCACATGTGCACCAGAGGAAAAAAAACTCTAGACCACCTTTACTCCACACACAGAGATGCATACAAAGCCCCTACTCGCCCTCCATTTGGCAAATCTGACCATAACTCTATCCAAATGATTCCTGCTAACAAGCAAAAACTAAAGCATGAAGTACCAGTGACTCGCTCATTACGGAAGTGGTCAGATGACGTGGATGCTACGATACGGACTGTTTTGCTAGCACATATCCCAACCAGAAGCCATGGATTACAGGCAACATCCGCATCAAGCTAAAGGCTAGAGCTGCTGCTTTCAGGGAGCGGGACACTAATCCGGACGCTTATAAGAATCCTGCTATGCCCTCCGACGAACCATCAAACAAGCAAAGCATCAATACAGGATTATGATTGAATCCTACTACACCGGCTCTGATGCTTGTCGGATGTGGAGGTGACAAATGAAGTTTGATTTGATTTCATAGTTTTGATGTCTTCGCTATTATTCTACAATATACAAAAACGTTTGACTAGTACTGTATATCGTGAATCGCCCATAAGTTAGAAAAAATCGAGATGGGGCTGGGCAATATGGCCTAAAAATCCTGTTTAAATTGAAAATAAACAAATATTTAATGAAGGTTAACTAGGCAATGTGCAGTATAGAAAGACCTAGCAAAGTTGCAGTTGGCTCAAAACAAAGCAGCATGCCTTGCCCATAACAGCACACATAGAGCTAACATCAACAAACATGTTTTAAGAAACATTTGTGTGTTGAACATGCCTCACCACTTGTATAATCTATTTACGTACACTTCAAACAGACATGCATACCCCACCATACACACCATTATGGATTTCTTCATGTACCCAAACCCCAAAAAATGTGTCGCTCAGTAATGTATAGAGCCATGTCATCGTGGAATGCTCTGCCACCAGAGGTGACTCAGGCAAAAAGCAAGTTTAGCTTTAAAAAACAGATACAATATATTTCTTTATCACAGTGCTTCTCATCTTTCTAAAGATCAAATGTAACATTATATAGTGAAATATATATATATATGAATAGTGTGTAAATATAATTTTAGTTGTCTCGGTGTCTTTCCAATATAACTCTTATTTTTTCATGTATTTTTTATGTTAACATGTTTTGTGGGGGAATTTGTCCTTGTCTATAATGGTTCTGTACTTTGTCATGTATTTGTACATTTTATGTGGACCCCAGGAAAGAGTAGCTGCTGCATGTGCAGTAGCTAATGTGGATCCTAATTGTAAGGGGTGCGTAATCGGTGGCAGGGAAGTCAGACGCAGGAGAGCAGAACTTGGTAATAGCCGGAGCAGTTTAATAGCAAAACCCACTGCATAAAAATAACAAGACATTTGGGTACAAAAACCCGTCGCGCACCAATCAACACGTGCACAAGCACTTACAATAAACAATCCCACACAAAGACATGGGGGGAACAGAGGGTTAAATATACAACAAATGATTGAGGGAATTGAAACCAGGTGTGAGGAAAAACAAGACAAAACACATGGAAAATGAAAAGTGAATTGATGATGGCTAGAAGACCGGCGACGTCGACCGCCGAGCGCCGCCCGAACAAGGAGAGGACCCGACTTCGGCGGAAGTCGTGACACTAATAAACTAAACTAAACCCGACCATATCAGGCACAACCCATTTTATCTACCTCTTTAGGTAGTTACAGTTGTTAAATATTTGTGCTATAAAAGCAAACTGTTTACCTGTCCCTTTGACTTTTCTAAAAACAGGGCTGAGGTAGAAAATCAGTTTCATGCAAATTTTGACACTGTATGTTTAATAAGCCCATCTATAATACATGGAGATACACAAGGCAGAGGAGCAGGTGTAAGAGAATCACTTTCCCCATAACGTGGCACTGTCGGTGCACACGTCTATTCCATCAACTCCGAAAGATGAGAGCTAGCAAAGTGCTGTCATCACTTTACTGGGTGACATTGATTGTTCCCCCTTTGGTGATCAGATACTGTTTAAGCATTCTGATTTTGAATCAATGAGAGCGGAAGATGAGAAAAATCAGTTTTTAATGGCCCACTACTAATTTGATCTGCCTTAATCAAATCAACCTTGATGTCATTCAAATGCTAAATGGATACAATACAAGTGGAAAGGCCTATATGCATTGGACATCTACGTAAAAGAGATCCTGCTGTAATCGAATGCCCAGCCCTATGTAAATATTTGGAAACAATTGTGTTTGACCAGATACAATGCTATTTCACAGTAAACAAATTGACAACAGACTTTCAGCACACATAAAGGGAAAGACAATCCACAAGCACGGCACTTACACAAATGACTGATGAATGGCTGTGAGAAATTGATGATAAAATGATTGTTAGACTTCAGTGCAACTTTTGACATTATCAATCATAGTCTGCTGCTGGAAAGACGTACGTGTTATGGCTTTACATCCCCTGCTATAATGTGGACAAAGAGTTACTTGTCTAACAGAGCACAGGTGTTCTTTAATGGAAGCCTCTCAAACATAATCCAGGTAGAAGCAGGAATTCCCCAGGGTAGCTGTTTAGGCCCCTTGCTTTTTTCAATCTTTACTAATGACATGCCACTGGCTTTGAGTAAGGCCAGCGTGTCTATGTATGCAGATGACTCAACACTATACACCTCAGCTTGTAATGAGTATGATGGGAGACAGAGTGCTGGTTTCAAGCGCAGTGCGCAGCAGGTGTTTATTAGTAAAGGACCACAGGAGGAGGCAGGTAGCTGGGTCCAGGGGCAGGCAGAAGGTCATACACAGGGACTCCAAAAAGGTAACAGTACAGGCAGGGAAAAGGCTAATAATGTAGTCCGGGAGATCAGGCAAGAGGTTGACAGGAAATCTGAGTACAAGCAGGGAATAGGCAAAAAAGCGTTGTTATTGAGGTTGGCAAAAAAACTACGATACACGGGAGGACTAATATGGAAATAAACAGAGCTCCGAATAGAAAGTGTATCAAAACAAACAATACCTCACAATGATGGGGTGCAAAGAACTGAACTAAATAGTATGTGTAAATGACATACAGGTGATCAGAATTCAGGTGATTGGGATCTGGAGAGTAAGGGGATCTATGTGTTTGAGAGTGTGGGCTGGAAAGTGAGCTGCGTTCAGGGGATCGATGTGTTTGAGAGTGTGAGTTGGAAGCAGATGTTACACAGCTACTACTGCAACTGAAATGGCTGAAACACTGAAGAGCTGCAGTTAGTTTCGGAATGGGTAGCAAGGAATAAGTTAGTCCTAAATATTTCCAAAACTAAAAGCATTGTATTGGGAACAAATCATTCACTAAACCCTAAACCTCAACTACATCTCGTAATGAATAATGTGGAAATTGAGCAACTTGAGGTGACTAAACTGCTTGGAGTTACCCTGGATTGTAAACTGTTATGGTCAAAACATATTGATACAACAGTAGCTAAGATGGGGAGAAGTCTGTCCATAATAAAGCGCTGCTCTTCCTTCTTAACAACACAATCAACAAGGCAGGTCCTACAGGCCCTGGTTTTGTTGCACCTGGACTTCTATTCATTCGTGTGGTCAGGTGCCACAAAGAGGGACTTGGGGAAATTACAGTTGGCTCAGAACAGGGCAGCATGTCTGGCCCTTAAAAGTACACGGAGAGCTAACTTTAATGACATGTATGTCAATCTCTCATGGCTCAAAGTGGAAGAGATTGACTTCCTCGTTACTTATTTTTGTAAGAGGTGTTGACAAGTTGTAGGTTCCGAGCTGTCTGTTTTAAAATACTAGCACACAGCTCAAACACCCATGCATACCCACAAGACATTCCACCAGAGGTCTCTTCACAGTCCCCAAGCCCAGAATAGACTATGGGAGGCTACACAGAGCCATGACTACAGGTAACTGATGCTTTTTAAATCTCATTCTACTGCTTGCATGGAAAAATACACCTTATAGAACATATATAGAATTTATAGAACAATAACACAAACATAGGCACAGACACATGCATACAAACACATGATAACATACGCACCCTACACACACGTACACATGCTATTGCATTGTAGATATGTGGTAGTGGAGTATGGGCCTGAGGTCACACACTTAGTGTGTTGTGAATTCTGTAATTAATGTATTGTAATGTTTTTAAAATTGTATAACTGCCTTAATTTTTCCGGACCCCAGGAAGAGTAGCTGCGGCCTTGGCTGCAGCTATTGGAGATCCATAGTAAATACAAATACCAACTCACTGAATTACATTATTATATGAAGAATACCAGTATGTGGCATTCAAATGTGATTATATACACATTATAAACCGGCTCCAGAGTTCAGACAACTTCATATCCATGTTTGTGTAATCCAGTAACACACATGAGAGGTCACACAACGCAGAGTGCATGAGCGTCAAATGTAAGCTATGTGTTCTCCTCTCATGCTCTGTGTAGCCTTGCTGGCCCAGGGGAGACGGCTGCTGCCGGCTCATTGGCTGATAATCCTGCCACTGTGAGAGAACAGCAAATCAAAAGGCCCTCCCCAAGGCCCAGGAAAATGGATATTGATCCTGAGCCATGACGAAATGGATTAAATTACAGAGTAGTGCTGGTAGTAGCAGGGATGGAGAGGGAGGGATGGAGAAGGAGGGAGGGAGGGGAGAGAGATATGGAGGAAGGGGGGTGTGGGGGGATTGGAGGGGACTCTGCCAAGGCTTTGGCTGCCCATGTCTGGCAATGGTAGACAGCTCACTCCCTCTTCTCCCTGTAATCAATACTATAATCAATCGTTCCCTCCAACTTCCCCCTGCATGAAAACAGTTCCTAGAACACGCTCAGTCTCTATAACATTTGATTGAGACTGAGTGTGAAAGTGTGACGAAGGTATCGACTATATATTGGAGAGAGAAGATACATCACAGACACATTAGGGGAGACTTGACTAACACTGTGTCAACGTTAGTGGGTAAAGCTGGGTGGGAGAAGTCATTCACTAACCTACAGTCACTAGTCGTCTTGTATGAGCAGTGATCTGTGCATGGAGTACTCCAGGGTCTTCACCCCTCTGTCTCATTCACACCCTTTTTGTTCATGGCTTGAAGAGAAGAGAGGGAGAAGGGTCTGAGTGGAGAGGATATCTAACAGAATACTTTCCCTGCATGTTCTAAGCTTTAATATTCTGCATATTAATGTGTCCAATGCCACGACAGGAATATCAAAGAGTGGAGTGCTCAAGGGTAGCTCTGTCATACTTTTGGGCCCATAGCCTTATGGTTTGGCCCCTTAAATCTTTTATGGACGGTTTCCCAGGCACAACGATGGTCATATGACACAAAAATAGAGCTCTTTGGCCATGACTTGTTAAACAAAATCTATTTCTCTGAGCAATTGTATTAGTATAAAATAATATACCTTTCCCCCCCAAAAAATTGCATACAATATAGCTCAGTATTTGTATTTATTTTATACAGGATTTTTTGCTAATTTTTATCAAGGTATCCAATCATTCTGGACCCCCACTGTATGTAAATGTACATTAAAACACTGTCCATTTCAGTGCAGTGATGTTCAAATCCCTTTGAGGAAGAGAGTGCATCACGGGTCCTTAGATTGACAGTTAAGTACTCACTCCATGAGTACTATAAGGAAAACTGACGTGGTTTTATTACTTCCTTTGATGAAAGAAAATAGTATACATTTTTTGGGCAATACTGCCATGCTAAATCCATAAAATTTACATTTGCACACAACCGGTAGTCTAAGCCAATTTTGCTAGTTTTGTAGACAGATCAGTCATCCAAGAAATGTTAAGAAATGGAAGCTCATTTACTGCATTTCTATACAATTTAAAAACTCTAAAATGATATTAGTAGAACAGGAAAAACAAGCTAAAATAACCCCAGCCATTATCACATTGGTTGCTGTATCTTAAATTCAACTCAGCCGATCTACAAACACATAGCCTATAAGCTATACAGTTAGCCGCTACACACGTTAATTCTACAGATTTTGCCGTGACTTATGCCATGTTAGTATGTTAGCTGAGTGAGAGTGGCTAACAAAATCAATGGGGGCTCCCTAGAGGTCAGGGCCCCTGGGCACTTGCCCAGTTGGTAATTCGGCGATGATTACTACAAGTTTAGATAGGTAGCTAGACTCATTTACTAATTTATCAATAAATAAATAAATTACTGACATGTCCTAATGTAGTGACTGTCAGTGAGTGACATATAAAAAGAGAAAAACTGCTGATGACAACCAAGTTTCGAAATTCCTCCTTGTGAATTGTACAGACGTAGGATCTTAAAATCCTGCAGCAACAGGAAATATGAATTATGTGGATTATAATTATTAGACATTTTTGTAGTGGTTGATACATTTTTCTTTAGGGCAAACCAAGTCTGACATTTTTAAGTGGAAATTACAAACTTTCAAAGTCTTTTTAAAACTCAAATACACTACAAGTTTGCATTTCCTGCTATGCAGGAAAATTCTCAGCAACAAAAGAACGACTTAAGATCCTACATTTGTACTATTCTAACTGTCAACAGTAAATTGAGACCCAGACTGAGTTCCTAAATACACTGCTCAAAAAAATAAAGGGAACACTAAAATAACATATCCAAGATCTGAATGAAATAATCTTATTAAATACTTTTTTCTTTACATAGTTGAATGTGCTGACAACAAAATCACACAAAAATAATCAATGGAAATCCAATTTATCAACCCATGGAGGTCTGGATTTGGAGTCACTCAAAATTAAAGTGGAAAACCACACTACAGGCTGATCCAACGTTGATGTAATGTCCTTAAAACAAGTCAAAATGAGGCTCAGTAGTGTGTGTGGCCTCCACGTGCCTGTATGACCTCCCTACAACGCCTGGGCATGCTCCTGATGAGGTGGCGGATGGTCTCCTGAGGGATCTCCTCCCAGACCTGGACTAAAGCATCCGCCAACTCCTGGACAGTCTGTAGTGCAAAGTGGCGTTGGTGGATGGAGCGAGACATGATGTCCCAGATGTGCTCAATTGGATTCAGGTCTGGGGAACGGGCAGGCCAGTCCATAGCATCAATGCCTTCCTCTTGCAGGAACTGCTGACACACTCCAGCCACATGAGGTCTAGCATTGTCTTGCATTAGGAGGAACCCAGGGCCAACCGCACCAGCATATGGTCTCACAAGGGGTCTGAGGATTTCATCTCGGAACCTAATGGCAGTCAGGCTACCTCTGGCGAGCACATGGAGGGCTGTGCGGCCCCCCAAAGAAATGCCACCCCACACCATGACTGACCCACCGCCAAACCGGTCATGCTGGAGGATGTTGCAGGCAGCAGAACGTTCTCCACGGCGTCTCCAGACTCTGTTACGTCTGTCACATGTGCTCAGTGTGAACCTGCTTTCATCTGTGAAGAGCACAGGGCGCCAGTGGCGAATTTGCCAATCTTGGTGTTCTCTGGCAAATGCCAAACGTCCTGCATGGTGTTGGGCTGTAAGCACAACCCCCATCTGTGGACGTCGGGCCCTCATACCACCCTCATGGAGTCTGTTTCTGACCGTTTGAGCAGACACATGCACATTTGTGGCCTGCTGGAGGTCATTTTGCAGGGCTCTGGCAGTGCTCCTCCTTGCACAAAGGCGGAGGTAGCGGTCCTGCTGCTGGGTTGTTGCCCTCCTACGGCCTCCTCCACATCTCCTGATGTACTGGCCTGTCTCCTGGTAGCGCCTCCATGCTCTGGACACTACGCTGACAGACACAGCAAACCTTCTTGCCACAGCTCGCATTGATGTGCCATCCTGGATGAGCTGCACTACCTGAGCCACTTGTGTGGATTGTAGACTCCGTCTCATGCTACCACTAGAGTGAAAGCACCGCCAGCATTCAAAAGTGACCAAAACATCAGCCAGGAAGCATAGGAACTGAGAAGTGGTCTGTGGTTACCACCTGCAGAACCACTCCTTTATTGGGGGTGTCTTGCTAATTGCCTATAATTTCCACCTGTTGTCTATTCCATTTGCACAACAGCATGTGAAATTTATTGTCAATCATTGTTGCTTCCTAAGTGGACAGTTTGATTTCACAGAAGTGTGATTGACTTGGAGTTACATTGTGTTGTTTAAGTGTTCCCTTTATTTTTTTGAGCAGTATATATACAGTACCACTCAAATGTTCGGACACACCTACTCATTCAAGGGTTTTTCTTAATTTTTTATATTTTCTACATTGTAGAATAATAGTGAAGACATCAAAACCATGAAATAACACATATGGAATCATGTAGTAACCAATAAAGTGTTAAACTGTCACTTCCTGACCATAGAGTGCTCTTGTTTTCTATGGGAGAGTAGGCCAGGGCGTGACTGGGGGGGTTTATCTAGATAATTTTTTCTATGTTGTGTTCTAGTTTATTTTTTCTATGTTGGGTTTTTTGTATGATTCCCAATTAGAGGCAGCTGGTCATCGTTGTCTCTAATTGGGGATCATATTTAAGTAGTTGTTTTTCCCACCTGTGTTTGTGGGAGATTATTTTTGAGTTAGTGCATGGTGCACCGCTGTCGTCACGGTTTGTGGTTTTGTTTATAGTTTGTCTTGCAAAGTTTCACATTCAAATAAAAGATGTGGAACGATACTCACGCTGCGCCTTGGTCCGTTCCTACACACATGCGTGACATAAACAAATCAAAAAATATGTATTATTTGAGATGCTTCAAGCCACCCTTTGCATTGATGACAGCTTTGTACACTCTTGGCATTCTCTCAACCAGGTTCATGATGAATGCTTTTCCAATAGTCTTGAAGGAGTTCCCACATATGCTGAGCACTTGTTGGCTGCTTTTCCTTCACTCTGCAGGTAGCCTAGTGGATAGAGTGTTGGGCCAGTAACCGAAAGGTTGCTGGATTGAATCCCTGAGCTGACAGTTAACCCACTGTGGATGTCGATTATGGCAGCCCCCCGCACCTCTCTGATTCATTTGGGTTAAATGCAGAAGACACAGACACAGTTGAATGCATTCAGTTGTACAACTGACTAGGTATCCACCTTTCCCAAACCATCTCAATTGGGTGGAGGCCAGGTCATCACTCCATCAGTCTCCTGCTTGGTCAATTCGCCCTTACACAGCCTGACAGCTTTGCACACTCTAGGCATTCTCTCAACCAGCTTCACCTGGTATGCTTTTCCAACAGTCCTGAAGGAGTTTCCACATATTCTGAGCACTTGTTGGCTGCTTTTCCTTCACTCTGCGGTCCAACTCATTCCAAACCATCTCAATTGGGTTGAGGTCAGGTGATTGTGGAGGCCAGGAGCTTCTACACCTGCATTGCTTGCTGTCTGGGGTTTTAGGCTGAGTTTCTGTACAGCACTTTGTGACATCAGCTGATGTAAGAAGGGCTCTATAAATACATTTGATTGATTGATTGATGCAGCACTCCATCACTCTCCTTCTTAGTCAAATAGCCCGTACACAGCCTGGAGGTGTGTTTGGTCATTGTCCTGTTGAAAAACAAATGATAGTCCCACTAAGCGCAAACCAGATGGGATGGAGTATCGCTGCAGAATGCTGTGGTAGCCATGCTGGTTAAGTGTGCCTTGAATTCGAAATAAATCACAGACAGTGTCACAAGCAATGCACCCCCACACCATCACTCCTCCTCCTCCATGCTTCGCGGTGGGAACCACACATGCAGAGATCATCTGTTAACCTACTCTACGCCTCACAAAGACGCAGTGGTTGGAACCAAAAATCTCAAATTTGGACTCATCAGACCAAAGGACAGATTTCCACCGGTCTAATGTCCATTGCTCGTGTTTCTTGGCAAAAGCAATATTCTTCTTCTTATTGGTGTCCTTTAGTAGTAGTTTCTTTGCAGAAATTCAACCATGATGGCCTGATTCATGTAGTCTCCCCTGAACAGTTGACGTTGAGATGTGTCTCTTACTTGAACTCTGTGAAGCATTTATTTGGGCTGCAATTTGAGGCTGGTAACTCTAATGAACTTATCCTCTGCAGCAGAGGTAATTCTGGGTCTTCCTTTCCTCATGAGAGCCAGTTTCATCATGGAGCTTGATGGTTTTTGCCGTATTGATTGACCTTCATGTCTTATAGTAATGACAGACTGTTGTTTCGCTTTGCTTATTTGAGCTGTTCTTGCCATGATATGGACTTGGTATTTTACCAAATAGGGCTATCTTCTGTATACCACCCCTACATTGTCATAGCACAACTGATTGGCTCAAACGCGTTAAGAAGGAAATAAATTCCACAATTGTATTTTTAACAAGGCACACCTGTTAATTGAAATGCATTCCAGGTGACTACCTCATGAAGCTGGTTGAGAGAATACAAATAGTGTGCAAAGCTGTCAAGACAAAGAGTGGCTACTTTGAAGAATCTCACATAAAATATATTTTGATTTATTTAAAACTTTTTGGGGGTTACTACATGATTCATATGTGTTATTTCATAGTTTTGATGTCTTCACTATTATTCTACAATGTATAAAATAGTAAAAATAAAGAAAACCCTTGAATGAATAGGTGTTTCCAAACTTTTGACTGGTACTGTAAGTATATAAAAAGTTGAGCTCCGGACCTCTGTGTCCTCATTGGTACTGTAGTTACGGCCCAGGTCATGTTGCAGCAGTGTGTAGGAGGGAGATTCCTAGATGTGCAGGAGGGCATGAGACAAATAAATGTGTCGTATCGGTGGAAAGCGTTTTGTGTGTTAAATGTAGGGGTACCCATGGTGCTGGAGATCAGAAGTGTCCGGTGAGAGAATGGCAATTCGAGGTTGCCAGGATCAGAGTAGTGGAGAAAGATGGGTCCAGGGTGAGGGATTCTAAGAGGCTCTCTGTGAGTAGGCCGAGGCCAATAGAGTGTGATAAGAATAACATGTTTCAGCAAGGTTGGATTTTTAGCATTCATAGCCATAATTATCAACAGAAATCGAACATAAATCACAGAAAATAGATGTTGTGTTGGCAGCTGCAGAGATGTACATGGGTGTATGAGATTTTACTGCAGACTTACAAGGTGTGTTGAACGATAGTGTCCTGTCCTCCCAGGCTGCCGGCCTGGTGTAGGATCAGATACGACCAAGTAGTGGAATAGGTTTTAATGGGTGTATGGTTAGTTGGTAGGGAAATTTTTCTTCCATTTTCCCTGTCCTCTTTCCCTTCCCTTTTGTGTCACAAAGTGTAATGAATCCACACTCCAGAACAGTAGGCGGATACTAGATAAGAAAAATAGATGTATAGGGGGGCCGTATCTGGCCTCACACTCTAGTACAGTAGGTGGCACCTTTCAGTTGGATGCGATCCGCCAATTCAAATGTATTTGAAGAAACGTGTAGGCTAGTGGTTAGCTCAATGATGTATATAAACCATTAGGTTAGCTAGTTGATTAGCTTCACGGCAGAAACATTAGCGTCCGGTCAGCAACAATAACATCGATTTTCTCTTCAAAATAAAAGGCTGCAGTAAAAATCTGTTTATGATACAAAATCCATAATTTTGCTGCTTTGAATAGTGCAGATTGGTACAGTTACTTTACAAAATTATAACTACATTGGGAGAAAAAACTAAAGAGAATGATTGCTTTATATAAGATACATGAACGATACAAGCACCAGTTAGCCTGGAGTTAGCCCCGAGCTAGGCCCATCTCCCGGCTAGCCGAAGAAATCCATCAGATAATCCCTGGGCTTCAATACCTCTTTTGCCAAATGGCCTGGGCCCTTTGCTGCCGACATGGAGCCCCGCCGATCCATCACGACTGGTCTGCTGACGTAACCATCTGAGGGGTTTCAACAAGCTCCCCCATTGCGACGTCCCCCTGAGGCCAATCTGCTAGCCTGCTGCTAGCCCTAGCATGCTAGCTGTCTGAATCTCCGTGCCTCCAGCTCACCTAGCTACTCACTGGACCCTATGAATCCTCGGCTACACATGCCTCTCCCTAATGTCAATATGCCTTGTCTATTGCTGTTTTGGTTAGTAATTTTTGTGTTATTTCACTGTAGAGCCTCCAGCCCTGCTCAATATGCTCTAGCTAGCCCTGTTGTTCCACCCCCCACACATGCGGTGACCGCACCTGGCTTAAATGGTGCTTCTAGAGACAAAACCTCTCTCATCGGCACTCAATGCCTAGGCTTACCTCCACTGTACTCACATCCTACCATACCCTTGTCTGTACATTATGCCTTGAATCTATCCTTCCGTGCCCAGAAACCTGCCCCCTTTACACTCTGTTCCGAACGCATTAGACGACCAGGTCTTTTAGCCTTTAGCCGTACTCTTATCCTACTCCTCCTCTGTTCCTCTGGTGATGTAGAGGTTAACCCAGGCCCTGCAGCCCCCAGCATCACTCCCATCCCCAGGTGCTCTCATTTCTTAATCATGGCCTCTAAACCTTCAAGCTGCATACTGGACCCTATTCCAACTAAACTACTGAAAGAGCTGCTTCCTGTGCTTGGCCCTCCTATGTTGAACATAATAAATGGCTCTCTATCCACCGGATGTGTACCAAACTCACTAAAAGTGGCAGTAATATAGCCTCTCTTGAAAAAGCCAAAAAGAAAATATAAAAAACAATTGACCTATATTGAATCTTCCATTCCTCTCAACAACAAAAAATGAAAAAGCTGTTGCACAGCAACTCACTGCCTTCCTGGAGGCAAACAATGTATACGAAACGCTTCGGTCTGGTTTTAAACCCAATCATAGCACTGAGACTGCACTTGTGAAGGTGGTAAATTACCTTTTTATGGCGTCAGACCGAGGCTCTGCATCTGTCTTCGTGCTCCTAGACCTTAGTGCTGCTTTTGATACCATCAATCACCACATTCTTTTGGAGAGATTGGAAACACAAATTGGTCTACACGGACAAGTTCTGGCCTAGTTTAGATCTTATCTGTCGGAAAGATATCAGTTTGTCTCTGTGGATGGTTTGTCCTCTGACAAATCAACTTCAAATTTCAGTGTTCCTCAAGGCTCCATTTTAGGACCACTATTGTTTTCACTATATATTTTACCTCTTGGTGAAGTCATTCGGAAACATAATGTTAACTTTGACTGCTATGTGAATGACACACAGCTGTACATTTCGATGAAACATGGTGAAGCCTCAAAATTGCCCTCCCTGGAAGCCTGTGTTTCAGACATAAGGAAGTGGATGGCAGCAAAACTTCTACTTTTAAACTCTGACAAAACAGAGATGCTTGTTCTAGGTCCCAAGAAACAAAGAGATCTTCTGTTGAATCTGACAATTAATCTTGATGGTTGTACAGTCGTCTCAAATAAAACTGTGAAGGACCTAGGCGTTACTCTGGACCCTGATCTCTCTTTTGACGAACACATCAAGACTGTTTCAAGGACAGCTTTTTTCCATCTACATAACATTGCAAAAATCTGAAACTTTCTGTCCAAAAATGATGCAGAAAAATGTATCCAAGCTTTTGTCACTTCTAGGTTAGACTACTGCAATGCTTTACTTTCCGGCAAGCCAGATAAAGAACAAAATAAACTACAGTTAGTGCTAAACAAGGCTGCTAGAATCTTGACTAGAACCAAACAAATGTATCATATTACTCCAGTGCTAGCCTCTCTACACTGGCTTCCTGTTACGGCAAGGGCTGATTTCAAGGTTTTACTGCTAACCTACAAAGCATTACATGGGCTTGCTCCTACCTATCTTTCCAATTTGGTCCTGCCGTACATACCTACACGTATGCTACGGTCAAATAAAGCAGGCCTCCTTACTCTCCCTAGAATTTCTAAGAAAATAGCTGAAGGCAGGCTTTCTCCTATAGAGCTCAATTTTTATGGAATGGTCTGCCTACCCATGTGAGAGATGCAGACTCAGTCTCAACCTTTAAGTCTTTATTGAAGATTAATCTCTTCAGAAGGTCCTATGATTGAGTGTAGTCTGGCCCAGGAGTGTGTAGGTGAACGGAAAGGCACTGGGGCAACGAACCACCCTTGCTGTCTCTGCCTGGCCGGTTCCCCTCTCTCCACTGGGATTCTCTGCCTCTAATCCTATTACAGGGGCTGAGTCACTGGTTTACTGGTGCTCTTCCATGCCGTTCCTAGGAGGGGTGCGTACTTGAGTGGGTTGAGTCACTGACGTGACCTTCCTGTCCGGGTTGGCATCCCCCTTGGGTTGTGCCGTGGCGGAGATCTTTGTGGGCTATACTCGGCCTTGTCTCAGGATGGTAAGTTGGTGGTTGAAGAAATCCCTCTAGTGGTGTGGGGGCTGTGCTTTGGCAAAGTGGGTGGGGTTATATCCTGCCTGTTTGGCCCTGTCCAGGGGTATCGTCATACGGGGCCACAGTGTCTCCCGACCACTCCTGTCTCAGCCTCCAGTATTTTGCTGCAGTAGTTTGTGTCGGGGGCCTAGGGTCAGTCTGTTATATCTGGAGTACTTCTCCTGCCTTATCCGGTGTCCTGTGTGAATTTAAGTATTCTCTCTCTAATTCTCTCTTTCTTTCTCTTTCATTATTTTTTCTGTCTTTCTCTCTTTCGGAGGACTTGAGCCCTAGGACCATGCCTCAGGACTACCTGGCCTGATAACGCCTTGCTGTCCCCAGTCCACCTGGCCGTGCTGCTGCTCCAGTTTCAACTGTTCTGCCTGCGGCTATGGAACCCTGACCTGTTCACCAGACATGCTACCTGTCCCAGACCTGCTGTTTTCAACTCTCTAGAGACAGCAGGAGTGGTAGAGTTACTCTGAATGATCGGCTATGAAAAGACAACTGACATTTACTCCTGAGGTGCTGACCTGTTGCACCCTCGACAACCACTGTGATTATTATTATTTGACCCTGCTGGTCATCTATGAACATTTGAACATCTTGGCCATGTTCTGTTATAATCATCACCCGGCACAGCCAGAAGAGGACTGGCCACCCCTCGCAGCCTGCTTCCTCTCTAGGTTTCTTCCTAGGTTCTGGCCTTTCTAGGGAGTTTTTCCTAGCCACCGAGCTTCTACACCTGCATTGCTTGCTGTTTTGGGTTTTAGGATGGTTTCTGTACAGCACTTTGTGACATCAGCTGATGTAAGAAGGGCTTTATAAATAAATGCAATTTGATTGATTTGTTGACTTCTGTAACCGTAAAATAATATGTTTCATGCATGTTAACATTAGAAGCTTCCTCCCTGAGTTTGTTTAATTCACTGCTTTAGCACACTCCGCCAACCCGGATGTCCTAGCTGTGTCTGAATCCTGGCTTAAGAAGGCCAACAAAAATCCAGAAATTTCCATCCCTAACTATAACATTTTCCGACAAGATAGAACTGCCAAAGGGGGCGGAGTTGCCATCTACTGCAGAGATAGCCTACAGAGTTCTTTCATACTATCCAGTTTTTTTTAATCCATCTTTCCAGAAACAAGTCTCTCACCATTGCCGCTTGTTATAGACCCCCTTCAGCCCCCAGCTGTGCCCTGGACACCATATGTGAATTGATCGCCCCCATCGATCTTCAGAGTTCGTACTGTTAGGTGACTTAAACTGGGAATTGCTTAACACCCCGGCCGTCCTACAATCTAAACTTGATGCCCTCAATCTCACACAAATTATCAAGGAACCTACCAGGTACAACCCAAAATCCGTAACCATGGGCACCCTCTTAGATATCATCCTGACCAACTTGCCCTCTAAATACACCTCTGCTGTATACAACCAGGATCTCCGCGATCACTGCCTAATTGCCTGCGTGCGTAATGGGTCCGTGGGCAAACGACCACCCCTCATCACTGTCAAAAGGTCCCTAAAACACTTCACCAAGCAGACCTTTCTAACCGACCTGGCCCGGGTATCCTGGAAGGATATTGACCTCATCCCATCAGTAGAGGGTGCCTGGTTGCTCTTCAAAAGTGCTCTCCTCTCCATCTTAAATACACATGCCCCATTCAAAAAATGTAGAACTAAGAACAGATATAGCCCTTGGTTCACCCCAGACTTGACTGCCCTTGACCAGCACAAGAACATCCTGTGGTGTTCTGCATTAGCATCGAATAGCCCCTGCGATATGCAACTCTTTAGGGAAGTCAATATACTCAGTCAGTTAGGAAAGCTAAGGCTAGCTTTTTCAAACAGAAATTTGCATCTGTAACCGATATGAAATGGCTAGCTAGTTAGCGGTAGCGTTTCATTCGGTGACATCACTCGCTCTGCGACCTTAAGTAGTTGTTCCCCTTGCGCTGCAAGGGCCGCGGCTTTTGTGGCGCGATGGGTAACGGTGCTTCGTGGGTGTCAGTTGTTGATGTGCGCAGAGGGTCCCTGGTTCAAGCCCAGGTTGGGGCGAGGAGAGGGATGGAAGCTATACTGTTACACATCCTGTAGCACTAATTCCAAAAAGTTTTGGGACACTGTAAAGTCAATGGAGAATAAGAGCACCTCCTCCCAGCTGCCCACTGCACTGAGGATAGGAAACACTGTCACCACCGATAAATCTATGATAATACACAATTTCAAGCATTTTTCCACGGCTGGCCATGCTTTCCACCTGGCTACCCCTACCACAGCCAACACCTCAGCACCCCCAACACCCCCCCCCCCCCCGCTTCTCCTTGACCCAAATCCAAACAGCTGATGTTCTGAAAGAGCTGCAAAATCTGGATCCCGACAAATCTGCTGTGGTAGACAATCTGGACCCTCTATTTATAAAATTATCCGCCGAAATTGTTGCATCCCCTATTAATAGCTTATTCAACCTCTCTTTGGTATCGTCTGAGATCCCCAAAGATTGGAAAGCTGCTGTGGTCATCCCCGTCTTCAAAGGGGGCGACACCTTAGACCCAAACTCTTATACACCTATATACATCCTGCCCTGCCATTCTGAAATCTTTGAAAGCCAAGTTAATAAACAGATCACCGACTAGTTCGAATCCCACCATACCTTCTCCACTATGCAATCTGGTTTCCGAGCTGGTCATGGGTGCACCTCATCCATGCTCAAGGTCCTAAACGATATCATAACTGCCATTGATAAAAGACAGTACTGTGCAGCCGTCTTCATCGACCTGGCCAAGGCTTTCGACTCTGTCAATCACCGCATTCTTATCGGCAGACTCAATAGCCGTGGCTTCTCAATTGACTGCCTCGCCTGGTTCACCAACAACTTCTCAGATAGAGTTCAGTGTGTCAAATCGGAGGGCCTGTTGCCCGGACCTCTGGCAGTCTCTATGGTGGTGCCACAGGGCTCAATTCTCCGGCCAACTCTTTTCTCTGTAAATATCAATGATGTCGCTCTTGTTGCTGGTGATTCTCTGATCCACCTCTACACAGACGACACCATTCTGTATACATCTGGCCCTTCTTTGGACACTGTGCTAACAAACGAGCTTCAACACCATACAACACACCTTTCGTGCCCTCCAACTGCTCTTAAATGCTAGTAAAACTAAGTGCATGCTCTTCAACCGATTGCTGCCCGCACCCTCCCGCCCGACTAGCATCACTACTCTGGACGGTTCTGACCTAGAATATGTGGACAACTATAAATACCTAAGTGTCTGGTTAGACTGTAGACTGTAAACTCTCCTTCCAGACTCACATTAAGCATCTCCAATCCAAAATTAAATCTAGAATCCACTTCCTATTTCGCAACAAAGCCTCCTTCACTCATGCCGCCAAACATACCCTCGTAAAACTGACTATCCTACCGGTCCTTGACTTCGGCGATGTCATTTACAAAATAGCTCCCAACACTCTACTCAGCAAACTGGATGTAGTCTATCACAGTGCCATCCGTTTTGTCACGGTTGGCACTGTGATACACAGCAGCACTACAGTGTAGGCCTATACATGACATTGGCTTATAGAGAGAAAACTATTCTATGTGCCATTGTAAAGATGGGGTTGGAATTACTCAGTAAGGTCTGTAGAATCTAAACTCAGCAAAAAAAGAAGTGTCCCTTTTTCAGGACCCTGTCTTTCAAAGATAATTCGTAAAAATCCAAATAACTTCTAAGATCTTTATTGTAAAGTGTCCCATGCTTGTTCAATGAACTATAAACAATTAATGAACATGCACCTGTGGAACGGTCGTTAAGACACTAACAGATTACAGACGGTAGGCAATTAAGGTCACAGTTATGAAAACGTAGGACAGTAAAGAGGCCTTTCTACTGACTCTGAAAAACACCAAAAGAAATATGCCCAGGGTCCCTGCTCATCTGATCTGTGTGAACGTGCCTTAGGCATGCTGCAAGGAGGCATGAGGACTGCAGATGTAGCCAGGGCAATAAATTGCAATGTCCGTACTGTGAGACGCCTAAGACAGTGCTACAGGGAGACAGGACGGACAGCTGATCATCCTCACAGTGGCAGATTACGTGTAACAACACCTGCACAGGATCGGTACATCCGAACATCACACCTACGGGACAGGTACAGGATGGCAACAACAACTGCCCGAGTTACACCAGGAATGCACAATCCCTCCATCAGTGCTCAGACTGTCCCCAATAGGCTGAAAGAGGCTGGACTGAGGGCTTGTAGGCCTGTTGTAAGGCAGGTCCTCACCAGACATTACCGGCAACAACGTCGCCTATGGGCACAAACCCACCGTCGCTGGACCTGACAGGACTGGCAAAAAGTGCTCTTCAACTGACGAGTCACATTTTTTTATCACCAGGGGTGATGGTCGGATTCGCGTTTATTGTCGAAGGAATTAGTGTTACACCGAGGCCTGTACTCTGGAGCGGGATCGATTTGGAGGTGGAGAGTCCGTCATGGTCTGGGGCAGTGTGTCACAGCATCCTCTGACTGAGCTTGTTGTCTTTGCAGGCAATCTCAATGCTGTGCGTTACTGGGAGACATCCTCCTCCCTCATGTGGTACCCTTCCTGCAGGCTCATCCTGACATGACCCTCCAGCATGACAATGCCATCAGCCATACTGCTCATTCTGTGTGTGATTTCCTGCATGACAGGAATGTCAGTGTTCTGTCATGGCCAGCAAAGAGCCCAGATCTCAATCCCATTTAGCATGTCTGGAATCTGTTGGATCGGAGGGTGAGGGCTAGGGCCATTCTCCCCAGAAATGTCCGGGAATTTGCCGGTGCCTTGGTGGAAGAGTGGGGTAACATATCACAGCAAGAACTGGCAAATCTGGTGCAGTCAATGAGGAGGAGATGCACTGCAGTACTTAATGCAGCTGGTGGCCACACCAGACACTAACTGTTACTTTTGAATTTGACCCCCCCTTTTTTCAGGGACACATTATTCCATTTCTGTTAGTCACATGTCTGTGGAACTTGTTCAATTTATGTCTCAATTGTTGAATCTTGTTGTTCATACAAATATTTACACATGTTAAGTTTGCTGAAAATAAACGTAGTTGACAGAGAGAGGACGTTTCTTTTTTGCTGAGTTTATATATGGTGTTATTTCATGGGGGGCTGATGTCTAAATGCCCAACAGCACTTTCTACTCCACCCACTCCATTCAATGCAATACACTATAGGCCTATAAATTACATACTGGTTTATAGAGAACAAACTATTCTAGGTGCTGAAGTAAAAGTGGGGTTGGGATTACTCAGTAGGGTGTGCAGAATCTATATATGGTGTTATTTCATGGAGGACTGAGATATAAATACCCAGCAACACGTTCTACTCTTAGGCATTATATTGGTCCCAATGCAACACACTGTAGACCTATACATTTCATATTGGCTTATATAGAAAAAAGTATTCTATGTGCTGATGTAAAAGTGGGTCATTTGACACACCGGTGTGTCAATCTAAGTAACATAATACAAAAATTCCCATAAAAATCTGTCAATTTTAACTAGATATATCAGGTTGCATGTGCTGCGTCTCAATCCACCGCTTCCGCCTATGGTGATCTACCGCATCTGCGGTGGAAGGCGGCCGAGCTACAGCGGTGTTTGTCACACCATGAGACATCCCGAAAATCGGTCTTCTCACAAAAACGTCTATTTGCTCTACGACCCCCACAAGTGTCACTGTACTCATCTGAAGTCAATAACGCTGATGTGCCAACTTCTGTTTGTAGCGACGGAACCGTTTGGGATTTTCCACTGTGGAAAGGGGAGATAATCTCTGTTTTGCTCTACAACCCCAACAAGTGTCACGGGACTCGACTGAAGTTAACTCTCAATTGAAGATTAAACTCTCCTCAACCAATAGGTTTTGTACCTGAGCCTCATTTACATTCTCTGTTTGTACCCTTTTGTTTAATTTCACCTTGTTGTCACTATCAATATAATGTATAAATGTGTCACAGACCCCTTTAAAACATAATCCATTTTGCAATGGATGTAATTGATCTCTACATGATTCTGAGTTGCATAGAATAGTAGCGGAGTCTACATCCTTTTTACAACACAATCAAAGTGATACCAAATTGCACAGATATCACATTCTAGCATTGCACGTTTACTGTTATGGAGTAGAACGTGTTGGGTATATAGACCTCAGTCCCTCATGAAATAACACCATACATAGAGATTCTACAGACACTACCCACTGGGCACAGACATCAATTCAATGTCTATTTCACATTGGTTCAATGTAATTTCATTGAAAGGACGTGGAAACAACGTTAATTCAACCAGTGTGTACCCAGTGGGATAGTGAATAATACCAACCCCACTTTTATTTTGGCACCTAGAATAGTTCTCTCTATAAGCCAATATGTAATTGATATGCCTATAGTGTATTACAGTGTATTACGTGGGGTACTTTTATTTAGGAAATGGCGTGACCCGGAACTACTTTTTTTTGGTGTTGCTGACGAGACTCCGACAGCTAGCTCCTGGTTCCACGTGCAGCAGAATTTTGTAGTCGCATTGTCAGACCTATAGCACTGCAATGAAGCGTCCAGGTAAGTGTAGCTAAAGTCTTTATATTTGGCTTGAACATTGGTTTTTCTGTATTAATTACAATTAATGTAGTATTTGTTGAGGTTCAGTTGAATACATTTCCATTGCCAGTTAGACTGCCAATGCTGGCTACACAGTCATAACGTTAGCTCTCTAGCTAGCATTAGGTTGTTAGGAAGCCAACCCTGGCTAGAATTTCGTTCATGTTTTTCAGGGTTAAAGAAAGCAAGTAAACGCGTGTCTTGCTCCAAACGTTACAAAATACAGAAAAAGGTAAACATTGTGAATTGCACTCATTACTGTCACCACTCTCTTTAAGGCGACTCCTAGCTGATGTCATACATTGCTAACGTAAAAAAATATATATACATTGTTAACGTTAGGTATCCAACGTTAACTCAGTTGGAGATAATCTGATTTTGAAACTATTGGTCGCATACAAATATTTGGTGGGTGTAGCAAAAGCTTGTAAGTTGCTTAGGAGATAGAGGCAAAGCTGCCATGTCTGTCGGCGCCATCTTGTTGTATAACATGTGCATATATAATATGTATGAATGTAAGCGATTTTGTCTTGTCATGATTTCTAATCTAATTTGTTTGTTTTTAGGTCCGGGAACACAACAAAAAACTAAGAAAAGATGCAAAAAAGAAAGGAGTTGGCAAAAAAGTGAAAAAGGATATTGGAGTTCCCAACAAAGCACCATTCAAAGAGGATATTCTGAGGGAAGCAGAACAGAGGAGGTCAAAGGTGAGGCCATTAACTGTTTTGGGGATAACATCCAGGTACATGTGTGGGCTCATCGCTTCCATATTTTAGGGGGCAAAATAATTTGGTCTATCATTTTGTTTTTACCTTCTCTCCAACCCAGCTTGAAGAAGAAAAGGAGAAAAAGAAGCTTGCCAAGCAACAAGAACGGGCTCAGAAGAGGAAGAAGGAAAACGCTGCCGGCAGGGATGCAGACCCTAAAGCGAAGAAAGCTCGAAAGGTAAAGGTAATGGGTGCGTCAAAGATCATGCCCTCCGTGTAGCTTGACACTATTTTAACTCCACTTTTTAACTCCACAGGAGTTACCATCACAGGAGGACCTTGTGAAACAGATGGTGAAACAAAGTGACCCAAGGAATTCGAAGAAGCACCTTTGTTCAGAATTAAACAAGGTGAGATTATTACATCAACATGTCTCAGTTGGCATTAAGTCCCAGTTAAGGAAAGGATAGCTCTTGTCTGGCTGAGTTGCTCTGCAAGACAGAAGCTATCATGAAAACATGCCCTACCTGAGTGTCCCAATGAATCAATATTCATTAAGCTACTCTAATATTTACTCCAGGTGATCGATGCCTCTGACGTCATAGTTGAAATCCTAGATGCAAGAGATCCCCTTGGCTGCCGCTGCCCACAGCTAGAGGAAGCTGTGCTGAAGAGGGAAGGAAACAAGAAGCTACTATTCCTGTTGAACAAAATAGGTAATAACCTTATGGGATAACATTCTTTCATGTCAATTATATTTTAAGTTTAACTTCAAAGAGTAGTTAAACTTTTTAATACCTTAAATTACATTTTCCATCCTTCAGATCTTGTCCCTAAAGAGAATGTGGAGAAGTGGCTACAGTGTCTTCAGCTTGAGTTCCCTGTTGTGGCGTTCAAGGCATCCACACAACTACAGGACAAAACAGTGGTATGTAAATGCTGTACCAAATATTTGAATGGGATTAATTTCACTGACTACTTGGGGGGGTTCCATATTGATGACCAGCTTCAGTCACCTGCGCAGAATGTAGAATATGGGTCCTTACTGTGTAAACTATTAGAATATTGATAATTAATGCATTTACATTTTTATTTTTTTAAACAGCAAGAGAAGAAGGCCAGATTTGCAACTCTTAACGGAGTAGTAGACCAGACCAAAGGAGTGGCCTGTTATGGCAGCAGCAGTCTTCTCCAGCTCCTGGGGGACTATGCAAATGCAACAGGGAGAGAGGGCTCACTAAAAGTGGGCTTAGTCGGTAAGGAAATTACTACCCTAACCATTACTCAAACATGAACAGCATCTTTTCCATTGATTAGTATGGCTCTCAAGTGGTGTTATTAAAGAGTTGTGGATGAGAAATGATGAGGATTTATGTGAACTACTGATGTCTGTGAAGACTAATAATCCAACTCTGATCTCATACATGGCAATCATTGCCCTGTTGGGTACCCTATGTCTGATCTCTTATTTGTGATCTTTCAGTTTATTTGATCAATTATATCATGACTGCATGCCCAAATCAGCACGTTATGTCTGCTATATCAGGACCCCTTGACAATATGATTAATCTTTAAGGGTTTATCCTGCACAGTATAATACCCGTTGTCTATGACTTCCACCTCTGATGCCCTCCTCTGTCCCCTCAGGGTTCCCAAATGTGGGGAAGAGCAGTCTGATCAACAGCCTGAAGGGCTTGAGGGCCTGTAATGCAGGAGTCCAGAGAGGGATCACCAGGTGAGCAAAGCTGAACCATTTTAATAATTCATGATAGTGATGGGGTCCGTTTTATTCGCAGATGGTGAGGAATTGTATGAAGCGTGATGAAGTTGAAGATCTGACAAAACCGTGGAGTCTATATTCAATCCAACACTGAGCTTCATACACTTCATCTGGGTCTTGCCAATTAGGGCAAAACAGTCAAACACTTGGCTATGTCTGTTTTCCTGAATTTGCTCAATGCATGACTGTCATTTGAAGCTTCCCACCTAACACACCTGATGTTTGACCCTTGCAGGTGCTTCCAAGACGTCCACATATCTAAGAATGTCAAAATGATTGACAGCCCAGGGATAGTGGCAGCCCAGTCTAACCCTAAAGCTGCCATGGCGCTGAGGAGTCTCCAGGTGGAGGATAAGCAGGAGACTGTTCTAGAGGCCGTCAGGACCCTGCTCAAACAGTGCAACAAGCAACAGGTGAGACGAGGGAGATCCCTGCTACTCACTTGGGCTCCCGAGTGGCGCAGCGGTCTAAGGCAATGCATCTCAGTGCTAGATGTGTCACTGCTGACCCTGGTTCGATCCCAGGCTGTATCACACCCGGCTGTGGGAGTCCCATAGGGCGGTGCACAATTGGCCCAGCGTCATTAGGGTTTGGCCTGGGGTGGACCGTCATTGTAAATAAGAATTTGTTCTTAACGGACTTGCCTAGTTAAATAAAACTAGTGTAAGGACATTTTCCTGCCAAGTTTAAGATCAAGCCCTAGCACTGCTGAGCATACTGATAGGTAATCATGGACTTTGTCTTTCAGGTAATGCTTCAGTACAATGTTCCAGACTTTAGAAACTCCCTGGAGTTTTTATCCTTTTTTGCCAAGAAGCGTGGATTTTTGCAGAAGGGTGGAGTCCCCAACACAGAATTGGCTGCCTCTACCTTCCTCAATGATTGGACAGGGTAAGTGTTGTCATCGTAACAATATGTTACCCATTTATATTCAGGCTAGCATGGGAAATGAGGATAATTAACGCAATTCTTGATTTTAAGTGAAGACTTCTAATCCAACTCTGATCCCACTGTTGAGTCAGACTGAGTACCTTGCCTGGAAACTAGAATATTTATTTTTATTTTTTATATACCAAAAAATGATATATTTTCAGTGCAAAGCTGAGTTACCACTGCAAAGCCCCTGAGAAGCCATGCCTTCCCCCATACCTCTCTGAAGACATTGTAAGAGAGATGCAGAATGGGTGGGACTTGGACAAGTTGCGGAAAGGCAACGAGGAGACTCTAAGAAGTATGTTAATTCTATTAGAGAAAATACTAAATTGTCTCATTTTACAGTAAGGCGTGTATTGTGTGATGACTGACCCACTCTCCTCCCAGGTGTAAAGTTCCCAAACCAGGCCAGCAGCATTGTCCTCCTGTCTAAAGGCCCCACCGCTGGAGTGCTGAGTGACGTTATTGAGGACAAACCTGCTCCAGAGCCCACTGAGGAAGATATGGAGGGTAGCTGTGAAAACCAAGAGGTATCTGAAAATCTTTAGCTTATGTTTCTAACCTGATGAATCAGATAAAAGTAGGGTCAGTCTGTGCTATCATGGAAATGAGGACAAAAATGAGAGTCTGATTTTAAAGTGAAGACTTCTAATCCATTACATCACTAAGTGTGCCTGTAATCAATAATCAAATGCATTTTTTGGTAAACACCTAAACCAAATGTCTTTTCAGGGCAAAGCTGAGTTACTACTGCAATATCTTCCTCTTGATTTCAGGCTGGTGGGGTTAAAGAGGTGTCTGAGGAAGTGACTGCAGAAACAGATGAACCACAAATAAAGACACCAGTCACAAGTAAATCAATATAAAAGAGAACCAGCTTCATTCCTGTTACATGCCTAGTTAATGTAGTCAGTCTGTGGAAATGAGGACAATAACGCAAGTCTGAATTTCAAGTGAAGACTTCTAATCCAACTCTGATCCACTGCTGAGCCAGGCGGAGTACCTTGCCTGGAATCTATTATGAAATTAGATACATTTTTTTGTATTTCAGGGCAAAGCTTAATTCCTGTTACATTCCAAAACAAGTGTATTGTCAATGTCACTTAAGAAATTATTTTTCCTTTGCAGACAAACAAGCCAAGGTGAGGTTACAGGTTCCTGTCCCAGTCAACATTGACCTCTCCTCAGTCCACACAGATGACACCTATGACTTCAACACAGATTTTAAATGAACATCTGTCCTTTTTGTTTCTCAAGTCTTTTCTTCGTCACGTCACCATCTGTTCTGTAAACCTGTGATGGAAAATCTTATTTTAGTGGCTTAAATAATCCTTGGTTCCTGCCACACCCCCCCCATATAAGGACCATCTGGCAGAACACGTTCTATAAGTTAGGATAGATGTTGCCCAAACCAACCCAATGAACTATGCAACGTGTCTGTAACCAAACAGGACTGCCCCGAGAGTGCCTGACAGACGTACGATGATGCATCAAGTTTGTTAGAACCTCTCCAGTTTAATTATTGATTGGCTTATTGTCCCTGTGTAGAAATTCCATGACACTTGGTTACAGGTGACTGTTTAAGGCCTGTGTGTGGGTGTAACCTGTATAAGGAGTTGGTAAATGTTTTGCCTTTTGAGTAAAGGTCCATGATCTGTACATGTTCAATGTGAATTAGTGTATATAGCCTCAATAAATAAATTGATCCATAATTTGCCCCAAGTTGTGCTTTCTTTCCAAATGCGGTGTTTTAATTTGACATGGTGTTGATAACATAACCAAGACTCCAGCTAGTTGACTTGGTTTTATTAAGCTTATTTTACAAAAGGATGACACAATTTGAATATTTATATCTGCTAGAATAATCCTTTGTACAAAGCAGAGTATAAAAATGAGCAATCACCACATTCAGGAGGCGTAGCGCTTGAGAATACTTTAAAAATAAAAACCACAGAAGTTGGTCCCATGTGACTGTTGGTAGAGCATAGTGGGTTTAATACCCACGGGCAACCAGCACGTATGCACTCTAGATAAGTGTCAATGATGTAAATAAGCTATTCGACACATGGTTATCCCATATCCATTTCAGCTATTGCACATGTATTGATACCATAGTGGTTTGTGTATACCATTATATCCATCCTTTGCAAAATGCAATCGATAGTAGGCTTCAAGCTGGTTTATAACTATTTGTTGTGTAAAGTTTAGTGTTGTGGTAGTGATATACAAAAGTTAAAGTGCGAGACAACCGGCAGTAACAAACATTGATCCTTGTTCTGACAGAATAATGAATCAAAGTAAATGTCTAAGGAAAGAGGCAATCTTGGCAAATTGTTAGAGGGATAGTTCCTGAACACAGGCACATGATTATCGTCTCATGAAGCTAAGCATAGAACCATTGGTGCATCTCAACAGTCTTATGTAGCTGCATCTGCATTGATGTGAAAAAATAAGACAGAAGACCACTAGACTATTGAGATGTATCCATAACATCCTATGGAACATGCCCCTGTCTCTGCCTGAGATCTACAACACCGCTGCATGGTAAACAGACATATCACTGGAATGGGCTTGCATCACGTTAGGGTTCCTGAGAAGTCACTCTGGGAGGACAGACAGGCAGACTCATCTGGTCACATCCCTGCTTTAGTCTACTTGTCCCCTGCATGTTTCCGAACTGGATGGAATTTACGCATGGGGTCCTGAATATACCACTTGTCCCAGACTTCGGTGAATGAAGAGGTCCTGGACCATGGTTTGTAATGTCCGTTCCAATGGAGGAGTTTGGCAGCTTTCACAAACTGGGGAGAGTAGCGGTTTCCAGCACCAGTAGCCCCTGAAAATAGAGCAATACTGAGTGTTTCTATGCAAACAAAAGGGCAATGATGATACTGTAATAATAACCTTTGTTTGTACTTTATTATCCAACATTACATCACTAAGTGTGCCCGGGCTGTCTGCAGCTCATTGTTTGGGAAACATGGAGACAGACAACAAAGCGCACAAGTGAACGGTTCGTCCTTAGCAAGCTTAACTTCTCTTACATGTGCTCTCTCTTCACTGCAAGTGCAAACACATTGGTGGGAAAACAGCTGTTGGCTCAGTGGGGAAACTCGCTACATTATATGAAGTCTATCTAATCAAATACACATTTCTCGACAGACCATAGTAACAGTTCTTACCTAGGTGTCTGACGTGCCACATGGGGTCGATGCTGGAGTGGTGTTTGTAGAAGACAATGAGCAGGGGAGGTGTGGTGATACTCTCTGCCAGGGTCTTACTGTAGAGGTCCTCTCTGACAATGGAATAAATTTAAAGCAAATGAACTCAAACTGAATGCTTTACAATCGTCTACAATCTGTGTTTTTTTATCTCTGGAGGTCTGTGGGAATTCTGCCACTGTGGCTGTGTGGCCCTCCAGCTGACTTACTGTGCGTTGAGCTCCATCCAGTGTTCCAGTTGGTTGGTGATGTTCTGACGCTTCCACTCCGTCAGGTTGGCCACGATCACTCCGGGATTAAAGGAACACGTGTTAGCCCTCATGCCCAGCTTCTTGATGGCCTCTTTTTTAAAGTCCAGGAAGCCAATGTAATTGTTCTAAAGGAATACATACTTGAGATGATTAAAATATTGCCAATATTTGATATATGACACAAAGTACAAATAAATATGCTTTCATATCATTCGTTTTAATACAAAGGCTTTAATCACTCGTTTAAAAAAAATAAAAAAATAAAAAAATAAAATGAGTCTACAGCTGGCGTTGTGTACCTGGTTCCCGGCCCCTCGAACGATGCCCTTTGCGGATGCAGAATCACAGTCGTCTGAGAACGCAGCTGCGTGACCTGACTTTAGGCTTGTGTCAAAAAGCTCTTGGATGTCCCCTGCAAACATATGTTTACTTTTCATTCTTTATTCTCTTTCAGTTAAGAAATAATCTTACTGTGCCAAACATTGTCATGTTCAGTTAAGAGCTACCTTGTACAATGATGTCATCATCCAAATAAATGGCCTTTTCTGCATCTGGTATGAATACCGGCATGTAAAATCTGGCAAAGGTCAACTAAAACAAAACAAACAAGTAGTATTAATATTAACAGCAGTATGTACATTGTGTCATTTTGGTGTAACTTCTATTGTAAATAAGAATAGAATAAACAGTTCTCCCGATATGGATGAAAATACCCTCAAATTGAAATAAAACTGTTTGTCACATACCATGAAATGCTTACTTACAAGCCCTTAACCAACAATAAGGTTCAAGAAAGAGTTAAGAAAATATTTACCAAATAAACTAAAGTTAAAAATAAGAATTAAATATGATAGTCTGCACTTAACCTCACAGTCATTGTATCATTTCAAATTCAAAGTGCTAGAATACAGAGCCAAAAGAAATTGTCACTGTCCCAATACTTTAGGAGCTCACTGTATTATCTATGAATATCAACATCTATAACACTGATAAAACATGTGGTCTGCCTCACCGGTTTCACAGAGTCAAGCTTCTGAGGATTTTTGGTAATCTTCCCATTGAGAAGTTGGGGCTCAAATATGATGATCTTGTACTTGACATTGTTAAGCTTAGTCTTAGTCATCCACACCCTGGGGATTGAAATGGGCATTAAAAGCGCTTACATCATTCAGCCTCAAACAAGTCTCTGCTGTGCTTTTTATTAACAGCATGGCAGAGGTAACGTGTTAATCACTCACTTGAGGTGATCCACAGTGTCATTCATGGTCACAATGTTGAACACAATGTTGGCTTTGCTGTTCTGGTAGACACTGTTCATGGCAGCCACCACAGCTCCCAGTCTCTCCTCTGCAGCAGTAATGACCACTGGGATCTTCTCCCCAGTTCTCACAAGGTCTGGTCTGAGCTCAGGAGAAAACTCAGACTCAAATGGCAGAATCATACCTGGCACTGCATCTGTAAGAAGAACATTCAGTTCAATTCACTTCAGTTTAGATCAGGGTGATCTGTAATGCAGTCAGTGGTATAAAAACCACACAATGCAGAACACTACACATTATCCATCAGCACCCTAAATGTTATTTGAGAAAACAGTGTTGAAGAATTACCCCCACTACCAGATATGGAAACATTTACCTGGATTCTCACTTCTAAGGAAGTCATTGAGATTCAGGAGATTCCGTTGCACGATGATCAGAAATGCTACTGCCAGCAGCACAAGGATGGCCACATTTACTGAAAAATACAGAGCAGGGAGAAGAAAGGATGAGAACATCTTAAGAGACAGCCCTAAGGCCAGAAGATGGCGATATTGAGTCGTTTCATCTTGCATAGCCTTTGGACAGTAAGATGAAACGACTCAATATCGCCATCTGCCGGCCTTTGGACTTACTCTTTAGATGTTCTCATCCTACTGAAGAAAAGTGTTCCCTACAGTTCAGTCACGGATCCCCTTCCTGACAACACTGAACACTAATTATAGCACCATAGAAATAAAAAATATATTTTAAGCTCCTTGAATTGTTTGCCCCCTCATGTAATTCTCACAGAAGCCACTTTATGTCACAACAAATGATTCCAACACTTTCCTTGACTGCTGTAGGATGATTTGGCGTGAAAATGAAAAGAGGGTCCTCACAAACCACATTTCTAGCCACAGGTTTTAAGAGAGTAAAATCATACCATATAAAAAAAATTACGACAGCTGTGACGGAAACAGTCATTTTCTTTACAATTTTAAAAATGCCAACAGATCATTTGTTCGTTTGACATAGTGGGATCTTTTTGTGTCTGTAAAATTAATTATGCGAGAAATGGCAGTGGAAACACCTTTTTGCGCAAATATTGATATACTGTAACAACCATCATATCAAAGTAAACTTGGAATTATGCAATGACATGGTGTGTAGTCGTCCCACTATGACTCGGGAAACCATGCAGTTTATTAGGCTACAGATGAAATAAATTATGATGAACTTCACATGGTGGTGAAAGTGCATGGTGATCTTGATGCTCCTTTTCAATAAATATTGAGAGTCATATTCTGGTGACATCATTGGTGGGAAAAAGTATTCAAACTTGAGTAAAAGTAAAGATAACTTAATAGAAAATGACTCCCAGTAAAAAAAGTCACCTAGTAAAATACTTCAGTAAAAGTCTAAAAGTATTTGGTTTTAAATATACTTAAGTGTCACAAGTAAATGGAATTGCTAAAATGTACTTAAGTATCAAATGTAAAAGTATAAACCATTTCAAATTCCTTATATTAAGCAAACCAGACGGCACAATTTTCCTATTCTTTTCTATTGACTTGGGGTGGCAGGTAGCCTAGTGGTTAGAGCGTTGGGTCTGGTTTCTGGATCGAATCCCCGAGCTCACAAGGTAAAAATAATTTGCACAAGGTAAAAATAATTTGTTCTGCCACTGAACAAGGCAGTTAACCCACTGTTCCCTGGTGGGCTGTCATTGTAAATAAGATTTTTTCTTAACTGACTTGCCTAGTTAAATAAAGGTAAAAAAATAAACATTCGGACAAAATTTACAAACGAAGCATTTGTGTTTAGTGAGTCTGCCAGATCAGAGACAGTAGGGATGACAAGAGATGTTCTCTTGATAAGTGAGTGAATTGGATCATTTCCCTGTCAAAATATAACGAGCATTTTTGGGTGTCAGGGAAACAGTATGGAGTAAAAAAGTAAATTATTTTCTTTAGGAATGTAGTGAAGTAAAAGTCAAAGTTGACAAAAATATAAATAGTAAAAGTACAGATAACCCCTCAAAAAACTACTTAAGTAGTACTTTAAAGTATTTTTACACCACTGGGTGACATGATTATCTTGAATCCAAGATGGCGTGGCAGTCAGACGTCTTTGTCCTTCGTCTTGTCGTGTCCCATGTATATATAATTTTATATATTTTTCTTCGCATATCTTTTATATATTTTTCTAAACCTCAACTTCAAAATACTCTCCTGCAAACCGCCTCACCCAATGTGGTGTGGATCTGTTTTTTCTAAAGTATTTTTATTTACCTCGGAACCAGAATCCCCCAACAGAAGCTAGCCAGCTCACTAGCTAGTAGTCAGCTAACCACTGCTAGCGGTCATCAGCTAACCTTTAGATCGGAAAGCTCTCGCCAGTTTGTACAACGCGATTCATACCATACCGGACCTATTTTCTCTCCATATCCCCAGATTCCTACCGCAAGCTCTGAACCTTTTCACCTGGATCATCGCAGCTAGCTAGCTGCAATCCGAGTGACTACTCCTGGCTAACGTCTGTCCCGAAGCAAGCTCCAATTAGCCTGGAGCTAGCCCATGCTAGGCCCATCTCCCGGCTAGCTGAAGAGGCCCATCAGCCACTCCTGGGCTACAATACCCGGACCCCTTCAACTGCCGGTACGGGGCACGGAACCCCGCTGATCCTTCACGACTAGCCAACCGACGTAATCTGCTTGAGGGAGTGGCCCCTACGTCAACTGGCCCCTACGTCGCGACGTCCCCTGAATGCTAGCCTGCTAGCTGTCTAGAGCATATCGGACTGTTAGCTAACAGGCCCATTGGCCAATTTCTCGGGCCACTATACCTATTTTGCCAATTGGCCTGGGCCCCTTTTCCTCAACGAAGCCCTGCTTATCCATCACGACTGGACTACCGACGTTATCTGCCCAAGGTTTTTTTTGCCAACAGGCCCCTCCGTCGCGACGTCCCCTGAATGCCTATCTGCTAGCCTGCTAGCTGTCTAGAGCATATTGGACTGTTAGCTGAATAGATCCATCGGCCTATTTCTTGGGCCACAATACCCATTTGGACTTGGACCCCTCTGCTACTCGGAACCCTACTAATCCATCACGACTGGTCTATAGACGTCATCGCACGCGGAGGCTAAAAGAGACTTTCCTCCGTCGCGACGTCCCTCTAAGGCCCTTCTGCTAGCTTGCTATCCCCGGCCTGCTAGCTGTCTGAATCGCCGTGTCTCCAGCCAGTCCAACCACTCACTGGACCAATATGATCACTCGGCTACGCATGCCTCTCCCTAATATCAATATGCCTTGTCCACTACTGTCCTGGTTAGTGATTGTCTTATTTCACTGTAGAGCCTCTAGCCCTGCTCAATATGCCTTAACCTACCATTTAGTTCCACCTCCCACATATGCAGTGACATCACCTGGTTTAAACGTCTCTAGAGACAATATCTCTCTCATCATTACTCAATGCCTAGGTTTGCCTCCAATGTACTCACATTCTATCATACCTGTCTGTACAGTCGTGGCCAAAAGTTTTGAGAATGACACAAATATTAATTTCCACAAAGTTTGCTGCTTCAGTGTCTTTAGATATTTTTGTCAGATGTTACAATGGAATACTGAAGTATAATTACAAGCGTTTTATAAGCGCCAAAGGCTTTTATTGACAATTACATAAAGTTGATGTAAAGAGTCAATATTTGCAGTGTTGACCCTTCTTTTTCAAGACCTCTGCAATCCGCCCTGGCATGCTTTCAATTAACTTCTGGGCCACATCCTGACTGATGACAGCCCATTCTTGCATAATCAATGCTTGAAGTTTGTCAGAATTTGTGGGTTTTTGTTTATCCACCCGCTTCTTGAGGATTGACCACAAGTTCTCAATGGGATTAAGGTCTGGAGAGTTTCCTGGCCATGGACCCAAAATATCAATGTTTTGTTCCCTGAGCCACTTAGTTATCACTTTTGCCTTATGGCAAGGTGCTCCATCATGCTGGAAAAGGCATTGTTCATCACCAAACTGTTCCTGGGTGGTTGGGAGAAGTTGCTCTCGGAGGATGTGTTGGTACCATTCTTTATTCATGGCTGTGTTCTTAGGCAAAATTGTAAGTGAGCCCACACCCTTGGCTGAGAAGCAACCCCACACATGAATGGTCTCAGGATGCTTTACTGTTGGCATGACACAGGACTGATTCTAGCGCTCAGCTTGTCTTCTCTGGACAAGCTTTTTTCCGGATGCCCCAAACAATTGGAAAGAGGATTCATCAGAGAAAATTACTTTTCCCCAATCCCTGTACCTTTCGCAGAATATGCATCTGTCCCTGATGTTTTTCCTGGAGAGAAGTGGCTTCTTTGCTGCCCTTCTTGACACCAGGCCATCCTCCAAAAGTCTTTGCCTCACTGTGCGTGCAGATGCACTCACACATGCCTGCTGCCATTCCTGAACAAGCTCTGTACTGGTGGTGCCCTGATCCCGCAGCTGAATCAACTTTAGGAGACGGTCCTGGTGCTTGCTGGACTTTCTTGGGCGCCCTGAAGCCTTCTTCACAAAATTTGAACCGCTCTCCTTGAAGTTCTTGATGATCTGATATATGGTTGATTTAGGTGCAATCTTACTGGCAGCAATATCCTTGCCTTTGAAGCCCTTTTTGTGCAAAGCAATGATGACGGCATGCGTTTCCTTGCAGGTAATCATGGTTGACAGAGGAAGAACAATGATTCCAAGCATCACCCTCTTTTTGAAGCTTCCAGTCTGTTATTCAAACTCAATCAGCATGACAGAGTGATCTCCAGCCTTGTCCTCGTCAACACTCACACCTGTGTTAACGAGAGAATAACTGACATGTCAGCTGGTCCTTTTGTGACAGGGCTGAAATGCAAATGAACTGAATCCCCAAAAAACATTTCCACTGCATGGCAAAGAGGGACTTTGCAATTAATTGCAATTCATCTGATCACTCTTCATAACATTCTGGAGTATATGCAAATTGCCATCATACAAACCGAGGCAGCAGACTTTGAAAATTAATATTTGTGTCATTCTCAAAACTTTTGCCCACGACTGTACATATGCCTTGAATCTATTCTATCGCGGCCAGAAACCTGCTCCTTTTACTCTCTGTTCCGAACGTACTAGACGACCAGTTCTAATAGCCTTTATCCGTACCCTTATCCTACTCTGTTCTTCTGGTGATGTAGAGGTTAATCTAGGCCCTGCAGTGCCTAGCTCCACTCCTACTCCTCAGGTGATCTCATTTGTTTACTTCTGTAACCGTAAAGACCTTGTTTTCATGCATGTTAACATTAGAAGCCTCCTCCCTAAGTTTTTTTAATTCACTGCTTTCGCACACTCTGCCAACCCGGATGTCCTAGCCGTGTCTGAATCCTGGCTTAGGAAGACCACCAGCAACCCTGAAATTTCCATCCCTAACTAACATTTTCCGACAAGATAGAACTGTCAAAGGGGGTGGTGTTGCAATCTACTGCAGAGAGCCTGCAGAGATCTGTCTTACTATCCAGGTCTGTACAGAAACAATTCGAGCTTCTACTTTTAAAAATCCACCTTTCAAGAAACATGTCTTTCACCATTGCCGCTTGCTATAGACCAACCTCTGCCCCCAGCTGTGCCCTGGACACCATATGTGAATTGATTGCCCCCCATCTATCTTCAGAGCTCGTACTGTTAGGTGACCTAAACTGAGACATGCTTAACACCCCGTCCATCCTACAATCTAAGCTTGATGCCCTCAAACACAAATTATCAATGAACCCACCAGGTACAACCCTAAATCCATAAATACGGGCACCCTCATAGATATCATCCTAACCAACTTGCCCTCCAAATACACTTCTGCTGTTTTCAACCAAGATCTCAGCGATAACTGCCTCATTGCCTGCTTCCGTAATGGGTCTGCAGTCAAACGACCACCTCTCATCACTGTCAAACGCTCCTTAAAACACTTCAGCGAGCAGGCCTTTCTAATCGACCTGGCCCGGGTTTCCTGGAAGGATATTGACCTCATCCCGTCAGTAGAGGATGCCTGGTTATTCTTTAAAAGTGCATTCCTCACCATCTTAAATAAGCATGCCCCATTCAAAAAATGTAGAACCAGGAACAGATATAGCCCTTGGTTCTCTCCAGACCTGACTGCCCTTGACCAGCACAAAAACATCCTGTGGCATTCTGCATTAGCATTGAATAGCCCCGTGTGGGTTCGATTCCCACGGGGGACCAGTACAGGAAAAAAAAAAAATGTATTAAAACTTATGAAATGTATGCCTTCACTACTGTAAGTCGCTCTGGATAAGAGTGTCTGCTAAATGACTAAAATGTAAATGTAATATGCAACTTTCAGGGAAGTTAGGAACCAATATACAAAGGCAGTTAGGAAAGCTAAGGCTAGCTTTTTCAAGCATAAATTTGCATCCTGTAGCACAAACTCAAAAAAGTTCTGGGACACTGTAAAGTCCATGGAGGATAAGAGCACCGCCTCCCAGCTGCCCAATGCACTGAGGCTAGGAAACACTGTCACCACTGATAAATCCATTATAATTGAGAATTTCAATAAGCATTTTTCTACGGCTGGCCATGCTTTCCACCTGGCTACCCCTACCCCAGTCAACAGCCCTGCACCCCCCACAGCAACTCGCCCAAGCCTCCCCCATTTCTCCTTCACCCAAATCCAGATAGCTGATGTTCTGAAAGAGATGCAAAATCTGGACCCCTACAAATCAGACGGGCTAGACAATCTGGACCCTCTCTTTCTAAAATGATCTTCCGAAATTGTTGCAACCCCTATTACTAGCCTGTTCAACCTTTCTTTCATATCGTCTGACATCCCCAAAGATTGGAAAGCTGCCGCGGTCATCCCCTCTCTTCAAAAGGGGAGACACTCTAGCCCCAAACTGCTACAGACCTGTATCTATCCTACCCTGCCTTTCTAAGGTCTTCGAAAGCCAAGTTAACAAACAGATTTATGACCATTTCGAATCCCACCGTACCTTCTCCGCTATGCAGTCTGGTTTCAGAACTGGTCATGGGTGCAGCTCAGCCACGCTCAAGGTCCTAAACGATATCATAACCGCCATTGATAAGAGACATTACTGTGCAGCCGTATTCATAGACCTGGCCAAGGCTTTCGACTCTGTCAATCACCACATTCTTATCGGCAGACTTGACAGCCTTGGTTTCTCAAATGATTGCCACGCCTGGTTCACCAACTACTTCTCTGATAGAGTTCAGTGTGTCAAATCGGAGGGCCTGTTGTCCGGACCTCTGTGGGGGTCTCTATGGGAGTGCCACAGGGTTCAATTCTCGGCCGACTCGCTTCTCTGTATACATCAATGATGTTGCTCTTGCTGCTGGTGATTCTCTGATCTACCTCTACGCAGACGACACCATTCTGTATACCTCTGGCCCTTTTTTGGAGACTGTGTTAACCAGGTATGCTAGTTGAGAACAAGTTCTCATTTACAACTGCGACCTGGCCAAGATAAAGCAAAGCAGTTCGACACATACAACAACACAGAGTTACACATGGAATAAACAAACATAGTCAATAATACAGTAGAAAAAGTCTATATACAGTGTGTGCAAATGAGGTAGGATAAGGGAGGTAAGGCAATAAATAGGCCATGGTGGCGAAGTAATTACAATATAGCAATCAAACACTGGAATGGTAGATGTGCAGAAGATGAATGTGCAAGTATAGATACTGGGGTGCAAAGGAGCCAAATAAATAAATACAGTATGGGGAAGTGGTAGTTGGATGGGCTATTTACACATGGGCTATGTACAGGTGCAGTGATCTGTGAGCTGCTCGGACAGCTGGTGCTTAAAGCTAGTGAGGGAGATATGAGTCTCCAGCTTCAGTGATTTTTGCAGTTCGTTCCAGCCATTGGCAGCAGAGAACTGGAAGGAAAGGCGGCCAAAAGGAAGAATTGGCTTTGGGGGTAACCAGTGAGATATACCTGCTGGAGCGCGTGCTACGGGTGGGTCCTGCTATGGTGACCAGTGAGCTGAGATTTGGTGACAAAACGGATGGCACTATGATAGACTGCATCCAATTTGTTGAGTAGAGTGTTGGAGGCTATTTTGGAAATGACATCGCCGAAGTCGAGGATCGGTAGGATGGTCAGTTTTACGAGGTTATGTTTGGCAGCATTAGTGAAGGATGCATTGTTGCGAAATAGGAAGCCAATTCTAGATTTCATTTTGGACTGGAGATGCTTAATGTGAGTCTGGAAGGAGAGTTTACAGTCTAAACAGACACCTAGGTATTTGTAGTTGTCCACATATTCTAAGTCAGAACCGTCCAGAGTAGTGATGCTGGACAGGCGGGCAGGGATCGGTTGAAGAGCATGCATTTAGTTTTACTTGCATTTAAGAGCAGTTGGAGGCCACGGAAGGAGAGTTATATGGCATTGAAGCTCGTCTGGAGGTTAGTTAAATAAAGGTGAAATAAATAAAAAACAAGACGCTTGACTGCCGTTTGACAAATACAAATATTCTCTCTCTTATCCATAATAATCTCATCATGTATACTAGTTTACCCGTACAGCATACCTGCACTGTATCTGAGAGCTGTTGGCTAGAGCGCATGTACCAAGACCAAAGTAGGTACAATTCCTATTTAATGCAACAGTTTGTGACAAGTTCTCCGCACCATGCGCTCTCACCACTGGTGTCCCCCAGGGCTCTGTTCTAGGCCCTCTCCTATTCTCGCTATACACCAAGTCACTTGGCTCTGTCATATCCTCACATGGTCTCTCCTATCATTGCTATGCAGACGACACACAATTAATCTTCTCCTTTCCCCCTTCTGATAACCAGGCGGCGAATTGCATCTCTGCATGTCTGTCAGACATATCAGTGTGGATGACGGATCACCAGCTCAAGCTGAACCTCGGCAAGACGGAGCTGCTCTTCCTCCCGGGGAAGGACTGCCCGTTCCATGATCTCGCCATCACGGTTGACAACTCCCTTGTGTCCTCCTCCCAGAGTGCTAAGAACCTTGGCGTGATCCTGGACAACACCCTGTCGTTCTCCACTAACATCAAGGCGGTGACCCGATCCTGTAGGTTCATGCTCTACAACATTCGCAGAGTACGACCCTGCCTCACACAGGAAGCGGCGCAGGTCCTAATCCAGGCACTTGTCATCTCCCGTCTGGATTACTGCAACTCGCTGTTGGCTGGGCTCCCTGCCTGTGCCATTAAACCCCTACAACTCATCCAGAACGCCGCAGCCCGTCTGGTGTTCAACCTTCCCAAGTTCTCTCACGTCACCCCGCTCCTCCGCTCTCTCCACTGGCTTCCAGTTGAAGCTCGCATCCGCTACAAGACCATGGTGATTGCCTACGGAGCTGTGAAGGGAACGGCACCTCCATACCTTCAGGCTCTGATCAGGCCCTACACCCAAACAAGGGCACTGCGTTCATCCACCTCTGGCCTGCTGGCCCCCCTACCTCTGAGGAAGCACAGTTCCCGCTCAGCCCAGTCAAAACTGTTCGCTGCTCTGGCACCCCAATGGTGGAACAAGCTCCCTCACGACGCCAGGACAGCGGAGTCAATCACCACCTTCCGGAGACACCTGAAACCCCACCTCTTTAAGGAATACCTAGGATAGGATAAAGTAATCCTTCTAACCCCCCCCTTAAAAGATTTAGATGCACTATTGTAAAGTGGTTGTTCCACTGGATATCATAAGGTGAATGCACCATTTTGTAAGTCGCTCTGGATAAGAGCGTCTGCTAAATGACTTAAATGTAATGTAAATGTAAAGTTGAAAATGCGATGAGAAGTGTTTTGTTTTATTTTTTACTCCCCATTTTCTCCCGAATTTTTCCATATCCAATTGGTAGTTACAGTCTTGTCTCATCGCTGCAACTCCCTTACGGACTCGGGAGAGGCGAAAGTCCAGAGCTGTGAGTCCTCCGAAAAACAACCTGCCAAGCCGCACTGCTTCTTGACACAATGCACACTTAACCCGGAAGCCAGCCGCACCAATGTGTTGGAGGAAACACCATACACCTGGCGACCACGTCTGCGTGCATGTGCCCGGCAACACGATGGGACAAGGACATCCCTGCCGGCCAAACCCTCCCCTAACCCGGAAGACGCTGGGCCAATTGTGCGTCTCCTCACGGGTCTCCCAGTCGCGGCCAGCTGCCCGGTATCAAACCAGGATCTGTAGTAACACAGCTAGCACTGCATGCAGTGCCTTAAACTGCTGTGCCACTCGAGAGGCCCTCGGTACATGAAAACGTAAGCGAAAAAATACATGTGGACTACGTCATCCCACACTGATTTTATCTGCAACAAGTCAGTTCGGTGGAAACACCTTGGTGGGATAATGTGCATATTCTCTTTATGCAGATTTTGGAATATTCACATGAACATTTGTCACCAATTGGAAGGAAACCTAGTTACTGTGAGGATATTAATAGTGAGATGTGCAATGCCATTTTGTTTCAATATTTGATTTATTTACTTGGGAAAAACATCCCTTTTCTAAAAATGACATTTAATTAAATAACTAAAATAGTGTAAACTCCAGCCACTTATTTCCCTTCATAGTTTATTTGCCTAAGCATGATCATCATACACACACCAAATTTTACCAAACATGGCTTTTTTTTCTTCTTCAGTAAATGGACATTTTTCTTGTGTGTGTGTGTGTGTGTGTGTGTGTGTGTGTGTGTGGGGGGGGGGGGGGGGGGGGGGGGGGGGGGCTAGTTACCCCACATTGTTGCAAATGTATGTAATGTAACAACACTGACCTCTCCGTAATGACATCGCGTCGTCATCTGCTGCTCTCCTTGTTAGCCTGCACAGAAAGTAAACGAAGTAATGAAGCAGAATATGTAATAATGATCCCTACAGAAAACGAAGTATTTTGATTTATAACGGATAATTGACCACCGTCTCACAAATAAGCACATGCACAAATGGGATGGATCCGCTATGAATAAACCAAGTCAAATTCGTTTTAAAATAATATATAAACACATGCCTCCTACTCACAGACATAAAAAAAAATTACCATCAAAAGCCAAAGTGCCAACTCAACATCAACAAGTCTGTCGCCCGTTAATGGTTGTCACTAGTTAATGCAGCCACAAAGTCGTAAACCCCGCCTATTTCTACAATTTCTCTTCTTAAAATATTTTAAACCTAGCCCAAACCTTAACCACACTGCTAACCTTATGCCTAACCCTAACCACAAATGAAGACCAAAAAGCTCATTTTAGTTTTTATGAATTTTTAAAGGCAATTTTGACTTTGTAGCTGTGCTATCTAGTGAAAAACTCCGTTCCCTTGAATGGCCGGTAAAGATAGTTGCCTACGTATTTGCCTGTATTTAAATCGCGAAGTCTAACGTAGAATAATGATACATTCCAAAGGAGTTAAACTGTCACAACATCAGTTTAACGGTGAATTTGATCAGTATTTAGATATTTGTATGTCGTATATGAAGTGGGATTGCTTGATAAACGGACGAGAAGCACAGTTTGAAGCTTCACAAGCATCGCGCATCAATCAGGGGAGAACGACTGCCCCCCTCATTAAAGGCAACGGCATTACTGCAGGGTACTACATTGTTCGCAGAAAAGAGTATCCCCGGTTATAGTGAATGGACAAATGTCGATCTTCGTATTTTTTTTTTTTAAACAAACATGGTACCAATAATTGCTTCTAATAAACCAGATGTATGTCTTTGAACCGATTATTTTAAAATCCACACGTTCTGCTCGCTTGAGTTAGAATATCTCTTTAGAGTTTAATATATTTTTCGTGTCTATTTACCACGACAAACCATTGCCGGCGCTAAGACCACACTCAACAAGCTGTTTACGGGCCATAAGCAAACAAGAAAATGCACCTAGTGGCCGGTGATTTTAATACAGGGACTCTAACCCCATTCGATGCTTTGAACGGATGTGGGTGGAGCTATGTCTACATATGGGTGCTAATTTAAAAAATATCTGACAAAAGCTCTGATGAAAGCCTTGAGGCCGATATATCAAGCTTAATAAAGAGCAGTGATACTAGCAAAAACATATATATATATAAAAAAAATGCTTAATTAAGAGCAGTGATACTAGCAAGAGTACTGTGCAGGTTTCTTATTTTTTCTTATCTAATGCAGGGAAACAGACATCGTTTTAACTCATTTCTACCAGCATGTCACATGTGCAACAAGGAGACAAAACTCTAAATCACCTTTACTCCACACACAGGAACGCATAAAAAGCTCTCCCTCACCCTCAATTTGGCAAATCTGACCATAACTCTATCCTGATTCCTGCTTACAAGTAAAAACTCAAAAAGGAAGTACTGTAGTACCAGTGACTCGCTTAATAAGGAAGTGGTCTGGTGAAGCGATTGCTAAGCTACAGGACTGTTTTGCTAGCACAGACTGGAATATGTTCCGGGATTCATCCGATGGCATTGAGGAGTTTACCACATCAGTCACATCAGCTTCATTAATAAGTGCATCAACGATGTTGTCCCCACAGTGACCGTACATATCCCAACCAGAAGCCATGGATTACAGGCAACATCCGCACTGAGCTAAAGGCTAGAGCTGCTGCTTTTCAGGAGCGGGACACTAATCCGGATGCTTATACAGAAATCCTGCTACGACCTCCGACGGGCCATCAAACAGGCAAAGCATCAATAGAGGATTAAGTTCGAATCCTAACACGCTGGCTCTGACGCTCGTCGGATGTGGCAGGACTTGAAAACTATCACAGATTACAAAGCGAAACCCAGTCACCAGCTGCACACTGACAGGAGCCTACCAGACAAGCTAAATGCCTTCAGTGCTCACTTCGAGGCAAGCAACACTGAACAATGCATGAGAGCCCCAGCTGTTTTGGTTGACTGTGTGATCATGCTGTCCATAGCCGATGTGAGTAAGACTTTTAAACAGGTTAAAATTCACAAGGCCACAGGGCCAGATGGATTACCAGAACACGTACTCAGAGCATGCGCTGACCAGCTGCCAAGTGTCTTCACTGACATTTTCAACCTCTCCCTGACCCAGTCTGTATCCACCACGCTGACCCAATCCACCACGTTGACCCTCAACATGGGCTGCCTCAGGGGTGTGTGATTAGTCCTCTCCTGTACTCCCTGTTCACCCATGACAACGTGGCCACGGATGACTCCAACACCATCATTAAGTCTGTTGACTAAACAGTATGGTGGAAGGACAACAACCTCTCCCTCAATGTTAGCAAGACAAGGAGCTGATCGTGGACTACAATCAACAAAGGGCCGAGCACACCTCAATTCACATCGACAGGGCTGTAGTGAAGCGGGTCGAGAGCTTCAAGTTCCTCAGTGTCCAAATCCCTAAGGATCTATCTGTCACACCCTGATCTGTTTCACCTTTTCTTGTGATTGCCGCCACCCCCCTCCAGGTGTCGTCCATCTTCCCCATTATCCCCTGTGTATTTATACCTGTGTTCTCTGTTTGTCCGTTGCCAGTTTGTCTTGTTTGTCATGTCAACCAGCGTTTTTGTTCTCAGCTCCTGCTTTTCCCAGTCTCTCTTTTTCTCGCCGTCCTGGTTTTGACCCTTGCCTGTCCTGACTCTGAGCCCGCCTGCCTGACCACTCTGCCTGACCCTGAGCCTGCCTGCCGTCCGGTACTGTTGCCCCACCTCTGGTTTACTGACCCCTAACTGCCTTGACCTGTCTATTGCCTGCCCCTGTTGGAATATTAAACCATTGTCAATTCGATGTGTCTGCATCTGGGTTTTACCTTGATTCCTGACAGTATGAACTGGACATGACTGACCCAGCAGACCCGGGCCAGCTACGCAATGACATCTCCACCCAGAGAGCCACAATCAGTAGGCACGAGGAATTGGTTCATGGCCTTGTGGAGTGGGTCCAAACGTTGTCTGAACGCCATGACCGGGTGTTGGACAGTTTGCTGGAGCAAATCCACGGGTTGTCTGGGAGGCCACCTACCACGGTGGTAACCCCACTCAGCTGCTAGCAGCGCGGTCTCATCGGTCACGCCATCTTCTTTGGGAGCCCCGCTTACCTCCTCCCGGAATGCTTCAATGGAGAGCCGAGTACCTGTCAGGCATTCCTAGCTCAGTGTGCCCTCGTCTTCGAGCTTCAGCCCTCCTCCTCCTCCTCGAATCACTCAAAGAAAGCCTTCCTCATCACGCTGATGTCCAGGAGGGCTCTCACCTGGGCTGCTGCCCGTGTGGGAACAACAGCGCTAGTCTGGAGGGGTTTGTGGGAGAAGTGAGGAAGGTTTTTGATGCCACGTTCTCCGGGCAAGAGGCCACCCGGAAGCTAATCCAGCTTTGGCAGGACTCCCGCAGTGTAGCTGATTATGCGGTGGATTTCCACGCGTTGGCAGCGGAGAGCGCTTGAAATCAAGAGGCACTGTTCGATGTGTTCCTGCACAGCGTCTCGGAGGAGGTCAAGGATGAGCTTTCCTACAGAACTTGATTCCTCATGCCTACCGATGAGTTACCTACAGAGCTTGATTCCCTCATCGCTTTGACCATCCGTATCGATGGGCGATTACGGGCATGATGGAGGGAGAGGAGATTGGATTTTGCTCGCACGGCCAGAGATCCCACCTTGCCTCCAAGTCATCCCGGAAGCTCCCGACGGTCTTGTTGCCGAGAGAATCCGAGGCCTCCCGACCTGCCCCGAGGGCTGCCGAAGACGGCCGAGTCACCGCTTCCTGAGCCTACAGTATGCCACTAGGCAGAGCTGAGCTGTCGCCAGCGGAATGGTAATACAGGATCAACACCCAGAGTTGTCTGTATTGCGGGACTCCCCAAACTACCCTCAGCAAAGGAGATGGCCCAGCTCATGGTGCAGCACATCTTCCGGATCCATGGACTGCCCGTGGACATGGTCTCCGACCGGGGACCTCAGCTCTCGTCCAAGTTCTGGAAGGCGCTCTGCGCCCTCATTGGGTCGTCTGCCAGCCTGGCCTCTGGGTTCCACCCCAAGTCCAATGGCCAGTCAAAGCGAGCCAACCAGGATCTTGAGACTACTCTGCGCTCCCTGGTCTCCGCCAAACCCACTTCCTGGAGCCAGCAGCTGGTGTGGGTCAAGTACGCCCACAACACCCTTCCCTGCTCTGCCATGGGCCTATCTCCATTGAAGTGTTCCCTGGGGTATCAGACCCCGCTTTTCCCTGAGCAGGAGGAAGAGGTCGGCTTCTGCCCAGATATTTGTCCGCCGCTGTTGTCGTACCTGCAGGAGAGCCCAGTCGGCCCTCCTCAAGACCACCTCCAAGTATCGATGACAAGCGGATCTCCATCAGACCCCGGCATCATCTCAGGCAGAAGGTATGGCTAGCCACCCGGGATCTGCCCCTCAGGGTGGAGTCCCACAAACTCTCCCCCTGGTTAATCGGCCCATTTCCTATCTCCAAGATTATTAGCCCCTCTGCTTTTCGTATTCTGTTGCCCCGTACCCTTCGTATACATACCACCTTTCATGTGTCCAGAATCAAACCTATGTCTCACAGCCCTTTGTCTCCTGCCCATCTTCCCCATTATCCCCTGTGTATTTATACCTGTGTTCTCTATTTGTCCGTTGCCCGTTCATCTTGTTTGTCAAGTCAACCAGCGTTTTTGTTCTCTGCTCCTGCTTTTCCCAGTCTCTCTTTTTCTCGCCATCCTGGTTTTGACCCTTGCCTATCCTGACCCAGCCTGACCACGCTGCCTGCCCCTGACTGCCGTCCTGTACCTTTGCCCCACCTCTGGATTGTTGACCTCTGCTTAAATTGATCCTGAGCCTGCCTGCCTTCTGGTACCATTGCCCCACCTCTGGTTTACTGACTCCTGCCTGCCTTGACCTGTCTATTGCCTACCCTTGTTGGAATATTAAATCATTGTCAATTCGAAGTGTCTGCATCTGGGTCTTACCTTGATTCCTGATACTATCATGGTCCACACACACCAACACTCGCCGTGAAGAGGGCCTCATCCCCCTCAGGATGCTGAAAAGATTTGGCATGGGCCCACAGACCTTAAAAAATGTCTACAGGTGCACCATTGAGAGCCTCTTGACTGGCTGCGTCACCGCTTGGTATGGCACCTGCTTTACATTCGACCGCAAGGCGCTTCAGAGGTAAGTGCGTACGGCCCAGTATATTACTGGGGCCAAGCTCCCTGCCATTCAGGCGGTGTCAGAGGAAGTCCCTAAAAAGGGTCAAAGACTCCAAACACCCAAGTCATAGACTGTTCTCTCTGCTACCTCACGGCAAACAGAAAAACCTTATTTAAATACGTTTTCAGACCCTTCGCTCTGAGACTCGAAATTGAGCTCAGGTGCATCATGTTTCCATTGATCATCCTTGAGAGTCCACCTGTGGTAAATACAATTGATTGGACATGATTTGGAAAGGCACACACCTGTCTATATAAGGTCTGACAGTTGACAGTGCATGTCAGAGTAAAAAACAAGCCATGAGGCCGAAGGAATTGTCCGTAGAGTTTCGATACAGGATTGGGTCGAGGCACAGATCTGGGGAAGGGTACCAAAACATTTCTGCAGCATTGAAGGTACCCTAGAACACAGTGGCCTCCGTCATTCTTAAATGGAAGATGTTTGGAACCACCAAGACTCTTCCTAGAGCTGGCCGCCAGGCCAAACTGAACAATCGGGGGAGAAGTGCCTTGGTCAGGGAGGTGACCAAGAACCCAATGGTCACTCTGTCACAGCTCCAGAGTTCCTCTGTAGAGATGGGAAAACCTTCCAGAAGGACAACCATCTCTGCAGCACTCCACTAATCAGGCCTTTATGCTAGAGTGGCCAGACGGAAGCCACTCCTCAGTAAAAGGCACATGACATCCTGCTTGGAGTTTTCTAAAAGGCACCTTAGACTCTCGGACCATGAGAAACAAGATTTTCTGGTCTGATGAAACCAATATTGAACTCCTTTCCCTGAATGACAAGCGTCATGTCTGCAGAAAACTTGGCACCATCCCTACGGGAAGCATGGCGGTGGCAGCATCATGCTGTGGGGATATTTTTCAGTGGCAGGGACTGTGAGACTAGTCAAGATCGAGGGAAAGATGAACGGCGCAAAGTACAGAGAGATCCTTGATGAAAACCTACTCCAGAGTGCTCAGGACCTCAGACTGGGGAGAAGGTTCACCTTCCAACAGGACAACAACCCTAAGCACACAGCCAAGACAACGCAGCAATGGCTTTGGGACAAGTCTCTGAATGTCCTTGCATGGCCCAGCCAGAGCCTGGACTTGAACCTGATCGAATATCTCTGGAGAGACGTGTAATATTCATATGTGTAAACCTACTGAATTGTAATTGGATGCATTTTACCTTTGTATCATACTGTGCTATGATTGGTTAATACCACCCAGGTGGTGAGGCCATCTTCAGTTGATTATGGTATGAGACACGTGAACATGCCAGTTATAGCTAGCTAATAAAGAGCTACATTTAGAAATATCCTGTTGTACTGCAATTTATTATTTTGTACAAAGCGTGCAAATCAAGACATGGTGTCAGTAAAAGGACTAAAAGATGGATTTTGCAGGAGTTCATTCACCTCGAATGGACTGGGAGTCTACAAACTTACCTGATGCATGGTGCAAGTTCAAACAGCATGTGGAGCTAATGTTCACGGGTCCTCTGAAGGAAACAGGAGAAGAGGAAAAGTGCAACTACCTGCTCCTCTGGATCGGTGAAAAAGGGAGATATTTACAACACATTGACACTTACCGAGGCTGAATCAAAGGTACTGAAAACATACTACGATCGTTTTGAAGCATATGTTGTGCCAAAGACCAATAGGAATTTCGCTAGGTACAAATTCCATGAGAAAGTACAGGGAGCTAGCGAATCGTTTGAACAGTTTGTGACTGAGCTGCATCTGCTTGTGAAAAACTGTGATTATGAAAACAAGGATGAGATGGTCAGGGACCGTATTGTATTTGGAATACACTCACCGCGAGTGAGAGAGAAACTTTTGAATGTTGGGTCTGAGCTAATGCCGGACAAAGCTATCGACATAGCCATATCAAATCAAATCAAATGTATTTATATAGCCCTTCTTACATCAGCTGATATCTCAAAGTGCTGTACAGAAACCCAGTCTAAAACCCCAAACAGCAAGCAATGCAGGTGTAGAAGCACGGTGGCTAGGAAAAACTCCCTAGAAAGGCCAAAACATAGGAAGAAACCTAGAGAGGAACCAGGCTATGAGGGGTGGCCAGTCCTCTTCTGGCTGTGTTGGGTGGAGATTATAACAGAACATGGCCAAGATGTTCAAATGTTCATAAATGACCAGCAGGGTCAAATAATAATAATCACAGTGGTTGTCGAGGGTGCAACAAGTCAGCACCTCAAGAGTAAATGTCAGTTGGCTTTTCATAGCCGATCATTGAGAGTATCTCTACCGCTCCTGCTGTCTCTAGAGAGTTGAAAACAGCAGGTCTGGGACAGGTAGCACGTCCGGTGAACAGGTCAGGGTTCCATAGCCGCAGGCAGAACAGTTGAAACTGGAGCTGGACCCAGACAGGAAGACCACATCAGTGACTCAACCCACTCAAGTGACGCACACCTTCCTAGGGACGGCATGGAAGAATACCAATAAGCCAGTGACTCAGCCCCTGTAATAGGGGTAGAGGCAGAGAATCCCAGTGGAGAGAGGGGAACCGGCCAATTAAGTTGGAAAAATAGGATGATCGAGCAGCAGTGAGGGCTCTTCGATACTGCACGGTACTGTCTTTCCAAGCTAGTCGGAAGACTTCCAGTTTGGTGTGGCGCCATTTCCGTTCCAATTTTCTGGAAGCTTGCTTCAGAGCTCGTGTATTTTCTGTATACCAGGGAGCTAGTTTCTTATGACAAATGTTGGACTACTGCAATGCTCTACTTTCCGGCTACCCGGATAAAGCACTAAATAAACTTAAGTTAGTGCTAAATACGGCTGCTAGAATCCTGACTAGAACCAAAAAAATTTATCATATTACTCCAGTGCTAGCCTCCCTACACTGGCTTCCTGTTAAGACAAGGGCTGATTTCAAGGTTTTACTGCTAACCTACAAAGCATTACATGGGCTTGCTCCTACCTATCTTTCCGATTTGGTCCTGCCGTACATACCTACACGTACGCTACGGTCACAAGACGCGGGCCTCCTAATTGTTCCTAGAATTTCTAAGCAAACAGCTGGAGGCAGGGCTTTCTCCTATAGAGCTCCATTTTTATGGAATAGTCTGCCTACCCATGTGAGAGACGCAGACTCAGTCTCAACCTTTAAGTCTTTACTGAAGACACATCTCTTCAGTAGGTCCTATGATTAAGTGTAGCCTGGCCCAGGGGTGTGAAGGTGAACGGAAAGGCTGGAGCAACGAACCGCCCTTGCTGTCTCTGCCTGGCCGGTTTCCCCTCTTTCCAGTGGGATTCTCTGCCTCTACCCCTATTACGGGGGCTGAGTCACTGGCTTATTGGTGTTCTTCCATGCCGTCCCTGGGAGGGGTGCATCACTTGAGTGGGTTGAGTCACTGACGTGATCTTCCTGTCTGGGTTGGTGCCCCCCCTTGGGCTGTGCCGTGGCGGAGATCTTTGTGGGCTATACTCGGCCTTGTCCCGGGATGGTATGTTGGTGGTTGGAGATATCCCTCCAGTGATGTGGACGCTGTGCTTTGGCAAAGTGGGTGGGGTTATATCCTACCTGTTTGGCCCTGTCCGGGGGTTTCATCGGATGGGGCCACAGTGTCTCCTGACCCCTCCTGTCTCAGCCTCCAGTATTTATGCTGCAGTAGTTTATGTGTCAGGGGGCTAGGGTCAGTCTGTCACATCTGGAATATTTCTCTTGTCTTTTCCGGTGTCCTGTGTGAATTTAAATATGCTCTCTCTAATTCTCTCTTTCTCTCTTTCTTTCTTTCTTTCTCTCTCTCGGAGGACCTGAGCCCCTTTGAAATGTACAGCTGTGTGTCATCCGCATAGCAGTGAAAGTTAACATTATGTTTTCGAATGACATCCCCAAGAGGTAAAATATATAGTGAAAACAATAGTGGTCTTAAAACGGAACCTTGAGCAACACCGAAATGTACAGTTGATTTGTCAGAGGACAAACCATTCACATAGACAAACTGATATCTTTCCGACAGATAAGATCTAAACCAGGCCAGAACTTGGCCGTGTAGACCAATTTGTGTTTCCAATCTCTCCCAAAAAATATGGTGATCGATGGTATCAAAAGCAGCACTAAGATCTAGGAGCACGAGGACAGATGCAAAGCCTCGGTCTGACGCCATTAAAAGGTCATTTACCACCTTCACAAGTGCAGTCTCAGTGCTATGATGGGGTCGAAAACCAGACTGAAGCGTTTCGTATACATTGTTTGTCTTCAGGAAGGCAGTGAGTTGCTGAGCAACAGCTTTTTCTACAATTTTTATGAGGAATGGAAGATTCGATATAGGCCGATAGTTTTTTATATTTTCTGGGTCAAGATTTGGCTTTTTCAAGAGAGGCTTTATTACTGCCACTTTTAGTGAGTTTGGTACACATCCGGTGGATAGAGAGCCCTTTATTATGTTCAACATAGGAGGGCCAAGCACAGGAAGCAGCTCTTTCAGTAGTTTAGTTGGAATAGGGTCCAGTATGCAGCTTGAAGGTTTAGAGGCCATGATTATTTTCATCATTGTGTCGAGATATAGTTCTAAAACACTTTAGTGTCTCCCTTGATCCTAGGTCCTGGCAGAGTTGTGCAGACTCAGGACAACAGAGCTTTGGAGGTATACGCAGATTTAAAGAGGAGTCCGTAATTTGCTTTCTAATGATCATGATCTTTTCCTCAAAGAAGTTCATGTATTTATTACTGCTGAAGTGAAAGCCATCCTCTCTTGGGGAAGGCTGCTTTTTAGTTAGCTTTGCGACAGTATCAAAAAGAATTTTGGATTGTTCTTATTTTCCTCAATTAAGTTGGAAAAATAGGATGATCGAGCAGCAGAGAGGGCGCTTCGATACTGAACGGTACTGTCTTTCCAAGCTAGTCGGAAGACTTCCAGTTTGGTGTTGCGCCATTTCCGTTCCAATTTTCTGGAAGCTTACTTCAGAGCTCGTGTATTTTCTGTATACCAGGGAGCTAGTTTCTTATGACAAATGTTTTTAGTTTTTAGGGGTGCAACTGCATCTAGGGTATTGCGCAAGGTTAAATTGAGTTCCTCAGTTAGGTGGTTAACTGATTTTTGTCCTTTGATGTCCTTGGGTAGGCAGAGGGAGTCTGGAAGGGCATCAAGGAATCTTTGGGTTGTCTGAGAATTTATAGTACGACTTTCGATGCTCCTTGGTTGGGGTCTGAGCAGATTATTTGTTGCGATTGCAAACATAATAAAATGGTGGTCCGATAGTCCAGGATTATGAGGAAAAACATTAAGATCCACAACATTTATTCCACGGGACAAAACTAGGTCCAGAGTATGACTGTGGCAGTGAGTAGGTCCAGAGACATGTTGGACAAAACCCACTGAGTCGATGATGGCTCCAAAAGCCTTTTGGAGTGGGTCTGTGGATTTTTCCATGTGAATATTAAAGTCACCAAAAATGTGAATATTATCTGCTATGACTACAATGTCCGATAGGAATTCAGGGAACTCAGTGAGGAACGCTGTATATGGCCCAGGAGGCCTGTAAACAGTAGCTATAAAAAGTGATTGAGTAGGCTGCATAGATTTCATGACTAAAAATTTGCTATCGTAAATGTTAGCAACACCTCCGCCTTTGCGGGATGCACGGGGATATGGTCACTAGTGTAACCGGGAGGTGAGGCCTCATTTAACACAGTAAATTCATCAGGCTTAAGCCATGTTTCAGTCAGGCCAATCACATCAAGATTATGAACAGTGATTAGTTCATTGACTATAACTGCCTTTGAAGTGAGGGATCTAACATTAAGTAGCCCTATTGTGAGATGTGAGGTATCACGATCTCTTTCAATAATGGCAGGAATGGAGGAGGTCTTTATTCTAGTGAGATTGCTAAGGTGAACACCGCCATGTTTAGTTTTGCCCAACCTAGGTCGAGGCACAGACACGGTCTCATTGGGGATAGCTGAGCTAACTACACTGACTGTGCTAGTGGCAGACTCCACTAAGCTGGCCGGCTGGCTAACAGCCTGCTGCCTGGCCTGCACCCTATTTCATTATGGAGCTAGGGGAGTTAGAGCCCTGTCTATGTTCGTAGATAAGATGAGAGCACCCCTCCAGCTAGGATGTAGTCTGTCACTCCTCAACAGGCCAGGCTTGGTCCTGTTTGTGGGTGAGTCCCAGAAAGAGGGCCAATTATCTACAAATACTATCTTTTGGAAGGGGCAGAAAACAGTTTTCAACCAGCGATTGAGTTGTGAGACTCTGCTGTAGAGCTCATCACTCCCCCTAACTGGGAGGGGGCCAGAGACAATTACTCGATGCCGACACATCTTTCTAGCTGATTTACACACTGAGGCTATGTTGCGCTTGGTGACCTCTGACTGTTTCATCCTAACATCGTAATTTACGAGCTAGCACAGGTTCAGATGAAAACCATTTCGGGCGAAAGCACGAGCGCATCACGTGAACAAGCAGTGCACACAGTCAGGCAGACATCAAAGCACACCTCTAGTGCCCAGAGAGTGTGCATCCTTGTTTCAAAGTCTGTTATGTTGATTTAGTTGGTGCAGTATAAATGGTTACTTACCCTGAGAGCATGTATTCAATTGTACAAAGCGTGCAAAACAAGACAAGACCTGACAATAGCTGTGCAGCAACGCTCCCCATCCAACCTGACAGAGCTTGAGATGATCTGTAGCGAAGAATGGAAGAAACTCCCCAAATACAGGTGATCCAAGCTTGTAGCATCATACTCAAGAAGACTCAAGGCTGTAATCGCTGCCAAAGATGTTTTAACAAATACTGAGTAAAGGGTCTGAATACTTATGTAAGTGTGATATTTCAGTTTTGTATTTTTAATAAATATGTAAACATTTGTAAAATCCTGGTTTTGCTTCGTCCTTATGGGGTATTGTGTGTAGATTGATGAGAAAAAAAACAATTTAATCAATTTTACAATAAGGCTGTAATGTAACAAAATGTGGAAAAAGTCAAAGGGTCTGAAAAACTTCCCAAATGCACTGTAGCTCCATTCTTGTGTATTTTATTTTATTCCTTGTCTTAGTATTTTAAAACTCTGCATTGTTGGGAAGGGGTAGTAAGCAAGCATGTCAATGTAAAGTATTCACCAGTTGTATTCAGCGCATGTGACAAATACAGTTTGATTTAGATTTGAATGGTGTCACGTGATCGAAGACTTTCCATTTACAGTCTACGGCTCAAACAGCAATGTATCATGGGTAAAATGTGACTGACTGATCTACAAATAATAATTTGACGTTATTTATGATGCAAGTTGATTTGTAGATCAGTCAGTCGGCAGTCGCCTGCGGTCAAGTTGATGCTCTCTAATACGGCCATTAGCTTGAATGCATCAACAGTCTTAGGTCCTTCGAAATACTACGTATGCTTTTTGAAACCGGAAGTCTAACCAGACACATTGTATGCAGTTTTACTTTAAGCTGATTAGCTATCTGACGTAGAAAGATGTTGTCAATATTTAACTCCATTCCAACACACATGGTAAGAATTTTAATTATTACTGAATTCACCGACTGTTGCAAATGGCTACAAATTTAAAAAGCATGAGTAGATTAATCAAAGGCTAGCAAACGTTTGCTACAATTTCAAGCAGTTGCAGTAAGCTAGCTAGGGAGCAATAACGTATAAAGTAATTAGAACTTAAATTCGATGCAAAAATAATATTGAACATTGTTAAGAGTATAATATTTAGCCAACTGTTCATCCAACCATAAATCCATGTCATATTGTTGGAATCAAACATTGATCATCGTTTGGATGCTAGCCAGCTAGATGCCCATATGCACATCTATGAACCGCAAGATAGATCCCATGTGTTGTTGTGGATGCCCTAGAGTTCTAGTAGTTATAACCAAATGTATAAATGCATCCCCAATGACAAAGCCTATAATAATACTACTCTTCAAGGCACCACTTCTGATGAACCTTCTTGATCTGTCTTGATTATTGACACGTCAGATATTAGTTTTCCAGTTGTGATGTAACAATCTACCAGTCTTGACTCAAAAATGATAAACTTTGCATGGCTTGGTGATGTTTTAGGATTATAAAGGACAAAAGCTGGCGGAGCAGATCTTCCAAGGAATCATACTTGCCTCAGCGGTGAGTGGCCTGACAAACATGCCTATTAAAATGTACTTTTCAGTGTGTTGTTTTTACACTAGGTTTAATAACCCTAGCCGTTGATCATGACTCCCAGTTCCATATGGTTAGGGTTCCCACATAGCCATATTTCCCAGCCTGGTCTCAGACTAGACGTAACATAGTAAATGTAAATCCGAGACACTCATTAGTATATGTTATGTTTGGTATGGTTACACAAGACAGATGGTTACTTAAGGAAAAATAACGTGAACATCTAGCAACCCAAAGGTTGAATCTCATCCCGGACAACTTTAGTATTTTAGCTAATTAGCTACTTTTCAACTATACTGAAGAAAAATATAAACGCAACAGTTAATGATTTTACTGAGTTACATTTCTTATAAGGAAATCAGTCAATTTAAATAAATAAATTAGGTGCTAATCTATAGATTTCACATGATGTGTAGGCCCACCCACTTAGGAACCAGGCCCAGCCAATCAGAATTAGTTTTTCCCCACGAAAGGGCTTTATACCAGACAGAAATAGTCCTCAGTTTCATCAGCAGTCCGGGTAGCTGGTCTCTGACAATCCCGCAGGTAAAGAAGCCGGATGTGGAGGTCCTAGCCTGGCATGGTTACACGAGGTCTGCGGTTGTGAGGCCGATTGGACGTCTCTAAAACGTAATGGTATAGAATGGACATTCCTGCAGTCAGCATGCTTCCTCAACTTGAGACATCTGTGGCGTTGTGTGACTAAACTGCACATTTTAGGATGGCCTTTTATTGTCCCCAGCACAAGGTGCACCTGTGTAATGATCATGCTGTTTAATCAGCTTCTTGATATACTACACCTGTAAGGTGGATGGATTATCTTGGCAAAGGATAAAATGCTCACTAACAGGGGTGTAAACAAAAACATTTGAGAGAAGCTTTTTGTGCATATGGAACATTTCTGGGATCTTTTATTTCAGCTCATGACACCGGCACTTTACATGTTACGTTTATATTTTTGTTCAGTTTTCTTACAATTTTTTTGTTAATTTGCAACTACTTAGCATGTTAGCTAACACTATCCCTTTAACCTAACTCCTAAACTTAACCTTAAAACCAACCCCTAGCCTAGTTAACTTTAGCCACCTAGCTAGAATTCGTAACATGTTTTTACAAATTTGTAACATTGTAATTTTTGCTAATTCTAACATATGAATTGTAATTCGTAACATACCATACGGAATGGGTGATGGAGATCCACAAATTAATACACACCATATGAAATGTAACATATCATTCTAAATTTGGCTCTCAGATTTACATACAGAAGAATACAAAATGCTCTGAGACCAGATTGCATTTCCATGCTACAGTGCTTGTTTATCTAAGACAGAGTGGACTACCTGTACTAATTAGCCATCTGTCTCTGAACACCTGTTTGTAACAGAAGATGAACGCCATAAACATGTCACAAAAAAATACTGTCGGCTGCAGCTGTGTTAAAACAGTGTGTATGCTCCATTTTTGAAATTATTTGAAAGTAGAGGGATTTATGTTTCTAGAACCTACTTGACAATCGATTCACGTTTATATGCATTTGGCTGTTTTGGCTTCCAAAGCCAATTTGTCTTTAAACAGAACATGTAATATCTTGGAATGGAAGGAGTAAGATTAGGCTCCTTTAGTCCATTATTACGCTAACCCCTTGCATTACCCTCCAGGTGATCGGATTCGCTTATGGCCTCATCATTGAACAGTTTGGGTGGACTGTGTACATAGTGTTAGGAGGTTTTGCTGTGTCTTGTTTGGTGAGTTAAGTTTCATTCCATCCTCCCTGAATATGTGTATTTGACGTTGTGCCAAGCAGAAAATGTTGCACCTGTGCAAAGAGTGCACCCACAGACCAACCTTGACACAGGTTTATTCAAAATGTATACTCTGTAGTCATTACATTCTAATCTGCAATGTAAAACATTTTATGGGACCAAACTAACCCTCTTCTCCTCAACATCTCTCCCTCATCCCATGTCTCCTCATCTCTCCACCTTCTCTGTCTCAGCTGACCCTGCCCCCCTGGCCCATGTACAGACAGAACCCCCTCTCCTGGCAGCCAGCCCTACCAGAGACTACAGGAGAAACCCTGCAAAAGCCTCAGGAGAATCTGAAGAAGAAGAAGCACAAGTAGCTCATGACTGTATGTACCAGTTTGCCCAAGATACGTTTTGTGACTGAAAATAACCATATGTCTGTACAATAAATCCTTGTTTAAAGGAAGCCTTTGTTACAGGGTATTATGCCAAACAGTGGTGGAATGTCAATGTACAATAAACAGATTTGCTACTGTGGATACTTTGTAGACTGCACTCACGTTGTCATCCCAACTGTTTAATAATGTGGATATAAGAATCTATGTAATGTAAGGATAAATAAAGAACTTATAATAAATAATTTAAAAGTCAAACAAAGGGGTTGGAAATATCTACAATACAGTACTTCTACGTCCTGCAACTTATATACAATCAGGAAATTAAGAATTTACTATATAGTGTTTATAGGTACAATTATTGTTGCACTAGTTTGCATTATAAATATTTCACTACAATAATCAATATACCTGACAGGTAGGAAAACAGTAACAGACTCTCATTGCATATTGTAACCTTTATGGAAAATTTGTTTATGTATATATATTTAAAGTGAGGTTTAAAAATAGTCTACATGAACTTGTACATAGGATATGGAGATGCGATTGTCTATACAAAAGTATTGCATTGTTCATTAGCTGAACTTAACCCTTGAACAAAATATCCTCAAATAACTTTAGCTGCCGCACCATCAGAGCATATGACTGGTACTTGTCCTCTCCCATCTGCTCCCGAAGACACCGCTGTGTGTGGAGAAATAATAAAACGGAGATTACAGCCATGTCTAACTGGAAGCACTCTGTATCATGGATGTCATTTTGAATCCTAACCTCTCGTTTGTCCTCGTCATCCTCCTCCATTATGTCCAGGACTCTGTCCAACAGCTTCACCCCCAGTCCCTTCACCACATTTGTTCTCAGGTGCTCAATGGCTCTATGGACCTTCGCCGGTCCAGATGTGGTGCCTTGTAAGAGGTGGGTTGAATACCAAAAAAATTGAATCCACTTATTTCTTATGTAGAAATAAATTGATTTCTCAGTGATAAACCAGTCACCAGGGCAATATTGCATTGAAACACACATTGAATCTGCTAAGGATGCTCAGGCAGACTGTTTTGACAGAGACTGACCGTTGGGTAATTCACCGAAGTGGAACTCCTGCTCCTCTCTAGCTTTCCCATGCAGCACCAGGGTGTCCCGGTACTTCCTGTTCAGCTTAAACTCAGCCAGTGGAGTAGAGCCAGATCTACTACCACCATCCAGCTCACTAACAGCATCTCTGCCATCCATTCGCAATGTATGGGCCATCATCTGAACCAGGTCCTGCATATCACCAGATTCACTCTTTCTGCAATAATTTTTTTGTTGAAAACAAAACGTGTCAGATTTAAATGTGCATATTTCCAGCAACACTTAAAGGGCTTTGTGCTTCTATGGGTGGGGGGGGGGCACTGCTCCCAAGGAGCCAGAACAAGTTGTTTTTACCCGTCTTTGCAGTCCCTCTCTGAGCGATCAGTTGAGCTGGTGGAGGAGCTATATTCATCGTCGTCAGACGGTCGCCCCAGCAACCTGTCCTGCTAGAGGAGAACACATAGACTGAAGCCATATATAAACCGATTTAGCTTACTGTAACAGTAAGACAATGGAGATCAACCTATAGTTACCTTGTTTGTTTCCTTGCCCATGTCAGATACAGAGTGAGTGACAGTGGGGTTCTGGAACTCTGGCTGCTTATTATGTAACGAGGCAACATCATTCGACGCCCTTCTTACTGGATTGACAACTGCAGGAAAGAAGAATACTACAGTGAGCAATACAAAGCATAGCTACCACTTTATTGTTTAATATGACCAAATTCTGTCTGGTCCTATGGTCATATGATATATTAACAACACAGGGCAGAGGAGTTAACCTGGTTGGCTTGGGTTCTCCTGGGACTGTCTCAGTCTTCTCCTCTCCCTGGCTGACAGAGGACGCTCCTGGAAGCAGTAGAGATATTAAACTTTACCTGCCTATGTAATTACCATCTAAATACATGGGCATTAAACTTATTGTAAAGTTGGATCAACTTTATTTCAACAAAAAGGAAACATAATTGACAATATACAATTAGCAGTATACACTGAGTATACCAAACATTAGGAACACATTCATAATATTGAGTTGCACCCCCTCCCTTTTACCCTCAGAACAGCCTCAATTAGTCGGGAGCATGGACTCTACAAGGTGTTAAAAGCGTTCCATAGGGATGCTGGCCCATGACTCCAATGCTTCCCACAGTTGTGTCAAGTTGGCTGGATATGTTTTGGGTGGTGGACCATTCTTGATACATGGTGAAAACATATTTTTGCAGTTCTTGACACAAACCGGTGCACCTGAACCTACTACCATACCCCATTCAAAGGCACTTAAATATTTTGTCTTGCCCATTCACCCTCAATGGCACACATGCACAATCCATGCTTCAACGGTCTCAAGGCTTTAAAAAAAATAATTCCTTAACCTGTCTCCTCCCCTTCACTTACGCTGATTGAAGTGGATCTAACAGGTGACATCAATAAGGGATCATAGCTTTCACCTGGATTAACCTGGTCAGTTTATGTGATGGAAAGAGGTGTCCTTAATGTTCTGTACACGCAGTGTATATTCAAGACCTCAACCCTATGTTTGAGCAGTAGATGTTTAGTGCATTGACCTCACTTGTGTCAGTGGAATGTTGCTGTCCTTGGAGGAGCTAATGGTTGTTGAAGAGTTTGTTGTGGCAGCCCTCTTCTTCTTCTCCACTACCATTGCATCAACAGGAGGCGGTGGTAGAGGTCTAGGAACTGCCACTGTACACTGGGAAAGAACAAGCAAGGGTTGAAGAGTCTTTAGGTTCCAAAGCACTTTGACAGCCCAAAGCCATGATAAAGTCCCCCAGTCACTGTCCTCACCTTGTCCGGATCACTCTGTATCCACCTCCTGTCCTTCTGCCTGCGTTGCCGGGAGACAAATGGCTCAGAGGAGGAGGGCGTACACAGAGGGAGCGTGTCCTGCTCTGGGACTGGAGAGAGGGGCTCCATGTGACAGGGTTCCTACATACACAGATAAAACATAACTAGCATCAATTACCTCTAAAGGATGCGCTATATGGAGTGTGATAGCCTACAGAATAAACTAATTCCCACAATATGAGAACAAACTGGTTCTTACCAGTGTTATAACAGGAGGAAGGGGCTCTAGGAGCTTTTCTGTGGATTCCAAGCTCTCCTTTAAAGACAAGACAATTACACAGGGGCTTACAACTATTACAACTCTCATTCACAGAATTTACTTGCACTGTGTGCAGCACGAGTATCATTCCCTATCCACAAACCAGGCACTTACTCTGACATCTGCAGGATGTTTTTGTGTGGGATCCTCCTTCAGAAGATTCATAGTGTCATCTTTGTTATCGATATTTACTTCAAAAGTCTGTCCAGTGGATTCCACTTTGAATTCCCCTGCAGAACTTGATTCAGGCAAGCTGGTGGAAACAATCAGACTTACGGTCTGTTCAGGAGCAGGGCTCTCAATGACCACATCTTTGAGTAGCTCCATTGTGTCATCCTTATCATATATGTGTACGGTTTTCTCTACAGAGGTTCTGACTCCGTCTCTGTGATTCAAAGCACACTGCATTAGAGGTCCATTGGCGGTCCTCCTCTCCTCTACCCTGCTACTGACACCTGATAGCAGCCTGCGAGGGGGAGGCCGAGGGTGGGAGGGATCCTGTATCCCTCCCCTCAGCTCCTCTATGGGTCTCTGACACAGAGTGTCATTATCTGAGCTGGCGTTAGGCACGAACTGGGGTGGATCCCCTCTCTGGGCCCTTCTCTCCTCTTCCTGTGGCTGGATATCAATGTCAATGTTACTGATGGTTGCTAAGGATGCACCAGTGGTGTTGAGAATGTCTGATGCAGGGAATTTGGGTGTTAGATATGTCTGGGGTGGGGCGTCCTTTATGATTCCATTGTATCCATTACGCCTTTGCGAGTTCATCTCCTCCTATGAATGAGAACAGAAATAGAACAAACACACCACAATGAAAACAATTAAGACACTTGTGTGACTTGATGAGCATAATTGTTACTTTATGGCCTTTCTCTCTCACAGTCTCGCTCTCGAACAAAAATATAAACACAACATACAACAATTTTAATGAATTACAATTCATATAAGGAAATCAGTCAATTGAAATAAATTCATTAGACCCTAATCTATGGATTTCACATGACTGGGCAGGGGTGCATCCATGGGTGGGCCTTCGAGGACATAGGCCCACCCACTGGGGAGCCAGGCCCAGCCAATCAGAAAGAGTATTTCCCCACAAAATGGCTTTATTACAGACAGAAATACTCCTCAGTTTCATCAGCTGTCTGTGTTGCTAGTCTCAGTCAATCCCGCAGGTGAAGAAGCTGGATGTGGAGGTCCTGGGCTGGCGTGGTCTGCGGTTGTGAGGCCGGTTGGACATACTACCAAATTCTCTAAAACAACATTGGAGGCGGCTTATGGTAGAGAAATTAACATTCAATTCTCTGGCAACAGCTCTGGTGGACATTCCTGCAGTCAGCATGACATCCGTGGCATTGTGTTGTGTGACAAAACTGCACATTTTAGAGTGGCTTTTTATTGTCCACAGCACAAGGTGCACCTGTGTAATGATAACTGTTTAATCAGCTTCTTGATATGCCACACTGTCTGTCTCTGTGTGTGTGTGTGTGTGTGTGTGTGTGTGTGTGTGTGTGTGTGTGTGTGTGTGTGTGTGTGTGTGTGTATGTATGTATGTATATATATAATGGCTGATTTTTAATGGCATATCTACATAGGCGTACAGAGGCCCATTATCAGCAACCACCACTCCTGTGTTCCAATGGCACGTTGTTTTAGCTAATCCAAGTTTCTAATTTTAAATGGCTAATTGATCATAAGAAAACCCTTTGCAATTCCGTTAGCACAGCTGAAAACTGTTGTTCTGATTAAAGAAGCAATAAAATGCCTTCTTTAGACTAGTTGAGTATCTGGAGCATCAGCATTTGTGTGTTCGATTACAGGCTCAAAATGGCCAGAAACAAAAAAACTTTCTTCTGAAACTCGTCAGTCTATTCTTGTTCTGAGAAATGAAGGCTATTCCATGCGAGAAATTGCCAAGAAACTGAAGATCTCGTACAACGCTGTGTACTACTCCCTTCACAGAACAGCGCAAACTGGCTCAAACCAGAACAGAGAGGAGTGGGAGGCCCCGGTGTGCAACTGAGCAAGAGGACAAGTACATTAGAGTGTCTAAAAACACCAGTCTCAACGTCAACAGTGAAGAGGCGACTCCGAGATGCTGGCCTTCTAGGCAGTTTCAAAGAAAAACCCACATCTCAGACTGGCCAATAAAGAAAAGATCAAGATGGGCAAAAGAACAGAGAAGGCCAGCATCCCGGAGTCGCCTCTGTATTTCTGATCAATTTGAAGTTATTTTAATTTTAAAACAAGGACATTTCTATGTGACCCCAAACTTTTGAATGGTAGTATATATGTGTATATGTATATATGTTTGACAGAGTGATGGAGTGCTACATCAGATGACCTGGCCTCCACCATCACCCGACCTCAACCTAATTGAGATTGCTTGGGATGAGTTTCACAGCAGAGTGAAAGAAAAACAGCCAACAAGTGCTCAGCATATATGGAAACTCCTTCAGGACTGTTAAGCATTCCAGGTGAAGCTGGTTGAGAGAATGCCAAGAGTGTGCAAAGCTGTCATCAAGGCAAAATGTGGCTACTTTGAAGAATCTCAAATATAAAATAGATTTTGATTTATGAAACACTTTCTTGGTTACTACATGATTCCATATGTTAATTCATAGTTTTGAATGAGTAGGTGTCCAAACACCCACACACACACACACACACCCACACACCCACACACCCACACACCCACACACACCCACACACACACACACACACACACACACACACACACACACACACACACACACACACACACACACACACACACACGTTTTCCCAGAGTATTTTAGTGCTGTTCTATTAGCTGTTCACTCTCACCCTTTTCCCTTTGGTGTTTAGGTCTGGCTGGGGACATTGAGGGGGGGGCTCAGGCCTGGGCTTAGACGAAACCATAGACGCTGCACTGGGTCTGCTACTACCACCAACAGCTTTCTTTCTGGACTTGGCAGTTTTCCTAGAGTGATTTGAACAAACAAGATATCCAAGATGACATCAATCCTACACACTTAATTGACTAAATATTTGTTCCAACATACAAAGAAGTGAGAGAGAAAGAAAGCGTTAGCCAGGTGCTACAACAGATGAAGCCACCTACTCTTTGGTGGCCTCTAAAAACATTGCGATTTGTCGTTTGATGTAGGGCTGACGTAGGATATGTTTGACATCAGGTCGGTCCTCTGGTCTCTTACACAACATGCTCTTTATCAGCTCTCCCAGCTGAGGGTCGTACTTACTCGGCATCTGAGGCAGCTGGATGACAGGAAAATAGATCAATGAATCTAGTAGCAAACAAATAATCTGTCATCATGACCAATGTTCCTTCAAAAAAAATTCAGCACTGAGCAAATTTCAGTTCTACTGAGCGCAAACTTTTAACATTTTGAAAATTGTGTGAAACTTCTGTTGCGCTTTTACTGTGAACACTGAGTCTGTATCAGCTTTAAGTTACAGTTATAACAGTGGCTAGGATACTGTGGCTAACTGATCATAATGTAGGCCTATCAGAGTGGCCTACCATTAAAAAAAAACTATGGAGAAAATGCATTACATAACATTTTAACATAGCTGTTCTATCATTCAGCCTACAGTAGCAGCCAATGTGTGGTGTTCAATGTAGACCTACATTCCACAAGACATTAACCGTTTTATCCACTTGTCCTTCAGACAAGGAGGTGACTGAAAATGTGTTGTTTGATGTAAGAAACCACTTTCCAAAAAAATAAAAAAACATTATTATTCCCATACCTTTATTACAGAGATTCAGACAAATTATGCTACCCTTTGCCTATTGGCTACTTAGCTTATTCAAGACTGTCTCAAAATACAACACTGACCCTTTAGACAGAAAAAAAAGCTATTTACCTGACTCGCTTTTCAAAGATAGCAAAAAACGCAGACATTTTGTGCTCTTGTGGAAAGCAACCACTCCCCCATTGAGGACTAGAAATGAGCTATATCTGGGATAATAACTCACTTACTAGCAAAGCATATGAACAAATGTGCACACGTGGCTACATGCAGCTCTCACTTTGATCTCAAAACAAGTGCATCTACTCACGACTACTCATGCTGTAAACACAATCCAGTTCAAAGGGAATGGCACAGATCCATATATGGCAATGGTCTATTTGCATATAGGTCTACTGCAGCTCTGACTGGTTATGCTGCACTGGTCTGTGTAGAATATGGGCCTAAGTCCCGCCTGTCAATGCAATAGAATCCTACTCCAATGCGTTCTGCCAACAAGAAAGTCTCTTGCATAGTTAGTTTTGCATACTAAGTCTTGCATAGATTATTTTGTTTCGGTATGTTGCATTGAAAGTGGCTAATACTGCGTTGATTAGATCACAATTCCCACAGTAGAGGGAAGCGTTGATAATGTTAACCAAAGGGGAAAACTAGAAAGTTCAATATTGTGCTTCTCTGCGCAGGCAGATATTTCTTCAGCGTGGCAGTCCCGGGGAGCGCACAACTTAAGAGGGAACACTGATCATGACTACTCCTTTGGGAAAAGATGTAAGGGACTGACCTTTCCCTCTACAATGCGGTACACCAGTGAGTTCATGTCCTTGGCATTGAAGGCATGTTTCAGGGTGGACATCTCATACACACAGCAGCCCAGTGCCCACACGTCAGACTGGGGAAAAAAGGAGTGTTTAATTTGGCAATGGAAAGGCCTAGTGCATACAACAGCAATCTCCTCAGATTGTGTCTGGATCAATAGAACTGCTGCTCTAAACAGTGATGATCTCAAGTATTGATCTACTAAGTACACCGTACCTTGTGGTTGTAGGGTTTGTTGGAGAACAGCTCCGGGCTCATATAGTATGGTGTTCCTATGAGGGTGCTGGCCATGTCATTCTGATTCTCCAGAACACGGGCGATGCCAAGGTCCCCCACTTTGATGATGTTAGTCTTGGTCAGAAAGATATTCTGGGTCTTCAGGTCCCGGTGCAAAATACACTTCTCATGTAAATACTACAATTCAACAGAGAAAAAAAGTCAGATGTCACTAACTCTCCTGTACTTAAGCCTCAGCCTCTGCCAAAACGAATGGAAAGAGGCAGAGTAGATGTTGCTACAATCTCAGCTATGATTTGATGCACTTCAATGTACCTGGAGGGCCATAGCTATCTGGACGAACCACTCCACCACCTGCCTTTCAGGTAGGAGTTCCCCCTTCTGTTGCTTGAGTCTATGGTACAGGTCGCCTCCCTCGCAGAAGCCCATGACGATGTAGAGCTGGCAGTCTTCTCCTTCCCACGACTCCCTGTATGTCACGATGTTTGGGTGTCGTAGTTGCGAGAGAAGCTGAGCCTCTTGTTCCGCGGCTCGCCGCTCACGTTTCGAGGACGTGGTCAAGTTCAACTTCTTTATGACATACTAAGGAAAACAGGAGAAACGAGTTCGACTCCGCGCAACATATTTCACTCTGCAAACATTCTGTCTAAACGCATGTGGCCAACGTTCTGTCTAGACAGATGTCACAAATGCGTCTAGACAGAACGTTCACAACATTTGCCGCAGTTTTTTATTTCTAAATGGCAAACGTATCTACCTTGTAGATCCCATAGGCAGTAATTTGAACGTTGTTTAGTTAACGTTAGCTGCCTAGCTAACTTTTAGTTTAACTAGCTAGCTAGTTGCTAACTTGTTGTGATATCGAGGATTCAGGGAAGGGAATACATGTGTCCGAGTCAAACAAACCTATTATAACGTTTTTCAAACCATGTATTGAAGTGGATTGTTGTATTCTTACCTGCTTACGGTCGGTTTTGTGTTTCACCAGATTCACCTCTCCATAACTCCCCTTTCCAACAACTCTGATAAACATGTAATTATTCATGACTTTAAATCGTACAGTCTAACTGTTAGCCCAAATGCAAAGGGTAGAATCTAGTTAACTAATTGACGACACGGCTGTGAATATCTCCCATTTTCTGCACACTATAAATTCAGATTTATAACTTATTTAGCGCAGGGTAATGTACCAACAAGACGATTTTCAAAACACAGGAAATCATCACTGGCTTTTTCGTCACTAGGCAACTGGCACATGAAAGTCGACGTTGGTTAGAGGGGTGTACGAACCCGTAAACAAACGCCCCCATTTATCCCATAGCCCCATCTAGGGTAGAAAAAGAGCATAAGCTGTTTGTTATAAATGTTGTTGTATGATGTTCCCCGGACATTGCATAAATATTTTTTATTGTCTGTCTGCCTTTCACACATCATGGGTTACATCGATTTCCAGAAAATGTTTCATTTCAAACAGTGTTGTTTATAATCATCCCAACCTGTATTCAATAGCCTACATTTAGTCCCTATAATGTAATTGACGGATGCATGAATGAATGGGGATTTGACAGAGGGATGGAAAATATTGAGTAATTGATGGCTAAGGTAACTCCACTAGAGGGCAGATGATACTAACAAAGTTGGTAGTGCAAGGAGTTTGTTTGATTGAATTCTAATTTATGTTGCCTATTCCTTCTCACACTGTCCTTGACAGTGTGTCAGTCTATAGTGGCAAAGATGGGAGAGCATATTGAATAAAATTCCAGAGGGAATGAAGTAGCCTACTTGTGTATGACTTGTCATCATTGCAACACAGTAACACAATTATTTGTTGGGTTTTTTAGTAGGCTTTACTTTCTTGGATGTTTTTATTATTTATCTTGATAGCCTATTAACACTTTGACCAAACGATTAAGCTAATCAACTGGGACAATTTACCCTGTCCGTAGGCCTTGGATAGAGAAGACACCTACCTTAAGCAGAATGTTAAAAAACAAAAAAACAATAATGAAGCAGCATGCTTACCTTTGTGCCACAAACAGGTTGTTCATTGATGTTGGACGAGAATGATCTGGCCCCTTGTGTTTGCCACTCCCTCCGCCCACTGCCCTGACGTCATGAGAGTGCAGTTGTAGGTGTCGAATCCAGTTTTTCCGCGAGCGACGCGAGTCCAACATTGGTGAAACTGTAAGAAAGGAACAACCTTTGAAATCGTACAATTCACAGGTAAGAATTTCTGTTATGTTGATTAGAACATTGTGTGGACATTATTATAATGACTGGCATAATTCAAATGTATAATTCAGATGTAGTCGCTATATGGAAAAATGCCCTGAATGCGAGAATAGTTTACGTTTCTGGTCTGCCTGATTGACAATATAAAACTGAAATGTTAAACCATAGCCTACATAGTTTATTGCTTTTATAACTATAGTTTCGTAATAGTTTAAATTAATAATGTTTTGAAAGTAATTGTTTCGCAGCTGGTTAACCTCTCTGAAACAAGCTACGAGACAGACAGTGCCCCATCATATGGAACGTTCATTCATATTAATATACATGCTAGTGTTTAACATTAGTATTTACAAAGCCCAGATACTAAAGAGTTGCGGGCATATTTGTTTATGGTACTAAGCATATTTTTCAGTAGAGATCAGAGGCCACTGATGGAGTGTGTGCAAACCAACAGAAAGAGTATAAACTGATAGTAGTGTTTAATTTTCCATCAAAGTTATCATTGACATTTTAGAGTGTAGGTCCTCATAAATGTATTCTAACTTATTGTAACAATTTTCCCATTTTAGTGTCTTACTAAACTAGAATGCTTGAGGTATTTTTGTCTTCTGCTTCCATTCTCTCCCTCTCTCCTTCGAGCGCTCATAATTTTTTATACCGTCTATTATACCCCCCCCCCCCCCCCCCCCCCACACACACACACACACACATACATCCTTGCTCACGTTCCATGAGCCAGCTCGGAAGGAGAATGCGGCTTATCAGTTAAAAAGCTCATTTTTAAAGGGAGTTGCTTAGTGTCATAGACACCGGTGTCCCAGATGAGCTTGTGGTTCAGATCAATATGTTATCATGACAAGGAGAATGTGATATTTGTGAGTGGACAGTGAGATGTTACTGTAACACAGAGACACTGTGATGTTCCAGCTCTCAATGTGGAGGTATCAGTTAGGCTAGCCTGCATGCTCTTGACCTTTTGTCATAGGGTGTAAACAGGTTTTTTTTTTGGGGGGGGGGAGCATGGTCTTATTTCTATTACAGGATATTGGATGACTGTCATTCATATTCCATTCACACAGCTTAATGTGAAATTGATAGGTTTAGGCTACTACATGATACTAACATTTTACCTACTGGACAAATGAAGGTATGCTTATCCCCGTTTCGTTTGCTTCCATTTAAGAAAAGTTTTTCAACAGAATCAGTCAGAATGAATACACCCCTGATTACCGCACACACAGTTCACTTTCATAGCAGCCATATACAAACATCATGAGCACTTTACTCGTTGTATAATTCCTTCTCACATCTACGCGCTCTCCTCCTCTCACCTTTTCCCTTCGCTTGTGGACTTCAGTGCAACCGGACGTGATTGGGAGTCCCATAGGGTGGCGCACAACTCGGCCCGGTGTCGTCTGGGTTAGGTTTTGGCCGGGGTAAGCCGTCATTGTAAATACAAATTTGTTCTTAACCGACTTGCTTAGTTAAATATAAGTTAAATTAAAAAATAACAGCTGTCTGTGACCAGGCTAAAAAAAACATTCTAAGCAAAACCTTCATACCATAACTTCTAAACGGTACACACAGCCTACACCGTTGTCACCATATTAGCTAATATCATAGTCAACATAGCTACTAGAACTAAATGCGTTAGTAAACCCGCTACAATTATGCAGTACAGTGTATTATGCAAGCAGTTTAGTAGTTACACTGGAATTCCCTGGTGGCAATAAATGAATACAACTAAATCTTACCTTGACTTGGAAGAGTTCCAGCTAGCTAACAATCCCTCTCTGTTTGAGCTGGGTGTTTGAGTAAGATAGAGTAAGATTAGCCTCCTAGGTTTTGTAGCCTCAACAGCACACTCTGGGGTAGCACCATTGTTTAGCCGTAGGACAGCTAGTTTCTGTCCTCCCCTGGCTACACCATGGTGCGACCCCAGAGTGTGCTGTTGAGGCTACTGTAGACCTTCATTGCAAAACAGTGTGTTTTAATCCATTATTTGGTGACATGAATATATTTAGTATAGTTTTATCTAAACAGGATAACCTATTTTTTATGAAATTCACTGAGGAGGATGGTCCTCCCCTTCCTCCTCTGAGGAGCCTCCACTGGGTGTAAAGTTATATCAATAGACCAAACATATGAAGGTGTTTGGTCTAAAAGCGACTGGGGATACACCATGGATTTTCTCAAGGTTTGTCTGGAGTTGCTATGTTAGGCTAGAGCGATTGTGAAAACGTATAGTATGTACATTGCCATACAAGATTTGAAGGATTTTTATATTTTACCATGTTTTTAACCAGATTTGTTTTATTTTTGTTACTTTGTGTAACCTCAATTGCCATTGTTCTTCTGCACACCTCTGTCCCTATTCTCTGTTGGGGGCCAATGTCATGTGACCTCTGCTTTGACTGGTCCTCGGATTCTCACACACACACACACACACACACACACACACACACACACACACACACACACACACACACACACACACACACACACACACACACACACACACACACACACACACACACACACACACACACACACACACACACACACACACACACACACACACACACACACACACACACACACACACACAAAGTAGAAAAGCCCATTGGCTCATCACCCATTGGCTCATCTTCAGTGCATTGCACTCATCTCACTTATAAGCTCTCTTGCTTAATAAGCCTTCAGTAACATGCAATGCAAACTAATTTATCTGAACCTCATCACTGAGTGCAATCTGTCTTTAAAGATTTTCCAGCTTATTGCTCTTTATTGTATAAAGTCATCACTCACTTACTGATACAGATCCTTTCCTGATTACACACTTTCCATAAATGATGTGTGTTTAGTTGTCATATCAATAAAGGCACAGTAGTGGATCAGAATGCCAAAGGACATTTGGCACAGACCAGCTCCACCATCCAGCTGTGTGTGTGTGTGTGTGTGTGTGTGTGTGTGTGTGTGTGTGTGTGTGTGTGTGTGTGTGTGTGTGTGTGTGTGTGTGTGTGTGTGTGTGTGTGTGTGTGTGTGTGTGTGTGTGTGTGTGTGAGAATCCGAGGACCAGTCAAAGCAGAGGTCACATGACATTGGCCCCCAACAGAGAATAGGGACAGAGGTGTGCAGAAGAACAATGGCAATTGAGGTTACACAAAGTAACAAAAATAAAACAAATCTGGTTAAAAACATGGTAAAATATAAAAATCCTTCAAATCTTGTATGGCAATGTACATACTATACGTTTGTGTGTGTGTGTGTGTGTGTGTGTGTGTGTGTGTGTGTGTGTGTGTGTGTGTGTGGTTTGAGTTCATCTAAAATGGCACTCCTTATCTCTTTTTCTGCAAGCCTGTGAGGTCACAGGTTTCAGATAGTCCCAGTTTGTCAAACCTCCTCATACATGACAGCACTTCTCTGTATGTGTGTGTTCCTTCTGTCCACTGTGCAGCAATGGGAAACCAGTGAGTACAGCATTTCTCTCAATAAGCTTAACAATGGTGAATGCTGCATGTCAACTAGCTCTTAGGAATGAGGTTATGGTTATATGTTTATATCCATAAAGCCTGCTCGATCCTTTGACCTCCCGGATATGTCGCTGGGCCTCTTGAAATTTCCTGATAAACGCAAATGATCTAAACAAACAGAAAAGCTTGTTCCTCTCTGAATCTTGTCATCAGCTCTACCTGCATGTGCTCTCCTTCAACTTCCCTCTATTACTGGGCTCCTATCTGCTCCTGTCACCTCCTATGCAAGTCTCAAGCACTACTGTTTCGATATGAAAGAATTGTTGCTTGTTTTAAGATACACTATATATACAAAAGTATGTTGACACCCGTTCAAATTACTGGATTCAGCTATTTCAGCCACACCCGTTGCTGACAAGTCTATAAAATTTAGCACCCAGCCATGTAATCTCCATAGACAAATATTGTCAGTACAATAGCCTTACTGAAGAGCTCAGTAACTTTCAACGTGGTACTGTCATAGGATGCCACCTTTCCAAAAAGTCAGTCTGTCATATGGACACCGAAACACATTGAGACATTACTGTAACAGAGGATAAGTTAACCCTTAACTACTAAAGCTGGAATATCAATGATCATTGGTTCTGGAAAATGAATGCTCAGTTTGTCGTGTGTGTCAATGCAGTACCACGTACTGCTAGCAGCATTTTAGCCAAAGACTGTTATACTAGCTGTCTAGTCTGTGTTTTATAAATGTGCAATAAGCATACAAATATGCATTTGTATAAGGAATTGGCAACTCGTTTTCATTCTGAAAAATAAGGTAGGCCACTTGATTTCAACATCTGGACAAAGTGGACAGGCTAGCATGCTGTTCAAACAGTTGGAGATGGACAGAAGGGTGTGTTCATGACAAATTCAGCTGTTCTGCCTTGTTAGCTAGCAAATAGATCCAAGTTGGCTAAACTTGAATATAAAGATTAGCTGGTTACTCACTAGCACATGGGCTTGCGCTTGAGAGATTGTTTCATGAGACCTATGTTCATTTTCTATAACGCATGCAACAAGAAGTTAGTCATTATTAGTGAATGTGCATTATGCATGGTTCTGGTAAAATCTTATAACAAAAAGGGCCTTTTCATAGACTGACTTGATCGGTGATTATTGCAAAGAAGCAGCTTAAACTATTTTGATAAAATAGTTAAATTATTAGTGGGTCCTGTGCAGTGGCGACCCGTCATTCAGAGCTGCTTGTCTAATAAATTTTTCGGTAAAAAACACATTTATTTAAGCAAGTCAGCCATATCAGCTATGTTTTTTTTAAATGCAGTCAATGAGGATGAATGAACTGTTTCGCTGCCAGACAAGGCTCCGCTGATAGCCAGGTTTAGAGGTGGTAAGGATCCACTAAATGATGCTTAAAAGAAAGCTCTGTTGTTGGGACAGTTTTCTTTAGGTCGTAACAGTTTGTGGGCACAGTTTGTCACCATTATAGTGCAATTAATGTATTGTTTATTGTTGTGTAGTGGCTTTGCTGGCATTCTTCTAAAAATAGTTTTTGAGTTTGCCCTGCCAAGATTAACATGCTAAAATCGCAACTGGTCCTATGGTTGTGGAAGGCTTATATTTAGGGTTGCAAAGGGTCAGAAACTTTCCGGTAAATTTCCGGAATTTTTCTGGAAATTTTTCTTGGGTAGTTAATCCCACGAATTTTGCTTAAATTCATAAAAAATGTAGCTTATAACATTGAACCTTTTTTTGTGGGATACACATGAGGCAATTCTAGGTCTTGTGGCATATTTTGGTTAAACTATACCCAATTCAATGGAATTGCAACCCTCTGCATGCACAGTGCATTCTTCCATCACATGTGCAGTGCAGTCTTCAATCACATGTACATCTGATTCTCAAGATCTTGCAAACTAATGAGATGCTATTGAGCCCACATTACTACACTGTCTGAGCCAAGGACTACATGCTTTCTGGTAAGTTTTGATTACAGTACTAGGTGGGGTGAATATATTTTATATGACATACAATAATTTTTGTTAACTAGTAAATAGTAGCCTACAGCAAAGTGTGTTTAAATCATTTCTAACTTGTTAACAATTTCTGTTAGTTAGTTTTTGCTACCATGTGGGTTTTAGCTTGCTTGAGCCTGCTAACTGAGGAGTGTTACTTCACCTGTTTCCATACATGTTTTATAAAAAAAAAAGTATCTTACAAAGGAGTTGTTTAACCTCTCTAGGGCAGGCGGGACGAATTCGTCCCACCTACGTAACAGCCAGTTGAATCCTGTGGCGCGATATTCAAATACCTTAATAAAAATCCTATTACTTCAATTTCTCAAACATATGACTATTTTACAGCTATTTAAAGACAAGACTCTCGTTAATCTAACCACACTGTCCGATTTCAAAAAGGCTTTACAACGAAAGCAAAACATTAGATTATGTCAGCAGAGTACCCAGCCAGAAATAATCAGACACCCATTTTTCAAGCTAGCATATAATGTCACAAAAACCCAGAAGACAGCTAAATGCAGCACTAACCTTTGATGATCTTCATCAGATGACAACCCTAGGACATTATGTTATACAATACATGCATGTTTTGTTCAATCAAGTTCATATTTATATCAAAAAACAGCTTTTTACATTAGCATGTGACGTTCAGAACTAGCAAACATCCGGGGAATTTACTAACAATTTACTAAATTACTCACGATAAACGTTAACAAAAAGCATAACAATTATTTTAAGAATTATAGATACAGAACTCCTCTATGCACTCGATATGTCCGATTTTAAAATAGCTTTTTGGTGAAAGCACATTTTACAATATTCTAAGTACATAGCCCAGCCATCACGGGCTAGCTATTTAGACACCCGGCAAGTTTAGCCTTCACCAAAATCAGATTTACTATAACAAAAATATTATTACCTTTGTTGTCTTCGTCAGAATGCACTCCCAGGACTTCTACTTCAATAACAAATGTTGGTTTGGTCCCAAATAATCCATCGTTATATCCAAATAGCGGCGTTTTGTTCGTGCGTTCCAGACACTATCCTAAAGGGTAAATCAGGGTTACGAGCATGGCGCATGACAAAAAAATTCTAAATATTCCATTACCGTACTTCGAAGCATGTCAACCGCTGTTTAAAATCAATTTTTATGCAATTTATCTCGTAAAAAAGCGATAATATTCCGACCGGGAATCTCCTTTTCGGTAAACAGAGGAAAAAACACAAAGACGGGGGCGGCCAGTGCACGCCCCTAAGCCCACTGTCCCTTGATCGGCCACTTGAGAAAGGCGATAATGTGTTTCAGCCTGGGGCTGGAATGACGACATTCAGGTTTTTCTCGGGCTCTGAGAGCTTATTGGAGCTGTGGGAAGTGTCACGTTACCGCAGAGATCCTAAGTTTTGGAAAGAGATGTCAAAGAAAGACAATAAATGGTCAGACAGGACACTTCCTGTAAAGGAATCTCTCAGGTTTTGACCTGCCATTTGAGTTCTGTTATACTCACAGTTTTAGAAACTTTGGAGTGTTTTCTATCCAAAGCCAATAATTATATGCCTATTCTAGTTACTGGGCAGGAGTAGTAACCAGATTAAATCGGGTACGTTTTTTATCCAGCCGTGTCAATACTGCCCCCTAGCCCTAAGAGGTTATTCTAACTGCATAACTTTTTATCTGTACATGGAATTGTATTTGTTTAAAAAAAAAAAAAAATTCTGGTCTTGACAGGAAAATGTCACGGTCACTATCTGATGTGTGGAGACATTTCACTGCAGCTAATGTAGAAGGAAAAGCTGTGTACATGTGCAAATACTGTGCCAAATCATATGTGAAGAATGCAACAAAGATGCAGAATCTTCTGGCCAAGTGCATAAAGTTCCCTCAGAGCTCACAACAAGCAACCTCTGATAAAAGTCCCTCTACTTCTATTCGAGGTGAAAATTATGAATCAGACACCTTATCGATAGCAACAGCTCATGGTCCTCCTGCAATCAGAAGTTTTTTTTGACTCAATTGAAGAACGTATTCAGAGAAATGCTGATGAATGTCTTGGTTGAGGTGTGGATGCAACTGGTTCCCTCTGATGCTCACAGGCAATGTATATTGGAAGAGATTTTTCAATGTTCTTCGCCCAGCATACACCCTTCCAACCAGACATGCTTTATCTACTAATTTGCTGGATGCAGAATTCAACAGAGTTCAAGTGAAGTTCAAGCAAATCATAGAGAAAGCAGACTGTATTGCAATCATCTCTGATGGGTGGTCGAATGTTCGTGGGCAAGGAATAATTAACTACATCATCTCCACCCCATAACCAGTATTCTACAAGAGCACAGACACAAGGGACAAAATACACACTGGTCTCTACATTGCAGATGAGCTGAAGGCAGTCATCAATGACCTTGGACCACAGAAGGTATTTGCACTGGTGACAGACAATGCTGCGAACATGAAGGCTGCTTGGTCTAAAGTGGAGGAGTCTTACCCTCAAATCACACCCATTGGCTGTGCTGCTCATGCATTGAATTTGCTCCTCAAGGACATCATGGCACTGAAAACAATGGATACACTCTACAAGATAGCCAAGGAAATGGTTAGGTATGTGAAGTGTCATCAAGTTATATCAGCAATCTACCACACCAAGCAAAGTGAGAAGAATAAGAGCACCACATTGAAGCTGCCCAGCAACACCCATTGGGGTGTTGTTTGCATCATGTTTGACAGTCTCCTGGAGGAGAAGGAGTCTCTCCAAGAAATGGCCATATCACAGTCTGCCGATATGGACAGCCCCATCAAGAGGATCCTACTGGATGATGTATTTTGTGAGAGAGTGGTAAGCAGCCTGAAACTCCTGAACCCTATAGCAGTAGCCATTACACGGATTGAGGGAGACAATGCCATCCTGTATTATGTTCAGACTCTGCTTGCAGATGTAAGAGAAGAAATCCGTACTGTCCTGCCCACTTCACTGTTGCTCCAAGCAGAGGAAACTGCAGTTCTGAAATACATCAAAAAGCATGAAGACTTCTGCCTGAAGCCCATACATGCCACAGCGTACATGTTGGGCCCCAAGTATTCTGGCAAGAGCATCATGTCTGGTGCAGAGATCAACATGGCATATGGTGTCATCACTATCGTGTCTCGCCACCCTGGCCTGGATTAGGGAAAGGTTCTTGGCAGTCTGGCGAAGTACACTTTAAAGCAAGGGCTTTGGGATGGAGATGCAAATATGGCAGTTGTGTCAACATATCTCATCAGCCACCTGGTGGAAGGGACTTTTTGGATCTGAGGCTCTTTCCACTGTTGCCTCCATCATCCTCCAAATCCCACCAACATCAGCCGCCTCAGAGTGCAACTGGTCCTTGTTTGGGAACGCACACACCAAAGCACGCAACAGGCTGTCCAATAAAAGTGTTGAAAATTTGGTGGCCATCCGGGCAAATTTGAGGCTTTTTGAGCCTGACAACAAGCCATCCTTAACAAGGTTGGAAAGTGACAGTGAAGATGAGGCCTCAGAGTCTGATGTTGAAGACGTGGACATTGAGGAAGTCCAGGGAGAAGACATGGAAGCCTGAGAGGAAGACACCTAAAGCTTTAGTTTCTAGACTATCATTTTATAGATGTATGTTGCAAACGTTTTTGGGAGATGCAATGGATCATTGGGGATCATTCAATATTCCCTTTCTTTTGTTGTTCAGTGAAATCGTCCCATGTGAAGAGTCAACTCATTTAATTAAAGTCCAACTTTATTTCTATTGCAAGGATTTAATCATTTGCAATTATGTCCACTTATGATGAGGTAAAATGTTTGTTTCTGTCTCCATATGATATGGTAAATATATCCAATGCAAAAAGCATCTACATTTAAATGGTATTAATATTAATTTGTACATATTTCCGTTAATTCCCATATATTCCTGTTAATTCCCATATATTCCCGTTAATTCCCACAGAAAGTTTCCACCTCTGAATATTCCCCAAAATGTGCAACCCTACTTATATTTTTCTGATGTTCACGAGTGTAACGCCCTGGCCATAGAGAGGGTTTTTTTTGTTCTTTATTTTGGTTAGGCCAGGGTGTTACATTGGGTGGGCGTTCTATGTTCTTTTTCTAGGTTTTTTGTATTTCTTTGTTTTGGGCCGTGTGTGACCCCCAGTCAGGCACAGCTGAAGTTCGTTGTTGTTGATTGGGAGTCACACATAAGGAGCAGGTTTTTCCTTTGGGTTTTGTGGGGGATTGTTTTCTGTTTTGTTCAGTTGGGACCAGACAGGACTGTTTGCTGTCGTTGCTATCGAGTGTTTTGTTCATTTTTGTAGTGTTCTCTTGTTTTTTGAATTAAATATCAAGATGAACACACAACCTCCGCTGCATCTTGGTTTTCTTCCGACGACAGCCGTTACAACGAGCCCTGAATTAATTTGATTATTGCTCACTGTTTGAAATGCAGTGTATTTTACCTTGAATAGTACAGCAAAGCTTATTTAGAGACAACATTTTTAAAAATGTAGATATGATTTTTAGGCCACATCGTCTAGCCCTACCTCTGCACCTGTGTCAATTAAGGGCACATAACACCGGCACTCAAAGTACATGTCCACCATGTTAGTGCAGACGAGGGAGAGGAGAAGAGGAGAGCGTAGAAGCCACTAGACCAAGGATGGGCAACTTTGAATGGGATAGGGGCCACAAAAAATCGGAAGTCATCATGAGGGCCCCCCACACACACACCCATTGCGAGCAAAACATTTTAGTGGCCCCTATTGACAGCGGATAGAAATGTCACTTTTATAGTTAATTTTGTGCAATTCTACACATTTTGCCATGGTTGTAGAGAAAATGTTGCCGTTTTAGAGCAAGTTTGCTGCAATTCTACACATTTTGCCAGGGGGCAGAGAGAAGATTTTGCAATTTTATAACTAATTTCATGCAATTCTACTCATTTTGCCATGGGGCGGAGCGGAAAATGAGTTCTCTTACAGCTAATTTCCTGCAATTCTACACATTTGGACTGACATAGAGAAAGACTGCTGATGCACAACAACATTTCGAAATTGCACCTTGTGTATTCTACTATTCTAACTCGCAACAGTAGGTTGAGACCCTGACTGAGTTCCTAAAATGTGTGTAAAAATGTTTTGGGGGGAATTAGTTGCCCATCCCTGCACTAGACTATTAAGATGCAGGACATGCTACCAGACCAGAAAGGCCCAGTGACTTCCTGTGTTACTAACATGAATAACTGACAGGGCTCTCTCTCTGTCACACATTTGACTAGACTTCCTCTTACTGCTTCCCCAAGCAGATTGCTTTACATGCTGGTCTATGATGCCTACTTCTTATTTCTGTTCCTTTCATTTATATAGCCTTTATTTGTTTACCACTTTTTTGGGTACTACATGATGCCATATGTGTTATTTCATAGTTTTTATGTCTTCACTATTATTCTACAATTTAGGAAATAGTAAAAATAGGGAAAAACCCTGGATGGGTAGGTGTGTCCAACCATTTTACTGGTACTGTACATACAAATATCTGTTGATTAACCATTTAAAAAGGGTGATAAACATTATTCAAACCTCTTCAATGTTCCTCTTTTATAAATCGTATCCTGTCATGTTAAAGGGAATATTCAAGTATTTTCAGTGAGGATGTGATGCCTTTCTCACTCTCACATCCTCACTTGCAGAATTACACACAGCTCCTCTGTAATTCCATCACTGGTCATGGCCTCACAAGTAACCAATAGAGTTGGGACCAATTACATTACCAACGTGAGTTGGAATTTAGAACAGATAACTCTGGTAACCACCTATTTTTTACTGGGACTTTCCTGGCTGTGACATTGGCCAGAGTTGTGACTAAAGGCCAAGGCACGGCCCTGAGGTATCTGTTGATGTGCCCACCTCTGTGTGTGCGTTCACCACGCATTGACACCATTCACCGACACCAATGTGACTAAAATAAACACTACTTCAGCTGACATTAGCCATTAGACCTGGTGCAATTTGGTTCTGCAGATACCAGCATACCACTCTGGGGTTTCCATGGAGACATGCAAGAAGCCAACTTCAGACGAGGAAGGAAAGGCACCTCCGAACGAACCTCTGTCTGTCTGTCTGTCTGTCTGTCTGTCTGTCTGTCTGTCTGTCTGTCTGTCTGTCTGTCTGTCTGTCTGTCTGTCTGTCTGTCTGTCTGTCTGTCTGTCTGTCTGTCTGTCTGTCTGTCTGTCTGTCTGTCTGTCTGTCTGTCTGTCTGTCTGTCTGTCTGTCTGTGTGCGCACCTGCGTGTGTGCGTGCGTGTGTGCGTGCGCCTAGCAGCAGTATCATTAGCTGCTGGTGGGGGCTGGTCATGACAAGAAAGAGGCAGACATTACGATTCCTAAGGGTTTCATGGGGTGGCACTGATAACACCATGCAGCAGTCACCTTCTGTACCCCATCACATCTACGTGGGTTTAGCACATGCTGTGAGACTCCCTGTTTATACGAGTAACAAGGTTGGGGAGTAACTGATTACATATAATCAGTTACATGTAATCGGATTACAAGAAACTAACTGTAATCGGTTACGTTACCAGCAAAAATAGTGTAATCAGATTATAGATACTTTTGAAAAACTAGATGATTACAGTTAGTACTTGGATTACTGTTAAATTCAGAAATTATTTTTGAAGAAAAAAATACATTTTCTCAATGACATTGAATTCAGAAACAATGTATTATATCATCCTGCATGGCTCAGACTGACAGGGCTTATTCTCACTGAATAGAGTTATTAGGATGACATTTTACATAATCGGTTAAATAGTGCCTTCAGAGTATTCATACCCCTTGATTTATTCCACATGTTGTTGCTACAGCCTGAGTTCAAAATTGATTAAATTCACAAGGAGTTGATATGTTGAGCTGTTCTATATGGAAGCCAATTCCAAAAATAAAATACATAGACAGTAGATCATACATATAGGTTATGTTTCTTCATTTATAGCATTGTGTGGCGATTTCCATCTATCCACATTGCAGCGATCAGCACAGCACGGCCGCCGGCAAACATGTGGCGAGTTGGCATTTGTACCAGCACTTCTAAAAAATATTGACAGAAAAGTGTTCAAGAGGGATAAGTACTGTTGTTTAGAATGATTTGATTCATAATTTTCTTGACAGGACTTTATTGTTGTTTTCATCCAATCTAGGCCCAGAAGTTTTTTCAGAAGTTTTTTTAGGGTCCCATGATAGCCCAAATCAAAAAATAATTACAGCAGATTCTTTACTATGTCATACCCCGAGTTTAACCTGGTTAGGTTAGCCTACCAGATCAGGAAAAACTTGGCCCCAGGAAAACTGTTCCCCCCCCACCACTTTGGGTCCTGTAGTGCCACCCTAGGGAGAATCAAGGCCGACTGTGGTAATGCAGGCATTGTTAGCAGAAAACATGATCCCCCATTATAGTGAATGGAAAAATGGTGATCTTCCTGGCCAATCTTCGTGTAAATATATATTTTTTTTTTAAAGAAATGTCATTGTTTCTAATACACCAGATGTATTTTCTTTAACTGATTTTTTAAAAAATGACACAAGAAGTTAGAATGGATAATTAAGTTACCCAGCAGCGGCTTGGTCGTTGGCTCCTTTCGCTTTCTCTAGATCTGACGGGGCACTGCCTGCTGTGGAAGGTCTGAACCTATCGCCGGTAGCAGCGGGCGTACACTATCCTGCTTCTTGTGGGCCCGTGAAACGCTCAACAAATTGTGTGAGGGGTGGGAATTGGCAGATTTCTCAATTCGCTTCTCCGGACGTTGTATTGGGCAGTTCAATGGTGAGAAATGTCTCAGCCCCTGGAGCAAAAACAAAGTGCTATCCAGGAGCACACGACATCAATAAGCTGCTCACAAACATTTTAAACCAACATCAGGAAATTGAGTGTATCTGACTTGCCTTGTTATATATATAAAATATATACTGCTCAAAAAAATAAAGGGAACACTAAAATAACACATCCTAGATCTGAATGAATGAAATAATCTTATTAAATACTTTTTTCTTTACATAGTTGAATGTGCTGACAACAAAATCACACAAAAATAATCAATGGAAATCCAATTTATCAACCAATGGAGGTCTGGATTTGGAGTCACACTCAAAATTAAAGTGGAAAACCAACTTTGATGTAATGTCCTTAAAACAAGTCCAAATGAGGCTCAGTAGTGTGTGTGGCCTCCACGTGCCTGTATGACCTCCCTACAATGCCTGGGAATGCTCCTGATGAGGTGGCGGATGGTCTCCTGAGGGATCTCCTCCCAGACCTGGACTAAAGCATCTGCCAACTCCTGGACAGTCTGTGGTGGAACGTGGCGTTGGTGGATGGAGCGAGACATGATGTCCCAGATGTGCTCAATTGGATTCAGGTCTGGGGAACGGGCGGGCCAGTCCATAGCATCAATGCCTTCCTCTTGCAGGAACTGCTGACACACTCCAGCCACATGAGGTCTAGCATTGTCTTGCATTAGGAGGAACCCAGGGCCAACCGCACCAGCATATGGTCTCACAAGGGGTCTGAGGATCTCATCTCGGTACCTAATGGCAGTCAGGCTACCTCTGGCGAGCACATGGAGGGCTGTGCGGCCCCCCAAAGAAATGCCACCCCACACCATGACTGACCCACCGCCAAACCGGTCATGCTGGAGGATGTTGCAGGCAGCAGAACGTTCTCCACGGCGTCTCCAGACTCTGTCACGTCTGTCACATGTGCTCAGTGTGAACCTGCTTTCATCTGTGAAGAGCACAGGGCGCCAGTGGCGAATTTGCCAATCTTGGTGTTCTCTGGCAAATGCCAAACGTCCTGCACAGTGTTGGGCTGTAAGCACAACCCCCACCTGTGGACGTCGGACCCTCATACCACCCTCATGGAGTCTGTTTCTGACCGTTTGAGCAGACACATGCACATTTGTGGCCTGCTGGAGGTCATTTTGCAGGGCTCTGGCAGTGCTCCTCCTGCTCCTCCTTGCACAAAGGCGGAGGTAGCGGTCCTGCTGCTGGGTTGTTGCCCTCCTACGGCCTCCTCCACGTCTCCTGATGTACTGGCCTGTCTCCTGGTAGCGCCTCCATGCTCTGGACACTACGCTGACAGACACAGCATACCTTCTTGCCACAGCTCGCATTGATGCGCCATCCTGGATGAGTTGCACTACCTGAGCCACTTGTGTGGGTTGTAGACTCCATCTCATGCTACCACTAGAGTGAAAGCACCGCCAGCATTCAAAAGTGACCAAAACATCAGCCAGGAAGCATATGAACTGAGAAGTGGTCTGTGGTCACCACCTGCAGAACCACTCCTTTATTGGGGGTGTCTTGGTAATTGCCTATAATTTCCACCTTTTGTCTATACCATTTGCACAACAGCATGTGAAATTAATTGTCAATCAGTGTTGCTTCTTAAGTGGACAGTTTGATTTCACAGAAGTGTGATTGACTTGGAGTTACATTGTGTTGTTTAAGTGTTCCCTTAATTTTTTTGAGCAGTGTATAAAACAATAAAATAAAAAATAAAAATCATAGTTCATGAAAAGATTTGCCATGGTTCCTCAGATCCTCAAAAAATTGTTTGGCCTACAGAGGGTAGTGCGTATGCCCAGTACATCACTGGGGCCAAACTTCCTGCCATTCAGGAACTCTATACCAGGCGGGGTCATAGGAAGGCTATAAAAGTTGTCAAAGACTCCAGCCACTGAAGTCGTAGACTATTCTCCCTGCTGCCACACGTCAAGCAGTACCGGAGCGCCAAGTCTAGATCCAAAAGGCTTCTTAACAGCTTCTACCCCCATGCCATAAGACTCCTGAACAGCTAATCAAATGGCTACCCGGACTATTTGCATATCCCACTACCCTCATTTTTACGCTACTGCTACACTCTGTTTAATTATCCAGGCATAGTCACTTTATCTCTACCTACATGTACATATTACCTCAATTACCTTGATTAACCTGTGCCCCAGCACATTGACTCTGTACCGGTACCCTCTGTACATAGCCTCGCTACTGTTATTTTATTATTGCTCCTTAATTATTTATTTTTCTTATTTTTTATTTATTTATTTTTACTTCAGTTTATTTTAGTAAATACTTTCTTAACACTTTTTTTTCTTAAAACTGCATTGTTGGTTAAGGGCTTGTAAGAATGCATTTTACTGTTGTATTCGGTGCATGTGACAAATAAGATTTGATTTGCTTATTGACATTATGAAGGGCAGCTCAGAACAGCTGAAGACGGATTTTAAAGAACTGATTGGGTCTCTACTTGACACCACCAAATGCCCCATAATATCTGTCCCTCTGCCCTCCCAAAATCGTGGCATTGAGAAGTTCAGCAGACTTCTAGCCCTACATAACTTGCTATGAGACTATTGCAGCTCTGTCAGTGTAACATTTATCGACAGTTTTGATACCTTCTGGAAACAAAGCTCGTATTATAAGGAGGATGGGATCCACCCAAATAATTTGGGTTCCTGGATTATTTCACAGCATTCGTTATAAAGCTGCGTTGAGACAATGATTTATCAATGACTCAAGCCCAATTTATTTAATCCGAACCATTGTGGTGCTGAGTTGTCATAATGCTTCAGCAAATGTACATTATCCCAGGGGCGCTGGAAGACACATTGCAAGTAACCTAATTTATATCCCTTTTACTGCCCTGAATGCCTCTGCTGATCTTCCAGCTATTGTATGCAGTAATCATGTGCCTATGAACCAGAGTTATACTGTTAGCACTGAGGAGGTGTGCCCTAGCAGGAAATCCACTGTTTGCAGCTCACCCTGCACTAACATACAGTGCATTCGGAAAGTGTTCAGAGCCCTTGACTTTTTCCACACTCCTTAGTAAAGGGCACATGAATGCCCACTTAGAGTTTGCCAAAAGGCACCTAAAGACTCTCAGACCATGAGAAACAAGATTCTCTGGTCTGATGATACCAAGATTGAACTCTTTTGCCTGAATGACAACGTGTCACGTCTGGAGGAAACCTGGCACCATCCCTACGGTGAAGCATGGTGGTGGCAGTATCATGCTGTTGGGATGTTTTTCAGCGGCAGGGATTGGGAGACTAATCAGAATCGAGGGAAAGATGAACGGAACAAAGTACAGAGAGATTCTTGATGAAAACCTGCTCCAGAGTTCTCAGGACTTCAGACTGGGGCGAAGGTTCACCTTTCAACAGGACAACGACCCTAAGCACACAGCCAAGACAATGCAGGAGTGGCTTCGGGACAAGTCTCTGAATGTCCTTGAGTGGCCCAGCCAGATCCTGGACTTGAACTCAATCGAACATCTCTGGAGAGACCTGAAAATAGCTGTGTAGCGACGCTCCCCATCCAACCTGACGGAGCTTGAAAGGATCTGCACAGAAGAATGGGAGAAACTCCCCAAATACAGGTGTGCCAAGCTTGTAGCATCATACCCAAGAAGACTCCAGGCTGTAATCGGTGACAAAGGTGCGTCAACAAAGTTCTGAGTAAACGGTCTGAATATTTACGTAAATGCAATATTTTTCTTCTTTTAAAAAAAAATACATTTGCTAAAATATTTTTTTTAATGTTGCTTTGTCATTATGGGGTATTGTGTGTAGACTGTAAATATTTGCACCATAAATAACCTCTCTAGGGTATGTGGGACGAAATCGTCCCACCTACTCAACAGCCAGTGGAATCCCGTGGCGCGATATTCAAATACCTTAGAAATGCTATTACTTCAATTTCTCAAACATATGACTATTTTACACCATTTTAAAGACAAGACTCTCGTTAATCTAACCACACTGTCCGATTTTAAAAAGGCTTTACAATGAAAGCAAAACATTAGATTATGTCAGCAGAGTACCCAGCCAGAAATAATCAGACACCCATTTTTCAAGCTAGCATATAATGTCACATAAACCCAAACCACAGCTAAATGCAGCACTAACCTTTGATGATCTTCATCAGATGACACTCCTAGGACATTATGTTATACAATACATGCATGTTTTGTTCAATCAAGTTCATATTTATATCAAAAACCAGCTTTTTACATTAGCATGTGACGTTCAGAATTAGCATACCCACCGCAAACTTCCGGTGAATATACTAAATTACTCACGATAAACGTTCACAAAATACATAACAATTATTTTAAGAATTATAGATACAGAACTCCTTTATGCAATCGCTATGTCCGATTTTAAAATAGCTTTTCGGCAAAAGCACATTTTGCAATATTCTGAGTAGATAGCTCGCCATCACGGGCTAGCTATTTTGACACCCACCAAGTTTGGCACTCACCAAACTCAGATTTACTATAAGAAAAATTGGATTACCTTTGCTGTTCTTCGTCAGAATGCACTCCCAGGACTTCTACTTCAATAACAAATGTTGGTTTGGTTCCAAATAATCCATAGTTATGTTCAAATATCCTCTGTTTTGTTCGTGCGTTCAAGACACTATCCGAAGGGTGACGAAGTGTGACGCGCCCGGCGCGTTTGGTGACAAAAAAAATCTAAATATTCCATTACCGTATTTCGAAGCATGTCAACCGCTGTTTAAAATCAATTTTTATGCGATTTTTCTCGTAAAAAAGCGATAATATTCCGACCGGGCAACCCTGTTTTCGTTCAAAGACTAAAAATCTAAAATGGACTCTTCTCGTGCACGCACGCCCCAGTCTCATTGTTCTCTGATCGACCACTTACCAAATGCGCTACTGTTTTTCAGCCATGGCCTGCAAAGTCATCATTCAGCGTTCTGCTGCCTTCTGAGAGCCTATGGGAGCCGTAGGAAGTGTCACGTTACAGCAGAGATCCTCAGTTTTCAATAAAGAGAGTGTAGAAGGCCAAGAAATGGTCAGAGAGGGCACTTCCTGTAAGGAATCTTCTCAGATTTTTGCCTGCCATATGAGTTCTGTTAAACTCACAGACACCATTCAAACAGTTTTAGAAACTGTAGGGTGTTTCCTATCCAAATCAAACAATTATATGCATATTCTAGTTTCTGGGCAGTTGTAATAACCAGATTAAATCGGGTACGTTTTTTATCCGGCCGTGCAAATACTGCCCCCTACCCTAGAGAGGATAACCTGAGCATGTCTACCTTTGCTAAGTTTCCCAGTAAAGCAATAAAAACAATCAACCATCCAAGAAGAGTACTAAAATAGCTCAAGTTAACATATGTAGTTTAAGAAACAAGGTTCATGAAATCAATAATTTGCTAGTAACAGATGACTTTCATATTCTGACAATCTCTGAAACTCACTTAGATAATACTTAAAAAAATAAGAACGTATTTAACCTTTATTCAACTATGCATATCCTACCTTCTGGGCCCGAGAAGCAGGCAGTTTAATTTGGGCACATATTCATCTGAATTTCTGAATACTGCCCCCTGTCACCAAGAAGTTAATCCCCCTGGATTGATGACGAATTGAAAAATGGTATGGTTGAGAGGGATGAGGCAAAATAAATGGCAAATAAGTCTGGCTGCACAACCGATTGGCAAACGTACTGCAAATTGAAAAATCATGTGACTAAACTGAATAAAAAGAAGAAGAAACTACACTATGAAACAAAGATAAATGACATAAAGAATGATAGAAAAACTTTGGAGCACCTTAAATGAAATTTTGGGCAAGAAGGCAAACTCAACTCCATCATTCATTGAATCAGATGGCTCCTTACTCACAAAAAATATAGCCAACTGCTTTAATGATTTTTTCATTGGCAAGACTAGCAAATGTAGGCATGACATGCCAGCAACAGACACATGCATACAAACACACAATATGCACTATACACACACACTGTTACGGGTGTGTAAGGGAGGTGAAGTCAGGTGCAGGAGAGTAGCATGTAGTAACAGGCACATTTTTTTCCAAAAACGACAGCACAGAATACAATAAACGTTCCCAAAACACGGAACATGAACAAAATACAGTAAAATACCCACATAACATACAACAATATCAAACAAAGACATGGAGGGGAACAGAGGACTAAATACATGCAGTGTGATTAGGGAATGAAAACCAGGTGTGTATGGAACAAGACAAAACAAATGGAAATATGAAAAATGGAACGGCGATGGCTAGAAAGCCGGTGACGTCGATCGCCAAACGCCGCCCGAACAAGGAGAGGAGCCGACTTCGGCGGAAGTCGTCACACACACGTACACATGGATTTTGTGTTGTAGATTTTTGGTAGTAGAGTAGGGCCCTGAGGGCACACACTTTATGTGTTGTGAAATCTATGTTGTGCAATCTGTTGTGAATATATTGTAATGTTTTTAAAATTGTATAACTGCCTTAATTTAGCTGGACCCCAGGAAGAGTATGGGGATCCATAATAAATACAAATACAAATGGCAGTTTGCAGCTCCCCGGTCAACCTTAAATTTGAGTTACTCAATGAGACGGGGCAGCACTGGGCTAGCCTGCAACTTCACTTCCTTGAGTAGCACAAACTGCGCATGTTATGTTTCCATGAGACGCAGTCTGACCGACTTCAAATGGCCAATGCACTATTGAGTCTTCACATTGGAATGAATGGTGTCACGTGATCAATGGCTTTGTTCATTCATATATAGTCATTGGTGCCATGTCTGAAATCACCACACAATGTTACAAATTAAAAAACATATTCTATGTATTATCTAGTCTGACTTGCGTATCTAAAATGTTGAATTACATATCTCTACATTTTGAGATAGTATCGGAAATGGCCTTCCATTGTTTTACGTGGCTCAGTGAAGCCAGCAGCTACTGCCACAATTTCATGATGTAAGAAGCTGTTACTGCAATTTCAGATAAAAACTCAATAAAACAAGTCTCAAATACAGTGCCTTCAGAAAGTATTCATACCCCTTTACTTATTCCACATTTTGTTGTTTTAGCCTTAATTCAAAATGTATTCAATATATTTTTTTTCTCACCCGTCTATACACAATACCACATAATGACAAAGTGAAATCCAGTTTTCTTTAATTTTTCAAATTTATTGCAAATTAAATACAGATATCTATTTTACACAAGTATTCACACCCCTCAGTCAATACATGTTAGAATCACCTTTGGCAGTGATTACAGCTGTGAGTCTTTTGGGGTACGTTTCTATGAGCTTTGCACACCTGGATTGTAAAATATTAACACATTATTATTTTTTAAATTCTTCAAGCTCTTTCAAGTTCATTGTTGATCATTGCCAGACAGCCATTTTCAAGACTTGCCGTAGATTTTCAAGCCGATTTTGAGTTAAAACTGTAACTAGGCACTCAGGAACATTCAATGTTGTCTTGGTAAGCAACTCCAGTGTATATTTGGCCTTGTGTTTTAGGTTATTGTCCTGCTGAAAAGTGAATTTTTCTCCCAGTGTCTGTTGGAAAGCAGACTGAACCAGGTTTTCCTCTAGGATTTTGCCTGTGCTCAGTTTCTTTTTATCTTAAAAAACTCCCTAGTCCTTGCCGGTGACAAGCATACCCATAACATCATGTAGCCATCACCATGCTTGAAAATATGAAGAGTGGTTCTCAGGGATGTGTTGTGTTGGATTTGTCCCAAACATACAACTTTGAATTCAGGAAGTAAAGTGAATTTCTTTGCCACATTTTTTTGCAGTTTTACTTTAGTGCGTTATTGCAAACAGGATGCATGTTTTGTAATATTTGTATTCTGTACAGACTTCCTTGTTTTCACTCTGTTATTAAGGTTAGTATTGTGAAGTAACTACAATGTTGTTGATCAATCAACAGTTTCTCCTTTCACAGCCATTAGACTCTAACTGTTTTTTGATAGTCACCATTGGCCTAATGGTGAAATCCTTGAGCGGTTTCCTTCCTTCCTCTCCTGCAACTGAGGTAGGAACGATGCCTGTATCTTTATTGTAACTGAGTGTATTAATACACCATCCAAAGTGTAATTAATAACTTCACCATTCTCAAAGGGATTTTCAATGTCTGCATTTCTTTTACCAATCTACAAATAGGTGCCCTTTTCGCAAGGCTTTGGAAAACCTCCCTGGTCTTTGTGGTTGAATCTGTGTTTGAAATTCAATGCTCGACTGAGGGACCTTACAGAAAGTTGTATGTGTGGGGTACAGAGATGAGGTAGTCTTAAAACCTGTTAGGGACAGACGTTCCGCTAGCGGAACGCCTCACCAATATCCAATGGTATAGCGTGGCGCGAATTACAAATACCTCAAAAATGCTATAACTTCAATTTCACAAACATATGGCTATTTTACACCATTTTAAAGACAAGACTCTCCTTTATCTAACCACATTGTCCGATTTCAAAAAGGCTTTACAGTGAAAGCAAAACATTAGATTATGTCAGGAGAGTACCCTCCCAAAAATAATCACACAGCCATTTTCAAAGCAAGCATATATGTCACAAAAAACAAAACCACAGCTAAATGCAGCACTAACCTTTGATGATCTTCATCAGATGACACTCCTAGGACATTATGTTATACAATACATGCATGTTTTGTTCAATCAAGTTCATATTTATATCAAAAACCAGCTTTTTACATTAGCATGTGATGTTCAGAACTAGCATACCCACCGCAAACTTCCGGTGAATTTACTAAATTACTCACGATAAACGTTAACAAAAAACATAACAGTTATTTTAAGAATTATAGATACAGAACTCCTTTATGCAATCGCGGTGTCCGATTTTAAAATAGCTTTTCGGTGAAAGCACATTTGCAATATTCTGAGTACATAGCCCGGCCATCATGGCTAGCTAATTTGACACCCACCAAGTTTGGCCCTCACCAAACTCAGATTTACTATAAGAAAAATTGGATTACCTTTGCTGTTCTTCATCAGAATATACTCCCAGGACTTCTACTTCAACAACAAATGTTGTTTTGGTTCGAAATAATCCATAGTTATATTGAAATAGCTCAGTTTTGTTCGTGCGTTGAGGTCACTATCCGAAGGGTGACACGCGAGCGCATTTCGTGACAAAAAAAATCTAAATATTCCATTACCGTACTTCGAAGCATGTCAAACGCTGTTTAAAATACATTTTTTATGCAATTTTTCTCGTAAAATAGCGATAATATTCCAACCGGGCGACGTTGTATTCATTCAAACACTGAAAGAAAAACATGGAGTCGTCTCGTGCACACGCACTCCAGTGTCATTGTTCTCAGCCTGACCACTCACAAAAACTAGTTCTGCTTTTCGCCCAGACTGGAGAGCTCTCATTCCACTTTCTGGTGCCTTCTGAGAGCCAATGGAAGCCTTAGAAAATGTAATGTTACAGCAGAGATGCTGTATTTTTGATAGAGATGCCCTAGAAGGAGAACAAATTGTCAGACAGGGCACTTCCTGTATAGAATCTTCTCAGGTTTTGGCCTGCCATGTGAGTTCTGTTATACTCACAGACACCATTCAAACAGTTTTAGAAACTTTAGAGTGTTTTCTATCCAAATCTACTAATTATATGCATATTCTAGTTTCTGGGAAGGAGTAGTAACCAGATTAAATCTGGTACGTTTTTTATCCGGCCGTGAAAATACTGCCCCCTATCCCAAACAGGTTAAAACAATATTGTTAAACACAATTATTGCACACAGAGTTACTCTATGCAACTTGTTATGTGACTTGTTAAGCAAATTTTTACTCCTGAACTTATTTAGGCTTGCCAGTACAAAGGGGTTGAAAAATGATTGACTCAAAACATTTCAGATTTTCAGTTGTAATTTATTTGTAAACATTTTGAAAAACACAATTACACTTTCACATTATGGGGTATTGTGTGTAGGCCAGTGATACAAAATCTCAGTCAAGGGGTGTGAATACTTTTTGAAGGCACTGTGTAAGGAGAATCGCTATACATTTCAGCTGTTTCAAAAACATTGCTGTGCAATTACTGTTAATACTGTATGAGTGTTGAGCTCAATGACACAAATCTGTTTATACTGCCCTGCTTGGAAGGGGGCAACTGTCGGGCGAGTGTTGTGCGCGATCTCCGGTGGTAGCGCTCGGTACGTGATCGTTTTGCAAGTTTACCCAACAGTATTGTCTTGAGAATCGATACCTCTCGAAAATACAATGTGAAAACGTTCTGAGACAGTGTCAACAAAACAGGCTGCAGGCAGTCTGTGTTTTGGTGATGGCAGAGGGGTTACTCTGAGAATAGTGGAGTAAGCTCTGATATAACATTTTTGTCAAAATGGTCTGTTGGGATTTGAAATGTGATAACAGTAGCCCACTTGCAGCTAGGGGAGAGATTCTGTCTGCGAGATCTAATTAGAAGTAAAAAACATTGTATAATGTTTGACCTGGTTGTTTTATTGGTTGATTCATAACCACATCTACTGCTGTTTAAAAGTCTGCATTGTTATGGACCTGCAAAACTAGTCTGTCGGATAGTAAGTGTTACACCATAACACTTTAATTTCCCCTAGTTAAAAAAAGCCACTTGCAACTGAGAGTGCGAGTGAGTATGTCAACTATATTTACAAAAGTGACTTATTTTTGGTGCACAGACTGGTAAGAATAGCAATAAGAGATGTTGAAGGGAAGCTTAAATTATGTTCATTCAGGATTATGAGGTAAAGGAAGAGCAGGACTGACCGCAAACCCTCGTCACCTGAAGCGATTTGTAGAAGTTTGTACATTTTTGGTGACATTCTAATGGTTTTAAGTGTCTGACAGCTCACTTTATCAGACTTAGTTTCCAGGTAAGTCTAAACCATTTGTGTGTCAATCAAAAGGTGCCAAAATATGTACAGTCCAGTTACATTTTTAGTCATCCATTATCTCTTTGACTTTTAAACATTTTTAATTTAGTGTGGAATGACAAAGCTATTCTGTTATCCTCAAAAACAAGAACCCTTATTCTTTCAATTACAATTAATACCTAGACAAATATTTGGGTACACAGCTATCCAGAAAGAGTGTTTGTCTGACCAGTTTTTCCCCCATGTTGAACAGTGAGTGATTTAAGTTTCCCTCCTCTTCTCTAGTATTGTATCCAATCACCGGAAAAGAAAGATGCCTTTGGGTGACGATGGACATTCCTGGAAGAAGAAAACATCAGATGTTAAGGAGAACTTCGACTTCAAGGAGATCCTGGGGACGTAAGTGTTGAAATCATATCTCACTAAGGGGCCATTCTGTTGTTGAGGATATAGTTGAATAGTGAATATACAGTATAACTAGCATGCATGGGTCTGAGCCTTTTGCTATCTCTCTGCTCATTAAAACACCATAAGAGTTCACATGGAACGCTTAGCAGTGTTATTCAGATTCAGGCTACAACACTATAAATACAGAAGGACATTTGCATGTGTTTTCTGTACCTCTACCTTTTTGCATGTTTAACACAGACTGACGACCTCTTTAGGTATATTGGTCATGTTTAATGCAGGCGTGTGGGTAGAAAGTTGCTAATAGAGTCTATTAAAGTTTGAGTGATTGGGGGATATTCTCTTTACTAAGAGCCCTTTGGCTCTGAATGCAGTGAGCTCAGATCAGGACTCTACCTTGACGACATGCCCATGATTGGTTTTTATTAATGCTGAGGTCTACTAGCCTATTGAAGAAAATTCCCCATGGTTTTAGATTACACTGTTGAGGTGTTTGTGTGTGTGTCTAGGCTCTCATGTGTCCTTAGTACGAGTCGGTCTGGTCCAGTTGATAATGTATTCTAACATCAGAACCTGCCTTGCTCTGAGCAGTACTTTGATGTGTTACATGTCTTTTCACTGAATTATAAATGGCCCGGGGGGATTTTGCACTTTTGCTTTTCATATTTAGCTTTTTGTTGTTGTTGTAGTTTCCAGAGTGTGTTGTGTTTCATGTCTGTATGTGTTTTGAGTGGAAAGGACATCACTGGCGTGCTAGGTATTCTGGGCCACATCAAGTATGAAAGTGCAAGCTAAAATACTGTACATTGTCAGAGATGTTACATTTTGATAGAGTTGACATCAGCTGTGCTATTTTGACATGGTCCCTGGTGGGTGAGAACATTCTTCAGTGATGTTGTTTCCCTGCTCAGTGTGTGTGTCTGTCGACGTGTGAGCTGACCCTTGATCCAGGAAGCAGTTAGCAGAGGGACTTTGGTGCCCTTTCCCTGAATTGGAGCATGAGTGAGTGAGTGAGTGAGTGAGAGAGAGAGAGAGAGAGAGAGAGAGAGAGAGAGAGAGAGAGAGAGAGAGAGAGAGAGAGAGAGAGAGAGAGAGAGAGAGAGAGAGAGAGAGAGAGAGAGAGAGAGAGAGAGAGAGAGAGAGAGAGAGAGAGAGGAGAGAGAGAGGAGAGAGAGAGAGAGAGAGAGAGAGAGAGAGAGAGAGAGAGAGAGAGAGAGAGAGAGAGAGAGAGAGAGAGAGAGCTATATTCAAACTATATTCATGCTGGGACCACTTATAGTGAGGAACTATACATTAATACATAAAAAGGCCTTACAAGGGAAATAAATATTTTATCAATATCTTTGCTTAGCTCAGGCCATTGCTAAAGAGGAATGAGAGGTTGAGAGAGACTGAATGCCTAACATATACGAGGAGCAGACAGAGAGAAAAGACGGAAACATGCAATCAGGGGGCCAGCTGTAGCTCCATACAATCAGGTGTTCAGAGAGACATCCCGTGCTTGGTCAGTGCCAGTTGTAGCTTGAAGTCTGTCCTTTCAACAGCTCTGTGTTTATGTTCGAGGGGGTCGGCCTTCTACGCTAAAGTGTTGACTAATCCAGTGGACAGAGCCTTTCATTTAGCCCCGAGTGGTGGATGGGTGGCTCTGTTTCTCCCATCAACAGTGATGATGAGAATATTGTTCCCTGTGTGTTTGTGGGTCTGTCTGCGTGTATCTGATCTAAAGAGGGTTTTAAACCTGCAATGTTTTTTCCTGATTCTACATCTAATTGATGTAAAAGAGTGGTTAACAAGCCCATGGATGTACACAGAGAGCTAATATTAATAATATGTATGTCAATCTTTCCTGGCTCAAAGTGGAGGAGAGATTGACTTCATCAAGTCCAAAACAGACTATGGAAGGCGCACAGTACTACATGGAACTCTATTCCACATCAAGTAACTCATGCAAGCAGTAAAATTTGATTTAAAAAACAGATACAAAAAACACCTTATGGAACAGCGGGGACTGTGAAGCAACACAATCATAGGCACAGGCATATGCATACACACACATGATAACATATGCACTATACACACACGGACACATGGATTTTGTACTGTATACAATTGAAGTCGGAAGTTTACATACACCTTAGCCAAATACATTTCAACTCTGTTTTTCACAATTCCTGACATTTAATCCTAGTATAAATTCCCTGTCTTAGGTCAGTTAAGATCACCACTTTATTTTAAGAATATGAAATGTCAGAATAATAGTAGAGAGAATGATTTATTTCCGCTTTTATTTATTTCATCACATTCCCAGTGGGTCAGAAGTTTACATACACTCAATTAGTATTTGGTAGCATTGCCTTTAAATTGTTTAACTTGGGTCAAATGTTTCAGGTAGCCTTCCACAAGCTTCCCACAATAAGTTGGGTGAATTTTGGCCCATTCCTCCTGACAGAGCTGGTGTAACTGAGTCAGGTTTGTAGGCCTCCTTGCTCGCACACGCTTTTTCAGTTCTGCCCACAAATTTTCTATAGGGTTGAGGTCAGGGCTTTGTGATGGCCACTCCAATACCTTGACTTTGTTGTCCTTAAGCCACTTTGAAACAACTTTGGAAGTATGGTTGGGGTCATTGTCCATTTGGAAGACCCATTTGCGACCAAGCTTTAACTTCCTGGCTGATGTCTTGAGATGTTGCTTCAATATATCCACCAAATTTTCCTTCCTTATGATGCCATCTATTTTGTGAAGTGCACCAGTCCCTCCTGCAGCAAAGCACCCCCACAACATGATGCTGCCACCCCCGTGCTTCAAGGTTGGGATGGTGTTCTTCGGCTTGCAAGCCTCCCCCTTTTTCCTCCAAACATAACGATGGGCATTATTGCCAAACAGTTCTATTTTTGTTTCATCAGACTAGAGGACACTTCTCCAAAAAGTATGATCTTTGTAACCATGTGCAGTTGCAAACCATAGTCTGGCTTTTTTATGGCGGTTTTGGAGCAGTGGCTTCTTCCTTGCTGAGCTACCTTTCAGGTTATGTCGATATAGGCCTGGTTTTACTGTGGATCTAGATACTTTTGTACCTGTTTCCTCCAGCATCTTCACAAGGTCCTTTGCTGTTGTTCTGGGATTGATTTGCAATTTTCACACCAAAGTACGTTCATCTCTAGGAGACAGAACGCGTCTCCTTCCTGAGCGGTATGACGGCTGCGTGGTCCCATGGTGTTTATACTTGCGTACTATTGTTTGTACAGATGAACGTGGTACCTTCAGACGTTTGGAAATTGCTCCCAAGGATGAACCAGACTTGTGGATGTCTACAATTTTTTTATGAAGTCTTGGCTGATTTCTTTTGATTTTCCCATGATGTCAAGCAAAGAAGCACTGAATTTGAAGGTAGGCCTTGAATTACATCCACAGGTACACCTCCAATTAATGTAAACTTCTGACCCACTGGAATTGCGATACAGTGAATTCTAAGTGAAATAATCTGTCTGTAAACAATTGTTGGAAAAATGACTTGTGTCATGCACAAAGTGGATGTCCTAACCGACTTGCCAAAACTATAGTTTGTTAACAAGGAATTTGTGGACTGGTTGAAAAACAAGTTTTAATGACTCCAACCTAAGTGTATGGAAACTTCCGACTTCAACTGTATCTGTGGTAGTGGTGGATTAGGAGCCCGAGGGCACACGGTCTGTGAATGTATTGTAATGTTTTTAAAACTGTATAAACTGCCTTAATTTTGCTGGACCCCAGGAAGAGTAGCAGCTAATGGGGATCCCGAATAAATACAAATACAAACAGGCAGTAAGACGCCTTGTGAGGAACTGTATTGCGATGCTGTTTAATAAAGGGTGCGTCCTCAGCCCCCTCCTGTACTCCCTGTTCACCCATGGCTGCATGGCCAAACACGCCTCCAAATCAATCATGAACTTTGCAGTAGTAGGCTTGATTACCTACAACGATGAGACAGCCTACAGGGAGGAGGTGAGGGCTCTGGGAGTGTGGTGCCAGGAAAATAACCTCTCACTCAGCATCAACAAAACTAAGGAGATGATCGTGGACTTCAGGAAACAGCAGAGGGAGCACCTCCCTATCTACATTGATGGGACCGCAGTGGAAAAGGTGAAAGCTTCAAGTTCCTCGGCGTACACATCACTGACAAACTGAAATGGTCCACCCACATAGATAGTGTGGTGAAAAAGGCGCAACAGCGCCTCTTCAACCTCAGGAGGATAAAGAAATTTGGCTTAACACCTAAAACCCTCAGAAACTTTTACAGATGCACAATTGAGAGCATCCTGTCGGGCTGTATCACCGCCTGGTATGGCAACTGCACTGCCCACAACTGCAAAGCTCTCCAGAGGGTGGTGCGGTATGCCCAACGCATCACCGGGGGCAAACTTCAAGCCCTCCTGGACACCTACAGCACCCGATGCCATAGGAAGGCCAAACAGATCATCAAGGACATCAACCACCCGAGCCACTGCCTGTTCACCCCGCTATCATCCAGAAGGTGAGGTCAGTACAGGTGCATCAAAGCTGGACCGAGAGACTGAAAACAGCTTCTATCTCAAGGCCATCAGACCGCTAAACAGCCATCACTAGCACATCAGCTGCCTATAGACATAGATTAGAAATCGCTGGCCACTTTTAGAAATGGATCACTAGCCACTTTAATCATTTTTACGTATCTAGCATTACTAAACTGTACTCCACACTATTCTATGATATTGTAGTCGCTTTTAAATTGTGTTTACATATTGCATCACCCATTTCATATGTATATACTGTATTGTATTCTATACTACACCACTTGCTGTTAAACAGCCATCTCGATAGGCTGCTGCCTATAGACATAGATTAGGAATCACTAGCCACTTTAATAATGTCTCCGTATCTTGCATTACTCATCTCATATGTATAAACTGTACTCTATACTATTCTACGGTATCTTAGTCACTATAATTGCGTGTAAATTTTGCATCGCCAATCTCATATGTATATACTGTATTCTATACTATGCCACTGTATCTTAGTCCAGTGCTGCTCTGACATATATGTATATATATTCTTAATCCATTCCTTACTTAGATTTATGTGTATTTTGGGTATTTGTTGTGAAACTGTTAGATATTACTTGTTAGATATTACTGCACTTTCGGAGCTAGAAACACAAGCATTTTGCTACAACCGCAATAAGATCTGCTAAACACGTGTATGTGACCAATAAAGCCTGTCTTCAGACTGCTGAATAATCTGTGTTCTGATCTCTTCCTGGTGCCTGGATAATGGAATCAGGCTAAACCTATTATCCAGTTGAGCTGTTTAAAAGGCTTTGGTGTACCAGTCTGCACGTTTCAACATGCATTTGAAGCAATGACACTTGGGAATGTGTTAAAAAAAAATTCTGGATCAAAAAGGGGGTTAGCTGAGAGAAAATGTTGCAATTTTAAAGCAAAATTCCCCCAAATCTACAGTACATATTCTGCCATGGACCTGAGAGAAAATGTTGCAGATTTAAAGCTAGTTTCCTGCAATTCTATGCATTTTGCCATGGATAATGCTGTGTTCTTTTTGTCAAATATAATAAAAAAATGAATACTGCTAAATTCATTGTTTTGGGAATTTTCAAAAGGCCAGCATCCCGGAGTCGCCTCTTCACTGTTGATGTTGAGACTGGTGTTTTGCGTGTACTATTTAATGAAGCTGCCAGTTGAGGACTTGTGAGGCGTCTGTTTCTCAAACTAGACACTTTAATGTACTTGTCCTCTTGCTCAGTTGTGCACCGGGGCCTCCCACTCCTCTTTCTATTCTGGTTAGAGACAGTTTGCGCTGTTCTGTGAACAGAGTAGTACACAGTGTTGTCTGAAATCTTCAGTTTCTTGGCAATTTCTTGCATGGAATAGCCTTCATTTCTCAGATCAAGAATAGACTGATGATTTTCAGAAGAAAGTATTTTTTTCTGGCCATTTTGAGCCTGTAATCGAACTCACAATTGTTGACGCTCCAGATACTCAACTAGTCTAAAGAAGGCCAGTTTTATTGCTTCTTTAATCAGGACAACAGTTTTCAGCTGTGCTAACATAATTGCAAAAGGGTTTTCTAATGATCAACTAGCCTTTTGAAATTATAAACTTGGAATAGCTAACACAACGTGCCATTGGAACACAGGAGTGATGGTTGCTGATAATGGGCCTCTGTACGCCTATGTAGATATTCCATAACAAATCATTTACAACATTAACAATGTCTAAACATTGATGTTATTTTAATGGGATTTTTTTTCTTTAAAAAACAAGGACATTTCTAAGTGACCCAAAATGTTTTAGCGGTAGTGTGTATATATGTGTGTATATATATATATATATATATTTGACACACCTACACACCTACTCATTCAAGGGTTTTTCTTCCTTTTTACTATTTTCTACATTGTAGAATAATAAAAACTATGAAATAACACATATGGAATCATGTAGTAACCAAAAAATGGTTAACCAAATCAAAATATATTTGATATTGGAAATTCAAAGTAGCCGCCCTTTACCTTGATGAGAGCTTTGCACACTCTTGGCATTCTCTCAACCAGCTTCATGAGGTAGTCACCTGGAATGCATTTCAATTAACAGGTGTGCCTTGTTAAAAGGTAATTTGTGGAATTTGTTTCCTTCTTAATGTGTTTGAGCCAAGCAGTTGTATTGTGACAAGGTAGGGGTGGTATACAGAAGATAGCCCTATTTGGTAAAAGACCAAGTCCATATTTATGGCAAGAAAAGCTCCAGTAAGCAAAGAGAAATGACAGTCATTACTTTAAGACATGAAGGTTAGTCAATCCTGAAAATGTCAAGAACTTTGAAAGTTTCTTCAAGTGCAGTCGCAAAAACAGTCAAGCTTATGATGAAACTGGCTCTCATGATGACCGACACAGGAAAGGTCATGGAGGAGGAGGTGTGATGGTGTTGGGGTGCTTTGCTGGTGACACTGCCTGGGATTTATTTTGAATTCAAGCCACACTTAACCAGCATGGCTACCACAGTATTCTGCAGCGATACACCATCTCATCTGGTTTGCACTTGGTGGGACTATCATTTGTTTTTCAACAGGACAATGACCCAACACACCTCCAGGCTGTGTAAGGGCTATTTGACCAAGAAGGAGAGTGATGGAGTGCTGCATCAGATGACCTGGCCTCCACAATCACCTGACCTCAACCCAATTGAGATGGTTTGGGATGAGTTAGACTGCAGAGTGAAGGAAAAGTAGCCGACAAGTGCTCAGCGTATGTGGGAACTCCTTCATTCCAGGTGAATCTGGTTGAGAGAATGCCAAGAGTGTGCAAAGCTGTCATCAAGGTAAAGGGTGGCTACTTTGAAGAATCTAAAATCTGAAATATTTTTTTTATTTGTTTAGAACTTTTTTGGTTACTACATGATTCCATATGTGTTATTTCATAGTTCTGATATCTTCACTATTATTATGCAATGTAGAAAATAGTAAAAACGAAGACAAACCCTTAAATGAGTAGGTGTGTCCAAACTTTTGACTGGTACTGTATTTTTTTTAAACTCTGTTTACAATGGCAGAACAATTCCTGGTGTTATCTCTACACTGCATGTCTCTTATTTGACACTATTTGCATCTGTCATGCCCTGACCGTAGAGATCCTTATTATTCTCTATGTTTGGTTAGGTCAGGGTGTGACTCGGGTGGGAATATCTATGTTTTCTGTTTCTTTGTTTTTGGCCGAGTGTGGTTCCCAATCAGAGGCAGCTGTCTATAGTTGTCTCTGATTGGGAATCATACTTAGGCAGCCTGCCAGCGTCTATGCCTGACGGAACTGTTTGCTTTCGTTTCGTTTCTTTTGGTTAGTTTTGTTTGAGTGTTTCTTGTAAATAAATATCATGAACACTTACCACACTGTGCTTTGGTCCACTTCTCCTTCAACTACAAACGACAAGCGTTACAGCATCCTTTACATTCATAGCTTTGTCAGTTCTAGCTTGAGCCTACTCTATTTTGTGCAAGTGTCATGTTTTTTTGTGAATCACAAAGAAACCAGGAGGTTATTAGCTATATTTTATTATTTAAAGAATGTCCTTTGCCATGCAGTTTCTATTCTAAATATCAAGTAAATGTTTGCCAAATAAAGGATAACAATATGAGTATCTCCTCGTATGTCTGGTGACAGTGCACACACACTGGAACGGTTAGAATTGGCTTCCTATATCGCAACAAAGCATCCTTCACTCATGCTGCCAAACACACCCTCGTAAAACTGACCATCCTACCGATCCTTGACTTCGGTGATGTCATCTGTAAAATAGCCTCCAACACTCTACTCAAGAAACTGGATGCAGTCTATCACAGTGCCATCCGTTTTGTCACCAAAGCCCCATACGCTACCCACCATTGCGACCTGTACGCTCTCGTTGGTTGGCCCTCGCTTCATACTCGTCGCCAAACCCACTAGCTACAGGTTATGTACAAGTCTCTGCTAGGTAAAGCCCCGCCTTATCTCAGCTCACTGGTCACCATAGCAGCACCCACTCGTAGCATGCGCTCCAGCAGGTATATCTCACTGGTCACCCCTAAAGCCAATTCCTCCTTTGCCGCCTTTCCTTCCAGTTCTCTGCTGCCAATGACTGGAACGAACTGCAAAAATCTCTGAAGCTGGAGACTCATATCTCCCTCACTAGCTTTAAGCACCAGCTGTCAGAGCAGCTCACAGATCACTGCACCTGTACATAGCCCATCTGTAAACAGCCCATCTATCTACCTACCTCATCCCCATACTGTATTTATTTATTTATCTTGCTCCTTTGCACCCCAGTATCTCTACTTGCACATTCATCTTCTGCACATTCTACCATTCCAGTGTTTAATTGCTATATTGTAATTACTTCGCCACCATGGCCTATTTATTGCCTTAACTTTCCTCATTTGCACTCACTGTATATAGACGTTTTGTTTTCTTTTGTTCTACTGTATTATTGACTGTATGTTTTGTTTATTCCATGTGTAACTCTGTGTTGTTGTATGTGTCGAATTGCTACGCTTTATCTTGGCCAGGTCGCAGTTGCAAATGAGAAATTGTTCTCAACTAGCCTACCAGGTTAAATAAAGGTGAAATAAATAAATAAAATAAAATAGCCTTATTGATACATTAGCACTGAGCGATGAACTGTTCCAATGAAACAGGATGTTTACATAAGGTGCACTGACATTAGACATACATTATTTGAAGTTTCCATTAAGTACACACTTGGATCCTTGTTAGTGAGGATTTAAACATCATCCATAACACAGTTTACCTAATGTAGCCCAATGATACCTTGTGTTCCCAAGGCTCCTATGTTGGTGCTGGTATAAGTATTTAATTGGAATATTTCTACCACAGTGCTTGTCTCATTCCTATCATCGTGATGTTGGTCAAACATTTTGGGTAAACCCCCTTTTCTCTTGACTTCAGTTGTTAGACATTTTTTAGATAAAGTTGTGTATGTGACGGGTATGTTTAGGTTTCCTTTCCTCCATATCCCCTGGTCTGCCGATGGGGTTGTCCGCCTGTTTATGGAAAGATCACCAGCTCATCACGTTGTCAGCTAAGAGTTCTCCATTGGCTGGTTGTCTTAGCAACAGGAGGAGACACTTTCCATATGGACGCTAACAATCACTATGGAAACAAAGTTTGTATTTGCTATTAATAATCCTGGTGTGTGAATATGTGAGCATTGTGAGGGGCGGTGAAGTCCCCTCATTGTATACACAGTTGAATATCTCTGCTAGGAGCAAAGTTGAATTCCTGGAGACTCCCTCTTTGACGTTCTTTCACAAATAGGCCTTATAAGGGATGTGTGTGTGTGTGTGTGTGACTCCCCTCCCACCCTCCACCCCCCCATGCCATCCCTTTGTAGCAGAAATTCTCTGATCATGGCCTCAGTTTGTGTCGTCGGCTGTGTTTTGATCTTATTCAGCCCCACTCCACAACACAATAGCTGACTGATCAATCTGCCCTTAACAAGTTCAATGAATAGATGTATCTATTATGTTTCTCATTCATAGTAATGAAGCACTCTAATGACAAAACATTTAAATAATAGAAATTATAATTCAGGGCCTTGTCTACCACCTACCCAATGATGTATTCTGTCACACAGAGGGAGGCGGATGAGGCTTATTGGGGAGAACAACTTTCTTTCTACTCACTGTCTTCGTCCACATTGATACAGGCACTGATGTGCCTCTATTAGGATGGAATGAGTCCCTTTAAGTAAATATTTGTGACATACTATTAAAGTACACTCCTGGGAATGAATGTGACTTCATATAGAGTTTGTTAAGGTAACTTTGAACAATACCTTTTCCATGATAAACTGTGTGTGTTAATGTGTGTTGTTGTGTGCATGTGTGAGTGTCCTGCTGCTGCTGCATCTGGTTCTATAATTAAAATGGATCTGGATAAAATATCACCACAACTGCAATCAACTAAAATCATCTCCCCTGTGAATCTCCTTGTCTTTTCTTTCTTTTATTCTCCTTATCTTAATCACTCTCCTCTGCAGTTGTCTCTCTTTCTATCATTCCCTCTATGTCCTCTCCTCCCTTTCAGTCAGTCAACTTTGATACAAAATCCTATGTGGAGTCGCACTCTCATGACTTTGGTTGAAGGATCTACAATGATGCCTGAGAAGGCCAATGAAATCTGCGCCTCGCTGGAAGCTCCACCTTCCACAGGTGATAAGCGTGAGGCTCGGATTAATTCCTTCAGTTATTCAGCTCTCCCCTCGGTAGGGGACAAGAATGATTCCCGCTACTAAAACAAAACATTTGAAAATGATACTGTCTGTTACATTGCGCCAACTAAACTGTCCCATAGTGGTAGAGCATACTCACCCCCTGGTAACCTCCATGATAATGTTTTTTCCCTGCGGCTATTTTATATGTGTGCGGTCCAGCGCTCGGTGACAGCCGGTTACTGGAAGGCATCTTACCACCTAAACCGAGTGAGGTTCGTTGTGACAACAGTACCCCCAAGTCGCCGGAGTCCGTGTGCCCAGGTGGGCCAGGCTTTAGGCAAACCTTGGCATATAAAAACAGTTTTTTCATCCGATATCCACAGTCTTCACTGGTGTTAAAAGTGTTGATTCCCGTATGTGAGTTTTATGAAAAGTGTTCCTTCTCCATGTTCAGACACATGGTTGTCAAGGGTGGTGGAAATGGGAGAAGAACCACTCTCTCCCAGTCTACAAGGTGGTATCCCGTCACTTCACGGGAATCTCGCTGTCTGCTCCGACCGATAGCGCACATGCGCAGTGTCGCCCTGGATCATGCGAACAGTGACGTCAAGGAACAGGCTACAATTTGTTGTGCGTATCGGGCAGCGTCATCACATCGACTGTTCCCGAGGCCTCAGTGCCTGTTTTGAGGGTGGAAATATCCTCCCATCACCAGAAGCAGGCAATCTGTGTGGTTCCTATGTGGAAGATCATGGACTGCCTTGTACAGACGGTATTCCTGGTTACGAAAAGGGACGGGACATTGCATCCCATTCTAGACCTAAGTGCTCTCAGCAAGCACCTCAGAGTCTACAAACTCAGAATACTCACAAGCAGCTGGCTATTACAGTGATTGGCTGGTGGAGTATGGTTGAGGGGACAAGCAGAGTTACACACATCCATGCTACTGTCCCGTATTCAGTCTCTAGGCTTCATGAGAAACCGAGAATAAGAGCTCTCTGACATCATCTCAATGCATTCCGTTTCTGGGTCTCAAGCTAGACTCACTCGCGTATCACGCTTTTCGATCCCAACAGAGGGGGTCTGGGTTCCGGCTCCGCTTAGACAAATTTCAGTCGGGTCATACTGTGTGTTTTCACCAGTGCCTATGCCTCCTGTGGATGATGGTGGCTGCATCTCGCTGCCTAAGCGGGTCGCTTTGGGCCATGGCCTTGTGGTGGGTCCCTCGACTATTGTTAGGGGGCTCCCATGGGCTGAGTTGTGTCCAACAGGGTGATCATGCCAGACGCATCCCCCGAGGGTGGGGTGCGCTGTATGAAGGCAACTCGATTCGGGGGGTATGCACACTGGTGCAAAGCACACTGCAGGTCAATTACCTGGAGTATCTGGCGCTCAGGGGCTTCGCCCTGTTTTTGCCAGGCCAGCTTGTGCTGGTCAGAACCGACAATATGTCAGTGGTGGCATCAACAGATGGGGACAGACTCTGTCTCTCATCTTCTTAACCTTGGCTTGCTCCCTGTTGCTAGCTTTCGTTTTGGGCGACGCATGTCCCCGGTTGCCTCAACTCGGGGGAAGATCTTTTATCCAGCTGGGACCCTCTCAGGTGTGGAGGCACTGCCAGATATGGGACATTTTCGGCAGGGCCGACGTAGATCTATATGCATTGCGAGACAACATGCAGTGTCTTCTATTTTTCTCGATGAGGGACCTAAGTGACCCGTTGAAAATGAACGCTCTGGTGCACAAGTGGCTTCGGACACAGCAAACCTTCTTGCCACAGCTTGCATTGATGTGCCATCCTGGATGAGCTACACTACCTGGGCCACTTGTGTGGGTTGTAGACTCCGTCTCATGCTACCACTAGAGTGAAAGCACCGCCAGCATTCAAAAGTGACCAAAACATCAGCCAGGAAGCATTGGAACTGAGAAGTGGTCTGTGGTTTCCACCTGCAGAACCACTCCTTTATTGGGGGTGTCTTGCTTATTGCCTATAATTTCCACCTGTTGTCTATTCCATTTGCACAACAGCATGTGAAATGTATTGTCAATCAGTGTTGCTTCCTAAGTGGACAGTTTGATTTCACAGAAGTGTGATTGACTTGGAGTTACATTGTGTTGTTTAAGTGTTCCCTTTATTTTTTTGAGCAGTATATATCGGCCCTCAATGTGAGAAAGACAAAACAGCTGATTGTGGACAACAGGAAAAGGAGGACCGAGCACACTCCCATTCACATTGATGGTGCTGTGGTGAAGCTGGTCGAGAGCTTGAAGTTCCTTGGCGTCCACATGCTAATAAACTATCATGGTCCAAATAAACAAAGATGTGAAGAAGGCTCGACAACGCCTCTTTTCAGGAGACTGAAAAGATTTGGCATGCGTCCTCAGATCCTGAAAAATTTCTACAGCTGCACCATCGAGAGCATCCTGACTGGTTGCATCACCACTTGATATGGTGCTACAGAGGGTAGTGTGTACGGCCCAGTACATCACTGGGGCCAAGCTTCCTGCCATCCAGGACCTCTATACGAGGCGGTGTCAGAGGAAAGCCCTAAAAATTGTCAAAGACTCCAGCCACTCTAGTCGTAGACTGTTCTCTCTGCTACTGCACGGCAAGCGGTACCAGAGCACCAAGTCTAGGTCCAAAAGGCTCCTTTACAGCTTCTACCCCCAAACTGCTAAATAGTTAATCAAATGGCTACCCAGATCACTTTATCCCTACCTACAGTGGTTCCTCCTTTAAAAGTTGCGTGCTTACACCGCGGGACTTAGTGGTATCCAGCGTCATGGCTTCATTGCTCCAGACCACCACAAGGTGGAGTTAGAGCACTAATTATGCATTTGGGTCCCAAATGCATATAAGAAAAATGTTATTACCTTTGCTGTCTTCGTCAGAATGCACTCCCAGGACTTCTACTTCAATAACAAATGTTGGTTTGGTTCAAAATAATCCATAGTTATATCCAAACAGCGGCGTTTTGTTTGTGCGTTCAAGACACTATCCAAAAGGGTAAATAAGGGTGACGAGCATGGCGCAATTCGTGACAAAAAAATTCTAAATATTCCATTACCGTACTTCGAAGCATGTCAACCGCTGTTTAAAAACAATTTTTATGCCATTTTTCTCATAAAAAACCGATAATATTCCGACCGGGAATCTGCGTTTAGGTAAACAGACGAAAGAAAATAAAGCATTCGGTCGACTCGGGCACGCGCCTAAGCCCATAGTACTCTGATCGGCCACTTGCCAAACGCGATAAAGTGTTTCAGCCAGAGGCTGCCTCGATATCGTTCAGCTTTTTCCCGGGCTCTGAGAGCCTATGTGAGCCGTAGGAAGTGTCACGTTATTGCAAAGATCCTCAGTCTTCAATAAAAAGAGCCAAGATGAAACACAAATTGTCAGACAGGCCACTTCCTGCATGGAATCTTCTCAGGTTTTGGCCTGCCATATGAGTTCTGTTATACTCACAGACACCATTCAAACAGTTTTAGAAACTTTAGGGTGTTTTCTATCCAAAGCCAATAATTATATACATATTCTAGTTACTGGGCAGGAGTAGTAACCAGATTAAATCGGGTACGTTTTTTATCCGGCCGTGTCAATACTGCCCCCTAGCCCTAACAGGTTAATGTAGAGACAAATGCTTGTGCATATTTTTTTGTCATAAAGTTAATTTACGAAAATCGCTATTTATTTATCTATTTAGCAAGTTATCTGACAAGCTAACATTAGTCAGCTAGCTAGCTAGTGTTATGACATGAGAATGAATTTGTAATTCGTGTTGTTTAATGTTATAGGGACTCCTGAAAAAAACAGCATACCAGGCTGTCGTCTTGTGAAACAGTGAATGTGAAGAATCTAGCTAGCCAAAGCATTTACTGCAAATTGAATGTACAATTGTGTAAGCTTGCCTTGCAATGCAGCTGAAGTAACATAGCTAGCTAATTATTTACTTGCTTAGTGTAGTGGATGATAAAAATAACTGTGTGCCTATGGATGTGTGGCTAGCTACAGTATGTAGCCGATCTGTGTATGGACCCTAAAACGTTTGGTATGAATATTAGTTCAGAACCTATCATCATCATCAGCTATCATAGTTGTATTAGCTATCATAGTTGTATTAGCTATCATCAGCTATCATGTTGTATTAGCTTCAAGTCTGAATGGAATTAATGAAGGCTATGGATAGAGTAGAATATAATAACTTTATTTTGCCATGTATGCAACTCCTATATACATGTACTGTAGTTATTACCACACATGAGATCCCCACATTGTAGCCTGTACATTGAATATATTCACTGATCATGTACTCTTCCTTGGCAAATAAAGGTGGGGTTCAGGTATGAATCTGAGACATTATTTTTCAGTCATATCAAACTCCATTCTTTGAAGGATGCTGTGTCTGCATGTATGTATTACAATTATACACTTCAACAGTGTTTACCACTCTTGCTCCTGGGACATCAATGATTACACATTGTAACTATGCAATGGACTAGAAACACAATTTAAGTAAAGGCTGATTTGTAATTCATATATACAGAAATATCTAACTCCCTTCATCTGCATTAATCTGAGGACACAGAATAGTATTTCAATGAGATACTTAATTTCAACCAGTGGAGAATGTGAAACGCTTTATTGAAAGAAGTTCATTATCCAGGTGTTATAAATACATGCATTATAATTATGATAATTGTAATATTATAAATACAAGTTCAATCTGTACGTCAATGCACATATGGTGTTCATTATAAAACAAGGAGGAAAGTCAAGGCTGGGAGAGAGGTGTAGAAGACAGAAAGGGAAAGAGGTAAGAACAGAGGCAGACAGCATATGATTAATGAATTACAGTGCTACCTTAATATTCTCTCAGTTCATCACAGTTACAGTGTCTCCTAACCAGCCTTGGGCCCCCAGTTGGCCCGAAGGTTATCTTAAGAGCGGGTGAGGTGGCGATGACGGCACTGGCTTCCTCTCTCACATCAAAACATACCTGCAGACGAGAGACAGATGGAAAAAGAGAGAGCATGATTAAGCCTTGTTTTTTTATTCTAACACGGTCAGTCATCATAATCATCAAGAGGTGAAATGCAAAACTGACCTTGGATCATTAACTCTGGGACCACTACATCGCTATCTGTATTTCAATGTAAAGCATCTCTTTAATAATACTTCCTGTTGACCCGACCAATTGACCTCTCACCTGTGATCATGCTGTGCCCTCTGTGTTTGCCAGTTTAGATGCGGGAGGGGTTCACCAACACAGCTGATATAACCTAGAGGATTTAGGGAGAAGGGGGAGAGGGATGAAGTGAAGGAGAGAGACAGTTATTGTGTGCGTGTGTGGTCTCACCTGATGTCCACACTAAGTGGCTACAGAGTACTTTATGCTAAAAAACAGACACATGAGGACAAACAATAGAAGATCATGTCAATAGAAGATACTGTATGTGACGCAGACACCTATCGGAGTGTACTTGAAACATTTAAATATAGAGGGCTATGTGTCTCACCACTTGGTTATTGCAAGGCTAACCCCCAGGGAAATCATGACTTGGCAGCAACAGATAGCCCAGTGAAAATGGCTGTGTTTATGTGGTATAAATCTGAAAATTAGCAGCTGACATCTTATCTAGACGTTCCGCTAGCGGAACACCTGCTCCAATATCCAATGATGGGCGTGGCGCGAAATACAAACTCCTCTAAAATACAAAAACTTCAATTTTTCAAACATATGACTATTTCACAGCATTTTAAAGATAAGACTCTCGTTAATCTAACCACACTGTCCGATTTCAAAAAGGCTTTACAACGAAAGCAAAACATTAGATTATGTCAGCAGAGTACCAAGCCAGAAATAATCAGACACCCATTTTTCAAGCTAGCATATAAGGTCACAAAAACCCAGAAGACAGCTAAATGCAACAGTAACCTTTGATGATCTTCATCAGATGACAACCCTAGGACATTATGTTATACAATACATGCATGTTTTGTTCAATCAAGTTCATATTTATATCAAAAACCAGCTTTTTACATTAGCATGTGACGTTCAGAACTAGCATACCCCCCGCAAACTTCCGGGGAATTCGCTAACATTTTACTAAATTACTCACGATAAACGTTCACAAAAAGCATAACAATTATTTTAAGAATTATAGATACAGACCTCCTCTATGCACTCGATATGTCCGATTTTAAAATAGCTTTTTGGTGAAAGCACATTTTGCAATATTCTAAGTACATAGCCCAGGCATCACGGGCTAGCTATTTAGACACCCGGAAAGTTTAGCACTCACCAATATCAGCTTTACTATTATAAAAGTTTCATTACCTTTTGTTGTCTTCGTCAGAATGCACTCCCAGGACTGCTACTTCAATAACAAATGTTGGTTTGGTCCAAAATAATCCATCGTTATATCCGAATAGCGGCGTTTTGTTCGTGCGCCCCAGACACTATCTGAAATGGTAAATCAGGGTCGCGCGCATGGCGCAATTCATGACAAAAAAAATCTAAATATTCCATCACCGTACTTCGAAGCATGTCAACCGCTGTTTAAAATCAATTTTTATGCCATTTTTCTTGTAAAAAAGCGATAATATTCCGACCAGGAATCTCCTTTTAGCTAAACTGAGGAAAGTAAACAAAGCTTTCGGTCGACGCGGGCACGAGCCTGAGTCTCACAGTACTGTAACCAGCCACTACCCAAACGCGCTACTTTTTTTCAGCCAGGGCCTGCAAAGCCACGATTCAGCTTTTTGCCGCCTTCTGAGACCCTATGGCAGCCGTAGGAAGTGTCACGGGACAGCTAAGATCCTCACTCTTCAATAAACAGAGACAAGAAGAACGACACCTTGTCATACAGGCCACTTCCTGCCTGAAACCTTGTCAGGTTTTTGCCTGCCAAATGAGTTCTGTTATACTCACAGACACCATTCAAACAGTATTAGAAACTTTGGAGTGTTTTCTATCCATATGTAATAAGTATATGCATATTCTAGTTACTGGGTAGGAGTGGTAACCAGATTAAATCGGGTATGTTTTTTATCCAGCCGTGAAAATACTGCCCCCTAGCCATAACAGGTTAAGGGTTTTTTAATTAATACATGTGAGACAGGTTCCATGTACAACAAAACAGGCAGAGAGGAAGTGAGAAAAAGTACACAGAACAGTTTAATTACCTCTGTTTATGGACACTTTTGCCAGCAATAAAGCTTCCATGGCCTGTTCCTCGGACAGTGAACATCTGGCAATGTCTACATTTTCGACCCCTTGATCAGCTCGCTCTCTGAAAATAAAGAAAATTGCTTATTTTTTGCAGATATGAAAACAATAACTGAGATATGACCGTTCAATCTAAAGCAGCAGATGTCATTTTCAGGATACGTCAATACAGCACAGAAAGCTTAACACCAGACTGGTATTGTGGTTGTTCATTAGGTGATGGGAAATATGCAATGATACCTGCACCATCTACACACTGCAAAGACTCTTCTCTATTGTACACGATGACCCAATGCTCTGAGACTTCTTTGACCATTCTAAAGTCTGCATGGGGCATCCTTGCCTTAAGGTCGCTGACTTTCTGTTGTAACTCTTCATCTGACATATCAGAATAGCATTCCCTGACAAACATATTGTGTTCTGTCATCCTTCTGTAAAGAAAAGCTAACTGTTACACTGTCATGAAATATGATTATCTATATATATATATATCAACTATGAAACAAATGTGACGTGGCCTGCTTATGAGTTGCCATGAAAGAAAGTTAGATTAATTCAACTGAAAATGGCGAGAACAGGAGTTCGTAGCTAAATGCTTTTGGTTAGCTTGAGAATAATAATTGCATGATTTATGTATGTATGTAATGTAGTATAATGTTATGAGCCGACACTGAATCGTAGGAGCTAACTACTAGCAATGTAAAAGTTGGACAGAAGAACGCCCAGTGCTGCTTACCTGAGATGTCATCATCACACAGTCCTTCTTCGTAGGTGTCCGCTATGACTTCCATTGTGTCGGAAAAAAGTTGCTTTCAGAACAATTATTTTTGATATAATTTTTTTTAAAGTTTTGCTCTCGACAAAAAGACAACTGTACCTCCATAGTATATAACAATTTGCCTGTGAATAACCACACCTTCATACAAACGTACTACTGTATGCAGAATTCTTGACACACAACCGAAGATGCTGCCATATCCTGTCACGTCCTGACCATAGAAGCTTTTATTTTCTATGGTAGAGTAGGTCAGGGCGTGACGGGGTTTTGTCTAGTTTAGATTTTCTATGTTGTCATGTTCTTTGTTTCTGTATTTCGATGTTTTTTTTTGTTGGATGATCTCCAATTAGAGGCAGCTGGTCATCGTTGTCTCTAATTGGAGATCATACTTAAGTAGTTGTTTTTCCCACCTGGATTTGTGGGAGATTTAATTTTGAGTAAGTGTATGTTACACCTCTTCGTCACGGTTTGTTGTTTTGTTTATGAGTTTATTTGTATGTCTTGCATAGTTTCACAGTTTAAATAAAATGTGGAACGATACACACGCTGCGCTTTGGTCCCATTCTTCAGACAGCCGTGACATATCCTGCCAGCATGCCCACAACCGAGCCACTCAAGCACAGAATGATGACGCATGGAAGAGGGAAAGGAACGAGATGGGAACAACAACAATTTGTTGCAAGCTGGGGAGGGGGGCTAATAGCTGAACAATAGGACTATTCAACCTTTACTAAAGAATAGTCTAATAGCCGAGCGAGGTGTGAAACCCCCCACCCCCTCCTATCACAGACCAGATTTGCCCTAACGACCAAGGGGTTAGCTTGCTACTCAATGTAATAAAGTAATGACTTTTCAAATAAGTTACCTTACACGTTATGTTGGCTGACAATTTGTTAGCTACGCTGTCCTTGCCAACCACATAGCATATCATTGCAGCAGTATGTACTGGTATGTTAGCTAGCTACCGAATGTTAGTAGTTATACAGCTAACTACTCAACGTTTATTGACTTGATTATTCCCGTCATTCTTAGCTTAGGTAAATGGTATAGTCATTGTGTGTTCTCAATGGACATTCGGGTGCTTGCGTAAATTCGCTCTGGCTATCTACACCCATTTCAGAGCATTCTCGTCTGAGTGTGCCAGAGCGCAGAATAATTAATTTACAAGCGCTCAACACCCGTTGAATATTGCCGTTGTCAGTAAACGTTGGCAAAAAAACATAATTCAATTGTTTTCAGCAGCACAGTTACAGTCACCAACGCTCTGGTTAACATAAACACTGCCTTACCAGCTCTGCTAGGGCGAGTTAAAGCAAGTCCCAGTCAAAAGTTTGGACACACCTACTCATTCCAGGATTTTTCTTTATTTTTACTATTTTCTACATTGTAGAATAATAGTGGAGACATCACAACTCTGAAATAACACCGGTCTCCCGCCTTTCTGTAGTACAGACATGGCCTGCTCTCCCTTATGTAAGGAATTAGGCACTTTCTCTATGTTTACTACAGTATGTATTGTAGACTGCACAGTAGCCTAATAAACTTATACACATTTCGTTAATAAAATAAATGATAAAAAAATACTTTCAAAATGCAGATTTTGATTTAGTTATGGATCCATAACGAATTACTACGGGAATAAATATCACTGATTTACAGAAATATTGGAACAAAGTTGTCTAATGAAGGCAAACAATTTAGAATCCTCCAATCCTGTAGCCTACTCCCGACCGTCACGTTGTACAGCACCATATTTTCCATTCCATCCTAATGGAAACCCTGAGGGTTTCGTTTTTCTCTGAATAGAAACACCATAATATTAACCAAATTAATTAAGCCAAATTTCTTAAAATCAATCCCATATACTATGTTATTACAAAAAAAATTACATTCTCTGGTAATGCCCATATGGAATTCTATCAAATGCTTCTCAAAGATGCCCTCTGGTTGTCAAACTAGCAATAACTTGCAATAACAGAAAAAAATGGCAGACTATTAAATGACATGCCACAGAATGCTGCTGCAGCACGCAAGGTGTGCCGCAGTATGACAGAACTTTTAAAGGAGGAACGACTGTACATGTACATATTACCTCATCTCGACTAACCTGTACCCCCGCACATTGACTCGTTACTGGTACCCCCTGTATATAGACACAATATTGTTATTTTATTGTGTTACTTTTTTTCTTAATGTAGTTTATTTTATTTTAGATATATTTGCAAAACAAATGTTTTCTTACTTTAAAAAAATTCTGAATTGTTGGTTAAGGGCTTGACATCTAATGACTAACTTCTTATAGCAGGCATTAGGCTATAGAAAATGAGCACTGGTCTCATCAACAATCGCTCAAGCCCACGTCCTAGTAATTAGCCAGCTAATCTTAATATCTGAAGTTTAGCCAACTTGGATCTTTTTGCCAACTAACTAGGCTGAACAGTTGAATTGTTATGAACACATCCTTCTGTCTGTCTCCAATTGTTTGAAAAGCTTGTTAGCCTGTCCACTTTGTTCAGATGTTAAAATCAAGTGGCTTACCTTATTTCTCAGAATGAGACTTTTAGTTGCCAAAATTCCTTATATAAATTGTGTTTTATGCTTATTGCACATTTATAAAACACAGACTGGACCGCTAGTATAACAGTCTTTGGCTAAAATGCTGCTAGCGGTAGCCCAATGACACGAGTGACAAACTGAGCATTAATTTTACAGAACCAATGTTCATTGATACTCTTGTTTTGGTAGTGTCTGCTCTGAACGCAATTTGAGTAGTTGAGACATAAAAAGGGTATCGTTAGAAAAAGTAACTTCTCCTCTATTACAGTAAAATAAGGTCCCAATGTGTTTTGGTGTTCCATATGACCGATTATGTTGGACTTAACCTCAAATGCAAATAGCCAGTTGAAACCGCTTGTCAGAGAGGAAGATGTGAGCTCTCAACTATGTTGGCGTGAGAGGCAGGGGGAGAGGCTTAGTGTGTGTGTAAACCATAGAGGAAGAGGCAAAGCGTTAAAATCTGTCCAAAATAAGCCCTATGTGTTTCTATGGGCTTTGTTAGGGCTGCATCTCTTCATTATATACAGATCTCTGGTGTAAATGGGAAGTTGCACATAGCACAGAAGGAGCAAAGGAGAACAAGCGCAAATAAATGCTCATAAAAATGAAAAATAACCAAACCTCGATTCTTGTGATACAGGCATTTGGAATATCGTGCAAAAACAAAAATTCTAATTAATATTTCCCAGCCCTTACCTAACTCCAATCAACTAAAATCCTCTCCCCTGCACTATGTTCATCTCTTTCTCTTTATTTTGTCTCTCTTCTCCTAAGTTGCCTCATAATCAGTAGCTGTTTTCACACTGGGGTTTATATGCCACTGGGCCCTGGAGTGTGCTGTGTAGCTAAAATCGGAGCTCCAGTGCTGTAGGCTACTGTACAGGCTGATGGGAGCAGTGAAACATAAAAACACATACTGATAATTTCCATAGCTGACAGACTGACTTTATGTAGGGTGAGTGTTATCCTGAAATAGACAAGTAGGATAGGCAAGAGTTCAATGGAAACAGAAGCACACTGACACACACGAACATACGCATGCACACTAAAAATAATTGAAAATGTTTAGACCCCTCAGGCAATTTCCAAAGAGGAATATTTGAATGATCCATGAGCAAATATGATTAATTGATCGCCATTTACATTTTTTGGCAGAATGTCTTGGTTGATTATATGGTATTTTAATAGCTGTGTATCTTTCATTGTTGTTACTTTCTGATGACACAGTGACCTACAGTGGGGGAAAAAAGTATTTGATCCCCTGCTGATTTTGTACGTTTGCCCACTTACAAAGAAATTATCAGTCTATAATTTTAATAGTAGGTTTATTTGAACAGTGAGAGACAGAATAACAACAAAAAAATCCAGAAAAACGCATGTCAAAAATGTTATAAAATGATTTTCATTTTAATGAGGGAAATAAGTATTTGACCCCTCTGCAAAACATGACTTAGTACTTGGTGGCAAAACCCTTCTTGGCAATCACAGAGGTCAGACGTTTCTTGTAGTTGGCCACCAGGTTTGCACACATCTCAGGAGGGATTTTGTCCCACTCCTCTTTGCAGATCTTCTCCAAGTCATTAAGGTTTCGAGGCTGACGTTTGGCAACTCGAACCTTCAGCTCCCTCCACAGATTTTCTATGGGATTAAGGTCTGGAGACTGGCGAGGCCACTCCAGGACCTTAATGTGCTTCTTCTTGAGCCACTCCTTTGTTGCCTTGGCCGTGTGTTTTGGGTCATTGTCATGCTGGAATACCCATCCACAACCCATTTTCAATGCCCTGGCTGAGGGAAGGAGGTTCTCACCCAAGATTTGACGGTACATGGCCCCGTCCATCGTCCCTTTGATGCGGTGAAATTGTCCTGTCCCCTTAGCAGAAAAACACCCCCAAAGCATAATGTTTCCACCTCCATGTTTGACGGTGGAGATGGTGTTCTTGGAGTCATAGGCAGCATTCCTCCTCCTCCTCCAACCACGGCGAGTTGAGTTAATGTCAAAGAGCTCCATTTTGGTCTCATCTGACCACAACACTTTCACCAGTTGTCCCCTGAGTCATTCAGATGTTCATTGGCAAACTTCAGACAGGCATGTATATGTATTCTTGAGCAGGGGACCTTGCGGGCGCTGCAGGATTTCAGTCCTTCACGGCGTAGTGTGTTACCAATTGTTGGTGACTATGGTCCCAGCTGCTTTGAGATCATTGACAAGATCCTCCCGTGTAGTTCTGGGCTGATTCCTCACCGTTCTCATGATCATTGCAACTCCAAGAGGTGAGATCTTGCATGGAGCCCCAGGCCGAGGGATATTGACAGTTCTTTTGTGTTTCTTCCATTTGCGAATAATCGCACCAAATGTTGTCACCTTCTCACCAAGCTGCTTGGCGATGGTCTTGTAGCCTATTCCAACCTTGTGTAGGTCTACAATCTTGTCCCTGACATCCTTGGAGAGCTCTTTGGTCTTGGCCATGGTGAAGATTTTGCAATCTGATTGATTGATTGTTTCCGTGGACAGGTGTCTCTTTTACAGGTAACAAGCTGCGGTTAGGAGCACTCCCTTTAAGAGTGTGCTCCTAATCTCAGCTCGTTACCTGTATAAAAGACACCTGGGAACCAGAAATCTTTCTGATTGAGAGGGGGTCAAATACTTATTTCCCTCATTAAAATGCAAATCAATTTATAACATTTCTGACATGCATTTTTCTGGATATTTTTGTTGTTATTCTGTCTCTCATTGTTCAAATAAACCTACCATTAAAATTATAGACCGATCCTTTCTTTGTCAGTGGGCAAACGTACAAAATCAGCAGGGGATCAAATACTTTTTTCCCCCACTGTATAGCCTGTCAGTTGCTTTACTGTTTATCAGTATATTGTTCACACTGGGCATGGCCCACAAATTACATAGCACTCCCTAACCAGCCTCATTCTCCGCCCATAATGTATTGTGTAGTAGTGGTTTTCTTTAAACGTTCCCAGCTGTGTTCAGGGAACAGGCAGATCCTGGGTGTCTGTTCCCACACTCTCAGTGACCTCTCTGGGTAGACTGGGGTTTCTCAACAAACTGTATACTGTACAACTGCCTTTGTCAGTGCCATTTTTACTTCTAAATGGCCTAGTAATACATAGAAAGGACAGTCCGGGCCCTGGCAGTAAACCCAGGCTTACGAAGGGAAAATATTTCACAGCACTTCAATATAGCTATTCTGTACAATCCCAGAATGCCTGGCAAAGCAGAGAGAAGGGGAGCAGGAAATGGAGCGTGTAAGGAGATGAGGGGGAAGCGAAGAGGAGACAGGGAGGTAGGGAAAGCACTGGAATAGTTTAAAATCAATGAAGCTGGGATTGTTTGAGAGTGAGCTGTGTGTGTGTGTGAGAGAGTGAGATATGCTCTGAGAAAAGCCTGAAAACACCAGGTCAGCACATGCAGTGGGCCTGTTATGGATACGAAGAGACATGGGGACATTGTCTCCGCAATACATTTACATTACACATTTAAGTCATTTAGCAGACGCTCTTATCCAGAGCGACTTACAAATTGGTGCATTCACCTTATGATATCCAGTGGAACAACCACTTTACAATAGTGCATCTAAATCTTTTAAGGGGGGGGGGGGTTAGAAGGATTACTTTATCCTATCCTAGGTATTCCTTAAAGAGGTGGGGTTTCAGGTGTCTCCGGAAGGTGGTGATTGACTCCGCTGTCCTGGCGTCGTGAGGGAGCTTGTTCCACCATTGGGGTGCCAGAGCAGCGAACAGTTTTGACTGGGCTGAGCGGGAACTGTGCTTCCTCAGAGGTAGGGAGGCGAGCAGGCCAGAGGTGGATGAACGCAGTGCCCTTGTTTGGGTGTAGGGCCTGATCAGAGCCTGAAGGTACGGAGGTGCCGTTCCCCTCACAGCTCCGTAGGCAAGCACCATGGTCTTGTAGCGGATGCGAGCTTCAACTGGAAGCCAGTGGAGAGAGCGGAGGAGCGGGGTGACGTGAGAGAACTTGGGAAGGTTGAACACCAGAAGGGCTGCGGCGTTCTGGATGAGTTGTAGGTGTTTAATGGCACAGGCAGGGAGCCCAGCTAACAGCGAGTTGCAGTAATCCAGACGGGAGATGACAAGTGCCTGGATTAGGACCTGCGCCGCTTCCTGTGTGAGGCAGGGTCGTACTCTGCGAATGTTGTAGAGCATGAACCTACAGGATCGTGTCACCACCTTGATGTTAGTGGAGAACGACAGGGTGTTGTCCAGGGTCACGCCAGGGTTCTTAGCACTCTGGGAGGAGGACACAATGGAGTTGTCAACCGTGATGGCGAGATCATGGAACGGGCAGTCCTTCCCCGGGAGGAAGAGCAGCTCCGTCTTGCCGAGGTTCAGCTTGAGGTGGTGATCCGTCATCCACACTGATATGTCTGCCAGACATGCAGAGATGCGATTCGCCACCTGGTTATCAGAAGGGGGAAAGGCGAAGATTAATTGTGTGTCGTCTGCATAGCAATGATAGGAGAGACCATGTGAGGATATGACAGAGCCAAGTGACTTGGTGTATAGCGAGAATAGGAGAGGGCCTAGAACAGAGCCCTGGGGGACACCAGTGGTGAGAGCACGTGGTGCGGAGACAGATTCTCGCCACGCCACCTGGTAGGAGCGACCTGTCAGGTAGGACGCAATCCAAGCGTGGGCCGCGCCGGAGATGCCCAACTCAGAGAGGGTGGAGAGGAGGATCTGATGGTTCACAGTATCAAAGGCAGCAGATAGGTCTAGAAGGATTAGGGCATAGGAGAGAGAGTTAGCTTTAGCAGTGCGGAGAGCCTCTGTGACACAGAGAAGAGCAGTCTCAGTTGAATGACCAGTCTTGAAACCTGACTGATTTGGATCAAGAAGGTCATTCTGAGAGAGATAGCAGGAGAGCTGGCCAAGGACGGCACGTTCAAGAGTTTTGGAGAGAAAAGAAAGAAGGGATACTGGTCTGTAGTTGTTGACATCGGAGGGATCGAGTGTAGGTTTTTTCAGAAGGGGTGCAACTCTCGCTCTCTTGAAGACGGAAGGGACGTAGCCAGCGGTCAAGGATGAGTTGATGAGCGAGGTGAGGTAAGGGAGAAGGTCTCCGGAAATGGTCTGGAGAAGAGAGGAGGGGATAGGGTCAAGCGGGCAGGTTGTTGGGCGGCCGGCCGTCACAAGACGCGAGATTTCATCTGGAGAGAGAGGGGAGAAAGAGGTCAAAGCACAGGGTAGGGCAGTGTTAGCAGGACCAGCGGTGTCGTTTGACTTAGCAAACGAGGATTGGATGTTGTCGACCTTCTTTTCAAAATGGTTGATGAAGTCATCCGCAGAGAGGGAGGAGGGGGGGTGGGAGGAGGATTCAGGAGGGAGGAGAAGGTGGCAAAGACCTTCCTAGGGTTAGAGGCAGATGCTTGGAATTTAGAGTGGTAGAAAGTGGCTTTAGCAGCAGAGACAGAAGAGGAAAATGTAGAGAGGAGGGAGTGAAAGGATGCCAGGTCCGCAGGGAGGCGAGTTTTCCCTCATTTCCGCTCGGCTGCCCGGAGCCCTGTTCTGTGAGCTCGCAATGAGTCGTCGAGCCACGGAGCAGGAGGGGAGGACCGAGCCGGCCTGGAGGATAGGGGACATAGAGAGTCAAAGGATGCAGAAAGGGAGGAGAGGAGGGTTGAGGAGGCAGAATCAGGAGATAGGTTGGAGAAGGTTTGAGCAGAGGGAAGAGATGATAGGATGGAAGAGGAGAGAGTAGTGGGAGAGAGAGAGCGAAGGTTGGGACGGCGCAATACCATCCGAGTAGGGGCAGAGTGAGAAGTGTTGGATGAGAGCGAGAGGGAAAAGGATACAAGGTAGTGGTCGGAGACTTGGAGGGGAGTTGCAATGAGATTAGTGGAGGAACAGCATCTAGTAAAGATGAGGTCAAGCGTATTGCCTGCCTTGGGAGTAGGGGGGGAAGGTGAGAGGGTGAGGTCAAAAGAGGAGAGGAGTGGAAAGAAGGAGGCAGAGAGGAATGAGTCAAAGGTAGACGTGGGGAGGTTAAAGTCACCCAGAACTGTGAGAGGTGAGCCATCCTCAGGAAAGGAACTTATCAAGGCGTCAAGCTCATTGATGAACTCTCCAAGGGATCCTGGAGGGCGATAAATGATAAGGATGTTAAGCTTGAAAGGGCTGGTAACTGTGACAGCATGGAATTCAAAGGAGGCGATAGACAGATGGGTCAGGGGAGAAAGAGAGAATGTCCACTTGGGAGAGATGAGGATCCCAGTGCCACCACCCCGCTGACCAGAAGCTCTCGGGGTGTGCGAGAACACGTGGGCAGACGAGGAGAGAGCAGTAGGAGTAGCAGTGTTATCTGTGGTAATCCATGTTTCCGTCAGCGCCAAGAAGTCGAGTGACTGGAGGGTAGCATAGGCTGAGATGAACTCTGCCTTGTTGGCCGCAGACCGGCAGTTCCAGAGGCTGCCGGAGACCTGGAACTCCACGTGGGTCATGCGCGCTGGGACCACCAGGTTAGAGTGGCAGCGGCCACGCGGTGTGAAGCGTTTGTATGGCCTGTGCAGAGGGGAGAGAACAGGGATAGACAGACACATAGTTGACAAGCTACAGAAGAGGCTACGCTAATGCAAAGGAGATTGGAATGACAAGTGGACTACACGTCTCGAATGTTCAGAAAGTTAAGCTTACGTTGCAAAAATCTTATTGACTAAAATGATTAAAATGATACAGTACTGCTGGCTGGTGAAGTAGGCTAGCTAGCAGTGGCTGCGTTGTTGACTTTGTTTGAAGTGTAGCTGGCTAGGTAACCTCGATAGTTTCAGTACAACACCTTATCATGATACAAAGGCAACTATGTAGCTAGCTTACATAACACTAATCAAGACGTTCCTTTGTAATGTATTTAGTTTCTACAATGTTGCTCGTCGGTAATAGTTGGCTAGGTTTGGAAATGGCGTCGCGGGGGACGAAAATAGCTGGCCAGCTAACCTTGATAATTACTCTAAACTACACAATTATCAAACTATGACAAACTATGACAAAGACAACTTATTGACTAAAATGATACGGTACTGCTGGCTGGTAAAGTAGGCTAGCTAGCAGTGGATGCGTTGTTGACTTTGTTTGAAAGTGTAGCTGGCTAGGTAACCTCTAGTTTCAGTGCTACACCTTATCATGATACAAAGGCAACTATGTAGCTAGCTAACACTAGCTAACCTGGCTAGGTAACCTCGATAATTACTCTAAACTACACAATTATCTTAGATAGAAAGACAGCAAAGACAACTATGTAGCTAGCTAACACTACCCTAATCAAATCGTTCCGTTGTAATGTATTAGTTTCTACATTGCTGCTAGTCGGTAGAAGTTGGCTAGCTAGCAGTGTTGACTAAGTAGGAGAACGGTGGAGCGGCGGACGAAAATAGTTGGCTAGCTATCCTCGATAATTACTCTAAACTACACAATTATCTTAGATACAAAGACAGCAAAGACAACTATGTAGCTAGCTAACACTACACTAATCAAATCGTTCCGTTGTAATGTATTAGTTTCTACAGTGCTGCTAGTCGGTAGAAGTTGGCTAGCTAGCTAGCAGTTGTTGACTAAGTAGGAGAACGGTGGCGCGGCGGAAGAAAATAGCTGGCTAGCTAACCTCGATAATTACTCTAAACTACACAATTATCTTTGATACAAAGACAGCTAAGTAGCTAGCTAAAAAATTGCTCAGATCAAACAAATCAAACCGTTGTAATGTAATGAGATGTAATATTACCTGCGACTCAGGCAAAGGGTGGCTACTTCACAATAGATAATACCCGCAAAACAACAGTCTCAACGTCAACAGTGAAGAGGTGACTCCAGGATGCTGGCCTTCTAGGCAGATTTGCAAAGAAGAAGCCAAATCTCAGACTGGCCAATAAAAAGGAAAGATTAAGATGGGCAAAATAACACATAATCTGGACAGAGGAACTCTGCCTAGAAGGCCAGCATCTCGAAGTCGCCTCTTCACTATTGACGTTGAGACTGATGTTTTGCGGGTACTATTTAATGAAGCTGCCAGTTGAGGACATGTGAGGCATCTGTTTCTCAAACTAGACAATCTAATGTACTTGTCCTCTTGCTCAGTTGTGCACCGGGGCCTCCCACTCCTCTTTCTATTTTGGTTAGAGACAGTTTGCGCTGTTCTGTGAAGGGAGTAGTACACAGCGTTGTACGATATCTTACATTTCTTGGCAATTTCTCAAATGGAATAGCCTTCATTTTTCAGATCAAGAACAGACTGACAAGTTTCAGAAGAAAGTTCCTTGTTTCTGGCCATTTTGAGCCTGTAATCGAACCCACAAATGCTGATGCTCCAGATACTCAACTAGTCTAAAGAAGGCCAGTTTTATTGCTTCTTTAATCAGAACAACAGTTTTCAGCTGTGCTAACATAATTGCAAAAGGGTTTTCTAATGATCAATTAGCCTTTTAAAATGAGAAACTTGGATTAGCTAAGACAACGTGCCATTGGAACACAGGAGCGATGGTTGCTGATTATGGGCCTCTGTTCGCCTATGTAGATATTCCATTAAAAATAAGATGTTTCCAGCTACAATAGTCATATACAACATTAACAATGTCTATACTGTATTTCTGATCAATTTGATGTTATTTTATTGGACAAAAATGTTTACTTTTCTTTTAAAAACAAGGACATTTTTAGGTGACCCCAAGCTTTTGAACGGTAGTGTATGTATGTAACATTTTATTTTGTTTTATTGAAATTATTTACATTGTCTTCTCTTTACAGGTTCTAATTTTCAGAGTAAATAACACAGACACTAGAGAAGCTTTAACCAAGTTTAATTCTTCCCAAAGGGTCGACACAGCTGTATTCAGGCCAAAAACATTTTCCCATCATCACAAGTATATATACTCCACTTTAGACACCCCTCCTTCTCTCTAATCCTTACATGTTATGGTTCGACAGGAAGAGGGTAACAGGATAATAAACCATTATTTCTCCCTTCAGGGGATCTGACGTGACCTCCTAACCTCCTCAACCCCTAATTCGCCTAATCCACAGATGTCCTCTCGTATCACCTATCGCACTCCCGTGACTCCCTCCCGTCCATCCAGCACATTCCACAGCCACTCTCTCTTTCTACATAGAACCATTAACTTCTCACTCCTTTATACAGTATATTATGCATCTGATCTATCATGTCTTTAATATCTCAATGTTCAAAGTTTACCCTGAATCCAACTCAGCAGTAGCCATTTGCTTTACAAAAGATGTTTTGCAGCAATTGTATTTTGAAATATTGCGATATGGCTGGGCCTCTACTTTTTTTTTCCACTGACAGTCGGAACTTAAGAATCATCTATTTGGTTTTTGCACGTTGCCAAAAATTGGGGCTCTTCCGTCTGTAGGAAATCTGATTTAAAACAATCCACAGTTTATTTTTTTTATAGAGAATCAGAGAAATTATGCTACCCTCTGCCTATTGGCTACTTAGCTTAGTCAAGCCTGTCTCAAAATACAACACTACCCCTTTAAGACTTTTACCTGACTGGCTTTTCAAAGATGTCTAGAAATGTACACATTTTGTGCTCTTGTAGGATGCAGTCCCTCCCCTATTGCTGACTACAAATGATCTACAGTATAACTGGGCTAATAACTCACTAACTAGCAAAGTATATGAACAAAATGTGCACATGTTGCCACATGCAGCTCTCACTTTGATCTCAAAACAAGCACATCTACTCATGACCACAGCTGTAAACACAGTCCAGATCAAAGTAATTGGCACAGATCCATATATGGCAATGTTCTATTTGCATATAGGCCTACTGCAGCTCTGATTGGTTATGCTGCACTGGTCTGTGTAGAGTATGGGCTGAGTTGTGTGTGTCAATGCAATAGAATCCTACTCGATGCGTTCTGCCTACAACAAAATCTCTTGCATAGTTCGTTTTGTTTCGGTATGTTTCATTAAAAGTGGCTAATATTGCATTGATTCCATCACAATTGCCACAGAAAAGGGAAACGTTGATAGTGTTTACTCAACTTTGTGGAGTTTTCCCTGTTAAATTCAATCTCCTGCTTCTCTCTGTGGGCTTATACAGTATTTATTCTGCCCAGCAGCACGCGCGCAGTTTAGAGGTAACATTGTCCATGAGTTTATTGCTAAAATTCCTAACTATCCCTTTAAATAAAACAATGCATAAATGCAAAACAACAACAAACATTTCAGCTTCGACTTTCTCTCGTTGTTGTTGACTGCATCACATTTGATTTACAGATGATTAACATTAGATTTTTATTTTTTATTTCACCTTTATTTAACCAGGTAGGCCAGTTTAGAACAAGTTCTCATTTACAACTGCGACCTGGCCAAGATAAAGCAAAGCATTGCGACAAAAACCACACAGAGTTACACATGGGATAAACAAACGTACAGTCAATAACACAATAGAAAAAATATAAAAAATCTGTATACAGTGTGTGCAGATGAAGTAAGGAGGTAAGGCAATAAATAGGCCAATAGTGGCGAAGTAATTACAATTTAGCAATTTACACAGGAGTGATATATGTGCAGATGAGGATCTGCAAGTAGAAATACTGGTGTGCAAAAGAGCAGAAAAACAAAAACAAATATGGGGATGAGGTAGGTAGTTGGTTGGATGGGCTATTTACAGATGGGCTGTGTACAGCTGCAGCGATTCGTAAGCTGCTCTGACAGCTGACGCTTAAAGTTATATACTGTGGCTAATATACAATATACTGTATATAGAGAGAAAGGGAGTTTGACAGAAGGGAAGAAAAGAGACTAAGAAGGGTGATATAAATAGTCACTTGTGAAGGTGAGAGAGGGATGAGCTGAAAGGTAGGAGAGAGTTGGATGAGGGAGAGACAGAGAGATATACACACAGAGGACAGAGGGAAAACTAGAATCAGAGAGAGAAGAAAGGAGGAGTGTAGATACCTGGGTTGTTTACTCTGGCCCTAGGCAGCTCCTCCTGTTAGTAACATGTTTTGGTAACAGGAGGATTCTGAGGGATAGACCTGCACATGCACACTGTAGTGACAGCATGGGCCCTGTTGTTGTGGCTTCAGAGAATCAGTAATGACACCATTGCATGCAAGCAGTGGGCTAAGTTTACATTAAATAAAAAGGTCAGGTCAATCGGTCATCTGTCCTGTGAGAGGAAACTAGTACCAATTTAGCCTCACCATATAAAAGGAGGAATAGAAATATCAACGTTTGTCTCAGCTAGCTCAGTGCCATTCTGTCTCATTTATTTTTAAGTATTAGGTTTTAATGTAATTTTAACATGCCTGTTTAAATACTACAGCTGAGGAATTCAAGTCACAGTGCATTTTGAGCCTTTTAACTTGATTCTACAACTCCCCCAGAGTTTGTACCAGGATGTAATCATTCAGTGAGCTCATCAGTTGCTAATGGGCCTACCGCCACCACCATAGATCTCTCTTTACTTTGATGTCCAACAGCAATAGCATGGGAAGGATCAGTCAAGAGAACAAAGTGTCTTGAGGAATGCTTTGTGTTCTGACTAACTGCCCCCCCGTGACTCTTTATGCTTTTCTTTAATAAATAAGAAGCCAGTCATTAGCTGGGTCCTGTATGGTGGCTCTGCTGGATTTTTTCTGGGTGTAATTGGCTGTTCCCCAGATTGAGTAACAGGGATAAGAGTCCCATTCTAGGTCTCCAGCTGGTTGCGGTCAGCAACATATGACCAGACCGCCCATCTCTGTGGTGGCGACCTCACTTTCTGTCCATTATCACTGTGGTAACTGGATCCTGGAGATGGAAGGTTGTAGAGGGGATGGTGTGTGTGTTTGTGTGGGGGGGTGTTAGGGTTCCAAAATCCCAAACTATCCCTTTAAAGAAAACAATCCACAAATGCAAAATATCAACAAGCACTTCAGCTTCGACTCTGCTTTGCATATGCAATTTTTCTGATTGTTGTTGACTGCATCACATTTGGTTTACAGATGACGAGTATTTGATATATATAAAGAGAAAGAGATTGTGACAGAGAAAAGGAGGGAAAGAGACTGAGAAAGGGTGATGTAAATAGTAACTTGTGAACGTAAGAGAGAAGTGTGCTAGAAAGTAGAAGAGAGTTGGATGAGGGAGAGGGAGAGAGACAGAGAGAGAGTGAACACACAGAGGACAGAGGGAGAGATATAGGGAAACAGAATGAGAGAGAGAAGGAGAAAGGATGAGTGTAGATACCTGGGTTGTTTACTCTGGCCCTAGTAAGCTCCCCCTGTTAACAACATGTTTTGGTAACAATAGGAATCTGAGGGAGAAACCAGTGTTCATTTTGGCACTTTTTAAAAAACTCAAATATCAATAAGACTTAGTCACATTTTTTGTCATTTGAATAATGCTTTTGTCTAGTTATTGTCAAAATGACAAAAACAGTGGGCCATTTTAGTCACATCAGTGATTTATGTTTACTATACTGTAGGTTAATGAGGTAATACAAATGTGACTTCTAAGTGCACAAACATATATAGCTGTCATGCCTTGACCTTAGAGAGTCTGTTTTATTCTCTATTTGGTTAGGTCACGGTGTGACTTGGGTGGGCAAATCTATGTTTATATTTCTTTGTTGGCCTAGTATGGTTCCCAATCAGAGGCAGCTGTTTATCGTTGTCTCTGATTGGGGATCATACTTGGGCAGCCCTTTTTCCCACCTGAGATTGTGGGATCTTGATTTTGTATAGCTGCTGTGTAGCCTGCAGAACTTTACGTTTTTGTATTTTGTTGTTTTTTCGGTGTCATCAATTAAAGTAAGATGTACGCCTACCATGCTGCACCTTGGTCTCCTCATTCAAACGACGAGCGTAACAATAGCCTTGTCCTACCAACATATTTTTCTGCATAACAGCCTATTCTCTTCCCAACAGCAGAAATATGACAAATATATATAATATATAAGAATGATCTAGCCATGTAAATTCCTAATTCAGCCTACATACAGTGCATTCGCAAAGTATTCAGACCCCTTGACCTTTTCCACATTTTGTTACGTTACAGTCTTATTCAAAAATGTATTTTTTTTATATTTTTATCAATCTACACACAATATCCCACAATGACAAAGGAAAAACAGGTTTTTAGAAATGTTTGCAAATGTATTAAAAATAAAAAACAGATATAACATTTACATAAGTATTCAAACCCTTTACTCAGTACTTTGTTGAAGCACCTTTGGCAGCGATTACAGCTTCGATTCTTCTTGGGTATGTCGCTACAAGCTTGTCACACCTGTATTTGGGGAGTTTCTCCCAATCATCTCTGCAGATTCTCTCAAGCTCTGTCAGGTTGGATGGGAAGCATTGCTGCACAGCTATTTTCAGGTCTCTCCAGAGATGTTTGATCGGGTTCAAGTCCGGGCTCTGGCTGGGCCACTCAAGGACATTCAGAGACTTGTCCCGAAACCACTCCTGCATTGTCTTGGCTAGGTACTTAGTGTCGTTGTTCTATTGGAAGGTGAACCTTCTCCCTGGTCTGAGGTCCTGGGTGCTCTGGAGCAGGTTTTCATTAAGGCTCTCTCTGTAGTTTGCTCCGTTCCCTCGATCCTGACTAGTCTCCCAGTCCCTGCCGCTGAAAAACATCCCAACAGCATGATGCTGCCACCACCATTCTTATCCGTAGGGATGGTACCAGGTTTCCTCCAGATGTGACGCTTGGCATTCAGGCCAAAGAGTTCAATCTGGATTTCATCAGACCAGAGAATTTTGTTTCTCATGGTCTGAGAGTCCTTTAGGTGCATTTTGGCAAACTCCAAGTGGGCTGTCATGTGCCTTTTAGTGAGGTGTGGTTTCCATCTGGCCACTCTACCATAAAGACCTGATTGGTGGAGTGCTGCAGAGATGGTTGTCCTTCTGGAAGTTGTTCCCATCTCCACAGAGGAACTCTGGAGGTCTGTCAGAGTGACCATAGGTTCTTGGTTACCTCCCTGACCAAGAACTGCCCTTCTCCCTCGATTGCGCAGTTTGGCTATGCGGCTAGCTCTAGGAAGAGTCTTGGTGGTTCCAAACCTCTTCCATTTAAGAATGATAGAGGCCACGGTGTTCCTGTGGACTTTCAATGCTGCAGAAAGGTTTTGGTAACCTTCCCCAGATATGTGCCTCGACACAATCCTGTCTCGGAGCTCTACGGACAATTCCTTCAACCTCATGGCTTGGTTTTTTCTCTGACATGCACTGTCAAATGTGGGACCTTAGGTAGACAGGTGTGTGCCTTTCCAAATAATTTCCTGTAACAAAATGTGGAAAAAGGGAAGGGGTCTGAATACTTTCTCTCTCTCTGCACACACAAGCGCAGAGAGAGAGAGAGACAGGGAGAGAGCAAGAGAGAGCGAGAGAGAGACAGTCACTCAATCACCAGATGGTGCCACAAATTATTGTAAAAGTAGTATGGGTTGCACCTCCGTCACTCGGTTGTGTCATTGCCATTGTTATCAACGTTTCCACAGACAGCGCAGCCACATTGATGTCCAGAAGTAGAATAGGGACTAATCATTGTTGAGAGAAAAACGTAGCTAGACTGTTGTTAAACTCAATGCTGCTATTGTTTTACATTTAGTAAAGCAGCTTGTGTTTCTTAACCAAGGAAAGTGTAGCTAGCTAGAAGGCTGGTGGTGACTGGTTAGTTACTGGGAAGCAAGAAAGCCCTCTGCGCGATGTGTATAATCTGAGGCGGAGCCAGAGCGGAGCATGTCTGCCTACACTCATCTCTTGCTACCCCGCAGCTCACCAGCTGATGTAGGCTGTGTGGCGGGAGTGGTGCGTCCTTCCCACTGCTGAAACAGAACTGTTCTCCACATTTGTGCTGCTTATATTAATTTTACTTATCACTGAAAAGCTCTCAAACTCTCCGAAAACTCTTGTCCAGCACTTAATAGTCAGATTTTAGCCACAGAGAAAATGTAGTCTCGTTTTATTCAACTGAAATGAAAATCATTTTCGTTTAGTTATAGTTTTTTCTGGGTCTATTTAGTCAGTTATATTCTTGTCTTTCCACAGAAAAATAGGTGTTTGATGAATGTTTTAGTCATTATTTTTGTTGATGAAATTAACACTGGGAGAGACCTGCACATGCACACTGCAGTGACTGTATGGGCCCTGTTGTTGTGGCTTGTGGCTTCAGAGAATCACTAATGACAGCATTGCATGCAAGCATTGGGTCATGTTTAGGTTAAATAAAGAGGTCAGGTCATCTGTCATGTGAGAGCAAACCAGTACCAATTTAGCCTCACCAGAGCCTCACCATATGAAAGGAGGAATGGAAATATACATTTTTGTCTTAGCTAGCTCAATGTCCTTCTGTCTCATTTATTTTTAAGTATTAAGCTTTAATGTAATTTTAACATATTGTTTAAATACTACAGCTGGGGAATTCAATTCACACTGCCTTTTGAGCTTTTTAACTTCATTCTCTGAGACTGGTCCCCTAACTCCATTCTAACAATTCCCCCAGAGTCTGTACCAGGATGTACAGTGGCTTGCGAAAGTATTCACCACACTTGGCATTTTTCCTATTTTGTTGCCTTACAACCTAGAATTAAAATAGATTTTTGGGGGGTTTGTATCATTTCATTTACACAACACAACACTTTGAAGATCCAAAAATATGTTTGATTGTGAAACAAACAAGAAATAAGACCAAAATACTGAAAATTTGAGTGTGCATAACTATTCAACCCCCAAAAGTCAATACCTTGTAGAGCCACCTTTTGGAGCAATTACAGCGTCAAGTCTCTTGGGGTATGTCTCTATAAGCTTGGCACATCTATCCCATTCTTCAAGGCAAAACTGCTCCAGCTCCTTAAAGTTGGATGGGTTCCACTGGTGTACAGCAATCTTTAAGTCATGCCACAGATTCTCAATTGGATTGAGGTCTGGGTTTTGACTAGGCCCTTCCAAGACATCTAAATGTTTCCCCTTAAACCACTCGAGTGTTGCTTTAGCAGTGTGCTTAGGGTCATTGTCCTGCTGGAAGGTGAACCTCCGTCCCAGTCTCAAATCTCTGGAAGACTGAAACAGGTTTCCCTCAAGAATTTCCCTGTATTTAGCGCCATCCATCATTCCTTCAATTCTGACCAGTTTCCCAGTCCCTGCCGATGAAAACCATCCCCACAGCATGATGCTGCCACCACCATGCTTCACTGTGGGGATGGCGTTCTCTGGGTGATGAGAGGTGTTGGGTTTGCGTCAGACATAGCGTTTTCCTTGGTGGCCAAAAAGCTCAATTCTAGTCTCATCTGACCAGAGTACCTTCTTTCATATGTTTGGGGAGTCTCCCACATCCCTTTTGGCGAACACCAAACGTCTTTGCTTATTTTTTTCTTTAAACAATGGCTTCTTTTCTGGCCACTCTTCCGTAAAGCCCAGCTCTGTGGAATGTACGGCTTAAAGTGGTCGTATGGACAGATACTCCATTCTCCGCTATGGAGCTTTGCAGCTCCTTCAAGGTTATCTTTGGTCGCTTTGTTGCCTCTCTGATTAATGCCCTACATGCCTGGTCTGTGAGTTTTGGTGGGCGGCCCTCTCTTGGCAGGTTTGTTGTGGTGCCATATTCTTTAACCTCTCTAGGGTAGGTGGCACCAAATCGTCCCACCTACGTAACAGCCAGTGGAATCCCGTGGCGCGTTATTCAAAAACCTCAAAAATGCAAAAACTTCAATATTTCAAACATATGACTATTTTACACCATTTTAAAGACAAGACTCTCGTTAATCTAACCACACTGTCCGATTTCAAAAAGGCTTTACAACGAAAGCAAAACATTAGATTATGTCAGCAGAGTACCCAGCCAGAAATAATCAGACACCCATTTTTCAAGCTAGCATATAATGTCACATAAACCCAAACCACAGCTAAATGCAGCACTAACCTTTGATGATCTTCATCAGATGACAACCCTAGGACATTATGTTATACAATACATGCATGTTTTGTTCAATCAAGTTCATATTTATATCAAAAACCAGCTTTTTACATTAGCAAGTGACTAGCATGTGACTAGCATTCCCACCGAACACTGCCGGTGAATTTACTAAATTACTCACAATAAACGTTCACAAAAAGCATAACAATTATTTTAAGAATTATAGATACAGAACTCCTCTATGCACTCGATATGTCCGATTTTAAAATAGCTTTTTGGTGAAAGCACATTTTGCAATATTCTCAGTAGATAGCCCGGCATCACAGGGCTAGCTATTTAGACACCCAGCAAGTTTAGCACTCACCAAAGTCAGATTTACTATAAGAAAAATGTTATTACCTTTGCTGTCTTCGTCAGAATGCACTCCCAGGACTTCTACTTCAATAACAAATGTTGGTTTGGTTCAAAATAATCCATAGACACTATCCGAAAGGGTAAATAAGGGTGACGAGCATGGCGCAATTCGTGACAAAAAAATTCTAAATATTCCATTATCGTACTTCGAAGCATGTCAACCACTGTTTAAAATCAATTTTTATGCCATTTTTCTCATAAAAAGCGATAATATTCCGACCGGGAATCTGCGTTTAGGTAAACAGACGAAAGAAAATAAAGCATTCGGTCGACTCGGGCACGCGCCTAAGCCCATAGTACTCTGATCGGCCACTTGCCAAAAGCGATAATGTGTTTCAGCCAGAGGCTGCCTCGATATCGTTCAGCTTTTTCCCGGGCTCTGAGAGCCTATGGGAGCCGTAGGAAGTGTCACGTTATTGCAAAGATCCTCAGTCTTCAATAAAAAGAGCCAAGATGAAACACAAATTGTCAGACAGGCCACTTCCTGCATGGAATCTTCTCAGGTTTTGGCCTGCCATTTGAGTTCTGTTATACTCACAGACACCATTCAAACAGTTTTAGAAACTTTAGGGTGTTTTCTATCCAAAGCCAATAATTATATGCATATTCTAGTTACTGGGCAGGAGTAGTAACCAGATTAAGTCGGGTACGTTTTTTATCCGGCCGTGTCAATACTGCCCCCTATCCCCAACAGGTTAAACATTTTATAATGGATTTAATGGTGCTCTGTGGGATGTTCAAAGTTTCTGATATTTTTTTTATAACCCAACGCTGATCTGTACTTCTCCACAAGTTTGTCCCTGACCTGTTTGGAGAGCTCCTTGGTCTTCATGGTGCCGCTTGCTTGGTGGTGCCCCTTGCTTAGTGGTGTTGTGGATTCTGGGGCCTTTCAGAACAGGTGTATATATACTAAGATCATGTGACAGATCATGTGACACTTAGATTGCACACAGGTGGACTTTATTTAACAAATTATGTGACTTCTGAAGGTAATTGTTTGCACCAGATCTTATTTAGGGGCTTCATAGCAAAGAATACATACAGTTGAAGTCGGAAGTTTAGAAACACCTGAGCCAAATACATTGAAACTAAATTTTTCACAATTCCTGACATTTAATCCTAGTAAAAGTTCCCTGTTTTAGGTCAGTTAGGATCACCACTTCATTTTAAGAATGTGAAATGTAAGAATAATAGTAGAGAGAATGATTTATTTCTGCTTTTATTTCTTTCATCACATTCCCAGTGGGCCAGAAGTTTACATACACTCAATTAGTATTTGGTTGAATTGCCTTTAAATTGTTTAACTTGGGTCAAGCATTTTGGGTAGCCTTCCACAAGCTTCCCACAATAAGTTGGGTGAATTTTGGCCCATTCGTCCTGACAGAGCTGGTGTAACTGAGTCAGGTTTGTAGGCCTCTTTGCTCGCACAGGCTTTTTCAGTTCTGCCCACAAATGTTCTATAGGATTGAAGTCAGGGCTTTGTGATGGCCACTCCAATACCTTGACTTTGTTGTCCTTAAGCCATTTTGCCACAACTTTGGAAGTATGCTTGGGGTCATTGTCCATTTGGAAGACCCATTTGCGACCAAGCTTTAACTTCCTGACTGATATCTTAAGATGTTGCTTCAATAAATCCACATAATTTTCCTGCCTCATGATGCCATTTATTTTGTGAAGTGCACCAGTCCCTCCTGCAGCAAAGCACCCCCACAACATAATGCTGCCACCCCTGTGCTTCAGCGTTGGGATGATGTTCTTTGGCTTGCAAGCCTCCCCCTTTTTCCTCCAAACATAACAATGGTCATTATTGCCAAACAGATCTATTTTTGTTTTATAAGACCAGAGGCCATTTCTCCAAAAAGTACGATCTTTGTCCGCATCTGCAGTTGCAAACCGTAGTCTGGCTTTTTTATGGCGGTTTTGGAGCAGTGGATTCTTCCTTGCTGAGCGGCCTTTCAGGTTATGTCGATATAGGACTCGTTTTACTGTGGATATAGATACTTTTGTACCTGTTTCCTCCAGCATCTTCACAAGGTCCTTTGCTGTTGTTCTGGGATTGAGTTGCACTTTTCTCACCAAAGTATGTTAATCTCTAGGAGACAGAACATGCTTCCTTCCTGAGCGGTATGACGGCTGCGTGGTCCCATGGTGTTTATACACTGCTCAAAAAAATAAAGGGAACACTTAAACAACACAATGTAACTCCAAGTCAATCCACGTCCACAGGTGGGGGTTGTGCTTACAGCCCAACACCGTGCAGGACGTTTGGCATTTGCCAGAGAACACCAAGATTGGCAAATTCGCCACTGGCACCCTGTGCTCTTCACAGATGAAGCAGGTTCACACTAAGCACATGTGACAGACGTGACAGAGTCTGGAGATGCCGTGGAGAACGTTCTGCTGCCTGCAACATCCTCCAGCATGACCGGTTTGGCGTTGGGTCAGTCATGGTGTGGGGTGGCATTTCTTTGGGGGGCCGCACAGCCCTCCATGTGCTCGCCAGAGGTAGCCTGACTGCCATTAGGTACCGAGATGAGATCCTCAGACCCCTTGTGAGACCTAATGCTGGTGCGGTTGGCCCTGGGTTCCTCCTAATGCAAGACAATGCTAGACCTCATGTGGCTGGAGTGTGTCAGCAGATCCTGCAAGGGGAAGGCATTGATGCTATGGACTGGCCCGCCCGTTCTCCAGACCTGAATCCAATTGAGCACATCTGGGACATCATGTCTCGCTCCATCCACCAACGCCACGTTGCACCACAGACTGTCCAGGAGTTGGCGGATGCTTTAGTCCAGGTCTGGGAGGAGATCCCTCAGGAGACCATCCGCCACCTCATCAGGAGCATGCCCAGGCGTTGTAGGGAGGTCATATAGGCACGTGGAGGCCACACACACTACTGAGCCTCATTTTGACTTGTTTTAAGGACATTACATCAAAGTTGGATCAGCCTGTAGTGTGGTTTTCCACTATAACCTCTTGGCGTTCCCCTAGGATAGGGGGCGCTAAAGCGATTTTTGAAAATAATTCGTGCCCATTTTAAACGGCCTCCTACTCAAACTCAGAAGCTAGGATATGCATATAATTAATACTTGTGGATAGAAAACACCCTAAAGTTTCTAAAACTGTTTGAATGGTGTCTGTGAGTATAACAGAACTCATATGGCAGTTAAAACCCTGAGACAGATCGAAACAGGAAGTGGAATTCTGAATTGCGAACTCAACTTCATCACATCACGTTGCCTATTAATCACACCGTGAGCTATGGTTCATTGAGCACTTCCTATTGCTTCCACTAGATGTCCCCAGTCTTTACAAAGTGATTTGAGACTCCTACTGTGAAAACTGAATGAATGAGACGCAGTGGAACGTGGTCACACGGAGAGGGCCATCACCATTATGGTTACCCTCCTGGTTACCCTCCCCTTTCGAAACTTTTTGAAACACAATGCAATCGTCCCCCTCGAATCTTATTGGCTCTTGTTGAAAAACGCCCTGAAGATTTATGTTATACAACGTTTGACATGTTTGAACGAACCTAAATGGGAAAAAAATGAATTTTCTCGAAATGGCTGTCCCGTGGCCGACGGAAGTTTTGGAGCAGCCTTCAGACGCGCTAACAAGAACAAGCTCTTGGAACATAAAGGAGTATTTTTTTCGAACGAAAATACATTTGTTGTGGACCTGGGATTCCTGGAAGTGCTTTCTGATGAAGACAACCAAAGGTAAGGGATTATTGACAATAGTATACAAGACTAGATGTGATATGCGATTGTTCCAAGATGGCGCTGACCTGTAACGTTAGCCTATTTTTCAGAGTATCGCATCCCCTTTCATCGCAAAGTATGATTACCCAGTAAAGTTAATTTTAAATCTGGCATTACAGGTGCTTTCAAGAGATATTCATCTATAAATCTTAGAATGACAATATTACATTTGAAAAATGTTTTCGAATAATAATTTAGTAAATTGTAGCTCTGTTTCATCGGATGCATTTGAGGGAAAATAGTTAGTCAACGTTACGCACCGATGTAAAATGCTGTTTTTATATATAAATATGAACTTTATCGAACAAAAGAATGCATGTATTGTGTAACATGATGTCCTAGGAGTGTCATTTGATGAAGATTGTCAAAGGTTAGTGCTGAATTTAGCTGTTTTTTGGATATTTGTGATGCATGTGGTTGGTCGGAAAATGGCTATGTGGCTACTTTTACAATATACTCCTCTAACATAATCTAATGTTTTGCTTTTGCTGTAAAGCCTTTTTGAAATCGGACAACGTGGTTCGATTCAGGAGAGGTCTATCTATAAAACGATATAATTTGAATTTTTTTTAAATTATTAAATTTTGTTATGCTAATGGCGATATGATTTTTCGCTGGATGTCCGTCCCGTATGCGGCCGCACAGGGGTTAATTTTGAGTGTGACTCCAAATCCAGACCTCCATGGGTTGATAAATTGGATTTCCATTGATTATTTTTGTGTGATTTTGTTGTCAGCACATTCAACTATGTAAAGAAAAAAGTATTTAATAAGATTATTTCATTCATTCAGATCTAGGATGTGTTATTTTAGTGTTCCCTTTATTTTTTTTAGAAGTATACTTGCGTACTATTGTTTGTACAGATGATCGTGGCACCTTCAGGTGTTTGGAAATTGCTCCCAAGGATGAACCAGATTTGTGGAGGTCTACAATTTATTTTCTGATTTCTTTTGATTTTCCCATGATGTCAAGCAAAGAGGTACTGCGTTTGATGGTAGGCCTTGAAATACATCTACAGGTACATGTCCAATTGACTCAAATGAATCTTCTATAGCCATGCCATAATTTTCTGGAATTTTCCAAGCTGTTTAAAGGCACAGTCAACTTAGTGTCTGTTAACTTCTTACCCACCGGAATTGTGATACAGTGAATTATAACTGAACTAATCTATCTGTAAACAATTGTTGGAAAAATTACTTGTGTCATGCACAAAGTAGATGTCTTAACCGCATTGCCAAAACTCTAGTTTGTAAACAAGACATTTGTGGAGAGGTTGAAAAATACGTTTTAATGACTCCAACCTAAGTGTATGTAAACTTCTGACTTCAACTGTACATGTGGGTAGAGTTATTTAAGTGACTTATGCATAGATAATAACAGAGAATAGCAGCAGCGTAAAAGAGTGTGTGGGGGCTGGGCAATGCAAATAGTCTGGGTAGCCATTTAATTAGATGTTCTGTATTCTTATGGCTTGGGTGTAGAAGCTGTTTAGTGCCTCTTGGACCTAGACTTGGCACTCCGGTACCGATTGCCATGCGGTAGCAGAGAGAACAGTCTAAGACTAGGGTGGCTGGAGTCTTTGACATTTTCTTTGCCCTTTCTCTGACACCGCCTGATATAGAGGTCCTGGATGGCAGGAAGCTTGGCCCCAGTGATGTACTGGGCCGTACGCACTACCCTCTGTAGAGCCTTGCAGTCGGAGGCCGAGCAGTTGCCATTCCAGGCAGTGATTTAACCTCTCTGGGAAATGTGGGACACCCCGCCAACAGCCAGTGAAATAGCAGAGCGCCAAATTCAAAACAACAAAAATCTCATAATTCAAATTTCTCACACATACAAGTATTATACACCATTTTAAAGAAAATCTTCTGGTAAATCCAACCACAGTGTCCAATTTCAAAAAGGCTTTACGGCGAAAGCATAGCATTAGATTATGTTAGGACAGCACCTAGACAAGAAAAACCACAGCCATTTTCCAAGCAAGGAGAGGCTTCACAAAAACCAGAAATACAGCTAAAATTCATCACTAACCTTTGATGATCTTCATCAGATGGCACTAATAGGACTTCATGTTACACAATACATGTATGTTTTGCTCGATAAAGTTCATATTTATATCCAAAAACCCCATTTTACATTGGCGTGTAATGTTCAGAAATGTTTTGCCTCCAAAACCACCGGTGAATGAGCGCATCAATTTACAGAAATACTCATCATAAACTTTGATAAAAGATACAAGTGTTATGCACAGAATTATAGATAAACTTCTCCTTAATGCAACCGCTGTGTCAGATTTCAAAAAAGCTTTACGTCGAAAGAAAACTTTGCAGTAATCTGAGTACAGCGCTCAGACATCAAAACAAGCCATACATATACCCGCCATTTTGGAGTCAACAGAAGTCAGAAATAACATTATAAATATTCACTTACCTTTGATGATCTTCATCGGAATGTAACGAGGGTTACTACAGTTTGCGTTACTGTAATTACTGGTAACTCTTTCCTGTTAGCCAAAACTATATAAGGATGTATTGCGTAATATCCGCTTTGTTATAGTTTTGTATGGTGTACACTCAAGTTGGCTTGTCAGGACGATCAAGATATTCCCGCTCTGTCTGAGCTAGAGTGCGCCTACAACTGTAATCAATAAGTACAGAGATTAAACTGTGAGTTCGGAAATCTTACCTGTTGTCGTGCGTGGTTCACGTCTCTGTGTGAGTATCTTATATCTATGAGAGGTCTATTCTTAAGCTAGCAAGTCTTCCTAGCTGTGCCTATCTCCTTCATGTGTGGATTAGAAGATCTCTCCAGTAATAACTAAAAGTACCCCTCTTCTGAAGAAGGCTCATGCCTTAACTTGATCAGCCTTTTCTCTAATAACACGTCTTTAGTTTTAGCCCTGTTTTCTGTGGCTGGCACAAATGTAAGCATTTCGGTCAGCCTGGGTTTATTTTCAGAGACAAAAAGCAGGGGAAGAGAAGCAGCCACTTTGATCAGTCTGGCGGAGGGGTGGAGGATAGGATCGAGGGATGAGGAGAAGAACGGAGGAAGGAGAGAAAGCAGGGGAATGAGTGCGGTCTCTTTAATGAGCTAACCAGGACCATTGTTTCTGTCAGGCAGGTGTACATGTTATTAGAGGTGCTGAGGGAGGTTTGGCATGTCCACCTCAGTAGGGCTATAGCATGGGTGCCAGACAGTGGGTTTCTGGTCTGTCGTCACTGGCTTATGCAGGAACAGACTGGCGCCCCGGGCTAGCTGAGAGCTAACCCTGAGGGGGATTAGTACCACACAGAGAACTGTCATCCTCACTATATGTAACAGGCTGTCACTCATACTGATAAATACAGCTCTATCAAGGTTCTCTTATCCTATCTTTTGTAGTCATGGCTGTCATTTCTTCATATCTCATTTTCTCAAAGTAGAGCTGAGGACACAAGTTCCCGACTGCTGAATTATGAAACATAGCGTGGTTATTTGTTGTTGTTGTAAGAAACGATTGCTACGAATGGCATGGTGGAGAGGGTGTGGTCAGCCAGGTGGTGTTGTCTTGGACATGGAGGTCCTGAGTAGTCCTCTCCCTGTGTGGTACCTCTGAACCAGATGGCTCTCTGTGGGCCTGGTTGACCTTTCCTTCGCCTTGCTTCATTTGGCTCATATGTTCTTGTTTCCTACCTGCTTGGCCAAGAGTCTTAGTTGTACAGATGGCTCGGTTGGTGAATGGTGCAGACAACACCAGGCCCATGTTCAGCAGGAAGGAAATAAGAGCAAATGCCCAAGATGGTGAATTCCTATCCCAGTTCCCCTTACTAATGAGGAGCTCTGTGTCTGCTTCCCAGAATCTTAAACACGAGCAGAGACTGCTCTTATCTTAGCCTGGTACTACTTCATTTGACCTTTATTTCTGCCTCAAGACCACACTCGTTAGTGTGTGTGTGGATGGGTGTTTGCCTGTGTGTGTGTTTGTTTTGTATCCGTGTACGCGTTTTCTGTGTGCGTGTGTGTAAGAGAGTGTGTTAAGCTTTGAATTCCTTTGATGCACAGCAAAGTCATTAAAATCATAGAGTGAGAGAGAGAGAGAGAGAGAGAGAGAGAAGGGAGAGAGACCAAACCACACTCACAGGGGGGTTGCTGTTAGCGACGGAAGCTAAGCAACACCAAGTCTTTATTTTAAGCTCTATTAGCAGACAGAGAAAATGTTCTCTAACACTACTCTGCTGCCAGCCACGTAGAGATTAAATGGCTTGATTATTATAATGTTAGTTTTTTGTTTAATGTAAATCAAATACCCTTTGCTTGTCAGTGTTAATGTGTCATAAGAACAGATAGGAGAAGTGTTTCAACTTCCCCCGTTTTGATAAAGACAAAGCTCTGTGCACATTCTGGCCAGTACGTCCTGTTTTAGTGTATTTTGCTTCTTTGTATTGTGTGCTTGATTCAGTGACTGTTTTATTGGTACATAATAACGTTTCTATTGGTTGGTAATAAGGTATTGTATGACATGATGACTGTGTGATGACTTGGAAAGATACTATGCAAGTCTGTTAGTTCTGAACCTGTAGTTTGCATATAGATTATAGCCTTTACAAATAGTAGGCTATAGTTTGCATGTAGCGTATAGGCATGGACATGAATACAGATACAGTTGTTTGCATAATGGCTGTGAAGCGATTACTTATACACGCACTGTACCATGGCTGTATATAGTATACTGTGTGCATTAGAGCTGGTGTGTATGTTCTGCAGACCTACAGTAGTGAAGGGGTGCTAGCTCTACACTGCAAAAAGTGAAATCTAAGCAAGCCTGAATATCTTATATTAAGTGATAATTTCCTTAAAATGTGTCTTTTCCAGTTTTTCTTACGAAGCTATATTTTCTAATGTCATTGGCAGATATGTGTGCTTATTTTAACCTAGCATAGGCTTAATACAAGTCATTTCTTATTTTAAGATATTTTTAAAGATATTTTACCTTAATCACCTTAATATCCTGAAAACTATCTTGAAATAAGATAAATTACATGTATAAAGCCTTTTTTAGTTTACAATATGCAAAATGATCTAAATATCTGCCAATGATGTTAGATAATTTAATTTGGTAAGACAAAACAAGAAAAAAATAAAACATTTAAGTGAATTATGACTCATTATACAACGGGTGGGTCAAGTCCTGAATGCTGATTGGTTAAAACCGCATTCCAGTCGGTGTCTATTCCACAAGTTACCACCGGCTAACTTGTGGGGGGCCGCCAGGGTGCTGTAATCCCAAATTAAACAGAGGTAGAAGTTTGCAAAACCAAGAAACTGTTGCAACTGCACCCTGGACGTTGGTTGAGGCCAATCCACCACTGCTTTCACCTTTCCAGGATCCATCTGAATATTGCCCTCAGCAATGACATATCCCAGAAAGGTGATAGAAGAGCAGTGGAACTCACTTCTCGGCTTTCACAAACAATTGGTTCTCCAGGAGGCCCTGAAGGACCTGTCTGACATGGAGTACATGTTCTTGGGCAGATCGGGAAAAAAACAGGATGTCGTCCAGGTAGACGAACACAAACCGGTTTAGCATGTCTCGAAACACATCATTGACCAAAGCCTGGAAGACGGTGAGTTCAAATGGCATGACCTGGTACTCATAATGTCCACTGGCTGTGTGGAAGGCTGTCTTCCACTCATCCACCTCGCGTATCCGAACCAGGTGGTAGGCATTACGAAGGTCCAACTTGGAAAACATGGTAGCCCCCTGGAGAGGTTCAAACGCCAAGGAGAGAAGAGGTAGGGGGTAACAATTTTTGACAGTGATATCGTTAAGTCTCCGGTAGTCAATGCATGAGCGCAGGGTCTTGTCCTTCTTCTCCACAAAGAAAAACCCTGTACCGGCAGGAGATGCAGACGGACGGACGGCCCCAGAGGCCAGAGCCTCTTCTATCTACTTCTCCATAGCAATGGTCTCTGGTCTGGACAGAGAGTACAACTGACCCCGAGGTGGTGTAGTACCTGGTAGAAGATCAATGGCGCAATCATAAGGATGGTGTGGGGGAAGGGAAGTTGCACGTGCCTTGCTAAACACTTCCAGGAGGTCATGGTATTCCGTGGGGATAACAGAGGCATCCACAGTCTTGCTAACATCCAGAGGAAGGCGACTAGGGGAAGGCTGTGCTGCTTGAAGGCAGTGGGAATGGCAAAATGGGCTCCAACCCAGGATGGAGCTTGTGGTCCAGTCAATCACAGGATTTTGTTTTTGTAGCCAGGAAAATCCCAAAACAACCGGAACATGGGGAGATGCAATGAGGAGGAACTGTATGGTCTCACTGTGGTTACTAGAAACCCGTAATTGAACGGGCACAGAACTATGGGTGACTTCCCCTATAGAGCGGCCGTCCAGTGCCCTAGCATCATTTTACATTTACATTTTAGTCATTTAGCAGACGCTCTTATCCAGAGCGACTTATCCATGGGGACAGAGAGAAGCTGAGAGGGAATACCAAGCTCCGAAGCAATAGTGGCATCCATCAAACTTTCATCAGCCCCAGAGTCAATGAGCACTCGGAGAGACTTAGATTGGTCTCCCCACAGCACAAGCAAGGGTGTGCGGGTGATGGGAATTAGAGAACTCCCAGTCTGACTCACCATAGTACTGGTACCCACTAGGGACAAGGGTTTCCTAATAGGGCAGGTCGCTATAAAAATGTCCTGCCCCTCCACAGTACAGACAACAGTTATTATTCATCCTCTGTGTGTGCTCTCAAACTGATAGCCTAGTTCTTCCAACTGCATAGGCTCAGGAGTATCCAACTCACCCATCGTAGATTCACGAGAGAGCTCAGGTGGCTTCAACTCCTCTCGGAAGAGCTGCCTTCGGAAACTTCCAGATTCCATAGGAGGTGAACGTGCCATATCGGGTGCACGAGTGTGGCCGAGACCAGACCTCCTGTCACTCTTGCGTTCCCTTAGGCGTCCATCAATTTTAAGGCGATAAGGGAGTCGAGGTCCACCGGCAGTTCCCGAGCAGCTAGCTCATCCTTTACCACCTCAGATAATACGTGCAGAAAAGTATCGAAAAGAGACTCCGGATTCCAGGCACTCTCGGCAGCCAATGTGCAAAAGTCCATCGCGCAGTCTGCCACACTACGGGAGTTTTGACATAAGTCAAGCAGTTTGCTGGCCGCCTTTCTCCCAGATACCGGAGATCAAAAACCTCTCAACTCTGCCATAAATTCCTCCAAATGACCGCAAATGGCAGATTGTTGTTCCCAAACTGCCGTAGCCCAGGAGAGCACCCTTCCTGACATTAGCGTAATTATATACGCTATCTTTGATCGTTCTGAAGAAAACTAAGGATGGCTGTAGCTCAAAAATAAGCGAGCACTTAGAAAGAAAACCCTGGCAGGTACCAGGATTCCCTGAATATCGTTCTGGAGGAGGTAAGCGGGGTTCATGGGGAGTCGGGATAGGCTGTACAAACTCACCACAGATAGGGAAAATATTACTGGGTGATTGAGGTTTTTCAGAGGTGGCAGACAGTCTCTGAGTTAACTCGCTGATTTTCTCCATAATAGCCTTTGTCGTGGCATTCTGTCAAGGAACTGAGCCCTTCCAAAAGGCCCTGTAGCAACTCCTGATCTCTCCCAATGGTGACTCCCTGCAGGGAGCTGGTCCAAGTCTGCTGGGTCTGTCATGGACAGTTCGTACTATGGCGAGACCCAGATGCAGACACAGGAGGCAGATGGTTGGAGTCTTACAATATATTAATATTTATTAATCCAATACGGTAAGGCAAGAGAATGATCGTGGACAGGCAAAAGGGTCAAAACCAGTTCAGAGTCCGAAGGGTACCAAAGGGCAGGCAGAATCAAGGTCAGTGCAGGCAGGATGAGCAGGAAACACAGGGATAAATACACTGGGGAAAATAAGCGACACCTGCAGGGGGTGCAGACAATCACAGGAACAGGTGAAACAGATCAGGGCGTGACAGTGTTAGAAGACAATACTTTTTCACTTGGACTAAAGCTTCAATAAAATTGGCTTTGAGTGTATTTTTTACTCCCTCCCCTAGGGACCCTGCCTGGCTATGCTTATGTAAAAGTGTTGGTTTCAAACAGTGAGGATCTTAAGGCTCCGTTGGGACACTAGACTGTCAGCATAGTGACAGACTGTCTTTAGAAGCTCTGAAGCAAAATGTTGATTTTAGAGACTGACTGTGAAGGGACAGTTGGCTGTTAAAATACATTTCTGCTAGGATGCTTGACTATGTGAACATTTGGCTGTTTTAACTGTTGACTGACTGAAATACTGTTCACTAATTGTTAGTTTAGTTGACTGTTTGACTAGTACCGTAGTCTGTATTGAAGAGCACAGCTGTGAACTGTTGTGATAGGTGTGTGTTTGGATAGTGTCTATGTGAGTATGTGCTGGTATTAGTAGTATGTTGAGACAGTTTAGTGTTGAATAGCATCAGGTCCAGGCGTCTTCCCGGACTTCTGTCTCTTGGTGATGATAAGAACATCCTGTTTGGATCAGCTCAGTAAACACACCCACAACTCTGCTCTGCTCCATCTCAGCCAAGACCCACAGCACATCACTGAACCAAAACCACTTGCTCTGTTCTTATGAATTAGTCATCATACTGCATAGACTTGTTTTCTTAACATCCCTCAGGATTTTCTGCTTTAAGAGCGATCGATGTTGTTTGGTTATGAAATACTTATAGGTGATTAAATCTTTGTAGATGTTTTTTTCTAAGGCATCGTTATCAGTCATACATCTAAATGTACTGTTTAGACTAGATCCTGTTTACTGTATGTAATTACTGGCTAATCCTGAAACAGACTGGCAAGCTTATGAGATCATCATTATCATGATTATCATTATGTCATTATCACTGGTCTTTTTTGGAGAATGATTGCACTCTCTGCTATTTCTAGTCTGGTCCCTCCTGGATGGCTTCATAGTTCAGAATGGCAACTGCCCCAGATTCTAGAGAGGAATTTGAACTGGTAACCTCCCCACCCCCTGATGCAGGGCCCAGAATCATAATGATCAGTTTAGAACAGTGCTTCCTAAGTGGTGGACTGTGGCCAGTCCCCTGGGTTGCAGCTGGGTTCCGTTTCCACAGTAGTTAGATCATTGGTTCCCAAACGTTTTCCATCATTGGGGAACATCCTCACTCTCACTTTCTCGCACACACTCTCTCTCTCTCACTCTCACTCTCACTCTCACTCTCACTCTCACTCTCTCTCTCCCACTCTCTCTCTCCCACTCTCTCTGTCATTCTCCATTGTGTCTATCTTTCTCACGAGTTGACCTATGGTGTTTCCCAGATGATGCATCAGCTGCCAGCGGTATGTCATCATGGCAAAAGCCTCCTGGGTCACGGCCAACAGTGGGTTTAGAATCTGGCCAGAAATATAGTATATTTTATCTAGTGAGACTAGAAAATTGTTTTATTTGGGTAAAATTGCAAAAAAGGTTTTGTAACCGCTGCTTGTTGAGACAAGATTGCGAGAGGTTTTCCAGCTCTTGTTCCACTGACTTCAGAATGGGTACTGGAGCACTGATAATATACATAGTAATGTCAACCCATATCCTCCCAGGCAAATGTCTAGTTTTCTCAGTATTCATTTATTGGAGAAATAAAGAAAATATTTTATTGTATCTAGGCCTCTTAGGAACATTTAGAATGTTTTGAATGGACAATGGGCTCCAACTGTAGAGCTGGGTTCTTTCTGGTTCATAACCTTTTACAAGGACTTTTTCCTCTGTTTTCTCTTGGAGGGATGGCCTGGATTACTGATTAAAATGGTTGCTGAGAAAAATGATGTGAGTAAGATGTGATTGGCAGTCTGTGATGTCTTTGGCTGACCTGTCTTTGTGTTTCAGGGGGGCTTTCTCCGAGGTGGTCCTAGCAGAAGAGAAGAGGACACAGAAACTGGTGGCCATCAAATGCATCCCTAAGAAAGCCCTGGAAGGCAAAGAGAACAGCATAGAAAATGAGATCGCTGTCCTGCACAAGTGAGTGATGAACACACACACATTTACACGCCCTTGTTGCTTATTGATGTTAGGGGAGCAAGTGATTTAACTCTGAGACAGATAGTGACTACAATTGCAGTAATGACAGTCTGGTTAAAATACCTCCCTTTAAAACTGTGGAATTACGGACTAAGCCGGAAACTATGAAACTTGAGGGGCTTAAGCTATTTATAGTGCTCTTGTTACCTGGGTTACATGAGACACAGAGGCCTAGTGAATATACAGGGATATTTCTAGAGCTGAGATGTGGGGACGAGAGAGAGATTGTGAGTGAGTGAGAGAGAGAGGGAGAGACAGAAAGAGAAAGAGACAGAAAGAGATACAGAGAGAGACCTTAAACTCCTAAAAGTCAAATTAAACCAGAATTGTAACATTTTCATTGCAGATCACCTCAATCTTCTAGTAGTGACACAGCCTCCTACTCTTCCCATTAGTGTATTCCCATGAGGTCATGAACTGTCAGAGAAACCTGAAGTGAGATTCTGAACTCTGTCTGTCTGTTTACCCAATTACTCAAGGCAAGATGGCTGCCTCTTAATGACGGTGTAAAACATCTGTTAGAGAACATCACTACTGCATCCATGAAACAACTTGTCTGACGACTCAAAATGAATTCTTCCTCTGCCCTATGTTCGCTACATACTTCAGTCCGAGACTGCCATCGTTGAAGTTGTTTGTGGTGACGTCAAAATTAGGGGTGTTATACAAAACAAAGTCATCAGTGATCGGATCATCTCTAACCAATCAGAGTATCAAAGCCAATGACGAATTTTCAAAATGCAGCTTTGTGTTATTGCTCTGGCCCAACCCATCAGTTTCTGGGACCAATCAGAATGGTTAGAATGTGCTCGCGTTCTAGAAATCGTTGGGGAGGTACTCAGATCCAGACTCATAGCGGAGAAGAAACTAAAGTCCGTGGCCGTGGCATAGCGTTTGGCTGGAGCGAGGATTTTGGGTAGTAAGGCAATGAAACAAGACAAAGCTGCTTAGTCACCCAGAGTTGCATCAGACAGCATGAAGTAAAAAAAAGTGTAGAATATAGTGGATAGTTGGTATCAGTGGGAAGGGTTGTGGATAGTTATCTGTTAACGGTCTGTAATCAACACAAAGCCTCTACAAACCTCTTCATGGTCCCTCATAGATCTGTAACATCACATGGCAAAGTGTTAATCAAGTTTAAACAAATAAGAGGGACAGTTTCTTACTTCTTACTGAGAGAGCGAGATAAGGATAACCCTTTAGAGCTGTTGAAGGGGCTGTGCCGCTAACTTCCCTTACTCTACTCTAGTTTAGCCTACTGTACTGTACTGTATGTATCCCCTCAGAGTCCTGCACAAAACCATTAGTCAGCCCCTGTATGGAGCAATTCATTACCTCTGCTCACTCTCTCAACTCAATAAAACACTTTACAGAGACCATAATGAAATTGAAAGGCTTTTATAATCTCCCTGTTGTCTCAGTTGGATCCCTGCCAATGATAATGTGTTGTGATTTTCCCCAGGCAGCAATGTTTCAGACAGGGCATAGGAACACACGTGATACAAAATTGATACTGCGGTGCGGTTCCATTTTTGTTTTGGCCTCTCTTCGAGCCGTGCCAGTGTGACAAGTGTCTGTCATCACTGGGGTGCCTGCCGTCTCAAAATGTAGTGACACAGATGGACGGACTATCAGTAGCTTAAGGGGAAAGCAATGTATTCTACCTGCGCTGTGCCATGATACTTTGGTGTAGAGAGAGAGACACCTATTGATAGAGGAGCTACTCTGTTGTAGTCATAGGAGGATTTGGCCTTGTGTTAGAGCATTGTTAGCTTTCTACCCCATTCATTGTTCCTACACTCAAGCTGAGCTCAAACCAAAGATTGAAAAATTACAGTAAAGAAGATTGTGAGGAGTGTCTGAGTGAGAGTTAGTGAGTTAGTGAGTGAGTGAGTAGTGAGTGTGTATGTGTGTGTGCATGCACCTACACGAGTGCGTGTCTGGGGGTGTGTGTGTAAACAGTCTTTCTCAGTCTTTGCGTGTAAGATGAAGTGTTTTAGGTGGGCAGCATGGGGCTGATGGAAGAAAGCCACCTCCAGAGCCGTGACTCACCTGCTCAGTGTTCTGTTCTGTCTCCACGCCAATGACTCTCAGGGGGGCGTCAGAATACACTGCTCAACCAATTAGAGAGACGCGTGCCACCACACAGTCTGACAACACTGGCAACACAACTCCAGCTCCAGCTTAAACTAACATTAGTGAAAGTTAGTATCATACATATTGTAATCTCTCGTAGACGGACTGTGTAACCAGAAATGGTACCGTAGAGCTGTCATGATACAATGGAAGATGTGAGATAACGAGCAGCATTAGTTCCGGTGCTTTGGACAAATCACGATTTCGCAGGTGTTAGCATCTTTCGAATTTCAGAAGGGGAGGGGAGATTTTGACTATAGATTTGTCATAACTTGCAAAGAGAGAGGTTGGAGCTCCTCTTTCCTTCTCTTAACATGGACCCAGAACTTAATCAAGCATCTGACCAATTACATGAGACTTTAGCTCTGGGTTAACCAAGATTATATATAACCGAGATTATATATAAAGTACCCTTTTAATATAATATAATACTTGTTCATATAAAGTGCTCCCTATGATGTTTATTTAGATACAGAATTAATGAGAATGATCTCAGAGAAAATCACAGAATGCTATTTTTGATGATCACACGTTGTCAGACAGTTCTGTATTTCTAATGGTAATGTACAATGTTTGTGACTCTCTCTCTCTCTCTCTCTCTCTCTCTCTCTCTCTCTCTCTCTCTCTCTCTCTCTCTCTCTCTCTCTCTCTCTCTAGGTTAAAACATGCCAACATTGTCTCCCTGGAGGATATATTTGAGAGTAAATCCCACCTCTACCTGGTTATGCAGCTGTGAGTGATCATCCCGCTGGCTTTATTACATGCAACTATCTTTTTTCTCTCTCTATTCTCCTTCTACCCATGTTACCCCTTTCTGTCTCTCAACCAACTCACTCTCTGCCTTGTGAAGAGGCAGCCTTCAGTTTGTAAACTTTCAAGATTATTCCTCTGCAATGTATGTGTGTTTGCATGTGTGTATTAGACTCCCTGCCTGCGCTGTCTCCCACCCGTTCTCCAATAATTACTCTCTGAGCTCAGGGGCCTTTCTGTTGACTGATCCCAACAGAAGTCAAGTCACAGACTGCCCCCCACCCACACACACACACACACACACACACACAGCATCGTGCCTGCTGACAACCACTGGGGAATGAATATGCCCTACACCTGCAGCCTCTTTGCCCCCCACCCATCTCTCTTCCTGAAATGTCAGAAGGTGTGGAGTGAATGAGAGACAGAGAGAAAGAGTGGTGTGTGTGAGAGAGATAGAGATTGCTTTTACTGTTGAAAACAGTGGGTGGTGAGATGAAGGGGGGGTTGTGTTCACTTTAGCAACACTGCCGTAAGGGCAGTCAGATTTAACCAAAGAACAGTTGGGGGTTCGCACAAATAAAAATCCCCTTTATCTCTCTCTTTCTCTTTCTTCCCCTCCTTCCCTCCTCTCTCACTATTTTTCTCTGTCCCCTTCTCCATCCTCTGTCTCTTTCTATCTCTCCCTCTCCCTCCCTCTCTCTCTATCTCTCTCACTCTCTTTCTCTCTCTCTCTGGGAGGCAGCATGACATGGCTTTAGCTTGTTGTTAGAGCTGAAACAGAGGGTGGGTTCATCTAGGAAGAAGCAATGCCTCCACCTAGTGGTGATGTAGGCTTATAGCAGGGAGTTAGATGGACATACATTGCAGGTGTACATCACGCCTTCCTCCTCTCTGTCCAGCGTGTCTGGTGGGGAGCTGTTTGACAGGATAGTGGAGAAGGGCTTTTACACAGAGAAAGATGCCAGCAAGCTCATCCAGCAGATCCTGGACGCTGTCAAATACCTCCATGACATGGGCATCGTACACCGCGACCTGAAGGTGAGCCTGGGTCAGGGGTCAAGGGTCAGGTGGCGTGTATGACAGTGAAAGAGGAGATTTCAGTGTTTAACACTGGAGTCATTTACCTTCTTCTTTCTGTCCAATGACTGAATAGTCACAAGACTGGATGTATGATAGCCACTCTATAGGATGAAGACACCAGGTGTGCTATGAAAATTGCAACTTTGAATTTCAACCATTTTACTATTTTGCGATTAGTGTATTACAAATTACTAGAGGTTTAAGGGTGACCTTATAGTATGGAACATGTTTGTTGCCTAGGCACATGATGCCTTTGTCCCAATCATTCTACAGTGCCTTTAAATGAGATTAATTATCTTTACTCCTCTAATGAGCTAATTTGTTTACAGGCAGTTCAGCAGCGTGTCTGTGTCTGTTTATAAAATGTTAGTGAACAATAAAGTTGATTGAATTCTCTGTCTTCTTTTCCAGCCGGAGAACCTTCTGTACTACAGTATGGAGGAGGACTCTAAGATCATGATCAGTGACTTTGGCCTGTCAAAGATCGAGGGATCTGGAAGTGTCATGTCCACAGCCTGCGGAACACCAGGATACGTGGGTAAGGAGGACTGGTACTGATCAGTACATGCCTTTGTGTGTGTCTGTCTATGTTTCAAGAGCATGATTTCTATGATTTAGGGCACTTTTCTATCCGTATTGCGGAAATCCAGCATTTTAGCGTGGTTTAAATTGAAAGGCATTGTTCCCGCGTTAGCGGAGACTGCACTCACTGTAAACGGTTCAATAGGAAATTACCTTTACATTTATAGCGCTACAATCGCATCAGCAATACAGAGTGAAAAGAGCCCTCTGTTTTGAGAGCAAGCGCCCACCCAGTGATCATGTCAGGCTAAATGTGTAATGATGCTGATGAACACACTGCTCTCTTATCGTTGGCAGCCCCTGAAGTGTTGGCCCAGAAACCCTACAGCAAGGCGGTGGACTGTTGGTCAATCGGTGTCATCGCCTACATCCTGTGAGTCATGGGGTTGGACTGGCTCTTTCACTTAGTCTTTCTCCTACCAGTCTTACTGTGTTACACTAGTTTCCACTTCATTGTTTTCAACAATCAACTCATTCCCTAACTCTCACATGATGCCTTTGTGCTCTTATTCTGACGCAGTTTGTGTGGATACCCTCCGTTCTATGACGAGAACGACGCCAAGCTTTTTGAGCAGATTCTGAAGGCTGAATATGAGTTTGACTCTCCTTACTGGGACGATATCTCTGACTCAGGTCCAGTAGACCTATGTTGTCATTATTAGTTCTGTTTGTCAGCAGTTTCATATTATTGGAAATGACTTACCTTGGTCTGGGGTTTGTTATGGTTTGAGTGTTCCTGCCAAGCTGTCAGTGTGTGTGTATGAGATTAACCATAATACACTCACTGGCCATAGAACAATCACTGAGGCCCTGTGAGATCACCATTACATAGAGCTCTGGGGGTCATGGTAGAGTACATAGTCCTGTGGGGAGTTTCTGAAGTCAGGCCAAAGGCACATGGCCAGTTTATGTATTTTACTGTCAAGTCAGTCTGGACAGTGTTTCTGCTGTAGTGAAGCTCCTTTTACTGTAGTAGCCTAGGAGTCTATTTCTGCTTCAGCTACCTTTTTATTCTGTTTAAGAAGCATCATTAGGTATATTTAATGTGTGTTTTAAAAAAGACATTGCCTTTGAGTTAAATATATGACTTTTCATTCTGTGTTTTCAGCCAAAGACTTCATAGTCCACTTGATGGAGAAGGACCCCAGGATACGCTACACATGTGACCAGGCTCTGCAGCACCCCTGGTAGTGCACACCATCTTCTCCTTCACAATACACACACACACACACACAACGCAACTTTATCATGTCGAGAATAACCGACTAAATGTGTACTTTTACCAAGTGTTTACCTGTTCTTGTGACAACCAGCAGAAGCTGTCCTCTCATGTCTTTCTCTGTCCCTCAGGATCGCTGGTGACACCGCTCTAGATAAGAACATCCATGAGTCTGTCAGTGCTCAGATCAGGAAGAACTTTGCCAAGAGCAAGTGGAGGGTGAGTTACTTTTTTTGTGCATCTGGTCCTCATCAAAATGCAAATACATTTTTGCTGGTGTGCTGTGTTTAGTATATTAGTAGAATACTAAAGATCCTGCAGTATTCAGCTGACTATTATTAAGTCAGTACAGTTGTTATGGCATTTATCATGTATCACTTTTCAAAATTCTGATCTTAATTAATATGTTCTGCCCTGCAGCAAGCGTTTAATGCCACGGCGGTGGTGCGTCACATGAGGCGTCTGCAGCTAGGCACCAGTCAGGAGGCCACCAGTCAGACCACGCTGCCCAGCCCCCTCAGAGCCCACCTGCTGCTTTCTGAGGCCACAGAAACAGAGGACACCACCGGTCAGTGGGTCAAAGCACCGTCACACCACACAAGTTAGGACTATTCAAGTGTAGCAAAACTTATTCGAATCTGTGGAGACACGACCTGATATTGTGAAAAATACTTAATTTTGCTGTTCTGTTTTGTTCATTCATCCCCAGTGGGTCTTGTTGCTAGGTACAGTATGTTTCCAGAAAATAACCAGTCCCCTTCACAGTGTATTAGGCTCACGATTACGCACATCTCAAAACATTGTCTCACTCAGTAACACTTTGATATGTAATCCTTGCCTAGTGTCCAGGCTGAAAAAGGCTAATAAGAGGCAGATTTATAGTGTAGAGTTTTCAGATCTATGTGTGGTGATCATCCTCTCTCTCTCTATGTGTTCCAGAGTCTCCGTGTGAGGGGGGCTGCTCCCAGAGTGCTGATGGGGGGGCGGAGCGCGACCACCTCTCCAACTGCACCTACCGCTGCCATCCAACCAGCCGGGTCTGATCCCTGCTCACCCGGGCCACGCGGGGCCAACCAATGACTTTCCCATTTACCTCTGGAGACCAGAGAACTCCCTTGTCTGGCCAGAAATACAGAGTTGTTCCAGCAACCCGCCACCAGGAGGGGCAGGCAGGTTATGAATCCAGGGTGGGGAGGAGGGAGGAGGGACTCGATGTCAACAGAGGAGGTCATTTGAACTGATTGGGTGAGAGTGGAAGATGAGATGAGAGGGGAGAGGAAAGGAAAGGAGGAGAACATTGAGAAAGAGAGGTGTGGTGCCCAGAATAATCCTGGCTCATATATTTTGGTAGCGGGACAGAGCTTGGACAGGGTTTTACTCATCCTTTTAAAATGTGCGTCTGCTTTTTATATCTCTGCATTTATGTGCATGGTGTTTTCTATCTTCATTGTCTTTCCACTTTGACAGAATCCACGGATGATATCTGCATGATGAGGTGACAGGTCCCCTTGCATGTTGGCAGAAGGTGTTTTATAGCGTGAAGAGTCTATTGCAAAATCGTGTATGGTAGTAATCATTATGTTATAGTTCCTGTACTGCAGATACACATCTTTATGACCTTAATGAATTTAGCGCTTCAGCATTACATTTGTATGGCTTTGTTGTATCTTAATATAATTTTTTATATATAAATGTAGCCCTAGATGCATTCACCTAATACCACATCTGGATAATCAATGTGAGAATACTCCATCCATTGGGCTAGTATACGATAGACCCAGCATTTAGCTAGATCTGTTCTTTCTTTCTTCTTTCTTTCCTCAGCATGGTTGTGTTTCACAACTGTAAGTTTGTGGTTGTGCTTCCACCCCAAGCTTATAACAGAATAAGGCTTTCTGATTTTAATAAATTCAGCACAGGGACTTCTTCTCTATGGTGCCTTTAGAACAATATCAAATGTTTATTTTCTGGTGGCTTTTAGAAATCTGAAGATACATCTCTATATCTCTGCACAGTTAAAGGAGCATTAGCGACTATTTCATTGTATGTTTGTATATATTTCAATGTGGCAATTCTATCGTTAAATACAGACTTTCACCTTGGTCCAGATCTGTCCAGATCGCTTTTCCAGTTGAGAAGTGTAATACCCTGGAGATAGACTTACATACACAGCCATTCATCTTAGTACTAGTTAATACTTCATTTTTTCAAGCCTTTGTACCTGTACAGAGACAACTTAAATTAAAGAATGTAAATATACATTTCATTGTCTCACCTCATCATTTCTTCTCTCTCACCCATCATAATTAAGCAATAAGGCACAAGGGGGTGTGGTATATGGCCAATATACCGCGGCTATGGGCTGTTCAACTGCACGACGCAATGCGGAGTGCCTGGATACAGCCCTTAGCCGTGGTATATTGGCCATACAGTATACCACAAACCCCCGAGGTGCCTTATTGCTTACCAAGGTAATTAGAGTAGTAAAAATAAACGTTTTGTCATACACGTGGTATACGATCTGATATACCATAGCTGTCAGCCAATCAGCATTCAGGGCTTGAACCACCCAGTTTATAAGGTCATTTAGAACATCCTTTTGGTTTCCTAAAAGAGAATGCAGGATTTTAAATCAAAGCATTTCACTTTACTCATGTGTTATTGTTCTTTTGTTTTTTCAACAGTTTAGTTTATATTTAATCCATCATCTTCATACATTTACTGTACTCAAATTAGCTGACGATGCCTCTGCCATATAATGCTCACACTTTTAATAAACACATACTGACTTGATTGAATTCTCTGATGAGAAGGGTACAATGTGTTTCCATTACTAGTCCAGTCCAGTGGGTTGTAGCTCCTACTGTAAGTAAGATTTAGGACTTTTTCACATTCATTTCAATACCCAAGTGAACAAGACTTGGAAGTGTGGCAACGCGAGACTAGAGGGGAGAGGGACATCCTCTCTGTCCTCACTCTAGCTAGTCCAACACACAGGCATTGACTACTTGCCATAGCCTGCATTGCATTCAAAGCTAAATGATTGACACAAATTTGCCTTGACGTTTCCTGTTTCAGTGGCTTTTGTGTAGTGTGTTGGTTCTAAATTCTGATCATTGGCTGTGCTGTTCCGCTTGTTGATATTGAGCTGTCACAACATAGACCTTTTGATTGAGTTTTGCTCTCAGTGTTGTGTACACAATGGTCTATTCTGCACAATGCCCCATCAGTTATTTCATTAAACTAAGAGTAGTGCCATTTTCATGAAGGAATGACTTTCAAATCAAATTACTACAGTGTTAATGGCTAATCACTAAAAAGGTGCCAACATTTGGTTTCATGAGTTGAGATTGACATGTTGGAAACCAATGAGACTGACTACATGTTGAGGTCTTCCAGATAAAGTGGAGGACAGGGACTGATCTCTTTCTGCTCAGTGATGTTCTGAAAATGAAAAGAGAGGCTAACTTGTCCAACCCTAGCTTTCCCCCTGAATGTATTGTTTGATTCTATGCTTGTTTCCTTTGTTAAACTACAGTAATAGTGAGTGCGATCTGTAAAAGACATTTAACAATTTTAACTGTAGCCTGTCCAATTGCTGCGTGGTGTGATCAAAATGTGTGAGAGAGAATAAAACATGTATTGTGCAAACACTGCACAAGCTACACACATTAAAATACTTATTTGTTCTGTATACAGTATAGTGAAATTAGGAATCTTCATACCAACAGATGTTTTATTTTAGATAAATTACATTCACCATATTGGATGCTTGACGTGTGGACAGAGACAAGGGCAGTGCAAGTTGTCATATCTTCAAGTGTGACTAACAGTAACAATTGTGAGTAATTCTTTCAAATGTATTATTGGCTTTATCTTGAATTTAATCTCCACTAATTTGTTTGGATAGTGAAGTAGTTTGTGATAGAGTGAAAATGTCCCTAGAGTGTGTGACGGTAGAGTGTCCGAACAAGGTTGGGCAGATTGGAGGAGGCAGGTAACCCTCTATGTCCACTGCCCAGGGCTTTATTCATTCTGATTAGAGAGAAATAAAGATAGAGGGAGACTGAGAGAGGAGAAGGAGGGGTAGAGAGAGATGAAGGAATAGAAACAGACAGTTCTAGAGGATAGAGTTAAGCATAGTTTAGTAGTTTCTTGTAGCCGAATAGTAGATGAAGACTAGAGGTATTTTAGAGAGAACACTATTTGCACATCACAAGAAGACATTCTAGCCTTACATTCTAGTGGTAAACATTCTGTATACAAAATGTATATGAAGGGCTTCACTGTATCTAAAAATGTGATGGTTATTTGATAGCTGATGTTTATTTGATGAGTTTACACATTGACATTTGCTTACTCCAAATTAACAATCTGAACAAGTCCTTTGATGAGAAAAGTGTATTTAATTATATTTTCTGTTCTTTCTGTTTTTTATTGGAAGTAAATTATATAAATGAATATGTGTATGCATAGTGAAGTATATAATATAGTATTTTCTTGTAAAAGCTACAGTACTAATGCATGGATGCAATGCATCGTGAGCTATTGAATATTAACTGCAGAGTATTGCTAAGTATCAAAGCCAATTATTTTTACTGTACTTTGAACTGGTTTGTAAACGGATGGTATATTAAAACTACTCTGTCTATGCATTGTCTGTCTAACTGTGTCCTGCTTTACAGCTTATTGGCCCTTGAAGTCCATCTTGATACTCAGGCTGTGTCCTAAAAGTCTGATATGATTCTGTCGTTGCAGACAAAGTGCACCAGGATGGTGAATTCATTCAAGTTTCACTCACTTTGGTGATGAATATTTTTTTTCTTTGCTGTTTGGATGTTCAGGTTTCCTGCATAACTACCAGCCATGTAACTTTCCCTCAGATGTTAGTGGTTTATACCCCACTAACCTCAGCCTTCTGAAACTCATCATTCTTCCCCTTATGTAACGCTAGGGCGTAGTGGGTGCAGAGTCAGGAGCAGGAGGCAGAGAATGCAGGGTAGTGTTATTTATTTAACACAACGGCAAAACACAAGCCGCCCCAACAGCGAACTAGAGCGCACAGCAAAACAAATGTGCCCAAACACATGGGACAAAAACAGGTCGGCGCAACATACGCACTCGCACTTCAAAAATACAAATGAGCGTGCATCCACAAGCAATACAGTACCAAACAATCCCGCACACAGAGCAGGCGGGCCTCCTGGCTAAAATAGCCCAACTAATCAGCCCAAACCAAAAACAGGTGCACACATTCAACAAAAAGGGGGAAAAGGAAATTAGTGGCAGCTAGTAGGCCGGCGACGACGACCGACGACGACCCAAACAGGAGGGGGAGCTACCTACGGTAGGAGTCGTGACACCTTAAAAGGGATGGGGAGACTTGGTGGCTTGAATGAAAACCCTAGATTAATGTCAGCAATGTGAAATTATGACCCTGGGCCGGGCTGGGAAGCTGAGTCCGAAGTACAGAGGGATGATGAGAGTAAGGAGAGAAGAAGGAAGGAGAGTGAGGGGGAGTGGGGTGATAACTGAGCAAAATCAAGTGATAATTCAACAAATCAATTTTATTTCAGATAATGCAAAGTGCTCAATGGCCCCCTAGGGAGAACCTTGGGTAGAACCAGAGACTCTCTGTGTGGTCTCACCCTAACCCTACATCTCTGCCTAACAATCATTCCCTCTCTGCATCTTTTCACTCTCTCACCTTCATCATCGTTCTGTCCCTGAACAAGGCAGTTAACCCACTGTTCCTAGGCCGTCATTGAAAATAAGAATTTGTTCTTAACTCACTTGCCTAGTTAAATAAAGGTAAAAAAATAAATAAAAATCCACATCGTCCCACTCTCTATTTTCAATCAGTAAAATTTTCCTGGCAATACCACCATAATTCCTTCCCTATGAGTTATCTTCTGAGACTGCCAGACCCCTTCTGTCTATCTGCAGTAGTCTTCCCCTGCCTCATCTCACCACAGCCTCATTTACCCAGCATTCCTCCTGTCTGGGGGAGAGAGAGATCGACAACAAGAGAGACTGAGAGGAAGAGAGAAAACAGAGGCCACCACACCTGCCCTAGTTCCAACCCGACCAATAGGGACAATAACAATAAAGCTCCTAAGCCCTTGCTAGAACTCTCTCCGATCACTCCATTGGTCTTTAATACATTGTACTCTCAGCATTAACCCTAGCCATAAACCTAACTCTTACCCTAGCTTCATGTCCACATCTTAACCCTAACCCTCAACCACAACCCTAACCCCCACAATAGGGCTGCCTCACCTCCCAGTTCCCCATTTAACACGTGGATATATCCAGTTAAGACTTCCTCTTAAATCTTCTACTGTTCAGACAGGATCTCACACGGTTGGGGTTTTGGAGTGACGCGATCAATTTGAATGCCCTCAGCTCCCTCCCTTGTTCTTTTGTTAGTAGAGTCCTAAAACCTGTTCTAACAGGGAATACTTTATCACCTGAGTGTAAGCCCAGGGGAAACTTGTTTGGTTTCACCTGCTGACCTGATGGACTGAAGATTTGACCTGAGAATTTGACCTTGGACCTCATATAAACTCTGACCAATGACCACTCATTCATAGCCGTGTTGCTGATAAATGTTATTTTTCTCTCACAAAATTTGCGCACTAGGCCTTTATTGCTTCTATAATTAACTGTTACTATTCAATATCCAAGGTTATCTTGCTCAGAGTATTGGAATAAATTATATGTTTCATGGTGTACACACACACACACACACACACACACACACACACACACACACACACACACACACACACACACACACACACACACCCCATGTCATTCTCACTGCCCATACGCCTGTCGTCAGCACCCCATTGGGTCCGTGTCTGCCAGCGGTGCCGAGAGTTACATGTACCCCCTGTGTCCATCAACACTTGGGGACTGAAAGTGCCTGGGCACTGGTTCTATATTTCTATCTCTACCACCATAACTGTAACCCTAAATCACCCTAAATCCTCAAATGTGTAGTTACTTCACTGACCCATCAATCAAATATCTTATGTTTATTTTTTAGAGGTTGGTTAGAGCTGCGTCACCGCGCATTCACGCCACCTCAGTTCACAGGGCTGTCGAACAGGACATGGTCATGTTTTCAAATCAAGTCAAATCAAATTGTATTGGTCACATGCACGTGCTTAGCAGATGTTATTGCGTGTGTAGTGAAATGCTTGTGCTTCTAGCTCCTACAGTGCATTAATATCTAACAAGTAATATTTAACAAATTTCACAACATACTGTATACCCAATACACACAAATGTAAGTAGGAATTAATTAAAACCATATACATATGGACGAGCGATGTCAGAGCTGAACGGACTAAGATACAGTAGAATAGTATAGAAAACAGTATATACAAATGAGATGGGTTCCTGGTCCGAAACCTGGAACGTTGTGCTCCGCAAGGTGCCAGAGCAACAGTGAAAAAGGCTGGCTTGTGAACGGAAAACCTTTCCCATTAATAAATGCGCCTCTTCATTTTTCTCTAGACAAAAAATATTCCTTTGGCCTAGATATTGTCAGCCGTCCAATGTTGGATCCAAAATAAATCCAGAGCCTTTACAAGTAGGTTTCTGAAAGGAGAATAGGGAGTTGGGAAAATGTGTGAACTGTCTCTCTGTCGGTCTATTTGCCTGCCTGCCTGTGTGCCTGTCTGTTATGATGAGTACGTCTGTCAGTCTACACATTTATCTTTCAACCTGCTTACATTGTAGTCTATCTATCTGCAGGCGGATGTTTGCTGGTAAATCTAACAGAAACCATCTATCAAACTACTTGTTGCAGTCAAAACAGATGGATGAGAGAGAGAGAGAGAGAGAGAGTGACCGCAGGAGAATGGGTTATTTTTCCACTTTCAGGGATCTATGTCCCATCAGAGTGGATCAAACCCTGCCAGACACTTGACATATGCTATTTGTATTACTGACAGGTTTGATACCCTACTCTTTATGAAAACTGGAATTATTACAAAACTCTCCCATACACAGGCAAACAGACAGCCCAGAGCTCCCAAGTGAGTGTCAGAAATAGAGGGGGAAAATGGAGGTTATGAAGAGAGCATGGAAAGAGAGGGATAGAAAGAGAATTATGAATGAGTGTTTTTTTCCGTACCTGTAGTCTTACCTCTTTAGAATGCAATTCTTCTCAGAATGCTTCCATTGGAACAATGGATGAAAGGACCAGAGAGAGAATGGAATTTCAGGGCCATGGGTCGTTTGAGTTCCTCGGGGAAATGTGTACACAGACAGGAACACCTTCTCATTGATTGGACAAGCTGGGTTATACACACATATACATACAATATGCACACACACACCCGCACACACAAACACATTTAGCTGTCATGCAAGTACCTTTTAAAATGTGCACATTTAGTATAGTGTAAATCAACAGCAAATGCCAAATGTAATTAGTTATAATACTTTAGTCTTGACATGATGTTTCCTCTGTGACAAACACACTCAAACACACGTTACACAGTAACAAACATTGTCCGTCGTTTACAGTCACATCCATCTTAATTTACGATATCTGTGTTTAAATAACCCTAGCCCACACAGAATCCTTCCATTACCTTGTCTTCACATTGTTCTGTGTCTACAGGCCATTCAGACCTTTTTTCATTGGGAGCTTTTACTGGTGTTGTAGAGAGGGGAAAGGGAGAGTTTCCCAGAACCGAACCGATCAGCGCTCACAAAGGCAGGCCAGACAGACGACCCACTGTTTGTGAGAGCGTGCATTGTGTGTGTGAGAGCGCGCGTGTATGTGTAGGTGCGTGAGTGAGTGAGTGTGTGTGTGTGAGAGGTGCTCTGGGTTTAAGGCCTGGGATGGGAAAAGAGGTGCTGCTGCCAACCGTCCTGTGAAGGAGAATTTATGTGGCGTTCAGGTCTCATAAATACACAGACATTTTGGGAGAGCTACAAAGGAGGAGGTGCATGAACGAGCAAATAGTGTGTGTGTGTGTGTGTGTGTGTGTGTGTGTGTGTGTGTGTGTGTGTGTGTGTGTGTGTGTGTGTGTGTGTGTGTGTGTGTGTGTGTGTGTGTGTGTGTTTAGAATATGCAGAAGGTGTTTCTCTAGGACTTTTCTAAATTCTGTGATCTAAATAGATCCGTGTTGAAGTGGTTGTTTTAATCATTCTACCGTGCTTCCTGTGTTTATGTGCCAGTTGGCCAGGTATTTATCACAAATTACAAATCTGTTGTTGACAATAGTCTGAAGATAAAGTTGAATAGGCATTGTAGGTTAATAGATTTCATTGATGGACCAAGACCAATACAAATGGGAAATAATTTATATGGCATAGTGTCCCTGAACAGGACGGAAGAGTTAACTATAGTTCACACTGGACATGACCACATTGGACAAAATCAGGTGCTGATGCTGATGTCAATGTACAAACTCGGGCGTGCTCCGCCCAGAATCCTGAATCCTTTTCCAGGGTCCCATCCAGAATGATTCATGCTTATCCCAGTAGTAACAGCAGGATAACATGTTTGGTGTGTACACATTGATGCTTCATGGCAGACAACAACGCCTTTTTAAGGATTGCTTTCTCTCCATGTCTGTTACAAGGAGACAGTTACAAGGATTCAAAGTTCTGGTAATGTCTGGTCCTCCCAAAGGTCTGGTCAGAGAGCAGTGTGTCAAATGTACTGGCCATCTCTTCCTGCCATCCATCATACACTGCTATGATTTCACTCTGCGTCCCTCTCTCTCTCTTTCTGTCAATGTTTCTCTCCCTTTCTCTTCTTTCCCTTGCTTGCTGTGTCGTTCACTCTCTTTCTCTTTTCTGTCTCTTTCTGTCTCTTTCTCTTCCTCTCTATGTATCTGAACCTGCTGACCTGATTTGGGAGCGAGAGAGGGAGGGAGGAAGGGAGAGAGTAGGAGGAAGGGGAGCGAGGGAGGGTTGGGAATGAGCACACGATCAGGAGTTCAGTGTGTCCGGTCAGAGTCCCATGTCTCCTCTCTGACTCTCTGGATGAAGCTGCTCTGGCCTCCGGGTCCACAGTCCACAGTCCAGCAGACAGGGAGATCTGACTGCCATTACCTCACCAGCCTGGCCAGGATGAATGATAGTTGGCTAACACTGGGCTGAGAAACAGAGATCAGCATGTGAACCCTTCTTCCTCCCACCTCCCCACAGATGTGTTTGAAGCCCTGTATGAATTATATCATCCCGAAATCGGCTGATAAGTTTCCCCCTAAGCAGCCATGTCCCAACAGCAGTTGGGGAAATTAATCTATAAATAGCCACATTCTGAACATCACCCTCAGATTCCAAGGAAATGTGCCCTTACACAAAAACACATGTTAAATTTGCTGTTTTACATGCTGAGCTTACATTTCACACGTGAAACCATGTTAACACCACCATTTCACATGTGAGGAGAATTGCAGTTTCACATGTGAAAATCTAATTTGCGGGATCACATGCAAGAAAACTCCACACGTGAAAATATCTCTTTCACATGTGGAATTGCATTTTCACATTTGCAGTTTCATATGTGAAAAACTTCACATATTGTTTACGTGATTGTTTTTCACTTGTGAAAATCTAATTTGCAGTTTCACATGTAAGAAAACTCCACATGTGAAAATATGTCTTTCACATGTGTAATTGCAAGTTCACATGTGGGGTTGAAGTAATGTTATTCTCCTCACGTGAAAATATGGTGTTAACATGTTGCAGTAGCAATGTTTCCACGGGTGGAATTAGTGTGACCACATCTTAAAAGCCCAAATGCGGACAAGGGAATGATTTTGCAGGACATTTGCGGAGCATTGGACAGAAAAAACGTGGCATTATCCGTATACTTTTGATGTGGAAATGCCCCATTCACTTCCATACATTTTAGGTACCGGGTTACCTCCAGACGAGTCCCGTGACACTTGGGGGTTGTAGAGAAAAACGGAGAACACCATTGAGTTCATGAGAGTCTCATCAATAACAGTACAGTATGAAGATAGGCAGAAACTGTTCTCCAATAGAAATCCCTGATCACACTTGTCATGGCGACGTTGGCTAGCTGAGCGCAGAAACACGTCATCGTGTCTAATGGTCGTCTCGTGCCAAACTGCATGCACATGTGTAGGCAATCAGATCAAAGGCATTACTTCAACATAAAGTTGTTTTTGACAAAAGTGAAAATGTGTCAGTTTGTCACTTTCACGAGGTTGGAGTAATAACATGTTCAACTACTTAAGACATTGGCTCGAATCTAGGTTGTGCCTTTAGATTTCAAGAAAACGAACAACCAAAAAAACGTTCAAAAAAACCCAGCCAGGTCTGCTTGGTCTGTTTCGCAAGTGTTTCCGGAATTCTCGAGATGTTGCGCCTCTGGGTTTAGAAACGGTGGTCAGAGGCTACAGACAGAAGTTGGCTCATCAGCGGTACCGACCTCAGACAAAGTTCCGCCACCTTCCACCACAGATGTGGAAGGCCGACATAGCAAAACAAAGTATAGCAAGGAAATCATTTTGAAATGCGAGAACAAATTAATTGTACATGGATGCAAAAAAGGTTCTTAGTGATTTTATTATAAGGTTAATAAATAAAATGCCTCCCTCTTTCCTGCAATGTTCCCGATTTTTGGTTATGTTTTCCTGGCCTTTGCTTTGTTACCTTTTTTACAGTTACAAGTTTTGGCACATTCATTCCAGCAACATAGCACCCTGCATCCCACTGCTGATTTGTCTCTGAAACTAAGCAGGATTGGTCCTGGTTGGTCCTTGGATGGGAGACCAGATGTAGCTGGAAGTGGTGCAAAAAAACACACGTCTGAAAACCAAATGTGATTTGTTCACAAGTCTATGGAAAGCAAGTGTGTTTTCATGTTTTTTTGTTTTTTTAAGGGTTGCCTCATTGACGGTCATTTTGTAGCGTAGAGACATCAGAGCAATGATACTCATTACTAATCCTTACTTTTAATCTTTCATTTCATGGCCATGATGGAATAACTAAGGTTGTGATTGAAGCCTAAATTGTAGACCATGAGCAATTGTAGCATAGGTAGATAGATACCTGACGCAAGACAATGTCACATTGGCTTAAGTCAACTCAAAACATACTGACACCCCAACTACAATCATGGTAACATTAGGAATTCTCCAGTTTGTTATTCTTTCGCCATGAAGAATCATAGGCAATCCTAAACATTATTCAGGGAGAAGAGGGTGTATGACCTGAACTTGTGTTTTGTTTGATTGCGTTCTTGATCATGCATAGAATCCTCTGTGCAGTGTGTAATGATTGATAAGATATTGTAACAGTAACAATGAGTTTGTTTTGAATACACCAGGCCTGAGATATACGGCTTTAGTGGTTGATGAGGTGTCGAGGAAGGCCCAGAGGAAAAGAAGGATTGGGCATCGAGCTGAACATTAATAATCAGGAACGACACTGTCCAACATCAATCAAGAAAGGCTTTCTGGTCCGTGCCGTGAAAACACAAGCCACACAATCTCTCACAAGCTCTTTAAACAACTGGGGCGGAAAATATGGGAACGTTAACCTAATTTGTCCCTAGTCAGCAAATAGATTAAAAACACAATTATGCACTGCTAACAACAAACACATGAAGTCACATGCTGCTTATGTTGTGGCCCAGACGAGAAAAGAAAACAGAGAGCAGTAAACGCGAGGGAAGCGAGATGGAGAGAAGAGAGTGGATGGAAGGCGGTCAGTGAAGTGTTAGGAGAAGGCTGAGTTAATCATGTCATGATGGGACTGTTTGATAATTTGCCAAATGGTAGCAATCAGAGATGTAAAAGAGGTAACTCCTGTACTCTTACAGTAAACTAACTCTGACACACATTAACGGGTACATGTGGAAGCCAAACAATATGTCGTTGAAGTAATTGCTACAATATAGACAATAAACTAGAAGTAAGTACTATCTCGATCAAAGCCTTAACTCATCACCATCAAGTTCTTTCTGTTATTGTACATAAACTCCTCCACAGCAGCCAGTGGCTTTGTTTAGATCTCCCCACAGACAACACTCCTTATTGTGAGGGATGGTGGCTGCAGATCAGAGACACTCTTGGGAAATCTTCTGTGTCATCTTAAGAGTTCAGACGGAAACACAAGAAAAATCTCTTAAATCTTTTTGGCTCAAGTTAATGTTAGGGATCCTTTTGTGCAAGTGACCACTGCTAAATAAAGAAACAAACAATACCCCAAACAAACTCAATTTCAAGTACATTTACAAACAAATAAAAACAAATAAATGTACCAGGCCAATACTGCTCAATATTTTCAACATCCAATAATATGCTGAGATGTAAAACAACCACATACACATTACAGACCAGTCATCTGTATAAAAAGCATAACTCTCTCTGTCTCCTCTTCCTTACAGAGGGCTGTTGTGACCTGGCACTGGACCATCCCTTCATTAGGAGAATGTTGTGCTTAGCTCTGCCTGCAGCTCACCGTTTAACATGCAGCCAGCTTAGCTTTTCTTGGCAGTGCACTGCTTTAATTGTCTACAGGAGAGAGGATGGCAGCCTGAAAGTGTACAGTTATGTCAAAGTCAAATAACACATAGACATACTGGCACACACGTTGACAGACACACTGACACACAGACAGACATGCATGCATGCACATACGGTGGACAAAAGCCTCACACATTCTTACATCCTGTTTGTGATCAACTAGCTACATTACTCAGGAGAGCATCCACTGAATGAAATGCTGAAGTCTACTTCTTATTGGCCGACATGTCTCTTTGTCTGGTAAAAATGCCCAGGATCCTTCTGTTTGTACAGCTTGATGTCATAGCCAGTGAAAATATTGCACATTTCCCTCCATGGTTATATTAACTTCCCCCACCTGGTTCCAGCTCATTTTCCCCTGCTTTTCTTTGCAATCAATTCATTGTGGCGCTCCTCTGTAGTTTAGCATATATTTACTCTTAACAGTAAGGCTAAATGTGGAGCCTTGGAAAGCAAGGGAAGCAGGGAAATCAAAGGAATGCAAGGGAATTACACATGTGCTGTACATACAGTAAACCTTCACAATGCAGAACAACATACACAAAGACAAATATACAATCCAAGCAGAATCTGATCAATAAAGAGGATTTTAATTAGGATTTTAATTTGATCATCCTGTTGCAGGATACCTTTCCTGCAATGCAGGACATTTTACATTTGTTGTGTATTTGAGGTTTAACAAGGGTTCTGAAGTTTGTCATTTCCACTTTGAATTTTCAGACTTGATTTTCCCTCACGAAAAATGTCAATTAATTATAATCCGCATAATAATTCAATTTTCCTCCTGTGGCAGGATTATTTTCCTGCTATAGCAAACTTGCAAAAATGAAGATCCTACATCTGTAGTGTAAACATTCCCCATGCTGACTGTATATACTGTAGGCCTTTTTGGTGGTAATCTGGCAGGTGTTATTTAAAAGGAGAAGGGATGAGCACTGAGAAAACAACCGGCATGTGTTATTTTCCTCCGCGGGACTGAACTGAGCTGACCTCTGCTGCTCCCTCACTCCCTCCATGCCAATAACCATCACAGTGTATTTTACTGCTGTGTGCTGGGCATACCAAAACCAATGTGTTCTGAGACTGTGTGTGTGAGACTGGTGTGTGTCATCGGCAAACTTTGAGGGTGTGTACTTTGTCAGAGTTCTCAACGACAGTCCCAGATGTGAGCGTGTGTTTCTCTATGTGTGTGTGATATCCTCACGCGAAGGCACTGAAACTGTCTCCACTGTCTGAGTCGTTTAGTCAGGAGAGAGCACCAGTATCCTACTCTGTAAAGAGAGATACAGCTCAGGTCAGAGCAGCTTTTGTCTCGGCCTGATGGGTATTGCTCTTTTCTTCTCCTTTTAGGAGGCCTGGTATTGTAATCATCATCTGACAGAGAACTATCAGAATGACAGCAACCTCAGAGGAAAAAGACATACTTCCCTGCTCCTTACTGAAACAGACATAGACAAGCAATGATGGAAATCACCTAGTCCTCGCTGAAACACACTCAGCTGGAAAAGCACTACGATACAGACAAAGGCATGCATGCACTTCAAATCTGAGCTGAGCTTGTCAGGGTTAGGGTTACCATAATATACATTTGCTTAGATTCAAACCAATAATGCTTCATTAGCATGTCTGTATGTAACAACTGACACCGCCAAACTGCACTGTTGCCAAAGCGATTATAAATATCTTCAGGATGTGATGTATCACAGGTTCAACCATTACACAATGAAACATGTATCATACGACTTTGGAGCTGTACAGTGCGCCTGAAGGAATGTAGGAAAATCACACTGGTGTGCCAGAGACTGGGGTTTTATTGTAGGGTGAGTGATTAAAAACCTAAAGGAACTGGAATTCCTGTGCATAAAAGGAAGTGTTGGCTCCTATGGTACATATTTGAGTTATTACCAACAGAAGCAGATGTGACCTAGACCAGAGACTGTTCATGTTCACATGGTAGATGTCTCGTAGGTTGAATGAATAAACTATTTATTATATTGAGTTAATATACTTTATTCTGTATGACATAACCAGTAAGTAAGATTTATCTTTGAAGATACGGATGCCTGTTGGAGCAAAGATAATTGTATATGGAGTAAAGCACTTTGAACTTTGTGGTGTAGGTGAAGAGCTGGTTTATTTCCCAAATGGCACCCTATTCACTACGTTGTGCACTACTTTTGACCAGAGCTTTATGGTCCCTTTTCAAAATGAGTGCACTGCATAGAGAAAAGGGTGCCATTTGGGATGTAGCCCTGGTGTTGCCTTCAGTGCTTCAGTGTCACATTTTCTCCTATTAACTAGACAGTCAACTTTATCAATGACACCAACCATCTTTTAAACCACTTAGCATAATTTAGAAGCCATGAAAATGATTCAAACTGTAATTGTCTGCATTTTTTGGGGGGGAGGGAGTTGGTTGAGCCAGTAGAGAGGAATCTTATTGACTAGACACTATCTCTATTTGCCAACAAAATAATTAATCTGTATAATATCTCAATAACCGTATCCCAAATAGCACCCTATTCCCTTCATAGTGCACTACTTTTGACCAGAGGAAAAATACACACTTCCCTGCTCCTTATTGAAATAGACACAGACAAGCAATGATGGAAATCACCTACAGTAGTCCTCGCTGAAACACACTCAGCTGGAAAAGCACTAAGATACAGACAAAGGCATGCATGCACTTCAAATCTGAGCTGAGCTTGTCAGGGTTAGGGTTACCATAATATACATTTGAGTAGATTCAAACCAATGATGCTTCATTAGCATGTCTATATGTAACAACTGACACCGCCAAACTGCACTGTTGCCAAAGCGATTCATATAATATCTTCAGGAGGTGATGTATCACAGGTTCAACCATTACACAATGAAACGTATCATACGGGGGACCCATAGTGCTTTGGTCGAAAGTAGTGCACTTTATAGGGATCAGGGTGCCATCTCATTTTCTTCAATCATTTGTTTTTCTCAATTGTCTAATAACACAAGGTAGAGAGACCTGAGACAGATGCCAGGAGGAAACAGGAGAGGGAGAGATAGAGATAAAAAAAATATACATAGAAGTGATACATAGATGGTTTGAGAACCTAATGAGGTTCTCACGAACTGTATGTGTATGAATTGTATATTGCATGAAATTATGCCAGGATTCAATCCGATCATGGGCTATAGGCATTGCAGCTTTCAAAGGTAATTTCCGATTGAACCAACCATGAATGGGAACATTTCTTTAAAAACCTTCGTGCCTATAACCTGAGATCAGATTGAAACCCAACCTAGCTATTTTACATAGATAATTAATGCTATATTTCCAAGAGAAGACTGACAGAAATCCCCTTACCGTTTATTATACCAGTAATCAGAATAATCCAACATTTAAACTATATGAAAAAGTTTACGAAGAGACATAAAAACAGCAAAATCCCAAACTACATATATAAAATAAGATAAATAAACCAGGTCTATAATTAGGCTGAACGCGCCAGGGAGGACCATCACAAATGCGGCCATATTGTCTGACATCTGTTTTGCAGCAGTTTGCCGGGGCGCGAGGGTTTTATGTTGAAAAGGCAGCGTATGTACATGTATCATCTTTGGCCCAATTCCACAGGGCTATGACATATTCCTGCAGGCAAAACTGTCTGATGTAGTGCTTTGAGAGAGTGGAGGGGAGAAATGAAGAGAGTTATATTCTGTAACTGTCTCCCCTTCGGAGGTCAACCAAAGCCCGCCAGAGGCCCCAAACAGAGAGAAAGGGCTTGTAAAAGTCCCCCACACTCATATTATCTGTGATATGTCTCCATTTTCACCACTGGAAGAGGTTTACACACTGCAAAATGTGTTTTCAATGTTGTCATTTCTGAGTTTTACTTCCCTTTTCCCTCTCTTTTATGAAACGGCCCCATATGGAAGAGATTGGGTTCAGTTCTCTCCTGGAAATTGTGTTGAAAGTTTTTATAGAAAACGGTCTGCCAAGATTATTCCAGATCGGAAATGATCCTTCCTCCGTCGCTATACCTAACTCCGTACAAAAGGATCTTTCGAGGAAAAGGTCAAAATCTGGGCTGACTATTTCGAATCCTGCTTTGTATTCATGCAAAAGAGATCATGATTTATTCACTTTGTATCACATTGAAGACCCCATAAATGCCAGAAGGAATCTATCACAAGCTGTCACACAGCAGAACAGAGGAAACATCTTGTCTGTTTTTGATTTGAGTCTTGTCTGGAAACAACAAGTCTGTTCTGCATGCTCTCTTTGCAACTAAGTTCTCCCGGTGGTAGCTCTAACATTTGGCTGTACACATCTATGTTGAAATACCAGATCCATAGATAAAAAGAGTTTGGCAAACTATCCTTGTTGGCACCAAACATTCCATGACAATATGTATGTAATCGTTTAGTAACCTTTGGTATCAATATGGTACCCTTTGCAATTCTAAATCCCAAACAAATTCTCCTCAACTGTTTACCAATGGCTCCAGGAAATCCCATGGATTCACTAATCCTCCAGTCTAGTTCTAGGGTTTAGTGTACATCACAAATCTGCTCCAAGTGGCGGGGAGTAGAGGGACAAGACTGCTTTCATGCCTCAGTCTAACATAGAACTTCTTTCACTTCATCTCTGTGATGAAAGCTCTTTGGCTGACTGCGTTATCATATCAGCACTGTTCTATATAGCTCTCTGGGAATAGGAGGTAATAATCTGTAGATAATATATCTAGTTATTTTACTATATATAAACATCTCAAATAATCAACGAGAAACAAAAATATAAACACAACATGGAACAATTTCAACGATTTTGCTGAGTTAAAGTTCATATCAGATAATCAGTCAATTGAAGAAAATTAGTTAGGCCCTAATCTATGGATTTCACATGACTGGGCATGGGTGGGCCTGGGAGGGTATAGGCCCACCCACTGCAGAGCCAGGCGCAGCCAATCAGAATGAGTTTTTCCCCACAAAAGGGCTTTATTACAGACATAAATAGTCCTCCGTTTCATCAGCTGTCCAGGTGTCTGGTCTCAGATGATCCCAAAGGTAAAGAAGCTGGATGTGGTGGTCCTGGGCTGGCATAGTTACACAAGGTCTGCGGTTATGAGGCCAGTTGGACATACTGCCAAATTCTCTAAAACTACATTGGAGGCGGTGTATGGTAGAGAAATTAACATTCAATTCTCTGGCAACAGCTCTGGTGGACATTTCTGCAGTCAGCATGCCAAGTGCACTCTCCCTAAAAACTTGACACATCTGTGGCATTGTGTTGTGTGACAAAACTGCACATTTAGAGCGATCTTTTATTGTCCCCAGCACAAGGTGCACCTGTGTAATAATGCTGTTTAATCAACTTCTTGATATGCCACACCTGTCAGGTGGATGGAATATATTGACAAAAGAGAAATGCTAACTAACATGGATGTAAACAACTTTGTTCACACAATTTGAGAGAAATAAGCTTTTTGTGCGTATGGAACATTTCTGGGATCTTTTATTTCAGCTCATGAAACATGAGACCAAAACTTGACATGTTGCATTTATATTTTTCAGCAATATTTGTTTTGTCTCTCCTTCCAACCACATACACTACATGACCTTCCAACCACATACACTACATGCTTCCATTCAGCCACAAGAGCATTAGCGAGGTCAGGCACTGATGTTGGGCAATTATTGGGCGGCAGTTAGCCTAGTGGTTAGAGCGTTGGACTAGGAAGGGAAAGGTTGCAAGATTGAATCCCTGAGCTGACAAGGTAAAAATCTATCGTTCTGCCCCTGAACAAGGCAGTGAACCCACTGTTCCTAGGCTGTCAATGAAAATAAGAATTTGATCTTAATTTGGGCTAGGCGTGCCTCAAGCGACCCACCTCGACAACATCCGGTGAAATTGAAGAGCGCCAAATTCAAATGACAGAAATCATAATATTAAACTTTCATGGAAATACAGGTGTCATACATCATTTAAAAGATAAACTTCTTGTTAATCCAGCCGCGTTGTCAGATTTCAAAAAGGCTTTACGACGAAAGCACACCATGCGATTATCTGAGGACAGCGCCCCACAGACAAAAGCATTAAAAACATTTTCTAACCAAGCAGATGCATCGCAAAAGTCAGAAATAGCGATAAAATAAATCCCTTACCTTTGAAGATCTTCATCTGGTTGCAATCACAAGGGTCCCTGTTACATAACAAATGGTCCTTTAGTTTGATAAAGTCCTTCTTTATATCCCAAAAAAGTAAGTTTATTTGGCGTGCTTCATTCAATAATCCACCCGTTTCCCCTCATTCAAAATGCATACAAAATGAATCCCAAACGTTACCAATAAACTTGGTCCAAACATGTCAAACAACATTCCTAATCAATCCTCAGGTACCCTAATATGTAAATAAACGATCAAATTTAAGACGGAAAATAGTATATTCCATACCGGAGATAAATAACCAGAAATAGCGATAAAATAAATCGCTTAACTTTGAAGATCTTCATATTTTTGCAATCCCAAATGTCCCAGTTACACAATGAATGGTCGTTAAAGTCCTTCTTTATATCCCAAGTCTATATTATGGCAAAAACATCTCAAATAACCAATGAGAAACGACAGTCCATCATTACTTCAAGACATGAAGGTCAGTCAATCTAGAACATTTAGAGAACTTTGAAAGTTTCTTCAAGTGCAGTCGCAAAAACCATCAAGCACTATGATGAAACTGTCTCTCATGAGGACCGCCACGGGAAAGGAAGACCTAGAGTTACCTCTGCTGCAGAGGATAAGTTCATTAGAGTTACCAGCCTCAGAAACTGCAGCCCAAATAAATGCTTCACAGAGTTTAAGTTGCAGACACATCTCAACATCAACTGTTCAGAAGAGACTGCATAAATCAGGCCTTCATGGTCGAATTGCTGCAAAGAAACCACTACTAAAGGACACCAATAAGAATAAAATACTTGTTTGGGCCAAGAAACACAAGCAATGGACATTAGACCAGTGGAAATCTGTCCATTGGTCTGATGAGTCCAAATTTGAGATTTTTGTTTCCAACCGCCGTGTCTTTGTGATACACAGAGTAGGTGAACGGATGATCTCCGCATGTGTGATTCTCACCGTAAAGCATGGAGGAGGAGGTGTGATGGTGTGGTGGTGCTTCGCTGGTGACACTGTCGGCGATACAAATGTAAAAAACATAATGTTTATTTTTTTCATTATTTGCTGTCATACATGAATATACTAAGGTTAAATTAAAGGCAACCAAATGATTATTGTTTGAAGAGGACAAACATAAAAGCCAAGTACAACACATAATAGGGGACTTGGGACGCCTCTCAGTTCTGACACAGAAAAATATTTTACTGTACCACATCACACCTCATTGGCTAGTGGTTGTATTTATTGAGTGCTCAGCACCCTGTTTCAAATATAAAAACACATTTTTCACTCAATAGAAATGTATAAAACCACCCACAAAAAGTTGGGATCTTAAAAAAATAACAAATAAACCTGGAAGCCCTTGGGATAAAGTTATTATTGGTTAATAATAACCATATAACTGGCAAAATGAGAAACATCTAGATTTCAACAGAATTTGTTGGTGTGTAATGGTTATAGTTGGAACTGGGGAGGGGAGGGAAGGGTCGGGAGAGCTTATCAGAGCCATAGATACAGTATTAAGAGTTTAGCATCTGTGTAGTCTATCGTCTGTGTTGTCACTAAATCAAACTTCCTGTACTCTGTGGAAGTGATCCAGCATCAGTTGTTAAGGACGGAATGTAACCTTTTACATGTAACACTCAAGTCATTTAGCAGATGTTCTTAACCAGTATGACTGTTTTGGGTTTCGCACCCTCAGGGCAGCAGTGTGGGGTCCTTGGCATGGTTTTGCCAGCACACCTGTAGGCCTTTCCTTGACTTTCCCACTAGTTCTCCAAAAGGTGACAGCTACCATGGCAGCATCTCACCTGGCATGGAGACTGGCATCGAACTCCACTCTGGGGAAGGCAGAGTATTTTGCCTGGGCATGTTTGGGGCGTGAGAGGTGTGTAAAATTACAGGGTGAGACTTTGACCTGCCAACATAGCTCAAACACCTCACCTTATTTATCAGAATGTTATATATTTTTTCAATATTATATCCTCACAGGAGGATAAGGCTTCACAGAGGCAGCACTGACCTCTACTCTATGGTACTGAGATGAGGGGACCTAGGAAAGGGGGGATATGGGAGCAAGGTTTGGATGAGATAGGGGGTCAGGAAGGCCCGGTGGGATGAGACTGTGATTACCATATCCCCCAGCATACATGTTTGTAACAAAGCAGTTGTATAGACGGGTTGGCTGACAACGTCACAGAAATTACGAGTGTGCATCAATGTGGCCTTGCTTTGTTATGATTCTGAATGATCAGATAGCTAGCAAAAATGACAAGAAGATGCCATTTTGTCATTCGTAGCTGGCTCGTTTCAGCTAGTTTTATCTTGTTCTTGATACCATATCTTGTTTTGAGGTGTTTTCATTGATTTCATGTCAATGCCAAAATGGCAAAAATTCACTAGCTTGCTAACCAAAAAGTGTAACGATGTGTTTGAGAGATGTCCTCATTGTGCAAATGTATTTATGTTTCAAAAAACATTTGGAGACTAAATACAGCTTACATGTTGTCACAATCAAAGCGAACCCCCGTCTGTTTTGTTCTCACTGTTCTATAACCAGTGAGTCGTAATGAAGCAAGAGTGCCGTCTCAGCCTGTGTGCGGAAATCACATTTGATCCAAGACAACGTTTCCCAGCTAGCGCAGTGGATCTGGGCCGATTCCGGCTGAGAGTCGGGGCACTCGGCTGAGAGTCATGTGGCCGACATCATGTGGCCTGAGTGTGGGCCACCTTTGGCAGTATTACTTATGGCTAGGATGCAGGGATTGAGCTCGGGCCTATTCCGGTGTGTGTTATCTGGCCCAAATGTATAACTTGGGGCTCAGGTCGATTCCGGTGAGAGTTATCTGGCCCAAATGTATTACTTGGGGCTCAGGCTGATTGAGGCTACTCTCTGGCAGATTATTACACGGGCTGCTTTATAAAATTAACATTTCATTATACATTTTTTCCATATGTTCTCATAGTTTCTGTGATAAAAAAAATACAAATAAATTCTTTAAGAGTCCTGTGTAGTATTTTAGAATTTTGATACTTTGTGCAAGGCAATTCATAAGCATTAAAAACTTTGTGGATGGAGCCTCCCGAGTGGCGCAGCGGTCTAAGACACTACATGCAGTGCAAACTGCATTGCTACAGATGTTGGTCTGAGACCTGTGCCGGCCGCGCCCGGGAGACCCATGAGGCGACGTACAATTGGCCCAGCGTCGTCCGAGTTAGGGGAGGGTTTGGCCAGCCGGGATGACCTTGTCCCAGTGCGCTGTAGCGACTCGCTGACACGGTCACCAGTTGTATGGTGTTTTTTTGTGGATGGGTATAATTTGTATGTATACAATGGATAATAGTACTATTTAAAATGACGAAATTGGGTAATTTTGAATACATTTATTTACATTTGCATCAGGCCGCTTCTGGGGGGAGTCTGGTAAGATGCCGGAAAAGTCGGCTGAATTCTGGTAGACGGAAACGGCCGATGTACTTGGGCCAATTCTGGGCAGTCATTCATTTTGATTCTGGGCCGAGTCTGACACCTAATTCCGGGCCGATTCAATCAGTTCCGGCCCCCAGGAAGAGGGCTGCTTCTGGGCCGATTCCTCATTGCTAGCTGGGTTTCCTCAAATTGTCCTGCTACTCTTCCTGTGGTAAGAACAGAGTGGCACAATGTGATTGCAATGACAATAAACGCTTATCACATTGTAATGTAGGCATTCCTTATAGATCCATACAGAGTATATGTGTGTGAAATAACTTGATTTATATTTAGAAATTATGAAGGCTATTCTATAGTATTATATTATTGAAGGGAAAAATAATAAGAAACCTCCATCGTTGTTTTACTGCATCGTTTTTTTCAGCATACAAAACATTTCTGATTTTCTGAATGCACTTTCTTGTAACAGAGTTGTGCCTAGTCTGCATCACATTAAGAGTATGCAATTCCGCTATCTCCATAGCTTTTGACATGATACATTATTACATACAATACCTGTCTATAGCCTACTTATCCTTCTCCTGATGTCACATTCTATACAGTTCTTATATCCTTTTAAGCCTGTCCATGTCTGCAGTGCAACAGGTGGTGGTGGTAGGGGCGGGTTTGGGCTTAGTTTTTTAGCGTCTTGGTGAGGATCTTTTTGAGGGCGGGTCTTTTCTGGTCCTGTGTGGTGTCCTGGTGTGGGTGGGGGGGCTCGGGGTTGTGCAGCTGTTTCATTGGAAGGGTCTTCTGGTCCTTGGTGTCTCGTTTAGCCTGGCGTAGCAGGCGCTTCATGTTCTTCACCTTGTCTCGCAGATGGCTGTTGGCCTTCTCCAGAGAACGCACCTTTTGGGAGAGAGTCTTCACACGCTCCTCCTCCTCAAAGAGGGCCTTCTGCACCGTCGAGCACAGCAGCTGGAAGAAACAGGAAGTCAGTCAACAGGAAGTGAGCAAAATGCTAATTTACCAGATTGAAGTTGATCATAATTGATTCAGATGATGTGTGAGTTCAGAGAATAAAGTCTCAGGCTGTTGTTTAGCATGCTGTTCTATAGTATTATATTATTGAAGGGAAAAATAATAAGAAACCTCCATCGTTGTTTTACTGCATCATTGTTTTAGACCTTTGATGATCCATTGCACAAACCCCAACCAAGTTGTTAACCTAATTCAGTCCTGAATCTTTAGATCCTATGGTTACTCAAGTTCCTGATACAGTCTTAATGTTTGGAAATCTATAATTTACTTCAAAAGGCAAAGATATTCATCTCCTTTCTTTGAAACATATTTCAGAAAACAAATGCTTGCCTTGTAGGGGGATATGCTAAAATGGTCATGTCAAGCCACAATGTATTATGTGCCAAGCAATAGAGATAGAAAAACAAATCTAGAAACTGTTCCACTTCAGTGATGGAAAGTCTGAGACAGATTCTAAGAATTTTTCACCTCATATGTCATGAATTAGACCTAATCCTTTGAACGAGAATACACTGATATTGAGGATGAAAGATATCTGCTAATTTACTGTGTTTCTACAGCTAAGTTGTAGGTGAACATACTATCCAACTGAAGAATATTCCCTTCATTCAAAACACATGACGCACAACTTTAATGATTAACGATAAACACAAGGTAATTTCTTCAAAATGATGACAGGTGTCATCAGTTAACAGTGGTAGTACTGAGGAGAGTAACCTATCATGTTTGTTGATAGTGTTAAATCTTCTAAGACCAACAGTGAAGTCTACTTGTATTTAAAGATATTCCCTGGTTCTTTTGGATACTTTTTAGCCAGTAGTTCTAAAATTCAAAAGACACTTGCACATCTGAGCTATCTTTTTTGCAGATGCATGGTAACAGTTGAATAAGATGAGACATTTTTTTTTTAAACCCACACACTGCTCTTGATAGTATCACTGCTCTTGATAGTATCACTGCTCTTTATTAATTAAGCTTTATGTTTCGGCCTCCTTCGTCAAAGCTTTTGTACGTTTTTTTTTAATTAGCACCCTTATGTAGACATAGCTCCACCCACATCCGTTCAATGCATCGAATGTGGTTGGAGTCAAGGGAAAATAAGTAAGTGTTAGCAAATATAACAATGCGCATTTCATAAATATTCGAATAAAGTGTGTACATAAAACGTATTAAACACATCTGTAAAACCACAATGAGGACATCGACCCATCAAGCAAGTTTTCGTAAATCATTGGGTACAGCGCAAGAAAAACGTCAGAGTCATCTGAAGTGGTGGCATTAACTCATGTTCACATTTACAAAATAACATGCATGGGCATTTCATCATTAAGACCTTCAGGAAATAATGTCTGGAGGTTGAAAATCCCATAACATTCTCTGTCACTCAGAGTATTATTTATATCCCCTCCCCTGTCTGATATCTTAACTTTCTCTGTGCCACAAAATCTAATCGGGTAGAAATGTCATGTTTTTGGTCATTAAAATGTACTGCGAATGGATAATCCCTGTCGTTTCTCCTGATGTTCAATAATTCTCTGTTTCAGAGAACGAGAGGTTTTACCTACATAACACAGCCCACATGGACATATAATCATGTAGATAACATGGGTGGTGGAGCACGTAACAATGTCATTTATTTGGAACTGTTTTCCTCTATGTCAGTGGCAGAAACTTTCACACTTCATCATATTGCTGCACTGTGCGCAACCTCTGCATTTATAGCTACCATTCGGAAGACGGCGTAAAAGAGCCTGGCTCATTTTATTTTGTGGCTGGCTGTTGGCATGGCCTGTTGATCGCGTAAATTGCGACCTCTCCTATATACAGTGCATTCAGAAAGTATTCAGACCCTTTGATTTTTTTCCCACAATTTGTTATTCTAAAATGAATTAAATACTTTTCCCCCCCCTCATCAATCTACACATAATACCCCACAATAACAATGCGAAATGTTTGCAAAAGTAGAATTTTTATATATATATATATATATATATATCTTATTTACATAAGAATTCAGACCCTTTGCTATGAGACTCGAAATTGACCTCAGGTGCATCCTGCTTCCATTGATCATCCTTGAGATGTTTCTACAACTTGATTGGAGTCCACCTGTGGTAAATTCAATGGACATTTATTTGGAAAGGCACACACCTGTCTATATAAGGTCCCACAGTTGACAGTGCATGTCAGAGCAAAAACCAAGCCATGAGGTCGAAGGAATTGTCCGTAGAGCTCCGAGAGAGGATTGTGTCGAGCAAGAGATCGGGGGAAGGGTACCAAAAAATATCTGCAACATTGAAGGTCCCCAAGAACGCAGTGGCCTCCATCATTCTTCATTGGAAGAAGTTTGGAACCACTAAGACCCTTCCTAGACCTGGCCACCCGGCCAAACTGAGAAATCGGGGAAGAAGGGCCTTGGTCAGGGAGGTGACCAAGAACCGGATGGTCACTCTGACAGAGCTCCAAAGTTCCTCTGTGGAGATGGGAGAACCTTCCAGAAGGTCAACCATCTCTGCAGCACTCCACCAATCCAGGCTTGATGGACAATGGCCAGACAGAAGCCACTCCTCAGTAAAAGGCACACAACAGCCCGCTTGGAGTTTGCCAAAAGACACCTGAAGGACCATGAGAAACACGAGGAAGGAGGAGGAAACTTGACAACATCCCTACAGTGAAGCATGATGGTGGCAGCATCATGCTGTGGGGATGTTTTTCAGCAGCAGGGACTAGTCAGGATCGAGGGAAAGATCAACGGAGCAAAGTACAGAGAGATCCTTGATGAAAACCTGCTCCAGAGCTCTCAGGACCTCAGACTGGGGCAAAGGCTCACCTTCGAACAGGACAACGACCCTAAGCACACAGAGAGAGAAGCATGGGATAAACTCCCCAAATACAGGTGTGCCAAGCTTGAAGCGTCATACCCAAGAAGACTCGAAGCTGTAATCGATGCCAAAGGTGCTACATCAAAGTACTGAGTAAATGGTCTGAATACTTACTTAAATATGATATTTAAGTTTTTATTTTTAATACATTTTCAAAAATGTCTAAACTGTTTTTGCTCTGTCATTATGGGGTATTGTGTATAGATTGATGAGGACCATTTTTTATTTAATCAATTTTAGAATAAGGCTGTAACGTAACAAAATGTGGGAAAAAAATCAAGGCTTATGAATACTTTCTGAAGGCACTGTAAGTTGTTTGTCATAAGATATGGTATCTATAGCTCTATCGATCACTCAGTAAATAGAGAAAAAAACAATGCGGTTTTGTCAAATAGCAGTAGGCCAGATTCGAACCTATGCCGACACTGTATACAGTATATAGTATATACAGTATGTGCTGGAGGCTGCGTCATTACTGCTAGACCAGCCAGGACACTCAGCAGGTAACTCTTAACAGAAAATTCCAGGTAACCAAAACATTTGGAAGGAGAGATGGAGCTTGTTTGCCTGAGTATTTTTCATTCAGACCAGAGGTACCCAGAGTAAAGTCCCCATTTCCACATCTTTCTGTCATTGTTATTGGAAATGCCAATAAATGCCACTAATCATAAGTGGCACATGAATGATGTATCACTGTGGTCATAATGGTAGGGACCCAGGTTCCATAGAATCATTGACATAATATGCAATCTTGACACTCATCTCTTCATTAATACATTTATTTCCAGCCTTAGTGGAACATTTTCCCATGTTATTAGAGGGACATCAAAGGTTTTTGAGGGAAAACAGCTGTGGGTCCCAGTTGAAGATACCTCCATGGGCATGAGATTTTCAGTCTAACGCAGGAAATTGACGACTATAATCATAACATCATGTGTGTTGGGTAATTATCATTCGTTTTACATGTGAAGACCCTAGAATGTCATTCTTACACAGCAGTAACAGTCATGTCTGTGTGGCATGATGACAGTATATGATTGCGTTGTGCTGTCACACAGTCCAGCCTGTGGGCCTAGCCATTCCTTTCAGTTATTTTGTAATACGAGTGTAATCATAAGAAAAACATTGTGCATTTCCTTGGCTTTGCCTCTGATTACAGATTTGAGCTGAGATGTGGTCATTAATGGAAATAAGCCAATTCTTATTCCTTCATCGTGAAAGAAGGCTTTTATGTGCAGTTAGCACATGATTGGAAACAGAGAAGACTGATGTAAATCTTGAATTCAATGAATGGCATCTAAAGACATTGAAATGGCAGATTATTCGTTTCTATAAAGGGACCGTACAGGACTCTATGATGTAATCACTGGCGTTGATCTTGACACTGGAACTCTGAGGTGAACCATGGATAGGTTATGGAGAAATGTGTAGACATCAGCATGTTTACTAGCATTCAGTATCTTACAATGCGTATGAGGCACACTTTTCCCTCAACCTACTTCAAATCAGGACCACGGGACAGGGCTTTGAAACTGATCCAATAATTTGGTCACACTTAATTTGAACAGTCCAGATAGTCCATCTGTAAATGCTCTAAAGATGGTCCTACTATCAACAAACTATCTGTCGCTAAGCAACTGCTTGCTAAGGTTACGGTTAGGATTAGGTTTAGATTAAGGGTTAGGGTAAGGTTTAGGGTTAAGTTTAGGGTTAGGTTAAGGGTTAAGTTGAAATGTTACTGTAGAGCATCTAAAATGCTTGTAGAGCATCTACAGATGGACTACCCAAATAAAGTTTTACCAAAATGTTTTACCTACAGTACCAGTCAAAAGTTTGGACACACCTACTCATTCAAGGGTTTTTCTTTATTTTGACTATTTTCTACATTGTAGAATAATACTGAAGACATCAAAACTATTAAATAACACATATAGAATCATGTAGTTAGCAAATAAGTTTTAAACACATCTAAATATATTTTATGTTTGAGATTCTTCAAAGTAGCCACCCTTTGCTTTGATGACAGCTTTGCACACTCTTGGGATTCTCTCAACCAGCTTCATGATGAATGCTTTTCCAACAGTCTTGAAGGAGTACCCACATATGCTGAGCACTTGTTGGTTGCTTTTGCTTCACTCTGCGGTCCAACTCATCCCAAACTATCTCAATTGGGTTGAGGTCAGGTGATTGTGATGGCCAGGTCATCTGATGCAGCACTCCATCCCTCTCCTTCTTGGTCAAATAGCCATTACAAGTACAGTCTAATAGATTTCTGTTCTGTGCTCATTGTAGAAAACTCCATAGATGGATAAAAAACCTGTATGCCTCTCCTTGTCTCTCAGCCGCATCCCACTCTCCAGTCAACATACTCTACTCTGCATTGACACTTAGAGAGAGAAGCACAGCAGAGCTCTAACTAAGGGGAGTCTGACTGTCTGCACCATCAGAGCAAGGCCTCTATCCACCACCTAAAGAATTCCGGTCTCCCAGCCACAAAGAACAAATTACACTTACAAGCCTCTCCTCAGTAGACATTTGAAGATTGTGGTTAGCCCTGACTACAAAGCCACTATTAGGGATGTAAAAAATATTTTCACATGGCCATCCCCTTGTACTGTAGAAATGATTTACATACATTTCCCTCTCATAAAATGTACTCAAAAAGAATGATTACCACCACAAATAACAATAACTGTAGCAACCCTGTGTTTATAAGTGTGGATATTCGACTTGACCACTTCTCCCTGTTTGTCTCATTACACTACGAACAGAGCTGGCTGCAGACAATGATCAGCTAGTGGGAAATCAGATAAAAAAATGTTGATGCTATGTATACACTGAGTGCACAAAACATTAGGAACACCTGCTATTTCTATGATATAGACTGACCAGTTATTGACATCACTTGTTAAATCCACTTCAAGCAGTGTAGATGAAGGGGAGGATACAGGTAAAAAAAAATATTTGTAAGCCCTGAGACATGGATATTCCTCTATATTCTTGTGGATTTATATTGAACATTTGTGCAGATTTGAATGATTTTATGTATGGTATGATTGCTAGTTAACCTTGTAAAGTTCATGCCCCAACAAATGGAGGCTGTTCTGAGGGCAAAAGGGGGTGCAACTTAATATTAGAAAGGTGTTCCTAATGTTTTGTACACTTAGTTTGTGATGGCAGAGTATGCAAAACAAATGTGCACCCAATTGATACAAATCATCATGATATCATTCTGTCAGGAAGGCCTACTTTGCAGTCAACATTTAAATAGTAATGTTTTTGGGGAAAAATGTGAAAATTTCAGCATTCATGGCGGGTTTTATAGAGCCAATAAGCTATATATATATATATATATATATCTTACCTTTAGAAGTGTTTACTTCAGGCTGACTACTAGCATCTTTTGAGTTGCAATGTCCCATAAATTGAATGACCAAATAAACCTAAACTACCTACAAAATTTGTTTTGCAGCGACACAATTGGAAAGGAAGGCTACAGCTAAAAAAAAATTGATTACTTCTGCAATTCACAAATGATTCCCATGATTCGATTCACCGCGATGTCACCAAACCCCAACTACTACAATTGGGAAGTACTTTATTCAATTTGAAGCAAATAATCATTTAAAACAAATAGTTTCATATAAATTAATCAATTTTTTATGTGAAGAGATTTTAATGATTTTATGTGTGGTATGATTGCTAGTTAATGATTAATGATTGCTGTTGCAGATCTGGACAAAATTGTCACGGCTGTCAAAAGGATCGGACCAAAGTGCAGCATGGTTGTAGTTCCACATATTTATTTATTACGTGAAACGTTGCGATACACAAATAACTACAATAACAAAACCAACAAACCGTGACGCAGAGAGAAATAAACACTACTCAAAAAATAATCACCCACAAAAACAGGTGGGACAAACATCAGCTTAAATATGACCTCCAATTAGAGACAACGACAACCAGCTACCTCTAATTGGACATCATACCAAACAAAACCAACATAGAAATACAAAACTAGAAACTGAACATAGAAATACAAAACATAGACAAACACCCCCTGTCACACCCTGACCTACTCTACCATAGAAAATAACAACTTACTATGGTCAGGACGTGACAAAAATCCACCTACCACTATTATCACTATGGATAGAGGGCAGGATAGAGTTGACTGTATAGCAAGTGCACAGAAAAGTAATGGAAGTACCAAAACACCTTGATAGGGGAGGCGCATGCAAGCAGATGAGGAAATGTGGCTGTAAGGAAGAAATGATATAGTAAAACCTGCAAATGGTGCATGTAAAACAGGGAAAAGATTCACTACCCTCCCCTGTATCCAATAAATACACAATTTCACATAATCCTCCCCAAAGCAAAAATAAAATCCCCTATTTCGGATCAGCCCCCCCCCCCCCACCCCTGTCAGTTAGCAGAATGCTTTCTGGATAGCATACAATTCCATTCCCTGTGAAGTGGGGGCTCCTATTCAGTGGCAATTTTAGCATGTAAATCTTGGTGGGACAAACAAAACAAACAAATTGGGGGGTGCATACCAGCAAAGCCACTACACAACACAACACTAAACAATGCATTAATTGCACTATAAAGGTGACAAACGGTGACAACAAACTGTTAGGGCCTACATAAAGCTATCCCAACAGCAGAGTTCCAACAGCAGTCCCAACACTTTACCTCTGCTACACGTGGCTATCTGCGGAGCCTTGTCTGGCAGCAAAACAGTTAATTCAGCCTAATTTACTAGCTTTTAAAAAAACATATCTGACATGGCTGACATGCTTAAACAAATGTGGTTTCTACTGACAATTGAGATGTACAAACTATGGCATAAGGGGACGACAAGCGGATAAGAGGCAATCTGTAAATTTTGATTAAGACATTAATGAGCGAGCTAGGACGGATTTAGTCAATATAACTGTTTGTTCAGAACATACTTACAGTGTTCTCCCTGTACATCAAGTCAGAACCGTAGGATAAATAAAGGGGGCATATAAGCCGACAATGAAAGCTCTTACAATATTTGATGATTACATTTCTCTAAAACAGGTTATAGGCTACATGTGCACCAACAAGTCAGAACGGTAGGCAAAATTCAGAGGGGAAAATAGATCAAATTATTAGGGTGAAGCACATGGGCTACTAACAGTTTACTACAAAACATACCTCAGTATTACTTTCTTAGCTACAGTATACATATCTCCCTGGCATATTACATAATTTATACAGCAGCATACAAGACATTTTTGGACTCAACTTGCTGTGCTGTACTCACTTGAACAGGAATGAGGTGCGGCGGTCCTTTGTGGGCAAATTTTGTCAAACTTTATCATCAAAGCTTGGCATTCTCTGGATTTATGTTGCTTTGAAAACATCTGGGAACTCGGGAAAAAAACAAGGTTGAATCATGATGACGTCAGTGATCTTCCGGGAATAGCTTTAGAATGAGGCTCGAGTTCCCAATTTACAATTTGGAAGTTGGATAACGGTTCAAAATGTATTTTCCCTGTCGGAGCTAGTTTTTTCCTGAGTTCCCAGTTGTCTTGAACTCACTGAAGTCAGATTTCCCAGTTCTGAGTTAACACTTGTTATGAGCACGACAGAAATCATGCTAGATTGACAGCATGGCCAACGTTGAATGTTTATAATTTTAAGCATGGAAAGAGAACCTTAAACCGAGAATTGGGACCACACACCTACTCCAATGAATAACAGGCTAGTGATTGCTTTGCAATGCTTACAGTTAGCCACTGATTCCTTCCAAACCACTCATTGTTGAAGGTGCGATTTCCAACTTGCTGTATAATGTTTATGTCCAATGCCCGATGAGCACCGATACTTTTTATCTATAATTTCTCTTCATTATTTCACTTCATATGACAAGGATTAAAAAGGATTTGCCAGTAGATTGTTGACTTCAAATCAAACTGTTGTGTCATCGGCAAACTTAATGATGGTGTTGGAGTCGTGCCTGGCCATGCAGTCATGAGTGAACAGGGAGTACAGGAGGGGACTGAGCAAGCACCCCTGAGGGGCCCCTGTCTTGAGGATCAGCGTGGCGAATGTGTTACCTACCCTTTTACTTCTAGCTAAGATTTTGAAAGTATGTCCAATCAAAGCTACTGTAGATATAACGTGATTTGACATCATTTTATCTGTGGCCAATGACCTTGAGCCTTCTTGGATTGGCACTTATAATGTAACTCTATGGTAGCTCCCAAGGGGCTTGAATTTTGTAGCTCTACCCATAGATTTGTCAGTGATGTAGTGTCCCCATGTGTGACAGAACACTAAGCCAATCACGGCGCAACTAGAGAACATTACCAACCCCTACGCTCCACATTTTCCGCTGGCTGCCCCACCACCACAGAGAGCACTGAGCTAGGCTGAAACACCTGCATTTTGGAGCTGCCTTACTCAAGAAAGCAAAAAAGAGACCATGTTTGTATGATTGAATGGAGGCTTTATTAACTCAAGTATCATTAATATTTTTTGGGCTAAAAATGTGGGGCTCAAAACACCACTGCTCCTATTGCATTCTGTTTCATTATAGGCACTGTTCACTGATTGGGGGTTAAGGGGAGGTTAAGCTAAACATAATACTATGCAGCACTACCTTTTACTAAAATCTTCCTGTCTATCAAGTGCAGGTGATCATGGAAGACTTGCTACAATATGCAACGCTGCATGCTACCTCAGCCATGGGGAATGGCAAGGAAATTTGATCAGCTGTATATAGTGTGTCTGTCAAAGGTTTCCTGCATGTGTTTTGATGAGATTCTTCCAACCTAGGTTGTTTTTCTTTGCCGATCTTGCTCTTTGGTGGTTTAGGAGATGCTGTTTAAGCGATGCTGTTAAGACTTTTGTAATAAAGGCACACATAAACAAGAGCGATAGATAAGTTTAATTTGTACCCGGCTGTCTTCCTGAGCCTCCCACTCTGGGGTGTAGGTGTGGACTGTGATTCCGGCCGTGCAGTTGGAGAACTGGAAGAGGCTGGCGAACATGCGGTGGTTCTCTGGTGTGTCTGGGAAGATTGGGTCTTGGAAGTTAACCCCATGGGGGATGATGTTGTAGTTCTCATCCATCCTGAGGAACACAGAGAGACAGGGGATCAAGATGCATTGCATTTGAATTCCACACACACAGACACACTCTCATACTGTAAGGCTTTGAGACTGAAGTGTGGCAGATTTTGTGATACTGCCGTTGGGGTTTTAGACTGGGTTAAAATAACATGTATTTTATCCTCCTCAGTGTGTGGCTTTGGTATCTGTTTATCTCAACTATGCTTTGGGCCACAGCTGTCTAATAAAACCTCCAATCGTGTGACACGGAGGGGAATACCCGTAGCATAACAGTTAGAGCACCTGCAGTAAAATATTATAACAATTCTTCAGCAGCTACACAAAAACACTTAAGTATTACAAAGGCATTTGGCAGCACAATTACATTTACCTCCAGGTGAAACATTGAAAGTTCACATCCAAACTCATCTAAACTAAGTGGCATACTCTCTCTATGTCTCACATCCTCTCTTCTTTCGTTCTGTTGTTTTTATTAATTGTGGTGTTTAAACCATGTCACTCATAACCTCTCCAAGCAGACATCTGCACACACACACACATATCCACACACACACACACACCTCCCATCAAATGAAGGAAGTCTGTTATCACATCTCTCAAGGTGGCAAAATACATATTAATACAACACCATGGTTACCCTGGCATAAAAGGAGGAGAAATGACACACTTATTTGGTCTGCCTCTCGTTAAGGGCACTGCTCCTTTCTTTACTGTGAGCTTTGGCTGCTTTCCATGGGCAAGCCTGAGGAAAAGTTCAGATTTATGTTTGTGCTACTCAATTACAGAGAATAGATCACGTAATGGCCTGCAGAGTTTATTATAAGTAATAATCAAGCCTACATTGCGGTGAAGGAAGGACACGTGAGTTCTTCCATGGATTGTTTCCTAATGCAGGAAAATGTTAAATGGCCTGGTATGACATCATTTTGAATTATAAAGCTGGAAGGAAATTGTGTGTTTGTTCAAACAGATAGATTTTTAATGTGATTATCAGGAGTTAAACAGCTGTGTTATTCAAATGATTCAAGCAATCAACATCTGACAGATGCTTGAACCACTGTTCTTCAGAGAAAACTTATCTCATGCATTCTGTTAGGTTCAAATAATGACGGTCAGCACAGAACAGTATATGTTACAGTATCTTCTCCAATCAACAGCTTCCACCCTCCCCCCCCCCCCCCCCCCCCAGTCCATGCATCTAGACTCCATCTAGGTTATGAGTGACAGTAGCTGCGTGCGAGAATTGTTACATTGGGTTTTGAGGGTAGTGAACGAAAATTTAGTATGGCACAAAAATACAAAATAAAAAGGCACCTCATGTATGTGTGTGTATGTGTGTGCATGAGCTCTATGTTTGTATGTTTTTGTCTGACCTAGACAGCCTGATGTTTTGTCCCTACAGTGGGGGTCACTCATAACGTTGATAATGATGGCCAACTCCGGCACTGGAATGTTAGCAGAGGCAACACAAGGTCAACCCTAAGAGCTACAGTGCCTTCGGAAAGTATTCAGACCCCTTGACTTTTTCCACATTTTGTTACGTTACAGCCTTATTCTGAAATGTATTACATTTTTCAAAAACTTTCTCAGCAATCTACACACAATACCCCATAATGACAAAGCAAAAACAGGTTTAGAGATTTTTGCAAATTTATAAACAGAAATACCTTCGCTATGAGACTCGAAATTGAGCTCAGGTGCATCCTGTTCCCATTGATCATCCTTAAGATGTTTCTACAACTTGAGTGGAGTCCACCTGTGGTAAATTCAATTGATTTGACATGATTTGGAAAAGGTACACACCTGTTTATATAAGGTCCCACAGTTGACAGTGCATGTCAAAGCAAAAATCAAGCCATGAGGTTGAAGGAATTGTCTGTAGTGCTCCGAGACAGGATTGTGTCGAGGCACAGACCTCGGGAAGGGTACCAAAACAGTTCTGCAGCATTGAAAGTCCCCAAGAACAAAGTGGCTTCCATCATCCTTAAATGTAAAAAGTTTGGAACTACCAATACTCTTCCTAGAGCTGGTCGCCCGACCAAACTGAGTAATCGGGGGAGAAGGGCTTTGGTCAGTTAGGTGACCAAGAACCTATGGTCACTCTGACAGAGCTCTAGAGCTCCACTGTGGAGATGGGAGAACCTTCCAGAACGACATCCATCTCTGCAGCACGCTACCAATCAGGCCTTCATGGTAGAGTGGCCAGACGGAAGCAGCTCCTCAGTGAAGGGCACATGACAGCCCGCTTGGAGTTTGCCAAAAGGCACCGAAAGGACTCTCAGACCATGAGAAACAAGATTCTCTGGTCGGATGAAACCAAGATTTAACTCTTTGGCCTGAATACCAAGCATCACGTCTGGAGGAAACCTGGCACCATCCCTACGGTGAAGCGTGGTGGTGGCAGTATCATGCTGTAGGGATGTTTTTCAGCGGCAGGGACTGGGAGACTAGTCAGGATCGAGGCCAAGATGAACACAGCAAAGTACAAAGAGATCCTTGATGAAAACCTGCTCCAGAGTGCTCAGGTCCTCAGACTGGGGTGAAGGTTCACCTTCCAACAGGACAACGACCCTAAGCCCACAGCCAAGACAAAGCTGGAGTGGCTTCGGGATAAGTTTCTGAATGTCCTTGAGTGGTTCACTTGAACCCGATCAAACAAATCTGGAGAGACCCGAAAATAGCTATGCAGCAACGCTCCCCATCCAAACTGACAGAGCTTGAGAGGATCTGCAGAGAAGAATAGTAGAAACTCCCCAAATACAGGTGTGCCAAGCTTGTAGCGTCATACCCAAGAAGAATCGTGGCTGTAATCGCTGCCAAATGTGCTTCAACAAAGTACTGAGTAAAGGGTCTGAATACTTATGTAAATGTGATTTCTGTTGATTATTTTTAATACATTTGCAAAAATGTCTATGATGAGGAAAAAAAAACTATCTAATACATTTTAGAAAATGCGGACAAATTCAAGGTGTCTGAATACTTTCCGAAGGCACTGTATGTGGCTGGTAAGAGAGGATCCGGCGGGAATAACACTCTGTGTTTGACTGTGTTGGCCCCCCAAAAATGCATATGGTTCTAACTAACTATTTTGTACATACACAATAACACACTCACAATACACAAGACCACTGAGAATGTCTGTGTGTACTCATTTCAATAGCTTTGAAATTAATTTAAATATATATTTTGAAGGATGCTGGAACCAATGTCTCCCTCAAAACAATAACTGATGCACTGGTTTTAATTAATTCCATGCTCCTGAGACATGGATACTTCCCATCCTGACAAGCATGGCTTTGTGGATTGTTTTATACCACATCATTCATGAACAGTACGTTTTGTCCCTATTTTTTCTCCCTTCCTCCATCCCTTACCCGATCTCTCTCACCCTTCCTCCATCCATTCCTCTCTCAATCTTTGCTCTGTTGCATATGGCCAGTGTTTCCCCTACTTCTCAAGTCTAGCATGTAGCCTAAGTCTCCGGACATTTGGTTCCTATTGGATTACAAGCTGATGTATAAACCAATCAAATACTCACAGAGGGCGCAGTAATGTCAACCAGCACTAGTAAATACAGGCCAATGTTTCCACTGGTTTAAATTTCTACTCAGCTTCTACAAATTCCATTGCACTTAGCAGAAACATAATTAAGCCCCAACCACTTGTGTACATTCCCAAAAAGTTCCTCAGGCAATGGTTGTAGAAAAAATTGCTGGCTTAGCCAAGTAATATCCTGGATGCGCTTTCTGTATTAGCTAGCTATATTGTCGCAGTTCTGCCAAACCAACTTATCATCTATATTACACCCTCAGCATAAGGTATCAACTACATACAGTAGATGGGACAGCAGTTATAGAGATTATCCTTTGTTTCAAACCCTCAGACTCCTTTTCACATCCCCTCTCAAATTCCCCAACTTTAAACAGCTCACCTCCCACTCGCTCCCATCCCTCAACATAAAACCCTGTTCCTTCATAGGAAAGCTTGTCCTCTCGTCATAACCTTGTTTAGTCAAAGCACGTTGGTTTAATTAATGCAGCCTTCTCCTATTTCTTAGCTTTTCTTTGATGGTTTGACTGGTGAGTTTTGCCCTACCAAAATGGAACAAGCTGGCTGGTTGGTTCATGTGGCCACACGGTGGTGGAAAAAGTACTCAATTGCCATAATTGAATAAAAATGACGATACCTTATGTGGCGTACAGCGTATAAGCCACCAGGGGGAGACTCGTTGAGGCCAGGTGACAGACGGAGTCTAGATCAAGTGGTGGTGGCTCCCTCTGTTGGATGTGCCTGGTCTCGACGGGTCCGCCCAGGACTAATTAGGGCTGATTGAGGCTGGTGAGTAAGTCAAACCAACTGGTCTGCCACAAGTGGTGGAGAACGCGGCATTTGACAACGTGGTCGGACCAGGGTTGACGTTTACGCGAAACGGGCATGGACGAGTTGATAGCTCAGTTCTTTTGGGCACAACAAGAGCAACAGGACATTCAGGAATGATCGCTGGAAGAACAGCGTCTACAGAATGTCTGCCTGCTTGAGGAAGTCAGGAAGCTGAGGGGAGAAAGGCAGATCGATTTGCATTCCAATCAATTTTTAATCAAGCTAACGGACGATGACGACATCGAGACCTACCTTTGCACGTTCGAACGGACAGCACTCTGGGAACGATGTCTCAAGGCGAAGTGGGCGAGTCTGCTGTTCCCGTCCCTGTCCGGAGACAACCAAAAGGCATACTATGACCTCAACACCGAACAGGTGGCTTACTACGACGGTCTCAAGCGGGAGGTACTCTGCCACTACCGGTACAGCCTGGAGGTTCGTGGCCAATGCTTTCCCCACGAGCCCAGATGAGCGACCTACTGCGCATCACCAGGGCATGGCTCCTAATCGACGTAACTACCCTCCCCGTTACCGACAAAGTGGTCATGGATCACTTCTAACAGGCGCTACCTCACAACATGAAGAGGGCGGCGAGCCTATGCATGCCCCAGACCTTGGAGGACCTCTTGGGAGCCGTGGAGACACACTAGAATAACGAGGCTCTGCTGAAGGGGACGCAGGACGAGTTCGGGAGCCATTGGATGGGACGGAAGGACGACCCCACCCTCGTAGTCCACAATCCGACAGTCAGCCAGGCTAAAGGACCCCCCCCCCCAGGTGGATGAAGACCAAAGGAGGTGTTTTGGGGCTGATTGCTCACCAACCGTACGGGGCCCATAAAGTTGCCATGAGGGCAGCACGTGGGAGGGATGGAGATAGTGAGAGGTTGGTACCAGATAGACGTCCTCAAGGTCTGCTAGATCCAAGGGGCTTGGTGATCTACCCAAGAGGAGACAGCATTCCCTGGAGCCCAGAATGCGGAAACCAGGAGGAGACCTGTTTCTTTTCTTTATTGTTTTAAATGAACACCCTTGAATCTGAGGTATCACACCTGTCTGTCTGATCTGTGTAAACGTAATAGAAAATGACTCAAGTGAATGTCACCCAGTAAAATAATCCTTGAGTAAAGTCAAGTATCTGGTTTTAAATGTACTTACGTACAGTGGTGGAAAAAGTACTAAATTGTCATGCTTAAGTCAAAGTAAATGCTATAAATCAAATTCCTTATATGAAAGGTCAACTGCCCCTTAGAACCAACTTCATGTCACGATCGTGAGGGTAGACAGACCAAAGCGCAGCGTGATTTGAGTTCCACATACTTTTAATCCAAAGTGAAACTACAACAAACAATAAACAAACAAACACCGACCGTGAACAACCAGCGCGCACATCAGCACTTAACAAAATAATATTTACATTTACATTTAAGTCATTTAGCAGACGCTCTTATCCAGAGCAACTTAGAAATTGGTGCATTCACCTTATGATATCCAGTGGAACAACCACTTTACAATAGTGCATCTAAATCTTTTAAGGGGGGGGGGGGTTAGAAGGATTACTTTATCCTATCCTAGGTATTCCTTAAAGAGGTGGGGTTTCAGGTGTCTCCGGAAGGTGGTGATTGACTCCGCTGTCCTGGCGTCGTGAGGGAGCTTGTTCCACCATGGGGGTGCCAGAGCAGCGAACAGTTTTGACTGGGCTGAGCGGGAACTGTGCTTCCTCAGAGGTAGGGGGGCCAGCAGGCCAGAGGTGGATGAACGCAGTGCCTTTGTTTGGGTGTAGGGCCTGATCAGAGCCTGAAGGTATGGAGGTGCCGTTCCCTTCACAGCTCCGTAGGCAATCACCATGGTCTTGTAGCGGATGCGAGCTTCAACTGGAAGCCAGTGGAGAGAGCGGAGGAGCGGGGTGACGTGAGAGAACTTGGGAAGGTTGAACACCAGACGGGCTGCGGAGTTCTGGATGAGTTGTAGGGGTTTAATGGCACAGGCAGGAGCCCAGCCAACAGCGAGTTGCAGTAATCTAGACGGGAGATGACAAGTGCCTGGATTAGGACCTGTGCCGCTTCCTGTGTGAGGCAGGGTCGTACTCTGCGAATGTTGTAGAGCATGAACCTACAGGATCGGGTCACCGCCTTGATGTTAGTGGAGAACGACAGGGTGTTGTCCAGGATCACGCCAAGGTTCTTAGCACTCTGGGAGGAGGACACAAGGGAGTTGTCAACCGTGATGGCGAGATCATGGAACGGGCAGTCCTTCCCCGGGAGGAAGAGCAGCTCCGTCTTGCAGAGGTTCAGCTTGAGGTGGTGATCCGTCATCCACACTGATATGTCTGACAGACATGCAGAGATGCGATTCGCCGCCTGGTTATCAGAAGGGGGAAAGGAGAAGATTAATTGTGTGTCGTCTGCATAGCAATGATAGGAGAGACCATGTGAGGATATGACAGAGCCAAGTGACTTGGTGTATAGCGAGAATAGGAGAGGGCCTATAACAGAGCCCTGGGGGACACCAGTGGTGAGAGCGCATGGTGCAGAGACAGATTCTCGCCACGCCACCTGGTAGGAGCGACCTGTCAGGTAGGACGCAATCCAAGCGTGGGCCGCGCCGGAGATGCCCAACTCGGAGAGGGTGGAGAGGAGGATCTGATGGTTCACAGTATCAAAGGCAGCAGATAGGTCTAGAAGGATGAGAGCAGAGGAGAGAGAGTTAGCTTTAGCAGTGCGGAGAGCCTCCGTGACACAGAGAAGAGCAGTCTCAGTTGAATGCCCAGTCTTGAAACCTGACTGATTAGGATCAAGAAGGTCATTCTGAGAGAGATAGCAGGAGAGCTGGCCAAGGACGGCACGTTCAAGAGTTTTGGAGAGAAAGAAAGAAGGGATACTGGTCTGTAGTTGTTGACATCGGAGGGATCGAGTGTAGGTTTTTTCAGAAGGGGTGCAACTCTCGCTCTCTTGAAGACGGAAGGGACGTAGCCAGCGGTCAAGGATGAGTTGATGAGCGAGGTGAGGTAGGGGAGAAGGTCTCCAGAAATGGTCTGGAGAAGAGAGGAGGGGATAGGGTCAAGTGGGCAGGTTGTTGGGCGGCCGGCCGTCACAAGACGCGAGATTTCATCTGGAGAGAGAGGGGAGAAAGAGGTCAAAGCACAGGGTAGGGCAGTGTGAGCAGGACCAGCGGTGTCGTTTGACTTAGCAAACGAGGATCGGATATCGTCAACCTTCTTTTCAAAATGGTTGACGAAGTCATCCGCAGAGAGGGAGGGGGGGGGGGGAGGGGAGGAGGATTCAGGAGGGAGGAGAAGGTAGCAAAGAGCTTCCTAGGGTTAGAGGCAGATGCTTGGAATTTAGAGTGGTAGAAAGTGGCTTTAGCAGCAGAGACAGAAGAGGAGAATGTAGAGAGGAGGGAGTGAAAGGATGCCAGGTCCGCAGGGAGGCGAGTTTTCCTCCATTTCCGCTCGGCTGCCCGGAGCCCTGTTCTGTGAGCTCGTAGTGAGTCGTCGAGCCATGGAGCAGGAGGGGAGGACCGAGCCGGCCTGGAGGATAGGGGACAGAGAAATCAAAGGATGCAGAAAGGGAAGAGAGGAGGGTTGAGGAGGCAGAATCAGGAGATAGGTTGGAGAAGGTTTGAGCAGAGGGAAGAGATGATAGGATGGAAGAGGAGAGAGTAGCGGGAGAGAGAGAGCGAAGGTTGGGACGGCGCAATACCATCTGAGTAGGGGCAGAGTGAGAAGTGTTGGATGAGAGCAAGAGGGAAAAGGATACAAGGTAGTGGTCGGAGATTTGGAGGGGAGTTGCAATGAGATTAGTGGAAGAACAGCATCTAGTAAAGATGAGGTCAAGCGTATTGCCTGCCTTGTGAGTAGGGGGGGAAGGTGAGAGGGTGAGGTCAAAAGAGGAGAGGAGTGGAAAGAAGGAGGCAGAGAGGAATGAGTCAAAGGTAGACGTGGGGAGGTTAACCTGTTAGGGCTAGGGGGCAGCATTGACACGGCTGGATAAAAAACATACCCGATTTAATCTGGTTACCACTCCTACTCAGTAACTAGAATATGCATATACTTATTACATATGGATAGAAAACACCCTAAATTTTCTAAAACTGTTTGAATGGTGTCTGTGAGTATAACAGAACTCAAATGGCAGGTCAAAACCTGAGAGATTCCTTTACAGGAAGTGGCCTGTCTGACCATTTCTGGAACTTCTTTGCCATCTCTATCATTTACTAAGGATCTCTGCTCTAACGTGACACTTCCCACGTCTTCCATAGGCTCTCAGAGCCCGGGAAAAAAGAGAATGTCGTCATTCCAGCCCCAGGCTGAAACACATTATCGCCTTTCTCAAGTGGCCCATCAAGAGACACTAGCTTATGCGCGTGACCCCGACCGCCCCCGCCTTTGGGATTTTTTCCTCTGTTTGCCGAAAAGGAGATTCCCTGTCGGAATATTATCGCTTTTCTACGAGAAAAATGACGTAAAAATTGATTTTAAACAGCGGTTGACATGCTTCGACGTACGGCAATGGAATACTTTGAATTTTATTGTCAGGAATTGCGCCAAGCGCGCGACACTTCTTTACTATTTCGGATAGTGTCTGGAACGCACGAACAAAACGCCGCTATTCGGATATAACGATGGATTATTTTGGACCAAACCAACATTTGTTATTGAAGTAGACGTCCTGGGTGTGCATTCTGACGAAGACAACAAAAGGTAATGACATTTTTATAATAGTAAATATGATTATGGTGAGTGCTAAACTTGCCGGGTGTCTAAATAGCGAGCCCGTGATGCCTGGGCTATGTACTTAGAATATTGCAAAATGTGCTTTCACCAAAAAGCTATTTTAAAATCGGACATATCGAGTGCATAGAGGAGGTCTGTATCTATAATTCTTAAAATAATTGTTATGCTTTTTGTGAACGTTTATCGTGAGTAATTTAGTAAAATGTTAGCGAATTCCCCGGAAGTTCTAGTTCTAGTTCTGAACGTCACATGCTAATGTAAAAAGCTGGTTTTTGATATAAATATGAACTTGATTGAACAAAACATGCATGTATTGTATAACATAATGTCCTAGGGTTGTCATCTGATGAAGATCATCAAAGGTGAGTGCTGCATTTAGCTGTCTTCTGGGTTTAGGTGACATTATATGCTGGCTTGAAAAATGGGTGTCTGATTATTTCTGGCTTGGTACTCTGCTGACATAATCTAATGTTTTGCTTTCGTTGTAAAGCCTTTTTGAAATCGGACAGTGTGGTTAGATTAACGAGAGTCTTATCTTTAAATGGCTGTAAAATAGTCATATGTTTGAGAAATTGAAGTAATAGGATTTTGAAGATTTTGAAAATCGCGCCACAGGCTGGCAGTGGCTGTTACGTAGGTGGGACGAATTCGTCCCGCCGGTCCCATAGAGGTTAAAGTCACCCAGAACTGTGAGAGGTGAGCCATCCTCAGGAAAGGAACTTATCAAGGCGTCAAGCTCATTGATGAACTCTCCAAGGGAACCTGGAGGGCGATAAATGATAAGGATGTTAAGCTTGAAAGGGCTGGTAACTGTGACAGCATGGAATTCAAATGAGGAGATAGACAGATGGGTCAGGCGAGAAAGAGAGAATGTCCACTTGGGAGAGATGAGGATTCCAGTGCCACCACCCCGCTGGCTCGATGCTCTAGGGGTATGCGAGAACACGTGGGCAGACGAAGAGAGAGCAGTAGGAGTAGCAGTGTTATCTGTGGTAATCCATGTTTCCGTCAGCGCCAGGAAGTCTAGGGACTGGAGGGTAGCATAGGCTGAGATGAACTCAGCCTTGTTGGCTGCAGACCGGCAGTTCCAGAGGCTGCCAGAGACCTGGAACTCCACGTGGGTCGTGCGCGCTGGGACCACCAGGTTAGAGTGGCAGCGGCCACGCGGTGTTAAGCGTTTGTATGGCCTGTGCAGAGGGGAGAGAACAGGGATAGACAGACACATAGTTGACAAGCTACATAAGTGTTGTTTCTTGTATTATTGTCTCTTGTGTCTTTAGAGAACTGTTTCACTTTCATATCCTTTTTCTTCTGTCCTGATTTTCTCTTTCTTTTCTTCTGTTAACTAGATATTCTTTGTTGTTCTTCGTTAGCTAGCTAGCTTCTTCCAAAAGAGTCCCTAGCAACTGCTTAGCAACTGGTAAACAATTCAGCTAGCTAAGATAACTACAATTTTATGAAAAATAGTTATTTTTCAAAAGCCTATCTTCTTTGTTTGTTGCTTGTTTTTTCTCCTATTCAGTCTTGCAGTTTTCTTTTGCTTTTTTCCGATGTACTTCACTCTAAAAACCATGTACATTTCAATATTTGTAGGAGCTCATTTTTCAGCTGCTGCTACTCAAATTGGAGTTCCGGAACAATATAATAATATATAATAATATCCCACAAAGCAGGTGGGCGAAAGGGCTTCCTAAATATGATCCCCAATTAGAGGCAACGATTACCAGCTGCCTCTAATTGGGAACCATACAACTCACCAACATAGAAATAGAATGACTAGAACACCCCCCTAGTCATGCTCTGACCTAAACACCATAGAGAACCAAGGGCTCTTGTGTCAAGGCATGACACTTCACTGGTTTTAAAATGGCATATGTGGCATCGATATGAGTCAGCAACATCAATTCTAGTGTCAAAATTGACTACAAAGTGTAAATAGCATAATTTTGGTCATAAAGTCAGTCTTGTCAAACTGAGTTTTGTAAGTGAGTTCGTCACAATTTACCGGAGGGTTGGGTATGGATTAGAGGTCTTCACGGGTCCCGTTCTGAACGTACCCGAGGACAACTAGACCCGTTCCATATAAACCTGGTCGGATCCACACCAGGTCTGAGTTAGGGAAGCAGCAGAAAAGTCTAATTTTAAGCTACTTTATTAACCAGAGCTGATAAAGCCAGAGAAGGAGAGAGGTTCCACTCTAGCAGGTGGGGGAGGGTCCGTACTGTGAGCGAGTGACACAGGGAGGAGGGAGGGGGATACGCGAGACCGCAACCAACCAAGCCGACTTGTGCTACAGTAGACTAATAGCTGCCACAGCTAGGTTATTTAGCATCAATATGATTACGTAGTACCTGTCTTGGACTGCATCAAATCGGGAAAATCTAGTTAAGCTAGCTAACTGAGGCTGCAGTGCATGAGCTTTATCATCCTACAGTTACCAATAACTTAATTCAGAATATTATGTAGCAGCCTGCCTACCTGTTGGCTCTTGGTTGTTGTAGCCTCAGTGGTGTGTATTCATGGATGCCAAGGGAAGCCAGCCTTCTCCCCAAAATGTACCAAAAAATTATTATAATAATTTATCTATCTTTCATCTCTCTGTGTTTCATCATCTATGACTGCCTAATGCCGCTTTGATGACTTATGATTGGCCAACAAGCTACAAGTGCCACGCTCCACTCTCGTGAAAAGCAAGAGCAGCGGCATAAATTATACAATTTCTCTCTCTCTCTACTGCAGCAGACGCGTTTGGATCTGTATGGACCCTTCCGGACAAGTCAGTTAAAATTACAAATACACGAGACCCATGACAATCATATCAGATCCGACAATCATATCAGATCCGGACCCGCTCGGGTCCCAGATCGGGTCTTGGGTATTCGGGTAAAGGTGGATCCGTGAAGACCTCTAGTATGGATTACTTACATGCCCACTTTTGCCAATGACACCCAATTGCCCAGAGACAACATGTTTTGCTCTGCCCCCAGCTGCCATGTGGACATTTATCGTCAAGTCTGCATATGAGCGCAATGCACACACATTTCGCTCGCCCAATATTTGCTGTCAATTTAGCATTAAACTAACTATTACTGGTTTTAGCTATATATGGCAAGTTTAGTTGAGTTTGTTTTCCTCAAGTTGAATGGGCAGAACACGACAGAAAGACAGCAGAAGACGACATAACTAAGTCTCACAGAAGATGGCAGGCATGCTAGATAGCAACGATGACAGCTATAGCAGCATGAACACACAATGGCGCGAGCTCAAGCAAGCAAGGAAGGAAATGGACCAGGATGAGATCCTTGCAACCTCTTTACCTCAGACCCCAAGCAAAAGTCCACCGGTGGAAAAAAGTGAAAAAGGACATTTCCATGTCTGAACTTCTCACTGCAATCCAGACCCTGACTACTAAACAAGACGCCACATTCTCCGAAGTGTCCACCATAGAGCGGGCTACCAAAGAAACATCAATGAAGATGGATGGTTTGTCAGAAAATGCCTGTCAGCTTCACACAGATGTGAGCGGGAACAAGGAAAAGATAACATTTCTAAAGAATGAGAGGAAGAAACTGAAGTCCAAAAACATGGAGCTGAGTGAGAGTGTAGCTGAACTTCAATGTTACTCTCGCAGGTGGAATCTGAACATCCAAGGTGTAAGAGAGGTAGAGCGAGAGGACATCAGGAAAGTCGTCATCATATCCTGGGGCAGGTGGCTCCGTGCATCAAAGACGAGCTAAGAGATGTGATCAACGTTGTACATCGACTTGGGAATCGAAGGACTGATGGACCTTCTTGCAATGCCATCCTGTGTTTCACCATACGCCACTACAGGGAGATCATCTGGAAAGCGGACATGGGGAACAAGTTGCTGGACTAGAAGACGCTTCGCATCAAAGAGGCTCTGTATACCGCAAAATCAGACTCTCAGGGAGAAGCTGTGGCCGCTAATACAGAATGCTCGACATGAGGGCAAAAAAGCTAGGTTCAAGGGCCCACATGTGTTCATTAAAGGAAGAAAGATTGCTGGTTGATTCTTGTGACATGACACCCCACTTGAACTGTGAGTACTGCCAAGAGTAAATTTACCGTTCGAACTATAACTTTATATAAACACTTTCCAACCCCCTTCTGTTGTTGATGCCTAGTCTTATTTCAATCTGGATGCAAGGGGTTATACCTGGACCAACAAAATTATGTCACGAAAATCTATAATAGATTTATTCCTAATTTCCCCCTTATTGTTACAATTTGTTCTAGATGTAGATTATCTAAGGGTAATCGAGGCTATTTGAAATTAAACAACACACTTCTCAAAGAACCTATTTTCAATGGGAACATCAAAATCAATAGCCAAATACATTTTTGCGAGAGAAGAATTGGGTCATGGAAGTAAATGGGAAATTCTTCAAAAGTCAGCGTTTTATCTATTAAACATGCCAAAGAGCTGAAGCACCTAAAGCACCTTAGATAATGTTTTTAAATGTTTTTATTATTTTATTTAACCCCCTTTTTCTCCCCAATTTCGTGATATCCAATTGGTAGTTACAGTCTTATCCCATTGCTGCAACTCCTGTACGGACTCGGGAGAGACGAAGGTCGAGAGCCGTGCGTCCCCCGAAACATGACCCCGCCAATCCGCACTGCTTCTTGACACAATACTTGCTTAAAGAAGCCAGCCGCACCAATGTGTCAGAGGAAACACTGTACACCTGGTGACCGTGTCAGCGTGCATTGCGCCCGACCCGCCACAGGAGTCACTAGAGAGCGATGGGACAAGGACAACCAGGCCGGCCAAACCCTCCCCTAACCCGGATGACGCTGGGCCAATTGTGTACCGCCCTTAGATAATGTTTTTAAATGAGCAATCTTGACAGTCTTCAAAAGAAAGATAATTTATCTCAAGAATTAGAGTCTGAACTTAAATCTTTAAAACTAGAGTTAGAACAGTTTTACACAGATCTGGCAAAGTGTGCTTTTGTCAGATCAATAGCAAAATGGATTGAAGAGGGGGAAAGAAACACCAGTTATTTATTTGCACTCGAAAAGAGAAACTACAAAAGAAAATCTATAACTGAACTCAAAATGAATGATGTATTATGAAAAGATCCCACTGAAATATCAATGTTTGCTAATTCCTTTTATGAAAACCTTTACAACTCACAACTTCAGGTAGATTGTTAAGAAAGCTACATTCAGAACTATGTCCCTGTGTTTGAGGATGAATTCCACTCAGTTTGCGAATCAATAGTGTCAATTAAAGAAATCACTTTGCCCTGATGACCTGTCAGTTGAATTTTATATGCAGTTTTGGGAGTTACTTTTTATGTTTCAAGGTTTCATTGAAACTTCTGAAATGGTTTCCACTATGAAGCAAGGCCTTATTTCACTGATTCCGAAGCCTGATAAAGACCCCTCTCTCATTGACAATTAGAGACCCATCACTTCATTAAATATTGATTACAAATTGATTGCTCTGGTTTATGCCAAAGGATTAAAGAAATGAATAGATCCAATTATAAATGAGACTCAAACAGGCTTTATGAAAGGCCGTCACATTAAGTTTCAACATTAGTTTAGTCTTGGACCTTATGGATTATTCAGATGCAATTGACTCAGATGCTGTTATTTTATGTTTAGACTTCTGTAAAGCCTTTGACACAGTTGAACATTAATTTATCTTTTGGTTTCGGTAAAAATGTGATCAAAGTCATTCACATGTTTTACAAAGATCTAAATAGTTCTGTGATATGAAACCTTAATATATCCAAAAGAGTCAGTATCAACATAAATGTACGACAGGGATGTCTGTCTTCACCTTTCTTATTCATTTTGGTATGCACATTTGCATGGCTTATCAATTTTTGACTGAGATATAAAAATTGACCAGCCTGCTAACAATACTACTCTTTTTTTAAGAGACAAAGACCAGGTTGCCCATTCCCTTAATACCATCACTGCATTCTCTATTGCATCTGGATTAAAACTGAATGTTTCTAAATGTGAAATCTTATGTTTACAGTATATGACTCTAATGATAAAGAAATATAAAATATTCCTGTACAGGACTGTGTTAAATATTTAGGAACACATATGAATTTCTCTCCTAAAATTAAGAAAACAAAGTACATATTTAATAATTGGCTACAAAGGGATCTACACTTGGAAGAGCACTTCTGTCCAAAGCAGAGGGACAGCTCACTTTGTGTACCATCTCATTGTCTTTATTTGTAAATCCCTCTACCTGTAATGAGATTGACAAGGCATTTCTTATTTGTAAAAGTCTTTCAAACTAAAAAGTCTATCCTCTGAAATAAGAGAGCTGAAGGAGGTCTGGTAGTGTTGGATTTTGTTGACAAAAATAACACGTTCAAGGTCAATTTATTGAAAAGATGTTTGGTCAATAAAGAATCCATTTGGTATTTCATTCCAAACAATGTATTTTATAAGTTGGGAGGTCTTACATTTTGACTGAAATGTAATTATTTTCCTGAAAGATTACCCACTAAATTAGATAGGTTTCCCTAACAAGCTTTAATATCCTGGAAAATACTTTTGCTACACAACTTCTCCCCGCATAATGCTCTTTTGTGGAATAATTCAGAAATAACTGTAAGGAGTAAGTCATTGTTCTACCCTAGCTGGCATGAAATAAATATTAACTTTGTTCTTGATGTATTCGACAACAGGGGTAATTTTCTTTCATAGGAACAATTTATTACATTGAATGAGTTTCCAATACCTTTCAGAGTTTATTTCTGTGATCAAAACCATTCCTAGTGGTCTGACTACACTAAGGAAAACTAATCTTAGCTTTGGTGATGATCACAGAGCTTATCCAGAACTCAGCCTGTAAGGCGTGGGCTTACTTGAGAAATCTTGTTGTAACAAATACAAAAAAGACACTTTCCATTCAAAGAACAAATTTATGCCTAGAGGTACATTTTGTTTGGAACATGTTTATTCCTGACATTGTCTGGAAAAAAGCAGGGTTAATGCCTTACAAATGCAATTTAAGATTCTGCATAAGATACTATACATCCATATAATTCCACGGTGTGTTTTCTACAAAAAATGTGAAAATCTTATGCACTTTTTTCTAAGAATGTAAATCTATGATAGATTTTTGGAGAAAACCTTGCGGAGTACATATTTAGCTTTTTGAACACAACCAATGTTGTTGGCATGAAGGATATGGTATGTTACTATTGCAATCTTGTTATTAAATACATTAAACATAAACAAAAATTCCAGAAAGCTATACCAAAATTACAAATATTTCGGATTGAGTTGAATCCCTTGTTAATAACAGAAATGGTCCTTGAATTATTATAATGCGATTTTTTGAGTGAAGACAATTGCACAATAAAAAAAAAAAAAGTAAGGTCTCTTCTTGTTTTAACTATGCATTTTGTTTTGTGGCAGGGATGTTTGATGTAGTGATGTAAATTGTTTATTGCTGATAATCTGTGTAACAAATATTTGTGCCGGATATTTGTAATTTGTACTTGGAATAAAAAGGAAAAAATGTAATAAAATGGACTTTCATAAAGTTGGTGTAAACTTCCAATGCATTTCAACAATATTGCCAGATGGCCATGAACAGATTACATCAGACATGGTTACATCTGCTGCCTGTCAAGCAAGGTTAATACAAATCTCTGCAGTTGAAAATGAAATGCTAGTCTGAAAGAAATGGGAGATGTCTAGATGCTTTTTACAGTGGAGATCAAGTTTATAAATTGCCTGGTTTGGCTAATGAGACAGTGGACTGCACAGTCAAATACTGTAGAATAGTGAATAGGCTTTTCAACATCATAGCCTTAGCCGGTGGTATCTTTTGGAATAGACACTGGCTGGAATGAGGTTTTAACCAATCAGCATCCAGGATTAGACCCACCCGTTGTATAATATTTGTTAATGCTAGCGAGCCAGGCTAGCTATGCTATCACAGATGAAAGGGGAAAGATACTGTAAATAGCTAAATAAATCAAGCTAACATGTGATGTAGCATATAAGAGGGAGATGTGCATAGCTCACATTAGCTAGCTACCTTTCTAACAGCAGCTAACTGTAGCCCATTGGCATTTAGGGTTAATACAGGGCAGGTACTTGGATACAAGCTTGCTAACTAATCATAGGATATAGCCAGCTTGCTTTCAATAATGTTTCAACTCGAACTGGCAAGCTAATGTGTTAGATAGCTAGCCAACTAATTTCAAGTCGGACAAAGATAATGATAACTGACACGGATTTGCAAGTTGGGTAGCAAGCTAGCATTTTGGGGCTTCGTCTGCTAACCCAAAACAACATGCCTGTTCTCATAAAAGTTTATTGTGTATTTTCTAGGGCAAAAATAAATGAAGGATGGTACTCGTCTACTACAAATATAGCTATGGCTGTGGCAGCAAATAGCAAAACGTATCAGCAAACATTAGACGTAGACAGCTGGTTGCACCGTAACGGTGTCAGCATCACCGGCCTGAAAATATTATGTAGTTACCGTCCATCTATTAGCATATAAATTACTAGAGGCTACCTTTCCCCTAGGCTGAGTTTAGGGACCTACATCAAAGAAAGGGACAGAAAATAAAAATATTTTTGCAATTTGAGTGGTATCAATGGAAAGACTGGCTCTGTGGCTGCACTGCTAGCAACCAACTCTACTGAGTCAGTTACTGTGACTTAAATAACTTGCCAATAGCACTCAACAAGCATGGGAAATCAGTATCTCACATCCAAAGCCAGATACAATAGCTCTTAAGACATTTGGCAGCTCACGGATAGATTTGACATTGAATGAACAACAGATATTGAACATCAGCACAGTGCAAAGGAAAAAGAGAACCGTGAGATTTTGGTTTCTCCTGCGCCTGTCTTCCCTGCCACCTACATACATGATTATGACACTTTCACACTGAGGCCTGGTGGTTATCGAGGGGGAGTGTTGAAAAGATTTGTAAAATGCTGTGAGGAACTATTAGCCTATCATTCGCAATGGATGTTAAAAAAAGCTGACTTTGTTGACTTACTGTGTGAGGTGAGGTGAGGCTCAGCTTATTATTAGTGGTAGTCAGAAGTATCCTACTTAGTGCGTGCTCAGGCACGCGCACTCCGTCAACATTAGCAGGACAGAGAAATATACCAGAGACATGTTCACTGCTCACATGGATCGCTCCAAACAAAAGACAAGGAAAACAATTACAAAACTTGTAAATGGTATGAAACAAAAACCTAAACTTACTTCTCACAAGTGTAGCAGGTTAATGTGAATTCTGCAAACAACTTTTCCACTCTGAAAATTAATATATGCATTAAGTGACCCCTTAACACGCGAATCCCGTTAGCGGGATCGATTTGACAACAGCCAGTGAAATAGCACAGCGCCAAATTCAAAAAACAAAAATCTCATAATTCATATTTCTCACACATACAAGTATTATACATCATTTTAAAGATAAGATTCTCGTTAATCTAACCACAGTGTCCGATTTCAAAAAGGCTTTACGGCAAAAGCAAAACATTAGATTATGTTAGCACATCACCTAAACAAGAAAAGCCAAACCGCCATTTTCCAAGTAAGGAGAGACGTCACAAAAAACAGAAATACAGCTAAAATGAATTACTAACCTTTGACGATCTTCATCAGATGACACTCCCAGGACTCAATGTTAGACAATACATTTATGTTTTGTTAGATAAAGTTCATATTTATATCCAAAAACCCCATTTTACATTGGCGCGTGATGTTCAGAAAATGTATTACCACCCAAAACTTCCGGTGAATGAGCACATCAATTTACAAAAATACTCATCCTAAACGTTGATAAACTTTACAACAGTTATTGAAAGAATTATAGATACACTTCTCCTTAATGCAACCTCTGTGTTAGATTTCAAAATAGCTTTACGGCGAAAGCACATTTTTCAATATTCTGAGTACAGAGCTCAACCGTCAAAGCAAGCTATACAGATACCAGCAAAGTTCTGGAGTCAACTAAACTCAGAATTAGTATTATAAATATTCACTTACCTTTGCTGATCTTTGTCAGAATGCACTCCCATGACTCCTACTTCCACAAGAAATGTTTGTTTTGTTCGAAATACTCCATATTTATGTCCAAATACCTCCTTTTGTTCGCGCGCTCAGATCACTATCCAAAGGCATAATGCGCGAGCGTAAATCCAGACACGAAAAGTCAAAATGTTCCATTACCATTCGTAGAAACATGTCAAACGTTGTTTACAATCAATCCTTAGGGGGTTTTTTTTAACATAAAACGTCGATAATATTCCAACCCGACAATAGTGTATTAATTCCAGAAGAAAAAGAAGGAACGGTGCGCTCGCGCATAACCAAGTCCTTTGTCCTCAGGCAGTCCACTGATTGACTGAGCTCCTATTCTCTGCTCAGTAACAGGAGAAGGATGAAACAAGTTTCTAAAGGCTGTTGACAGCCAATGGAAGCCTTAGGAAGTGCAACGTGACCCCACAGACACTGTAGTTTCGATAAGGATTCAAAAGAAAAACTACAATTCTCACACTTCCTGGTTAGATTTTTCTCAGGTTTTTGCCTGCCATATGAGTTCTGTTATACTCACAGACATCATTCAAACAGTTTTAGAAACTTCAGAGTGTTTCCTATCCAAATACACGAATAATATGCATATCCTCCTTCTGAGTCTGAGAAGCAGGCAGGTTAATTTGGGCACGTTTTTCATCAGAATGTGAAAATACTGCCCCCTATCCTTAACAGGTTTTAACAGAAATTAATATAACCAAATGACAGGGATTAACGGTAAATTTACCACCGGTTACATATGTAATGGGGAATTTATTAAAATAAACAATCAAAGGGCAAACAATTCACACAATGAAACAACCCACTGGGCACAAACTGGTTGAATGAACGTTGAACCAATGTGGAATATACGGTGAACGTCTGTACCCAGAAGGAATTAAATGCGCAACAATTGGATGGAGTGCTGAGTGCGTTCTGGAGAGAGATTTCACATTATACTCATGACATTATCTTCACAAATATTTTAAATGCTTTTCCCTGACAGTCGCAACTCAATAATCAGCTAGGGCTATTGCCATGCGTGCTGCCCAAATTGCTGGCTTCCAAACAAGGCATAGGCCTAGGTTCTTGTGATTTGAAACAAACCACAGCAATTTTTTTTACGAAGCTAATGATCTTCTGCAGCTAAGTCATGCTCTCTGGTGAACTATTTTGAAATTATTGTATTTATTTCTGTAAAGAGAGGAGTAATTATATAATTTTGGCAAATGTATTTCAATTTACTTTAAGATGTGCTGCCTATGGTGCAGTAGTTGAAATTCAGAGCTTGAATAGCAAAAAGGATTAGTCTTAGGTCTTTGTCAGGTATCAGGACTATAAAGCCAATGCAACAGCCTGTTTAACAAACTATAACTTGCACATGGATGGTATTCATAAAAGTGCATTGCGGGCTACTAGGCTACTATTTTACTTTGCTGGGTTAGGGGGAGGGAGGCATATCAGCCAGGACCGGGCCTGTTACCAAGTCGTACTTACGTTTGTGAACTGAACACAATGGAGATATTATAACACTGTGACAAAAGCCTTGCAGTAGACAAGATCAAGTGTTTATTGCTCTCAGACAATGCTTTCACCTATTCTATTTTCTCAGATCAGTTATTATAGTAATTAGAAAATAGAGAAGGAAACTTCTTCCAGATTATAGTAGCCCTCCCTAGTGGCAGGCAGCTCAGTGTCTTGAGGCTTAAAGCTAGTCAGAGTACCACCACTGCATTGAGATTTATTTACCTACAGTAACTTGTGAAGACCCCCTTGTTAATGGCTGTCATGACCCCTTCACTTAATCTGGTTAGATGAAAGCAAGAGATGAACTATTAAGTCCTAACCTTGATATTAACTGTAAAGCCTTAACCTGTTAGGGCTAGGGGGCAGTATTTACACGGCCGGACAAAAAACGTACCCGATTTAATCTGGTTATTACTACTGCCCAGAAACCAGAATATGCATATAATTATTGGCTTTGGATAGAAAACACCCTAAAGTTTCTAAAACTGTTTGAATGGTGTCTGTGAGTATAACAGAACTCATATAGCAGGCAAAAACCTGAGAAGATTCCTTACAGGAAGTGGCCTGTCTGACAAGTTCTTGTTCTTCTTGACTCTCTTTATTGAAAACTTAGGATCTTTGCTGTAACGTGACACTTCCTACGGCTCCCATAGGCTCTCAGAACCCGGGAAAAAGCTGAATGATGTAATTCCAGCCACTGGCTGAAAAACATTAGCGCCTTTGGTAAGTGGTCGATCAGAGGACAATGAGACTGAGGCGCGTGCACGAGGCGACCCCATGTTTTTATTTTCTCTCTCTTTGTACTAAAACACAGATTCCCGGTCGGAATATTATCGCTTTTTTACGAGAAAAATGGCATAAAAATTGATTTTAAACAGCGGTTGACATGCTTCGAAGTACGGTAATGGAATATTTCGAATTTTTTTGTCACGAAACGCGTCGGGCGCGTCACCCTTCTTTACCCTTTCGGATAGTGTCTTGAACGCACTAACAAAACGCCGCTATTTGGATATAACTATGGATTATTTTGAACCAAACCAACATTTGTTATTGAAGTAGAAGTCCTGGGAGTGCATTCTGACGAAGAACAGCAAAGGTAATAACATTTTTCTTATAGTAAATCTGACTTTGGTGAGGGCTAAACTTGGTGGGTGTCTAAATAGCTAGCCCTGTGATGCCGGGCTATCTACTTAGAATATTGCAAAATGTGCTTTCACCGAAAAGCTATTTTAAAATCGGACATAGCGAGTGCATAGTGTATCTATAGTGTATCTATAATTCTTAAAATAATTGTTATGTTTTTTGTGAACGTTTATTGTGAGTAATTTAGTAAATTCACCGGAAGTTTGCGGGGGGTATGCTAGTTCTGAACGTCACATGCTAATGTAAAAAGCTGGTTTTTGATATAATTATGAACTTGATTGAACAAAACATGCATGTATTGTATAACATAATGTCCTAAGATTGTCATCTGATGAAGATCATCAAAGGTTAGTGCTGCATTTAGCTGTGGTTTGGGTTTATGTGACATTATATGCTAGCTTGAAAAATGGATGTCTGATTATTTCTGGCTGGGTACTCTGCTGACATAATCTAATGTTTTGCTTTTGTTGTAAAGCCTTTTTGAAATCGGACAGTGTGGTTAGATTAACGAGAGTCTTGTCTTTAAAATGGTGTAAAATAGTCATATGTTTGAGAAATTGAAGGAATAGCATTTCTAAGGTATTTGAATAACGCGCCACGGGATTCCACTGGCTGTTACGTAGGGATGAAATCGTCCCACTGGCCCTAGAGAAGTTAACACACACATTCTACTCACAGAATCACCAAGAATAATAATCTGTCTCTTCACTTTGTTAAACAGCAGACCAGCAACAATGTTATGGGAGTGAGACTGCTACATTTGGCACAGACAGGCAGACCAATCAACCAGTCTACAGTTTGGGTCCAGTGGGAGATTCCTTATTGCATTTCTTCCTATGCTAAACTATCCCTTTAGTCCTGTCCTGGGGACTCATAGTCGCGATTGATTAGGGGAGGCTGTTTCAGACTCTGTGATTTGGGGGGCTTTAACAGGAAATGGGAGATCACTGGAGACTCTGATGGAAACTTTTCAGCACTGGCTTGCTGATTCAACGCTTGAGAGAACCATGCTTGCAGAATGACGAGAACAATGCTTACTGGAACTGGAGACTCCTCTGTTAAAAGTTTAAGACGCAGGTCTGAGATTAGTTGAGAAGCTGCAGAGCAGCACTAGAGGCTCAGACAGACACATCCCCCTCCATCCCAGCATCCTAATGAAGGAAGGTACAGATGTAGGATCTTATTTGAGCCCTTTTGCTACAGCAGGGAAATTATCCTGAAGCAACAGGAAATGTGAATTATTATGTGGATTATATATAATGGATTTTTGTTGATACATTTTTCATTAGGGCAAATAAAGTCTGACCTGTTTAGTGAAAATTACAAACTTTAGAAGCCTTTTTAAACCTAGAATACACTACAAGTTTGCATTTCCTGCTGTACAGGTGTCAGGCCCTGACCTGAGAGAGACGTTTTTCTCTGTTTAGTTAGCTCAGGGTGTGATATGGGGTGGGCATTCTATGTATTTTATTTCTATGTTTTGGCCGGGTATGGTTTCCAATCAGAGGCAGCTGTCTATCGTTGTCTCTGATTGGGAGCCATACTTAGGCAGCCTTTCCCACCTGGGTTTTTGTGGGTAGTTATTTTCTGTTTTGTTTTTCTGTGACCTGACAGAACTGTTTGGCTGTTTTCGGTTTGTTTCTTTATGAAAGTGTTTTCATTGTCTAAAGAAATATAATGAACACTCACCACGCTGTGCTTTGGTCCCCTCCTTTCGACAGCCGTAACAACAGGAAAATTCTCAGCAACAAAAGAGTGATCAAATTACGATCCTACATATGTAATTCAGAGATGCATCAGAGGAGGTATACAGTATTCTAATATAGGCTTTTTATGAAACTTTTAGTGACAGTGTAACGCAGCACACTAAATGTCAATGTCTCGGGCTGTTTTATTCTAGTTTTCATTGCACCCTAAATCCTTGGGCCCATATGTCTGTGTCTTACTGTAACCCTTATTAGGTTGTTTCCTCCCATAGTAGCTGGCTGATTGCATCCCTATGGCTTGTAGTTGAGGACACTTTCAGATCAGCAAAACCCCCAAAATGCCTTAAGGATTTCCCAATGATGGAGAATGGTTATATCATGACACCATCAACCTGTCCTCTCAAATGGAACACACAATTTCCTTCCTATGTGTGTTTAAAACGTGCGTGTATGTAGTCTGTGTTAATGTCTGTGTGTTCATGTGGGAGTGTGTGCGTGTGTTTGAGTATATGGATTGGCAACAGGGGGCCTATGAACCTGGGGTCTTCAAAAAACGATTGAAAATGCAGCTGGCCATCCAACTAATCCACACACACACACACACACACACACACACACACACACACACACACACACACACACACACACACACACACACACACACTCTTTCCCTCTGACTATCTAAACACACGGTCACTATTGTACTTGGCGCTGGACCTCCATGCGGGATAGCTGAACACTCCACACTGGAACGCCTTTGAAAGACTCTTTGAATGACTGTGCACTTATCTGTTCTAGGTGCTGAGAATGAAAGGAACACAGGAAGACTTGAGACATCAGTTAAACGTGTCGGCACAAGTTAATCTCCCAGAACAGAAGGCTGGTGTTATTCAGCAGGGTTGTTCCGTGTTTGGGAAACAATAGACTTCCCAGCCAGCCTGTGGTTGGTGTGGAGATAACACCATCAGCCTAAACTCCTAGCTTTGAGGGTCTTCCCTAAGCGGTTGGGAACTGTCAGCCTCTAATTACACAAGCTGGAAAGCCATGGCCACTTTTTTATATGATTGCTGTGTTGTTCCCCTCTAACACCAAGGGAGATGCAGTGCCTTCAGAAAGTATTCAGACCCCTTGACTTATTCCACATTTAGTTGTTTTACAGCTTGAATTCAAAATGGATTGAATCATTTTTTTTTCACCCATCTACACACAATACAACATAATGACAAATTGAAAACATGTTTTTATAATTTTTTTCACATTTAGAAAAAATTTAATACATAAACAAATAATTTACGTAAGTATTCACACTCCTAAGTCAATACATGTTACATTCACCTTTGGCAGTGATTACAGCTTTGAGTCTTTCTGGGTAAGTCTCCAAGAGGTTTTCACATCTGGATTGTACAATATTTGCACATTATTCTTTAAGAAATTTGTCAAGCTCTGTCAAGTTGGTTATTGATCATTGCTAGACAGACATTTTCAAGTCTTGCCATGGATTTTCTAAACGATTTAAGTCAAAACTGTAACTAGGCCTCTCAGTAACATTCAATGTCGTCTTGCTAAGCAACTCCAGTGTATATTTGGACTTGTGTTTGAGGTTATTGTCCTACTGAAAGGTGAATTTGTCTCCCATCGTCTGTTGGAAAGCAGATGGAACCAGGTTTTCAACTAGGATTTTGCCTGTGCTTAGCTCTATTCTGTTGCTTTTTATCCTAAAAAAAATCTCCCTAGTCCGATGACAAGCATACGCATAACAAAATCGAATCAAATAAAATGTTATTTGTCACATGCGCCGAATACAACTATTGTAGGCCTTACCTTGAAATGCTTGCTTATGAGCCCAACTCAACATTACAGAGTTAAAAAATAGTAACACACGAGGAATAAAATAAATAAAATATACAACAATGGAGCTATATTCAGGGAGTACCAGAACCAGATCGATGTGCAGAGGTACGAGTTATTTGAGGTAGATATGTACATGAAGGCAGGGTAAAGTGACTAGGCATCCAGATAGATAATAATAATAAGAGTAAAATAAAGAACAGAGTAGCAGCAGCAAATGATGTGTGTAAAAGTGTGTGTGTGTGAGTGTGCTGTGTCAGTATGCGTGTGTGTGTTTGTGTGTGTGTGTACATGCATACGTAATACATGTAAATGTGTGTGGGTTTTGTCTGGGAGTGGCAATGTAGTGTGTGTGAGTGAGCGTGTATATGGTTTGTATATGTAGTCTAGTGAGTGTGCGTAGGGTCAGTGCAAGATAGAGTCAGTGTAGATAGTCGGGTACCATTAATTGGCTATTTAGTCTTATGGCATGGGGGTAGAAGCTGTCTCGGAGCCTGTTGGTCCGAGAGCCAATGCTCCGTTACCATTTGCGGGATGGTGCAGAGTGAACAGTCTATAGGTTGGGTGACTGGAGTCTTTAGCAATTTTTCGGGCCTTCCTCTGATTCCGCCTGATAAAGAGGTCCTGGATGGCAGGGAGCTCGGCCCCAGTCATGTACTGGTCTGTCCGCACCATCCTCTGTAGAGCTTTGCGAGGGCCCCTACCAAACCCTCTTCAAGACTGTGCGGGTGTGTGTTGACCATGTTAATTAAGTCCTTAGTGATGTGGATGCCAAGGAACTTGAAGCTCTCGACTCGCTCCACAACAGCTCTCTCAATGTGAATGGGGGCGTGCTCTCCCCTCTTTCTCCTATAGTCCACGATCAGCTCACTGAGGGAGAGGTTGTTGTCCTTTTGTCACACTGCTAAGTCTCGTACCTCCTCCCTGTAAGCTGACTCATCGCCGTTGGTGATTAGGCCTACAATCGTAGTGTCGTCAGCAAACTTGATGATGGTGTTTGAGTCGTGCGTGGCCACACAGTCGTGGGTGAACAAGGAGTACAGGAGGAGACTAAGCACACCCCTGAGGGACCTCTGTGTTGAGGGTCAGCATGGTGGAGATGTTGTTGCCTACCCTCACCACCTGAAGGAGGCCCATCAGGAAGTCCAGGATACAGTTGCAGTGGAATGGGTTTAGTTCCAGGGTCCTTAGTTTGGTGATGAGCTTAGAGGGGACTATGGTGTTTAACGCTGAGCTGTAGTCTATGAACAGCATTCTCACATAGTTATTTCCCCTGTTATCCAGGTGGGAGAGGGCAGTGTGAAATGCAATTGAGATTTCGTCAACTGTGGATCTTTTGGGGCGGTATGTGAATGGGAGTGGGTCTAGGTCCCGTGTGACTCAGTTGGTAGAGTGTGGTGTTTGCCATGCTAGGGTTGTGGGTTCGATTCCCACGGGGGACCAGTATGGAAAAAAATGTATGCATTCACTACTGTAAATTGCTCTTGATAAGAGTGTCTGCTAAATGACTTAAATGTAAAAAAAATAAATGTCTGGGATAATGGTGTTGATGTGTGTTGAAAGCAGCCTTTCAAAGCACTTCATAATTTCTAATGTGTGCTACACGGCGATAGTCATTTATGCAGGTTACCTTGGAGCTCCTAGAAACAGGGACAATGGTGGTCATCTTCAAACATGTTGGGATTAGAGACTGGGACAAGGAGAGATTGAAAATGTTTGTGAAGACACTTGCCAGTTTGTCTGGGCATGCCTTGAGAATGCTCCCTGGTTTTCCGTCTGGCCTGTCGGCCTAGTAAGTGTTAACCTGTTAAAATATTTTGCTCACATCAGCCATGGAGAGTGAGATCTGAAAAAACAGGGGCTTTCATGTTATATGCCTTGAAGCGAGCATAAAAAGGCATTTAGCTCATTTGGGAGTTCTGCATGGCTAGGTTTCCCTTTGTAATCCGTTATCGTCTGCAAGCCCTGCCACATATGACAAGCGTTGGAGCTGGTGTAACAGGATTCCACCTTCAGCCTATATTGTCCTTTTGCATGTTTGATGTCTTGTCGGAAGTCGGAGCGAGCTTTCTTTTATGAGTCCATGTCCGTGTCCCGTTCCTTGTAAGCGGTAGCTCTAGCCTTTAGCCCAGCGCGGATATTGCCTGTAATCCATGATTTTAGGTTTGGATACGTTTTTATAGTCACTGTAGGGACGACATCGTCTATACATTTATTGATGAAGCCCGTGACTGTTGTGGTAAAAGCCTCAATGCTATCGGATGAATCCTGGAACATATCCCATTCTGTACAAGCAAAACGGTCTTGTAGCCTCGCGTCTGCTTCATCTGTATTGAGCGCATCACTGATACTTACTGCTTGAGTTTTGTTTGTAAACAGGAAGCAGGAGAATGGAGTCTGGGTCAGATTTGCCAAAGGGAGGACAAGGGAGGGGCTTGTATGCATTTCTGTGGGTAGAATAAAAGTGGTCTAGACTTTTAGTGCCCCTAGTGGCGCAGGAGACTTGTAGGTAGAAGTGACAAAGGACGGTTTTAAGTCTCCCCGCATTAAAGTCTCCTCCCACCAGAAACGCTGCCTCTGGGCAAGCGGTTTCTTGTTTGTTTATGGCCTCATACTGTTCGTTGACTGCCAGAGTGGTGTTGGCTTGTGGAGTTACGTAGACAGCCATGATAATTTCAAATGAGAACTCTCTTGATAGATTAAAGGGTCTGTAGATTACCATGAGGTTGTGAGGATCGACGCTGGTAGAGACGAGAAGCAGGTACAGGGAGTGAACATTTAATTATCAATGGACATGGAACGGAACAGGACGGGACAGCGTCTGGACAAGAACACATAACGACATTAATGCGGACACAGGGAACAAATGGGGGAGCAGACAGTTAGACGGGGCAATTCACAAAGGGAAGGAGTCCAGGTGAGTCCAATGAGCATTGCTGCGCGTAATGATGGTGACAGATGTGCGAAATGAAGGACAGCCTGGCCCCTCCAGCGCCGGAGAGGGAGAGCGGGAGCAGGCATGACAGAGGTATTCTATATCAGGTGGGAAAAAGCTTGAGATTTCCTTCACACTTGAAGCAGAACACTAGTTGTTATTTATGAAAAAAACACACTCTACCTCCTTTCGACTTTCCCGAAGCCGCCGTATGATCCTGCCGCTGCATGGAGACTCCACCAAGTACTACGTGCATAGCGTCAACATCCAGACACGTTTCAGTAAGAGATATAATATTTCTGCTTTTCAAGTCTCTCTGATAGAATGCCTGTATCTTTGTAGTGACTGGGTGTATTGATACAACATCCAAAGTGTAATTAATAACTTCACCATGCTCAATGATACAGTGCCCGCCCTAATTTTTGGGACAGTGACGTAATTTTTTTTACTCCACATGTGTAATTTTGGAGTCACTTTTATCGTAAATAATAATAGAATATGTTTTTAAACACTTCTACTATCACGACTTCCGCCGAAGTTGGTCCCTCTCCTTGTTCGGGCAGCGTTCGGCGGTCGACGTCACCGACCTTCTAGCCATCGCCGATCCACTTTTCATTTTCCATTGGTTTTATCTTGTCTTCCATCACACCTGGTTCCAATTCCATCAATTACATGTTGTGTATTTAACCCTCTGTTACCCCCAATGTCCTTGTCCGTAATTGTTTCTTGTAGTGCTTGTGCACGGTATGCTGGTTATTACTAGGTTTTGTTTGACCCATTTCATGTATTGTTATGTTTATGTTTATTAAACGACACCGTTGTAAATCAGTTTCCGCTCTCCTGCGCCTGACTTCTCTGCCACCAGTACGCACCTCATTACATCTACATCAATGTGGATGCTACCATGATTGTGGATAGTCCTGAATGAATCGTGAATAATGAAGAGTGAGAAAGTTACAGACGCAAACAAATATCATACCCCCAAGACATGCTAACCTCTCACCATTATAATAACATGAGAGGTTAGAAAGAAGAAGAAATGCTTCACTGTCCCAATAATTATGGAGGGCATATTCAATGTCCACTTTTTTTTTTTTTTTTTTTTACCAATCTACCAATAAGTGCACTTGTTTGTGAGGCATTGGAAAACCTCCTTGGTCTTAGTGGTTGAATCTGTGTTTGAAATCTACTGCTCGACTGAGGGACCTTAAAGAATAATTGTATGTGTGGGGTACAGAGATGCGGTAATCAATTCAAAAATCATGTTAAACACTATTATTGCACACAGAGTGATACTATGCAACTTATTAAGCAATTATTTACTCCTGAAATTATTTAGGCTTGCCATAACAAAGGGGGGGCATTTTCCCCCCAAATTTCGTGATATCCAATTTGTAGTTGCAGTCTTGTCCCATCGCTTCAACTCCCATACGGACTCGGGAGAGGCGAACTCACTGTCTCAAAACATTTAAGCTTTTAATTTTCTATTAATTTCACTTTAACATTATGAAGTATCGTGTGTAAGCCAGTGACACAAATCTAAATTTAATCATTTATAAATTCAGGTTGTAACAACAAAATGTGGAGAAAGTCAAGGGGTGTGAATACTTTCTGAAGGCACTGTATCAAACTCAATTATCTCCTACTCCTGCACATTGACTGATTCGGGACTGGTACCCCGTGTATATGGCCAAGTTATTGTTACACATTGTGTATTTATTCCTTTTGTTCCATTTTTTTTCTAGATTTTTCTCTGCATTGTTGGGAAGGGCCTGTAAGTAACTATTTCACTGTTAATCTACACCTGCTGTTTATAAATGATCTAACAAATAAAATGTGATTTGTAACTTTACAGGGGTTACTTCTAAACGACCTGAATCTGATCATCTTTTCAATCTGTTGATATTTATCTCACATGCGAAACGGTTTGTGGAATCTAGCTACACAATATGACACACTATAATATTGCGCGCACACACACCCATGGTTTGGTTTATTCTTTCTGCTGTGTTTGCTTGCCACTTGGGTCTTCCAAAGTCTAAAACATATCCCAAGACAATCCTAAGGGCAGACCCAGCACTCTCAACTCTATTCCACCTAGTGTCTATTCATCAGACAAAAGTTTCTCATTAAACTGTTAAAAGGTTAACACCGCTGGAAATGTAAGGGTTATATTATATCTAGACACAATACATCTCTATATGTCGATATTCTGGTGTATTGTACTTGTGTCATTTCAGTCTTTAAACTTGCTTGAAAGTGATAAATGCTCCTCCATCAACACCAGGACTTCACGGTCTCTTACCTCAGAAAGAAATAGTAAGAGCTATTCTCCACGACGCTGTAGGAGTAACAGGGGAAGTAGCCCAACCCGGTGACATTGAACCGGGAGCCGGTGGGGACCTCCAGCATGCTGCCCCACGCCTGGTCGCATTGCAGCTCGATCTCTGCGGAGAAGAAGAGGTCCGTGTCATACTGCCAAGGCAGGTAGTTATACACACTGTACGAGTCCTTGTGCAGCGCAAGCACCTTGGCGAACACGATGATCTCCGCGAGCTCCGCACGGCACGCCTCAGTCTGGGGTCTCCAGTCGTGTGCCAACTGACATCCCCAAACCCTGCTCAGACAGGTCGCCAGAATCAACGCAAAAATAGCACCCATTTCTGGTAACTGCAGGTTTCGATTGCAGCCCACGCCAAATTCGGGGCAGTGAAGGGTGTGCGGGCTGGTGAGAGTTACAGGACCAGGACCACAGACTTCTCATCAAACTGTCAGGCACGACTGTATTCCATGGGCTTGTCAGCGCATGTAGCATCAATATGTGACAGGTATCATACAAGTAGGCTATGCTCTCTTTATAAATAACAGCAGGAAAGTGACATAAAGTAAGTTGTTGCATTCAAATTCAATAGCAGTTACTTATGCTAAACCCTCTTCCCTCATCCCCTCCTGCACGCTAGGCTACACTGTGAGTGCTGATCTAAAATTACGCGCAGCTTCCCTGGATCCTGTGAGTAGAGGCGCTCCGTGCGCTTGACATCTGACACGCGTTAAAGTAGGCTATTCTGACTAGCCAAGAGAACACCTTGTCTATTAGCTAACACTTTATAATACATAACCTCTCTCAATTATACATGCATGGGGTAATCTTGCTTCTACAACTGCATTGCTTGCTGGTTGGGTTTCTGTATCGGCCCTTTTTGACATCTACTGATACATGTGATTGATTGATCGGGGTTATCAACAGTGCCATTGCTTAAAATTGAGATCCTATCGAATGTTTTTATTTTATAATCCTCCAAAATTGCAGACCGTGGTCTACTTCCATACATTTCCAACATCACATAATATTGGGTTTATTTCTATACTTCTGTATTTTTTCGATCACAATAAGCCTTGTAAAATGTACTAAAAGACATTTGTTTTCAGCCCCTCACAACAGCAACCTTATCACAGACACAAACTATGTCCTATGGGGACATGACTTCTGAGATATGATGAACTGGGGCCCCGCCCACTCCACGTGTGATAACAAGTTGGGGGTGCAGTCACAAATTAGGCTACACCTAAGAGCAAATTAGACCACCAGATAACTTTCTAATCAGTCTGGTATCTGAAAAATATATGAGTTGCTGCTAAGCGTCAGAGGTCAAGAATACTGTACATTTCCCAAATGTCTCAGGCTCAAAAGCCCAACAGAACAGTAGGCTCATACATTGACATGTAACATCATGTCTGTGTACCTGCATTGCACCTCTGTCATGGGAATGTCCTTCCCAGCAGAAGAGCCCCCAGTTGTCTTCTCTTTAGTAACCTCATCCTGGAATGAGATTACCCAGCAAACATGACACCTATGTTGTTATTACACAGCCTAGCCCACAACAAGCCCATATCAATCCCACATTACATTTACATTTTAGTCATTTAGCAGAAGCTCTTACCCAGAGCAACTTACAGTAGTGAATGCATACATTTCTTTCTCCATACTGGTGCCCCGTGGGAATTGAACCCACAACCCTGGCGTTGCAAACACCATGCTCTACCAACTGAGCCACACAGGACAGACATGGTTAAGCCTAAACCCAACATATAGGCTAGCCCAGTGTTTCCCAACCAGGGGTAGGTGTACCCCTAGGGGTACATGGGCAGTCCCCAGTGAGTACGTGGGAAGATTTAAAAAAATGTGAAGTAAAAAAATATAAGAAAAATATAACCAACAAAATACACCGCTCAAAAAAATAAAGGGAACACTAAAATAACACATCCTAGATCTGAATGAATTAAATAATCTTATTAAATACTTTTTTCTTTACATAGTTGAATGTGCTGACAACAAAATCACACAAAAATAATCAATGGAAATCCAATTTATCAACCCATGGAGGTCTGGATTTGGAGTCACACTCAAAATTAAAGTGGAAAACCACACTACAGGCTGATCCAACTTTAATGTAATGTCCTTAAAACAAGTCAAAATGAGGCTCAGTAGTGTGTGTGGCCTCCACGTGCCTGTATGATCTCCCTACAACGCCTGGGCATGCTCCTGATGAGGTGGCGGATGGTCTCCTGAGGGATCTCCTCCCAGACCTGGACTAAAGCATCCGCCAACTCCTGGACAGTCTGTGATGCAACGTGGCGTTGGTGGATGGAGCGAGACATGATGTCCCAGATGTGCTCAATTGGATTCAGGTCTGGGGAATAGGCGGGCCAGTCCATAGCATCAATGCCTTCCTCTTGCAGGAACTGCTGACACACTCCAGCCACATGAGGTCTAGCATTGTCTTGCATTAGGAGGAATCCAGGGCCAACCGCACCAGCATATGGTCTCACAAGGGGTCTGAGGATCTCATCTCGGTACCTAATGGCAGTCAGGCTATCTCTGGCGAGCACATGGAGGACTGTGGGGTCCCCCCAAAGAAATGCCACCCCACACCATGACTGACCCACCGCCAAACCGGTCATGCTGGAGGATGTTGCAGGCAGCAGAACGTTCTCCACGGCGTCTCCAGACTCTGTCACATCTGTCACATGTGCTCAGTGTGAACCTGCTTTCATCTGTGAAGAGCACAGGGCGCCAGTGGCGAATTTGCCAATCTTGGTGTTCTCTGGCAAATGCCAAACATCCTGCATGGTGTTGGGCTGTAAGCACAACCCCCACCTGTGGACGTCGGGCCCTCATACCACCCTCATGGAGTCTGTTTCTGACCGTTTCAGCAGACACATGCACATTTGTGGCCTGCTGGAGGTCATTTTGCAGGGCTCTGGCAGTGCTCCTCCTGCTCCTCCTTGCACTAAGGCGGAGGTAGCGGTCCTGCTGCTGGGTTGTTGCCCTCCTACGGCCTCCTCCACGTCTCCTGATGTACTGGCCTGTCTCCTGGTAGCACCTCCATGCTCTAGACACTACGCTGACAGACACAGCAAACCTTCTTGCCACAGCTCGCATTGATGTGCCATCCTGGATGAGCTGCACTACCTGAGCCACTTGTGTGGGTTGTAGACTCTCTCTCATGATACCACTAGAGTGAAAGCACCGCCAGCATTCAAAAGTGACCAAAACATCAGCCAGGAAGCATAGGAACTTAGAAGTGGTCTGTGGTCACCACCTGCAGAACCACTCCTTTATTGGGGGTGTCTTGCTAATTGCCTATAATTTCCACCTGTTGTCTATTCCATTTGCACAACAGCATGTGAAATTTATTGTCAATCAGTGTTGCTTCCTAAGTGGACAGTTCGATGTCACAGAAGTGTGATTGAATTGGAGTTACATTGTGTTGTTTAAGTGTTCCCTTTATTTTTTTGAGCAGTGTATATGTTCAAGTTATTTAAATCTTAATTGTCAGGAAAACATTTACTGAGATCACTGGTGTGAAATCTCTAGTTATTTTATATTTATAGGCCTATTTTGTTAACTATAGTTTCTGCTACTGCGCGCCCGCCCTTTGGGTCAATGGTTGATCCTCTGTGTCACGGTTGTCGTTGGTTAAGGAGGACCAAAACGCAGCAGGTATGTGGATGCTCATCTTGTGTATTTATTTACAAACTAAATGAACACCAAAACAACGAAACGAACTCACGAACAACAAAACAGTCTTACAAGGCTAAACTCAGAACAATCTCCCACAATTAAACAGACAAACACACCCAACTAATATAGGACTTCCAATCAAAGGCAACACCACACAGCCGCCTTCAATTGGAAGTCCACCCCAATTAACCAAACATAGACATACAACTAACTAGATCAACATAGAAATACGTAAACAAGGAACAGTGCCCAAAAACCCCGGAATAATAAATCAAACACCCTCCTAACTAACACACCACCCTGAACCACATAAAACAAATACCCTCTGCCACGTCCTGACCAAACTAAAATGACAATTAACCCTTATACTGGCCAGGACGTGACACTCTGCTTGCGCCGAGTGCATGTGATCCTTTGCTCTGTGCGCTAGAGTGCCTGCTACTCTTATCCTCGCAGAAACTATGATTGATAAGACAGCAGTTGATGCACTGAAGACGGTACCATTGTCAAATAACATAGTGTGCTGTACGATCGAGGACATGGGCATTGATATTGTGGATCAAGTGCTGATAAAATATTAATTCCGGTCCATTTTCTCTGCAGTTAGAGATATCGACTGATGTCATTGGGGAAGGCAATTTGATTGCGTTTGTGCCATACAGAAACATTTAGGAAATTAATGAGCAGATTCTGTTCTGCAAGAAGTTAACGGGGAGAACTACGGGTGAGGATGTGTTTCACGCTATTGACACCTTTTTCTCACAGCACAATCTGGATTGGGAAATCCTGTGTTCATGTGTGCACGGTTCGTGTTGCATCAATGCCTGGGACTCGCAGTGGCGGATTTAGGCATAGGCGACATGGGCAGGCGCCTAGGGCGGCATCTTGCCGTGGGCGGCATGGGGCGCCCGCACAAAAAAAAATTAATAATAATAATAATATTCCGAATGGTGACATTTGCGCAATCGGTTTTCTATCGCTCATTTACACGTCACGTCAATGATATCATGTCACCGTGTGGGACTGTGGGTCAATTAACCTTGTCTGAGTGGGCGCCCTGATTCTAGTTTGTGAGCTAGGCAGGCTACTGTCTGGGAAGGTCTCCCACTCAGAATTACTAGGTGGAGAGGGGGCGGGGTAGGTTGACCTCAGGACTCCCCACTGGAAGCCTGAGGAAGGGGGAGCGGAGAATCTATCAAATACCGCACTTCTAACTTCGTACAGTACTAATGCAATTAGTTGTGCTATTTAGTTTCTGTGTTTCTTGTTTGAAGTGCAATAGTGTAATAATCAGGTTCTCTTCTTTATAAGTGTGTTATTCTATTTGTCTATGTGTGATATAGGAGTTGTGCAATTTAGTTTTATTTGTGTGTTTTTTGTTAGCAATAGTGTAATAATTTGATTCTCTTTTTTATTTGTAGTTATATACTACAATTTGTTTCTATTTGTCTTTGTTACTTCTTTTTGATATTTATGAGTCTTATTTTTGTATTTTTATATTTATATCGTTTTAAATGTTATGGTTATGTATTTGTGTTGTTCCAAATGTCTGAATAAAATTTACAGTTAGTGCAGAATGGTGGGTTTTTGTTGTTGTTGGGGGGCTGAAGGGGGGATTCGCCCAGGGAGCCTTACAAGCTACAACCACCACTGCGCTGGAAGAGTGAAATTATTAATTGCCGACATAAAGAAGATATATCCCACTGTATCATTCACAGAGAGGCATTGGCTAGCAAGAGAATGTCCTGAGTTGCATGATGTTTTGAATGACACAGTGAAAGTGATTAACCAAATTTTTGTCAAATTTACACGTAATCTATGAATCACGCCGGTCGCACACACATGAGGGGGTACTTCAGGTAGGTCAAAGTGCTTTAGGAGTACAGTACTCAAATAAGGTTGGGAACCACTGGGCAAGCCCACACCTGCCCAACACGGGCAAGCCTACACCAGCCCAACACAGGCTAGTCCACATCAGTCCAACACAGGCTAGCCTACACCAAGCCCAACATGGGCGAGCTCACATCAAGTCCACACCAGCCCAACAATGGCTAGCTCACACCAGCCCAACACGGGCCAGCCCACGCCAAGCCAACGCCAAGCCCAAAATGGGCTAGCCCACACCAACCCAACACAGGCCAGCCCACACCGAGCCCAGCACCGGCTAGCCCGCACCAGTCCAACACAGGCTAGCCTACACCAGCCCAACACAGGCTATAGCCCACACCATACCATGCAAGCTAGAGGCGGGGGCTCATACAAATATTTGGGGGCGTGGTTTGCACACTTTTTGTGCAGCCGTTACTGAGATTGTCGTTCCAGTTTAAATGTTATGTTGTGTGATGCAGAAGTTTAAAAAGGTATTGTACACTGCCAAAAAGACTCTAATAAGTGCATATGACATATGAGAAACATAACAGTTTTTCTTGTAAAAATATATGTATGATAGTATCAACTTGGTTGGCATTCTGCTACAATGTAACATATTCCCTAATTACCTTTTAGGCTTGAAAATGATGCAATTTATGCATTTAATTAAATTCTAATAATTAAATTATAAATAAACTAATTCCTATTAAAAAACAGTGTTGCGGCGTCACTACAGCCTGGGGTTTGATCCCTGGCTGTGTCATTACCGGCCGTGACTGGGAGTTCCATAGGGCGGTGGACAATTGGCCCAGCATCGTCCGGGTTAGGGAAGGGTTTGGCCGGGGGGGCTTTACTTGGATCATCGCTCTTTAGCGATTCATTGTGGTGGGCCAGGCGCCTGCAGGCTGACTTTGGTCATCAGTTGAACAGTGTTTCCTCCGACACATTAGTGCGCCTGGCTTCCGGGTTAAGCGAGTGGGTGTTAAGAAGCGCGGTTTGGCGGGTCATGTTTTTGAGGACGCATGACTCGACCTTCGCCTCTCCTGAGCCCGTTGTGGAGTTGCAGCGATGAGACAAGATCGTAATCACGAAATTGGGGAGAAAAAGGGGGTAAAACGTACAAAAAATACATAAACAAAATAGCAAAGGAGCATTGGCCCAATGTGGGCGGCCTACAGTACGTACAGGAGGGACATTATTTTAGTCTGTATTTGGCACACATCGTGCCAATGTGGGCATGTTTGCTGGGAAAAGATGGTCTTATTTAGGCAAAGTGAGGGCCGCTCTCACCAGAGAAAATGTGGAGCCGATAAGCAAAGGCGCATTATCCTTATGTGGGCAGCCTACATGGGGCCAACGTGGGCAGGTTTTCCTGGTTCTTTAGTCATCTCTCATGGACAGCAATAGTTCCTGGCCATAGGTTTTTCCATCACTGGTTATTCGAATTTCGGAAGGGAAAGGGATATTTGGCCCATAGACTTGCCTGTAACTTGCAAAGAGAGAGGGTGGAGCTCCTCATTCCGGTCCTCGTTCTAGCATCTCTTCATGGGCATGTTCCTCTGCACCGCAGGAATTGCTGACGCATACCAGATCTTACAACGCCTGGATAGGTATTTTACATATCAGCTAACCACATCAATCGGGGCAGCAGGTAGCCTAGTGGTTAGAGTGTATGTTGCAAGATCAAATCCCTGAGCTGACAAGGTACAAATCTGTTGTTCTGCCCCTGAACAAGGCAGTTAACCCACTGTTCCTAGACTGTCATTGAAAATAGGAATTTGTTCATAACTGACCTGCCTAGTTAAATGAAGGTAAAAAAAAAAAAATTGATAGATAATGTTGATAATGTGGCACGCAAACATTGGTTGATGCATGCAATGTCTGAGCAGAGAAATGTGACCCATATCATCTCTTAACACATATGGACCCAGCACGTAATTGAGCAGCTGACCAATGATGTGATACTCTAGTTCTGGTTTATCCAAGATGATCTCATTAGCAGTGAGGGATGCAACCCAGGCCAGCCATGCTAAAAAAAATAGTGGGCATAGGCGAGAAGGGATTAAGAGATCTTGCTCTCTCAGTTGTTCACATAAACATAACAAGATTAACAACTAACGCTAGCCAGAGCGAGATTAACTCAAATTTAAATAACAAAAACATTAGATAAACCATCTAAAACTGTTTCAGGTAGTTGGCCATCAAAAATGTATAAACAACCTGGTCTCAGAGCATTTAGTATTATTCTATAAGTAAATCCGAAACATGTTACATTTGGCTACATAAAACAGATGCTTACTTAAGGCAAAAATGAAAGGAGAGTTGGTGTATAATGTGAATGTCTAGCAACCCAAAGGTTGCGACTTCGAATCTAATCACGGACAACTTTACCATTTAGCTACTTTGCAACTTCTTAGCATGTTAGCTAACCCTTCGCCTAACCCTTTTAGCTAACCCTGCCCCTAACCCTAACCTAACTCCTTAATTTAACCCTAACCTTAACCCCTAATCCCTAGACTACCGTTAGCCACCTAGCTAGAATTCTTAACATATAAAATGCATTTCATTTTGTAACATATCATACATAATGGGTGATGGACTTCCACAAATTTATACATACCATACATACATAATATACAGTGCATTTGGAAAATATTCAGATCCCTTGACTTTTACATTTTTCCCCTCATAACTCTACACACAATCCCCAATAATGACAAAGTGAAAACAGGTTATAGAAGTATTTGCACATTTATTAAAAATAAAAAAGGCTCAAATCTGTTTAAATAAGGTCCCGCAGTTGACAGTGCATGTCAGAGCAAAAACCAAGCCATGAGGTTGAAGGAATTGTCCGTAGAGCTCCGAGACAGGATTGTGTCAAGGCACAGATCTGGAGAAGGGTACCAAAAAATGTCTGCAGCATTGAATGTCCCCAGGAACACAGTGACCTCCATCATTCTTAAATGGAAGAAGTTTGGAACCACCAAGACTCTTCCTAGATCAAGCCACCCGGCCAAACTGAGCAATCAGGGGAGAAGGGCTTTGGTCAGGGAGGTGACCAAGACCCGATGGTCACTAATAGAGCTCCAGAGTTCTTCTGTGGAGATGGGAGAACCTCCTAGAAGGACAACCGTCTCTGCAGCACTCTACCAATCAAATCAAAATCAAATTAAATCTAACTTTATTAGTCACATGCACAGGTACAACATGTGTAGACCTTACTGTGAAATGTTTACTTACAAGCCCTTAACCAACAGTGCAATTCAAGAAAGACTTAAGAAAATATTTACCAAATAAACTTAACTTAAAAATAATAAAAAGTAGCACAATAAAATAACAATAACGAGGCTATATACAGGGGGTACCGGTACTGAGTCAATGTGCGGGGGCACAGGTTAGTCGAGGTAATTTGTACATGTGAAGTGACTATGCATAGAGAATTAACAGCGTAGCAGCAGTGTAAAAAATAAATGGGGGGGGGGGGGGTGTCAATGTAAATAGTTTGGTGGCCATTTGATTCATTGTTCAGCGGTCTTATGGCTTGGGGGTAGAAGCTGTTAAGGAGCCTTTTGGTCCTAGACTTGGCGCTCTGGTACCGCTTGATGTGCGGTAGCAGAGAATACAGTCTATGACTTGGGCGACTGGGGTCTTTGACAATGTTTTGGGCTTTCCTCTGACACCGCCTAGTAAACTCAGAAAAAAAAGAAACGTCCCTTTTTCAGGACCCTGTCTTTCAAAGATAGTTCGTAATAATCCAAATAACTTCACAGATCTTCATTGTAAAGGGTTTTAACATGGTTTCCCATGCTTGTTCAATGAACCATAAACAATTAATGAACATGCACCTGTGGAACGGTCGTTAAGACACTAACAGCTTACAGACGGTAGTCAATTAAGGTCACAGTTATGAACACTTAGGACACTAAAGAGGCCTTTCTACTGACTCTGAAAAAAAACCAAAAGAAAGATGCCCAGGGTCCCTGCTCATCTGCGTGAGCGTGCCTTAGGCATTCTGCAAGGAGGCATGAGGACTGCAGATGTGGCCAGGGCAATAAATTGCAATGTCTGTACGGTGAGATGCCTAAGACAGCACTACAGGGAGACAGGACGGACAGCTGATCGTCCTCGCAGTGGCAGAGCATGTGTAACAACACCTGCACAGGATCGGTACATCCAAACATCACACCTGCAGGACAGGTACAGGATGGCAACAACAATTGCCCGAGTTACACCAGGAATGCACAATCCCTCCATCAGTGGTCTGACTGTCCGCAAAAGGCAGGGAGAGGCTGGACTGAGGGCTTGTAGCTCTGTTGTAAGGCAGGTCCTCACCAGACATCACCGGCAACAACGTTGCCTATGGGCACAAACCCACCATCGCTGGACCAGACAGGACTGGCAAAAAGTGCTCTTCACTGATGAGTCTCGTTTTGTCTCACCAGGGGTGATGGTCTGAGTCGCGTTTATCGTCGAAGGAATGAGCGTTACACCGAGGCCTGTACTCTGGAGAGGGATCGATTTGGAGGTGGAGGGTCCGTCATGGTCTGGGGCTGTGTGTCACAGCATCATCGGACTGAGCTTGTTGTCATTGCAGGCAATCTCAACGCTGTGCGTTACAGGGAAGACATCCTCCTCCCTCATGTAGTACCCTTCCTGCAGGCTCATCCTAACATGACCCACCAGCATGACAATGACACCAGCCATACTGCTCGTTCTGTGCGTGATTTCCTGCAATACAGGAATGTCAATGTTCTGCCATGGCTAGCGAAGAGCCCGGATCTCAATCCCATTGAGAACGTCTGGGACCTGTTGGATCGGAGGGTGAGGGCTAGGGCCATTCCCCCCAGAAATGTCCGGGAACTTGCAGGTGCTTTGGTGGTAGAGTGGGTTAACATCTCACAGCAAGAACTGTCAAATCTGGTGCAGTCCATGAGGAGGAGATGCACTGCAGTACTTAATGCAGCTGGTGGCCACACCAGACACTGACTGTTTCTTTTGAATTTGACACCCCCTTTGTTCAGGGACACATTATTCCATTTCTGTTAGTCACATGTCTGTGGAACTTGTTTAGTTTATGTCTCAGTTGTTGAATCTTGTGCTGTTCATACAAATGTTTACACATGTTAAGTTTGCTGAAAATAAACGCAGTTGACAGTGAGAGAACATTTCTTATTTTGCACAGTTTATATAGGTCCTGGATGAAAGGAACCTCGGCCCCAGTGATGTACTGGGCCATACGCACTACCCTCTGTAGTGCCTTGTGGTCAGATGCCGAGCACTTGCCGTACCAGGTGGTGATGGAACTGGTCAGGATGCTGTCGATGGTGCAGCTGTATAACTTTTTGAGGATCTGGGGACCCATGCTAAATCTTTTCAATCTCCTGAGGGGGAAAAGGTGTTGTCGTGCCCTCTTCACAACTCTTTGTGTGTTTGGACCGTAATAGTTTGTTGGTGATGTGGACATCAAGGAACTTGAAACTCTCGACCTGCTCCACTACAGCCCTGTCGATGTTAATGGGTCCTGTTCGGCTTGCCTTTTCTTGTAGTCCATGGTCAGCTCCATGGTCAGCTCCTTTGTCTTGCTCGCATTGAGAGAGAGAGATCTCCTCCCTATAGGTTGTCTCGTTGTTGGTGATCAGGCCTGCCACTGTTGTGTCATTATCAAACTTAATGATGGTGTTGGAGTCGTGTTCGGCCACGCAGTCGTGGGTGAACAGGGAGTACAGGAGGGGACTAAGTACACACACCTGAGGGGCCCCAGTGTTGAGGATCAGTGTGGCAGACGTGTTGTTGCCTCCCCTTTTCACCTGGGGGCGGCCTGTCAGGAAGTCCAGGATCCAGTTGCAGAGGGAGGTGTTTAGTCCCAGGGTCCTTAGCTTAGTGATGAACTTTGTGGGCACTATGGTGTTGAACAGTGAGCTGTAGTCAATGAACAGCATTCTCACACAGGTATTCATTTTGTCCAGGTGGGAAAGGGCAGTGTGGAGTGCGATTAAGATGCATCATCTGTGGATCTTTTGGGGTGGTATGAGAATTGTAGTGGGTCTAGGGTATTCAGGAGGATGCTGTTGATGTGAGCCATGACCAGCCTTTCAAAGCACTTCATGGCTACCGACGTGAGTGCTACGGTGCGGAAATCATTTAGGCAGGTTACATTCGCTTCCTTGGGCACAGGGACTATGGTGGTCTGCTTGAAACATGTACACTACCCTTCAAAAGTTTGGGGTCACTGAGAAATGTCCTTGTTTTTTTAAAGAAAAGCACAAAAAATTCAGTAGTGTATGTATTACAGACTCGGTCAGGGAGAGGTTGAAAACGTCAGTGAAGACACTTGCCAGTTGGTCCACGCATGCTTTGAGTAAACGTCCTGGTAATCCTTCTGGCCCCGCTGCTTTGTGAATGTTGACCTGTTTAAAGGTCTTGCTCACATCGGCTACCAAGAGTGTTATCACACAGTCGTCCAGAACAGCTGGTTCTCTCATCCACGCTTCAGTGTTTCTTGCCTCGAAGCTAGCATGAAATGCATTTAGCTTGTCTGGTAGGCTCGCGTCATTGGGCATCTCGCGTCTGGGTTTCCCTTTGTAGTCTGTAACAATTTTCAAGCCCTACCACATCTGACGAGCGTCAGAGCCTGTGTAGTAGGATTCAATCTTAATCCTGTATTGACGCTTTGCTTGTTTGATGGTTTATCTGAGGGCCTAACGGGATTTCTTATGAACGGCCAGATTAGTGTCCCGCTCCTTGAAAGCGGCAGCTCTAGCCTTTAGCTCGATGTTGCCTGTAATCCATGGCATCTGGTTAGGACATGTACATACTGTCACTGTGGGGACGACGTCATCGATACACTTATTGATGAAGCCGATGACTGAGGTGATATACTCCTCAATGCCATTGTATGAATCCCGGAACATATTCCAGTCTGTGCTTGCAAAGCAGTCCTGTAGCATAGCATCCGTGTCATCTGACAACTTCCGTATTGAGCGAGTCACTGGTACTTCCTGCTTTAGTTTTTTTGTAAGCAGGATTCAGAAGGATAGAGTTATGGTCAAATGGACGGCGGGGGAGAGCTTTGTATGCATCTCTGTGTGTGGAGTAAAGGTGGTCTAGAGTTTTTTTCCCCTCTGGTTGCACATGTGACATGCTGGAAGAAATTAGGTAAAACTGATTTATGTTTGCCTGCATTAAAGTCTCCGGTTATGAGGAGCGTCGCTTATGGATGAGCATTTTCTTGTTTGCTTATGGTCTTATACTGCTGGTTGAGTGCGGTCATAGTGCCAGCATCGGTTTGTGGTGGTAAATAGACGGCTACGAATAATATAGATGAGAACTCTCTTGGTAGATAGTGTTGTATACGGCTTATTATAATGTCGTGTCTTTGGCTATGCCGGATTAAGTGATATGACATGCTAACTTATAAAATGATTTCTCTGTAATTAATATTACCTGATTAAGCTAATCATGTAAATGTAATTAACTAGAAAGTCGGGGCACCACGGAAGAACGTTTATAGAGCTGTTATCTTCCGAATAAACTCTTAAAATACTTTGTAATATTTTACCTCGATAGCAGTCAATATTAACCCTTGTCTTATTTTCAGTCTCATAATGAAAGTTGTAAATTCTTGGCTATCTTCACGAACCCTGGCTAACAAGTTGAATCAGCAATACAAAATTGGGTTTAATTATTTATTTACTAAATACCTAACTAATCACACAGAATTACAAATACACAGAATACAATGATGTCATACAGAAAACGTCCTGGTGGACGGAACCTGTATGAAAGCTAGTTACATAAAGGAAAGGGGGTTGGGCTTGAATGAAAGAGCGGGAAGATTTAGGAACACAGAAACAGCAGCTATGCTATCGTAAATACATTATCTTATGCATTCTAAATTACCGCCCATTTGGAAAGGGAAAATGCAATAAATACTTACTCTGAGCTGCGCTTCGGTAGATTGGTCGTAGATGCTGGCCGGGTTGGCCAACAGATCTCCCTGTTTTCGGAAGAATGTCAATGGTGGTCCATTGGATACGTGGTGGTATCTTCGTCTGGTTGTTAGACTGGATCCGTCGTCCGTCCTTTCCTAACCCACGTTAGCAGCGGCCGCTGCTAACTCAACGGCTAGGAAGTAGCACTTCTGTAGTGAATAAGCTCAAAGTTCATACCAGTTCATACCAGAGCTCACGCCGAGGTTGGCTTAGTTCTGTACTTGACATGTGTGTCCTTCTAACGTAGAGGCTGCTGACCTCCCGGTCTGGAACCAACGTGGTTATCTTTTCGTCAAAGGATTATATAGTGGAGAGGGGGAGGGAGGTGTTTCATCGTTTATAACCCCTGTTTCTTCACAGGGTTGGGCCACTGATCGAGCAGGGCACTTTCCTTATGAAAACCCAAATCTCTCATTCGGACGCTAAAATTACATTTCATCTCCTAACAAACATTTTCAATATCAAACATTTCAATTGCATAACACTTCCATGTGACTCTGATAACTAGCGGGCGTATACTTTCTCAGATACAGTTTATGTCGTCCTGTCATCAGTCATAATGTTTCAGATGACAACCGAACTGACATACATACTCATTACGTTCCCAAGCATATTTCCAATTGGTTTTATTAACAAAATATGTGGTACCTTTCCCCATTTGTTTGATGTTCCCAGACTCTCTATATTTAACACAAGCTATTCAAGTCCTTCAGTAGAAGGGAGAAAGGTATTTATGGGGGGGGGGGTCATAAACCTTACCCACAGGCCAACGTCATGACAATAAGCTACTCTACCTCAGGCGAGCGATACCTCGAGACTTCTTTAATATTAGACACCAACTGTTATTGACAAATAGACACACACCCCCGCCCCTCGTTTTACCAGACGTAGCTTCTCTGTCCTGACGGTGCAAAAATGTATCGTTCTGCATCTGAACAAGGCAGTTAACCCGCTGTTCCCCGGTAAGGCGTCATTGTAAATAAGAATTTGTTCTTAACTGACTCCTAGTTAAATAAAATAAAAATGGTGGGGGCAGCTGCATGCTGTGGGTATGTTTTTCAACGGGAAGACTAGTCAGGATCGAGGGAAAGACGAAGGGAGCTAAGTACAGAGAGATCCTTCATGAAAACCTGCTCCAGAGAGCTCAGAACCTCAAACTGGGGCGAAGGTTCACCTTCCAACAGGGCAACGGCTCTAAGCAAACAGCAAAGACAACGCAGGAGTGGCTTCGGGACAAGTCTCTGAATGTCCTGAAACTATCGAGGTTACCTAGCCAGCTACACTTTCAAACAAAGTCAACAACGCAGCCACTGCTAGCTAGCCTACTTCACCAGCCAGCAGTACTGTATCATTTTAGTATTTTTAGTCAATACGTTTTTTGCAACGTAAGCTTAACTTTCTGAACATTCGAGACATGTAGTCCACTTGTCATTCCAATCTCCTTTGCATTAGCGTAGCCTCTTCTGTAGCTTGTCAACTATGTGTCTGACTATCCCTGTTCTCTCCCCTCTGCACAAGCCATACAAACGGTTCACACTGCGTGGCCGCTGCCACTCTAACCTGGTGGTCCCAGTGCACACGACCCACGTGGAGTTAAAGGTCTCCGGCAGCCTCTGGAACTGCCGGTCTGCGGCCAACAAGGCAGAGTTCATCTCAGCCTATGCTACCCTCCAGTCCCTCGACTTCTTGGCGCTGACGGAAACATGGATTACCACAGATAACACTGCTACTCCTACTGCTCTCTCCTCGTCTGCCCATGTGTTCTCGCATAACCCGAGAGCATCTGGCCAGCGGGGTGGTGGCACTGGAATCCTCATCTCTCCCAAGTGGACATTCTCTCTTTCACCCCTGACCCATCTGTCTATCATTCTCTCTTTCTCTCCTTTGAATTCCATGCTGTCACAGTTACCAGCCCTTTCAAGCTTAACATCCTTATCATTTATCGCCCTCCAGGTTCCCTTGGAGAGTTCGTCAATGACGCCTTGATAAGTTCCTTTCCTGAGGATGGCTCACCTCTCACAGTTCTGGGTGACTTTAACCTCCCCACGTCTACCTTTGACTCATTCCTCTCTGCCTCCTTCTTTCCACTCCTCTCCTCTTTTGACCTCAGCCTCTCACCTTCCCCCCCTACTCACAAGGCAGGCAATACGCTTGACCTCATCTTTACTAGATGCTGTTCTTCCACTAATCTCATTGCAACTCCCCTCCAAGTCTCCGACCACTACCTTGTCTACTTTTCCCTCTCGCTCTCCTCCAACACTTCTCACTCTGCCCCTACTCAGATGGTATTGCGCCGTCGCAACCTTCGCTCTCTCTCTCCCGCTACTCTCTCCTCTTCCATCCTATCATCTCTTCCCTCTGCTCAAACCTTCTCCAACCTATCTCCTGATTATGCCTCCTCAACCCTCCTCTCCTCCCTTTCTGAATCCTTTGACACTCTATGTCCCCTATCTTCCAGGCCGGCTCGGTCCTCCCCTCCTGCTCCGTGGCTCGACGACTCATTGCGAGCTCACAGAACAGGGCTCCGGGCATCCGAGTGGAAATGGAGGAAAACTCGCCTCCCTGTGGACCTGGCATCCTTTCACTCCCTCCTCTCTACATTTTCCTCTTCTGTTTCTGCTGCTAAAGCCACTTTCTACCACTCTAAATTCCAAGCATCTGCCTCTAACCCTAGGAAGCTCTTTGCCACCTTCTCCTCCCTCCTGAATCCACCTCTCCCTCCCCCCCTCCTCTTTCTCTGCGGATGACTTCGTCAACCATTTTGAAAAGAAGGTCGACGACATCCGATCCTCGTTTGTTAAGTCAAACGACACCGCTGGTCCTGCTCACACTGCCCTACCCTGTGCTTTGACCTCTTTCTCCCCTCTCTCTCCAGATGAAATCTTGTGTCTTGTGACGGCCGGCCGCCCAACAACCTGCCCGCTTGACCCTATCCCCTCCTCTCTTCTCCAGACCATTTCCGGAGACCTTCTCCCTTACCTCACCTCGCTCATCAACTCATCCTTGACCGCTGGCTATGTCCCTTCCGTCTTCAATAGAGCGAGAGTTGCACCCCTTCTGAAAAAACCTACACTTGATCCCTCCGATGTCAACAACTACAGACCAGTATCCCTTCTTTCTTTTCTCCCCAAAACTCTTGAACGTGCCGTCCTTGGCCAGCTCTCTTGCTATCTCTCTCAGAATGACCTTCTTGATCCAAATCAGTCAGGTTTCAAGACTGGTCATTCAACTGAGACTGCTCTTCTCTGTGTCACGGAGGCTCTCCGCACTGCTAAAGCTAACTCTCTCTCCTCTGCTCTCATCCTTCTAGACCTATCTGCTGCCTTTGATACTGTGAACCACCAGATCCTCCTCTCCACCTTCTCCGAGTTGGGCATCTCCGGCGCGGCCCACGCTTGGATTGCGTCCTACCTGACAGGTCGCTCCTACCAGGTGGCGTGGCGAGAATCTGTCTCTGCACCACGTGCTCTCACCACTGGTGTCCCCCAGGGCTCTGTTCTAGGCCCTCTCCTATTCTCGCTATACACCAAGTCAATTGGCTCTGTCATATTCTCACATGGTCTCTCCTATCATTGCTATGCAGACGACACTCAATTAATCTTCTCCTTTCCCCCTTCTGATAACCAGGAGGCGAATCGCATCTCTGCATGTCTGGCAGACATATCAGTGTGGATGACGGATCACCACCTCAAGCTGAACCTCGGCACGACGGAGCTGCTTTTCCTCCTGGGGAAGGACTGCCCGTTCCATGATCTCGCCATCACGGTTGACAACTCCATTGTGTCCTCCTCCCAGAGTGCTAAGAACCTTGGCGTGACCCTGGACAACACCCTGTCGTTCTCCACTAACATCAAGGTGGTGACCCGATCCTGTAGGTTCATGCTCTACAACATTCGCAGAGTACGACCCTGCCTCACACAGGAAGCGGCGCAGGTCCTAATCCAGGCACTTGTCATCTCCCGTCTGGATTACTGCAACTCGCGGTTGGCTGGGTTCCCTGCCTGTGCCATTAAACCCCTACAACTCATCCAGAACGCCGCAGCCCGTCTGGTGTTCAACCTTCCCAAGTTCTCTCATGTCACCCCGCTCCTCCGCTCTCTCCACTGGCTTCCAGTTGAAGCTCGCATCCGCTAAAAGACCATGGTGCTTGCCTACGGAGCCGTGAGGGGAACGGCACCTCCGTACCTTCAGGCTCTGATCAGTCCCTACACCCAAACGAGGGCACTGCGCTCATCCACCTCTCCGCACCTTCCGGAGACACCTGAAACCCCACCTCTTTAAGGAATACCTAGGATAGGATAAAGTAATCCTTCTAACCCCCCCCCCCCCCCCCTAAAACATTTAGATGCACTATTGTAAAGTGGTTGTTCCACTGGATATCATAAGGTGAATGCACCAATTCGCTCTGGATAAGAGCGTCTGCTAAATGACTTAAATGTAAATGTAAATGAGTGACCCAGCCAGAGCCTGGATTTGATCCTGATCAAACATCTCTGGAGAGACCTGAAAATAGCCGTGCAGCAACGCTCCCCATCCAACCTGACAGAGCTTGAGAGCATCTGCATAGGAGAATGGGAGAAACTCCCCAAATACAGGTGTGCCAAGCTTGTAACGTCATACCCAACTAGACCTGAGGCTGTAATCGCTGCCAAAATTGCTTCAACAAAGTACTGAGTAAAGTGTATGAGTACTTACAGTACGTATATGTGATATTTCCATTTAAAAATGTTCATAAATTTGCAAACATTTCTACAAATCCTTTTTTGCTTTATCATTATGAAGTATCGTATGTAGAATGAACATTTAATCAATTTGAGAAGAAGGCTGTAGAAGAACAAAATGTGGAACAAAAATAAAGGGGCCTGATTACCTTCCGAATGCACTGAATTATACAAAATGGAGTGTCTCCGATAAACATACAGAATAATATAAAATGCTCTGAGACAAGGTTGCAACAAACGATGGGGAATAATGGCCTGCCTGCTCGTCCTTCTGCAGCTTGCCTGCCAATGCATGTTTGTCCCAACCCACGTTTTAACATCTTAATGGGAGCTTGCCTGCTCGCCCATTTGATAGATGCCAAATACATTTGATTGACAACCAAGGGGGCGTTCATAAATTGACTCCAGTGTGTCACAGGGCGCTCTGGGTCGTTAATAAATTCAGACCTTTGTCAGATGGTCTGTTTGTAATTTCAGAGCGCACACTACACTATTGACACGGGACGTGCTGGCTGAGGAGCAGGGTTGATCCGAGTGTCTTTCACAAAGGTAGTCAAGCACCCAAGCTAACTGGCTAAAGTTGTCTCGCTTGCTAACTACTTCTAGACACAAATGAGAGAACACCTCAAATCAAATCAAATCAAATTTTATTGGTCACTTACACATGCAAATGTTTTTGCGAGTGTAGTGAAATGCTTGTGCTTCTCGTTCCGACAGTGCAGCAATATCTAACAAGTAATATCTAACAATTCCACAACAAATACCTAATACACACAAATCTAAGTAAAGGAATGGAATAAGAATATATAAATATTTAGATGAGCAATGTCAGAGCGGCATATGCTAAGATGCAAAAGATAGTATAGAATACAGTATATACATATGAGATGAGTAATTGTTTCAATATTAAATTCGATCTCCAATTGTCCCATAGTAATGAATGTGTAGGGGTCGGGAGTCGTGACGAGAGAGAGGCAGGCAGCTTTTCTCAGCCAGTCAAAATCATGAATCAGCGGGCATATTTAAAAAAAATTACCAGTCAAACGTTTGGACATACTTACTCATTCAAGGGATTTTCTTTATTTTTAATATTTTCTACATTGTAAAATAATAGTGAAGACATCAAAACTATGAAATAACACCTATGGATTCATATAGTAACCAGAAAAGTGTTAAACAAATCAAAATCTATTTTATATTTGAGATTCTTCAATGTAGTCACCCGTTGATTAAGACAGCCCCCCGCACCTCTCTGATTCAGAGGGGTAGGGTTAAATGCGGAAGACACATTTCAGTTGAATACATTCAGTTGGACAACTGACTAGGTATCCACCTTTGCCCTTTCCCTTTGCCTTGATGACAGCTTTGCACACTCTTGGTATTCTCTCAACCAGATTCATGAGGTAGTCACCCAGAGGAAGGCCCTAAAAATTGTCAAAGACTCCAGCCACCCAAGTCATAGACTGTTCTCTCTGCTACCGCATGGCAAGTGGTACCGAAGCGCGAAGTCTGGGACCAAAAGGCTCCTTATCAGCTTCTACCCCCAAGGCATAAGAGAGCTGAACAGTTAATAAAATGGCTACAAGGACTATTTACATTGACCCCCTTATTTTATTATTATTTATTGTTATTTTTTGCACTGACTCTCTTGCACAGGCTTGATGTACACTCACTGGACTCTGACCACTCACTCACTCACACATACTACACTGACACTCCAACACACATACATGGACACACAAAAAAAACACACACACACACACACACACATATATATATACACATATATATATATGGACAACACACATACATTGACACACAAAAAAAACATGTATGTGTGTTGGAGTGTCAGTGTAGTATGTGTGAGTGAGTGAGTGGTCAGAGTCCAGTGAGTGTACATCAAGCCTGTGCAAGAGAGTCAGTGCAAAAAATAACAATAAATAATAATAAAATAAGGGGATCAATGTAAATAGTCCTATATATATATAGCCTCGTTATTGTTATTTAATTGTATTACTATTTTTCCTTTAGTTTATTTAGCACATTTTTCTTACTTACTTAATTTTTTTGCCATTGTTGGTTAAGGGCTCATGAGTAACTATTTCACAATAAGGTTGTTGTATTTGGCGCATGTGACAACTAAACATTTATTTGATAATAACCATCATATCAAAGTAAATTTGGAGTCAAGCGATGATATGTTGTGTGGTCTGCAATTTTTTGGGGTGAAACACATCTCTGATGGAAAAAGCGCATATTGTTTTAGAATATTCGCATTAAAATCTGTTGCCAATTGGATGGAAACCTAGCTACTGGCAGCGAAACATGTTATATGGTTTTCATACAGGGCACATTGGAGCAGATCACTTTTGTCAAGATGTTGACCAATGTTGATCACTGCCTTTCAAAGTGTGTTGCATTATGGGTAAAAGTATTGTCTAACTTTCGACTATATGTCGACTGCATGAACTTTACAAAAATCATGCTGTTTTTGATGAAATCACCTTAAAGTCGCTTTAGTTGCTTTTCACCACCTGCACCATGCAGCCATCCCCTGAATTGTGGGAGGCATTGTTTGTCAACCAATCATTAGGGTGTTTTTGTTTGACCCACCCGAACTTGGCCAAAGACGTGACTGAAACATGAACCAACTTTGCTGCGATTCTAAAGCTACAAATGAAAGTGATATTTGAGAGAGATCTAACCAATTAATTGTTCACATGTTATGTTTTCAGTTTGTGAGTGTGTGATATGCGAGTATAGAAAAGTTTATTTAGACATTTATGAAGAAAAACTTATATAAACAATAGCAGCTATGTTGATTACAGAAGAAACACCCCCGACTTCACTCACGGACTTTCGTCTACAGTCGGCTTTGTTAGGCTTACCGCTCGAACACACCCACAGTTAGGGCTAGGGCTCGATTCAATCAGATCCGCTTTAGCCAACATCCGAATAGCAGTTGTTTTGGTGGTGGCAGAGGTGGAACTGCATTAGAGCTGTCAAATCCACAAGTGGCTCCTGGCATTACACCTAAAGCAGATATTGCCATTTGCTGCACGGAGTCACATTAACAGAAATCCCATGCAGCCTTGTTCACAAGTTCGAACACTGGAATGAGAGATGTAATGTACACCTCGATTAAGAGGATAGAAATCCTCATTATTTAGTTTGAATGATTTTTACATTTGAGCATAATTATTTCTATATAGCTTACACATTATGGTTCTGAACTTCTAATGCGAGTGGAGCTTCGTGACAATAATCACAAGAGCAGCTGCTCACCGATTTCTCACCTCCAATGCAGTTCCACCACCGACACCGCTTGATCTGATTGAATCTAGGCCCTAGACTTTTGCTCAGCAGTCTAACACAAAGTCGGTCACCGCCTTTCAAAGTGTGTTACATTGGGGGAAAAAATTGTCCATCTTGTGTCTACATGACAACTACATAAACTTTACAAAAACCAAGTGATCAAAGGTCATGAAGTTTTGACTGTAGTTGACTGCAAGTTTCTGCTGTTGCTCTTCATTAACTTCCTCCTGCAGCCAGCGCCTGCATTGTGGAAGGCTCTATATAGGGTGTTTTTGTTTGACCCACGCGAGCTTGACCAAAGCCTTGACTGAAACGGGAACCAGCTTTGCCACGATTCATGTGTAGACTTCAATGTACAAATGAATGTGATATGTGAATCTCGCTCACCAATTGAATTCATAGTACAATGTACACACATATATTAACAGTTTGTGAGTGTGTAATATGGGGGTTTCCACATTAAAAAGAAAACACTTTTATAAACAACGGCAAACTGCCATGTTGCATTTTTCCTGTTGCAGATGCACCTCCCCCGATATTACTCTTCGACTCTCGTCTGCAGTCGGGTTGCTTCAGCCTTACCACTCAAACAAGCCCAATGTTTGTGGTGCATAGGAGACCGTGGTTTGAACCCAGTCAGTCACATTGATCCATTGGTTTTTCTGGAGCCATAACAAAATAAAGTTTACTTTTGCTTTATGACATTGAGCATGAAAAGATCCTGCAGGACAATAAGATTACTTAGAAAACAAATGTACAACGTCCTTTTATGTGCTCCGGTCCATATTACTATCTAGGTCATGGGATTTTTATTTTATTTTTATTTAACCTTTATTTAACTAGGCAGGTCAGTTAAGAACAAATTCTTATTTACAAGGATGAATACCCTAACTCACTAAAACAGAGGGCTAACAATAGCTCCAGCAGTTTACATTTTAGAAAATCAAAGTACCTTTTGTCTGTCCTGTTGGTTTTTCTGGTGTTCCTTTTTTCTCAGACCTCCATTCTTACAACCCCTCTCCCATTCCTTTCCCAAGCCCAGCTCTCGACTTGATCAATTTTCCGACTCGCTGGAGCGTTTCTTCTCCCACGGTATAGCTGACAGACCTCCATACTTCCCTGCCTGGCTTCTCCTAACAACATCTCACCAGGGACAGGTAGGAACTGTGTCAGAACACAGTGTCTGGTGTCCATACCGTAGTTCTCCCTGATAGCCTTGTATGGACCAGCCTAGCCACCCCTTGTCAACATGCTTTCACTGACTTGCTAGAGCTGGGGAAGACAATGGACAGGTGCAGATAGAATTAGATTCACATGCAGTTTCTCTCTCCTGGTAGGAAAAGGAATTTCCACTGTGAACGAGTGATCTCTTACACGCATGGAATGAATATTACATACATGTACTGTTTTGGATAGTAATTCTATCTAATCAGTAATCCGTGAGGTTCCTTTCTCGGTCATGGTTCTAAGCATGGTTTCATCTTTTGCCTGAGGTTTCATATTTTACCTGAGGAGGAAAGCAGGGTCTTGATATACACAGATAGTTCAGATTTACAAATTTGTCAAAAAGGCCCTTTGGCTTCCCAGGTGTACAGATGGTTCATTCTATATTGCAGATATCTGTTGATGTATCCTCTTCACAGGCTTACATAGCTGTTTCCATTGGTCTCTTCATGTGAAATAATATTGCCTCACACTTAATTGCGCATATTTTCATTTCCCCAATCTACGTTAGTAATGTCTTGGACACCGCGTATACAAAAGATATCTAACAACAATTGATTAAAATATGCATTTATTGAGATATTTACACAGACATTTCGAAAGTAGGCCTGCCTATATATTTCTAAATCAGTAAGTTGGATATTTAAATACAGGTAATACAGGTCAGGGATAATTCCCTATAATATTTGACTTGGGACTAGGCACATTACAAAGAAATATTGTAAAATTAGTTGTAAATGGTAAAAGCATTTTGTTTGCAAATCTTCAAAAAGTACATTTTCAAAATATTATACAAATATTTTCCATTGCTCCACATAATATAATTTAGTATATCAACTTCAATTACTTCTCATAGTTCAAGTTTTACCACTCTTAACTGTCAAAGTGGGAAATATTTCCTTTGGACAATTCATGGCTTATAAAGAACTGTACCTATGCAGTTTAAGATCTATGATTCTACGAAGATAACTTGCAAAATCAATGAAGTACTGAGCACCATTCTTACGAAGCACCAATATGAAGGTAGGCAATTATCTGATTCTTTAACTAACATAACAAGTGTTAGCCGTTTTTTGTTAAAAATCAAGAAATACTGTGAAACAAATCTTAGGAAGACTCACAAATCATAAATCAAATGGTTTGACAAAGCAGAGAGAATAACAATATTAGAATAAATCCATCTTTCACTTGACCTTGGAGTTCTATATTTCCAGTATTTAAAGTTTTTATAATTCCACCCATCCCAAAAGATAATGATTAATAAAGTGGAATATTTGGCCTTGCATTTTGTCATTCATTATAGATAAGACCCATGCATCTCCTGTCTGTCTGCTGCAGCTCTCCTGGCGTTTGCCTGATGATGCTACAGTACATCCCAGGACTACATCCCTGAGCCTTCCTCCACTGTAGCCTCACTACCAGGACTCTGAAAACAAGAACCAGAAAACAAAATATTATGGACTGTGTGCACCTTGTTTTCCATAAAAACGTGGAAAACTTGGAACTTACCGAGTTCACCCCTGCCCCAGTGCCGCCATTCAACAGCATCTTCGAACTGTCCTTCTGCGAATTCAGAAAGTCATGTAATCCTCACAAATTGTGTTACACATAGATGGCTTTATGGTTTTACAAAATATAAAGTACTGCATATTATTTCTGTCTGTTGGTGAGTTAGTCAGAGTTGTTCAAGTTCAGGACTAGTAACAGTTCTCATACTAGAAATGTGATATTGTGATATTTCAAGTTGGTGCAAATGAAACAGATGTCAGAGTCAATGTCCTGACCTGTCTTTGTTCTCTTGTATGTTTGAGTGCAGTAGTGGTAGATGCACCACTGCCCTGGAGGATCAATTTACAGAGTCGTGTTTCTCAGTCTGTGGCCCGTATATAGTGATAAAATATTTTTTTTTCAGGAGAGACCCAGTTAGCTGAAACAGATTTAATCAGTTCTAGCTTTGATTTAGCCATCCTAAAAGGAGGAACACTGTAACATGAATTTGAGTAAGACTATAATATTGAGACACCCATATTTACTGTCTATCCTCCAGTGTGTCTGCCAGCCTGAACTCACATAGTGTGAGTTGGCCTCCAGTAGCTCCTCAGCCTCACTGTCCTCCATACTGCAGCCTGCAGGGAAACACTCTGCAGCACGCTTCTCTCTTACTGGTCTTAGGAAGTCAGCCGCTGTGGATTTCCTCAGCAGAGCTACAAAAACAACAAAAAACCCACAGAGGAATATTTTCACCAACACACAGTACTTAATGTACATAGGAATAATGTCTTAAGTAACTAAAATATCAATGTCAAATGTAGTACCGGATGACAATAGTGATAATAGTGATAGAACCAAGTCAAATAATATCAAATCAAATATGAGTACATTTTTACTCCACAGCTTTTTTTTGCTTTTTTTTGTCCTTGCAACACCATCACTTTGATATGGATCACCAGCTCTGAGTCTTACAGAGAGATAGATGTTAAAATAACGTACTTGTATAGCCATTATAAAGTGCTTTGAAACCCTCATGTGGCAATTCAATTACAAATTCCATTATTTGTTTCTATTCAGTACTACCTGAGTGTTCTTGAAACACCTACAACTGAGCTGTTTCCAGTTTTAAAGAAACTTATAATACAGATAATATATGGACTCTTACCTGCTTCACAGATGTAGGTCATGTGCACCATAGCCAGCAGTGGCACAGCAATATCCATACACAGCCTCATTGCCTCTCAACAAGCAAAGTGCAATGCCCCTAAAAGCCCTAGCTCTTTGTATGTTACCTGAGAAAACACCACGCCCCCCAAGCACCTCAACAACATCGTTCATCGTGTGTGTGTGTGTGAGCATGTGTGAGCATGTGTATGTGTGTGTCTGTGTAGACTCTAGACAGGTGGAACAAGGCCAAAGAGGGTGCTCTATTTCTAAGCATTTACCTGTGGATGTGCCACAAGCAGCTTAATTTCAGGTCGAATTAGCTTGTTCAATAAGGAAAAATATATAAACAATCACACATTACTGCACTAATCAAACTGAAGAGCAGACACAAATGTAACATGGTGTGTATCCATGTAAATCCCCATCGCCACAACAGTTATGACACAGACTAGTTGTAAGTAACATATTTCTGTCTTTGCATTTATAAAGTAGAACTTGCTTATCTGGCTGAACTTATCGGTAGTTATCGGTTTCTATAGTATAATCTAAAATAGGATACTTCCACTGCTGTATTTAGCCACTTTGTAAAGAATAGCAAATTCTATTACTCGGATATTAATCAGGAGTCAGGACTGAATGTGGGCACTTTCATTATAGGTCTTCCGTTCGCTGTACCCTTCAGTTCAGGTTCACCAAGGCAACGTTGAAACAATTTGGCTCTTGTGTAGCGGAGCACTACAAATCGGATCCTGAAGATTCTTGAGGATTAAGCACACAGGAGGGTGATAGTAGTTTGAGGACAAAGAGTCTTCTTGTGATGCAGAGTGTCGCATTACTCTACCCCCATAATTATGGGGCCAAAGAATTTAGTGAGGGCACAGGGGACTATGTCTAATGGTGTCTCGCAATGCTTAGCAAACTGCCTAGAGTCGATGTCCTCACCCCACGGAAATATAATTAGCATAATTTAAAAATCACCATAAAAATCATTTTCAAACGAGATATTCTGTCTGTATTACTCATAGCCATCAAGTATTCTTAGGTTAGGGACTGATTCTGAATCATTCTCTCGTGCATTTCACTATTCTCTCAGGGCAAAAATCCTACTCTCATGAAGCCATTCCATTGGATACCTTGGAGAATTTGCATGGTTGGTCAAAGTTGGGGTATTACATTGAGGGCTCAAACCCAAACAAAAATGTCACAGACGGACACATCTTTAGAATTTCAGTGACAATGTACTTTGTACTGCCACAATCTTCCTATCTTAATGAAGGCATAGCAGAGTTGCCACTCACTCTCTCCCAGGCTTTGGTTTGTTTACCTGTTCAGGTGTCACCGGTCCAGAATTCCAGCCTTGACGATGTTGCTCAGCATCTTACTTTCTGGTTTGTAACATTCCATGGGAAGTGGCACTGTAGTGAGTGCCCTGTGTTCTGGTTGTTTGGCACAAGAGACAGCTTCCTGGCTCTGCCTAAAGGGACCCAATAGGGACACTAAACTCAATACGCTGTTGCAAACTTACTGATGGAACTTTGTTTTCTAGAACTTTCAGCCGTGATGGTAGAAGGCTGGATCAGTGGTGTGTTTGTCTCTCTAATGTAGCTCACAAAATATTAATCTCTTTTTCAACAGCATTCAATAAACTACCAATGAATCTAGACATTCTCCGTCCAAATGAATGGTCACAGTGCTACTATCAATGCAGTGTTAGTCCTTTATTTATTTTCTTAGAAAGAAAAGCAATCTTACTTACGCTCTTTGTACCTCCCTTCTCAGATATGTAGTAATTTGATGTTTTATTGTTATTCATAACAATCATTGTGCTATTGAAATAATCATACATTAATAGTCATACTTTTATGCAATGAAGAGACTGAAAAATAAATGAGTAGTAATGTCTTCATGTTTATAACATGTACAGTTTTATACCATTAAACATTGTAAGTGGCTTCAGGAGTCAGTAAAGGCAGAGAACAATATGTGGTGCAAAAAACAAACATACAAATATACGCAATCAGGATAAAAACAAATTCAAACTTAATCATTGGATTTTAAAAAGACAGTATTTAAAAAATGACTAATTCATAATTCATCACTGAAATACATATTCAGATACATAATTTTATTTTCTAAAGTGCCTTATTTAAATAAAATTATTCAATTGATTGCATTTAATTGTGTATCGCTACATAATACTATTTAAAAAGAGCTGTGATAGAATTACAAATGTGAGAATATCTACCTTGTCTCACACCTTTAGCACAAAACATAAATATCACTTTTCAAAATATGTAAATGTTACGAAAAAAAAAGGTGAGATGGGGTTGGAGGTAATATAAATATCTGTGCCTCTTGTGTCTCTTCAACATCACACCAACACTCACATTCACCTATATACTGTACTCTATATGATGCCCAGGTGACATTAAATGATTGATAGTATACCGTTTCATAATGATAGCTTTTCTTGTTTTGAACTTTTTTATTAGGATGACATGCAACTAGGAAGGCACTGTTAGGGATAGGAACTTTCTCTGTGAGAGATTTCACATTGAGATACGTGACCTTAAATTGCATGAGAAGATTATGAATGTGCCATTAAGTTAATTGGATTGTTTCCTGTTAACAATCTATATTGATTGTATGTGCAGGTACAGTGTGCTTCTTATACTGTATCCTAGAGAATGACTCTTGGATATACACAGCTTAAAATGAAAAGTAACCACTGCTGTGACACACTGTAGAAGAACACCCATCTTGGCTTTATTTCTAGAGTCATTGCAATACGGAACACTATGTCCACTAGTGAATAGCTGCTCCCCTCTTTGACCCTCACACTCATGCCAGTTACTCTGGATTGAGATGTCACAGCTATAGTTTGGCCTATGTTACTGACTGTAACAGTAGCCCAATGCAGAGTCAACCTTCCTTCGCTGTCTCTCTCTCTCTTTGTCTCTGCTCTGAGTAGGATAGTGAAGGCATTGTGTCATGGCTTGTCGGCCAGTCCTTGTAACAGGTAGAAGTTCCTTGCTGTTGTCTGAGTTGTGCAGTCAGAACAACACATCACAGCAGTTCTTTGTCCATTCACACGTATAATACACACATGTGTGCAAACTCCAGCAGATTCCAACTAAATTGTATACCTGGACCGGTTAGTCTCTACACCTCTTTCTCTCCATTACTGTGAAAGGACGTACGTCTCAAGTTCTCCTTGACCTTGACAAACTCTGGGGCTTTCACGGTCTCCTCTTGTTTTTCCTGCTCCTTCTCCAACTGAATCAGAAACAAAAGGGAGTTTATTCAATCAATTTGTGACTGATGCCTTTGTAAAATTTCCTATAGCAATATAATTGTATTGACCGATTGATGATTCCTACCTCTTCTAGCTTATCCTTCCTCTTGAGGAGCTCTTGTTCCAGAGGAGAGATCTTCTTTCTGGCCTCATCTTCCTTCCTCTGCTTTATCATTTTTTCCCTCTTCCTGGCCTCTAACACGCGCTGCAGCTCCGGCTTAGACTCCACACCAACAACACCAGTCCTATGAGCCGGCAGAGAAGGTATTTACTAATGTCATATGCATTTGAATTTAACTTCAATGTTTTCATCTTGTCTCCAGCAGAGGTCACTCTTATCATGCTAAATGCTAAATTCTGATTTTGCTCTGTCATCTGATATCCTGTCCTCACCCATTGATTTTCTTCATGATTCTATTATAATAATATGATAAAAATAACCAAATGTGAAAGGATTATGTTGCAGTTTAGTATACAACAATTGCATAGAAGTAGCCTAAAGCAAATTTTCCTGCTGATAAAGGCTCCTGTAGTCCTAACATGAGCGGGCTAGGGACTGGTGATCCATGAGCTGTGTTTCTGTGTGTGTCGCTGAATCTCTATGGTGATGCCAATCCATTCAGATTGGCAGCCTCTTTTCAAATTAGATAGAAAAAGCCAACAGGAAGCACACTGCTGAGGCTCGGTGGTGGGACTTTTGTTCCATCAGGAAGGCAAAAAAACATCCTTCTCAATTATTAAGATACTTTGAATTTATTCAATCACTGCACATGGCCTCTAAAACTGATAAAGAATAAATGCAATATCTACCCTCGATATCTCACATCAGCTAACTTCAGAGTGACAAGCTATTACACTCAGGATAAGATAGGTGTTGAACTCTCCACTGGGCAAAAACTAGTTGAATCAATGTTGTTTCCACGTCATTTCACCGCAAAAAATGATACGTGATTACGTTGAATCAACGTGAAAAACTTATTGGATTTGCAAAAATCCACCTAAATCCAACTTTTAGGTGGATTTAACTTTGAACCTAAATCCGATGACATGGTGACATTTTTGGTTAATTTCACTTTGAACTCATGTTAGTTGACAACTGAACCAAATGTAAATGAAAACAGTAGGTCTCTTGGCAATCCTCCTCTCAGCTCTCCTCTGTGAGACGGCTAATTAAATCAATGTAGTGCCTTCTTCTTCCTTAGGGAGGTGCAGTCACAGGTTTGTATTACGTGGCAGATAGAGGGAGGGCTGCTATGGGAGGTGTGATTAGTGTTTTCATTCATTTTGTCTGTGCTCATCGAATAAGTCGGAGAGGTGTACACAAACAAACATGGAGGTGATTAAAATAGAGTGATTCTGTGTTCATCAGCATTCACTCGCTTCTCTGCACACAAAACAAATAAAAATCAAATGACATTTTATTGGTCACATACACATATTTAGCAGATGTTATTGTGGGCGTAGCGAAATGCTAGCTCCAACAGTGCAGTAGTATCTAAACGCACACACGCACACACTACTAGACTGCTGTGTATAGCAGCAGCCTGTTTATGAAAGAAATACACTACCAGTATTGACTACAATCTATTTTCCCCAAGAAATCTATGGAAGGTGTAGTTCGCTGGCCAACCACAGGACAAGAATAGCACATTAAAAGGGCTGATATCTGAGGCCACTATATTACTTTCTGGTTTCTGTCGTCTATACTCATGACCCTGGGACCACTGACTGCTCTATACCTACTCAATGCTTAGAAATCCATAGATGGGCTCCTGTTTCCTTCCTAGCTACACAGCATTGTGAACTGGAGTGACATTTGAACCCAAACAGGTTTTCTCTCTCTGTGTGTTGTTGACAATGCTTTTTAGTCCCTCTTTTCTCTTCCATCCGCCCCCTCAAATCTCCCAGCCATCAATGCCACTCAATGATACAAAAAGCCTTATCTACAGCGAGAGAGCAAACGAGAGGAGGAGAGAAAAAGCAATCAGAGAAAGGAGAGTGGAGACCAATCAGTTAGAGAGAGAGACTGTTCAGTTTGATGACCTAATTCCTGCACCCCCACCTCAGTGGTGTGGCTTATCTCCCAGCGTTGTTAGGGCTCTCTCTGTTATGGTGCCCAACACAGATTGCCTCTTCTGGGCTTTGACTCTCACAGCCATACCCCTCTTAGCACCAGTAGCAGTGCCAACCCAAGCCCTGCAGATAAATGCTTAATTGAAAGCATGGTGCCATGCCAGCTTACCTCTGAGTATCTGCCTGTCTGCCTGCAGAAAAGCAGACGCTAATGCATGTGTGTGCATCTCAAGGGAAATATAATAATCTGCTGATCACGGCCAAATGGGCCCCTCGATGTGGTGTCTGTTTGTTCTAGATGAACATTGACAGAAGCACCAAAGCAGGCTCAGTGAAAGATAACCTTACATAGCCCCAAGGACATATATGGAATACTGTATGTTAGACCTGAAATTCCTGCTACATTTATCAATTCATTTCTATGTTTTTATATTCTTCCCATTTCTCACTCTAAGAACACTCCAGGTTTAGTGTACTGGTTTTTCCTCTCTCTGTCATATCAATACTGGAAGGTGGACATATTTAATAAGGGTCATATTACTAGAATAGAGGCTGCAGGTGAGACATGCATGTCCTTTCTTGAACATATTTATTTTAGAGTGAATTATGTATTACTAGACTAGTGGGCTATAAACGATTAGTCTGGCTCTCCTGTATGATGATGTTGTTATTATAACCTATTTAGCACCTGATTGATTAACTGACTAACTACAGTGTAATCAAGTTCAGATACACCATGAAAATGTATTAACATACTGTAGATTGATTACAGAAAGGGAAGAGCAGATAGGGGAGGTATTTCACCATTATGTACTGCATTCTATCTTCCTGGGAATGGGGTTTCCGGGCCATTCTATGGCATTATATAATTGTATTCTTCTTGCATGTTGGAAAAGGTTTGGATTCATGTTTATGATCACTGAATACCATGACTATAAATACAAATCCAACTGCATAATGAAACAAACAAGAGGAACACTAGAAAACAGCAGGGCTGGAGGGGCATAAAAGGCCCTCTGTTGCCCACTCTCTTAAAGGTTTGAGTTCCCACTGTCCCCTCAAGGATGGTTGGAGTGCTTGAGCCATGGGGATTTGCCCAGTTCCCAACAACTCAGCGATCGGGACAGTATCTTGGTGGGTTGTCACCTAGCAACAACTGGCTTCTAATTGGCCTGCTAATTAAAGAGATCTGAATGTTGAGAGAAAGAGAGAGAGACAGACGACAGATTTCAATGGAGAGAAAACACTGCTCTGTTTATATGCCTTAAGGCAAGTTCGTGCATATTATGACAACATTTTGTGACGTTTTTGTTCATTTTGGTCTTCGGCAAGGGTTTTTTCGGCTGTTTGTGCACACAGAAATTGTTCTTGCCCCTTCGTTGGTCATTGGTCAACATTAGGGGTTCCTCAATGAAGTGTTTGTTGTCATACAATGATAGACAACTCATTTTTATGCAAATTTCACTACAGAATTACTGCAACAAACATCTTAGATGTAAAATTGTGCGACTATGATCTCCTCTGCAATAACGTCCAAATTAATGACAGATTTCTTTAGTTATTTTATATTAATTCTGACTATTTTGAGGAAGTGTATACTGGCTACAGCGTCTCAAGATGAACAAACAGAACTATTGTCGCTTTTTTTGTTTTTCAAGCAAAAATCGTTACATATTTTTCATCCCAAGATCCAAATACAGCTGATTCTCTGTAGTCATTTAGAATTCCTATTTGAGACCCTTTAAATAGTGGGTGGGGGGGATTAACATCCATCTCCCCCAAACTCTTTTAGATAAAAAGGTGCTATCTAGAACCTTAAAGGGTTATTCGACTGTCCCGATAGGAGAACCCTTTGAAGAACCCTTTTTGGTTATACGTAGAACCATTTTGGGTTCCATGTAGAACCCTTTCTACAGAGGGTTCTACATGGAAGCAAAAAGGGTTCTACCTTGAAACAAAAAGGGTTATCTGAATAACCCTTTTGGAACCCTTTTTTTTTTATAAGAGTGTACCCAACCTGGCATGTTGAAAATATCCTGCTTCCTGGGAACTAAATATTTTGGGAACGTTTAAGTGTAGTTACTAGCATATGTTGTGAGTGGATCTCCAAGACCCCTTTCAGAAAGCATTTTGGAGGGGCAGTTTATGGGGTTCTAGTCAGGAGAGAGAGAGAGGGGAAATGGGAATGTTGCCTATGCTGTTACACTTTGTTTCAATCATTATGACCCTTTTTAAACCCAATCCTTTCTGTTTGTTATGTTGTTACAATAAAGTACCTTTGGCTTATATAATTGAGAAGTGGGATTACACCATTGTAGCATTACGATCAGTTGTCATCTGACCTTTCTTGACTAATGATGTCTATGTTTTAGAATGTACTTCTCCTTTTATGTAAATCTGTACATGTTTAGGTACATATAGTTATTATGAGTAATCCTGGATCTCTTTATTTTTGTAATGCCTTGATATGGGTATGTGCCTTTAATGTCATATCATATGGATCTGTAATGGGGCATTACCGTAGGAAAATCCATCCTCTCATACAAAATGATTATTAGTGATGCAAAACATTACAGAGGGCTTGGCTTAGAATGCTGAATGCCTTGTCAGGTTGACCTGTGTGTACACACAGATGTACACACAGAAGAGCTGGAAAACACTGATAGCTAGATTGCTGGATAATAACCTCAATCAGCTGTCCCATCCAAGATTTTGTATGTGACTGTTGGGTGGGAGTTGTACCTTTTCTGGCTCATTAGCAGCTCTCGTTGGAGGTCCTGGTGGCTTTTGGAGGCTTTCACTGGATTAAGGAGCTTTTTGGGCTTGATGAGATCATGATCTTCCTCCATGTAATTGGGCTGGGGGATGTAGCCAGCCACTGGGGGCTGGTCCCTTTGAGGGTAGTCCTGAGGTGGGTGGCTCCCATCCTGCCTGGGCTGCTGCTCCCACTGTAGGTTCGCATAGGCCGATGCTGTAGGAAAGAGAGTAGAAGAGAGGGTGGGACAGGATGAATGAACAGAGAAAGATACCAGTATTAGTGATTGCGAAGGGAAACAGGGTAATCATGTACTAGCAATTGAGGCTTGAGCGAGGGAAACAGGAAGGTGGCCATAGGTTCCACATTCCCATAATGGGGCAATAGCCGCTGCATCCACAGAACAGGAGATGGGAAAATATTCCTGCTCATTGGCACACATTAGCAACAGCTGAGCAACGGCAGGTGATCCGCAAGGCACTTGGCTCTGTTTGGGATCTTTGGAGCTGTGGGTTGAGATGCTGAAACGCTAGTTTACACCCTCTTCGCTAACTGTTAAACATACACTCACGGCCAAAAGTTTTGACAATGACACAAATATTAATTTTTACAAAGTCTGCTGCCTCAGTTTGTATGATGGCAATTTGCATATACTCCAGAATGTTATGAAGAGTGATCAGATGAATTGCAATTAATTGCAAAGTCCCTATTTGCCTTGCAAATGAACTGAATCCCCCAAAAACATTTACACTGCATTTCAGCCCTGCCACAAAAGGACCAACTGACATCATGTCAGTGATTCTCTCGTTAACACAGGTGTGAGTGTTGACGAGGACAAGGCTGGAGATCACTCTGTCATGCTGATTGAGTTTGAATAACAGACTGGAAGCTTCAAAAGGAGGGTGGTGCTTGGAATCATTGTTCTTCCTCTGTCAACCATGGTTGCCTGTAAGGAAACACGTGCCGTCATCATTGCTTTGCACAAAAAGGGCTTCACAGGCAAGGATTTTGCTGCCAGTAAGATTGAACCTAAATCAACCATTTATCGGATCATCAAGAACTTCAAGGAGAGCGGTTCAATTGTTGAGAAGAAGGCTTCAGGGCACCTAAGAAAGTCCAGCAAGCGCCAGGATCGTCTCCTAAAGTTGATTCAGCTGCGGGATCGGGGCACCACCAGTACAGAGCTTGCTCAGGAATGGCAGCAGGCAGGCGTGAGTGCATCTGCACGCACAGTGAGGCGAAGACTTTTAGAGGATGGCCTGGTGTCAAGAAGGGCAGCAAAGAAGCCACTTCTCTCCAGGAAAAACATCATGGACAGACTGATATTCTGCAAAACGTACAGGGATTGGACTGCTGAGGATTGAGGTAAAGTCATTTTCTCTGATGAATCCCCTTTCCGATTGTTTGGGACATCCGGAAAAAAGCTTGTCCGGAGAAGACAAGGTGAGCGCTACCATCAGTCCTGTGTCATGCCAACAGTAAAGCATCCTGAGACCATTCATGTGTGGGGTTGCTTCTCAGCCATGGGAGTGGGCTCACTCACAATTTTGCATAAGAACACAGCCATGAATAAAGAATGGTACCAACACATCCTCCAAGAGCAACTTCTCCCAACCATCAAGGAACAGTTTGTGGATGAACAATGCCTTTTCCAGCATGATGGAGCACCTTGCCATAAGGCAAAAGTGATAACTAAGTGGCTCAGGGAACAAAACATCGCTATTTGGGTCCATGGCCAGGAAACTCCCCAGACCTTAATCCCATTGAGATCTTGTGGTCAATCATCAAGAGGCGGGTGGACAAACAAAAACCCACAAATTCTGACAAACTCCAAGCATTGATTATCCAAGAAAGGGCTGCCATCAGTCAGGATGTGGCCCAGAAGTTAATTGACAGCATGCCAGGGCAGATTGCAGAGGTCTTGAAAAAGAAGGGTCAACACTGCAAATATTGACACTTTGCATCAACTTCATGTAATTGTCAATAAAAGCCTTTGACACTTATGAAATGCTTGTAATTATACTTCAGTATTCCATAGTAACATCTGACAAAAATATCTAAAGACACTTAAGCAGCAATCTTTGTGGACATTAATATTTGTGTCATTCTCTAAGCTTTTGGTCACGGCTGTACACACATGCAAACCCCAGAGGGAATGCCAGGTTCACTGAGCTTTGACTTTTTTTTTTTTTTTTTAATTACTTCATAAAGGTGGGGTGACTATAACGCAATCCTAAGTGACATGGGAAGTGCATGAGATTTTGTCACTCCCCAGTGCTCTTAATGGAAGTTATAGAATCATTCATAGAATGTTGGTTCCATTGTTAGGATGTCAATGGTTCCATCAGAACATACGCAGATACACTCAATTACTGAAAGTATGTGATCACCTGCTTGTCAAACATCTCATTGCAAAATCATGGGCATTAAAATGGAGTTGGTCCCCTCTTTGCTGCTATAACAGCCTCCACTCTTCTGGGAAGGCTTTCCACTAGATGTTTGAACATTGTTGCGGGGACTTGCTTCCGTTCAGCCACAACAGCATTAGTGAGGTCGGGCACTGATGTTGGGTGATTAGGCCTGGCTCGCAGTCAGTGTTCCAATTGATTGCAAAGGTGTTCGATGGGGTTGAAGTCAGGGCTCTGTGCAGGCCAGTCAAGTTCTTCCACACCGATCTCAACAAACCATTTCTATATGGATCTCGCGTTGTACATGGGGGCATTGTGACACTGAAACAGGAAAAGGCCTTCCCCAAACTGATGCCACAAAGCACAGAATCGTCTAGAATGTTGTTGTACGCTGTAGCATTAACATTTCCCTTCACTGGAACTAGCCAAAAACATGAAAAACAGCCCCAGACCATTATTCCTCCTCCACTAAACTTTACAGTTGGCGCTATGCGTTGGGGCAGGTAGCGTTCTCCTGGCATCCGCCAAACCCAGATTCGTCCGTTGGACTGCCAGATGGTGAAGTGTGTTTCATCACTGCTCCAGAGTCCAATGGTGGTGAGCTTTACACAACTCCAGGCAATGCTTGGCATTGCACATGGTGATCTTAGGGTTGTGTGCGCCTGCTCGGCCATGGAAACCCATTTCATGAAGATCCAGGAGAACAGTTCTTGTGCTGACAATGGTTCCAGAGGCAATTTGGAACTCGGTAGTGAGTGTTGCAGTCCTGTTCTGGGAGGTTGTGTGGCCTACCACTTCGCGGCTGAGCCAGTGTTGCTCCTTACAGTTGACCGGGGAAGCTCTAGCAGGGCCAAAATTTGAAGAAGTGACTTGTTGAAAAGGTTGCATCTTATGACGGTGCCACGTTGAAAGTCACTGAGCTCTTCAGTAAGGCCATTCTTATGCTAATGTTTTCCTGTGGAGATTGTATGGCTGTGTGCTCGATTTTATACACCTGTCAGCAATGGGTGTGGCTGAAATAGCTGAATCCACTCATTTGAATGGGTGTCCACGTACTTTTGTATATACAGTACCAGTCAAACTTTTTTACCCCCGTATTCATTCAAGGGTTTTTCTTTATTTTTTCTATTTTCTACATTGTAGAATAATAGTGAAGACATCAATACTATGAAATAACACATAAGAAATCACGGAGTAACCAAATAAGTGTTAAACAAATCAAATATACTTTATATTTGAGATTGTTCAAAGTAGCCACCCCTTGCCTTGATGACAGCTTTGCACAATCTTGGCATTCTCTCAACCAGCTTCACCTGGAATGCATTTCCAACAGTCTTGAAGGAGTTCCCATCAATGCTAAGCCCTTGAACTTATCTGGCCAGGTTTTGTAATGTTTTGTCACTAATTTTGTGGCACAGGGTCTAGTTGCATTACTCTACATGCAGCCAGAAACAGTAGCCGCAGCATCGCCCTTGCAAAAAACCTGCAACAGATTGGCTAGTGCCATAATAAATACATTTGCAGCTCCAAAAATGGTTTGGTATTCAAGAATATTAACTGTTTACTTTGCAAGCTCATCAGCAATGGGGCAACAATTACTAACATATGCCTACTGGTATTATAATTTTTTTTGTACTTATGAAGCTTGCATTTGTAATTTGTTTAAAATGAATTATTACTGTGGCGAAGACGCATCATAGGCACGGCTCTTCACTTGCACACTCCAAACTCCCGCCAATGGGGAGTTCTTTTTTTCTCTTGTTGAAATGTGTGTTCTTGCTTTCACACGTTTGCATCGGCCCTATGTGATAAATCTATATTCCATCTAATACTATAATAATTCCTAGCGTTTCATCATTCCATCCCTGTGCCTTGCATTGCAACACGTAGACATTTATGTTTCATGTTTGATAGACCAACAATACATTTTAATTTAGCCAACCATTTCTTACCCACTGAGTGGGCACAACGTTTATTGTGCACATGAACATTCACAAGACTCATGAGGTAGAAGTTATGTTTATTTAACTCAATGTATGGTTTCCTTTGTTCATATTTTCTGGGTAATATCAGAGTTCCATGTGTCTGTGTACTATGTCGCTTGTCATTCATGGTTGTGCGTAATAGGAGCGCGTGCACCTCAGTGGGTATAGAAATAGGCTACGTGGCCTGCGCTCCACGCTTTGCAGTCAGAATGTTGACTAAGAGAAAATGATTGTTCCATGTATGCATGGTGTTGAAGTATCATTAATAATCATTAAGTCTGATTAAGATGAATGTACCAATGGATCTGTAAATTGCCTTTTACATTGTAGAACCATTTTATTGGTTGTAATTGATATAATGGTGCCGGAGGAGATGGCTGCCGTTTTATGGGCTCCTAACCAATTGTGCTATTGTTTGTGTCTTTTCGTGTTATTCCTAACTCATTTTGTACATAATGTTTCTAGCACCGTCTCGTATGACCAAAAAGAGATTCTGGATATCTTAACAGCTATTACTCACCTCATACTGGTACGAAGATTCTTTCTTTAACAAGTCGGATGCAAAGGATTTACTTCAGACACCGGACAAGACCCAAACCCCCATGAAGAAGAGACAGAGATATAGGGGTCGTAGATCGGAAGGCCTTGTAAGAATCCAACGGCGAGTGTGTAACCCGCCTCTACCATCAATCCTATTAGCCAACGTGCAATCATTGGATAATAAACTGGATGAGCTCCGATCAAGACTATCCTACCAACAGGACATTAAAAACTAATTTCTTATGTTTCACCAAGTCGTTGCTGAACGACGACATGGATAACATACAGCTGGCTGGGTTTTCCATGCATCGGCAAGCTAGAACAGCTGCCTCCGGTAAGACGAAGGGTGGCGGTCTGTGTCTATTTGTCAATAAATGCTGGTGCACGATATCTAATATTAATGAAGTCTCGAGGTTTTCCTCACATGAGTATCTCATGATAAGCTGTAGATTACACTATTTACCAAGATTGTTTTCATCTATATTTTTGTGCAACCAGAGGAAAAAAAACTAGACCACCTTAACTCCACACACAGAGACACGTACAAAGCTCTCCCTTGCCCTCCATTTACCAATTTTTTGACCATAACTCTATCCTCCTCATTCCTGCTTACTAGCAAACACTAAAGCAGGAAGTACCAGTGACTCGCTCAATACGTAAGTGGTCAGATGACGCAGACAAGCTACAGGACAGTTTTGCAAGCACAGATTTTTCCGATGACCTTTAGGAATACACCACATCAGTCACAGGCTTCATCAATAAGTGCATTGATGCCGTCCCCCCCACAGTGACCGTACGTACATACCCCAACCAGAAGCCATGGATAACAAGCAACATCCGCACTGAGCTAAAGGGTAGAGCTGCCGCTTTCAAGGTGCGGGACTCTAACCTGGACACTTATAAGGAATCCCTCCAACAAACCATCAAACAGGCAAATCGTCAATACAGGACTAAGATTGAATCCTTCTACACCGGCTCCGATGCTCGCCGGATGTGGCAGGGCTTGCAAACTATTACGGACTACAAAGGGATGCACAGTGAGCTGCCCAGTGACACAAGCCTACCAGACAACCTAAAGGACTTTTATGCATGCTTCGAGTCAAGCAATGCTGAAGCGTGCATGAGAGCACCAGCTGTTCCAGACGACTGTGTGATTATGCTCTCTGTAGCCGATGAGAGTAAGACCTTTAAACAGGTCAACATTCACAAGGCCACAGTGCCAGGTAGATTACCAGGACATGTACTCTGAGCATGTGCTGACCAACTGGCAAGTGTCTTCACTGACATTTACAACCTGTCCCTGAACGAGTCTTTAATACCAACATGTTTCAAGCAGACCACCATAGTCTCTGTGCCCAAGAACACCAAGGTAGCCTGCCTGAATGACTATCGACCCATAGCACTAACGTATGTAGTCATGAAGTGCTTTGAAAGGCTGGTCATGGCTCACATCAACACCATTATCCCCGAAACCCTAGACCCACTCCAATTTGCATACAACCCAAACAGAGCCACAGATGACGCAATCTCTATTGCACTCCACATTGCCCTTTCCCACCTGGACAAAAGGAACACCTACGTGATAATGCTCTTCATTGACTACAGCTCAGCGTTCAACACCATTGTTAACTCAAAGCTCATCACTAAGCTAAGGACCCCAGGACTAAACACCTCCCTCTGCAACTGGATCCTGGACTTCCTGACGGGCCACCCCCAGGTGGTAAGGGTAGGTAACAACACATCTGTCACGCTGATCCTCAACACGGGGGCCCCTCCGGGGTGCGTGATCAGTCACCTCGTGTACTCCCTGTTCACCCATGACTGCATGGCCAAGCACGACTCCGACACCATCATTAAGTTTGCCAACGACACAACAGGCCTGATCACCAAAAATGATGAGACAGCCTATAGGGAGGAAGTCAGAGACATGGCAGTGTGGTGCCAGGATAACAACCTCTCTCTCAACGTGATCAAGACTACAGGAAAAGGAGGGCCGAGCATGCCCCTCTTCTCATCGACGAGGCTGTAGTGGAGCAAGTTGAGAGCTTCAAGTTCCTTGGTGTCCACATCACCAACACACCAAGACAGTCGTGAAGAGGGCACGACAACACCTATTGCCCCTCATGAGACTGAAAAGATTTGGGTCCTCAGATCTTCAAAAAGTTATACACCTGCACCATCGAGACCATCCTGACTGGTTGCATCACCACCTGGTATGGCAACTGCTTGGCCTCTGACCGCAAGACACTACAGAGGGTAGAGCGTACGGCCCAGTACATCCCTGGGGCCAAGCTTCCTGCCATCCAGGACCTCTATACCAGGCGGTGTCAGAAGAAGGCCTTAAAAATTGCCAAAGACTCCAGCCACCCTAGTCATAGACTGTTCTCTCTGCTACCACATGGCAAGTGGTACCGGAGCACCAAGTCTAGGTTCAAAAGGCTTCTTAACCTCTCTGGGCCAATGGGACGTTAGCGTCCCACCCTAGTCAACAGCCAGTGGAATCGCGTGGCGCGAAATACAAATACCTCAAAAATGCTATAACTTCAATTTCTCAAACATATCCATTACACCATTTGAAAGATAAGACTCTCGTTAATCCGTTGTCCGATTTCAAAAAAGCTTTACAGCGAAAGCAAAACATTAGATTATGTCAGGAGAGTACCCTGCCAAAAATGATCACACAGCCATTTTCAAAGCAAGCATATATGTCACAAAAACCAAAACCACAGCTAAATGCAGCACTAACCTTTGATGATCTTCATCAGATGACACTCCTAGGACATTATGTTATACAATACATACATGTTTTGTTCAATCAAGTTCATATTTATATCAAAAACCAGCTTATACATTAGCATGTGATGTTCAGAACTAGCATACCCACCGAAAACTTCCGGTGAATATACTAAATACTCATGATAAACGTTGACAAAATACATAACTATTATTTTAAGAATTAAAGATACAGAACTCCTTTATGCAATCGCGGAGTCAGATTTTAAAATAGCTTTTCGGTGAAAGCACATTTTGCAATATTCTGAGTACATAGCTCGGCCATCACAGGCTAGCTAATTTGACAACCACCAAGTTTGGGACAACCTAATTACTATTAGAAAAATTGGATTACCTTTGCTGTTCTTCGTCAGAATGCACTCCCAGGACTTCTACTTCAACAACAAATGTTGTTTTGGTTCCAAATAATCCATAGTTATATACAAATACCTCCGTTTTGTTTGTGCGTTCAGGTCACTATCCGAAGGGTAATGCGCGAGCGCATTTCGTGACAAAAAATTTAAAAATTCCATTACCGTACTTAGAAGCATGTCAAACGCTGTTTAAAATCAATTTGTATGCTATTTTTCTCGTAAAATAGCGGTAATATTCCAACCGGACAACGTTGTATTCATTCAAAGACTGAAAGAAAAAAATGGAGAAGTCTCGTGAACACCCATCTCAGTCTCACTGTCCCCAGGCAGGCCACTTACAAACTCTGCTGCTGTACTTTGCCCAGAGACAGGAGACACGTCATTCCACTTTCTGAACGCTTTAGAGAGCCAATGGAAGCCTTAGAAAGTGTCACGTAACAGCACAGATGCTGTAATGTTGATAGAGATACAACAGAAGGACAACAAATTGTCAGACAGGGCATTTCCTGCATGGAATCTTCTCAGGTTTTGGCCTGCCATATGAGTTCTGTTATACTCACAGACACCATTCAAACAGTTTTAGAAACTTTAGAGAGTGTTTTCTATCCAAATCTACTAATTATATGCATATTCTCATTTCTCGGCAAGAGTAGTAACCAGTTTAAATCGGGTCCATTTTTTATCCGGCCGTGAAAATACTGCCCCCTAGCCCCAACAGGTTAACAGCTTCTAACCCCAAGCCTTAAGACTACTGAACAGCTAACCAAATGGCTACCCGGACTATTTGCATTTTTACTCTGCTGCTACTCTCTGTTTATTATCTATGCATAGTCACTTTTCCTCTACCTACATGTACAATTACCTCAATTACTGTTGCTCTTTAATTATTTGTTATTCTTCTATTTTCTTTTTTTTCTTTCTTTTTTACTTCAGTTTATTTTGTAAAAACTTTTTTACACCTGTTTTTCTTAAAACTGCATTATTTAGGGGCTTGTATGTAAGCATTTCACTGTTGTATAAGGTGCATGTGACAAATAAAATATTATTTTATTTTTTATTTTATTTTATTGTATGGTCCTGTGGGACAGATGCTTATATTATGTAGGCCTACCTGTTTGAGCTCCTGTTAGACAGATTCGATTTGGTTTCTCATGGGGAGGCTGTACAGTCAAGCCCTCTACCTGTGTTTGTTCAGATAGGACAGGTTAAGCCTGATACAGAGGCTATATATTTTTGGCTATTGCCCGTGTATATTTGGTAAATCTACTTGTATATTTTGTATGAAATGGCGCTAACACCATTGGATCACAAAGACTTGTAAATAATTCTACACTCTGAACATGTCAACCTGCCTTGCCTTCTGCTGATTTCATGCCCTTTCGACTGCTACAAGATCCCTATTTTACAACTACATAGGCAAATCAAAATTTGGCTATCTGGTAGCCTCAATAACTAGACAAAGATTTGTAGTTGAACAAGTCATTGTATGTATAGATGTTTTTTTAACTTGACCTAAGACTTGAAAACGTGTGACTGGACTTAGAATTCACGACTTGGACTTGACTCGAGACTTGACCCGTTCTACTTCAAATCAAAATCAAATCAAATTTTATTTGTCACATACACATGTTTAGCAGATGTTACTGCGGGTGTAGCAAAATGCTTGTGTTTCTAGCTACAACAGTGTAGTAATATCTAACAATTCACAACAGTACACACAATCCAAAAGTGAAAGAATGGAATTAAGGAAAATATAAATATGTTCGGAGTGGTATAGACTAAAATACAGTAGAATAGAATACAGTATATACATATGAGATGAGTAAAGCAAAAATATGTAAACATTATTAAAGTGGCTAGTGTTCCATTATTAAATTGGCCAATGATTTGAAGTCTATGCATACGGGGCAGCAGCCTCTAAGGTGCAGGGTTACGTAACCAGGTGGAAGCCGCCTACTGATGGCTTTTTAACAGTCTGATGGCCTTGAGATAGAAGCCGTTTTTCAGTCTCTCGGTCCCAGCTTTGCTCCTGTATTGACCTCACCTTCTGGATGATAGCGGGGTGAACAGGCAGTGGCTCGGGTGATTGTTTTCCTTGATCATTTTTTGGGCCTTCCTGTGACATCGGGTGCTGTAGGTGTCCTGGAGGGCAGGTAGTTTGCCCCCGGTGATGTGTTGGGCAGACCGCACCACCCTCTGAACAGCCCTGCGGTTGCGGGTGATGCAGTTGACATACCAGGCGGTGATACAGCCCGACAGGATGCTCTCAATTATGCATCTGTAAAAGTTTGTGAGAGTTTTAGGTGCCAAGCCAAATTTCTTCAGCTTCCTGAGGTTGAAGAGGCACTGTTGCGCCTTCTTCACCACACTGTCTGTGTGGGTGGATCATTTCAGATCGTCAGTGATGTGTACGCTGAGGAACTTGATGCTTTCCACCTGCTCCACTGCGGTCCCGTCGTTGTGGGCAGGGGCGTGCTCCCTCTGCTGTTTCCTGAAGTCCACGATCAGCTCCTTTGTTTTGTCGACATTGAGTGACAGGTTATTTTCCTGGCACCACACTCCCACAGACCTCACCTCCTCTCTGTAGGCTGTCTCGTCATTGTTGGTAATCAAGCCTACTACTGTTGTGTTGTCTGCAAACTTGATGATTGAGTTGGAGGCATGCATAGCCACGCAATCATGGGTGAACAGGGAGTACAGGAGGGGGATGAGCATGCACCCTTGTGGGGCCCCTGTGTTGAGATTCAGCAAAGTGGAGGTGTTGTTTCCTACCTTCACCACCTTGGACTCAACTTGAGACTCGGACCTTGTGACTTGAGACTTGCTTCTGACTCGAGTAATAATGACTTGGTCCCACCTCTGGCTGTTTCTAAAGCAGTAGCGATTTCTAAAGAAGCTTACTGTACTCCAATTCTCTGCTGGATCTCTACACATCTCTACACAACCACTCATACAGTGAGAGGAATGTGTTCTCTATGGGTGTACTGTGTATGTACTATGTGTGTGTAAAATAGACAAGACTCTCTCAAAAGATCAAGAGAGAGATGCAGAATGTCACGTGGGAGATGGACACGTAGGTGAATTCAGTAGTTCTTCAGTCATATAATCCTGACTGTGGTTGTATTGATTTGACATTTAGACCAAGCTAGATGTCATCTCAATGCACCCTGGGTAAGTTAATTGTACCTCTGTGCCCTGAGTCCATTGTCCAGTTGCATTGGGATAATGTGTTTAGAGGGTGCTCTGATAACCCTCGAAGAGCATGGGAAATAATATTTTCCTCTTGGTGTCTGTGGCAGGAGAGCAGGCTCAGGCTACAGTGGCTAGAGAAACATGAGCCCTTTCAGTCCCCATCCTCCCACAATCTGCAGCAAACCATTTTTATGGCAATGTAATTTGAGTCGCTGTTTGTTCTTTTAAATGCTTTTTTTTTGCCACTATTAAGTTATGTTATCCTGAGTAAGTGGTTATTGTAGTGAAAGCAGGCTACACATTGTTTGATTATACATTACTTTGGGAAATTAAGGTGAAATGGCTTGGCCTATCAATCAATTATTTCCTTATGACTTTCAACCAAGGCACATTCTAATGTTTTTCAGTGAGATTTACTTCCCTGGTATTCTAGGAAGTGCATGCAGATGGCTTGGGTAGGGAATTTATTAGTTCTGACGCTATGCACCTTGGGAGGAAAAATCAGAGCGAAAGAGTTCTCAGATTGTATACAAACAGAACACTGGTTGTCGTCGTGGCAACGCAGGCTCCCACCGGGCAGGGTGGGAGAGTTGTTTTCCCAGAATACACTGTGAATACAGATTGACGACACACCATGAAATTCAGACTGAGGCTCCATGAAGTCATTATCATTAAAAAAGGCAGGGGTCTAACCTCGTATCAGCAGCAGCCAAGGAAGACGGATGTTAGGCCTAACCAGACAGGCCATCAGAATCATACAGTTCGCTACTTAGAATTGTGACTGTAGAGTTGAATTAAACACATTTTTCACTCAGGGTTACTAGATTAATTAGTGATACGGACAGAACGGTACACACATTCTGCTTGAATAAGGGACCCAAGTACATGGTGTGTATGTTTAAGTAGAGTATGTTACTGTTGCCATACTCATGCAGGGCAGTCGGTCACACACCCTCTGATAACATGCCCGGCAGGCAGCACAGTTTATTTGACTTGATCACACCTCAGCCATTATACCACAGAGGTGAACCCAGTGTTATTCTACTTAAATAAACAAGACATCCAGATACTGCAAGTGAAATTACAGAAAAATAGGTTGCGAAATGTGGAAGTCTCATACAGTTTGAGCAATATATGACAACAGAGCAACCATTGATCAGTTTAAAGTGCACATGGGAGGCCCTGCACTGTCCAATTGACGGACAGTGGACGTAAGGCTTTTCTGCACAGAGCACGTGTTAATGTCCCAAGACTCTCAAGGGTACAAAACATGAAAATTCTGCTTGGACATTATCTGAATTAATCTATCTGAAGTAAACATCATCCTCAAAGCCAACTCCTCATATATCTCCCTCATTAACTTTAAGCATCAACTATCTGAGAAGCTTACCGATCATCATACCTGTACACAGCCCATCTGTAAATAGCCCTCCCAACTACCTTATCCCCATATTGTTATTTATTTTTTCTCTGTTGCACCCCAGTATCTCTACTTGCACATCATCATCTGCACATCTATCACTCCAGTGTTAATGCTAAATTGTAATTATTTTGCCTCTATGGCCTATTTATTGCCTTACCTCCCTAATCTTCTACATTTGCACACACTGTACATAGATTTTTCTGTTATCGACTGTACGTTTGTTTATGTGAAACTCTGTGCTGTTGTTTTTGTCGCACTGGTTTGCTTTATCTTGGACAGGTCGCAGTTGTAAATGAGAACTTGTTCTAAACTGGCCTACCTGGTTAAATAAAGTTGAAATATATATCTTTTTTTAAAACACTTTATTCAAGGATTACGGATTACAAAATAATCAAATTAGGTGATTACAATTGCTATGCTGTCATCATCTTGCCATGTGAAGTCAGAGAGCTTTGTGACACCTTGTTGTGTCCAACAAACTGTTAACATGTCAATCTGCGCTGCTGTGCCAATGCATCAGTCATAGATATAAGCTAGCTGTCCACAACTGATTTTCTGTGAAACTGATCTAATGCTTTTTGTGTCACAACTTCGAGTATATTTCGCTCCATGTTTGTCTGTTCCAGGCACTGCCAATGAACCCTCTTAGATTTGTCTGAAACACGTTCTCCCCATAAATAGAAACTGATAACAACATCTATATAGTATCTACAAAGTTCCCACCAGCTAACCTCAATAATACATCCCACTGTCCTTGCGAAACCATGTTGTATTATCAACATACTGTACAGATCTCACTACCTTCTCTGTACTTGCACAATTTCCCTTTCCCCTAAATAAACAAAGTCTATAACATATAAAACACTGTCCTGCAAAATCTGGCTTCTGCTGATCAGCCCTGCTGTTCTGCCATAGTGACAGAGTGGAGTCTGGCTCTGCATGGGTCTTACCTGACTTGACCAGCACGTCCCTGGGCCTCCCAGACTGGCCAGGAGGGAACAGGCTGTGGCTGTGGGTAACTCTCTGTGCCATGCCTCTCTCTGTGTCTCTCTCTCTCTCTCTCTGTCCGGGTGTCTCTGTGTGTCCTGTCTCTGAAACCTAAATGTCTCTGTGTAGAAGCCCGTCAGAGGCAGGGCTGCTGCAGCACTCCTTTAAACTTCTGTGCCCAGGCTAGAGTAAACAGTCACATGACCCTGGGCATTCCACTGCCCCGCCCCTACCTCTCCTTCCCTCCCCTCTGTGCTCTCTCCCTCTCCCTCTAATATTATTACTCTCTCTTTTGCCTCTCCCTTCCCTCTAACATGCTGTTGGATACTCTCTCTCCCCCTCTCATGCTCTCTTTCTCATGCTCTCTCTTACACATTTTTTATCTTCTGTCTCTCTCTTTCTTTTCCTCTATCCTCTCATGTTCCCTTTCCCTCTCCCCTACTCTCTCTCTTCAATTATTTCTCACTATTTTCTCTCTCTCTTCCACTACCCCCTTTCTCTATTTCCCTATTTTCGCTCCCCCTCTCCCCCCACTGTCTCTCTCCGTCTCCCCCCTCTCTCTGATCCTCAATGGTCTATAGCTGGTAGGATTAGCAGAGAGTTTAAGCTCTCTGGCCCAATGCTCATATTAACCATAAATCATCTGGGTGCTTTCATACTCAGCAGAGTGTAGTACAGTAGACAGGCTGGCTGTACTGCGAAAGGGCACACTGGGCTGTTCATCTCCACATTACTTTTTCAAGGCCTCTGCTTTAAGGGGGATGTATAATGTATACAGCATTAGCTAGGCTACGTAGAGATGATGAGCTAGCCTGCCACCACCCAGAGGGTTATCATTATCACTGTGATATTTTTCTCCTGACAAAGAGAGGGATACTTACCACTATGGAAAAGATAACTGGGTGACAAGTTGTTCACTGACTTACTTGTTACAGTTATAAATATTGCTTTTCATTAAACATATCCTTAGTTTTTCAACAAAGTGAGACATGGGATTAGGATTTCAAAAAAAATCTCTTTAGCACTCTGAAGAAAACTCTCCAAGACATGTTGACTTAATGTTGGACTCTTAAGTCTCTGTCGAGTACCACATAGTCCATTTTATTTCACAAAATCGACATAATCAGAGTTTATCATGTTAGCACAGGTCCTGAATTGTGAGACTCTTGTAAGACTCTTAAGGTTCTTGCTGGATGATTTGGACCCTTTAAAACATGTGTTCATGCATAACACAAACACTGTAACCAGACCAGTAAACAGTCAAATGTGCCAAGTGTGTGGAAGACAGGTGAGTGGAGGGCCAGGTCCATTACTCTTCTATGTACATGGAAAGGCTGATAACACAGGATGGTAACTCAGAGGTGCTTAGGCTTTACTTCCCAGACCTGTTATTGTTTCATGACACTTAGAAGGCCAGACGTACCTGTGCCATTCCGGTGCTTTCCGTTTTTCACACGCTGCTGCTGTTGGTTGATGTTGTACGCCTTCTGCAGAGAGAGGGGTGGGGGGGGGGGCAGAGATCAGTTCAGACAATACATCCGACCCTGATAATTTGATCATATCCGCCCACCATGCTTGTGACGTCATTAGTGTCTCTCCTCATTGATTTGAAATGGACATTACCGGTCTGGGGTCTATAAACAGTTGAAGGCCACTGGCACAGTGACAACAGATCTGAAACACTCCTCCATTGGTGTCCTGTCCCTCTCTCCCCTCCATTCCTCCTCCATCCCTGTCATTTCTACTCCTCTTACTCATTTTACTCCTATCCATTCCTCTCTTCATCTTCCTCCATCCTCCTCACCTTTATCCCCATACCTCTACTCCATCCTGTAACTGCTTCATCCTTCTCCCCACATCCCCTCCCTCCCTCCCCTCCCTCCCTCCCTCCCTCCCTCCCTCCCTCCCTCCCTCCCTTTGGCAGGGCTCCAGAGGCCTGGTTGTTCATAATGAAGCATTGCAGTACAGCCTCTTCACAGGGGTGAGCTGAGCTCCATTCAAAGGGCCTTTTGGACGCCCTGTCGGCTGTGTGAAAGGTTATTGTGTTGCCGTCTACGGTTGCTAGGTGAGGCCTTCTCAGGCTTGGTGTGGTGACAAGGCCCTTACTGTCTTGAGTCCCCCCCACCAACCCACAACCTGGCATTACTGGGGTGGGGGCATTTCTGTTAATCCACTGGTGGGGTATGGGGTGAGTTCTGTGTCTTGCATGGAAATGGAGAGTTGGGGGGATGGAGGTTTTGAGGTTTCTCCTAAATATGCCTTTGTCACCGTATTGGGACAGGGTGTTCCTCATGTACTCCCAACTCTAAAATGTTCTGTGAATATGAAAAATGATAAATAATACATGTCCTCACATGGAAAATACATAATATCTGTTGATTGTGTCATGTACTATGATACACATTTTTTTTTTGTGAAATGATCAAAACAGAGTCTTCAGTCATGATAATGTCTAAAGACATTTATTTTTTTCATGGTAAATGGAATACATTTTTGTAAAATTGAATAGTTATAATAGAAAATAATAACTTTTTTGCAGTACATTGCTCTTTATATGAATGCTTTCTCTCATTGCTTTGAATTACAACAGAGTTGGTCTAAGCAGTATTACAATTACCAGGGGGCTCTCTAAGAAGGTATAAGAAGAAAAGCCTGTGCCAATAACAATAGAGTCAAGTTTTAAATGAGCTTAGCATGGAATAAAATCCCTCTATAGTTACAGCCACACACTGCATAAGCCCCTCTCTCATTGATGAGTCAACTCATACTGTCTGAATAATGAACAGTAAGCTCTGTATTGATCTCCAGTGCTTATGAGTGTCCATAACTTTATCCTCTTAATTTTCCTGCCCCAGGAGTGTATCGAGGTTCATGCCTTGCCTCTATAAGTGGACAATCAAATCCAAGCAGGCTCTACCTGTCCTATAACAGGCCTCAGGTCTCAGTACTAGGGTTGCAAAATTCTGGTACCTTTCCCAAAATTACCAAGTTTTCCAGAAATCCCAGTTACAGTAGAGGATTCCTGGGCCAAATCCCTTCTGTAAGCACTTGCCCTAGCCCCTACTTAAAAAAAAAAAAAAACTTTATTTAACCAGGTAGGCCAGTTCTCATTAACAACTGCGACCTGGCCAAGACAAAGCAAAGCAGTGCGACAAAAAACAACAACACTGAGTTACACATGGGATAAACAAAAGTACAGTCAATAACACAATAGAAAAATCTATACAGTGTGTACAAATGGCGTAAGGAGGTAAGGCAATAAATAGGCCAGAGTAGCGAAGTAATTACAAATGAGCAAATTAACACTGGAGTGATAGATGTGCAGATGATGATGTGCAAGTAGAAATACTGCTGTGCAAAAGAGCAAAAAAAGTAAATAAAACAATATGGGGATGAGGTAGGTAGTTGGATGGGCTATTTACAGATGGGCTGTGTACAGCTGCAGCGATCGGTAAGCTGCTCAGATAGTTTATGCTAACAGTTAGTGAAGGAGATATAAGTCTCCAAATTCAGCGATTTTTGCAATTCATTTCAATCATCGGCAGCAGAGAACTGGAAGGAAAGGCGGCCAAACGAGGTGTTGGCTTTGGGGATGACCAGTGAGATAAACCTCCTGGAGCGCGTGCTACGGGTGGGTGTTGTTATGGTGACCAGTGAGCTGAGATATGGCGGAGCTTTACCTAGCAAAAACTTATAGATGACCTGGAGCCGGTGGGTCTGGCGACGAAATGTAGCGAGGGCCAGCCGACGAGAGCATACAGGTCGCAGTGGTGGGTGGTATATGGGGCTTTGGTGACAAAATGAATGGCACTGTGATAGACAACATCCAGTTTGCTGAGTAGAGTGTTGGAGGATATTTTGTAAATGACATCGCCGAAGTTGAGGATCGGTAGGATAGTCAGTTTTACGAAAGTATGTTTGGCAGTGTGAGTGAAGGAGGCTTTGTTGCGAAATAGGAAGCCGATTCTAGATTTAATTTTGGATTGGAGATGCTTAATATGAGTCTGGAAGGAGAGTTTACACTCTAGCCAGACACCTAGGTATTTGAAGTTGTCCACGTATTCTAAGCCAGAACCGTCCAGAGAAGTGATGCTAGTTGGGCGGGCGGGTGTGGGCAGCGAAAGGTTGAATAGCATCCATTTAGTTTTACTAGCATTTAAGAGCAGTTGGAGGCCACGGAAGGAGTGTTGTATGGCATTGAAGCTTGTTTGGAGGTTTGTTAACCTCTTGGGGCTAGGTGGGACGCTAGCGTGCCACCCGTGGTGCACTCCATCAACAGCAGGTGCATTTCAAGAGCGGCAAATTTGAATCCAAATAAATGTCAAAATTCAAATTTTTCAAAAATACAACTATTTTACACCATTTGAAAGATAAACATCTCCTTAATCTAACCACGTTTTACGATTTCAAAAAGGTTTTACGGCGAAAGCATAAATTTAGAGTATGTTAGGACAGTACATTTACAAGAGTTGTGTGTAATGTTTTGTCAAGTCAAAGACAGGGTCACCAAAACCATAAAACCAGCTAAAATGATGCACTAACCTTTTACAATCTCCATCAGATGACACTCCTAGGACATTATGTTAGACAATGCATGCATTTTTAGTTCTATCAAGTTCATATTTATATCCAAAAACAGCGTTTTACTATGGCATTGATGTTGAGGAAATCGTTTCCCTCCAATAACCGGCAGTCAAGTCAGCGTAACAAATTAAATAATTAAAATTAGAAAACATTGGTAAAATATTATATTGTAATTTAAAGAATTATAGATTTACATCTCTTGAACGCAATCAACTTGCCAGATTTAAAAATAACCTTACTGGGAAATCACACTTTGCAATAATCTGAGCACTGCGCCCAGAAAAATACGCGTTGCGATACAGACTAGACGTCATGTTGGGGAGATCTAAAATCGAAAATACTATGTAAATAATCCATTACCTTTGATTCTCTTCATCAGTTGTCACTTCCAGGTATCACAGGTCCATAACGAATGTAGTTTTGTTCAAAAAAGCTCATCATTTATGTCCAAAAATCTCCGTCTTGTTCGCACATGATGTAAGCCAGCCGGACTTCTCGTCATGAACGAGGGGAAAAAATATATTTCCGTTCGTTCAAACATGTCAAACGTTGTATAGCATAAATCATTAGGGCCTTTTTTAACCAGAACATGAATAATATTCAAGGTGGACGAATGCATACTCTTTTATAACGTATTGGAACGAGGGTACCCAACATGAACTAGCGCGCCAGGTGTCTAATGGGACATCATCGTTCCATGGCTCTTGTTCGGTCAGATCTCCCTCCAGAAGACTCAAAACACTTTGTAAAGGCTGGTGACATCTAGTGGAAGCAATAGGAAGTGCCAAAATATTCCTAAACCCCTGTGTTTTTCAATGGGATAGGTTTAAAGTCAATACAACACATCAGGTATCCACTTCCTGTCAGAAAATGTCTCAGGGTTTTGCCTGCCAAATGAGTTCTGTTATACTCACAGACACCATTCAAACAGTTTTGGAAACTTTAGAGTGTTTTCTATCCATATATAATAAGTATATGCATATTCTAGTTACTGGGTAGGATTAGTAACCAGATTAAATCGGGTACATTTTTTTTATCCAGACGTGCAAATGCTGCCCCCTAGACCCAACAGGTTAACACAGTGTCCAAAGAAGGGCCAGATGTATACAGAATGGTGTCGTCTGCATAGAGATGGATCAAGGAATCACCCGCAGCAAGAGCGACATCGTTGATATATACAGAGAAAAGAGTTGGCCCGAGAATTGAACCCTGTGGTACCCCCATAGAGACTGCCAGAGGTCCGGACAACATGCCCTCCGATTTGACACACTGAACTCTATCTGAGAAGTAGTTGGTGAACCAGGCGAGGCAGTCATTTGAGAAACCAAGGCTGTTGAGTCTGCCGATAAGAATACGGTGATTGACAGAGTCCAAAGCCTTGGCCACGTCAATGAATACGGCTGCACAGTTTTTTTATCGATGGCGGTTATGATATCGTTTAGTACCTTGAGCGTGGCTGAGGAGCACCTGTGACCAGCTCGGAAACTGGATTGCACAGCGGAGAAGGTACGGTGGGATTCGAAATGGTCAATGATTTGTTTTTTTAACTTGGCTTTTGAAGACTTTAGAAAGGCAGGGCAGGATGGATATAGGTCTGTAACAATTTGGGTCTAGAGTGTCACCCCCTTTGAAGAGGGAGATGACCGCGGCAGCTTTCCAATCTTTAGGAATAGCGGACGATACGAAAGAGAGGTTGAACAGACTAGTAATAGGGGTTGCAACAATGGTGGCGGATAATTTCAGAAAGAGAGGGTCCAGATTGTCAAGCCCAGCTGATTTGTATGGGTCCAGGTTTTTCAGCTCTTACAAAACATCTGCTATCTGGATTTGGGTGAAGGAGAAGCTGGGGAGGCTTGGGCAAGTAGCTGCGGGGGGTGCCGAGCTGTTGCCCGGGTTGGGGTAGCCAGGAGGAAAGCATGGCCAGCCATAGAGCAATGCTTATTGAAATTCTCGATTATCGTGGATTTATCGGTAGTGACAGTGTTTCCTAGCCTCAGTACAGTGGGCAGCTGGGAGGAGGTGCTGTTATTCTCTGTGGACTTTACAGTGTCACAAAACTTTTTGGAGTTAGAGCTACACGATGCACATTTCTGTTTGAAAAAACTAGCCTTTGCTTTCCTAACTGACTGTGTGTATTGGTTCCTGACTTGCCTGAAAAGTTGCATAACGCGGGGACTATTCGATGCTAGCCTGTTGGGGCTACAGGTTAGCAATGAACCCCGAGCCGGGATTGCTAACAAGGCTGGAAATTCAAAACATCAAAAATCTAATAATTTCAATTTCTCAAACAATCAACTATTTTACACAATTTAAATGATAAACATCTCCTTAATCTAACCACATTGTTCGATTTTCAAAGAGGCTTTACGGCAAAAGCATAAAGTTAGATTATGTTAGGACAGTACATAGCCACAAAAGTACAAACATCCATTTTCAATTCAAGGTCAGGCGTCACCAAAAGCAGAAACCAGCTTGAATTATGCACTAACTTTTGTCAATCTCCATCAGATGACACTCCTAGGACATTATGTTATACAATACATGCATTTTTTGTTCCATCAAGTTCATATTTATATCCAAAAACAGCATTTTACAGTAGCGTGAAATTCAGATTTTTTTTCTTCTCTGAAATGCTTCCGGTGAACATAACAAAATTACTATTCGAAAACATTGGTAAATTATAATATTGTCATTCAAAGAATAATATATTATCATCTCGTAATTGCTACCGAATGGCCAGATCTCAAAATAACTTTACTGGGAAATCACATTTTGCAATAAACGGGGTGCTATGCTAAGAACAACAGGCTATGCTATACAGTTAGCATCATCTAAAATCGATAATAACATTGTAAATACCCCCTTACCTTTGATTATCTCCATCAGAAGGCAGGATCCCAGGTCCGGAAGGCATTCCAGGTCCGGAACAAATGTGGTTTCTTTTGACAAAGTTCATAATTTATGTCCAAATAACACCAAGTACTTAGCGTTCATTATGCTCCCACAAAACGTGGTGGGGGCTGGTAAAATCACGCCGAAAAGCTAAAAAAACCTAGTAAATAATCTATTTATGTTCGTTCAAACATGTCAAATGTTGTTTAGCATTAATCTTTTGGTCCATTTTTAACGTTAAACATCAGTAATATTTTCACACAACCTATCCTATGTCTAGATAAAAAATGATGACAAACTCACGTTTCTCAGATTTATGCGCAGGCGCAAAAAAATGAAGTGATGACATGTCAACTTCCTTGGATTCTAATTTGCTCTCTGTTTATCATAGACGCTTCAAACAACTTTATAAAGATCGTTGACATCTATTGGAAGCCGTAGGTGTTGCGAAATGAATCCTTTCTCACTATGGTATCTATAAAACAATGACACTAAATAGTACAGTCACAAAATTCACATTTTTTTGGATCTATTTTTCACAGGTTTTTGCCTGCAATATGAGTTTTGTTATACTTACAGACACCATTCAAACTGTTTTAGAAAATTCAGAGTGTTTTCTATCCGAATGTGTTAATAATATGCATATCCTAGCTTCTGAGTTGGTGTAGGAGGCAGTTAAAAATGGGCACATATTTTTTTCAAAATGTCTCAATACTGCCCCCGAGCCCCAACAGGCTAGTGCAGTATGCCACAGGATGTTTTTGTGCTGGTCGAGGGCAGTCAGGTCTGGAGTGATCCAAGAGCTATATCTGTTCTTAGTTCTAAAAAATTTTTGCAAGGGGCATGCTTACTTAAGATGGTGAGGAAATTGCTTTTAAAGAACAACCAGGCATTCTCTACTGACGGGATGAGCTCAATATCCTTCCAGGATACCCGGGCCAGGTCGATTAGAAAGGCCTGCTCGCAGAAGTGTTTTAGGAAGCGTTTGACAGGGATGAGGGGTGGTCGTTTGACCGCGGACCCATAACGGATGCAGGCAATGAGGCAGTGATCGCTGAGATCCCGAATGAAAATAGGAGAGGTGTATTTGGAGGGCAAGTTGGTCAGGATAATATCTATGAGGGTGCCCATGTTTACGGATTTGGGGTTGTACCTGGTGGTTTCCTTGATCATTTTTGTGAGATTGAGGGCATCTAGCTTAGATTGTAGGATGGCCGGGGTGTTAAGCATATCCCAGTTTCGGTCACCTAACAGAACGAACTCTGAAGATAGATGGGGGGCAATCAATTCACATATGGTGTCCAGGGCACAGCTGGGAGCTGAGGGGGTCTATAACAGGCGGCAATATTGAGAGACTTATTTCTGGAGAGATTCATTTTTTAAATTAGAAGCTCAAACTGATTGGGCATAGCCCTGGAAAGTATGACAGAACTTTGCAGGCTATCTCTGCAGTAGATTGCAACTCATCCCCCTTTGGCAGTTCTATCTTGACGGAAAATGTTGTAGTTGGGGATGGAAATCTCCGAATTTTCGATGGCCTTCCTAAGCCAGGATTCAGACACGGAAAGGACATCGTGGTTGGTGGAGTGTGCTAAAGCAGTGAGTAAAACAAACTTAGGGAGGAGGCTTCTGATGTTAACATGCATGAAACTAAGGCTTTTACGGTTACAGAAGTCAACAAAAGAGAGCACCTGGGGACAAACAGGGCCTGGGTTAACCTCTACATCACCCGAGGAACAGAGGAGAAGTAGGATGAGAGTACGGCTAAAGGCTATCAAAACTAGTTGTCTAGTGTGTTGGGGACAGAGAATAGAAGGAGAAGATATCCGGGCGTGGTAGGATAGATTCAGGACATAATGTACAGACAAGGGTATGGTAGGGTGCGGGTACAGTGGAGGTAAACCCAGGCATTGAGTGACGATTATAGAGGTTGCATCTCTGGAGGCACTAGTTATACGAGGTGAGGTCACCGCATGTGTGGGAGGTGGGAAAAAAGAGCTATCTGAGGCATTTTGAGTGGGACTAGGGGCTCCGCAGTAAAATAAAACAATGATAACTACCCTAAACAACAGTATACAAGGCATATTGACATTAGAGAGAGCCATAAAGCAAGGCATAAAGCAATCACAAGTGTTGATTGGGAGCGCTAGCTAAGACAACAATGGGTAAGACAGCAACAACTAATCAGCTTAAGACAACAACAACAGGTAAAATGTCGATGAATGGACAGAGAGGTTCAGTTAACTACACACAGGTCCTGAGTTTGAGGCTGGGGCCAACAGATAAACAAAATAAACAAAATGGAGTACCGTGATTAATGAACAGTCCAGCAGGCATCAGCTATGTAGCCAAGTAATCATAGGGTCCAGTGAACAGCAATAGATAGCGGGAAACACGGCGTTCATAAAGCATCCTACTGTATGCCTACAGGCTTGCTGACCTGGGTTTAGAATGTTATGTTGTGTTTTGCCCTGGCCCAGTGTCTCCTTAACACCAGTGGTCATTTGACCTTTCCTTTCAGAGTCCTGTTTGATTTTCCTCAGGTTTTATTAAGCATCCTGAGAAAGTGCCTCTATGCCTCTAACCCAATAATAAGATTTGAGACAAAGAGGTTTGACTTTTTTTGTCAAATCAATTTGGACCCTGGTCCGGTGATCTGGTGCTCTGGTTTCACACCTCAGGGTGCTCAGGTTACCCAGACGACACAGGCTGTTAGCAGAGGCTCCGGACGGGAGAGCAGGGTTGCTAGGAAGTACACAACCATGGCACCTTCTAACCACTAATTCTAACTTTAACCCTAACCTTACCCCTAACTGGTTGATATCGCCAGGAGCAGGACTGGTTACCTGCTCAGGCACATTAGAGATCAGTGTTATGCATTCAGTTACACACACACATGCACACACACAGAGTCTTGTATAACTAACCTGTGGGGACACACAATTCAGTCCCATTCGAAATCCTATTGTCCCTTACCCTAACCCTAACCTTAACCCTAACCCTAACCTTAACCCGAAAATCTAAACCTAACCCTAGCTCCTAACCCTAACCCTAAAACTAACCCTAGCGCCTAACCCTAAACCTAATTTTAACCCTAACACTAAATCTAACCTTAACCCTAAACCCCTTAGAAATAGCATTTGACCTTGTTGGGACAAACAAAATGTCCCCAGTTGGTGAAATGTTTGTTTGTTGTGTTTTTGTTAAACACGTCCACACTCACAATGTGAGTATATCATGATAATTACACAACGTTATAATTATGTTGGCATTATACCCTTTGAATAGTATTACTACATATTTCAATATTGAAAGGACGCAGTGTCATCATTGGCCATTTAAAACATGTATATAAATATATATATATCTTACACAATCAAGTCTTGTGGCTGACACATTGCCTCAGTACAATACCCTACATGATCCTGGAGTCCCTTAACACACTGCTTTCTAGATAAGATGAAAGAGCAGTAAAAACAGAGAGATTGTCAGAGGTATTCAGGACTAGTTCATTGGAAGAGACAGAGGGAACTACCCAAGAGAGTGTGCATATTTAAAACCTGTAATGTTGATTTAGAACCTGACACATGTAGTAGGACAGCCACATGCTGGTGACAGGCCCTTCAGCATTGCCCCTTGATATTGGGCAGCGACACAGTCAGTGTTGCTGTTAACCCACTGTCGTCTCCCTTGAGGACTTGGAAAAGCTGAGCTAGTTCCTTGGTAAGTCAGGATCCTGACTAGACAGTTGTTTTTGTTTACTGAAAGTAAACAAATATGAGAACCACTCCATGAACCTGATCCTAGATCAGTGCTCAGGGGCAGTGTACACCTCAGGACGGTACATTAGTGTTTCTCTCACCGCCCCCTATCTGGGATCCCAGTAAGGCGATTCTACACCACAAGTCATCAAAGGAAGGAAAACTAATGTACTCAGGCAGAACAACATTTTTACAGACAATTTTAAACTGCAAAGTGTTCATTTTCCTGCGTCAGGCTGTAACATACACCCACATTAACGCACGCATGTATGTGTGCACACACATAGCCACAACAACAGCAACAACATCAATAACAACAACAACACTACACAACATGCAATGGTCATACAAATTCAGATTTATGCATTATCAGATTGAACTCTGTTGAGACTACTGATTCTGCCCCCTAGTGGAGAAACACTTCTACTGTACACTGAGTGTACAAAACATTAAGAACACCTCTTTCCATGACAGACTGACCAGGTGAATCCAGGTGAAAGATATGATTCCTTATGAGACAATTGAGACATGGATTGTGTATATGTGCCTTTCAGAGGGTGAATGGGTAAGACAAAAGATTTAAGTTCCTTTGAACGGGGTTTGGTTGTAGGTGCCAGGCACACCGGTTTGTGTCAAGAACTGCAATGCTGCTGGGTTTTTCATTCTCAACAGTTTCCTGTTAGTATCAAGAATGGTCCGCCACCCAGAGGTCATCCAGCCAATTTGACACAACTGTGGGAAGCATTGGAGTCAACAGGGGTCAGCATCCCTGTGGAATGCTTTCAACACCTTATAGAGTCCATTCCCCGACAAACTTAGGCTGTTCTGAGGGCTAGCTCAATAGTAGGAAGGTGTTCTTAATGTTTTGTACATTCAGTGTATATCTGCCACAACTGATTGTGATAGCAGCACCTTCAGAGCTTGTCCAAGTGAGGCCCTCTACTCTCACTACAGCTACAGTACCATTTCAGGTCCATGTTGCAGCTTTGGTGAATAAACCGATATTTGAAGGATTTTAACTGTTGGATGGTATAGTATTTTCAGTATAACTGCCAGGTCGCAGTTGTAAATGAGAACTTGTTCTCAACTGGCCTACCAGGTTAAATAAAGGTGAAATAAAATACAAATAAAATAATGTCCTATATGGTGGAGCCAGAAGAGCTTGTAATGAGGACAGGACCATGCAGGTAAACACAAACACCATCTGGTCATATGGATCTGCAGCTGGGCGACTGTAGGTCACATGCCAGCAACAGGGACAGATGTCAGACAGCATGTCACACAAGGACGGATGACACAGGGCAGGTTGTAGTTTCATCATAGGCTGCACTGACACCAGCGTCAGCCTGGCATAGCCTGGGATCAAAATGTGTGCACACAGGTGAGAGACCAGGCCTGGCTTGTATGATGTTGTGTCTGGGTTTGCTGCTTTGCCAGCTTGTTATTGATTGCCTGTCCAGCAGGGTTGGGCTCAAGTGGATTTAGAATTGGAATTTGTGAGTACTCCACATGTTTTGATATCTTATCATTATTGCCATGATACAGACATGATTGTGTAAACTTCTCTCTCTGCTGCTGTTGGTGCATTTTTCAAATTCTAGAATGACTGAAATGTTCTCAAGGACAAACCGTCATTGTAATGTTTACATGTGAATTTTTTTTTTATCAGCTGGACTGTCATAGTTACAGTACTGTTTCCATAACATATTGTAGAGTACCATTTAGTTTATTACAAAACATGGATGATGTCAGTTTTCTTGATAACAATAATAGTCATGATAGTTTATTGAAGAAGTATGTAATCATAGGAGCTTTGGTTACATTAACCTATAGGAACTTTAAAATATGTAATAGAAAGACACAGCTACAGCACATTCCGTCCAGCCCAGTTCTTCTCAGATATGGGAATAAAGCTACATTATGGTTCTCTCTGTTTTCTCTCTTTGTGATAAGTGTTATTAATGTTATCTCTCCTGCTTGGAGTATATCTTTTTTGTCTAAATACAGCATCACACTGGCTTCATGGTTGAGGGAGTGACTGGCGATTGGAGGATTGGATGCCCCTGGGATTGTTACAGCTCAAAATGTATCAAAGGCATCAGGCTAAATGTCATGGCCCAGAGAGCAATGGTCAATCCTTCCTTTTAAACATTCAGTGAACCTTAACAATAACAACAGATACAGACATCCACATCGCTCTTCATTCACTTTTGGCAAGTGTATACTAATGTATAATTTTATTTTCCACATTGCCTTATATAGAAATTCACATGACACAAACTGCTGTTTTGGGCATATTTAAACCCATTACCCACAGACGTCTCTGTACTCACTGAGACTGATCCTGAATTCCTCCTATTTAATGAAGTCTTACGGATACTGCCAGGGCAAGCTGTGTCTGCAACGAGGTCTCAGGACAATTTGTATTAATCTGTATGTAAATATGTGGCAATCCATTTAGTATGATATGTTCAATTACATTAGGATATATAATGAATGGATACAATATCAATATCATACAAATCAGAGGACGTATAGTATCATACATCTTACCCGGTCGTACAATAGCATACGAATTGGATGAAGTAACTTATCATTCCTCTTGGAGGACGTATAGTATTGCACATCTTTATCTGAGACCAGGTTGCTTGTTGCGCCATAACAAAGGAGAATTACAGGGAGAATTTATGTTGGCGCTTAGGAAAACTAAAATGACAATTTACGTAGCAGGGGTTAAGTTTACAATAAGGGTTAGGGGAAGGGTTAGCTAAAATGCTACAGTTGTCCCCGACGCAACTCGAACATTCAACCTTTGGATTGCTAGACCGTCGCGGACCCATCGCCCACCCATCCTCCCAGACCAACCTCCTTACTTTTGTTTCTGGCTAAAGTAACTAGACCATTAGTAGGTTTCATATGTCTTGGAGGTGCTCAGAAATATGTAAAGTATATTTTGTATGGATCTGAGGCCAGGCTGGTGTCTGAGGTGCTTTCAACCCTTTCCTTCCTCACCACAACATGTCCAACAGCACACAATCAACACCATGGGCACAACTTTAGTTTTATAAGTGTGGGGAGGACTTCCCCCCCACCGTCCCCAGTGAAATTTGTGCCCCTGCTCAACACTATGTGCAAACCATCAAGGGGGCTGAGTCCTGTAGATTCCCTAAAGAGATTTGAACACACACGCTTTCTCATGTGTCCCCCCCCCCCCCCCCCCCCCCCCGCTGTATCACAACGGGTCATGGATACTCCCCGAGCACCTGTTGATACGTAAGGAACCTTTCAACGCAGACAGGAGTGGAATTCACTTAATTTTTGTTGTTGCTGAAAGACGATGCCCACTCCTTTGATTGGTTCAGCTAGAATCCACAAGTGTGTATCCTGTAATGGAAAGGCATCCGCGAAAGAAGATTCCACAAACTTGTTTTCTGTTTTGTTGTGCTGTTACATTTGTATTGGTGTTTCATTTCATGTCCGATGAGCTCACAATGTTGTTACATGTCATTTGCGGCATGCATCATGAGCAAAGTCATTGTAGACAATCATTCCATTTCCCCTCGCTGTGAGAACCATGGTATGAGCACTGGCTGACTTAGCATTTGTTCTGGACCTGTTAGTTGTTTAGCACCCTAAGGGCTACTGTACATTTAGCGAGTCCAGTATAGCATTGCTGTAGTGCAGCCGAATATCCTGCCAGCAGCCTACCAAAGGTTGCTCTGTGTCAATTACAATGTAGAAAAACGTGTCTCTAGTCCAAACCGTTCAGTAGTTAGGCTATGCATATTACCGGAGCTTCATCTTATACCTTCTATTTCTATGGCATATTTGCATTCGCAATATGTAAGATGAAACAACTTTGGAGATAACAATAGCTGCTGGTTTCCCCTATCCATCTGTGGCGAAGTTTTCCCTGAATGCATATGACAAATCCTGCTCCAGAACCAGCTATCCCACATACAAAATACTACAGTTTACTATGGAATACTACAGTACTTACTATAGAATTCTAGAGTAAACTGTAGTATACTTTATACAGCGGCTGGTTCTAATCTGGAATGCTGATTGGTTAAAACTGCATTCCAGACGGTGTCTATTCTAAGTTACCACCGGCTAAATCTATGATGTTAAAATTCCTATTTACTCCTTTCCATCTGACTGCGCAATCCACTGTCTCATCAGCCCAGCCAGGTAATTTATAAACTTGATATCCACAATAAAATACATCTAGACATTATCACACATTTCTTTTAGACTAACATTTAGTTTTCAACAGCGGAGATTTGTATAAACCTTGCTCTCTGTCTCTTCGACATTTGCAACATTGTTTCAATATTCAAATTAGATCTCCAGCTGTCCCATAGTAATGAACATGTCGGGAGTCGGGAAGAGACAGACAGGCAGGCAACGTTTCTCAGCCAGTCAAAATCATGAATCAGCTAGCATCATTTTTATGAACATATACAAAGTGTAAATGTAAATTCAAAAAGGTAAAACGAAACGGTGGAGCTAGTTTGTAGTCTTTCCAGCATCAGTTTGAATTGATTGTGTGAGCTGTGTTGTTGGCTATCTCCCCTGAACAACAGCGTCCTGACGAGAGAGCACATTTTCTATGCCAGGCGAAATTGCGCCTCATTAGCTCATTGTTATGGATGTATCCAAATAAATGTCACTAGAAAACAGCTTAAACAAATGCAAATGCAGCTACTTTTGTTATTCTGCCTGCACTATTTGACCTGACTGTAAGTTAGCTGTAGTTGGCCTGCTAGCCTCTAGGGGCTAGGGGGCAGTATTTTCACGGCCAGATGAAAAACGTACCCAATTTAAACAGGTTACTACTCCGGCCAAGAAAACAGAATATGCATATTATTAGTAGATTTGGATAGAAAACACTCTGAAGTTTCTAAAACTGTTTGAATGGTGTCTCTAAGTTTAACCTGTTTGGGCTAGGGGGCAGTATTGAGAATTTTGGAAAAAATATGTGCCCATTTTTAACTGCCTCCTACACCAACTCAGAAGCTAGAATATGCATATTATTGTTCAGATTTGGATAGAAAACACCCTGAAGATTCTAAAACTGTTTGAATGGTGTCTGTGAGTATAACAGAACTCCTATGGCAGGCAAAAACCTGACAAGGTTTCATGCAGGAAGCGGCCTGTCTGACAAGGAGTCGTGCGTCTTGCATCTGTTTATTGAAAAGTAAGGATCTTAGCTGTAACGTGACAATTCCCAGGGCTCCAATAGGCTCTCAGGACGCGGGAAAATCATGAAGGTTGACGAGGCAGCCTCAGGCTGAAACAGATTATCATCTTATTCAAGTGTCCCATTAGGTGACAATGGAGTGAGGCGCGTGCGCGATTAGCCCCCGTGGAGTATTTTAATTCGGCTGTTTAGTTTATTGCAGATTCCCGGTCGGAATATTATCGCTTTTCTACGAGATAAATGGCATAAAAATTGGTTTTAAACAGCGGTTGACATGCTTCGAAGTACGGTAATGGAATATTTAGAATTTTATTGTCACGAATTGCGCCATGCGCGCGACACTTCTTTACTATTTCGGATAGTGTCTGGAACGCACGAACAAAACGCCGCTATTCGGATATAACGATGGATTATTTTGGACCAAACCAACATTTGTTATTGAAGTAGCAGTCCTGGGTGTGCATTCTGACGAAGACAACAAAAGGTAATCAAACTTTTATAATAGTAAATATGATTATGGTGAATGCTAAACTTGCCGGGTGTCTAAATAGCGAGCCCGTGATGCCTGGGCTATGTACTTAGAATATTGCAAAATGTGCTTTCACCAAAAAGCTATTTTAAAATCGGACATATCGAGTGCATAGAGGAGGTCTGTATCTATAATTCTTAAAATAATTGTTATGCTTTTTGTGAACGTTTATCGTGAGTAATTTAGTAAAATGTTAGCGAATTCCCCGGAAGTTTGCGGGGGGTATGCTAGTTCTGAACGTCACATGCTAATGTAAAAAGCTGGTTTTTGATATAAATATGAACTTGATTGAACAAAACATGCATGTATTGTATAACATAATGTCCTAGGGTTGTCATCTGATGAAGATCATCAAAGGTGAGTGCTGCATTTAGCTGTCTTCTGGGTTTTGGTGACATTATATGCTGGCTTGAAAAATGGGTGTCTGATTATTTCTGGCTTGGTACTCTGCTGACATAATCTAATGTTTTGCTTTCGTTGTAAAGCCTTTTTGAAATCGGACAGTGTGGTTAGATTAACGAGAGTCTTGTCTTTAAATAGCTGTAAAATAGTCATATGTTTGAGAAATTGAAGTAATAGGATTTTTAACTTTTTGAAAATCGCGCCACAGGCTGCAAGTGGCTGTTATGTAGGAGGGACGAATTCGTCCCGCCTAGCCCAGAGAGGATAACAGAACTCATATGGCAAAAAATACAAGCAGGAAATGAAAATTTTGTGGCTGTACTATTTTCAAGTCATTGGTAATAAATCACAAAGGATTCATTTTGCACTTCCTATGGTTTCCACTAGATGTCAACGATCTTTATAAAGTTGTTTGAAGCGTCTATGATGAACAGAGAACGAATGAGAAGGAAGGGAAGTTGACGTCCCTGGGAGGTCGTCACTTCATTATTGCGCGCACATGCGCGTTCATGTGAGGCGAGACATTTTTCAAAACTTGTTTCAAGACACAGGAGAGGTCGGGTTGAAATATTACTGATGTTTCACGTTAAAAATGGACCAAAAGATTGATGCTAAACAACGTTTGACATGTTTGAACGAACGTAAATAGATTTTTTTTTTAACTTTTCGTCGTGACTTTTCCCTCCCACACGGAACAGCATGGAGTTGTTTGGACATAAATTATGAACTTCATCGAAAAAAACAACATTTGTTGTGGACCTGAGATTCCTGGAAGTGCCTTCTGATGAAGATTATTAAAGGTAAGGGAATATTGCTAATGTTATTCATGGTTTTAGATGATTTCAACATAGCGGCTAGCTGTATAGCCTAGTGTATTTTTCTGACCAGAGTACTCAGATTATTGCAAAGTATGCTTTCCCAGTAAAGTTATTTTGAAATCTGTCAATGCGCAACCGTTATTCTTTGAATAACAGTTTAATACTTTAACCACGTTTTATAATGAGTATTTTTTTGTAAATTCACTGGCAATTTTGGGGAGACACATTTTCTCAACGACACACGCCGATGTAAAATGCTGTTTTTGGATATAAATATGAACTTGATAGAACAAAAATGCATGTATTGTCTAACATAATGTCCTAGGAGTGTCATCTGATGAAGATTGTCAAAGGTTAGTGCATAATTTTTGCTGTTTTTCTGCTTTTGGTGACGCCTGTCCTTGAATTGAAAATGGATGTGTGTACTTTTTTGGCTATGTACTCTCCTAACATAATCTAACTTTATGCTTTCGCCGTAAAGCCTCTTTGAAAATCGGACAATGTGGTTCGATTAAGGAGATGTGTATCTTTTAAATGGTGTAAAATAGTTGATTGTTTGAGAAATTTAAATTATTAGATTTTTGATGTTTTGAATTTCCCGCCTTGCTAGCAATCCCGTCAGTGGGATTAGGTTACCCTCGATCCCCAACAGGCTAGCAAGCAATGGATGAGAACGTTGCCAGCCAGTATGGCAATGGTACATTTAGAACAAACGACTGAACGTCTATAGATACAGAACAAAAAGACTAAATGACTGGGTCGCGTCTCTGGCAACTGAACCAATAGAACGAACGACCAGCCGGCTTGGGTAGCAACCCTAGATTTGTTTCAGGACTATATCTTGTTGAAGGATGAAATAATATGAATAAATTAATCATAATAACATTTTTTATTAAAATATATAAATCATTATTTGAATATGTTGGCAACCGTTGTGATAATGCCCGAGAAACCGGTGATATATTTGCACGGTTTGCCCAACATCCGTGCCAATATGTCCTCCAAACACCCGCTTCTCGGGCATTATCACTTAAGTAGAATACTACACTACACACTGTAGTATGCTATCCCTCAATCATGTGTAGTACTTAGTATAGAATTGTGTAGTATACTGTAGTATACTGTAGAATGCTATAGTAAATACTAAAGTATTATCCACACAAAATATTTCATAAATGTCTGCAAAAACACTACAGTCCGCAAAAACATATATTTTTTAACTATAGTAAATACTACAGTATTTAATTAGCATATACCCTACCATTCCTCTCCCCATATCCTAATTTGTGCCACCCGTAAGTGAGAAACCTACATGCCAAGTATAGACCATATATAGTGTTCCCTATGGTTTTGAAAGACAGCTGAAGCGCTGAATGTACAGATCCCAGTTCTTCCTTTATTCCTACCTACCTACCTTCAGGTAATGGAACATTTGTTCTTTTAGTATTTATCCAGTAGGTTTTCTCAAGGAGAAAGCCCCCCACGTATATATTAAAGATAATAACAAAACACTACAGTAAATACTACGGTACACCACAGTCCGCAAAAACACTATAGTAAATACTACAGTATACCAGACTTCAGTCTGCAAAACACTACAGTGAACTATAGTATTCCTAACATAGTATACACTATAGTATTTTTCCATGTGTGATAGCCTAGCCAGGTAGCTAATCTTTTGAATATGGTGTAGTAAAAAAAACAGAAACAGTTAGCATTAGCTTGCTAAATATGCTAGCTAGCTACACTGACAGCTGTCACTGCCCTACTTGTTGTTATTTCTCCACTCCATGTGGAAATCACCACAACGTTCCAACCCTCAATTCGTAAATAAGTATTAGCAGCCTGCGTCATTCTTCAGAGGTGGAACCTAAATAAAGAATTTCCGCTCTAGGACAGGAATTAAGCATTGCCCTCTGATGGGGGGCCTTTAAGTAAGCATTTGCAGAGGGTCAGGGAAAGGTTAGTATGTGGCTTACTCTTTAACCTTAATCTTGAGTGGCCCTTTTTGGCTTGTGTTCAGTTTAAATAGCAAGTGCTAGTCTGTCTCACAGTTTTAAACATATAACTCATATGACTTGGTTTTCAGGCATGGAATTTGTCCTGCCCAGAGCTTGGTCTTTGGAGCATCTTGAACATTAGGGCGTTACAGTAAACCATTACATTACAGATTCTAAGTTTATTGTCAGTCTTAAGGGTTTTAGTCAGAAGTCCTATCATCATTACCACTGTGTGTTTAATAAGTAAGCAGTACATCTGGTTGGCATAGGGGCCCACAAATCATCAACAAATATAGCTAATGGCTGTTTCCTATTTCAATGTAGCCATCTACCTAAGATACCCTACCCTCACCCTACAGCCATATAATTACAGATACAGTGCCTTGTAAAAGTATTAATCCCCCTTCGCATTATTCCCCCAAAAATGTCTTCCTAAATTATGCCAGGATTCAATCCAATCATGGGCTACAGGCATTGCAGCTTGTAAAGGTAATTTCTGATTGAGCCAACATATACAGCCTTTACCATGAATGGGAACATTTCTTTAAAAACCTTCATGCCTACAGTGCCTTGCAAAAGTATTCATCCCACTTCGCATTTTTCCTATTTTGTTGCATTACAACCTCTAATTTAAATGTTTTTTTTATTTATTTGGATTTCATGTAATTGACATACACAAAATTGTGAAATGAAAAAAATAACTTCTTTCAAAAAATAAAAAATATATATATTATGGAAAAGTGGTGCGTGCATATGTATTCACCCCCTTTGTTACGAAGCCCCTAAATAAGATCTGGTGCAACCAATCACCTTCTGAAGTCAAATAATTAGTTAAATAAAGTCCACCTGTGTGCAATCGAAGTGTCACATGATCTCAGTATATTTACACCTGTTCTGAAAGTCCCCAGAGTCTGCAACACCACTAAGCAAGGGGCACCACCAAGCAAGCGGCACCATGAAGACCAAGGAACTCTCCAAACAGGCCAGGGACAAAGTTGTGGAGACGTACAGATCAGGGTTGGGTTATAAAAAAATCTGAAACTTTGAACGTCCCACGGAGCACCATTAAACCCATTATTCAAAAATATAAAGAATATGGCACCACAACAAACCTGCCAAGAGAGGGACGCCCACCAAAACTCACGGACCAGGCAAGGAGTTACATATGTATTGACGCTGGAGAGACGAAGCAGGTACGGGGAGTAACATTTAATAATTGATGGACATATAACGAGCCAGGAATAGCGTCAGCATACAGAAAACAAAGACAAAAAAACAATCAATGTAGCAGCGGGGAACAGAGCTGGGGAACTGACAAATATAGGGGAGGAAATAAACAGGTGATAAGTGAGTCCAGGTGAGTCCAATAACGCTGATCCGTGTGACGAGGGAAGGCAGGTGTGCGTGATGGATGGCAGGAGTGCATTATGCAGGGCAAGCTGGCGCCCTCAAGCGCCAGGAGGAGGGAAGAGCGGGAGCAGACGTGACAAGGAGGGCATTAATCAGAGAGGCAACAAAGAGACCAAAGATAACCCTGAAGGAGCTGCAAAGCTCCACAGCGGAGATTGGAGTATTTGTCCATAAGACCAATTTAAGCCGAACACTCCACAGAGCAGGGCTTTACGGAAGAGTGGCCAGAAAAAAGCCATTGCTTAAAGAAAAAAATAAGCAAACACATTTTGTGTTCGCCAAAAGTCATGTGGGACACTCCCCAAACATATGGAAGAATGTACTCTGGTCAGATGAGACTAAAATGTAGCTTTTTGGCCATCAAGGAAAAGGCTATGTCTGGTGCAAACCCAACACCTCTCATCACCCCGAGAAAACCATCCCCACAGTGAAGCATGGTGGTGGCAGCATCATGCTGTGGGGGATGTTTTTCATCGGCAGGGACTGGGAAACTGGTCAGAATTGAAGGAGTGATGGATGGTGCTAAATACAGGGAAATTCTTGTGGGAAACCTGTTTGTCTTCCATAGATTTGAGAATGGGATGGAGGTTCGCCTTCCAGCAGGACAATGGCCCTAAGCATACTGCTAAAGCAACACTTGAGTGGTTTTAGGGGAAACATTTAAATGTCTTGGAAGGGCCTGGTCAAAGCCCAGACCTCAATCCAATTGAGAATCTGTGGTATGACTTAAAGATTGCTGTACACCGGGGGGGGGGGGGGGGGGTCTTATGCACGCTCAAGTTTCTTTTTTTTCTTCTTATTTCTTTCACAATACAAAATATTTTGCGTCTTCAAAGTGGCATGTTGTGTAAATCAAATGATACACACCCCCCAAAAAATCTATTTTAATTCCTGGTTGTAAGGCAACAAAATAGGAAAAATGCCAAGGGGGGTGAATACTTTCGCACCTACCGTGCCTCACCTCAACAATGCCTTGATTTACTCCCAAAAACTCTCAAGGAGAATGGTGTGACTGTTTACTCAAAGCTCCACAACTGATCTAATGGTACTCATTGAAAATAACAAAAAGACTACTGAGTACATTTCAAAATAGGTTGTAAATGTTTTCTTTAGTGCCCCAGTGTACTCCAATTCCATTGTGCATTCCCACTGGGCACACACTGCTTGAATCAACATTGTTTCCATGACATTTCAATGAAATTAAGAGATGTTGAATTGACGTCTGTGCCCAGTAATTGACTGTAAACTGTTTGGGGATTCAGAATGCTTTCCCTTTTTAAACACTCTTAGCACCTAATTAGCCATGACCCAGCACTTTGAGGACAGACCTGTAGGCTACTACTCATCAACTCTCACCTTCCTCCACCATCTTTCTCTTCCTTCCCTGATTTAGACACTGTTGGTGGCCACAGACAATAGTGACTAAAGAACCCCATCAATGAGCCAGACAGTTTAATAAAAAAGCATTCCAAATTTCTGCATGGGTCTGGTCTTATGTCTGAAAGTCTAATTAAACAATTATGTAAGAAATACCTACACATATATTCTGGGTTTGTAGGTAACAGACGAATGGTTGCTCAGTAGAATTCTTATAGTGATGTTCTATCAAATACACTGAACAAAAATATAAACACAACATGCAACAATTTAAAATATTTTTCTGAGTTCCAGTTCATTTAAGGAAATCAGTCAATTTAAATAAATAAATTAGGACCTAATGTCACGAATCCCACCGAAGTTGGCCCCCCTGCCTGCTCGTGCGGCGCTCGGCGGTCATCGTCGCCGGCCTACTAGCCGCTGCTGATCCCTTTTCCCTTTTCTGTCGGTATGTCTTATTGTTTGCACCTGTTCCTTATTTGTGTGTCTTGATTTGTGGTTATTTAAGCCTGTTTAGCCCGCCCAGGTTTGTGCGGGATTATTTTACGTCAGTGTGCTTTTTGGATGTGCTGGCGATCTGCCTGGATTATTTTCTTTCCGGACTGTGTGCCCGTTGTGTATGGGTTGGTCATTTAGTTCACACGCCTGTTGTGTTGGCGTCGACCGTGTCGTACCAGAGAAAATAAATCTCATTTTTTCTTACCTCTGCTCTCTGCGCCTGACTCCTACCACCACTCCTAGCATTCGTGACACCTAATCTTTGGATTCCACATAACTGGGAATACAGATTTGCATCTGTTGGTCACAGATACCTTTAAAAAAAGGTAGGGGGGAGGATCAGAAAACCAGTCAGTATCTGGTGTGGCTACCAATTGTCTCATGCAGCGCGACACATCTCCTTCGCATAGAGTTGATCAGGCTGTTGATTGTGGCCTATGGAATGTTGTCCCACTCCTCTTCCATGGCTGTGAGAAGTTGCTGGATATTGGCGGGACCTGAAACACGCTGTCGTACACGTCGATCCAGCATCCCAAACATTCTTAATGGGTGAAATGTCTGGTGAATATGCAAGCCATGGAAGAACTGGGACATTTTCAGCTTCCAGGAATGGTGTACAGATCCTTGCGACATGGGGCCATGCATTATCATGCTGAAACATGAGGTGATGGCGGTGGATGAATGGCACGGCAATGGGCCTTAGGATCTCTTCACGGTATCTCTGTGCATTCAAATTGCCATCGATAAAATGTGTTTGTTGTCCATACCATAACCCCACCATTACCATGAGGCACTCTGTTCACAACTTTGACATTGCCCACATGACGCCATACACATGGTCTACGGTTGTGAGACTGCTTGGATGTACTGCCAAATTCTTATGTTAGAGATGGTAGAGAAATAAACATTAAATTCTCTGGCAACAGCTCTGGTGGACATTCCTGCAGTCAGCATGCGAATTGCACACTCCCTCAAAACTTGAGACATCTGCGGCATTGTGTTGTGTGAAAAAACTGCACATTTTAGAGTCCCCAGCATGTAAACACTTTTGTGCTCAGAATTTGAGAGAAATAAGCTTTTTGTGCTTATACATTTTTTAGGGGGGATCTTTAATTTAAGCTCATGAAACATGGGACCAACAGTGTACATTACTTTGCAATAAAAATGGCAAGCTTTAGGGTAACATTAGACCTGTGAAAAAACATAGCACTGATACTGTAGTTTCTCTGCATGAACGAGTCCATAACACTAGTTACTTCACAGTTAAACTCTTTCTAAAGAGGTAGCCAGTATTGTTAGTCTGTCCGTTGGGTAATGTGGACAGGGATTGTCTCTGATTGACTTAGTCTGCCTCAGTAGGTTTTTGGCACAAGACAGATTTAACTCTACTCGATGTCCCAGATAGCAGTAGGGAAAATGCAGTACTATCAGTGAAGAAACTGAGAGCCATATCCATGCTCTCTCTCATCATGGTTGCAGTCAAATAAAAGACCCTGGTGTTACATGTGTCTCTTCCCCTCTATGATTAATAGGAGTTTAGTAAGGTCAACCTGATACAGTTTTAACAATCTACAGTGCCTTCAGAATGTATTTACACCCCTTGACTTTTGTTGTGTTACAGCCTGAATTTACAAGTGATAAAATGGCCTAAACACAATACCCCATAATGTCAAAGTGGAATTAAGTTTTTCTAAAGTTTTACAAATTAATTAAAAATGAAAAGCTGAAATGTCTTGAGTCAACAAGTATTCAACCCCATTGTTATGGCAAGCCTAAATAAGTTTCATGGACTCACTCTGTGCATAATAGTGTTTAACCTCTTGTCGTTCGCCTAGGATAGGGGGCGCTACAGCGATTTTTGAAAAAAAATGGTGCCCATTTTAAACGGCCTCCTACTCAAACTCAGAAGCTAGGATATGCATGTAATTAATACTTGTGGATAGAAAACACCCTAAAGTTTCTAAAACTGTTTGAATGGTGTCTGTGAGTATAACAGAACTCATATGGCAGTCAAAACCCCGAGACCGATCGTAACAGGAAGTGGAATTCTGAATTGCGTACTCAACTTCATCAGTTTGCCTGTAAATCACACAGTGAGCAATGGTTCATTGAGCACTTCTTATTGTTTCCCGGCCCTCAGTCTTTACAAAGTGATTTGAGCCTTCTACTGTGAAAACTGAATGAATGAGACGCAGTGGAACGTGGTCACACAGAGAGGGCCATCACCATTATGACGCCGGCGCCCCTGGCTACCCTCCCCTTTCGAAACATTTTGAAACACAATGCAATCGTCCCCCTTGATTCTTATTGGAGCTCTGGTTGAAAAAGGCCCTAAAGATTTATGTTATACAACGTTTGACATGTTTGAACGAACCGAAATAAGTGCTTTCTGATGAAGATAATCAAAGGTAAGGGATTATTGACAATAGTATACAAGACTAGATTTGATATGCGATTGTTCCAAGATGGCGCTGACCTGTAACAGTAGCCTATTTTCTGAGTATCGCATCCCCTTTTATCGCAAAGTGTGATTACCCAGTAAAGTTATTTTTAAATCTGGCATTACAGGTGCTTTCAAGAGATATTCATCTATAAATCTTAGAATGACAATATTACATTTAAAAAAAAATTTCGAATAGTAATTTAGTAAATTGTAGCGCTGATTCACCGGATGCATTTGAGGGAAAATAGTTAGTCAACGTTACGCGCCGATGTAAAATGCTGTTTTTATATATAAATATGAACTTTATCGAACAAAATAATGCATGTATTGTGTAACGTGATGTCCTAGGGGTGTCATCTGATGAAGATTGTCAAAGGTTAGTGCTGCATTTAGCTGTTTTTTGGTTATTTGTGATGCATGTGGTTGGTCGGAAAATGGCTATGTGGCTACTTTTACGATATACTCCTCTAACATAATGTAATGTTTTGCTTTTGCTGTAAAGCCTTTTTGAAATCGGACAACGTGGTTCGATTCAGGAGAGGTGTATCTATAAAACGATATAACATAGTCCTATATTTGAAAAAAATATATATTACATTTCGTTATGCTAATGAGGAAAGGATTTTTCGCTGGATGTCCGACCAGGGGTTAACATACATTTTTTATGACTATCTCATCTCTGTACCCCCCACATACAATTATCTGTAAGGTTCCTCAGTCGAGCAGTGAATTTCAAACACAGATTCAACCACAAGGACCAGGGAGGTTTTCCAATGCCTCACAAAGGTCACATATTGGTAGATGGGTAACATTTTTAAAATAAGACATTGAACATCCCTTTGAGCATGGTGAACTTATTAATTACACTTTGTATGTTGTATTTTTACACCCAGTCACTACAAAGATACAGGTGTCCTTCCTAACTCAGTTGCCAGAGAGGAAGGAAACTGTTCAGGGATTTTACCATGAGGCCAATGGTGAAATCAGTTACAGTTTATTAATGGCTATGATAGGAGAAAACTGAGGATGGATCAACAACATTGTAGTTACTACACAATACTAACCTAATTGACAGAGTGAAAATAAGAAAGCCTGTACAGAATAACAAATATTCTAAAATATGCACCCTGTTTGCAACAAGGCACTAAAGTAATACTGCAGAAAATGTGGCAAAGCAAATCACTTTTTGTCCTGAATATAAAATGTTATTTTTGGGGCAAATCCAATAACACATTACTAAGTACCACTCTCCATATTTTCAAGCATAGTGGTGACTGCATCATGTTATGGGTATGCTTGTAATTGTCAAGGACTGGGGAGTTTTTCCGAATGAAAAACGTTTTAGAGCTAAGCACAGGCAAAATCCTGGCAGAAAACCTGATTCAGTCTGCTTTCCACCAGACATTGGGAGATGAATTCACCTTTTAGCAAGACAATAACCTAAAACTACTAAACTGTAGTTGCTTTCCAAAAATGTTCCTGTCACATCCTGACCAGTAAAAGGGGTTATTTGTTATTGTAGTTTGGTCAGGGCGTGGCAGGGGGTGTTTGTTTTGTGTGTTTGGGGTTTTGATGTATGTTTTCTATTTCTATGTTCCCTATCTATGTGTTGTATTTCTTTGTTTTGGCCTGGTATGGCTCTCAATCAGTGACAGCTGTACATCGTTGTCGCTGATTGGGAGCCATACTTAGGTAGCCCTGTCTTTTGTGGGAAGTTGATTTTGCATTGCTGTCTGTTAGCCTGCAAAACTGTCTAGCTGTCCTTCGTTTTCTTGTTTTTGTGTAAGTGTTCAATAAAAGTCAAAAATGAGCACTCAACCCGCTGCTCCTTGGTCCATTCACTACGACGGCCGTTATAGAACTTCCCACCACCAACGGACCAAGCAGCGGGGTAAGGAGCTGGAGAGGAGCTATCTAGAGTCATGGACTTGGGAAGAGATTCTCGACGGACAGGGACCCTGGAGACAAGTGGGAGAATACCGTCGCCCGCCGGAGGAGATAAAGGCAGCGAAGGCAGAACGGCGTTTCTGGGAGGATCAGCTGGCACGGCAAGAGGAGGCTGAGAGGCAGCCCCAAAAATGTTTTTTTGGGGGGGGGGCACACGGGGAGATTGGCTAAGTCAGGCAATAGACCTGAGCCAACTCCCCGTGCTTTCCGGAAGCGGCGTGGTACTGGTCAGGCACCGTGTTATGCGGTAGAGCGCACAGTGTCTCCAGTGCGCGCTCATAGCCCGTTGCGCTACATCCCAGCCCCCCGCAAGTGCCGTGCTAGAGTGGGCATCCAGCCAGGAAGGAGTATGCCTGCGCAGCACATCTGGCCACCAGTGCATCTCCTAGGCCCAGGCTACCCTGTTCCTGCTCTACGCATGGCAGCCATCAGTCCTCTGCACAGCCCAGTTCGCCCTGTGCCAGCACTCCGCCCGTGCAGGGCTACTGTTACAACCCAGCCAGGACGGGTTGTGCAGGCTGTGTGCTCCAGACCTCCAGTACATCCTCAAGACCCGGTCTATCCTGTGCCTGCTCCCAGAGCCAGGTCTCCTGCATGTCTCCCCAAACTGGTGAGTCCTGTGCCTGCTCCCAGAGCCAGGCCTCCTGCATGTCTCCCCAGCCTGGTGAATCCTGTCCGGCGCAGCCAGAGTCGCCCGCCTGTCCGGCGCAGCCAGAGTCGCCCGCTGCGAGGGTCCCCCATCCGGGGTTGGCGGCGAGGGACCCCGCTCTAGAGGCGCCACCAAAGTGGGGTGAGCCAGTGTTGGAGCGGGGTCTGCGTCCCGCTCCTGAGACACATCCGTAGGGGGGAGGATTGGGAAGGGGGGGTGTAGCACAAGAACCGTCAGTGACGGTGGCCACCCTCCCTTCCCTCCCTTTAGTTTTTTGTTTGTTGATATGGGTTATTGTTGGTGTCTTATGGCTAAGGTGCATTCGGTGTCTGCACCTTTGGGGGGGTACTGTCACGTCCTGACCAGTAAAAGGGGTTATTTGTTATTGTAGTTTGGTCAGGGCGTGGCAGGGGGTGTTTGTTTTGTGTGTTTGGGGTTTTGATGTATGTTTTCTATTTCTATGTTCCCTATCTATGTGTTGTATTTCTTTGTTTTGGCCTGGTATGGCTCTCAATCAGGGACAGCTGTACATCGTTGTCGCTGATTGGGAGCCATACTTAGGTAGCCCTTTTTCCACCTGTCTTTTGTGGGAAGTTGATTTTGCATTGTTGTCTGTTAGCCTGCAAAACTGTCTAACTGTCGTTAGTTTTCTTGTTTTTGTGTGTTTTTGCACCTTACGTGTGGAATGATCTATAGTACACTTTAAAATTGGAGGAATTGGTACATTTCAGACGGTTGTTAGGGGACCTAACATCATTTTTTATGATGGTGTTCTTCTTTTTGTGTATTGCTGTGTATAATAACATGTATTTTAATGTGTATATGAATGTGTACTTTGAATTTGTGTTCATTGTGTTCATTGAATTTTGATGTGTATTGTGTTGCTACAGGCCTCATCTGGAAAAGAGAACTTGGTCTCAGCATTGTTAAAATAATGTCAAAAAATCCCTAGCCATCCAATGAGAAAGAATTGGGAGAAATCAAAACAAAAGGGTTAGACTGAATCAATCATGTTACAGCTGGTTGTCTACTGAACTGTATTCTGTTATGTAACCCGTTAAATAATAAGGAACATTGTTATAACGCCCCCTTAGCTTCTGTAAAGAGGCACATAATACCGAGTGAGTATGTTTCTTAATGCCTCATATCTAACGTTGTTTACAAAAATTCTTGCTGCATTTGGGCCACAACACCCAAACACCCATAGGGGTAATTCTGATTGGGACTATGCAGTTAAAATGCTGGTGATATTGGGCAAGGTTGAGTCATTTAATTTGTAAAGATGGGAAGAGATAGCTGAAGATACAGTCACACTGTGTTGAGATCCGTGAATGTTATGGAGTAAATATTCTAGTCCTATGATGGTTGTATTTCATCACAGTATAAGACTATTTGTATGTGGTGTGTGTGTACCTTTTTCCCTTACTTGGTGACAATGCTATGGTAAACATAGCTATGCAAAAACATCTGCAGCAGACTGCAGGTGTCTGATATAGGTGATATTGTAATGTGTTTCTCTTATGACAAACTTCCTAACTTTTGCACTTTTCATTTCCCTGCTCTTTCACATGAACACATTTTGACTCCAGGATGGCTTCACCATAGCACATAAATAGATACTGTATGAATTACAGTCAAACATATGCCCATTAATCTTACTCGGTCACCCCCGTACAAAAATGCATGAAATGAAATGTAAGTCACTCTGGATAAGAGCGTCTGCTAAATGACAACAACAAAAAAGATATGACACAGGCCCCTCGGGTGATGAGAGGACACATGCATCCCATAATGCTCTAGTAACCCTCTGGGAACCCCAGCTGTCAGCTGGCATCCGCTGGCTCCATGGTAACACAACCTGATCCACACCCTCAAACAGGTGTGTCCCACCCCATAGTTCAAATGTTTGTGAATGCAGCCCTGTGCATACTCTATTGGACATGGTCTGCTTGCTCAATGGCCAACAATGAAGTTCCCTAGTTAATCAGAAACCTCTGGGGTATTTGCGGAATTTATATTCTCTATGCATGCCTTCATGCCCAGCATTATCCACAGTTACATTTATGCATGGATGTGTGACGGTAAACAATGGAAAGGTCAAGGTTGCTAATCCTGCCATTCAAACAGCTAATATCACATATTTCAAGGCTGACTAGTGAAAGTTGCTTATGTTCTGTGTGATGTTCAGCCAAGTGATTCAATTGATTTGTTAGTCTGTAAAGTCCACAGTTACTATACTGAACATGGTATACTAGCAAACAAACACAGGTATTTCTGTCTATTCTAAGCCATTAAAGAGATTGTCTGCAAAAGCTGTTCTTGGTTCTTTATAATGAGTCTTCAAATAAATCATGTTTTCAGCAAATTATATACCATAGCTTTAGTAACAAGTAGTAGTCTAGCACAAAGGCCAACGAATGTGACTCCCTCCAAGACCTTCCCCAATAGGTAAATCAATAAATAAGCAACCAAACATATACATTTACATTTACATTTTAGTCATTTAGCAGACGCTCTTATCCAGAGCGACTTACTCATATCTAGGGTTAGTTAACAAGATGTATTGAGGCAGTATAGTAAGACATATTAACAGTGTTGAACAGCAACTCCAGCCCGTCTTAGAAGAGGAAGCCCACTTACTTTCTTTGAATAAGATGCCCCCATGCTCCTGCATGTAGAGGTCTGCTAACTCCGTATGCCCGGCCAGGTGTGGCTTTTTTTGGGTCTCCCTCACCACAGTTCTCCCTACGTCCCTCTACTTCCACCAGGCAGGGCCAGGCTCCAGGCTCTCCCTCAGCTCTGCTATGTCCACCCTGCCTGCCTGCTCCAGGGAGGGGGCAGATGGACGGTAGAGAAAAGGGGCCTCCTAGCTTTCCCTCTGGCACGCTGACAACAACAGACAGGGTTGCTGTACTGTACTCCAGACAAGGCTAGTTCATAAGATGCACCTCAAGACTGGCTGTCCTGACTGGTTGAGGAGGGATCCATAACTCCACAAATCAAACCTCAACTATTGCAAGGTCATGCTATCAGTTAGATTGTATAAAGAGAGGGAGAGTAAGAATGAGAAGGCTGGGTAGTGTGTGTGTGTGTGTGTGTGTGTGTGTGTGTGTGTGTGTGTGTGTGTGTGTGTGTGTGTGTGTGTGAGAGAGAGAGAGAGAGAGAGAGGTGTATGTGCTGTATGTGTGTGAGTGAGCACCTGTCTGAGCATGGCCATTGTACTAGAGCGGACCCTTCTCAGCCACCTGTTGCTGGCTGACTCCCCACTCTTAGCAGACTTAAGGACAGTAGGGGGGATTATGCTAATTGGGCCTGACAGTGCAGGAACCCAGGGAGAAAGCACACTGTGGGACAGAAGCTCCAGCCAGGGTGGTCACTGTCGCTATGTCACCAGTCATCCCCCTGGCTACTACCAGGAGCTGGAAAACACTGGGCTGGACGGACCATGCCTAGGTGTGTGAGTGTGTGTGGGAGTTTATAACTGTTTGTTATGGTCTTTTCTGCTTCTCACCTCTTTAGGTTGACCTTCTCAGGCTCTGCTAGAGCTGCATTTATTTCGAGAAAGTTGTTCCCTCGCTTATGCCCTTATTTACTCCCTCGTCTGTCATTTACTGACTGAAATACAGTCCCAGGTTCTGAGTGTCGTCCCCTTCCCTGTTTGAGAATTTGGCCACTAGGAGCAGCTGCCACAAATCGGGCAAGTGTCCCAGGGAAAGCATTCTAACGTACTACTGGATTCAGTTTGGGTCCATATTGAACTTTTCTAAGACTGAGAACAGAAAGCTCCACTCCATCCTGTCGAACGCCTTCTCAGCATCCAGTGAAGCCAGCAGGACAGGGGTCTTCTGTGTGTTTACTTGATCTATAATATGAAAAAAACAGCGAATGTTATCAGAAGAGTACTTGTCTCTAATAAATCCAGTTTGCTCCGCTTTTATTATTTTGGGAAGAAAAGTGTTTACTCTTTTGGCGAGCAATTTGGTAATAATTTTTTGGTCAAAATCCAACAAGCTTATGGGCTGAAAGGACGAGCAGGATAGAGGGTTCTTGTCTTTTTTGAGCAACACTGTAACTTGGGCTGTGTACATAGAGTCTGGGAGAGCTCTGTTTTTGCAAAATTTATCCAGCATTGGAATGAAAATACATCTAAGCTGGGGCCAAAAAGCTTTGTGAATCTCTCTGGGAAATCTGTCTGGGCCTAGGCTCTTGTTAGGCGGCATGGAGATAATTGACACACTGAGCCTCTCGTTATGACTGTAGATGTGTCTTAATCGATAAAATGGTGATAAATGAAGAAGGCCTATGTGAAAATGATAAATACAACAAACAAAAAAATACAGAAAATTGTCTATAGGCCTAATATCTGATCACTTTGTCTGCCAACTAGCCAATATGTTCTACAGACAATATAACAGGCTGTAAATGGCACATTTTCTTACTTGACATAAAAGGGGAAATAAAAGTAGGCTAAAACGTTAATAGGCCTAGGATAGGCTATAGGGCCTATCCCTCTCTCAGCTAAAAGAAAATAAATATTAGACGGCTATAAAGACATTTAGCGGGGCGGGTGGGTCATTGGATGGCGGCTATATGTTGTCTTACCTCCATTAGTAATAACAGTAATCGCTTTTAGTCATTGGTCCATTTCTCAGTTGGCAGGACTGTCCTTCAAAAAACGTTTTGCCTCTTCGGGAGTTTTGAAGTGTCTCAGGGCTCCTTGGTGAAGAATCCTGAGCTCGTTTTGGTATTTGAATCCCCTAATGATGCCTCGGTCAATGGAGTGTTTCTTAACCTTGTCAAACTCTCAGCGCTTTCGGCGTATTCCAGCTGACAGGTCCTGGTGTAAATGAGTTTGGCTTTCCCACTGTAATGGTGTTGATTTTTGCTGCCTCGTTCCTTTTTGGTGAATCTCAGGAAACGTATGGTGATTGTGCTCGGTGAGCTCTCTCGAGTTTTATGGGCTTGTCGGTGGACAGGCGGAGCCACTACGAAGTTTATCTTGCAGGTAGTGGTTCAGTGGCATGTTTCCGTCTTCTTTTTCAGCCAGGTTTAATAAAACACAATTATTCCTTCGCCCCATATTTTCCAGGTCCTCTGTTTTCTCTTCCAGATGCTCTATTTTCTTTTTAGCAGATGCTATTGTTTCCATGGCTTCTGCCAGTGAGTTTTCCATGAATAGGATTCGCCCCTCTGCCTCATCCAGGCGCCCCGTGTTGATGGTTATCTTGTTGTTGATGTCAGGCAAGGCATTTTCCTGGGTTGTCACCTTGCCCCCTATCGCACTGAGCTGAGAGTTAATGCCATCTCGTTTGATGTTGAGTTCTGTACGTTGGGATCTCAGCACAGAAAGGATGTCTTCAACAGAGGGCGGTTGGCAGTTGTTTGGCCTTGGGAAGGGATGGGTCCTCTTGCCCCTGGCTAATGGTGCTAGCTTTTTCTGAAGGTAGCTGTTTCTTGGAGGCTTTTTCCACGGCTATTTCTCCGAGTCCGGGTAAAAATGTCACATGTAATTTCACCTTTTGTAGCCGCCATGACTTTTTAACTAAAGCTAATGGGGTTTTAACTTGAAGTGGAGGTAAGATTAAGAACTGGAAATTACTTGTGCGGAGCTCTCAGTTCATGCGGCCATCTCGTTCAAGGGTCACGTGATCCCCGTATTTTATTTTTGGATTATTTGTGCACTTGTTTGACGTTAATGCATTGTTAGGAGCTACTAACATCTGCATTTCGCTGCACCCACTATAATATCTGCTAAACTGTTTCCGAGACACATAAACTTTGATTTGAATTCTGAAAGGATAGAAACTGATACAGTTGAAGTAAAATGAAAAAAGAACTTAACATCAACATGTAATGTTTTACAAATTGAATAATGAGGACAGCTCTGTAAAGGAACTCTTCCGTGTAGCCATCATATTCCCCTCTCTCTGCTCTTCCTCAGGATGCAGCCTCCCATCTCCACCACCCCTTGCCAGCCATCATATACACTTGTCTCAACATTATGCTTCACTACCTACAGTATATGGAGGAATACAAAAACAAACAAACACAAAGAAGAACATGTATGATTCCTTGAAGCAAAGTGCACACATTATTTGATATTCTATAACCTTTATTGAAAAGTACATGCTTACTGTACTTTCTCAAGGGGCTTTGTCCATTCATGTAACCTGCTTCAACAAAGACCCAGCCATCTCTGGTCTCCAGTGACTTCGCCCCGGTGCTCCCCATACTGACAAACGTCTCCCTGATTGTGTCCGTCATCCTGAGAGATGGCATCAAACAGTTTTCGATTTTGGCTAGTCGGGTTTTTAATGGCATGCTGGTCAGAAAAGTCTCCTTAGTCTCTATCCCGACCTAGAATTGGAGCTACCATACAGGGCTGGGATCAGTTACGTCAATTCAGCTTATTTTTATTGACAACTTACTTTGTAGCTGGATCATCTAATGGAGGCCACAGGAAATACACCAAACATGTTTTTTATACTGTGTTTTACGGTCCACTATTTACCAGGTATTTGAGAATTGCAATGTGAAGTGTTAATTACCTAAATATTATACAGTTGTCTCTTTGGGATGCATGGAAATAGTACCAGGAAGTTACATTGAAGTTATCTATCATGTTGCATTCCTGTTTTGTATGCAGATACCACCCTTACAAAAAGATCACATGAAAAAATCATGTGGTTTTTGGTCACGTAAAAAAAAGATTCACATGGATCATTCACGTGAAAAATCTCATGTGGAGTTTTCGAACATGTGAAACTGCAAATGTTATTTTTACAAGTGATGAGCAATCGGGCTCCAGAGTTCCTCTGTAGAGATGGGAGAACCTTCCAGAAGGACAACCATCTCTGCAGCACTCCACCAATCAGGCCTTTATGGTAGAATGGACATACGGAAGCCACTCCTCAGTAAAAGGCACATGACAGCCCACTTGGATTTTGCTAAAAAGGCACCTGAAGGATTCTCAGATCATGAGAAAAGATTCTCTGGTCTGATGAAACCAAGATTAAACTCTTTGGCCTGAATGCCAAGCATCACGTCTGCAGGAAACCTTGCACCATCCCAAGGTTGAAGCATGGTGGTGGCATCATGCTGTGGGGATGTTTTTCAGCGGCAGGGACTGGGAGACTAGTCAGGGTCGAGGGAAAGATAAACGGAGCAAAGTACTGAGAGATCCTTGATGACAACCTGGTTTACCTTCCAACAGGACAACGACCCTAAGCACACAGCCAAGATAACGCAGGAGTGCTTTGGGACAAGTCTCTGAATGTCCTTGAGTGGCCCAGCCAGAGCAAGGATTTGAACCCGATCGAAGATCAATGGAGAAACCTGAAAATAGCTGTGCAGCGATGCTCCCCATCCAACCTGAAAGAACTTGAGAGGATCTGCAGAGAAGAATGGGAGAAACTCCCCAAATACAGGTGTAGCGTCATACCCAAGAAGACTCGAGGCTGTAATCGCTGCAAAAGGTGCTTGAACCAAGTACTGAGTAAAATGTCTGAATACTTATGTAAATGTGATATTTCAACAACAACAAAAATTCTATAAAGGTGCAACATTTTTGCTAAAAACCTGTTTTTGCCATGTCATTATGGACTATTGTGTGAAGATTGATGAGGGGGGAAAAACTATTTTATCCCTTTTAGTATAAGGCTGTAACGTCACAAAATGTGGAAAAAGTCAAGGGGTCTGAATACTTTCTGAATGCACTGTATAAGTGAGATTTTCACATGTGGAGTTTTTTAACATGTGAAACTGCAAATTGGATTTTCACATCTGGAGTGTTGTAATATCAAAAACATCAAATGTGATTTTCAAATGTGATTGTGAAAACTTGCAATTCCACATGTGAAAGTTACATTTTCACGTGAATGTTTTTACAATGTGAAACCGCTACTTTCAAATGTGAAACTGCAATTCACGTTGTCACGTCCTGACCAGCAGAGGGAGTAATTGTATTAGTTTTGGTCAGGACGTGGCAGAGTTTTTGTGATATGTGTAGATTGGTTGCTGGACTCTCAATTGGAGGCAGGTGTTTCTAGTTGCCTCTGATTGGGAGTCCTATAAACAGGTTTGTGTTTTTCTTTGTGTTTGTGGGTAATTGTTTCTGTTCAGTGTGTTAGCTGTCAGGGCTGTTTAGCTGTCGGTTGTTTCTTGTTTTGTAATTATCTAGTGTTCTGTCTGAATTAAATTATGAACACTAACTCCGCTGCACCTTGGTCTTCTCTCCAGTACGACAGCCCTTACACACGTGAAGTGAAAGCATGTTATTGTCCTCACATGTGAAAAGGTGGTTTCACACGTGAAAAAATTAAGCTCAACAACTGAACACAGCTATTTCAAATGTGAATCAGCAAATTTCACATTTATTTTTTTTCATAAGGGCAGAAGGCACTTACTTTCAGAATACATGTTGAAGGAACCAATCTTTTCAAACTCCCCACTTTCACATTGGAAGACAAAAGATATTTGATTGTACTTACTAAAATACTTAAAAGTTGTCAAAGGCTGGTCCCGAATGCGGGATCAACATCCAGCGAAAAATCAGAGCGCCATATTCATAACCTAACCATAACCAAATCGAATATTTTTTTCTTCTCAAACATAGGACTATTTTACACCGTTTTATAGATACACTTCTCCTGAATCGAACCACGTTGTCCGATTTCAAAAAGGCTTTACAGCAAAAGCAAAACATTACATTATGTTAGGAGAGTACATGTCAAAATAGCCACACCGCCATTTACCGACCAACCACATGCATCACAAATAACCAAAAAACAGCTAAATGAAGCACTAACCTTTGACAATCTTCATTAGATGACACTCCTAGGACATCGCGTTACACAATACATGCATTCTTTTGTTCGATAAAGTTCATATTTATATATAAAAACAGCATTTTACATCGGCGCGTGATGTTCAGAAAATATTTTCCGTTAAATGCCTCCGGTGAATCAGCGCTACAATTTACTAAATTACTATTCGAAAACATTTTTAAAATGTAATATTGTCATTCAAAGAATTATAGATTAACATCTCGTGAATGCAACCGCATTGCCAGATTTAAAAATAACTTCACTGGGAAATCACACTTTGCAATAAAAGGGGATGCTATGCTCAGAAAAATAGGCTAGGCGATACAGGTTAGCGCCATCTTGGAACCATCTAATATCAAATATACTATTGTATACTATTGTCAATATTCCCTTACCTTTGATTATCTTCATCAGAAGGCACTTCCAGGAATCCCAGGTCCACAACAAGTAGTTTTGTTTGAAAAAGTTAACAATTTATGTCCCAATAGCTTCTTCTTGTTAGCGCATTCCGAAGGCTACTCAAAATGTACTGTAGCGCGCGGGACTTGTCGTCACGAATATGCAAAAAAAATATATTTAAGTTCGTTCAAATATGTCAAACGTTGTATAACATAAATCTTTAGGGCCTTTTTCAACCAGAGCTTCAATAATATTCAAGGGGGACGATTGCATTGTCTTACTAAACGTTTCGAAAGGGGAGGGTAGCCATGGGTGCCCGCGTCATAGTGGTAATGGCCCTCCCCCTGTGACTAACTTCCAAAGCCTCTCTTTCGGTCAGTTTGTACCATAGAATACTCCAACCACTTTGTAAAGACTGTTGACATCTAGTGGAAGCCTTAGGAAGTGCTCAATGAATCCTAACTCACGGTGTGTTTTATAGGCAAAGTGCTGAAGGTGAGTCCACAAATCAGATTTCCACTTCCTGCATGGGATCTGTCTCGGGGTTTTGACTGCCATATGAGTTCTGTTATACTCACAGACACCATTCAAACAGTTTTAGAAACTTTAGAGTGTTTTCTATCCAAATCTACTAATTACATGCATATCCTAGCTTCTGAGTTTGAGTAGGAGGCCGTTTAAAATGGGCACGTATTGTTTTCAAGTTTCGCTGTAGCGCCCCCTATCCTTAAGGAGCTATAAGAGGTTAACCTCAGTAAATGTTTTTATTACACAGTAGGGCTTCTCTAATGCAACTCACCATTCACAAGGATAATATTCAGCCCAACCCCGATGTTGTTGTAAATGCCACTCATGATGTTATAAAGATTAAAAGGTGTCATATTACACTATGACACACTATTTCATACTGTACAGTATACATTCCCTGGCTACATCTCAATATTTTGGAATAGTATATTTACCCTCTTCTACTCCCTTCCTGAATGGGTAATTGACCTTGATCATGAATTTCTTTCGATTATTTTATTCATTTTCAGATCAAGGTTCATGCAGAATGAGAGACGAGGAAAGTCAGGTAGTTAAGACTGTAGGGCACAGACATTTTTACAGAATTACACTTTCTATTAATTTGTAGTTTGCCCTAGCTCTAGGATCTCAGAACAACAAACTGGGCGACAATGACACAAAGTGAGTTTCTACTGCCATCTGCAGCCTGTGTGTTTGATTCAACTCTTGCACTGACACAGCAGTTAAATTGAGATGTCTGCTCAGTTCCAAATGGACATGTTCTCAGTACCTCACTCTCTCTACTCATGTCTGCCATCGAAGCAGATCCTGGGTCCGACTATATTCGCCACACCACTTCTTACAAGAAAGACAAAGTTAGTTGGTGGACATTCATTTTGAAGACACATTTGGTTCGAGGTTGTTCAACTTGCTGTGGTTATTGAGACGGAAAATGAGTTTTTCTACATAAAACATGCCATTTTAGGTAGGCCGTCATTGTGAATAAGAAATTGTTCTTAATTGACTTGCCTAGTTAAATAAAGGTTAAATAAATAAATAAAAACATTTTAACATGCAAAGCCATTCATACCCGGGCTGTTGGCAGAAGTATTTAACTGTCTGGACAGCCTTGCCCTACCCATTCTGACTCTTTAAAAATCTAACGGCCTGCAGGCACTGGGCTATTTTCCCCACAGATAGAATAAATTATCACTAATGTATGAGAATGACAAAAGGATGTCTTACTTAAATTGTTTGTCATGTCACCCTGAAGTATTGATGTATCAATTGAGATTCAATTAGCCATCTTTTCCATATTGACAGAACAAAAACTGCATTATTTACATTTTATAAATAAGCGCTGATTATGAGTTTAGGTCAATTTCAACTGTGAGGGAATTACTGTGCTCGTTAGTGATAGATTAGGACAGCTGCTTGACATCACATTGCCATTTATTTAGTTTTGTTTAATTAAATGTTCATTAAATAAATGATTTCTGTGTCATGATTAATGTGTTACCTTCACCAACGGGAGAGCATCAAAGTACTGAGTATATTGAAAAAAAGAGGATGCCATTTAGTAATGGTTTTTTTATGAACCCCACTACATCCTTGAGGGTATTAATAGGACCCTCACTGAGCAAATTGATAGGTTGCATTACTGGAAAAGCACTGAAAGAGGGTAAATAATGGACAACCTAAAGCAACATTCTCAGTTAATTAACTGTTTGATTAATTCATTTAAGAGTGAAATCACTCCAGTCAGGGCAAACATTTTTACTTTTTGGTCCACCAGTCACTGTGGAAGGTAGATGTAAAAAGCCACTTAGATCTTTTACCAACCAACATATTTTGTTCGCCATTTTGCTCAATTGTATTACATTTAACCAAAATATCAGAGACAAAATGTTCAGCTGCCCCTTTAAGGGCAGAAGGTTACCGTGGTAATGGGGTCACTCAAGCGTGTGTTTGTATGTGTGTGTGAGATTTGGGATCTGAGTAAGTCATCTCTTCACTATCAGTTGAAGTAACAGACTCAAACTAAAGTTGGAAACAACCTAGCTTGTTAACAAAACAATGTAAATATCCAAGAAACACAAGGACAAAGTTTCACTTTGTAAACTTTCGAGTAAATTAGACCAACTTTTATGCCTGTGCGCAACGCCTCCAAATATTAATCTATCAGCACTTCACTCAGTGCGCACAGCTCCCCTGTCAGGTATTGTTTCTGCGCAAATTGGGATATAGGATTCGTATTTCTTTGTGCGATTAGCAGCTATGAAACAAAACAGCAGAAATACTTTGAAAACAGCTACTGCAGCATTTTACTAACCCAAACTCACACATGCTCATACTTTACTTTTTACTATTTTTATTCGCGAATATAGTACTTGCACTGTAGAGCCCTACAAATTGACCACACAACATGGTTGGTGAAATATAGGCCCACATTTTTACCCGCCAATACCTAAATCAACTGCATTTGGTGGTTGGCAGTTGTTCATTTTATGCACTGGTTCCAGTGGTATGTAATTATAGACTTTCAGAATCTCTATTTTACAAAAAAATGCTTCTGTAGATTACTTTTGGTGCTATACTTACTTGTGTTTGAGTTTTTTCACTCTTCAATACGTCTAAAAAATTAAAGTGATGCAGCAGACAAGAAGAAAAAGATTGTTTACCATCCATGTTCCTCTAAGATTTCATAAGAAATGACTATAGTGATAACCTATTGTTATGAGTGTTATAAAATAATCCTGTACCCAAATACTTTTGAAAGCCTTGGTCTTTGGCTGTACGATGGAGGGCTTGGACCAGATGAAGCACAGAAAGATGAGTGTGGACAATAGCACAACAACATATGCAGCACCTTGAACCACTGGAAGACATTAGGATGGTCAACACATAGATAAAGCAATATCTGTCTTCATGACGGGTTAAATTGGGATTTTGTTGATGGTAGACAAATTCTAGGCATTCTATGCAGATTCCCTCTATGTGGAGTATAACTTTTTTCCATTCACCCTGTCTGCTGAACAGCTAAATATATACACATATATGCACATATATACTCATCTTGACTGTTTGGTTCTGTGAGAATGTTCTGTTCTGACTAAGGGATCAAATAAACAGATGATGGTGAATTTAAGATGCTTTAACTACAAGCTGCCAAAGTATGCCCTGACTTATTTTAACGCACAAGAAAATACCCCATGACTGAAGCTGCCATGTAGAACTGAAACCATGCAACCTACACACAGTTAAAGTAGCTCTGCAAAAAATTATAAATTAAGTTTCCCTTATGCCCTATAGTAACTCTAAATACTTTGATTATCAATTACTCAGCTGTACAGTAAGTAATTAGATCGTAATGCAATTTAAAACTGGAAAAAGGCTTATTTACCTGTCCAGTGGGGAATGGTTATCCATTGCTGTCTGCCTGGAACTGAAGCCCTATCCAAGCTCAGCTATGATATGTAACTGAAACACTACCACTACTAACTACTACTACTACTACTACTACTACTACTACTACTACTACTACTACTACTACTACTACTACCCTGCCTGCCTGCCTGCCTGCCTGCCTGCCTGCCTGCCTGCCTGCCTGCCTGCCTGCCTGCCTGTCTGCCTGCCACACCCCCAGAACAGAGTATGTCCACAACACATACTGCCCCTAAGGGTTTATTATGGAAATATGGCAGCTGTTGTTTCACTAGGGGTTTATGCATATTAAGAAAGTTACTTCAAATCCATACAATACCTTCCCTAAGACCGCCTTTAAACTTGTTGCACAATATTTCAAAAGTTGGCTGGATAATAATCTCTCGAGGACAGATCTAAGTAAACATAACTGGTACCTTAGAATCTGTCGGGAAGAAATGGGATGCATGGGATAACGAGCAGCAGTAATTATGGGGTTTGCCTTTTTTGTCACTGATTATTTTGACAAATCACGATTTCGCATCTTTACAATTCCGGAAGAGGAGGGGATATTCGGCCCATAGATTTCTTCTGGTTCCACTTCTTATTCTAGCATCTCTCAATCCCCTCTCAACAGGTATGGACCCAGAATTTAATCGAGCAGCTGACCAATTCCGAAAGACTTTAGTTCCTGTCTGAGCCGGTGGTTATGATGACAAGAGGTAACCACACACTCACTCACTACATGTTAATGTTTTTAAGTGTATGTCAATTGTAAAGTAAGTTTTTGTTTGTAATGTCTTTTCGTTATGTGTCGGACCCCAGTAAGACTAGCTGTCGCCATTGGTGCTGTATATGTGAGATGTGTCATGGTATAGTGAGATTACTGCTGAGCGATTAGTGCTTTTTGAGGTCGGTTGGGTTTCGATTCGATTAATAAAAAATAATAATGATTTTCGATTTCGGTTTAGATTATTTGGGTTGAATGCTGCAACAACAAAATAAAACAATTAATAGAAGTCCCATGATGGTAGTGACTGCCCAATACTGCTTAACCATTTATTCACTTTACTTTTATAAAATATTTCAGTTGTTGTGTATATTACATTTGTTTTATTTAATGACTTTATTATTTCATTCCAAGTCATCATCTCATCTCTATAGAGCTGCTGACTACGCTGTCTGACAAAATCACAATTTAAATAAGGCATTCTTTTATGACTACTGAATACCAACTATCAATCACTTAGATCATGTATTTTCAGGGAGAGATACCTTACGAAGCAACAGCTGGTCTCTATATCCCCTGACGATCACACGCATTCTGCTGTCTCTTCCGCAGGCATAAAAGAAACTGATCGGACAAGAAGATACACAATGGATTATGGTCATTGTAGTTTTATGCGCTAAACTATGTCAAATATTGGCCTATTGAAAACTACAACTCCCTACCACATCGCACATTTCAGGCTGGATCTGATTTATCTCTAGAAAACTGACATTGGTCAATTAGTTGTTTACAAATATTTTTTTATACACACATTTTGGTTAATCGCTCAGCACTAAGTGAGATACATGTATACATGGTGTTGTGTAACCAGGGCTCTAAAAAAATATATCATTGGTAGCATTGGTGCTCCCATTTTATTTAAAGTTAGCGTTGTCCGGGTTAGAGTTTGGTCGGGGTAGGCCGTCATTGTAAATAAGAATTTGTTCTTAACTGACTTGCCTAGTTAAATAAAGGTTAAATAAAAAAAACTAAAGAAATGATGCTGTCAGTCTTTCCTCAACTCTTAGCCAACAGAGTCTGGCATACATAGTATTTATATTATCCCTCTGATTACAATGAAGAGCAAGATGTGCCACACTGTTCTGGGCCAGCTGCAGCTTAACTAAGTTTTTCTGTGCAGCACTCGACAACACGACTGGACCATAATCAAGATAAAACAAAACTAGAGACTGCAGGACAGAGTCGGTGTAGTACAACTCGATCTTAGTCCTGTATTGATGCTTTGCCTGTTTGATGGTTTGTCGGAGGGCATAGCGGGATTTCTTATAAGCTTCCGGGTTAGTGCAGTTGCTGGCTGTAATCCATGGCTTATGGTTGGGGTATGTACGTATGGTCACTGTGGGGACGACGTTATCGATGCACTTATTGTTGAAGCCAATGACAGATGTGGTGTACTCCTCAATGCCATTGGAGGAATCCCGGAACATATTCCAGTCTGTGCTAGCAAAACAGTCCTGTAGCTTAGCATCTGCTTCATCTGACCACTTTTTTTATTGATCTAGTCACTGGTGCTTCCTGCTTTAATTTTTGCTTGTAAGCCGGAATCAGGAGGACGGAATTATGGTCAGATTTGCCAAATGGAGGGCGTTATCTGATGTTAGCAAGTTATTGATTTCATGAACCTTATTTCTAAGGCTACATATATTAATATGGGCTATTTTCAACCCTTTCCTGGGTAGCTTATCAGAGAGAGACATAATATGGAAAAGAACAAACAAAGCAAGATAAAAAAATATACATTCAGCAGTCCATTAATCAGTTGGTATGTGTAAGTGTGTGTGTACTGTCTCTTTAAAAATGTCAAGCTTGTGAACATGCAAAGGATATGTCATTCATTTATTTTCAATCTCTTTCCGTGCCCCCCAAATGTTTGTACTGGTAAAGTGACCAGGTTGTTAGATAGCTAGCTAGCTTATGATGTGAAGTGACTGAACACGGTATAAACAAATGGTTATGGCCTGCGATTAGTTTAGAACGGCCTGCGACGGTTTATGAATGTAAAATGGGGCCAATGCGCAATAGATGGGAGAAAAACATAGCAGCGTTGATATGGGTGGATCTTTGGAATTGTTTGGGCTAAAGACAAGTAGTTTTCTCTGTATTAATAGTGCAATTACAATGGTCACGGATCTGCGCACACTTTCTTGAAACATTTAAACAATTATTATCTGGCAGACTTTTTTAAAGGCACACTGGCTCTCCCAAATACAAATGTCAGGTCGTAAGGCAAAATATTGAGGCTCATATAAGACCAAACCCTTTCCTGAAAAAAATCTACTTCTGTTAAATTGTTCTGGCAAATCTGCGGGAAACTCATAGTTTCACATGCAAATTAGTTTTGCGGCAAATTTGCTGCAACTTGTGAACTTCTGGCAAACAATTCTGGGAAACTTGTGGCGAACATTCTACTGTTGCTGCAAATTTGCTGCAAATGTATATTTTATATGCAAATTAGATCAGGTTTTTGATGACTTTGTGTATTAACAACATTGAAATGTCTCATCTACATAAAGCAAATTACATACACTACCGGTCAAAAGTTTTAGAATACCTACTCATTCAAGGGTATTTCTTTATTTTTACTATTTTCTACATTGTAGAATAATAGTGAAGACAACAAAACTATGAAATAACACATATGGAATCAGGTAGTAACCAAAAAAGTGTTAAACAAATCAAAATATATTTTATATTTGAGATTCTTCAAATAGCCACCCTTTGTTTTGATGACAGTTTTGCACACCCTTGGCATTCTGTCAACCAGCTTCACCTCAAATGCTTTTCCAACAGTCTTGAAGGAGTTCCCACATATGCTGAGCACTTGTTGGCTGCTTTTCCTTCGGTTGATACAACACCATCATCTCACTGGCTTCTTCTTTGGCAAGCTCTCATTGGCTATTGCTGATCACCGATCTCAAAACCTGTTGTTGCACATCTCACACTACAAGAACATTGCCGATTTTGTGCCCTTAAAATAAAATACGTTTGAAAATATTGGGACATCTGAGATGGGTCAAAGACAGCATTGGTAGCCCTCAGACTGAATCTCTGACCCACTCACATTTAATAACGAGTGTCGATAAAAGCCCCGCGCCCCAAATAGGCAACGACGTATCTGGGACAGCTAAATCGGGGCCAAAATTGTGTAGTGTACGCCCTGCTTAACCTTTACTATGTTTGTCTCTCAACCTTGCTGAGGAAATCAGTGGTGTAATCATTAAGCTAATTCTGTTGCAAAACGTTTCATCTGTTGCTAAAAGTTTTGCAACTGAAACTGTTTACACCAAAACGGAAAATGCAAACTAGTTTCTATTGGACAAATTCAGGTAAGTCCCAACCCAATTCGTTCCGTTTGCTCGGTTTGCTTTCGTTTTGGTTCTTAAACGGTTTCCGTAATGAATACACCCCAGGTGGCTTTCATGCTTTGGAGTTTTATTTTGGTTCAATTGATGTCTTCAGGCTCTTTATCTCCCTCTTCCTCTCGTATCACAAACCAGTAAGCTATCTACCTTCACAAGTTTCCTCCCTGCCAAGCCAGCCAGCTCCAGGTTGAGAATACACTGCACGTTTTCCATACCACCAACCCAGCCTTCTATCTACAGTCCGGCTTGATCAGGTTAAATATAATACCTATACACTCTTCAGATGGAGAGCATCCTGAAGAGCAGATCGTAAATGCCAAGACCAAATGCATTATAATTCACATGTTATGTTCAAAGAAAAGTGAGAAACAAGGGTTTTCCATTTCAGGGATGGCACCAGTTACACAATGAGAGGTTTTAAGTCTTAGAAGACAAAATGTTAAAGCAGGTCTCAGCAGACATACATCCAGGGATATTCGGGCTCTCAGCTTGGCCTATCTAATGATTTGTTGAGCTAATAGAGTCCCTCTGGGCATTGGATGTCTAACACCTGAGCCCTGGAGCATATTAACATGAGCTCTCTATAGGCTAGGAGAGAAGGTGTTTGAGACCATACAGTACTATGTTATTAACTGAAAAAGGCTTCAAATATTTTGTTTTGAGTATATATGGATGAAGAACAGACAGTGCACATGGACACACCCATGCACACACACACAAGATCAAAGGTTAAAAACACAGCCTTTCTTAAGTACAGGGGTGAGGGACTAATTAACCTAGCTGAAAGCTGTGAAGAGGTACAGAGTGAAAACAGGAACCTTTAGAAAAGAGATCAGGGAATGTTTCAGCTCACCAAGTGTAACATTTTAATGGTTGACCAGGGCTACATCCTGGCTTTTTACCCTTGATTAAATGTACCTTTACAAGCCCTCCAGCATGGTGTGGCCTTATACCAGTGTTTGTTAATAAACATTTACTATAACACTGATACAGAGTTATCTTCATAGCCATGATTGTTATTTGAGGCTGAGAGTAAGTAACACAACTATACACTGAGTGGACAAAATATTAGGAACACCTGCTCTTTCCATGACATAGACCAGGTGAATCCTGGTGAAAGCTTTGATCCCTTAATAATGCCACTCGTTAAATCTGTTTCAACAGTCAGTGTAGATGAAAGGGAGGAGACAGATTAAGTAACCATTTTTAAGCCTTGATACAATTTAGACATGGATTGTGTATGTGTGCCATTCAGAGGGTGAATGGGCAAGACAAAATATTTAAGTGCCTTTGAACAAGGTATGGTAGTAGGTGCCAGGCGCACTGGTTTGTGTCAAGAACTGCAACACTTCTGGGTTTATCACGTTCAACAGTTTCCCATGTATTTCAAGAATGGTCAATCATCCAAAGGACATCCAGCCAATTTGACACAACTGTGGGAAGCATTGGAGTCAACATGGGCCAGCATCCCTGTGAAATGCTTTAGACACCTTGTAGATTCCATGCTTGGATGAATTGAGGTTTTTCTGAGGACAAAAGCAACTTAATATTAGGAGGGTGTTCTTATTGTTTTATACACTCAGTGTACCATATTGTCTATATTATTATATGCTCTCAAATAACAAATCAGATATTGTTCACCACCAAGATCACATGGTGAGGATGGAATCCACTATGAATTGTAACTTTTCACGACTATGCCGTGGGAAGTGTTATACATTGTTGACTCTTTTTTCCTCCTGGGAGACTGGAGTAAAGCAAGAGATTTGTAGATCACCCTATTGTCGCTTCTCCTCTATCTCTCCTCTTCTCTACCTCTCCCCTCGTGTTCGCTATATCTTCTCCCCACCAAACTGTATGATTCTGTTACTGCGGGTGAGGAAAGCATCTTATGTGAAAAGCTGGGATGGCTTTATAAATAAAGAGCTTTAAACTGAGTGTATACAGGTACAGAGCATGAATCTGTACTCCATTATGAAGCATTCAACGTTGACTGCTGTACTGTGTGTGAAAGTGCTAGATGTCACAATGACCATCAGCAGAAATTGATTATCTAGCTCAGAGATTCAATAAGCAGTATGTGTCCATTAGGTATTGTGAAACACTGTGGTAGACAATAATAGTTTTTTTTTATCACATCCATGTCCTTACAAATACACAGTAATTTGTCCCAAAACAAATTGAGATTAAAATGAAAATGATTGTAATTTGAATATAACACCACTCCAGAGTGTTTAGAAGGAAAAAGGTTAGAATCTAATTGGAATTTATTTGAAGTAGCTCTAACTACAGGATTGTTTACAGTTAAGGGGTAGGCTATTTTGATATGTTTGTTTTTGGATGAGGAAGGGGATTGGAGTTAGGGTTGAGGGGAGTTCCCTGTGGAGTCCCATCAATGTTTTACTCATGCCAGTGCCTACAGCAACAGACAAACTTGGACCATGATTCAATACTGGTGGAATTACAGTGAGGGAAAAATGTATTTGATCCCCTGCTGATTTTGTACGTTTGCCCACTGACAAAGAAATTATCAGTCTATAATTTTAATGGTAGGTTTATTTGAACAGTGAGAGACAGAATAACAACAAAAAAATCCAGAAAAACGCATGTCAAAAATGTTATAAATTGATTTGCATTTTAATGAGGGAAATAAGTATTTGACCCCTCTGCAAAACAGGACTTAGTACTTGGTGGCAAAACCCTTGTTGGCAATCACAGAGGTCAGACGTTTCTTGTAGTTGGCCACCAGGTTTGCACACATCTCAGGAGGGATTTTGTCCCACTCCTCTTTGCAGATCTTCTCCAAGTCATTAAGGTTTCCAGGCTGAAGTTTGGCAACTCGAACCTTCGCTCCCTCCACAGATTTTCTATGGGATTAAGGTCTGGAGACTGGCTAGTCCACTCCAGGACCTTAATGTGCTTCTTCTTGAGCCACTCCTTTGTTGCCCTGGCCGTGTGTTTTGGGGCATTGTCATGCTGGAATACCCATCCACAACCCATTTTCAATGCCCTGGCTGAGGGAAGGAGGTTCTCACCCAAGATTTGACGGTACATGGCCCCATCCATCGTCCCTTTGATGCGGTGAAGTTGTCCTGTCCCCTTAGCAGAAAAACACCCCCAAAGCATAATGTTTCCACCTCCATGTTTGACGGTGGGGATGGTGTTCTTGGGGTCATAGGCAGCATTCCTCCTCCTCCAAACACGGCGAGTTGAGTTGATGCCAAAGAGCTCCATTTTGGTCTAATCTGACCACAACACTTTCACCCAGTTGTCCTTTCAATCATTCAGATGTTCATTGGAAAACTTCAGATGGGCATGTATATCTGCTTTCTTGAGCAGGGGGACCTTGCGGGCGCTGCAGGATTTCAGTCCTTCACAGCGTAGTGTGTTACCAATTGTTTTCTTGGTGACTATGGTCCCAGCTGCCTTGAGATCTTTGACAAGATCCTCCCGTGTAGTTCTGGGCTGATTCCTCACTGTTCTCATGATCATTGCAACTCCACGAGGTGAGATCTTGCATGAAGCCCCAGGCCGAGGGAGATTGACAGTTCTTTTGTGTTTCTTCCATTTGCGAATAATCGCTCCAACTGTTGTCACCTTCTCACCAAGCTGCTTAGCGATGGTCTTGTAGCCCATTCCAGCCTTGTGTAGGTCTACAATCTTGTCCCTGACATCCTTGGAGAGCTCTTTGGTCTTGGCCATGGTGGAGAGTTTGGAATCTGATTGATTGATTGCTTCTGTGGACAGGTGTCTTTTATACAGGTAACAAGCTGAGATTAGGAGCACTCCCTTTAAGAGTGTGCTCCTAATCTCAGCTCGTTACCTCTATAAAAGACACCTGGGAGCCAGAAATCTTTCTGATTGAGAGGGGGTCAAATACTTATTTCCCTCATTAAAATGCAAATTAATTTATAACATTATTGACATGTGTTTTTCTGGATTTTTTTGTTGTTATTCTGTCTCTCACTGTTCAAATAAACCTACCATTAAAATTATAGACTTATCATTTCTTTGTCAGTGGGCAAACGTACAAAATCAGCAGGTGATCAAATACTTTTTCCCCTCACTGTATAGTATGAGACAATTACTCTCTCTGCTATTTCTCTGGGTTTGTGTATCTGTACATTTGGGTGTGATATGGTAGCCTGGATGTTATGTGAGTCTGAACTACAGCAGCTATCCATTGTTTTTGGAATTGTCTATGTTCCCTGATTGTCTAGTGATTATTAGCTAGCTGGACAGCCAAGAAACTGTATGAATATAAGTCCATTATAATTTCTACAGTTTTGATTTGATTTTAGTCATTTTAAAGTACACTACATGACCAAAAGAATGTGGACACCTGCTCGTTGAACATCTCATTCCAAAATCTTAGGTATTAATATGAAGTTGGTCCCCCCCCTTTGCTGATATAACAGCCTCCACTCTTTTGGGAAGGCTTTCCAGTAGATGTTTGAACATTGCTGCAGGGACTTGCTTCCATTCACCCACAAGAGCGTTAGTCAGAACGGGCACTGATGTTGGGCGATTAGGCCTGGCTCGCAGTCAGCGTTCCAATTCATTCCAAAGGGGTAGAGGTCAGGGCTCTGTGCAGGCCAGTCAAGTTCTTCCACACTGTTCTTGAAAAACCATTTCTGTATGGAGCTCGCTTTGTGCACGGGGGCATTGTCATGCTGAATCAGGAAAGGACCTTCCCCAAACTGTTGCCACAAAGTTGGAAGCACAGAATTGTCTAGAATGTTATTGTATAGTGTCATTGTAAGATTTCCCTTCACTGGAACTAAGGGGTCTAGCCCGAACCATGTAAAACATTATTGCTCCTCCACTAAACTTTACAGTTGGCACTATGCATTGGGTCAGGTAGCGTTCTCCTGGCATTCGTCAAACCCAGATTGGTCTCACAGACTGCCAGATGGTGAAGCGGGATTCATCACTCTAGAGAACGCGTTTCCACTGCTCCAGAGTCAAATGGCGGTGAGCTTTACATCACTCCAGCCGACGCTTGGCATTACGCATGGTGATCTTAGGCTTATGTGCGGCTGCTCGACCATGGAAACCCAATTCATGAAGCTCCCGACTAACAGTTATTGTGCTGATGTTGCTTCCAGAGACAGTTTGGAACTCGGTAGTGAGTGTTGCAACCGAGGACAGGCGATGTTTACGCGCTATGCACTTCAGCACTCGGTGATCCCGTTCTGTGAGCTTGTGTGGCCTACCACTTCACGGCTGAGGTGTTGTTGCTCAAAGACATTTCTATTCACAATAACAGCACTTACATTTGACCGGGGCAGCTCTAGCAGGACAGAAATTTGACAAACTGACTTGTTGTAAAGGTGGCATCCTATAACGGTGCCACATTGAAAGTCACCGAGGTCTTCAGTTGTTTTTTGCCAATGTTTGTTTATGGAGATTGCATGGCTGTTTGCTCAATTTTATACACCTGCCAGCGACTGGGGGGGCTAAAATAGCCAAATCAACTAATCCGATTCCACTAATTCCACTGACATTATGGGATATTGTGTGTAGGCCAGTGACAAAAAATCTCAATTTAATCAATTTTAAATTCAGGCTGTAAAACAACAAAATGTGGAAAAAGTCAAGGGGTGTGAATACTTTCTGAAGGCACTATATGTGTATATGTATGTATAGTCACGTCACAAAATTATTGATTAAAACACACTGTTTTGCAATGAAGGTATACTGTAGCCTCAACAGCACTCTGTAGGGTAGTATCATGCTGGCGCCAGAGAACAGCTATTCTCTGGGTATATTGAATTCAATACAAAACCTAGGAGACTCGTGGTTCTCACCCCCTTCCATAGACTTAAACAATAATTATGACAACTTCCGGAGGACATCCTCCAACCTACCAAAGCTCTTTCAGGATGAACTGACATGATCAATCAAAGGATCAGAAGATCAATCGAGTTCTGAAAGCATAAGCTACAGCTAGCTAGCACTGCAATGCATAAAATGTTGTGAGTAGTTGACTCAAAGAGAAAAACAACAGTTGAACAGTCTTCAAAAATTAAGGAGAAAGACAAGAGAGAGAGCAATAGCTATGTGTTGTATTCTTTTCACTTTCAGTTACTTAGCTAGTGAATGCAGCTAGTTAGCCTAGCCTACTCAAACACTCGGCTCAAACGGAGAGGGATGCTATGTTACCTAGCTGGCTATGGCTATCCAGCACTGGAACTCTTCCAAATCAAGGTACCCTTTTGGTTTTATTATTTATTGCCACCGGGCCCGCTAGTGTAACTGCTAAACTGCTTGCTAACTGTACAATGTACACCATGATTATAGCGGGTTTACTAACACATTCGTTTTAGTAGCTATGTTGACTTGACATTAGCAAATATGGTGACAATGATGTAGACTGTGTGTAGCGGTTAGCAATTATGATATGAAGGTTTGGCTTGGAAAGGTTTTTTCGCCTGGTCACAGACAGCTGATGTGTTGTGCACTGAAGTCTGTAAGCGAAGGGAAAAGGTGAAAGGAGGAGAGCGTGTAGATGCAAGAAGGAATTATTCAATGATCAAAGTGATCATGCTGTTTATATGTGGCTGCTATGAAACTGTGTTTGCGTGTGACCAGCGATGTATTTATTCCGCCAATTCTGTTGAAAAGCGTTTATTAAATGTAACCAAATGGAATGAAATGGGGATAAACATACCTGAATTTATCCAATAGAAACTCTCGGTTGCAGCTGTTGGACTAATGATTACACCCTAGATCAGCTAGATGCAGGCAAGATTTTGCAAGGCGGAATTGATTGTGTCAATATCTGTCACCTTGATTACTGAAATGTCTCTCTGCCTGTGCACCTACATTGTAAACTTTCATTCATAGGATAGGTGTAGCAACCTCATCATGGATAGAGGAAGGCCCAAAACATTGCCAAGGACTCCAGCCACCCTAGTCATGGACTGTTCTATCTGCTACCGCATGGCAAGCGGTTCCGGAGCTCCAAGTCTAGGTCAAAAAGGCTTCTTAACGGCTTCTACCCCCAAACCATGACTCAGTTAATAAAATGGCTATTTGCATTGTCCCCACCCCACCCCCCATTTTTACGCTGCCATGCTCTTCAAAACAAAACCTCCTCCCTCAACTTAAACGGCACCGACCGCAAGTGATGTTTATGTATTTGTGTTGTGTCAGTGTGCTTGTGTGTGTTATTGTGTTTGTGTGTGTGTATATAGTGTATGTGTGTGGGTTTTGTGTGGGAATGTGTGTGAGTGAGTGTACAGGGTTGGGTAGGTTACTTTCTAAATGTAATCAGTTACAGTTACTAGTTACCTGTCAAATTGTAATCAGTAACGTAATGTTTGGATTACCCAAACTCAGTAACATAATCTGATTACATTCCGTTACTTTTAGATTACTTTCCCCTTAAGAGGCATTAGAAGAAGACAAAAATGTATGTTACCTATTGAACGACATCTATTGCAGGATAAATCAATGTTAAAGTTTACATAGCTGGCCATATATGGATGTTCAATTTCACTGTATGGGTTGGTTATGTTGGCTTCTTCTAACCCATCGCTTTCTACTACTGCCATGCCTGCTCCCGCTCCCTGGCACTCGAAGGTGCCAGGCTCCCCAGCATTACGCACTCCTGCCACCATCATGTCACGCGCTTCAGCAATTATTGGACTCACTTGGACTCAATCACCTCTGACATTATCTCTCCTATATTTGTCAGTTCCCCAGCTCTGTTCCCCGCTGCTGCATTGTTTGTTGTCTGTCCTTATGTTACTGGGTGCTGACGCTGTTGCTTGTTTGTTCCATGTCTGTTCCAGTTAAATGTTGTCTCCCTGTACCTGCTTCTCAGCTCCAGCGTTGGTTCTTTCAACTACATATAATAATACGATTCAATTATATCTTTACATTAAAAACCAAAGTCTATCAGAATTCCAGTCATTACAATAAATGTTATACCCCTTGATCTTGAAGAATAGGACTTGGAAATATGGAAGTATAGATTAGCCAAATTGTTTTACCTGAGCATGACCCCAAAACTATTTATTTTGCGTTATTGACTGTACGTTTGTTTATTCCATGTGTAACTCTGTGTTGTTGTTTGTGTCGCACTGCTTTGCTTTATCTTGGCCAGGTCGCAGTTGTAAATGAGAACTTGTTCTCAACTAGCCTACCTGGTTAAATAAAGGTGAAAAAAACTAAAGACTTATTAGCAAGCCGTACTCTGTTATTTATTGAGTTGAAAAATAAATTCTGCGCTCATGGAATGGCATGCTTTCAGCACTACTGAAAAGTGCTATTTACATGTGAAAAATGAATGCCATATGCTGCATTTGCTATAGGCCTATTGTTTACCTTTTGTTGGTGACACTTTGATATCTTGATAATATGCAGCTGTTTAAAGGGCAAATCCACCGATGAAACAATAACAATAAAGCTGAGGGATGGGCCTGGAGAAATGTAACCACTCTCAGAATAATAGACAGAGCTATGGATGCAAGGACTGACCGTCCATGATATAAAAAATATTGTTTTAACCATGTTACGAGGGTATACAGTGTTTATTTACATTTACAATGTTTACAAACATTGAAGTAAAACAAGGTTATATTTTGGGTTCTCATGGATTGCGACAGCTGAATGAACTAAGCTCATGAGGCATTTCTAAGTTATATTCTTCAAGAATCAATGGATGTATATATATATATTTATAAGTCCAAAAATTGATGTAGCAACTACAGATTGCCCCTATAAGTCTATCAAAAGTGTACACGTTTAAACATGTGTCCATCAGGCCTATGGATTTTTTTGTTTAATCAGCATGAATTAGATTGAGCAGTAAAAGACACAGTTTTATTCCATAGGCTTGGATCCGCACTATGCAGCTGTGGCAAGAGCACATTTTTCACTGGCTGTCCACTGGTTTCAAAAACAATGATTGATAGGCAGCTTAAACTTCTTGAATTCAATCATTATTGGGTTCAAATACACATTTAGATTTGTTAACAGCCATCCACAACAATCACAATCCGTAAGGTGCAAATAGCTAAATGAGAGAGCAGCAGTGTGATTCACCTCAATGCACTATGTAGATATCAATAATAAGTGATATCCGTAGACTACACCACTGCTGTCATCCTTACCTCCAAGCGTTTATTAAAGTTGGATAATCTTTGGATGCCGACAGTAGTCGCAGCATTGGAAGACATAGCTTGGACTGTAGCCCGCGATCCATCAAACCCATATGGTGTGTCATTTGTGGTCTTTGACTTGTGGTCAGACTCGCTCAGGTGGAACAATCTTAAACTTTTTTTCTGAATTTAAAAGTAATCCTCGAAGCAATCATCTAGTTTTTCAAAAGTATCTGTAATCTGATTACAATATTTTAGCTGGTAGCGTAACGGATTACAGTTACAGTTTTTTGTAATTGCTTACATGGAATGGATTACATGTAACGGATTACATGTAATCCATTACTCCCCAACCCTGTGAGTGTGTATATGATGTGTATATATAGTCTAGTGAGTGTGCGTAGGGTCAGTGCAAGATACAGTCAAATCAGATAGTTTGGGTACCCTTAATTGACTATTTAGCAGTCTGGCTATTTAGCAGTTTTATGGCTTGGGAGCAGAAGCTGTCTTGGAGCCTGTTGGTCCGAGAGCCAATGCTCCGGTACCGTTTGCTGGACAGTAGCAGAGTGAACAGTCTATGGCTTGGGTGGCTGGTGTCTTTGGCAATTTATTGGGCCTTCCTCTGACACCGCCTGATATAGAGGTCCTGGATGACAGGGAGGTTGGCACCAGTGATGTACTGGGCTGTCCGCACCACCCTCTGTAGCGCTTTGCATTCAATGGCAGTGTATTTTCCATACCAAGCAGTGATGTAACCAGTCAAGACGCTCTCGATGGTGCAGCTGTAGAACTTTTTGAGGATCTGAGGGCCCATGCCAAATCTTTTCAGCCTCCTGAGCGGGAAGAGGCGCTGCCGTCCCCTCTTCACAATTGTGTGGGTGTGTGTGGACCATGTTAGGCCTTAGTGATGTGGACTCCAAAGAACCTGTAGCTCTCGAACCACTCCACAACAGCACCATCGATGTGAATGGGGCGGGCTTGCCCCTCTTTCTCCTATAGTACACAATCAGCCACTTGGTCTTGAGGGAGAGGTTGTTGTCCTGGCACCACACTATAAACAGACTAAGCACACACCGCTGGTGGTGACACTTGCCAGCTGGTCTGCGCATGCTTTGAGAATGCGCCATGGTGTTCCGTCTGGCCCGGCGGCCTTGTGATTATTAATTTGTTTAAACGTTTTGCTCACATTGTCCATGGAGAGCGAGATCACACAGTCATCCGGAAAAACAAGGCCTTCACGCAAGGCACAGCGTTATATTCTTCGAATCAAGCATAAAATGCATTTGGCTTGTTTGGGAGTTCTGTATCGTTGGACAACACATGGCTGGGTTTCCCTTTGTAATCCGTTAGTGTTGGCGCCGGTGTAATAGGATTCCATCTTCTTCTTATATTGTCCTTCTACATGTTCTGCACCTAACATTTAGTTCCACCTCCCACATATGCGGTGACATCACCTGGTTTAACATGTTATGGCTAGGGGGCAGTATTTTCACGGCTGGATAAAAAACGTACCCGATTTAATCTGGTTACTACTCCTGCCCAGTAACTAGAATATGCATATAATTATTGGCTTTGGATAGAAAACACTCCAAAGTTTCTAAAACTGTTTGTATGGTGTCTGTGAGTATAACAGAACTCAAATGGCAGGTCAAAACCTGAGAGATTCCTTTACAGGAAGTGGCCTGTCTGACCATTTCTTGAACTTCTTTGCCATCTCTATCTTTTACAAAGGATCTCTGCTCTAACGTGACACTTCCTACGTCTTCCATAGGCTCTCAGAGCCCGGGAAAAAACAGAATGTCGTCATCCCAGCCCCAGGCTGAAACACATTATCGCCTTTCGCCGCCCCCGTCTTTGTGATTTTTCCTCTGTTTGCCGAAAAGGAGATTCCCGGTCGGAATATTATCGCTTTTTTACGAGATAAATTGCATAAAAATTGATTTTAAACAGCGGTTGACATGCTTCGAAGTACGGTAATGGAATATTTAGAATTTTTTTGTCACGAATTGCGCCATGTCAACCGATATACCATTTCGGATAGTTTCTGGAATGCACGAACAAAACGCCGCTATTCGGATATAACGATGGATTATTTGGGACCAAACCAACATTTGTTATTGAAGTAGCAGTCCTGGGAGTGCATTCTGACGAAGACAACAAAGGTAATAACATTTTTGTAATAGTAAATCTGATTTTGGTGAAGGCTAAACTTGCCGGGTGTCTAAATAGCTAGCCCGTGATGGCTGGGCTATGTACTTAGAATATTGCAAAATGTGCTTTCACCAAAAAGCTATTTTAAAATTGGACATATCGAGTGCATAGAGGGGTTCTGTATCTATAATTCTTAAAATAATTGTTATGCTTTTTGTGAACGTTTATCGTGAGTAATTTAGTAAATTGTTAGTAAATTCCCCGGAAGTTTGCGGGGGGTATGCTAGTTCTGAACGTCACATGCTAATGTAAAAAGCTGTTTTTTGATATAAATATGAACTTGATTGAACAAAACATGCATATATTGTATAACATAATGTCCTAAGATTGTCAACTGATGAAGATCATCAAAGGTTAGTGCTGCATTTAGCTGTCTTCTGGGTTTTTGTGACATTATATGCTACCTTGAAAAATGGGTGTCTGATTATTTCTGTCTGGGTACTCTGCTGACATAATCTAATGTTTTGCTTTCGCTGTAAAGCCTTTTTGAAATCGGACAGTGTGGTTAGATAAAGGAGAGTCTTATCTTTAAATGGCTGTAAAATAGTCATATGTTTGAGAAATTGAAGTAATAGGATTTTTAAGGTTTTGAAAATCGCGCCACCAGATAGCAGTGGCTGTTACGTAGGTGGGACGAATTCGTCCCGCCTAGCCTAGAGAGGTTAACCTGTTAGGGCTAGGGGGCAGTTTTGACACGGCTGGATGAAAAACGTACCCGATTTAATCTGGTTACTACTCCTGCCCAGTAACTAAAATATGCATATAATTATTGGCTTTGGATAGAAAACACCCTAAAGTTTCTAAAACTGTTTGAATGGTGTCTGTGAGTATAACAGAACTCAAATGGCAGGCCAAAACCTGAGAAGATTCCATGCAGGAAGTGGCCTGTCTGACAAGTTGTGTTTCATCTTGGCTCTTTTTATTGAAGACTGAGGGTCTTTGCAATAACGTGACACTTCCTACGGCTCCCATAGGCTCTCAGAGCCCGGTAAAAAGCTGAACGATATCGAGGCAGCCTCTGGCTGAAACACATTATCGCTTTTGGCAAGTGGCCGATCAGAGTACTATGGGCTTAGGCGCGTGCCCGAGTCGACCGAATGCTTTATTTTCTTTCGTCTGTTTACCTAAACGCAGATTCCCGGTCGGAATATTATCGCTTTTTTATGAGAAAAATGGCATAAAAATTGATTTTAAACAGCGGTTGACATGCTTCGAAGTACGGTAATGGAATATTTAGAATTTTTTGTCACGAATTGCGCCATGCTCGTCACCCTTATTTACCCTTTCGGATAGTGTCTTGAACGCACGAACAAAACGCCGCTGTTTGGATATAACTATGGATTATTTTGAACCAAACCAACATTTGTTATTGAAGTAGAAGTCCTGGGAGTGCATTCTGACGAAGACAGCAAAGGTAATAACATTTTTCTTATAGTAAATCTGACTTTGGTGAGTGCTAAACTTGCTGGGTGTCTAAATAGCTAGCCCTGTGATGCCGGGCTATCTACTTAGAATATTGCAAAATGTGCTTTCACCGAAAAGCTATTTTAAAATCGGACATATCGAGTGCATAGTGGAGTTCTGTATCTATAATTCTTAAAATAATTGTTATGCTTTTTGTGAACGTTTATCGTGAGTCATTTAGTAAATTCACCGGCAGTGTTCGGTGGGAATGCTAGTCACATGCTAGTCACATGCTAATGTAAAAAGCTGTTTTTTTATATAAATATGAACTTGATTGAACAAAACATGCATGTATTGTATAACATAATGTCCTAGGGTTGTCATCTGATGAAGATCATCAAAGGTTAGTGCTGCATTTAGCTGTGGTTTGGGTTTATGTGACATTATATGCTAGCTTGAAAAATAGGTGTCTGATTATATCTGGCTGGGTACTCTGCTGACATAATCTAATGTTTTGCTTTCGTTGTAAAGCCTTTTTGAAATCGGACAGTGTGGTTAGATTAACGAGAGTCTTGTCTTTAAAATGGTGTAAAATAGTCATAGGTTTGAAAAATTGAAGTTTTTGCATTTTTGAGGTTTTTGAATAACGCGCCACGGGATTACACTGGCTGTTACGTAGGTGGGACGATTTGATGCCACCTACCCTAGAGAGGTTAACAGTCTCTGCTTCGCTCCCCTCCAATTTTACCCCGACTGGCTCTGGTTCCATCCTCGGCTCCGCCGATCTGTCCATGTGCCCCCCCAAAAAAATTATTGGGGCTGCCTCTCCGGTTTTAACGCTATCGGCGTTCCACTGTAATATTCCCGGTCCTCCTTTGCCTTCTTCCATGGGCCCACTCCGGCTCTGATCTCCTCCCAGGTCCACGAGTCCATACTGCCCCTCTCCTGGTGCTTCTCCTTCCTCCGCTGCTTGGTCCGTTGTTGGTGGGTGATTCTGTAACGACTCTCGTCGCAATGAGACCAAGGTGCAGCAGTGGATGTGTATTCATATTCAAGATTTTAACCTGTTAGGGCTAGGGTGCAGTATTGACACGGCTGGATAAAAAAACATACCCGATTTAATCTGGTTACCACTCCTACCCAGTAACTAGAATATGCATATACTTATTACATATGGATAGAAAACACCCTACATTTTCTAAAACTGTTTGAATGGTGTCTGTGAGTATAACAGAACTCATTTGGCAGGCAAAACCCTGAGACATTTTCTGACAGGAAGTGGATACCTGATGTGTTGTATTGCCTTTAAACCTATCCCATTGAAAAACACAGGGGCTGAGGAATATTTTGGCACTTCCTATTGCTTCCACTAGATGTCACCAGCCTTTACAAAGTGTTTTGAGTCTTTTGGAGGGAGATCTGACCGAACAAGAGCCATGGAACGATGATGTCCCATTAGACACCTGGCGCGCGAGTTCATGTTGGGTACCCTCGTTCCAATACGTTATAAAAGAGTATGCATTCGTCCACCTTGAATATTATTCATGTTCTGGTTAAAAAAGGCCCTAATGATTTATGCTATACAACGTTTGACATGTTTGAACGAACGTAAATATATTTTTTCCCCTCGTTCATGACGAGAAGTCCGGCTGGCTTAGATCATGTGCTAACAAGACGGAGATTTTTGGACATAAATGATGAGCTTTTTTGAACAAAACTACATTCGTTATGGACCTGTGATACCTGGAAGTGACATCTGATGAAGAGAATCAAAGGTAATGGATTATTTACATAGTATTTTCGATTTTAGATCTCCCCAACATGACGTCTAGTCTGTATCGCAACGCGTATTTTTCTGGGCGCAGTGCTCAGATTATTGCAAAGTGTGATTTCCCAGTAAGGTTATTTTTAAATCTGGCAAGTTGATTGCGTTCAAGAGATGTAAATCTATAATTCTTTAAATGACAATATAATATTTTACCAATGTTTTCTAATTTTAATTATTTAATTTGTGACGCTGACTTGACTGCCGGTTATTGGAGGGAAACGATTTCCTCAACATCAATGCCATAGTAAAACGCTGTTTTTGGATATAAATATGAACTTGATAGAACTAAAAATGCATGCATTGTCTAACATAATGTCCTAGGAGTGTCATCTGATGGAGATTGTAAAAGGTTAGTGCATCATTTTAGCTGGTTTTATGGTTTTGGTGACCCTGTCTTTGAATTGACAAAACATTACACACAACTCGTGTAAATGTACTGTCCTAACATACTCTAAATTTATGCTTTCGCCGTAAAACCTTTTTGAAATCGTAAAACGTGGTTAGATTAAGGAGATGTTTATCTTTCAAAGGTGGTAAAATAGTTGTATGTTTGAAAAATTTGAATTTTGACATTTATTTGGATTCAAATTTGCCGCTCTTGAAATGCACCTGCTGTTGATGGAGTGCACCACGGGTGGCACGCTAGCGTCCCACCTAGCCCATAGAGGTTAATAAACCCGAAAATAGAACACTAAACAAATAAACAAAAAAACGACAGCCGACAGTTCTGTCAGGTACTCACAACGAAACAGAAAGCAATCACCCACAAATCCCAAAGGAAAAACAGGCTGCCTATGTATGACTCCAAATCAGCAACAACGAACTACAGCTGTTCCTGATTGAGAGCCACACACGGCCAAACCAAAGAAACAAACCAACATAGAAAAATAAACATAGAACGCCCACCCATGTAACACCCTAGCCTAACCAAAATAGAGAACTAAAAACCCCTCTCTATGGCCAGGGCGTTACACCGTGGTAAAGGCTTTGACGGTGTGGAGACATTGGCTTGAGGGGGCACATCACCCTTTTCTCATCTGGACCGACCACCGTAACCTGGAGTATATCCGGGCAGCGAGGAGACTTAATCCTCGTCAAGCCAGGTGGGCCATGTTCTTTACGAGGTTTCAATTTACCCTCTCATACATTCCAGGTTCCCGGAACCGGAAGGCTGACGCACTGTCGCGTCTCTACGACACCGAGGAGCGGACCATCGATCCTACTCCCATACTCCCCGCCTCCTGTCTGGTGACAGCGGTGGTATGGGAGGTGGATGCGGACATCGAGCGGGCGGGTTAGTCAGAACCCACTCCACCACAATGTCCCGCGGGTCTGAAATATGTTCCGCTTGGTGTTCGCGATCGCCTGATCCGATGGTCCTACACTCTACCCTCCTCGGGTCATCCTGGGGTGGAACGGACAGTGCGGGGCCTGAAGGGGAGGTACTGGTGGCCCACCTTGGTTGAAGATGTTCGTCATTATGTCTCTTCCTGTTCGGTGTGCGCCCAGTGCAAGGCTCCTAGGCACCTGCCTCGAGGGAAACTACAGCCCCTCCCCGTTCCACAACGACCTTGGTCTCACCTCTCGGTGGATTTCCTCACAGGGGAACACCACAATCCTGGTCGTTGTGGATCGGTTCTCGAAGTCCTGCCGTCTGCTCCCTGTGCCCGGTCTTCCTACGGCCCTACAGACCGCGGAGGCCCTATTCACCCATGTCTTCCGGCACTATGGGGTGCCCGAGAACATCGTATCTGATCGGGGTGCCCAGTTCACGTCCAGGGTGTGGAGGTCGTTTATGGAGGGGCTGGGGGTCTCGTTCAGCTTGACCTCAGGTTTCCACCCCGAGAGTAATGGGCAGGTAGAACGCATTAACCAGGATGTGGGCAGGTTTCTGCGGTCGTATTGCCAGGACCGGCCAGGGCAGTGGGCGCGGTTCGTGCCATGGGCCGAGATGGCCCAGAACTCTCAGCGCCACTCCTCTACTAACCTGTCACCTTTCCAGGTTGTATTAGGTTATCAGCCGGTCCTGGTGCCATGGCAGCAGAGCCAGACGGAGGCTCCTGCGGTGGAGGAATGGGTGAAGCGCTCGAAAGAGACCTAGAATGCTGTCCAGGAGTGTCTAAAGCGGGCTGTAGAACGACACAAGGAGAGCGCTGACCGCCACCGCAGTGAGGCCCCCGTGTTTAACCCAGGGGACAGAGTCTGGCTCTCGACCCTCCACCTGCCCCTCCACCTGCCCTGCCGGAAGCTGGGTCCGCGATTTGTGGGGCTGTTCAAAGTCCTGAGGAGAATAAACGAGGTGTGTTATAGGTTACAACTTCCTACATATTACCGCATTAACCCCTAATTTCATGTGTCTCTCCTCAGGCCCGTGGTAGCTGGTCCGCTGCAGGACGCTGAGGTGCGGGAGGTCCTTCTGCCCCCCCTGGACATCGAGGGAGCCCCGGCGTACACCGTCCGGGCCATCCTGGACTCCCGATGTCGGGTAGGGGGCCTGCAGTACCGCGTGGACTGGGAGGGGTACGGCCCGGAGGAGAGGTGCTGGGTCCCGGCGGGGGACGTTCTGGATCCGGCTATGCTGCAGGAATTCCACCGTCTCCGCCCGGATCGACCGGCGCCTCACCCTCCGGGTCGTCCCCGAGGCCGGCGTCGGCGGTACTGTCACAGTATCCACAGAAGGTGGCGCCCCTCCTCGGTCGGGCGGCACTCGGCGGTCGTCGTCGCCGGCCTACTAGCTGCCACCGATCCATGTTTCTGTGTCTTTTGGTTTTGTCTGTCTGATCCGCACCTGTTCCTTGTCTGTCATTAGTGGGGGGGGGTATTTAGTGTGTCTTTTCAGTTCAGGGATTTTGTGCGGGATTGTTTTATGTTTATTCAGGACAGATGTTAGTAAGCGCTGCTCCCTATTCTAGTTCAGCCGGGCTGCGCCCCGTGCGTCATTTGTTTTGGGAACGTGTTCCCTCTTTGAGTATTGTGTGCGCCCTGTGCCCTTCGGCTTCTTGTGTTGTTTTCAGGTTGTTATTAAACGCTATCGCACTACCGGACCTCTGTCTCCTGCAATTGACTCTGCCTCTCTTCTGCTCCTGGTAAATCGTGACAATTCCATGTTTAATGACTCATGGTGTAATAGTAACAACATACAAGTCCTATTGTTCACCTGACCTAGAATTCCTCACAATCAAATGCCGAACGTATTATCTCCCAAGAGAACTCTCCTCGATTATCGTCACAGCCGTGCATATCCCCCCACAAGCAGAAAACCAAGACGGCCATCAAGGAACTTCGCTGGACGTTTTGCAAACTGGAAACCATACAGTTGAAATCGGAAGTTTACATACACATTAGCCAAATAGATTTAAACTCAGTTTTTTACAATTCCTGACATTTAATCCTAGTAAAAATACCCTGTCTTAGGTCAGTTAGGACCACACTTTATTTTAAGAATGTGAAATGTCAGAATAATAGTAGAGAATGATTTATTTCAGGTTTTATTTCTTTCACCACATTCCCAGAGTGTCAGAAGTTTACATACACTCAATTAGTATTTGGTAGCATTGCCTTTAACCTGTTAGGGCTAGGGGGCAGCATTTGCACGTCTGGATGAATTTTTTTTACCCGATTTAATCTGGTTACTAATCCTACCCAGTAACTAGAATATGCATATACTTATTATATATGGATAGAAAACACTCTAAAGTTTCTAAAACTGTTTGAATGGTGTCTGTGAGTATAACAGAACTCATTTGGCAGGCAAAACCCTGAGACATTTTCTGACAGGAAGTGGATACCTGATGTGTTGTATTACCTTTAAACCTATCCCATTGAAAAACACAGGGGCTGAGGAATATTTTGGCACTTCCTATTGCTTCCACTAGATGTCACCAGCCTTTACAAAGTGTTTTGAGTCTTCTGGAGGGAGATCTGACCGAACAAGAGCCATGGAACGATGATGTCCCATTAGACACCTGGCGCGCGAGTTCATGTTGGGTACCCTCGTTCCAATACGTTATAAAAGAGTATGCATTCGTCCACCTTGAATATTATTCATGTTCTGGTTAAAAAAGGCCCTAATGATTTATGCTATACAACGTTTGACATGTTTGAATGAACGGAAATATATTTTTTCCCCTCTTTCATGACGAGAAGTCCGGCTGGCTTAGATCATGTGCTAACAAGACGGAGATTTTTGGACATAAATGATGAGCTTTTTTGAACAAAACTACATTCGTTATGGACCTGTGATACCTGGAAGTGACATCTGATGAAGAGAATCAAAGGTAATGGATTATTTACATAGTATTTTCGATTTTAGATCTCCCCAACATGACGTCTAGTCTGTATCGCAACGCGTATTTTTCTGGGCGCAGTGCTCAGATTATTGCAAAGTGTGATTTCCCAGTAAGGTTATTTTTAAATCTGGCAAGTTGATTGCGTTCAAGAGATGTAAATCTATAATTCTTTAAATGACAATATAATATTTTACCAATGTTTTCTAATTTTAATTATTTAATTTGTGACGCTGACTTGACTGCCGGTTATTGGAGGGAAACGATTTCCTCAACATCAATGCCATAGTAAAACGCTGTTTTTGGATATAAATATGAACTTGATAGAACTAAAAATGCATGCATTGTCTAACATAATGTCCCAGGAGTGTCATCTGATGGAGATTGTAAAAGGTTAGTGCATCATTTTAGCTGGTTTTATGGTTTTGGTGACCCTGTCTTTGACTTGACAAAACATTACACACAACTCTTGTAAATGTACTGTCCTAACATACTCTAAATTTATGCTTTCGCCGTAAAACCTTTTTGAAATCGTAAAACGTGGTTAGATTAAGGAGATGTTTATCTTTCAAAGGGTGTAAAATAGTTGTATGTTTGAAAAATTAGAATTTTGACATTTATTTGGATTCAAATTTGCCGCTCTTGAAATGCACCTGCTGTTGATGGAGTGCACCACGGGTGGCACGCTAGCGTCCCACCTAGCCCATAGAGGTTAAATTGTTTAACTTGGGTCAAACGTTTCGGGTAGCCTTCCACAAGCTTTCTACAATAACTTGGGTGAATTTTGGCCAATTTCTCCTGACAGAGCTGGTGTACACGCGTTTTCAGTTCTGCCCACAGATTTTCTATAGGCTTGAGGTCAAGGCTTTGTGATGGCCACTCCAATACCTTGACTTTGTTGTCCTTAAGCCATTTTGCCACAACTTTGGAAGTATGCTTGGGGTCATTGTCCATTTGGAAGACCCATTTGTGACTACGATTTATCTTCCTGATTGATGTCTTGAGATGTTGCTTCAATATATCCACATTGTTTTCCCTCCTCATGACGCCATCTATTTTGTGAAGTGCAGTCCCTCCTGCAGCAAAGCACCCCCAGAACATGATGCTGCCACCTCTGTGCTTCACGGTTGGGATGGTGTTCTTCGGCTTGCAACGATCCCCCTTTTTCCTCCAAACATAACGTTGGTCATTATGGCCAAACAGTTCTTTTTTGTTTCATCAGACCAGAGTACATTTCTCCAAAAAGTACGATCTTTGTCCCCATGTGCAGTTGCAAACCGTAGTCTGTTTTTTTATTGGCGGTTTTGGAGCAGTGGCTTCTTCCTTGCTGAGCAGCCTGTCAGGTTATGTCGATATAGGACTCGTTTTACTGTGGATATAGATACTTTTGTACCTGTTTCCTCCAGCATCATCACAAGGTCCTTTGCTGTTGTTCTGGGATTGATTTGAACTTTTTGCACCAAAGTACGTTCATCTCTATGAGACTGAACGTGTCTTCTTCCTGAGCGGTATGACGGCTGCGTGGTCCCATGGTGTTTATACTTGCGTACTATTGTTTGTACAGATGAACGTGGCACCTTCAGGCGTTTGGAAATTGCTCCCAAGGATCAACCAGACTTGTGGAGGTTTTGGCTGATTTATTTAGATTTTCTCATGATGTCAAGCAAAGAGGCACTTAGTTTGAAGGTAGGCCTTGAAATACATCCACAGGTACACCTCCAATTGACTCAAGTGATGTCAATTATTCTATCAGAAGCTTCTAAAGCCATGACATAATTTTCGGGAGTTTTCCAAGCTGTTTAAAGGCACAGTCAACTTAGTGTATGTAAACTTCTGACCCACTGGAATTGTGAATTATAAATGCGAATTATAAGTGAAATAATCTGTCTGTAAACAATAGTGGGAAAAATTACTTGTGTAATGCACAAAGTAGATGTCCTTACCAACTTGCAAAACTATAGTTGTTAATAAGATATTTGTGGAGTGGTTGAAAAATGAGTTTTCAATCCCAGAACAACAGCAAAGGACCTTGTGAAGATCCTGGAGGAAACAGGTACAAAAGTATCTATATCCACAGTAAAACGAGTCCTATATCCACATAACCTGAAAGGCAGCTCAGCAAGGAAGAAGCCACTGCTCCAAAACCGCCATAAAACAGCCAGACTATGGTTTGCAACTGCACATGAGGACAACGATCATACTTTTTGGAGAAATGTCCTCTGGTCTGATGAAACAAAAATGGAACTGTGTGGCGGATGAATCAGAATGTATCCCTTTGGACTCTGGTGTTGGCAGTTGCACTTCTGCACTCCCCTCAGCTGGGGCTCTGTCGCTTGGGCCCCAGAGAGGGGAGAGGTCAGGCTTGTCTTTTACATGTCTCTTGTGCAATGCAGAATATCAGAAAGGGAAGAGGACAGGATGGAACATTGTCTTCATATGTGAATGTATCTGTTAAACCATGTGAAGGGATGGCGTGATTAATGGGGAACCAATTACTTGTCTCCACAATGTCTGTGCGCAAGTCACTCCCTCCTTTGGCATTGGGGGGAGGTGTATTGCAGTGTCTGGAACCATTGTATGTCCTCTCTGATGTTGCACTTATTCTGGGATAGTGTATGACCTAGAGGCTCACTCCCCTCAGTGAGCTTGTCCAGGGGTGGGGTCAAGAGGGGGTTTACTTGAGATGGGAGTATCTAGAGTTGACAATTGATTTATGCCATTGGATGAGATGGTGTTTTTGTGCTATGAAGTACCAGGAACGGGATTAGAACCTCGTCTTAGGGACCAAACTGAACGATAATTTATAGCGAATGCTATCTGGCTATGGGATACTCCTCTCTCAAGCAAAAGTCTTTCTTTGTGAACTGTTCCTAAGATCTGTGGTTCGTCATGTACGTTGAGAGGGGTGTATCTTGGCTATAAAAGATCTTTGTACTTTTGTGTTGTCACTTTTCAATGGCGCATCATTGAAAGTCAAGTGCTATTGCAAAGCTCTTATTATTAAAGATGTAGTTTAAGTATAACTCTGACTGGTGTGTGAAGTTTGTAACTCTCCTCATTTGGTAATGCAGAAATTAGCCACCACAACTGTTTGGCCATAATGACCATTGTTATGTTTGGAGGAAAATGGGGGAAGCTTGCAAGCCGAAGAACACCATTCCAATGGGGGTGGCAGCATCATGTTGTGAGGGTTCTTTGCTGCAGGAGGGACTGGTGCACTTCACGAAATAGATGGCATCATGAGGCAGGAAAATGATGTGCATCATGAGGCAGGACAATTATGTGGATATATTGAAGCAACATCTCATGACATCAGTCAGGAAGTTATTTAGGAGGGATATATTTTTCCTGCCGAGGTGTGCCCTATACCTGCACCCAGAGGGGAGTAGTTCAAAGTCCGTGTACAGGGGGTGACTTGGGTCTAAAATTATTTTGTGAGCCTTGCGGAGGGCCTGACCTTAAAGATCTCAACCAGGCCTGTCTATTTGACTCCAAGTACCTTCCTTGCTGTGGGGAAAATCCTTCTCAGCATATTTCTCTGGCTGACAGTGGCATTGCCAAACCAACAAACAATACAAAAAGTTAAAATACTCTCAATGAAAGATTTGTAAAACACGATAAAAGTCATTGTATTACAAAGTTGGGTTGGAACTCGTAAGATGTCGCCCTTCTCCGTCGGTGCATCTTTACAGAATTATATAGAAAAGGATGTTTTTTTTTCCAATGGAGAACGTTTTTATTGCGTGGTGATGAAATGCACAAAATATACTGATGTTAACATATCGTGACATTTTACTGGAGTGGAGACAGCTATAACGTCTACCCCCACTCCCACTTTCCAGGGCTCGACGTCGCCAGTTTACTCATTATTACGCACACCTGCCACCCTCGTTACGCGCACCTCATGAGACTCACCTGGACTCCATCACCTTCCTGATTACCTCCCCTATATCTGTCACTCCCTTTGGTTCTTTCCCCAGGCATTATTGACTCTGTTTCTGTGTTTCATGGCTGTACGCTACCCTTGTTTTGTTCAATGTGCAATTATTTATTAAATTCACACCCTGTACTTGCTTCTCGACTCCTAGCATACACGTTACAAGAACAGTATGCTCTCAAGGTCATTTTCTATCTACTTTGTTTGGATAGCCCTAAAAGAGCGACTTTTATAGAGTTTCACAGTCAATATTTGGACTGTAATAGGTTGAAGAAGAATTGGTTTTGTACAGCGAGTGCTGGACATTTATAGGAACTTTTAGGTTCAAGTGCTGAGCTTTATTTGTTTGCTCCAGTGTTTGCCTCACATCTTTGGACATGAAGAGTTATCTCATAAGAAATCTGTTTTTTCCTATCCCTGATAGTAATCACATAAGCATAACCCTCACAACCTCTCATATCAACATGCTATTTGAAATTATATCGATTAGTAAACACAAACTGAAGACATATGTTTTCTGACTGGGTATTGACATTGATCCTGAACGTGACACAAAAGTTTCTTTCCATAGCAGCTAGATTTGTTTAAAAGTAGCACTTAATCAGGGAAGATCAACACTTATCAGTGGAAGCACATTTTTCATGGAAATGATGTTCTCCCTCCATCTTCAGACTTTGTCTTCACTTGGAACGAGGTTCACACTTTTTTAAATTTAAAATACATTTTCCCTGTGGGGATTTTTAAAAGAACCGAGAGTGAAGGGTTATTTCAAGGTTGTTCTGTGAAAGTTTAACGTGTGAGGTGTGTTATAAGTGTGAATACACAAAACACAAAAATTCAATAAATTTAAAATTGTGTGTTAAGGCCTCCCGAGTGGTGCGGCTGTCTAAGGCACTACATCACAGTGCTAAAGGCATTACTACAGACCCAGGTTCATTCCCGGGCTGTGCCACAACCGGTTGTGGCCGGGAGTCCCATAGGACGGTACACAATTGGCCCAGCCTCGTCCGGGTTTGGGGAGGGTTTGGCCGAGGGGGCTTTACTTGGCTCATTGCACCCTAGTGCCTCCTTGTGGTGGGCCGGGTGCCTGCAGGCTGACCCAGTTGAATGGTGTTTCCTCCGACACATTGGTGCGGCTGGCTTCCGGGTTAATCTGGCAGGTGTTAAGGAGCACGGTTAGGCGGGTCATGTTTTGGAGGATGCAAGACTCCACCTTCGCCTCTCCCGAGCTCATTGGGGAGTTGCAGTGATGAGACAAGATCGAAATTGTGGAGAAGGGGGGTTAAATTAAATAAATCAAGTGTGGTAATTGCTAAACTTATGGCCAATGCACATGCTGTGGGCTGGAAGATCAGGCATAGTTTATCAACTCTCCAGTAGGAGAAAATTATGAGCCATGCTGCTGTTTCTGAAGCTCACAGAACACACAACCTATGCAATGTAGCCAATCGTGCCTTTGTTTCAGCATATGCACATCACTCTCTCTACTGTTGCTGATTTAAAACAGGAAAATTAAGATGCAGCATATGACTGCACTTGACCTGTCAGCCCGGCTACCACAAGAGGGACCGTCACCACCCACACCTCAGTTATAACAAAATAACAACATCAACATCAAGATCAACAGATCAGCTACTAACTAAATAAACAACAATTAGAGAGTATTGAAAATCCTTTTTTTTTTACTTTAATATAACTCTGCCACAATGGCACCAAGTTTCTTTAGATGTTGAACATTTGTGAATAGAGTCAAATGAAAATTTTATGAATCATATTGTAGGTTAGCCGTATACTGACAAGTGTGGAATGAGCACAAGAAGACAGTCATACTGGCACGCATGAACACACAAACATGCAGAGAGAAATAGAGAAAGACAACAAAAGAGGAAGAGAGGAAGAAATTGTGAATCATAGCTGTACTAAAGTTGGCGTGCTTTTTGAATTAAGTGGCATACTGAGACAACCCAGCCCTTTAATGACAGTGTCTTGAGGAGATTTCAAAGTGTGTTTACAAGTTAACGGTAGCCTGTACTTGCAGACAGAGGAGAGGCGACACATGCCTGAAATCATCCAACACTCAAAGAGAGAAGAAATGCATTTCAAGAGTTTCACAACAGGGAAAGGAAGTTGCTCGACCAAACGGTTTTGTTACATATTTACATATCATTTAACAGTGCTGCCTCGTGCCTTAGAGGGATACATTGGCTTGTTGCTCTGATGCAACTGCAAGTGGGGAAAGCAGACATTACCAGAGATAAAAAAATAATGTCAACCAACTAGAGAGAGAAGCCATGTACAGGCCCATATCTGGTGTTGGACTGAGAAGCTTGAAGGCATTGATGACTACACTATCTAACTGTGAAACTAATCTAGCCGTTGGCAAAGCGAGACCAACATAAACACATTGCAACCATCTCTCATATCAACTTAAAATCTGTTATGGCTAGGCGTGGCGCTAGCGACCCACCTCGACAACATCCGGTGAAATTGCAGAGCGCGAAATTCAAATTACAGAAATATTTAACATTCATGAAAATACAAGTGTCATACATCAAAATAAAGCTTAACTTCTTGTTAATCCAGCAGCTGTGTCAGATTTCAAAAAGGCTTTACGGCGAAAGCACACCATGCGATTATCTGAGGACAGTGCCCTGCATACAAAACCATGAAAACATTTTTCAACCAGGCAGGTGTGCCACGAAAGTCAGAAATAGAGATATAATAAATGCCTTACCTTTGAAGATCTTCTTCTGTTGTCACTCCAAAAGGTCCCAGCTACATCACAAATGGTCCTTTTGTTCGATAAAGTTCTTCTTTATATCTCCAAAAACTCAGTTTAGCTGGCATGCTTCATTCAATAAGCCACCGGTTTCTCTCCATCAAAATGCATACAAAATCCCAAACGTTACCAATAAACTTCTCCAAACAAGTCAAACAACGTTTATAATCAAACCTCAGGTACCTTAATACGTAAATAAACAATAACATTTAAGACGGAGAATTGTTATTGTCGCTACCGGAGATAAATAACAAAGAACGCGTTCTCATCCACGCGCATGAGAATACTTCAGCCAAAATGGGAGCCACTTAAAATAACTACAAATTCTAGCTCATTTTTCTAAAGACTGTTGACATCTAGTGGAAGCAATCTGGGAGGATTTTGCCATATCTGTTATGTTATACTCACAGACATTATTTTAACAGTTTTAGAAAGTGTGTTTTCTATCCAAATCTACCAATTATATGCTTCTGGGCCTGAGTAACAGGCAGTTTACTTTGGGAACGCTTTTCATCCGGACGTCAAAATACTGCCCCCTAGCCCAAAGAGGATTTATTAACCTCTTTGAGCAAGTGCCAAAATCCCTCTGCAAGTGGTTGGAAGAAGCTTCGCCTGGCATTTCAAACTCTACTGTTTAGCCTAGTTCCCAAGTATCCTCCCTGGTAGGAAACCTTGGTCAAGGGCAAAGGGAAAAATGTTGCCTCTGAGATTTAACCTGGTGACACTGTGGTCCAGCTTCCAGAACATTTCTGCCTGCCCCACAGTGCACTCAATTCATTCCACATGGCAAGCCACCTCAGAAGACACACTCATATTTTTGCCACTAAAAATAAAGGATTGTGGGTTATATTTACCTTATCTATTTCTATAAATACAGAGTGTGATGTGATTGAGAGTGCAGTATATTGTGGCTTTTAACACTATACTACTACCACTACTACTGTTGTAATACAACTTTTTAACACTGGGTTTAAGGCTGGGTTTAACTCTCTACAGTAACTGGAAAGAGACCTGTATCCTAAGTAATGCTCTATAGAGCAATGATGCAGTAAGAAATTACAATGGGAGAATCACAGGACTCAAAATAAATTACAAAATACTGCTGGATAAAATACACTAGAGAATAGGGAAAATCACTTCAAAAACAAATATTTTGCTAATGGTTTTTCTGACGTCAGATTCATCAGTAGAAACACATCATAGTTTCCAAGAAGAAAAGAGAGACTAAACTTACTCAAACATCATTATCCCCACTTCCTGTTCCATTATTAATATATAAATATTATTTCATACTGATAACAACAACAACAACAACAACAACAACAACTGGAGATTGTTTTCATCTGTTATCTTTCATCTCCCCTGCATACACATTTACAGGAAAATAATGGGAGTGGGTGTCATTGGGAAAATAGGAAGGTTATTAAGATAGCGAGTGCTGATATGGGCAGAGCGATCCTTTAAGAACTGTCAGTGTGTGTGTGTGTGTGTGTGTTCGTGCTTGGCTAACAGAACCACCAAACAAGGCTTGAGAGACAGTGTAATGTTAGAGCTCATTTCTTAAACAGTACTGAACATCTGAAAGAAATCTGAAATAATTACAGATAGCTGCTTGTTATTTACAAAAACCCACAAGCAGAAGAAATCTCAATGTAATACCTATATCCTCTATGGGCTAGGTGGGACGCTAGCGTGCCACCCGTGGTGCACTCCATCAACAGCAGGTGCATTTCAAGAGCGGCAAATTTGAATCCAAATAAATGTCAAAATTCAAATTTTTCAAACATACAACTATTTTACACCCTTTGAAAGATAAACATCTTCTTAATCTAACCACGTTTTACGATTTCAAAAAGGTTTTACGGCGAAAGCATAAATTTAGAGTATGTTAGGACAGTACATTTACAAGAGTTGTGTGTAATGTTTTGTCAATTCAAAGACAGGGTCACCAAAACCATAAAACCAGCTAAAATGATGCACTAACCTTTTACAATCTCCATCAGATGACACTCCTAGGACATTATGTTAGACAATGCATGCATTTTTAGTTCTATCAAGTTCATATTTATATCCAAAAACAGCGTTTTACTATGGCATGGATGTTGATGAAATCGTTTCCCTCCAATAACCGGCAGTCAAGTCAGCGTCACAAATTAAATAATTAAAATTAGAAAACATTGGTAAAATATTATATTGTCATTTAAAGAATTATAGATTTACATCTCTTGAACGCAATCAACTTGCCAGATTTAAAAATAACCTTACTGGGAAATCACACTTTGCAATAATCTGAGCACTGCGCCCAGAAAAATACGCGTTGCGATACAGACTAGACGTCATGTTGGGGAGATCTAAAATCGAAAATACTATGTAAATAATCCATTACCTTTGATTCTCTTCATCAGATGTCACTTCCAGGTATCACAGGTCCATAACGAATGTAGTTTTGTTCAAAAAAGCTCATCATTTATGTCCAAAAATCTCCGTCTTGTTAGCACATGATCTAAGCCAGCCGGACTTCTCGTCATGAACGAGGGGAAAAAATATATTTACGTTCGTTCAAACATGTCAAACGTTGTATAGCATAAATCATTAGGGCCTTTTTTAACCAGAACATGAATAATATTCAAGGTGGACGAATGCATACTCTTTTATAACGTATTGGAACGAGGGTACCCAACATGAACTCGCGCGCCAGGTGTCTAATGGGACATCATCGTTCCATGGCTCTTGTTCGGTCAGATCTCCCTCCAGAAGACTCAAAACACTTTGTAAAGGCTGGTGACATCTAGTGGAAGCAATAGGAAGTGCCAAAATATTCCTCAGCCCCTGTGTTTTTCAATGGGATAGGTTTAAAGGTAATACAACACATCAGGTATCCACTTCCTGTCAGAAAATGTCTCAGGGTTTTGCCTGCCAAATGAGTTCTGTTATACTCACAGACACCATTCAAACAGTTTTAGAAAATGTAGGGTGTTTTCTATCCATATGTAATAAGTATATGCATATTCTAGTTACTGGGTAGGAGTGGTAACCAGATTAAATCGGGTATGTTTTTTTATCCAGCCGTGTCAATACTGCCCCCTAGCCCTAACAGGATATCAGAGCGAGTGTGTGGAGTTGTTTTACCCTGGATTATGATTTGACTGGTTGTGATAACTCCTTTAGCCAGCCTATCGGTAGGGTTTCAGCAAGCCTTTGAAAGATGGCCGTTGGTGCCCTGGTAGGGTGACTCATTTTAGGGCCAGGCCTGATTTCATGGGGGCAGTCAGCGGCCACGGGGTATTAATCAAATCCAATGAGCAATGGGTAATTATCAGAGCTAAGACCTTGATGATGTGCCCTGCCACAGAGGAGGGAGAGGCGGGGGCAGAATCAGTGATGTAGTCAGATGCATGTGCACGACTAGCAGAATAAAATACACATGGACCTGTCGGTCACCAAACGAGTTGAGGTCAGTGGAGCTGTGCACAATGTTATCTCAGAGAACATCAGCTCAAAACAGATGTGTGCATGGCACCTCCAAAACGTAATTGTGAAGGAACAGATTGTTAGTGAAACATCACAGTGAAACAGATTACGAATGTGCATAGCTCAAAATATATGGAGGAAGACAGTTTACAGTAGCTCAAAAACAACAGATAGGCTGTGCAGAGAGAGAGATTGAGAGGGAGAGAGAGACTGTGTGTAATAAAGAGAAGGAATGAGAGACGGATAGTTGAGTGCCCTCTGTCTCTCTCATCTTCCTCTTGATGTCCTAAAAAGTGCTCCTGCGACAGTGGGGCAGTATGAACCTAAATCCTCATTGTTTGAGAGAAGCAAAGCAAAGCCTTCATTACATCTGAGAATCACTCATGCAGTCTGGGAGTGAGACAATCATATGTCTGTGACATTTATCCATACTTTTTTTGTTTTTCTTTGAGCAACTTGCATCCTCTTCATGTTTGTAGCTATCACAGCACATTTGAAAGTGTTAATTTAACAGCATGCGTGTTCATTTTAATACTCGTCCAGTGTTTATATAGGGCCACTCAGTGTTAGTTTAACACTTTTTGTAGTGTTCATATTGAAACACTTGGAGTGTTAAAATATAGTTGTGCAAATGACACATGGGAGTGTTTTTTCAACACCCCTAAGTATTACTATTTGTTTTATTTAACCTTTATTTAACTTGGCAAGTCAGTTAAGAACAAATGATTATTTACAATGACGGCCTACCCTGGCCAAACCCAGATGACGCTGGGCCAATTATGCGCAGCCCTATGGGACTCCCAAACACAGCCGGATGTGATACAGCCTGGATACAAACCAGGGACTGTAGTGACACCTCTTGCACTGAGATGCAGTGCCTTAGACAGCTGCGCCACTCAGGAGCCAACTCTGGAGAATGCATCCTGTAGCTGAAATGACACCAGGAAGTGATAAATATTCACACTAGCAAAATATTTTTTGGGTCTGGTTCTCTCCCACTCAAATCAAGCCTGCAAGTTGTAGGTGAGTTAAACAGGAGCAATAAAGGATTCGTTACAAGAGTAGTAACTCATTTATTTAGGCCACAGAGTGCATCAGAATGAAATCAGTGCATCACAGGCACATCAGAATGAAATCAGTGCATCACCAGCACACCAGAATGAATTCAGTGCATCACAGGCGCATCAGTACATCTGTTATATGGAAACAAGAATATTTGCAGAGTTGCTATTTAACACAAGTGTAAGTCCTCCTAAGACTAGGTAAGCAATTTTCTTGACAACGTTGCCAATAATCTGACTATTACTCAATCATGGCAAACAAAGGAACAACAAAGGCTCTCATCAGCAATATAAGCACTTTGAAGGCCAAAAGGCTTATAAAATGTCAGATCATCAGCTTTGACAACAACTTTGTCATCAACACCATCAAACACAGTGAATGCATGGTAATGTTCACTGAAGTTATCAGTATTCAACTTGTCCAGCAATAGGTCTACAATATTGTCAACCACAAGAATCTTAGTTATTTTACAAAAGACTTGCATTTCATGCTCCATCTTATTGCAAACCAACATTCCCTCTCTGTACTCCGTGCCATCCATGTTAACCCAGCTGTTCGCATAAATTGCTTTCCGCTATTACACCACCCCCTCACTCTCCCTGCCGCCTCCTCTGTGTTTGTGCTTTTATTTGCAGATTTGGGGCAGGTGGAGCTGATTGGGTCGTTGACGTGACAAGTTGCACCTGGGTTTGGGATCAACTAGGAGATACAAGTTCCTGGCTCTTTCTTTCTCCACAAGCACCATTTTGTTTTGTGATCTGGTTGATTGGTTTTGGATTAGGTGTGCCCTTCAACACTTAGACACATTTTACCTTCATCCATGCATCTCCATTACACCCCTCACATGCCTACTTTCACAGGTTAGTTTTCCTTTGTAGTTGTATACTTTGTTAGTTGTTTAATAAACATTTTTATTCCTTAACTGCCAATGTGTGAACTCCCTTGTTTGTCAGCATCTAAAAGCCAGGTTGTGACAAATGGGGGCTTGTCTGGGTTTTTGCCTTGGCTATTTTGATGTTATCCCTAGTATACATGGTAATTGGTGACACTTTGGTGGGTCTTGTGGTTTGCTTAGTTCTGGTATTGTCCCAGAAGCCTGTATGGCTATTTGGCCATTTTGTATGTGCTACTGTATATTGGGAGTTACATGTTGACTTTTTGTAATAACTTGTGTTTAGTCACACTTCGATTGGTTGAGAAATTGCCTTCTCTTGTATCGGTTTGATGACTTTATTTATTAGAAGTTTTGATTTGGTGCATTGGTGGAGAGAAGACAAGTCTCTTTTCCTGTACTATCTAGAGACACTTTGTTCTGTTCCCTGTTGGGTCATCAAATTATGGAGGTGAGTTGTCTTTGCAGTGTATGACAGTGAAGTTGAGGCAGCCATAACTACCCAGAGCATTCTCTCTGGAGCACATCTGTGGTTCTGGGTTGGTTACCAGCGAGCTGGTTCCTCCATGTCAGCGGGCTCTAGTGCATCGATACCTGCCACAAAGCCCCCCAAGACTAGGTTAAAGTTTAACAATAGGATTTGAGTAAACTCAAGTAATACTCACCAGTTTTTTGCGCTGTTAAGTCAGCTATGTACTTGTTCTGTAGTCGATATACTCATTAGGGCAGTTCAAATTTGGTCTACTAATCTGTTCATTTGGTAGTAGCTTATACATTTTGTCCATGCTCCTGATGAGTTGCTTATGCAGTTTATGAAGGAATAGCTTTTGCAGTTGCGTGAGTATTATCATGTTAAGATTGGTGACAAATGTCTCAAGGATACTGTGAGGTCTATTCTGTCATCTAATTTGCTTTCAGCTGGTATTTTGAAGGCAGAATTGAGTGAACCTAGTGCAGCTGTACTGGATGTACCAATTGGGTCTAGTGCTGGTTTGACATTTCATCAGAAAAAGGAGTTACTTTTATTGCAGCTAAATCATGACAATGATTCTGTGAAGGTTGAAGCAGGATACGGAACAAGCTAAATTGCGGTTGCAACATCAGTGGTTAGAACTTGTCAGAAAGCAAGCTTTCAGATGAATTTTATTTTGAGAATGATTACTCAAGCTCCCCAATTGGATGCTCTTCCCTTGGTGGTTCTCCACCTCTTGATGTTGCTGGTTATCTCTGGTTAATGCCTACATTTACTGAAATCTGCTCTATTTTTTACATTATTTGAATGTGTAGCACACTGTCGGGCTTGGCCTGATGCAGACTGTACTTTGATGCTACAGTGTCTTGGCCGGTAAGGCTCAGGAGGCTTACTCATCTCTTAGCGCTATAGATAGCGCCGATTACCTAAAGGTTAAAACGGCTATCCTGTATGCTAATGAGTTGGTCCCTGAAGTGTATCGACAGCGTTTCAGAACATTGAATAAAGGTTAAAAACAGTCATGTTTAGTTTTCACGGGATTTGTTAACTCAATTCCGTTGTGGGTGTACTGCGTCAGCAGTCACTAGTTTTTAAGATTTGTGCAACCTGGTTGTCCTCGAACAATTTAAAGAATCTGTCCCTGATCATCTTGCTACCCATATAAAAGTACAAAGTATGGACTGCATCTGAAGCTGCTGTTTTGGCAGATGAGTAAGTACTGAACCACAAAGGCAGTTTGAGGGTCCTGTATGTGAGATAGTGGCAGAGGAACAGTTCAAGTGGATTTCGGTCAGCAAATTCCTTTGGTTCTGGTAATGACACATTACCATTTAGATCCAAACATGGTTCATGTGGACAGAATGATGTAAGTAAAATCTGTAATTGTCAAGGTAAAGGCCACTGGAAGAACGAATGTCCTGTCCTTGGTAAAAAGGTCAGCAGATTGGTCAGCACAAATTTAAAACATGTTGCATTAGCTGAGTCTGTTCCTCATGTTAATCCTGTTGCGCAAGCTCAATTGTCCAAACCTTTTAGTACTGATTATTCACTGTTTGTCACAGAGGGTTATGTTTCACTATTGGGAAGTGATGTGCCAGAAAAGATTCTGCGAGACACTGGTGGATCTGAATCGTTTGTTTTTGAGTGTTGTCTGCCTTTTTCTCTGGAGACAGATACAGGAACCAGTGTCATGATTCAAAGGATAGGTTTGAATACTTTATCTGTACCATTGCACTAGGTCAGATATAAGTTTGACTTTGTGCGAGGTGAGGTTTCCCTTGGGGTGTGTCCCTTTCTGCCCGTTGACGGTGTTCATGTGATTTTGGGTAACGACTTGATGTATCTCCTCTGTTAGTTTCTCATACCCTATCCCATGTAGGGATTATCTATGAAAACGTAGAGTTTCCCGGAGGTATTCTCTGCATGCACTCTGACTCGTGCTATGAGCCGTGCTGACACTACGGTCAAAATGGAACTTACATAACACATAGCCGAACAGTTTGATAATCCATTAACTTATGGGCCGGTGGGATGGTCGCGTCCCACCTGGCCAACATCCGGTCAAATTGCAGAGCGTGAAATCCAAACTACAGAATTAGAAATATTTAACTTTCATAAAATCACAAGTGTAATACATCAAAATAAAGCTTAACTTCCTGTTAATGCAGCCGCTGTGTCAGATTTCAAAAAGGCTTTACGGTGAAAGCACACCATGCGATTATCTGAGGACAGCGCCCCGCATACAAAAGCATGAAAAACTAATTTCAACCAGGCAGGTGCGACACGAAAGTCAGAAATGGCGATATAATAAATGCCTTACCTTTGATCTTCTTCTGTTGGCACTCCAAAAGGTCCCAGTTACATCACAAATGGTCCTTTTGTTCGAAAATGTCCTTTATATCCATAAAACTCAGTTTAGCTGGCGCGCTTCAGTTAATAATCCACCCAGTTTCCCTCCATCAAAATGCATACAAAATGAATCCCAAACGTTACTAATAAACTTTTCCAAACAATGTTTATAATCAAACCTTAGGTACCCTAATATGTAAATAAACATATTAGATTTAGTGAAAATAAAATCTCATTGATTTATCAAGGCCAGTCCCCATGCTTGTCTCACAGTTGCGTGACACATTGCTAAAATAGTTGTAGGCTATTGCTTCAAATCCTATTGCTTCTAACTTCAATATGCTCTTAAAATAAGATCTACACCACTTTTAATAGCACATTACTCAACACTAGTGAGACTCCTGTCGTCTACGGTAGGCCTACAGTATATCGAAAAATATGACGTGACTCTCCGCCAAAAACTACATAGAGGATTGGATTCTAAATTAAAACCAAAAGCCGCCTCGTAGGTCTCCGGTGGTGGCCGGCACGGCTATCTGTAGCAACACATTTTGCATTGTGGTGACTTAGACAGCTGCACCACTGGGAGGTCCCATCCACAAAGTATCAAAATACAAGGAAGTGTTGGTAAAGATATATTGTCCTGCAAATATTATTAGTGCAATGCCCCTTAAAGTGTTGCTCTGTGCTACCCACTGTGGCGGGGTGGGTGTCCACTCCCCTTCCCTCCTCCTCCCCCATGGGCTAGGTCTGTCTTCCGTGCGCGGCTCTGCGGCCCATCCCGTGCTCCCTACCCTCGTGCGCTTTTAGTGGATACAGCTGGAGAACTGCAAGGCAATCCCATTGTGCAGCACTCGGGGGCCATGACCAATATGACCAATATATATTGTCCGGCTAATAACAGGGTTAATAATATATGTGAGAATATCCAAGGGGCTTTTATATAATTCTAAATTATTAATAATAATTGCTTTGTTTAAAAAAATAACATTTTGGAGATTTAGTTTTCAAATAATGTAAAATGAGCAAGGAAAAAGGCCATTCTTGAACATGGAGTGAGACATTGTTACTAATTTGTAAATAAAGACATTTTGTTATTTAGAATTATTTCTGTTTTTAGAGGGAGAGAAACCAAAAACCTACAGTCATCTAATGGGTCTCCCAGTCGAGGCTGGCACAGGTATTGAACTAGCATCTGTAGCAACACAGCTTGCACTGCTATGCAGTGTCTTAGACCATTGCACCACTCAGGCACTGTACAATGTGACTGGTCAGGAGTGGCCTGCAGTACTACAGTAAGAGCAAAATAATCCTAAAAGAATAAAAACCTTAGTGTAACAACAGTTTAAGTAATACTGAAGTCGTGCACAATTATCAGTTTCTATTTCGGTTTATGTCGCCCATTCATTGTCAGACACAGTAGTACCCAAAATCAAAATCAGTGCTCTAACGTCCCCTTGCGCTGGTCTGGAGCAATGAAGTGGTGATGCAGGGTACTGTACTAAACCACAAATTACCTCTAAGTACCGCAGCATAATCGCAAAACATTTAGTGGAGCAACCACTGTATGTGCTAAAACGGACGCGGTTAGTCCTGTTCTTTCGGTGGAATCTGTTGATCTGAGGTCAGCCACTCCACCTTCACATACAGTGACAGAGTGTGATGAAGACGGTGTGCCGGGCCCTGATGATGGTATTTTGCAGGGTAGGTTGATGAGTCCCTTGCAAACTTGGAGAGTTTGTTGGGTCACCTGTCTGATTGTGTCTGTGCCTTGATCTAGGTTGGGCAAAATTAAAAATGGCGGTGTTCGCTTTAGCAATCTCACTAGGATAAAGACCTCCTCCATTCCTGCCATTATTGAAAGAGATTGTGATACCTCACATCTCAAAATTGGGTTACTTAATGTTAGATCCCTCACTTCCAAGGCAGTTATAGTCAATGAACTAATCACTGATCATAATCTTGATGTGATTGGCCTGACTGAAACATGGCTTAAGCCTGATGAATTTACTGTGTTAAATGAGGCCTCACCCCCTGGTTACACTAGTGACCATACCCCCCGTGCATCCGGCAAAGGCGGAGGTGTTGCTAACATTTACGATAGCAAATTTCAATTTACAAAAAAAAAAACTATGACGTTTTCGTCTTTTGAGCTTCTAGTCATGAAATCTATGCAGCCTACTCACTCACTTTTTATAGCTACTGATAACAGGCCTCCTGGGCCATATGCAGTGTTCCTCACTGAGTTCCCTGAATTCCTATCGGATCTTGTAGTCATAGCAGATAATATTCAAATTTTTGGTGACTTTAACATTCACATGGAAAAGTCCACAGACCCACTCCAAAAGGCTTTTGGAGCCATCATCGACTCAGTGGGTTTTGTCCAACATGTCTCTGGACCTACTCACTGCCACAGTCATACTCTGGACCTAGTTTTGTCCCATGGAATAAATGTTGTGGATCTTAATGTTTTTCCTCATAATCCTGGACTATCGGACCACCATTTTATTACGTTTGCAATCGCAACAAATAATCTGCTCAGACCCCAACCAAGGAGCATTAAAAGTCGTGCTATAAATTCTCAGACAACCCAAAGATTCCTTGATGCCCTTCCAGACTGCCTCTGCCTACCCAAGGATGTCAGAGGACAAAAATCAGTTAACCACCTAACCGAGGAACTCAATTTAACCTTGCGCAATACCCTAGATGCAGTTGCACCCCTAAAAACTAAAAACATCTGTCATAAGAAACTAGCTCCCTGGTATACAGAAAATACATGAGCTCTGAAGCAAGCTTCCAGAAAATTGGAACGGAAATGGCGCCACACCAAACTGGAAGTCTTCCGACTAGCTTGGAAAGACAGTACCGTGCAGTATCGAAGAGCCCTCACTGCTGCTCGATCATCCTATTTTTCCAACTTAATTGAGGAAAATAAGAACAATCCGAAATTTCTTTTTGATACTGTCGCAAAGCTAACTAAAAAGCAGCCTTCGCAAATGGAGGATGGCTTTCACTTCAGCAGTAATACATTTATGAACTTCTTTGAGGAAAAGATCATGATCATTAGAAAGCAAATTACGGACTCCTCTTTAAATCTGGGTATTCCTCCAAAGCTCCATTGTCCTGAGTCTACACAACTCTGCCAGGACCTAGGATCAAGGGAGATACTAAAGTGTTTTAGTACTATATCTCTTGACACAATGATGAAAATAATCATGGCCTCCAAACCCTCAAGCTGCATACTGGACCCTATTCCAACTAAACTACTGAAAGAGCTGCTTCCTGTGCTTGGCCCTCCTATGTTGAACATAATAAACGGCTCTCTATCCACCGGATGTGTACCAAGCTCACTAAAAGTGGCAGTAATAAAGCCTCTCTTGAAAAAGCCGAATCTTGATCCAGAAATTATAAAGAACTATCGGCCTATATCGAATCTTCCATTCCTCTCAAAAATTTTAGAAAAAGCTGTTGCACAGCAACTCACTGCCTTCCTGAAGACAGACAATGTATACGAAACGCTTCAGTCTGGTTTTAGACCCCATCATAGCACTGAGACTGCACTTCTGAAGGTGGTAAATGACCTTTTAATGACGTCAGACCGAGGCTCTGCATCTGTCCTCGTGCTCCTAGATCTTAGTGCCGCTTCTGATACCATCGATCACCACATTCTTTTGGAGAGATTGGAAACCCAAATTGGTCTACATGGACAAGTTCTGGCCTGGTTTAGATCTTATCTGTCGGAAAGATATCAGTTTGTCTGTGTGAATGGTTTGTCCTCTGACAAATCAATTGTAAATTTCGGTGTTCCTCAAGGTTCCGTTTTAGGACCACTATTGTTTTCACTATATATTTTACCTCTTGGGGATGTCATTCGAAAACATAATGTCAATTTCACTGCTATGCAGACGACACACAGCTGTACATTTCAATGAAACATGGTGAAGCCCCAAAATTGCCCTCGCTAGAAGCCTGTGTTTCAGACATAAAGAAGTGGATGGCTGCAAACTTTCTACTTTTAAACTCGGACAAAACAGAGATGCTTGTTCTAGGTCCCAAGAAACAAAGAGATCTTCTGTTGAATCTGACAATTAATCTGGATGGTTGTACAGTCGTCTCAAATAAAACTGTGAAGGACCTCGGCGTTACTCTGGACCCTGATCTCTCTTTTGAAGAACATATCAAGACTGTTTCAAGGACAGCTTTTTTCCATCTACGTAACATTGCAAAAATCAGAAACTTTCTGTCCAAAAATGATGCAGAAAAATTAATCCATGCTTTTGTTACTTCTAGGCTGGACTACTGCAATGCTCTACTTTCCGGCTACCCGGATTAAGCACTAAACAAACTTCAGTTAGTGCTAAATACGGCTGCTAGAATCCTGACTAGAACCAAAAAATTTGATCATATTACTCCAGTGCTAGCCTCCCTACACTGGCTTCCTGTTAAGGCAAGGGCTGATTTCAAGGTTTTACTGCTAACCTACAAAGCATTACATGGGCTTGCTCCTACCTATCTTTCCGATTTGGTCCTGCCGTACATACCTACACGTACGCCACGGTCACAAGACGCAGGCCTCCTAATTGTCCCTAGAATTTCTAAGCAAACGGCTGGAGGTAGGGCTTTCTCCTATAGAGCTCCATTTTTATGGAATGGTCTGCCTACCAATGTGAGAGACGCAGACTCAGTCTCAACCTTTAAGTCTTTACTGAAGACTTATCTCTTCAGTAGGTCCTATGATTAAGTATAGTCTTGCCCAGGAGTGTGAAGGTGAACGGAAAGGCTGGAGCAACAAACCGCCCTTGCTGTCTCTGCCTTGCCGGTTCCCCTCTTTCCACTGGGATTCTCTGCCTCTAACCCTTTTACAGGGGCTGAGTCACTGGCTTACTGGTGTTCTTCCATGCCGTCCATGGGAGGGGTGCGTCACTTGAGTGGGTTGAGTCACTGACGTGGTCTTCCTGTCTTGGTTGGCGCCCCCCCTTGGGTTGTGCCATGGCGGAGATTGTTGTGGGCTATACTCGGCCTTGTCTTAGGACAGTAAGTTGGTGGTTGGAGACATCCCTCTAGTGGTGTGGGGGCTGTGCTTTGGCAAAGTGGGTGGGGTTATATCCTGCCTGTTTGGCCCTGTCCGGGGGTATCATCGGATGGGGCCACAGTGTCTTCTGATCCCTCCTGTCTCAGCCTCCAGTATTTATGCTGCAATAGTTTATGTGTCGGGGGGGCTAGGGTCAGTCTGTTACATCTGGAGTATTTCTCTTGTCTTATCCGGTGTCCTGTGTGAATTTAAATATGCTCTCTCTAATTCTCTCTTTCTCTCTTTCTGTCTTTCTCTCGGAGGACCTGAGCCCTAGGACCATGCCTCAGGACTACCTGGTATGATGACTCCTTGCTGTCCCCAGTCCACCTGGCCGTGCTGCTGCTCCAGTTTCAACTGTTCTGCCTGCGGCTATGGAACCCTGACCTGTTCACCGGACGTGCTTGTTGCACCCTCGACAACTACTATGATTATTATTATTTGACCATGCTGGTCATTTATGAACATTTTAACATCTTGACCATGTTCTGTTATAATATCCACCCTGCACAGCCAGAAGAGGACTGGCCACCCCTCATAGCCTGGTTCCTCTCTAGGTTTCTTCCTAGGTTTTTGGCCTTTCTAGGGAGTTTTTCCTAGGGAGTTTTTCCTAGCCACCGTGTGTCTTTCACATGCTTTGCTTGCTGTTTGGGGTTTTAGGCTGGGTTTCTGTACAGCACTTTGAGATATCAGCTGATGTACGAAGGGCTATATAAATAAATTTGATTTGATTGTAAAGCAGAGTTAACCGATTTGATCACTCATTTTCAGTATTTGTTTGCTGATACACCTTCTCAAACACATTTGGCATTGCACGATATTGATGTTGGGGATGCTGTCCCCATTAAACAACATTTTTGTGTCGCATTTAACAGCTATCAGTTGAATTATTCAGTGGGGGAGAAGGAGGCCCTTGCCTTAATTTGGACGTTGCAGCATTTTGAGGTATATGTGGGGTCGGGTGTGGTCCCTATTGTGGTTTACATTGACCACAACACCCTTACTTTCCTGCACATGATGTTTTGGCCAAATCGCAGGATTATGCACTGGTGTTTGTTCCTTCAGGCATTCCATTTGGAACTACGACATGTAAAAGGTGTGGATAATGTGGTGGCTGATGCGCTTTCCCATGCACCGATTTAGTCGATCTTCGGACGCCTTTGTTGCGTTTGTTTTTCTTTTCGGTTGGTGGTCTGTACAAAGTTTATTTTGTCCTTCCTGTTGCTCTGGCTTCTGCTCTCCTGTCGCTCGGTCTCCATTTATTTCTCTTAAATTGTTGATTCCAGGTACTGTGGTTGCTGAGGTTGGATGGGGTCAGGAAATTTGGTTGGGTTGGTGTCATGGGCATCCGGTGGGCTACTTATGTTTATGGTTTGTATAGTATTTTGTGTCTGAACCTTTATTAGTTATGGTTTTGATCAGTTGTCTTTGTGTGGTTGTGTGTTTTGTTTTCGGGTCCTTGTTAGTCTCCGATTTTTATGGGAGGGGGTGTTACCCTCTCCCTGCCGTCGCCTCTACGTTTGTGCTTTTATTTGCAGATTAGCGAGACGTGGAGCTGATTGGGTCGTTGACGTGACAAGTTGCACCTGGGTTTGGATCAGCTTGGAGATAAAAGTTCCTGGTGCCCAGTCCTGGCTCTCTCTCTCCACAAGCACCATTTTGTTTTGTGATCTGGTGCACCCTTCAACACTTACACGCATTTACCTTCATCCATGCATCTCCATTACACCCCTCACATGCCTACTTTCACACTTCACAAGTTAGTTTTCTTTTGTAGTTTTATACTTTGTTAGTTATTTAATAAATTATTTTTGTTATTCCTTAATTAACTGCCAACGTGTGGACTCCCTTGTTTGTCACCATCTAAGAGCCAGGTTGTAACACTGCATCAGAACCTGAAGTGACGCTGCCAACTCCTCACCACCAGTAAACTCACTAATGGAAAATGCTTTCATCAGTCCATACTCAGTATGTCGCAATGGTGATGGCCTATAGCAAATTGGTGTTTTTGGCAAGGGACTTAGTAATGTTCTTGAAGTTTTTGAGGGTTTTAGTCTTATGCATGCTAGGTAATGTATGGTAAAGTGATGTTTGGGTATTAAAACCTCTTGCATCTAGACGTTCCGCTAGCGGAACGCCTCACCAATATCCAATGGTAGAGCGTGGCGCGAAATACAAAAACCTTAAAAATGCTATAACTTCAATTTCTCAAACATATGACTATTTTACACCATTTGAAAGATAAGACTCTCGTTAATCCAACCACATTGTCCGATTTCAAAAAGGCTTTACAGCGAAAGCAAAACATTAGATTATGTCAGGAGAGTACCGAGCCAAAAATAATCACACAGCCATTTTCAAAGCAAGCATATATGTCACAAAAACCCAAACCACAGCTAAATGCAGCACTAACCTTTGATGATCTTCATCAGATGACACTCCAAGGACATTATGTTATACAATACATGCATGTTTTGTTCAATCAAGCTCATATTTATATCAAAAAACAGCTTTTAACATTAGCATGTGATGTTCAGAACTAGCATACCCACCGAAAACCTCAGTTGAATTTACTAAATTACTCGTTTCTCGATTCTCGTTTCTGGGCCAGAGTAGTAACCAGTATAAATCGGGTACGTTTTTTTATCCGGCCGTGAAAATACTGCCCCCTATCCCAGACAGGTTAAGTTATGTAGGTAAACCTGTTTGAAAATTGTGTGATGTTCAATTATCAAATGCTTTAGATACACAATCATGCCCTGGCTAAGAAAAGGTGAAAAAACAATGATTATTTGCAGTAAGATGAGCAGCAAATATCAGTTCTCATTTCATGGTGGAACCCCACCCAAAATCAAGGGAACATTTCTCACAAGACAGAGTTTGAATAGAATTAAGTGCTATGCTACTTCTACTGTTCTTTCGCCTCTTAAGGATCGGTCCCTTTTTGTATATTTTCACCTAAAATCACATACCCAAATCTAACTGTCTGTAGCTCAGGACCTGAAGCAAGGACATGCATATTCTTGATACCATTTGAAAGGAAACACTTTGACATTTGTGGAAATGAGAAATTAAATGTAGGAGAATGAAACATTAGATCTAGTAAAAAATAATACCATGAAAAAAACATGCGTTTAAAAAAAATTAAAAGTTCCATCTTAGAAATGCAAGAGAAAGGCCAGTATATGAATTTAGGTGCAATTTAGATTTGTCTATGTGCACAAGTTTAGACTGATCCAATGGATCATTGCATTTCTGTTCAAAATGTCTGTACAAATGTGCCTAATTGGTTTATTAATACATTTTCAAGTTCATAACTATGCACTCTGGCAAAGTAATGACCACTGAAGGACTCTGTGAAACCAAAGACTACATGCATCTCCAAATTGTCTCCAGTTATTTGGCAGACAGTGCGAATAACTCTATCAGTTGAAAATGCAAAATTCTCTCCAGTTTTTTTACATCAATTTCAAAGGGCTATAGAATGGCATCAAAGACATATTTCATTAGATCTTGATAATGAAATAATGACACTAAATGAATATTCATCACAGCAGAGAAACTTTGGTGGCAGATTCCTGAGGAGAAAATAAATTGCGCCTGTCTTGTGAACACCACGCTTGGATCCAAATGGCTTAGCAGTTTCAAAGTCATCATAGTACAATTGGATCTGTAAAGTATTTCTATGTTTTTAGAACAAGGGATGAGTCTTAAGTAACTTCCATCACTAAAGTCTTCATAAGTGGGACCAAATTCAGGAAACTAGGCGTATGTCGGAAGTCACAACTTCACAGGAGAGCCGTTTGAAGCTAAAAAATATTTTATAAAAAATAGTTTTTGGGCAGAAATGCCTACTCGAACATGTGAACTTCCATGTGCCTTAATAACAAATGTGTATGCTATCTGTAAATACAAAGAAAATTGTTAAATTACGAGCCTTGTTGGTTAAGCCACAGAAAAAGTTGGCAACCTTCCCACTAGCCATGATTGGCTGATATAATGAGTGGGTCGGACATGCCGAGAGAGGAGTTCGGATTGGTCTGCCATATTCTGTCTATTTGAGCTTGTCAGTCTGTGTTGGTAATCCTGTCGAACGCAGCTTTTTTTAAAGTATTGTGTAGTGGGAGCTGCATAAGTGTTGCTCTCCACTTTCTAGAGGATCAAGTTTTGAAATCAGTGGAATTAGAGTCTGACAGCTAAAGAGATGGAGAAAACACCTGTCTCTGGATTACATCTTCAAACTAAAGGCAACCATGGTATGGCATTCCTGACAGGGAGACTCATCCATTATGCATGGTGATGTATGCAGGTAAGATAGTCTAGCGTTAGCTAGCTACTGAGGGAAAAAAGTATTTCATCACCTGCTGATTTTGTACATTTACCCACTGACAAGGAAATTATAAGTCTATAATTTTAATGGTAGGTTAATTCGAACAGTGAGAGACAGAATAACAACAAAAATCCAGAAAAACGCATGTCAAAAATTGTATAAATTGATTTGAATTTTAACCTGTTAGGGCTAGGGGGCAGTATTGACACGGCTGGATAAAAAACATACCTGATTTAATCTGGTTACCACTCCTACCCAGTAACTAGAATATGCATATACTTATTACATATGGATCGAAAACACCCTAAAGTTTCCAAAACTGTTTGAATGGTGTCTGTGAGTATAACAGAACTCATTTGGCAGGCAAAACCCTGAGACATTTTCTGACAGGAAGTGGATACCTGATGTGTTGTATTGACTTTAAACCTATCCCATTGAAAAACACAGGGGTTTAGGAATATTTTGGCACTTCCTATTGCTTCCACTAGATGTCACCAGCCTTTACAAAGTGTTTTGAGTCTTCTGGAGGGAGATCTGACCGAACAAGAGCCATGGAACGATGATGTCCCATTAGACACCTGGCGCGCGAGTTCATGTTGGGTACCCTCGTTCCAATACGTTATAAAAGAGTATGCATTCGTCCACCTTGAATATTATTCATGTTCTGGTTAAAAAAGGCCCTAATGATTTATGCTATACAACGTTTGACATGTTTGAACGAACGGAAATATATTTTTTCCCCTCGTTCATGACGAGAAGTCCGGCTGGCTGAGATCATGTGCTAAGAAGACGGAGATTTTTGGACATAAATGATGAGCTTTTTTGAACAAAACTACATTCGTTATGGACCTGTGATACCTGGAAGTGACATCTGATGAAGAGAATCAAAGGTAATGGATTATTTACATAGTATTTTCGATTTTAGATCTCCCCAACATGACGTCTAGTCTGTATCGCAACGCGTATTTTTCTGGGCGCAGTGCTCAGATTATTGCAAAGTGTGATTTCCCAGTAAGGTTATTTTTAAATCTGGCAAGTTGATTGCGTTCAAGAGATGTAAATCTATAATTCTTTATATGACAATATAATATTTTACCAATGTTTTCTAATTTTAATTATTTAATTTGTGACGCTGACTTGACTGCCGGTTATTGGAGGGAAACGATTTCCTCAACATCAATGCCATAGTAAAACGCTGTTTTTGGATATAAATATGAACTTGATAGAACTAAAAATGCATGCATTGTCTAACATAATGTCCTAGGAGTGTCATCTGATGGAGATTGTAAAAGGTTAGTGCATCATTTTAGCTGGTTTTATGGTTTTGGTGACCCTGTCTTTGACTTGACAAAACATTACACACAACTCTTGTAAATGTACTGTCCTAACATACTCTAAATTTATGCTTTCGCCGTAAAACCTTTTTGAAATCGTAAAACGTGGTTAGATTAAGGAGATGTTTATCTTTCAAATGGTGTAAAATAGTTGTATTTTTGAAAAATTTGAATTTTGACATTTATTTGGATTCAAATTTGCCGCTCTTGAAATGCACCTGCTGTTGATGGAGTGCACCACGGGTGGCACGCAGGCGTCCCACCTAGCCCATAGAGGTTAACACCCACCAAGTTTGGTACTCACCAAACTCAGATTTACTATAAGAAAAATTGTATTACCTTTGCTGTTCTTCGTCCGAATGCACTCCCAGGACTTCTACTTCAATAACAAATGTTGGTTTGGTTCCAAATAATCCATAGTTATATCCAAATAGCGGCGTTTGTTGTGCGTTCAAGACACTATCCGAAGGGTAATGCGCCCGGCGTGTTTCGTGACAAAAAAATTCAAAATATTCCATTACCGTACTTCGAAGCATGTCAAACGCTGTTTAAAATCTATTTTTATGCGATTTTTCTCGTAAAAAAGCGATAATATTCCGACCGGGAGTCGTTGTTTTCGTTCAAAGACTGAAAATAAAAACATGGAGTCTCCTCTTGCACGTGCCCCCAGTCTCATTGTTCTCAGATCGACCACTATCCAAATGCGCTACTGTTTTTCAGCCATGGCCTGCAAAGGCATCATTCAACGTTTTGCCGCCTTCTGAGAGCCAATGGGAGCCGTAGGAAGTGTCACTTTACAGCAGAGATCCTTAGTTTTCAATAAAGAGAGTGTAGAAGGCCAAGGAATGGTCAGAGAGGGCACTTCCTGTAAGGAATCTTCTCAGGTTTTGGCCTGCCAAATGAGTTCTGTTTTACTCACAGACACCATTCAAACAGTTTTAGAAACTTTGGAGTGTTTTCTATCCAAAGCTAATAATTATATGCATATTCTAGTTTCTGGGCAGGAGTAATAATCAGATTAAATCGGGTACGTTTTTTATCCGGCCGTGAAAATACTGCCCCCTATCCATAACAGGTTAACAGTCTCTACCTTCCATCAGTCCATATGTGGGTTGTAAAGGGTTGTTTTCAGTGGAGGTCCGGTTTTGCAACCACGGCCTGCAGCTCCCTGCGCACTTGTTTTTGGACACTTTTCTAGCGAAATGTCCCTTTCCACAGTTATAACAAACAAAGTTCCTGTCCTGTTGTTGCTGTTGCCTGGCCCATCTGTCAGCACTGGCTCCTCGTCCTCCTCCTCTACCCCTTCCTCTTCCCCTCTGGCCATCATTTTGAGATCTTCTTTGAGCCTGCTGCTGCTGGCCCTGTCCTTGATAAAAAGCCAGCTGTGCAGCTTGTAACTTCACTCCTTCATTTTCTATTCTCTGTTTTGTCTTGTCTTCTTGAGACAGTTGCTGCCTCTCAGCGTGTTTACCGTGTTCAATAACCACTTGTAGACTGGTAGTTTCCCAGCCAGTGCAGGTCGTTTTAACCCGTTTACCAAGAGCAGGCAAAAGTTAATTCATTAGGGCAGCCTTCAAGAGGCTGTCATCATTGCGGCGGCCATCAGTCATTGGTTTGAGCCCGCTATGCTTACGGTAGCAGGTCTCCAGCCTATGTCTGTAGTCTTCCAACGACTCTTTAGCTTTCTGCGTGCAACTATGGATAGCTGCCCAATCGGTCATGGGTGGGTAATGTTCTTTTATGTGATCACACAGCGTAGCCAGTTGGGTCTGATAGACTCCACCCTCTTCCCATTGGTAGTTTTCATCAAAGCCTCTCTTCACGTCCGCCCATCACAGCCTCATCTTGATACGGCAAATGTGCGCGATCTCAGCTGCAGATGGCTTGTACAGCTGGGCCATCTTAAGTAGCTGTGTGGTAAAATCACCAGCGTCCTTTGCAGGATCTGGAAGTTCTTTAGCAATGTCCTTCATTTTGTCCTTTCTCCAAGTCTTCTGGATGTCGACAAGCGGGTGCCATTCTTCATGGCCCTCCTCACCGTCCACAGGTCGTGGTTGTGGATTAGGGAATGTTACCAGAAGTGCCTGGAGAAAGGTTGTGTTGGAGTCCCCTTTTTTACCTGTTCTGGTCGTGACCGTTGCAGGTGAGGGACTTTTCTGCGTCATAGGGGTCGATGTCAATGGTGGACTAAGTTCCCAGATTACATCAATACCAGAGACAGGACTCAATGTGGGCTGTGGAACAGATTTCCACTGCTCATGGGCCACCTCCGAGGGGTTTGCTGGTAGAGCTGCGGTGGGGGAGACGGCTGAGCAAACTGCTGTCGGACAAACAGGGTTGGTGCTGGTGCCGTGGATACTGGGGTATAATAGGGGGGTGGAACGTCATTATCATCATCATCATCCCTGTTTCTCCTTCTTTTCTTCCTCCGTCTGTCTCTTCTTCTTACTTTCTTTCTCCATTATTCCTTTAAGATAGCACAAGGTTGATAGCCCGAGGACTCAACCATCTAACTGCATTCACAACAAGAAACACTATATCATACTCCTTTCTGCAAGTTTCCATACATGTGACTTTCTGTAGATAGTAAACCCACAGGATGTCACATGCTGCAGTTGCACCCAAACGCCTCTTAGCTGTAAGCCCAGTCTTATGACTAAGTCACACCAAGACAAGTTTGTATCAGGTTAGAAAAACAATAGCATATAACAAGACTATTCTTTAAACAGTAAAACACGGGATAGCATGACTAATTATGTAATTTTCCACGACACTTGCAAGCATCACCAACAAGCTGGTGGTCCAGGTCAGTCTTCCTCCTATGGGTTGGGCCTCCCGACTTGGCTGAAATACTCTTCTTGATGGGTCGAATTGAGGTCTTCTTTTATACTGTCTTCAGGCAATATTTCAGATATCATTTGCCCATGTTAGGATCATAGAATTGTTTCTTAGATGTGGGAAAAGGTGACCAACATGGTTGTCAAATGGTTATTATTTTTTAGACTTGATTCCATGACTGTTTGATGCCCTTTTCAGTCCACATTAAAGCAAGCATGCTCGACCAGCACTTACATAGCCTTTGGGGGAAAAAGGATCTCTCAATGAAGGAAAGAGGGTCACAATTCCAAGAGCATAACGTTCTCTCTGTTGACGCGTGGGAATCCTCCTGCTCAAAAACAGTACAGCATACACACGCCAAATATGTTTAACTTCTATGGGCTAGGTGGGACGCTAGCATCCTGCGGAACACAGCCAGTGAAATATCAGGGCGGAAAATTCAAAAACAACAAAATGTCATAATTCAACTTTCTCAAACATACAACTATTTTACACCATTTTAAAGATAAACTTCTCGTTAATCTAACCACATTGTCCGATTTCAAAAAGGCTTTACAGCGAAAGCAAAACATTAGATTATGTTAGGAGAGTACGTTGACAAAAAATAATCACACAGCCATTTTCCAAGCAAGGACATGTGTCAATAAAACCCAAAACACAGCTAAATGAAGCACTAACCTTTGACGATCTTCATCAGATGACACTCCTAGGACATTATGTTACACAATACATGTATGTTCATATTTATATCCAAAAACAGCATTTTACATTGGCGCGTGATGTTCAGAAAATGTATTCCCACCAAAACGTCCGGTGAATGTGCACATCAATTTACAAAAATACTCATAAACGTTGACAAAATATATAACAATTATTTTAAGAATTATAGATAGACTACCCCTGGATGCAACCGCTGTGTCAGATTTTAAAATAGCTTTACGGAGAAAGCACATTTTTCAATATTCTGAGTACATAGCTCAGCCATCACGGCGAGCTATTCAGACACCCGCCAAGTTTGGGGCAACCTAAACTCAGAATTAGTATTAGAAATATGCTCTTACCTTTGCTGATCTTCGTCAGAATGCACTCCCAGGACTGCTACTTCCACAAGAAGTGTTGTTTTTGTTCAAAATAGTCCATATTTATGTACAAATACCTTGTTTTGTTCGTGCGTACAGATCACTTATCCAAAGGCATAACATGCGAGCGCGGAACGAGAGACAAAGTCAAAATGTTCCATTACCGTACTTAGAAGCATGTCAAATGCTGTTTAAAATCAATCTTTATGGTATTTTTAACGTAAAATTGCGATAATATTCATTCTAATACGTCTTGCCCACCAGGTCTACTAGTCAGTGCATCTTGGACCATCTATTAAGATGAGACATTTTTTACAATTTAGGGTTGGTTTATGCTGTCGGAAACTCCATGAAGAGCAAACACAGAAATGGGATTATCAACATCCAATATCAGTTATAATTGTACCTCTTTTGTTGCTGCGTAGTCGATGGCCTCATCTCCTAAGGTTGTGTTGGCCTTTTTAGACTGTCTTTCTGGAGATCTCAGGTTTAAATCACTTTACGAGAGGGATAATGTGTCTGTGCATGAACTGGGTGTCAAACAGTCTGCAGGAGTATTGTCTGAGCACAAACAATGGATCAAAGCAATCAATCTATACATTCATGTTATTTGATATCATTATGTGAGACTGTAGAAAGATCAAGATCTTTGATTGTGAGGCTTAGGTCTGGATTGGCCTCAATCAGGTCCAGCAGGACATCCTCCTCCACTTCAGTTAGGGACTTATCCAACATTTTTATTTGTGCTGCAGAGGGCAGTCGAAACCTATTTTAGACTACAAAAATGAGACTAATCAGAATACAGGGGGATAAGCCACCTAGAAGGCAACAGAATGGGTCTGACCCACAACAAGCCCAAGGGTTCAATTAAGAAATATATCAGACAGTTCATATATTCACCTTGATTGATGAAATCTCCATAAGAGAACCCAAGTTGCAACTTCAGGAACTTCTTACATTTTTGGTATTGGACCATCACCAACATGTTACACTGCACTCCTGCAAAATGCAAGTACACGCAATGTCATATTTAAGTTACATTTGGTTGCAAACATTTTATGGTGTTTCTATATGTATAGCTACAATCACACAAAATGCCCCCTTATACATTCTCCCCTTTGTCTTCCCTGCGATGATATTGGCTTAAACACAATGTCTGATCTCTGATTAACAACAAGCACACACCGTAGACATGTTAATCTAAATGACTAGGACAACCCTATCATGTCTGGCCATGTGTGCTAGCTAGCTAACATTAGCGCTAAGTTACAAGATGTCAAGGTTGGTGTTGTAGCTAGCTATATAGGTAGCTAGCTATCTAACCATTTTTGTTCAGACAAACATTCTTAGTTATATGTGTTTTGAAGAACAAATTAGTAGATATTTGCCATGTTGTTACCTTCACTTCCTGGCTAGCTACATGCTGCACCAAACGAGGCTCAAAGTGATCACACTAGGCCACATCCCAATTATCACCATGCACCTACTGCACCACTAATGTTAGTTGGCCTCGTGAACTCAACACGCACATGGTTGAAATCACCTAACTCTGATCCTTTTGGATTTCGATACATTTTTTCAAATCAAATAGTTTTCTAATTTTAGCGAACTAATGAAGTTGAGACAAAGTTCCCGCTAACATTTTTAGCTAGATAGCTAACTAACCACGCTAGCTAGCTAGCAACCTTCTAAATCTAAACTTCACAGATGTAGCTATATCTACAAACAAAGATCTCAAACATTAAATTAGCCGATATAACAAGTTTGGCCACCAGCTAATTTATTAAAAAGTATATTAAAACATTATCATATTACTTAACTTTCACTGCTGCGCAATTCCAGCTGCCCTTGCATCGTCGGCAATTAGATGAAAAATAAGTTTCAAGTTAAACCTGGAGGCTCAATCAACATTGTTCAGTGCCACCGCCCAACCTATGGCCTGAAAACATTTTTAACCCCCTAGAGTTGATGTCTGTGCCCCCCCGCAAAAATGTCATTAGCATGAAAAAATCCTCATCAAAATCCATCTGTTTAAGCAAGAGATATCAGGTTTTTTGCATGGACTGCTTCTCAACAATTGCTGCTTAACCTGTTAGGGCTAGGGGGCAGTATTTGCACGGCTGGATAAAAAAAATGTACCCGATTTAATCTGGTTACTAATCCTACCCAGTAACTAGAATATGCATATACTTACTATATATGGATAGAAAACACTCTAAAGTTTCTAAAACTGTTTGAATGGTGTCTGTGAGTATAACAGAACTCATTTGGCAGGCAAAACCCTGAGACATTTTCTGACAGGAAGTGGATACCTGATGTGTTGTATTACATCCTGTTAGGGCTAGGGGGCAGTAAATAGGATTAGTCTACATTTTGTTATGTCGTTTATGTAAGCTGTTTAGTAAACTATAATGGACTAACATTGGAAGTGGAGATGATTCCAAGGTCATACATAAAAGACCGTAAATACACAACTTGAAGCAACCACATATTTAGCCATGGAGCATGTTCTGATTGGCCAGTAAGGGGTCAAGCCTCGACACCTCATTCTTGCTTGTGAAGTAGAAAAGAACACATTTGTTCTACTTTTTTTGTTAAAATAGAGCTCTATCCCTTTCCTGTAGTCAATGACCAAAAGTGACCTCTTTGGCCTCATTGATGAAATGTTATTCCTATTTTTTATAATTAAATCAAGATTTTGTTTTTTAAATATGACAAATAATTTTTTTTCTATTTCAAAAAGTTTTGTTATACTGTATTTCACCCTTCTCTGATGCATATAAAGTGTAATATTGGGATGCAAACTCAAATAGAATACATTTCAACTCTATACACTGGCTTCTTGTTAACCTGTTAGGGCTAGGGGGCAGCATTGACACGGCTGGATAAAAAACATACCCGATTTAATCTGGTTACCACTCCTACTCAGTAACTAGAATATGCATATACTTATTACATATGGATAGAAAACACCCTAAATTTTCTAAAACTGTTTGAATGGTGTCTGTGAGTATAACAGAACTCATTTGGCAGGCAAAACCCTGAGACATTTTCTGACAGGAAGTGGATACCTGATGTGTTGTATTACCTTTAAACCTATCCCATTGAAAAACACAGGGGCTGAGGAATATTTTGGCACTTCCTATTGCTTCCACTAGATGTCACCAGCCTTTACAAAGTGTTTTGAGTCTTCTGGAGGGAGATCTGACCGAACAAGAGCCATGGAACGATGATGGCCCATTAGACACCTGGCGCGCGAGTTCATGTTGGGTACCCTCGTTCCAATACGTTATAAAAGAGTATGCATTCGTCCACCTTGAATATTATTCATGTTCTGGTTAAAAAAGGCCCTAATGATTTATGCTATACAACGTTTGACATGTTTGAACGAACGTAAATATATTTTTTCCCCTTGTTCATGACGAGAAGTCCGGCTGGCTTAGATCATGTGCTAACAAGACGGAGATTTTTGGACATAAATGATGAGCTTTTTTGAACAAAACTACATTCGTTATGGACCTGTGATACCTGGAAGTGACATCTGATGAAGAGAATCAAAGGTAATGGATTATTTACATAGTATTTTCGATTTTAGATCTCCCCAACATGACGTCTAGTCTGTATCGCAACGCGTATTTTTCTGGGCGCAGTGCTCAGATTATTGCAAAGTGTGATTTCCCAGTAAGGTTATTTTTAAATCTGGCAAGTTGATTGCGTTCAAGAGATGTAAATCTATAATTCTTTAAATGACAATATAATATTTTACCAATGTTTTCTAATTTTAATTATTTAATTTGTGACGCTGACTTGACTGCCGGTTATTGGAGGGAAACGATTTCCTCAACATCAATGCCATAGTAAAACGCTGTTTTTGGATATAAATATGAACTTGATAGAACTAAAAATGCATGCATTGTCTAACATAATGTCCTAGGAGTGTCATCTGATGGAGATTGTAAAAGGTTAGTGCATCATTTTAGCTGGTTTTATGGTTTTGGTGACCCTGTCTTTGACTTGACAAAACATTACACACAACTCTTGTAAATGTACTGTCCTAACATACTCTAAATTTATGCTTTCGCCGTAAAACCTTTTTGAAATCGTAAAACGTGGTTAGATTAAGGAGATGTTTATCTTTCAAATGGTGTAACATAGTTGTATTTTTGAAAAATTTGAATTTTGACATTTATTTGGATTCAAATTTGCCGCTCTTGAAATGCACCTGCTGTTGATGGAGTGCACCACGGGTGGCACGCTAGCGTCCCACCTAGCCCATAGAGGTTAACTTGGATCCCCGCACATAACTCCATATGGGTACCTCCTGCATATAGCCTCGTTATTGTTATGTTATTTTTTTTTACTTTAGTTTATTTTGTAAATATTTTCTTAACTCTATTTATTGAACTGCCTTGTTGGTTAAGGGCTTGTAAGTAAGCAATTCACGACCTGTTGAATTTGGCACGTGACAGATTACATTTTATTTGTTTTGATTGTTACTTTTGGATTATTTCCCCCACTAGATGTCAACGATCTTTATAAAGTTGTTTGAAGCGTCTATGATGAACAGAGACCGGATGGGAATGAAGAGAAGTTGACCTCCCTGGGATGTCGTCACTTCATTATTGGCTGCACCTGCGCAATCATGTGATGCGATACATTTTTCAAAGACGTTTTTCAAGACACAGGAGAGGTCGGGTTGAAACATTACTGATGTTTCACGTTAAAAATGGCTCTAAAGATTGATGCTAAACAACGTTTGACATGTTTGAACAATGTAAATAGATTATTTTTTTTACTTTTCGCCGTGAATCCCCCCCCCCCCCCCGCGCTACTTTTTAGTAGCCTACCGAAGCGCTAACAACATGGAACAACTTGGAGTTATTTGGACATCAATTATGAACTTTGTCAAAAGAAACCACATTTGTAGTGGACCTGGGATTTCTAGAAGTGCCAATGGATGAAGATAATCAAAGGTAAGGGAATATTGACAATAGTAATTTTGATATTACATGGTTACATATGGTGCTAACCTGTATAGCCTAGCCTATTGTTCTTAGCACAGCACCCGGTTTATTGCAAATTGTGATTTCCCAGTAAAGTTATTTTGAAATCTGGCATTGCAGTAGCATTTACGAAATGTTAAACTATGAATATTTGAATGACAATAATATAATTTACCAATGTTATCGAATAGTAATTTTGTGATTTGTAACGTTGTTCACCGGAAGCATTTGAGAGAAAAAAAAATCTGATTTTCACCGCTTCGGTAAAATGCTGTTTTTGGATATAAATATCAACTTGATGGAACAAAAAATGCATGTATTGTGTAACATAATGTCTTAGGAGTGTCATCTGAGGAAGATTGTCAAAGGTTGGTGTATAATTCTAGCTGGTTATCCGCTTATGGTGACGCCTGTGTTTGAATTGACAAAACATTACACACAGCTATTTTCAATGTACTCTCCTAACATAACCTAACTTTATGCTTTCGCCGTAAAGCCTCTTTGAAATCGGACAATGTGGTTGGATTTAGGAGATGTTTATCTTTCAAATTGTGAGAAATAGTTGATTGTTTGAGAAATTGAAATTATTAGATTCTTGCAGTTTTTGAATTTCCCGCCGTGGTCTCTTGACAATGAATCCCGATATCGGGATAAGATCCCCAACAGGAAGAAGACTAAAAAGATCCATCACACATTTGGTGTGTCATCATAGTTGTATCTGACTAGTGGTCAGACTTGCTCAGGTGGAACAAACTTAAACTTGCAGCTTTTTACAATGCTGAATTGAATGTTAATGATAAAACAGAAACATGTCAATGTATTTTTTTCCCGCAAACATCCTTTCAAAATGTTAAAGTAATCCATAAGTATCTTTAATCTTATTACAATATTTTTTGCTGGAAACGTAACTGATTGCAGTTCGTATTTTTAAATCAAATTACATGTAACTGATTACATATAATCAGATACTCCCCAACCCTGGTCATAACAAATCACAGGATTATACCACCCCCTCCTCACCACAATCACTCACACACACGCACGCACGCACGCACAAACACACATACAAAAACACCCTCTGTCTTGCAAAGGTCAACTTACAGCAACTGTTTTCTTTTTCTCACTCTCCCTCTCTCCGTAAAGGTTCCTGCTCCTTCCCTGTCGTGGAGCTGTGGGGCACGGCATTAGGCACAGTCCAACAGTGTAATTCACTCTGCCACAGCCCCAGAAACCAATTCAGAATGGAAGGCTGAACTCTCTTTCCCGTCCGAGATGGCTTCCTTGCACTGTACACATGATCAATATTTTTAATTATTTCTTCATGTCCGCGTCTAATCTTGGGTGGTGAAGGAGGTTCCATTTCAGCACACTGCTGGAGCAATTCCATCACCTCAAAGCAAAGCAAGAGTCTGGCTTGTAAAAACTAACAACATTGTCCTCCTCCCATCATCACTAAACAAAAACAAATTCAACATACTCCACCAAAAGGGGACGAGAGAAAGATGGACGACATTTAATTATGTTCAGAATAACACAAGGAATTGTCCCTGTGCAATCACCAGAGATTGTCTCTTTAATCTAAGTCAGAGGTAGGCTATGTAAAGTATGTGAGAGGAGACCCAGGTTGACATCTCAGAGGCCTAAACCTTGTTGAGGCATGTTTGATTTAGATAATGGCTTTTAAAATGGCTTTGTTACGAAAATAAATCATATCTAGGTTTCAGATTCATCACATCTACCTTTAAAGTATAGTAAGACCACAGAGATTTAAAAAAAAACGTATCTCCTATTTCAAAACCCTTTGAATGAATACATCTGCCTGTCTAATGGTGGCACTGTTGGTACACTTTAGACACCACAGCGGGTGCGTTTCCACTGCTTGTGTGCACTGACAGTCTATGATGCAAATCCAGCCTCTAACGGACAGAAACTGAAGGACAACAGCTAATGGGGTTATCAGACCGAGGAGAAGACAATGGAGAGAGAATGAACACTGATTGTTTATAGTAAGACATCCATGATTTGAGGATATGGTTCATGTATTTCAGTTTATTTACTTTATTTTTCAGGGTTTATGTTGTCATCATCATCTGTTGCTATTACATTCATATGGATATCTGCATGCTTAGTAATGCAAAGAGACAGTTTTAATTGAGAAATTTGTAAGCTTTGTGAATAGGCCGTGTGTGTGTGTGTGTGTGTGTGTGTGTGTGTGTGTGTGTGTGTGCTCACAGCCGCACATATGTGCACACATGTTTGTTTGTGTGTGTAAGTGAGCATAGACATCAATATCAATGAACTGATTCTCCAGAAATGTGTAGGATGCAACTCATTAGAGTGGGCTTACATGGAGTGTCATAAGATAACTTGGTAGGTAGCCTAGAGTCAATCGATTCTATGGCATGAACTTCAACAAAGCATAACAAATGTAAATGCCGGAGATGCAGGTATTAGAGTCCTAAAAGATATCAGATTCCTGCAAATAGAGACACTGCCAAAGAGGGACTAAACAGTGTCAGTGCTGCATCCATGTGTGCGTAGAACTGCCGCTCATAAAACTTCAGTCAAGTCTTCACACATATTCTACTTCATAATTGTTAGAAAACCGCAAGCAGGTGGACATCTTAATGAAAGACAGTTGGTTTGATTTCATCACTCAGTCTACATCCAGATTTTACTGAGCAGAGTTGACTACTCATTGTAAAAAAAAGATAACATTTTGCACGGTATCAAAGCCTGTGTTGATTGTAGTTAAGGGACTGGGCCGAGAATTGGAATAACAGCTCTTAACAGGACAAGATGATAACAACTTGATAATAATTATTTGTTCATTGTGTATCTTGGTTGCACAGTAGAGCAATTTTGGAAAAGCTGTTGATCTCTTGGTCTTCTTTGATTGTAAACACTTACAATGATTATAGTTTGGTGCCTCTCCAACAAAAGCAATCGAATAGAATAGAGGTTCACAGCCAGAACATTTTACTTTCTCTCAATTGCCCCTTTATCTTTTATTATAGGATACACTTTCTTTCTCCCTCCCTACTTCCATCTCTCACTCTTGTTGTCTCTCTCAATGCTCTACTGTCACGGGATGATCAGAATCCCATCACAGGCTAAAAAGCGTTGAGGGTCTGGGCAACAGGATACTGCTAGACATGCGCAAGCAAGCGCGAATGCATGCAAGCATGTGCGCACACACACACATACACAAACGCACACACAAACACACAATAATTGTAATTTTATTTCATCTTTATTTTGACAAGGAGTCAATGCTGAGACCAAGTCATTTCCAGATGAGCCCGGTATAGCAATACAATACACATCAAAATACAATAAACAGATTAAAGTACACATTCATATACACATTAAAATACACATTATTATACACAAAAAAAACAACACAATCATGAAAAACAGACACATTCTTCAGTAAAAACGTCCCTTAACAACTAGGGCTAGGCCCCTTTTTTCTCAATTTCCACCTGAATGACGTGCCCAAAGTAAACTGCTTGTTGCTCAGGCCCTAAAGCCAGGATATGCATATAATTGGTACCATTGGAAAGAAAACACTTGGAAGTTTGTAGAAATGTTAAAATAATGTAGGAGAATATAACACAATAGATATGGTAGGAGAAAATCCAAAGATAAACCAACCAGATATTTTTTTTGAGAGAGACCATGCTCTTACAATGGAAGGTATAAGGGCACACTGGAAATTAGCTCCCTGGATGCAATTCCTATGGCTTCCACAGTGTCAGAAGTCTATATTCAAGGTTTCAGGCTTGTAACTTCAAAAACAAAGAAGAAATATCAGTTTCAGTACAGGACACAGTCTTGGAAATTTGTGTTTGAGTGCGCCATGAAGAAAGAGCGCACCTGCTAAAATCGGTATTCTATTGAACATACTTCTTTCTGTAATAATTATTATAGTTTGATTACATTTTAGTGTATCTGAGGAGTAAATAGAAATGTATTTTGACATGTTGAAACAAAGTTTAGGGGTTGATTTTCGGATTCCTTTCTCTGCAAGTTGAACGAATGGATTACTCAAATCGATAGTGCCAACTAAACTGACATTTTGGGATATAAGAAGGATTTTTTTCTAACAAAATGACACTAAATGTTATAGCTGAGACCCTTTGGATGACAAATCAGAGGAAGATTTTCAAAAAGTAAGTGAATATTTAATCACTGTTTGTGAATTTATGAAACCTGTGCCGGTGGAAAAATATTTTGATGTGGGGCACCGTCTTCAAACAATCGCATGGCATGCTTTCGCTGTAATAGCTACTGTAAATTGGACAGTGCAGTTAGATTAACAAGAATTTAAGCTTTCAACCGATATAAGACACTTATATTTACCTACATTTTTAATATCCATAATTTTTATGATTATTTATTTGAATTGCGTGCCCTCCAGTTTCACTGGAAGTTGTCTCGCTAGCGGGACGCCTAGCCCTAAGAAGTTTTAACAACTGTCTGAAATGCACTAGAGGCACCAATTCCTCCAATTTTCATGTGCATTGTAGATCATTCCACATGCAAGGCGCAAGGAAACTAAAGGCTGATCTACCTAACTCTCTAGACACCAAAGGACTCTTCAGAGTTAACCAATCCTGTGAATGGGTTTGACAACTTGTGATTTTAAGTCTTAACATTGATGTAAGTCGGAAGTTTGTGGAGCAGGGATTTTTAAACAAAAGAGCGTAATGATGTGATCTAGGGGATTTCAACGAGGTCCAGCCAACCTTTTGGTAAAGAATACAGTTTCCTGTGATAAAACAAAGGATGCTATGGAAAATGGCATCCAGGGGTTTAAGAGTAGAGGCAGCTGCACTTTGATAGTAGTAGTATATGTCACGTCCTGACCAGTAAAGTTATTTGTTATTGTAGTTTGGTCAGGACGTGGCAGGGGGTGTTTGTTTTATGTGGTTCGGGGTTTGTTGGGCTATGTACTTATGTAAGAGGGGTGTTTGTTTTATGTGTTCCGGGGTTTTTTGGTCTATGTTCTATGTTTGTGTATTTCTATGTTCAGTCTAGTCTATCTATTTCTATGTTTAGTTCATTGGATTGACCTTCAATTGGAGGCAGCTGTTCCTTGTTGCCTCTGATTGAAGGTCCTATGTATAGGGGTGTTTTTGTAATGGGATTTGTGGGTAGTTGTTTCCTCTTTTGTGTCTGTGCACCTGACAGGACTGTTTAGTGGCATTCGTTGTTTTGTATATGTGATTTGTTTGTTTTTCCTTCTTTTGATTTAATAAAGAGGATGAGTATACACGTTCCCGCTGCACCTTGGTCTAATCCTTATGACGCCCGTTGCAGTATAACCATAATCAAGAACAGGTAGAAGGGTTGACTGCACAATGTGCTTCCTGCTGACTAGAGATGGACAAGATCTGTTTCTGCAAAAAATCCCACTTTAAATCTTAGTTTCTTAACAAGCTCAATGGTATGTTTTTTAAACGATAAATCATTGTCAATCCAAATACCAAGGTATTTGTATGCAGTGACTCGTTCGATTATAGACCCATCCGACGAGTGAAGATGTAATCCATCTGAGACAATCTTATGAGAGCTTGAAAACAAAATGTTTTTAGCTTTTCCCGTATTTAATACAAGTTTTAGATCAGTATGGGCTTCCTGCACAACTGCAAAATTGGACTGTAGTCTTGTCACAGCCAGGTCAGCAGTCAGGACAATTGTGTACATAATAGTATCATCTGCATATAGATTACATTAAAACATTTTAACAGATTGACCAATAGCATTTATATAAATAGTGAAAAGCACAGGTCTTAGTATCGACCCCTGCGGAACACCTTTTATGTTCTTCAAGAAATTCGGACTTAACCGAGTCAATCACGATGGTCTGAGTTCTGTCACTAAGATAATCATGAAACTATGAACAGGCGTCAGAGCTCAGGCCTATTGAGGACAACTTGTTTAATAAAATAGCATGATCATTTAACAAGGATTCAAGAATCTTAGCTGGACAATGACGCCTTGAAATAAGGTAATAATTATTAGGATCACTACACTCCCACTTCCTTCTTCCCCCTCATACATCAAATACTACTCTCATGCACCAACGGATAATAAGAATAATGACTTGACTTGTTTCTAGTTTATTTATGCAAAAATACATCCACAATGACAAAAATAATGTTGACCTTAAGTAGGCTTGGGTGGTATACAGATTGTCATACTGGGATATTTGGTAATACTGGCTGAACACAAGGAGTGCTACGTTCAAACCCTACTGAGCCTCTGTAATCCGAAGGTTAACAATGCTAACAAGTACATGTACAATCCCATAGTGATGCTAACTTAATGTAAATCTTACAGCATGCTTCACTCTCACATCAGACTGATACGCAACAAACATTCAAAATTGAACAACTATCTGTAGTTGAAACCTTTTCAAAGTTATTGGAACTTTAATATGTGAAGACACAGAACAGCTCTGAGAAGGCAGACGGCTTCTTTTGGAGATGAATGCCAGCACAAAAGGTGACTGTAGAGGTTACACGCAAACAAACACAGTATTGAATTTTCATTAATAATGAAAGAAAATATATTTTATGATATAACAAGCCTGTAGGAGTTTGACATCAAACCACCTCACGAATGATTATTCACACAACAAGAAAGGCGTAACACAGTTCAAGTGTTTTCTTTAAAAATAATAAAGGAGTGGGTTTTTGTGTGCCCACGTGCATGTGTTTACTCTCTTTCTTTCTTCCCATTCTCTCTCTCCCTCCCTCTGTGTCTGACCCTGACCTGTTTTATCCTTTCAGGTGGAGCTTAACACTTTTGGCAAACCCACATGAAAAAATACTGTAGTAAACTATATGGTGTAAACTGTGGTATACAGTGAGGGAAAAAAGTATTTGATCCCCTGCTGATTTTGAACGGTTGCCCACTGACAAAGAAAGGATCAGTCTATAATTTTAATGGTAGGTTAATTTGAACAGTGAGAGACAGAAAAAGAACCAAAAAATCCAGAAAAACGCATGTCAAAAATGTTATAAATTGATTTGCATTTTAATGAGGGAAATAAGTATTTGACCCCTCTGCAAAACAGGACTTAGTACTTGGTGGCAAAACCCTTGTTGGCAATCACAGAGGTTAGACGTTTCTTGTAGTTGGCCACCAGGTTTGCAAACATCTCAGGAGGGATGTTGTCCCACTCCTCTTTGCAGATCTTCTCCAAGTCATTAAAGTTTAGAGGCTGACAGTTGGCAACTTGAACCTTCAGCTCCCTCCACAGATTTTCTATGGGATTAAGGTCTGGAGACTGGCTAGGCCACTCCAGGACCTTAATGTGCTTCTTCTTGAGCCACTCCTTTGTTGCCTTGGCCGTGTGTTTTGGGGCATTGTCATGCTGGAATACCCATCCACAACCCATTTTCAATGCCCTGGCTGAGGGAAGGAGGTTCTCACCCAAGATTTGACGGTACATGGCCCCGTCCATCGTCCCTTTGATGGGGTGAAGTTGTCCTGTCCCCTTAGCAGAAAAACACCCCCAAAGCATAATGTTTCCACCTCCATGTTTGACGGTGGAGATGGCGTTCTTGGGGTCATAGGCAGCATTCCTCCTCCTCCAAACACGGCGAGTTGAGTTGATGCCAAGGAGCGCAATTTTGGTCTCATCTGACCACAACACTTTCACCCAGTTGTCCTCTGAATCATTCAGATGTTCATGGGCAAACTTCAGACGGGCATGTATATACAGGTAACAAGCTGAGATTAGGAGCACTCCCTTTAAGAGTGTGCTCCTAATCTCAGCTCGTTACCTGTATAAACGACACCTGGGAGCCAGAAATCTTTCTGATTGAGAGGGGGTCAAATACTTATTTCCCTCATTAAAATGCAAATCAATTTATAACATTTTTGACATGCGTTTTTCTGGATTTTTTTGTTATTCTGTCTCTCACTGTTCAAATAAACCTACCATTAAAATTATAGACTGATCATTTCTTTGTCAGTGGGCAAACGTACAAAATCAGCAGGGGATCAAATACTTTTTTCCCTCACTGTACATACTTGACTGTTGCGAACTTGACTGTAGTATTCACTAGTGTTTTTTTTGACTAAAGTCATCAAACACTACAGTGAAAACTGTAGTATTTACTTTAGTATGCTGTAGTGTTTACAGTGAAATTTAGAATAAATACTGTAGTAAAAGATAACTGTTGAAAATACTATAGTAATGAATGTAGTATTTTTGAGGATTTTAGTATACGCTAGTATTTACTGTAGTGTTTTGCAGACTGTAGTATGCTGTAGTATTTATTGTAGTGTTTTTGCAGACATTACTGTAGTATTTAATTCAAAATATTTGCGAATAATACTGTAGTATTTACTACAGTATTCTACAGTATACTAATACTACAGTATACAAAAAAATTATATAGTAAGTACTACACATGATCAAGGGATAGTGAAGTCTGAAGTATAGTATTTTAAAGTATACGACGCTTACTACAGAATTCTATAGTAAGTACAATAGTATTCTATAGTAAACTGTGGTATTGTTTCATGTGGGTAAATATATTTCATCCTCTGACACTTTTAATACATCCCTTACGACTCCCACTTCCTCCCTCCCCCCTCATACATCAAATACTTACAGTTGAAGTCAGAAGTTTACATACACCTTAGCAAAATACATTTAAACTCAGATTTTCACAATTCCTGACATTTAATCCCAGTAAAAATGACCTGTCTTAGGTCAGTTAGGATCACCACTTGAAATGTCAGAGTAATAGTAGAGCATTATTTATTTCAGCTTTTATTTCTTTCATCACATTCCCAGTGGGTCAGAAGTTTACATACACTCAATTAGTATTTGGTAGCATTGCCATTAAATTGTTTAACTTGAGTCAAACATTTCGGGTAGCCTTCCACAAGCTTGCCACAATAAGTTGGGTGAATTTTGGCCCATTCCTCCTGACAGAGCTGATGTTACTGAGTCAGGTTTGTAGGCCTCCTTGCTCGCACACACTTTTTCAGTTCACTTTTCAGTTCTGCCCACAAATGTTCTATGGGATTGAGGTCAGGGCTCTGTGATGGCCACTCCAATGCCTTGACTTAAGCCATTTTGCCACAACTTTGGAAGTATGCTTGGGGTCATTGTTCATTTGGAAGACCCATTTGCGACCAAGTTTTAACTTCCTGACTGATGTCTTGAGATGTTGTTTCAAAATATCCGCATAATATTTCCTCCTCACGATGCCATCTATTTTGTGAAGTGCACCAGTCCCTCCTGCAGCAAAGCACCCCCACAACATGATGCTGCCACCCTCGTGCTTCACGGTTGGGATGTTGTTCTTTGGCTTGTTCTTCGGCTTCTTCGGCTTTGAAGTACGATCTTTGTCCCCATGTGCAGTTGCAAAACATAGTCTGACTTTTTTTATGGAGGTTTTGGAGCAGTGACTTCTTCCTTGCTGAGCGGCCTGTCAGGTTATGTCGATATAGGACTCGTTTTACTGTGGATATAGATACTTTTGTACTTGTTTCCTCCAGCATCTTCACAAGGTCCTTTGCTGTTGTTCTGGGATTGATTTGCACTTTTCGCACCAAAGTGCGTTCATCTCTAGGAGACAGAACTTGTCTCCTTCTTGAGTGGTATGACGGCTGCGTGGTCTCATGGTGTTTATACTTGCGTACTATTGTTTGTACAGATGAACTTGGTACCTTCATGCGTTTTGAAATTGCTCCCAGGGATGAATCAGACTTGTGGAGGTCTTCAATTTTCTTCTGAGGTCTTGGCTGATTTCTTTTGATTTTCCCATGATGTCAAGCAAAAGTAGGCCTTGAAGGTAGGCCTTGAAATACATCCACAGGTACACCTCCAATTGACTCAAATGATGTCAATTACCCTATCAGAAACTTCTAAAGCCATGACATCATTTCCGGGAATTTTCCAAGCTGTTTAAAGGCACAGTCAACTTACGTGTATGTAAACTTCTTACCCACTGGAATTGTGATGCAGTGAATTATAAGTGAAATAATCTGTCTGTAAACAATTGTTGGAAAAATTACTTGTGTCATGCACAAAACTGATGTCCTAACCGAGTTGACAAAACAATAGTTCATTGACAAGAAATCTGTGGAGTGGTTGAAAAACGTGTTTTAATGACTCCAACCTAAGTGTATGTAAACTTCCGACTTCAACTGTATCTGATGCACAAATGGATAGATAGAGGGAGGAAGGAGACAAAATAGGCACAATGTCATCAGTTTCCAAGCGCCTTACCAGCATTTTAAAAACCTCTCTTTGCTTCATTCAGTGGAGTGTTGGCATCGTTTTACACAGGACTTGTCTTCGGTACCATAGTGTACTTAATTACTGTCAGATTTGCTCTTTGTCAGGTGAACCTTTTGCTGGCCGCTCCGGTCTCTCTGAACAGAGCTCTCAGTGGCTTTGGCTGTCCGTTGTTAATTACTGTTTCAGCACAGTTTGTAGGATCAGAGTGAAGCTGCTCCCCTCACAGAGACAAGAGGGTCATCCTCACTAGCTCATTATTCAGTGTTGTCTCATTCTCACCACAACATAATGGTCCGGCACCTTCCCTCTATAGTCCTATGTAGTGTAGTCTATGTAGTGTGTTCATAATCTTTGGGGATCCCCAGTATGAGCAGTCAACCCTGTAGACTTGCGCATGCAGTAGAAAGATGGATATCAAAAAGGTTACAAATAATGTATTCATTTGACTGTCTGACTGCTGCCCTGCATCCACATACATCCTGCCCATGATTTATTTTCTTATGGCAGTGATCAAAGCACACTCTCTACAACTATCCCTAAATTACATAGATTGTTGGATCAAGCTAACATGTGAGACATACAGCATGCAAGCTGTAGATTTAAACTCCACTCATGCTGGATGAATACATCTCAAATATAAAAGGTGCCCTCATATTATCTAAGCCACTATGACCTGAGACACAAATATATGACATTCATTAGAGACACTGATGGAATTTAAGTTGTAAATCAAAGTGGTTTTTGGACTGTACCAAACTAACTGGAAAAAAGTACTATTCTGGAGATAGTACCATAGTTATCAGGGATAGATAGGGTCACATACTGGATGTAGGTAATACTTTGATGTTAGGCTACCTTTGATCTTTTCCCACATTTTGGGGAACTGTCACGGTTGTTGTCGGTGAAGGAGGACCAATACGCAGCAGGTACGTGTATGCTCATCTTGATTTTTATTAACTACAAAAATGAACATACAAAATAACAAAAACGAAACGAACGAACAACTACAAACAGTCTGGTAAAGCATACGGCTTACACACAGAACAATCACCCAGAAATAACACATACAAACACACCCTAATATATGGGACTCTCAATCAAAGGCAGATAGACAACACCTGCCTTCAACTGAGAGTCCCAACCCCAATCAACCAAACATAGAAACACACACACTAAACTAACCATAGAATTAACTAAACATAAACCAAAACCCGGAAATACTAAATCAAACACCCTTTACACAAACACACCACCCCGAACCACATAAAACAAATACCCCCTGCCACGCCCTGACCAAACTACAAAACAATTAACCTTATATACTGGCCAGGACGTGACAGTACCCCCCCCTTAAAGGTGCTACCCCAGAAGCACCTTAACAAAAAATAACCCCAAGCAACACCAACAAAAAGTCCCCTTTTCTAAAGGGAGGGAAGGGAGGGTGGCTGCCGTCAACGACGGCACTGTGCGACACCCCCCCTCCCCAACCCACCTATTTCTGGAGGTGGCTCTGGTTCCGGCCGTTCCAGGCTGTCGGGCCACTCTGGCATCGCCGAGGGGCAGTCGGGCCAGTCTGGCATCGCCGGGGGACAGTCTGGGCAGTCTGGCAGTTCGGGACAGTCTGGGCAGTCTGGCATTTCGGGACAGTCTGGCCACTCGGGCCACTCCGGCAGTTCAGGGCAGTCTGGCCACTCGGGCCACTCCGGCAGTTCAGCGCAGTCTGGCCACTCTGGCCACTCCGGCAGTTCAGCGCAGTCTGGCCACTCCGGCAGTTCAGCGCAGTCTGGCCACTCCGGCAGTTCAGCGCAGTCTGGCCACTCCGGCAGTTCAGCGCAGTCTGGCCACTCCGGCAGTTCAGCGCAGTCTGGCCTCTCTGGCGACTGTTGACTGGCGGGCAGCTCTGGCGACTGTTGACTGGCGGGCAGCTCTGACGACTGTTGACTGGCGGGCAGCTCTGACGACTGTTGACTGGCGGGCAGCTCTGACGACTGTTGACTGGCGGGCAGCTCTGACGACTGTTGACTGGCGGGCAGCTCTGATGATGACTGTTGACTGGCGGGCAGCTCTGATGATGACTGTTGACTGGCGGGCAGCTCTGATGATGACTGTTGACTGGCGGGCAGCTCTGATGATGACTGTTGACTGGCGGGCAGCTCTGATGATGACTGTTGACTGGCGGGCAGCTCTGATGATGACTGTTGACTGGCGGGCTGACGCACTATAATCCTGGTGCGTGTTGCTGGTACCGGATATACCAGCTTCTGAACACGCACCTCCAGGCTAGTGCGGGGAGCGGGAACAGGACGAGTCGGACTGGGTTGACGCACTTCCGGGTCCGCACGAGAGACAGGAGCTGGAAACCCAGGGCTATGGAGGCGCACAGTCGGTCTAGATCTTACCTCCTGCACAACCCGCCTTGGCTGGATGCAACTAGTAACCCTGTACGAGCAGGGTGCTCGTACAGGGCAGACTGGGCTGTGCAGGGGCCTGATGGTAGCTGTGCGTAGAGCGGGAGTTGGGTAGCCTGGTCCTCGGAGGCGTACCGGCGACCAGATGCGCTGCGCAGGCATCCTCCTACCAGGCTGGATGCCCGCTCTAGCACGGCACCTGCGAGGGGCTGGAATAACGCGCACCGGACTGTGCGTGCGTATGGGTGAGATAGTGCGCTCCTCAGCGAAACACAGCGCTCTCCACCCCATACGCTCCTCCATATAACCACGGGTAGCTGGCTTCCGGCTCTTCTTACGCCTAGCCAAACTACCCGTGTGCCCCCCCAAAAAAAATTCTTGGGGTGCCTCTCGTGCATCTCCTTCAGCGCGTCCACTCTGGCCTCGTACCACCGCCTCTCTGCCTTGGCTGCCTCAATTTCCCACTGCGGGCGGCGATAATCCCCAGCCTGATGCCAGGGTCCGGCCCCGTCCAGAACTTCCTCCCAAGTCCACTTCTCCCGCCAGTCCAACTCGAACTCCGTCTGCGCCTTCCTCTGCTGCTTGGTCCTTTGGTGGTGGGTGATTCTGTCACGGTTGTTGTCGGTGAAGGAGGACCAATACGCAGCAGGTACGTGTATGCTCATCTTGATTTTTATTAACTACAAAAATGAACATACAAAATAACAAAAACGAAACGAACGAACAACTACAAACAGTCTGGTAAAGCATACGGCTTACACACAGAACAATCACCCACAAATAACACATACAAACACACCCTAATATATGGAACTCTCAATCAAAGGCAGATAGACACCTGCCTTCAACTGAGAGTCCCAACCCCAATCAACCAAACATAGAAACACACACTAAACTAACCATAGAATTAACTAAACATAAACCAAAACCCGGAAATAGTAAATCAAACACCCTTTACACAAACACACCACCCCGAACCACATAAAACAAATACCCCCTGCCACGCCCTGACCAAACTACAAAACAATTAACCTTATATACTGGCCAGGACATGACAGGAACCACATAGTTATGGTGTTTTTAACCATCAAAGTGAACATCTTTGGAATATACATAGCCTACAAACTTTCAAAGCAACCAAAATAAATTAATGTAACTGATTTCATGTCAGTTTGTACACATGTACAGTATGGCTATTTCTTATTGTTCAAATACACAAGCCCATCTTACCTCTGCTTCATGTATTGATGGTCATCATTTGATTTAATGTGGTAAGATCGTTAGTTTACAAATATATGAATACACCAAGCAAGTTATTGAATAATGGGCAAAATCATGAAGTATTTCCCTACATTAGCATTTGACACTTTCAAGCCTCTTGGACAAACTCAGTTCAAAGTATGGAAAAATAGTGTGCCAATTGGAAGGAGTGGGGAGAAATGAAATAACTGAAGAAAACCGTTGCCATTTTTCAAAAACCTGTCCTGTGATAGAAATGACGGTTGGAGGTGTTTGACCAGTGCTCTTTGTAAGGTCACAAGGGTGCCAATGAAACCTGTAAGAAGATAGCAAACTGTATAACAAGAAACATTAAATGTCACACCCAAGCAATTATGCTTTTGTCACTTTATAATGACTCCAAACTGCTGTAATTAAATACACAGTAGTAGAGCCACTTGAGACTGGCTCTCAGCATGACCCCTCTCGAGATATTGGAGGTTTTTGGGAACAAATACACTGCCTATTCTAACCAGTTGCTGTTGTGCTGGGGTCAGAATGGAGAGCAGAGTGAGCTTCATTGAGAGCAGAGCGAGAGCAGCCATGTCCCCTTGACACGGGCACAACATTTCAGATTCAGGAAGCAATCTCTTCCAGGAACTGATCCAATCTGCGGCCACTTGAACAAAAGGTTACGGAATTGAAATTCGGTTAAAATGTGAAGCTCTCTTGAACTACTTTGACGGCCAGAATGAGCATAGTTTTTTTTTTTTTTTTGCCCATTGCAGCCCGTCTGATCCCAACGTGGGCCTCCAGGGTCAATAACGTGGCATTTTTGGTTGGAGAGAGCTGGAGTCAATGAGGTGATGATAACGGAATTCCATAGCTTCTGTAATGTCACATTGATCTAGAAAAGCATATTATTAGTATAATGACCATCTAGATTAGGGGTGTCAAACTAATTTGGTCAGACTCATAGTCTAATAAATCCAGAAGAACACTTTTGCATTTCATGGGTTGGTGTAAGACCTAGATGTTTTGCAGGGAGTACTGTTTCAAGTATAGACTTACACAGACATCACGGGAGCCTTCGAGGCAACACAGGGAGACAATTATGTAGGGACACAAGATTGAAATGACTGGCATAACATCTGTCAAAATAACCTTATTCAAAGCAGCTTTAAACATGGATCCTGAAAACAAAATATTGTAGATTTCCTTTAGGAACAGCTTTGTATAAAAACAAGAAAGAAAAAAATGTCTCAGTGTGAATGTAAATGCAATTACTATAGTATTGGTATAATATGTTTACTGAGAGTAGGGCCAGCCTTTATGTAATTTGCATTATGCCAATATGTCAATTTACAGTATGTGGATGAGTTTAGACAAGAAATTCAAACCTGGCATCCAAAACGTGTACAAATTTGAAATACTCTTATGGGAATGTATGTGGACCCATAGAGCCAGCAACCAACATTAGGGTTAATTTACTTGACAAGTACTTGTTAAGGGCTAAATATTGGGAATTGTCAGGTCCTCTAGTATGTCTCAAAGTAGCTTAATATGAGTAAGTCTGGTGAGCTTACCCAGAAGACAACCTGAACTAGTTGTCTGAGGCAGGACCTCACTATCCCCTATCAACATTTTTCTTGAGCTGGTAAAAGGTGCTACAGAAATGGAAGGTGGAGTAGGTCATAGGGAAGGAGTTGGTATAAGCACATGGAAGGGGAAAAGGGTACACTGACAGGTCAGATGGCTGGAGTTTGGGTTGGGGACAGACAGACAGAGACAGACAGAGACAGACAGACAGACAGACAGACAGACAGACAGACAGACAGACAGACAGACAGACAGACAGACAGACAGACAGACAGACAGACAGACAGACAGACAGACAGACAGGTGAAGGGGAATAGATTTGGTACTAGCTAGCAGTCGTTGCATAAGGGACATAGAGGTGCCCTGTCTCCCTCAGTGCCCCTGAGATCCCTCCACTGGCTAATCAGGCTGATTGGAACAGCTGGTTAGACTGTAGAACCAGAGGGACGCGTTAGGACTCACTCAACCTCTGCCAGGATTCCACAACAGAGGATGGGACAGAGGTGACATTGGAGGGAGAGAGGGAGAGAGACTAAAAAAAGAGCAATTAAGTTTTGGAAATATCTAAAATACAGTGACTTGAAGTGTCTGTGAAAAAATAGTTCAAATCAGACAAATATCTGAGATCTGTCAACTGGATCAATTAAACTCTTATTAATGAGCTTCTGCTGTGAAAGACATCTAGGCATACAGCTTTCACATTTCTGAGGGTTGCATTGTGTCACTAGAAAATGTCAATTCAAAAGAGCAATCTGAAACTGTCATAGAAAATACTATGTAAAGTGATGGGCAGGGCACATTAAAGGCCTTGAAATGGAAAAGTAAAAGCTGAATGACTTTACGGTTCAGTGATTTTCATCCTTCTAAGCAGACTACTGAAAATGTTACATCTGAATAATATATTCACTGGTTAAAATTAGGGCCAGAATGTGTTCTGTAGTTTACCTGATTTTTTTTATTAATCTTAGGAGTCGTGAGGGTCTCCCAGACGCTAGTTTCATATAATTTAATTTAGCAGATGTTTATGAATTAATAATCATTCTTGAATAATATCCCTTTTTTTCTGTACATACTTCTGTGAGCACTGATGTGTAAGCTAATGGAGTAAAATGAAAAACATCTGCAGAGAAAAAGAGACCATTTAACGCATTTCATGGGTGTATATCATTTTTCATTAATTGCAGATTCAAGAGACAGTTGTGATAATATTCTGTTCTCTATGAACTGCTAACCACACTCAGAAACAATCTACAAACATCACACTGTAACTTCAGAGTTGGCCCATTGACACACCTCAGGCAGAAACTACACTATGTAATTTCTAACTACACATAAAGGCACCTTGTTATAATGTACCACATGGGTAGAGCTACTTTAGCCCTGTCCTGTGGATGTGATATGTTTATTGTAGTGTGTTGTACAGTATGTGCATATTGCGTATCCCACAGCCCTGGCTGGAGATGTATTTCAGGATCTCAGTGTTGTCCTGCTTCACTGGTGTCTGCTAAGGCAAAGATTCCCTTCAGTTGTTTGAATTTCTTATGTGTTTGCTTCATGGCTTTTTAATTCAACAAACATTTGTGATTGGCCATGGTCCAGTGGTCACAGAGACCCACAGCAAGGCAAACAGACTGTCACAATACAAACACTATTCAACATTTACTCCTTAGTGTTCATCACATGATCTTTTCTCATGTGACAAAAACGACCTAAAATCACATTATTTGCTTACTACCTAAAATCACATTGTTATGGTTCAGAGGCAGTTAATGGGAGGTTGGTTCATTACTGAAATAAAACAAAGCCATTTTTTTCCTTCAATTAAAATAGTCACTGCACATGATTGCAATTTTCACACATTGTGTGTGTATTATAAAATGTTTCCTTTATATAGTGAATGCTGAAGGGTCGTAGAGAGGGAGAGAAACAGAGCTGAGGTCCAGACAGAAAGAGTTGAGTCTATCCTCTAACTCTCAGAACTGTGCCCAGACAGAAAATAGCCATGTTTACTCACCTCTGTAGAAGACAACAAGGACAGTGGTAAATAACCATGTTTGGAGCTGAGACATGGAGTAAATGGCACCATCTGACTATTATGCCATATCTTTTGTGTCCGAGAGCGATAACCACAGCAGCTCAGATATATTTTTCAGCAAGGTGGAGGATCCTCCTCAACACAATTCCCATGCAACATCAGCTTTACACGATAGAGAGACAGAATGTAGTAAACTTCAATACAAATAATTAGAGAGGAACAAGGCAACACTAAATGTATAGAAGAATGATTGAATAGATAAAGTACATGAACCCAATGTGATATGACAGCTCTGGGTGGCTGTTTCAGGCAGCGTTTATGAGTGCTTGATTAGGATGGTAAAGCCGTCATTAGGGACAGCTGTCTTTTTTTATTTGGCGTATCGGGATGAGAGGCTTGTTGAGTCTCACATCTCTTAGGCTTGTAATCTTGTTGAAGTATCACTGTGTGGGGTTATATATGGCTGCTCGCCCATAGATACAAACTGAAAAGGCTTCTACATAAAAAACACCAGATCAGTTCAAGGGGCTGTGGAGAAGAAAATTACTTTCTGGAGCAATGGAGGAGATGAGAGGATCTCGGTGCTTTGCAGTCGTATAAGAATTGCACCATCAAATGACAAATCAGAGGGATGGATCAAAGGACTTAGATGTCTTTTACTTTTTACACAACACTTTGATTACCAGAAAGAGGAAGCAGGAGAGAAAGGTGGCATTTCTCCCAAAATTATATTGTGACTTCTTCAACTCTTGCTAATCAGTGCATTCAGTTATGACAAAATACAATCAACCACAAGCACCTTTCTATTTTCTTTTTGGAAGGAATTGATCGGTTGGTACTGCATATAACAAATTTACACAATATTGCCACAACAACAATTACAAAGTTGGATGTGATTTCACATGAGTCAATGTCATTTAATAAAGTTAGATGACTCCATTCTCTGAAGTACATGATGAAGCTTTATTCTAAGCTGATCCAGTTCAGGGCTAATTGCAGGGCCGTCCTATCAATTTACCTCCTTAGTAGGGACATATGCAAATGGCCACACAATCACAATATTGCAGAATAAGATAAATCCATGAATGATCACTGAGGCCCCTAATCAACATCCCCTCACAGATAGATTTACTCCTGCTCCTTTAATTACAGCCTAACGGTTTAATGAGTACCTCACCACTACATAAATAAACCTGACAAAAGTGAAAACAATACACATTAGTTACCCTCTCAGCAGCAGTCGGGGATATAGGAAGAGGAAAAACCCACTGGTGAAGGGGGTATTATGGGACACCTCTGGAGGCACCAATGACATCATTAGCAGAGATAGGCCAGTGCTGATGTATGATGGTGATAACTCACACACAGCTTAACTCACCTACCAAGACTCATTCATATATTTATATATCTATTATCTTCTTTTCGAGGAGCTGGGAACCCAAAAAATGAGCAGTCCTGAAACTAAAGTTAAAAAAAAAACGTGATTAAACATTTATAAAATAACCTCTGCAAAGAGGTGGCTTCAATGTACTAAATACGTATCATTCTCACTGAAGTAGAACATATTCTACCTTTGTATATCTATGAAATCAAAGGGAGAAGGAAGGGATGTCCGGATTATTATAGATATTCCCAATGCTGACGCTGATGATCCATTTTGTCATTGTATTATAAAATAGCTTTAAGTCAATCAATAATGTGAGAGATACACTCAGACACCACAAAATCCGACTCCCCTGTAATACAATAACTACAGTGAAGCCGCCGGGAGACTCAGTCAGTTGATTGAAAAGTATCAGACAACAACTGCTAATAGATAATACAAATTGAGGTTATAAAAAGCTTGTGTTAAAATAAACAGGCTTATCTCTGTACAAATGGGATTACCTGCTTTGCATAAAAAAACAACCTATAAATGAAATTCCTTCAGTATACAGTACACAAACCACCCTGAATGATGTTGCTTGCCTGGGTGGGTTTTGTGCAACAGTGTTGGTTGGCTCGCATTTATTAGTGATTATAACTGGGTGGTTTGAGCCCTGAATTCTGATTGGCTGAAAGCCATGGTATGTCAGACTGTATACCACAGGTATGACAAAATATTTACTTTTACTGCTCCAATTACATTGGTAACCAGTGTATAATAGGCTCCTCGGGGGTTTGTGATATGGTTTGTGATATATGGCCAATACTCTACGTTGCGTTGTGCATAAGAACAGCCCTTAGCCATGGTAGATTGGCCATATACCACACCTCCTCGGGCATTATTGCTTAATTAGCCTCCCTGCTGCTCAGTCAGACACACTGTGCCGGGGGGTGTTGGTGGGGGATGGGGGTGTATGTGAGTGAATATTCAGTGCACGTTAGAGAAGCTTTTATGGTATGATCACCTCATTTTAATTGCCCTTGCTGGCACTGAAGACCCTGGGGCCAGGGAGATTTCCCTCTGACTTTTATTTAATGTCCCATTAGTGATAATGAACATCTCTCTCTCTCTCTCTCTCTCTTGCACACACACGTGCACACACGCACAAATACACCTACAGAAAGACATTTTACTGTACTTGTGCACCAGACGCTAAAACTTAGAACTTTAAACTACACACACAAACACACACAATGCAGAGAAGGATACAGTCGCATCCCCTGTCTTCATGCCTCTTGGCCTATCACAGATGATTTACATGATGATTTGAGAGTACTTACTAAAGCCTCCATCATAGCCTCGAAACCTGATATTACACTACTGCACTACTGCTTTGACAAACTGCCGTTAGTCTGCAGATACCAGTGCTTGAACAGCAAGAAAGCTCCGTTTCATTAGAAACATCATCTCAAGAAACACTGAATGTACTGTATTTCTTGTGAAAAACCTTGTCTAGATCTGAAAGATCATGGAATATACGTCCAGTAATTTAATTAAGATTAATGGTTGATTATCAACTGAACACTGCTCCAGTGAAAGATGGTTATCAACCAAATTCATTCAAAAGTCATGTATAATTCAAAACATCAGGCAACAGACTATTAAACTTAATTATTGAGATGGGTAAATTATTTTAGAACTTACAGTACATGCATTAAGCCAATAGTAATGATAAAGGAAAATGTTTTAAATAGAGGCGGTTTGTTGAGACCTTAACAAGGAGCCTTTCCACAGATCTGCACCACGGATCAATAAGGGGGGTCTCTAACCTGACTAGAAACCCCCGCACTCCCTCTGTCTCCCGCTGTCTCCCCAACCCTCTGTCCAGAGGGATGCTTACCTGTTTACCGAGCAGCAGGGAGGAAGGCCTGAGTATCTCCATGGAACATCTTTCATGGAAACAACCAAGCCCTTCCTCCATATTGCAGGCTTCTACTCTGCCTCATATACATTCTTAACCAGCAGCAGAGAGACACACACACACACACACACACACACACACACACACACACACACACACACACACACACACGGAATGAGCTGTTTCTCCATGGTTAAGGGGCCGGATTAAAATCGCACACTGAGAACACTGGGAAGTCCCATAAAAAGGGGCGATCGATAGCAATCTCAGTGGCGATCACCCAAGAAAATAGCGATTTCGCTTGACTCCTGGCCGCAGCTGAGAAGTCCTAGTCGTTTCAGATTGTGTTTATTTGACTCGGCCTACAAGTTGCAATGGTTTCATGTATTAATAAGGATATTCTGCCAGTGTGCACACTGCAGAGTGGGCTCTGTGTGGAATGGGAAGGGGTAATTGAGATGCATGCTAAATACCACTCCATCTCATCACCAGTGTTTCTTTGAGCAGGAGACTTGCTCCGTTAGTACTGTGCAGGTAATTGAACAGAACAGCCAAGGGTATGAGAATCTGGGCTGTAATGGTTTCCTTTTCTCTTTCACACTTGTTTTGGGGCACATACTGACAAGGCTTATTATAGGTGGTGAAAAATAACACAATTTAATGGAGCTAGTGACGATCAAAGGCTATAGAAGCCTACTGGCCTCTCTGGTTCAGGACAGAACTAAATGGAAGATTTAATTAGGTAAGACAAATTGATTTGAAGACAGTGGACATGTCCTCAGGGGAGGGAGTTAATGATGTCATCACCAGGGTCAATAGGTGATGGTCCATTCCTAGTCTGTAATTCAATTCAGGAAGAGATCATATCAATGAGAGACTTGTATTCCCCCTTGCCATGTGCACAAAGGTGAGCAGTATGCTTTCATTCTTCATAAGATTAATGTATTTCCCATGCTTCTGAAAATAATGGCACATTAGTAATCTCCTGAATAGGGAGTTCTGCCAAAATGTAATCGCCCAAATCCAAAATATTACCAAGGAGCCTTTTGCAGTCTTCCTAATAAAAGTGGTGAAACATGAATATCAATAACATTCAGTGCACATATCATAAATTTACTGTGAAATATAAACTGTTGTAGATTTACATCACTTAGCAGACACAGCAGAAACTGCTATTTAAGCTATTGTGTGACAAATTTGCCAAACCGCAAAGTCCCATCGTGACACTTCTACTGCTAAGAGCTTTGAGTGAAATGAGTGCAGAGAAGCATAACACACTTAACCAGCGCTGACACACAGTAGTGTGGCACACACACACTATCCTACACACTTTTCAGATTCATATCATCATGTAACTCATGGTGGAGAGTGGGACCATCGAGGGGGTGGAGAGATGGAGATGTCATTCACCTCCTAACAGCAGGTATGATGGGGCGATATGATATACATCTCCCACACTATCTCTTTTTTGTTTGTGCCTCCATTAGTCGTAAATTGCCTTTTTCTCATCCTGTTCGCTGTATGCTGTTATGATGCTAACTGACTGTGGATATCCAGCTACTTGAAGTTGAATAGTGGTTGAATCAAAGTGGTCTCTTCATTATTAAAAAACACTGTATTTTAGCAACATAGAAATTATCATGGTACTCATGGGTAAAAAGACAGACAGGTTTTAATGAATTGTGAAATAGATACTGCGTTTTTCCTTAAGACTGATAGGAATGAAGATACAGGCCATGTGTATTTTGAATGGAATAAACTACATTCAAGCTCACCAAATACATTTCATAAAGATATTGGTAAATTGACAAATGGAGTTTATGTAGCTAACGTGGCTGCTGACATGTGCCCCCGCTGCTCACAAGGATTGTAGGCTCCTGATCTGTGTAGCCGACGTGAGTAGGACCTTCAAGCATGTTAACCCTCTCAAGGCTGCCGGCCTGGACAGCATTCCAAGCCACAGACTACCTCAGGCAGAGTGTTGACATTTTCAACCTCTCCCTATCCTAGTCTGTTGTCCCCACTTGCTTCAAGATGGCCACCATTGCCCCAACAGATCCACAGACAACGCAATTGCCATTGCACTACCCACCGCCCTGCACTCCCACCTGGACTAGAATACCTGTGAGAACGATGTTCATCAACTACAGCTCAGCTTTCAAAACCATAGTGCCCTCTAAGTTCGTCACAAAGCTAGGGGCTTGGGTCTGAACTCCTCCCTTGCAACTGGGTCCTAGATTTCCTGATGGACTGCCCCCAGGTGTTGAGGGTAGGCAACACCTCAGCCACGCTGATTCTCAACACGGGGTGCCCCCCAGGGGTGTGTGCTCAGCCCCATCCTGTACTCCCTGTTCACCCATGACTGCGTGGCCATGCACAACTCCAACTCAATCATCAAGTTTGCTGACGACCTGATAGTGGAAGGCCTGATTACCAACAATGACGAGACAGCCTACAGGGAGGAGGTTAGAGACCTGGCGAAGTGGTGCCAGGAAATTAACTCTCCCTCAACGTCAACAAAACAAAGGGGCTGATCGTGGACTACAGGAGACCGAAGAGGGGGAACAACCCCATCCTCATCAACGGGGCTGCAGTAGATAGGGTCAAAAGCTTCAAGTTCCTCGGCATGCACATCCATGGGGACCTGAAATGGCCCACCACACCGACACCATGGTGAAGAAGGCACAACTGCACCTCTACAACCTCAGGCAGCTGAAGAAATTTGGCATGGCCCCTAAAACCCTCACAAACTTCTACAGATGTATAATTGAGAGCATTCTGTTAGGGCTGCATCACTGCCTGGTATGGCAACTGCACCGCCCTCAACCACATGGCTTTCCAGAGGGTGGTGCGGTCAGCCCAACATGTCACCGGGGGCACGCTGCCTACCCTCCAGTCACACTCTGTCAACCTGAGCCACGTTAACCCACTATTCAGTCCCATTCAAAACCCTAGTTTACCTAACCCCTAACCCTTACCCTTATCCTTACCTTAACCCTAACTATAACCCGAAAACTAACCCGAGCTCCTAGCCCTAAACCTAATTCTAACCTTAAAACCTGTTTGGGATAGGGGGCAGTATTTTCACATTCGGATGAAAAGCGTGCCCAGAGTAAACTGCCTGCTACTCGGGCCCAGAGTCAAATATTTGCATATTATTAGTAGATTTGGATAGAAAACACTCTGAAGTTTCTAAAACTGTTTGAATGATGTCTGTGAGTATAACAGAACTCATATGGCAGGCAAAAACCTGAGAAAAATCCAACGAGGATGTGGGAAATCTGAGGCTTGTAGTTTTTCAAGTGATTGCCTATCCAAACTACAATGTCTGTGGGGTCATTTTGAACTTCCTGATGCTTCCACTAGATGTCACCAGTCTTTAGAACCTTGTTTCATGCTTCTGCTGTTATTGGGGAGATAATAAGAGCCCATTCAACCAGTGTACTGCCTGAGACCAATGAGTTGTTTACTGCGCAGGCACGCCGCTCCTTCTTTTTCCTCTGTAATGAATACGCCATTGTCCGGTTGGAACATTATCGAATATTTATGATAAAAAGACCCTAAGGATTGATTGACATTTTCTACAAACGGTAATGGAACTTTGAGTTTTTGTCTCTGGTTTTGCGCTCGCGCATTTTGCCTTTGGATAGTGATCTGAACGCGCAAACAAAAGGAGGTATTTGGACATAAATATGGAGTTTATCGAACAAAACGAACATTTCTTGTGGGAGTCCTGGGAGTGCATTCCGACGAAGATCAGCAAAGGTAAGTGAAGATTTATAATACTATTTCTGAGTTTTGTTGACTCCAGATCTGGGCGGGTAACTGTATAGCTTGCTTTGATGGCTGAGCTCTGTACTCATAATATTTAACAATGTGCTTTCGCCATAAAGCTGTTTTGAAATCTGACACAGCGGTTGCATTAAGGAGAAGTGTATCTATAATTCTTTCAATAACTGTTGTAAATTTTATCAACGTTTATGATGAGTATTTTTGTAAATTGATGTGCTCATTCACAGGAAGTTTTGGAGGCAATAAAATGGGGTTTTTGGATATAAATATGAACTTTATTCGAACAAAACATACATGTATTTTGTAACATTGAGTCCTGGGAGTGTCATCTGATGAAGATCGTCAAAGGTTAGTGATTAATTTTAGCTGTATTTCTGTTTTTTTGTGATGCCTCTCCTTGCTTGGAAAACGGCTGTGTGGTTTTTCTTGTCAAGGTGATGTCCTAACATAATCTAATGTTATGCTTTCACCGTAAAGCCTTTTTGAAATCGGACAATGTGGTTGGATTAACGAGAAGTTTATCTTTAAAATGGTGTAAAATAGTTGATTGTTTGAGAAATTTGAATTATGAGATTTTTGTTGTTTTGTATTTCGCGCCCTGCTATTCCATTGGCTGTTGGCGAGGTGTTCCGCTAGCGGAACGTCTGTCCTCAACACCTAAACCCCCTAGAAATAGCATTTCACCTTGTGACGGCTAACAAAATGTCCCCAGTTGGTAATTGTTTGTTTACTATACTTATGGGGACTTCTGGACGCCACAAGTATGGTTAAACATGTGAACCTCATACTCACACACACATGCACACTGCTGTCACATATAATAGAGACATTAAACCACTGGACACTTCCCGTTTCACACTGTTTATTTTTATACTGTATTCTCGACAAAGCTCTTTCTAATATTTCTACTACTGTACAGTACATAGCATTTATTTACACTATTTATACACATCACATATTTATTTATATAATTGATTCTTGACATAGCTCACTTTAATATACTTACCGCCCTACATATCATTAATATATCTTGTGTAAATTCATCCGGAGTACACTGAGTGTACAAAACATTAGGAACACCTTCCTAATATTGAGCTGCCCTTTTGCCCTCAGAACAGCCTCAATTCATCGGAGCATGGACTCTAAAAGTTCTCAAAGCATTCCACAGGGATGCTGGCCCATGTTGACTCCAAAGCTTCCCACAGTTGTGTCAAGTTGGCTGGATGTCCTTTGGGTGGTGGACCATTCTTGATACACACGGTAAACTGTTGAGGGTGAAAAACCCAGCTGCATTGCAGTTCTTGACACACTCAAACCAGTGCGCCTGGCATCTACTGCCATACCCCATTCAAAGGCACAATATTTTATCTTGCCCATTCACCCTCTGAATGGCACACATACAGAATCCATGTTTCAATTATCTCAAGGCTTAAAAATCCTTCTTTAACCTGTGTCCTCCCCTTCATCTACACTGATTGAAGTGACATCAATAAGGGATCATAGCTTTCACCTGGATTCACCTGGTCTATATCACAGAAGGAGCAGGTATTCCTAATGTTTTGTACACGCAGTGTATATACGTATATAATGCTTTTGATTACTGATACAGTGCTATTTGGGTTGTTAATTGGATTCATTCCGACATTTCTTTTATTTTTATTATTTGTGATATTGTTTGACATTTTACTGCATAGTAACGTAACGTTAGCATTTCACTGCACCCACTATAACATCTGCTTACCTGTGTATGCGATCAATAAACTTGGATTTTATTTGATTAGCTAGCACCGAGTCTCGTCTCCTTGTCAGCCATATGGTAACTCCTTAGTACTGTCCCCTTAGGCCCCTCATGGCCAACTGATCTGACCCCGGCTCTGAGTGGGATTTCAGAGAGCAGGGCCAGACTCATGGATGAAATGAGCACTGATCAACATAGTTAGAGAATCAAAACCGGGGACTTGGTGCACATCTGGACTCACAGAATTATCCCGTTTTCAGCACCATAAGGGTGAAACTAAATGAGTGAATCATCCCTGGGTCTGTGGCCTCGATTGAGTGGAGAGCAGCAGAAAATTTGTCATCTAATCTTCATAACTTAATTACAGAGGCACATAGGAATTATCAATTTAAATATATGAGATACATACCTAGGGGCCAAATTTGACGTTTGAGTTAGAAAATTAAGAGCATGATTTAGCCGGATGGTTCAAATCAATACTCCAGTCACTTCTGTGATGGGGACTGGAGTGTAGCTGTGATGTTCAGTAAGTCCAATTTGACAATAATTGCGGATGAGGCTAAGGGACCTTTCGATAATTACTGTACTAGGGGGCAGATGCAGTGGTCGAAAAAGTGACCAATTGTCATACTTGTCATTTTTTGGGGGGGCAGAGGCAGTGATGGAAAACGTAACCAATAGTCATACATAATTTCACATTTCTTACTGGTTTATTTTTTTATATTTTTTTCGGATAGCCAGGATTACACTCCAACAGTCAGACATAATTCACAAACGAAGCATGTGTGTTTAGTGAGTCTGCCAGATCAGAGGCAGTAGAGATGACCAGGGACGTTCTCTTGATAAGTGCGTGAATTGGTGATTGTGGCGGCAGGTAGCCAAGTGGTTAAAGTGTTGGGCCAGTAACCAAAAGGTTGCTAGATCGAATCCCTGAGCTGACAAGGTAAAAATCTGTCGTTCTGCCCCTGAACAAGGCATTTAACCCACTGTTCCTAGGCTGTCATTGTAAATAAGAATTTGTCTTAACTGATTTTCCTATTCAAAAAAAAGGTTCAATAAAAAATTGGCATTTTGATGTCCTGCTAAACATTCAAAATCAGGGAAAATATATGGAGTAAAAAGTACATTATTTTATTTAGGAATGTAGAGAAATTAAAGTAAAAGTAGTCAAAAATATGAATCGTAAAGTAAAGTAGACTGCAAAAAATTAATTAACTAGTATTTTAAATCATTATTACCTAAGTACTTTACACCACTGGGCAAGGTAATATGTTTTTTCCCCAGATTGCATTCACCGTTTTACAGCTTTCCCTATATAATTTGTTCCATTCTAGCCAACTCATTCCATCTGCTTGAATGTGCCTCCCCTATTAATTAAACCTGTGGTTCAGCCAATAGTGGCACATGTTCTGCCACTGACAGGCCGCAATGTAACAATTTATCACCACCAACCAATGTGATCACGTCACACAAGAGCTACCCACCATTCAAATTTCCCTTCCAGTTCATTGCCAACGATGTAGCCTATTTTATATTCAGCAAGCAAAAGTTATTCTTTACCTTGAATATTAGTAAAAAAATTGCTCAATATAAGTGATCAAACTATAACTATTGTTATTCCTAGGACTAGCATTACACCTGGCTAGACCGGCCCGTGCGTTCGTCCACGTGCACCATTGTGCACATTATCATTTTATCTAGCCACACCAGATGCGATCATGACACGCAGATTAAAATAATAAAAATAACTGAATCAATTATATACATTTTGGGGCAGGTCAGAACACACAAGAAACATTCTTGGACATTTAGCAAGCTAGCTGTTGCTAGATAGTTTGTCCTGGGAGATAAACATTGGGTTGTTATTTTACCTGACATGCATATGGTCCTCTTTTTAGCTGGTTCTTTGTAGATTTTTCACCCGGAGTCATACAAGATCATCTGTTTCTCTACTCTGGGAGAGGCCGGACTTGCAGCTCGTTGAGCAACTCAAATCAAACCAAGTTCTATTTCCATTGCCACTACCTTCTCAAAAGCAAAAGAATGACCGCAGCAGCAGCATTTGTTACATGATGCAAATATTTCAGAAGAAAGGGTGTGTGTGTGTGTGTGGGGGGGACGGGGGGGGGACGCATTGGAGATGATGTGAAAAGGCATTTACTGTGATCGTAATCATTATTGTGAATTAATTAAATGAATGGTTAGGGTAGTGCAATTTTTTTCAAGTAAAGGGAAGGATAATTTGAAAACGTTAGGAAGGTGGCTAAAACATTTTTTTTTATGACACCTCGTGTTGGACCCCCCATCCCCCTGTCACCCAGTAATTATCAAATGGTCCCTAAGAATGCTCTTTTTAATCACAATGTCATTTTTGATAACATCACTAATGGATTCCCCAGAGCTGGGAAGAACAGATGGATTAGTAGCTGAAATTGAGGAAATTAAGTGTGTGTGCGCGTGTGTACAACGCCAAGACAGTTAATACATTTATCCAGCCTTCCAAATTTGCCATAATATGTGATTTAGATTCCCAGTAAAATAGTGAAATGTAGATAACAAGAAATGAAAATCCATTAAACATATCTTGGGCTAGAGCTGCATCATAATATCTAGACTCAAAGAAATTGATGCAAAATGAGACCATACACATTATAGATGAGTAATGCTCCCATTGGCTACTCAAACAGCCACCGCCATCACCCTGCCAGTCTCCCAAACACACACAGCTGCCCCTCCCCAGCCCCCACAAAAGAGAAGGAAAACATCCACCACCACTAGTGATTCCATGATGGTGTTGCCATCTGCCACAGATACAAATAGAGTGTGAGTTCTCTTTGACCGCAAGCAAGATGCTCTGCATTCACCTCCAGTGCCAGAACTCATTAGAAAAACCGTTGGCGATCACACAGACATAGAGGCTTCGCCTGTGATCTCTATCACAATGGGCATACAGCTCACCCTCACATTCAGCATCTGCATCTAGGACAGAACATATGGGCAAGGTTGGGGAGTAACTACAGTCCTTTCAGAAATATTCACACCACTTGACTTTTTCCACATGTTGCTGTGTTACAAAGTGTTATTTAAATGGATCTACACAAAATACTCTGCAATGTCAAAGCAGAAGACAAATTCTAACATTTGTATTAAAAATAAATAAAAAAATATGAAAAAATACAACACTAATAACACTATTTAACCCCCTTAGTTAACTTGTTTAGGATAGGGGGCAGTATTTTCACGGCTGGATAAAAAACGTACCCGATTTAATCAGGTTATTACTCCTGCCCAGAAACTAGAATATGCATATAATTGTTTGATTTGGATAGAAAACACTCCAAAGTTTCTAAAACTGTTTGAATGGTGTCTGTGAGTATAACAGAACTCATATGGCAGGCCAAAACCTGAGAAGATTCTAAACAGGAAGTGCCCTCTCTGACCATTTCTTGGCCTTCTATAGCCTCTTTATCGAAAACAGAGGATCTCTGCTGTAACGTGACATTTTCGAAGACTCCCATAGGCTCTCAGAAGGCGCCAGAACGTTGAATGATGACTCTGCAGTCCCTGGCTGAAAAACAGTAGCGCATTTGGATAGTGGTCGATCTGAGAACAATGAAACGGGTGCGCGCGTGCACGTGAAGAGTCCATTTTACATTTTCAGTCTTTGAACGAAAACGTCACCCGGTCGGAATATTATCGCTATTGTACGTGAAAAATCGCATAAAAATTGATTTTAAACAGCGTTTGACATGCTTCGAAGTACGGTAATGGAATATTTTGAAATTTTTTGTCACGATACGCGCCGGCGCGTCACCCTTCGGATAGTGTCTTGAACGCAAGAACAAATGCAGCTATTTGGATATAACTATGGATTATTTGGAACCAAGCCAACATTTGTTGTTGAAGTAGAAGTCCTGGGAGTGCATTCTGACGAAGAACAGCAAAGGTAATCCAATTTTTCTTATATTAAATCTGAGTTTGGTGAGTGCCAAACTCGGTGGGTGTCAACATAGCCAGCCATGATGGCCGGGCTATCTACTCAGAATATTGCAATATGTGCTTTCACCGAAAAGCTATTTTAAAATCGGACATAGCGATTGCATAAAGGAGTTCTGTATCTATAATTCTTAAAATAATTGTTATGTTTTTTGTGAACGTTTATCGTGAGTAATTTAGTAAATTCACCGGAAGTGTTCGGTGGGAATGCTAGTTCTGAACGTCACATGCTAATGTAAAAAGCTGGTTTTTGATATAAATATGAACTTGATTGAACAAAACATGCATGTATTGTATAACATAATGTCCTAGGAGTGTCATCTGATGAAGATCATCAAAGGTTAGTGCTGCATTTAGCTGTGGTTTTGGTTTTTGTGACATTATATGCTAGCTTGAAAAATGGGTGTCTGATTATTTCTGGCTGGGTACTCTCCTGACATAATCTAATGTTTTGCTTTCATTGTAAAACCTTTTTGAAATCGGACAATGTGGTTAGATAAAGGAGAGTCTTGTCTTTAAAATGGTGTAAAATAGTAATATGTTTGAAAAATTTAAGTTTTGGGATTTTTGAGGAATTTGTAATTCGCGCCTCGCCCTATCATTGGATATTGGAGCGGTGTTCCGCTAGCGGAACATCTAGATGTAATAGGTTTAATACATGTTAGAATAGACATTACAGCAATTACAGCTGTGAGTCTTTCTGGGTAAGTCTCAAAGAGCTGCTGTGAGTCTTTCTGGCTAAGTCTGTAAAAGCTTTTCACATCTAGATTCTGCATCATTTGCCCATTACCCTTTTGAAAATCCTTCAAATTGGTTGTTGATTATTGGTAAACAACCATTTTCAGGTCTTGACATAGATATTCAAACAGTTTTAAGTCAAAACTGTAGCTTAGCCACTCTGTTCTCTGTTTTCTTGGTAAGCAACTCCAGTGTAGATTTGGCCTTGTGTTATAGGTTATTGTCCTGCTGAAAGATAAATTCATCTCCCAGTGTCTAGTGGAAAGCAGACTGAACCAGGTTTTCTTCTAGGATTTAGCCTGTGCTTAGCTCCATTGCATTTATTTTTTATCCTGAAAAACTACCCAGTTCTTAACAATTAGAAGCATACTCATAAGGGATGAATCAAAATGTACATAATTGGTACCAGGAGGAAAATGGGGGAGGGTCATTATTTTTCCATTTCAGTCAAGGGGAGGGTTTAGTATTGGTATGGTATCAAATATATCAAACATGGAAACCATGCCATTCTATTCACTCTGTTCAAGCTATTATTATGAGCCGTCCTCCCCTCACCAGCCTCCACTGGCGCTTATAGGCTATTTAGTGGGGTCTCAGGCAAATGATCCGTAGCCTATAGGCTACGAAGTGCATGCTCGTAGAAGCACAGATTAAAGTTATATTTCTAAGATGCTGGGATGGTGTAAATAAAACTAGGCTGCATTGCACACTGCAATGGATATTCCAACCCTGAGCCCCGGCCTGCGCTGCTCTTGCTGATCTTGTGTGCTGCCTAACCAATGGCTGTGCAGGCCTACGGTGGCAGTTCAATACGAGAGTCAAAGGCTTCTTCTGAAAATGATTAGGCTAAGTCCAAAAAATGTACCATCTTGCGCACAGACTAACCTATAGCCTGTTGTGTTCAGTTTGAGAAGGAGAGCGCAAAGATGAGAAAGAGGACCAGAGATCAACTTAGATTGCTACAACTATAATTTATTTCATTAAAAACAATATGTTTATTTTACATTATGTATTTATCAGAGTTATTGACCTGGTGCTGAAACTTGAAGCCGCAGCTCATGGTGCTGAAAGTAGGTAAATTAGAGTAGGCATAATTTATTTAAACCACTAAACAAAATATGTGTCTTTTCCCCATAGTTTTCTATTTATTAATTTGTTTTCTATTAAAAATCCAATGATTGCGGGGAAGGGTAATGGGAAGGTTGCAGCACTTCAGCGGAGCATTGCTGTGTGCCAAAATGTGAGGCATGGGTGAAGTTCAACTCTGTGTTGAGCTTCCACACTTTTCCAACATTATAAGAGGCACGGAAGAGGTGGATAATACATTTTCTACGTGACAAGTTCACAGTGACAAATCACACCTGGGTCTGCAGCTGTTATTTCCAAGCTGAGGACTTGATCGAGCCTTTGACCAGCACTTGGCGCAGATTATTAAAGAAGGGAGCTCTGCCTGGCCTCTTCCAGTGGAAGGGCTACTCCATCCAAGCATTACGTCCTGCAGTATGTCATAGGAGATAGCGACCATCCTAGGCAGAGGATATTGAGGACGTTGCAGATGATGTGCCCATGCCCATGGCGCTGGAGCATGACTACTGTTCAGCCCCCGAACCCTCAGCCCTGGGGAAAAACAAAGATCTCCACAAGGAGATACAGCAACTGAGGAGACAGGTGGAAGAGTTGTCTGTCCGCCAGCATTTCTGTTTGGAGAGATTTGCAGCCTCCGACGACAACATATGGTTCTACGCAAGGTAGGTTAATACCACACTATTAGGCCTACAGTCGTGGCCAAAAGTTTTGAGAATGACACAAATATAAATTTTCACAAAGTCTGCTGCCTCAGTTTGTATGTGTTATGAAGAGTTATCCTGTTGGGGATAGGGGGCAGTATTTGCACGGCCGGATAAAAAAACGTACCCGATTTAATCTGGTTATTACTACTGCCCAGCAACTAGAATATGCATATAATTATTGGCTTTGGATAGAAAACACCCTAAAGTTTCTAAAACTGTTTGAATGGTGTCTGTGAGTATAACAGAACTCATATGGCAGGCAAAAACCTGAGAAGATTCCTTACAGGAAGTGCCGTCTCTGACCATTTCTTGGGCTTCTACACTCTCTTTATTGAAAACTGAGGATCTCTGCTGTAACGTGACACTTCCTACGGCTCCCATAGGCTCTCAGAAGGCGGCAAACCGGTGAATGATGTCTTTGGTGCCCCTGGCTGAAAAACATTAGCGCATTTGGATAGTGGTCGATCAGAGGACAATGAGACTGAGGGGCGTGCACGAGGCGACACCATGTTTTTATTTTCTCTGTCTTTGAACGTAAACAGAGTTTACCGGTCGGAATATTATCGCTTTTTTACGAGAAAAATTGCATAAAAATTGATTTTAAACAGCGGTTGACATGCTTCGAAGTACGGTAATGGAATATTTAGAATTTTTTTGTCACGAAACGCGCCGGGCGCGTCACCCTTCGTCACCCTTCGGATAGTGTCTTGAACGCACGAACAAAACAGAGGATATTTGAACATAACTATGGATTATTTGGAACCAAACCAACATTTGTTATTGAAGTAGAAGTCCTGGGAGTGCATTCTGACGAAGAACAGCAAAGGTAATCACATTTTTCTAATAGTAAATCGGAGTTTGGTGAGGGCCAAACTTGGTGGGGTTCAAAATAGCTAGCCATGATGGCAGGGCTATCTACTCAGAATATTGCAAAATGTGCTTTTGCCGAAAAGCTATTTTAAAATCGGACATAGCGATTGCATAAAGGAGTTCTGTATCTATAATTCTTAAAATAATTGTTATGTTTTTTGTGAACGTTTATCGTGAGTAATTTAGTAAATTCACCGGAAGTGTTCGGTGGGAATGCTAGTTCTGAACGTCACATGCTAATGTAAAAAGCTGGTTTTTGATATAAATATGAACTTGATTGAACAAAACATGCATGTATTGTATAACATAATGTCCTAGGGGTGTCATCTGATGAAGATCATCAAAGGTTAGTGCTGCATTTAGCTGTGGTTTGGGTTTATGTGACATTATATGCTAGTTTGAAAAATGGGTGTGTGATTATTTCTGGCTGGGTACTCTGCTGACATAATCTAATGTTTTGCTTTCGTTGTAAAGCCTTTTTGAAATCGTACAGTGTGGTTAGATTAACGAGAGTCTTGTCTTTAAAATGGTGTAAAATAGTCATATGTTTGAGAAATTGAAGTAATAGCATTTCTAAGGTATTTGAATATCGCGCCACAGGATTCCACTGGCTGTTGAGTAGGTGGGACGATTTCGTCCCACATACCCTAGAGAGGTTAACAGATGAATTGCAATTAATTGCAAAGTCCCTCTTTGCCATGCAAATGAACTGAATCCCCCAAAAACATTTCCACTGCATTTCTGCCCTGCCACAAAAAGACCAACTGACATCATGTCAGTGATTCTCTCGTTAACACAGGTGTGAATGTTGATGAGGACAAGGCTGGAGATCACTCTGTCATGCTGACTGAGTTCAAATAACAGACTGGAAGCTTCAAAAGGAGGGTGGTGCTTGGAATCATTGTTCTTCCTCTGTCAAACATAGTTACCTGCAAGGAAACACGTGCCGTCATCAGAGCTTTGCACAAAAAGGGCTTCACAGGCAAGGATATTGCTGCCAGTTAGATTGCACCTAAATCAACCATATATCAGATTATCAAGAACTTCAAGGAGAGCGGTTCAATTGTTGTGAAGAAGCTTCAGGGCGCCCAAAAAAGTCCATCAAGCGCCAGGACGTCTCCTAAAGTTGATTCAGCTGCGGGATCGGGGCACCACCAGTACAGAGCTTGCTCAGGAATGGCAGCAGGCAGGCGTGAGTGCATCTGCATGCACAGTGAGGCGAAGACTTTTGGAGGATGGCCTGGTGTCAAGAAGGGCATCAAAGAAGCCACTTCTCTCCAGGAAAAACATCAGGGACAGACTGATTTTCTGCAAAAGGTACAGGGATTGGACTTCTGAGGACTGGGGTAAAGTCATTGTCTCTCATGAATCCCCTTTCCGATTGTTTGGGGCATCCGGAAAAAAAGCTTTTCCGGAGAAGACAAGGTGAGCGCTACTATCAGTCCTGTGACATGCCAACACTAAAGCATCCTGAGACCATTCATGTGTGGGGTTGCTTCTCAGCCAAGGGAGTGGGCTCACTCACAATTTTGCCTAAGAACACAGCCATGAATAAAGAATGGTACCAACACATCCTCCAAGAGCAACTTCTCCCAACCATCCAGGAAGAGTTTGGTGATGAACAATGCCTTTTCCAGCATGATGGAGCACCTTTCCATAAGGCAAAAGTGATAACTTTTGATATTTTGGGTCCATGCCCAGGAAACTCCCCAGACCTTAATCCCATTGAGAACTTGTGGTCAATCCTCAAGAGGCAGGTGGACAAACAAAACCCCACAAATTCTGACAAACTCCAAGCATTGATTATGCAAGAATGGGCTGCCATCAGTCAAGATGTGGCCCAGAAGTTAATTGACAGCATGCCAGGGCGGATTGCAGAGGTCTTGAAAAAGAAGTCTCAACACTGCAAATATTGACTCTGCATCAACTTCATGTAATTGTCAATAAATGCCTTTGACACTTATGAAATGCTTGTAATTATACTTCAGTATTCCATAGTAACATCTGACAAAAATATCTAAAGACACTGAAGCAGCAAACTTTGTGGAAATTAATATTTGTGTCATTCTCAAAACTTTTCGCCACGACTGTACACTTTATATACTTTTACAATGAGCATGGCAACTGCAGTTTACGTTAGTGACCTGACACAGGATCCTTGGTTTTGTGTGTGTGTTACACTAATATTACAACTGTTGCCAGGGCCTTCAGTCTCTGTGGGCTACTCTGTGGAAAGGACCAGAAGGGAACACATGCAGGCCCTGCTGTAGGCTTGTTTTTATCCATCTGTCCATCTCTCATTCTCTCTTTCATTTACATTTTAGCAGACGCTCTTATCCAGAGCAACTTACAGTAGCGAATTCATACATTTCATAAATTTTTTTCCCCCCCGTACTGGTCCCCTGTGGGAATCAAACCCACAACCCTGGCATTGCAAACACCATGCTCTACCAACTGAGCCACACGGGACCATGGCTTTCACTGGCTGTCTCTCTCTCTCCTCACTCTTTCTCTGTGTAGTCTCTCTCCCCTCTTCCCCCCATTCTGCCTCTCTCTCTCTCAATTCAATATTGTCCCATGCGTACTATAAATTTTTTGTACCCCCCCACAAAAAAAGGAGGATGGGGGGCATTGTATGGGGTGACAACTCCGACTTTGAATACCACTTCTCTAAGGGCAATTTTTGTTGTTGTTATAGTATTGGATGATGATGTACACTATGTTTATGTACAGTATGCTTATGTATGTTCTCACTTCCTTCAAAAGAATTGCAGCCCATAGATTAATTCTTCCTCTTCATGACCCACCTCTCTGTGGGTTTGAAGCAGAGGGATTTGGCTCACAGGTTTAACAGAGGAGTTCAAGGAGGGCTATTTAGACACCCAAGTGGTCATCGACTGAACAGAGTTGCACTGCCAGACACCATCATCTTTGCTTCTTCAAAGTGAGGTCTTCACGAACAAGTCTCACTGCACCTCAAACACATGATTGAGATGGCACCTCATGGTGCCATTCCATTTGTGTCTTTTCTGTTTACTGGCTTGATCAGCGACAAGAGCTGCTGAAGCTGTCCCCCATTGTGTGCCTCTTCTCAAACTGAGGATGGCCATCATGGCGGACAAGGGGTTTCATGTGGACGACATCGTGCCTTGTAAGGTTCACCAACCAGCTTTCCTCTCGAAGAGGACCCAGATGCCAGCCTTAGATGTACGTCAGACCCAGTCAATCGCCCGATTGAGAGTTCATGTGGAGAGATTTCTTGTATCAGGAGGATGAAGGAGAATAAAGTCTGACACCTTCATCCCCCTCTCCATCACAGGTAGCATCAACCAGCTGTACTCGGTTTCTTGCTTCCTGCTCAACTACCAGAATGGACCTCTGGTCAAAGCCAGAGCAAAGGAGAAGTGAGCCCACAACCCCCTGGGCAGCCACCCCGTACCCATAGCCAGCCTGAGGACTGCACTGTCATTCAGAGCATCTTGATGAGCTCCAATGTCCTAAGTGCTTTTGATTGAATCAGTTTATTTCATAATTCTGTTTCCTAGGATTACATGATTCACGTGTAAAGGACCATTTTCCTATTTCTGAAGTAAATGTCTTTTTGATGTAAATGGCATGTTATACAAGGGGTCCAGACATTTTTTGATGATTTTGCTTGCTATTGAGAAACTTACCCCAGCCGCGATGCACTTCCTCATTGCTCGATGTGCAATATCAGGGCACGCAAAAGACAAACAAAGCCTCCAAAAACACCCAAATACGTCCTTGTAGAAAAAGACACTCTCATTACAGAGATGTACTGTCACGGCTTCCATCATGGATATGAAAGGACGACCAAGGCGCAGCGGAAGTGTGGACACTCATGTTTCTTTAATTTACAAAAACAATAAACCAAAACAATAAACAGTACTTACAATGGTAACAGTGTGGCAGGCTCAAACCAACGCAGTGCACACAAACAATTCCCCACAACCCCCAGTGACAAACAACTCCTACATATATGACTCCTAATCAGGAACAACGATTCCCAGCTGTTCCTGATCAGGAGTCACAAGACACACACAAGACTGCCACGTCCTGACCCCCAAACTACTACACCAGCTCCATCTGCTGGTCAGGACGTGACAGTACCCCCCCCCCCCCCTCAAGGTGCAGACCCCGGAATGCACCTAACACCAACAAACAAAATCCCCAACAAAACCCATAACCACTAACCCTAAACAATAAGGGAGGGAAGGGAGGGTGGCTGCCATCAACGACGGCACTGTGCTACACCCTCCCTCCCCAACCCACCTATCCTGGAGGCGGCTCAGGTTCTGGCCGTTCCAGGCAGTCGGGACGGTCTGGGCAGTCCGGCGGCTCGGGACGGTCTGGGCAGTCCGGCGGCTCGGGACGGTCTGGGCAGTCCGGCGGCTCGGGACGGTCTGGGCAGTCCGGCGGCTCGGGACGGTCTGGGCAGTCCGGCGGCTCGGGACGGTCTGGGCAGTCCGGCGGCTCGGGACGGTCTGGGCAGTCCGGCGGCTCGGGACGGTCTGGGCAGCCCGGCGGCTCGGGACGGTCTGGGCAGCCCGGCGGCTCGGGACGGTCTGGGCAGCCCGGCGGCTCGGGACGGTCTGGGCAGCCCGGCGGCTCGGGACGGTCTGGGCAGCCCGGCGGCTCGGGACGGTCTGGGCAGCCCGGCGGCTCGGGACGGTCTGGGCAGCCCGGCGGCTCGGGGCGGTCGGGCCACTCCGGCGGCTCGGGGCGGTCGGGCCACTCCGGCGGTTCGGGGCGGTCGGGCCACTCCGGCGGTTCGGGGCGGTCGGGCCACTCCGGCGGTTCGGGGCGGTCGGGCCACTCCGGCGGTTCGGGGCGGTCGGGCCACTCCGGCGGTTCGGGGCGGTCGGGCCACTCCGGCGGTTCGGGGCGGTCGGGCCACTCCTGGGGGGCAGCTCCGACGACTGTTGACTGGCGGGCAGCTCCGACGACTGTTGACTGGCGGGCAGCTCCGACGACTGTTGACTGGCTGGCAGCTCTGACGCCGTCAAACTGCCCTTGTGCCCCCCCCTAAAAAATTATTGGGGGTGCCTCTCGGTCTCCCTTACCCGTCGTGTCTCCCAGTCCTCGCCAGCCTTCTTCCGCTGCTTGGTCCTGTGTTGGTGGGGAATTCTGTCACGGCTTCCATCGTGGATATGAAAGGACGACCAAGGCGCAGCGGAAGTGTGGACACTCATGTTTCTTTAATTTACAAAAAAACAAGCAAAGTATCCACCGAAAAACAATAAACCAAAACAATAAACAGTACTTACAATGGTAACAGTGTGGCATGCTCAAACCAACGCAGTGCACACAAACAATTCCCCACAACCCCCAGTGACAAACAACTCCTACATATATGACTCCTAATCAGGAACAACGATTCCCAGCTGTTCCTGATCAGGAGTCACAAGACACACACAAGACTGCCACGTCCTGACCCCCAAACTACTACACCAGCTCCATCTGCTGGTCAGGACGTGACATGTACTGTAGGTCATTAGATGTTGTACAAAAACAATTGTGTAGTTTTGGCAAGTTGGTTAGGACATCAACTTTGCGCATGACACAAGTAATTTTTCCAACAATTGTTTACAGACAGATCACTTAGAATTCATTGTATCACAATGCCAGTGGGTCAGAAGTTTACATACACTAAGTTGACTGTGCCTTTAAACAGCTTGGAAAATTCCAGAATATTATGTCATGGCTTTAGAAGCTTCTGATAGGCTAATTGAAATCATTTGAGTTAATTGGAGGTGTATATGTGGATATATTTCAAGGCCTACATTGAAATTCAGTGCCTATTTGCTTGACATCATGGGAAAATCAAAAGAAATCTGCCAAGACCTCAGAAAAAAATTGTAGACCTTCACAAGTCTGGTTCATCCTTGGGAGCAATTTCCAAACACCAGAAGGTACCACGTTCATCTGTACAAACAATAGTGTGCAAGTATAAACACCATGGGAGGACGCAGCCGTCATACCGCTCAGGAAGGACACGCGTTCTGTCTCCTAGAGATCAACGTACTTTGATGCGAAAAGTGCGAATCAATCCCAGAACAACAGCAAAGGACCTTGTGAAGATGCTGAAGGAAACAGGTACAAAAATATCCATATCCACAGTAAAACGAGTTCTATGTCGACATAACTTGAAAGGCCGCTCAGCAAAGAAGAAGCCACTGCTCCAAAACCACCATAAAAAAGCCAGACAATGGTTTGGAACTGCACATGGAAACAAAGATCGTACTTTTTGGAGAAATGTCCTCTGGTCTGATGAAACAAAAATAGAACTGTTTGGCCATGAAGACCATTGTTATGTTTGGAGGAAAAAGTGGGAGGCTTGCAAGCCTAAGAACACCATCCCAACCGTGAAACACGGGGTGGCAGCATCATGTTGTGGGGGTGCTTTGATGCAGGAGGGACTGGTGCACTTAACAAAATAGATGGCATCATGAGGCAGGATAATTATGTGGATATATTGAAGCAACATCTCAAGACATCAGTCAGGAAGTTAAAGCTTGGTCGCAAAGGGGTCTTCCAAATGGACAATGACCCCAAGCATAGCAGCTGTACAAAGCCCATCTGTACATTGCCCACTCTATCTACCTACCTTATCCCCTTACTGTTTTAATTTTATTTACTTTTCTGCTCTTTTTGCACACCAGTATCTCTACATGCACATCTTCATATGCTCATTTATAACTCCAGTGTTAATCTGCTAAATTGTAATGGCCTATTTATTGCCTACCCCCTCATGCCTTTTGCACACACTGTATATAGACTTTCTTTTTTCTACTGTATCATTGACTTGTTTATTGTGTTATTGGCTTGTTTGTTTACTCCATTTGTAACTCTGTGTTGTTGTCTGTGTCACACTGCTTTGCTTTATCTTGGCCCGGTCGCAATTGTAAATGAGAACTTGTTCTCAACTTGCCTACCTGGTTAAATAAAGGTGAAATCAAAAAATAAATAAAAAATACTTCCAAAGTTGTGGCAAAATGGCTTAAGGACAACAAATTCAAGGTATTGGAGTGGCCATCACAAAGCCCTTTGTGGCAGAAATGAAAGTGTGTGTCAGCAAGGAGGCCTACAAACTAGATTCAGTTACACCAGCTATGTCAGGAGGAATGGGCCAAAATGCACCCAACCTATTGTGGGAAGCTTGTGGAAGGCTACCTGAAACGTTTGACCCAAGCTAAACAATTTAAAGGCAATGCTACCAAATAGAAATTGAGTGTATGTAAACAAACTTCTGATCTACTGGGAATGTGATGAAATAAATAAAAGCTGAAATAAATAATTGTCTCTACTATTATTCTGACATTTCACATTCTTAAAATAAATTGGTGATCCTAACTGACCCAAGACAGGGATTTTTACTAGGATTAAATGTCAGGAATTATGAAAATCTGAGTTCAAATGTATTTGGCCAAAGTGTATGTAAACTGCCGACTTCAACTGTAGGTGACCAACAGGCTTGATTCGGTCTTGTGTAGCAAAATTTGAAATTGTGTTTTTTACAATGGATAAATGTAGAAACTCAGAGCTAGAAAATGGTATAGCATACACTACAGTTGACGAACAATGGGAAAGTAATTCTGCTTTGAAAGTTGATAAACGTGTAACCTAACTTTTGAGAAAATGGCCTTTGAATGTTTTGGTACCTACTGGAGTGCCCCTCACCCATTCAGTTTTATTTTCACCCATTTCCTTAAGGGTTGATCCGAGCATTCTGTCCTAACAACAGCAGTTAAACACCCGAGCTAACTGGCTAACGTTGGCTAGCTACTTCCAGACACAAATGAGAGAACATCTCACTGACCATTTTACTCGCCCTAGCAGAGCTTGTTAGGCTGTTTTTATGTTAACCAGAGCGTTGGTGACTGCAACTGTACTGCTGGCAACAACTGACACCAGACATATTCAACATGTGTTGAGCGTTCATAAATTCGTCAGTTATTTTGCACTCTGGAACACTCAGACTATAGTGCTCTGAAATCTGAGTAAATAGCCAGAGCAAATTTACCAGCTACGTTAGCTAGCTGACCTAACAACAGCAATCAAGCACCCAAACTAACATGCTGACATTGGCTAGCTTGCTAGCGACTTCCAGACACAAATGAGAGAATAGCTCACAGACCATTTTACTCTTCCTATTGAAATGGATACTTGCATTGTGGAGTCTTTTGTTAAGACTCCACTTGGTAACATTAGGCTATAACTAGCAAATCAAATGGCTCTGAGATACGAATAATATTACTACACAGATCATACACATAACGTTAGCTAGTAGTCTGTTTGAACTACTGCCGCATAGCTCGGACACCCATGCATACCCAACATGACATGCTACAAGAGGTCTCTTCACAGTCCCCAAGTCCGGAACAGACTATGGCAGGCGCACAGTACTACATAGAGCCATGACTATATGGAACTCTATTCCACATCAAGTAACTGATTCAAGTAGTAAAATTAGATAAAATATATACTTTATGGAACAGCGGGGACTGTGAAGCAACACAAACATACAGTGGCTTGCAAAAGTATTCACACCCTTTGGCATTTTTCATATTTTGTTGCCTTACAACCTATAAATATATATATATAAAGTTGCGTTAGACAGGATTATCTACACATACTGTCCAGCTCAAATAGACAGAAGTGCGCAACATGGCAGACCAATCTGAACTCATCTCTCGGCATGTCCAGCCCACTAATTATCTCAGCCAATCATGGCTAGAGCGAAGGTTGCTGTATTTACAGATGGCATACAAGTTTGTTATTAAGGCACATGAAAGTTCACATATTCCAGAAGTAATTTCTGACAAAAAAATGCATTTTGATTAAAAAAACAAAAAACGTTTAAATTGCTCTCCTGTGAAGTAGTGACCCGCGACATACGTCTAGCTTCCTGAAACGAGTCACATATTTAGGCAGGTCTTGGAGACGGTTATCAATTGTGTGTTACAAACTTAAGTTATCGTTAAAGACCAGCATTAAAGGCTATTGTTTGCCTTAAACCTCTGTCTCTCATGTTGTTGCACTACCACTGTGTCATGCATCTTCACCTGACAACCAGTTTAGAGGAATTGAAACACACAAGTAACCTGTATGCTCAACAATGTGTTTATTCAGTGATAAATAGCATAGCCATGTAATTAACAAGTTTTAGCAGTCAACATCAATGATGAATGAAAATAGCATGCACTCCAAAACTGTGTATATATATAAAAAAAATCTCAGTCTCATCTTTCAGGCATAGCCATGTATGAAGTCAAGCATTAAATGTAGACATCTAGGCATTAACAAATAAAAAAATAAATGGTCTGCCTTTTCCTTGATTGTATTTTCCTCCCCACTGTCTTTGTAGATGTCCTGGATCAGCATGTCTTCTTCAGCGAACACCACAAAGTCCTCGCACTCCAGCCCTGTTATTAGCATCTGGCTTTGTTCCTGACAGTAGTAGGCGTGCTGTGACTTTAGCTCCAGTTTCCCACGCTAGAGCATCAGGTAGGAGCAGTCAACATAACTCTTGGAGTTTGGACACTTGAGCTCCAGTAGGCCAAATGGTGGGCTTTCAATGGGGCCATACATCAGTCTATCAGGTGAAGAACCCAGCCAGTTCAATGTGAAAGTTGCTGTACACCTCGGACACACGCAGGACAGACCGGTCACGCAGGTCCCCTTGGAGGCCTTTGTAGAGTGTGCTCCTATGTAAAACATAATTAGTAATCTCACAGTCAAAGAGTTCCACAAAGTGGGTGTGATAGAGGTTAAAAAATTGTTGCTATCTATAATAAGGACAAATCATCTAGTACTGACAACCTTGATGGTAAATTGCTGAGGTTGGTAGCGGAACACACGACGTGTGCCCTCAGACATGGAGGCAGGCAAAGGTCATTCAGGTACCCAAGAATAGCAGAGCACCCTTTAATGGTTCAAACAGCCGACCAATCAGCCTGTTACAAGTGCTTAGCAAACTTTGGGAAAGAATTGTGTACAAAGTTATTTTACAGAAAACAAATTAACAACAGACTTTCAGCATGCTTATAGGGAAGGGCACTCAACATGCTCGGCACTGACACAAATTTCTGAAATAAATCAATATTAAGATGTTTTGTTAGCGATAGTGAGATGTTTTGTTAGACTTCAGTGCAGCTTTTGATGTCATTGATCATACTCTATTGCTGAAAAAAAAGTAGGTGTTATGGATTTGGATCCTGTGCCTATGGATTGAAAGTTACCTATCTAATAGATCACAGACGGTTTTCGTTATTGGAAGCCTCTCTCATGCAAATTCAGTTGAGTGTTGTGTACCCCAGGGCAGCCGTCTAGGGCCATTATTGTTTTCAATTTTTACAAATGACCTTCCACTGACCTTGAATAAAGCCTGTGTGTCTATGTATGCTGATGACTCAACAGTATACACGTTGGCTGCAACAGTAAAATAAATAACTGAGACACTTAACGTAGAGCTCCAGTCAGTTTTAGAATCAGTAAATAATAATAGGCTGGTGCTAAATATCCCCAAAACTAAAATAATAATTTTTGGGACAAATCACTCACTCAACGCTAAACCTCATTTAGATCTATTATTGAATCATGTGGCTATTGAACAAGTTGAGGATACTAACCTGCTGGGTGCAAGCCTAAATAGCAGATTGCCATGGTCAAAACATATAGACTCAATAGTTTCTAAAATGGGAATCACTTATTGCACTTAGATGTACACGGAGGGAAAGTGTCAGTAACATGCATGTCAGTATCTCCAGGCTCAAAGATGAGGAGAGATTGACTGCATCACTATTGGTCTTTGTGCGAGGTATTGATGTGTTGAAAGTACCGAACTCTCTGCTCAAGCAGTTGGCACACAGTTCGGACTCTCATTGGTACAACACAAGACATGCAACCAGAGGTCTCTCCACAGTCCCCAGGTCCAGAACAGAGGCTGGGAAACACGCAGCATTAATAATGACCATTCTCCTCTGGTATTATCAATTTACCAAGGTAAATGGAGCAATAGCTGTAGATGGAGACTAAATGTCACACTCCTGAAGCAACATGAATTGTGTGCATTCATCAAAGAGCAGATCAATATTTTTAATTTGACAAACAAATTCTCCACTCCTGACAATTTCATTCTTTGGGATGCATTGAAAGCCTATCTGAGGGGACAGGTCATTGCCTATAATAAAGGGTTGAAGAGAATACATGGTGCCTAACTGAATGTCCTTGAATCTGAAATCTCTGAGCTAGAGAAAACCTACCAAAGAGGCCTGACTAAAGACCTATACAGGCTTTTGGTAAATAAAAAACAGAAACTAAATCAAAACAGTGTTACTACGAACTTGGAGAGAAAGCACACAAATGGTTGGCATGGCAATTGAAAGCAGAGGAAAGTAAGAGGACAATTAATGCTATAGAAACTCTTACTAAAGATATCTTTCGACCCTACTGAAATTAATCATACATTTAAGAAATATCACAAGGATCTCTATACTTCCCAATCAAGCAATGATCTATCAGAGATCGCCTCTTTTCTCTCCTCTCTCAACCCCCCTGCCTGTCAGAGGAGTGAACAGTTCTCAGTCCCTGAATTGTTGCAGGACATTTAACCTCTTGGGGCTAGGTGGGACGCTAGCGTGCCACCCGTGGTGCACTCCATCAACAGCAGGTGCATTTCAAGAGCGGCAAATTTGAATCCAAATAAATGTCAAAATTCAAATTTTTCAAAAATACAACTATGTTACACCATTTGAAAGATAAACATCTCCTTAATCTAACCACGTTTTACGATTTCAAAAAGGTTTTACGGCGAAAGCATAAATTTAGAGTATGTTAGGACAGTACATTTACAAGAGTTGTGTGTAATGTTTTGTCAAGTCAAAGACAGGGTCACCAAAACCATAAAACCAGCTAAAATGATACACTAACCTTTTACAATCTCCATCAGATGACACTCCTAGGACATTATGTTAGACAATGCATGCATTTTTAGTTCTATCAAGTTCATATTTATATACAAAAACAGCGTTTTACTATGGCATTGATGTTGAGGAAATCGTTTCCCTCCAATAACCGGCAGTCAAGTCAGCGTCACAAATTAAATAATTAAAATTAGAAAACATTGGTAAAATATTATATTGTCATTTAAAGAATTATAGATTTACATCTTTTGAACGCAATCAACTTGCCAGATTTAAAAATAACCTTACTGGGAAATCACACTTTGCAATAATCTGAGCACTGTGCCCAGAAAAATACGCGTTGCGATACAGACTAGACGTCATGTTGGGGAGATCTAAAATCGAAAATACTATGTAAATAATCCATTACCTTTGATTCTCTTCATCAGATGTCACTTCCAGGTATCACAGGTCCATAACGAATGTAGTTTTGTTCAAAAAAGCTCATCATTTATGTCCAAAAATCTCCGTCTCGTTAGCACATGATGTAAGCCAGCCGGACTTCTCGTCATGAACGAGGGGAAAAAATATATTTCCGTTCGTTCAAACATGTCAAACGTTGTATAGCATAAATCATTAGGGCCTTTTTTAACCAGAACATGAATAATATTCATGGTGGACGAATGCATAGCCTTTTATAACGTATTGGAACGAGGGTACCCAACATGAAGTAGCGCGCCAGGTGTCTAATGGGACATCACCGTTCCATGGCTCTTGTTCGGTCAGATCTCCCTCCAGAAGACTCAAAACACTTTGTAAAGGCTGGTGACATCTAGTGGAAGCAATAGGAAGTGCCAAAATATTCCTAAACCCCTGTGTTTTTCAATGGGATAGGTTTAAACTCAATACAACACATCAGGTATCCACTTCCTGTCAGAAAATGTCTCAGGGTTTTGCCTGCCAAATGAGTTCTGTTATACTCACAGACACCATTCAAACAGTTTTGGAAACTTTAGAGTGTTTTCTATCCATATATAATAAGTATATGCATATTCTAGTTACTGGGTAGGATTAGTAACCAGATTAAATCGGGTACATTTTTTTTATCCAGACGTGCAAATGCTGCCCCCTAGACCCAACAGGTTAATCTTTACCTTCTAATAAATCTCCTGGGGAGGATGCTTCCCTCCAGAGTTCTATAAAGAATTTAAGGAGATATTGGTCCCCTACCTTATGGAGGTACTTAAAAAAGCCGGGGAGGACAACTGCTTTCCAGAGTCTTTCTCTCAAGCTGTGATTACAGTAATTCACAAGAAAGGGAAAACCCCGCTAAAGTATGCATCCTATAGACCAATCTCTCTCCTTAATACAGATTGTAAACTGTTCTCCAAGAGTTGGTCAACCCTGATCAGACTGGCTTCATAATGAATAGATTGTCCTCCAAAAATCTCAGATGGTTCTTTGATATAATTTACCTTGCTAAAGAAACAAAATACCTAGTGTCGCAGTCTCCCTCGACGCCGAAAAGGCCTTTGATAGGGTCGAATTGCCATATCTCTTTTGCGCCTTGGAAAAGTTCGGTTTAAGCACCGTGTTTGTAAATTTGATAAAATCACTCTATAAATCTGCTAAAGCTACGATTACTATCAATGAGATTACTTCCTCCTTTTTCCCTCTCTATAGGGGGAACAGACAAGGTTTCCCTATTAGCCCCCACCTCTTCGCCCTTGCCATCGAACCGTTGGATGAGGCCATTAGAACCTGCCCTGACATACATGGCTTTGAGATGGGCAAATACCGATAAGTTATCACTTTTTGTGGACGACGATCTTAATTCTAACGTACCCAGAACATCCCCTCTCTCACTTACAGAACCTATTACAGTATTATAGATATTTCTCTGGATATAAGGTCAATTTTGGTAAAGCGAATTCTTACCATTGTCTGTCTTTGAACATCATACCATCAAGCATAAGTTTCCTTTAAGATGGTCGCCTATGGGCTTCACATATTTGGGCATAATGGTGGACGGTAACCTGAACAACCTCTATAAACTTAATCTGTCCAGCTTGTTGCAAAAGGTGGAGGGTGACCTGTGTAAATGGATGGGCCTCTCACTCTACTGGTTAGAATGAATGTAATTAACTTCTGTGGGATAGGGGGCAGTATTTTCACGGCCGGATAAAAAACGTACCCGATTTAACCTGGTTACTACTCCTGCCCAGAAACTAGAATATGCATATAATTAGTAGATTTGGATAGAAAACACTCTAAAACTGTTTGAATGGTGTCTGTGAGTATAACAAAACTAATATGGCAGGCCAAAACCTGAGAAGATTCTATACAGGAAGTGCCCTGTCTGACAATTTGTTGTCCTTCTGTTGCATCTCTATCGACATTACAGCATCTGTGCTGTAACGTGACACTTTCTAAGGCTTCCATTGGCTCTCTAAAGCCGCCAGAAAGTGGAATGGGGTGTCTCCTGTCTCTGGGCAAAGTACAGCAGCTCTGTTTGTGAGTGGTCAGCCTGGGGACAGTTAGACTGAGATACGCGGTCACGAGACTCCTCCATTTTTTTCTTTCAGCCTTTGAATGAATACAACGTTGCCCGGTTGGAATATTATCGTTATTTTATGAGAAAAATAGCATAAAAATTGATTTTAAACAGCGTTTGACATGCTTCTAAGTACGGTAATGGAATATTTCGATTTTTTTTGTCACGAAATGTGCTCGCACGTCACCCTTCGGATAGTGACCTGAACGCACGAACAAAATGGATGTATTTGGATATAACTATGGATTATTTGAAACCAAAACAACATTTGTTGTTGAAGTAGAAGTCCTGGGAGTGCATTCTGACAAAGAACAGCAAAGGCAATCCAATTTTTCTAATAGTAATTCTGATTTTAGGTGACCCCGAATTTGGCGGATGTCAAAATAGCTAGCCGTGATGGCCGAGCTATGTACTCAGAATATTGCAAAATGTGCTTTCACCGAAAAGCTATTTTAAAATCGGCCATAGCGATTGCATAAAGGAGTTCTGTATCTATAATTCTTAAAATAATTGTTATGTATTTTGTCAACGTTTATCGTGAGTAATTTAGTAAATTCACCGGAAGTTTTTGGTGGGTATGCTAGTTCTGAACATCACATGCTAGTGTAAAAAGCTGGTTTTTGATATAAATATGAACTTGATTGAACAAAACATGCATGTATTGTATAACATAATGTCCGAGGAGTGTCATCTGATGAAGATCAAAGGTTAGTGCTGCATTTAGCTGTGGTTTGGGTTTATGTGACATATATGCTTGCTTGAAAATGGCTTGTGTGATTATTTGTGTCTATGTACTCTCCTAACATAATCTAATGTTTTGCTTTTGCTTTTTGAAATCGGACAATGTGGTTAGATTAACGAGAGTCTTATCTTTCAAATGGTGTAAAATAGTCATATGTTTGAGAAATTGAAGTTATAGCATTTTTGAGGTATTTGTATTTCGCGCCACGCGATTCTACTGGCTGTTGAATAGGGTGGGAAGCAAACGTCCCACTGGCCCAGAGAGGTTAACTGACTTGCCTAGTTAAATAAAGGTTAAAGAAAAATAAATATTATACATTCTGTCCTGGCATGGTGCAAACTGCATGAGCTGTTCAGACGAGAAGGGTTTCTTTCCCCTAAAACCCCTCTATGGAACAATAGATTGATTCCTATGTTTTTCCAGATGACATACATTTACATTTAAGTCATTTAGCAGACGCTCTTATCCAGAGCGACTTACAAATTGGTGCATTCACCTTATGATATCCAATGGAACAACCACTTTACAATAGTACATCTAAATCTTTTAGGGGGGGGGGGGGGTTAGAAGGATTACTTTGTCCTATCCCAGGTATTCCTTAAAGAGGTGGGGTTTCAGATGACAGTTGTGGTGAAGTGGCATCGCACGACATTGTGCTTGATCTTAGAATACTCCTAGTAGTTAATGCTCACTAGAGTCTCTTGCTTCTTCTGCCAGCCAAGACAGTCCTCCTCCTTCTACATCTTCTTCTTCTTCTTCATCTTCTTCTGTGAATTTTACAGTTGAAGTCGGAAGTTTACATACACTTAGGTTGGAGTCATTAAAACTCGTTTTTCATCCACCCCACACATTTCTTGTTGGGGCTAGGGGGCAGTATTGACAATTTCAGAAAAAATATTTGCCCATATTAAACTGCCTCCTACTCAAACTCAGAAGCTAGAATATGCATATTATTAGTAGATTTGGATATAAAACACTCTGAAGTTTCTAAAACCGTTTGAATGGTGTCTGTGAGTATAACAGAACTCATATGGCAAGCAAAAACCTGAGAGAAATCCTACGAGGAAGTGGAAATCTGGATGCATGGGCTCTCTTCAAGTCGTTTCCTATTGAATACACAGTGACGTAGTAATAATTGTGCACTTCCTATGGCTTCCACTAGATGTCGACAGTCTTTACAACGTTGTTTGAAGCTTCTACGATGAACAGAGCCCGAATGACAAGGAGGGGAAGTTGTTGAGGCAGGGGGTGACATCACTTCTTGGGGCGGGTTCACGAGGGTGGATCCTCCCGTTCCAAAACCTTTTTCAAGACACAGGAACCGTCCGGTTGAAATATTATTGAATCTTCACGTTCTGAAGGCCCTAAAGATTGATGTTTTACAACGTTTGACATGTTTGAACGAACGTAAATACAACTTTTTTTTACTTTTTGTCGCAACATCGTCCGCGCGCTTACTACACTTGGAGTAGCTTACTGGACGCACGAACAACAAGGAGTTATTTGGACATAAATTATGGACTTTATCGAACAAAACAACATTTGTTGTGGACCTGGGATTCCTGGAAGTGCCTTCTGATGAAGATGATCAAAGGTAAGGGAATATTTCTAATGCAATGTATGATTTTAGATGTCCCCAAGATGGCGGCTATCTGTATACCCTAGTGTATTTTTCTGAGCTCAGTACTCAGATTATTGCAAAGAGTGCTTTCCTCGTGAAGCTTTTTTGAAGTCTTTCATAGCGTTTGCATAAAGGAGATGTTCATCTATAATTCTTTGAATGACAGTTTAATATTGTATAAATGTTTATGACAACTATTTTTGTAAATTGTTGCGCTGATTCAATGGCAGTATTTGAGGGAAAATAATTTCTGAACGTCACGCGCCGATGTAAAATGCTGTTTTCATATATAAATATGAACTTTATCGAACCAAAAATGCATGCATTGTGTAACATGATGTCCTAGGAGTGTCATCTGATGAAGATCGTCAAAGGTTAGTGCTGCATTTAGCTGTGTTTTGGGTATTTGTGATGCATGCTAGTTGCTTTGAAAATGGCTGTGTGATTATTTTTGGCAGGGTACTCTCCTAACATAATCTAATGTTTTGCTTTCGCTGTAAAGCCTTTTTGAAATCGGACAACGTGGTTCGATTCAGGAGAAGTGTATATATAAAATTGTGTAAAATAGTAATATGTTTGAGAAATTGAAGTTATAGCATTTCTAAGGTATTTGTATTTCACGCGACGCGATTCCACTGGCTGTTGACTAGGTGGGACGCAAAAGTCCCACCTTGCCCAGGGAGGTTAACAAACTATAGTTTTGGCAAGTCGGTTAGGACATCTACTTTGTGCATGACACAAGTCATTTTTCCAACAATTGTTTACAGACAGATTATTTCACTTATATTTCACTGTATCACAATTCCAGTGGGTCAGAAGTTTACATACATTAAGTTTACTGTGCCTTTAAACAGCTTGGAAAGTCCAGAAAAATATGTAATGGCTTTAGAAGCTTCTGATAGGCTAATTGACATCATTTGAGTCAATTGGAGGTGTACCTGTGGTGAATTTCAAGGCCTACCTTCAAACTCAGCTCTTTCCTTGACATCATGGGAAAATCAAAATAAATTGTAGACCTCCACAAGTCTGGTTCATCGTTGGGATACATTTCCAAACACCTGAAGGTATCACTTTCATCTGTACAAACAATAGTAGGCAAGTATAAACACCATGGGAGGACGCAGCCGTCATACCGCTCAGGAAGGAGACGCATTCTGTCTCCTAGAGATGAACGTACTTTGATGCGAAAAGTGCAAATCAATCCCAGAACAACAGCGAAGGACCCTGTGAAGATGCTGGAGGAAACAGGCACAAAACTATCTATATCCACAGTAAAACGAGTTCTATGTCGACATAACCTGAAAAGCCGCTCAGCAAAGGAGAAGTCACTGCTCCAAAACCGCCGTAAAAAAGCCAGACTATGGTTTGGAACTGCACATTAGGACAAAGATCGTACTTTTTGGAAAAATGTCCTCTGGTCTGATGAAACAAAAATAGAACTGTTTGGCCATAATGACCATCGTTATGTTTGGAGGAAAAAGGGGGACGCTTGCAAGCTGAAGAACACCATCCCAACTGTGAAGCACGGGGGTGGCAGCATCATGTTTTAGGGGTGCTTTGCTGCAGTAGAGACTGTACTGGTGTTCTTCAAAAAATAGATGGCATCATGAGGCAGCAAAATCATGTGGATGTATTGAAGCAACATCTCAAGTCGTCAGTCTGGAAGTTAAAGCTTGGTTGCACAGGTGTCTTCCAAATGTACAATGACCCCCAAGCATACTTCCAAAGTTGTGGCAAAAGGCTTAAGGACAACAAAGTCAAGGTATTGGAGTGGCCATCACAAAGCCCTGACCTCAATCCTATAGAAAATGTGTGGGCAGAACTGTGCGAGCAAGGAGGCCTAGAAACCTGACTCGGTTACACCAGCTCTACATTTACATTTACATTTAAGTCGTTTAGCAGACGCTCTTATCCAGAGCGACTTACAAATTGGTGGATTCACCTTATGATATCCAGTGGAACAACCACTTTACAATAGTGCATCTAAATCTTTTAAGGGGGGGGGGGGGTTAGAAGGATTACTTTATCCTATCCTAGGTATTCCTTAAAGAGGTGGGGTTTCAGGTGTCTCCGGAAGGTGGTGATTGACTCCGCTGTCCTGGAGGAATGTCAAGAGGAATGGCCCAAAATTCACCCAACTTATTGTGGGAGCTTGTGGAATGTTACCCGAATCGTTTCACCCAAGTTAAACAATTTAAAGGCAATGCTATTAAATACTAATTGAGTGTATGTAAACTTCTGACCCACTGGGAATGTGATAAAATAAATAAAAGCTGAAATAAATCATTATCTCTACTATTATTCTGACATTTCACATTCTTAAAATAAAGTGGGGATCCTAACTGACCTAATGCAGGGAATTTTTACTGCGATTAAATGTCAGGAATTGTGAAAAACTGAGTTTAAATGTATTTGGCTAAGATGTATGTAAACTTCCAACTTCAACTGTATATGGTGATTGGCAACCAACTTTAAGGTGCATTATCGCCACCAACTGTGTGGACCAGAAACAGTGAAGGAAACAAAATACATAATGAAATACTACATTCCATCAAGATTTCCCCAGCAGTTCACTTAGTCCTGGCTCTTCAACCACATTATGCCTCAATTCTAAAAACAATCACTCTCTTTCCCTCCCATATTTCTGCCACTGAAATAGAAGAACATGTTCCACTGTCTCCATCACCTCTTGACAATGATCACACCTCCCAGTTGGATGTTTCCCCACCAATTTCAATGTACTATTGAGCCTGGTGTGTTCCAGTCTCAGCCTTGTGAATAAACTTTCCCCCCTTCTCTCTCGGCCTGAGGACTTCCTTGCCATCACCTTTTCCTAGATCTTATACAGGTGTTTTCCCTTTCACTCCATGTTCCACAACTCTTTCCATTTGTTTTTAACCACTGTTCGTATTAACCCCTCCTGCTTTACTGATTGACAATTCCATCTCAACATTAGGATGTTTAAGGGGCCTGCTTGGCAATACCATCCACCTCCTCATTCTCCTCTACTCCCACATGAGCTGGTACCCAGAGGAACATGACAAATACCCCTTTCACCCTATACAAGCACTGAAAAACCTCATACAATACATTATGTCTGCTCCGAGACACAAATGAATTTAAGTTCACCAGTGCTACACGTAAGTCAGAGCAGATGACTACTCTGTCTGACCTCACCTCCTCCACCCACTCTGTAGCCAATAGTACATCCAACAACTCCGTTGTGTAAACATGGAAATTATCCGTTGCTCTTTTTGTCACTGCCACTTCAAACTCAGGAACACTAAAAGCTGCACCTGTCCTCCTTGTTTTAGGGTCCTCAGATCCCTCTGTGAATATATTCAAGAAAGTATAGTACTGTGTTCGTAAATGTTCACTTACAACTAAATCTACTCCTTCCTCAACATATCTTACTCTCTCAAGCAACCCTAGATATATCACTGGCTGATGTTGGGATAGCAAGAAGAATCACAGAGGGGAAAACTCCCTCCCAAACAACTCCATCTCTCTTGCCATGCCATTGCCTATCCACCCAAAGCCTGTATTCAGATTGCGTTCATGTACCCAGCACTCTAGGAGTACCTATTTTGTAGGACATGCAACCGCAAAGACAGTCCACCTGACGGCCATTAATGAGGTCAGGTGGTAGGTAGCCGATTGGCTGGAAGGGAGTTCCATGTATCCTTGTTCTTCTACTTTTCCTGGATGGCAAAGTACCAGGATGTTGTTTAGACCAGTTTTGAATCTGAATTTAGAAACTGAATTTGAAAACTGAATCTGAATGGATCTGAGAAATTGAATATATGAAACTTTAGGAAACTTCAAATTATGGTTTGTAAACTTAATACACAGACAATGAATGCAATACATCTTCAATTTGTGAATTCAATGATTCAATTTGTGCATTTCAAATATTACATTCCAATTCAATATCCTAATACAAATTCAAAATGATGGAATTCAAATACAATTTATGTTGGCACTGAAATTGCTCCATAGATTACTTATTGGATTATTTTTTAATTCAGAAAGGATGTTTTGAAAAATACATTATGACACCTTTCTGATTTCTCAAAGACAGTCAATTCAGCATTGAAAACATTTGCAAGTTTAAGTTTGCTCCACCTGAGCGACTTTGACCACAAGTCAGAGACCACACTGATGACACACCAAATGTGTTTGATGGATCCATTTTTATCTTCTTTTAATGCCTCTTTTGAAAAGGCGTACCGCTAGCGCCCGGCCTCGACAACATCCGGTGAAATTGCAGAGCGCGAAATTCAAAAATACAAAATTCGTAATATTAAACATTCATGAAAATACAAGTGTTATACATCGGTTAAAAGCTTAACTTCTTGTTAACCTCTATGGGACCGGCGGGACGAATTCGTCCCACCTACGTAACAGCCACTGCCAGCCTGTGGCGCGATTTTCAAAATCTTCAAAATCCTATTACTTCAATTTCTCAAACATATGACTATTTTACAGCCATTTAAAGATAAGACTCTCGTTAATCTAACCACACTGTCCGATTTCAAAAAGGCTTTACAACGAAAGCAAAACATTAGATTATGTCAGCAGAGTACCAAGCCAGAAATAATCAGACACCCATTTTTCAAGCCAGCATATAATGTCACCAAAACCCAGAAGACAGCTAAATGCAGCACTCACCTTTGATGATCTTCATCAGATGACAACCCTAGGACATTATGTTATACAATACATGCATGTTTTGTTCAATCAAGTTCATATTTATATCAAAAACCAGCTTTTTACATTAGCATGTGACGTTCAGAACTAGCATACCCCCCGCAAACTTCCGGGGAATTCGCTAACATTTTACTAAATTACTCACGATAAACGTTCACAAAAAGCATAACAATTATTTTAAGAATTATAGATACAGACCTCCTCTATGCACTCGATATGTCCGATTTTAAAATAGCTTTTTGGTGAAAGCACATTTTGCAATATTCTAAGTACATAGCCCAGGCATCACGGGCTCGCTATTTAGACACCCGGCAAGTTTAGCACTCACCATAATCATATTTACTATTATAAAAATGTCATTACCTTTTGTTGTCTTCGTCAGAATGCACACCCAGGACGTCTACTTCAATAACAAATGTTGGTTTGGTCCAAAATAATCCATCGTTATATCCGAATAGCGGCGTTTTGTTCGTGCGTTCCAGACACTATCCGAAATAGTAAAGAAGTGTCGCGCGCTTGGCGCAATTCCTGACAATAAAATTCAAAGTATTCCATTGCCGTACGTCGAAGCATGTCAACCGCTGTTTAAAATCAATTTTTACGTCATTTTTCTCGTAGAAAAGCGATAATATTCCGACAGGGAATCTCCTTTTCGGCAAACAGAGGAAAAAATCCCAAAGGCGGGGGCGGTCGGGGTCACGCGCATAAGCTAGTGTCTCTTGATGGGCCACTTGAGAAAGGCGATAATGTGTTTCAGCCTGGGGCTGGAATGACGACATTCTCTTTTTTCCCGGGCTCTGAGAGCCTATGGACGACGTGGGAAGTGTCACGTTAGAGCAGAGATCCTTAGTAAATGATAGAGATGGCAAAGAAGTTCCAGAAATGGTCAGACAGGCCACTTCCTGTAAAGGAATCTCTCAGGTTTTGACCTGCCATTTGAGTTCTGTTATACTCACAGACACCATTCAAACAGTTTTAGAAAATTTAGGGTGTTTTCTATCCATATGTAATAAGTATATGCATATTCTAGTTACTGAGTAGGAGTGGTAACCAGATTAAATCGGGTATGTTTTTTATCCAGCCGTGTCAATGCTGCCCCCTAGCCCTAACAGGTTAATCCAGCCGCTTTGTCAGATTTAAAAAAAGGCTTTACGGCGAAAGCATACCATGCGATTATCTAAGGACAGTGCCCCGCGTACAAAAGCATTAAAAACATTTTCCAACCAAGCAGATGCATCACGAAAGTCAGAAATAGCGATAAAATAAATCACTTACCTTTGAAGATCTTCCTCTGTTTGCAATCCAAAGGGTCCCAGCTACATCACAAATGGTCGTTTTGTTCGATAATGTCCTTCTTTATATCCCAAAAAAGTCAGTTTTGTTGGCACGCTTGACTCAGTAATCCACCGGTTTCCCTTGTTCAAAATGCATACAAATGAATCCCGTAAGTTACCAATAAAATTCTTCCAAACAAGTCAAACAACGTTCCTAATCAATCCTCAGGTACCCTAATATGTAAACAAACGATAAAATGTAAGACGGAGAATAAGTGCGCACCCTCACCAGGAAGGCGCTACAAACACTACAGCCATAATGGAGTCACTTACAAAAACTACAAATTGTAGCAAATTTTTCAAAAAACAAGCCTGAAACTCTTTCTAAAGACTATTGACATCTAGTGGAAGCCCTAGGAACTGCAATCTGGGAGGTATTCCTTTTATATTCCCATTGACAGCCATAGTAATCAGGGGTGAGCTGAAACAAAAAATTCTGGATGGATTGTCCTTGGGTTTATGCCTGCCATATCAGTTCTGTTATACTCACAGACATTATTGTAGAGTGTTTTCTATCCAATACTACCAATTATATGCATATCCTAGCCTCTGGGCCTAAGTAACAGGAAATTTGCTTTGGGCACCTCAGTTATCCAAACTTCCGAATATTGCCCCCTAGCCCGAATAAGTTGTGGAAAGTAATCCAAAAGTAACTGAAAGTAATCAGATTATGTTACTCAGTTTGTGTAATCCAAAAGTTATGTTACTGATAAACAGTTTGGACAGGTAACTATTAACTGTAACAGATTACATTTAAAAGTAACTTACCCAATATTGTATATGGGTCATATGATCTGTGTCAGTTCCTTTTCATAGTTTAGAATTTCTAAAATGTAATACAAAATAGAAGAAATCACATCATTAACCTTACCAACGTAGATATCTGCCACTGTTTTGTAATTTCAATGTTTTGATTTCTGGAGCCTTGCAACCATATAATCAAGTGTTATTGATCATGTTTAAAGAGCGGCTGCACCTAAAAACCAACTAATCCATTTAAAAATGGCCTGTGACATCGATAAGATATTAGTCCAAAACATTTATTCTAGTGTCGAAATTGACAACAAAGTGTAAATAGGATAATTTTGGTCATAGAGTCAATCTCGTCTAAAATGGAGTTTGGAACCTGAGTGCGTCACAACGAGTAAATTAAGGTTGGGTTTTGATTACAATTATGTCAACAATTCATGCCCCTTTTTGCCAAGCTCCACGTTAAAATCGCCCCATCCACCTACTTCACTTCACTTCACTTCATTAAATGGGGCTCCGTTGTTTCATCTCCCCAACTCGTTCAAATGATCACTATCATTTGAGACTGTAAAGGCCCTGTATGGATTGACCACACCTCTCCGGTTTGACAATGCATGCTTCCAGCAGGATGCACAGCCAACTATGGTTTGCATTCCCTGCCGACGGACCCTAGTACCCTAGCATGTGGAATAGGTGGTTGGAGCTCGTTGGTCCCCAGTGGTTGTAAATATACCGGTAGGTAGACCATAGACTGCTGGTTATGTATCTGGTTATGTATATTTTGATAATCATTATCACTATCATCACGAGCATAGCTGACGTTAGCTAGCGACCTACCTAACTAGCTAGCTACCTAACTTGCTTGCTAGCTGGCTAACGTTAGCCCACCTCAATACAACTCGTATTTGACTTGGAAACACAATAGCATTTAAAATAATTAGTAGGAAAACCTTGTGTCATGATTATGATGTCGCCAGATTGACTTTAGATGCATGCAGTATAACTTTATGCAGATAGCTAACTAAGATTGAGGGGACCACCATATTTTAGCTTGCTAACATTAGCAATGCTAGCTATTTTTGATGAATTTTGCTAGTAACAGTACTGGCAACATTGTCATCTCCTTAAATTCATTTTGATGACATATTCATTTCGCAAATTTGTTTCCTACTAATTATTTGCCTACTTTAGCAATGTCATCGTATTTCCATGCCACTGTTAGTGTAAATTGGACTAAACAGACTCCGAGATGCAACCCATGTCTAGGGCACAGATAAATATTGAATGCAGCTATCCTGGAATTAGCTAACTCATGGCTGACTACAACTGTGTACTAACTAGCAGGAACAAACCCACACCAACCCAGGGCCATAACAAAACATGTCACAGTTCGTTGCATACTGTAACGGCATCACCGGTCTGAATATAATCCAATCTGGAGCCAGTAAGTCAACATCTATAAAGCATAGAATTAGCTTAAAAACAAGACTAGGTTCTTTCTCTAGCTTTGTTTATAATTGAGGAATGATGACAATCATTGACCCTGTTTTTCTGTTACACAAAGTGCACAGTTAGGTGACAGACTGACCCCCTGGTCATGAACAAATGCCGGGACCTACCACATAGAACAAAGGTTGGGTTTCATAACATGTCCAGCAATGTGATTGCAATGGTTTAGCTTGTCAGGCAAGACTTAAGAATAAAAGTGTGTCATGTGTCATGAGTAGTCTTGTGACACCTCCTCCATTGTTGCTAGTCTCCCTCGACTCCTATGAAATGGACACGTCATAATGAGGCCTCTGATAGTGACCTGAGGTACTGCTCGGATGACACAGACGGCTTCATCAACAACGACAGGTAATGTGTGTTATGTGAAAAGTTGCATTTAACCTGTTGGGGCTAGGGGGCAGTATTTGCACGGCCGGATAAATAACGTACCCGATTTAATCTGGTTATTACTACTGCCCAGCAACTAGAATATGCATATAATTATTGGCTTTGGATAGAAAACACCCTAAAGTTTCTAAAACTGTTTGAATGGTGTCTGTGAGTATAACAGAACTCATATGGCAGGCAAAAACCTGAGAAGATTCCTTACAGGAAGTGCCGTCTCTGACCATTTCTTGGGCTTCAACACTCTCTTTATTGAAAACTGAGGATCTCTGCTGTAACGTGACACTTCCTACGGCTCCCATAGGCTCTCAGAAGGCGGCAAACCGGTGAATGATGTCTTTGGTGCCCCTGGCTGAAAAACATTAGCGCATTTGGATAGTGGTCGATCAGAGGACAATGAGACTGAGGGGCGTGCACGAGGCGACACCATGTTTTTATTTTCTCTGTCTTTGAACGTAAACAGAGTTTCCCGGTCGGAATATTATCGCTTTTTTACGAGAAAAATTGCATAAAAATTGATTTTAAACAGCGGTTGACATGCTTCGAAGTACGGTAATGGAATATTTAGAATTTTTTTGTCACGAAACGCGCCGGGCGCGTCACCCTTCGTCACCCTTCGGATAGTGTCTTGAACGCACGAACAAAACAGAGGATATTTGAACATAACTATGGATTATTTGGAACCAAACCAACATTTGTTATTGAAGTAGAAGTCCTGGGAGTGCATTCTGACGAAGAACAGCAAAGGTAATCACATTTTTCTAATAGTAAATCGGAGTTTGGTGAGGGCCAAACTTGGTGGGGTTCAAAATAGCTAGCCATGATGGCAGGGCTATCTACTCAGAATATTGCAAAATGTGCTTTTGCCGAAAAGCTATTTTAAAATCGGACATAGCGATTGCATAAAGGAGTTCTGTATCTATAATTCTTAAAATAATTGTTATGTTTTTTGTGAACGTTTATTGTGAGTAATTTAGTAAATTCACCGGAAGTGTTCGGTGGGAATGCTAGTTCTGAACGTCACATGCTAATGTAAAAAGCTGGTTTTTGATATAAATATGAACTTGATTGAACAAAACATGCATGTATTGTATAACATAATGTCCTAGGGGTGTCATCTGATGAAGATCATCAAAGGTTAGTGCTGCATTTAGCTGTGGTTTGGGTTTATGTGACATTATATGCTAGTTTGAAAAATGGGTGTGTGATTATTTCTGGCTGGGTACTCTGCTGACATAATCTAATGTTTTGCTTTCGTTGTAAAGCCTTTTTGAAATCGTACAGTGTGGTTAGATTAACGAGAGTCTTGTCTTTAAAATGGTGTAAAATAGTCATATGTTTGAGAAATTGAAGTAATAGCATTTCTAAGGTATTTGAATATCGCGCCACAGGATTCCACTGGCTGTTGAGTAGGTGGGACGATTTCGTCCCACATACCCTAGAGAGGTTAACAGATGAATTGCAATTAATTGCAAAGTCCCTCTTTGCCATGCAAATGAACTGAATCCCCCAAAAACATTTCCACTGCATTTCTGCCCTGCCACAAAAAGACCAACTGACATCATGTCAGTGATTCTCTCGTTAACACAGGTGTGAATGTTGATGAGGACAAGGCTGGAGATCACTCTGTCATGCTGACTGAGTTCAAATAACAGACTGGAAGCTTCAAAAGGAGGGTGGTGCTTGGAATCATTGTTCTTCCTCTGTCAAACATAGTTACCTGCAAGGAAACACGTGCCGTCATCAGAGCTTTGCACAAAAAGGGCTTCACAGGCAAGGATATTGCTGCCAGTTAGATTGCACCTAAATCAACCATATATCAGATTATCAAGAACTTCAAGGAGAGCGGTTCAATTGTTGTGAAGAAGCTTCAGGGCGCCCAAAAAAGTCCATCAAGCGCCAGGACGTCTCCTAAAGTTGATTCAGCTGCGGGATCGGGGCACCACCAGTACAGAGCTTGCTCAGGAATGGCAGCAGGCAGGCGTGAGTGCATCTGCATGCACAGTGAGGCGAAGACTTTTGGAGGATGGCCTGGTGTCAAGAAGGGCATCAAAGAAGCCACTTCTCTCCAGGAAAAACATCAGGGACAGACTGATTTTCTGCAAAAGGTACAGGGATTGGACTTCTGAGGACTGGGGTAAAGTCATTGTCTCTCATGAATCCCCTTTCCGATTGTTTGGGGCATCCGGAAAAAAAGCTTTTCCGGAGAAGACAAGGTGAGCGCTACTATCAGTCCTGTGACATGCCAACACTAAAGCATCCTGAGACCATTCATGTGTGGGGTTGCTTCTCAGCCAAGGGAGTGGGCTCACTCACAATTTTGCCTAAGAACACAGCCATGAATAAAGAATGGTACCAACACATCCTCCAAGAGCAACTTCTCCCAACCATCCAGGAAGAGTTTGGTGATGAACAATGCCTTTTCCAGCATGATGGAGCACCTTTCCATAAGGCAAAAGTGATAACTTTTGATATTTTGGGTCCATGCCCAGGAAACTCCCCAGACCTTAATCCCATTGAGAACTTGTGGTCAATCCTCAAGAGGCAGGTGGACAAACAAAACCCCACAAATTCTGACAAACTCCAAGCATTGATTATGCAAGAATGGGCTGCCATCAGTCAAGATGTGGCCCAGAAGTTAATTGACAGCATGCCAGGGCGGATTGCAGAGGTCTTGAAAAAGAAGTCTCAACACTGCAAATATTGACTCTGCATCAACTTCATGTAATTGTCAATAAATGCCTTTGACACTTATGAAATGCTTGTAATTATACTTCAGTATTCCATAGTAACATCTGACAAAAATATCTAAAGACACTGAAGCAGCAAACTTTGTGGAAATTAATATTTGTGTCATTCTCAAAACTTTTCACCACGACTGTACACTTTATATACTTTTATAATGAGCATGGCAACTGCAGTTTACGTTAGTGACCTGACACAGGATCCTTGGTTTTGTGTGTGTGTTACACTAATATTACAACTGTTGCCAGGGCCTTCAGTCTCTGTGGGCTACTCTGTGGAAAGGACCAGAAGGGAACACATGCAGGCCCTGCTGTAGGCTTGTTTTTATCCATCTGTCCATCTCTCATTCTCTCTTTCATTTACATTTTAGCAGACGCTCTTATCCAGAGCAACTTACAGTAGCGAATTCATACATTTCATAAAATTTTTTCCCCCCCGTACTGGTCCCCTGTGGGAATCAAACCCACAACCCTGGCATTGCAAACACCATGCTCTACCAACTGAGCCACACGGGACCATGGCTTTCACTGGCTGTCACTCTCTCTCCTCACTCTTTCTCTGTGTAGTCTCTCTCCCCTCTTCCCCCCATTCTGCCTCTCTCTCTCTCAATTCAATATTGTCCCATGCGTACTATTAATTTTTTGTACCCCCCCACAAAAAAAGGAGGATGGGGGGCATTGTATGGGGTGACAACTCCGACTTTGAATACCACTTCTCTAAGGGCAATTTTTGTTGTTGTTATAGTATTGGATGATGATGTACACTATGTTTATGTACAGTATGCTTATGTATGTTCTCACTTCCTTCAAAAGACTTGCAGCCCATAGATTAATTCTTCCTCTTCATGACCCACCTCTCTGTGGGTTTGAAGCAGAGGGATTTGGCTCACAGGTTTAACAGAGGAGTTCAAGGAGGGCTATTTAGACACCCAAGTGGTCATCGACTGAACAGAGTTGCACTGCCAGACACCATCATCTTTGCTTCTTCAAAGTGAGGTCTTCACGAACAAGTCTCACTGCACCTCAAACACATGATTGAGATGGCACCTCATGGTGCCATTCCATTTGTTTCTTTTCTGTTTACTGGCTTGATCAGCGACAAGAGCTGCTGAAGCTGTCCCCCATTGTGTGCCTCTTCTCAAACTGAGGATGGCCATCATGGCGGACAAGGGGTTTCATGTGGACGACATCGTGCCTTGTAAGGTTCACCAACCAGCTTTCCTCTCGAAGAGGACCCAGATGCCAGCCTTAGATGTACGTCAGACCCAGTCAATCGCCCGATTGAGAGTTCATGTGGAGAGATTTCTTGTATCAGGAGGATGAAGGAGAATAAAGTCTGACACCTTCATCCCCCTCTCCATCACAGGTAGCATCAACCAGCTGTACTCGGTTTCTTGCTTCCTGCTCAACTACCAGAATGGACCTCTGGTCAAAGCCAGAGCAAAGGAGAAGTGAGCCCACAACCCCCTGGGCAGCCACCCCGTACCCATAGCCAGCCTGAGGACTGCACTGTCATTCAGAGCATCTTGATGAGCTCCAATGTCCTAAGTGCTTTTGATTTTGATTGAATCAGTTTATTTCATAATTCTGTTTCCTAGGATTACATGATTCACGTGTAAAGGACCATTTTCCTATTTCTGAAGTAAATGTCTTTTTGATGTAAATGGCATGTTATACAAGGGGTCCAGACATTTTTTGATGATTTTGCTTGCTATTGAGAAACTTACCCCAGCCGCGATGCACTTCCTCATTGCTCGATGTGCAATATCAGGGCACGCAAAAGACAAACAAAGCCTCCAAAAACACCCAAATACGTCCTTGTAGAAAAAGACACTCTCATTACAGAGATGTACTGTCACGGCTTCCATCATGGATATGAAAGGACGACCAAGGCGCAGCGGAAGTGTGGACACTCATGTTTCTTTAATTTACAAAAACAATAAACCAAAACAATAAACAGTACTTACAATGGTAACAGTGTGGCAGGCTCAAACCAACGCAGTGCACACAAACAATTCCCCACAACCCCCAGTGACAAACAACTCCTACATATATGACTCCTAATCAGGAACAACGATTCCCAGCTGTTCCTGATCAGGAGTCACAAGACACACACAAGACTGCTACGTCCTGACCCCCAAACTACTACACCAGCTCCATCTGCTGGTCAGGACGTGACAGTACCCCCCCCCCCCCCCCTCAAGGTGCAGACCCCGGAATGCACCTAACACCAACAAACAAAATCCCCAACAAAACCCATAACCACTAACCCTAAACAATAAGGGAGGGAAGGGAGGGTGGCTGCCATCAACGACGGCACTGTGCTACACCCTCCCTCCCCAACCCACCTATCCTGGAGGCGGCTCAGGTTCTGGCCGTTCCAGGCAGTCGGGACGGTCTGGGCAGTCCGGCGGCTCGGGACGGTCTGGGCAGTCCGGCGGCTCGGGACGGTCTGGGCAGTCCGGCGGCTCGGGACGGTCTGGGCAGTCCGGCGGCTCGGGACGGTCTGGGCAGTCCGGCGGCTCGGGACGGTCTGGGCAGTCCGGCGGCTCGGGACGTTCTGGGCAGCCCGGCGGCTCGGGACGGTCTGGGCAGCCCGGCGGCTCGGGACGGTCTGGGCAGCCCGGCGGCTCGGGACGGTCTGGGCAGCCCGGCGGCTCGGGACGGTCTGGGCAGCCCGGCGGCTCGGGACGGTCTGGGCAGCCCGGCGGCTCGGGACGGTCTGGGCAGCCCGGCGGCTCGGGACGGTCTGGGCAGCCCGGCGGCTCGGGGCGTTCGGGCCACTCCGGCGGTTCGGGGCGGTCGGGCCACTCCGGCGGTTCGGGGCGGTCGGGCCACTCCGGCGGTTCGGGGCGGTCGGGCCACTCCGGCGGTTCGGGGTGGTCGGGCCACTCCGGCGGTTCGGGGCGGTCGGGCCACTCCGGCGGTTCGGGGCGGTCGGGCCACTCCGGCGGTTCGGGGCGGTCGGGCCACTCCTGGGGGGCAGCTCCGACGACTGTTGACTGGCGGGCAGCTCCGACGACTGTTGACTGGCGGGCAGCTCCGACGACTGTTGACTGGCGGGCAGCTCCGACGACTGTTGACTGGCGGGCAGCTCCGACGACTGTTGACTGGCGGGCAGCTCCGACGACTGTTGACTGGCGGGCAGCTCCGACGACTGTTGACTGGCGGGCAGCTCCGACGACTGTTGACTGGCTGGCAGCTCTGACGCCGTCAAACAGCCCTTGTGCCCCCCCCCTAAAAAATTATTGGGGGTGCCTCTCGGTCTCCCTTACCCGTCGTGTCTCCCAGTCCTCGCCAGCCTTCTTCCGCTGCTTGGTCCTGTGTTGGTGGGGAATTCTGTCACGGCTTCCATCGTGGATATGAAAGGACGACCAAGGCGCAGCGGAAGTGTGGACACTCATGTTTCTTTAATTTACAAAAAAACAAGCAAAGTATCCACCGAAAAACAATAAACCAAAACAATAAACAGTACTTACAATGGTAACAGTGTGGCATGCTCAAACCAACGCAGTGCACACAAACAATTCCCCACAACCCCCAGTGACAAACAACTCCTACATATATGACTCCTAATCAGGAACAACGATTCCCAGCTGTTCCTGATCAGGAGTCACAAGACACACACAAGACTGCCACGTCCTGACCCCCAAACTACTACACCAGCTCCATCTGCTGGTCAGGACGTGACATGTACTGTAGGTCATTAGATGTTGTACAAAAACAATTGTGTAGTTTTGGCAAGTTGGTTAGGACATCAACTTTGCGCATGACACAAGTAATTTTTCCAACAATTGTTTACAGACAGATCACTTAGAATTCATTGTATCACAATGCCAGTGGGTCAGAAGTTTACATACACTAAGTTGACTGTGCCTTTAAACAGCTTGGAAAATTCCAGAATATTATGTCATGGCTTTAGAAGCTTCTGATAGGCTAATTGAAATCATTTGAGTTAATTGGAGGTGTATATGTGGATATATTTCAAGGCCTACATTGAAATTCAGTGCCTATTTGCTTGACATCATGGGAAAATCAAAATAAATTGTAGACCTCCACAAGTCTGGTTCATCGTTGGGATACATTTCCAAACACCAGAAGGTACCACGTTCATCTGTACAAACAATAGTGTGCAAGTATAAACACCATGGGAGGACGCAGCCGTCATACCGCTCAGGAAGGACACGCGTTCTGTCTCCTAGAGATCAACGTACTTTGATGCGAAAAGTGCGAATCAATCCCAGAACAACAGCAAAGGACCTTGTGAAGATGCTGAAGGAAACAGGTACAAAAATATCCATATCCACAGTAAAACGAGTTCTATGTCGACATAACCTGAAAGGCCGCTCAGCAAAGAAGAAGCCACTGCTCCAAAACCGCCATAAAAAAGCCAGACAATGGTTTGGAACTGCACATGGAAACAAAGATCGTACTTTTTGGAGAAATGTCCTCTGGTCTGATGAAACAAAAATAGAACTGTTTGGCCATGAAGACCATTGTTATGTTTGGAGGAAAAAGTGGGAGGCTTGCAAGCCTAAGAACACCATCCCAACCGTGAAACACGGGGTGGCAGCATCATGTTGTGGGGGTGCTTTGATGCAGGAGGGACTGGTGCACTTAACAAAATAGATGGCATCATGAGGCAGGATAATTATGTGGATATATTGAGGCAACATCTCAAGACATCAGTCAGGAAGTTAAAGCTTGGTCGCAAAGGGGTCTTCCAAATGGACAATGACCCCAAGCATAGCAGCTGTACAAAGCCCATCTGTACATTGCCCACTCTATCTACCTACCTTATCCCCTTACTGTTTTAATTTTATTTACTTTTCTGCTCTTTTTGCACACCAGTATCTCTACATGCACATCTTCATATGCTCATTTATAACTCCAGTGTTAATCTGCTAAATTGTAATGGCCTATTTATTGCCTACCCCCTCATGCCTTTTGCACACACTGTATATAGACTTTCTTTTTTCTACTGTATCATTGACTTGTTTATTGTGTTATTGGCTTGTTTGTTTACTCCATTTGTAACTCTGTGTTGTTGTCTGTGTCACACTGCTTTGCTTTATCTTGGCCCGGTCGCAATTGTAAATGAGAACTTGTTCTCAACTTGCCTACCTGGTTAAATAAAGGTGAAATCAAAAAATAAATAAAAAATACTTCCAAAGTTGTGGCAAAATGGCTTAAGGACAACAAATTCAAGGTATTGGAGTGGCCATCACAAAGCCCTTTGTGGCAGAAATGAAAGTGTGTGTGAGCAAGGAGGCCTACAAACTAGATTCAGTTACACCAGCTATGTCAGGAGGAATGGGCCAAAATGCACCCAACCTATTGTGGGAAGCTTGTGGAAGGCTACCTGAAACGTTTGACCCAAGCTAAACAATTTAAAGGCAATGCTACCAAATAGAAATTGAGTGTATGTAAACAAACTTCTGATCTACTGGGAATGTGATGAAATAAATAAAAGCTGAAATAAATAATTGTCTCTACTATTATTCTGACATTTCACATTCTTAAAATAAATTGGTGATCCTAACTGACCCAAGACAGGGATTTTTACTAGGATTAAATGTCAGGAATTGTGAAAATCTGAGTTCAAATGTATTTGGCCAAAGTGTATGTAAACTGCCGACTTCAACTGTAGGTGACCAACAGGCTTGATTCGGTCTTGTGTAGCAAAATTTGAAATTGTGTTTTTTACAATGGATAAATGTAGAAACTCAGAGCTAGAAAATGGTATAGCATACACTACAGTTGACGAACAATGGGAAAGTAATTCTGCTTTGAAAGTTGATAAACTTGTAACCTAACTTTTGAGAAAATGGCCTTTGAATGTTTTGGTACCTACTGGAGTGCCCCTCACCCATTCAGTTTTATTTTCACCCATTTCCTTAAGGGTTGATCTGAGCATTCTGTCCTAACAACAGCAGTTAAACACCCGAGCTAACTGGCTAACGTTGGCTAGCTACTTCCAGACACAAATGAGAGAACATCTCACTGACCATTTTACTCGCCCTAGCAGAGCTTGTTAGGCTGTTTTTATGTTAACCAGAGCGTTGGTGACTGCAACTGTACTGCTGGCAACAACTGACACCAGACATATTCAACATGTGTTGAGCGTTCATAAATTCGTCAGTTATTTTGCACTCTGGAACACTCAGACTATAGTGCTCTGAAATCTGAGTAAATAGCCAGAGCAAATTTACCAGCTACGTTAGCTAGCTGACCTAACAACAGCAATCAAGCACCCAAACTAACATGCTGACATTGGCTAGCTTGCTAGCGACTTCCAGACACAAATGAGAGAATAGCTCACAGACCATTTTACTCTTCCTATTGAAATGGATACTTGCATTGTGGAGTCTTTTGTTAAGACTCCACTTGGTAACATTAGGCTATAACTAGCAAATCAAATGGCTCTGAGATACGAATAATATTACTACACAGATCATACACATAACGTTAGCTAGTAGTCTGTTTGAACTACTGCCGCATAGCTCGGACACCCATGCATACCCAACATGACATGCTACAAGAGGTCTCTTCACAGTCCCCAAGTCCGGAACAGACTATGGCAGGCGCACAGTACTACATAGAGCCATGACTATATGGAACTCTATTCCACATCAAGTAACTGATTCAAGTAGTAAAATTAGATAAAATATATACTTTATGGAACAGCGGGGACTGTGAAGCAACACAAACATACAGTGGCTTGCAAAAGTATTCACACCCTTTGGCATTTTTCATATTTTGTTGCCTTACAACCTATAAATATATATATATAAAGTTGCGTTAGACAGGATTATCTACACATACTGACCAGCTCAAATAGACAGAAGTGCGCAACATGGCAGACCAATCTGAACTCATCTCTCGGCATGTCCAGCCCACTAATTATCTCAGCCAATCATGGCTAGAGCGAAGGTTGCTGTATTTACAGATGGCATACAAGTTTGTTATTAAGGCACATGAAAGTTCACATATTCCAGAAGTAATTTCTGACAAAAAATGCATTTTGATAAAAAAAAAAAAAAACGTTTAAATTGCTCTCCTGTGAAGTAGTGACCCGCGACATACGTCTAGCTTCCTGAAACGAGTCACGAAATGTGCTCGCGCGTCACCCTTCGGATAGTGACCTGAACGCACAAACAAAATGGATGTATTTGGATATAACTATGGATTATTTGAAACCAAAACAACATTTGTTGTTGAAGTAGAAGTCCTGGGAGTGCATTCTGACAAAGAACAGCAAAGGCAATCCAATTTTTCTTATAGTAATTCTGATTTTAGGTGACCCCGAATTTGGCGGATGTCAAAATAGCTAGCCGTGATGGCCGAGCTATGTACTCAGAATATTGCAAAATGCGCTTTCGCCGAAAAGCTATTTTAAAATCGGCCATAGCGATTGCATAAAGGAGTTCTGTATCTATAATTCTTAAAATAATTGTTATGTATTTTGTCAACGTTTATCGTGAGTAATTTAGTAAATTCACCGGAAGTTTTTGGTGGGTATGCTAGTTCTGAACATCACATGCTAGTGTAAAAAGCTGGTTTTTGATATAAATATGAACTTGATTGAACAAAACATGCATGTATTGTATAACATAATGTCCGAGGAGTGTCATCTGATGAAGATCAAAGGTTAGTGCTGCATTTAGCTGTGGTTTGGGTTTATGTGACATATATGCTTGCTTGAAAATGGCTGTGTGATTATTTGTGTCTATGTACTCTCCTAACATAATCTAATGTTTTGCTTTTGCTTTTTGAAATCGGACAATGTGGTTAGATTAACGAGAGTCTTATCTTTCAAATGGTGTAAAATAGTCATATGTTTGAGAAATTGAAGTTATAGCATTTTTGAGGTATTTGTATTTCGCGCCACGCGATTCTACTGGCTGTTGAATAGGGTGGGAAGCAAACGTCCCACTGGCCCAGAGAGGTTAACTGACTTGCCTAGTTAAATAAAGGTTAAAGAAAAATAAATATTATACATTCTGTCCTGGCATGGTGCAAACTGCATGAGCTGTTCAGACGAGAAGGGTTTCTTTCCCCTAAAACCCCTCTATGGAACAATAGATTGATTCCTATGTTTTTCCAGATTACATACATTTACATTTAAGTCATTTAGCAGACGCTCTTATCCAGAGCGACTTACAAATTGGTGCATTCACCTTATGATATCCAATGGAACAACCACTTTACAATAGTACATCTAAATCTTTTAGGGGGGGGGGGGGGTTAGAAGGATTACTTTGTCCTATCCCAGGTATTCCTTAAAGAGGTGGGGTTTCAGATGACAGTTGTGGTGAAGTGGCATCGCACGACGTTGTGCTTGATCTTAGAATACTCCTAGTAGTTAATGCTCACTAGAGTCTCTTGCTTCTTCTGACAGCCAAGACAGTCCTCCTCCTTCTACATCTTCTTCTTCTTCTTCATCTTCTTCTGTGAATTTTACAGTTGAAGTCGGAAGTTTACATACACTTAGGTTGGAGTCATTAAAACTCGTTTTTCATCCACCCCACACATTTCTTGTTGGGGCTAGGGGGCAGTATTGACAATTTCAGAAAAAATATTTGCCCATATTAAACTGCCTCCTACTCAAACTCAGAAGCTAGAATATGCATATTATTAGTATATTTGGATATAAAACACTCTGAAGTTTCTAAAACCGTTTGAATGGTGTCTGTGAGTATAACAGAACTCATATGGCAAGCAAAAACCTGAGAGGAATCCTACGAGGAAGTGGAAATCTGGATGCATGGGCTCTCTTCAAGCCGTTTCCTATTGAATACACAGTGACGTAGTAATAATTGTGCACTTCCTATGGCTTCCACTAGATGTCGACAGTCTTTACAACGTTGTTTGAAGCTTCTACGATGAACAGAGCCCGAATGACAAGGAGGGGAAGTTGTTGAGGCAGGGGGTGACATCACTTCTTGGGGCGGGTTCACGAGGGTGGATCCTCCCGTTCCAAAACCTTTTTCAAGACACAGGAACCGTCCGGTTGAAATATTATTGAATCTTCACGTTCTGAAGGCCCTAAAGATTGATGTTTTACAACGTTTGACATGTTTGAACGAACGTAAACAACATTTGTTGTGGACCTGGGATTCCTGGAAGTGCCTTCTGATGAAGATGATCAAAGGTAAGGGAATATTTCTAATGCAATGTATGATTTTAGATGTCCCCAAGATGGCGGCTATCTGTATACCCTAGTGTATTTTTCTGAGCTCAGTACTCAGATTATTGCAAAGAGTGCTTTCCTCGTGAAGCTTTTTTGAAGTCTTTCATAGCGTTTGCATAAAGGAGATGTTCATCTATAATTCTTTGAATGACAGTTTAATATTGTATAAATGTTTATGACAACTATTTTTGTAAATTGTTGCGCTGATTCAATGGCAGTATTTGAGGGAAAATAATTTCTGAACGTCACGCGCCGATGTAAAATGCTGTTTTCATATATAAATATGAACTTTATCGAACCAAAAATGCATGCATTGTGTAACATGATGTCCTAGGAGTGTCATCTGATGAAGATCGTCAAAGGTTAGTGCTGCATTTAGCTGTGTTTTGGGTATTTGTGATGCATGCTAGTTGCTTTGAAAATGGCTGTGTGATTATTTTTGGCAGGGTACTCTCCTAACATAATCTAATGTTTTGCTTTCGCTGTAAAGCCTTTTTGAAATCGGACAACGTGGTTCGATTCAGGAGAAGTGTATATATAAAATTGTGTAAAATAGTAATATGTTTGAGAAATTGAAGTTATAGCATTTCTAAGGTATTTGTATTTCACGCGACGCGATTCCACTGGCTGTTGACTAGGTGGGACGCAAAAGTCCCACCTTGCCCAGGGAGGTTAACAAACTATAGTTTTGGCAAGTCGGTTAGGACATCTACTTTGTGCATGACACAAGTCATTTTTCCAACAACTGTTTACAGACAGATTATTTCACTTATATTTCACTGTATCACAATTCCAGTGGGTCAGAAGTTTACATACATTAAGTTTACTGTGCCTTTAAACAGCTTGGAAAGTCCAGAAAAATATGTAATGGCTTTAGAAGCTTCTGATAGGCTAATTGACATCATTTGAGTCAATTGGAGGTGTACCTGTGGTGAATTTCAAGGCCTACCTTCAAACTCAGCTCTTTCCTTGACATCATGGGAAAATCAAAATAAATTGTAGACCTCCACAAGTCTGGTTCATCGTTGGGATACATTTCCAAACACCTGAAGGTATCACTTTCATCTGTACAAACAATAGTAGGCAAGTATAAACACCATGGGAGGACGCAGCCGTCATACCGCTCAGGAAGGAGACGCATTCTGTCTCCTAGAGATGAACGTACTTTGATGCGAAAAGTGCAAATCAATCCCAGAACAACAGCGAAGGACCCTGTGAAGATGCTGGAGGAAACAGGCACAAAACTATCTATATCCACAGTAAAACGAGTTCTATGTCGACATAACCTGAAAAGCCGCTCAGCAAAGGAGAAGTCACTGCTCCAAAACCGCCGTAAAAAAGCCAGACTATGGTTTGGAACTGCACATTAGGACAAAGATCGTACTTTTTGGAAAAATGTCCTCTGGTCTGATGAAACAAAAATAGAACTGTTTGGCCATAATGACCATCGTTATGTTTGGAGGAAAAAGGGGGACGCTTGCAAGCTGAAGAACACCATCCCAACTGTGAAGCACGGGGGTGGCAGCATCATGTTTTAGGGGTGCTTTGCTGCAGTAGAGACTGTACTGGTGTTCTTCAAAAAATAGATGGCATCATGAGGCAGCAAAATCATGTGGATGTATTGAAGCAACATCTCAAGTCGTCAGTCTGGAAGTTAAAGCTTGGTTGCACAGGTGTCTTCCAAATGTACAATGACCCCCAAGCATACTTCCAAAGTTGTGGCAAAAGGCTTAAGGACAACAAAGTCAAGGTATTGGAGTGGCCATCACAAAGCCCTGACCTCAATCCTATAGAAAATGTGTGGGCAGAACTGTGCGAGCAAGGAGGCCTAGAAACCTGACTCGGTTACACCAGCTCTACATTTACATTTACATTTAAGTCGTTTAGCAGACGCTCTTATCCAGAGCGACTTACAAATTGGTGGATTCACCTTATGATATCCAGTGGAACAACCACTTTACAATAGTGCATCTAAATCTTTTAAGGGGGGGGGGGGGGGGGTTAGAAGGATTACTTTATCCTATCCTAGGTATTCCTTAAAGAGGTGGGGTTTCAGGTGTCTCCGGAAGGTGGTGATTGACTCCGCTGTCCTGGAGGAATGTCAAGAGGAATGGCCCAAAATTCACCCAACTTATTGTGGGAGCTTGTGGAATGTTACCCGAATCGTTTCACCCAAGTTAAACAATTTAAAGGCAATGCTATTAAATACTAATTGAGTGTATGTAAACTTCTGACCCACTGGGAATGTGATAAAATAAATAAAAGCTGAAATAAATCATTATCTCTACTATTATTCTGACATTTCACATTCTTAAAATAAAGTGGGGATCCTAACTGACCTAATGCAGGGAATTTTTACTGCGATTAAATGTCAGGAATTGTGAAAAACTGAGTTTAAATGTATTTGGCTAAGATGTATGTAAACTTCCAACTTCAACTGTATATGGTGATTGGCAACCAACTTTAAGGTGCATTATCGCCACCAACTGTGTGGACCAGAAACAGTGAAGGAAACAAAATACATAATGAAATACTACATTCCATCAAGATTTCCCCAGCAGTTCACTTAGTCCTGGCTCTTCAACCACATTATGCCTCAATTCTAAAAACAATCACTCTCTTTCCCTCCCATATTTCTGCCACTGAAATAAAAGAACATGTTCCACTGTCTCCATCACCTCCTGACAATGATCACACCTCCCAGTTGGATGTTTCCCCACCAATTTCAATGTACTATTGAGCCTGGTGTGTTCCAGTCTCAGCCTTGTGAATAAACTTTCCCCCCTTCTCTCTCGGCCTGAGGACTTCCTTGCCATCACCTTTTCCTAGATCTTATACAGGTGTTTTCCCTTTCACTCCATGTTCCACAACTCTTTCCATTTGTTTTTAACCACTGTTCGTATTAACCCCTCCTGCTTTACTGATTGACAATTCCATCTCAACATTAGGATGTTTAAGGGGCCTGCTTGGCAATACCATCCACCTCCTCATTCTCCTCTACTCCCACATGAGCTGGTACCCAGAGGAACATGACAAATACCCCTTTCACCCTATACAAGCACTGAAAAACCTCATACAATACATTATGTCTGCTCCGAGACACAAATGAATTTAAGTTCACCAGTGCTACACGTAAGTCAGAGCAGATGACTACTCTGTCTGACCTCACCTCCTCCACCCACTCTGTAGCCAATAGTACATCCAACAACTCCGTTGTGTAAACATGGAAATTATCCGTTGCTCTTTTTGTCACTGCCACTTCAAACTCAGGAACACTAAAAGCTGCACCTGTCCTCCTTGTTTTAGGGTCCTCAGATCCCTCTGTGAATATATTCAAGAAAGTATAGTACTGTGTTCGTAAATGTTCACTTACAACTAAATCTACTCCTTCCTCAACATATCTTACTCTCTCAAGCAACCCTAGATATATCACTGGCTGATGTTGGGATAGCAAGAAGAATCACAGAGGGGAAAACTCCCTCCCAAACAACTCCATCTCTCTTGCCATGCCATTGCCTATCCACCCAAAGCCTGTATTCAGATTGCGTTCATGTACCCAGCACTCTAGGAGTACCTATTTTGTAGGACATGCAACCGCAAAGACAGTCCACCTGACGGCCATTAATGAGGTCAGGTGGTAGGTAGCCGATTGGCTGGAAGGGAGTTCCATGTATCCTTGTTCTTCTACTTTTCCTGGATGGCAAAGTACCAGGATGTTGTTTAGACCAGTTTTGAATCTGAATTTAGAAACTGAATTTGAAAACTGAATCTGAATGGATCTGAGAAATTGAATATATGAAACTTTAGGAAACTTCAAATTATGGTTTGTAAACTTAATACACAGACAATGAATGCAATACATCTTCAATTTGTGAATTCAATGATTCAATTTGTGCATTTCAAATATTACATTCCAATTCAATATCCTAATACAAATTCAAAATGATGGAATTCAAATACAATTTATGTTGGCACTGAAATTGCTCCATAGATTACTTATTGGATTATTTTTTAATTCAGAAAGGATGTTTTGAAAAATACATCATGACACCTTTCTGATTTCTCAAAGACAGTCAATTCAGCATTGAAAACATTTGCAAGTTTAAGTTTGCTCCACCTGAGCGACTCTGACCACAAGTCAGAGACCACACTGATGACACACCAAATGTGTTTGATGGATCCATTTTTATCTTCTTTTAATGCCTCTTTTGAAAAGGCGTACCGCTAGCGCCCGGCCTCGACAACATCCGGTGAAATTGCAGAGCGCGAAATTCAAAAATACAAAATTCGTAATATTAAACATTCATGAAAATACAAGTGTTATACATCGGTTAAAAGCTTAACTTCTTGTTAATCCAGCCGCTTTGTCAGATTTAAAAAAAGGCTTTACGGCGAAAGCATACCATGCGATTATCTAAGGACAGTGCCCCGCGTACAAAAGCATTAAAAACATTTTCCAACCAAGCAGATGCATCACGAAAGTCAGAAATAGCGATAAAATAAATCACTTACCTTTGAAGATCTTCCTCTGTTTGCAATCCAAAGGGTCCCAGCTACATCACAAATGGTCGTTTTGTTCGATAATGTCCTTCTTTATATCCCAAAAAAGTCAGTTTTGTTGGCACGCTTGACTCAGTAATCCACCGGTTTCCCTTGTTCAAAATGCATACAAATGAATCCCGTAAGTTACCAATAAAATTCTTCCAAACAAGTCAAACAACGTTCCTAATCAATCCTCAGGTACCCTAATATGTAAACAAACGATAAAATGTAAGACGGAGAATAGTATATTCATTACCGGAGATAAATAATCAAGTGCGCACCCTCACCAGGAAGGCGCTACAAACACTACAGCCATAATGGAGTCACTTACAAAAACTACAAATTGTAGCAAATTTTTCCAAAAACAAGCCTGAAACTCTTTCTAAAGACTATTGACATCTAGTGGAAGCCCTAGGAACTGCAATCTGGGAGGTATTCCTTTTATATTCCCATTGACAGCCATAGTAATCAGGGGTGAGCTGAAACAAAAAATTCTGGATGGATTGTCCTTGGGTTTATGCCTGCCATATCAGTTCTGTTATACTCACAGACATTATTGTAACAGTTTTGGAAACTTTAGAGTGTTTTCTATCCAATACTACCAATTATATGCATATCCTAGCCTCTGGGCCTAAGTAACAGGAAATTTGCTTTGGGCACCTCAGTTATCCAAACTTCCGAATATTGCCCCCTAGCCCGAATAAGTTGTGGAAAGTAATCCAAAAGTAACTGAAAGTAATCAGATTATGTTACTCAGTTTGTGTAATCCAAAAGTTATGTTACTGATAAACAGTTTGGACAGGTAACTATTAACTGTAACAGATTACATTTAAAAGTAACTTACCCAATATTGTATATGGGTCATATGATCTGTGTCAGTTCCTTTTCATAGTTTAGAATTTCTAAAATGTAATACAAAATAGAAGAAATCACATCATTAACCTTACCAACGTAGATATCTGCCACTGTTTTGTAATTTCAATGTTTTGATTTCTGGAGCCTTGCAACCATATAATCAAGTGTTATTGATCATGTTTAAAGAGCGGCTGCACCTAAAAACCAACTAATCCATTTAAAAATGGCCTGTGACATCGATAAGATATTAGTCCAAAACATTTATTCTAGTGTCGAAATTGACAACAAAGTGTAAATAGGATAATTTTGGTCATAGAGTCAATCTCGTCTAAAATGGAGTTTGGAACCTGAGTGCGTCACAACGAGTAAATTAAGGTTGGGTTTTGATTACAATTATGTCAACAATTCATGCCCCTTTTTGCCAAGCTCCACGTTAAAATCGCCCCATCCACCTACTTCACTTCACTTCACTTCATTAAATGGGGCTCCGTTGTTTCATCTCCCCAACTCGTTCAAATGATCACTATCATTTGAGACTGTAAAGGCCCTGTATGGATTGACCACACCTCTCCGGTTTGACAATGCATGCTTCCAGCAGGATGCACAGCCAACTATGGTTTGCATTCCCTGCCGACGGACCCTAGTACCCTAGCATGTGGAATAGGTGGCTGGAGCTCGTTGGTCCCCAGTGGTTGTAAATATACCGGTAGGTAGACCATAGACTGCTGGTTATGTATCTGGTTATGTATATTTTGATAATCATTATCACTATCATCACGAGCATAGCTGACGTTAGCTAGCTACCTACCTAACTAGCTAGCTACCTAACTTGCTTGCTAGCTGGCTAACGTTAGCCCACCTCAATACAACTCGTATTTGACTTGGAAACACAATAGCATTTAAAATAATTAGTAGGAAAACCTTGTGTCATGATTATGATGTCGCCAGATTGACTTTAGATGCATGCAGTATAACTTTATGCAGATAGCTAACTAAGATTGAGGGGACCACCATATTTTAGCTTGCTAACATTAGCAATGCCAGCTATTTTTGATGAATTTTGCTAGTAACAGTACTGGCAACATTGTCATCTCCTTAAATTCATTTTGATGACATATTCATTTCGCAAATTTGTTTCCTACTAATTATTTGCCTACTTTAGCAATGTCATCGTATTTCCATGCCACTGTTAGTGTAAATTGGACTAAACAGACTCCGAGATGCAACCCATGTCTAGGGCACAGATAAATATTGAATGCAGCTATCCTGGAATTAGCTAACTCATGGCTGACTACAACTGTGTACTAACTAGCAGGAACAAACCCACACCAACCCAGGGCCATAACAAAACATGTCACAGTTCGTTGCATACTGTAACGGCATCACCGGTCTGAATATAATCCAATCTGGAGCCAGTAAGTCAACATCTATAAAGCATAGAATTAGCTTAAAAACAAGACTAGGTTCTTTCTCTAGCTTTGTTTATAATTGAGGAATAATGACAATCATTGACCCTGTTTTTCTGTTACACAAAGTGCACAGTTAGGTGACAGACTGACCCCCTGGTCATGAACAAATGCCGGGACCTACCACATAGAACAAAGGTTGGGTTTCATAACATGTCCAGCAATGTGATTGCAATGGTTTAGCTTGTCAGGCAAGACTTAAGAATAAAAGTGTGTCATGTGTCATGAGTAGTCTTGTGACACCTCCTCCATTGTTGCTAGTCTCCCTCGACTCCTATGAAATGGACACGTCATAATGAGGCCTCTGATAGTGACCTGAGGTACTGCTCGGATGACACAGACGGCTTCATCAACAACGACAGGTAATGTGTGTTATGTGAAAAGTTGCATTTAACCTGTTGGGGCTAGGGGGCAGTATTTGCACGGCCGGATAAAAAATGTACCCGATTTAATCTGGTTACTACTCCTGCCCAGTAACTAGAATATGCATATAATTATTGGCTTTGGATAGAAAACACCCTAAAGTTTCTAAAACTGTTTGAATGGTGTCTGTGAGTATAACAGAACTCATTTGGCAGGCCAAAACCTGAGAAGATTCCTTACAGGAAGTGGCCTGTCTGACAATTTCTTGCCCTCCTTGATCATCTCTAACAAATACAGGGGATATCTGGCATGACGTGACACTTCCCACGGCTCCCATGGGCTCTCAGAAGGCGGGAAAAAGCTGAACGATGTAATTCCATCCCCAGGCTGAAACACATTAGCGCGTTTGGCAAGTGGTCTATCAGAGGGCCATTAGACTGAGGCTCGTGCATGAGGGGATAGCATGCTTTTACTTTCACTCTCTTTGTAATAAAAAACGATTTCCCGGTCGGAATATTATCGCTTTTTTACGAGAAAAATGGCATAAAAATTGATTTTAAACAGCGGTTGACATGCTTCGAAGTACGGTAATGGAATATTTAGAATTTTTTTGTCACGAAATGCGCCATGCTCGTAACCCTTCTTTACCCTTTCGGATAGTGTCTTGAACGCACGAACAAAACGCCGCTATTTGGATATAACAATGGATTATTTGATACCAAACCAACATTTGTTATTGAAGTAGAAGTCCTGGGAGTGCATTCTGATGAAGACAGCAAAGGTAATACAATTTTTCTTATAGTAAATCTGACTTTGGTGAATGCTAAACTTGCTGGGTGTCTAAATAGGTAGCCCTGTGATGCCGGGCTATCTACTTAGAATATTGCAAAATGTGCTTTCACCGAAAAGCTATTTTAAAATCGGACATATCGAGTGCATAGAGGAGTTCTGTATCTATAATTCTTAAAATAATTGTTATGTTTTTTGTGAACGTTTATCGTGAGTAATTTAGTAAATTCACCGGCAGTGTTCGGTGGGAATGCTAGTCACATGCTAATGTAAAAAGCTGGTTTTTGATATAAATATGAACTTGATTGAACAAAACATGCATGTATTGTATAACATAATGTCCTAGGAGTGTCATCTGATGAAGATCATCAAAGGTTAGTGCTGCATTTAGCTGTGGTTTGGGTTTTTGTGACATATATGCTTGCTTTGGAAATGGGTGTCTGATTATTTTTGGCAGGGTACTCTCCTGACATAATCTAATGTTTTGCTTTCGCTGTAAAGCCTTTTTGAAATCGGACAATGTGGTTAGATTAACCAGAGTCTTATCTTTAAAATGGTGTAAAATAGTCATATGTTTGAGAAATTCAAGTTTTAGCATTTTTGAGGTATTTGTATTTCGCGCAACACGATTCCACAGGCCGTTGACTAGGGTGGGACGCTAACGTCCCACTGGCCCAGAGAGGTTAAGGAGAAGTGTATCTATAATTCTTTGAATAACAGTTGAATATTTTATCAACGTTTATGATGAGTATTTATGTAAATTGATGGGCTCATTCACCGGAAGTTTTGGGAGTCAAAACATTTCTGAACATTACACGCCAATGTAAAATGGGGTTTTTGGATATAAATTTGAACTTTATCGAGCAAAACATACATGTATTGTGTAACATGAAGTCCTATGACTGCCATCTGATGAAGATCATCAAAGGTTAGTGATTAATTTTAGCTGTATTTCTGGTTTTTGTGATGCCTCTCCTTGCTTGGAAAATGGCTGTGTGGTTTTCCTTGTCTAGGCGCTGTCCTAACATAATCTAATGTTATGCTTTCGCCGTAAAGCCTTTTTGAAATCGGACAATGTGGTTGGATTAACGAGAAGTTTATCTTTAAAATGGGATATAATAGTTGTATGTTTGAGAAATTTGAGTGTCCCACATACCCCAGAGAGGTTAGAGAAGACCAGCAAAGGGGGCCTCATCAGCATCGTGTAGACATTCCCTCGATGTGAGTATTTCTATGAATGGAACAGTCATCTACATGTTGGCAAGTATCCGACCAGCAGCCTTCACCTGTCAGCGGCAACAGCTTTTACAGACTCATCATTTGTACAAATACAGAAGATAACCCACTTCATTACTTTGATACATTTGATAACCCAATTGTGAAACATCATTTATGTAATTATTTGTTGTAAATTGTCTTCTTCTGAGATGCATATCATGTCCAGGGCATAACCTAGCCTGATGGAACCAGCCTGATCACTGTTCACAATTCTATATGCTTCACATTTTTTGATATCTGAAGTAAAATAGAAATGTGAATGCAGAGATGAGGTTAGTTCCACCAGGCTAATCATAACCACCATTGATAATGCAATTTGTGTGTGTGTGTGTGTGACCGACCAGTATCTTTGATGAGGGGCCAGGAGCTGATTTAGACCTGCTATGACATTCAATGTGGTTCTGGCAAAGACTTCACCTCCAGCCTCACCTCTTGCGTGCTCACCAACGGTCGTCGATGGGGAGAAAAATATTTAGGTAGCTTTAGTCTGATCTTTTCAAACTTACATAGGTGATATCTGACAAACAAACATGAACTATTTATTTCTTGTCAGATATCACATATCCTAACTGCCATTGGTAATAGAACAGTGACTCTGTGTATGTGTTCACAGATGCATCTATGGTAGCCAGCACTTGGAGACTTGCAAGATGATCTGATGGAGTCCTGACCGACAGACAGGCTTGATACTCAACACATCCACAATGTGAGACGGAAGGTAATTATTAATAATACAGTACTGTAGAAATGTACAGTATTTGGAACACCTGTTTCATTCCATGTGTCATTGATGAACTCTGCCACAACTCTACCTATTTCTACAGATGGAGAGGCAGGGCTCTATTTGAACACTTTTCATTGATAGCACTGGTTAGGAGCACCACATGAAATTTAGGAGCACCAAAAAATAAGATTTTTTTTATTGATTGAGATGCAGCCTATATTGGGCAAATATGAATTATAACTAATTTAAGCATGTTGTGCCATATAAACTAATACGTATCACTGTAAAGACATGTATTATTATAAAAGCTAAAATGTTGATACAAATACCTGTCATTTGAAATTACAAAGTCATTTGTGGAATATTAGGTTTCTACTGTACATGTTCCTATTGAGATGAATTACATAGAAAATTGTACACTGTCCGATTTAAAACGTCAAGTTTGTGATGGCTACAAGCAAGATATCTGTCATTCATTCATTGCTATGATCATTGATCACCTGAAGAAGCTATTCCTTTTCCAAATGTTTGCATATAATGGTGACGGTACCAGGTTGTTAGCTAGCTACCCAATGAGGTAACATGACTGAACAAAGTGTAAACATATGGTTAACAACGGTGTTCTTGTTTTAGAACGGTACAAGACATGGTTTATGAATGTAAAATGTGGTCCCGGCGATCCTCTACTCTGGACGGTTCTGATTAGAATATGTGGACAACTACAAATACCTAGGTGTCTGGTTAGACTGTAAACTCTCCTTCCAGACTCACATTAAACATCTCCAATCCAAAATCAAATCTAGAATCGGCTTCCTATTTCGCAACAAAGCCTCCTTCACTCATGCTGCCAAACATACCCTCGTAAAACTGAGCATCCTACCGATCCTTGACTTCGGCGAAGTCATTTACAAAATAGCCTCCAACACTCTACTCAACAAATTGGATGCCGTCTATCACAGTGCCATCCGTTTTGTCACCAAAGCCCCATATACTACCCACCACTGCGACCTGTACACTCTCGTTGGCTGGCCCTCGCTTCATACTCGTTGCTAAACCCACTGGCTCCAGGTCATCTACAAGTCTTTGCTAGGTAAAGCCCTGCCTTATCTCAGCTCACTGGTCACCATAGCAGCACCCACCCGTAACATGCGCTCCAGCAGGTATATCTCACTGGTCACCTCCAAAGCCAATTCCTCATTTGGCTGCCTTTCCTTCCAGTTCTCTGCTGCCAATGACTGGAACGAACTGCAAAAATGACTGAAGCTGGAGACACATATCTCTCTCACTAGCTTTAAGCACCAGCTGTCAGAGCAGCTCACAGATGCACTGCACCTGTACATCTGTAAATAGCCCATCCAACTACCTCATCCCCATACTTCATTTATTTATTTATTTATCTTGCTCCTTTGCACCCCAGTATCTCTACTTGCACATTCATCTTCTGCACTTCTACCATTCCAGTGTTTAATTCCTATATTGTCTTTACATCGCCACCATGGCCTATTTATTGCCTTACCTCCCTTAAATCTAGACGTTCCGTTACCGGAACACCACTCCAATATCGAATGATAGGGCGTGGCGCGAAATACAAACTCCTCGAAAATCCGAAAACTTCAATTTTTCAAACATATGACTATTTTACACCATTTTAAAGACAAGACTCTCCTTTATCTAACCACACTGTCCGATTTCAAAAAGGCTTTACAACGAAAGCAAAACATTAGATTATGTTAACAGAGTACCCAGCCAGAAATAATCAGACACCCATTTTTCAAGCTAGCATATAATGTCACAAAAACCAAAACCACAGCTAAATGCAGCACTAACCTTTGATGATCTTCATCAGATGAAACTCCTAGGACATTATGTTATACAATACATGCATGTTTTGTTCAATCAACTACATATTTATATCAAAAAACAGCTTTTTACATTAGCATGTGACGTTCAGAACTAGCATTCCCACCGAACACTTCCGGTGAATTTACTAAATTACTCACGATAAACATTCACAAAAAACATAACAATTATTTAAAGAATTATAGATACAGAACTCCTTTATGCAATCGCGGTGTCCGATTTTAAAATAGCTTTTCGGTGAAAGCACATTTTGCAATATTCTGAGTAGATAGCTCGCCATCATGGGCTAGCTAATTTGACACCCACCAAGTTTGGTAATCACCAAACTCAGATTTACTATAAGAAAAATTGGATTACCTTTGCTGTTCTTCGTCAGAATGCACTCCCAGGACTTCTACTTCAACAACAAATGTTGGTTTGGTTCCAAATAATCCATAGTTATATCCAAATAGCGGCGTTTTGTTCGTGCGTTCAAGACACTATCCGAAGGGTAACGAAGGGTGACGCACAGATGCGTAACGTGACAAAAAAATTCAAAATATTCCATTACCGTACTTCGAAGCATGTCAAACACTGTTTAAAATCCATTTTTATGCAATTTTTCTCGTAAAATAGCGATAATATTCCGACCGGGAGTCGTTGTTTTCGTTCAAAGACTGAAAAAGTAAAATGGACTCTTCATGTGCAAGCGCGCACCCGTCTCATTGTTCTCAGATCGACCACTTACCAAATGCGCTACTGTTTTTCAGCCAGTAACTGAAGAGTCATCATTCAACGTTCTGGCGCCTTCTGAGAGCCTATGGGAGCCTTAGAAAGTGTCACGTTACAGCAGAGATGCTCTGTTATGGATAGAGATGACAAAGAAGGCCAAGAAATGGTCAGACAGGGTACTTCCTGAACAGAATCTTCTCAGGTTTTGGCCTGCCATATGAGTTCTTTTAGACTCACAGACACCATTCAAACAGTTTTAGAAACTTTGGAGTGTTTTCTATCCAAAGCTACTAATTATATGCATATTCTAGTTTCTGGGCAGGAGTAATAATCAGTATATTTTAGTTATATAACATTTTCTGAAATTGACCATATTCTATAATTGTAATTGTGCACACGTTAATGTCAGACATGCATCTACCCCAATTCTCTGTTTCTGATCACTGGGATTAATGCATGAGCAGATTTCAGGAGCAGGACCAGACACCCTCTTTGTGACTGATTATTGACATAAAGGCTTGCACCTGATAGTGCTATCTGGCTTATATGATTAGGATGTTCATAATGCTTCTTGACAGTGTCTTAAAGTGTATTTTCTCCACCAAGTAAAGTGACACAGGATGGTCATAATGCTTCTTGACAGTTTCATCAAGTGGATTTTCTACACGTTATTTAAAATATGATGAAGAAAAAAAAACATGTCTGTGAAGAATTCATTACAACAACAACAAAGGACTCCAGAAAACTTCTTGGCAGGTAAAAAAAACACATTTGAATAAATGTTGGTTTTGAAACTCTTATGTAGGTGTCATAACCAGCCATAAAATAATGCAATATATGTCACAATAGGTGTAAATGTATGGGTCATGACAGTGTTATGACCGTATTATGAGAGGTTATGACAAGTTGTCGGCTGTTATGACATATTATGACACAGTTATGACCATGTCATAATGTGTTGTGATGCTGGGTGTCAAGTAAAGTGTTACCCAAAACAGTTGAGAATATCTAGAGAAATTCAGCAATTGCATTCTTCTCATATTACTCTGTAGGTTACTGACCTATTCAAAGCTTCCTGCAGAATCTCACCATACATCTGCCTGTAGTTATTGAACTCAACCTGTAGGAGGTTTGTTTGCTGTGATTGAGTGGGGAGAAACAGCTGCGGGCAAGGTTCTGCGGGCAAGGTGTTGGTGGAGACAAGGACACACTCAATAAACACCAACATTAAACCACACCCTCAAGCCAGCTCACGTTTGGCTTCTGTCATGGCCGCCACTATTTCTTGAGGAGCAAGCGAAAAAACGAGGCCAAATCAGTGGGTACAGTTCCTTTTAACAACTACTGCTGCAGAATGTAGCAATTACTCTAATCTGTTACTCTGCATTATGTCATTGTGTCATTTGCCCTGTTTCATTAAGGAGAAGAAGAGGACGTTTGGCAAACAGAGAGAACTGATTCCCACAGCTATACCTTAATTATTTATGGGAAAGGTACCCAGGATGAATAATACAGTCATTCTAGCACTGCTTTGCTGAACACGCACACACACCTGTTGATTGTCTGATGATAATTGGAAGAATGCAATGGCAGAGGCTAACAACCCATTGGTAAGCAGATGACCTGAAAATCCTGTACTGCCTAAAATAATGAGATATCCGTATGAGGCAAATGTACTGTGATAATGGCAATTTGCCACAGCCTGTTTGTATTATTAGACCCAGGGTCTCAGTGAATTTAAATCCTCTTTCATTATTATTAGGTTTGTTATTCTAATGGCACAGGACCCAGTTAAAGGAACTAATTTACATAAAAATCCACTCACTGTGACTAGTGTCTATTTATTTATTTTTTGGCAAGGTTGGGTAAATGTTCAACAGCTGTCAGGATGGATAAATATCCACAAATAAATAGGACTTGAAGTGGAAAGCAAAATATTTATTTGGTATGTATATTGAACTTTCAAAGTATTAATTAACACTGAATAAAAATATAAACGCAACATGCAAAGTGTTGGTCCCATGTTTTATGAGCTGAAATTTCTGTGCACAAATTTGTTTACATCACTGTCAGTGTGCATTTCTCCTTTGTGTGGGCGAGTGGTTTGCTGATGTCAATGTTGTGAACAGAGTGCCCCATGGTGGTTGTGGGGTTATGTTATGGGCAGGCATAAGCTACGGACAATGAACACAATTGCATTTTATCGATGGCAATTTCAATGCACAGAGATGCAGTGACGAGATCCTTAGACCCATTGTATTGCCATACAGCCGCCACCATCACCTCATGTTTCAGCATTATAATGCACAGCCCCATGTCGCAAGGATCTGTACACAATTCCTGGAAGCTGAAAATGTCCCAGTTCTTAGAGACACCAGTCTCCCATTGATGCTCTGGATCGGCGTGTGTGTGATAGCGGGTTCCAGTTCCCACAATTTGGCCCAGCCATTGAAGAGAAGTGGGACAACATTTCACAGGCCACAATCAACAGCCTGATCAACTATGTGAAGGAGGAAAATGGTGGTCACAACAGATACTGACTGGTTTTATGATCTACGCCTCTACCTTTTCATTAAGGTATCCGTGACCAACAGACGCATATCTGTATTCCCAGTCATATGAAATCCATAGACTAGGGCCTAATGAATTTATTTCAATTGTCTGAGGAAGGGCTGAAAGATTGTCAAGGACTCACCCGAGCCAATGACTGTTCACTCTGTTACCATCTGGCAAGCGGTATCGGAGTATTGGGTCTCAGACGAACATGCTCCAAGACAGCTTCTACCATCAGACTGCTGAAAAACTCAACCTAGCTGTCTCCCTGCACAGACCTGCACCTTAGAGACTATTTTACATAGGAGAGACTATATGCACCTTAGACATTATTTTTATTGACTAGCCACACATACAACCCTTAAACACAAACTTACAAACACACACACTCAGAACTTACACACACATTAACCCCATGGGGGATGATGATGTAGTTCTCATCCATCCTGGAGAACACAAAGAGACAGGGGATGAAATCCATTGCATTTGAATTCCACACACACAAACACAAACACAGTCAACGCTGTACATGTAGTGTAAATAGAGTCCATTATTACTATGCGTACTACAGTACTTCTTCTATTAATTCTACAACTTGTTATTTTGACTTGACCTGTTTCATTGTTATTATTGATTCATGTACTGCATTGTTGAGGGTGCTAACACATAACCATTTCGCTGCATAACCTTTTATACCTGCTGTAAACTGTGAATTGGCCTACCTTAAAAAGACACTCAGGATGCTTAGATTAACCTGTGAATCTACACTGTATCAGTCCATGTGTGTTTCACTGACTTCACTCAGGCTCTCACAGACAACGATTAACCAAAGCTCAGGTCCCCTTCATTTGTGTTGTCAAGGCAACACACAAAATCCATCATCCTTTCCAAAGGATTTGTGTGTGTGTGTGTCCAGGAGTTGAACAAATGCTCACTTAAGAAACTGACAGAAAACTTCACAGTTACAAAATGTTATTCTTTTAAATTATGCTGGTGAGAAACCCTGAATGATGGTGGTGGATGATGGTACCCATGGTGAAACTGGCTGTTTTCATTCTGGCAAAAGTCCTCTCAGGTGTGATGGACTACAGACAGCCCCTCTGGTTCTGTAGAAGAGCTTTATATGGGACCCACGCTGACAGCTGAAACACTCTCACACTGCTTTCACTGCTCTTCATCCAACACTGTGCCTGCTTTCAGCTGGGGAGCCAAAACATTAGGCCTGCACATCATTAGCACCCTTTACAGAATTACATTTACATTACATTTAAGTCATTTAGCAGACGCTCTTATCCAGAGCGACTTACAAATTGGTGCATTCACCTTATGATATCCAGTGGAACAACCACTTTACAATAGTGCATCTAAATCTTTTAAGGGGGGGGGGGGGGGGGGGTTAGAAGGATTACTTTATCCTATCCTAGGTATTCCTTAAAGAGGTGGGGTTTCAGGTGTCTCCGGAAGGTGGTGATTGACTCCGCTGTCCTGGCGTCGTGAGGGAGCTTGTTCCACCATTGGGGTGCCAGAGCAGCGAACAGTTTTGACTGGGCTGAGCGGGAACTGTGTTGCAGAATGATGCCCTGTGAGGATAGAAGGGGGGAAAAAGCTGCCAAACTGCTCCCATCTGCTTCCTAATAATACCAGACCATTTCAGTCAGTCACTTTAGTAGGCTGTGGGCAGCTGTGTTAGAAAACCCACAAATTACACCCCAAAAAGATGATAGAGCAGAAAAGGTACTTTTTTGTAGGTTAAGCCTGGCTATATGTATTTTTGCAGAGGGCACTTGTGCTTTGAGTTGACATGAGTGCCTCTGGAAGTTGTTTCATTTGCTGAACGGCCAAGAAGGGAGAGGGAGGAAGGGGATGATGGCTACCTTGTGCGAGAGCGGCCAATTTTCCAATCAGTCCATTTCCCACTTGGGCTGGGGCTAAAAGTGGTCCTAGAGAGCCCTGTTCCCAGGAGGCCAACGCTCACAAATGCTTTTTTTTTTTTTTATCTGAGCCATGTTGCAGTGTGAGTAGCATCACTGACAGTGTTAAATGCTATGAAAGTTGTAGGCACAGAAAAGTTTCCCAAATTGAGACAAAATTCACAAAATCTTTGACACAACTGCCTGACATTAAGAACATGCATGGCTTCAAGCTGCTTAGGCAGATGTTGTTGGAATCCTGAGAGTTCAATAAGAGTCTGCAGCCACATACTAGTCTGGTAATCCATTCAAATTAAGCCAATGGACCCCATCTCACAGAGGTTAAGGCCCAAGTAATTAACACAACACACTGTTATCACGCCTCTAGTCTTGCATTGACTTTCCCTCCAGCTCTAATGCTAAAAATGATAAGATGTCTGGAGAAAGGTGTGAAAAGAGCAAGCACTGCAATTATTTCTGCATTAATTTCTCCCAACATAGTGTTTTTTTGTGATTTTTGGGAATAGACAGCCCATCATTAAAAAAAATAAACAATAGTCCTCCTTCATCTTAAACGTCACTGACCTCCACTGATCTGGAGATTGATCATTTTTTATCGAAGTGTGAGATAATGCACACAATTAGAACAGGCATTAAAGCTAGAATCCTTAGTTGCTACATCCATTTCTGGACTCATGACATACACTGAGTGTACAAAACATGACATAGACTGACCAGGTGAATCCCTTATTGATGTCACAGGAGAAAGTTGAAATACTTTTTTAAAGCCTAGAAACAATTGAGACATGGATTGTCTATGTGTGCCATTCAGATGGAGAATGGACAAGACAAAAGATTTAAGTGCCTTTGAACGGGGTATGGAAGTAGGTGCAAGGCACACTGGTTTGAGTGAGTCAAGAACTGCAACGCTGCTGGGTTTTTCATCTCAACAGTTTTCTATGTGTATCAAGAAGGGTCCACCACACAAAGGACATCCAGCCAACTTCACACAACTGTGGAAAGCATTGGAGTCAACATGGGTCAGCATCCCTGTGGAACGCTTTCAACACCTTGTAGAGTCCATGCCCCGACGAATTGAGGTTGTTCTGAGGGCAAAAGTGGATGTAACTCAATATTGATTCTTGAAGAATATAACTTACAAATGCCCTCATGAGCTTAGTTCAATTGTCGTACCCCATCAGAACCCCAAAATATAATCTTGTTATACTCCAATGTTTATAAACAATGTAAATGTAAACTGAGTCTGTATAGCCTCAAAACATGGACGCTTAGTCCTTGCAGCCATAGCTCTATGACTTTGAGAGTGGTTACATTTTTCCAGCCCTACCACTCAGCTTTTTACCAAAACAGAGGCGGGGTATCCACTTTGTTATTGTTTAAGGACTCTAGCTTTAAACCCCCCTCACACAAGTAAGGGTAATGTATGATCATGCTCAGGTATGTATTTACATCTCCCACACACTTTCTCTGTTGCTCTCTTTCTCCTTTTTTACTTCTGCTCGTCTATCCCTCTCCCCATCAGATATACATTGACACCCACAAAGCAAAGAAGAAAAGAAGTTGATTACTGGGAGGCCACATAATACTAAAGCACCCGGGTTGACAGAATCAGTATTGGCATGTATGACAAAGACAGAGAGTCTCCAAAGAGAACTGATATATTGAATATGGTGCTAAAAATGACAAGTGACAACGTAGGGTCTGTCTAGAGCTGACAGACAAGCTAACGACCAGAGACCTCCATGACAGATGCTCCCAAACACGTCAAGGAAAAAGAGGGAGCTGGGGAGCATCACTATAGGACCTACCAGTAGATTAATTCTCTCCTAAATAACAATGACTCACCGGAAAAATGGAAACTCACGATTTTACCGTCTGACATAGCATTCAGAGAACAAAGACTGCTCTTTATTTCAATGGTCTCTCTCGCTGTAATATGTGATTGCACAATTTTCATAAAACCATGAAATTTAAAGGGGTCCATACTTGCGAACGTTTAAGTTAAAACGTTTTTTTTTTAATCTATCTCAAAATGTGCACCAGCCAATTAAAATCGTTGACGTAGCTGCACGTCATAAAACACTACATTAGATGTTTCCATTTGATATGTCACGATGTATCAGAATAAGGTAAGACCCAGATGCAGACTGTGTTGAAGTAACAATGTTTATTACAGCAACGGAGGCAAAGATACAGGACGGCAGGCAGGCTCAGGTTAGGCAGAGGTCAGAAATCCAGATGGGGCAAACGTACAGGACAGCAGGCAGGCTCAGGGTCAGGGCAGGCAGAGTGGTCAGGTTGGCGGGTTCGGGGTCAGGACAAGCAAGGGTCAAAAACCAGGAGGGTGAGAAAAAGAGAGGCTGGGAAAAGACAGGAGCTGACAGTACAAACGTTGGTAAGCTGGAGAAACAAGTTGAACTGGCAACAGACAAACAGAGAACACAGGTATATATACACAGGGGACAATAAGGGACGATGGGTGACATCTGGGGGGGGGGAGGGGGTGAAGACAATCACAAAGACCGCTGAAACAGATCAGGGTGTGACAGTACTTTGATCCATTCATCTTTGCCTCGATCCTGACTAGTTCCCAGTCCCTGCCAGTGAAAAACATCGCCACAGCATGATGCTGCCACCACCATGCTTCACCTTAGGGATGGTGCCAGGTTTCCTCCAGACGTAATGCTTGGCATTCAGGCCAAAGAGTTCAATCTTGGTTTCATCAGACCAGATAATCTTGTTTGTCATGGTCTGAGAGACTTTAGGTGCCTTTTGGAAAACTCCAAGCGAGCTGTCATGTGCCTTTTACTGAGAAGTGGCTTCCGTCTGGACACTCTACCATAAAGGCCTGATTGGTGGATTGCTGCAGAGATGGTTGTCCTTCTGGAAGGTTCTCCCATCTCCACAGAGGAACTCTAGAGCTCTGTCAGAGTGACCATTGAGTTCTTGATCACCTTCCTGACCAAGGCCCTGATTTCTCCCCCGATTGCTCAGTTTGGCTGGGCGGCCAGCTCTATGAAGAGTTTTGGTGGTTCCAAACTTATTCCATTTAAGTATGATGGAGGCCACTATCATTCTTGGGGACCTTCAATGCTGCAGACATTTTTTGGTACCCTTTCCCAGATCTGTGCCTCGACACAATTCTGTCTCGGAGCTCTACGGACAATTTCTTCAACCTCATGGCTTGGTTTTTGCTCTGACATGCACGGTCAACTGTGAGACCTTATATAGACAGGTTTGTGCCTTTCCAAATCATGTCCAATCAGTTGAATTCACCACAGGTGGGCTCCAATAACGTTTTACAAACATCTCAAGGATGCTTCATGGAAACAGGATGCACCTGAGCTCAATTCCAAGTCTCATAGCAAAGGGTCTGAATAATTCTTTTTTTTTTTTTATACATTTTCAAAAAAGTTTTGCTTTGTCATTATGGGGTATTGTGTGTAGATTGCTGAGTAAAATTGTTTATTTAATCAATTTTAGAATAAGGCTGTAACATAACAAAATGTGGAAAATGTCAAAGGGTCTGACTACTTTCTGAAGACACTGTAGCTAGCTACTGTGATACTGCAATGTAACAAGCTAAATACATAGCATCTCCCTAATGTGTATTGTGATTTAATGTCATAGAGAGGAGGATTTGCATAGCTTAAGTTGCACATGATGATAATGTTTGATAGGATGTAACGTTTGCCAGCTTGCTATCGATAATGTTTCAACTCGAGCTAGCTAGATAAAAAGATCTCTGCTAGCTAAAGTTAGCTAGCTAGCCAAATCATTTAAACTTGGACAAAGATTTTGATAATTAACACGGATTTGCAAGTTAGGTAGCTAGTTACTTTTATGAGAACAGGCATGTTGTTTGGGTTAGCACTTGCTCTCGATAACTCAGGTATTCTGCCTTTACTGTAATGGAACTAGGAGTCATGATCAAGGACTAGGTTAGTTAGCACTACTAGCTAGCATTCGGGGGCTTTGTCTGCTACTAGTGCCAAAACAACATGGCTGTCCTCATAAAAGTATTTTGTGGGCTTCCCGAGTGGAGCAGTGGTCTAAGGCTTCATTTGCCAGGCTGTGCCACAACCGGCCGTGTCCAGGAGTCCCATAGGACAGCGCACAATTGGCCTAGCGTCGTCTGGGTTAGGGGAAAGTTTGGCCAGTGGGGCTTTACTTGGCCCATCTACTTGTGGTGGGCTGGGTGCCTGCGGGCTGTCGCCAGTTGAATGGTGTTTCCTCCGACACATTGGTGCGGCTGGCTTTTGGGTTTAGCTGGCGGGTGTAAAAGAGCGAAGTTAGGCGGGTCATGTTTCGGAGGACGTATGACTACTCCTTCGCCTCCCCCGAGCCCTTGGGAAATTGTAGCGATGAGAGAAGATTGAAAAAATTCAGGAGAAAAATACACTATATTATTTAGGCTACAAATAATTGAAAGATGTTACTTGTCTAGCCTTCCTGCATCTTACATCTGCCTGTATATATTGAACTATGCCTGCTGAACCCATGGGTTGAGGTAAACTCTATCCAGGACGGAGTGTGATGCACTCCACCCCTCCTGCCACCTGACTGCACCTGTCCATAACCTGCAATAGATTACATAGATAGAAGGGACTTCATCAACCACTTGACTTGAAGACTGAACCTCACCCGGAGAGCTGTGCATGTCAGTGTGTGTTAGACAGCCAAATCCTTAACATAGACCATAGAAATAGAATGAAATGTCATGCTAATTATTGGACAGCTGAAGTTCTACCAAAGATATGTGGGGGGGGGGGGGGGGGGTGTATCTACACTCAAGCCATGTTTGTGCAATGTCCACATGTAGCCAACACCTGTAGGTATATTTGTTCTGGGATATGTCCCCAGGGAAAGATCTAACAGCAGAGAGACGAGACTAATATTGTGTAAGGAGAGACGAGACAGTGATAGAATGTTATGTTGGTAGCTGAGCTGAGCTGACAACTCACAGTTGTTGATATAATTTCCAACATACATGTCTTTACATCAAGTGATAAAACGTTGCAAGCTACTTTTGTAGCCTGGTGTTGTAAAACGAGTGTCTCATGAAACATTCCAGACACTGGTACTTCTTGCTATCTTGGCATACCTGTGATTTGACAGAGAAATATCAGCCAGGTACTGTAGATAGCTTGGAGATAGCTACAGCTGGCTAGTCTATGTTAGCTAGCTAGCTGCTGTCAGGTTGGTTAAACACAAGGTCAGTGCAGGCTTTAGCCTAAACATTGAACTGAATTAGCAGATCATCTTGAGATGGCGAGTCAGTCAGGAGGGGAGAAGTGCTCAAAACTTCTCTCCATAGCAAAGCTAGCTTAGCTTACCTCGCTGTAACATCCACACATTAAAACACAGATTTGTCCATCCTGTGTATGACAATTTAGTCTTTAACTTTAAATACAAAGCACAGTTTGACTGTAAATACTAAAGTAAAATAAGATATCCTTTATTAATAGACAGCTTGTAGCAATTTCTTCAGGTCATGAACTGCTCAAATGATGAACAGAATTTAACGTGGTACGTAAGCAGCTCAAGCAGGTGACCAAAGTAATCATAGAATGGGAATGGTGGTATTCACAGAATACCTTCTATAGGCATGTTAAATTCTATTTCAAATGAGGTATACATTTGATCTCAAGCATCACTCTAGCGCCAGTGATATTACCATAAGAGACAGGACAATGTGTTTCCAAAGACAGACAATGGTATATGAACAGACTCAATCTCTCTGTAGGGCCTTAGTGCGTTAACTACTATGTAATGGGGTTACAAAGAGGTTACACTAGACATTGTATGGGCGATAGATATCTGAAGGGTCACCTCAATTTTTGATCCTTTAGGGTATGATGACTTTAGTCAACATTATGCACAGCAGCTTTTACAAATACATAAATGTGTTCTATTTAGGAAAAATAGATCTGACTATCAGGTTGCTGATGAATAAGGAAAAGGATTTTTCTCTCACCAGATGGAAAGATGGAGGTCAGAGAGACGGCACATAGAAAATTCACTTAGTATGCTGATTTATCAGAACCCTCTCCACCAGGCTCTAACAGCCTCCCTTCCTTCCAAAAAAGGAATTTAATTCCTGGGAAGAGAAATGCCGAGGGCCTGCAATAATCATGGTGGCTCTGGACCCCTTCAGCTCATGTTATGATGAAGGCAAACTATCAACTGCTAAATACAGATGTAGGGTTTTTATTTGAGCTAGTTTGCTACAGCAGGAAAATCATCCTGCAGCAACAGGAAATGTGAATTATTATGTGGATTATAATTAATGGACATTTTGTAGGGGTTGATACATTTATCATCAGGGAAAATCAAGCCTGAAATTTCAAAGTGGAAATTACAAACTTCAGAAGCCTTTTTAAACCTCAAATACACTACACATTTAATATTTTCTACAGTGGAGGAAAGTTATCCTGCAACAGGGTGATCAAATTAAGATTCTACATCTGTAGAAATACATGATGATCTTTCTCTCCAGGAAATGCACCTAACATTCCTTACAGTTTGCATGCATATACAGGTACATTGCATGGTGATCGGGTCATGATGTAGCACTAGCAAGGTTTCCCCTCTCTCTCCCTCAAGCCACTGGGAAAAGGGGATTTAAGTACAACCGTTTTAGCCTGAAGGGCAACTCTTGCCATTTCAAATCTCACTGGATGGGTTTCAAATGGAGATGAAGTTAGAGAAGGAGAGGAAGAGAGAGAGAGAGAGAGAGAGAGAGAGAGAGAGAGAGAGAGAGGGAGAGACTTGGCATCTTTGAAAAAGCATTTCACTGACACAGCCAAGTCAACTGTTAATAATATAATTTGGAGCTGCAAGACAACAGTGTTTGGAACGCAGCTGAGAGCCCTGCTATGCAAGCACTGCACTACAAGCCCCTAATGAACTTCAGAAAAACACTGGATAGTCAATGGTGCATTTCAGCTCTTAATTAGAGTAAAGTACACTCTTCTAATTAGTCTAATTTCCACAGCATTAAATTGAGAGGATCATTATAGCTCTGCCGAGAAATCTCCATCAAAAGTCAGTAGAAATGCCTTATGTAGTTTCAGCACTAAGTGGTGACAAATTATTTAAGTCTATCTTTTCTTTTTTACAGAAGCTAAGCTATTTGTAACTGTTTCCCCGATTGCAGTTTGACTTATAATAAAGCCACAGGCTAGCCAAAAAGCATTACATCATGAAACAAAACCACCTCTCTTGCCCAGGGCCAGCTCTTGGCATAAGCGACATAAACGGTCGCTTAGGGGCCCGGGTCGCTAGGCCCCCCCCTCCCGCCAATTGTTTTGAGTAAACAAAAAATATTATTATAAAAAAAAAATCTTGTTTAGGGCCCCCAAAAGCTTGAGCGGGCCCTGCTTTAGCCCCTTTATGGTCCCCATCATTCACAGTGACTTAAATACACAACCGAACAAAAAAGTAATTATGGAGGACAGAGTGACCATATACTGTAGATATGTTTCCCTATCTGTCCTGGTGTTTTAAGTGTCTCTGCCCACTGCATGGCTGTAATTAGCTCTATTAGTAGAGCTCACCTGTTCCCATCGCTATGCCAGACATAATTAGGGCTCAGGGAGAGGTGGAGATTGGGTTGTTGTGCCAAGTAGAGGAAGGTAGGAGGTAGGTATGTAGGTAGGTACTGTAGGTAAGTAGGTACAGTAGGTAGGTAGGAGGTGGTGGTGTGCCATGCTGTTATATTTTAACCAAGACTGACTTTGAGGAGTTGCTGGTGGAATTTGAAATGAAAGGACAAATTAATGTTTCAAAATAGCCTATGTACGTATATATCCTGGATTACATATGGGCCCTCAGCCATATGGGATCCTATCTGACAGCCCCCAATTATTGTTAATGTCAAAATATTCAATATTCATAATGTCATCAGTGAACAACAATGACCTCTGAATCAAACCTAAAGAGAAAACATCATCAACATACTGGAACTTCAGCTTTGCAAAAAGGCATCTAGGTAATTAGGCAATCAGATTGCAGTGTAACTAATCAATGTAAATCATTAGGATAATAACCTGTATTCCATTATTCCAAAAGTTTGAACAGCATTAAGATAGATAGCAGTGTGTTCAGCCTGGCCTCAGAGCCATACAACACATCTTTTATGTATTTCTAAGCATTTCCAAGATGTATGATACCTACAAATGGTCTAGTTACTTTAGACAGAAACAAAGTAAAGAGGTTGGACGGGGAGGATGGGTGAGCAACCGTCTAGCAATCCAAAGGTTTCCGTGTTCGAGTCGCGTCCGGGACAGCTTTAGCATTTTAGCTAACCCTTCCCCTAACCCTTATTCTAAACTTAACCCAATTCACCTACCCTGCTACATAAATTCACCTAACCCTTGTCATTTTAGTTCCACTAACCCTTCAAGTAAATTATCATAACCTTTGTCGTTTGTTCACCTAACCACAAATGTTATTCTCCTTTGTTGTTACACGCAACAAGCAACATCCTCCAAGATCTATGAGAAGTCATCCAATTTGTATGCTATTGTACGATCTGGTAAGACGAATGATACTATACATCCTAATTTGTAAGATATTTTAAGACCTCATAATGTGACCTAACGTAACATAACATATCATACTAAACACAGGCAGCCGTTGGCACCTCAATTGGGGAGGACGGGCTCGTAGAAATGGCTGGAACGGAATTTAGAATGGTATCGAACACATCAAACACATGGTTTCCATGTGTTTGATACCATTCCATTCACTCCATTCCAGCCATTATTATGAACCATCCTCCCCTCAGCAGCCTCCTGTGATACTAAATAATAAAATAATAAAGTAATAAAAATTGTCCCGAGACAACGTTGGTTTGTTGAATGAACCTCAATGAAACTGAGACATTGTTAGACAGAATGGATGACACATTCATCTGCAATATGCAATTGTCTTTTTTCAACTTTGTGACGTCAATACGGATTATTCAGTAATTATTCAGCTTCAAGCAGAAAATCCTCAGTTAGCCACAATGACGTAGACTTTGGGCAGGAAGGTTTACCATTTTACATGACACTGCCTGTAAACATCTCTCAGGAAATTACAGACAGGAAATTAGTGTTCTCTATTCTTCCCAGACTTCCAAAATAAACTAGAGCAATTCAGCATTCAAGCTGGTTAAATAATAGTAATGTCACATCTTAGGACATGTTTGTATAACAGTTGTAGTTCTGTTAGAAAATCACCAAACAATGTCGTCCAGGCAGGAAGGCATAAACAAGTACAGAGATTAATATAAATAAATTGATGAAGCCTTATGTCAACATGCAGCATCATCCACTTCTGAAAATGTGAGCACTTCAAATACAAAAGTACTTTCAGAGAGGAAAAATACGCATGGGAGAACATGCTTTGAGACACACAATGTATCACACAGGATATATTGCCATGGTAATGGCTGAGGGAAGTATGACACAATATTCATTATGACAACAACGAACAGACTTTGAATACAGTCATCCGTCTACACGTTCTATTCTGGTGGTGACTTTCTGCAGCACAATGAAGTTATTGCATTTTTCCGAGTTGATTCTTTAAATGAATTATCACAAAACTCGGATGAGATTATTCAGTTTTGTTGAGCAAAAATCGACAGATATAAATAAGAGAATTCTGAGTTTGTGCCCTTATCTTAAAGCACAGGACAAATGCAACTCGAACCTGGAGGAGTTGCCCAACTAGAAAATATTATTTTATCAGGCTTTGTTAATGCTGGAAAAAGATAGCTACTGTACATAGAAAAGCACTGTAATGAATAACCATACACTCAAAACATGAAACATAATACATTGTATTGTTGTTATGCACTCATTGTGTTGGCATGTAATACATTTTATAAGGGGTGGCAGGTAGCCTTGCGGTTAAAAGCGGTGGGCCAGTCATCGAAAGGTTGCTGGTTCAAATTTGTCAATGTGCCATTGAGCAAGGCACTTAACTCTAATTGCTCTGGATAAGAGCATCTGCTAAATGAGTATTATTTTTCATTTTTTCATGATTTGACCTGCAACAGAAAAACAGGCTACTTCATATTCCATTTGTGCATTGAAATGCTGATATTTCTTTTGACATTTACATGAGCGAATGGCCAACACAGGTCCTGGAGGGCTACATTCTGCAAAGTTTTATCCAAGCCCACACTGACGCACTTGATTCAAATAACCAACTAATCCTGGTCATCAATCAAGATGACAATTAGTCTATTTAAGTGTTGGGTTGGAACAAAAGCATACACAGAATTTGTTGCCATCTCTAATGTGCACAATATATGGATTTTCACTAATGCGACTTCGTGCATCTAATGGCAATGTCGGCAACAGGGTTAAAGTCGGGAGCCTCTTGTGGATTTGACAGCTCCAATGCAGTTACACCTCCGACACTGCCTAAACAAAAGCAATGATAAGCTATGTGTTTGTTAGCGCAGATTACCACTGATCTGATTGAATCCTGGCCGATATGTAATTCCTGTGAATCAGCCTTATGTTATTTGTTTGGGCTGGGTCTTTGTAGCTGTCCATCTTCATGACCAGCAGAGAGCATGTTCCAACAACTTGAACTTTAAAGCCATATCTTGTTGTTTCTGACCTTATACCCCAAATGTTGCAAGACCTACACCAGCAAAGTGTTTAATCAATAAAAGTGTCATGTTATGAAACCACACAGGTAGGTGGCAATAGAACGCTTGTCAGGAAAAAATTATGTCTGCACACTTAGAAAAAAGACCAACATTCAAAAATATCCTTGATACTGTAAATGTATATATTTACAATGAAAGAAAGAAATGAAAGTGTGCAGTGCAGTACGGGCAAACATTCAGCTCATGCTATTTGTGTTTGTTTGATATGCAATGCTTAACAAACAATATACTCTACAATGCTGAAAGAAAGGGAGTGGATGATCAATTAACAATTTATAAATCAACAGTTGCATTTTAATTGTGATCAGTAGACTAGGTGACACACATATTTTAATATAAAGTACACATGTACTATGCAACTAGAATCTGTGTGCCATTTCATTGCGATTTGGGCTGGAAAGTCACTCTGAGGGAATATCAAAGATACATCTTGCACGGTCTCTATTGCTCTTGCATCATACCCAAAATATAAATTATTCAAAAGATATACTGCATTCACCCAACATCCCCGTCATCCCCTCAAAAGATAGGATTGAGGGACAAGGGATGGATGGAGGAATGGAGTCTTTGTCATAAAGTAAACACGTCACTTGCACGCACAAACAAACATGCAGACATTTTATTACATACGTGCACGCACGCACGCAAACACACACACACACACACACCCACACACACACACACACACACACACACACACACACACACACACACACACACACACACACACACACATACACACACACACACACACACACACACACACACACACACACACACACAGGGGACACCCAGGCAACACCTCAGGGCCTCCTCTGAGACTCCTGGACGACTCGTCTGTGACATCCTGACCTAAATCTGTCCCCAGTTGTCTCATCACAGGACTGTGAGCCAGTTTTGATGGTGCCTGCGGTCATCCTTATTTACCTGTCTGCTCTGTGGTCACTCTGAGCACCTGTGGTAACACTCTCTTTCAACTTCCCTTTTTAGATGGATAGGAGGTTAAATAAAAAGCTTGACAACATTTTCCCTTTGTCCTGGAGGGTAGCCTTAGGAGATTCGTCTTGGTCCTTCAAAACTAATGCCACTTACATGGGCCTGCAGTCTGGTCTAGGTTATCTGCATGACAGGGTAGTATTTTACTGCTAATAAGTGCTTATTGTAAATTTGTTCATTTGCATCCTGATTTGATGTACAGATACAGTGAGGTAGAACATGTAAATAAAGTGTTGGTCATGTTTTATCTACAGGATGTAGAAACATCTTTTAACCTAAGAGGAACAATGATTACCATCTCGGAAATGAAGTAACGTTAAACCCGGTATATGACCCAGTCTTTCTTGTTTTCCATGTTCTTATCATTTATGTTTCCGCCAAGCTACATTAACAAATCTATTTTCTGCCACATCAAAGCACTATCTGCTGTTATCCTTTCATACTGAGAGGTATTTCTCTTTTCAAGAGTGGTTGAAGTCACTCATTAGAGGGGAAATACATTTGGACTGTCCCACATCCTAAGATTGAAATAACAGGTTTAACCATCCTTCCGCCTGAAATATCACAATTACTTTTATTTTTCAAGTAGAATTTAATAACTCTCCTGTTTATGCAGACACACAAAAACACACATACGCACATGACTCGCCAAAACACATATTTTTGGTGGGGTTTTTTTCTTGCTCAAAATCTTGAGGATCACATAGGGTGACACGTACTGTAGGTGTGAAGTGTTGGCAGTACAGATTCATACATCCTCCATCTGAGAATTCATAATCAGTCACAACTACTTTGTCAAAGCCTACTCAAAGAGAGGTTCCTCTCCCTGTTGCACACATCCCCAAAATAAAGTGCCCTGTCTTGAACACTATCTTTCTGATCCCAAAGTACAGTGCTTCTTGCTCCTTTTCAACCTAAAACATGGGCCTGTCTCTCTACGTGTGGTAAATGGAGATGTTGTTCATGTTTCTCCCCTGGGAGATGATGGATGGTGTCTGAATAATGTCTTATTTGTTGATCAGAGTTGGTTTTAATAACATCTCCATCTGAAAAGACAAACCAGACAGGGAGAAATGTACCATGAAACCTAATGCTCAGCCACGAGGAACAGGAGTGATCTTTCTCTCGCTCTCTCTCTCTCACACACCCGTTCTCTTGCTCTCTCTAAATCTATCTTTATCACACACTCTCTGATGCTCTCCCTCTCTCAAGTTCTCCTTTCTGTAAATGAAATTGTGTTCTTTTACACCAGCTTTACTAAGTCATTCAATATGTTGGCCAATATTGACTGGCATTATACTGGAGAACATTAAAAGTGCTTAGTGAAGTAACTTGTGAATCTGACTTGAGGAACGCTAACATCATATACAGAGTAACCGTCAGAAGGATAAAACATGCTGTCTAAAAGTGACAATCTAGCTTACTGATAAATCATGTATCCCCAGAGCTATGACTTAAAATAGTGATTTCCAATATCACCGATATAGCTACATTATCTGTAAGACCTTAAAATAAATCTGTTATTTTTAATTAACATCAGATTTATTTTGTGTGTAATGACATCATAGTAATTTAAATCACAGGCAACACTTAAGTTCCTCCATCCATTTTTGTCATTGTTTAATTAAACATTTACACAGCCTGGACCTCCGAGGTCAGCTCCTTCAGGGAATGGAATTTTCTCAAGCACATTCTTCTCACAGTCACTGTACTAGTTCACAGTTTCCTATGATATGAAAAATGGAGTGTAAAACAGTTTGTACCTAATTAAAGTTCCTAATGAAAAACTGAAATGACTGATCTTTTTTCAGGAGCCAAATCAGCGGCGATTTGCAGATATGGTGAAAGAAATATCAGTGGATCTATCGTGATCTGGGTTAGGAGGGATTAGGCTGACATACATGGGCTGTAATGACATTGTGCTGGCTAGAATTGCGTGAACTACCAGCGTTAGCCTACATTGCTACCATCATGACGCCCAATGTTAAAGAAGGTTTATGTAACGGAGAGGGCAGTGTTTTGCTATCACAGGTGCGTGATCTTTTAAATCATCAAAAGGTTGTCTACAAACAATTGTTATAGCAACAGGAAAAAAGCTTTAAGAGATTTGTCCAAATACTGGTGGACTCAATTAACAAAAGAATGGACGATCTGACCAGAGAGGTCCAAAACCTTAAGAACAATTTGCAGTTCTCCCAGAGAGAGGTGGATGTCCTGAAAGAGACTTGCAGCAAGATGACATCAGTGCTGTCCGTGGATCATTATTACAGATGACTGGGAAAACAAACATCTAAAGGGACAATCCAGGAGTAATATCATTGTTCTGGATAGTATGCCAGAGTCTCCACATGAGACTTGGACGGAGTCTGAGGAGAAAGTGGGGAAAAACTATCACTGAAAAGCTGCAGATGGATCATAGGAACATTGAGGTGGAGCACGCCCAGATGTCTGTGAAACCTGTTACCAGCCCAGGTGACCCAGTCCGACAGTGGACAAGTTCCTAAGGTTCAAGGACAAGATGGCTGTTCTGGAGAGAGCCAAGAACTTGAGAGGAACCAAAATCTTCATCAATGAGGACTTCTCTGAAGCTGTGTGCCAGAGTTGGAAAGAACTTATCCCAGCGATGAAAGCTGCCAGAGACCATGGGAACATTGCTTACATCCACTACGACAAGCTCATTGCCAACCTCCCTCCCAAAAGCCTGGGACGTGTGAGAGAGCCAAGCTTCAGGGTCAGTAGCTTCAGCCCAACGTCACACACACACACACACACACACACACACACACACACACACACACACACACACACACACACACACACACACACACACACACACACACACACACACACACACACCAACTGACACTCACAAGTGCCTGATTGACTGACTCTATTAGCTAAACAATGTATTTACTTTTTTCTCTACATTTTATGTCTATCTCTGATAAGCTACCCCGGATAGTGCTAAGAATAGCCATACAAACATATGTAGCCTTTCCAATAAGGTTAATGAAATCAATAACTTCAAACATATGATAATATTGACCATCTCTGAAACTCAGTTAATTCGTTAAGAAGCTGAGAATAAAAATGGGCTTCTTCTTTCGAAATATGTCCTGCCTCTCGCTAAATAGTAAAAGGCATATTATTCAGTCGATGTTCCTACCGGTCCTTAGAATATGGCAACCTTTTCTATATGAACGCAGCTGCCACTTCATTAAAGCCGTTAGATGCAGTTTATCATAGCGCACTGTGCTTAATTACGGGCGACAATTTTTTAACTCATCACTGCATTCTCTACCAGAAAGTTGGTTGGCCCTCTTTGATGTCACGTAGGTTGATACATTGCTAAGTTTTCATTTATAAAGCCCTTTTACAAAAAGTCCCACTGTACCTACTGCAACATCATTACTAAACTTAAGGCATATAAGTTAACACACCCGGTCTCAGGGATGGCTAACTCTGGACATTCCTTTGGTCTCTACTGTTAGGTAAATCAGCTTTTAGTTTTCTTGCACCTTATTTGTGGAACAATACTTAAACATTTTCTTAAATGTAATGTTTTGGTGCATCTAAGGAAATTCAGAAAGCTGATTGAGGACCTTATCACTGATGAATGTGTTTTTTTTTATGACCGTGTTTTTCTTTCTGCTTGCATTTCGTATTTATATTTTGATGTGTGTATGTTCTGTAATTTATGTCATTCAGGGCTCATCTGTAAAAGAGACCTTATTATCAGTATGACTCCCTGATTAATAAAGGTTAAATTAATACAATAAAATAATTCCTTTGATGCAGCAGTAGCAATACTAGGATCTAACATTTTCAAAAAAGACAGGAATGCCTATGTGGAAGGTGTTGCTGAATAAGTTCAGAACCATATTCCTGTAAATCTTAGAGAGGTTCTCAGGTCAAATGGTGTTGAACTGTTGTGGTTGCAAGTTCACCTGCCTCATCCAAAGCTTATTTTGGGGTGCTGCTATAGGCCACCATGTGCTAACAGTCAGTATTTGGATAATATGTGTGCAATGCTTGATAGTGTGTGATGTTAACAGAGAGGTCAATTTTCTGGATGAACAGAACATTGACTGGTTAGCAACTAGCTGTTCTCTCAAGAGGAAGCGCCTGTAATATCACCCAGGTTATCGCTCAACCAGTTAGAGTGCATACCAATAGTATTGGATCTGTGACTTGTATTGATCATATCTTACAGAATGCTGCAGAGCTTTGCTCCAAAGCAATATCAGTTCCCATTGGCTGTAGTGACCATAACATTGTGGCATTAACAAGGAAAGCCAAAGTGCCAAAGGTTGGGCCCAAAGTACACTAAGCAAAAGTATGTGGACACCCCTTAAAATTTGTTGATTCGGCTATTTCAGATTCGGCTATCCGTTGCTGAAGCACGTAGTGCGTAAAAATCGTCTGTCCTCAGTTGCGACACTCACTACTGAGTTCCAAACTGTTTCTGGAAGCAACTTCGTCAGCTGAACTGTTTGTTGGGAGCTTCATGAAATGGGTTTCCATAGCCGAGCAGTCGCACACAAGCCTAAGATCACCATGCGCAATGCTAAGCATCGGCTGGAATGGTGTAAAGCTCGCCGCCATTGGACTCCGGAGCAGTGGAAACGCACTCTCTGGATTGATGAATTCCGCTTCACTATCTGGATGTCCGACAGATTAATCTGTGTTTGGCGCTTGCCAGGAGAACGCTAAATGCCCTAATGCGTAGTGCCCACTGTAAAGTTTGGTGGAGGAGGAATAATGGTCTGGGGCTGTTTTTCATGGTTCAGGCTAGGGCCCTTAGTTCCAGTGAAGGTAAATGTTAATGCTACAGTATACAATAACATTCTAGACGTTTCTGTGCTTCCAACTTTGTGGCAACAGTTTTGGTGAGGCCCTTTACTGTTTCAGCATGACAACGTCCCCATGCACAAAGCGAGGTCCATACAGAAATGGTTTGTCGAGATCAGTGTGGAAGAACTTGACTGGCTTGCACAGAGCCTTGATCTCAACCCCATTGAACACCTTTGGGATGAATTGGAATGCCGACTGCTAGCCAGGCCTAATTGCTCAACATCAGTGCCCGACCTCACTAATGCTCTTGTGGCTGAATGAAAGTAAGTCCCCGCAGCAATGTTCCAACATCTAGTGGAAAGCCTTCCCAGAAGAGTGGATGCTGTTATAGCAGCAAAGGGGAGAACAACTCCATATTAATGCCCATGATTTTGGAATGAGATGTTCGCTGAGTGGGTGTCCACAATCCACGTAGTGTAATTCATACGAGACCATTCAACGTGTTTTCTCAAGACTCTTTTGTTGAAGTTGTAAAACATGTATGTTGGTCTGATGTGTATGAGGAAGTGAATCCAGATACAGCACTGGAAGTATTTGTAAAATTATTCATGCCAATTGACAATTATGCACCCGTTAAGAAATTAAATGGAGAGAATAGTGTTTGACCAAAAACAACACAATTTTTTGAGAACAAGTTAACTACTGACTTTCAGCATGCATATAGAGAAAGGGCACTTTTACATTTTGATATGATTGGTTAAAATAAATGGATAATAAGAGGATAGTTGGAGCTGTTTTGTTTGATTTCAGTGCAGCCTTTGATGCTACTGATCATACATTGTTATTGAAGAAACTCACTTTGTATGGCTTTATATCACCTGTACAGTGTGGTATCCCTCAGGGCAGTTGCAAGGGGCCATTACTCTTCTCTATTTTTACAAATGATTTGCCACTGCTAAATAATGTGTTGTGTAATTTCAGAGTCACTTTTATTGCAAATCAGAATATAATATGTTTCTAAACACTTCTACATTAATGTGGATGCTACCATGATTATGGATAGTTCTGCATAAATCATGGATAATGATGAGTGAGAAAGTTACAAATGCACAAATATCATACCCCCAAGACATGCTGACCTCTGACCATTACAATAACAGTGGAGGTTAGCATTTTTTTGAGGGGGGGGGGGTGATTATTCACAATTCATTCAGGATTATCCGTAATCAATAACATAGAAGTGTTTCAAAACATATTATATGCTTATTTAGTGTCACTGTCTGTTCCGTGGATGTCACCTGATGATCTCAAAGAAACGTTCTCACTCTCCCCAGATTGTCATGCAAATATTCTAAAATCTGTATAAAACAATATGCGCATTTTCCTACCAGTGATGTTGTAACAATCAAACGGACTTTTTGCAGATAAAAGGCAGTGCGCGATGATGTAGAACACATTACAATTACTTTTGTCGTTAAATTCCCATGTACCGAATGAAAAATATGTTAAATGGGTTCCATCGCATTTTTAACTATACTGCGCAAAACCTGTTGCGCTACAGAGCGTAGTGCGTACAACCCAGTACACCAATGGGGCCAAGCTTCCTGCCATCCAGGACCTATATACAGTGAGGGAAAAAAGTATTTGATCCCCTGCTGATTTTGTACGTTTGCCCACTGACAAAGAAATGATCAGTCTATAATTTTAATGGTAGGTTTATTTGAACAGTGAGAGACAGAATAACAACAACAAAATCCAGAAAAACGCATGTCAAAAATGTTATAAAATGATTTGCATTTTAATGCAAAGGGGATCAAATACTTTTTTTCCCTCACTGTACTAGTCAAAGGAAGGACAAAAAATTGTCATAGACTCCAGTCACCCAAGTCATAGACTGTTCTCTCTGGTACCGCACGGCAAGCGGTATCGGAGCGTCAAGTCTATGTCCAAAAGGCTCCTTAATAGCTTCTACCCCCAAGCCATAAGACTGCTGAACAATTAATGAAATGGCCACCCCCCCATTGTTTTTACATTGCTGCTACTCGCTGTTTATTTTCTATGCATAGTTACTTTACCCCTACATGTACCTACAGTACATGAACAAATTACCTGTGACAAATAACATTTGATTTGATTTTTTATATAGCAAATGTGCCCACTCTTGGCACATACGCTCTATCCAACAGCTCACAGATACAGTGAGGGTAGGCTACCAACATAATGAGATTATTATGGATAAGAGCGATATTATTTGTATTTGTCAAGCGGCACCCAAGCATCGATCATCATGTCACCAGAATAAGACCCTCAATATTTATTGTAAAGGAGCATCAAGCTTACCACCCTGTGAAGTTCATCATCATTTATTTAATCTGTAGCCTAATAAACGGAATGCTTTCCCGAGTCGTAGTGGGAGGAACACACAACATATTGCATGACTCCAAGTTTACTTTGATATGATGATTATTAGATCAATATTTGTGCAAGTTTCCACCACCATTTCTCACATAATTTATTTTACTGACACAAAATGATCCCACCATGTCAAACGAACAAATTGTCTGTTGGCATTTATGAAATTGTACCAGAATTTCATGTTTCCATCAGCCTGGTCGTTAGTTTTTTCATGCGTCAGATAATTCATCCGCATGAAATGGTTGGATGGAAACATGGTTAGTGTTTATGTTTATTCATACAGTAATTCTTATAGTATTCATTTGAAATTACAACCTCTTGGATCATGGATTTCCGTTTTTTCCTGCTACGCCACCATGTCTGTATCAATGACTGATTTCAACTGTATTCCTACACTTTGCACTTCAAAGTAAATCTCAGCTCTGTTAAAAATAGACTCAAGAAAAATGATTATATTTATCATAGTGATTCAGGAGTAACATTAAAATATTCCCCACCAACATTAGGCAACTAACTATACTGAAAACCTAAACTCAAATTTCTGAAATAAAATCAATGATGAGAGAATAGTCAGATTCAAAGAAATAACAGTGCAGATGGCACTATTTTGCTAAGTGCAGAGATGTATTAAAGATAATGTGGTTGTTCCACTGGATATCATAAGGTGAATGCACCAATTTGTAAGTCGCTCTGGATAAGAGCGTCTGCTAAATGACTTAAATGTAAATGTAAATGATAATGTACGTGTAGGGGACTTGTGAAATGCAACAGACCTTTCTACGCTCTTTTAGCTGAACAGCATACCACTTACCTTAAAATCCCCATACCATTGCATTACATGTAATGGTTTCAGACACCTGGGACCATCAAGTGACAAAAACCTCCAGGGGACCTTGACACAATGTCCCAAGAACGTCCTAAACATTTTCTCAGGTACGTCCCTGGGACAAACCGAGAACTAGAAAAAAAATTCCAGGGGACCATGATACAACGTCCTGACCACTTTAGGCGACCATTTTGTGACAATCTGACACATTTTTCTTTGTAGGGATGTTCCCTTAGGACCTTCACAGAACTTCCTAATGACTAGTAAACGAGAGATTTTCCATATGCACACAAAAAGTGTATTCTTCTAAAATTTTGTGCACAAATTTGTATAAATCCTTCTTAGTGAGCATTTCTATTTTGCCAAGATAATCCATCAACCTGACAGTCATGGCATATCAAAAGGCTGATTTAAACAGCATGAGCCGTCTCCAACGTTGTTTAAGAGAATTTGGCAATGTTGTGAACAGAGTGCCCCATGGTGGCTGTGGGATTATGGTATTGGCAGGCATAAGCTATGAACAAAGAACACAATTGCTTTTTATCAATGGTTATTTGAATGCACAGAGATACCTTGACGAGATCCTGAGGCCCATTGTCGTGCCATTCATCCGCCGCCATCACCTCATATTTCAGCATGAAAATGCACTGCCCTATGTAATAAGGATCTGTACAAAATTCCTGGATGGTGAAAATATCCCAGTTCTTCCATGGCCTGCATACTCACCAGAGATTTCACCCATTGAGCAGGTTTGGGATGCTCTGGATTGACATGTACAACAGCATGTTCCAGTTCCCGCCAATATCCATCAACTTTGCACAGCCATTGAAGAGGGGGACAACATTCCACAGGCCAGAATCAACAGCCTGATCAACTCTATGTGAATGAGATGTGTCGTGCTGCATGAGGCAAATGGTGGTCAAATCAGATACTGATTTGTTTTCTGATTCACTTTCCTACCTATGACCAACAGATGCGTATCTTTATTCCCAGTCATGTGAAATCCACAGACTCGGGCCTAATGAATTCATTGCAATTGGCTTATTTCCTTATATTAACTGTAACTCAGTAAAATCTTTGAAATCGTTGCATGTTGCGTTTTTATTTTTGTTCAGTGAAGTTCTGTCATTTTGTGTGGACCCCAGGAAGAGAAGCTGCTGCTTTAGCAGTAGCTAATGGGGATCCTAATAAAATACTATAAACGACTAGTAAAATGAAAGCCCTGAGAACATCCTAAACAGGTCCTGACATGGTCCTCAGTGATGTCCTGGTAACTTACAGGGAACTAGACAAAGATTCCCCTGAGAATGTTTTCTTGGGACCATCATGCAACCTCCATTTGACCATCATAAAACGTCCCCTTCTGGTCATTGAATGTCCCATAGATAACCTCCTATTAGAACCAAATAGGAACCTTTTCATAACGTTCCCTAATGGGCATTAAAATGTCTTGTTATAATGTTATACTGTGACCAAACCAGGACTTGTACTGAACTTCCTCTTTGGGTCCCTAGGTTAACATCATGTTTAATGTTCCTAGAATGTTCTCAGAATGTCAGTGGGATAACGTCTCGCCAAAACCCTTAAAGGGACCTAATGGGAACGACGGCAAATGTTCTTAGGATGTCCACTCTTTGCTGGGGTCCTTGTTTATCAGTATATTGGTACTTGTGTTTTTAATGGACACCAGGAAGACTAGCTGCTGCTTCTGCTTAAGCTAATGGGGATCCAAATAAACAAATAAACTCATAAAAAAATTGTGGGGCCCACAATGTTTCTGGTAGGTTAGGATAAAATAAATACCTCCAACGGGACTTGGAGAATCAACTCTCCAACGGGACTTGGAGAATCAAATCAAATGTTATTTGTCACATGGTTTGTAAACAACAGGTGTAATATAACAGTGAAATGCTTGCTTATGGGTCCTTTATCAGCAATGCAGAGTTAAAAGGTAAAAAATCAAATAAACAGTAACACAAGGAATAATTACACAGTGAATAATGAATAACAATGACGAGTAAAAATAACATGGCTATATACAGGGGGTACCAGTACCGAGGTTATTGCGGTAGCTACAATATGTACATATACTGTAGGTAAGGTTAAAGTTACTAGGGAACAGAATAGATAATAGACAGTAGCAGCTATTTAGCAGTCTTGTTTATCAGTCTTATGGCTTGGGGGCTGTTCAGGGTCCTGTTGGTTCCAGACTTGGTGCACTTGTACTGCTTGCCATGCAGTAGCAGAGAGAACGGACTATGGCTTGGGTGGCTGGAGTCTTTGACATTTTTTTGGGCCTTCCTCTGACACTGCCTGGTGTAGAGGTCCTGGATGGCAGGGAGCTCGGCCCCAATGATGTACTGGGCCATACTCACCACACTCTGTAGCGCTTTGCGGTCGGGTGCCTTGGAGTTGCTGTACCGATTTGTACACAGCCATGCAGTCGTAAGTGGACTAAGCACACATCCTTGAGGAGGCCTGTGTCGATTGTCAGTGTGGTGGATGTATTGTTGCCTACACTTACCCCCTGGGAGCGGCCCGTCAGGAAGTCCAGGATCCAGTTGCAGAGGGAAGTGTTCAGTCCCAGTGTCCTGAGCATGGTGAGGAGCTTGGAGGAGACTGTGGTGTGGAATGCTGAGCTGTGGTCAATGAACAGTATTCTTACATAGGTACTCCTTTTGTTCAGGTGGGTGAGGGCAGTGTGGAGTGCAATAGATATTGCGTTATCTGTGGATCTGTTGGGGTTCTTGGGCACGGGGACCATGGTGGTCTGCTTGAAACAAGTTAGTATTACAGATCAATAGAAAGGTAGAAAATGTCAGTGAAGGCACTTGCAAGGTGGTCAGTGCATGCTCTGAGAACACGTCCTGGTAGTACATCTGGCCTCGCTGTCTTGCGAATGTTAACCTGTTTAAAGGTCTTACTCACATCAGCTACTGAGAGCGAGTTCAAACAGTCGTCCAGAACAGCTGGTGCATGGCTCAGTGTTGCTTCCCTAGAAGCACGCATAGAAGACATTTAGCTCGTCTGGTAGGCTTGCATTGCCGGGCAGCTCATGCTGGGTTTCCCTTTGTAATCTTTGACAATTTGCAAGCCTGTGACAATTTGCAAGCCCTGTCACCTGTCGAGCGTCAGACTCAGTCTTAGTCCTGTACTGATACTTTGTCTGTTTGATGGCTCGTCGGAGGTGGCATCAGGATTTCTTATAAGCGTCAGGATTAGTGTCCCACTCCTTGAAAGCGGCAGATCTAGCCTTTAGCTCCATGTGGATGTTGCCTGTAATCCATGGCTTCTAGTTGGGTTTTTTATGGTCACTGTGGGGACAACATCGTCGATGCACTTATTAATTAAGCTGATGACCGATGTGGTAAAAATATTCCAATCTGTGCTAGCAAAATGGTCCTGTAGTTTATGATCCGCTTCATCGGAACGCTTCCGTATTGAATTGTGTCATGACGTTGGCCTGTGGGTAAGGTTTATGACCCCCCCATAAATACCTTTCTCCCTTCCCTTCTCTCTCTGACCTTACTGAAGGACTTTTGAATAGACTTTGTTAAATATAGAGAGTCTGGGAACATCAAACAAGTGGGTGGAAAGGAACCATATTTCGGTAATAGAACCAGTTGGAAATATACCAGGTACTTATGGATATCAGTTCGGTTGTCATCTGAGACATTATGACTGATGACAGGATGACATAAACTGTACCTGGGAAAGTCTACACATTCTAGTTATCAGATTAACATGGAATTGTTGTGCAATTTAAATGTTTGATATTGAAACTGCTTGTTAGGAGATTAAATGTAATTTTAGCTTCCAATTGAGAGAATTGGGTTTTCAGAAGGAAATCAGTGGCCCGCCCCTGTGAAGAGACAGGGGTTATAAACGATGAAACACACCCTTCTCCCCTCGCCACTATAGAAGTCAGTAACGGAAATGTAACAGTCTGTTCCGGGTACGTGAGGTCTGCAGCCTCTGCGTTAAAAGGACACACATGTCAAGTACAGAACTAAGCCAACCTCAGCGTGAGCTTTGGTTGCGAATGGTATGAACTTTGAACTCTCATTCACTACAGAAGTGATACTTCCTAGCCGTTGAGTTAGCAGCGGCCGCTGTAGACGTGGGCTAGGAAAGGACGGAAGACGGACCCCGTCTAACACACAACGAAGATACTACAACGTATCCATTTTACCACCAGTGACATTCTTCCGAGGACAGGAAGATCCCTGTTGGCCAACACGGCCAGGATCTACGACCAACCTACCGAAGCGCAGCTCAGAGTAAATATTTATTGCATTTTCCTTTTCCAAATGGGCGGTAATGTAGAATGCATACGATACTGTATTTAAAATGGCATAGCTGCTTTCTCTGTTCCTCAGTCTTCCCGCTCTTTCATTCAAGCCTAACCCCCTTTCTTTGTGTAACAAGCCGCCATGCCGGTTTAGCCCACTAGGGCACATTCTCCTATAATTTCCTTGTAACCATATCTGTTTATGCATTTCTGTGAATTATTTAGTTTAGTAAATAAATGATTTTAAGACAAATGATGTATGGATGACTCATAGTGAAGACTGGATTCATGCAGATAACCAACAATTTACGACGTTTGGAATGAGATTGACGTGAGCTAAATAACACATCATTAATCAGAAGACTCAGATCAGATAGTATGATATCTGAAAGTTATATTAGGAAAATCATAACTTTGTAATCTGAATATTTTCCTTGGTGCCCGAGCTCCTTGTTAATTACAGTTACACGATTAACCTGTTATGGCTAGGGGGCAGTATTTTCACGGCCGGATAAAAAACGTACCCGATTTAATCTGATTATTACTCCTGCCCAGAAACTATAATATGCATATAATTATTACCTTTGGATAGAAAACACTCCAAAGTTTCTAAAACTGTTTGAATGGTGTCTGTGAGTATAACAGAACTCATTTGGCAGGCCAAAACCTGAGAAGATTTGTAATTCGCGCCACGCCTATCATTGGATATTGGAGCAGGTGTTCCGCTAGCGGAACGTCTAGATGTTTAATCAGTTTAATCGCGTAATAATAATTACAGAGAGTTATTTGATAAACATGTCTTCCGTTTTAATGATTCCAAAGACACGACAATTGTATTGTATTGTATTCACTAGTACTTCCTGTTTGAGTTTTTGCTTGTAAGCAGGAAGCAGGAGGATAGTGTTATAGGTTATAATCCATGGCAATCATATGAACCTGTTTCCTTACATATGAACCTGTTTCCAATCACATTTCCTGTTAAAAATAAAGGGAAAGGAAAATATGAATCAAGAAGTAAAAATTTTACCTATTCCAACCTCTATCTTTATGCTGTGTATATATTTAGCAGTAATATTTCACGGAAACAGTCCTACAAAACAAATCCAAAGGGAGAGAATCCAAATGCGTTGCTTTTTGGAGCAAGAGAGTCAGATATGAATGAGACCACTTTCAGTTGACACCTACATGAATCTATCATGTTGAATGGAAAAATATTGCTCCAGCAAACATGCTTTTGCACCTTTGTAAGGGATTTAAAAAATAAATTAAGACCTAAAACTATTTTCCACAGCATTGATTCGATTTGACAGACTTGCATACTACACATGGTCTCAAAGTTTCTGCATATTATGTGAAGCAATTTGCATGTGAGGTTCTCAGTAATTTGATCAACCTCATCACAAAATGATACATGTCTAATTAATTCACACTAATTAGGTAAAAACCAAAGTCATTTTAGAGTAGCAAATTAGTGTTAAAACAATAGCTTTCACCCAGAGGCCTGCACTGTAACAGAAAAATAAACGTAGTAATTCCAATTTTGTCTAACAATTAGACATCAAGGTTACCAGAGGATTATTACAATATAACATATTTTAGTTCAACGTTTTTCTCCAGGTTTTGTGAAAGCATTCAGAGATAAACCTTTAACCTACGTTACATACTGTAGTTTTGGTTTGCTCTCATCAGACTTCACCATATAATTATATATAAAACCAAAAGGGACAGCATATTAGTGTGAAAATCATAAAAATAATTCAGTGCTTCAATATAATGTGAGTACTGTTAGGATGCATGCATAGACTGATACTGGTGTAAGAAAAAATCTGCTAATTTCTCAATAGTATCAAATATTTGTGTCCTCTAACCAGTAGACATCAAGTGGGAAGAGGCAAAGCAAGTCCACAGTGACCCTGTTTTTTAAGGACAGGTACACCATGCCTGCACCATAGAAGCCCCCTATTGGTATAATCAGTTATACAGTCACAAACATCTGTTTGTAGTGGGAAAGAAGACAAGGAAAGGAAGTCATTTCAGGGGACTTTCTTTAATTTGTCCAATTCTTTAAGGTCAGTCTGGATAAAGGCAATGAAATTACGAAAGGACCATTGAGACGCAGTACTTTAGTTTCCCACTCTTCATTGAAAGGGCCAATCACAGGTGACCTGGGCTTCGCCAGTCGTACAGGGGAAACACTTTAGTTTCTCTGCCGCTCTCATCGGCAGTCTTTCCCGGCCCAGCACCTCCAGATCATCCCCCTGGCCTCGCCTCTTCATTCTACAGTACATGTTCTCGTAGAGGAACTGTAAAGAGAGGAGGAAATTACTCCTTTATGATCCCTGCTGCCTTGCTGATCGGGAGAAATTCATTAATCAAAAAGTGACACATACTTTGTTCTCATTAGGCTCAAACTGAAATAATCTAATTCCTTTTGTACCATTGGTAATCCCTAAAGGTCAGTTTCTTTATTCCATCCAGCAGCGCTGGGGCTAGGGAGGCCTTGACAGCCGAAAGTAACTACATCGCGCCTTAATAAATACATTTCACGGACAATGCACAGTCCTCTAGGAGTCCTTAAGTAACAATAGCCTACTAGTCAGCCCTCTTGATAATATATTTCCACTGAGCTCAATACAGTGTTACTCTCAATTTACAAGGGGAATTAAAGCTTTAACTCATATTGATTGTGCTGCTCTACTGAAACAAACACACTGAAAATCAGAAGTGACATGGTGTGTGCTGTTGCTACCGTGACGGCGCCCGTTTGAGACTGATAACGGCGGGCTTGCTCCTCCTCTGCCCCATGCTGGGAAAACACATCAGGCAAATGGAAGATGTCAACATAAAGTTCTATTTGGAAGATATACTCATCTATTTAAGATATTACATTCACTCTGGCATTCTAACTCCAGGCCATCAAACAATAAAGGAATAGAAAATAGCTATGAATGATGTTGTTATACAGTACCAATAAATGTATTACCCATTGAATGATACATCAATGAGCGATAGCTGGAATATACAGATGATTAAGATGCTGAGCAATGCAGAGAGTGCTCATGCAAAGTAGGACTTTTCAGCTGGAAGGGGGCTTCTTAGCTGGAGTACAGTAGGCAAAAGGAATTAATTTTCTTTTAGAGGAGAAAAAAATGTCCCACTTTGAAGTGAATGACCCTGTTTACATGCACACCAATATCACATTATTATTCGGTATACTTAAGTATTCTGTTTTTGAGTTGATGCATATAAACCTCATATCCCGTTTACAATAACCTGAAAAAGATTGTATCCCGGTAATGAGAAACCTGGATAAGATGCCTGGGATATTCTGGTCTAAGATGGGATACTGTGACATGTAAACATCCTATCCTGTTTACTATTGGTTTTGCGGCCTGCACATGCTCAGTTTCACATATAGGTGTTGTGTGATGATGTTTTCATCTGATTGTCAAACAAATCACTTCAAAAAGTAGGTTACCTGCACAGTTGATCCTCCATAATAATTTTGCCTACTGTAATGAATTTACTATAATTTACTACTGGCTACGTCCACTCCTAATTCAGCCTCTGAAATGTAATGGCAAAAATTTAGATTTCCGCCTAAACAGTAATTGCTTTAGTGAGCAGTTATATGATAAGGACACAACGTATTACCATCGGAAAGAAAACACCTGGGAGATTATAAGGAAATGGTCAGAGCATAGATAGGAATGGCACAGTTCAGATCAAGCACACACAAACTAACAATTTTTTATTTTAAATGTTTTTTAAGTAATCTTTTATGGACAAACTATAAGTCAATTATTGAGGAATAGAGCTGGAAACACATCAGCTGGCTTCCACAATGACTCACAAACTTCAGGGGAAAGAAATGGGATTGATAGACAACAGCTAGTACTTTCAGATGTTTTAGTAAGGTGCGGTCAAAGATCATCTCCAAGTGTACCCTCAAAGTTATTGGTCATTATAAAAACTATTTCTACAATATCAACCTCTCTCAAACAGTTTGGTGGTGTCAGGGGATATCCAGGAGACATCCAAGTGTCCTTTCAACCTCTCCAAAGTGTCCGAATGGGGTAATTCCACTACTGTTACACATTGAATAAGCCTAAAGTTGTTGGTCACAATAAAAACACAATTTCTACAATATCAATGGGGAAGGCCCTAAAAATTGCCAGAATACAGCCACCCTAGTCATAGACTTTTATCTCTGTTACTGCACGGCAAGCGGTAACGGAGCACCATGTCTAGGTCTAAAAGGCTTCTTAACTCTTAAGGATTCGCCTAAAATGACATACCCAAATCTAACTGCCTGTAGCTCAGGACCTGAAGCAAGGATATGCATTTTCTTTATACCATTTGAAAGGAAACACTTGGAAGTTTGTGTAAATGAGAAATTAACCTGTTAGGGCTAGGGGGCAGTATTGACACGGCCAGATAAAAAACGTACCCGATTTAATCTGCCCAGTAACTAAAATATGCATATAATTATTGGCTTTGGATAGAAAACACCCTAAAGTTTCTAAAACTGTTTGATTGGTGTCTGTGAGTATAACATAACTCATATGGCAGGCCAAAACCTGAGAAGATTCCTTACAGGAAGTGGCCTGTCTGACAAGTTGTGTCTCATCTTGGCTCTTTTTATTGAAGACTGAGGAGCTTTGCTATAACGTGACACTTCCTACGGCTCCCATAGGCTCTCAGAGCCCGGGAAAAAGCTGAACGATATCGAGGCAGCCTCTGGCTGAAACACTTTATCGCGTTTGGCAAGTGGCCGATCAGAGTACTATGGGCTTAGGCGCGTGCCCGAGTCGACCCCATGCTTTATTTTCTTTCGTCTGTTTACCTAAACGCAGATTCCTGGTCGGAATATTATCGCTTTTTTACGAGAAAAATTGCATAAAAATGGATTTTAAACAGCGGTTGGCATGCTTCGAAGTACGGTAATGGAATATTTACAATTCTTTTGTCACGAAATGCGCCATGCTCGTAACCCTTATTTACCCTTTCGGATAGTGTCTTGAACGCACGAACAAAACGCCGCTATTTGGACATAACTATGGATTATTTTGGACCAAACCAACATTTGTTATTGAAGTAGAAGTCCTGGGAGTGCATTCTGACGAAGAACACCAAAGGTAATAACATTTTTCTTATAGTAAATCTGACTTTGGTGAGTGCTAAACTTGCTGGGTGTCTAAATAGCTAGCCTTGTGATGCCGGGCTATCTACTGAGAATATTGCAAAATGTGCTTTCACCGAAAAGCTATTTTAAAATTGGACATATCGAGTGCATAGAGGAGTTTTGCATCTATAATTCTTAAAATAATTGTTATGCTTTTTGTGAACGTTTATCGTGAGTAATTTAGTAAATTCTCCGGAAGTTTGCGGGGGGTATGCTAGTTCTGAACGTCACATGCTAATGTAAAAAGCTGGTTTTTGATATAAATATGAACTTGATTGAACAAAACATGCATGTATTGTATAACATAATGTCCTAGGTGTGTCATCTGATGAAGATCATCAAAGGTTAGTGCTGCATTTAGCTGTCTTCTGGGTTTTTGTGACATTATATGCTAGCTTGAAAAATGGGTGTCTGATTATTTCTGGCTGGGTACTCTGCTGACATAATCTAATGTTTTGCTTTCGTTGTAAAGCCTTTTTGAAATCGGACAGTGTGGTTAGATTAACGAGAGTCTTGTCTTTAAAATGGTGTAAAATAGTCATATGTTTGAGAAATTGAAGTAATAGCATTTCTAAGGTATTTGAATAACGCGCCACAGGATTCCACTGGCTGTTACGTAGGTGGGACGATTTCGTCCCGCCGGCCCTAGAGAGGTTAATGTAGGAGAATATAACACATTAGATCTGGTAAAAGATAATACAAAGAAAAGAACATGCGCTTTTTTGTATTTTTTTGTACCATCGTCTTTGAAATGCAAGAGAAAGGCCATAATGTATTATTCCAGCCCAAGTGCAATTTAGACTTAGTTGGCAGCAGTGTATGTGCAAAGTGTGCCTAATTGGTTTATTCATACATTTTCAGGTTCATAATTGTGCACTTTCCTCAAACAATAGCATGGTATAGTTTCACTGCAATAGCTACTGTAAATTGGACAGTGCAGTTAGATTAACAAGATTTAATATTTCTGCCCATATCAGATATGTCTATGTCCTGCGATTGTTTTTATCTATGCATAGTCACTTTACCTACATGTAAGGTACCAGTCAAAAGTTTGGACACACTTACTCATTCCAGAGTTTTTCTTTATTTTTACTTTTTCTACATTGTAGAATAATTTGGAAGACATCAAAACTATGAAATAACACATATGGAATCATATATGAACCAAAAAATTGTTAAACAAATCAAAATATATTTTATATTTCAGATTCTTCAACGTAGCCACCCTTTGCACACTCTTGGCATTCTCTCAACCAGCTTCATGAGGTAGTCACCTGGTATGCATTTCAATTCACAGGTGTGCCTTGTTAATAGTTAATTTGTTGAATTTATTTTCTTAATATGTTTGAGCCAATCAGTTGTGTTGTGACAATGTAAGGGTTGTATACAGAAGTTAGCCCTATTTGGTAAAATCCCAAGTCCATATTATGGCAAGAACAGCTCAAATAATCAAAGTGAAACGACAGTCCATCATTACTTTAAGACATGAAGTTCAGTCAATGCGGAAAATTCCATGAACTTTGAAAGTTTCTTAAAGTGAAGTCACAAAAACCATCAAGCGACATGATGAAACTGGCTCTCATGAGGACTGCCAAAGGAAGAAAAGACCCAGAGTTACCTCTGCTGCAGAGGATAAGTTCAATAGAGTTTCCAGCCTCAGAAATTACAACCCAAATAAATGTTTCACAGAGTTCAACTAAAATATACATCTCAATATCAACTGTTCAGAGGAGATGGTCGAATTGCTGCAAAGAAACCACTACTAAAGGACACCAATAAGAAGAAGAGACTTGCTTGGGCCAAGAAACATGAGCAATGGACATTAGAGCGGTGGAAATCTGTCCTTTGGTCTGATGAGTCCAAATTTGAGATTTTGGGTTCCAACCTCTATGTCTTTGTGAGACCCAGAGTAGGTGAGCGGATGATCTCTGCATGTGTAGTTCCCACCGTGAAGCATGGAGGAGGAGGTGTGATGGTGTGGTGGGGCTTCGCTGGTGACACTGTCAGTGATTTATTTAGAATTCAAGGCACACTTAACCAGCATGGCTTCCACAGCATTCTACAGCAATACCCCAGTCCATCTGGTTTGTGCTTAGTGGGACTATCATTTGTTTTTTTCAACATGACAATGACCCAACACACTTCAAGGCTGAGTAAGGGCTATTTGATCAAGAAGGAGAGTCATGGAGTGCTGCATCAGATGACCTGGCCTCCACAATCACCCAACCTCAACCAAATTGAGATGGTTTGGGATGAGTTGTTCCGCAGAGTGAAGGAAAAGCAGCAAACAAGTGCTCAGCATATGTGGGAACTCCTTCAAGACTGTTGGGAAATCATTCCAGGTGAAGCTGGTTGACAGAATGCCAAGAGTGTGCAAAGCTGTCATCAAGGCAAAGGGTTGCTACTTTGAATAATCTCAAATATAAAATATATTTTGATTACAAAATTATTCCATATGTGTTATTTCATAGTTTTGATGTCTTCACTATTATTCTACAATATAGAAAATAGTAAAAATAAAGAAAAACCTTGAATGAGTAGGGGTTTCCAAACTTTTGACTGGTACTGTATACAATATTTACCTACTTTGGAATGATACACAGGATATAGCCCCAACAGGACAGGACTCCGCTATACTGTAAAAAATACTAAACACCTATAGTAAACTATAGAGCGGTACACAAAATAATTTAATGACAGATCTAAAACAAAATCCAATCGTTCTAGAGTCATAGTAGTCTTGGTCGAGGTCGCTCCCAGCATCTGTGTATCACTCACTAAGAATTTCCTCCAAAGCCTCTTCTCGGTATACCTGGCTTTTGTCATCTTTTTACCCCCCTGATCAAATCAAATCAAGTCACATTTTATTAGTCACATGTGCCGAATACAACAAGTGTAGACCTTACAGTGAAATGCTTTCTTATGAGCCCCTGGCCACAGTTGAAAAAAAATATGGATAAGAATAAGAGATAAAAGTAACAAGTAATTAAAATGGAGCTGTTAAAAATAACAATATATACAGAGGCGTGCCTGTACAGAGTCAATGTGTGGGGGCACCGGTTAGTTGCATAGTAGTTAGTATGTACATGTAGGTAGAGATAATTAAAGTGACTATGCATAGATGACTACAGAGAATGGCAGTGGTGTGGTGTGTGTGTGTGTGTGGGGGGGTGGGGGGGGGGGGGGGTGGGGGGGGTGGTGTTAAAACCTCTTATGGACAGACGTTCCGCTAGTGGAACGCCTCACCAATATCCAATGGTAGCACCTGGCGCGAAATACGAAAAACCTTAAAAATGCTATAATTTCAATTTCTCAAACATATGACTATTTCACAGCATTTGAAAGATGAGACTCTCCTTTATCTAACCACACTGTCCGATTTCAAAAAAGGCTTTACAACGAAAGCAAAACATTAGATTATGTCAGCAGAGTACCCAGCCAGAAATAATCAGACACCCATTTTTCAAGCTAGCATATAATGTCACATAAACCCAAACCACAGCTAAATGCAGCACTAGCCTTTAATGATCTTCATCAGAGGACACTCCTAGGACATTATGTTATACAATACATGCATGTTTTGTTCAATCAAGTTCATATTTATATCAAAAACCAACTTTTTACATTAGCATGTGACGTTCAGAACTAGCATACCCACCGCAAACTTCCGGTGAATTTACTAAATTACTCACGATAAATGTTAACAAAAAACATAACAATTATTTTAAGAATTATAGATACAGAACTCCTTTATGCAATCGCGGTGTCCGATTTTAAAATAGCTTTTCGGTGAAAGCACATTTTGCAATATTCTGAGTAGATAGCCCGGCCATCACGGCTAGCTAATTTGACACCCACCAAGTTTGGCCCTCACCAAACTCAGATTTACTGTTAGAAAAATTGGATTACCTTTGCTGTTCTTCATCAGAATGCACTCCCAGGACTTCTACTTCAACAAATGTTGTTTTGGTTCGAAATAATCCATAGTTATATCCAAATAGCTCAGTTTTGTTCGTGCGTTCAAGTCACTATCCGAAGGGTGACGCACCGGCGTATTTCGTGACAAAAAAATTCAAAATATTCCATTACAGTACTTCGAAGCATGTCAAACGCTGTTTAAAATACATTTTTATGCTATTTTTCTCGTAAAATAACGATAATATTCCAACTGGGCGACGATGTATTCGTTCAAACACTGAAAGAAAAAAATGGATGCGTCTCGTGCACGAGCGCCTCAGTGTCATTGTTCCCAGAAGGACCACTCACAAAAACCCCTGCTGTTTTTCGCCCCGAGACTGCAGAGCTCTCATTCCACTTTCTGGTGCCTTCCTAGAGCCAATGAAAGCCTTAGAAAATGTCACGTTACAGCAGAGATGCTGTATTTTTGATAGAGATGCCCTAGAAGGACAAGAAATGGTCAGACAGGGCACTTCCTGTATAGAATCTTCTCAGGTTTTGGCCTGCCATATGAGTTCTGTTATACTCACAGACACCATTCAAACAGTTTTAGAAACGTTAGAGTGTTTTCTATCCAAATATACTAATTATATGCATATTCTAGTTTTGGCAGGAGTAGTAACCAGATTAAATCGGGCATGTTTTTTTATCTGGCCGTGAAAATACTGCCCCTTATACCAAACAGGTTAACTTCTCTAGGGCCAGTGGGACGAAATCGTCCCACCTACTCAACAGCCAGTTGATTCCCGTGGCGCGTTATTCAAATACCTTAGAAATGCTATTACTTCAATTTCTCAAACATATGACTATTTTACACCATTTTAAAGACAAGACTCTCGTTAATCTAACCACACTGTCCGATTTCAAAAAGGCTTTACAACGAAAGCAAAACATTAGATTATGTCAGCAGAGTACCCAGCCAGAAATAATCAGACACCCATTTTTCAAGCTAGCATATAATGTCACATAAACCCAAACCACAGCTAAATGCAGCACTAACCTTTGATGATCTTCATCAGATGACAACCCTAGGACATTATGTTATACAATACATGCATGTTTTGTTCAATCAAGTTCATATTTATATCAAAAACCAGCTTTTTACATTAGCATGTGACGTTCAGAACTAGCATACCCCCCGCAAACTTCCGGTGAATTTACTAAATTACTCACGATAAACGTTCACAAAAAACATAACAATTATTTTAAGAATTATAGATACAGAACTACTCTATGCACTCGCTATGTCCGATTTTAAAATAGCTTTTCGGTGAAAGCACATTTTGCAATATTCTAAGTAGATAGCCCGGCATCACAGGGCTAGCTATTTAGACACCCACCAAGTTTAGCCCTGACCAAAGTGAGATTTACTATAAGAAAAATGTTATTACCTTTGCTGTTCTTCGTCAGAATGCACTCCCAGGACTTCTACTTCAATAACAAATGTTGGTTTGGTTCAAAATAATCCATAGTTATGTTCAAATAACCTCTGTTTTGTTTGTGCGTTCAAGACACTATCCGAATGGTAAAGAAGGGTGACGAGCACGACACATTTCGTGACAAAAAAAAATCTAAATATTCCATTACCGTACTTCGAAGCATGTCAACCGCTGTTTAAAATCAATTTTTATGCCATTTTTCTCGTAAAAAAGCGGTAATATTCCGACCGGGAAAGCGTGTTTATGTTCAAAGAGAGAGAAACTAAAAACATGGGATCCCCTCGTGCACGAGCCTCCATCTGATTGTCCTCTGATAGACCACTTAACCAAGGCGCTAAAGTTTTTCAGCCAGCGGCTGGAATTACATCATTCAGCTTTTTCCTGGGTTCTGAGAGCCTATGGGAGCCGTAGGAAGTGTCACGTTACAGCAAAGATCCTAAATGTTCAATAAACAGAGCCAAGATGCCCAAGGAATGGTCAGAGAGGGTACTTCCTGTTTGGAATCTTCTCAGGTTTTTGCCTGCCATATGAGTTCTGTTATACTCACAGACACCATTCAAACAGTTTTAGAAACTTTAGGGTGTTTTCTATCCATAGCCAATAATTATATGCATATTCTAGTTTCTGGGCAGTAGTAATAACCAGATTAAATCGGGTACGTTTTTTTATCCGGCCGTGTAAATACTGCCCCCTAGCCCTAACAGGTTAAAAGTCTGAGTAGCCATTTGACTAGATGTTCAGGAGTCTTATGGGTTGGGGGGTAAAAGCTGTTTAGAAGCCTCTTGGACATAGACTTGGCACTCCGGTACAGCTTGTCGTGTGGTAAAAGAGAGAACAGTCTATGACTAGGGTGGCTGGAGTCTTTAGGGTGGCTGGAGTCTTTGACAATTTTCATACACTGCCTGGTATAGAGGTCCTGGATGGCAGGAAGCGTGGCCCCAGTGATGTACTGGGCCGTTCACACTACCCTCTTTAGTGCCTTGCGGTCAGAGGCCGAGCAGTTGCCATACCAGGCAGTGATGCAACCAGTCAGGATGCTCTTGATGGTGCAGCTGTAGAACCTTTTAAGGATCTGAGGACCCATGCAAAATCTTTTCAGTCTCCTGAGAGGGAATAGGTTTTGTCGTGCCCGCTTCACGACTGCCATGGTGTGCATGGACCATGTTAGTTTGTTGGTGATGTGGACGCCAAGGAACTTCAAGCTCTCAACCTGCTCTACTGCAGCCCCGTCGATTAGAATGGGGGTGTGCTCGGTCCTCTATTTCCTGTAGTCCACAATCATCTCCTTTGTCTTGATCATGTTGAGGGAGAGGTTGTTGTCCTGGCACCACACGGCCAGGTCTCTGACCTCCTCCCTATAGGCTGACTCGTCATTGTCGGTGATCATGCCTACCACCTTTGTGTCATCGGCAAATCTAATGATGGTGTTAGAGTCGTGCCTGGCCGCGCAGTCATGGGTGAACAGGGAGCACAGGAGGAGGCTGAGCACGCACCCCTGAGGGGCCCCTGTGTTGAGGATCAGCGTGGCGGCTGTGTTGTTACCTACCCTTACCACCTGGGGGCGGCCCATTAGGAAGTCCAGGATCCAGTTGCATAGGGAGCTGTTTAGTCTTAGTGTTTAGTTTTAGTGTTATTTGCCTCGAAGGGAGCATAGAAGTAGTTTAGCTTGTCTAGTAGGCTCGTGTCACTGGGCAGCTCTCGGCTTTGCTTCCCTTTGTATTCTGTAATGGTTTGCAGGCCCTGCCACATCCGACGAGCGTCAGAGCCGGTGTAGTACGACTCTATCTTAGTCCTGTATTGACGCTCTGCCTGTTTGATGGTTCGTCCGAGGGCATAGCGGGATTTTTTTTATAAGCTTCCGGGTTAGAGTTCCGCTCCTTGAAAGTGGCAGCTTAGCCTTTAGCTCTGTGCGGATGCTGCATGTAATCCATGGTTTCTGGTTGGGGTATGTACGTATGGTCACTGTGGGGACAGCGTCAACGATGCACTTACTGATTACGCCTATGACAGATGTTGTGTACTCCTCAATGCCATTGGAGATGTCCCGGAGCATATTCCAGTCTTTACTAGCAAAACAGTCCTGTAGCTTAGCATCTGCTTCATCTGACCACTTTTTTATTGATCTAGTCACTGGTGCTTCCTGCTTTAATTTTTGCTTGTAAGCATGAATCAGGAGGATATAATTATTGTCAGATTTGCCAAATGGAGGGTGAGGGAGAGCTTTGTAGTCATCTCTGTGTGTTAAGTATAGGTGGTCCAGAGTTCTTTTCCCTCTGGTTACACATTTAACATGTTGATAGAAATCAGGTAAACTGATTTAAGTTTCCCTGCATTAAAGTCCCCGGCAAGTAGGCGCACCACCTCTGGGTGAGTGTTTTCTTGTTTGCTTATAGCGGAATACAGCCTTTGACAGTGGTGGTACGTAAACAGCTACAAAGAATTTAGATGAGAACTCTCTCGCTATGTAATGTGGTCTGCTGCTTATCATGAGAAACTCTACCTCAGGCGAGCAATGGCTCGAGACTTCCTTAGATATCGTGCACCAGCTGTTGTTTTTCAAAAATGCTGTTCTAACCTGCCGGTACATCGTATAACCAGCCAGCTGTATGTTGATATTGTCGTCGTTCAGCCACGACTCTGTGAAGCATAAGATGTTACAGTTTCTGTTACAGTTTTTAATGTCCTGTTGGGTAGTTTGCTTGGTTTTTCCCTGATACATCTCTTTCCCTTACATCCCTGATAAGCCATTGTTATGCCAAAGCAATGAAAGAATTAGTTCAAAATACTATGACGCGCTCTGTGCATTCTCAGTGCGTATAGCAATCGGCCGCATTACGCAAAAGAGCTTGTCAGACCTACGTAGTCCCATCCAGGTCATCTGATATTGTAAGGAAGTCTGTGTGTAGCTGGTGTATGGGAGTCAGGCGCAGGACAGCAGATATGAGTAAATACCCGTATTTTACTCAACATAATATAAATGCAATACAAAAACAGAGCCCACAATAACGGACCTTCCTACATAGAAACAATCACTCACAAACAAACCTGGGGGAACAGAGTGTTAAATAATGAACAGGTAATTGGGGGATTGAAACCAGGTGTGTAAGACAAAGACAAAACAAATGGAAAATGAAAAGTGGATCGGCGATGGCTAGAAGGCCAGTGAAGTCGACCGCCGAACGCCGCCCGAACAAGGAGAGGGACCCACTTCGGCGGAAGTCGTGACAGATATACTGTAATGCTTATCTTATTGGCTGCAAGACTGTCCATCTTTCATTTTAGTCGCTCTCCAATCTAATGCTATAAAGATAAAAACGCCACGCTTTTAGTGCGCAAAAATATAGTCAATGGGTGGACATTTGATGTTCTAATTCAGCCATACATTATCTGAGAACATTGATAATAGGCTACTTTTATTTGTAAGAACATAACAATTCATTTGACAGCCCCCAATGTAGCTCTAGCTCAAACACAGACCAAATCGAAGATTATCTCGTAAGATTTTTGTTGTTTAGTGAAAAGTATAAAATTAACTTCTTGACTCTCTGGGCTGTGAATCGACAATGGGAGGTCACAGGCCGACAAATAACATATCCTTATCAGTCTTTGCTTTCACCACATATCAACGTTGTTCAAGATGTATATACACTGCGTGCACAATTGTTAGGCAAATTGTATTCCTCGGGATTAATTTTATTGTTGAACAAACACAATGCTCTCAGTCAATCCAAAATGTTATTGAACCTCAAACCTGAATGTTTAGCAAAGTAAAAGTGAGTTTTGTCTTTCTCAGGGAAATATATGTGTGCACAATTATTTGGCAACTATTAGTGTGCAGAATTATTAGGCAACTAAATTACAAAAATTATTTCTCTCAACTCACTTGTTGATTCTCAATTTTTAGAGTAAGTGTAACTGATAAGTAGCACAAAATGACAATTATATAGCATTTTTGGCCTTTCAAAAATATTCAGTGACCAATATAGCCACCCTTATTTTCAAGAACTGCCATGAGCCTTCCATCCATGGAGTCAGTCAGTTTCTTGATCTGTTCACGATCAATTTTCGCTGAAGCAGCAACCACAGCCTCCCAAATGCTGTTCAAAGAGGTGTATTGTCTTCCCTCACTGTAAATCTCACGTTTGAGAAGGGCCCACAAGTTCTCAATAGGATTTAAGTCAGGTGAGGAAGGGGGCCAGGTCGTTATTCAGGCATCTTTGAGGCCCTTGCTGGCTAGCCAAGCAGTGGAGTACTTGGATGCATGTGATGGAGCATTGTGCTGCATAAAGATCGTGGCCTTCTAGAATGCTGAGGACTTCTTCCTGTACCACTGTTTTACGAAAGAATCTTCCAGAAACTGGCAGTAGGTTTGGGAGTTGAGTTACAGTCCATCTTCAACCCGAAAAGGTCCAACTACCACATCCTCAATGATAGCAGCCCATACCAGTACCCCTCCTTCACATTGCTGGCACCTGACTCAAAGTGGTGCCCTGTGTCCATTACTGATCCAGCCACGGGCCCATCCAATTGGTCCATCAAGAGTCACTTTCATTTCATCTGTCCATAAAACCTTTGAAAAATCTGTCTTCAGGTATTTCTTTGCCCAATCTTGACGCTTCAACTTGTGAATCTTATTCAGTGGTGGTCTTGTTTCAGTCTTCTTGACCTTGGCCATGTCTCTGAGCACTTGACACCTTGTACTTTTGAACACCCCAGGTAGGTTGCAGTTCTGGAATACGTTGGCACTGGAGGATAATGGGTTCCTAGTAGTTTGACATTTAATTATTCTCAAGTCTTTTGCAGTTAATTTGCGCCTTTTCTTCCCCACACGTTTTTTGCGCCCCAGTTGACTATTCGCAACAAAACGTTTGATTGTCCGGTGGTCACGCCTCAATAGTTTAGCTATTTAAAGAGTGTCGCATCCATCTGAAAGGAATTTCACATTTTTGGCTTTTCAGTGTCAGTTAAATCTCTTTTTTGGCCCATTTTACCTGAGGAAATGAGGCTGCCTAATAATTATGCAAACCTTGATATAAGGTGTTATTCACTTTTATATGGTTTGGAGTTCGAAAATGTGAATAGAAATAATGATGAGATCAGAATACTCACTTGCCTAATAATTGTGCACGCAGTGTGGTTTTAGCTTCTCTACACTATTGGACTTTGAGTCGCAGCCATATTGACTATGGGATTGTGGGTGTGGGATGCCCTTTTATGGCTGTATGCCCATTGAATAAAACATTTGAAGGTCCCCTATTTAGGGGACCCTACATTTAAGAGGTTAGACAAGTTTCTGCTTATAATTTCCGACATTTGGTAGGCTACTTATTTATCAACTATAGTTTGATACATGTAGCTTCTTTTCTGTCATAATTTGTTGCGCCAGAAGACTAAGTAAAGTAGTGCTCACCAGAATGTATTAGTAATACAGTTAACACTGGTAAAGTTATTTGTTTCGCTTGGAGACTGTAGAGAAAATGCGTTTACTACAAAATATTGGAAAGATTGGTCCTCTGCAAAATGTCCAAATGTCATCAGTTCGACCAGTTTAAGGAAATGAAAAGCTGAGAAAATGACAAAACATATTTCTGATAACACTTCAGTTCGTCTAGGCTGGATATTTGATGTGGTTGAAATACTGTCTGCTTGCATAACAGTGTTAAAGATAACACATTACACACATATTCATATTTTCTCAAGGAATGCTGAAAGAAATCACACTGTTTCAGAGACAAAATTGACATTTGTTGCATAATTTTTGCTTAAATTCATAATTCTACAGGATTTAATATTATACTGAACAAAAATATAAAATGCAACATGCAACACTTTAAACAATTCTACTGGGTTACAGTTCATATAAGGAAATCACTCCATTGAAATAAATTCATTAGGCCCCAATCTATGGATTTCACAAGACTGGGCAGGGGCACAGCCATTGGTGGACCTGGGAGGGCATATGCCCACCCACTTGGGAGCCAAGCCCACCAACTGGGGAGCCAGGCCCAGCCAATCAGAATGAGTTATTCCCCACAAAATTACATACAAAAATACTCCTCAGTTTCATCAGATGTCTGGTTGGCTGGTCTCAGACGATCACGCAGGTGAAGAAGCAGGATGTCGACGTCCTGGGCTGGCGTGGTTAAACGTGGTCTGCAGTTGTGAGGCAGTATGGACATACAGCCAAATTCTCTAAAACAACATTGAAGGCGGCTTATGGTAGAGAAATGAACATTCAATTCTCTGGTGGACATTCCTGGAGTCAGTATGCCAATTGCACACTCACTCAAAACTTGAGACATCTGTGGCATTGTGTTGTGTGACAAAACTTCACATTTTAGAGTGGGCATGTATTGTCCCCAGCAGAAGGTGCACCTGTGTAATGATCATGCTCTTTAAACAACTTCTTGATTTGCCGCGCCTGTCAGATAGATGGATTATCATGGCAAAGGAGAAATGCTCACTAACAGGAATGTAAACAAATTTCTGCACCAAATTGAAGAGAAAAATCCCCTTTTATTTTTGCATATGAAACATTTCTGGAATATTTTATTTCAGCTCATGAAATATGGGACGAACACTTTACATGTTGCGTTTATATTTTTGTTCAGTATATATGTTAAACTACGTGAGAGGTTATAGGCCTACATTCGTTGTCCATATTTCAGTTACTATTCCATTTAACCAATATACTTAAATGAGGACTATTCTGTTTATTCATGGATACAGGGACACATACAATAGGTATATAGAGGCCTCAGGCATTTTAATTTCCTCCTGTAGATCTTTCTCTCTCTTTCTCTCTCTTCTCTCTCTCCCTCCCTTGCTGTTATCTCCTGTTTTAGTCCTTCACTCTCTCTATCCATGTCACACTCTCTCTTACAAATATTACACATCATGAAGTCGTATCTCATTCAGATTGGGTGTAAAGTACATTGCATGAACTCTCCATAAACTGACAGAAATGTGTTCCATAAGTATTCTCTGGGATTGTCATGGAAACAACATGTGCCTCCTTTCAGTGACTGTGATTTGGTTCCTGTTGTGGTTCAGAACGAATCCATTGTGAAGGAACATAATCAGCATGCTATTCAGTACTACGTTAAAGAATAAAACATGGCCTTCATTCATTGCATGTTTTATTGTTTTATACCCTATTAAAAATAAAAGGCTTCAACTTACTCTGGTGCCAATGCTTACTTAGTTAATCTGGCCCAAAGTACAGTGCCTTGCAAAAGTATTCCTATTTTGTTGCATTACAACCTGTAATTTAAATGGATTTTTATTTGGATTTAATGTAATGGACATATACAAAATAGTCCAAATTGGTGAAGTGAAATTAAAAAAATTACTTGTGTCAAAAAACAAAAAAGGAAAAGTGGTGTGTGCATATGTATTCACCGCCTTTGTTATGAAACCCCTAAATAAGATCTGGTGCAACCAATTACCTTCAGAAGTCACATAATTAGCAAGGGGAACTAAGCAAGGGGAACCACCAAGCAAGCGGCACCATGAAGACCAAGGAGCTTTCAAACAGGTCAGGGACAAAGTTGTGAAGAAGTACAGATCAGGGTTGGGTTATAAAAAATATCAGAAACTTTGAACATCCCACGGAGCACCATTAAATCCATGATTAAAAAATGGAAAGAATATGGCACCACAACAAACCTGCCAAGAGATGGCAGCCCACCAAATCTCATGGACCAGGTAAGGAGGGCATTAATCAGAGGCAACAAAGAGACCAAAGATAACCCTGAAGGAGCTGCAAAGCTCCACAGCGGAGATTGGAGTATCTGTCCATGGGACCACTTTAAGCTGTACACTACACAGAGCTGGGCTTTACTGAAGAGTGGCCAGAAAAAAAGCTATTGCTTAAAGAAAAAAATAAGCAAACATGTTTGGAGTTCGCCAAAAGGCATGTGGGAGACTCCCCAAACATATGGAAGAAGGTACTCTGGTCAGATGAGACTAAAATAGATTTTTTTGGCCATCAAGGAAAACGCTATGTATGGCGCGAACCCAACACCTCTCATCACCCCGAGAATACCATCCCCACAGTGAAGCATGGTGGTGGCAGCATCATGGTGTGGGGATCTTTTTCATCGGCAGGGATGGGGAAATTGGTCAGAATTTAAGGAATGATGGATGGCGCTAAATACAGGGAAATTCTTGAAGGAAACCTGTTTCAGTCTTCCAGAGATTTGATACTGGGACAGAGCTTCACCTTCCAGCAGGACAATAACCCTAAGCACACTGCTAAAGCAACACTTGAGTGGTTTAAGGGGAAACATTTAAATGTCTTGGAATGGCCTAGTCAAATTCCAGACCTCAATCCACTTCAGAATCTGTAGTCTGACTTAAAGATTGCTGTACACCAGCGGAACCCATCCAACTTGAAGGAACTGGAGCAGTTTTGCCGGGAAGAATGGGCAAAAATCCCAGTGGCTAGATGTGCCAAGCTTATAGAGACATACCCCAAGAGACTTGCAGCTGTAATTGTTGCAAAGGTGGCTCAACAAAGTATAGACTTTGGGGGGGGGGTGAATAGTTATGCACGCTCAAGTTCTCTTTTTTTGTGTTATTTCTTGTTTGTTTCAAAATAAAAAATATTTTGCATCTTCAAACTGATAGGCATGTTGTGTAAATAAAATTATACAAACTCCCCAAAAATCTATTTTAATTCCAGGTTGTAAGGCAACAAAATTGGAAAAATTCCAAAAGGGGTGAATACTTTCGCAAGCCATTGTATTTAATCTTAAACTAACATGATATCTGCAGCAGAGCAAGGCACGCTGTTTGTTCAGCAACAGCAGAATTGCTGAGTCAGGACCATGCACAGCACCATGACAGGAAAAAGTATACCGTATGCCTCCTGTCGGTGCATCACTGCCCAACCAAGGTACATTAAAATATCACATACTATCTGCCATCTTCAGTTGTTGAAACAATATTCAGTGACATTCAGAGTTGGTAAATGTTAAGAAGCGGCATGTTTAAAAGAAGGATCATGCCATAGTCAGACTGAGAATCAATTTGTAAAATTACCTGCTGGAAAATGTACCACTTGAAAGGAAAAGATTGGCTTTAGGTAAAAATGAGGTAGATATGACATACAGTCATTAGCATACTGTATGAATATAACAAGGGTACTGATTTCTCTCCACACTTTACCCTGGTGCTTCACAGGCATTGCTGCAGCATATTTCCCCAGTACAGTGTTGATATGCTACTCTCAGCACCTAGAGGTGAGAGGGAGTGATCAATAGCTAGCTCAATAGCAGCCATTTGGAAAACAAGCTTGTTTCCTTGGCAAAGCCAACCCAGGGAAAGCACCGGAATGCTAATCCAGGACATCATTTATTCACATTAGTCAAAGCAATAATTTAAACTTTTATCTGGAATTGTGAAATGTAACCTGTATTGAGAAGAGTGCTGGATTTCCACTGACTCGGTGTGCATGGAGGGAAAATGCAATTAGAACACATTTCAACTTGAGTAAAAGGTGTAAATGATCTTATTTCTTTATTACTATGTGCCTCAAAGCAGTCAATTAACACATGAATGATTTACCTATAATGTCAGCATATGAACTTCCTGTGAGGACTTTGACTGCAGTGATTTGTCAACTAGTTAGTGGGATTCAAACTGTTGTGCGGCTTCATGAAGAGTAAAATTAAAAAGTCATTTATATCTATTATTCCAGCATAAATGGTCATTTAAAACAAATCTTTCTTCAGAGGACATTCTTCAAGAGAGGAACAATGCCCGCGATAGCCCAACAGATGGCCTGAAAAGAGACAGAAATCTGCCATTTTTAAGTTTCTATTCACCTGGAAGTAGTGCCAGACTTAGATATTTGTTTGGTACAACATCAAATACCACCTTCAGAGGGAAATGACACAGGTGCTGCTGTGTTTGACTTTTTTTGTTAGAAAATACAACTTTATACACTACTGTTCAAAAGTTAGGGTCACTTAGAAATGTCCTTGTTTTTATATTTGTATTGTCCACCTCCTGGAGATTGCGAGAGCACAGCTTGTATAGAGTGTTCATCTGAGAAAAGATCGAAAAAGAAATGAGCCAATTACAAATACCTCACATAGCCTTAAGAGCGTTCTTTCAGAGGGCAAACACATGTATTTATAAAGCCAGACAGACAACAAACATGTAGACAGATAAAGACAAGACGTTACAAACAACAACTGTGGCTCAGGGTTTCAGGTGAATAAAGTTTTCACACTGTGATCTTAATGCACTCATTGACAATGGGGATCTGTTCAGACACAGACAGCTGCTGATAATCGAATTTAAAGAAACCATGCAGATCCTATAATTTTGAAAAATGGTGCTCTATCGGTCAATAGAACTGTAAGGCCTGAAAACATACACTACCATTCAAAAGTTTGAGGTCACTTACGAAATGTACTTGTTTTTGTGTAGAGGCGACTCCGGGATGCTGGCCTTCTAGGCAGAGTTGCAAAGAAAAAGCCATATCTCAGACTGGCCAATAAAAATAAAAGATTAAGATGGGCACAAGAACACAGACACAGGACAGAGGTACTCTTCCTGGAAGGCCAGCATCCCGGAGTAGCCTCTTCACTGTTGACATTGAGACTGGTGTATTGCTGTTACTATTTAATGAGGCTGCCAGTTGAGGACTTGTGAGGCATCTGCTTCTCAAACTAGACACTCTAATGTACTTGTCCTCTAGCTCAGTCTTTCTATTCTGGTTAGAGCCAGTTTGCGCTGTTCTCTGAAGGAAGTAGTATTCAGCGTTGTACGAGATCTTCAGTTTCTTGGCAATTTCTCACATGGAATAGCATTGATTTCTCAGAACAAGAATAGACTGATGAGTTTCAGAAGAATGTTCTTTGTTTCTGGCCATTTTGAGCCTGTAATCGAACTCAGAAATGCTGAAGCTCCAGATACTCAACTAGTCTACAGAAGGCCAGTTTTATTGCTTCTTTAATCAGATCAACAATTTTCAGCTGTGCTAACATAATTGCAAAATTATTTTCTAATGATCAATGAGCCTATTAAAATGATAAACTTGGGTTAGCTAACACGACGTGCCATTGGAACACAGGAGTGATGGTTGCTGATAATGGGCCTCTGTACGCCTATGTAGATATTCCATTCAAAAAATCTGCCGTTTCCAGCTACAATAGTCATTTACAACATTAACAATGTCTTCACTGTATTTCTGATCAATTTGATGTTATTTAAAATGGACCAAAAATGTGCCTTTTCAAAAACAAGGACATTTCTAAGAGACCCCAAACTTTTGAGCGGTAGTGTAGATTTAGCCGTAATGGACAAGCTGTTTCATAGACTGAGCATTGGTTATCATGGTTAGCTAAGAAATTTGCTCCAAGGCTATGTTTTAGCATGCAGTGTCTCTGTGACACGTGTGGGTAGCCTAATGGTATTCAGTATTCAAAGCACTTTGATTTCCTCAGTCCTCCTGTTGAGCTGCGTCCCACATACCTACTTCTCTGGTCACACTGTGATGCTTCCATTCCTCTCAAATGTCCCCCATAGTTGTCCCTACTCTCAATGACAAACACACGTTTAGTTAGTTGTATACTTTATCACAATGTATTTAAAGATTACATAAAGAAAAAAGTAATTGTCTAGTTTGATATCAATAATAATATTAAATGAGGGCATCCACTTTCATACTGCATAGCCATAATATTAAATTAACATGTTCATTGTCATATCACTCTTTTTCTGCTGTAGGATTAAAACCCACTACACTATCTATTAAAAAACTAAAAAGCCCTCTGTGTTTTCCCTCTTGGTTGCGTATTTCACTGTGAGGGGTCTGCCATAACAGTAACTATGTTAGTGATATGAATTACCCGTACAACCCCAGGACCTAAACATAATGCATGTATTTATGCAAAAGAGACTAAGGAGACAGCCCACACTCATGCCGAAAAGAAAGAAAAACACTGGGAAAATTGATGTTTCACGGATGGTAATTTTTTGCTTCAAGGTAAACATACACAATACCCCTACTTGTTTTCCTTATAACCTGGCCCAAAAACAAAACAATGATAATGACTTTCTGGCAAATAAACAAGTGGACTTTTTGGAAGTGTGCACTAAATCCATCCTCCTGGATTAACTTTCACTGTTACACACTGAGTAGCATAAATTGGAATTATGGTCGGATCTGTTACAGTATCATTTCTTGTCTCACTTAAAAATGAAAAGTGACAGGTGTCCATCAAAGGAAATTACCTAATTGAAATAAGGCCCCAATTTAAATGACGTGCAGCTTACAAAGGCTTCATAAAGCCTTTATAAACACTACATCAATGTGTCACAAATCATCTATAACCGTATGTTATGCTCTATGAAGGGTACATAAATGGGGTATAACTGTGACATAACCACCAATGTCAAATATGACATAAACCTGTGCTTTACAAAGCGTGGCACTGCTTAACTCTTACAGCTCCTTAAGGATAGGGGGCAGTATTGACAATTTCGGAAAGAATATGTGCCCATATTAAACTGCCTCCTACTCAAACTCAGAAGCTAGGATATGCATATTATTCGATTTGGATAGAAAACACTCTGAAGTTTCTAAAACAGTTTGAATGGTGTCTGTGAGTATAACAGAACTCATATGGCAAGCAAAAACCTGAGAGAAATCCTACCAGGAAGTGGAAATCTGGATGCATGGGCTCTCTTCAAGTCGTTTCCTATTAGTAATAATTGTGCACTTCCTACGGCTTCCACTAGATGTCGACAGTCTTTACAAAGTTGTTTGAAGTGTCTACGATGAACAGAGACCGAATGAGAAGGAGGGGAAGTTGTTGAGGCAGGGGATGACATCACTTCTTGGCGCGCGTTCATGAGAGTGGATCCTCCGTTCCAAAACCTTTTTCAAGACACAGGAACCGTCCGGTTGAAATATTACTGAATCTTCACATTCTGAAGGCCCTAAAGATTGATGTTTAACAACATTTGACATGTTTGAACGAACGTAAATACAACTTTGTTTTTACTTTTCGTTGCGAAGTCATCCACGCGCTTCCTATATTTGGAGTAGCTGAACTGAACGCACGAACAACAAGGAGTTATTTGGACATAAATTATGGACTTTATCGAACAAAACAACATTTGTTGTGGACCTGGGATTCTTGTAAGTGCCTTCTGATGAAGATGATCAAAGGTAAGGGAATATTTCTAATGCAATGTATGATTTTAGATGACTCCAAGATGGCGGCTATCTGTATAGCATAGTGTATTTTTCTGAGTTCAGTACTCAGATTATTGCAAAGAGTGCTTTCCCCGTGAAGCTTTTTTGAAATCTTTCATAGCGTTTGCATAAAGGAGACGTTCATCAATAATTCTTTGAATGACAGTTTAATTTTGTACCAATGTTTATGACAAGTATTTTTGTAAATTGTGGTGCTGATTCACCGGCAGTATGAGGGAAAATGCTGTTTTAATATATAAATATGAACTTTATCGAACAAAAAATGTATGTATTGTGTAACATGATGTCCTAGGAGTGTCATCTGATGAAGATCATCAAAGTTAGTGCTGCATTTAGCTGTATTTTGGGTTTTTGTGATGCATGCTAGTTGCTTGGAAAATGGTTGTGTGGTTATTTTTGTCGATGTACTCTCCTAACATAATCTAATGTTTTGCTTTCGCTGCAAAGCCTTTTTGAAATCGGACAACGTGGTTCGATTCAGGAGAAATGTATCTATAAAATGGTGTAAAATAGTCCTATGTTTGAGAAATAGAAATTATTAGATTTGGTTTTGAATATGGCACTCTGATTTTTTTCACTGGCTGTTGATCCCGCTATACGGGATCGAGCGGCAAGAAGTTAACAAACTATAGTTTTGGCAAGTGGGTTAGGACATCTACTTTGTGCATGACACAAGTCATTTTTCCAACAATTGTTTACAGACAGATTATTTCACTTATATTTCACTGTATCACAACTCCAGTGGGTCAGAAGTTTACATACACTAAGTTGACTGTGCCTTTAAACAGCTTGGAAAAGTGAATTTCAAGGCCTACCTTCAAACCCAGCTCTTTGCTTGACATCATGGGAAAATCAAAAGAAATTGTAGACCTCCACAAGTCTGGTTCATCCTTGGGAGAAATTTCCAAACACCTGAAGGTATCACTTTCATCTGTACAAACAATAGTACGCAAGTATAAACACCATGGGAGGACGCAGCCGTCATACCGCTCAGGAAGGAGACGCATTCTGTCTCCTAGAGATGAACGTACTTTGATGCGAAAAGTGCGAATCAATCCCAGAACAACAGTGAAGGACCCTGTGAAGATGCTGGAGGAAACAGGCACAAAACTATCTATATCCACAGTAAAACGAGTTCTATGTCGACATACCCTGAAAGGCCGCTCAGCAAAGGAGAAGTCACTGCTCCAAAACCGCCGTAAAAAAGCCAGACTATGGTTTGGAACTGCACATTAGGACAAAGTTCGTACTTTTTGGAAAAATGTCCTCTGGTCTGATGAAACAAAAATAGAACTGTTTGGCCATAATGACCATCGTTATGTTTGGAGGAAAAAGGGGGAGGCTTCCCACCTTGCCCAGGGAGGTTAAACGATTAATCGTTTTAATCGCGTAATAATAATTACAGGGAGTTATTTGATAAACATTTCTTCAGTTTAATGGTGCCCAAACACACGACAGAGGTGAGAGGGGCGGCGACGGAGCTGAAGTTCCTGAAGAAACGGTGGTAGAAGTTGGCAATCCCCAAAAACCGTTGTAACCCCTTTATGGTGGTTGGAACTGGCCATGACCTGACCGCATCTACCTTTCTTGTCATCCATCCTCAAACCCTGCGGGCTGTTTTGGTAACCTAAGAAGTATACAGCCTTCTGATGAAATTTGCACTTCTCAGCCATGATGAACAGGTGGTTAGCCAGGAGGCATTCCAGGACTGCTCGAACGTGAGTGATGTGATCCTCCAGGGTAGCCGAGTAGACCAGGATGTCATCAATATACACGACCACCTGACGTCCGAGCATGTCCCTGAACACCTCATTAACGAATGCCTGGAACACTGACAGAGCATTGGCATCACCAAGTACTCGTAGTTGCCAGACATCATGCTAAACGCAGTCTTCCATTCATCCCCCTCCCGGATGCAAATTAGATTTTATGTTCGATGGCTGCCGGCACCAACGGGAGAGGGTAACGGTATTTCGTGGTGATTTTATTGAGTCCTCTGTAATTAATACATGGACGTAACCCTCAATCCTTCTTGGCCATGAAGAAGAAACCAGCCGGCGCAGAAGAAAGTGCGGATAAAACCTTGTTGGAGCACCTCTTGGATGTAATACTCCATGGCCTGGGTCTCAGCCACCAACAGAGGGTAGATGCGCAGGCGCACACCCTGCCGGGCAGGTCGATGGCACATTCCCAGGGGCGATGAGGAGGAAGAGGGTCTTAGAGAATACCTCCCGCAGATCCTGGAATACCCTTGGGATGTTGGGCTGAAGGGGAACCACAGGACTCTCAACCGACGTGGAACCACAGGGGATGGGGAAGCAGGTCCTCCGGCATTCGGGTGACCAGTCTGTGATTCTCATCCTCGACCATGAGATAGTGGCGTCATGGCATGATCTTGTGAACTGATGCACTGGTGATGAATAAGGGGATGTTCTCCTGATGAATGGACTCCACTGTAAGGGTTAATGGTTGGGTGATGTGTGTGATGGTTCTGGATCCTAGTGGCCGATTATCGAGGGCTTGAACCGGGAAAGGAGAGGAGAGAGGGTATGAGATGATGTTAAGAGAGGAGGCAAGGGTCTGGTCAATAAAGTTCTCTGTGGCACCGGAATCCACTAATGCTGTAGATACAGTACATGAGGGCCAGTCAACTAGTGTGATGGACACCAAAAATTGTTTAGCAGAAAGTTATGAAGATGGAATACTCACTCCTGCCCCAGCAGGTGGAAGATCACATGACCGTCTCTCTGCTCTTGTGGATCCCGGATTAGGAAGTGCAGGACACCGCTGGAGCTGGTGCCCTCCATGACCACAATACAGACAGAGCCCCAGCTGTTTCCATCTGCGTCGCTCTGCCGCAGGGAGGCGTGTGACCCCTACCTCCATGGGTTCAGGCTCTGATCCAGTGTGTTCACTATGGGAGGGAGAGAAGCGAAGAGAGTACAGACACTCCCAAAGTAGGTTATCCAGATGGATGTCCATCAAAATGAATGCATTCAAGGAGAGAGTGTTGTCTCGACAAGCCAGTTCCATCTGGATCTCCTCAAGCAAACCTCTTCTGAACAGCGTACGAAGCACTGGCTCGTTCCATCCGCTGGATGCTGCTACTGTCCGGAAGGTGAGTGCGTACTCGGCAGCCGTCTGGTCCCCCTGCCATTATTGGAGTAGGCGCTCACCCCCCTCTCTGCCCTTCAGGGGATGATCGAAGATGCATTTGAACAGAGCCATGAACACCTCATATAAATCTAGCTCCTCCTCTCCTCTCTCCCAGATGGACGTGGCCCACTCCAACGGCCGCCCAGTCAGCAGAGAAATAATCATGGCAACATTGGATGTCTCAGTGGTGGGGGCTCCCATCTGGTGCATAAAGTAGAGGGAGCACTGAAGTAGGAAGCCACGGCGTTTAGATGGGGTACCGTCATATTTATCCGGGCGGGACAAACGGGTATCGCTGACCTGAGCAGGTTGCTGAAAGGGCTGTAGTGCTGGCTCGACTGGTTGTAGAATATCCTCCGTTAGTTGACGGCAACGCCTCCTGGGTATGTTTGAAACGTTGCACACTGTGAAGAACCTCTTCCATAGCCATCCCCTGTTGTGCCAGATAGAAGGTATCCCTGCTTGTCAACCGTCTGGGAGATATTCTGTTTTCCTGCTGGAGTCAGTATTCTATAACTGAGATGCTGAGAGTCGAGAAGCAGGTGCAGGTGAAACGTTTAATAAGACAACAAACATGGAACAGGACAACATAACAGTAGCGTCTACACAAAAACACAGGAACAATACTGACTGGGGAAAGAACCTAAGGCAGTGCCAGATATAGGGGAGGTAATGGAGTCCAGGTGTGCCTCATGATGACGTGCAGGTCCGCGTAATGATTAATGCCAGGTGTGCTTAATGATGGATCGGTGGTTAGCATATCGGCGACGTCGAACACTGGAGGGGAGGAGCGGGAGTAGACGTGACAACTTAGCTAACAAAAGCAGCTGGCTAGTTGAATTACTCAAACACCCGGCTCAAATAGAGGGATGCTATGTTAGCTGGCTATGACTATCCAACACAACACTGGATCTCTTCCAAGTCAAGAAGACTTTAATTTATTGCCCGCCAGTGTAACTGCTTACTTACTATAGACTGCATGATTGTAGCAGGTTTACTAACGCATTCGTTCTATTCATCTATTAGTTGACTAGGAAGTTACTTTAGCTAATATGGGGACAATTATGTAGGCTGTATGTAGCGGTTATGACATGGTTTGGCTTGGAAAGGTTTTTTCGCCTGGTCACATACAGCTGTTGTGTTGTTCATTGTAGTCCAGGAGGCACTCCAGAAGGGAACAGGGGAGAGGAGGAAAGTGCAAAGAGGCTAGAATGAATACAATGTGGCTGCTATGAAAGTGAACTGTGTTTATGTGCGATCAAGGGGTGCATTCATTCCGCCGATTTTGTTGAAAAATGTTTCTTAAATGGAAGCAAGTGAAACAAGGATAAAAATACCTGAATTTGTCCAATAGAAACACTCGATTGCAAATGTTGGATTAATGATTACACCCTAGATAAGGTAGATGCAAGCAAGAGTGTGCAAGGTGTTATTGAATGTGTCACTATCTGACCATGTGTCACTGTCTGTCATCTAAAATGTTTATCTCGACCTGTGTGCACCTACGTTGTAAACTTTCATTCATAGGCTAGGTTGTAGCAACCTCATGATGGGTATATTGAAAATTCTAGTATCTTGTAGTAGCCTAAACCTATCGATGTTACATTGAACTGGGTGAATGGAATATGAATGACAGTCATCCAACATGCTGTAATAGAAATAAGGCCATGCTCATGAAAAAATAATATTGTCCTCCCTCATCATAAACAGCACTGACCACCACTGACACACACACAAATCAATTGATTAATGGACTGCTGAATGTATTTTTTTCTCTTGCTTTGTTTGCTCTTTTCAGTATTATATATATCTCTGATAAACTGCCCAGGAAAGGCCTGAAAAAAGCCCATGTTAATATATGTAGTCTTACAAATAGGGTTCATGAAATCAATAACATCAGATAGCATTCATATATTAGCCATTTCTGAGACTCATTTAGATAATTCATTTGATGTTACAGCAGTACTGTAGCAATACAAGGATATAACATCTATAGAAGAGACAGAAATGCTTATGGGGGATGCGTTACTGTATGTATTCAGAGCCATATCCCTGTAATGCTTAGAGAAGATCTTATGTCAAGTGTGTTTGAATTGTTGTGGTTGCAGGATCACTTGGCACATCTAAAGCCTTTTCTTTAGGGGTGTAGCTATAGGCCACCAAGTGCTAACAGTCAGTATCTAAATAATATGTGTGAAATGCTTGATAGTGTATGTGATGTAAACAGAGAGGACTATGTTCTTGGGGCCCTGAATATTAACTGGTTTTCATCAAGCTGTCTGCTCAAGAGGAAGCTTCTCACTGTAACCAGTGCCTGTAGTCTGATTCAGGTTATTAATAAACAGGAACAACATTATTCACATGTATCGATCACATTTTTACTAATACTGTAGAACTTTGTTCTAAAGCTGTATAAAAAAAAATCTAAAATCAAGTTGGAGACTTATATCTCCCTCACTAACTTCAATCATTGGCTGTCAGAGTAGCTTATCGATCGCTGCAGCTGTACACAGCCCATCTGTAAATAGCCCATCCAACCAACTACCTACCTCATCCCCAAATAGCCCATCCAACCAACTACCTACCTCATCCCCATATATCTTTTTCTGCTCTTTTGCACACCAGTATTTCTACTTGCACATCCTCATCTGCACATCTATCACTCCATTGTCAATTGCTAAATTGTAATTACTTTGCCACTATGGCCTATTTATTGCCTTACCTCCTTTCTTCATTTGCACACACTGTGTACAGATTTTCTAGTGTGTTATTGACTGAACGTTTGTTTATCCCATGTGTAACTCTGTGTTGTTGTTTTTCTCGCACTGCTTTGCTTTAACTTGGCCAGGTCGCAGTTGTAAATGAGAACTTGTTCTCAACTGGCCTACCTGGTTAAATAAAGGTGAAATAAAATAAAATAAACTAATCCATACTCATTGGATGCAGTGATCACAATATAGTGGCTATATCCAGGAAAGCCAAAGTCCCAAAAGCTGGGCCTAAAATAGTGTAAAAGAGATCATACAGAATATTTTCCTGTGACTCTTATGTGGATGACGTAAAAAACATTTGTTGGACTGATGTTATTAATAACAAACATCCAGGCGCTGTACTTGACGAATTTATAAAATTGCTTCTTCCAATTATTGAGAAACATGCACCTGTTAAGAAACTGACTGTTAGAACTCTTGAGGCTCCATGAATTGATGAGGAATTGAAATACTGTATGGTTGAAAGAGATGGGGCAAAAGGAGTGGCTAATAAGTCTGGCTGCACATCTGACTGGCTGACTTGCAAATTGAGAAATTTGAAGAAGAAACTGTATTATGAAGCCAAGATCAATGATATAAAGAATGATGGAAAAAAACTTAAGAGTACTTTAAATAAAATTATGGGCAGAAAGACAAGTTCAACTCCATCTTTCATCGAATCAGATGGCTTATTCATCACAAAACTATTTGATGTTGCCAATTATTTTAATAATTACTTAATGCAAAGTGGGTACATTTAGGCAGGAAATGCCAACAACGAACAGTGAGCTATCGTACTCATGCATAAAAAACTAATAATGAAAGAAAAGCATTGCAAGTTTGAATTTTGTAAAGTTAGTTTGGGAGAGGTAATAATTTTTTGTTATCAATCAATAATAACAAACCTCCTGGCATTGACAATTTAGATAGAACGCTAGTGAGGATAGTTGCTGACTCCATAGCCACTCCTATCTCTCATATTTTTAATCTGAGCCTAGAGGAAAGTCTTTGTCCTCAGGTCTGGATAGAAGCCAAAGTAATTCCGCTACACAAGAGTGGTAAGCAGCCTTTACTGGTTCTAATAGCAGCCCTATAAGCTGGCTGCCTGCTCTTAGAAAACTGTTGGAAAAAATTGTGTTTGAACAAATACAATGCTATTTCTCTGTAAACAAATTAACAACTGACTTTCAGCGTGTTGATAGAGAAGGGCGCTCAAATGTACTGCATTGACACAAATGAGTGAGGATTGGTTGAAAGAAATTCACAATAAGAAGATGGTGGGAGCTGTACTGATTTCAGTGCAGCGTTTGATATTATTGACCATAACCTGTTGTTGAAAAAACATATGTGTTATGGCTTTTCAACCTCTGCCATATCATGGATTCAGAGCCATCTATCTAGTAGAACTCAAAGGGTTTTCTTTAATGCAAGTTTCTCTAATGTCAAACATGTAAAGTGTGGTGTACCATAGGGCAGCTCTCTAGGCCCTCTATGCTCTTCTATTTTTACCAATGATCTGCCACTGGCCTTAAACAAAGCATGTGTGTCCATGTATGCTGATGATTCAACCATATACGCATCAGCAACCACAGCTAATGAAGTCACTGAAACCCTTAACTTAAAGTTGCAGTCTGTTTTGGAATGGGTGGCCAGTAATAAACTGGTTCTGAACATCTCTAAAACTAAGATCATTGTACTTGATACAAATGATTCCCTAAGTTCTAGACCTCAGCTGAATCTGGTAATGAATAGTGTGGCTGTTGAACAAGTTGAGGAGACTAAATTACTTGGCATTACCTTAGATTGTAAACGGTCATTGTCAAAACATATAGATTCAATGATTGTGAAGATGGGGAGAGGTCCCTCCGTAATAAAGAGATGCTCTGCTTTTTGGCACCACTCGCCGTTAGGTCGAGTGCTGCAAGGAAAGATCTAGTTAAGCTGCAGCTAGCACAGAACAGAGCGTCACATCTTGCTCTTCGTTGTAATCAGAGGGCTGATATAAATACTATGCATGCCAGTCTCTCTTGGCTAAGAGTTAAGCAGAGACTGACTGCATCACTTCTTATTTTTATAAGAAACACTAATGTGTTGAAAATCAAAAATGGTTTGCATAATTAACTTAAAGAGCTCTGACACACACACACTTACCCCACCAGGCATGCCACCAGGGGTCTTTTCACAGCCCCCTAATCCAGAACAAATTAAAGAAAGCGTACAGTATTATATAGAGCCATTATTGCATGGAACTCCATTCCATCTCATATTTCTCAAATAAACAGCAAACCTGGTTTCAAAAAACAGATAAAGCAACACCTCACGCCACAAAGCCTCTCGCATATTTGACCTAGATAGTTTGTGTGCATGTATTGATATGTAGGCTACGTGTGCCGTTAAAATAAAAATGTATGCATTTTTGTCCTTGAGATGCTCTTGTCTATTGATGTTCTGTACTATGTCACGTTTCATGTTTTGTGTGGACATCAGGAAGAGTATTGGGAATCCCCCAAAAATCCCAAAATACCACTATTGTTATTTCAAATAGTTTAGGTGACTTCACAGCAATTGCTAGCAAGCGAATATTATATGGCTAGCTAATGTTAATAGCATAAGCTTGCAAGCTTGAGTGATGGGCTCCATAAGTTGGACTCCCGAGTGGTGCATCGGTTTAAAGGCACTGCATCTCAGTGCTAGAGGTGTCACTACAGACCCTAGTTTGATTCCAGGCTGAATCACAACCGGCTGTGATTGGGGGTCTCATAGGGCAGCGCACAACTAGCCCAGCGTCATCCGGGTTAGGGTTTGGCTGGGGTAGGCAGTCATTGTTAATAAGAATTTGTTCTTAACTGACTTGCCTTGTTAAGTACAGGTTAAAAAATATACCAATATGACGTTTTGTTAGCTAGCAGGCTCAGCTAAACCCCGCCCCCAGATACAGAGTTTCCCATCTCACCATTTAGAGTATTTCTGGTGCATTACATAAATGCCCTTATCCATATGGTGTGACAATGACAAAGGCATTTCGCAAAAGACCCAGGTCCAGTGAATTTAGTCTTAAGATGCTTTTGGGAAACCGGGCCCTGCTAACTTCGTTGTTTGTTACTTTTAAAGTTGGAACCAACATGCAGTATCTCCAGCAGGCAGAGTGGCAAGAATCACTCATTCGCCAGCTTAGGGACACTGTCACGTCCTGGCCAGTATAAGGGTTAATTGTTATTGTAGTTTGGTCAGGACGTGGCAGAGGGTATTTGTTTTATGTGGTCCGGGGTGGTGTTTTGGTAAAAGGGTGTTTGATTTAGTATTTCCGGGTTTTTGGTTTATGGTCTATGTTTATGTATTTCTATGTGTAGTCTAGTAAGTGTGTTTCTATGTAGAGTTAACCTGTTATGGCTAGGGGGCAGTATTTTCACGGACGGATAAAAAACGTACCCGATTTAATCTGATTATTACTCCTGCCCAGAAACTAGAATATGCACATAATTATTAGCTTTGGATAGAAAACACTCCAAAGTTTCTAAAACTGTTTGAATGGTGTCTGTAAGTATAACAGAACTCATTTGGCAGGCCAAAACCTGAGAAGATTCCTTACAGGAAGTGCCCTCTCTGACCATTCCTTGGCCTTCTACACTCTCTTTATTGAAAACTGAGGATCTCTGCTGTAACGTGACACTTCCTACGGCTCCCATAGGCTCTCAGAAGGTGGCAAAACGTTGAATGATGCCTTTGCAGGCCATGGCTGAAAAACAGTAGCGCATTTGGATAGTGGTTGATCTGAGAACAATGAGACTGGGGGCGCATGCACGAGGAGACTCCATGTTTTTATTTTCAGTCTTTGAACGAAAACAACGACTCCCGGTCGGAATATTATCGCTTTTTTACGAGAAAAATCGCATAAAATTGATTTTAAACAGCGTTTGACATGCTTCGAAGTACGGTAATGGAATATTTTGAAATTGTTTGTTACGAAACGCGCCGGGCGCGTCACCCTTCGTCACCCTTCAAATAGTGTCTTGAACACACAACAAAACGCCGCTATTTGGATATAACTATGGATTATTTGGAACCAAACCAACATTTGTTATTGAAGTAGAAGTCCTGGGAGTGCATTCTGATGAGGAACAGCAAAGGTAATCCAATTTTTATTATAGTAAATCGGAGTTTGGTGAGTACCAAACTTGGTGGGTGTCAAAATAGCTAGCCATGATGGCCAGGCTATCTACTCAGAATATTGCAAAATGTGCTTTCACCAAAAAGCTATTTTAACCGAGTGTTTTCTATCCAAATCTACCAATTATATGCATCTTCTGGGCCTGAGTAGCAGGAAGTTTACTTTGTGCACGCTTTTCATCCAAAATTCCGAATGCTGTCCCCATCCTAAAAAAGTGATTAAGAAATATTTGACCATTAATGCCCAATTTGCAATGATTGATTTGTAAATTCAATTAATGCATAGTTAACTTTTTTGCACCATATAGTCAGTCAGATGGTTCCTTACCCTGAAAGTGGGCCAGGAAAAAAAATCATCAATGGTTCAGAGTTGTTTAACTAGCCACTATTAACTTCAGGGGATTTGGCTCATTGCCCCCATCGTTTTTTTTGTTGTTAGCCATCTGACTATAAGGTGTACAAAAATGAACTATCCCTTAAAACTTCTTGGTGACAGGGGGCAGTATTCGGAAATTCAGATGAATAACGTGCCCAAATTAAACTGCCTGCTACTTGGGCCCAGAAGGTAGGATATGCATATTATTAGTAGATTTGGATAGAAAACTGTTTGAATGATGTCTGTGAGTATAACAGAACTCATATGGCAGGCAAAAACCTGACAAAAAAATCCAACCAGGAAGTGGGTTGTAGTTTTTTAACTGATTGCCTTTCCAAACTACAGTGTCTGTGGGGTCATTTTGCACTTCCTAATGCTTCCACTAGATGTCAACAGTCTTTAAAACATTGTTTCATGCTTCTACTGTTACTGGGCAGAGAATAAGAGCTGTCTCAAGCCTGGGACCAGTGAGTTGTTTACTACGCACTCACACAGGTGCACCGCTCCTTCTTTTTCCTCTGTAATGAATACGCTATTTCCGGTTGGAATATTATAGAAGATTCATTTTAAAAAGACCGTAAGAATTGATTGTAAACATCGTTTGACATTTAGTCATTTACATTTTAGTCATTTTAGCAGACGCTCTTATCCAGAGCGACTTACAGTAGTGAATGCATACATTTCATACATTTTTTTCACCCGTACTGGTCCCCCGTGGGAATCGAATCCACAACTCTGGTGTTGCAAACACCATGCTCTACCAACTGAGCCACACGGGACCACATGTTGTTACTACGAACGGCAATGGAACTTTTTCACTTTTCGTCTCGGGTTTTGCGCTCATGCATTATGCCTTTGGATTAGTGATCTGAACGCGCAAACAAAACAGAGGTATTTGGACATAAATATGGAGTTTATTGACAAAACAAACATTTCTTGTGGGAGTCCTGGGAGTGCATTCCGACGAAGATCAACAATGGTAAGTGAAGATTTATAATACTATTTCTGAGTTTAGTTGACTCCAGAACTTGGCGGGTAACTGTATAGCTTGCTTTGATGGCTGAGCTCTGTACTCAGAATATTGAACAATGTGCTTTCGCCGTAAAGCTATTTTGAAATCTGACACAGCGGGTGCATTAAGGAGAAGTGTATCTGTAACTCTTTCAATAACTGTTGTAAATGTTATCAACATTTATGATGAGGATTTTTGTAAATTGATGTGCTCATTCACCGGGGGTTTTGGAGGCAATACATTTTCTGAACATCACGCGCCAATGTAAAATGGGGTTTATGCATATAAATAATAACTTTATCGAACAAAACATAGATGTATTGTGTAACATTGAGTCCTGGGAGTGTCATCTGATGAAGATCATCAAAAGTTAGTGATTAACCTGTTAGGGCTAGGGGGCAGCATTGACACGGCTGGATAAAAAACATACCCGATTTAATCTGGTTACCACTCCTACTCAGTAACTAGAATATGCATATACTTATTACATATGGATAGAAAACACCCTAAATTTTCTAAAACTGTTTGAATGGTGTCTGTGAGTATAACAGAACTCAAATGGCAGGTCAAAACCTGAGAGATTCCTTTACAGGAAGTGGCCTGTCTGACCATTTCTGGAACTTCTTTGCCATCTCTATCATTTACTAAGGATCTCTGCTCTAACGTGACACTTCCCACGTCGTCCATAGGCTCTCAGAGCCCGGGAAAAAAGAGAATGTCGTCATTCCAGCCCCAGGCTGAAACACATTATCGCCTTTCTCAAGTGGCCCATCAAGAGACACTAGCTTATGCGCGTGACCCCGACCGCCCCCGCCTTTGGGATTTTTTCCTCTGTTTGCCGAAAAGGAGATTCCCTGTCGGAATTTTATCGCTTTTCTACGAGAAAAATGACGTAAAAATTGATTTTAAACAGCGGTTGACATGCTTCGACGTACGGCAATTGAATACTTTGAATTTTATTGTCAGGAATTGCGCCAAGCGCGCGACACTTCTTTACTATTTCGGATAGTGTCTGGAACGCACGAACAAAACGCCGCTATTCGGATATAACGATGGATTATTTTGGACCAAACCAACATTTGTTATTGAAGTAGACGTCCTGGGTGTGCATTCTGACGAAGACAACAAAAGGTAATGACATTTTTATAATAGTAAATATGATTATGGTGAGTGCTAAACTTGCCGGGTGTCTAAATAGCGAGCCCGTGATGCCTGGGCTATGTACTTAGAATATTGCAAAATGTGCTTTCACCAAAAAGCTATTTTAAAATCGGACATATCGAGTGCATAGAGGAGGTCTGTATCTATAATTCTTAAAATAATTGTTATGCTTTTTGTGAACGTTTATCGTGAGTAATTTAGTAAAATGTTAGCGAATTCCCCGTAAGTTTGCGGGGGGTATGCTAGTTCTGAACGTCACATGCTAATGTAAAAAGCTGGTTTTTGATATAAATATGAACTTGATTGAACAAAACATGCATGTATTGTATAACATAATGTCCTAGGGTTGTCATCTGATGAAGATCATCAAAGGTGAGTGCTGCATTTAGCTGTCTTCTGGGTTTTGGTGACATTATATGCTGGCTTGAAAAATGGGTGTCTGATTATTTCTGGCTTGGTACTCTGCTGACATAATCTAATGTTTTGCTTTCGTTGTAAAGCCTTTTTGAAATCGGACAGTGTGGTTAGATTAACGAGAGTCTTATCTTTAAATGGCTGTAAAATAGTCATATGTTTGAGAAATTGAAGTAATATGATTTTGAAGATTTTGAAAATCGCGCCACAGGATGGCAGTGGCTGTTACGTAGGTGGGACGAATTCGTCCCGCCGGTCCCATAGAGGTTAATGTTAGCTGTATTTCTGGTTTTTGTGACGCCTCTCCTTGCTTGGAAAATGGCCGTGTGGTTTTTCTTGTTTAGGCACTGTCCGAACATAATCGAATGTTATGCTTTCGCCGTAAAGCCTTTTTGAAATCGGACAATGTGGTTGCTAGCATCCCGCTAGCGTCCCACATGTCCCTGATTAAACATCTTCAATTTATTGAATTTAAATTGACCAACCCTGTTATAGGGTATACTGCGAGGTTTAGAGCCTTAGTTCGTTATTCTACTTACCCAGAGATTAACTCATGAATACCATTTTTATGTCTCATCATGCAGTTTGGAGATCATTGAATTTAGCATGCCATGAATCATTTAAAAGTCATATTATTTTTTTAAATATCATGACAATACCCACACACTGTCAAATGCTCATTTGCAATCGATGAACAAAAACCTACTCACCAGTTATTGCGGTCACTTTTTCAGGATCCAATCTGTCCTTTCTCTCCCCATCTTCTCCCCTTTTTGCTTGCCACTGAGAATTGTTCAAATGAAATAAGTTAAATGTGCCATAAATAATTATCCAAAGTCATAATGACACAGCCAGACATTTAAATTTGAGTTAGGTTTGAAGATAATGACTCTACAAATAATAGGTACATATACATACTGTACCACAGACATTGTCCCATAACATTTGAATGAGTAGAATGGACATTCCCATCCGAAACAGTGTTGACTGGGGTGAACAGCAACTTGCCTCTTTTCACAGGCAATGTATTTCCGACACAATGCCTGGTATCCTTATACGTGCATTCTGAGATGGAGACCTCCAAAATTAGCCCATGTGATTGGATCTTCTTTGATTCTAATTCTACGGTCAATTCAATCTCTGTACATACCACTCAGGCTGCTTTTTAGAAACATGTCAACATCTAAAGCACCCAACAGTGCTTTGCCATCGCAGTGGAACTACTGGCCTGGTTGCATGGCTGCCCTCCAGACATTCTTTGGGACTGTAACATTCAAACCTGGGCAAATTTAGATCTGCAAAACATGAATAATTCAATGAGATGCTGTAAGACTAGAAAGTACTGTAAGTACAGTAACATAATATATCACCTGTATTTAAAATAGTCATACTAGTTAATACATTGACTTGTAAATACAAAGAGTGTACAAAACATTAGCAACACATTAGCAACACTAAAGTCTATGCACTTTCTATGACATAGACTGACCAGGTGTATCCAGGTGAAAGCTATAATCCCTTATTGATATCACCTGTTCAATCCACTTCAATCAGCGTAGATGAAGGAGAGGAGACGGGTTAAAGAAGGACGTTTAAGATTTCAGATAATTGAGGCATGGATTGTGTATGTGTGCCATTCAGAGGGTGAATGGGCATGACAAAATATTTATGTGACTTTGAACGGGGTATGGTAGTAGGTGCCAGGCGCACCAGTTTGAGTGAGTCAATAATTGCAATGCTATTGGGTTTTTCACGCTTAACAGTTTCCCGTGTGTATCAAGAATGGTCCACCACCTAAAGGACATCCAGCCAACTCAACACAACTGTAAGAAGCATTTGTGTCAACATGGGCCAGCAACCCTGTGGCACGCTTTTGTAACCTTGTAAGCAAACCACCATAGTGCCTGATCCCAAGAACACTAAGGTAACCTGCCTAAATGACTACCGACCGATAGCACTCACGTCTGTAGCCATCAAGTGCTTTGAAAGGCTGGTCATGGCTCACATCAACAACATTATCCAGAAATCCTCGACCCACTCCAATTTGCATACCCTGCCAACAGATCCACAGATGATGCAATCTCTATTGCACTCCACACTGCCCTTTCCCACCTGGACAAAAGGAACACCTATATGAGAATGCTATTTATTAATTGACTACAGCTCAGCGTTCAACACCATAGTGCCCTCAAACCTCATCAATAAGCTAAGGACCCTAGGACTAAACACCTCCCTCACCAACTGGATCCTAGACTTCCTGACAGGCCGCCCCCAGGTGGTAAGGGAAGGTAACAACACATTTGCCACGGTGATCCTCAACACTGGGGCCCCCCAGGGGTGCGTGCTCAGTCCCCTCCTGTACTCCCTGTTCACTCGTGACTGCACGGCCAGGCACGACTCCAACACCATCATTAAGTTTGCCGATGACACAGTGGTAGGCCTGATCACCAACAACGACGAGACAGCCTATAGGGAGGAGGTCCGAGACCTGGCCGTGTGGTGCCAGGACAATAACCTCTCCCTCAAAGTGATCAAGACAAAGCAGATGATTGTGGAGTACAGGAAAAAGAGGACCGAGCACACCCCCATTCTCATCAATGGGCTTGCAGTGGAGCAGGTTGAGAGCTTCAAGTTCCTTGGTGTCTACATCAACAACAAACTAACATGGTCCAAGCACACCAAGACAGTCGTTAAGGTCACAACAAAACCTATTCCCCCTCAGGAAAATTCTTGGCATGGTTCCTCAGATCCTCAAAAGGTTCTACAGCTGCACCATAGAGACCATCCTGACTGGTTGCATCACTGCCTGGTATGGCAACTGCTTGGGGCTCCGACCGCAAGGCACTACAGAGGGTAGTGCGAACGGCCCAGTACATCACTGGGGCCAAGCTTCCTGTCATCCAGGACCTCTATACCAGGCGGTGTCAGAGGAAGGCCTTAAAAATTGTCAGACTCCAGCCACCCTAGTCATTGACTGTTCTCTCTGCTACAGCACGGAAAGCGGTACCGGAGCGCCAAGTCTAGTTCAAGAGGCTTCTGAACAGCTTCTACCCCCAAGCCATGACTCCTGAAAACATTATCAAATGGCTACCCAGACTATTTGCATTGCCCCCCCCCCTTTCACACCGCTGCTATTCTCTGTTGTTATCATCTATGCATAGTCACTTTAATAACTCTACCTACATGTACATATTACCTCAACTAACCGGTGCCCCCGCGCATTGACTCTGTACCGGTACCCCCCTGTATATAGTCTCGCTATTGTTATTTTACTGCTGCTCTTTAATTACTTGTTGGTTTTATTTCTTATTCTTATCCATATTATTTTAAACTGCATTGTTGGTTAGGGGCTCGTAAGTAAGCATTTCACTGTAAGGTGAAATGTTGTAGTCGACGCATATGACTAATACAATTTGATTTGATTTGCCATACGGATGATTTGTCACACATTTATGTAGTGCTTATGAAGACTGGACCTGAAATAATAACCAAGATTAAGGTATCAGTCATTCTACTCTCTATCATTATTTCCCTTGCTGCTTTCACTGTCTCTCTCGCTACCTCTCCTTTTCACATGCACACACACACGAACACACGCACACACAGTCTGTCTCGTTCTCAGAGTAATCTATTTTTGTCATGGCAGTCTGTCTGTCTCGTTCTCAGAGTAATCTATTTTTGTCATGGCTGGCTGGTCGGGCCCAACTTTCTCATCACCTCTTACATGCAGCTTGCCTCCCAGACCGACAGCCTGGCAGAGCTGGAGCAAGAGTTGTGCAATTTTACTGAGAAGAAGACTGGGAGAGGGACACAAGGTTGTGCTTTGTAGGCCAAATTCTCAATTGAGATACTTATGTGTGTTGCTCTTACACGAAAGCCTTACACCTGATTGTCAATGTCAAAGTATTTGTTATAGTAAACATTTATTTCCGCACTTCTTCAGTTGTTGATAATGTTGTTAGTTTGTATCTGGGATGCACCAAACATTAATGAGCAAACAATACTCTAGTATTACCCCTTTTCAGCTGAAGAACACAAACCAACCATGTAGCTGTAGATAAAGATGATAAAAAAAATAATAATAACACAAATAGTGAGCTATATTGTTGTCCCAAAAAATATTGACAATTATATTATTGGATACTAATACAATTGCTCAGAGAAAAGATAGTGTCAAGATTATTGGTACCCCTAAAGATTCTTAAAATAAAATCAAACAAATTTAAATATACATTAATGTTCTATTTTTTTTACCCTAAAAGCACTAAAAGTAGTCAGATTTGACCCCAAAGGTAAAACATGTTTTTTGTTACGTGTTTGTTTGGTCTTCGTCCCTGTGCCCTTTGGGGTATAATAAAAAACCCTATTACCCATTCCTGCGCCTGTCTCCCGAATCATTCATGCCAACATGACAGAATAATCGACCACTAAGGGAGACAGTAAGAATGACCCGTCTGACGATGCTGTGGCTGGTCGATCCGGCGCCTCCGCAACTTCAGCAGCTGCAACTGGGCCGTCTGACGTCGCCAAAATGGGTCCGTCCGACGACGCCACTTATGCAGCCAAAACTGGCCCGTGCGACGCCGTCAGAAACGGTCCGTCCGACACCACTGGTGCTGGTGCGTCCAACGCCGCTGCAACTTTGGCAGCAGCAACTGGCCCGTCCGACGACGACGCAACTTCGGCAGCTGCATCGGGTCCTGATCGACCCGCACTGCATTCCTGTGATCATCCTCGAGACCGGTGTCGTTGGGCTGCTAGTGCAGTGCGTCCCCGTGCCCTTACACGCCACGCCGTAATTTGGGGTATAGTAAAAAAAAATATTACGCATTCCTGCGCCTGTCTCCCGAATCATTCATGCCAGCATGACAGACTACTGTAAAATGCATGACACATAAAAACATGGATAAAATGCAAAGCCTAAACCTACTGCTGCAGATAATGATGAAGCTATAAACTAATGATGTGACAGAAATTATACCGTTGAATCAAATGTTAAATCTATCGCTAATAGTGTGTCTTGCAGCTATCTCGTGAGCTGAGTGACACACAGTAAGCATAGGCCACTAACGATATCAATGTTTCTGCACTGAACAAAAAAATCGGCCAAATAGAGACCGAATACTATCGAATCACTGTGGTAAGCACAATCGCTTTGCTCATATCATCGAGTCATGGGTAATTGCATACATGGAGTCTGTCTAAAAGTGTGTGTTAACAAAAGTGGGAGGATCAACAGAAGTGGGTGTAAAGAAAGCGAATCAGATAATTGGGCAGATTTGTTGCCACTCAAGTTAACTGTCTGAATCGACTGCGCTTGTAAATAGGCCTACAGTAGGACCTCGAGACAAAGCAAGTGCAACAATATCCGTAGGCTAGTTATTAGTTCGTAAAACTGAGTATCACAGAAACACAACACTTTGAATGTATAACAAAACAAAATGTATGACAGGTGGATGAAATTGATTAATACACACTACCATTCAAAAGTTTGGGTCACTTGGAAAAGCAATTGTTTTGTCCATTAAAATAACATCAAATTGATCAGAAATACAGTGTAGACATTGTTAAGGTTGTAAATGACTATTGTACCTGGAAACGTCAGATTTTTTATGGGATATCTACAGTTGAAGTTGCAAGTTTACATACACCTTAGCCAGATACATTTAAACTCAGTTTTTCACAATTCCTGACATTGAATCCTAGTTAAACATTCCCTGTCTTAGTTCAGTTAGGATCACCACTATGTTTTAAGAATGTGAAACGTCAGAATAATAGTAGAGAGAATGATTGATTTCAGCTTTTATTTCTTTCATCACATTCCCAGTGGGTCAGAAGTTTACATACACTCAATTATTATTTGGTAGCATTGCCTTTAAATTGTTGGGTCAAACGTTTCGGGTAGCCTTCCACAAGCTTCCCACAAAAAGCTGGGTGAATTTTGGCCCATTCCTCCTGACAGAGCTGGTGTAACTGGGTCAGGTTTGTAGGCCTCCTTGCTCACACATGCTTTTTCAGTTCTGCCCACAAATCGTCTATGGGATTGAGGTCAGGGCTTTGTGATGGCCACTCCAATACCTTGACTTTGTTGTCCTTAAACCATTTTGCCACAACTTTGTAAGTATGCTTGGGGTCATTGTTTATTTGGAAGACCCAATTGAGTCTAGCTTTAACTTCCTGACTGATGTCTTGAGATGTTGCTTCAATATATCCACATACTTTTCCTCCCTCATGATGCCATCTATTTTGTGAAGTGCACCAGTCCCTCCTGCAGCAAAGCACCCCCACAACATGATGCTGCCACCCCTTGTGCTTCACGGTTGGGATGGTGTTCTTTGGCTTGCAAGCCTCCCCCCGTTTCCTCCAAAAATAATGATGGTTATTATGGCCAAACAGTTCTATTTTTGTTTCATCAGACCAGAGGACATTTCTCCAAAAAGTACAATCTTTGTCCCCATGTGCAGTTGCAAACTGTAGTCTGGCTTTTTTTATGGCGGTTTTGGAGCTGTGGCTCCTTCCTTGATGAGCGGCCATTCAGGTTATGCCGATATAGGACTCATTTTACTGTGGATATAGATACTTCTGTACCTGTTTCCTCTAGCATTTCGACAAGGTCCTTTGCTGTTGTTCTGGAATTGTTTCGAACTTTTTGCACCAAAGTACATTCATTTCTAGGAGACAGAACGTGTCTCCTTCCTGAATGGTATGACGGCTGCGTGTTCCCATGGTGTTTATACTTGGGTACTATTGTTTGTACAGATGAACGTGGTACCTTCAGGCGCTTGGAAATTGCTCCCAAGGATGAACCAGACTTTTTTTCTGAGGTCTTGGCTGATTTCTTTTGATTTTCCCATGATGTCAAGCAAAGAGGCACTGAGTTTGAAGGTAGGCCTTGAAATACATCCACAGGTACACCTCCAATTGACTCAAATGATGTCAATTAGCCTATGAGAAGCTTTTAAAGCCATGACATAATTTTATGGAATTTTCCAAGCTGTTTAAAGGCACAGTCAACTTAGTGTATATAAATGTCTGACCCACTGGAATTGTGATACAGTGAATTATAAGTGAAATAATCTGTCTGTTAAACTGTTGGGGCTAGGGGGCAGTATTTTCACGGCCGGATAAAAAACGTACCCGATTTAATCTGGTTATTACTCCTGCCCAGAAACTAGAATTTGCATATAGTTATTTGATTTGGATAGAAAACACCCTAAAGTTTCTAAAACTGTTTGAATGGTGTCTGTGAGTATTACAGAACTCTTATGGCAAGCCAAAACCTGAGAAGATTCCATACAGGAAGTGCCCTGTCTGACCATTTATTGTCCTTCTATAGCCTCTTTATCGAAAATAGAGGATCTCTGCTGTAACGTGACATTTTCTAAGGCTCCCATAGGCTCTCAGAAGGCGCCAGAACAGGGAATGATGACTCTGCAGTCCCTGGGCGAAAAACAGTAGGGCTTTTGGAAAGTGGTCGTTCTGAGAACAATGACACGGGCGCGCACATGCATGTGAAGACTCCATTTTCTATTTTCAGTGTTTGAACGAAAACAAGGTCTCCGGGTCGGAATATTATCGCTATTTTACGAGAAAAATCGCATAAAAATTGAATTTAAACAGCGTTTGACATGCTTCGAAGTACGGTAATGGAATATTTAAAAAAAAATTGTCACCCTTCGGATAGTGACTTGAACACACGAACAAAACGGAGCTATTTGGATATAACTATGGATTATTTCGAACCAAAACAACATTTGTTGTTGAAGTAGAAGTCCTGGGAGTGCATTCTGACGAAGAACAGCAAAGGTAAGCCAATTTTTCTTATAGTAAATCTGAGTTTGGTGAGGGGCAAACTTGGTGGGTGTCAAATTAGCTAGCCGTGATGGCCGGGCTATCTACTCAGAATATTGCAAAATGTGCTTTCACCGAAAAGCTATTTTAAAATCGGACACCGCGATTGCATAAAGGAGTTCTGTATCTATAATTCTTAAAATAATTGTTATGTTTTTTGTTAACGTTTATCGTGAGTAATTTAGTAAATTCACCGGAAGTTTGCGGTGGGTATGCTAGTTCTGAACGTCACATGCTAATGTAAAAAGTTGGTTTTTGATATAAATATGAACTTGATTGAACAAAACATGCATGTATTGTATAACATAATGTCCTAGGAGTGTCCTCTGATGAAGATCATTAAAGGTTAGTGCTGCATTTAGCTGTGGTTTTGGTTTTTGTGACATATATGCTAGCTTGAAAAATGGGTGTCTGATTATTTCTGGCTGGGTACTCTCCTGACATAATCTAATGTTTTGCTTTCGTTGTAAAGCCTTTTTTGAAATCGGACAATGTGGTTAGATAAAGGAGAGTCTCATCTTTCAAATGGTGTAAAATAGTCATATGTTTGAGAAATTGAAATTATAACATTTTTAAGGTTTTTCGTATTTCGCGCTAGGCGCTACCATTGGATATAACCTCCATAAGCAGTTTTAACATTAAAAAGTACCATAATGATTGAGTATCCATATAGCCATGTACCATGATACCATGTACCATGATATTTGCATTGCTACAAAGTAAACCTCCAATTGAGATGATGCCGCTGGTGGGTAGGGCTGCCGTCTTATCGGCCCTCAACCAATCATGCTATTTTGTAAATTTTTTCGCATTGTTCGTATCTTGTTTTGTACATAATGTTGCTGCTACTGTCTCCTATGACCGAACAGAGCTTCTAAACATCAGAACTGGGATTGGTCACCTCAAACTGGACGAAGAGTTTTTCTTCAATGAGTCGGACGCGAGGGATATACTGTTGACACCCGAAAAGACCAGTGATTCGCTGGAGAAGGAAATGTAGATTTTGAGGCGAAAGATCAGGGTGCCTTGTGAGGACCTGGCGACGGGTGGCTAATCTGTCCTTATCCCCCGTTCTGCTAGCTAACGTTCAATCACTAGAATATAAATGGGATGAACTGAAAGCACGTATATCCTACCGACTGGACATTTAAAAACTGTAATATTTTATGCTTCAGCGAGTCGTGGATGAACGATGACATTAACCTCTCTAGGGTCGGCGGGACGAAATCGTCCCACCTACTCAACAGCCAGTTGAATCCCGTGGCGCGTTATTCAAATACCTTAGAAATGCTATTACTTCAATTTCTCAAACATATGACTATTTTACACCATTGTAAAGACAAGACTCTCGTTAATCTAACCACACTGTCCGATTTCAAAAAGGCTTTACAACGAAAGCAAAACATTAGATTATGTCAGCAGAGTACCCAGCCAGAAATAATCAGACACCCATTTTTCAAGCTAGCATATAATGTCACAAAAACCCAGAAGACAGCTAAATGCAGCACTAACCTTTGATGATCTTCATCAGATGACACACCTAGGACATTATGTTATACAATACATGCATGTTTTGTTCAATCAAGTTCATATTTATATCAAAAACCAGCTTTTTACATTAGCATGTGACGTTCAAAACTAGCATACCCCCCGCAAACCTCCGGTGAATTTACTAAATTACTCACGATAAACGTTCACAAAAAACACAACAATTATTTTAAGAATTATAGATACAGAACTCCTTTGTGCAATCGAGGTGTCCGATTTTAAAATAGCTTTTCGGTGAAAGCACATTTTGCAATATTCTGAGTACATAGCCCAGCCATCACGGCTAGCTATTTAGACACCCACCAAGTTTAGCCCTGACCAAACTCCGATTTACTATTACAAAAGTTTGATTACCTTTGATGTTCTTCGTCAGAATGCACTCCCAGGAATGCTACTTCAATAACAAATGTTGGTTTGGTCCAAAATAATCCATCGTTATATCCAAATAGCGGCGTTTTGTTCGTGCGTTCAAGACACTATCCGAAGTGTAAATAAGGGTCACGAGCATGGCGCAATTCGTGACAAAAGATTTCTAAATATTCCATTACCGTACTTCGAAGCATGTCAACCGCTGTTTAAAATCCATTTTTATGCAATTTTTCTCGTAAAAAAGCGAAAATATTCCGACCGGGAATCTGCGTTTAGGTAAACAGACAAAAGAAAACAAAGCATTCGGTCGACGCGGGCACGCGCCTGAGTCTCACAGTACTGTAACCAGCCACTACCCAAACGCGCTACTTTTTTTCAACCAGAGCCTGCAAAGCCACAATTCAGCTTTTTGCCGCCTTCAGAGAGCCCATGGGAGCCGTAGGAAGTGTCACGTAACAGCAGAGATCCTCTGTAATGGATAGAGATAATCAAGAAGGGAAAGAAATTGTCAGACAGGCCACTTCCTGCATGGAATCTTCTCAGGTTTTGGCCTGCCATATGAGTTCTGTTATACTCACAGACACCATTCAAACAGTTTTAGAAACTTTAGGGTGTTTTCTATCCAAAGCCAATAATTATATGCATATTGTAGTTACTGGGCAGGAGTAGTAACCAGATTAAATCGGGTACGTTTTTTATCCAGCCGTGAAAATACTGCCCCCTAGCCATGACAGGTTAAATGTGCAACCAAAGGTAAAAACAAAAATCTAGACCACCTCTACTCCACACACAGAGATGCGTTCGAAGCTCTCCCTCACCCTCCATTTGGCAAATCTGACCATAACTCTATCGTCCTGATTCCTGCTTACAAGCAACAATTAAAGCAGGAAGCACCAGTGACTAGGTCTATAAAAAAGTTATCAGATGAAGCAGGTGCTAAACTACAGGACTGTTTTGCTAGCACAGGCTGGAATATGTTCCGGGATTCTTCCGATTGCATTGAGGAGTACACCACATCAGTCACTGGCTTTATCAATAAGTGCATCGAGGACGTTGTCCACACAGTGACTGTACGCACATACCCCAACCAGAAGCCATGGATTACAGGCAACATTCGCACTGAGCTAAAGGGTAGAGCTGCCGCTTTCAAGGAACTCTAACCCGGAAGCTTATAAGAAATCCCGCTATGCCCTCCGACGAACCATCAAACAGGCAAAGCATCAATACAGGACTAAGATCGAATCATACTACACTGGCTCCAACACTCATCGGATGTGGCAGGGCTTCCAAAATATTACAGACTACAAAGGGAAGCACAGCCAAGAGCTGCCCAGTGACACGAGCCAACCAGACAGCCTAAATAATTTCTATGCTACCTTCGAGGCAAGTAACACTGAAACATACATGAGAGTATAAACTGTTCCGGATGACTGTGTGATCACACTCTCCGCAGCTGATGTGAGCAAGACCTTTAAACAGGTCAACATTCACAAGGCCGCTGGGTCAGACAGATTACCAGGAAGTGTACTCCGAGCATGCGCTGACCAACTGGCAAGTGTCTTCACTGACATTTTAAACCTCTCCCTGTCAAAGTCTGTAATACCAACATGTTTCAAGCAGACCACCATAGTCCCTGTGCCCAAGAACACTAATGTAACCTACCTAAATTACTACCGACCCATAGCACTCACGTCTGTAGCCATGAAATGCTTTGAAAGGCTGGTCATGCCTCACATCAACACCATTATCCCAGAAACCCTAGACCCATTCCAATTCGCATACCGCACCAACAGATCCACAGATGATGCAATCTCTATTGCACTCCACACTGCCCTTTCCCACCTGGACAAAAGGAAGACCTAGGTGACAATGCTATTCATTGACTACAGCTCAGAATTCAACACCATAGTGCCCTCAAAACTCATCACTAAGCTTAGGACCCTGGGACTAAACAGCTCCCTCTGCAACTGTATCCTAGACTTCCTGACGGGCCGCCCCCAGGTGGTGAGGGTAGGTAACAACACATTCGCCACACTGATCCTCAGCACGGGGGCCCCTCAGGGGTGCGTGCTCAGTCCCCTCCAGTACTCTCTGTTCACGCAATACTCCACAGCCAGGCACAACTCCAACACCATCATTAAGTTTGCTGTTGACACAACAGTGGTAGGCCTGATCACCGACGATGAGACAGCCTATAGGGAGGAGGTCAAAGACCTGACCATGTGGTGCCCGGACAACAACCTCTCCCTTAACATGATCAAGACAAAGGAGTTGATTGTGGACTACAAAAAAAGGAGGAACGAGCACGCCCCCATTCTCATCGACGAGGCTGTAGTGGAGCAGGTTGAGAGCTTCAAGTTCCTTTGTGTCCACATCACCAACAAACTATCATGGTCCAAACATACCAAGATAGTCATGAAGAGGGCACGGCAATGCCCATTTCCCCTCAGGAAACTGAAAAGATTTGGCATGGGTCCTCAGATCCTCAAAAAGTCTACAGCTGCACCATCGAGAGCATCCTGACTTGTTTTATCCCCGCCTTGTATGGCAAATGCACGGACTCCGACTGCAAGGCACTACAGAGGGTAATGCATATGACCCAGTACATCACCGGGCCCAAGCTTCCTGCCATCCAGGACCTCTATACCAGGCGGAGTCAGAGGAAGGCCCAAAAAATTGCCAAGGACTCCAGCCACCCTAGTCATAGACTGTTCTCTCTGCCATTGCACGGCAAGCAGTATCGGAGCGCCAAGTCTAGTTCAAAAAGGCTTCTTAACCTCTTGGGGCTAGGTGGGACGCTAGCGTGCCACCCGTGGTGCACTCCATCAACAGCAGGTGCATTTCAAGAGCGGCAAATAAATGTCAAAATTCAAATTTTTCAAAAATACAACTATTTTACTCCATTTGAAAGATAAACATCTCCTTAATCTAACCACGTTTTACGATTTCAAAAAGGTTTTACGGCGAAAGCATAAATTTAGAGTATGTTAGGACAGTACATTTACAAGAGTTGTGTGTAATGATTTGTCAAGTCAAAGACAGGGTCACCAAAACCATAAAACCAGCTAAAATGATGCACTAACCTTTTACAATCTCCATCAGATGACACTCCTAGGACATTATGTTAGACAATGCATGCATTTTTAGTTCTATCAAGTTCATATTTATATCCAAAAACAGCGTTTTACTATGGCATTGATGTTGAGGAAATCGTTTCCCTCCAATAACCGGCAGTCAAGTCAGCGTCACAAATTAAATAATTAAAATTAGAAAACATTGGTAAAATATTATATTGTCATTTAAAGAATTATAGATTTACATCTCTTGAACGCAATCAACTTGCCAGATTTAAAAATAACCTTACTGGGAAATCACACTTTGCAATAATCTGAGCACTGCGCCCAGAAAAATACGTGTTGCGATACAGACTAGACGTCATGTTGGGGAGATCTAAAATCGAAAATACTATGTAAATAATCCATTACCTTTGATTCTCTTCATCAGATGTCACTTCCAGGTATCACAGGTCCATAACGAATGTAGTTTTGTTCAAAAAAGCTCATCATTTATGTCCAAAAATCTCCGTCTCGTTAGCACATGATGTAAGCCAGCCGGACTTCTCGTCATGAACGAGGGGAAAAAATATATTTCCGTTCGTTCAAACATGTCAAACGTTGTATAGCATAAATCATTAGGGCCTTTTTTAACCAGAACATGAATAATATTCAAGGTGGACGAATGCATACTCTTTTATAACGTATTGGAACGAGGGTACCCAACATGAACTCGCGCGCCAGGTGTCTAATGGGACATCATCGTTCCATGGCTCTTGTTCGGTCAGATCTCCCTCCAGAAGACTCAAAACACTTTGTAAAGGCTGGTGACATCTAGTGGAAGCAATAGGAAGTGCCAAAATATTCCTAAACCCCTGTGTTTTTCAATGGGATAGGTTTAAAGTCAATACAACACATCAGGTATCCACTTCCTGTCAGAAAATGTCTCAGGGTTTTGCCTGCCAAATGAGTTCTGTTATACTCACAGACACCATTCAAACAGTTTTGGAAACTTTAGAGTGTTTTCTATCCATATATAATAAGTATATGCATATTCTAGTTACTGGGTAGGATTAGTAACCAGATTAAATCGGGTAAAAAAATTTTATCCAGACGTGCAAATGCTGCCCCCTAGACCCAACAGGTTAACCTGTTAGGGCTAGGGGGCAGCATTGACACGGCTGGATAAAAAACATACCCGATTTAATCTGGTTACCACTCCTACTCAGTAACTAGAATCTGCATATACTTATTACATATGGATAGAAAACACCCTAAATTTTCTAAAACTGTTTGAATGGTGTCTGTGAGTATAACAGAATCAAATGGCAGGTCAAAACCTGAGAGATTCCTTTACAGGAAGTGGCCTGTCTGACCATTTGTTGAACTTCTTTTCCATCTCTATCATTTACTAAGGATCTCTGCTCTAACGTGACACTTCCCACGTCTTCCATAGGCTCTCAGAGCCCGGGAAAAAACAGAATGTCGTCATTCCAGCCCCAGGCTGAAACACATTATCGCCTTTCTCAAGTGGCCCATCAAGAGACACTAGCTTATGCGCGTGACCCCGACCGCCCCCGCCTTTGGGATTTTTTCCTCTGTTTGCCGAAAAGGAGATTCCCTGTCGGAATATTATCGCTTTTCTACGAGAAAAATGTCGTAAAAATTGATTTTAAACAGCGATTGACATGCTTCGAAGTACGGTAATGGAATACTTAGAATTTTATTGTCACGAATTGCGCCAAGCGCGTGACACTTCTTTACTATTTCGGATAGTGTCTGGAACGCACGAACAAAACGCCGCTATTCGGATATAACGATGGATTATTTTGGACCAAACCAACATTTGTTATTGAAGTAGCTGTCCTGGGTGTGTATTCTGATGAAGACAACAAAAGGTAATGAAATTTTTATAATAGTAAATATGATTATGGTGAGTGCTAAACTTGCCGGGTGTCTAAATAGCGAGCCCGTGATGCCTGGGCTATGTACTTAGAATATTGCAAAATGTGCTTTCACCAAAAAGCTATTTTAAAATCGGACATATCGAGTGCATAGAGGAGGTCTGTATCTATAATTCTTAAAATAATTGTTATGCTTTTTGTGAACGTTTATCGTGAGTAATTTAGTAAAATGTTAGCGAATTCCCCGGAAGTTTGCGGGGGGTATGCTAGTTCTGAACGTCACATGCTAATGTAAAAAGCTGGTTTTTGATATAAATATGAACTTGATTGAACAAAACATGCATGTATTGTATAACATAATGTCCTAGGGTTGTCATCTGATGAAGATCATCAAAGGTGAGTGCTGCATTTAGCTGTCTTCTGGGTTTTGGTGACATTATATGCTGGCTTGAAAAATGGGTGTCTGATTATTTCTGGCTTGGTACTCTGCTGACATAATCTAATGTTTTGCTTTCGTTGTAAAGCCTTTTTGAAATCGGACAGTGTGGTTAGATTAACGAGAGTCTTATCTTTAAATGGCTGTAAAATAGTCATATGTTTGAGAAATTGAAGTAATAGGATTTTTAAGGTTTTGAAAATCGCGCCACAGGATAGCCGTGGCTGTTACGTAGGTGGGACGAATTCGTCCCGCCTAGCCTAGAGAGGTTAACAGCTTCTGCCCCAAAGTAATAAGACTCTTGAACAGTTAATCAAATGGCTACCCGGACTATTTGCATTGTCCCCACCCCACCCCCCATTTTTACGCTGCTGCTACTCTGTTTATTATCCATGCATAGTCACTTTACCTCTAACTACATGTACATATTACCTTAATTACCTCAACTAACCAGTGCCCCCGCACATGCACCGGAACTGTCTGTACCGGAACCCCCACTATATAGCCTTGCTACTCTTATTTTATTGTTTTATTTGTTATATCTCTATTTGTATTTAATTTTATTTTATTACAACTGTATTGTTGGTTAAGGGCTTGTAAGTAAGCATTTCACTGTAAGGTCTACACCTGTTGTATTCGGCACATGTGACAAATATAATTTGATTTGATTTGATTTTGATGTCAGAATACACTCACTGTTCTAAAATGTGATTGTTACGCAACAGTACAGTTAACATGCACTGCCTGCTAATTATACATAGGCTATGTTTCAACTTGTCAATTTCAAATTATTTTTGAACTAGTTGTATTTTCTAACAGTTTGAATTGAGGTGTGTTCCGGCTCCTCATTAATTCAAATAGTTGTTGCCCATTTCAGTGTTGCAGACAATTTATGTTTGGGGCTTACTGAGCAGAACAAACTTCCCTATTTGACAAGAGCCCTTCCCCACCATAATTTCTATGGTGACTGTACATAGTCTCCTAAATGTACATTTAAAAAGCTGTGCCTCTCAAGAGGAGCTGTGCATCCCTGCTCTAAGGACACATTAAAGGTTAGATTCTGGCTGCCAAAAGATGGCCTCTCCTATGATGCCTAACAGGCATCAGATGGACAGTACAAGTCACCACAGACACAGTATTTAGAGATTTGTGTCAATCCATTATGGCCATTCTGTTGCTGGTAACCTATAATACTCCTAGTTGGACATGGAAATGATACTGTTCCAGCATAATAAACTCACATACCGCCAAAGTCTAGCAATTAACACTCATGGTTTCTCTACAAACATTATGTAAATTAGTTTGCATTAAGTGTCTCATCTCAGAGCAAAGTATTGTGTCATAGCGGGTCTGCTAACGGTGAGAAACAGCCTTTTAATGTGTCACTTGTTATGCCTCAGAAACTTCATTCACACTTGCCAATTACACTGCATCAAGACCATCCTAGTCCAGCGGTGGCAGTGATTCACAGGTTTGACTATATGCACTTTAAGTTGTATAGCAATGGAAATGTAATGGTTTTCTTTTGATTGTCTATCAAATGAAAATGTAATGGTTTCCACTAATGCCAGGTGCACTAGCTCAGTGTTTCCCAACTCCAGTCCTCCAGTACCCAACAGCACACATTGTTGTTGTATGAAACGCTGCTCTAGGGGATGAACATTTTGTATTCATCCTGTTAGGTTCTAATTTTCAGGGGAAATAACTCACGGGCACTGGAGAAGCTTAACCAAGTTCAATTCTTCCCAAAGGGTCGATACTGCTGGATTCAGACAAAAACATGTTTCCACCACCACAAGTTTAAATACACTCCACTTTAGGCACTCCTCCTTCTCTCCAATCCTTACATGTTATGGTTTGACAGGAAGAGGGTAATAGGGTAATAAACCATCATTTCTCCCTTCAGGGGATCTAACCTGACCTCAACCCCTCCTTCGCCTAATCCACAGATGTCCATCCACTTCCTCTATAGCAATCCTGTGACTTCCTCCCGTCCACCCAACACATTCCAAAGCCATCTGTCTCCTATAGATAACCATTAACTTCTGATGTAAAAAACTGTCTCTTTCACTCCTTTATATACTATGCTTCTGTGTATAACAATGTTCCAAGTTTCACGCAGACTCTAACAATCCTAAACTCTCTTCCAGTCAGTATTGACCTATAGCTCTGCAGCTGACTCTATTGCTCTGGACATTATGCTCCAGGTCCTGGAGTGGACAAACAGACATTGGAAATAACTGCTCCCACCCCCCAAAGAAAAGAGACCCCACACATGAACACATATACACTCATGTACACACTTGTACACAGACGCATACACACCTGCTAGTACACTCACGTACACACTCATACGCACACGCACCTAGTAGAGGCAAACAACCTCAAACAGCCTCATATGAGTTTTGTTTTTTATAAAGTGTTTTAATTTCCATGATGAAGGGCAGATGAGTGGTAATTCTCCCTGGACGGGCTGCTCTGAGACGTGTCTTTGTCTGTGTGTGTCTATCAGATGTGAGCTCACCTGAGCGCCGGCACCACCTGTTGCTTTCCTGATTGCAGTGAGCTGAGAATCAGGACTGGGTCACAGAGGACTGACAGAGACCTAAACACTACTGGCAGGCTCTGCAAAAGAAGCAGTCAGCAAGCAGTCAGCCACTCAACAACAAAAACAACAACAACAACCACAACAAAAACAACAACAGATACAGCTCCTACATCTCTGTCTTTTAAAGACACCATGCTTCGCTATCTTGTTTGATCACGTTTTAGCTATTACACTTAGCAGTCACGTCTCACCAGTGTCTGAATATTCCTGCCTTTACCCTCCTCTAAATGAAACCACAGCAGTTGGTCCTGCTAAGGAGGGTGTTACAGTATGTGGTTTACAGATGGCTGTGACAAATTTGAGGCGTTTAAGAAATACATATCAAGGTGTGTTCTTGAGCGAGAGCTAGCATGAAATCAAAGGGGAACAAAGACACCCAGCAGTGAGAAAAAAACCATACAAGATCCAACATCTCTACCATAGAGTTATGGATGATAGAAATGTGAGAATATCCAAGCCCACTTGTTATACCTACAGCAGCATTTAATACATTAAAACAGGAAAAGTGCTGCATTAGTCTGTACATTTTAACCTGTTTAGGATAGGGGGCAGTATTTTCACGGCCGGATAAAAAACGTACCCGAATTAATCTGGTTATTACTCCTGCCCAGAAACTAGAATATGCATATAATTAGTAGATGTGGATAGAAAACACCCTAAAGTTTCTAAAACTGTTTGAATGGTGTCAGTGAGTATAACAGACCTCATATGGCAGGCCAAAACCTGAGAAGATTCCATACAGGAAGTGCCCTCTCTGACCATTTCTTGTCCTTCTATAGCCTCTGTAATACCAACATGTTTCAAGCAGACCACCATAGTTTGCGTGAAAATGCCTGCTTATTATGCTTTGAACATTCACTCTGTTTAACTGATAGAGAAATATTCTCAGTCTTTCCCTCCTTCTTTTTCCCTTCTCTCCTTTTCTGAGGCACCTGGAGACTGAGGTGCAGTTCTGCATTCATCTTAATAATGACTGTGTCATTGCCTGTGCATGCTGGGTGAGCTTCACTCTACACTATCAGCAGACCTCATACCCAGGTCTGCCAAAAAAACGCTCTGCATCCCTTCGACTTACTCACTCATTCATAACCCCACTCCCACGGACTTCTCCTACACTACCGCCAGCCTAATCATATAGTCCCCTCACCTACATCAGCTCCAGGCACAGGACTGTTTAGCCTGACTTTATCCAGGTTGGACAAAACAGTCCACTCCCATCCTCTCCACTCACTCATGACAGATCACAAACAAACAGACCGCAACCAAAACAATATTTTCCTGTTTTCTTTGTGGATTAATAGCACGCAAGACCTACCATCTAAGCACTGTTGAAATATTACGGGCTGACACAGGCTTTATATCAACGTTCCTACCAGTTTCCATGCCCTGCTTGCAATGCTTCCATAGCTGTGTCAGATAATTCACTGGCTAAATCTCTTTAGTGTACTAATCACCAGCTTTATCCTGCTCAGTGATGCACCCACTCAACCATGGAAAGCTGTCTACGCTTCTCTGTTTGTGTCATCACTTTAAAAACAACAGCCTCCCAATATCAGGAAATAACAAACTTTAACAGTCACAATCTTAGAATCCGTCCTTGTTCCTGACAAATTATGCTTTTGTCATCCTTAATATATAATGGTTAAATATTAGTAATATAATCAGTGGAAATATCTTCATGAGATTACTTTTATACAATGGTGTCATCATTGAAGGGATACTTTGGAATTTGACAATGAGGCCATTTATCTACATCCCCAGGGTCCGATGAACTTGTGGATATAATTTTTATGTCTGTGTGCAGTATAAAGGAAGTTAGAAGTAGTTTCACACTGAAAGTCTATGTTATCTACTAGCATACTAGCTGATACAATAGACTTCCAGTCATTGCACTAACGCTAGTTAGCAATTGCGCTATCTCTTGTTAGCAACTTTTCTTCAAACTACACACAGAGACATACAAATGGTATCTACAAGTTCATCTGACTCTGGGGAAGTAGATAAAGGGCCTCGTTGCCAAATTCCCGAAATATCCCTTTAAATGTAATTTGCCTGTCTAACTGTAATACATTAAACTCGGTAACTGATCATTTAGAATAGGTAGAAATGCAGGGCTTTGACAATTTTATGTGAGAGAAAGATTGGGGTATCAATTATAGTTCGATCGTCAAGCTAGTAGTTTTCACATCCCTGATTGATATAATGTAATTGTGTTACCTTATTATTAATGCTATTTTCAATGAAATACAAAGCTTAAGCTCAAAGCTCAGGCTTTGAAACACTTCAACTGTCATTTTTCAAAATTGGCACCCAAAATAGGTCCTGTGAAATCTTCCATACACCAACAACTAAGGGTATTTACGCTGTCATACAGTGGTTCCTCTGTTAAAAGTTTCATCATACTGCAGCACACCTTGCGTGCTGCCTCAGCATTCTGTGGCATGTCATTTAATTCTCAGCCATCTTTTCTGTTACTGCAAGTTATTGCTAGTTTGACCACCAGAGGGCATCTTTAAGAAGCATTTGATAGTCTTCCATATTTTTATATTTTACCTTCATTTAACTAGGCAAGTGAGTTAAGAACAAATTCTTTTTTTCAATGATGGCCTAGGAACAGTGGGTTGACTGCCTTGTTCAGGGGCAGAAGATCAGATTTTTACCTTGTCAGCTCGGGGATTCAATCTTGCAACCTTCCGGTTACTAGTCCAACGCTCTAACCACTAGGCTACCTGCTGCCCCAATATTGCAGACATGCGTGAGACCAGGGTTCAATCCCACAACGGAGAGGAAGGAGTAGGCTGTCCTTGTAAATAAGAATGAGTTCTTAACCTGTTAGGGCTAGGGGGCAGTATTGACACAGCCGGATAAAAAACGTACCCGATTTAATCTGGTTACTACTCCTGCCCAGTAACTAGAATATGCATATAATTATTGGCTTTGGATAGAAAACACCCTAAAGTTTCTAAAACTGTTTGAATGGTGTCTGTGAGTATAACAGAACTCATATGGCAGGCCAAAACCTGAGAAGATTTCATGCAGGAAGTGGCCTGTCTGACAAGGTGTCGTTCTTCTTGTCTCTGTTTATTGAAGAGTGAGGATCTTAGCTGTACCGTGACACTTTCTACGGCTGCCATAGGCTCTCAGAAGGCGGCAAAATGCTGAATCGTGGCTTTGCAGGCTCTGGCTGAAACAAAGTAGCGCGTTTGGGTAGTGGCTGGTTACAGTACTGTGAGACTCAGGCTCGTGCCCGCGTCGACCGAAAGCTTTGTTTTCTTTCCTCTGTTTAGCTAAATGGACATTCCCGGTCAGAATATTATCGCTTTTTTATGAGAAAAATTGCATAAAAATGGATTTTAAACAGCGGTTGACATGCTTCGAAGTACGGTAATGGAATATTTAGATTTTTTTTGTCACGAATTGCGCCATGAGCGCGACCCTGATTTACCATTTCAGATAGTTTCTGGAACGCACGAACAAAACGCCGCTATTCGGATATAACGATGGATTATTTTGGACCAAACCAACATTTGTTATTGAAGTAGCAGTCCTGGGAGTGCATTCTGACGAAGACAACAAAAGGTAATCAAACTTTTGTAATAGTAAATCTGATATTGGTGAGTGCTAAACTTGCCGGGTGTCTAAATAGCTAGCCCCTGATGGCTGGGCTATGTACTTAGAATATTGCAAAATGTGCTTTCACCAAAAACCTATTTTAAAATCAGACATATCGAGTGCATAGAGGAGTTCTGTATCTATAATTCTTAAAATAATTGTTATGCTTTTTGTGAACGTTTATCGTGAGTAATTTAGTAAATTGTTAGTGAATTCGCCGGAAGTTTGCGGGGGGTATGCTAGTTCTGAACGTCACATGCTAATGTAAAAAGCTGGTTTTTGATATAAATATGAACTTGATTGAACAAAACATGCATGTATTGTATAACATAATGTCCTAGGGTTGTCATCTGATGAAGATCATCAAAGGTTAGTGCTGCATTTAGCTGTCTTCTGGGTTTTTGTGACATTATATGCTAGCTTGAAAAATGGGTGTCTGATTATTTCTGGCTTGGTACTCTGCTGACATAATCTAATGTTTTGCTTTCGTTGTAAAGCCTTTTTGAAATCGGACAGTGTGGTTAGATTAACGAGAGTCTTGTCTTTAAATAGCTGTAAAATAGTCATATGTTTGAGAAATTGAAGTAATAGGATTTTTAAGGTATTTGAAAATCGCGCCACTGGATTAGACGGGCTGTTGCGTAGGTGGGACGAATTCGTCCCGCCTAGCCCAGAGAGGTTAAAATGGTGTAAAATAGTCATATTTTTGAAAAATTGAAGGTTTTGCATTTCTAAGGTATTTGAATAACGCGCCACGGGATTACAGTGGCTGTTGAGTAGGTGGGACGCAAGCGTCCCACCTAGCCCATAGAGGTTAACTGATTCCATATGTGTTATTTCATAGTTGTGATGTTTTCACAATTTTTCTACAACGTCAAAAATAGTATAAATATAGAAACATCCTGGAATGAGTAGGTGTGTCTGAACTTTTGACTGGCACTTGCTTAATTAATTTGATTAATATTATGGTGTTTCTATTCCATGAAAAACAAAAAACCCTCTGGGTTTCTGTTAGGATGGAACAGAAAATATAGCGCTGTACAACGTGACGGTCGGCAGTACAGTACTGGGCTATTTAGCTAAAGAATCCCTGTGTCCTGTGGATGGGAGCCTGGGTTTCAATCCCCAACAGGGAGGAAGGAGTAGGCTGTCCTTGTAAATAAGAATGATTTCTTAACTGATTCCACATGTGTTATTTCATAGTTGTGGTGTCTTCACTGTTATTCTACAATGTGGAAAATAGTAAAATATAGAAACATCCTGGAATGAGTAAGTGTGTCCAAACTTTTGACTGATACTTGCTTAACCTCTTGGCGTTCCCCTAGGATAGGGGGCGCTAAAAGCAATTTTTGAAAAAAATTTGTGCCCATTTTAAACGGCCTCCTACTCAAACTCAGAAGCTAGGATATGCATATAATTAATACTTGTGGATAGAAAACACCCTAAAGTTTCTAAAACTGTTTGAATGGTGTCTGTGAGTATAACAGAACTCATATGGCAGTCAAAACCCCGAGACAGATGGAAACAGGAAGTGGAATTCTGAATTGCGAACTCAACTTCATCACATTGCCTATTAATCACACCGTGAGCTATGGTTCATTGAGCACTTCCTATTGCTTCCACTAGATGTCCCCAGTCTTCACAAATTGGTTTGAGCCTTCTACTGTTAAAATTGAATGAATGAGACGCTGTGGAACGTGATCACACGGAGAGGGCCATCACCATTATGATGCCGGCACCCCTGGTTACCCTCCCCTTTCGAAACGTTTTGAAACACAATGCAATCGTCCCCCTCGAATCTTATTGGCTCTCTTGTTGAAAAACGCCCTGAAGATTTATGTTATACAACGTTTGACATGTTTGAACGAACCTAAATGGGGGAAAAATGCATTTTCTCGAAATGGCTGTCCCGTGGCCGACGGAAGTTTTGGAGCAGCCTTCAGACGCGCTAACAAGAACAAGCTCTTGGAACATAAAGGAGTATTTTTTTCGATCGAAAATACATTTGTTGTGGACCTGGGATTCCTGGAAGTGCTTTCTGATGAAGACAACCAAAGGTAAGGGATTATTGACAATAGTATACAAGACTAGATGTGATATGCGATTGTTCCAAGATGGCTAGCCTATTGCTATTGCTAGCCTATTGTTCTGAGTATCGCATCCCCTTTTATCGCAAAGTGTGATTACCCAGTAAAGTTCTTTTTAAATCTGGCATTACAGGTGCTTTCAAGAGATATTCATCTATAAATCTTAGAATGACAATATTACATTTTAAAAATGTTTTCGAATAGTAATTTAGTAAATTGTAGCTCTGTTTCATCGGATGCATTTGAGGGAAAATAGTTAGTCAACGTTTCGCACCGATGTAAAATGCTGTTTTTTTATATATAAATATGAACTTTATCGAACAAAAGAATGAATGTATTGTGTAACATGATGTCCTAGGTGTGTCATCTGATGAAGATTGTCAAAGGTTAGTGCTGCATTTAGCTGTTTTTTGGTTATTTGTGATGCATGTGGTTGGTCGGAAAATGGCTATGTGGCTACTTTTACGATATACTCCTCTAACATAATCTAATGTTTTGCTTTTGCTGTAAAGCCTTTTTGAAATCGGACAACGTGGTTCGATTCAGGAGAGGTGTATCTATAAAACGATATAATTTTTTTTTTAATTATTTTTTATTATAACATTTTGTTATGCTAATGGCGATATGATTTTTCACTGGATGTCCGTCCCGCATACGGGACGGAGGCCGCACAGGGGTTAATTAATTTGATTAATATTATGGTGTTTCTATTCCATGGAAAATGCAAAAACCCTCTGGGTTTCTGTTAGGATGAAATGGGAAATATAAATATTCAGACCGTTTCGCTCTCGGAGCGCACACTGGACATTTGGGCAGAGACAGTCAAGCACACAAGCTAACGTTGGCTGGCTTGCTAGCTACTTCCAGGCACAAATGAGACCACTCTGATCATTTTATTCGCCCTAGTAGAGCTGGTAAGGCAGTTTTTGTTTTAACCAGAGCGTTGGTGACTGTAACTGTGCTGCGGGAAACAATTTAATTACGCTTTTTTTGCCGACGTTTACTGACACCGGCCATATTCAACACGTGTAAATGCATTATTCTGTGCTCTGGTACACTCAGACGAGAGTGCTCTGAAATCGGAGTAGATAGCCAGGGTGAATTTACGAAAGCACCCGAATGTCCATTGAGAACGTACACCGACTATACCATTTAGCTAAGCTAAGAATGACGGGAATAATCAAGTCAATAAACATTGGGTAGTTAGATAGCATATCAACTATAGGCTATCAAGTTTGATGTATAACTACTAACGTTAGGTAGATAGCTAACATACCTGTACATACTGCTGTAATGATATGCTATGTGGTTCGTAAGGACAGCGTAGCTAACAAATTGTCAGCCAACATACCGTGTAAGGTAACTTATTTGAAAAGTCATTACTTTATTACATTGAGTAAGTAGCAAGCTATGGTGAGGACGCGCTCTATCGACTCTGCGGCTTGAGCATGTTTTGGAGCACTGTCGATAGCGCTGTACTTCGTGGAAGAAGGTTGAGGGTTAGAATCCTTCTCCCTGCTTGTTTCATTTGAAGTCATGCACAATTATCAATTTATTATTTAGTTTATATTGCCCATTCATTGTCAGTTAGAGACAGTAGTGCCCAAAAGCCAAAAGCATAATCAGCGCTCTAACTCCCCCTTGGTCGTTAAGGTAAATCTGTTCTGTGATAGGACGGGGGGTTTCACACCTAGCTCGGCTATTAGACTATTTTTTAGTAAAGGTTGAATAGTCTGTTGTTCAGCTATTAGCCCCCCGTCCCAACCTGCAACAAATGGATGTATTTTTGACGAGAGCAAAACTTTTTTACTTTCAAGTCAAAAACAATTGTTCTGAAAGCAAAATCGAGGCTTCAAAGTAAAGACATTTTTTGCAATCAAATATTTTAGAGCGCAGAACTTGTTATTCCCCAAAAATATTTAGAGAACAAAAAATGTATTTGAAAACAAAACTACAATTTAATTTCGTTATCAACCACCCTCCATTTTGAAATTTTTTGAGTGTCAGTTTGGCTACAACCAATACTGTTCAGCCTTTCTTTCCAACACAAAGGAAGTGATAGGGGACACCTACGAAGAAGGACTGTGTGATGATGACATCTCAGGTAAGCAGCACTGGGCGTTCTTCCGTCCAACTTTTACATAGCTAGTAGTTAGCTCCCACGATTCAGTGTTGGTTCATAACATTGTAATATATTACATAGATACATACATACCGTAGATTGATACATCATGCAATTATTATTCTCAAGCTAACCAAAAGCATTTAGCTACGAACGCCTGTTCTCGACATTTTCAGTTGAATTAATCTAACTTTCTTTCATGCAACTCATAAGCAGGCCATAATCATATTTCATGACAACGTAACGGTTAGCTTTATTTACAGAAGGATGACAGAACACAATGTCTGTTAGGGAATGCTATTCTGATATGTCAGATAAAGAGTTAGACCAGAAAGTCAGCGCCATTAAGGCAAGGATGCCCCATGCAAGCTTTAGAATGGTCAAAGGAAGTCTCAGAGCAATGGGCCATCGTGTACATTGGAGAAGAGTCTTTGCAGTGTGTAGATGGTGCAGGTATCATTGCCAGAATGATCCACCTTCGTTGCATTGCTCGGCAAAAATACTCTGTTCCTGCACCCGTCTCTCGTCCACATTGATACAAATCATAAATTGATAAGGTACTAAGATGTTTAATGTCTCCATCAAATCTAAATTATTTAAACTTTTTTATTCTTACTTATTCCTAGACACATTTTCAGTTATGAATGAAATTGGAGTTGTTCTTCATCTACTGGTAATACATAAATAATGAAGCAGGTTAATAGGTTAAACATTTCACTTTTAATTCCAATGCTTTTTTTCAAGAAACAACAGGTAAGTATATTATTTTGTATACATATTGCATATTTCCCATCACCTAATGAACAACCACAATACCAGTCTGGTGTTAAGCTTTCTGTGCTGTATTGACATATCCTGAAAATGACATCTGCTATTTTAGATTGAACAGTCATATCTCAGTTATTGTTTTCATATCTACAAAAAATAAGCTATTTTCTTTAGTTTCAGAGTGCGAGCTGATTAAGGGGTGGAAAATGTAGATATTGCCAAATGTTCACTGTCCGAGGAACAGGCCGTGGGAGCTTTATTGCTGACAAAAGTGTCCATAACCAGAGGTAATTAAACTGTTCTGTGTTCTTTTTCTCTCTTCCTCTGTCTTGTTGTACATGGAACCTGTCTCACATGCAGTTTGGAGAAAGAAGGATACCTTGACCTGTCGAATTCTATCCACCTCTTCTGTGTGGGATATGTGTTCCTACCTCGTCTGCGGGCAGATCTGCAGCATTTCACAGAGAGTTGGAATAATCACCCTTTAAGTTCAGAGGCAGACCTGACACCTCACCAGCTGTGGCATATCGGAATGCTCCAAACACCTGTGTACTTTTTGTTTTTGCCTTAACACAACACAGCTGATTCAAATGATAAGGTCATCATCAAGCTTCAAGTGGTATTTATGTCTAATAATGACATTATCTTCTATTGTTTGTCCACATGTCTATTTTTCAGTATAAAGTACTCTTTGGCCACTTAATGTGGACACCAGGTGAGACCACACACACACACAATAACAGTCTCTCTCCTTCACTTCCTTCCTCTCCCCCTTCTCCCTAAATCCTCTAGGCTATATCAGCTGTGTCGGTGAACCCCTCCTGCATCTGAACTGGCTGACACAGAGGGCACAGCATGATCATTGGTGAGAGGTGAGGTCAACAGGAAGTATTATTAAAGAGATGCTTTACATTGAAATACAGATAGAGATGTAGTAGTCCCAGAGTTAATGATTCAAGGTCAGTTTTGCATTTCACCTCTTGATGATTATGATGACTGACTGTGTTAAAATAAAAAAACAAGGCTTAATCATGCGCTCTCTCTATCCATCTGTCTCTCGTCTGCAGGTATGTTTTGATATGAGAGAGGAAGCCAGTCCCGTAATTGCCACCTCACACCAAATTAAGTATCTCATTGAAATACTATCATGTCCTCAAATGAATGCAGATGAAGGGAGTTAGATATGCATAGTTTTTTTTCTTTATATATATATGAATTACAAATCACCCTTTACTTAAATCATGTTTCTAGTCTATTGCATAGTTACAAAGTGTAATCATTGATGTCCCAGGAGCGGTAAACACTGTTGAAGTGTATACTTGTAATACATACATGCAGACACAACATCATTCAAAGAATGGAGTTTGATACACCTGGTATTGGATATGACTGAAAAATAATGTCTCAGAGATTCATACCTGAACCACACTTTTATTTGCCAAGGAAGTGTACATGATCAGTGAATATATTCAATGTACAGACTACAATGTGGGGGGATCTCATGTGTGGTAATAACTACAGTATATGTAAATAGGACGTGCATCCTTGGCACATTAAATCTATTATATTCTACTCAATCCATAGGCTTCATTAATTCCATTCAGACTTTAAGTTGATACAACAACTATGATAGCGGAGGTTCATAGATAGGTTCTGAATTAATATTCATACCAAACGTTTTGGGGTCCATACACAGATCGGCTACATACTGTAGCTAGCTACACATCCATAGGCAAACAGTTATTTTTATACTCCACTACACAATAAGGAAGTAAATAGTTAGCTAACGTTAGCTATGTTACTTCAGCTGCATTGCACGGCAAGGCAAGCTTACACAATTTTATATTCAATTTGCAGTAAATGTTTTAGCCAGCTTGGTTCTTTACATCCACGGTTTCCCAAGACGACAGCCTGGTTTGCTGGTTTTCTCAGGAGTCCCTAAAACATTAAACAACATGAATTACAATGTCATACTGTACTCATGTCATAACACCAGCTAACAAGCTGGCTATTGATAGCTAGTCAGTTAACTTGCTAAATCGCGATTTTCTTAAATTAACTTTGACAAAAAAATATGTACAATCGTTTGGAACTACATTAACTAACATATTCCTCTCAATTGTACATTTTTAGCTTGACTCGTTATGACGTTATAACTACTTACATCTGCTTCCCCCGTAATGTTTTGTCAGCCAGGGACGGGTGGCTTGCGTCAAATTCATCATTGGAACCACTCGATATGATTGGTCATATAAAAACCTTGGGACCCAAATGCAAAATGAGTGCTCTAACTCCCCCTTGTGGTGGTCTGGAGCAATGAAGCTGTGATAATGGGTACCTATAAGTCTCGCGGTGTAAGCTCGCAACTTTTAAATGAGGAACCACTGTACTTGGTAGTATTTATTTCCTATATGTGACTCATTTCAGGAAACTAGGCGTATGTCATGGGTAACTACTTCACAGGGGAGCCATTTGAACGGAAACTTTTTTTAGGCAGAAATGCCTTCTGGAACATGTAAACTTTCATGTGCCTTAATAACAATGTATGCCATCTGTAAATACAAATAAAATTCTTATATTACAAACCTAGTTGGTTTAGCCACAGAAAAAGGGAGCAAACTTCCCGCTAGCCATGAATGATAATGAGTGGGCTGGACATGTCGAGAGATGAGTTCGGATTGGTCTGCCATATTGCACATTTCTGTCTATTTGAGCTGGTCAGTATGTATTGGTAATTCTGTCTAACGTGGCTTTAAAAAATATATATATCGCATTGTAGATCTGCATAAGTGTTGCTCTCCACTTTTTGGAGGACCGAGTTTTGAAATCAGTGAAATTCGAGAATGATAGCTAAGGAGATGGAGAAAACACCTGTCTCCTGATTACATCTTCAAACTAAGGGTAACCATGGCATCCGTTACAGGGAGAAGTGTCCATTCCATCTATACGGGTAAGATAGTCTAGCTAGCTACATTTTCAGATATACATTTCTAATTTTGACAGAAAATCATTTTAATTTCAAGTTAAAGTGTACTGTTAGCTAGCTAGCTAATGTTAGCTGGCTGGCTCACTAGCTAACATTACATGTATGATCTTATTCATATCTCAGAGCCATTTGCTTTGCTAGTTATAGCCTAATGTTAGCTAGCTAACATTGAACCTGGTTAGTTAGCTACGTGCAGATTCATGCAAGGTAGTAATGCCATGAGTTGGGATTATGGTTCATTGTTTAGTTAGCTAGCTAGCTACATGTCTTAGTCTTTGAATGACAATATTACATTTTAACAATGTTTTCGAGTAGTAATTTTGTAAATTGTAGCACTAATTCACCGGAAGCATTTGAGGGAAAAGATTTTCTGAACGTCATGCGCCAATGTAAAATGTTGTTTTTATATATAAATATGAACTTTATCGAACAAAAAATGCATGTGTTGTGTAACATGATGTCCTAGGAGTGTCATCTGATGAAGGTTGTCAAAGGTTAGTGCTGCATTTAGCTGTGTTTTGGGTATTTGTGATGCATGCTAGTTGCTTTGAAAATGGCTGTGTGATTATTTCTGGCTGGGTACTCTGCTGACATAATCTAATGTTTTGCTTTTGCTGTAAAGCCTTTTTGAAATCGGACAACGTGTTTCGATTCAGGAGAGGTGTATCTATAAAACGGTGTAAAATAGTCATATGTTTGAGAAATTGAAGTTATAGCATTTATGAGGTTTTGCATTTAGCGCGACGCGATTCCACTGGCTGTTGATTAGGGTTGGACTCAAGCGTCCCACTAGCCCAGACAGGTTAACAAAAGACTCCACTATGCAAGTAACCATTTCAATTATAGGTCGACCGATTATGATTTTTCACCGCCGATACCGATTATTAGAGGACCAGAAAAAGCCGATACCGATTAATCGGCCGATTTTTTTATTTATTTTTATTTGTTATTTTTTTTTACAACATTTATTTGTAATAATGACAATTACAACAATACTGAATGAACACTTATTTTAACTTAATATAATACATCAATAAAATCAATTTAGCCTCAAATAAATAATGAAACGTTCAATTTGGTTTAAATAATGCAAAAACAAAGTGTTGGAGAAGAAAGTAAAAGTGCAATATGTGCCATGTAAGAAAGCTAACGTTTAACCTCTTACATCTAGACGTTCCGCTAGCGGAACACCTGCTCCAATATCCAATGATAGGCGTGGCGCGAATTACAAAGTCCTCAAAAATACAAAAACTTCAATTTTTCAAACATATGACTATTTCACAGCATTTTAAAGACAAGACTCTCCTTTATCTAACCACACTGTCCGATTTCAAAAAGGCTTTACAGCGAAAGCAAAACATTAGATTATGTCAGCAGAGTACCAAGCCAGAAATAATCAGACACCCATTTTTCAAGCTAGCATATAATGTCACAAAAACCCAGAAGACAGCTAAATGCAGCACTAACCTTTGATGATCTTCATCAGATGACAATCTTAGGACATTTTGTTATACAATACATGCATGTTTTGTTCAATCAAGTTCATATTTATATCAAAAAATACCTTTTTACATTAGCATGTGACGTTCAGAACTAGCATACCCCCCGCAAACTTCCGGGGAATTTGCTAACAATTTACTAAATTACTCACGATAAACGTTCACAAAAAGCATAACAATTATTTTAAGAATTATAGATACAGAACTCCTCTATGCACTCGATATGTCCGATTTTAAAATAGCTTTTTGGTGAAAGCACATTTTGCAATATTCTAAGTACATAGCCCAGCCATCACGGGCTAGCTATTTAGACACCCGGCAAGTTTAGCACTCACCAATATCAGATTTACTATTATAAAAGTTTGATTACCTTTTGTTGTCTTCGTCAGAATGCACTCCCAGGACTGCTACTTCAATAACAAATGTTGGTTTGGTCCAAAATAATCCATCGTTATATCCGAATAGCGGCGTTTTGTTCGTGCGTCCCAGACACTATCCGAAATGGTAAATCAGGGTCGCGCGCATGGCGCAATTCGTGACAAAAAAAATCTAAATATTCCATTACCGTACTTCGAAGCATGTCAACCGCTGTTTAAAATCCATTTTTATGCCATTTTTCTCGTAAAAAAGCGATAATATTCCGACCGGGAATGTCCATTTAGCTAAACAGAGGAATGAAAACAAACCTTTCGGTCGACGCGGGCACGAGCCTGAGTCTCACAGTACTGTAACCAGCTACTACCCAAACGCGCTACTTTTTTTCAGCCAGAGCCTGCAAAGCCACTATTCAGTGTTTTGCCGCCTTCTGAGAGCCTATGGCAGCCGTAGGAAGTGTCACGGGACAGCTAAGATCCTCACTCTTCAATAAACAGAGACAAGAAGAACGACACCTTGTCAGACAGGCCACTTCCTGCATGAAATCTTCTCAGGTTTTTGCCTGCCATATGAGTTCTGTTATACTCACAGACACCATTCAAACAGTTTTAGAAACTTTAGGGTGTTTTCTATCCAAAGCCAATAATTATATGCATATTCTAGTTACTGGGCAGGAGTAGTAACCAGATTAAATCGGGTACGTTTTTTATCCAGCCGTGAAAATACTGCCCCCTAGCCCTAACAGGTTAAAAGATGAGCATCCACATTCCTGCTGCGTATTGGTCCTCCCTCCAACACGGCAATACTTGTGACAGGCACACTCAGAAGAGAGTGCTCTGAAATCGGAGTAAATAGCCAGAGCGAATTTACCAGTTACATCTATCAACAGATGTCGCAGCGACATTCTATTGAAATTAGAGCTCGACCGATTAATCGGAATGCCGATTAATTAGGGCCGATTTCAAGTTTTCTTAACAATCGGTAATCGGTAGTTGCTGAGTTGCTGATCGACTCCCTTAGTTCCGGGTCACAGGCAGGCTCCCCCGGTTCCGGGTCACAGGCAGGCTTCCTGGGTTCCGGGTCGCAGGCAGTCTCCCCCGGTTCCGGGTCGCAGGCAGTCTCCCCCGGTTCCGGGTCGCAGGCAGACTCCCTCAGTTCCGGGTCGCAGGCAGTCTCCCTCGGTTCCGGACTAGACACTGTTGCCGCATACTCTGGACTGCACACTGTTGCCGCATACTCTGGACTGCACACTGTTGCCGAATACTCTGGACTGCACACTGTTGCCGGATACTCTGGACTGCACACTGTTGCCGGATACTCTGGACTGCACACTGTTGCCGGATACTCTGGACTGCACACTGTTGCCGGATACTCTGGACTGCACACTGTTGCCGGATACTCTGGACTGCACACTGTTGCCGGATACTCTGGACTGCACACTGTTGTCGGATCCTCTGGACTGCACACTATTGCCGAACTCTCGAGGCTGGGCTGATGCACTGGAAGCCTGATGCGTGGTACTGGTACTGGATGTGCCAGTCTGGGGACACGCACCTCAAGGCTAGTGCGGGGAGCGGGAACAGGCCGAGTCGGACTGGGTTGATGCACTGGAAGCCTGATGCGTGGTGCTGGTACTGGAGGTATCAGCCTGGGAACACGCACCTCAGGGCTAGTGCGGGGAGCGGGAACAGGACGAGTCGGACTGGGCTGACGCACTGGACCGTAGAGGCGTACTGGCGGTCTCGAGCGCAGAACTGGCATCGCTCTTACTGGCTGGATGCCCACTTCCCCCTGGCAAATGCGGGGCACTGGTACTGCACGTACTGGCCTAAAAATACTTGGCCTCGCCACAGTACCCATTACCCCGAAGCACGGGACCTGTCCAGTCACTGGTTGCCCAAAAAAGGTACGGGGATTTGGCCTGGGGCTCACTCCTCGCCCAGCCAAACTACCCGTGTGCACCCCCCAAAAAAAATGTTGGCGGCTGCCTCTCGGGCTCCCTTAAATCCTCCACAGCCCTGGAAATGCCTATCCTCAACTCTGCTCATGTCTCCTTTTCGAGTCCATATCAATCCATATCATATTCCCATCTCTCCCTTCTCCGCTGCTTGGTCCTTTTGTGGTGGGTAGTTCTGTCACATGTATTGCCGTGTTGAAGGGAGGACCAATACGCAGAAGGAATGTGGATGCTCATCTTTTAATTAGATATAATGAAGCATACACAAAAAACAAGAAAGTCGAAGGACCGTTTCACAGGCTAAAGCAATAATACTTAGCACATAAATACCCTCTACACCACACACAAAAAAAAAACCTGCCATACAAAGCAAACATACCTCTGCCACGCCCTGACCAAATATAATACAAATAATACCTAAATACTGGTCAGGACGTGACAGTGCCAGAGTGCAGAATAACTGACGCATTTAGGAATGCTCAACACACATTGAATATGGCTGGTGTCAGTAAACATTGGCAAAAAGTGCAAATTGTTGCCAGCAGCACAGTTGCAGTCATCAACGCTCTGGATAACATAAAAACAGCCAAACCAGCTCTGCTAGGGCGAGGAAAATGGTCAGTGAGCTGTTCTCTCATTTGTGTCTCGAAGTAGCTAGCAAGTTAGCCAGTTAGCTTGGGTGCTTGACTGCAGTTGTTATGGCAGAACGCTCGTATCAACCCTTAAAGAGATGGGTGAGCCTATAGCTTACGAGGGTGTGAACGATGCTGAATGGATGTAGACAAAGAAGAGCGCTCTTGTAGGTACCAAAACATTCAAAGGCCATTTTCTCAAAAGTGAGGTTACAAGTTTATCAACTTTCAATGCAGAATTACTTTCCCAATGTTCCTCAAATGCAGTGTATGATATACAATTTTGTAGCACTGTATCTCTGCTTTTAACCAATGTAAAAAACACAATTTCAATATTTGCTACATAAGACCAAATCAAGTCGGTCAGTCACATATGGTATAAGATTCCTATAATTTGCACAGTTCCCCAACACATGGACATTTGACAGTGGGCTATAAGGGGTCCACGTGAGTAAGGAATAATTACTCACTTATGCAAAGTGATATTCTGAATATGTTCTGCCATGTAGGACAACAACAACAACTAATTAACCTCGCCGGAGAAACAAGAAGTGTCACTTTCAACATCAGTTGATAAAGCATTCCCCAAACAATTAGCTGTATGAGACAGACAACAACACCTCCTACTCTAGAAGGAGATCGTACAGTACTAAAAAAGGCACTTGAGTATTCCTTACAGCAATACATGCGATATGGCCTTCATAGATTAAAACTTTGCTTATTACTATATTTCTGCATTCAGTATTCTACCATATTCATACCTATTTTAAACCATGTTAATGAGTTATGCCCCAGCTAGCATCTTGCTGTTACATTTTGACAAAGACAAATGTCCATGTGAGATTGAACAGAGAGAGGTGACTTCTATACTGTATGTTCCAATATATTTTGTGTGCAATGTTCCAAGGTGGGAACTGGATCGGAACAATAAAATGCGTCAGAGCCTGTCACACTGATGTCACAGGCGTTGCTGTCACGGCAACGCGTTGCGGGACATCAAACAGCGAGGGAGGAAGTGGAGAGGGCATGGTTGTCACTTATTGTCTCAGAAAGGCATAAAGTGTGTTGACGTGCCATCATACTTCATAACGTCAAATAGCGAAGTCCCAGAGAATGAGTCAGTGACAATAGATGTACTCAGAGACCGATCGCTTACCTCCCTTTGGTTTTATCTCACATTGATGTCTCTATGGAGCGATTCACATTCCACCCATCTTTCACTTTCCCCGAAGCAACTCTGTGGCTAATCAACAGAGGACAAGCAGCTGTGTATGGAGAATATGCTGCATTAAATTCACCCTGAGAGACCATGGAAAACACATTAAAACTATGACAAATCATAAATAGAGCATCATATTCACAGCTAGATTTATCTCTTATCCAAGGTTGCCATTAGGATGAAAAGTGCTTTTCGGCACCTCAATGCACCACGATTGACGTATAAACAACCAATTTACTTGCCTTAGGAAAAGTGATGCTGCAATAAAAACCTGTATTCAAGCTCAACTTAACTCTCTCACAGCAGAGGGGGACAGGAAATCTATCAATGCCAAACACCAGAGAAATCAATGGGTAAAACAAACTAGCAGGCCTCTTAGCAGCTATTCATTATTAATCCAGCAGTGTTTTAAAGGTGAGGCTCTGGAGCAGATGCTCAGTTCCCCTGTTTACCTGCTGTGTTAGGCTGTGGTGCAAACACACACACTCACCATAACATTTTCAACTTGGCAAAGTGGAAGAAGTTGCATAGCATAGTTGTGGCTGGGGCATCTGGCAACCCTCGCAGGTAGGATAAATCATTAATAGGCTTTAAGCTCAAGTGTGCATGTCAATGTCTTTGATTCATCTGAAGTTGGATACTGACACAATGCTGTTACAAACATCACAATTCTCTGACTTATTAAGACAGCACCTCAGATTTTAATATTCCAACATCAATGAAAAGAGATTATACAGTGCACACAGATGGAACACAACAAATATTAAAACCTTCCCAACAGGGCCGGTCCTGGCCATTCTGCCGCCCTAGGTGAGATTAAAAAAAATTGCTGCCCCCCTCAAAACTAGAATAATGCCAGTAAGCAAAATTAGATTACAAAGATTTCTAAAATACGTATTTTCCAGACGTTGAAATTAGGTTCAATTTAGGTTCAGAATGAAAGGTGAAAATACGTATTTTCCGGACAGGTTCATTCACAGATCTGAATTAAAGTTGAAAATACATATTTTCCAGACGTTGAAAATACATATTTTCCGGACATTGAAATCAGGTTCATTTTTGGTTCGGTATGAAAGTTGAAAAGACATCATGTCTATGTTTGGGCCAAATCAAGAGTGGTCTGGAACGGATCAAAAAACAATGTCCGTGGATGTGATGAAAAAAAGTTTCCAAAAGGTGTCAGCGTCAGTCCATGCTTACTGAGGTGTAGCCTACAGTGTCGCCTGAAATGTAATTTTAGGAATGCCGATCGATGTGGTAAACCTACCATTTGTAAAAAAAAAAAAAAAAAGGCTGGCCGGTCTACAGTACCACCTACAGTACCAAAAAAAGACTTTGGCGTCGGTCCGCACTTACTGGGGTATAGCCTACAGTACCATTTCAATCGCAATGGAATTTTGTGAATGACAATCCATAGCTCCACAATGAGATAGCCTGCTGCCTGGCCTGCACCCTGTTAGCCACCCTGCCAGCTTAGTGGAGTCTGTCACTAGCACATTCAGTGTCGTCAGCTCAGCTATCGCCATTGAGACCATGTCTGGTCCTCGATCTAGGTTGGGCAAAACTGAACATGGAGGTGTTCGCTTTAGCAATCTCACTGGAATAAAGTCCTCCTCCATTCCTGTCATTATTGAAAGAGATTGTGATATCTCACATCTCAAAATAGGGTGACTTAATGTTAGATCCCTCACTTCCAAGGCAGTTATAGTCAATGAACTAATCACTGATCATAATCTTGATGTGATTGGCTTGACTGAAACATGGCTTAAGCCTGATGAATTTACTGTGTTAAATGAGGCCTCTCCTCCTGGTTACACTAGTGATCATATCCCCAGCGCATCCCACAAAGGCGGAGGTGTTGTTAACAATTCTGATAGCAAATTTCAATTTACAAAAAAATTATGACTGCATTTTTGTCTTTTGAGAATCTAGTCATGAAATCTATGCAGCCTACTCAATCACATTTTATAGCTACTGTTTATAGGCATACTGGGCCGTATACAGCGTTCCTCACTGAGTTCCCTGAATACCTATCGGACCTTGTAGTTATGACAGATAATATTCTAACTTTTGGTGACTTTAATATTTACATGGAAAAGTCTGCAGACCCAATCCAAAAGGCTTTCGGAGTTATCATCGACTCAGTGGGTTTTGTCCAACATGTCTCCGGACCTACTCACTGCCATAGTCATACTCTGGACCTAGTTTTGTCCCGTGGAATAAATATTGTGATCTTAATGTTTTTCCTCATAATCCTGGACTATCGGACCACCATTTTATTACATTTGCAATCGCAACAAATAATCTGCTCAGACCCCAACCAAGGATCATCAAAAGCCATGCTATAAATTCTCGGACAACCCAAAGATTCCTAGATGCCCTTCCAGACTCCCTCCATCTACGCAAGGACGTCAGAGTTCAAAAACCGGAACTTAATTTAACCTTGCGTATTACCCTAGATGCAGTCGCACCCCTAAAAACAAAAATACATTTGTCATAAGAAACTAGCTCCCTGGTATATAGAAAATACCCGAGCCCTGAAGCAACCTTCCAGAAAATTGGAACGGAAATTGCGTTACACCAAACTGGAAGTGTTTTGTCTAGCTTGAAAGACAGTACCGTGCAATATCAAAGAGCCCTCACTGCTGCTCGATCATCTGATTTTTCCAACTTAATTGAGGAGAATAAGAACAATCCAAAATGTATTTTTGATACTGTCGGAAAGCTAACTAAAAAGCAGCACTCCCCAAGAGAGGATGGCTTTCACTTCAGCAGTGATAAACTGCTGAAGTGAAACTTCTTTGATGAAAAGATCATGATCATTAGAAAGCAAATTATGGACTCCTCTTTAAATATGCGTATTTCTCCAAAGCTCAGTTGTCCTGAGTCTGCACAACACTGCCAGGACCTAGGATCAAGGGAGACACTCAAGTTTTTTTTATATTATATCTCTTGACACATTGATGAAAATAAGTCTTGGTCTCTAAACCTTCAAGCTGCATAATGGACCCTATTCCTACTGAACTACGGAATGAGCTCCTTCCTGTGCTTGGCACTCCTATGTTGAATATAATAAATTGCTCCCTATCCACCGGATGTGTACCAAACTCACTAAAAGTGGCAGTAATAAAGCCTCTCTTGAAAAAGCCAAACCTTGACCCAGAAAATATAAAAACTATCGGCCTAAATCGAATCTCCCATTCCTCTCAACAATGTTAGAAAAAGACAAACAATGTATACGAAATGCTTCGGTCTGGTTTTAGACATCATAGCACCGATATTACAGTCGTGAAGGTGGTAAATTACCTTTTAATGGCGTCAGACCAAGGCTCTGCATCTGTTCTCGTGCTCCTAGAACTTAGTGCTTTTGTTGCCATTGATCACCACATTCTTTTTGCGAGATTGGATACCCAAATTGGTCTACACGGAGAAGTTCTGGCCTGGTTTAGATCTTATCTCTAGGAAAGATGTCAGTTTGTCTCTGTGAATGGTTTGTCCTCTGACAAATCAACTGTACATTTCGGTGTTCCTCAAGGTTCCTTTTTAGGACCACTATTGTTTTTACTATATATTTTACCTCTTGGTGATGTCATTCTGAAACATAATTTTAACTTTCACTGCAATGCGGACAATACGCAGCTGTACATTTCGATGAAACATGGTGAAGCCCCAAAATTACCCTCCCTGGAAGCCTGTGTTTCTGACATAAGGAAGTGGAAGGCGGCAAATGTTTTACTTTAACTTGTTAGGGCTAGGGGGCAGTATTTACACGGCCGGATAAAAAACGTACCCGATTTAATCTGGTTATTACTACTGCCCAGAAACTAGAATATGCATATAATTATTGGCTTTGGATAGAAAACACCCTAAAGTTTCTAAAACTGTTTGAATGGTGTCTGTGAGTATAACAGAACTCATATGGCAGGCAAAAACCTGAGAAGATTCTGTACAAGAAGTACCCTCTCTGACCATTCCTTGGACTTCTTGGCTCTGTTTATTGAAAACTCTTTGCTGTAACGTGACACTTCCTACGGCTCCCATAGGAGCTCTCAGAACAGTAAATCTGACTTTGGTGAGGGCTAAACTTGTTGGGTGTCTAAATAGCTAGCCCTGTGATGCCGGGCTATGTACTTAGAATATTGCAAAATGTGCTTTCACCGAAAAGCTATTTTAAAATCGGACATAGCGAGTGCATAGAGTAGTTCTGTATCTATAATTCTTAAAATAATTGTTATGTTTTTTGTGAACGTTTATCGTGAGTAATTTAGTAAATTCCCCGGAAGTTTGCGGGGGGTATGCTAGTTCTGAACGTCACATGCTAATGTAAAAAGCTGTTTTTTGATATAAATATGAACTTGATTGAACAAAACATGCATGTATTGTATAACATAATGTCCTAGGGTTGTCATCTGATGAAGATCATCAAAGGTTAGTGCTGCATTTAGCTGGTTTCTGGTTTTTGTGACATTATATGCTAGCTTGAAAAATGGGTGTCTGATTATTTCTGGCTTGGTACTCTGCTGACATAATCTAATGTTTTGTTTTCGCTGTAAAGCCTTTTTGAAATCGGACAGTGTGGTTAGATAAAGGAGAGTCTTGTCTTTAAAATGCTGTGAAATAGTCATATGTTTGAAAAATTGAAGTTTTTGTATTTTTGAGGAATTTGTAATTCGCGCCACGCCTATCATTGGATATTGGAGCAGGTGTTCCGCTCGCGGAACGTCTAGATGTAAGAGGTTAAAGACAAGACTCTCGTTAATCTAACCACACTGTCCGATTTCAAAAAGGCTTTACAACGAAAGCAAAACATTAGATTATGTCAGCAGAGTACCCAGCCAGAAATAATCTGGCCAGGACATGACAGATAATTGTTGGAAAAATTAGTTGTGTCATGCACAAGGTAGATGTCCTAACCGACTTGCCAAACTATAGTTTGTAAACAAGACATTTGTGGACATTTGTGGAGTGGTTGAAAACGAGTTTTAATGACTCCAACCTAAGTGTATGTAAACTTCCGACTTCAACTGTAGGTATTACAGACTGGGTCCGGGAGAGGTTGAAAAAAAGCCAGTGAAAACACTTGCCAGCTGGTCAGCACATGATCTGAGTACATGTCCTGGTAACCCGTCTAGCCATGCGGCCTTGTGAATGTTAACTTGTTGAAGAGTCTTACTCACATCGACTACGGAGAGTGTCTTTGGACAGTCGACTACGGACAGTAGTATAGAACAGCTGGTGCTCTCACACATGGTTCACTGTTGCTTGACTCGAAGTGAGCAAAGAAGGCTCATCTGGTAGGCTGGCATCACTGGGCAGCATGTGGCTGGGTTCGCCTTTATAATACATTATAGTTTGTCAACCCTGATCGTCAGAGCTGGTCTCGTAAGATTCAGTCTTAGTCCTGTATTTTCACTGTTAGTGTTTCATGGTTCCTCGGAGGGCGTAGCGGGCTTTCTGTCTCGCTCCTTGAAAGCGGCATCTCTAACCTTTAGCTCAGTGCGGATGTTGCCTGTAATCCATGGCTTCTTGTTGGGATATATACGTACGGTCACTTTGGGGATGATGTTGTCGATGCACTTATTATTGAAGCCGGTGACTGATGTGGTAAACTTGTCAATGCCATCAGATGAGTCCCGGAACATATTCCAGTCTGTGCTAGCAAAACAGTCCTATAGTTTAGCATCCGCTTCATCGGACCCCTTATGTATTGAGCGCGTCACCGGTACTTCCTGTTTGAGTTTTGCTTGTACACCACCACCACTGAACTTATCAATGCTGCCGTCTTTCTTGCCGATGCATAGAAAAACCATCTAGAATATAATCTATGCCCTTGATATTACAGTTTTTCAGGTCCCGTTGATAGGATAGTCTTGAACGGAGCTTGTCCAGTTTGTTCTCCAGTGACTGCAGGGTAGAGGCAGTTTATTTACTCGACACCGTGGTTTCATTAGGGTACCCACATGTCGGCTTCTATATTGCCATCTCTTTCTCTTCCGAGTGTCGGGGATTAGTGCTTGGTCTGGGGTGAGCAGTATGCGCCGCTGACACTTTGAAGTAGAAATCTTCATCCAAATGGAAGTTAGTGATTGCTGTTCTGATGTACATAAGCTTTTTTCGATCATAGAAAACAATGGTGGAAACATTATGTACCAAAAATGTTAAGATCTGCACAAAACCATACAAAATACATTATATACTGCTCAAAAAAGGGAACACTTAAACAACACATCCTAGATCTGAATGAAAGAAATAATCTTATTAAATACTTTTTTCTTTACATAGTTGAATGTGCTGACAACAAAATCACACAAAAATAATCAATGGAAATCCAATTTATCAACCCATGGAGGTCTGGATTTGGAGTCACACTCAAAATTAAAGTGGAAAACCACACTACAGGCTGATCTAACTTTGATGTAATGTCCTTAAAACAAGTCAAAATGATGCTCAGTAGTGTGTGTGGCCTCCACGTGCCTGTATGACCTCCCTACAATGCCTGGGCATGCTCCTGATGAGGTGGCGGATAGTCTCCTGAGGGATCTCCTCCCAGACCTGGACTAAAGCATCCACCAACTCCTGGACAGTCTGTGGTGCAACGTGGCGTTGGTGGATGGAGCGAGACATGATGTCCCAGATGTGCTCAATTGGATTCAGGTCTGGGGAACGGGCGGGCCAGTCCATAGCATCAATGCCTTACTCTTGCAGGAACTGCTGACACACTCCAGCCACATGAGGTCTAGCATTGTCTTGCATTAGGAGGAACCCAGGGCCAACCGCACCAGCATATGGTCTCACAAGGGGTCTGAGGATCTCATCTCGGTACCTAATGGCAGTCAGGCTACCTCTGGCGAGCACATGGAGGGCTGTGCGGCCCCCCAAAGAAATGCCACCCCACATCATGACTGACCCACCGCCAAACCGGTCATGCTGGAGGATGTTGCAGGCAGCAGAACGTTCTCCACGGCGTCTCCAGACTCTGTCACGTCTGTCACATGTGCTCAGTGTGAACCTGCTTTCATCTGTGAAGAGCACAGGGCGCCAGTGGCGAATTTGCCAATCTTGGTGTTCTCTGGCAAATGCCAAACGTCCTGCACAGTGTTGGGCTGTAAGCACAACCCCACCTGTGGACGTCGGGCCCTCATACCACCCTCATGGAGTCTGTTTCTGACCGTTTGAGCAGACACATGCACATTTGTGGCCTGCTGGAGGTCATTTTGCAGGGCTCTGGCAGTGCTTCTCCTGCTCCTCCTTGCACAAAGGCCATTTGCATAACAGCATGTGAAATTTATTGTCAATCAGTGTTGCTTCCTAAGTGGACATTTTGATTTCACAGAAGTGTGATTGACTTGGAGTTACATTGTGTTGTTTAAGTGTTCCCTTTATTTTTTTGAGCGGTGTATGTACAAATGTATGTGGACACCCCTTCAAGTGGTTGTATTCGACTATTTGAGCTCTACTGTTGCTGACAACTGTATAAAATCGAGCACAGTCGTGCAATCTCCATAGACAAACATTGGCAGTAGAATGGTCTTACTGAAGATCTCAATGACTTGCAACGTGGCACTGTCATAGGATGCCGCCGTTCCAAACTGCCTCTGTTCATCGGGAGCTTCATGAAATGAGTTCCATGGCCGAGCAGCCACACACAAGCCTAAGATCACCATACGCAATGGCAAGTGTCGGCTGGACTGGTGTAAACCTCGCCGCCTTTGGACTCTGGAGCAGTGGAAACGAAGTGATGAATCACACTTCCCCATCTGGCAGTCCGATGGACAAATCTGGGTTTGGCCTGATGTCAGGAGAACACTACCTGCCCCAATGCATAGTGCCAACTCTGAAGTTTGGGGGAGGAGGAATAATGGTCTGGGGCTATTTTTCATGGTTCGGGCTAGGCCCGTTAGTTCCAATGAAGGGAAATGTTAATGCTGCAGCATACAATGACATTCTAGGCAATTCTGTGCTTCCAACTTTGTGGAAACAGTTTGGGGAAGAGCCCTTCCTGTTTCAGCATGATAATGCCACCTTGCAGAAAGCGAGTTCCACACAGAAATGGTTTGTTGAGATTAGTGTGGAAGACCTTGACTGGCCTGCACAGAGCCCTGACCTCAACCCCATCTTTGGGATGAATTGGAATGCCAGATGGGAGCCAGGCCTGATCACCCAACATCAGTGCCAACCTAACTAATGCCTTTGTGGCTGAATGGAAGTAATTCCCTGCAGCAATTTTCCAAAATCTAGTGGAAAGCCTTCCCAGAAGAGTGGGTCCTGTTATACCAGCAAAGTAGGGACTAACTCCTAATTAAGGCCCATGATTACGGATTGAGATGTTCGATGAGCAGGTGTCCACATACTTTGGGTCATGTAGTGTAGCAGAATTGGTCAGGAGCCTGTAAAACAGCTGCTATACATTCCAGCACATTGGTAATTTGCTAGGTTGCTAAACGACAGATTATAATCTTCTTCCTATTTTGACTGAGATCCACAAATTCTTCAGTAAATGGTTCCGATCTGGCAGTAATCCGGACAGTTCTTGCAGTAACATGGTCAAAAAACAGGAAGCACATATGAACCTGTGGTTTAGCAACCTTGCAAGCCTGACCAGATCATAGAGCTGGTTATTATTTCTGACCAATTACTGCAGCCTACACAGTTAGCTGGAAGTCCCACAGTCCCATAAACCCACAAAAACAATGTGAATCCAAGCATCAAAACATCAACTTTTTAGAAACTGAGAGATTTTTCTGGAATTGGTTGCAATGCACCATGGTGTCCACCTCTGTTTGGACTAACTCTTTGTTCAGGACAAAGTGTTCCAACTCCCACAGTGCATCCCAAAAATGTGGAATACTTACAAAAGATAAGATAATAAGGAACAACTGCTGAGGATAATGTCGACAGTTTCTTATGATTGACTGAATATAACAGATTGCATGAGTTGTCTGTAACATTTTATTTGAATCAAGTGAAAATTTGTTTTACTGACAATGAAAAGAAAAGTCAACAACAAACACAGTATGAAACTTTCGCAAAAGCAGCCTCTTCAAAACACCATAAACTCCCTCTTGTATGGTTGGCAACACTGACGTCTGTGCAAAGAAACATGATCTCAGGGCTTTCTCCCTTACATGCCCTGACACCATCCATCATTATAAAGTTTATTATCAAGATGTTTTCCTGGGCCGTCATTAGTCCTGGGTAAATTGTGGTGATTGATGTGGCCTGGTGCTGACGACACCACCGGATGATCCCTGTCATTAATCTACATTTTAGTCTGTGTCATCCCCAGAACCTCTCTTCCTCAAAGTGCAGGATAATAGCTCCACCACTCTCAGAATCAGAAAAACAGGTGAGGGAAGGCAGTGAAAATGAAGATGAATTTAGCCTGAATACAATGTGAAAACATATGAAGCTAAACTCAGGCTACTGTGTTATTCTACATGAGTAATGTATGGTATTTCTTTGTGCATCGTTACAATAACAGTGTATGCTAAAAGGAAACTTTGCAGAGAATCTCAAACAACATTTTGATGGGAAATTTGTCCTCCCTGGCATTGTGCTTTGTGCTCCCTGTAAAGTAGCTCTCCTCTGTGTAGCAGCATGATTGAAATTGATGTTTTCAGCATTTGATTTGGCTGTTAATGAAGTGTGAATGTGTCTGTCAGGCAAGTATTGAGTGTTTAAAGGAGTGATTTTGATCTAAATGGCAAATTCCAAAGTTTATCCATTTCGAACTATGATCCTTTAAGATCATAGGCACCTCATTCTAATTGTCATCCCTTAAAATGTTTTAGAAATGTCAACAGTCTCTAATTCAATCCACCACCCACCTGTTTTAGACTCCTTTGAATAAATAAAGGCCCTATTGCACATCATGATAAGTAGCACCTCTCTTAGTTAATCATTTATATAGCACACAACTAGATTCAAATACCCATATTCCACCATACAAGAAGATCCATAACAAGAAATCTATTTTATGCAAGAATTCAATTTCCTGCACACTATGCTCTCCCCCTGTCCTGATCAATACGATTACATAATTATTTTAAAGTCTACACAACGACATGCCAGGCTTCAATTTGCATCATGGTGCTTATCTTATGATTTCTAAAACTCCAATTAAGATGGAACTGTGATAACAGTCAGGCTGAACATGTCTTAGCAGCGGTTTGTCAGTCACCCACAGTTGTCACACCCTGATCTGTTTCACCTGTCCTCGTTATTGTCGCTTGTTTTCCCCAGTGTATTTATCTCTGTGTTTCCTGTCTTTCTGTGCCAGTTCGTCTTGTATGTCCAAGCCTACCAGTGGTTTCCCCGGTTTCCTGGTTTGCCTTTTCTCCTTTTTCTAGTCCTCCTGGTTTTGACCCTTGCCTGTTTCTGGACTCTGTACCTGCCTGCATAACCACTCTGCCTGCCCTGACCACGAGCCTGCCTGCCACTCTGTACCTCTGTCACTCCCTGGCCATAGAGAGGGTTTTATTCTCTATTTTGGTTAGGCCAGGGTGTGACTAGGGTGGGGATTCTATGTTCCGGTATTTCTTTGTTTTGGCCGGGTATTGTTCTTAATTAGGGACAGCTGTCTATCGTTGTCTCTGATTGGGAACCATACTTAGGTAGCCTTTTCCCACAGGGTTGGTGTGGGTAGTTTTCTGTTTGGTGTGTTCACCTGACAGAGCTGTTGTGTTTTGTTCCACTTTGTTTTTTTGTTTCAGTGTTCAAGTATTAACTAACATCATGAATACATACCATGCTGCACTTTGGCCTACTCCTTCTTCCACAGACGACCATTACAACCTCCTGGACTCTGATCTGGTTATGAACTTTTGCCTGGTTATGAACTTTTGCCTGTCCACGACCATTCTCTTTCCTGATCCCTTTGGATTTATTAAACATGTTAATCTCCAACAATCTGCCTCCTGTGTCTGTATTTGGGTATAGCCTTGTGCCTTGATGACAGTGGTTATTAGGGACATGCATTGGAAAAGTGTTACTCTAAGGGAATTTAGACCCACTTCATTTATGTAGATACTGTATTCAACATTTATAGTATAATCTGTAGTGCTCAAACTATCGTTCAGATAGAGCCCTAGGGGTGCTGGAGCACTTGCCGTTTGCCCTCCTATGAAAAAAGTGCCCTTTTTATTGATGGTGTTTTTTTTTTTTTTTTACTAATTAGATTTTTGTCTCTTTTTTTTCTCTTGTAAAATTCAACGCAACAAATTGCCCATAAAATTACATTTTTCATTAATCTTGAAAAAGGTCCCCTCCCCAGCCCTGACCATACAATTCTATTTGAGGAAATAGTTTCTTACTCTATTTGTTTTTTTTCCCAGGCACTCACAAGGATATACTACTTCTCAATGTTCCTTGTGGTTTTCCAATAAGGGCACAAGGCGAGACCCAAATGCAGACACAACAGGCAGATGGTTGAGCTCTGATATTTATTATAATAAAAGGGGTAGGCAAAAGGCAGGTCGGGGACAGGCTAGAGTTCATAAACCAGGTAAGAATCCAAACAGTACTAGGTGATAGTCAGGCTCGATCAAGGTCAGGACAGGCAGAGTGGTCAGGCAGGTGGGTTCGGCGTCAGGACAGGCAAGGGTCAGAATCAGGAGGGCTGGGAAAAAATAGAGACTGGGAAAGATAGGAGCTAGGAAAAACGCTGGTTCACTTGGCAAAACAAGACAAACTGGCAAAGAGAGACAGGAAACACAGAGATAAATACACTGGGGATAATAAGTGATACCTGGAGGACGGTGGAGACAAGCACCCCTCCCCTCCCCCCCAGGGGAGCAACCTGGCGTCCTACCTGGGTGCATACCTGGTTGACCGGGGTGTCGGCGGTGGAAGTCGATGATGAGTGCTGGATCCAGGATGTCTCTAGCGGGAACCCAGCATCTCTCCTCCGGGCCGTAACCCTCCCAGTCAAACAGGTACTGGAAACCCCTGCCCCATGGTTGAACACCCGGTAGGCATTTCTCCGTGTATGCCGGATGGCCATCTATGACATGGGGAGGAGGGGTGGGCCTGGAGACAGAAGACAAAGGGCTGTGAGACACGGGCTTAATCCTAGACATATGGAAAGCAGGGTGAATATGGAGGGTACGGGGTAACAAAATACTGACAGCAGTGAAACTAAGGACTCTAGAGATGGGAAAAGGACCAATGAAACGGGGGGACAGTTTATGGAACTCCAACCAAAGGGGCAGGTCCCGTGTGGAAAGCCATACCCTCTGCCCAATGCGGTAACCGGGAGCTGGAGTCCGGTGGCGGTCCGCTTGTCGACGGTACCTGGAGTTGGTCTTGAGAAGTGCCGCCCGAGCTCTTCTCCAGGAATGTCCACAGCGGCGGACAAACATCTGGGGCAAGGGTACGTTGACCTCCTGCTCTTGTTCTGGGAAGAGCGGAGGCTGATACCCCATAGATAACTCAAAAGGGGAGAGTCCCATGGCTGAACAGGGAAGGGTGTTCCGGGCATACTCCACCCAGACCAGTTGTCAGCTCCAGGTAGTGGGGGTGGTTGAGACCAGGCATCTTAGGGTGGTTTCCAGGTCCTGGTTAGCTCGCTCCGACTGGCTGTTGGATTGGGGATGGATTCCGGAGGACAGGCTGGCTGACGACCCAAGAAGGGTGCAGAACGCCTTCCAGAACTGAGGACCCCGGTCAGAGACCATGTCCACCGGAAGTCCGTGAGATCCGGTAGACGTGCTGCACCATAAGCTGGGACGTCTCCTTGGCAGAGGGTAGTTTGGGGAGAGGGATGAAGTGGGCGGCCTTGGAGAACCGATCCACTACTGTCAGAATGACGGTGTTGCCATCAGATGGAGGGAGCCCAGTGACAAAGTCCAGAGAGATATGAGACCAGGGACGATGAGGGACAGGTAGTGGCTGTAGGAGGCCAGAAGGAGCTTGCCGTGCAGTCTTGTTCTGAGCACACACTGTGCACGCGGCGACGAAGGCAGAGACATCAGGAACCATTGTGGGCCACCAGAAACCTTGTCGGAGGAAGTCTAGGGTATGATGGGAACCTAGATGACAGGTCAGCCTGGAGGAATGAGCCCATTCCAGGACCCGGGACTGGACATAAAAACACATAAAAAACTAAATACTGCATAGTTTCCTAGGAACGCGAAGCGAGGAGGCCATCTCTGTCGGCGCCGGAAATAATGGGGAGAAATTGATGAGGAGGAACTGTATGGTATCACTGTGGTTTCCTAATACCCGTATATGAATGGGCACTGTACTATGGTGACTCTTCCAATCGAGCAGCCTTCCAGTGCCCTAGCATCCATGTGGACAGAGAGAAGTTGAGTGGAAATACCTAATTCAGAAACCATGGTAGCATCCATAAAACTTTAATCAGCTCCAGAGTCAATGAGCACCCGGAAAGACTTAGACTGGTCTCCCCACAGCAGAATCACAAAAAAAGGTGGGCGGGTGATGGAAATTAGGGGACTCCCAGTTTGGCTCAACAGAGTAGTGTTTCTTAACCAGGCAAGTGGCTATATAACATCCCACAGAACAGTTAGAATTCAGCATATATGAGCGTTCCCCAACCGATAACATAGCTCTTCCCAGTTGCATGGGCTCAGGAGTATCTAACTCACCCGTCGCGATGATTCTCGGGGAATCATGGGTGTTTTCGGCTCTCCTCGAAAATACAAACTTCTGGGATTTCCAGATTCCTTAGGACATGCGCCAGCATCAGCAGACGAGCGAGTGTTCCCGAGACCCACCTCCTCTCCGGCGTTCTCGTAGGCGCCCATCAATCCTAATCGCCAGGGTGATGAGGGAATCGAAGTCCTGTGGTATTTCCCGAGTTGCAAGCTCATCCTTTATAGACTCCGACTGTCCATGGAGGAATGTGACAAACAGAGGCTCCGGATTCCAGAAACTCTCAGCGGCCATTGTGCAAAACATCTACTGAGTAGTCTGCCACACTACAGGAGTTCTGATGTACCTGCTGTAGTTTGAGCTGCCTCCCTCCCGGGTACTGGAGAATCGAAAACCTTCCTCACTTCTGTCATGATTTCCTCCAGGCTATGGCACACAGTGGATTGCTGCTCCCACACAGCCATCGCCCTTCCAGACATTAACGTGATTAAATACGCTATCTTTGATTGGTCCAACGGGAAAGAAGAGGGCTTGATTTCGAAAATGAGGGAGCACTGGGAAAGGAACGCCCGGCAGGTACCAGGATTGCCTGCATAACGCTCCGGAAAAGGTAAGCGAGGTTCTCGGGGAGCCGGAGTAGGTTGAATAAATCCACTAGTAGTAGAAAGGTTACTGGGTGGTTGGGAGGTCTCAGATGTGGCGTGCTGCCTATGAGCTAATTCACGGATTTGCTCTATTTTAGCCTTGAACCCTTGGTTGTGGCGTTCCGTCAGGGAACAAAGCCCTCCCAAAAGGTCCAGCAGTAGCTCCTCATGCCTCCTAATGGTGGCTCCCTGCAGGGAGACAGCGTGACATAGATGGTCCAAGTCTGCTGTGTCTGTCATGGCCAGTTCGTACTATAAGGGCACAAGGCGAGACCCAAATGCAGACACACGAGGCAGATGGTTGAGCTCCAATATTTATTATAACAAAAGGAGTAGGCAAAAGGCAGGTCGGGAACAGGCGAGAGTTCATATGCCAGGTCAGAGTCCAAACAGTACCAGGTGATAGGCAGGTTTGAGGTCAGGACAGGCAGGGGTTCTATGATCAGGTCCGAGTCCAAACAGTACAAGGGTATAGGCAGGCTTGAGTTCAGAACAGGCAGAGTGGTCAGGCAATGGTCAGAACCAGGAGGGCTAGGAAAAACGGAGACTGGAAAGATAGGAGCTAGAAAAATGCTGGTTGACTTGGTAACACAAGACAAGCACACGGACAGATGAAACAGATAAGGGCGTGACATTTCCTTTTTCTCTAAAGTAATCAGGGAGATTGCAGCTTCACCACACCTCCACCATCTTAAATATTCAACAACTGGGCGCCTGGAGGTACGAGGAATCAAAATGTGTAATATAATTATGTTTAAAGCTTTATGTGGTTAGGAAAAATGATGGGGGAAAAGTATATCCTGATTCTGCTTTCTGTGTAGGAAACACCCATGGGACGTATGAATAAAGAATGCTTGCCGCTTGGTTTTTGCCAGTATCGACCATACTGTACCTTGATAAATAATAAAAACTAATCCCTGAATGGCAGGCCGAGCGATTTACATTTCAAGGTGTTAATAACTTTCCAGCACTTACGGCTAAAGTTAAGAGTAGTGGGATTAAAGAGACATTCAGACTTCACTCTGCGATTTAATTTGATCTGTTTCCCTATAGCGGTGCACCAACATCTCACATTTTACTTACTAAGCATGGCCATGGATTATAGCCCTTGTTTTTTTTACGCTTTTTTCGAAAGGGAGATGATGTGTTAAATAAATGTGACCTAGTTATGTCTGAAAATATTAAATGGAAAAGGATTTACAAAGTTGCCAGAAGATCCATTGAGATGCTTCAGGCCAATCTAGCTTTTCAAATGGACTTGTAAATAATACAGATACATTTCTATCAGCTGGATTTTTTTCCACATTTAACAGCTCTCAGGATGTGCCTGTGTGAATTTCATGTAAAATGTACAGTCACTATTAAAAGCACACAGGCGAAGCACAGCAGTTTGAGCTTTTGTGGTAAATAAGGAGACCTCTTAGAAATGTTATACAAATTTGAGCTGGTAACTGAATGTTTGAACAGGCGTTGACATAAAATAGAGATGAGCTACTTACTTAAATTGACTCCAGAATGAGATGCCTCATTAAGTTATCCTGTTAGGTGCCACATATTCCCCTTCTACCAGTTTTACTGGGGCAAGGTCAAACAAGCTGTGACTCTATGGATGGGGATGCTGTTTTATTGGGGGTAAAGAGACATTGGAAAGGGGGATAGGTTATTATAATGTACTGTTAATGTAAAAACTCAACAGTAAATCTAATCTACAATGTTATTTATTCTGTGTGACGGCTAGTGAGGACATTTCATGTGTGCTCTGAATGCTCATATCCAGGGCTCGTATCCCTGGTAGAAATAATTCAACAAGGCTGAATTTGAAGTAATGTATTTGACTTAATCTCCAAAGGTGTTTGATTAAGCAGCGCAAAAACACATTTCCTCCGTGGAGATTAGTGAACACAGAAGAGGAAGTGTCAATCTTCCGTGCCTGCCACTCTGTTGTCTTGGAAACAGAGGGGATCAGCATCTCTCTGCTATCCAAAGGTGTTACAGTCATTTCTGCTGGGCCATGAGAGGAAAGAGAGGAACCATAACATACTTTATTTACATAAAGGTATGTCTGCTTTCCTTCTGTGATTGGGTGCTATCACAATGCCTGGGTTATAACCTGCTAATTTGGTAGAGGATTTGTGCACATGGTCTTCAAATCACAAACACATGCACAAACACACTCACACACGTAGGCACATGCATACATATCCTTAGAAACTTTGTTAACTTTGTTGTACTCTTTAATTTATTCACACCATAACACCTTGGTTATAATTGGGTAATTGAGCTGAGTTGTCGGCAGCTTCACAACCCATTAGGTTTAAAAGTTTAGTTCTGAGAACCTGAGGGTGGCAGAGTAATGTATTGTACCTTGGAAATGGAGGGTAGAAAATGTATCTTTGTTATAATAATGGTTATCTTAAAAGGAAACACTAAACTGGTGTATTAAGGATCTATCATGGTCCACACACAACAACACAGTCGTGAAGAGGGCACGACAACGCCTCTTCCCCCTCAGGATGCTGAAAAGCTTTGGCATGGGCCCTCAGATCCTCAAAATTGTATACAGCTGCACAATTTAGAGCATCTTGACTGGCTCCACCAATCCTTGGTATGGCAACTGCTTGGCGCTACAGGTGGAAGTGTGTACAGCACCATACATCACTGGGGCCGAGCTCCCTGCCGTCCAGGACATCTTTACCAGGAGGTGTCAGGCCCTAAATATTTTCAAAGACTCCAGCCACCCAAGTTCTGTTCTTTCTGAAAACAGCAAGTGGTACATATGCACCAAGTCTGGAACCAACAGGGCCCTGAACTGCATCCACCCTTTTTGCACTTTTTTGTCTCATCACATACGCTGCTGCCACTGTTTATTTTATATCACTTTATTCCTAGTTATATGTATATCTACCTTATTTACCTTGTACACCTGCACATCGACTCGGTACTGGTACCCCGTGTATATAGCCAAGTTATCGTTACTCATTGTGTAATTAGTATTACTTAATTATTACGTGTTTTAGATTGAAATGTTTTCTCTATTTTCTTTCTCTCTGCATTGCTGGGCAGGGCCCATAAGTAAGGGTTTCACTCTTAGTCTACACCTGTTGTTATGAAATATGTGACGAAAACAATTTGATTTGATTTATAATGCCTCTGACAATCGGAATTGAAAGTCCTGCAAATTTGGTGAAAGCCTATTTTCTATCAGTGGGTAAAATACACATTTTTCCCCATGATTTAACTTCTAAGTGGTCCACCTGTGAAAATCAGGAAATTGTCTTGGAATGTGTCATAGCTATATCATTATTGTCACTTCAGATAGGGGATTACAAACTATCACATTTCATAACGCTTTTAAAACAATTACCTGTACTCTAGATCGCCAAATCAACCAATAGACGGTATGGCCATACTTTTCTAGAAAACACCCATACATTTATATCGTCTTGACAAAGTATAGACTTTGTTTAGATGTGCTCAATCTAAAAAGTGTACCAAATTGTTCACCTCCGGTTCTCCTTCAAGTACCATGTCACAATGCAATAGAATGCCGATTGGGTCATAAAGCACGTGGTCAAGACGCAATCTTTTTAATGCTACGTGTGTAAAGTAAGCAGGTGCAGGTGCTAAATGAACATCTTCACGAATTAAGTTAACACCTTCACGGGCTAAGTTAATGCCTACACCCGTCAAATAAGTGAGGGTAAATGTGCTTGCAGGCGGTCCAACGTGCTAAATAAATGGCTACAAGAAGTCCTTCACACGTCAAATTAACACCTACAACTGCTAAATATACACCTACACACACTAACTTAACCTTTTTGGGCTAGAGGGCAGTATTTTCACATATAATTTGTAGATTTGGATAGAAAACACTCTAAAGTTTCTAAAACTGTTTGAATGGTGTCTGTGAGTATAACAGAACTCATATGGAAGGCCAAAACCTGAGAAGATTCTATACAGGAAGTGCCCTATCTGACCATTTGTTCTCCTACTAGGGCATCTCTATCAAAAATACAGCATCTCTGCTGTAACGTGACATTTTCTAAGGCTTCCATTGGCTCTAGGAAGGTGCAAGAAAGTGAAATGAGAGCTCTCCAGTCTCTGGGCGAAAAACAGCAGAGGTTTTTGTGAGTGGTCCTTCTGAGAACAATGACACTGAGGCGCACGTGCACGAGACAACTCAATTTTTTTCTTTCAGTGTTTGAATGAACACAACGTTGCCCGGTTGGAATATTATCGCTATTTTACGAGAAAAATAGCATAAACATTTATTTGAAACAGCGTTTGACATGCTTCGAAGTATGGTAATGGAATATTTTGAAATTTTTTGTCACGAAATGCACCGCGCTTCACCCTTCGGATAGTGACTTGAACGCACGAACAAAACGGAGCTATTTGGATATAACTATGGATTATTTCGAACCAAAACAACATTTGTTGTTGAAGTAGAAGTCCTGGGAGTGCATTCTGACGAAGAACAGCAAAGGTAATCCATATTTTCTTATAGTAAATCTGAGTTTGGTGAGGGCCAAACTTGGTGGGTGTCAAATTAGCTAGCCGTGATGGCTGGGCTATGTACTCAGAATATTGCAAAATGTGCTTTCACCGAAAAGCTATTTTAAAATCTGACACAGCGATTGCATAAAGGAGTTCTGTATCTATAATTCTTAAAATAATTGTTGTGTTTTTTGTGAATGTTTATCGTGAGTAATTTAGTAAATTCACTGGAAGTTTGCGGTGGGTATGCTAGTTCTGAACATCACATGCTAATGTAAAAAGCTGGTTTTTGATATAAATATGAACTTGATTGAACAAAACATGCATGTATTGTATAACATAATGTCCTAGGAGTGTCATCTGATGAAGATCATCAAAGGTTAGTGCTGCATTTAGCTGTGGTTTTGGATTTTGTGGCATATATGCTTGCTTTTAAAATGGCTGTGTGATTATTTTTGGGAGGGTACTCTCCTGACATAACCTAATGTTTTGTTTTCGTTGTAAAGCCTTTTTGAAATCGGACACTGTGGTTAGATAAAGGAGAGTCTTGTCTTTAAAATGGTGTAAAATAGTCATATGTTTGAAAAATTGAAGTTTTAGCATTTTTGAGGTATTTGTAATTCGCACCAATCTATACCATTGGATATTGGTGAGGCGTTCCGCTAGCGGAACATCTGTCCCTACCGTTCTTTAATATAAATTTCATATTGAAATTTTACCAGCCTAATTCCATAGCTCCTCCTTTCAACCAGATTTCTTTAATTGGTGTACAGTCAGTTTGAAGCAACAACAGCACAGTTGAAGATGGCAAGAAGGAGCTTCCTTAACCGCTGCAAAGAGACCCTAAATGACTGCACTCGGCATCTGCTCTCCGATAATCCTGGACTTGATGCCCTTCTACCCACGTTAACAAGGTTGATTCTTTTTAAATACTATTATTATTTAATCATGAACTTGATCAGCTAGCTAACACAGAGGACGGATCTGTTTATGGCTATGCAGCTATGTTGTAGGCTCAGACACTGAGACAGCAGTGCAAGTGACTTAGGCCTATGTGTTGCTAATATTGTAAGTCTGATTAGGCCAAGGGAGTATTTTATATATGCAGCTAATATATGTAGTATATTGTGGTAGACGGCAGGGAGAGGTGAGGGGAGTGGTTATTGAGTGGCGATATCTTACAGACCGCTGGCTCCACCCCCGAGCCTGTGGATCATTAAGCCAGGGAGTGCTTGGGGATAAAGGAGGAAGCAGCCTGCACAAAGGGGCAGAGTAGGAGAGAGCCAAGTGCGTCATGAAGAGTGGGAGTAGAGAGAGCAATATCTTTGTGATTACCCATTGTGACCTGGACTGTCGGACTACCTCCCTTGTGTACTGGACCGGATTGGCTGAGGACCTAAGTGTGAGGATTACCCCAGGAAAACAGAATGGCTTGTGGACTGTGAGGTGATTGGTGAATTCCCCCCTCTTCCCCTTTGTACCAAAATCCCTAGTTCAGCAGTGTTTGGAGGTCAACACTAAAAAAGAGAACTTCAGAATAACAAACCTCAGATACTTCCCACAATTCATCTGCAATAACAAGACATTTAATTATTTACAGGGATGACTTACTCATTGGTTCCGTTGGAGAGTTCATCAATGAGCTTGACGCCTTGATAAGTTCATTTCCTGAGGATGGCTCACCCCTCACAGTTCTGGGTGACTTTAACATCCCCAGCTACAATAAATGCAGCCTCAGGACATGTGGTTTCCAGTAACCTCTTACATCTAGACGTTCCGCTAGCGGAACACCTGCTGCAATATCCAATGATGGGCGTGGCACGAAATACAAATGCCTCAAAAATGCAAAAACGTCAATTTTTCAAACATATTACTATTTTACACTATTTTAAAGACAAGATTCTCGTTAATCTAACCACACTGTCCGATTTCAAAAAGGCTTTACAACGAAAGCAAAACATTAGATTATGTCAGCAGAGTACCCAGCCAGAAATAATCAGACACCCATTTTTCAAGCTAGCATATAATGTCACATAAACCCAAACCACAGCTAAATGCAGCACTAGCCTTTGATGATCTTCATCAGATGAAAACCCTAGGACATTATGTTATACAATACATGCATGTTTTGTTCAATCAAGTTCATATTTATATCAAAAATCAGCTTTTTACATTAGCATGTGACTAGCATTCCCACCGAACACTGCCGGTGAATTTACTAAATTACTCACGATAAACGTTAAAACATAACAATTATTTTAAGAATTATAGATACAGAACTCCTCTATGCACTCGCTATGTCCGATTTTAAAATAGCTTTTCGGTGAAAGCACATTTTGCAATATTCTCAGTAGAAAGCCCGGCATCACAGGGCTAGCTTTTTAGACACCCAGCAAGTTTAGCACTCACCAAAGTCAGATTTACTATAAGAAAAATGTTATTACCTTTGCTGTTCTTCGTCAGAATGCACTCCCAGGACTTCTACTTCAATAACAAATGTTGGTTTGGTCCCAAATAATCCATTGTTATATCCAAATAGCGGCGTTTTGTTTGTGCGTTCAAGACACTATCCGAAAGGGTAAATAAGGGTGACGAGCACGGCGCATTTCGTGACCAAAAAATTATAAATATTCCGTTACCGTACTTCGAAGCATGTCAACCGCTGTTTAAAATCAATTTTTATGCAATTTTTCTCGTAAAAAAGCGATAATATTCCGACCGGGAAAGCGTGTATACGTACAAAGAGAGAGAAAATAAAACATCTCGTGCCCTCGTGCACGAGCCTGACTCTCAGAGTACTCTGACCGGCCACTATCCAAACGCGATAATGTGTTTCAGCCTGGGGCTGCCTCGATATCATTCAGCTTTTTCCCGGGTTCTGAGAGCCTATGGGAGCCGTAGGAAGTATCACGTTACAGCAAAGATCCTCAGTCTTCAATAAAAAGAGCCAAGATGAACAACAACTTGTCAGACAGGCCACTTCCTGTTCAGAATCTTCTCAGGTTTTTGCCTGCCATATGAGTTCTGTTATACTCACAGACACCATTCAAACAGTTTTAGAAACTTTAGGGTGTTTTCTATCCAAAGCCAATAATTATATGCATATTCTAGTTACTGGGCAGGAGTAGTAACCAGATTAAACGGTTACGTTTTTTATCCGGCCGTGTAAATACTGCCCCCTATCCCCAACAGGCTAAGAGCCTTGGCGTGATCCTGGACAACACCCTGTCGTTCTCCGCTAACATCTAGGCGGTGACCCGATCCTGTAGGTTCATGCTCTACAACATTCTCAGAGTACGACCCTGCCTTATACAGGAAGCAACTCGCTGTTGGCGGGGCTCCCTGCCTGTGCCATTAAACCCCTACAACTCTTCCAGAACGCCGCAGCCCGTCTGGTGTTCAACCTTCCCAAGTTCTCTCACGTCACCCCGCTCCTCCGCACACTCCACTGGCTTCCAGTTGAAGCTCGCATCTGCTACAAAACCATGGTGCTTGCCTACGGAGCTGTGAGGGGAACGGCACCTCCGTACCTTCAGGCTCTGATCAGGCCCTACACCCAAACAAGGGCACTGCGTTCATCCACCTCTGGCCTGCTGGCCGTCCTACCTCTGCGGAAGCACAGTTCCCGCTCAGCCCAGTCAAAACTGTTCGCTGCTCTGGCACCCCAATGGTGGAACATGCTCCCTCACAACGCCAGGACAGCGGAGTCAATCACCACCTTCCGGAAACACCACCTCTTTAAGGAATACCTGGGATAGGATAAAGTAATCCCTAACCCAACCCCCCCCCCCCCCCCCCAAAAAAAAAAAAAGATATAGATGTACTATTGTAAAGTGGTTGTTCCACTGGATATCATAAGGTGAATGTACCAATTTGTAAGTCGCTCTAGATAAGAGCGTCTACTAAATGACGTAAATGTAAATGTAAAAATTGTCATCATCACCAACATCAACAGACGAGAGTCGACTCCATGGAGGGGAGGCCACATATTGTGGTGAAGATGGACGATAAGCCTCAGAGAATGGTGGAGGGGCGGCCACAGGAAGAGGTGGAGGTGGAGGGGGGGCACAGGAAGTTGTGCTGGTGGAGGGGGGCCAAGCCCTTAATTTATTCCTCCAGAGCCAAGTTTGACATGTCCGAATGTAACGGTGCATGTGACAGATTGAAGTGTCAAGAGAAAAAAAGAGTAACAATGGCCAGAAATGAGATAATGTATATCATCATAGAAATGTTAAAGTCCTGTCTTGATTATAATCATTCTAAATTGTTTGATTGGTAAGAAAATGGAAACCATGCATCTAAAGTCTTTGTAGTTTATAGCATTACTCCCAAGCACAACTGACCTTAGAAAATGTTTGACTGTCAATCAGGACACATGTAGAATATCTGCCATCTGAGGCACACTGAAAGCACAGGACATCAGAAAACTCAGTTGCTCTTGAGTGATGGCATAACAAGGTGCACCTCCAGCTCCTCTCCAAGTTAGAGGAGCTAGGTAACCGGAACTGGCTTTAACAATAATACAACACTGTGTTTATGCTACTTAATGTATTGTGACACCGCCTGCACCCCTCATTCCAAAAACACTTTTAAATGATAGTAACTGTCATAAATTGTGGCCAAGTAATGTTTTTATAATATTGGATTTTAACAAGAACGAATACAACGGGCAGCAAGAGAATGAAGAATGAAAAAAAATCTACGGCCTATCAACATTACCTGGTTTGATTGCTCAACAGTAAGCCCAACCACACCCACTACAATGCTGCTTACCTTGTTGTGCATGCCAGCCAGAGGTACGAATCTCCTGAATGAACTGAGATAATTGATCAATTAGGTAATCTGCTGAAGCGACATTTATCAGCCTCCCCCTAGCCCACTCAAGGCTCTTCTGCATGGTTTCCATTCTGCAAGACGACAGTTTTGAGAGACCATGGGATTGCGATTCCTGTTCAAACAGTGCCATAGTACTAATGTTAACGTTCCTGGTGTACGTTTGAATTTGTTAATTTCTACATCATAGGCTTAGATGAAATATTAATATTTCAAAGGGTATTCAAAAGTAATATCTGTGCTGTTGGAAAGCTATATGTTGTAGATATTAACAAAGTTTTTACAGGTTTGTCCTAGGTCAAATGAGCTTTATGTGAGCTTTATGTGAGCTTTGAAAATGTTTTCATGCTAGTCGCAAGCTAGCGGGGCTAAGGCATTGAAATTATAGCTAGCCAGCCAGCCTGCCTAACCTGAAGTTATAGACCTTCAGCTATTGTTTTGCCTAAAAAATGCGGCTATGGCCAGGCCTGGCTATGGCCAGGGTTCGATTGGTCAACATTTTAAAATGTGTATTTTTCCATATATATAATTGAAGACGGAAGTTTACATACACCTTAGCCAAATACATTTAAGTTAGTGTGTGTAGGTGTATATTTAGCAATTGTAGGTGTTAATTTGACATGTGAAGGACCACTTGCAGCCATTTATTTAGCACGTTGGACCACCTGCAAGCACATTTACACTCGCTTATTTGACGGGTGTAGGCGTTAACTTAGCCCGTGAAGGCGTTAACTTAATTCGTGAAGATGTTCATTTAACAACCAAATAAACGTGGTGAGGGACAACGTTTATGATTGTGCAACGAGAGGCTTTAAGAGAGAACGCTTTAAAAATAGACTTGGTTTTTAGGGATGCTGACGGAATTGGTGAAGGGGCAGCTGATGAGGGTGGTCCCTCAAGATAATTTCTCTGGCTGCTAAGGAGTGCCATCCATTCCTCTGCACTATTAGAGGAACCTGATTGGCAACAATGCCTTTCTTGCAACTCTCAAGGTGAGTTACACTTTTATACCAACAAAGACACGTTTGTTTACGGCAATATGTATGACTTAAGTAAGACATGATTTTTGCATGTTATGTAATGTGTTCTTATTTACTGTTTGTCTTATGCGTGACAGCACTCTATGATGGCATATACAAGCAGGTGGGCCACATGATTGCTGTCTGGTACATAGGGGGGGAAAAAACACTTTTTTGCCAGAGAGGCTATACAGGCAAGTGTGTGGCCTACAACCTTCTGTGCCAAAACTGAAAGAAATTGCGGAATATGACTTCCGAGAGAAGTTGGAGAAGGTAAGTCACTTTATAATGTGATGGATGTTATGTTACTGTTAATTTGCACTAAGTAAAAAAATATATATTAGGGTTGTAGTTTTCATAAATATTTTTCCACATGGATCTGGTTTCCTTTTGTTGACAGTCAATATTTTTTAAGGGTAGTGATAAACAGTTTGGTGTTTTGCTAATTTGTCCCAAAACACTGTTATTGAACTATCTAAGATCCAGTTAGCACAAACTCTTGACGAGGCACAGGAAGCGGTCATGGAGGCCTCTGAACAACCTGTCATGTTGGGTTCAGTGCGATACATTCGTACATTGGAGGAGAGGGATGCCCTGGTGGAGTCAGATACAAGGTTCTACTTAGAAAGCAGGCTATGGGATACTCTTGAGCAGTGCATTTCCATATATCTAAGGAATCTCATAAGCTGAGTTAAATTCTTCACAGGAAATTCATTATGTGACTTTTTTTACTTTATAGATTCAAAGAGGGTCTGGAGTGTCTAGGTCTCCTGCCTTACATGAATAGACACTCAAGCCTCTTCAGAGAGGTTTTCATCTATGCTGAGAAGCCTCTTTTGACCAAAGACAGCTTCTCTCTTCAAAGCAGAGCGCTCCCCACCTGGTACCAATCAAAGAGCAATAGAGATCAGAGTCATATGTTTCTGGAGGGACTGGCTGCTGGAGGTGGAAGGTTAGATGCAAAACCATGATCAATTAAGTAACATGGCCCACGTCAGTAAAATATATCACCTAATCACTCTCACAACTGTGGGACAGCATTTAATAGCCTTATTTTTTTCATGGGCCCCCTAAGAACGTAATAGATACATTAAATCCCAAAATACTTTCACTTAGAGTATTGTGTTCTCCAGTAAGTGTTGCTTATGGACTTTACTGTCCCCCCCCTTTCTTTTTCCAGAGGGGATAATGAAAAAAAACAAATTTGTGTCACGACTACTGCCGAGGGTGGTTCGTCTCCCTGTTCGGGTGGCGCTCGGCGGTCGTCGTCACCGGCCTACTAGCTGCCATCGATCCCTTTTTAGTTTTTCTGTTAGTTATGTCTTTATGAGTTACACCTGTTTCCCATTAGTAATTAGTTTTATTATTTAAGCCCGCCTCTCCACCTGTTCTGTGTGCGGGCTTGTTACGTGTCGTCACTTTGTATGTTTTGTGGTACATGTATTTTGGACTTCGGGGTTATTGTTTCGCCCTGTTGTGTTTGGACATATTTCCTTGGTTTTCAGTACTTATTAAATTACATATTGTACCAAACATTTTCCTGCTTCCTGCGCCTGACTCCACACCCACGAAGCTCAAAGTGTTACAGAAGCCCGCACCATAGAAATGGAGTCGGCAGAAGCAGCCACCACCCCTCTACCATCGATGGAGGAACGGATCCTCCATCAGACCACCGTTCTCCATCGGATTGGGTCAGCCATGGACCAGATGATGGAGAGAATGGATCGATGGGAGAGGAGTGGTCTCCACCCTTCACCTCCGGTTCACCCGACGAGCTCACCTCCTCCACTCCCTTCCCCGTCTGGATCTGGGGCACTACGTCTTATGCCTCCGAGGGAGTATGATGGAGCAGCAGCAAGGTGCCAGGGATTCCTATTACAACTTGAATTATACCTGGCGACCGTGAGGCCGACTCCCTCGGGGGAGGAGAGCGTGAGCCTCCTCATCTCCTGCTTGACGGGCCGAGCATTGGACTGGGCCAACGCTGTGTGGAATGGACCCGATTCCGCACGAAACAACTACCCTGAGTTCACCCGCCGTTTCAGGGCCATCTTCGATCATCCCCCGGAAGGAAGAGCGGCGGGTGAACGACTGTTTCACCTTAGGCAGGAGATGAGGAGCGCGCAAGATTTTGCCCTAGAATTCCGGACTTTGGCGGCTGGAGCTGGGTGGAACGACAGGGCCCTAATAGATCACTACCGGTGTAGCCTTAGGGAGGACGTCTGCAGGGAGCTAGCGTGTCGGGACACTACACTCTCCCTAGATGAACTGATCAACATGTCTATACGACTGGACAATCTGCTGGCTGCCCGCGGGCGTTCAGAGAGGGTCCTGTCAGTTCCAGCTCCTAGCCTGCCTGCACCCATTCCTATGGAGCTCGGGGGAACTGCGTCAAGGGGAACCAGAGGAGGGCGCCCCTCCTGCACCAATTGTGGTCGACGAGGACACACGGACGACCGGTGCTGGGGGGGTCCCTCTGGGAGTCGAGAGGGCAGGCAGAACACTCCTCGTTCATCCCAGGTGAGTCAGCACCAGCGCCTGACTCCACACCCACGAAGCCCAAAGTGTTACAATTTGTTATTACAGGGTTTACACCCAGAGACCTGAGTCTGCTAACCAGTTTGTGGGTCAGGATGGTGTTGAAAGCAGAGCTATAAAAGAAAATGCACTCTGACGTATGTAAAATGCATAATTGACAAATTTGTTGGGACAATAGGCAAACAGGAATTTTTGCAAACATTGCATTTTTGCAAACATTGGCTACACAATATCTGTTCCAGTTTTTAAAATTGATATCGACTGGGCTGCAGTGGAGATGGTAAGAAGCTTCGATATAATGGGGACCTAACTTCTAACGTCCTTTCCTGATACACCCACACAGACACTGTAGTCTAAAAAATGCCAACCAACGGCTCTCCATCCTACGTTGGCTGAAGACGTTTTGCCTGACGTCAAACAGAAACAAGAGTGTCGGATTGAAGTGTCTGAAAAAATATAAACAGAACCATAAGAGCAGATTCCTTTTTTTGTAATCTTTACTGGCACAGTGGTTTTAAAATCATTTCTGATTGTAGTCACTTTCAATTGATTCATTGACTCCAAGAACCACAGATTGTTTTTAGTTCATAACATTAACACACAACTGACATTAAACATTGCTTGACGGTAGATTGGGTTACATGTTTTAATAACATTGGAAATTTGAATGGGCTTCATTTTGCATACCTTGCAGTGTTGTGTATGCCAACCAGGTGAGAATTACCAGAATTAACTGTGATACTTGATGAATCAGGATTTCTCTGCTGCTTTATCAGCCTCCCCCTTGCCCACTCTAATCTCCTCTTCATGGTTCCCTTCTGTAAGACACAACTGTGTGAAAATAAAGCAGAAGGAATGGGAACCCTATTCCTTTGAAGCAGTACTATATGTATATGTACTGGTGTACTGGTTCTGGTATATGTCTGAAGTTGTTATTTTACCCCAATAGGCTTTCGATGGAATGTAAATATTCCAAAAACGAAGTGAACGTGCACATTAAAGTCTACTTTGTTCAAAAGCTGACATGTTGTAGATGTTAAAGGTTTTACAAGGTTGTCGCTGGCAAAATTTGCTTTATATGAGCTCATTGTATTCATGCTAATCGCAAGCTAGCGCGGCTAACGCTAGCATTGAAATGACAGCCAGTCAGGCAGAAGTAGTTGCCTACCTGTTGTTTTGCTTAAATTCATGGCTTTTGGCTAAAACGTGACTCAAAAACATGTCCTACTTTAGTACTAGCCGATAAGTCACATTTACTGTAGGTAGCTTGTCTTCCTTTAGTCAATGGTAGCCTAGTGGTTGGAACATTAGGCCACTAACCGAAAGGTTGCTGGATCGAATCCCCTGGATCAAATGTCCTTCTGCCCCTGAACAAGGCAGTTAACCCACTGTTCCCCGGTAGGCAGTCATTGTAAATAATAATTGCTTCTTAACTGACTTGCCTAGTTAAATAAATGTTCAATTTAAAAAATGTAAATAAAGCAAAATAGAGACAACATAGTCCAAAAATCGGCAATGACCAGGATTTTGAGCCGGATGTTTTTGGAGAATCTCCATTGTCTAATCTATGTATGCCTGGCCCTACATTCAAGCAACAATCTTGCTAGTATGTCATTTACCTTGATAATATTAACATAGTCCAATGTGTTTCCGTGGCTGTTATAGTTGACAAGTTTTTTTCAGCAGGACTTTTAATAAAACACAAGATGGCGCCGTTCACTGTGGCGAGCAGTATGGCCAGGCAGAGTTTGAGGCTAACTATATGATATAATATGGCTGGGGTTCGAGGCTACCGACGTTAGCTAAATTAGCTAGCCAGTATCTGACTTATCTTATGCTAAGCACTGCTGATCTGGTGCTAGATTAATGTTAACTGAATTTTATAGCCAGTGCTTAGCATAAGATTAGTCAGATACTGGCTAGCTAATTTAGCTAACGTTGGTAGCTAGCTGAAACTTTATGATTCAGTAACAACAATTTTCAAAGACAAAACTGTTAATTTGTGATGGTTCATATCCTGCTTGCAGTGGAAAAGGAAGTTCCTTCAAACTGTGAAATAGTTGAAAAGAGGAGCTAGGGAAATTGGCTGGTAAAATTAGCATATTAAAGAACACGTTAAGTTAGCGTGTGTAGGTGTATATTTAACAGCTGTAGGTGTTCATTTGACGTGTGCAGGACCGTTGCAGATGTTTATTTAGCACATGTTGAACCGCTTGCATGCGCTTATTTGACATGTGTAGGCGTTAACTTAGTGCGTGAAGGCGTTTACTTAACGTGTCAGCGTGTTAATTTAGCGCCTGCACCTGCTTACTTTACACGCGTAGCATTAAAAAGATTGCGTTTTGACTACTTGCTTTATGACCCAATCAGCGTTCCATACAATGCGGCGTGTCTGTAGGAAACAGAGATCACAGAAAGGAGAAGATAGGAATCCAATTGGGAAATTAATGGAGAAACGCCCCACCCAACTGCCGGTCGACCAATCGCATTCACCTTGTCATGCTGCGTCATGCGGTTGCTAAGATCAGCATCACGCAATCCAATTCTAATTGAGTTTCCCATTTCCTCAAAATTATCTCTGTGGGAAAGCAACGTAACGCTGCTCTCGCTCTGGGCAGAGACGAACTGCAAGTTCAATTAGGTGAGATAGACTCCTAAATTAATAGTGCAGTTTGTTTAGGAGATTTTATAGCTTGCTACTTCACATGCTGATATCCCTTTAACCGGGGGACCTTCAGACAGAAGTTGGCAGATCATCTGTACCGACTTCAGACACAAGATGCTTATGGGGGCCATAGAGCAAAACGGAGGACACCATCATGTTTGTGAGAGTCTCATCTTTATATGGAGGGTCATAATAGTTTTAACCTTTCGGACGCTACAGACGTTTTCGTGAGAAGACTGATTTTCGGGATGTCTCATTGTCTGACAAACGCACCTTTAGCTCTGCCACCTTTCACTGGAGATGCAGAAGTGCAACTGTCACGTCCTGACCAGTATAAGGGTTATTTGTTATTGTAGTTTGGTCAGGACGTGGCAGAGGGTATTTTGTTTATGTGGTTCGGGGTGGTGATTTATGTAGTAGGATGTTTGATTTATTATTTCCGGGTTTTGGTCTATGTTCTATGTTTTGTATTTCTATGTTCTTTCTGGTTTGTTGTATTTCTATGTTTAGGTTGATGGGGGTTGGACTCTCAATTGGAGGCAGGTGCTTTCTCGTTGCCTCTGATTGAGAGTCCTATATATGGGTAATTGTTTGGTGTGGTGGGAGATTGTTTCTTGTTTTGCCTATGTGAGCATGACATGACTGTTTTGTTGTTCGTGTGTTCTTCATTTTGTTATTTTGGTGTTCTGTTTATTTTAAAATAAATATAAGATGAGCATCCACATTCCTGCTGCGTTTTGGTCTTCTATTCCCGACGACAACCTTTACAGCAACATGGATAGAAGCAGTGGATTACATACAATGCAAAAAAAATTGATATCTCTAGGTTAAACTGACAGATTCTGATGGGGATTTTTTTATTATGCTAATTCGATTTCAGCAGGTCTGCGGAAATCAACTTTGGGTGTTAAAGGTAGTCTAGCAGTTAAGAGCATTGGGCCAGTAACCGAAAGGTTACTGTTATGAATCCCCGAGCCAACTAGGTGAAACATCTGTCGATGTGTCCTTGAGCAGGGCACTTAACCCTAATTGCTCATCTGAATAAGTGTCTGCTAAATACAAAACAAACAACAAAACAAAGCCAGACTCAGTAAGTCTCATTTACTTAATTTGTGATTATGAAATACCAAACTGTCGGGGTGACAAAACAAACCCAGGTAAAACATAATGTAAACAAACCCAGGCAAGACATCATAACAAGCTCTATTTGAAAGTTCTCAAGCGGCCGCTGGGCCAGCCACTCTTTGATCACTTAGTATCAGACAGCTGGTGTTCTCGTTTGCTTGTAGCCAGCCAGCAACTTTAGTAAGGTTTGTAAGTGTATGAACGTTTATTTGGCTGTAAGCTAATTAACCACCGGTAGACTATGCATATTTGCAAGCAATGTGTATGGATCTATCTGTTTGCTAGTCAGCTAAATTAGCTAGCTTGCTTCACTTACCAGTAGACTAAGGCTGTCCCTGACACAAAAAAACTTAGTCGACCGAAAGTTGTCTGTTCTTTCGACCAATCGATTGGTCAACATTTTAAAATGTGTATTTTTCCATATATATAGTTGAAGACGGAAGTTTACATGCACCTTAGCCAAATACATTTAAACTCAGTTTTTCACAAATCATGACATTTAATCCTAGTAAAAATGCCCTGTCAGGATCACCACTTTATTTTAAGAATGTGATATGTCAGAATAATAGTAGAGAGTGATTTATTTCAGCTTTTATTTGTTTCATCACATTCCCAGTGGGTCAGAAGTTTACATACACTCAATTAGTATTTGGTAGCATTGCCTTTAAATTGTTTAACTTGGGTCAAACGTTTCGGGAAGCTTTCCACAAGCTTCCCACAATAAGTTGGGTGAATTTTGGCCCATTCCTCCTGACAGAGCTGGTGTAACTGAGTCAGGATTGTAGGCCTCCTTGCTCGCACATGGTTTTTCAGTTCTGCCATCACATTTTCTATAGGATTGAGGTCAGGGCTTTGTGATGGCCACTCTAATACCTTGACTTTGATGTCCTTAAGCCATTTTGCCACAACTGTGGAGTATGGTAGGAGTCATTGTCCAATTGGAAGACCCATTTGCGACCAAGCTTTAACTTCCTGACTGATGTCTTGAGATGTTGCTTCAATATATCCACATAATTTTCCTCCTCATGATGCCATCTATTTTGTGAAGTGCACCAGTCCCTCCTGCAGCAAAGCACCCCCACAACATGATGCTGCCACCCCCGTGCTTCACGGTTGGGATGGTGCTCTTCGGCTTGCAAGCATCCCCTTTTTCCTCCAACCATAATGATGGTCATTATGGCCAAACAGTTCTATTTTTGTTTCATCAGACCAGAGGACATTTCTCCAAAAAGTACAATCTTTGTACCCATGTGCAGTTGCAAACCGTAGTCTGTCTTTTTTATAGCGGTTTTGGAGCAGTGGGTTCTTCCTTGCTGAGCAGCCTTTCAGGTTATGTCGATATAGGACTCGTTTTACTGTGGATTTAGATACTTTTGTTCCTGTTTCCTTCAGCATCTTCACAAGGTCCTTTGCTGTTGTTCTGGGATTGATTTGCACTTTTCGCACCAAAGGAGGTTCATCTCTAGGAGACAGAACGCGTCTCCTTCCTGAGCAGTATGATGGATGCATGGTCCCATGGTGTTTATACTTGCGTACTATTGTTTGTACAGATGAACATGGTACTTTCAGGTGTTTGGAAATTGCTCCCAAGGATGAACCATACTTGTGAAGGTCTACACTTTTTTTTCTGAGGTCTTAGCTGGTATCTTTTGATTTTCCCATGATGTCAAGCAAAGAGGCACTGAGTTTGAAGGTAGGCCTTGAAATACATCCACAGGTACACCTCCAATTCACTCAAATGATGTCAATTAGCCTATCAGAAGCTTCTATAGCCATGACATCATTTTCTGGATTTTTCCAAGCTGTTTAAAGGCACAGTTAACTTAGTGTATGTAAACATCTGACCCTCTGGAATTGTGATACAGTGAATTATAAGTGAAATAATCTGTCAGTAAACAATTGTTGGAAAAATTAATTGTGTCATGCACAAAGTAGATGTCCTAACCGACTTGCCAAAACGATAGATTGTTAACAAGAAATTTGTGGAGTGTTGGAAAAACTAGTTTTAATGACTCCAACCTAAGTGCATGTAAACTTCTGACTTCAACTGTAGACACACTGAATGTGTTTTAAATAAGCAGTGTATGCATTGAGCTTGTTTGATGCTTTAAGCGCACTGTTTTATGAAATAAGACACAAATGACTCAAGAGGGAACCAGAGGTCAAGATAATTAGAAGAAAAAAACCTTAACCTGACCCAACCATCCTCCTCCCTCTCCTACTGGCTTTGGCAGATTCTGTCATTACTTTCCTGAAGCTGCCGTAATGGGTTACATGAGGAATCGGCAACCTTTCTCATGTGGAATGCCAATTAATCTTACCATTTCTACTGATCTGCGTGCCAGTTATTGTTTTCATATAAAAAAAAATCATGGAACAGTTTCATTTATTTATACAAATGTCTTCGTATCTGAAAATTATTGTCACGTGGTTAATCCAAATTCTATCTAAATGAAAATGATACAAACCTAAAAAGTAACTTTGTACAAACATTGTATAAAATATTCTGGGCCTTCAGAGTTTCCCATGCCAGTGAGCTCCCACACAACTGTAGGCCATCAGACAATAAGCAATCAGGTAGGCCTATTTTATGACATTTCCACTGGATCAGAGCATGACATTTTTCCCTTTCACGCTGAGTGGTTATCGAAAGGGAGAGAGCTGGAAAGATTTTTCAAATACATTGAGGAACTATTGTCATTCTCAATGGATGTAAAAACAGACTTAATTTGCTTGCTGTATGAGGTGAAGAAAACATTACTTGAAGAAGCTCCACAGCTCATTAGTGGTGGTGCGTTAAGCCAATGCGCGTCCTTACTCAGGTGTCAACATTGAAATGAGCACTCCAAACAATAGACAACGGCTACATTGACAAAACTCGTAAATGTAATGAAAAAAACCCAACTTGTTTATCACAAGTGTAGCATCTTTTTTTTTTTTGCTACTGCTCAACTACTGTAGGATGATCAACAACCTATCGACCAGACAATCAAATAGTTGTCTAATTGGGGTCAGCCCTACAGTAGACAGAGCTGGCTTGCGTGGTTATTATTCATAGTGTCCAGCATGCTGCTGGCACTGGTCATGCTGAGAAGTCTAAAATATGGTCCAACTAGCAAGTGTTGCACTAGGAAAATATTCTCAATACTTTGCTGAATGAAAATCACCCACAATTCCAGTTTTCATTCAGAAGCTCAAGCTAGCAACATCAAATTAACTTTGTAATGACAGACCATCCAGTGTTTTCAAATCTGCACTCCTGCATATCATCAACTCTCGCACAGACAGGCAGACAGACTGACAGCCAGGAGCCAATATTATTAACAGTTATAACATGGTATTTGTCAGCCAAATTACATGTTTATTCTGTATCACTCAACTCTCATTTATGAGGCTTGTTTGTATTGAGAGGGATATACATTTAGATAGATATGTATTGTTGATGTGTTGCTGTAGTCGTGGATGGATCAGAGGGACAGAGAATTTCTCGCATGTACATTATCAATAGGCCTATGCATCAAAATTACCTGGAGAAATCTTACCTGCAATTTGTAAACAAAGCTGCTGTACCTAAAATTAGTAAAACCTTCATTTGTGATCCAAATGGCAAATTCATCTTTCATCTATACATTTCAAGATATATTCAACCGGGAAAAAAAAGTGACATTTTAATTTGGACTTACTGAGTCTGGCTTTAAGTGGAAAAAAACTAACTACGGTGGTTGGTCGGTGTGGATGGGTAGTTTATAACGTGAACTTGTAGCAGCTGAAAGGTTGCAAGTTCGAATCTCATCAAGGATATTTTTTGAAAATTAGCTACTTTTCAACTAATTACAACTTTTTAGCTACTTTGCAACTACTTAAAATGTTAGCTAACCCTTCCTGTAACCCTAACCCTTCCCCTAACCCTAATCATAACCTGTTTTAGCTAACCCTTCTCCTAATCCTAACCTTAACCCTTTATGCTAACTCCTAAAGATAACCCTAATCCCTAGCCTAACTAACGTTAGCCAGCTAGCTAACATTAGCCACCTAGCTAGAATTCGTAACATATGGTACATTTTTTCAAATTCGTAACATATAATACTATAGAAAATATTATGTGAAATGGGTGATGGGAATCCACAAATTAATACTTACCATAGGAAATGTAACATATCATACTTAATGGAGTGTCTCAGATGTACGTACAGAATAATACAAAATGATCTGAGACCAGGTTGTGTATGAACAGAAAGATGTGACACAATGTACTATGATGTTGAATCCACATTTATTTTTGCACTGTGATTGACACTAGAACTTTTGTGCTTCATAGTAGTTTTTAAGTTGTTCTTCAGTCCTTGCATTTGAATTCACTTGTCACTCATAAAAGCGCATTCTCAATCACTGATGTGTAATAAATTGTACTTCAGTGTCATCAGAAAATCAGTGTATGTTGTCATTATGGGCTACTTTGAAAGTTACATCTATTTCTAGAAGCACTCATTAATTTGCATCAGCTACTGTACTTAATAATCAAAATGGCATCATATCTCTTTAGATCATTTTAAACATAATTCTCTCTGACAACTCTGAACATTACATAAATTCAGCGATTCAGCACCATTAGTGTTTTGTCACAGTGGGTGAGTGGAGCGCATTAAAGGTTGCCCTGCTGTTGGACTGAGACGCTGTGATGGAGTCACCTACTGGGAAATGCCATCAGATCACTGCCTGCAGGATCCTCATGACCGAGCCTGGAGCAAAACTCACCCACATACAGTCTGCATATTATTCATGACAGAACAAGTTACATTCACCACTTATGTTTTGAAAAATCTGATTTTTGTGAAGAAGCAACCAGTTTTATATGTAGTATAGTAGTAATTTTATAGAGTTTCTGATACTCCCTGTCCACCCGTCTTGATACACAAATCCCTGCCTGCCTCCAACCAATGGTGCTAACATTAGAGCCACCTATTTACAGGTTAAATCATACCTGGCAGAGGGCATTTCAAGACACTGACACTCTTGCGTCTCAATAAAGTGTACTCCTTCCTCTGCAATGATGTGAAAACACAGGATAGGTGAAAGCACCATGGTGGACAACTACTGTGAATTTGCTTTAACCGTTCTAGTTTTGTCACATCAGAGCCGATGGAGTAAAGCAGGTTTCGTGGAAGTTTTGTCTATTTAGATGCACACGCTGTGAGCTGTGCATCCTCCCATTCATCCAACCATCCATTAGCCACCCACACAGGCTAGCGCTAATGATCTGTGATTCACTCAGAGCATCGCCACGCCAATAACATGCTCGCTTTCTCAGCCCCATGACTTCTTCAACATCACCTCCAGCAACACACAGCCAAACCACTGCAACAATGACTTATTACAGCCTAAATGGAAATTTTAACGAAGAGAACATTATCATGAGTATGGTTTCGCCTTGGATTTTTTAAATTGTGTTTTTATGAGTCTTTGTTAATGGAATGAATAGGGAAAGGGTTGCTAGAACCTGAGCATCTGAATTTGGTATGGATTGTGAGAGATGAGGGATACAATTCAAATCTACATTGTGTTACAGTGCAAGCCTTTACAGAACAACAATTGTCATCATTCGCTTCCTTTCACATTAGTTTAGAAAATGGTTAGTCCTCCATCTTCCACCAATATGTGACTAGAGATATCCATGTTACACATCACTTTTGTTAACATCTCTCTTTAAAGCAAATTTTTTTAAGCGAAACCGAAACAGTAGTTCTCTCTCCAGGTGGTGTTTTAGTCGTTTATTCTCCAGGTGTGGTTTTGCTCTTTATTAATAGGTGCAGCAGAAACACAGTGAGTAAATGAAAGCAAAAGCGCAGAACAGAACCTGTGTAAAATGAGCTCAACACACTATGCCTGTAGTGTGGTGTTGTGGCCGTTTTCTTTCATTTGCCAGTGTAGCACATGGGGATGTGTGAAACTTACTCTTAAGCCTGACATGTCCCCACTTGCACCAGTGAATAGCTATTTTTTTGCGTGGTGGCGACTGGAGGGTGTTCACATGTGCTAGCAAGGCAGAGGTCCTGGGTTTGAGCCTCAGTGTGAGTCACAAATCAGGAGGAAGTGATACTCGCTAAGCAAGCAGCATGACGTCCTTTACGGTGGTGCCTAGTGACTCAGCTCTACAGTTGTGATCAGCTCAACTTTGGGGTCGCTGTTGGGTAAGTTTCAGTGTGAAACAAGAGCTCTCCCCGATAATGCACCTGTTAAACAGACTGGTACACTGACAGGAGAGAAGTGAGAGGTGAAGGAAGGAGTTGGGGGTCAGGAGAGAGGGGAGAAGAGGGAGGCAGGGCAAGACCAGGCATGGCAAGATAGACAGCCTGGCAGGGAGGAGGTAGCAGTATAGGGGGAGAGGAGTAAGACAGCAGAGGATGGGTGCATATAGAGTTGAGGTAGGAAGGAGGAAGGGGAACAGAGGATGAAGCCAGGCGGTAAAAGGTGTGACATGACACTGCTGTAGCTTTCTGTGTACCAGCAGTCACGGTTCCTGGCCTTGGCCATGTCACAGTAAAAAAGAAAGAAGGGAACTTTTTCACTTCTGCCCAAGGCTGCGTTTTGTTAGCTTGTTTGCACGGATTAAACCTGATTTCAGTTGCTTACACAACACTGAGACACAAACAAACCCTCATATCCACCACAATCATCCAAACAATGAATCCCTCAAGCCTCCTTTTATTTTTTGCCTTAAGTAACCTTCTGGGCTCTATTTTAACAAACCTAATGCAATGGTCAGTCTAAGCACTGGCGTTAGCGCAATAGTTTGATGGTGTGTCAAAGATTTTGATATTTTCCCAACCACACTTATCGGTGCAGTTGCTGGCATTGGTGTGAAAGGGCTGGGTTTTGATTAATAAACAAGTTGTGGGTGTGTCAAGACTTGGCTCCTCACTGGCCAATCAGAACCTGCTCCATGGCTAAATATGTGGTTGCTTGAAGTTGTGTATTTATGTATTGCCTTGGAATCAACTCCATTTCAAATGTTAGTCCGTTATAGTTTGTTAAACAGCTTACAGAAAGAAAATAATAAAATGTTGTCACGTCCTGACCAGTAGAGGGTGTAGTTGGGTCAGGACGTGGCAGAAGGGAGTGTGTGTTTTTTATTGTTTCATTGATTTTGGCCGTGTGACTTCCAATCAAGCACAGCTGTAGAGGGTTGTGGTTGATTGGGAGTCACACATAAGTTGCCTACGTTTCCTTTGTGTTTCGTGGGTAATTGTGCTTGTCAATGTGGTTGCACCTGACAGGACTGTGTTGGCTGTCAGTTTTTGTTGTTTTTGTAAATGCATAGTGTTCGTGACATTAAATATGACGAACCCTAACTCCGCCGCATTTTGGTCCACTTCTTCCATAGACAGCCGTTACAGAATTACCCACCAAACCCGGACCAAGCAGCGTAAGAGGAAGGAGCAGCAGGAGTACAGCGTTATGGACCAATGGACTTGGGAACAGATCCTGGACGGAGAGGGACCATGGACTCAGGCTGGGGAATATCGCCTCCCGCAGTGGGAGATTGAAGCGGCGAGAGCGGAGAGGCGCTATTACGAGGAGAGAGAGCGCAATGAGCGCGAGAGGCAGCCCCAAGAATTTTTTTGGGGGGGGCACACGGGACAGTCGGTGGAGCTGAGGTCGGAACCAGAGCCAGTCGGGATGACATTGGAGGTGAGCGAGGGATATGAGACAGAGACTGTGACGGGATTAATGGGGAAATTAGGAGAGAGAGAGATGAGAGAGCTGCTAGTATGGTGCATTAAGTACGGCATTCGCCCTAATGAGCGTGTCGTGGGAATGATGTCACCTGAGGCAGCTCTCCATACTCGTCCTGAGGTGCGTGCTGGTTGTCTGGTAAAGACTGTGCCTGCGCCCAGAAACAGGCCTCCTGTATGTCTTCCCAGCCCTGCACGTCCTGTGCCTACGCCCAGAACCAAGCCTCCTGCATGTCTTCCTATCCTGGTCAAGCCCGTGTCTCCTCCACGGACCAGTACTCCAGTGGGTCTCCCTATCTTGGTCAAGCCCGTGCCTCCTCCACGGACCAGTCCTCCAGTGGGTCTCCCTATCCTGGTCAAGCCCGTGTCTCCTCCACAGACCAGTCCTCCAGTGGGTCTCCCTATCTTGGTCAAGCCCGTGCCTCCTCCACGGACCAGTCCTCCAGTGGGTCTCCCTATCCTGGTCAAGCCCGTGTCTCCTCCGCAGACCAGTCCTCCAGTGGGTCTCTCCACCCTGGTCTCTCCTGTGCCACCTCCTCAAACCAGGCCTCCAGCGGGTCTTCCCAGACTGGTGAGTCCAGGGCCTGCGCCCAGAGCCAGGTCTCCGTTATGTCTCCCCAGCCTGGTGAATCCTGAGCCGGAACTGCCAGAGTGGCCAGACTGCCCGGAACTGCCAGAGTGGCCAGACTGCCCGGAACTGCCAGTCACCAGAGCTGCCCGCCAGTCAACAGTCGTCAGAGCTGCCCGCCAGTCAACAGTCGTCAGAGCTGCCCGCCAGTCAACAGTCGTCAGAGCTGCCCGCCAGTCAACAGTCGTCAGAGCTGCCCGCCAGTCAACAGTCGTCAGAGCTGCCCGCCAGTCAACAGTCGTCAGAGCTGCCCGCCAGTCAACAGTCGTCAGACTGCCCTGAACTGCCGGAGTGGCCAGACTGCCCTGAACTGCCGGAGTGGCCAGACTGCCCTGAACTGCCGGAGTGGCCAGACTGCCCTGAACTGCCGGAGTGGCCAGACTGCCCTGAACTGCCGGAGTGGCCAGACTGCCCTGAACTGCCGGAGTGGCCAGACTGCCCGGAGCTGCCGGAGTGGCCAGACTGCCCGGAGCTGCCGGAGTGGCCAGACTGCCCGGAGCTGCCGGAGTGGCCAGACTGCCCGGAGCTGCCGGAGTGGCCAGACTGCCCGGAGCTGCCGGAGTGGCCAGACTGCCCGGAGCTGCCGGAGGTGCCCGCCTGCCAGGATCTGCCAGGGTGCCCTGCCTGTCCTCCGGCCCAGCCCGAGTGGCCCTCCTGCCCTCCGGCCCAGCCCGAGTGGCCCTCCTGCTCTCCGGCCCAGCCCGAGGGGCCCACCTGCTCTCCGGCCCAGCCCGAGGGGCCCTCCTGCTCTCCGGCCCACCCCGAGGGGCCCTCCTGCTCTCCGGCCCAGCCCGAGGGGCCCTCCTGCTCTCCGGCCCAGCCCGAGGGGCCCTCCTGCTCTCCGGCCCAGCCCGAGGGGCCCTCCTGCTCTCCGGCCCAGCCCGAGGGGCCCTCCTGCTCTCCGGCCCAGCCCGAGGGGCCCTCCTGCCCTCCGGCCCAGCCCGAGGGGCCCTCCTGCCCTCCGGCCCAGCCCGAGGGGCCCTCCTGCCCTCCGGCCCAGCCCGAGGGGCCCTCCTGCCCTCCGGCCCAGCCCGAGGGGCCCTCCTGCCCTCCGGCCCAGCCGAGTGGCCCTCCTGCCCTCAGGCCCAGCCCGAGTGGCCCTCCAGTCCTCCGGCCCAGCCCGAGTGGTCTGTCTGCCAGGGTCAGCCCGAGTGGCCCGTCTGCCCGGCGCAGCTATCGGCGCCACCAAAGTGGGCGACGCCGAAGGTGGAGCGAGGTCCACGTCCTGCACCTGAGCCACCTCCAGGATAGGTGGGTTGGGGAGGGAGGGTGTAGCACAGTGCCGTCGGTGACGGCAGCCACCCTCCCTTCCTTCCCTCCCTTATTGTTTAGGTGTTCCTTTTTGTTGGGGATTTTCTTGTGTGTTCTTTTTTTAGGTGCATCCCGGGGTCTGCACCTTGAGGGGGGGGTACTGTCACGTCCTGACCAGTAGAGGGTGTAGTTGGGTCAGGACGTGGCAGAAGGGAGTGTGTGTTTTTTATTGTTTCATTGATTTTGGCCGTGTGACTTCCAATCAAGCACAGCTGTAGAGGGTTGTGGTTGATTGGGAGTCACACATAAGTTGCCTACGTTTCCTTTGTGTTTCGTGGGTAATTGTGCTTGTCAATGTGGTTGCACCTGACAGGACTGTGTTGGCTGTCAGTTTTTGTTGTTTTTGTAAATGCATAGTGTTCGTGACATTAAATATGACGAACCCTAACTCCGCCGCATTTTGGTCCACTTCTTCCATAGACAGCCGTTACAAATGTAGACCTACAATGAAAAGTATTCATCCCCTTGGCGTTTTTCCTATTTTGTTGCATTACAACCTGTACTTTAAATATATTTTATTTGGATTTCATGTAATGGACATACACAAAATAGTCAAAATTGGTGAAGTATGAAAGAAACAACAAAAAATTCAAAAAAAATCAAAAACGGAAAAGTGATGTTGCATATGTATTCTTTACTATGAAGCCCATAAATAACAAATGGTGTAACCAATTACTCTCAGAAATCACATAATTAGTTAAATAAAGTCCACCTGTGTAATCGAAGTGTCACATGATCTGTCACATGATCTCAGTATATATACACCTGTTCTGAAAGGCCCCAGAAACTGCAATTCCACTAAGGAAGGGGCAACACCAAGAAAGCGGCACCATGAAGACCAAGGAGCTCTCCAAACACGTCAGGGACAAAGTTGTGGAGAAGTACAGATCAGGGTTGGGTTATGAAAAAATATCAGAAACTTTGAACATCTTATGGAGCACCATTAAATCCATTATTAAAAAATGGAAAGAATATGGGACCACAACAAACCTGCCAAGAGAGGGCCGCCCACCAAAACTCATGGACCAGGCAAGGAGGGCATTAATCAGAGAGGCAACAAAGAGACCAAAGATAACCCTGAAGGAGCTGAAAAGCTCCACAGCGAAGATTGGAGTATCTGTCCATAGGACCACTTTAAGCTGTACGCTCCACAGAGCTGGGCTTTACAGAAGAATGACCATAAAAGAGCCATTGCTTAAAGAAAAAAATTAGCTAACACGTTTGGTGTTCGCCAAAAGGCATGTGGGAGACTCCCCAAACATATGGAAAAGGTACTCTGGTCAAATAAGACTAAAATGCTGCTTTTTGGCCATCAAGGAAAACGCTATCTCTGGCGCAAACCCAACACCTCTCATCCCCCGAGAACTTCATCCCCACAGTGAAGCATGATGGTGGCAGCATCATGTTGTGGGGAAGTTTTTCATCGGCAGGGACTGGGAAACTGGTCAGAATTGAAGGAATGATGGCGCTAAATACAGGGACATTCTTGAGGGAAACCTGTTTCAGTCTTCGAGAGATTTGAGACTGGGACGTAGGTTCACCTTCCAGCAGGACAATGACCCTAAGCATGCTGCTAAAACAATACTCGAGTGGTTGAAGGGGAAACATATAAATGTCTTGGAATGGCCTAGTCAAAGCCCAGACCTCAATCCAATTGGAGAATCTGTGGTATGACTTAAAGATTGCTGTACACCAGTGGAACCCATCCAACTTGAAGGCGCTGGAGCAGTTTTGCCTTGAAGAATGGGGCAAAAATCCCAGTGGCTAGATTGTGCCAAGCTTATAGAGACATAGCCCAAGAGACTTGCAGCTGTAATTGCTGCAAAAAGTGGCTCTACAAAGTATTGACTTTGGGGGGGGTGAATAGTTACGCACGCTCAAGTTTTCCGTTTTTTTGTCTTATTTCTTGTTTGTTTCACAATAAAAAATATTTAGCATTTTCAAAGTGGTAGGCATGTTGAGTAAATTAAATGATACAAATCCCCAAAAATCTATTTTAATTCCAGGTTGTAAGGCAATAAAATCGGAAAAATGCCAAGGGGGTGAATACTTTCGCAAGCCATAGTACAACCCAGCTTACAGAGTGCTTGGGTTAAAAAAATGAAAGGGAAACAAATAATTATCTTCTAAAAATAACTTCTAAATACGAGGTTCACCAGTATTCACTGAGGTTCTCATCTCTTGTTTGATGATGGGCATGGACATATGTAGATAACATAATTAAAAACAAAATGTAATGTAATTTTTTTAACCTTTTATTTAACTCTCATGGAGGGGGTTCTACACACGTCCAAAGAAGGGCTAAAATTTGGTAGGCCTGCCTACAATACATAGATAAAAAAGGGAATGCTCAATGTTTTGCTCCTCTCAAATGTAATGTTTTAATAAAGCTTTGGTAATAAAGTTTTATTTCCAAGCGATCTCACGAGCCAAACACTTTGTCGACGGTCTTGACTAGCCTACTTGATTATATTGGACAGGACAAAAACATACCTCTTTGAGAAGAGGGGGAGGCTATGCTCGGTTTTTAATAAAATACAATTAAATGGGGAAAAAACATTTAGTGTTTACCTTTCTAAATCCGAAGTATACAGACACCAAATCACATTATTCCATGTGTGTGCATCATAGCTCGATTGGCTGCGTTTCTGCTGTCAAAATTAATTCCATAACCAACTGCGTTACCGCTAAAACCAGCTTTTGGACACCTCAATATTTACACCTCTCACATCTGAGCGGAAGCGTGCTGACGTTAGACAGGTAAATTACCAAACCTGGCATTAGGGCTGGAAAATTCTAGTGCGCCCGTTTTTACATAACGAAATTGCAAACTAATGTGAGTTTGACACTAGCGCCGCCTTAAAGCCAGCCAAAATAAAGCCCTCTGTCTTATGTAACCAAACCAAACATAACATTCGCCACTATGGCCTATTTATTGCCTTACTTCCTTACTTCATTTGCACACACTGTATACAGATTTTCTGTTGTGTTCTTGACTGTACATTTGTTTATCCCATGTGTAACTCTGTGTTGTTGTTTTTGTCGCACTGCTTTGCTTTATCTTGGCCAGGTCGCAGTTGTAAATGAGAACTTGTTCTCAACTGGCCTACCTGGTTAAATAAAGGTGAAATATATATTTTTTTAAACATATCATACACATTTGAGTGTCCAGAATTTACGTCTAGTCTATGAGACCAGGTTGCTTTCTTCCTCTTTCACTCACACTTAATCCTAATCACTAAAACCCACCATATACAATTTGCAGGGTGAGGAGAGGAGACAAGAGGGTGGAGGATGCCTGAAGCAGCAGTCTCCAAGCATCTCCATATCCCTATGCACAGTGAGGTCTGTCTCTCTCAACCGTGGAGCAGAACAGTGGGTGACCTGCTTCAGATCCCTCAATGATTCCTCAAGATAAATGCCTGAGCAACCCCCCTTCCCAACACACACACTCCTCCACCCTCCCCAAGCCCTACCCGCTCTCTTACCTGTTTACTGACAGGAGCGTGTGTGTGTGTGGCGATCACTGGCTGAGCGAACGCAGCTCGCCAGAGAGGCAGCTCAGTGACAGTGATGGATGGGACCTCGTCGCCTCTCCTCCCGCTCACTTGCTGACTGGGCCCTATGCCTTATTCATGAGATTTGGCGCAGGAAAGAGATGCCAAAAGGTTTAAGAATATATTAAAGAACTCTTTGAGATGTCAACCGAATTGTCAGGTAGTGTTAAGCAAAGAGTCTGAGGCTCTACATCCAAGGCTGTGGAAGAAAGGATAAGGGACATGGTTTATTTTTTTCCATCATGCTTTATGTGGTTAGGAACAAGCAAAGAACAAAGCAGACTACTGATATGTATTGTATTTGCTCTTCTGAATCTATCCTTGAGTATGATGCAGTTATAGTGAGATAAGGGCAGATCAATGGAAATCTCCCCTAGGTGTGGGCATCAGCTGTTAGTCATGCATTTGTGTGAAGTACAGTTCAATCAAGAGTCAATCAACCTTTGTTTTCCATACAGTCAATTGGTAATAAGAAAATGCTGAGAGGCTTTCCTTTTGAGAGCCACAAAGTAACAACATGTCAGTCATTGTGGGAGTTGACTGATCCCAAGGTCTCTCCTTTGTTGCTATTATTTTATAACCATTTAATCTGAATTACAGTAAGACAGTTGGACAACAGGCCCAAGACAGTATTTTCTGCCATGAACATAACTACTTCTGTAAGTATGTCAACACACAATACCATCGGGTCTTTTATCAGTGTCAGTCACATAACTTTGATGACGTGTTCTGGCAAAAATGCATATTCTTCGTATTGATCAAGGATGGTATTATTGGCCCGCGAACAGCAGCTGCAGTTGCCTACCATTTTGTGCTTTCACACTGATCACTGCCAAGCCAGTTAGGAGTCTGCCTGGTTTTGGGGAATTTCTACAAGAAGCTTAAAGTGGTGAATCCCACTGAAAGGAACAGACGGGAGTAAGAGTATGCCTGCAGGTAAAACACGTTGCAGAAATGACACTGGCAAGCCGCTTCCCTCCAGCCAAGCTAGGTTTTGAGAATACTTTTCTCTTCTGGATGTTGGTTTACCTGAATAGCTGTTTTCCCCTCTCTTACAGCTTAGCAAATAACCATTCAGACAACAGAGAAGGAGCCGGAAAGGAAGGAAAAGGCTCCTTAGTGTGTAATAGGATATACACCATGTCGGGAGAAAACGTAATGGGGAGAAATTGTAGATGAAAAGTAGCTTTTATATGTTGCCAGAGGTGATGACAAGAGTACTGAGCTGTTCTTTTGACATCCCACATTTTGGAATACGAACGCTCTTGCATTTTTGAATTTGGGGTTTGAGAGATTTAGCAGATAGGCTACACACAGGAAGATGAGCAGGTGCACGAAAATCAGAAGCAGGGTTAAATAAACATGTTGGCAGTGTCGGCACAACCAAGAGCAGATCGGTGCCGCCTCAGTCTCCCCCCTCCCCCCCACTCTCCCCCACTGCGGTAATGTGTTGTGTCAGACACCTGTCACTACTGAGTCTGCCTGAACATGGATGAGTGCTCATAGAATGAGAAATACAATATTTGAGACATTTGTGATTCTGGTAACGTGTGAAAAATTGTCAAGCTACCGTTGCAGATTGCTTCATAAAACTGAGATTTAACATAGCCATAAATTTGCTTGCATTACCAAGGAATACCAGAGCAGGCAGGCAGGGGGTTTTGGTGCTAAAATAATGTTGATCTTTGCTCCCACCTGGTTGAGACAAATTGTATACAATATCACATTGGGAGAGCTTCATCTGATGGACTCCAATATTCTGTGTATGTAGTAAGCTACAACACCTTTTCCAAGTGTCTCTTCATTTGTTTGATTTGAATGAGAACAGTGACTTTGACTGGCAAAAAAATACAGTAAAACCTTACTTTTCAGTCTGAATCCAGATGTGGTAGGATGCATAGAGATTCAGTAACCAAGGATCCATATTGGATGAATTGTCAGACACCTTTTTGGTGACGTATTGAGACAGTAGCACTATGAGCAGCATATCTCTCATACGCTCCATCAGGCCTCCAGTCGTCAGAGTCACCCAGAGAGAGGAAAGAAGCTCTTCTTACCTCTCTCTGAGAAGGCCACAGAGCCCCAGAGGGGCGTTAGGCCATGGCTGTCCCTTGCTGCCCTGCTTCCTCCCTGGGCCTGCGTGGGTGGGGACCCAGCTGTAGGCCCTTTTCAACTAAAGCCGCATTAGTCTGCTTCCCCTCATTAATTGGGTGACTAATAACAAGATTAAAGAGACTCCATTAGAAAATATGGCACACATGTTGTTTCTAATTATCATGTTAATGACCTTCTCTAAAGCAATGGAGGTTGCTGGTATCTCTCTCCCTCCAAATGTGGACCGAGTTACCCTATGGATCTTCTTATCTTGGGGATATATTGTATATTGCCATAGGAAATGATAGGGATGTAATTCAATGTATAGACATGGTTATCAATTCCAAGTGACCAGGGAACCATCCTCAGTATCTGTAACTGTTGGTAATGTTGTGCTTTCTGGATAAGCCAGACAGCTGATCTAGGCTTTCCAGCATATAGGCGTTTGTGCACTGTTCCCTCCCAGTTTGTTAAGCTTGTGATATAATGAGTCAGAAAGCAAAATCGGAATTGGGCCCCCCTCCCCCTTCCCTCCCTAAAAAGACTTCTAATGAGTCAGCCACTATAGACTACCAATTGCTGTCCATGGTTCTTGAAATTGAGATGTCTACGTGGCTGCCTATCAATAGGTTTCATATTATGTGGTACTAGTGCCTGTAGTAGCCTATAGCTTTGCTTTAATGGATACATTAAAGTGGGAAATTCAAACATTGCAGATTGTAAAATGAATTTTCGATGCAACAGCATACTAATCAGTAACCAATATCTATATATTTGTTTATATACAACTGTCCTGTAAGCCTACCTTAACCGTCCTCGCGCCCTCTCGCAGCTTGGATAGATAGTTTGTGCTACCAGTCTATTAATGCCAAATAATACAATAATTCCACTGTCAAATATAAGCTTACTAGAGATTGTCTCATTATGCAGACAATGTAGTCTAGCCTACTATCCTATCTATAGCTATATACAATATTTAGCTGGTAACCTATTTATATTACACACTGGAACTCAGACTTCACTCTACCAGGGCTATGCGTCTCATCACTCACAGGCTTATCAGTGTTCACAGAAGGGGGGGTCACTCTCATGAGTGCACTTGGTCTCTGGCAGTCATCAGCTTGGATTTCTGGGAGATGAGGAGAAGGCAGGCCGGAACTGTCACTATTCTCGAGTGGAGGAAGAAGAGCAAGGCCACTGTCATTGGGAAGGGGATACCTAGTCAGTTGTACAACTGAATGCCTTCAACTGAAATGTATCTTCCACATTTAACCCAGCCCTTCTGAATCAGATAGGTGCAGGGGGCTGCCTTAATCAACATCCACGTTTTCAGCGCCCAGGGAACAGTGGGTTAACTGCCTTGCTCAGGGGGCAGAACGACAGATTTTTACCTTGTCAGATCGGGGCTTCAATCCAGCAACCTTTCAGTTACTGGCCCAACGCTCTAACCACTAGGCTGGGCCCAGGTAGTGGGATCACTGTCGGGACTGGGAGGCTGCTATTGCTAGCTATTGCATAAGTAGGCCTACTACTGTAGCTTCCACCTGTGATGGTGATTCTTCAGTCAAGGACGTGGTAGTAGCTTTGCTGATGTGGTTATCCTCGATAATTTGGCACAAGCTTGCCAAATTAGTATTTTTTTGCAGCATTTTTGTTTACCACTTGGTCTTGCCTTTTCTTCATCCATTTTGAACAGTGCACTCTCTCTCGATCTGAGTTCAACCTGATTCACCTAACTTTTTTTAACTTGATAGCCAATTAGGTAAGGAGGCCAAGGCGGGCTGCAGCCTGCACCACTGAGAAATAGGATAATTAGAATCATGAAAACTATATTACCTGTCTGACTCATCTACTATCATGTAGATTGGACAACACAAACACGTCACTTGCTACATGTGGAAATTAAAAAAGAGGGTTACTGTCAAAATCATTTATTAAACGTGATTATAAAATTTAAACATACTGTAGGTGTGAGACGACTGGTACAAGAGCTCATGCCACATTTGTTGGTCAACTTGTCTATAATTAGATACATGCAGCTTCTCTTCTGTCATTACTTGTTGCCCTAGATTAGAAGACTGAATAAACCCCTGCTCACCAGAATAATGTCATAAATCGATAGAATGAATGTTTCAATCTAGTTGACATCGCTAAAGTTGGTTTTCTGCTTCTCTCACACAGCAAAGATGTTTAGGGACCTGGTAGAAAATGCAATAACTCAACAACAGAAAACTGGAAAGATTTTCTGTGCAAAATTTCCAAATTACATCAGTTTGACCAGTTTTAAGGAAATTAAAAGCTGTTAAAAGGACCCATTAATAAGAATAATAATAAGATCTCAGTTTGGCATGGAAGGTATATTTTATGTGGTTGTAATACTATCAGCTTTTATGATGCAGATAAAGATAGCACCTCCACTCCTGTTCCTGAGTCCACATTCCATTTTGGTGTATCATTTTACTGCAAGAAATGCTTAATTCTGCAGGAGTTAATATTCAATTAGGCTATGTGAGAGGTTATAGACCTACAGTCAGTGTCCAGATTTCAGTTAGCCTACTATTCCATTTACAGTGAGGGAAAAAAGTATTTGATCCCCTGCTGATTTTGTAAGTTTGCCCACTGACAAAGAAATTATCAGTCTCTAATTTTAATGGTAGGTTTATTTGAACAGTGAGAGACAGAATAACAACAAAAAAATCTAGAAAAATGCATGTCAAAAATGTTATAAATTGATTTGCATTTTAATGAGGGAAATAAGTATTTGACCCCCTCTCAATCATAAAGATTTCTGGCTCCCAGGTGTCTTTTATACAGGTAACGAGCTGAGATTAGGAGCACACTCTTAAAGGGAGTGCTCCTAATCTCAGCTTGTTACCTGTATAAAACACACCTGTCCACAGAAGCAATCAATCAATCAGATTCCAAACTCTCCACCATGGCCAAGTCCAAAGAGCTCTCCAAGGATGTCAGGGACAAGATTGTAGACCTACACAAGGCTGGAATGGGCTACAAGACCATCGCCAAGCAGCTTGGTGAGAAGGTGACAACAGTTGGTGCGATTATTCGCAAATGGAAGAAACACAAAAGAACTGTCAATCTCCCTCGGCCTGGGGATCCATGCAAGATCTCACCTTGTGGAGATGCAATGATCATGAGAACGGTGAGGAATCAGCCCAGAACTACACGGGAACATCTTGTCAATGATCTCAAGGCAGCTGGGACCATAGTCACCAAGAAAACAATTGGTAACACACTACGCCGTGAAGGACTGAAATCCTTCAGCGCCCGCAAGGTCCCCTGCTCAAGAAAGTTTGCCAATGAACATCTGAATGATTCAGAGGACAACTGGGTGAAAGTTTTGTGGTCAGATGAGACCAAAATGGAGCTCTTTGGCATCAACTCAACTCGCCGTGTTTGGAGGAGGAGGAATGCTGCCTATGACCCCAAGAACACCATCCCCACCATCAAACATGGAGGTGGAAACATTCTGCTTTGAGAGTGTTTTTCTGCTGAGGGGACAGGACAACTTCACCGCATCAAAGGGATGATGGACGGGGCCATGTACTGTCAAATCTTGGGTGAGAACCTCCTTCCCTCAGCCAGGGCATTGAAAATGGGCCGTGGATGGGTATTCCAGCATGACAATGACCCAAAACACACGGCCAAGGCAACAAAGGAGTGGCTCAAGAAGAAGCACATTAAGGTCCTGGAGTGGCCTAGCCAGTCTACAGACCTTAATCCCATAGAAAATCTGTGGAGGGAGCTGAAGGTTCGAGTTACCAAACGTCAGCCTCGAAATCTTAATGACTTGGAGAAGATCTGCAAAGAGGAGTGGGACAAAATCCCTCCTGAGATGTGTGCAAACCTGGTGGCCAACTACAAGAAACGTCTGACCTCAGTGATTGCCAACAAGGGTTTTGCCACCAAGTACTAAGTCATGTTTTGCAGAGGGGTCAAATACTTATTTCCCTCATTAAAATGCAAATCAATTTATAACATTTTTGACATTGTTGTTATTCTGTCTCTCACTGTTCAAATAAACCTACCATTAAAATTATAGACTGATCATTTCTTTGTCAGTGGGCAAACGTACAAAATCAGCAGGGGATCAAATACTTTTTTCCCTCACTGTAACCTTTCTGAACAGTACAGTTCCCTTTTGAAGTCCCCATCTTGTGACTGTCAAATGTGTATTGCGCTTCACAATTATCACACACAACCAATCACTGCTAACATCCTCTTTTACCACTTCACCAAATCTGTTATGGCCCTCCCTTCATTTTGCAGCTTATTAAATTAAACTCTGATTAAAATAATACAATAAAAACGTCAATGTATTCTGTAGCAGGTAGCCTGTGGTTAGAGCGTTAGGCCAGTAACTGAAAGGTTGCTGGATCAAATCCCTGACCTGTCAAGGTACAAATCTGTCATTCTAAGCAAGGCAGTTAACCTGTTAGGGCTCGGGGGCAGTATTGACACGGCCGGATAAAAAACGTACCTGATTTAATCTGGTTACTACTCCTGCCCAGTAACTAGAATATGCATATAATTACTGGCTTTGGATAGAAAACACCCTAAAGTTTCTAAAACTCTTTGAATGGTGTCTGTGAGTATAACAGAACTCAAATGGCAGGCCAAAACCTGAGAAGATTCCATGCAGGAAGTGGCCTGTCTGACAAGTTGTTTGATCTTGGCTCTTTTTATTGAAGACTGAGGATCTTTGCTCTAACGTGACACTTCCTACGGCTCCCATAGGCTCTCAGAGCCCGGGAAAAAGCTGAACGATATCGAGGCAGCCTCTGGCTGAAACACATTATCGCTTTTGGCAAGTGGCCGATCAGAGTACTATGGGCTTAGGCGCATGCCCGAGTCGACCGAATGCTTTATTTTCTTTCGTCTGCTTACCTAAACGCAGATTTCCGGTCGGAATATTATCGCTTTTTTATGGGAAAAATGGCATAAAAATTGATTTTAAACAGCGGTTGACATGCTTCGAAGTACGGTAATGGAATATTTAGAATTTTTTTGTCACGAATTGCGCCATGCTCGTCACCCTTATTTACCCTTTCGGATAGTGTCTTGAACGCACGAACAAAATGCCGCTGTTTGGATATAACTATGGATTATTTTGAACCAAACCAACATTTGTTATTGAAGTAGAAGTCCTGGGAGTGCATTCTGACGAAGAACAGCAAAGGTAATAACATTTTTCTTATAGTAAATCTGACTTTGGTGAGTGCTAAACTTGCTGGGTGTCTAAATAGCTAGCCCTGTGATGCCGGGCTATCTACTGAGAATATTGCAAAATGTGCTTTCACCGAAAAGCTATTTTAAAATCGGACATATCGAGTGCATAGAGGAGTTCTGTATCTATAATTCTTAAAATAATTGTTATGCTTTTTGTGAACGTTTATCGTGAGTAATTTAGTAAATTCACCGGCAGTGTTCGGTGGGAATGCTAGTCACATGCTAGTCACATGCTAATGTAAAAAGCTGTTTTTTGATATAAATATGAACTTGATTGAACAAAACATGCATGTATTGTATAACATAATGTCCTAGGGTTGTCATCTGATGAAGATCATCAAAGGTTAGTGCTGCATTTAGCTGTGGTTTTGTTTTTTGTGACATTATATGCTAGCTTGAAAAATGGGTGTCTGATTATTTCTGGCTGGGTACTCTGCTGACATAATCTAATGTTTTGCTTTCGTTGTAAAGCCTTTTTGAAATCGGACAGTGTGGTTAGATTAACGAGAGTCTTGTCTTTAAAATGGTGTAAAATAGTCATATGTTTGAAAAATTGAAGTTTTTGCATTTTTGAGGTTTTTGAATAACGCGCCACGGGATTACACTGGCTGTTACGTAGGTGGGACGATTTGGTGCCACCTACCCTAGAGAGGTTAACCCATTGTTCCCCGGGTGCCGAAGACATGGATTTCAATTAAGGCAGCCCCCTGCACCTCTCTGATTCACTTGGGTTAAATGCGGAAGACACGTCAGTTGAAGGCCTTCAGTTGTGCAACTGACTAGGTATCCCCCTTTCCCTAGATATGAATTGCAGAACAATTAAACTTATCGATTTTTTTATGCATTGTTTTCTCTTTATTCAACCCATCCGCTCTTCATCCACACAATACTTCATGACCCTAAACCTGCCCGCCTGCCCCGCGTACTGTATATAACCGCGGGGAATGCAGGTTTTGAGTCAACCCACGTGCATCACTAACACACATACACGCTCAACAATACAACAAACTCCACAGGCAAAAGGAGCCAGGAGTTAGTGTGGCGTGCATGCAATTCATCTGGGGGATAGTGGGGCTTTAAAGTGCAGCGCCAACTGCCTGAGAGGGTTTGTGGACTTCAGGCAGCTCCATGCTGTTTATGATTTCACAAGCATGTAACTCATTACACATCCCTTTACGCAGTGTGATCCGCGCCACACTCCCAAAACTCTCACAGATCCCCTCAAAGAAGGCAATTTGCTTTTGCACAAAGAAACGGAACACACACAGACACACACACGTACACTGCTGCTTAGTACGTACTGAAAGAAGATGCAATAACCTAGCTGTTGACTCCTCTTGAGTTTGCCATCAATATGGTTTTATTATTTTGAGGCAAAATTTGTTCATTAAGGACAGATGAATAAAGCTCCAGATTATGATTTAGAGAGCCATAAGCGGCAGTCACTGCTCACTCTGAAAAGAGCTGCAAGGTTTGACAGTCATTCTTCATAGACAGAGATCACAAACTATAATTGTATGACTTTATCCTCTCTTACAAAGTCAGTGTTCTGCGGTAGAGCCAGGGATGGCAGTGTTCATAGAGTAGGAATATGCAGTGTCCCATTGTGTATTCTCACAACTAACCCACACCAAATACTTTCTCTCTTTCTTTCTTGCTTTCTTTCTTGCTTTCTATAGCATACAATAAAGCACATCAATACCTACAGTACAGTACATGAAGGTCTATGTGTGACGTGTAAACGAACACTTTACTTTGACGTAGACTACCTCTCAAAAGTTTGGGGTCACTTAGAAATGTCCTTGTTTTTGAAAGAAAATTAAATATTTTGTCCATTCAAATAACATCAAATTGATCAGAAATACAGAGCTCCTCTGTCCAGTGTCTGTGTCTTTTACCCATCTTAATCTTTTATTTTCATTGGCCAGTCTGAGATATGGCTTTTTCTTTGCAACTCTGCCTAGACATTAACAATGTCTACACTGCATTTCTGATCAATTTGATGTTATTTTTAATGGACAAAAAAAATTGCTTTTCTTTCAAAAACAAGGACATTTCTAAGAGACCCCAAACTTTTGAATGGTAGTGTACGTATAGAAGAAGTGTTGGTGTATGAAACAAACACTTTTGTTTTTTTCTTGCATTCCAAAAAAGCCTTATCTATATTGGAAGAGAATGTGAACTTCCAGTCACCATGGGACTATTAAGTTACATTTTGTACTGTTTCAAGTTTTACTTCCAAGTGCATACAGGAATACTGAAAGTGTATAACAACCGACTGAAGTTTTTTGCTAGGTGATGTTGTGGTTAACCCATTGTTTGCATACAGAATCAAGCAGTTGTGGTTGCAGTATGGATTCCAGTTTTAATGTGAAAGTACAGAAGTCCAATAGCTTGGAAAATTTGACCAATCTTTATACGATGATTGCTGTATCATCTACTGGGTCACTCTAACATAGCCTATCGATCGTGTTCCATTTTCTATCTCATCTCAATAGCTTATATATTTCTAAACACAGAAATGTCTTACAATTACACACACCATTGTGCCTCAGCTGATGAACTGTTAAAGTATGTCCACATAAAATAAATCAGTTCTTGGTGTTTGTCATGACAACCATAATATACGACCTCATACTATAAAACACATGCATTCAGCAAATATTTTGTATTTATTTAATTACAATAAGGTATATGTCTAAGTAATTCAGTGTTTTTATTTTATTGCAGCCAAAAGCCTGTTAATATACTTTGAAACAACTGACATTCATGTTTAGTTATCTATAATGATCCTTATTGTAGTGTCCTTTTAGGTGGAGAGGAATTCAGGCATATGACAACTGTCCACCAGTAGATGGAGCAAACAAGTTGTGCAGAACGTAATTAAAATATCCAACATAATGCAAGCAGGCGTTCACAGTCAGTTGCTTGGCAGGGGGTATGGAGAGAGAGAGGAAGAGAGAGAAGATATTGTTGGCTACAAACCTCAGTCATTTTGTCCACTCTGCATCATTCCTGTGGCTGTCTGGTAGCTGGCAGCGTCCCCATACACTGACCTGTGGTCCTGCCCTCACTGTGTGGCCTGTAAATACAGATGCACTGCAACCTGCCATAACTCCCATCCAACTGCAGTATAAGCCACGACTGCTTTAACATCTACTGTTCCAAGTTGTATATAGGACAGACATCTACCCATAAATACTGTGAACAGATAGGTGCACTAAAGTTGGGGCTACAGATTCAACATGGTGGTGTGAGGAATATATTATTATTATGATGGGGTATACATTGCCTTGCACTGACAGTGAATCTGAGTATCCCAGAGTAGAGAGTGGAGTGGCACACTAAAATCAGTGCAGCACCAGTGTGCTGTCATTAACTGACTCCTCCCTGTGACTCTGCGAGTCCTCTAATTTTAATTCAGGCCGACAAATTACCAGCTAAGCCCCAGAGAAGCCCGATGGGAGATGCCATCATGGCCCTAAGCAATTACCAAACTTAACAAGCCACGGAAAAGTCTCAGAACCTCAAAACATGATTTAAGGGCTGTTATTAAAGAGAACAGCGTAAACCCGAAAGCACAGACTCATATTTCGATTAGTATGCAACACACAGTAAATCACGTGTATTTTACAGTCTCTTTAATTGCATCTGTGTTTTCATCAGTGGAGGCTCCTCAGAAGAGAAAGGGGAGGACCATCCTTCTCAATGAATTTCAGAAAAATGTAAATAGTGAAACATAAAAAATATCCTTTTTAGATAAAACTATACCAAATACATTCACATGTCACCAAATAATTGATTTAAACATTCAACAGCACTTTGTAGGGTAGCACTATGGTGTAGACGGAGGAGAGGACAGCTAATTTCTGTCCTCCACTGGGTACATTGACTTCAATACAAAACCTAAGATGCTCATTTCTCACCCCCTTCCCTAGACTTAAACAGTAATTATGAGAACTTCCGGAGGATGTCCTCAAACCTATCAGAGCTCTTGCAGCATGAACTGACATGTCCATTTTGTCAGATAATTAATCTAATACTGAAAGCATAAGCTACAGCTAGCTAGCACTGCAGTGCATAACATGTGGTAGTTAGTTGACTCAAAGAGAGAGAAAGACAGTATTTAAACAGTGAATGAAAATCAAGAGAGAAATATTTTGTATTTTTTTCACTTTCACTTACTTAGCTAGCCAATGCAGCTAGCTAGTTTAGTCTATTCAAACACCCGGCTCAAACAGAGAGGGATGCTATGTTACCTAATTGGCTATGGCTATCCAACACCGGAAATCTTCCAAGTCAAGGTACGTTTTTTATTGTATTAATTTATTTGCCACTGGGTCCTGCCAATGTAACTGCTAAACTGCTTGCTAACAGTACACTGTACTGCATGATTGTACCAGGTTTACTAATGCGTTAATTATATAATCTATTTTGCTGACTTAACGTTAACTAACAATGGTGACAACTATGTATGCTGTGGGTAGTGGTTAGTGGTTATAATATGAAGGTTTGGCTAGGAAAGGTTTTTTCGCCTGGTCACAGACAGCTGATATGTTGTGCACTGAAGTCCACAAGCGAAGGGAAAAGGTGAGAGGAGGAGAGCATGTAGATGCAAGAAAGAATTATACAATGAGCTGGCTTCTAGGAAAGTGAACTGTGTTTGCGTGTGATCAGGGGTGTATGCATTCCACCAATTCTGTTGAAAAAAGTTTCTTAAACAGAAGCAAAAGGAACAAAACAGGGATAAACATACCTGAAACTCTCGTTTGCAACTCTTGGACTAGTGATTACGCCTAGATCACCTAGATGCAGGCAAGATTGTGGAAGGCGGTATTGAATGTGTCAATGTCTGTCACCTTGATTAAATAATATATCTCGATCTGTGCACCTACGTTGTAAACATTAATTTATAGGTTAGGTTATAGCAACCTCATAATTAGTATGGGCAAATTCGAGTATCATGTAAGTAGCCTAAACCTATCGATGTTATATTGAGCTGGGTGAATGGAATATGAATGACAGTCATACAATATGTTGTAATGGAAAATAAGGCCATGCTCATTAAAAAAATTATATTGTCCTCCCTCATCTTAAACCGCACCAATCGCCACTGATTTTCATCTAATAACAGGATAAACAAGAGCACACCAAAAGGTGAAATTACCGCTAGTACTTTCCCTATTTGTATTTCTTGTTTGTGTGACTTTCCAAATGTTTTTTTAAATAGCATGACTCAGAGTTGGTGCTCTTTTCTGAACTCTTCCGCTGTAGCATGCTGGTAGAATGCTAATTAGCTTTCCTGTTGAACCTGAAGAGTGGTAAATATGTTTCTACACTTGTACCTACCGTAGATTATTGGCAGAAGATTACGCCACACTCAGTTTGTGGAAACAGAGGAACAGATGGTATTTTGTCATCAATGGGGGTACAACTAAATGTATTTAGAGTAAGTCCACATGAAAGTATAATATTTGAAAAACATGCAAAATATGGTATACTGTACATACACTATACTACTACTATATATACACCACCAGTCAAAAGTTTGGACACCTACTCATTCAAGGGTTTTTCTTTATTTTTACTATTTTCTACATTGTAGAATAAAAGTGAAGACATCAACACTATGACATAACACATATGGAAACATGTAGTAACCAAAAAAGCGTTAAACAAATCTAAATCTATTTAATATTTTAGATTCTTCAAAGTAGCCACCCTTTACCATGAGGACAGCTTTGCACACTCTTGGCAATTCTCAAAACCAGCTTCATGAGGTATTCACCTGGAATGCATTTCAATTAACATATGTGCCTTGTTAAAAAACTACATTTGTGGAATTTCTTTCCTTCTTAATGCGTTTGAGCCAATCAATTGTGTTGTGACAAGGTAGGGGTGATATACAGAAGATAGCCCTATTTGGTAAAAGACCAAGTCCATATTATGGCAAGAATAGCTCAAATAAGCAAAGAGAAACGACAGTCCATCATTACTTTAAGAAATGAACAGTCAATACGGAACATATCAAGAACTTTGAAAGTTTCTTCAAGTACAGTCGCAAAAACCATCAAACGCTATGATGAAACTGGCTCTCATGAGGAACGCCACAGGAAAGGAAGACCCAGAGTTACCTCTGCTGCAGAGTATACGTTCATTAGAGTTACCAGCCTTAGCAATTGCAGCCAAAATAAATTCTTCACAGAGTTCAAGTAAGACACATCTCAACATCAACTGTTCAGAGGAGACTGTGTGAATCAGGCCTTCATGGTCGAATTGCTGCAAAGAAACCACTACTAAAGGACACCAATAAGAAGAAGAGACTTGCTTGGACCAAGAAACACGAGCAATAGACATTAGTCTATTGGAAATCTGTCCTTTGGTCTGATGAGTCCAAATTTGAGATTTTTGGTTCCAACCACCGTGTCTTTGTGAGATGTAGAGTAGATAAAGGGATGATCTGCGGATGTGAAGGGTGCTTTGCTGGTGACGCTGTCTGTGATTTATTTAGAAGTCAAGGCACACTTAACTAGCATGGCTCCACAGCATTCTGCAGCGATACGCCATCCCATCTGGTTTGCACACACACCTCTGTGTGTTGGGCTATTTGACCAAGAAGGAGAGTGATGGAGTGCTGCATCAAATGACTTGGCCTCCACAATGTTATATTGTATCTATATTTAACTAGGCATGCAAGTTAAGAACAAATTCTTATTTACAGTGATGGCCTACCCCAGCCAAACCCTAACCCGGACGAAGCTGGGCCAATTGTGCTTGAATGAGTAGGTGTATCCAAACTTTTGACTGGTACTGTATATATATTGGTAAATCAATACTGCCTGTGTGGCTAAGTCTTACAACAGACAATCAAAACCTAGTTCAGATATTCTTTATTTGTTGCTGTCACAGTTCTCATTTTATAAAGAGCACTCATAATACCAAGATTACAATTTAGTGTACTGTGTGACGTTACAGCCGAGAAAGAAATCAGAATACCTGCAAAATTATTCAGCGTTGTTTTCCCTGCAAAGTTTTGGTCGCAGTGATATTTCACAAAATGTAATGTAAAACCGCACACCTTTAAAGTCTGCTGTATGTGCACACACTCCCTTGAACTTATGACTAGGGACTTGATTCAATCCGTATTGCGGGAGTTCTGCGCTATAGGGTGATTGAAATTTAAAGGTAATGTTCCTGCATTCGTGGAGACTGTATTCGCAGTAAACGCTGCATATGTCGGCTCAATCGGAAATTACCTTTACATTTCAATCGCACTATAGAGCTGAACTTCCACAATACAGATTGAATCGAGCCCTAGGTATCTGTCAACAGTTGAGACTCACTTTTTTTTCAGGGGCTAACCTTTTAGTCAATACTGGGAGTTCTGAATGCCAAGAATGTTCACTCTCTTGAAAGGAATAATACATTGCTGTTTTACAGATGTCAGCGCCCAAGCCTGCCATGACATTAATGCAGTACAAGTATCAAGAGTAGCACTTGACATAAAGCCAACTTGTATAATGCAGTGTGCTAGGTAATGCTGCATAATAGTGTTGGCTTTCAGTATGGTGGTATTACAGCGTGTTATATGGTGGTATTATATAGCTTGCTATATAAGGCAGACAAATGTTGCCATAAATACATGAATTTGAAGTTGAATTGTATTGATTTATTTCTAGATAGGTTTACCTGTATAAGGTAAATATACAGTATCACAATAACACCTAAAGACAATAAATCGCACACATCACAACTGGTACTTCAGCGAAAGTATTTACTTGTATGATTTTTCCTGTGTCTGATTTCCATTACAGTTGAGTATTATACCAATGCATGTCATCGTGTTTGAGTCTGGGTGATGAATTAATGTGTATAGATTGTAGGAGGATTTCACCTAATTGGCTTTCTATTTCACCATAGCTTTAGTCATAAATCAAATGGTGGTTAAGCTTGAATATCAGACTATTCATAAATAATGAGAGATTATTCAAAAGTAGTCTGCAATAGTTTGGTAATGAGTGTGGTGGTATGTCTAAGGAGTTCTGTCAATGTAACCACAATTACTCCAGGACATCCTAGCCAGGGCTGCTTTGTTGCTGTAGAACTGAGGGGTGGGCATTATGGGGATGCTTTAGTCCAGACACACTGGGGATATGCTAATGAAACATTTATCAGCTCTTTATGTAAAAGCCCTTATTAAACAGTATGGGGTGGATGCTTTAGATTAGGTACTGGGTGTACGGGATGTGCTATTTTCAAAATAGCTTTCCACCTGGATTTTGAAAGATGTTTCATTTTGTGGAAATGATCAAAAGCAACAAATTGTCTGTGTTGATCAAATTCCTGAGTGGCGCAGTGGTCTAATGCACTGCATTTCAGTGCAAGAGGAAGAGTTGCAGTTCCTGGTTTGATTCCAGGCTGTATCACATCTGGCTGTGATTGGGAGTCCCATAGAGCGGTGCACAATTTGGCCCAGCGTCATCCGGTTTTAGCCGGGGTTGGCCGTCATTGTAAATAAGAATTTGTTCTTAATCAGCTTTTGATATGCCACATCTGTTATGAGGATGGATTATCTCGGCATAGAAGAAATGCTCACTAACAGGGATATAAAGACTTTTGTGCACAACATTTGAGAGAAATAAGCTTTTTCTGCATATGGAACATTTCTGGGATCTTGTATTTCAGCTCATGAAACATGGGACCAACAATTTACATGTTGCGTTTATATTTTTGTTCAGTGTGACATCTCACTGTATCTCTATTTTCTACTCCAGATTGCTGAAGTAAAGCATAGATTCCAAATGATGATTTCACGGCAAGCTAGCCTACATACTCGTAAAGGTGGTTTGTTACACATTAAATGGTTAGGTTTCATACAGTGTGGAGATACACTCATAGATTGTAGATTTTCCATAATTTCCATAAACATATATAGATGATTATAATGTTATATATTCTATTGCGTAATTCCCTTTTCCAATGTATCTTACCATTTTATTCCATTAACAGTGGTACACTTGACCTGTCTCAAGTGTATTTAAAAGTCAAGAAACATGTGGAAATGTTGCTGTTTAGGAACAGAATCAGCATGCTTACAGGCTTTTTTGTTTTGCTGTCTGACCAGCTGGCCTGTGAGTTGGAGGCTAATGCATAAACGTTGTATTGGAAGCAGTAAAAACCTATTTCATAAGATACAAAAGAGAAAAATTCAAGGATAGTAGGCATAACATAGCTGAATGTAGCACTTTTATCAATTTCATTGAGGTCACACGTCAATCATCTCGCTGGTGTTCCACCTTGAGTGTAGACCTCTTGCCTCTTTCTATTTGCCTGCTGCATGTAGAAAAGCAAAAACACATGCAATGACGAAAGCAACTAGAGTACAAAATCTCTCTCCCTCTCTCCCTCTCTTCTTTTACCTTACTTTCTCATAGCATGTGGGGTTCAAGTGACATGTAACTCAGGCATGTGTGTAGTGATGATTGAATGAAGGCATTAAGAAGAAGGCAAACTATGTCGTCATTTCACGAAAAAGGTTTACAACTGTTTCACACTTAGGCTGCGTTCACACAAGCAGCACAATTATGATCTTTTTTTCACTAATTTGTCTTATCTGATGAGAAAAAATCTGACGTGATTCTTCAAAAATAACAATGAGTGGAAAAAATGTTAGAATTTGACTGCCAGTGTAAACACTGCCATAAAATAATTAGCTAAACTATTGATTTTAAACAATCATCATAAGGATAATCGTCAACAAAATGTTAACGTTTGTCACAAAAGCAGTTTTCCAAACCATCAGAAAGGTATTTGGCACTGTTCATATTCCATACCATTTTTAGTACAGCAAACAAGAACAATAGTTTGTTTATCTGCAAAGCTAGGTCTCGTTTATAATCTCTGTTTACCAATATTGTCCATCACAATACAGGCCAAACATACCCACCACAGTGTTGGAGTCTTTTCTTCTCTGTTTAAAATTATTTATTTTTCTGCGGTGGCCAACACTCTGCGATAATCAATTTGATATTGCATAAAGGTCATTTGATCCTCTTTATACAAATGGAAAACTCTGATTAATATTTCATATATGCATTCATTCTCTTTGACCTTTACGTTGCAGAGCGGGTCAATTATCTTGTGGAAAAAATAGCAAATTAAAGCATTCCTTCTGTACTATTAATGCTTTAATTAACTAAAACATTTATCATATTTACCAGGATGGGATAAAAAGTTGAGATAGGAGCACCATTATTCTAGTGGGCTTCCTTACTACATGGTATGATAACATCAACTTGTTCTGTTTACTCGTAGCTAATTCCAGTGTATCTAATGCATGGTGATGGGATAATTAAAAGAAGCAGGTCAGGAGCTGGGTCAGGCTTCTCATCTAACTGAGAATGAGGCTGGCATTAGAGTTATCAGAGGGGACCTGAGTGAGAACACCTCGAGAGCGTGGGGGCTGGTCTGCTGTGTAGCAAAATAGTTAGAATATAATACACTGCTCAAAAAAATAAAGGGAACACTAAAATAACACATCCTAGATCTGAATGAATGAAATTATCTTATTAAATACTTTTTTCTTTACATAGTTGAATGTGCTGACAACAAAATCACACAAAAATAATCAATGGAAATCCAATTTATCAACCCATGGAGGTCTGGATTTGGAGTCACACTCAAACTTAAAGTGGAAAACGACACTACAGGCTGATCCAACTTTGATGTAATGTCCTTAAAACAAGTCAAAATGAGGCTCAGTAGTGTGTGTGGCCTCCACGTGCCTGTATGACCTCCCTACAACGCCTGGGCATGCTCCTGATGAGGTGGCGGATGGTCTCCTGAGGGATCTCCTCCCAGACCTGCACTAAAGCATCCGCCAACTCCTGGACAGTCTGTGGTGCAACGTGGCGTTGGTGGATGGAGTGAGACATGATGTCCCAGATGTGCTCAATTGGATTCAGGTCTGGGGAACAGGCGGGCCAGTCCATAGCATCAATGCCTTCCTCTTGCAGGAACTGCTGACACACTCCAGCCACATGAGGTCTAGCATTGTCCTGCATTAGGAGGAACCCAGGGCCAACAGCACCAGCATATGGTCTCACAAGGGGTCTGAGGATCTCATCTCGGTACCTAATGGTAGTCAGGCTACCTCTGGTGAGCACATGGAGGGCTGTGCGGCCCCCCAAAGAAATGCCACCCCACACCATGACGGACCCACCACCAAACCGGTCATGCTGGAGGATGTTGCAGGCAGCAGCACTTTCCCCACTGCGTCTCCAGACTCTGTCATGTCTGTCACATGTGCTCAGTGTGAACCTGCTTTCATCTGTGAAGAGCACGTCAGTGGCGAATTTGCCAATCTTGGTGTTCTCTGGCAAAAGCCAAACGTCCTGCATGGTGTTGGGCTGTAAGCACAACCCCCACCTGTGGACGTCGGGCACTCATACCACCCTCATGGAGTCTGTTTCTGACCGTTTGAGCAGACACATGCACATTTGTGGCCTGCTGGAGGTCATTTTGCAGGGCTCTGGCAGTGCTTCTGCTGCTCCTCCTTGCACAAAGGCGGAGGTAGCGGTCCTGCTGCTGGGTTGTTGCATTCTTACGGCCTCCTCCACGTCTCCTGATGTACTGGCCTGTCTCCTGGTAGCGCCTCCATGCTCTGGACACTACGCTGACAGACACAGCAAACCTTCTTGCCACAGCTCGCATTGATGTGCCATCCTGGATGAGCTGCACTACCTGAGCCACTTGTGTGGGGTGTAGACTCCGTCTCATGCTACCACTAGAGTGAAAGCACCGCCAGCATTCAAAAGTGACCAGAACATCAGCCAGGAAGCATAGGAACTGAGAAGTGGTCTGTGGTCACCACTTGCAGGACCACTCCTTTATTGGGGGTGTCTTGCTAATTGCCTATAATTTCCACCTGTTGTCTATTCCATTTGCACAACAGCATGTGAAATGTATTGTCAATCAGTGTTGCTTCCTAAGTGGACAGTTTGATTTCACAGAAGTGTGATTGACTTGGAGTTACATTGTGTTGTTTAAGTGTTCGCTTTATTTTTTTGAGCAGTATATATGCCATTTATCAGATTATTTTATCCAACACAATTTACAGTCATGCACGCATACATTCTTTGCATGGGTGGTCCTGGGAATCAAACCCACTATCTTGGTGTTGAAAGCTCCCTGCTTTACCAACTGAGCTACAGAGGACCAAAAGAACACCTACATTCCATCTAAGAAATATAGTGTAAGGAAGCAGGTCTAGATTATTGTTAACCAGTGAATCTACAGGTTTGACTACACTGGACACCACTATTAAGAAAAGCTGCATTTACATAGGACCATCAGTGATGAAGGTCACATAGACAATTTATTTTATTTAACTAGGCAAGTCAGTTAAGGATTTGCATTGTGGGGGTTAACACTATAGAACAACTAAATCCTTCTTGAAAATGTCCTAAAAAGCTACAGTAAAAGGGCTGGAAACAAAGGGAAATTGTTTGTGTTTGGAGGATCAGTTCACAATGTGCCAAGGACCCACCATACGTAGGTGAACACAACAAATTTAAATGTAACTTTGCTTGAACCCTCTGACGCAGGTCATTGCACAAGCTTACCTGAATATTGGTTAGTATTATGATTGTGGCAAGTTGTCATAAACTGACGTCAGCCGTCATAACAGTTTAATGACATCTGTTAAGCTTTCCCTATGTCATTGACTATCTGACCATTATGTAATCTTTGGGATGTGAGTGTGCTTTGTGCCAGTGCCAATGTCCATAGAGTTCTCTCTATATGGAATGGATGATAAATACACGTACTGCTCTGATAGCGTTTGTTTCACTCGATTAATCAATATATGTTAGACACAAGTAAACAGATTAACCCACTGGTTGACCTTGTGTTCTATTCAAATGTTTCCAGAAAAAAATGTCGGGCCCATGGGCAACAAGCTTTTAACAAAAAAATAATTATATATTTTTATATATACACAGTGGGGGGGAAAAAGTATTTGATCCCCTGCTGATTTTGTACGTTTGCCCACTGACAAAGAAAGGATCAGTCTATAATTTTAATAGTAGGTTTATTTGAACAGTGAGAGACAGAATAACAACAGAAATATCCAGAAAAACCCATGTCAGAAATGTTATAAATTGATTTGCATTGTAATGAGGGAAATATGTATGTGACCCCCTCTCAATCAGAAAGATTTCCTTTAAGAGCACACTCTTCAAGGAAGTGCTCCTAACCGCAGCTTGTTACCTGTAAAAAAGACACCTGTCCACAGAACCAATCAGATTCCAAACTCTCCTCCATGGCCAAGACCAAAGAGCTCTCCAAGGATGTCAGGGACAAGATTGTAGACCTACACAAGGCTGGAATGGGCTACAAGACCATCGCCAAGCAGCTTGGTGAGAAGGTGACAACATTTGGTGCGATTATTCGCAAATGGAAGAAACACAAAAGAACTGTCAATATCCCTTGGCCTGGGGCTCCATGCAAGATCTCACCTCGTGGAGTTGCAATGATCATGAGAATGGTGAGGAATCAGCCCAGAACTACACGGGAGGATCTTGTCAATGATCTCAAGACAGCCTAGACCATAGTCACCAAGAAAGGACTGAAAGGACTGAAGGACTGAAATTCTGCAGCGCCCGCATGGTCCCCCTGCTCAAGAATACATATACGTGCCCATCTGAAGTTTGCCAATGAACATCTGAATGACTCAGAGTGAAAGTGAAAGTGGTGAAAGTGTTGTGGTCAGATGAGACCAAAATGGCGCTCTTTGACATCAACTCAACTCGCTGTGTTTGGAGGAGGAGGAATGCTGCCTATGACCCCAAGAACACCATCTCCACCGTCAAACATGGAGGTGGAAACATTATGCTTTGGGGGTGTTTTTCTGCTAAGGGGTCAGGACAACTTCACCCCATCAAAGGGACTATGGACGGGGCCATGTACCGTCAAATCTTGGGTGAGAACCTCCTTCCCTCAGCCAGGGCATTGAAAATGGGTCGTGGATGGGTAATCAGGCATGACAATGACCCAAAATACAACAACAAAGGAGTGGCTCAAGAAGAAGCACATTAAGGTCCTGGAGTGGCCTAGCCAGTCTACAGACCTTAATCCCATAGAAAATCTGTGGAGGGAGCTGAAGGTTCGAGTTGCCAAACGTCAACCTCGAAACCTTAATGACTTGGAGAAGATCTGCAAAGAGGAGTGGGACAAAATCCCTCCTGAGATGTGTGCAAACCTGGTGGCCAACTACAAGAAACGTCTGACCTCTGTGATTGCCAACAAGGGTTTTGCCACCAAGTACTAAGTCATGTTTTGCAGAGGGGTCAAATACTTATTTCCCTCATTAAAATGCAAATCATTTTATAACATTTTTGACAGGCGTTTTTCTGGATTTTTTTGTTGTTATTCTGTCTCTCACTGTTCAAATAAACCTACTATTAAAATTATAGACTGATCATTTCTTTGTATGTGGGCAAAAGTACAAATTCAGCAGGGGATCAAATACTTTTTTTCCCCGACTGTATATATATCTGTGTATCGTTACATATCCACCCTATGGGACTCCCAATCACGGCCGGATGTGATACAGCCTGGATATGTAACGATACACAGATGAATGTGAACATTCAATGTTGGACTGAGGTGAACAAGGTCAAAAAGTACGTCTGGGCTGTAATTCATGTTACAAAATGTCCGTTAGCAGGAGAAGGTTTGCAGACAGAAATGAGAACTAAACGGAAAATACAGCTATTTTCTCCAAACACAAGTTTTAAGCTCCATGACCTGAACTGTGCTTGAGACTTTTCTAGAAACTCTTGAATTTCTCCCTCCAGTGCACAGGCAGACGGCAGCAGAAACAGAGTAATGAAAAACGTGCACGTGGATCCGTGCAGACAGAGTTCAGTGGACCAGGTGTTGGTACTGGCAGGGTTAGGCCTGTCCGCCACGCACGCACGCCCTCCATTTATGGAGAATGAATGAGCTCACAGCCCCCAGTCCCTTCCTACAAGCCAAATCACAATTCCTTTCAGCAGACCTCTTTTGGGGACACACACGTACGACAGGAGCAAGTGGAACAACCGTGGAAATATGCAGCCATCTGCACTGAACCCTGGCCACAGAGGCACTGGAGTGATAAATGATCCAGCGATATCACCCAGGTTCAAATCACATTCCTCTTTTTCCCTGCCTCAGCCACGAAGGGTACACTAAAATTACCTCTCCTTGAGTACACACATTCAGGAGGAGGGTCCCTAGGCGAATCACTGATAATAACATTTCCCTGTAAATATATGTGCTCCCTTCTTCACCCTCATCCAATGTGCCAGTGAGATGCTCAAGTTCTGGTGCTCTTCGCCCTGGGGTTGAGATCTTGAACTGATATCTCATGCAGTGGAGCAGCTGATGCAACCCCACACATGTCCTTTTTCTTTCACACACACAATCCACCAAGGGATTCACAATGGAGACCCTGATACCCTGATTCACAACACACACCAACAACCACATGAACCCAGCATCAGCATTAACAACATTAGCAGTTTCACATTCCCTGTAAACGCCTGGTCAAGCCTCAGTCACATCAAACCCAGGATGAGTAATCATCCTGTCTATCCCTCAGACCAGCCCTTCACTCACAGAACAACACACCCCATTTCATGAATGACCTCTTGCTCATTTATAAATTACTGCACAGGGCAGAAATCCTAAGTCCCTGTGTAAAGGACCTTCACTATAACTCCTCTGAGCAGTTTTTGTGTCTCAACACTTTCCTGCAGATAAGAGGATTTAACATGCCACATAGGGATTAGAGTTCACAGACCTTAAATAAAAGAAGCTGGCTTTAAATAAAATGTATATTTTAACACATCATTAATCGATTCTATTCAGAACACAAAGAAAGTGTGAGAATTTGCCTGATGAATCACCTTCACCACAGAAAGAGAAGTAGGCACATTTGTACATTTTTTCATTTAGCAGATGCTCTTATCCAGAAAGGCTTACAGTTAGTGTATTCATCTTAAGATAGCTAGGTGAGACAACCACATATCACAGGCATAGTAAGTACACTTTTCCCAAATAAAGTAGTTATAAGCAAAGTCAGAGCTAGTGTTGGTGAAAGTGAAAGTGTTGGTTCAGGAAAGTTTATTTTTATTTTATGGGGGGGGGGGGGTATTTAAGATACTCTTTGAAGAGGTGGGGTTTCAGGGCCAAGACAGAGGGCCAAGACAGAGGTAGCAGAACGGAGTGCTCAGGTTGGGGTGTAGGGTTTGAGCATAGCCTGGAGGTAGGGAGGGGCAGTTCCTCTCTCTACTCCGTAGGCAGGTACCATGGTCTAGTAGTGTTTCATGAGCATACATCTTTGTAATTTAAACATCAACATACCAGTAAAAGGCTTGAACACACCTACTCCTTCCAGGGTTTTTCTTTATTTTTTACTATTTTCTACACTGTAAAATAATAGTGAAGACATCAACACTATAAAATAACACATACGGAAACATGTAGTATCCAAACAAGTGTTAAACAAATCAAAATATATTTTATATTTGAAGTTCATCAAAGTAGCCACCCATTGCCTTGATGACAGCTTTGCACAATCTTGGAATTCTCTCACCCCGCTTCATGAGGTAGTCACATGGAATGCATTTAAATTCTAAAATGGATTGAACTGTTTTTCCCCCTCATCAATTTACACATAACACTCCATAATGACAAACCGAAAACAGTTTTTTAGACATTTTAGCAAATGTATACTCCCCAAATACAGGTGTGCCAAGCTTGTAGCATCATACCTAAGACTCTAGGCTATAATCGCTGCCAAAGGTGCTTCAACAAAGTACTGAGTAAACGGTCTGAATACTTACGAAAATATGATATTTCAGTTTTATAACTGTACAAACAAAATTTCTTTAAAAAATGTTTTGCTTTCTCATTATGGGCTGTTGTGTGTAGATTGATGAGGGAAAAAAACAATTTAATCAATTTTAGAATAAGGCTGCAACGTATCAAAATGTGAAAAAAGTTAAGTGGTCTGATTACTTTACAAACGCACTGTATATGTACAAAAAAATATATGGGGGATTGGAAATGATGCAGACAATTACATTGATGGAATCTACACTATCTGCATTATTAAAGTTGATCTACCCTAAAAAAAAATGTAAACATCAAAAAATGTCTAGTCACAATAACAGCAAAGTAGCTGCATTTGCATTTGTTTAAGCAGTTTTCGAGTGACATTTATTTGGATACATTCATAACAATAAGCTAATGAGGCGCAATTTTGCCTGGTATAGAAAATGTGCTCACTCATCAGGACCCTGTTGTTCAGATGAGCTAGCCAACAACACAGCTAAAACAATCACTTCAAACTGAAGCTAGAAAGACAGCAAACTAGTTGCACTTCGTTTCGTTTGACTTTTTTTTCAATTGACATTTCTTTGTATATATCCATAAAAATTATGCCAGCTGATTCATGATTTCGACTGGCTGAGAAACGCTGCCTGTCTGTCCACCTTGTCCTGACTCCCTACTCATTCATTACTATTGGACAGCTGGAGATCACATTTTTATATTGAAACAATGTTGAAACAAATGTCAGAGAGACAGACAGCAAAGTTTATACAAATTTCCACTGTTGAAAACTAAATGTTAGTCTAAAAGATATGTGCGATCATATCTAGATGCTTTTTATAGTGTAGACCAAGTTTATAAATTGCTTGGCTGGGCTGATGGGACAGTGGATTGCGCAGTCAGCTGGAACAGAGAAAATAGGAATTTTAACGTCATAGATTTTGCACGTAGTAACTTGTGGAATGACACCGGCTGGAATGCGGTTTTAACCAATCCGCATTCAGGATTTGACCCACCCGTTGTGTACATAGTATGTCTGGGGCGTGTACCAAATCATATGTATTCACAGTTCCATTTCAACAAACATCTATCGAGAAAAATACATATATTGAAATACAGCCGCTCTCAGCAATCTCGGATACAGCACCTTTGGAGTTCTTCATAGCTGGGAATGGTGAAGATTATGTGGATCTGAATAATACTTTGCTATACCTATGGGTCAAAGCCACCAAACCAAATGGAACACATCTTGTCGCCTGAACACCTTGTTTTCACAGGTTGATGTTTGCTTGAGTCATCTTATAATCAGTCAGAGTAGCAATACTTACCCATATATCGTCATTATAGAAAGCATTTTTAATTATGGTGCTGACACTTTGGAGAACCAATTTTCATCTGGATTGTTTTCCAAGGACACAGCTGGGCAAATGGACGTGACCAACCTCGCAGGGGCTAACGGCGGACTGACTAAAAGGGCTACATATTCATTGGATAGTACAATATTTGAAATGTTTGGGGCAATACACTGTGAAATTTTCTTTCGAGAGAAACTCATGTTGAACGGTTTGGAAATGAAGATTTGCATGGTGCACTGTAAAGATGAGTTTTGCCTGATGGGTGTTGGGGATGTATGTATCGTATTCACATAGTATCGGAGTCACTTTCTGTCAAAGTAACTGTATAACCAGATGTGAAACTTGGATATGCCCAAGCACTATTGTCAGCAACTGAGAAATACCCAATTGAAATGGTGTATATGAAGACATTTAGCTTAGCTGCAGGTAACCGCGTGTTTAATCAAAATCATTTGTTTCTAGGACCACTAGCAAAATGTATAGTTATTGGTCTGGTGGTCAATGATAGTTTTACAGGTACATAAAATAAGAATCCCTTTAACTTAAAAAATTATAATTTGGAATCCTTGGCTATGTATGTATACAGACAACAGTTCCCAAGCAAATCATTCCAGCCAGATTATGGTTCAGGATCCGCAGTGCGCAAATTTTATCAATTGGCTTCAGGAAACACTTAAGATCAAGCATTGGCTATTGATGGGTCAGACTTCTTGCATGGTTATGCTTTGTATGCTTTCAACTTTTCACCAGACGAGGAGTGTGGACAACACCCCTCCTTGATCAAGTCAGGGAATGCTCGACTTGAGGTTTAGACCATCCCTTCCACCTTGGGCACAACTTTGGTTTTAGAAATGGGGTGGACATAACTTTTCTATCCATTCGGATAAACACTCCAAACAGCCTAACCGACCGCTCGGAGGCGTCCGCATGGTCCTAAAGCACACCGTTGCCTTGTTTTGTATCACATTCCAATGATACAACTGGGGGGGACAATTTTTTTTATTACTATACACATTTTTTTGTTGCACAAAATGTGGCTCTGCCCCACCTGCCCTGAATAACGGGTCGCCACTACATTAACATAGTTTCTTTATAGGTGAGTCCACGGGCCATAGAGAAAGAAAGAATACAAAATAGTGTCCACGTGTTAGAGAGCATGTTTTGAACTTGGTTTGAACTGTATTTCACGCATGTTATTTTGGCATTAATACGTGTCACGTATCAGTTTGCAAATTATGTAAAAAAAATAATTATAAAGCCACATACAAACATGGTCTCTTTTTTACTTTCCTGAGTAAGGCAGCTCCAAAATGCAGGTGTTTCAGCCTAGCTCAGTGAATTCTGTGGTGGTGGGGGAGCCAGCGGAAAATATGAAGCATAGGTGTTGGTAATGTTCTCTAGTTGCACGATGATTAGCTCAGTGTTCAGTCACACGTGGGGACAGTACGTCACCGCCAAGTCTAAGGGTAGACTTTGAAAATTCAAGCCCCTTGGGTGCTGCTATAGAGTTACATTAGAAGTGCCCATCCAAGAAGGCTCAAGGTCATTGGCAACAGATAAAATTACATCAAATCACATTATATCTACAGCAGCTTTGATTGGACTGATCATGTCAACATCATACTTTCAAAATCTTAGCTAGCAGTCATAATCATGAATGAAGTTTACAATCTACTGGCAAATCCTTTTTTAATCCTTGTCATATGAAGAGGAATAATGAAGAGAAATTATAGATAAAACATATCAGTGCTCATTGGCCATTGGACATGAATATTACACAACAAGTTGGAAATCACAAATTCAACAATGAGTGGTTTGGAAGGAATCACTGACAGCGGCTAACTGCAAGCATTGCAAAGCAATCGCTAGCCTGATATTCAGTGGAGTGGCTGTGTGGTCCCAAATCTGGGATTGTGTCTCTTTTCCAATTTTAAAATGGTAAACATTCAACATTGGTCATGCTGTCAATGAAGCATGATTTGGGCCACGTTCAAAACAGCTGTTAACTCAGGAACTGCAAAAACTTGTCTTCAGTGAGTTCAAGACAACTGGGAATTCCAGAAAAAAATGAGCTCTGACTGGAAGATACATTTTGAAAGGTCATCCAACTCGGAATTGTAAATCAAGAACTCAGACCTCTTTATAAAGCTACGACCTGAAGATCAATGACATCATCATGATTCAACCTTTTTTTCTGAGTTCCCAGTTGTCTTGAAAGCACCATAACTCCAGAGAATGCCAGACTTTGATGACAAAATATGCCCACGAAGGCCCACTGTGCCTTCTTCTGGTTCAAGTGAGCACAGGCCAACAAGGTGAGTCCAAAAATGTATTGTATACTGCTGCATAAATGATGTAGTATGCCAGGGAGATATGTATAATGTAGCTAAGAAAGTAATACTAAGTGTATGTTGTGTAGTAAGCTGTTAGTAGCCCATGTGCTAATACTTTGGTCTATTTACCCCTCTTAATTTTGCCTACTGTTTTGACTTGGTGGTGCACATGTAGCCTACAACCTGTTTTAGAGAAATGTAATCATGTAATTTTGTAAGAGCTTTCATTGTCTGCTTATATGCCCCCTTAATTTATCCTACGGTTCTGACTTATGTACATGGAGAACACTGTAAGAATGGCCCATGTTCTAAATTCTGTCGCTGTACATTTCAAAAGTGCTAAACAAATAGTTATATTGACTACGTCTGTCCTAGCTCGCTCATGAATGTCTTAATCGAAATTACGGATTGTCTCTTATTCGCTTGTCGTCCCGTTATGCCATAGTTTTTACATCTCCATTGTCATTCGAAACCACATTTGTTTCAGCAAGTCAGCCATGTTTTTTAAAAGGCAGTAAATGACGCTAAATGAACTGTTGATAGCCAGGTGTAGCAGTGGTAAAATGATGGGATTGATATTGGGACATGTTAATGTAGGCCCTAACAGTTTGTGGGCACTGTCTGTCACCGTTATAGTGCAATTAATGTATTGTTTAGTGGCTGTTGTTGTTGTTGTTGTTGCCCCACCAAGATTTGCATGCTAAAATTGCCAGTGTCAATGTATAGTAATGATTTACAGAGAAATGATACAATGGTCTCTATGTAGAATATACCCCAATGTATGTGATAGTCAAATATTTAACTCTGTACAACATGTTCAATCTGGTGAAATGTTTAAATTGAATCATGGCTGTTAATAAATACACACACACAAAAAATATACTTTCATGTAATCTTTTATTTGAAAAAAAAAACAGTAAATAACATCAATGTTTGCATAGTATTATTCATACAGTGACTAGTCGTAGTTACACAGACATTAGAAATATGAAATGACATATCCCCTGAGATGAATCTATGGCAGGTGGTCAAAACACAGGTTTAGGGGTTGATAATCTGGTGATGGGGATTGTGAATTCCGACCATGGGAGCGCACCTGACTAAATGTTTTGAGTGTAGCCAGTAGTGAGGGTGTCTCAAGTTGAGAACTTTTAAAAATTGTAATATATCGTCTAACCTTTTGTGAATGGTGTATTAAGACTAGCCATAGCCGCTAAAACTCAGTCCAACCCAAAGCTCTTCTGTCATAAACATTTAACATGTGTTACCCTTTACCGTATTTTTCTTTAAAAATGAATTCACAATTTCACTCCATGTAGCCACATCTTTAGATTTCATCATCCTATTTAGGATATAATGTATTTTTACTTTTGATGGGGCGTTTTTCATAATGTTATTCACAACATCATCATCTTTGTCTTCAACATTATAGCCTTCCCTGTAGCTCAGTTGGTAGAGCATGGTGTTTGCAACGCCAGGGTTGTGGGTTCAATTCCCACGGGGCGCCAGCACAGAAAAAAAAATTATGAAATGTATGCATTCACTACTGTAAGTTGCTCTGGATAAGAGCGTCTGCTAAATGACTAAAATGTAAATACCTCTTCGGTCCTGCTAAGGTTTCCTCAATAACCTCTGATCTTGGCATTGATTGTTTTAGACGGTTTAACTCATGCTCACCCTGTTTAACTAAAGTCAAGAATTATTGTAAGATAGCAAAGTACCTCTTACCCTTCTCATTTATATCCATATCATTCATAATCAATATACCTCGTATAGAGGAATCCAAGTTATTTTTGACAGTATGTCTAATAGAAGTATTTGGGTTGGATTTCCTTAGTCTATCTGACTGCGGTTGTGGTACCAAAAACATCCTCTTTGCATGCTCCATTTTGTTTCAAACCGAAGCCAATAAGCCGCTTATAAAGAGTACAGCAATGCTTAGTAGTGGTAGAAGAAAACCACCAGACTGATTCATGGTTGTCCTTTTACTGGTGATAGATGTATTCTTTTTAGCAATAAGTTTATTAATATTAGATTTTTGCCTCTTTAATTTCTGGAACGGTGTTTGTGTTAAGGTTATGTTCCGACACAGTAAATTAAGAGCTATTTCACAGATTGTAAGAATGAGGTCTGTGGAGGCTGATTGTAAAATAACTTTCCTCTGACTTACTGTGGAACTAAATAGTATTTTCAAAAACTGCAAGTTTCTGCAAATGTGAGCTGACATGATCAACGTTTTTTAGGAACATACATGATAGGCCACTCCCCTGAAACCAACCCCATTCTTAGACAATAGTCTTCCAATGTTGTAGCTCTTAGGTTAATGATCCTACTTGATTTACCTTGAAAAAAAATATTTTCAACCAAATAGATTGCACTAAGATTTCTATGGTGAGTATGCTAAGTGAAGACCTTCTCAACCTCCAAACTCTCTGATGCACTTTCATTAAATCATCAATAATCAAAAGGTTGTTTTTCTGTGGGGGTAAAAGGATGTCATCACCTTTCGACGTAGGGAGTCCTTCTAAAAAAGTGATATCCCTTATTTTCATCAAATCATCATACAAGGACTGCCAAGGACAAGGACACTTTTTCCACATTTTGTTACGTTACAGCCTTTTTCTAAAATTGATTGAATGTATGTTTTTCCTAATCAATCTACACCCATTACCCCATCATAATGAAGCAAAAAAAATGTTTAGACCTTTTTGCGCATGTATAATGAATTAAAACTGAAATACCTTATTTACATAAGTATTCAGACCCCTTGCTCAGGTGCATCCTGTTTCCATTGATCATCCTTTAGATGTTTCTACAACTTCATTGGAGTCCACCTGTGGTAAACTCAATTGATTGGACATTATTTGGAAAGGCACACAACTGTCTAATTAAGGTCCCACAGTTGACAGTGCATGTCAGAGCAAAAACCAATTGTCCGTCGAGTTCCGAGACAGGATTGTGTCGAGGCACAGATCTGGGGAAGGGTACCAAAATATTTCTGCAGCACTGAAGGTCCCAAAGAACAATGTGGTCTACATCATTCTTAAATGGAAGAAGTTTGGAAACACCAAGACCATTCCTAGAGCTGGCCGCCCGTCCAAACTGAGCAATCGGGGGAGAAGCGCCTTGATCAGGGAGGTTACAAACAACCCAATTGTCACTCTGACAGAGTTCCAGAGTTCTACTGTGGAGATGGGAGAACCTTCCAGAAGGACAACCCTCTCTGCAACACTCCACCAATCAGACCTTTACGGTAAAGTGTCCAGACAGGAGCCAGTCCTCAGTAAAAGGCACATGACAGCCTGCTTGTAGTTTGCCAAAAGGCACACAGACCATGAGAAACAAGATTATCTGGTCTGATTAAACCAAGATTGATCTCTTTGGTCTGAATGCCAAGCGTCACATCTGGAGGAAACCTGACACCTTCCCTACGGTGAAGCATGGGAGTGGCAGCATCATGCTGTGGGGATGTTTTTCAGCGGCAGGGACTGGGAGACTTGTCAGGATCAAGGAAAATATGAATGGAGCAAAGTACTGAGTGATCCTTGATGAAAACCTGTACCAGAGCGCTCATGACCTCAGACTGGGATTAAGGTTCGTCTTTCAACAGGACTGTGACCCTAAGCACACAGCAAAGGCAACGTAGGAGTGGCTTCGGGACAAGTCTCTGAATGTCCTTAAGTGGCCCAGCCAGAGCCCGGACTTGAACCAAATCGAATATCTCTGGAGAGACCTGAAAATAGCTGTGCAGTGACGCTCCCCATCTAACCTGACAGAGCTTGAGAGGATCTGCAGAAAGTAAGGGAGAAACTCCCCAATTACAGGTGTGCCAAACTTGTAGTGTCATACCCAAGAAGACTCGAGGCTGTAATCACTGCCAAAGGTGCTTTGACAAAGTACTGAGTAAAGGGTCTGAATACTTATGCAAATGTGATATTTCAGTATTTTTTTATACATTTGCAAACATTTGTAAAGAACAGCTTTTGTTTTGTCATTATGGGGTATTGTGTGTAGACTGATGAGGAAAAAACAAAAAATAGAATCAATTTTAGAATTAGGCTGTAACATAACATTTGGACAAAGTCAAGCAGTCTGAATACTTTTTGAATGCGCTGTAGTTATCCACTATGTGAGTTAGAGACTTCAAGTTTATAATAGACATGTTGTGACTGTGTAGAGTTATGTTTTTTGCTTTAAGACATGTCAACCCCTTAAGGGTTTTATAGCCATACATTTTAGGACCCAAACTAACAAATTGGACAATGCTGTCGCATTCATCTAACTCATCTTTGAGGTTACCTACTGTAAGAACAGCCCAAGAGGAGGAGATCAGTCACCTGGTCGATTGACAAAGATGTCATAATCTGTGTCAGTGTAGATCACCCTGGAGTCTAATCATTCCAACATGGAATACAACACAAGTCTAGTATAAGCTGTGGTGAAAGCTGCAATGTAAACATTAACATCATCCCCTCTGACAGGCGTTTTACTATTATAACGCTATTGAATCATAGCGATGTCGTCTGAAAGAAAATGAAAATGGATGACCTCTATTTCATTGAAGAACATTCAAACGTTCAAACTCCTCTGGATCCTTTATTAAAACTGTGTTGTACAGATTCGTCCTTTGGGCCAGTTTATCCCAAAGCAAATTCTGAGCCAATTTTGCCATAGATCTCTTAGCCTTATACATCTTAATATTTTCAAGTTATTTGATATTTTACAAGATATTCTTTAATGTAATGTTTTTTTTTACATGTTCTGTCACTGATGGGGGAATACCACTAGCCTCCTGCTTGTGTTTGAGAAGTGTGTGCACACAATCTGTAAAGACTATCAGATGTGTCGGGAAAATGCTAAACTTCATATATTTTCACGACGCGATATACCAATTCACTGCTTTCCCCAATTCAACAGAAACCCATGTACCTGTTAGAGCACCACTGTCATCGCTATTTGAACAGTCAGATATCTGTTTTTCATACTCTGCACAGGACCAACAAAGAGGAAAGAAAAGCTTACCACCAACCCTGTAAGGTAATACAGGGTGAAATCGACCTTTCGGCAGATACACAGTCGCCCTGACAACACCAAAGTAGTTCTCCAGATGTTCAAAGTCACAAAAAATTATGGTAGGATGGCCTATCAGATATTTCTTGGTTTTTATTTATAAACGGATAAATACTACACACATCGTAATATTTGATCAACTCTCCTTGAGCTGTATATTTGAGCTGAATTGCATTTGTATGACCACCAAAAAGAGCATCTCGTGGGTTCAACCATTCTGGTACATCAAAGGACTCCCAGAATGCTTGGACCTCTAGCAAAATATTTTTAAGGCGATTCCATTCACACCGCCAACTATACACCACATGCACATTTTTCAAAACTTCAACATTCAACAACCATTGTTGGTACATCAAACCAAACTAAATCTTAGTCACAGGGTTAATATTAGTCGAACAATGGCATTCAGGGTGACCATGCCAAAACCCATCTGTATAGTAAGCATTGCATTTCATCTCACATGCATGGTTCAAATCATGATGTATGAACACATTTCCAGTAGCTGACAAACAGTATATTCAAGCCTTTGTATAGAACTGTTGGGGAACGTTTTCTGACTTTCCAGGTAATTATCTGGGGGTGACCAAGCAATTGTGTCTTTGGTAAGGAATTTGGTTCAAAACACATTCATACAGACTGATGCTATTGTAATATACTAAACAAAAATATAAATGCAACATGCAACTATTTCAAAGATTTTATTGAGTTATAGTTCATATGAGGAAATCAGTCAATTGAAATAAATTCAAACTATTGCTTTCATTTAATTTATATTGTTTACAGATACAGTACCTTAACAAAATAGGCCTCACAATGAGCCTCAGGATCTTGTCATGGTATTTCTGTGCATTCTAATTGCCATCGATAAAATGCAACTGTGTTCTTTGTCCGTAGCTTATGCCTGCCAATACCATAACCCCACCTCCACCATGGGGCACTCTGTTTACAACGTTGACATCAGCAAACTGCTCGCCCACATGATGCCATACACATGGTCTGCGGTTGTGAGGCCGGTTGGACATACTGACAAATTCACTAAAATGACATTGGAGGCGGCTTATTGTCGAAAAATGAACATTCAATTCTCTGGCAACAGCTCTGGTGGACATTACTGAAGTCAGCATGCCAATTTCACACTCCCTCAAAACTTGAGACATCTGTGGCATTGTGTTGTGTGACAAAACAGCACATTTTAGAGTGGCCTTTTATTGTCCCCAGCACAAGGGGCACCTGTGAAATGATCATGCTGTTTAATCAGCTTCTTGATATGCCACACCTGTCTGGTTGATGGATTATCTTGGCAAAGGAGAAATGCTCACTAACAGGGATGTAAACACATTTTTGCACAAAATTAAGCTTTTTGTGTGCATGGAACATTTCTGGGATATTTTATTTCAGCTCATGAAACATGGGAGCAACAATTTACATGTTGCATTTATATTTTTGTTCATTATAGATTTGAATTGGTCGACACCCCCACACTCCAGAAACTCCTGCCTATACCTGATACATTGTTCCCTCAAGATGATTACATCGTTCACAAAATAAGCTCTAATTTCATCTTTCATGACAAATACCCCATCGGAAACAGACTTGTACCACTCCGTAAACTCAAGCTTTTCTTTAGCCATCACAGTAATCACACTGTAAAAACGAGACTCTCATTCTATTTCATATTAAATCTATATGCGGGAAAACAATATTTTTAGAGTCATTAAAGCCCATAGCAGCAGACATCGCGTGGAGTTTCATTGGCAGGAAGCAGTGACTATCATTGTAACACTGTTTGCAAAGTGTGTTTGTAAAGCACATCATTTTACTACTTTGAGCAATGATTGAAGGAATAATGCCACTCTGAACAAGATACTTGTTCAAAATGTAGCCATCAGATGCTTTAGAATGATGTGCTATAAATGTGTAGTCACTATATTTTGGTTGTGAAATCTTTTGGAAGAATGCTGCTACACAATCATCACCCTCAGCACACCACTGCTTATTGTCAAAACGTGTAGGGAAGACATAGTTAGCTAAATGAAGACTAACCTGAACACGAGATTCAAAATCAGAATACACCTATATCTCATTAGGGTCTTCTATTTTAATTGGTTGTATGAAGCGTTCATGCTTTATTTTGGGGGCTAGCTCTTCCTTGCAATGGACACACAATTTAACAACACATTTGTGCTGTTTGGGGCTGTGAACACTAATGTTGTAATGATGACCACAATCAGAACAATACTTCTTCATGTCACACTGACTGACTCAATGCCCAGTCTCTTTGTGATATGTCAAACGACGGTGTTGGTCGAGACTAAATTGTGAGTAGCAAATCCGTTCGCAATCCTCACATTGCACTGTGTGCATGATCTGTGCACGACATTCCTTATGAAGATAGACACTAAATCTATGGTGTTGAAACCAGTGTAACAATACTCACAAATATTTTAAACACAGATAAAACCTTTTCAAATTCAATATCCCATGGTAGTGTTCATTTTGCAGGTATAGAAATAACATTTTAGGGTGTTTCTCCAGTCGCAGAGGAAGGTGTTTAGTGCCGTGTCCTTAGCTTAATGATGAGCTTTGAGGGCACTATGGTGTTGAATGCTGAACTGTTGTCAATGAATATCATTCTCACGTACAGTAGGTGTTCCTTTTGTCCAGTTGGTGTCATTTTTTACAATATCACTTTCGATGAGGGTTTGCAATTAACGTTGAGCGCTGCCGCCGCTCCTAGGGTTTTAACAATTTGGATGACCAGTTCCAAGGTCCAAAGTCCAAAGTCCTTCATTGACTTACATCATACCTTCAAGCATAATTCAAAAAGTACACTCATTATATCCATCAAGTGTCACACGTGATAACAGTCAATCACCAGACAATTCTATCTGTAAATGGTCACCTGGACCATCTGCAAACTCTGAGGCTCTAAGGACCAAATCATCCAAATTCTGTATCATGAGTAAATACAAAGTTGCAAAATCCTCTATTCCAGCATTTGAAAAAACTGTCTGAGTTCTACATTGTCAAAACGATTAGGTTATGTAATCCTCACATCTTCCAGGCCTATATCTCTCAAATTCTGTAAGGTTATCATGTTGAGAAAGCATCGGTGAGTTTGTGGGTGCAGTGATTAAATCAGTATAATCTACCCATCGTTTATCTCAGCGATTACATCTAGGACATTTTGAGGCACTTCATCATTTGTCAGGTCATCTAGGATGTCAGGGCGGAAAACAATAGCTGCCATAGCATATCTTTAAAAATCATCAGGGTGAATGTGATAAGAAAGCATCGCAGAGTCTGACTGAGGTGATGTAGATGGGGGGTGTCTGTGAAGGGGTTTCTGGTATTGCTTGGGTTAGTGTTTGAGGCGATGTTCAGGATAACATTTTCACAAATGTTGCGTGTCTTAGATTTCCGTTTACGAGTCAAAGATAATCTATTGGATCACTGATGAGTTGAGATGTTAGGATGATTTGTTACTGTAATGTGTGGAGTATGTGTGGTGGTTGAGCGATGGGTGATTGATGTGGTATGAATCCTATTCAATTGTTGTTGTGCTGGGTTGTTAGAATGGTGTGTGGATGGGTTGTACAGGTTAAGTGTAGATGGCTGTTGTGCAATGGATGAATTAGAGCTGACAACTGTGGGGTTTTGAGGTTGTAAGTTGGGTGGTGGTTCGACCTTCACGGCATGATCACTAACTCTTCTTGCCTTGCGCCTATTCGTTAAAATTTGTGTTTATGGTCATTTAGGGCCCATTTTTAATAATAGCTATAAAAAATGTTTTTTTTTAACAACATAAGAACCCCCCCAAAAAAAGAACATGGAAAATACTGCCAAAGTTTGCATTAATATGATAAAGTGACAAACAAGTCATAAGCAATAACTGAAATGTGGACTACACCCATGTATCAGTAGCCATTACAAACCTATAAACCATTAACATTAACGGTAACCAAACAAATGTGTATAAATACGGACCAGAACCAATTATTGCAAACCATTGCAAACATACAGACTTCATTAACAAAACTTTATAAAATACACAATAGTCCTGGTCTGCAGGATCATCACATTAACGTTGAAGCCTTTTGCAGCATCTGCTATGGTCAGGGCTGTGATGACTCACCTGTTCAGATCTGAAGGATCAGGTTACAGTGGTTCCACTCTACAGCACCCTCTCTCTCACACAGGGGAAGGGGGTAAAGTTGGCCATTTTATAACGGTCGTAAATACCTGCAGGAACTCTCTCTCTCCCACACAATGAAAGGGAAGTGAAAAATCCTTTAGTTACAACAGAGGGAGATTTTGTAGTACTGTGACTTCAAAAAGTTGAATAATGACACAATATTTCTGTAATCATAACAGTTTGAATGGTCCGTGGGTACTTAAAGAACAATCCCGTTACTAATTGTTACTAATTTGTGATGTAACTAAGGACAGTATAACAACATAACTGTATCTCTGAATGTGTATATTTTCCAGTTGTCAGGTTCACATTATTACTATTTATTTTTTTATTTAACATTTATTTAACTAGGCAAGTCAGATAACAACAAATTCTTATTTACAATGACAGCCTGCCAGGGAACAGTGGGTTAACTGCATTGTTCAGGGGTAGAAAGACACATTTTTACCTTGTCAGCTCAGGGATTTGATCTAGAAACCTTTCACTAATTAGCCCAACGCTCTAACCACTAGGCTACCTGCCGCCCCAACTCCAAATGTTGGGGAACTTATATGATTAAACATGAAACTATTTGTGAGAAGATGAAATGTGATGTTAGCCTTCTAAATGAGAGAATTGTTTTTCATATAAAGTCTTGAAGTCAGTGACCACACCCACTTAAGCACAGACATTATGTCGGCGTCATGGTACGCCCCCTTTTCTCAGAGTGCATAAAACCCACTTCTAGCAAAATTAACATTAGACCAAGCAGGCGGACAGTATTGAACCGGACGTCACAAATGGTTAGACTCTACAAGACCAAAACACCCTGGGTTGCTACTGGTGTGGAAAGTGGTCTTAGCAGTACCCAGAAGAAAATCTCTATAGTCCAGAAAACGGCAGGACGGGAGTCCCCACGTTGAAATGTGTCGTGGAAAATTCAGTACTGAGAGAGACTTGGTCATTTCTTCAAACAATCATCTTTATTTAATATTGATTAATTATTACAATAATGAAACCGTCAGCCCAACAGTCTTGACTGCTGGACTGAGAGTATACCATTTACAGACAATGCACAGTTTATATAGCTAATACCCAGAATGCTTGCTTCCACCCCTCCCATATAGATTGGGGGGCAACATAAGCCACTTTGGGCTCATCCTGTCTTCATCTACACCTGGCGTTATCTTAACCCCCGACCCTGGCCTAATTTCCCAGATGCCATGATGTCTATGGACCATTGAGGCCTTTGTTCTACTCCTCTCTATCCCAGTTACAACCACCCCACATCCTGTCACTGGAATGCTAGCTTTAGGTTTTATCACTAAGTCAATCAATTGTCAGCTCAAGCTATCTCTAGTAAAATCATACACCCAGATTAGCTGCAGAGTGCTAGAGTGGAGACTATAAAACACAGCATTAGCAGGACAGAAATATCTTACTGTTTGTTAAGTAAATAATTGTTACATATCCAACAAATAAGGTGAATACATAATTTTTCTATCACAAATGGCTACCACTCTATAGACCAGTACATGGACAGCGTGAGCTGAAAGGTACAAAATGGTAAAAAAACTCTGAAACTTTCTTGAGTGAAGAAGATTAAGACTACACAGGAACATTCAGTCTGCAGCTGTTTAAGTACTTTAGTCTAAACTCGACCGAGAACCAGCAGGCGGTACTCTGAAAGATCCATTCTAAAGGACATTTCCCTATCAAATGACCATTGGTACGTCTGACGTATCCATTATAACTGACCTACAACTACAAAAGACGTTGATCTCTGGGGAACACAGAGACTTCTGATGAATTTCTCTCCACAGAAAATGGACTGGGCCATTTCAACAGAGAGAGACGACAAGACATACAAGCGTAAATATGTACATTGCAATTATTTTTGATTGAGCGGCCGTTCATGTGCAAAGTATTAGCATTTCCATGAGCATAGTTATAGTGGGTCCATTCTGTCATTCCTGCTCTTTATCTGTCCACACCCCTTTCCGTTGTCTACCAAGCCGTCATATCGGGTTTAGTCCACTTGGGACTTTTCATTGCATTATGTAGTAATCAATGTGTAAGCAATTCTGATTTACTTCCGGCGCAGACAGAGATGGCCGCCTCGCTTCGCGTTCCTAGGAAACTATGCAGTATTTTGTTTTTCTATGTATTATTTCTTACATTGTTACCCCAGGTAATCTTAGGTTTTACTACATACAGTCGGGAGGAACTATTGGATATAAGAACAACGTCAGCTCACCAACTTCACAACCAGGAATACGACTTTCCCGAAGCGCATCCTCTGTTTGGCCTACCACCCAGGACAATGGATCGGATCCCAGCCGGCGACCCAAAACAACGACGCCGTAGAAGAAGGGGCAGACGGAGCGGTCTTCTGGTCAGGCGGGCACATAGCGCACCGCTCCCGAGCATACTACTCGCCAATGTCCAGTCTCTTGACAACAAGGTAGACGAAATCCGAGCAAGGGTAGCATTCCTGAGAGACATCCGAGACTGTAACGTTCTTTGTTTCACGGAAACATGGCTCAGTCGAGACACGCTATCTGAGTCGGTACAGCCACCTGGTTTCTTCACGCATTGCGCCGACAGAAACAAGCATCTCTCTGGTAAGAAGAAGGGCGGGGGTGTATGCCTTATGATTAACGAGACGTGGTGTGATCATAACAATATACAAGAACTCAAATCCTTTTGTTCACCTGACTTAGAATTCCTCACTATCAAATACCGACCACATTATCTACCAAGAGAATTCTCTTCGATCTTAATCACAGTCGTGTATATCCCCCCCAAGCAGACACATCAACGGCCCTGAAAGAACTTCATTGGACTTTATGTAAACTGGAAACCACATATCCTAAGGCTGCATTTATTGTACTCGGGGATTTTAACCTCTCTCGGGTATGTGGGACGAAATCGTCCCACCCTAGTCAACAGCCAGTGGAATCGAGTGGCGCGAAATACAAAAACCTTAAAAATGCTATAACTTCAATTTCTCAATCACACAAAACCAACTAAAATACCACAATTCAATTTTCTTAAACAATCAACTATTTTACACCATTTTAAAGACAAGACTCTCGTTAATCTAACCACATTGTCCGATTTCAAAAAGGCTTTACAACGAAATCAAAACATTAGATTATGTCAGGAGAGTACCCAGCCAGAAATAATCACACAGCCATTTTTCAAGCTAGCATATATCTCACAAAAAACAAAACCACAGCTAAATGCAGCACTAACCTTTGATGATCTTCATCAGATGACACTCCTAGGACATTATGTTATACAATACATGCATGTTTTGTTCAATCAAGTTCATATTTATATAAAAAAACAGCTTTTTACATTGGCATGTGAGGTTCAGAACTAGCATACACACCGAAAACTTCCGGTGAATTTACTAAATTACTCTTGATAAACGTTTACAAAATACATAACAATTATTTAAAGAATTATAGATACAGAACTCCTTTATGCAATTGCGGTGTCAGATTTTAAAATAGCTTTTCGGCGAAAGCACATTTTGCAATATTCTGAGTAGATAGCTCGGCCATCAAGGCTCAGAATTAAAAAAATTGGATTACCTTTGCTGTTCTTCGTCAGAATGCACTCCCAGGACTTCTACTTCAACAACAAATGTTGTTTTAGTTCCAAATAATCCATAGTTATATCCAAATACCTCCGTTTTGTTCGTGCGGTCAGGTCACTATCCGAAGGGTACGCGCGAGCGCATTTTGTGACCAAAAAATGTAAAATATTCCATTACCGTACTTAGAAGCATGTCAAACGCTGTTTAAAATCAATTTTTATGCTATTTTTCTTGTAAAATAGCGATAATATTCCAACCGGGCAACGTTGTATTCATTCAAAGAGAGAAAGAAAAACATGGCGAGTTCTCGTGACCGCGCATCTCCAGTCTCACTGTCCCCAGGCTGACCACTTACAAACTCTGCTGCTGTCCTTTGCCCAGAGACAGCAGACACCCCATTCCACTTTCTGGCGGCTTTTGAGAGCCAATGGAAGTCTTAGAAAGTGTCACGTTACAGCACAGATGCTGTAATTTCGATAGAGATGTAACAGAAGGACAACAAATTGTCAGACAGGGCACTTCCTGTATAGAATCTTCTCAGGTTTTGGCCTGCCATATGAGTTCTGTTATACTCACAGACACCATTCAAACAGTTTTAGAAACGTTAGAGTGTTTTCTATCCAAATCTACTAACTATATGCATATTCTAGTTTCTGGGCAGGAGTAGTAACCAGATTAAATCGGGTACGTTTTTTATCCGGACGTGAAAATACTGCCCCTATCCCAAAGAAGTTAACAGAAGGTATGTGTACTTACAGATTTCTGTAAACTCTCCCAGTGTTGCATTTATAAGATCAAATGACAAGTTCTAAGAACTTCTAAAAGTGAGAACGATTTACAATAATCTGGTTTTAAATCTCAATCACCCCACATTCATATTAAATATTCTGATTGAACACACTGTGAATAGTGGACACACACAAGCATTGAGAAAGCCGGTTGCGATTTTATTATTATTTTTAAATAATAAATGAAATACAGGTGGAAAAATGAAAAGAGAGAAGTATGTTGTTACCTGGCCCACGAGATAATCACTTTTCAACCAGATAATACAGTGGGATCTGAAAAATGTTTTATATTTATACACAAGGCCATACAGTCACACCTGGCTACATACACACATACTCTCACATCCAACAGAGACGCTTAGATACAAGAGCCTGAAAAACAACCTATTGTCTAGCTGGTGTTTGTTGGATCCTCCATTGTATTAAAAATGGTTAGCTTGATCACAGGACACCCCTTTTCACAATGGATTCATCCTCTCATCTTTGAGTTGCCTAAACTAAACAAAGTATAATGGTGCACACACACACACAAACAAACAAAACCTACATCAAAAGTGCTTACATATACAGTACAAGGTGACCATGTGGTTACCTAATTAATTACCCCTCAAGACAAACCCCTTCATAAATCGCGAGGCATGAACTAGAGTTTGATGCAAACCGCCCTATATTAGCCACAATATAGAATGGGGTCTAGAGAGACGTGTCTTTGATGTTGAGGTAACAGCAAATCAAAAAATGCTTATGCAGATTTAACCTTGCAAAGGCTTCTGTATACTGTATACCGTGACTGAAAAGACCATGTAAAAACTACCCTAACAAACCCCACACTGTCACGACTTCCGCCGAAGTCGGTCCCTCTCCTTGTTCGGGTGGTGTTCGGCGGTCAACGTCACCGATCTTCTAGCCATCAATGATCCATTTTTCATTTTCCATTGGTTTTGTCTTGTCTTCCTTCACACCTGGTTCCGATCCCATCAATTACATGTTGTGTATTTAACCCTCTGTTTCCCCTCATGTCATTGTCGGAAATTGTTTATTGTAAGTGTTTGTGTACGTCTGTACTGGTTTGCGTCGGGTTATGTTTACCCATTGATTTTTATTATTATGTTTTCCGGTGGTTTATTTGTAATAAACTGCGCCGTTGGAAACACAGTTATTTCTCTCCTGCGTCTGACTCCACTGTTGTCAGTTGAACACCCCTTACACACACCATTTTTTTCTCCAAAATATCCCTCTGTAGAGAATATGTGGTATATTAACTTGTAGGTTAACAGGGAGCCATAACAGATTAAGACCTGTCAAGTGATCACTGGCAGGACTGAGTTCTTGACATAAGCTTCTCTGACTGTGATGTGAAAGATTATAAATGTGATGAAGTATATCTTTCAACATAAGACATTTTCCATCACCAGTGTAATTTTTTGGAAAAATGTTGTCTGCAGCATCAGTGGATAGAGTTATGTTGGTATGTTCAAGAGATCTTCATTGGTCTCACCACCCAAAAATATATACATATTTACTATGTGTAACATGATCTCCTTGTAAGTACAAATAACCTTCTATAGAAATCAGAGCCTAATCACAGATTTGACATCTATGGTCATAAATCACGACTCCCGGGGCAGGTTCTACCAAACGTTACAACATATGATATAAATATACTTAAATCACAGACAACCTCGACACAAAACTACTTCACGCTAATGCATAGTATTAATTAACATAATTACAGCCAGTGGAGAACATCCCCCGTATCGAAATACCATCCCCCAACATCAGTTCCTCACAAACCCTATGTTTCCAACCACAGGTGAAACCACCTGGTTATTTATTTTATTTGCCCAATTTTATTACCACATCATAAATCAAGAGATGTGCAATGCAGTTTGACACAAACTTCCGTACATTAACTACTTCCTCTGAATCAAAGCTTAACGCTGAAACTCAATGCTCTTCAGTTAATTGGTCGCTAGACTTTTTTTTTTTTTTTACAAAACTCCAAACCCAAAAAAAAGTGGAGCTAAATTCCTCAGCTAATGCACCTCACTAGCGTAATTCAGCTGTAAATAACAGAGCACACACACACACACACAAACACACATACACAAATGCTATGATTCGTTTCATGGGCAGACATGTCAGGGACTTCAGAGAAGTATGCTGTAGAGATGCTGAATCACTTTTTGGATAATTTTGGCTGCCATCCTCTGTTCAGTGGGGCTCATCTGTAAACTTTACAAAGACTATTTTCTGTTGAAGCGTTTCAGTGGATGTAGAGGTACAGATGAAAGGCCCATTTCCATGGCCCTCTAGGTCTCAGCTGTCCACCCCAGGGAGAGAGGTGTCACTGGAGGGAGGGAAAGAGGATGCTGACTGGATATGTGGTCTCTAGGGACATGTGTGAAACACTGCAGACCTGCAGTACTTCTGACAGCACAGCTGATATGTTGAGCTTTAACACATCACTTACTGAAGGCCAATAAAGAACAACTGAGTATAGGCTACTGTGCCACACAGCTTTGACCATCACAGGGCCTTTCATGTGTTATGAGTATTGCGAGTACTGATGTGGTATTGCTTTGAGAATACACTTTTTTTTCACCTTCAAGCAACCTTTTATTTCTTGCAGTCATTTTTACACACTATGGGTTATGAGTTGAGTTAACTACATTTCTATTATAAAATAATGACTTTTCACAAATATAAGGGAGTTATACTTTCAGAGGCCTTGGATATGGTAAAAGAAAATAAAAATGCTGACTAGAGAGAAATGAACAAAGTTGCTCCCATATATTTTAAGACAAAAGTTAGGAGCTAATTATGTTAGAATCTGGTGCCTTACTGTGTGTTTGGGGAGTAGAATGTTGCTGTAATTTGCCTCTTGCTCACACTCCGGGGAGAACAGTTTGAGAGACTTCATAGCAGAGCGGTCCGTTACCTTGTCGTTAATGTCACAGTGTGTAACCCAGAGGGCAGGGGGTTGACATGTTATTGGCACCACGACCCATGGGTATCACAGCCAGGGGAAACTTCAGCCCTGAGCTGTGATGGCATAGGCCAGCTCCATGATGGCTTACATAATCACTTTATTTTCTTAGCCACAGGCAAACAGCATGCTATGGGCCCCTTGGACCTTCCCCAATCTTCTCTAACATAATGTCTTTTTAATTAATTTAAGCAGCTTTGAAGATGTATTTGGGAATTTATATATTTTTTCTTTCTCTCCCATAACTAGCTATGATTCATAAACCAAAACCAGAGGGAGGCCGGTTCTGATTACATTTCTTACTGGTTTCTGTTGAGCACTCACATTCTAGAAAAGTGCATTTATATTATTTAAATCATTTTTATTTTCCTCTTTCACAATGTGAATGGTTGACGTACCACACATATCTAGATGAATCATATAATTTCAAAATGTCATGCAAAACAACCACTAACAGAATCACTGGCTTAGCATTAGTCTTAAAATGTTAGACCTCAGGGAATGCTCTTCCAAAGGAATCCATTCTGACATTTATAAGAAGTGAAATTCAGTTCAACATTGAATTACATGTTTATCATGCCATGGATATTCATGATCTGTTTAAGCTGAAATAAAAATGTTCAACAGTCATATCAAATTAAGGGAACACACTGAGACACATTTCAATAACTGTAGCACAGTGGATGTCAAAACAGTATAGACATATCGGCTTCATTTTCACTTCTGCAACCAGTAATGGCCGACTGAATATAGGCCTACCACTGAATCCCATACAACCTTGTTTTCGCCTATACTGGTCAGTCAGTTACTGAACTCAACGTCGCTAACAGAAAAATAAGGGAGGGCACAAATGTCATGGAACATTTTGGAGCGTTCAGGCAGAAATACGCTTTGTAAAACAAACATGCCTCTCTGACATGTAGAATAAGGAATCAAGTCGGCTCTATTCATGGCACTTCTATCTGTAACGTTTGACAACTTTGCCTACTGAACTGGCCCTGGAAGTGATGGGTGTGGCTAGGAAGTGACCGGGCGGAGCCAACAGCCTATACATATCCTTTGTTCAGTGTTTATACACTGAACAAGGAAAAACCACAAACACTACATAAAGATTCATGACTGCTCAAGCACATTACTCCTAAAGCCATTCCATACACTAATGACTCTACCCATTCAAGAACCTGGATCCAATTTGAGAGAAGAATATAAAAATAGATAGGGTAACAATGTAGACCATCTTTGACAGCCCTCACTGTATGCAGACTTGTCACACTATGTATACTGCTCAAAAAAATAAAGGGAACACTAAAATAACACATCCTAGATCTGAATGAATGAAATAATCTTATTAAATACTTTTTTCTTTACATAGTTGAATGTGCTGACAACAAAATCACTCAAAAATAATCAATGGAAATCCAATTTATCAACCCATGGAGGTCTGGATTTGGAGTCACACTCAAAATTAAAGTGGAAAACCACACTACAGGCTGATCCAACTTTGATGTAATGTCCTTAAAACAAGTCAAAATGAGGCTCAGTAGTGTGTGTGGCCTCCACGTGCCTGTATGACCTCCCTACAACGCTTGGGCATGCTCCTGATGAGGTGGCAGATGGTCTCCTGAGGGATCTCCTCCCAGACCTGGACTAAAGCATCCGGCAACTCCTGGACAGTCTGTGGTGCAATGTGACGTTGGTGGATGGAGCGAGACATGATGTCCCAGATGTGCTCAATTGGATTCAGGTCTGGAGAACGGGCGGGCCAGTCCATAGCATCAATGCCTTCCTCTTGCAGGAACTGCTGACACACTCCAGCCACATGAGGTCTAGCATTGTCTTGCATTAGGAGGAACCCAGGGCCAACTGCACCAGCATATGGTCTCACAAGGGGTCTGAGGATCTCATCTCGGTACCTAATGGCAGTCAGGCTACCTCTGGCGAGCACATGGAGGGCTGTGCGGCCCCCCAAAGAAATGCCACCCCACACCATGACTGACCCATCGCCAAACCGGTCATGCTGGAGGATGTTGCAGGCAGCAGAACATTCTCCACGGCGTCTCCAGACTCTGTCACGTCTGTCACATGTGCTCAGTGTGAACCTGCTTTCATCTGTGAAGAGCACAGGGCGCCAGTGGCGAATTTGCCAATCTTGGTGTTCTCTGGCAAATGCCAAACATCCTGCACGGTGTTGGGCTGTAAGCACAACCCCCACCTGTGGACGTCATACCACCCTCATGGAGTCTGTTTCTGACCGTTTGACCAGACACATGCACATTTGTGGCCTGCTGGAGGTCATTTTGCAGGGCTCTGGCAGTGCTCCTCCTGCTCCTCCTTGCACTAAGGCGGAGGTAGCGGTCCTGCTGCTGGGTTGTTGCCCTCCTACAGCCTCCTCCACGTCTCCTGATGTACTGGCCTGTCTCCTGGTAGAGCCTCCATGCTCTGGACACTACGCTGACAGACACAGCAAATCTTCTTGCCACAGCTCGCATTGATGTGCCATCCTGGATGAGCTGCACTACCTGAGCCACTTGTGTGGGTTGTAGACTCCGTCTCATGCTACCACTAGAGTGAAAGCACCGCCAGCATTCAAAAGTGACCAAAACATCAGCCAGGAAGCATAGTAACTGAGAAGTGGTATGTGGTCCCCAACTGCAGAACCACTCCTTTATTGGGGGTGTCTTGCTAATTGCCTATAATTTCCACCTGTTGTCTATTCCATTTGCACAACAGCATGTGACATTTATTGTCAATCAGTGTTGCTTCCTAAGTGGACAGTTTGATTTCACAGAAGTGTGATTGACTTGGACTTACATTGTGTTGTTCAAGTGTTCCCTTTATTTTTTTGAACAGTGTACTAGCTCTGATCAGGATGTATTTCTCTTTGCTGTTGTTCTGTTCACTTGTAGAAACTGACAGATCTGTGGAAGTGATTATTGACCAAAATAGTGTGTTCCTATTGTTAACAGAATAAGTAATATTAGGAATGTGAAAATGTAATGCGGATAACACTGCTAGCAAACATTCATATTGAAGACATGAGCACAAACATGACAGTCATTGTTGGAGATGTGAATCTCATCCGTGCACTCATACCCATAGGAGTAGTAGAAACCACTGTGCAATAGGCTGCACATTACACCAAAACATGGCCAGGGCTTAAATAACCAGTCATAAAAGAGGTTACATCACCTTTCGCTATTTTATTCTCGTCCACATAATTATGATATTTATGAATAAATCCTGGGGGAAAGATGAGAGGTACCATTACCCAGGTCTGTACACGGTTACCCATAATGTACCAATAATGGAAAGCACATCCATTTCAAACCAGAAGATGCATATCTATAACTGGTAAAAAATGATAGTTATGTTTGAGGTCTCCATCCACATTTCATAATAAACTCCCTTGCTGACATCCATGATGGTCCAGGGATAATATAATTTGAAAAGAAGCTGAATGACTCTATGCACAGCATCATTTACATTCAATGATGGTGGAAAGAGGAAGGAAGATGAGTTTTTCGCATAACTGTGGGGGGAACGGCACCTCCGTACCTTCAGGCTCTGATCAGGCCCTACACCCAAACAAGGGCACTCCGTTCATCCACCTCTGGCCTGCTCGCCTCCCTACCTCTGAGGAAGCACAGTTCCCGCTCAGCCCAGTCAAAACTGTTCGCTGCTCTGGCACCCCAATGGTGGAACAAGCTCCCTCACGACGCCAGGACAGCGGAGTCAATCACCACCTTCCGGAGACACCTGAAACCCCACCTCTTCAAGGAATACCTGGGAAAGGATAAAGTAATCCTTCTAACCCCCCCCCCTTAAAAGATTTAGATGCACTATTGTAAAGTGGTTGTTCCACTGGATATTATAAGGTGAATGCACCAATTTGTAAGTCGCTCTGGATAAGAGCGTCTGCTAAATGACTTAAATGTAAATGTAAATGTCTCCTCTAGTGACTACATGGGTGGCCAAAACACACAAGATAAAACTATGATTCATGTCAAGGGAACTATTGCCCCGTTAGGACAGAATATACACTACCGTTCAAAAGTTTGGGGTCAATTAGAAATGTCATTGTTTTTGAAAGAAAAGCAAATATTTGTCCATTTAAATAACATCACATTTATCAAAAATACAGTGTAGACATTGTTAATGTTGTAAATGACTATTGTAGCTGGAAACGGCTGATTTTTTTATGGAATATCTACATAGGCTTACAGAGGCCCATTATCAGCAACCATCACTCCTGTGTTCCAATGGCACGTTGTTTTAGCTAATCCAAGTTTATCATTTAAAAGGCTAATTGATCATCAGAAAACCCTTTTTTCATTTATGTTAGCACAGCTGAAAACTGTTGTGCTGATTTAAAGAAGCAATTAAACAGGCCTTCTTTAGACTAGTTCAGTATTACATTTAATTTTTTTACATTTGAGTCATTTAGCAGACGCTCTTATCCAGAGCGACTTACAGTAGTGAATGCATACATTTCATAAAAAAAATTATCCGTACTGGTCCCCCGTGGGAATCGAACCCACAACCCTGGCGTTACAAACACCATGTAAACACCATGCTCTACCAACTGAGCCCCACAAGGCCAGTATCTGGAGCATCAGCATTTGTGGGTTTGATTACAGGCTCAAAATGGCCAGAAACAAAGGACTTTCTTCTGAAACTCATCAGTGTATTCTTGCTCTGAGAAATGAAGGCTATTCCATGTGAGAAATTGCCAAGATAATGAAGATCTAGTACAACGCCGTGTACTACTCCCTTCACAGAACAGCACAAACTGGCTGTAACCAGAATAGAAAGAGAAGTGGGAGGCCCCGGTGCACAACTGAACAAGAGGATAAGTACATTAGAGTGTGTAGTTTGAGAAACAGATGCCTCACAAGTCCTCAACTGGCAGCTTCATTAAATAGTACCCGCAAAACACCAGTCTCAACGTCCACAGTGAAGAGACTACTCCGGGATGCTGGCCTTCCAGGAAGAGTACCTCTGTCCAGTGTCTGTGTTCTTTTGCCCATCTTAATCTTTTCTTTTTATTGGCCAGTCTGAGATATAGCTTTTTCTTTGCAACTCTGCCTAGAAGGCCAGCATCCCGGAGTCGCCTCTTCACTGTTGACGTTGAGACTGGTGTTTTGCGGGTACATTGAAGCAACATCTCAAGACATCAGTCAGGAAGTTAAAGCTTGGTTAGAAATGGGTCTTCCAAATGGACAATGACCGCAAGCATACTTCCAAAGTTGTGGCAAAATGGCTTAAGGACAACAAAGTCAAGGTATTGGAGTGACCATCACAAAACCCTGACCTCAATCCTATAGAAGATTTGTGGGTAGAACTGAAAAAATATGTGCGAACAAGGAGGCTTACAAACGATTCTCACTTACACCAGCTCTGTCAGGAGGAACGGACCCAAATTCACCCAACTTATTGTGGGAAGCTTGTGGAAGGCTACCCAAAACATTTGATCCAAGTGAAACAATTTAAAGGCAATGCTACCAAATACTAATTGAGTGTATGTAAACTTCTGACCCACTGGGAATCATTCTTTCTACTATTATTCTGACATTTCACATTCTTTAAATAAAGTGGTGATCCTAACTGACCTAAGTAAGGGAATATTTACTAGGATTAAATGTCAGGAATTGTGAAAAACTGAGTTTAAATGTATTTAGCTAAGGTGTATGTAAACTTCCGACTTCAACTGTAGTTTAAATAGTATCAGTAAATCATTGTGATGAAAACCTCTAATCAGTGAAGTTCAGTGAAACATTCTTTCTCTTGAAATACAAGCAAAACATTAGTCAGAGAATTTCCCAGGAGCCAATCTCACAATGTTATGTACACTTAGTTTCAGACGATAAAGTAAAGTGATTCATGGTGCCATTGCAGCGGTGGCCTGGTAATCCTATGAAAGATGTTGGTAGTCATTAGGCCCTTTAACCATGTCAGAAAGGTAATTAAACCATAACTCGGTAAATAGGACCTCTCCAAGTCATCCATTTAATATAATCCGGACGTGCATTCTAATTGGAACTTCATTCCATAGCATGTGAAATGTATTACATCGTTATTCTCTAACTAATTATATTCAATATGCTTTAACGATATCCTATTATAATATGTGCCTACTAATTATTTAATATTACGATCAACCACAAACCTTTCAAAGGAAAGCGATTTTATAAGGGACATTTGAATGGAGGTAACACAGTGTTGGACCTGAAGCGATGGCCAGATAAGAACTCTGTAGTCCTGTCTGCCAGGCTATATTCTTCTCTCTGTGTGGGGAGGCTTAATCTGACTGGACCCGTTTTAGATGGATATTCTCCCCCAACTCTTTGAATTATTGCCCTTGAAAAAGCCCTCATGCTTAATAATATTGTTTAAAATTCATAGGGCCTTATACAGCTTGATTACCACTAGAAAGCTATGGGCACAGCCACTCACACATTGTATATCAATGACAGAATTGTATTTCTGCATCCAGCTGAGTAAATAGCAAGACTGACATGTTATTCCAACATCGATACAATAAAGAAAATCAATGTAACCTTCTGCTGTGTTATTCATCAGGCATAACCACCAGGAATTAATCCATTACTGTGGTCGTTGTGTCAATCATCATGACATGTTATGGAATTTTGACGAATGGTAGAGTTCAATTCACACTGTTTCTTATTGTCCATTTTTCAACATTGTATCAAAGCGCTATTCTGGTACCGTTACACGGAGCAGCACAGGGGAACCCAAGAGCAGACTCAGACGAGGAAACAGAGATTAATGAACCAAGGTATTTATTCTAACACAGGAGGATATGGAGTGCAGATCCGGGGAAGCTTGGATGAGTTGTAGGAAACCAAATGTGGAGGCTGAAGTTGGAGTGTGCTGGGTTGGGACAGGGTAAACAGGTCCGGAGGGGAATCCAAGGGAGTGTTGGTGTGGTGAGTCCAGAACAGGGTAGCAGGGTGGTGAGATGTGGAACAGGAGACAAAACTGCAGTGAGGATAAACAGCGTCAAGCAGGGAAACAGTACAGCAGGGTAACAGGATCTTGAATAATAATAATGGCTAGAAGCATAAACTGACTGAGCAGAGATTACGATCTGGCAGAGTGGAAGTGGCAGAACTGAGTATTTGTGGAGGTCTTGATAATGGAACGAGTTTCAGCTGGTAGGGATCTGCTCTGACTCCAGCACACCTGTCTCCAACCACAAAATCACACACAAACAGAAAGGGAGGGGAGAGAGAGAGAGTGTACTGGGGGAATGGCTGCAGGTTAAGCAGACACCGGATGACCACTAAGGGGCGTAGCACAAGCAGATGTGACAGGTACGAACCATCTTGATCTCACGAGTTTACATTTTGTTTCCGTTTAATCCTTGCAAGAATAAAGTGGTTCATACAAGGCTACCAAATCCCATTCCCTGGACTCCTTGGCAATGCTTTTAAGCACTTTACAGTTGTGATGAAAGATGTGAAAGTGTTAAAACAAAATAAGGGTTGGAATGCTTTTCTTAATATGTTACGGACCTTCCTTATCCCACTGATTATTTTCAAGAGCCATTTTTTTTTTACCAAATCACATACTTATAGTAAATCACATATATAGTGAAACCGGCAGCAACAACATACCTTCTTTCCTCTGCTATTTCCTGACCCTCAGCAATGTGAAGCAGATCTACAGCCTTCAATGATTCTTGTTGTCTCCTATGGCACACTAAATCTGATTTGACAATTTCACAGATCCCAGAGCAGCTTTTTCTCTTTATTAACCACCTTACCTTCATTATCTGCTGTTTTTTAGCTCTGCTTTGCAGGGATGTGCCCACATTCATGTGCTTATTTGTGACTGTGTGGTTTAGAGGGCCTTTAAGTGTTGTTATGAGCCCTCTGCAACTGAATCTTGGACTTCCTGACAGGCTACCCCCAGGTGGTGAGTATAAGCAACAACACCTCCGCCACGCTGACCCTCAACACGGGGGCCCCTCAGGGGTGAGTACTTAGTCCTCTCCTGTACTGCCTGTTCACCCACGACTGTGTGGTCGCGCACGACTAAGTGTGCTATAGGGAGGAGGTCAGAGACCTGGCAGTGTGGTGCCAGGACAACAACCTCACCCTCAACACCAGCAAGACATTGGAGCTGATTGTGCACTACAGGCAACAGAGGGCCAAGCATGCCCCCATTCACATCGACATGGCTGTAGAGGAGCGGGTTGCTTGATTCAAGATCCACGGTGTCCACATTACTAAGGATCTATTATGGTCCACACACACCAATACAGTTGTGAAGAAAGGATGACAACACCTCTCCCCCCTCAAGAGGCTGAAAAGATTTGTCATGGGCCCTCAGATCCTCAAAAAGTTCAACAATCTGCACCATATAGAGCATTTTGATTGGCTGCATCACAGCTTAGTATGGCAACTGCTTGGTATCCGACCGCAATGCGCAAGAGGGTGGTGCGTACAGACAGGTACATCACTTGGGCTGAGCTCCCGGCCATCCAGGACCTCTATACTAGGTGTAACAGAGGAAGGCTTTAAAAATGGTCAAACACTCCAGCCACCCAAGTCATAGAATGTTCTCTCTGCTACCGCACGGCAAGCAGTACTGATGCAACAAGTCGAACCAACAGGACCATGAACGGCTTCTACCCCAAAGCCATAAGACTGTTAAATTCTTAGTTAATAACCAAATAGTTAACCAAATATGCTGATGCTACTGTTTATTATCTCTCTTGTTGCCTAGTCACTCTAATCCTAGTTATATGTACATATCTTTCTCAATTACCTCATAACGCTGCAAATCGACTCAGTACAGGTACCCCGTGTATATAGTCAAGTTATCGTTATTGTCCCCATTGGAGAACCCTTTGAAGAACCCTTTTTGGTTCCAGGTAGAACCCTTTCGGTTCCATGTAGAACCCCTTTGGGTTCCATGTAGAACCCTTTCCACAAAGGGTCCTACATAGAACCAAAAAGGGTTCTCTGTGGGGACAGCCAAAGAACCCCTTTGGAACAGTTTTTTCTAGGAGTGTACTTTGTAACACTTATGGAATGTAAAACAACAACGACTCTGGTACATGCATGATGTCTTTAAAACATGTTTCATAAAAATGTTTTAACTTCTTACCTCTTTGGGCTAGACATGCCACTAGCGGCACACCTTGACAACATCCGGTGAAATTGCAGAGCGACAAATTCAAATTACAGAAATCATAACATTAAAATACATTAGTCATACATAATTTAAAAGCTTAACTTCTTGTTAATCCAGCCGCGTTGTCAGATTTCAAAAAGTCTTTACGGCAAAAGCACACCATGCAATTATCTGAGGACAGTGCCCCGCATACAAAAGCATTAAAAACATTTTCCAACCATGCATCGCGAAAGTCAGAAATAGCGATAAAATAAATCCCTTACCTTTGAAGATCTTCATCTGGTTGCAATCACAAGGGTCCCAGTTACATAACAAATGGTCCTTTTGTTCGATAAAGTCCTTCTTTATATCCCAAAAAAGTATGTTTATTTGGGGCGCTTTATTCAATAATCCACCTGTTTCCCCTCATTCAAAATGCATACAAAATGAATCCCAAACATTACCAATAAACTTGCTTCAAACATGTCAAACAACGTTCCTAATCAATCCTCAGGTACCCTAATATGTAAATAAATTATACAATTTAAGACGGAGAATAGTATATTCAATAACAGAGATAAATAAACAAATGCGCGCCCTCACCAGATCGCGCCACAAACATTTTCCAACCAAGCAGATGCATCACGAAAGTCAGAAATAGCGATAAAATTAATCACTTACCTTTGAAGATCTTCATCTTTTTGCAATCCCAGGAGTCCCAGCTACATAACAAATGGTCCTTTTGTTCGATAAAGTGCTTCTTTACATCCCAAAAAAGTACGTTTCAATGACGCGCTTGACTCAGTCATCCACCGTTTTCCCTCGTTCAAAATGCATACAAAATGAATCCCGTAAGTTACCAATAAACTTCTTCTAAACAAGTCAAACAACGTTCCTAATCAATCCTCATGTACCCTATTATGTAAATAAACGAAAAATGTAAGACGGAGAATACCGGAGCCCATTACCGGAGATAAATAATGAAGTACGCGCACTCACCGGAACGCACCACAAACACTACAGCCAAAATGGGAGCCACTTAGAAAAACTACAAATTCTAGCTAATTTTTCAAAAAACAAGCCTGAAACTCTTTCTAAAGACTGTTGACATCTAGTGGAAGCCCTAGGAACTGCAATCTGGGAGGACTTCCTTTTATATTCCCATTCCCAGCCATTGTAAACAGAGCTAAGCTGATTTCTTTTTTTCCTGGATGGATTGTCCTCGGGTTTTTGCCTGCCAAATCAGTTCTGTTATACTCACAGACATTAACTGTTTTAGAAACTTTAGAGTGTTTTCTATCCAATACTACCAATTCAATTCATATTCTAGCTTCTGGGCCTGAGTAACCGGCAGTTTACTTTGGGCACCTCATTCATCCAAACTTCTGAAAACTGCCCCCTAGCACGAAGAAGTTAAGATATTTTTTACTTATTTGGGATAGGGGGCAGTATTTTCACGGCCGGATAAAAAACGTACCCGATTTAATCTGGTTATTACTCCTGCCCAGAAACTAGAATATGCATATAATTAGTAGATTTGGATAGAAAACACTCCAAAGTTTCTAAAACTGTTTGATTGGTGTCTGTGAGTATAACAGAACTCATATGGCAGGCCAAAACCTGAGAAGATTCTATACAGGAAGTGCCCTGTCTGACAATTTGTTGTCCTTCTGTTGCATCTCATTCGACATTATAGCCTCTGTGCTGTAACGTGACACTTTCTAAGGCTTCCATTGACTTTCTAAAGCCGCCAGAAAGTGGAATGGGGTGGCTGCTGTCTCTGGGCAAAGGACAGCAGCAGAGTTTGTAAGTGGTCAGCCTGGGGACAGTGAGACTGGAGATGCGCGGTCACGAGAACTCGCCATGTTTTTCTTTCAGTCTTTGAATGAATACAACGTCGCCCGGTTGGAATATTATCGCTATTTTATGCGAAAAATAGCATAAAAATTGATTTTAAACAGTGTTTGACATGCTTCTAAGTACGGTAATGGAATATTTTGATTTTTTTTATCACGAAATGCGCTCGCACGTTACCCTTCGGATAGTGACCTGAACGCACAAACAAAACGGAGGTATTTGGATATAACTATGGATTATTTGGAACCAAAACAACATTTGTTGTTGAAGTAGAAGTCCTGGGAGTGCATTCTGACGAAGAACAGCAAAGGTAATCCAATTTTTCAAATAGTAATTCTGAGTTTAGGTGACCCCGAAGTTGGCGGATGTCAAAATAGCTAGCCGTGATGGCCGAGCTATGTACTCAGAATATTGCAAAATGTGCTTTCGCCGAAAAGCTATTTTAAAATCAGACATAGCGATTGCATAAAGGACTTCTGTATCTAGAATTCTTAAAATAATTTATGTATTTTGTCAACGTTTATCATGAGTAATTTAGTAAATTCACCGGAAGTTTTCGGTGGGTATGCTAGTTCTGAACATCACATGCTAATGTAAAAAGCTGGTTTTTGATATAAATATGAACTTGATTGAACAAAACATGCATGTATTGTATAACATAATGTCCTATGAGTGTCATCTGATGAAGATCATCAAAGGTTAGTGCTGCATTTAGCTGTGGTTTTGGTTTATGTGACATATATGTTAGCTTGAAAAATGGGTGTGTGATTATTTGTGTCTATGTACTCTCCTAACATAATCTAATGTTTTGCTTTCGCTCTAAAGCCTTTTTGAAATCGGACAATGTGGTTAGATTAACGAGTCTTATCTTGAAAATGGTGTAAAAGAGTTGATTGTTTGAGAAAATTGAATTGTGGTATTTTAGTTGGTTTTGTATTTCGCGCCGTGCGATGCCATTGGCTGTTGGCTAGGGGTTCTGCAGGCGGAACAGGGTTCCGCTAGCGGAACGTTTGTCCTCAACAGGTTAAGTATGTATGAACTTTAATCAACCACATCCGTAGTCAAAATAACTTGGACGCCTTATTATAAAATGGATTATATTGTTTATTTTCCCTCATCAATCTACACATACCTCAAAACAACAAAGCAAAAACAGGTTTTAACCTCTATGGGGCAGGCGGGACGAATTCGTCCCACCTACGTAACAGCCAGTTGAATCCTGTGGCGCGATTTTCAAATACCTTAAAAATCCTATTACTTCAATTTCTCAAACATATGACTATTTTACAGCTATTTAAAGACAAGACTCTCGTTAATCTAACCACACTGTCCGATTTCAAAAAGGCTTTACAACGAAAGCAAAACATTAGATTATGTCAGCAGAGTACCAAGCCAGAAATAATCAGACACCCATTTTTCAAGCTAGCATATAATGTCACAAAAAACAAAACCACAGCTAAATGCAGCACTAACCTTTGATGATCTTCATCAGATGACACACCTAGGACATTATGTTATACAATACATGCATGTTTTGTTCAATCAAGTTCATATTTATATAAAAAAACAGCTTTTTACATTACCATGTGACGTTCAGAACTAGCATACCCCCCACAAACTTCCGCCGAATTTACTAACAAATTACTAAATTACTCACGATAAACGTTCACAAAAAGCATAACAATTATTTTAAGAATTATAGATACAGAACTCCTCTATGCACTCGATATGTCCGATTTCAAAATAGCTTTTCGGTGAAAGCACATTTTGCAATAATCTAAGTACATAGCCCGGCATCACAGGGCTAGCTATTTAGACACCCAGCAGGTTTAGCACTCACCAATATCAGATTTACTATAAGAAAAATGGTCTTACCTTTCCTGTTCTTTGTCAGAATGCACTCCCAGGACTTCTACTTCAATAACAAATGTAGGTTTGGTCCAAACTAATCCATAGTTATGTTCCAACAGCGACGTTTTGTTCGTGCGTCCCAGACACTATCCCAATGGTAAATAACGGTCGTGCGCACGGCGCATTTCGTGACAAAAGATTTCTAAATATTTCATTACCGTACTTCGAAGCATGTCAACCGCTGTTTAAAATCAATTTTTATGCAATTTTTCTCTAATATTCCGACCGGGAATCTGCAATTAGATAAACAGCCGAAGGAAAATATATCACTGGGTCGAATCGGGCTCGCGCCTAATTCCATTGTCCTCTGATGGGCCACTTGGCAATGGCGATTATGTGTTTCAGCCTGAGGCTGCCTCGTCATAGTTCAGGTTTTTCCCGGGCTCTGAGAGCCTATTGGAGCCCTAGGAAATGTCACGTTACAGCTAAGATCCTGACTCTTCAATAAACAGAAGCAAGAACAACAACACCTTGTCAGACAGGCCACTTCCTGCATGAAACCTTCTCAGGTTTTTGCCTGCCAAATGAGTTCTGTTATACTCAGAGACACCATTCAAACAGTTTTAGAAACTTTAGGGTGTTTTCTATCCATATGTAATACGTATATGCATATTCTAGTTACTAGGTAGGAGTGGTAACCAGATTAAATCGGGTACGTTTTTTATCCGGCGGTGTAAATACTGCCCCCTAGCCCTAACAGGTTAATACATTTTTGTAAACTGATTAGAAAAAAACCCCGGAAATATCACATTTACAAAAGTAATCAGACCATTTACTCAGTACTTTATTGAAGCATCTTTGGCAGTGATTACAGCCTCAAGTCTTCTTGGGTATGACTACAAGTTTGGCACACCTGTATTTGGGGAGTTTCTCCCTTTCTTCTCTGCAGATCCTCTCAAGCTCTGTCAGGTTGGATGGGGAGCGCCACTGCAAAGCTATTTTCAGGATGTTTTCAGAGATGTTCGATCGAGTTCAAGTCCGGGTCTCTGGCTGGGCCACTCAAAGACATTCAGAGACTTAAACCAGAAGCCACTCCTGCGTTGTCTTGGCTGTGTGCTTAGGATTATTGTCATGTTGGAAGGTGAACCTTCACCCCAGTCTGAGGTCCTCAGCGCTCTGGTGCAGGATTTCATCAAGGATCTCTCTGTACTTTGTTCCATTCATCTTTCCCTCAATCCTGACTAGTCTCCCAGTCCCTGCCGCTGAAAAACATCCCCACAGCATGATGCTGCTGCCACCACCATGCTTCACTGTAGGGATGATGCCAGGTTTCCTCGAGACGTGACACTTGGCATTCTGGCCAAGTGTTCAATCTTGGTTTCATCAGACCAGATAATCTTGTTTCTCATGTTCTGAGAGTCTTTTAGGTGCCTTTTGGCTAACTCCAAGCATGCTGTCATGTGCTTTTTACTGAGGAGTGGCTTCGGTCTGGCCACTCTAGCATAAAGAACTGGTCGGTGGAGTGCTGCAGAGATGGTTGTCTTTCTGGAAGGATCTCCCATCATCGGGTCCTTGGTCACCTCCCTGACCAAGGCCCTTCCCCCCGATTGCTCCGTTTGGCCGGACGGCCAGCTCCTGGAAGAGTCTTGATTGTTCCAAACTTCTTCCATTTAAGAATGATGGAATCCACTGTGTTCTTGACTTTCAGATATGTGCCTTGACACAATCCTGTCTTGGAGCTCTACGGACAATTCCTTTGACCTCATGGCCTGGTTTTTGCTCTGGCATGCACTGTCAACTGTGGGACCTTATATAGACAGGCTTTCCAAATCATGTCCAATCAATTTAATTTAGTTTTTGTCATTATGGGGTATTGTGTGTAGATTGATGAGGAATTGTCACGTCTGCTTCCGCTCCTCCTCTCCAGGCTCTGTTCTTATTTTGTTAGATGTCTGTTTTCCATTAAAGATTCACTCCCTGTACTTGCTTCTCGTCTCCAGTGTCGGTCCTTACAGAATGATGACACTAATATTTGAAGCATCACGGAGGTTTTTGATTTGTTGGTGACGTTAGGTCCGGGTGCCGCTGCAGTAGGAACCGGGGTGCTTCAGCTGGCTCGTCGGGCTTCCACGCCTTAGCTGGCTCGAGAGGTTTCCTTGCCTTGGTTGGCTCGGCAGGCACTCATTCCATGTCATTCCTCAGGCAGCTCATCAGGCTCCTACACCTCAGCCGGCCCGTCAGGCTCCCATGCCTCAGCCAGATTTTCGGGCGCCCACGCCTCAGCCGGATTGTTGGGCTCCCACGCCTCAGCCGGCTCATCGGGCTTCTATGCCACAACCGGGTTGTCCAGCGCCCATGACTCGGCTGTTCCATCAGGCTTTCCCAGTTGGGATGCAGGTTGGCGCCCCTAGAGGGGTGGGTACTGTCACGCCTGCTCCTGCTCCTCCTCTCTGTCACTCGAGGGCACCAGGCTGCCCATCATTACACACACCAGTCACCATCATTACACGCATCAGCGCTCATTGGACTCCATTACCTTATTGATTGTCCTCCTATGTGTCTGTTCCTTGGTTAGATCCCTGTGTCAGCATTTTTATTATTTTGTTCCCCACGTCCAGACGCTGTTCTTGTTTTGTTTGATGTCCGTTTTCCATTAAATGTTAAATTCCTGTATTTGGTTCTCATATCCAGCGTCGGTTCTTACAGGATTTTTTAAATTTATTTAATCAATTTCAGAACAAGACTGTAACATAACAAAATGTTGAAAAAGGAAGGGGTCTGAACATTTTCAGAATGCACTGTACATATCGCAATATTATTTTGAACAATATTGTATAGATACTTTGACTCCAAGTTTCGGTTTCTAAATACATTTTATATTATTTTTTGCTTGCTGGTACTAGTCGGCTGTTACTACACCAAAACTACCGTATTGTTCACACTAGCTTGTTCTCCATCTCATTTTTAAATAGTGAGCCAACACATTTTGAGCACTTTGATTTCCATGACTGATCAAAAATCATTTTCTGATGCGCTCTTGTCTCTCTACAGCACACATACAGTGCCTTCAGAAAGTATTCACACACTTGTTGCTGTGTTACAGCCTGAAGTTAAAGTTAATTAAATAGAGTTTTATTTTGTCAGTAGCCTACACACAATTCCCCATAAGTCAAATTATGATTTTAGAAATATCTTGAGTCAATAAGCATTCAACCCCTTTGTTATGGCAAGCCTAAATACTGTAAATTCAGTACTGAAAATTTGCATAACAAGTCACATAGAGTCGATTGACAAAAAAAATCTCCATCAAAATCCAGCAGTTTAAGCTTGTAGAGATCTTTTTTTTTCTTCTCAATCCACCACATCCGCCAGCGTCGCGCTTCTGAAACTGCGGTGAAAGGTAGCAGAGCGGTGTTTGTCAGACCATGAGACATCCTGAAAATTGGTCTTCTCACATAAAAGTCTGTAGAGTCCAAACGATTTGACCTACAAACTATTATGACCACAAAGGGGAGACTATCACGAACACAATGGTGTTTCCAGGACTCGTCTGAAGGTAACCGGTACCGGTAAAAAACTAATGGAAGTATGAAGGTAGTATTGTTCCTACCCCAAAAAAGGGGTTAAACATGTGTAAAAACTTTCATAATATCTCTTAGATTTAGGACAGACACTTCAAACGATTTATTTTTTGACTGTCCTTTTTGCCATTAATTGAATGTGTTATTCAATGCGTTTAGTAGTAAATGCCCCAAAAATATTTTACCCCCCCCAATACATATATATATATGTTTTATTCCAAAAGGGGTCCAACAATTCAAAATCAAATGACTGAGTAATTCATATCTTAAAACTGAGAAAATGGAGGATGTATCTCCAATATTGTAGTTACACCACACATCAAATCAAATTGTACAGTGAAATGCTTACATACAAGCCTTTAACCAACAATGCAGTTTTAAGAAAATACATGTTAATTAAGTTAACCTGTTGGGGCTCGGGGGCAGTATTGAGACATTTTGAAAAAAATATGTGCCCATTTTTAACTGCCTCCTACACCAACTCAGAAGCTAGGATATGCATATTATTAACACATTCGGATAGAAAACACTCTGAATTTTCTAAAACAGTTTGAATGGTGTCTGTAAGTATAACAAAACTCATATTGCAGGCAAAAACCTGTGAAAAATAGATCAAAAAAAAATGTGAATTTTGTGACTGTACTATTTAGTGTCATTTTTTTATAGATACCATAGTGAGAAAGGATTCATTTCGCAACACCTACGGCTTCCACTAGATGTCAACGATCTTTATAAAGTTGTTTGAAGCGTCTATGATAAACAGAGAGCAAATTAGAATCCAAGGAAGTTGACATGTCATCACTTCATTTTTTTGCGCCTGCGCATAAATCTGAGAAACGTGAGTTTGTCATAATTTTTGTGAAAATATTACTGATGTTTAACGTTAAAAATGGACCAAAAGATTCATGCTAAACAACATTTGACATGTTTGAACGAACATAAATAGATTATTTACTAGGTTTTTTTAGCTTTTCGGCGTGATTTTACCAGCCACCCCAACGACGTTTTGTGGGAGCATAATGAACGCTAAGTACTTGGTGTTATTTGGACATAAATTATGAACTTTGTCAAAAGAAACCACATTTGTTCCGGACCTGGAATGCCTTCCGGACCTGGGATCCTGCCTTCTGATGGAGATAATCAAAGGTAAGGGGGTATTTACAATGTTATTATCGATTTTAGATGATGCTAACTGTATAGCATAGCCTGTTGTTCTTAGCATAGCACCCCGTTTATTGCAAAATGTGATTTCCCAGTAAAGTTATTTTGAGATCTGGCCATTCGGTAGCAATTACAAGATGATAATATATTATTCTTTGAATGACAATATTATAATTTACCAATGTTTTCGAATAGTAATTTTGTTATGTTCACCGGAAGCATTTCTGAGAAGAAAAAAATCTGAATTTCACGCTACTGTAAAATGCTGTTTTTGGATATAAATATGAACTTGATGGAACAAAAAATGCATGTATTGTATAACATAATGTCCTAGGAGTGTCATCTGATGGAGATTGACAAAAGTTAGTGCATAATTCAAGCTGGTTTCTGCTTTTGGTGACGCCTGACCTTGAATTGAAAATTGATGTTTGTACTTTTGTGGCTATGTACTGTCCTAACATAATCTAACTTTATGCTTTTGCCGTAAAGCCTCTTTGAAAATCGAACAATGTGGTTAGATTAAGGAGATGTTTATCATTTAAATTGTGTAAAATAGTTGATTGTTTAAGAAATTGAAATTATTAGATTTTTGATGTTTTGAATTTCCAGCCTTGTTAGCAATCCTGACTCGGGGTTCATTGCTAACCTGTAGCCCCAACAGGTTAAAAAAATAGATAAGTAAAAAATTGAAAATAAAAGTAACAAATAATTTAACAGCAGCATTAAAATAACAATAGCGAGGCAATATACAGGGGTACCGGTACAGAGTCAATGTGGGGGGTACCGGTTAGTCGAGGTATTTGAGGTAATGTAGGTAGAGTTTTAAAGTGACTATGCATAGATAATAAACAGAGAGTAGCAGCAGCGTAAAAGAGGTATCTGGGTAGACCTTTGATTAGCTGTTCAGGAGTCTTACGGCTTGGGGTTAGAATCTGTTAAGAAGCCTTTTGGACCTAAACTTGGCACTCCAGTGCTGCTTGCTGCGCAGTAGCAGAGAGAAGAGTCTATGACTAGGGTGGCTGGAGTCTTTGACAATTTTTAGGGCCTTCCTCTGACACCGCCTGGTATAGTGGTCCTGGATGGCAGTAAGCTTGGCCCCAGTGATGTACTGGGCCGTACGGTCGGAGGCCGAGCAGTTGCCATACCAGACAGGGATGCAACCAGTCAGGACGCTCTTGATGGTGCAGCTGTAGAACCTTTTGAGGATCTGAGGACCCATGCTTTGTCGTGCTCTCTTCACGACTGTCTTAGTGTGTTTGGGCCATGATAGTTGGTTGGTGATGTAGATACCAAGGAACTTGAAGCTCTCAACCTGCTCCACTACAGCCCTGTCGATGAGAATGGAGGCGTGCTCGGTCCTCATTTTCCTGTAGTCCACAATCATCTCCATTGTCTTGATCACGGTGAGGGAGAAGTTGTTATCCTGGCACCACACGGCCAGGTCCCTGACCTCCTCCCTATAGGCTGTCTTATCATTGTCGGTGATCAGGCCTACCACTGTTGTGTCATCGGCAATCTTGATGATGGTGTTGGAGTTGTGCCTGGCTGTGCAGTCATGAGTGAAAAGGGAGTACAATAGGGGAATGAGCACACACCCGCGCCCGTGTTGAGGATCAGCGTGGCGGATGTGTTGTTATCTACCCTTACCACCTGGGGGTGGCCCGTCAGGAAGTCCAGGATCTAGTTGCAGAGGGAGGTGTTTAGTCCCAGGGTCCTTAGCTTAGTGAGGAGCTTTGAGGGCACTATCGTGTTGAATGCTGAGCTGTAGTCAATGAATAGCATTCTCACATAGGTGTTCTTTTTGTCCATGTGGGAAAGGGTAGTGTTGAGTGCAATAGAGATGGCCTCATCTGTGGATCTGTTGGGGCTGTATGCAAATTGGAGTGGGTCTAGGGTTTCTGGCATAATGGTGTTGATGTGAGCCATGACCAGCCTTTCAAAGCACATCATGTCTACAGACGTGAGTGCTACGGGTCGGTAGTCATTTAAGCAGGTTACATTTGTTTTCTAGGCACAGGTACTATGGTGGTCTTCTTGAAACATGTTGGTATTACAGACTCAGTCAGGGACAGGTTGAAAATGTCAGTGAAAACACTTGCCAATTGGTCTGCGCATGCTTGGAGTACACATCCTGGTAATCCATCTGGCCCTGCAGCCTTGTGAATGTTGACCTGTTTAAAGGTCTTACGGAGAGCGTGATCACACTGTCATCCAGAACAGCGTTACTTGCTTCGATGCGAGCATAGAAGTAATTTAGCTCGTCTGGTAGGCTCCTGTCATTGGGCAGCTCGCGGCTGTGTTTCCCTTTGTAATCTGTAATAGTTTGCAACCCCTGCCACATCAGACGAGACGGTTTAGTATGATTCAGTCTTAGTCCTCGATTGATGCTTTACCTGTTTGATGGTTCGTCGGAGGGCATAGCAGGATTTCTTATCAGCTTCTGGGTTAGACGAGCTCTCATCGAAAGTGGCAGCTCTATCCTTTAGCTCAGTGCGGATGTTGCCTGTAATCCATGGCTTCTGGTTGGGGTATGTACGTACGGTCACTGTGGGGACGACGTCATCGATGCACTTATTGATGAAGCCAGTGACTGATGTGGTGTACTCCTCAATGCCATCGGAAGAATCCCAATACAACTTAATTGACAAAGTGAAAAGAAGGAAGCCTGTACATAAAAAAAATATTCCAAAACATACATCATGTTTGCATTAAGGCAGTAAAGTAAAACAGCAAAAAAATTGCTAAGAAATTACATTTACACTACAGTTAAAAATTGTGGGCTATCGGGATAATGTCGTATTGTGAAGTCCCTGGCAATTCCTAGCCCTAATTATGGGCAAAACAGCTTTAAAGTAGCCTACTTGATGGATAAATACTTAAAGAGGGTCTTTACAGGAGAGTTTGGCTCAACTGTTTCCTCAGATCGAAAGGCTCTGCTCCTATCTCCTCCTCTGTTCTCCACTTGGAGGGGACATCATCGTTCTCACAGTCATGCTTCTGGAGCTGCACATCACATAGTCCATTATTTTACTTTACTTACAGTCTACTACACATAAAAAAGCACATGTATGCCCAGACATACCTGCACTTATGCACACACATAATCAGCTGTTTACAATAGTAACTGGAGGGAGAATCTAATCAAATTTTCCTGCATGAATATGCACCAGTGAATAAAAAACTTGTTCAATATAGCAGTACAAACAAAGCTGTTGACCAGGGGTTAGCAGAATCATTAGTGCCTGATAGTCTATATGCACCTGATTGTGCCACCAGATTATAGAATATAAAAGATGGATGCCCAGGGGAACGAAGGCACTGGTGAAATTCCATGAAATCCACAAAACAAAAACAACAACAAACACTCCTCATTTAGTATTTTCAGACACAAGCGGAGTTGACGTCTGAAATAGATATGTCTTGGCCTTCCAATAATGCAAACAAGAGGGACCCATTATGGTTAATTGAGTATAGACATGGAGGGGAAAAAGTGTGACTGTGACACATTCTAACAGCCACTCCTTTTGTTGCTGTTTTTGTACCATACAGAGATTCATCACACCAATGTCTCCCCCAGGACAGAGGGGCTGAAAGGCTGAGGTTTGGGATGTGTAGTGTGGTAAACCTGATGCATACATACCCTCTCCTAACCATAACAGCCACAACAGCAGGGGGTGGTTTTAACTGCTAAGGCTCCACATTAGGATCTGTCACATGTGGCTGGTGTTTAGATTATGTTAAATTGCAGGGAAGCCCTCAAGGTTAGAATGCAGTGTTCAGAATGAGATGTCTTTCAAGCCACACTAAATACATAAACATAAAAAGTGCAGAATGCTTGCACTGGTTGGTGATATTGCTTTTTATGTCCTTGAGTTATTTTCACAGTACATCTAACATGTCTGTGGCTAACTTTGTTAGATCAGGTAAAAAACGATGCCATAAAAATACCCACCAGTTGCAGATACCTAACCATTGAGGCACAGAAGAGAGGGATGTTTTATGTTCTCAGAGAGCGAGGCAGTAAATGATTCAACATGTAATAGATTTCAATGTTTCCCCCGTCCCTCTCTAAACCGTCTGGAAGCTAAAACACCAGGGGGTCATTATTTCAATACATTGTCTCCTTCCAACACTGACAAGTGCTGTTCTGTTTTGTTCCGTGTCCTTTTTGTAAGATGCGCAACAGAATATGACCCTGGCTTGAAAGCTTGTCAGATTTGTTCCTGTAGAAAGCAGGGGATGGCCATTTGGAACATGTGGACATGGGGGTCATCTCTCTTGGGCCCTTGGGAGCCATGGTGGCCTCTGCTAGGCTAGGCTGTACCCTCTGCATGTTCACGTGGGTTATCTGGGACCACACCAAGACACTGCTCAAACCCCAGCCAAGCCTTATTTCAGCCCTTCACACTGCATTAGGATCTAGTCCATTTACCCCACAGGACATTGTTACAGCAACTGGACAATGACATTTTGTTGGGAAGGAGTTAGGGGTGGTAGTAGTGTATTTCAAGCGTAGAAAACGTACATCAACTTCGTATTTCGCTGTAAGCAAAGCAATGGGGGAAGGAGAGATATGTCTTTCTGATGTAGAAGCTTTTCTTTTTTCTGGTAGAAAATTCATCCACAGTAAGATGAATTGCACACAGTTTTAGTACGGCATAATCAACTTAGCAATGATTTAAAATGCATGCAGTAAGTCACATAATTTGTCCCAAATTGATTTTCATGGGGAAATTATGTATTTATGGAGCTCATATTGGGTTCTTGCAACACAAAATACCAGCTGACACCTCATATTATGTCATTAGAGACACTAATATGCCAATTTAGCCCTGAGCTGGTGAATAGCCTCCAAACATTTGTTTGGGCATCAGACATCATATCATATCAAGGCAAAACACTTTTCTCTCTAAAATAGTTTTTCAGTAAGTTACCATGGGCAATTTTAAACTAAAATAGGCTGACATTTTTCTCCTTTCACTTAAGAGTGTTGATCCATGGGGCAAACATATATTGAGTAAAAGCTGAATTGACAGCAGCAGGGAGAACTGGAGGATTGCAGAACAATTGCTAATAGCATGCAATGTAATCATGTAATATTACCAAAGACTTGTCTTTGTCTATCTGAATCATCATCAGGCTCATCAAGACTTAAGTAAGTATTTTTGTTCTCCATCTAAAAATGCCCCACACAAATGCTAACTCAGCAACTGCTATGTCACTGAAATTTGCAGTACTAATTGTGTCTATTTGAAAAAATACAAAGCACCTAAAAGCAAGAGACACTCATTCAAGGACCAAAGTAAGACACATTGACTTGTTTTGCTGCAAAGGCATGGAATGGGATATAGCCCTCTTACAGTATCTCTTCTTGGCATTGGTTTTCCCAGTATGTTGTAAACTGTCTCCATCATACAATTTAAGTTCTTCATAGCTCAAGTTCCTTCACATGCTGATTTTAATATCTCAGCATGGCCAGAGGAAACAGCAGCACAATTAGCAGAATGATGTGTGAATGTGAATGATTCGCTGTGTGTGTGTGTGTGTGCGTGTGTGTGTGCGTGCATGCGTGTGCATGCGTGTGCATGCGTGTGCATGCGTGTGCATGCGTGTGTTTGTATATGGGTGGGTTGGTCTCCGTGCTGTGTCTCGGAGAGAAGGGAAAGCTGATCCACTTGTGTCCTCACTAGCAACTGTGTGGCAGTGGAGGTTGGTGCCGTTCAAGATAAGGGAGGATACATGTTTTTATGAGCATGGTCTTATCTCTATTTCTGTTCCATTCACCCAGCTCAACTTCACATCAATAGGTTTAGGCTACTGCATGATACTCAAATTTGCCCTATAGCCATCATGAGGTTGCTGCAAATTAGACTACAAATTCAAGTTTATAACTTGGTGCAGAGGTAGAGGGACAAATTGGAGTAATCAAGGTGACAGGCAGTGACAAATTCAACACTGCCTTGCACACTCTTGCCTGCATCTAGCTGATCTGGGGTGTAATCTTTAGTCCAATGGTTTGCAACGGAATCGATAGAATTAATAGACTCCTGATCACCGGCACACACAATTCATTTTCATAGCAGCCACACAGCATCATCACTTTGGACTTCAATGCACAACACAACAGCTGTCTGTGACCAGGCACAATAACCTCTCCAAGCCAAACCTTCATACCATAACCGCTAATAGCTATACAGCCTAGCTACATCATTGTCACCATATTAACATCCTAGTCAACAAACTAGAACTAACGCGTTAGTAAACACACAATCCAATTAATGTGTACAATCACGCAGTACAGTGTAAAGCAAGAAGTTTAGCAGTTACACCGACGGGACCTGGTGGCAATAAATTTATATAACCGAAAGCTTACTTTGTCTTGGAAGAGTTTCATTGTTGGATAGCCTTAGCCAGCTAGCTAACATAAATAGCATTCCGCTCTGTTTGAGTGAGGTTGTTGAGTATGCTAAATTAGTTGCGTTATCTTTTTAGTCAGATCAGTAAATAAATATCAATGACAGTCCCATTCTCATTTGCTTTTAACAGTACCAAGAATTAAAACAGGTCATGGTAGAAATAGTTTTAGTTACTCAGCTCCATGGTCCTGGAATTTTGTCCTGAACATTTAGAAATGTGATGATCTAGTCATGTTGGTGGAGTTTGAAACACTTGGTCAATGTAAATATCATAGAAGAGAGTAATTATCTTTAGGTCAGCTGTTTTTTTTGTTATTACATTTGTGTTTCTTTACACACTGCTAAAGCTAACTCTCTCTCCTCTACTCTCATCCTTCTAGACCAATCTGCTGCCTTTGATACTGTGAACCATCAGATCCTCCTCTCCACCCTCTCCGAGTTGGGCATCTCCGGTGCGGCTCACTCTTGGATTGCATCCTACCTGACAGGTGGCGTGGCGAGAATCCGTCTCCGCACCACATGCTCTCACCACTGGTGTCCCCCAGGGCTCAGTTCTAGGCCCTCTCCTATTCTCGCTATACACAAAGTCACTTGGCTCTGTCATATCCTCACATGGTCTCTCCTATCATTCCTACGCAGACGACACACCATTCATCTTCTCCTTTCCCCCTTCTGATAACCAGGTGGCGAATCACATCTCTGCATGTCTGGCAGACGTCAGTGTGGATGACGGATCACCACCTCAAGCTGAACCTCGACAAGACGGAGCTGCTCTTCCTCCCGGGGAAGGACTGCCCATTCCATGATCTCGCCATCACGGTTGACAACTCCATTGTGTCCTCCTCCCAGAGTGCTAAGAGCCTTGGCGTGACCCTGGACAACACCCTGTCGTTCTCCGCTAACATCAAGGCGGTAACCCGATCCTGTAGGTTCATGCTCTACAACATTCGCAGAGTACGACCCTGCCTCACACAGGAACTTGTCATCTCCCGTCTGGATTACTGCAACTCGCTGTTGGCGGGGCTCGCTGCCTGTGTCATTAAACCCCTACAACTCATCCAGAACGCCGCAGCCCGTCTGGTGTTCAACCTTCCCAAGTTCTCTCACGTCACCCCGCTCCTCCGCACACTCCACTGGCTTCCAGTTGAAGCTCGCATCTGCTACAAGACCATGGTGCTTGCCTACGGAGCTGTGAGGGGAACGGTACCTCCGTACCTTCAGGCTCTGATCAGTCCCTACACCCAAAGAAGGGCACTGCGTTCATCCACCTCTGGCCTGCTCGCCTCCCTACCTCTGCGGAAGCACAGTTCCCACTCAGCCCAGTCAAAACTGTTCGCAGCTCTGGCACCCCAATGGTGGAACAAGCTCCCTCACGACGCCAGGACAGCGGAGTCAATTACCACCTTCCGGAGACACCTGAAACCCCACCTCTTTAAGGAATACCTGGGATAGGATTAAGTAATCCTTCTAACCCTCCCCCCCACCCTCCCCCCCCCCAAAAAAGATATAGATGTACTATTGTAAAGTGGTTGTTCCACTGGATATCATAAGGTGAATGCACCAATTTGTAAGTTGCTCTGGATAAGAGTGTCTGCTAAATGATGTAAATGTAAATGTACATAATATGTAATTGTTGTACTCTATGTGTGTCTATAGTTTTGTTCAATGTTGTGTTAGTGTACTGTATGTAAGTTATTATGTCTGAAACTTTGTTCCCCTTGCTGTTGTTGGACCAGGGCTTTCCTGAAAAATTGATTTTATCTCAATGAGAAACCTGTATAAATAAAGGTTTGAAAAATATTTTTAAAAAGTGATAGGTAATCTTAGACAAAAAAAACAACAAAATATAGCTAGCACTCTCCTTTTGCTTCACATGAATTTGTTAAAAACGATTGTATTTTTCTCTCTTTGAGTCATCTACTCACCACACTTTATGCACTGCGGGGGCTAGCTAGCTTTAGCGTATGCTTTCAGTAATAGATTACTTATCTGATCCTTTGATTGGATGACAACAACATGTTAGTTTGTACTGCAAGAGATCTGATAGGTTGGACATCCTCCAGAAGTAATTACTGTGTACATCTATGGAAGGGAGTGAGAACCATGAGCCTCCAGAAGTAATTACTGTGTACATCTATGGAAGGGAGTGAGAACCATGAGCCTCCTAAGTTTTATATAAATCAATGTACCCAGAGGAGGATGGAAAATAGCTCTCCTCCGGCTACACCATGCTGCTATCATAGAGGGTGCTTTTAATGCTACTGTTAACCTTCATTGCAAAACAGTGTGTTCAAATCAGCTATTTGGTGACGTGAATATATTTGGTATAGATCTATGTAAAAAACTGTTTTAATGTTTCAAACATTTTTGTTGTTGTTGTGAAATTCACTGAGTAGTATTGTCTTATACACTGAGTAGGATGTCCAAACACGTACTGGTGTGTGTGTGTGTGCCTCTCCCTAAGGACTTGTGTTGACCTCTTTAGTACAGCCCCACTTCTCAGTAGTGAGCCTGAGAATATAGACACAGAAACCCTGCTAACTCTGTCAGTGACAAACGTTACCATGAATAATATCTGGTACACCCTGTATATAGCTTCATTCTTGTGTATTTTATTCCTCTTGTGTTCATATTTTTTATTTTTATTAATATGCATCATTGGGAACGGATTGTAAGCATTTCACTGTAAAGTCTACACCCGTTGTAGTCGGCGCATGTGACAAATACAATTTGATTGGATTTTTATTTGATACTAATGCTGGAGAAGTGACTCACAACATGGCCACAACACTCACGTCAGGTCGTCTGAACAATAGTTACAGTACAGTAGCTGGCTAGCTGTCTCACAGTGTGTCAAGGAGTTCACACAGCAACTGTCTGTTCATATTGGCGGGAGCAGCATGTGTGAATTGTCCCCCCATGGCGCCTTTTAACGTATCAATTTCTGCCAGTATTAAAGACAATGTGGAGCCAAGGAATATAATGGGTTTTGTTGGAGCTCCTTGACATTTAACACAGTACTCTAGTAAATGGAGACAGATCTCCGTTATCAGCATAGCTCTTCACTAACGGGACCCTGACATACATGCGATGGCATTACAATGTCACACTAGAGGTCATCTGATAATTACTTGTGAACAAAAGGACTTCAGAGGATGAGCCTTTGTTCTCAGCACGAAGACAGCCTCCTCATTAAATTGTTACACCCAGTTTACTCATAAATGGACATTTGTGGGATTCAAATTCCTCTGGGTGCATGCAGGGTTCTGAATAAATAGGGAAAACTGCATTTTCTGTGGAACATATGTCAATAAAGAGAATATACATCCAATAAATTCTAAGGTGTTCTTACAATATCCCTTAAAATATGATTGAAGTAAATTCAAGATCTGGACCTCGTCATAAAATTCAAAGATCTTGAGTTATTGATAATTCATGATTCCATTCAGTCTCCCATTGAACCTCAGAAACCATGATAGAAATGACAGCTGCATGTGCATATCTTTTAATCTCCACTAATAATTACCTATGACAATCAGCTTCTGCAAAACACATTTCCATGAATCTAATTAACTGAAACCTGATAAAGTCTTTGGTTTATATTTTTAACAGGGTGGATGATGATTTCATATGAGAAGACTTCTGTAGATCACCTCTTGAACTTTAAGAGTAAATTTCACTCCTAACTCTCTCCGATTGATTCAATTATGTTGTGTTTTCAGGATGGGTTCGGACACATTGGTATTACAAATCAAACTTTTGGCAGCTTATTTAAAACATAATTTGGTTTGTTGTGTTAAAATATTACACATAATACGCTCATTTAATCAAAGTGCCTGTAGTTGTTCAGACACGGTTGGTAGACAAACTGCCAAAATCATAATATTAAACTGGTTGGTTCGAGCCCTGAATGCTGTTTGGCTGAAAGACGTGATATCAGATCGTATACCACGGGTATGACAAAACATAACTTTTTACTAGTTAGTAACCAGTTTATAATAGCAACATGGCACCTCGGGGGATTGTGGTATATTGCCACTATACCATGGCTCAGGGCTGTATCCAGGCACTCCGCATTGCGTCGTGCGTTAGAACAGACCTTTGCCGTGGTATATTGGCCATATACCACACCCCCTCAGGACTTATTGCTTAATTATTGCCTTAACATTATTCATAATGTTTGCTATCAAGACAGTTATAGTAAGCGTGAAAGGATGTAGGAAGCACATCGAACTACATTTTAAGTTAACATTAGACAACATGTTTGGGAACCACAGAAGTAGAGTAACACGAGACTGCACTATGGTATTTAGCCTTGTGAAACAGTGAAAGCCAGCCCACTCAAGTAGAGCATATCATAGACAACAACTTCAGAGACAGAGAGGTTCCACTTTAGAACAGAATTGTGACTCGTTTCATGAAACTAGGCGTGTGTCACGTGTCACTACCTCACAGGAGCTCCATTTGAATGTAAACTTTTTTTAATCAAAATGTGTTTTTTGGTAGAAATGCCTTCTGGAACATGTAAACTTTCATGTGCCTTAATAGCAAACTTGTATGCCATCTGTAAATACAAATAAAATTGTTAAATTAAGAGCCTAGTTGGTTTAGCCACGGAAAAAGTGAGCAACCTTCCTGCTAGCCATGATTGGCTGAGATAATGAGTGGGCTGGACATGCCGAGAGATGAGTTCGGATTGGTCTGCCATGTATCACACTTCTGTCTATAACATGAGCTGGTCAGTATGTGTAGGTAATCCTTTCTAACACAGCTTTTTTTTAAGATATCACATAGTAGAACTGCAAAAGTGTTGCTCTACACTTTCTGGAGGACCGAGTTTTGAAATCAGTGGAATTAGAGTATGATAGAAGGAGATGGAGAAAACTCTGGCATTTGACTGCAAATATGCAGACGGAGTCAAAATGAGAACACACAGAAGGTTGTTGTATAAAACACCTGTCTCCGGATTACATCTTCAAACTAAGAGCAACCATGGCATCCGTGACAGAGAAGGAGAAGCGTCCATCCATGTATATGGCTAAGAGAGTCTAGCTAGCTACATTTTCAGATATTACACATTTCTAATTTTGTCAGAAAGTGGTTTTAATTTCCAGTTAAAGTGTACTGTTAGCTAGCTAGCTAACATTAGCTGGCTGGCTAGCTAGCTAATGTTACATGTATGATCTGTGTAGTAATATTATTCGTATCTCAGTACCATTTGCATTGAAGGTTATAGCACAATGATAGCTAGCTAACATTGAACCTGGTTGGTTGGCTACCTGCAGATTCATGCAGGGTAGTAACGTCATAAGTTGAGATTACGGTTCATTGTTTAGCTAGATAACGTAGAATAACTGATGAATTTACGAACTCTCAACACCTGTTGAATATGGCCGGTGTATGTAAACTTTGGCAAAAAACGTAATTAAAATGTTGCCAGCAGCACAGTTGCAATCACCAAAGCTCTGGATAACATCAAAACAGCTTAACCAGCTCGGGTAGGGTGAGTAAAATGGTCAGAGTGAGCTGTTCTCCCATTTTGCATCTGGAAGTAGCTAGCAAGCTAGCCAACGTTATCCAGTTAGCTTGGGTGCTTGACTGCTGTTGTTAGGTCAGAACGCTCAGATCAACCTGACTCCTTGGCCAGAGCATCAGTGTGTGCTCTATACGCTCTGAGACGAAACACTCAATTTACAAACAGAGAATCTGAAACACTCTGTTTACGAACGCCCAGGGCACACTCTGGCACTCCAGAATAAATTTACGAACACACCCGTAGTATAAACCAGCCTTTAGTCTTGAAATCTTTGGTTGTTTAGTACATAGCCGCACCTGTGAATCCTTAAAGAGATGGTTGGGGCTAAAGCTTAAGAGGGTGTGAACGATGCTGAATGGGTGTAGACGAAGAAGAAGGTACCAAAACATTCAAGGAACATTTTCTCAAAAGTGAGGTTACACATTTATCAACTTTCAAAGGTGAATTACTTTCCCATTTTTCCTCAACTGCAGTGTATGATTTTTAACTTTGTAGCTCTGAGTCTCTACTTTTATTCAATGTAAAATTCACAATTTCAAATTTTGCTACATATTTTGCTACCATTAGAATGTTTTATTTATTTAACTGTACCATAGGGTTTTATTACAACAAGGACAACTTGTATGAAAGCCACAAAACATAAACACTACGTAGGATTCATGGAAGATATAAAACAAAAGGAGACATTTAAAAAATTAATGATAATGAACTTACATAACTAGGCTTGATATGGTTGCATGGGGCAAGAATATTACACATTTCCTCCAAACCATAAAATGTTAATTGTACTTCCTCCTTGAATGATGTGAGCTGGTGGCTACTGGTAGGAGTCAGTGTGGCAACATAGGGCCAGCAGTGTTGGATAATAGTATGCTGAAGCCTCTTACAGATGTACAGTATATTTCTATGCATTTCACAACTAACATCAGTTTTGTGCATATAACTTCCAAACTCTCCAACATATTTTAAATGAATATCCGATTATAGCAACCATCTTATATGTGTCAGTTGATGGTTTGAACAAGGTGTTTACAGCGCTGTACATACAAATGGTATTCAAAGATTAAGATTTTATCCCTGATGTATTGTTCCAAGACTCACTGATTCTGCCTTCTGTTTGACAGTCACATCTTCTGGCCAACAGTAAAAACCCAGAAGAGAATTTCACACAACCACAGTAAGAACAGATTGCCCTAGCTTCTTTCCTCCTGTCCTCCCTCTGTGGCAGAAGCCAGCTTGATGGCATGTAAAAACATTTTAGCAGCTGGTGCGGTAATTACCCAACAAAAATTATATTCCCCAGATTTGATAAAATACCCTTTTTCTGACAGGCTGTCAAACACGCGCCTCTATTCTGAGACACACTGATTAAGCTCGAGAGGTTTCTTGATGCAGACCCATCAGACATTCGAAGAGAACACACACAGAGTTCTTATTGGCTGTCTTCTTGGCCACCCTCTCCACACGCTCGTGTCCTCCCCTGCTGAGACCGCCACAGGAGGAACTCAGAGAACAGCCAGTCTTTGGGAATAGCCAGATTTAATTTGTGAATTCAGGTTCAGGGTTAAGACTGCACTCAAAGTACAGTAGAGTACACTCACATGGTGCCAAGGAGAGGGCTCCTCAGACACCCATGAAACAGCGGGCATGTGTTAGGCTCGGGAGGAGAAGATATGGCACTGGTAATGATTACCCTGATGAGATGTTCAACATTTTGTTTAGTCGCGTAATCTCAGAGTACTACTGTTGCCAATATAATGGTCTTCTGCAATGCATTGTAGGCCTATGTACTGCATTGGAGGTGAAGAGACCCTGATAGTATAGCTCTGTTTGAGGCCATAAAAAGAGTGTATAGCTCTTTTAGAACAATCAGGGATCCACCTCAAAGTCAAACAGGTAATATCATATTTCAAGCAGAGAGAGGAATTGCACTTGATTAACCCCTGGTAACCCCATCTCTTGTGGGGACTCCATGTCATGGCACATGCAGTGCAAGACCCAATAAAATGTAAATAAGTCAGACAGTACATGCTTTTATTAAGCACTGACCTCAGGGTGGTCGTGGTCACCATAACCCAAGAGTCAACAATAAACAATAAGGAGCAATCTATAGAAACGGTATGTCTTATATGGGCACAGGCCCATTTAGGGCCCTGCACTATAGCCTGTCAAATGGAAATTTGAGCAGATTCCCAAATAAGACTGGGTGACTTAACTCTTATATCTAGATGTGCCGCTAGCGGAACGCCTCGCCAATATCCAATGATAGAGCGTGGCGCGAATTACAAACACCTCAGAAATCCCAAAACTTGCATTTTTCAAACATATGACTATTTTACACCATTTTAAAGACAAGACTCTCCTTTATCTAACCACATTGTCCGATTTCAAAAAGGCTTTACAACGAAAGCAAAACATTAGATTATGTCAGGAGAGTACCCAGCCAGAAATAATCACACACCCATTTTTCAAGCTAGCATATAATGTCACAAAAACCAAAACCACAGCTAAATGCAGCACTAACCTTTGATGATCTTCACCAGATGACACTCCTAGGACATTATGTTATACAATACATGCATGTTTTGTTCAATCAAGTTCATATTTATATCAAAAACCAGCTTTTTACATTAGCATGTGACGTTCAGAACTAGCATACCCACCGAATACGTTCGGTGAATTTACTAAATTACTCACGATAAACGTTCACAAAAAAACATAAATTATTTTAAGAATTCTAGATACAGAACTCCTTTATGCAATCGCGGTGTCCGATTTTAAAATAGCTTTTCGGTGAAAGCACATTTTGCAATATTCTGAGTAGATAGCCCGGCCATCATGGCTAGCTATTTTGACACCCACCAAGTTTAGCACTCACCAAACTCAGATTTACTATAAGACAAATTGGATTACCTTTGCTGTTCTTTGTCAGAATGCACTCCCAGGACTTCTACTTCAACACCCAATGTTGTTTTGGTTCCAAATAATCCATAGTTATATCCAAATAGCTGCGTTTTGTTCTTGCGTTCAAGACACTATCCGAAGGGTGACGTATTGTGACAAAAAAAATCTAAATATTCCATTACCGTACTTCGAAGCATGTCAAACGCTGTTTAAAATCAATTTTTATGCGATTTTTCTCGTAAAATAGCGATAATATTCCGACCGGGAGACCTTGTTTTTGTTCAAACACTGAAAATAGAGAATGGAGTCTTCACATGCACGCACGCGCCCGTGTCATTGTTCTCAGAACAACCACTTTCCAAAAGCCCTAGTGTTTTTCGTCCAGGGACTGCAGAGTCATCATTCCCCGTTCTGGTGCCTTCTGAGAGCCTATGGGAGCCTTAGAAAATGTCACGTTACAGCAGAGATCCTCTATTTTCGATAAAGAGGCTATAGAAGGACAAGAAATGGTCAGACAGGGCACTTCCTGTATGGAATCTTCTCAGGCTTTGGCCTGCCATATGAGTTCTGTTATACTCACAGACACCATTCAAACAGTTTCAGAAACGTTAGAGTGTTTTCTATCCAAATCAACTAATTATATGCATATTGTAGTTTCTGGGCAGGAGTAGTACCCAGATTAAATCGGGTACATTTTTTATCCGGACATGAAAATACTGCCCCCTATCCTAAACAGGTTAAGAGATGACACCTTTGCTGTCCATCAAACTGCTGAGCAATTTGACTTGTCTATCCTTCTCTCGTTCCATACTTCATTGTCTCTTCTACTATTACAGTGTGTCTCTTACTGTGTCCTCCCTGATTCCTTTGCTCATTCTGTTGCTGATGCTGAAATACTGTATATGATAATGTACATGGGTTTACACCTTGAATCACAACACCCTCTCAACAGTCATGTAAGCATTATCACGTTATCACGAGGGGCATGCCCCAGACCATGTAATTACTTTTTGCTTGATTGAAAGTTGCTACTTTTCTTATTGTTAAATTTATTTCCATAACGGCAGGGTAGACCTGGTGTATTTCAAAGTGTAATGACATTCTTTCATGATATTGCCACGATAAGAAAAGTTACTGTTTAAAGTACTGATATGATTAAGTTACACATTCACACACAGTTCTATTGTTTTTAACACAGAAATGTAGTAGCCTACTGTTGAATAACAAATTCATGTTAAAACCTCTTACATCTAGACGTTCCGCTAGCGGAACACCTGCTCCAATATCCAATGATGGGCGTGGCGTGAAATACAAACTCCTCGAAAATCCCCAAACTTACATTTTTCAAACATATGACTATTTTACACCATTTTAAAGACAAGACTCTCCTTTATCTAACCACACTGTCCGATTTCAAAAAGGCTTTACAACGAAAGCAAACATTAGATTATGTCAGGAGAGTACCCAGCCAGAAATAATCAGACACCCATTTTTCAAGCTAGCATATAATGTCACAAAAAACAAAACCACAGATAAATGCAGCACTAACCTTTGATGATCTTCACCAGATGACACTCCTAGGACATTATGTTATACAATACATGCATGTTTTGTTCAATCAAGTTCATATTTATATCAAAAAACAGGTTTTTACATTAGCATGTGACGTTCAGAACTAGCATACCCACCGCAAACTTCCGGTGAATTTACTAAATTACTCACGATAAACGTTCACAAAAAACATAATAATTATTTTAAGAATTATAGATACAGAACTCCTTTACTCCGACCGGGAAACCCTGTTTTAGTTCAAAGACGAAAAAATAAAAACATGGTGTCGCCTCGTGCACCCGCCTCAGTCTCATTGTTCTCAGATCGACCATTATCCAAATGCGCTACTGTTTTTCAGCCAGGGCCTGCAAAGACATCATTCAGCGTTTTGCCGCCTTCTGAGAGCCCATGGGAGCCGTAGGAAGTGTCACGTTACAGCAGAGATCCTCAGTTTTCAATAAAGATAGTGTAGAAGCCGAAGAAATGGTCAGACAGGCCACTTCCTGTAAGGAATCTTCTCAGGTTTTTGAGAGCCAATGGAAGTCTTAGAAAGTGTCACGTTACAGCACAGATGCTGTAATTTCGATAGAGATGTAACAGAAGGACAACAAATTGTCAGACAGGGCACTTCCTGTATAGAATCTTCTCAGGTTTTGGCCTGCCATATGAGTTCTGTTATACTTACAGACACCATTCAAACAGTTTTAGAAACATTAGGGTGTTTTCTATCCAAAGCATAATTATATGCATATTCTAGTTTCTGGGCAGTAGTAATAACCAGATTAAATCGGGTACGTTTTTTATCCGGCCGTGCAAATACTGCCCCCTACCCTAGAGAGGTTTTAAGGGACATCGCTGACTAGGGAAACGTGCCCGCTGTTCTGTTCTTAGTGCCAGTCTGTACGCTCAAACAAAAACAATGTAACTAATAATGGCATCTTTATGCTTTCGTTAATAAAATAATGATAAAAATACTCTTTCAAAATGCCGATGTTTATTTAGTTATGGATCCATAACAAATGACTATGGGAATAAATATCAATGAATGACAGAAATATCCTCCAATCCTCTATATGTAATTATTGTTAAAGAGTCACGTCATATTTTTCGATACAATATAGGCCTTAAGTTGCCGACCTGAGTCTCACTAGTGTCAAGTAATGTGCTGTTAAAAGTGGTGTAGGTCTTATTTATTTAAAGAGCATATTGAGGTTAGAAGCAAATGGATTTGAAGCAATAGCCTACAACTATTTTAGCATCGTTTCGCGCTGCTCTGAGACAAGCATGGTAACTGATCTTGATAAATCAATGAGATTTTTATTTTCACTGAATCTCCGTTTGGGTATTGGTCAGACTAGAATTAGAAAATTTGGGTGTAGAAATGTTATGCTCTTAGTATATCCTTTATTTAACTAGGCAAGTCAGTTAAGAACAAATTCTTATTTACAAGGACTGCCTACTCCTTCCTCCCCGTTGGGGAATTGAACCCCAGTCTCCCGCGTGCCTGCATTCTCTAGTACAGCCACTAAATGGAACGGAACGGGAGGACCTACCTCAATTTGTCCAATAGAAACTCTTGTTTTAGTTGCAAAACGGAATGTTTTACAACTGTTTGGACTAATGATTACACCCCTGATAAGCTAGATGCAGGCAAGAGTGTGCATGGCTGCATTGACTGACTCACTGTCCCAAAATATTTTTTTTCCCAGACGTAGACAATTGTCTCCTGATTTGAAAACCTACTAAATCTATAGGAAAACTCATTAGAAAAATGACTGGAAAACAGTTTACACAGGGCACCTTTCCTTCACCGAGCAGGGCATTTATAAAATGTTGGGCAAATTTACAGTATACCCACTTCTCCAGGCACAACTACACCACTGGCTAAGACAATACAGTGGCAGTCATGTTAGTTAAAGAATAGACTGTCAACCCTCTACCCACAAAGGTCTCCTCCTTCAGGCAATCTCTGGCTCACAGCCTGACAAGATAACCCATCATTTTAAACTTTTTTGAAAATCCAGCAGCTCAATTAAACTCCAATCAAACGGAATCTCTAAAACTTCTTGCCATTTTATTAATTTATGACTTATTCTGGATTCCCCTTTTTGTTGAAAGGGATACAACCCACATGATTACAACATCTGGGATGAATGGTTAAACAGGCGCGCCCCATTTGACACATGGTAACAGATTACTATTACTATTTCTTCAGTTACGTAAGGAATGCCACTTCTCCCACTGTGGAGACAGAGTCCTTGTGATGTTCTGCTTCCCAGGACAGAAGAGGTATGTACTCTGTGAAGAAACTTCAGCTTAAGGTCATGTTCCACAGCTCAGACGTTGCTGATGAGGATCTTACAATGCCTGGACGGGTATTTTACGTATTAGCTAACCACATCATATGTTATAGCAATCTGGTGCCCGACTGCACAGTCGAGGACATGGCACGCAACCACGCATGCAACGCCTGGGCAGAGGAACACAACTAATATTTTTTGATGCCTTTCTCAGGAAGAGGAAATACATGCTATGAACAGGCTTTGATGGTGCTAATGAATTAAGTGATGTGGCATGTGCTTCAACATGTACCAAATCAAATTGTATTGGACACATACACATATTTAGCAGACATTACTGCGGGTGTAGCGAAATGCTTGTGTAAGAGTATGAGTGCTGTTAAAATGGGTTGTGACATGTCTGAAAGCTTTTTATATGCATAAATACAAGTAAAATGTAAAACAGTTGCTAAGAAGTTTATTTTACAGAATGAGAACTTCTGACATTATGATTGATTGAGATGCATTGAGATGCATTTGAATGTTATTTATTCACTGGTTCTAAATTTGAATTAAAATAGTCAACACCCTTCTTCAAACACAACAGATGGTTTACCTATTTTGCTGGAAAATACGGTATAAGTACTGTAATGCCTCATAATCAGGAGGATGGTGGAAAATTCAGAGTTGAAAACAAAGTTTCAGTGAAAATGTCTCACACATACAAGTTGCTGTCCTTTTTATTAAGAGGTGTGATGAATGTATCATAACTTATTAGAAAGTTAGTCACATCTTTAATATCTTTTCAAGAGTTAGTTTGCCTAATCTAATGACATTTTTCTACATACTTTTGAAAATGAAAGTCTGTAATAAGAAAAAACATTCAGGATGGCTAGTAGTCAGAAAATAATTGAGTCTTATAACTTGACTTTCATGCAGAGAACAGAAAGGTTTGATGGGGAAATAGTGCTTTGATGAAAACGCTGAGACATTCCTGGATGATATCCCCATCCGATTGTCTTCAGAAGCCAACTGGCTAACATGGGGAGAGTTATGATCTTTATAAAAGCACTGAACTTCTAAGTCTCTCTCTCTCTCTGTCTCATCATCTTATCGATCTTTCTCTCTGCTCCCCCCTCTATAATATATCCCTCTGTCTGTCTCTCATATCCTACATTTGCCATCCTTCTTAAAATCCATATTAAAACACCACTCTGGCCTGTTATCCTCTATGTCAGGGGTAGGCAACCCTGTTCCTGGAGTGCCGCAGCTACGGCAATATTTTGTTCGAACTAGTCACCACACCTGACCAACTGAGCTAATTGATCAGTTCAGTTGAATGCCCTAAATTCAACACCCATGGTCTTCCGGGTTGGTTAAATCAAAAACATGAAGTGTCTGATAAACTCCAGAACCAGGGTTGCCTACCCCTGCACTATGGGGTCGATTCCGAACCGAGTTAAGCCAGCATAATTGAAACAGCGTAAAAACACTGTTCTCTCTATGCATATTCTGACCTTGAATTTAAGCATGAGAACAGCATGCTATGTACCCTCTATTCGTTCGGGTGGAGATGTAAGAAATTAAAAAGTGTGGCGGAGGTGTGTTTACAGATACACTATTCTGACATTGACTTAATGCCCTCATCATACCACCACATTTTTTGCTCGAGGAAACCATGAATAAGGTGGCGCGAACCTGCCTGTTCCAAGTGGAAAAAGCATTTACTAGCTATTTTTGGATAAAAATAACATAATTATCCATGCATTGTAATGTACCAATTGATAAGAGATATTGATAAGAGCTAGATAAATTAGTAATCTGTTTGGAGAAGGGGATTGTAAATACACAGTGATTGTTTTAGGTAATTTTTCCTTATTATCCCTGGAGATGAATGTGAAACCAGTCATATGGAAGCTAACTGAAAATCAGATCAACCTGTTGTGGCCCCTTTTCCACAGTGAAGTAAGCTATAAATAGGTGTGCCGTTATCCGGAATTTGTATTGTGTGCCCTCATAATTTGAGTGGATGAAATTTGGAGACAAAGGCTATAGGCTTCTATACGGCTGAACCTGTTGAGTTGATGTATGTGCTTTAGAATGTTTTAATATACCCAGGCTTTTCCCTGTTTTATTTTACAATTTGTATCATGTTAAATATTAACCACTCTTTTTTTCTATTTATTTAACTAGGCAAATCAGTTAAGAACAAATTCTTATTTACAATAACGGCCTACTATCAGGAGCCACCGCCAGTAATACACACATACATTTATAACTGTCACTTTTATGCTAGTTTTCTTCTATTTGTATCTTACATTTTACATCATTCCATTCTATTTACATTTCATCCCACTGTCACGTCCCTGTAGTTGTTCCTGAAGGTCGCTAGCACTAGCGAATCATATTAGGCTAACGTTTTGCAATAATTTGGGATATGTACAGTTGAAGTCGGAAGTTTACATACACTTATGTTGGAGTCATTAAAACAATTTTTTCAACCACTCCACAAATTTCTTGTTAACAAACTACAGTTTTGGCAAGTTGGTTAGGACATCTACTTTGTGCTTGACACAAGTAATTTTTCCAACAACTGTTTACAGACAGATTATTTCACTTATAATTCACTGTATCATAATTCTAGTGGGTCAGAAGTTTACATACACAAATATGACTGTGCCTTTAAACAGCTTGGAAAATTCCAGAAAATGATGTCATGGCTTTAGAAGCTTCTGATAGGCTAATTTATTATAATAATTTTTTCACCTTTATTTAACCAGGTAGGCTAGTTGAGAACAAGTTCTCATTTACAACTGTGAGTTACACATGGAATAAACAAACATACAGTCAATAGTATAATGGAAAAAGTCTATATACAGTGTGTACGAATGAGCAAGGATAAGGGAGGTAAGGCAATAAATAGGCTATAGTGGCGAAATAATTACAATGTAGCAATTAATCACTGGAGTGATAGATGTGCAGAAGATGAATGTGCAAGTAGAGATACTGTTGTGAAAAATAAATTAAATAAACATCAGTATGGGGATGAGGTAGTTGGATGGGCTATTTACAGATGGGCTATGTACAGGTGCAGTAATCTGTGAGCTGCTCTGACAGCTGGTGCTTGAAGTTAGTGAGGGAGATATGAGTCTCCAGCTTCAGTGATTTTTGCAGTTCATTCCAGTCATTGGCAGCAGAGAACTGGACGGAAAGGCGGCCAAATGAGGAATTGGCTTCGGGGGTGACCAGTGAAATATACATGCTGGAGTGCATGCAATGGGTGGGTGCTGCTATGGTGACCAGTGAGCTGAGATAAGGCGGGGCTTTACATACCAAAGACTAACAGAGCTGGTGTAACTGAGTCAGGTTTGTAGGCCTCCTTGCTCGCACACGCTTTTCCAGTTCTGCCCACAAATTCTCTATAGGATTGAGGTCAGGGCTTTGTGATGGCCACTCCCAGTAACTTGACTTTGTTGTCCTTAAGCCATTTTTCCACAACTTTGGAAGTATGCATGGGGTCATTGTCCATTTGGAAGACCCATTTGCAACCCAGCTTTAACTTCCTGACTGATGTCTTGAGATGTTGCTTCAATATAACCACGTAGTTTTCCTGCCTCATGATTCCATCTATTTTGTGAAGTGCACCAGTCCCTCCTGCAACAAAGCACCTCCCCAACATGATGCTGCCAGCCCTGTGCTTCACGGTTGGGATGGTGTTTTTTGGCTTGCAAGCCTCCCCCTTTTTCCTCCAAACATAACAATGGTCATTATGGCCAAACAGTTCTATTTTTGTTTCATCAGACCAGAGGACATTTCTCCAAAAAGTATGATCTTCGTCCGCATGTGCAGTTGCACACTGTAGTCTGGCTTTTTTATGGCAGTTTTGGAACAGTGGCTTCTTCCTTGCTGAAAGGCCTTTCAGGTTATGTTGATATAGGACTCATTTTACTGTGGATATAGATACTGTTGTACCTGTTTCCTCCAGCATCTTCACAAGGTCCTTTGTTGTTGTTCTGGGATTAATTTGCACTTTTTGCACCAAAGTACGTTCATCTCTAGGAGACAGAACGTGTCTCGGCTGTGTGGTCCCATGGTGTTTATAATTGCGTACTATTGTTTGTACAGATGAACGTGGTACCTTCAGGTGTTTGGAAATTGCTCCCAAGGATGAACTAGAATTGTGGCAGTCTACAATTTTTTTCTGAGGTCTTGGCTGATATCTTTTGATTTTTGCATGATGTCAAGCAAAGAGGCCCTGAGTTTGAAGGTAGGCCTTGAAACACATCCACAGGTACGCCTCCAATTGACTCAAATTATGTCACCTAGCCTATCAGAAGCTTCTACAGCCATGACGTCATTTTCTGGAATTGTCCAAGCTGTTTAAAGGCACAGTCAACTTAGTGTATGTAAACTTCTGACCCACTGGAATTGTGATACAGTGAATTATAAGTGAAATAATCTGTCTGTAAACAATTGTTGGAAAAATGACTTGTGTCATGCACAAAGTAGATGTCCTAACTGACTTGCCAGAACTGTAGTTTGTTCACAAGAAATTTGTGGAGTGGTTGAAAAACGAGTTTAAATGACTCCAACCTAAGTGTATGTTAACTTCTGACTTCAACTGTATATTCTGAACCCCTTCTCTCAATATATTCTAGTCCTAGTCTTTCGACAAAATTCAAATTAAAGGTACAATGTATTTAAAGGGATGGCTTAAGATAAATATACTTAAAAAACCCTATTGAGTGAAAACTCCACAAGAAAATGTGTTGGCCAGGAAGTGGGAGTGTTTTCAGCAGTTAAATTACATTTATTCATCAAGTGCAAGGGAACCATGCCTGCAAAGCCCGTTGCACACCTTTATAAGGTAAATGTGAATACCAACTACTGTGAACTGCGTAGGAACGGCGGGTGTAGGAAAGGCGTACATTTCCTAAGTCAAAATCGGGCCGAATGATATGGCGACAGGCAGCTTTCTGAGAGCACAACTGTCATTTACATTAGCGGTAATCTACCCCTCAGAGGGACTGGATTATCTTGACAGACAGTCAATCTGAACCCCATACTGAACTCTCTCAAGATGCCATGTTGATTTAAGAATTAATGTATTCTGTCTCATTTAAACCTGCCATCATTTACTCACGGATCGCAGGTCATGTTTTTCAAATGTAAATAGCCACTACTTAATGAGTTTCCTGTCTTAATGTAAAGTGATCATGTAACGTGATCAGCTGTCAAAACAATGTGTAAAATAACACATTGAGACAGAACAAATTCACAGACTAGAAATTATTTAGGGTAGTTCTTGAATTGTTGTGGTGTCCCTTGCCTTTCCTACCATATCATACATGTTTTTGTTTATATTGAATTGTTTATCAATTATAAAACATTATGAAAGTCCTTTGTACTGCAACTATTTATGTTTAAGCATTGTTTAAAGTACTTAGGGTAAACAAATAGGCTTGTCCTAGTAGTGATGTGTAGACTTGTAGTGACATGCTTTGTGGATTTAGAGACACAGTATCTATCTATTATTTTTAATGCTAGAAAGTAAACAAAATGATCTAATATATTGTAGAGATCAGTGGTTTCCAAACCTTTTATAGTCCAGTACCCCTTAAAACATTCAACCTCCAGCTGTGTACCCCCTCTAGCACCAGCATCAGCGCACTCTCAAATGTTGTTTTTTTGCCATCATTGTAAGCCTGCCACACACGCACTATACGATAACATTTTTATACATAAGAATGAGTGTGACTTTTTGTATCAACCCGGCTCGTGGGAAGTGACAAAGAGCTCTTATAGGACCAGGGCACAACTAATAATATAATAAGATCAATAATTTTGCTCTTTTTTTAACCATCTTACATATAAAACCTTATATGTTAATCCAAAATTGTGAATATCTCACTATAGGTTAATGAGAAGGCTGTGCTTGAAAGGATGCTCATAACTCTGCAATGTTGGGTTGTATTGGAAAGAGTCTCAGTCTTAAATCATTTTCCACACACAGTCTGTGCCAGTATTTACTTCTCATGCTAGTGAGGGCCGAGAACCAACTCTCATATACAGTTGAAGTCGGAAGTTTATATAAACCTTAGCCAAATACATTTAAACTCAGTTTTTAACAATTCCTGACATTTAATGCTAATAAAAATTCCCTGTCTTCGGTCAGTTAGGATCACCACTTTATTTTAAGAATGTGAAATGTCAGAATAATAGTAGAGATAATTATTTATTTTAGCTTTTATTTCTATCATCACATTCCAAGTGGGTCAGAAGTTTACATAAACTCAATTAGTATTTTGTAGCATTGCCTTTAAATTGTTTAACTTGGGTCAAACGTTTCGGGTAACCTTCCACAAGCTTCCCACAATAAGTTGGGTGAATTTTGGCCCATTCCTCCTGACACAGCTGGTGTAACTGAGTCAGGTTTGTAGGCCTCCTTGCTAGCACACGTTTTTTCAGTTCTGCCCACAAATTCTCTATAGGATTGAGGTCAGGGCTTTGTGATGGCCACTCCCAGTAACTTGACTTTGTTTATCCTTAAGCCATTTTGCCACAACTTTGGAAGTATGCTTGGGGTCATTGTCCATTTGGAAGACCCATTTGCGACCCAGCTTTAACTTCCTGACTGATATCTTGAGATGTTGCTTCAATATAGCCACATCATTTTCCTACCTCATGATGCCATCTATTTTGTGAAGTGCACCAGTCCCTCCTGCAGCAAAGCACCCCCACAACATGATGCTGCCACCCCTGTCATTCACGGTTGGAATGGTGTTCTTCGGCTTGCAAGCCTCCCCCTTTTTCCTCCAAACATAACGATGGTCATTATGGCCAAACAGTTCTATTTTTGTTTCATCAGACCAGAGGACATTTCTCCAAATAGTACAATCTTCGTTCCCATGTGCAGTTGCAAACCATAGTCTGGCTTTTTTTATGGTGGTTTTTGAGAAGTGGCTTCTTCCATGCTGAGCGGCCTTTCAGGTTATGTCGATATAGGACTCGTTATACTGTGGATATAGATACTTTTGTACCTGTTTCCTCCAGCATCTTCACAAGGTCCTTTGCTGTTATTCTGGGATTGATTTGCACTTCTCGCACCAAAGTACATTCATCTCTAGAAGACAGAACATGTTTCCTTCCTGAGCGGTATGACGTCTGCGTGGTCCCATGGTGTTTATACTTGCGTACTATTGTTTGTACAGATGAATGTGGTACATTTAGGCGTTTGGAAATTGCTCCTCCTAAGGATGAACCAGACTTGTGGAGGTCTACATTTTTTTTCTGTGGTCTTGGCTGATTTCTTTTGATTTTCCCATGATGTCAAGCAAAGAGGCACTGAGTTTAAAGGTAGGCCTTGAATACATCCACAGGTACACCGCCAATTGACTCAAATGATGTCAATTAGCCTATCAGAACCTTCTACAGCCATGACATCATTTTCTGGAATTTTCCAAGCTGTTTAAAGGTTCAGTCAACTTAGTGTATGTAAACTTCTGACCCACTGGAGTTGTGATACATTGAATTATAAGTGAAATAATCTGTCTGTAAACAATTGTTGGAAAAATTACTTGTCATGCGCAAAGTAGATGTCCTAACCGACAAACTATAGTTTGTTAACAAGAAATTTGTGGAGTTGTTGAAAAACAAGTTTTACCAACCTAAGTGGTATGTAAACTTCCGACTTCAACTGTAGGTACGTGGTTGCAAAGGGCGTCAGTGTCTTAACAGAACGATTATCCGAGACTGGATATCTGGCAGTGGCTTCTGATTAAATTAACTTTTTACAGACCCGCTTGTTGCAATTTCGATGACGCTCTCTTGTTCAGATATTGATAAGTGGACTGGAGGCAAGAGATGAAAGGGATAACAAATCCAGTTGTTTGTGTCATTCGTTTCGGGAAAGTACCTGCGTAATTGCGCACCCATCTCACTTAGGTGCTTCACTATATCACATTTGATATTGTCTGTAAGCTTGAGTTAATTTGTACACAAAAAAATCATACAATGACGGAAAGACCTGTATATTGTCCTTGTTAATGCATACAGAGAAGAGATCCAACTTCTTAATCATAGCCTCAATTTTGTCCCGCAAATTGTATATAGTTGCGGACAGTCCCTTTAATCCAAGATTCAGATCATTCAGGCGAGAAAAAACATCACCCAGATAGGCCAGTTGTGTGAAAAACGCATCATCATGCAAGCGGTCAGACAAGTGAAGATCATGGTCAGTAAAGAAAACTTTAAGCTCGTCTCTCAATTAAAAAAAAAAAACGTGTCAATACTTTACCCCTTGATAAAGTGTTATATGGTCGCTGCCCACATAATTGCATAGTGCAGAAAATACATGAGAGTTCAGGGGCCTTGCTTTAAGCATTAACACTGGAGGGATAGATGTGCAGATGATGATGTGCAAGTAGAGATACTGGGGTGCAAAAGAGCAAAAAGATAAAAAACAATATGGGGATGATGTAGTTGGGTGTGCAATATACAGATTGGCTGTGTACAGGTACAGTGATCGGTAGGCTGCTCTGACAACTGATGCTTTAAGTTATAGAGGAAGATATACTGTAAGTCTCCAGCTTCAATGATTTTTGCAATTCGTTCCAGTCATTGGCAGCAGAGAACAGGAAGGAAAGGCAGCCAAAGCAGGCGTTGGCTTTGGGGATGACCAGTGAAATATACCTGCTTGAGTGCGTGGTACAGGTGGGTGGTGCTATGGTAACCACTGAGCTGAGAAAAAGCGGGAATTTACCTAGCAAAGACTTATAGATGACCTGGAGCCAGTGGGTTTGGCGACGAATATGACGCGAGGGCCAGCCAACGAGAGCATGCGGGTTGCAGTGGTGGGTATTATATGGGGCTTTGGTGACAAAACGGATGGCACTGTGATAGACTACATCCAGTTTGCTGAGTAGAGTGTTGGAGGCTATTTTGTAAATGACATTGCCGAAGTCAAGGATCGGTAGTATAGTCAGTTTTACGAGGTTATGTTTGGCAGCATGAGTGAAGGAGGCTTTGTTGCGAAATAGGAAGCCAATTCTAGATTTAATTTTGGATTGGAGATGCTTAATGTTAGTCTGGAAGGAGAGTTTGCAGTCTAACCAGACACCTAGGTATTTGTAGTTGGCCACATATTCTACATCAGAACCGTCCAGAGTAGTGATGTTAAGAAGCCAGCTATGACCCGGTCCATTTTGTTTCATGTTTGTGACCTCATGAAAGACAATACAGCCACATTACCATGACTCTGTTTATACAGGTGCCTCCCTTATGAGGTTTGCGTCTAATTATTGTATAAAATGAATGAGTAAAGATGAAACTATTTGTGAAATGATGTAATGATGTTAATGTGAGAGAATTGTATACCCTTTAAAGTTTAACTAAGTCATTGGCCCGTCCCCATGAGCACAGACATGATCTGGCTCATGGGACAACCCTTTTCTACTGTTCCAAATAAAAACCCCACCTGAAGAAATCCTCTTCAGACCATGCGTGCCTTGGTCAGCTGAGGGGGCGAAGGTAGAGTAGAGTCCACAAAAACCTCAGTATAAGCTAATGTTGTAATGGTTGTTGAATTCCTAACCATACCACTTGGAGTATTGGCTACACGGGTGGAAATGGTTAAACTCTGAGACTATCGATCACGACAGAATAGGAGCAAATCTTTGATACTAATTACTAGTTTGAAGCTAGAAATTATGTCAACCTGACATGCGAAGACCAACAACGGCCGAAACATCTATCCTATAAGAACAATTTTGAATGGTACTCTGAAGTATTCATTATAACCACGAAAGACTCCAGGGAAGCAGAGAGACGGTTGGATGAAGTTTCCAACAGAAAGACGGACGATTCCAACAGAGATCATGACGACACACTGAGCGTAAATATATATTGATTGCAATTATTCCCGAATGAGTGAGCGTCATGTGCAAAGGATTAGCATTTCAATGAATATAATTATCAACTGTGTAGTGACTCAATTTAGTCTTTCCCACCCTTCTCAGTCCACACCCACTTCCCTTTGTCCACAAAGCCATCATATCGGCTTAGCCCACTAGGGAACCTCCCCTATCATTTCCTTGTAACCATATCTACTGTGTTGTTTGTTAATGCATTTCTATGATTATTTATTTAGTTAGTAAATAAATTAATAAGGCAATTGATGTATGGATGATTCATAGTAAAGGCTGGGTTCGTGCAGATAACCAACAATTTACGACGTTTGGAATGAGACTAATGTGAGGTAAATAATAATTCATTAATTAGAAGACTAATTGATCAGATATTAAAATATCTGAAGAGTTATATTAGGAAAATTATAACTTTGTAATCTGAAGATTTTCCTTGGTTCCCTGACTTCCTAGTTAATTACATTTACATGATTAGTTTAATCACATAATAATAATTACAGCGAATTGATTTGATAAAATAACAGTCTTCACTTTAATGATGCCAGAGACACTACAGTGGGGATAGTGTTTCCTAGCCTCAGTGCATCCTAACTGTCTTTGTATATTGGTTCCTGACTTCCCTGAAAAGTTGCATATCGCGGGGGCTATTCGATGCTAATGCAGAACGCTACAGGATGTTTTTGTGTTGGTCAAGGGCAGTCAAGTCGGGGGTGAACCAAGGGCTATATCTGTTCCTACTTATACGTTTTTTGAATGGGGCATGCTTATTTAAGATGGTGAGGAAGGCACTTTTAAAGAATATCCAGGCATCCTCTACCGACGGGATGAGGTCAATATCCTTCCAGGATAACCGGGCCAGGTCGAATAGAAAGACCTGCTCGCTTAAGTGTTTTAGGGAGCGTTTAATAGTGACGAGAGGTGGATGTTTGACCGCGGACCCTTTACGGACGCAGGCAATGAGGCAGTGATCGCTGAGATCCTATTTGAAGACAGCAGAGGTGTATTTACAGGGCAAGTTGGTCAGGATGATATCTAAGAAGGTGCCCATGGTTACCAATTTAGGGTTGTACCTGGTAGGTTCCTTGATAGTTTGTGTGAGATTGAGGGCATCTAGCTTAGATTGTAGGACGGCCGGGGTATTAAGCATATCCCAGTTTAGGTCACCTAACAGTACAAATTCTGAAGATAGATGGGGGGCAATCAATTCACATATGGTGTCCGGGACTGAAGGGGTCAATAACAAGAGGCAACGGTGAGAGACTTGTTTCTGGAAAGGTGGATTTTTAAAAGTAGAAGCTCGAATTGTTTGGGCACAGACTTGGATAGTGTGACAGAACTCTGCAGGCTATCTCTGCAATAGATTGCAACTCTGCCCTCTTTGACAGTTCTATCTTGTCAGGAAATGTTGTAGTTGGGGATGAAAATGTCAGAATTTTTGGTGGCCTTCCTAAGCCAGAATTCAAGCACGGCTAGGACATCAGGAGTGTGGAGTGTGCTAAACTATGGACTGGCCCGCCCGTTCCCCAGACCTGAATCCAATTGAGCACATCTGGGACATCATGTCTCGCTCCATCCACCAACGCCACGTTGCACCACAGACTGTCCAGGAGTTGGCGGATGCTTTAGTCCAGGTCTGGGAGGAGATTCCTCAGGAGACCATCCGCCACCTCATCAGGAGCATGCCCAGGCGTTGTAGGGAGGTCATACAGGCACGTGGAGGCCACACACACTACTGAGCCTCATTTTGACTTGTTTTAAGGACATTACATCAAAGTTGGATCAGCCTGTAGTGTGGTTTTCCACTTTAATTTTGAGTGTGACTCCAAATCCAGACCTCCATGGGTTGATAAATTGGATTTCCATTGATTCTTTTTGTGTGATTTTGTTGTCAGCACATTCAACTATGCAAAGAAAAAAGCATTTAATACGATTATTTCATTCATTCAGATCTAGGATGTGTTATTTTAGTGTTCCCTTTATTTTTTTGAGCAGTATATATATATATTTTATTGTTATTATGTGAATAACATTTTTATTTGGCATAATTTCGGAATACCTGGTATAAACCAGTTTGGGAATACCTGGTGTAGATCAATGAAAACAAAAGATTGTATCTACTATTAAATATTTTTACTTATATTATATCCCTCAGTTTTTGATGTTACCGCCTTGAAAATCAAACATTACAAAGATATTCAAGGACCTTAAACATTCTCTCCATTGGCAAACTGTTGTGGGGGAAGGGGCCTAAATTAAAGAAAATTATTAGCTAATCACACCCTTTTAGTATGTCATAAATTTAAGGATTCCATTTATCATTTCGTGTGTCTCTCTTGGACAGATCTATGTAAACACTACTGGTACTGTAGAATCTTTCGAGAAGGAATGGGATGCGTGGGATCATGAGTAGCCGCTCCGGTGTTTGGGTTTTTCGTCACTGGATATTTGGACAAATCCCGATTTCACGGGTGTTAGCATATTTTTTATTTTGGAAGGGGGTGGACATTCAGCCCGTAACTTGCAAAGAGAGAGGGTTCCGCTCCTCGTTCCAGTTCCGCTCCTTGTTCTAACATCTCTTCTCTTAACACGTACGGAGCCAGAACTTAATTGAGCAGCTGACCAATTTCACAGTACTTTAGTTCTGGGTTAATAGACATTAGGTGTGTCTAAATCCAAAATTGCACTTCGTGTTTCTCAATTTACATTCAGGGAAATAGCATTGCAAGCAAAATTATTAATTATAAATTATTTTAAAAGGACTGATGACCTTGGATTTGAGTGTTACTACTCCTACTGATGTCTTTGAAAGAGTTTATGGCTCATTGATAGGCAAGGAGATTATTTGCCCCACAAAAAAATGCATATTAAACACCTGGGACCAAATTTAATGAACAGAAGGTAGGTAGACAGTGCCTTCGGAAAGTATTTAGACACATTGACTTTTTTATGTTACAGCTTTATTCTAAAATGTTAAATTGATTATATTGTTATTTTTCTTCAATCTACACACAATACCCCATAAAAACTGGGTTTTAGAAATGTTTGGTAATTTATAAAAATAAAAACTGAAATCTTCAATTTTCATAGGTATGCAGACCCTTTACTCAGTACTTGGTTGAAGCATCTTTGGCAGCGATTTCAGCATCTAGTCTTCTTGGTTATGACGCTACAAGCTTAGCACATCTGTATTTGGGGAGTTTCTCCCATTCTTCTCCGCAGATGCTTTCAAGCTCTCAGGTCTCTCCAGAGATGCTTGATCAGGTTCAAGTCCAGACACTCCTGCGTTGTCTTGGCTGTGTGCTTAGGATTGTTGTCCTGTTGGACGGTGAACCTTCGCCCCCCAGTCTGAGGTCCTGAGCGCAATGGAGCAGATTTTCATCAAGGATCTCTGGGTACTTTGCTCCGTTCATCTTTGCCTTGATCCTGACTAGTCTCCCAGTCCCTGCCACTGAAAAACATACCCACAACATGATGCTACCACCACCATGCTTCACTGTAGGGATGGTGCCAGGTTTTCTCCAGACGTGACGCTTGACATTCAGACCAAAAAGTTAAATCTTGTTTTCATCAGACCAGAGAATCTTGTTTCTCATGGTCTGAGAGTCTTTAGGTGCCTTTTGGCAAACTCAAAGTGGGCTGTCATGTGCCTTTTACTGAGGAGTGGATTCTGTCTGACCACTCTACTATAAAGAACTGATTGGTGAAGTGCTGCAGAGATGGTTGTCCTTCTGGAAGGTTCTCCAATCTCCACAGAGGAACTCTAGAGCTCTGTCACGGTGACCACCAGGTTCTTGGTCACCTCCCTGAGTCTTGATGGTTCCAAACTTCTTCCATTTAAGAATGATGGAGGTCACTGTGTTATTGGGGACCTTCAATTCTGCAGACATTTCCCCAGATCTGTGCCTCGACACAATCCTGTCTCAGAGCTCTTTGGTATTGGTATTGCATTGGGATCCCATTAGCTGTTGTAAAAGCAGCAGCTATTCTTCCTGGGGTCCACACAATACAGAATGACATAATACAGAACATCAATAGACAAGAACAGCTCAAGGACAGAACTACATACGGACAATTCCTTCGACCTCATGGCTTGGTTTTTGCTCTGACATGCACTGTCAACTGTGGGACTTTATATAGACAGGGGTGTGCCTTTCCAAATCAGGTCCAATGAATTGCATTTACCAACGGTGGACTCCAATCAAGTTGTAAAAACATCTCAAGGATGATTAATGGAAGCAGGATGCACCTGAGCTCAATTTTTGAGTCTCAAAGCAAAGGGTCTGAATACCTACAGTACCAGTGAAAAGTTTGGACACACCTATTCATTTAAGGGTTTTTCTTTATTTTTACTATTTTCTACATTGTAGAAGACATCAACACTGAAATAACACATATGGAATAATGTAGTAACCAAAAAAGTGTTAAATAAATTAAAATATATGTTTTATTTGAAATTCTTCAAAGTAACCACCCTTTGCCTTGATGACAGCTTTGCACACTCTAGACATTCTCTCAACCAGCTTCATGGGGTAGTCACCTGGAATGCATTTAATTTAACAGGTGTGCCTTGTTAAAAGTTGATTTGTGGAATTTATTTCCTTCTTAATGCGTGGGGGCAAATCAGTTGTATTGTTACAAGGTAGGGGTGGTAAACAGAAGATAGCCTTATTTAGTAAAATACCAAGACCATATTATGGCAAGAACAGCTCAAATAAGCAAAGAGAAATGACAGTTCAGCAGTACTTAAAGGCATGAATGTCAGGCATTCCGGAAGACTTCAAGAACTTTGAAAGTTTCTTCAAATGCAGTCGCAAAACCCATCAAGTACTATTATGAAACTGGCTCTCATGAGGACGCCACAGGAAAGGAAGACCCAGAGTTACCTCTGCCACAGAGGATACGTTCATTAGAGTTAACAGCACCTCAGATTGCAGCCCAAATAAATGCTTCACAGAGTTCAAGTTACACATCTCATCATCAACTGTTCAGAGGAGACTGCGTGAATCAGGCCTTCATGGTCGAATTGCTCCGAAGAAACCACTTTTAAAGTACTCCAATAAGAATAAGAGACTTGCTTGGGCCAAGAAACACGAGCAATGGACATTCGACGGGTGGAAATCTGTCCTTTGGTCTGATGAGCCCAGATTTGAGATTTTTGGTTCCAACCATTATCTTTGTGAGATGCAGAGTAGGTCAACGAATGAGCACTGCATGTGTGGTTCCCACTGTGAAGCATGGAGGAGGTGTGATGGTGTGGGAGTGCTTTACTGGTGCCAATGTCTGTGATTTATTTAGAATTCCAGGCACACTTAACCAGCATAACTTCCATCCCATCTGGTTTGCGCTTAGTGGGACTATCATTTGTTTTTCAAAAGGACAATGATTTTACTTTTTTTTCATTTTAGAAAAAGGCTGTAACGTAACAAATTCCGTAAAAAGTCAAGGGGTCTGAATACTTTCCGAAGGCACTGTATGTGACGATACACTGTGATCTTAGAATATACACACAGTAAGCTAATGAGGAGGATTATGCTACTCACTCCCTCGTCTTCATGGAGAGTTTGGTTAATTTAATTGTGTGTGTTGGCTGGAGGCCAGCTCTTCTGAGGAGGAGGGATGGAAAGGGAGGAAAGTGGTCCCTGGACTGGGCCCTCTGGATGGTGACAGGGCCTCTCAGTGGACTGCTGGACAATCTGGTGTGTGTCACAACAACCTGCCGCCCTTCTTGGCCCATGAAAACAAATTACTCAGTGTGACAACTTGTCTTGCTCTCCTTTTTTCTCCATCCCTCCCTCTGAGAAGCGAACAGGACAACCTTTCCGGCAGGCTGGTAAATGGGGACAGGGATATAGCTACTACATGAACCCACATGTGCTAATTTAGAGCCAGTGCTGGTTGTTGGTGCTCACTTCCCTTTCCACCTTTCAACAAAGAGACCAGTACTGACATGGAAGTTGTGCCCCTCCTGTGATACTCTTAAGGTTTTAACTCCTGACATACCTGTGCTGCCCTGCACATCAAATCTTCCTATTTGGCACTTGGGCTGTCTGTTTTCTTCACGGAGAAGGTAAGTAACAATACAAGTAAAAAAAGAAAGGAAAAAAGGAATAGATGAAGACCGAGGTATGCACTGACTAAAATGGCAGCCCCACACACACAAAATAGATTACGTTTTCAACAGCTTGCATTCATACTGGGCCCATTGCGTTTTTCTGAAGCTCTAAATACAGGACTGCAAGGGGTTACATCGTTCTGAAAATCTATGTTAACCTCCTGCACTTGTAATTTGCATAATAATATCAAACATTTTGCAGGCACGGCTTATACATATTGAAGCACTACTTGCGGTTGTGTGGGCACACAGTTTGTAACCTCTTTCTGTACATCAGTGCAGCTGCCTCGCTCCTTATGAGTCAACTTGACATATTTTAGATGATAAAATATGCACATCACCCTAGGCAAAAAATATTACAGGGTTCCCTGTAAAACAAAAATCTGATTAGAATCCGATAGAAAGTCCTAACAGATTTTTGAACCTATCCTATAGGATTCTATAGGACAGAATCCTATACGACCTAGCCTATAGGATTTCATCCTATAGTACTGGTTTCAAAATCTAATAGGATTTTTCTATTGGATTATTGTATTGGATTCCTATAGGATAGAATCCTATAGTACTCCAATAGGACTGGTTCCAAAATCTGAGGATTTTTCTATTGGATTATTTTATTGGAATCCTATAGGATCCTACAAGATAAAATCCTATAGGATAGAACCCCATAGGAGTCCAAAGGACGGGTTCCAAAATCTTTATAGGATTGAATCCCTCCCATATTGTGGTTGTGTGTTGAAGAGGTTGAGGACCTCAGGGAATTATCATTGGTGTGAGTAGGCAAAGAGACGGAGATTATGTTCCGGAGAGACACGGGAGAGAGACTGTTCCTCAGTTTACTGGTCGTTATTCTTGATTACAGCTTAATGTACAATTTCAGGTTTTTGTGCCATATTAAACTGTGAGATTGTCCAATAAAGCTACGTAATATTATGTAAAAGGGATGTGTAATTACCCTCAATTCGATCTGGTCAAAACATAAGTTGTGTAATGTAGTAACACATACTGTCCACATACAGGAAAGTATTCAGATCCCTTGACTTTTTCCACATTTTGGTACGTTACAGCCTTATTCTTAAATGTATTAAATACATTTTTTTTTTCATTAATCTACACACAATACCCAATAATGACAAAGTGAAAACAGGTTTAGATTTTCTTGCAAATTTATAAAAATGTAAAAACAGAAATACATTATTTACATAAGTATTAAGACACTCACATCCTGACCAGTATAGAGTATATTTGGTTATTGTAGTTTGGTCAGGACGTGGCAGAGGGTAGTTGATGTATGTATTATGGGGTTTGTCACTGGTCTATGTCTGTGTTTCTATGTCTAGTTGATTGGGGTTGGACTCTCAATTCAAATCAAATCAAATCAAATGTATTTATATAGCCCTTCTTACATCAGCTGATATCACAAAGTGCTGTACAGAAACCCAGCCTAAAACCCCAAACAGCAAGCAATGCAGGTGTAGAAGCACGGTGGCTAGGAAAAACTCCCTAGAAAGGCCAAAACCAAGGAAGAAACCTAGAGAGGAACCAGGCTATGAGGGGTGGCCAGTCCTCTTCTGGCTGTGCTGGGTGGAGATTATAACAGCACATGGCCTAGATGTTCAAATGTTCATAAATGACCAGCATTGTCAAATAATAATAATCATAGTAGTTGTTCGAGGGTGCAACAAGTCAGTAACACAAGAGTAAGTGTCAGTTGGCTTTTTCAGAGCTGATCTTTGAGAGTATCTCTACCGCTCCTGCTGTCTCTAGAGAGTTGAAAACAGCAGGTCTGGGACAGGTAGCACGTCCGGTGAACAGGTCAGGGTTCCATAGCTGCAGGCAGAACAGTTGGAACTGGAGCAGCAGCACGGCCAGGTAGTCCTGAGGCATGGTCCTAGGGCTCAGGTCCTCCGAGAGAGAGAAAGAAAGAAAGAAAGAAAGAAAGAAAGAAAGAAAGAAAGAAAGAAAGAGAAAGAGAGAATTAGAGAGAGCATATTTAAATTCACACAGGACACCGGAAAAGACAAGAGAAATACTCCAGATGTGACAGACTGACCCTAGCCCCCCGACACATAAACTACTGCAGCATAAATACTGGAGGCTGAGACAGGAGGGGTCAGGAGACACTGTGGCCCCATCCAATGAAACCCCCGGACAGGGCCAAACAGGTAGGATATAACCCCACCCACTTTGCCAAAGCACAGCCTCCACACCACTGGAGGGATATCTCCAACCACCAACATACCATCCCGGGACAAGGCCGAGTATAGCCCACAAAGATCTCCGCCACGGCACAGCCCAAGGGGGGGGCGCCAACCCAGACAGGAAGACCACGTCAGTGACTCAACCCACTCCAGTGACGCACCCCTCCCAGTTGAAGGCAGGTGTGTTGAGTTGCCTTTGATTGTGAGTCCTATATAGTAGGATGTGTTTGTCTTTGTTTTTCGTGGGTAGTTGTTTGAGAGCACTGCTTTTTGTTGAGCCTGCTTTCACTGTTTCATGTCGTTAGTTTGTTTATTGTTTTCTTCCGTGGTGTTCGCATTATTTTATAAATAAATATGTTGAGCACGAAACCTGCTGCACATTGGTCGCTTTCTCTCTACGATGACAAGCGTGACAGAACTACCCACCATACAAGGACCAAGCAGCGGAGGATATCTGGCGAGGACCGGGGAACATGGCTGGTAAAGGAGCCCGAGAGGCAGCCCCAAGAATTTTTTTGGGGGGGGCACAAGGGCAGTTTGGCGGGGCAAGGATGGATCCCCAGGCCAGCTCCCCGTACCCTTTTTAGGCAGAGACGAACTGGACAGGTCCCGTGCTTTGGGGTGATGGGTACGGTGGCGAGGCCGAGCATTTTCAGGCCAGTACGTGCAGTACCAGCGCCCCGCATGTGCCAGGGGAAAGTGGGCATCCAGCCAGTAGGGGTGATGCCAGTCCTGCGCTCAAGACCGCCAGTGCGCCTCTACGGTCCAGTGTTTCCTGCTATACGCACGAGCCTTGAGGTGCGTCAGCCCAGTCTGACTCGGCCAGTTCCCGCTCCCCGCACTAGCTCTAAGGTGCGTGTGCCCAGACTGGCACATCCTGTACCAGCCCCAAGCATCAGGCATCTAGTGCATCAGCCCAGCCTCGCCAGTCTGGTGCCGCCAGAGCCACCCGCCAGTCAGGAGTTACCAGAGCCGCCCGCCAGTCAGGAGTCACCCGCCAGTCAGGAGTCGCCAGAGCCGCCCGCCAGTCAGGAGCCGCCAGAGCCGCCCGCCAGTCAGGGGCCGCCAGAGCCGCCCGCTAGTCAGGAGCCGCCCGCTAGTCAAGAGCCGCCCGCTAGTCAGGAGCTGCCAGAGCCGTCCGCCTGCCCGGAGCTGCCAGAGCGGCCCATCTGCCCGGAGCTGCCAGAGCGGCCCGTCTGTCCGGAGCTGACAGAGCGGCCCGTCTGTCCGGAGCTGCCAGAGCGGCCCGTCTGTCCGGAGCTGCCAGAGCGGCCCGTCTGTCCGGAGCTGCCAGGGTTGCCCGCCAGCCGGAGGCACCAAGGGTCGTCAGCCAGCCGGACGCAGTCATCGCCGCCCGCCAGCCGGGCACAGCAAGGGTCGCCCGCCGCCCGTCTAGTTGATTGGGGTTGGACTCTCAATTGAAGGCAGGTGCGTTGAGTTGCCTTTGATTGGGAGTGCTATATAGTAGGGTGTGTTTGTCTTTGTTTTTCGTGGGTAGATGTTTGAGAGCACTGCTTTTTTTATAAATAAATATGTTGAGCACGAAATCCGCTGCGCATTGGTCCCTTTCTCTCTACGACGACAAGCGTGACAGACACTTTGCTATGAGACTCAAAATTGAGCTCAGGTGCATCCTGTTTCCATTGATCATCCTTGAGATGTTTCTACAACTTGATTGGTGTCCACTTGTGGTAAATTAAATTGATTTGACATTGTTTGAAAAGGCACACAGCTGTCTATATAAGGTCCCACAGTTGACAGTGCATGTCAGAGCAAAAACCAAGCCACCCGGTCGAAGGAATTGTCCGTAGAGCTCCGAGACAGGATTGTGTCGAGGCACAGATCTGGGGAAGGGTACCAAAAATTGTCTGCAGCATTGAAGGTCCCCAAGAACACAGTGACCTCCATCATTCTTAAATGGAAGAAGTTTGGAAACACCAAGACTCTTCCTAGAACTGGTTGCCCAACCAAACTGAGCAATCGGGGAGAAGGGCCTTGGTCATGGAGGTGACCAAGAACCCAATGGTAAATCTGACAGAGCTCCAGAGTTCCTCTGTGGTGATTTGAGAACTTTCCAGAAGGACAATTATCTCTGCAGCACTCCACCAATCAGGCCTTTATGGTAGAATGGCCAGACGGAAGCCACTCCTCAGTAAAAGGCATATAACTGTCACGGTTGTCTGAAGAATGGGATCAAGGCGCAGCGTGGGTTTCGTTCCACATTTTATTTAAACTGTGAAACTATGCAAGATATACAAATAAACTAATAAACCAAACAAAAAACCGTGACGAAGAGGAGGAACATACACTTACTCAAAATAATCTCCCACAAACCCAGGTGGGAAAAACAACCACGTAAATATGATCCCCAATTAGAGTCAACGATGACCAGCTGCCTCTAATTGGAGATCATCCCCAAAGAAACATAGAAATACAACAACTAGAACCCCACATAGAAATACATAAACTAGACAAAACCCCCAACATAGAAAAAATTAACTAGAACCAACAGACATAAATAAACTAGACAAAATCCTCTGTCACGCCCTGACCTACTCTACCATAGAAAAATAAAAGACATGACAAATAAAAGACGTGACAATAACAGCCCGCTTGGAGTTTACCAAAAGGCAACTAAAGGACTCAGATCATGAGAAACAAGATTCTCTGTTCTGATGAAACCAAGCTTGAACTCGCTGGCCTGAATGCCTAGTGTCACATCTGGAGGAAACCTGGCACTATCCCTAGGGTGAAGTATGGTGGTGGCAGCATCATGCTGTGGGGATGTTTTTCAGCGGCAGGGACTGGGAGACTAGTCAGGATTGAGGGAAAGATGAAAGGAGTACAGAAAGATCGTTGATGAAAACCTGCTCCAGAGCAATCATGACCTCAGACCGGGGCAAGGGTTCATCTTCCAACAGGACAACCACCCTAAGCACACAGCCAAGACAACGCAGGAGTGGCTTTGAGACAAGTCTCTGAATGTCCTTGAGTGGCCCAACCAGAGGCCGGACTTGAACCTGAGTAGCGCAGCGGTCTAAGGCACTGCATCTCAGTGCGAGGGGCGTCACTACAGATCCTGGATTGATTCCAGACACTTTCACATCCAGCCGTGATTGGGAGTACCATAGGGCGACGCAGAATTGCCCCAGAGGTCGTCCGGGTTAGGGTTTGGCCCGGGTAGGTTGTCATTGTAAATAAGAATGTGTTCTTAACTGACTTGCCTAGTTAAATAAAGGTTAAATAAAATCATCTCTGGAGAGAACTGAAGATAGTGGTGCAGTGACGCTCCCCATCCAACCTGATAGAGCTTGAGAGGACCTGCAGATGAATGGGAGAAACCCCCCATATACAGGTGTGCCAAGCTTGTAGTGCCATACCCAAGAGGAATCGAGGCTGTAATCACTGCCAAAGGTGCTTCAACAAAGTACTAGGTAAAGGGTCTTAATACTTATGTAAATGTGATAATAGTTTTTTTATACATTTCTAAAAATGTATTATGGGGTATTTTGTGTAGATTGTTGAGGGAAAAAGCAATTTAATCAATTTTAGAATAAGGCTGTAAAGTAACAAAATGTGGAAAAAGTCAATAGTCAATGAATAGTTTCCGAATGCACTGCAATATTATTTGATTATTTAAGATTATTTGCATTAATTCCCTGTACGTGGACAGTATGTGTTAGGTTTTAGCTTTTAGCTCTCTGTATAAAAGTTGCTGGCCTCAGACCAAATCATGGATTTGACAGTCAAACTGTCACTCAAATAACAGCTAACCCTTGCCACTGTTGATATCCTATGACGGGTCGTGATTCGTTGAAGTTAAATAACTAAGCAACTGATTTGTTTCCTTCCCCGTTTTGACAGCCTCACAAAACTTCCATTCAACATTTTTGAGTTTAGATGACTGTCTTCAGCAAATTCTCTTCTAAACAGTGACATGCGAATTATTCTCAGAATCACTGTTACCTTTGAATAGTGTGAGTAAACAGCGCATACATGTTTGCCCCCGCTTTATTGATTTCAAATTGAGATCGATATGAGTGATTAACAAAATAATATTGCGTTTACCTTTCTGCATTGGAGAGCCATTTGAAACAAAATGCAACAATCCAAAATGTAACTACAAGTTGTCCTCTGACCAGTGCTATACATATTATTCCCATATACCGTGTGTTTTTTAGGTTAGTTTGAATAGGACATGTAACCCAACTCCCCTCTCTCATTCTATTGATTTCAAAGCAACACCCAAATCAAAATGCCTCACTCCAAAATGTAGCTGGTGTCACAAAATCCTACAGGATTTGGAGAATATAGGATATTTTGACTATGGTAGCCATTGTCTCCAAGACTACATGCAGGTGCATGACATTTCATTATCCTAAAAACCCTGCAATTATGAATCAACAAATCATTTCATTTTATTAATGCTGTGTTTCTAGACAGTTAGCTGCATACTCTTTCCATGAATTAAAGACAAAGGTAAAGGGGAGACAGTGTTGTGTCTTATATTGTTATCAAGGTTGATTTTTTATTCTTAACTGTCTCTGAAGTAGTCTTTGCGAAAAATACTTTTTTCAACCGCAATGACGAGCTAAACAGCTTTGCCCTGCTAATCAAGATAGAAAATATCTTAAATTGACCACTAATGGACTACAAAAGCCAAGTTTGCAGTGCATTCAGGTGATGATAAAGAAACCCAAAGGGCTGCTATTAAGATTGACATTTGAGTTTGACGTACATTTTTGTAATGACATGCTTGAATAGCTGTGTTGATGGAAAAGCAGGATAAACACCAGATGTCCAGACAGATGACACTTTTCCAGGAAGAGAGCTCAGCACATTTGTGGGTATATTAGAGGGAAATCAACATTGCCTGCTTGTGTACCTACTCTATCTTTAATGATCTCCACCAGGAGAGAGCGGCTGCCTCCTAAATGATTTGAACAGAAGGGATATAATCAGCACACTACAATAGCGACTGAAGTGCCACAAAGCTTCTGTCAATGTGAAAAAATATTCTTAACTCTGCCTCCTGATAGGAATCACATTTCATGCTAATCTCTTGACAGGTAAAATGTTCGAACACTATGCAACTGAGTGATGCACGTGTGTGGCCGCAAAGTCAACTCTGTCCACCCTCATGGTAGCTTGACCTTAGTGCTGGAGATCAAATACAGCTATGGAGAAAAAGCAACAGCTGCTGTTGTCAATGAAAACCATCATAACTTTTTAAACTCAAGATGTTACTTGTGTAAATGAGCAATGAGTCAGACATGATGGCGCAAGGTTCATATCGTAACCTACTGTTACAGCAAACATTAACAACTGCCAAGTGTCAAACTCATTCTTTGGGCTAAATCTTCACGTCATTTGCATAATTCATGCATATATGTTAATGACAGATTGTCACTCTAGTTTGAATTACATTCAAGCATCTGACGTAACTGACCTCATAACTCATCTGTATAATGCACCTGTTTTACATGAATGGGTCTGGTAAGGTCACCTTGGACTGCATGAACATAGCACCCGATATTACTCTATATCACCAATGTACAGTACATTCGGAAAGTTTTCCCAAACCAGACAGAGCTTGTGAATATCTCCAGAGAAGAATGGCAGAAACTCCCGAAATACAGGTGTGCCAAGCTTGTAACTTAATACCCAAGAAGACTTGAGGTTATAATTGCTGTCAAAGGTGCTTCAACAAAGTACTGAGTAAAGGGTCTGAATAATAATGTGAATGTGATTGTTTTTTATTTTTAATACATTTTTAATACATTTGTAAAAATGTCTAAAACCAGTTATTTGATTTGTCATTATGGAGTATTGTATGTAAATTGATGAGGGAAAAAAAAACAATTTAATCCATTTAAGAATAAGGCTGTAACGTAACAAAATGTAAAAAAAGTCAAGGGGTTTGGAATTTTTCCAAATGCACTGTAGAATACATATCCCTTAGAGTCGATTTCAAAGGCCCGCGGAAATCTGATTAACATAATATTATACAAATACCAATCTTATATCTGTCAATTTAAGCTAGCGATATCTGTTTTTTGTATTGGATTTATCCCAATCCACCGCATCCACCGATGTTGCACTTCCGCATCTGAGGTGAAAGGTGACAGAGCTAGAATGATTTTTGTCAGACCATGAGACATCCTGAAAATTGGTCTTCTCACACAATCACACAATCGTCGATAGCATCTGAACGGTTTGGCCAATAAACTATTTTGACCACTCTATGGAAAGGGAAGACTCTCACGAACGCATAAATGACTCGTCTGAAGGTCCCTGGTACCAGTTGAAAAAATTAATGGGTGTACAGTACCAGTCAAAAGTTTAGACACCTACTCATTCCAGGGTTTTTCTTTATTTTGACTATTTTCTACATTCTAGAATAATAGTGAAGACATCATCACTATGAAATAACACATATGGAATAATGTATTAACCAAAAAAGTGTTCTTCAAAGTAGCCACCCTTTGTCTTGAAGACAGCTTTGCACACTCTTGACATTCTCTCAACCAGCTTCATGAGGTAGTCACCTGGAATCCATTTCAATTAACATCTGTGCCCTGTTCAAAGTTAATTTGTGGAATTTATTTCCTTCTTAATGTGTTTGAGCCAAACAGTTGTGTTGTGACAAGGTAGGGTTGGTATACAGAAGATTGCCCTATTTGGTAAAATACCAAGTCCATGTTAAGGCAAGAACAGCTCAAATAAGCAAAGAGAAATGACAGTCCATCATTACTTTAAGACAAGAAGGTCAGTCAATGCGTAAGATTTCAAGAACTTTGACCATTTCTTTGAGTGCAGTCGCAAAAACCATCAAGCACTATGATGAAACTGGCTCTAACAAGGACCGCCACATGAAAGGTAGACTCAGAGTTACCTCTGCTGCAGAGGATACGTTAAATCAATAACATGCTGACCAGGCCGCACGCTCAGTGTGTCCACCATCACCCATGTTGATATTGTTACCCCACACCAGACGCTATGAGGACACGCAAGTTGAAATATCAAAACAAACTCTGAACCAACTACAGTATATTTATTTGGGGACAGGTCGAAAAGCATTAAACATTTATGGAAATTTAGCTAGCTAGCTTACTGTTACTAGCTAATTTGTTCCGGGTATATAAACATTGGGTTGTTATTTTACATGAAATGCACAAGGGTCCTTTACCCCGACAATTAATCCACAGATAAATGGGTAAAAGTTTGTTTTCTAGTAATCTCTCTTCCTTCAGGCTTCTTCTTCTTCTTTGGACCTTATGTGGGTATATTCTCCTAAAAACCAATGAGGTGGGAGAGGAAGAACTTGCAGCACGTCCAGTGTCACAAACAGAACCAATTTCTATTTTAGCACCTGGCTACGCAGACGCTCATTGACGCACACAAGCAGTGTGGGTGCAATGATTGAATAACATGTGTGTGAAAATGTATTTTGCAACGCTCGATCCAACAGGCCCAGAAATGCTCAATGGGATTGAGATCCAGGCTCTTCGCTGGCCATGGCAGAACACTGACATTCCTGTCTTGCAGGAAATCACGCACAGAATGAGCAGTATGGCTGGTGGCATTGTCATGCTGGAGGGTCATGTCAGGATGAGCCTGCAGGAAGGGTACCACATGAGGGAGGAGGATGTCTTCCCTGTAACGCACAGCGTTGAGATTGCCTGCAATGACAACAAGGTCAGTCTGATGATGCTGTGACACATCGCCCCAGACCATGACGGACCCTCCACCTCCAAATCGATCCCGCTCCAGAGTACAGGCCTTGGTGTAACGCTCATTCCTTCAACAATAAACATGAATCTGACCATCACCCCTGGAGAGACAAAACCACAACCCGTCAGTGAAGAGCACTTTTTGCCAGGCCTGTCTGGTCCAGCGACGGTGGGTTTGTGCCCATAGGCGACGTTGTTGCCGGTGACGTCTGTTGAGGACCTGCCTTACAACAGGCCTACAAGCCATCAGTCCAGCCTTTCTTAGACTATTGAGGACAGTCTGAGAACTGATGGAGGGATTGTGCGTTCCTGGTGTAACTCGAGCAGTTGTTGTTGCCATCCTGTACCTGTCCCGCAGGTGTGATGTTCAGATGTACCGATCCTGTGCAGGTATTCTGCCACCGCGAGGACGATCAGCTGTCCGTCCTGTCTCCCTGTAGCGCTGTCTTAGGTGTCTCACAGTGCAGACATTACAATTTATTGCCCTGGCCACATCTGCAGTCCTCATGCCTCCTTGCAGCATGCTTAAGGCACGTTCACCAGATGAGCAGGGACAATGGGCATCTTTCTTTTGGTGTTTTTCAGAGTCAGTAGTGTTTTTCAGAGTCACCTCTTTAGTGTCCTAAGTTTTCAGAACTGTGACCTTAATTGCCTTCCGTCTGTATGCTGTTAGTGTCTTAATGACCGTTACACAAGTGAATGTTCATTAGTTGTTTATGGTTCATTGAACAAGCATGGGAAACAGTGTTTAAACCCTTTACAATGAAGATCTGTGAAGGTATTTGGATTTTTACAAATTATGTTTGAAAGATGTTCTTTTTTTGCTGAGTTTATAAAACTAACTAGCCAGCTATGGGTAACTATAGCTAGCTAACTGACAGGAGTGCTAGCTAGATACATTAGCTTACCTGGTATATTAATAGTTTCAGGTTGGTTGTTTTTAAGCTCAACTTCAGGTTTTCCACTGATCATCGCTCTCCCTCGTTTGAGCATGTGACATTTAAGGTACACTCGAGGACTGCCGAGGACTGTCTACTTTGAGTTTGAAATGCAGCCAAGGATAGAAAATGTAATAAGAGGGACACCATATTACCGCCCACACAGGTAACTATTCAAAAGGGAAATTACATAATTATTCCCAATTACTGGAAACATGGTCTTACATAAAGACGTGCAATACTGTACGTCATTCAAAGAAGTAAGATAAGTTTGTTCATCCAATTCGTATACTATTGTATAACTGGGTAGGACGAATGAGACTATATAAGTTTCATGTTTAATTAGTCATATGTAGAGGATACACATGGTATACACCCCTCAAACTCAAATCTGGACTTCGAAGCCAGTTCCACTGTGTTTTTTCATTGTTCTCCTCTAATCAGGGACTGATGTAGACCAGGGACACCAGGTCGGTGGAATTATTTATCAGATACAACAGAAAACCATCAGACTCCGGACCTCATAGGGTAAGAATTGAATACCCCTGGTATACATCGTCCAATGAAATTCTTACTTCCAGGTTCCTTCTCAACAATGCAACAACAATAAGATAAAATATTAGAATAAAGTAAATGGCTCAGTAGAATATTTTTTTTTTAGCATAAGTATAATACAGGAAGGCACAATATACACACATTTTGGGGAAGGGGGGATTAGGGGGTAAGTGTTTAAATTGTGCAGTATTTAGCAATAATAATAAGAGTCTGGTTGCAGCAGTTGTGATGTGTATGTAGCGTGTGTGTGTGTGTGTGTGTGTGCATGTGTGTGTGTGCTTATGTGTGCGCGTGTGTGCGTGTGTGTGCGTGTGTGTGTGTGTGTGTGTGTGCACGTATATCTGTTCAGGATGTTATTTTAATATTTTAATATCAAAACGGACGTTAGTATTTGAATACTTGTGTGAGTATTAATTTTAGCAGAATTTTTTTATTGGCCTATTTTAAGTCTAGAGTCGATGCCCCCAGCCCAGCGGAAATGTAATTAGCCTAATAACAAAATCCCCATCAAAATCCGCCAGTTAAAGCTAGAGATATCTGATTTCAATCCACTGCATCCGCCGTAAAAGCGGTAAAAGGTGCAGAGCTATCAGACCCTGATACATCCCAAAAATCACTCTTCTCACAAAAATGTTTGTAACTTCCAAATAGTTTGGCCCATAAAATATGATTGGCCCTAGAGGGTTAAATTAAATGATCCATGTGACATTGTTACATACAAGAATATACAATGACATTTCAAATGATTAATTTCATAAAACAACAAACTTTTCAATTGAGTTTTTATGGCATGTGTGCCATAACAAGCTAGCCAACCGGTAGCCTTCATGTGTGTAGCTTGCTGTTTACTGTATGTGTTGTTGGTTATGTTGGCCAATCAAACCAGAAAAGAGGCTCAATGTGTAGCAAGTGGAGTGAGAGTACACCAATGCAATGCTGAAAGCACAGCATGTGGCCTCAATTAGCCTAGCTAGCTATAACTGGCTAGCTAGCGAGCTTATCTAGACTACTCCAGTCAAGACAGGCACTGTTATTTGGGATGATAAATAACATTGTGGTTGCTACAAGTTAGCTAGTCTTGGATGTAGCTGAGTTGCCTTGGGTAGTGCGTCTCTCTCTCTCTCTCTCTGCCTCTGTCTACTCGCTCCCATCTCACCTGCCCCTCTGCAGGCTGCAGCAATAGAGCACCAGCCTCTCTCCCTCGCACAGCAGTATTCAGGTTAAAAACGTAAGTAAAGAAAACACATGTATTTTGAATATCCGGATATCTGACAAAAAATCATTATATTATTTGAATTGTGAAATGATTTCATACCCCCATCCCTGGTCCCAACCAATGATTTACATATTACCTTCTCTTTTCTTCTCTTTTCTTCTAGTTCTGATTTGTTGCATCTGATTATTTGTGTTGAGCTGATTTTAATATTCATGTTATGCAATATAAGTTTCTACCTGAACGGTTACAACCTGAATGGCTCTAGCTAGTTTCATTACACATATCCTGTTACGTTTAAAGTAATGGTAAGCTGCACTTGTTACTGTTTTACCTTGGCACTCCAATTTGATAAAGTATGTGGCAGTCTAGCTATCACATAACTCAACTTTGCTCATGTTTTGGTTACTGTTGTATTATGTATTTTCAGGATCTACGTGAAGGAGTGTGAACTGGAGTGACAGCTGTCACCTGCATGGGTGAAAAAGAAGTGGGACAAACATAAGCAAAAATACATGGTACGCTACTGTATGTTAGCTTTGCATGTAATGCTGTGCTGTACTTGGCTAATAAAGTTCCCCTTTGATTTGAGAACACCAATACTTTCCAATCTATTTCCTATGCTTCACCAGCACATTCATGTATGTGTGAAGATATACATTTTAGAAAAGTATTCTGGAGAAATGTACTGCAATTGGCATAATACCTTTTACAGGCCTTTACATGTAGTATATTTGATCCTGAAAACTCTCCTTTTCCATATTTTTCAAGAGTTGAAAGCTCCCCCCATCGGAGTCAGGGGCTGCCACTCCATCACCCCACTGGTCATCATCTCCTCCTCTCCCACCCAGAAGGATCCAGATGTGGAGGCGGGAGAAGGAGGTGACTGCCAGGGTGGCACGCCTTATGGCCATTTTAGAGGCCATGATTAAGAAGAAGTTTTATATAATGAATACAAGTTTGGGGGGGATACAATTATTAAATATTAAAGCATTAAACCTATCACTTATCACTTCAGTCATACAAAAGTTATACTTAAACCCGAACTGGTTCTCCAGTAGATGAGTAAGAATGGCTCACTCCTCATTCAAAAATGGCATTTTTTACTTTATCCAGACTAAAACTTCTGACTTTCGGTTAATTGAAAATGAAACCTTGTTCAAAGTATCACCTTTTCTGAAAACAAGCCATACAAATCTGGTTGCAATTCCAGTTTCATCCGCCAGAACAAATATTACAATAAATATTGTGGTTAAACTCAAATATATACTGATAAAACAATTATGAACACATTTATTTTTGTCACGTCCTGACCAGTAAAAGAGGTTGTTTGTTATTGTAGTTTGGTCAGGGCGTGGCAGGGGGTGTTTGTTTAGAGTGTTTCGGGGTTTGTTGGGCTATGTTCTTGTTAGTCTATTTCTATGTTAGTTCTAGTATGTCTATTTCTATGTGGTGTTTATTGGGTTGACCTTCAATCGGAAGCAGCTGCTCCTCTTTGCTTCTAATTGATGGTCCTATTTAAGAGGGGTGTTTTTTCTATGGGATTTGTGGGTAGTTGTTTCCTGTTTAGTGTTTGTTGCACCTGACAGGACTGTTTCTCGGCGATGTTTGTTGTTTTGTTAAGTGTTTACGTTCTCCTTCATTAAAAGAAGATGAGTATTCACATTCCCGCTGTGTTTTGGTCCAATTCATACGACGCCCGTGACAATATATATATATATACATATATATATTTTTTAAGTATCTTAGTTAATGATATTATGAATAGGAATGGTGGAGTTATGTCACAAGTGCAGTTAACAAAAATGTATGGAAATGTTTGCTCTATCCAAAATTACAACTAACTTATTGCAGCATTATGGAGGAGAAATGGAAGGCGGAGAAGGTAGGGAACTTGTTTGTCTGCCTTTTATTAAAGACCAAATTGTCTAAATTGTTTTGGCATAAATAGACAAATGTACCGGTTTCATTTGAGGACCCAAATGTTGACAGCGGGGCCCGTACAGGTTGCAAAATAGCTGGGAAGAGATTTCCGATGTTCCGATTCCATAGCACAGTTTATGAACTGATACATAAAACAACACTTGATTCAAAAATCCATTTAAATCATTTTACAAAATTCTTGCCACCAACAGAATGTTATGTATATGGGGCATACAAACAGCTCAGTTGTGCAGAGTTTGCTGCAAAGAGACCGAATCATTAGATCACTTATTCTGGTATTGCAGGTAGCCTAGCGGTTAGAGCATTGGGACAGTAATTGAAAGATTGCTTGTTCGATTCCCCGAGCTAGCAAGGTGAAAAAAATCAGCTGTTCTGCCTTTGAGCATGGCAGTTAATCCCTGCAGTTAATCCGGATGTCAATTAAAGCACCTCTCTGATTCAAAGAGGTTGAATCCATTCAATTGTGCGAATGACTAAATGCCCCCTTTCCCCCCTATGTAGCTTGTTTCTGGTCACAGGTTCAGGAATGGCTGACAAATCACAGCATCTACCTGACACCAACTGGCGCAGTTGGAAAATTTGAAAAGCCAACAATATAATACCACTCTTAGTAAAAATTTGAATCTTTCATTTACAATCTGTAGATACTATGTAATTCAGTGGAGGTTCCTCAGAGGAAGAAGGGGAGGACCATCCTCCTCAGTGAATTTCATAAAGATTAAAAAGGAAGAAACATTTCAAAAAAACTTTTCAGATGAAACTACTAAATATATTCACGTCACCGAATATCTGATTAAAACACACTGTTTTGCAATGAAGGTCTACCGTAGTCTCAACAACATGGTGTAACTGGAGGACAGCTATTCCCTGTCCCAGCTATTCCCTGGGCTCCCGAGCGACGCAGCGGTTCTAAGGCACTGCATCTCAGCGCATTAGATGTCACTACAGACCCTGGTTCTATTCCAGGCTGTATCACAACCGGCTGTGATTGGGAGTCCCATAGGGCGGCACACAATTGGCCTAGTGCCTTCCGGGTAAGGGTTTGGCCGGGGTAGGCCATCATTGTAAATAAGAATTTGTTCTTAACTGAGTTGCCTAGTTAAATAAAGGTTAAATAAATAATATGGCTACACTGACTTTAATACAAAATCTAGGAGGCTTCTACATGGTAATTATGACCACTTCTGGAGGACGTCCTCCAACCAATCAAAGCTTTTGCAATATGAACTGACATGTTGTCCATCCTATCATAGAATTAGGATAAGAGAACGAACCTATTGTGGTGTATTAGGTAAGAATTTGTTTTTAAGGTTGGGTGATTGTGTACAAGCCTACATCACCCGATTGCGCCCCATAGCGATCCTCGATAGTCGATCACTATTTTAAAAGCATTCATGATTTGCGTAACTGTAATATACTAACTATTACTCTTGTTAAAAATATGATATGGTATTACATATGGTGAAGAGCACATTATGACTTGTTTAGGACTCGAAACTCAAAGTTTAAGACTTGAGACATGACTTGATACTTCTCGGTCTTGACTTGAGACTTGACTCGGACTTGCCTGTCTTGGCTTGGGACTTGACTTGGGACTTGTGTGCTAAGACTTGAGACTTACTTGTAAAACAATGACTTGGTCCCACCTCTGGTGATAACACATAATAATTCGGGACAGACACAAGAAAAAACTTACATAAATGTTGCAACAACCTAGGCTACACCTAAACATTAGAATCTGAAATGCTGAATGTCATGAAACCGAGAGGATTTTTCAGTTTGATCAACTGTAGGCTACTGATCAACTGTCCATCTGGTCAGGCTAAACAAATTGGTAACGGTATGTATTTATAGCCCATTTGTTAGTCAGGAGAAAATGTGAATGTGATCAAATTTGGTTTATACTAAAACTTGGGCTGGCTAAGCTGCCTATACCTTTGTGTCGAGGCACAGATCTGGAGAAGGGTACCAAAAAATGTATTCAGCATTGAAGGTCCCCAAGAACACAGTGGTCTCCATCATTCTTAAATGGAAAAAGTTTGGAACCATCATAATTCTTCCTGGAGGTGGCCGCCCGGCCAAACTGAGCAATCAGGGAAGAAGAGCCTTGGACATGGAGGTGACCAAGAAACCCATGGTAACTCTGACAGAGCTCCAGAATTCCTCTGTGGAGATGGGAGAACCTTCCAGAAGGACAACCATCTTTGCAGCACTCCACCAATCAGGTCTTATTGGTAGACTCATCAGACCAAAGGACACTGTCTCACAAAGACAGTGGTCGGAACCAAAACTCTCAAATTTGGACTCATTAGATCAAAGGACAGATTTCCACTGGTCTAATGTCCATTGCTCGTGTTTCTTGGCCCTAGCAAGTCTCTTCTTATTATTAGTGTCTATTAGTAGTGGTTTCTTTGCAGCAATTCGACCAAGAAGGCCTGCTTCACGCAGTCTCCTCTGAACAGTTGATGTTGAGATGTGTCTGTTACTTGAACTCTGTGAAGCATTTATTTGGGGTGCAATTTCTGCGGCTGGTAACTCTAATTTAAACTAATTTAATAACGCTCACATTTTATAAAAATAATAGAGTGCTGCTTATGCAAAGTCTCCCCATTGTCTTATTCAGATATATAACAGTAAAAAATGTAATCAAAATCAAATCAAATGTATTGGTCACATAAACATATTTAGCAGATGTTATTGCGGGTGTAGCAAAATGATTGTGTTCCTAGCTCCAACAGTGAAGTAAGACAGTTAGACTTTCCATTGTCATATTCAGTTATATTCCATGGCATTTTAAACTTGCCTGAAAGTTCAATGATCCTCGGAAGGAACTATTGCGCTAAAAGCTGCCCATTACTAACAGTCAGACAATACTTCAAAGAGCTGAGACTGTTTTAACACATTACACACAGTAACAGTTTGTTACTAAGAACTGAGACTGCTATAACACATTACTAACAGTAAGACTTTGCTGCAGAGAGCTGAGACTGCTAAAACACAGCCAGGTAATAAAAAAAGGGCAGATGAACATACAAAAACCTCTCAAATAAGAACTGTCAGAACAATGATGAGTACATTTAGAGGGGGTTAAGTTATTAAGCGCCATTGATTTTGTAGTCTGAATCACACACTAGTGGAGAATGGAATTGTTCTCTCTCTCTTTCTCTCTATCCTTCAGTGAGTATTCACAACAGAGCTCTCCCCTTCATGTCTGCTACACTTAATACCGATGATCTGTATTGATATTGATCTGATGTGTACATGAAGTGACCTGGCAGATTTAGCTCAACTGGAATGCTCCATACAGTCCAGTCAGGGCAATGGAAGTAGACACTGCTCTGTGGCTCTTTGACTTTGATCTAGTGGTCTCCATCATTCTTAAATGGAAGAAGTTTGGAACCACCAAGACGCTTCATAGAGCTGGCCACCCGGCCAAACTGAGCAATCGGAGGAAAAGGGCCTTGGTCAGGGAGGTGACCAAGAACCCGATAGTCACTCTGACAGAGCTGCAGAGTTCCTCTGTAGAGCTGGGAGAAACTTCCAGAAGGACAACCATCTCTGCAGCACTCCACCAATCAGGCCTTTATGGTAGAGTGACCAGACGGAAGCCACTATTCGGTAAAAGGTGCATGACAGCCTGCTTGGAGTTTGCCAAAAGGCACCTAAAGACTCTCACACCATGAGAAACAAGATTCTCTGGTCTGGTGAGACCAATATTGAACTCGTTGGCCTGAATGCCAAGCCTCACGTCTGGAGGAAACCTGGCACAATCCCTAAGGTGAAGTATGGTGGTGGCAGCATCATGCTGTGGGGATGTTTTTCAGTGACAGGGACTGAGAGACTAGTCAGGATCAAGGCAAAGATGAACGGAGCAAAGTACAGAGAGATCCTTGGTGAAAACCTGCACCAGAGCGCTCAGGACCTCAGACTGGGGTGAAGGTTCGTCTTCCAACAGGACAACGGCCCTAAGCACACAGCCAAGACAACGCAGGTGTGGCTTCGGGACAAGTCTCTGAATGTCTTTGAGTGGCCCAGCCAGAGTTCGGACTAGAACCGATCGAACATCTCTGGAGAGACTTGAAAATAATTGTGCAGCAACGCTGCCCATCCAGCCTGACAGAACTTATGAGGATCTGCAGAGAAGAATGGGAGAAACTCCCCAACTACAGGTGTGCCAAGCTTGTAGCTTAATACCCAAGAGACTTGAGGCTGTAATTGCTGCCAAAGGTGCTTCTACAAAGTACTGAGTTAAGGGTCTGAATACTTATGCAAATGTCATATTTCAGGTTTTTAATGTAAATAAAAATGTCTAAAATACTGTTTTTGTTTGGCATTATAGGGTATTGTTTTTAGATTGATGAGGAAAAAAATTATTGTATACATTTTAGAATAAGGCTGTAACGTAACAAAATGTGGAAAAAGACAAAGGGTCTTTATGGACAGTATATGAAGAGAAAAGGTGTGTACAGGAGTAGTTATATAGGATGAGCCTTGACTAGAATACAGTATATACATATGAAGTTGCCGTACCAGGCAGTGATACAGTCCGACAAGATGCTGCCAATGGTGCATCTGTATAATTTTGTGAGGGTCTTAGGGGACAAGCCAAATTTCTTCAGCCTCCTGAAGATGAAGAGGCAATGTTGTGCCTTCTTCACCATACTTTTTGTGTGGATAAACTATTTCAGGTACTCAGGGATGTGCACGCCGAGAAACTTGAAGATTGTCACTGCGGCTCTGTCGATGTGGATGGTGGTGTGCTCCATCTGCTGTCTCTTGAAGTTGACAATCATCTCGTTCATTTTGTTGATGTTGAGGGAGAGGTAATTTTCCTGGCACCACTCCGCCAGGGCTGTCTCGTCGTTTTTGGTAATCAGGCCTACCACAGTTACGTCGTCTGCAAACTTGTTGATTGAGCTGGAGACGTGCGTGGAATATGCAGTCATGGGTGAACAGGGAGCACAGGAGGGGACTGATCACGCACCCATGTGGGGCCGCATGTGTGGAGGATCAGCTTATCAGAGGTGTTGTTGCCTACTTTCACCACCTGGGATTTTCCCGTCAGGAAGTTCAGGACCCAGTTGCACAGGATGGGGTTCAGACCCAGATCCCTGTGCTTAGCGATGAGCTTGGAGGACACTATGGTGTTGAAGGCTGAGCTGTAATCAATGAACTTCATTTTTACTTAGATATTCCCAGTGGTGGAAAAAGTACTCAATTGTCATACTTGAGTCAAAGTAAAGATACCTTAATAGAAAATGACTCAAGTAAAAATGAAAGTCATCCAGTAAAATACTTCTCGAGTAAAAGTCAAAGTATTTGGTTTAAAATATACTTAGTATATCAAAAGTAAATTTAATTGCTAAAATGTACTTAAGTGTCAAAAGTAAATGTAATTTCAAATTCCTTATATTAAGCAAACCAGACAGCACGATGTTATTTATTTTTATTTACAGATAGCCAGGGGCACACTCCAACACTCAGACGTAATTTACAAACGAAGCATTTGTGTTTATTGAGTCTGCCAGAGCAGAGGCAGTAGGGATGACCAGGGATGTTCTTTTGATAAGTGTGTGAACTGGACCATTTTCCTGTCAAAATCTAACGGGTTCTTTTGGGTGTCAGGGAAAATCTATGGAGTAAAAAGTACATGCAGTGAAGTAAAAGTAACATTTGGCAAAAAATATAAACAATAAAGTAAAGTACAGATACCCCCAAAAACGACATAAGTAGAATTTTACACCATTGGGTATTCCTCTTTTCCAGAAGGGATAGGGCATTGTGCAGTGCAATGGCGATTGCGTAATCTGTGGATCTGTTGGGACGGTATGCAAATTGTAGTGGGTCTAGGGTGTCGGGTAAGGTGAAATTATCCTTAACTAGCCTTTCAAAGCACTTCATGATGACAGAAGTGAGTGCTACGGGAGCAATGGTGGACATCTTTAATCAAGTGGTGACAACATACTGGGATAGGGAGAGATTGAATATGCCTGTAAACACTCCGGATGCCGGGACATACCAGAAGGAGCAAAGGTGGGTTTCATAATAATGTGATTGCAATGGTTTAGCAACCTCTAATGTTTTTTTTCATTGACTGTTCACTTGCTATTTGTTGCCAGAGTATCCCTTGACTCAAATGAAAAGGACACGCTATCATGAGGCCTATGATAGTGACCCGATGAACTGCCCTGATATTGTAGTGTTGTAATATTTATCATATGCATATTATATATACCTCACCTGCATATATACCTCAGCCCAGTCAAAACTGTTCGCTGCTCTGGCACCCCAATGGTGGAACAAGCTCCCTCACGACGCCAGGACAGCGGAGTCAATCACCACCTTCCGGAGACACCTGAAACCCCACCTCTTTAAGGAATACCTAGGATAGGATAAAGTAATCCTTCTAACCCCCCCCCCCCCTTAAAAGATTTAGATGCACTATTGTAAAGTGGTTGTTCCACTGGATATTATAAGGTGAATGCACTAATTTGTAAGTCGCTCTGGATAAGAGCGTCTGCTAAATGACTTAAATGTAAAATGTAAATAAACTTAAGTTACAAAGCATTAACAAGCATTACAAGGGTTATTCTAGGCATGATTAGAGGTGGAGATGTTGTTTCCTACCCTCACCCTGGGGGCGGCCCGTCAGAAAGTCCAGGACCCAGTTGCACAGGGCGGGGTCGAGACCCAGGGTTTCGAGCTTAATGACAAGTTTGGAGGGTGCTATGGTGTTAAATGCTGAGCTGTAGTCAATGAACAGCATTCTTACGTAGCTATTCCTCTTGTCCAGATGGGATAGGGCAGAGTGCTGTGTGATGGCGATTGTGTCGTCTGTGGACCTATTGGGGCGGTAAGAAAATTGGAGTGGGTCTAGGGTATCAGGTAGGGTGGAGGTGATATGATCCTTGACTAGTCTCTCAAAGCACTTCATGATGACAGAAGTGAGTGCTACGGGGTGACAGTCATTTAGTTCAGTTACCTTAGCTTTCTTGGGAACAGGAACACGGGTGGCCATCTTGAAGCATGTGGGCACAGCAGACTGGGATAGGGATTGATTGTCCGTAAACACACCAGTTTACGGACAATCACACTAGCCAGCTGGTCTGCGCATGCTCTGAGGACACGGCTAGGGATGCCATCTGGGCCGGCAGCCTTGCAAGGGTTAACACGTTTAAATGTTTTACTCACATTGGCCACGGTGAAGGAGAGCCCACAGCCTTTGGTGGGACTGAAGGTGATTACTAATAATACAGTACTGTAGAAATGTACTGTATTTGCAACACCCTTTTTATTCCATGTGGCACTGATGAACTCTTCCTCAACTCTGCCTCTTTCTACAGATGGAGAAGAATGTAGATGCTTTTGCCAGATGCCAGCCTCGATTGTTTGATGGGGAGACCACAATTGGGTAGCTTTTATCTGACCTGTTCAAACTTCAACATAGTATTTATTTGTGTGTCAGATGTTACCTATCTTAACTGCCATTGGAAACAGTGGCTATGTGTATGTGTTCACAGAAACATGTATGGAGTGCCAGATTCTGGCTTGAAATATACTTATTCCTGTCATCATATTAGAACTGAATGATTACTTTACATGTATAAGAAATGTACTGAATGTGTTAGGGGTCAATGAAGGGTGAAAATGAACTTGGTGTATGGAGAGTTGCTGAGTGGGGCAAGGGGAAGTATAGAAAGTTTATGTTCGGTACAAACATGCTATTGCTGAATATTAATATTTCTAAGGAAGGAGGTAAAAGGGTAACAGTCTAATAGCAGTTCCTGATGAGGCAGGCCAGCTGCTGTGGAAATAGGACAAGGAGGGATGTTGAAATCATCTCAAGATAAGGTCAACAGTTGAAGAGAGAAGAACCCCCTGGGAGTAGGGCCAGAGGGCCCATCCTGAAGACAATATAACTATAGTCCTATCTCCCACACACACACTTCCATGCCCATGAGGGCTATAGCATTAGGCAGGGCCATGACTATACCAGTAAGAGGAACATATAGAGTTTATACATAACAGAGAAGGATTGTTTTCTTAGATATGCAAGGAGGTGACCTTTACTTGTATTGTATTTTTTTAATTAAGTGAATGGTATCAGCAATATGGGGAGGGAGAAACCATGTGTATTCTGCACCATCATCGGGGAACTCCTGTTGTATACAGGACACCACACAGGAAGGTATGACCACTGACATGTTTGCTAAGGTAGCCCCATTACCACCTAACAAAATGCTGATAGGCAAAATATCTGTATCGGCTGGTGCACATTGTTATAGTGGCAGAACACTGCTTCCTTTAATTAGGGAGTCTGCAAAACTGTGCTCAGTCATTAGAGGAAGTTTCAGTAGGCTGGGGAACATTAGGTGATAGCATAAATATTGTATACCACACGGATGTGTGTGTGTGTGTGTGTGTGTGTGTGTGTGTGTGTGTGTGTGTGTGTGTGTGTGTGTGTGTGTGTGTGTGTGTGTGTGTGTGTGTGTGTGTAATAATATTATTTAAAGCTGCAAGCAGAGTTGCCAGGGTTCAAGCTAGGCAATGGTATTCATTGTTGGTAAGTGGAGTAGCTGTTATACGGTATGATAGAAAAGGTGTTAGTAGTACCTGAAGTGGTGCAACAGGGGTATTGATTAAGTATTGAGAGGTGCATCAGGAGCATTGACACACACACACAATGGCCCCATAGTGCCACCATCAGGACAAATTGGACACATCGCCTTAAGATGAGCTACTTCTGTACTCCTTACCAGGCTTGCCAAATATCAGAACTGAAAATCAAAACATATTGATACAACAGTAGCTAAAATGGGGAGAAGTCTGCCCATAATAAAGCGCTGCTCAACCTTAAGGCAGGTCCTACAGGCTCTAGTTTTGTCGCACCTGGACTACTGTTCAGTTGTGTGGTCAGGTGCCACAAAGAGGGACTTAGAAAATTGCAATCGGCTCAGAACAGGGCAGTACGGCTGGCCATTGGATGTACACAGAGAGCAAACATGAATAAAATGCATGTCAATCTCTCCTAGCTCAAAGTAGAGGAGAGATTGACTTCATCACAACATGTATTTGTGAGAGGTATTGACATGTTGAAAGCACTGAGAATTCTGTTTAAACGACTAGCACACAGCTAGACACCCACGTATACCCCACTAGACATGCTTCCAGAGGTCTCTTCACAGTCCCCAAATCCAGAACAGACTATGGGAGGCACACAGTATTACATAGAGCCATTACTACATGGAACTATATTCCACATCATGTAACTGATGCAAGCAGTAGAATCAGATTTAAAAAACATATAAAAATACACCTTATGGAACAGCGGGGATTGTGAAGCAACACAAACATAGGCACAGACACATGCATACCCACACATGATAACATACACACGTACACATGGATTTTGTGTTGTAGATATGTGGTAGCGGAGTATTGGCCTGAGGGCATACACTTAGTGTGTTGTGAATTCTGTAATGAATGTATTGTAAATGTTATCAAAATTGTTTAACTGCCTCAATTTTGCTGGACCGCAGGAAGGCAGCAGCTAATGGGGATCCATAATAAATACAAATACAAATCTGAGCATGCAATATCCTTTTGATGTACACTCAGCGGCCAGTTTATTAGGTACACCCATATAGTACTGGTTCGGACCCTCTTTGCCTCCAGAACAGCCTTATTTCTTCTCGGCATGGAAATGTTACTCAATTGGTATCTAGGGACCTAACGTGTGCCAGAAAAACATTCCCCACACCATTACACCACCGTCACCAGCCTGTACCATTGACACCAGGCAGGGTGGGGCCATGGACTCATGCTGCTTATGTCAAATCCTGACTACCATCAGCATGACGCAACAGGAACCGGGATTTGTCGTACCAGGCAATGTTTTTCCAATCCTCATTTGTCCAGTGTTGGTGATCACTTGACTACTGGAGCCTCTTCTTGTTTTCAGCAGATAGGTCGTCTGCTACAATAGCCCATCCGTGACAAGGATCAATGAGTTGCATGTTCCGAGATGCCGTTCTGCACACCACTGTTGTACTGCCCCCCCGTTATTTGCCTGTTTGTTGCCCGCCTGTTAGCTTGCATGATTCTTGCCATTCTTCGACCTCTCTTCAAAAAGTTGTTTTCGCCCACAGGACTGCCACTGACTGGATGTTTTTTGTTTGTCGCCCAATGCTCAGTAAACCCTACACAATGTCATGCATGAAAAGCCCAGAAGGCCAGATACTGGAAGCATCACACCAGTCAAAGTCACTTAGTTCACCCATTTTGCCCATTCTAACATTCAATCAAACAGTAAGTGACTGCTTCAATTTCTGTCTGCCTGCTTTATATATCATAACAAGCAATGGCCATGTGACTCATTATCTGTAGGAGCGAACCATTTTTCTGAACAGGATTTTGTACCTAATAAACAGTCCACTGAGTGTATTTTGGACAATTTTTTTATGATATTGACTACTTTAACCAACTTCTCCAGAACTTCTGGACCAATCGGCACCATATTTGGTACATAGTATCTATGGATGCACATCTTCAAACACATCTCCTGTCCAACAGCGTCACCATACGGCCAAACTGAACCATACTTTACCATACTTTACAACCATACTTTCTCATGTCCCTGAGCCTGTGTGCCAAATCACTTCTAGTCAAACAGATCACGATATATAAACATGTGCCCATTATTGTGCCTCTGTGTGGTCGATCTGAATGTGAATGCATATGTTGAGTCTTCACAATGATTAGAACATGTACGTGTACCAAGTTTTGTTACAACACGAATATCCGTGACTGATTTGTATGCATTTATGTGCCAGACCACACCCACGTGAATACTTATTGGTCTGTTTTTTAAAGTCATGCTGTTTTAGGTATTAATCAGGAAAATATTGTATTGGGTGAACTTTGTCCATAGATGCCACATATCAAATTTCATGCAGGGAGGTTAATTGGTGCTAGAGGACTAGTGCTTTGAGTGTCTTCAAAAAAATTCTAAATGGCAGACAATTCATCATGGCAGACAATATGAGTCTGAGGCAAGTTTGTTCTTTGTGAGGAGAGAGACCTACGTACCAAATTTCAGGACTGTAGCTTAAATGGGGTGAGGGGCGTGAGCTTTCAAAGTTTGCATTTTCAATTGCTTGTTAAAGCGCCACCATGTGGCCAATTGACATGGCATTGCATGAGAGGTTTGTCACGTCCTGACCAGTATAAGGGGTTATTGGTTATTGTAGTTTGGTCAGGACGTGGCAGGGGGTATTTGTTTTATGTGTTCCGGGGTTTTTGGGTAATGTTCTTGTTTTGTATTTCTATGGTTTTCTATGTTGTGTATTTCTTTGTTGGCCTGGTATGGCTCTCAATCAGGAACAGCTGTACATCGTTGTTTCTGATTGGGAGTCATACTTAGGTAGCCCTTTTTTCACCTGTGGTTTGTGGGAAGTTGTGGTTGCATAGCTGTGTGGTTTAGCCTGCAATCCTGTTCGTTCGATCGTTTTCTTGTCTTGTTTTGTTTTGTTTGTGTTCAATAAAAGTCATTATGAGCACTCAACCCACTGCACCTTGGTCCACTACGTACGACAACCGTTACAAGGTTGTGGCTCTTGGCCCTTTACCATCCTGCCAGGTTGCACCCTCCTAGGCCTTACCATCTCACAGGAATTTGGCAATTTAAAATAAAATGTGGAAATTCATTAAACAATTTAGTCACGCTTAATGTTTCATCTGTTCACAACATCCACATTTTAAAACAAAATCGTACATCATAATTGCAGTAGCACAAGGACATTCATTCAATTGCTTTTAGCATTCTCGTTGGGAAAACATGGAGGCAACATATAAAGGCTGTATTTCCTGACAATTATTTTCAGATCTTCCTATGTTGGTTTGACTCACTATCTACTGTAGGTGAATCACTATGAAGGAGGGCCCTCAAGTTGGTTCCACTAATCATGCACATACACACAACACTACCAGAACAGAACATGCCAAGACCCAGGCAGTTTAATTAAGGGTAAGAATATTTTTCAGGTAATCTCTCGTAGACAGACGCATATAACATAAATGTTATCGTTGTGTCTGTCTACAGACTCTGGGATGTGACAACTAACAAGGAACTTTGTTCCGGTAAACTCATTTTTCATCACTGATCATTTGGACAAATTACGATTTTGCAGGTGTTCGCATCTTTCATATTTCAGAAGGGGAAGGGACATTTGGCCCATAGACTTGCCTGAAAACTTGCATTGAGTTTCTGTTTAGGGGGGTGGAGACTTTGCAAGTCGAGCTGCTTATTAAAGTCATTGCTGACACAAAATACATCCCGCTATAGCAGTTTATTATAATTGAACTCTTTTAGAGGCTGATTAATTCTGTCATCTTGTGATAACAACACAGAGATCTGATAGAGACTAATTAACATGCAAATTCATGGGGACTTTATTGGTAATGGATTTTAGTGTCTACTATGGACCTGTCACCTGTTCAATAAGTGACAGACAGGGATGGGGAGCAGGAGCCACAACAATCCTGTGTGATTTACCTTCATCATGCTGTCTGTCTGGGAGTCAATTTAGCCTGTCAGTGAGGGGATTTGATTATCTGATCCGGGTTGCTCCGGTGGGGGAGTTTGCACCGGGTGAAAACTGATTGCATTCATTTTGGAACAGTGCTGCCTTCCAGGCATGAGCCAGGAGCCCCGCTCTGGCTGACGGCGAAGTCAGCTTAAAACAACAGTGACGTAGGTTCAGCACGTGGAGTAATGAGTAGGATTATGTGATTTCACATGCAAAAGTAATTGCTTTTGTTAAAAACACTTTACCTGCCTTTCCAATGAAAATTACTTCGAAAATTCAAACATACGCTACCGTTCATAAGTTTGGGGTCACTTAGAAATGTCCTTGTTTTGTCCATTACAATAACATCAAATTGATCAGAAATACATTGTTAATGTTTTAAATGACTATTGTAGCTGGAAACGGCAGATTTTTTATGGAATATCTACATAGGTGTACAGAGGCCCATTATCAGCAACCATGATCAATTTGATGCTATTTTAATGGGCAAGAAAATGTGCTATTCTTTCAAAACAAGGCCATTTCTAAGTGACCCAAAACTTTTGAACGGTACTGTATATTTTCTGGAAATATATGATGCACCATGCAAAATCAAAAATGTATTGGTTGAGTACACGTATTTTGCAGATGTTATCGCGGATGTAGTGAAATTGTTAGGTATTACTGCAACAGTGCAGTAATACCTAACAATACTAAACAATACATGCAAATAAAAAAATGTAAATAAAGAAATGAATAAACAAAGAAATATTGGAACGAGCAATGTCAGCATCCGGAATGTAAATATACTGTTGAATTCAGAAGTTTAGATTTTTCCATGATGTCAAGCAAAGAAGCACTGAGTTTGAAGGTAGGCCTTCAAATACATCCACAGGTACACCTCCAATTGACTCAAATGATGTCAATTAGCCTATCAGAAGCTTCTAAAGCTGTTTAAAGGCACAATCAACTTAGTGTATGTAAACTTCTGACCCACTGGAATTGTGATACAGTGAATTATAAGTTAAATAATCTGTCTGTAAACAATTTTTGGAAAAATTACTTGTGTCATGCACAAAGTAGATGTCCTAACCGACGTGCCAAAACTATAGTTTGTTAACAAGAAATTTGTGGAGTGGTTGAAAAACGAGTTTAAATTACTCCAACCTAAGTGTATGTTAACTTCCAACTTCAAATGTATATGATGGTGTGTATAGACAGTATGGATAGTATATGAATAAATAAGTTGTGAACAGTTACCTTGACTAGAATACAGTACAGTCGTGTGCAAAAGTTTTGAGAATGACATTAATACTAATTTCCACAAAGTTTGCTGCTTCAGTGTCTTTAGACATTTTTGTCAGATGTTACTATGGAATACTGAAGTATAATTATAAACATTTCATAAGTGTCAAATGCTTTTATTGACAATTACATGAAGTTGATGCAAAGAGTCAATATTTGCAGTGTTGACCCTTCTTTTTCAAGACCTCTGCAATCTGCCCTGGCATGCTGTCAATTAACTTCTGGGCCACATCCTGACTGATGACAGCCCATTCTTGCATAATTAATGGTTGGAGCTTGTCAGAATTTGTGGGGTTTTGTTTGTCCACCCACCTCTTGTGGATTGACCACACATTCTCAATGGGATTAAGGTCTGGGGAGTTTCCTGGCCATGGACCCAAAATATCAATGTTTTGTTCCCCGAGCCACTTAGTTATCACTTTTGCCTTATTGCAAGGTGCTCCATCATGCTGGAAAAGGTATTGTTCGTCACCAAACTGTTCCTGGGTGGTTGGGAGAAGTTGCTCTCGGAGGATGTGTTGGTACCATTCTTTATTCATAGCTGTGTTCTTAGGCAAATATGTGAGAGAGCCCACTCCCTTGGCTGAGAAGCAACCCCACACATGAATGGTCTCAGGATGCTTTACTGTTGGCATGACACAGGACTGATGGTAGCGCTCACTTTGTCTTCTCTGGACAATTTTTTTCTCCAGATGCCCCAAACAATCGGAAAGGGGATTCATCAGAGAAAATGACTTTACCCCAGTCCTCAGCAATCCAATCCCTATACCTTTTGCAGAATATCAGTCTGTCCCTGATGTTTTTCCTGGAGAGAAGAGGCTTCTTTGCCATCCTCCAAAAGTCTTCGCCTCACTGTGCGTGAAGATGCACTCACACCTGCCTGCTGCCATTCCTGAGCAAGCTCTGTACTGGTGGTGCCCCGATCCCACAGCTGAATCAACTTTAGGAGACGGTCTTGGCACTTGCTGGACTTTCTTGGCCGTCCTTGAAGCCTTCTTCACAACAATTGAACCGCTCTCCTTGAAGTTCTTGGTGATCCATTAAATGGTTGATTTAGGTGCAATCTTACTGGCAGCAATGTCCTTGCCTGTGAAGCCCTTTGTGCTAAGCAATGCTGGCGGCACATGTTTCCTTGCAGTTAACCATGATTGACAGAGGAAGAACAATGATTCCAAGCACCACCCTCCTTTTGAAGCTTCCAGTCTGTTATTCGAACTCAATCAGCATGACAGAGTGATCTCCAGCCTTGTCCTCGTCAACACTCACACCTGTGTTAACAAGAGAATCACTGACATGATGTCAGCTATCCGTTTTGTGGCAGGGCTGAAATGCAGTGGAAATGTTTTTGGGGGATTCAGTTCATTTGCATGGCAATTAATTGCAATTCATCTGATCACTCTTCATAACATTCTAGAGTATATGCAAATCGAACAGATTACTGTTCGATTTGAGTTGGGCGATCATGTCACAGGCCATAGACCGGTGCACCACGGTTCAGCTTAATTAACCCTTGTGTAGTGTTAACATTCTGTATACTCCCCTTGTCCTAAGGGTAAACCATGACCGGCCTTCACTAAACCCCTAAAATAAAGCAGCTAAATTGAATTTTAAACCCCAAATATATTTTGCATGATGAAACAACCTGTCATTCACACAAACTTTGTGAATATCTGAGTTCTCCCTCTTCACAATGTAGAAAGACTGCATTTAATTAGTGGACACCACTCGTTTTTATTACAACACACCTGTCATAATTGTTTTCTTTACTAAAGGAGAGGTTTATTATTGTTATTATTACTGCTAAAGGTACTGCATAGTTTTAAACATACCTTTTTTGCAAGATATAGCACTTGTATAGCCTAAGAAAGTAGCAGAAATGTGCAGAAAGTTGTTTTGAATGCATTTTATTGAAGGGAAACATTAAGAGTCTTGAACTTTCTTGGCAACATAGTGATATATTCTTATATACTGTATTGTTGTTGGCTGCTGCCAACATACTGACTCCTCTTGTTCCGCTTATTAGGCGTCCAGGTAGGGTTGATTTTGTTCCATATCACAAAGGCATTGTATGTGGACACCAATGATGTTATGGCAGGCAGTCATCCTCCTGCAGCTGTAAGTTCCAATCACCTTGTCCAGGTTGTCCACACCTCCTTTGTTGTGGTTGTAGTCCAGGATGATGGCTGGCTTCCTGTCCTCACTGATCTGTCATTTTGTGCAGTATGCTCAGGAGGACCACATTCTTGTTCCTCTTTGAGAGGTAAGAAACTAGAGTGGTGGTGGGGGTGAAGGCAAACTTTGATGAGAAGGCCTCTCTCCCCCTTGTTGCGTAGAGTGCAGGGGGGAGCTCAGGCTTGTTCTTTCTAACTGTTGGTGATCTTCCTCTTCAGGAGCTGCTGGCTGAGTTCAACCAGTAGCACACATAATCTCAATTTCTCATTGTGTGTGTGTGTGTGTCTTTGTAGTTTTGTGGTGTATAATTGATTTTATAACTGCCAGGTCAAAAATGACCCTAAGACCATCTTTGTACCCTGGTGGTGTACAGCTTTCATGGAAATATGAACAAAGCGATGTTTCACTTTTTCTAATGTTGTCTCTCTAGTAAAAGTAATCAAATGTCAAGTTGAAAAAATATCATTTAGGGGGTTTCTCTGCTGTTAAACATAGTGGCGGGTCATTTTTGACACTTAAGACACCACAAGGGTTAAACTCCCTCAGTCACACAGGGCCAGGAAATGCAACATGGTCACATCTCATTTGCAGTGGTGTAAAGTAACTAAGTAAAAAAACTTTTAAGTGCTACTTAAGTCATTTTTGATGTATCTGTACTTTACTTTAATATTTATATTTTTGAAAACATTTACTTTTACTCCACTACATTCCTAAAGAAAATAATCTACTTTTTACTCCCATATATTTTCCCTGACACCCAAAAGTACTCGTTGCATTTTGAATGCTCAGGCATGACAACAATACGGTCCAATTCACTCTCCTACTGTATCCATATAATTGTCATCCCTACTCCCTCTGATCTGACGGACTCACAAAACACAAATACTTCATTTGTGATGTCTGAGTGTTGAATGTGCCCCTGGCTGTTCAAAGAAGAAAAATATAACAAAATTGTGCAATCTGGTTTGCTTAATATAAGGAATTGATTTTTTGTCTTTTTATTTAACCTTTATTTAACTAGGCAAGTCAGTTAAGAACAAATTCTTATTTACAACGACGGTCTACCAAAATCCAAAAGGCCTCCTGCAGGGACTTGGGCCTGGATTAAAAATAAAATAAAAATACAGGACAAAACATACATCACGACAAGAGACACCACAACACTACATAAAGAGAGACGTAAGACAACAACATAGCATGGCAGCAACATATGAAACACAGCATGGTAGCAACACAACATGGCAGAGCACAACATGGTAGCAGCACAAAAACATGGTACAAACATTATTGGGCACAGACAACAGCACAAAGGGCAAGAAGCTAGAGACAACAATACATAAGGTAAAGTGGATTTAACAAGTGACATCAATAAGGGATCATAGCTTTTAACCGGGATTCACCTGGTTTGACTATTCCATGTTTTGTATACTTAAAACCAGATACTCGTATATTTTTGCTCAAGTAGTATTTTACTGGGTGACTTTCACTTTTACTTGAGTCATTTTCTATTAATGTATCTTTACTTTTACTCCAGTATGACAATTGGATAATTTTTCCACCCCTGCTCATTTGCAAGTTTGACAGGAACAATGGGCATCATAAGAGCAGCTCAGTTAATGATTGGGCTTATATAACTAATAGAAGAGAGTAGACAAAAAGCAGACAAAGCAGTTAATGTCTGTTAGATGTTCGAAAAAAGCTGAAAAAAACATCCAGTGTTGCCACGTAAAAACAACAATGATCTTTTTGTTCTTGAGAACAAATGGTAGCAGGACAAAGTGTACATACACAATCCATGGCCTTCCTTTTGTGTCTTTCATTCGCTGAGCGACAGCAGAGTAAACAGGTGTTGAGGATTAATCACAACAGATTTGTGGGAAAACAACGAGCAGGAGGAGTGACACAGTGTACAAACAGGGCTTTAAAGCTCTTTAGCAGTGATTAGACACAAAGGGAACAAAAGCTAGATGTGACCTTGGTGTTAGAACCCAGAACCCCAGCTCCAGAGGCTGGAGCAAAGCGGGATGGAGACATAGGTGGTGTAATGGGCCGGCCTTGGACAGTTGGACAGGAAGTGGCTTGGCTTGGTGTGGCACGGCAGATGCCCAGACTAACAGCCCCAACACTGGGACTGGGGTGTGGGCCAGGCTGGGCAAGCAGATGCTGACTGGCACCATGCTGGCACTGAAGTCATGTCAGTGCAGGTGTTGGGCTCAGATGAGGCTGGGCTCAGAGAATGCTCAGTGGGGATGTCACTGGAACCGATTTCTCTTTTTCTTTCTCTCTCCGGAGTTGGAACTGGATCCAAAACATCTCCATTACCCCTTCCAACAGATGTGCGAGATGGCATGCAATTAAAACCTCTAGACAGGAATAAAGGGTGAACGGACATAGCAAGTTCAACATATGTAGGCTACAGCATGGTATGCTTGGAAAATATTAAATACTGATCAATGAAAATAATCACACATTTTAAAGTTGTTTTATTGATTGCTAACACTAAAATTCAAGAACAGAGTTGTTGCACAGTTATGAGTCCCCATTCTCTCCATCTTTCTGTCCAAAAAAGGTAATCTCCATTTAAATAATAAGCAGCAGCCTCAATTTGAACAGAGAAAAGTCTAATTACAGACCCTTATCCTGCACTAAGATTATTAGGCAGCAACTCATAAAAGGCTGGGCCCGACTGTCTCTCTCTCTCTTTCCCATATCCCCGACTATCTCTCACTTTGCACTATATTACCTTTCCTGAAGAGAGGAAATCTTTGGCACTCCTGTTCTTGGCAGTAATCACCTTAAATCGCAGAATCTCAGAGAATAACTATCCCAGCAATTATTTAATTTCACAGTGATGGCATGGGTTGAGGGTCTTTCTCTTCACCCACACACTTTCATCAGGAGGTAGTGGGCTACAGTGGGTAGCTACAGTATACACACACACACACATTCCAGGATTGTACCTCTCATATCTCCAGTTTCTTTTCTGATCTGTGATCCTTTCCAACCTGCTGGTTTGCTAATGACGTCACACTGGCCGCCCTGTCTGTATTAGGGAAATGGAGAAGTCGGCAGAAGGAGGGTCAGAAGTCACAATTAGAATATACTCCCATTCTGGGCAGGTGTGATGCTCCATTTGAAGATGTAGTTCGTTATTTTAGAGCTGTATAGCAGAAGAGGTTCTCTTTAAAGAATTCATGTTGTTGTATTGTATTGTTGTATGTTTTAATTATGTAATGCATTGATTGTTGCTGCCTTCTTGGCCAGGTCTCCCTTGAAAAAGAGACTTTGGGTCTCAATGGGCTTTTCCTGGTTAAATAAAGGTTAAAAATTAAAGAGAAAAATAAATAAATAATTAAAGCCGTCTTCTCTTGATGGCTTGCAGCGCATCAGTCTCCCCATCTGTTTAAAACAGACAAGATCGCACACCCAGTGTCATTATGTGACACATAAACAATAAAGCATCCCAACTGCAGGGAAAATACATCTTATGCAAAAAAGGCCATATTAATTATAGGAAAACTATCAAGAGCAATACTTGTGTATGAACCAATGTGTCTTTGACTTCGCATATATATATATATATATATATATATATATACAGTTCCAGTCAAAAGTTTTGACACACCTACTCATTCATTGGTTTTTCTTTGTTTACTATTTTCTACATTGTAGAATAATAGCGAAGACATTAAAACTATAAAATAACACATTTGGAATCATGTAGTAACAAGAAAAGTGTTCAACAAATCCAAAAATATTTTGTGTGAGATTTTTCAAAGTAGCCACCCTTTGCCTTGATGACAGCATTGCACACTCTTATCATTCTCTCAACCAGCTTCATGAGGTAGTCACCTGAAATGCATTTCAATTAACAGGTGTGCCTTGTTAAAAGTTAATTGATGGAATTTCTTTCCTTCTTAATGTGTTTGAGCCAATGAGTTGTGTTTTGACACATCAAGGTAGGGGTTGTATACAGAAGATAGCCCTATTTGATAAAAGACCAAGTCCATATTACGGCAAGAACAGTTCATTGCAGAACACTTCAAGAACTTTGAAAGTCAGTTGCAAAAACCATCAAACACTACGATGAAACTGGCTCTCATGAGGACCGCCACAGGAAAGGAAGACCCAGAGTTACCTCTGCTGCAGAGGATGAGTTCATTAGAGTTACCAGCCTCAGAAATTGCAGCCCAAATAAATGCTTCACAGAATTCAAGTAACCGACATAACATCAACTGTTCAGAGGAGACTGCGTGAATCAGGCCTTCATGGCGGAATTGCTGCAAAGAAACCACTACAAAAGGACACCAATATGAAGAAGAGACTTGCTTGGGCCAATAGACACAAACAATGGACATTAGACCAGTGGAAATCTGTCCTTTGGTCTAATGAGTCCAAATTTGAGATTTTTGGTTCCAACCACTGTCTTTGTGAGATGTAGAGTAGGTGATCTCCGCATGTGTAGTTCCCACCGTGAAGCATGGAGGAGGAAGTGTGATGGTGTGGGGGTGCTTTGCTAGTGACACTGTCTGTGATACAGTGCCTTGCAAAAGTATTCGGCCACCTTGAACTTTTGGACCTTTTGCCACATTTCAGGCTTCAAACATAAAGATATAAAACTGTAATTTTTTGTGAAGAATCAAAAACAAGTGGACACAATTATGAAGTGGAACGAAATTTATTGGATATTTCAAACTTTTTTAACAAATACAAAACTGATAAATTGGCCGTGCAAAATTATTCAGCCCCTTTACTTTCAGTGCAGCAAACTCTCTCCAGAAGTTCAGTGAGGATCTCTGAATGATCCAATGTTGACCTAAATGACTAATGATAATAAATAGAATCCACCTGTGTGTAATCAAGTCTCCGTATAAATGCACCTGCTCTGTGATAGTCTCAGAGGTCCGTTTAAAGCGCAGAGAGCATCATGAAGAACAAGGAACACACCAGGCAGGTCCGAGATACTGTTGTGGAGAAGTTTAAAGCCGGATTTGGATACAAAAAGATTTCCCAAGCTTTAAACATCCCAAGGAGCACTGTGCAAGCGATAATATTGAAATGGAAGGAGTATCAGACCACTGCAAATCTACGAAGACCCGGCCGTCCCTCTAAACTTTCAGCTCATACAAGGAGAAGACTGATCAGAGATGCAGCCAAGAGGCCCATGATCACTCTGGATGAACTGCAGAGATCTACAGCTGAGGTGGGAGACTCTGTCCATAGGACAACAATCAGTCGTATACTGCACAAATCTGGCCTTTATGGAAGAGTGGCAAGAAGAAAGCCATTTCTTAAAGATATCCATAAAAAGTGTCGTTTAAAGTTTGCCACTAGCCACCTGGGAGACACACCAAACATGCGGAAGAAGGTCAGATGAAACCAAAATCGAACTTTTTGGCAACAATGCAAAACGTTATGTTTGGCGTAAAAGCAACACAGCTCATCACCCTGAACACACCATCCCCACTGTCAAACATGGTGGTGGCAGCATAATGGTTTGGGCCTGCTTTTCTTCAGCAGGGGCAGGGAAGATGGTTAACCTGTTTGGGCTAGGGGGCAGTATTGAGAATTTTGGAAAAAATATGTGCCCATTTTTAACTGCCTCCTACACCAACTCAGAAGCTAGAATATGCATATTATTGTTCAGGTTTGGATAGAAAACACCCTGAAGTTTCTAAAACTGTTTGAATGGTGTCTGTGAGTATAACAGAACTCCTATGGCAGGCAAAAACCTGACAAGGTTTCATGCAGGAAGTGGCCTGTCTGACAAGGAGTCGTGCGTCTTGCATCTGTTTATTGAAAAGTAAGGATCTTAGCTGTAACGTGACAATTCCCAGGGCTCCAATAGGCTCTCAGGACGCGGGAAAATCATGAAGGTTGACGAGGCAGCCTCAGGCTGAAACAGATTATCATCTTATTCAAGTGTCCCATTAGGTGACAATGGAGTGAGGCGCGTGCGCGATTAGCCCCCGTGGAGTATTTTAATTCGGCTGTTTAGTTTATTGCAGAATCCCGGTCGGAATATTATCGCTTTTCTACGAGATAAATGGCATAAAAATTGGTTTTAAACAGCGGTTGACATGCTTCGAAGTACGGTAATGGAATATTTAGAATTTTATTGTCACGAATTGCGCCATGCGCGCGACACTTCTTTACTATTTCGGATAGTGTCTGGAACGCACGAACAAAACGCCGCTATTCGGATATAACGATGGATTATTTTGGACCAAACCAACATTTGTTATTGAAGTAGCAGTCCTGGGTGTGCATTCTGACGAAGACAACAAAAGGTAATCAAACTTTTATAATAGTAAATATGATTATGGTGAGTGCTAAACTTGCCGGGTGTCTAAATAGCGAGCCCGTGATGCCTGGGCTATGTACTTAGAATATTGCAAAATGTGCTTTCACCAAAAAGCTATTTTAAAATCGGACATATCGAGTGCATAGAGGAGGTCTGTATCTATAATTCTTAAAATAATTGTTATGCTTTTTGTGAACGTTTATCGTGAGTAATTTAGTAAAATGTTAGCGAATTCCCCGGAAGTTTGCGGGGGGTATGCTAGTTCTGAACGTCACATGTTAATGTAAAAAGCTGGTTTTTGATATAAATATGAACTTGATTGAACAAAACATGCATGTATTGTATAACATAATGTCCTAGGGTTGTCATCTGATGAAGATCATCAAAGGTGAGTGCTGCATTTAGCTGTCTTCTGGGTTTTGGTGACATTATATGCTGGCTTGAAAAATGGGTGTCTGATTATTTCTGGCTTGGTACTCTGCTGACATAATCTAATGTTTTGCTTTCGTTGTAAAGCCTTTTTGAAATCGGACAGTGTGGTTAGATTAACGAGAGTCTTGTCTTTAAATAGCTGTAAAATAGTCATATGTTTGAGAAATTGAAGTAATAGGATTTTTAAGGTTTTGAAAATCGCGCCACAGGCTGCAAGTGGCTGTTACGTAGGTGGGACGAATTCGTCCCGCCTAGCCCAGAGAGGTTAAAATTGATGGGAAGATGGATGGAGCCAAATACAGGACCATTCTGGAAGAAAACCTGATGGAGTCTGCAAAAGACCTGAGACTGGGACGGAGATTTCTCTTCCAACAAGACAATGATCCAAAACATAAAGCAAAATCTACAATGGAATGGTTCACAAATAAACATATCCAGGTGTTAGAATGGCCAAGTCAAAGTCCAGACCTGAATCCAATCGAGAATCTGTGGAAAGAACGGAAAACTGCTGTTCACAAACGCTCTCCATCCAACCTCACTGAGCTCAAGCTGTTTTGCAAGGAGGAATGGGCAAAAACTTCAGTCTCTCGATGTGCAAAACTGATAGAGACATACCCCAAGCGACTTACAGCTGTAATCGCAGCAAAAGGTGGTGCTACAAAGTATTAACTTAAGGGGGCTGAATAATTTTGCACGCCCAATTTTTCAGTTTTTTATTTGTTAAAAAAGTTTGAAATATCCAATAAATTTCGTTCCACTTCATGATTGTGTCCCACTTGTTGTTGATTCTTCACAAAAAAATTACAGTTTTATATCTTTATGTTTGAAGCCTGAAATGTGGCAAAAGGTCGAAAAGTTCAAGGGGGCCGAATACTTTCGCAAGGCACTGTATATTTAGAATTCAAGGCACAATTAACCAGCATTGCTACCACAGCATTCAGCAAACCATCTGGTTTGCGCTTAGTGGGACTATCATTTGTTTTTCAACAGGACAATGAACCAAAACACGTCTCCAGGCTTTGTAAGGGCTATTTGACCAAAAAGGAGAGTGATGGAGTGCTGCATCAGATGACCTGGCCTCCACAATCACCCAACCTCAACCCAATTTCCAAGAGTCTGCAAAGCTGTCATCAAGGCAAAGGGTGGCTACTTTGAAGAATCTGTAATAGTAAAATAAAGAAGAACCCTTGAATGACTAGGTGTGTCCAAACATTTGACTGGTACTGTAAGTACATGTCCTGTACACACTGTGTCCTGGAAGCCCACTCCACTGTGTCATTGTGTGTTTGTTGCAGAGGGCATACCGTATACATCAACCCACATTTTCATTATGTCCTTATAATTAAGCCACATGAGTGTAGACAAGGGTGTGATCTAAGCCTTAGAGCCTGCAGAAACATTGCATAAACCATAAGGATTTGAACTGGTCTCCATAACTATCCCAGGTCATTCCCTTCATATCCCAGTATGTACTATTCCTGTTACTATTCCAGCTGGGACAGAAAAAGGAAGCCATTTTCACATCCTTCCTCCCAGTTTCCTTTGCCACCATCAAAGTAATTTGCACTACAGAGACTTATGGGAAGGCAAAATATCCCGACTGCGCTCTGGATTCCCCGATAAAAAAAAAAAAGCAGAACCACTGGTTTATCATGTCTTGCCCAGCTACTACACAACTGTGACAGTCCCCACCGGACATGATATACATGGGCGCTTTTTAAGTTCACAATGTTTATCTGGTGAAAAAGGTAGACCAACCTAGTAGGAGGGGGTGGGGGGGGACATCGTCCACTCTCTGCTCTCTTTGTTGCTGCCTGCCGCTTCTAAGAAGCCAGCTCTCCTAATCCAAACACAATATTTAAAAATGGGACTTTCTCCCCCTTTTCTTGTACGAGACTGGCTAATGTCTATCTCAGTGACATGGAGCTTAGCTGTGTCTAGGACTGTGTGTGTGTGTGCATGTGTGTGTGTGTGTATGTCAGTGGAGGCTGGTGGTACGAGAAAGTAGGATGGACTCATTGTAATGGATGGAATGGAACGGTATCAAACACATCAAACATATGGAAACCACTTTTGACTTCGTTCCTTTTATTCCAATCCAGCCATCACAATGAGCCTGTCCTGCTATAATGCCTCCCAGCAGCCTCCACTGGTGTGTATGTTTGTCCCTGTGTGTGTGTGTGTGTGTGTGTGTGTGTGTGTGTGTGTGTGTGTGTGTGTGTGTGTGTGTGTGTGTGTGTGTGTGTGTGTGTGTGTGTGTGTGTGTGTGTGTGTGTGTGTGAGTGAGAGAGAGAGAGCGTGAGAGAGAGAGCAGTTCAATCTACCACAGTCATGGCTACCAGACGGCTCTCACCTTATTGCTGTCCCCCACCCACTCAGCAATGTGTGAGATTCTAGGTTCTCTGCAGCGCCTCTCTTCCATGTTCTCAGTGGTCAGTACATGGGACTTTTCTCATCAATGCGATGGCTCATTGCAGTGATGTATGACAGCTTGTTCACTGATGTCCAACAATCTGTTGTTAACGCCACATATGGGGTGTTTAAGAGCTCATGCTTTGTACTTGCAGAGCAATCATTGTACAATTTCTTCATCCGGGCTGTGACGGTTTTTCGACATGGCATCTTGTAGTTTGGTTCTAGATATGCCATCAGGGCATTGAAGACGACATCCTCTACAACTGACAATGGCTGCATATCAACTGCAATCATTTCTGTAATTAGCACTGTGATTTTCTCAATCCCTTATCACACTTCTTTCTTGCAAAGAGCCTGTTTAATGTCTGTTGTTGGGGGCTTGTATATCTGCCAGCAACGGTTTGGGTATCACGGTGCTTCCCTTTCAGATGGTTATGCATTGCACCTGTACTGTCATAGTAGCTCAATTCCACTACCCAAAGTTTGCATTTCACCACCTTCTCATTTAAGTTCTCAAAGTATTGCCATACAGGACTTCGCTGCTGTAGCTTCTTTGTTTCACTCTCTGCCTGTTACAGTATCTAACAAAAGGTGGCGCCCCTAATCGGTCGGGCGGTGTCTGTCATTAGTGGGGGGTTATTTAGTGTGTATTTTCAGTTGGGGTTCTTGTGCGGGATTTTTTATTGTCTACTCTAGACAGTTGCGAGTATAGCTGTTTGTTTGCTGGATATTGTCTATTGTCCCCGTGCGCTTTTTTCTGGAGCGTTTAATTTTTGGGAATGTGTTTTTCCCTGGCGGACTTTGTCACGCGCCCTGTGCCCTACGGCTATTGTTTTGGCATTTATTATTAAAACACTGTTGCTCCGGCCCTCTGCCTCCTGCTCCTGATTCCACATCTCCACTGGTCCTAGACAGCCGTGACACTGCCATTTTTCTAACTGTTAACTACGATGACATGTGGAGCACTTTATATCCATTGCAAATAATTTGAAAGATGCATATCTCATCCTACTAACGTTACAGCATTGTTGCATTAGGTATTTATTTAATTTTATTTTTACTTTATGATGATGATCAGGACCTGTTATTGGTAGTTTTGTGATAACTGCACTGTGATAAAAATGTTGTGGGGGGGGTTTCTTCTAAACGCTAACAGTCCCAATTCCGTTTAAAAATTTAAACTTTTAAAAGTTCACACCTCTATCTACAATTATGCCAACTGAATACAACACCGGCTGAGTGTACAGCACATGAGGAAACATGAGAAAGGCATCTGCAGTGACATGCTGTATCAGAAGATGACAGAGCTTTGCTAGAGTTGCATGTAGCTTTCTGTATCACATTACAGACCTGGACCTAGATGTCTGGCTGAATCTGTCTGCTGAATCGCAGCACCGCCATGCTTCTCTGAGTCTCTAAACACAGTGGGGGACATTTTGACAATGTATAAATCCAGAGATGTTAAGCAATATGACCCTTTCATTTCATATACTCAGCATGGCACTTAAGTTGAGGTGATTTGGAAAACCCGATTGCATTGCGTGTCATATGGTTTAATTTAAAGCTGTGTAAGTCATGGAGACTTTCTCAAGGATGTTGGACAAATTTATTTTGGAGGAAATGCAGTCTTGTTTGGTAACATGCAAGTTCTTTCACTCATAGATCTATTCTAGTCATACATATGTAGGATCTTAATCTAAGCCAGTTTGCTACAGCAGGAAAATAATCCTGCAGCAACAGGAAATGTGTATTATTAAGTGGATTAATTTTGTAGGAGTTAATACATTTTCTGTTAGGGCAAATCAAGTCCGACATCTTTAAATGAAAAATATAAACTTGACCAGCCTTTTTAAACCTTGAATACACTACATATTTGCATTTCCTGCTTTGCAGGAAAATTCTCATCAACAAAAGAGTGATCAAATGAAGATCTTACATCTGTATATCTATGTTGAGGTGTTACCTCTTTCTCAGCATAAGCTTATGCTAAGAGATACTTGAGAACTAGCAAATAATACATCTGATAATCACAACTATGTTAACAATGCTTCATACATATGTTTGCATTCCGAATTAGATGCAAATTAACACTTCCCTGACATCTCCTGAACCTCTCTCACACTTAGCTAACAACGGGAATTGTGTTCAAGCTGTAAACGCTTGGGCGTATGCCCCACATCAGATGGTTCCTGCTTTATTGGGCAATTTACCACAGGTCCTCCATGAGTACAACAAAATTATCATATGGAGAGAGAGAGAGAGAGAGACAGAGAAGGATGGGGGACTATATAAATTGCTGCTTTGAAAAAGTACAGCAACTTGATGGTCTTTCCATATGCTCAGCTAAATTAGCTCAATACATCCCACAGTCGGTAGAATAATTAACAGTTTCATCATCGGCGAGCGTTGTCAATAGCGGATTATGGCTAACCCATTTATAAACTTGACAAAGCAAAGTACCCCATGGGAGGCTAGCTGTGCAGCTAAATCGCTTGCCTTGTCTTTTTCAGTAGGGACAGATGGGCGCACGAGGGAACAGAGAAGCTTTAACACAGACTTGGAAAAGAAGAAGAGAAAAGAAAGTGGATTGAAAGCTGAAAATAGGAATACATACATGTGTTTAAAGGGATTTTTTTCCCTCTACAGAAGAATCGATACATAACTCAAACAGTGGTCCTGCCTCAAACTGTTGCAAGCCTGACCGAAGACAGGGCGTCACTCAAAACTAGTTTGAAAAACAGTGATTTTTTTTAAAAGGAAATTAATGTATAATCAACAAAGCCAGGAACTGACTCTTCACAGGGAAGTATTGATTGTTAGTGGGTGTCGTTAATCAAAAGTGGACAGTGATACAGTACCACAGACGTTGAAATCTGTTTAAAACTTCTCAAGGTAAACTCCACAGCTTTGATGAGTCAGATACTTGAGTACATCTCTCTTGCGATTATACAATGGCAAAAAGACTAATATGCAGGGACGTGCACAGACCTTTCAGGGGGCATGTGCTTAAAATGAAAAAAGGGTGCCCCCCTGGGTAGCTAGCTACAGAAACACTAAAATGGTGACAGCATCTCTTGGGACACGTGGTGTGTGAAATCTCTGTACAGTGCAGACTGGGAAACAGGCGCAACCCGGGCATGCCTGAGCTCCGTACAGGGCAGACCAACAGGCGCAACCCGGGCATGCCTGAGCTCCGTACAGGGCAGACCAACAGGCGCAACCCGGGCGAGCCTGAGCTCCGTACAGGGCAGACCAACAGGCGCAACCCGGGCGTGCCTGAGCTCCGTACAGGGCAGACCAACAGGCGCAACCCGGGCGTGCCTGAGCTCCGTACAGGGCAGACCAACAGGCGCAACCCGGGTGTGCCTGAGCTCCGTACAGGACAGACCAACAGGCGCAACCCGGGTGTGCCTGAGCTCCGTACAGGGCAGACCAACAGGCGCAACGGGGTGGGGGTGGCGAACTTGACAACATCACAACGACTTGCGGGCAATGGGTTCAGAACAACAATTACAAAAACAAATAGAATTATTCCACCACCCAAAAGGGCACTTGGCAAGTGGGAGGGCAAAGGGGCTTGGGCTCGGCACAGGTAGACTCCTCTGTGCACGTGCCTGCTAATATGGTCAAAACATATTATTTTCAAGACATAGTTCTGCAGTAAAATGTCTCCCTGCCTATCATCCTCTGCTTTATTGTGTTTGTATGGGCCTTACTGCAATTCATACTCAAACTGTCCTGAGATGCATGTACCTGAGAGGTGTGTGTGTTCCTCTGAATAATACCTGTCCTCATGCACAGTATCAGGTGGACCCTGATACATGTGACGATGAGTTGAACAACATAGCATGAACCCAACGGGCTAATCGGTTCCCATGGTAAAAATGACTTACATTGGACACCCCCCCACCCCCAACGCAATAGGCTACAGTACTGTATGAGAAAGATGAGGGCTGCACTTTAGAACAATTGCTCATCATTTGCACAGGGAAGTGTGGACCATGTTCTGGATCTTTCCCCTTTATCAACACTATTGGCAAAAACTCCTACTCCCTCCCGAGGAGGGAAAATGACAAATCTTGGCCCTTTGATAAAAATGTTAACTAGGTGAGTGTCAGAGAGATGGATAGTGGCCTGTCATACCAGGCAAGAACATGAGGATCCATTGATATTTCTCATTACATGGCGCTATCCCCCCTATGTTCCCGAGTAACACTGGCTCAAAGGATGATAAATCACAGCCAAATAACGCACTGCCTCCCCTGAATATGATCGCTCTGTCTGGGTATCTTCAACATGCGGTGGAGGGGAGAGCCATCGATAAAGATCTAATGAACAATGCTATCAAATGACATCAGGGTTGAGAGAGCTAGCTGAGAGAGAGGGACCGACTACATTTCATACCCAGGGTACGTCAGCATGGAGCCGATGAGGTGGCTGGCTCGTAGAAATGGAATGGAGAGCGGAGAGGGGATTTATTGATTGGGAGGGTAGATACTGGAATGAATGATAATAATAATTGGGAAGCTAAATAAGTTAAATGTATTCTGTTCCCAAGTGGCACAGTGGTCTAAGGCACTGCATTGCAGTGCTAGCTGTGCCACTAGAGATCCTGGTTTGAGTCCAGGCTCTGTAGCAGCCGGATGTGACCAAGAGACCCATGGGCGGCGCACAATTGGCTCAGCATCGTCCTGGTTAGGGGAGGGTTAGGCTGGCAGGGATATTCTTGTCCCATTGTACACTAGCGACTCATGTGGCGGGCCGGGCGCAATGCATGCTGACATGGTCGCCAGGTGCACGGTGTTTCCTCTGACACATTGGTGCTGCTGGCTTCCGGGTTAAGTGGGCATTGTGTCAAGAAGCAGTGCGGCTTGGCTGGGTTGTATTTCGGGGGACGTGCGGCTATCGACCTTCGCCTCTCCCGAGTCCATACGGGAGTTGCAGCGATGGCACAAGACTGTAACTACCAATTGGATACCATGAAATTGGGGAGGAAAAGGGGCAAAACATTTTTACAAATCAAAAAATATAATTCTCTAGGGCCCCTGAGAGACTCATTGTCTTTGGAGTGACTAGGCACATAAGCAGAGCAGGCGCAAGTCGGGTTAATTTAATAGCTGCCGTTTCCACCAGCAAGCAGCTAGAAAGAGTAAAATAACGTCACTGCTTTCCCTTGCAATGATCTCCTTAGCTGATCCATACAGTATAAATAAATATGAAATGTGACTTAACCAGATAACGAGCAGTCGTTATTGAACTGTGTAAATTAATTGTATGAAGTGAATCATTTGAAATCATTTATTTTAAGTACAATTTTCACATGCATTATCCAGGGGTATATTCGAGCCTTGACCTGCTCATTTATTGTAGTCATTTCAGAGCTGTGGTGAATATACTCACCCCTCTTCGAATCAATTAGCCTGTATCAAACTCATGTACTTGCATCTGTTTCAATTGCCACCGCAAATAAGCAGAGGTGTGTGGACTCGAGTCACATGACTTGGACTCGAGTCTGACTCACGTCACAAATTTGATGACTTGAGACTCGACTTGATAGAAAATAATATAACTTGAGACTGAACTTGGATTTGGAGTCTCAAGACTCTGGACTCGACTTTGACTTGAGACTGATGACTTGAAATGAACCGTCCAGGTTTTGTCAAGTTTTGTCACTCATTTTGTGGCACAGAGCTTCCACTCTCCACGCAGCCAGAGACAGTATCGCACTTGCCCCCCAAAAAATGGGCTAGTGAAACTCACACTCTGGCCCTCTGATTGGACCAGAAAACTGTCAATCAACACAGGTCGGGTGATGTTGCGCAGTAAGATGGTTTTGGGGGGTTGTGTGTGAAACTGAATGGATTTTTGTTTTCATACATATTTTAATAGGCTACCATCATACATATTTTAATAGCCTACCGATGGTCGCAAGCATTGATCAAATTCTTTGCGGGGGTAACGGGTTAAAAGTTTTAAAACCACTGGGCTAGCGAGGAGATTGCTGATTTGGTGCACAGCTATAGGATTGTGTGCAGTGCAAACATCAAATTGTAGGGAGAAAGGATTGCCATAAATGAATATGCAGCTCCAAACATTTTCGAATAAGAATATGAATTGTTTACTTTGCAAGCTCACCAGCAATGGGACATCAAGCAAATTATATAAACAATTGTCACATACATCTAGCATAGGCCTTGTTACTGGTCTTTTGGTATGTCAAAATTGCATGATAATGATAATGTACTCATGAAGCTTGCAGTTGGAATTTGTTGTTAAAATGTATTGTTACATAATCAAAATGTGTTATAGACAAAATAATTAAAAGTGCTGTCTGGTAGCCTCAATAAATAGACAAAGTCATTGAGTAAATGTTGTTTTATTTGACTTGAGACTTCACTTGAAAAACTTTGACTTGCTCTTAGAATATAGGGCTTGGACTTCACTCGAGACTCGACCCTTTCTACTTGGGACTCGACTTGAAACTTGGACCTTGTGACTTGCTTGTGACTCGAATAATAGTGACTTGGTCCCACCACTGCAAATAAGATAGAAACCAAAATGGAAAACATTTACAGTAGCTGCCTATCAAGCTATCTCCATTCAGAGCCATTCAAAACCCGCAAACTGCCTTCAAAACACTAGGTTCACAGCATTCTCTTCATCTGTCTGTCATTTCTCTTCTCCCTAGAGAACCTGGAGAGGCATATGAAAAAACCACACACGACCTAATTGGAGAAAATAACATCATTACAACTTATAATCACAACCTGACACATTGTTCCCCGCTAACAAGCGTGGCAGCGACGTAATTGAGTTCCCACTGATCTCTGAGGTGGCTTAGAGCGAGAGCAGAGGAGAGGAGAGGATAAGAGAGAGGAGTGGCAGAGCCTGGTGTCGTCTTACGGCTTTTTCCTCTGATAAGAATGCCTCTTGTCCACAAGGCCGGTGTTCTTAATAGGAGTGCAGAGGAGTATTGGGATCCTTACGACAAAGCGCTGTGGTTATTAACGCCAGCCCACGACAAGCTGCTACAGTACAGCTCTCAAGCTCCTGTGTTGAGATGGTGTTCTAGGCACTGAGAGTGAGTGAGTGCAGACTTCATTATAGAAAGAACACACTTGATTTTCATTTACATTTTCTGAGCACAAACACATACTCAATCAGCACTTAATCAGTTGAAGGGGGTGGATTAGGGAGGGCATGAGGACACACATATCTGAGGCACCATTCAAAAGTTTGAGTTTTGTCAGCAGCCCAAATAAATGCTTCACAGAATTCAAGTAACAGACACATCTCAACATAAACTTTTCAGAGGAGACTGCGTGAATCAGGCCTGCACGGTAGAATTGCTGTGTGGTTCCCACCGAGAAGCATGGAGGAGGAGGTGTGATGGTGTGGGTGGGGGTGCTTTGCTGGTGAAACTGTCAGTGATTTATTTAGAATTCAAGGGACACTTAACCAGCATGGCTACCACAACATTATGCAGCCATACGCCATCCCATCTGCTACATCAGATGTCCTCATCTTCACAATCACCCAAACCTCAACCCAATTGAGATGGTTTGAGATGAGTTGGACCGCAGAGTGAAGGAAAAGCAGCCAACAAGTCCTCAGCATGTGGGAACTCCTTCAAGACTGTTGGAAAAGCATTCCAGGTGAAGCTGGTTGAAAGAATGCAGAGCATGTGCAAAGCTGTCATCAAGGCGAAGGTGGCTACTTTTAAAAATTTCAAATATCAAATATATTTTGATATGTTTAACACTTTTTGGGTTTTTACATGATTCCATGTTTGTTATTTCATAGTGTTGATGTCTTCACTATTATTCTACAATGTAAAAAATAAAGAAAAACCTTTGAATGAGTATGCGTGTCCAAACGTTTCACTGGTACTGTATATACAATTTACATACTTACAATTGGCAAGGACTTATGGTTAGAAAATACAAAAAATACAGGAATTAGATCCCATTAATGTGTTAAAGTTGTACCAGACTAAAGAGTTCCGCAATTACATTTTGGGTCATGGCCACCGTGTATCTGCTGAAGTAGCTTTAAAGGGCACATTCCATGGGTCTAAATTGCACTCCTTCATCCGCGTAGAACGATTACAACAAAGATAGAATATGTGTTAGGCGAATGCCAACTGTGATTTCATGTTTTTTCCCCCTTGGTTGATTAAAAGGTCAAAACACTTATTTTTGAAAAACGTTGACCTTTAAACTTTGTAATGAGTGGTGTCTGGGCAGAAGGCTGCCTAGGTGCAAATATACAATGCTTGCCATGATGTGGGGCGGGCATCCAACTCTCTATGCCTTTCAAACCCTCTTTTTTTCTCTCTCTCCCTCCATCTCTCCCTCCCTCTCTCTCTCTCTCTCTCTCCATCCAACCAACTATCAAATCCCCCAGAGACTGTGGGTTCCCATATTCATAAATGGGATCTATTTTCAGTTAGTAGACCATTGGGTGTTGGATATGATTCATTGTAAGTGTATAACTTGACCAGTGATAGGCATTACCAAGGTCATGATGATTTGTGATATTGCTATTGGTCCACTGTAACGACCATTACAACAGCAGTCTACACAGTGATATCCTTCACCTCTCCAATCTTGTTGAACTGATATCTACTCAGACCATTTGGAACAAGTTGTTTCAATGCAGGGCACACTACGGCACATGTGGCTACTGTACACCTACGCATGAACACACAGTATTAAAACAATATATCTCTGCTAAGAACCCATACTGCCAGAAAAGCATATATAAATTGTAAAGATGTCAGACAAACTTGACAAAGTATTTATTGTACAGTGCACACTTAAAGTAGTGCATATTTATAAAACTTTATATAACTACAGCATCTAGTTTTGTGAGAAAGACAAAAACTGAGCACTTTCTGTCTCCATTGTGACTACTGACAAGCTCGTACATTCATAGCACAAGATAAAACCGTGAAAGAAAGAGAAATTACAAAACAAGGATCATATGCCATGACAGCTTTTTTGGGGGCAAAGTGACACAGCAAAGAACATTGGAATTGTCATGTATATATATATATATATATATAGAGAGAGAGAGAGAGAGAGAGAGAGAGAGAGAGAGAGAGAGAGAGAGAGAGACTGTATTTCTTTGAGAGTGGCTGTTAGGCAGGGGGACTAGCTTTTTATGACCACGCTGCGTGAATCTACACACTGTGTCACTTCGTCTGTATAAAGGGACAAATAAAATCGAACTCCAGAGTCCCATCCCTTTCTCTGCGAGGATAAACCTACCATACTGTGGCGCCTCAGTGTCTGCACCAAATTCAGCGATGACAAGGCCTTGTACTGAGCACGGCCACTGAATTATTATCTGGTGTAATTAACCTAGTCACTGACATCAGAGAAATCATCCAATCATTAGGTAACATCCTAATCAGAAATTCAGCCAATCAGAAACTGTGATTGGATGACGTGCGTCTGAAGTTTAGATTAAATTGTCTATTCACTAACCAAGTATAACACAAATAGATGAGATTGGAAATCCCAGGCTATATTTCTTACGAGTTTCACACTGTGAGGAAGGAAAGTGGTTCAACTATTCTATTGCCTCTTAAATAGTCTTTATGAGAGAGTAAATGTGCACAGTTTGAGTTATAAAACACTTAACAGTGGCAAGGTATGTGGGAGCCAACACTGGGTGATTATTCATTGTGAAGAAAAACACCTCAGAGAAATGTTTTTCTCATTTGCATAGCTGCTCTCACAATAACCCTTATGATCACATGCAAATTAAAAACAAACCTATTTATATTTGGCTGGTGGGCCACGGCTGTGGATGCGTTCTATTTCCCCCTCTGGCTCTTTAGGGAACTATAGTCAAGCTATTTTTTATTAGATGTGGTTATTAGAATATTCATATCAAACTTAGTCATTGATATTCATTTGGTGCAGCCTCTTTTGTTACAAATTCCAAATGTCACAGGGAAATTTAAATGATCCTGAAAGGCATGTTCGTATTTTGTGTATTGAAGTATTGTGGTTCATTGGTTTGGTGATTCTACTTCCAAAAGGCCTTAGTGTGTATTGCTATTTGTTCATGTTTAATTAAAGCTATTATTTTGAGCTACAGGTGAGTTAGTGCATTAGCTGCTAAACATAGGAATGTAAACAGCCAGTGTGTCATATTGAATATCAATGATTGGTCATAGGAGCTCAATCCAATAGTTTGCCTTCCAAACATATTCACCACTCCCTACACCCCCACACACACACATTTTGTTGTGTTACATTCTGCATTTAAAATACATTAAATGTAGATGTTTTGTCACTTGCCTGACTCATTCCCCATGTTTTTAGAAATCTGTACAAATGTATTAAAAAAGAAAATCTGTAATGTCTTGAGTCAATAACTAATAGAGCCCTTTGTTATGGCAAGCCTAAATAAGTTCAGGAATACAAATTGATTGACAAGTCACATCAGTTGCATGGACTCACGCAATAATTGTGTTAAAGATGATTTTTGAATGACTATCTCGTCTCTGTACCCCACACATACAATTATCTGTAAGGTCCCTAAGTCGATCAGGAGAAAACTGAGGATGATCAACAACATTGTGGTTACTCCACAATGCTAATCTAATTGACAAAGTGATAAGAAAGAAGCATGTATAAAATAAAAATATTCCAAAACATGCATCCTGTTTGCAACAATGCTCTAACGTAGTACTGCAAATAATGTGGCAAAGCATTTAACTTTTTGTCCTGAATACAATGTGTTATGTTTGGGGCAAATTCAATACAACACATTTCTGAGTACCATTCTCCATATTTTCAAGCATAGTGGTGGCTGCATCATGTTATGGGTATGCTTGTAATCATTAATGAAAGACTAGGGAGTTTTTCCAGGTTAAAAAATAAATGGAATAGAGTTAAGCACAGGCAAAATTGTAGGGGATAGCTTGTTTCAGTCTGCTTTCCGCCAGACAATGGGTGATGGATTAACCTTTGAGCAGGACAATAACCTAAAACACAAGGCCAAGAAGACAGTGAATGTTCCTGAGTGGCTGAGTTACAGTTTTGACTTAAATCTACTTGAAAATCTATGGCAAGACCTGAAAATGGTCACCAACTAGGCTTGGGCAGTAGCCAGATTGTCATAACTTCATACCATGCCATGCTATGTTGTTGTCTTAGGTCTGTCTTCATGTAGTGTTGTGGTGTCTCTCTTGTCATGATGTGTGTTTTGTCCTATATTTTCATTTTTAATCCCAGCCCCCGTCTGCTCAGGAGGCCTGTTATCTTTTGGTAGACCATCATTGTAAATAAGAATTTGTTCCTTACCGACTTGCCTAGTTAAATGAAGGTTAAATAAATAAAAATACCAACCTTGTGCCATTCCAGAATATTCGGTATTACTGGCTCTGACCACAAGGGGCGCTATTGTAATCTGAATGTTAGCAATACTAACAAGTACATGTAAAATGCTATATAGAACACTAAATGAATTCTAACAAGAGCATTGCAAACATTTTATAGTCTCTGACCTAAAGTATTTTTCAGTACAGACATCCCAGATCATAAAGTTATACAAGTAACTCAAAAATGCTACTCACAGTTTGCTGCAAGATTAACTGGCTGCACAACAGTGAGTGACTCACAAGGCTCTGGTCTCTTATCGTTGTGTGCTTGTAAACAAACACCACATGACTGGGGGACTACCGGTAAGCCGCACAATGAAAAATGATGTGACAAGTTAAAATGAAGAATGATATCTTCTTAATCTCCTAACATATTGCACAAGTTGACTGTAGGTTTTTACTTAAAAATGTGCTAAATATAAAACATACCGTATTGACGGTATTGAAAAACCATCATGTGGCTATTTTCAAAAACCCCGGTATATGGCATATACGGGATATACCATCCAAACAATCAATTTGACAGATATTGAAAAATGTTGAAATGAATCACGGGAAAGCTCTAAGAAACTTACCCGGAATAGTATGATGGCGCCGGAGAGAATGGCTGCCGTTTTACGATCTCCTAACCAATTGCGCTATTGTGTTTTTTCATGTAATTTGTAACTTATTTTGTACATAATGTTTCTGCCGCAGTTTCTTATGACCGGAAAGAGCTTCTAGAAATCAGGACAGCGATTGAAAGGACAACGTATTGAAAGACAATTTTTTCTTTAATGAGTTCGGAAGAGAGGGATTTACTCCAGACACCTGACAAGGCCCTCATCCCCGTCATTGGCAGGAGAAAGAGACGGACATATCGAGGATGAAGGTCGGGGTGCCTTTGTAAGGATCCGGCTCTGAGTGGGTAATTTCCCTTTACCATCGGTCCTATTAGACAACGTACAATCATTGGATAATAAAATAGACAATCTACAAGCATGTATACCCTACCAACGGGACATTAAAAACTGTAATATCTTATGTTTCACTGAGTTGTGGCTGAACGACAACATGAATAACATACAGCTGGCAGGTTACACACTGTATCAGCAGGATAGAACAGTAGCCTCTGGTAAAACAAGGGGTGGCAGTCTATGTGTATTTGTAAACAACAGCTGGTGCACAATATCTAAGGAAGTCTTGAGGTTTTGCTCACCTGAGGTAGAGTATCTCATGATAAGCTGTAGACCACACTATTTACCAAGAGAGTTTTCATCTATATTCTTCGTAGCTGTATATTTACAATAATACATTCTATTCTATTGATTCCTGCTTACAAGCAAAATCTAAAGCAGGAAGCACCAGTGACTCGGTCAATAAAAAAGTGGTCAGATGAAGCAGATGCTAAGCTACAGCACTGTTTTGCTAGCACAGACTGGAATATGTTCCGGGATTCTTCCAATGGCATTGAGGAGTACACCACATCAGTCACTGGTTTCATCAATAAGTGAATCGATGACGTCGTCCCCACAGTGAATGTACGTCCATACCCCAACCAAAAGCCATGGATTACATACAAAATCTGGACTGAGCTAAAGGGTAGAGCTGCCGCTTTCAAGGAGCGGGACTCTTACCCGGAAGCTTATAAGAAATCCTGCTCTGCCCTATGACGAACCATCAAATAGGCAAAGCGTCAGTACAGGACTAAGATCAAATCGTACTACACCTGCTCCAACGCTGATCGGATATGGCAGGGCCTGCAAACTACTACAGACTACAAAGGGAAGAACAGCTGCGAGTTTCCCAGTGACACCATCCTACCAGACGAGATAAATGACTTCCAGCATCGCTTAGAGGCAAGTAACACTGAAATATGCATGAAAGCATCAGCTGTTCCAGATAACTGTGATCTCGCTATCCGTAGCCAATGTGAGTAAGACTTTTAAACAGGTCAACATTCACAAGATGGACGGGCCAGATGGATTACCGGGAGGTGTACTTTGAGCATGCGCTGACCGACTGGCAAGTGTCTTCACTGACAGTTTCAACCTCTCCCTGTCTGAGTCTGTAATGCCAACATGTTTCAAGCAGACCACCATAGTCCCTGTGCCCAAGAACACTAAGGTAACCTGCCTAAAGGACTACAGACCCATAGCACTCACGTCTGTAGCCATGAAGTGTTTTGAAAGGCTGGTCATGGCCCACATCAACACCATTATCCCAGAAACCCTAGACTCACTCCAATTTGCATACAGATGCCACAGATGATGCAATCTCTACTGCACTCCACACTGCCCTTTCCCACCTGGACAAAAGGAACACCTATTTGAGAATGCTATTCATTGACTACAGCTCAGCGTTCAACACCATACTGCCCTCAAAGCTCATCACTAAGCTATGGAACCTGGGACTAAACACCTCCCTCTGCAACTGGATCCTGGACTTCCTGACGGGCCGCCTCCAGGTGGTAAATGTAGGTAACAACACATCCTCACACTGATCCTCACCACGGGGGCCCCTCAGGGGTGCGTGCTTATTCCGCTCCTGTACTCCCTGTTCACTTGTGACTGCATGGTCAGGCACGACTCCAACACCATCATTAAGTTTGCAGACAACACAACAGTGGTAGGCCTGATCACCGAAAACAATGAGACAGCCTATAGGGAGGAGGTAAGAGACCTGGCTGTGTGGTGCCAGGACAACAACCTCTCCCTCAATGTGATCAAGACAAAGGAGATGATTGTGGACTACAGGAAAAGGAGGACAGAGCACGCACCCATTCTCTTCGATGGAGCTGTTGTGGAGCAGGTTGAGAGCTTCAAGTTCCTTGGTGTCCACATCACCAACAAACTATCATGGTCCAACCACACCAAGACAGTCTTGAAGAGGGCACGACAAAAGCTATTCCCCTCAGGAGACTGAAAAGATTTGACATGGGTCTTTAGCTCCTCAAAATGTTCTACAGCTGCACCATCAAGAGCATCCTGACTGATTGCATCACTGCCTAGTATGGCAACTGCTCGGCCTCCGAATGCTCGGCCTCCAAGGCACTACAGAGGTTAGTGCGTATGGCCCAGTACATCACTGGGACCAAGCTTCCTGCCATCCAGGACCTCTATTCCATGCAGTGTCAGAAGACGGTCCTAAAAATTGTCAAAGACTCCAGCCACCTTAGTCATATACTGTTCTCTGCAGTACTGGAGCACTGAGTCTAGATCCAAAAGGCTTCTCAACAACTTCTACCCCCAAGCCAAAAGACTCCTGAACAGCTAATCAAATGGCTATACAGACTATTTGTATTGCCCCCACCCCCCTTTTACACTGCTGCTATTCTCTGTTTGTTATCAATGCATAGTCACTTTAACTCTACCTACATGTACATATTACTTCAATTACCTTTACTAACCGGTGCCTCCGCACATTGACTCTGTACCGGTACCCCCTGTATATGGCCTCGCTATTGTTATTTTACTGATGCTCTTTAATAATTTGTTACGTTTATTTCTTATTTTTTACTTAACACATATTTTTCTTTAAACTGCATTGTTGGTTAAGGGCTTGTAAGTAAGCATTTCACTGTAAGGCCTGTTGTATTCGGCGCATGTGCCAAATAAATTGAGTTTTGATTTGAAAGACTTACAGCTGTAATCGCTGCCAAAGCTGATTCTACAAAGTATTGACTCAGGGGTTTAAATACTTATGTAAATGAGATATTTCTGTATTTCATTTTCAATAACTTTTCAAACATTTCTTAAAACATGTTTTTTACTTTGTCATTATGGGTATTGTGTGGAGATGGGTGAGACATTTTTTTATTTTATAAATGTTGAATTCAGGCTGTAACATGTGGAATAAGTCAAGGGGTATGAATACTTTCTGAAGGCACTGAAGTAGTAGAGGCAAAAAAAGTCACTTTAAAAAGCACATCTTTAACTCATCAAAGACGTTGTCGTTTCTCTGCCTTCCTGGGGAGGAGGTGCATGTGAACATGCCTTCAAATACTCAATGACAAAACAAAAGAACATGTTTTATTTTGAGATATTATCTTATTCACCCGTCCAGAGACATACATACTACCCTGTGCCAGGTACTTTTGTAACAGATTGAACTGACATCAGCCCTATCCAGAGACATCTTTCATTAATTCACAATCTGGTGGTGAGGCAGAGCCGAAGTTTATCACAACGCAGTAAATCACAGGAGGATTACAGTACATTCCGCCAAGCGTACCACCTGTATACCACCGAGACTCCTTAATTGTATGGTTTTAAAACTTAAATTGACTTTGTCAGACGTCCTTTTCTGTTCCCCCTTGCCTTGTGCTGTCACAAACTTGGCCATCCGCACAGTTAGTTTCTAACTTGCAGCCTTCCTTCAGTGTTTATTAGTGTGGTAATTTCCCGGAACAACTGCTACGTATTTACACAGAAAAAAAACACCCTCACATTAAAACAGGAAAGATAATTAGATGATACAAACATTTATCTTACACTATGCAAATCTGCAACAAAGTTTTACAGATAAAAAAAGTCATTAGCTAGTGACAACATAATAAAGGACAAGTAGAGGAAGAGAGATTCTTTTGAAAAGAAAGAACACACAATCAAACTGAAAAAACAATGTCCTCATAATGCAAACATCCCCAGCACTTATGTATGCTTGAGTTTTAATAAGCAATCCATATGGTTCTAGATTGCTTTAATAAAAGTTTGCATACCTCAAATAATACCATAGAAATCCTCTAAAATGGCTGAATACAACTAAATGTTAGTTAAATGAATAGCTCAGAAACAGTGCTCCTAACACAACAACCACTTGATGAAATAATGGAGGAAGTCCTGTATATTGAAGTGACAAAGTTTTACATGCAATTTTGTATGAATGAATGAATTACATTTTAGTTTTGTGTCAAATTGCTAGTTTGCAATTACAATAATTCACTGTGATTATTCTTCCGGTGTTCTGTGCAGTGCGCACCACATAGAGTGACAAAGAAAATAATACATATTAGGTTATCCAATGAATAATTATATCCCTAGAGCAGTAAAAAATATATAAATATTCACATTCACATTGTTTAATAGTCACATGTACAGGGTTGCAGGTGTGATTGCAGAGTACAGTAAAAATGCAGGACTATCACCATTATAAAGACCAGTTTCAATACGATGAGGCAATATACCTGATCTTACCTGTGCACATAGCGATCTCTTGCTTTTAGGTAGGTTATACATAATACACTACATGATGTGTAGTATGTGGACACCTGCTCATCAAACATCTCATTCCAAAATCATGGGCATTCATTTGAAGTTTGGTAACCCCTTTGCTGCTATAACAGCCTCCACTCTTCTGGGAAGGCTTTCCACTAGATGTTGGAACATTGCTACGGGGAATTGCTTCCATTCAGCCACAAGAGCATTCGTGAGGTCAGGCGCTGATGTTGGGTGATTAGACCTGGCTCGAAGTCGGCGTTCCAATTCATCCCAAAGGTGTTCGATGGGGTTGAGGTCAGGACTATGTGCAGGCCAGTTAAGTTCTTCCCCACCGAGCTCAACAAACCATTTCTGTATGGACCTCGCTTTGTGCAAAGAAGGCATTGTCATGCTGAAACAGAAAAGGGCCTTCCCCAAACTGTTGCCACAAAGTTGCAAGCACAGAATTGTCTAGAATGTCATTGTATGCTGTAATGTTAAGATTTCCCTTCATGGCCTTCCGAGTGGAGCAGCGGTTTAAGACACTGCAGTGTTGTGGCGTCACTACAGCCGTTGTTGCTCCTATATGTTTCCACTTCACAATAACAGCACTTACATTTGACCAGGACAGCTCTAGCAGGGCAAAAATTTGATGAACTGACTTGTTGGAAAGGTGGCATCCTACAATGGTGCCACGTTGAGTCACTGAGCTCTTCAGTAAGGCCATTCTACTGCCATGTTTGTCTATGGAGATTTGCATGGCTGTGTGCTCAATTTTATACACCTGTCAGCAACGGGTGTTGCTGAAATAGCCCAATCCACTAATTTGAAGGGTTGTTCACATACTTTTGTATATATAGTGTATATCGCTCACACACAAATTCACTCTTAATCAAACAAAAGGTTCTCAATTTGGCTTTATGATTAAACTTCTACACCCATGTATATTGTCTCAGTTTCTTTGTCTTGTCATGAAGAAAACCATGGTATGTATAACCATCATGTCTCTAAGTAAAACAGAATAAATCAATAGGAGAAGTGAAGGACACAGTTACAATTAAGCCACATTCACAATTAAGCCATATTCACCTCTAACATTATTTCAGAGATTACATTAATAATCCTCCTAGAGTCGATTGATGCACCAGTGTGTTAATCTAGGTAACATAATGCAAAAATCCCTGTCAAAATATGTTTTTTTTTTGCATTGGATGCGTCTCAATCTACCTCATCCGCCGATGTTGCACTCTAGCATCTGCGTTGAAAGGTGGCAGAGCTAGCGCGGTGTTTGTCAGACCATGAGACATTCCAAAAATCGGTCTTCTCACGAAAACGCCTGTAGTGTCCCAAACTGTTTGACCTACAGCCTATTATGACCACTGTATGGAAAGGGGAGACTCTTCGTTTTGCTCTACGACTCCCACAAGTGTCAGGGGACTCGTCTCAAGGTAACCGGTACCAGTTAAAAATAAATTAAGTATGAGGGTAGTTTTGTGTCTATCCAAAAAAGGGGCTAAATATGAGTAAAGAAAATATATATATATTTCCTGAGCTTTCTTATGTCTCCTTATTATTCATTTTTTGACAGTCTTTTTGCCATTTCTGAATGTGTTATTCAATGCGTTTCCCTGGGCTATAATAGTAAAAGCCAAATTATATATTTTATCAAATATATATACATATTTTTTTTCTTTATACCTAAAGAGGTCCTAAAATTCAAAATCAGTTAGCTAAATGATCCATTGTATGACTATCTTAAAACAATTCCATTTGTCAGCTTAGAAACACACATCTCCCCCCCCCCCACCTCCCACCCACATTAGACTTTTAGAAGAATTTTAAACACATACTCCATTTTGAAAATTATCAACTGTCATTGTGTTTCTGCCACTGGCATTGTGGGAGAACAACACATCGTCTTGTTTGTATAAGCATCAACGTGAATAGAGCAAGTCTTAATGTAAAGGTTATTCAGATTTAAGAAAACACTCCCACACAAAGCTGCCTCTTGGGCTATTTGAATACGTGAGACAGTTCTTAGAGTACACCGCTTTTATTCTCTGAAGTATCTTCAAAACAGTTTGATTAGCTGACTTGAATTGAGGTTCATTAGCATACAGAACATAAATGACAGCTCCTCCTGTGTTTGTTAGGATCATGAGAGCAGAGACTGTCAAATTTGTACATGTTAAAAAAAGTCAATGATATGAGGCAAACTCAGGAACATTTCACTGATCTCATAATTCTCCAAGTTGACAGCACATTGAGGAACTAAACTGATGGGCAATTAACTGACAGACAAAACTGATATCCAAATGTAAGTATTCTACAGTATATCATGAACTTTGGATACTTAACAAACATGTATATAAAATATCAAGAACTCATTTGAACTCTGGGGCTCAATTTTATTTACAGAACCTCAAACATCCGATGTGAATTAAGTCAATTCAAATTGACCAATTCACAGTTGGTAAATTTGTAGTTAGAACAAAACAACACAGTCTGAAGTACTAAAAGATGACAGATGACTGTCCGTCTGTCTCTTGCTCTGTACCAGCAGTAAAGTTGTGTAGTGAACCTAGTTGTGGGGGTGAGACAGGCAGCTGTGACTGCTTCTAAACCTTCTCACTGCTAAAACATCATCAGTGTTGAGTCTCACGAAACACAAGACAACAATATCATCAGCTGTCAGCCAGCCAGTTTAGCAGGGGGTCTGTGCAGTATAATACTCTAATCTAGGGCATAATAACCTAATTGTCGTCTTTTATTCATTTTTCATTATTCTGCTATGATAAACAGTACAGGCTGTGTGAATAATGTTTATAAATGTTACAAACAAGATAACATGTTTGGAGGCATCTGCTTTGTTGCCACACATTTTCTATTTAATGAGTTGATTTGCATAATGTCTGCATTATTACATTTGCCTACCTTGAGGAAAACTTTGGAGAGATGTCGGCGGCAGCAGCATTCATCAAAATACATTTTAAATGGTGCTGGGCAAGGGAGGCAAAGGCCGGGAGACATGGAGTGTGTAAACGGCAGCATGCCAGAAATGTGAAGGGTGGGATGGGAGATCAGAGGCCCTGACTGACACTGCAGCGTGTATGGGGTGAGTTTCAGACAGTTTGATGCCAACATGTACAGCAAGGGGCCACTGCATGGGCTCAATATGTCTGCCCTCATACGACATGGCAGCTGTCATGCATGGCCTTGGCTGGGATTCACACTGGTAAAGGAATTAGAACCTGCAAGGTAGTGGAAATCTCACTTCCTGGATTAGACTTACTGTACATCAGCAGTGTCATCACTAGATCACTATTAGTGCTATTAAATGGGGGAATTGAGGGGTTTATAGTATCACAATTTGAAAGTGTACCTATGTGCAAACAAAGCAAAGCACCCACAGGTGGTACCAACATTTCCTCATACCCCAACTGATATAGGGTTTTATCTATATTTATAAAACTAATGGAAAAGTATTACATCCTAGTTGTTTTCCATCAAGTCTGCTACATGTCCTTGGTATCAGTCACAATCCCACTTATATCTGTTCTGTCTCATTGGCTCCCTGATTAGATGAATGCAGAGGCTGGGGTCAAAGTTCAATGTCATCCCCTCCAACATCCCCGATCAGTCTCTGGATGGCTACTTACTTATGCTTTATTTTCCATCCATAATTGGTCACCATACTTTGTTCAAATGACTCACACACAGCACAGCCCTACTCATTTAGAACGTCCTTCATACAGAGGTGTGTGTTTGTCTGCCTGTGCTAGCCAGGATACAGATTGCCATTGAAAAAGTTTATCCAGACATAATTGAAACAGATGTCTATTAATTTGTTTCTGACTGCAGAGACAAATGGGCAAAATGGCTACAGAGCGATTTATATTGTTGAGGTGAAATCTAGTCAGACAGGCAGACAAATTTATTTTGTCACAAACAGCTGTGTTCCCATTAAGGCAGGGGGTGCAGGAGCCACCGTTCTTCCAAGCAGGAGCTACTTCCACCGCCAAACCACCTTCGCAACAACAAAAAAACAACAGCCAGCAATTTACAGGAAGATTCATCTTGCTTTGTGTTTGATTGGTCCACTTTGCTTTTGTCTTCCACACTGCTTCGATGCATATGCTCTCAATTTCTCTCTCTATAAAGGGCTCATACACACTAAAACGTGCCACCATGAAGAATGTTTAATGAGTCTAATGCTTACATTTGAATAACCCATTATGTTTGCAAAGTCCATTGTCATGCCTCTGCTAGGAGCCCTGTGTAAAAGGGTGTGTGTGTGACTATGGCTCACTATGAATATGATGTGTTGTGACTGAAATATGCGGGTTAATCACCAGCCCCAAGACACAGCATATCCTCAGTATTCTGCTACAACTATATAGTCTTTACTGAACCATGGCAAATTACTGTATTTAACATGTCACACTCTAAAGATCAGGTATTTTTATTTACCGGTAGTCAATGCAAGGCACCATGTTGTACACTCATTAGATTTAGACATTACTTACAGCCTAATATGTTCTTCATTTCAACACCCACTCTTCAGAGTGAGGTCCTACTCTGTGAGGTACCAAACGAACATTCATTGTGGGTGTGTTGATAGATATTCAAACCCTACTGTACTGCATTGCTAAACAATTGCAATCTGCCATCTGTGGTGGTAATAAATGGCCTACTCTGCTGTTCTTGGGTCACCTGAAGCCCCAATTAACCCAGAAGCATGAGGCAGAGATCTGTTTTAAAGTGGTCTGGGTCATTGGTCAAGTCCTTAGGTTATCTCATCATCATGTCCCGCCACACACAGCATTGCAAACAGTGAGAGTGCTGCCAGTACAGAATGCTAATGACTGATAGGAATATAGCAATTTAGCAAAAACAGGACCTCTGCAACTGTCAATCAAATAATGAGAATACACAGGCTTTTAAAATAAACAATGAATGTGCCTTGAAACCAGCACAGATATCTTTTATACCACCGTCTACTTAAAAAAACGAAGTAGACGGTGGTATAAAAGATCTAAAAGGTCACATGGCAACAAACATGCACCAAACAGAGCCGTCCACATGATGAATTACTATAATCACCCCTACATTTTCCATAAGGTAAAAATAAACTCGAATCCATCATTCTAATACAAAGATTTGTCTTTGTGAGACTCCAGACAAAGAGTTGATAAAAGTGCATTTGCCTTCATAGACTATTCGATCAAAAAGTCATTTTTTATTGCCAGTGCGAGAGCACCTGATTGCAATAATCCAGTTGATAGATGGAGGTGGAGCAGCACTGTAGCAGGTGTGCCGTGTGCACCAGATAATCTGTTCTCATAAAGGGACCAGGCAGGCCTCTAATTCAGATTTACTGCATGTTCAAAATTACTGGATAAAATATGTAGATTATTTCAATGGGTTAAGGAACAGTAAGAGAACAACTTCTCTTTATTGCTGACTTTGGTTCAGGGTTGAGAGCTTCCATGTTGTGTTTCCCTGTGATAGCACTCACTGACATGGAACTGAGAGAATATTTGAGGTGGGTGATTTCACGATAATCCCAAAGACAACCTAATCCCGAAGACAACATTCCCTTTGGTTTGGATCTAATTGAACATAGCAGCAAATGCATTGCTATTTGACCTTGCTTGTATTGACAGACAAAAACAATTTCATCTCAAACAATCACTGAATGAAAAATTGGTTTTGAGAAAACCAAATGGCAAAGCTTTGTTTCTCTGGGGGGTGACCACCATCTTATCTCCACACACACAAGTCTGGTTTTGCCAGCATTCTCTGTAAGGAGATCAAATCTGCCTGCAAAATGATCTGACTGCAGGACTTTGCATTCATTTATTATTCAGAGTATGCAGAGTATATTAAAGTTGATTTAGATTAGAAACTGGTCAGGCTAAATGGCAGCTGGCTCAGGGGCACATTTGAAACCATGACCAACAGTGTTAGAAAAAAACACACACAAAACAGCAAAACTCAGGCCTCCTGAGCCCAAGAACACACATCTCGTTATTCAAATCCAAGAAAGAGAAAAATCACCAAAAGAACAAGTAAGAAAGGCCATCCTTAGGGCAGAGGGTATTTTATTTATTCAACTAGGCAAGTCAGTTAATAACAAATTCTTATTTACAATGACGGCCTACCCCGGCCAATTGTACGCCGCCATATGGGACTCCCAATCACAGCTGGTTGTGATACAGCCTGGAATCAAACCAGGGTCTGTAGTGACACCTCTAGTACTGAGATGCAGCTCCTTAGACCGCTGCGCCACTCGAGAGCCCAGGGTAGAGTAGGTAATGTGGAGTGTTAGAGAGGTGATGCTATGGCATTCAGCAGTCTTATTAGCAGATAGACTGTGAAGATAGTAAAGGGTTGGGGTAGGGAGGATGGATGGATGTTCCTAGCATGCAGCGTGAGGCTAATGAGCATGAAGAAGAGAAGGCGTGAAGAAAAAACAACATTAGCGACGGCGACAACAACAAGAAGCAATGGAAAACAACAGCCTCCGGAACCATCTATTATGAGATGGTGAATCCTAGTGCTCTAAATTTGCTTATTGATGGAGATTACTTGAATATAAACTAAGCGTTGATGGTGAGCAGAAATTAGAAAAGAAAACATTGCACAACACAGACTTTTAAAAGATGTGATAAAGGAGTCTCTTATTGCTGAAGGCCTTCTGAGTAATAGAGCATATAACCTTCTATCCGACATGGAATACAACGAAACAGAGTGGTTTGAATAAGTTAAGGTTAATAGATATTTCAGTGCAATAACATGGATGGTGCATAAAGCAGATACTTCAACAATGCAGGATTCAGTCAATATGAGTCCCTCTATTCAATCAGACAGCATGAAGCTTCTGAGGCGTGGGCTCACCTACTGTTGAAGAGTGGTCCAAGCGGTTCTGAAAGCTAACCTTTACTTCTAAAAGGCACACCAAATGCACTATGACAGAGGGACCTAAAGGTACCCCACCTGAGCAGGGCCGCCAAGGGCACCTATCTGACTGTCTGACATTTCACAGGTTCACAAGAAATTAACATTATCCATAAAAATACCCCCTATTTAGATAAGAAATCCCAAGAGCTGCAATGCCTCATTGAGACTATACATATGATGTGATGTGACGAGAATATAAAGAGTATCAGAGATAACAAACCTCACTGACCTGTTTGTAGCACACACCCCTAGGCAACCCACTGAGGAGACTAAAAAGATAGATCAAAAACACTACTGGCCTCTTACAGTAAATAGCAGCACACACTTTAGAAGTATGAAAAGGCTTTTGACTTTAAATCTGCTTCTTAGGTGATTAAACATTTCAATGGCGGAGGCATTATCAGGGGACCGGGTGCCATTTGAAGAGGATGTTGCACTTATTCAAAGACCTCTTCAAGTAAGCACCTTTGTTCACAGGCAAATTCCTTGGATGCCCACTAAATTCTTCAGCGTGCAGAAGATGCCAGAGCAGGTTGGGAATGTGCTGTGGATCTGACAGTGGTTTCGCTTTAAATGACGTTCAGCTTATGAAGGCTTCATAAAGCCTTCATAATGTCTTCATAAGCAGTACATGAATGTGTTACAAAGCATATATAACTTCTATGTCATGCTGAGCTGTCTTGTATTATTCACAAACGTAATCTAGCCTGGGCTAAAGCAAGGAAATCATGTTCTGATGCTGATTGGCTTCTTTTTAGGGAAACAAGTGTTATTTTCTTCTCAGGAAGGCCAAGTCTGAATATTTTTATGTCCGTTACCACTGATAACCTGAATCACCCTACAGAGTTTTTAAGTCGATGTCTGGAAACAGTAATGTTAATGAATTACCGTCATGCGTTTTGAAGGACTTTGTTACTGTATATGACAAAACTGAAATGCTGAATTGTTTCAATGAGCATTGTATAATCTGGTAGGCTGTTTGATTCAGTGTCCTCTGTCTCTGTACAACCCTTGTGGATGAACCAGCGAGAGCTGGTCAAACTTTTAGCTTTTTGCCATTCTCAGTGCAGGAGGTACATAAAGCCCTGAAATCCTTAGATCAGAGAAAGCCTGCATGTCCTGATCTTCTTGATCCCAGCTTTTTAAATCTGGCAGCTGATTTCATAGCTGAACCACTTACATATCTGTTCAAGCTAACTCTGGAATGTAATGAAATTCCAAAGATCTGGAAATCAGCATTTGTCCTACCACTTTTAAAAGGGGGAGATCCAACTCTTTTAAATAATTATAGGCCAATGTCAAAGCTGTCACCACTGGTGAAAATACTTGAAACCCTTGTGAGTGAACAGCTAAAGAGTTTTTATATACTAACTCTATTTTATCAATGTACAAATCGGGCTTCAGGAAGAAGCATAGCACAATTACAGCAGCAAGTTTTTAAATTATATCACTGAAGCCCTTGACAAAAAACAGCACTGTGTCTCACTTTTTATTGATCTCTCTAAGGCTTTTGATATAGTTGACCATGCTATACTGAGGCAGAGATTGTCGAGTGTAGGTCTTTATGAGCATGCAGTTACATGGTTTGCTAACGATCTGTCTGATAGAATTCAGTGCACTCAATTTGAAAGCTCCTGACTGTTAAATTGTCTGTCTGTAATTGTGTGCCCCAGGGCTCTGTACTTGGTCCCCTCTTATTCACTATTTATATAAATAATTTAGACAAAAATTAGCAAAATGCACAACTTCACTTTTATCCTGACGATACTGCTTTTTATTGTTGTGCCTTGTCTCTCACAAAAGCTTTCCAGAACTTGCAAACTGCTTTTTATACTGTTCAACATACCTTGTGCCAATTGAAGCTTATCCTCAGTACTGGCAAAACTAAACTAATGGCATTTTCTAAAGCAAGAAATAGATCTCTGAACCTTTCACCTATTACTACCTGTCAGGGCAATGAGATTGAGACTGTAACCTCATATAAATATCTTGGAATTTTAATTGATGACGGCCTCTCTCTAAATTGAATATTCAATAACTTACAAAAAAATGTAAGCTGAAGTTGGAATTTTATTTTAGGAATAAGGCCTGTTTTTCTACTGTAGCCAGAAGGAGGCTAGTATCTGCTACATTTATGCCTTTACTAGACTATGGGGATATTTTATATATGAATGCTTCCGCTCAGTGTTTAAGATCAATTGACACCCTTTACCAAATCAAATCAAAGTTTATTTGTCACATGCGCTGAATACAACAGGTGTAGACCTTACAGTGAAATGCTTACTTACAGGCTCTAACCAATAGTGCAAAAAAGGTATTAGGTGAACAATAGGTAGGTAAAGAAATAAAACAACAGTAAAAAGACAGGCTATATACAGTAGCGAGGCTTTAAAAGTAGCGAGGCTATATACAGACACTGGTTAGTCAGGCTGATTGAGGTCGTATGTACATGTATTAAAGTGACTATGCATATATGATGAACAGAGAGTAGCAGTAGCGTAAAAGAGAGGTTGGCGGGTGGTGGGTGATACACAATGCAGATAGCCCGGTTAGCCAATGTGCGGGAGCACTGGATGGTCAGCCCAATTGAGGTAGTATGTACATGAATGTATAGTTAAAGTGACTATGCATACAATGGGGGAAAAGAATATTTGATCCCCTGCTGATTTTGTACGTTTGCCCACTTACAAAGAAATGATCAGTCTATAATTTTAATAGTAGGTTTATTTGAACAGTGAGAGACAGAATAACAACAAAAATATCCAGAAAAACGCATGTCAGAAATGTTATAAAATGATTTGCATTTTAATGAGGGAAATAAGTATTTGACCCCTCTGCAAAACATGACTTAGTACTTAGTGGCAAAACCCTTGTTGGCAATCACAGAGGTCAGACGTTTCTTGTAGTTGGCCACCAGGTTTGTGCACATCTCAGGAGGGATTTTGTCCCACTCCTCTTTGCAGATCTTCTCCAAGTCATTAAGGTTTCGAGGCTGACGTTTGGTAACTCGAACCTTCAGCTCCCTCCACAGATTTTCTATGGGATTAAGGTCTAGAGACTGGCTAGGCCACTCCAGGACCTTAATGTGCTTCTTCTTGAGCCACTCCTTTGTTGCCTTGGCCGTGTGTTTTGGGTCATTGTCATGCTGGAATACCCATCCATGACCCATTTTCAATGCCATGGCTGAGGGAAGGAGGTTCTCACCCAAGATTTGACGGTACATGGCCCCGTCCATCATCCCTTTGATGCGTTGAAGTTGTCCTGTTGTCACGTTCTGACCAGTATGAGGGTTATTTTGTTAGTGTAGGCTGGTCAGGACGTGGCAGAGGGTATTTGGTTTATGTGGTTCGGGGTGTGTGTATTATGTAGAGGGTAGTTGATTTATGTATTCCGGGGTTTTTTGGTCACTGCTCTGTTAGTCTATGTTCTTTCTAGTTAGTCTGTTTCTATGTTTAGTTAATTGGGGTGTGGACTCTCAATTGAAGGCAGGTGTTGTCTAGTTGCCTTTGATTGAGAGTCCTATATATTAGGGGGTGTTTGTGTTTGTAATTTGTGGGAGGTTGTCACTTGAAATGCTGTTGTTTGCCTTCGAGTCTGTATTCGTCGTCCATCGTTTTGTTTTGTTTGTATAAGTGTTTTCATTAAAAAGTTAATTATGAGCACTCAACCCGCTGCGCCTTGGTCCATTCCTGACGACCGTCGTTACACCTGTCCCCTTAGCAGGAAAAACACCCCCAAAACATAATGTTTCCACCTCCATGTTTGACGGTGGAGATGGTGTTCTTGGGGTCATAGGCAGCATTCCTCCTCCAAACACGGCGAGATGAGTTGATGTCAAAGAGCTCCATTTTGGTCTCATCTGACCACAACACTTTCACCAGTTGTCCTCTGAGTCATTCAGATGTTCATTGGCAAACTTCAGACGGGCATGTATATGTATTCTTGAGCAGGGGGACCTTGCGGGCACTGCAGGATTTCAGTCCTTCACGGCATAGTGTGTTACCAATTGTTTACTTGGTGACTATGGTCCCAGCAGCCTTGAGATCATTGACAATATCCTCCAGTGTAGTTCTGGGCTGATTCCTCACCGTTCTCATGATCATTGCAACTCCAGGAGGTGAGATCTTGCATGGAGCCCCAGGCCGAGAGATACTGACAGTTCTTTTGTTTCTTCCATTTGCGAATAATCGCACCAAATGTTGTCACCTTCTCACCAAGCTGCTTGGCGATGGTCTTGTAGCCCATTCCAGCCTTGTGTAGGTCTACAATCTTGTCTCTGACATCCTTGGAGAGCTCTTTGGTCTTGGCCATGGTGGAGAGTTTGGAATCTGATTGATTGATTGCTTCTGTGGACAGGTGTCTTTTTTTACAGGTAACAAGCTGCGGTTAGGAGCACTCCCTTTAAGAGTGTGCTCCTAATCTCAGCTCGTTACCTGTATAAAAGACACCTGGGAGCCAGAAATCTTTCTGATTGAGAGGGGGTCAAATACTTATTTCCCTCATTAAAATGCAAATCAATTTATAACATTTCTGACATGCGTTTTTCTGGATATTTTTGTTGTTATTCTCTCTCTCACTGTTCAAATAAACCTACCATTAAAAGTATAGTCTGATCCTTTCTTTGTCAGTGGGCAAACGTACAAAATTAGCAGGGGATCAAATACTTTCCCCCCCCGCTGTATATGATAAACAGAGAGTAGCAGCAGTTTAAAAAGAGGGGTTGGGGGGGGGGGCATACAATGCAAATAGTCCGGGTAGCCATTTGATTACCTGTTCAGGAGTCTTATGGCTTAGGGGTAAAAACTGTTGAGAAGCTTTTTTGTCCTAGACTTGGCACTCCGGTACCGCTTGCCATGGGGTAGCAGAGAGAACAGTCTATGACTGGGGTGGCGGGGGTCTTTGACAATTTTTAGGGCCTTACTCTGACACCGCCTGTTGTAGAGGTCCTGGATGGCAGGCAGCTTAGCCCCAGTGATGTACTGGGCCGTACGCACTACCCTCTGTAGTGCCTTGCGGTCAGAGGCCGAGCAGTTGCCGTACCAGGCAGTGATGCAGCCAGTCAGGATGCTCTCGATGTTGCAGCTGTAGAACAGTTTGAGGATCTCAGGACCCATGCCAAATCTTTTAAGTTTCCTGAGGGGGAATAGGCTTTGTCGTGCCTATACAAACGACTGTCTTGGTTTGTTTAGACCATTCTAGTTTGTTGTTGATGTGGACACAAAGGAACTTGAAGCGCTCAACCTGCTCCACTATAGCCCCGTCGATGAGAATGGGGCGTGCTCGGTCCTCCTTTTCCTGTAGTTCACAATAATCTCCTTAGCCTTGGTTATGTTGAGGGGTAGGTTGTTATTCTGGCACCACCCGGCCAGGTCTCTGACTTCCTCCCTATAGGCTGTCTCGTGGTTGTCGGTGATCCGGCCTACCACTGTTGTGTCGTCTGCAAACTTAATGATGGTGTTGGAGTCATGCCTGGCCATGCAGTCATGGGTGAACAGGGAGTACAGGAGGGGACTGAGCACGCACCCCTGGGGAGCTCCCGTGTTGCTACCTACCCTCACCACCTGGGGCGGCTCTTCAGGAAGTCCAGGATCCAGTTGCAAAGGGAGGTGTTTAGTCCCAGGATCCTTAGCTTAGTGATGAGCTTTGAGGGTACTATGGTGTTGAACGCTGAACTGTAGTCAATGAATAGCATTCTCACATGTTCCTTTTGTCCAGATGTGAAAGGGCAGTGTGGAGTGCAATAGAGATTGCATCATCTGTGGATCTGTTTGGGCGGTATGCAAATTGGAGTGGGTCTAGGGTTTCTGGGATAATGGTGTTGATGTGAGCCATTACCAACCTTTCAAAGCACTTCATGGCTACAGACGTGAGTGCTACGGGTCTGTAGTCATTTAGGCAGGTTGCCTTTGTGTTCTTGAGCACAGGGACTATGGTGGTCTGCCTGAAACATGTTGGTATTACAGACTCAATCAGGGACATGTTGAAAATGTCAGTGAAGTCACCTGCCAGTTGGTCCGCGCATGCTCTGAGATAACGTCCTGGTAATCCGTCTGGCCCCACAGTCTTGTGTATGTTGACCTGTTTAACCTCTATGGGCTAGGTGGGACGCTAGCGTGCCACCCGTGGTGCACTCCATCAACAGCAGGTGCATTTCAAGAGCGGCAAATTTGAATCCAAATAAATGTCAAAATTCAAATTTTTCAAAAATACAACTATTTTACACCATTTGAAAGATAAACATCTCCTTAATCTAACCACGTTTTACGATTTCAAAAAGGTTTTACGGCGAAAGCATAAATTTAGAGTATGTTAGGACAGTACATTTACAAGAGTTGTGTGTAATGTTTTGTCAAGTCAAAGACAGGGTCACCAAAACCATAAAACCAGCTAAAATGATGCACTAACCTTTTACAATCTCCATCAGATGACACTCCTAGGACATTATGTTAGACAATGCATGCATTTTTAGTTCTATCAAGTTCATATTTATATCCAAAAACAGCGTTTTACTATGGCATTGATGTTGAGGAAATCGTTTCCCTCCAATAACCGGCAGTCAAGTCAGCGTCACAAATTAAATAATTAAAATTAGAAAACATTGGTAAAATATTATATTGTCATTTAAAGAATTATAGATTTACATCTCTTGAACGCAATCAACTTGCCAGATTTAAAAATAACCTTACTGGGAAATCACACTTTGCAATAATCTGAGCACTGCGCCCAGAAAAATACGCGTTGCGATACAGACTAGACGTCATGTTGGGGAGATCTAAAATCGAAAATACTATGTAAATAATCCATTACCTTTGATTCTCTTCATCAGATGTCACTTCCAGGTATCACAGGTCCATAACGAATGTAGTTTTGTTCAAAAAAGCTCATCATTTATGTCCAAAAATCTCCGTCTTGTTCGCACATGATCTAAGCCAGCCGGACTTCTCGTCATGAACGAGGGGAAAAAATATATTTCCGTTCGTTCAAACATGTCAAACGTTGTATAGCATAAATCATTAGGGCCTTTTTTAACCAGAACATGAATAATATTCAAGGTGGACGAATGCATACTCTTTTATAACGTATTGGAACGAGGGTACCCAACATGAACTCGCGCGCCAGGTGTCTAATGGGACATCATCGTTCCATGGCTCTTGTTCGGTCAGATCTCCCTCCAGAAGACTCAAAACACTTTGTAAAGGCTGGTGACATCTAGTGGAAGCAATAGGAAGTGCCAAAATATTCCTAAACCCCTGTGTTTTTCAATGGGATAGGTTTAAAGTCAATACAACACATCAGGTATCCACTTCCTGTCAGAAAATGTCTCAGGGTTTTGCCTGCCAAATGAGTTCTGTTATACTCACAGACACCATTCAATCAGTTTTAGAAACTTTAGAGTGTTTTCTATCCATATATAATAAGTATATGCATATTCTAGTTACTGGGTAGGATTAGTAACCAGATTAAATCGGGTACATTTTTTTTATCCAGGCGTGCAAATGCTGCCCCCTAGCCCTAACAGGTTAAAGGTATTACTCATGTCGGCTACAGAGAGCATGATCACACAGTCGCCTGGAACAGCTGATGCTCTCATGCATGCCTCAGTGTTGCTTGCCTCGAAGCGAGCATAGAAGTGATTTAGCTCGTCTGGTAGGCTCGTGTCACTGGGCAGCTTGCGGCTGTGCTTCCCTTTGTAGTCTGTAATAGTTTGCAAGCCCTGCCACATAAGATGAGCCTACAGCATTCCCTGTAGCTCAGTTGGTAGAGCGTGGTGTTTGCAACACCAGGGTTGTGGGTTCGATTCCCACGGGGGGCCAGCACAGAAAAACAATGTATGAAATGTATGCATTCACTACTGTAAGTCGCTCTGGATAAGAGCGTCTGGTAAATGTGTAAAATGTAAAAATGAGCATCGGAGCTGGTGTAGTATGATTCAATCTTAGCCCTGTATTGACCCTTTGCCTGTTTGATGGTTCGTCGCAGGGCATAGCAGGATTTCTTGTAAGCTTCCGGGTTAGAGTCCCAAACCTTGAAAGCGGCAGCTTTAGCTCAGTGCGAATTTTGCCTGTAATCCATGGCTTATGGTTGGGGTATGTACGTACAGTCACTGTAGGGACGACATCATCAATGCACTTATTGATAAAGCCAGTGACTGATGTGGTGTACTCCTCAATGCCATCGGAAGAATCCCGGAAAATGTTCCAGTCTGTGGTAGCAAAACAATCCTGTAGTTTAGCATCTGCTTCATCTGACCACTTTTTTATAGACCGAGTCACTGGTGCTTCCTGCGTTAATTTTTGCTTGTAAGCAGGAATCAGGAGGATAGAGTTGTGGTCGGATTTACCAAATGGAGGGTGAGAGAGAGCTTTGTACATGTCTCTGCGTGTGGAGTACAGGTGATCTAGAATTGTTTTCCCTCTGGTTGCACATGTTGATGGAAATTTGGTAGAACTGATTTAAGTTTCCCTGTGCCGCCCCTGGGTGAGTGGTTTCCTGTTTGCTTATTTCCTTATACAGCTGACTGAGTGCGGTCTTAGTGCCAGCATCTGTCTGTGGTGGTTAATAAACAGCCACGTAAAGTATATCTGAAAACTCTCTAGGCAAGTAGTGTGGCCTGCAATTTATCACAATATACTCTACTTCAGGCGAGCAAAATCTGGAGACTTCCTTAGATTTCGTGCACCAGCTGTTTTTTACAAATATGCACAACCCCCCCCCCCCCCCCCCCGTCTTACCGGAGTGTGCTGTTCTATCTTGCCAGTGCAGCGTGTATCCTGCTAGCTGAATATCCATGTCGTCATTCAGCCACGATTCCGTGAAACATAGGATATTACAGTTTTAGATGTCCCGTTGGTAGTATATTCGTGATCGTACCTCGTCTAGTTTATTGTCCAATGATTGCACGTTGTCGAGTAGTATTGACGGTAACGGCAGCTTTCCCACACGCCTTTTTCGGGTCCTGTCCAGGCATCCGGCTCTTTGTCCTCTGTACCTGCATCGCTTCCCCTTGCAAATAACGTGGATGTCGGCCCTGCCGGGTGTTTGCAGGATGTCTTGTGCGTCTTGTTTGTTGAAGAAAAAATCTTTGTCTAATCCGAGGTGAGTGATCGCTGTCCTGATATCCAGAAGTGCTTTTTTGCCGTAAGATACGGTTGCAGAAACATTATGTACAAAATAAGTTACAAATAACGTGAAAAAACCCCACATAATGGCACAATTGGTTGGGCGCCCGTAAAACTGCTGCCATTTCTTCCGGCGTCATTTAGAGATTTATTTTAAACTGCAAAACCCTTACGCACCACTGCACTTTGTATACCAGGGTTGGCTGGCCTTCTCTAGTCTCTCGTAGGCTCAGTCACTGGTATACTTTTATTTACAAAGCCATTTTGGGTTTACTACCATTTTATTTGGGCATTTTTATTGTTCAGAAATGTGGTGGGTACTCTCTTCGCTAACTGTTCCAAATGTGCGAACTGAATTTGGTAAAAGGGCTTTTATGTACTCTGCGCCATCGTCTTGGAACACCTTACAAAATACTTTTATGGAAGAACTTGTCCCGATGATGAAGAATTTTGAGACTGATTCCCTGTCAATGTTTTTAATTTTCTGTTTTATGATTTTGTTATACTTTTGTGAGTTCCATGGTTTTTACTAGATTACTTGAGGTTGTTCATGTTTTCTGTCTGTTATTGTGTAATGACTTGGTGCTGCCAATCTTGGCCAAGGCGCTCTTGAAAAAGAGATTTCAAATCTCAATGAGCACTTCCTGGTTAACTAAAGGTTAAATAAATAAGTGTATTTTTTTTTTATAAAGGGTTCATAAATCAAATCAAATCAAATTTATTTATATAGCCCTTCTTACATCAGCTGATATCACAAAGTGCTGTACAGAAACCCAGCCTAAAACCCCAAACAGCAAGCAATGCAGGTGTAGAAGCACGGTGGCTAGGAAAAACTCCCTAGAAAGGCCAAAACCTAGGAAGAAACCTAGAGAGGAACCAGGCTATGAGGGGTGGCCAGTCCTCTTCTGGCTGTGCCGGGTGGAGATTATAACAGCACATGGCCTAGATGTTCAAATGTTCATAAATGACCAGCATTGTCAAATAATAATAATCATAGTAGTTGTCGAGGGTGCAACAAGTCAGTAACACAAGAGTAAGTGTCAGTAAATGTGACATAACTGTGTGACATAATCGCCAATGTCAGATGTGACATAACCCACTATAAACATGTACTTTATAAAGGGTGACGTGCTGAAGGATGGCATACGCTCTAAAGTGATGTCATGACAGTCACATGACACCTCATCTCATTCCCAGACACTTCTGCCCAAATGCGTGGAAGGTCTGGTGGACCAATGCATCAAACTTGGCCTTCATTACCAGGGGTAGGTGTAAAATACAAATTTAAGAAGATAAACTGTGGAAATGGACAGGGTTTAGCAATAATTATGACTTTTTGACTGTGTTAAATATTGACAATGACAAATACTTTACTCAGTAAGAACGCTCCTATAGAATTCTATTGTCACTCCCACTAAGGCCAACTTTGAATGGTTGATATCCCAGGCTTATACAGTATGTGCTGTGTGTGCAATGGCCTGGAGTTAACATTACACCAAGAAACACGTACCTTGATGAAAGCCCCCAACCTAAAGACATTGAAAGTGTCATCCTTCTGAAAGTTCCAGTAAATGTTCCTCAGTACACAAACAAGCACACAACAAAAATTAGCAATAATGAGCAGTGCTGGGCACAGTCAGGTCTTTGACACATTCACCCACTCCTCCGCTGAAGGATCTACCACAAAACGTTGGCACCATTGTAACAGGTTGTAATCAAGCCCTGGTCTCCAGCATGGGAACAGAAGAGGAATACCTGATGCGGTAGTCTCAGGTTGGACTAAATCAAATCAAATCAAATGTTATTGATCGCATACACGTATTTAGCAGATGTTATTGTGGGTGTAGCAAAATGCTTGTGTTCTTAGCTGCAACAGTACATTAATATCTAACAATACACAACAACACACACAAATCTAAAACAGTAAAATAATGTAATTAAGAAATCTAGAAATATTACAACGAGCAATAGTGGAGTCCAGAGTATAAATATATATACAGTACATGTAAATACTGTACCAGTCAAAAGTTTGGACACACCTACTTATTCAAGGGTTATTCTGTATTTTTACTATTTTCTACATTGTAGAATAATAGTGAAGACATCAAAACTATGAAATAACACATATGGAATATATTTTACATTTTAGATTCTTCAAAGTAGCCACCCTTTGCCTTGATGACAGCTTTGCACACTCTTGGCATTCTCTCACCAGCTTCATGAGGAATGCTTTTCCCACAGTCTTGAAAATGTTCCCACATATGCTGAGCACTTGTTGGCTGCTTTTCCTTCACTCTGCAGTCCAACTCATCCCAAACCATCTCAATTGGGCTGAGGTTGGGGGATTATGGCGCCAAGGTCATCTGATGCAGTACTACATAACTCTCCTTCTTGGTCAAATAGCCCTTACACAGCCTGGAGTTGAGTTGGCTTCATTGTCCTGTTGAAAAACAAATGATAGTCAAACTAAGCGCAAACCAGATCGTGTACTGCTGCAGAATGCTGTGGTAGACATGCTGGTTAACCTGTTGGGTCTAGGGGGCAGCATTTGCACGTCTGGATAAAAAAAATGTACCCGATTTAATCTGGTTACTAATCCTACCCAGTAACTAGAATATGCATATACTTATTATATATGGATAGAAAACACTCTAAAGTTTCCAAAACTGTTTGAATGGTGTCTGTGAGTATAACAGAACTCATTTGGCAGGCAAAACCCTGAGACATTTTCTGACAGGAAGTGGATACCTGATGTGTTGTATTGACTTTAAAGCTATCCCATTGAAAAACACAGGGGTTTAGGAATATTTTGGCACTTCCTATTGCTTCCACTAGATGTCACCAGCCTTTACAAAGTGTTTTGAGTCTTCTGGAGGGAGATCTGACCGAACAAGAGCCATGGAACGGTGATGTCCCATTAGACACCTGGCGCGCTACTTCATGTTGGGTACCCTCGTTCCAATACGTTATAAAAGAGTATGCATTCGTCCACCTTGAATATTATTCATGTTCTGGTTAAAAAAGGCCCTAATGATTTATGCTATACAACGTTTGACATGTTTGAACGAACGGAAATATATTTTTTCCCCTCGTTCATGACGAGAAGTCCGGCTGGCTTACATCATGTGCTAACGAGACGGAGATTTTTGGACATAAATGATGAGCTTTTTTGAACAAAACTACATTCGTTATGGACCTGTGATACCTGGAAGTGACATCTGATGAAGAGAATCAAAGGTAATGGATTATTTACATAGTATTTTCGATTTTAGATCTCCCCAACATGACGTCTAGTCTGTATCGCAACGCGTATTTTTCTGGGCGCAGTGCTCAGATTATTGCAAAGTGTGATTTCCCAGTAAGGTTATTTTTAAATCTGGCAAGTTGATTGCGTTCAAGAGATGTAAATCTATAATTCTTTAAATGACAATATAATATTTTACCAATGTTTTCTAATTTTAATTATTTAATTTGTGACGCTGACTTGACTGCCGGTTATTGGAGGGAAACGATTTCCTCAACATCAATGCCATAGTAAAACGCTGTTTTTGGATATAAATATGAACTTGATAGAACTAAAAATGCATGCATTGTCTAACATAATGTCCTAGGAGTGTCATCTGATGGAGATTGTAAAAGGTTAGTGCATCATTTTAGCTGGTTTTATGGTTTTGGTGACCCTGTCTTTGACTTGACAAAACATTACACACAACTCTTGTAAATGTACTGTCCTAACATACTCTAAATTTATGCTTTCGCCGTAAAACCTTTTTGAAATCGTAAAACGTGGTTAGATTAAGGAGATGTTTATCTTTCAAATGGTGTAACATAGTTGTATTTTTGAAAAATTTGAATTTTGACATTTATTTGGATTCAAATTTGCCGCTCTTGAAATGCACCTGCTGTTGATGGAGTGCACCACGGGTGGCACGCTAGCGTCCCACCTAGCCCCAAGAGGTTAACCATATATATCATAGGTTATGCAGAATGACAGAGCCTGTGAAATGATAAGCTGCCTGCCTGTCAGACCCTGCCTGGGATTCCAAGGAGTACCTGTTCTTGTATTGTTCCAGCAGGTGGGGATCTTCTGTTGGCTCTCGATGCAACTAGCCTGAGTAATGCCTCTTATTCCAATGCAGATCCACAGGCTGAATAAGTGTGAGGTTGATGTTGTCCTGTTCTCTCTAAGCCTCTGTGGTTGTGTTGTTTTACTTTCTTTCACTAACACACTCACACAGGCGCCGACTCACTTCAATTCAGTTGGTTATTCACATAGTCACTCAGTCATTAATTATTTACTCATTTTCTCTCTCTCTAACACACCCAATAGAACATTAAGGATATATGGCTCACATTATTCTAAATAATGTAGTACTTGAATAGTAATTAACTTTTTATTCTTATTTTGTCTGATATGGACCAGAAGCAAGATTACAAATGGATGTAGATCTGAAATTAAATTCAGACCCTATGCTGTAAATGTTGGCTAGACTGCACTGCGTGCAGTATTACCTGTATGGCGATGGTGAGAGAGGAGGCCTGGAAGTGTTTCTCTACCTAGTTAGCCACTCTCTGGGTGGTTATAAAGAGGTCAGCCACCTCGGGCCGCAGTAGACACACCATCAAATCTGAGAAGCAGACTGGTTAAGGAAACCACAGACGACGAGAGAGGTAAGGGAACAAAGTCAGAGAGATAGCATTATTGACAGACAGGGAGATAGAAAAATAACTGGGGAATGAGATAAGGTGGAATCCTAAATTGAGGCACAAGCATGTTATTTGAAATTGTACTTTCTGTTTTTGCTGCCATTGCCTTGAGGCGAGTCAAATTAACTCATATGTGATGGTTTATTAGGGAGTTTTGTACAATTTGTTCAACAAGATAAGGCATTTGAACATAATTTTTTTTTAAATCAAAATGCGTTTTTTGGCGGAAATGCCTTCTGGAAAATGTGCCTTAATAGCAAACCTGCATGTCAACTGTAAGTATGAATAGAAATTACAAGCTTGGTTGGTTTAGCCACGGAAAAAGTGAGGAACCTTCCCGCTAGCCATGTTTGGCTGAGATAATGGATGGGCAGGAAAAGGCAGAGAGATGAGTTCGGATTGGTCTGCCATGTAGTCGCTTCTGTCAATAACATGAGCTGGTCAGTATGTGTAGGTAATCCTTTCTAAGCCAGCCTTATTAAAGATATCACATAGTAGAACTGCAAAAGTGCTGCTCTCCACTTTCTGGAGGACTGAGTTTTGAAATCAGTGGAATTCAAGGTGGAATTAGAGTATGATGGCTAAGGAGATAGAGAAAATTCTGCCGTTTGATTGCAAATATGCAGAGGGGGTCAAAAAAAAGACAACACACAGAAGGCCGTTGTATTAACCTCTTGGGGCTAGGTGGGACGCTAGCGTGCCACCCGTGGTGCACTCCATCAACAGCAGGTGCATTTCAAGAGCGGCAAATTTGAATCCAAATAAATGTCAAAATTCAAATTTTTCAAAAATACAACTATTTTACACCATTTGAAAGATAAACATCTCCTTAATCTAACCACGTTTTACGATTTCAAAAAGGTTTTACGGCGAAAGCATAAATTTAGAGTATGTTAGGACAGTACATTTACAAGAGTTGTGTGTAATGTTTTGTCAAGTCAAAGACAGGGTCACCAAAACCATAAAACCAGCTAAAATGATGCACTAACCTTTTACAATCTCCATCAGATGACACTCCTAGGACATTATGTTAGACAATGCATGCATTTTTAGTTCTATCAAGTTCATATTTATATCCAAAAACAGCGTTTTACTATGGCATTGATGTTGAGGAAATCGTTTCCCTCCAATAACCGGCAGTCAAGTCAGCGTCACAAATTAAATAATTAAAATTAGAAAACATTGGTAAAATATTATATTGTCATTTAAAGAATTATAGATTTACATCTCTTGAACGCAATCAACTTGCCAGATTTAAAAATAACCTTACTGGGAAATCACACTTTGCAATAATCTGAGCACTGCGCCCAGAAAAATACGCGTTGCGATACAGACTAGACGTCATGTTGGGGAGATCTAAAATCGAAAATACTATGTAAATAATCCATTACCTTTGATTCTCTTCATCAGATGTCACTTCCAGGTATCACAGGTCCATAACGAATGTAGTTTTGTTCAAAAAAGCTCATCATTTATGTCCAAAAATCTCCGTCTCGTTAGCACATGATGTAAGCCAGCCGGACTTCTCGTCATGAACGAGGGGAAAAAATATATTTCCGTTCGTTCAAACATGTCAAACGTTGTATAGCATAAATCATTAGGGCCTTTTTTAACCAGAACATGAATAATATTCAAGGTGGACGAATGCATACTCTTTTATAACGTATTGGAACGAGGGTACCCAACATGAACTCGCGCGCCAGGTGTCTAATGGGACATCATCGTTCCATGGCTCTTGTTCGGTCAGATCTCCCTCCAGAAGACTCAAAACACTTTGTAAAGGCTGGTGACATCTAGTGGAAGCAATAGGAAGTGCCAAAATATTCCTAAACCCCTGTGTTTTTCAATGGGATAGGTTTAAAGTCAATACAACACATCAGGTATCCACTTCCTGTCAGAAAATGTCTCAGGGTTTTGCCTGCCAAATGAGTTCTGTTATACTCACAGACACCATTCAAACAGTTTTGGAAACTTTAGAGTGTTTTCTATCCATATATAATAAGTATATGCATATTCTAGTTACTGGGTAGGATTAGTAACCAGATTAAATCGGGTAAAAAAATTTTATCCAGACGTGCAAATGCTGCCCCCTAGACCCAACAGGTTAAGTGTGCCTTGAATTCTAAATAAATCACTGACAGTGTCACCAGCAAAGCACCCCCACATCATCACACCTCCTCCTCCATGCTTCACAGTGGGAACCACACATGCGGAGATCATCCGTTCACCTACTCTGCATCTCACAAAGACACAGTGTTTGGAACCAAAAATAAAAAAATTGGACTCATCAGACCACTGGACAGATTTCCACCGGTCTAATGTCCATTGCTCGTGTTTCTTGGACCAAGCAAGTATCTTCTTTTTATTTGTGTCATTTAGTAGTGGTTTCTTAGCAGCGATTTGACCATGAATGGCCGTATCACAACCTGCCGTGATTGGGAAACCCATAGGGCAGAGCACATTTGGCCCAGCGTGTCACGGCTGTTGAAAGGATCGGACCAACGCGCAGCATGGTTGTAGTTCCACATAATTTATTTATTCCGTCAAACGTTTGCAACACACCAAAATACTTGTTACAACAAAACAACAAACCGTGACGCAGAGAAAATAACACTACTCAAAAATTAACAACCCACAAACACAAATGGAAAAAAAAAACTACTTAAATATGATCTCCAATTAGAGACAACGAGAACCGGCTACCTCTAATTGGAGATCATCCTAACCCCAACATAGAAATAGAAACCTAGAAAAACAACATAGAAACAGATAACAAGAAAACCACCCAAAAACACCCCCTGTCACGCCCTGACCTACTCTACTATAGAAAATGACATCTTACAAGGGTCAGGACGTGACAATACCCCTCCCCAAAGGTGCAGACTTCGAATGCAAACAAAAAAAACAACAAAACAAACACAAAACACAAAGGGAGGGTAGGGAGGGTGACAAATGTCTTTGGCGGCTCTAGTGGTAAACCCAGAACCTTACTATCCCTCCGATCCTCCAGCAGCGGAGGTGGCTCCGGTTCAGGGCGTAACCCCCATTCCGCCTGCAGATCCCTCCGTTTCTGTAACACCGGACCGTGGATCGTTAATGGAGGAATTGGACTGTAAGATCATTACCGGAAGCTCTGTGCTGCAGACCGCCGCTGGAGGTCCTGGGCTGCAGGCCGCCGCTGAAGGTTCTGGGCTGCGGACCGTCGCTGTGGACTCCGGGCTGCGGACCGTCGCTGTGGACTCCGGGCTGCGGACCGTCGCTGTGGACTCCGGGCTGCGGACCGTCGCTGTGGACTCCGGGCTGCGGACCGTCGCTGTGGACTCCGGGCTGCGGACCGTCGCTGTGGACTCCGGGCTGCGGACCGTCGCTGTGGACTCCGGGCTGCGGACCGTCGCTGTGGACTCCGGGCTGCGGACCGTCGCTGTGGACTCCGGGTTGGGGAGCGTCGCTGGAGGCTCCGGACTGGGGAGCGTCGCTGGAGGCTCCGGACTGGGGAGCGTCGCTGGAGGCTCCGGACTGGGGAGCGTCGCTGGGAGTTCTGGACTGGGGAACGTCTCTGGGAGTTCTGGACTAGGGAAGGTCGCTGGAGGTTTCCTTCGTGGAGCTGGAATAGGTCTCACCGGACTAGGGAACGTGCTGGGAGTTCTGGACTAGGGAACGTCACTGGAGGCTCCGGACTTGAGAGCATCGCCGGAGGCCAGGTGCGCAGAGCAGGCACAGGGTATACTGGGTCGTGGAGGCGCACTGGAGATCTGGAGCTTATGGCTGGCACAACCCGTCCTGGCTGGATAACCTCCGTAGCCTGACAAGCGCGAGGCGTTGTGACAGGTCGCACAGGTTTGTGTTGGCGAACTGGGGTTACCGTGCGTAGAGCTGGCGCAGGATAACCTGGGCCGAGAAGATGCACCGGAGACCAGGAACGCTGAGCAGGCATACTCCTTCCTGGCTGAATTCCAACTCTAGCACAGCACCTGTGAGGAGCTTGCACCAAACGCACCGGGCTGTAGCTGTGCACTGGCGACACAGTGCGCCAGTGCACAGTAAGCACGGGGAGTTGGCACAGGTCTCACAGGACTCTATCTGACTCTGAAAATGAATCAGACAATGAGGAAATCCTTGATTTAGGTAGAAACATTTTAATTAAACCAGACATTGTAGAGTCTTCTGATGACAATGGTGGGGAAGAAACGGTGTTGTTGTCACGGAAGAAGTTGACTGAGTTTTGAAATCAATGGAATTCCCGGTGGAAGCAGAGAGATGATTGCCAAATGCGGAGAGTACAAAAAGAAAACACAGAAAGAAAGATTTTGTATAAAATACATTTACATTTAACCTGTTATGGCTAGGGGGCAGTATTTTCACGGCTGGATAAAAAACGTACCCGATTTAATCTGGTTCCTACTCCTGCCCAGTAACTAGAATATGCATATAATTATTGGCTTTGGATAGAAAACACCCTAAAGTTTCTAAAACTGTTTGAATGGTGTCTGTGAGTATAACAGAACTCATATGGCAGGCAAAAACCTGAGAAGATTTCATGCAGGAAGTGGCCTGTCTGACAAGGTGTCGTTCTTCTTGTCTCTGTTTATTGAAGAGTGAGGATCTTAGCTGTCCCGTGACACTTCCTACGGCTGCCATAGGCTCTCAGAAGGCGGCAAAATGCTGAATCGTGGCTTTGCAGGCTCTGGCTGAAAAAAAAGTAGCGCGTTTGGGTAGTGGCTGGTTACAGTACTGTGAGACTCAGGCTCGTGCCCGCGTCGACCGAAAGCTTTGTTTTCTTTCCTCTGTTTAGCTAAATGGACATTCCCGGTCAGAATATTATCGCTTTTTTACGAGAAAAATGGCATAAAAATTGATTTTAAACAGCGGTTGACATGCTTCGAAGTACGGTAATGGAATATTTAGATTTTTTTTGTCACGAATTGCACCATGCGCGCGACCCTGATTTACCATTTCGGATAGTGTCTGGGACGCACGAACAAAACGCCGCTATTCGGATATAACGATGGATTATTTTGGACCAAATCAACATTTGTTATTGAAGTAGCAGTCCTGGGAGTGCATTCTGACAAAGACAACAAAAGGTAATCAAACTTTTATAATAGTAAATCTGATATTGGTGAGTGCTAAACTTGCCGGGTGTCTAAATAGCTAGCCCTTGATGGCTGGGCTATGTACTTAGAATATTGCAAAATGTGCTTTCACCAAAAAGCTATTTTAAAATCGGACATATCGAGTGCATAGCGGAGTTCTGTATCTATAATTCTTAAAATAATTGTTATGCTTTTTGTGAACGTTTATCGTGAGTAATTTAGTAAATTGTTAGCAAATTCCCCGGAAGTTTGCGGGGGGTAGGCTAGTTCTGAACGTCACATGCTAATGTAAAAAGCTGTTTTTTGATATAAATATGAACTTGATTGAATAACATAATGTCCTAGGTGTGTCATCTGATGAAGATCATCAAAGGTTAGTGCTGCATTTAGCTGTCTTCTGGGTTTTTGTGACATTATATGCTAGCTTGAAAAATGGGTGTCTGATTATTTCTGGCTTGGTACTCTGCTGACATAATCTAATGTTTTGCTTTCGCTGTAAAGCCTTTTTGAAATCGGACAGTGTGGTTAGATAAAGGAGAGTCTTGTCTTTAAAATGCTGTGAAATAGTCATATGTTTGAAAAATTGAAGTTTTTCTATTTTTGAGGAATTTGTAATTCGCGCCACGCCTATCATTGGATATTGGAGCAGGTGTTCCGCTAGCGGAACGTCTAGATGTAAGAGGTTAACCTGTTAGGGCTAGGGGGCAGCATTTGCACGTCTGGATAAAAAAAATGTACCCGATTTAATCTGGTTACTAATCCTACCCAGTAACTAGAATATGCATATACTTATTATATATGGATAGAAAACACTCTAAAGTTTCTAAAACTGTTTGAATGGTGTCTGTGAGTATAACAGAACTCATTTGGCAGGCAAAACCCTGAGACATTTTCTGACAGGAAGTGGATACCTGATGTGTTGTATTGACTTTAAACCTATCCCATTGAAAAACACAGGGGCTGAGGAATATTTTGGCACTTCCTATTGCTTCCACTAGATGTCACCAGCCTTTACAAAGTGTTTTGAGTCTTCTGGAGGGAGATCTGACCGAACAAGAGCCATGGAACGATGATGTCCCATTAGACACCTGGCGCGCGAGTTCATGTTGGGTACCCTCGTTCCAATACGTTATAAAAGAGTATGCATTCGTCCACCTTGAATATTATTCATGTTCTGGTTAAAAAAGGCCCTAATGATTTATGCTATACAACGTTTGACATGTTTGAACGAACAGAAATATATTTTTTCCCCTCGTTCATGACGAGAAGTCGGGCTGGCTTAGATCATGTGCTAACAAGACGGAGATTTTTGGACATAAATGATGAGCTTTTTTGAACAAAACTACATTCGTTATGGACCTGTGATACCTGGAAATGACATCTGATGAAGAGAATCAAAGGTAATGGATTATTTACATAGTATTTTCGATTTTAGATCTCCCCAACATGACGTCTAGTCTGTATCGCAACGCGTATTTTTCTGGGCGCAGTGCTCAGATTATTGCAAAGTGTGATTTCCCAGTAAGGTTATTTTTAAATCTGGCAAGTTGATTGCGTTCAAGAGATGTAAATCTATAATTCTTTAAATGACAATATAATATTTTACCAATGTTTTCTAATTTTAATTATTTAATTTGTGACGCTGACTTGACTGCCGGTTATTGGAGGGAAACGATTTCCTCAACATCAATGCCATAGTAAAACGCTGTTTTTGGATATAAATATGAACTTGATAGAACTAAAAATGCATGCATTGTCTAACATAATGTCCTAGGAGTGTCATCTGATGGAGATTGTAAAAGGTTAGTGCATCATTTTAGCTGGTTTTATGGTTTTGGTGACCCTGTCTTTGACTTGACAAAACATTACACACAACTCTTGTAAATGTACTGTCCTAACATACTCTAAATTTATGCTTTCGCCGTAAAACCTTTTTGAAATCGTAAAACGTGGTTAGATTAAGGAGATGTTTATCTTTCAAAGGGTGTAAAATAGTTGTATGTTTGAAAAATTTGAATTTTGACATTTATTTGGATTCAAATTTGCCGCTCTTGAAATGCACCTGCTGTTGATGGAGTGCACCACGGGTGGCACGCTAGCGTCCCACCTAGCCCATAGAGGTTAAGTCATTTAGCAGACACTCTTATCCAGAGCGACTTACAAATTGGTGCATTCACCTTATGATATCCAGTGGAACAACCACTTTACAATAGTGCATCTAAATCTTTTTTTGGGGGGGATTAGAAGGATTACTTTATCCTATCCTAGGTATTCCTTAAAGAGGTGGGGTTTCAGGTGTCTCCGGAAGGTGATGATTGACTCCGCTGTCCTGGCGTCGTGAGGGAGCTTGTTCCACCATAGGGGTGCCAGAGCAGCGAACAGTTTTGACTGGGCTGAGCGGGAACTGTGCTTCCTCAGAGGTAGGGGGGCCAGCAGGCCAGCGGTGGATGAGCGCAGTGCCCTCGTTTGGGTGTAGGGACTGATCAGAGCCTGAAGGTACGGAGGTGCCGTTCCCCTCACGGCTCCGTAGGCAAGCACCATGGTCTTGTAGCGGATGCGAGCTTCAACTGGAAGCCAGTGGAGAGAGCGGAGGAGCGGGGTGACGTGAGAGAACTTGGGAAGGTTGAACACCAGACGGACTTCGGCGTTCTGGATGAGTTGTAGGGGTTTAATGGCACAGGCAGGGAGCTCAGCCAACAGTGAGTTGCAGTAATCCAGAGATGACAAGTGCCTGGATTAGGACCTGCGCCGCTTCCTGTGTGAGGCAGGGTCATACTCTGCGAATGTTGTAGAGCATGAACCTACAGGATCGGGTCACCGCCTTGATGTTAGTGGAGAACGACAGGGTGTTGTCCAGGGTCACGCCAAGGTTCTTAGCACTCTGGGAGGAGGACACAATGGAGTTGTCAACCGTGATGGCGAGATCATGGAACGGGCAGTCCTTCCCCGGGAGGAAAAGTAGCTCCGTCTTGCCGAGGTTCAGCTTGAGGTGGTGATCCGTCATCCACACTGATATGTCTGCCAGACATGCAGAGATGCGATTCGCCACCTGGTTATCAGAAGGGGGAAAGGAGAAGATTAATTGTGTGTTGTCTGCATAGCAATGATAGGAGAGACCATGTGAGGATATGACAGAGCCAAGTGACTTGGTGTATAGCGAGAATAGGAGAGGGCCTAGAACAGAGCCCTGGGGGACACCAGTGGTGAGAGCACGTGGTGCGGAGACAGATTCTCACCACGCCACCTGGTAGGAGCGACCTGTCAGGTAGGACGCAATCCAAGCGTGGGCCGCGCCGGAGATGCCCAACTCAGAGAGGGTGGAGAGGAGGATCTGATGGTTCACAGTATCAAAGGCAGCAGATAGGTCTAGGATGAGAGCAGAGGAGAGAGAGTTATCTTTAGCAGTGCGGAGAGCCTCCGTGACACAGAGAAGAGCAGTCTCAGTTGAGTGACCAGGCTTGAAACCTGACTGATTTGGATCAAGAAGGTCATTCTGAGAGAGATAGCAAGAGAGCTGGCCAAGGACGGCACGTTCAAGAGTTTTGGAGAGAAAAGAAAGAAGGGATACTGGTCTGTAGTTGTTGACATCGGAGGGATCGAGTGTAGGTTTTTTCAGAAGGGATGCAACAGGTTGTTGGGCGGCCGGTCGTCACAAGACGCAAGATTTCATCTGGATACCTGTCTACGGATTGCATCTTCAAACTAAGGGCAACCATGGCATCCATGACAGAGGGAGAAGTGCTCATCCATGTATACAGGTAAATGTCTAAGAACATTTTTATATATTATTTGTTTCTAATTTAGTCAAAGTAATTTTCATTGCAAGTTAAAGTGTACTGTTAGCTAGCCTGTTGGGGATCTTATCCCGATATCGGGATTCATTGTCAAGAGACCATGGCGGGAAATTCAAAAACTGCAAGAATCTAATAATCTAATAATTTCTCAAACAATCAACTATTTCTCACAATTTGAAAGATAAACATCTCCTAAATCCAACCACATTGTCCGATTTCAAAGAGGCTTTACGGCGAAAGCATAAAGTTAGGTTATGTTAGGAGAGTACATTGAAAATAGCTGTGTGTAATGTTTTGTCAATTCAAAGACAGGCGTCACCATAAGCGGATAACCAGCTAGAATTATGCACCAACCTTTGACAATCTTCCTCAGATGACACTCCTAAGACATTATGTTACACAATACATGCATTTTTTTGTTCCATCAAGTTCATATTTATATCCAAAAACAGCATTTTACCGAAGCGGTGAAAATTAGATTTTTTTTTTCTCTCAAATGCTTCCGGTGAACAACGTTACAAATCACAAAATTACTATTCGATAACATTGGTAAACTATATTATTGTCATTCAAATATTCATAGTTTAACATTTCGTAAATGCTACTGCAATGCCAGATTTCAAAATAACTTTACTGGGAAATCACAATTTGCAATAAACCGGGTGCTGTGCTAAGAACAATAGGCTAGGCTATACAGGTTAGCACCATCTTGTAACCATGTAATATCAAAATTACTATTGTCAATATTCCCTTACCTTTGATTCTCTTCATCCATTGGCAATTCCACGCATCCCAGGTCCACTGCAAATGTGGTTTCTTTCAACAAAGTTCATAATTGATGTCCCAATAACTCCAAGTTGTTAGCGCTTCGGTAGGCTACTAAAAAGTAGCGCGGGGGGGGGGGGAGTCACGGCGAAAAGTTAAAAAAAATAATCTATTTACATTGTTCAAACATGTCAAACGTTGTTTAGCATCAATCTTTAGAGCCATTTTTAACGTGAAACATCAGTAATGTTTCAACCCGACCTCTCCTGTGTCTTGAAAAACGTCTTTGAAAAATGTATCGCATCACATGATTGCGCAGGTGCAGCCAATAATGAAGTGACGACATCCCAGGGAGGTCAACTTCTCTTCCTTGTCATCCGGTCTCTGTTCATCATAGACGCTTCAAACAACTTTATAAAGATCGTTGACATCTAGTGGAAGCCGTAGGAGTTGCGAAATGAATCCTTTCTCACTATGGTATCTATAAAACAATGACACTAAATAGTACAGTCACAAAATTCAATTTTTTTTTGATCTATTTTTCACAGGTTTTTGCCTGCAATATGAGTTTTGTTATACTTACAGACACCATTCAAACTGTTTTAGAAAATTCAGAGTGTTTTCTATCCGAATGTGTTAATAATATGCATATCCTAGCTTCTGAGTTGGTGTAGGAGGCAGTTAAAAATGGGCACATATTTTTTTCAAAATTTCTCAATACTGCCCCCGAGCCCCAACAGGCTAGCTAAGGTTAGCTGGCTGGCTCGCTAGCTAACATTACGTGTATGATCTGTGTAGGAGCTCTAGAAAGAGGCCTGAATTCCCAAGTTGGAATTCCGAGTTGGATGACCGTTCAAATAAATTTTTCCCAGTCTGAGTTTGAATTTTCTTTGAGTTCCCAGTTGTTTTGAACGCGGCATTAGAGTTGGGATTATGGTTCATTATTTAGCTAGATAGCTTGCAAGTATTGTACCATTTACACCTTCTGTATCCTGTGCATGTGACAAATAACCTTAGATGTGTTTTGATATAGTGTGTATTTACCAGAGAAGGTAATGTGAAGAACAACATGATCTGCACCAAAGTCAATTAGGATACAGGCCAAGGACTAGATAAAGTAAATTTTTACTCAATTTTCTAAAAAGTGGGGTTACAAGTTTATCAACTTTCAAAGCAGAATTACTTTCTCATTGTTCCTCAACTGCAGTGTATGATATACACATTTCTATCTTGGAGTATCTACTTTTAAATTGGTGGTTATGTCACACAGTTATCCCACATTTATGAACCCTTCAAAGAGCATGATATACAGTTATAGATTATGTTTAACGCATGTATGTACTGTTTATGAAGGCTTTATGAAGGCTTTATAAGCTGTATGTCATTTAAAGTGGGACCAAATCTGTGTTATGAAATATACTGGAAATATTCAAGGCTGAGGTGAATTCAAATGAGTTGCACGTTTTCTTACTAATAGTGCCATAACCATCATTTCAATGAATGCCATTTCAAACTATATAAAAGTTAATGTAGATCGATTAAAATATAATTTTTTTCAAGGATATTCAAATGATGTGGTAGTAGGTATGGTATTATAAAAAATAATGAAGCAATTCCTTATACACTTGTGCATTAATTGTTTAAAACCATAAAACAAACTACAGTATATTTGAGCATACAGTGTTTGTCTTTTTTAATATATTCTGCAAAAAACGGACTTTGATCTCTATGTGTTAAATCACACTGGAATGCAGTCTTCCACGCATCCAGTGACTTAATCAAAGATGGAATCCACAATAGAGGAAACAGCTCCACTGTCCGCCTTAAGGCCATTGTCATTGTTTCTGTTTTGTTGACGAAGCATAGCTGGGGATCATTGAGCATCGTCATAAAAAAACAATTGCAGTACATATGCTGCTGTTCTATCGAGCGTGCAATGATGTCAGTGGGGAAACAAACTGTGTGTGTTGTTTGCAGTAACTTCTTTGTTGTTGTTATATCGCAAACAGACATGGCAGTTTCACCATTAAGGATTCCAGCTTTAATGTCTTCTGCTCAAATTACACCATTAACATTTCAATATTCTTCCACAGTTCAGGCTGAAGACTGCTCTCATGGCAACTGCCATAAATGTATAATTAAGCTTGTGTTCCATATGCAATATGAAATGAGTGTGTGGGCTTTGGGGATAACACAGTTTGCATAAAAAGAAGAGGATACAAACTTGTTGAACTACAGTTTGTTACTGAACTTATAAACACTGCAGTGTGCATTCAAAATATATACTGAACAAATATATGAACGCAACATGCAACAATTTCTAAGATTTTACTGAGTTACAGTTCATCTGAGAAAATCAGTCAATTGAAATTCATGCATTAGGCCCTAATCTACAGATTTCACATGACTGGGAATACAGATATGCATCTGTTGGTCACAGATACCTTTAAAAAAAATGGGCCTCACAATGGTCCTCAGGATCTCGTCACGGTATTTCTGTGCATTCAAATTGCCATAGATAAAATGCAATTGTGTTCGTTGTTATTAGCTTATGCCTGCCAATACCATAACCACACAGGCACCATGGGGCACACTGTTCACAACGTTGACATCAGCAAACCGCTCACCCACACGATGCCATACACGTGGTCTGCAGTTGTGTGTCCAGTTGTAAGTACTCTCAAATTCTCTAAAATGACGTTGGAGGCGGCCTATGGTATAGAAATGAACATTCAATTCTCTGGCAACAACTCTGGTGGACATTCCTGCAGTCAGCAAGCCAATTACATGCCCCCGCAAAACTTGAGACATCTGTGGCATTGTGTTGTGTGATAAAACTGTACATTTTAGGGTGGCCTTTTGTTGTCCCCAGCACAAGGTGCACCCACCCGTTTATTAATCATGATGTTTAATCAGCTTCTTGATATGCCACACCTGTCAGGTGGATGGATTATCTTGGCAAAGGGGAAATGCTCACTAGCAGGGATGTAAACAAATGTGTGCCCAAAATGTGAGATACATAAGCTTTTTGTGCATATGGAAAATTTCTGGGATCTTTTATTTCAGCTCAGTGTATAAAATATAAATGTTTGTGATGAGGTTATAACAGATTATAAACTTCAGAAATATGATTACCCAACAAGCTAGCTACATATTTTGTCCAATAAAAAACAAAGCAATAATGCTATCATATAATTAATCTCAAACTGACCGATATCTCACTACAGAAGTAAAGAGTAGGAATAGTGAGGAAAGTTATTGTCAGGCAGACCCAGGTCTAAGCTATTGTCAGTGCTGGAGGCAAGGGTGGAATCCCCAGACACCCTTTAGAGTAGCAGCCCACCTAGCCACCGAGTCAGTGAATGTCATTCCATCTTCCCCCAAAAGATTATAGACAAAGCATTTTAAAATAGATCACTGAATAATTGAATGTGCCAAGAGTTTGGGACATGTAAATTAAATACCATGATTATTTAATACCGTTTAACTGCTGCAGAGGCCACATGATACATTTAAAGGGAGTGCATTATTAAGTCCTCACCTTCACGGTTTGTCCGGTTTCAGGACCATCCTGGTGGGAACAGAGCGAGATAATTAGGAACGTTTGGGAATTCAGGAATACCTGCGTTAATAATTCAACAGGATTTTAATTTCAGATTAATTGTGGCGGCACATCCTCATCCTCAGTTGTATCTCAAAGGTTTCTCATTTGTTTCTTTTGTTTTGTTTCTGTCCTTCGGCATTGAGCCCTATTCGCACTTTAGTGTCTCCTCTGTCGCATGAAAGCTGTGTGTGGAAATTGTTTCTCTTTGGAAAGTTGGCAGATTCAGTTAACAGCATCATCACCCATGCATTTACAATACAGTTAAATTAGAGCACATTACAGGACCCATATATATATATAATTCATTTTCCACAGTAGGTATCGGGAATTGAGGATACAAATGTATCACTAAGAGCAATGAGAGACCTCAAAGGAACATCTGTATGGAAAAAATGTATTTGGTGACAACATGTAAGTCTATGAAATTATGAATTTTAACATATCTCCTTTCTCAGGTTGGTGTTGTATGATTTTGTTTGTCACTCGTGTGGCACATATCGCAGAGAACTGCAGCCCTCCTGCGGAGAGCGTTGCTTGACACAGTGCCTCAATTTTAGGACTTTAGGTCACAACTAATCTCACATCATCACTTCTCTAATTCAAATCAAATCAAATTGTATTTGTCACATGCTGCGAATACAACAAGTGTAGACCTTACTGTGAAATGCTTACTTACAAGCCCTTAACCAACAATGCAGTTCGAGAAATTTAGATTTACTTTAAACTAAAGTAAAAAAAATACAATCAAAAAGTAACACAAGAAAATTACAGAACAATAATGAGGCTACATTCAGGGGTACCGAGTCAATGTGCGGGGGTACAGATTAGTCAAGGTAATTTGTAAAGTGACTATGCATAGATAATAAACAGCGAGTAGCAGCAGTGGTGGCCAGACTATTTAAATCTAGCCCCTCAAGTCAAAGAAAATGATATTATGAGATTATTGGCAGCTTTTTTCGAACACATGAAATTATTTTCTGTGTCCGGCCGCCAAGCGAGCTAGGTGCCATTTGAACATTACCATATATATCACAGGTTATGCAGAATGACAGAGCCTGTGAAATGATAAGCTGCCTGCCTGTCAGACCCTGCCTGGGATTCCAAGGAGTACCTGTTCTTGTATTGTTCCAGCAGGTGGGGATCTTCTGTTGGCTCTCGATGCAACTAGCCTGAGTAATGCCTCTTATTCCAATGCAGATCCACAGGCTGAATAAGTGTGAGGTTGATGTTGTCCTGTTCTCTCTAAGCCTCTGTGGTTGTGTTGTTTTACTTTCTTTCACTAACACACTCACACAGGCGCCGACTCACTTCAATTCAGTTGGTTATTCACATAGTCACTCAGTCATTAATTATTTACTCATTTTCTCTCTCTCTAACACACCCAATAGAACATTAAGGATATATGGCTCACATTATTCTAAATAATGTAGTACTTGAATAGTAATTAACTTTTTATTCTTATTTTGTCTGATATGGACCAGAAGCAAGATTACAAATGGATGTAGATCTGAAATTAAATTCAGACCCTATGCTGTAAATGTTGGCTAGACTGCACTGCGTGCAGTATTACCTGTATGGCGATGGTGAGAGAGGAGGCCTGGAAGTGTTTCTCTACCTAGTTAGCCACTCTCTGGGTGGTTATAAAGAGGTCAGCCACCTCGGGCCGCAGTAGACACACCATCAAATCTGAGAAGCAGACTGGTTAAGGAAACCACAGACGACGAGAGAGGTAAGGGAACAAAGTCAGAGAGATAGCATTATTGACAGACAGGGAGATAGAAAAATAACTGGGGAATGAGATAAGGTGGAATCCTAAATTGAGGCACAAGCATGTTATTTGAAATTGTACTTTCTGTTTTTGCTGCCATTGCCTTGAGGCGAGTCAAATTAACTCATATGTGATGGTTTATTAGGGAGTTTTGTACAATTTGTTCAACAAGATAAGGCATTTGAACATAATTTTTTTTTAAATCAAAATGCGTTTTTTGGCGGAAATGCCTTCTGGAAAATGTGCCTTAATAGCAAACCTGCATGTCAACTGTAAGTATGAATAGAAATTACAAGCTTGGTTGGTTTAGCCACGGAAAAAGTGAGGAACCTTCCCGCTAGCCATGTTTGGCTGAGATAATGGATGGGCAGGAAAAGGCAGAGAGATGAGTTCGGATTGGTCTGCCATGTAGTCGCTTCTGTCAATAACATGAGCTGGTCAGTATGTGTAGGTAATCCTTTCTAAGCCAGCCTTATTAAAGATATCACATAGTAGAACTGCAAAAGTGCTGCTCTCCACTTTCTGGAGGACTGAGTTTTGAAATCAGTGGAATTCAAGGTGGAATTAGAGTATGATGGCTAAGGAGATAGAGAAAATTCTGCCGTTTGATTGCAAATATGCAGAGGGGGTCAAAAAAAAGACAACACACAGAAGGCCGTTGTATTAACCTCTTGGGGCTAGGTGGGACGCTAGCGTGCCACCCGTGGTGCACTCCATCAACAGCAGGTGCATTTCAAGAGCGGCAAATTTGAATCCAAATAAATGTCAAAATTCAAATTTTTCAAAAATACAACTATTTTACACCATTTGAAAGATAAACATCTCCTTAATCTAACCACGTTTTACGATTTCAAAAAGGTTTTACGGCGAAAGCATAAATTTAGAGTATGTTAGGACAGTACATTTACAAGAGTTGTGTGTAATGTTTTGTCAAGTCAAAGACAGGGTCACCAAAACCATAAAACCAGCTAAAATGATGCACTAACCTTTTACAATCTCCATCAGATGACACTCCTAGGACATTATGTTAGACAATGCATGCATTTTTAGTTCTATCAAGTTCATATTTATATCCAAAAACAGCGTTTTACTATGGCATTGATGTTGAGGAAATCGTTTCCCTCCAATAACCGGCAGTCAAGTCAGCGTCACAAATTAAATAATTAAAATTAGAAAACATTGGTAAAATATTATATTGTCATTTAAAGAATTATAGATTTACATCTCTTGAACTCAATCAACTTGCCAGATTTAAAAATAACCTTACTGGGAAATCACACTTTGCAATAATCTGAGCACTGCGCCCAGAAAAATACGCGTTACGATACAGACTAGACGTCATGTTGGGGAGATCTAAAATCGAAAATACTATGTAAATAATCCATTACCTTTGATTCTCTTCATCAGATGTCACTTCCAGGTATCACAGGTCCATAACGAATGTAGTTTTGTTCAAAAAAGCTCATCATTTATGTCCAAAAATCTCCGTCTCGTTAGCACATGATGTAAGCCAGCCGGACTTCTCGTCATGAACGAGGGGAAAAAATATATTTCCGTTCGTTCAAACATGTCAAACGTTGTATAGCATAAATCATTAGGGCCTTTTTTAACCAGAACATGAATAATATTCAAGGTGGACGAATGCATACTCTTTTATAACGTATTGGAACGAGGGTACCCAACATGAACTCGCGCGCCAGGTGTCTAATGGGACATCATCGTTCCATGGCTCTTGTTCGGTCAGATCTCCCTCCAGAAGACTCAAAACACTTTGTAAAGGCTGGTGACATCTAGTGGAAGCAATAGGAAGTGCCAAAATATTCCTAAGCCCCTGTGTTTTTCAATGGGATAGGTTTAAAGTCAATACAACACATCAGGTATCCACTTCCTGTCAGAAAATGTCTCAGGGTTTTGCCTGCCAAATGAGTTCTGTTATACTCACAGACACCATTCAAACAGTTTTAGAAACTTTAGAGTGTTTTCTATCCATATATAATAAGTATATGCATATTCTAGTTACTGGGTAGGATTAGTAACCAGATTAAATCGGGTAAATTTTTTTTATCCAGACGTGCAAATGCTGCCCCCTAGACCCAACAGGTTAAACACCTGTCTCCTGATTACATCTTCAAACAAAGGGCAACCATGGCATCCGAGACAGAGAGGGAGAAGCGTCCATCCATGTATACGGTTAAGATGCTCTAGCTAACTACTTTTTCAGATATGATACATTTCACATTTTTTCAGAAAGTCATTTTCATTTCAAGTTAAAGCATACTGTTAGCTAGCTAGCTAATGTTAGCTGGCTGGCTGGCTCGCTAGCTAACATTACATGTATGATATGTGTAGTAATGTTATTCACATCTCAGAGCCACTTGCAATATTAGTTTTAGCCTAGCTAGCTAACATTGAACCTGATTGGTTAGCTACTTGCAGATTCATGCAGGGTAGTAACGTTATGAGTTTGGATTATGGTTAATTGGTTAGCTAGCTATCTAAACAAAAGACTCCACTATGCAATAAACCATTTCACTACACCTTCTGTATCCTGTGCATGTGACAACAAAACTGATTTTATTTGATATAGCATGTGTTTACCAGAGACGGTAATGTGAAGAACATCACTTGCACCAAAGTCAAATTAGGATATAATGTTAGGCCAACGTGTCAGTGTCCAAGTACAAAAATTCTCCAGTAGAATGTCCTGCTTTTATTTTGTCACACTCACAGCGTAAGCTATTTTCTGTAATTCGCTTGCCATTAACTTATGAATAATGATAGAGTTGTGAAAGTGAAGGTGTTGTCAGCTATATGAACGGTCATTATTTGAACTGGCTAGCCAGCTAACTTAACATTAGTTAGCTAACAAGCTAGAAACGAACCAAAACATTGTTTAGAAAGTTGCTTTTAGTTGCCTGGTTTGCTAGACTGACAAATACTAAATTCATTTTTAAATGGTGGGTTTATTGGTGTTAAAATAAACTAGTTATGCTATTTTGGACCACCAGACTGCTGATGTCATGAAGCCTGTAGTTTTTGTGTTTATACTTTTTCATAACAACAACGCCAAATTTGATGTCAGACGACAATAGAATGTTCATGATGTCACTGCGACAGCTGTTGAAAGACGTAGTATAAACCAGCCATTAGTCTTTGGTTGTCTAGTACATGGCCTCATGTGAATCCTTGTTAGGGATAGGGTCTAGTTTCCTGAATTTCCGCCTGACTGACGTGCCCAAAGTAAACTGCCATGTACTCAGGCCCAGAAGCCAGGATATGCATATAATTGGGAGCATTGGATAGAAAACACTTTGAAGTTTCTAAAACTGTTAAAATAATGTCTGAGACTATAACAGAATGGATATGGCAGATATTTTATTTTATTTTGAGGTCCCAGGCTCTTACAATGGAAAGCTATGGGTCCATTGTAATTCCGTCGCCCAGATTGCAATTCCTATGGCTTCCACTAGTTGCCAACAGTATTTATTCAAGGTTTCAGGCTTCTTTTTTAAAAAACAAGCAAGAATTTGGAGTTTTGGTGAAGAGAGCACCTGAACAATAGTCTTTCGGCGTGCGTGGAAGAGGGCTCGCGCTAACTAATTTTACTTTCCAATTGAACATACTACTTTCCGTATAAAATATTATAGTTTATTTACATTTTAGGATACCTGAGGATTAAATAGAAGCATTGTTTGACTTGTTTGGACGAAGTTTAGCAGTAGCTTTTTGGACTCCTTTGTCTTTATGTTGAATGAGTGGATTACTGAAATCGATGGCGCCAACTAAACAGACATTTTGGGATATAAAGAAGGATTTTATCTAACAAAACGACCATTCATGTTGTAGCTGGGACCCTTGGGATTGCAAACAGAGAAAGATTCTCAAAAGTAAGTGATTGATTTAATCACTATTTGTGACTTTATGAAGCCTGTGCTGGTTGAAAAATATGTTGATGTGGGGCGCTGTCCTCAGACAATCGCATGGTATGCATTCGCTGTAAAGCCTATTGTAAATCGGACATCGCAGTAGATTAACAAGAATGTAAGCTTTTAAATCATACAAGATACTTGTATGTTCATGAATGTTTAATATTACGATTATTTATTTGAATTGCGCGCCCTCCAAGTTCACTGGATGTTGTCGGCTGGTGTCCAGCTAGCGGGACGCCTATCCCTAGTTATTAAAGATATGTGTGGGGCTGAGGCTTAAGAGCGTCTGAACAATGCTGAATGGGTGTAGACAAATAAGAGCTCTTCAGTAGGTCTCCAAAGTGAGGTTACAAGTTTATCAACTTTCAAATCCGAATGATTTTCCCATTGTTCTCAACTGTAGTGTATGATAGACATTACCGGTCAAAAGTTTTAGAACACCTACTCATTCAAGAGTTTTTCTTATTTTTACTATTTTCTACATTCTATAATAATAGTAAAAACATCAAAACTATGAAATAACACATATGGAATCATGTAGTAACCAAAAAAAGAGTTAAACAAATCAAAATATATTTTATATTAAATAGCCACCATATGCCTTGATGACAGCTTTGCACACTCTTGGCATTCTCTCAACCAGCTTCACCTGGAATGCTTTTCCAACAGTCTTGAAGGAGTTCCCACATATGCTGAGCACTTGTTGGCTGCTTTTCCTTCACTCTGCGGTCCAACTCATCCCAAACCATCTCAATTTGGTTGAGGTCGGGGATTTGTGGAAGCCAGGTCGTCTGATGCAGCACACCATCACTGTCCTTCTTGGTAAAATAGCCCTTACACAGCCTGGAGGTGTGTTGGGTCATTGTCTTGTTGAAAAACAAATGATAGTCCCACTAAGCCCAAACCAGATGGGATGGGGTATTGCTGCAGAATGCTGTGGTAACCATGCTGGTTGCTTTTCCTTCACTCTGCGGTCCAACTCATCCCAAACCATCTCAATTTGGTTGAATAGCCCTTACACAGCCTGGAGTTGAGTTGGGTCATTGTCCTGTTGAAAAACAAATGATAGTCAAACTAAGCGCAAACCAGATGGTGTACTGCTGCAGACTGCTGTGGTAGACATGCTGGTTAAGTGTGCCTTGAATTCTAAATAAATCACTGACAGTGTCACCAGCAAAGCAAACCCACACCATATCACCTTCTGCTCCATGCTTTAACCTCTATGGGCTAGGTGGGACGACCTACTCAACAGCCAGTTGAATCCTGTGGCGCGTTATTCAAATCCTTAGATATGCTATTACTTCAATTTTTCAAAAATATGACTATTTTACACCATTTTAAAGATAAGACTCTCGTTAATCTAACCACACTGTCCGATTTCAAAAAGGCTTTGCAACGAAAGCAAAACATTAGATTATGTCAGCAGACTACCCAGCCAGAAATAATCAGACACCCATTTTTCAAGCTAGCATATAATGTCACATAAACCCAAACCACAGCTAAATGTAGCACTAACCTTTGATGATCTTCATCAGATGACAACCCTAGGACATTATGTTATACAATACATGCATGTTTTGTTCAATCAAGTTCATATTTATATCAAAAAACAGCTTTTTACATTAGCATGTGACTAGCATGTGACTAGCATTCCCACCGAACACTGCCGGTGAATTTACTAAATTACTCACGATAAACGTTCACAAAAAGCATAACAATTATTTTAAGAATTATAGATACAGAACTCCTCTATGCACTCGATATGTCCGATTTTAAAATAGCTTTTCGGTGAAAGCACATTTTGCAATATTCTCAGTAGATAGCCCGGCATCACAGGGCTAGCTATTTAGACACCCAGCAGGTTTAGCACTCATCAAAGTCAGATTTACTATAAGAAAACTGTTCTTACCTTTGTTGTCTTCGTCAGAATGCACTCCCAGGACTTCTACTTCAATAACAAATGTTGGTTTGGTCCAAAATAATCCATTGTTATATCCAAACAGCGGCGTTTTGTTCGTGCGTTCTAGACACTATCCTAAAGGCTAAATAAGGGTGACGAGCATGGCGCAATTCGTGACAAAAGAATTCTAAATATTCCATTACCGTACTTCGAAGCATGTCAACCGCTGTTTAAAATCAATTTTTATGCCATTTTTCTCATAAAAAAGCGATAATATTCTGACCGGGAATCTGCGTTTAGATAAACAGACAAAGGAAAAGAAACCATTCGGTCGAAGTGGGCATGCGCCTAAGCCCATAGTACTCTGAGTGGCCACTTGCCAAAAGCGATAAAGTGTTTCAGCCAGAGCCTGCCTCGATATCGTTCAACGTTTTCCCGGGCTCTGAGACCCTATGGAAGACGTAGGAAGTGTCACGTTATTGCACAGATCCTGAGTCTTCAATAAAAAGAGCCAAGATGAAACACTACTTCTCAGACAGGCCACTTCCTGCTTGAAATCTTCTCAGGTTTTGGCCTGCCATAGGAGTTCTGTTATACTCACAGACACCATTCAAACAGTTTTAGAAACTTTAGGGTGTTTTCTATCCAAAGCCAATAATTATATGCATATTCTAGTTACTGGGCAGGTGTAGTAACCAGATTAAATCGGGTACGTTTTTTATCCAGCCGTGCAAATACTGCCCCCTATCCCCAACAGGTGGGAAATACACATGCGGAGATTATCCGTTCACCCACATCGCGGCTCACAAAGACACAGTGGTTGGAACAAAAAGTCTCCAATTTGGACTCCAGACCAAAAGACAAATTCCACCGGTCAAATGTCCATTGCTCATGTTTCTTGGCCCAAGCAAGTCTCTTCTTATTATTGGTGTCCTTTATTTGTGGTTTATTTGCAGCAATTTGACCTTGAATGCCTGATTCATACAGTCTCCTCTGAACAGTTGATGTTGAGATGTATCTGTTACTTGAACTCTGTGAAGCATTTATTTGGGCTGCAATTTTTGAGGTTGGTAACTAAAATGAACATATCCTCTGCACTATAGGTAACTCTGAGTCTTCCATTCCTGTGGCATTCCTCATGAGAGCCAGTTTCATCATAGCGCTTGTGTCACGCCTGCTCCAGCTCTTCCATCCTGGCACTCGAGGGCGCTAGGCTCCCCAGCATTGCGCACTCCTGCCATCATTACGCACACCTGCTTTCCCCTCGTCACGTGCATCAGCGATTATTGGACTCACCTGGACTCAATCGCTTCTGTCATTACCTTCGCAAAATCTGACTGGTTCCCCGCTGTGTTCCCTGCTTCTGCATTAATGTTTGTATGTCTTTGTATACAGGTGTGCTGACGCTGTTTCTGTCCTGTTACCTGTCTGTTCCGCATTAACTCTCCTGCTGTGTTCTGGTCGAATTGGACCCATTTACAAGTTTTCTCTCTGAAAAATGTAGTTCATTTAATCTGATTGTCATAAGTTTCCATGACTTTGTCCACACAGGGCATCTTAACACGCAGAATAAATTCTTAGGATTTTCATAACATTTTGGGTGTTTTATTTAACTTTTGTACACCTGTCGTGTTCCCGGACAAAGAAGGCCGGTCATTAGAAATGAATGGGTGAGACTACAATCAGTGTATAATATTTAGTTCAGGCACATGCCCATTCATCAGATGGACGCACTTCCTCTCCCAGACCCCCACATGCATGTGTGTTTGAGCATACACACCTCACTTCTTGGCTTCCATGTCAACCCCCACGGGAACCATTCCCCAATGGAATCTTTCCCTCACGGGAACCACACCTGTTGGCATTCTCACAAACAATCGCAATATTGTTTCAATAATATATATATATATATATAACTTTTCTCGCAGCACTGGTATATAAAGCTTTTTTGAGGCCTTGCTCACAATTCATTCTGTGGGAGCACAATGACCAAACGATATACTGTATGTGAGGCTCTTGATCATATCTTTGATCATGACACTGGTGAGGAAGAGAGTGTCCTTGTTAAACTTGGACACAAAGTAGTCTATGATAAATAGCACAATATGTTTCATCTGAGTATTTGTTATAGTCAAAATAATCCATACATTATGCTTTTTTTACTCAAAAATGAGTTGTATGAGCTCAGGTCAATGAGGCCTACAGGCCATAAATAGCAGATAGAAGTTCAGAACTTGTAAATTTCACAAGAACTTAAGTTGATAAAAAAAAAGACCTAACACATCATCAGGTGATAATATATGGCTTATTATGGATTTATAATCAGCTATAATGGGGCGGACATTTTGGACCGGGAACACAGAATTAATTAACTTGAACTGAACACAACAGGAGGGTTAAATGTTCAACTCCCCGTACCTGCTTCTCATCTCTGGTGTTGGTTCTTACAGAATGCAGAAGCCATCATACGAAGCATCAGGGAGTGCTGACGTTCCGGTTGGTGGTGATGTCGAGTCCGGGGCCCGACAACAATGGAACCGGGGGTGCCTCGAGAGGTTTCTTGCGCCAGTTGGCTCGGAAGGCGCCCATCCCACGTCAGGTCTCAGCCAGATCGTCAGGTTTTCACGCCCAGCCGGTTAGTACATGATTCCATATGTGTTATTTCATAGTTTTGATGTCTTCACTACTATTCTACAATGTAGAAAATAGTAAAAATAAAGAAAAACCCTTGAATAAGTAGGTGTTCTAAAACTATTGACTGGTAGTGCACATTTTTTGGGCTCTGAGTCTCTACTTTTATCCAACGTAAAAAAACACAATTTCATAGGACCGAATCGAGCCGTAATCAGGTTAAAGTGACTGCAGCAGGATAAATATAATCCAATAAATAATAACAGTAGAGAGTATTGTGATTGTGTGTGCGCATGTGTGGTTGAGTGTGAAATCCCATTTCTACCTGACAGGCTGTTTCTGTAGATGTGTGTGTGTGTGTGTGCATGGATGTGTTGGTGCGTGTGTGTGTAGTGTGAGGGCGTAGTATTTTAAATAATAACAGTGTAGAAACACTCTCTTAGTTGTAAAAGGTTTGAGAGCTATATGAAAAATCAACGACCAACACTTATACAAACTGAAACTCAAATAAAAAGCAGCAGAACTTTCAAAAACAGCTGTGTTATGGATAGAGTACAAACTGATGAGAGAATTGAGTATGTCTGCTTTCATTCAACTGTATGAGTGAAAAACATGCATTGTTCAGAGAGAAAAGAGAAAACTCTGCACAGAAAAGAAAACACAGCAGATATGGTCCACAAACAGAGAGAGAGAGAGAGAAATAGAGAAAGAACAAGAGAGCGAGATAACATAACAGTCTATAAACTATCTACAAACCATTTACAAGCCCATTATAAAGTCCCTATTGAATAGCAAGGAAAGGGGATTGAAAGCAGACTCAGTATTCTGGCCTTGAAGTAACAAAAAAAAGAAAAGTACCACGTTCATACCTCTCATAACTTAAGTACAATGGGAAGTTTTGTCATGGAACAAAAATGATACATTTCAGCTGAGTTATAGGTCATGAAGCATATTTCTCAGAATCTCTCACAATCCACATCTCAGTGCAATTTCACACTGAAAAGTAATCAAGCTTTGTTACTAAAGCGAGACGTGTTGATGACAGATGAAAGGACTTTTAGAGCAAATGTCTAAAGGCTGAAGGACATTTTTCCCTCAGACTCAGGTCATTGGATCAATAACAGTGTTCTGACAACACTACCCGGGAAACAGTTCTCTGAGAAACAGGAGCCAACAATTAAGGAGAGATCGAGGGAAAATAGGAACACCATCTGTTAGACCATCTGAAATACATCTTGGATTGAAAAAAAAGGGAAACTTGAGATAGGATATACAGTAGGTACTCTTTTCTCCACAAGTGTGTAACAGACTCACATGACAGAGACCAAAACCAGGAACATAGGATTCATGATGTATGTTAATTTATTGCTTAAAATGACTTTCATATAAGCAATCAAAAAATAACATTTTGGATCAAATGTTGCTTATGCTCCCTTGACTCACCCTTTGATTCAAATCACTTTGCAGCCAGACATGTTTTGAATACTGACATGAAAAAATACAAAATGATCTCTATATTCTATTGCACCATGGCAGATATAATTCGTAAAGACAAACAGCAGTGTTGAATCTAAATGAAAGTCAAGCGGAGCATAGCAATCAACTATACCAAATATACTTCTATGAAGAACTGGACCATTATGAAACATCAAGAGTTGGCACATATTGATTTCATATGCAGGCCAGATTCATACAAAAAACATCTAAAGTGTTGAATCGCTGATGCGAGAAAGAAAATCTAAATCTCAGGCACAGGCGATAAAAATGAAAGAGACATCCGAGTCCAATACCCAACATAAAATCGCATCCTGTAGCGTTTGGAGAGGATGATTACATCCTTGCGTTTCACGGCACAATGGCCGCGTCTTGGCGCCATTCATCTCACGAGTCAGAAACAGTGGCACAAATGATCAGTTTGCTCCCCTTTTCATGTGCAACACACTGGAATGAAATCAGATATCATATTAACTGATATCTTTCTTGCTGAAGTGTCTATGGCAGAGCAGTCACCGAGGTTGAAAGATTAGGTAGAGCTGGGGCTGAGGGTAGAGAGTAGGCAAACAAACCTTGTTTGCTTCAGGATGGCTAACATTCTGTGCATATGAATAATGTACCATAACAAAGGTATTAGCTGTTCTTCAGTCACAGTAGGTCTTGTTGTATTTGTGTATTGAACGTTTCATCCTGATCCATACTAAAACTGTATTAAAAACTGTTTGACCTGTACTGATTGGGAACTAATCTAGCTAATAGGTAGTTTACTCTCCGGATAGCGGAGTGAAAAAAGGCAACAGTATCGACCCAGTATCACAGATTATTATGAAATAGACACAAATTGCTTATTGAAAATGTGTGACATGCACACAATTTTTTTTATTTTTTGGCATGCAGTAGACCATTTTGTATAAAGTGAATTTCAACCACAGATAAAGACAGTATCTTACTTAAGACAGGAGGGAGGTTGGTTAGGCGTATAACGTGAACGTCTAGCAACCGAAAAGGTTGCATGTTCGAATCTCATCACGGACAAATTAGCAACTAATTTAGCTAATTAGCAACTTTGCAACTACTTACTACCTTTTAGCTACCTTGCAACTACTTAGAATGTTAACTAACCCTTCCCTTAAACCTAACCCTAACCTTAACCCTTTAACATAACTCCTAACCTTAACCCTAACCTTAACCCTTTTACTACTTAGCTAGCATGTTACCTAACCCTAACCTTAACTCCTAAAGCCGGGTGTACACTATATGATTTTTGCCCCGATTTAGCTGTCCCAGACAAGTTTTTGAGATCAGAGACAAAATCCCCATGTCATTGCCTACTTGGGGTGCGTGGCCAACGCTCGTTTACTGTGAGCAGGTCAGAGCCTCAATCTGAGGGCTACCGATCCCATCTTTGAGCAGTCCCAGACGTCCCGATATTTTTAAACATGTTTGATTTTATCAGCATAAAATCTGCAATGGTCTTATAGCGTGAGATGTGCAATGACAAGTTTTGAGAAAGGTGATCAGCAATAGCCAATGAGAGCTCACCAGAGAAGAAGCCAGTGAGATGATGACATTGTTTCACATCACACAGCATGTGTAGACTCTGGAGCAGGATCGATGACTACTACTATTATGTGATTCTACTTTGCTTTTAACCATAGCCAAAGTGCCCAATCATTACAGCTCTGAAGTTAACAGCAATGTTATTCAATTCAAAACGTTGGCTAAATATTTCAACTCTGTATGGCAGGTGTGAATGTCCGACTGAAAATGTTTTAGACTGCTTTGTTCTAGCTACGTTAACAATCTAATCACATCATTGTTTTTGCGAGACAGTGCGGTGGTATCGAGAATACTCACGATCAAGTGAATAATCTTGTAAAATATTCTGTAACAAGTGTTGTTTTTGTGCTCAATGGTGGATCTATTCATAATTAATTATTTGTGTAGTGTGCGGACCACTACGTTGGCAAGACAAAAAACTACAGGAAAGACAGTCGTTTAATGTGAGGGGATCAACTATGTTAGGATTTTGAAAGTCGTGTAGAATGCACCCGGCTTAAACTCTAAACCTAACCCTAACCTTAACCCCTAAGCCTAACCTTAAACCCTAGCCTAGCTAACGTTAGCAACCTAGATTGCCTAGCTACTGTTATCCACCTAGCTAGCCTCCAAACATTAGCGACAACATATTGGAATTTATGTAATGTACACAAATACGTTATGAAGAAAAAAAGTGGTGTAATACACACGAAAAGTATTGTGATGAAAATAGTGTAATGAACATGAAAAAAAAACGTTTTGTGTGCCAGTGCCTAATTTTGAGTAAGTAATATGTCCCTGTTTCACAATAAGCAGTGATAGTATGTTGACAGTATGTAGCCAATAAATGTGCTTAATGTACTTACTTGCCTCCTCTCAACAGATTTAACATACACACAAAAAATTACATAAAGGCAAACACAGGCACACATAAATCAAGACCAACTGCCAAATGATAAATGGTCAACTTGGGATATATACAATACCTACATTTCAGAAAAGTAGTGGAGAAAAAAAAAATAAACATCTGAATCAATTGCAACTGAAAAACAACAAATAAGAAGCACAGACTTGCCTGGTGGAAGTTTTCCGTTTGAAAAGAAGTGAATCAAATACTTTAATTCTTATTTTAGCTGCAAGACTTTGTGAAAGAGTGGGCTTAATATAACAGGGGAAGAGTGGGCTTAATATAACTGGGGAAGATCTAAATCTAGCACTCTTAGAGGACAAAAGGAAGGAAACAACAAGATCGCATCATCCTTCTCATGCTACAGTTAGTTTGATAATAAAGAAAACAGAACGTGCTGGCTAATAACAGCTCGTGTGTCAGACGTGGATCCTATGTCTGCATTATCATCAGCATCATGATCATTCCCCTTATCTTAAATCACAATCTCTAAAGGCAACACACACACCATTTACTGTACTTACTGTATTTGTACTGTATTTACTGTATTTCAACTGCATGCTAGCAGTTGTATTTTAACTATGAGCTAAACCACCACCTGTTTTCACTGTCTACAAACCAAACAAACTTCTTGCTCCGTGCAAGCCCAAAACATATTTCCACTGTGTGGGGATCGTCTAGTATGCATTGACTAGCTGCTGTTGGTTGACAATACATTATTATTATTATTTTATTATTATTTATTTTTTTATTCAACCAGGCAAGTCAGTTAAGATCAATTTACAATGACGGCCTACCCAGGCCAAACCCGAACGAAGCTGGGCCAACTGTGCACCGCCCTATGGGACTCCCAATCAAGGCCGGATGTGATACAGCCTGGATTCAAACCAGGGACTGTAGTACATCTCCTGCACTGAGATGCAGTGCCTTAGACCGCTACGCCACTCGGGAGCCCCTAAGCATGATCTTCAGTCGTCCTCCTACTCATTGAATAAGCACAATACCCGTGCATCTTTTTACTGCGTGCCAACCCAACACACATTGTCCTTGTGTGCCAGTGGCATCATTACATTCTACAGCGTCTCACAGGTGAGGAAGGGTTCATATGGGTCTGCCTAAACCAATCAAATCTCTCAGCGGAGGCTGACCATTCGGCCACACTCCCTCTCTGGGCTACACATATGGGGGCGCCGTGCGAGAAACCCCATTGTGATCCCATTATTATCTGACATTACAGTTATTTGACTGCTTTCATCTGATTCACTCTCGAGGTCACACTGCATGTAATAAGAACAAGGCATGTAGATTGGTTTTACATTGCAAATGCAATCATTTCTTTGAGGGAAAACATCTGCCCCCGAACGTTATAATTTTCTACTGTGACATCGACTTGGGTCTGGGTCTATGAGAATCAACCCCTTCGACACCAGCCCCAACCCCAACTAGTCTTCCCCCTAAGCATTCCAAAGCCCCCTCCCTTTTCAATATGTGAAAATGTAGTAGCTGGAATGAATAACGGCACCACACAATTGGATATCAAATTCCATGATTAGGCCCAGAGAGATGATCCAGACGCGTTTTATACAGGCTGAGTAATTTAAATGGCAAGCAAGTGTAATGACATCGAATATAACAATTACAGATGTGCACGTAGAGTGTGACCCAGCAAATGGTGTGGGGCTGAAGGTCCAGGTTTAGGTGTGGGGGAGCAGGCCACTCTGGAGGTTCTGGCTTTCACAATCAGTGTGTTTCTAAAAGACACATATGAACACCTGCACACACACGCCCCCCTACCCGCCCTCACAAGCACACGAACAGACTACATACACACACACACGCCCACACAAGCACACAAACAGACTGCACACACACTTTCTGACATATACCTGGTCTGTGATGAACACAGCATGTTTTGAATGAATCGAAGTGGCTCCACAGCTCAGAAATAGGGCTGCCAAAACAAGGGGGATCCGTCACCGGGGCAACAACTCTGTATGTCTTCTTGATTACAGCTGTGGCCAAATGATCCCCATCACCCCCTCAACCTCCAAAGTGGCATTGAGCTGCTGGCAAAGGGATTCATTTCTGAAGAGGGCTCTTTTTTTGACAAGTACAACTTACCCAAGGACTACAATGTTCAGCAACACATGAGAGACTGAAGGAAGAATGAAAGGATAGGAGTGTTTCTCTGAAGACTGAACGACACCTCTTTATTTTCGGTTTCTTCTCTACCGTATCTGTGAGGTGAGATGACACAAATTACACTCATTGGGTTTAATTACTATGTGCAGTCGATATTGAAAACATTGCCATGCTCTGGAATTGGGTTTTATTTAAGCCCAAATACCTCTAATCAATGCTTATGACTTACTTTTCATCAAATATTTACGCTTTTAATATGAGCCTTTCAATGGAGTTACGGCTGGGGCAAGGAAAATAAATAATGTTTATTTCAACACTTAATAGAATAAACTTGAACTCAATCTCATCGCTGCAATATTGCCCTGACACTCACAGTGTTGGTGTCAAAAGGATATGACAAGGCTTGGTTTCTTAAAACCTGTTAGGGCTAGGGGGCAGTATTGACACGGCTGGATAAAAAACATACCCGATTTAATCTGGTTACCACTCCTACCCAGTAACTAGAATATGCATATACTTATTACATATGGATAGAAAACACCGTAAAGTTTCTAAAACTGTTTGAATGGTGTCTGTGAGTATAACAGAACTCAAATGGCAGGTCAAAACCTGAGAGATTCCTTTACAGGAAGTGGCCTGTCTGACCATTTCTTGAACTTCTTTTCCATCTCTATCTTTTACTAAGGATCTCTGCTCTAACGTGACACTTCCCACGTCTTCCATAGGCGCTCAGAGCCCGGGAAAAAACAGAATGTCGTCATCCCAGCCCCAGGCTGAAACACATTATCGCCTTTCTCAAGTGGCCGATCAAGGGACTCTGGGCTTATGCGCGTGACCCGACCGCCCCCGCCTTTGTGATTTTTTCCTCTGTTTGCCGAAAAGGAGATTCCCTGTCGGAATATTATCGCTTTTCTACGAGAAAAATGTGCGTAAAAATTGATTTTAAACAGCGGTTGACATGCTTCGAAGTACGGTAATGGAATATTTAGATTTTTTTTGTCACGAATTGCGCCATGCGCACGACCCTTCTTTACCATTTCGGATAGTGTCTGGAACGCACGAACAAAACGCCGCTATTCGGATATAACGATGGATTATTTTGGACCAAACCAACATTTGTTATTGAAGTAGCAGTCCTGGGAGTGCATTCTGACGAAGACAACAAAAGGTAATCAAACTTTTATAATAGTAAATATGATTATGGTGAGTGCTAAACTTGCCGGGTGTCTAAATAGCTAGCCCGCGATGCCTGGGCTATGTACTTAGAATATTGCAAAATGTGCTTTCACCAAAAAGCTATTTTAAAATCGGACATATCGAGTGCATAGAGGAGGTCTGTATCTATAATTCTTAAAATAATTGTTATGCTTTTTGTGAACGTTTATCGTGAGTAATTTAGTAAAATGTTAGCGAATTCCCCGGAAGTTTGCGGGGGGTATGCTAGTTCTGAACGTCACATGCTAATGTAAAAAGCTGGTTTTTGATATAAATATGAACTTGATTGAACAAAACATGCATGTATTGTATAACATAATGTCCTAGGGTTGTCATCTGATGAAGATCATCAAAGGTGAGTGCTGCATTTAGCTGTCTTCTGGGTTTTGGTGACATTATATGCTGGCTTGAAAAATGGGTGTCTGATTATTTCTGGCTTGGTACTCTGCTGACATAATCTAATGTTTTGCTTTCGTTGTAAAGCCTTTTTGAAATCGGACAGTGTGGTTAGATTAACGAGAGTCTTGTCTTTAAATAGCTGTAAAATAGTCATATGTTTGAGAAATTGAAGTAATAGGATTTTTAAGGTTTTGAAAATCGCGCCACAGGCTGCAAGTGGCTGTTACGTAGGTGGGACGAATTCGTCCCGCCTAGCCCAGAGAGGTTTAACATGCTCCGCTCCACACCCTCAGCAACTTGCTGCATTGTATTCTTTATCCCTTGAAGCACACAAGCTTCTAGTAATTAAATGCAAAAACATCTAATTAAAAGTTTAGTTATATGAAATGAGTTACAGGGAGGGATGGGAGGAGGTGGGGGTGGTTGTCTTGGTAAGGAGTGGGAGAAGAGGGGGTGGTAGTGGTGTGCATTCTGTTGCCAAAGGAAGCGATGACAGACAAATTAATAAGGACTTAGCGAACAGTGGAGCTGGAAGACTGCATATCACAGTGCTTTCTCCATCTGATAGACGATGGATGGCAAGAGACAGAGGTCAGACAGTCCTCCAGAGATGTGCCCTATATGTCTGCTATGCCCCCCACTCAACCCATCCACATGGAGCTGGGAGTTCTGCCAGCCTCCGCCAGAGAAAACCAGAATGTCTTAGACATAGTGAGACCATCCTGAGACCATCCTGGGAAATTGCACCAAAACTGTCCCCCCACCCCCCATTCAAAAGATGTTGTTTGATTTAATGAGATGAGTCAGTACTGTCATGAGAATCCAGCAGGACATCCATTTAGTGCACTAAAACTGCACTCTGAAAGGGGAGTTTGGTGGAAACTAAAAATAGGAATATGTCTGGGCTGTCATAGTAGCTACAGCTGAATCCATGAAATGACTGTCATAAATATGGACTGCCTGGACATTGTTATTAGAGGGCACAGATAACAAGGGGGATTGAAAAATGTCTGTCCTTAATGTTGTATCAATATGAATAATTAAAGTTACTCAAAATAGAGAGACAATTCCAGAGACATGGACAGACATGGGTGCAGTCAACATTCGGGGGATAATGGTAAATGGTGTGCAGGCATTTCTTCTCCCTTCTTGAGAATGATCTTTCTCCACTCTTCAAATGCTCTTCACACAAAAGATTGTCCATTTTTAACCTCTCTCAGCAGGACTACTTAATACAGCTCCTTAAGGATAGGGGGCAGTATTGACCATTTCTGAAAAATTATGTGCCCATATTAAACTGCCTCCTACTCAAACTCAGAAGCTAGGATATGCATATTATTAGTATATTTGGATAGAAAACACTCTGAAGTTTCTAAACCCGTTTGAATGGTGTCTGTGACTATAACAGAACTCATATGGCAAGCAAAAACCTGAGAGAAATCCTACCAGGAAGTGGAAATCTGGATGCATGGGCTCTCTTCAAGTCATTTCCTATTGAATACACAGTGACGTAGTAATAATTGTGCACTTCCTACGGCTTCCACTAGATGTCGACAGTCTTTACAAAGTTGTTTGAAGCGTCTACGATGAACAGAGACCGAATGAGAAGGAGGGGAAGTTGTTGAGGCAGGGGATGACATCACTTATTGGCGCGAGTTCATGAGAGTGGATCCTCTGTTCCAAAACCTTTTTCAAGACACAGGAACCGTCTAGTTGAAATATTACTGAATCTTCACGTTCTGAAGGCCCTAAAGATTGATGTTTTACAACGTTTGATAAGTTTGAACGAACGTAAATACAACTTTTTTTAACTTTTCGTCGCGTCATCGTCCGCGCGCTTTCTACACTTGGAGTAGCTTACTGGATGCTCGAACAACAAGCAGTTATTTGGACATAAATTATGGACTTTATCGAACAAAACAACATTTGTTGTGGACCTGGGATTCCTGGAAGTGCCTTCTGATGAAGATCATCAAAGGTAAGGGAATATTTCTAATGCAATGTATGATTTTAGATGACTCCAAGATGGCTGCTATCTGTATAGCCTAGTGTATTTTTCTGAGCTCAGTACTCAGATTATTGCAAAGAGTGCTTTCCTCGTGAAGCTTTTTTGAAATCTTTCATAGCGTTTGCATAAAGGAGATGTTCATCTATAATTCTTTGAATGACAGTTTAATTTTGTATTAATGTTTATGACAAGTATTTTTGTAAATTGTGGCGCTTATTCACCGGCAGTATTTGAGGGAAAATATTTTCTGAACGTCACGCGCCAATGTAAAATGCTGTTGTTATATATAAATATGAACTTTATTGAACAAATAATGCATGTATTGTGTAACATGATGTCCTAGGAGTTTCATCTGATGAAGATCGTCAAAGGTTAGTGCTGCATTTAGCTGTGTTTTGGGTATTTGTGATGCATGCTAGTTGCTTGGAAAATGGTTGTGTGGTTATTTTTGTCTTTGTACTCTCCTAACATAATCTAATGTTTTGCTTTCGCTGTAAAGCCTTCTTGAAATCGGACAACGTGGTTTGATTCAGGAGAAGTGTATCTATAAAATGGTGTAAAATAGTCCTATGTTTGAGAAATAGAAATTATTAGATTTGTTTTTGAATATGGCGCTCTGATTTTTTCACTGGCTGTTGATCCCGCCAACGGGATCGGAGCGGCCCTGCTGATTTGCAATTCAAGGATGCCTCTCAATACAAATCAAATCAAATTTTATTTGTCACATGCGCCGAATACGTGAGGTGTAGACTTTACCGTGAAATTCTTACTGACAAGCTCTTAAAATTAACCAACAATGCAGTTCTGAAAAAATAAGAGTTAAGAAAATATTTACAAAATAAAAGAGTCCCCTCAAGTAAAGTGACACCCTTTTGTGGGTTTTGACACTCTTATGTAGGTGTCAAAACCAGCCATAAAATAACTACCGTGGTAGGTTTTGTGTATTTTTACACTCTTATGTAGGTGTCACAACAAGCCATAAAATAACGTAATATACAGTATGTCACAGTATGTCACAACAGGTCTAAATATATGTGTCTTGACAGTGTTATGACCATAAAATGGGTGGAACCCTCTGTGGATAGGATTTGACATGAAACCCAAAAAAGCATTCTTCAAAGTATTCTCTAATGGGGACAGCCGAAGAACACTTTCAGGTTCTAGAGTGCACCTTTTTTTCTAAGAGTGTATAGTTGGGTGGGGGAGTTTTGTGTTAGACGGAATGTGGCGACTTGTGATACTGTAAAGAGCCTAAGAGATCTGGAAGGAGGGCTGAGACAGGGTGGGGATGTGGAAGAAGCTGAGGATCTCAGCAAAGCCTGGGGTCAGACAATATTGCCTGCTTCCTCCATGAGAAAACATTCCCAGAACCAATCACAATCTTCTAAAATGAGCCTAACATGCCTATAATCCTTCTCCTTTCTTTGGTCAGTGTTTGGGATTTTCTAAACATATCTATTCACACTCATTTAATGGTATTATTTTTCAGACAGCTCACCCATCGCTCTGAAAATAAATTATGATCCAAGAGCACCACCAAGGCCAGACAGAAGTTATAGACAGGGGCAACCCACTGAATGATTTTGATTAAATACATTTTTGTGACCGTTAACGTATTGTGGTATTCCGGGAGATCTACCCCAGGGCTTGGTGATAGAGGGGAGGTACGTGCCGCGTCGTTAGCTCCCTCTACTGGGACTACCCGTAGTGGGCACCCCGACGCTGATGGCACCAATTAGGTGCAATTAGGGGAGAGTGCCAACCAGCCGTTCAGGCCACATAAATGTTGCAACGTGGCACACCCCGGGCGAGAAAAAGAATGGCAGGGAGGGAGCCTACAGACAGGAACAAAGCTCCCGGGGCATGGAACTGAAATGAGGAGGAGGCCCAGAAGAAGGACCGAGCCAACCCTAAGTTATTTTGTTGTTACGTTTACTTCATGTTGCCCAGTAAAGGCGTGTTTTCTGACTAGCACCTCCCTGTCTCTGTGTCAATCTCTGTGTGCTCAAACCCAACACCCCACAGTTTACCACAGTAGGTACAAAGAAAATGCAGCTTACATAATTTGTTTGCTTGAGCCAAGGTGTATTGGGAACATATATATTGTCATATCTCCACAATGTAACCACAACCTTATGAAACATTCTAAGAACCTTTAACCTGTTAGGGCTAGGGGGCAGTATTGACACAGCCAGATAAAAAACGTACCCGATTTAATCTGGTTACTACTCCTGCCCAGTAAGTAGAATATGCATATAATTATTGGCTTTGGATAGAAAACACCCTAAAGATTCTAAAACTGTTTGAATGGTGTCTGTGAGTATAACAGAACTCATATGGCAGGCCAAAACCTGAGAAGATTCCATGCAGGAAGTGGCCTGTCTGAGAAGTTGTGTTTCATCTTGGCTCTTTTTATTGAAGACTGAGGATCTTTGCAATAACGTGACACTTCCTACGGCTCCCACAGGCTCTCAGAGCCCGGGAAAAAGCTGAACGATATCGAGGCAGGCTCTGGCTGAAACACTTAATCGCTTTTGGCAAGTGGCCGCTGAGAGTACTATGGGCTTAGGCGCGTGCCCGAGTCGACCGAATGCTTTATTTTCTTTTGTCTGTTTACTTAAACGCAGATTCCCGGTCAGAATATTATCGCTTTTTTATGAGAAAAATGGCATAAAAATGGATTTTAAACAGCGGTTGACATGCTTCGAAGTACGGTAATGGAATATTTAGATTTTTTTGGTCACGAATTGCGCCATGCTCGTCACCCTTATTTACCCTTTCGGATAGTGTCTTGAACGCACGAACAAAACGCCGCTGTTTGGATATAACGATGGATTATTTTGAACCAAACCAACATTTGTTATTGAAGTAGAAGTCCTGGGAGTGCATTCTGACGAAGACAGCAAAGGTAATAACATTTTTCTTATAGTAAATCTGACTTTGATGAGTGCTAAACTTGCTGGGTGTCTAAATAGCTAGCCCTGTGATGCCGGGCTATCTACTGAGAATATTGCAAAATGTGCTTTCACCGAAAAGCTATTTTAAAATCGGACATATCGAGTGCATAGAGGAGTTCTGTATCTATAATTCTTAAAAGAATTGTTATGCTTTTTGTGAACGTTTATCGTGAGTTTGGCCAGACTGAAGCCACTCCTCAGTAAAAGGAGCACTTGGAGTTTGCCAAAAGCTGCCTAAAGACTCTCAGACCATGAGAAACAAGATTCTCTGCTCTGATGAAACCAAGATGGAATTCCTTGCTCTCAATGCCAAGCATCATGTCTGCAGGACACCTGGCACCATTCCTACGATGAAGCATGGTGGTGGCAGCATCATGCTGTGGGGATGTTTTTCAGCGGCAGGGACAAGGAGTCAGGATCGAGGGAAAGATGAACGGAGCAAAGTACAGAGAGATCCATGATGAGAACCTGCTCCGGAGTGCTCAGGACTTCAGACTGGGGCAAAGGTTCACCTTCCAACAAGACAATGACCCTAAGCACACAGCAAAGACAATGCAGGAGTGGCTTCGGGACAAGTCTCTGAATGTCCTTGAGGGGACCAGCCAGAGCCTGAACTTGAACCCGATCGATATCTCTGGAGAGACCTGAAAATAGCTGTGCACCAACTCTCCCCATCTCCCCAACCTGACAGATCTTGAGAGGATCTGCAGAGAAGACTGGGAGAAACTCTCCAAATACAGGTGTGACAATCTTGTAGTGTCATACCCAAGAAGACTCTAGGCTGTAATCACTGCCAAAGGTGCTTCAACAAAGTACTGAGTTTTTAATTTTTTATACATTTGCAAAAATTTCTACAAACCTGTTTTTGCTTTGTCATTATAAGCTATTGAGTATAGATTGATGAGGGAAAAATACAACATTTGGAAAAAGTAAAGGGTTCTGAATATTTTCTGAATGCCCTGTATAAGGAATTGTTTTAAGAAGGTCATACCAAGGATCATTTAGCTATTTGATTTTGCATTTTTAGACCCATTGAAGTATATAAAACAAAAAATGATGATTAATTATTTTGTGCCATACTGTATTCGCCCGTACAAACGCATCAAATAACAGATAGTCCCAAGAAATGACTCTCCTATATCTGAGTGATATGAGAAAGATCAGGAAACATTTGTTCGTTTTTTGTACAATTATCTAACCCCATATTTTTGGTATTAAACAGTCTCCATACCATACTTCCATTCCTATGTTTTACTGGTACTGGGGGACATTCAGACATGTCTTGTGAGGCCTGTGGGTGCCCTAGAGCAAAACAACTGATATGTACATATTCGTGAGAGTCTCGCCTTTGCACAGACGGTAGCCCAAACGGTTCGGACGCTACAGACAGAAGTTGGCAAATCGGCTGTGACTATGTTTTGCACCTTAATTAAAAGAAACATTGTATTATCATCCACACAGCTGGACAGTTTTTTTGTTTGGGAACATATCTTTTGTGATGTCCCCACACTGTTCTCACCAGACCGTTCCCACAACCTAATGAAGTATTCTGGGAACCTTTAAAGAACAGATTAAATGTGGACAGTTTTTGTGTCATTTGCCACGACCTAACAAATGTTCACAGAACCAATTTTTGTTTGTTTGGAATAGACTCGTCTATATCATTACTCATTTATTTATATTTTCAATGTGTTCTTTTGTAAAATGGGTTATTGGCTGTGAGAGATCAGTGTAGAAACAGCAGCAGAGAGAGGTGTGCCTACACTGCCAATGAGTGGGTATAGGCATGGTAGACTCATACAGCAGCCAGAAGTCAATGCTGACAGGCAGTGCATAGAGAATGAGAGAATGGAATCCGAATAGGTGCTACCCATGATTTTCCATTCAGAAGAACAAAGCCTTGTTATGCTAGGCTGAGGCTGCCTCTGGCACAAAATGTCTGCTCATTTTAACATCCAGTCAAAAACATACACCATTCAAGGCAACACAAAAACAACAGAAAAAAATATATTAAAAAAAATCTGACTTTCATTTCAACACCCTCCGTCAGACTATTTGACAGGTATTGTGGTACTGTTTGTACATGATTCTTGGCAGGACATAGACTTTATAGATCTTCCTACAGGAAGGAGTGGATGGGTCTAGCTGAGTAAATCTGTGTGCCTTCAGACTGCACAAGGCATGCAAGGTTTCAAGAGAAACACCATATTTCAGATAACCTCACATACATCTGTCATAGAAAACTTGAGCTAAAACTGAATAAATTCATTTACAAACACAATTACTTTATTTTTTCTTATTTTTCTGACTGATTGCCTAAATTCATAGCCCATTATCACCTCATAATATAGGACCAATCAAGACTAGTCAGGTTCTATTTTTCACTATATAATTATCCTATCACTCACACAACCACCTTACAAAATGAAATCTGTAGCTCAAAGTGTGATACAGATTTGAAGACAAAGCCAAAATCAAATCAGCTCCAACCTACGGTACGTATCAATCAAACATAAATAACACACCTCAGCTCACAATAACGCGTGTGGGTCATGTGAAAGCTGTTTAGCTCCTCTGTGCCTGGGGCTGTATACGTGATATATGGTATAGATTGAACCTCTACCTAAACACAAGGGCATGCAAGCGTGCCATTACACCCCTTTGCAAATACACAGCCCATCTTGGGTGAGTGAATTATTAAAGTGCTGCATCTCTTTGGTGATTTACGAGAGGAAAATCCCCCTGGCCTGAAACATACCGGAACTGAAGTATAAATAATCATATTAGGGTAGATGCAGGGCTTGAAATTACGTCTGGGCAACTTCATATTCAGTCCATAAAACTGACATGAGCACCTTTAATTCATGACAGATTGACTGCAGGTCTTCAATGAGAGTATCCATGCAGTGCATAATAAGAGGCATGAAATGCAATTTATAGGATATAGCCGTAATATGCATTGGTGGGAGTTCAAGAGATGATCTGCCATATTGAAAGATTCTACCAAAAAATTCAAATTCAACAACACAACGGTTGCAATGTCAACCGTGACCGAAAATTATTAAATGGTGGCTCAATTGTGGTTTATTTTTCAATCTGTAATAGGCTATTCTTCCAGAATGCAAAGCACTATCCCTCAGCAACATGTGGTTGAATGTGTGTGTGTGTGGGGGGGGGGGGGGGGGGGGGGGGGGGGGGGGGGTATGATTTCTCACGCTACCTCACTAGCCTTTCATTGTTAAATAGGATTTCCCATCTCTCTTGTCAATAGCTAGTGCAATTCTCATTCAATACCAAGTGTCTTGGGCAAAGCTTTCCACTGCAATTATCACTTAACTGTCAGCAAGGATTTGACAGTCATAAGCTGCCCTGAGCAATCTGCAACAAAAATAAAAAGTCAAGACGATGTCCTGTGACATCTGCACTCTTAGGAGTAGATCTCTGGATGGAGAGAATATAGAAAGGTAGAGTAAATCCCTAGGACTCTTCCTGGATAACAAATACTACTCTCTTCTGTAACTCTTTATCTCTGCAGGATCATGGTAGGCTTTAAACAGCCAGAGTACGGGTGTAAAGGCTTAATGATACTTTCAGATATAGTTACACCACCAACAGAAGGCTGAGGGAAAGCTCGCCCTGTGGACCTTTCCCATAGAAGCATGGAACAGAAACAATGGATAGACTTTATTTTCTTTCAATCTTCACAATAGGTGACTATACTAGGACAAAGAGACAGAAAGTACACCTAATATTATATAATATATAATCTATTCTACTGTACAAAGAATCATAAAAAATTACCATGATTTTCCATGAAATGGACTATCAATTTACAGTATGATTTCTTGTTCCATATCAATGCAATATGCAGACAGAAATGTCATAGTATGTTTGTTATTATCTCTAGACAGAGCAGTTTATCTGCAGTGATGTAGTAGCTAATTGCATATAGTGAAAATAGAGGGTCGTATAAAAATCTCATTTGCAAAGTGAATTTTGAATAGAATAAATGGGAATTCTCTTAAAGTGGTCCATCACTGCAAACAGACTACAAACAACATCGATCAAAGTTTTTCAAATTTCCCCTTGATGTATTCTCTAAAACACATCGATTTTGTCAGGCCAAATAAAATTCAAGCGCTCTACATTCAGTCTCAAAAACAACCCTAAGACAGGAATTGGCAGTCTTATCTTGGGCAATCAATTTTATCAATGCTGAACCAACCTCCAAATCTGATATGATTAAACAAAGACGGGGGTGGGATGGATGAGAATAAATCAATATCTGTGGTAAACGCTTCCTATTCGATGTTGAGACTGTCAGGGAGCAGCGGCTGCTTTTCCGGATCACAGGGTTAAAGTAGTCGAAAACCCGAGGACCTTGGAGACAGAGAGTTGTCAAAGCATTAAGCCTTCTCTGTCTGTTTTCTGTAGAACACGGACCCTCTGAAACACCCACTAACGTCCATCATCCACACTGCCCTTTCCCACCTTGAAAGGAGGAACACCTATGCGAGAATGCTGTTCATTGAATGCTGTTCATTCATTTTTGCTTTGTAATTATGGGGTATTGTGTGTAGATTGATGAGGAAAAAACATTTTAATCAATTTTAGAATAAGGATGTATGGTAACAAAGTGTGGGAAATGTCTAGGGGTGTGAATACTTTCCAAATATACTGTACATAGCAAAGTTAGCATTACTCATTGAGTATTTTTTACTTTTCTATTATTTCTCTATATTATTTCTCTATGTATTGTTGGGAAGGGCCCATAAGTAAGCATTTCACTGTTAGTCTACACCTATTGTTTATAACACAAGAGACAAATAACATTTATTTGATTAGATTTTTATCCTTAAGATGAGGGCTACAGCAGACATAGTGCTCGCAAAGAGATGATCCGGCTCCAAATATTTTACAACTAATTTCTCTATGGAATTTGGAATGTTGTACTGAGTGATAACCATACTGAGAGCTGAATATGATCCGGTGTAGCTGTATGACAAATGCAGGCAGAGCATTTTGATGAGATCTTGACGTGTCGTATAAAGTCTGATCCAGAAGCCTTGTTTGTCGTGTCGCCTAACGGCAAGCCTGAGGGGTAACTTGAATCTGTCAGATACTGTTTGTTCCAGGGAAATGCTATCAACAAAGCAGCATCAGTCTTTAAGGGGCTATCGTTCCACCCAAACATTAAGCTGGGAAATAGTTGCCTGTTTTCTGAATTTGTTTCCCATCTGATGATAACAGACAACTGGGATATGGATGCATGGATGCCGTTTGTTCTGGGGAGGCAGTTGTGAGGGATGACAAAATGGCTCCCTGTGTTTTGTTTTTGCCCATCTGGAGCTGCGTGGAGATGAAGTATTGACCAAAGCAGGAACACTGAGGAAAACGCTTAGATGCCAACAAATAAATGTATTTCAGTATGAAAGATGGGTCTTTCTGGACAGGTTTCATAAGCTGTGGAGGATACGCATTCACATTTTGTTTTGTGACATTTAGCTGAGGTGATTTTGGTTCTAAAGAGCACTGTTGTGTTTGTGTACAGTGTGGAGAAACTTAAAGAGATCAAGTGTAGTGGAAGGTGCAATGTTCATTGACATTACATTTTTGTAATTTAGCAGATACTCTTACCCAGAGCAACTTACAGCTAGTGCATTCATCTTAAGATAGCTAGGTAAGACAACCACACATCTCAGTAAGTACATTTTCCCGCAATAAAGTAGCTATCAGCAAAGTCAGTGATAGTAGTAAAAAGTCAAGTGCGAATTTTCATTCACCAAAGGCAAATGTGTTCATTTTTTGGGAGTTCAAGATGACTGTTTGGATTTTTAAGTTACTTAAGCTTGTACTTTCAATTAGCCAATTTGCCTATTTCAATTTCATTGACTGTTTAGACATATCTAATATCTGTTTTCAATTAATGCACTTTTATTTAAAGGTCTAGAAAACAGTATCATAATGTACGCAGTTGTAAAATCTTTCTAAAATTTCTTACACAAATGTTTATCAGGCCAATCCTTTTGAAGTAATGTTTTACAGTGTGCCAAGCTATGACAAATACAATTGAATGATTCCTGATATACTTCATACACATTTCGGGAAATGGCTTTCATGTTTCCTTTATTGCAGTCTTCTTTCAGTTGACATATTTGTATTTTCTTTTCTGTAACTATCAGCCAACTGGGATGCAGGGGGAAAGAAGAAGAGCATGTATACTGCAAATCTGTCCTATGGAAGGTCCCACATGAGAAGATATAAAGTGAGAACGTTTAGATTGAGAGCATTGAGATGTTTTACTCACCTGCATTGGTATCCATCGTCTATTATGCAAACAAACCATTTTAGGATCCCTGTCTCCCAGACCCACTATATTATTGACATGGAACATATTAAATGTTTGAATTGCATTCTTTATACAAATGTTGAGCACACAATGACAGAACACAATGACAGGATAGAAACATAATTCTGATCAAATTAGCTGATTCAAGTGACATTTTGCGTAGGTGCAGAATATTACAGAGGTGCTTTTCACTTGAAATGCCATATAATGGGCAATATTCTAAACAATCTTGAGAGAAGGAAGATTAGATTGTTCACTGCGTTCAACAAATGAACAGGGCTAATGTCTTTCTTCTTTAGTTTTATCAGCATTACAAGCAACTTCTTTCTGAGCATGGACGCGGTTTTGTTTTTGCTTAGAGGCTAAGGGCAAATCCGCAAGGGAACGCAACACTGATCAAAGCATTCATCCTGCTATCAAGAAAGAGAAACGTCCCTGGTGGTTCTCTGGCATTCTGGAGCATGTTGTATTCCCTCGCGGAAAAACAACAATAATAAAGATGAAGAAGATCGCGGGAGCGCCCGGATCACTGTCACCCTCGTTTGGTGGTGTGACGCCAATCCTCAGGGGCCCCGGGGCCCCAGGAAAGCAATCCATATTTTAGCCAGATAATGATTTCAAAAGCACAAGCACATACACGCCTCAATGACCCTCGCAGCAGCTGCCCGAGATGAACAAGATTAGCAAAACCCAGCCACAGTTACCAGCTGTTTCAACTTCCACTAGTAAAGAAACAAGTGAAGACATGCCAAAAAGTTGGAATGAAGTGATATAACTTTTGAACCAACACCAAACTGATATGCTAACATAGATTGGCAGTACCAGCTGCTTTGGGTTTGTTTTGATCTTCAGTCATCATGACCACTGGTCACCAACAATTTACAGTAGTGTCAGGATAACGATCTCTCATAATCTGCACTATCACTGCACCCATTCAACAATCAAATCAGCAGTGCATGGTCTAAAAACATCATGTTATGGATACAGAGGCAGGGAGACAGAAATGGAGAGAGTGGGAGAGAGCGTTATACAGCAAAATACATTTTCCGTTAATGTGAAATGACCAAGATCAGAGAAGAAATAATAACTGATTTAAAAAAAAAGTTATCTGAATTCCACCAGTTTGAAGTACTTGAACTACTTTATTTCATACCATATGTGTCTTTTCAAGTTATTTTTAATCCCTCTCAGATGTAATAACCGAAAACAATAAGTTATGTGGGGTAGGCTATGTGTTGACTTGTCTACATCTATTTTGAGTCTGCACTGTGTCGAAATTGCTTTGTGTTTTAAATTTAATTACATTTTTTGTCTGTTGTCTTTATAAATGTTCCAATAAAGTTACGACCGACTCGTCTGTCTCTGATGCTACAAGGGAAGAAATAAAAATGGTACTTAGCCTCCCTGTGGCTCAGTTGGTAGAGCATGGTGTTTGCAATGGTGTTTGCAACGCCAGGGTTGTGGGTTCGATTCCCACGGGGGGCCAGTACGAGGGGGAAAAAAAGTATGAAATGAATTGAAATGTATGCATTCACTACTGTAAGTCGCTCTGGATAAGAGCGTCTGCTAAATGACCTAAATGTAAATGACGTAAATGACTTATAATGAAATCAAACTTCAGATTTTTCATTAAATCGTACTGTTTCCAGAATTTCTTTCACCACAGCCTTGAGAGAGACATTCTCTTCTGCTCTGATAAATGAAAAAGATTGGGGAAGAAATGTTTGGAGCTACAGTGATGTACCTGAATGTTGTCTGCATTAGTGATCAGTAAGACCTAGCTGCTAGCTCATTATTAATTCAATATTGATTTAAGCTCTTAGCTCTTGAATGGACAATAAGCCATTGTTATAAACACATTAATAACTGAAAAGCTATTTTGAAAACTAGACCGGCACAGAAACCACCTGGATATGAAGAGATTATTTCCATACCCAATTTTTCACATTTGTGTTTTTTCCTCAGAAATGATTGCTTACGGGTACCTTTCATGTTTATGTAAAATATAACTGTTCTCAAATCTTTAATTCATAGATTTTAGATGTGTATGAAAATGTTGCTTTCTCTTGTTCAAAACATTAGGAACACCTGCTCTTTCCATGACATAGAATGACCAGGTGAATCCAGGTGAAAGCTATGATCCCGTATTGATGTCGCCTGCTAAATCCACTTCAGTCTGTGTAGATGAAGGTGAGGAGACACGTTAACCTGTTTAGGATAGGGGGCAGTATTGACACGGCTGGATAAAAAACATACCCGATTTAATCTGGTTACCACTCCTACCCAGTAACTAGAATATGCATATACTTATTACATATGGATAGAAAACACCCTAAATTTTCTAAAACTGTTTGAATGGTGTCTGTGAGTATAACAGAACTCAAATGGCAGGTCAAAACCTGAGAGATTCCTTTACAGGAAGTGGCCTGTCTGACCATTTCTTGAACTTGTTTTCCATCTCTATCATTTACTAAGGATCTCTGCTCTAACGTGACACTTCCCACGTCGTCCATAGGCGCTCAGAGCCCGGGAAAAAACAGAATGTCGTCATTCCAGCCCCAGGCTGAAACACATTATCGCCTTTCTCAAGTGGCCGATCAAGGGACACTGGCTTATGCGCGTGACCCCGACCGCCCCCGCCTTTGGGATTTTTTCCTCTGTTTGCCGAAAAGGAGATTCCCTGTCGGAATATTATCGCTTTTCTACGAGAAAAATGTCGTAAAAATTGATTTTAAACAGCGGTTGACATGCTTCGAAGTACGGTAATGGAATACTTAGAATTTTATTGTCACGAATTGCGCCATGCGCGCGACACTTCTTTACTATTTCGGATAGTGTCTGGAACGCACGAACAAAACGCCGCTATTCGGATATAACGATGGATTATTTTGGACCAAACCAACATTTGTTATTGAAGTAGCAGTCCTGGGTGTGTATTCTGACGAAGACAACAAAAGGTAATCAAACTTTTATAATAGTAAATATGATTATGGTGAGTGCTAAACTTGCCGGGTGTCTAAATAGCGAGTCCGTGATGCCTGGGCTATGTACTTAGAATATTGCAAAATGTGCTTTCACCAAAAAGCTATTTTAAAATCGGACATATCGAGTGCATAGAGGAGGTCTGTATCTATAATTCTTAAAATAATTGTTATGCTTTTTGTGAACGTTTATCGTGAGTAATTTAGTAAAATGTTAGCGAATTCCCCGGAAGTTTGCCGGGGGTATGCTAGTTCTGAACGTCACATGCTAATGTAAAAAGCTGGTTTTTGATATAAATATGAACTTGATTGAACAAAACATGCATGTATTGTATAACATAATGTCCTAGGGTTGTCATCTGATGAAGATCATCAAAGGTGAGTGATGCATTTAGCTGTCTTCTGGGTTTTGGTGACATTATATGCTGGCTTGAAAAATGGGTGTCTGATTATTTCTGGCTTGGTACTCTGCTGACATAATCTAATGTTTTGCTTTCGTTGTAAAGCCTTTTTGAAATCGGACAGTGTGGTTAGATTAACGAGAGTCTTGTCTTTAAATGGCTGTAAAATAGTCATATGTTTGAGAAATTGAAGTAATAGGATTTTTAAGGTTTTGAAAATCGCGCCACAGGATAGCAGTGGCTGTTACGTAGGTGGGATGAATTCGTCCCGCCTAGCCTAGAGAGGTTAAAGAAGGTTAAGCCTTGAGACAATTGAGACATGAATTGTGTATGTGTGCCATTCAGAGGGTGATTAGGTGTCATTCAGCGGGTTTTTATGCTCAACAGTTTCCTGTGTGTTTCAAGAATGGACAACCATCCAAAGGATATCCAGCCAACTTGCACAACTGTGGGAAGCATTGGAGTCAACATGGGCCAGCATCCATGTGGAACACTTTCGGCACCTTGTAGAGTCCATGTGCTGATGAATTGAGGCTGTTCTTAGGGCAAAAAAAATGAAAAGCAGAAAAGTCTTCAGTCAAAAAGTATTCAACCCTTTTGTTATGGCAAGCTAAGAGAAGTTCAGGAGTAAAAATTTGCTTCACAAATTACAACCCCATCTCTGTACACAACAAATACAATTATCTGTAAGATCCCTCAATCGAGTAGTGAATTTCAAGCACAGATTCAATGCAAGGGCATCGATTGGTAGATGTGACATCAGTCACTGGCTTCATCAATTAGTACATCGATGACGTCGTCCCCACAGTGACTGTACGTACATACCCCAACCAGGATTACAGGCAACATCAGCACGGAGCTAAAGAGTAGAGCTGCCACTTACAAAGAGCGGGACTCTAACCCAGAAGCTTATAAGAAATCCCGCTATGCCCTCCGACGAACCATCAAACAGGCAAGATTGAATTGTGCTACACTGGCTCTGATGCTCGTCGGATGTCGCCGGGCTTGTAAACTATTACAGACTACAAACTATTACAGCCAAAATCTGCCCAGTGACACGAGCCTACCAGACAAGATAAATTGCTTCGAGGCAAGTAACACTGAATCATGCATGAGAGCATCAGCTGTTTCGGACGACTGTGTGATCACTCTCTCTGTAGCCGAGGTAAGACCTTTAACACATCAACAGTCACAAGACGGACAGGCCAGACAGATTACCAAGACGTGTACGCCGAGCATGCACTGACCAACTGGCAAGTGTCTTCACTGACATTTTCAACCTCTCCCTGTCTAAGTGTGTAATACCAACATGTTTGAAGCAGACCACCATAGTCCCTGTGCCCAAGAACACTAAGGTAACCTCCCTAAATGACTACCGGCCCATAGCACTCACGTCTGTAGCCATGAAGTGCTTTGAAAGGCTGGTCATGACTTACATCAACACCATTATCCCAGAAACCCTAGACCCACTCCCATTTGCATACCACCCCAACAGATCCACAGATGATGCAATCTCCCATTTCAAACCTGGACAAAAGGAATACTTATGTGAGATTGCTGTTCATTGACTACAGCTTAGCGTTCAACACCATAGTGCCCTCAAAGCTCATCACTAACTAAGAACCCTAGGACTAAACATCAAATCAAACTTTGTCACATGCGCCGAATACAAGAAGTGTAGACATTACCGTGAAATTGTTACTTACAAGCCCCTAAAAGTAACACAATAAAATAACAATAACGAGGCTATATACAGGGGGTACCGGTACCGAATCAGTGTGCGGGGGTACAGGTTAGTTGAGGTAATTTGTACATGTAGGTAGGGGTGAAGTGACTATGTGTAGATAATAAACAACAAATGGAGGGGGGTGGTGTCAATGTAAATATTCCGGTGATCATTTGATTAATTGTTCAGCAGTCTTATGGCTTGGGGTAAAAGCTGTTAAGGAGCCTTTTTGTCCTAGACTTGGCACTCCGGTACCGCTTGCCGTGCGGTAGCAGAGAAAACAGTCTATGACTTGGGTGACTGGAGTCTCCAACAATTTAATGGTCTTGGATGGCAGGAAGCTTGGCCCCAGTGATGTACTGGGCCGTATGCACTACCCTCTGTATCGCCTTACGGTCAGATGCCGAGCAGTTGCCATACCAGGCGGTGATACAACCCTCTGCAACTGGATCCTGGACTTCCAGACGGTGGTAAGGGTAGGTAACAACACATCTGCCATGCTGATCCTCAACACGGAGGCCCCTCAGGGGTGAGTGCTCAGTCCCCTCCTGTACTCCTTGTTCAGTTATGACTGCATGGCCAGGCACGATTCCAACACCATCATTAAGTTTGCTGATGATACAACAGTGGTAGGCCTGATCACTGACAACGACAAGTCAGCCTATAGGGAGGTCAGAGACCTGGCCGTGTGGTGCCACGACAACAACCTCTCTCCAACGTGATCAAGACACAGGAGATGATTGTGGACTACGTGAAAAGGAGGACCGAGCTTGCCCCCATTGTTATTGACGGGGCTGTAGTGGAGCAGGTTGAGAGCTTCCACATCACCAACAAACCAACCTGGTCCAAGCACACCAAGACAGTTATGAAAAGGCCACGACAAAACCTATTCCCCCTCAGGAGACTGAAAAGGTTTGGCATGGGTCCTCAGATCCTCAAAAAGGTTCTACAGCTGCACCATCGAGAGCATGCTGACGGGTTGCATCACTGCCTGGTATGGTAACTGCTCGGCCTCGGACGGCAAGGCACTACAGAGGGTAGTGTGTACGGCCCAGCACATCACTGGGCTAAACTTCCAGCCATCTAGGAACTCTATACCAGGTGGAGTCAGAGGAAGCCCATAAAAATTGTCAAGGATTCCAGCCACCCTAGTGATAGACCGTTCTCTCTGCCATCTCACGGCAAGCGGTACCGGAGCACCAATTCTAGTTCCAAGAGGCTTCTACCCCAAGTCATAAGACTCCTGAAAATCGAATCAAATGGCTACCCAGACTATTTGCATTGCCCCCCACCACCCTCTTTTACGCTGCTGCTCTCTGTTATTATCTATGCAAAGTCACTTTAAAACTCTACCTATATGTACATATTACCTCAAATACCTCGACTAACCGGTGGCCCCGCACATTGATTCTGTACCGGTACCCCCTGTATATAGCCTCCGTATTATTATTATTTTACTGCTGCTATTTAAATATTTGTTACTTTTATTTCTTATTTTTTAGGTATTTTTCTTAACTGCATTGTTGGTTAACCTCTATGGGCTAGGTGGGACGCTAGCGTGCCACCCGTGGTGCACTCCATCAACAGCAGGTGCATTTCAAGAGCGGCAAATTTGAATCCAAATAAATGTCAAAATTCAAATTTTTCAAAAATACAACTATTTTACACCATTTGAAAGATAAACATCTCCTTAATCTAACCACGTTTTACGATTTCAAAAAGGTTTTACGGCGAAAGCATAAATTTAGAGTATGTTAGGACAGTACATTTACAAGAGTTGTGTGTAATGTTTTGTCAAGTCAAAGACAGGGTCACCAAAACCATAAAACCAGCTAAAATGATGCACTAACCTTTTACAATCTCCATCAGATGACACTCCTAGGACATTATGTTAGACAATGCATGCATTTTTAGTTCTATCAAGTTCATATTTATATCCAAAAACAGCGTTTTACTATGGCATTGATGTTGAGGAAATCGTTTCCCTCCAATAACCGGCAGTCAAGTCAGCGTCACAAATTAAATAATTAAAATTAGAAAACATTGGTAAAATATTATATTGTCATTTAAAGAATTATAGATTTACATCTCTTGAACTCAATCAACTTGCCAGATTTAAAAATAACCTTACTGGGAAATCACACTTTGCAATAATCTGAGCACTGCGCCCAGAAAAATACGCGTTGCGATACAGACTAGACGTCATGTTGGGGAGATCTAAAATCGAAAATACTATGTAAATAATCCATTACCTTTGATTCTCTTCATCAGATGTCACTTCCAGGTATCACAGGTCCATAACGAATGTAGTTTTGTTCAAAAAAGCTCATCATTTATGTCCAAAAATCTCCGTCTTGTTAGCACATGATCTAAGCCAGCCGGACTTCTCGTCATGAACGAGGGGAAAAAATATATTTCCGTTCGTTCAAACATGTCAAACGTTGTATAGCATAAATCATTAGGGCCTTTTTTAACCAGAACATGAATAATATTCAAGGTGGACGAATGCATACTCTTTTATAACGTATTGGAACGAGGGTACCCAACATGAACTCGCGCGCCAGGTGTCTAATGGGACATCATCGTTCCATGGCTCTTGTTCGGTCAGATCTCCCTCCAGAAGACTCAAAACACTTTGTAAAGGCTGGTGACATCTAGTGGAAGCAATAGGAAGTGCCAAAATATTCCTCAGCCCCTGTGTTTTTCAATGGGATAGGTTTAAAGTCAATACAACACATCAGGTATCCACTTCCTGTCAGAAAATGTCTCAGGGTTTTGCCTGCCAAATGAGTTCTGTTATACTCACAGACACCATTCAAACAGTTTTAGAAACTTTAGAGTGTTTTCTATCCATATATAATAAGTATATGCATATTCTAGTTACTGGGTAGGATTAGTAACCAGATTAAATCGGGTACATTTTTTTTATCCAGACGTGCAAATGCTGCCCCCTAGCCCTAACAGGTTAACCTGTTAGGGCTAGGGGGCAGTATTTACACCGCCGGATAAAAAACGTACCCGATTTAATCTGGTTACCACTCCTACCCAGTAACTAGAATATGCATATACTTATTACATATGGATAGAAAACACCCTAAAGTTTCTAAAACTGTTTGAATGGTGTCTGTGAGTATAACAGAACTCATTTGGCAGGCAAAAACCTGACAAGGTTTCAGGCAGGAAGTGGCCTGTCTGACAAAGTGTCGTTCTTCTTGTCTCTGTTTATTGAAGAGTGAGGATCTTAGCTGTCCCGTGACACTTCCTACGGCTGCCATAGGGTCTCAGAAGACGGCAAAAAGCTGAATCGTGGCTTTGCAGGCTCTGGCTGAAACAAAGTAGCGCGTTTGGGTAGTGGCTGGTTACAGTACTGTGAGACTCAGGCTCGTGCCCGCGTCGACCGAAAGCTTTGTTTACTTTCCTCTGTTTAGCTAAATGGACATTCCCGGTCGGAATATTATCGCTTTTTTACGAGAAAAATGGCATAAAAATGGATTTTAAACAGCGGTTGACATGCTTCGAAGTACGGTAATGGAATATTTAGATTTTTTTTGTCACGAATTGCACCATGCGCACGACCCTGATTTACCATTTCGGATAGTGTCTGGGACGCACGAACAAAACGCCGCTATTCGGATATAACGATGGATTATTTTGGACCAAATCAACATTTGTTATTGAAGTAGCAGTCCTGGGAGTGCATTCTGACAAAGACAACAAAAGGTAATCAAACTTTTATAATAGTAAATCTGATATTGGTGAGTGCTAAACTTGCCGGGTGTCTAAATAGCTAGCCCGTGATGGCTGGGCTATGTACTTAGAATATTGCAAAATGTGCTTTCACCAAAAAGCTATTTTAAAATCGGACATATCGAGTGCATAGAGGAGTTCTGTATCTATAATTCTTAAAATAATTGTTATGCTTTTTGTGAACGTTTATCGTGAGTAATTTAGTAAAATGTTAGCGAATTCCCCGGAAGTTTGCGGGGGGTATGCTAGTTCTGAACATCACATGCTAATGTAAAAAGCTGTATTTCGCGCCACGCCCATCATTGGATATTGGAGCAGGTGTTCCGCTAGCGGAACATCTAGATGTAAGAGGTTAATGGTTTGTAAGTAAGCATTTTGCTGTAAGGTCTACACGTTGTATTTGGCGCATGTGACAAATACAATTTGATTTGATTTAAAAAATATATACATAAAGCAGACGCTGAATATCCCTTTGAGCATGGTCAACTTATTAATTAGGCTTTGAATGGTGCATCACCCAGTCACTACAAAGATACAGGCGTCCTTCCTAACTCAGTTGCCGGAGAGGAAGGAAACTGCTCAGGGATTTCACCATGATGCCAATGGTAAGTTTAAATCACAAAGGTCGATGTCCGTGCCCCATTGGAAATCGAATTAGCGTATTAAAAAAAGTTCTGAAAAGCGAAAATATGTTTTTAGATATTTATTCAGAACACTTTGTAACACAGCACAATGTTGAAAAAGTAATTGAACAACACAACACACACACACACACACACACACACACACACACACACACACACACACACACACACACACACACACACACACACACACACACAGATATCATTGCAGACAGCTCTCCAATCTTGCCCGAGGCTCTGTGTTGCTGTCTGAAGTGCTTAACATCTCTCCCAACCCAGGGAGCCTTGAGGCTGGCTTTTCAACTGGTCCTGCAGTCGCCCCTGGGGGGCAATGAGAAGCCCAGGCTCAGCTGGCCACAGTCAACCTGCCTGCCTTTCACTGGAAACTCACTCTCCTCTCTAGTCCCCAGCCCAAGCATGGGGAACCAGGCCTAACCACCATCCCTCTGGATCATGCCGGAGAGGGCCCATATGTCACTGGGCACAGATCCTCGGGCTCCAGCCAGCAGCGCCACCCTGGGGTCCCTGTTGTTAACTAACACTCTGACACCCTTCATCTGGATCCTGAGAGGAAGGAGGTAGAAAGAGTGGCAGGCTGTTACCGCCAGAGTCGTCACACAGCCTGCTGGGCTGAGTTTTGGGAAGCCACAGCAGCATGCCTTTAAACACAGGATCTGAAGTAAGGGCCTAAAACCACGTAAGCAGGATGAGAGGCCCACTTTGCTCCCATCCTGCTGATGCTTTAATGATTTTAAGTGAAGGCTCATCCGTCGTCAGCCTGAGGCAGGGAGAGAAATTAATACTTAATTAGAATTCATGTCATACAGCAAGTTTTCATACCTTGAGGTGTCACGATTGGAATAAATCTACATTTCCAGGTTTGGTACCCATGGAGGTATACGGAGAGGAGTAGAGGGAATACATAGTCAGCCTGGATGCATCATTTATTTAAAGATCCTCCTAATTCCTCATCAGAAGTAGACAGAAGAACAGCAACTTATTTCTCTTAGGGAAACTGGTGGCAGTTGAATTGACTAGCCTCTAAGCTAAACAAGCTTTAATTCATGTATCCTAATGAAGTCTGTAATTAAATCAAATGAAGACCCTATTACTCCAGTGATATAAGGTCTGGTCATGTGAATCCTTTCACAGCACCTGGTCTCCTGCCCTGTAATAGGCTTTGGCTGGGACAAAATTTGAGCATTTATTTGTCTACTATAATCCCAGTGCCGACAATGAAACATGGTTGACAGCCATAGCACTAACAATAAGGCCATGGAGGTCCTCTGAGCAGGAGTCACTTTAATAGACAATCATATGAGCTCCTTCATGCCTCTATGAATAAAACAGGACTCTCTGATGGCCTCCAAGGGCAGCGCAGCACTCTACATAATAAGGGTGTGAATGTTAAAACGTTAAAAACGTTTAAACAAAATTGGGATCCTTAACGCTAAGAAAAAACCCTATCGGAAAAACATTGTTTTTCAGTTTTTTCCCCACAAAATGTTAATCACAGTGCAGCTGGCTCGCCTGCTCTTTCTCTTCGCTAATGATGCGAGTGTGTGTTCAGTCTTCGGCCTGTTGCGTGAAGAATATCCTAGCCTATTAATTGATGATAAGCCCTGCTTTACTGAAGTTACAAGAGATTGCAAGCCAAGAAATTGTGAAATACAGCATTCCATTGCGAGATACAGCTTTTGTTTTGCAGGCCTAGTGCACGGTTCTGACTCTGTCTGCCTGGTGGCCGATCTGCCTATACTGTGCCCCTCCCCTCTCTCTCCGTCCCTCGCTAGCAAGTGTTTGTGTTCTCGGAAGTATGGCAACTAATCAGTCTCCTCCTTTCCAAAAATACTGAATCTTATTAGTCGATTCCTTATTCACAGTATTTCATTAACTTTAAAGTACTTTTTTAAGAGACAGCTGCAGACAGCAGACAGCAGGCAGCCAGGCTGCGCGAAGGAAGCTCAAGATTATTTGATTGACACTTCTGGTTGCCTAGTGACGGACTTTAGTCCCACATCAGAAGCAGCATTCCTTTACAGACAAGTAAAATGCATGCTCAGTGGCGCCTTCAGAGGTTTTGTGTCGACATTTAAAAAGCTGTACCCTTACAGACAGACAAACATACCGTAGCTGAGGCACTTTCAAAGGTATATGACTACACTAGATATAACTTCATTGCCTGGCCCTAGTGGTCGTACACAGGTAAGAGGACCATTATTCTGCATTGTGAATTGATGTGGAATTTTACATTCTTTTCTTATTGTTTAAACACTAAGCAACATTTTTAATTTGTCATATCCCTACATGTAGTACCTAACCTTTACCATAGCCTGGCTCCCATATTGATACAGTACACAGTGTATACAGAAAGTGAATTTTAGATGACTTTACAGAGGTGCAGTTTATGACTGCCCAACCACTAGCTTGACAAACTATTAGCAAAACATCCCAAAACCATTGCCTGTTGCAGCTTCAATTTCCTAACATAACACATTTCGTCACACACAGAAACACATGAGAAAAGGTGTGGGTTAGGTTATTTTTGTATCAACTTAAATGGCTGGCATCTTTGAAACACCTCTTCTCCACTGGCCATAATCTCCACCAAGACGTCTGGCTTACAAGTCACACGGATGAGCAGAATGAGTTAACATCCTCTCTATTCACTCTCTAGGATTTCTCCTCCAGCCAAGGCAAAGACGACCACATCATCATTCAGAGTGAGCCACAGCGTACAATGAGTTTGTCTTCAGACCTGGCATCCTAGGTATAGACGTTTCTCTTTATAGCAGCCGGCTCCAGTAACATAGACCACAGTCACAGTGAACTACGTCCACACAGGCCTCTAGAGACACTATTAGTGGAGAAGGGAACACACAATTTGTGAGGACAAGATGTATATTGGAGAGTTAATCAAGCTGACTAATTTACTGTGGTCCATTACTCGCTGTGGCTTATTGTGTGGTCAAACAAGACAAACAGAGGCGCTGCGCTGTGCACAAATACACAAATAACGTACTTCATATTTTTTAGGAAAGTCACAACCTACCCTAAACACTTGTCAATCAACCAAATTGCGACATGCTTTTCATTAAAAGTTTAAGAAGTCATCAACATTGACAAACAACCTCAGAGTGCTGCCCTGCAAACTGTAAACACCAACTTTCCACCGCAACAAACCATTTGACTTTTAAATGTAATCTAGCCCATGCCCCATTTAACCGCGAACACAGTTATACAGCAAATTAAAAAATGTATCCACCTGTGGGTTGTCGCTCATAAATAAACACGTCCAAGAAAAGTGATTACTGGGTTATCAGCGCCCGTCCTGTGCCACAGTGCCATCCCAAGTGAGGGATGGAGGAGATAGCTGTCAGGAACTCAACCAATTTCCTCCCATCGCAGACACAGCCTGAGAACCTGAGGCCCCTGCCATCCCCACTCTCTCCACCATCTCTCCCCAGTCTCCCTTGTGCCTGTCCCCCACGCAGCTGCTCTTGCTGTTGTCAAGAGCTGCTAGTTGTGGGGCCCGTGGGTTTTTCACCAGAATCTCTCGTTAATCTTAATCTCCCATTCCTCTTTCCTGAAGCTGCAAACAGAAACCACAATATCAAATCAAATGTATTTATATAGCCCTTCTTACATCAGCTGATATCTCAAAGTGCTGTACAGAAACCCAGCCTAAAACCCCAAACAGCAAGCAATGCAGGTGTAGAAGCACGGTGGCTAGGAAAAACTCCCTAGAAAGGCCAAAACCTAGGAAGAAACCTAGAGGAACCAGAGGAGCATCCAATGAAGAAGGAAGGATAAGGCTGGAGTTTTTTTTATTATTTGTTTTCTAATGTTGTTTCTTTTACAAGTGAGATACAGTATACTGCTTGGTGAGGTAATTCAGTTTAAGGAAGATAATAAACCACTATTAGCCCACAAACCTTATTTATGGTCTGTAATTGACTTCTTCATATCTATGAAATATGTTTCTCCTTTCCTAAAATAACACATTCTATTTGAATGTCATCTCTTTCACTGCCATAGTATTACATATTGACTCTGCAAAGAAAAGAATGGACTAGAATTGTTTAGCAGTCGAACAAACAGAGGGGTTAATCAATGCTGAATTCACATTGAAAGTGCAGATGCCGGATATATCTATGGATTATTCAATTTCTTATCATATTCCCTCTAACTCCCCTCAGGAGGTCATTGAGCCCCTCCATAGAAAACAAACCGTCTATTTCTGTGACAAGAAAGTACTATAGGTACAAACCCAGCTCAAACCAGAGCAAATAAAGAAGTTCAGCTCTTTACATATACCGTAAGTCCTCTGAGTTTTCAAGCAATATCTCACTGTGTTTCTACCACCCTGGACCTTTTAGTTCGGGGGAGAAGCCTTGGCTTCAGTAACCTCTGGGCTGGTGGATTACATGGCAGAGATTGCACGTAGGTCTTCTCCAGACAGGAAATTAACCCCTGGACACCACGGCCTCTCTCACTGACCTGGACCAGCACCTCCATGTTGCCCACTGCTGTAATTGAGATACCTCTATTTCCTTCAGTTTTTTTTCATACTTCCTTTTTTTCTTACAATTGTTGACCAATTCTGAGGGGCTGATGGGTCAAGACCTGATGTTATAGATTAAACTTCACATTTCCTCCACTCATGTACACAGGCTGAAACAGAGACATGCTCACAGAAACACACACATTGACAAAAATGCACAATCCCTCCTCGTACCCAATCAAGTACATTAAAGTTTAATATTTGTTTTGTATTCTTACAGTAAACAACTCCAAATGGATACACTGTCAACAATGACTGTATCAAATAAAGGCTGAAATAATGTTAAAAAAAAGAATGGTTAAATCAGTCAGTGTACTTTGGCCTCTTTGATTATCTCCTCCCCCTGGATTCAGTGCATTTCCATTCACATGCATCATGTTGATTTTCTGATCAACTGTGTATTAGAGTAGAATTAGATAATCTAAAGTTGAATATTTCTCTGATGGAGTATGTTTATATGCAATGTAAGTGGCTTAGCAGCTGTTATACTCAAAGAACCATTAAAGCTTGACTTCAAAAGAACCTTCAGAACGAAAAGCTTCATTGCCTGCCTATTTTCAATGAGAATGATTAAGCAAACTTAAATCCTCTAAAGTCAAGCTTTTATCCACTGCCTTGCTGGCTGCAGCCAGCAGACCAAAGACGAGAGAAATAACATTAGCTTAATAATTTAATAACTATTAGAAAGTCAGGTATGCTCTCCATGTGGTAAAATAAAGGTTTAAACAGTGTGATTAAATCTATGTCATTACAATAACAGGAAGAAAGACCTTGGCCTGCTCTTTTGAGAGGAGAATCATCTGGACAAAGCATAATTAAAAGATGCAGAGACAAAACCTTTGTAACATACAGTAGTGTCTAACGAGAGTAGAAGTCAAATAAAATGTTGCTGTCTGCGGGTGTTTGATTCTGAGAATCTCATATTAGTGAACAGCACAATACATCTTCTAATGAATACACTGCAATCCCAATACATTTAGAACCGCTTATCGCAATACATTTACATTAATTTAAATACATTTAAATACTTCAATGTTTCCTCCTGGTGATTTGCATGGCTGGGACACAGGAGGCATATCTTTGGGGGACTTTGGGGAAAATGTTCCAAGTTCCAGGTTACTCTGCCTTTGATGGACAGGTTAGTGTTATTTAATAATGACACTCATCCATAATCTACATATAGATTTATACAATGTATAATTAACTCCTGGGGGTATAAGGTAGAAGGCCTAAAGTGCCCACCTATTCTACTGCTTAGACCACCATTACCATTACACCCATTTCTATTATGTCTTGTAGGATGTGATACTAAACCATGGGCAAGACTTCTGGGTTTCTGAACTGGGGGAATTGGTATGGGACTGTATTAAAGCATAATAAATCATTTTGCAAAACATATTATGCCAGATATCATGAAACAGTTCCACATAATTAATAGACAAAAACAAAGCCACAATCATATAAGTGCCATTGGATAGTTGAAATGCCAGACATAGAATTCAAAGACATGAAGCAATCATGTGAAGTCCCCTCTTACATACTGTAGCTAAATGTTACTTCATTAGGTTAGCTCCTCAGACATAACCTTTCATTTAGGGCCGCCACTGCTGTGTCCAGTTCAAATGAGAAAGCGCTGAATGTCTCATCTCAAGTACTAATGAGCTCCAAGCCACTATTACTCTCTCTCACAGATGATAAGGTATTCTATGTATTCCTTTCTTTCTGTCAGTTTACCCATCCGTCCATCCAAACACCCATCCCCCTCCCTCTCTCTCTCTTCTCTCTCTCTCTCCCTCCCTCTATGGGAGTGGAGTGATTCATCTCGGAGTGAAAACAGAACCAAACAGACTCTAGCGCTGTCCCATCACAGGCCATTACTGGAGCTCCATGAGAGCAGATTAAAATCATTATGTATCCCCAGAGAGCCAGGATCCATCTCCCTCCTCCTTACGGGAGGTGTAGGAATGATGAGTGACATTTGGACTTCATTAAATCAATTAAGTAGCTCATTAGTGTGCTTAGGGATAGAGTGGAGGCTAAATAACGCATTCAACAGGGGAGGCTGGCTCCTATTGACGTTACCAGGCTCAAAGACAGTGGGGCACCCTCTATATTCTATTTGTGACTCTGTGTATGGACATACAGTAACCTAATGAGATGTCGAAGGGAAAGGGACATACGTGTGGATTGACATATAATCCATGAGTAAGTTGATGGATGTAGCTGACGGACTATGTGTAATGTCAAAAGGCATGGCTAACATGTTGGTTACGACAGAGTGAAGTTTGAGTAAGGCACCCCAGGACATGAGAAATAGACTCTAGATGTATAAATACATGAGATCAGGAGAAAAAGTGAGAGAGAGAGAGCGTAAGAGTGAGAGATCAACATAAAATCAAACCTAACCAGGAGTCCCCCACTCCTCTGACCCCGATAGCGTCTTATTCTGCCACATTAGCATGCACCAAATTAACGGCTCTGCTCAATGTGTTTCAAGTCTGCTTCCCTCTCCGCTCATCAGTGACCTTCACAGCCGCAACACCGGAGCCTTTGAGTTACGCTTTTCCCTCAGTCATAAAAGAAGGCCAGAACAGTACTTCTGAAACAGGATTAAAAGCCATGTAAAAGGCAGATAACTTCCTTAACGACCTGCCCTCTAACGATTTCATGTATTATGGCTTGGAACATGTGACGGTGGGAAAAAAGTGAGAGAAAATATGTTATGGGTGAAACGATTCTGAGGGAGTGGAATGTTAGAAATGGGGGAGTAAAATGGATGACTGGCAAATGGCGTTTTTAATTTTATCTACACCCGGAGAAATCACTTAGAGCCTGCTGGTTGGAGCATACTGAATATCATATAATGGCCTTGGTGCTTCATATCCAGATGGGTCTAGATGATGGCCCTGCCAAACACACAGCTACATTATACATCTGGTGCATCAACATGGCAGTGTCGCCAATTCTTCATTTATTAGACAGAGCCCAAGCAGCCATTCCATATATGTCTCTATCCTACCATGCAATGCTTACTAACAAACAAACCTCACTAAACTGAGTGAATGGAGCCCAGCCTCCAACAGCATACAAAACGTCTTGCATCTGCAATACATAAGCTTAGCAATGCAAAATATGATAATGATATAACCATAATGTATGGCTGATGTTAAGAATAACAACAAGGATAGTAGATATTATATCTACAACTTAAAAGCAAAGGAACATATTATAGCAGGCTAGCTGACCTACCTACAATTCCTCAAAAGGCTTTTATTTAATATCAGAGGGCTTGAATTTCATTCACAATGTATCCCAATTCCACTATAATATATGTATATACAATGCATTTGGAAAGTGTTCAGACCCCTTGACTTTTTCCACATTTTATTATGTTACAGCCTTATTTGAAAAATGATGAGTTTTTTTCCCCCTCATCAATCTACACACAATACCCCGTAATGACATAGCAAAAACTGTTTTTTTTGTACATTTATATATAAAAGCAAAATTTAATTTTACAGTTGAAGTCGGAAGTTTACATACACTTATTTTGGAGTCATTAAAACTTGTTTTTCAACCACTCCACACATGTCTTGTTAACAAACAATAGTTTTGGCAAGTTGGTTAGGACATCAACTTTGTGCATGACACAAGTAACTTTTCCAACAATTGTTTACAGACAGATTATTTCACTTGTAATTCACTGTATCACAATTCCAGTGTGTCAGAACTTTACATACACTAAGTTGACTGTGCCTTTAAACAGCTTGGAAAATTCCAGAAAATGATGTCATGGCTTTAGAAGCTTCTGATAGGCTAATTGACATCATTTGAGTCAATTGGAGGTGTACCTGTGGACGTATTTCAAGGCCTACCTTCAAACAGTTGCTCTTTGCTTGACATCATGGGAAAATCAGCCAAGACCTTAGAAAAGAAATTGTAGACCTCCACAAGTCTGGTTCATCCTTGGGAGCAATTTCCAAACGCCTGAAGGTACAACGTTCATCTGTACAAACAATAGTACGCAAGTATAAACACCATGGGACCACTCAGCCGTCATACCGCTCAGAAAGGAGACTCATTCTGTCTCCTAGAGATGAACGTACTTTGGTGCAAAAAGTGCAAATCATTCCCAGAACAGCAGCAAAGGACCTTGTGAAGATGCTGGAGGAAACAGGTACAAAAGTATCTATATCCACAATAAAACGAGCCCTATATTAGCATAACCTGAAAGGCCACTCAGCATGGAAGAAGCCACTGCTCCAAAACCGCCATAAAAAAGCCAGACTACAGATTGCAACTGCACATGGGGACAAATATCATACTTTTTGGAGAAATGTCCTCTGGTCTGATGAAACAAAAATAGAACTGTTTGGCCATAATTACCATCGTTGTGTTTGGAGGGGGAGGCTTGCAAGCCGAAGAACACCATCCCAATCGTGAAGCATGGAGGTGGCAGCATCGTGTTGTGGGGGTGCTTTGCTGCAGGAGGGTCTGGTGCACTTCACAAAATAGATGCCATCATGAGGATGAAAAATGATGTGGATATATTGAAGCAACATCTCAAGACATCAGTCAGGAAGTTAAATCTTGGTTGCAAATGGGTCTTCCAAATGGACAATGACCCCAAGTATACTTCCAAAGTTATGGCAAAATGGCTTAAGGTCAACAAAGTCAAGGTATTGGAGTGGCCATCATAAAGCCCTGACCTCAATCCTATAGAACATTTGTGAGCAGAACTGAAAATGTGTGTGTGAGCAAGGAGGCCTACAAACCTGACTCAGTTACACCAGCACTGTCAGGAGGAATGGGCCAGAATTCACCCAACGTATTGTGGGAAGCTTGTGGAAGGCTACCTGAAACGTTTGACCCAAGTTAAACAATTTAAAGGCAATGCTACAAAATACTAATTGAGTTTATGTAAACTTCTGACCCACTAGGAATGTGATGAAAGAAATAAAAGCTGAAATAAATCATTCTTGCTACTATTATTCTGACATTTCTCATTCTTAAAATAAAGTGGTGATCCTAACTGACCTAAGACAGGGAATTTTTACTAGGATTATAAATGTCAGGAATTGTGAAAAACTGAATTTAAATGTATTTGGCGAAGGTGTTTGTAAACTTCCGACTTCATCTGTAATTTTTCAGACACTTTACCTAGTACTTTATTGAAGCACCTTTGGCTGCGATTACAGCCTCGAGTCTTCTTGGGTATGATGCTACAAACTTGGCACACGTGTATTTGGGGAGTTTCTCCCATTGTCCTTTAGACGTGATGCTTTGCATTCAGACCAAATAGCTTCCGTCTGGCCGTTCTACCATAAAGGCCTGTTCGGTGGAGTGTTACAGAGATGGTTGTGTTCCTGGAATGTTCTCCCATCTCCCATCTCTGGAGCTCTGTCAGAGTGACCATCAGGTTCTTGGTGACCTCCCTGACCAATGCCCTTCTCACCCGATTGCTCAGTTTGGCTGGGCGGCCAGCACTAGGAAGAGTCTTGGTGGTTCCAAACTTCTTCCATTTAAGAATGATGGAGGCCACTGTCTTCTTGGGGAACTTTAATGGTGCAGAAGTTTTTTGGGACTCTTCCCAGATCAGTGCCTCGACACAATCCAGTCTCTGGACAATTCTTCTGACTTCATGGCTTGGTTTTGTCTGACATGCACTGTCAACAGTGGGACATTATATAGACAGGTGTGTGTGCCTTTTCAAATCATGTCCAATCAATTGAATTTACCACAGGTGGACTCCAATCAAGTTGTAGAAACATCTCAAGGATGATCAATGGAAACAGGATGCAGTAGAGCTCAATTTCAAGTCTCATAGCAAAATGTCTGAATACTTCTGTAAATAAGGTATCTATGTTTTGTTTTTTTATACATTTGCAAAAATTTCTAAAAAACTGTTTCCATTTAGCCATTATGGGGTATTGTTTGTAGAGTGATCAGGATTTTTTTATTTAATCCAATTTTAAGGCTGTAACGTAACAAAATGTGGAAACAGTCAAGGGGTCTGAATACCTTCTGAATGCACTGTATAATTTCTTAAGATTTGAAACTATAACACCGTTGTATAATAGACCCCTGATGAGCTAATAGACAGAAAGGCTGATGGGTTCTGACAGTCCCAGTGCTCCTCTCTGAGCCTACTGATGCCCTGTGAGCCATCTCTATGGTGATATTAGATTAATAAATGAATGTGATTCAGCGCAGAGGCAAGAGGCATGAAATATTATGCATAATGCACAGAAATGGGTCCTGGATGAGTCTGAAGAGAGAGAGGGCCACAGGGGACTATCGCTGCAGCGTCCTAGTCCATAGATCTATATCAATGTCCCTGTTTTTCTTTAGTGGTACATCCAAAGCCATCACTGAATCTCTCCATCACAATTACTTCATTAGTGAGGTCCACCATCTCAATCATTTACATCGTTCGGGATGGCATTCAGAATAATTCCCAAAAAATAAAATGCCCGACTTGCCTGTTTGGTGTCATTCAGTGTAATGCGTTTTGACATCTAAATCGTACATTCTTGTTCAAGAGCTGCATGCTGTGTCACTAATTACACAGTGACAGGGACAGTGGCAGGGAGAGATGCTACGACTACACCCATGACTCTGTCTTCTCTGGATATCTGATCATCTCTCTTTATCTGGTGTTGGCATGGATTTAGTGGTCATTTACTCAGGCACATATACAGACATTCAAACAACCCAACCCATGTCCTGGTAATGATGTCCTTCAGGTCCATTGAGGGTTTGTTTTGTTTCTGCAGCTAGCGCCTTGTTTGTTATTGTTTTCTCTGCTATCTGGTTTGTTGCTAACCGCCATGCGCTGACCTTTAGCTGCTACTCAGTGAACCTCACAGTGCAGCCTGTTCCTCTCCACGCTGAAAATAAACCCCACTCCGCTCCTGCCTGCTGACGTCTGTGTGGAAAAGCCATCGCATTTCCAAGGTCGACGGGTATCATACTCATTACGGTTCACAATAACAGAGCTGGATGGAGGAGCGATGACATCACATATTTCAGTTTCAGTGCGCTGTGACCTAGTTGGGTTAGGGGTATCTACCTGAACCTTTCTGATAGGAGGCATTTGGTGCTCCATCTGCTAAGTCTCTTTGCCCTGTTTTACCCGACTATCTCCCTCTGGTGCAAACCATTCCCACAGTCCATCATAAACACAATGAGCAATCTTTTGACACACACACACACACACACAAACATTACATCAAACACTGATTCTCCTCATAACCCTGAATAGTCCTCTTTTCTGTTTGATCAAGGCCCTCCATACTTGTGTCACCAAAGGGTATTAGTGCTGGGATCCAAATTCACTCTTCATTAGAGGTAATCAAGCAGATCTGCTCTCCTATCTATCTCCCATGGCTTCTACAGGCTAGCACTTTGATAGATAAAACACAACAGGGCCTTGATCAATGGATAACCAATCATTAGCAGCACCCTTCAAAACCAGCCTGCTGCAACAGATGTTCCCAGTGTAAATGCTCATAATCATTCAGCCCAGGGATTTGTCGAGAGGTCTGCTCAAATGATTATTCAAATATGAAACCCACCATCAAAGAATACAGAAACCTCTCAATCACTGCACAGTGTGTAAACTAGAGACTAGCTGATTTCTATGTGCACCAGGGCTATAAGAGTTGCATGGCATGTCAAAATAGATTGACTTCCTGTGTTGTACAGTATTAACACTTGCTACACTGTACAAAACTGGTGGGCTAGAGTTGAGGGGCTCCGTCTGGAAGCAGTATGTCTACAGTATAGCCTGCAGGGTGAGAAATGTAGACACTGGTTCCTTTTAATTTACAGCAAATGTACTTTGAGACATGGAGGTGATGGTCAGTGGACAGGGAAGTTCATTGAAGCCAAGTGGTCAAACATATGAGCTAAATTATACTTTTTGTCCAATGGTTATTAGTCGAGTGTATATTTCAGGGCCATGAATAGAGTGCCAGATTCGTCAAGCAGCACTGTTGCTGCCTGATTGCCTATCCCCGTACATTAGCTTTAAAAACAAGGCATCAAACAATCTATTTTTCATAGTAACCGAAACATGAAATTTGCATGAATATATAAGCACAATGGAATAAAATCACTTTACTGATGTGTAAGTGCCTCTTTTCTCAATGCGACATTGGAGATCTATAAACAGGTGAAAATATGCTCACATATGGGCCTAAAGGATAATACTAAAACCTCATATGAGATCAAATCTGACAATGGTTTCACATATGGTTTTCAAAGATGATTTAATGATTTATAAAATGCTGGATCACCTAATTTTGCCATGTACTGTTAGAATACAGGGCGATCTACTAAACAGTCAGAAACTATCTTCTCTGACCAGTGTCATAACGGCTGTTGCAAATTATTTATATAATGTGCGAAAAAATGTATGGTGATAATTTATAGAAAGACATAACTCCTCTGTCATGTTTTTATCATTTCAAGGACTCTCATGCTGCATATTGTGATGGTCAAGGAGGACTATAATGTTTCACAACAGTACTGTTATATATGAAGTATAGTACGTAATGACAAAAGGAACCTTGCTCAATAGGTTCTTGTGCAATGATATTTTTATTATCAACACCTTCTGGTTACATCAAATAGTCTTGAGCATCTATAGATCTTGGAGCAAGCCATTCCGAAGAGAACAAACACATCCAGTGTGCATTATGGGGACAGTGCTCCCACTGGGCAAACACTGGTAGAGTCAATTTTCTTTCCATGCCATTTCAACAACAAAAAATTAAATGTGATGATGTTAAATCAACATGGAAAACTGATTGGATTTTCAAAAAGTCATAATCATAAGGGAATTTCATATTTTTTTTCACCCAACTTTAAACCTAAATCCAATGACATGGTGACATTGTTGGTTTATTTCACTTTGAATTCACATTAGTTGACAACCAAATGTAAATCAAAACTAGACGTTGAACTGACGTCTGTGTCCAGTGGGCTGTGTGTGTAGAAAGGAGAGAGTGGTGATGCAGTGCCTACATTTGAACTGATTTGTTTCATGAAAACGTGTCTCCATCAGCGAGAAGACAGAGTGAACAGAGAAAGTCACTTTGCGAGTCCCCACATTTCCATTTCTCAAGAACGTCCCTAAATTGACGTCTTGAAGAAAGACCTAATAAGTTCTCAGTATCTTTGTGCCTTGTTTGTGCCGTCTATTTTGAGAATAGAGGATGTATCTGTCATTCAGAACATTCTTGATATCTGAAATAAATGAAAAAGGTGAGGCAGACGCAACAAAGCGGAGGAAGATGCAACAAACACATTCAAAGTCACGCCGAAGTGCTAATTGAATTATGCAGATAGTGGGAGCTGATTGCTGGCATTTTGAGATGCTTTGCTGATGCTCCTCGGGGAGTCAAACAGGAAGAAATAAACTGCATTAATTGAGAAGAGATGAAAAATGCTCAAACATTGCTTCAACTTTCTGGCAGGTATTTGTTTACCCAATTTGAATAAGAAAAATATCCATCATAGAATATGACCTGGAGCCACAACCAGTTACGATGATTCTGTCTTGAATTTTGCCATACTTGGAGTAGAATGGAAGTCTTCAATAACCAGCAATAGTGTAGCAACCGTATTGTACCAAATCCTGAATCTAAATGGGACATTTGTTCTATCTTTCTCCTGGAAACAAATATGAAATAGTTTTCATCAAACATTGATAGTTGTATCTAAGAGTCCAATCAAACACAGAAGGTGAGACCCTTACACATTTCCCAGTTCCATAAACAACTCCTAGTTCTCACCTACCCTTTTGGGTTTTATACAATTGAAGGGACTGGGGAAATGTCAGCAATATGGTTCCAATTGGAGCATCTGCCATATTTCTCACACCTAGTTGGTTACTTCAGAGGTCAAACTTTACTGCTGTGGTCAAACTTTCTGTATGAACAATATTTTTGTATAGCCTACACCACAACAGCACCCATCAACAGTAGTCTGTAGCACACATCAGAGCACATAATGTACCAGCCCCACTCTCCTATCCTCAGCATAAACTTCAACAACAGATGCTTTCAAGCTGCTGCTACACTCCATTCCTTGGTGTAACGCTGCAATGTTAGTGGCAGAACTGAGACACTTATCAGTGCATTTCAATACACTACCAGGGGAGGTTGATTAATGTGGAAAGGATATGGTCTTATCTACAACACTCAAAAAATGTTACATTGATCAAGCATTTCAAAATATTATAGTACACTATGGATATGGTTATATACATTTGATTGAGTATATTGCCTCTACTCATAAGAAAACTGCATAGTATGCATGCATCGATCCACGCATGTGTGTGCCCGCATGCGTACATCCAAGGGCGAGAGAGAGAGAGAGAACTCTTGAATACTAGTTTTAGGTTTTCAAAAAATAATTGATTTTGACATTTATTTTAATAGCATACATATCTTCTACTGGCTTTGTCTCTGTATTTTTCCTGTTGCAGTCATCATCTGCATACAGTATTAACTCTGCTACCTGAACATCAAACAAAGCATGCTGGAGATAAGCAAACTGGTTTATTGCTGCTCACATAAAGATAGCAACTTTTCACAGACATAGGAAGTGAAATTAGCATTTAAATAGCAGGCCATAATTATTCTATCGGCTAACTTGATTTGACGCCACCACAGTTGTCACCCAGTACAACAAAACAAAAACAAGAACCTCTTCCAAAGTGATGACACATCTCTATTGTCCTCTTTGGTCCATAAGGCTGTCAGCTTTGCAAGAGAGTAAAAGAGTGTAAAACAATAGTTAAGCAGATGATACTGTAATCAGACTGGACAAGAATGGAAAGCCTCGAAGATTGACAGGTCCTGAAGACTAGAATGGGTTCACAATCACAATGACTGTCAAAGTCATCAAGATGTGGCCTAAATGCACACTGTCAACAGAGGCACTTCAGACTTCTGTTTGCAAATTGGGGGTAGTGTATACAGTTTCAAGAAAGCAACATCAACTGGGTTGGTGCTTTTTGACAGCTGCTATGTGCCACTTCAGAAAACAGATGTTGAGATGTCAACAGCCAGAAAAGGCTCCACTTGGCTCCAGCAGAGCAGCAGTGAAAACACTGGTGGTTTGGCGCTGTGGTTCTAGTGGCAATAGATATGAGATGGTGGGGTTCCCCAGTCCCCTCATTCATAGTACATTCACAAACGAACATCATGAACCAGACATACAGTCCTCTCTTCTGTTGCTCAATAGAGGCTTGACTGCCTCCTGTGTAGCTTAAATCAGAAAAGGGCAGGCAGACACAATCTTGCAAAACATACAGAGGGGTCTGAAATGATTGACACCCTTGATAAAGTTGAGCATTAATGACTGTATTAAATAAATAATTCAAATACTGAGCTATATTGTATGCAAAAACATTGAGGAATTATATACTTTTATACTAATACTATTGCTTAGAGAAATATTTTGTTTAACAAGTAATATATGTTTGCTTCTCAAAAAGATAGCCGTCAGTGTGGATGCTACCATCATTACGGATAATCATAAGTGATTGGTAAATAATGACGAGTGAGAAAGTTGCAGAGGGTTAAAGATCATACCCCCAAGAAATACTAACCTCTCACCTTCACCAATAACAGGGGAGTTTGCATGTCTTGATGGTATGATCTTTGACCTTTGTAACTTTCTCACTCATCGTTATTCAAGATTCATTCACAATTATCCGTAATCATGGTAGCATCCACATTAATGTAGAAGTGTTTAGAAACATATTATATTCTTATTTATAATAAAATTGACTCCAAAATGACACAATACTGACTGTAATCAGACTGCTCTTTAGATCAATGTCAATCTATAACCAGTCAAACTGACCTGGCAGCCAACTCATACAGTTTGAGTTATAATGGCTCAGTTGGTGAAAGCAGGGCAGGGAACCTTTTCCCTCCATACCTACTGGCCCAGATGCAGTGCAATAACCAAGTCAATACATTGGGGAAGTGAATGGTCACTTCCCCTTTCCAAACCTCAACAACATTGGCTGCCCCCCTCATCACCAAACTTGTTCATATGTTTATGTTTTTCACTTTTCTTATCAATGAACACACTTAATCATGACTTTGGCACTAAAGTAGAACTATTCATGCATTTTTTAAATGAGCACTCCGCCCCATTTGATGTATGTCCTTTTAATTTGGCTGCAAAGTGCAGCACAAGCCTCAACATCCTATAATAGTCGATCATTTAAATTCACTGGAACTGGAGTCAAGGGCATCTGCCACAGTGCTCAAACCCAAGGTCAGTGAGGCAGTCATCACCCTGCAATGAGGATTCAAGAACCAGGTGCTGGATTGTAAGTGGGTATTTGATCTGGCTAGCTCCATTACACAGTACTGTTGCTGCAATGGTCACATTGCCCTGGAAAGCATTTGCATATAGTCACTGTAAATGAAAGTGGCCATATGGGAACACAGGGCAGTACATGGGAACACAGGGGAGGACAGATGAGGACATGGAAACACCGGTGAGGACTAGGGAGGACATGGTAACAAATGGGAAGACAGGGGAGGACAGGGGAGGACATGGGAACACATGGGAGGACAGTTTGTCAACTTCCCAAAAGAGACTAGCAGTGAGAGAGCTTTGTTTGCAGTGTGTGTGAGACCTGTGGACCCAGTGAGCAGAGAGGACGGAAGGCATAATATTACGTTATTACCAACACATCACTAAAAGACAGAAATGATATATTAGCAGATGACTGGCTGAATGGAAAGGCTCGAAGATTGACAGGTCCTGAAGACTAGAATGGGTTCACAATCACAATGACTGTCAAAGTCATCAAGATATAGCCTAAATGCACAATGTCAACAGAGGCACTTCAGACTTCTGTTTGCAAATTGGGGGTGGTGGGAATGGGGGGGGGACATACAGTTTCAAGAAAGCAACATCATCTGGGTTTGTGTTTTTTGACAGATGCTATGTGCCACTTCAAAAAACAAGTGTTGGGATGTCAACAGCCAGAACAGGCTCCACTTGCTCCGGCAGAGCAGCAGTGAAAACACTGGTGGTTTGGCGCTGTGGTTCTAGTGGCAGTAGGTATGAGAGGGTGGGGTTCTCCGAGTCCCCTCATCCATAGTACATCATGAACCAGACATACAGTCTTCTCTTCTGTGGCTTAATAAAGACTTGACTGCCTCCTGTGTAGCCTAAATCAAAAAAGGGCAGGCAGATACACCATTGCTAAACGTAAATGTACTCCATCCAGTATTCTGGAGAGCCCGGAGTTACAGTACTGTAGAGGAGGAAAGCTGAAGATGCCTGTTGATTGAAATGTCATGTGAAAAGCATCTGCGTGTTAAACACAATCGGTTGTGACACACAAACAAAGACGGTCTGAAACTTCCTTTATATGCCTCCACTAGCTGTGCCACGACCTGGACAAGGCGCCTGTGTGTGTGTGTGTGTGTGTGTGTGTGTGTGTGTGTGTGTGTGTGTGTGTGTGTGTGTGTGTGTGTGTGTGTGTGTGTGTGTGTGTGTGTGTGTGTGTGTGTGTGTACATTTGTGTGTGGGCTTGGTGTAAGTGTGTGTGTGCGTGCGTGCATATATGCATGTTGTGTGCGTACGTGTGTGTGTACGTACTAGAGGTCGACCGATTATGATTTTTCAACGCCAATACTGATACCGATTATTGGAGGGCCAAAAAAGGCAGATACCAATTAATTGAACAATTTTTTTATTTATTTGTAATAATGACAATTACAACAATACTGAATGAACACTTATTTTAACTTAACATAATACATCAATAAAATCAATTTAGCCTCAAATAAATAATGAAACATGTTCAATTTGGTTTAAATAATGCAAAAACAAAGTGTTGGAGAAGAAAGTAAAAGTGCAATATGTGCCATGTAAAAAAGCTAACGTTTAAGTGCCTTGCTCAGAACATGGGAACATATGAAAGCTGCTGGTTCCTTTTAACATGAGTCTTCAATATTCCCAGGTAAGAAGTTTTAGGTTGTAGTTATTATAGGAATTATAGGACTATTTCTCTCTATACGATTTGTATTTCACATACCTTTGACTATTGGATGTTCTTATAGGCACTTTAGTATTGCCAGTGTAACAGTATAGCTTCCGTCCCTCTCCTCGCTCCTACCTGGGCTCGAACCAGGAACACATTGACAACAGCCACCCTCGAAGCAGCGTTACCCATGTAGAGGAAGGGGAACAACTACTCCAAGTCTCAGAGCGAGTGACGTTTGAAACGCTATTAGCGCGCACCCGCTAACTAGCTAGCCATTTCACATCGGTTACACCAGCCTAATCTTGGGAGTTGACAGGCTTGAAGTCATAAACAGCACAATGCATTGCGAAGAGCTGCTGGCAAAACGCACGAAAGTGCTGTTTGAATGAATGCTAACGAGCCCGCTGGTGCCTACCACCGCTCAGTCAGACTGCTCTATCAAATCATAGACTTAATTATAATATAATAAACACACAGAAATACGAACCTTAGGTCATTAATACGGTCGAATAGTGAAACTATCATCTCGAAAACAAAAAGTTTTTTCTTTCAGTGAAATACGGAACCGGTCCGTATTTTATCTAATGGGTGGCATCCCTAAGTCTAAATATTCCTGTTACATTGCACAACCTTCAATGGTATGTCATAATTACGTAACATTCTGGCAAATTAGTTCACAACAAGCCAGGCAATGAACGCAAGAGCAGTGACACAATTTCATGTTAGCAGGCAATATTAACTTAACATGCAGGTTTAAAAATATATACTTGTGTATTGATTTTAAAGAAAGGCATTGATGTTTATGGTTAGGTACATTGGTGCAACGACAGTGCTTTTTTCGCAAATGCGCTTGTTAAATCATCACCCGTTTGTCAAAGTAGGCTGTGATTCGATGAGAAATTAACAGGCACCACATCGATTATATGCAACGCAGGACACGTTAGATAAACGACCATAATTTCCGGACTATTAAGCGCACCTGAATATAAGCCGCAGCCACTGAATTAAAAAAATATATATTATTTTGAACATAAATAAGCCGCACATGTCTATAAGCCGCAGGTGCCTACCGGTACATTGAAACAAATTAACTTTACACAGGCTTTAACGAAACACGGCTTGTAACAAAAAAATAAATAATTAGCAGTAAGCTTTAGTTGTCTTTTTGCACTGAGTCAATTCCTCACGCTGCTGTTTCCAACGTCTTATCATCGACTCATTAAGACCAAGCTCCCGTGTAGCAGCTCTATTTCCTTTTCCAACAGCCAGATCAATCGCCTTCAACTTGAAAGCTGCATCATATGCATTTCTCCGTGTCTTTGCCATGATGAGAGTGACAAAATGACTACCGTAATCAGAATGATGGGAAGTTTGAGAGCGCTCGATTTAATCTAACCAGTAAACAAAAAAGTTCTTTGACCTTAACCCGTTCGGCAATTTCATTGGTCTAATGAAAAAACTGAGCACGTCACAGAATGTGTTTTTTTGGAGAAAAAAAAATGAAAGCGGGAAAAATCCATATATTAGCCACGTCATTGTTTAAGCCGCAAGGTTCAAAGCCTGGGAAAAAAGTTGTGGCTTATAGTCCGGAATTTACGGTAGTAATACCATCAACCATGTGTAGTTAACTAGTGATTATGTTAAGATTGTTCGTTTTTTATAAGATAAGTTTAATGCTAGCTAGCAACTTACCTTGGCTTCCTTCTGCCCTTGTGTAACAGGTAGTCAGCCTGCCATGCAGGCTCCTCGTGGAGTGCAATGTAAGGCAGGTGGTTAGACCGTTGGACTATTAACCAGAAGGTTGCAAAAACAAATCCCCGAATCCCCCCTGAACAAGGCAGTTAACCCCCGTTCCTAGGCCGTCATTGAAAATAAGAATGTGTTCTTAATCTGACTTGCCTAGTTAAATAAAAGGTGTAAAAAATAAATATATATATATATATATATATATATATTTTTTTTTTTTATCTGCAAATCGGTTGTCAAAAATACCGATTACCGATTGTTATGAAAACTTGAAATCGGCCCTAATTAATCGGCCATTCCAATTAATCGGTCGACCTCTAGTGCGTACGTTGTATTGTGTGTGTGTATTTCTCACCAAAGGCAAATCTAGCTGAGAGCGCTGGTGTGTCTTCATCTCCATAAGTAGGGAGAAGTAGAGCTCGAGGCAAAGGCCTATCATTCATTTTTTTATCCAAGATTTTCAAAACCAAACAGTCCATATCAGCAATAACGCTCAAACTGGAGCAGAATCTTCTTTGTTTTTGTCAATAATAGGCAAAAACATGTCAGTCTAGCATTTCAATGTTACCATGACTGATATGATAAAAAATATATATACCTAACTGATTTGGTAGATGTCCTGTCATGTTGTTTGCAAATACTGTGCACTTCTGCAATAATACTTTTTTGGTCCAGTTCCATTTCTATATTTGCATGGCAGATGTATAAATTGAACCCTTTTCTTGGTCTCCTCTCAAGTATGAAATAGATTTCTTTAGTATGAATTGCATATAATGAATAGTAATGTATCATTCGGGTCTCATGTGTGATTCAAAAGCTTGTCCTTCAAATTCATAGGAGGACTCAGAACATCCTTTATAAATGCAATATCCAGTAAACACAACTTCCAAACGAATCTCATTAACAAACTTTGAGGGTTAGTTAACAACGAATCACATCCTATTAAAGAGGCACATCTCTCCAAAATGTTGCTTTGTCTGTTTCACTGAATCGAATTCCCGCATGTCCATTGTGGCATTAAGTCAATGAATAATCCTATGCAAAACATTCAATATCCATCTTTTTAATATATAAATATATACAATTACATATTTGTTCCTTTTCTGTAACTTTACACAATGACTTACTATTCTAACTGCAATGCATTAGCTAGTTATGATATTGCAATTTATTTTGTAATTATTACATCCCTATAAAAATATATGTACAACTCAAAAGTACTAGAACAACTGATATTGACAGTTACCCACTCTAATGCTTATACACTCATGTAGCATCCCCAGCATCGCACTCATGTACCCCTCTTACCCAGTTAGTTGTGGTAAATGAACATATGTTCTCAGTCAACCTTCCTGGTAAAATAACCTATAAATAAATAAACAAATATATAAAACTATCTTAAAGAGACAAACATATTGCTGTCTTTGACCCCCACTGCACCAAGCCAACTCATTATGAGGTTTATTGTTATTTAAGTGCCTCAGCAGTGACACATTGGCTTCTCTCTGTGTGGCCCAGCCCTTCAAACTGAGTCTCATTACACTCAGCTATACACTGCAGCATTCACCCACTCCCATTCTTCTGCCCACACAGAAACTAATTTACTTAATGGATGACTGCCATTACTTACAACAACCACAATATGATGAACATAACAAAGTGGGCCGGGGGTTCATTAAACTGATATTTTAATGGAATCATTGCGTGGCGTGAGATAACGAGTTAGAAAGACTGGTTTACTGAGAGATAATGGAACTTCACCATGCCCGCTTTTCAAAAAATACATTAATGAATAGTGAAAAATAAGAACATAACAAGCCTCTATCGAGAATCAAGCTCAACTTTGAATGGAGCAACTTGGTTATGAAATCACACTAAGAAGAAGGAGCCCGCTAAGGTAGGAGTGAGTTCAAATGAAGCATTCCACTGCTCTAAAGCTGCTCTTAGATAATTTCCTGTGACAGCTTCTACACCAGGGAAGCTGATGACCCTCTCCCACAGGAACACAGGAACCACTTTGGATGTGCCTTGGAGTCCTGGGAGGAAATAAATGATTCCAGCAGTGAGAGAGTGGGGCCCATGGGACTACTGTGTTCTGTACCTTTTCTACCCTTCAGCCATTGCCTCCACATTGACTAGCTTAACTCTAAGTGAACTGTGACACATCGTAAAAGGTGTGCCACAAGTCTAAGGATGATAATTGTCGTAAAAGAGAGAAGACAGTTTATAGTTTGTCCTTTGCATTCACCTTGGTTCAGAGACGAAAACTAACAGAAAACCCCTTTTCCCAAGAGAAATCAATGAATTGTGTGAAAGTTGTCGACAATTACTGATCAAAGCAGGTGCTGAATTGCAGTCCTTAAGCTTTGAAGAAGTTTAGGAGCATCACAAGCCTAGGAGCATCGCCCGCTTATCAATTAATTTTGGCCTTAATGAGACACTAAGATTATCACCTCCCCTCTTCGCTCCCTGGAGAGAGACAGAGTTTCTGCACTCAGCTTGTGTTGGATCGACAGACAGATGGATGGGGTAAAAACCCACACCTTCAGTACAGTGGACCTCAATGGCTGCATAGCTAACCACACTACTGTCCTTTTCGTCATAATATCCTCTGCAGCTCCACACCTCCCAAGCCCTTTGCAATGGGTACGGTGACACCAGATACAGATTAGGAATTGCATGATGAGGCCTGGGAGGTCATTTTAGAGGAGAGAGAGATGGAGTGAAACATCCTGGATGACCCTATCCCTTTCCCCTGGAATAAACTCCCCTAAATTAGCATGACAGAGAATCTTAACCTGGTCTCAGAAACACAGTGGCTAATTATCGATGTCACAAACAGAAGCTCAGATGGCAGAGGGCCATTAATTTGCGAACAGCCAACGCTGCAGAAACCGTGGCATCATTGGTTGAATATGACACCTATTCTAGAACAATTTGTGCAAGAGTCGCATATGATTGATGTCAGAACGGGGAAAAGACAGCTTGCGTCTTATCATAACTGACAATGGCTAACTGAACAAGCTGACATGATTACATACATGTATTAAGATGAATTAGCAGTTAAACCAAATGGTGGCATATCTTGTAGATGTCATTTGCAACGTGAGGTGAGTCAGGTCTGATGGACAGAGCGGAAAGTTTGGGAATTTGCTGACATCTGGAAAGCACATATTTGAGAGGTGGAAATTCATCTAAAAAGCTATAGCATATGTGTGTAGAATTAAAAACTGGTTCTGATCGGGTATCTTTCATAACTACATGTGTCTCCTCAGAACGTCTTACCCATCCTAACTAGCTCTCCCACCCACCAAATGTGTCACCCCCAGCCTACCACTCTGTGCTCTATTTGAACAAACCTAACGCAATGGTAAATCTCAGTGCTGGCGGTATAGGGCTATAGGTCCGGGGTGTGTGAGAGATATTTTTGTTATTTTCAATGCAGGAATTGTGAGTGCAATAGCTAGTGGCCTGTTGCACGATAGGGCTGGGTTTTTATGAATACATTACTATACGTATGATGAGGGCTTGACCACTCACTGGCCAATCAACTTGTTTCATGGCTTAGTACTGCATGTGTTTGTCTCAAGTTCTGTAGGTTATTGACGGTCTTTGCATTGTCATCAACTCCAATTCGGCTGGTGGCCCAGAATATTCTCTTCCTAGTCCATTGTTGATTGATACATTTTATTAAATAGCATAGGCTACAGTATCGAGTAATAGCAACAGTAACAACACTTGAGTGTTTGCTCAGTATGTTTTGAGTGTTCACAGTCAACATTGCTGCATTTGGCTTAAACGAGTATAGGCCTTTATACATTGCGCTTCTCCTCAAAAAAAATTAATACTAGGCTCTAAATTGTATTGTATGTGTGATGTACGTTTTTAATAAGCAAGATATAGCCTACGCCTACAGTTTATATGGCGTTATAGGAATGAAGAATTTGAATAGCCTATATGTTTGGACGAGCGCGTCTTTGGTCACCAGACAAGAGGTACTCTTTGGAGACAAGCCTAATGGAGTAGCATATGCACTGCAGGTAGGCCTATGTGAAATTGAATAATGCAAAAGCATGACGGCAAAAGCCTCACTAGTAGACCATGTAGAAAGCTGTAATGGATAGGCTACTTGGCTGATGCATGGCCAGGATAAGAAAGACACCAGAAGCATTGCTGTTGAACCAGCTTTCATTATAGTAGGGTAAATCTAGTTTATAAGGGCTAGTTTTCAACAATTAAACAAAATGGAAAAAACAAGCTATTGTTACAAGTTTCAAGTGTTGTTTATTACACTCATATAGCAGTCAATACAAACTGAAATCCATAAGCATACAATATATTAATGGATAAGAGCGACTCATTAATCAATGAGCAGAAATATGGGATTGGTGACCTCATATACCATTCAGTTTTAGACTTTATCAGCTTGTTTTGGCTGCGGGTGTTCTTGCCTGTCACTCTGATTCAGTCAGGGGGTACTAGCCACTCTCTGAATTGAGATTTTCGGAGGCTGACAGTGAAGTCAGTGCAAAGTTATGTCTGCCTGTCATGAAGCCAGGGTAGGGACAGGGTGTGAAGTGCCTCAGTATACTGTAACTGGAGTATCCTCCTAGGATGTTGTGACAGGATGCTCTCATAGGAGTGTCACTGGATCAACTCATCTCTGGTTCCATGATGGGCATATAGCCTACATGCAGGGTTTTTTACGCACATCCAAAATAATAACATCAGCTCTGTCGAAAGGAGCAGACCAAAATGCAGCGTGGTTGTAGTTCCACATTTTATTAAATCCGTGAAACTTAGCAAAAACATAAATAACTGAATATGACAAAACAACAAACCGTGACGCAGAGAGAAACAAACACTACTCAAAAGATAATAACCCACAAAACCCAGGAAGAAAAACCCCTACTTAAATATGATCTCCAATTAGAGACAACGAGGACCAGCTGCCTCCAATTGGAGATCAACCCAAAAAACAACAACATAGAAATAGAAAAACTAGAACATAGAAATACAAAACATAGAAAAAGACAAAACACCCCCTGTCACGCCCTGACCTACTCTACTATAGAAAATAACCTCTTACTATGGTCAGGACATGACAAGCTGGCTAAAATAATGTGCAGTTGTCTACATAGATAAAAAGGGGATGCTCCCAAACTTGATCTTTTAATAAAGCTTTGGTGATTAAGATTTATTTCAATGCAGTCTCACGAGCAAACCCTTTATGACAGTCTTGACTACTTGGTGAATGCATGGGGCAGGACAAAAAAACTGCCTTCATTGAGAAGAGGAGAGGCTATGCTTGGTTTTTAATTAATCAAATGTTTCTAAATATGAGGTATATGGGCACAAAAAGCACATCTCTTGTTCCATGTGCATATTGGCACTGTGCGTAATGGCTGAATATTCTGCACTTCCACTGTCAAAATCCATGCTATAACCAACCATGTTACCGCTAAGACCAGCTTTTCGTTGTTCTTAAATATCCCCACCAGTGCTACCTGAAATTATTACTTTGGCGCATATTTTTAAGGACACACCTCAGATATTGCCACCCATCCGAGACCTCATGTAAGACAGGTAAATTACCAATCCTGGCGCTAGGGTTTGAAAACAAAAGAGTGCCTGCTTAAAAAGGGTTGAAATTTCTAACGAGCGTGCCTTTGACAATTGTGCTTAACGGCAGCTGAAAATATATCTGTCTCTGTCCAACTTTGCTTGCTTTGAGTAGCCTCCATGTAGTACGAGATCTGATCTGTGGCATTGGGGAAGCTCAAGGCAGGGGGTGTGTGTCTCTGTTAACAACAGCTGGTGAGCTATCTTTAATATTAAGGAAGTCTTGAGGTTCTGGTCGCCTGAGTTAGAATACCTCATGATAAGCTGTAGACCACACTAATTATGAAGAGAGTGTTCATCTATATTTTTTGTAGCGTTCTATTTACCTCCACAAATTGTTACTGGCACTAAGACTGCACTCAACGAGCTGTTACGGCCATAAGCAAACAAGAAAATGCTCACCCAGAGGCGGTGCTCCTAGTGGCCTATAATACCTTTAAAACTTCTTAAGGCTAGGGGGCAGTATTTTGACGTCCAGATGAAAAGCGTGTCCAAAATAAACTGCCTGTTACTCAGGCCCAGAAGCTAGGATATGCATATAATTGGATAGAAAACTCTAAATTTTCAAAAAATGTTAAAATAATGTCTGTGAGTATAACAGAACTGATTTGGCAGGCGAAACCCCGAGGACTAAGCATCCAGGGGAGAAAAAAATTGAGGTCATAGGATTTTCCAATGTTTTTTTATAGGAAACCATATTTATTAGGAACCTGGTTGCAGTTCCTATGGCTTCCACTAGATGTCAACAGTCTTTAGAAATTGGTCGATGTTTTTCTTTTGAGAAATGAAGAAGTGCTGTTCTTTGTATGTGTCACTCTGAAGGTCCCTAGTCTTTGTTGCGCGTGAATAGGAGCGCGCTCCGTGTTATTTTTCTTCGGTATTGGAAACAGATTATCCCGTCTTAAATTTGATCGATTATTTACATTTTAGGATACCTGAGGTTGGATTAGGAATGTTGTTTGAAATGTTTGGACCAAGTTTACAGGTAACTTATTAGATACTTTGTAGTCATGTTGGGTGAGTTGGAACAGGTGTATTTCTGAATCAAACGCACCAAATAAATTGACATTTTGGGGATATAAAGAAGGAATTCATCGAACAAAACGACCATTCATTGTGTCACTGAGACATTTGGGATTGCAAAAAGAAGAAGATTTTCAAAGGTAAGGCATTTATTATATCGTTATTTCTGACTTTTGTGTCACACCTGCCTGGTTGAAAAATTATTTTCATGTGTTAGTATGCGGGGCGCTGTCCTCAGAAAATCGCATGGTGTGCTTTCACCGTAAAGCCTTTTTGAAATCTGACACAGCGGCTGGATTAACAAGAAGTTAAGCTTTATTTTGATGTATTACACTTATATTTTCGTGAATGTTGAATATTGATATTTCTGTAGTTTGAATTTGGCGCTCTGCAATTTCACCGGATGTTGTCAAATCTATCCCGCTAACGGGATTGGCGCGTGAAGGGCTCACTAAGAGGTTAACGAAGGAAAACTGAAATCTTTCTTACCTAATTTCTTCCAGGATATCACCTGTGCAACTAGAGGCAAAAAAACTCTACATCATCTTTACTCCACACACATAGATGCATACAAAGCTTTCTATCACCTTCCATTTGGCAAATCTTACCATAACTCTGTCCTCCTGAGTCCTGCTTACAAGCAAAAACTGAAACAGGAAGTAACAGTGACATGCTCAATACAGAAGAGGTCCAATGAAGTGAATGCTAAGCTAGAGGACTGTTTCGCTAGCATAGACATGAGTATGTTCCGGGATTCATCCGATGTTACATCAGTCACTGGCTTCATTTTTTTATGCATCAACGACATTGTCCCCAAGGTCACCATACATACATATTCCAAACAGAAGCCATAGATGACAGGCAACATCGGCACTGAGCTAAAGGCTAGAGCTGCTGCTTTCAAGAAGCAGGACACTAATCCGGACACTTATAAGAAATCCCGCTATGCCCTCTCTACAAACCATCAAGTAGGCGAAGCATCAATACAAGACTAAGATCAAATCCTACTAAACAGGCTCTGATGCTCGTCGGATGTGGCAGGGCTTGCAAACTATCACAGATTACAAAGGGAAACCCAGCCGTGAGCTTTCCAGTGACACAAGCCTACCAGACGAGGTAAATCTCTTCCATGTTCACTTCGAGGCTAGCAACACTGAACCATGCATGAGAGCACCAGCAGTTCCGGATGACTGTGTGATCACGCTCTCCGTAGACCTTTAAACAGGTTAACATTCACAAGACTAATTACCAGGAAGCGTACTCAGAGCATACGCTGACCAGCTGGAAAGTGGCTTAACTGACATTTTCAACCTCTCCCTGACCCTGTCTGTAATACTTACATGTTTCAAGTAGACCATTATAATCCCTGTGCCCAAGAACACCAAGGTAACTTGTCTAAATGACTCACCGCATAGCACTCACATCTGTAGCCATGAAATGCTTTGAAAGGCTGGTCATGGCTCACGTCAACACCATCACCCCATACACACTGGACACAATTCTCATACTGCCATAACAGATCCACAGATGACACAATCTCTATTGCATTCACACTGCCCTTTCCCACCTGGACCAAAGGTACACCTACATGAGAATGCTGTTCATTGACTACAGCTCAGCGTTCAACACCATAGTGCCCTCCAAGTTCATCACTAAGCTAAGGACCCTGGGATTAAACACCTCCTTCTGCAACTAGATCCTGGACTTCCTGACTGGCCATCCCCTGTTGGCGAGTGTAGACAACAACACATATACCATGAGATACTCTCAATGATCGGCTATGAAAAGCCAACTGACATTTACTCTTGAGGTGCTGACTTGTTACACCCTCGACAACTGTGCTTATTATTATTTGACCATGCTGGTCATTTATGAACATTTGAACATCTTGGCCATGTTCTGTTATAATCTCCACCCGGCACAGCCAGAAGAGGACTGGCCACCCCTCATAGCCTGGTTCCTCTCTAGGTTTCTTCCTAGGTTTTGGCCTTTCTAAGGAATCTTTCCTAGCCACCATGCTTCTACACCTGCATTGCTTGCTGTTTGGGGTTTTAGGCTTGGTTTCTGTACAGCACTTTGAGATATCAGCTGATGTAAGAAGGGCTATATAAATACATTTGATTTGATTTGATGCTGACCCTCAACACGGGGGACCCTCAGGGGTGCTTGCTTAGTCCTCTCCTGTACTCTCTGCTCATCCACGACTCCGTAGCCGTGCACGACTCCAACACCATCATTAAGTTTGCAGACAACACGGCAGTGGTAGGCCTGATCACTGACAATGAGGAGACAGCCTATAGGGAGGAGGTCAGAGACCTGTCAGTCTGGTGCCAGGACAACAACCTGTCCCTCAACGTCAGCAAGACAAAGGAGATGATCGTGGACTGCAGGAAACAGAGGGCCGAGCACAACCCCATCCACAGACGGGGCTGTAGTGGAGCAGGTTGAGAGCTTCAAGTTTGTCTGTGTCCACATCACTAAGGAATTATCATGGTCCACACACACCAACACAGTAACGAAAGGGCACGACAAAGCCTATTCCCCCTCAAGAGGCTGAAAAAAATGTGTAATGGGCCCTCAGATCCTCAAAAAGTTCTACAGCTGAACCATTGAGAACATCTTGACTGGTTGCATCACTGCTTTTTATGGCAACTGCTTGGCATCCGACTGCAAGGTGCTACAGTGGGTAGTGTGTACGGACCAGTACATCACTGGGGCCGAGCTCCCTGCCATCCAGGACCTCTATACCAGGCGGAGTCAGAGGAAGGCCCTAAAAATGGTCAATGACTACAGCCACCCAGGTCATAGACCCTTCTCTCTGCTACTGCACAGCAAGCGGTACCAATGCAACAAGTCTGGAACCAACAGGACCCTGAACAGCATCTAACTTCTTTGGGATAGGTTGGACATTAACATCTGACCTGGCCAACAGCCGGTGAAATTGCAGAGCACGAAATTCAAATTAAATTACTATAAATATTAAACGTTCATGAAATCACAAGTGCAATACATCAAAACACAGCTTAAGATGTTGTTAATCCAGCCAAGGTGTCAGATTTCAAAAGGGCTTTACGGCGAAAGCAAACCATGCGATTATCTGAGGACAGCGTCCAGCACACAAATGCATAACAAATCATTTTCATCCAGGGAGTTGTGACACGAAAGTCAGAAATAGCGATATAATATATGCCATACCTTTGAAGATCTTCTTCTGTTGGCACTCCAAAATTTTCCAGTTCCAGTACATTACAAATTATCCTTTTGTTTGATAAATTCCTTCTTTATATCCATAGAAACTTAGTTTAGCTGGCGCGCTTCAGTCAATAATCCACTCGGTTTCCCTCCTTCAAAATGCATTCAAAATGAATCCCAAACGTTACCAATAAACTTTTCCAAACAAGTCAATCAATGTTTAAAATCAATCCTTAGGTACCCTAATACGCAAATAAACAATCAAATTTAAGACAGAGAATCGTTATTGTCTTTACCGGAGATAAACAAAAAGAATGTGCTCTCTCGGCCATGCGCTTGGAAACACTACAGCCAAAATGGGAGCCACTAGAAAAACTACAACTTCTCCCTCATTTTTACAAAAACCAGCCTGAAACTCTTTCTAAAGACTGTTGACATCTAGTGGAAGCCCTAGGAACTGCAATCGTGGATGATTTCGCCGTATTATAAAAGTGCCAGGCATTGAAATCAGTGGTATGCTGAATTTTAATTTATTTTTTTGGTTTGTCCTCGGGGTTTCGCCTACCATTTCAGTTCTGTTATACTCACAGCCATTATTCTAACAGTTTTAGAAACTTTAGAGTGTTTTTTATCCAAATCTACCAATTATATGCATATCCTAGCTTCTGGGCCTGAGTAGCAGGTAGTTTACTTTGGGCCCGCTTTTCATCCGGACGTCAAAATACCGCCCCCTATCCCAAAGATGTTCTAACCCAAGCCATAAGACTGCTGAAAAGTTAAATACACTAAACAAAAACATCAATGCAATATGTAAAGTATGGGTCCCATAGTGATCAGAGTGCTCCATGATAGTCATGGGGTTATGGTATGTGTAGGTATAAGATATGGACAACGAATGCAGTTGCATTTTATTGATGGCTATTTAAATGCACAGATATACCGTGACGAGAGCCTGAGGCCCATTGTTGTGCAATTAATCCGTTGACATAACCTCACGTTTCAGTATGAGAATGCACGGCACCGTGCCGCAAGGATCTGTACACAATTCCTGCAAGCTGAAAATGTCCCAGTACTTCCATGGCCAGCATACTCACCAGACATGTCACTCATTGAGCATGTTTGGGATGCTCTGGATCAACGTGTAAGACAGCGAACTGTAACTCAGTAAAATCTTTAAAATTGTTGCATGTTGCGTTTATGTGTTTTGTTCTATGTAGTAGTTAACCAATAGTTACCCGGACTATGTGCATTAACACTTTTGACTCATCCATGTGTAGCATTCGTATATATTCTATAATAGCAAAGTTTTTAAGTATCACAGAATAAAAAAATACTATTCACGTGGTTAGCTAACAGACATTGTTTACTTCCTGCAATAGTCCAGCTAGTTATGTGGCTGCAGTCTGCCGTAAAGCCTCATGGATTCAATTGCAGTAATTGATAAATGAGTGTATCTCTGCAGGGTTCTCTGGGGCTTGAGGGATAGTTACCCATGTGTTTCTTTCCCTTGCAGTGAAGGTGAACATTCACACCACTGAAAGCTCATTAAATATCTCCTGTCAACGCCCATCTGCTGAACATTCAGCCAACGCATCAGAGGAGAAAGGAGAACAAGCTGTCCACTAACTCACTCAGGCATTCCCTAAAAATGATCTTCCATCTCTCTTTACTCCTCTAGCTAAGCATGGTTTCAGCCTCTCGGCAACTCATTCTGGGAGTAGGAGTAGTCACTGTTTGCCTTTTTTTCAGCCATAAAGACAGCAATAATGCACAGAAAGATCAGCATTATGATTATGCCTTGTTTATGGTTGCGCTCAGAGCAATCCCAATGCCAGCCTTCCAGGAACACAATTCAGAGCAGGCTTTTTCCCAAAAGACACCTTAAAATTCTATTTTCTTTATTGGGTATGCCTTTGCATTATTGTTTTGCATTACACCCACTCACTTTTTCTCCCTGCAATCCCCCTTCCTCCCCCAGCCACTCCTACTCCCCCTCTCCCACCATCTCTATGATGGGCTATCAGCAACTTCGTTACCTGAGCACCATGGGAAAAAAACAATCCCTCTGCCACATAGCCCCTACTGAATGCTAACTGCAGTCTCTCTCTCCTTTTCCTTTTATCTCCTCCTTTCTCTCGCAGTATAATTTTTTGTCTCCCTCCATTCTTCCCTCTCTCATCCTTTTCTTTGCTCTCATTTACCTCTCTCTCGCTTCCTCCTAGCTTTTTCTTTCTTACCGTCTTTCACCCTCTCTCCCTCCACTTTCTATCTCTGTCTCAGTGGTGGTGAATCACTAGGCAGGCAGAAAGGAAATAAACTGCAGTTTTATTTCTCTCAGCAGCCTTGACAGGGTGTAAATAGACGAGGTTAGTGCAGGGGCCAAGGTGCTGGGTGAGAGCTGATCTCTGATCTGACCCTGGGGCCAAAGCCTGGGGGACCAGAGCTGTGTCAACCTCGGCCTGACACCCCGCCAAACTTTTTAATGAGACAGATAGGCATGTGGCGGTGGACTTTCGAGGGCATAGGTTGGCTGAGCGCTCTGATGAGAGGGATTATTGATAAAGCTGTCTGTCCGACCAGCTGTGTGCTTAACAATCCCTGCCGTAAGAAAGTAGAGACAGAGGAGCGGCGCAGAGATGTGACTAATGCACATTACTCTTTCTGTTGGTTTCCCCTGTGTCATGTAAACACAACTCACGCTCCTAATGAAGCTTGCTGTCAGCTTGCTTTTGCTGTGTGTGTGTCTGTGTGTGTTTGTGTGTGTGTGTGTGTGGCACACTTGTTTGTCTGTTTGTTTGTGTGAGTTTATTTTCTGTTGTCTGATAAGGTCATTTCAAAAGCAAACAAAAAACACAGGAGCAATGGACTGAGACCACCAATATCATGATACTAATGAACATGCATAATAATGCAACAATAATTGAAATTCATGAGTTATTATCCATATACATGCCACATATGAACAAATTCCCAAAATCAACTAATGTATTTTGTAATGTATTTTGAAAATACAATTAAAATGGACCATTTCTATGCATGTTGTGAGCTCTGTATGCCAGCATGATGTGGAGGATTGACTATGTAAGACAGGTGTGTGGCAGAGCAGATCTCACTGTGACTTTCTTCATCTCTGTCTTTGTCAGTCTTCACATCTCTCTCTAAATCACAACTCTGCTTCTTACTGGCGTTTTACTGATCCAGGCTCCTCTCTCCTCTCCTTTACTCTCCTCAGCCATCTGTACCAGCTATCTGCATTACAGATCTCTTACCTCCACAGATTATTACAATAAATCTAGAGTTCACTCTGGGCCGCTACCTCTGTCTCCCTTATTACACAGCCCCAGTTTTATTAGTTTCACACTGCAAGTAACAGAGCCCACAGACCAATGGGAACTTCTTTCATTAGAAAGCCCACCACGACCCCTGTGTAAAACAAAGCCTGTTTCACTAATAGGTGCATTGGGAAAGGGCTCTAAAAGATCTGGATATGCTATCATAGTGGAGCAGAAAACCTATGCATGGATTGTCTGGGTGGTTATTGTCTTCTTCCAATAACAACCTATGTAATTGGCTCTCGGGGTTAAACCCTGTGCACACAATCAAGACACTTCAGACAACCCTGATCCTGGGAGAAAAAGAAGAACATCTTCTTGCACTACAGCAGAGTGCTGCTGAACCCCAGGACAAATAGCTGCTGCTTCGGCAAAAGCTAATGGGGATCCGAATAAACCAAACAAACCAAACACTAGCATACTATACTGTACGCCTGAAACTAATGTGACATCTCCCTGTGCTATTGTCACATTAATCATTTTAATAATCATGTTTAAGATACGACTTTTTTGAATATATCAGCATTATTAGCAGGATCAAGGCCCTGTGCAGATATGAGAGAGTTATTAATAATGTAGGGCCACACTATTCACTCTCTTACTAGCTGGCCCATGGGGAGCTGTCAGGTTACACACTTGCACACTTAAAGATGCTATCCAGCTACAAACCAAGAGTTTGATATTTATATCTACACTGTGTGCACAATTATTAGGCAAGTCAGTATTTTGACCATATCATCATTATTATGCATATTTCCCAACTCCAAGCTGTATAAACTGGAATGCTTATTGGATTTAAGCATATCAGGTGATGTGTATTTGTGTAATGAGGGAGGGTGTGGCCTAAGGAGATCAACACCCTATATCAAGGTGTGTATAATTATTAGGCAGCTTCTTTTCCTCAGGCAAAATGGGCCAAAAAAGAGATTTAACTGACTCTGAAAAGTCAAAAATTGTAAAAAGTATTTCAGAGGAATGCAGCACTCTTGAAATTGCTAAGATATTGGGGCGTGATCACAGAACCATCAAACGTTTTGTTGCAAATAGTCAACAGGGTCGCAAGAACCGTGTTGAGAAAAAAAGACACAAATTAACTGCCAAAGATTTGAGAAGAATCAAACGTGAAGCTACCAGGAACCCATTATCCTCCAGTGCTGTCATATTCCAGAACTGCAACCTACCTGGAGTGCCCAGAAGTACAAGATGTTCAGTGCTCAGAGACATGGCCAAGGTAAGGAAGGCTGAAACCCGACCACCACTGAACAAGACACATAAGTTGAAACGTCAAGACTGGGCCAAGAAATATCTGAAGACAGATTTTTCAAAAGTTTTATGGACTGATGAGATGAGTGACTCTTGACGGACCAGATGGATGGGCCCGTGGCTGGATCAGTAACGGGCACGGAGCTCCACTTCGACTCAGAAGCCAGAAAGGTGGAGGTGGGGGTACTGGTATGGGGTGGTATTATTAATGAAGAGCTAGTTGGACCATTTCAGGTTGAAGATGGACTCAAACTCAACTCCCAAACCTACTGCCAGTTTTTAGAAGACACTTTCTTCAAGCAGTGGTACAGGAAAAAGTCTGCATCTTTCAAGAAGACCATGATTTTAGGACAATGCTCCATCACATGCATCGAAGTACTCCACTGCGTGGTTAGCCAGTAAAGGCCTTAAAGATGAAAGAATAATGACATGGCCCCCTTCCTCACTTGACCTAAACCCTATTGAGAACTTGTGGTCCCTTCTTAAACGGACGATTTACGGTGAAGGAAAACAGTACACCTCTCTGACCAGTGTCTGGGAGGCTGTGGTTGCTGCTGCACAAAAAGTTGATCGTCAACAGATCAAGGAACTGACAGACTCCATGGATGGAAGGCTTATGACTGTTATTGAAAAGAAGGGTGGCTATATGGTCACAGATTTTTTGGGGAAATGTCAGAAATGTTTATTTATACATTTTGAGTTATTTGTTTATTATTCTCACTTCAACAGATGAAAATAAACAAGTGAGATGGGGAACTTTTCGTTTTTCATTCAGTTGCATAATAATTCTGCACGCTAATAGTTGCCCAATAATTGTGCACACATAGATATTCTCCAAAGAAAGCCAAAATCTCACTTTTACTTTCTTAAATATTCAGGTTTGAGGTCTATTAACATTTTGGATTGACCGAGAGCGCTGTAGTTGTTCAATAATAAAATGAATCCTCAAACATACAACTTGCCTAATAATTGTGCACACAGTGTATACTTCTCCTGCCTGAGCTCGGGGACTACAGGTTTCTCAACACACATACAGGCTTTGAGATGAGCTGAACAGGATTATAAATTAAGCAGGCAGCATAACAGGTACAGGTTGAAACAAACGGAGCTGGTTTTAATCACTGGTGTTACTATTGAGGGGTTGATATACTTGATTGACAGAGACAAGTATCAATATCAACATTCACAAAACATAGTTTGAATGATGACTTGAGAATACCTAAAACTGTTGAGGCATGATCACATCACTTACATAACATACCATGTGATTAAGAGGGGTCAGAATATTCATGACTACACAATGTTTTAACCATGAAAGCTCCTGAATTGCAACATATGTATGAGATTATGTATTAATGTACATTATATATAAGCAGGTCAGTTAGGAAACAAATTCTTATTTTCAATGACTGCCTAGAAACAGTGGGTTAACCTCTAGGGGCTAGGGGGCAGTATTTTCATGGCCGGATGAAAAACGTACCCAATTTAAACAGGTTACTACTCTGGCCCAGAAAATAGAATATGCATATTATTATTTGAATAGAAAACACTATGACGTTTCTAAAACTGTTTGAATGGTGTCTGTGAGTATAACAGAACTCATATGGCAGGCAAAAAACCTGAGAAAAATTGAATCAGGAAGTGGGAGAAATTAGAAATGTAGTTTTTGTTTTGAATCCCTTGAAAAACTACAGTGACATAGGATTTACGTTGCACCTCCTAACTCTTCCATTGGCTGTCAACAATCTTTAGGAACTGGTTTCATCCGTCAGCTGTTACTGGGCAGATCATTTTGGCTCAGTCAATCATTGGCCAGTCTGAGGAGAGGTGTCTTATGATGCGTGTGCACGTGACTTCATCGTTTTTATATTTTTCTTCTGGAATGAATAGCTATTGCCCGGTTGTAAAATTATCGCAATTTTACGTTAAAAAATACCCTAAAGGATTGATTGTAAACATCGTTTGACGTGTTTCTACAAACGGTAATGGAACTTTGAACATTTCGTCTATGGATTTGCGTCCACGCCACATGGCATTGTAAAGTGTTCTGGATGGGTCAACAAAACGGACGTATTTGGACATAAATGATGGAATTTGCAGAACAAATGAACATTTCTTGTGGAAGTGGGTGCCCATCCGAGTGCATTCCGCCGAAGATCAGCAAAGGTAAGTAAATAGTTCGACCATATTGTTAGAGATTTGTCGACGCCGTGGTTGTAGGCTAACTGTAAAGCTTAGGCATTGAAGGCTAAGTTCTGTACTCAGAATATTGAACAATGAGCTTTTTCCGTAACGTTATTTTGAAATCTGACAAAGTGGTTGCATAAAGGAGTAGATTATCTCTAATTCTTTAAATAATTGTTATACATTTTTTCAACGTTTATGAGTTCTTCTGTAAATTAAATGTGCCTCCTAGGAGTGTCATCTGATGAAGATTGTCAAAGGTTAGTGCTTAATTCTTGCTGTATATCTGGTTTTGTGATGGCTATCGTGCTTGGCAAATGGCAATTTTTTTTGCTGAGGTGCTATGCTAAAAAAATCTAATGTTTTGCTTTCACCGTAAAGCCTTTTTGAAATCGGACAATGTGATTGGATTAACGAGTAGAGTATCTTTAAAAGGCCGTATAATACTTGAATTTTAAGATTATTTTGTTTTGAATATCGCTCCGTGCTATCTCACTGGTTGTTGTCCAAGATTAACTGCCTTGTTCAGGGGTAGAATGACAGATTTTTACTTTGTCAGCTCGGGAATTCGATCATAGCAACCTTTCAGTTACTAGTCCAATGCTCTAACCACTAGGCTACCTGCCGCCCCGTCTAAGGCACTGATCTCAGTGCAAGAGGCATCACTACAGTCCCTGGTTCGAATCTAGGCTGTTTCACATCAAGGCAGTGAATGGGAGTTCCATAGGTTGGCGCACAATTGGCCCAGCGTCGTCCGTTTTTGGCCGTGGTAGACTGACATTGTAAATAAGAAATTGTTCTTTTCTGACATATCTTAACTGCCTAAAAATATATACACTGCTCAAAAAAATAAAGGGAACACTTAAACAACACAATGTAACTCCAAGTCAATCACACTTCTGTGAAATCAAACTGTCCACTTAGGAAGCAACACTGATTGACAATACATTTCACATGCTGTTGTGCAAATGGAATAGACCACAGGTAGAAATTATAGGCAATTAGCAAGACACCCCCAATAAAGGAGTGGTTCTGCAGGTGAGGACCACAGACCACTTCTTAGTTCCTATGCTTCCTGGCTGATGTTTTGGTCACTTTTGAATGCTGGCGGTGCTTTCACTCTAGTGGTAGCATGAGACGGAGTCTACAACCCACACAAGTGGCTCAGGTAGTGCAGCTCATCCAGGATGGCACATCAATGCGAGCTGTGGCAAGAAGGTTTGCTGTGTCTGTCAGCGAAGTGTCCAGAGCATGGAGGCGCTACCAGGAGACAGGCCAGTAGGAGGAGGGCAACAACCCAGCAGCAGGACCGCTACCGCCGCCTTTGTGCAAGGAGGAGCAGGAGAAACACTGCCAGAGCCCTGCAAAATGACCTCCAGCAGGCCACAAATGTGCATGTGTCTGCTCAAACAGTCAGAAACAGACTCCATGAGGGTGGTATGAGGGCCCGACGTCCACAGGTGGGGGTTGTGCTTACAGCCCAACACCGTGCAGGATGTTTGGCATTTGCCAGAGAACACCAAGATTGGCAAATTCGCCACTGGCGCCCTGTGCTCTTCACAGATGAAAGCAGGTTCACACTGAGCACGTGACAGACATGACAGAGTCTGGAGACGCCGTGGAGAACCTTCTGCTGCCTGCAACATCCTCCAGCATGACCGGTTTGGCGGTGGGTCAGTCATGGTGTGGGGTGGCATTTCTTTGGTGGGCCGCACAGCCCTCCATGTGCTCGCCAGCGGTAGCTTGACTGCCATTAGGTACCGAGATTAGATCCTCAGACCCCTTGTGAGACCATATGCTGGTGTGGTTTGCCCTGGGTTCCTCCTAATGCAAGACAATGCTAGACCTCATGTGGCTGGAGTGTCAGCAGTTCCTGCAAGAGGAAGGCATTGATGCTATGGACTGGCCCGCCCGTTCCCCAGACCTGAATCCAATTGAGCACATCTGGGACATCATGTCTCGCTCCATCCACCAACGCCACATTGCACCACAGACTGTCCAGGAGTTGGCAGATGCTTTAGTCCAGGTCTGGGAGGAGATCCCTCAGGAGACCATCCGCCACCTCATCAGGAGCATGCCCAGGCGTTGTAGGGAGGTCATACAGGCACGTGGATGCCACACACACTACTGAGCCTCATTTTGACGTGTTTTAAGGACATTACATCAAAGTTGGATCAGCCTGTAGTGTGGTTTTCCACTTTAATTTTGAGTGTGACTCCAAATCCAGACCTCCATGGGTTGATAAATTGGATTTCCATTGATTATTTTTGTGTGATTTTGTTGTCAGCACATTCAACTATGTAAAGAAAAAAGTATTTAATAAGATTATTTCTTTCATTCAGATCTAGGATGTGTTGTTTAAGTGTTCCCTTTATTTTTTTGAGCAGTATATTTTCTAGAAACAATAAAATAGAGAAATAAAATAGAAATAAAAAAAATCTAATAAAAATTGGGGGAAGCATTGGAGTCAACATGGGCCAGTATCCCTGTTGAACTCTTTCAAGATAGTCCATGCCCTGACGAATTGGGCACAATATAATCAAAACATAACCAAAATAAACAGCAAATGCATCCAACAAATTTGTAGTCACAAGCTTGATTTAGTAATTTTGTGCTATGAATATGGGACCAAATGTCACGGGTATCGTCGGTGAAGGAGGACCAAAATGCAGCAGGACTGTGTTTTTTCATTTTGAACATTTATTAAATCAAAATGAAACACAAAAACAACAAACAAGAGAACGAACGATCCACTGACAGTCTGACAAGGCTAAAAAAATAACAATTTCCCACAAACACACAGACAAACACACCCAACTAATATAGGACTTCCAATCAAAGGCAACACCACACAGCTGCCTTCAATTGGAAGTCCACCCCAATTAACTCCAAATAGAAACACACTTACTAGACTACACATAGAAATACATAAACATAGACCATAAACCAAAAACCCAGAAATACTAAATCAAACACCCTTTTACCAAAACACCACCCCGGACCACATAAAACAAATACCCTCTGCCACGTCCTGACCAAACTACAATAACAATTAACTCTTATACTGGCCAGGACGTGACACCAAATACTTAACTTTGTACTACTTTAATAAACATATAATTTAATTTGTCCCAATACTTTTGGTTTCCTAAAATGGGGGGGGACTATGTACAAAAAGTGCTGTAATTTCTAAAGGGTTCACCCAATATGGATGAAAATACCCTCAAATTAAAGCTGACATTGTATAATTTCAAATCTAAAGTGCTGGAGTACAGAGCCCCCCCCAAAAAAGTTTTCCCTTTCCCAATACTTTTGGAGCTCAAGAGGGGGTGTGGTATATGGCCAATATACCATGGCTAAGGGCTGCTCTTAGCACAACGCATTGCAGAGTGCCTCGATATAGCCCTTAGCCATGGTATATTGGTCATATACCACAAACCCCTGAGGTGTCTTATTGCATAAACTGACCTTTGCTATTATAAACTGTTTACCAACTTAATTAGAGCAGTAAAAATAAATGTTTTGTCATACCCGTGGTATACGGTCTGATATAACATGGCTTTCAGCCAATCAGCATTCAGGGCTCGAACCACCCAGTTTATAATAAGTGTTATACACCTATCGGTGTCACAAAATAAGTCGTACTCGTCGTTGAAAATGTCATACAGGAGAGAGAAGGACCAAGGCGCAGCGGAAGTGTGGACACTCATTCTTTTAATTGGTAAATGAAAAAAAGCATCCACAGGGAAAACAAAACAATGAACGGTACTCACGATTTAGAACAGTTTTGCAGGCTATCTAAAACGCAGTGCAAAAACAATTCCCCACAACCCCAAAGACAAACACACACACCTATATAGGACTTCCAATCAAAGGCAACTATACACACCTGCCTTCAATTGGAAGTCCCAATCATCAACCCAACATTTAACAAACACAAACCCCCTGCCACATCCTGACCAAGACTAAGCAAAACGCCCTCTGCTGGTCAGGACGTGACAATCGGTGCCCGACCCTCCTTGGGCTTACAAGAAACTACAAAACAAAATAACATTTTTCAAATTATTAACAAACAATAATCATGAACAATACAGCTACCATCTAGCCACACTACACAAACAGTACATTTGTCCTTCTCCTCCAGGCATTGTGAACAAACTGAGCAATCTCAAACACACCCTGTTAAAAACAAAATGTAAGCTTCTGCTCATCCCATAACCAGAATACTTCAAGGTTATCACCAAATTGTTCACAAAAAAAACCTGAAAGCGCAATAAAAAGGGCAATAAAACACAAAATGGATTTCATTTTAGATTTCCCAAAGATCACACAGAACGCAAATGTTCTTCCCTTCAGGCACTCTGTTAAATCTACCCGTCTCTATTGCCAGAGGGAGGGTACCGGATCTGTTGTGCACAAACTAACCTTTGTTTTTTTGTTAGGTCCAGGCGGACATATGGTTCAGGGGTGAAGTTCTCTTTGATGAGAGTGTACATTCTAAGTTTAGGTTTGAACAAAACATCAACTGCCCATTTTTCCTTGTGGATCAGAAAAGGCTTGTCCTTGGTTTGGACCACATGGTGATTTGTCAGTTTCACAAAAATGTACAACAATTTTCTATCCCACAGATAGTTATGAGTAAGGTCCCAAGGTTTAACACTTTTTTTTAGTTTATTCTGTCTTCTAGCATATTTATCAGTCTGTTCCATAGATGTGCCATGTCAGTTTTTTGTCAAACCACACATGGTTCCCAACCAATATCTCCACACATGGCCAGGTTTCGAGTCAGTTTAGACACACCAAGAAAACAGTGGATTGCTCTGTTTTGAACATTGGTACTATTACTACGCACTTTTGATCCCCATTCTCCAGCAGCATAGTCCATCACTAGACACACACATTATTTATACAGCTGAGAGTAAGCTCAGTAACCAAGATCCTTACATATTTTCATGTTGTTTAACACTAACCCCAAGGCTCTACCTGCGGAATCTGCCAGTTGTCTAATGCCATCTTCAAATGTCATGTTTTCATCCATAGTGAAACCAAGGTATTTATAGAGCCCAGTGTAGAATAATGGGGTTGTACCGAAACAAAAGTAGTGTGCACTTCTCTGCACTCCCTTCTTTCTGAAATGAACAATCTGGGTCTTCTCTTGATTTATCGCTTGTCTCCATTTAGTACACCATCAACTCATAATAGTCAACATATTCTGGAGGTTCTCTTCTGTCTTCGGTCAATACGCAACCTATATGTGAGTATAGTATCTAACAAAGTTTATTTGTTTACATAATGAATTTAAATTAGAATATAAGTCTGCATCTACAGTACTGGTCTTCACAAGTTCTGGGTTAAAATTATTATTAAACTGATGTTCTTGTTAGAAGATCACTCCAAGAGCCGAGGTAGATGTGTTCACACATTTCTTTATTCCAAAAGTAATTAACAGTTCCAGTATATAGTGCATAATGTATGACTAACATAATCCATTTTAAATAAGGGATAAAATACATTAGAGCTGGAGCAGCCTGCCCTCTATAGGTGAATCAACCCTCCTTATTTTCTCCTTCTCTTCATGCAAGCACCATTCTCCCCTCTGCTCTCTCTCTCCTTCTGTCCCTCTCGCTTTTACTCCCTGCCCTTCTCTCTATCTTCTTTACTCTTTCTTACTCCCTCCCATCTCTCTCACTGTCATGCATTTTACAGTCCTTTCCCTACTTCCAAGCGCCTTCCTGGGAGCAGTAGAACCTGCATTACTAAAACTAGGAGCTATTTCACTACGCAGCCAAAGCAGCCATCAATCTTGATGTTGTCCTACAGTCCCAAATTATTTGTATTGTCTCAGTCAATTAATGTCCCATTCATCTCCCTGGGCCGCTGTGCGCTGGCCGGCCAGCCCCACGCTCTCTCTGTGCTTATTACCTTGGATCAATACTGGGAACACAGCGCGGCTCAGCGCAGGCTCTACCACACACACGTACTGTGTACCATACCACACACCACACCACTGAGGAGAGAGAGAGTGTGGAGCCCAGCCGGACTCCTTTAAATAAACTAATGTGGCGGACAGATTTACTTGGTTCCAGAGCTGTGGGAGACAGAGCAGGAAAAAGGGGCTTTATTGTGTATGACTGAGCATCATCCCCAGGCCCGCACAGCTGAAGCCCCAAGAACAGAGAGCGTTGGAGGGGAATGGAGAGAGAATAAAATCAGGGGAAGAAAAATTGTCCTGCTGAAAATGTCATTGATCCACGGTCGGCCTGGGAGCTGCAATATGATTGGTTTGGATAGTCTGTGGGTGGACTGGGAGAGGGAGTGGCTGTTTATCATCACTGAAATAAGACATCATCATCTTGCATCAGTACAAGCATTATGTCTCACTGTAATATTGGGTAAATAATGTGTTCTCCTGCTAATGAACTGTGGAATACAATGCTCCATCACCAATCATTTCTCTGTTTTCTCTCTCACACACTCTCTCCTCTTCTCTCACACACATACAAAAGAGAGAGGATATTTTTTGCACAGTTTGTATTATTTTTCACACCAAGAATGGTGGGACAAATAATCAGATTCCTTGCAATCTGGATCTTCCCAGCATATCTGCAATCTGTGCAATACATTTGCATTAATTGCTTTGTCTGTGAAGTTAAAAGAGAAATGGAGAAATGATTCATACAGGAGCCCTGAGAACTAAAGTAACACCTAAAGCTGGGGACTTAGAACAGTACAATGCTGTATTAATGTATTCTAGTTCAACATGAGTTTGAGGATGTGGATGTGCATTTACATTCAAGGCCACTGCTTGAAGGTACACTAAGACCTTGTGAAAGAGATGGAAGTAAATGATCAAGGCCAATGTTGCCTCTCAAGAATCTGACGAGATGGGAAGATACAAAGCTGTGGGCTGAACCATCACTTGACACAAGCTGAACATACAAATAGTGTTCAATAAAAAAAGCTCTTGACAGTCAAATCCTCAGGCTCCTTTAACATCCAGACATGGAAAACACTCTAGTTGAGCTTGAAGCAGTACAACTACAGTTCAATTCTCACAGGTGTTCTGAGCAATTCAGTGCTTCTTTAGCCTTAAAAATACTATTCAGGATTATTTTGTGCACTCACACACATCCGTGCGTGTGTAGTCGTTAGCCGTGTGTATCGATACGCAGACAAAGGGAATGGGGTTTTGTATACTGCAGACTAGGCATGCCCATCGATTCAGATCCATTTCATATTCAGAAATACCCTTCAGCTAATAGTTACCGCAGTGCTCTTTCCGCTAGATCATAGACAAAGGAACCAAGAGAGGGAGAGAAAAGCTAGATAGTGATGTGTAGAGAAAAATGAAAAACCAAACAAAGACTTATGAGGGGGGGGGGGGGGGGTTTAAAGATTATTGTGGAATGTCCTAGCATAATGTCATCTGTCTGTAGTTTTGTGTTCATTTCAATATCTCTTCTGTCTAAGTATAGGAATGAGTAACCAGTCTTTTTTAATTCAACCTCCTTCCTATTTCTTTTATAGAGGTGGACAGAGATGCTGGATTCAGAGGCTAGATCCTGCAGCTGTGACACTCAGAGGGGTATTGCTGGACAGGTGTGGTCCACTCCTGGCACTCTTTACCCTCCTCTTCTCATAATGAGGGAATGTAGCACCACTTCATTATGGAGCTGTTGTCATTGTCTGTTCTCTCAATCACCCTGTCTTCTGTTAGCACAACTTGCCAACGTAATGTGCCAACCGTATATCATTTGGAGATCCAGTCTGTCTGTCCTTCCCCCATTTTGATTTCCATTTCATCAGATGATCCATTAACAGTAATTAGCCAGTGCAAATTGTGCTTGTGTAGCACAGGGAACCGATCTGTGGCTGGATGGTCTGTCTTTTATGAGCAGACACAGCTGCAGGACTTGTAGAGCCTGCCTCCCTTCCTGCCTCAATCCCTGCCTCCCTGCCTCTGTGGCTGTTTCCCTGCCTACCAGACTGGGTGGTCCAGCTCTATCCTATCTCATCCAGCTCCACTCCTCCCCCATGCCTCATCACCAGGCCCAGCATCCACCACATCTCCAGCTACCCCTCAGCCCCAGATGCAGCTCCAGCCGCCACTGTGTTTCAACTGCAGCCCCAAACTCAGTTCCAGTCGCTGCTGAGCCTCCAGCTTCAGCCACAAACACAGCTCCAGCCCCAGCCTAACCCAGAGACAGGGGAATGGGGGCACCAAGCAGGCAGTCTATCATCCTCCCATCGGCCCCTTTTGCCACACGCTAAGGCTCAGGCTGAGGCTCTGGCTGCATTTTCGTCGGCAGCGGGGGCTAGATAAGAGCCGGGGCAGTAGCACAGACACCTCCTGCATGTGCTCATCAATCACCAGCGCATCCGCTCAGATAACGAGAGATCAATCGTACAGCCACTACTGCCACGCCGACCGCCGTAATCAGACAGGGATTAGAAGCAGTGGGGACACAGGAGCGGATATCCAGATGATGCCCCCCCCCCCCCCCTCCCTCATTGCTGCTTGGCAAGGCCCCTGTCGGGGAGGAGAGAGAGAGAGTGCCTGGCCTGTCAAAAATGCCAGACACCCAGGCAGAAGCTACCATACCAGACAACACCATAACACACTGTCACACTACCCTACCAGACAATGTGGCTCATATCAGGAGCTACTGAGGAAGCAGGGACCCTGAGGCAGAGCGTGTGTGTGTGTATGTAAAATCCCATTTCTTCCTGCGGGTGCGAGATTTACTGGCATCCATGTCTGGTGTTTGTAGCCTGGAGCAATGTCCACCACACACAGACAGAGAGAGGGGAGAAAGTCCACAGGGACAAACAACAGCTGGGATAATGTACAATCCCCCGCCCATCCACCACGGTGGACCACTGAGGAGACAGGGATCCCAAAATAGCCTGTGTTTCTCCCCCTAGAATCGATGTCCGCACGCCCGTGGACATCTAATTAGCATAATAACAACATTCCCATCAAAATCCGTCTGTGTTGGTAGATATTTTTTGTTGTTGTTGTATGGGCTCAATCTACCACACCCGCCAATGGCAGCCATCTGCGGTAGAAGGTGGCTGAGCTGCAGCGGTGTTTGTCAGACCTTGAGACATTGAGAAAATGTATCTTCTCATAAAAATATCTGTAGCGTCCAAACTAATATGACCACTCTTTGGAAAGATGATACTCTCACAAACACAATGGTGTTCTCCCTTTTGCTGTACGATGTCCACAAGCCTCAAACGACGTGTCTGAAGGTCACCCGGTAGTGAATGGAAGTACTGTATAAACTGAGTGTACACAGCTCTTTCCATGACATAGACTGACAAGGTGAATCCAGGTCAAAGCTATGATCCCATATTGATGTCACCTGTTAAATCCACTTCAATCAGTGTAGATGAAGGGGAGGAGACAGGTTTAAGAATCATTTTTAAGCCTTGATACAATTGAGACATGGATTGTCTATATGTGCCATTCAGAGGATGAATAGGTGAAACAAAAGATTTGGTATGGTAGTAGCTTCTAGGCACACCGGTTTGAGTGTGTCAAGAACTGCAAACTGCAACGCTGCTGGGGTATTCACAGTTTCCTGTGTGTATCACCCAATGCAGATAGCCCGGTTAGCCAATGTGCGGGAGCACTGGTTGGTTGGGCCAATTGAGGTAGTATGTACATATGTACATGAATGTATAGTTCAAGTGACTGTGCATATATGATAAACAGAGTAGCAGCAGTGTAAAAGAGGGGTTGGGGGGGGGGCACACATTGAAAATAGTCCGGGTAGCCATTTGATTACCTGTTCAGGAGTCTTATGGCTTGGGGGTAAAAACTGTTGAGAAGCCTTTTTGTCCTAGACTTGGCGCTCCGGTACCGCTTGCCATGAGGTAGTAGAGAGAACAGTCTATGACTGGGGTCTTTGACAATTTTTAGGGCCTTCCTCTGACACCGCCTTGTGTAGAGGTCCTGGATGGCAGGCAGCTTAGCCCCAGTGATGTACTGGGTCGTACGCACTACCCTCTGTAGTGCTTTGCAGTCGGAGGCCGAGCAATTGCCGTTCCAGGCAGTGATGCAACCAGTCAGGATGCTCTCGATGTTGCAGCTGTAGAACCTTTTGAGGATCTCAGGACCCATGCCAAATCTTTTTAGTCTCATGTGGGGGAATAGGCTTTGTCGTTCCCTCTTCACGACTGTCTTGGTGTGTTTGCACTTATCTGTCCACCAGTTAGACAGGCAGCTCTGTTCTTCATCAAACCACGCTGGTGCTGTATAATAGACCCATTCTCATGGAGAAACAGCCCTGGAAGAAAATAGAGAGGATGCAAGGGAACTAACAATATTGTTCCTCTCGTTAATGTTCATAACACAATGGATGACTATTGATGAGAGAATGGGGTCTCGTTTTAAATCCCAATGTCACAGAGGTGGCCTGAATAACATTAGACCGTTTAGAGAGAGAGGCTAATTGCCATCTTTCTATGGCACTCATTGAGCTATATAATGTATGAAACAGAATCTAAGATTGACAGATGTTTTTTTCAGCGTAATCTACTCACGTTTGTGGTGGTTGCCATCTGCTTTACAGAGCCGATAATGACAAGCACTCAGTGCACACTGGAGCAGCGACAACGTCATCACGTCATCCAGAAACATGACAGACATTGGATTAATCTAAAATGTTAATGTCCGCGGCTGTGAGTGATGGGAAAAAAATTACTTGAATAATTCAATAGATATTTTGGACACAAAGGTGATCACAAAAGTGTCTTTTTAGGAATTTTCTGATTAGAATTCTCTATGGGAACGTCGATGGGAATTGTCTTTTTGGGATCGACTTCAGTTAACTGCAATACTGAAAGTGTCCACTGAGCACAGTGGAAAGCATGCTTTTATGGAACCCTGGGGCCTTGGTGACATCCCCTGATGTGTTCTGAAAACAAAATGGAGGACATTTCCACAAGCAGGCCTGTCAGGAGACGCCACGCCATCTTCCTTTTGTTGTGTTCCATCTCGTTCTGTCATGTTACACGAATTAGCGCCCTGTCTCTCCAATAACGCCTGTCAGACACACAAACGCTCAACCCGACCCCCGAAAACATCCGGGGGGTGGGCTGGCTCTGAAATGGGTCCAACTTCCATAATTCATGTCATACATTATCAGGCGTGAACCCCTGGAAGCGAGAGGTCACAATTAATAAACAGTGGCTCCTCAGAAGCGGCACAGTCTCGCTTCGCAGCCCACCAACCCATTATTAATCTCTACAGGCTGAGACAGAGCAGTATTCACATGCATCGCTTGTTAGACAGCAGCCGTTGTGGGTTGTAGATTTTGTTCGCTATGTTGGATGAGAAAACACACAGTCTCTCAGATACCAATTATCCTATCCTATCCAGTCAGGGAAGACACAGGGAGGTAAGAAAACAAAGCGTGTTTTGAATGAACACCTGTGAATGATGATACAGAGGAGAAATACCTTCAGGTACACACAGAGATACACAGACCCACGAGCATGCACATACACAACATTTCTCAACATCAACACCATTTAGTTTAGGGTAAATCCATTTGAATTCAATCACTTTTTGACAGCACCCCTTTTGATTTGAACAAAACATTCCATACATAATTGCCCATTTTAGAAATGCTCATTACAGAGATAAGTTTATCAATTTGGCATACCCCACCATACCATGAGATGTCCATGTCTTCATTACTGGAAAATATAAATGGTTAAAACGCTTTTTAACCTTTAAAATCAATTATCTGAAAATGCTTAAATATATTTCATATTTTCATAAAGCTTAGACCCTAATGTTTTTGTGTTGTTCCCGCCACCGGTTGAGACACAACAAACTTTTGAATAAAGGGTGGGTGTCCTGTTTTGGCTGATAAATGCACTAAAATGGGATCAAAATTGAAATTTCAACTCTCAAATGGTACCACAAAGATGGTTGGAGGTCCACACATCAGAGAATGTTGACTTGAATGGGAACATCTGTTGTTTTAAATTGTACTATCAAGCCTCCATAGGAAACCTATTGAAATCATAGAAATATAGACATAACCATTTAAGTTGATATTAGACAGTGGGTGGACTGGCGGTCATCTTCGTGGTAGAAATTTGAAGTTAAAATGTACATTCAATTTACATTTCAATGGAGTACCAGCTAAATTGCAGTGGTCTGAAGGGATAGGTTCATTCTATGAATTATATTTCTATGAATGAAATGACACCCACCCTGTATTCAAGAGCATGTTGTGTCTCAAACGATGGCGGCCACAATACAAAACTCTCATATGGTGTGAAATAGGGTAGTGTGAAATTTTCTAGAAATACTAAAATAGTTTGACAACACTGTTTGTAAGCTTTTAAATTATATAAAAATCAACCATTTGTCTTTATCTTTTCCAGTGATGAAGACATGGATATGTTATGGTATGGTGGGGTATGCAAAATGGGCCAACTTTGAGCAACTTTATCCTCTGAATATTTTGGCATTCAGGTCCAAAAAAGTCACTTTCTGACCACTTCTTCCATGGGAAAACACGTACGGAAAGTGTTGTTTCAATTACAAGGGATGCTGTCAAAAAGTGATTGAATTCAAATGGATTGAACAAACATGCTAGAGAGAAGACCCATCATCGGTAGTCAAACTGCAAGAAGAACCCTGTGTATGTTTTATTGATAGGCCACATGGATGCTTTCATCACAGTTGTGGTTGGTGTAAAAAACAAATCCTAACCTGGTGAGATATCATTTATAATGGGGTTAGTCTGGCTGATATAACCTGATCAGCCAGGATCCCAGTTTAAACATTTATTTTAAGAGAGTAGAGTAGAAAGTAGATTATTACTTTTTTAATCCCAATTTGGGAAATTGTTGTAGCACAGCATGCATCATCAATGCACCTGTCAGAGCAGCTTACCGATCGCTGCAGCTGTACACAGCCCATCTGTAAATAGCCCACCCAACCAACTACCTACCTCATCCCCATATTTGTTTTTCTACTCTTTTGCACACCAGTATTTCTACTTGCACAACCTCATCTGCACATGTATCTCTCCAGTGTAAATTGCTAAATTGTAACTACTTCGCCACTATTATTGCCTTGCCTATTTATTGCCTTACCTCCTTACTTCATCTGCACACACTACAGATTGTTCTATTGTGTTATTGACTGTACGTTTGTTTATCCCATGTGTAACTCTGTGTTGTTGTTTTTGTCGCACTGCTTTGCTTTATCTTGGCAAGGTCAAAGTTGTAAATGAGAACTGGTTCTCAACTGGCCTACCTGGTTAAAAAAAGGTGAAATAAAAAATAAAATAAAAAAATGACTTACAATGACGTAACGCGCAACAATGACCAACACATGATAAAAAATAAATAAAATAAACACATTAAGACTAAGGCACATGCATCAACCATAGTATTCCTAAAATAATAGTCTGGTTTAAGTGCTGTTTTCTATCCTAACATTCAGCTAAATAAATAATAGCCATCCATAATACAAGTTCACACATCTATCATGTAAAAAATACTCCATCTCTTACATTATAAGCAGATAACTACACTGCAATAGTGCTGCATGGATTCACACAATGGCCAGAGACAGTGAGGGAGGGAGGGTAAAACAGGCATCAACAGCTAGCCAGTCCCGTATGATGTATGACTACCTGTGGTGTGGCTGTCAGGAAGCAGCCTTTTTAAGATGTAAGTGATTATAGCTCTCTGACCTCCCCTCTAATGACAGTGCCTCCTTGACCTCACGCTACTGCACAACTTACCTCATCTAGATGCACCGGGCAGCGGCGGGGTCAGGGGGACACGAGGGCCTGACAGCATGCCAACATCCCAGCTGCTGACCATTCTAAAGACCTCCGCTGAACCCAGACCCAGCCCTGGATACCCCTCCCTCTCCAGGGAGTTGCACCTGACCCCCCCCCTTCCGCCAGGCAAGCTGCCTGGCATGGATTCACGCGGGCCTGACTCTGGGAGCCTCCGCTGCACACCCATAAAACAACTCTAACAAGAGCTGTCAAGGCAATTAGCCTGTCAGAGGGACTCAGTTAGAAATCTGGAGCTTTGCATAATATCAGCATTAGCAGTATGAGGGGGTCACTGTAGCCCTTGCTAACACTAGCGTGGCACACACTAAGTGGCTAGCTTGCAACATCAAGCTTCTTAATAAAACAGACAATCAATCCCTGCCTGGATCAAGATCCCTGCTGCAAAAATAGTTTTGTGCGTAAAAAAAAGCTGTTTGGAAAGAAATAGAGCCACTTGTATGCACTGCCGGTCATACCGTATACCCCAGTATGGTACAGGACCGGTATGAAGGTATGAAAATCTGGATACCACCCAAACCTAATCCCACATAATACAAATAAAAAGTTGCAGGCCTACATGTATGGAGGAGTGTCCTCGATTTCTACACAGAACATTGTCAGAAACAAGCATGAATATTTACACAACCAACAAAATTATTATTTTATTCCTTTACCAGGGCATTCGCAAGATATCATCCTGGCAGCGTATGGAACCTTTTTTCTAGTCTCACAAGTCTGAAGATTATGGTGACAGGACTAGGGCTGCAAAGGGAGAGTATATTACTTGAAACGTTCAAAGTTTATCATTAAACTACCAGAATTTTGTTATCTTTCAAGGATTTTACGTACTCTAGCACAAGACATCTAGTGGCCCTTTTGGGTTCTTGTGATTTTTACAGGTGTATGTAATTATCTGTGGCCCTCTGTGTAGCCTTATCACATGTAAAATATATAAAACAATAAAATAAGATATTTTCAAAGAAAAGATTTCATGACAAAGCTGTAAAACATTATCCTACATACAAACCATCAATTTAGTGAATACCATTGGTGTTTAATATGATGGTTTCAGCAATATATATATATATATATACACCAGCACATTGACAACAAATACATATGACATAGTAAAATAAATAAAAGTGTGAAGAAAAAAAAAATATATATATATATATATTTTTTCACACTTTTATGTATTTTACTGTGTCATATGTATTTGTTGTCAATGTGCTGGTGTTAAACTGGTGGTAGTTATGAAAATGCAATAGTAGGGAAGAGTTGCAGAGTTAATAGGATGCCTTTTTCATTAATCTGGCTATTTTATCTTTAACCATATGGTTTATCTAGTAGAAACTCATGGATATTATGGACACAGATATAAACAAATCAATACTATATATTCATACATTTTAAAAAGTTATTCAAGTATAAATTACCAAAGTTAAGTTAATTACCCAGTGGTGTAAAGTACTTAAATAAAAATATTTAAAAGTACTACTTAAGTCGTTTTTTGGGGGGTATCAATACTTTACTATTTATATTTTTTTACTTTTACTTCACTACATTCCTAAAGAAAATAATGTACTTTTTACTCCATACATTTTCCCTGACACCCAAAAGTACTTGTTACATTTTGACAGGAAAATGGTCCAATTCACACACTTATCAAGAGAACATCCCTGGTCATCTCTACTGTCGCTGATCTCACTAAACACAAATGCTTCGTTAGTAAATTATGTCTGAGTGTTGGCGTGTGCCCCTGCCTACCCGCCAATAAATAAATATATAAAATTGTGGAAACAATGAATAGAAACATACAAACATGCAGTAGGTACCAGTACCTCGATTTGTGAAAATACATTCACAGCCTCAGGGAGTGAGAGAAAGAAAGAGCGCCGATATCAGCTTAGCCCTACATGTATCATCATTTTACACTGCTCGTCTGTCTGCTGCCAAAAATATGGATCATTTGAGGTCTCTTCCTCCTGTATCTCTGATCAGTTCAGTAAATGAAGACACTCCACGCAAAAAAATTATAAAAAAACCTGAGTAATTTAATTCCCTGTCTTGTTAATGCTACATCCTGCTGCTATCCGTTCAAAAATGCATTTCTTTAAATCTTCCCCTCACCATTATACACTAAATAATAGTTGAATGAATAAATGCAGCTCCTTAATGCAGTATCATAAATCCCTTCGTTTATGATCAGCTTATCACAGGCATACATGCAGCAGCGGCTTAACATTCGCAAAATGTATTTTGCCCAATAGAGGCATTACGCCTCACCATGCCAAAGCAATCTACCCTGGCACCTTGTAACGGGCTGGTAGCTGAATGCTTTATGTTCGCCATACAAACAAACCAGATAACCCACGCGCACACACACACACACACACACACACACACACACACACACACGCACACACACATGTGCACACACACATGTGCACAGACATGCACGCGCACACACACATGCAGAAGCAGACATGCACACACACACACACATAATGTAAGCGCACAAACATGCACGCACACAGACAGACATGAACACACACAAAGACACACCCTGCACACACACACCCGGGTGTCTGGTCAGTTCAGTTTGAAGTCCCCTCTCATTGAAATCGCCAGACACAACTTATGTCAACTTCACTTGTACTTCGTTGACTTTCACAGAAAGTGCTTATGAGAGAAGATTCAAAGGCAAATCATTTAAATGGTGTTTTGTTTCTCCACATCTCCCAGATGCCCATATTTTTCTGGATGGATATCAAAAGAAGCCTCTATTCTATGCAGCTTGAAAGGAACATTTAAAAAAATCTATAATGAAGTACTCCATTATGGACTTTCAGTCTGTTAAGTTGCTTTGAAAAGCTAACTGATTAATTTGAGAGTGCTGGTTGCCTCACATAAAAAAAAAATATTCCGACATTAGAACAAAATAACGTACATTAACGAGAACGGCAGACAGATAGAAATCCATACATGCGTTTTTCAAACAAGCGATGAGCGAACTGCCAAAACTGCAGTTCCTCTGCACTCACAATGAAGAGAGATTACCCTGCATTACAGAACACAGTCACAAGCATTTGCACATGTACATCCACAGCTTGTATGATATTCCATTCCATCTGTGTCATACTCTGTGGAAGGGGTCCTAGCAATATGAAATAAAAAAAATGACATGTAGAATCAGAGCATGGTTGAAATTGATGCAAATGCGCTATTGAAATATATCAAATCAAGCATCCTTGGAAAATGTCAAGGAAAAAGGGGTTTCAGTTATTCACACAGTTTGCTGCAATGCTTCACTACAGGAACTCTGTCTGTCTGAGGAGAAATGAACCCAACTAGACTGATTTTAATATCCCTGGCATACAGTGGATCCAGCATGTCAACCACGGGGTTCTGTGCCATGTGCCAGTTTCATTAATACACAGCCCAAAATACCATCCATTAATGCTACTGCTCCAATCGGCTCCCATAAATGTGAATATGCTCCTAAGGTGAGGCCCATTCTCTGGCCCAACACCTGCACCCTTAGATAAAAAAAAAAATCTACAACCTTAAAGGGTTCTTCAGCTGTCCCCATAGGAGAACCCTTTGGTTTCACACGACTGGGAATACAGATATGCATCTTGGTCACATATTTTTTTTTTTTAAAGGTAGGGGGATCAGAAAACCAGTCCATCTCTGGTGTGACCATCAAATGCCTCTTGCAGCGTGACACATCTCCTTCGCATAGAATTGATCTGGCTGTTGATTGTGGCCTTGTCCAGTAAGGTTGTGATGGTGTCCGAGTTCTCATCGAACAGTGGAGGCTCCTCAGAGGAGGAAGGGGAGGACCATCCTACTCAGTGAAATTCAGAAAAATGTAAAATAATGAAACATTAAAAAAGTTATCCTTTTTAGATAAAACTATACTAAATATATTCACGTCACCAAATACCTGATTAAAACTCACTATTTTGTAACGAAGGTCTACAGTAGTCTCAACAACACACTCTAGGCTAGCACCATGGTGTAGCCGGAGGACAGCTATTCCCCATCCTCCTCTAGCTACATTGACTTCAATACAAACCTCGGAGGCTTGTAGGCCTTACCCCCTTCCATATTCCTAGAAGGTAATTATGACCACTTCCGGAAGACATCCTCCAACCAATCAAAGCTTTTGCAATATGAACTGACATGTTGTCCATCCAATCGTAGGATTGGGATCAGAGAAGGAATCTAGGGTAGTGTATTTTTGTTCTGCCACAGAGCAATTTGGGGGTTCTATGTGTTGAGAAGCTTGGTGAGTTGGTGACATATTGGATAGAGATTAAGAGTGAAGAGTTATATTTGAGAATTTTTAGGATATTATTCAATTCAAATTAGTTTCTTCAAACTACAGGAGACAGAGGTAGATTATATATTGTTTTCTTGTTTTTAGAACATTATTTTTTGTGTTGAGATAGCTACTTGCTACTAAAGTTGAACTAACTAGCTAAATACCAGAGTGCAGTTTTCTCCACCAGAATGGCTAGCAAATGATAACAACAATGTAGTGGATTTATTGCCCACATCAGATTCAAGTTTCTGGGGAAAAGCTGCACTGATCATGTTATGGACGAACGTCTGCGTATTCAAACTGCGCAACACAAAGAAGGTAAAATAAAACAGGTTCACAAGCAGTTAATTGGGAAGAGTTGGCTTTTACTTAGGGGCACGATGAGTGGGAAAGTTCAGCTAACAAGGTCAACTACAAGGACCTTGCAGAGGTAATTGAACGTTACGATGCTTTACTTGATGAGCATATGGAAGTTTGTACTGTCTTCTCTGGGATGTCGAAAATTCCATCGCATCATCCATTAAAAGTGAGATTAAAAAGAAAGGTTGACGTAACACATTTTTTTGCACAAGCCCAAGTAGGCGTTCCACTTTCCTCAAGTATTTATTTAGCAAAGGTGATAACACATCATCACTATGGAAAGACACAAGCAAAAACTCTTTACATAAATGTTGCATTATAGGCACACCTAAACATTAGAGATCTGACATGCTGTATGGGATGAAAACTAGAATATTTTTCAGTTTGATCAACCGTAGGCTACTAACAACAGCAGCTGCAAACAGCCTATGCGTCTGGTCCATCTGGTCAGGGTAAACAAATTGGTAACGTTATGTATTTAAAGTCCATTTGTTTGTCAGGAGAAATGTGAATGTGATCACGTGGTTTTAATGCAAACTTCGGCTGGCTAGGCTGACTAGACCTTTTTAATCCAAAATTATTACCTGGAATTAATCAGTGAACTTAATAGTGACGACATAAACTGTGTCCATTTTTTTATTAGGCCTACAGTTGTATAGGCCTGTGCCATACAAACATGCATAAAGCAAGCTCAGCCCTGTGAGTTCTATTGTCCATCAGTTGTTGTCTCTGTGTCTGGGTAGAGGAAACCCCCCTGTTAGTCTAGTCTAAATATAATTCATTTGCTGCAGTTTGACCGGGTTTTCATCCTCCCCATGGCCAGAGTTTTTTTAAAACCATGTGACCTGATTAGAAAAAACGGGTCCCTTCATAGCCCATATCAAATCTTTTTACAACTGATTAGTTACTGTCATACCTAAAGGGTCCAGCATTTTCCTGGTTAGGTTACCAGATAAGGAAAAACTCTGGGGCCCCAGAGGCGGACCTGTGTAATGATCGCGCTATGCAGTCAGCTTCTTGATGTGCCACAACTGTCCGGTGGATGGATTGTGCACAAAATTTGAGAGAAACATGGAACATTTCTGGGATCTTTATTTTAGCTCATGAAACATGGGACCAACTCTTTACATGTTGCGTTTATATTTTTATTCAGTGTAGAACCATTTGGGGTTCCATGTAGAACCCTCTGTGCAAAGGTTTCTACATGGAACCAAAAAAGGTTCTCATACTGTATGGGAACAGCTGAATAACAATTATTTTCTTCTAAAAGTGTGTATGTGACGGGTAGAGATGGGGAGAGTGGTTTATTTAGAAAATATATATTTTCTCCCGCTAGAGGAGGCCAGGTGAGGGAGAAGGAGAGCACCTTTATGACAACTGAAAGGGTACGAGAGGAGTCCAGCAGGAAAACGAGTGGAAGGTTGTTAAACTTCAGGGAAGGCAGTAAAAAGTTGAGCCCTATAGTGTTCTAAGTTATGACCCATGACGCTGTCCATAAAAATCTAATTACACGCTGTCACAGTCATCATAAGTACTGTACATGGATTCTGTCAAGGGGGAGGGGGAGGAAGGCTTTCACCACTGAGCTTTCCTTTAAAGACTTCCTCTAGTGATGTTTTAACTTTTCCTGTTGAAAAGTGATATCCCAAGTGGAAATACAGTAAAATACACACTAAAGGGTAAAAAAACATGTTTTGAACAAAATAGTGTTTTTTAGACACAATTACCAACGTCAAGGAGTAAGGCATTCAAGGAGTTGGTTTGACGGGCAGTATTGATGTCATCCGCCTCCCCCTTGCTTGAGGAACAATAGAGGAGCAATAGAGAACAAAAGAGGAAAGGCCCACCCCCCCAATTTATGCTATGCCATGAGTTACCTGGACCACCTATTGAGATGTGCCTTTTCTTAAGTAAATCAGGTGTTCAATGAGGTGAAAAGAAGACTGGCATCATAACCTGAGGGCAGGTCTGATCACCATAAAGATGCTCCTCTCATCACTGGACACAGGAAAGATATGATATAAGCATAGGAGCCACTTAAGCACTATTTTGCTATACTCAATACTTCAGTGATCAACATAATGTTGGAAGCCTTTCTGCAATATTTGTACAGGCCAACAGTGTACCTCATGCGAGACAGAGGGAATAACAGAACAGCACATTTTCTGAGTGTTAAATCAACACTGAGAGTGTTACATTTAACACTGGTCCAGTGTCTATATGGGTCCACACTTTTCAGTGTTCAATTAAGACACTGCTTAGTGTAAATCCTTATTTGCATTTTTCCAAGAGTGCCTTTTCGAGTGAATTGTAGAGTTACCATCCATGACTGTATTTGTTAGTGACAGAGACATTGTTGTTGAATTTATCAATTTTCAGTAACCAGGCCTTCACAAAGTGAGATCCTAGTGAATATGTTATCATAAAAAAAATTATCACAATACAACACAAATTTCATAAGGCCTTATTGTGAGAGCCTAGAAGTCACACTATGCTATTCTTATTGGAATCCAGGCGGAGTGGAGATATCTAACAGTAGGCATTTTTATTCACCAGCAACCTGCATTCAGAACGATTTCCGGGTTGGGAAGATAATGCTATGAGACTAACTAAAGCATCTAAACTGGAACAACCATTTCAGTAACGTGTCCATCGAGTCCAAGTAACTTATTGGATTAGTTTATATTTATGTATATTTGCGTAGCATAACATTAATTAATTGATCAATGTACATGCAGAAACATACATTGAAACAAACAAACCATGCCTCCCACCCCGCCTAAACACCCCACCCTGAAGAAAGCATGCCCCTTCCCATCCCAGGGCGTCATTAGTTTCAGAACGTCTCACAATGACATAGCCGATCAGGTGCCAGTGCTTGGATCGTGGGTGCATCCAAGATGTTGTGTATTTGTTCTTCTGCTGGAACAAGGTGTTAGTAATGATGAGATCATGCTCGGCAGTCATAGAGTTAGCAAAGTTAGCAGTCTCATGCCTGGCCAACACCATGCTTACCCAGCACTCCGCTCCATATCCTATTGTTCTGTCACCCAGCAGAAAGATCTTGTCATCCCCGGGGATGCGGTGAAGGGCCTCATCTAGGGACTGGTAGAAGCAGTCATTTTACTATTTTTCAGATGGTAACGTTGGTGTGCATCCACTAAGAATTGTAGCATAGCACATTTTGGCTAGGGGGATACGGAGAGACATTAGTCTTTCACTTATGCCAACAGGTGTTTTGGTGAGGCTGGGTAAGAGGCTGTTTTTAATTGCCAGTCCCACACTGTGCTGATGTTGCCCACCCAGAGAGTAACCTTTCCAGAAGAAGGTGTAGCCTTCTCCCTCCACTTTCAGGGAACCTTCATCCAGGAACCTGGTCTCACTCAGGGCAGCAATGGTAGCGCCTTAGTTCTGCAGCAATCAGATTTGTTCTCCGATGGGGTCTATCGTTATTATTGTCAGTTTTCAAAACAGTTTTGATGTTCCATGTCGCCAGTTTAAAATCATTTTCTTTAGCATTTTTTGACCGCTGAGTGGAACTCCCAATAGGTGTGGTAGCCTATCCAGGAAGGAGTGAGTGAGCAATTTTTAGGCCACCTTTTCTTAGGCCTCTCCCCAGCTGAGGTGAGCAGGGTGGCTCCTAAATACAGTAGGGCTGCTCAGTCCCAACTGCTGATGATTAAAAAATTGAAAGACTATGGCACCACAACAAACCTGCCAAGAGAGGGCCGCCCACCAAAACTCACAGACCAGGCAATGAGAGCATTAACCAGAGAGCCAACAAAGAGACCAAAGATAACCCTGAAGGAGATGCAAAGCTCCACAGCGGAGATAGGACTATCTGTCCATAGGACCACTTTAAGCTGTACACTCCACAGAAGAGTGGACAGAACAAAAGCCATTGCTTAAAGAAAAAACAAACATTTTGTGTTCACCAAAAGGCATGTGGGAGACTCCCCAAACATATATGGAGGAAGGTACTCTGGTCAGATGAGACTAAAATGTAGCTTTTTGACCATCAAAGAAAACGTTATGTCTGGTGCAAACCCAACACCTCACCTCACCCCGAGAACAGCATCCCCACAATGAAGCATGCTGGTGGCAGCATCATGCTGTGGGGATGTTTTTCATCTGCAGGGAATGGAAAACTGGTCAGAAGTGAAGGAATGATGGATGGCGCTAAATACAGGGTCTTTCTTAAGGGAAACCTGTTTCAGTCTTCCAGAGATTTGAGACTGGGAGGTTCACCTTCCAGCAGGACAATGACTCTAAGCATATTGCTAAAGCAACACTCGAGTGGTTTAAGGGGAAACATTTAAATGTCTTGGAATGGCCTAGTCAAAGCCCAGACCTCAATCCACTTCAGAATCTGTAGTATGACTTAAAGATTGCGGAACCCATTCAACTTGAAGGACCTGGAGCAGTTTTGCCTTGAAGAATGGACAAAAGTCCCAGTGGCTAGATGTACCAAGCATATAGAGACATACCCCAAGAGACTTGCAGCTGTAATTGCAGCAAAAAGTGCCTCTACAAATTATTGACTTTGGGGGGTGAATAGTTATGCACTCTCAAGTTCAGTTTTTTTGTCTTACTTCTTGTTTGTTTCACAATAAAAATATTTTGCATCTTCAAAGTGGTAGGCATGTTGTGTAAATAAAATGATTCAACCCCCCCCCCCCCAAAAAATATATTTTTATTCCAGGTTGTAAGGCAACAAAATAGGAAAAATGCAATGGGGGGTGAATACTTTTGCAAGCCACTGTAAAACAAATCCCATCAAAATGTGTTTGTTTAAGCTAGAGATCTGTTTTTTTGCATGGGCTGCATTTCAAATAGGGTTTAATATTTTCCCTGTATTTTACAAATGTTCCATTCTGAGAATAAATCACTTTTCTGGTATCCTGCCAAAACCAGAAGTTTTATTCAAAAGCAATATAAAGCTTATAAATATGTCTGGATTTGATTAGTGCTTTGATTAGCATGAAAATTAACCTGAAGCTACCTCAGCCTGATGAGCCATATATTAAATCATTATTATGAGCCTTACATTAATGACAATTAGTGAGCCCAAGCTCAAATGATTGTGGCGTTATCCAATACATATGGGCTACTGCACATTACGCACGGCAGAAAAACATAAAAGCAGTTTTATTCAAAAGTGTGTTTGAGTGTGAACTGTATTAGTGTATTGTATTATACTGTATTATATGGACTGGAATTACGCATATGATAAAGCAGAAGAGAAAATGCGAAGCCATATTGAGACATCACATAGAATGTAATGCCATTTCACGCCGTGCATATAATTTAACACCATATATTATAATTTAACGTTTTTTTGCAGTTATTTATCCCAAGAAAAGGGAGTGATTTTGTGCGGCAAATCTGGGCAACCGGGTTCCCGCCATTCAACCCTAGTTTCAAACCACAGCATCCACCGATATCGCCCTTCCGCATCTCTGGTGAAATGTGGCAGAACTAGAGCCGTGTTTGTCAGACCATGAGACATCCCGAAAATGGATCTTCTCACAAAAACATTTGTAGCATCCGAATGGTTTGGGCTACACACTAATATTACCTATTTGTGGAAAGCTGAGACTCATGACCGCAATTGTGTTCTCCGTTTTCTAGGACGCCCACAAGCCTCACAAGACTCTTTTTAAGGTCCCCCGTACCAGTTAAGGTCTAGTTGGCGGCAGCGAGCTGTAAGCGAGAGTATGCAAGCATGTGGTAAGAGCGAGCATGCAACTTACCTCTACCTAGGCACTACTGCACTAGACACCTCACATGCACCCTGTGGTTGCCCGCCGACACACCTTCTGAATGTCACAACCCTGCAGTTACCTATTCACCCTCTGAAAGGCGCACATACACAATCCATGTCTCAATTGTCTGATCCTGTCTGGTCCAAACGAGTATGACATTGCTGCTGCCCATGGTATTAAACGCAAGGGAAGCGAGCATTTGGCTTCCCTTGATAAAAAAAAGTATAATAGCCAATCAGCGTTAAGCTAAACTGAGTGAACTCAACTGTCAATGGTCCTGGCACACAAAAAAAAAGTGTCATGGGAAGCCAGTTTGGATTTGGTGTCAGTCCTATCAAATCGCTTTGAGCGCACACGTTATTGACAGAAACTACTTGAATTGTTGTATCTCGCTGTGTTGTTGTTCTCCAGGGAGCTAGATCAAATTTGCCATGGATGGAGATCATCTGCACATCTATCACTCCAGTGGTAATTTGTAATTACTTGCTACTATGGCCTATTTATTGCCTTACCTCCTCACTCCATTTGCACACACCGTATATAGACTTTCTTTTTTTCTATTGTGCTATTGTCTGTACGCTTGTTTATTCCATGTGTAACTCTGTATTGTTGTTTGTGTCGCACTGCCTTGCTTTATCTTGGCCAGGTCGCAGTTGTAAATGAGAACTTGTTCTCAACTAGCCTACCTGGTTAAATAAAGGTGAAATATATGATTTAATTTTTTTAAATAGGGATTTGGACTTGTGTGGTTTTACTTCATTCTCCATACTGGCCAATGGTTAAAACGGCAAGTCTGATCCAACCATTAATTCATACATTGTTCCCCTGGCCTGAGAGGGTGGAAGTTCAATACGTAGTTACAGTTGAAGTCGGAAGTTCACATACACTTAGGTTGGAGTCATTAAAACTCATTTTCAACCACTCCACAAATTTCTTGTGAACAAACTATAGTTTTGGCAAGTCGGTTAGGACATCTACTTTGTGCATGACACAAGTAATGCTTCCAACAATTGTTTACAGACAGATTATTTCACTTATAATTCACTGTATCACAATTCCAGTGGGTCAGAAGTTTACATACACTAAGTTGACTGTTGCATTTAAACAGCTTGGAAAATTCCAGAAAATGATGTCATGTCTTTAGAAGCTTCTGATAGGCTACTTGACATCATTTGAGTCAATTGGCGGTGTACCTGTGGATGTATTTCAAGGCCTACCTTCAAACTCAGTGCCTCTTTGCTTGACATCATGGGAAAATCAAAATAAATCAGCAAAGACCTCAGGAAAAAAAATTGTAGACCTCCACAAGTCTGGTTCATTCTTGGGAGCAATTTCCAAACACCTGAAGATACCAAGTTAATCTGTACAAACAATAGTATGCAAGTATCAACACCATGAAGCCGTCATACCGCTCAAGAAGGAGACGTGTTCTGTGTCCTAGAGATCAACGTACTTTGGCGCGAAAAGTGCAAATCAATTTGAAAACATCAGCAAAGAACCTTGTTTAGATGCTGGAGGAAACAGGTACAAAAGTATCTATATCCAGAGTAAAACAAGTCCTATATTGACATGACCTGAAAGGCCGCTCAGCAAGGAAGAATCCACTGCTCCAAAACCGCCATAAAAAAGCCAGACTACAGTTTGCAATTGCACATGGGGACAAAGATTGTACTTTTTGGAGAAATGTTCTCTGGTCTGATGAAACAAAAATAGAACTGTTTGGCCATAATGACCATCGTTATGTTTGGAGGAAAAAGGGGGAGGCTTGCAAGCCAAAGAACACCATCCCAACCGTGAAGCATGGGGGTGGCAGCATCATGTTGTGGGGGTGCTTTGCTGCAGGAGGGACTGGTGCACTTCACAAAATAGATGGCATCATGAGAAAGTGAAAAATAGGTGGATATATTGAAGCAACATCTCAAGACATCAGTCAGGAAGTTAAAGCTTGGTCGCAAATGGGTCTTCCAAATAGACAATAACCCCAAGCATACTTCCAAAGTTGTGGCAAAATGGCTTAAAAGGACAACAAAGTCAAGGTATTGGAGTGGCCATCACAAAACCCTGATTGTGGGCAGAACTGAAAAAAGTTTGTGCGAGCAAAGAGGCCTACAAACCTGACTCGGGTAACATCAGCTCTGTCAGGAGGAATGGGCCAAAATTCACCCAACTTATTGTGAGAAGCTTGTGGAAGGCTTCCCGAAACGTTTGACCCAAGTGAAACAATTTAAAGGCAACGCTACCAAATATTAATTGAGTGTATGTAAACTTAAGACCCACTGGGAATGTGATGAAAGAAATAAAAGCTGAAATAAATCATTCTCTGTACTATTATTCTGACATTTCACATTCTTAAAATAAAATGGTGATCCTAACTGACCTAAGACAGGGAATTTTTAGTACGATTAAATGTCAGGAATTGTGAAAAACTGAGTTTAAATGCATTTGGCTAAGGTGTATGTAAACTTCTGACTTCAACTGTAAATGTAGAAGCCAATGTTAACTAGCTAACGTTGCCCATTAAAGGAAGTTAGACTAGCGAGCTAGCATTTTAGCCAGGTAGCCTAGGAAAACCAAAAATAAAAGTGTGTACTGTATGACAGTGATAGACCCTTTTCGTCAACATTTAATAGAGGAGGATGGCATTGGCATTTCTAAAAGTAGGGTGAGTCAACATGTTTTTCTACGTGTACGAACGAGCACACATGCACACGAAATTAAAACCATGGACAGCTACATCATATTTATCTCATGTTGATTGGACTACATTGTTTTTGGTATCTTTTAGTTGTCGCTGTTTTAGACAAAGCTTAGTTGATTTGATGATGTTGTAATGTTGAAGTTAAAATGGTGCTGGATTAGTGGAGGCAGTGGCAGTTTGATTTGCGACTTGCGGTAACTCTCTGTGGTCTAAATCAATAGTTGTTTAGTGCTTGACCATGCTGTAGGTCCGGTAACTATTTGTTACATGCAATATTCTTTGTGCACTTCACCGGACAGAAGTTGCTGTCCGGTTTTGTGATGAAACAAACACGTGCTTGAATTTATTTGTCCCTTCTTATTGTCTTTGCCTTTAGGCCTATATATCACAGTCACAAGGCATATGATTAAAGAGAGGGAGGATGGCATTGGCAAAACATTTTACCGCACTATGACTTTTATCCCAATAGACAGAAGGAGGAGCCATTGAAATACAGAAATTCAGCCGTGGCAATAGATATTCTGCCGATTAAAGCAACTGGAATATTATTCCATCTACTTGAGCTCTCTGTTATAGTTTCTGACAATGATTTTATCTAATATATCTATTCCCAAATACAGTATGTATAATGGGAAATGATTGGTATTCCATAAATCGAGATGGAGTCCTCCATCGGGGTCTTGAGGCAGTAGGGCTGATTTGGTTAGATTAGTTGAATTCATCTATGATCTTCAATGCATTTGGGAGCGATTCAGATACATTGTCTAGATACAGTAAAATATCATCTGTGTATAATTGTAATGGCCGTCGTTAGAGAAAGACCAAGGTGCAGCGGAGGATGTGTTCATTTTAATACAAAAAGAGAACACTTGACAAAATAAACAAAATGACAGCCGACAGTTCTGTCAGGTACTAACAACGAAACGGAAGCACTAAACAGAAACAATCACCCACAAACCCCAAAGGAAAAAACAGGCTACTTATGTGTGACTCCCAATCAGCAACAACAAACTACAGCTGTGCCTGATTGGAAGCCACACGGCCAAAATCAATGAAACAAACCAAGCTAGAAAAAAGAACATAGAATGCCCACCCAATGTAACACCCTGGCCTAACCAAAATAATGAACCAAAAACCCCTTTCTATGGCCAGGGCGTTACAGTACCCCCCCTAAAAAGGTGTGGACTCCGGCCGTAAAACCTGACTCTGAAGGGGAGGGTCCGGGTGGGCCTTCCTACAGCGGCGGCTCGGGTGCGGGACGTGGACCCCGCTCCACCCTTGGCTTTGGCCACTTAGGTGGCGCCCCTAGCTGTGCCGGAGGACTGGTGGGCGACCCTGGCCGCGCCCGGCTGGCGGCGATTCTGGCTGCGCCTGGCTGGCGGGCGAACCTGGCTGCGCCCGGCGACCCTGGCTGCGCCCGGCTGGCGGGCGACCGTGGCTGCGCCCGGCTGGCGGGCGACCCTGGCTGATCCCCGGCTGGCGGGCGGCCCTGGCGGCTCCGGGCTGGCGGGCGGCTGCGGGCTGGCGGGCGGCTCCGGGCTGGCGGGCGGCTCTGGCCCAGGATTCACCAGGCTGGGGAGACATGAAGGAGGCCTGACCCTGGGCGCAGGCACAGGACTCACCAGGCTGGGGAGACATGGAGGCCTGGCCCTGGGCGCAGGCACAGGACTCACCAGGCTGGCGGGCGGCTCTGTTGGCTCCGGCGGCTCTGGGCAGGCGGGCGGCTCTGGCGGCTCTGGCCCAGGATTCACCAGGCTGGGGAGACATGAATGAGGCCTGGCCCTGGGCACAAGCACAGGACTCACCAGGCTGGGGAGACATGAAGGAGGCCTGGCCCTGGCCGCAGGCACAGGACTCACCAGGCTGGCGGGCGGCTCTGGCGGCTCCGGACAGGCGGCGGCTCTGGTGGCTCCGGACAGGCGGGCGGCTCTGGCGGCTCCGGACTGGCGGGCGGCTCTGGCGGCTCCGGACTGGCGAGCGGCTCTGGCGGCTCAGGACTGGTGGGCGGCTCTGGCCCAGGACTCACCAGGCTGGGGAGACATGAAGGAGGCCTGGTTCTGGGCGCAGGCACTGGACTCACCAGGCTGGGGAGACCCACTGGAGGCCTGGTCCGTGGAGGAGGCACAGGACTGACCAGGATGGTGAAACCCACTGGAGGCCTGGTCCGTGGAGGAGGTACAGGCTTGACCAGGATGGGGAGACCCCCTGGAGGCCTGGTCCATGGAGGAGGCACAGAACTGACCAGGATGGGGAGACCCACTGGAGGCCTGGTCCGAGGAGGAGGCACAGGATAAACCAGGCTGGAGAGACCCACAGGAGGCCTGATGTGTGGTGCTGGTACTGGAAGTGCCAGTTCGGGGACACGCACCTCAGGGTTAGTGCGGGGAGCGGAAACAGGCTGAGTTGGCCTGGGCTGCCGCACTGGAAGCCTGATGTGTGGTGCTGGTACTGGAAGTGCCAGTTCGGGGACACGCACCTCAGGGTTAGTGCGGGGAGCGGGAACAGGCTGAGTTGGACTGGGCTGCCGCACTGGAAGCCTGATGCGTGGTGCTGGTACTGGAAGTGCCAGTTTGGATACACTCACCTCAGAGCTAGTGCGAAGAGCAGGAATAGGACGAGTAGGACTGGGCTGACGCACTGGAGGCCTGGTGCGTGGGCCTGGTACTGTCTTTACCAGACAGCTAGCACGCACCTCAGGACAAGTATGAAGTACTAACTCAGGTGACATTATTTCTAGGACACGCTCTGCAGGGCGAATGCCGTGTCTAATACACCAACACAATAGCTCTCTCATTTTCTTCTCCTCCAATTTACCCATCAACTCCTTAACAGTCTCTGCTTCGCTCCCCTCCAATTTTACCCCGACTGGCTCTGGTTCCATCCTCGGCTCCGCCGATCTGTCCATGTGCCCCCCCCAAAAAAATTATTGGGGCTGCCTCTCCGGTTTGAACGCTATCGGCGTTCCACTATAATATTCCCGGTCCTCCTTTGCCTTCTTCCATGGGCCCACTCCGGCTCTGATCTCCTCCCAGGTCCACGACTCCCGATAGTGCATATTATTGTTCCGTCGCTCCTTGTGCTTCTCCTTCGTCCGCTGCTTGGTCCGTTGTTGGTGGGTGATTCTCTAACGGCCGTCGTTAGAGAAAGACCAAGGTGCAGCGGAGGATGTGTTCATCTTGAATTAATTTGAATACAAAAAGAGAACACTTGACAAAATAAACAAAATGACAGCCGACAGTTCTGTCAGGTACTAACAACGAAACGGAAGCACTAAACAGAAACAATCACCCACAAACCCCAAAGGAAAAAACATGCTACTTATGTGTGACTCCCAATCAGCAACAACAAACTACAGCTGTGCCTGATTGGAAGCCACACGGCCAAAATCAACGAAACAAACCAACCTAGAAAAAAGAACATAGAACGCCCACCCAATGTAACACCCTGGCCTAACCAAAATAATGAACAAAAAAAACCTTTCTATGGCCAGGGCGTTACAATAATGAGATGAAGGGATCAGTAGATTCTTTGAGAAATTGGTGTTATTTCATTCGATTGACAAATTGCCTGGGCCAAAGGTTCCATGGATAATAAGAATAGCAGAGGCAAAATTGGATCGACTTGTCTGCTGCTTCTTGTGATTCTGAATGGCGCAAGAGCAGATATTGCCTGTTATAACTATGGCCGGGGGATTGGCATATAGAATTTAAACAATATTAATGAAATTGAAGCCAATTCCCATATGTTCCAAGACAGACCAGAGATATGGCCATTCTAGTCTATCAAAAGCATTTTCTGCATTGAGAGATAATACAGCCCATGAAGCGGTTGTTATCTGAGGATAAACGCTTTATCACAAACACGCTATGGTCAGAGTGGATCAATTTGGGTAAGTAAGACGAGACAACATTTACATTAGTGCTGTGTTTGCATCTCTCCCAAATGAACCTTTGTGAAGGACTGTATTAATCATTTAGAGCAATAGTGGACCTAATTAATTCCCACATTTTAGATATACCTCAGGAGGAATACTGTACCATCAGGTGATTTTCCTTTATTCATGCCATCCAATGCCCTTTTGAGTTCATTGAGAACAATGTATGCTCCCAGCGAGGCGACTTTCTCTGTTGAAGAATTCTTTTAGAAAGGACTTTGTCTGGCTTGGTGTGGATTTACAATGAGATGTGTATAGTTCTTTATAAAAGCAGGATAATAATTTGGGTTCTGATAGTAATTACCCTGTTTCAGATTCAATAGTTGCTATATCAGTTAATTGATCATTACTGCATAGCTTGTTGGCCAGTAAACCTTCGGTGAGTTTTTTTTGGGCTGTTCTTGATAAAAGAAAATCTAGGGGTAGATAATAGTATGAAATCGACTCACGTGTTTTTATGCACGTGATGTTAGAACGTTCTCTCCATTCCAGAATGTGATTGTTACACAACAACACATTTAATCCGCGCTGCCATCAAACCAAGGCACACCAAGGTGCCTGTTTTTGTTTATAGGCTGTTTTCAACTTGTCAATTTAAAATTATTTTCTAACAAGTTTTTTATTTTCTAAGAACAGTTTGAATTGAGGTGTGTTCCTCCTCATTCATTCACATAAAAAGTATTTTTTACTTTTGCGAACCAATTATTTTTTTTTTACATTTATGACCCGGACAAAATTCCCCCAGCACTTCCCAATTGTTTGTGCAGTTCAAGTCTGCAGACATTTGCTAATTTCCCATCCTGCACATACTCCGTCTGTTGCCTGCATCGCAGTCATAGTTGTTTTCGTTACCAATAATAGCTTTGGAAATGTGTGCGTTTCTATCAAAGTAAGAGCCTTATTACGTTATAATAGTTTCTGCATGTCGTTTCTACTGCAGCATAATATTTTTGTGTATATTCCTTATAACCACGGACACGCAAGGTAACGCTACTCATTTCATAACCTTTATGGTGTTATACTCAATGCTTAGGTAGCTAGCTACATTATTCTATTAACTTCTCTAGGGTAGGGGGCAGTATTTTGACATCCGGATGAAAGGCATGCCCGTAGTAAACTGCCTGCTACTCAGGCTCAGAAGGAAGGATATGCATATTATTAGTAGATTTGGATAGAGAACACTCTGAAGTTTCTAAAACTGTTTGAATGATGTCTGTGAGTATAACATAACTCAAATGGCAGGCAAAAACCTGAGAAAAATCCAACCAGGAAGTGTGGAAATCTGAGGTTTGTAGTTTTTCAAGTGATTGCCTATACAGTATACAGTGACTGAGGGTTAATTTTGCACTTCCTAAGGCTTCCACTAGATGTCAACAGTCTTTAGAACGTTGTTTCATGCTTCTACTGTGAATAGGGAGAGAATAAGAGCTCCTGGAAGTAGATGAGTGAGAAAATGACATGAGCTCAGTGATGCGCACTCACGTGAGCGTTAGCTGTGTTACTTTTCTTTTTTGAAGACAAAGCAATCGTCCGGTTGGAATATTATGGAAGATTTATGATAAAAACATCCCAAAGATTGATTTTATACATCGTTTGACATGTTTCTACAAACTGTAGTATAACTTTTTTGACATTTCGTCTGGACTTAGTAAGCGCGTGCCTCACATTTGGAATAGTGAACCTAACGCGTGAACAAAATGGAGGTATTTGGACATAAAGATGAACTTTATCGAACAAAACAAACATTTATTCTGGAACTGGGATTCCTGGGAGTGCATTCCGATGAAGATCATAGGTAAGTGAATATTTATAATGTAATTTTTGTCATTTCTGTTGACTCCAAAATGGCGGGTATCTGTATGGCTTGTTTTGATATCTGAGCGCTGTACTCAGATTATTGCAAAATTTGCTTTCCCTGTAAAGCTTTTTTGAAATCTGACACAGCGGTTGCATTAAGGAGAAGTGTATCTATAATTCTTTGAATGACTGTTGAATATTTTATCAACGTTTATGATGAGTATTTCTGTAAATTGATGTGCTAATTTCCCGGAGGTTTTGGGAGGCAAAACATTTCTGAACATTACACGCCAATGTAAAATAAGGTTTTTGGATATAAATATGAACTTTATCGAGCAAAACATACATGTATTGTGTAACATGAAGTCCTATGAGTGCCATCTGATGAAGATCATCAAAGGTTAGTGATTCATTTTAGCTGTATTTCTGGTTTTTGTGACGCCTCTCCTTGCTTGGAAAATGGCTGTGTGGTTTTTCTTGTCTCGGCGCTGTCCTAACATAATCTGATGTTATGCTTTCGCCGTAAAGCCTTTTTGAAAACGGACAATGTGGTTGGATTAACGAGAAGTGTATCTTTAAAATGGGATATAAAGTTGTATGTTTGAGAAATTTGAATTATGCGATTTTTGTTGTTTTGAATTTGGCGCCCTGCTATTTCACTGGCAGTTAAATAGTGTGTAGACGCTAGCGTCCCACATTTCCCAGAGAGGTTAACTCTGGAAAACAATGCTAATTGCGTCAGAGAAGTATTAGCATGTGTTATAGTTGGAAGCTACCCTGGCCTTACGACTCCCAAGTGGCGCAGCTCTCTAAGGCACAGCGTCTCAGTGCTAGAGGCGTCACTACAGACACCCAGGTTCAAATCCAGACTGTTTCTATGAAAGTAAGTAAGTGCCTTATGACGTTATTCCATTTCTACTGCAGCTCACTGTATGAATGAAGCATAATGTTTTTGTCCATATTCCTTATAACCGCTGACACGCGAGATAACGTTACTCATTTCATAACCTTTATGGTGTTATATTCAATCGTGCTTATGTAGCTAGCTACATTCTTCTATTAGCTCTCTAAAACAAAGCTAATTGCATCAGAGAAGTATTAGCTTGTGTTGTATTTTGAAGCTACCCTGGACTTACGACTTCCAAGTGACGCAGAGGTCTAAGGCACAGCATCTCAATGCTAGAGGTGTCACCACAGACACGCTGGTTCAAATCCAGGCTGTGTTTCTTTCAAAGTAAGTGCCTTATTAAGTTAATAGTTTCTGTATGTGAACTGTATGTCCAATTGCAAAAAATCCCTTGTTCAGTAATCATTTCACCTGCTAGTTGGTGATGAACTATGTGGCCATTGAGGGCTGTGTTGATCAGATGAAACATGTCTTCTTATACCACTTGGTCATTTTCTGAGTGCATTCCACAAAGCTGTTTATCATGTCCGCCTTATCCACTGCCCCCATTTTGATGTTATAGTCAAGCACGCAGTCTGGTTTGATTTTTCTCTCTCCCGTCGGGTGCTCCACCTTCCCTGTGGCCGACATGGTTGCTATATGTACAGTGGAGAGGACATGGATGTCTCGTTTGTCATGCCAGTTTACTGCCAGCTGTTGACCGTTCTCCTTGAACTCCGCCTCCCCTCTCTGCATCTTCCTGCATCCGAATGCCGGCATCCCCTTCCTGTTTGACCTGACTGTGCCACAGGCCCCTGTGCTGTTGGAGAGCAGATGCTGGAAGAGTGTGGGATTTCTGTAACAATTGTCCACACACAAAGTGTGTCCCTTGCTGAGCTGAGGAGCCAGCATGGTCATCACCACGAACCCAGACACCCCAAGCCCATCATACTCATCAATGCATAGGTCCTTGTATGGCACTAAGACTCAACCAAATGCTATTGTCAGCATGGTAAGAACATTTCTTATTTTGTATAACAGGTCATTAGGCCTTCCCTGTAGCTCAGTTGGTAGAGCATGGTGTTTGCAAAGCATGATGTTTGCAATGCCAGGATTGTGGGTTTGATTCCCATGGGGGGCCATGTATGAAATGTATGCATTCACTACAGTAAGTCACTCTGGATAAGAGCATCTGCTAAATTACTAAAATGTAAATGTCATTTAGGATGGCAGTAGCATTGATGAAATGCTGTCATCACAGCAGATCTTGGGAAAAGAAGGGAGTTGTAAACATAGGATCTCTGCTCTAGTATTCTCTTAGAGAGTTTTTCTTTACTTTCCTCATGAGAAGGACTGTTACCAGGAAGGTATACATTTCACTATTTGTGGTTGTCCCCCCACTCCTGGCTCTCTCTCTCCTGTAGCTCCAAGGCATAGCGATTGGTCTCTACTATGTCTCCCACCAGCTCCTCTGTCAGAAACAACTTGAAGCACTCTGGAAATGGCAAGGGGCATTGCACTCCAGACTGGGACTCAAAGCAAACAGCAGGGCCAGGCGTGGTGAAATGGCTGGCGGCCTTCCAGCTTCCACAGAACTGCTGTACTTCATCCACTGTCGGTTTGCCTCCATCACCACCAGCATCTTCATGGGAACTGGGACTTTGTCAGTGGACAAGGGATCCTCAGATTCAGGGTTCTCAATGGCTGGGGGGCAGCTCCTCACTGTCACTGTCAGAATTTGATTCTTGACTTTCATACGCAGACTCATTGTCAGATTTTTTTTTTAAATCACCAGAGTCTCCTTTTAAAAGACGTTGCTAATGCTACAGCTTAGCTCACTAGCTACATACATAAACAACAACACTGAATGGCTCAGAGTGGGAGTGAGAGGTTACGTAATTGACTGCCGGCACGAACAATTTGTATCAATAAATCACTATCAGAAAATGTTTTGTGTGTAATTATTGCTATATTTACTGTTTTATTCACATTTTCAAGGCCCGGTGATAAATCATGAATTCCGATTCTTGCATAGATTGTAATGGGCACATATGTGTGTAAAATACTTGTTTGAAGGTTGTACTGATTATGATGAGCTAAGCTAATTCCAGCTATGTGTGGAGCCATGTTTGTTGACATACAATGCATTCTGGGTTTCACGTAATTGTCTGTCGGACCAAAGATGCTATAACAAAATGAGGTGAGTAAGGGTTCACTCATTTTCTGAGAACTTCAGGAAGTGAATGGTGGGATGTGAATGATGGTAGACAACACACCACACCACAACATGCATACTATAAACAGACCAAGCTCATCTTATCTTCTTTTATTATCTTTGGTTTCTGTGAGGAAAGCCGAGAGTTATAAAAATATGACCGCTTGTGTTGCGTCAATCTTTCCTCAGTTAGCACTAGGACAAATGTAGCCTACATTTTTCCGGTTTGGATGATTGTGTTATGCTATAGATAATTCTGTGAATATCTGAACGTTGCATCCAAAAATGAACTGCTCACATTCTGGACATAACTTTGTAAGGACTGTGTTTGTGTAAATAGTTTCTGAGAAAGTGTGGCCAGCTCAAATGCTGATTGTTGCATGATTCTTAACTGTCCTTTCTAAATAAGCTTTCTAAATAAGAGTTCTAATCACACGGGTGTGATTTCAGGGACCACTGTAGAACGATCACACCCGTGTGATGGTACGTGTGAAAGGGTTAAGGAAATTGATTCTGCCTTCTTGGTCTTCACCCAATATGGTAATTTTGAGTTTCTTAAGTATCTTTACACCTTTAGATTTGTTTGTAGTTGATGAAAAACCAGTCAGTTTATACAATGCTAGCCCTTTAGGAGCAGATGTGTTTCTTGGAACCTTGCTATATCAATATGGTTTCTTGCTAGGATATCAAGACAGCTAGAACGTTTAATAACCCCATTGATGTGAAACAAAAAGCAAGACCCAAAGGGAAACCCATCCATTAGTCGTTCCCCACCGAGAAACCGTGAATGATTCCACCCTTCCCCCATTCCCTAGTACCGCCTCCCTAACTCCCTGGTTCCCCTCGCTCTGCATCATTACAGTGTTGCAGCATAATGGTGATTGGCAGCCTTACCTATGAAATGTCTTAAGACGGAAGACATGGAACAATGGACAGACCCTCATAGAACTGGGAAGCTGGAGACAATAGGTGACCGGGTTGATGTAGCCTAGTGGGGGTGGCAGGGTGGGGGTGGCAGGGTGGGGGTGGCACTTCTCTGGCTCCTGGATGGCCTGCTCCGTTTGCCCATTTGACTGTGGGTGGAATCCTGAGGAGAGACTCACCTACGCCCCCAACAGGGAGCAGTAGGCTTTCCAATACCGTGCAACGAACTGGGGCCCAAGATCTGAGACAATGTCCTGGGGAAGTCTGTCTAGTCGAAAGACATGGGTAATCATGTAATTTGCTGAGGGCAGCTTGGGTAAGGCAATGAAATGGGCTGCCTTGGAGAACCGATCAACGACCACCAGTATAGTGGTAAGCCCTTAGGATGGAGGTAACCCTGTGATAAAGTCTATGGACAGGTGGGACCAGGGTCGGCTGGGGATGGGCAGAGGTGGGAGCAACCCAGCCGGTTGTGGTCATGAGGACTTGCTTTGGGCACAGGTGGAAATGTTAAAAAGAAAAAGCGCACCTAGCCTGGTGAGCATTCAATCTCTTTGCTTCTTGAATGGAGATCAAGTTCTTATAGTTCATCAAGATCACGAAAGGATGAGGTGCCCCCTCCAAACAGTGTTTCCCCCCCTCAAGGGCCCACTTAAATGCACATAGCTCCCTGTTTGTCTACATAATAGTTGCCTTCCGCTGGCGAGAACCAGTTGAGAGAAAGGCACATGGGTGCTGTTTCTTGTCCTCCTCGTTCCGCTGTGAAAGGACCGCCCCTGCTCCTGTGTCCGAGGCATCCACCTCTATCACAAAGGAATGAGTAGGATCAGGATGAACAAGGATGGGTCCAGAGGTGAAACATCCCTTGAGCTCCATGAATGCCTTGTCAGGCTCAGGAGTCCAGAAAAAATGGGTCTGGGACTTGCGGGTTAGGACTGTGACAGGCACTGCCACCGCACTAAAAATGGCTGTAAGAATTGGCAAACCCGAGGAACTGCTGGACCTGCTTGAGTGTGGTGGAACGGGGCCAGGCGGCGACTGCCTCAACCTTTACTGGGTCCATTTGGATGCCTGCAGTAGAGATAATGTGACCCAGGAAGGAAACTTGGGATACGTGGAACTCACACTTCTCTATCTTGGCATATAGTTGGCTCTGCAGGAGGTATCTCATGACTTGGCGGACGTGCAGCATGGGTTACAGAAGGGTTTTGGAGAACATCAGGATGTCGTCATGGTAAACCAACAGATAGTAAGCTTTACGGAGGTCCAGTCTGATAAAGAACTGGGCCCCTTGGGCCAACTCCAAGGCGGCAGACATCAGGGGAAGGGGGTAATGATTCTTGATCTTAATCCGGTTCAGCCCTCTGTTATCGATGCAAGGATGGCCTCCATCCTTCTTACCACAAAGAAGAAGCCTGCACCAGTTGGGGATGTAGAGGGGCGAAAGAAACCTGCCTCCAGCGACTGCCGGATGTAATTGTACATGACTGCTGCTTCAGGGGTCGAGATGGAGTACAGATGGCCCCGGGGAGATGTGGAGCTGGGTAGGAGTTCTATGGCACAGTCATATGGACAATTTGTGGGGAGGGTGGCAGCTTGTCTCTTACTGAAGGTCTCCTGGAGGTCGAAGTATTTGGGAGGGAGAGTGGAGAAGTCTTGGTCTTCGATGGATGCAGGAAGACACGACGAGGCTCTTGGTGGGGGTGTTAGACATTTAGTCTGGCAGTCCTTACCCCAGTTTAGTAGGTGTCCCATGGACCAGGAGAATAGTGGGTTATGTAGTGCTAGCCAGGGGTACCCTAGGATAAGGGGGTTATCATGAGCAGTGATCATAAGAAAACTAAGAGTCTTGGAGTGGTTCACCCCAACCTGCAGTAGAATGGGCTTTGTTTGATGTTCCACCTGACCGGAGCCAATGGGCCGTCCACCGAGGGCTTGAATTTGCAGAGGGATGGGACACTTCATGCAGGGGATTTGTAATTCTCTGTCGAGTCCACAAAGGCTTGAATCTGGTGCTTGAATCTGGTGCTGACGGTTGTCCCAGTGAAGGGTTGCGGGTAGTGATAGACGGAGACTGGGTAGCCGGGTGGTAACTGCACAGCTCGTCAGGGTCTCCTCTTGTCATGTCGAGCCCTGCTGTTTCCCGTCAACTCTGGGCATGTAGCACGGAGATGGCCGAGACCTCCGCAGTAGAGGCAGCAGCCTTTGCGCATGCGCATGTCACGCACCTGTGGGCTCAGACGTGTGCATCCCAACTGCATGGGCTCCTCAATGCTAGGTTTGGCGGGCTTGGGGTGCTAAGGAAACCAGAATAGTGGGGTGGTGTATAAAAGATGCTGTCTCACGCGTTCCCGGAAGCGGTTGTCCATCCTGAATACCAGCGTTATCAGGGACTCGAGGTCCTTTCCCAGTTCCCGAGAGGCCAGTTCATCCTTGATGGAGTTAGACAAACCCTGGAGGAAAGAGGTGACCAGGGCCTCTGTATTCCACCATCTCTCGGCGGCGAGAGTGTGGAACTCAATGGCGAAGTCAACCACTGGTCTGGCCCCTTGGCAGATGTTGAACAGTCAGCTGGCCGCTTCTCATCCGCCGACTAGGTGGTTGAAGACTTGTCGCAGGATAGTGGCTGCTGTTCCTACACCAGGGCCTTGCCTGAGAGTAGAGATATGATGTAGGCCATCATGGCCCAATCAGTGTGGAAAAAGGAGGACTGTAGCTCGAACACCAGAGTGAGGAACCTCTTGCTGAGTGAGGAACACCTTGCATCCTCTCGGGTGGCCGTCATACCGCTCAGGGGCTGGGATCTTGGATTCCCGGTGCAGGTTCCCTGGAGAAATGACGGCGACGCCTGTAGCACTGGGCAATGAGACTTGGACATTGGCTCCTCCTGGGTTGAGCTTGGACTGTGGTTGGAGGGAGTCGGTAAGTGCCTAGAGGGTCTCTGATATTTGGGAGATTTGTTCTTGCTGCCACCCCAGCAGTGCTCCTTGATGGGTTACAACATTCTTCATCTGGGTGATCTATGCTGGGTCCATGTTTGGGCAGAAGCTTGCTGTGACGTGATAAGGTTGGACCCAGGTGAAGAGAAGAGACTAGACGAGGAATCAGTGGTTAACTTCTTGCGGATTAGTGGGACGCTAGCGTTTCGACACCTTCCAGTGAAATTGTAGAGCGCCAAATTCAAATTGAATTAATATAAATATTAAACTTTCATAAAGCTTAACCTCTATGGGCTAGGTGGGACGCTTGCGTCCCACCTACATAACAGCCACTGCCAGCCTGTGGCGCGATTTTCAAAACCTTAAAAATCCTATTACTTCAATTTCTCAAACATATGACTATTTTACAGCCATTTAAAGACAAGACTCTCGTTAATCTAACCACACGTTCAGAACTAGCAAACTTCCGGGGAATTCGCTAACATTTTACTAAATTACTCACGATAAACGCTCACAAAAAGCATAACAATTATTTTAAGAATTATAGATACAGACCTCCTCTATGCACTCGATAAGTCCGATTTTAAAATAGCTTTTTGGTGAAAGCACATTTTGCAATATTCTAAGTACATAGCCCAGGCATCACGGGCTCGCTATTTAGACACCCGGCAAGTTTCAGAACTAGCAAACTTCCGGGGAATTCGCTAACATTTTACTAAATTACTCACGATAAACGTTCACAAAAAGCATAACAATTATTTTAAGAATTATAGATACAGACCTCCTCTATGCACTCGATATGTCCGATTTTAAAATAGCTTTTTGGTGAAAGCACATTTTGCAATATTCTAAGTACATAGCCCAGGCATCACGGGCTCGCTATTTAGACACCCGGCAAGTTTAGCACTCACCATAATCAGATTTACTATTATAAAAGTTTGATTGTTGTCTTCGTCAGAATGCACACCCAGGACTGCTACTTCAATAACAAATGTTGGTTTGGTCCAAAATAATCCATCGTTATATCCGAATAGCGGCGTTTTGTTCGTGCGTTCCAGACACTATCCGAAATAGTAAAGAAGTGTCGCGCGCATGGCGCAATTCGTGACAATAAAATTCTAAATATTCCATTACCGTACTTCGAAGCATGTCAACCGCTGTTTAAAATCAATTTTTACGACATTTTTCTCGTAGAAAAGCGATAATATTCCGACAGGGAATCTCCTTTTCGGCAAACAGAGGAAAAAATCCCAAAGGCGGGGGCGGTCGGGGTCACGCGCATAAGCCCAGTGTCCCTTGATCGGCCACTTGAGAAAGGCGATAATGTGTTTCAGCCTGGGGCTGGAATGACGACATTCTGTTTTTTCCCGGGCTCTGAGCGCCTATGGACGACGTGGGAAGTGTCACGTTAGAGCAGAGATCCTTAGTAAATGATAGAGATGGAAAAGAAGTTCAAGAAATGGTCAGACAGGCCACTTCCTGTAAAGGAATCTCTCAGGTTTTGACCTGCCATTTGAGTTCTGTTATACTCACAGACACCATTCAAACAGTTTTAGAAAATTTAGGGTGTTTTCTATCCATATGTAATAAGTATATGCATATTCTAGTTACTGGGTAGGAGTGGTAACCAGATTAAATCGGGTATGTTTTTTATCCAGCCGTGTCAATACTGCCCCCTAGCCCTAACAGGTTAACTTATTGTTAATCCAGCCGCCGTGTCAGATCTCAAAAAAGGCTTTACGGCGAAAGCAAACCATGCGATTATCTGAGGGCAGCGCCCAGCACACAAATGCATAGGAAATCATTTTCAACCAGGGAGGTGTGACACGAAAGTCAGAAATAGCGATATAATATATGCCTTACCTTTGAAGATCTTCTTCTGTTGGCACTCGAAAAGGTCGCCCTATTATAAAAGTTCCAACCATTGAAATCAGTGGTAGGATGATTTTTTTGGGGGGGGAGATGGTTTGTCCTCGGGGTTTCGCCTGCCATTTCAGTTCTGTTATACTCACAGACATTATTTTTACGGTTTTCTATCCAAATCTACCAATTATATGCATATCCTAGCTTCTGGGCCTGAATAGCAGGTAGTTTACTTTGGGCACGCTTTTCATCCGGACGTCAAAATACCGCCCCCTATCCCAAAGAAGTTAAGGATAAACATAATACCTTACTGAGAAACAGTAGCCGCAGAATTACAGTACACTTGAAAAACAACAAACAATAAGTCTCAAACTCACTCAGAAAACAAAAGCACATGGTAAACATTTCAAGCTTCTGCAAAGGACAACAGAAAACACTCCTCTTTAAAAAGCGAAATCATAATGAGTAAATTGGACACACCTGAGTATTGTTAAACCTGTTGGGGCTACAGGTTAGCAATGAACCCCGAGATGGGATTGCTAACAAGGCTGGAAATTCAAAACATCAAAAATCTAATAATTTCAATTTCTCAATCAATCAACTATTTTACACCATTTAAAAGATAAACATCTCCTTAATCTAACCACATTGTTCGATTTTCAAAGAGGCTTTACGGCAAAAGCATAAAGTTAGATTATGTTAGGACAGTACATAGCCACAAAAGTACAAACATCCAGTTTCAATTCAAGGTCAGGCGTCACCAAAAGCAGAAACCAGCTAAAATTATGCACCAACCTTTGACAATCTCCATCAGATGACACTCCTAGGACATTATGTTATACAATAGATGCATTTTTTGTTCCATCAAGTTCATATTTATATCCAAAAACAGCATTTTACAGTAGCGGTGAAATTCAGATTTTTTTCTTCTCTGAAATGCTTCCGGTGAACATAACAAAATTACTATTCGAAAACATTGGTAAATTATAATATTGTCATTCAAAGAATAATATATTATCATCTCGTAATTGCTACCGAATGGCCAGATCTCAAAATAACTTTACTGGGAAATCACATTTTGCAATAAACGGGGTGCTATGCTAAGAACAATAGGCTATGCTATACAGTTAGCATCATCTAATATCGATAATAACATTGTAAATATCCCCTTACCTTTGATTATCTCCATCAGAAGGCACTGCCAAGAATCCCAGGTCCAGAACAAATGTGGTTTCTTTTGACAAAGTTCATAATTTATGTCCAAATAACACCAAGTAGTTAGCGTTCAGTATGCTCCCACAAAACGTGGTGGGGGGGGGGTGTAAAATCACGCCGAAAAGCTAAAAAAAACTAGTAAATAATCTATTTACGTTCGTTCAAACATGTCAAACATTGTTTAGCATTAATCTTTTGGTCCATTTTTAACGTGAAACATCAGTAAACATCAGTAATATTTTCACACAATCTATCCTATGTCTAGATAAACAATTATGACAAACTCACTCTTCTCAGATTTATGCGCAGGCGCAAAAAATGAAGTGACGACATGTCAACTTCCCTGCATTCTAATTTGCTCTCTGTTTATCATAGACGCTTCAAACAACTTTATAAAGATCGTTGACATCTAGTGGAAGCCGTAGGAGTTGCGAAATGAATCCTTTCTCACTATGGTATCTATAAAACAATGACACTAAATAGTACAGTCACAAAATTCACATTTTTTTTTAATCTATTTTTCACAGGTTTTTGCCTGCAATATGAGTTTTGTTATCCTGTTAGGGCTAGGGGACAGTATTGACACGGCTGGATAAAAAAACATACCCGATTTAATCTGGTTACCACTCCTACCCAGTAACTAGAATATGCATATACTTATTACATATGGATAGAAAACACCCTACATTTTCTAAAACTGTTTGAATGGTGTCATTTGGCAGGCTAAACCCTGAGACATTTTCTGACAGGAAGTGGATACCTGATGTGTTGTATTGCCTTTAAACCTATCCCATTGAAAAACACAGGGGCTGAGGAATATTTTGGCACTTCCTATTGCTTCCACTAGATGTCACCAGCCTTTACAAAGTGTTTTGAGTCTTCTGGAGGGAGATCTGACCGAACAAGAGCCTTGGAACGATGATGTCCCATTAGACACCTGGCGCGCGAGTTCATGTTGGGTACCCTCGTTCCAATACGTTATAAAAGAGTATGCATTCGTCCACCTTGAATATTATTCATGTTCTGGTTAAAAAAGGCCCTAATGATTTATGCTATACAACGTTTGACATGTTTGAACGAACGTAAATATATTTTTTCCCCTCGTTCATGACGAGAAGTCCGGCTGGCTTAGATCATGTGCTAACAAGACGGAGATTTTTGGACATAAATGATGAGCTTTTTTGAACAAAACTACATTCGTTATGGACCTGTGATACCTGGAAGTGACATCTGATGAAGAGAATCAAAGGTAATGGATTATTTACATAGTATTTTCGATTTTAGATCTCCCCAACATGACGTCTAGTCTGTATCGCAACGCGTATTTTTCTGGGCGCAGTGCTCAGATTATTGCAAAGTGTGATTTCCCAGTAAGGTTATTTTTAAATCTGGCAAGTTGATTGCGTTCAAGAGATGTAAATCTATAATTCTTTAAATGACAATATAATATTTTACCAATGTTTTCTAATTTTAATTATTTAATTTGTGACGCTGACTTGACTGCCGGTTATTGGAGGGAAACGATTTCCTCAACATCAATGCCATAGTAAAACGCTGTTTTTGGATATAAATATGAACTTGATAGAACTAAAAATGCATGCATTGTCTAACATAATGTCCTAGGAGTGTCATCTGATGGAGATTGTAAAAGGTTAGTGCATCATTTTAGCTGGTTTTATGGTTTTGGTGACCCTGTCTTTGAATTGACAAAACATTACACACAACTCTTGTAAATGTACTGTCCTAACATACTCTAAATTTATGCTTTCGCCGTAAAACCTTTTTGAAATCGTAAAACGTGGTTAGATTAAGGAGATGTTTATCTTTCAAAGGGTGTAAAATAGTTGTATGTTTGAAAAATTTGAATTTTGACATTTATTTGGATTCAAATTTGCCGCTCTTGAAATGCACCTGCTGTTGATGGAGTGCACCACGGGTGGCACGCTAGCGTCCCACCTAGCCCATAGAGGTTAAATTTACAGACACCATTCAAACTGTTTTAGAAAATTCAGAGTGTTTTCTATCCGAATGTGTTAATAATATGCATATCCTAGCTTCTGAGTTGGTGTAGGAGGCAGTTAAAAATGGGCACATATTTTTTTCAAAATTTCTCAATACTGCCCCCTAGCCCCAACAGGTTAACTTCTATGGGCTAGGTGGGACCTTTGCATCCCACCCTAGTCAACAGCCAGTGGAATCGCATGGCGCGAAATACAAATACCTCAAAAATGCTATAACTTCAATTTCTCAAACATATGACTATTTTACACCATTTTAAAGACAAGAGTCTCGTTAAACTAACCACATTGTCCGATTTCAAAAAAGCTTTACAGCGAAAGCAAAACATTAGATTATGTCAGGAGAGTACCCTCCCAAAAATAATCACATAGCCATTTTCAAAGCAAGCATATACAGTATGTCACAAAAACCAAAACCACAGCTAAATGCAGCACTAACATTTGATGATCTTCATCAGATGACACTCCTAGGACATTATGTTATACAATACATGCTTGTTTTGTTCAATCAAGTTCATATTTATATCAAAAAACAGCTTTTTACATTAGCATGTGATGTTCAGAACTAGCATACCCACTGAAAACTTCCGGTGAATTTACTAAATTACTCATGATAAACGTTGACAAAATACATAACAATTATTTTAAGAATTATAGATACAGAAGTCCTTTATGCAAACGCTATGTCAGATTTTAAAATAGCTTTCGACGAAAGCACATTTTGCAATATTATGAGTACATAGCTCGGCCATCACAGGCTAGCTAATTTCACACCCACCAAGTTTGGGGCAACGTAAACTCAGAATTACTATTAGAAAAATTGGATTACCTTTGCTGTTTTTTGTCAGAATGCACTCCCAGGACTTCTACTTCAACAACAAATGTTGTTTTGGTTCCAAATAATCCATAGTTATATCCAAATACCTCAGTTTTGTTTGTGCGTTCAGGTCACTATCCGAAGGGTAAAGCGCGAGCGCATTTCGTGACAAAAAAATTCAAAATATTCCATTACCATACTTAGAAGCATGTCAAACGCTGTTTAAAATCCATTTTTATGCTGTTTTTCTCGTAAAATAGCGATAATATTCCAACTGGGCAACGTTGTATTCATTCAAAGGCTCAAAGCAAAAAAAATTTAGAAGTCTCGTGAATGCGCACCTCAGTCTCACTGTCCCCAGGCTGACCACTCACAAACAGAGCTGCTGTACTTTGCCCAGAGACAGCAGACACCCCATTCCACTTTCTGGCGGCTTTAGAGAGCCAATGGAAGCCTTAGAAGGTGTCACGTTACAGCACAGATGCTGTATTTTCGATAGAGATGCAACAGAAGGACAACAAATTTTCAGACAGGGCACTTCTTGTTTGGAATCTTCTCAGGTTTTGGCCTGCCATATGAGTTCTGTTGTACTCACATACACCATTCAAACAGTTTTAGAAACTTTAGAGTGTTTTCTATCCAAATCTACTAATTATATGCATATTCTCATTTCTGGGCAAGAGTAGTAACCAGTTTAAATCGGATACATTTTTTATCCTGCCGTGAAAATACTGCCCCCTAGCCCCAACAGGTTAATGTCTCTAGGACGGTCTCTGTCGCCCTCTGGTGACAGGTGGAACCATTACAGGAGTCATCATTGTCTAATTATCTTTGAACATAGGCAATATAATCATAACGAAGTCCCATGTTCAGCAATAATAATAATAATAATAATAATATTAATAATAATAATAATAACAATAGTGTTCCTTTTACCCAATTGAGAGGGTGTCCTCATCATTGACTTATCCTGAGGGCAGCATCACAGCCATAGGCTAGGCTGTGTGATTGTGCGTGGATAGCATACCTGAATATTGAGCCAGCCAAATTGGAGTTAGCCTAGATCGGTTGGCTCGTCCCTTTGTGTGTTGTATTTGATGAACTTATCGAAGAAGTCTTGAGCCTCCTTGGCAGGGGAAAAAATGTGTGTTTTATTCCAGTAGGTCAAGATGAGTTTTGTCCGGTGGATGAAGCTGCATCTCAGATTTAGCTTGCGCAGCTGGGATCTCAATTCGTTGTAGGTAGCCCTCTGTTTTAGCAGTTTGGCACTCAGATCTGGGTAGACGCTGATCCTCTTCTCCGCATAGGTAACAGCCGATTCCACTGCGAGGTGAACAATTTGCTGTTTGACTTCAAAACTGTGGATTTCTGCAAGCATACACAAAGATACATTCCAGAGAGGACCCATAAGGTGTTCATCAGGGACATAGGACCCTGCTTCTCCCGCCCAACGGTTCATAGAAAAGATTGCTCATGAAGTGATTTGGGTTCGCTCTCTTCTACACCAGTTTCAAGTCCTGTGACTCACACATTCAATTTATGGGAATGATCTTCGAGTGATTGTTATTTTTTTTCAGAAATTGACTGCCCCTTCTAGCTTAGTTTGCATTTATTCTAGGTCATGGAGTCACCCTTCTGTCACGTTGACCGCTGTCTCCAAACTTTCCACTTTGGTTGAGTAGGTATCCACTTTAGAAGTGAGCAGTGCAAGAGATTAATTTATCGGTTTAATTGCAAGTCGAGGGCAGAGGTAATTCCCTCATGAACAATCTCTTGGATAGTAGTGGCCAACTCTTTCTGTTGTTAACTTCTATGGGATAGGTGGGACGCTAGCCTAGCGGGACACAGCCAGTGAAATATCAGGGCGGCAAATTCAAAAACAACAAAATGTCAAAATTCAACTTTCTCAAACACAACTATTTTACACCATTTTAAAGATAAACTTCTCGTTAATCTAACCACATTGTCCGATTTCAAAAAGGCTTTACAGCGAAAGCAAAACATTAGATTATGTTAGGAGAGTACATAGACAAAAATAAATCGCACCGCCACTTTCCAAGCAAGGACATGTGTCAATAAAACCCAAAACACAGCTAAATGAAGCACTAACCTTTGACGATCTTCATTAGATGACACTCCTAGGACATTAAGTTACATGTGTATTTTGTTCGATAAAGTTCATATTTATATCCAAAAACAGCATTTTACATTGGCGCGTGATGTTCAGAAAATGTATTCCCACCAAAATGTCCGGTGAATGTGCACATCAATTGACAAAAATACTCATCATAAACGTTGACAAAATATATAACAATTATTTTAAGAATTATAGATAGATTACTCCTGGATGCAACCGCTGTATCAGATTTTTAAATGGCTTTATGGAGAAAGCACATTTTTCAATATTCTGAGTACATAGCTCAGCCATCACGGTGAGCTATTCAGACACCCGCCAATTTCGGGGCAACCTAAACTCAGAATTAGTATTAGAAATATTCTCTTACCTTTGCTGATCTTCGTCAGAATGCACTCCCAGGACTGTTACTTTCACAAGAAATGTTGTTTTTGTTTGAAATAATCCATATTTATGTACAAATACCTCTGTTTTGTTCATGCGTACAGATCACTTATCCAAAGGGATAACGCGCGAGTGCGGAACCAGAGACGAAAAGTCAAAATGTTCCATTACCGTACTTAGAAGCATGTCAAATGCTGTTAAAAATCAATCATTATGGTATTTTTAACGTAAAATTGCAATAATATTGCAACCGGACAATAGCATATTCACTCAAGAAAAAGAGGGAACGGCGTGCTCGCGTGACCGTGCATATCCAATCCCTTTGTTACCAGGCAGACCACTCAGTAACTGAGCATCTATAATCTGCCCAGTGACAGGAGAATGCTCAAACCACTTTCTGAAGGCTTTAGACAGCCAATGGAAGCCTTAGGAAGTGCAACGTCACTCCACAGACACTGCAGCTTCGATAGAGAATCAAAAGAAGAACTACAATTCTCAGACTTTTCACTTCCTGCTTGGATTATTCTCAGGTTTTTGCCTGTCATATGAGTTCTGTTATACTCACAGACACCATTCAAACCAGTTTTAGAAACTTCAGAGTGTTTTCTATCCAACTCTACTAATAATATGCATATTCTAGTTTCTGGGCCAGAGTAGTAACCTGTTTAAATTGGGTACGTTTTTCATCCGGCCGTGAAAATACTGCCCCCTAGCCCAGACAGCTTTTAAGAGCCGCCATGTTCCCACAGGTGAATTGTGACAGAATATGCCAGCTACTGGAGTGGAATAGACCTGCTATTGTTCCTTGTAATAAATGTCCCACACCTTAATGTGATGTTATATGTTGACAATTATTTTAAAATAAGTCTGTTAATTCATAGTTATTTTGTGTTAAGAAAAGCCACGAGAAAGCCACACATTTCAGCCACCGGAACCGGAAATCCACAAAAACAAACTATTCGAAAAATCAACCTGCAATAGAGCATGCTGGGAAATATGATAATAATGGGAGTGGTTTTTGTTTAATAACACTAGTTATTTACACCAACGCTGGGGTTATTTTACACCAATGAGTGTTAATTTAACACCTGAATCAGCACTAGAAAATGTTACACACAAAAAACAATACTATGTAAAACTGGCCAATTTGCTGTGTGTAAGAGTTTTACCAACTGTTATTTGAGCTGCTGTACATCCTACTGGTGCTGCCTATTTATCTCAGTTTGGGGTTCATATGGAGCAGAATTATGGATAGGCTAACAGCTATATTTCCAACTCTGATTTGTACAACTTTATTACTTTGCTTTATTATTGATGAATGCATTGTCAGTAGAGCCTCCCCATGCTGCTGTGAGCCGCTACAATATCAGTGCTGGTACTGACTGGTTCAAACTGATTGGTTCAAGTCTGAATGTGTGAGTGGGATGGTGAAAAATCTGAACATTTAGTTTTTCCTGATAAAGAACAGGGGAAATAATCTGGGCCTTTACACAAAAAAAATATTCCATTCAAGAAAGTAGTTTCAAAATGTTGCTATTGAATAGAAAATAAAGTTTTGGGGTTATTTGTATTCTAATCAAATGTAATGCAATCGGCTAAAAAGCTGATAGGACAGATGCATACTTTGCCGTCAATAACTGCTGCGACTGCCAAGACTGTCTGTGGCTATTAATACTCTAATCAAACATGGTAGAATCTGCTGGCCTCAGGAAGAGGAGGGGAGAAACAGATGAGGAGACTGCCTATTTACTAATTAATACAGAAAAGAGAGGACAGAGAGAAGATATAATTGAATTGCTCCACACAATATGGGATTCACTACACAACACAGCTCCCACTGAAGTTAGAAAACATATGCACATTTACTTTTCCACAAACACTAAAAGTCGTCCCTGAGGACACAACATATCTGTATTCGATCAAACTTTCCATCCAACCTAATTGGTTGAGGGCGTAGAGGTGGTTAAAGCTGTCCATCAGTGAAGATGAAGAGGACGTTATGTTTCGTGGAACTCTGATATAGTATCTATGCTATTTAGCAGGAGGGAGTGTGTTGACAGTAAAGAGTGCTTAATCACCGGATTGTGTCTGGGAAGAGCTAAGAGATATGCTAATAATAAAGCATCCTGCTAGTCTGTCATTATTATCCCTTACCACCTCACCATTCTGCTCTGGAGGTCACAGTCATTAGACATTCATTAAAACCAACACCAAAAGTAACCAAGACGCTAACTTCTGCAAAAACGACAAAATAAAAATATAATGATGTAGAGATTATTTTTCACAGACACATTTGTCACACAAAATAGCTATACTGTATACCTGTAAGGGTTGAGGTGAATTCCATTGAATTCCAATTAGTCATGTTCTGAAGGTATTATTAGCTTACCCTGTGTAGTCTGTATAGAACCAACTTTTTCACTCTGGCCACTTCCTTTTGATCCAGTTTATCTATTCAAAAGTTTAAAAAACAAAACAGAAAACCTCTAGACAAAAACTAAAACAAAGCTCTACTTCTCAACACTCTTTACATTCTAACCTGTCACCATATTTCCAAGGTAACAGAACAGAACTAAAATTATTTGGATTTTTTATGTATTTTTCTAAATGTCAGAGAGTGTATGGTGACAAAGCCATTTCTCACATCAATCCAACTGTTTTAAAATGTGACACTTCCCTGCCAAGTGACTGTAGCAGACTGTTACAGAGAGGTTAGCTAGCATGACTAACTTACTTGCCCAGCAGGCCTGGGGCTGGGAGATGGTTGAGGAGCCCATCAGTAAAAAGCTGAAGAGATGGATTACAGGCCCTCCATGCTCTGACACTATCAAAAGAACTCAATAACCGGTGGACAGCTCAATCACTGTCTCGTTGACGATAGCACCGGTAAATGGGTGTCTTTCTTCACTGCACTGGAATACCGTATGTGAGGAGGCAAATTTTAATAAACGTATCATTAATATCAATAGTATCAATAATATCAATACATTTATAAATGTTATGACATATGAATGTATGATTGATTCACACTAAAGTAGTGTCTTGGTTGCTAAGGTATGAGTTGGCACCCCAATGGTGGAACAAGCTCCCTCACGACGCCAGGACAGCGGAGTCAATCACCACCTTCCGTAGACACCTGAAACCCCACCTCTTTAAGGAATACCTGGGATAGGATATAGTAATCCTTCTAACCCCCCCCCTAAAAAAAAAGATATAGATGTACTATTGTAAAGTGGTTGTTCCACTGGATATCATAAGGTGAATGCACCAATTTGTAAGTCGCTCTGGATAAGAGTGTCTGCTAAATGACGTAAATGTAATTGGAAATGGGTATACTGAGCAGAGTTAACCCCAACATAAAAATCAACACATTGAGACCAATTCAAACAACTGCTAAGAGATACTAAGTGAACTTTACCTGAGATGTCCAGAGGGAGAGGGGTTTCTAGAGAAGGGGAAGGTTGACCTAGAGAAGTGGAGGTCGATGGGCCAGTGTGAGGTCCTCCTGAGGTCCAGCCATGGCAGTCTGATGAAAGAGGAGCAATCAGCAGTGCCTCCCCAAACAGACAGCGCTCACCACAGGAAGAGCATTATACCACATGCACACACACAACTTACAGACACGTAAGTGCACACACACACACACACACACATACACACACACACACACACACACACACACACACACAGGCTCCCTCTGGACAAACAAAACCATTTCCTGCAATTTTCTAATAACACATTTCTAAACATTTTCATTTAGTAAATGGGTAATTGAAAGTCATGCGCTATTTAAATGTTTTCTTAATATTCTGGAATAGTCTGCCATGTGTATCATCCTAATAACTTTTCCAAAGTTCCATTAACATTACCAAGAGAAAATGTTCATAGGTCCTTGGTAGAAATTGTCAGCAAAGTCTTTCTATGCAATGAACGTGATTATTTAAGCCATTTAATATTCGCTAACTGTAAGAAAATTGCTCCGTCGGACCTGTTTATAGTGTGGCCCTGCTCATTAAAAAAACCTAATTACCAGCCATAAAGTATTTAAGCCTTGCATTCACTGGTGAGATATGCCTGTGAGCCAGGCAGAATGAATGAATGAATGTTCCCAGTAAGTCAGTTAATTTGGATTTCAAGAATAAAACATATAATTTGAGATTCCAATATCTGTAGTAGCAATGTAGGGAGCCATCAGGAAATGTATTTATTTAAGGTGCCAGCTTAATAGAATTTGCATTATGGAATTAATGAATAAAGTACATTTCTCTTCTTTTTATCACATCTTTATAATTGTCTGTTTAATGAATATCTACATCCATGGGGGCCTTTTGGTTATTTCCAATATTTGGATATTAATACATTTTTATATGATTAATTTCACATTTATTTTGTATGGGAGCTTATTGTGTTACTCTCTTATTGAGAATAGAACATGAGATGGCATGTTGCATGGCAACATTCTACAAGATAATCAAATGTCATTCAATAGCATTTCTCAAATGTTGGTACTGTAGTGTGTACTTGGTGTCAAGACAGGAGGGAAAAGAGACAGCAGGTTGATGTTTATTGTCATGAGTCTTGTCCTGGAGGCAGAGCTGAGCGATTTCTCCTTAGATAGGCCTGCTGTAAAGTCAAAAGGGTGTATATTGTAAAAATGTATGAATATAAAAATTTACTTTTTAAATTTAGTGTTAGGGTTAGCAATGTGGTTAAGGTTAGGGTTAGGTTTAAATTGAGATTTTATGACTTTGTGGTTGTGCCAGCTAGTGACCACTCTGCAGAGCTGCGTCCAGAACAAGATTCATGACGAAAAATGTTGACTTGCAAAGGGAACCAGGTATCATACCCACTGAATATTCTATATTATTTTGAAAATTATTATTTTCATTCCTGTTTTAATAAAGCTGGGTTGGAATGAGGTGCATGAAAGTGAAAAGAACTGTTACAATAAACAAAATATTATTATGTGGATGAGCTTTTGCATATGGACCTTATTAGACATATGCTAAAATCATTATCAGAAATGTGATATATTTCATAAAAATGAAATTACCGCTGTGATCCTGTGTAATATTATTCTATTGATTTCATGTTATTAGGATGGAACTTTGATCCCAGAGATAGTATGAATTTCTATTTTCAATTAGCATTGCTTAATAAATACAATCACATGCAAAGGATACAAAACTCTAAGGCGAGTCATTCAATCAGCCGTGACTGAAGTCTTGGTGGAACACAAGCTTTATGGTGAGTGTGGATCTGTCACAGAGGAGCTCTGTGTTTTTACTGTCTTCAAACAACAAGCTTTATCATCTCCTGCTTTCCCTCAAGGACATCAAATGACATGCAATGAGTCATGCAAAGGCAAGTGATCACTCTGGAAAATGACATATTTTCCAATAGAGAAAACCAGAAGATTTCATAGTCCTGGCAGACAAAAGCAAAGCATCATGGCGCGGGGATGGGGAAGAGAATTAACATTTTGTTATTCACCACCACACCAAAGTAAACTTCCATCATGGCTGCTTTCCATGAGAATAGAGCGCTTCATTTGCTTTCTGTCCAGGTCTCTCCCACCCTTACATTATTTCTCAATAACTCTGACAATGTGAAATTAAGAAATGAATAATGCAGCTACGCAGGGCCTGTTTTCCTTTGTGCAAGACAAGCACATAATGGATCTTCCACGGAGAGGCAGGGGGCTTCAGAAGAGAACCAATCCTACAAGAACAGGAAGAAGCAGCATACTGTATGAGAGCAGACAGCTCTACGCCTACAACTCTACAACAGATTACTTCACATTATAGTCCGTTTGAGGTGTCTAAGCTCATTCCACAGTCAGAGCAGTGGTAAGGTTTCTCTCCTGTGTAATATGAAATGTCAGAGGACATTGTTCTATAAAATGTTTTAATAAGGTGCACAAACACCTGGAGACTGAAATTGTCTATGAATGGCGGATGTTCGGACTATCAGGGCCATCATTTCTTTTGTCTAGTAACTGTTACACATATATCACTGTGTAGATTGTCTGCAAAGGTTGTGTCGAGCACGCAGTCCTCACGCACACACATCTTGTGCAGAGGAAATTGAATGAAGTAGAGCTGATACATGATATACAGTATTACATCACTACAGACATGTGCATGCTCTCCAAGACCACATCAGGAAAACGCTAAACACCAAGACCAGTTACACAATGCCACCAATATATTCATACTCACAGGCTGCATATTCTAAAATACATACTAAATGAGTTTACATGTGATTAAAGGCATACATCCACAGCACAGCCCCGGGCCTATTCTACTTTTTATTTTCAACCCCTAACAGTTATGGTGATACACTATATATTGTATTCAAAAGTATGTGGACACACATTCAAATTAGCGGATTCGGCTATTTCAGCCACACCCGTTGCTGACAGGTGTATAACAGAGCACACAGCCATGCAATCTCCATAGACAAACAATGGCAGTAGAATGTCCTTACTGAAGAGCTCAGTGACTTTCAATGTGGCACTGTAATATGATGCCACCTTTCCAACAAGTCAGTTTGTCAAATTTCTGCCCTGCTAGAGCTGCCCCGGTCAACTGAAAATGCTGTTATTGTGAAGTGGAATCGTCTAGGAGCAACAACGGCTCAGCCGTGAAGTGGTAGGCCACATAAGCTCACAGACCTGGACCGTCGAGTGCTGAAGTGTGTAGCACGTAAAAATCATCTGTCACTTACTACCGAGTTCCAAACTGCCTCTGGAAGCAACGTCAGCACAAGAACTGTTTGTCTGGAGCGTCCTGAAATGGGGTTCCATGGCTGAGCAGCTGCAAACAAGTCTAAGATCACCATGCGCAATGCCAAGCGTCAGCTGGATTGGTATAAAGCTCACCGCCATTGGACTCTGGAGCAGTGGACACATGTTCTCCAGAGTGATTAATCATACTTCACCATCTGACTGTCCGACGGACAAATCTGGATTTGACAGATGCCAGGAGAACGCTACCTGCCAGAATGCATAGTGCCAACTACAAAATTTGGTGGAGGAGGAATAATTGTCTGGGGAGGTTTTTCATGGTTCGGGTTAAGCCCCTTAGTTCCAGTGATGTGAAATCTTAATGCTACAGCATACAATGACATTCTAGACAATTCTGTGCTTTCAACTTTGTGGCAACAGTTTGGGGAAGGCCCTTTCCTGTTTCAGCATGACAATGCCCCCATGCAGAAAGCGAGTTCCATAAAGAAATGGTTTGTCGAGATCGATGTGGAAGAACTTTACTGGCCTGCACAGAGCCTTGACCTCAACCCAATCGAACGCCTTTGGGATTAATTGGAATGCCGACTGCGAACCAGGCCTAATTTCCCAACATCAGTGTCCGACCTCACTAATGCTCTTGAAGCTGAATGGAAGTAAGTCAATGTTCGAACATCTAGTGGAACCCTTCCCAGAAGAGTGCAGGCTGTTATAGCAGCAAAGGGGGTACCAAACTTCATATTAAGACCCATGATTTTGGAATGAGATGTTCGACGAGCAGGTATCCAGATACCTTTGATCATGTAAAGTATTTCTATTGAAATGCATGTTGTTTACTATGCTGGCTATAATAGGTCCTTTACTTTACATGCTATTGAAGGTGCTGTTCTATAGAGATATTTCAAAAGATCAGTAGAGACCAATTGTTCCCTGCTCCAACTCCCCAATTCTCTGCCAGTCACGTCCAATCATTAGTCGAATTCAGCCCCGACTGCCTATGGCTCCACCCTCACTTAGAATAATAAAATAATTACTGGTTTTTAATCCTGTATTCCACCACAGATATGAACCAAAGTGACTGAAGATGGTGGTACAGGTCAGTGTAGTATATCATTCAGAAATTTGAATTTCCAAGTAGCAGAGACATAGTTAGTCCTCATAAATTCACTATAGCTTTTTCCACAGATAATTCCACAGCGAGACTTTGTGAATCATCCGCCAACTAGGACTGTCATGTGCAGGAGAATAATAGATAACACACAGCACTTTATCACACACACAGAAACACACAACAAATGCAGAAAATACACATACACACAAATACCTGAGTAAAACACATACTGTACACACACAGGGATAGATTACCACACAAACGTACTGTATGCACACATGCAGTCCTGCACACATGCAGTCAAACACACACACACACACACACCCACACACACACACACATCTAAACTGTAGCTATGCATAATGGTTGTTACTTTCCATTTAAAAAAATCTAATTTTTGCATAATAAATAGCCTAGGCACACTTAATGTGCCTGCTTGATGTAATACAAGGTAATTAGGAATAATTATGCTTTTGACAGGCTAATGGATTGCTGGAACACTACAAGCACCAATCAGTCACTGCCTAAGGAGGTCAAATACTAAGAAGCAACATTTATTTTACAGTTCCTTTACAGTTAACACCAAACACTGCACTATAGTTGCTAGACAGAGGAAACTCAGATACCATTTTTATCTTACGGTCCACAGAAAAATAGAAGGGGTTCAAAATAATCTAAATATGCCTTGGTCATAAGGCCTCTGTCATTTAGAGATGTCTGGCTGTCTCCAGTATCTCTCCGTGGTATAGAAAAGGCCAGCAATTTCACCATCACATCTGGAGCAGGCCTATGGGAGAGCACTTTTAATTATGAAACAGAGTCTCAACACAAGAAAGGAGGCCACGCCTCAATCTGCCTGGGAAATCAAAGTCTGTGGGCTCCCAACTGTCCTGCACAAGAACAACAACACAGACAGACAGACTCATAATGGTCCGTCATATTCATCCATATAACAGTTACTCAGACATACTGTAAGTCTCCTCTTTGTTCTTTCCAAAGTCACTCTCAGTTGATCAGTTGACTATTGTGTCTCTCCCCTAAAAAACAAATGCTTTTTCACTTTTCTGTCCACCCTGTCTGGACAATAAAAGAGAGATCTTACAACCTCTTGTAAACTGTCACATGAATTGACGCTGGAGAGACGAAGCACGTTCTGGGAGTAAAACATTTACTAAGGAACGGACATGGAACGAGACAGGAACAGCGTCAGCACAAGGGTAACAAAGACAAAAACAATTAATGCATCAGCAGGGAACAGAGTGGGGGGAACTGACAAATATAGGGGAGGTAATAAACAGGTGATGAGTGAGTCCAGGTGAATCCAATATCGCTGATGCGCGTGACGAGGGAAGGCAGGTATGCGTAATTGATGATGGCAGGAGTGCGTGATGCAGAGCAGCCTGGCGCCCTCGAGCGCCAGGGGGGAAGAGCGGGAGCAGACGTGACAGAAAACAAAAGATGCGATGCTTTCTTGGATTCCAATTCAATGCTATTCATAGAATAGAAAAGCTACTGTTACATTTTGTAATTACTCAGACTATGTCAAAATGGCAAAAAACTATTGATGCTTCATAAACTGTTCCATATGAGACATGCCAATGTCTTCAGATAAATAACAAACACAATTGCAATAGTGCATGTCATTGCTGCAAAGCAGAGCAGGGTCTGATGGGAAAAGTAGACCACTGTACTCTGCCACCGTAATCTACTTCTCAGATAGAGTTCAGTGTGTCAAATCGGAGGGCCTGTTGTCCAGACCTCTGGCAGTCTCTATGGGGGTGCCACAGGGTTCAATTCTCGGGCTGACTCTTTTCTCTGTATATATCAATGATGTCGCTCTTGCTGCGGGTGATTCCTTGATCCATCTCCATGAAGACGACACCATTCTGTATACATCTGGCCCTTCTTTGGACACTGTATTAACAAACCCCCAAACGAGCTTCAACGCCATACAACACTCCTTCCGTGGCCTCCAACTGCTCTTAAATGCTAGTAAAACGAAATGCATGCTCTTCAACCGATCGCTGCCCTCACCTGCCAGCCCAACTAGCATCACTACTCTGGATGGTTCTGACTTAGAATATGTGGACAACTATAAATACCTAGGTTTCTGGCTAGACTGTAAACTCTCCTTACAGACTCACATTAAGCATCTCCAATCCAAAGTTAAATCTAGAATTGGCTTCCTATTTCGCAGCAAAGCGAAATAGGAAGCCAAACATGCTGCCAAACATGCCCTTGTAAAACAGACTATCCTACCGATCCTTGACTTCAGCGTTGTCATTTACAAAATAGCCTCCAACACTCTACTTAGAAAATTGGATGCAGTCTATCACAGTGCTATCGATTTTGTCACCAAAGCCCCATATACTACCCACCACTGCGACCTGTATGCTCTCGTTGGCTGGCCCTCGCTACATATTCGTAGCCAAACCCACTGGCTCCAGGTTATCTATAAGTCTTTGCTAGGTAAAGTTCTGTCTTATCTCAGCTCACTGGTCACCATAGCAACACCCACCCATAGCACGTGCTCCAGCTGGTATAGTTCAATGGTCATCCCCAAAGCCAACACCTGCTTTGGCCGCCTTTCCTTCCAGTTCTCTGCTGCCAGTGACTGGAACGAATTGCAAAAATCACTGAAGTTGGAGACTTATATCTCCCTCACTAATTTTAAGCGTCAGCTGTCAGAGCAGCTTACAGCTGTACACAGCCCATCTGTAAATAGCCCATCCAACCAACTACCTACCTGATCCCCATATTTGTTTTTGTTTTTCTGCACTTTTGCACACCAGTATTTCTACTTGCACATCCTCATCTGCACATATATCACTCCAGCATAAATTGCTAAATTGTAATTACTTCGCCACTATTTACTTGTGTATTTATTGCCTTATCTCCTTACTTCATTTGCTTCATTTGCACACACTGAATACAGATTTTTCTATTGTGTTATTGACTGTACGTTTGTTAATCCCATATGTAACTCTGTGTTTTGCTTTACCTTGGCCAGGTCGCAGTTGTAAATTAGAACTTGTTCTCAACTGGCCTAACTGGTTAAATAAAGGTGAAATATATATATTTTTTAAATAATACAATTTAAAAAATCCCTTCAGGAATTGTCCAACAAGAATGATTATTGCCAAAATGTTTTAAAAGTACTAAATGCAGTTCTCTAGATAATTGTGCAGTTCCTAGAAGAGGTTTTCATAATACACTGTGACATTTAAGCAAAAGTCTGTCGAATCAATCAATGTGTACTGAAGATCATTAGCAAAACATGCTGTGCAGTGCTTGGCCTTTGTTCCTGGAATATTGAGACAGCAGTTTGGTCTACTTCAATATGTTCATTTGCAATATATTTGTGGTTGATAGTTATTATAAAAACAGTATTTTTACTTAAAGATGTTCACATGCAATATACACTCAATGGTCAGTTTATTAGGTACACCACCCTGTTCACGAAAATGGTTTGCTCCTACATACAGTGAGTCACTTGGTCGTGCCTTGCTATATAAAACAGGCAGACAGGTATCGAGGCATTCAGTTACTGTTCGATTGAACGTAGAATGGGCGAAACGAGTGACCTAACTGACTTTGAGCGTGGTATGATCTCCAGTGCCAGGTGTGCTGGTTCCAGTATCTCAGAAACAGCCGACATCCTGTCTTTTCACTCACAACAGTGTCTAGGGTTTACCGAGAATGGTGCGACAAACCAAAAACATCCAGTCAGCGGCAGTCCTGTGGGCAAAAACAGCTCATTGATGAAAGGTTGAAGGAGAATGGCAAGAATTGTGCAAGATAACAGGGGGCCCACAAACAGGCAAATATCGGCGCAGAACGGCATCTGGGAATGCACAACTCATCGTTCCTTGTCACGGATGTGCTGTTGCAGCAGACGACCACACCGGGTTATTATTAGCTAAAAACAAGAATAAGCGGCTACAGTGGGCACGCGATCACCAACACTGGAAAATTTAAGGGGGGAAAAACATTGGCTGTTCCAACGAATCCCGACTTCTGTTACGTCAAGCTGATGGCAGAGGCAGAATTTGGCTTAAGCAACATAAGTCAATGGCCCCATCCTGTTTGGTGTCAATGGTACAGGCTGGTGGCAATGGTGTGGGGAATGTTTTCCAGGCACAAACTAGGTCCCTTAATACCAATTGAGCCAATATGTCCATGCCCAAAGAATGTAGGCTGTTCTGGAGGCAAAGGGGAGTCCCACCCGGTACTAGATGAGTGTACCTAATAAACTGACCACGGAGTAAAATACAACTGAACAACCTACTTTACAGAACAGCCAAACAACTCACAGTGATCCTTGAGATGCCAAGTTATTGTTTTTCGAGAGAGGTCTTTAGGTGAGAATCTTATCTATTGATGACTCGAGCAGAGAAAGAGCAGACCAGTATATATTGTGCATCAACCCTAAATAAGACTAAGGCCCCATACAGAACCATGATGAGGAGCTAAACATGAAAGCAGAGCTTCATGCAAGATAGCACAAGGAATAATTTAGTGAGGCAAGTAATTTAGTAGGGATATATGAAATAAAACATCTTCAAAGAAAATACCAAAGGAAAAAAAATCTGTGCATATAAATGTTTAATTGGAAATGTGTATTGGCTTGAAATTCGGCTTTTGTAATAAAAGAAAGCAGATCAATCTTATAATTACATCCAAAATGCTGACTTTTCTAAAATGCTAAATGTTTGTTTTGTTTTTCCCTCTTAAAACTTGTTAGGGATAGGGTCTTGTTTCCGGAATTTCCACCTGACTGACGTGCCCAAAGTAAACGGTTGTTACTCAGGCCCAGAAGCCAGGATATGCATATAGCATTATAGCATTGGATAGAAAACACTTAGACATTTTTTAAACTGTTAAAATAATGTCAGAGACTATAACAGAATTGATATGGCAGGCAAAAATCAGAAGAAAAACCAACCAGAATTTTTATTCAAGGTTTCAGACTTGTTTTTTGAAAGACGAGCAAGAATTTTGAGTTTTGGTGAAGAGAGCACCGGAACAATATCAGTCTTTCGGCACACGAGGAAGAGGGCGCGCGCTTACTAATTTTACTTTCCTATTGAACATACCACTACTACTATTTACATTTTAGGATACCTGAGGATTAAATAGAAGCATCGTTTGACTTGTTTGGACAAAGTTTAGCAGTAGCTTTTTGGACTCCTTTGTCTGCATGTTGAACAAGTGGATTACTGAAATTGATGGCGCCAACTAAACTGACTTTTTGGGATATAAAGAAGGATTTTATCTAACAAAACGACCATTCATGTTGTAGCTGGGACCCTTGGGATTGCAAACAGAGGACGATTTTTCAAAAGTAAGTGATTTATTTTATCGCTATTTTTGATTTTGTGAAGCCTGTGCTGGTTGAAAAATATGTTGATGTGGGGCGCTGTCCTCAGACAATTGCATGGTATGCTTTCGCTGTAAAGCCTATTGTAAATCGGATAACGGCGTTAGATTAACAAGAATTTAAGCTTTTAAATTATATAAGATACTTGTATGTTCATGAATGTTTAATATTACGATTATTTATTTGAATTGCGTGCCCTCCAATTTCACTGGATGTCATCGACCGGTGTCCTGCTAGCGAGACGCCTATCCCTAATTCATTTTAATCTTAATTTGGCTTTTAATGGATAAACATGCATGATGGGATAACTGTTTATGAACTACTTACTGTATGTGTGTCACATCCTGACCAGTATAAGGGTTATTTGTTATTGTAGTTCGGTCAGGACGTGGCAGAGGGTATTTTGTTTATGTGGTTCGGGGTGGTGTTTTATGTAATAGGGTGTTTGGGGTTATGTTCTAGGTTTGTATTTCTATGTGGTCTCTAGTCGTTTGTATTTCTATGTCTAGTTTATTGGGGTTGGACTCTCAATTGGAGGCAGGTGTTTTCTAGTTGCCTCTGATTGAGAGTCCTATATATGGGTATGTGTTTGGTTAAGTGTTTGTGGGAGATTGTTTCTTGTTTTGCCTGTGTGAGCCTGACAAGACTGTTTTGTTGTTTTTGCGTTCTTCATTTTGTTATTTTGGTGTTCGCTTTAGTTAAAATAAATATCAAGATGAGCATCCACATTCCTGCTGCGTATTGGTCCTCTATTCCCGACGACAACCGTTACAATGTGTGCGCGTAAGTGAGTGTGTTTATGTTGGATGAAAAGTGGACTGGGAAGACATCCAGATTCACCTTATCACTGCTGGGTAAAACTCCAAAACCTCCATCCCCTGTCTTGCCCACCCATCCTGGCCTTGGCACTGCCCACTCTCGGGGCCCTCTGAGCGGGCTGTGGCGCAGGCTCAGAGGGGTTTCTGTAGGAGCCCCATTTCCACCAGGCTGTGGAGCCCTGATCAGACAAGAACGTAAACACGATAGAGATAAAAAGGTTGAGGCTCACTCCTGCAGCTCAGAATACGCAAAGACCTGATTTCTCTTGTATGGTTACCGGCATGGAAGCACAGTGATCCACGCAGGCAGTCCACTGGACATGAGAGTCTATAGTCACCAGAAGCTGCACCTTTCACTGCACTATCTGCAGAACATAGGCCTGGGAGAAAAGATGAGAGACGAATCATAGATTTTCATAGAGAGGGAGATGTTTTAAAGGGTGATTCTGACAGACAGTCAAGGAATGGATTAGGAGAGTTGTCAAAAGCCATCAGAGTGAGGAAGTTACACACAACCCTATCCAAGAGAAGGGTTAAAACAGATACAGCACCATGCACCACATAAAACATGAACCATGGAACCTTGTGAGAAAGCAAGCAATGGGAGCTATAGCAGATCCACCATCAAAACTATCCATAATAAAGAATACAATAGTTTACACTGTACATGATCCCAGCTAAACTAATTATTATTACTTCAGGTCAAATAGAAAGGCCAAATATACTCATCTGTGTGACAATCGAAAAGATTACCCTGTCTTAATGACACCTCGGTTAAAGTATCCTACTAAAGCATTCCCTGATCAATTAAAAGAGCAGAGGAAAATGTAACACTCAATGGAAAAGTTGCTTCAACACTGTCTTTTGTTGAATATACAGTGCCTTCGGAAAGTATTCTGACCCCTTGACTTCATCCACATTTTGTTAGGTTACGACCTTATTCTAAAATTGATTCAACTGTTTTTTCCCCCTCATCAAATCTGCACTCAACACCTCATAATGACAAAGCAAAAACTGGATTTTCTCATTTTTCTAATTTCTTATAAATATAAAACTGAAATATTACATTTATATAAGTATTCAGACCCTTTACTCTGTTGAAGCACCTTTGGCAGCAATTACAGCCTTGAGTCTTCTTCGGTAAGACGCTACAAGCTTGGCACACCTATATTTGGGGAGTTTCTCCCATTCTTCTCAAGCTCTGTCATATTGGATGGGGAACGTTGCTGCACAGCTATTTTCAGGTCTCTCCAGAGATGTTCGATCAGGTTCAAGTCTGGGCTCCGGCTGGGCCACTCTAGGACATTCAGAGACTTGTCCCGAAGCCACTCCTCCGTTGTCTTGGCTCTGTGCTTAGGGTCATTGTCCTGTTGGAAGATGAACCTTTGCCCCAGTCTGAGGACCTGAGCGCTCTGGAGCAGGTTTTCATCAAGGATCTCTCCGTTAATCTTTGACTCGATCCTGACTAGTCTCTCAGTCCCTGCCACTGAAAAACATCCACAGGGCATGCTGTCACCACCATGCTTCACCATAGGGATGGTGCCAGGTTTCCTCCAGAAATGATGCTTGGCATTCAGGCCAACGAGTTCAATCTTGATTTAATCAGACCATCTGGTTTCTCATGGTCTGAGAGTCTTTAGGTGCCTTTTGACAAACTCCAAGCAGCCTGTCATGTGCCTTTTACTGAGGAGTGGCTTCCATCTGGCCACTTTACCATAAAGGCCTGATTGGTGGAGTGCTGCAGAGATGGTTGTCCTTCCGGAAGGTTCTCCCATCTCCACAGAGGAACTCTAGCGCTCTCTCAGGGTGACCATCAGGTCGGCCAGCTCTAGGAAGAGTCTTGGTGGTTCCAAACTTCTTCCATTTAAAAATGATGGAGGCCACTGTGTTCTTGGGGTCATTTAATGCTGCAGACATTTTTTGGTACCTTTCCCCAGATCTGTGCCTCGACACAATCCTGTCTCGGAGCTCTACGGACAATTCCTTTGACTTCAAGGCTTGGTTTTTGCTCTGACATGCACTGTCAACTGTGGGACCTTAAATAGACAGGTGTGTGCCTTCCCAAATAATGTCCAATCAATTGAATTTACCACAGGTGGACTCCAATCAAGTTTTAGAAACATCTCAAGGATGATCAATGGAAACAGGATGCACCTGAGCTCAATTTCGAGTCTCATATCAAAGGGTCTGAATACTTATGTAAATAAGGTACATAACAAAATGTGGAAAAAGTCAAGGTGTCTGAATACTTTTTGAAGGCGCTGTATATCCTCTATGGGATCGATGTCCCTAAACAGGGACTATTGTTGCTCAATATGCGATAATGTGACTAGAAAACATTGTATACAACAGCCAACTTTCTGGGACATGTCCTATATGGGCAGAAAGCTTAAAGTCTTGTTAATCTGAATGCAGCGTCCGATTTACAGTAGCTATGACAGAAACAAAATACCATGCTATTGTTTGAGGATAGTGCACAACAACAAAACACATTATCACAGCAACTGGTTTGATACATTCACCTCTGAAGGTAAATAATTGTAACGTTGTAGGCTGAGTCGCGAAACAAGTTCAGGGAGTGAATACATTTAATAAATAAATGAAACAAACACGTAGCACAAACAGCACACCGACATGGAACAGAAACAGAAAGAATGATGACTGGGGAAGAAACCAAAGGGAGTGACATATATAGGGCAGGTAATCAAGGAGGTGATGGAGTCCAGGTGAATGTCATTATGCGCCTAATGCTGGTGACAGGTGTGCACCCTAATGAGCAGCCTGATGACCTAGAGGCCAGAGAGGGAGCACACTAATGTACTTACATGCAGTAATGTACATGCATGCAGTCATCTTGCTCTGATTTGTCATCCTGAGGGTATCAGAGATAAAATATAGTGTAGTTTTGTTTAAAAAATATATATTTTTATATTCAAAATGTAGAAATTGGGTTCAAACAGTTTCACCCCAATGCTGTCTCTGACAGTTTTGTATGTTCTCTATAGTTATGTAATTGAAAATGTATAAATTGACAAATTCGGCACATTTGGGCAAACTCCTGGCAGACATGATGCAAAATATTGTGTAGTGAGGTACTTCTTCACTGCATCAGTCAGAAACTTTGCACACACACTGCTGCCGTCTTGTGGACAAAATCTAAATTACACCTAGGCTCCTATCATAATGTATGGCTTTTCTCTTGCATTTAAAAGATGGAACAACAAAAAATACAAATAGAAAATGTATGTTTTTTGTTTGTATTATCTTTTACCAGATGAAATGTGATGTTATCCTACATTAATTTCAAATTTCCACAAACTTCAAAGTGTTTCCTTTTCAAATGGTATTACGATTATGCATATCCTTGCTTCAGGTCCTGAGCTACAGGCAGTTAGATTTGGGTATTAATTTCAGGCTAAAATTGAAAAAAAGGGTCCGATCTGTAAGCGGATATCTTCTGAGTCTTTTCTTGGGTAAAGGTAAAGTTTGAAGCGGGTTGAAAAAAACAACAAGACCTCAAATAAATCAATGTCTCTTGTTGCTAATGCATTTTTTTTATTGCTGACTGTGACGGAGAATCTTGACTCATCAGCAATACAAACTGGGGAAGGAAGGATTGTTTCTGGACCTAGAATCTGTAGAACATATTCTACGAACAGAAACAACTTGTCTGCATGTACCAGAGTCTGAACTCATCAGTGCCTCTCTGGTATTCCTGATAAAAAAGTGAAATGTTCTCTGTTCTTACAAATTAAATAAAAAATCTGAATTAACAGAATCAAACCTGATTGTATTAGCTCAATATTGGAATTTTAAAGAATATAAGGGCCAGACAATAATTGCAGAAATATGGCAAATTGTCAAGACAAAACTACAAGTTAACAATAAGATAACATTGATTTCGCTCCTCAAAGCCAAACCTATTTTATGATCATTTTTTAAACCTTCAAAACAATATGAAGTTAACTCTGTTCAGAAAGGCAAATCACATTTTGTGAACAGAATAAGCACTTGTCCTGAAAAATGTCCATTGGAATCTTTGGCTAGCATGACAAATCTTGAGGGTGGCATCAACTCACAGCATTCTTACATCAATGTGACACAATGTGATCATATCAAAGACAGGGCTTTGTAGAAAGTAGGCATGAGCATGGTTATTAGAATATCCGAACGGACGTTAGTATTCGGTTACAAGTATTCAAATACTTAGTATTGGAGAGGCTTTGTAACGTATACACAGGAGTCAGGAAGCAGGTGCAGAAGGTGAGTAATAATAAACATAAAGCAAATACAAAACAGGAGAAGTGTACTGAACATTACCAAATCCAATACTGCCTGATGACTGAGGCTTTAGATGGCTATATGAAGGGAGAGTAATCAGGGTGGTGATGAAGTTCAGGTGTGCGTAACGATGGGGAGCAGGTGTGCGCTATGATGATTGCCAGATGTACGTAATGTGGGTTGCCAGGACCGGTAGTTAGTAGACCTAAAACATCGAGCGCCGGAGGGAGGGAGCAGGAGTAGGCATGACAGGCTTTTCTGAAATAAAATGTACTGTACATATCAGACATTGTTACATACAAGGATACACCATGACATTTCAAAACATTAATTTAATGAAACAGCAAACTTTCAATGTACTTTTTATGACTTACACACCACAAAAAGACCAGTAGCCTTCAAGCCTATAGCTTGTTGATTTTGTAAGCCAATCAAAGCAGCACTACAGTCATAGAGGCTCTGTGTAGCAAGTGAACTGAGAGTTCACTAGCTAATGTGATGCAAGATGGAATTGAATTATGGAATTAAAAATGTGCGAAATGAGAAGGAGTAGGCTACAACAAGCAACCAACAGGTACGTTGTTGTTTAATCTGAATGCGGTTGTGGAGAAAGCATAGCATGTAGGCTCAATTAGACTAGCTAGCTAGCTACATGTATACAGTACTGTACATGGTTAGCTTAACTAGCTAGCTTCTCTAGGGTACTCTAGTCAAGACAGGCTCTAAATATGGCTCTACAAGTTAGCTAGTTTTGGCTGTGGCAAATGTTGGCTACTACGACGGCTACTGCATCCCTCTGTTCGCTTGCTCTCACACACACCAGCCCCTTACCCTGCTGCAGCAGTAGAGCCCCAGCGCCTCTCCCTCACACAGCAGTTCTCAGATCAAAAATGTACGTAAAAAAACAACATGTATTTCAAGTATCCGGACATCAGCATTTTTTTTGTGATACTATTCGAATACCCATCCCTAGTAGAAAGGCAGTCTGAGATGGGAAGAGATCATTTCAGACATTAAAGAGATACAGCAGAGCTTTTGTATAATTTCAGCCAGTAGTTTTGAAAGTAGTGCTAACAAGCCAAAAAGGGTCACCGAAAGTGTTGCACAATTCTGTACTACGTCATCCATTTTGTATGAAATGTTATGTCCTGCAAAAATAAAATAATAATACAGGTGCCATTGAAAATAGAGCTCTTTGGCCACACAAACCAGTTGTGGGTTTGGAGTCGAAAAACAGAAGCATATGCAGAAAAGTACCTCATACCTACGCTTAAATATGGTGGTGCTTTTTTGATGTTGTGTGGCTATTTTGCTTCCACTGGTCCTGTGGCCATTGTAAAGGTTAAAGGCATCATGAACTTTACCAAATACCAGGACATTTTAGCCAAAAACCTGGTTGCCTCTGCCAGGAGGCTGACACTTGGATGAAGGTGGATCCCCAAGCACACATCAAAATCCACAAAGAAATTGTTAATTGACCTGAAAACCACATTTTTGCAACGGTCATCTCAGTCTCCGGAGGTGGATCTTCCAGCAAGACAAGAACCCCAAGCACACATCAAAATCCACTTCTTTTTTAAAATTAACCACAAAATCATTTTTTTGCAAAGGCCATCTCTGTCTCTTGATTTAAACCCATTGAAAACCTTTTGTTTGAATTGAAAATGGCAAGTCCATAAGAACAGACTAAGGATATCAAGTATCTGGAAAGATTATGTATGGAGGAATGGTCTAAGACCCTTCCCAACATGTTCTCCAATCTCAAAAAAACATTTTAGAAAAAGGTTCAGTGTCGTTATCCTCGTAAAAGGAGGGTGCTAGAGTATTTAAAACAGGAGGTGCCCATAATTTTGACCCATATCTTTTTCAGATATTTTATATTACTTGTTAAAATATATTTCTCTGAGAAATTGTATTAGTATAAAATAATATAATTTCCCAATTTTTGGGGGATATAATATAGCTCAGTTTTTGTGTTATTTATGATTATACAGTCTTTATTGCTCATATTTATCAAGGGTGCTAATAATTATTGGACCTGACTGTATATGGTGTGTTTTTGTTGTCTCCAAGTGTGACCCACAGTGGTCTGTGACTGTCAAAGAAGAAACTCTGATCTGAGTGATCCTGGAGAGGCTGGCAATAGAAAACACAAAACCAATATTCAAGGGGATTCACACAAAAAGGTCTGAGAAACCATTGACCTTCTTGGTGCGACATCCAATGTCTGTCACATTTGTTTGATCTCCTTGAGAATGCAATGTGAAGTACACATCTGTCATCCACTGACATTTACCACAATGACAACACGGCTCTCAAGCAGTTACCTAGAGGCTATTTCCAGAACAAAGCCATAACGCAAGTGGTAATCCCAGCCTGTGCGTCTGGTAATGTGTGTTGCTAGATTGAACGGTAATGCGAGATCATTGTGCCGTGCTAATCACAGCTCTTTCTCTCCCTACCACGGGAAGAGGGGGAAAATGTTGCTAATTATGAATTTGAATAAGATTACTAAATCTATGTAATCAACTATTCTGAGTATCTTGCTAATGAATTAATCCAGAAAGAAGATGTTTAATCAAAGGGTGTGATTTGTGTTGTCAGGGAGATTTGCATGCCTGTGATGGGGGATTTGAGCTATAGCAGGGGCCCTAAAGGGCATGGCAGTGGTAATGTTTAACGCTGATATGACAAGTTATAATCCATCTTTCTAAGCTTGAGTTTCAGCCATGTTCTGCCAGAGCAAGGCTACATGATTAGGCTTTCCTATCCATGGCATAGAGTAGAAGGCCAACCTACAACCTATAGATAAGTATCTGTTTGGATTTGATGTTCCTTCATACTCAGACTTACTGAGACTGGTGTGGGTTTACTAGATCAAAAGAGGTAGATCAATGGCACTGATTAAAAGGGTAATGATGTGTCATCCCTTATTGGAGCCGTATGATGATGTTAAAAGGTTGTACGACTCCAATTAGAGTCATGTTGCCATAAACAGTAAACATCAAAAAGGATACCATGATCCTTCAATAGGGGGACATATTCTACCAATTAGTGAAAATATCTGCTTAAAAAAATATTTTAAGATACAGTGTAAACTCAGGAAGTTCATATCGTCAACGAATGCTGTACTACTATACTATATGCAGTGCAATGCAAATGTATTTGATGTCATGCGTACATTCTATATAGTGATATTCTACTAGAATCTTCATGAGTGTAATTCAAATTTACATAGCCCTGCCTTGTTGAAACAGGTTCATTAAAGGCACAATGCTTGTTTAACTTGCAGACATTACACAGGCCTGGATGGCACACACAAAGCAAATAGGTTATTTGCCTTCAAGTAAATTTCTAATAGCTGGTCTTTGATCTAGGATCCCTGTGCTTGCCTTCAGCTTTAGCTATGTTCAGTTTTGTGTAACAGACCTAATTAAGCAAAATAATGTGATTTTTCTATCACCCAATAGCTTGACCATGTTCTTACAAATTAGTCCCAAATCTAGACTGACTCTTTAACAACCAGCTTCTATCTGTCTTGTTAATTTACCAAGAAAACCCATTGTCGGGGTGCTCCATCAATAAACACGACAGGTAAGGAAACGCTGTAGGTCTGAAAGCATCATAAAACCCATTTTACAATTTCTAAAATGTTCCACTAAACTGTCCATCTCATCGACTGGAAGTGACACCTGTTTTCTCATTACCCAACGTTATTGAAAAATCCAAGATGTTCTTTCCAGAATCAAGTCATGGTGTCACCTGCATGTCAGGTCACATATGCAGTGCACCACGTCAGCTATTGCGAGGGAGGTGTTGTGTGTGTGCGTGCGTGCGTGCGTGCGTGCGTGCGTGCGTGCGTGCGTGCGTGAGTGAGTGAGTGCGTGACAGGGATAAATATTGAGAGAGAGGGAAATATAAAAAGAGAGAGAGACAGAGAGAGCGAGAGAGAGAAAAGAGGAAAGAGATAGTGGGAATTTATAGATGTCCGTTGGGATCCCACAGACTTTAATGTATGCCCTGTAAAGCCGCAGGGATTGTCCTGTTGCACCCTCTATTCCAGCATTACTGGAAAGATATCCAATAATATCCCTGGGAAATCCAAGTACAGACAGACAGAAATGTAATGTTTCAGATCTCAGCCAAGTGCCCTAAGTACTGTTAACCTCCCCCTACCACAACATGTACAGATATGAGAACAGAGAATAGCGCTTTGATCTAAGCCCTGACACAGCGAACAAAACATTTCTATCAGTAGAGCTACAGTTTAAGCCCATCCATATTCAACAACATGGACACACTGTTGCTGTAGAAACACTGAAACATGCATAAGAGCATCAGCTGTTCCGGACGACTGTGTGATCACGCTCTCCGTAGCCGATGTGAGTAAGACCTTTAAACAGGTCAACATTCACAAGGCCACAGGGCCAGACGGATTACCAGGACGTGTACTCCGAGCATGCGCTGACCAACTGGCAAGTGTCTTCACGGACATTTTCAACCTGACCCTGACTGAGTCTGTAATACCAACATGTTTCAAGAAGACCACCATAGTCCCTGTGACCAAGAAAACTAAGGTAAATTGCCTAAATGACTACTGACTCGCGTCTGTAGCCATGAAGTGCATTGAAAGGCTTGTCATGGCTCACATAAACACCATTATCCCAGAAACCCTAGTCCCACTCCAATTTGCATACCGCCCCAACAGATCCACATATGATGCAATCTCAATTGCACTCAACACTGCCCTTTCCCACCTGGGCAAAAGGAACACCTATGTGAGAATTCTACTCATTGACTACAGTTCAGCGTTCAACACCATAGTGCCCTCAAAGCTCATCACTAAGCTAAGGACCTTGGGACTAAACACCTCCCTCTGCAACTGGATCCTGGACTTCCTGACGGGCCGCCACCAGGTGGTAAGGGTAGGTAACAACACATCTGCCGCGCTGATCCTCAACACGGGGGCCGGTCATGGGTGCGTGCTCAGTCCCCTCCTCTACTCCCTGTTCACTCATGACTGCATGGCCAGGCACGACTCCAACACCATCATCAAGTTTGCGATGACACAGTTGTAGGCCTGACCACCGACAACGATGAGACAGCCTATAGGGAGGAGGTCAGAGACCTGGCCGTGTGGTGCCAGGGCAACAAGCTCTCCCTCAGCGTGATCAAGACAAAGGAGATGATTGTGGACTACAGGACAAGGTAGACCGAGCACGCCCATATTCTCATCGACGGGGCTGTAGTAGAGCAGGTTGAGAGCTTCAAGTTCCTTGGTGTCCACATCACCAACAAACTATTTTGGTCCAAACACACTAAGACAGTCATGAAGAGGGACGTCTAAGCCTATTCCCACTCAGGAGACTGAAAAGATTTAGCATGGTTCTACAGCTGCACCATCAAGAGCATCCTGACTGGTTGCATCAATGCCTGGTATGGCAACTGCTCAGCCTCTGACTGCAAGGCACTACAGAGGGTAGTGCGTACGGCCCAGTACATCACTGGGCCCAAGCTTCCTGCCATCTAGGACCTCTATACCAGGCGGTGTCAGAGGAAGGCCCTAAAAATGGTCAAAGAATCCAGCCACCCTAGTCATGGACTGTTCTCTCTGCTACCGCACGGCAAGCGGTACCGGCGCGCCAAGTCTAAGTCCAAAAGGCTTCTTAACAGCTTCTACCCCCAAGCCTTAAGACTCCTGAACAACTAATCAAATGGCTACCCAGACCCCTCTTTTAGGCTGCTGCTACTACTCTCTGTTATTATCTTTGCATAGTCACTTTAACTCTACCTACATGTACAGTACATATCACCTCAGTACAGTACATATCATACCACCTACATGTACAATACATATCACCTTTTCTACCTCGACTAACCGGTGCTGCCGCACATTGACTCTGTACCGGTACCCCCTGTATATAGCCTCGCTATAGTTATTTTACTGCTGTCGTTTAATTATTTGTTACTTTTATTTTCAATTTTTTTACTTAAAGCATTGTTGGTTAAGGGCTTGTAAGTAAGCATTTCACTGTAAGGTCTAAACCTGTTGTATTCTGCGCGTGTGACAAATACAATTCAATTTTATTTGATTAGATTCATACACACACATGCAAACAGAAAACTGAGAGTGGCTTAAACTCACACATATCGACAGTTGTATGGCACCAAACACTCACACACACTTCAGGAAACAAAAAGTCCCTTTTTACACTGTAGTGATATTCACAGTCTACTCAGTTAATTTGCATCCTGGAATTATTATAAAGGTTCCATGTAGAATGGAAAGTGTATGATTCAATAATTCTAATGTATTCTGGATGGCCTGAGAACCTGAGAACATTGTTCTCTTTCTTCAGAGTTAAGGATTATAAAGCAACACCTTATAATGCTGTAAAAAATCTTGCTCAGTCCAAAGTTAATCTAAACACAGAGAAGTTAAGCAAGGCAGAACAGCACTTGAGGAACTCAAGCACAAAGCCAAGGACTGATTATTATTCCAGAAAGAGTATAAGCACATTATTCAAGCAAATAAGTGACGGAAATCATGCAAATGAATGCAAGGTTTGCATTTGCAGGTTGAAAACGATGATTAATAGACAAAAGTATTGCGTTTTTCACCCAAAGAAAGAGGAGAGTCAAGACAAGCGGTGACTAAGATCTATGACAACTCTACATCCGCTCTGCCTATATCCATTAAGAGGTAAACATCTGTTTTAAAGTTATGTTGTTGTGACACAAACAACTCAACTGTATACCAGCTAAACAACCTCAATGTCCACATATATTGCAGGAGACTGTTTTTTATACCTTCTGTTTTTGTGGTAAACAGCTGTTTACTTGGCCTGGTGTTGAGGTCACACCGACCTTACTAGAGAAACAAACTGTTGCTCAGCAACCAGAGGTGGCAATAGAACTGCTCCATTGAGCACAGGATGTTCTAGGGAGGTGAGGGAGAGAGAGGATGAGAGAGAAAGAGAGAGAACGAGAGAGAGGAGAGAGAGGAGATTAAGCTGTGACCTACCTGTTTTCAGGTTCAGGATGGTTCAGTCGTTTCCTCTCCTTCAGCCCCAGCTAACAAGCGCTGTCCCTGTTAGGGTTAAAGTCATAATGGAAGGATATGTCCAGGCACCACAGGCTTCCTGTTGACCAGGGTAAAAGACAACTCTGTCTGCAGAAACACTTCAGAGGCCTTAATGACGTGCTGGGCAAAACAGAATGTAGACATGGTAACCGACATGGTGATGACCACAGGCCTGAAAGGTGTTCAACTAAGGTGAACTGAGGAAAGACCACTGCAGCCCTAAGTATGTAAGGGTTCGCTTGGTGTTCAGCAAATGACACTGCACAAAGTATCTAAGGACAATACAACGTATCACTTTTCTTATCATCTAAAAATGTCAAACTGGTCTCTTGGTATCGAAAAGTCTCAATCAGAACAGAAATGAAATGAAAGAAAACCCTGGTTCGCTGCAGCCAATTGTTCATTTTGAAGCTAGTTTAAACAAAAAGGAATTTCACTGTTTGCAGCAGTTCGCTTGGTGAAATTTGTTAAATGATGAGTCCTCTCTTCAGAGTATGTCACAGACATGAGTACAGTCAAGATGACATCATATCTGACCAAGCACTCTCTATCAGCTGTCAGAGAAATCCATGCTGGCAAAATATATTGCGGCAATCATAAAATATTTTAAAGTTCCATCTACGTTTCTCTCACTCTCTCATTCTCTTTTCTCACTTAATTTATCTTAACTGCACTTGAATTCTCTTTCTTCTCCTGTATATCCAAGAATCCAGCTTTCTACTACATGACACACATACACTGCCTTTAGAAAGTATTCCCTTGACTTTTTACACATTGTGTTGTGTTACAGCCTGAATTTAAAACTGATTACATGTAGATGTTGTGTTACTGGCCTACACACAATACTCCATAATGTCAAAGTGGAAAGATGTTTTTAGACATTTTTGCAAATGAATTAAACATGAAAAGCTGAAATGTCTTGAGTCGATAAGTATTCAACCCTTTGTTATGGCAAACCTAAATTATAAGGAATAAAAATGTGCTTAACAAATTCACATAATAAGTTGCATGGACTCACTCCGTGTGCAATAATATTATTTAACATGCTTTTTGAATGACTACCTTATCACACATACAATTATCTGTAAGGTCCCTCAGTCGAGTAGGACATTTCAAACACAGATATCACCACAAAGACCAGGGAGGTTTTCCAATGCCTCGCAAAGAAGGGCACCAATTGAATATCCCTTTGAGCATGGTACAGTTATGAATTACACTTTGGATGGTGTATCAATTGTCACGTCCTGACCAGTAAAGGGGTTATTTGTTATTGTAGTTTGGTCAGGACGTGGCAGGGGGTGTTTGTTTTATGTGGTTCGGGGTTTTGTTGGGTTATGTATTTATGTAAGAGGGGTGTTTGTTTTATGTGTTCCGGGGTTTTTGGGGATTGTTCTATGTTTTGTATTTCTATGGGTTTTCTATGTTGTGTATTTCTTTGTTGGCCTGGTATGGCTCTCAATCAGGAACAGGTGTACATCGTTGTTGCTGATTGGGAGTCATACTTAGGTAGCCCTGTTTTCACCTGTCTTTGTGGGAAGTTGTTTTTGCATTGCTGTGCGTAGCCTGCATTACTGTGCGTTTGTGCATTTTCTTGTTTTGTGGATTCAGTGTTCTAATTAAAAGTTAAAATGAGCACTCAACCCGCTGCGCCTCTGTCCATTTCATATGACGACCGTTACATCAATACACCCAGTTAATACAAAGAGTTAGGAAGATACAGGTGTCCTTCCTAACTCAGTTGCCGGAGAGGAAAGAAACCACTCAGTGATTTAACCATGATGCCAATGGTGACTTTAAAACAGTTACAGAGTGTAATGGCTGTGATAGGAGAAAACTGAGGAAGGATCAACATTGTAGTTACACCACAATACCAGTTACAGTTACAGAGTGAAAAGAAGGAAGCCTGTACAGAATAGAAATATTCCAAAACATGCATCCTGTTTGCAATAAGGCACTAAAGTAAAACTGCAAAAAATGAGACAAAGAAATTAACTTTATGTCCTGAATGAAAATGCTTGGAGCAAATCCAACACAACACATCAATGAGTACCACTCTGTATATTTTCAATGATGGTAGCATCATGTTATCGGTATGCATGTGATTAGCAAAGGATAAAAAGCAACAGAACAGAGCTAAGCACAGGCAGAGGAAAACCTTGAGACAAATTTACCTTTTCAGCAGGACAATACCATAAAACACAAGGCCAAATATACACTGGAGTTGCTTACCAAGACAACACTGAATGTTCCTGAGTGGTCTAGTTACAGTTTTGACTTAAATAGGCTTGAAAATCTATGGCAAGACATGAAAATGGCTGTCTAGTCATGATCAACAACCCAACTTGACAGAGCTTGAAGAATTTTAAAAAGGATAAAGTGCAAATATTGTATAATTCAGGTGTGCAAAGCTCTTAGAGACTTAGCCAGAAAGACTCACAGCTGTAATCACTGCCAAAGGTGATTATAACATGCATTGACTCAACAAGTTGAATACATATGTATTTTTCATAATTGTTTTACAAATGTTAGAATTTCTCTTCTACTTTGACATTAAAGTATTTTGTGTAGATCGTTGACAAAAAATAGCAATTAAATCCCACCTTGCAATACAACATGTGCTTATAAGCTTACATTGGCTAGCATTTAGTTAGACATTGGGGGGCTCGGAGGTTTAGGGCTCAGAGGTTTTCTTGGTTAGTTCAGGTGTTCCAGAAAAACTCCTGACCCAGGAGGTCAAAAGCCTCGGCACACACTGAGCTGGCTAAAGAAGTGGTGTGGTCCACACTAATGCCCTACACAAGTGCACGACTTTGAGGCTGAAAATTAAATTCATTAAAGCACAGAGTCAAAAAACAAACACAAAATCCGCTCAGATGCACAGTGATGCATCCTTCTCTAAAAAAGCAGTAAATTGGCATTCTACCATGAGCCCTCCCTCAATTTAATTACACCTAATGGCTGTGAAAGGATCCCCTTTTGAAATGTGTGAATTACTTATTGTAATGGGGTTAAATGAGGCCTAAGTGATTACACAGGCCTCTCTCCGAGTGCTCTGCGGCCCAACAGAGGCTGCATGGGATAGGAGACTAAGGAGAAAGGCTGAGGCCAGGAGATAATCCCGCTACATTTTTCTCCCTTAGCGTCTCCGTCACACTCTCTCCGTTTCCGCCCTCTCTGTACTGCAACATGGTACCTTTGATACAGTGAGCATGCACTGAGAGGAGAGAAGGAAGAGAGAGTGACAGAGAGAGAGAGAGAAGAGAAAGGAGAAAGAGAGAGAAAGAGGAGAAAGAAAGAGAGAGAGGGAGGGAAAGAGAGAGAGAAAGAGAGGGAAGAGGAGAAAGAAAGAGAGAGAGAGAGCGAGAGAAAGAAAGATATCTGGAGAAAGACAGAAGCTGAGCGCTGGGTGGATTTGGGCCTGGTCCCAGAAGACACATTCACACACACGCTCACCAGCTGTCTCCTGCACTAAGATTCCAAATGGGCTCCAACAATTCCACAATTAAGAATTAGGAGAATGCTGCAATTAGTTTATTGCACACAGCGATGACCCAATTAACGTTCACTTTGGACCATTTTCATCAGTTAATTTAAAATGCTATGGAAACATTGAAACCGTGTGTGTGTGTGTGTGTGTGTGTGTGTGTGTGTGTGTGTGTGTGTGTGTGTGTGTGTGTGTGTGTGTGTGTGTGTGTGTGTGTGTGTGTGTGTGTGTGTGTGTGTCGGGTTTTCCCATAGCACATGGAGTAGCCAGCCAAATAGAAAAAAATGACAACCTGGCCCGGTTTCCCAATTGCGATGGAATTTAGGCTACAACTACAACTGCCGAAGATGTAACATGCGTATCCAAAACACCACACAGAGAGAATGTTGGTTAAGTGTGTTGTTGAGGAATGTGTTGATACTGATTGGATCGAAAGAAAGGCAGAGGTGCTGTCAGATCAGCATTCTCCCTTTCAAATTTTAATTTAACAATAGAATTATTCCACAATACTGATGATGGATCAGCTCCTATGAGATATCACCTATGGCTACACATATTTATAATGCTAACCCTATAATACTGCATTAAATCAAGATTTGGCACAACATTGCGAACATGTAGGCTACACAACATAAAGTATATTGAAGCAAAAAGAAACGTCCTCTCACTGTTAACTGCGTTTATTTTCAGCAAACTTAACATGTGTAAATATTTGTATGAACATAACAACTGACACACAAACTGAACAAGTTCCACAAACATGTGACTAACAGATATGGAATAATGTGTCCCTGAACAAAGGGGGGTCAAAATCAAAAGTAACAGTCAGTATCTGGTGTGGCCACCAGCTGCATTAAGTATTGCAGTTCATCTCCTCCTCATGGACTGCACCAGATTTGCCAGTTCTTCCTGTGAGATGTCACCCCACTCTTCCATCAAGGCACCTGCAAGTTACCGCACATTTTTGAGGGGAATGGCCCTAGCCCTCACCCGCCGATCCAACAGGTCCCAGATGTGCTCAATGAGATTGAGATCCGGGCTCTTCGCTTGCCATGGCATAACACTGACATTCCGGTCTTGCAGGAAATCATGCACAGAACGAGCAGTATGGCTGGTGGCATTGTCATGCTGGAGGGTCATGTCAGGATGAGCCTGCAGGAAGGGTACCACATGAGGGAGGAGGATGTCTTCCCTGTAACGCACAGCATTGAGATTGCCTGCAATGACAACAAGCTCAGTCCGATGATGCTGTGACACATCGCCTCAGACCATGACGGACCCTCCACCTCCAACTCGATCCCGCTCCAGAGTACAGGCCTCGGTGTAATGCTCATTCCTTCGACAATAAATGCGAATCCGACCATTACCCCTGGTGAGACAAAACCACGACTTGTCAGTGAAGAGCATTTTTTGCCAGTCCTGTCTGGTCCAGCAACAGTGGGTTTGTGCCCATAGGCAACGTTGTTGCCGGTGATGTCTGGTGAGGACCTGCCTTACCACAGACCTACAAGCCCTCAGTCCAGCCTCTCTCAGCCTATTGTGGACAGTCTGAGCGCTGATGGAGGGATTGTGCGTTCCTGGTGTAACTCGGGCAGTTGTTGCCATCCTGTACCTGTCCCACATGTGTGATGTTTGGATGTATCGATCCTGTGCAGGTGTTGTTACACGTGGTCTGCAACTGCGAGGATGATCAGCTGTCCATCCTGTCTACCTGTAGCGCTGTCTTAGGTGTCTCACAGTACAGACATTGCAATTTATTGCCCTGGCCACATCTGCAGTCCTGATGCCTCCGTGCAGCATGCCTAAGACACATTCACGCAGATGAGCAGGGACCCTGAGCATCTTTCTTTTGGTATTTTTCAGAGTCAGTAGAAAAGCCTCTTTAGTGTCCTAAGTTTTCATAACTATGACCTTAATTGCCTACCGTCTGTAGGTGTTAGTGTCTTAACAACAATTCCACAGGTGCATGTTCATTAATTGTTCATGGTTCATTGAACAAACATGGGAAACAGTGTTTAAACCCTTTACAATGAAGATATGTTTAGTTATTTGGATTTTTACGAATTATCTTTGAAAGACAGGGTCCTAAAAAAGGGACATTTCTTTTTTTGCTGAGTTTATGTGTGTGCATATGTAGTGTTTTTATATACATGATTTCACAATTAAAATGACTGGAAATGTATCAATTCAGTGTATTGTTAATTGTTTTGGATACCGTCTAGGCCTACGTCAAGACTATGTTCTAAGTAAGAGAACATTAAACCTTTTTTAACATTAAACATGTCTTCTCTTGAGATTAAAGTTATCCTTACAATTTTACTGCCAGATATGAATTGCCATAATGATGTTTGTTCTTCAAATTATGTATTTTATTGGCTCTGTGGCTGTGGACACTTACTGTCAAGGCTCATCTTCTTCTAAAGTTTATCACATAAATAAAATGTCTATATTACACATTTCCATCTAAAATTGCATTTATTTTAAATGTCAATATTTTCCACATCCACAGGTGTTTATAACTCTGTGAATTGCAGTACAGTATGTCATTTATATAAAAAAAAAAATGCAACTGAACCACATATTCCTTCTTGAAGAATTCTATAAACGCCTGCTAAATTCCACTAGCTTTAAGATCCCTTTTATTAGGAATTTTCTATCTACAATAGACCTATAAGTATGCTTGAAGAATTGAAGCAGGTGTTAAACATGGGGTTTGCTCAACAGAAAGCAACAGTTGACACTTTAACCAAATCAGAAGGCCGTTATCAATATCTTTAAAGGGAAACTTCGTATTCATCATCTAGAGCACCACCCCAACATATCTGAAAATTGAGTGTTTCTATGTTTTGTAGTAAAACATATAGAGGAAGATAAGCGTTTCCAATGACATCATCGGTGTGCATTGTGTGGTTTTGAATAATTGGGAGTAGGTATTGTCTACTAATTGTATACTGATTGGTTGATGACGCCACTTATCTTTTTCAATCTTTTTTACTACAAAACATAGAAACACACCATTTTCACATACTTTAACTAAATTGAGACGATATTATTATGTTGTGTTTTGGTGATTAAACCAATGTATTATATTTCCCAGTAAACTTATATTTTGGATCAATGGTTGTGTGCTGAAAGATGTCTACAAACAAAATGAATGCACAATGAAATGTTTTGAATGTAAGACTGGTAAGTGTCATGGTCCTTTGTATCTCAGGTAGTAGAGTAAGGAACTTGTAATGTCAGAGTATGGGGTTCAATTCCGGGGACCACCCATATGTAAATGTGTGCACGTTTTGGCTAAAACTGCTAATCCTAAGTATGTTATATTTGTTTAGCCGACAGATAGGGAAAACACTGTCTGTTATGTGTTGTGCTAGCATATGCAAATGTCACATTGTGCCATGAGAGCTAACATCTTTACTGTTTGTTCACCCTTGAGTCAGTAATTGTGCCGTGCAGGTCATGATAAATCTATAGCCACAAGTGACTGTTTGTGTAACATTATGCACAGAATCACACACATGGGTCACATGTCTTATCCCTATCTGTAACCTTGAACACACAGTATCAGAACGCTGTGTAATCTCTGCTATCCAGGAGTACATTGCCAGTCCCCGATATCCCATTCCCTGTCAGATAACATAATCCACACACAGACCAGACCGAAACATGGACTAATGCCCTTCACAGGATCCCTACCAGGACAAATCAGCTCAGACGTCAGTCTTTGTGTGCACCTGATATTACACTGGCATCAAACACACCTCCAGGGGGTAAATTTACTCATTTTCAATAGAACATCAAATGAACAGGCAGACTGTCTGCATTAAAGTTGTGAAAGGACATTTCCAGAGCAAGAATTCAGCATTAATATTCCCTTAAAAAACACTCACTGAAGTGATCTTGTTCACAATTCTATTTGTGCTCATCATTATTATCATCGGAGACAGTTTTGCTTTCAACTAGCCAATCAACAACACAATTTCATTGAATATCAAAAATATCCTTTAAAGCGGCAATCGGCAGTAGAAACAATAACAGACATCCCCGCTCGTTTCGGTAAAAAGATGAAGGATGGGGCTGGAGAAATGTAACCACTGTCAAATTTATAGACAGCGCTATGGATGCAAGAACTGCCCGTCAATGATATTAAAATTATAGTTTTAAGCATGTTTTGAGGCTATATGGTGTTTGTTTACATTCACTTTGTTTACTAAAATTGGAGTAAAACAAGCTTATATTTTGGGATCTGATTGGGTACAACAGTTACTAAGCTCATGAGGCATTTATAAGTTATATTCTTCAAGAATCAATAGGTACATATAATTAATTTATAAGTCCAAAAATGGATGTAGCAACTGCTGATTTCCCCTTTAAGGACACTCACAGGATACTTAATAGGCACGTCAACATTGCAACAATACTTTAATTGGCACACTTCTTTATTAGCCTTTTTCCCCCTCCAATCAACTCCTATCTACAAGAGTGTAGCTTTGGATCCCTACGTGTGTGATCTGAAGGACAGGTTACACAATATATTTCCACAAATATAACAACATAGATTGCTAATATTCCATCTAAAAAGTTTATACAAAAAATTTAATAAATAAATAAATATATATATATATATATATATATATATATATATATATATATATATATATATATACATACATACATACATACATACATACATACATACATACCATACATACATACATACATACATACATACATACATACACACACACTTCTATTTTCCACAATTTGAATTACATTTATCAAAAAAGTATTGTTCCGATCAACTGGATTAAGGATAAACCACCCTCTGTTGTACAGAGAAATGTTCAAAGTACTTCCTCATTAAAGAATAAGTGCTGTTCTCAAAGGTAATGAAAGGTCCTTTTATAGACTTTGGGAGCCCTTATTAGAATAACTACTAAGAGAGCTGACTGAGCTTCTTTTAAAGGGGCAATACTCTTTGTAATGGAAACATCCCCTAGAATAGTAGTAAATGTCCACCTACAGTAAATTACAGCTTGGTGCTGGCATAAGGGGACAGACACAGGGGTGTGGGGCAGGATGGGATATGTAGATTGATGGGGATGGTTCTACCAAGGGTTGAGTAGGTTAGTATGTCCAAACAGAGTTTCCTTCTTATTGATCTGGATTCCAGAGGGGGCAGGTTGAGGGTTTTATAATCTGATCTACAAAACTCATATACCAACAATACATTGCGGCTTTAACCTGTTGGGTCTAGGGGGCAGCATTTGCACGTCTGGATAAAAAAAATGTACCCGATTTAATCTGGTTACTAATCCTACCCAGTAACTAGAATATGCATATACTTATTATATATGGATAGAAAACCCTCTAAAGTTTCCAAAACTGTTTGAATGGTGTCTGTGAGTATAACAGAACTCATTTGGCAGGCAAAACCCTGAGACATTTTCTGACAGGAAGTGGATACCTGATGTGTTGTATTGACTTTAAACCTATCCCATTGAAAAACACAGGGGTTTAGGAATATTTTGGCACTTCCTATTGCTTCCACTAGATGTCACCAGCCTTTACAAAGTGTTTTGAGTCTTCTGGAGGGAGATCTGACCGAACAAGAGCCATGGAACGATGATGGCCCATTAGACACCTTGCGCGCGAGTTGATGTTGGGTACCCTCGTTCCAATACGTTATAAAAGAGTATGCATTCGTCCACCTTGAATATTATTCATGTTCTGGTTAAAAAAGGCCCTAATGATTTATGCTATACAACGTTTGACATGTTTGAACGAACGGAAATATATTTTTTCCCCTCGTTCATGACGAGAAGTCCGGCTGGCTTACATCATGTGCTAACGAGACGGAGATTTTTGGACATAAATGATGAGCTTTTTTGAACAAAACTACATTCGTTATGGACCTGTGATACCTGGAAGTGACATCTGATGAAGAGAATCAAAGGTAATGGATTATTTACATAGTATTTTCGATTTTAGATCTCCCCAACATGACGTCTAGTCTGTATCGCAACGCGTATTTTTCTGGGCGCAGTCCTCAGATTATTGCAAAGTGTGATTTCCCAGTAAGGTTATTTTTAAATCTGGCAAGTTGATTGCGTTCAAAAGATGTAAATCTATAATTCTTTAAATGACAATATAATATTTTACCAATGTTTTCTAATTTTAATTATTTAATTTGTGACGCTGACTTGACTGCCGGTTATTGGAGGGAAACGATTTCCTCAACATCAATGCCATAGTAAAACGCTGTTTTTGGATATAAATATGAACTTGATAGAACTAAAAATGCATGCATTGTCTAACATAATGTCCTAGGAGTGTCATCTGATGGAGATTGTAAAAGGTTAGTGCATCATTTTAGCTGGTTTTATGGTTTTGGTGACCCTGTCTTTGACTTGACAAAACATTACACACAACTCTTGTAAATGTACTGTCCTAACATACTCTAAATTTATGCTTTCGCCGTAAAACCTTTTTGAAATCGTAAAACGTGGTTAGATTAAGGAGATGTTTATCTTTCAAATGGTGTAACATAGTTGTATTTTTGAAAAATTTGAATTTTGACATTTATTTGGATTCAAATTTGCCGCTCTTGAAATGCACCTGCTGTTGATGGAGTGCACCACGGGTGGCACGCTAGCGTCCCACCTAGCCCCAAGAGGTTTTAACGTCAAGAGATGAACGGCCTGGTGGTGGTGGCAATGCACTGTTTACGGGCATGCACGGTTGGTCGAATTGCGAGAAGATGGGAAGATGTCACACCGCTTCGGGCAGACTGGGTCAGGGGAACCCCTCGTGCTTCAATCATATTTGGGGCTCACTTTGTCCCAAATGATTACAATGGCTACCAACAGTTTGAGAGTGGATTCACCATGAAGCTGTGAGGGAAAAAACGGTTATGAGCCCACAGTCAATGTAGGCTCCAAGTCCACTGACACTATCGGTGTTACAGCACCACAGTGGGTGGCTTCGGTGATGGAGCTGAATTGGAAAAATAGGTACTAAAATGCCCAAAGAGTTTTGTCATGTTGTTGCTAGTAGATTATAAAAAATGAAGATAGCCAGCTATCTATGTGCACCGGGCCATACAAAATGAAATACCCCACTCACATGGATCTAGCATGGTGTTGGGGGATGGAATAAGCTAGCTAGCTACAACAACTCCATCAACAGAATACTGCACATTTTTCAAAAATGAATGGTCAAATACATTACCAATTAGATTAATGTCATTGTTTTTTTTATTTAGCTAGGCAAGTCAGTTAAGAGTAAATTCTTATTTACAATGATGGCCTAGGAACAGTTCAGGAGCAGAACGACAGAGTTTTACCTTGTCTGGTCGGGGATTCAATCTAGCAACCTTTCAGTTACTGGCCCAATGCTCTAACCACTAGGCTACCTACCACCCCAAGTTTATTTCAAGGTATGTCTTTATTTTTGCTGAACTGCCAGATCTTTGTAAGTCGCTCTGGATAAGAGCGTCTGCTAAATGACGTAAATGTAAATGTAAATCTTTATTGGCCAGTTGGTAGAGCATGGTGTTTGCAACGCCAGCATGGTGTGCGCAGCGCCAGGGTTGTGGGTTCGATTCCCATGGGGGGCCAGTACAAAAAACAAATGCATGAAATGTATGTATTCACTACTGTAAGTTGCTCTGGATAAGAGCGTCTGCTAAATGACTAAAATGTAAAATGTAAATAACTTTCAGGATATCATGGTAAACAATGTTTGTGTTAGTAACTATACATGGATTTACTGCTGCTAGTTGTAGCAATCAGATTAGCATGTGGCTAGCTATAGCTACCATCGACCAACAGTTTTAGCCAGTTTGGTTATAGACATTCAATTTCTACTATGATGGTAAAGGTTTATCTTGATCTTGTGTAGAACTGCTAATTTGAGGAACTGCTAATAAGTGATGTGTTTCAAGGCTGCTAGTGGTTAGCAAGTAGCGGTAAGCCGGAAGGGGTGTAAAAGGGGCTATGCTAAAAGCCTGCGCTCTTGGAACGGCTTGTCTGTTGTGTGGCGGAAAGAAGCGCAGGAAGCAGCGAACACTGTGTGGTAATTTTAATAAACCACAAGCACAAAATAAAAGGTTTCATAACAACAGGGAAAATACACTCGACAAGCACAGTCGAACAAAACGCAGTCGACACACAGAAAGACAATCCCGCACAATAGGGAGCGGGCCAGCTGAACTAAATAGCCCTCTTAATGACTAACTCAGGGCAGGTGAGAAAACATAAAAAAAGGGAAAAACAAAAAGGGAATCGGTGGTAGCTAATAGGCCGGTGACGACGACCGCCGAGCGCCACCTGAGCAGGAGGGGCGCCACCGTCGGTAGGAATCGTGACAGCTCTGTATATTTATATATTTTTTGCTGATACAGAATAACGAAATCATAGGATATGGTCAGATGATAAATTGGCTTTATTCAGAGTGCCAAAATATTTTTGCAAAAACAATAATCAAATCAAATGTATTTATATAGCCCTTCGTACATCAGCTGATATCTCAAAGTGCTGTACAGAAACCCAGCCTAAAACCCCAAACAGCAAGCAATGCATGTGAAAGAAGCACGGTAGCTAGGAAAAACTCGCTAGGAAAAACTCCCTAGAAAGGCCAAAAACCTAGGAAGAAACCTAGAGAGGAACCAGGCTATGAGGGGTGGCCAGTCCTCTTCTGGCTGTGCCGGGTGGATATTATAACAGAACATGGTCAAGATGTTAAAATGTTCATAAATGACCAGCATGGTCAAATAATAATAATCGTAGTAGTTGTCGAGGGTGCAACAAGCACGTCCGGTGAACAGGTCAGGGTTCCATAGCCGCAGGCAGAACAGTTGAAACTGGAGCAGCAGCACGGCCAGGTGGACTGGGGACAGCAAGGAGTCATCATGCCAGGTAGTCCTGAGGCATGGTTCTAGGGCTCAGGTCTTCCGAGAGAAAGAGAGAAAGAGAGAATTAGAGAGAGCATATTTAAATTCACACAGGACACCGGATAAGACAAGAGAAATACTCCAGATGTAACAGACTGACCCTAGCCCCCCGACACAAACTACTGCAGCATAAATACTGGAGGCTGAGACAGGAGGGATCAGAAGACACTGTGGCCCCATCCGATGATACCCCCGGACAGGGCCAAACAGGCAGGACTCTATATCATGTGGGTCTATATCATGTGGGTCTTTATCATCTTATGTGGACAGCGGCTTCACTCCTGCTCGTGTAGTGCTCCTCTTTACGCCACTTTTCCGAACGCTTTTCCGAAATCACTTAGGTCAAATTTATCCCAGAATACAAATGTAAAGTTATATGTCATAGTGGGACTTTAAGTTGGGAAGATGAAGCAAATCAGAATGTATAACAGTAACCTTATTCTGCAATCTTCCCTTTAAGCCAGGAGGTCGACTCAATCACGGCCACACACCGTTTTACACACTGGCCAGTAAATGGCTATTGATTATCACACCGGGGTTGGCCATATTGGACCCAGGTGCTCATAACAGCAACGCCAAATAATGCAAAGCCCTGTGGTGCAATGAAACAAATAGCACAGAGCCTTCAAAAGATACACTGGGATTGAAGGTATCCAAGGTTAAAGCAGTTTCAGTAACGCATGTGACAGACATAGTAAAACCAGCCAGCTTCATCACAAAGGCAAATACATGGAGTAGAGACCAATTTATTGAATGGTATGCCTGTGTTAAGCCATTCTGTTTCAGTCATTGATATTTCTGAGGGTAATCCAACCACAAGCATTAACCTGAATGAAATTGTTCCATTCTTGAGTGATACTAACCATGATAGTCCTCCATCAACACAATAAAACAGATCAATCTGTATTCTACTTGATGCTTACTACATCTCTGGCATAAAATGGCTGTTTTAACATAGGTAAGAGAATGTAGATCCTTGTGAGTCTCAGTGCTTGGTGATTCAGAGGGTGTAGTAGAGACTGCATTTGAGACACAGATGCCTTGACTTACCCTACGGTAAGCCCAGGGCCAGCTTCAATTACAACCCTGGCTAGTTTAAAAGGTAGCCACAGCACTCTAATCTCAAATTGCTTTTCACAACACATACGCCTCAGCATGAACTTAACACACATACACGGCGACACACACACACAAGGAATGCAGAATTGTCACATACTCATGCACAAGGGGACTGGGAGTGAAAATGAGAGCTCAGTTCTGTATCTCATGTCTGCAGCGTTGTATGTTGCTCTGTGATTCCGGGCTACTGATAGGCTCTGGTTGTTTAAGCACAGAATCCCCACGCTGAAACCAGGGATGTGGCTGAATCCATTCCAACGCTCGGCTGGTGATACTCAGCTCAGCGCTTCCACAAAGCCCTGTTCCATTACAACAAAGATGATTATATCCAGATATTTTATGGATTGCCATGAGCTTACAATCACAATCATACATCATCCTTTTTTGCTGTTGAGGTTATACGCAGAGCCCTGATACCAGTCCTGATTTATTCTCTTCTCATAGCCTCTTACACCGGCTTTAAATCCACACAGGAAACCTGTTTATGTTAACAGAATACTAAGCCACAATACTGGCTCCTACTACTTCACTGTGTTTACTACAGAAGGTAGTCTATTCACGTGCCAGATGTATCAAAAGTGCTAAACATGTCTTCTGAGACCATAAGGGAATGGTACATTTTGAAATACTTTCAGAATTAAGTTGGAATTGAAAAGCCCCTGTAATTAAATTTTCTGGTACACAAAACGTGAGGCAGATACAGTCCCCAAAGCCCACTCACACCAATAAAGCAATAGTGAAAGGTATCCCACCCCCCAACATGAGGTTTCTGACAGTCGGAAGAAAATATATGAGACCATTAGGATACGGAGAAAATTGTGTCGTAGAAAAGCAACATACAGTATCAAAAGGACATCCAATGCTTCCAGATGCACCTCATAAACTGCACTGTAAATGTAGGCCTACTTGGCAAGACATCGTGGAGTCTTATACAGCAGGTTACATTTTTATTAGGATTAAAGGTGCTTTTTGAGGAAAAAAGGCATTACCTCATAGCTATAGAACTATTGATAGAATATTACACATACTAAACTGCAATGGATGACAAGATCCCATCTGACAACCAATCGGTGAGACTAGCCCTCGCCCATCTTCTAGTTATTTGTACGGGGGTAATCATGCTAAGCTTCTCAGTGACACCAGAGTATTATTTTGTCACACTTGATAGGGGAATTAAACAATTCAATGCAATCAAATAAAGGCTTGTTAAACTGTGGCATCACTCGGTTATAATAAGTGTAATCTACTCTTGTTACCTAAGGTCAATTTAAAATCAATTAGTGAACAGCAGCAAATAAACCTGGAAGGTTTTTCACCTGTCGGCCATGTGTGGTGGTCGGTGTGGCAGGCAGGCAGACCATTGAAACTAGATTAAATCCCTTCTGCACTCGTTCAGGGAGAATTTTATTTAGTGTGGCCTAAGCATGTCCTATCATTAAATTCCCCTCTTTCTGAACGACAGAGACATCTAAAGAGCTGATAAAAGACCCTGTTAACAATGTAAAACAAGTGAGACAGAGAAGAATAGCAGTGGTTTTAATTAAAAACACACTTTCCCAGTGTTTTCTGACCCACGTATATCATCAACAACTGTGGTCGTCTCTCATAGAAAATTCTTATTTAGATTTAATTTTCTGATCAGAGGTGGCTAAACAGTAAATCTGTCAGCCTTTCCTATCGAGTCTTTAGTCCTGCTGCCTAACATAGAAAATAACATAAGGATAGAGAGAAATAAATAAAATGAAAAGTGTAATGTTAGGCCTACTAAACACACGTGTGGCTATGAGGAAAAATGTAATATTTAGTCTGAAGATAAAGCAAATGAGTTGAAACAGAAAATGCCTTGTTAATGATGAGCAGGGAAAATGTGTTTATTCAAAAAGTCTGGTCTGTGAAAGAATATCTACCTAGTATTTCTTGCATGCTCAATAAACTGTTTCTTATAACACCCATATCCTCTGAAGATTTGGAAATGTGCATTTGACAGGTTGTAAAACATATAGGTATTAGTTTGGGTCCGCTTTAACATCTTTTGTAGGGTACAAAATGTGGTGTCATCTTGACAAAAACATCCATAACATCAAATAGATTGGAGGCCTACAATTGCATAGCATGCATTACATAATCACTCTTCTCTGTAGTGTATTGCTGCTATTGTCATAGGCATCATAAAACAAGATGTTTTCTATAACATCCCACTGAAAGTATTGTGAGTAATATGGTTGTTTAGTGGACAGAAATGTCACCCAGACATGTTTCAGGGAAAAGGCTGTTTGTCTGTTCAGAGGAAACTTGGATCAGTATTATTTAGTGCTTTGGCAATCTGTCGATGATTCAGCACAGTCTGATCTGTAGACAAACCCAGTCGGCGACTCAGACATATGGCCCCAAGCTGCCAATCAAACATCTAAATAATACATGGGCTCAGCCACTTCACAGAAGACCAAAAAGGAGTAATAAGCAGCTTACATACAGCCATCCATATACGCTATAAAACAGGTTCCATTAGTTGAGGAGAAGTTGTTAGGAACTGTCGAGTGGCCAGGGTAATGGTCATGTAAAGGCCAAGAGCACTTCTGCTCTCAACAACAGAGTAACTTGTCAAGAGTCATTCCATGTCATGCTGATTATGTTAAAGGACCCTGGCACTACAAGGCTCTTCTCTAACACAGCCGGGTCTTTGCTTCTCTGTGTATTCATTTTGAGGATGCTATCAACTAAAAAAAGAGTTCTGGACTTCATCTATGAAAACCTTATTAACTGAAATTATTTACAGAGCATTCAGAAAGTATTCAGACCCCTTGACTTTTTCCACATTTTTGTTACGTTACAGCCTTATTCTAAAATGTATTTAATAGTTTTTTTTCTTCATCAATCTACACCCAATACCCCATAATGACGAAGCAAAAACTGGTTTTTAGACATTTTTTCAAATGTCTTAAAAATAAACTGAAATATCACATTTACATAAGTATGCAGACACTTTACTCAGTACTTTGTTGAAGCACCTTTGGCAACAAATACAGCCTCAAGTATTCTTGGGTATGACACTACAAGCTTGGCACTGCTGTATTTGGGGAGTTCTCACATTCTTCTCTGCAGATCCTCTCAAGCTCTTTCAGGTTGAATGGGGAGCGTCGCTGCACAGCTATTTTCAGGTCTCTCCAGAGATGTTAGATCGGGTTCAAGTCCGGGCTCTGGCTGGGCCACTCAAGGACATTCAGAGACTTGTCCCAAAGCCCCTCCTGCATTGTCTTGGCTGTGTGCATAGGGTCGTTGTCCTGTTGGAAGGTGAACCTTCACCCCAGTCTGAGGTCCTGAGCGCTCTGGAGCAGGTTTTCATTGAGGATCTCTTTACTATGCTTCGTTAATCTTTGCCTCAATCCTGACTCGTCTCCCAGTCTCTGCCGCTGAAAAACATCCCCACAGCTTGATGCTGTCACCACCATGCTTTACCGTAGGGATGGTGCCTGGTTTACTCTACACTTGGCATTCAGGCCAAAGAGTTCTATCTTGGTTTCATCAGACCAGGGAATCTTGTTTCTTATGGTCTGAGAGTCCTTTAGGTGCCTTTTGGCAAACTCCAAGTGGGCTGTCATGTTCCTTTTATTGAGGAGTGGCTTCAGTCTGGCCACCGTACCATAAAGGCCAGATTGGTGGAGTGCTGCGGAGATTCTGGAAGGTTCTCCCATCTCCACAGAGGAACTCTGGAGCTCTGTCAGAGTGACCATCGGGTTCTTGGTCACCTCCCTGACCAAGGCCCTCTCCCCTGATTGCTCAGTTTTGCTGGGCGGCCAGCTCTAAGAAGAGTCTTGGTGGTTCCAAACTTCTTCCATTTGAGAATGATGGAGGCCACTATGCTCTTGGGGACCTTCAATGCTGCAGAAATGTTTTGGTCCCCAGATCTGTGCCTCGACACAATCCTGTCTCGGATTTCTACGGACAATTCCCACCTCATGGCTTGGTTTTTGTTCTGAAATGCACTGTCAACTGTGTGACCTTATATAGACAGGTGTGTGCCTTTCCAAATCATGTCCAATCAATGGAATTTGCCACAGGTGGACTTCAATCAAGTTGTATAAACATCTCAAGGATGATCAATAGAAACAAGATGCACCTGAGCTCAATTTCGAGTTTCATAGCAAAGGGTCTGAATACTTTTGTAACTAAGATGTTTTTTATTTTTAATACATTTGCAAACATTTTAAAATCCTATTTTCGCTTTGTCATTATGGGCTATTGTGTGTAGATTGATGAGGAAAAAATGTCAAAATGTCAACTCAAAAGCTGAGACCAAAAACAATACTTTTCTGGCCTTCAGCATATGTGCCTCCATGCAGAGTGTAAATCATATGTACTTGTGTGCCATGTGTCCTTGTTACCTGCTACTTAGCATGCCTTTGTAGAACCACAGATGCTAAGACTGTGGTGTACGTACGTCACTGTATTGCATCTCAGTCATCTTTAACATCAACCCAACCCGTATGTTAAAGTAACACAGAGCCCAATCAATGTATGGGAAGTAAAGTTAAAATATGACGTTCGATAATTTTGATCTTTTATGTATTTATTCTCTGCCTCTGTAGTGAGAAAAAAAAATACTCATCACAAATCAAGTGTTAATCAAATGTTATGCTGCTGTGGCAGTACTGTTGACATTTGAACTAGGTAGTTAGCTACACACGTTCGACCGGTGACCGCATCTATCAAGCCATGCAAGGCAGACTGGGTTTTGACTAGATTGGATACAGCTTTTGTCAGATTTGACTTTTCGTAGCAGGTTAGGAGAATTTACACAGCAGGTTAGGAGAATTAACGTAGCAGGTCAGAAGAATTAGGTTACGGTTAGGGTTAGCTAAAATGCAAAGAAATTGACTTTTTCACGTTCACTTGACAAAAGATGTATAATTCTAGCCATGACCTGACTGAGAAACAAGCACAACCGGGCGCGCACAAGCTCCATACAGCCCAGATCAACAGGCGCAACCAATGGACAGAGTGGTGGGTGACATCATGATGACTTGCGGGCAGTGGGTCCTGAACAACAATGACAGAAAAATGTGTAATCTTTTTTTTTTTTGGGGGGGGGGGGGGTATAACACAGGAAGAGCCCTATTTGTGCTCGTGCCTGTTGGTGATAACGTAGTCTTTGATGAAGACCCAGAAGCATACAAACAGTGTTTTTACATGGTACATTACAACTTAGTTTCTGAAAGGAGTACAACACTGCATCCATTGACACTGGTACATTGTGTATTAACCTCTGAAGGATCAGACCCTTTTTTTAAATTTTCGCCTAAAATAACATATCCAAATGTAGGTGGCTTCCTTTCCTCTTGACCATAGCCACTGCCCTAGCCTGAAAGCGGGGTTGTTTCGTTACCCATGCAGTCCACATTCAGTTTCCAAACGGCCAAAACATTAAATGAGATCCAGGGATATGATGCAACAAAAATGTTTATTATTCTTATATCTAACAAAAAAATGATTCTGTATGGTCAAAAGACTATACCGCTCCCGCGTCTAGCTAGGACTCTCCCCTACCCCCGAAGGTCCAACTTCCTGCCTTTATCCTAACACACTTACCACAGTACAATGAATGGGCAAGAGGGGGGGCCAAAAACTAAGTTACACGAATAACAAAGGAATATACCTCAATTAGGTAAATATAAATCATAAAGGTACGTACCTAATATTTCATCATATACATTCATATTTAATATATTTACAAAAATGTACATGGAGCTCTGTATGTTCTGTCTTTTATACAAATATGTCCAAATCGGCTCTAACATACAGGCCCCTAATTGTTAACTGCACTGAATGCACAACAATTATTTAATATACAAACGTATAGCCAAAGCATTTTATACCAGAGCTTTATTACAGTTCATAGCTATATACAAATATACAAGGTCCATTTAGGAAAAGAGTCCATAGATCTCAGTCTGAGTTGAAGTTTTCATACTTCAACTCATACTTCCAAAAATGTCAAGAGTTTGACATCCAAAAATGTATGGCTACGACATCAACGAATCAGAGGTGCACGTGATTCAAAGATGGAGCACTGTGTATGTATGTATGTATGTATGTATGTATGTATGTATGTATGTATGTATGTATGTATGTATGTATGTATGTATGTATGTATGTATGTATGTATGTATGTATGTATGTCTGTGTCTCACTCAGCTGCCTCAAGGAGCAGACAGAGTTTATTGATAGGTCTCTGTAAGATATTGGTCTTGGTCTTAACCATGACGCATTAGCCAAGAATTCCTTGATGATGACAACGATGACAACAAGGTCACCAGGACTGATGTTTCTCTTCGTTTTGTTCCACTTGTTCTGCTCCTGCATAAGTGGAAGATACTCCCTTATCCATCTCTTCCAGAAGTCTATGATATATTGTACTTGGTTCCATCTCCTTCGTGAGTATAGGTCGCCTCTCTGGAATAGCCCTGGTGGCAGGACTGGCTTTGCTTTCAGATGAAGCAGATGGTTCAGAGTCAGAGGTTCTACATCATTAGGATAATTTGTTAGAGTTGTGATTGGTCTGTCGTTCGTGATCGCCTCAACTTCACACAAGGCTGTCTGCAAAGCCTCATCAGTACTTGCTCTTTAAGGACTGAATAGAGGATATTTTTCACCAGTCGAATCAACCTCTCCCATACCCCCCCCCCCCCCCCCATGGTGGGCTCCAGAGGGAGGGTTGAATGACCATGTCACTCCTTCCTTCAGTAATTCATTTTGCATCTTGTTGGGATCCAGCTCTTTCAGAGCTTCTCCTAGCTCTCTGTGTGTTCCAACAAAGTTGGTGCCATTGTCTGTTATGATACTTGTTACTGGGCCCCTTTGACAGATGAACCTGCGCAGGGCATTGATGCAGGAATCAGCATCCTGATAACTAGCAACTTCTAGATGGACAGCTTGACTCACAAGGCAAGTAAAGATCATACCATACCGCTTCACATGAACGCAGCCTCGCTTCACCTCCATGGGGCCGAAGTAATCTATGCCCACATGGGTGAAAGGCGGCAAATCAGGTGACACCCGATTTTGTGGAAGGTCGGCCATCTTCTCCAGCTTCTCCAGCTCTAGCTTGCATCCGCCTGCAGAAGACACAGTTCTTAAGGATCTTTCTTGCTAAGGAGTTGGCACAGGGTATCCATTATCGCTAGCGAAGTCTAGGAAGCATGTGACCTCTCCCAGAGTGGCCAACCTGCTCATGGATGTGGAGTAAGATCTGTCTGGAGATGTAAGAGTCTTTGGAAAGGATCATGGGATTCTTTAGTTCCGTAGACATAGCAGCTTTTCTTAACCTTCCTCCCACTCTCAGAATGCCAATGTCAACAATTAGATCAAGCTTACAGATTGAGCCACTTCTCTTGGCCCATTGTTTTCCTTTCACAACTAGTGCAATTTCTTGTTTAACCTGTTAGGGCTAGGGGGCAGTATAGACACGGCTGGATAAAAAACATACCCGATTTAATCTGGTTACCACTCCTACCCAGTAACTAGAATATGCATATACTTATTACATATGGATAGAAAACACCCTAAATTTTCTAAAACTGTTTGAATGGTGTCTGTGAGTATAACAGAACTCAAATGGCAGGTCAAAACCTGAGAGATTCCTTTACAGGAAGTGGCCTGTCTGACCATTTCTTGAACTTCTTTTCCATCTCTATCATTTACTAAGGATCTCTGCTCTAACGTTACACTTCCCACGTCGTCCATAGGCGCTCAGAGCCCGGGAAAAAACAGAATGTCGTCATTCCAGCCCCAGGCTGAAACACATTATCGCCTTTCTCAAGTGGCCGATCAAGGGACACTGGGCTTATGCGCGTGACCCGACCGCCCCCGCCTTTGGGATTTTTTCCTCTGTTTGCCGAAAAGGAGATTCCCTGTCGGAATATTATCGCTTTTCTACGAGAAAAATTGCGTAAAAATTGATTTTAAACAGCGGTTGACATGCTTCGAAGTACGGTAATGGAATATTTAGAATTTTATTGTCACGAATTGCGCCATGCGCGCGACACTTCTTTACTATTTCGGATAGTGTCTGGAACGCACGAACAAAACGCCGCTATTCGGATATAACGATGGATTATTTTGGACCAAACCAACATTTGTTATTGAAGTAGCAGTCCTGGGTGTGCATTCTGACGAAGACAACAAAAGGTAATCAAACTTTTATAATAGTAAATATGATTATGGTGAGTGCTAAACTTGCCGGGTGTCTAAATAGCGAGCCCGTGATGCCTGGGCTATGTACTTAGAATATTGCAAAATGTGCTTTCACCAAAAAGCTATTTTAAAATCGGACATATCGAGTGCATAGAGGAGGTCTGTATCTATAATTCTTAAAATAATTGTTATGCTTTTTGTGAACGTTTATCGTGAGTAATTTAGTAAAATGTTAGCGAATTCCCCGGAAGTTTGCGGGGGGTATGCTAGTTCTGAACGTCACATGCTAATGTAAAAAGCTGGTTTTTGATATAAATATGAACTTGATTGAACAAAACATGCATGTATTGTATAACATAATGTCCTAGGGTTGTCATCTGATGAAGATCATCAAAGGTGAGTGCTGCATTTAGCTGTCTTCTGGGTTTTGGTGACATTATATGCTGGCTTGAAAAATGGGTGTCTGATTATTTCTGGCTTGGTACTCTGCTGACATAATCTAATGTTTTGCTTTCGTTGTAAAGCCTTTTTGAAATCGGACAGTGTGGTTAGATTAACGAGAGTCTTGTCTTTAAATAGCTGTAAAATAGTCATATGTTTGAGAAATTGAAGTAATAGGATTTTTAACGTTTTGAAAATCTGGCTGCCAGTGGCTGTTACGTAGGTGGGACGCAAGTGTCACACCTAGCCCATAGAGGTTAACATCCTGTCCACTCGCACCGCCAATGTTGCTGCGGCAAGTTCCAGTCTGGGGATGGTCATCTGCTTGAGTGGAGTCACCCTTGATTTCCCCAGTATGAATGCGATGTGGACCTTTTCCATACCGTTTGTGAACCTAAGGTAGCTTGCCGTGACATAAACTTGTTCACTTGCGTCACCGAAGTGATGCAGCTGTGCGGTCTTGACTTGACCAAAGTTCTCAGGCATCATACACCTGTCAATCTGGAGTCTGACAGCTGGTCCAGCTATGAGAGCCATCTCTTCCATGAAATAGAGTGTTCTTCAGGGAGGCTTCATCCCATCCACACTTTAGCTTGCAGAGCACTTGAAGAATTTGCTTTGCCTTTAACCTCTTGGGGCTAGGTGGGACGCTAGCGTGCCACCCGTGGTGCACTCCATCAACAGCAGGTGCATTTCAAGAGCGGCAAATTTGAATCCAAATAAATGTCAAAATTCAAATTTTTCAAAAATACAACTATTTTACACCATTTGAAAGATAAACATCTCCTTAATCTAACCACGTTTTACGATTTCAAAAAGGTTTTACGGCGAAAGCATAAATTTAGAGTATGTTAGGACAGTACATTTACAAGAGTTGTGTGTAATGTTTTGTCAAGTCAAAGACAGGGTCACCAAAACCATAAAACCAGCTAAAATGATGCACTAACCTTTTACAATCTCCATCAGATGACACTCCTAGGACATTATGTTAGACAATGCATGCATTTTTAGTTCTATCAAGTTCATATTTATATCCAAAAACAGCGTTTTACTATGGCATTGATGTTGAGGAAATCGTTTCCCTCCAATAACCGGCAGTCAAGTCAGCGTAACAAATTAAATAATTAAAATTAGAAAACATTGGTAAAATATTATATTGTCATTTAAAGAATTATAGATTTACATCTCTTGAACGCAATCAACTTGCCAGATTTAAAAATAACCTTACTGGGAAATCACACTTTGCAATAATCTGAGCACTGCGCCCAGAAAAATACGCGTTGCGATACAGACTAGACGTCATGTTGGGGAGATCTAAAATCGAAAATACTATGTAAATAATCCATTACCTTTGATTCTCTTCATCAGATGTCACTTCCAGGTATCACAGGTCCATAACGAATGTAGTTTTGTTCAAAAAAGCTCATCATTTATGTCCAAAAATCTCCGTCTCGTTAGCACATGATGTAAGCCAGCCGGACTTCTCGTCATGAACGAGGGGAAAAAATATATTTCCGTTCGTTCAAACATGTCAAACGTTGTATAGCATAAATCATTAGGGCCTTTTTTAACCAGAACATGAATAATATTCAAGGTGGACGAATGCATACTCTTTTATAACGTATTGGAACGAGGGTACCCAACATGAACTCGCGCGCCAGGTGTCTAATGGGACATCATCGTTCCATGGCTCTTGTTCGGTCAGATCTCCCTCCAGAAGACTCAAAACACTTTGTAAAGGCTGGTGACATCTAGTGGAAGCAATAGGAAGTGCCAAAATATTCCTAAACCCCTGTGTTTTTCAATGGGATAGGTTTAAAGTCAATACAACACATCAGGTATCCACTTCCTGTCAGAAAATGTCTCAGGGTTTTGCCTGCCAAATGAGTTCTGTTATACTCACAGACACCATTCAAACAGTTTTGGAAACTTTAGAGTGTTTTCTATCCATATATAATAAGTATATGCATATTCTAGTTACTGGGTAGGATTAGTAACCAGATTAAATCGGGTACATTTTTTTTATCCAGACGTGCAAATGCTGCCCCCTAGACCCAACAGGTTAACCTGTTGGGGTGTAGGGGGCAGTATTTTCTCTGCCGGATGAAAAACGTACCCAATTTAAACAGGTTACTACTCTGGCCCAGAAACTAGAATATGCATAGTATTAGTAGATTTGGATAGAAAAAACTATGCAGTTTCTAAAACTGTTTGAATGGTGTATCTGAGTATAACAGACCTCATATGGCAGGCAAAAAACTGAGAAAAATCCAAGCAGGAATTGAAAAGTCTGAGAATTGTAGTTCTTTTGATTCTCTATCGAAACTACAGTGTCTGTGGGGTGACGTTGCACGTCCTAAGGCTTCCATTGGCTGTCAACAGCCTTCAGAGAGTGGTTTGAGCATTCTCCTGTCACTGAGCAGATAATAGGAGCTCAGTTACTTAGTGGACTGCCTGGCAACAAAGGGATTGGATATGCGAGCACGCCTCTCCTTTTTCTTCTTGAATGAATATGCTATTGTCCGGTTGGAATATTATCGCAATTTTACATTAAAAATACCATAAAAATGTATTTTAAACAGTGTTTGACATGCTTCTAAGTACGGTAATGGAACATTTTGACTTTTCGTCTCTGGTTCCGCATTCGCGCGTTATGCCTTTGGAAAAGTGATCTGTACGCACGAACAAAACGGAGGTATTAGTACATAAATATGGATTATTTCGAACAAAAACAACATTTCTTGTGGAAGTAGCAGTCCTGGGAGTGCATTCTGACAAAGATCAGCAAAGGTAAGAGAATATTTCTAATACTAATTCTGAGTTTAGGTTGCCCCGAACTTGGCAGGTGTCTGTATAGCTCGCTGTGATGGCTGCGCTATGTACTCAGAATATTGAAAAATGTGCTTTCTCCGTAAAGCTACTTTAAAATCTGACACAGCGGTTGCATCCAGGAGTAGTCTATCTATAATTTTTAAATAATTGTTATATATTTTGTCAACGTTTATGATGAGTATTTTTGTAAATTGATGTGCACATTCACTGGATATTTTGGTGGGAATACATTTTCTGAACATCACGCGCCAATGTAAAATGCTGTTTTTGGATATAAATTTAACGTAAAATTGCGGTAATATTCCAACCGGACAATAGCATATTCATTCAAGAAGAAAAAGAAGGAGGGGCGCGCTCGCGGGACCGAGCATATCCAATCCCTTTGTTGCCAGGCAGACCACTCAGTAACTGAGCTCCTATACTCTGCCCAGTGACAGAAAAATGCTCAAACTTCTTTCTGAAGGCTTTGGACAGCCAATGGAAGCCTTATGAAGTGCAACGTCACACCACAGACACTGGAGCTTCAATAGAGAATCAAAAGAAGAACTACAATTCTCAGACTTTTCACTTCCTGCTTGGATTTTTCTCAGTTTTTTGCCTGCAATTCTGTTATACTCAAAGACACCATTCAAACAGTTTTAGAAACTTCAGAGTGTTTTCTATCCAAATCTACTAATAATATGCATATTCTAGTTTCTGGGCCAGAGTAGTAACCTGTTTAAATTGGGTACGTTTTTCATCCGGCCGTGAAAATACTACCACCTAGCCCAGACAGGTTACTGCGTAGATTACTTGATGTGAAAAATACACAATATGACCTGTCTGTATGGTCAAAAGACTATACCACTCCCGTGTCTAGCTAGGACTCCCCTAGCTAGACATTGGTCTAATAACAATAGACCAATGTCTAGCTTGGTCTATTAACCAATTTACAGCATAGTGATGTCACCATGGAAAGCTGAAATCATGGAAAGCCAAAAGTATTTTGGTATTTTTTTCATTATTCCACTGTTGATACATGTATTTTGGGACTGTATTAACAGTGGACTAATTTAAAAAAAAACACAAATGTAGTTTTTGAGTGGATTTTCCCTTTAAGCCAGAGGTGTTTGAGAGATTCAATTTGGTTGTGTACATGAATCATTATCATGATGCGCCTTGTCAGCACACCATCTCCCGGAACAGGCATTAGCAGCGGAAATGAGATTAGGTGGGCACAGCGTCTGAAGAGAAAGGGCAACTAAACGAGCAGGGAGAAGATTAAGGCCAGGGCCAGAGCAGTCATTCCAGGGCTCCAAGCCTCCTTCCAGCAGCAGCATTGATTACTGTGTCATTCTGACCTTTGCTATAATGGAGACTTGTGGCTGCTCTATATAGTATTTTCATATCCAATGAAAAATACTGTGCTTACATTAGACCAGAGAGTCATCTGTTATGGAGCTACAGATCCAGAACAACAGCAACACTGGGACTCGTCCATCAAACAAATTGATTAACATTGAACTTAGTTATTTTCAGTGAAGTCTATGTCCACAACACATGGACATATACTTTTTTTGTTTACCTGTCGGCCCCAGCCTCGAACTCAGGTCCTGTATGTACCTAACTAACCCGCTCTGCCCATTCATCACCATTTACCCGTTGTTGTCTTAGCTCTCCTGATCAACATCTGTGTTTGCTTTATGCCTCTCTCTAATGTCAATATGCCTTGTCTACTGCTGACTTGGCTAGTTCTTACCGTTTTATTTCACTGTAGAGCCCTCAGTCCCACTCAAAATGCCTTAGATAGCTCTTTTGTCCCACCCCACACACGTGGAGACCTCACCTGGCTTAACTGGTGCCTCTAGAGACGAAACCTCTCTCATCGTAACTCAACGCCTAGGTTTACCTCCACTGTACTCACATCCTACCATACCATTGTCTATACATTATGCCCTGAATCTATTCTACCACACCCAGAAATGTGCTCCTTTTATTCTCTGTCCCCAACGCACTAGACGACCAGTTCTTATAGCCTTTAGCCGTACCCTTATCCTACTCCTACTCCTCCTCTGTTACTCTGGTGATGTAGAGGTTAACCCAGGCCCTAAAGCCCCCAGTTCCACTCCTATTCCCCAGGTGCTATCTTTTGTTGACTTCTGTAACCGTAAAAGCCTTGGTTTCATGCATGTTAACATCAGAAGCCATCTCCCTAAGTTTGTTTTATTCACTGCTTTAGCACACTCCACCAACCCTGATGTCCTAGCCATGTCTGAATCATGGCTTATGAAGGCCACCAAAAATTCTGAAATGTCCATCCCCAACTACAACATTTTCTGCCAAGATAGAACAGCCAAAGGGGGTGGAGTTGCAATCTACTGCAGAGGTAGCCTGCAGAGTTCTGTCATGCTATCCAGGTCTGTGCCCAAACAGTTTGAGCTTCTACTTTTAAAAATCCACTTTTCCAGAAATAAGTATCTCACTGTTGCAGCCTGTTATAGACCCCCCTCAGCCCCCAGCCATGCCCTGGACATCATATGTGAATTAATTGCCCCCCATTTATCTTCAGAGATTGTACTGTTAGGTGACCTAAACTGGGATATGCTTAACACCCCGGCCGTCCTACAATCTAAGATAGATGCCCTCAATCTCACACAAATTATCAAGGAACCTACCAGGTACAAACCTAAATCCGTAACTACGGGCTTCCTCTTAGATATCTTCCTGACCAACCTGCCCTCTAAATGCACCTCTGCTGTCTTCAACCAGGATCTTAGCGATCACTGTCTCATTGCTTGCATCCGTAATGGGTCCGCGGTCAAACAACCACCCCTCATCACTGTCAAACGCTCCCTAAAACACTTCAGCGAGCAGGCCTTTCTAATCGACCTGGCCCGGGTATCCTGGAAGGATATTGACCTCATCCCGTCGGTAGAAGATGCCTGGTTATTCTTTAAAAGTGCTTTCCTCACCATCTTAAATAAGCATGCCCCATTCCCAAAAAATTACCTAAGAACAGATATAGCCCTTGGTTCACTCCAAACTTGACTGCCCTTGACCAGCACAAAAACATCCTGTGCGTACTGCATTAGCATCGAATAGCCTCCGCGATATGCAACTTTTCAGGGAAGTTAGGAACCAATATACACAGGCAGTTAGGAAAACAAAGGCTAGCTTTTTAAAACAGAAATTTGCATCCTGTAGCACAAACTCCCAAAAAATTTGGGATACTGTAAAGTCCATGGAGAATAAGAGGACCTCTTCCCAGCTGCCCACTGCACTGAGGCTATGAAACACTATCACCACCGATACATCTACGATAATCAAGAATTTCAATAAGCATTTTTCTACAACTGGCCATGCTTTCCACCTGGCTAACCCTACCCCGGTCAACAGCTCTGCACCACCCACAGCAACTTGCCCAAGCCTCACCATTTCTCCTTCACCCAAATCCAGATAGCTGATGTTCTAAAAGAGCTGCAAAATCTGGACCCCTACAAATCAGTTGGGCTAGACAATCTGGACCCTCTCTTTCTAAAATGATCCGCTGCAATTGTTGCAACCCCTATTACTAGCCTGTTCAACCTCTCTTTCGTATCGTCTGAGATCCCTAAAGATTGGAAAGCTGCTGCGGTCATCCCCCTCTTCAAAGGGGGAGACACTCTAGACCCAAACTGTTACAGGCCTATATCTATCCTACCCTGCCTTTCTAAAGTCTTCGAAAGCCAAGTTAACAAACAGATCACCGACCATTTCGAATCCCACCATACCTTCTCTGCTATGCAATCTGGTTGCCGAGCTGGTCATGGGTGCACCTCATCCACGCTCAAGGTCCTAAACGATATCATAACCGCCATCGATAAAAGACAATACTGTGCAGCTGTCTTCATCGACCTGGCCAAGGCTTACGACTCTGTCAATCGCCACATTCTTATCGGCAGACTCAACAGCCTTGGTTTCTCAAATGACTGCCTCGCCTGGTTCACCAACTACTTCTCAGATAGAGTTCAGTGTGTCAAATCGGAGGGTCTCTTGTCCGGACCTCTGGCAGTCTCTATGGGGGTGCCACAGGGTTAAATTCTTGGGGCGACTCTTTTCCCTGAATACATAAATTATGTCGCTCTTGCTGCTGGTGATTCTCTGATCCACCTCTATGAAGACGACACCATTCTGTATACATCTAGCCATTCTTTGGACACTGTGTTAACAAAACTCCAGACGAGCTTCAATACCATACAACACTCCTTCCGTGGCCTCCAACTGCTCTTAAATGCTAGTAAAACTAAATGCATGCTCTTAAACCGATTGCTGCCTGCACCCACCCGCCCGTCTAGCATCACTACTCTGGATGGTCCCAATATGTGGACAACTAGAAATACCTAGGTGTCTGGTTAGACTGTAAAATCTCCTTCCAGACTCACATTAAGCATCTCCAATCCAAAATTAAATCTAGAATTGGCTTCCAATTTCGCAGCAAAGCCTCCTTCACTCATGCTGCCAAACATTCCCTCGTAAAACTGACTATCCTACCGATCCTTGACTTCGGCGATGTCATTTACAAAATAGCGTCCAACACTCTACTCAGCAAATTGGATGCAGTCTATCACAGTGCCATCCGTTTTGTCACCAAAGCCCCATATACTACCCACCACTGCGACCTGTATGCTCTTGTTGTTTGGCCCTCGTGTCATATTCGTCGCCAAACCCACTGGCTACAGGTCACTGGCTACAAGTCTTTTCTAGGTAAAGCCCCACCTTATCTCAGCTCACTGGTCACCATAGCAGCACCCACCAGTTCTCTGCTGCCAATGACTGGAACAAATTGCAAAAATCACTGAAGCCTTATATCTCCCTCACTAACTTTAAGCATCAGCTGTCAGAACAGCTTACCGATCAATGCACCTGTACACAGCCCATCTGTAAATAGCCCACCCAAATACCTCATCCCCATATTGATATTTATTTTTTTGCTCCTTTGTACCCCAGTATCTCCACTTGCACATTCATCTTATGCACATCTATCACTCCCATGTTAAATTGCTAAAATGTAATTATTTCGCCATTATGGCCTATTTATTGCCTTACCTCCCTAATCTTACTACATTTGCACACACTGTATATAGATGTTTCTATTGTGTTATTGACTGTACGTTTGTTTATCCCATGTGTAACTCTGTGTTTGTGTCGCACTGCTTTGCTTTATCTTGGCCGGGTCACAGTTGTAAATGAGAACTTGATCTCAACTGGCCTACCTGGTTAAATAAAGGTGAAATAAAAAAATAAAAAAATGGTATAATTGATTTTACTTACAATGTGATTTTCCATGAAGGAACAAATGAATAGAGTATTCAATCCATCCAGTGCTACTCTTACAAGCTATAACTAAGAAGCCGTGATAAGATTGCTATTGTTCAATGTTCAAAATTGTACAACACTAAAATCAGTAAATACAAACTCTACGGTATACCATTACTTGAGCTTGAAACAAAAAACAACTAATGTTTACAGCAAACAGCAACATTTAGCCTGTCATTGGCAAACATTCAAATGAACAAACCCTAAGCTATTTGTACTTGTGTCACGCCCTGACCTGAGAGAGAGGGTTTGTTTCTCTATGTGGTTAGGTCAAGGTGTGGGGTGGGGTGGGCATTCTATGTTTTGTATTTCTTTGTGTTGGGCCGAGTATGGTTCTTAACCAGAGGCATCTGTCTATTGTTGTCTCTGATTAGGAACCATACTTAGGCAGCCTTTTTTCCCACCTGTGTTTGTGGGATCTTGTTTTTGTACTGCTGTGAGTAGCCTGCAAAACTTTTGGTTTGTTGTGTTGTTTGTTGTTTTGGTTTTTGCTGGTTTACTGTTAAATAAGATATGATGAACCCAACACACGCTGCGCCTTGGTCTACCTTTAACGACAGACGTTACAACTTGGCCTTAATAGGCCTATGTCATGTAAGACAGGATATAATTACATTACCCAATCGCATAAAATTATTAACCCTTGACATTGAAAAATAAGGCACCTCTCATGTTCATACATCCCTCTGAAAATCATTCCTAGTTCAAAGCCAAGCAGGGGTTAGAATGGTAGAGTATCCTCAGAAGATACAGTTGAAGTCGGAAGTTTACATACACCTTAGCCAAATACATTTAAACTCAGTTTTTCACAATTCCTGACATTTAATCCTAGTAAAAATTCCCTTAGGTCAGTTAGGAGATCCACTTCATTTTAAGAATGTGAAATGTCAGAATAATAGCAGAGAAATGATTTATTTCAGCTTTTATTTCTTTCATCACATTCCCAGTGGGTCAGAAGTTTACATACTCGATTAGTATTTGGTAGCATTGCCTTTAAATTGTTTAACCTGTTATGGCTAGGGGGCAGTATTTTCACGGCCGGATAAAAAAACGTACCCGATTTAATCTGGTTACTACTCCTGCCCAGTAATTAGAATATGCATATAATTATTGGCTTTGGATAGAAAACACCCTAAAGTTTCTAAAACTGTTTGAATGGTGTCTGTGAGTATAACAGAACTCATATGGCAGGCCAAAACCTGAGAAGATTCCATGCAGGAAGTGGCCTGTCTGACAAATTGTGTTTCATCTTGGCTCTTTTTATTGAAGACTGAGGATCTTTGCAATAACGTGACACTTCCTACGGCTCCCATAGGCTCTCAGAGCCCGGGAAAAAGCTGAACGATATCGAGGCAGGCTCTGGCTGAAACACATTATCGCTTTTGGCAAGTGGCCGATCAGAGTACCATGGGCTTAGGCGCGTGACCGAGTCGACCGAATGCTTTATTTTCTTTCGTCTGTTTACCTAAACGCAGATTCCCGGTCGGAATATTATCGCTTTTTTATGAGAAAAATGGCATAAAAATTGATTTTAAACAGCGGTTGACATGCTTCGAAGTACGGTAATGGAATATTTAGAATTTTTTTGTCACGAATTGCGCCATGCTTGTCACCCTTATTTACCCTTTCGGATAGTGTCTTGAACGCACGAACAAAACGGCGCTGTTTGGATATAACTATGGATTATTTTGGACCAAACCAACATTTGTTATTGAAGTAGAAGTCCTGGGAGTGCATTCTGACGAAGAACAGCAAAGGTAATAACATTTTTCTTATAGTAAATCTGACTTTGATGAGTGCTAAACTTGCTGGGTGTCTAAATAGCTAGCCCTGTGATGCCGGGCTATCTACTGAGAATATTGCAAAATGTGCTTTCACCGAAAAGCTATTTTAAAATCGGACACATCGAGTGCATAGAGGAGTTCTGTATCTATAATTCTTAAAATAATTGTTATGCTTTTTGTGAACGTTTATCATGAGTAATTTAGTAAATTCACCGGCAGTGTTCGGTGGGAATGCTAGTCACATGCTAGTCACATGCTAATGTAAAAAGCTGGTTTTTGATATAAATATGAACTTGATTGAACAAAACATGCATGTATTGTATAACATAATGTCCTAGGGTTGTCATCTGATGAAGATCATCAAAGGTTAGTGCTACATTTAGCTCTGGTTTGGGTTTATGTGACATTATATGCTAGCTTGAAAAATGAGTGTCTGATTATTTCTGGCTGGGTACTCTGCTGACATAATCTAATGTTTTGCTTTCGTTGTAAAGCCTTTTTGAAATCGGACAGTGTGGTTAGATTAACGAGAGTCTTATCTTTAACCTGTTGGGTCTAGGGGGCAGCATTTGCACGTCTGGATAAAAAAAATGTACCCGATTTAATCTGGTTACTAATCCTACCCAGTAACTAGAATATGCATATACTTATTATATATGGATAGAAAACACTCTAAAGTTTCCAAAACTGTTTGAATGGTGTCTGTGAGTATAACAGAACTCATTTGGCAGGCAAAACCCTGAGACATTTTCTGACAGGAAGTGGATACCTGATGTGTTGTATTGACTTTAAACCTATCCCATTGAAAAACACAGGGGTTTAGGAATATTTTGGCACTTCCTATTGCTTCCACTAGATGTCACCAGCCTTTACAAAGTGTTTTGAGTCTTCTGGAGGGAGATCTGACCGAACAAGAGCCATGGAACGACGATGTCCCATTAGACACCTGGCGCGCGAGTTCATGTTGGGTACCCTCGTTCCAATACGTTATAAAAGAGTATGCATTCGTCCACCTTGAATATTATTCATGTTCTGGTTAAAAAAGGCCCTAATGATTTATGCTATACAACGTTTGACATGTTTGAACGAACGGAAATATATTTTTTCCCCTCGTTCATGACGAGAAGTCCGGCTGGCTTACATCATGTGCTAACGAGACGGAGATTTTTGGACATAAATGATGAGCTTTTTTGAACAAAACTACATTCGTTATGGACCTGTGATACCTGGAAGTGACATCTGATGAAGAGAATCAAAGGTAATGGATTATTTACATAGTATTTTCGATTTTAGATCTCCCCAACATGACGTCTAGTCTGTATCGCAACGCGTATTTTTCTGGGCGCAGTGCTCAGATTATTGCAAAGTGTGATTTCCCAGTAAGGTTATTTTTAAATCTGGCAAGTTGATTGAGTTCAAGAGATGTAAATCTATAATTCTTTAAATGACAATATAATATTTTACCAATGTTTTCTAATTTTAATTATTTAATTTGTGACGCTGACTTGACTGCCGGTTATTGGAGGGAAACGATTTCCTCAACATCAATGCCATAGTAAAACGCTGTTTTTGGATATAAATATGAACTTGATAGAACTAAAAATGCATGCATTGTCTAACATAATGTCCTAGGAGTGTCATCTGATGGAGATTGTAAAAGGTTAGTGCATCATTTTAGCTGGTTTTATGGTTTTGGTGACCCTGTCTTTGACTTGACAAAACATTACACACAACTCTTGTAAATGTACTGTCCTAACATACTCTAAATTTATGCTTTCGCCGTAAAACCTTTTTGAAATCATAAAACGTGGTTAGATTAAGGAGATGTTTATCTTTCAAATGGTGTAAAATAGTTGTATTTTTGAAAAATTTGAATTTTGACATTTATTTGGATTCAAATTTGCCGCTCTTGAAATGCACCTGCTGTTGATGGAGTGCACCACGGGTGGCACGCTAGCGTCCCACCTAGCCCCAAGAGGTTAAAATGGTGTAAAATAGTCACATGTTTGAAAAATTGAAGTTTTTGCATTTTTGAGGAATTTGAATAACGCGCCACAGGATTACACTGGCTGTTGAGTAGGTGGGACGCAAGCGTCCCACCTAGCCCATAGAGGTTAACTGAATAAGCCGGCTTGCTGGGAGCCCAAATCTCTTTTCATGAACTCAAAGGGTATTGGATAATATGAATAAAAGCAAAATCACCAGGTTGTGACAGTATTCCTCCTGAGGTCTATTTTGTAACCAATTAGATCCACTGTTACTTGAAATGATTAACACAGCCGTTTAGAAAAGTTCATTTTGAAGGGATGTAAATAATAATAAAGTACACGAGACTGTGGGTGAGGATCTCTGTTTCACGGAAACTTGGCTCTCTCGGGATATACTGTACCCATCCATACAGCCAGCTGGGTTCTCAGTACATCACACAGACAGGAATAAAGAACGCTCCGGGAAGAAGAAAGGTGGGGGTGTTTATTTCATGATTAACTACTCATGGTGTAATTGTGATGACAAAGAAACTCAAGTCCTTTTGTTTGCCCAACCTAAAATACCTCACAATAAAGTGCAGACCGTATTACCTCCCAAGAGAATTCTCTTCAGTTATAGTCACTGCCGTGTATATTCCCCCTCAAGCCGTTACCACAACAGCCCTCAAATAACTACACTGGAAACCACATATCCTTAGGCTGCATTTATTGTCGCTGGATGATTTTAACAAAGCAAATCTGAGGAAAATCTGTCACGTTCTGACCAGTATAAGGGTTATTTGTTATTGTAGTTTGGTCAGGACGTGGCAGAGGGTATTTTGTTTATGTGGTTCGGGGTGGAGATTTATGTAGTAGGGTGTTAGAATTTATTATTTCCGGGTTTTGGTCTGTTTTGTATTTCTACGTTCTTTCTGGTTTGTGGTATTTCTATGTGTAGGTTTATGGGGGGTTGGACTCTCAATTGGAGGCAGGTGCTTTCTCGTTGCCTCTGATTGAGAGTCCTATATATGGGTAATTGTTTGGTGTAGTGATGTGGGAGATTGTTTCTTGTTTTGCCTGTGTGAGCATGACAAGACTGTTTTGTTGTTCGTGAGTTCTTCATTTTGTTATTTTGGTGTTCTCTTTATTTAAAAATAAATACAAGATGAGCATCCACATTCCTGCTGCGTTTTGGTCCTCTATCCCCGACGACAACTGTTACAGAATCTCCCACCACAATAGGACCACGCAGCGGAGAAGGGAGCGATGGGAATATGATATGGACTGTCGGGAAAAGGAGACATGGGCAGAGTTGAGGAGAGGCATTTCCAGGGCTGTGGAGGATTTAAGGGAACCCGAGAGGCAGCCCCAAGATTTTTTTTTTGGGGGGGGCACACGGGTAGTTTGGCTGGGCGAGGAGTGAGCCCCTAGGCCAAAACACCGTACCTTTTTTGGGCAACCAGTGACTGGACAGGTCCCGTGCTTCGGGGTAATGGGTACTGTGGCGAGGCCAAGTATTTTTAGGCCGGTACGCGCAGTACCAGCGCCCCGCATTTGCAAGGGGGAAGTGGGCATCCAGCCAGTAAGAGCGATGCCAGTTCTGTGCTTGAGACCGCCAGTACGCCTCTATGGTCCAGTGCGTCAGCCCAGTCCGACTCGTCCTGTTCCCGCTCCCCGCACTAGCCCTGAGGTGCGTGTTCACAGGCTGATACCTCCAGTACCAGCACCACGCATCAGGCTTCCAGTGCGTCAACCCAGTCCGACTCGGCCTGTTTCCGCTCTCCGCACTAGCCCTGAGGTGAGTGTTCCCAGGCTGATACCTCCAGTACCAGCACCACGCATCAGGCTTCTAGTGTGTCAACCCAGTCCGACTCGGCCTGTTCCCGCTCCCCGCACTAGCCCTGAGGTGCGTGTCCCCAGACTGGCACATCCAGTACCAGTACCAAGCATCAGGCTTCCAGTACGTCAGCCCAGCCTCGAGAGTGCGGCAATAGTGTGCAGTCCAGAGTATCTGGCAACAGTGTGCAGTCCAGAGTATCTGGCAACAGTGTGCAGTCCAGAGTATCCGGCAAAAGTGTGCAGTCCAGAGTATCCGGCAAAAGTGTGCAGTCCAGAGTATCCGGCAAAAGTGTGCAGTCCAGAGTATCCGGCAAAAGTGTGCAGTCCAGAGTATCCGGCAACAGTGTGCAGTCCAGAGTATCCGGCAACAGTGTGCAGTCCAGAGTATCCGGCAACAGTGTGCAGTCCAGAGTATCCGGCAACAGTGTGCAGTCCAGAGTATCCGGCAACAGTGTGCAGTCCAGAGTATTTGGCAACAGTGTGCAGTCCAGAGTATCCGGCAACAGTGTGCAGTCCAGAGTATCCGGCAACAGTGTGCAGTCCAGAGTATTTGGCAACAGTGTGCAGTCCAGAGTATCCGGCAACAGTGTGCAGTCCAGAGTATCCGGTAACAGTGTGCAGTCCAGAGTATCCGGTAACAGTGTGCAGTCCAGAGTATCCGGCAACAGTGTGCAGTCCAGAGTATCCGGCAACAGTGTCTAGTCCGGAACCGAGGGAGTCTGCCCACGACCCGGAACCGAGGGAGCCTGCCCGCGACCCGGAACCGAGGGAGCCTGCCCGCGACCCGGAACCGAGGGAGCCTGCCCGCGACCCGGAACCGAAGGAGCCTGCCCGCGACCCGGAACCGAAGGAGCCTGCCCGCGACCCGGGACCGAAGGAGCCTGCCCGCGACCCGGAACCGAAGGAGCCTGCCCGCGACCCGGGACCGAAGGAGCCTGCCCGCGACCCGGGACTGAGGGGGTTGGCCCGCGACCCGGAACCGAGAGGGCCTGCCCGCGACCCGGAACCGAAGGAGCCTGCCCGCGACCCGGAACCGAAGGAGCCTGCCCGCGACCCGGACCGAAGGAGCCTGCCCGCGACCCGGGACCGAAGGAGCCTGCCCGCGACCCGGGACCGAAGGAGCCTGCCCGCGACCCGGGACCGAGGGAATCTGCCCGCGACCCGGAACCGAAGGGGTCTGCCCGCGACCCGGAACCGAAGGGGTCTGCCCGCGACCCGGAACCGAAGGGGTCTGCCCGCGACCCGGAACCAAAGGGGTCTGCCCGCGACCCGGAATCGGGTGAGTCTGCCTATGACCCGGAACCAAGGGAGTCTATCAGCAACCCGGAACTGAGTAAGTCTGTTGACGATCCGGAACTAAATATGATTAACTGTGTATCAAATGAGTCTGCCTACAGTGTGGAATGGAAGAGGTCTGCCTACGATCCGGAACGATGGGAGTCTGCCTACGGCCCGAAACTGAGCAAGTCTGTCTGCATTCTGGAGGACAGTAGGCCGGAGCCAGAACCACCTCCTGTATAGGTAGGTTGGGGAGGGGGGGTGTAGCACAAGTGCCGTCGGTGATGGCAGCCACCCTCCCTTCCCTCCCTTTAGTTTAGGGGGATTTTTGTTGTTGTTGTTGTTGTTGTTGTTTTATTTATTTATTTATGAGGTGTATCCGGGGTCTGCACCTTTAGGGGGGGGGGGGGGTACTGTCACGTCCTGACCAGTATAAGGGTTATTTGTTATTGTAGTTTGGTCAGGACGTGGCAGAGGGTATTTTGTTTATGTGGTTCGGGGTGGTGATTTATGTAGTAGGGTGTTTGATTTATTATTTCCGGGTTTTGGTCTATGTTCTATGTTTTGTATTTCTATGTTCTTTCTGGTTTGTGGTATTTCTATGTGTAGGTTTATGGGGGGTTGGACTCTCAATTGGAGGCAGGTGCTTTCTCGTTGCCTCTGATTGAGAGTCCTATATATGGGTAATTGTTTGGTGTAGTGTTGTGGGAGATTGTTTCTTGTTTTGCCTGTGTGAGCCTGACAAGACTGTTTTGTTGTTTGTGAGTTCTTCTTTTTGTTATTTTGGTGTTCTCTTTATTTAAAAATAAATACAAGATGAGCATCCACATTCCTGCTGCGTTTTGGTCCTCTATCCCCGACGACAACCGTTACAAAATCTCTACTGAAGTTCTACTAACACATTGACTTTAGTACTCAAGCTGGGAAAACATTGGACCACTGCTATTCAACTTTTCAAAATGCCTACAAGGCCATCCCCCGCCCTCAAATCAGGAATCCATTTTGCTCCTCCCTTCCTATAGGCAGAAACTCAAACAGGAAGTACCCTTGCTAAGGTCTATTCCATGCTGGTCTGACCAATCAGAATCCATGCTTCAAGATTGTTTTGATCATGGGATATGTTCTGGATAGCCTCTGGGAATATCATCAACGAATACATGGATACAGTGACTGAGTTCATCAGGAAGTTTATAGGAGATGTTGTACCCAATGTGACTATTAAAACCTACCCAAACCAGAAACCGTGGATAGATGGCAGCATTCACGCAAAACTGAAAGTGCGAGCCACCACATTAGCCATAGCAATGAGATGGGAAATATGGCCGAATACAAACAGTGTAGTTATTTCCTCAGTAAGGCAATCAAACAGGAAAAACGTCTGTCTCTGTACTAAGTGGAGTCGCAATTCACAAAAAGTATGTGGCAGGATCTACAGACAATCAAAGTGAACTACAAAGGGAAAATCAGCCACGTCGCGGACACTGACGTCTTGCTTCCGGACAAGCTAAATACCTTCTTCGCCCGCTTTTACTGGGCCATTAATCGAAAGGTTGCTAGATCGAATCCCTGTGCCGACAACGTAGAAATCTGTAGTTCTGCCGCTGAACAAGGCAGTTACCGCACTGTTCCTAGGCCGTCATTGTAAATAAGAATTTGTTCTTAAAACCTGTTGGGGCTAGGGGGCAGTATTGAGAATTTTGAAAAAAATATGTGCCCATTTTTAACTGCCTCCTACACCAACTCAGAAGCTAGGATATGCATATTATTGTTCAGGTTTGGATAGCAAACACTCTGAATTTTCTAAAACTGTTTGAATGGTGTCTGTAAGTATAACAGAACTCATATGGCAGTCAAAACCCTGAGACAAATTCTGACAGGAAGTGGATACCTGATGTGTTGAATTACCTTTAAGCCTATGCCATTGAAACACACAGGGGCTTATTAATCTTTGAGCACTTCCTATGGCTTCCACTAGATGTCACCAGTCTTTAGAAAGTGGTTTGAGTCTTCTACTGTGAGAACTGAACGAACAAGAGCCTTGGAACGGTGGTGGCCGATTAGACTCTGGCGCGCGAGTTCATGTTGGGTACTCTCGTTCCAATACGTTTTAAAAGAGAATGCAATCGTCCGCCTTGAATATTATTCATGTTCTAGTTAAAAAAGGCACTAATGATTTATGCTATACAACGTTTGACATGTTTGAACGAACGTAAATATTTTTTTTCCTCTCGTTCATGAAGAGAAGTCCGGCGGGCATAGATCATGTGCTAACAACACGGAGCTTTTTGGACATAAATTATGAGCTTTTTCGAACAAAACTACATTTGTTATGGACCTGGGATTCCTGGAAGTGACATCTGATGAAGAGAATCAAAGGTAATGGATTATTTACATAGTATTTTCGATTTTAGATCTCTCCAACATGGCGGTTAGTCTGTATCGCAAAGCGTATTTTTCTGGGCGCAGTGCTCAGATTATTGCAAAGTGTGATTTCCCAGTAAGGTTATTTTTAAATCTGGCAATCCGGTTGCGTTCAAGAGATGTAAATCTATAATTCTTTGAATGACAATATAATATTTTACCAATGTTTTCGAATAGTAATTATTTAATTTGTTGTGCTGATTGACTGGCGGTTATTGGAGGGAAACGATTTCCTCAACGCCATAGTAAAACGCTGTTTTTGGATATAAATATGAACTTGATAGAACAAAAATGCATGTATTGTCTAACATAATGTCCTAGGAGTGTCATCTGATGGAGATTGTCAAAGGTTAGTGCATAATTTTAGCTGGTTTTCTGCTTTTGGTGACGCCTGTCTTTTGAATTGACAAAACATTACACACAGCTATTGTCAATGTACTCTCCTAACATAATCTAACTTTATGCTTTCGCCGTAAAGCCTTTTTCAAATCGGACAACGTGGATAGATTAAGGAGATGTTTATCTTTCAAAGGGTGTAAAATAGTTGTATGTTTGAGAAATTTGAATTATGACATTTAATTGTTTTCAAATTTGGCGCTCTTGATATTTCACCTGTTGTTGATAGGGTGTACCAGGGGTGGGACGCTTGCACCCCTGGCGCGTTATTCAAATACCTTAGATATGATATTACTTCAATTTTTAAAAAATATGACTATTTTACAGCTATTTAAAGACAAGACTCTCGTTAATCTAACCACACTGTCCGATTTCAAAAAGGCTTTACAACGAAAGCAAAACATTAGATTATGTCAGCAGAGTACCCAGCCAGAAATAATCAGACACCCATTTTTCAAGCTAGCATATAATATCACATAAACCCAAACCACAGCTAAATGTAGCACTAACCTTTGATGATCTTCATCAGATGACAACCCTAGGACATTATGTTATACAATACATGCATGTTTTGTTCAATCAAGTTCATATTTATATCAAAAACCAGCTTTTTACATTAGCATGAGACTAGCATGTGACTAGCATTCCCACCGAACACTGCCGGTGAATTTACTAAATTACTCACGATAAACGTTCACACAAAAAGCATAACAATTATTTTAAGAATTATAGATACAGAACTCCTCTATGCACTCTATGTCCGATTTTAAAATAGCTTTTCGGTGAAAGCACATTTTGCAATATTCTCAGTAGATAGCCCGGCATCACAGGGCTAGCTATTTAGACACCCAGCAGGTTTAGCACTCATCAAAGTCAGATTTACTATAAGAAAAATGTTATTACCTTTGTTGTCTTCGTCAGAATGCACTCCCAGGACTTCTACTTCAATAACAAATGTTGGTTTGGTCCAAAATAATCCATCGTTATATCCAAACAGCGGCGTTTTGTTCGTACGTTCTAGACACTATCCTAAAGGTTAAATAAGGGTGACGAGCATGGCGCAATTCGTGACAAAAGAATTCTAAATATTCCATTACCGTACTTCGAAGCATGTCAACCGCTGTTTAAAATCAATTTTTATGCCATTTTTCTCATAAAAAAGCGATAATATTCCGACCGGGAATCTGCGTTTAGATAAACAGACAAAGGAAAAGAAAGCATTCGGTCGAAGCGGGCACGCGCCTAAGCCCATAGTACTCTGAGTGGCCACTTGCCAAAAGCGATAAAGTGTTTCAGCCAGAGCCTGCCTCGATATCGTTCAATGTTTTCCCGGGCTCTGAGACCCTATGGAAGACGTAGGAAGTGTCACGTTATTGCACAGATCCTGAGTCTTCAATAAAAAGAGCCAAGATGAAACACTACTTCTCAGACAGGCCACTTCCTGCTTGAAATCTTCTCAGGTTTTGGCCTGCCATAGGAGTTCTGTTATACTCACAGACACCATTCAAACAGTTTTAGAAACTTTAGGGTGTTTTCTATCCAAAGCCAATAATTATTTGCATATTCTAGTTACTGTGCAGGAGTAGTAACCAGATTAAATCGGGTACGTTTTTTATCCAGCCGTGTCAATACTGCCCCCTAGCCCTAACAGGTTAAATAAAAGGTCAAATAAAAAATTAACACCCACACTACTTCTAGTTGTTCTGAACGGAACAGAGCAGGTATTGCCTGTTATTACTATAGCTGAGGGATTGGCATATAGTATGTAAATCATATTAATATAATTGGGGCCAAGTCCCACCATTCTAGTCCCACCATTCTAGTCTATCAAACTATTTGGAGCTTTGTTTTCTGATGAAGCATGTAAGATATGTAATAGACAGAAAATATGTTTGTGACCAATACAATTTTATTCGATTTGACTTGATTTGAAATACAGCACTAATTTAGCTTTTATAAAAAAAAAAGGTAAGGATGCCACCCAGAGCTTTCACTATTGCTCTCTATCTTTAATAAATAGAGATACAGTATTCAACTCTTTTCAAAAATTCTATCAGCCAGTCTTGAAACTTGCTTACTCAAATTGGGACATCTGGACCAAAGCAGGTTTCTTAAAAACCTATTATCCTAAGATAACCTCCGTCGTCTATTCCATATCTTACGTCTTTCAGTCTTTGAATAAGCATCATCTTATGAAATATGTTTAATATAGTACATACATACTTACCAAAGAGTAGAGCTCTTATGGCACTGGGAGCAGTCGCCACAGCAAGCTTAAAGGGATATTTCCGGATTTTGGCAATGAAGCCCTCTCTATACTTCCCCAGAATCAGATGAACTCATGGATACCTTTGTGTGTCTCTGCATCCAGTATCAAGGAAGTTAGGTAGTTTTGGTAGTTTTGCAAGCACAATGCTAACTAGAATTAGCGCAATGATTGGAAGTCTATGGAATCTACTTGCATGCAAGTTAGCAATTGCTCTAACGCTAGTTAGCAACTTCCTTCAAACAGCACACAGACATAAAAATTGTATCCATGAGTTCATCTGACTCTGCCAAAATCCTGATAAATGTGGCTCATAAATCCTAATGCAATGTACAGACCAGCAAATGTAATTTAATTACAATGTCCTCAAAGACACCCGGATGTACACATACTTTGTAGACATCTCTCCAACACATTTCAAACCAAAGGACACAGTATGGAAGCCCGTCACATTGATTTGAGGGGTGCTGTGGTATTTGTATCTGAATTAATTATTGTGAAATATCTGCATTACCCGGTGCTCCTTCAAACCTATCAGTTCTAAGACCCCAGCAAAAATCATAATTTCATTTATTTTATGTGCATGTCCAGCCCTTATATTTAGCCTCACAATGAAGTGTTTGACCATTTTCTTTTCAGAAAAAAACAGAGTAGAACACTAAATAATTTGACAAACAGCTGCATTCATGAGTTTTATTGACAAATATCAATAACAAATAAGGTTAGGCAAAGCAAAAACCTGATAAAAATGCTGTAATTACATAAATGGTTTCCTCCGTGGGAAATGAATATCCAACTAGTCAATGAGAACTGTGTGGACTTTGGAGTTTGTGACTGCAACAACGTGAGCGTATTACATTATAGACACTGTGTCCTGGGATTTCCTATGATCTTCTACAGTGGCTTGCGTAAGTATTGTGTTAAAACATGTTGAGGTCGATCAAAGTGTGTTTGTTGCCTCTAATGAGTGACAGTTACAGTGATCATTGCAGCAGCAGTTCTACCCATTGTACTGTATTTATGAACACATACAGTAGGTACTGATGATACCCTACACCACTGTTTTCACCCAAACCAAGCCGATACCTAGAAGCCATTACAGGATTACATTAGTGTAAAGCATTGTATCTACATCAAAGCACATTATTAAAAACTTCCCTCAGAAATAATGGATGTGCTTAGGTAGCCAGCCTCTAATTAGACTAATTGTGCATCAATGATTGCTGGAATAGTGGGCTAGAAAGATATCACATTTCTGTAATTACAATAACAGGGAAAATTAAAACTTTTAGGCTTATTCATTGAAATATAATTTCCGTGCATTAACCAAATTAAATCGGTAGTTCTAGGGAACAAAATGCTGATGAGATACATTACTGGAATGGTTCAGGCAGTAGGTTAAGTAAAACACAAGTGCCCACAATGGATTGAAAAATAACCAGAAGTACTTATATTTTCTCTAACATTCCAAACTCCTTGTCCATTCAGTCGCACAATATTCAGCTTGTGGTAAAAGGATAAAATGTCTTAAACGTTCCTTGGGTGGAATGTTCCGCTAATGATGAGCAACATGCCACATAATAAGTTAGGTACCTGTATAGCTTTTTAACGGAGAGTGTGACAGCATGGGCATGGGAGACAAGGGGAGGTTGTTCCAGGAACACAGCTGCACCTAGCGCAGCAGCCAATTAAAAAAAGTAAACACCTTAACGACTTCAGAATCTCAGCGGTTATCTTTCCCGGCAAGGGAGAAGGAGAGGGTGCACTGTGAACTCAAGAAGAAATTGACTAAGCAATTATGATGGTAACAAGAATTGGGGCCAAACTTGGGAGGCACCCTGAGGCACCAGGGTCGCTAACAGTTCAACTAATGAGAGGAGCAGCTCGTCTCCCAGGGAGGAGGCTATTGAACAGTGAGAGAGGGAGAGCAGAGTTAAGGATGGCCCCACCACTGTACGGCACTGTACCACACCAGTCTTAAACTGCTGCTGAATGCATTGTGTCATGTGAAAGGGGCCTACACTACCATCGGGTCTCAAGACACACTTGGCACCTCTAAATTACATTGATTCAGCACTGAAAATACTATCTCTCTCTCTCTTGCTCTCTCGTTTTCTCCCAACTCTATCTTTTTACATCACATCTCTCTTTCACAACAGTAAATACTGTAACTTATCATAATGGCCATTAATTTAATATTTCACAAAATCCAATGAAAAGCCCTTAAGAAGGAAATTGAATTAGTAATTTATTTAAATTAATTCCACACTGAAGACCAGCCTCAACCTCAAAGTGTGCAATCTAAATGAGTAAATTGTGAGAATAACAAAGCTTGGTGATATTAATGGGAGGTCTACTGCATAGTTAAAGAGAAGCTCACAGCTCCAGGTCCTATTCACTCCTATTACTATTCACAATTAATTCAAAAAAGGTAAGCATTCCATAAAACACACAACACTAATGTATGCCTATGTAAATATCTTAATTTGCACCAAACAGTGAGCATAATTTATTATAATTTGAAATAAATACAAACTAATAGATAGCAACATTTTAATTCTCCATTCCCAGCGTATGACAAATTCTATAAAAGTTGACAATAATTGACATCCAAAATGAGAAAGTCATAGACTTTTTAAATTGCTGCAGTTTTTGAACAAGTAATCCACAATTCATGTTTTCCTTTTTATAGGTTGCATGTTTCCTTACAATATTCTACTGAATGCAGATTCAATACGGTTCTGATGAATATTTTGTCTAAAGTGCAATACTGTGGCTTAGAAACACTATGCCATTTCAAAAGGAGGGAAATAATTAGAAGGACAAGGTTTTGTCATCATTGTGAGGTTCTCCAGATTGAATATAGATGCAGCATAACTTTAGCTAGGTAAGATTGAGGGGAGAGCAACTAAATGTTAGCTAGTTAACGTTAGCATTAGGAGCTATTTCTGACAAACTTTGATAGCTCATGGCAACATTGCCATCTCTCTAAAGTAAACTTTACAACATCATAATGATGGCTAAGTTGTTTCCTAATAATTCTTTGTCAACTTTAGCAATGTCATCATATTTCCAGGTCACTATAGTGTAATTTGACGAAACAGTCATCAGCCCCTGTTCAGAAAGACTTGGCTTAACCTGTTGGGTCTAGGGGGCAGCATTTGCACGTCTGGATAAAAAAAATGTACCCGATTTAATCTGGTTACTAATCCTACCCAGTAACTAGAATATGCATATACTTATTATATATGGATAGAAAACACTCTAAAGTTTCCAAAACTGTTTGAATGGTGTCTGTGAGTATAACAGAACTCATTTGGCAGGCAAAACCCTGAGACATTTTCTGACAGGAAGTGGATACCTGATGTGTTGTATTGACTTTAAACCTATCCCATTGAAAAACACAGGGGTTTAGGAATATTTTGGCACTTCCTATTGCTTCCACTAGATGTCACCAGCCTTTACAAAGTGTTTTGAGTCTTCTGGAGGGAGATCTGACCGAACAAGAGCCATGGAACGGTGATGTCCCATTAGACACCTGGCGCGCTACTTCATGTTGGGTACCCTCGTTCCAATACGTTATAAAAGACTATGCATTCGTCCACCTTGAATATTATTCATGTTCTGGTTAAAAAAGGCCCTAATGATTTATGCTATACAACGTTTGACATGTTTGAACGAACGGAAATATATTTTTTCCCCTCGTTCATGACGAGAAGTCCGGCTGGCTTACATCATGTGCTAACGAGACGGAGATTTTTGGACATAAATGATGAGCTTTTTTGAACAAAACTACATTCGTTATGGACCTGTGATACCTGGAAGTGACATCTGATGAAGAGAATCAAAGGTAATGGATTATTTACATAGTATTTTCGATTTTAGATCTCCCCAACATGACGTCTAGTCTGTATCGCAACGCGTATTTTTCTGGGCACAGTGCTCAGATTATTGCAAAGTGTGATTTCCCAGTAAGGTTATTTTTAAATCTGGCAAGTTGATTGCGTTCAAAAGATGTAAATCTATAATTCTTTAAATGACAATATAATATTTTACCAATGTTTTCTAATTTTAATTATTTAATTTGTGACGCTGACTTGACTGCCGGTTATTGGAGGGAAACGATTTCCTCAACATCAATGCCATAGTAAAACGCTGTTTTTGGATATAAATATCAACTTGATAGAACTAAAAATGCATGCATTGTCTAACATAATGTCCTAGGAGTGTCATCTGATGGAGATTGTAAAAGGTTAGTGTATCATTTTAGCTGGTTTTATGGTTTTGGTGACCCTGTCTTTGACTTGACAAAACATTACACACAACTCTTGTAAATGTACTGTCCTAACATACTCTAAATTTATGCTTTCGCCGTAAAACCTTTTTGAAATCGTAAAACGTGGTTAGATTAAGGAGATGTTTATCTTTCAAATGGTGTAACATAGTTGTATTTTTGAAAAATTTGAATTTTGACATTTATTTGGATTCAAATTTGCCGCTCTTGAAATGCACCTGCTGTTGATGGAGTGCACCACGGGTGGCACGCTAGCGTCCCACCTAGCCCCAAGAGGTTAAACCCATTACAATCTAAGCCCGATCTAAGAAGGTCATACCAAGGATAATTTTGCTATTTGATTTTGAATTTTAACCTCTATGGGCTAGGTGGGACGCTTGCGTCCCACCTACTCAACAGCCAGTTGAATCCTGTGGCGCGTTATTCAAATCCTTAGATATGCTATTACTTCAATTTTTCAAAAATATGACTGTTTTACACCATTTTAAAGATAAGACTCTCGTTAATCTAACCACACTGTCCGATTTCAAAAAGGCTTTACAACGAAAGCAAAACATTAGATTATGTCAGCAGAGTACCGAGCCAGAAATAATCAGACACCCATTTTTCAAGCTAGCATATAATGTCACATAAACCCAAACCACAGCTAAATGTAGCACTAACCTTTGATGATCTTCATCAGATGACAACCCTAGGACATTATGTTATACAATACATGCATGTTTTGTTCAATCAAGTTCATATTTATATCAAAAACCAGCTTTTTACATTAGCATGTGACTAGCATGTGACTAGCATTCCCACCGAACACTGCCGGTGAATTTACTAAATTACTCACGATAAACGTTCACAAAAAGCATAACAATTATTTTAAGAATTATAGATACAGAACTCCTCTATGCACTCGATATGTCCGATTTTAAAATAGCTTTTTGGTGAAAGCACATTTTGCAATATTCTCAGTAGATAGCCCGGCATCACAGGGCTAGCTATTTAGACACCCAGCAGGTTTAGCACTCATCAAAGTCAGATTTACTATAAGAAAAATGTTATTACCTTTGTTGTCTTCGTCAGAATGCACTCCCAGGACTTCTACTTCAATAACAAATGTTGGTTTGGTCCAAAATAATCCATCGTTATATCCAAACAGCGGCGTTTTGTTTGTGCGTTCTAGACACTATCCTAAAGGCTAAATAAGGGTGACGAGCATGGCGCAATTCGTGACAAAAGAATTCTAAATATTCCATTACCGTACTTCGAAGCATGTCAACCGCTGTTTAAAATCAATTTTTATGCCATTTTTCTCATAAAAAAGCGATAATATTCCGACCGGGAATCTGCGTTTAGATAAACAGACAAAGGAAAAGAAAGCATTCGGTCGAAGCGGGCACGCGCCTAAGCCCTTAGTACTCTGAGTGGCCACTTGCCAAAAGCGATAAAGTGTTTCAGCCAGAGCCTGCCTCGATATCGTTCAACGTTTTCCCGGGCTCTGAGACCCTATGGAAGACGTAGGAAGTGTCACGTTATTGCACAGATCCTGAGTCTTCAATAAAAAGAGCCAAGATGAAACACTACTTCTCAGACAGGCCACTTCCTGCTTGAAATCTTCTCGGGTTTTGGCCTGCCATAGGAGTTCTGTTATACTCACAGACACCATTCAAACAGTTTTAGAAACTTTAGGGTGTTTTCTATCCAAAGCCAATAATTATATGCATATTCTAGTTACTGGGCAGGAGTAGTAACCAGATTAAATCGGGTACGTTTTTTATCCAGCCGTGTCAATACTGCCCCCTAGCCCTAACAGGTTAAATAAAAGGTCAAATAAAAAATTAACACCCACACTACTTCTAGTTGTTCTGAACGGAACAGAGCAGGTATTGCCTGTTATTACTATAGCTGAGGGATTGGCATATAGTATGTAAATCATATTAATATAATTGGGGCCAAGTCCCACCATTCTAGTCCCACCATTCTAGTCTATCAAACTATTTGGAGCTTTGTTTTCTGATGAAGCATGTAAGATATGTAATAGACAGAAAATATGTTTGTGACCAATACAATTTTATTCGATTTGACTTGATTTGAAATACAGCACTAATTTAGCTTTTATAAAAAAAAAAGGTAAGGATGCCACCCAGAGCTTTCACTATTGCTCTCTATCTTTAATAAATAGAGATACAGTATTCAACTCTTTTCAAAAATTCTATCAGCCAGTCTTGAAACTTGCTTACTCAAATTGGGACATCTGGACCAAAGCAGGTTTCTTAAAAACCTATTATCCTAAGATAACCTCCGTCGTCTATTCCATATCTTACGTCTTTCAGTCTTTGAATAAGCATCATCTTATGAAATATGTTTAATATAGTACATACATACTTACCAAAGAGTAGAGCTCTTATGGCACTGGGAGCAGTCGCCACAGCAAGCTTAAAGGGATATTTCCGGATTTTGGCAATGAAGCCCTCTCTATACTTCCCCAGAATCAGATGAACTCATGGATACCTTTGTGTGTCTCTGCATCCAGTATCAAGGAAGTTAGGTAGTTTTGGTAGTTTTGCAAGCACAATGCTAACTAGAATTAGCGCAATGATTGGAAGTCTATGGAATCTACTTGCATGCAAGTTAGCAATTGCTCTAACGCTAGTTAGCAACTTCCTTCAAACAGCACACAGACATAAAAATTGTATCCATGAGTTCATCTGACTCTGCCAAAATCCTGATAAATGTGGCTCATAAATCCTAATGCAATGTACAGACCAGCAAATGTAATTTAATTACAATGTCCTCAAAGACACCCGGATGTACACATACTTTGTAGACATCTCTCCAACACATTTCAAACCAAAGGACACAGTATGGAAGCCCGTCACATTGATTTGAGGGGTGCTGTGGTATTTGTATCTGAATTAATTATTGTGAAATATCTGCATTACCCGGTGCTCCTTCAAACCTATCAGTTCTAAGACCCCAGCAAAAATCATAATTTCATTTATTTTATGTGCATGTCCAGCCCTTATATTTAGCCTCACAATGAAGTGTTTGACCATTTTCTTTTCAGAAAAAAACAGAGTAGAACACTAAATAATTTGACAAACAGCTGCATTCATGAGTTTTATTGACAAATATCAATAACAAATAAGGTTAGGCAAAGCAAAAACCTGATAAAAATGCTGTAATTACATAAATGGTTTCCTCCGTGGGAAATGAATATCCAACTAGTCAATGAGAACTGTGTGGACTTTGGAGTTTGTGACTGCAACAACGTGAGCGTATTACATTATAGACACTGTGTCCTGGGATTTCCTATGATCTTCTACAGTGGCTTGCGTAAGTATTGTGTTAAAACATGTTGAGGTCGATCAAAGTGTGTTTGTTGCCTCTAATGAGTGACAGTTACAGTGATCATTGCAGCAGCAGTTCTACCCATTGTACTGTATTTATGAACACATACAGTAGGTACTGATGATACCCTACACCACTGTTTTCACCCAAACCAAGCCGATACCTAGAAGCCATTACAGGATTACATTAGTGTAAAGCATTGTATCTACATCAAAGCACATTATTAAAAACTTCCCTCAGAAATAATGGATGTGCTTAGGTAGCCAGCCTCTAATTAGACTAATTGTGCATCAATGATTGCTGGAATAGTGGGCTAGAAAGATATCACATTTCTGTAATTACAATAACAGGGAAAATTAAAACTTTTAGGCTTATTCATTGAAATATAATTTCCGTGCATTAACCAAATTAAATCGGTAGTTCTAGGGAACAAAATGCTGATGAGATACATTACTGGAATGGTTCAGGCAGTAGGTTAAGTAAAACACAAGTGCCCACAATGGATTGAAAAATAACCAGAAGTACTTATATTTTCTCTAACATTCCAAACTCCTTGTCCATTCAGTCGCACAATATTCAGCTTGTGGTAAAAGGATAAAATGTCTTAAACGTTCCTTGGGTGGAATGTTCCGCTAATGATGAGCAACATGCCACATAATAAGTTAGGTACCTGTATAGCTTTTTAACGGAGAGTGTGACAGCATGGGCATGGGAGACAAGGGGAGGTTGTTCCAGGAACACAGCTGCACCTAGCGCAGCAGCCAATTAAAAAAAGTAAACACCTTAACGACTTCAGAATCTCAGCGGTTATCTTTCCCGGCAAGGGAGAAGGAGAGGGTGCACTGTGAACTCAAGAAGAAATTGACTAAGCAATTATGATGGTAACAAGAATTGGGGCCAAACTTGGGAGGCACCCTGAGGCACCAGGGTCGCTAACAGTTCAACTAATGAGAGGAGCAGCTCGTCTCCCAGGGAGGAGGCTATTGAACAGTGAGAGAGGGAGAGCAGAGTTAAGGATGGCCCCACCACTGTACGGCACTGTACCACACCAGTCTTAAACTGCTGCTGAATGCATTGTGTCATGTGAAAGGGGCCTACACTACCATCGGGTCTCAAGACACACTTGGCACCTCTAAATTACATTGATTCAGCACTGAAAATACTATCTCTCTCTCTCTTGCTCTCTCGTTTTCTCCCAACTCTATCTTTTTACATCACATCTCTCTTTCACAACAGTAAATACTGTAACTTATCATAATGGCCATTAATTTAATATTTCACAAAATCCAATGAAAAGCCCTTAAGAAGGAAATTGAATTAGTAATTTATTTAAATTAATTCCACACTGAAGACCAGCCTCAACCTCAAAGTGTGCAATCTAAATGAGTAAATTGTGAGAATAACAAAGCTTGGTGATATTAATGGGAGGTCTACTGCATAGTTAAAGAGAAGCTCACAGCTCCAGGTCCTATTCACTCCTATTACTATTCACAATTAATTCAAAAAAGGTAAGCATTCCATAAAACACACAACACTAATGTATGCCTATGTAAATATCTTAATTTGCACCAAACAGTGAGCATAATTTATTATAATTTGAAATAAATACAAACTAATAGATAGCAACATTTTAATTCTCCATTCCCAGCGTATGACAAATTCTATAAAAGTTGACAATAATTGACATCCAAAATGAGAAAGTCATAGACTTTTTAAATTGCTGCAGTTTTTGAACAAGTAATCCACAATTCATGTTTTCCTTTTTATAGGTTGCATGTTTCCTTACAATATTCTACTGAATGCAGATTCAATACGGTTCTGATGAATATTTTGTCTAAAGTGCAATACTGTGGCTTAGAAACACTATGCCATTTCAAAAGGAGGGAAATAATTAGAAGGACAAGGTTTTGTCATCATTGTGAGGTTCTCCAGATTGAATATAGATGCAGCATAACTTTAGCTAGGTAAGATTGAGGGGAGAGCAACTAAATGTTAGCTAGTTAACGTTAGCATTAGGAGCTATTTCTGACAAACTTTGATAGCTCATGGCAACATTGCCATCTCTCTAAAGTAAACTTTACAACATCATAATGATGGCTAAGTTGTTTCCTAATAATTCTTTGTCAACTTTAGCAATGTCATCATATTTCCAGGTCACTATAGTGTAATTTGACGAAACAGTCATCAGCCCCTGTTCAGAAAGACTTGGCTTAACCTGTTGGGTCTAGGGGGCAGCATTTGCACGTCTGGATAAAAAAAATGTACCCGATTTAATCTGGTTACTAATCCTACCCAGTAACTAGAATATGCATATACTTATTATATATGGATAGAAAACACTCTAAAGTTTCCAAAACTGTTTGAATGGTGTCTGTGAGTATAACAGAACTCATTTGGCAGGCAAAACCCTGAGACATTTTCTGACAGGAAGTGGATACCTGATGTGTTGTATTGACTTTAAACCTATCCCATTGAAAAACACAGGGGTTTAGGAATATTTTGGCACTTCCTATTGCTTCCACTAGATGTCACCAGCCTTTACAAAGTGTTTTGAGTCTTCTGGAGGGAGATCTGACCGAACAAGAGCCATGGAACGGTGATGTCCCATTAGACACCTGGCGCGCTACTTCATGTTGGGTACCCTCGTTCCAATACGTTATAAAAGACTATGCATTCGTCCACCTTGAATATTATTCATGTTCTGGTTAAAAAAGGCCCTAATGATTTATGCTATACAACGTTTGACATGTTTGAACGAACGGAAATATATTTTTTCCCCTCGTTCATGACGAGAAGTCCGGCTGGCTTACATCATGTGCTAACGAGACGGAGATTTTTGGACATAAATGATGAGCTTTTTTGAACAAAACTACATTCGTTATGGACCTGTGATACCTGGAAGTGACATCTGATGAAGAGAATCAAAGGTAATGGATTATTTACATAGTATTTTCGATTTTAGATCTCCCCAACATGACGTCTAGTCTGTATCGCAACGCGTATTTTTCTGGGCACAGTGCTCAGATTATTGCAAAGTGTGATTTCCCAGTAAGGTTATTTTTAAATCTGGCAAGTTGATTGCGTTCAAAAGATGTAAATCTATAATTCTTTAAATGACAATATAATATTTTACCAATGTTTTCTAATTTTAATTATTTAATTTGTGACGCTGACTTGACTGCCGGTTATTGGAGGGAAACGATTTCCTCAACATCAATGCCATAGTAAAACGCTGTTTTTGGATATAAATATCAACTTGATAGAACTAAAAATGCATGCATTGTCTAACATAATGTCCTAGGAGTGTCATCTGATGGAGATTGTAAAAGGTTAGTGTATCATTTTAGCTGGTTTTATGGTTTTGGTGACCCTGTCTTTGACTTGACAAAACATTACACACAACTCTTGTAAATGTACTGTCCTAACATACTCTAAATTTATGCTTTCGCCGTAAAACCTTTTTGAAATCGTAAAACGTGGTTAGATTAAGGAGATGTTTATCTTTCAAATGGTGTAACATAGTTGTATTTTTGAAAAATTTGAATTTTGACATTTATTTGGATTCAAATTTGCCGCTCTTGAAATGCACCTGCTGTTGATGGAGTGCACCACGGGTGGCACGCTAGCGTCCCACCTAGCCCCAAGAGGTTAAACCCATTACAATCTAAGCCCGATCTAAGAAGGTCATACCAAGGATAATTTTGCTATTTGATTTTGAATTTTAACCTCTATGGGCTAGGTGGGACGCTTGCGTCCCACCTACTCAACAGCCAGTTGAATCCTGTGGCGCGTTATTCAAATCCTTAGATATGCTATTACTTCAATTTTTCAAAAATATGACTGTTTTACACCATTTTAAAGATAAGACTCTCGTTAATCTAACCACACTGTCCGATTTCAAAAAGGCTTTACAACGAAAGCAAAACATTAGATTATGTCAGCAGAGTACCGAGCCAGAAATAATCAGACACCCATTTTTCAAGCTAGCATATAATGTCACATAAACCCAAACCACAGCTAAATGTAGCACTAACCTTTGATGATCTTCATCAGATGACAACCCTAGGACATTATGTTATACAATACATGCATGTTTTGTTCAATCAAGTTCATATTTATATCAAAAACCAGCTTTTTACATTAGCATGTGACTAGCATGTGACTAGCATTCCCACCGAACACTGCCGGTGAATTTACTAAATTACTCACGATAAACGTTCACAAAAAGCATAACAATTATTTTAAGAATTATAGATACAGAACTCCTCTATGCACTCGATATGTCCGATTTTAAAATAGCTTTTTGGTGAAAGCACATTTTGCAATATTCTCAGTAGATAGCCCGGCATCACAGGGCTAGCTATTTAGACACCCAGCAGGTTTAGCACTCATCAAAGTCAGATTTACTATAAGAAAAATGTTATTACCTTTGTTGTCTTCGTCAGAATGCACTCCCAGGACTTCTACTTCAATAACAAATGTTGGTTTGGTCCAAAATAATCCATCGTTATATCCAAACAGCGGCGTTTTGTTTGTGCGTTCTAGACACTATCCTAAAGGCTAAATAAGGGTGACGAGCATGGCGCAATTCGTGACAAAAGAATTCTAAATATTCCATTACCGTACTTCGAAGCATGTCAACCGCTGTTTAAAATCAATTTTTATGCCATTTTTCTCATAAAAAAGCGATAATATTCCGACCGGGAATCTGCGTTTAGATAAACAGACAAAGGAAAAGAAAGCATTCGGTCGAAGCGGGCACGCGCCTAAGCCCTTAGTACTCTGAGTGGCCACTTGCCAAAAGCGATAAAGTGTTTCAGCCAGAGCCTGCCTCGATATCGTTCAACGTTTTCCCGGGCTCTGAGACCCTATGGAAGACGTAGGAAGTGTCACGTTATTGCACAGATCCTGAGTCTTCAATAAAAAGAGCCAAGATGAAACACTACTTCTCAGACAGGCCACTTCCTGCTTGAAATCTTCTCGGGTTTTGGCCTGCCATAGGAGTTCTGTTATACTCACAGACACCATTCAAACAGTTTTAGAAACTTTAGGGTGTTTTCTATCCAAAGCCAATAATTATATGCATATTCTAGTTACTGGGCAGGAGTAGTAACCAGATTAAATCGGGTACGTTTTTTATCCAGCCGTGTCAATACTGCCCCCTAGCCCTAACAGGTTAAATAAAAGGTCAAATAAAAAATTAACACCCACACTACTTCTAGTTGTTCTGAACGGAACAGAGCAGGTATTGCCTGTTATTACTATAGCTGAGGGATTGGCATATAGTATGTAAATCATATTAATATAATTGGGGCCAAGTCCCACCATTCTAGTCCCACCATTCTAGTCTATCAAACTATTTGGAGCTTTGTTTTCTGATGAAGCATGTAAGATAGTGTTAATACTGCCCCCTAGCCCTAACAGGTTTTAAGACACCTTGAAGTATAAAAAAATATATATATACAAATTATTTGGCCTTTCTGCTGTTAGTTGAAGTCGGAAATGCATTGAATAACAGATTCACAACATGTAACAACAGATAGTCCCGCAAAAAACAAAGGAATTTTATTCTGAAGTGTCTGTCCTATTTCTGAAAGATATAAGAAAGATCAGGAAACATGTTTACAAAAATGACATGTACAGTATTTAAATTAACACCTTATTTTTGGGACTAAACAGTCTCCATATATACAACCATAAATTATGCTAATTAGATTTCCATGGGGCACGGAGATCGACTTTTGGGATTCTAACCATCAGTCAGACATCCATATGCTGCGGCATCTGTAAAACATTGATAACAATGACAAAAAAGTGATGGAGTGATACAGAGGCAATTCATGAATAATGGTAGATGGCTGTTATATACAGTTGAAGTCGGAAGTTTACATACACTTAGGTTGGAGTCATCAAAACTCGTTTATTAACCACTCCACAAATTTCTTGTTAACAAACTATAGTTTTGGCAAGTTGGTTAGGACATCTACTTTGTGCATGACACAAGTCATTTTTCCTACAGCTCTTTACAGACAACTGTTTACAAACAATTCTAGTACAGAGTAACTATCGAGGTTAGCTAGCCAGCTACATTTTCTAACATAGTCAACAACGCGCCCACTGCTAGATAGCTAACCATACCAGCTAGCTGTATCATTTTTAGTCAATAAGATTTTTGCAACGTAAGCTTAACTTTCTGAAAATTCGAGATGTGTAGTCCACTTGTGTAGCTAGCAGAACTGACTTTGTGTTAGCTAGCCAACGTTTAATTACTTCTGCGTTATGAACTAGACACGGACACGAATGATCCATTGGTAGCTTGTTGTTACCAAGTATTGGTGCTAACCGTGTGTTATAGGATGCTAGCATGCTAGTTAGCTAGTTAGCTACGGCGTCATAGGACACGGTGCACTAGGTGGGTTTTCACGGAAGAATACTCTACCAAGTTATCTAGCGGAATAAACTAAGTTTGAGCCTATTCCTGGAAACATTGAACCACTGTAGTTTACATCAATTTGAATTTGTAGTGGTAGCTAGAAAAGTTATATTTTCGCGTTTTAGTGTTTCAGTGAATTGTTAGTGAGGGAGGCTCTGCTCTCTCGCTTCCCCAGTTGTTTAGTTAATTTTCATGCCAATCTCCTTTGCATTAGCGTAGCCTCTCCTGTAGCCTATCAACTATGTGTCGGTCTATGCCTGTACTCTCCTCTCTGCACAGGCCATACAAACACTTCACATCGCGTGGCCACTGCCACTCTAACCTGGTGGTCCCAGCGTGCACGACCCACGTGGAGTTCCAGGTCTCTGGCAGCCTCTGGAACTGCCGGTGTCGTGTCTTTGGCTATGCCGGATTAAGTGATATGACATGCTAACTTATAAAATGATTTCTCTGTAATTAATATTACCTGATTAAGCTAATCATGTAAATGTAATTAACTAGAAAGTCGGGGCACCACGGAAGAACGTTTATAGAGCTGTTATCTTCCGAATAAACTCTTAAAATACTTAGTAATATTTTACATCGATAGCAGTCAATATTAACCCTTATCTTATTTTCAGTCTCATAATGAAAGTTGTAAATTCTTGGCTATCTTCACGAACCCTGGCTAACAAGTTGAATCAGCAATACAAAATTGGGTTTAATTATTTATTTACTAAATACCTAACTAATCACACAGAATTACAAATACACCGAATACAAATTATGTCATACAGAAAACGTCCTGGTGGTGGAACCTGTATGAAAGCTGGTTACACAAAGGAAAGGGGGTTGGGCTTGAATGAAAGAGCGGGAAGATTTAGGAACAGAGAAACAGCAGCTAGGCTATCGTAAATACATTATCTTATGCATTCTAAATTACCGCCCATTTGGGAAAGGAAAATGCAATAAATGTTTACTCTGAGCTGCGCTTCGGTAGATTGGTCGTAAATGCTGGCCGGGTTGGCCAACAGATCTTCCTGTAAACTCTTAAGAATGTCTCTGGTGGTAAATTGGATACGTGGTGGTATCTTCGTCCGTCTGTTAGACTGGATCCGTCATCCGTCCTTTCCTAGCCCACGTCTACAGCGGCTAGGAAGTATCACTTCTGTAGTGAATAAGCTCAAAGTTCATACCATTCGCCACCAAAGCTCACGCCGAGGTTGCCTTAGTTCTGTACTTGACATGTGTGTCCTTCTAACGTAGAGGCTGCAGACCTCACGTGCTGGAACAACCTGGTTATCTTTTCGTCAAAGGCTTATATAGTGGAGAGGGGGAGGGATGTGTTTCATCGTTTATAACCCCTGTCTCTTCACAGGGGTGGGCCACTGATCAAGCAGGGCACTTTCCTTATGAAAACCCAATTCTCTCATTTGGAAGCTAAAATTACATTTAACCTCTATGGGCTAGGCGGGACGAATTCATCCCACCTACGTAACAGCCACCTGTATCCAGTGGCGCGATTTTTGAATCGTTTGAAATACTATTACTTCAATTTCTCAAACATATGACTATTTTACAGCTATTTAAAGACAAGACTCTCGTTTATCTAACCACACTGTCCGATTTCAAAAAGGCTTTACAACGAAAGCAAAACATTAGATTATGTCAGGAGAGTGCCCAGCCAGAAATATCAGACACCCATTTTTCAAGCTAGCATATAATGTCACCAAAAACCCAAACCACAGCTAAATGCAGCACTAACCTTTTATGATCTTCATCAGATGACACACCTAGGACATTATGTTATACAATACATGCATGTCTGTTCAATCAAGTTCATATTTATATCAAAAAACAGCTTTTTACATTAGCATGTGACGTTCAGAAAAAGCATACCCCCCGCAAACTTCCGGGGAATTTACTAACAGTTTGTTAATAACCTGTTAGGGCTAGGGGGCAGTATTGACACGGCTGGATAAAAAAACATACCCGATTTAATCTGGTTACCACTCCTACCCAGTAACTAGAATATGCATATACTTATTACATATGGATAGAAAACACCCTAAATTTTCTAAAACTGTTTGAATGGTTTCTGTGAGTATAACAGAACTCATTTGGCAGGCAAAACCCTGAGACATTTTCTGACAGGAAGTGGATACCTGATGTGTTGTATTACCTTTAAACCTATCCCATTGAAAAACACTGGGGCTGAGGAATATTTTGGCACTTCCTATTGCTTCCACTAGATGTCACCAGCCTTTACAAAGTGTTTTGAGTCTTCTGGAGGGAGATCTGACCGAACAAGAGCCATGGAACTATGATGGCCCATTAGACACCTGGCGCGCGAGTTCATGTTGGGTACCCTCGTTCCAATACGTTATAAAAGAGTATGCATTCGTCCACCTTGAATATTATTCATGTTCTGGTTAAAAAAGGCCCTAATGATTTATGCTATACAACGTTTGACATGTTTGAACGAACGTAAATATATTTTTTCCCCTCGTTCATGACGAGAAGTCCGGCTGGCTTAGATCATGTGCTAACAAGACCAAGATTTTTGGACATAAATGATGAGCTTTTTTGAACAAAACTACATTCGTTATGGACCTGTGATACCTGGAAGTGACATCTGATGAAGAGAATCAAAGGTAATGGATTATTTACATAGTATTTTCGATTTTAGATCTCCCCAACATGACGTCTAGTCTGTATCGCAACGCGTATTTTTCTGGGCGCAGTGCTCAGATTATTGCAAAGTGTGATTTCCCAGTAAGGTTATTTTTAAATCTGGCAAGTTGATTGCGTTCAAGAGATGTAAATCTATAATTCTTTAAATGACAATATAATATTTTACCAATGTTTTCTAATTTTAATTATTTAATTTGTGACGCTGACTTGACTGCCGGTTATTGGAGGGAAACGATTTCCTCAACATCAATGCCATAGTAAAACGCTGTTTTTGGATATAAATATGAACTTGATAGAACTAAAAATGCATGCATTGTCTAACATAATGTCCTAGGAGTGTCATCTGATGGAGATTGTAAAAGGTTAGTGCATCATTTTAGCTGGTTTTATGGTTTTGGTGACCCTGTCTTTGAATTGACAAAACATTACACACAACTCTTGTAAATGTACTGTCCTAACATACTCTAAATTTATGCTTTCGCCGTAAAACCTTTTTGAAATCGTAAAACGTGGTTAGATTAAGGAGATGTTTATCTTTCAAAGGGTGTAAAATAGTTGTATGTTTGAAAAATTTGAATTTTGACATTTATTTGGATTCAAATTTGCCGCTCTTGAAATGTACCTGCTGTTGATGGAGTGCACCACAGGTGGCACGCTAGCGTCCCACCTAGCCCATAGAGGCTAAATTACTCACAATAAACGTTCACAAAAAGCATAACAATTATTTTAAGAATTATAGATACATTACTCCTCTATGCACTCGATATGTCCGATTTTAAAATAGCTTTTCGGATGAAGCACATTTTGCAATATTCTAAGTACATAGCCCAGCCATCACGGCTAGCTATTTAGACACCCAGAAAGTTTAGCCTTCACCATAATCACATTTCCTATAAGAAAAATGTTCTTACCTTTCCTGTTCTTCGTCAGAATGCACTCCCAGGACTTCTACTTCAATAACAAATGTAGGTTTGGTCCGAAATAATCCATCGTTATATCCGAATAGCGGCGTTTTGTTCGTGCGTTCTAGACACTATCAGAATGGTAATCCACGGTCGCGCGCATGGCGCATGGCGTGACAAAAAATGTCTAAATATTCCATTACCGTACTTCGAAGCATGTCAACCGCTATTTAAAACCAATTTTTATGCCATTTATCTCGTAGAAAAGCGATAATATTCCGACCGGGAATCTGCAATAAACTAAACAGCCTAATGAAAATACTCCACGGGGGGCTAATCGCGCACGCGCCTCATTCCATTGTCACCTAATGGGACACTCGAATAAGGCGATAATCTGTTTCAGCCTGAGGCTGCCTCGTCAACCTTCATGATTTTCCCGGCTTCTGAGAGCCTATTGGAGCCCTGGGAATTGTCACGTTACAGCTAAGATCCTTACTTTTCAATAAACAGATGCAAGACGCACGACTCCTTGTCAAACAGGCCACTTCCTGCATGAAACCTTGTCAGGTTTTTGCCTGCCATAGGAGTTCTGTTATACTCACAGACACCATTCAAACAGTTTTAGAAACTTTAGGGTGTTTTCTATCCAAACCTGAACAATAATATGCATATTCTAGCTTCTGAGTTGGTGTAGGAGGCAGTTAAAAATGGGCACATATTTTTTCCAAAATTCTCAATACTGCCCCCTAGCCCAAACAGGTTAATCTCCTAACAAACAATTCCAATATCAAACATTTCAATTGCATAACAATTCCAAGTGACTCTGATAACTAGAGGGTGTATACTTTCTCAGGTACAGTTTATGTCGTCCTGTCATCAATCATAATGTCCCAGATAACAACGAACTGACATCCATACTTATTACGTTATCAAGCATATTTCCAACTGGTTTTATTACCAAAATATGGTTCCTTTCCCCATTTGTTTGATGTTCCCAGACTCTCTATATTTAACAGGACAGCAGTCCTTCAGTAGGGTCAGTAAGAGAGGGGAAGGGAGAAAGGTATTTATGGGGGGGGTCATAAACCTTACCCACATGCCAACGTCATGACAGTCCCCCCATGTTGGGTTCAATCTTGCGATTAACCTGCATGTTATAAACCAACATAAAAATGAACGTGGGTTGTCCTGGTTGTGGATCATCGTTGTGGTCCCCATCTGGCGGTCGACCCGGGTAGGGTGTCTGCAAATGAAGAAGTCCGCTCCAAGGCTGGGCACCAGATGTCCAGTTGGGGTTTGCTATTGCAGTCCCCCCTCTGGTGGTCGACCCAGGTAGGGTCTCTGCAAATGAAGAAGTCCGTTCCATGACTCGGCAGCGGATGTCCGGATTGGGATCGCCGTTCCGGACCCGGACCCGTCGAATATCTGGGCAGTAACTTAGACAGATTTAAACAAGGCACACACACTCATGATATATATCATGACATTTCCTCCCAAATGAGCGGCGTTGTGGTACTAACTGATGGTTGTATGGTGGAGGTGTTTATGGCTTTATCACTTTCTATGTGCCGAAGAAAATGAAACAAAATGAATGAAAGCATAAACAAAACAAAATATAGTTATGCCACCTTAATCATCTAATTGGACTGTATTCTATCTACGTCCATGGTCTTGGCAAAATGACCCTATCATGGCATTGTCTAATGTCATATTTAGGGATTTCCTAATTTGCAGGGTGGCGCTTAGGGTACTATCCTAAGTTGACAACTATATGATAAGTCTACAGCTGTAAGGCACTAGTTTTGGGCAGTCTACAGGGATGACCTATGGACTTCTGGTTAGAAAACTGGTGAGTGCTGTAGAGTCAAAGGCCTAGAAGTAAATGTTCAACTTTACTAAGGCTGGTATTTTTCTTGGACCCTTAAGTGATCCTAGCATAAATCCTAATTGGATGTTCCGTTGTGCATGTGCGTTTATGCTTACACAATCGCGCATGTCAAGGGAAGAAAACCAAGTATCCTGGCAGATTACAACTTGTTCAGAATGAGTCTGACGTAGTCAGGTAATTTTCAGGTCAATGCCTGGAGGTCAGTCAGAATTGGTGTCAAGGGAGTCTGTAGTAATTTTCTACAAGTCACGGTGTCTTCCACTATTGTAGTGGCGGTAGGTATGAAGTCTATTTCATAGCTATATTATCCACGGAGGAGCTAACCTCACGACGGAAGTACTCTAAGTATTAGACCAGTCGTACATGGTGTGATCATGGTTCATGACTTCTAATAACTTTTCTCCTGAATGGAGGGTTCTATTTATTAGTGGCATGTGTTAAATAACCATTGGAAGAGTGCAATGGAGATTCCCTTCCCCGTGTTGCACTCTGAGTGACTCCTATGTCGCTATTATCAATAGCAGTTTAACTTGTGAGGTTACTAATCCTCTTACTGAGTGTTGTTGGACTGACTGTGGTATTGGTACTGGTATTCAAGGGGTCCAGTTGTCCTACCGATTTATTCTGAAATATTATCTACCGGAACACATGATTGGAGCATATTACTAGTTGTATTGTAGTTGAACCTACACATGGCAAGGAATGATTATTGTTGCCATTTGTTTTGGAGGTGGACAAGTCCATTGGACTTCCTTTACGACCAGTGTGGTACACCTCAGTACTATCTTAGATGTGTTCTAAGATAATCCCTGTCTAGGGGCCTGTCTGCTCCTCACTGTTCTCATAGGGGAGTTTACAACTAGATTTGATTTATGCTCTGGCGGCCTCGTACGGTGTTGTCCGTAGTCTCGACCCCCCCACCGGCCTCGATGAGGCTCATCATGGGTCTGGGCTACTATCCCCCCCCTTTGTGTCTCGGGACCCCCCCACCAGCGGGTGGTGTTGGTGTCCGAGGCGCAAACGAAAAGGTCGGACCCTATGTACGAGTTGTCAGTGGCCGCGTTATTATGAGAATGGCTGTAACCTTTCAACCAAATCTGCTGGTGTTTGTGCTTCAACACCCTCAGTGGCTGTCGAGGTCTGTCAGTCACCACTGCGTCCGCGTGTGGCAACCTCTTCAGTACCTGCAAACTGAGACGAGGATATCGGTCTGTGATATCGCAAAGTGTTTCACCAGTGGGAGTCATCGGGTCAGTTGCTGGACTGACGCCATTAGTGTCATTGTAAGGGGTGACAGTCCCCAACAAAGCAGAAGGTGTATCATCGGAAACAGAGTGTACTCTGCACATCAATGTTTTTCTTGCTGAGACGGCCGCAATGCTTGCGGAAGTGCCCGAAGGGCAAGAGAAGTTCATCTCAACTACCGTATTGCACAACTGCAAGGAGGAGGGAAGTTTGCTCATTCACAGAGACAGCTGGCTCGAAATCATGAAAAGAATGGTCAATCAGATTGGCTGATGGAATGTGTCGAGATATCGTAATATCTCCTTGGATCAGATTCTGCACCAAGAGGTTTCTAAACGTCTTTTCCCAAAGGGGTGCTTTCAACAGATACCCCTCGTGAAGGACTGCGTTGCAGCTAGCGTTAGGGGAAGACAGTGTGGTCAGTGGAGAAGGCACTGTGGCCTGTGATCATACCTGGTTGGTTTTCCAATCCATCAATGGGAGTAACCGATCCATCAAGTCTGCTCCAAGTAGCAGGGGTACAGTTTCGAGGCTGGTAACATACACAGGGTGAACGAGCGATACGTCCTTGAACTGTAGTTTCAGCATGACTCTCAATGTGAGAGGCGAGGTAGTCTGAGTGACCCCTCGAAGTGTAGTGTCGCATCGTTCCACTTTTAACCTGTTAGGGCTAGGGGGCAGTATTTACACCGCCGGATAAAAAACGTACCCGATTTAATCTGGTTACCACTCCTACCCAGTAACTAACACCTGCTCCAATATCCAATGATAGGCGTGGCGCGAATTACAAATTCCTCAAAAATACAAAAACTTCAATTTTTCAAACATATGACTATTTCACAGCATTTTAAAGATAAGACTCTCCTTTATCTAACCACACTGTCCGATTTCAAAAAGGCTTTACAACGAAAGCAAAACATTATATTATGTCAGCAGAGTACCAAGCCAGAAATAATCAGACACCCATTTTTCAAGCTAGCATATAATGTCACAAAAACCCAGAAGACAGCTAAATGCAGCACTAACCTTTGATGATCTTCATCAGATGACAACCCTAGGACATTATGTTATACAATACATGCATGTTTTGTTCAATCAAGTTCATATTTATATCAAAAACCAGCTTTTTACATTAGCATGTGACGTTCAGAACTAGCATACCCCCCGCAAACTTCCGGCGAATTCACTAAGAATTTACTAAATTACTCACGATAAACGTTCACAAAAAGCATAACAATTATTTTAAGAATTATAGATACATTACTCCTCTATGCACTCGATATGTCCGATTTTAAAATAGCTTTTTGGTGAAAGCACATTTTGCAATATTCTAAGTACATAGCCCAGGCATCACGGGCTAGCTATTTAGACACCCGGCAAGTTTAGCACTCACCAATATCAGGTTTACTATTATAAAAGTTTGATTACCTTTTGTTGTCTTTGTCAGAATGCATTCCCAGGACTGCTACTTCAATAACAAATGTTGGTTTGGTCCAAAATAATCCATCGTTATATCTGAATAGCGGCGTTTTGTTTGTGCGTCCCAGACACTATCTGAAATGGTAAATCAGGGTCGCGCGCATGGCGCAATTCGTGACAAAAAAAATCTAAATATTCCATTACCGTACTTCGAAGCATGTCAACCGCTGTTTAAAATCCATTTTTATGCCATTTTTCTCGTAAAAAAGCGATAATATTCCGACCGGGAATCTCCTTTTAGCTAAACAGAGGAAAGTAAACAAAGCTTTCGGTCGACGCGGGCACGAGCCTGAGTCTCACAGTACTGTAACCAGCCACTACCCAAACGCGCTACTTTTTTTCAGCCAGAGCTTGCAAAGCCACGATTCAGCTTTTTGCCGCCTTCTGAGACCCTATGGCAGCCGTAGGAAGTGTCACGGGACAGCTAAGATCCTCACTCTTCAATAAACAGAGACAAGAAGAACGACACCTTGTCAGACAGGCCACTTCCTGCCTGAAACCTTGTCAGGTTTTTGCCTGCCAAATGAGTTCTGTTATACTCACAGACACCATTCAAACAGTTTTAGAAACTTTAGGATGTTTTCTATCCATATGTAATAAGTATATGCATATTCTAGTTACTGGGTAGGAGTGGTAACCAGATTAAATCGGGTACGTTTTTTATCCAGCCGTGAAAATACTGCCCCCTAGCCATAACAGGCTAAGGGTGGTCTTCTGCTGCATTGCAGAGTCCACTTGAGCGCTTAGAGTACCAATTTTGGACACGTGAGTGTCACACCTGCTCCTTTCGGTCTCAAACTTATCTGTCATGGTTTGCAGATAGAGGTCTCGAGTACGGAGCGAGAGATTCAGTGATGAGATTTCCTTGCTTAGAAATCAATATTTCCATCCTCATCACCTGAGTTCTCTCATCATTCATTTGGTCAGCAACTTCAATAAGTTCTGCTGATTTGTCATCCAACTTTGTCATTGTATTCATCAACTGATCGTCTTTGGTCTGCAGAATTTGGAGTAGAACATTGTTACCTTGAGTAACGTTCAACAAAACTGCCTGCATGTTATCGAATTGCGTGTTCCTGTTTGTAGATAACTCAACAGATTTATCTAGTTTGGCGTGGACTACCTCGTATTTAGTTTTGGCTAAATCGAGTTGTTCCTGCAGATGAAGATTTTGTTGGAGAGTTTGTGCTCGTTCATCGTCATAAGTATTTGCAATTACTTTTAATTGTTCCGATTTCAAACGCAGTTCCTCGACTAGCAGAATGTTTTCATTTCCTGCTTTTGTCAATAGTTGCTCAGTTCTCTCCACCTGTGCCCTCATGTTAGCCATGTCTTGCACGTGCTTCAGCTGTGCACTGTGGTATTGGACCGATGCCAACCTTTGATGGCGATACATAAGTGCTAAAGTGGAGAGAACAGTCACAAAGCCTGTATTTGATGGTTGATTTTGGAGAGCGTTCGCAATTTCGGCTGTTGTTTTTCTAATGGCATAATTAGGGTTGGTATCACTGCTGAGGTCAGAGATCAATCCTTTTATGGGTGGAGGTTCACTAATTAGCGGAGGAGTGGTGACCACCTCCTTTGGTAGCTTGCACATTATTAGAAAAATTTTGACGAAAAATGTTCCTATTTTTTTTTCAATGTTTGGGTTTGGAATTCATTGGAAGCTGCAAAGACAAGTTTAATCTATTTATAGATGTTGACGAACCATCAGTACTGTACCAGTAATGTGGAAGTTGGACGTGAATGAATTTGCAAAAGCAAATTGAATTAGTTAATCAATGTGGATGATTAATCCTACCTGGGTAGGCTATCTGGGTATTAAACTTGAATTAACCTGAGAGGTTGCTTCATCCAGGTTAATATGGGAAGTTTAAAAATTGTCTCATTTGATTGCAAGAACATTAAGGTTTGTTCAACAATTTAACTTATTAAATTGAATGAGATGATAATCCATACACTCTCCATTGATTGGATATCATAAGTGTAAACAGTAGATTAAATGTTGGGAGCACTCCCCACTATGGTACACTTCTTCCTTGGGCCGAAGCCACATGGGATTCCCGCTGGGGCAGGACTTCTGTCAGTACTGGATTACTGAATGGGTTTTGCAAAAACCAAATTTTACTGATTGATCCATTTTAATGATAAATCAAACCTGTATAGGCTATTTGGGATTTAAACTTTAATTAACCTGAGAGGTTTATTCATCTAGGTTAATGTGGGAAAAAGATTACAATGTCTCATTTAGAAAACTTCTTTAAAAGATCCACTTGAGAATGTAAATCTGGCAATTTCACTTATTAGTTCAATTGAATAAGACATCGATATCCGTCTGGATATCACGAGTAACGACTTGAGTGTCACCTGACTAATTATTCTTGAAGGAAAGTACTGGTGACTCTAAAGAGGTCCCTGCTGGCACACACTGAAATCAAACGAAAGTACCCAGGGCGGGACTTTCGTTCCGCAAGTCGGATGAATTACAATGTGGCACAAAACAAAATGGCTGTTTTCCCTTTTGTTAGCTTAGCATCTCGAGCAAGCTAATGCTACTTGATGCCTGAAAAATGCTCAACATAGGATTCCCTTGGCAAGGGAAAGGTTTTACTTATAACGTATTATGTTCAAACCCTTTTCGGCAATATTTGACGATGTTTTAACCGGAACTCGCGGCAAACAACAAAATGCACCGTGGTCTACTCGCATCGAAACGCGAGAGAGGCAGAGAGATACTTATCGCTGGTCAAGCTAATCTCTCCTAAATTTCAATCGGCTGGCTCTTTGTCCTCACTCGATTGATGAACTCTCCAAGGGAACCTGGAGGGCGATAAATGGTAAGGATGTTAAGCTTGAATGGGCTAGTGATTGTGACAGCATGGAATTCAAAGGAGGAGAAAGACAGATGGGTCAGGGGAGAAAGAGAGAATGTCCACTTGGGAGAGATGAGGATTCCAGTGCCACCACCCCGCTGACCAGATGCTCTCAGGGTGTGCGAGAACACGTGGTCAGACGAGGAGAGAGCAGTAGGAGTAGCAGTGTTTTCTGTGGTAATCCAGGTTTCTGTCAGCGCCAAGAAGTCGAGGGACTGGAGGGTAGCATAGGCTGAGATTAACTCTGCCTTATTGGCCGCAGACCGGTGTCATGACGTTGGCCTGTGGGTAAGGTTTATGACCCCCCCCCCATAAATACCTTTCTCCCTTCCCCTCTCTTACTGACCCTACTGAAGGACTGCTGTCCTGTTAAATATAGAGAGTCTGGGAACATCAAACAAATGGGGAAAGGAACCATATTTTGGTAATAAAACCAGTTGGAAATATGCTTGATAACGTAATAAGTATGGATGTCAGTTCGTTGTTATCTGGGACATTATGATTGATGACAGGACGACATAAACTGTACCTGAGAAAGTATACACCCTCTAGTTATCAGAGTCACATGGAATTGTTATGCAATTGAAATGTTTGATATTGGAATTGTTTGTTAGGAGATTAAATGTAATTTTAGCTTCCAAATGAGAGAATTGGGTTTTCATAAGGAAAGTGCCCTGCTTGATCAGTGGCCCACCCCTGTGAAGAGACAGGGGTTATAAACGATGAAACACATCCCTCCCCCTCTCCACTATATAAGCCTTTGACGAAAAGATAACCATGTTGTTCCAGCACGTGAGGTCTGCAGCCTCTACGTTAGAAGGACACACATGTCAAGTACAGAACTAAGCCAACCTCGGCGTGAGCTTTGGTGGCGAATGGTATGAACTTTGAGCTTATTCACTACAGAAGTGATACTTCCTAGCCGCTGTAGACGTGGGCTAGGAAAGGACGGACGACGGATCCAGTCTAACAGACGGACGAAGATACCACCACGTATCCAATTTACCACCAGAGACATTCTTAAGAGTTTACAGGAAGATCTGTTGGCCAACCCGGCCAGCATCTATGACCAATCTACCGAAGCGCAGCTCAGAGTAAATATTTATTGCATTTTCCTTTCCCAAATGGGCGGTAATTTAGAATGCATAAGACCATGGTGATTGCCTACGGAGCTGTGAAGGGAACGGCACCTCCATACCTTCCTTCAGGCTCTGATCAGGCCCTACACCCAAACAAGGGCACTGCGTTCATCCACCTCTGGCCTGCTGGCCCCCCTACTTCTGAGGAAGCACAGTTCCCGCTCAGCCCAGTCAAAACTGTTCGCTGCTCTGGCACCCCAATGGTGGAACAAGCTCCCTCACAACGCCAGGACAGCGGAGTCAATCACCACCTTCCGGAGACACCTGAAACCCCACCTCTTTAAGGAATACCTAGGATAGGATAAAGTAATCCTTCTAACCCCCCCCCCCCCTTAAAATATTTAGATGCACTATTGTAAAGTGGTTGTTCCACTGGATATCATAAGGTGAATGCACCAATTTGTAAGTCGCTCTGGATAAGAGTGTCTGCTAAATGACATAAATGTAGATGTAGTGGGTCAGATTGATTTTGCCTTTAAACAGCTTGGAAAATTCCAGAAAATGATGTCATGGCTTTAGAAGCTTCTGATAGGCTAATTTACATAATTTGAGTCAATTGGAGGTGTACCTGTGGATGTATTTCAAGGCCTACCTTCAAACTCAGTGCCTCTATGCTTGACATCATGGGAAATCAAAAGAAATCAGCCAAGACCTTAAGTCTGGTTCATCCTTGGGAGCAATTTCCAAACACCTGAAGATTCCACGTTCATCTGCACAAACAATAGTATGCAAGTATAAACACCATGGGACCACGCAGCCATCATACCGCTCAGGAAGGAGACGCCTTCTGTCTCCTAGAGATGAACGTACTTTGGTGCGAAAAGTGCAAATCAATCCCAGAACAACAGCAAAGGACCTTGTGAAGATGCTGGAGGAAACAGGTACAAAAGTATCTATATCGACACAACCTGAAAGGCTGCTCAGAAAGGAAGAAGCCACTGCTCCAAAACCGCCATAAAAAAGCCAGACTACGGTTTGCAACTGCACATGGGGACAAAGATTGTGCTTTTTGGAGAAATGTGCTCTGGTCTGATTAAACAAAAATATAACTGTTTGGCCATAATGACCATCGTTATGTTTGGAGAAAAAAGGGGAATGCTTGCAAGCTGAAGAACACCATCCCAACCGTGAAGCATGGGGGTGGCAGCATCATGTTGTAGGGGTGCTTTGCTGCAGGAGGGACTGGTGCACTTCCCAAAATAGATGGAATCATGAGGGAGAAAAATTATGTAGATATATTGAGGCAACATCTCAAGACATCAGTCAGGAAGTTAAAGCTTGGTCGCAAATGGGTCTTCCAAATTCTCAATGACCCCAAGGATACTTCCAAAATCGTGGCAGAAGATTAAGGACAACAAAGTCAAGGTATTGGAGTGGCCATCACAAAGCCCTGACATCAATCCCATAGAAAATGTGTGGGCAGAACTGAAAAAGCGTGTGCGAGCAAGGAGTTACGCCAGCTCTGTCAGGATTAACGGACCAAAATTCACCCAATTTATTGTGGGAAGCTTGTGGAAGTTAAACAATTTAAAGGCAATGCTACCAAATACTAATTGAGTGTATGTAAACTTCTGAACCACTGGGAATGTGATGAAATCAATAAAAGCTGAAATAAATCATTCTCTCTGCTTTAATCTGACATTTCACATTCTTAAAATAAAGTGGATCTCCTCACTGACCTAAAACAGGTCATTTTTACTTGGATTAAATGTCAGGAATTGTGAAAAACTGAGTTTAAATGTATTTGGCTAAGGTGTATGTAAACTTCCGACTTCAACTGTATGTCCTTAACACCTTTTTTTGGACAGAGAACAAAACTAATAAAATGCTAGCATGAAACAGCCAACTTGTTTTAGTAGTTGATTTCACCCCAACCTACGGAGACATTGATTTGTATTATATTAAATTCTGATGAAGTATTTTGACATGAGCACATTTATTCCAGATAGAGTTTGTCTGAGTATTGCAGGGACTGGGGTTTATTATTGTGTCTGCTTAATTAAACAACACAAGTATCTTTAATCCATGTTTTTCACTTGATAAAAAATAATTATACCTACTTATTACTTCAAGTGTGTCTGTGCATGATCGCTAAAACCTAAGGCAGTTTCACACTGCTGGGAGGACTAGGGTACAAAGAAAACCACATGAGTACATGCATCCATCCATCATTGCAGGCTGGTGGTGGTGGTGTGACTGTGTGGGGTGTGTTTTCATGGCACACATTGGGCCCCTTGATAAAAGTGGAGCAACTTTTGAATGCCACAGGATATCTCAAGTCATTGCCAATCGGTGCTTCCATTCATGGCTGCAGTGTATCCATCTGCAAATAGATTTTATTCAGCAGGATAATGTCCCATGCCACAAGGCTAGGATTGCCCAGGAATTGTTCCACGAACATGACAGTGAATACAGCTTACGGCAGTGGCCTGCCCAGTCACCAGATATCAATCCAATTGAGCATCTGTGGGATGAGATGGAATGAGCAATTCGGAGTAGAGATCCACTACTAGCCAACTTGGCACAACTGTGGGAAGCATTGGGGTAAACATTTGCTTTGCCTCCTTGTAGAGTCCATGCCCCAACGAATGGAGGCTGTTCTGAAGGCAAAGGGGGGTGCAATTCAATATTAGGAAGGTTGTCCCAATGTTCTGTACACTCAGTGTACAGTCGTGGCCAAAGGTTTTGAGAATGACACAAATATTAATTTTCACAATGTTTACTGCTTCAGTGTCTTTAGATATTTTTGTCAGATGTTACTATGGAATACTGAAGTATAATTACATGCATTTCATAAGTGTCAAAGGCTTTTATTGACAATTATATGAAGTTGATGCAAAGAGTCAATATTTGCAGTGTTGACCCTTCTTTTTCAAGACCTCTGCAATCTGGCATGCTGCCAATTAACTTCTTGGCCACATCCTGAGTGTTGGCAGCCCATTCTTGCATAATCAATGCTTGGAGTTTGTCAGCATTTGTGGGTTTTTCTTTGTCCACCTGCCTCTTGAGTATTGACCACAAGTTCTCAATGGGATTAAGGTCTTGGGAGGTTCCTGGCCATGGACCTAAAATATCGATGTTTTGTTCCCCGAGCCACTTAGTTATTTTTTTGCCTTATGGCAAGGTGCTCCATCATGCTGGAAAAGGCATTGTTCATCACCAAACTGTTCCTGGATGGTTGGGAGAAGTTGCTCTCGGAGGATGTGTTGGTACCATTCTATATTCATGGATGTGTTCTTAGGCAAAATTGTGAGTGAGCCCACTCCCTTGCCTGAGAAGCAACTCCACACAGGATGCTTTACTGTTGGCATGACACAGGACTGATGGTAGCGCTCACCTTATCTTCTCCCTACAAGCTTATTTCTGGATGCCCCAAACTATCGGAAAGGAGATTCAGAGAAAATTACTTTACCCCAGTCCTCAGCAGTCCAATCCCTGTACCTTTTGCAGAATATCAGTCTGTCCCTGATGTTTTTCCTGGAGAGAAGAGGCTTCTTTGCTGCCCTTCTTGACACCAGGCCATCCTCCAAAAGTCTTCGCCTCACTGTGCGTGAAGATGCACTCACACTTGCCTGCTGCCATTCCTGAGCAAGCTCTGTACTAGTGGTGCCCCGATCCTGCAGCTGAATCAACTTTAGGAGACGGTCCTGGCGCTTGCTAGACTTTCTTGGGCGCTCTGAAGCCTTCTTCACAACAATTGAATCGCTCTCCTTGAAGTTCTTGATGATCCAATAAATGGTTGATTTAGGTGCAATCTTACTGGCAGCAATATCCTTGCCTGTGAAGCCCTTTTTGTGCAAAGCAATGATGACGGCACGTGTTTCCTTGCAGGTAACCATGGTTGACAGAGGAAGAACAATGATTCCAAGCACCACCCTCCTTTTGAAGCTTCCAGTCTGTTATTCAAACTCAATCAGCATGACAGAGTAATCTCCATCCTTGTCCTCGTCAACACTCACACCTGTGTTAACGAGAGAATCATTGACATGATGTCAGCTGGTCCTTTTGTGTCAGGGCTGAAATGCAGTGGAATTTTGGGGGGGGGATTCAGTTCATTTGCATGCCAAAGAGGGACTTTGCAGTTAATTGCAATTCATCTGATCACTCTTCACAACATTCTGGAATATATGCAAATTGCCATCATTGCATAAACTGAGGTCAATAACAAAAGACTCATGCTCAAAGCAAATTTCCACAACGTGGGTGGTTTTCAAGCTATCAAACGCTAATACACAGTGTGGGTGTTTGTCCAATCAATGTGTATATAGGAATAATAAGGACAAAACACATTTGTTTGTTTCAATTAACCCTTCTGAAGAGTGAAAATAGACAACATGTCATTCACAGGCTTGGTGATTAACGAATTACACGTAATCCGTCACATAAAATGGATTACAAGAAATCTGTAACTGACCAAAAATGAAGTAATCAGATTACAGATAATTCCGAAAAACTACAGAAGATGATTACTTCTAGGATTACTTTTAAATTCAGAAAGGATGTTTGAGAGAAAATTCTTTGACAACTTTCTGTTCTTTCAATGACATTCAAATCAGCGTTGAAAAAATATGCACGTTTAATTTGTTTCGGCTGAGTGAGTCTGACCACAAGTCAAAGACCAATATGATGACACACCAAATACATTCGATGGATCGCGGAAAAGAGCAGGAATAGGCTTTTGTAGGCTACAGTCCAAGCTACAGAATGTTTTCCAATGGTGTGACTCCTGTCAGCATCCAAAGATTATCCACCTTGAATAAACGATTGGAGGGTAGATGACAGCAGTGGTATAGCATACGGGGATACATATATCGCTTATTATTTATATCTATATAGGGCTGTAATCACACTGCTTAGCTCTTATTAGCTATTTGCATCCTACGGATTGTGGTTATTCACAAATGTGTATGTGTATTCACAAATGTATATGTTTATTCTAACTCAATAATGGTTAAATTGAAGAAGTTTAAGCTGCCTATCAATCATTGTTTTTGCGACAAGTGGACAGCAAGTGAAGAATGCATTCTTGCAACAGCTGCATATTGCAGATCCCAGCCTATGGAATAAAAGTTTGAGGGAGTTCCTACCTTCTAAACTCCTCTGTGGTGTAGTGCTCAATTCTGTCAATTCTGTCAATTCATATAATTTGTGCTGAACAAAAAAAACTTTGATAGGACTAAGGGATACTTGCATTCTTTTTATTAGCAAATTATAGAGATATCAGTGTCACCAACAAAAATGTGAACAATAGGTTTTATCAAATGTAGCATTTGGCGTACATTTTTTTAATGACTCCAACCTAAGTGTATGTAAACTTCTGACCTCAACTGTAGCACTTTTCAGTAGTACTCAAAGCATGCCATTCCATGAGAGCAGTATTTATTTTTCAACTCTAAGCAATGAGCCCAATCAGTCCTCCATGACAACAAAATCATAAACAACAGAGTAGGCTGATAAGTTCTTAGTTTGTAGGTTATGCTCAGGTATTATTTTTTATTTTTTTGCTGATTTACAGTTAGGTACACCCGTCTAGTACCGGATTGGACCCCCCATTGCCTCCAGAACATCCTGAATTCTCTGGGGCATTGAAACGTTTCTCAATTGGTATCAAGGGACCTAACGGGTGCCAGGAAAACATTCCCTACACCAATACACCACCTCCACCAGCCTGTACCTTATAAACTGGCCACTGAGTGTATATTTCAATATTTCCAAGTCCTATTGTTGAAGACAAAGGGGTATTCAATATTTTGGAATGACTGGTAATCTGACAGACTTTGGTTTTTAATGTAAATATATGGCCTAATCATATTATTTTATGTAGTAGTATCAATGGGTGTCACGCCCTGACCTGAGAGTGCATTTTTATGTCTCTAATTAGGTTTGGTCAGGGTGTGATTTGGGTGGGCATTCTATGTCCGTGTTTCTATGTTTGGGATTTCTTTGTTTCGGCCGGGTATGGCTCTCAATCAGGAACAGCTGTATATCGTTGTTGCTGATTGGGAGTCATACTTAGGCAGCCTGTTTTTCCTTTGGGTTTTGTGGGTAGTTGTTTTCCGTATAGCTACTTTGCCATATGGAACTGTGTAGTCGTTGTTTTGTTTATTTTGGAAGTGTTCACTTTTCTCAATATTAAGAAAGATGAGCATTCATATTCCCGCTGTGTTTTGGTCCTGTGTTCACAACGACCGTTACAATGGGTTAGAAGAAGCCTACATAATCAAACCATAAAATAAAATGCAACATCCATTTATGGCCAGCTATCTAAACTCTAACATTGATTTATCCTGCAATATATGTTGTTCAATTGGTAAAATGTTTGTCTTCTTCTAATGCATCTTAAGGGGAAAGTAATCTGTTTACGTTACTGGGTTTGGGTAATCCAAAAATTACATAACTGATTACAATTTTGGACATGTAACTGTAACAGGTTACATTTACAAAGTAACCTACTCCATCCATTGGAACAGAGTCAGATGCTGCTTAACTTGTTGAATACAAATGGAGATATGGAGCATGTCTCAGAGGGAAGATGATGTAACTCCAGTAGTTTGCCAAGATTGAGAAAGGAGGGCAGAGAAACAATGAAATGTGCTTGGCCAACAGTTTCCATAGTTTAGCCCTCTTTGGCCTCCCTAGTGGAGGGAGTGTTTGAGCTCGGGGCGGTGAGGGGTTAGTGATGGACATGTTGGAAGGGTATGGATCCAGCTGAGCTCACTGCCAGCTAAAGCCTCACTTCAAAGTCAATCCCCTCATCCACAGACCTTTGACAAGCCTCTAAAGGATCCTCAGCTCTAACCTACAACCAGTGGAATCTGACTAGAAATCAATCCAGCCAACTGGTGCTACTGACGAATACTGATGATTTGCATTAGCGACCAAATGTTTGCCAAGGTCACTTGGATCTCATTCTAATAACAACACAGTGTTACACAGTGTATATTGAACATGTACATTGTATATTGAAAGTCCTCTTCAGATACCAATATGAAACGTTGAAGGGTTCGCAATAAATATGGATAATAGACAATGGAAGGGACAAGGTTTACAGACATTCTTTAAACATGACAACGTTTGAGAAACCTCTTCCTGTGTTCTTTGAATGGGGCATTTGATCAGGCTGAAGTTGGTTGAACAAACCGTTCTTCTGGGAGTGCTCAAACAACTGGCCATCTTGACATCAAGGCCTTATCACAAAACTTGAGATTACAAGATGGAGGTGAAGGGCAGAAAGGGTGGTCTTAAAAACCAACCAGGGTAAACAAGCTCCATAACCTTGGGCAGCTTGTTGCTTCTGCCTGTTTGTTTTTGACGTTCACCTTAAATGTTTATTATATTGTTTATGGCTCCTGGGACATCAATATAAACCTGGCGATCGGCTAACAGTCTCCGTAAATAGTTTATAGCGCAACATCAGCATAAATTAGGCTTGTTATCACCTCACACACCACTTTGTTCTCTCATATTTACATCCCTCCCTCAGCCCTGACATGAATAATAGGGCCATTTTAAAACCTAACAAACTTGAATCTTGGATTTATGGTGCAAATAAAAGCCCAAAGTATTAGAGACCCAAGGAGAGATGCCATTTTGAATAAGGTTTGCCGGCACATGACATTGAATGAGAACCCACTTGCCTCATGAATATCAATGTCCATGATGTCAGCATTTCAGGGCATGTACAACCATGACGGTAACTCCTGATCACTGGCTATGATAATTGTCACTAAGCCCAGAATCTAAATGGCATGTGTCAGTGGAGCTAATATTATGAGCTAATACATCTCACACTCTTTCCTCTAGGTTAGACTGCAGTGTACTAAAACTTGATTGGTTCGCTTTGGTTGATTTCACCCCTGACTCCACTGTAGCATGAAATTAGCCTAAATATTAGTAATATTGTGTGCATTACATAAACAAAACACATGTCCAATGATTGAAACACTGACATAAACAACTTAAACTGTGTTTGGGCATTCCTAACTTTTCAGATATGTATTAGGACTTGCAAAGGGTAGAATCTCATCATAAAACTTCAGTCCAAAACAATTAAAGATGATTTTGAATAGGCTTACACGGCATGAAGTTTGAGCCAGAGGCAAGATAAATAACTGAATTAATGTGATTATAGGACATTTTAAAATGGGTTGTTTGGATCCTGGATGCTAACTGGTTCATAGCAGGGAGTTATAACACCACAATCCCGAATTCTCCAGGTAATACCTGTTAACAGTTTAATTAGATATATCAATGCGCATCCACTGTCCCACAGCCCAGCCAGTCAATTTTTAAACTGAATATCCCCTGAATAAAAGCTCTACACAATTTTCCTCCATGCTACTAGGCTAGCATTGGGTTTACAACAGTCAGGATTTGTCTAAAGCTTACTGTCTGCCTCTCCGACCTGTGGAAAAATTTTGCCATTTTATGGGGGATGGTCTCCTCCATGACATGCATATGAATGTGACGAGACTGACACCTTCTCTGAGCCAGGCCAATTCATTTATCAGGACTGTATATAAAAAATGGCAACAGAAACAAAGGTAAAACTGCTTGATGTGATTGTGTTAGCTTTATTTGCTTAGCTAGAAAAGTAGAAGTGGCTACCCTGCAAATAAAATGGATAGAATGAACAACCAGACCATTTTGCTAGCAACTTCAGAATCTCAGAACTAACGACTGGCTTTTGCCCGGACTATTTTGTATGGTGGAAGTTTTAATTTATGGTGGAAGTTTTAATGAAAGCAAGAAGGCCCTCAAACCCAGAAATGATTGAGAATAACACCCCCTAAGGGCTGTTTCCCCTGCTCTTGGCATCGCCTCCGGCCTAAGAACAGCCCTAAGTCGGGAGTTATTCGCTTGATAATTCCCAGGATCTCATGCCTTATTGCTTAAACAAACCCACCAGGTCAAGGCTGTGGTCAGATTGCCCTTGGTTTGTGTGTGCACATTGCACAGAGCAATAGCAGCATGTTTATTCCAATAGACATGAGTCCATTACCTCCGAGTCTGTCCTTCGCCAGCATTAGGACTCTGAGCTGCTCTACATAGAATTAGGCCCCATCCCTGTCCACACCAAACAAATGAATAACATGCCTCTTTTCAGTATGGAGTGTACAAAGTGATGCGGCATAAAACGATTAAAAACCCTGGGCGCTGGCGTCCATCTTGAAATACAGAGGCCAGTATTTTGGAGCGTTCTCCTCTTCAGGCCCTTAAACAATGGCAATGTGAGCCTCCCACTGGATAGCTGCCACAGCACATTGAATGTGAGACGGAAATAATCTCCTCCTAGTGATAACCAAGCAATCTTGCAGCCCGGGGGAGCCAGAGACGCTCTATTCAGAATGCAACAGAACAAAATGAAGCTGGCGTGTAATTGGCGGCAGCACAGGAAGAGAGTGTTACACAAATACACTCTCTCACTGAATATCAAGTCACAGTCAACTGTCAGTAGACATAAGCTGATTAAAATACCTTTGGTTAGTGCAAAGATATTTTTGATAAATTGAATGAAGGAAAAAGTTCATGTTTTTCAGAAAATACAGTATCAGTTTTACTATTCATCAGAAATAATTCATAGCTAGATTTGTATTATTTAAACACTGTAAATAGTTTTAGTAAGATGATAATAGTGCATACAGGAGGCAGGCTCCAATATAACTGCACAAATACCTTGCCAGATAGCAACAGCTAGCTTTAACATTAGCATTCAAGGACATTTTTAAACCGTGGTAACTTTGAAGTCAGAAGTTTACATAAACTTAGTTTGGAGTCATTAAAACTCATTTTTCAAACACTCCACACATGTCTTGTTAACAAACTATAGTTTGGCAAGTCGGTTAGGACATTTACTTTGTGCATGACTGTAATGACCTGGGTTTGGAGACGTAGCGGAGTCAGGCGCAGGACACAGGTTTGAGTGAAAACAGTCTAGTTTACTCAAAAAAAACACAAGCAAAATCTCCAACAGGAAACAACAGTGTGAGGAGAAACACCTCCAACAACCACTGACAACGAACAATCACGGACAAAACAGAAAGGTAAGCCAGAGGGTTAAATAAGGAACATAATAAGGGAATTGAAACCAGGTGTGTGTAATCAAGACAAAACAAAACGAAAAGGGAAACATGGATCGGTGCTGACTAGAAAGCCGGTGATGTCGACCGCCGAACGCCGCCCGAACAAGGAGAGGGGCCGACTTCGGCGGAAGTCGTGACAGTACCCCCCCTTGACGCGCGGCTCCAGCAGCCAGCCGACACCGGCCTCGGGGATGACCCGGGGGACGGGGCGCAGGGCGATCCGGACGGAAGCGGTGAAACTCCTGTAGTAACGACGGGTCCAGGATGTCCTCCGCCGGTACCCAGCATCGCTCCTCCGGGCCGTACCCCTCCCACTCCACGAGGTACTGAAGGCTCCTCGTCCGACGTCTAGAGTCCATAATGGCTCGTACGGTGTACGCCGGGGCCCCCTCGATATCCAGAGGGGGCGGAGGAACCTCCCGCACCTCAGACTGCAGGAGCGGACCAGCCACCACCGGCCTGAGGAGAGACACAAGGAACACGGGGTTAATATGATAATCGGGGGGAGTTGTAACCTATAACAAACCTCGTTCAGTCTCCTCAGGACTTTAAATGGCCCCACAAACCGCGGACCCAGCTTCCGGCAGGGCAGGTGAAGGGGCAGGTTTCGAGTCGAGAGCCAGACTCTGTCCCCCGGTTTGTACACGGGGGCCTCACTGCGGCGGCGGTCCGATGTAGTCACACTTGGGCAGCGTTCCATGTCTCCTCCGAGTGCCGAAACCATTCATCCACCGCAGTAGCCTCGATCTGGCTCTGATGCCATGGTGCCAGGACCGGCTGATAACCCAGCACACACTGAAAAGGGGTTAGATTAGTACAAGAGTGGTGGAGGGAGTTTTGGGCCATCTCCGCCCAGGGGATAAACGCCGCCCACTTCCCCAGCCGGTCCTGGCAATAGGACCGCAGAAACCTACCCACCTCCTGGTTGACTCTCTCCACCTGCCCATTGCTCTCGGGGTGGAAACCTGAGGTAAGGCTGACCGAGACCCCCAGGCGTTCCATAAACGCCCTCCAGACTCCAGACGTAAATTGTGGACCCCGATCAGATACTATGTCTTCAGGCACCCCGTAGTGCCGGAATACATGGGTGAACAGGGCCTCCGCAGTTTGTAGAGTCGTAGGGAGACCGGGCAAAGGAAGGACACGGCAGGACTTAGAAAACCGATCCACAACGACCAGGATCATGGTGTTACCCCGCGACAGGGGAAGATCCGTCACGAAATCCACCGATAGGTGTGACCACGGTTGTTGCGGAACGGGAAGGGGTTGTAATTTCCCTCTGGGCAGATGTCTAGGTGCCTTGCACTGTGCGCATACCGAACAGGAGGAGACATAAACCCTCACGTCCTTAGCTAACGTGGGCCACCAGTACTTTCCCGCAAGGCAGCGCACCATCCGACCGATACCAGGATGACCAGAGGATGGTGACGTGTGAGCCCAACAGATCAAACGATCACGGACATCATCCGGAACGTACAAGCGCCCAACTGGACACTGGGGGGGAGTAGGCTCTGCACTTGATGCCTGTTCGATGTCTGCGTCCACCTCCCATACCACCGGTGCCACCAGGCAAGAAGCTGGAATTATGGGAGTGGGCTCCGTGGTCCGCTCCTCTGTATCATACAGCCGGGACAGTGCGTCTGCCTTCACGTTCTGGGAACCGGGTTTGTAGGAGAGGGTGAAAACAAAGCCGGTGAAAAACATGGCCCACCTAGCCTGGCGAGGGTTCAGTCTCCTCGCTGCCCGAATGTACTCCAGATTTCGGTGATCAGTCCAAATCAGGAAAGGGTGTCTAGCCCCCTCAAGCCAATGTCTCCACGCCTTCAGGGCCCCGACAACAGCCCACAACTCCCTATCCCCCACCTCATAGTTTCGCTCCGCCGGACTGGGCTTCTTCGAAAAGAAAGCACAGGGGTGGAGTTTTGGTGGCGAACCCGAGCGCTGAGATAGCACAGCCCCTATTCCAGCCTCGGACGCATCCACCTCAACTATAAACGCTAAGGAGGGATCAGGATGCGCTAGCATGGGAGCCGTGGTAAACAGGTGACCAAAAGCCCTGTCCGCCCCAGCCGACAACTGCAGACGCATCGGTCCCCCCTTCAGCAAGGAGGTATTGGGAGCCGCCACCTGCCCAAAACCCAGGATAAACCTCCGGTAGTAGTTGGCAAACCCTAAAAACCGCTGCACCTCCTTTACCGTGGTTGGAGTCGGCTAATTACGCACGGCTGAAATGCGGTCATTCTCCATCTCCACCCCTGACGCGGAAAAACGGTACCCTAGGAAGGAGACGGACTGTTGGAAGAACAGACATTTCTCTGCCTTGACGTAAAGGTCATGCTCCAACAATCGACCAAGCACGCCGCGTACAAAAGACACATGCTCGGCGCGGGTAGTGGAGTATATTAGAATGTCATCTATATACACCACTACACCCCGCCCGTGCAGGTCCCTGAAGATCTCATCCACAAAGGATTGGAAGACGGATGGAGCATTCATTAACCTGTTGGGTCTAGGGGGCAGCATTTGCACGTCTGGATAAAAAAAATGTACCCGATTTAATCTGGTTACTAATCCTACCCAGTAACTAGAATATGCATATACTTATTATATATGGATAGAAAACACTCTAAAGTTTCCAAAACTGTTTGAATGGTGTCTGTGAGTATAACAGAACTCATTTGGCAGGCAAAACCCTGAGACATTTTCTGACAGGAAGTGGATACCTGATGTGTTGTATTGACTTTAAACCTATCCCATTGAAAAACACAGGGGTTTAGGAATATTTTGGCACTTCCTATTGCTTCCACTAGATGTCACCAGCCTTTACAAAGTGTTTTGAGTCTTCTGGAGGGAGATCTGACCGAACAAGAGCCATGGAACGGTGATGTCCCATTAGACACCTGGCGCGCTACTTCATGTTGGGTACCCTCGTTCCAATACGTTATAAAAGAGTATGCATTCGTCCACCTTCATACGGCATGACGAGGTACTCATAGTGCCCAGAAGTGGTGCTAAATGCCGTCTTCCACTCATCCCCTCCCTGATGAGTGAAGAAGCGCGCCCCGTGCAATGACTCTGTCATAATGGCGATGAGAGGCAGCGGGTAACTGTATTTTACCGTAATCTGGTTCAAACCTCGATAGTCAATGCACGGGCGTAAACCTCCATCCTTCTTCTTCACAAAAAAGAAACTCGAGGAGACAGGTGAAGTGGAAGGCCGAATGTATCCCTGTCCCAGAGATTTGGTGACATATGTTTCCATAGCCGCCGTCTCCTCCTGTGACAGAGGATACACGTGACTCCTGGGAAGTGCAGCGCCTACCAGGAGATTTATCGCACAATCCCCCGGTCGATGGGGTGGTAATTGAGTCGCCTTCTTTTTACAGAAGGCGAGTGCCAAATTGGCATATTCGGGAGGAATGTGCATGGTGGAAACTTGGTTTGGACTTTCCACTGTAGTGGCACCTAAGGAAACACCTACACACCTCCCTGAACACTGACAGGACCATCCCTTGAGAGCCCTCTGTTGCCACGAAATAGTAGGACCATAAGAGGCCAACCAGGGAAGACCCAACACAACGGGAAACGCAGGAGAGTCGATCAGAAAGAGACTAATTCTCTCCTCATGACCCCCCTGCGTTATCATAGTAATGGGAGCTGTGACCTCCCTAATTAGCCCCGACCCCAAAGGACGACTATCTAGGGCATGTACAGGGAAGGGAACATCAACGGGAACAATAGGAATCCCTAATCTATGGGCCAAGGAAGGTCAATAAAGTTCCCAGCTGCGCCTGAATCTACTAGCGCCTTATGCTGGGAATGCGGGGAAAACCCTGGAAATTCTATAAGTAACCACATGTGAGCAACAGGGGGCTCTGGGTGAGTCGTGTGCCTACTCACCTGGGATGAACCACCAGTGTTCTGCCTGCTACCTCGACTTCCTGGAGAACCTCCCCAGCACCGACCAGCAGTGTGCCCTCTACGGCCACAGCTAGTGCAGGGAATGGTCCCCCCTCCGGCCCCCCTCATCGCAGCCCCTCCCAACTCCATGGGTTTTGGGTCAACGGAGCTTGGGGATGGAACTAACGGACCCTGATCCGGATGTCCGCGGAAGGCCAACAGGTTATCCAGCCGGATAGATAAGTCCATCAGCTGGTCCAGGTTGAGGGTGGTGTCCCTGCAGGCTAGCTCCCTACAAACGTCCTCTCGCAAACTACACCTGTAGTGGTCAATCAGGGCCCGCTAATTCCATCCCGCGCCAGCCGCCAGAGTTCTAAAATCCAGCGCAAACAACTGAGCGCTCCTCATCCCCTGTCTTAACCCTCCCGTTATCTCGGCCGGGTCAGAGTGACCCTGGCTCAGGGATGTGTTAGGAGCTGTTCCCCCGCGTCTAGGCCGGGTCAGAGCGACCCTGGCTCGGGCATGTGTTAGGAGCTGTTCCCCCGGGTCCAGGCCGGGTCAGAGCGACCCCGGCCCGGCCACGTGTTAGCAGCTGTTCCCCCGCGTCCAGGCCGGGTCAGAGAGACCCCGGGGGAAGCATTAGCAATGTGAATGTTATAACCCCCCTGCCATTGTCCAGGCCGGGTCAGAGCGACCTCCTGGGCCGGGTGCAGCGTTAGCAATGTGTATGTTATAACCCCCCTGCCGTTGGCCGGGTCAGAGCGACCCCCTGGGGGCTGCGGTGCGTCAGTATGCAAGAGGGCAGCGGCCGTTCACGTGGCCGCTGTCGGCCGGCCGTAGAGAGGCTACTAATATTGTCAGGAAGAAGAAGAAGAAGAAGAAGAAGAAGAAAAAGAAGAAGAAAAAGAAGATGAGGAGGACGACGATGAGGACGACTATGAGGACGACGGCGAGCAATACGACCCCGCCGAGCATGAGGCCGCCACCGCCTCGCAGTCCCGGTTTCAGCGCGGCTCAGGTCCTGGAACAGATAGCCTCCAGTGTCGACCGAGAACACGAAGAAGACTTCTGCGATTCCGAAGAGGAGGACGTTTCGGAAGACGACAACGACGAGGAATACGACCCCGAACATGACGCGGACGACTTGGCCTTGCGGTCGTGCTCCTCTTCTTCGGAGGAGGAAGAGTGAGAGGGAGAGTGAGAGGGAGACACGGCCGCTGCCCGAGAGCGAGACAGAGAGCCAGAGCCAGAGCGAGAGGACACGGCGGCGGCAGCCGACCAAGCCCGAAGGGAGACGTTGCTGTCAAAAAACGGCAAAATTAAATGGTCCTACATGGCCTATCGTGGCCCGGACCTGCCCCGCGCCGTCCGCCACCCCGGCCCCGCGGTGGCGCCTGGCCCCACGGCCTACGCCGCGTCGCGCGCGCTCGACATCGAGTCCACCTTCCGGCTGTTTGTCACGCCGGGGATAGAAAGGATCATTGTGGACATGACAAATCTGCAGGGGGTGAGAAAATACGGCGACGGCTGGCGACCCATGGACTCCACCGACCTGCGCGCCTACCTAGGGCTGCTAATCCTAGCGGGCGTCTACAGGTCCCGGGGCGAGGCCGCGGCCAGCCTGTGGGACGCGGAGAGCGGCAGGACCGTGTTCCGAGCCACCATGCCGCTCAAGATCTTTCACAAGTACTCGAGGCTGCTGCGATTCGACGACCGCCGGTCAAGACCCGCGAGACTCGCCACCGACAGACTGGCGGCCATAAGAGAGGTTTGGGACCTGTGGGAGGAGCGGCTGCCGGCCCTCTACAACCCGGGGTCTGACTTGACGGTGGACGAACAACTGGTCCCATTCAGAGGTACTGTCTGTGTGTGTCTGTGTGTATCTGTGTGTATCTGTACGTACGTACGTGTACTATAGAGAGGTAGCGTCAGCGTGTAACATAAATGCTGTGCGCCCCCAATGATGAGCCAGCGGTAGTATAGAGAGGTAGCGTCAGCAGCAGCAGCATCATCAGCATCATCAGCAACAGCAGCAGCAGCATCAGCAGCAGCAGTAGCAGCAGCAGCGGCAGCGTGTAACATAAACGCCGTGCGCCCCAATGATGAGCCAGCGGTAGTATAGAGGTGTAGCGTCAGCAGCATCAGCATCAGTAGCAGCGTCGTCGATGACGCCGCCGCTAATCTCCTTCCTCTCCCGCTCCCAAAAGGGCGCTGTCCTTTCCAACAGTACATCTCCAGCAAGCCGGCCAAATACGGCATCAAGTCGTGGGTGGCCTGCGACGCCAAGTCCAGCTATGCTTGGAAGATGCAAGACTACACCGGTAAGGCGGCCGGCGGAGCCCCCGAGAAGAACCAGGGTGCACGCGTATTCCTCGATCTCACGCAGGGTCTGCCGGGTGGTCACAACTTCACCTGCGACAATTTCTTCACCGCTGGCTTGAACTCGGACAGCGGCTCCTCGAGAGGAACCTCACCATGGTCGGCACGGTGCGAAAGAACAAGCCCGAGCTCCCTCCCGCGCTGCTCCAGTCAAAGGGCAGACAGGTCTCGTCCTCCAGGTTCGCCTTCACGCCCACCGCCACTCTGGTGTCCTACCTGGCAAAGAGAAATAAGAACGTGCTACTCCTGAGCACGCTGCACACGGAGGCCGACGTTAGCGATCGCCGCGACCGGAAGCCGGCCCTCATCCTAGACTACAATTACAACAAGGGCGGCGTGGACAACCTAGACAAGGTGGTCGGCACCTACAGCTGCAGACGGATGACTGCCCGCTGGCCCCTGGTCATCTTCCACAACATCCTCGACGTGTCCTCCTACAACGCCTTTGTCATATGGCGAGAGATCAAGCCCGACTGGATGCCTCGGAAGCGGAACAAGAGGAGGGTGTTCCTGGAGCAGCTGGGAAAGGCGCTTGTCAAGCCCTTGATAGAAAGAAGGCAGCGTCTCCCCCGCACCGAAGCCGCGTCCGCACTTGTCAAAGTCCTGCAGAGTGCGGACGACGGCGCGGCTCCTCCGCTAGCCGGGGAGCACGCCGCTGGCCCGGACGCCGCCGGCCCGGCCGCCGCCCCGCTAGTGGCGAGTAAGAGGAAGAGGTGTCAGCTCTGCCCACCCAAGAAGAAAGCCAAGACACACACGGCGTGCTGCAGGTGTAAGAAATACACCTGCAAAGGCTGTTCGCACGCGTACTGTCACACTTGTGCCCTCTGGGCCTTTAGCAGAGACGGGACAGGGTGACCCGCCGGGGACACGGGGAGTAGGCAGAATGGGAGGACAACGGGAGGGTTAAATGGAACTAGCGCTCCCCCGCCGCTCGCCCTTCATGGGGATGATCAAAGACTGCCCGGAAGCGGCAGGAGAAGTCCTCATAGTCATCCAAAAATAGCATAAAAATTGATTTCAAACAGCGTTTGACATGCTTCGAAGTACAGTAATGGAATATTTGAATATAACTATGGATTATTTGGATTATTTGGAACCAAAACAACATTTGTTGTTGAAGTAGAAGTCCTGGGAGTGCATTCTGACGAAGAACAGCAAAGGTAATCCAATTTTTCTAATAGTAAATCTGAGTTTAGTGAACGCCAAACTTGGTGGGTGTGAAATTAGCTAGCCTGTGATGGCCGAGCTATGTACTCAGAATATTGCAAAATGTGCTTTCGCCGAAAAGCTATTTTAGAATCTGACACCGCGATTGCATAAAGGAGTTCTGTATCTATAATTCTTAAAATAATTGTTATGTATTTTCTGAACGTTAATCGTGAGTATTTTAGTAAATTCACCGGTAGTTTGCGGTGGGTCTGCTAGTTCTGAACATCACATGCTAATGTAAAAAGCTGGTTTTTTATATAAATATGAACTTCATTGAACAAAACATGCATGTATTGTATAACATAATGTTCTAGGAGTGTCATCTGATGACGATCATCAAAGGTTAGTGCTGCATTTAGCTGTGGTTTTGGTTTTTGTGACATATATGCTTGCTTTGAAAATGGCTGTGTGATTATTTTTGGGAGGGTACTCTCCTGACATAACCTAATGTTTTGTTTTCGTTGTAAAGCCTTTTTGAAATCGGACAGTGTGGTTAGATAAAGGAGAGTCTTGTCTTTAAAATGGTGTAAAATAGTCATATGTTTGAAAAATTGAAGTTTTAGCATTTTTGAGGTATTTGTATTTCGCGCCACGTGATTCCACTGGCTGTTGACTAGGTGGGACGCTAGCCCAGGGAAGTTAAACAATTTAAAGGCAATGCTACCAAATACTAATTCAGTGTATGTAAACTTCTGACTTCAACTGTATGTGAAATAATAAGTAAATCTTCAATTTTGTTGCTGTTTATGCTGAGATACTATTATTTTTGTCAGGAACCTAAATCGGGTTGTCCTTTATTATTCACAGACAATTTTTATGCAACATAGAGGCACAAATATCATATGGGGCAATGCAGGTCCTGAGGGGGAAGAGAAATTAGTGTCATTAATCTATGGCTGGATTACAAAACCCATAATCCCAAGGCAATGAAAACCAAGGGTATGATGGGAAGTCAAAATGGGTCAGAACCCAAAACATTAGCTCATACAAACTGAACCAATAGTGCCTGCTGGGCCATGTTCTAACTACTGTTTTATCTACAGTAAATAAAATTTGGCATGGTGTTTAGATGAGATCTAGACTATAAAGGGCGATATTTTATAAATGTCAACCTGAGCGTGCACAAATAAAGTTTGTCATTTAAAAAATAACAACTTTCATAATTATCCTTAAGGTCCATACAGTATGTTGGAGTTCAGAGTTTATTTGAAAGTTTAGGTAGGAAATGACATCAATTTTGACCATTACAGAGTTCACTCTTTGAAAAAAGTGTTCCAAAAGGCTTCTTCGGCTGTCCCCATAGGAGACCCCTTTTATCTTCCACATTGAAGCCTCCGTAAAACGGATTTTACATGGATCCTAAAAGGGTTCTATGTGGAACCATATGGGTTCTGCCTGGAACCATATGGGTTCTACCTGCAGCCCAAAATGGTTATTCAAAGGGTTCTTCTATGGGGACAGCCGAATAACCTTTTAAGGTTCTAGATAGTATTTTTTTATATAAGAGTGTAGTCTCCAAGTCTCAAAGTATTTTCAACCAATCATATTTCATGGCTTTTATAAAGCGCCACAGAGCTTGGTTTTCCCCTCAGAGCTGTCCCCCAATATTAGTTCTGAAGATGAAATGTTAGTGAAGCAATACAGACCAAATTGAAGTGTATTGAGTTTTGTTTTTGCGTGTTCTACAGTCTTGTAAAGATAGGGGGTGACTGGGACAGGCAATGTAACATCCATAGTTTTTTTTAGGAAACATTTTGAAAAACATGTACATTACATCAGATCATCTTGAAAATGTCTCTGTAAAGCTAACTAATCAATGTGTTATGTTCTATAATTGGTTTCTCTCTTTTCATTGTCAATATCCTTTTCAGCATGATAATGTCAGTAACATCCATAACGGTTGTGGATGTGATGGAAATTTGCGTGTCAAATCTTAGGTTCAGAAGCTTGTGCATTCATTACATTTTGTGTGCTTGTTCTGGGATGTATTCTTCAGAGTTTTACTTAAGCAAAGAAAATATATCCTGAAATGAATTTCTCATACCATTCCGGCAAAATATATTGGCACCCTTAAAAAATTCACAAAGTCATCTAAAATACTATATATTCTAAAACTGAATAAATAAAAAAATCTACACACAATACCCCATAATGACGAAGCAAAAACAGTTGTTTAGAATTTTTGGAAATGTATTAAAAATAAAAAAACAGAAACCTTATTTACATAAGTATTCAGACCCTTTGCTATGAAACTTGAACCTGAGCTCACGTGCATCCTGTTTCCATTGATCATCCTTGATGTTTCTACAACTTGATTGGAGTCTACCTGTGGTAAATTCAATTGATTGGACATGATTTGGAAAGGCAGACACCTGTCTATATAAGGTCAAACAGTTGACAGTGAATGTCAAAGCAAAAACCAAATCATGAGGTCGAAGAAATTGTCCGTAGAGCTCCGAGACAGGATTGTGTCATGGCACAGATCTGGGTAAGGGAACCAAATGATTTCTGCAGCATTGAAGGTCCCCAAGATCACAGTGGTGTTGTGTCTCTGACTATGATTAAATTATATGACATGCTATTTTATCAAATCGATTACTTAACGTTGAATTGATTATGTGATTGAATTAAACCATGCGACAATTAAACCATTAATAACCTGGAGCGGGAGAAATTTGTTTTTTAACATCCTTGCTAAGGGTGTTAATTCCTGCGGACCTGGTGTCCAGCAATTCCCCGTCTAGGCCTTGTGACTTATCTTTTACCCTTTTCTCGCTTTAGTTCTTCACGTAGTGGAACTTCTATAGAACATTGATCTATGTTTTGATCGTCCTTTAACCCTTTGTTACCCTTGTGCTCTGACACTTTGTGTGGGTTGGGTGCAGGAATTTATGAACAGGTCGATTGCAGCGGTAGTCGCTTCGATGGCGACGTACTTTACAGTTATTTCGTCCGCGGTGGTTATTGTATTCCTGGTTTTGTGGTAGAAACTGTTGTTGTGCCATCATCTTTCAATGCTCCAATACATGATAATGCACCCTCTAACTGGAGTGAGTGCTCCTGGTCAAACGTCAAAACCGAGTGATCAGAGCTCTTAGCGTTGCAAGCTTTTGATGCCTCAAAAGCGTGCTTGCAAGCTCTCTGATTTGTAAGATTGTCAAGCCAACGTGGGTTTTAGGGCCCAAGTAGGTAATGAAGGTGGGATACATGTTCGACAGAAACATTTGTTTGAATGGTAACAACTCCTCCATTCCTGTTTCAGTGAGTAGGCCAAAGTAAGCTGAACGAAGACTGTGTGTGTTCATTCCGAGCTTGTTTGAAGCTTGTGTGTGTTCATTCCAAGCTTGTTTGAAAGTGTTAGCCAGTGAGCTATCATGTTTGCGAGTCGCAGAACCACTTAATTCTAATTTCAAAGCGGTGGCAAATTTAGCGTAGTCATTTAGCACGTATTGCTGTTGTAGACGAATGAACCTTGTCACGTGTCTATTCGACATTTGCTTCAACAGGTAAACCCTGTCAGAACCCGTAGCATTTGGGTAGCCATCCAATGCGTCCTCTATGTCAGCTAGGAATGTCTCAGTATCGTTTGGCCTACCTGGAACGGGGTCAAATGTGGGGAAATTCTTAACGAATTTGTCAAGGCGTTCCACGCCAAGCGGGCAGAGAGGGTTGGCTTCATCCTGTGGGGAAATTGGGACGAAAGGCCAAGAGGAGAATCCAAGCTTTGGCTTTGTTGGCGAAAAGACGCCATATTACTCAGTGCCGAACGGCCAAGAGGAGAAGACTGAGGGACACGAGGGAGGCAAAGTCTGAAACCTTCTGTTGTCTTCACTCCTTTGAGTACCGGACTTCAGTTGCTTGGTTGGGTAGTCACGCTGTAACGCGTGACCGTTCCACCAGATTGTACCTAAGGGTGGTATTCTGCTGCATTGCTCCTTTCAGTCTCAAACGTATCTATCATTGTTTGCAGATAGAGGTCTTGAGTACGGAGTGAGACATTCAGTGATGAGATTTCCTCCGCTTGCTTAGAAATCAATATTTCCATCTTCATCACCTGAGTTCCCTCATCATTCATTTGGTCAGCGACTTCAATGAGTTCTGCTGATTTGTCATCCAACTTAGTCATTGTGTTCATTAACTGATCGTCTTTGGTCTGCAGCATTTGGAGTAGAACATTGTTACTTTGAGTAACGTTCAACAACACTCCTGTTTGTAGATAACTCGACAGATTAATCTAGTTTGGAGTGGACTAGATCGTATTTAGTTTTGGATAAATCGAGTTGTTCCTGGAGACAACGATTTTGTTGAAGAGTTTCTGCTTGTTCATCGTCATAAGTATTTGCCATTACTTTTAATTGTTCAAATTTCAAACGCAGTTCCTCGGCTAGCAGAATGTTTTCATTTCCTGCTTTTGTAAATAGTTGCTCGGTTCTCTCAACCTGTCCCTTCATGTCAGCCATGTCTTGCATGTGCTTCAGCTGTATTGGACCGATACCAATCTTTGATGGCGATACATAAGGGCTAAAGTGGAGAGAACCGTAACAAAGCCTGCGTTGTTTGGTAAAACATTTTTAGAGGTCACTGATCGCACAAAGCTGAACTCGAACGAAAGTACAGAGGGACTTCCATCGCCCAAACAGGAGGAAATTCAGTGTGACACAAGAAAACAAAATGGCTGCTGTTCCTTTGTTAGCTGTATCATCTAGTGCTAAGCTAATCCTATTTGTACAGCAATCTCACTTCCCAGCACAAAATAGGATCCCCTTCAGCAAAGGGTACGGTTTTACTAATAACGTATTACGTTCAAACCATTTTTCTGCGTTATTTTTGCGATGTTTTACCGGAACGCACGGTAAACAAAGAGATACACTGTTGGTCTACACGCGTGGAAACACGAGAGATAATTATCTCTAGTCAAGATAATAATCTCTAGTCAAGCTAATATCTACTAAAATTTCAGCCTGCTGGCCCTGTGTCCTCGCTCGAGAAATTAACCTCTTCGAGTTCGCCTAGGATAGGGGGCGCTACAGCGCGTTTTGGAAAAAATTCGTGCCCATTTTCAACGGCCTCCTACTCAAACTCAGAAGCTAGGATATGCATGTAATTAGTATATGTGGATAGAAAACACCCTAAAGTTTCAAAAACTGTTTGAATGGTGTCTGTGAGTATAACAGAACTCATATGGCAGTCAAAACCCCGAGACCGATCGTAACAGGATGTGGAATTCTGAATTGCGGACTCAACTTCAGCGCTGTGCCTATAACTCACACTGTGAGCAATGGTTCATTGAGCACTTCCTATTGCTTCCACTAGATGTCCCCAGTCTTTACAAAGTGGTTTGGGTCTCCTACTGTGAAAACTGGCTGAAAGAGAGGCTATGGAACGCAGTGACATGGGGAGGGCCATCACCATTATGACGCCGGCGCCCCTGCCTACCCCCACCTTTCGAAACGTTTTGAAAGACAATGAAATCGTCCCCCTTGAATGTTACAGGATCTGTGGTTGTAAAAGGCCCGAGAGATTTATGTTATACAACGTTTGACATGTTTGAATGAACCTAAATGTAAAAAAAAAATCAATTTTGGTAAGAGAGGTTTCGCGCTCACGATGGAAGTTTTGGAGCAGCCTTCAGGACGCCCTAACCAGAAAAAGCTATTGGGACATAAAGGAATAACTTTTTCGAACGAAAATACATTTCTTGTGGACCTGGGATTCCTGGAAGTGCATTCTGATGAAGATAATCAAAGGTAAGGAAATATTTTCAAAAATATACAAGACTAGATTTGATATACGATTGTTCCAAGATGGCGCTGACCTGTAACGTTAGCCTATTTTTCAGAGTATCGCATCCCCTTTCATCGCAAAGTATGATTACCCAGTAAAATTATTTTTAAATCTGGCATTACAGGTGCTTTCAAGAGATATTCATCTATAAATCTTAGAATGACAATATTACATTTTAAAAATGTTTTCGAATAGTAATTTAGTAAATTGTAGCGCTGTTTCATTGGATGCATTTGAGGGAAAATAGTTAGTCAATGTTACGCATCGACGTAAAATGCTGTTTTATATATAAATATGAACTTTATCGAACAAAAGAATGCATGTATTGTGTAACATGATGTCCTAGGTGTGTCATCTGATGAAGATTGTCAAAGGTTAGTGCTGCATTTAGCTGTTTTTTGGTTATTTGTGATGCATGTGGTTGGTCGGAAAATGGCTATGTGGCTACTTTTACGATATACTCCTCTAACATAATCTAATGTTTTGCTTTTGCTGTAAAGCCTATTTGAAATCGGACAACGTGGTTCGATTCAGGAGAGGTGTATCTATAAAACGATATAATTTGAAAAAAAAATAGAAAAAAAAATTATTACATTTTGTTATGCTGATGGCGATAGGATTTTTCGCTGGATGTCTGTCCCGCATACGGGACGGAGGCCGCACAGGGGTTAATAATGACCGAGCCTACCCACTTCTGAAACGTGGGAGGCAGAAATAGCATTACGTTTGGCCAAACTGTCTATTCCTCAAATTTCTATAAATAGTAGGATCAGCCCTAGTACTACAAATGTATAGCTAACGCTACCCACTGACTACATCAGAGAAGAACACGGAGGCAGCCTCCTGTCACGTCTTTCAAGGAGCAGGAAACGGGTGAGTCAGGCGCAGGAGACAAAAGGTCCGTAGAAAAATATTTAATTAAGTCCAGAGTGAATACAACAATTAGGCAGGGTGCAAAACACAAGCAGGAGGTAGAACAGCTCCAAAACTCAAAATACACGGGACACAGCCTGGCAACCCTAATGCCTAATATCAGCGTCGTGGAAATCAAACACATAGGAAAATAAATCCAGCCCTAAACATGAAAGAATTCCGCACAACTCCAAACAAGAAACTGACAAACTAAATACCCTCCGACTAATTACAAACAAGAAACAGGTATGCACTAAACAGACACATGAAACATGGATCGGTGGCAGCTAGTAGGCCGGCGACGACGACCGCCGAGCGCCGCCCGACCGGGGTGTGGCGCCACCTTCTGTGGACGTTGTGACACCTCCAGAACACACACATGGCTCACCAATTCCTGTCTTCAACTCCAATAATGTATATAATAACCTGGGTGTGTTATGTGATCTGTTTTTCAATATTATATAGGCTGAATCAACATAAAAAAAGTCATTCTATTTTAGATTCCTCGCACAATTATGTTGTCTCTGACTATGATTAAATTATATGACATGCTATTTTATCAAATCGATTAACTAATGTTTAATTGATTACGTGATTGAATTAAACCATGCAACAATTAAACCATTAATAACCTGGGGCACCATGGAAGCATTAACTTATATAGAGCGGTTATTCCCCGAATCCACTCTCTTAAAGATCTGAAGGTCTTTTATATAGATAGCAGTCAATTATTAATCGTCACCTCGATCAGTCTCATTCTGATTGTCGTAAGTACTTGGTTATCTGCACGAACCCTAGCTAACAAGTTAAATCAGCAATACACAAATTGGCTGAATTATTTATTTACTAAATGCCTAAATAATCACACAGAATGTTATATATATATATATACACAGGATAGGTCATACATCGGTTACTAATCATGTCATGAAAAGCCCCTAGCGGGCTAACCCGATATGACGGCTGGTTACACAATGGAAGGAGGTTGGGTTCGAATGAAAGAGCGGATAGACTGAGGGAAAAAGGGATTGGGTATCTATCGGACCTTGAGAAGCTATGCTACCATAAATACAGAATCTTATGCATTCTAATAACGGAAAACGGAAAATGCTAAATATATATTTACTCTGAGCTGCACTTCGATAGATGGGTCGAAGATGGAAGACTGGTTTGCCTAGCAGAGATTGCCATTGTCCTTTGAAGAATCTTTCTGGACAGCAGTCCTAACATTTCTGGAACTAAATGTTAATTTTGTTAGGTTGTAGTTGAAATTAGCCCTTTTAAATGTATGGACACCAGTCCTCACATCATCGGGAACTGAGGTTGAATTCCGTCAACGGGCTTTTGTACTGGGGGAGAGAAGGGTGTGTTTCATAGCTCTCAACCAATGTCTGTTTACTTGGGCATGGTCACTGAGTGAGCATAAGTTTACTTATGAAAACAATTCTCATTTAGAAGCTAAAATCACATTTCATCTTCTCACTAATAGTTTCATATTTAAACTTTTAAATTGCACAACAATTCCACGTGAATCTGATAACTAGACTGTGTAGACTTTCCAAGATACAATTTATGTTGTCCTATCATCAGATATAATTTCCCAGACAACAACTGATCTGATATCATATTCTTTAAGTACCAACAGAAATGTTAAACTGGTTGAGAAAGGGAAACATTATTCCATTCCCCAACCTTTTGATGTGGTAACACAGGGCTTTCGAAGAGTCCATTCTGTAGAGTGGAGAGAAAAGGGGTAAAGGTATTAATGGGGGGTAAACCTCATCCAATAGGGCAACAACACCCGGCCAAACTGCGCAATCGGGGGAGAAGGGCATTGGTCAGGGTGGTGACCAAGAACCCAATGGTCACTCTGACAGAGCTTTAAAGGTCCTCTGTGGAGATGGGAGAAACTTCCAGAAGGACAAAGTTCTCTGCAGCACTCCACCAATCAGGCCTTTATGGTAGAGTGGTCATAAGCCACTCCTCAGTAAAAATACACATGACAATCTGCTTGGAGTTTGCCAAAAGGCAGCGAAAGACTCTCAGACAATGAGAAACAAGATTTTCTGGTCTGATAAAACCAAGATTTAACACTTTGGCCTGAATGCCAAGTGACACGTCTGGAGGAAACCTGGCACCATCCCTACGGGGAAGCATGGGGGTGGCAGCATCATGCTCTGTGGATGTTTTCAGTGGCAGGGACTGGGAGATTAGTCAGGATCGAGGGAAAGAATGGAGAAAAGTACAGAGAGATCCTTGAAGAAAACCTGCTCCAGAGTGCTCAGGACCTCACGCTGGGGCGATGGTTCACCTTCCAACAGGACAACGACCCTAAGCACACAGCAAAGACAACACAGGAGTGTCTTCGGGACAAGTCTCTGAATGTCCTTGAGTGACCCACCAGAGCCCGGATTTGAACCCGATTGAACATCTCTGGAGAGACCTGAAAATAGCTGCGCAGCAACGTTCCCCATCTAACCTGACACAGCTTGAGAGGATCTGCAGAGAAGAATGGGAGAAACTTCCCAAATACAGGTGTGCCAAGCTTGTAGAGTCATATCCAAGAAGATTAACAAAGTACTGAGTAGAGGGTCTGAAAACATGTGTAAATGTGCTATTTCAGTATTTGCAAAGAATTCTAAAATCCTGTTTTTGCTTTGTCTTGATGGGGTATAGTGTGTAGATTGATTAGGGAAAAAACGATTGAATCCATTTTAAGGATGTAACAAAATGTGGAAAAGGTCAAGGAGGCTGAATACTTTCTGAATGTATTGTATATTAAGCCATTCTGATTGTGTGGGCCAGTGTTCAATCTGGCAGGCCCTACATCCGGCCTGGCCCTGCCGTGGCTTTGCCTTTGTTGTGGCCAATGATAAGAGTCTATCATTTCTATATTGTGTAGCATGATGCCCAGGTATTAGGACGGAGAAAAAATATGTGTGCAATATATGAATGGTAATTTCCTTATTCAACTCAATGCTCTGCGTGAAATGTGAGAGAAATTGATATTTATAGAGTAGAGCAATTACTTTAAGCCCTACGCTATACTCCTTATTTGGATGGATGCTAAACTTGTCTTGCTTGGAGGAGCACTAATTACTGAAGCTTATATGAGGGCTCAAACTAATCTTGATGGAATAGCTAAATGTGATGTGAGATCCTAGCATCAATCTTTTTTCCATTGATGCAGTGGAACTTTTAAAAACTGGGATATGATAGCTCTCTATATCAAGTAATATTTTATGGGTATGCAGAAAAATGTCAATATTTTCAATTTTCAATCTAATCGATAATAATATTTGGCTGTGGTTTTGTCAGAAGAAAACCCATTCAAATTAACAGCCATGTCCCCATTGGCTCTGCAACTGCTATACAGTAAAATACTCTAATCCAGATAATATACTCTCAGAAAAAAAGGTGCTAAGTAGAACTATAGGTTCATTGGTTAGTCTCCATAGGGGAACCCTTTTTGATGCTTCATAGAACCCTCTGTAAATGGTTCTAACAAGAACCCTTTTATCTTTGAAGGGTTCTTCCTAAACACATACGCCTGCAAGTCACATTATGCTGGATTGCAAAGTAATGTTTAATTCCTATTGGGAATTCAGCCAGAGAGGATATCCAACATTTGGAACTTTTAATCATCCCCAACCTGGATACTGAAGAACTGCCATGGTAAAAAAATATCTAAACCATCCGGACACTATCAGCAGTTTTCATGAAAGAAGAGCGATTTTCGGCATGTCTCATGGTCTGACAAACAACACTGTAGCTCAGCCACCTTTCACTGCAGATGCGAAGTGCGACATCAGTGTATGCAGTGGATTAAGGCGCATCCAATGCAAAAAGACACCTCTAGCGTAAACTGACAGATTTGTATGGTGATTTTTTGTATTATGTTAATTATATTTCCGTGGGGTGAGGACATCGACTCTAGGCAGTTTGCTAAGCATTGCGAGACACCATTAGACATAGTCCCCTGTGCCCTCACTAAATTCTTTGGCCCCATAATTATGGGGGTAGAGTAATGCGACACTGCATCACAAGAAGACTCTTTGTCCTCAAACTACTATCACCCTCCTGTGTGCTTAATCCTCAAGAATCTTCAGGATCCGATTTGTAGTGCTCCGCTACACAAGAGCCAAATTGTTTCAATGTTGCCTTGGTGAACCTGAATGGAAGGGTACAGCAAACAGAACACCTATAAGGAAAGTGCCCACATTCAGTCCTGACTCCTGATTAATATCCGAGTAATAGAATTTGCTATTCTTTACAAAGTGGCTAAATACAGCAGTGGAAGTATCCTATTTTAGATTATACTATAGAAACCGATAACTACCGATAAGTTCAGCCAGATAAGCAAGTTCTACTTTATAAATGCAAAGACAGAAATATGTTACTTACAACTAGTCTGTGTCATAACTGTTTTGGCGATGGGGATTTACATGGATACACATCATGTTACATTTGTGTCTGCTCTTCAGTTTGATTAGTGCAGTAATGTGTGATTGTTTATATTTTTTCCCTTATTAAACAAGCTAATTTGACCTGAATCTAAGCTGCTCGTGGCACACACACACACACACACACACACACACACACACACACACACACACACACACACACACACACACACACACACACACAATGAACAATGTTGTTTAGGTGCTTGGGGTGTGTGGTGTTTTCTCAGGTAACATACAAAGAGCTAGGGCTTTTAGGGGCATTGCACTTTGCTTGTTGAGAGGCAATGAGGCTGCGAATGGATATTGCTGTGCCACTGCTGGCTATGGTGCACATGACCTACATCTGTGAAGCAGGTAAGAGTCCATATATTATCTGTATTATAAGTTTCTTTAAAACTGGAAACAGCTCAGTTGTAGGTGTTTCAAGAACACTCAGGTAGTACTGAATAGAAACAAATAATGGAATTTGTAATGGAATTTGTAATTTAATTGCCACATGAGGGTTTCAAAGCACTTTATAATGGCTATACAAGTACGTTATTTTAACATCTGTCTCTCTGTAAGACTCAGAGCTGGTGATCCATATCAAAGTGATGGTGTTGCAAGGACAAAAGAAAAGAAAAACAAATATGTGGAGTAAAAATGGACTCATATTTGATTTGATATTATTTGACTTGGTTCTATCACTATTATCACTATTGTCATCCGGTACTACATTTGACATTGATATTGTAGTTACTTAGGACATTATTCCTATGTACATTAAGTACTGTGTGTTGGTGCAAATATTAATCTGTGGGTTTTTGTTGTTTTTGTAGCTCTGCTGAGGAAATCCACAGCGGCTGACTTCCTAAGACCAGTAAGAGAGAAGCGTGCTGCAGAGTGTTTCCCTGCAGGCTGCAGTATGGAGGACAGTAAGGCTGAGGAGCTACTGGAGGCCAACTCACACTACGTGAGTTCAGGCTGGCAGACACACTGGAATATAGACAGTAAATATGGGTCACCCAATATTATAGTCTTACTCAAGTTCATGTTACATTAGATGGCTAAGTCAAAGCTAGAACTGATTAAATCTGTTTCAGCTAACTGGGTCTATATACGGGCCACAGACTGAGAAACATGGCTCTGTAAGTTGATCCTCCAGGGCAGTGGTGCATCTACCACTACTGCACTCAAACATACAAGAGAACAAAGACAGGTCAGGACATTGACCCTGACATCTGTTTCATTTGCACCAAATTGAAATATCACAATATCACATTTCTAGTATGAGAACTGTTACTAGTCCTGAACTTGAACAACTCTGACTAATTCACCAACAGACAGAAATAATATGCAGTACTTTATATTTTGTAAATAAAGCCATTTATGTGTAACACAATTTGTGAGGATTACATGACTTTCTGAATTTGCAGAAGGGCAGTTCGAAGATGCTGTTGAATGGCGGCACTGGGGCAGGGGTGAACTCGGTAAGTTCCAAGTTTTTATGGAAAACAAGGTGCACACAGTCCATAATATTTTGTTTTCTGGTTCTTGTTTTCAGAGTCCTGGTAGTGAGGCTACAGTGGAGGAAGGCTCAGGGATGTAGTCCTGGGATGTACTGTAGCATCATCAGGCCAACGCCAGGAGAGCTGCAGCAGACAGACAGGAGATGCATGGGTCTTCTCTATAACGAATGACAAAATGCAAGGCCAAATATTCCACTTTATTAATCATTATCTTTTGGGATGGGTGGAATTATAAAAACTTTAAATACTGGAAATATAGAATTCCAAGGTCTTTGTGAAATATGGATTTATTATAATATTGTTAATCTCTCTGCTTTGTCAAACCATTTGATTTATGATTTGTGCGTCTTCCTAAGATTTGATTTTTAACAAAAAACTGCTAACAATTGTTATGTTAGTTAATGAATCAGATAATTGCCTACCTTCATATTGGTGCTTTGTAAGAATGGTACTCAGTACATTTATTTTTCAAGCTATATTCATAGAATCATAGATCTTAAACTGCATAGGTACAGTTCTTTATAAGCCATGAATTGTCGCAGATTAGGAAGGCCAACAGGTGGATGTGGTGGATTGAGTCGCAGTACATGCAAAATATATATCTCTAGTTTAAACTGAAAGATTTTGATGGGGATTTTTTTATTATGTTACTGTGATTGATGCACCGGTGCTTCAATAGGGGGATATTATGTTAATTTAACTCCCGAATCAACACTAGAAATGACCAATTTGTTGTGTACACTGCTGTTCACTCAGATTCCCTTCTATTATCCTGCTCAATAAAATCTAAGAAAATACAAATTTGAAAGATGGCAAAGATATCAACTATGTCAGTACTGTACATGTAAAAAGATTAAGGGAACACCATATAGAAATATTCCCATAAACAGTTTTAAACATTGTATCTTTTTAAATTGCTCAAAAGATACTTCCAAAAAAGGTACTTCAGATGATAACAGTTCTTGGTAGAACCTTTACCCTACGCAAAGAACCCTTTCTGAACACTTTTTTCTAAGTGTAGAGATTTAGGGTGCATGGCTAATGCATTGGAGGCATCCACAATGATGTGAATGATACTGCAAGATTATAAATCTGTTTGTCCAAAAAGGACAGAAATACACAGATAACTCGAACACAGACACACAGATCAAATCATTTTTTATTTGTCACATGTGCCGAAAACGACAGGTGTAGACCTTCCAGTGAAATGCTTACTTTCAAACCCTTAACCAACAATGCAGTTTAAGAAAATGTGTGTTAAGTAAGAAATGGATAAGTAAAAAATAAGAAATAAAAGTAACAAATAATTAAAGAGCAGCAGTAAAATAACAATAGCGAGGCTATATACAGGGGGTACCAGTACAGAGTCAATGTGTGGGGGCACCGGTTAGTCGAAGTAATTGAGGTAATATGTACAGATAGGTAGAGTTAAAGTGACTATGCATAGATAATAAACAGAGAATAGCAGCAGCGTAAAAGAGGGTGAGGAGCAAAGCAAATAGTCTGGGTAGCTATTTGATTAGCTGTTCAGGAGTCTTATGGATTGGGGGTAGAAGTTGTTGAGAAGCCTTTTCGTCCTAGACATGGCGCTCCGGTACCGCTTGCCGTGAGGTAGCAGAGAGAACAGTCTATGAATAGGGAGGCTGGAGTCTTTGACAATTTTTAGGGCCTTCCTCTGACACCGCCTGGTATAGAGGTCATGGATGGCAAGATGCTTGGCCCCAGTGATGTACTGGGCCGTACTCAATACCCTCTGTAGTACCTAGTGGTCGGAGGCTGAGCAGTTGCCATAGTCAGTATGCTCTCGATGGTGCAGCTGTAGAACTTTTTGAGGATCTGAGGACCCATGCCAAATCTTTTCAGTCTCCTGAGGGGGAAAAGGTTTTGTCTTGCCCTCTTCAAGACTGTCTTGGTGTGCTTGAACCATGATAATTTGTTGGTGATGTGTACACCAAGTAACTTGAAGCTCTCACTCTGCTCCACTACAGCCCCGTCGATGAGAATGGGGGCTTGCTCAGTCCTCCTTTTCCTGTAGTCCACAATCATCCCCTTTCTCTTGATCACGTTGAGGGAGAGGTTGTTGTCCTGGCACCACCCGGACAGGTCTCTGACCTCCTCCCTATAGGTTGTCTCATCGTTGTCGGTGATAAGGCCTAACACTGTTGTGTCATCAGCAATCTTAATGATGGTGTTGGAGTCGTGCCTGGCCATGCAGTCGTAAGTGAACAGGGAGTACAGGAGGTGACTGAGCACGCACCCCTGAGGGGCCCCTGTGTTGAGGATCAGCGGGGCGCATGTGCTGTTACCTACCCTTACCACCTGGGGGTGACCCAACATGAAGTCCAGGATCCAGTTGCAGAGGGAGGTGTTTAGTCCCAGGGTCCTTAGCTTAGTGAGCTTTGAGGGCACAATGGTGTTGAACGCTGAGCTGTAGTCAATGAATAGAGCCCTATTCTACATAGTTGTCATGGTTTTACATCAGTGTTTCCACTGAAAATCAAACACTTCACGTCAGTGTGGTAACAAATTATTTGGGTTTATGAAGAATGTATAAAGCATTGTAGTCAACCAAATATTTTTTTTTATAGATAAGTATTAGGTTATTAGATTTTCTTAGTTTGGAGAGTGGCAATCTTTACCAAGGATCACCTTCAGTGCTCCGTTGTCTCCACCAAGTCTGTCCCTAAATAATTTGATTTGCTGGTTTTAAGCATTAAACTTTCAAATAGCTCTTCATTGACTGTTGCTGGGTGTTATCGTCCTCCATCAGCACCGGCCTGTACCCTATCTTTCTCAGATTAATACCAATCCCACAAGATGTGACTACCAAACACCCAGAAAAAGGCTACTCTCCTCGATGTTATCCTCACAAATAATCCTGATAGGTATCAGTCTGGTGTTTTCTGTAATGACCTTAGTGATCACTGTTTTTCAGCCTGTGTTTGTAATGGCTGCTCAGTGAAATGACCTGTCCTGATTTGTCAAAAACTTTAATGAGCAAGCCTTCCTTCATGACCTGGCCTCTGTAAATTGATATAGAATCAGCTGATCCCATCTGTCGAAGAAGCTTGGACCTTCTTCTTTGATATTTGCAATGGTATTGTTAAGAAACACACCCCTATAAAGAAAATTAGAATTAAAAACAGGTTCAGCCCTTTGTTCGACCTTGATCTTGCAGAGTTACTCCACCTCAAGAATTGCATTTGGCGAAAGGCTTGGCAGATGTATACTCAGGCTGACTAGCTCTCGTTCAGGCAAATGAGAAATAAGTGCACTCAGGCTATACGGAAGGCCAAACAATGTTAGTTACTTTAAGGAGCACTTCTCTCTCTGTGGGTGTAACCTCAAGAAGTTCTGGAAAATGGTTAAAGACCTGGAGAATAAACCCTCCTCCGCACAGCTGCCCATGTACCTTAAAGTTGATGATGTGGTTGTTACTGACAAGAAGCACATGGCTGAGCTCTTTAATCACCACTTCATTAAGTCAGGATTCCTGTTTGACTCAGCCATGCCTCCCTTCCCGTCCAACATTTCCTCATCTCCCACCCCTCCTAACGTGACTAGCCCGAATGCTCCTCCCTCTTTTTCCATTGCCCCGCTACAAAGTTTCTCCCTGCAGACAGTCACTGAGTCCGAGGTGCTAAAGGAGCTCATTAAACTTGACCCCAAAAAAACATCTGGGTCAGATGGTTCTTTAAGGTTGCTGCCCCTGTCATCGCCAAGCCTATCTCTGACCTTTTCAACAAGTCTCTCCTCTCTGGGGAGGTTCCCATTGCTTGGAAGGCAGCCAAGGTTCATCCTTTATTTATAAGGGGAGATCAAGCTGATCCTAACTGTTATGGGCCTATTTCTGTTTTTGCCCTGTTTATCAAAAGTGTTGGAAAAACATTATTGATGTCTATAGTATTCTCTCTGGTATGCAATCTGGTTTCCACTCAGGTTATGGATGTGTCACTGCAACCTTAAAGGACCTCAATGATGTCACCATTACACATGATTCTAAGCAATGTTGTGCTGGTATTTTTATTGACTTGGCCAAAGCTTTTGATATGGTAGACCACTCCATTCTTGTGGGCTGGCTAAGGAATATTGGTGTCTCTGAGGGGTCTTTGGTCTGGTTTCCTAACTACCTCTCTCAAAGAGTGAAGTGTGTGAAGTCAGAAGATCTACTGTCTCAGCCACTGCCTGTCACCAAGGGTGCACCCCAAGGCTCGATCCTAGGCCCCACGCTCTTCTCAATTTACATCAGCAACATAGCTCAGGCAGTAGGAAGCTCTCTTATCCATTTATATGCAGATGATAGTCTTATACTCAGCTGGCCCCTCCCCGGATTTTGTGTTAAACGCTCTACAACAAAGCTTTCTTAGTGTCCAACAAGCTTTCTCTGCCCCTAAACTTGTTCTGAACACCTCCAAAACAAAGGTCATGTGGTTTGGTGAGAAGAATGCCCCTCTCCCCACAGGTGTGATTACTACCTCTGAGGGTTTAGAGCTTGAGGTAGTCACCTCATACAAGTACTTGGGAGTATGGCTAGATGGTACACTGTCCTTCTCTCAGCACATATCAAAGCTGCAGGCTAAAGTTAAATCTAGACTTGGTTTCCTCTATTGTAATCACTCCTCCTTCCCCCCAGCTGCCAAAATAACCCTGATTCAGATGACCATCCTACTCATGTTAGATTTTGGAGATGTAATTTATAGATTGGCAGGTAAGGGTGCTCTCGAGCGGCTAGATGTTCTTTACCATTCGGCCATCAGATTTGCCACCAATGCTCCTTATAGGACACATCACTGCACTCTATACTCATCTGTAAACTGGTAATCTCTGTATATCTGTCGCAAGACCCAGTGGTTAATGCTTATTTATAAAATCCTCTTAGGCCTCACTCCCCCTATCTGAGATATCTACTGCAGCCGTTATCCTTCACATACAACACCTGTTCTGCCAGTCACATCTGTTAAAGGTCCCCAAAACACACACATCCTTGGGTCGCTTGTCTTTTCAGTTCGCTGCAGCTAGTGACTGGAATGAGCTGCAACAAACACTCAAACTGGACAGTTTTATCTCAATCTCTTCATTCAAAGACTCATCATGGACACTCTTACTGACAGTTCTGGCTGCTTTGTGTGATGTATTGTTGTCTCTACCTTCTTGCTCTTTGTGCTGTTGTCTGTGCCTAATAATCTTTGTACCCTGTTTTGTGCTGCTACCATGTTGTGCTGCTGCCATGTTGTGTTGCTACCATGCTGTGTTGTCATGTGTTGCTGCCTTGCAATGTTGTTGTTTTAGGTCTATCTTTACGTAGCGTTGTCTTGTCTCTCTTGTCGTGATGTGTGTTTTGTCCTATATTTTTATTTTATTTACTATTATTATATATATTTTTTAATCCCAGCCCCCACCCCCGCAGGAGGCCTTTTGCATTTTGGTAGGCCGTCATTGTATATAATAATTTGTTCTTAACTGAATTTCCTAGTTAAATAAAGGTTATATTTAAAAAATTACAAAAAAATTTAAATTCTCATTCCTAAGAACTTTCATTAATTAATTCTAGCAATTTGACTAAAAGTACAAACTATTTAACAGGTAAATAAGCAGGGTGTACAAAAAAATCATAATGATATGTTCCTATGTACTGTGAGGCTGTGAATGGGCTTTCAATTCTTGCACAAAGTAGGTGAGGTCAAATCATTCCCACAAGGTCTGGAAGGAAAACTAATTGTGAGGAACATTCAGGGAGCAGAGTGACCTTGGAGCTCAAAAGCAACAGCTCTCTCATCAACAAACAAAGCACTCAATCCCTTGTAAACCTGCTCTGCTTTGACACTGGAAACTTCGTCTCAATTACTGTGAGAACCCAAACTGAATTCACATTGGATGATTCAATTATATAAATACGTTTAAGATCTTAATGTCAAAACAATAGCATGGGGCAAAGCTGTTCATTTCAAAGAACAATATTAGCACCCCATTAGGAGTTGAGGAGCGGCTAAAAAACAGCAAGGACAGCTCTGAGCTAAATGGGTTCCGCACTAACCATACTACCGTGGGTTGCGAAAGTATTCATCCCACTTGGCATTTTTCCTATTTTGTTGCCTTACAACCTGGAATTAAAATAGATTTTTTGGGGGGGGCGGGGGGGGTTGTATAATTTGATGTACACAACATGCCTACCAATTTGAAGATGCTAAATATTTCTATCGTGAAACAAACAAGAAATTAGTTTTAAAAAAGAACTTGAGCGTGCATAACTATTCACCCCCCCCCCCCCCCCCCCCAAGTCAATACTTTTTAGAGACACCTTTTGCAGCAAATACAGCAGTCTCTTGGGGTATGTCTCTATAAGCTTGGCACATCTAGCAACTGGGAAAACTGCTCTAGCTCCTTCAAGTTGGATGGGTTCCGCTGGTGTACAGCAATCTTTAAGTCATACCACAGATTCTCAATTGGATTGAGGTCTGGGCTTTGACTAGGCCATTCCAAGACATTTAAATATTCCCCCTTAAACCACTCAAGTGTTGCTTTGTCCTGCTGGGTCATTGTCCTGCTGGAAGGTAAACCTCTGTCCCAGTCTCAAATCTCTGGAAGACTGAAACAGTTTTCCTTCAAGAATTTCCCTGTATTTAGCGCCATCCATCATTCCTTCAATTCTGACCAGTTTCCCAGTCTCTGCAGATGAAAAACATCCCCACAGCGTGGGATGCTTTTCTCGGGGTGATGAGAGGTGTTGGGTTTGCACCAGACATAGCGTTTTCCTTGATTGCCAAAAAGCTAAATTGTAGTCTCATCTGACCAGAGTACCTTCTTCCATATGTTTGGGGCATCTCCCACATGCCTTTTGGTGAACACCAAATGTTTTTTCTTTTTTTTTCTTTAAGCAATGGCTTTTTTCTGACCACTCTTCTGGAAATCCAAGCTCTGCGGAGTGTACGGCTTAAAGTGGTGGACTTGCACACAGGTGGACTTTATTTAACTAATTATGTGACTTCTGAAGGTAATTGGTTGCACCAGATCTTATTTAGGGGCTTCATAGCGAAGGGGGTGAATACATATGCGCACACAACTTTTCAGTTTTATTTTGTCAATTTTTTTGGAAACAAGTAATTTTTCACTTCACCAATTTGGACTATTTTGTATATGTACATTACATGAAATCCAAATACAAATGTATTTCAATTACAGGTTGTGATGCAACAAAACAGGAAAAACTCCAAGGGGGATGAATACTTTTGCAAAGCACTGTATTTGTGACGTAAATTGAGTATGTATTATGCATATTGGTCATAGTATAGATAAAGTTAGTATGCCAAAAGTTCCCGGATGTCATACTAAATTCGCCGAAATACGAAGTATAGGCTCATAATGCAATTTTCTGAAAATGGGTGTGGCTTCATAACGTTTTCAGATTTCAAGAAAATTCAGGAAAATATGCAGCTGAAGTCCGCCGAGAGAGGATGTAATGTTTAAAAATGTAATAAAGTATTTACTTTTCACATAAGATATGTTACGTTACGTTGGCTGACAATTTGTAAGCTATGCTATCCTTACGAACAGCATAGCATATCATTACAGCAGTATTGTCCGGTATGTTAGCTAGCTACCTAACGTTGGTTGACTACTAACACATGCTTGACTGCTGTTGTGAGGTCAGGACACTCAGATTTACCATACTCCTTGGCCAGAGCATCCAGTGTATGCTCCAAGAGTGAAACGCTCTGAATTTACGAGCGCACTCTGACACTCCAGATTGAATTTACGAACACATCCGAAATCGTAAGATGTCTAGCTAGTCATTTGTTATGCTAACAAGCTAGCAAGAGGTTGCATACTGTAGCAACAGCATCAACTTCCGGTTGACAGGCGAAGCGCTAGTACGCTCAACTGAAAGGATTCCGTTTGTTTACAGTATACTAAAATGAACAAATAGTATGTAGTATACATTATGTTAGTATGGGTATTCGAACACAGCTCTTGTTTCTGACAGAGTGCGTTATAAGCCTTTGAGGACGAGATCTGCTGTTTGAGGAGAATTACTCAGTCTCTGAAAAAAACCTGTCACATCGAGTTGGGAGACAGAAGAAATCTAACGATCGCTTGCTGAAAAGAAAGAAAGGATTTAAACAGGCTTTAATGATGCTGCAGAAAGCAGCATAATGACTCTGACCTCTTGGGGGGTGAAGGCTAGGAAGAGGAGGGGGTGTCAGTGAGTGCTGGCAGGATGTATCCAATGAGGATCTGACAATGGATGAAAGACTGGATGGGATAGGGATAAACTGCCCAGCGTTCGAACAGACAGGCTTAAATGTTAACCCCATCATCTCCACTGCGTCTCCTCTTTCATGGGTAAAGGTTTGCCATTGAGTCATTCTACATGGTTCTAAAATAAAGCTAAATAAGCACAGTGACAGCCAGGGACAGGGTACTTTCCAAGGCCTGAGAAACAAGTAAAGAAAACACACTTGTCCACACTGCATGCAAAATTGGCAATTAATTTAGATTTCAATCATTTTTTCTAATATTTTCTTTTATGGCGCAGTTGGTAAAGTAAACTTATTGAACTGCATTGAATCAAATTAATAAATGAAAGGCTTACATTTCATATGCCTAGGGGGCTTCATAAAAGCATGTCACTGATGCAATGAAATTAATATTGTTTGTGTGTGTGTGCATGTGTGTGTGCTTATGCCTGTGTAAGCTTGTGTATGTACGTGCATTTGTGCATGTTGTCCGTGATTGTATGTGCGTTGGTTGCCTGTGTGTGTGTGTAAATGGAATGCTGTCATGTCTGAAAGCTGTTCTCTCAGGAGTTTCACAGTGTCAAATGAAATCCAGAGTACACCCAGAGGGCAACATGACTGAGCAAATACAATAATTCAATTTACTCTTCAATTACGTTTGCATTCAGGCTCTTCTCCTCTTTTAATTAAACTGTTGTACACGTTGGTGCAGAGCAACCGCAAATATAATCAAATGAAAACAATCATGAGGGCCAATATGCTGTCTGACAAACTGCATGAAAATTGTGATATTGAAAGCCGTGCTTTTTAAGTAAAGCAAATCACGAATTGTTAGTGTGAAATGATGTTCAGCGCAACAGGGGGCTAACAAACTGAAACTAATTAACACATTTCAAAGAGTTTTTGATGATACGAAAGAACATGACATGCATACAAAGCTTTGAAATGTATCATACAGACATTCATGGGTTTCAGCTGTATAAGAAGTGAGTAACTGACAGTCTTAAACACAAATTCCTAAATTCACATTTTATTCTCAAGACTCATAGATTTTCAATTGTTGTAGGTTTCTGAATGACACACAAAGCCCTGCACACATAATGCCAACACTAGCTTTGAAAACAAATAAACACCTGTCAGTGTCTAATTCAATAGAGCATCCAAGGCATTAATAGTTCAAGCTAGGTTGTGAACTTAAGCAGCACTGAATAACATGTAAACACAGTAAAAGCTGAATGACATATGTCCGTATTCGGGCAAATTAGCGCCATATAATTACATTCAGTAATTATAGAATGGACATTATTCCCATTCAAGGTAATGTGCCATGCCATCAATTGATCTGGGAGGGAAAGTCACTGATCATGAATGTGAAAATATCAACTGATTTAGGTAACAAACAGTGTCTTGCGGACTCCTTGAGCAGCAGAGTGTGTGTGTGTGTGGTTCAGTAAATTAAATCTAATCTCCAAAGCTCCCCGTGAGACAAGGTAAACAGGGCAACACACTGGAGGGTGTAAAGGGGCATGAAAACGGCTGCACTCTGCAGGTCTGGGTATTGAACCCTTCTCTCTGAGCTTGGGGAGGTCTGGCTATTGAACCCTTCTCTCTGAGCTTGGAGAGGCCATGGGGGGATTGACAGGTTGGTGGTAAAGGTGACAGCAGAATATAAAAGACATATCACATGACGACTTATGCAATGTGTTTGTCATTGAGTTTGTTAAGTTGAAGCCGAATACACTTTTCTATTTGACCTTAACTGGTAAATAAAGCTTTACTTGAATGCTATTTGAATTACAGCTGATGAGAGTTTAACCTTGATAAACAGTCGTTCTTTGACAGAGATAAGAACGCAATACAGCATATGCACAGGCAACCTCTACTGAACATCATATACTTCTGCTAAATAGACAGACGGGCTTCTAGCACAACAACAGCATTGGAGGAAGGTGGAGGAAGGGATTAGGTATAACCAAACAAATAAATGTTATCATTGCTATGCAAAACAGCCTTTTACCACAGTCTATCAACAACATAGGGCTGACACCTGTCATGAATATGCATGAGTTTATGGCAATTAAAAACTTGTCAGCGGAGAGTCGGGGGAAGAGGAGACAATGATAGTGGAGGCAGGAGAGCTGCAGGCCATTCATTGGGATGGAGATGTAATTCCAGTCCTCCCGAGTACTTCACATGGCTACTTTATTTGTTTTGTAATTGAGCTTTTTTGCCCCGCACCACATACAACTTTGGAAGAGAGTGTGGTGGTGCTTTTACAAAGAACAGAATTGGTGATGGAGAGCCACACATCTCAGTTAACTTAGGCTCATCTAACGGTATTCATTGATACACTGAGTGTGTGTGGCACAGCTTGTGGATCAGAAAATAATTATATAGTTACACTTTTACAGAGCTAATCTCCTAGCAGTATGCTTGTTGTTATCTCCAAATTTCTGAGCAGCTTAGAAACCAAAAAGAATGAATTAATTTCATCATTGCCAAACCAAAGAAAAAATATCACCTGCTCATATTTCCTTCATCCACTGTTCCCTCCCTTCCTATCACCCTCCATTTATTTATTCTACTAGCGAACAGGATGTCAAATGATTAGCAAGTAAAACGGCTCATCAAGGGCTGCTAAATTCATGGCAGTATGTGCATCGTAAAGCGTCGTAAAACAAAGGCCAGCTTATGTCCCAGCACAGGCTCTGACGCCCACAACAGAGGCTGTTCACTGCCCTCTCATCCACTCAGACAGCTACCAGCAGGACCCACAACCCACCTGGGCAAAGACAGTTTGCCTACTCTCGTGCTCTGTAAAACTGAGAAAACAACAGAATAAAGTGAATCTCATTGCTGATATTATTTTTCCTATTGGGAGGTGCAGTAAATTATCAACATTTTCCATATTGAAAAAGTGTTTACAAGACATTGTTCTTAGCTCATGTTTGTGACATGTATCTTGATTGTATGTCACATAAATAATTTTGTATGTCACAAACATCATTAAAATATAGCCAGCCTATATTACAATCCTCAAGCAATTGGTACTAGAAAATATGTAAGCAATGGGGTTTTCACCTAGGTCAAAGCTATGTTTCTATTGAGTATTGAAAAGTACTGTGCAAAAGTATCAAAATACTAATAAAATATTATAACATTCTCATGTGTCAGAGATGTATACTTCCCCTGGATAATAGTGCTTTCAAAGTAAAGGAAAGTCCAATGATACAAAGAGGAATATGCCGGGATAAATATGAAAGGAATACTATAACATTATACTCATAGTCCAAGAGCCTGTTCAGACACACCAAATGTGTGTTTACTCAAGAGCAATGTAGGTATACCAATGGAAGCATGTTTGGCTGTGAGTAGTCTGGGCTGAGAGTGACAGAGTGGAGTAACTGTGTGAGTGAAGCTGCATTGACAGGGAGATAAAGACACGTCAATCTTGAGCAGAACTCTTCCCTCTGCTGGCCCTGTCCGGTATGGAGCCTAGATACACACAGGAGGACGTTGCTCTCTCTATGTACCTTTTCTAATACTTCCCCATGCATCCTTCCTTCCATCCTTCCCAGAAGTAGTCTCAGGTCTGAGAGAGCTTGAAATTGCTAAATAAAGAATTTTTAAAACGATAACACGTTCAGGTTTACTTCATCGGTTCCAGTGTTGGGGTTAATTCTGAATTGACTTGTGAATTGGTCTTCAATTCTAATTCAATTTTTTAATTTGAAATTTAATTCGTATTGGCCTCACCCCACAGGAAGGAGAATTGGAATTGAATTTGAATGAAAGGATAACTTAATTCAGTGAAATTCAAATGGAAAATGTATTCCATAAATCAGAATGCACATGTATATTTTTTGACATCATGTTTAACATGTTTAACATGTTCTTGAAACATTTCATTTTTAAAACGTATTATTGTAAAACGAGATTTAAATAATTATAGTGGTCTATAATATCATTTTGTAGGTTGTCTAAAATAATTCATAATTCACTTACTATTATTATTATTATTATTTAATATGAACAAAAATTACATATCCCAGAAAGCTAACACTGCAGAATGGACTGGAACAACCTTCTCAATAGAAAATACAAACAAAACACTGTTTGACTCGCGATATTTTAAAGTGGAACTGACAGCATTTTAACTACTTTGCAGATATTAAACAGACAATCATAGTATCGGTCCCAGTTTATGCTACAAAACCAACTTTATTTGAGGTTGTAAATCACAGCTGGCCTGGTACATTGTTTGCTGCTTCCACCCATTCGGTATGCAGTGTTTCAGTTTCAATGACAATATTTTGGGGACAAAAGTGGACTTAAGGCTGGGAATGTCAATACAATCAATCTGGCAAGGCCAACGTCAATCACAAGTCAGTCATAAGTGGCTAGATAGCAAGAAATGTGAATCTAGCTAGCTAGCTATGCTGAACCTACTAACTGCTACGCAGTTAGACAGAATTTTTGAAAGCAGGAGATAATGCTATTTACCTCTGATTTCAGAGCACTCTCATCTGAGTGTGCCAGAGCGCAGAATAACTAATGAATTTATGAATGTGCAACACCCGCAGAATATGACCGGTGTCAGTAAACCTCGGGGAAAAAAGTAATTCAATTATTTCTAGCAGAACAGTTAGACGCTAACGCTCTAGATAACATGTAAACAGCTTAACCAGCTCTGCTAGGGCAAGTAAAATGGTCAGAGTGTTTTCTCATTTGTATCTGGAAGTAGCTAGAAAGCTAGCCAACCTTATTTAGTAAGCTTGGGTGCTTGACTGAATGCCGTTGTGAAGAACATTAGGAACAACCCTACTCCTTGACCAAAGCGTCCAGTGTCAATAGTGCAGGGTACACTCTGAACGTTCTGACTTTACAAACAACCCAGAGCGCACTCTGACACACTGGAAGCAATTTACGAATGCAACCTTAGTTGTCAATGAAATCTATTTGGCATCGATCAGATGGGCTGGCAGGCAACAGGCAAGTTCCCATTCAGTTGTCAACGTGGGTTTGGACAAGCATGCATTGGCAGGCAAGCTGCAGAAGGTCAAGCAGGCTACTGTTCCCCATTGTTTATCAGTGCAATTTTTACGACCAAATAGCTGAGGGTTTATCTAATGTTCCCTCATTAGATTTTAGCTCATTGTTCTCTGGCATAATACCCATAAAACCTAACGGTCAAACACAGACACGGTTCCAATCGTTTTTCCACCATTAAATTTTAAACACTTCAAATAATGGCTGAAACACATCAATAAATAATGACTGTATTTCGTGTTGGCTTACCCTGGTGCGACGTTTTCAGAACTGTGTAAATCTCTCTCGGACATGGTGAATTTTATGAATATATTCGCCAGTATTTTCCCCCCCAAAAATGTAATGCTAATTAGCTGCTAATGTGGCTATCATACGTAACTACAAATGCCTGTCTCAAGATTCACATCACTCACCAGGGCCATGATAATCTGCATGAGACTGTCAAATCGAGGCAAAGGTAAGAATTTTTGGATTAACTACTGTATGTAATGTTAGATAATGTTAGTAATTAATAAATTGTCTAAAGTTTATTAAATTGACAGTTCTGTCTTGGGCAAGTTTTAAATGTATCTAGCCACTGTAGCTAGCTCATGGTTAGCTAGTTAGCAACATTAGCCTGGATAGATGTATTTTAAATGTATGAGAATTTCATAAAAACGAGTTGAGCTTTCTTTTGCTTTTATAAACCAAAAGACTAGCTAACTAGTTAACCTGTTAGGGCTAGGGGGCAGTATTGACACGGCTGGATAAAAAACATACCCGATTTAATCTGGTTACCACTCCTACCCAGTAACTAGAATATGCATATACTTATTACATATGGATAGAAAACACCCTACATTTTCTAAAACTGTTTGAATGGTGTCTGTGAGTATAACAGAACTCAAATGGCAGGTCAAAACCTGAGAGATTCCTTTACAGGAAGTGGCCTGTCTGACCATTTCTTGAACTTCTTTTCCATCTCTATCATTTACTAAGGATCTCTGCTCTAACGTGACACTTCCCACGTCGTCCATAGGCGCTCAGAGCCCGGGAAAAAACAGAATGTCGTCATTCCAGCCCCAGGCTGAAACACATTATCGCCTTTCTCAAGTGGCCGATCAAGGGACACTGGGCTTATGCGTGTGACCCCGACCGCCCCCGCCTTTGGGATTTTTTCCTCTGTTTGCCGAAAAGGAGATTCCCTGTCGGAATATTATCGCTTTTCTACGAGAAAAATGTCATAAAAATTGATTTTAAACAGCGGTTGACATGCTTCGAAGTACGGTAATGGAATATTTAGAATTTTATTGTCACGAATTGCGCCATGCGCGCGACACTTCTTTACTATTTCGGATAGTGTCTGGAACGCACGAACAAAACGCCGCTATTCGGATATAACGATGGATTATTTTGGACCAAACCAACATTTGTTATTGAAGTAGCAGTCCTGGGTGTGCATTCTGACGAAGACAACAAAAGGTAATCAAACTTTTATAATAGTAAATATGATTATGGTGAGTGCTAAACTTGCCGGGTGTCTAAATAGCGAGCCCGTGATGCCTGGGCTATGTACTTAGAATATTGCAAAATGTGCTTTCACCAAAAAGCTATTTTAAAATCGGACATATCGAGTGCATAGAGGAGGTCTGTATCTATAATTCTTAAAATAATTGTTATGCTTTTTGTGAACGTTTATCGTGAGTAATTTAGTAAAATGTTAGCGAATTCCCCGGAAGTTTGCGGGGGGTATGCTAGTTCTGAACGTCACATGCTAATATAAAAAGCTGGTTTTTGATATAAATATGAACTTGATTGAACAAAACATGCATGTATTGTATAACATACTGTCCTAGGGTTGTCATCTGATGAAGATCATCAAAGGTGAGTGCTGCATTTAGCTGTCTTCTGGGTTTTGGTGACATTATATGCTGGCTTGAAAAATGGGTGTCTGATTATATCTGGCTTGGTACTCTGCTGACATAATCTAATGTTTTGCTTTCGTTGTAAAGCCTTTTTGAAATCGGACAGTGTGGTTAGATTAACGAGAGTCTTGTCTTTAAATGGCCGTAAAATAGTCATATGTTTGAGAAATTGAAGTAATAGGATTTTTAAGGTTTTGAAAATCGCGCCACAGGCTGGCAGTGGCTGTTACGTAGGTGGGACGCAAGCGTCCCACCTAGCCCATAGAGGTTGCTATGCATTCTTCATAATGTTTGTTTGTGTCTGTGGGTGAGGGGTGTGTAGCCTACTTCAAGTACTACTTGTCAAAGACCACACCCACCCCAGTCATAGACTGTTCTCTCTAATACCGCATGGCAATCGGTACCAGAGCGCCAAGTCTAGGACCAAAAGGCTTCTCAAGCCATAAGACTCCTGAACAGGTAATCAAATGGCTATTTGCATTGTGCCCCCCCCCCCCCCCACAACCCCTCTTTACACAGCTGCTACTCTCTGTTTACCATATATGCATAGTCACTTTAACTATACATTCATGTACATACTACCACAATTAGCCCGACTAACCGGTGCCCCCGCACATTGGCTACCCTGACTATCTACATTATGTCCCGCCACCCGCCTCCCACCACCCGCCAACCCCTCTTTTACACTACTGCTACTCTCTGTTTATCATATATGCATAGTCACTTTAACCATACCTACATGTACATACTACCTCAATTAGCCCGACTAACTGGTGCTCGTATATAGCCTCGTTACTGTATATAGCCTTGCCACTGTTAATATTCAGTCTTTTTACTGTTGTTTTTTATTTCCTTACTTATCTGTTGTTCACCAAATACCTATTTTTTACTTAAAAATGGAACTGTTGGTTAGGGCCTGTAAGTAAGTATTTCACTGTAAGGTCTACACCTGTTGTATTCGGCGCACGTGACAAATAAACTTTGATTTGATTTGTAGCTACCCTAGCTAGCTGTATTGATTTAGTCTTGCATTTTGAGAATTTTTAGAGATGGACTGATTAGCATCCTTTCTTGAGTCAACAGTGTGCTCACTTTACTGGGGGAAACATTATGTTTGCTGTAATCCTCTGGACAGCAGATCACTAGTATAGCTAGTAAGCAAGGTTAGGTCACCTTATTTAGTCCTACCTGCTATGGTGAGTTTTAAATTAATTGGTATTCACACGTTTGTTTTTGAGGTAGAATTACTGTCATGTTATTTATGTTATCAACTTAAGCAATGCTTAAGTTGATAACAAATTGCAAACCTTAATTTCACCTTCTCTATTCCAGAACCAATGGGTGTGCCTTAGTCTTGTAACCTCTCAACTAGGTACTGTACGTGGTTTCAACCTGAAACTATTCTCCTGCTTTGGTCTGTTTCAGTTATTGCAGGAACTCCTGAAGAGCCTGCGTGTGTGAAGGGTTTTGTCCCAGCCTAGCTCTAACACCTGACTTAATCAATCAACATACCAAATCATGGCGATAGGCTATGATTTGTAATCAGGTTTGGGCTGGAACGAAAAGCTTGTACATACTCCTGTATAAGGGGGTGGAGCGGGGATATTGATATATAACTGTCACGTCCTGACCATAGTAAGTTGTGATTTTCTATGGTAGACTAGGTCAGGGCGTGACAGGGGGTGTTTGTCTATGTTTTCTATTTCTATGTTCAGTTTCTAGTTTTGTTTGGTATGATCTCCAATTAAAGCAGCCGGTTGTCGTTGTCTCTAATTGGAGGTCATATTTAAGTTGATGTTTGTCCCACCCGTTTTTGTGGGTGATTCATTTTTGAGTAGTGTGTTTTCTCTCTGCGTCACGGTTTGTTGTTTTTGTATATTCAAGTATTTAGTGTATTGCATTTAGTTTCACGGTAAATAAAATATGTGGAACTACGAACACGCTGCATTTTGGTCCGATCCCTTGAACAGCCGTGACAATAAAGCATGCTCCACTCTCAAGTTGAAGTTGAACTTGTTGACTGATGCCATGGCGGCGGCTGCTAAGAAGAAAGCCAACCACCTCTCTAGCTACCTCTTATTCCACTCTATGCCCCATCGTCCCTCAACTTCGGACACTTTGAAGCTCTCCATCTTATCTTTATGGATGCAGACCCGAAGACATTCAAGCAGCTTTTTCAGAGTAAGCATCCCAAGTCTCCAACGCTCCCATTAGTGGTTGATGTGCAAGCATAAGTGACCACATACACTCAAATGGACCTACAACTGGGGTAAGATTCTTCCATCATTCACACACAGTAGACATAGTGTAAACCACCATGTTGTCAACAGTATGCTTTCCTCAATTCTTAAGTTGTATTGTCTATGGCTCAATTTGTGGAAATTCTGTGATCACTCATCGTCTTTAATGTTGTGATTCACAGACACATGATGAACACAATTTGAATGCTGCATCTAAAAAGGAATGACATCTAATGACACATGCTAAGACCCCGAATATGACTGGGCATGGGCCGGATATTTGTGACGACTTAAAAGGGGTGAAGAAGCACACCAGCACCCCATTTTATATTTATTCCATGGCCAACCATCCTTCTAGCTACCTCTTATTACATACCATGCTTTTTATTCCCCATGGTCCCTCAACTTCAGACATTTGGAACTTTCCATCTTATCGCTGTAAACTCACCCTACCTTCACCCATTTGGAACTCTCCATCTTATCTCTGTAAACCCACCCTACCTTCACCCATTTTACCTATGCTGCTTCCTTTACTAATTTTTCTCCTGATTTGAAACATCCAGACTCAGTAACACATTTAAAAGTGTTGTGGTGTACTGTTTTTGGTACCTTTTTTTCACCTGTGTAATGTTGTCCTGCTAATTCTGGAGGAATAAGACAGAGTGCAGTGTTACATTTTCTGCTCACAATTGACAGCGGCAACATGGACCTGTTCAATTAACAAGAAGGGTGTTGATATAGCTCTAGCTTCCATGTTTGAATCTGTTAAGTGTGTTTCTCATTCATTCAATTTTTACTTTAAAACATATGTTCTTATGTTATGCATAAATGTGCACATTCGGAAAGTATTCAGACCCCTTGACTTTTCCACATTTTGTTATGTTACAGTCTTATTCTAAAATGGATAAATAAAAAGCTTCAGGAATCTACACACAATACCACATAATGACGCAGCAAAAACTGTTTATTTTTGCAAATATCTTACAAATTTTAAACTGAATTATCACATTTACATAAGTATTCTGACCCTTTACTCAGTACAGTACTTTGTTGAAGCACATTTGGCAGCGATTACAGCCTTGAGTCTTCTCGAGTATGACGCTACAAGCTTGACACACCTGTATTTGGGGAGTTTCTCCCATTCCTCTCTGCAGATCCTCTCAAGCTCTGTCAGGTTGGATGGGGAGCGTTGCTGCACAGCTTTTTTCAGGTCTCTCCAGAGATGTTCGATCAGGTTCAAGTCCGGGCTCTGGCTGGGCCACTCAAGGACATTCAGAGACTTGTCCCAAAGCCACTCCAGCATTGTCTTGGCTGTGTGCTCAGGGTTGTTGTCCTGTTGGAAGGTGAACCTTCGGCTCAGTCTGAGGTCCCGAGCGCTCTGGAGCAGGTTTTCATCAAGGATCTCTCTGTACTTTTCTCCGTTCATCTTTCCCTCGACCCTGACTAGTCTCCCAGTCCTGCCGTTGAAAAACATCCCCACAGAATGATGCTGCCACCACCATGCTTCGCAGTAGGGATGGAGCCAGGTTTCCTCCAGACGCGGCGCTTGGCATTCAGGCCAAAGAGTTCTATCTTGGTTACATTATAAATGCATTGTAACACCAAAGCATTATTTTTTACTCTTGTTATTCACTCTTTAATGTTGACTACCCTTTTGAGTTCCCCTGCCCATCTGTATTTAGTGTAAGGATCAACACTGGAGATGAGAAGCAGGTACAAGGAAGGAACATTTAATAACCACGAACAGGAACAGAATACGGACAGCGTCTGGACAGGGGAAACCACAATAATGCTGACGCAGAGATGAAACAGAGGAAACAGACATTTATGAACATTTGAAAATGACCATATGGGGGTGTATATATACACCCCCATATATATATATATATATATATATATATATATATACACAGTGGGGGGGAAAGGTATTTGATCCCCTGCTGATTTTGTAGGTTTGCCCACTGATAAAGAAAGGATCAGTCTATAATTTTAATGGTAGGTTTATTTGAACAGTGAGAGACAGAATAACAACAAAAATATCCAGAAAAACGCATGTCAAAAATGTTAGAAATTGATTGGCATTTTAATGAGGGAAATAAGTATTTGACCCCCTCTCAATCAGAAAGATTTCTGGCTCCCAGGTGTCTTTTATACAGGTAACGAGCTGAGATTACGAGCACACTCTTAAAGGGAGTGCTCCTAACCGCAGCTTGTTACCTGTAAAAAAGGAAGAAACACAAAAGAACTGTCAATATCCCTCGGCCTAGGGCTCCATGCAAGATCTCACCTCGTGGGGTTGCAATGATCATGAGAACGGTGAGGAATCAGCCCAGAACTACACGGGAGGATCTTGTCAATGATCTCAAGGCAGCAGGGACCATAGTCACCAAGAAAACAATTGGTAACACACTACGCCGTGAAGGACTGAAATCCTGCAGCGCCCGCAAGGTCCCCCTGCTCAAGAATACATATACATGCCCATCTGTTTGCCAAGGAACATCTGCATGATTCAGAGGACAACTGGTGAAAGTGTTGTGGTCAGATGAGACCAAAATGGAGCTCTTTGGCATCAACTCAACTCGCCGTGTTTGGAGGAGGAGGAATGCTGCCTATGACCCCCAAGAACACCATCTCCACCGTCAAACATGGAGGTGGAAACATTATGCTTTGGGGGTGTTTTTCTGCTAAGGGGACAGGACAACTTCACCGCATCATTTGATGGGGCCATGTACTGTCAAATCTTGGGTGAGAACCTCCTTCCCTCAGCCAGGGCATTGAAAATGGGTCATGGATGGGTATTCCAGCATGACAAGGACCCAAAACACACGGCCAAGGCAACAAAGGAGTGGCTCAAGAAGAAGCACATTAAGGTCCTGGAGTGGCCTAGACTGATCATTTCTTTGTAAGTGGGCAAATGTACAAAATCAGCAGGGGATCAAATACTTTTTTCCCCCACTGTACACCTGGGGGTGTATATGAACAACATTTCATGTTGCTAAAACGCTGTTAGTTCCACTTTCAAAGGTATCTGTATTCTTTGGTATGAGGTGACAGATGCTTTTGGCAAACTATTTGTTAATGTCACGTCCTGGCCAGTATAAGAGTTAATTGTTATTGTAATATGGTCAGGACGTGGCAGAGGGTATTTGTTTTATGTGGTTCGGGGTGGTGTTTTTCTAGAAGGGCATTTGATTTATGTATTCCGGGGTTTTGGGGCACTGTTTGATATTCATGTAATTCTATGTTTAGTCTAGTGAGTCTGGTTCTATGTTTAGGTAATTGGGGTGGAGACTCTCAATTGAAGGCAGGTGTGGTCTATTTGCCTTTGATTGAGAGTCCCATATATTAGGGTGTGTTTGTATTTTGTGGGAGATTGTTCTGTGTTTAGCCGTGTGCCTTGCCAGACTGTTATTTTGTCGTAGTGTTTCAGTGTACGTGTTTGTTGTTTTCAGTTTTCCTTCTTTATTTAATAAAGAGGATGAGTACACTTATTTCTGCTGCATTTTGGTCCTCCTTTCCCAACGACAACCGTGACAGTTAAAAGAATGAGACTCGTATGTTTCATGTCTCAGGTAAATTTCTTTGAATTGGTTTGAATTCAATTGTTCTTAATTCAAATTATATTCAAATCCTGCTTCCTGTGTCTGTGAGCTGTGGCCAAATTCACATTTCAAGTGTTGAATTGAATTCTGAAATTCAGAATTGAACCTGATCGGTTCATTATTGATATGCTTTAAATGCTTTAAATTTTCTTCCAAACCTTGATAATACATGCATCTGGGAGCACAAAACATACCGCATGCATTCATCTATTCGGTGTGTGAGAGGCAGGGTGACTCAATAAGTGAGTTGTACAGTACATTACAGGTCATTATTCAGTAACCAGAGAGCCAATCCAAATCCATTTGGCTGATTAAGACATGTGAGCATGCCTGCTCCCCCTCACCCTCCCTGGCGCTCGCAGGCTGCCTTTCATTACGAACACCTGTCACCATCAATATGCGCATCAGCGCCCATTGGACTCACCTGGACTCTTTCATGTTTTAATTGCCTAACCTATATTCTGTCTGTTTTCTCTGTCTCATCTCCGTGTCATCATTATTGTGGTTTCCGTTTCCCCTGTCCAGACGCTGTCCGTATTCTGTTCCTGTCCGTGGTTAAATGTTCACTCCCTGTACCTCCTTATCTCCAGCGTTGATCCTTACACTAAATACATATGGGCAGGGGAACTCACAAAGGGTGGTCAACATTAAAGAGTAAATAGCCTGAGTAAAAAAAAATGCTTTGGTGTTACAATGCATTTATAATGTATTCCATCCATGGTACATTATGTAACTTGCTCTAGGCTAGACATTCATGCTTTGGTGTTCAAGTCATACTGACTTGAACACTATACATGCATGTAATGCATTACTAACATATTCTCTTCATAGAACATTTGTGCTGCTGCCTCTTATACATGTACTTTCTTTACTCCTAAAATTCAGAAAGAAAATGCCAGGTAGAAATATGTTTAACCATTTATTAAGCAATGAATAATGCAAGTCTTGGCGATATAGGCTCTGCTCCTTAAGGGTAGCTCACTGCCCAAGCAAAGAGTAAATAAAATAGCCTACAGACAGTGAGCGTGGTAAATTATACCAATCCCCCCAGCAGGAACACACAACTGGGGTGGTGGTGGGAGCAAGAAGCCAGCACCTAGCAGCACCAGCAGCAAGCGGCAGCAGGATGAGTGAGAAGACCCAGTCAGCTTAAATAAACCGCCAAATAAGGTAGGCATGATTGATACTCGCCTCTAATTGATGCCATCTCAGCTGATGCGTCAGCCTGAGGCCGGGCAGTCGAGTTTCCTTCCTGAATTGGCGCCGCTTAATTTCAGAAAGAAAACGCACATAGAAATATGTTTAACCATTTATTAAGCAATGAATAATGCAAGTCTTGGCAATATATGCTCTGCTCTTTTAGGGTAGCTCACTGCCCAAGCAAAGCGTCAAAAACAAAATAGCCTACAGGCAGTGAGCGCGGTAAGCTATACCAATCCTCCAAAATAGAGGACTATTTTATGACAGCATATTGGATGACTGTCATTCATATTCCATTCACCCAGCTCAATGTAACATTGATAGGTTTAACATTGATAGTCTCACATTTTCGCTATACCCATCATGAGGTTGCCACAGCCTACGAATGAACATTTACATCGTAGGTGCACAGGTGGAGAGAAATTAGTTTAATCAAGGTGACAGACATTGACACATTCAATACCGCCTTGCACACTTGTTTTTCAACAGAATCGGCAAAAACCCGCCAGGACCTCTATACTAGGTGGTGTCAGAGAAGGCCCAAAAAATTGTCAAAGACTCCAGTCACTCAAGTCATAGACTGTTCTCTCTGCTACCGCACGGCAAGCGGTACCGGAGTGCCAAGTCTAGGTTCAAAAGGCTCCTTAACAGCTTCTACCCCCAAGCCATAAAACTGTTGTACAATTAATCAAATGGCCACGTGGACTATTTGCATAGTCCACCCCCCTTTACACTACTGCTACTTGCTGTTTATATTAAATGCATAGTCACTCTACCCCTACCTACATGTACAAATGACCTCAATTAACTTGAGTAATCTGTACCTCTGCACATTTACTCAGTACCGGTACCCCGTGTAAATAGCCTAGATGTTATTTTATTGTGTTACTTTTATTTACTCCAGTTTATTTAGTAAATATTTTCTTAACTAATTTTTATTAAAACTGCATTGTTGGTTAAGGGCTTGTAAGTAAGCATTTCACGGTAAAGCCTACATCTGTTTTATTCAAATCCAATTTTATTTGACTTTCAATCACACAGTGCAGTGTACAGCAAGCAGTTTAGCAGTTACACCGGCAGGCCCCTGTGGCTATACATTTATAAAATCAAAAGCTTACCTTGACTTGGAAGATTTCCAGTGTTGGATAGCCATAGCCAGCTAGCTAACATAGCATCCCTCTCTGTTTGAACCAGGTGTTTGAGTAGGCTAAACTAGCTAGCTGCATTTGCTAGCTAAGTAAGCGAAAGTAAAATGTGTGTGTGTGTGTGTATGTATATATATATATGTATATGTATATATGTATATGTATATGTATATATGTATATGTATGTATATATGTATATATGTATATATATATATGTGTATATATATGTGTGTGTATGTATATATATATATATATGTGTGTATGTATGTATGTATATATATATATATATGTGTGTGTGTGTGTGTGTGTGTATGTATATGTGTAACAAAATGTGGAAAATTTAAGGTGGTCTGAATACTTTCCGAATGCTCTATATGCTCTATGTATGTGTGTACATACAGTACCAGTCAAAAGTTTGGACACACTTAATCATTCCAGGGTTTTTCTTTATTTTTGCTATTTTCTACATTGTAGAATAATATATACTATGAAATGTAGCTCTCTCTCTCTCTCTCTTGCTTCTCCTTATTTTTGGAAGAAATGAATTTATTCAAAACTGTTCAACTGTTGCCTTTCTCTCTATTTGAGTCAACTACTCACCACATGTTATGCACTGCGGTGCTAGCTAGCTGTAGCTTATGCTTTCAGTGCTAGATTAATCTCTGATACTTTGATTGGGTGGACAACATGTCAGTTCATGCTGCCAGAGCTCTGATAGGTTGGAGGACGTCCTCTGGAAGTTCTCATAATTACTGTGTAAGTCTACGGAAGGTGGTGAGAACCATGAAACTCCTACTTTCTGTTTTGAAGTCAATGTACGTACAGGAGGACAGAAGCTAGCTGTCCGGCCACACCATGTTGCTACCCTACAGAGTGCTGCTAAGGCTACTGTAGACCTTCACTGCAAAACGTTGTGTTTAGTCAATTATTTGGCGACGTAAATATATGTAGTATATTTTTATCCAAAAAATATAACTTTGTTAATGTTTCACTATTTTTAGTTTTATGAAATTCACTGAGGGCCTATGTGAAATATCTACTATCTAACAAGCAACCTTGGCAATAAATTAATAAAACCAAAGCTTACCTTGACTTGGAAGAGTTTCAGTGTTGGATAGCCATAGCCAGCTAGCTAACATAGCATCCCTCTCTGTTTGAGAGGGATGCAGTGCCGATGCAAAATTAATGGGATGCGTATAGCTCAGGCGATAGCCAACAGTTGGCAGAGGAGATGGAGGCGTGATGAAAACCAGCATCTCGTCCTTGGTTTACCAGCATCAGTGTTGAATAATGGCCAATGGTCACCTTTGCAGGAAGTGTATCTGATTCATAGGGGTTGGGTTAAATGCGGAGGACACATGTCAGTTGAATTCATTCAGTTGAACCACTGACTAGGTATCCCTCTTTTCCTTTCCGTAACATGGAAGAGAGGACAGAAAGCAGTGTTTGAGCAATGACAACTGATTCCCTTTACCCTTCCTATCAGTTTAGAATGCTTTACCAACACGGTGAACACGTGCATGATCATAAAGTAAATCAGAAATCGTGAGACTATGCAATGATTAAATAGAAATGAATATGAACTGTATTCCCCAACCCTAAAATCCTGTAGAAAGCCATAAAACAGACTGCCTCTAAAACAAAATCATTGTATGAGCTGAAAAACCCTTTCCTTAACGCAAACCCATTTTTTGCAAAAAAGTTAGGATCAATTGAAAACCAGTAGCGGCGCCGATGCAGAATTGGGCGGCCTATAACTCAGAGCTATCCCTCGGTGCTGACGAAGTAACCAAAACCGTGATGAGTTCCAGTATCTTGTCATTGGTTGCCAGCAGTGGCGATATTAGCATGTAATTCTTATTTTAAGAATTATAGATACAGACCTCCTTTATGCACTCGATATGTCCGATTTTAAAATAGCTTTTTGGTGAAAGCACATTTTGCAATATTCTAAGTACATAGCCCAGCCATCACGGGCTAGCTATTTAGACACCCGGCAAGTTTAGCCTTCACCAAAATCAGATTTACTATAACAAATGTTATTACCTTTGTTGTCTTCGTCAGAATGCACTCCCAGGACTTCTACTTCAATAACAAATGTTGGTTTGGTCCCAAATAATCCATCGTTATATCCGAATAGCGGCGTTTTGTTCGTGCGTTCCAGAAACTATCCGAAATGGTAAATCAGGGTCGCGCGCATGGCGCAATTCGTGACAAAAAAATTCTAAATATTCCATTACCGTACTTCGAAGCATGTCAACCGCTGTTTAAAATCAATTTTTATGCAATTTATCTCGTAAAAAAGCGATAATATTCCGACCGGGAATCTCCTTTTCGGTAAACAGAGGAAAAATCACAAAGACGGGGGCGGCCAGTGCACGCGCCTAAGCCCACAGTCCCTTGATCGGCCATTTGAGAAAGGCGATAATGTGTTTCAGCCTGGGGCTGGAATGACGACGTTCAGGTTTTTCCCGGGCTCTGAGAGCCTATTGGAGCCGTGGGAAGTGTCACGTTACCGCAGAGATCCTTTGTAATGGAATGAGATGTCAAAGAAAGACAATAAATGGTCAGACAGGCCACTTCCTATAAAGGAATCTCTCAGGTTTTGACCTGCCATAGGAGTTCTGTTATACTCACAGACACCATTCAAACAGTTTTAGAAACTTTGGAGTGTTTTCTATCCAAAGCCAATAATTATATGCATATTCTAGTTACTGGGCAGGAGTAGTAACCAGATTAAATCGGGTACGTTTTTTATCCAGCCGTGTCAATACTGCCCCCTACCCTCAACAGGTTAACAGATTACCGACCATTTCGAATCCCACCGTACCTTCTCCGCTATGCAATCTGGTTTCAGAGCTGGTCATGGATGCACCTCAGCCACGCTCAAGGTCCTAAACGACATCATAACCGCCATCGATAAGAGACATTACTGTGCAGCCGTATTCATCGACCTGGCCAAGGCTTTCGACTCTGTCAATCACCACATTCTTATTGGCAGACTCAACAGCCTTGGTTTCTCAAATGATTGCCTCGCCTGGTTTACCAGCTACTTCTCTGATAGATTTCAGTGTGTCAAATCGGAGGGCCTGTTGTCCGGACCTCTGGCAGTCACTATGGGTGTGCCACAGGGTTCAATTCTCGGGCCGACTCTCTTCTTTGTATACATCAATGATGTTGCTCTTGCTGCTGGTTATTCTCTGATCCACCTCTACGCAGACGACACCATTCTGTATACTTCTGGCCCCTCTTTGGACACTGTGTTAACTAACCTCCAGACGAGCTTCAATGCCATACAACTCTCCTTCCGTGGCCTCCAACTGCTCTTAAATGCAGGTAAAACTAAATGCATGCTATTCAATCGATCACTGCCCGCACCTGCTCGCCCGTCCAGCATCACTACTCTGGACGGCTCTGACTTAGAATACGTGGACAACTACAAATACCTGGGTGTCTGGTTAGACAGTAAACTCTCGTTCTAGACTCACATCTCCAATCCAAAATGAAATCTAGAATCGGCTTCCTATATCGCAACAAAGCATCCTTAACTCATGCTGCCAAATACACCCTCGTAAAACTGACCATCCTACCGATCCTCGACTTCGGTGATGTCATCTGTAAAATAGCCTCCAACACTCTACTCAACAAACTGGATGCAGTCTATCACAGTGCCATCTGTTTTGTCAACAAAGCCCCATACACTACCCACCATTGCGACCTGTACACTCTCGTGGTTGGCCCTCGCTTCATACTCGTCGCCAAACCCACTGGCTACAGGTTATGTACAAGTCTCTGCTAGGTAAAGCCCCGCCTTATCTCAACTCACTGGTCACCATAGCAGCACCCACTCGTAGCATGCGCTCCAGCAGGTATATCTCACTGGTCACCCCCAAAGCCAATTCCTCCTTTGGCAGCCTTTCCTTCCAGTTCTCTGCTGCCAATGACTGGAACGAACTGCAAAAATCTCTGAAGCTGGAGACTCATATCTCCGTCACTAGCTTTAAGCACCAGCTGTCAGAGCAACACACAGATCACTGCACCTGTATATAGCCCATCTAAAAACAGCCCATCTATCTACCTACCTCATCCTCATACTGTATTTATTTATTTATTTATCTTGCTCCTTTGCACCCCAGTATCTCTACTTGCACATTCATCTTCTGCACATCTACCTTTCCAGTGTTTAGTTGCTATATTGTAATTACTTTGCCACCATGGCCTATTTATTGCCTTACCTCCCTTATCCTCATTTGCACTCACTGTATATAGACTTTTTGTTTTCTTTTGTTCTACTGTATATGTTTTGTTTATTCCATGTGTAACTCTGTGTTGTTGTATGTGTCGAATTGCTACGCTTTATCTTGGCCAGGTCGCAGTTGCAAATGAGAACTTGTTCTCAAGTAGCCTACCTGGTTAAATAAAGGTGAAATAAAAAAATAAAAAATAAATGTTGCAGCTGTATAATTATTTTTTTTTTTTGTCATGACCCTCAGTGGTGAGCCAATGAACTTGTATGTTTGAGAGCATAAAACGTATATCAAATAAAAAGCATAATCCAGTAACACTGAGAGCCTTCTCTGCACTAATACACCTACAGCACCTAGCCTAGGCCTACTGCCTATCATCACCCCACAGTGCATTATAAGACATGATATAAGCATTTATAATATATCATGGTTCCTTATAATATACTAAACAAACACACTGTCCTAGAATACGTGTGTGTGTGTGTAGGGGCTTTGAAAATGCCACTGACAGCTTACAGAACATCAGACCTCCCAATGGATGGCCCACAGTCACCTGTTTGAATGAGGATACACCCTCAGGCACTTTCACCTGCCTTTACAGTGTCACCTCCTGCACAAGGGTCCGCTGTCACAAATGTTGGCAAAACCTTGATGCTGTGTTAGAACAAAACTACACCTACCTACAACACAGACAGCCTTAAACAACACATAACCTTTTAACGGATAACAATGATGCCCAGGTCCCTCAAGTGACAATCACTGAACATATCACTGATTTCATAGAGAGCTTATATTCTAGCTATGACTCAAAAACATTATTGCTTGCAGTACAATACTGTAGAATTAATTTAAAAAAAGGAATAAATAATTCACAGGTAGAAAATCAAGATCACAGGTCAGCTGTGTTTAGAACTGTAGGGCAACTAAGGCATAAACAACAGCAGTGAAGTGCAACAAGACCTGTCTGTATGCTGATTAAAGGCCTGAGGGTGCTTGATAGGATGCATGGAAACCTTCACCCTCTGCCATAACATCCTATATGGCTTACTTTACACACAGTGGTTATTGGATCACAGTATTTTTTTCTCTATGAAGAATGAAACCATTGTCTTACAAATGGAGGAAGCAAAACATAACTATAACGCTGCTGTATTTGGAGTTCCATTTCCTTTGTCTCTGAAGAGACGGTATGATGTGTTTTTTTTTAGCAGCCTGGCCCGTAAAGACCATAATAAACTGTGTAATGTGGGGATAAAGTGATGCCTTAGGGTACTGGGTCTCAACGGAGCCACAACTACATCTTATTGACCACCTGTCTGCAACAAATGTTCACCTCCATCTCCACAGGTTTGGTGGAACTGATCAATCGCACCTTTCCCCCTTTAGAACTGAAAACGAAGTGTTTTAGTCTAATGTAAAGGGTGCACTGAAATTGATCCAAGGCAAAATATGTGATGTTCTTTTCTGTGATTATCTCTTTCCCTTTGAGTTTCTATTCCTCGGTGTGCACATCAGATCATAACCCCCAAAAATGCTAACCTCCCCTTTATTGTAATGTTTGTCCCAATACTATTGGTCTTCTAAAATGGGGGGACTATGTCCAAAAAGTGCTGGAATGTCTAAACTTTTCATCCGATATGACTGAAAATACCCTCAAATTAAAGCTGACAGTCTGCACTTTAACCTCATAGTCATTGTATCATTTCAAATCCAAAGTCTGTGAATATAGAGCCAAAATAACAACAACAAAATTCACTGTCCCAATACTTTTGGAGCTCACTGTAAATGCAACCCAATATATAGATGCAATCTATTACAAGGGAGAGGGCCACAGCATTTAATGTGTGCCTGGCTGTGATAACCACTACTCTGTGGGAAGGGACCCTGGGGAAAATTCCTGCCTGCCCTCTGTGTCCTTTTCCATTGAAAAAAGGCTAAGGTGGTGCTCAACGATCAACGCTGCTCTCAGAAGTTACTAAGCCTTCTCTTCTCTCTTTTTTTGCACTTTGTGATTTTTTTCTAATGAAAATAACCTTGCCAACACATTGAGTGGTAACATAGGCTGCTACACATTGAGTGGTAATCCGTTGGCTCAGTCATGTTACTAACGGCACACATTACCATCAGGCAAAGCCTATTGATTTGTGGAGCAGACCACTCTCTATATACTTAATATAATTACCCATTCACCCTAATTGCAGGAGCAGTTTAAATATTAGGGCTGGGAATTGCAAGCAAGCTCATTTTACGATATTATCATGATACTTAGTGCCAACTGAATATGTACTGCGATTCTCACGATTCTATATGTATTGCGATTCGATACTGTTTCTATTGCAATTTGGTGTTCCAAACATATTGCTCACTATACAGTGTATCCAGACCCCGTGACTTTCTCCACATTTTAAGTTTCAGCCTTATTCTAAAATTAATTAAATTGTTTTTTTCCCCCTCATCAATCTACACACAATACCCCGTAATGACAAAGCAAAACCAGAAATATGACATTTACATAAGTATACAGACCATTTACTCAGTACTTTGCTGAAGCATCTTTGGCAGTGATTATAGCCTCGAGTCTTCTTGGGTATGACGCTACAAGCTTGGCACACCTGTATTTGTGGAGTTTCTCCCATTCTTCTCTGCAAATCCTCTCAAGCTCTGTCAGGTTGGATGGGGAGTGTTGCTGAACAGCTATTTTCAGGTCTCTCCAGAGATGTTCGATCGGGTTCATGTCCGGGCTCTGGCTGGGCCACTCAAGGACATTCAGAGACTTGTCATTCCTGTGTTGGGTTGGCTGTTTTCTTAGGGTCGTTGTCCTGTTGGAAGGTGAACCTTCGCCCTAGTCTGAGGTCCTGAGCGCTCTGGAGCAGGTTTTCATCAAGGATCTCTCTGTACTTAACTCCGTTCTTTCCCTCGATCCTGACTAGTCTCCCAGTCCCTGCCACTGAAAAACATCCCCACAGCATGATGCTACCACCACCATGCTTCACCGTAGGGATGGTGCCAGGTTTCCTCCAGACGTGACACTTGGCATTCAGGCCAAAGTGTTAAATCTTGGTTTAATCAGACCAGAGAATCTTGTTTCTCATGGTCTGGGAGTCTTTAGGTGCCTTTTTGGCAAACTCCAATTGGGTTGTCATGTGCCTTTTACTGAGGAGTGGCTTCCGTCTGGCCACTCTACCATAAAGGCCTGATTGTAGGAGTGCTGCAGAAATGGGTGTCCTTCTGGAAGGTTCTCCCATCTCCACAGAGGAATTCTGGAGCTCCGTCAGTGACCATCGGGTTCTTGGTCACCACCCTGACCAAGGCCCTTCTCCCCTGATTGCTCAGTTTGGCTGGGAGGCCAGCTCCAGGAAGAGTCTCGGTTGTTCCAAACTTCTTCCATTTAAGAATGATGGAGGCCACTGTGTTCTTGGCGCCCATTAATGCTGCATAAATGTTTTGGTACCCTTCCCCAGATCTGTGCCTCGACACAATCCTGTCTCGGAGCTCTACGGACAATTCCTTCAACCTTATGGCTTGGTTTTTGCTCTGACATACACTGTAAACTGTGGGACCTTATATAGACAGGTGTGTGCCTTTCCAAATCATGTCCGATCAATTGAATTTACCACGGGTGGACTCCAATCAAGTTTTAGAAACATCAATGGAAAAAAAGAATGCACCTGAGCACAATTTCGAGTCTCATAGCGAAGGGTCAGTGTTTTCGTTTTGTCATTGCTGGGTATTGTGTGTAGATTGATGAGGACCTTTTTTATTTAATCCATTTTAGAATAAGGCTGTAACGTAACGAAATTTGTAAAAAGTCAAGGGGTCTGAATACTTTCCGAAGTCGCTGTATGTCTGCTGCAGAGAGAAGAGAGAGCATGATATTTTTTGGTGATCAGTCATTGAAATTAAAGGTCTGAGAACTATTTAAAAATAAGATAGAGCCAGATCTATAGGATGAAAAACACTGCCGTTTTGGCGAATGTTCAGCCGAGTAGCTTTAGCTAACGTTACCTAAGATATATATATTTTTTTTTTTTTTTACAAATTGATACTTACTGTACAGTCAAAGTAGCGATATAATATAGTCCAAAATAATAGTGCAATATGTAAATCTATCAATTTCCCCCCGTCCCCCCATCCACACACTACATTATTTCACATAAAACATGATTGTTTAATTAACACGTGTAATTTGAGAATAGTGAGAGATTGTCTCAACCCATCAAATCTCAACAACGAACACTGGAACTGTGTCTGCCTCTAGTCCATCCAGTCAAAGCATAACCATTGTCAGACAGTGCTCTTCTTATAACAATACTGTATTTCTTAAAGGAAAAGTGACAGCTAGAATGGAACTCACAAATACGTTTAAAAGGCCCTGCTCAAATGTATTGCTTTAAAACAACAGCAACTTCCTTGTCTGTTCTGTAACGAGGAGCTCCAGTGCTGAGGAAGGAACACGCTGACTGTTTATCTGCTGAAAGCTGTTGCTTAATATTCATAAAACCAGTCCTATTTGAACAGCATCCAGTCTGACAACTACAACTGAGCTCCTCTGACAGCTGTGCTTGTCATCTTCATACCTCAAGGCCCTGACTAGCAATAGAGGAAGGACGACACTGACAGCCTTGACATTTGATGCTAGCACTCATTGAAGAAATAGTCCTCTCCTACAAATAACAACACCAGGACTGTGGGAAATAAGACACACCCAGGACTGCTCTTTTTTTTACTAAGTCATAGTTTTCACAATTAACACATTCAGAATTTCCCGTATATTAATTTAGCAGCAGCGCCCTATTGCTGCTAAATCGTTTCCGCCACTCCAAAAAATATAATATAAAAAATAATGCATTTGTAAAGGGATAGCGAACCTTAAAAGGGAGAGTAGAGGTGATAATAATAAAACAATTGTAACACGAGGAACAAATACACAATAAGAAATTATAGCTTGGCTATATACATGGGTACCAGTACTGAATTGTGCAGAGGTACGATGAAATTGAGGTAGATATGTACTGTACATACAGTATACAGCACCAGTCCAACTTTTGGACACACATACTCATTCAAGGGTTTTTCTTTATTTTTACTATTTTCTACATTGTAGAATAATAGTGGACATCAAAACTATGAAATAACACATATGGAATCACATAGTAACCAAAAAAGTATTAAACAAATCTAATATATTTTATATTTGAGATTCTTCAAAGTGGCCACCCTTTGCCTTGATGACAGCTTTGCACACTCTTGCAATTCTCTCAAGCAGCTTCATGAGGTAGTCACCTGGAATGCATTTCAATTAACAGGTGTGCCTTGTTAAAAGGTAATTTGTGGAATGCATTTGAGCCCATCAGTTGTGTTGTGACAAGGTAGGGGTGGTATACGGAAGATAGACCAAATTCATATTATTGCAAGAACAGCTCAAATAACAAAGAGAAACGAAAGTCAATAATTTCTTTAAAACACGAAGGTCAGTCAATCCGGAAAATTTCAAGAACTTTGAAAGTTTCTTCAAGAGCATTCGCAAAAACCATCAAGCGCTATTGTGAAACTGTCTCTCATGAGGACTGCCACAGGAAAGGAAGCCCCAGAGATACCTCTGCTGCAGAAGATAAGTTCATTAGTCTCCAGCCTCAGAAACTGTAACCAAAAAAATGCTTCACAGAGATCAAGTAACAGACACATCTCAACATCATCTGTTCAGAGGAGACTGTGTGAATCAGGCCTTCATGGTGGAACTGCTGCAAAGAAACTGTCACGGATCCCTCCGGTACTGCTGCTCATTCTGTTCACCAGTTCCAGAGGTCTACGTCACCGGCTTTCTAGGTTTCACTGAACGGGATTCATTATCATCGTCAGCTCGCTACTTCAGGGCTGTTTCTGGAAGAGACAGGGTTGCCACCGTCATCTCGGCACTGACCGGATGGGCTCTGGACTGGGGTGCCGTGGTCTGGGAGACAGGCCAAGGTCGAGTCCTAAGAACGCTTCACCCTCCTCTTCCACTCGATGTTTGCTCATCCTGTGGAGGGTGAGCGTCTACTCCAACTAAGTCAGGGATCTAGGACTGCCTCAGAGTTTGCCCTGGAGTTCCGGACTATCGCAGCCTCCACCGGATGGAACGAGTTGGCTCTGGTCACCGTTTTCCACAGCGGACTGTGGGAGGAGGTACAGCTGGAGTTAGCCTGCCGTGATGACAACCTGTCATTCTACCAGCTCATCAGCATGGCGATCCAGTTGGGCAACGTCCTGCAGTCCCGAATAAGACCTGCATGGAATTCGGAGCCCGTGGCTACCCCTGCTCCGTGGCCAGAGCCGATGAAGGTGGGCTCGGCATGTTTGCCCGAGGCAGAGCATAGGAGAAGGAGGAATCTGGGCCTCTTCTTCTATTGTTGAAAAAGGGGTAATTTCTCCCCAACCTGCTCTCTATCCACTAGGAGGCGAGGAGGTGACAAGCCAGGGAATTCCCCTGCGCAAACCCAGGTAGGAGGCAAGGTCTCCTCTCCTTGTCTGTCAAATCAACCAGTGTGTTTTTCCGTTAAATTCCCTGAGTACCCTAGCCCTTCACTCCCGTTAGCTGTGATTTATTACGGAGCTGCCAGGAATCTCTTAGATGGCACACTGGCCACTGCATTATGCATTCCTTTGCATTCCAGTTCGTGCCCTGGATTATTCTCCAATAGGGACAGGGCTCGTACATTACATTAACATTCCTCTTTCTTTGCTGACCCATGACACTCATTCAGAACAGATCACTACTTTCTTGATTATAGACACCCCCATGCACCCCAACACCACTACGGTGGAAAGTCCGGACTGTGCTCCTCAAGTGGATTTACCGGAGGAGTACCAGGATCTGCACTGGGTTTTCTCAAAGACCCAGGCTACACGCCTGCCCCTCCACCGCCCCTGGGATGCAGAGAAGAGGCAGGGAGAGGAGACCCCCATCATCCCTACCTTGCCGCATCATCGCGCCAGTGGTATGGGACGAGGACGCTGACATACGGCAGGACCTGCGTATGGAACCCGCACCTGCACTGTGCCCGGAGAACCGCGCCTACATGCCCACAGGTGTGCGGGACCGCCTCCTGTCCTGGGCGCACACGGCGCCTGTGTTGGGTCATCCAGGGATAGGCCGTACCATCTCCTGCCTAACCTGTTGTCTGACGCAGCCATCCCGAGAGGACATGTCTATCCCCTCTCCTATGCGGAGACCGAGGCCATGGAGACCTATGTACAGGAGAGTTTCATCCACCCCTCTAAGTCACCAGCCTCCTCAAGCTTCTTTTTAGTCAAGAAGAAAGATGGGGACTGCGCCCTTGCATTGATTATCAAACACTGAACAAGGCCACCGTCAAGTTCAACTATCCTTTACCCCTCATCCCAACCATCATCGAACAAATGCACAGGGCGCAGTACTTCACGAAGCTGGACTTGAGGAGCGCCTACAATCTGGTGCGCATTCTTGCAGGCGATGAGTGGAAGACTGCTTTTTCCATGACCTTGGGTCATTATGAGAATCTCGTATGCCATTTGGCCTGTCTAATGCTCCTTCAGTCTTCCAGGTCTTCATCAACAAAGTGTTTCGGGACATGCTGGGATGGGGCATAGTGGTCTATATAGATTACATTTTGGTCTATTCTGCTGACCGCGTCCAGCATGTCTCGTTAGTCAGGTCTGTGCTGAGAAGACTGTTGGAGCATGATCTTTAAGTTAAACAGGAGAAATGTTTGTTTTTCCAGCTGTCTGTGTCCTTTTTGGGCTATCTCATCTCCACGGAGGGAGTGGAGATGGAGGAGCAACACGTCAGCGCAGTCAGGTCATGGCCCATCCCCAATTCCGTGAAAGCAGTCCAGCGATTCCAACTATTTCCGGAGGTTCATCCGGGGCTTGAGCACAATGTTCACACCTCTTTCCTCCCTCCTGAGAGGAGGTCCCCAGTGGCTTTGTTGGATGGTAGAGGCCGAGAGGGAGTTCGAGCGCTGAAGGCACGTTTTACCACTGCTCCCGTGTTGGCACAACCCAACCCCTCACCTCCCTTCATTGTCGAGGTGGATGCCTCCGAAGTAGGAGACGGGGCAGTGCTGTCACAGCGTACCAGAACCCCTCCAAAGCTGTGGCCCTGCTCTTTCTGTTCTAAGCAGCTGAGCCCCGCCCAGAGGAACTACGACGTAGGGGACCAGGAACTCTTGGCGGTCAAGAAGGCTCTGAAGGCATGGAGGCACTAGCTGGAGGGGTCCAAATACCCTTTCCTGGTGTGGATGGACCACCGCAACCTGGAGTACATCACGGCAGCGAAGAGGCTAAACCCGAGACAGGCCAGGTTGGCTCTATTCTTTTCCATGATCCAATTCACGATTTCCTATAGGCCAGGCTCGAAGAACATGAAGGCGGACACCCTGTCTCACCTCTATGATGCAGAGGAGAGGCATGGAGAGGAGACCCCCATCATCCCTACCTTGCTGCATCATTGCGCCAGTGGTATGGGATGAGGACGCTGACATACGGCAGGACCTGCGTATGGAACCCGCACCTGCACAGTGCCCGGAGAACCGCGCCTACATGCCCACAGGTGTGCGGGACCGCCTCCTGTCCTGGGCGCACACGGCGCCTGTGTTGGGTCATCCAGGGATAGGCCGTACCATCGCCTGCCTAACGGAGAAGTACTGATGGCGCACTTTGGCTAGGGATGTCTGGGTTTACGTCTCTTCCTGCTCCATCTGTGCTCAGCCAAAGACACCAAGACACCTCCCTTATGGAAAGCTCCTTCCCCTGCCGGTTCCACAACGACCCTGGTCTCACCTCTCCCCCCTCCCAGGGGAACACCACCATTCTCATCGTTGTGGACTGGTTTTCCAAAGCTTGTCGCCTCCTTCCTCTACCTGGGCTTCTGTCGGCCATGCAAACCGCAGAGGCTCTTTTTACGCATGTCTTCCGGCACTACGGGATCCCGGCGGATATTGTGTCAGATCGTGGCCCTCAGTTCACCTCACGGGTATGGAAGGCATTCATGGAACGCCTGGGGGTCACGGTCAGTCTCACCTCTGGGTATCAGCCTCAAGCTAATGGGCAGGTGGAGAGGGTCAACCAGGAGGTTCCTGCGATGCTTTTGTCAGGGTCGGCCGGGGTAGTGGGCAGATTTTCTTCCTTGGGCAGAGAAAAAGCAGAATTCCCTCCACCACTCCTCCACTAACCTCACTCCTTTCCAGTGTGTGTTGGGGTATCAGCCGGCCCTGGCATCTTGGCATCTGAGCCAGACCGAGACTCCTGTGGTGGACGAGTGGTTTCAGCGCGCTGAGTAGATCTGGAACGCTGTGCACACTCGTCTTAACCCCTGGTCGGGCTCGGGACGGACATCCAGCGAAAAATCCTATCGCCATTAGCATAACAATTTTTCTTTTTTTTTTTCAAATATAGGACTATGTTATATCGTTTTATAGATACACCTCTCCTGAATCAAACCACGTCGTCCGATTTCAAAGAGGCTTTACAGCAAAAGCAAAACATTAGATTATGTTAGAGGAGTATATCGTAAAAGTAGCCACATAGCCATTTTCCGACCAACCACATGCATCACAAATAACCAAAAAACAGCTAAATGCAGCACTAACCTTTGACAACCTTCATCAGATGACACTCCTAGGACATCATGTTACACAATACATGCATTCTTTTGTTCGATAAAGTTCATATTTATATATAAAAACAGCATTTTACATCGGCGCGTGACGTTGACTATTTTCCCTCAAATGCATCCGGTGAAACAGTGCTACAATTTACTAAATTACTATTCGAAAACATTTTTAAAATGTAATATTGTCATTCTATGATTTATAGATGAATATCTCTTGAAAGCACCTGTAATGCCAGATTTAAAAATAACTTTACTGGGTAATCACACTTTGCGATAAAAGAGGATGCGATACTCAGAAAAATAGGCTACCGTTACAGGTCAGCGCCATCTTGGAACAATCGCATATCAAATCTACTCTTGTATACTATTGTCAATAATCCCTTACCTTTGATTATCTTCCTCAGAAAGCACTTCCAGGAATCCCAGGTCCTCAACAAATAGCTTGTTCTTGTTAGCGCGTTCTGAAGGCTGCTCCAAAACTTCGTCGGCTGTGGGACTACTCTTTCAATAAAATGCATTTTTTTTTAAATGTAGGTTCGTTCAAACATGTCAAACATTGTATAACATAAATCTTTAGGGCCTTTTTCAACCAGAGCTCCAATAAGATTCAAGGGGGACGATTGCATTGTCTTTCAAAACATTTCGAAAGGGGAGGGTAGCCAGGGGCGCTGGCGTCATAATGGTGATGGCCCTCCTCATGTGACCACTTTCCACAGCGTCTCATTCAGTCAGTTTTCACAGTAGGAGACTCAAACCACTTTGTAAAGACTGGGGACATCTAGTGGAAGCAATAGGAATTGCTCAATGAACCATTGCTCACGGTGTGATTAATAGGCAAAGTGATGAAGTTGAGTCCACAATTCAGAATTCCACATCCTGTTACGATCGGTCTCAGGGTTTTGACTGCCATATGAGTTCTGTTATACTCACAGACACCATTCAAACAGTTTTAGAAACTTTAGGGTGTTTTCTATCCACAAGTATTAATTATATGCATATCCTAGCTTCTGAGTTTGAGTACGAGGCCATTTAAAATGGGCACGAATGTTTTTCAAAAATCGCTGTAGCGCCCCCATCCTAGGCGACCGTCAAGAGGTTAAGCATGCCATGCGTCGGCACAAGGAACTGGCCGACCGCCACCGCAGTGAGGCGCCTGTTTTATCCCCAGGCGACCGGGTCTGGCTCTCCACCCGGAACCTGCCCCTCTGCCTGCCCTGCCGGAAGCTGAGCCCTCAGTTTGTTGGGCCGTTTAAAGTCCTGAGGAGGGTTAATAAGGTAACGTACCGTTTACCCTGTTGATTACCGCATTAACCCAACCTTTCATGTGTCTCTCCTCAGGCCAGTGGTGCCTGGTTCCCTCGCTGAGGCTGAACCCAGTGACGCCCCGCCTCCTCCTCCTCTGGACATCGAGGGAGGTCGGCGTCGGGAGGGAGGTCCTGGGTTCAGGCGGTGTCAGAGGAAGGCCCTAAAATTGTCAAAGACTCCAGCCACCCTAGTCATAGACTGTTCTCTCTGCTACCTTATGGTAAGCGGTACCATAGCGCCAAGTCTAGGTCCAAGAGGCTTCTAAACAGCTTCTACCCCAAAGCCATAAGACTCCTGAACATCTAATCAAATGGCTACCCAGACTATTTGCACCCACCTCCCCTCTTTTACACCACTGCCACACTCTTTTGTTATCATCTATGCATAGTCACTTTAATAACTCTACCCACACGTACATATTACCTCAACTAACCGGTGCCTCCGCACATTGACTCTGTACCGGTACCCCCTGTATATAGTCTCGCTATTGTTATTTTACTGCTGCTCTTTACTTGTTACTTTAACTTCTTATTCTTATCCATAATTGTTTTAACTGCATTGTTGGTTAGGGTGGACATTCTGGAGAATAAGTAAGCATTTCACTGTAAGGTCTACAATTATGATTTCGGCACATGTGACTAATGAAATTTAGATAGAGGATAGAGTTATGGTCAGATTTGCCAAATGGAGGGCGAAGGAGAGCTTTGTACGCATCTCTGTGTGTGGAGTAAAGGTGGTCTAGATTTCTTTCCCATCTGGCTGCACATATAATATGCTGATAGAAAGTAGGCAAAACTGATTTAAGTTTCCCTGCATTTAAGTCCCCGGCCACTAGGAGCGCCGCCTCTGGATTAGCGTTTTCCTGTTACTTATGGCGGAATACAGCTCATTGAGTGCGGTTTTAGTGCCAGCCTCAGTTTGTTGTGGTATGTAGACAGCTACAAAAAATACAGATGGAAACTCTCTAGGTAGATAGAGTGTGGTCTACAGCTTATCATGAGATACTCTACCTCATGCAAGCAAAACCTTAGATATTGTGCACCAACTATTGTTTACAAATATGCATAGACCCCCGCCCCATGTCTTACCAGAGGCTGCTGTTCTGTCCTGCCGATAGAATGTATAACCTGCCAGCTGTATGTTCTTAATGTCGTCGTTCAGCCATGACTCGGTGAAACATAAGATATTTCCGTTTTTAATGTCCCGTTGGTAGGATATACGTGCTTTCAGATCGTCCCATTTATTTTCCAGCGATTGAACGTCAGCTAGCAGAACAGAAGGCAAGGACAGATTAGGCCCCAAGGGCTAGGTGGAGTGGCTGGGTGGAGCCATCACGGACAACATTCAAAGCGAGTGCATTTGTTTTTGTGGACATTTCCGGTCACAACTTGTAGACTTGTTTACGTGCTGCTGTGCGGTTTGTTTCTAACCTTACTTTGCTACCTGCCAATTTTACGGTTTTTACTTTTTAATTACCGTTTATATTTTTAGTTTTTCCCTCGCTCTACATTTTTCATTCAACTTTTTCACTCCGGATGCTTTATCTGGACGTGGTTCATCAGGACCTCCACCAGCCGAATCTAAGTAGTAACATTATCATGATGCCTTCTAATTGCAGTCGCTGTACTCATAATATACAGGAGAACGATTGCCTTACGGCGAGGATAGCCTTGCTGCAAGCCATGATTCAGACGCAATCGTTAGACAAGGGTAATTTAAGTGTAGGAAAGGATGAAACAGCGTCTGTGCCACCAGTAAGTACAGATAGTAGTATAAATCCCCTCGCACAGTCCCCGCAGCCAGACAATCTTCTCATGGCTTCTGGAAGGAAATGCTGTAGGAATGCTCAATTGGTGTCGCTCATTCAGCCGACAAACTTTCAACTGGTTCTCCCCATTAAGTAGCGAGTCGGAGTCAGAGGCCGAGGCTTCTCTGGTCTCTACTCCTCCTGTTACGGGGTCTGAGATGTCAAAGTCTCCCACCATTAGCTCTGACAAATTGAAAACGCTCGTCATTGGCGACTCCATTACCCAAAGTATTAGACTTAAAACAAATCATCCAGCGACTCCATTACCCAAAGTATTAGACTTAAAACGAATCATTCACTCTTTACCAGGGAGCAGGGTTACCAACGTTAAGGCTATTCTGAAGATGGTGCTGGCTAAAACTGGTGAGTGTAGAGTATAGGGATATTGTTATCCACGTCAGCACCAACGATGTTAGGATGAAACAGTCAGAGGTCACCAAGTGCAACATAGCTTCAGCATGTAAATCAGCTAGAAAGATGTGTCGGCATCGAGTAATTGTCTCTGGCCCCCTCCCAGTTAGGGGGAGTGATGAGCTCCACAGCAGAGTCTCACAACTCAATCGCTGATTGAAAACTGTTTTCTGTCCCTCCCAAAAGACAGTATTTGTAGATAATTGGCCCTCTTTCTGGGACTTACCCACGAACAGGACCAAGCCTGGCCTGTTGAGGAGTGACGGACTCCATCCTAGCTGGAGGTGTGCTCTCATCTTATCTACGAACATAGTCAGGGCTCTAACTCCCCTAGCTCCATAATGAGAGAGGGTGCAGGCCAGGCAGCAGGCTGTTAGCCAGCCTGCCAGCTTAGTGGAGTCTGCCACTAGCACAGTCAGTATAGTCAGCTCAGCTATCCCCATTGAGACCGTGTCTGTGCCTCGACCTAGGTTGGGCAAAACTAAACATGGAGGAGAACGCCTTAGCAATCACACTGGAATAAAGACTTCCTCCATTTCTGCCATTATTGAAAGAGATTGTGATACCTCACATCTCAAAATGGATGGTTGCACAGTCGTCTCAAATAAAACTGTGAAGGACCTCGGCGTTACTCTGGACCCTGATCTCTCTTTTGAAGAACATATCAAGACTGTTTCAAGGACAGCTTTTTTCCATCTACGTAACATTGCAAAAATCAGAAATTTTCTGTCCAAAAATGACGCAGAAAAATTAATCCATGCTTTTGTTACTTCTAGGCTGGACTACTGCAATGCTCTACTTTCCGGCTACCCGGATAAAGCACTAAATAAACTTCAGTTAGTGCTAAATACGGCTGCTAGAATCCTGACTAGAACCAAACAATTTGATCATATTACTCCAGTGCTAGCCTCCCTACACTGGCTTCCTGTTAAGGCAAGGGCTGATTTCAAGGTTTTACTGCTAACCTACAAAGCATTACATGGGCTTGCTCCTACCTATCTTTCCGATTTGGTCCTGCCGTACATACCTACACGTACGCTACGGTCACAAGACGCAGGCCTCCTAATTGTCCCTAGAATTTGTAAGCAAACGGCTGGAGGTAGGGCTTTCTCCTATAGAGCTCCATTTTTATGGAATGGTCTGCCTACCAATGTGAGAGACGCAGACTCAGTCTCAACCTTTAAGTCTTTACTGAAGACTTATCTCTTCAGTAGGTCCTATGATTAAGTATAGTCTGGCCCAGGAGTGTGAAGGTGAACGGAAAGGCTGGAGCAACGAACCGCCCTTGCTGTCTCTGCCTTGCCGGTTCCCCTCTTTCCACTGGGATTCTCTGCCTCTAACCCTTTTACAGGGGCTGAGTCACTGGCCTACTGGTGTTCTTCCATGCCGTCCATGGGAGGGGTGCGTCACTTGAGTGGGTTGAGTCACTGACGTGGTCTTCCTGTCTGGGTTGGCGCCCCCCCCCCTTGGGTTGTGCCATGGCGGAGATCGTTGTGGGCTATACTCGGCCTTGTCTTAGGACGGTAAGTTGGTGGTTGGAGACATCCCTCTAGTGGTGTGGGGCTGTGCTTTGGCAAAGTGGGTGGGGTTATATCCTGCCTGTTTGGCCCTGTCCGGGGGTATCATTGGATGGGGCCACAGTGTCTTCTGATCCCTCCTGTCTCAGCCTCCAGTATTTATGCTGCAGTAGTTTATGTGTCGGGGGGCTAGGGTCAGTCTGTTACATCTGGAGTATTTCTCTTGTCTTATCCGGTGTCCTGTGTGTATTTAAATATGCTCTCTCTAATTCTCTCTTTCTCTCTTTCTGTCTTTCTCTCGGAGGACCTGAGCCCTAGGACCATGCCTCAGGACTACCTGGTATGATGACTCCTTGCTGTCCCCAGTCCACCTGGCCGTGCTGCTGCTCCAGTTTCAACTGTTCTGCCTGCGGCTATGGAACCCTGACCTGTTCACCGGACGTGCTTGTTGCACCCTCGACAACTACTATGATTATTATTATTTGACCATGCTGGTCATTTATGAACATTTTAACATTTTAACATTTTGACCATGTTCTGTTATAATATCCACCCTGCACAGCCAGAAGAGGACTGGCCACCCCTCATAGCCTGGTTCCTCTCTAGGTTTCTTCCTAGGTTTTTGGCCTTTCTAGGGAGTTTTTCCTAGGGAGTTTTTCCTAGCCACCGTGCTTCTTTCACATGCTTTGCTTGCTGTTTGGGGTTTTAGGCTGGGTTTCTGTACAGCACTTTGAGAATATCAGCTGATGTACGAAGGGCTATATAAAAATAAATTTGATTTGATTTGATTTGAAAATAGGGCTACTTAATGTTAGATCCCTCACTTCCAAGGCAGTTATAGTCAATGAACTAATCACTGATCATAATCTTGATGTGATTGGCCTGACTGAAACATGGCTTAAGCCTGATGAATTTACTATGTAAAATGAGCCCACATCTTCTGGTTACACTAGTGACCATATCCCCTGCACATGCCGCAAAGGCGGAGGTGTTGCTAACATTTATGATAGCAAATTTCAATTTACAAAAAGAAACAACGTTTTCGTCTTTTGAGCTTCTAGTCATGAAATCTATGCAGCCTACTCAATCTCAATCAGGCCTCATGGGCCATATAGAGAGTTCCTCGCTGAGTTCCCTGAACTCCTATTGGACCTTGTTGTCATGGCAGATAATATTGTAATTTTTGGTGACCCATCATCGACTCAGTGGGTTTTGTCCAACATGTCTCCGGACCTACTCACTGCCAGTCATACTCTGGACCTAGTTTTGTCCGGTGGAATAAATGTTGTGGATCTTAATGTTTTTCCTCATAATCCTGGATTTTCGGACCACCATTTTATTATGTTTGCAATCGCAACAAATAATCTGCTCAGACCCCAACCAAGAATCATCAAAAGTCATAAATTCTCGGACAATCCAAAGATTCCTAGATGCCCTTCCAGACTCCCTCTGCCTACCCAAGGACGTCAGAGTACAAAAATCAGTTAACCACCTAACTGAGGAACTCAATTTAACCTTGCGCAATACCCTAGATGCAGTCGCACCCCTAAAAACAAAAAACATTTGTCATAAAAAACTAGCTCCTGGTATACAGAAAATACCCGAGCTCTGAAGAAAGCTTCCAGAAAATTGGAACGGAAATGGAGCTACACCAAACTGGAAGTCTTCTGACTAGCTTGGAAAAACAGTGCCGTACAGTATCGAAGAGCCCTTACTGCTGCTCAATCATCCTATTTTTCCAACTTAATTGAGAAAAATAAGAACAATCCAAAATGTATTTTTGATACTGTCGCAAAGCTAACTAAAAAGCAGTATTCCCCAAGAGAGGATGGCTTTCACTTCAGCAGTGATACATTCATGAACTTCTTTGAGGAAAAGATCATGATCATCAGAAATCAAATTACGGACTCCTCTTTAAATCTGTGTATTCCTCAAAAGCTCAGTTGTCTTGAGTCTGCACAAGTCTGCCAGGACCTAGGATGATCAAGGGAGAAACTTTTTAGTACTATATCTTTTGACACATTGATAAATAATCATGGCCTCTAAACCTTCAAGCTGCATACTGGACCATATTCCATCTAAACTACTGAAAGAGCTGCTTCCTGTATTTGGCCCTCCTATGTTGAACATAATAAACGGCTCCCTATCCACCGGATGTGTACCAAACTCACTAAAAGTGGCAATAATAAAGCATCCAGTTTCAACTGTTCTGTCTGCAGCTATGGAACCCTGACCTGTTCACCGGACGTGCTACCTGTACCAGACCTGCTGTGTTCAACTCTCTAGAGAGATACTCTGAATGATCGACAATGAAAAGCCAACTGACATTTACTCCTGAGGTGCTGACCTGTTGCACCCTTGACAACCACTGTGATTATTATTATTTGACCCTGCTGGTCATCTATGAACATTTGAACAGCTTGGCCGTTTTCTGTTATAATCTCCACCAGGCACCGCCAGAAGACGACTGGCCACCCCTCATAGCCTGGTTCCTCTCTAGGTTTCTTCCTAGGTTCTCGCCTTTCTAGGGAGTTTTTCCTAGCCACCGTGCTTCTACACCTGCATTGCTTGCTGTTTTGGGTTTTAGGCTGGGTTTCTGTACAGCTGATGTAAGAAGGGATTTATAAAAATAAATTTGATTGATTAGCCACTCGTCACCTCATCCTCAAAAGGCATCCTGATCTTTTTCCGCAAAACCCATGTTTCCTTTTCCATCGAGTCACAGGGATCTGGGCCTGGTCGAGTGTCTGTAGTCCAGTATATCCCTCGCATCCGACTCATTGAAGAAGAACTCGACGTCCAATTTGAGGTGAGTAATTCCAGTTCTGATGTCCAGAAGCTCTTTTTGGTCATAAAAGATGGTAGCAGCAATATTATGTACAAAACAAGTTACAAAAAAAACCAATAGCATGGTTGGTTAAGAGTTGATAAGATGCCAGCCCTCCCCTCTGGCGCCATCTTGAAATCTATCCTTTGGTCTGATAAATACAAATTTGAGATTTTTGGTTCCAACCGCCGTGTCTTTGTGAAACGCAGAGTAGGTGAACAGATTATCTCTGCATGTGTGGTTCCCACTGTGAAGCATGGAGAAGGAGGTGTGATGGTGTGGGGTGCTTTGCTGGTGACACTGTCAGTGATTTATTTAGAATTAGCTAACAAGTGCTCTGCATATGTGGGAACTCCTTGAAGTCTATTGGAAATGCATTCCAGGTGAAGCTGGTTGAGAGAATGCCAAGATTGTGCAAAGTTGTCATCAAGGCAAAGGGTGGCTACTTTGAAGAATCTCAAATATAAAATATATTTTGATTTGTTTAACACTCTTTTAGGTTACTACATGATTCCATATGTTTTATTGCATGGTTTTGATGTCTTCACTATTATTCTACAATGTAGAAAATAGTAAAAACCTTTACTGTTTGGTACTGTAGGTAGGGGTAGATTAAGATATTTGTCTACTCATCTGATGTCAGATGAACTCATGGATACCCTTTTTATATGTCTGCTTTGAAGAAAGTTGCTAACTAGCATTAGCGCAATGACTATGCATTGGGGCACGTAGCATTCTCCTTTTAGAAAGTCACCAGAACTGACCTTCTCACAGTCGTTCTACAAAAAAATCTCCCTTCCTGCACATGTACAATATGTTGCATACTGTACATGGTTTCATACTGTATTCTAATGAGCTGACTTGGAATAATGCACAAATCTCTCTTTGCTGACCACTTCCCACAGTGAGACATTCATCCATTTGTTTATAGGCCTACATCACCTCAGAATAGAGAACTCCCGTTCTCTAACCACATAGTGTGCAATAGTAGTTTGAATAGCACCTGAGGCCTAGTGGAGTCCTCCTGGCTCAGCTCCCTGAGGGCCAGAACAGGTACTGCCCATGCTGCGCCACAGAGGGTTGTCTGCACCGATAACGGGCAGATGGTGAAAGGACGCACAGCCGCTCCTGGATCCTGCCATCCATCTGGACAGCTCTGCAGGTGGGGCCATGCTTGCACCCTCCACAAAGAGCACCCACATCAAAGCAGGAAACAATATGGCCGCTCATGAAAGGGAAGGCAGCAATTTCACTTAAGCCATGGTCAAGAGAGGATACTTCCCTCTGTTTATGAGCCAAATCGCCTGAGTGTCAGAGTCCAGAAACAGAAGGAGAGAGAGGGAGAGAGAGAAACAGAGAGAGAAACAGAGAGAGGGGGCAGGGTGAAAGAAGGAGAGATAGGGAAAGGGGGAAGAGAAAGGGGAGATATACAGTGGGGGAAAAAAGTATTTGATCCTCTGCTGATTTTGTACGTTTGCCCACTGACAAAGAAAGGATCGGTCTATAATTTTAATGGTAGGTTTATTTGAAAAGTGAGAGACAGAATAACAACAAAAATATCCAGAAAAACGCATGTCACAAATGTTATAAATTGATTTGCATTTTAATGAGGGAAATAAGTATTTGACCCCCTCTCAATCAGAAAGATTTCTGGCTACCAGGTGTCTTTTATACAGGTAATGAGCTGAGATTAGGAGCACACTCTTAACTTCTTTGGGATAGGGGGCAGTATTTTCACGGCCGGATAATAAACGTACCCGATTTAATCTGGTTACTACTCCTGCCCAGAAACTAGAATATGCATATAATTAGTAGATTTGGATAGAAAACACTCTAACGTTTCTAAAACTGTTTGAATGGTGTCTGTGAGTGTAACAGAACTCATATGGCAGGCCAAAACCTGAGAAGATTCCATACAGGAAGTGCCCTGTCTGACAATTTGTTGTCCTTCTGTTGCATCTCTATCAACATTACAGCATCTGTGGTGTAACGTGACACTTTCTAAGGCTTCCATTGGCCCTCTAAAGCCGCCATAAAGTGGAATGGGGTGTCTGCTGTCTCTGGGCAAAGTATAGGAGCAGAGTTTGTAAGTGGTCAGCCTGGGGACAGTGAGACTGAGATGCACGTACACGAGAACTTGCCATGTTTTTCATTCAGTCTTTGAATGAATACAACGTTGCCCGGTTGGAATATTATCGCAATTTTACGAGAAAAATTGCATAAAAATTGATTTTAAACAGCGTTTGACATGCTTCTAAGTACGGTAATGGAATATTTTGACATTTTTTGTCACGAAATGCGCTCGCGCGTTACCCTTCGGATAGTGACCTGAACGCACGAACAAAACGGAGGAATTTGGATATAACTATGGATTATTTGGAACCAAAACAACATTTGTTGTTGAAGTAGAAGTTCTGGGAGTGCATTCTGACAAAGAACAGCAAAGGTAATCCAATTTTTCTAATAGTAATTCTGAGTTTAGGTGACCCCGAAGTTGGCGGATGTCAAAATAGCTAGCCGAGCTATGTACTCAGAATATTGCAAAATGTGCTTTCGCCGAAAAGCTATTTTAAAATCGGACATAGCGATTGCATAAAGGAGTTCTGTATCTATAATTCTTAAAATAATTGTTATGTATTTTGTCAACGTTTATCATGAGTCATTTTGTAAATTCACCGGAAGTTGTTGGTGGGTATGCTAGTTCTGAACATCACATGCCAATGTAAAAAGCTGTTTTTTGATATAAATATGAACTTGATTGAACAAAACATGCATGTATTGTATAACATAATGTCCTAGGAGTGTCATCTGATAAAGATCATCAAAGTTTAGTGCTGCATTTAGCTGTGATTTGAGTTTATGTGACATATATGCTTGCTTGGAAAATGGCTGTGTGATTATTTGTTTCTATGTACTCTCCTAACATAATCTAAGGTTTTGCTTTCGCTGTAAAGCCTTTTTGAAATCGAGAGTCTTATCTTTAAAATGATGCAAAATAGTTGATTGTTTGAGAAAATGTAATTGTGGTATTTTAGTTGGTTTTGTATTTTGCGCCGTGCGATGCCAGTGGCTGTTGGCTAGGGGTTCTGCAGGCGGAACGGGGTTCCGCTAGCGGAACGTCTGTCCTCAACAGGTTAAAGGGAGTGCTCCTAACCGCAGCTTGTTACCTGTAAAAAAGACACCTGTCCATAGAAGCAATCAATCTATCAGATTCCAAACTCTCCCCCATGGCCAAGACCAAAGAGCTCTCCAAGGATGTCAGGGACAAGATTGTAGACTTACACAAGGCTGGAATGGGCTACAAGACCATCGCAAAGCAGCTTGGTGAGAAGGTGACAACATTTGGTGCGATTATTCGCAAATGGAAGAAACACAAAAGAACTGTCAATCTCCCTCGGCCTGGAGCTCCATGCAAGATCTCACCTCGTGGAGTTGCAATGATCATGAGAACGGTGAGGAATCAGCCCAGAACTACACGGGAGGATCTTGTCAATGATCTCAAGGCAGCTGGGGCCATATTCACCAAGAAAACAATTGGTAACGCACTACGCTGTGAAGGACTGAAATCCTGCAGCGCCCGCAAGGTCCCCCTGCTCAAGAATACATATATATGCCCATCTGAAGTTTGCCAATGAACATCTGAATGACTCAGAGGACAACTGGTGAAAGTGTTGTGGTCAGATGAGACCAAAATGGAGCTCTTTGACATCAACTCAACTCGCCGTGTTTGGAGGAGGACGAATGCTGCCTATGACCCCAAGAACACCATCTCCACCGTCAAACATGGAGGTGGAAACATTATGCTTTGGGGGTGTTTTTCTGCTAAGGGGACAGGACAACTTCACCGCATCAAAGGGACGATGGACGGGGCCATGTACCGTCAAATCTTGGGTGAGAACCTCCTTCCCTCAGCCAGGGCATTGAAAATGGGTCGTGGATGGGTATTCCAGCATGACAATGACCCAAAACACACGGCCAAGGCAACAAAGGAGTGGCTCAAGAAGAAGCACATTATGGTCCTGGAGTGGCCTAGCCAGTCTCCAGACCTTAATCCCATAGAAAATCTGTGGAGGGAGCTGAAAGTTCGAGTTGCCAAACGTCAGCCTCGAAACCTTAATGACTTGGAGAAGATCTGCAAAGAGGAGTGGGACAAAATCCCTCCTGAGATGTGTGCAAACTGTTGATGATTAGTTATTTGAGAAGGAGACCAAGTCAAGACGTTGGACCGGGTGATTCAGTTTATAGTAAGGCAGTTTATTATGAGACAAAGATATTTGGCAAAGCGTGCACGGACTCCTTCGTTTAGCTCATAGGGAACTAGCAGAAGAGAGCCCCGAAACATAGTGTACATCCAATTTATACAATGAAATAACAGTGTGTTGACGTTGAGTCTAGTAGGTCCGCTCTCCTGACTGGTCGATGAGTGGAGGGACGGTCCACTCTCCAGGTGGTGTCGACTTCCCATTGGCCCTTGGCAGTGTCCTTTGTCCTCGGAGTCCAACACACCTAAGTGTGTGTGTGTGTGTGTATTTCTGGTAATTCGTGTCTGGGTGCTTGCGATATTCATGGAATGTTGTTCTTTACACCAGTGGTCAGTTCGTGTGGCTAGGGTGCTTTCATGTCTTGACATTTTTGTGTGAGTGCTTAGTCCGCCATCAGTCTCTGGGTGTGGTCGTGATTGGTATCAGTTGGTTGCTCAATATGTCTCTGGAGTTTTGTTGTGTGCTGTTGTGAAACATGTTGTGCAAATGCCCTCCTTATATATCATTAGGTAAAACGTTAGATTATCTTTATTACAAAACCTGGTGGCCAACTTCAAGAAACGTCTGACCTCTGTGATTGCCAACAAGGGTTTTGCCACCAAGTACTAAGTCATGTTTTGCAGAGGGGTCAAATTCTTATTTTCCTCATTAAAATGCAAATCATTTTATAACATTTTTGACATGCGTTTTTCAGGATTTTTTTGTTGTTATTCTGTCTCTCACTGTTCAAATAAACCTACTATTAAAATGATAGACTGATCATTTCTTTGGAAGTGGGCAAACATACAAAATCAACAGGGGATCAAAAACTTTTTTCCCCCACTGTAGATACAGGAAAAGATTAACGGAATTGAATAACCTGACTTCTGCAACTGCCTTCATTCTCTGAGGCACAGCCTTATGACAAATTAACCATGCAAACCATATGGGAAAGATGTTATACACTTGGTATGCTTTGTGAAAGGACATTTCTATGAAGATAAAAAAAAAACAGAACTGAATGCTCTGGTGTCTCTGTCCTGTATTTCGGTTTGTTTCACTCAGATGAAGAGATATGCAGTAGTGCATGAATACATTGTCATTCTCCTAAATTCTTAAAATGGCACCAACCTTTAAATATTGCATATGAACTTTCAGGGGACAATTGCACATTAGTAAGAATTTTTAATACAGAATTTGAGGTTTCACATGTCATCCTGACTCTCAGTGAATGTAAAATGGAAGATGGATACAGGATTTGACATCATCAAACAGTCAGGGGTCATTTTCATTTGCTGCAAGAAAAGTATGCAGTTTTGCATGAGAGGAAAATCTAAACAATAATGTTTTCCAAGTTAACGAGAACTATTACAACTATGATTGTTAAATATTGGCTGTGGGGCTAGATTTTAAGATAGATTTATTTTGTGGAAACTTTGTGTCAATTCTTCTCAAATGTATTGAATATCCTCGCTGTGCAAAATAAAAGAAGATCACAGGGAATTATACAGGTATGTTGTGAATAATGTATTGCGTGTAACCACGCAAGATCTCAAAGTGACACCCGCAAACATTAAATATGCATGCAGCAGGTAAGGTATATGAAATGGCATGTTGAACTTCGCCTTAGATCAAATGCCTTTTCTAAGTAATGATGTTCGACTCCATTCAGCTTTTCCAGAAAGTCCCCTATAAAGCTGACATAGAAAACCAGCAAGGAAGCTAGTGGCAGTCATCTAATGTCCCTGAACAACTCAATCTCAATTAGTGCAAATATGCTTAAAAAATATTTCAGCAGATTTTTTGTGTTTTTGAGTGTGTTAATTTGTGTGAAAAGACACATTTTTGTGCACCTTAAGTCGTAGGAAAATACACAAAAAAGTGACTTCTTTCTTAGGAAAATGCATGTTTGGGAGGCAAACTTCGGAACAAGTTTTTGAAAGTTATAAGAGCAATGCACGATTGGCAATGGTGTTCTACACTTCCTTTTTTGTGTCCCATGTTCATTTCTATATATAAAAAATGTAATAACCCTGTCACGTCCTGACCAGAAAAAGAGGTTGTTTGTTATTGTAGTTTGGTCAGGGCGTGGCAGGGGGTGTTTGTTTAGAGTGTTTCGGGGTTTGTTGGGCTATGGTCTTGTTAGTCTATTTCTATGTAAGTTCAAGTATGTCTATTTCTATGTGGTTTTTATTGGGTGACCTTCAATTGGAAGCAGCTGCTCCTCGTTGCTTCTAATTGAAGGTCCTATTTAAGTGCAGTGTTTTTTCTATGGGATTTGTGGGTAGTTGTTTCCTGTTTTGTGTTCGTGCACCTGACGAGACTGTTTAGTGTCATTTGTTGTTTTTGTATACGTGTTTCTTTTGTTTTCCTTCTTTAATAATATAAGAAGATGAGTTTACACGTTCCCGCTGCATTTTGGTCCAATCCCTACGACGCCCATGACAACCCATTATTATTAATTAACCAGGTTTTCACCGAAATAATTATAATATAATAGTAGCCTTAAGTTAAAACATTTTTTTTATTAATGCCAATATAGTTTTTTTATTAGTGCCCCGTCCAGAGTGTCCGGCGACAGTGCCCCGTCCAGAGCGTCCGGCGACAGTGCCCCGTCCAGAGCGTCCGGCGACAGTGCCCCGTCCAGAGCGTCCGGCGACAGTGCCCCGTCCAGAGCGTCCGGCGACAGTGCCCCGTCTAGAGATGGCCCACAGTCCGTGAGACAGCAGAGACGGCCCACAGTCCGTGAGCCAGCAGAGACGGCCCTCCAGTCCGGAACCGGCGCTCCCAGAGTCGCCCTCCAGTCCGGAACCGGCGCTCCCAGAGTCGCCCTCCAGTCCGGAACCGGCGCTCCCAGAGTCGCCCTCCAGTCCGGAACCGGCGCTCCCAGAGTCGCCCTCCAGTCCGGAACCGGCGCTCCCAGAGTCGCCCTCCAGTCCGAGGTCTCCAGCGACGCGCATCAGCCCGAGGTCTCCAGCGATGCGCCATAGCCCAGAGACTTCGGGAGGGGTAAAATATAATAAGCATTTAGCGGGGGTGGACAGGTTAGGTTGGGGAGTAAGGCCGGAGCCTGAGCCACCTCCGTAGTAGGAGGTTGGGGAGGGGGGGGTGTAGCACAAGAACTGTCGGTGACGGTGGCCACCCTCCCTTCCCTCCCTTTAGTTTAGGATTCATTTTTGTTTTGGGGTTTATTTTTTTTCTATGGGATTTGTGGGTAGTTGTTTCCTGTTTTGTGTTCGTGCACCTGATGGGACTGTTTAGTGTTGTTTCTTGTTTTTGTATACGTGTTTCTTTTGTTTTCCTTCTTTAATAAAATAAGAAGATGAGTTTACACGTTCCCGCTGCGTTTTTGTCCAATCCCTACGACGCCCGTGACAACCCATTATTGTTAATTAACCAGGTTGTCACCGAAATAATTATAATATAATAGTAGCCTTAAGTTAAAATTGTTTTATTAATGCCAAAATTGTTTTCTATGCTTGTTTTCATTTAATACTTTGGAATACTGGTGCACTTGTCGTCAGAAAGGCCCTGTAATCAAGAGTAGGCCTACATGATTTTCTTCATAATGCATTTCATATTTTGCAGAGCCTACATTACACAATTTTCTTCAACATGCATTTTATACAAGGCTATGTAGAATTTTGAGGGTTGCCAGATTGTTTTTTTTGGGGGGGGGGGGGGGGGGGGTAAACAATGAAGGTATTTGATTGGGGAATGGGGATACATTTTATGATAGGAAATTATAATACACACCATTATGCACACTCACTCCAACACAAAGTTGTCGTAAATGTCTGCTTGATTTAGCTTTTGGTATATTTGGCATTTTTATACATATTCTGTATTTCCACTGAAGAAGCCAGTGTGGACCCAAAACTAACACATGGTACACATTTACAAATTACCTGTTTAAAGTGTTATTACAACCAAGGTTATCAGATATAAGCTTCTGTAACAAAAGAACACCATGGTTGTGATAACACTTTAAACAGGTAATTTGTGAATGTGTACAAGGTGTTTGTTTTGGGTCCACATTGGTAAGTTAACTTATGTAAATTAGATAGTCACAGAGGATATTCGTCAGAATTTTTTTACCTTTATTTAGCTAGGAAAGTCAGTTAAGAACAAATTCTTATTTTCAATGACGGCCTTGGAACAGATTTAATCTTGCAACCTTTCGATTACTAGTCCAACGCTCTAACCATTAGGCTACCTGCCACCCCAGGATAACTGGTCAGGGAATATATCTTTCCATTCAGCTTCAGGCAACTTTGATGTAGGGCTTGACCACACCTTTAGTGACTACTTCTATCCGTCATGCCCATTGTTTCTTATCCATTGTTCATTAGATATAACAATGTAATTACACCCAACACAATGTTGAAAAACAGAATGCTTCCCACCACTAGATCACATAACTAGACGTGAGCTGGACGTGATCCCAACGCTGCCACCAATGTAGCGGAAGAAAGTGAAAGCTGCAACAGGGACTCCAACCAGGGCTCATACATGGCAAAGTGAGCTCTAACAGCTGCTGTGATGAAAGCCTATTAGGCCTCTGGGCAGAGGCAGTAGGCCTACAATGCTGGCATATGCCTTGTTACAAAAGCCTAAGTATATAACATGATTGACACGACCATAATAATCATCATGAAATGGCCTTGGAAGTGCCAGAAGTGTAAGCCAACATAATTCATTATTTTACATGAACCTGTTTAACTCCATGTATATTTCTTAATTGATCATAGTCCAGACTCGTTATAGTTGCAAATACCATGCAGTTGCACCAGGGGAATTTAAACCACAGATTTTTTTTGCAGGTCTTCTATTTCCCCACATTTATTGATGAATTAATTTCTCATCATGAAAATGTATCCCCATTTCCAAATCAAATACCTTCATCGATACCACAAAATAAATTGACAAATACAACTTTTCACTCCAATCTGGCAACCCTCATACAATCTGACATAGCACCAATATCCCAAAGTAATACTTGAAAATAAGCATAGAAAACAGCATTGGCAATAATCCAATTTAAAATTTAAATAAAAATATTTCAGTGACAAACTGGTTGAGTAAGAATATTGGGTTGTTACCACGTTTTTTTTTTTTTTATACTAATACATGTGTATTAATATAAAAAAAATATATATATATTTTCCTATGATTGAAGTCACACAAAAATGTGTATTTTCATAATAATTATGTCGCACAAAAATGTGTGTATTTTCACGCGAATTAAGCCAAAGTGCAGAAAAATGCACAAATCTGCTGAAATACTTTTTGTACATATTTGCATGAATTGAGTGTGAGATTGTGTGGCCCTGACACAGGAAGAACCATTCCTTCTAATGTCAGCACACTCAGAAGACTCCTACCTTCTAAAGACTGGCAATAGGCTTATGCGACAATCAGTGTTTTCTGAATGTGTGGCACTTTTAAAACCAGCCACCATCCTTTTTTCAGCAGACACAGTTATCCCTAAAACCAATCTGTCTGTGCAAAGTGCTTTTCGCTCCCAGAACCATTCGGCTCACAGGAATAGTGCTTACAGAAGACACAGGGGAACTGATAGAAAATAATTTATATTTCCCAGATCTGGCCAACAAACAAGATTGGTCATTGTTTTTTTACAGAAATAGTTGGCTTTCATGTTACATGTCGGACATTTCTAATCCTTGAGACCTGGGATCTTATCTATCGATCATGTGTAGGCACAAATCTGTCCTTAAACCCTGCGTGGGATCAATTCCATGCAAGGTGTGAGATTTATCAATATGAACATTTGCTTGAGGGTGTGCATAAATTTACACACAGTGATGACCATGCATACACACAGTGCCAAGTGGTGGAATAAGGGAACTGCTTGTCAAGCATAGCCTAGTGAATGGGGAAAATATATGTTGAAAATGTGTGAAATTGTGAAAGTAATAATTAAATCATTTTTATATTTCATTGTATTTCCATTGTGAATACATGCAATATATTTTGACAGGCTACCCAGCAAACACGTTACGCAAACATGACCAACTCGACATAGTGGATTGTTCATTATTGTTAATGTTATGACATTATCTTCCCACAACGTTGTGGCAATGTAATCTGAAGGTAATATCATGACCAGAGCATTTAGTTTAACACTTTTTAGGTTACTACATGATTCCATATGTGTTATTTCATAGTTTTGATGTCTTCACTATTATTCTACAATGTAGAAAATAGTAAAAATAAGAAAACCCTGAAATGATTAGGTGTGTCCAAACTTTTGACTGGTACTTCATGTCAATTAGGGGCATTTCGAAATTCAAATAGCCAAGGTCATGCACTAGCACTGAGCTTGAGCCCGGAGACTGAGAACAATTTGTATTTATCAGTGGTGATTTCCTACCAGTCTGCATATGATGATCGTAGGTTTGTTTGATAAATCACACGTTTTCTATGCTTACGAACATTCTAAATTCCATTCGTAAGTAGTATTTTAGATTATACAACAGGTGGGTCTAATCCTGAATGCTGATTGGTCAAAATCGCATTCCAGCCGGTGTCTATTAAACAAGTTACCACCGGCTAAATCTATGACGTTAAAATGCCTATTTAATCTGTTCCTTCTGACTGCGCAATCCACTGTCTTATCAGCTCAGCCAGGCAATTTCTAAACTTTATCTCCACGATAAAAAGCATCTAGATATTATCTCACATTTCTACATCATTAGCTACTATAAGCTGTTAGTTATGGATGTATCCAAATAAATATCACTGGAACAGCTAAAACAAATGCAAATGCAACTAATTTGCTGTTATTCTGGCTGCACTGTTTGATGTGACTGTAAGTTTGCCATATTAGGCTAGCAAGCAAGAGATAAGCATGTTGCCAACCAGTATGGCAATGGAACATTTAGAATTAATGACTGGGTCGCGTCCATAGATACAGAACAAAACGAATGAATGACTGGGTCGCCTCTCTGGCAATCAAACTGATAGAACGAACGACCAGCCGACTTGGGTAGCAACCCTAGATTTGTGTCGGGACTATATAGATTTGTGTCTTGTAGAAGGATGAAATATTATGAATAAAGTAATCAAAATAAGGTCTAATGAAAATATATAAATCATTATTTAAAACTGTTGGTAACCCATTGTGTAAAAGTGATATTGCCCTCGAAGCCAGTGTTTCGAGGATATATTGGCACGGTTTGCCAATATATTCTCCAAACATCCATACCAATATATCCTCCAAACACCAGCTTCGAGGGCATTGTCACTTAAATAGTTTCAATGCCATATTGATAAATAAGGCCCCTGGTGAGTCACTCCAGATGACTTGTGTTCAGTGGAGCCTCTGCCTATACGCAGAGTAAGTGCTGCGCGCAGGGCCCCCCTGCTATCTCCCAAGTGGCGCAGTGGTCTAAGGCACTGCATCGCAGTGCTTGAGGTGTCACTACAGACCAGAGTTTGATCCCAGGCTGTGTCACAACAAGTCGTGACCGGGTGTCCCATAGGGCGGTGCACAATTGGCCCAGTGTTGTCCGGGTTATGGGGGCTCTACTTGGCTCATCGCGCTCTACCGACTCCTTGTGGTGGGCCGGGCGCCTGCAGGCTGACTTCGGTTGTCAATTGAACTGTGTGTCTTCCACACATTGGTGCAGCTGGCTTCTGGGTTAATTGGGTGGGTGTTAACCTTTTCACGCCTGAGTTCCAAATATCTCTAACCGTTGCACCTGCGTGAGTTTTTTCATGCACATGATGTCAGAATGCTCTCACTAATCTAAAATGTGATTGTTACGCAACAGAACAGTTACCAGCGCTGCTCTCAAACCAAGGCATGCTCTCTGTACATTATCTATAGGCTATATTTAAATTGGTCAATTTAAAATTATTTTCTAACAAGTTTTATTTTCTAACAACAGTTTGAATTGAGATGTGTTCCGCCTCCTCGTTAATTTGCATAAGAAGTAGCCCATTTCACTCTTGCAGACAATTTATGTTTGAGGCTTTACTCAATGAGAGCCCAAACACTTCCCTAGTGTTTCCCCAGATCAAGTATGAAGACATTGCGCATCTCTTGTCAGAACAGGCCTTGCACAAATGTTTTCCCCCAGCACATTTTCTGGCTGGCGCCCACATTGCCTTCATGATTTTATTCCTTACAAATTGGACTTTGGACATGTGTGCGTTCCTATCAAAGTAAGTGGCTTATTTTCTGTATATCGTGTTGTCGTTTCTGCTGTAGCACACCATATGTATGTATGGATCATAATGTATTTACTGTTTTATTAAGATTTTCTCAAGTACTGATGACAAATCATGCATTCCAATTCTTGCATAGATTGTAATGGACACATATGACGTGTGTAAAATACTTTTTTGAATGTTGTACTGATTGTGATGAGCTAATGCTAAGCTATTTGCCGGCTATGTGTGGCCGGCTATGAATTTGTTGACATCATATGGTTGTCACGTAAGCATCTTTCAGACCAAAGATGTTATAACATGGGATAGTTCGCTTGACTAACTTATGGTGCTTTCAAGACAACTGTGAACTCTGAAAAATTCGAGGTAAAATCATGATGTCAATGATCTAAAGGGCGGAAAGTCGGAGCTCTAGGAAGAGGCCCGAGTTCCTGAGTTGGATGACCATTAAAAAACAATTTTTCCCATTCTGAGCTCATTTTTTCCAGAGTTCCCAGTTGTCTTGAACGAACAGAAGTCAGAAGTTGTAAATTTCCCAGTCCCCAGTTTTTTTTAACGAGGCATCAGATTGTAACTTTGGTACCTCAGGGTTGCCAGCTCAGACCCCCCTTTCACATTTACATTTAAGTCATTTAGCAGACGCTCTTATCCAGAGCGACTTACAAGCCCCTTTCCAGGGGTTATATTTTTATTTAGCATATAAACTTCTCTTGTGTTTGCCCCCCATTTATTAATATATCCCCCAACATAGTAATATTTCCTGCATCATATCCCCCCACGATAACTTCCCTCATTTCTACCCCCCATGGACTTGAAAACCCCCAACAAATGAAATGAACCCTCCCACAAACCCACCTAAAATGGTTTCATCCCTGTTTAGCTTTTGCGCTACGGTTAGGCTAGGCAGTAGGCTTGTATTTTGTGTGATGATCTGTGGGGGGAAAACATTTTATTTGCGATTTGTCAAAAATCGTTAAACGACTTGTGAAATCATGTGCTCCGGTTCTTTTATACACGGTAACAAGTACATCGACGATTTGTAATATTTTTATTCTCCCCGCAAGGCAATCAAACAAGCTAAGCGTCAGTATAAAGAAAAAATAGAGTCGCAATTCAACGGCTCAGACACAATAGGTATGTGGCAGGGTCTACAGTCAATCACGGATTACAAAAAGAAAACCAGCCCCGTCGCGGGCCAGGATGTCTTGCTCCCAGACAGACTAAACAACTGCTTTGCTCGCTTTGAGGACAATACAGTGCCACTGACACGGCCCGCTACCAAAACATGCGGACTCTCCTTCACTGCAGCCGACGTGAGTAAAACATTTAAATGTGTTAACCCTCGCAAGGCTGCAGGCCCAGATGGCATCCCCAGCCGCGTCCTCAGAGCATGCGCAGACCAGCTGGCTGGTGTGTTTACGGACATATTCAATGAATCCTTATCCCAGTCTGCTGTTCCCACATGCTTCAAGAGGGCCACCATTGTTCCTGTTCCCAAGAAAGCTAAAGTAACTGAGCTAAACGACTACCGCCCCATAGCACTCACTTCCGTCATCATGAAGTGCTTTGAGAGACTAGTCAAGGACCATATCACCTCCACCCTACCTGACACCCTAGATCCACTCCAATTTGCTTACCGACCCAATAGGTCCAAAAGACGACGCAATCGCAACCATACTGCACACTGCCCTAACCCATCTGGACAAGAGGAATACCTATGTGAGAATGCTGTTCATCGACTACAGCTCAGCATTTAACACCATAGTAACCCTCCAAACTCGTGATTATGCTCGAGACCCTAGGTCTCGACCCCGCCCTGTGCAACTGGGTACTGGACTTCCTGACGGGCCGCCCCCAGGTTGTGAGGGTAGGTAACAACATCTCCACCCCGCTGATCCTCAACACTGGGGCCCCACAAGGGTGCGTTCTGAGCCCTCTCCTGTACTCCTTGTTCACCCATGACTGCGTGGCCATGCACACCTCCAACTCAATCATCAAGTTTGCAGACGAAACTACAGTGGTAGGCTTGATTACCAACACGACGAGACGGCCTACAGGGAGGAGGTGAGGGCCCTCGCAGTGTGGTGTCAGGAAAATAACCTCACACTCAACGTCAACAAAACAAAGGAGATGATCGTGGACTTCAGGAAACAGCAGAGGGAGCACCCCCCTATCACCATCGACGGGACAGTAGTGGAGAGGGTAGTAAGTTTTAAGTTCCTCGGCATACATATCACGGACAAACTGAATTGGTCCACCCACACAGACAGCATGGTGAAGAAGGCGCAACAGGCCTCCAGCGACGCCTCTCAGCCCGGGGCCTCCAGCGACGCCTCTCAGCCCGGGGCCTCCAGCGATAGCGCGCACCCCAGAGTCTTCTGAACGGGAGCTACGCCCAGAGCCACCTCCGTAGTGGGAGGATTGGGAAGGGGGGGGGTGTAGCACAGGGACCGTCGTTGATGGTGGCCACCCTCCCTTCCCTCCCTTTAGGTTTGGGGTTGCTTTGTGGGGTTTTTTGTTTTGAGGTGCAGTCGGGGTCTGCACCTTTGGGGGGGGGGGGGGGTACTGTCACGTCCTGACCAGTAAAGGGGTCTTTTGTCATTGTAGTATGGTCAGGGCGTGGCAGGGGGTGTTTGTTTTGTGTGTTTTGGGGTTTTAGTTTTCATTTTCTATGTTTCGTTTTCCAGGTTTGGCCGAGTGTGGTTTCCAATCAGAGGCAGGTGTCTTTCGTTGTCTCTGACTGGAAGCCATTCTTAGGCAGCCTGTTTTCCTTTGGGTTTTGTGGGTGGTTATTTTCCGTTATAGTCTGTGAACCTGACGGAACTGTTTGCTGTCGTTTGTTTTTTCTTTGTTTAAGTGTTCTCTTTAAATAAACAAGTAAGAATGAGCACTATACCCGCTGCGCCTTGGTCTGTCCTTAACGACGCTTGTGACATGTTGTGAAATTGTTAGGTTAGATTACTCGTTGGTTATTACTGCATTGTCGGAACTAGAAGCACAAGCATTTTGCTACACTCGCATTAACATCTGCTAACCATGTGTATGTGACAAGTAAAATTTGATTTGATTTACTGAAAAGTGGCTAAACTAATTTAATATTTTTCAGAAAATGACCTTGTCTTGTAGTGAATGGCATTCTGGGATTAGGGAGTTTTCACCAAGTCAAACATAAACAAACATGGCTGCCATCATGAAGAATTTAGCTGCTGTTAGCTTAGCTGACACACATTTATTTTATAAACAACATTACATTAGTCTCTTGTGCTCAACAGAGATGTGGTACATTGTAAACTAGTCTAGCTGTTAGGTCGCTAACTTTTGTTTAGTTTTTTGTCAGCGCAACATGTTAGACTGGTTTATGGAATGAGTTTGGCTGTGGATGTGTTCTGTGTAATGCTTGGATGATGAAGTTCACATTTATCTTTTACAATGAAAGTAAAATTGAGGAATACATTTTAAGTCCTTTATTTTCCATCAGTACAATTTTTTTTTTTACAGTAGATGCTGTTCAGACAACAATTCTGCTTAGACGTGTTTGTTGCGTCATACGTTCTGTTGCTACTATTCCAATCACATATTGGAGATTGTACGCTGCAGGGACCACTCAACAATGATCACAAATACGTGATTGTAAGCGTCAAAGGGTTAAGAAGCGCGGTTTGGCGGGTCATTTTTTGGAAGAAGTATGACTCGACCTCCACCTCTCCCTAGCGCGTTGGGAATAGCACAAAATTTGGCAGAAAAAGGGGCAAAAAAAATGTATTAATTAAAAAAAGAAATATGCAGGATATTACCGTTGAAACTGTAAAATGTTCTATCTGCTCCATGGTAAAATTTGTAGATTTGCATGAAATTAACTGAACACACTAAAATCAACACTGAACACACTAAAATGTGATGCCTGCAAGGTGAGATACCCATAAGGCGATGTCCAACATGCTAGAGGCGGCACTGCTTGAGTGTATGTGAGAAGGCTGTGTCAAGGTCACCTTAGCCTGTAATGGTGTTTACAGCAGACAAAGCCAGACCTCACTGACGATAGCCAACACAATGGCCATCAGCTAGCCTCACTGTTTGTTAGTGTCACTCTAGATACCACTTTCTATCTGTATGTATTTTCTCTAAAAAGTAAGTAGTAAGTAGTTGAAAAGTTGCCAATTAGCTCAAATGCTAAAGTCCGTGATGATATTCAAACTCCCGTGATGAGATTCAAACTCGCAGCCTTTGGGTTGCTAGACATTCGCATTATATGCCCACCCACCCTTTTTTCTTTAAGTAAACATCTGTCTTATGTAACCATACCAAACGTAACATATACTAAATGGTTTGTCTCTGACTTATGTACAGCATAATACAAAATGCTCTGAGACCAGTTTGCTCTCTCTCTCTCTCCGTCTCTACCACTCTACCTCACTCTCCATTCCTGACTCGGCCTGACACTCTGTCTGTCTCTGTTGGATTATTGACAGAGAGATAATGGGATAAGGGCCACATATTGCACATTCTCAATACAATTATTTCCAATACAAATAATGTTCTTTTGGGCAGAGAACAGGGGTATTACTGTAACGGGCAAATCAGAGGAAATCTGATACTGTCCTCAGCTACACAACAGAAAGAGACTAGCTGCAGGCTTGTTTTTGAACAGATGGGGCTTAAAGGCTGCCTACCTGAACATCAAATGAAAACTGAAATCTACAGTATGTGTAAAAGCCTACTATTTACACATGGTTTAGTTTTAAAACAATTGTTGCTGAGTACATACACTATTATTAGTTCAATCGTCTACAAACACTGAAAACCTCTTTGGTAAAATCCTCTACCTAGACAAAATACCCCTGCTCTAATTGCATGTGCTGGGAGAGTGTTAAAAAAGGTCATTTTTAGTGAGTTTTTTTTAGGTGATGGAAATTACTATGGAAAACCTGAATTCCTGCTGGAGTTGGAGAAAAAGCTTTAAGTCATGATTTAAGTGATGCAGCCATTAATGCATGAACCACCTATTTGACACCAGAGCCAAGTTTAATCCCCTTTTACTTAAAAGTGGTGATTTTAATAACTACACTTTAAAACATATTCCTGATATAGATGATGAACTTGGAGGGCTTTACATTTTTTATAAGGGAGGTTTAGAGGGGATTTTTTAAATTCATAATGAGCACCAATGGATAAAAGAGAAGCCTTCAGAGATCCATTTGGAATAATGGTACAATACGTGTTGAAATTACCTGCCATAAAGTTGTCATGCATTCTCATCTAAGAATCCAGTATGGTGAAAAAGACGAACATTCCCCACAAAGAACAGCTCAAAGTTTTCCATTAGATAAAACTAGAAATGAAATTATGATTCAGAAATAATAACATCCGAGTGAAGTAAAACGAGCCATTGAATGTCCCCAAGGATGTTCTTTAGCTCTTTCCTGAATGCATCATGTCACAGAATGATGTCTATACATTATTCCCACTTCAAAAAGCTTTGCCAAGAAATAACACAATGGAAAGTGATTTTGAATCTGATCATATTCTCAAATGGTGAGAGCCTTTGCATTACAGTCAGGGATCACTTGCACCCATTCATTTAGAGGGGGCACGAAGTACATGAGGATGGATGGGGGAAGGCTAGGCTGGAGGGGGGACAGTAAATTCAGAGAATTTAGCATTTTTCAAACACCTGAAACAGCTTTTTTCTGCAATCCAGAGCCATAATCATTATGCCTAATTACAATATGTAATTTTACTGCATAGGTTATCTAAGCATACCTCTTTACATGTTCAATTGTCATTTTAATTAATGATGTACATTGATTCTTTAAGACATTTTTGCCATAGGAGTTTAGTACAACTGCCACACTGGTATACACTCGAAGGCCAGTTTATTAGGTACACTACCCCGTTCACGAAAATCATTCGCTCCTACAGACAGTGAGTCACATGGCGATGGCTTGCTGCAGTGCATTCGGAAAGTATTCAGACCCCTTGACTTTTTCCCCAGTTTGTTATGTTACAGCCTTATTCTAAAGTGGATTACAACATTTTTCTTCTTCAACAATCTACACACAATAACCCATAATGACAAAGAAAAACAGTTTTTTTGAAATGTAGGCTAAAAAAAGATACTGAAATATCATATTTACATAATTATTTAAGCCCTTTACTCAGTACTTTCTTGAAGCACCTTTGGCAGCGATTACAGCCTCAAGTCTTCTTGGGTATAACGCTACAAGCTTGGCACACCTGTATTTGGGGGGTATCTCCCATTCTTCTATGCAGATCTTCTCAAGCTCTGTCAGGTTAGATGGGGAGCGTCGCTGCACAGCTATTTTCAGGTCTCTCCATAGATGTTCGATCGGGTTCAAATCCGGGCTCTGGCTGGGCCACTCAAGGACATTCAGAGACTTGTCCCGAAGCCACTCCTACGTTTTCTTGGCTGTGTGCTTAGGGTCATTGTCCTGTTGGAAGGTGAACCTTCACCCCAGTCTGAGGTCCTGAGCACTCTGGACCAGGTTTTAATCAAGGATCTCTCTGTACTTTGCTCCGTTCATCTTTCCCTCAATCCTGACTAGTCTCCCAGTCACTGCCGCTGAAAAACATCCCCACAGCATGATGCTGTACCCACTTTGCTTCACCTTAGGGATGGTTCCAGGTTTCCTCCAGACTTGGTACTTGGCATTCAAGCCAAAGAGTTCAATCTTGGTTTCATTAGACCAGATAATCTAGTTTCTCATGGTCTGAGAGGCTTTAGGTGTCTTTTGGCAAACTCCAAGCGGGCTGTTATGTGCCTTTTACTGAGGAGTGGCTTCCGTCTGGCCACTCTACCATAAAGGCCTGAGATGGTTGCCCTTCTGGAAGGTTCTCCCATCTCCACAGAGGAACTCTGGAGCTCTGTCAGAGTGACCATCGGGTTCTTGGTCACCTCCCTGACCAAGACCCTTCTCCCACCGATTGCTCAGTTTGGCCGGGCGGCCAGCTCTAGGAAGTCTTGGTGGTTTCAAACTTCTTTCATTTAATAATGGTGGAGGGCACTGTGTTCTTGGAACCCTTCAATGCTGTAGAAATGTTTTGGTACCCTTCCCCAGATCTGTGCCTCAACCAAATGTTGTTTTGGAGCTCAACGGACAATTCCTTCAACCTCATAACCTGGTTTTTGCTCTGACATGCACTGTCAACTGTGGGACCTTATATAGACAGGTGTGTTCCTTTCCAAATCATGTCCAATCAATTGAATTAACTACAGGTGGACTCCAATCAAGTTGTAGAAACATCTCAAGGATGATCAATGGAAACAGGATGCACCTGAGCTCAATTCCGAGTCTCATTGCAAAGGGTCTGAATACTTATGTAAATAAGGTATTTTTGTTTTTAGTTATTTATTTATTTGCAAACATGTCAAAAAACCTGTTTTCACTTTGTCATTATGGGGTATTGTGTGTAGATTTATGATTTTTATTTATTTAATCCATTTTACAATAAGGATGTGAAGTAACAAAATGTGGAAAAAGTCAATGCATCTGAATACTTTCTGAATGCACTGTATATAAATCAGGCAGACAGGAATCGAGGCATTCTGTTACTGTTCGATTGAATGATAGAATGGGCAAAACAAGTGACCAAAGTGACTTTGAGCGTGGTATGATCGTCGGTGTGAGGCGTGCTGCGTGCCTGTTCCAGTATCTCAGAAACGGCAAGCCTCCTGGGCTTTTCACGCAAGACAGTGCCTAGAGTTTACCGAGAATGGTGTGAAAAACAAAAAACATCCAGTCAGCAGCAGTCCTGTGGGCAAAAACAACTCTTTGATGAGAGGTTGAAGGAGAATGGCAAGAATCGTGCAAGCTAACAGTCAGGCCACAAACAAGCAAATAACAGCACAGTACAACAGTAGTGTGCAGAATAGAATCTTGGAATGCACAACTAATCGGTCCTTCTCACGGATGGGCTAGTGCAGCAGACGACCACACCAGGTTCCACTCATATCAGCTTAAAACAAGAAGACGTGGCTCCAGTGGGCATGTGATCACCAACACTGGACAATAGAGTAGCGGAAAAACATTGCCTGATCCGACGAATCCCAGTTCCTGTTGCATCATGCTGATGGCAGAGTCAGTATTTGGCATAAGCAGCATGAGTCCATGGCCCATCCTGCCTGGTGCCAACGGTACAGGCTGGTGCCGGTGGTGTAATGGTGTGTGGAATGTTTTCCTAGCACACATTAGGTCCCTTGATACCAATTGAGCAATGTTTCCATGCCCCGAAGAATTCAGACTTTTCCGGAGGCAAATGGGTGTACCTAGTAAACTGGCCACTGAGTGTGTAGTATCACATCCCAGAATAAAGGAATTTTGTATTTTCTAAAGTCTAGTAACCTTACTAGTAGGCATGCCAGCTAAGATAGTTAGACAAGCCACTCTAACTTGATTGATAACCTGAAATGGCTTGGTAGCTAGTTGAGGTTTGGAGATTGGGAACTAATCTAGCTGGCTAGTTAAATCTAACTTCATAAAATTGCTAGGTGGCTAGTATTACAGAGAAAAAAATTGTCCAATTAGTGTACCCTCCTCCTTAAAATACCGCTGACAGATCTTTTTATAAATGATAATGCTAAAATATGGGCTTCAAAATTAAAGGAATACTTCAGGATTTTAGCAATTAAGCTCTTTATCTATTTCCCCAGGGTCAGATGAACTTGTGGATACAATTTTTGTCTCTGCGTGCAATTGCTAACTAGAGTTAGCACAATAACTCGAAGTCTATGGTAGCATGGTAGTAGATTCCATAGACTTCCAGTCATTGTGCTAATGCTAGTTTGCATTGGCTCGCGAAATGACCTCTAACTTTCTTCATATTTGATGCAGAGACATAAAAATGATATCCATGAGTTCATCTGATGCTGGGGAAGTAGCTAAAGGCTTCATTGCCAAAATCCGGAAGTATTCCTTTAAGTTTAGTAATTAATTTAACATCTGAAAAACTGGAGAAATCTGAGGGGGCATGATGCCTCGGAGTCTACAGTACACTTTCCACCACATCGAAAACTCTGCCACGTTGAAACCACCCAACATGGTGCATTCATGCTGGTATTTCTCATTACTGTTGAATGTACTCTCATAACAAATTTTACTTGGGGCCTGAGAATTTCTATAGATGAACCTTGTATGCTTGTATCCATGGTGATCTCCAGAGTTGCAGTGGCCCAGGAGTTGGTGTCTTTGGGTCAAAGTGACACCATTAATCCACAAACAGAAAACAAACAACTTTTTGCAGTATTACGTTGTAACAATTTTTGCCATCTAAATAAGTTAGGGATAAAAGCCGACATTCTGTACATTACCTTGGAAATAATGGACTACGTAGTGGGACAAGGCGGAGCCGAGTCTCTTTGCGGAGTTCATTTTTGTTCTTTATGTTCTGTTGCCATGCTCGCTGGCAACGTTCTTATCCCTTGCTTGCTAGCTAGCCAGCTAGCAATGGCTAACACAGACAACCTCTGCAGCCAGAATACCATCAAAATAACTGTTTTCTATTCACATTTATTTGGAAGCCTGTACAGAATCAAATAAAAAATATTCAGAAGTAACACTGCAAAACAAGTGGCAAATTAATTAACCTTTTGTCCTGAATACAAAGTGTTATGTTTGGTACAAATTCAAAACAACCCATTACTGAGTACCACTCTCCATATTTTCAAGCATAGCGGCGGCTGCATCATGTTAGGGGTATGCTTGTAATTGTTAAGGACTGGGGAGTTTTTCAGGATAAAAAATAAACTGAATGGAGCTAAGCACAGGCAAAATCCCCCCCAAAAACCTGGTTCAGTCTGCTTTCCACCAGACACTGGGGGATGAATTCACCATTCATCAGGACATTAACCTAAAACGCATGACCAAATCTACACTGCTTACCTAGAAGATAGTTAATGTTCCTGAGTTGCCGAGTTACAGTTTTGACTTAAATCTGAGTGAAAATCTAAGGCAAATGAAAATGATCAACAACCAATTTGACAGAGCTTGAAGAATTTTGAAAATAATGATTATCAAATGTTGCACAATCCAGTTGTGGAAAGCTCTAAGAGGACTTACCGAGAAAGACTCACAGCAGTAAATACTGCCAAAGGTCAATCTAACATCTATTGACTCAGGGGGTTGAACACTCATGTAATAAATATACACTGTTCAAAAGTTTGTGGTCACTTAGACATTTCTTTGTTTTTGAAAGAAAATCACATTTTTTGTCCATTAAATTAACATAAAATTGATCAGAAATGCAGTGTAGACATTGTTAATGTTGTAAATGACTATTGTAGCTGAAAACCGCATATTTTTTATGGAATATCTACATAGGCGTACAGAGGCCCATTATCAGCAACCATCACTCCTGTGTTCCAATGGCACGTTTTGTTAGCTAATCCAGGTTTAACATTTTAAAAGGCTAATTGATCACTAGAAAATCCTTTTGCAATTATGTCAGCACAGCTGAAAACTGTTGTTCTGATTAAAGAAGCAATAAAACTGGCCTTCTTTAGATTAGTTGAGTATCTGGAGCATCAGCATTTGTGGGTTCCATTACAGGCTCAAAATGGCCAGAAACAAAGGACTTTCTTCTGAAACTCATCAGTCTATTCTTGCTCTGAGAAATGAAGGCTACTCCATGCGAAAAATGGCCAAGAAACTGAAGATCTGGTACAACGCTGTGTCGTCTAAGTTAGGGAGGGTTTGGCCGGCAGGGATATCCTTGTCTCATCGTGCACAGTGTATGCGGGCACAGTGTATGCTGACCAGGTTGCTAGGTGTACGGTGTTTCCTCTGACACATTGGTGCGGCTGGCTTCCGGGTTGGATGCGCGCTGTGTTAAGAAGCAGTGCGGCTTGGTTGGGTTGTGTTTCAGAGGACGCATGGCTCTTGACCTTTGCCTCTCCCGAGTCCGTGCGGGAGTTGTAGCGATGAGACAAGACAGTAACTACTAACAATTGGATACCATGAAAATTGGGGAGAAAAAGGGGGTAAAAAAAACTGTCTACACTGTATTTCTGATCAATTTGTTATTTCAATGGACAAAACATTTGCTTTTATTTCAAAAACAAGGACATTTCTAAGTGACCCCAAACTTTTGAATGGTAGTGTATATTAGTGTTTTATTTTTTATGATTTTTTTTTTTACAAATGTTAGAATTTTCTTTGACTGTGACGTTAGAGTATTTTGTGTAGATGGTTGACAAAAAATGACAAATCTATTTTAATCCCACTTTGTAACACAACAAAATGTGGAAAAAGTCAGTGGTGTGAATTCTTTCTGAAGGCACTCTACTATTACTGATGTGGCTTTCTCTTGAGCCGAATACTGTTAGTACAATCCAGGAATAAATGGCAGATTGTGTCAACGTAACCTGTTGGAGCGATCAAACAGAACAATGGTGCACTGAGACTGTTGTCTAAGAGGTTATTCAAGAGGGCAAAATCCCCCCAGGATTCCCAGGCGTGGGAGTTGCATTAGTCTGGCACATCCGCCAGGGATGAGTAATTACCCAGACATAGCAGAGGAAAATGATTAATATTCCCATTGGAGAATAGACCGGATCCACACAGTATCCCCATCATCTCAGGAAAAAAGGCGGGACAGGAGCAGCCCATTCCGGTCAACACAGACAGGGAAACACACATGCAACACATATGCCACACACTCCAGCAACTAATAATAAGTTTACATTCTAAATCTAGGAGATATAAGAAATTCATTAGCATTCACTTTAGTCTCTGGCAGATTGCATTGGTTAATAATAGCTTTGGACAATAATCTTTCTCAATGCAATTTTCTGTCAATAGACAGAGAGCAGCTCTCCACAGGGGGATGTACTGTAGACTAATCAAAATTAGTCAGGCCGCATTGGTGGTCCCTGGGTAAATAATATATTCATTTACAGTATGAGGTATGACAATTTAGGATTATTATTTGAGCTCCTGAATGGGAGATAGGGAAGCGATTTCTACAGACATTCCAACACATATAGGTGAACATGTCTTAATCCAAATCTCTATATATTAACCCCAGCTTCACATTCTGCTAAAAATAATAAAAAACGGCAGCCTATGTGAAACAAAGAGTGATGGTTGACAATCTGGACAAGTGTAATTCATGGCTATAAAACTCCTAAATATTACAGTGATAATTCAATGTTTCCCAGAAAGGCATGAAAACATGATGCCAATTATGATTTCAAAATGCACTAAGTGGGTGATAATCACCCCTGTTAGGGCCCTTGCAGTAAACATTTCGAGAGCCCTCCAAATGTATAACAGTAATCAGTGGTTAGTAAAACAGGTAATTTCTTTTACAATGTTTAATTAGTTCTGCTGTGCAAAACACAACCTACAAGACCTAATTGTGTGCACATATCTCTGACTACATTAATGACAATGGCCGATTTGCTTAAAATTTCTCATGGACTAAATAGTCAATTGTAATCAGTAGTTTATTCCTAAGGGTAACAGGCTTGATTTGCCTCAAAACTAGCCGCCTTATGTTTTCATTTGCAGGCCAAGTCAAATAAAACATTGAGGAAGGTTAAGATCCACTGCTACAAGGGGGCTGAAGTCCAAATCAAACATCTGTTAACTGGGTCTACCACAGCGCCGTGGCTAGGCCTGGATCTACCAGAGCTAGTTAAAGAAACAGCTCCCTCTGGACAGGCAGGGGATTCGAGACCAGCTGTGCAGTAGTTAGCTCTGGCCATGGAGAGTGGTGTATAGCACCACCATCATTCAGATGGAGATTCAACATGTTATAGCACCCACCCTGTCATACGATTCATTAATACCTTCCAATTTCCTGTTATACGCAACATCAGATATGTATCCACATTTCATCCACGTTTCCTATGTGAGAGGAGAAAGAGTATGTACTATCAGAGCCTGTTACTAAGATATGAGGCTTAGCAAAATAGCACTGTCACCAGTGCGAGCACCAGAAAATGACAGTAATTCATTCAAACTGTTAAGTGCAAAAGGACAGCGCTATAGTATATTATGGTTGCCTGGGATGCCTTTTACCTGCATGCCAGGAGGTTAATTCTATGCCATGCGGAGGGAAGACTAATGCTAAATAAGACGCCATTACAGCCAGGGAGCAGGAGGGAGATATGTCAAAAGAGTTGTTTAACATAAGAAGCATGTCGATCGGTTTCAATACTGCACATGGTTGGAATCGATAGTGGTTGTGAATGGTCCAGGAAAAGCAGTTGAAGAATGGTTCATTTTTGAATCTCAATTAGTTAAAAACAAATGTGATTCAATAAAGAAAAAGAAAGATTATTATACTCCCTCCTATGTGTTGTGTAACTAATTAAAATAAATAACTATAATGTAATAAATAATAGTAATAATAAATGATAATAATAATAATAATAATAATAATAATAATAATAATAAATAACAATAATGACTAAACAGCATGATCATTACACAGGTGCACCTTGTGCTGGGAACAATAAAAGGCCACTCTAAAATGTGCAGTTTTGTCACACAACACAATGCCACAGATGTCTCAAGTTTTGAGGGAGAGTGCAATTGGCATGCTGACTGCAGGAATGTCCACCAGAGCTGTTGCCAGAGATTTTAATGTTCATTTCTCTCTATGTCATTTTAGAGATTTTGGCAGTACGTCCAACCGGCCTCACAACCGCAGACCACGTGTAACCACGACCAGCCCAGGACCTCCACATCCGCTTCTTCACCTGTGGAAACGTCTGACGCCAGCCACCCGGACAGCTGATGAAACTGTGGGTTTGAACAACCAAAGAATTTCTACACAAACTTTCCAAAACGGTCTCAGGGAAGCTCATGTTCGTGCTCATCGTCCTCACCAGGGTCTTGGCCTGACTGCAGTTCGGCATCATAACCGACTTCAGTGGGCAAATGCTCACCTTCGATGGTCACGGGAAAGCTGGAGAAGTATGCTCTTCACAGATGAATCCCGGTTTCAACTGTACTGAACAGATGGCAAGCATCATGTTGGCGAGCAGTTTGCTAATGTCAACGTTGTGAACAGAGTGCCCCATTGTGGCGGTGGGGTTATGGTTTGGGCAGGCATAAGCTACAAACAACGAACACAGTTGCATTTTATTGATTGGCAATTTGAGTGCACAGAGATCTTGAGGCCCATTGTCGTGCCATTCATCCGCCGCCATCACCTCATGTTTCAGCATGATAATGCACGGCCCCATGTCGCAAGGATCGGTACACAATTCCTGGAAGCTAAAAATGGCCCTGTTCTTCCATAGCCTACATACTCACCCGACATGTCACCCATTGAGAATGTTTGGGATGCTCAGGATTGCGGTCTACGACAGCGTGTTCCAGTTCCGCCAATATCCAGCAACTTTACACAGCCATTCAAGAGGAGTGGGACAGCATTCCACAGGCCTCAATCAACAGAGAGATAACCTGGCCACACATTTTAATTCATGGGCAATAAAGATAAAACAACAGGCAAAAACCTAGGTGTTATTTTAGATTCTGAACAAAATTTCAAATCACACATTAGGAATGTGACCAAAATAACTTTTTATCACCTGAGGAACACTGACAAGGTGCAGCCATTTCTCTGTCAGGCTGATACAGAGATACTCATACATGCTTTTGTTACAAGCAGGCTTGATTACTGTAATGCTCTCCTGTCAGGTCTACCCAAAAAAGCCATTGGTCAAATGCAAAACATACAGAATGCTGCAGCACGGGTACTGACCAAGACCATACGGAGAGTACATATTACACTGGTTTTAAGGTCGCTGCAATGGCTGCCTGTGAGTTTTAGAATTATTGGTATTTAATCAATCCACAATTGTGCAACCCAGTACATGTCAGATATGCTTTAAGTTATGTACCCAGTAGGTCCCTCAGGTTGTCATGCACTGGCCTTTTAACTATCCCAAAGCCTAGGACCAAAAGGTATGAAGAGGAAGTCTTTAGTTATTATGTCCCCCAGCCTCTGGAATAGCCTGCCAGAGAACCTGAGGGACTGAAACTGGGGACATATTTATTAGAGATCTTAAAACACATGTTTTTGTCATTATTTTGTTTTTTATCTAATGTTTCATGTGTAGTAAATATTTCAGCTTTTTTTTGTATAGTTTTGTATGTTTTTTCCTGTGAAGCACATTGTGTTGCATTCCATGTCTGAAATGTGCTGTATAAATAAAGCTAGGTTTGATTTGAACAGCCTGATCAACTCTATGCGAAGGAGATGAGTCACGCTTCATGAGGAAAATAATGGTCACACTAGATAGTGACTGGTTTTCTGATCCACACCACTACCTTTTTTTAAAGGTATCTGTCATGTGAAATCCATAGATTAAGGCCTAAGGAATTCATTTAAACTGACCTTCTCAGTCAAATCTTTGGAATTCTTGCATTTTGCATTTATATTTTTTTCAGTGTAAATACTTTGGCAGGTGATTATATTTGTCCTATTTCACACATATTTTTTTATATAAAACATGTATTGTTTATAATTGTAACACAATAAAAGAACAACAACAAGGCTATATGCAAGGGGTACCGGTACCGAGTCAAGGGACCTAAAATAGAGCTTTTCTGAGTTAAGAGAAAATTCACAGTGCGATTTCAATAGTTAAAGCTTACAGAGGAACTGATGGAGAAGCATGACATAACTAGCTGGGACATCACAGGGTCCCGAGAAAGAAGGCTGCCCACTGTGATGACCACTAGTTTGGGCAAAGCTAAACATGTGAAGAATGACGATGACCTCAGACACGTGGGTTGACATCCTGGACAGACACCCAGTTCCAGGAGGATTAATCTGGAATATGGAGAGCAGCAGTGGCCTTTCTGCCAGGCAGTGATGTAGTGCTATTTTTTTAGGTGAGGGAGTGTGCAAAAAAATGTCATAATTTCCTCAATCAAAGTGTGTAGCCAATTGAACCTATCATTACAGAATACGTCCACACGTACTGTCTCAATAAAAAAATCACTCAAACACCAAGTTAGACATAGGCTACCTAATTTCAAAATAGGCCATCATCACTGTCAATCATGAACGATAGTTTTTCATGTTTTACCGGTGAAATGTCCAAACTGCATCTCCATGCCAATCATTTGATTGATCTCAATGAGTTACATGGGAAGATACATTTAGATCTTCATGAATTACTGTTTCGTGAGTGAATTAGAGCAGATGGTGAACTTGTTATGGATAGGGGGCAGTATTTTCACAGCCGGATAAAAAACGTACCCGATTTAATCTGATTATTACTCCTGCCAGGAAACTAGAATATGCATATAATTATTAGCTTTGGATAGAAAACACTCCAAAGTTTCTAAAACTGTTGGAATGGTGTCTGTGAGTATAACATTTTGCAGGCCAAAACCTGAGAAGATTCCAAACAGGAAGCGCCCTCTCTGACCATTTCTTGGCCTTCTTGATCATCTCTATCCAAAACAGGGGATCTCTGCTGTAACGTGACATTTTCTAACGCTCCCATAGGCTCTCAGAAGGCGCCAGAACGTTGAATGATGACTTTGCAGGCCATGGCTGAAAAACAGTAGCGCATTTGGTGAGTGGTCGATCTGAGAACAATGAGACTGGTGTGCGCGTGCACGAGACGACTCCATGTTTTCATTTTCAGTCTTTGAACGAAAACAACGACTCCCGGTCGGAATATTATCGCTTTTTTACGAGAAAAAAATTGCATAAAAATTTATTTTAAACAGCGTTTGACATGCTTCGAAGTATGGTAATGGAATATTTTTTTTAAAATTGTCACGAAACGCGCCAGGCGCGCCAGGCGCGTCACCCTTTGTTGCCCTTCGGATAGTGTCTTGAACGCACAACAAAATGCCGCTATTTGGATATAACTATGGATTATTTGGAACCAAACCAACATTTGTTATTGAAGTAGAAGTCCTGGGAGTGCATTCTGACTAAGAACAGCAAAGGTAATCCAATTTTTCTTATAGTAAATCTGAGTTTGGTGAGTACCAAACTTGGTGGGTGTCAAAATAGCTAGCCCGTGATGGCGAGCTATCTACTCAGAATATTGCAAAATGTGCTTTCACCGAAAAGCTATTTTAAAATCGGACACCGCGATTGCATAAAGGAGTTCTGTATCTAAAATTCTTAAAATAATTTATGTTTTTTGTGAACGTTTATCGTGAGTAATTTAGTAAATTCACCGGAAGTTTGCGGTGGGTATGCTAGTTCTGAACGTCACATGCTAATGTAAAAAGCTGTTTTTTGATATAAATATGAACTTGATTGAACAAAACATGCATGTATTGTATAACATAATGTCCTAGGAGTGTCATCTGATGAAGATCATCAAAGGTTAGTGCTGCATTTAGCTGTGGTTTTGTTTTTTGTGACATTATATGCTAGCTTGAAAAATGGGTGTCTGATTATTTCTGGCAGGGTACTCTGCTGACATAATCTAATGTTTTGCTTTCGCTGTAAAGCCTTTTTGAAATCGGACAGTGTGGTTCGATAAAGGAGAGTCTTGTCTTTAAAATGGTGTAAAATAGTAATATGTTTGAAAAATTGAAGTTTGGGGATTTTTGAGGAATTTGTAATTCGTGCCACGCCTATCATTGGATATTGGAGCAGGTGTTCCGCTAACAAACTATTAGCCTTTCTTGTATTTTGTTTCAATCAAAGAATATATCCTGCCCAGTGGTACGCTCTGTTGAGTTTTGGCGCATGAGGAAAAAAAGTGTGACTATTTAGCTTCAGTTAACTATCCTAAAATCTCATTAGAAATGAGGAGTTATATTTTGTGTAATAAGAACCTTATAGGCCTACTATGCTATGATATTCGGTTCTGTTATGTAAAATGCTAATGAATCATTGTGATCTTGCGAGACATTGATTCAGCTTTGATCTTACTTTACTAAACAAGCACCTTTGTGAAAAGTCATAATCTTCTATTTGTAATAATAATGTCACACCCTGATCTGTTTCACCCCTCTTTGAATGTCTCCACCCCCCTCCAGGTGCCGCCCATTTTCCCCATTATGCCCTGTGTATTTATACCTGTGTTGTCTGTTTGTCTGTTGCCAGTTCATCTTGTTTGTCAAGTCAAACAGCTTTTTTGTCTCAGCTTCTGCTTTTCCCAGTCTCTCTTTTTCTCACCTCCCTGGTTTTGACCCTTGCCTGACTTGATTCTGAGCCCGCCTGCTTGACCACTCTGCCTGCCCCTGAATCTGAGCCTGCCTGCCGACCTGTACCTTTGCCCGACCTCTGCCTACCCTGACCCTGAGCCTGCCTGCCGTCCGGTACCGTTGCCCCACCTCCGGTTGACTGACCCCTGCCTGCCTTGACGTGTCTATTGCCTGCCCCTGTTGGATTATTAAACCATTGCTGATTCAATGTTGTCTGTATCTTACCTTCATGACTGATAGTACGAGCTGGCCTTGACTGACCCAGCAGACCCAGGTCAGCTGCACGACGCCATCTCCTCCCAAGGAGCCTCCATTGCTAGGCACAAGGAATTGCTTCGTGGTCTTATGGAGGGGATCCAAACGTTGGCTGAGCACCATGACCGGGTGTTGGACATGCTGCTGGAGCAATTTGCGGGTTGTCTGGGGGGCAGCCTGCCACGGTGGTAACCCCACTGCCCCTCAGTAACTCGGCGGTTAGCAGCGCCGCCCCACCGGCCATTCCACCTTCCCGGGAGCCCTGTTTACCTCCCCCGGAATGCTTTAATGGAGAGCCGAGCACCTGTCGGTCGTTTTTAGCTTAGTGTGCCTTCATTTTTCAGCTTAAGCCCACCTCCATCCCCTCGGATCACTCCAAGATAGCCTACCTCATCACGCTAATGTCTGGGAGGGCTCTCACCTGGGCTACCACAGTGTGGGAACAACAGCCGGCCATGTGCGTGAGACTTGAGAGGTTCGTGGGAGAGGTGAGGAAAGCTTTTGATGCCCCGTTCTCCGAGAGAGAACTGCACGGAAGCTAATCCAGCTCTGGCAGGAGGCCCATAGAATGGCCGACTATGCAGTGGATTTCCGCAAGTTGGCAGCGGAGAGTGCGTGGAACCAGGAAGCACTGTTCGACATGTTCCTGCACGGCGTCTCGGAGGAAGTTAAGGACGAGCTTGCTGCTTGGGAGTTACCCACGGATCTGGACTCCCACATCGCTTTGACCATCCGCATCGATGGGCGATTGCTGGAACGATGGATGGGAATGAAATTCAATTTCGCTCGCACGTCCAGGGATTTCACCTCTTCTCCGAGTCATCCCGGAAGTCCCCGACAGTCCCGTTGTCAAGAGCACCCGATGTTTACCGACCTTCCTCGAGAGTCACCGAAGACGGCCGAAGCATTGTTTCCCGAGCCTATTCAATTAGGTCGAGCTGGGCTGTCGCCAGTGGAACGGCAACACAGGATCAACACAAGGAGCTGTCTGTATTGAGGGACTTTTTGTCATTTTGTGTCCTCTTGCCCAGTAAAAGACCAGGATCACTAGTAGGAGCGAGTACTCTGGTGGGCCATATGGAGAACTTTTCTGCTTCCCTTACTCACACCCCTTTTCATGTCATTCTGCTGTGGGAAACCAGTCCAAATCCCTCCGGGTCCTCATTGACTCTGGGGCCGATGAGAGCTTTTTGGACGCCACACTGGCTTCCGAGCTGAACTTCCCCACTCAGCCCTCTCCATTCCAATGGAGTTTAGAGTACTGGATGGGCGCTCTATAGGTCGGGTCACCCATAACACCACTCCCATCAACCTACAAGTGTCAGGAAATCACAGCGAGACTATTCAATTCCTGCTCATCAAGTCCCCCCAGATTCCCGTGGTTTTGGGAATCTCCTGGCCCCAGCGACCAAATCCCCTCATCAACTGTTCTGCGGGTGCTATCATGGGCTGGAGTCCATTCTGCCACGCCCATTGTCTGAAGTTGGCGCATCCTGCCCCAGGACATCTTCCTGGGGGCTCGGAAGTTGCTCCGGATTTATCCCTCTTTCTCTCCCGCTGGCGCAGGGTTCTTTTTTGTGGAGAAAAATGACAAGACCCTGCACCCGTGCATTGACTACTGGGGACTCAATGACATTACTGTGAAGAACTGTTTTCCGCTACCACTAATTTCCTCGGGCCTTCAAGCCTTCCAGGGGGCCACTGTTTTCTCCAAGCTGGATCTACATAACGCCTACCACCTGGTGCAGATACGAGAGGGGGACAAGTGGAAGACCACCTTCAACATGGCCAGCGGCCACTACGAATATCAGGCCCTTTGGCCTCAACAACGCCCCTGCCGTGTTCCAGGCTCTGTTGAATGATGTTCTCCGCAACATGTTGAAATGGTTCATCTTCGTCTACATTGATGACATCTTTGCCCCACCTCTGGATTATTGACCTCTGCTTACCCTGACCCTGAGTCTGCCTGCCGTCCAGTACCGTTGCCCCACCTCTGGTTTACTCACTTGTCTATTGCCTGCCCGTATTGGATTATTAAACTATTGTTAATTCGACATTGTCTGCATCTGGGTCTTACCTTCATACCTGATAAATAAGTGATGAGGATGACTATCAAAGGCTACAGATCATGATGAGATGTCATTTTAAGCAATTGGAGCACCCTTTGTGGTGCTGAAAGGACAGCAATGATTGAAGAAGGTGAACCTACTTGTGGTGCTGAAGAATAAATGAAGAATAGCTCTGCCATTCGGCCAGTTCAGGAACAAACAACAATAATTTACAGTACACCTATAGCCTATAGCTATTTGTAGGCTATAGCCTAATGTATATACAAATACATTTAGCTTAATATCATTGCATTGTTTGCAAGAAGAGCTTTATTGCGAGTAGGCATTTCATTGTGTATTGTGTATCATAAATAAATTCTCATTTGATAAGCTTGAACTCATGGTTACAATATACCCTATTACAGAATAAAAGAAAACAGAAAGGTGAACGATCAATCCATAGAATTTATTTGTATAGATTAAACACGATATCAAATCAATTGACCAAGTAGTGAACATAGGACATTTGGAGGAAATTTGTTAAAAACAGCCATAAAATCAAGCTTTTTGTGTGGTGTATTTATGCATATCAATAAACTAGAACCTAAATGCATTATTTTCTCCAACTTGGCTAAATAAACATGTTTTGAGCACCACATTTTTAGTGCCAAAAAAATGGGGGGGGGGCTTACCTGTTTTGCATGTTATTTTGCCATTAATACGTGTCACATATCAGTTTGCAAATTTAAAAAAAAAAAATCATTGAGTTAATAAAGCCGCATACAAACATGGTCCCTTTTTTACTTTCCTGAGTAAGGCAGCTCCAAAATGCATCTGTTTCAGCCTAGCTCAGTGCTTTCTATGGTGGTGGAGCAGCCAGCGGAAAATACGGAGCGTATGTGTTGGTAATTTTCTCCAGTTGCGCCATGATATAACTCTGTGTCCTGTCAGTCGTGGGGACAGTACATCACCACCAAGTCTAAGGGTAGACCTCGAAAATTCAAGCCCCTTGGGTGCTGCCATAGAGTTACATTAGAAGTGCCCATCCAAGAAGGCTCAAGGTCATTGGCCACAGATAAAATGATGTCAAATCACGTTATATTTACAGTAGCTTTGATTGGACTGATCATCATCATGAATCAAGTCAACAATCTACTGGCAAATCCTTTTTTATCCTTGTCATATGAAGAGAAATAATGAAAACAAATTATAAATAAAACATATCTGTGCTCTTTGGCCATTAGACATAAACATAACACAACAAGTTGGAAATCGTTAATTCAACAATGAGTGGTTTGGAAGGAATCAGTGACAGTGGCTAACTGCAATCATTGCTAGCAATCACAAGCCTGCTACTCAGTGGAGAGGCTTTGTGGTCCCAAATCTGGGATTAAGTGTTTATTTTCCAAGTTTAAAATGATAAACATTTAACATTGGCCATGCTGTCAATGAAGCATGATTTGTGCCGCCCTCAAAACACCTGTTAACTCAGAACGGCGAAAACTTGACTTCAGTGAGTTCAAGACAACTGGGAATTACAGCTAAAACGACCTCCGACTAGTAAATATCCAACTTGTAAGTGGGGAACTCGGGTCTCTTTCTAGAGCTACGACCTGAAGATCAATGACGTCATCATGATTCAACCTTGTTTTTTCAGAGTTCCCAGTTGTCTTGAAAGCACCATAAATCAAGATGAATGGCAGACTTTGATGAGCACAGCAAGGTGAGTTCAAAAATGTCTTGTATGCTGTTGCATAAATTATGTAACATGCCAGGGAGATATGTATACTGTAGCTAAGAAAGTAATACTGAGTGTATGTTGTGTAGTATGCTGTTATGTGCCTTACCCTAATAATTTGGCCTATTTACCCTTTTAATTTTGTCTACTGTTCTGACTTGGTGGTGCACATGTAGCCTATAACCTGTTTCAGAGAAATGTAATCATCAAATTTTGGAAGAGCTTTCATTGTCTGCTTATATGCCCCCTTTATTTATCCTACGGTTCTGCCTTGGTGTACAGAGAGAACACGGCCCATGTTCTGAATTCTGTCACTGTACATTTCAAAAGTGCTAAACAAATACTTATATTGACTATGTCCATCCTAGCTCGCTCATTAATGTCTTCATCGAAATTACGAAGGACCTCTAATTCGCTTGTCGTCCCGCTCTGCCATAGTTTGTACATCTCAATTGTCATTAGAAACCACATTTGTTTAATATCAGCTATGTTTTTTTAAAGGCAGTAAATTAGGCTGAATGAACTGATTCGCTGCAAGACAAGGTTCCGCTGATAGCCAGGTGTAGCAGTGGTAGGATGTTGGGACTGCTGTTGGGACAGCTTTATGTAGGCCCTAACAGTTTGTGGGCACCATTTGTCATCGTTATAGTGCAATTAATGTATTGCTTAGTGTTGCGTTGTGTCATGGCTTTGCTGAAATTCATCCCACTTATTCTTTATTTTTTGCCCCACCAAGATTTACATGCTAAAATCGCCACTGGTCTCAACCAATAGCCAATGTTGGCTAAATATCCCAACCAGGGCTACAGCAACTTCCAGAGAGTGTCAGGCTCCTTGGGCATTGAGGTGGCCACTCTTGTTTGGGTGTCCTTGGCACAATGGTGTTGCCGTAACCAAGTGGTCACATACAGTATATCGTTCTGGATTCCACTGCGCAAGAGGGGTTCCGTATTGTTTTATGAACATCCAGACAGACACACGGTGAATTTGGATCCCACTTTGGCCAAATTGATTGTAGCCTATAGTTTGTCATCATTCTCGCCACTGCCAGAGAGAAGACAAGGAAGAAACCCAGCCAGGTCACTCGGATACAAGTCAGTGTTCGACATCCATCCATGTCTGAGAATGTCGGGAGATTATGTGGAAACCGGCCACTACGGGCAACAGCAAGGGCTGTTACTTTCAAGTAGATTTCATTTTTAATAGGTTGTCGTAGACGGGGATGGCGGTTGGGCATAAGAATCTGCTTCTGATTCCAAACGTTGCAAGTTTGAATCCAGTGATAGAAAGATGTTTTGGATATTTTTGTTTTAAGCCTATCACAAACCAAGACAAAGGAGATGATTGTGGACTACAGGAAAAAGAGGACCGAGCATGCCCCCATTCTCATCGACGTGGCTGCAGTGGAGCAGGTTGAAGGCTTCAAGTTCCTTGGTGTCCACATCACCAACAAACTAACATGGTCCATGCACACCAAGACAGTCTTGAAGCGGGCACGACAAAACCTATTCCCCCTCAGGAGACTGAAAAGATATGGCATGTGTCCTCAGATCCTCAAAATGTTCTACAGCTGCACCATTGAGAGCATTTTGACTGGTTGCATCACTGCTTGGTATGGCAACTGCTCGGTCTCTGCAAGGCACTACAGTGGGTAGTGCGAATGGCCCAGTACATCACTGGGGCCAAGCTTCCTGCCATCCAGGACCTCTATACCAGGCGTTGTCAGAGGAAGGCCCTAAAAATTGTCAGACTCCAGCCACCCTAGTCATAGACTGTTCTCTCTGCTACCACACGGCAAGCGGTACCGGAGCGCCAAGTCTAGGTCTAAGAGGCTTCTAAAGAGCTTCTACCCCCAAGCCATAAGACTCCTGAACATCTAGTCAAATGGCTACTCAGACTATTTGCATTGCCCAATCCCCCAGCCGCCCCCTCCCCATCACTGCCACTCTGTTGACATCTATGCATAGTCACTTTAATTAACTCTATCTACATGTACATACTACCTCAACTAACCAGTGCCCCTCACATTGACTCTGTACTGGCACCAGCTGTATATATTGTTATTTTTTACTGCTGCTCTTTAATAATTTGTTACTTTTCTCTTATTCTTATCCGTATTTTTGTGCAACTGCACTGTTGGTTAGGGGTTCGTAAGTAAGCATTTCACTGTAAGGTTTACACCTCTTGTATTCGGTGCATGTGACTAATAAAATTTGATTTGATTTGAAACCATAAGCTTTACCTTAACAATTCTGAGTTAATGCCTAACCATAAGACTTTGGAGTTAATGCCTGAACTTAACCTTAAACTTAACATTTTGGATGGCAATGCCTAAATGTAACCTTAAACACTGAGAAATTTGACTTTTGGAACAACTTCTAAATTTGACTTTTGAGAAAAATGGATGAATGTCTAATTCTGAAGTGAGACTGTGAGAACTGGTAGCAGCAACCATCTTCTAAGCTGCTATTCATATTTATTTGGTTTGTCATTCTATTGTTTTTCATGGAATTTTAGTGGAAATTAAATATAATTTATTTAGAGGTTATCAGAATCCATTTTCCAGAAATAGTTTTATCAGCTCTGTGTATTCTCAAATTGAAAAAAGTGAAAAACTACACCCCTGCTGCCAGGGTCTAGGACTTTGGCACTAAAATAATCACTGTTGGCCCCATGTGATTACTATCGTATCTCTGTTGAGGATTCTGAATTAACTGTGTTTATTCAGCAACTGCATCAGAAAATGGGGGTAGGTCAGGAATTCCCATCCCTTATTGAAGTTTTGGCAGCTGCAGCCCTGACATTTTCCCAAAGATCAAGGGCCATCATCACCTATGACTTAATGTAGTGTTGAGAAACTCCACTACAGGCTGTATCAAAACATCCAACAGATCTTGCAATCTCGCCCTATTGTTCTTTGAAAGAGAACTCGGTGACTCTGTGGACTATGATGAAATAATCTCCATCTTCAACACCAAAATGTGATACTGATGCGATGACCATGGTACTAAATCCACCTGCTGTGCCTGTACTGTAAGGGAGATACCTAGTCAGTTGTACAACTGAATGCCTTCAACTGAAATGTGTCTTCTGCATTTAACCCAACCCCTCTGAATCGGAAAGGTGCGGGGGGACCTGCCTTAAATCGACAGCCACATCTTCAGCACCTGAGGAACGGTGGGTTAACTGCCTCACTCAGGGGCAGAACAACACATTTTTACCTTGTCAGCTCAGGGATTCAATCCATCAACCTTTTGGTTATTGGCCCAACGCTCTAACCACTAGGCAACATGCCACCACTACTGTAGATTGCTCCTTTGAGTGGGAGTGGTTAATCTGGAGTGAGGATGCTGGAGATGCTGGGGTGAGGAGTCGTGCTGTACTTCGCTTCGCGGGTAATATTACATGTATTATTACATTACAACGGAACGATTTTATTAGTGTAATGTTAGCTGGTAATGTTAGCTAGCTACATAGTTGTCTTTGCTGTCTTTACATCAAGGATAGAGGTGTAGCTTTGAGAAACTAACAAGGTTAGCTAGCCAGCTGTACTCGTTCGCAGCGTCGCCGTTTTACAAACAAAGCCAACACCACAGCCACTGCTAGCTAGCCAGCTTTACCAACTAGCAGTACAGTAGAAACTAAATACATTACAACGGAACGATTTGATTAGTGTAATGTTAGCTAGCTACATAGTTGTCTTTGTATCATAGATAAAGGTGTCATACAGAGGAGCTATCGAGGTTAGCTAGCCAGCTACATTTTCAAACAAAGTCAACAACGCAGCCACTGCTAGCTAGCCAACTCTACCAGCGAGCAGTACTGTATCATTTTAGTCAACAAGATTTTTGCAACATAAGCTTAACTTTCTGAACATTCGAGATGTGTAGTCCACTTGTGTAGCTAGCAGGACTGACTTTGTGTTAGCTAGCCAACGTTTAATCACTTCTGCGTTTTGAAAGGTACCAGACACGGACACGAATGATCCATTGGTAGTTTGTTGTAACCAAGTATTGGTGCTAACCGTGTGTTATTGGATGCTAGCATGCTAGTTAGCAACGGCGTCATAGGACACGGTGCACTGGAAGAAGCTGGAAGAATACTGTACCAAGTTATCTAGCTGAATAAACTAAGTTTGAGCCTATTCCTGGTAACATTGAACCACTGTAGTTTACATCAATTATCATTTCTAAAGTGGAAGTTGGAAAGTTATATTTGAGTGTCATTGAGTGTTCATTCCAATCTCCTTTGCATTAGCGTAGCCTCTCCTGTAGCCTGTCAACCATGTGTCTGCCTATCCCTGTTCTCTCCTCTCTGCACAGGCCACACAAACGCTTCATACCGCATGGCTGCTGCCACTCTAACCTGGTGGTCCCAGCGCGCACGACCCACGTGGAGTTCCAGGTCTCCGGCAGCCTCTGGAACTGCCAGTCTGCGGCCAACAAGGCAGAGTTCATCTCAGCCTATGCTACCCTCCAGTCCCTCGACTTCTTGGCGCTGATGGAAACATGGATTACCACAGAAAATACTGCTACTCCTACTGCTCTCTCCTCATCTGACCACGTGTTCTCGCATACCCCGAGAGCATCTGGTCAGTGGGGTGGTGGCACTGGAATCCTCATCTCTCCCAAGTGGACATTCTCTCTTTCTCCCCTGACCCATCTGTCTATCACCTCATTTGAATTCCATGCTGTCACAGTCACTAGCCCATTCAAGCTTAACATCCTTATCATTTATCGCCCTCCAGGTTCCCTTGGAGAGTTCATCAATGAGCTTGACACCTTGATAAGTTCCTTTCCTGAGGATGGCTCACCGCTCACAGTTCTGGGTGACTTTAACCTCCCTACGTCTACCTTTGACTAATTTCCTTCTGCCTCCTTCTTTCCTCTCCTCTTTTGACCTCACCCTCTCACCGTCCCCTCCTACTCACAAGGCAGGCAATACGCTTGACCTCATCTTTACTAGATGCTGTTCTTCTACTAATCTTACTGCAACTCCCCTCCAAGTCTCCGACCACTACCTTGTATCCTTTTCTCTCTCCTCCAACACTACTCACTCTGTCCCTACTCAGATGGTATTGCGCCGTCGCAACCTTCGCTCTCTCTCTCCTCTTCCATCCTATCATCTCTTCCCTCTGCTCAATCCTTCTCCAACCAATCTCCTGATTCTGCTTCCTCAACCCTCCTCTCCTCCCTTTCTGCATCCTTTGATTCTCTATGTCCCCTATCCTCCCGGCCAGCTCGGTCCTCCCCTCCTGCTCCGTGGCATGACGACTCATTGCGAGCTCACAGAACAGGGCTCCGGGCAGCCGAGCGGAAATGGAGGAAAACTAGCCTCCCTGCGGACCTGGCATCTTTTCACTCCCTCCTCTCTATATTTTCCTCCTCTGTTTCTGCTGCTAAAGCCACTTTCTACCACTCTAAATTCCACGCATCTGCCTCTAACCCTAGGAAGCTCTTTGCCACCTTCTCCTCCCCCTCCTCCCCCTCTGCAGATGACTTCGTCAACCATTTTGAAAAGAAGGTTGACGACATTCGATCCTCGTTTGTTAAGTCAAACGACACCGCTGGTCCTGCTCACATTGCCCTACCCTATGCTTTGACCTCTTTCTCCCCTCTCTCTCCAGATGATATCTTGCGACTTGTGATTGCCGGCCGCCCAACAACCTGCCCGCTTGACCCTATCCCCTCCTCTCTTTCTCCTGACCATTTCCGGAGACCTTCTCACCTCGCTCATCAACTCATCCTTGACCGCTGGCTACGTCCCTTATGTCTTCAAGAGAGCGAGAGTTGCACCCCTTGTCAAAAAACCTACACTCGATCCCTCCGATGTCAACAACTACAGACCAGTTTCCCTTCTTTCTTTTCTCTCCAAAACTCTTGAGCGTGCCGTCCTTGGCCAGCTCTCTTGCTATCTTTCTCAGAATGACCTTCTTGATCCAAATCAGTCAGGTTTCAAGACTGGCCATTCAACTGAGACCGCTCTTCTCTGTGTCACAGAGGCTCTCCGCACTGCTAAAGCTAACTCTCTCTCCTCTGCTCTCATCCATCTAGACCTATCTGCTGCCTTTAATACTGTGAACCACCAGATCCTCCTCTCCACTCTCTCCGAGTTGGGCATCTCCGGCGCGGCTCACTCTTGGATTGCGTCCTACCTGACAGGTCGCTCCAACCAGGTGGCGTGGCGAGAATCTGTCTCCGCACCACGTGCTCTCACCACTGGTGTCCCCCAGGGCTCAGTTCTAGGCCCTCTCCTATTCTCGCTATACACCAAGTAACTTGGCTCTGTCATATCCTCACATGGTCTCTCCTATCATTGCTACGCAGACGACACACAATTAATCTTCTCCTTTCCCCCTTCTGATAACCAGGTGGCGAATCGCATCTCTGCATGTCTGGCAGACATATCAGTGTGGATGACGGATCACCACCTCAAGCTGAACCTCGGCAAGACGGAGCTGCTCTTCCTCCCGGGGAAGGACTGCCCGTTCCATGATCTCGCCATCACGGTTGACAACTCCATTGTGTCCTCCTTCCAGAGTGCTAAGAGCCTTGGCGTGACCCTGGACAACACCCTGTTGTTCTCAGCTAACATCAAGGTGGTGACCCGATCCTGTAGGTTCATGCTCTACAACATTCGTAGAGTACGACCCTGCCTTACACAGGAAGCGGCGCAGGTCCTAATCCAGGCACTTGTCATCTCCCGTCTGGATTACTGCAACTCGCTGCTGGCGGGGCTCCCTGCCTGTGCCATTAAACCCCTACAACTCATCGAGAACGCCGCAGCCCGTCTGGTGTTCAACCTTCCCAAGTTCTCGCACGTCACCCCGCTCCTCCGCACACTCCACTGGCTTCCAGTTGAAGCTCGCATCTGCTACAAGACCATGGTGCCTGCCTACGGAGCTGTGAGGGGAACGGCACCTCCGTAACGTCAGGCTCTGATCAGTCCCTACACCCAAAGAAGGGCACTGCATTCATCCACCTCTGGCCTGCTCGCCTCCCTACCGCTGCGGATGCACAGTTCCCGCTCAGCCCAGTCAAAACTGTTCGCTGCTCTGGCACCCCAATGGTGGAACAAGCTCCCTCACGACGCCAGGACAGCGGAGTCAATCACCACCTTCCGGAGACACCTGAAACCCCACCTCTTTAAGGAATACCTGGGATAGGATTAAGTAATCCTGGCTGGATCCCGTTCTGCCACGCCCATTGCCTAAAGTCGGTGCAGCCTGCCCACAGGATGTCTTCCTGTGGGCTCGGAAGAAGCCTTGGACCTCTCCTCCGTTCCCGCGAAGTACCAGGATCTCCGAGAGGTTGTCAGCAAGGCCCAGGCCACGTCACTCTCTCCGCATCAACCCTTTGAAAGCGGGATCGACCTTCTCCCAGGCGCTACACCACCCCGAGTACAGCTGCATTCACTGTTGGGTCTGGAGACCAAGGCTATGGAAACGTACATCGAGGACTCCCTGGCTGCAGGGGGTATTCATCCTTCTGCCTCACCCACCAGTGCAGGGTTCTTCTTTGTGGAGAAGAAGGACAAAACTCTGCGCTCGACTACTGGGGCCTCAATGACATCACGGTTAAGAACCGCTACACGTTACCACTCATCGCCTCGGCTTTCGAGCCGCTCCAGGGGGCCACTATCTTCTCTAAGTTAGACCTGCGGAACGCCTACCACCTGGTACGGATACAGGAAGGTGACGAGTTGAAGACAGCCTTCAACACTGCTAGCGGACACTATGAATACCTGGTGATGCCATTCGTTTTGACCAATGCTCCTGCTGTGTTCCAGGCCCTGGTTAACCTGTTAGGGCTAGGGGGCAGTATTGACATGGCTGGATAAAAAACGTACCCGTTTTAATCTGGTTACTACTCCTGCCCAGTAACTAGAATATGCATGCAATTATTGGCTTTGGATAGAAAACACCCTAAAGTTTCTAAAACTGTTTGAATGGTGTCTGTGAGTATAACAGAACTCCTATGGCAGTTCAAAACCTGAGAAGATTTCAAGCAGGAAGTGGCCTGTCTGAGAAGTATTGTTTCATCTTGGCTCTTTTTATTGAAGACTCAGGATCTGTGCAATAACGTGACACTTCCTACGTCTTCCATAGGGTCTCAGAGCCCGGGAAAAAGTTGAACGATATCGAGGCAGGCTCTGGCTGAAACACTTTATCGCTTTTGGCAAGTGGCCACTCAGAGTACTATGGGCTTAGGCGCGTGCCCGCTTCGACCGAATGCTTTATTTTCCTTTGTCTGTTTATCTAAACGCAGATTCCCGGTCGGAATATTATCGCTTTTTTATGAGAAAAATGGCATAAAAATTGATTTTAAACAGCGGTTGACATGCTTCGAAGTACGGTAATGGAATATTTAGAATTCTTTTGTCATGAATTGCGCCATGCTCGTCACCCTTATTTAGCCTTTAGGATAGTGTCTAGAACGCACGAACAAAACGCCGCTGTTTGGATATAACGATGGATTATTTTGGACCAAACCAACATTTGTTATTGAAGTAGAAGTCCTGGGAGTGCATTCTGACGAAGACAACAAAGGTAATAACATTTTTCTTATAGTAAATCTGACTTTGAGTGCTAAACCTGCTGGGTGTCTAAATAGCTAGCCCTGTGATGCCGGGCTATCTACTGAGAATATTGCAAAATGTGCTTTCACCGAAAAGCTATTTTAAAATCGGACATATCGAGTGCATAGAGGAGTTCTGTATCTATAATTCTTAAAATAATTGTTATGCTTTTTGTGAACGTTTATCGTGAGTAATTTAGTAAATTCACCGGCAGTGTTCGGTGGGAATGCTAGTCACATGCTAGTCACATGCTAATGTAAAAACCTGGTTTTTGATATAAATATGAACTTGATTGAACAAAACATGCATGTATTGTATAACATAATGTCCTAGGGTTGTCATCTGATGAAGATCATCAAAGGTTAGTGCTGCATTTAGCTGTGGTTTGGGTTTATGTGACATTATATGCTAGCTTGAAAAATGGGTGTCTGATTATTTCTGGCTGGGACCTCTGCTGACATAATCTAATGTTTTGTTTTCGTTGTAAAGCCTTTTTGAAATCGGACAGTGTGGTTAGATTAACGAGAGTCTTATCTTTAAAATGGTGTAAAATAGTCATATTTTTGAAAAATTGAAGTAATAGCATATCTAAGGATTTGAATAACGCGCCACAGGATTCAACTGGCTGTTGAGTAGGTGGCAAGCGTCCCACCTAGCCCATAGAGGTTAATGATGTTCGTATTCGTCTACCTCGACAACATCCTCGTCTTTTCCCGCTCGGCTCAAGAACACATTCTCCACGTCCGACAAGTCCTCCAGCATCTCCTGGAGAACCAGCTGTTTGTCAAAGCCGAAAAAAGTTCCATTACTCCTCTATCTCCTTCCATGGATACATCATTGCTGCTGGGAATGTCCAGATGGATCCGGGAAAATGTGAGTGTGGTGGTGGATTGGCCCCAACCCAGGTTTTCCAAAGCCGCACATTTCATTCCCCTACCAGCTCATGGAGCAGCATGTCTTCCGGATCCATGGACTTCCGGTGAACATGGTTTCCGACCGTGGTACTCAGTTCTCGTCCCAGTTATGGAAGGTGTTTTGCACACTCATTGGGCCGTCGGGCCAGCCTGTTCTTCGGGTTTCATCCCCAAGCCAACGGCCAGTTGGAGTATGCCAATCAGGACCTGGAGACGAATCTCGGTGCCTCGTCTCGGCCAACCCCACCACCTAGAGCCAGCAACTCGTGTGGGTGGAGTACGCCCGGAACACCCTTCTTTGCTCAGCCACTGGGCTCTCGCCCTTCAAGTGCTCCATTGGTTATCAGCCCCCACTCTTCCCAGAGCAAGCGGAAGAGGTCAACATACCCTCTGCCCAGATGTTCGTCTGCCGCTGTTGGCGTACCTGGAAGAGAGCTCGCTCCGCTTTTCTCAAGACCAGCTCCAGGTATCGTCGACAGGCGGACTGCCTCCAAACCCTGGCTCCCCTCTACAGTCTTGGGCAGAGGGTATGGCTGGCTACTCAGGATCTGCATCTCCGGGTAGAGTCCCATATACTTTCCCCCCATTTTATCGTCTCTTTCCAAATTTCGAAGATCCTTAGCCCCTCTGCTGTTCATCTTCTGTTGCCCCGCACCCTCCGTATAACTCCCACGTTTCATGTATCAAGGATTAAACCTTTGTCTCACAGCCCTTTGTCTCCTCTTTTCTCTTTAGTCCCTGTTTTCTAGTTCTCGGTATTTACCATTCTGCTTGCCCTGATCCTGAGCCTGCCTACCGTTCTGTACCTTTCGGACTCTGCTCTGTATTAGAGACATCTGCCTGCCCCTTGACCTGTCGTTTGCCTGCCCCCAGTTTTTGTAATAAACTTTTGTTACTTCAAACTGTCTTATCCTGAGGTCTGATATGTTGTGTATTTCATTATGTTTGTTTAATGTCGGACTTTTGTCAACGGTCTTGTTGTAAGTGGTTGTGTAGTTGTGCACTTGAGTTGCCTACTTGGCAATAATAATTGGCTTGTTTGTGAAGGAAAATGTGTGGTGTTTTCTGGTCACATTTATCCTGTGTTATCTGTTAAATGATGCAACGTGATTCCACAAATTTTCACTTAAATATGTAGGAGTATTTTTGCAGAAAAATGTTGGCCCAGCCACTTTTACTTATAACCAGCCACACAGGAATTTCTGCCTACGCCGCTACAGAGACGATGACCAGAAAGACATTGAGCAGAGCAAACTACCTCTTGGCTGAACCTGTCTAGACCAGTGTCCTCTACATACAGTCATCAACAAGAGAACAAGACAACAGTAGCAACACAAATGTTGCTGTTTGCTTTATCTGTAACCAACCTGCTTACATCCCCTGAAAAAAGACAGAGGGAGGAAAATCAATGCTCCAGGCCAATTATATTGTCAAAGAGATGCAATAAATGCACTTACCTTCAACCTCGCTGGCTTCTCACGATCCCAGGGTCTGGTAATTAGAGAAAGAAGGGATAGAAGGAGGGATTAAAGGAGGAGAAGATGACAAGATGATGAGTTTCATTACAGAAGGACATGACAGCATAGGTCGAATTATATGAGATCCTTTGTTACCACACTAACTCAAAGATGCCTGTAATCAAACACATTGGCCATCGGTTGGGATACTGCAGATCTGAATATAACGTTAGATATATGTGAGCAGAAAGACAGAGGTTGTCGGTCTGTTATAATACTGCTTCTTCTCAATAAGGGACATAGGACTTGGGTTCATGAATGTATGCTTTACTGTCAATGTATTTTTTGTTCTGGTATTGATTGAAAAACCTCTAAATAAAGATGTTTCAAAGTAAATTGAAATGTTATCATAATGACAACTATAAACAAAAAACGAACATACATAGCTATTTAAAAAAAAAAATGTTTTATCATGGTGCAATGTTTGAGTGTTATGCTGAATGATTGCCATGAACAATTAAAATAGGATTTGGTTCAGCAGTTGGGCAAATAAAATATTTACTCTCACCTACTATAATGTTTTTATAATTGACATTGCATCATGATGAATTTATTGTTTTGAGGTTCTATATGACAGATCAAAGCATAAAGGCCTTGGATAAAAGCTAAGCATGTTGGAAAGGAAATGAGGAATGAAAAGATAATCTTGGAATAACACTGTTTGCTTAGCCCTTTACACTTGTACATGTATACGGGTTAAAAAATGGCAGATTTGGGCACTGATAGGTGCCTAAAATGGAACGTTGTGGCTGTACAGTAGCATGCTAAAAATTACCTCAGAGCTCAGGCTTCACAGCGCTGTATGTCTTTTGACTGACAGACAAAGCCCCCATCCCTCCCACTAATTGGTAATTGGGCAACTTTTGCAAATGTTTTGTTGTCTGAGTGAGGGAAATGCTGTAAATTAAGAGGACTCTATGTATTTTGAAAGATTAGACATTGAGGATTATAATAAATACCACTTTGATGTCATACAAGCTAGCCAAACACCCGTGAGTCCAAATGTGCACTTCATATTTCCATATCATAAAACTCATGGAAGTACAAGTGACGTGCTCAATGTGGAAGTGGTCCGATGAAGCGGATGCTAAGCTACAGACTGGAATATGTTCCTGCATTCATCCGATGGCATTGAGAAGTTTATCACATCAGTCACCGGCTTCATTAATAAGTGCATTGACGACGTCGTCCCCACAGTGACAGTACGTACATATCCCAACCAGAAGCAATGAATTACATGCAGTATCCGTACTGAAATAAAACCTAGAGCTGCCGTTGTTGAGGAGCTGGACACTAATCCGGACGCTTATAAGAAATCCCGCTACACCCTCTGACGAACCATCAAACAAGCAAAGCGTCAACACAGGACACAAGATCGAATTCTACTACACTGGCTCTGACGCTTATCAAATGTGGCAGGGCTTACAAACAATCATGGATTACAAAGGGAACCCCAGCAGAGAGCTGTGACGTGAACCTACCAGATGAGCTAAATGCCTTCTATGCTCACTTTGAAGGAAGCAACACTGAAACATGCGTGAGAGCACCAGCTGTTCCGGACGACTGTGCGATCACGCTCTCTGTAGCCCATGTGAGTAACACCTAACAGGTTAACATTCACAAGGCCACAGGGCCAGATGGATTACCAGGACGCGTACTCAGAGAATACACTGACCTGCTGGCAAGTGTCTTCACTGACATTTTCAACCTCTCCCTGACTCAGTCTGTAATATCTACGTGTTTCAAGCAGACCACTATAATCCCTGTGCTCAAGAACGCCAAGGTAATGTGTCTAAATGACTACCGCCCCGTAGCACTCACATCTGTAGCCATGAACTGCAAATGAAAGGCTGGTCATGGTTCACATTAGCACCATCAGCCCAGAAACCCTAGACCCACTCCAATTCGCATATCACCCAATCAGATCCACAGATGGTGAAATCTCTATTGTCCTGACCATGCTGTTCATTGACTACAGATCAGAGTTCAACACCATAGTGCCCTCCAAGCTCATCACTAAGCTCATCACTGAACAACTCCCTCTGCAACACATCTGCCACGCTGACCCTCAACACGAGGGCCACTCTAGGGTACGTGCTTAGTCCCCTCCTGTACTCCCTGTTCACCCACAACTGCGTGGCCGCGTACGACTCCAACACCATCATCAAGTTTGCTGATGACACGACGTTGGCGGGCCTGATCACCAATGACAATGAGACAGCCTACAGGGAGGAGGTCAGAGACCTGACAGTGTGGTGCCATCCCTATCAAGCTGCACCATTGAGAGCAAATTGACTGGCTGCATGACCGCTTGGTATGGCAGCTGCTCGGCATCAGACAGCAAGATGCTACAGAGGCTAGTGCTTCAACCCAGTATATCACTGGGGCCGAAGTTCCTGCCATCTAGGACCTCCATTTTATTTTTGTTTTATTTAACTTTTATTTAACTAGGCAAGTCAGTTAAGAAGAAATTCTTATTTATAATGACTGCCTACCCCAGCCAAACCCTCCCCTAATCCAGACTGCTGAGACAATTGTGCACTGCCCTATGGGACTTCCAATCACGGCCGGTTGTGATACAGCCCGGGATTGAACCAGGGTCTGTAGTGATGCCTCAGCACTGAGATGCAGTGCCTTAGACCGCTGTGCCAGTCGGTGTCAGAGGAAGGCCCTAAGTCATAGACTGTATTCTCTGCTACCGGACAGCAAACAGTACCAGAGCGCTAAGTCTGGGACGAAAAGGCTCCTCAACAGCTTCTACCCCCAAGCCATAAGACTGCTAAAGAGTTAGTGTGTAGTTAACCAATAGCTAGCCGGACTATCTGCATTGACCCTTTTTCATTAACTCTTTTTGAATCTATGCACACACACTGGACTCTACCAACACACTCAAACATAATTACACTGACACTCAAATACATATACACACACACATTACACGTACACACAGGCACGCAATCACCACACACTTCCACATTCATCACATATGCTGCTGCTATTGTCTATTATCTATCCTATTGCCTAGTTACTTTACCCCAACCTACAGTATATGTACATATCTACCTAAATTTCTCATACCCATGCACATCGAATGGTTAATGGTCCACCATGTATATAGCAAACAACAATACCATTGATCATTGTGTATTTATTCCTCGTGTTACAATGCTTTTTCTATTATTATTATTATTTTAATTTTTTTATTGGATTCTACATTGTTGTTAAGTATTTCAATGTTAGTCTACACCTGTTGTTTACGAATCATGTGACAATAACAATTTGATTTGATTTGACATGTTAATGACCAAGCAGTGGGTAATAAGAGGCGATGACAGACAAGAACAATAGCCCATGTCTACCTGGAATAATGATCAGAGGGGATGGAAAGAAATGACAATGATAGAAAGGAAAATACATGTCAAATAAAGCCAATGATCCACAAAATAAATTGTAAACTAGTTTGGTGATGTGACCTTTCCCTGGATGCCTGGATCCTATTCTTCTTCCTGTCTCTCAAACTCGGAGTACATTTTTTATGTAAGGGACGACGCATGCTTCTTTTTCCGTGTAAAGGACTAATCATATTGAGGGAGTGTTGATTGAACACAAGCCCAAATACCCTCAGTCTCTCCTCTACTTAAAGAGGACACAGTTGAGCTAAAGCGAATATCCATTTATCACGACATCTATGTAGACGCCCGGCGGGCAGGGAGAGATGAGAGCTGGCAATACAGCTGACGGACTGGCAAAGGCCTGCTATTACCCAAGCACAGGCCCCTGTCTCCCCAATGAGCTTCCCCCTGCCTTGCCTTCCCAAGCTGATTGTCGCATAGGTGACAATGAGGCGCAGGGCGACTGATAGTGACGGTAATTAAAAGGGTTGATTAAATTGACGGAAGGAGGGCACCCAGGGAGGAAACAACATTTAGTAGAGAGAGGGAGTGATAGAGAAGCAGAATGGTAAAGCAGGAATCATGTCAGATCACTCCTCGAGTTAACGGGAGAGCCAGATAAAGACTTTTTCCTCAAGTCACTTCAATTGGGGCAAAATCTCTAGAGGGCTACCATCACAGAAGACCTAGAAAACTGTAATTCTGTGGGAATGATGGTTGCCCATTCCATTCAATGCCCACAAGGTAGTAACAATGTAAATCTGAAAATTTGACGGTGATGCTTTCCAAGTGTATCTATTGCATTTGACAACTCAACAACTTGAATTTAAATCAATTGCAAAGCCAATATTATCCCTAATTAAAAGTGATGCGTTTGTTTTTGGCTTCAGTTTTCAGAAGCTGGACAGATCTTAGAGTTAAGTTAATTTGACATTGTGTCTTTTATGTCCAAATACAAACTGACACTACCGTTACAATTTTTTTCAGTTCTATTTCAATATTTATTTATTCATTACATTCATACAGAACATCTAATGTGATAACTCAAAATGAAAATATATTGTTGATTCTTCTGCTTGTAGTAAATAAATTAGATCAAGGGAAGTGCCAGTCGCTGTATGCTTGTATTATTATACCAATGACAGTAAGTGCTTTGTGAGAGTCCTTTTGGCACACACAGCACTATGGTGCATTTCCATACTAATCTCTCTGTACATATGCCCCGGCATACACAATGTTAGCACGACAGCATTTAACCATTTTTTTGACAAGAAGGAGAAGAAACAGCAGGATAACCTTTAGACTAGAACCAACAAAACTCAACCCAAACCAGCATAAGTCACACTGGACAGTGGGTTACCTTGATCCAACTTCCAGTCACATGAATGATATGATGTCAAACTTAAGAACTTCTGTCAAAGATTATTTCAGGCCCGGTAGCGCCGCTGGGCCACTTCTGTGAAAGATTCAGCAGGCTACTGGCATTACATACTTGGCTAACATACTACTGTAGCTCTGCTGGCATAACATTTATTGGTAACTTCTACACCTTTCGGAAGATGCTCTACAGGAATGATGGAGTCCATCCAAATCATCTTGGCTCCTGGACCCTGTCCGCACATTTCTAAGGCTGTGGTGAGACAATGACTTATCAGTGAACCAAGCCCTGCTCAGATGATCACTACCATTGAGTCACTGAGTTGTCATAGTGCTGCTGGAAATGTACATTGTCCCAGGGTCATTGGCAGTTATAATGTAAGCAACCTCATTTATGTCCCTCTAACACGCCTGAATGCCTCTGAAGATTCTACAGCTATTGTATGCAATAATAATAACAAACCTGAGTTATACTGTTAGCACTGAGGCAGTTTGTCCTAGTAGGAAGTCCACCGTGTGCTGCTCACCCTCCACTATCACGACTAACACATATCACTATCATGTCTACTTCTGATAATCCTTCCAGTAAAGCAATAAAAACAATCAAGAATCCCAAATGTAGCCTAAGAAACAAGGTTCATGAAATCGATAACTTGCTAGTAAGAGATAACGTTCATATATATATCTGAAACTCACTTAGATAATACCTTTGATGATACAAAGGTAGCAATACATGGTTTCAACATCTTCAGAAGAAACTGGAATGCCAATGGTGGAGGTGTTGCTGTGTATGTTCAAAGTCATATTCCTGTAAAGCTTGGAGAGGATCTCATGTCAATGCTGTTGAAGTAATATGGCTACAGGTACACCTGCCTCACCTTAAGCCCATTCTTGTGGGAAGCTGCTATAGACCACCAAGTGTTCTGGATCCATTATCTGGATAATATGTGTGAAATGCATGGATAATGTATGTGATATCAACAGAGAGGTATATTTTCTGGGTGTCCTAAATATTGACTGCCTTTCATCAAGCTGCCCACTCAAGAAAAAAAAAGTCAAACTGTAACCAGTGCCTGCAACCTGGTTCAGGATGTCAGTCAACCTACCAGGGTATTTACAACATCACAGGAATTAAATCATCCACATGTACTGATCACATCTTTACTAATGCAGCAGAAATCTTCTCTAAAGTAGTATCCAAATCAATTGGATGTAGTGATCATAATATAGTAGCCATATCTAAGAAAACCAAAGTTCCTAAGGCTGGGCCTAATAAAGTGTATCGGAGGTCGTACAGTATGTTTTGTAGTGATTCCTATGTTGAACATGTAAAATGTGCTGGTCTGTGGTGTGTAATGAGGAGCAACCAGACACAGCACTTGAAACATTTATGAAATTGCTTATTCCAGTAATTAATAAGCATGCTCCCATGAAGAAAATTACTGTAAAGACTGTTAAATCCTTGTGGATTGATGTGGAATTGAACATGTGTTTGGTTGAGAGGGATGAGTCAAAAGGAATGGCAAATAAATCTCGCTGCACAGCCGATTGGCAAGCATACTGTAAATTGAGAAATCATGTGACTGAACTAAAAAGAAAAAACTGTACTCTGAAAGAAAGATGAATTATGTAAAGAATGATAGTAAAAAGCTTTGGAGCCCCGTAAATGACATATTGGGCAAAAAGGCAAACTCGACTTCATCATTCATTGAATCAGATGGCTCATTTATCACAAAACCCACTGATTTTTCCAACTACATTGATTATTTGTGTCATTGGCAAGGTTAGCCAACTTAGACATGACATGCTAAAACAAACTTAGAACCTTTAAAATTGTGTCATTTTAAATCTGTAAAGTGAGTGTGGAATAGGTGAAAAAATTATTGTTGTCTATCAACAATGACAAGCCACCTGTGTCTGAAAACTTGAATGGAAAATTAGTGAGCATAATAGCAGATGATATTGCCACTCCTATTTGCCATCTCTTCAGTCTAAGCCTACAGGAAAGTGTGTGCCCTCAGGCCAAGAATAGCAAAGCAGCCGTCACTGTCTCAAACAACCGACCAACATCTTATTACTAACCTTTAGTAAACTTTTAGAAAAAAATGTGTTTGAACAGATACAATGCTATTTCACAGTAAACAAATTATCAACAGATTTTCAGCATGCGTATAGGGAAGGGCATTCAACATGTATGACACTTATACAAATTACTGATGATTGGCTGAGAGAAGTTGATAATAAACATATTGTGGAAGCTGTTTTGTTAGACTTCAGTGCAGCTTTTGACATTATCGATCATAATCTGCTGATGGAAAAACGTATGTGTTATGGCTTTACACCCCTACGATATTGTGGATCGAAAGTTAGCTGTCTAACAGAACACAGAGGGTGTTCTTTAATGGAAGCCTCTCCAACATAATTCAGGTAGAGTCATACATTCCCCAGGGCAGCTGTCTAACTTTTTTCAATCTTTACTAATGACCTGCCATTGGCTCTGAGTAAAGTCTGTGTGTCTATGTATGCTGATGACTCAACACTATACGCATATGTAACAGCATTGCCTCCATCCCTCTCCTTGCCCCTACCTGGGCTCGGACCAGGGACCCTCTGCACACATCAACAACTGACACCCTCGAAGCACCGTTACCGATCACTCCACAAAAGTCACGGCCCTGGCAGAGCAAGGTTAACAACTACTTCAAGGTCTCCGAGCGAGTGACGTCACCGATTGAAATTCTATCTCCACCCCGCTGATCCTCAACACTGGGGCTCCACAAGTGTGCGTTCTCAGCCCTCTCCTGTACTCCCTGTTCACCCATGACTGCGTGGCCATGCACACCTCCAACTCAATCATGAAGTTTGCAGACGACACTACAGTGGTAGGGTTGATTACCAACAACGATGAGATGGCCTACAGGGAGGCGGTGAGGGCCCTGTGGTCAGGAAAATAACCTCAGACTCAATGTCAACAAAACAAAGGAGATGATCGTGGACTTCAGGAAACAGTAGAGGGAGCACCGCCCACATCCACATCGACAGAAAGTAGTGGAGAAGGTGGAAAGTTAAGTTCCTCGGCATACACATCATGGACAAACTGAAATGGTCCACCCACACAGACAGCGTGGTCAAGAAGGCGCAGCAGCGCCTCTTCAACCTCAGGAGGCTGAAGAAATTTGGCTTGTCACCAAAAACACACAAACTTCTACAGATGCACAATCAAGAGCATCCTGTCGGGCTGTATGACCACGTGATACGGCAACTGCTCCGCCCACAACCGCAAGGCTCTCCAGAGGGTAGTGAGGTCTGCACAAGGCATCACCAGGGGGCAAACTACCTGCCCTCCAAGACACCTACACCACCCGATGTCACAGGAAGGCCAAAAAGATCATCAAGGACAACAACCACTCGAGCCACTGCCTGTTCACCCCGCTATCATCCAGAAGGCGAGGTCAGTACAAGTGCATCAAAGTGAGGACCGAGAGACTGAAAAACAGCTTCTCTCTCAAGGCAGTCAGACTGTTAAACAGCCATCACTAATGTTGAGTGGCTGCTGCCAACATAGTGACTCAAATCTGTAGCCACTTTAATAATAAAAAAATTGGATGTAATAAATGTATCACTAGTCAATTTAAACAATGCCACTTTATATAATGTTTACATACCCTACATTACTCATCTCATATGTATACACTGTACTCCATACCATCTACTGCATCTTGCCAATGCCGTTCGGCCATCGCTCATCCATATATTTATATGTTGTCAAACGGTGGGTGTAGCTGGTGCATGGAAGTTAGGCGCAGGAGAGCAGAGATGAGTGGACAAAGCACTTTACTGAGGCAATTATTAGAACAGACGCAACCGCGTCACAAAAACAAATGCCCAAAGAGCAAGTGAGGCAGCACAAAGTACAACAACCAAGTACAAAGTACCGGCTGCCACAAAGCACAGGTACAAAACAAAACCCAGCGCAAACCAGCCGGAAGCGTGCCAACCTTGACAATAAACAATACCCCACACAGACATGGAGGGAACAGAGGGCTAAATACACATAGTAATTATGAGGAGATGTAAACCAGGTGTGCAGGAAAACAAGACTGTAATGGCTGTCATATAGAGGGGACCAAGGCGCAGCGTGTTGAGTGCTCATAGTTACTGTTTATTAAACTCAGAACACCAAAGAAAATAACAAAGAGAAAACGATCAGCTAACAGTTCTGTCAGGTACTGAAGACTACACAGAACACAACTAAACAGAATACAACTGCCCACAAACACACTAGAAAAAAAAACAAGTTAAATATGATCTCCAATTAGAGACAACGCGAACCAGCTGCCTCTAATTGGAGATCATCCTAAAAACCTCCAACATAGAAATAGAAAACATAGAAAACCACCCAAAACACCCCCTGTCACGCCCTGACCTACTCTACTATAGAGAATGACATCTGCAAGGGTCAGGACGTGACAGTACCCCTCCCCCCAAAGGTGCAGACTCCGAATGCAACTAAAAAAACAACAAAAGAAACCACAAAACAAAAAGGGAGGGTAGGGAGGGTGACAATTGTCTATGGCGGCTGTTGTGCAGTACCCAGAACCTTACCATCCAGCAGATCCTCCAGCAGCGGAGGTGGCTCCAGTTCGGGGTGTAACCCCCACAGATCCCTCTGCTTCTGTACCACCGGACCGTGGATCGTCGTCGGATGAACCGGACAGTAGATCATCACCGGAGGCTCTGGGCTGCAGGCCACCGCTGGAGGTTCTGGGCTGCAGGCTGTCGCTGAAGACTCCGGACTGGGGAACTTCTCAGGAGGTTCCGGACTGTGGGCCGTCTCAGGAGGTTCCGGACCGTGGGCCGTCTCAGGAGGTTCCGGACCGTGGGCCGTCACTGCAGGCTCCGCGCCATGGATCGTCACTACAGGTTCCGTGCCATGGATCATCACTGGAGGCTTCATGCCATGGATTATCCCTACAGGCTCCGGGCCATGGATCATCCCTACAGGCTTCAGACCATAGATCATCACTGGAGGCTTCTTTCATGGAGCTGGAATAGGTCTCACCGGACTAGGGAACATCGCTGGGAGTTCTGGACTAGGGACCGTCACTGGAGGTTTCCTTCGTGGAGCTGGAATAGGTCTCACCGGACTAGGGAACGTCGCTGGGAGTTCTGCCTAGGGAACATCGCTGGAGGCTCCAGACTGGAGAGCGTCGCTGGAGGCCAGGTGCGCAGAGCAGGCACAGGGTATACTGGGCCGTGGAGGCGCACTGGAGATCTGGAGCTTATGGCTGGCACAACCCGTCCTGGCTGGATAACCACCGTAGCCCGACAAGCGCAAGGCGTTGTGACAGGTCGCACAGGTTTGTGTTGGCGAACTGGGGGTACCGTGTGTAGAGCTGGCGCAGGAAAACCGGGGCCGAGAAGACGCACCGGAGACCAGGAACGCTGAGCAGGCATACTCCTTCCTGGCTGAATGCCAACTCTAGCACGGCACCTGTGAGGAGCTTGCACCGAGCGCACCGGGCTGTAGCTGCGCACTGGCGTCGTAGTGCGTATCTCAGCATAATATGGTGCTTGCTCAATCACTCGCCCCCCACAGTAAGCACGGGGAGTTGGCTCAGGTCTCCAACCTAACTCTGCCAATCTCCCCGTGTGCCCCTCCCCAAAACAATTTGGGGGCTGTCTCTCGCAATTGCCTAGTGGTTTGTACAGCGCCTCATAATAACGCTGCTCAGCTTTAGCTGCCTCAATCTCCTCCCTCGGACGGCGATACTCCACAGCCTGCCTCCAGGGTCCTTTTCCGTCCAGAATTTCTTCCCAGGTCCATTCATCTCCACGCTGCTTGGTCCTTTTGGGGTGGGCAGTTCTGTAACGGCTATCGTATAGAGGGGACCAAGGCGCAGCGTGTTGAGTGTTCATAATTACTGTTTATTAAACACAGAACACTAAAGAAAATAACAAAGAGAAAACGATCAGCTAACAGTTCTGTCAGGTACTGAAGACTACACAGAACACAACTAAACAGAATACAGCTGCCCACAATCACACTAGAAAAAAACCCACCTTAAATATTATCTCCAATTAGAGACAATGCGAACCAGCTGCCTCTAATTGGAGATCATCCCAAAAACCTCCAACATAGAAATAGAATACTAGAACTAAACATAGAATTAGAAAACCACCCAAAACACCCCCTGACACGCCCTGACCTACTCTACTATAGTGAATGACATGTCAGGACGTGACAAAGACAAAACAAATGGATAATGAAAGGTGGAGCGACGATGGCTAGAAGACCGGTGACGTCGACCGCCGAACGACGCCCGAACAAGGAGAGGGACCAACTTCGGCAGAAGTCGTGACATATCCTGTTGGGGGTAGGGGGCAGTATTGACACGGCCGGATAAAAAACATACCCGATTTAATCTGGTTACTACTCCTGCCCAGTAACTAGAATATGCATATAATTATTGGCTTTGGATAGAAAACACCCTAAAGTTTCTAAAACTGTTTGAATGGTGTCTGTGAGTATAACAGAACTCATATGGCAGGCAAAAACCTGAGAAGATTCCTTACAGGAAGTGCCCTCTCTGACAAGATCTTGTTCTTCTTGTCTCTGTTTATTGAAGACTGAGGATCTTTGCTGTAACGTGACACTTCCTACGGCTCCCATAGGCTCTCAGAGCCCGGGAAAAAGCTGAATGATATCGAGGCAGCCCCAGGCTGAAACACATTATCGCTTTTGGCAAGTGGCCGATCAGAGGACAATGGGCTTAGGCGCGTGCACGAGTCGACCCCGTGCTTTATTTTCTTTCGTCTTTTTACCTGAACGCAGATTCCCGGTCGGAATATTATCGCTTTTTACGAGAAAAATGATTTTAAACAGCGGTTGATATGCTTCGAAGTACGGTAATGGAATATTTAGACATGTGTCGTCACGAAATGCGTCGTGCTCGTCACCCTTCTTTACCCTTTCGGATAGTGTCTTGAACGCACGAACAAAACGCCGCTGTTTGGATATAACTATGGATTATTTGGGACCAAACCAACATTTGTTATTGAAGTAGAAGTCCTGGGAGTGCATTCTGACGAAGAACACCAAAGGTAATCAAACTCTTCTAATAGTAAATCGGAGTTTGGTGAAGGCTAAACTTGCAATACATATTCTGTATTGTAATGTATTGTAATGTTTAAAAAATTGTATAACTGCCGTAATTCTGCTGGACCCCAGGAAGTGTAGCTGCTGCCTTGGTAGGAACTAATGGGGGTCAATAATAAATACAAATGCAGTCATTACTGCTCATCCTTCTGAAGGGTGTCAATAATTTCAGACCCCACTGTATATCAGTGCATTCGTTACAACTTAACCATTACAACATTTCTATTCAATCAAATAAGCCTCATGAAGCAAATTAGCAATAGAACATTTTGTTGGCCAAATTTGACGCTCTCTCATTGACAATACAAAAATTCCTAACTGGTCTAATTTTCAAGGACAGATTTTGGGCAGAGTAAACCCTCTCCCTTTGCTTCTTCCTCTCTGCTTCTATAGATGAAGGTTGTTTGAAAACGTGTTCCTCTACATTATAGAGTCTACAAGCTGTGAATGGGAATCCACACATTCCAAGTAGTAGAGCACAAGACTGAGGACAGTCAAATGTGTTGTGTCCTTTACTTCAAAGCTACTGTAGACCTATCCATACCCCACCAGAAAGAAAAGCTGTAAATCCAAAGTGTAGCCATAATAATTCTGAATGATCTACTTGCATTATAATCCAATTAATCGAATAACTGTGTTCTCGCTCTTCTCCTTGTGACCAAATATAAGTAATGAGTACATGTTAAGAAATGCAATTAGATATGCTCCATTGCATTTATAGCCTCCAGTTACCCGTTCCTGACCTGATATGAAGAAATGTGGCATTTACTGGGTCCAACATTTCCTATCATTGCTTACAATGCCATGCATTCTCACCAGCTGCTAAAGATAATGCACAAATATGATAATACATCAACTCCCCGCCATAAGTTAAAACATAAAACGGACGGGCTAAGCTAGGAAGTTGCGTTGGACTGAGACACCAACACATAGAACATAGTTGAGGTTGGAGAGGCAGAGTGAGATCAATGCCAAGAGCAATGCAATCTTAATATATACAGTTGAAGTCGGAAGTTTTCATACACTTAGGTTGAAGTCATTAAAACTCGTTTTTCAACCACTCCGCAAATTTCTTGTTAACAAACTATAGTTTTGCCAAGTCGGTTAGGACATCTACTTTGTGCATGACACAAGTCATTTTTCCAAAAATTGTTTACAGACAGATTATTTCACTTATAATTCACTGTATCACAATTCCAGTGGGTCAGAAGTTAACATACACTAAGTTGACTATGCCTTTAAACATCTTGGAAAATTCCCGAAAATGATGTCATGGCCTGAAGGTACCACGTTCATCTGTACAAACAATAGTACGCAAGTATAAACACCATGGGACCACGCAGCTGCCATACCACTCAGGAAGGAGACGCCTTCTGTCTCCTAGTGTCACAGATTTCTTCATCGTCTGACAATATAGCGAAATCGCTGTCGGAGAAAGTGGACCAATTCGCAGCGGGTTGCGTGTTCAACATCAGAATTTATTAACTGAATGAGAACACGTGAAAATAAGAAAACAAGAACAACAAATGACAGTTTCGCAGGCTATACCTAGCAGTGCAAAAAACAACTACCCACAAAACACAAAGACAAACACACCCTACTATATAGGACTCCCAATCAAAGGCAACTCAACACACCTGCCTTCAATTGGGAGTCCAACCCCAATTAACTATACATAGAAAAACAAACCTAGAACCTATACCAACAACTAACACCCCACTACACCACACACAAAACCCCAAAATACAAAACAAATATACCTCTGCCACGTCCTTACCAAAATATAATACAAATAATACCTAAATATTGGTCAGGACGTGACACCTAGAGATGAACGTACTTTGGTGTGAAAAGCGCAAATCAATTATACTTACAGAGTGGAAACCCAAAACAAATATATAAAGTGATAAAATTGTAACATATACGCCGGGGGTTGAGGGGGTTAAACCAAAGCCTCATACCTTTTAAAGGGTTAATAAATTGTGTAATGATAAACTGTAAGGTCTCCTCTTTAAAAGACCTCTGTATGTGTGTTAACACCTGTTTTGAGTGTTGTGCCCTTCAGACACTATCAGAAGGCGGAAACCACCTATGCTCAGATTCCTCCTGTCTGGGCCCCACCTGGCTATCTGAGGTTCTGAGAATACGACTGGTTTTCTGAGAACACAAGGCTGCCGCATGCCTGATGAAAACAGCCACCTGTCAGAAGATAATTAGACTCGTTCACCTTGTTATGACACAATACTTGTGATGAAAGGTCAAGTTTTGGTCAAACCCACTTCTGAGCTTTTAATTGCTGACAAGATGGTTGCTGCTGTCAGGGGGAGGTTAGATTTATTAAAATGTTGTTGCCAGGGAAAGTTACGTAAGGAGGACTGTGGAGGCTACATGAGTTACAGGATGTCTCAGACATTTTGCAGAACTTGGGGAGAGCTGTCATATACTGTACTCTGTACCAACTTCTGCCTACAATTGTATTACTAAAGGATCATTTTGACACTTAAACAAAGAGTCTGTGTTTCCTTTCTAATGGGGGGTTGGACTCTCTGGGAACACGCACCTCAAGGCTAGTGCGGGGAGCGGGAACAGGACGAGTCGGACTGGGCTGACGCACTGGAAGCCTGATGCGTGGTGCTGGTACTGGAGGTATCAGCCTGGGAACACGCACCTCAGGGCTAGTGCGGGGAGCGGGAACAGGCCTAGTCGGACTGGGTTGACGCACTGGACCGTAGAGGCGTACTGGCGGTCTCGAGCGCAGAACTGGCATCGCTTTTACTGGCTGGATGCCCACTACCCACTGGCAAATGCGGGGCACTGGTATAGCGCGTAACGGCCTAAAAATATTTGGCCTCGCCACAGTACCCATTACCCCGAAGCACGGGACCTGTCCATTCACTGGTTGCCCAGAAAAGGTATGGGAATTTGGCCTGGGGCTCAAACCTTGCCCAGCCAAACTACTCGTGTGCCCCCCCCCCAAATTTTTTTATTGGGGCTGCCTCTCGGGCTTAAACGCCAGTCGTGTTCCCCGGTAGCGTTCCCGGTCCTCACTCGACTTCCTCCACGGGCCCTCTCCGGACAGAATCTGCTCCCACGTCCATTTCTCCCGCCAGTCCATATTGAATTCCCCTTGCTCCTTACTCCGCTGCTTGGTCCATTTGTGGTGGGAGATTCTGTAACGGTTGTCGTCGGGGATAGAGGACCAAAACGCAGCAGGAATGTGGATGCTCATCTTGATATTTATTTGAAATCAAAGTGAACACCAAAATAACGAACTCACGAACAACAAAACAGTCTTGTAAGGCTCACACAGGCAAAACAAGAAACAATCTCCCACCAACACTAAACCAAACAATTACCCATATATAGGACTCTCAACCAGAGGCAACGAGAAACCACCTGCCTCCAATTGAGAGTCCAACCCCCCATTAACCTACACATAGAAATACACCAACCCAGAAAGAACATAGAAGTACAAAACATAGAACATAAACCAAAACCCGGAAATAATAAATCAAACGCCCTACTAAATAAACCACCACCCCGAACCACATAAAACAAATACCCTCTGCCACGTCCTGACCAAACTACAATAACAAATAACCCTTATACTGGTCAGGACGTGACAGTAACGGATTCAAAAGACTAGGTGTGTCTAATAATGGGGCGCAGGTGTGTGTAAGGATGGTTGCCAGATGTGAGTAATGATGGGTCACCAGGACGGTAGTTAGTAGACCGGCGACGTCAAATGCCGGAGCGGGGTAGCGAGAGTAGACGGGACAAAAACCAAAAGTAGCTAGTTGGTTCCCCTTTGCTACAAAAACAGCCTCCACTCTTCTGGGAAGGTTGTCCACTAGATGTTAGAGCATTGCTTTGGGGACTTGCTTCCATTCAGCCACAAGAGCATTAGTGAGGTCGGGAACTGATGTTGAGCGATAAGACCTGGCTCATGGTCGCCATTTCAATTCATCCCAAAGGTGTTTGATGGGGTTGAGGTAAGGGCTCTGTGCAGCCCAGTAAAGTTTTTCCACACCGATCTCGACTAACCATTTCTGTATGGACCATGCTTTGTGCATAGGGGCATTGTCATGCTGAAACGGGAAAGGGCCTTCCACAAACTGTTGCCACAAAGTTGGAAGTACAGAATCGTGTAGAATATAATTTGTTGTATCTGGACTATCATTAAATGTGAAGATTTATTTTATCAAATAAATTCTTTACGTGTAATTATTTGTATACGATTAAACTAATCATGTCAACTTTAATTAACTAGGAAGTCGGGGCCCCACGGGACGATGTTTATATAGTCTCTATTTCCCGAATCGACTCTTCAGATATTTTCATATCATATCGATTAGTCTTCTATTAATGTATCATTATTAAATCATCTGTTTTCATTTCTAAATGTCGCAAACCCTTGGATATATGCACGAACCCTAGCCTAAATGATGAATCAGTGATATATAAACTGGCTTAATTATTTATTATCACTACTCTGGATGGTTCTGACTGAGAATATGTGGACAACTACAAATACCTAGGTGTCTGGTTAGACTGTAAACTCTCCTTCCAGACTCATATTAAACATCTCCAATCCAAAATTAAATCTAGAATCGGCTTCCTATTTCGCAACAAAGCATCCTTCACTCATGCTGCCAAACATACCCTCGTAAAACTGACCATAATACCGATCCTTAACTTCGGCGATGTCTTTTACAAAATAGCCTCCAACACTCTACTCAACAAATTGGATGCAGTCTATCACAGTGCCATCCGTTTTGTCACCAAAGCCCCATATACTACCCACCACTGCGACCTGTATGCTCTCGTTGACTGGCCCTCGCTTCATACTCGTCACCAAACCCACTGGCTCCAGGTCATCTACAAGTCTCTGCTAGGTAAAGCCCCGCCGTTACCATAGCAGCACCCACCCGTAGCACGCGCTCCAGCAGGTATATCTCACTGGTCACCCCCAAAGCCAATTCTTCCTTTGGCCGCCTCTCCTTCCAATTCTCTGCTGACTGGAACGAACTGCAAAAATCCCTCACTAGCTTTAACCTCTTGACGGTCGCCTAGGATAGGGGGCGCTACAGCGATTTTTAAACGGCCTCCTACTCAAACTCAGAAGCTAGGATGTGCATATAATTAATAGCTGTTGATAGAAAACACCCTAAAGTTTCTAAAACTGTTTGAATGGTGTCTGTGAGTATAACAGAACTCATATGGCAGTCAAAACCCCGAGACCAATCGTAACAGGATGTGGAATTCTGAATTGCGGACTCAACTTCAGCACCTTGCCTATAAATCACACCGTGAGCAATGGTTCATTGAGCACTTCCTATTGCTTCCACTAGATGTCCCCAGTCTTTACAAAGTGGTTTGAGTCTCCTACTGTGAAAACTGCTTGAATGAGACGCTGTGGAAAGTGGTCACATGAGGAGGGCCATCACCATTATGACGCCGGCGCCCCTGGCTACCCTCCCCTTTCGAAACGTTTTGAAACACAATGCAATCGTCCCCCTTGAATCTTATTGGAGCTCTGGTTGAAAAAGGCCCTAAAGATTTATGTTATACAACGTTTGTCCGAACCTAAATTTAAAAAAAATGCATTTTGTTTAGAGAGAAGTCCCGCAGCCGACGGAAGTTTTGGAGCAGCCATCAGAACGCGCTAACAAGAACAAGCTATTGGGATTAACTTTTTAGAACGAAAATACATTTGTTGTGGACCTGGGATTCTTGGAAGTGCTTTCTGATAAAGATAATCAAAGGTAAGGGATTATTGACAATAGTATACAAGAGTAGATGTGATATGCGATTGTTCCAAGATGGCGCTGACCTGTAACGGTAGCCTATTTTTCTGAGTATCGCATCCCCTTTTATCGCAAAGTGTGATTACCCAGTAAAGTTATTTTTAAATCTGGCATTACAGGTGCTTTCAAGAGATATTCATCTATAAATCTTAGAATGACAATATTACATTTTAAAAATGTAAAAATAAAAAAGTATCTCAACTTGCACATTCATCTTCTGCACATCCTACCATTCCAGTGTTTAATTGCTATATTGTAATTAATTTGCCACCATAGCCTTTTTATTGCCTTACCTCTCTTATCCTACCTCATTTGCACATGCTGTATATAGATTGTTCTACTGTATTATTGATTATATGTTTGTTTATTCCATGTGTAACTCTGTGTTGTTGTATGTGTTGAACTGCTTTGCTTTATCTTGGCCAGGTTGCAGTTGCAAATGAGAACTTTTTCTCAACTAGCCTACCTGGTTAAATAAAGGTGAAATAAAATAAATAATTAAAATAATCACAGAAATACATAACCAACAAACAGTCACAATGGCGCCAGAGGGGCGGGCTGCCGTCTTATCGGCTCTCAACCAACCATGCTAATTTGTTAGTTTTTTCGCGTTGTTCATAACTTGCTTTGTACTTAATGTTGCTGCTACCATCTCTTATGACCGAAAAGAGCTTCTGGACATCAGAACTGCTATTGCCCACCTCAAACTGGACGAAGAGTTCTTCTTCAATGAGTCGGACGGGAGGGATATACTACTACAGACACCCGAACAGGCCCAGATCCCTGTGATTCGCTGGGGAAGGAAACTGAGATTTTGTGGAAAAAGATCTGGGTGCCTTGTGAGGATCAGGCGACGAGTGGCTAGTCTGCCCTTGCCTTCCGTCCTGCTAGCTAATGTTCAATCGCTGGAAATAAATGGGATGAGCGGAAAGCATGTATATCCTACCAACGGGACATTAAAAACAGGACAGAAAAGCAGCCTCTGGTAAGACACGGGGCGGGGGCCTATGCATATATGTGAACAACAGCTGGTGCATGATATCTAAGGAAGTCTCAAGGTTTTGCTCGCCTGAGAGAGTATTTCGTAGCTGTCTACATACCACCACAGACCGATGCTGGCACTAAAACAGCGCTCAATGAGCTGTATACCGCCGTAAGCAAACAGGAAAATGCTCATCTAGAGGAGGCGCTCCTTGTGGCCGGGAAATTTAAATCAGTTTTACCTCATTTCTATTAGCATGTTAAATGTGCATCCAGTGGAAAAACAATTCTACACCACCTTTACTCCACACAGAGACGCGTACAAAGCTCTCCCTTACCCTCTATTTGGCAAATCTGACCATAATTCTATCCTCCTGATTCCTGCTTACATGCAACAATGAAAGCAGGAAGTACCAGTGACTCGGTCTATAAAAAAAGTGGTCAGATGAAACAGATGCTAAACTACAGGACTGCTTTGCTAGCACAGACTGGAATATGTTCCGGGATTCTTCCGATAGCATTGAGGAGTACATCAGTCACTGGCTTTGTCAATTAGCGCATTGAGAACGTCATCCCACAGTGACTGTACGTACATACCCCAACCAGACGCCATGGATTACAGGCAACATTGAGCTAAATGGTGGAGCTGCCACCCACTTCAATTTGCATACCGCACCAACAGATCCACAGATGATGCAATCTCTATTGCATCAGGTTCACACCTGGACAAAAGGAACACCTATGTGAGAGTGCCATTCATTGACTACAGCTCAGCGTTCAACGCCATAGTGCCCTCAAAGCTCATCACTAAGCTAAGGACCCTGGGACTAAACACCTCCATCTGCAACTGGATTCTAGACTTCCTGACGGGCCACCCCCCGGGTGGTAAGGATAGGTAACAACACATCCGCCACGCTGATCCTCAACATGGTGGACCCTCAGGGGTGCGTGCTCATCCCCCTCCTGTACTCCCTGTTCACTCATGACTGCACGGCCAGGCACGATTCCAACACCATCATTAAGTTTGCTGATGACACAACAGTGGTAGGCCTGATCACCGACAATGATGAGACAAAGGAGATTATTGTCGACTACAGGAAAAGGAGGACCGAGCACGCCCCCATTCTCACCGACAAGGCTGTAGTGGAGCAGGTTGAGAGCTTCCAAGTTCCTTTGTGTCCACATCACCAACAAACTAACATGGTCCAAGCACACCAAGACAGTCATGAAGAGGGCACAACAAAACCTATTCTCCCTCAGGAGACTGAAAAGATTTTGCATGGGTCCTCAGGTCCTCAAAAGGTTTTACAGCTGCACCATCGAGAGCATGCTGACGGGTTGCATCACTGCCTGGTATGGCAACTGCTCGGCTTCTGATCACAAGGCCTACAGAGGGTAGTGTGTATGGCCCAGTACATCACCGGAGCCAAGCTCCCTGCCATCCAGGACCTCTATACCAGGTGGTGTCAAAGGAAGGCTCTAAAAATTGTCAAAAGACTCCAGCCACCCTAGTGATAGACTGTTGTCCCTGCTACCACACGGCAAGTGGTACCGGAGCGCCAAGTCTATGTCCAAGAGGCTCCTAAGTAACTTCTACCCCCAAGCCATAAGACTCCTGAACAGCTAATCAAATGGCTACCCAGACTATTTGCATTGCCCCCCCCCCCAAAATCAGGAACACTGATGCCACTCTGTTTTTATCTATGCGTAGTCACTTTAATAACTCTACCTACATGTACATATTACCTCAATTACCTCAAGGCCGGTGCCCCCACACATTGACATTGACGCTGTACTGATATCCCCTTTCTATAGCCTCGCTAAAGTTATTTACTGCTGCTCTTTAATTATTTGTTATTCTTATCTCTGACTTTTGGGGGGGGATTTTCTTAAAATTGCATTGTTGGTTAAGGGCATGTGAGTAAGCATTTCACTGTTGTATTCAGCGCATGTGACAAATTTACATATTTACGAGTTTATGTCTTGTTGTCTCTCTCTGTGGTCGCCGGTCCGTCTGCTGGAGAGAAAGACAGAAAGTCTCTGGTTGTGTTCATAATGGATATATGTCAGGCGTACCCATGGTTGTCGTATAGAATAGATGTTTCGGCGGTTGTCGGTATTCTTGTCCTAGGTTTTGTACATTTCCAGCTGCAGACTGGTTGTCACGCCTGCTCCCGCTCTTCCCCCTTGGTGCCCCCTCGAGGGCACCAGGCTCCCCAGCATTGCACACTCCTGCCATCATTACGCACACCTGCCTTCCCCTCATCACACGCATCAGCGATTATTGGACTCAACTTGACTCAATCACCTCTATCATTACCTTCCCAAAATCTGTCTGGTTCCCCGCTCTGTTCCCTGCTTCTGCATTAATGTTCATATGTCCTTGTATACCTGTGTACTGATGCTGTTTCTGTCCTGTTACCTGTCTGTTCCTATTAAATGTTTGACTCCCCGTACCTGCTTCTCATCACCGGTGTCGGTTCTTACAGAATGCAGAAGCCATCCTACGAAGCATCGGGGAGTGCTGACGTTCGAGTTGGTGGTGACGTCACCCGACACCGATGGAACTGGGGGTGCCTAAACCAGCTTGTCTGGCTGTCACGCAGCTGGCTCAAGAGGTTTCTTGCCCCGGTTGGCTGGGAAGGCGCCCAGCCCATGTCATCCATTCATCCAGAACGCCGCAGCCCGTCTGGTGTTCAACCTTCCCAAGTTCTCTCACGTCACCCCGCTCCTCCGCTCTCTCCACTGGCTTCCAGTTGAAGCTCGCATCCGCTACAAGACCATGGTGATTGCCTACGGAGCTGTGAAGGGAACGGCACCTCCATACCTTCAGGCTCTGATCAGGCCCTACACCCAAACAAGGGCACTGCGTTCATCCACCACTGGCCTGCTGGCCCCCCTACCTCTGAGGAAGCACAGTTCCCGCTCAGCCCAGTCAAAACTGTTCGCTGCTCTGGCACCCCAATGGTGGAACAAGCTCCCTCACGACGCCAGGACAGCGGAGTCAATCACCACCTTCCGGAGACACCTGAAACCCCACCTCTTTAAGGAATACCTAGGATAGGATAAAGTAATCCTTCTAACCCCCCCCCCCCTTAAAAGATTTAGATGCACTATTGTAAAGTGGTTGTTCCACTGGATATCATAAGGTGAATGCACCATTTTGTAAGTCGCTCTGGATAAGAGCGTCTGCTAAATGACTTAAATGTAAAATGTAAATGTCAGGCCTCAGCCGGATCGTTAGGTTTTTACGCCCAGCCGGCTCGTCAGGCTGCTAGGCCTCCGATGGATCATCGGGCTCCCATGCCCCAGCGGGATTGACAGGCCTTCATGCCTCAGCTGGATTATCCAGCTCCTATGCCTCAGCCGGCTCACCAGGGTCTCACGCCTCTGCCGGTTCGTCAGAGATTCACACCCAGCCGGCTTGTCCAGCGCCCGTGTAGGACGCCAGGTGGCGCCCCTAGAGGGGGGGTACTGTCACGCCTGCTCCTGATTTCCCCCCCTGGCGCTCGAGGGCGCCAGGTTCCCCAGCATTGCACACTCCTGCTGTCATTGCGCACACCTGCCTTCCCCCGTCACACGCATCAGCGATTATTGGACTCACCAGGACTCAATCACCTCTGTCATTACCTTCCCTATATCTGTCTGGTTCCCTGCTCTGTTCCCTGCTTCTGCATTAATGTTCAAATGTCCATTAATGTCCAAATGTATACCCGTGTGCTGACACTGTTTCTGTCCTGTTACCTGTCTGTTCCTTTTAATAAATGTTTGACACTGGTAGTTCGATGGCCTAGGATTTCTTACTTTTGTAGTGAATCGATAGTCTCAGTTGAACCATTTCCAGCCGTGTAGCCAATGCTCCATGCTGTATGGTCTGGTACTTTGGTGGATTTGTAGTTCTTAACCATTTCAACATGTAGTGTCAGCTCCATATTTTCTGGTCTAATGGCCTATAGAATTGTAGCCATTCCAACGTGGGGAATCCGTCCCGGCGTTCTCTGATTTAATGTAAATTTTGTAGGAAGTTGGTTTTATACTCTGTGGAAGAAAAGGCAGTTCTATGATGCCTAATGTGATGTCTGGGCTCACAGGGGTGTGGCCACTGACTAGTTAAACGTTATATGAAAATCCATACTCTCATTTAGAAGGTTAACTTCACATTACATCTTTTCACAAATAGTTTCATGTTTAATCACATACGTTTCACAATATGTAGATGTAAACCTGACAGCTGGGAAATGTACACATTAACCTGTCTGGGCTAGGGGGCAGTATTTTCACAGCTGGATGAAAAACGTACCCAATTTAAACAGCTTACTACTCTGGCCCAGAAAATATAATATGCATATTACTAGTAGATTTGGATAGAAAACACTCTGAAGTTTCTAAAACTGTTTCAATGGTGTCTGTGAGTATAACAGAACTCATATGGCAGGCAAAAACCTGAGAAAAATTGAATCAGGAAGTGGGAGAAATTAGAAATTTAGTTTTTCTTTTGAATCCTTTGAAAAACTACAGTGACATAGGATTTACGTTGCACCTCCTAAGGCTTCCATTGTCTTTCAACAATCTTCAGGAACTGGTTTCATCCGTCACCTGTTACAGGGCAGAAAATTGTGGCTCAGTCAATCACTGGCCAGTCTGAGGACAGGTGTCTCATGACGCGCATGCACGTGACTTCGTTGTTTGTAATTTTTCTTCTGGGATGAATACCTATTGCCCGGTTGTAAAATTATCGCAATTTTACGTTAAAAAAAATACCCTAAAGGATTGATTGTAAACATGGTTTTACATGTTTCTACAAACGGTAATGGAACTTTTGAACATTTCGTCTATGGATTTGTGTCCACGCCACATGGCATTGTAAAGTGTTCTGGATGGGTCAACAAAATGGATGTATTTGGGCATAAATTATGGACTTTGCAGAACAAATGAACATTTCTTGTGGAAGTGGGACCCCTTCCGAGTGCATTCCGCCGAAGATCAGCAAAGGTAAGACAATATTTCTAACATATTTTTAGAGATTTGTCGACGCTGTGGTTGTAGGCTAAGTTCTGTACTCAGAATATTGAACAATGTGCCTTTTCCGTAAAGTTATTTTGAAATCTGACAAAGTGGTTGCATAAAGGAGTAGATTATCTCTAATTCTTTAAATAATTGTTATACATTTTGTCAACGTTTATGAGTTCTTCTGTAAATTAAATGTGCCTATTCACCGGAAGTTATGGGGAGAAAACATTTTCTGAACGTCACGCGCCAATGTAGAAATTGGGTTTTTGGATATAAATATGAACTTGATCGAACAAAATGCATGTATTGTCTAACATGATGTCCTAGGAGTGTCATCTGATGAAGATTGTCAAAGGTTAGTGCTTAATTTTAGCTGTATATCTGGTTTTGTGACGGCTATCCGTGCTTGGAAAATGGCTTTTTTTTTTTGATAATGTGCTATCCTAAAATAATCTAATGTTTTGTTTTCACCGTAAAGCCTTTTTGAAATCGGACAATGTGATTGGATTAACGAGTAGAGTATCTTTAAAATGCCGTATAATACTTGAAATTTAATTTTGAGATTATTTGTTTTTGAATTTCGCGCCGTGCTATCTCACTGGTTGTTGTCCAACCAATCCCTTTAGCGGGATTTTATCTCGAAGGGGTCCTCGAGGTTTTAAGAGATACAGTTATGTGTGTTTCCTGTCCTTCATGAGATCACCAAATGAAACACACTCGACATGACTGTCCCTTAAGTGTCCATGGACCATTCCCACATTCTCAAAAATATAAACATTGTTTAATTATTCAAACTTTTGATCTCCAAGGGTCTCTCTGTGTTCCACAGTTTACATTCCATTCTCGAACACTACAGAGCACAGGAGCATTATGACGGACCATAAAACAGCTGACTTCCCGCTCTCCCCCTCTATTAGAGAGAGCATGCCATAGATCCTTCAGATCATCACAGTAGCGTTACGACACATTGTATGCTGCAGCATTAAGATTTCCCTTCAATGGAACTAAGGGGCCTAGCCAGAACCATGAAAAATATCCCCAGACCATTATTCCTCCTCCACCAAACTTAACAGGCACTATGCATTGGGGCAGGTAGCGTTCTCCTGGTATACGTCAAACCCAGATTCGTCCGTCTGACTGCCAGATGGTGAAACGTGATTCATCACTGGCATCCAATGGCGGCGAAGTTAAGCTTGTGTGGCCTATCACTTATCAGCTGAGCCGTTGTAGCTCCTAGATGTTTCTACTTCACAATAACAGCACTTACAGTTGACAGGGGCAGCTCTAGCAGGGCAGAAATTTGACGAACTGACTTATTGGAAAGGTGGCATCCTATGACGTGCCACGTTGAACGTCACTGAGCTCTTCAGTAAGGCCAATCTACTGCCAATGTTTGTCTATTGAGATTGCATGACTGTGTGCTCGATGTTGTGGCTGAAATTGCCGAATCCACTAATTTGAAGTGGTGTCCACATACTTTTGTATATATAGTGTACTTACCACACCATCGTGGTGTTGTTGCCATTCATGCCTTTCCCATTGAGAAAAATGTATGAAGGTGACATCTAGATAGTTGGTAAGGTTGGCAGGCACCTCAATACAACACTGGTGACATGGTCGCTGTGTTAATTACCGCCGACAACACCCTGATAACATAAATAGAAGGAACACCTCAGGTCGGCAAGCATCTCCATACAACAATGCACTAGTCATTCGCACTGGCTTATCGACTCATCGTGCAGCCTTATCAGTCAGGCAAAACGGTATTGATTGTCAACAAAATGTCACACCCTGATCTGTTTCACCTGTCTTTGTGCTTGTCTCCACCCCCCTCCAGGTATTGCCAATCTTCCCCGTTATCCCCAGTGTACTTATACCTGTGTTCTCTGTTTGTTGCCAGTTCGTTTGTTTCGTCAAGCCTACCAGCGGTTTTCCCGTGCTCCTGTCTTTCTCTAGTTCCTGTTTTCTAGCTTTCCCGGTTTTGACCATTCTGCCTGCCCTGACCCTGAGCCTGCCTGCCATTCTGTACCTTGTCACACCACCCTGGATTACTGACCTCTGCCTGCCCTGACCTTGAGCCTGCCTGCCGTTCTGTACCTTTCAGATTCTGCTCTGGACTACGGACCTCTGCCTGCCCTTGACCTGTTGTTTGCCTCCCCCCATTTCTGTAATAAACTTGTGTTACTTCAAAACTGTCTGCATCTGGGTCTTCTCCTGAGCCTTGATATAAAAAGGCTACTACATGATACCATTTTTTTCCCTAGACCCATAATGAGGTTGCTACAACCTAGCTTATGAATGACAGTTTACAATGTAGGTGCACACAGGTCGAGAGACATATTTGAGGTGACAGACAGACACATGGCCTGCATCTACCTGATATAGGGCTTAATCATTAGTGCAACATTTAAAAACAAGAGTTTGGGCAAATTCATGTATGTCTATCCCAGTTTTGTTAAATTTTTCAACAGAATCAGAGGAATGAATACACTCCTGACCCCGAGTAAACAGAGTTCACTTTCATAGCAGCCACATTGTATTCCTTCTCACATCTATGCGCTCTCCTCCTCTCACCTTGTCCCTTTGCTTGTGGACTTCAATGCACAACACATCAGCTATATGTGACCAGGCGAAAAAACCTTTCCAAGCCAAACCGCTACACACAGCCCACATCGTTGTCACCATATTAGCTAAAGTAACGTCATAGTCAGCATAGCTAATGGAACTAATGCATTAGTAAACCCGCTACAATCATGCAGTGACGTTACAGTGTACAGTCAGTAAGCAGTTACACCAGCAGGCCCCGGTGGCAATAAATTAGTAAAACTAAAAGCTTACCTTGACTTGGAAGAGTTCCAGTGTTGTGTTGGAAAGTCATAGCCAGCTAGCTAACATAGCATCCCTCTGTTTGAGCAGGGTGTTTCAGTAGGCTAGCGGCATTTGATAGCTAAGTAATTGAAACCGAAAGAAAATGACAATCTCTCTCTATTTCTCTCTTGCTTCTCCTTCATTTTGGAAGAAATTAATTTGTTCAAAACTGTTCAACTAATGTCTTTCTCTCTCTTTGAGTCAACTACTCACCACATTTTATGCACTGCAGTGCTAGCTAGCTGTAGCTAATGCTTTCAGTACTAGATTCATTATCTGGTCCTTTGATTGGGTGGACTACATTTCAGTTCATGCAAGAGGTTGAAGGACGTCCTCTGGAAGTTGTCAAAATTACTGTGTAAGTCTATGGAAGGGGGTGAGAACCATGAGCTTCCTAGGTTTTGTAATGAAGTCAAATTACACAGAGAAGGACTGAAGCTAGCTGTCCTCCAGCTACACCATGGTGCTACCCTACAGAGTGCTGTTGAGGCTAATGTAGACCTTCATTGCAAAATAGTGTGTTTTAATAACATTTTTGGTTACGTGATTATATTTAGTATAGTTTTATCTAATAATTATCCCCAAAAACATGTATTTTTTAAATGAAATTCACTGAGGAGGATGGTTCTCCCCTTTCTCCTCTGTGGAGCCTCCACTGACCTCAATGTAATGAGCCAGGTGTGGGAGAACAACTACAGCGCTGAGCAATTTTGACAACGCAAAAACAGCTAGGACACTTTTTCCGGCTATGAACCCAGCGTGAACCAGTAGGAATTCATCCATTGGTTGTTGTATTGCCTCGCCTGAACAGGGGAACACACGCAAACATATTTACAAGAAAAGACAGGCTCAGTGTCAAAAACTCAGTGTTGTCAAACTTCACATAACGTAGTCTATCATACATGTCTGTTCCCTTACTTCTCACCCGAAACATCTAAGCCCACTGACTTAAATACCTTCTGTCTGTAAGCCTGCAAAAGTAGAATATATTATCCCTAAAGCAAAGTGGTGTCAGGTAAGTAGCCTGGTAGTCTATATTATCCCCACTTTTCTCTTAAAATGTCATGTTGGCACAAAACGACTCAGTATATCAATGTGTGCCTGACAAACGGCAACAGGTAAGTAAACAAGAAAGGAAAACATTATTATAAACACTATTATGAGAACTATTCCAAAGATTTTACTCCCCCATCTCAACCGACATTGGATCAAGTGCTCTCTAAGCACGCACACGTCTAGGCAACTCTGAGGATATGGCTGAAGCATGAAAAAGCCAACTGCTCAGATGTTGCATACATAAACCAATGGTTGCATGCCAGGTCATCGGCTGTGTCATCGACTGACAGATTGCTAGAACATGATGTGATTAGTTGATACATAAAATACCTATCTAGGCGTTGTAAGACCTGGCATGCATCAGCAACGCCTGGGCAGAGGAATGCGCCCATTGACTCCTGAGGTGTTGAACTGGTGCACCCTCTATAGCCACCATGGTTATTATTTGACCTTGCTGGTCATATATCAACGTTTGAATGTCTTGAAAAACGATCTGGCCTTAATGGCCACATGTACTCTTAAATCTCCATGTACAGCTTAGTCTTGTGTAGCCATACCTTCAAAAACGTTGTTGTCACGCCTCCTTTTTCCCGTAATAAGGAAGCCTGGGGAGAATCTCAATTGCGTACTCCTCACATCCTCGCTCTTCGCCTCCTTTTCAAAACACATTGGAGGAGAAGGTCAGAGGGGAGGGACCTCTGGCTTTCTCATGCAATAGGTTTTGAGAAGGACAGAAGGAGAGATGAGAGAGGACGCGAGGAGTATGCAATTGAGATCTTCCCCAAGTTATCGACGAGGCTAGGGGAGATTCTCAATTGGTTTGCTCATCTCCCCTGTCCTCCATCCTCTCCTCGTCTCCTTTTAAAGGTCAATGGTAACCGAGGGTAGGAGGAGAAGAGAGGAAATCTGGAAACAAATGTGCTTGTATGAAATGACATTCTCCTTCACTCGCGCGTCGTCATTTATAGGGGTGGAATCATACATTAAATGTGTTAAGTAGTAAAAAGATATGTAACTAGTTGTGCTAAACATTTTATAGATACAATGATAAGTAGCATATAATTTCTAAATGCTGCATGTGCATGCTTTTTTAAACAAGAGCTGATATAAAAGGTGTGTGACGGATCTCATGTTAGGATACTCTTGTGCTTCAGACTATCGAGGAGGCAAGGACACTCCTGCTCGCCTACTAACTAATTGACACTACCTGACCACTTATCGGTTTCCGGGTCACGGAGAAGAGAGGACGGAGGAGTTGAGGAGAGGACGGTTTTTTGTCTAAATTAAAATCGCCTTCTGTACATCCAGAGGACAATTACAAGCCTCAGAAACTCACATTCTAAATGCTGGGTTGAAATCTCAAACATGAACCTTCAAATAATCAAAGTGGTGTCACTGGAGCCTGGTTCCTCTCTAGGTTTCTTCATAGGTCCCTGCCTTCTAGGGAGGTTTTCCTAGACACTGTGCTTCTGCATCTGCAGTGCTTGCTCTTTTTTATTGAAGCAACACATTTCCAGAGAGGATAAAAGAGGTTGAAAGGTGAAATTAGAAAGTGAAATTGAACACATTTCCCATTTCTGGAATGGTGATCCTTTAACTTAGCGGTAAGACAAATAACAGATCGAACTGTGGCTGAAACATCTCCAGAATTCAGTTGTACATGATTTAAAGGTTGGAGCAACAACTTCGTATCCCCAGGCAAGACAACTAACAAAAAAACAAGAACAGACAGTCTATTTGAATTGATAAACTCTTCTTCTGCTATACCTCTTTCTCTCCCTCCATATTATGTATTTCCACATCATCTTTCCTGTCTATTTCTCCCCATCCTCTTCCCCTTCTTAAAATGTTTTAATTTTCCCCCTCTCCCCCAAATCAGATATTACAAATTATCTTTTGTTGTTGTGCCCAATGCGATAAAGTTAAATTGTTGCTCGTATTGAAATTGATTAAGAGTGAAAGAGACTGAGGCGATGCCAAATGGTTAATGTGATTGGGAATGACGGCTTTTGTCTCCAATCGGATTAACAGCAGAAATACAGAGTGGAGATAAATGACTGTCATACACTGGGACGCCATGGGTTGGAGCTTCGCTCCTTTGTTGCTCTGCCATTGACCTTGACGTACACAAAGTCCCATGCTGAGACATGACCAGAAACAACACTAACAGGATAGTCAGTGTTGAAGGGTATCACAATAAGCATGATACAAGAATGATACATTTAAAGGCCTCTACCATGCAGCGGCACATTTATTTACTTATAATTATCAAAAGTTCATGAATGACTTGACTTATCCTCATTACATTTTTTATGTCATTGAGTACATGTCACCATCCTAATTCATTTATAGACACAGCTAAATGTATTGTCAATTTAGATAACATATGTCCTTTCCCTCTGCACTACAGACTGTCTAAGAGTTTAGTCAGATACTGTACACAGTGTGCTTGACTTGTTTATTAATCATACCCATCTTTAAGTGGACCTGGGCTGACTGGATGGAGTGTGAACTGATATTCTCCTTCGCTTTTCTTTACCTGCCAGTGGCAAAGACCAGGACGGACGTGAGGCTCCATGTAAATGGAAGAGAAATGCAAGAAGAGGTGGAGAGTTTATATTCTGCTGAGGGTCTGGGCACCTTCCACCGCACTATGGTAGTGGCCTTACGACCTCGCCTTGAAAATCATTCTGCAGCCTCGCACAGACACAGCCTGACCTCAGAGAGCACACACACACATACCACCACACATACACACTCACACACCCACACAGTGACAGAATTAGGACTGAGGAACCATTGGTTCTGTTAGCTTCACCACTCTCTCTATTCCTCCTGCTCTCCTTTCGGGACTCAAGGAACAGTCAGAGATGACTGGATGAACTCAGTGTGTATTTATTGCTTTATTTTTAGGTCACTTGACTTTCAAAGTGGGAGAACACTGACCTGAATACAGGGTTGCTTTGGAAGAAAATTAGATTTTGTTATGACTTTAGGAAGTGAGAGTGCTTGTATTCATATCTCAGTTCCAGAACTAGATTATGTAACACTCATAAATTCATGTCAATGAGGATAGGAATACAACATTTACATTGGAGTATAGCTAAATTCAAAGTCATTTTCAAAACCTAATTATAACTTAAATAGATTTAGGCCTGTGCATTCTCAATATGAGACAAGTGCTTCAAGTGGGATCTGTGTGTGTCAGTGGCTTTCGATGCCGTTTAAGATGAGGGAGGATGATTTTTTTTTAAATATGAGCATGGCCTTATTTCTATGACAGCATATTGGATGACTGTCATTCATATTCCATTCACCCAGCTCATTGTAACATCGATTTAGGCTACTAAAGGATAGTCAAATTTTCCCTGTACAACCTAGCCTATGAATTAAATTCTACAACGTATGTGCACAGGTCGAGAGAACGTTAAGTAATCAAGGTGACGGACAGTGACGCACTCATTCAATACCACCATGCACACTCTTGCCTGCATCTAGGGAGTAATCATTAGTCCAACACTTGCAAATGAGAGTCTCTATTGGACAAATTCAGGTATGTTTATCCCCATTTCGTTCTGTTTGCTTCTTTTTTTCAACAGAATTGGCATAATGAATACACCCCTGATTACATGCTAACACAGTTCACTTTCATAGCAGCCACATAAAAAGTGCATGATCACTTTGCTCGTTGTATATATAATTCCTTCTCGCAACTACCTATGCGCTCTCCTCCTCTCACTTTTTCCCTTCTGTGCACAAAACATCAGCTGTCTGTGACCAGGCAAAAAACCTTTCTAAGTCAAACCTTCATATCATGACCAATAACCGCTACACACAGCCTACATCTTTGTCACGTTGTAGTTAACATAGCTACTAGAACTAACGTGTTAGTAAACCCGCTAGAATCATGCATTACAGTGTACAGTCAGAGACCAGTTTAGCAGTTACGCGGGTGGGCCCTGGTGGCAATAAATTAATAAAACCAAATGCTTACCTTGACTTGGAAGAGTTCCAGTGTTGGATAGCTATAGCCAGCTAGCTAAAATAGCATCCCTCTCTATATGAGCCGGCTGTTTTAGTAGGCTAAACTAGCTAGCTGCATTTGCTAGCTAAAGGAAAGTTTTAAAAAAATACAACCAAATATCTCTCTCTCTTTTACTTAATTTTGAAGAAATGTATTTGTTAAAAACTGTTAAACTATTGTCTTTCTCTTTCTTTCAGTCAACTACTCACCATATTGTATGCACTGCAGTGCTAGATAGCTGTAGCTTATGCTTTCAGTACTAGATTAATTCTCTGATCCTTTGATTGGGAGGACAACATGTCAGTTTATGCTGCAAGAGCTATGATAGGTTGGTGGACGTCCTCCGGAAGTTGTAATAATTACTGTTTAAGTCTATGGAAAGGGGTGAGAACCATGAGTCTCCTAGGTTTTTTATTGAAGTCAATGTACCCAGAGGAGGACAGAAGCTAGTTGTCCTCCGGCTACACCATGGTGCTACCATACAGAGTGCTGCTGAGGATATTGTAGACCTTCATTGGAAAACAGTGTGTTTTAATCAATTATTTAGTGACGTGAATATATTTTTAATGTTTCAGTATTTTTATTTTTATGAAATTCACTGAGCCGGATGGTCTTCCCCTTCCTCCTCTGAGTAGCCTCCACTGGTGTGCGTAATGATGCACACAACACACTAAACAACACAATACATGGTGGTCATGCTGGGGCAATACAGGGATAGAGAAATGAACAAAGGTCTATTATAGCTGTTTAATTATACATGAAGCAAATCAAATCAAATCAATTAGGTATTGCTGTGGCATGAATAAATGGTGCATAATTGATGCCAGTCCTCTTGAATTATGCATCACTGTCCACAAATCTCCACATGAAGTTTGGAACCAGGGAAAGCTGAGGACAAGTATGATATATTCATATATTCATCCCCACTGGTTGTACTGTATGTTAATATGTGTGACTGTGTAGACACACTGTACATAGAGGGATGCATGGATGGCCAAGAAGATTAAAATATGCTTATGGAGAAGTGATTGAAAATATAGAAGACTTCAGTAGCATGTATCATTATTGAGTTGTCTTGTAATTAAGGTGGGTGAAGTGTGTGTACTGTATAATTCCTCTAGAATGATTCAAACCAAGCACATACACATCTGGGAGAGCACCTGGCACATACTGCCATGGACCTTTTTTCCCACGTCGGCTTTGGGTTAGGGTTCAAATAAACAGGTTTGCAGCTCCAAGTATGTGTACTGTTTAGTTTAGCAGGGGTTCATAGGAGTAGGTGTCCCGTATGTGCTGGAGAGGAAGATTTCTCTCTTTATTTACTGATCTATTTTTGCTGAGGAGACAGACGGTCCCCATTACAAAGAAGAACCACGTGACATCCCTGAACAGCACCACTGAGAACCAGATAATTAAAATATATTTAATCAAATTCTGCTAATTAAAAAATCCAGCTGGTCACTTCTGGACTCTCACTGTCTGAGAAGACTAACAGAGGGTCAAAGGGTGGAACATGAAGACTGTCTCAAGAGTCCATACATTCAGATGCTACGTATAGTAGTCAATACAGCTAGAAATATATTAAAGCTGTTATAGCACTGTTATAGCTGCTGCTATAGCTGTTCATGAGTTACATAAGAAGATGTGTAAACAAACTCATAAGAAGCCCGGTGGCGCATCTCTGACTTATCTTATCAAACAGTAATTCTAGAGTTGGAGAAGGATTCAACATACTGCAGCTCACAGATCACTGCACCTGTACATAGCCCATCTATAATTTAGCCCATACAACTACCTCTTCCCCTACTGTATTTATTTATTTATTTTGCTCCTTTGCACCCCATTATTTCTATTTCTACTTTTCACTTTCTTCCACTACAAATCTACCATTCCAGTGTTTTACTTGCTATACTGTATTTACTTTGCTACCATGGCTTTTTTTGCATTTACCTCCCTTATCTCACCTCATTTGCTCACATTGTATATAGACTTATTTTTCTACTGTATTATTGACTGTATGTTTGTTTTACTCCATGTGTAACTCTGTGTTGTTGTATGTGTCGAACTGCTTTGCTTTATCTTGGCCAGGTCGCAATTGTAAATGAGAACTTGTTCTCAACTTGCCTACCTGGTTAAATAAAGGTGAAATAAAAAAATAAAATACTTGATCGATCTTTATTGCAAATCTAATGTTTGCACTAAATATTAATTTATTAAGACACTGAAAACAGGTTTAAGTTGTAATAGGCGTAACTACTTGCACTGTTTTTGCACTAGAAATGTTCTTGTTTTTGAAAGAAAAAAAAAAAATTGTCCATTAAAATAACAGAAAATTGACCAGAAATACAGTGTAGACATTGTTAATGTTGTAAATGACTATTGTAGCTAGAAACTGCAGATTTTTTTATTTAATATCTACGTAGGCGTACAGAGGTCCATTATCAGCAACTATCACTGCTGTGTTCCAATGGCACATTGTGTTAGCTAATCCAAGTTTATCATTTTAAAAGGCTAGTTGATCATTAGAAAACCCTTTTGCAATTATGTTAGCACAGCTGAAAACTGCCCTTCTTTAGACTAGTTGAATATCTGGAGCATCAGCATTTGTGGGTTCGATTACAGGCTCAAAATGGCCAGAAACAAAGAACTTTCTTCTGAAACTCGTCAGTCTATTCTTGTTCTGAGAAAGGAAGGTTATTCCATGCGAGAAATTGCCAAGAAACTGAAGATCTGGTACAACGCAGTGTACTACTCCCTTCACAGAACAGCGCAAACTGGCTCCAACCAGAATAGAAAGAGGAGTGGGAGGCCCCGGTGCACAACTGAGCAAGAGGACAAGTACATTAGAGTGTCTAGTTTGAGAAACAGACAGTCTGAGATATGGCTTTTTCTTTGCAGCTTTGCCTAAAAGTCCAGCATCCTAGAGTTGCCTCTTCACTCAACTAGTATAAAGAAGGCCAGTTTTAATGCTTCTTTAATCAATACAGAAGAGTTTTCAGCTGTGCTAACATAATTGCAAAAGGGTTTTCTAATGATCAACTAGCCTTTTAAAATGATACACTTGGATTAGCTAACACAACATGCCATTGGAACACAGGAGTGATGGTTGCTGATAATGGACCTCTGTACGCCTATGTAGATATTCCATAAAAAAATGTGCTGTTTCCAGCTACAATAGTCATTTACATTAACATTAACAATGTCTACACTGTATTTCGGATCAATTTGATGTTATTTCAATGGTCAAAAATTGTGCTTTTCTTTCAAAAGCAAGGACATTTTTAAGTGACCCCAAACTTACTACCTTTCAAAAGTTTGGGGTCAAATGGATTTACTAACAGAGGAAGTTATTTCTGATTTCAGGTTTCGGGCAGGGCCTTAAATTTGGCTGAAGCAATCGGGCCTGGGTAGAGTAGGGCCTGAACATCGCGGGCATGGGTAGCGGTCGGGCTAAAAATCAGTAGCTGTGCGTGGGGAAAATCACTGGGGAAGCTAAGCACCCCCCCTCAAAAAGCCATATTACAACCTACTGTATGTGCTGTGATAATTGCGTTGTTTGCTCTTTAACCTGTTAATTCATATGCCTTTCAACCATGATATATAGGCCTTAAGGCAGAGACAATAAGACACAGTTAAAGTTTCCAACATTTTCGGACCACTAAACAACTATTGATTTAGAATCACAGAGAGTTACCGCAAGTCGCAAAGAAAACAGGAGCTGCCTCCACTATTCCAGCACTATTTCAACTTCAATATTTCAACATCATTAAATCTCCTATGCTTAGTCTAATACAGTGACAACTAAAAGATACCAAAACTATTTAGTACAATCAACGTAAGCTAAATATGATGTGGCTGTCCATGGTTCTGATTTCTGTGTGCACGCGCGCGTTTGTGTGTGTACACGTTGCCCCACCCTACTTGTAGAGAAACCCCAATGCCATCCTCCTTTCTATCACGATCTATCACTCTGTCATACAGTACACACTTTTATTTTTTGTTGTCCTAGGCTACCTGGCTAAAATGTTTGCTTGCTACCCTAACTTCAATTCATGAGCAACGTTAGTTAGTTAGTTAACCTTAGACTTCTACATCTAGCTACATATGGAAATTCCATCCTCTCAGGCCAGGGGCACAACAATGTATGAATTAATTATCGGATCAGAATCGCTGATATAATCAGTACGGAGAATTAAGTAAAACCAGAAGTCAAAATCCCTATCTCCATCCATGGCTAATTTAGGTCAGTGCCAATTTCAGCAAGCTAGCCACCGGAGGACAACAATACAAAGAGATGCAACAATTCAAGTAGTTTCTGTCAATGATGTATGCTTGCAAAGCGATTTGATAGGAGTGACGCCAAAATCCAAACTGGTTTCCCCTGACACTTTATTTTGATGCGCCAGAACCACTTACAGTTGAGCTCACTCAATTTAGATCAATGCTGATGTAAAGGGGTGCGTAACTGGTGGCAGGGAAGTCAGACGCAGGAGAGCAGAACAAGGTAGTAGCCGGAGCAGTTTAATCCAAAAACCAACGGCATAAAAATACAACATAATTTTGGTACAAAAATCCAACGTGCACCAGTAAACAAGTGCACAAGCACTTACAACAAACAATCCCACACAAAGACATGGGGGGGAACAGAGGGTTAAATACACAACAAATAATGAGGGAAATGGAAACCAGATGTGTAGGAAAACAAGACAAAACAAATGGAAAATGAAAAGTGGATCGACGATGGCTAAAAGACCGGTGACGCCGACCGCCGAACACCGCCCGAACAAGGAGAGGAAACGACTTCAGTGGAATTCGTGACAGTAACCCCCCTCCTTGACACGATCGGCTCCAGCAGCGCACCGACACCGGCCTTGGGGACGTCCCGGAGGGCGAGGTGCAGGGCAATCCGGAAGGAGACGGTGGAACTCCCGCAGCATTGAATGGTCCAACACGTCCTCCACCGGAACCCAGCATCTCTCCTCCGGACCGTACCCCTCCCAGTCCACGAGGTACTGAAGGCCCCTCGCCCGACGTCTCGAATCCAGTATGGATCGAACAGAGTACACCGGGGCCCCATCGATGTGCAGAGGGAGTGGAGGAACCTCCCGCACCTCAGACTCCTGGAGCGGGCCAGCCACCACCGGCCTGAGGAGAGACACATGGAACGAGGGGTTAATACGGTAATTGGGGGGAAGCTGTAACCTGTAACTCACCTCGTTCAGTCTCCTCAGGACTTTAAATGTCCCCACAAACCACGGACCCAGCTTCCGGCAGGGCAGGCGGAGGGGCAGGTTTCGGGTCGAGAGCCAGACCCGGTCCCCCGGTGCGAACACCGGGGCCTCACTGCGGTGACGTCTGCGCTGGCTTTCTGGCGCAGCACGGTGCACTGAAGGTGAACATGAGTGGCGTCCCATGTCTCCTCCGCGCGCCGAAACCAGTCATCCACCGCAGGAGCCTCGGTCTGACTCTGATGCCAAGGAGCCAGAACCGGCTGATACCCCAGTACGCACTGGAAGGGGGAGAGGTTAGTGGAGGAGTGGCGGAGCGAGTTCTGGGCCATCTCTGCCCAGGGCACGAACGCCGTCCAGTCCCCCGGCCGGTCCTGGCAATAAGACCTCAGAAACCTACCCACATCCTGGTTAACTCTCTCCACCTGCCCGTTACTCTCGGGGTGAAAACCTGAGGTAAGGCTGATTGAGACCCCCAGACGTTCAATGAATGCCCTCCAGACCCTCGGAGTGAACTGGGGACCCCAATCAGACACTATGTCCTCAGGCACCCCGTAGTGCCGGAAGACGTGTGTAAACAAGGCCTCCACAGTCTGTAGGGCCGTAGGGAGACCGGGCAGAGGGAGGAGATGGCAGGACTTAGAAAAACAATGACCAGGATTGTGGTGTTTCCCTGGGAGGGAGGAAGATCAGTAAGGAAATCCACCGACAGGTACGACCACGGCCATTGTGGAACAGGTAAGGGGTGTAGCTTACCTCTGGGCAGGTGCCTAGGAGACTTACACTGGGCGCACACCGAGCAGGAGGAAACATAAACCCTCACGTCCTTAGCCAAAGTGGGCCACCAGTATTTCCCACTCAGACAGCGCACCGTCTGACCGATGCCTGGATGACCAGAGGAGGGTGACGTGTGGGCCCAATAGATCAGCCGGTCATGGACAGCAGACTGAACGTGCAGATGCCCAGCGAGACACTGGAGGGGAGTGGGCTCTGCATGTAGCGCCTGCTCAATGTCCAGCTCCCACAGTACCGGCGCCACCAGGAAGGAGACCGGGAGTATGGGGGTGGGATCCATGGGCCGCTTCTATGTGTCATACAGCCGGGACAGTGCGTCTGCCTTGGCATTCTGGGAACCTGGTCTGTAAGAGAGGGTGAAAACAAAACGGGTGAAAAACATGGCCCACCTTGCCTGGCGAGGGTTTAGTCTCGCCGCCCGGATGTACTCCAGATTGCGGTGGTCAGTCCAGATGAGGAAAGGGTGTTTCGCCGCCTCAAGCCAATGTCTCCACGCCTTCAGAGCCTTGACGACAGCCAACAGCTCCCGGTCCCCCACGTCATAGTTTCGTTCCGCCGGGCTGAGCTTCCTCAAGAAGAAGGCACAGGGGCGGAGCTTTGGTGGCGTACTCCCAATTCGTAAGTCGCTCTGGATAAGAGCGTCTGCTAAATGACTAAAATGTAAAATGTAAAAAATGTACTCGAGCGCTGAGAGAGCACGGCTCCTATCCCAGCCTTGGACGCGTCCACCTCTACTATGAACGCCAAAGAGGAATCCGGATGAGCCAGCACGGGAGCCGAGGTAAACAGAGCCCTCAGGTGACCAAAAGCCCTGTCTGCCTCAGCCAACCACTGTAAACGTCCTGGTCCCCCCTTCACCCCAGATAAACCTCCGGTAGTAATTGGCAAACCCTAGAAACCACTGCACCTCCTTTACCGTGGTGGGAGTCGGCCAATTACGCACGGCTGAAATGCGGTCATTCTCCCTCTCCACCCCTGAGGTGGAAATGCAGTACCCTAGGAAGGAGATGGACTGTTGGAAGAACAGGCATTTCTCAGCCTTGACGTACAGGTCATGCTCCAACAGACGCCCAAGCACCCTGCGCACCAGGGACACATGCTCGGCGCGTGTAGCGGAGTATATCAGAATGTCATCAATATACACCACTACACTCTGCCCGTGCAGGTCCCTAAAAATCTAATCTACAAAGGCTTGGAAGACTGATGGAGCATTCATCAACCCTTACGGCATGACGAGGTACTCATAATGCCATGACGTAGTACTGAAAGCCGTCTTCCACTCGTCTCCCTCTCGGATACGCAGCAGGTTGTAAGCACTCCTGAGATCTAGTTTGGTGAAGAAGCGCGCCCCGTGCATTGACTCAATCGCTGTGGCTATGAGAGGTAGCAGGTAACTGTACCTCACAGTGATCTGGTTTAGACCTCGATAGTCAATACACGGGCGCAGACCTCCCTCCTTCTTCTACACAAAAAAGAAACTCGAGGAGGTGGGTGAAGTGGAGGACCGAATGCACCCCTGACGCTGGGATTCGGAGACATATGTTTCCATAGCCGCCGTCTCCGCCTGTGACAGGGGATACAAGTGACTCCTGGGAAGTGCGGCGTCTATGTCACGTCCAGTGGGAAATTGAGTTGGACCAACAAGAAGTAAGGACCGGGAAAGGACTGGGAACGTTACCGAGGAACACGACTGGCGTTGAAGCACGAGAGGCACCACCAAGAAATCTTTTGGGGGGGCACACGGGTAGTTTGGCTAGGCCAGGGAAGAGCCAGAAGCCAGCTACCCGTGATTATATGGAGGAGCGTATGGAGTGGAGGGCGCCGTGTTTCGCGGAAGAGCGCACAATCTCGCCCATACGCGCGCACAGTCCGGTGCGAGTTATTCCAGCCCCTCGCAGGTGCAATGCTAGAGTGGGCATCCAGCCTGGTAGGAGGATGCCTGCGCAGCGCATCTGGTCGCCGGTACGCCTCCTAGGACCAGGCTACCCAACTCCCGCTCTACGCACGGCAACCATCAGGCCCCTGCACAGCCCAGTCCGCCCTGTACGAGCACCCCGCTCGTACAGGGCTACTAGTTCCATCCAGCCAGGACGGGTTGTGCAGGAGGTAAGATCAAGACCACCTGTGCGCCTCCATGGCCCGGTGTTTCCAGTTCCTGTCTCTCGTGCGGACCCGGAAGTGCATCAGCCCATTCCGACTCGTCCTGTTCCCGCTCCCCGCACTAGCCTGGAGGTGCGTGTTCCCAGTCTGGCACGTCCAGTACCAGCACCACGCACCAGGTTTCAAGTGCGTCAGCCCAGTCCGACTCGTCCTGTTCCCGCTCCCCGCACTAGCCTGGAGGTGCGTGTTCCCAGGGTGATAACCCCAGTACCAGCACCACGCACCAGGCTTCCAGTGCGTTGGCTCAGTCAGGAGTCGCCAGAGCTGCCCGCCAGTCAAGAGTCGCCAGAGCTGCCCACCAGTCAAGAGTCGCCAGAGCTGCCCACCAGTCAAGAGTCGCCAGAGCTGCCCGCCAGTCAAGAGTCGCCAGAGCTGCCCGCCAGTCAAGAGTCGCCAGAGCTGCCCGCCAGTCAAGAGTCGCCAGAGCTGCCCGCCAGTCAAGAGTCGCCAGAGCTGCCCGCCAGTCAAGAGTTGCCAGAGCTGCCCGCCAGTCAGGAGTCGCCAGAGCCGCCCACTAGTCAGTAGCTGCCAGAGCGGTCCGTCTGCCCGGAGCTGCCAGAGCGGTCCGTCTGCCCGGAGATGCCAGAGCGGCCAGTCTGCCCGGAGATGCCAGAGTGGCCCGACTGCCCGGAGATGCCAAAGTGGCCCGACTGCCCGGAGCTGCCAGAGTGGCCCGACTGCCCGGAGCTGCCAGAGTGGCCCGACTGCCCGGAGCTGCCAGAGTGGCCCGACTGCCAGGATCAGCCAGAGTGGCCCATCTGCCAGGATCAGCCAGAGTGGCCAGTATGCCAGGATCAGCCAGAGTGGCCCATCGGCCAGGATCAGCCAGAGTGGCCCATCTGCCCAGAGTCTGCCGATGACCAAAAACCAAGGGAGTCTAGCAGCAACCCTGAACTGAGTAAGCCTGACAATTCAGAACTTAAAGTGATTAACTGTTTAATTAATGAGTCTGCCTACAGGATGGAGAGAAAGAGGTCTGCCCATGATCCGGAGCAGGGGGAGTCTGCCTACGGTCCGAGGCTGATCGGGTCGGTCGGCACTCTGGAGGACAATAGGCCGGAGCCTGAACCACCACCTGCATAGGTGGGTTGGGGAGGGGGGGTGTAGCACAAGTGCTGTCGGTGAGGGCAGCCACCCTCCCTTCCCTCCCTTTAGTTTAGGGGGATTTTTTTGTTGTCGTTTGGGGTTTTCGTTATTCTTGAGGTGCTTCCGAGGTTAGCACCTTTAGGGGGGGGGGGGTACTGTCACGTCCTGGCCAGTATAAGGGTTAATGGTTATTGTAGTTTGGTCAGGACGTGGCAGAGGGTATTTGTTTTATGTGGTTCGGGGTGGTGTGTTTGTTGAAGGGCGTTTGATTTATTATTTCCGGGTTTTGGTTTATGTTCTATGTTTAGGTATTTCTATGTTTAGTAGAGTGAGTGTATGTTAGGTTAATGGGGGGGTTGGGACTCTCAATTGGAGGCAGGTGCTTCCTCGTTGCCTCTGATTGAGAGTCCTATATATGGGTAATTGTTTGGTGTAGGTTTTGTGGGAGATTGTTTCTTGTCTAGCGTGTATGAGCCTGAGAAGACTGTTCGGTGATCGTGAGTTCGTTTCGTTATTTTGGTGTCCATTTTGAGTCTAAATAAAGTTCAAGATGAGCAACCACATACCTGCTGCATTTTGGTCCTCCTTTCCCAACGACAACCGTGACAGTCTACCAGGAGATTTATCGCACAATCCCCCCATCGATGGGGTGGTAATTGAGTCGCCTTCTTTTGGAGAAGGCGAGAGCCAAATCGGCATATTCAGGGGGGATGCGCACGGTGGAAACCTGGTCTGGACTCTCCACCGTAGTAGCACCAACGGAAACCCCTACACATCTACCCGAGCACTCTCGCGACCACCCCGTGAGAGCCCTCTGTTGCCACGAGACAGTGGAGTAGTGACAGGCTAACCAGGGTAGGCCTAGCACCACGGGAAATGCATGAGAGCCAATAAGAAAGAGACTTATTCTCTCCTTGTGATCCCCCTGCGTCACCATGCCCAGGGGAGCAGTGAAAATCAGGGAGCAGTGGAAATCTTTTTGATTGAGAGGGGGTCAAATACTTATTTCCCTCATTAAAATGCAAATAATTTTATAACATTTTTGACATGCGTTTTGCTGGATATTTTTGTTGGTATTCTGTCTCTCACTGTTCAAATAAACCTACCATTAAAATTATAGACCGATAATTTCTTTGTAAGTGGGCAAACGTACAAAATCAGCAGGGGATCAAATACTTTTTTCCCCCACTGTACACTTTATATGTCTTCCTCGTTGTATAATATGAAAATGACAGGAGCACTCACCTTCCGGTGATGCAAAATAGTGCGGCAAGTTCCTCTCTAGCATGTTAATGTGACTACAATATGACTACTAAGTTCCACAACTGTCACGCTCGTCGACGGTGAAGGAGGACCAAAACGCAGCAGGCATGCGGTTGTTCATTTTGAACATTTATTAACTCCAAAATGAACACAAAAAATAACAAAAGAGAACGAACGATAAACTGACAGTCCTGTAATGTTGACACACACTAAACCCGGAACAATCTCCCACAAATGACAAACACAAACACACCCTAATATATGGGACTCTCAATCAAAGGCAAATAGACAACACCTGCCTTCAACTGAGAGTCCCAACCCCAATTAACCAAAACATAGAAACAGACACACTAGACTAAACATAGAATACATGAAAACCAAACAGTGCCCAAAAATCCCGGAATACTTAAATCAAATGCCCCTTCAACAAACACACCACCCCGAACCACATAAAACGAATACCCTCTGCCACGTCCTGACCAAACTACAATACCAATTAACCTTATACTGGCCAGGACGTGACAACAACGAATGTAGCCACATGTGCTCGTATGTACTGTACATTCTGAACCTCTAAATATCATTGATTGACTATTCAATATGTAACAGTTAATAGTCAATATGCTAACTGAGATTGAGAAGACCTACATTATTTAACTCATTGATTGTTTTACTGGTACCCAATTGATTGTAGGCTAAATGTATGCAAAGTTTGGACTATGTATAGGTCTTTCAATACCTTTTTGAACTGGAAATTAGATATGCTGCTGTGATAGGAATGATCCTGATGATAGTTAGATGATTAGCAGGATAATTCAAAAGACTTTATTAGAAGACAATTATGACTGATGTCTGCTGAAAGTATTTGTATTCACTACCATTCATCTCCATAATTGACATGTTCTGCTTAACACAGTACATTAACTGGTAAGCAGCAAGGTAGCCTACTTTGTAGACTAGATATAACCAGGGAAGAGACAGTCAGTAGAAATTGAATATAGAATGTGATCCAACCCTCAAGTCATATAATTCAACATTACAGCATTATTAATGAAACACTCAGTTAAACAGACAGACCAGGGTGATTTTGGGACAATCTACATGGGTGAGAGAGAGCGTATCAGCAGCTGCAAAATTTATGAAGCTTTTTATGTGGATTGTAAATTGGTTGTCAGGAGACGAACAAAACAACTTTTCATTGTCCATCAGATGCCACTCAGCGGAATACTTTTTGTCATAAAAGTCACAGTTTGGTTGAGTCCACTGTGTGCAGTTGATTGAGGAGAAATGTATTGATTTACTGTAGTACAGATGTCAGTGGAAAGATGTCAGGCAGAAATGATTCAACATCTGGGTATGACAGATTGGCACATAGTAAAACTGGTACCCTAGTTGGCCGAGATTGCTGATTCTCCAACCCAACCCACTGGGCACAGATGTCAATTCAACATCTAGTTTCAATTTATATTTAGTTGAGTTGTCAACTAATGTGAATTTAATGTGAAATCAACAAAACATTTAGGTTTCATTTAGGTTAAAAGTTGGGTGAAAAAAATAAGAATTTCCCTTACAATGATAACTTTTTTCTAATCCAATCAGTTTTCCACATTGATTCAATGTCATCGCGTAGATTTTTTTGGTCTAAATTACATCAAAACAACCAGTTTTAGCCCAGTGGGAAGTGTCATATACTGCTTTTTTGTTAAAGTAATACAAATGGTAATGGTTAGTCTTGTGTTACACAGAGATGTTGTGGGACAGGACAGCCAAACTCAACTGGTGGACAGTGGTCCGGGTTAGGACCCAGAGAAGGGTCAATACGGACCGGACAACATTGTGTTTTGTTACATAAAAGTCAATCTTTTTTTTTTATAGACAGCTTAAAAAATCAACCGGGCGCAACGGCCTCTAACTCAGCAACATATCTTTCTCTCTCTCTCTCGAAGCAACGCCCACCTTTACTGGTTCCCTTTCTAATCCAATCGTGTGGTTATATGCAAATACAAGAGGCCGCGTTATACCTAATCACATCAATGCAAATATCCTCTGAGTAACCTTGGGACAAGTAGGCAGAAAGAAACAGAAAGATTTGACCGCGGTTCAACTGTTAATATCACAGATAGAAGGAACTTAGTTACCAGTATCTTTGTTAATAAACTTGACGCTGAAAAACATATATTCAAAGATGAGTGGATGAAAAAGTATGTATTCATTCTCCCCGCAACTAGCATAAAACAAATGTGCCTGATATGTAATGAGTCCGTAGCCCTTGCGAAAAAGTGTCAATGTTAAGCGCCATTATGACACCAAGCATAGGCATTTCGATCAGATGTATCCCCTGAACACGGAGGTGAGAAAAAACAAGATCAACCAACTCAAATCCCAATATGAGAGGTCCACCAAAGTCCTTGTCAATTCCTTGACAGCCCAACAATGTGCAATGGAGTATTCACTGATGATAGCTTGGGTTTTGGGAAAACACACAAAAAAAAAAGTTTTATGACGCTGATATGGTAAAATAATGCATGTGTGAAGTTGTTGATACCTTGTTTGAAGGTAAACAAAAAGATGAGCTCAGGGAAAAGATCAAACAGATCCCACTGTCAAATTCCACAACAATGAGGAGAACTGAAATATTAGCTGAAGATTTAACTTCACAACTTGATGAGCCCATTCAGAATGCACCATGCATTTCATTAGCTGTGGATGAATCAATAGATAACACTGATAATGCCCAGCGTCTGGTATTTGTCATGTTTTATAATGAAACAAAGGAGGTATTCTGTGAGGAGCTGTTGGGTTTAACACATCTAGAAGCATACACACGAGGAGAGGATATACATGAGGCCATCAAAGGGATAATGACAAGAAGGGGGAGAGATTTGAAGTCAGTGGTCTCCATCACCACAGATGGAGCTCCAGCGATGACAGGAAGAGGGAGGAGACTGGTTGCACGTTTGAAAGAGGACCACCATGACCTGACATCATCTGACTGCATCATCCATCAATCTGTCCTGCATGCCAGTCTGGGAAAATAGTAGGTCATAACAACGATGATGAAACTGATAAACTTTTTGAGAGCAACATCTTCCCTACAACACCACCTGCGATGAGGCTTTCTGACAGAGGCCAATGCCAGTTTTGATGACTTACTACTGCACAACAATGTCAGATGGCTCAACAAAGGCAGGGTTCTGGAACGTTTTCTGGCAATTCGTAAGGAAATCAAAGCTTTCTTATTAGAGCAAAAGAGTGACAACGCAACTCAGTTTTCTGAGTTTTTGGAGATGAGGAGAAGATGGAAACAGTTGCATTTTTGACAGACATTCCATCACACCTTAATAAACGGAATATTAAACTGCAGGGACAGGACAACACAGTGTGTGATATGATAACAGCATTCTGGTCTTTCCAGAAGAAATTGGAGCTTTTCAAGAATGATTTCCAGGGAGAACTTGTACACTTCCCCAATCTTCTGGTGCAAATGCAGGGAGACAAAGATGTCCCCAACCATACGCCCGTAACACTCTCCCCTGATCAAATCAAATCAAATGTTAATTATCACATGCGCCGAATACAACAGGTGTAGACCTTACAGTGAAATGCTTACTTACAAGACCTTAACCAACAATGGAGTTTTAAGAAAATACAATAACAAAGTAAGAGAAAAGAATAACATAATTAAATAGCAGCAGTAAATAACAATAGCGGGGTTATATACAGGGGGTACCGGTACAGAGTCAATGTGCAGGGCCACTGGTGTCGAGGTAATTGAGGTAATATGTACATGTAGGTAGATTTATTAAAGTGACTATGCATAGATAATAGAGAGTAGCAGCAGCGTAGAAGGGTGGGGGGGGGGGGGGGGGCAATGCAAATAGTCTGAGTAGCCATTTCATTAGATGTTCAAGAGTCTTATGGCTTGGGGGTAGAAGCTGTTAAGAAACCTCTTGGACCTAGACTTGGCGCTCCGGTACCACTTGCCTAGCGGTAGCAGAGAGAACAATCTCTGACTAGGGTGGCTGGAGTCTTTTGCAATTTTTAGGGCCTTCCTCTGACACCGCCTGGTATAGAGGTCCTGGATGGCAGGGAGCTTGGCCCCAGTGATGTACTGGGCCGTACGCACTACCCTCTGTAGACCTTGTGGTCGGAGGCCGAGCAGTTGCCATACCAGGCAGTGATGCAACCCGTCAGGATGCTCTCGATGGTGCAGCTGTAAAACCTTTTGAGGATCTGAGGACCCATGACAAATCTTTTCAGTCTCCTGAGGGGGATTGGTTTTGTCGTGCCCTCTTCACGACTGTCTTGGTGTGTTTGGACCGTGTTAGTTTGTTGGTGATGTGGACGCCAAGGAACTTGAAGCTCTCAAACTGCTCCACTACAGCCCCATCAATGAGAATGGGGCATGCTCAGTCCTCCTTTTCATGTAGTCCACAATAATCTCCTTTGTCTTGATCACGTTGAGGAAGAGGTTGTTGTCCTTGCACCTCACGGTCAGGTCTCTGTCTCATCGTTGTCGGTGATCAGGCCTATCACTGTTGCGTCATCGGCAATCTTAATGATGGTGTTGGAGTCTGGCCATGCAGTCATGAGTGAACAGGGAGTACAGGAGGGGACTGACTACGCACCTCTGAGGGGCCCCCGTGTTGAGGATCAGTGTGGCAGATGTGTTATTACCTACCCTTATCACCTGGGGGCAGCCTGTCAGGAAGTCCAGGATCCAGTTGCAGAGGGAGGTGTTCAGTCCCAGTGTCCTTAGCTTAGTGATGAGCTTGGAGGGCATTATGGTGTTGAATGCTGAGCTGTAGTCAATGAACAGCATTCTCACATAGGTGTTCATTTTCTGCATGTGGAAAAGGGCAGTGTGGAGTGCAATGGAGATTGTGTCATCTGTGGATCTGTTGGGGGGGTATGCGAATTGGAGAGGGTCCAGGGTTTCTGGGATGATGGTGTTGATGTGAGCCATGACCAGTCTTTCAAAGCATTTCGTGAGTGCTACAGGGCAGTAGTCATTTAGGCAGATTACTTTGGCATTCTTGGGCACAGGGATTATGGTGGTCTGCTTGAAATATGTTGGTATTACAGACTGGGTCAGGGAGAGGTTGAAAATGTCAGTGAAGTATCAGGATGGTATCATAGGAAAAGACACCTAATTCACAAGGATTCGCACAGAAGTGGGAATGTATCATACTTTGACTAAAATTATAACTTGTTGATTTAAATCGTTGTGCAACATCATCGGCCATCATTTTTCAGCTCGAAAATGTGGATTTCTACAGTGGGCATTTACATTTAAACTTTATACTATTGCTTTAATAGTTAATACTCCCCGGCGCTAGGATCCGGAGGATTGAGCTCTGCATCTCTCTCGCTCTCTCTCTCTGCTCCTCTCTCCCTCCTCTCCTCGCTTTTTCTCCCAAGCCTGTTTTAAAGTCTCTGCCAGACTTTGGCACACACGCTACTTCCTGGATGGAGGAATGGAACACTTCCAGTGCCGCTCCAACTATTCCCTCTCTGTTTTCGCCAGCAGAACCGCTGCAGCTCTCCGCTGCATGGACTACTGCCACTAGCGTCCTCTGCTCCTATCTATTCTATCCTTGATAAATGAACTGATTGAAGCTCGAAAGCTATTTCTCTACTAACTGACATGTTTTTTTTGGGGAGTATCAAGAAGCTGTTTGGAAGGAGGTTTTGAGAAGTAAATACTATTTTCTGCACGTTCCAAGACCCGCACTGAACAGTCACTAGCCTACATTTAGCAGCATTTGCGCTGCTTTTACGCAGCGGACATTGATTATTTGATCAGACGGATAACTCAACAGTTGCCCTTTTTGCTCTCGATGTTCATTTTGTCATGCGGAGGCTACTGCAATCGTGTTGCTGGTGGATCTTGTCTCTGATTTTGTCTGCCTTCGTGCTCTTTTGGGCTGACTGTCATCCTGGTAAGTTTTTCGAAGTCATATCTCTCCTCTTTTGCAAGCTTGGTGATTTTCATGACTTGAGAAGTCGTGGAGTAGGCTAGGAAACATTAGTGCAATATGACTAAACTCGGCTCATACACGAGTGGAATATTAATATAATGTAATGATGACATGATGTGCAGTAGCCTATCACATAATTTTGCGTCAATTTGTTCCTTGCGATCTTTTAAAATAATTCGGCTCTATGCTAGGCTACACATTCAATCAGACAACAGCCACGATACACGATACCATTTGGGATTATGGAAATATAGATTTCTCTCGCAAAAGTATTTGCTTTTCCATTGCAATTTTTTCGTGAATCTAATACATCTCTAGTAGGCTATACAGTCCATCCAAAGGTGGTGAAACTCCCTTCCACTTTATCCCCAGATTAACACGCGGCGGGGTATTCGGTAGGCTATACCAACAGGAAAGCTCATGATAATAATTAGTATAGCCTATAAACAATATAGTTTATTGTTGCAACAACGATCTGAAAAGAATTGCAGTCCTCATAAATTGCCTTGATAATTGACAGCGCGGAGCGCCAATGCAACCAAACCGTTATCTCCAAACCGTGCGGCTACAGTGCGGAAAGGCAAATCAACAGCATTGAAAACATGTAGATTTATCGTTGTATAGCCTATTATATCACATTCCAATTGCGTCTAACTACAAGGTTATGCCTAAACCCATAAAGCATATAAAACGGTCATCGTTAGCGCGCCGCAACAGCAGGTAATTGACACAAATAAATAGGCTACCCAAATGTGTCGTCCATTTGACGCCGGTACTGAATTAAACCATCCTTGAGTCGTGGCGCAATGTTCACAAACTCCGTTCTGACTTGGAAAAAGAAAATCAGAGAAAAATGACTGCCTGCATCAATGGAAATGTTGCTCACGGAGCTTCTTCATTTGGAATGGTAAATAGAAACATTCCTATAAATAATTGTCAATATTTGACTATGCTCAGACGAATACAGTTCCTTGTGATTTGGGACTAATATATAGGCTATAGGCTATATATCGCACGGGCGCTTAGAGGATTCCCACCGCTGTCCCTGTGGTTGTTTTAGTAGAATTTTAATTTGGGTGACCTTGAGCTGGAATTTCCTCAAGCTTTTAGAATTTGATCATCGTTACACCAGGTCCAAGAAATGTATTTGTTGCCCGCTTGACAGTCCCTTGATGTGAAGGCGCTGCGATGGACGCTCATGGAATCCGCAACACAAATCCAATAGTTGTGTTTTTTTTTTTCTAAATCAAACGATCAACTATTACATTTGAATGAGATGCTTTACACATTGCGTCTTGTGCCGGTATTTGGAAGCCAATACACACATTGTAATTCCCATATATCCTAGATATGCAATTGCATTCCTTTACACTCTGAAGAGATATTATGTAAGCGAATGCCTAGTATCCAGCTACAGGTGATGCATGAAGTGAATAAGCAAACCATAAACTTTTCATGCGAATTTACATGTAGAAATACACTGTGTGTGTCTCTCACTCTCTCTCCGCTCCCTCTCTCTTTCTCTCTCTGTGTTTGATTAATTTGTCATATTTTCTCTCATTCTAAAATTTGAAAATAATAATCTATTACTGTGCTGTGTGCTCTTTGCAAATCCAAAACCAAATATAATTCATCACCCCTGGTTTGTACAGTTTGTCTGCGATGAAACAAAACGTAGGTTACTTTACTGAAAAATCAACATTTCATACTTGATTTATCATTAGAGGAGTGATGAATGCTTGAGGAACAGTTCACAGAAGGGCAAATACAAGCCCCAACGACTGGGACTCTCTCTATCTCTCTCTGCTGGTGTGCAGTGTGCCAAACATCAAGGTATCAGCCTGCTGTATGCTGCACTAGGGGTTTGAGTGGGACCAGTTAGTAGTACATGGAGAGAAAAGCAGTGTGATCACTTCTATGATGTACTGTATCATGTGAAGCAGTTGCCGCAAGCAGTTGTATGACTAAAGTGATAGTTTTTAGTTATGACTGTGAAGTTATAGTAAGAGAGTGAAAGAGACACCAAATGACTAAAAGTTTGAGAATATCCGATTTTGTATTTGATCACCAATTTTTTCTGTTTTGTATAGCTACCCTCATTATTAAGTAGTTTATAGGACTGTAATATTATTATTTTTTATTTTTTACAAACTGTGATCTTTACCCCCTGCTCATTAAAAGTGCTTTAACTGTTTACAACAGTCTCCTTCAGTGTCAGGTCTTCCATCAATACAGCTGAACATTGTAGACAGACGGACAAAATGGCAACTTCATTATTCTTGTCATGTTTCTGTGAAAGAGGCTGCTGCACTCTTCAGTCTCCCGTAATAGTCCGTTTTCTTACTGCGTATTGGGGACGCCAAAAGCATATTTTTGGGATATAAAAGGTGCTGAATATCACTGCGGGGTGTCTCCTGCCACAGAACACCAGCTCCCACCTCCAGTCTGGATGTGAGGGTACTATGAGTCCAGTCACAGCCAGGCTGGTAATGAAAAACAGAACACATTGCCTTGTCATTCACCTCTCCACCATTCAGACCAGAGCGACTAGGAGGAAAGACGGGGAGAGAGGGAAAGAGATCTGTTTGGCCTTCGATCAGGCCCCATGTCTGTGAAATGAATGTATGTTGTTGACAGAACAAGCAAAACAGAACAGTCGTTCTAATCTTATGAGAAGCTCCTTAGCCAGCACATCTTTTCATTTTCCTCTCCTTTTTATTTATTTACCTTCCCTTCATTGTCATCTGAGGAGAGTGAAATTGTTTGAGCCTGATAGAATGAAATAATGTGTTTATTATCCTAGCTGAGCAGGCTGTGCCTTAAATTCAGAGTTACAGCGTACAATAGTACATTTTGACATTTAGGGAAGATTGGATATACTCTTGGCCTCAGTAGCAACATTATCATCATCATCATCATCTCTTCCAGCACTGGCTATTATCTGCCTCACGCACAAACCAGAGCAGCTCAAATGTCCGCCAGGTCACTTTATCAGTCTCTGGGCCTGTCATCGTCGCCAAGCTCCTAATAGATTGATTAAAAGATATGGAGGAAAGCAGACAGTTAACTGCGTGGGACGCTGTCATGTTGCAGTTGCTTAGTGATTTTGTACAGGGTTCTTGAGGAAAGTGTGGGTTGTGGAGAGAGATGCTGAATTATATGACAGCACACTGCAATGTGTTGTGTTTATTGGAGTTATCAGAATTAGCTTTCTGGTACTCATGCTGTTTATATACAACATTAGGGCAATTATCAATGCTAATATTACTACTAATTCATATTTTCACAATACTCATAATAATGATAATTTGAATAATACATAATTGAAAATCTGTGTTTAGAGTTATCATCAGCATTTCTGCTGAGTTAGGCATTCCCGTTGTTTAATCTGTCTCTCATCAGTTTTTCGCCTCATAAATTCCGAAGCCCAGTGAGCTGCTGGGAAACGCGGTCCATGCTGGGAAGATTCCGGGCTGCCTTCCCTTTTTCCTGCCATAGCTCTTGGGCTTAATGGACTGCTGAAAATAAAAGCTGCTTCATTCAACAGTGGGCTTCGGGTGTGGCCTTTTCTATTGTTCCAGCTCATTGTTTTAATCAAGTCTTCACTGGATTATTTTCAATGGGAAGGGGTGGGAGTTTCCCATCATTTCCTTCAAGGTTCTGGAATTATTCACCGGTCTGCCCTTTGCTGCTTTGAAACAATCTCTCTCTCTCTTTCTCTGCTTTTTCTGTTCTCCCTCTCTTTTTGTGAGCTCGTTCTGATTGCTTCCAGTGTGCTCCGGTTCAGTTAATGTGTTTCCTGCCCAGCCCTCCCTCTCTCTCTGTGAGAAGCACATCGCACGCTGTTAGATGCAGGGTGTCCATTATCCCACAACATGCATTGAAGTAGATACTTTTTCAATCGCACATCTTGCTTATGTTTAATTTGAAGTGCCTGGAATATACTGCCTGTAATGCTTTCATATAATTGTATTGTACTGTATCCCATGTATTCTAATACATGGATTAGTAACAACGGTCAAAATATTTTCCTCACAATGGGTGATGAAGGTGACAAAGGGCAATGCAAGATAATAGCAAGAGTTAATTGCGCACATGTCAAGTAATGATTTAGACCTTGCTGCACATACTTATCTTCAATTCAAGTACGCTTGCCCTGTTTCCCAGAGAGGCATATTAGAGGTTGAGAAAAGGCAAGTCGTAGCATTTCCAATGTCCTTTTGGATGTCGGGCTGCAGTAGAGGTGACAGCAACCAGCAGAGAGTTACCTCTCTCCTAGCAGTACTGTCACAGACACCCCCCCCAGGTTGAACAGGGATGGGGTGAAGACGGGAGACCAGAGGGTGTAACAGGAACTGTTTAGAGATCAGAGGATGTAGTACTGACAGGCCATACAGTCCTCCTCCCATTCCCCGAAACCCTGCCACTGCTCTTATCAGACCTGGGGTGCATGCAGGCCTCTAAATGTAATGGACAGCCCAGCTCACCATGTGATGCCTGCTGTGAGAGGGAGAGAGGGGGGAGGTGGTGAGACAGAGAGAGGGTTAAACTCTCACCCCCTCTGTGCCGGTAACGCTGCCTGCCAGGCTGCCTGTCCCTGGAGCCTGGGGAGTGGAGTGGTGCCAGGGAGGATGTCAGTTCTGTGGATTGGTCAGTGTTAAAACTCCCAGGACTGACAGGCTGTCGGGTGAGGAGGTGAAGTCTGGTTATCTATTTGTTTTTGTTAGATAGATGAAAAGTGGGGTTTCATCACAAACAAATGGAATGGAATAGCTTGATTGGAGCTTTGTTAGTTGTATGATGTTTGCCTAGTGATAGATTTTCAGTCTCTACAATTGCTTTGACAGAAACCCACACACGTTACAGCTCTTATGTTCTCTATCAAGCCATTTAGCTGTAAGTCCTCTATTGAGTGCAGACAATCCATTGCAACATATTTGATTTGTCTTCAAATATCTCATATTGATTTCTTAGCCTCTTTGAACAGTGAAATTCTCCTTTCACTCCGTTCCTCTTCACTTCATCTTCACTTTTTTTGTGATCCAGGGTAGTTCGACATTGAGCGTTTTAAAGGGGCAGTGCAGTCAAAAACATGATATTCCTTAAAAAAAGAAGATATTTCTACACTGTGAGGTCGAAATAACACTGAAAATTATGATAATACCCTTTTAGTGTAAGAGCTTTCTGAAATAAAACGGCTGGAATTTCAGACTGTTCAGGTGGATGGACCTTTTGGCCCACAGCATGACATCACAATCTGATCTGATTATTCTGACCAGTCATCTTTTTTTTATATATATCCTCCTATCCTCCTTGAAGGGGTAAGCGTGGTAGGCTCTACAGTCAAGACGATCCTATCTGCCAATCAGGGCTGTGTATGTAATAAAGCAATTGTACACGAGAGGCTGTGAGAAACTACTTTTTTTAGCTGTGCTGCGGTCATAGGTACAAGGCAGAGCCGAGTACCGTAAATCAGCACAGTCGTGCTAAAAAGGTAGTTTTGCACAACTTCAAGTGTACAATTGCTTTTCTACAATGGATTACCGAATAAATAAAAAACTTGATTTTGATAAATGTATTCATTGGCTACTATTTTATCCCTCAACAAAAATATAGGCCTAGTCCCCACACTATGGTTGCTAGCCAAGCCGGCCGTTCATTCTATCGGTTAGGTTGCCAGAGACGCGACCCAGTCGTGAAGTCTTTTTGTTCTATATCTATGGACGCGACCCAGTTGTTCACTCTAAATGTTCCGTTTGTTCTCAATAGGACAGTGGAGATCGAATTTCAATATTGAAGCACTGTTGCAAATGTCGAGAGACAGACAGCAACGTTGGTAGAAACCCCCGTTGTTGCAAACCAAATGTTAGGCTGGAAGCAAGAGGAAATAATGTCTAGATGCTTTTTACACTGGAGATCAAAGTAATGAATTGGCTGGCTGGGCTGATGGGACAGTGGATGCGCAAGGATTTTTTATATGGAACAGAAAACCCCCAAAAATTCGTCCTAGACTAGCCGTGCTTAACAGATTTTTTTAGTATGGCTTAGAATGTGTCTCAACCAATCACAATGCTTGTTTTGACAAATCCATTGTTGAAATATATTTACATTTGTATCAAAACGCCCACGCGGTCAGACTGAACATTGTAATGGAAAAAGGAGGCTACGGGAAATTAATTATTAATATATATGTATATTTTGAGTTATTTTCATGAAATAAACACAGTGATTTATTAGACATACAGTGATTATTTAAAAATGTAGTTAGAAAGACTGCAACCTTTTTCTCATAGTTTTCTAAATTATTTGTATGAATAATGATTTGCGATTATAAGCCACAGTGTAAAGTCCAGAATTTTTCTTGGTGTCGAGACATTTTATCACTCGTATTCACTCGTACAGCACCTCTTTATCACCTCTGAGGTGGGCAAATATCACATTTCTAATTATAATGGGTTTCACATGTGAGTAGTAGTAGACTTATACAACCTTATAATATAACACTGTTTTACTCCTCTGTTTACTATCTCACTTCTGAGTTTTCAGGCTCAGCCTTGTTCTCCCTCTCTCTGTCTCTACCTTACTCTGCAATCACAATTAGCATGTTTCTGTAGCCATGGAGGAGACATAAAATAACAAATTAAGGAGCTCAAGCCAGTGCCGATGAAGTTAAATGCATTTTTTCCTGTGAGGTTGTCAAGTGATCCTCTGTTACCGCTGCTCTAGCAACCAGGGAATGCTAAGTATAGACTCAGCAAGGACACACACACAACGGTCTGTGTGGTTATGTGTGTGGGTTGAGTGCTCAATGATGTGTGGTATTAGCAATTGGATACATTAATGCAATAAACAATTAATAATTAAGATTCAGCATTAGCCTCAATGTCAGCATCAAGATGCAAACTGCTGAGGATACTTAAGGATATCATTTTGAATGATGACCTTCTGTCTGGGATGCTAATGACTAAATACATACCTTTCGTTTCATTACCGTACAGTGTGACTCATGGCACATTTGAACTGGACCATTAGACTTATTTTTAGTTGTATGATGTGAAAAAGTCTGAAATTGTTTATACGAAGCTCAGTCAGTTTCCCAATGTGCTTACTTCGGATTATCACTGTCATTAATTCACAGTGTTTGTTCGGCCAATCAATCAGACCCTTGGTATGAGAGTGATAAACTTCATCCATCACCGTTCCCACTTTCGCCGGACCCCTCGCCTCCTAGCCTGCATGTCTTCCTGCCTCTCTTTAAATAAATTCTTATTTTCACCCCCTTCATCGATTCTGGACCTTTTTACTCCCTTGCACTGGCAGTTCCAAAACAAAGTCAAGGCTCTCACTCCAATCGTCCAATCACTCATGATTTGTACCTCCATCAAATATTTACAACGCAAACACAAATCTGCTGCGATGCCATTTTCTGCACTGAGTGAGGCTAGACTCTTTTGGGAAAGCTTTAGCAACTTAACTTTAGCCTTTCTCCATTAACAACTATGTGTTGGAGGGGCAAGGCTGTAATGAAGTTAAAACAGACAACACTTTTGCCAGAACAGAATACAGTAGAATAGAATAGAGGCTAGTGGTGAACTGAAATAATAATGTTCTTTTTTATAATGCTTCACTCCTACTGCTATTTGTCAGTGGACCGAACCAGGATAATTGTTTCCTTTCATTGCCCCACTTGTTTCTCATAGGTGTTGCATTTTAGAGAGGTTGATAAACTGTGTAATGTCTGCCTACTCCTAGAGAATAATAGTCACAGGGATGTGGCATGCCCTTTCCAGTGTCCAAATGCATTAGTGTTGCACTAGGGTGACTGAGAGGTCTTGGCAGGTTACAGCCTTGATATCCACTCCCATTTCCCTGGCAAAGTAAAAAAAAAAGAAAAAGATATAGAAAATAAAAAAGAGAGAAAATCACCACATGCCATGAAGTGTTGTGTCACAGAGTCAGCGGCAGGCCTGAGAGTAGAGAGCAGTATGAGCCCTCCTCATTAAATTCTCACAGTGGCATTGGTTTTTCCACTTTAATGCTTGGGAGATGTTGGCTTCCTCCCCTGAGAGATGGGGACAAGGGCTATGGAGTTGGCTGCACTGCCCAATTTGTCTTACTTCTGGGGAGGCTGTTTAAACTTCAATGCCTTCTTCCGCTGCCCATCTCTCTCTTTCGCTCTCTCGTGCTCTCCCTCTCTCTCGCGCTCTCTCTCTCTCTGTATCTCTCGCTCTGACCATTTTTGTTTGTGTACTAAAGTAATGCATGCAGATCACTGCCAGTCACCCAATGCTGAATCTGCAGTGAAAAAGTGTGATGGTCAATGTCACACCACAGTCATTTGTCACAGCTATAGTGAAAGTCAGATAGATTGATCCTTCACAAATCACAGTAGCACAAACAGCCCCAACTAGCCATTATGAATACTGAATGTACAGAACGTCTCACATCAACAGAAACACTGCTGGATGGGTCTCTGGGGTGCATTGTGAAACATCACCACATCTCTCCCTGTCAATCAAAGAATGAGAGGACCGTTTCACAGAGACCACTTCAGCTTTTAAAGCATGGAGGGTATTATTTCTGGCCACACTTGAATGTCTAAAACTATATAGAAAGTATGTAAAAATTACATTACATGACCAAAGGTATGTGGACACCTGCTCATGGAACATCTCATTCCAAAATCATGGGCATTAATATGGAGTTGGTCCACCCTTTGCTGCTATAACAGCCTCCACTCTTCTGGGAAGGCTTTCCACTAGATGTTGGAACATTGCTGTGGAGACTTGCTTCCATTCAGCCACAAAAGCATTAGTGAGGTCGGGCACGGATGTTGGGTGATTAGGCCTTGCTCGCAGTCGGCGTTCCAATGCATCCCAAAGTTGTTCGATGGGGTTGAGGTCAGGTCTCTCTGCAGGCCAATCAAGTTCTTCTACACCCATCTCGACAAACCATTTCTGTATGGACCTCACTTTGTGCAGAGGGGCATGAAACAGTAAAGGGCCTTCCCCAAACTGTTGTCGCAAAGTTGGAAGCACAGAATCGTCTAGAATGTCATTGTATGCTGAAGCGTTAAAATGTTCCTTCACTGGAACTAAGGGGCGTAGCCCGAACCATTGAAAACAGCCCAGACTATTATTCCTCCTCCACCAAACATTACAATGGGCACTATGCATTCGGACAGGTAGCGTTCTCCTGGCATCCGCCAATCCCAGATTCGTCTGTCGGACTGACAGATGGTGAAGCGTGAGTCATTACTCCAGAGAACGCGTTTACACTGCTCCAGAGTCCAATGGCGGCGAGCTTTACACCACTCCAGCCGACGCTTGGCATTGCGCATGATGATCTTAGGCTTGTGTGCGGCTGCTTGGCCATGGAAACCCATTTCATGAAGCTCCCGACAAACAGTTATTGTGCTAACGCCGCTTCCAGAGGCAGTTTGAAACTCTAGTGAGTGTTGCAACCGAGGACATATGATTTTTACGCACTACGCGTTTCAGCACTCGGTGGTCCCATTCTGTGAGCCAGTGTGGCCTACCATTTTGCGGCTGAGACGTTTTTGTCCAAGACATTTTTACTTCACAATAACAGCACTTAGAGTTGACCGGGGCAGCTCTAGCAGGGCAGAAATTAGACGAACTGACTTGTTGGAAATGTGGCATCCTATGAAGGTGCCACGTTGGCCTTACTGAAGAGCTCAGTGACTTTCAATCTACTGCCAATGTTTGTCTATGGAGATTGCATGACTGTGTGCTCAATTTTATACTCTTTATCAGCAATGGGTGTGACTGAAAGAGCCAACTCCACTAATTTGAAGGCGTGTCCACATACTGTTGTATATATCGTGTATAATGGACCTATACGTTTTCAAATAACTGCCCTTTTTCTGGCCCGCAAATATCTTTTGACCAACAAATCATTCCCCAAAGAATCTGTGCAGCCCACTGCTGATTTTTGAAATCCTGATGTGTCCCTTGAGCCAAAATGTTTGCCCACCCCTGCTTTAAAGTATGCATCTCCTAAAGAGATTAATGCGCCTCATGTCTTTCATTAATAATCTCATAAAATTCATTAGCTGGAATTCCCCTCAGAGGTGGGATTTGAGAGTGTTCTGCTTGTTAAAGTCCTTTCTTAAAGATCACGCCTGGGAATGAGAGAAAAAGAGCTTCAGAGCAAATGCAGAAGAGGAGAGATGAAGGAAGAGAGAGAAAGAGGCTACTTTTTTCTTAGAGCAGCACGTGGAGAGGCAGTGTTTAATGGGAGCCATATTGATTCCTGTGACTTGCCACCTTTGGGTAATAAATGTTAGTTTTTTTAATAGAAACTTCCCATTCCATTCCTATAATTATCAGGCCGTTTGAATACGGTGGTCTTTTCCTCTGACACAGCAGTAGGTTTGGGCGGTATCCAGATTTTCATACCTTCATACCATTCCTGAACTATATACCATACATACCATATACCGTATTACCGGCAGTGCACACAAAGTGCGCTATTTCTTTCCAAACGTTAAAATATTTTTGTTTCGTTTTTTTGTTTAAAAAAATGATACACAAAAATGATTTAGGCAGCAGTGATCTTGATCCAGAAGGGGATTGATTGTCCAAGAAGCTTGCTCTTGCAAGCTAGTCACTTAGCTAGCAAGTTAGCTAACCAAATGCATTGCTGGAGACCTGAGCTGAAAATAATTGATTTGGCACAACTTAGTTCACTTATAAGCAGTGTTGTATAACGTCGATATTTCAAAATCCCCCGGTATACGGAATATACGGTATACCGCCCAAGCCTGCGCGGCAGCGTTTCTGTGTGGTCATTCACCTCCACCATCAGCACCTGGCGTAATCTGCCAGTATCATCAGCATTCCTGTGCTTTCACAGTTGACTTTCATATCAGAGAGAAATAGAGAGATCTTTGCATTTGTTGCTGTGCAATTATGTGATAAATTACATTTCATATGGTAGAGGTAAGAGGTATCAGTACTTCCCCCCCATCTTGAGGTAGATTTTATTTTTTATTTCTTCTTAACTTGACAATGAAGAGATTGCTTCTCTGAGTGGCCTGATGACAGTTCACTCCAGATGGATGGACATGGAGATGAAGATGGGTGTTCTGAGCTGCTGATGCTACTGCTTCTGTCATCTTGTCTCTTGAACCCCTGTGTTCTGGACTCACTGGGTGGTGGATGCTGTATTTTGGGGTGTCACTCTTCTTACTGGTCTCTTCCAAGTCTCTTGTTTTCTGATATTACTGAATTACTTGTTTCTTGTGTCCCATATTATTGCATGTTATGACCTCTCAGAACATCTCAAGGACATAACATTTCCTCTCAAAATGTAATGTAATGTGTTTACTCTAATCATATATTTGCTCAAAGTCACCTGTATGGCTCATGTGCTCGGTAGTAATATTTATCTATCGCTTCATCTATGTCCTCCATCATGGTCACAGAGAGACTCTCTGTCCTCTCTGATTTCCTGATCAGGGTGCTGGAAGTGTTTGGCTCCTCAGTCCAGATGTTCAACAGATGGGCCTCACTAATATTACCCTGGGGGTTTGCAGGTTTCCTCTCGTGCTCTCCTTCCTTCTCTCCCTCTCGATCACCCAGCTCTCCTTCTCTTTCGCTCTCTCTCTCTCTCTTTCTTCCCTTCTCTCTCTTCCGTTCTCTCTTTCACTCTCGTTTGCTCGGTCTCTCCATTTTCTTTCTTTCCCCTGTGTCTCACTCACTCGCTCCTTTCTTTCTTTTCTTTCTCTCCCTCACACTCTCTTTCTTTCTTCTTTATTTCTCCCGCTCGCCCTACACACTCTCCTTCTCTTCCTTTGTTCTTGAAAAGGGATGGAGTCAGAATGGAGTGAGTAGTGAGAGGAGAGATTTCCAGGCAGGATTGGGCCAGGCTCAGTACCATTCCTCATCGGTAGACAAGCGCCTGTGTTCCACCTGAAATCCCTCTGGATTTACGCTGGGACCGCAGCCATCTTTCTTCCGTTAATCACCTCGGGGCTGGGCGCTCTCTCACCCGTCCTGGGGCCGATGGATGACCCGCGGGGGAAATCTAATGGAACCCAGCCAAGCCTGACGCTCCAGAACACTTTCTAGGTGGCACACGGAGACGTACTCTGCAGAGACACAGAAATGTTAGTGATCTCAATGGAGTTTGCAGAATTAAATCTGCTTTGATATGCAAAGGTTGTGTTCGTTGTCCTTCAGCGAACTTCGTTTTTTTGCATCCAAAAACTTGCTTAATGTACTTAGTCCAACATATCCCCTTTTTATTTGTTGTATATGTTTTTGTTTATTTGCACAGTAGGGATGTTACCAGAGCTGGACCCTGAATCTCTAGATACTGAGGAGATCACCTTTTCAATAGATCCTATAAAAAGGCACAAGAAATGCCTTTTAACAGTATTCAGCTCAGGATTCTGATATAATCTCAAAGGAGAGTGAATGTCTATGTCGACTGTTATCAGGTAAGTGCTTGGAAGTGATTTTATGTCAAAAGTATAATGAAGGACACTGTTTAGAATAGGTTTTGAGCAAAGCTTCCATTGACATGATGGGTTGTATCTACTTTTCACCACAAGGTTCAGTGGAGTCATGACTGCAGAAGCAATTTTATAGAAGGACAATGACTAACATACTGTTTTATTAAAAATAATAATGCTATACCTCATTAGTGGAGTTAGATAAACTCCTGATACATTTCTCCAAACTCTCTCTATATGCATCCCTATCTCCCTCTTTCTCTGCTCCATTTTCCGGCTCTTTCTCTTCTTTCTGGTCCTTCCCCTCTCTCTTGCTGTCTATTTTTCCTCTTCTCCTCTTTCCCCTGTGCCTTTGTTTGAGGGCCTTTGGTGCTCGTACTGGTGCTGTACTGGATGGTTGCCGTTTTGCAAGCTCCTATGTAACTCCAACTAAATGAGGAAGCGGCGGCGTTACAGAGGAAGCGGCGGTGTTACAGAGGCAAGGGAGGGGGATCCTGGTGAGATTAAGGCGAAGGGAAAACCAGCCACCTCTTCCCTCCATTCTACTGGCTAATGTACAGTCACTTGATTATAAGATGGATGACTAATGATCGTGGATTTGCTACCAACGAGACTCTCGAACTGCAATATTCTTTGCTTTTCAGAAACATGGCTTTCGGACAAGATACTCCCCATGGGTATCCAACTCGATGGATTCTCCATTCACCGGGCAGACAGGACAGTGGAGTCGGGGAAATTGAAGGGGGGAGGGGTTTTCCTCTTTATCAACTCCAACTGGTGTGCTAATTCCAGTGTGGTGGAAGTGTCGACCCACTGTTCACCCTTTTTGGAATACCTGATGGTCAAATGCCGACCCTTCTACCACCCAAGGGAGTTTTCAGATTTTATCGTGACTGCTGTGTACATTCCACCTCAGGACAAGAAAAATAACAAGCTGATGCTTCACGAACTGTACAAGGCTATAAACAAGCTGGAAAACCTACACCCAGAGGATGCCTTTCTGGTTTAATTCTGCGTCACTAAGACACGTGATGCCCAACTTCCATCAACACGTCGCCCAATGCCACTAGGGGCGATACAATTCTAGACTACTGCTATTCTACCCACAAGCAAGTATACAAGACCCTCCCCCATCCGCAAATCAGATCATGACTCCGTACTCTTGCTTCCTGTTTACAAGCTGAAGCTGAAACAGGAAGTACCCACGATTCGCGCCGTTGAGAAATGGTCACCAGAATCAGAGGTTATGCTACAGGACTGCTTTGCTAGCGCTGATTGGAATATGTTTAGAGACTCCGCCGGTAACATTGACGAGCTATCCACCTCCAACACCTGCTTCATTAGAAAATGCATCGGTGATGTTGCACCCACGGTGAGGGTTTGCTGCTTCCCCAATCAAAAACACTGGATTAACAGCGAGGTTGGCGCTCAACTAAAGAACAGTGCTACCACACACAGAGCTATCGTAGACAACCCTGATGCTATGGCTAAAGACAGGAATAAATACAAGAAGGCCCATAGTCAACAAACGAGCAAAAGGACAATGAAGAAATAAGGTGGAATCATATAACACAGGCTCCGACGCCCACCGCATGAGGCAGGGGCTACAGTCCATTACGGGTTACAAAGGAAGACCCAACCGTGATCTGATCAACGATGCCTCTCTACAAGATGAAATCAATGCATTTTATGCATGCTTTGACAACAACAACATCGAGCCGGGTGTGAGGGCTGTCACCGACCCAGAGGATTGGGTGATCACGCTCTCCGAGGCCGACGTGAGATGGGTCTTTAATCAGGTCAACACTCGCAAGGCCCGGGCCCCGACAGTATTCCAGTGCGCGTTCTCATAGCATGCACAGAACAACTGGCAGGTATATTCAAAGTAATTTTCAACCTCTCCTTTTCCCAGTCTGTAATCCCTTCATTTTAAAATGACCACAATCCTCCCTGTTTCTAAGAACTCTAAGGCTTCATTCCACAATGAATACCGCCCTGGAGCACTTCTGTAATCATGAAGTGCTTTGAAAGGCTTGTTATGGCACACATTAACTCCGCTACCCTAGACCCACTCCAATTTACATACTGCCCAACAGATCCATAGACGACGCAATCTCAGTCGCCTTTAATACTGCCCTCACCCTCCTAGATAAGAGGACTACTTACGTGAGAATGCTGTTCATTGACTACAGCTCAGCGTCCAACACCATTGTCCCCTCCAAGCTCGTCACCAAGCTTAGGACTCTGGGTCTGAACACCTCCCTCTGCAACTGAATCCTGGACTTCCTGACGGGCCGACCCCATGTGGTGAGGGTAGGCAGAATCACTCCCGCCACGCTGACCCTTAACACAGGGGCCCCACAGGGGTGTGTGCTTTGTTCCCTCCGGTACTCCCTGTTCACCCACAACTGTGTGTCCACGCACAACTCCAATACCATTATCAAGTTTGCTGACGACACGACAGTGGTAGGTCTGGTCACCGGTGATGATGAGTCAGCCTACAGGGAGGAGGTGACCTGACAGTGTGGTGCTGGAGCAACAACCTCTTCCTCATCGTCAGTTAGACCAAGGAACTGATCATGGGCGAGCAGGTCCCTATCCACATCAACAGGGCAGCAGTGGAGCAGGTAGACAGCTTCAAGTTCCTCAGTGTCCAAATCACTAAAGACTTAAAATGGTCCAAACACACGCACAGTCGTGAAGAAGGGGCGGCAGTGCCTCTTCCCCCTCAGGAGGTTTAAAAAGTTTGGCATGGTGTCTCAAATTCTCAAAAGGTTCTACAGCTGTACCATTGAGACCATATTGACTGGGTGCATCACTGATTGGTATGACAATAGCACTGCCCTCGATCGCATGGCGCTACAGAGGGTTGTGCGGACAGCCCGGTACATCACTGGGGCTGAGCTCCCTGCCATCCAGGACCTCTATATCAGGCAGTGTTAAAAGAATGCCCGGAAAAGAGTCCAACCAAAGATTCCAACCACCCAAGCCGTAGTCTATTTTCTCTGCTTTCGCACGGCAAGAGGCACAGGCGCATCAAGTCTGAAACCAACAGGCTTTTGAACAGCTTTTATCCCCAAGCAATACGACTCATAAATAGCTAACAAAATTGCTACACGGACTGAGTTAACCTTGTATCTTACTGACCTTTTATTTCAATCTTTACACTGTCTCTATGCACACTCACAGGGCCCTACACACTCACACACACTGTCACTCCAACACACACACAAACACTCTCTCCATCAATTGCTCACTCACACATAATATGCAGACATTTCTACTGACTCTACACACCCACACACCCACTCACATGCAAGCTGCTGCTACTCTGTTTATCTTATATCATGTCACCTAGTTCCCTTTACCCCTGTACATGACTGCCTCCGTCACTCCAGTATCCCTGCACATGTAAATATGGTATTGGAACTGACTTTTTACATTTTTCCTGTATATAGTATGCTTGCTTTATTGTGTATTTCATATTTCCAATTTATTTCTAGTAATACATTATTATTGATTATTGTTTTGTTGGATTTTGAGTTTGAGTTTGCAAGAAAGGCATTTCACTGTACCTGTGCATGTGGCATTAAAACTTGAAACTTGAAAAGGCTCTTAGGCGGTGTCACTCAGAGGATCTCCAAAGTGACAGAATGTTGACAGGCATTGGGCGAATGTTGTAAAAGGAACATCTAATTGCCATTAAGCAGGGCCCGGACCCCAGCCTCAACATGACTGCAGGGCCTATTACCTAAAATTAACGATACAGATCCCTCGCTTTCTGTCTCACTCTGGTCACGAACACAAAGTCCTTGCCTCAAACACTCTTCACACTTTGTCCAACTAACTTCAGATATTAATAGATATGTGAATCAAAGCCTTCATCAGGGTATATGAGTCACTCGTATAATCTGTGTGTTTATTTTACTTTGAGGCTGGGTTTTTGAGTTGTACTGTAGCTTGTACCAGATTGCTTAAGAAAGTATGTTTGTGTTTTCCATTCTATTCAGAAGCCAGCTCTCTGTTTTAGGTGTAGGTGTATAAAGATGTAGCGTTACAGTAGGCGTTTTTCAAACACACACACACACACACATACACACGCACAGTACATACACATACATAAAGAGGTGTTTTGTGTTGCAGGCAGTGTTGTTGTTCCACACAGCAGATGGCTGGTAACTGAATATGATCCTGTTTCCATTGCAGGTTCTGCTGGCAGTCAAATGATAATGTAAAACTCCCCTCTGGACCAGTGTTTCTCAAAACTCTCCTCATGGAGCCCCAGCCGTTCATGTATTTAACTATTCCAGAGCTAGCACACCTGATTCAACTTGACAACTAATCATCAAGCCCTTGACTACTTGAATCAGGTGAGCTAGCTCAGGGCTACAACAAAACTGTGAAATGTCTGGGAGTCCCCGAGGACAGGTTTGAGAGCCACTGCTCTGGACATCACTGGTATGAGGCTTTATTACTGAGGAATACAACATGAACACAAAGCTCCTTACGGAGAATAGAAATGTAGAAGTTTTAATTTCAGTTGAATTTTACAGCCAGCAGCATACCACCCTGCATCCCACTGCTGGCTTGCTTTTGAAGCTAAGCAAGGTTGGTCCCTTGATGGGAGACCAGATGCTGCTGGAAGTGGTGTTGGGAGGGCCAGTAGGAGGCACTCTTTCCTCAGGTCCCCCCAAAAATATCCCAATGACCCAGGGCAGTAACACTGCGTAGGGTGCTGTCTTTTGGATGGGATGTTAAACGAGTGTCCTGACTTTCTGTGGTCACTAAAGAAATCCCATGGCACTTATCGTAAGAGTAGGGGTGTTAACCCTGGTGTCCTGGCTAAATTCATAAGCTGTCCCTCATACCATCACGGTCACCTAACCATCCCCAGCTTAAAATTGGCTCATTCATCCCCTGCCTCTCCCCTGTAACTATTCCCCATGTTGTTGGTGTAAATGAGAATGTGTTCTCAGTCAACTTACCTGGTAAAATAAAGGTAAAATAAAAAAGACTGTAGAGATAACTTGTAGAACCATACAGTATGAACTCAATTGTATAACTCTGTGCTGATAAAAGAAAGGGGACAATTGAGTAGGACTTTGTTAGATGTCTTTGTTTAAACAAACAGATGAATCATAATCTCTAGAGATTCAATATAACAAGTCTGAGGCCCACTTCACTCTCTAATAATAGTGATGGGAGAAGCACATCTCAGTAAACCCCCCAAAATGTTATGGATTGCGCAACAAAAGTCTGAACTTTGAACTTTTTGTGTTGTTGAAATAATTCCAATAGCTGTCTCTTGTGTCTTGCTAGATCGCATCCCAGAAAACATCATCCTGGAAAGACATAGTTATGGACTTTTTTACAGCAATGTTTATGGATTGTATCATTTAGTTATCCTGTTTCATACAGAGACAGAGAGAAACATTACCCTAAGCTGTCATTAAGATCAGCCCCTGTTGCTGTGGATACAGATTTTCTTCTGCTATGTGGTGATATTTTATGAGCAGCACCTTTTAACTCGTGGTGTCTTTGTTTAAAGAAGCAGAAGCGATAATTGTCTGAATGCTAATTATGACATAAATTCTAAGTGATCCCACAGCCCTTATTTTTTTCATTTGACATCACAGAGAGGATATACTTCTCTCTGGTCCTGTCTATTCCACTTAACATTAGAAACTGGATAGAGCATAGGATACATAACACAAAACAACATATTGTCATTACATACATCCAAATCAAATAACATTATATTGTTCGCATACACATATTTAGCCGGTGTTATTGCAGGTGTAGTGAAATGCTTGTCTTCCTAGCTCCAACAGTGCAGTAATATCTAACAATTCACAACAATACTGTCATGTCTACTCCTGCTCCCCCTCACCGGCACTCGACGTCGCCAGTTTACTCATTATTATGCACACCTGCCACCATCGCTATGCACACCTGCGTCTCATGAGACTCACCTGGACTCCATCACCTTCCTGATTACCTCCCCTATATCTGTCACTCTCTTTGGTTCTTTCCCCAGGCATTATTGACTCTGTTTCTGTGTTTCATGTCAGTACGTGACTTGTGTTTCTTGTTTTGGTCTATGTTCCATTATTTATTAAATTCACTCCCTGCACGTGCTTCCCAATTCTTACCGTACACGTCACAAATACACGCAAATCTAAAAGTGAAATAATGGACTTAAAAAATATATAAATATCATTATGAGCAATGTCGGGAGTCCAGAGTATAAATATATATGGGATGTATGGACATTATGGACAATATGTGGATAGAATATTTAGTATATCTGTACAATTGTAGGATAGAATAGTGTATATATATATATATATATATATATATATATATATATATATAGCAATAGTTGAATAGGATGGTATTGACTAGAATACAGTATATACATACAGTACTGTATGAAATGAGTAAAACAGTATGTAAACATTATTAAAGTGACCAGTGATTCCATGTCTATATAAATAGGACTGCAGCCTCTAAGGGGCAGGGTGGAGTAACCGGGTGGTAGCCGGCTAGTGACAGTGACTAAGTTCAGGGCAGGGTACTGGGTGGAGGCCGGATTGTGATGGCTATTTAACAGTCTGATGGCCTTGAAATAGAAGCTGTTTTTCAGTCTCTCTATCCCAGCTTTGATGCACCTGTACTGACCTCGCCTACTAGATGATAGCGGGGTGAACAGGCCGTGGCTCGGGTGGTTGATGTCCTTGATTATATTTTTGGCTTTCCTGTGACATCGGGTGCTGTAGGTGTTCTGGAGGGCAGGCAGTGTGCCCAGTTTGTGAGGGTCTTAGGGGCTAAGCCGAATTTCTTCAGCCTCCTGAGGTTGAAGAGGCGCTGTTGCACCTTCATCACCACACTGCCTGTGTGGGTGGACCGTTTCAGATTGTCAGTGATTTGTACGCTGAGGAACTAATCCTAACCCTCTCCACTGCGGTCCCGTCGATGTGGATGGGAGTGTGCTTCCTCTGCTGTCTCCTGAAGTCCACGATCAGCATGCATATACATACACTACCAGTCAAAAGTTTTAGAACACCTACTCATTCAAGGGTTTTTCTTTATTTCTACTATTTTCTACAATGTAGAATAATAGTGAAGACATCAAAACTATGAAATAACACATACGGAATCATGTAGTAATCAAAAAAGTGTTAAACAAATCAAATATATTTTATATATGAGATTCTTCAAATAGCCACCCTTTGCCTTGATGACAGCTTTGCACACTCTTGGAATTCTCTCAACCAGCTTCACCTGGAATGCTTTTCCAACAGGAGTTCCCACATATTTTGAGAACTTGTTGGCTGCTTTTCCTTCACTCTGTGGTTCCGACTCATCCCAAACCATCTCAATTTGGTTAAGGTCGGGGGATTGTGGAGGCCAGGTCATCTGATGCAGCACTCCATCACTCTCCTTCTTGGCAAAATAGCCCTTACACAGCCTGGAGTTGTGTTGGGTCATTGTCCTGTTTAAAAACAAATGATTGTCCCACAAAGCCCAAACCAGATGGGATGGCGTATCACCGCAGAATGCTGTGGTAGCCATGCTGGTTAAGTGTGCCTTGAATTCTAAATAAATCACAGACAGTGTCACCAGCAAAACACCCCCACACCATAACACCTCCTCCTCCATGCTTTACGGTGGGAAATACACATGTGGAGATTATCCGCTCACCCACATCGCGTCTCACAAAGACACAGTTGTTGGAACAAAAAATCTCCAATTTGGACTCCAGACCAAAGAACAAATTTCCACCGGTCTAATGTCCATTGCTCGTGTTTCTTGGCCCAATCCAGTCTCTTCTTATTGGTGTCCTTAGTAGTGGTTTCTTTGCAGCAATTCAACCATGAAGGCCTGATTCACACAGTCTCCTCTGAGCAGTTGATGTTCAGATGTGTCTGTTACTTGAATTCTGTGAAGCATTTATTTGGGCTGCAATTTCTGAGGCTGGTAACTCTAATGAATTCATCCTCTGCAGCAGAGGGTCTTCCTTTCCTGTGGCGGTCTTCATGTAAGCCAGGTTCATCATAGCGCTTGATGGTTTTTGCGACTGCACTTGAAGAAACGTTCAAAGTTCTTGACATTTTCCAGATTGACTGACTTTCATCTCTTAAAGTAATGATGGACTGTCGTTTCTCTTTTCTTATTTGAGCTGTTTTTGCCATAATATGGACTTGGTCTTTTACCAAATAGGGCTATCTTCTGTATACCACCCCTACCTTGTCACCATACAACCGATTGGCTCAAACGCATTAAGAAGGAAAGAAATTCCACAAATTAACTTTGAAGAAGGTGCAACTGTTAATTGAAATGCATTCCAGGTGACTACCTCATGAAGCTGGTTGAGAAATGCCAAGTGTGCAAAGCTGTCATCAAGGCAAAGGGTGGCTATTTGAAGAATCTCAAATATAACATATATTTTGATTTATTTAACACTTTTTTGGTTACTACATGATTCCGTATGTGTTATTTCATAGTTTTGATGTCTTCAATATTATTCTACAATGTAGAAAATAGTTATAATAAAGAAAAACCCTTGACCAGTAGTGTATGTAATTGACAACAGGTCTTGGTCTTTTTTATAGTTTTCTTTCCTTTCACTCTCATGTCTGTGTGTGGAAGTTCTCTGCAAGGTTTAAAGAGAGAGTTCCTCTTAGTTGTGTGTGTGCCACCTACGTGGGCTGGATTTTGGATTAGGGCACAGATCCTGCCCCATGGTGTGCGGTTGGTATCAGTAATCTGCGGGAATGTTTCATGCTCCCAGATTCTGGACACAGATAGACCTGCTGCATTTGTCCCTTTGCTGGCGTGATATGCTTTTCATTTCTCTGCCTAATCTCTCCAGCTCCCTGACTATAAACTGAACGGCCCGAGACACAGTTATCAATCCAAACAGACAAATGTAATCTTTAAGCTGCTTGTGCACTCTGTCTATAAAACTGCGGCCATTTCGGGTTTATCGTCTTAATCTTTGTTTTTCATTATCTTTTTTTTCTTCAAATACTCAGTGGAATGACCATTCACAAAGGAGACTCATTTAGGATAGAACACTCTCTCCCAGGCTACATTCTTGAAGTAGAGCAGATAGGGTTCTGACAACATATGCTGGAACCCAACATGGTGGAAATTTACAGTAGTTTGATTTGGGAGGTTTAGGAGATTTGTGTGTGTGGTGTCTGTGATAAAACAAGTTTAAAAAAAATATATACAGTATATACAGACTTGGGTGGATATACCCTTATCAGGGAGCATGAATTGTGCATCCATGTGACCAGATCAAAAGTGGGATACCCTCTGCCTAGCTTGGCATCCTCCAGTCTCAGTTGAAATCATCCCTCTCGGCCTTTGGAATTCACTGAGAGTGTCTTATCAATTTGACCCAACCCTGGCCTGGCAACAGTGTGTTCCAAGAGACTAGCAGAACGGAATCCTTTGGAGGTTCTTTGAAGAAGCTCTTGTTGTATGATATGTGATTGAAGCCGATCAGATACACCATTGCCTAGCAACAGAATGTAGCCTGCAGATGCAGGCTTTCCTTTGGGTGGGGCATCGGCTATAACTAAAATGTGGAAAGTAGCCAGACTCCTTCCTAATTAACCAAAACACACATACTGTAGTTTCAGTTTCAGCTCAAAACACCAGGTTTTCTAGTCTGGTTTTATTGGCTTTGTATTACTCATGAAAACAAAAGCATTATGGCCAAGCTAATGTGTGAACATAGTGGCAGTGGTAGAGGAATTTGAATGTAGGTCCAGTTATTAGAAAACGGCACAATGCCTAGTCTGTGAGAGCTTGTAGCTCAAGATAGACAGATGTTATTCTTGCACTTCTACCGCTGAGCTGGAGTACAATGCAGAGCTGCCGTTTTATTGCTTAGTTTCTCAGCGATAAGAATGTGATTTAATGGAGTGTACTCTGTGGGGGAAATTGAGGATCTTTAGGCTCCACGTGTCAGCTTGGGCCCATTCCCTTTCAGCTGATAAAAGGAGTGACTTGTTTAAACAAAGGATGACATTCTCTCTTAAGTGGCAAGTTTAACAGAAGAACAAAGGGGGTAACTATAATGGATGTGAATTGGATTAAATGGGCTGGGCGGAGCACATTAGTAGCCTACTAGGTCACCCCGTTATCACTGTAAGTCTGTCTCCCTCTAATCTCTTTAATTAGACATCATCAACAGCACAGCCCCTTACTGCAGTACTCAGCCCCTCACTGCACCACTCACCACAGGAACAGGACAGAAGGGACGAGGGGGCGGAGGAGAAAAAGGGGGAGAGGAGGAGACGGGTGGGGAGAGTAAAGGCATCCGCATGCTTCCCATCCGAAACAGTTTGTGCAAATATTATGACTATTGTGAAGTTTTAGTTCGATTTAGTCTTCGGCAAGGTTTTTTTTGGGCTGTTAGTGCGGTGACTGGTCAACAGTAGGGATTCTTCAATGAAGTGTTTGTTGTCATTCAACAAGAGACGACTTGTTTTCATGCATATTTTTTCACTTGAGAAATACTGCACTAAACATCTAACTAAGATGTAAACTTGTGTGACTAAGACCTCCTCGTCAAAAAGAATTACAGATTTATTGAGTTATCTTATATTAAACCAAACTATTTTGAGGAAGTGTATACTGGCTACAGTGTCTCCAGAGGGACAAACAGTACTATTACCACTTTTTTAAAGGAGTTTGCGAGGCACAGATGTTTACGTAGCCTAGCAGAGTTCTACTAGGAGCAAACCGAACCTAGTATGCAGATGCCTTAAGAGTCCACACACACCGCACCGTATTCCGTTCGTTAATCTGGCATTCATCTACCGTTCGTTCGCTGACTGTGCAGTGTGTTTTTGACTGACAATTTTGGCAGTTTCTACATGTTGAATCGCTTTGCCCATCGGTAGAGACATTTCTACTCTGAGCCAATTAAAGTGGGGAGCTAAAAAAGCGACAACAAAATGGAAAAATTAGGCTACTTTTCCCAGTGACATTCACCCCCTTGCAGCTTGCTAACTGAGCAATTCACACTTCATACGAAATAAATGGGATGGTAACTAATGTAGACAACACTAAATTCCTTCTCCAAGCTAGCTATATGGCCACAGTAGCTAAAGTTTGTACAATATAATGAATTCACAATGCCAATGGATTTGTTTTCATGAAGCAGGTGCCGTTAACTGCTGAGAGTCAGTGGAGTGTCTTTAGGTTCCATGCTATCCGGAATCCTTGGGACGTCCTTACCCCTTTGAAGTTGACAATGTAAATGACTACGGTAAGGGCTTAAGGTTAGAGTAGGGGTTAGGGTTAGGGTTTAGGGCAGGAATGTCCCAAGTGTCCCGGATAGCACTGGCCGTATCTTTAGCTAGCCTAATATGTTGTGCAACAGTAGCTAGTGAATGACATGCTAACAGTTTAGCTAACGTTAGCTAGCTAGCTATAAATGTGCCTAGTTGTGCTGGTACTGGCAGTATGAGCTTATCGATAGTGAATACAATTATTTCATCGTCTTTCTAGCTAGTTATCTAGATGTGGCCACGTGACTAGTATCAACAAGGGCTTTCTACTAGTGATGTGCAGTTTGCAAACAATTAGTTATTTTTGAACTAGTGACTCATTCATTTTAGTTGTTCGTTTGACCTGCTGGCCCCAATGACCCGGGACTCCCGAGTGGCGCAGTGCATCTCAGTGCCAGCGGCGTCACTACAGACACCATGGTTCGAATCCAGGCTGTATCACAACTGGCCGTGATTAGGAGTCTCATAGAGCGGTGCACAATTGGCCCAGTGTCGTCTGGGTTTGGCCGGTGTAGGCCGTCATTGTAAATAAGAATTTGTTCTTAACTGAGTTGCCTTGTTAAATAAAATAAAAATAAATTTGTCCTATAGCAGGATTAATACATGCTCCTCCCCACATGAAAAATAACTACAGTATTCACTGTAGGGTTTTTGCAGACTACTGTACTATTCATTGTAGTGTTTTTGCAGACTACTGTACTATTCACTGTAGTGTTTTTGCAGACTACTGTACTATTCACTGTAGTGTTTTTGCAGACTTTAGTGTTTTTGCAGACTACTGTACTATTTATTCACTGTAGTGTTTTTGCAGACTTTACTGTACAATTGACTACAGTGTTTTTGCAGACTACTGTACTATTCACTGTAGTGTTTTGCAAACTTTACTGTACTATTCACTGTAGTGTTTTTGCAGACTTTACTCTAGTGTTTTTGCAGACTACTGTACTATTCACTGTAGTGTTTTTGCAGACTTTAGTGTTTTTGCAGACTACTGTACTATTTATTCACTGTAGTGTTTTTGCAGACTTTACTGTACAATTGACTACAGTGTTTTTGCAGACTACTGTACTATTCACTGTAGTGTTTTGCAAACTTTACTGTACTATTCACTGTAGTGTTTTTGCAGACTTTACTCTAGTGTTTTTGCAGACTACTGTACTATTCACTGTAGTGTTTTTGCAGACTTTACTGTACTGTAGTGTTTTTGCAGACTACTGTACTATTTATTCACTGTAGTGTTTTTGCAGACTTTACTGTACAATTCACTACAGTGTTTTTGCAGACTACTGTACTATTCACTGTAGTGTTTTTGAAGACTTTACTGTAGTGTATTTGTGGACTTTACTGTAGTGTTTTTGTGGACTTTACTGTAGTGTTTTTGTGGACTTTACTGTAGTGTTTTTGTGGACTTTACTGTAGTGTTTTTGTGGACTTTACTTTACTATTCACAGTAGTGTATTTGTGGACTTTACTGTACTATTCACTGTAGTGTTTTTGTGGACATGACTGTTGTATACTGTAATATTTAAGTATTGTATTAATCTATAATAAACTGTAGTAGAATATGTCACAGGCAGCATAAAGAAGAAAAAGACATGATTAGAACTGATAATTGATCACATCGTCCAATAATGAATGCAATGAATTGATTATTGAATGTTATGATGGACACAGCTTTGTAGAACCAAAACATACACAGCCTCTGGTCAACATACTCGAATTCGAGAACGAATCGTTTGGGGACCTGCATTTAGCAAACAATATTGTACTTACCACCCTCACGTCAGTCAAGCAATGCATTCCGTCAACAGTCGTTCACAATCTAGTCCGGTTGCGGCCACAACTAAACCATGTTTCAAATGTATCAAAAAAGAATCATATTTGTATGCCTAACAATCAACAAATGTATATAGTTTAAAGCACACATTTACAAGTCTCAGTCACAAAGGACAGCTCCAATAATCCCCTATGGTGACATGTGAACGAGAGGCTTGTAGAATCGTGACTCTTTTGAGTTTTCAGTTCATCCTTCGCCGGTAGGGGGTCCTGCAAGATCTGAGCATTACTGACTCAAATGAACGAAATGAGTCGAAAGATTTGTGTCAGTAAAAAGAGCCGAACTTCCCATCTCTACTTTCTAGAACAATATCGTTGCTAGGTAGCAACACACATACAGGGACATACCAATCAAAGCTTAAGAAAACAAAGTTACTACCACCTTCTCGTTTGGAGTATTTCAACAAGGCTGCCGACTGATGATCTACTCTGTGTGAAAACCAAAAAGATTGACTGCCGACATTCTGTTCAGAGGTGCTAAGTACTCTCGGCAGGTAGACGCTCGACAATCCTACTGGTCTGTCTGAGCCTTAAGAGGATTTATGGACCCAAGGAGAGGGTTATTGGGAAAGAAGGAGGGATGAGATTGTGTATTAAATGGGTGTATGTAAATGTGGTAGTAATTGGTCGGTAGTTGGGGGTGCGGTGTGTGTGTGTGTGTGTGTGTGTGTGTGTGTGTGTGTGTGTGTGTGTGTGTATACAGTATTTGTTTGTTGTGTCATGTATGTGTTAAACTGGGTAACAAGGAGAACAGTACAGAATATAGGAGTAGCTGCAGTCTGCGCTCTGCCCTGCTAGATTGACAGGCTCTGTATAGTAACTGCCATTCTTCATGCCTGAAGAAATCTAATGTCTCTCCGTTCCCATGGGTGAATCAAGCTCTGTTACAGTTCATTTATATTATCCACCCTCCCCATAATATATTATATCTCTTCCATCACTTTTCCTTTGTCATGGCTGCCTCTCTCTCTCTCTCTCTCTCTCTCTCTCTCTCTCTCTACATCCCCATGGATAAAGAAGGAAAGAGAATTGTCCACTCTGCATGATAAGGCTCATTGTATGTGTGGGTATGAATGTGCGAGTTTGTATATGCATTTTATTTTTCTCTTCCTCACTAGGTGGTAATAGTGAAATGTGACACTTGGGGATTGCGGGGATGGTTATGTATGGTACCTGTGATGGGGATGGTTATGTATGGTACCTGTGATGGGGATGGTTATCTATGGTACCTGTGATGGGGATGGTTATCTATGGTACCTGTGATGGGGATGGTTATGTATGGTACCTGTGATGGAGATGGTTATGTATGGTACCTGTGATGGTGATGGTTATGTATGGTACCTGTGATGGGGATAGTTATCTATGGTACCTGTGATGGGGATGGTTATGTATGGTACCTGTGATGGGGATGGTTATGTATTGTACCTGTGATGGGGATAGTTATCTATGATACCTGTGATGGGGATGGTTATGTATGGTACCTGTGATGGGGATAGTTATCTATGGTACCTGTGATGGGGATGGTTATGTATGGTACCTGTGATGGGGATGGTTATGTATGGTACCTGTGATGGGGCTGGTTATGTATGGTACCTGTGATGGGGATGGTTATGTATGGTACCTGTGATGGGGATGGTTATGTATGGTACCTGTGATGGGGATGGTTATGTATGGTACCTGTGATGGGGATGGTTATGTATGGTACCTGTGATGGGGATAGTTATCTATGATACCTGTGATGGGGATGGTTATGTATGGTACCTGTGATGGGGATAGTTATCTATGGTACCTGTGATGGGGATGGTTATGTATGGTACCTGTGATGGGGATAGTTATCTATGGTACCTGTGATGGGGATGGTTATGTATGGTACCTGTGATGGGGATGGTTATGTATGGTACCTGTGATGGGGATGGTTATGTATGATACCTGTGATGGGGATGGTTATGTATGGTACCTGTGATGGGGATGGTTATGTATGGTACCTGTGATGGGGATGGTTATGTATTGTACCTGTGATGGGGATGGTTATGTATGGTACCTGTGATGGGGATAGTTATCTATGGTACCTGTGATGGGGATGGTTATCTATGGTACCTGTGATGGGGATGGAGTTTGCTGGGGGGGTGAAATGGGATTTTTTTGGGGCCGTGGGGACTGATAATGACGCAGTCCATATGGATTTGTAATGGCTATTCATGGGGTGGTGAGCAACTCAAATGGTTTGACACTAATATTAATGCAGATGGAGTTGTGGGGAGAGAGCAAGAAAGACTGGTCCCAGGTACAATCATGTATGTGCATAGTATGTGTATGTGTGAGAGAGATTCATGCATGTGATAAAATGTGAATGTGTAGTTGGTGTATGTGTCCACAATAGTTAAAATACCATGTACTATCTGTAGGTGCTATGTGCATTCATATAGTAGGTGAATGTGTAAGCTACACATATCTTACATACACAACATACTCATCCTGTCTACATACTCTTGCATCTCTGGTCTATTCATGGCCATGCTTGTAGTAGGAGAGACTGAACAGTTTGAGCAGTCCTTTAAGAAGCGCTGTGGCACTGTGACAGACTGTGCTTCTGTTTTATGAAAGCATTTCTTAAATCTAGTTCATAGTTCCCTCCTGTACCATGATAGTGGCTCACCAGCTCCCAAGTATTGATCCCAAAATAACATCAAAGGCTCTCTGACTTTAGAAGTTGTAAGGGAGGGACGGTGGAGACTGAGGGGGGGGGGGGGGAGAGAAGGGAGGAGAAGAGGGAGAGGATATCTGTAACGAAACATTGCTCAGGGCTGGCAAAAGAAAATACACTTCTTGAAAGCATGTCTAGTGTAATGTATGTGAGTCTGTCTGAGCTTTTGATGCCAGTGTGGACATGTCTTCTGTTTTTCTTGCTTCCTATGTCTGTTGAACTGATTCTAAATGATGGCCAAGAGGTGCAGGCTGTGGTTGCATCACCTTTGTTGTGAAGTCAGACTTCTATCTGAAAGGGTTTTTGTGGCTATCTCTTCCACACTGATTTGCCCCATCAGGATCTATTTGTTCACCTCTTCATTGCACGTTCATTGCCATTGTGGTTAGGTTTACATGACAAACTCCCTGTTACGTTGACAACTCACAGGAATGGTTTGAGTGTAGGTCAAATGAGGGGGGTGAGTTTTTTTGTGGCGCAATTAAAAAATAAAACAATATAATGTAATTGAGACATGTTTGACAATGTCTTTAGTTGCAGTATTAAACAGCAGGTTTCTCAACCAGATGTGTGTAGCTATAATTGAAGCGGTGTTGATGTGTTTATATTTTGATCAATGTGTTTCTTCCAATGGTTATGTGAGAGTTGCAGACTTAACTGACCCCGTATCCAGATGAGAGCTGACTTTCCCCTCCTCTCCTCTGGCTGTGAGAAATGGCACTTGGCCTGCTGCTCAGAGGGGAACGGTGTAATGAGAGGATAGAGTTTCAGCCAGCTTTGTCTGAAGTGAATTTAAATGGGGAATATGCCTTTTGTCAGACAGCACTTAGTGAGTGTATCGATCCACCAATGAAAGGCAACCGGGAACAATGGGTCTTATAAGGCGCCGTGCAGAGGAGAGAACACCCCCATCTAGCTCCGCCCCACCAAAACAGCTCTGTTGTGAGTCACACTTGGTTCCTCACTCTCCCTCTTTCTTTGTCTATGTAACTGCCACTGATCCTCCTCTCTTTTCTCCATCTCTCTGATTCCCACAATTTGTTTGGTTCACATTTTTTGTCATTTTGCAGACACTCTTATCCAGAGCGACTTATAGGAGCAATTAGGTTTAAGTGCCTTGCTCAAGTGCACATTGACCAATTGTTCACCGAGTTGGCTCGGCGATTTGAACCAGCAACCTTTCGGTTACTGGCCTTAACCACTAGGGTACCTCCCCCCTCCCTATCCCTGCCCTTCTATCTTAGTTTTAAGTTAGTTCTGTTCCTGTCCATGCTGGCCAGAGTTGTATCCATCACTCTTATCATCCAGTGAAATACACGCTGCAAAATGATCCAGAATCAATGAAGGACTGAGAGAGAGTTCTGTTCCTACTGGCCATAAATCCTCCTAATTGTCGAAGGAATGAGCGCGGCCCCCTCGGAAGGCCCAACCTTCCCTTGACAGCAGGCCCATCTCCCCCTCCACATAAATGTACAATATGGCGGCCTAATGCATGCGCTATGGATTTCTGCCAACGCCATTTGACACAGCCCGGTAAATAGACTGTAACTGTTTTTGACAAACGCTCCAGCCCTTCTCTCTGGAGAAGCCTTTGTATAGGTAATCAGATGTTTGACTGGGTAGGAAGGGATGGAAAAATAAGAACGTCAGGAGACCAGCAATTATTTTACTCACATATGACTAATCCAGCTCGTTAGTCAGCCTAAGCTGTGATTGTTTTAATTGGCTAATGGTGCCGTGGCTGCGGCGGCGGTCCTCTCGCTCCACATCCCCTTCCCCATCCACTGGCTCAGGCTGTGGCAGTAATGGCTGCAGTAACCACCGCCAGCTAATGCCAGACCTAATAGCCCAATTAGACTGTGTGTATTGCTCAGATGCCTGGGAGAGATAGGCCTTGGTTTGAATTGGGGTGTGCGTGTGTGTGTGTGTGTGTGTGTGTGTGTGTGTGTGTGTGTGTGTGTGTGTGTGTGTGTGTGTGTGTGTGTGTGTGTGTGTGTGTGTGTGTGTGTGTGTGTGTGTGTGTGTGTGTGTGTGTGTGTGCGTGCGTGCGTGCGTGCGTGCGTGTGTGTGTGCGTAATTTTATCCAATTCGTATGCCAACTGCCTTATACTGTAGTTGGGTAAATTTTTTCATGAGATGACTAGGCCTGACTTAAATTATTCGATTTAGTGTATAGCAATTCTTTCAAAAGCAGGGCTTTAGCATCTCTCAACATGGACTGGCCCTTGTCCCTGCAATAGTTTTGTCTAACAATTCAGAGTATCCAAAAAGGTAAAGAGTCACTTGAAAAATCTTGTCGTTCTGCTATTACTTTTCTTCAATCAGAGGGCATAAGATACAGATTCAATAGCAGCTAACCTTTTTTATCCTATTGACCTTCACCACAGTGGACAGAGGCATATCAATTTAATATCAAACCATGTATATGACACCTGCAAAAATCTATCACAAACTGTAGCTAGCCTTATCTCATTTGAAACGGCTTAATGCTTCCTCTAGCTGTTGGATCTAGCATGTCAGTTGTTTCTTCTGTGAAACACTACTCTACCAGTCACAACACTTCCTTCCTTCCTGAGACATCTGGATGAGCATGTTGTAGCCTCTCCTCGGATCAGCTGCCAAACTAACCCTGATTCAGATGACCATCCTACCCATGCTAGATTACGGAGACATCAGATGTCATCAGGCTAGATGTTCTTTACCATTCGGCCATCAGATTTGCCACCACTGCTCCTTATAGGACACATCACTGCACTCTATACTCCTCTGTAAACTGGTAATCTCTGTATACCCATCGCAAGACCCACTGGTTGATGCAAATTTATAAAAACCCTCTTAGGCCTCACTCCTCCCGATCTGAGATATCTACTGCAGCCCTCATTCTCCACATACAACACCCGTTCTGCCAGTCACATTCTGTTAAAGGTCCCCAAAGCACACACATCCCTGGGTTGCTCCTCTTTTCAGTTCGCTGCAGCTAGCGACTGGAACGAGCTGCAACAAACACTCAATCTCTCAATCTCTTCATTCAAAGACTCAATCATGGACACTTACTGACAGCTGTGGCTGCTTTGTATGATGCATTGTTGTCTCTACCTTCTTGACCTTTGTGCTGTTGACTTTGCCCAATAATGTTTGTACCATGTTTTTGTGCTGCTGCAATGTTGTGCTGCTACCATGTTGTTGTCATGTTGTGTTGCTACCATGCTGTGTTGTCATGTGTTACTGCCTTGTTATGTTGTTGTCTTAGGTCTCTCTTTATGTAGTGTTGTGTCTCTCTTGTTGTGATGTGTGTTTTGTCCAATATTTATGTTGTATTTATTTATTTATTTAATCCCAGGCCCTGTCCCCGCATGATGCTTTTTGCCTTTTGGTAGGCCGTCATTGTAAATAATAATTTGTTCTTAACTGACTTGTCTAGTTAAATAAAGTTTAAATAACATAAATAAAAAAATTCAATAGCAATACACAATCAGAATGCTTACTGTAATGATATGATGATATGTCCTTTCTGTTGGAGAAGGAGAGGGAAACAACCTATGGTTGGTACAAGGTGTGCAATCTTGATCTGCACAACCGAATGCCAATGAAATCCTCTGGATGTGAAATTCTGCTTTACAAATCTGTGCTGCCCTGCTACTCTGGGCAGTGAGACTGGGATCAGGAGGATATTGGGTCAACTGTGACTGAGGTCATGGTGAGTTCGTGAGGAGGTAACGAGGTCAGCAGTTGGCAGCCATATCTGACCCTGATCTGAGGAAATCAGATATAAGCCTGAGGGGTCAGATCTAATGGTTTTGAGTTTATCGTAAAGATCTCAGCAGTGTTTCCGGGAAGACCCTGCTTCTCACCCCATACCCCTCCCTGGGAAGACTTCCTTTTTTTGTGTCTGACTAGTGAAGTCTGCACGATTGTCACGATTGTCGTAAGGAGTGGACCAAAACGCAGCGGGAAAATGTATACTCATCTTATTTTTTTATTTGAAGAAGGAAAAAACAAAATAAACACGTATACAAAATAAAAAACGACTCCAAACAGTCCCGTCAGGTGCAACAAACACTAAACCAGGAAATAACTACCCACAAACCCCCATAGAACAAACACCCCTATAAATAGGACCTTCAATCAGAGGCAACGAGAAGCAGCTGCCTCCAATTGAAGGTCAACCCAATAAACACCACATAGAAATAGACCAACTAGAAATAACATAGAAATATACTAACATAGAACATAACCCAAACAACCCTGAAACACCCTAAACAAACACCCCCTGCCACGCCCTGACCAAACTACAATAACAAACAGCCCCTTTACTGGTCAGGACGTGACAGTACCCCCCCAAAGGTGCAGACCCCGGATGCACCTTAAACAACAAAAAAAATAAAAAAATAAACCCCAACACAAAAATAATCCCCTAACTAAAGGGAGGGAAGGGAGGGTGCCCCCCCCCCCAAAACTCCTACTACGGAAGTGGCTCAGGCCCGAAGTCTCTGGACTATGGCGCATCGCTTAAGACCTCGGGCTGAGACGCATCGCTGGAGACCTCGGGCTGATGCGCGTCGCTGGAGACCTCGGGCTGGAGGTCGTCGCTTGGAGACCTTGGGCTGGAGGGCGTCGCTTGGAGACCTCGGGCTGGAGGGCGTCGCTGGAGACCTCGGGCTGGAGGGCGTCGCTGGAGACCTCGGGCTGGAGGGCGACGCTGGGAGCTCCAGACTGTGGGCCGTCTCTGGTGGCTCCGGACTGTGGGCCGTCTCTGCTGGCTCCGGACTGTCGGCCGTCTCTGCTGGCTCCGGACTGTCGGCCGTCTCTGCTGGCTCCGGACTGTCGGCCGTCTCTGCTGGCTCCGGACTGTCGGCCGTCTCTGCTGGCTCCGGACTGTCGGCCGTCTCTGCTGGCTCCGGACTGTCGGCCGTCTCTGCTGGCTCCGGACTGTCGGCCGTCTCTGCTGGCTCCGGACTGTGGGCCGTCTCTGCTGGCTCCGGACTGTGGGCCGTCTCTGCTGGCTCCGGACTGTGGGCCGTCTCTGCTGGCTCCGGACTGTGGGCCGTCTCTAGACGGGGCACTGTCGCCGGAAGCTCTGGACGGGGAACTGTCGTCGGAAGCTCTGGACGGGGAACTGTCGTCGGAAGCTCTGGACGGGGACTGCACACTGAAGGCCTGATGCGTGGGGCTGGCTTTGGAGGCGCCAGACTAGGGACACGCACCACAGGGCTAGTGTGAGGAGCAGGAGCAGGACGAACTGGACTGGGCTGATGCACTGGAGGCCTAGTGCGTGGGGCTGGTACTGGAGGTACCAGACTGGAGACACGCACCCCAAGGCTAGGGCGAGGAGCGGGAACAGGACGTACTGGACTGGGCTGACGCACTGGAGGCCTGGTGCTGGCTTTGGAGGCGCCAGACTGGAAACACGCACCTCAAGGCTAGTGCGAGGAGCGGGAACTGGATACACTGGGTCATGAGTAGGCACCGGCAGTCTGGAGCGCACAGCCTGCACAACCCGTCCTGGCTGGATGGTAACAGTAGCCCTGCACGAGCGGAGTGCTGGCACAGGGAGAACTGGGCTGTGCAGAGGCCTGATGGCTGCCGTGCGTAGAGCAGGTGTAGGGTAACCTGGGCCTAGGAGGCGCACTGATGGCCAGATGTGCTGTGCAGGCATACTCCTACCCGGCTGGATGCCCACTCTAGCACGGCACTTGCGAGGAGCTGGGATCGCTCTCACCGGACTGTGAGTGCGCATGGGCGAGATCGTGCGCACTTCTGCATACACCGGTGCTCTCATGATCCGTTGCTCCCAATAATAAGCACGGGGAGTTGGCTTAGCTCTATTACCTGACCTAGCCACTCTCCCCGTGTGCCCCCCCCCCAAAACATTTCTTGGGGCTGCCTCTCGCACTTGCCATTCGGCGCGTATAACACCTCGTAATGGCGCCTTTCCGCCTTGGCTGCCTCCAGCTCCTCCTTAGGGCGCTGGTACTCCCCAGCCTGGTGCCATGGTCCTGCCCCGTCCAGCATCTCCTCCCATGTCCATGAATCCTTATATTCCTTCTGCTGCTCCTTCCTCCGCTGCTTAGTCCGTTTGTGGTGGGTAGTTCTGTCACGATTGTCGTAAGGAGTGGACCAAAACGCAGCGGGAAAATGTATACTCATCTTCTTTTTTTATTTGAAGAAGAAAAAAACTAAATAAACACGTATACAAAACAAAAAACGACCTCAAACAGTCCTGTCAGGTGCAACAAACACTAAACCAGGAAATAACTACCCACACACCCCCATAGAACAAACACCCCTATAAATAGGACCTTCAATCAGAGGCAACGAGAAGCAGCTGCCTCCAATTGAAGGTCAACCCAATAAACACCACATAGAAATAGACCAACTAGAAATAACATAGAAATATACTAACATAGAACATAACCCAAACAACCCCGAAACAAACACCCCCTGCCACGCCCTGACCAAACTACAATAACAAACAGCCCCTTTACTGGTCAGGACGTGACAACGACCTAACTTGTATACAGCTAATCAAACCTGAAGGTGTTATTATGTGTGCTAGCACTACCAATTTAATCAGTGCCTCCTGAGCAGTAATCTGTGTGTGTGACTTGTGGTGTTGTGTGTTGTTGTGTGATGCTCAGGGAACTCAAAATCAAATGTAATTTTATTTGTCAAGTGCTTTGTAAACAACAGGCATAGACTAACAGTGAAATTATTACTTACAGGCCCTTCCCAAAAATGCAGAGAGAAAGATAATAGAGAAATAATAGGAAAGTAATAACAGTTAATATAAACTAATACTAAATACACAATGAGTAATGATAACGTGGCTATATATACACAGGGTACCTGTACCAGTTGATGTGCAGGGGTATATATAACTAGGAATAAAGTGACTAGGCAAAAGGATAGATATTGTAAACATAAGCAGCAGTGCATGTGATGAGTAAAAATACGTTTGTCCAAAAAGGGTCAATGCAAATAGTCCGGGTAGCTATTTGGTTAACTATTTAACTAACTATTTACAGTAGCATTCTTATGGCTTGCGGGTAGAAGCTGTTCAGGGTCCTGTTGGTTCCAGACTTGGTACATGGGTACCGCTTCCTGTGAGGTAGCAGAGAAAACAGTCTATGACTTGGGTGGCTGGGATCTTTGACAATTTTTAGGGCCTTCCTCTGACACCTCCTGGTATAGAGGTCCTGGATGGCAGGGAGCTTGGCCCCAGTGATGTACTACCCTCTGTACAGCCTTGCGGTTGGATGCCAAGCAGTTGCCATACCAAGCATTGATGCAGTCAGACAAGATGCTCTCAATGGTGCAGCTGTATAACTTTTTGAAGATCTGAGGGACCATGCCAAATCAGCCTCCTGATTGATTTGCACTTTTTGCACCAAAGTACGTTCATCTCTAGGAGACAGAATGCGTCTCCTTCCTGAGCGGTATGACGGCTGCGTGGTCCCATGGTGTTTATACTTGCACACTATTGTTTGTACAGATGAACGTGGTACCCTCAGGCATTTGGAAATTGTTCCCAAGGATGAACCAGACTTAATAAGAAATTTGTGGAGTGGTTGAAACACTTAGGTTGGAGTCATTAAAACTAGTTTATGTAAAACTCCGACTTCAACTGTACTTAGTGATGTGGACTAAGAGGAACTTGAAGCTCTCAACCCACTCCACTACAGGCCTGTCGATATGAATGGGAGCGTGCTCAGCCCTCCTTTTTCTGTAGTCCACGATCAGCTCCTTTGTCTTGCCGACTTTTAGGGAGAGGTTGTTGTCCTGGCACCACACTGTCAGGTATCTGACTAATCATCATCGGTGATCAGGCCTACCACCGTTGTGTCAACAGCAAACGTAATGATGGTGTTGGAGTTGTGCGTGGCCACGCAGTTGTGGGTGAACAGAGAGTACAGAAGAGGACTAAGCACCCCTGAGCGGCCCCGTGTTGATGGTCAGCGTGGCAGATGTGTTGTTACCTACCCTCACCACCTGGGGATGGCCCGTCAGGAAGTCCAGATACAGAGGGAGGTGTTCAGTCCCAGGTACCTTAGCTTAGTGATGAGCTTGGAGTGCACTATAGTGTCAAACATTGAGCTTTAGTCAATGACGAGCAATCTCACATACAGTTGAAGTCGGAAGTTTACATACACTTAGGTTGGAGTCATTAAAACTCGTTTTTCAACCACTCCACAAATTTCTTGTTAACAAACTATAGTTTTGGGAAGTCGGTTAGGACATCTACCTTGTGCTTGACACAAGTCATTTTTCCTACCATTGTTTACAGACAGATTATTTCACTTGTATTCACTGTATCACAATTCCAGTGGGTCAGAAGTTTACATACACTAAGTTGACTGTGCCTTTAAACAGCTTGGAAAATTCCAGAAAATGATGTCATGGCTTTAGAAGCTTCTGATAGGCTAATTGACATCATTTGAGTCAATTGGAGGTGTATGTCAAGGCCTACCTTCAAACTCAGTGCCTATTTGCTTGACATCATGGGGAAATCAAAAGAAATCAGCCAAGACAGATTTTTTTTTTAGACCTCCACAAGTCTGGTTCATCCTTGGGAGCAATTTCCAAACGGCTGAAGGTACCACGTTCATCTGTACAAACAATAGTACGCAAGTATAAACACCATGGGACCACGCAGCCGTCACACCACTCAGGAAGGAGACGCATTCTGTCTCCTAGAGATGAACGTACTTTGGTGCGAAAAGTGCAAATGAATCTCAGAACAACAGCAAATGACCTTGTGAAGATGGTGGAGCAAACAGGTACAAAAGTATCTATATCCACAGTAAAACGAGTCCTATATTGACATCACCTGAAAGGCCGCTCAGCAAGGAAGAAGCCACTGCTCCAAAAAACGCTATAAAAAGCCAGACTACGGTTTGCAACTGCACATATGAGGACAAAGATCGTACTTTTTGGAGAAATGTCCGCTGGTCTGATGAAACAAAAATGGAACTGTTTGGCCATAATGACCATCGTTATGTTTGGGGGAAAAAGGGGGAGGTTTGCAAGCCAAAGAACACCATCCCAACTGTGAAGCGCGGGGGTGGCAGCATCATGTTTTGGGGGTGCTTTGCTGCAGGAGGGACTGGTGCACTTCACAAAATAGATGGTATCATGAGGGAGGAAAATGATGTGGATATATTGAAGCAACATCTCAAGACATCAATCAGGAAGTTACAGCTTGGTCACAAGTGGGTCTTCCAAATGGACAATGACCTCAAGCATACTTCCAAAGTTGTGGCAAAATGGCTTAAGGACAACAAAATCAAGGTATTGGAGTGGCCATCACAAAGCCCTGACCTCAATCCACCAGCTCTGTCTGGGCCAAATTTCACCCAACTTATTGTGGGAAGCTTGTGGAAGGCTACCTGAAACGTTTGACCCAAGTTAAACAATTTAAAGGCAATGCTACCAAATACTAATTGAGTGTATGTAAACTTCTGACCCACTGGGAATGTGATGAAAGAAATCAAAGCTGAAATAAATAATTCTCTCTACTATTATTCTGACATTTCACATTCTCAAAATGAAGTGGTGATCCTAACTGACCTAAGACGGAATTTTTACTATAATTAAATGTCAGGAATTGTGAAAAACTGAGTTTAAATGTATTTGGCTAAGGTGTAAACTTCGACTTCAAATGCAAGTGTTCCTCCTGTCCAGGTGGGAGAAGGCCATGTGGAGTGCGTCATCTGTGGATCTGTTGGGGCAGTATGTGAATTGGAGTGGTTCCAGGGTGTCTGGGATGAAGTTGTTGATGTTAGCCATGACCAGCCTTTCAAAGCATTTCATGGCTACAGATGTGAGTACTACGAGGCGATAGTCATTTACATTGCCTTTAGAAAGTATTCATACCCCTTGACTTATTCCACATTTTTTTGTTTTACAGCCTGAATTCAAAATGGATTACTTTATTTTCACCCATCTGCACACAATACACCAAAATGACAAAGTTCAAACATGTTTTTCAACATTTTTGCTATTTTACTTTGCAGAAATATCTCATTTACATAGGTATTCACACCCAAACAGGATGCATATTTTGCAATATTGCTATTCTGTACAGGCTTCCTTCTTTTCACTCTGTCATTTATGTTAGTATTGTGGAGTAACTACAATGTTGTTGATCCATCCTCAGTTTTCTCCTATCACAGCCATACAACTCTGTAACTGTTTTGAAGTCACCATTGAAATCCCTGAGGGGTTTCCTTCCTCTCTGGCAACTGAGTTAGGAAGGACGCCTGTATCTTTGTGGTGACTGGTGTATAGATACACCATCGAAAGGGATATTCAATGTCTGTTCTTTTAATTTTCACCAATCTACCAATACTGTAGGTGCCCTTCTTTGCGAGTCATTTGAAAACCCCCTTGGTCATTGTGGTTGAATATGTGTTTAAAAGGGACCTTACAGATATTTGTATGTGTGGGGTACAGAGATGAGGTAGTCATTCAAAATAATGTTAAATACTATTATTGCACACAGAGTGAGTCCATGCAACTTATTATGTGACTTGTTAAGCACATTTTTACTCAAACTTATTTAGGCTTGCAACCAAGGGGTTTAATACTTATTGACTCAGACATTACAGCTTTTCATTTGAATTAATTAGCAGAAATTTCTAAAAACATAATTCCACTATGACATAATGGGGGTATTGTGTGTAGGCCAGTGACACTACTTCCTCTGGGATCAGGGCCTGGTCCGGGGTTAGCACTATGACCTGCGACACCGACTCTTTGAAGTAGAAATTTTCATCCAAATTGAGGTTAGTGATCGCTGTTCTGATGTCCAGAAGCTACATTATTATTGGTCATAAAGAACGTTTGTAGAAACATTGTATGCAACAACAACAAAAAACTCACAAAAAACGGCAGGTATCCATTGCAGCGCCATCCAGGCCCCATCAGGAAGAGGTGGAATGTGAGCGCTAGCTTGGCTGCTTTGCATTCATCTCTGAAAACCAGCCCTCGACCCAAATACCCAGTGGGGAGGCTGCAGCTGTGCCCTTATGAAGTGTATTTAACCTGAGCTGCTTAAACACATGGACATTGATGATAGAGAAAAATGTAAGTTGTGGAAGTTGACCTGGACAATGGCATGTGTTGAGTATTTGAGAAAAAACACCCCATGCAGAGAAATGAATTCAGAAAGTTCATTCAGAGAATAAAACACAATACCCATCTCTCTCTCACGCTCTCTTTTCTTGTGCACATCTTGTGGAGATTTTTGAGGCCTAATCCCCAAGGCCAACACCCGTCGCCGTGGTAATGGCACAAGTTGGCTCTCTGTTCACTTTCTGCCCTGATTAGTGCTCAACAAGGGGTCTGGGTGTGTCTGTGAGTTTGTGTGTGTGTGTGTGTGTGTGTGTGTGTGTGTGTGTGTGTGTGTGTGTGTGTGTGTGTGTGTGTGTGTGTGTGTGTGTGTGTGTGTGTGTGTGTGTGTGTGTGTGTGTGCGTGTGTGTGTGTGTGTGTGTGTGTGTGACAATAGTCTGTCTATTTTCCTGTGCTCTGTATTCTACATTGGGTGTTGTTTGATTCAGTACGATGACAACCTATAGGATAAAGAGAACATCTGTTTACAGTATTAGTAGTAGTATTCTGTTCCCTGAATGCCCGGCCCCTCTTGTGTGATAAGCGCTGTAAAGATTTGGGGTCGTTGGTGCCCTCCCAAAACCTCTAATGGCTGGAGATCATTTGGGGATTTTAGGGAATGGTGGAAGAGGTGCTCAAAACACCAATCTGTAGCTACATCCATACAGCCTCCATCTGGCCTAGATCTGCATTTCAAACAAAACCCGCTCAGTCATGTAGAGAAGGCCCACTGTGAGAGAAGTGAGAAAAAAGATGAGACGTGTGTGTGTGCGTGTGCGTGTGTGTGTGTGTGTGTGTATGTGTCTCATTCCTTAGGTCCATTTCAAGGTGACATTCTCAGCAGCAGAGCTAGAGCAGAGCTCCTGGTTAGAGTATTGACAGCTGTGGGCCCATGATCTGACCTCCATGACATCTCCATAACAACCATTCCAATAAACATCCAGTCATCTATTGAGTGCTGCTTGCTGCTCGGCAATGGTGAATCTCTTACCCGTAACATTTCAGTGTCAGAGGAAGGAGACTTGGGTGTGTGTTATGTGTGTGTGCTGCTTCATTTTGCAGATAATTTTTCTCTAGAGTAAATTAACTTGCCTTCAGGTTTCTGCAGGTCTAAATGGACTTAGGTGGTATCCAATTATGTTTTTCTGTTAGGTTGGCATGTTTGCAGTTCAGACTAAGTAATATGGTATTTTATTTATTTGCTTACCTTTTTGCTAATAATATAACATCCACAGGACTCATCATCAATGTACCATTTCACCATTTGAAATGCCACTTAATGAAAGTGTGTAGGCTAGTAACTGACATATTAAGTACTACTTAATCATGACTATTGGTGAAATATTGGGACTACGGGATCTCTCTTTTTATCGATCTTTCCCTCTTTCTCCCTGTTGCTAGCTCTCTTTCTCTCCCTCTTTCTTTCTTTCTTTCTTTCTTTCTCTCTCCCTCTCTCTCTTGCTCTCTCTCTCGCTCGCTCTCTCAGAGGGCGGAGAGACTTACAGTAGAGAGAGGAAATTAGATTCCTTCCGAGAAGCGGCCTTCATTTCAAGGAGAAGTGAGCAAAGATTGTATCACTTAGCAAGAAGAATAACAGGTGTCTTCATAAATGTACCTAAGGAGCAGGAGGGCAAGGACAACAGGAGACACTGTCTTTCTGTCTCAGAGATGCACCATGTGATGAGGTCTTAGGAGATGTATGTTAGTGAGATGTAGTGTCTGTATGTCTTGAGAAGGTGTTCATGAGGTGTGTGTGGTGTGTGTGATAAAGCTCCTGTGGTGATGTAGGATAGCTGTGGGTTATCCTGTGGTGATGCCTTAGGAGGTATGTATTTATGAGGAGATGTGTGTGTCTGAGAAGGTGTTTATTCAGAAGGTGTCAGTTAGTAGATTACCTAACTCCATCAAATTACCTATGGATGTGTGTACACCAATCAATCAGTCAAATGTATTTATAAAGTCCTTTTTACATCAGCCAATGTCACAAAGTGCTATACAGAAAGCCAGCCTAAAACTCCAAACAGCAAACTATGCACATTTAGAAGCATGGTGGCTAGGAAAAACTCCCTAGAAAGGCAGGAACCTCGGAAGAAACCTAGAGAGGAACCAGGCTCTGAGGGGTGGCCAGTCCTCTTCTGGCTGTGCCGGGTGGAGATTATAACAGTACATGGCCAAGATGTTCAAACGTTCATAGATGACTAGTAGGGTCAAATAATAATAATCACAGTGGTTGTAGAGGGTGCAACAGGTCAGCACCTCAGGAGTAAATGTCAGTTGGCTTTTCATAGCCGATTATTCAGAGTTAGAGACAGAAGGTGCGATAGAGAGAGAGAGTCGAAAACAGCAGGTCCGGGACAAGGTAGCACATCCGGTGAACAGGTCAGGGTTCCATATCCGTAGGTAGAACAGTTGAAACTGGAGCTGCAGCACGACCGGGTGGACTGGGAACAGCAAGGAGTCATCAGGCCAGGTAGTTCTGAGGCATGGTCCTAGGGCTCAGGTCCTCCGAGAGAGAAAAGAGAGAGAGAATTAGAGAGAGCATACTTAAATTCACACAGGACACCAGATAAGACAGGAGAAATACACCAGATATAACAGACTCATCCTAGCCCCCCGACACATAAACTATTGCAGCATAAATACTGGAGGCTGTGACAGGAGAGGTCGGGAGACACTGTGGCCCCGTCCGACAATACTCCCGGACAGGGCAAACCAGGCAGGATATAACCCCACCCACTTTGCCAAGCACAGCCCCCACACCACTAGAGGGATATCTTCAAAACCAACTTACTACCCTGAGACAAGTCCGAGTATTGCACACGAAGATCTCCGCCACCGCACGAACCCGAGGGGGGCGCCAACCTGGACAGGAAGATCACGTCATTGACTCAACCCACTCAAGTGATGCACCGCTCCTAGGGACGGCATGGAAGAGCATCAGTAAGCCACTGATGACAAATTACCTATGGATGTGTGTACACCACTGACGACAAACAGTACAGTAGATAAACCGTGCCCTGAAGGCGTTGTACACTGTGTACTCCCAAAGAGAGGCTGAGGCAGTGCCAGGTCGCAGTTGTAAATGAGAACTTGTTCTCAACTGGCCTACCTGGTTAAATAAAGGTGAAATAAAAAAATAAAATGTGTGGCTCACCATAACACTCCCACATACACTTACCATTCCCTGAAACATGGATTTGATGAAATATGCCTCCCATGCCTGCGGATCAAATTTCTGGGTGGGCTGATATAAAGTGTGTGTATGTGTGTGCGTAGGGAAATTGAATAAATCTTGCATAAACGTGTAGTGCAGAAAAATACGTGTTAAATCATGGGATGTAGTTGTATTTATTCCTGCAGTCAAAGTTTGCCACCCTTCAGCTGAGAAGGTAAATCATCAGTGGAACTGTCAAAACACAGCAGCTCTACAGTCATGTATCTGCACAGGCTCTAATAAGTAAATGTACCCCTGGTGTGAAGCCAGTGTTACTCATCCTGCTACAGAGCCCCAGAGAGTGCTGGAGTCCTCGCTCTATCTCTCTCTCTGGCCTCGCACATCTAAAGTCAGACCCAGGGCCCAAACCCAGAGCCTGCCCTGCAAGGGACAAAACCCCAGGAGAGTAATGTCATGCTGGACTGGCGAGGGGTAGGGTAGGAAGTGGGTAGTGGGAGTGGAATGATTACAGTGGGGGGGGGGAGAGGGGACTAGGGTAGCATTGGGGAATTGGAATGAGACTAGCTGGGAAGAGGGGAGAGGGAGGAGGATGGGGTGGAATAAGACAGGGCATTGTTGTGTCTGTTGTAAATGGTAGTGTTGTGCAGTGTGCTTCTCTCTGGGTTTTATAGTCGTAGAGAGGACGAGCAGCGCAGCAGTAAAGAGACGTGCTGTGGTTTTAACCTCTATGGGACCGGCGGGACGAATTCGTCCCACCTACGTAACATCCACTGCCAGCCTGTGGCGCGATTTTCAAAATCTTCAAAATCCTATTACTTCAATTTCTCAAACATATGACTATTTTACAGCCATTTAAAGATAAGACTCTCGTTAATCTAACCACACTGTCCGATTTCAAAAAGGCTTTACAACGAAAGCAAAACATTAGATTATGTCAGCAGAGTACCAAGCCAGAAATAATCAGACACCCATTTTTCAAGCCAGCATATAATGTCACCAAAACCCAGAAGACAGCTAAATGCAGCACTCACCTTTGATGATCTTCATCAGATGACAACCCTAGGACATTATGTTATACAATACATGCATGTTTTGTTCAATCAAGTTCATATTTATATCAAAAACCAGCTTTTTACATTAGCATGTGACGTTCAGAACTAGCATACCCCCCGCAAACTTACGGGGAATTCGCTAACATTTTACTAAATTACTCACGATAAACGTTCACAAAAAGCATAACAATTATTTTAAGAATTATAGATACAGACCTCCTCTATGCACTCGATATGTCCGATTTTAAAATAGCTTTTTGGTGAAAGCACATTTTGCAATATTCTAAGTATATAGCCCAGGCATCACGGGCTCGCTATTTAGACATCCGGCAAGTTTAGCACTCACCATAATCATATTTACTATTATAAAAATGTCATTACCTTTTGTTGTCTTCGTCAGAATGCACACCCAGGACGTCTACTTCAATAACAAATGTTGGTTTGGTCCAAAATAATCCATCGTTATATCCGAATAGCGGCGTTTTGTTCGTGCGTTCCAGACACTATCCGAAATAGTAAAGAAGTGTCGCGCGCTTGGCGCAATTCCTGACAATAAAATTCAAAGTATTCAATTGCCGTACGTCGAAGCATGTCAACCGCTGTTTAAAATCAATTTTTACGTCATTTTTCTCGTAGAAAAGCGGTAAAATTCCGACAGGGAATCTCCTTTTCGGCAAACAGAGGAAAAAATCCCAAAGGCGGGGGCGGTCGGGGTCACGCGCATAAGCTAGTGTCTCTTGATGGGCCACTTGAGAAAGGCGATAATGTGTTTCAGCCTGGGGCTGGAATGACGACATTCTCTTTTTTCCCGGGCTATGAGAGCCTATGGACGACGTGGGAAGTGTCACGTTAGAGCAGAGATCCTTAGTAAATGATAGAGATGGCAAAGAAGTTCCAGAAATGGTCAGACAGGCCACTTCCTGTAAAGGAATCTCTCAGGTTTTGACCTGCCATTTGAGTTCTGTTATACTCACAGACACCATTCAAACAGTTTTAGAAAATTTAGGGTGTTTTCTATCCATATGTAATAAGTATATGCATATTCTAGTTACTGAGTAGGAGTGGTAACCAGATTAAATCGGGTATGTTTTTTATCCAGCCGTGTCAATGCTGCCCCCTAGCCCTAACAGGTTAATCCTCTCTGTCCCCTTTGTCCTCACCTCAGCCCCTGACACCCACCTCCCACTCCGCGTTTACTGCATCTTCACACACACACACAAATGCACACACACCCTGACAGAGTGAAAGCTGTTGTTCACTGCCAGCCCAGATGCGTATCTCTGACCATGACATCTTCAGAACAGGACAAGCCTTTTCAAGGTGTTCCACTTTGTCCCCATTCTGACTGACTACGCTACATGAATCTCTAACAGAGGGACAGGGGCAGAGGATTTAGGAGGAAACAGACATTGAGAGATGACATTTGTCCGATGTACAGTATATTTCTTATATTTCATAGATGTGACATCTCCGTCCGCCCCCTGTCCCCTCTGATCCCCCCCTGGTATGATTGGCCACTTCTCTGAATCCTGTTTGTGGTTTCGCCTTGTGCCACTGTGCCACCCCTCGCCATGACAACCCACTCAAGTGTTTGAGAGTTTGCACTTCCCTTCCTTCCTCCATCTGGTTTGTAGCCTCTTCCTGCTCCCATGGTACCCTCACCCCTCGTCCTTCTCACACTGCCCCTTATGACCTCATCCTCCTGCTTCCTCCTCTCCGGCGGTAGTGTGGAGTAGAGTGTTAGCCCGCAACGGCAGTTTCACACCACATATCAGAGCTCCTCCCACCCCCTCTTCCCCCCAGTAAAAAAACAAAGGGACAGTATCACTGATTCAACCTAGATTCATACAGTTTCTTGACCGTGTCCAGCTCGTTAATAATCACCCAAATGAAATCTAAACAGTCAGGGAGCATAGAAAATTCCAGAAACAATGGATATTTTGACGGCGAGGAAATATAACCAATTTTCAGCGCGGCCCTCTGGACCTCGTTGAAGACCGAATGCGGCCCCCGGGCCAAAATGAGTTTGACACCCCTGGTCTAACTCAAATAGCTATCGCCATGTCAGTGTTTGCAGTGATTAGGTGTCAGTAAATTTTTTCACTGTCTGGGTGGTTTTCAGACTAAATGGATTTTATTGTTCGAAATCCATGTCCATTGTGTGTTTATTCATGAAGGACATGTTGCGTTTAGCCAATGGCTAGAGGATATTGTGCTGAGAGGAAGCAGGCTAAATGGACAGGGTTCATATTAGGGTTGCAAAACTACCAGTAATTTACCCGAATATACAGTATTTTGGTTATTAACAGAAAATCTATGGCAATCTATCGTAACTTTGGTAATTCATAGTTGAATAACTTTTTTAACTTTATTATTCATACACTACCAATCTAAAGATTGGACACACCTACTCATTCAAGGGTTTTTCTATATTTTTACTATTTTCTATTTTTTTTTATAATAGTGAAGACAACAAAACTATGAAATAACACAAATGGAATTATGTAGTAACCACAAAAGTGTTAAACAAATATATGTTATATTTGAGATTCTTCAAAGTAGCCACCCTTTGCCTTGATGACAGCTGTGCACACTCATTCTCTCAACCAGCTTCATGAGGTATGGAATGCTGGAATGCATTTCAATTAACAGGTGTGCCTTGTTAAAAGTACATTTGTGGAATTTCTTTCCTTACATTTACATTTACGTCATTTAGCAGACGCTCTTATCCAGAGCAACTTACAAATTGGTGCATTCACCTTATGATATCCAGTGGAACAACCACTTTACAATAGTACATCTATATATTTTTTTGGAGGGGGAGGGTGGGGGGGGAGGGTTAGAAGGATTACTTAATCCTATCCCAGGTATTCCTTAAAGAGGTGGGGTTTCAGGTGTCTCCGGAAGGTGGTGATTGACTCCGCTGTCCTGGCGTCGTGAGGGAGCTTGTTCCACCATTGGGGTGCCAGAGCAGCGAACAGTTTTGACTGGGCTGAGCGGGAACTGTGCTTCCGCAGAGGTAGGGGGGCCAGCAGGCCAGAGGTGGATGAACGCAGTGCCCTTCTTTGGGTGTAGGGACTGATCAGAGCCTGAAGGCACGGAGGTAATGTGTAATGTGAAGGTAATGTGTTTGAGCCAATCAGTTGTGTTGTGACAAGGTAGGGTTGGTATACAGAAGACAGTTGCCAGATATATAACCAAAATGGTTTTACACATGCTGGATGAGGAAGCCATTGGTGCCTCTGAGAATCTGAGGTATCCAATTCAGATGATACAGACTATGTGCCTGTTGTTCAAGTTGGAGTTGTGGATGCACCTGATAGTCTAGCTGTCCTAGATGATTCTACAGATGGGGAGGACTCCTCACAGTGAAAACCCAGTCAAATAGACTGAGTAAAAAGGGGTCTTACTGGAGTCAACCCCCCCCCCCCCCTCAACTAAAGGCAGGACCAGAAGCCATAACATCCTGTGGAGCTGCCCAGGGCCTGTGCGGGGGTCAACAGTTGTGTCACCAAAAGTTGCCTGGGAGCTGTTCATTAATGACAACATCATTGAGGAGGTCCTAAAGTGTACACATTTAGAAGGACGGAGAATAGTGACAGCAAAAGGGACAGAGTGGAGTGAGGTCAACAAAGAGGAATTAAAGGTCTTTATTGGCATGAAGAAAAGGTGGGATGTCTCCACACAGGAGCTATTTTTGGATCCACTGCAGAATCTAATCTATAAGGCCACCATGTCGGTCGGACGATATGAGGATATCCGTCGCTACCTGAGGCTTGATGACAAGAGGACCAGAGTGTTCAGAGAGGCAACGGACCACCTGGCAGCCTTCCGGTATGTGTGGGACCTTTTCCTAGCGAACTGTAGAGGAAGGTTCATCCCCAGCGACTGCGTCACAGTGGATGAGCAGCTTTCCTCTAGACATGACACTTGTCATTCCATCCAAAGAGTTCAATCTTGGTTTCATCAGACCAGAGACTATTGTTTATCATGGTCTGAGAGTCCTTTACTGTAGGTGCCTTTTGGCAAACTCCAAGGTGGCTGTCGTGTGCCTTTTACTGAGGAGTGGCTTGTTTCTGGCCACCATAAAGGCCTGATTGTTGGAGTGCCGCAGAGATGGTTGTCCTTCTGGAAGGTTCTCCCATCTCCACAGAAGAACTGAGGCAATGGAAATATGTGGGGTGATGAAAGAGAGCCATGCCACCACCACTCAGAGCAGCCATGGCCAGAAGAGGAAGTGGTGCCAGCTCTGCCCAAACGCAAAGGATGGAAAAGTCAGCTGCTGGTGTTCTCAGTGCAACACAGCCATCTGCAAAGAGCACAGTCACTTGCTTGTGGTTTGTAACAAATGCATGGTCTAAGACAGCATAAGTAAGCATCACACACACACACACACTTGCTCCTTTTAGTGTTCATGTTTTCTAAATTCACAATTGTTAGTGTTGTCGTTTATATTGATGAACTTTGGATTTTCAAATAAATCTGCTTAAGGTGGTATTATTTTGTTCTTTACACTAAAAGGTTGAATTTGAAACTTTGATTGTAAGAAATATATGCTAATATTTTCAATAGCTGTTATGAATTTTCATAATATGTTATCATTGAAATGTGTATCAAACTGTTGAAGAGCGACTAAAAACATTTCAAACAATAAAATAATTATTGAAAGGTCCAAATCATCACTCAAAATAATTATGTTCTACAAAATTGATAATAATTTATACCCATATAAATAAAAAACAGATATTACATTATAGGGTCATTTTGACCCGGCATATGCATTCTTGGGGCGACATGTTTACTATTCATCCTAGGGTTAAGACATGAATGTCAGTCAATATGGAACATTTGAAGAACTTTGAAAGAGCAGTCGCAAAATACATCAAGCGCTATGATTAAACTGGCTCTCATAAGGACAGCCACAGGAACGGAAGACCCAGAGTTACCTCTGCTGCAGAGGATAAGTTAATTAGAGTTACCAGCCTCAGAAATTGCAGCCCAAATAAATGCTTCACGGAGTTCAAGTAACAGACACATCTCAACATCAACTGTTCAGAGGAGACAGGCGTGAATCAGGCCTTCATGGTCGAATTGTTGCAAAGAAACCACTACTAAAGAACACCAATGATAAGAAGAGACTTGCTTGGGCCAAGAAACACAAGCAATAGACGTTAGACCGGTGGAAATCTGTCCTTTGAGAGTTTTGCTTCCAACCGCTGTGTCTTTGTGAGATGCAGAGTAGGTGAACGGATGATCTCCGTATGTGTGGTTCCCACCGTGAAGCATGGAGGAGGAGGTGTGATGGCGTGGGGGTGCTTTGCTGGTGACCCTGTCAGTAAGTAAGTTATTTAGAATTCAAGGCACACTTAACCAGCATGGCTACCACAGCATTATGTAGCAATTCACCATCCCATCTGGTTTGCACTTAGTGGGACTATCATTTGTTTTTCAACAGGACAATGACCCAAAACACACCTCCAGGTTGTGTAAGGGCTATTTGACCAAGAAGGAGAGTGAGGAGTGCTGCATCAGATGACCTGGCCTCCACAATTACCCGACCTCAACCCAACTGAGATGGTTTGGTGGGATGAGTTAGACCGCAGAGTGAAGGAAAAGCAGCCTACAAGTGCTCAGCATATGTGGGAACTCCTTCAAGACTGTTGGAAAAGCATTCCTCATGAAGCTGGCTGAGAGAATGCCAAGAGTGTGCAAAGCTGTCATCAAGGAAAAGGGTGGCTACTTTGAAGAATCTCAAATCTCAAATAGATTTTAATTTGTTTGACACTTTTTTGGTTACTACATCATTCCATATGTGTTATTTCATAGTGTTGATATCTTCACTATTATTTTACAATGTAGAAAATGGTAAAATAAAGAAAAACCCTTGAATGAGTAGGTGTGTCCAAACCTTTGACTGGTACTGCATGTAGTATTTAAAATATATATATATCTGTGTCCATGATGTCCATGTTTCTAGTAGATAGACCATATAGTTCAAAAGAAAATAGCCTAATTAATAAAAAAGGATCTAATCAACAATGGTATTATTTTCAATTACCTCTGCCACCAGTTTGACGCCAAAACATTGACAACAAATACATATTGACATAGTAAAATAAGTACAAGTGTGTAAAAAGACTCTGAAACCATAATCAATAGCCACAGCCATTATGGAAATAAAGTTGCATTAGGATTGGCCTCATTGCTGCTTTCTGACCAGCTATCTGTAAACGCTCTCATCCTCAGGCTAGCACACCGCACCACACACATTATCGGCAAGGCAGGTAGAGGAGATGAGAGGAGGATTGAGAAAAGAGGGTAGGACAGGAAGTTTGGAAGAGATGTTGATGGGTTTGCATGAGTGGTGTGCTATCTTGCTTCTAAACATTTAAACGAATCCATACTCCTGTGTTGAGGTAGCTGCACTTTTTGGCAGATAGATCGAAAAAATACTCCTTCACAAAAAACCTCATAGGCCATCCATTTGAACAAAGAGGAAAAGGAGCACATTTTCTAACACTACAAACAAATGTTCTGCCTTTAAAAGCTTCCTAACGGTTATGTTTTATATTTGACTTGTATGCTTGCGTCTGAAGTAAGCTTCTGGGACTATACTGAACAAAAATATAAACGCACCATGCAACAATTTCAAAGATTTTACTGAGTTACAGTTCATATATGGCAATCAGTCAATTTAAATGAATTCATTAGGCCCTATTCTTGTCATAAGGAGAAGCGGACCAAAGTGCAGTGTGTGTGTCGTTCCACATTTTATTAACACTGTGAAACTATGCAATACATGAACTAACGAACAGAACAACAAACCGTGACGCAGAGGTGAAACATACACTACTCACAAACAACCTTCCACAAACCCAGGTGGAAAAAAAAACCTACTTAACTATGATCTCCAATTAGAGACAACGAGGACCAGCTGCCTCTAATTGGAAATCATCCCAAACAAAATCCCAACATAGAAATACAAAACTAGAACCTAACAACATAGAAATAGAAAACATAGGGAAAAAAACCTGTCACGCCCTGACCTACTCTACCATAGAAAATAACATATTTCTATGGTCAGGACGTGACAAGTCTATGTATTTCACGTGACTGGGACATCTGTTGGTCACAGATAATTTAAAAAAAAGTATGGGTGATTATGGCGCCGGAGGGGAGGGCTGCCATCTTATCGGCTCTTAATCAACCATGCTATTTTGTTAGTTTTTCGCGTTGTTCGTAACTTGTTTTGTATGTAATGTTGCTGCTACCGTCTCTTATGACTGAAAAGAGCTTCTGGACATCAGAACTGCGATTACTCACCTCAAATTGGACAAAGAGTTTTTCTTCAATGAGTCGGACGGGAGGGATACACTACAGACACCCGACCAGGCCCGTCATTCGCTGGAGAAGGAAATGGAGATTTTGCGGAAAAAGATCAGGGTACCTTGTGAGGATCAGGCAACGAGTGGCTAATCTGACCTTGCCTTCCATCCTGCTAGCTAACATTCAATCGTAGGGAAATAAATGGGACGAACTGAAAGCACGTATATCCTACCAATGGGACATTAAAAACTGTAATATCTTATGTTTCACGAGTCGTGGCTGAACGACGGCATCAAGAACATAAAGCTGGCGGGTTATACACTCTATCGGCAGGATAGAACAGCAGCCTCTGGTAAGACACAGGGCGGGGGCCTATGCATATATGTAAACAACAGCTGGCGCACGATATCGAAGGAAGTGTTGAGGTTTTGCTCGCCTGAGGTAGAGTATCTCATGATAAGCTGTAGACTAAACTATCTACCTAGAGAGTTTCTGTATTTTTCCTAGCTATTTACATACCACCACAGACCGATGCTGGCACTAAAATCACACTCAATGAGCTGTATACCGCCATAAGCAAACAGGAAAACGCTCATCCAGAGGCGGCGCTCCAAGTGGCTGGGGACTTTAATGCAGGGAAACTTAAATCAGTTTTACCTAATTTCTACCAGCATGTTAAACGTGCAACCAGAGGGAAAAAAATTCTAGACCACCTTTACTCCACACAGAGATGTAGCCTGTAGCCCCGCTATTGTTATTTACTGCTGCTCTTTAATTATTTGTTATTCTTGTCTCTTACTTTTTTTGTAGGTATTTTCTTAAAACTGCATTGTTGTGCTTGTAAGTAAGCATTTCACTGTAAGGTCTACACTTGATGTATTAAGCGCATGTGACATATACAATTTGATTTGATTTGATCAGAAAATCAGTCAGTATCTGGTGTGACCACCATTTGCCTCAAGCAGCGCGACACATCTCCTTCACATAGAGTTACTCAGGCTGTTGATTGTGGCCTGTGGAATGCTGTCCTATTCTGTGCGAAGTTTCTTGATATTGGCAGTAGCTGGAACATGCTGTCGTACACGTCAATCCAGAGCATCCCAAACATGCTCAATGGTGACTATGCAGGCCATGGAAGAACTGGGACATTTTCAGGTTCCAGGAATTGTGTACAGAGGTGATAGCGGTGGATGAATGAATGTCTGTAGCTTATGCCTGACCATACCATAACTCCATCGCCACAATGGGGCACTCTGTTCACAACGTTGACATCAGCAAACACCTCGCCTGCCATCTACCCGGTAGAGTTTAAACTGGAATTCATCCGTGAAGAGCACACTTTTCCAGCGTGCCAGTGGCCATTGAAGGTCAGCATTTGCCCACTGAATTAAGTTACCATGCTGAACTGAAGTCAGGTCAAGACCCAGGTGAGGATGACGAGCACGCAGATGAGCTTCTCTGAGACGGTTTCTGACAGTTTGTGCAGAAATTCTTCGGTTGTGCAAAACCACAGTTTCATCAGCTGTCCGGGTGGTTGGTCTCAGACGATTCCACAAGTGAAGAAGCCAGATGTGGATGTCCTGGGCTGGCTTGGTTACACGAGGTATTTGGTTGTGAGGCCGGTTGGACGTACTGCCAAATTCTCTAAAGCAATGTTGAAAGCGACTTAAAGTTGAGAAATTAACATTCAATTCTCTGGCAACAGCTCTGGTGGACATTCCTGCAGCCAGCATGCCAATTGCACGGTCCCTCAAAACTTGAGACGTCTGTAGCATTTGTTGTGTGACAAAACTGCACATTTTAGAGTGTCCTTTTATTGTCCCCAGCACAAGGTGCACCTGTATAATGATCATTTTTGAGAAATAAGCTTTTTGTGCTTTTTGTGGAAACATGGTACCAACAGCTCATGAAACATGGGACCAACACTTTACATGTTACCGTTTATACTTTTGTTCGGTGTAGATTGCTGTTAAAATTCGATGATTATCCTCCATTTCCCTCTAAATTAGAGGTGTTTAGAAAGGCTATAGGCCTACCGGTGGTGATGCATACATTTATGATCTAGCATGTAAAGGGCATAGGAGGGAGACATAGGAGACATCTGTGTGTAGTTTCGTATCTCATTATGTTTGTGTGTGTGTGTGTCTGTGTGTGTGTGTGTGTGTGTGTGTGTGTGTGTGTGTGTGTGTGTGTGTGTGTGTGTGTGTGTGTGTGTGTGTGTGGCGTGTGCGTGCGAGTGTGGTAATGACCCAGCGCCACAAGGACGCATCTGAGGCGGATGTGGCTATGTCAGATGTCCCCGAACGTGTCTCAGTAAAGCGGAGAAAGGAGCAAAAGAAACACAAGCTGTGTTGATCTGATAACTATCACTCAGTCACCCCCATGCACCCGCACTGCTCCTGCTGCTGCGGTCTGCTGTTCTCTTCTGTTCTGTTCTGTTCTCTCTCTCTCCATGTAATACATGAAGGCCCATGCCCGGGGCAAGGTGTTGCACATCTAATGCTTGTCATTCTTCCTGTTTTCCTGTGTTTAGTTACAATCCCCCCTCCTCAAGGTGATGACTGTTGATCTGAGAGTGGACGGAGCAGTTGATGCGCTGAGGCCTCCTCTATTCAATTCAATTTGCTTTATTGGCATGACGCAACAATGTACATATTGCCTAATCGTACTTTGGAGATGAAGTGATACATTTACAATATTAACATAAATCAAATAATAATAATCAGTATTGTCAACGGGACAATCAGTAACAGCAATAATCAACAAAAATAAATAAATAACAATAGCAATGGCATAGAGGACTCCTCACTCGGTGTTCAGCTCTGTAGGAATGAGTTGTAAGAATTTTCTAAGATTTTAATCCCGCTTATTGGGATATATAGTATATCTGAATATGTGAATAGGGTATTGTTTGTGTATTCAGATCTTTGATTGGTATGTGGAGATTTCTGTTAGAGACATGCATAGTATATTTTCTTCTCCAATTCAAGATGAAAGCACTAGGCACGTACAGCACAACAATGTTAAAGACATAATTTTTTTAACACTTTACCAGGATCAGATGTATCAAATATGCTTGGGCAGTGTACCGTATATACCGTATACCAGGGTATTTGGAAAAAGCCACGGGGTGGTTTTTCAATACCGTCAAAACTATTTATTTTAATTTTTTTAAATGAATTGGAATATTTGTAGCTACTTTTTAAGTTAATACCTGCAGTCAACTTGAGCAATATCTTAAGAGATAAAGCTGATTCCGTTCTTCATTTCACCTGTCACATTATTTTACATTATGAAGCTTACCGTAGTTCCCCAGAACAGTTGAGCCAGTCACGTGTTTCTGTGTAAATAGCACAACGGGAGACGGCGGGAGCTGGTGAGTTCATAGCGTTTTATATCTATCTGTGAGTCTCTGTTGTGTGGCGCACATGAGCAGATGAAGTTACACTTGTATGCAATTCACTACTAAATGTTTGCCGTCAGATATCTTATAATGGCTTTCTGACAGAAGTCAAAGAGCTCTGGATGAGTTATCTGTATAGCTGCCATTTTTTCCCTCTGCTTCCTACTACTAAAGGGATATTAGACCCGCCTTTGCCTGAAATGGCAGTTCATCAGTGCTTTATGGTATGTGTTTGTGATGACTTTGCTCCCCCTCTGAATATTCACTCTGTGTGGTTTATTTCCTCTCTCCCATATGGTTGATTTGAATATGTCAGAGCTGTCTTGTAAGCCCATATGGGCCAATGCTTAACGGAGAGGAGGATGAAGGATGAAATCCCCAAGGTGGAGCGAATCTGTCTTGACAGGAAAAGTTGGGAAAGGAGTTGGGACTTACTCTCTCACTAACAAGCCACATACTCTTGTGCTCTGAAATAAACGTTTCCCAAGTTTAACTCTAGTTCACCCCTCCTATACCCAAACAGTGACTGAGTCATTTGAACTTAGGAAGACAGGAAAAGCTGCTGTGAAAATCACGTCTTTGCCACCTTGCTCCGTTATTACCGGGTGAATCGCAAACATCTTTTTATTTACTGCATTCGATTAACCCGCCAGCCTCTCAGTTGATACAGGGCCTTGATGGATTGAGCTTATTTTCTGTGGGCTTCGGAGTCAGCTTTGCCTGAGCTACATGGCAAATTGGCTGCGAATTTTTTTCTTGTTCCTTTAGTTTATCCTCTCTTCTCCCTCTTGCTGTAGATAGAGAGACCAGGCTGAGAAAATTGACGGGGCAGTACTAATAAACTAACAGGTCTGCTCTCCGTCTGTAGCTTGGTCCGTGCTTTGACCCTGTCTTTTGATTGAGGTCACTGCCTTTCTAAATTGTCATGTGCACTTGTCATCCTGAATGTGGAACATCTTTACGCTTATCCTCAAAACCCAGGATAAATTATGCATGAACCTCAGGCGCCCCAGTCTCACACATGGTGTGCCAAACACACTTCCTAAACCTGTCAGTCTTCGCTCTCTTTACACACACTTTCTCTCCTCTCACTTTCACATCTTTCCTCCTGTCTCTCCCCTCATTTCTCTCTCTCTCTCTCTCTCTCTCTCTCTCTCTCTCTCTCACTTCTTCATTCTTGTTCTCTCTCTCATTCTCTCTCTCAGTTCTTCATTTTTGTTCTCTTTTTTTATAAAAAAAACATGTAAGCTGTATCTAGCTCTCAGTTCAACTACAGGGCTTGTTCTCTTTCACCCGACCTCTTATATTTAGCATGCAGTCTTTTTTGGGAGTGCGGAGGGCCGTGTCTTTCCAGTAACGTGCGAGCACTGTCTCTTCTGGGTTTTGGAGACACGCAGTGTCCTTGTGTTCAAGCTGTTAGCGTAGTAATCGCTCCGGTCCCTCTGGGTAGTGTGTGACCGTTTAAAGACTAAAGCTGGCTAGTTACTGGTCTGTCTGAAGCAAAACAGTGTTTACCCTCTTTCTACCGCCTAGCAGAGTAAACCACTGGGCACGGGATGAACAGTTCAGAAGGGTTTCTGTTTAGTGAAAATAAAAACTTGATACATTTTTTCTTTCTGTGCGCTCAGCTGAGGCTGACACCTAAGGAATGCAGAAAGCTGTGTTTGTATCTCAGTAATGACCCCACTTTAGTTCCAGGAGGAAGCCAGCCAATCTACCTGAACTGTGACTCACCTTGCTCTAACGTTAGTAATTACCCTTTAGAAAGTCTCCACCAACTCCATGCACACCTCCACCTCTCCTGGGCTGGAAATAGACTCTTCCCCACTGAGACCGTCTTGCTGGCGGAGGATGAGAACCGTGGTTGGACACAGCTAATGAACGTGCGTGTGTGTGGGCAGGGTCCAGGTTTAGGTTCGCTTTCTGGTGCACTGAAATCTCTGTTTTAGTACCTAAAAGGTATGCACAAATAAATGTGTTATTTCACTTTCTCTCAAAGTGTCTCATTAATTAAACAATGTAACCCTATTCATCCAATTATTTCTTGACTTGTATTTTTACTGTATGGGATTTTGACAGTGAAGCCATTTATCTACTTCCTTAGTGTCAGATGAACTCGTGGATACCATTTTTATGTCTCTTCATTGCCAAAATCCCAAACTATCATTTTAACAGAACACAGCAGTAAAGTGTGCCGTGACTTCATGGCTTTATGAACTCTGAACCCATCTACCCATCTCAGTTGCATTTGACGTTCAATATCCTCGTCCTTGTTTTTTATCCTCAGTCTAGCTGACCGGTGAATGACCCTGTGGCTGTTTATTGGCTTGGTGAATCCAAGGTTGTCCGTGTAGAACTGGGACTCTTTAACATCCCCATAGGCATCTGATTTTGTGTTAAGGGTTTGTAGCTTGTTTTTGCTTTCTGACTCGTTTGATGCCAGTGTAGCCCATTTTCTGTTTGTGACTCACTTTAGTTTCGCATTGGTTGGTACTCCCACTCCCTCCAACTGGGAGAAGAGAGATGGAGAGGCAACAGCAGGTGCCGTGTTACTGTGTGCATGTGTGTGTATGTGTGCAGACACAGCTCTGTTTGCCGTAATAGGACCCTAGTGTCATGGTGTGTATGAGCTGCTTGTTAACAGTTATCAGCAGTGGCGCTTTACACCTCTGCCTGTAGCTCTGTACACATTGTAACATACACACACACACACACACACACACAACCATTGTGACCACAAGGAGTGGTGCTCTCAGGGGCGTGGAACTGTGTGTGTGTCCGTGTGTGCGTGTGTTTGCACCTGCGTAAGTTGTTCATCAATCACACTGTAAAAAGTCTCAGCAGCGGTTTGTTTATCTGCATTTAGCAGACAAAATGGAGTATTGGATTTGATTTACAGCACAATTTCCACTGCAGGCTTTCCTGCTTCATTACACCAATATCCTTACACCAATATCCTTACCTCTCTCTCTCTCTCTCTCTCTCTCTCTCTCTCTCTCTCTCTCTCTCTCTCTCTCTCTCTCTCTCTCTCTCTCTCTCTCTCTCTCTCTCTCTCTCTCTCCTCTGTTCCCCACATTTGTACTCCTGAGCTGAAGTTCACTCCTCCTCCTCCCTCCCAGTGCTCCCTCTCTCCCCCTCTTTCTTCCCAGGTAGGCCTACTCCTGGGTGAGGAGGAGCGGAGCGCTCTGAGCTAATTGACATGAAGACAGGTCCCTAGGCAGGGCAACCCGTGGAATAGTGGGAGTCCCAGAGCTGTGCTGTTTGTTTGTGAGGTGTTTTGTATCAGATGGGGTCGGGGAGGAGACGGGGAGGTATGCAGTGTTCTGCTGGAAATTGGATGTCCCGCGTGGCTCGTCAGGTGAGGTGTTCGTGCGCCCCCTGACTGAGAGCATTGTGGAGAGAGACGGGGGAGAGGGAGACAGAAGGTGGGAAAACAGGGAGAGTGGGGATGCACTAAGAAGGGCCTCCACTCTCATTATGTTTGGCGTGCTCCAGAGTGTGCAGTGTTAGGGCTGTGAGATGTGGTATTGAACACTCTCTGTTCTTGGTTTTTAATGGTTATTTACATTTCCAACGGTACCATTTATGACACAGGGGTTTTGATTACGCATGTGGTTAGAAGACGACTAATGGCTCGGCTCTAGCCGTGTCTTAACTGAGAGATGGGTGGGAATATATCCGATTCCAGTGAGAGAAAGAAAACTAACATTGGCTAAATGTGACAGCTAGAAGTCTATTTTTTTACAACAAAAAAAACATGTATTCTGCTTTTTTATTATTGAATGGAAGTACCGAGGTTTAGTAAATAATTTATTCTGAAGTAATTTATCTTCTGCCTATTGATTCTATCTAGAATTTTGATCCCCGGTCAATAAATGGAGCTCTCCACTAATGTGTAGATTGAATGTAGGTTTATTGGAATGCACCATTAGGCCGTGGTAGACGGGGGTGGGGGCTGAATATATCATGTCCGTGTTCAGTCAGTGGTGATGGGAACAGAATAGGGGACAAACCATTCTTCATCAGGTCCAGTAAATTCATCATCTCGTTTTTATCTTCCCTCTAATGGGTCTCTCAAGGATGAGTGTATAGCATAAGGTGAAATATGGCCTGGTGTCAATCTGTTTAAATTGAAATGAGATGTCATTATCTCTTCTGAGGAGGGAGCGATGGGGAGATTGAGAGGGAGAAGCAAGGAATGAGTGATTCAGATGGATATCAGGTCAGATATGCACAAGAAAACAGAATGAAAATAGAGGTGAATCTAATGCTATGTAAATGAAGACAACACTGTGTTGATTATGGCTCTCTCTCCAAAACATGTATACACTTTTCTTCTGTATAATGACCAAGGTAGGATCAGTCTGTCCTGTTGTTGCTGTGACTCTCTGGTCCCAGTAACTCACAACATGATGCCCAGAGAGACAGAGATTAGAAACAGACAGATAAAGTGAATACACAGAGTAGTAGCATGTAGAGACGACAGACACAGAGGCAGAGGGCCCCCATTGTAAATAGTTGACACGCTGTCTCGCGTTGATCAAAGTGGTTGGATTCCTCTTGTCTTTCAACGTGCACACAGTAATGTCACCCTCACACCTTTACCTCCATTGGGAGCGGTTTGGTGTGTATAGATCACCTCCTCTCTGTTCTCTCGTCTATCTCTCGCTGCACCCCTTTGATGTGTGTGATCTGCGTGAGGTGAGATAGGTTTGAGTTTGACACACACAAGTGCATGTGCATATGCACTCAAGCAGACACATGCACACACACACACGCACACACACACACACACACACACACACACACACACACACACACACACACACACACACACACACACACACACACACACACACACACACACACACACACACACACACACACACACACACACACACACACACACACACACACACACACACACACACACAGACAGACCCACAGTGATATGATGATATGGGTTTGATTTTTGGAATTTTATCAGATTAACCCTCTATCAAAAACAAATCCCAGTCCCTCAGGCATACAATGTTAGTAGTGACTCTGTTCCCTTTATCTCCAGCCTCTTTAAAATCATGTTTATACTCAATACTTAAGTTCAAGGGTGTCACTAGTTGTCAATCAAGTGCAACTGTAGTTTAGTGTGTTCATTCTGAGACACATTTCAGTTTGTAGAGGAGAGATAACTGAAATCAATGCTTCTGTCTTCCTATGCTCCTTCCATAAGTTTTATGTATCCTTGATAGCGAACTACACTCACCATGACCCTCCCTTCCCCCGGCCCACACACTGCTTAACCCCTTTACGCTAACCCTAGTTCCCCCCCTAATCTCAATCTTAATAATTAGATTTGGTTGTCCCTGGAGAAATACATTTCCCAGGTATGTTTTATCTCCTGCTAAAAATACGTTCCAGCAGCTCTAGTTATTTATTAGCTGGATTCACCTCACCAGTCTGCTGCCTTATCGCAAATTGCTGGAAGCCGTTAACACCAGGCATTTTACTTACAAAGTCTAATAAGGGGAATATTTTGCTTCACCACAGTGAGTCTGAGCGGATGACTTCGGTACTCCGTGTCAAGCTGTGACTGAGGTGCGGCTACGCTCTGGAAAATACGATTTTGTATTTTCTCCACAAATGCATAGTTTTTTAAACCTAATTTTTAAAGCTTTTGGCTTGTATCTAAGGCATCTAGCAGAGATTCAGCTCATTTTAGAATCACAGTACCTTGGCAGGTGCTTTGGCAGTATTTGACAGCTGTTAAACGTGATGTGGGGGGACAAAGTCTTTGGTGGTGAATGGATAGCATGTGGTACTTCCTGAAATAAATCCAATTCACTAGGGAGAGCAGTAAGTAGACATAGCAGGACAGTAATCACTTATTTTGCGGTTTTACCCCCTGATGAACGTTCCCACGTAATCTACTGTGTGTGTGTGCGTGTGTGTGTGTGTGTGTGTGTGACGTGTATGCATTTGAGGAGTGCCCTATGCAAGTCACAATTCATCACACTAACCAAAATGAAATATCTCTGATAAATATCTTGAAACACACATACACACACAGGCTTGCAGCTCTCTGTAGGATATCTCCCACCCAGGTCTCTTTGGCAACAGTATTTGATTTGGTTTAAAAGCTTCAGCGCCACCAGATGGTTGTCCAGACATGAAGCAGTGGGTTTGTCATTAGCAGAGGGCAGGGGGGGTGGGTGATGGGTTCCAAGGGGGTGGGCTAGGGGACTCTGTATTTGGGGCCACGTTGAGCCCTAGGAGGGTGGAAGCACCTCGCCTGGGCGTTAATTGAATTACTGTATTTCCGGCACTCATCCGCATCCCATACTACAGAATTACACTCTGCAACTTCTGCTCCTGACAAAACTATGTTTATTGGCTCTATGTTTATCGATGTAATTTAATACACCCCCCCAAAAAAGATTAAAAAAACTTGCATCTGGCACTGGGCATGTAGCTTTACTCATTCAGCTGTCTTAATCTTGACAGGAGAAATGCATTCATCTTTCATATCTCCATTTCAACGTTCACCACGACCGTGATGGAGGCCATATTTGTTAGGAGAAACTGAGAACCAGAACCCAGGGAGAAGAACCTCTGAGAGAGAGTGATAAAGAGACAGAGACCAATACAATCACACAAAGAAGCATATTGTAATTACACTTCTCCTTAGACTTGCTGGTTAGCCTGGGTGGGATCAGTACACAGGTCACAGGTGCCCATATGGATCCAAAAGGAGTTGGAAACGACTGCTGTAAAACACTGATGAATTCACATGCTGGAACACCTCAGCATGCAAAGCACTCTGAGAGAGGTCGTAGGTCAGGAAATTGTGAAATACAGGAAGAATGACTGTGTGTCATAGAAAGAGCAGATGATTCATTGACTTGCTTTTACAACAGTGTATGGGTTGAACATAAAGACCCTGAGCCCATATCAGTATTGGAGCTGCATTGACCTGGTCTTGACCCCTAAGGTTAGGTCTCTGGCTTGTAGGAGCAGCGAAGGCCTAGGCTATTGATTCTGAATTACTAATCAGATGGTATTTGCAAGAGGCCTATAATCTCAGTCAGACACTGACTCAAGTAAGCATTTCATTTTGTCCACTGTATACTGTAACTCTCTCCATGTCGTTACCGTATATTGACTATGACTTCTTTATGAAAGTGCCAGTGAACTAATGATGAGCGTTTAGTGCTTTAAGTAGATCGGTTTGGTTTCAGTTTGATTATTAAAAATATAATCACGGTTTTCCATTTTTTTCAATTATTTATTTTGATATTGAATGCACTATGCATTATGTGGGTTGAATACTGTAATAACACAGAGTAAAACAGTGAATACTGTAATAAAACAGAGTAAAACAGTGAATACTGTAATAACACAGAGTAAAACAGTGAATACTGTAATAACACAGAGTAAAACAGTGAATACTGTAATAAGAGTAAAACAGTGAATACTGTAATAACAGAGTAAAACAGTGAATACTGTAATAACACAGTAAAACAGTGACTACTGTAATAACACAGTAAAACAGTGACTACTGTAATAACACAGTAAAACAGTGACTACTGTAATAACACAGTAAAACAGGGAATACTGTAATAACACAGAGTAAAACAGTTAATACTGTAATAACACAGAGTAAAACAGTGAATACTGTAATAACACAGAGTAAAACAGTGAATACTGTAATAACAGAGTAAAACAGTGAATACTGTAATAACCCAGAGTAAAACAGTGACTACTGTAATAACACAGTAAAACAGGGAATACTGTAATAACACAGTAAAACAGTGAATACTGTAATAACAGAGTAAAACAGTGAATACTGTAATAACACAGTAAAACAGTGAATACTGTAATAACAGAGTAAAACAGTGAATACTGTAATAACAGAGTAAAACAGTGAATACTGTAATAACACAGAGTAAAACAGTGAATACTGTAATAACCCAGAGTAAAACAGTTAATACTGTAATAACAGAGTAAAACAGTGAATACTGTAATAACACAGAGTAAAACAGTGAATACTGTAATAACACAGAGTAAAACAGTTAATACTGTAATAACACAGAGTAAAACAGTTAATACTGTAATAACACAGAGTAAAACAGTGAATACTGTAATAACAGAGTAAAACAGTGAATACTGTAATAACACAGAGTAAAACAGTGAATACTGTAATAACAGAGTAAAACAGGGAATACTGTAATAACACAGAGTAAAACAGTGAATACTGTAATAACCCAGAGTAAAACAGTGAATAAAAGTCCCATGATGGTAGTAACTGCCCATTATCACTTAATAATCATCATTTATTTTACATGAATTTACTTTACTAAAATATTTGTTTTATTTGATTACTTTGTTATTTAATTCCAATTCCTCATTTTATCTCTATTAGAACTGCTGCCTGACCCAATCACAATTTTAGTAGTTCTTCAAAGTAAATAAGGCATACTTTTATGACTGCTAAGAACCAACTATCAATCACTTAGATCATGTATTTTCAGGCTCGTGAAGCAACTGCTTTCTATCGTTCTGGATTGAGCGTTCTCTCTCTCTCTGTGTCTGCTCCGCACAGACCGGACAAGTGTAAGCGGGCGCACAAGGGATTATGGTTCTTGCAGTTAATTACCACATTTTCTGGGCTATCTTTGTAGAATATTGGCTTGTGGGAAAATGCAACTACTACATCACACATTTCAGGCTTGATCTTATTTATCTCTACAGAAACTACACATCGAACTCACAGAAAAGAAACAAAACGGAATGGAATATAAATAATTGAACCAATACGGTCAATTAGTTGTTTTAAAAATGATTTAATCGCTCAGCACTAGTGTACTTGAAGAATATTGAGTGTGATGGCTGTTATATATCATATTTTTTATTATTATGCTCCGTCTCATTCAATCTGAAGAGGGGCTGCCCTTGTAACAGTGGAGCATGAGCCGGCGTCATTCACTGATTCCGTATTCATCCCCGACACTCAATACAATGAGTCCTAATTGTTGAAACGAAGCTACGGCAAAAAGGCTTGATGCAATAGGTGCTAATACATTCACCATGCCATGATGCAATGACAGGGTAATGTGTACATGTCAATGACTGCCTGTAGTGTGGTAGTGCTCTTTGTTTCATGTCTTCCTTCAACCCTCTCCCTCTCCCTCTCCCTCTCCCTCTCCCTCTCCCTCTCCCTCTCCCTCTCCCTCTCCCTCCTCTCTCTCTCTCTCTCTCTCTCTCTCTCTCTCTCTCTCTCTCTCTCTCTCTCTCTCTCTCTCTCTCTCTCTCTCTCTCTCTCTCTCTCTCTCTCTCTCTCTCTCTCTCTCTCTCTCTCTCTCTCTCTCTCTCTCTCTTCTTAGTCCCCAGACCATTTACATTATGAATATGTGTGCATGAATAATGTGCGTGCTTGTGTGTTTGACATAGATCCACATGCACACGCACGTGTGCGTGTGCATGTGTCTCCGTGCCTGCGAGTTTGTGTTTTCCTGACTGCAGAGAGCCCCAGTGCATTGACCTTGGCGGGAGTGCGCCAGCTAGCTCCGTGGCTCATGCCCAGCTTTTGTAACTAAATGAGAGCAGGAAGCAGGAAGTGCTGTGCTATTTCAAGGTCCCTCTGTCTTTACGCCTCTTAACCTCTGGGCCTCTGATCTGGGGTCAGTCCATCCTGCTCAAGTAGCCCACCCCCCTCGATCTTTCTGAATGCCCTTGCTCTGATCAGGAGGGTTGGCTGTGTTGACTTAGTTTCCGTCCTATGCTGTAACTGTAGTCTGTTTTCTGACGTTTCCATTCAACATGGGAACTGTAGATCCTCTCTCCTCAGCTGTCATATCTAGCCACTGCATTGGAGAGGCTCTTAGAGAGGTATAATCACGGTCAGGCTTTCATCTGCAGGGAGCTTCTTAGCAATGCAAGTCACAATACTGTATGTGGTATGTGTTTGTGTGGCTGTGATTGTATCCTGTGTGCTGTAAAGCCTTAGTTTCCCCATGCTTAGAGGTTGTTCGTTGACTTTACCAAGCCTTACTTTTAGAGAATATCTTTCTCTCTCTCTGTCTCTCTCTGTCTCTCTCTTTCTCTCTCTCTCTCTCTCTCTCTGTCTCTCTCTCTCTCTCTCTCTCTCTCTGTCTCTCTCTCTCTCTCTCTCTCTCTCTCTCTCTCCTCTCTCTCTCTCCTCTCTCTCTCTCTCTCTGCTGCTCCCTCTGGATGCTCCTAACAGGGCAGCCATCATTACTCCGCTTATGTCATTAGGGCTAACAGTGTGTCCTGGAGCTTGGCTGGGCTGGCTCATCATGATGCAGGCGTGGTGTGGATTCACCCACCCAGCGAGGAGACATCTCATCTCTCAGATTAATCACATCCTTTGCTCCCTACTGCTCTCTCTGACACTTTGCCTCTCCCAGATGACACTCCTCTACCAACACAAACCCTCACGCCTCTGTGCCCTATACAGCAGAGAGCTCTGATTGGATGAGATGAGGTCAGAAGCCCCTCCCCATCCACATGGTTTTGTTTTGACCTTATATTACAGATGGAGGGGTGGGGATTGTTGTGTCTGACATTCAGTACTAGCTTTAACCTGACTGTCCTCAATGTCGTGAAGACAGACCACTAAGCCACAGGAGCCCAAGGAGCCCAGAACAACATAACAGTGTTCTTTATAATGGCTCCCCTCACAAGTCTAAAAGCTGTCATTTGTCACTACACTACCATACTGCCACTTTTATCCTGCTCAGCCCCGTTTTATTTGTGTACTCATTCTTTATTTACCCAGATGGCCCCTTTGAGCTTAACAACGTATTTTCTGAGGGAGACCTGGTCAAAACAGCAGCAGCATACACCATACACTACACGCTACAGGGTCATGCATCAAAAAAGGACAATACCGTAGCAGCACACTGGAGCTTAGAAAAAGAACTCAGACAACATTGAGTGCTAGAGGACATAGATCCATCCTTATGATTATTGAAATGTCACATGAGAATTGCATGAGTTATTAGGAGAGCAGACCATTTCCCCTTTCACTGTAATGCAGAGAGAGCGAGAGAGACGTGCAGTAGCAGATGTCTGTTGTCTGCACTTGGATTTTGCTAAGTGGCATCTGTTATGGATTGTTTTATATGTACTGACCTTCAAGCCTCCGTTTAGAAAAAAAAGAAACGACTGCATCTAATTTCTCTTTAGTTCCTGCCCTCCGTGAATGCCACAGATGAATGCAGATTTTTTTACTGGAAGACGACGCCCACAAATCACCCCTCCATCCTCCACCAATCAGCCGGAACATTACTAAAGATCACCCACAGTCCTCTGCATTTTTATGAGATGACTGCTCCCTCACAGGGTAGCACTGTATTGTGGATTTGGTCATTGCTGTTGGGCCATGCTATAAAGGACTTCTCTAAACTTTACCATAAACATATCCATAAGCCTAAATAAAAACACAGATTTAGATTTTTTTATAAAACATGCTACTGTAGGTTCCACAAAAATCTGATTAAACATGAATGACTTGGATGCAACCCTTCATCTAATTTATTATAAAGTGTGTCTCTTCTTGTGTTTCCTCCTATAGTGTTTGTTGAAGTGTATGAACTACGGTTGCAAAGGGAGGGTATATTACTGGAAACTTTCAAAGTTTACCAGTAAACTACCAGAATTGTTGTATCTTTGAAAGCAAGTCTAAGAAGCGGTAGATCTGTTTTATGTGCGCTATTTCTCTGCTTCCTCTTCTTAAATGTTGTTTTTGCATCTTTTACTTTCAGTTATGTACACCAGCTTCAAACAGCTGAAAATGCAATACTTTTGGTTATGTAAAATATATTTCACATCGGTTTAGATGGTACACTGATTCTGTACACTATACTTGCTTGTTTTGTCACATAGCAACCAGGAAATGGCAGAGCAATTTCTGCATAGCGCACTAAAGATGATTTTAAAATAAAAAATGTAATGACAAAGCTTTAAAACATGATCCTAAATACAAACCATCAACTTATTGAATACCATTGGTGTCTTTAAGAGTCTATTGATGCATCCGTGCGTCAACCAAAGTAACATAATACAAAAATCTGACAGTTTAAGATCTCGATCCACCGCATCCGCCAATTTTGGCCTTCCACATCTGTAGTGGAAGGTGGCCGAGCTACAGTGGTGTTTGTCAGATCATGAGACGTCCCGAAAATAGTTATTCTAATGAAAACTAGTTATGACCACTCTATGGAAAGATGAGACTCTCACAAACACGATGGTGAAGGTAACCCATACAAATGAATACAGGACTGGTCTGAAGGTAACCCATACAAATGAATACAGGACTGGTCTGAAGGTAACCCATACAAATGAATACAGGACTGGTCTGAAGGTAATCCATACAGACGAATGGAAGTATAGAGGTAGTGTAGTGCCAACATAAATAAGTGGTAAAATATGTGTCCAAAAAACACAAGTATTCCCTGAGCATTCATATACAGTATCTTCTCGATATGGGACAGACAATTCAAAATCTCATTTCTTACGATTTTTTTTTTTTTTTTTTTTTACCATTTATGAATGTGTTATTCACTGCTTTTCTATTGGCTATAGCAGTAAAGGCCATTCAATTATATTTTACCCCGCCCTCAGCGGCTTAGACTTTGAGAGGTCATTATGAGGGTTTCAGCAAGCATGACAGATCCTTTATTTTTTATTAAATTGAGATTTTTTTGTCACTGGCCTACACACAATACCTCATTATGTAACAGGTAAATGTTTTTTTTTATGTATTTAAAATGAAAAAATAAATGTATTGGGTCAATAAGTATTCCCTTTGTTATGGCAGGACTAATTAAGTTCAGGAGTAAAAATTGTCTTAACAAGTCGCATAATAAGTTGCATGGACTCACTCTGTGTGCAATAACAGTGTTTAACATGATTTTTGAATGAATACCTCATCTCTGTACCCCACACATACAATTATGTGTAAGGTCATTGAATACATTGAATATTCCTTTGAGAATGGTTAGTTATTATTACACTTTGAATGGTATATCAATACATTCAGTCACTACAGAGATAGAGGCATCCTTCATAACTCAGTTGCCAGAGAGGATGGAAACCACTCAGGGATTTCACCATGAGGCCAATGGTGACTTTAAAACAGTTACAGAGGATAATGGTTGTGATAGGAAAAAACTGAGGATGGATCAACAAGATTGTAGTTATTTCACAGTACTAACCCAAATAACAGAGTGAAAAGAAGGAAGCCTGTACAGAATAAGAAAATATTCCAAAACATGCATCCTGTTTGCAATGAGGCACTAAAGTTTTTCAGGATAAAAAGTAAAATAAAGGTTAAATAAAAAAATGTTAAAAAAAATAAGCACAGGCAAAATACTACAGGATAACCTGCTTAAGTCTGCTTTCCACTAGAGATAAATTCACCTTTCAGCAGGACAATAACCTAAAACACAATGCCAAATCTACACTGGAGTTGATTACCAAGAAGACAGTGAATGTTTCTGAATGGCCGAGTTACCATTTTGACTTAAAAATCTAATTGAAAATCTATGGCAAAACCTGAAAATGGTTGTCTAGCAATGATCAACAACCAATTTGACAGAGCTTGAAGAATTTCGAAACTCATAGAAACTCATGGACAATATGGACACTGTATTTGTTGTCAATGTTTTGGCGTCAAAATAGTGGTAGTTGTGAAAAAAGTCAAAAGTTGGACGAGTTGCTGAGGTAATTGAAAATAATGCCATTGTTGATTAGATGCTTTTTTCATTAATTGGGCTATTTTCTCTTGAACCACATGATCTATCTACTAGAAACTGATGGACAATATGTACTCTATATTAATTATTTTAAGTTATTCAAGTATAAATGACCATAGCCATAAATGTTATGTTAATAACCCAAATTACTGAAAATGTTGGTAACTTTGCAACCCTAGTATGAACAAAGAACTAAGGAAATATCTATAAGGGATTTACTCCTGTGTCGTGGTTTCAATGTGTTTAGTATCTGGATATAGACAGATGGCTGAGCCTACTGAAACATGAATGGGTTATGTCCTTCACAGTGGCAGAATGTGCCTTGTTTTGTGATAGGGGCATAAAGGAACCCATGGCAGCCCCTGTGTTTATAATTGCAGAGGACAAAAGGTTGTGTTAACAGTAGCAGGACTGTCTGCCTTCACAGTGGAGGTGTCAGTGTTGGCTTTGTGTTTGGCTCAGCGACCATGTCCTCGGCAGACCGCTTATTAATTAGCATCAGTGTAAATGGAGCGACCATCCATCGTGCTCGCTGTCTCCTGTCTATAGCAGATCAATGCTGGGAGGAGAGGAGGGAGACGGGCGCTTGGAGCTGCCGCGCGTCTTCAAGTGGATTTTCCACGACACTAAAGACCCATTTGAGTAATGTCCCTCCGACACTCGCTCGTGTTGCCTTCCAGTGTTTCTGCTTCATGGACGATGCACTGGCTCTTTGGCTTTACAGCTCTCTCTCTCTCTACCCTTCTCTCTTTATCTCTCTCTTTCTCTATCTCTCTGTCTTTACCTCTCTTTCTCTCCCTCTCTTTCTGTCTCTCTCGCCTCTCTCTTTCTTGCTTCTCTTTCTCTATCCTTCTCTCTATCTCTCGCTTTCTCTCTTGCTCTCTCTCGCTATCTCTCTCTCTTTCTCTAATCGCTCTCTCTCTACCCTTCTCTCTCTCTCTCTCTCTCTCTCTCTCTCTCTCTCTCTCTCTCTCTCTCTCTCTCTCTCTCTCTCTCTCTTTCTCCCTCTCTTTCTCACCTCTCTCTCTCGCTCATCTGTGTACTGCTCTCACTGCCTTTGGCTGAGACTGTGGTGGACTCACCCCATGCTGGGTTGTCTTTGCTCCGGGGACTGATTCCCTCTCATCTCTGCTGCTCTCCCTACCCAGTCTCAACTCCATACCCTAGGCCCAACCACAGCCCCTATCCTATAGACAAATGCCAAGAGCAAACTACCAGCCCCGATTCCTCGCACCCCCCATCCACAGCCCCAGCCCCAGCCCCATACCATCTTAATCCCTACCCCAGACACTGTGCCTGTCCCTCTGCCTGGGGATCTGGTCACCCACCAGAGAGTGCGTGGAGAACTATTACTATTACAGCCTTGCAAGGTTTATTTAACGTGACAGCTGTTACTCTCTGATCACTACGGTGCAAATGTTTTGGACTGCCAGTATGTGTGTGTATGTGTTTGTGAGAGAATAAGAGAGGGTGTGTTTTGTATTCATGTTAGTAGGTTTTAGTGTGTGTATGTGTGTGTTCGTGTGTGTTTGCCTGCCGCGGCTGTCCTTCAGCAGTAAAGAGGTATTGGAGAGAGATGTAAAGAATGCTAATGAAATGTACCACGGGAGAGAGGACTGCCCTGGCTGGCTCACACAGCGCTGTGCTTTTGTGTGTGTGTTTGACCATGTGTGTGTGTGTGTGTGTGTGTGTGTGTGTGTGTGTGTGTGTGTGTGTGTGTGTGTGTGTGTGTGTGTGTGTGTGTGTGTGTGTGTGTGTGTGTGTGTGCGCGTTTCTGGACACCCCACGCTACCTCCTCGAACCACTGAGGAGAAAAAAGTGTATAAAAAAGCCAAGGTTAAGTACATGAACACAGGATTCGGCTCTGCATTTTAATTAAGTGAGAGCAAACAGGCAGCAATAGCTTCAGTGGCTGCCCCGCCGTGATGGATGGATGGATGGCAGGAACCAGTGTTCTCCATATCTCTTCTCAATAGGAACTTTTGTGTGACTCACTCTGTGTGGAAACAAAGACAGGGTCAGCCAAAGTTTCAGGCTTTTTCAGCCTTACTGGCAGTACGTACAAGTTTGTGGTTGGCACGCACGTCTATTGTATTTGCTATGCAGATTTTGCATGGTGTGTTTGTGTCGTTGTGTTTACATTCTGTCCTTGCTGATCACCCCTTTCAAATATACAGTTGAAGTAGGAAGTTAATATACACTTAGGTTGGAGTCATTAAAACTCGTTTTTCAACCACTCCACAAATTTCTTGTTAACAAACTATCGTTTTTTCAACAATTGTTTACACAACTGTACACAAATGACAAAATGTATCACTGTATCACAATTCCAGTGGGTCAGAAGTTACCATACACTAACTGTGCCTTTAAACAGCTTGGAAAATTCCAGAAAATGATGTCATGGATTTAGAAGCTTCTGACAGGCTAATTGACACAATTAGCCAATTTGAGTCAATTGGAGGTGTACCTGTGGATGTATTTCAAGGCCTACCTTCAAACTCAGTGCCTCTTTGCATGACATCATGGGGAAATCAAAAGAAATCAACCAAGACAGAAAAAAAATTGTAGACCTCAACAAGTCTGGTTCATCCTTGGATGCAATTTCCAAACGCCTGAAGGTACCGCGTTCATCTGTACAAACAATAGTACGCAAGTATAAACACCATGTGACCACGCAGCCGTCCCGTGTGGCTCAGTTGGTAGAGCATGGTGTTTGCAACGCCAGGGTTGTGGGTTCGATTCCCACAGGGGACCAGTACGGAGATTTTTTTTTTAATGAAATGTATGCATTCACTACTGTAAATTGCTCTGGATAAGAGCGTCTGCTAAATGACTAAAATGTAAATAAAGCTCAGGAAGGAGATGCGTTCTGTCTCCTAGAGATGAGCTTACTTTGGTGTGAAAAGTGCAAATCAATCCCAGAACAACAGCAAAGGATCTTGTGAAGATGCTGGAGGAAACAGGTACAAAAGTATCTATATCCACAGTAAAACGAGTCCTTTATTAACATAACCTGAAAGGCCGCTCAGCAAGGAAGAAGCCACTGCTCCAAAAAAACGCAATAAAAAAGCCAGACTACGGTTTGCAACTGCTCATGGGGACAAAGATTGTGCTTTTTGGAGAAATGTCCTCTGGTCTGATGAAACTAAAATGGAACTGTTTGGCCATAATGACCATTGTTATGTTTGGGGGAAACAGGGGGAGGCTTGCAAGCCAAAGAACACCATCCCAACTGTGAAGCGCGGGGGTGGCAGCATCATGTTGTGGGGGTGCTTTGCTGCAAGAGGGACTGGTGCACTTCACAAAATAGATGCCATCATGAGGGAGGAAAATTATGTGGATATATTGAAGCAACATCTCAAGACATCAATCAGGAAGTTAAAGCTTGGTCACAAGTGGGTCTTCCAAATGGACAATGACCCCAAGCATACTTCCAAAGTTGTGGCAAAATGGCTTAAGGACAATAAAGTCAAGGTATTGGAGTGGCCATCACAAAGCCCTGACCTCAATCCAATAGAAAATGTGTGGGCAGAACTGAAAAAGCGTGTGCGAGCAATGAAGCCTACAAACCTGACTCAGTTACACCAGCTCTGTCAGGAGGAATGGGCCAAAATTCACCCAACTTATTGTGGGAAGCTTGTGGAAGGCTACCCGAAATGTTTGACCCAAGTTAAACAATTTAAAGGCAACGCTACCAAATACTAATTGAGTGTAGGTAAACTTCTGGCACACTGGGAATGTGATGAAAGAAATAAAAGCTGAAATAAATCATTCTCTCTACTATTATTCTGACATTTCACATTCTTAAAATGAAGTGGTGATCCTAACTGACCTTAGACAGGGAATTTGTACTATAATTAAATGTCAGGAATTGTTAAAAACTGAGTTTAAATGTATTTGGCTAAGGTGTATGTAAACCTCCGACTTCAACTGTAGCTCTATATGAGTTCTGACATTGCGTGCGCTATTGGTCTTGCCAAAAAGAGCCTATCACAACTTCATTCTCCTTGTGAAAGCACCAATGGCACCTTCATTCTCTATTTCCAGGACACTGCAGAAATGTCTACTGTATTGGGCTTTCTGTTAAAGCTGAGGCCTGAACCGTGCAGAGGTTTTATAGTTCTACACTCGGAGCCTTATTAGATTCAATCTCCCATTATCATTATCATTACTGCAGAGTATGACAAAAATGTCAGCCCCCAATCTCTCTCTCATAAGAGCACATTCCTCTAATAGGAAAGGAGAAGTCTATTAGGTCAGAATTCATTTAGGCCAGGACAGCAGAATGGAACCTCTGGCAGCCGGATTAGATCATAGGAGACATCCCTAGCATTACCTCCACTGTTAAACAAGGACTTTCTCAAGTTAACACTATATGGCCTATGCAATGAATCTTAATAAGTTGCTGTTTTTTTAGACAGGGTTTTTCACATCACTAGTGCATGACTGCTGGTGGTGTGTGTGTCTGTGCGCGCGAGTGCACGTGCGTGTGTGTGGTTTGTGTGTGTTTGCTGCATTGCTGGCTGTGTTGATGTTGATCGTCTCTGACAGGGTCTAGGAGAGCAGGGAAGTGGTGACTTGTGGTAGATGAGATAGAGAGCAGTGGATAGGAGGGCAGGAGGTGGATGTGTTGAATGGTAATTGCAGTGTTCTCCTTAGGTGCTTTTTCCCATAGTTTGCTAAATGTATTACTCCTTAAGCAAATACAGTATTCCATGTGTTTTATTAAACCTTGTGAGCCATTGTGACTGTTTTTAAACTGGCACTACCAGTCGAAGGCTATTCCCTCCTCTGTCTTCCCTCCTTTCTCTTCCTCTGGAAACACAAAGAAGGACTCTGTTCTTTTATCCCTGCTTCCTCTCTTCCTCCCCTCCCCTCCTCTTGCTGAACAGTTGCCAGGCAGCAGGCTGCCCATCACAGTGACCCGGATACTGTCCTTAGGAGAGCGGGCTGGACTGTAAAAATGGTCCCGCCCCACAATGACCGGACACTGCATAGCTCTGTCCACTTCTTTCCCTCTTTCTCCATCTATTTTCCTCCTCTCCTTCAACCCCAACGCTGCCATCTGTCTCTCTCTATACTTTTTCCCCATCGTCGCCTCTTCTCCTCTCATCCCTAGTTTCCTCTCCCCTCCCCATGTTGTCATTGGCACTGACATTAATATAATTCTGCTGGAGTGGTGGAGGATAGTTTCACTGCAGCCCTGGGCCTCTGTGCTGGGCTTTGGCACTGTGAACTGACTGACTGCTTTAATGGACACCGGTGTAGACAGTGGCTTGCTGCTAAATGACTCACCGGCGTCCGAAGTGGTGCAGCCGTGGGAAGGAAGGAAATGAGCTAACACGGTATGTGTGTTAGAGAAAGCGAGTGAAGGTTCAGAGACAAAGGGAGAGAGGGACAGTGAATGACAGAAAGAGACACAGGAAGAAGGATAGTGAGAAGATGGGTTTGGTGTAGATTGAGAGGTCAGGGTGGGGCTGTGCATGATTACATTTTCTGTTGGGAGAGTATTGGGAATAGACAATGTAATTCATAGAAAAGCCATAGACTGTCATTGACATTAACTGTCAAGCTCAAGGTCACATCCCCAAGAATTAAAGAAGAGAAAAAACAAAGAGTCACCCATTGTTCATATCAAGCCCTTATGTACCCACAATACCCAGCGAGAAGCCTTTAAAATTCCATTATGCTTTGATTGTCATCTGTGGTGGCCCAGTGTCCATGGTGATGCAGTGAGTGCAGTGAGTAAGGAAGTAACCACACTGTGTTCTCTTACCTGTGACGCTCTCTCTGTCCTTATAGGCCGCAGGTGGCCATTTTACGTCAGATGAGATGTAGAATGGCAGTTACCCCCAGGTACTGCCAAAGCCCATTTGTGGCACAGCAAGGTGAGGGGGGGGGGGCATGGGTGACTCTTAACCAAAACCCTGAGCAGCCAGCAGCTCACATCCCAGAGCCACAGTCACAATGGGCCTGTCGTGATCAGATCTGACAAAGGAAGGAGCACACACATGCACACACATAAACACACACACAGCCATCATCCTCTCTTCCCGTCTCATACAGTATCTCAGGCCCATCTCTATGATCCGGCTGTGGGTCAGAATAATCAAAGAGGCAACATCCTATCTCAGGCTGGTCCCCTGCTCTCTGCCTCAATGTTCAGAGACCCTCCTCTCTTTACCAATGAGCTGTACTCTGTATCTGTATTCACACCTATGTTTAAGGATGTTATTGTTGCTTTCGTGGTAGGATGTTTTGGTGAGTCATTGTAAGCACTGTTTGAGGTGCCGGTTGAGTAATTCAACTGTGTTCAAGTCACAGTCAGACCCTGTTTCTTAATGAGTGCATTTTTGTTCTACAACAGTAAGCGAGTGCAGTGCCATGTTGGTGACATCCTTGTCTTTTCTCTCCTCCACACAGCGCTGACAGGAGGGCAGCCTGGGGCCACGCAAGAGAGCCAAGATGGCCGAGTGCCTGGGACCAGACTCAGGAGAGCGGCTGAGGAGTCCTACTGGGCCTACTCAGGTGTGTGTGTGTGTGTGTGTGTGTGTGTGTGTGTGTGTGTGTGTGTGTGTGTGTGTGTGTGTGTGTGTGTGTGTGTGTGTGTGTGTGCAGCATGGTTATTACTCTCTCTCCTCTGTCTCCCCTCTCTGCCTCCCCCTTCCCTGCCCACTCTCCCCCTATCCTCCTGCTCTTTAGAGAAGAGGCCTCAGGGATTCTCTGGGCTTTTTATTTTTATGTTTCTGTGGAGAAAAAGTAACTTTTGTTGTCCCTCTGAGCGATATTTGGAGTGGAGGAACCTTCATCTTTTGCTGTGCAACCAAGCCTCAGGCAACAAATGATCTTTATTTGATTTATTTAAATATTTCTGTTTGTTTACTCTGATTGTAACCCGTCACTACTGCATTAAAGCCAGGGGCTTGGGGCAAAGTGGATCTTGTGACAGATTCACTTAGCGAGCTGAGAATTAATGCTAAGATCTACTGATTATATGTTGTGTCATGGAACACTTATAATATTAAAGAGTTCTATAACACTGATGGAACTGTGGGTGTCATTTCAGCAAGAGGAAAACAGTACAGATTCTGTTGGACGATCACAGAGATGCCTCCATTTTGTAAGCTGGCTGGATTTCTGCTGGTGCTATAGACAGTGTTTTAGATGTGTGTGTGTGTGTGTGTGTGTGTGTGTGTGTGTGTGTGTGTGTGTGTGTGTGTGTGTGTGTGTGTGCACGCATGCGTGTGCGCGTGAGAGTCAGCTGAGGATATGAAGTTATGCAGGGTTTATTTAAGGGGATATGAGGTTATGCATTGGGTTTTTAATAATCATCAGTCCCTCGGGGACCTGGTCACCCACCGCAACTGCTCCTCTCCAGACCCCTTATACCTCGCAATATAACCAGCAACCACAAACCTGTCACTAAATAATACTGAACTGCATCTCTCTCTCTCTCTCTCTCTGTCTGTCTGTCTCTGTCTCTCTCTCCCATCTCCTTCTTGCTCTCTCTCTCTCTCTCTTTCTCCTTCTTGCTCTCTCTCTCTCTCTCTCCTTCTTGCTCTCTCTCTCTCTCTCCTTCTTGCTCTCTCTCTCTCTCTCTCTGTCTCTCTCTGTCTCTCTTGCTTTCTTTCTGGGCCTTAGGGACCTGCAGGAAAAGAGAGGCACACAGTATGTTGGGTTGTCCTTAAATTTCGCCTGAGTTTGTACACAGCTCTAAGCTCACCCCTCTCTCTGTGTGTGTTAATGCGTCATTCTCTCTGGCAGGCAGATGGGGCAGTCTGCTGTGCCTTAGTGAGGTAGCCATCCTGGAATCTGTCATCAGAACACCAGTGGATCTGATTAGAGCTAGCTCATTTGGACAGAGCTTTAGAACTCTGATGTGTCATCACAGGGGACTGCATTTACTGCTTACTGCTTTTAGTGCTTTTACGGTCTTCATAATTACAAGTGCTTTCCCATATATTTTAAGAGGCCTTTTTGTGAGGGTTTGACTGAAACACTGAGGCCAGATCAATAGGCCCTCCCTCACTCTGTCAACTCTGCCTTCTGCTCCAGATGCCGCTACAAACATTGAAGTTCATATTAAAGTTGATTTGATGGAAAGTTCCACTTTTCCACTTCAGAAAATCATTACCTCAAAGGCATTATAAATCGTCCACCCTCCCCTCACCCCCAACTTGCTGGATATTAATTTTAAAGCCCTGGTGGCCTCAATACTTCTGGCATCAATGGGGAGACGTACCCTAATTTATGAGATAGAGAATTCACCACCTTGTCCTTTACATATCAGTCCTCGTAGCCTGTTTCATATTCACTGGCAGGCTTGAGTTGAGAGCTCTCAATGTTTTGTGTGCTGACTTGAAGAAAAGGAATCAAGATGGAAATTGATGATATGTTGTAATGTAGTTTAACTTTAGAGGACTAAGGGCTGTGACTTAAATAGACAGCTTATAAAGTTAGTCATTTCTGTGAGGATATTAAACAGAATGGTCTTTTCTAATCCTCTTCAGTATGCTGCTTACTCGGCATGCTTAATTCAACCTTCTATTCTTTAAGTGTGACTTTACTTCTTAGGATTGTTTGTACACGTATAGTTTTTCTTTGTGTATTTCTGAGGAAATGTAAATATGTGTTTGAATAGATTCTCTATGTATTTTCAGTTTGCTGTAGTAGGGGACAATGAAAAGCTTAATTGGATCTACCTTGACTCTGCAGTGCTCACCTTTTCCTAAAATGCACTTCAGGGTGTTTCCTAATGGCTTAATATGTACATTATTTACTGAATGGGCTCTTCAGACAGGGTCCTTCGTGCAAGGTGTGGGTTGTGGGTCCTTCATGCAAGGGTTGGGTTGTGTATTATCCAACACCTTTCAGTGATTGCCTCTGCACTCAGTGGATGTAATTCAAGATTTATCAGAGTTATCACAGCGGGTGGGTTTCTGGTTGTCATGCCAACCTTTACAAAATGGCCTGCCATAGCAGTCCTTGTCTTATACAATGATCTGCAGTGAAGATGGAGAAATTATTAGTATTATTTTCAAACATGTCTTTAGTGGATAGTGTTTTTTTTATACAGGTGGTCACTAGTCACTGATAACTCTATCCTCCAGCTCTTATGTGTCATTATTTATTCAAAAGAAAATGAAATATAGGGAGAGGGAGATCTAGAGAGGGAGATCTAGAGAGGGAGGGAGAGAGAGAGAGAGAGGGGGGAGGGAGAGAGAGAGAGAGAGAGAGAGGGAGGGAGCCTAGAGGGAGATCTAGAGAGAGAGAGAGAGATCTAGAGAGAGAGAGATGGGGAAAGGCGGAGAGAGAGAGACAGAGAGAGAGAGAGAGAGAGAGATGGAGAAAGGCGGAGAGAGAGAGAGAGTCATGCTCAACATGAGCTCCTGATATATTTAATATTTTTTTGTTTTTTAGAATGAGATAAACACTCTAATAGAAAAAGAATTCCAGACAAGAAGTGATGAACAACAACTCTATTCATTCAGAATAGAAAAAAAAGTAACTTTGCGCCTCAAGAAGTTTTGACTCTAGCTAGCTAGCTACACAACAAAGACCTAGCCTGCAGACGAACAAGCTAGCCAGAAGAAACGAGCTAGAACAGTTAAAGGAGGTTAATACAACTACATCAAATGACCAAACTGAGTGAGTAAACCAAAAAGGAGCACGGACTAACTTTAAACATATCTTCTGTTTTTTTGTGTGAAGATTTGTCACTCCTTTTGCTGTTTTTTAAACTAAATTAGAGTTAGCTAACAACAGCAGCAGACAAACAAATCGGTTGCTATGGCAACGGGGCAGCAGGACAGAGCAGCAGCAGCAGTAGTAGCAGAGCCCACGGGCACCATGTCCCCACTCCCCCTCAGCGCTGAATCCATTCTCTACCCTCCAGAGGCCAAAAATGACACAACGAGGAAAGCTTTTAAACAGAAACTACTAAAGGGGAGGCCAGAAACCCTTTTTGCAGACCTCTACAAAACAGTGATGTGAGTAATCTCATCGTTCTCACTGACCAGCCAAATGCATGGCGCTCAGCAGTCTGCTCTCACTACCCATCCATAAAGAAAGAGGGAATCTGTAATGGGTGAAAGCTGAAAATCAAAGAGACAGACAACCCTGACAGCACCATGATAACAATCAACCTCTACAAGACTGGGACTGTCATGGTGCCAGGTAACATTAGGCTGTTTGAAACAGACTGGGACTGTCATGGTGCCAGGTAACAGGCTGTTTGAAACAGACTGGGACTGTCATGGTGCCAGGTAACAGGCTGTTTGAAACAGACTGGGACTGTCATGGTGCCAGGTAACATTAGGCTGTTTGAAACAGACTGGGACTGTCATGGTGCCAGGTACAGGCTGTTTGAAACAGACTGGGACTGTCATGGTGCCAGGTAACATTAGGCTGTTTGAAACAGACTGGGACTGTCATGGTGCCAGGTAACATCAGGCTGTTTGAAACAGACTGGGACTGTCATGGTGCCAGGTAACATTAGGCTGTTTGAAACAGACTGGGACTGTCATGGTGCCAGGTAACATTAGGCTGTTTGAAACAGACTGGGACTGTCATGGTGCCAGGTAACATTAGGCTGTTTGAAACAGACTGGGACTGTCATGGTGCAAGGTAACGTTAGGCTGTTTGAAACAGACTGGGACTGTCATGGTGCCAGGTAACAGGCTGTTTGAAACAGACTGGGACTGTCATGGTGCCAGGTAACCTTAGGCTGTTTGAAACAGACTGGGACTGTCATGGTGCCAGGTAACATCAGGCTGTTTGAAACAGACTGGGACTGTCATGGTGCCAGGTAACATTAGGCTGTTTGAAACAGACTGGGACTGTCATGGTGCCAGGTAACATTAGGCTGTTTGAAACAGACTGGGACTGTCATGGTGCCAGGTAACATCAGGCTGTTTGAAACAGACTGGGACTGTCATGGTGCCAGGTAACATTAGGCTGTTTGAAACAGACTGGGACTGTCATGGTGCCAGGTAACAGGCTGTTTGAAACAGACTGGGACTGTCATGGTGCCAGGTAACAGGCTGTTTGAAACAGACTGGGACTGTCATGGTGCAAGGTAACGTTAGGCTGTTTGAAACAGACTGGGACTGTCATGGTGCCAGGTAACATTAGGCTGTTTGAAACAGACTGGGACTGTCATGGTGCCAGGTAACATTAGGCTGTTTGAAACAGACTGGGACTGTCATGGTGCCAGGTAACAGGCTGTTTGAAACAGACTGGGACTGTCATGGTGCCAGGTAACAGGCTGTTTGAAACAGACTGGGACTGTCATGGTGCAAGGTAACATTAGGCTGTTTGAAACAGACTGGGACTGTCATGGTGCCAGGTAACATCAGGCTGTTTGAAACAGACTGGGACTGTCATGGTGCCAGGTAACATTAGGCTGTTTGAAACAGACTGGGACTGTCATGGTGCCAGGTAACATTAGGCTGTTTGAAACAGACTTTCAGACCATTAAGGAGAGAGCAGAGAGAGAGAAGGACACCACCAGTGACGTGCCCTCCCACAAGACAAACTCCACCCGCACCACCCTCACCCCTACTATCCCCACCCAAAAAGGCACATCCAGCACCTCTCTTCCCACCATAGTGGAGGACACACCCCAGGAGGAGAGCGACCCCCTCAGTGCAGAGCAGGCTCAGGCCCTCCTCACCACCATGGCTGCCATGAGGGAGGAGTTCACCAGACTGGAGGGGGAGGTGGTTCTGCTCAGGGAGCGCGTGAGTAAGCAGCAACCAGACAACCACACCTTATAGGAGCTCCTAACCAAGGTGCGGACAGAGCAGGACAGCAGCCTTGCAACACAGCTGAAAGAGGTTCAGCAAGAGAGAGATGGACTCAAGAGAGAGCTGGCTGATCTAACAAAGGAGGTGAGAGAGCTCCAAAAAGACATGCAGAGCAGTAATAACGATCTGACCTCACTAAGAGAGGAGCTGCAGGAGAGAAAGAGAACAGAGGACAGGCTGCAGGAGAGAAAGAGAACAGAGGACAGGCTGCAGGAGAGAAAGAGAACAGAGGACGGGCTGCAGGAGAGAAAGAGAACAGAGGACAGGCTGCAGGAGAGAAAGAGAACAGAGGACAGGCTGCAGGAGAGAAAGAGAACAGAGGACAGGCTGCAGGAGAGAAAGAGAACAGAGGACATGCTGCAGGAGAGAAAGAGAACCGAGGACAGGCTGCAGGAGAGAAAGAGAACAGAGGACAGGCTGCAGGAGAGAAAGAGAACAGAGGACATGCTGCAGGAGAGAAAGAGAACAGAGGACAGGCTGCAGGAGAGAAAGAGAACCGAGGACAGGCTGCAGGAGAGAAAGAGAACCGAGGACAGGCTGCAGGAGAGAAAGAGAACAGAGGACAGGCTGCAGGAGAGAAAGAGAACCGAGGACAGGCTGCAGGAGAGAAAGAGAACAGAGGACAGGCTGCAGGAGAGAAAGAGAACAGAGGACAGGCTGCAGGAGAGAAAGAGAACCGAGGACAGGCTGCAGGAGAGAAAGAGAACAGAGGACAGGCTGCAGGAGAGAAAGAGAACCGAGGACATGCTGCAGGAGAGAAAGAGAACAGAGGACAGGCTGCAGGAGAGAAAGAGAACAGAGGACAGGCTGCAGGAGAGAAAGAGAACAGAGGACAGGCTGCAGGAGAGAAAGAGAACAGAGGACAGGCTGCAGGAGAGAAAGAGAACAGAGGACAGGCTGCAGGAGAGAAAGAGAACAGAGGACAGGCTGCAGGAGCAGCTAGATCACCACTCTATGACCTGCCCTCACACAGCAGAGGAGCCCAGCTCAACCAGCCAGGCCTCCCCAGCCCTGCCTGCTGCACCCCTCCTCTCCAGCCCACAGAACAGCCTCCCACTGATAGCGGCACCGGCACAGACCAGCCACACCCCAGCTCCAACACCCACCAGCCCCCCCTCTACCCCCTCCAGTCCAGAAGAAACACTGGCTGACATCGTCCTGTTGATGGACTCAAATGGGAAGTTTGTTCAGGAGAATAAACTTTTCCCTAGACACAAAACGAGAAAGGTGTGGTGCCCAACAACGCAGAGTGCCATGGAGCTGCTTGATAAGGCCCATCTCGGGTCGCCAAGCCACATAATCATACACACCGGAAGCAACAACCTGCGTGCTCAGCAGGAGAGGGTGGCGACTTTACTACGGGAAGTGATCGAGAAGGCCTCCGCAATCTTCCCCAACTCAAGAATCGTGGTGTCAACCCTTCTACAGAGGAAGGACTTCCACCCTGCCACAATCCAAAGAATAAACGCCAGCCTCTCCCGGGACTGTGCCCTGCGACCCAATGTACACCTGGCCCACCATCCCACCCTCGATCTGGACTGTCTCTATGTCCATGTTCAACTGTACAGGGAGACAGTCCCCATCCTTGCCAAGACTCTCAAGGACGTCGCTTTAAACCACAGCCCGACCTCTCCACCCAGGAACAGCGGAGCAATCTCCACCCCGCCGAGATCACCGAGACAACACCCCGGACCGCCCAGCCACGACCACAGCACCACCAACCTCAATGCCCACCACAGCCAGCGCAGCACAGACCACCCCAACCCAGCTTCAGAGCCACCCAGATGAGGCCTCCCACCCCCCTGCCCCCCACCGCAGACCCACACATGGAGGAGCCACAGCCCAGCAGGCAGAGCTACGCACAGGCTGTGAGAGGAGCAACTGGCCCAGCCTCCACCAACCAAATGAGTGACATTAAACAAATGCTGAGTCTACTATGCTCACATGTGATAGGCCGAGGGTCATGGTAAGATGAGCACAAGAACTCCACCATCCTCACACTACATCCACCCAAGTGGGATGACACAAATCATATCTTAAATGATAAACAAATCACATTTTCATAATAAGAGTTTACTTTAATTGAAAAATCCTATTTTAATAGTTCTTGTTGGATTGTGAGTGTTTTTCTCATTTTGAAGGTAAAGAAAAAAAAGTTATGAAATCTTTTTACATTGCATGTTGGAATTTACAAGGATTGAAGTCCTCTGCTTTTGGGCTAAAGAGCAGAAACCCAGACTTCCTGAAAGAAATTGATGATGTTGATATTGTAGTACTACAGGAAACATGGTGCAGAGGTGATGTTTCCACTGGCTGTCCACTAGGTTATAGGGAGATAATCCTACCATCCACTAAATTAAAAGGAATCACACAGGGCAGAGACTCAGGGGGAATGCTAATATGGTATAAATCTGAACTAATTAATTCAATCGAATTGATCAAAACAGGAGAATTCTTTATCTGGTTAAAAATCAACAAGGAGGCTGTCTTGACAGATAAAAACGTCTTCCTCTGTGCCACATACATTCCCCCCTCAGAGTCACCCTACTTCAATGAAGAGAGTTTCTCCATTCTAGAGGGGGAAATTAGTCACTTTCAGGCTCAAGGCAAAGTACTGGTCTGTGGAGACCTGAATGCTAGAACAGCAGAAGAACAAGACACTATTACCAGTCATGGGGATAAACACCTACCAGGAAGCAACAACCTTTCCCTCCCCACATACCCCCACAGAAACAACTATGACAAAGTGAAAAACAAAAATGGAGTACTGCTCGTAAAGCTCTGTCGAACACTGGGTCTGTACATAGTCAATTGTAGGCTGAGAGGGGACTCTTTTGGTAGGTACACCTACAGCTCATCCCTTGACAGCAGCACTGTAGACTACTTCCTCACCGACCTAAACCCAGAGTCTCTCAGAGCCTTCACAGTCAGCCCACTAACACCTCTCTCAGACCACAGTAAAATCACAGTATATCTGAGAAGAGCGGAACCCAACCATGAAGCATCATGGCCCAATAAATGACATGGTACTAAACAGGCCTATAGATGGAGTGCAAACAGTACAGACATCTACTAAAAAGCAATTAGTAGCCCAAAAAATATAATCTCTCCTGGACAACTTTCTTGCCTTAATATTCCCCTTCAGCAATGTAAGGTGTAAATTTGGCCGTTTGGAACATAAACTTTATATTTGACAAATTAGTCTCCTTGGCTAATCTAAAGAAGCATAAGAGCAAACCAGAAATAACAGATAATGAAAAATGGTTTTCTAATGATTGCAAAAATCTAAGACAGTCATTGACAAATATATCTAATCAAAAACACAGAGAACCAGGTAACAAAAATGTACGCCTTCAATACGGGGAAACACTGACGCAATACAAACCCACCCTAAGAACAAAAAAGGAACAGCACATTAGAAATCAGCTGGATGGAAGTGAGGAATCCATAGAATCAAACCACTTCTGGGAGAATTGGAATAAATTAAACAAATTGGCTACCCAAAATGGGGATATGTGGAGAAATCACTTTGCAAACCTCTACAGCAATATAGCAAAGAGCCCAGAACAAAAAGATATTCAAGAAAAATTACAAATCCTTGAATCAGCAGTCAAAGACTATCAGAATCCTGTGGATACCCCAATTACAGAAGAAGAATTATTGGAAAAACTATGCACTCTCCAACCCAAAAAGGCTTGTGGTGCTGATGGTATTTTAAATGAAATGATCAAATATACAGACAACAAATTCAAATTGGCTATACTCAAACTCTTCAACATTATCCTCACTGCAGGTATTTTCCCCGATATTTGGAACCAGGGATTCACACCAATCTATAAAAATGGAGACAAATTTGACCCAAATAATTACAGAGGAATTTGCGTTAACAGCAACTTGGGGAAAATTTTCTGCAGTATTAGAAATAGCAGACTACATAATTTCCTTGATGAACACAACGTCCTGAGCAGAAGCCAGATTGGATTTCAAAAAAATGATCGTACAACAGACCACATTTACATCCTCCACTCTCTAATTGACAAACAAGTAAACCAAAACAAAGGCAAAATCTACTCGTGTTTTGTAGATTTCAAGAAAGCATTTGATTCAATTTGGCACGAAGGTCTTTTTTATAAACTAATAGAAAGTGGTATTGGAGGGAAAACATATGACGTTATTAAATCAATGTACAATAAAAACAAATGTGCGGTTAAAATTGGCAACAAGCAAACAAACTTCTTCTCTCAGGGACGGGGAGTGAAACACAACTGCCCAATAAGTCCAACACTATTTAACATCTACATTAATGAATTGGCAAAAACATTAGAAGAATCGGAAGCACCTGGTATCACCCTACACAACATTGAAATCAAGTGTCTGCTGTACGCAGATGACCTGGTGCTGCTGTCTCTCACTAAAGAGGGGTTACAGCAGCACCTAGATCGGTCTTCACAGGTTCTGTCAGACCTGGGCTCTGACCATTAACCTAAAAAAAACAAATATAATGATATTCCAAAAAAGGTCCGGAAATCAGGATAAGAAATATAAATTCTATTTGGACACAGTTCTATTAGAACACACCAAAAACTACACATATCTAGGACTAAATATCAGCAACACAGGTAGCTTTCACATGGCTGTGAATGAGCTGAGAGACAAAGCAAGAGCATTCTATGCCATTAAAAGGAACATTAAAATCGAAATTCCAATTAGAATCTGGCTCAAAATTTTCCAATCGGTTATAGAACCAATTGCTCTATATGGTAGTGAAGTATGGGGTCCACTCTCTAATAATGAATTCACCAAATGGGACAAACATCCAATTGAAATACTGCATGCAGAGTTTTGCAAGACTGTATAGCAAGTTTAAAGAAAAACTCAAAATAACGCATGTAGAGCAGAATTGGGCCAATACCCTCTCCTCATTCGAATAGAAAAAAGAGCCATCAAATTTTACAACCATCTAAAAACAAGTGACCCCAAAACATTCCATCACACAGCTCTACAATGTCAAGAGATGAAACAAGAGAAGAGTCCCCTCAGCCAGCTGATTCTGAGGCTCAGTTCACTAACCCAAACCAACCCCATAGAGCCTCAGGACAGCACTCAGAAAATCTGGCCCAACCAAATCATCACAAAACAAAAATAAACATATATTACCTATTGGAAAGACACCACAAAAAATCTAAGTAAACTTCAATGCTATTTGGCTCTAAACAGACAGTACTTGGTGGCAGACTATCTAACCACTGTGACTGATAGAAAACTGAGGAAAACAATGACTAGGTACAGACTCAGTAAGCACAGTCTGGCTATAGAGACCGGTCATCACAGACAAACCTGGCTGCCCAGAGAAGACAGGCTGTGCTCACTTTGCTCCAGGGGAGAGGTAGAGACAGAGCTTAATTCCTATTACACTGTGACAAATACTCAGACCTAAGAGAATATTTCTTTCCCAAAATTATAATTCAATACAAAGAATTTGAAACTATAAAAGATGAGGAAAAAATCTAATATTTATTGGGTGAAAAGCCGCAGTTTTGGCAGCCAAATATGTGTCCTCCTGCCACAACCTGAGGGACAGCCAGTGAAAAGTACAATGTAATGTCGATAATATTTCCCGTTTTGTTTTGTCTTTCATACCATGTCTTCTCAGTCATGTTGACACTGGTCTACTACCATTGCTTTAATGTATTGTTGTTCTCATTAATATTGTTGTTGTTAATGGTACTCCCATGTCCACTACTACTATTGCTGTTGGTCCCACCATTTATTTATAAATATATATATATATATATATATATATATATATATAGGTATATATATATATATATATATATATATATATATATATATATATCATACAGAATCAGCAGGGGATCAAACACTTTTTCCCCTCACTGTATATATATATATATATATATACAGTGATATATAATATATATATATATACAGTGAGGGGAAAAAGTGTTTGATCCCCTGCTGATTTTGTATGTTTGCCCACTGACAAAGAAATGATCAGTCTATAATTTTAATGGTAGGTTTATTTGAACATTGAGAGACAGAATAACAACAAAAAAATCCAGAAAAACGCATGTCAAAAATGTTATAAATTTATTTGCATTTTAATGAGGGAAATAAGTATTTGACCCCTCTGCAAAACATGACGTAGTACTTGGTGGCAAAACCCTTGTTGGCAATCACAGAGGTCAGACGTTTCTTGTAGTTGGCCACCAGGTTTGCACACATCTCAGGAGGGATTTTGTCCCACTCCTCATTGCAGATCTTCTCCAAGTCATTAAGGTTTCGAGGCTGACGTTTGGCAACTCGAACCTTCACAGATTTTCTATGGGATAAAGGTCTGGAGACTGGCTTGGCCACTCCAGGACCTTAATGTGCTTCTTCTTGAGCCACTCCTTTGTTGCCTTGGCCGTGTGTTTTGGGTCATTGTCATGCTGGAATACCCATCCACAACCCATTTGCAATGCCCTGGCTGAGGGAAGGAGGTTCTCACCCAAGATTTGACGATACATGGCCCCGTCCATTGTCCCTTTGATGCGGTGAAGTTGTCCTGTCCCCTTAGCAGAAAAACACCCCCAAAGCATAATGTTTCCACCTCCATGTTTGACGGTGGGGATGGTGTTCTTGGGGTCATAGGCAGCTTTCCTCCTCCTCCAAACACAGCGAGTTGAGTTGATGCCAAAGAGCTCCATTTTGGTCTCATCTGACCACAACAGTTTCACCCAGTTGTCCTCTGAATCATTCAGTTGTTCATTGGCAAACTTCAGACGGGCATGTATATGTGCTTTCTTGAGCAGGGGGACCTTGCGGGCGCTGCAGGATTTCAGTCCTTCATGGCGTAGTGTGTTACCAATTGTTTTCTTGGTGACTATGGTCCCAGCTGCCTTGAGATCATTGACAAGATCCTCCCGTGTAGTTCTGGGCTGATTCCTCACCGTTCTCATGATCATTGCAACTCCACGAGGTGAGATCTTGCCTGGAGCCCCAGGCTGAGGGAGATTGACAGTTATTTTGTGTTTCTTCCATTTGCGAATAATCACAGCAACTGTTGTCACCTTCTCACCAAGCTGCTTGGCGATGGTCTTGTAGCCCATTCCAGCCTTGTGTAGGTCTACAATCTTGTCCCTGACATCCTTGGAGAGCTCTTTGGTCTTGGCCATGGTGGAGAGTTTGGAATCTGATTGATTGATTGCTTCTGTGGACAGGTGTCTTTTACACAGGTAACAAACTGAGATTAGGAGCACTCCCTTTAAGAGTGTGCTCCTAATCTCAGTTTGTTACCTGTATAAAAGACACCTGGGAGCCAGAAATCTTTCTGATCGAGAGGGGGTCAAATACTTATTTCCCTCATTAAAATGCAAATCAATTTATAACATTTTTGACATGCGTTTTTCTGGATTTTTTTGTTGTTATCCTGTCTCTCACTGTTCAAATAAACCTATCATTAAAATTAGAGACTGATCATTTCTTTGTCAGTGGGCAAACGTACAAAATCAGCAGGGGATCAAATACTTTTTTCCCTCACTGTATATATATATATATATATATATATAGATAGATAGATAGATAGATAGATAGATAGATAGATAGATAGATAGATAGATAGATAGATAGATAGATAGATAGATAGATAGATAGATAGATATACATTTTTATTTGTCTATATGTATACTTTGACAATGTAAGTAATAATGAACTTGCCATGTCAATTGAATTGAATTGAAATTGAAATTGAGAGAGAATAAATTAAGGGACAGTGTCAGAGACCAACCTACCTGCACATGTCCTCTGTGCCAATGTTATTGTTGTTGTTCATTGTATGGTTATTTTGACCCTTGATTAGTGTTTTTACTGTTGTCCCGTTGACAATATTGATTATAGTTATTTTAAGAGAGAGAGAGAGAGAGAGAGATGGGGATAGGCAGAGAGAGAAAGAGAGAGAGAGAGACTAAGAGTGGGAAATATAGGGAGAGGGAGATCTAGATAGAGAGAGAGATGGGGAAAGACAGAGAGAGAGAGAGAGAGAGAGAGAGAGGGAAATATAGGGAGAGGAAGATCTAGACAGAGAGAGAGAGAGAGAGAGAGTGATGGGGAAAGGCGGAGAGAGAGACAGAGACTAAGAGAGGGAAATATAGGGAGAGGGAGATCTAGACAGAGAGAGAGAGAGAGATGGGGAAAGGCAGAGCGAGAGAGAGCGAGAGAGAGAGAGAGAGACTAAGAGAGGGAAATATAGGGAGAGGGAGATATAGACAGAGAGAGAGAGAGAGAGATGGGGAAAGGCGGAGAGAGAGAGAGAGAGATGGGGAAAGGCGGAGAGAAGGTTGGAGAGAAAGGCAAAGAGAGAGAGAGGAGGAGAGGGAGAGGTGTGAGTTAGAAGCGCCTCACGCAGATAAAGCATGTAGGTCACATTGAGAGGTGGTGTGTTCCTGGCGATGAGATCACTACCATTACCGTTTGGGGTGGCATGTAGCCTAGTGGTTAGAGCATTGGGCCAGTAACCGAAAGGTTGCTGGATTGAATCCCCGAGCTGACAAGGTAAAAATCTGTCGTTCTGCCCCTGAACAAGACAGTTAACCCACTGTTCGCCGGTAGGCTGTCATTGCAAATAAGAATTTGTTCTTCACTGACTTGCCTCGTTAAATAAAAAATAAAAAATCACTGCTGCAGCTGCTGCCATCTTACCAGGGACACACCGTTCGCTTTGCACACAAAAATGGAGAGAGGGAGAGAAGGGAGGGAAAGGCTGAGGGAAAAGAGAAAGGAGGGAGAGAGAGAGAGGGTGGGTGGAGGTAAAGATATGAGACCAAAAGACGTCTCTGTCTGATACGTAGCTTCTCTGATTTGGCTGTTTGCCGCTGAGTGAATCCTGTGTTTTTTCAAGGGTTTGGCCTTGTTTTTCTACTTGTTTGGTTTTATTTCTCTTGACTGTTTGTTAGTGGTTGGGCCTGTAAGTGGGTTATAAAGGGTATGGTGGGAGTATGGTGGATGGATCTCCCTCTCCCTTCCTCTCCTCCCATTCCTCCTCTCCTCTCATTCCTCAGCACAGAATACTAGTGATAGAGAAGAGATGAATGAATGGAGGGAAGGGGGAAGGGAAAGTGCAGTGAGGGGGAATTAGAGGCTGCTATTGACTTCATTAAATCATTTTTCCTGACGTACACACGGGAGGCTTGGTAGTAATATTTTTATTACATAAGATATGCAGAATAAGATATTACGTGGAGTTATAAACACGCCAACTTATTAGTGATGCAAAGCCTTAGGCTGCATTAGGATGAATTATGTAATTGTCATCATTTTCATAAATGCATGGAAACATTCAGCTGTCAGCCAGCAAACTGAGCTGCTCACAAACTATTTATCTGGATGACTTTATTTCGTTTCCACAGTTATTCTATCAACAGGCGATCAAGATTTGTTTTAGCTTACAGAAATACTATTTCTCTGAATAGATTAATTAAATTTGCCTCGATCAGGCGAGTGAAAGCAGAATGGAGTGAATGAGATCAGATCAAGTGGAGGTGTCTGTGTGCGCAACGTGCATGTGTGTGTAGATAAATGAAGGTTCAGCAGAAGGCTTCTAGTTCAGCCCGGCAGCCTTTAGATAATCACAGAGCTGAGATGGAGATACTGTCTGCAGCCATGACCGTCGGTAGAGGGAGAAACAGAGAACGAGAGAGAAAGAGAGAGAAAGAGAGAGATGGAGAGAGATGGAGAGAGAGGGAATAACCCAACAGGAGGGGGAATCAGGGTGCAATCAAGAGCACTTCCTTGGAAGATCCATCTGCCGGAGCACCTTTGATCATGTGCAGGGGAACGGAATTCCCACTGGGTGCGGATCTCTGATTAGGTCTGGCCTCAGGTGTAAATAAGATGGGAATTAAGCATGTGGCTGCGTTTCCTCTGACCCGTCAGCAGCTGGGGGGTGGCAGGGGGGCAGTGGGCTGGTGGGGGGCGGTCAGGGCTCTGGGCAGGCCCAGAGAAGCAGGGCCAGCTTAATGACTCAAAAGTGGAGCCTCTGATGAAAGGAAAGTGGAAATCATGGACGGAGCTAAATATAGGAAAGATGGAGAGAGGGTGGAGTGTGATGGGAAGTAGGTGATCACTCTTTAGTGTTTAATCTGCAGTTGGAGAGTGGTTTTGTGTGTGTGTGTGTATGTGTGTGTGTGTGTGTGTGTGTGTGTGTGTGTGTGTGTGTGTGTGTGTGTGTGTGTGTGTGTGTGTGTGTGTGTGTGTGTGTGTGTGTGTGTGTGTGTGTGTGTGTGTGTGTGTGTGTGTGTGTGTGTGTGTGTTTACTATCCTTGTGGAGACCAGTTTTAGGGGTTAAGGGTTTGGTTTTAAGTGTAGGGTTAGGGGTTAGGGAAAATAGGATTTTGAATGGGAGTACATGTTTTGGCACCCACAAGGATATTAAAACAATCGTGTGTGTCTGGATGTGGATGCCTGCCAAACAAGAAACTATAACACAAATGTTTGCTTTGGCCAATCTGATCTGTCCTGTACGGGGTGGTTAGGAGCTGTGTGTGTGTGTGTGTGTGTGTGTGTGTGTGTGTGTGTGTGTGTGTGTGTGTGTGTGTGTGTGTGTGTGTGTGTGTGTGTGTGTGTGTGTGTGTGTGTGTGTGTGTGTGTGTGTGTGTGTGTGTGTGTGTGCGTGCGCGTGTGCATGTGTGTGTGTGTGTGTGTGCCTGTGTGGTTATAGTTTGTCTCTGCCATGCAGCTGTAAAGCAGCAAATGTATTATCCAGGGCCGCACATTGTGAAATTGATTAAAGTTTATTTAAAGCTTGTGTACTCTGGGCCATTATTCATAACAGGGCTGGTAATATCACCACACACAGAGACTCTGGGGAGACTGAGTTAGCATCATCTCTCTCTATAAAGCAGAGGAGGGCTGTGTGCGGTGTGCCTGTGTATGTGGGGGTGTTTAGGGTTAGCTTTATAGTGAAGGGGGTGAGTGGGGGATAAATACAACATATTTAGCTGAGCAAGGGGGTGAACAGATGAAGAATGGAGCAGAGGGGGATTTGAGGAAGATGTAGCTGAATAAGAGATGAGTGGAAATGTCAAATTTAATGTGAGCTTGCCTCTGTGTGGTCTGATGAACATTGCCTTCTGAATAAGATCCCTGAAGAGGTAACAGTGTTGCGCAACAGATTTTGAGGTGTGTGTGGTGTGTGTGTTTCATGAGAGGGACTAGACATGAACACATGCCGTGTCAGAGTCAAGGACTTTGGACCGCCCAGGTACTTTGTGTGGGTGTGTGTGTGTGTTACTGCCAACCTCGAAGAGCACTTTCTGTGTTGCCACTCAGATGGTCTACTCTGCACAGAGCATGGCTCTGATCCTGACATCACCTCACATGCAACCCTCATACACCACAGTGGCCTATTAGAGCATCCAGTGGTAACTCCCCTGTCTCTCCACATAGATTGTGTGTGTGTGTGTGTGTATGTGTGTGTGTGTGTGTGTGTGTGTGTGTGCGTGCGTGCGTGCGTGCGTGCGTGCGTGTGTGTGAAATGGCCATTGGTGTCTGACTGATAGGGAACCAGGCTTTGCCTTCTGTCTCATTCATCTGCTGTTGACATTCAAGGCGATTTCCTCTGCGTGGGGAGCCTTATTAATTATGCCTGAAATATTAAAAAGACTCCATCATGCATGAATTATTAATTCATTTCGCTGAGATCATCCCGGCTAAATATTTCCGAGTGTTGTCGTACATCATCCTGGAGGGGCTGTGGAAAGAAGGAGATGGCATTCCACTAAACAGTGTGTGTGTGTGTGTGTGTGTGTGTGTGTGTGTGTGTGTGTGTGTGTGTGTGTGTGCGTGCGTGCGTGCGTGCGTGCGTGCGTGCGTGCGTGCGTGCGTGCGTGCGTGCGTGCGTGCGTGCGTGTGTGTGTGCGTGCGTGTGTGTGTGCTTGCTTGAATTAGTGTGTTCATGTCTAATAAACAGTGCATCTGCCCTTTTCCTTTGTTAAACTCTCTATCTCTTCTCCTTTGTTAAACTCTCTATCTCTTCTCCTTTGTTAAACTCTCTATCTCTTCTCCTTTGTTAAACTCTCTATCTCTTTGAAGACTTCTGAATAGATGCTCTACATAAGCCTTAGGCGGTATCCAGATTTTCATACAGTCATAATGTCCTTGTGCCATCCCGTGGTATGCGGTTATTACCAGGGGCACTATTTTTAAACGCAAAAGACCCCAAATGAGCCTCTGTAATCTGAAGGTTATCACTGCTAATAAGTACATGTAAAATCCCATAGCGGATGCTAGCTAAATGCTAACGAGTGCAGGCGATCATTTTATACAGTCTCTGACATACACTATTTGCATGACAGACATCCCAGCTCATGAAGTTATACAAGTACCAAAAAAATGCTACTCAGTTTTCTGCATGCACAAAACAAATATTAGACAGCAAGGATCTTGATCCAGGATGGAATTCTCTGCTGTTACCAAGAGAAGCTTGATTTTGCTTACCACTAGCTACTAAGTTAGCAAAACAAATGCACAATTGCTGAGTATTGAGTACATATTACACAGTTTACTTAATAGTTATAAGATATCTACAGTTGATGTCGGAAGTTTACATACACCTTAGCCAAATACATTTAAACTCAGTTTTTCACAATTCCTGACATTTAATTCCAGTAAAAATTCCATGTCTTAGGTCAGTTAGGATCCCCACTTTATTTTAAGAATGTGAAATGTCAGAATAATAGTAGAGAGAATAATTTATTTCAGCTTTTATTTATTTCATCACATTCCCAGTGGGTCAGAAGTTTACATACACTCAATTAGTATTTGGTAGCATTGCCTTTAAATTGTTTAACTTGGGTCAAACGTGTCGGGTAGCCTTCCACAAGCTTCCCAAAATAAGTTGGGTGAATTTTGGCCCATTCCTCCTGACAGAGCTTGTGTAACTGAGTCAGCTTTGTAGGCCTCATCGCTCGCACACACTTTTTCAGTTCTGCCCACAAATTTTCTATAGGATTGAGGTCAGGGCTTTGGGATGGCCACTCCAATTCCTTGACTTTGTTGTCCTTAAGCCGTTTTGCCACAACTTTGGAAGTATGCTTGGGGTCATTGTCCATTTGGAAGACCCATTTGTAAAGTTTTAACTTCCTGACTGACGTCTTGAGATACACATAATTTCCCTTCCTCATGATGCCGTCTATTTTGTGAAGTGCACCAGTCCCTCCTGCAGCAAAACACCCCCACAACATGATGCTGCCACACCCGTGCTTCACGGTTGGGATGGTGTTCTTCGGCTTGAAAGCCTCCCCCTTTTTCCTCCAAACCTAGCGATGGTCATTATGGCCAAACAGTTATATTTTTGTTTCATCCGACCAGAGGACATTTCTCCAAAAAGTACGATCTTTGTCCCAATGTGCAGTTGCAAACCATAGTCTGGCTTTTTTATGGCAGTTTTGGAGCGGTGGCTTCTTCCTTGCTGAGCGGCCTTTCAGGTTATGTAGATATAGGACTCGTTTTACTGTGGATATAGATACTTTTGTACCTGTTTCCTCCAGCATCTTCACAAGGTCCTTTGCTGTTGTTCTGTGAGTGATTTGCACTTTTCGCACCAAAGTACGCTCATCTCTAGGAGACAGAACGTGTCTCCTTCCTGAGCGGTATGACGGCTGCGTGTTCCATTGGTGTTTATACTTGCGTGGTATTATTTGTACAGATGAATGTGGTACCTTCAGGCGTTTGGATATTTCTCCCAAGGATGAACCAGACTTGTGGAGGACTTATTTTTCTGAGGTCTTGGCTGATTTCTTTTGATTTCCAGATGATGTCAAGCAGAGGCACTGAGTTTGAAGGTAGGCCTTGAAATACATCCACAGGTACACCTCCAATTGACTCAAATGATGTCATTTAGCCTATCAGAAGGTTCTAAAGCCATGACATCATTTTCTGGAATATTCTAAGCCGTTTACAGGCACAGTCAACTTAGTGTATGTAAACTTCTGACCCACTGGAATTGTGAAACAGTGAATTATAAGTGAAATAATCTGTCTGTAAACAGTTGTTGGAAAAATTACTTGTGTCATGCACAAAGTAGATGACCTAACCGACTTGCCAAAACTATATTTTGTTAACAAGAAATTTGTGGAGTGGTTGAAAAACTAGTTTTAATAACTCCAACCTAAGTGTATGTAAACTTCCGACTTCAACTGTAGATGACAAAGATGTACTTGTGAATTCCATACAAGTGTTACTAAATCACCTGGCGCTTACTGCTCAGCAGTTAGAGTTACTCATGAGGCTCCGGTCTCTTGTTGTTGTGCACTTGTAAACAAACATGTGACTGGCTCAGCTGTTTTAGGAAACTACCGGTCAAGCTTCATAATGAAAAATAATGGAACAGGTCAAATTAAAAATGTAATCTGCTTTATCTCGTAACCAAGTGCACAAGTTGACTGCAGGTTTTTACTTAAAAAGTACAAATAAAACATTTTATACATTTTTTTAAAGAAATATTAACGATATTGAAAGTCATACCTACACGAGGCAGAGAGACTCATTCATAACTGCAGTAGTTTAAAATGCAGCTCAGGTCCAGGCGAGTTTAGAGATGTCATTAGTCTCCTAAAGCCTTATGGTAATTACCGCAGAGAGAGAGAAAGGAAATGCCATTCAAATGAATTGAAAAAGGAGGCGTAGCATAGGCCTGAGACACTCAGATTGATCCTGTATTCAATGTTCTTATTGACGTTTTCCATTACATTGTAATGTTCAGTGTGGTTTGGCAAGGACAAATACTTTGATAGTTCCGCCCACTCATCTGCACCGGTGCATGGACACACACTTTTTTAATACCCCTGTTGGCACCAGTGTGAATTATAGATTAGATGTCATCTACAATCATAGTGATGATTTTAAATATACATATTAAAGGATATTGTATGTTGCAGTGTGAGATTTGTGTGTCTTTTCTGTGTTGGATGTTGCAGTGTGAGGTGTGTGTGTGTGTGTGTTGGATGTTGCGGTGTGAGATTTGTGCGTGTCTTTTGTGTGTTGGATGTTACAGTGTGAGATTTGTGTGTGTCTTTTGTGTGTTGGATGTTGAGGTGTGTGTGTGTTGGATGTTGCGGTGTGAGGTGTGTGTGTTTGTCTTTTGTGTGTTGGATGTTGCGGTGTGAGGTGTGTGTGTTTGTCTTTTGTGTGTTGGATGTTGCGGTGTGAGGTGTGTGTGTTTGTCTTTTGTGTGTTGGATGTTGTGGTGTGAGGTGTGTGTGTTTGTCTTTTGTGTGTTGGATGTTGCGGTGTGAGGTGTGTGTGTTTGTCTTTTGTGTGTTGGATGTTGTGGTGTGAGGTGTGTGTGTGTGTGTGTCTTTTGTATGTTGGATGTTGCAGTGTGAGGTGTGTGTGTTTGTCTTTTGTATGTTGGATGTTGAGGTGTGTGTGTGTGTGTGTCTTTTGTATGTTGGATGTTGCTGTGTGAGGTGTGTGTGTTTGTCTTTTGTATGTTGGACGTTGCAGTGTGAGGTGTGTGTGTTTGTCTTTTGTGTGCTGGATTTTCTCATTTGTTTGTGTGTTGTGCTGGGCTGCAACTCTATGGAGCTCTTCTCACTTTGACCTTGTATCTGAGGGAAAGCTCATGGGACTCAGGAGTGCTAATCTATACAGATTACTCTGGTCCCTCCTCACTGCTAGTTGCTGTTGCTCTCTGTAACCTATTAAGGCTATGCAGCAGGGGGGCAGATTAAGTGCTACAAGCTCTCTTTGGATGTGTTGTCAGACAGTTACTCAGTAATTTGTCTTCCTTTTGGAGTTTGTACTGAAGGGACTCGTGTACAAGTTGAGCCACATTCCCCAGTGTTCCATTCTATTCAGTAAGTATGTTTCTATTTGTATCCATTCATGAGTGCCCTATAGCCGATGGTGGTGATAGAGAGGCCTAATACATTGGAGAGTTGTTTCATTGAGTGCATTCTTAAAGCACTAAAACAGTTGTGTTTTTCACTTGTCCAGGACACAGGGCAATGTGAGGTGGCAACCTTACTCAGACGTTGACAGGAGCCCTCTGTAAGGTAGAGATGACCCACCCCTCCCGTACCACACACTGTCACTCTGACCCCTGCCTGCTTCAGCCTGCGATTTACACCCATACTCAACGTCTGAGATGCTAGCAATGATGAGATTCCCAGTAGACCATCACTCATAACCACACTGTGTGTTTGTGTTTGTGTGCGGACCCTGAGGCTGTCTAAGGTCAACCCAAGCTCTGATCGCCTCCCCGTTCCTCCCCTCCAACTTCAGTTTAATTTGCCACGGACATGCACAATTGTCCACACTAATTACCATTAATGTTGTAAGTATGGAAATAGTTTTCTGACCCAAAAAGTATGGGTATATGGGTAAAAAACAACAAAAACATTTTTTCTCTCAGATATAGGACGGACACTTCAAAACATACTTGCTTTTGATTTATCTGTTTTGCCATGTACAACTTTGTTATTTAATGTGTTTCTATAGGCTAACAGCAGAGGCCAAATTCAATATTTCCTCAAATAATAAAGCATTTAAATGTTTTATACCTACAAGGGTCCTACAATTCTAAATCGAATAGAAAAATCATCCTTGGTATGACCATCTTAAAACAATTCTATATGTCGGCTTAGTAGAAACCCAAGCTCCCTCTTTCTCCCTCTCTTGATCTCTTCTCTCTTTCTCTCTCTCTGTCACTCTCTCTTTCTCCCACTCTCTCTCCATCCTTATCTTGATTCATCTTTGTTATCATCTAATGATCAGATCAGCAATTTACACTGGCTCGGGGCCCCATCCGTCTCTGTCTGAGTGGGGCCGGTGTGAGTGATGTGTCAGTGTGGCTGAGCTACCTCCATCGCTCCCCGGCCCAGGTTCACCTCACACCACAATCACCTTTTAATTCTGTATGATGTATTAGGCTGGCAGAAACCAATTTTGGGGCTCGAATTGGGCCCTAAATCATCAAATCCCTTTCCCGGGCCACCTGCGATTTATCACCCCCAACGAAAAAAGTAAATATATTAGGAATGTAAATAAATTAGTAACTTGTGATTGCTAAGCTAAATGTTGTATCGACAGGGTTTTTTCTCCGTCTTTTCCTTGAGCGTTGATGGATGGTGGTAATGCAGCTGAAACCAGCCTGGACAGGGTCCTCTACACTGCTGTGCCTTTCAGCTGCCTTCGAACGGCTTCCTCTCCCTCCTCAGAAACAGAAATATCCCTCTGGAAACCCCAGCGTCTAATTCAGATCCGTCACATACAGAATCCCCATTAAGAACAGGAAGAAGAACAAGGCATACCCATACTAAATTCTAATTCTGATGCTACTATGTTTGGACGCTCTCTCGGTTAACCTACAGTATGCTTAAAATAGACCCTCTGTAGGCCGAGGTAGCAAGGGAGTGTGTGTATGTCACGCCCTGACCTGAGAGAGCCATTTTTCTCTGTTTGGTTAGGTCAGGGTGTGATATGGGGTGGGCATTCTATGTCATTATATTTCTTTGTTTTGGCCGAGTATGGTTTCCAATCAGAGGCAGCTGTCTATCGTTGTCTCTGATTGGGAATCATACTTAGGCAGCCTTTTCCCCACCTGTGTTTGTGGGTAATTATTATTTCTGTGAGTGTTTTGTGTGTGCCACGTTTCTTTCTGTTTATTGTTTTGTTCGGTTTTCTTCAAATAAAGAATGTGGAATTACCGGCACGCTGCGCCTTGGTTGATTTATGACAGGGAGTTCGAGGACAGCGAACGTGACAGTGTACTGTAGCAGGGTCTTTGCTCCAGCCAAGGAGAAGTGTTTAGCCTGCAATGTACAGCGCAGCAGGCTGTTTTGCTGTGTCATGGTGGGGCTCAGAGCAGTGGCTGCTAGTCCATATACTCATGAGTGTATCTGATGGGGAATCAATGAGCCACGTGCCTCCCAGAGCCTGAGTCATAACAGATGGCATTGTGGGAGGGACACGTTAGTATTGGAATGGCAGTTTGGTGTTTTACAGTGAAGGACGCTCTGTTAAGCACTGCATCTAATTATACCCTAACATGTAGTGTACAGTAGGGTTCTTTGTTGTCCCATGATGTTTTGACCTGGAGGTGTTGAGACAAGGCTGTATTCTGAGCAGCAGTGTGTGGTCCCCCCAGTGTGTACTGGTGTGATCCAGGCTGCGATCAGAGCTCCCTGGCAGTGGGCTAATGTTATGCTGGCTGACAGGGCCTGACACACACGCACACACATGTGTTCCCGTGGCGTGTGTGATGAAGTGCATCGGCATGACGACGACCCCCCTGTCCTTGTGCGCTGGGCACGCTGATGCCCTGTGTAATTAAAGGTCCTAAAGATGAGAAACCACTCACTATTAATTAATCAATGATCCTCAGATGGCCAACACACAAGGGAGGGTGCCAGACTTGGTGTGTGTGTGTGTGTGTGTGTGTGTGTGTGTGTGTGTGTGTGTGTGTGTGTGTGTGTGTGTGTGTGTGTGTGTGTGTGTGTGTGTGTGTGTGTGTGTGTGTGTGTGTGTGTGTGTGTGTGTGTGTGTGCGCGTGCGTGCGTGCGTGCGTGCATGCGTGTGTGTGTATGGTTGTGTTTAGAACACACATACCACACAATCCGTTACAGCATAACCATACACACATACACACAGCGACAGGTTGCTCCTGCTTCAGCTCTGTTGCCAGATGCTTGGTGGGGTTCACCACCCATTGGTGTGCATAGGATCTGGGATTATCTCTCCTGCTCATGCTGTTCCTCTGCATGTGGATCAAATTAACTCAATCCCCACTGAGCTAATCCAGTGTGGAATTAGGATTTTCAGCCCTCTGATCTCACTGGGCAAGGATTCAATTACCACACTGTGTCATCATCTCACCACTCCTGGCTCAAATGTCTGGATTGGTTTGTGGCCATTTTTCCATATTCGCTCTTACCTTAACCCTATTAATTAGCATTTTTATGAACTGTCATCTCATATATTTGAAGTATTGATACAAGGTAGGAAATCATCATGACATTTCAACCAATAGCATTGTGGTACTCTGGCTAACCAATGTCTTGTCTTCTATTGGCTGAACACACATTGCCCCAGAGGAGCTGGAATGTCATTGGCTGCTTGTGCTGCCCATCTTCATCAGTATGGAAAACCAGGAAGGGTAACGAATAGGCTACATTAAGTGGCAAAGCAGCTCATGTAGCCATTCAATATACATTTAAAAGAAAACACATCCACATACGGGAGTACATCTCCTGCAAAGGCTTGTGGCAGATTACTCTCCTACTGAAAACACATTCCTCTGGCTTATTGGCTTACATGGTATTTAATATGCGCCACGCAGGTGCACGGGACACTGTGAAGTGTATGGAGCACACAGAGCTGAGAGACAGGAGGCTCAGGGCAGACATGGGCAAACAAAGCACAATGATGGTGGGAAGAGGAGGTAAAGTGGTTCAGAGAGAGAAAAAGAGAGTGTAAATGTTTACATTCAGAATGCGAAGGATCACGACATGGCTGTTACCAAGAAGAGAGGGAGAGGGGAAGAGGGAGAATATAGAAAAAGAGAGCGAGAGAGATATGGAGGATGGATTTATTGAGTGAGAGGCTGGTAAACAGAAAGAGAATGAGAGAGAGAGAGAGAGAGAGAGAGAGAGAGAGAGAGAGAGAGAGAGAGAGAGAGAGAGAGAGAGAGAGAGAGAGAGAGAACATTTTGGAGGTGTATGTTTGTTGGGTGTGGGTGAATTTTCCTCAGTTGATTGATCCTAGTCGTGTGTGTGAGAGAGAGAGAGGCAGGCAGCTGGAGGGGCATTCCTCTTCCCTGACGGCTGTTCCCGTGTTATCACTCCCATCTACACGATCGCTATGGTGATGGATCACACTGCCTCCCCGCCACCCTCTTTATTGCAGATGTTTAGCAGTTTATAATTGAAAATCCGGGTGGAAATTATTGTTCAATCTTTCTTCCCGAATACTTGCGCAATCGATTGGCTCCGGGAGCAGCTGGAAGTAAAAATGATGTCATCAGAGAGTTGGACATTGATTATTCCAGAAACGTCTTAGGTTTAGGAGTTTGGAGAAGAGAGAAGAGAGGCGCCTTTTTTAATACTCCCTTGCCACACCCATACACACAGTCTTACTGCCATACTGTATGAATCATGTGAAAATCCAACAGAATAGCTGTAGTGGTGAATTCCTCACTTAGCAAAACCCAATTACATAAAGGTATTTGGTCAAATTCCATCACAGCAGGGTAACAGAGAGAGGGTGATCAGGTTGGTATTAGAATATGAAGAAGCCTACATGGATAGAAAAGGCTACCGTGGGCTATTATGTCTTACGAACAGTGAACAGGGAATAATAGCACATTCTCTCATTCCTTCATGACCACCCCCACCTCCCTCTGTGTCCATCCCCTGCCCTCCATGGCTATTAAAACCCTCTAGTCCTCAGCACTCTGCAACAGCCACTCTTCTGCCTTCGTGATCTGTTGCTACAGTATATGATTCACACGCTCCTAATGGGTCTCAGCACAAAAGGGCCGTTCTGCCAGTCTCATTGGCTATCGTCTCATTACCCAGCCCTCCCCACTGCAGTTATCTGCTGTGAAGTGAATTACACGAGTGCCTATTGATTTCTGTCCTTATTCCAAAGCAGCGGGCATGTTTAGAGAGTAAACCTATTGCTTTCTCCCTAAGCGCTCTATTGTGATGCTTAATCTGCACACGGCCTAATTGGCGTCACTAAAGAGCACCTTGTTGGCTAAAATTGTATTGTCAAGAGCGCAACCAGAGCTAGTAACGGTGTCTGGGACACATATAGAGGGACAGAGGAGGACAGGGGGAGGGAGCGGGGAGAGAGAGAGAGAGTGTGGAAAGGGAGAAAGGGGTGGGAGAATAGATGCGAAGGTAGAGAGAGTAACGAAGGATAAAGGGAAAGAGTAAGAGTAAGGAAAGAGAGCTCTGTCAGAGAGAGAGAGAGAAAGAGAGAGAGAGAAAAACCTCTCTGGTCCTCCATATCTCCAGCACACAGGTGGCTGATGGTACCTTAATTGGGGAGGACGGGCTCATTGTAATCGCTGGAACAGAATTAATGGAATAGCATCAAACAGATCAGACATGTGGTTTCCATGAGGTTGATACCATTCCATTCATTCCATCCCAGCCATTATTGTGAACCGGTCTCCTCTCACCAGCCTCCTGTGCTCCAGCAGTGGTAGAGTGTTTCCCCCGAGAGCTGGGTGGCAGGTGGCTCCAGCTCAAGCCCTTAAATGAGGATACAATTTGCATTATTAAAGCATAATGGGCGTGATATCACCATTGCCCCAGGAATAGACCACAGGGCTCATCAGCATCCTCTGAATATGCGTGGAGCCTGCTAATGTATTTAAATTGCATGGAAAGCATGGCATAATTGGCGACAAGGGCGGGCGATGGGTGCACACAGGGGGTGCAGGAGGGTTGGTAGGGGTGTGATGAATGGGCTCTATGCTTCATTACTGGGACACCAGGTACTCAGAGACAGTCTCTGTCCATAGAGAGGACACTAATCTAGTACTAGACTATTGCCAGCGTTGCTTCTATTACCAGGTTTTTATCTAAAAGACATTTTGTTTGAAAGAGAGCATGTCCATTTTAACTAACTACTCAGTAGTTATGGTACAGTACACAGTTCACTTGGCTTCAACGGCATCAGACCGAAGCTTTCTTTTATGTGGTCGCTCTGGGTAAACTCTTTGTACACGGCAGCTCTGTGTGGTGCCTTGGTTGGTACCCGGTTGCCCGCATCATAAAGTGTCAGTCTGCATCTGTGGTTTGAGATGGGGAGTACGGTACGGCTGCTGCATTATGCATGAAGATATCCAGTTATGTAAAGTGGCCAGGCTGATGGAGTGGTCTGTTGTGATGAACAGTTGATGGGTACAACTCTGGAATTATTCTCAAGTGATTTCCCAGGACTTCTTTGCATCTTGAAGATTCACATTGCACACATTGCAGAGCTGTTTTTGGCTCTCTCACAGTGACACACTGATTGTTTATTGAATTGTTTCAATCAAATTGAATTTTTCAATCGAATCTGCAAACGATGATTCATTTTTGACTGGGCTTGACTAGATGAGCCTCCCCCGATGACTGAAAGAAATCCCATGAGAACCAACGATAGTTCATGACTTTTCCTTTTTGTTGTCAGATACTTGTCAGTCTTTTTAAATGATGCAATTTGTAATGAGTGACAAAACAGCTGGAGTAATCTTTTGCATATGGGCTCTGTCTTGTAGAGGGAAAGAGAGGCGGATAACAAGACTAATCCAGTTCCACAGATGACTGCGTAACTGGAAGGAGCATAGGGATGATGTCATCACTTTGAACACTGATAGTCATTCATCTCGCCGGTGGCATCAGTATCTTTTTCTCTTCCTCCACTTGGAGAACGGATGCGCCAGTCCGACCATCTGCCTATTACTCTGCTAATCAAAAGGTTAATGTCACTTCTGCGCTTGGCTGATATCCGTCACGCTCCGCACGTCCACCCTCCTGGCTATTCCCAGTAAATACAGGTTGGCATTATCTTTCTCTCATCTGCTAATGAATTGCTTAATAACGGTAATTAATACGGCTAGGCTAGTTGAGGACCAGATCGCCAAGCTGTGGCTTCAGTCAGGAGAAACATTTGTCACGGCAACAGAAGAAGAAAAGAGAAGGGATCTGATTGGTTGAAAGTGTGGAGAGATTTTTTTGTTCTGTTTTTTCAAGGAATGTTCTGTGTGGATATTGAGTCAAATGGCTCCTCCTTGCATGTTATTTTTACTTCTACCGCTAGATAAAGTTTCTCAACACGTATTCCCTTTTCATGGTCTATTCCCCCTTATCGATCTTTGTGGGAAGAAAAAGCATTCAACGAATGGAAAATGGAATTGGACAAAAACTCTATTTAGGACTTTATAAAGAAGATATTGCAACAGGTCTGGTTCAAGGAGTTTTTAATGGGAATGGTTGGAAAGTGTGGAGGTCCTTGAGAGAAATTGAGAGGGTGGAGAGGTCAGTCTGCAGACTGAGGGAACAGTGCTCTATTAAAGCTAAGAGGGCAACCGAGGCTTGAGGGAAGGGGTAGAGAGAGAGAGATGGGGGAAGGAAAAGGGAGAAGGAAAGGGAAGAGAGGTAGAAGGATCAGGGGCTGGTTTGGCAGGGCTCCACCCTCATCTAGAGAAGACAGGAAACAGGATGGCGTGAGGAGGAGAACTATGTTATTTTAGCCACTGTGCAAAGACCTCTGGGAAAATAGGCCCTGCCTGCTGGAGCTACCAGAGCCATAAATCACATGGACAGAGCTCCTCCTCAATGGGACCCAGAGGTGACCCTAGAGACACACACATACACATACAGAGATATGCACACTGTACTCTGATGCACACACTCAAACACACCCTTGGCAGTGGCCTGATCCAAAGCATGGAGTTTCGCTTACACATCCTCTAACATACCACCATACACTCCACTCTTCCAGAAACACAGACACGAGCTGTCTTTCCCTAATTCAGCCCCCCCCCCCCCCCCCCCGGAGTGATGATGGAGGCAGGTTGCTTAAAGGTACCTGGCTGGGACTGATCTCTCCTGCCGCTGAGCCTATATTGAAGCAGGGCCTCATGCTGCGGCTGCTATATTAGAACCCTGCTTTTCTTACCCTCTCTCCACACAACCAGAGCCAATCCATAGTTTGCCCAGAGTCAGTAAAACACGTCTCTATTTTTGCTTGGCTTTGTTCCTATCTGTTTACTGCACATTGTTGCAGGCTTTTGTCAAGTATGTGGAGATGTTCTGGGAAAACATTCAATTGAAAATTGTGAACAATATTGGCTGATGATGTGAAAAGATTCATATGACCTTCTGTGGTCGGGATGATTTCATGGTTTGCCTGAATAAAGAGAAGGTAATGTCACATGAATGAGAACAAACTAACAAGCATCTATTCTGCAAGCAACAGATAAACATTTAATGCACAACAACACAATAACACACACAATAACACATACAGTACATGTTCACTCTATTCATCCCTGGCGACATATCTACACCGTATTCTGTAGAGCTTTAAGCTGTTGACATCTTGTTATTATGTCTTATGTTCTCTTCCCTTTCAGTTTTTTTCTCTGGGCACTATTCTATCCAATCAATACTACCAACCAGGGTTCAGGGACAGGCTTATCTTAAACCTCTTTCTTCTCCTGCATGTTTTGATTCGTTCTCATGAATGCATTCTCAACAATTACTGCATTTGTATTACTCTCTCTTTATCCGTCTTTTCCTCTTTGAACTGGAAACAGATGTATTTCTTCTGGGTGACTGGGCATAAGACTGGCCCCAGACCAGCTGGTGTCTGGGTTATGGTGGTGGGTAGAATAAGGCGCAGCTAGGCCCCAGAGGAGAGTTCTGTCAGAGGCACAGAGGGGCCACAGAGAAAACCTCTCCTGGTACTGTAGGACCCTCTGGAGGATTAGACCAGAGCAGGCTGGTCACTGGAGAGGAGAGGAGAGGAGTGGGAGAGGACATGAGGATAGAGGAGTGAAGGGGGAAGAGGTGAAATGAGATGAAGAGAGACAAATATAGAAAAGAAAGGAATGGCTGGGAAGGGAGGGAGGAGAAATATGAGAAGTGAGGTGACATGAGGAAATGGGAGTAAAGGAGAGAGATGAGGTGAGGAGAGAAAAGGAAAGGACAGAGATACGTGTGGAGAGGAATAGAGAGGAGAAGAGAAGGGGGTATTTTAGCTAGCTTTTCTCTTGGGTCAGCAAATAGACTGACAAATTAATTAAGATAATGACCCATGTTGAAAGTAAAGAGTCAGCCTAGTGTGTGTGTGTGTGTGTGTGTGTGTGTGTGTGTGTGTGTGTGTGTGTGTGTGTGTGTGTGTGTGTGTGTGTGTGTGTGTGTGTGTGTGTGTGTGTGTGTGTGTGTGTGTGTGTGTGTGTACCGTCAGTCTTCATTCCGCTTTTATAGGACTTTTATTAGGTGGGCAGCGGAAAGTATTGATTTCATAAAAGGGCATAAAAGGGGCTTCTCAGCCTTTGAACAGTGGAGTCAAAGAGCAATGAGGAAAGAGATGAAAACAGTGACATTTACTCATTAATGTGTCCTGGGGCTTAGGACATCTGGGTGGAAGTAACATTATAAATTCCGTCTTTATCTGAATTTCACTTTCACAAACTGCCTGGATGTGGGCCTTCTGGTTGAGACATACACACACCCCTTACCTCTCCACTCCCTCTGTCTGTTCCGTCTGTTCGCCTCACCTTACCTCACCTCACCTCCAGACTAATCTACTCACTACTGAACATGCCTTTGTCTCTACTGGGCATTTTGTTTGGCTGTGCTGGTGGTGGAAGGTATGTCTAGCCTGGGACTGGTCTGGGACAGGGCTGAGGTCTGGATGGAGCAGCTGGCTTGGCTACAACAATCCAGTAGAGAGTGGAGCACCACATTCACATCCAGACTAATTGGTGTTTGTGCCTGGAAGCTAAAAACCTGCTCTCTGGTCCTCCTGTGGCCCCCACTGCCCTCTCATCAGCCTCCATCTTCCACGGGGGGGCAACAGAGAGATGGACCACGCACACACACACACACACACACACACACACACACACACACACACACACACACACACACACACACACACACACACACACACACACACACACACACACACACACACACATCCAGGCTGCTGAATAATTGAGGGAGAGGCAGAGAGTTAGTCGGCCGTTAAATGACCTGGGCTCTAAATAAACAGGCTGATCGTGACAGGTCAGAGGTCACACAGGCTGTGGAAAGGGGCATCATGCATGCAGAAAATCTGAGGGGGTACAAAGTACGTAAGGATGGCTGGGGGGTGGTCCGGAGAGGGGCTAGGTCCGACCATAAGTTGGAGAATTATTGTTCATTCTATTTCAAAAAGATGTATATTTTTCTGCATATCTAAGCATACCTCTTGAGCTGTCCTGACTCGTGGTTCTTTTTTTAAAGAAACAAAATATGCTTCTCTGCATTTTTGCTCAAATCTGAGTAAAATATTGAAAGGAATGTGAGTCTTATTCAATACATATAGTTATTGCTTGCTTTTTTAAAGTCTACCAGCCTTGCCAGCAGGCATGCCATCTAAGATATAAGCTAGCTACTCTAACTTGATTGATAGCCTGAAATGGCTTCTCGGTAGATACTGTAGTTATGAGGTTGGGAGATAGGGAACCTGGGCTAGCTAAATCCAACTTCATAAAATTGCTAGGTGGCTAGTAGTATTACAGAGAAACAACAACAACAAAAATGTAATTAAACAATATTTATTTCACAAGCTGATGTAATGTTGCTGGGTTAGAATAACCATGTGACAATTTGTTGGGTGTCTGTATACTGACTGATCTGAGAGGTTTTTGATCCAGGTGAAAAGAAACACAATTCAGCCTCTAAACCAACCCAGCCCCAACACTATGCCCTTCTCTCACTGTCTCTCTCTCTCTCTCTCTCTCTCTCTCTCTCTGCCTTTCTATCTATCTGTCTCTCTCTCTCTGCCTTTCTATCTATCTATCTATCTATCTATCTATCTATCTATCTATCTATCTATCTATCTATCTATCTATCTATCTATCTATCTATCTATCTATCTATCTATCTATCTATCTATCTATCTATCTATCTATCTATCTATCTATCTATCTATCTATCTATCTATCTATCTATCTCTCCCTGGCTTTATCTATCTGTCTCTCTCTCTCTCTGCCTTTCTATCTATCTGTCTCTCTCTCTCTCTCTCTCTGCCTTTCTATCTATCTATCTATCTATCTATCTATCTATCTATCTATCTATCTATCTATCTATCTATCTATCTATCTATCTATCTATCTATCTATCTATCTATCTATCTATCTATCTATCTATCTATCTATCTATCTATCTATCTGGCTTAATATCTATTTCTCTCTCTGGCTTTCTATCTCTCTCTCTCTCTGGATTTCTATCTAAAAACCCCACAACTCTGTCTTTTTAAGGCTCTGTAATCGATTGGTGCTCGGGCTCTGGAGAGATAATCTGTTTGTCAAAGCTCTGGATGGGTGTGTGTGCGCCAGGGGGGTGGGGGCCATTGTCTACCTGTGATCTCTGCACCAGCTATCCGTCACCTGAGGCATGTGCTGGAGATCAATTCAGACTGTCCCTGTTGGAGTCCATAGAGCAGCAAGGGGAGCGTGTATCTCCCCCAGATGTCTGTTGTTGGGTTAGAGGTCAGCAAAGCACCCAGAGGACAAACCTGGTAGGAAATACTCCCCATTTCTTCACTATTTGAAAAACATACTTACTATGTCATCCCATGTAGATAAAGTAAATGGTGAGTGGTTCAAATACTCTCAGTTATGGTCTGATGTCTGAGGAAAGAGAGCTTCTGAGGAAATTGTGTCTGACTCCCTCCTGTCACCATCATCATGGCTGTGGAACTGGCCACCTGCTGTTAGCCTGTATGAATTTGCTGATTGCTGTTAGCCTGTATGGATCTTCTGAGCAGTCAAGGCTGGCGGGAGGAGCTATAGGAGAACGGGCTCATTGTAATGGCTGGAATGGAATACATGGAATGAAGTCAAACGTGGTTTCCATATGTTTGATACCATTCCATTTATTCCATTCCAGCCATTACAATGAGCCCATCCTCCTATAGCTCCTCCCACCAGCCTCCTCTGGTTCTGGCTGGGTGGCTGTATATGTTTATTTATCTACTACTTTCTATACACAGACTTTGCCTATTTGATAGGCCTGTATTTCACTTGCTAGTGATTGTTTTCTTTATCTTCTTTCCATGTTCTCTGGTCTTGCTATTTTATTATTTATTACAACAGGTAATAATATTTGTTTCCTTTTTGAGTATTTGTGATGAAGCTTCAGTGTATTATATTGTGTGTGTGTGTGTGTGTGTGTGTGTGTGTGTGTGTGTGTGTGTGTGTGTGTGTGTGTGTGTGTGTGTGTGTGTGTGTGTGTGTGTGTGTATTTGTCTGTTGTTTGTCTATTTATCTGTTTGTAGCATTCCTTGCTAATGAGACTCACAGTGATTGGCAACCTTTCAGCCGGCCAACCTGTGATGGGATGAGAGGAGCTTTTAGGAAGTGTGGCGTTGCCTGCTAAAAGCCTCAGAGAGATGTCTGTGGGCTTTGCCGGTGTGTGTACGTGCTTCAGACTGCGACAGGGAGAGAGATGGAGTTTGTGTGTGAAAGAGAGGAGAAACAGCATGGGAGGAAAAACTATTGTGGGTTGTTCATGGCTCTGTTATCCGGGCTAAGTGAATGAGAGAGGAGGGGGGGGTGACAGCAGGTGTGTACTGCTTGATTAATGACCACTCCGAGTGGCTATGACAGCCCAGGTGACAAGGCAGGGAATGCACTCTCTGAGGACACCTTTTAACAGCTGGCCAACTGCATACTGGGATACTTCCTGTGTCTCTTCCCCTCTCTTTCCCTCTGCAGAGTGGCTGTGAGTAGAGACGTTTTTGCTTGCACAGACCCTCTCTCCATCCACTACATTAGAACACCTGTGGTGTTGTGTTGTGTTCTGGAACAGGAGATGGGTTGCTGGAAAGTAGATCTCTACTACCAGACCCGAGGCCGACGGTCCCCGACATTATACATTACCAGTCAAAAGTGTTTTACTTTTTTATACATTGTAGAATAATATTGAAGACATCAACACTATGAAATAACACATATGGAATCATGTAGTAACCAAAAAAAGTGTTAAACAAATCAAAATATATTTGAGATTTGAGACTCTTCAAAGTAGCTACCCTTTGCCTTGATGACAGCTTTGCACAATCTTGGCATTCTCTCAACCAGCTTCATGAGATAGTCACCTGGAATGCAATTAAATTAACCTCTCTAGGCTAGGCGGGACGAATTCGTCCCACCTACGTAACAGCCAAGGCTATCCTGTGGCGCGATTTTCAAAACCTTAAAAATCCTATTACTTCAATTTCTCAAACATATGACTATTTTACAGCCATTTAAAGATAAGACTCTCGTTAATCTAACCACACTGTCCGATTTCAAAAAGGCTTTACAACGAAAGCAAAACATTAGATTATGTCAGCAGAGTACCAAGCCAGAAATAATCAGACACCCATTTTTCAAGCCAGCATATAATGTCACCAAAACCCAGAAGACAGCTAAATGCAGCACTCACCTTTGATGATCTTCATCAGATGACAACCCTAGGACATTATGTTATACAATACATGCATGTTTTGTTCAATCAAGTTCATATTTATATCAAAAACCAGCTTTTTACATTAGCATGTGACGTTCAGAACTAGCATACCCCCCGCAAACTTCCGTGGAATTCGCTAACATTTTACTAAATTACTCACGATAAACGTTCACAAAAAGCATAACAATTATTTTAAGAATTATAGATACAGACCTCCTCTATGCACTCGATATGTCCGATTTTAAAATAGCTTTTTGGTGAAAGCACATTTTGCAATATTCTAAGTACATAGCCCAGGCATCACGGGCTCGCTATTTAGACACCCGGCAAGTTTAGCACTCACCATAATCATATTTACTATTATAAAAATGTCATTACCTTTTGTTGTCTTCGTCAGAATACACACCCAGGACAGCTACTTCAATAACAAATGTTGGTTTGGTCCAAAATAATCCATCGTTATATCCGAATAGCGGCGTTTTGTTCGTGCGTTCCAGACACTATCCGAAATAGTAAAGAAGTGTCGCGCGCATGGCGCAATTCGTGACAATAAAATTCTAAGTATTCCATGACCGTACTTGGAAGCATGTCAACCGCTGTTTAAAATCAATTTTTACGACATTTTTCTCGTAGAAAAGCGATAATATTCCGACAGGGAATCTCCTTTTCGGCAAACAGAGGAAAAAATCCCAAAGGCGGGGGCGGTCGGGGTCACGCGCATAAGCTAGTGTCTCTTGATGGGCCACTTGAGAAAGGCGATAATGTGTTTCAGCCTGGGGCTGGAATGACGACATTCTGTTTTTTCCCGGGCTCTGAGCGCCTATGGACGACGTGGGAAGTGTCACGTTAGAGCAGAGATCCTTAGTAAATGATAGAGATGGAAAAGAAGTTCAACAAATGGTCAGACAGGCCACTTCCTGTAAAGGAATCTCTCAGGTTTTGACCTGCCATTTGAGTTCTGTTATACTCACAGACACCATTCAAACAGTTTTAGAAAATTTAGGGTGTTTTCTATCCATATGTAATAAGTATATGCATATTCTAGTTACTGAGTAGGAGTGGTAACCAGATTAAATCGGGTATGTTTTTTATCCAGCCGTGTCAATGCTGCCCCCTAGCCCTAACAGGTTAACAGGTGTGCCTTGTTAAACGTTCATTTGTGGACTTTCTTTCCTTCTTAATGCGTTTGAGCCAATCAGTTGTGTTGTGACTAGGTAGGGTTGGTATACAGAAGATAGTCCATATTATGGCAAAAACAGCTCAAAGAACCAAAGGGAATCGACAGGCCATCATTACTTTCAGAAATTAAGGTCAGTCAATCTGGAAAATTTCTGGAAAAAGTGCAGTCGCACTGGAAAACGTGCAGATGCAAAACCCATCAAGCTCTATGATAAAACTGGCTCTCATGAGGACCGCCACAGGAAAGGAAGACTCAGAGTTTCCTCTACTGCAAAGGATAAGTTCATTAGACTTACCAGCCTCGGAAATTGCAGCCCAAATAAATGCTTCACAGAGTTCAAGTAACAGACACATCTCAACCTCAACTGTTCAGAGGAGACTGCTTGAATCGCTGCAAAGAAACTACTACTAAAGGACACTGACATGACTATCATTAAAACCTCTTCAGCGTCTCATCCCGTCAGCGGGATCAAAATCCAGCGAAAAATCATATCGCCAATTAGCATAACAAAATTTAATAATTTGAAAAAAAATATATATATATATTTTTTTGTTTGTTTTATAGATACACCTCTCCTGAATCGACCCACGTCATCCGATTTCAAAAAGGTTTTACAGGAAAAGCAAATCATTAGATTATGTTAGATGAGTCCATCGTAAAAAGCAGCAACATAGCCATTTTCCGACCAACCACTTGCATCACAAATAACCAAAAAACAGCTAAATGCAGCACTAACCTTTTAGAAACTTCATCAGATGACACACCTAGGACATCATGTTACACAATGCATGCATTCTTTTGTTCAATAAAGTTCATATTTATATATGAAAACAGCATTTTACATCGGCGTCTGACGTTGACTAACTATTTTCCCGTCAAAAGCATCCGATGAAACAGTGCTACATTTTACTGAATTACTATTCGAAAACATGTTTAAAATGTAATATTGTCATTCTAAGATTTATAGATGAATATCTCTTGAAAGCACCTGTCATACCAGATTTAAAAATAACTTTACTGGGTAATCACACTTAGCGATAAAAGGGGATGCGATACTCAGAAAATGACCTAGTAAATACAGCTCGGCGCCATCTTGGAACAATCGCAGATCACATCTTATGTTGTATAATATTGTCAATAATCCCTTACCTTTAGTTGTCTTCATCAGAAAGCACTTCCAGGAATCCCAGGTCCACAACAGATGTATTTTCGGTCGAAAAAGTCCATTCTTTATGTTCCATTAGCAAGCTGTTGTTAGGCAGTATCCAAAAGCTCTGCCGGCCGCGGGACAGCCGTGTCGGATAAAAGCTATTTTTTCCCATTTAGGTTCGTTCAAACATGTCAAACGTTGTATAACATAAATCTTCAGGGCCTGTTTCAACAAGAGAGCCAATAAGATTCGAGGGGGACGATTTCAATGTGTTTCAAAACGTTTCCAAAGGTGGGGGTAGACAGGGCCGCCGGCGTCATAATGGTGATGGCCCTCCCGCTATGACCAATTTCCAACGCGTCTCATTGACTGAGTTTCGACAGTAGAAGGCTCAAAACACTTTGTAAAGACTGGCGACATCTTGTGGAAGCAATAGGAAGTGCTCAAATAACGATAGTTCACGGTGTGAATTATAGGCGACTACGTGAAGTTGAGTCCACAATTCAGAATTCCACTTCCTGTTTCAATCGGTCTCGGGGTTTTGACTGCCATATGAGTTCTGTTATACTCACAGACACCATTCAAACAGTTTTAGAAACTTTAGGGTGTTTTCTATCCACAGGTATTAATTATATGCATATCCTAGCTTCTGAGTCTGATTAGTAGGCCGCTGAAAATGGGCACTAATTTTTTCCAAAATGCGCTGTGGCGCCCCCTATCCTAGGGTAACGTCAAGAGGTTAATGTGATGACTGCTATTCATCGAATAATTACCTACAACGTTTAATTATTACTTGATTAAATGAATCATGTAGCAATTAACTCATTGGGAATTTGGGGCACCACGGGAAAAGTTTATTTAATGAGTTACCGTTTCCCGAATTAACTCAAGAATATATCGATATCATACCAGTCATCAATTAATAATTTCTTCATATCAGTCTATTCTGAACGTCCTTGACTTCGTAGATCTGCATGAACCCTAACCTAAGTGATGAATCAGCGATACACAAATGTACTTTATTATGTGTTTACTAACTAACTAAATAATCACACAGAAATACATAAACACACACACGATATAGGTTATTGATTACTAACATAATGCAATGAAATGTCCCTCGTGGACTAACCCGATATGGCAGCTTGTTACACAATCGAAAGGGGGTGGGGAAAGATAAAGAGCGGGAGAGACAAAGAGAGTGAACTTATCGTACATACATTTGTAAACTACGCTCACTGTAAATATGAATACTTACCACCCTAACAACCACTCATTCGGATTAGAAATGCAATTATTTACGCGTAGATGTCTTTCTCTGTCGTCTGTCTGTTGAAACCACTCGGTCCGTCTATAGGAAGTAGTACGATGCAATTCTCTGGTTGTCCGCCAGAGGTCCCAATGTCGTTCATAGTTGTAGGCTTCTTTTGTTCTGGAGTGCTCTTAGAATGGATACATCGGAGGTGTACCACCCGGTGGTGAGAGGGACATGTTCTTCCCTCCCGTCTTTGGTTAATTGTCCTAGACTACTTCACAATACCCAGCTGCAGACTGAGAATGTTTGGTCTAGTCTTTACCTTCTCCACTCGTCGAGAGTTTCAGAGGGTCTTAACATTTTCTGGTCTTGTAGTTTTAATCATTTCAACATGTGGACCATGTCCTCAAGTACTCTGATCTGAATTTAAATTCTCAGCGATTCCTTTTAAGCACTCTGGCCTGAAAGGTGGTTCCATCATGTCAAATCAAATTGTATTGGTCACATACACATGGTTAGCAGCTGTTATTGCGAGTGTAGCGAAAGGCTTGTGCTTTTAGTTCCGACAGTGCAGAAATATCTCACAAGTAATGTAACAGTTCCACAACAACTACCTAACACACACAAATCTAAGTAAAGGGAAGGAATAAGAATACGTACATATAAATATATGGATGGGCCATGACCGACCGGCATAGACGGGATGAAATAGATGGTATAAAATACAGTGTATATATATATATATATATATCTGGGATGAGTAGTGCAAGATATGTAAACATCATTATTTAAGTGCCATTAATAAAATTACTTGTGATCCATTTGTTAGAGTGGCCAATGATTTCAAGTCTGTGTGTAGGCAGCAGCCTCTCTGTGTTAGTGATGGCTGTTTAACAGTCTGATGGCCTTGAGACTGAAAAATAGCTTCTGTCTCTCGGTCCCAGCTTTGATGCACCTGTATTGACCTCGTCTTCTGGATGGTTGCTGGGTGAACAGGTAGTGGCTCGGGTGGTTGTTGTCCTTGATGATCTTTTTGGCCTTCCTATGACATCGGGTGCTGTAGGTGTCCTGGAGGGCAGGTAGTTTGCCCTCGGTGATGCGCTGTGCAGACCGCATTACCCTCTGGAGAGCCCTGCGGTTGTGGGCGGTGCAGTTGCCGTACCAGGCGGTGATATAGCCTGACAGGATGCTCTCAATTGTGCATCTGTAGAAGTTTGTGAGGGTTTTAGGTGACAAGCCAATTTTCTTCAGCTTCCTGAGATTGAATAGGCGCTGGTGCGCCTTCTTCACCACACTGTCTGTGTGGGTGGACCATTTCAGTTTGTCCGTGATGTGTACATGTTGACACGAACTCTGACCTCATTAGGGGAGTGGCTTAGTTAGTGTGCAACAGACATGGAAAAACATTATCTAATTAGAAGACTAAAATCACATTTATTTATTTAAAAAAATTGTTTCATATTTAATCATATAAGTTTTACAACATTTATATATACATCTGATATATACCGTGTGAAAGCTCTTAAAGTTACAATGTTCCAATTATAATGTATTTCTGATCATTTTAATGACATCACAAAATAGACATTCATTTCCCATATTCCATCTGTCATCATTCCTACCATTTCTTATGTTAGAAATATTGTTCCAATGTCTATTGTTTGATGTTGAAGTTTTGGTGGCATAGTCTCTTTGTGTAACAAAGGATTTTCAGCCTTCCATTTCTGCAGAGTGGAGGATAATTTAAGTCATAAAACAGGCCAAACTCCCCCCTTCTCTCCTGTGGGAGAGAGGGTGGGTCTGGCAATTCTCAAACATTTGCCTAGCTGATGGGTCCTTTTTATACTCACCAAGAAGAGAGAGTCATGACAACACCAATAATAAGAAGAGACTTGCTTGGGCCAAGAAACAAGAAAATTGGACATTAGACTAGTGGAAATCTGTCCTTTGGTCTGATGAGTCCAAATTTGAGATTTTTGGTTCCAACCGCCATGTCTTTGTCTTGAGTAGGTGAACAGATGATCTCCGCATAGGTGGTTCCCATTGTGAAGCATGGAGGAGGAGGTGTGATGGTGTAGGGTTGTTTTGCTGGTGACACTGTCAGTGATTTATTTAGAATTCAAGGCACACTTAACCAGCATGGCTACCACAGTGTTCTGCAGTGATATGCCATCCCATCTGGTTTGCGCTTATTGGGTCATTTGTTTTTCAAGAGGACAATGACCCAACCCACCTCCAGGCTGTGTAAATGCTATTTGACCAAGAAGGAGAGTGATGGAGTGCTGCATCAGATGACCTGGCCTCCACAATAACCCGACCTCAACCAAATTGAGATGGTTTGGGATGAGTTTGACCACAGAGTGAAGGAAAAGCAGCCAACAAGTGCTCAGCATATGTGGGAACTGTTGGAAAAGCATTCCAGGTGAAGCTAGTTGGGAGAATGCCAAGAGTGTGCAAAGCTGTTATTTTGGCAAAGGGTGGCTGCTTTGAAGAATCTGAAATATATTTTACATATACTTTTTTGGTTACTACATTACTGCCTTTGCAAGGGGATGGAGTGGAAATGGGCCTGTATGGCCGGATGCATTAACCCACTGTGGGTTTTACATAAACTGGCGACAGTGTCAATGGTTTTGGAGATGTCGTTGATATGAAATGATTGCCCTCGGATAGGGGCTTAATGTGGCATTTCAGCATGGAGTTCTAGCAGTAAGGCTGGCTGGGAGTTAGGTGTGTGTCTTCTGCTTCTGTAGATAGACGGACGCCCAAGCTTCTGCCCCATCGCCTCACTAGATGCCTTGCATGTCTGTGCCCATTTACAGCAGATCAGCACTGAAGTGAGTGTGTGATGAACATCAAATAAACATTTCAGCAGATTGACTTTGGTTAACTCCTCTCACACAGTGTTGTTCCCTCTGAGGTCCTGTTGCACATAGAACATGGCCAGAAGGAGTGGTGGAAACTGGCTGTCCCTGGGACTGTTCTATGGCCCTGGCTGTGATTTATTGGTTGTTGAGGGGTGCCCTCTCCCTCTCTTCCTCTCTCACCCCCTCCCTCCTCATGATGGATAGTTCTGATGTCACACCATGTCCGGTCTAACCTCTCTCAGCAGAGGGCCAAGTCACCGCCTGCCGTTTGTCACCATCCACTTACCCTGCCCGAACCCAGGCACCCAGAGTTACGCAGAGCCTGCCCCTAACTAGGTACTACACAGCTGGCCCTAAAACATTAGACCAGGTAGCTAACACACTGTCTCTCCAGATGTCCCATATACACCACAACACATGATGCCAGGGTAGCAACCAACCACTGTGGACCAATAGCTAACTCCATACTAGGACAAGTAACCATCCATTAAACATCCAGTAGATGTGAATTAGAGCAAGCACCCGATTGACCAAAAAATGTCATCATTAGAATGAATTAAATGTATTTTAATTTAGAATGTAATCAAAGCCTCACATGTTGTGTGTTTGTCCTTGTAGTCTTTACTTCTCAGTGCTGTTGAGGGAGATGTTAATGCGAGGTTGTTGCTCCGTACTCGCCTCATGGGTTGTGTATCTCATTGTGTCATGGTAGAGCAGCGCGGGGTCCCTGGAGTGTGATCGCCGATTGTGTGACCTCAGCGTTCCTACCCTAGCACTTCCTTACCCTGGAGGTAGTCACGGGAACCACCGTTCCTTTTGCTGCTCTCGCCACATTAAGATCTCTCGATCTCTGAATCCCGTCGATATTCAGCGTAAAACATGTTGTCGGAATTACAGTAACCTGCTGGGTGATGCAATATTCATGGGCGTGGGTGTAGGCTGAAGGAGGGCTATTGCTCTAAATAGTAACAGGAGACCAGGCGGCTGGGAGTCCAGCCTGATTGGATTTACATTTCACAAGTCGAGCTGCTCTTTTTTTCTCCCTCTTTTCCCTCTCCTTCCCCCAGTCCAGGCTGGCTTTGAACACAACGAGCATGCTGCTGCCTCACCTTCCCCCGTTTGAAGTTGGAATTATCCAATTCCAGCACTGCTTCTCATTCTAGCAGTCTAGCAGCTGCCATTTTGCCGTGTCTATTACTTGTTTCTGTTCTCTCGCTTCCATCACTTAGAATAGCTGTGATGCCTTTCAGACAATTAATATTTAATCAGGGTTGGATTAAGGATGTTCAGCTATGACACTGATATTTCCCTCACAGTGTTTGGACTATCTCACTGTTTCTATTCTCTCTGCTTGGCTTTAGAACACTACAGGATGGGTTTCCCTGATTTTATACTATCTACTGTACTTATGGCCCACCTGAGCTACAGATTACGCTCTCCACAGCCAATGTGAGTAAGACCTTTAAACAGGTCACCATTCACAAGGCCGAGGGGCCAGAAAGATTACCAGGACGTGTACTCCAAGGATGCACTGAGGATCTGGCAAGTGTCTTCACTGACATTTTCAACCTGTCCCTGACTGAGTCTGTAATACCAACATGTTTCAAGCAGACCACCATAGTCCCTGTGCCCAAGAACACTAAGATAACCTGCCTAAATGACTACCGACCCGTAGCACTCACATCTGTAGCCATGAAGTGCTTTGAAAGGCTGGTCATGGCTAACATCAACACGATTATCCCAGAAACCCTACTGTAGACCCACTCTAATTTGCATACCGCCCCAACATATCACAGATGATGTAATCTCTATTGCACTCCACAATGCCCTTTCCCACCTGGAAAAAAAGGACCTCTATACCAGGTGGTGTCAGAGGAAGGCCCTAGAAATTGCCAAAGACTCCAGCCACTCTAGTCATAGAGTGCCAAGTCTACATCCAAAAGGCTTCTTAACCTTTTGGGGATAGGGGGCAGTATTTGCACGGCCGGATAAAAAATGTACCCGATTTAATCTGGTTACTACTCCTGCCCAGTAACTAGAATATGCATATAATTGTTTGATTTGGATAGAAAACACCCTAAAGTGTCTAAAACTGTTTGAATGGTGTCTGTGAGTATAACAGAACTCATTTGGCAGGCCAAAACCTGAGAAGATTCCAAACAGGAAGCGCTCTCTCTGACTATTTCTTGGCCTTCTTGATCATCTCTAACCAAAACAGGGGATCTCTGGCATAACGTGACATTTTCTAACGCTCCCATAGGCTCTCAGAAGGCGCCAGAATGATGAATGGTGGCTTTGCAGGCCATGGCTGAAAAACAGTAGCGCATTTGGATAGTGGTCGATCTGAGGACAATGAGACTGGAGGCGCGTGCACGAGCCGACACCATGTTTACTTTCTCTCTCTTTGAACGAAAACAACGACTCCCGGTCGGAATATTATTGCTTTTTTACGAGAAAAATTGCATAAAAAATGTATTTTAAACAGCGGTTGACATGCTTCGAAGTACGGTAATGGAATATTTTGAATTTTTTTGTCACGAAACGCGTCGGGCGCGTCACCCTTCTTTACCCTTCGGATAGTGTCTTGAACGCACGAACAAAACACCGCTATTTGGATATAACTATGGATTATTTGGAACCAAACCAACATTTGTTATTGAAGTAGAAGTCCTGGGAGTGCATTCTGACGAAGACAGCAAAGGTAATCAAACTTTTGTAATAGTAAATTGGAGTTTGGTGAGTACCACACTTGGTGGGTGTCAAAATAGCTAGCCTGTGATGGCCGGGCTATCTACTCAGAATATTGCAAAATGTGCTTTCACCGAAAAGCTATATTAAAATCGGACATAGCGAGTGCATAAAGGAGTTCTGTATCTATAATTCTTAAAATAATTGTTATGTTTTTTGTGAACGTTTATCGTGAGTAATTTAGTAAATTCACCGGAAGTGTTCGGTGGGAATGCTAGTCACATGCTAGTCACATGCTAATGTAAAAAGCTGGTTTCTGATATAAATATGAACTTGATTGAACAAAACATGCATGTATTGTATAACATAATGTCCTAGGATTGTCATCTGATGAAGATCATCAAAGGTTAGTGCTGCATTTAGCTGTGGTTTGGGTTTATGTGACATTATATGCTAGCTTGAAAAATGGGTGTCTGATTATTTCTGGCTGGGTACTCTGCTGACATAACCTAATGTTTTGCTTTCGTTGTAAAGCCTTTTTGAAATCGGACAGTGTGGTTAGATTAACGAGAGTCTTTAAAATGGTGTAAAATAGTCATATGTTTGGGAAATTGAAGTAATAGCATTTCTAAGGTATTTGAATAACACGCCACAGGATTCCACTGGCTGTTGAGTAGGTGGGACAAGCGTCCCACTGGCCCAGAGAGGTTAACATCTGCTAACCATGTGTATGTGACCAAACATATGACTATTTTACACCATTTTAAAGACAAGACTCTCGTTAATCTAACCACACTGTCCGATTTCAAAAAGGCTTTACAACGAAAGCAAAACATTAGATTATGTCAGCAGAGTACCCAGCCAGAAATAATCAGACACCCATTTTTCAAGCTAGCATATAATGTCACATAAACCCAAACCACAGCTAAATGCAGCACTAACCTTTGATGATCTTCATCAGATGACACGCCTAGGACATTATGTTATACAATACATGCATGTTTTGTTCAATCAAGTTCATATTTATATAAAAAACCAGCTTTTTACATTAGCATGTGACGTTCAGAACTAGCATACCCCCCGCAAACTTCCGGTCCTAGAGGGCAGGTAGTTTGCCCCAGGTGATGTGTTGTGCAGACCGCACTAGCTTCTGGAGAGCCTTGCTGTTTTGAGCGGAGCAGTTTCCGTACCAGGCGGTGATACAGCCCGACAGGATGCTCTCGATTGTGAATCTTCAACCTGAGGCTGAAGTGGCGCTGTTGCTCAATCTTCACCACGCTGTCAGTGTGGGTGGACCATTTCAGTTTGTCCGTGATGTGTACTTATAGGAACTTAAAACTTTCCACCTTCTCCACTACAGTCCCGTCGATGTGGATGGAGGGGATGCTCCCTCTGCTGTTTCCTGAAGTCCATGATCATCTCCTTTGTTTTGTTGACGTTGAGTGAGTGGTTGTTTTCCTGACACCACACTCCGAGGGCCGTGAACCTCCTGCCTGTAGGCCGTCTCGTCGTTGTTGGTAATCAAGCTTACAACTGTAGTGTCGTCTGCAAACTTGATGATTGAGTTGGAGGTGTGCATGGCTACGCAGTCATGGGTGAACAGGGAGTACAGGAGAGAGCTGAGAACGCACCCTTGTGGGGCCCCAGTGTTGAGGATCAGCGGGGTGGAGATGTTGTTTCCTACTCTCACCACCTGGGGGCGGACCGTCAGAAATTCCAGGACCCAGTTGCACAGGGCAGGGTCGAGACCCAGGGTCTCGAGCTTAATCACGAGTTTGGAGGGTACTATGGTGTTAAATGCTGAGCTGTAGTCAATGAACAGCATTCTTACATAGGTATTTCTCTTGTCCAGATGGGGTTGTCCAGATGGGATAGGGCAGTGTGCAGTGTGATGGCGATTGCGTCGTTGTGGACCTATTGGGGCTGTAAGTAAATTGAATTTGGTCTAGAGTATCAGGTAGGGTGGAGGGGATATGATCCTTGACTAGTCTCTCAAAGCACTTCATGGTGACAGAACTAAGTGCTAAGGGGCAATAGTCATTTAGTTCAGTTACCTTAGCTTTCCTGAGAACAGGAACAATGGTGGCCATGTTGAAGCATGTAGGCACAGCTGTCTGGGATAGGGATTGATTGAATATGTCCGTAAACACACCAGCCAGCTGGTCTGCGCATGCTCTGAGGACGTGGCTAGGGATGCCGTCTGGGCCGGCAGCCTTGCGAGGGTTAATACGTTTAAATGTTTACTCACGTTGGCCACTGAAGGAGAGCCCACAGGCTTTGGTAGCGGGCCGTGTCAGTGGCACTGTATTGTCCTCAAAGCGAGCAAAGAAGTTGTTTAATTTGTCTGGGAGCAAGACGTCGATGTCTGCGACGGGGCTGGTTTTCTTTTTGTAATCCGTAATTGACTGTAGATCCTGCCACATACGTTTCGTGTTTGAGCCATTGAATTGCGACTCTACTTTGTCTCTATACTGATGCTTTGCTTGTTTGATTGCCTTGCGGAGGAAATAGCTACACTGTTTGTATTCAGTCATGTTTCCAGTCGCCTTGCCATGATTAAAAGCGGTGGTTCGCGCTTTCAGTTTTGCGCGAATGCTGCCATCAATCCATGGTTTCTGGTTAAGGAAGGTTTTAGTCACAGTGGGTACAACATCACCGATGCACTTGCTAACCAAGTCAGCGAATACATCAATGTTATTGTCTGAGGCTACCCGGAGCATATCCCAGTCCACGTGATTGAAGCAATCTTCGAGCGTGGAATCCGATTGGTCAGACCAGCATTGGATAGACCTGAGCATGGGCGTTTCCTGTTTTAGTTTCTGTCTATAGGTTGGGAGCAACAAAATGGAGTCATGGTCAGATTTGCCGAAGGGAGGGCGTGGGAGGGCTTTGTATGCATCGTGGAAGTTAGAGTAGCAGTGGTCTAGAATGTTACCAGCCCATGTCGCGCATTCGATATGCTGATAGAATTTAGGCAGCCTTGTTCTCAGATTAGCTTTGTTAAAATCCCCAGCTACATTAAATGCAGCCTCGGGATATATGGTTTCCAGTTTACATAGAGTCCAATGATGTTCTTTCAGGGCCATTGAGGTATCTGCTTGGGGGGGATATACACGGCTGTGACTATGATCAAAGAGAATTCTCTTGGTAGATAATGCTGTCGGCATTTGATTGTAAGGAATTCTAGGTCAGGTGAACAAAAGGACTTGAGTTCCTGTATGTTGTTATGATCACACCATGAGTTGTTAATCATAAGGCACACCCCCCCGCCATTCTTCTTACCAGAGAGTTGTTTGTTTCTGTCGGCGCGATGCGTGAAGAAACCGGGTGGCTGTACCAACTCTGACAACATATCCCGAGTGAGCCGTGTTTCCGTGAAACAGAGAATGTTCCAATCTCTGATGTCTCTCTGGTAGGCAACTCGTGCCCTAATTTCATCCACCTTGTTGTCTAGAGATTGGACATTGGCGAGTAATTTGCTCGGAAGCGGTGTATGGTGTGCTGGCCTTCTAAGTCTGACCAGTAGGCCGCTCCGTCTGCCTCTCCTGCGGCGACCGCGTTGTTTTGGATTGGCTTCTGGGATAAGATCGCATGTCCAGGGTGGAGGTCCGAAACAAAGGATCCGCTTCGGGAAAGTCGTATTCCTGGTCGTAATGTTGGTAAGTTGACATCGCTTTTATATCCAATAGTTATTCCCGGCTGTATGTAATAACACTTGAGATTTTCTGGGCTAACAATGTAAGAAATAATACATAAAAAAACGAATTACTGCATAGTTTAAGGACCTGAAGTGAGGCGACCATCTCTGTCGGCGCCATCGTAAGCGATAGACTACATTTTCTGTGAGCTGAAACATTATTTTTATTTTATTTAACCTTTATTTAACTAGGCAAGTCAGTTAAGAACAAATTATTATTTACAATGACGGCATACCCCGGCCAAACCTTAACCCGGACGACACTGGGCCAATTGTACGCCGCCCTATGGGACTCCCAATCACGGCCGGTTGTGATACAGCCTGGAATCGAACCAGGGTCTGTAGTGACGCCTCTATCACTGAGATGCAGTACCTTAGACCTCTGCGCCTCTCGGGAGCCCCCACATAATGGCTTTATGTGTTTTGGTTTGGGTATTTTCTCCTCTCCTCAGCCTTGTGGACCAGCTGGGCTGGAGTGGATTCAGTTTAAAGAGATTTCTGTGCAGCCTGCGGGCACCGAGGATAAGAGGGGGCACTCTGTAGTACACCTAGCACCGTGCTTGAAACATTTAGTCTGTATTTGTAACATCGGTGTAAGTGCAGCAAAGGCACTGAGACTGGGTAGATCACTCTGCTTTTTCCCTGCCTTAGAGCCTGAGGCCATGGCATCAGACTCAAGGCTAGGGAGAGCAGACACACACACAATGCCCAGAGGGAGACGTGTACCTCGACCCTAACCCAAGGATATCTGCTGGGATGATAAGGTTGGCAGAAGATATCAGTAAAATGGCTGCAATTCATGTAACTTTGATATTACAGCACTTTGATTGTAATACCCTAAGGATCTTAACCAATCTGACATTCATGAGGTTGGAAGAATGTAAACCACTACAGGAAAGTGCTGTAGTGTTACGGTTATACTTTTTTATTTCTAGGCAAATCCTCAATCATGCAGCTGCCAAATATACAAAGGGATAAAGCCTGTTTGGCTAGCAATTAGACACCCTGTTATAGGCTATACATTCTGCCATATGTTTATTTATGTTTCCATTTGGCTGTTGAAATGCACCTATTCAGCTAACACTTAATGGCTTGGCCCTAGTGTACAGAATTCCGTGCTTTTCAAATAAAATCAAAAGCAAATCCCACACAAAATTGTCCCATGCTTCGTAAACAACGGTGTAGATTAACAGTGAAATGCTTACTCACGGGCCTTTCCCAACAATGCAGAGAGAAAGAAAATAGAGAAATAATAGAAAATGTATAATAAATACACAATTAGTAACAATAACTTGGCTATATACACAGGGTACCAGTACCAAGTCGATGTGCAGGGGAACGAGTTAATGGAGGTACATATGTACATATCTAGCTACTGAAAATTAGCTACAACCTGGTACTTCCTTGTAAGAAGTCATCCACTGGTTTTACCTGTAATGGGTCACTTGCACATATCTCCTGCATTGGTGCCAACACGTTATGAGAGCTTCTTTATTTGACAAGCCATTCCACATGGATTTTATTGATCCTGAATGGTTTTAACAGAACCATTTAACGACACACATTTACTGTAACCATGTCCCCATTAGGCTGTGCTATTCACAATGCATGGAGCACTAGCCATAAATGATTTAACTCTGCAAACCGTATTTCTGCCTATGCAGCTGATCTGGGGCATTATTTGTCTTGGATGCTGCACCACGACTAGCTCTGACATTAATTAGATCTCTCATAACTTTTTCATAGCAACAGAGCCATACTCTTCTATCCATGTTGTATCCATGTAGACAGCCTGTGTTCTAGTCACTTCAGACTGAGTTCAGACAGAACTCTTGACCTCTCAACTTCAGACACCCAGCAGTTGCCCTTAGTGGGTTTGTTTCCGAGGTGCATCTCTGTCGATACCTCATTGGTACTGTGGAACAGATCCTTTTCTCGCTTCTTTACCACATGAATCTCGTCAATAGCACAGCCAAGAGTGGCGCCACCCTTTTATTGAAGAGTCTCAGGCTTCACAGAACACTCTCCCATCCGCCAAGAGGAGGGCAGTAGAAAGCAGCTCTCTCCCTGTCAGTCGATGTATGACAGAGGGCAGGACAGAACAGGACAAAACAGGACAGAACAGGACAGGACAGGAGCCATATGCTGCAGCTCAGATCATACATTAATCTATAACATGCTTTCTGCCTCGTTGACATTTCGCTGTGTCTGTTTAATTCATCTGAATTTGTATTTCAGTTGATTTTTTTTGTCCAGTAAGCAGCTTACACACATATCCTTAGTATTTATGAAAATACCTTAATCTATACAAGGAGGGGGGAAATCTAACAATGGAAGGGCAGAGAGGAGAAATCTACCATGCCACGCATGATAAATTACAGTACAGTTGGGAGAGTTGAGTAAATATGTTAGTAAATATGTGACTATTTCTCCTGACAGATTCATATGTAATGTTCTAACTGTTTCTATTTTGGCTGTTGTTTTCAAAGATTCTCCATATCTGAACACTGAAAGATTTGCTCAGATTGATTTCATCATATCAACTGCATACATTTTCATATTGATCAATACTCATAAAACATAGACCATCGGACAGCTAGAAAAACTCATTATAAAAACTTGTTTGGTTTATTGGCATTCAGGATATTTGTAAAGACTTTATCTAAGGCAAGACATACTCTAAAGGTATTTATTTTATGCCTTTCAATAAAAGCAGGGCTACATCCAATGCATTTAAGGACAGCTTAGTTCTCAAACTGTTTTTATATATTGTATCTGGCAGGTTGCTCAATGCTCCAAGGGCATATTGCAGAATTACGTTGCTGTTAACAGATAAGAATCTAAGACCTGTCTAAGCTTGGGGGGGGGGGGGGGGGGGTACTACTAAACTATATGGAATTGTTTTAAGAAAGTTATACCAAGGATAATTTTACTATTTGATTTTGAATCTTAAGAGGCCTTGAAATATCAAAAAACATATATACACTACCGTTCAAAAGCTTTAGAACACCTACTCATTCAAGGGTTTTTGTTTATTTTTACTATTTTCTACATTGTAGAAATAACACATATGGAATCATATAGTAATCAAAAAAGTGTTAAAGAAATCTAAATATATTTTATATTTGAGATTCTTCAAATAGCCACATTTTGCCTTGATGACAGCTTTGCACACTCTTGGCATTCTCTCAACCAGCTTCATGAGGTAGTCACCTGAAAGGCATTTCACTTAACAGGTGTGCCTTATTAAAAGTTAATTTGTGGAATTTCTTTCCTTCTTAATGCGTTATAGCCAATCAGTTGTGTTGTGACTAGGTAGGGGGGGTGTACAGAAGATGGTCTTTTACCAAATAAGGCTAAGTCTATATTATGGCAAGAACAGCTCAAATAAGCAAAGTGAAACGACAGTCCATCACTACTTTAAGACATAAAGGTCAGTCAATACGGAAATTTCATGAACATTGAAAGTTTCTTCAAGTGCAGTCGCAAAAACCATTAAGAGCTATGATGAAACTGGCTCTCATGAGGACCAACTCAGGAATGGAAGACCCAGTTACCTCTGCTGCAGATGCTTCACAGAGTTCAAGTAACAGACACATCTCAACATCAACTATTCAGAGGAGACTGTGTGAATCTGGCCTTCATGGTTGAATTGCTGCAAAGAAACCACTACTAAAAGACACCAATAAGAAGAAGACACTTGCTTTGGCCAAGAAACACAAGCAATGGACATTAGACCGGTGGAAATCTGTCCTTTGGTCTGGAGTCCAAATTGGAGATGTTTGGTTCCAACTGCTGTCTTTGTGAGACGCAGTGTGGGTGAATGGATGATCTCCGCATGTGTATTTCCCAATGGAAAGCATGGAGGAGGCGTTATGGTGTGGGTGTGCTTTGCTGGTGACACTGATTTATTTAGAATTTAAGGCTCACTTAACCAGCAGGGCTACCACAGCATTCTGCAGCGATACTCCATCCCATCTGGTTTGGGCTTAGTGGGACTATCATTGGTTTTTCAACAGAACAATGACCCAACACACCTCCAGGCTGTATAAGGGCTATTTTACCAAGGAGGAGATTGATGGAGTGCTCCATCAGATGACCTGGCCTCCACAATCCCCCGACCTCAACCAAATTGAAATGGTTTGGGATGAGTCAGATGGCAGAGTGAAGGAAAAGCAGCCAACAAGTGCTCAACATGTGTGAACTCCTTCAAGACTTTGGAAAAGCATTCCAGGTGAAGCTGGTTGAGAGAATGCCAAAAGTGTGCAACATCTGTCATCAAGGCAAAGAGTGGCTATTTGAAGAATCTCAAAAATAAAATATTTTGATTTGTTTAACACTTTTTTGGTTACTACATGATTCCTTGTGTGTTATTTCGTAGTTTTGATGTCTTCACTATATTCTACAATGTAGAAAATAGTACAAATAAAGAAAAACCCTGGAATGAGTAGGTGTGTCCAAACTTTTGACTGGTACTGTATATGTATTTTTTGTGTATAATGTTTATATTTATGTTGTATTGTGCAGGGCACATTTGAAATGTCTTCCCTGGTAAAATAAAGGTAAAAATATAGTATGACAAAACTCTGAGCACTTTAGTAGCCAGTTACCCCATACATCTCCATCACCGAAGCTGACCTCTGTCCTGCTGTAGTAACACCGGAAGTGTCAGTGGACTTTTAGCCTCCTCTCGAACCCACAAATGCTAATGCTCCAGATACTCAACTAGTCTAACAACAGTTTTTAGCTGTGCTAACATAATTGCAAATGAGTTTTCTAATGATCAATTTGCCTTTTAAAATGATGAACTTGGATTAGCTAACACAACATGCCATTGGAACACGGGAGTGATGGTTGCTGATAATGGGCCTCTGTACGCCTATGTAGATATTCCATAAAATATCTGCCGTTTCCAGCTACAATAGTCATCTACAACATTAACTCTGGGCCAGTGGGATGTTAGCGTCCCACACTAGTCAACAGCCAGTGGAATCGCGTGGCGCGAAATACAAATACCTCAAAAATGCTATAACTTCAATTTCTCAAACATATGACTGTTTTACACCATTTGAAAGACAAGATTCTCGTTAATCCAAACACGTTGTCCGATTTCAAAAAGGCTTTACAGCGAAAGCAAAACATTACATTATGTCAGGAGAGTACCCTGCCAAAAATAATCACACAGCCATTTTCAAAGCAAGCATATATGTAAAAAAAAAAAAAAACACAGCTAAATGCAGCACTAACCTTTGATGATCTTCATCAGATGACACTCCTAGGACATTATGTTATACAATACATGCATGTTTTGTTCAATCAAGTTCATATTTATATCAAAAACCAGCTTTTTACATTAGCATGTGATGTTCAGAACTAGCATACCCACCGAAAATTTCCGGTGAATTTACTAAATTACTCATGATAAACGTTGACAAAATACATAACAATTATTTTAAGAATTACAGATACAGAACTCCTTTATGCAAACGCTATGTCAGATTTTAAAATAGCTTTTCGGCGAAAGCACATTTTGCAATATTCTAAGTACATAGCTCGGCCATCACAGGCTAGCTAATTTGACACCCACCAAGTTTGGGGCAACCTAAACACAGAATTACTATTAGAAAAATTGGATTACCTTTGCTGTTCTTCGTCAGAATGCACTCCCAGGACTTCTACTTCAACAACAAATGTTGTTTTGGTTCCAAATAATCCATAGTTATATCCAAATACCTCCGTTTTGTTCGTGCGTTCAGGTCACTATCCGAAGGGTAACATTTTGTGACAAAAAAATTCTAAATATTCCATTACCGTACTTAGAAGCATGTTTACCTTCTTCCCTCTTTGGATCCACATACATGCTAGATACTAGAACCAATCAATAGACTCACCATGCTGTTATTGGCTTTCTTGAGTGGTGTAAATTCACCTATTTAACCTCAACCAGCAGTGTCAGCCACTGTAGCCACTCTCGCAACAATGCACTTATTAAGATGATGTTAACAGGCAACCTCACCATGATCTTCAGACTTAAGGTTTTGTTTCCAGTAAAAGGCATGAATGAAGAAAGTTGTTTTGCTGATAATGTAGTTTCTGGACAGACTTTATTTCCACTATTTCATATAGAGGAACAGAAGGTCAGGGAAGGTTCTTTCCGTGAACAGTTATGTAATGGTAGAACCTGTGAACTGGCCAGGCCAGTGGAGAGTCTAGCCAGCAGCAGGCATTTGTTAAGGCACAGCGTTTCCGTCAGCTTCAGCAGGAGAAAGTTCCTCTGAAGTGGGTGATTAGAGCCCGGACCTGCTCTCTGGCGTTCATACCATTCACACCCTAGGACTGAAGAACAAGACTAAGACTATGGGGCAGTGAGGGGCACTTTGTCTCAATGTTCAAAGGGGACTTTTCTCCAGCATAGTATAGATGGTGGAGACCAGGGGACAGAGGAACATTTCGTCAACGTTCTGAGAACATATCAACAACAGTCAGACTCATTCTTGATCCAAACTGTGTCCTGCTGATTATTATTCCACTGTGAGGATGTGAGCCCACTCCACAGAAACAGGAAACGGCCATCTCTGTCCCGCCCCAGGCGGGAGGAAAGCAGGAGATAGCCTTCAAGGAGAACAATATATCAGCCTGGTCTGATTCTCTCTGTTGATTAGGACTGAGAGCTTGTTTTCTTCACCATTTCCTTTCCTGTTGTGTGTGTGCTCCAATGTACACTTCACAGACATTTGTGTACATGAATGTCCATGTTATGACATGTTTCATGTTTTATCTGCGTATCTACCATATGTGTGTTCAACTATAACACACCAAGTGTGCTCTTACGTGTCAGTCAGTCTGGAAAAGGACAGTGTGTATGAAGTTGTGGACCATAGATCCGGTTGTGATGCACTAGATCCAATGCAGGGATCAGAGGGTGATGGAGTCAGTGGGGAGGTGGGCTATGGATCTACGTAGGCTAACAGGGTCACAAACACATTTATCGCACGCATTCAGATCATTACAGGTTCAATAGTCTGAAAGGTTATACACACATCAGCTCCTAATGGAGCGCAGAGCATGGCTGAGAGACAGACTAAAGCATAGAGCCACTCAATGGAGCAGGAACAACTGCTGTGATTGATGAAGGGTGTCTAGTGTTTTAGGTGTTACTCCTATAGCCCACACCCAGGCCAGGGTGGTTTTTGATGGGCAGTGGGACCTGAGATGTAGGGTGGAATAAGGGATTATACTGGTCGACTCTAGACTGGACCTTATCATTAGAAGTTATGGTTGATAGAGATATATTTGCACTTTAGGAGAGACAAAGAGGATTTACATGTGCTCTCTGCAGAGGAGAAACACATTATACAGAGATATCTCAAGATGGGAAAGGGAAAGGGGATACCTAGTCAGTTATACAACTGAATGCCTTCAACTGAAATGTGTCTTCCACATTTAGAGAAACCCTGTGTAGGCCAGTGCCTCAGTGCTTGAGTGTTACGCTTGTTCATTAATCCGGCTGAATAGGAGAGGGAACGAGTGAGTGTGTTTCAGAAAATAATACTGAGTGTGCGCTCAGAGCGCCGCGGGGGGCTCATCTAATGCAGCCCTGCCTGTGCTGAAGACCACCAACTGCCAGATAATTTCCTGCGCGTGTGTGTGTGTCTGTGTGTTTGTGTGTGTGTGTATGTGTGTGTGCTGTGGCACTTATACAGTATGAGTACAGTTACACAGACAGCACAGCTGCAAATCATTAGCCACATGTCTACTAGTCAGTGTGTGTAGACACTCATGTTTGGGTCTCAACTCATCCCCATTGGTGGAGATACACTAATTATAAACCTGGCAAGGCTTTGGGCCTATCAAAGGTCATCGCAGCCATCAGGAAAGCCCTGCTCTGTCTCTGTCTGTCTGTGGTGAGACAGGTACTTCCTCTGCTCACACCAGCAGCTGCTTCTCTCCTTCTGTGGTTTTCAGCCCTCGTATTGCACCTAGCCTGCCAACTTCTCATCTTCCTCCCTCTACTGCTGTTGAGCTTACTGGTTAGAAACATATTTCTTTGGTATGCCCCCAAATCAGGTTATGCATCATCGAAGGAGATACATTGTCACAGGTGAGAGTGGGAGATAACAACAAGCGCTAACAACATTGCTTTTATAGCATAAATTGAAGCGGTATCACTCCTGTGTGCCTTGTATCATGTAACCTACTGTAGCAATCATACCTTTTCCAGGAAAATCTGACTTATTTTACAGCGAAGGTTGCCATGACCCCGGTCCTGATGAATGCGGCCAAACTATGAGTAAGACCGTAAATTAGGGTGACCACATGTCAAAGATTGTGCGGGACAGTCCCGCATTTTGGTCCTTTGTCCTGCGTCCCGCATGTCCCACATTTGATCAACAAATTCAAACGCTACTAATTTACATAAAACGTTGATATGTCACATATTTCAGTCAGACATTCCAACCTGTCTCTTTTGCAGCAAAATCTGTCCAAAGTAAGACCAATGTGTTTCTATGGGCTTATTTTGGACCTAAGCTTGTCGCCTGCCTTCGTGCTTTTGGGACAACGACTGGTTTTCAGAATGGCCGAGTTACAGTTTTGACTTAAATCTGCTTCAAAATCTATGGCTAAATCTGAAAAGGGTTTCTAGCAATGATCAACAACCAATTTGACAGAGCTTGAAGAATTATTTTATAGAATAATGGGCAAACGTTGCTTAATCCAGATGTGAAAATCTCTTAGAGACTTACGAAGAAAGTCTCGTAGATGTAATCGCTGCCAAAGGTGATTCTAACATGTATTGACTCAGAGGTGTGAATACATTTTTTTTTAAAACATACTCATTTAAAAAAAACGTTTCCACTTTGTCATTATGGGGTATTGTGTGTAGATGGGTGAGAAAAAAGTAATTTTGAATTCAGGCTCTAACACAAGAAAATGTGAAATATGTCAAGGGGTATGAATACCTTCTGAAGGCACTGTGTATAAAGCCTTGCTCACCAGAATGTCATAAATCGATAGAATGAATGCATCATCAACAACCTAGTCCACATCGATAAAGTTTTCTGTTTCATTTTTGCTTCTCTCGCGGAGCAAGGACGTTTAAGGACCGGGGAGATTTTTTTTCCGTCAGTTTGACTACATGATTTTAAGAAAAATAAGAAAAAAAACGATCCAACATGTTTCTGATAGTATTTCAGTTAATCTTGGATTAATATTTGATGTGGTTGATAATTAAATAATATCAGCTTTTATGTTGCAGATGAAAAGTGCACGTTTAGGCTACACAACACAGTTTCTAAGCACAACTTCGCATTCTCTAAAGATGTTGAAAGAAAGAAATCGTATTTCTCCACTCCTGATCCTGAGACAAAATTAACATTTCTATAATTTTACTGCATTTAACACTTAATTAATTGCATTTAACACTCCTCCTGCAGTGGAGTTCATATTTTAATTGGCTACATATGAGGCCTACAGTCTGTGTCCAGACTTCAATTACTATTCCAACAGATACTATTCCCATCTGCACTTCAAAGGTGCGCAAATCAGAGGGTCCGGCGGCGCCCCTGGCGCCCCTACTGTACTTCCGTGGTCTCTGCGTTCAGTCAGGTTCCTGAGTCACAGATACCCAACATACACGGCTATTTTATCTCAGAGGAGAATTCATCCACCATTTCAAGTGGAACTCTGTGCAGAGACATTCAGGGGATACTCCATCCCTTTCCCCATAACTCTTTGAAAAACATTAGTATATGTGACTCAACACCTGGATTCGGTCTTATGTAGCAAAATGTGAAATGGTGTTTTTTACGTTGGATAAAAGTAGAAATTCAGAGCTACAAAATGCTATATCATACACTGCATTTGAGGAACAATGGGAAAGTAATTCTGCTTTGAAAGTTGATCAACTTGTAAACTCACTTTTGGAAAATCACTTTTGAATGTTTTGGTATCTACTGAACAGCTCTTCTTTGTCTACACATATTCAGCATCGTTCACACCCTCTTAAGCTTTAGCCCCACCCATCTCGTTTCGCTCTCGGACCGCACACTTGATGCTCTGGCCAATGATTTGTTTACCGCTGGATAACATGAAAACAGCCTAACCAGCTCTGCTGGCAACAATTTCATTGCGCTATTTTGCTGACGTTTACTGACACCGGCCATATTCAACGGATGTTGTACACGCGTCACATAACGTTAGCTAAAGGGCCAATGATTTGTTGACCTCTGGATAACATGAAAACAGCCTAACCAGCTCTGCTGGCAACTTTTTCATTACGATTTTTGCAGACATTTACTGACACCGGCCATATTCAACGGGTGTTGAACACACGTCACGTAACATTAGTTAACGAGCCAGCCAGCTAACATTAGCTAGTTAAATAACAATGAACAAAGTTCCAGCAATGTCTAACATTAGGCTCTAACTAGAAACAAACAGCCCTGGGAAATGAATAATAACCTCCGCTAGGGAGCCGGCCAGGAAACGTTAGCTAGCTAGGCATTAGCTAGCTATAACAGTACACTTTAGCTTAAGACATATATCTAGCTAGCTAGGTAAACAATGAACCTAGCTAGGTAAACAACGTTTAAGATCACACACATAATTTTAGCTAACGAGCCAGCCAGCTAACTTTAGCTAGTTAAACAACAATGAACAAAGTGCCAAAAATATCTAACATTAGGCTCTAATTAGAACAGCAAACGGCTCTGGGAAACTAATAATAACTAGCTAGCTAGCTAACAGTACACTTTAGCTTGAATTGAAACCACTTTCTGTCAAAATTACAAAACGTGTAATATCTGAAAATGTAGCTAGCTAACGCTAGACTATCTTACCTGTATACATCATCATGCTTGGATGCCATGCCACGGTTGCCTTTAGTTTGAAGATATAATCTGGAGACAGGTGTTTCCGCCATCTCTTTAGCTACCATACTCTAATTCCACTGATTTCAAAACTTGATCCTCCAGAAAGTGGAGAGCCACACTTATCCGGCTCCATTACACAATAATTTATTTTTAAAAGCTGCATTCTACAGGATTTACAACACAGACTGACAAGCTTCTATGGCAGACCGATCCGAACTCCTATCTCAGCATGTCCAGCCCACTCATTATTTCAGCCAATCATGGCTAGTGGGAAGGTTGCTCACTTTTTCTGTGGCTTAACCAACAAGGCTCATAATTTAAGAATTTTATTTGTATTTACAGATGGCATACACGTTTGTTATTAAGGCACATGAAAGTTCACATGTTCAAGAAGGCATTTCTGGCCCAAAAAATGAATTTCGATTCAAATTTTTTTTTTACGTTCAAACAGCTCTCTTGTGAGGTCGTAACTTGTGACATGCGCCTAGTTTCCTGAATCGGGTCACATATATACAAAACAAAAAATGTATTTTTTAAATCAGGCTCCTGAGTCACAGATACCCAACAGACACGGCTGTTTAAATCTCAGAGGAGTTCATCAATTGTGTTTTTTTATTGATCTATTTATCTACGTGAACAGACAGTAATGGTTATGTGTGTGGACCTGGGGTCCGTGAACACCTCCCTCTGTGAGTCACCTCTGAATGTTTGATACCCTTTCCCCTCCCGTGTGACATCACCTCTAGAAATCTGCCCGCAGCTTTCTAATCCTCCTTCTGTCTGTGAAGGACTGGAGCAGCGGTTGAAAGTGAGGAGGGGTCAACCCTGCAGGCGAAAGGCTGCATGGGGATCTTCTTGGAACTGATCGTAAGCCAAGGATTTAGAGAGGGAGGATTGTAGTGGGTGAGGAGGATGTGTAGATTGGGTACAAGGGGCATAGAAACCAAGGCACACTGCCCTCCCGCCTTCTCTCCTTTTTTTTCTTTTAACCTACTGGAATAAAAAAGCAGCCTTTTTATTTGTGTTCCATCTCCATGGTGATCCCCACTGACAGAGAACATCTGTGTGTCTGTGGCCTCTCTGCAAACATAGATGAATAAAAAACACTGTTGATGAATTCTCCTTTGAGATTAAAACAGTTGTGTCTGTTGTGACTAACGGGCCTGGCTGAATGGACCAGTGGGCAAGGGCATCAATGCAATCAGACAGGAACGGTGCTAAAGTGTCCAGAGTGAGAGGCATAAGCAGAGGGAGATATAAGCCACATTGTGATCCATATAAGACACACAGCGACTCATCCTACTGTTTGTATTGCCCGTAGATGGTCCATCCTCACCAGAGACTCTGTGTAAATGAGAGGTTGGAGAGTTGTCCATGCACAACAAAGCACCAGCGTCTACCATGCTCTCAGCCCTGTCTGCTGAGCTTTTCTGTATGGATGTTTATCACTCTGCAACCCCCCCCCCCCCCCCCCCCCTTCCCTGTATATCTCTGTATAGTAGCGTATCACTCTGCATCCCTTCCCCCGGGAGTTTTTAATGCATTTTTCATGACGTTGCCCCTGTCTGGTGATGTGGACGGCAGTGCCGCTGCGATGCATGGTGGAGAATGTGCATCTGTAGTATAGGCAAATCACCCAGGGGAGTTCTGGTTCATCCGGGGATTTCATAGTGGAGAGATGAGGCCTGTGTCCCTGTATAGAGGGCTTGTAGTTGACATAACGGCTCCTGGCGGCCATGTTGGAATACCACCGCATTAATTATTCTAACAACAGCCGAATGGCTACTGCAAACTGCATGATAACAGTGCCTAAAACTAGTTGATTCAACACCACAATCATTTTCTTTCGAGTATTTGGCTGTTCTAACAAGGCAGGAAAGAAACATGTTTACAGATTCCCCGCAATCGTGAAACACCATCGGTGACACCAATGAGATAAGACTGAAGAACTGTCAGAAAAGAAAAGAAAAATTTTTGCCCGTCAAGACCTGAACCCAGACAGCTGTCAGTAATGGGTCTGCTTCGATCATTTCATCACTGGTAAGCCAAGTCTGATGGATTTTGAGTTTAATTTAGCTGTTATGCTAACCAGGTGTTAACAATAACACTAAGTTAGCCAAAATTAGCTAGCTAGATACCTTATAGTCCAGCAATTAGTATTTCTTAAGCCCAACTATTTTCTTTCTTTACAACTTAAACACATTTAGCATAGACAATGTAATTGGGTCATTCTACAAAAATGGTGGCTTTCCTGTGCCAACCTTATTCACCAGGAAAAACACTGAGTGTGAGATAATGACACAATATTCTTTTGTTTTGATTTGATTGAGGTGTTTTATTATTAATAAAAAATATGTAAGACAGTTATATTGCAATTTTTTTAAATATATATTGTAGAGCACGGTCAGTACCATGAAATTGGCTTGTCCATCAGGTCAGGAGTCATGTTTTAGTGACATATTTTCAGTTGAAAAATATATTTTTCTCCCTCTTTAAATGTCATATTACGAATGAAAATATTATAGTTATTTAGTGGACTACTTAAAAAACTAAAATATCAAATAAATATTACAAATAATTTACAAGTAATAGCTGTCCCTCAATTTCATGTCACTGGTGTTAAAATGTATAAAAAACACAACTTTGAAAAAAATGCAACATCCTTGCCAAATTCTTCCTGGGTCAAAGGTTCATTGGAGATGGGACTGTTTTAAAAAACACATGGTGAGTGTGCACTCTCTCTTCATATGTTAACAATTTGATGATTAACCTCTTACATCTAGACGTTCCGCTAGCGCAACACCTGATCCAATATCCAATGATGGGCGTGGCGCGAAATAAAAACTCCTCTAAAATCCGAAAACTTCAATTTTTCAAACATATGACTATTTTACAGCATTTTCAAGACAAGACTCTCGTTAATCTAACCACACTGTCCGATTTCAAAAAGGCTTTACAGCGAAAGCAAAACATTACATTATGTCAGCAGAGTACCCAGCCAGAAATAATCAGACACCCATTTTTCAAGCTAGCATATAATGTCATAAAAAACAAAACCCCAGCTAAATGCAGCACTAACCTTTGATGATCTTCAGATGACAACCCTAGGACATTATGTTATACAATGCATGCATGTTTTGTTCAATCAAGTTCATATTTATATCAAAAAACAGCTTTTTTACATTAGCATGTGAAGTTCAGAACTAGCATACCCCCCGCAAACATCCGGTGAATTTACTAAATTACTCACGATAAACGTTCACAAAAAACATAACAATTATTTTAAGAATTATAGATACAGAACTCCTCTATGCACTCGATATGTCCGATTTTAAAATAGCTTTTCGGTGAAAGCACATTTTGCAATATTCTCAGTAGATAGCCCAGCCATCACGGCTAGCTATTTAGACACCGACCAAGTTTAGCCCTATTACAAAAGTTTGATTACCTTTGTTGTCTTCATCAGAATGCACTCCCAGGACTGCTACTTCAATAACAAATGTTGGTTTGGTCCAAAATAATCCATCGTTATATCCAAATAGCGGCGTTTTGTTCGTGCGTTCTAGACACTATCCCAAGTGTAAATAAGGGTTACGAGCATGGCGCAATTCGTGACAAAAGATTTCTAAATATTCCATTACCGAACTTCGAAGCATGTCAACCGCTGTTTAAAATCAATTTTTATGAAATTTTTCTTGTAAAAAAGCGATAATATTCCGACCGGGAATCTGCGTTTAGGTAAACAGAGGAAAGAAAACAAAGCATTCTGTCGACGCGGGCACGCGCCTGAGTCTCACAGTACTGTAACCAGCCACTACCCAAACGCGCTACTTTGTTTCAACCAGAGCCTGCAAAGCCACGATTCAGCTTTTTGCCGCCTTCTGAGAGACCATGTGAGCCGTAGGAAGTGTCACGTAACAGCAGAGATCCTCTGTAATGGTTAGAGATGGCAAAGAAGGCCAAGAAATGGTCAGACAGGGTACTTCCTGTACAGAATCTTCTCAGGTTTTGGCCTGCCAAATGAGTTCTGTTATACTCACAGACACCATTCAAACAGTTTTAGAAACTTTGGAGTGTTTTCTATCCAAAGCTAATAATTATATGCATATTCTAGTTTCTGGGCAGGAGTAATAATCAGATTAAATCGGGTACGTTTTTTATCCGGCTGTGAAAATACTGCCCCCTATCCATAACAGGTTAACTTGGTCATTTCATGCAAGGACTTAAGATGTGTCGCTGGTGTTATACAGTGTATAGTAAGGGGAAAGAAAATTGGATAACAATTATTGATAAAATTGCATGATTAAGTGACTTATTCACAATTAAAGAACTGTGGTTTGAGCTACAGTGGCCGCCATCTTAGATATGCCATCTTGTCTGCAGATTTGTCACTGGTGTTATCGTCACTGGTGTTACTGTTCTTGCTGGTAACACCAGTGACATGACGATAACGCCAGTGACAATCAATAACACGTCAAACTTTTTTCTCAACATAATGTTTTATAAAACCCTCAACAATTATATTTAAAAAAACGTATTAGCATTTTATGACTTTATTATTTCAATATTCTAATCACATAATATGGCTTTCCTTTTGATTGAATTTAGATGCTGCTGAAAAGCAAAGACTCTACAGACAGTGCAGGGATGCTGACCCACACCGCAGAGCAGCCTACCTTAAACAAAAACACTACACTTAATTAAAGGATTTAGAGAGTCAAAAAAGAAAGAGAGTGAACGTCTTTTGGTCTTAATCTTTGACCAATAACCCTAATTTTATTGTTCATATTAAATCAACCGATCTTATGAAATCTGAAATTATTTGTATTTAAAAATATTACTAATAAATTGATAAAATGTGTTTGAAATAATCTTATGTTTGTCACTGGTTTCACATTGCATCACTGGTACGTTACTGTATGGCATATTGGTGTTCTGGCATCGGAGTTGCCCAATTTAATTCCATATGGTTTTTGTATCTACCTAACTGTTGCTACATTCACTGGTAAACATTTTAAGGATATGATCATTCAATTTTGATGACTCAAATTCAGTTATTTCTAATGTTACAAAAAAAGCAATAGTATAAATGGAAAAATGTCAGACAATAGAACTTTACACATGCATTTTTAAAGTAAACTATTACTAATCCAAACAATTTCTTAGTATTATCATTAACCTTTTCAGTCTTTGATTATATATGCAAATTAAAGACTGACATTACATTCTAGAAAGCCTGAAATGTCATCTAAAATATTGGTAACACCAGTGACAAAAAGGCAGCACAAGCATTTTTTTTATGTAATGTGGTAAAAATATATTAAGCTGTCATTTATGTTGATTTATAATGTTAAGGGGTTAACTATTATCTGACTTTAAGTTTTGATTTTAAAAAAAGAATTAAAATGTGTAAAAGTTGGCTGTTCAAAAAGCCACCATTTTCATAGAATTACACAATTGTTGTGGTAGTCTTGGTCAAACCATCTTCATTTTCACAGTGGCACCTCCAAGTGACTTTCTTGGAGAAAAGTATCTGGCATTAGACTTGGTAGTAGTAGTTGTGTGTATGTTTTAAGCTAAGGATCCCATCTCCTGCTTCTATACATTTCACCACCTAGATTAAAAGGGTTGGATAAGCACCAAAAAATGTAATGTCAGCACAAGGAATGTACAAAATCTATTATAAGGATTAGCCTCATATACATTGTCTACAGGTATCATCTTTAAATTGAGAACATATAGCTGAACAAAATGTAAACAGTGTGTTTGTTACAATAAGCTATTCTTTGCTTCAGATGCACAATGATTCAATATGTGTTATTTCATAGTTTTGATGTCTTCACTATTATTCTACAATGTAGAAAATAGTCAAATTAAGAAAATCCCTTGAATGAATAGGGGTGTCCAAACTTTTGACTGGTACTGTATGTAAAGGTCAGAAATCTTAGTAACAAGTAGGCTATTATTACCAAAGAATAATTTCAGGTAAACAAAATAAAAGTCAATACCAGAGGTGGCCAACCTCGTTCCACTGAACCCTGATCTACTGGGTGAGCAGACTTCTGTTCCAGACCAGCAATAGCACACTCTATACTTGATTATTAACTAATTAGGTTTGATACATTAAATCAGGTGTGTTAGTGCTGGGTTGGAAGAGAAGCGTGCACACCCAGCAGGGTTGGCCTGCTCCATTTGTAATAGGTTTATACATTGTGTGACTTAAACTGTGTTTTTTGGTACACATATAGGTAGACATATAATCCATGGTATACAAGGATGTACCCTTATTCTCTTGGGACATTCATTGGGACCTCTTCATCTGCAGACAGGGTTTAATTAACGACATCCCAAAGAAACATCCCAAAGAAACAGGATCCATTATACTCAAGTTAGACAGCCCTGAATATTTAGTTGCTATATCTCTCAGTCCTCAGTTTTTCTCACTAGGGACTGGAACTGGAGAATAGTTTCCTAATGTCCTCCCAGAAAGGTACCTACCCTATCTTGAGTAGCCTACTCTCCCTTCTCTAACAGCTGGGAGTGCTAGCTAATCCTTTCACCCTCTTCCATGGCTGTTTACTAGCTACCTACCTAGCTACAAATGCATTTGGAGTTACAACGATAAATACATCAAGATAGCTAAATAGCTAATATGATGTTAGCAAGCTGGTGATATTTAATTAATGTAGCTAGCTATACACTATGTAAAGTTAGCTAACTAGCAAACAATAGAAGGTAATTTGAGTTAGCCTGCACACTAAGTTTCAGTAGCTAGCTAGCTTGCAAATAATACATAGTTTTTAATCATTTTCAGAATATATTTACTTTTTTGAATAGGTTCTCCCACTGCCTTGGTTTTCTTGGTCCTTAGAAAAAAACGAAATAATGGATTGTCTCCTGAAGTTTCCTGTGGTAGCAAACACAGCCAGCCATGTGAGCAATTGGAGGACTTCCAACAGACTGAGTTTGGTCTTCCAACATGGCGCTTGGTGTGGTTGCTAGGTGATTTGTGACGCAACTGCAAGCCCTCTATAGCACATTACAAACACCAACACACACACACAGCCCTGTTCTCTTATTTTCCTCTTCTCTTATTTTCCTCTTCTCCCTTTTATGATATGTTTCCCTTTTTAGAATATCGCTCTTTTCTTTCCTCTCTCTCCCACCTCTTCCCTATATTCTGACAGACTTGAAGCAGCTCTCCTTTCTTTGGGATCAAAGAATGGAGGACAGTGCCTGTCTATCTCGTATCTCTCGCATCTCTCTCTCTCTCTCTGGCCCAGCCTCTGTTCCCCTTGTTTTTCTTGGAACATTTCCCTTCCTCTGTCTCCTGAGAAACTGCTACTTAAAAGAAAAATGACCAGATCCCCCTTTGCGTCCCCCTGCATTGTTTTCTAAGAGAGATGGGGAAAGGGAGAGTGATAGAGAGAGAGAGAGAGAGACAGAGAGAGAGAGAGGTGGTTAGGAGCTGGAGATGGAAAGAAATACAAAAACAGAGAGAAGAAGAGAGGAGGGAAGGGGAAGGGAGGACAGGAGGGTTGCCTGCGGCTCTTTTCTCTCCTCATCCCCAGCCCCAGCCAAGCTGGACTCATGCTAATTAGTTATTAGATTGCAGAGATGCTCGGGTACCGGGCTAATTAGGTTAGCGGCTGCTAAAATGAAATGTCTTAATGCACTAGCTCTGCTCGGCCCGGCTCTGGATGGAGTAATGACAGATAGTGGCTGATGTATCAGGGCGCTACAGCACAGTTTTACAGAAAGACTGACAGACAGACAGACAGACATACAGACAGACATAGAGCTGCGCTGGGCTCTGCTCAGAAGCAAATAATTATCAGACTGACCTTTCAGTCAGAGTGAAGGCGTCGCTGCTGGATGGGAGAAATTAGAAGGGAGCCTGTATTTTTTGCAGCATGAACTCTTAGGGCTATGACTTAGTTAGAGCATCACAATGAATGGCAAATAGATACTGCAGGAAATTGTTTTGGTATGATGTGCTTTGTGCTAAGCCTTGGGCCTTGATGACTTGCATGATTATAAAACGGAACAATTTACATAAGTCATTAAGACACACAGAAATACAAAACATAAAAAAACTGTGTCACACAGCTGTGTAAAGATGTAGGATCTTAATTCGATCACTATTTTGTTGCTGAGAATCTTCCTGGACAGCAGGAAATGCAAACTTGTATTGTATTCAAGGTTTTAAAAAGGCTTCTATAGTTTGTGATTTCCACTTTAAAACACCGAAAAATGTTTCAACACCTACAAAAAAATGTAAATTCATTATAATCCACATAATAATTAATATTTCATACTGCTGCAGGATTATTTTCCTGCTGTAGCAAACTTGCTCAAATTAAGATCCTACATCTGTGCATAATGGGTTTCTCAATATGCATACTACCATGCTCCACGCTCTCATGCTCCAAGTGCATTCTCAGAAGACGCTTTCTTGAGTACGTTCTTGTGAGGACGAGAGTGTGGAGAACGCATAAAACATTTCATTTTAGAAGTACTCGCACTCCCCCTACTGAATTACCTCACGCTGCATCTCCCCATTCAGACGAAACAAGATATACACAAAGGAAATATTTTTGTTCATAATTATCAGATAGATATATGTGAATCGTAATCTAGCTTGCCAGCTAGCTAGTTAAACAGGCAAAAATGACCTAAAAATTATGTTATACAAGGTAGATTTAAATTCTTCGTGGGTAGTTAGCTAGCCAGTTAGCCCTATTGACTTACTGTGGACTTACCCATTCACTGAACCTTTCTTCTTCTAGCCAGGACAATGACAATAGAGACGAAACAAGATAAACACAAAGCAAACATTTTACTTCATAACTATCAGCTAGCTATATGTGAATCATAATAATGTAGCTTTCCAGATAGTATAACAGGCAAAAATGACCTAAAACCAATGTTATCCAAGGTAGATGTCAATTCTTCGTGGGTAGCTAGCTAACAATTCTTCATGGCTAAATGGCTAGCTAACAGTAGTAGCTAGCCAGTTAGCTCTATTGACTTACTATGGACTTACAACCTATGCACACTACAGTAGGTATTGTAGGCAGGTAACCATGCCAAAATTAACACATGGATTTATTAATGTATCAAGATAAAATATTGTAGTCAGGCAACATATGATATTTGACATGGCAACATTTCATTCCGAAGTCAGAGTTTATTTTCTCTTGCTTCAGCTCAAATAATTGCCCTCGTTGATTTCATGAACATTTTTACATGGTTGCATCATATGTCTTAACATACTTTCCGTTGAAGCTTGCGTTGATGCATGCTTCAAAATATGTAGAAACGGAGTATACATTCGAGAAGTGCTCCGTTTCGCATACATTGATTTGGGCTTATACTCTGACTCTTCTGTGCTCCAATTTGCAAACTCGGAGCACAGTAGTATGCATTTTGAGAAACACCCAATGTGTTTTCTCAGCCCTTGAATGTTGAATGGCCTTTCATTCAACCAGCTTTACCTCAGAGCCTCTCCACAACAGAACATTTCTCTCTCTATCTGAGCGCCACATTATAGACTAACAGGAACGGGGAATGACACAAGCGACAACAGTCCTCTTAGGGAATGCTGCAGCAAACTCTTCCGTTATTATCCTGTGCATGTGTGACATTTCTGTTCCACGCTCCATGTAAATTGTATGTGGTAGAAGGTGTCTTCTTGGAAGAGCCAAATATAGAGATACATTGTGGGCAGCATGCTGTTAGTCTGCAACGCTTAGTGCCTATTGATTTCCACATGCAGACCAGAGAAAACGGGCCATGCTTTAATCCAGGCCTGCTTGTGCCACGCTCACTTAATTGCCTTTTAAGACACAGACATTTCTGGCCAGTACATTTTTAATGATTAACACAGCGGCATGTGTGGGATTGTTTTGTATTGCAGACTGCAGAGTGGCCAATATGCACCACACAGTATAATATGTAGCCATGAATGCCCACTTAACAGCAAAAGGGTAGCTCAGTGCCGGCTAGAAATACATTATTCTAATCTCAAAGGGTTCTGTGATAAGTGGTTGTGCTTGTACTTTTGTTGATATTATTTCCAGTGTTGTGTCATTTGGAAATAATGCCAGACAGGCGTACTAAAACAGTTCTGAATTCCTGTAGACGTGTTTGTGTGCACTGAGGAAATTTAGTTTCAAGTTTCACGTTTTGTCAGGTGCACAAGTACAGTGAAATGCCTTTCTTGCAAGCTCTTTCCCAACAATGAGAGAGAGAGAGAGAGAGAGAGAGAGAGAGAGAGAGAGAGAGAGAAAGAAGGCTGCTTTAGTATATGGGTGGAGCTAGCAACTCTTCATCTCCGTAAACTGAGTCCTTAGGGAAATTCAGCATAGGCAGTGGCTTCTGGGCTTTTAGAGGCCTCATTCAATCAGTGAGAAAATATCTACTCAATTAAATGAGTTCACATCTGGTCTTATCACATCTGCTCACACAGAGTTACTCAACACCTCCATTGGAATTACATAACTGAGAGTCCACGTGTTGCGTAATGGCAAAACCCACTGCTCTGTAGGCAGCTGCTCACTCGTTTTTTTCCCCCCTTACACATTTCCTTTTTTTCCACCATCTTCCCTAATTAGCTTAGATGTGTAATGGAATCCTGTGTATCCCCAGTGTGCAGTGGGAGATGATTGCTAGTGTAAACTAGTGCAGTAAATGGCTGAAGTGGGATAGTGGTGGTGGGGACTGGGTGGCTCTCTGTGTGGCCCAGGACAGATGTGTTATGGCTGGACAGTAGCAGCAGGAGAACCTTTGAGATGAGCTGGAGGAGCACAGAGGGTCGCTAATTAAGACTGACACTCAGGCGATAGAACCTCCCTGTAGAGGCCCGACGTACACGTGCGACAGGGCTTCAGAGAATAGATGACAGTGTCCCCTGGAGGGCTTGGGGGCTCTGGATGAATTTCACACACGAGCTATCTGAAATTCCTCCTGACACACACGCACACACACTCACTCTCCTACTACCATCAATGCTCCCTCCAGCCGTAGCTATAGGCCGAGAACTGGCATTCAGGCACATGCAGGTAAACCCACAGGCCTAGAACAACAGAGAAATCCCTGGGTTGCTTGTCTAGCAAATAAAATAAGGGAGCTTTTTCATTATCTACGCACACACACACACTCACACCTCATTGTACTGTGCTAGGTTAGTTAAGTTCATACGTGTAAAGGGTCCAAAAGGAGGATGCTTTTAAGAGACCTTTGTGTTATTAAAGGGTAAATAAGCCTAATGAATAAGCACTAATTTTTGTAGAGTGGAGCGTTTGAATAATGAAGGCATGCAGGCACCGTTGGTGGTTTCTAATCCTGGCAGATGGGGGATAAACGGAGGTAAAGAAAGCATCCAGATGCTCACTCCAAAACATACTTACAGTACCTTAAAGTGGGTCTTCTCCAGCTGCGGTATATTTGTAACTAGACTGTGCGTTTATTAGACTGGGGAGGAGGGAATGTGCAGATGAGATTCAGAGAATGCCCTAGTTTTCCTGTTCTGAATCAACCCCATGCTCCCTGCTTTATGATATTGCCCCCTCCAATATTTGTACTAGCACAGACTTGACCTTAGTGGAGTGTTAGTAGGTCCCATTTTTAAGTGTTTGCCCTCTTACCAGCCAATTATTAGAAAGCAATATAGATCATATTTCCTATAACACACGCACACACACACACCCCCTAGTGTCCCTGCATCGTAAGACTCCCTGGTTGGTCTGTGTGCCCCTGAGGCTGGGGTATATGTCCTCAGATCCTGGTGTTGGCCTACTTTCCAGATCAGGAGCTGGTAGCCTCCCTCCCCTGTCCCAAAGTACCTCTCTCAATTGACAAAAGCATACACCGTGAAATGATAGTAGGGGTGAGAAGACCCACCAGTGGGTAGACAGACAGGAAATGAAATAGGTGAACAACAGCCACACGACACATGACTAATGCAGCACTTATACTAGGTAGTGACATCTCAAAATAGTTAATCACTCCATTTCCTGATTTTCCAAACATAATGTAAAATGAGCCAAGGCGCTTAGGAGTACGAGAGTAAATAATTCATCATGCTGATGAGAGCATGCTTTGACAGGGAAATGGTGGCCTGCGTGAGGGATAGTCAACCTCACACTATATCGCTATGGAAAGTGAACCACCCCAAGCGTGCGTGCATGTCCATAAATGGACAAGACCTTCTGAATGTAATATGGCCTTACCGTTTTCTCTATAACAATCGTTTTCTCAATTGCCATGTCAACCGGTCCATTATTAGCTATCGTCTCTCCTCATGCAGTCTCAAGAGAGACATGGGGATTTGCTGAATGGTTTCTCCTAAAAGGTTTGGAGCATTACAGTGATATGTGTGAATTGAATTGTGCTGAATGACCACAACAGACCAGGAAGGAATTGGCCTGTTAATTCTGAGGAGAAGGAGCTAATTATCTTTGTTTTAATTTCAAGAATTTACTATCTGTGATGTGCTAGATGCCTTGCTTAAGACTGATGTAAAAAAATAAATAATAATAAATCCATTGGGACTGGTATGCTTGATCCATTTTTACTGCAGCTCTCTGCCCCTCTGATTTCTGAATCTTTAACGCATATTGTTTTCCTGGCGATAATATCTGGTATTTTCCCCAAGTATTCCCCCTTCACAAAGTTGGTGACAGTTGTGACCTAAATAATTATCACCCTATTTCTAAACCTTGATTAATTCTCAGCAAAGATCGTTCTTATCTATGAAATGTATTCTAAATGTACATCAGTTAAGTTTTAGGCCAGGTCATATCACTATCTCTGCTGCATCCCTAGTTATAAATCATGTGGTTAACTGTATGGAAAAAGTGCAACATTGTGCTGCCCTCTTCATTGCCCTGTCAAAGGCTTTCAATACTGCTGATCACTCAATGCTAATTCAGAGGCTTTCCAGGCTGCATGTAACTGGTTTAAAGATGACTTAACAGGTATAACTCAGTGTGTATCTACTGATTGTGTTAAATGAGGTTTCATGGATATTACTAAAGGTGTCCCGTAGGGGTCGATTCTGGGTCCTGTACTTTTTACTGTTAACATTAACAATATCGACTTGTCTGTAAAAAACTGTAACCTGCACTTGTATGCCGATGATAGTGTTGTGTATGTTATTGCCCCACGGTTGACCAGGCTCTATCTGAACTACAGTCTGCCTTCATTCTATTACAGAAAAACTGTATTGAACTGAAATTGAATGCATGTAAAACTAAGTATATGGTGTTCTCTAGAGTGCATAAAACTAACTGATGATTGAAGCATATTTACTTTGGATGGTGTCCCTGCTTACAAATATCTGGATAGATGAAAAGTTGTCTTTTATAAAAAGCATGTTGATGTGTTAGTTAAGAAGCTGAGAATAGAAATATACTTGCCTCTCACTAAATAGTAGAAAGCGGATTATTCAGTCGACGTTCCTATTGGCCCTAGACTATGGTGACATCATCTATAGTATATGAACGCAGCTGTCACTTCATTAAAGCCATTAGATGCAGTTTATCTTAGCGCACTGCGCTTTATGACGGGCGACAATTTTTGAACTCGTCACTGCATTCTCTACCAGAAAGTTGGTTGGTCCTCTTTGATGTCACATAGGTTGATACATTGCTATGTTTTCATTTATAAAGCCCTTTTACAAAAAGTCTCACTGTACCTACCATCATTACTAAACTTTAGACATACAAGTTACCACACCCGGTCTCAGTGATGGCTAACTCTGGAAAGTCCTTTGGTCTCTACTGAGTTGGTTAAATCAGGTTTTAGTTTTCTTGCACCTTATTTGTGGAACAATCTTCAACATGTTCTTAAATTTGATGTTGTGGTGCCTCTAGGCCAATTCAGAAAGCTGATTGAGGATCTTTTTACTGTTGAATGTGGGGTTTTTTATGACCGTGATTTTCTTTCTGCTTGTATTTTCTGTCATTTATGTAATTCAGGGCTCATCTATAAAAAAGACCTTGGTCTCAGTATGACGCCCTGATAAAATAAAGGTTAAATAAATAAATGAAATGTGTGTGTAATGGGATCTGGTGGTGTAACTGTGTGTAGCTGATTGGGATAATATCCAGGTTCCCTGTCATTCCTCTAGATAGCTGCTGCAGGTGAAAGTTGTGTCAGAAACTCTACAACATCCTCACTCAAAGAGAGATTGACAAATAGTGAGTCAACAGTAGCTGTGGCAGGGCTAAGCGGTGTGTCACAGAGTCCTACTACAGGGTCTCCTCTCTGTCACTCTGGCTGTCTCAGCCATCTGCTGAGGTGTCATAAGCTTCCCACAGTTCCCTGCCTTATTATTTCTCTCAACAGTATAGTGGCTGGCTCCAGAGCAGGCGCCTGCCGGGGTAATAACTTTGACTGAGGGAAGCAATAACTCTGTTGGCTCTTTCATCAAATCAGCCCCGACTGATGCGGAATAATCAGCAGTTGAAATCAGGGGAGAAAGCTGAACCGCCAAAATGCAAAATGTCATCAGAATAATAAAGGAATCAATGCGGTGCAATCGCTCTGGCTTTTTGGAAGGTAGTACAAGGGAGATGAAACAACGTATTTGCTGTTTACCTTTTGTGCTATTTTCACAGTGAATGAAGGGAGGGAAGGATTTTATGTGCAGACCTAATAACTTCCATGCATGTGTCAGAGAACAAAAAAAGTCTTAGCATGGCAGGTTATCCCTCCATACTAACACCTACTGCTGGAGGTAAAGGGACACAACTATTGGGTTGTCTAACAAAGAAACACGTTTTCAAACCCACATCCAAAGCTCAGTTATCAAGTTTGACGTTTTTTATGTCACATGCACAAGTACAGTGAAATGCCTTTCTTGCAAGCTCCAAACCCAACAATGTAGTAATCAATATAGATGTTGCACAAAAAAATAACACAAGGTAGAACAAAAACACACAAGAAATAAGTAGAACACGAGAATGTAAGAAGATATATACAGGGTCAGTTCCAATACCATATTTACAATGTGCAGGGATACTGGAGTGATAGAGGTAGATATGTATAGGGGTAAGGTGATTAGGCATCAGGATATATGATAAACAGCAGCAGCATAACTTATGCACCGGTACCACTTGCCGTGCGGGAGCAGAGAGAACAGTCTATGGCTTGGGTTTGCTGGAGTCTTTAACGATTTTCCGGGCCTTCCCTTCACACCGCCTGATATAGAGATCCTGGACGGCAGGGAGCTCGGCCCCAGTGCTGTACTGGGCTGTCCGTACCACCCTCTGTAGCGCCATGTGATCGAGGGCGGTGCTGTTGCATTACCAAGCAGTGATGCAGCTCAGTAGTGCAGCTGTATAACTTTTTGAGGACTTGAGGGCCCATGTAAAACCTATTCAAGTTCCTGAGGGGGAAGAGGCGCTGTAGCGCCTTCTTCACAACTGTGCGTTAGAAATCGACCTATAGGGATTTTTTTTAGGGACGATGCCAATACTGATCTAGCGAGTCAAGGTGGCCGATATTTAATATCCTTCAATTTGTCAATTTTGATGGCAACATTTCCCAGAGACAGTTGTGTATTAATGCATACATTTTTTAATGAAACAATAATTTAACTTTGTTTTTACCAAGCTATACTGAACAAAAATATAAAAACGCAACATGCAACAATTTCAAAGATTTTACTGAGTTGCAGTTCATATAAGAAAATCAGTCATATTATATTTTCTCTTCCCCCTCATAGGCCCACCCACTTGGCAGCCAGGCCCAGCCACTGGGGATCCAGACCCAGCCAATCAGAATGAGTTTTTCCCCACAAAAGTGCTTTATTACAGACAGAAGAAGCGGGATGTGGAGGTCCTGGGTTGGTGTGGTTACACATGGTCTGTGGTTGTGAATGCATATTCAATAGGAGTTTGTATGCATTGAGCTATTGAGCTTTGTTTTAGCTGATCAGTGGAGTCTATGGCGCTACAGATGACAAACAATCTGTTTTCCTTCCATTTGGGACTTCTATTAGCCTACTGATCAACATTTGCTTAGAAGCATCACTCCAACATGTCACGCCTGTATGTACTGTATGACTACATCAAGCTTGTGACTCTACGAATTTGTTGGATGCATTTGCTGTTTGTTTTGGTTGTGTTTCAGATTAGAATAGAATGTTTCTAAACACTGCATTAATGTGGATGCTAACATGATTACGGATAATCCTGAATGAATTGTGAATAATGATGAGTGAGAAAGTTAGATGCACAAATATCATTAACCTCTCTGGGACATCTGGGACGCTAGCGTCCCACCCGCGGGACACACTATCAACTGCCAGTGAAATAGCAGGGCGGCAAATTCAAAACAACAAAAATCTCATAATTCAAATTTCTCAAACATACAAGTATTATACACCATTTTAAAGATAAGATTCTCCTTAATCTAACCACAGTGTCCGATTTCAAAAAGGCTTTACGCCGAAAGCATAAGATTAGATTATGTTAGGACAGTGCCGAGACAAGAAAAACCACACAGCCATTTTCCAAGCAAGGAGAGGCGTCACAAAAAACAGAAATACAGCTAAAATTAATCAGTAACCTTTGATGATCTTCATCAGATGACACTCCCAGGACTCACTGTTACAAAATACATGTATGTTTTGTTCGATAAAGTTCATATTTATATCCATAAACCCCATTTTACATTGGCGCGTGATGTTCAGAAAATGTATTCCCACCAAAACCTCCGGTGAATGAGCACATCAATTTACAAAAATACTCATCATAAACATTGATAGAATTTGTCACATCGTCACCGGTGATCAGGCCTACCACCGTTGTGTCGTCAGCAAACTTGATAATGGTGTTGGAGTTGTACGTGGCCACACAGTCATGGGTGACCAGGGAGTACAGAGGGGTCAGTGTGTTGAGGGCCAGCGAGGCGGAGGTGATGTTGCCTACACTCACCAGGTGGGGTCGACCCATCAGGAAGTCCAGAATCCAGTTGCAGAGGGAGGTGTTCAGTCCCAGGGTCCTAAGCTTGCTGACGAGCTTGGAGGGGACAATGAGGTTGAATGCTGAACTGTAGTCAATGAACAGCATTCTCACATAGGTATTCCTCTTATCTAGGTGGGTGAGGGTAGTGCGGAGTGCAATTGAGATTGCGTCATTTATGGATCTGTTGGGGCGGTATGCAAATTAGAGTGGATCTAGGGTGTATGGATGATGGAGTTTGTGTGCCATAACCAGCCTTTCAAAGCACTTCATGATTACAGATGTGAGTGCTACAGGGTGGTAGTCATTGTGGTATGAAGTCTTAGAGTCCTTGTAGTAAATGTGTTTTTGACTAGGCTTCTCTTTACTCCTTGTTTTCTGAAAAGGAGCTTGTGACCCATTTTCCCTGTCTCCGTCAGTGCCTGACGCTCGCGTCTCACAGGATGTTTACAGATTGACTATCAAACACGCTCGCCCCATTTACCCAAGACAAGCCTGTTTGTAAACTTCAGGTTTTTTGCATTAATGCATCGCAGAGAGTCAACTTCCATGTTCCTTTTTTGTGGGTCATATTTTTCTGTTTTTGGGAGCATAGCTTAGTCTGCATTTTTGCTGGAATTGCAAAAAAACAACAGAAGACACCAAAGTCTCAGCACTGGTTGGTGTGTGAGAGATGTGTCACTAGTAAACATGGCACTAATATAGGTGAGCCAGAGATGTTGTGTGCACAACATGAAAACAAAACCTAATAAAAAGTAGACTGGATTCCTCCTGTTTTTCCTCTCATCTTCTCTTTTTTTTAGTCTGTACTCTCAGTGCCCCATTTTAAAGTTAATAATTACATTAATTATGGGGACAAACATGAAACAGATATAATGTAATTAGTGCCACCTGAGCATCAGAATGTTCCCAGGTTTTCTGGCCATCCCATCATTAATCTCAAATGGCCCTGAGAGAGAAGGCCCTGGGCCCAGGCCTCACAGTCTCTCAGTCTCACCTGTTGTCTGGCATCTTCCTCCTCCACTCTCCCAGGATTTGACCTTCAGACCAGTGGTGTAAAGTACAGTCGTGGCCAAAATTTTTGAAAATGACACAAATATTAATTTTCACAAAGTCTGCTGCCTCAGTTTGTATGATGGCAATTTGCATATACTCCTGAATGTTATGAAGAGTGATCAGATGAATTGCAATTAATTGCGAAGTCCCTCTTTGCCATGCAAATGAACTGAATCCCCCAAAAACATTTCCACTGCATTTCAGCCCTGCCACAAAACGGCCAGCTGACATCATGTCAGTGATTCTCTTGTTAACACAGGTGTGAGTGTTGACGAGGACAAGGCTGGAGATCACTCTGTCATGCTGATTGAGTTTGAATAACAGATTGGAAGCTTCAAAAGGAGGGTGGTGCTTGGAATCATTGTTCTTCCTCTGTCAATCATGGTTAACTGCAAGGAAACATGCCGCCACCATTGCTTTGCACAAAAAGGGCTTCACAGGCAAGGATATTGCTGCCAGTAAGATTGAACCTAAATCAAACTTTTAACGGATCACCAAGAACTTCAAGGAGAGCGATTCAATTGTTGTGAAGAAGGCTTCAAGGGCGCCCAAGAAAGTCCAGCAAGTGCCAAGACCGTCTCCTAAAGTTGATTCAGCTGCGGGATCGGGGCACCACCAGAGCTTGTTCAGGAATGGCAGCAGGCAGCTGTGAGTGCATCTTCACGCACAGTGAGGAAACGACTTTTGGAGGATGGCCTGGTGTCAAGAAGGGCAGCAAAGAAGCCTCTTCTCTCCAGGAAAAACATCAGGGACAGACTGATATTCTGCAAAAGGTATAGGGATTGGATTGCTGAGGACTGGGGTAAAGTAATTTTCTCTGATGAATCCCCTTTCCGATTGTTTGGGGCATCTGGAAAAAAGCTTGTCCGGAGAAGACAAGGTGAGCGCTACCATCAGTCCTCTGTCATGCCAACAGTAAAGCATCCTGAGACCATTCATGTGTGGGGTTGCTTCTCAGCCAAGGGAGTGGGCTCTTTCACAATTTTGCCCAAGAACACAGCTATGAATAAAGAATGGTACCAACACATCCTCCGAGAGCAACTTCTCCCAACCACCCAGGAACAGTTTGGTGACGAACAATGCCTTTTCCAGCATGATGGAGCACCTTGCCATAAGGCAAAAGTGATAACTAAGTGGAACATCGATATTTTGGGTCCATGGCCAGGAAACTCCCCAGACCTTAATCCCATTGAGAACTTGTGGTCAATCCTCAAGAGGCAGGTGGACAAACAAAAACCCACAGACTCCAACCATTGATTATGCAAGAATGGGCTGCCATCAGTCAGGATGTGGCTCAGAAGTTAATTGACAGCATGCCAGGGCGGATTGCAGAGATCTTGATATTAATTAATATTGACTCTTTGCAACTTCATGTAATTGTCAATAAAAGCCTTTGACACTTATGAAATGCTTGTAATTATACTTCAGTATTCCATAGTAACATCTGACAAAAATATCTTAAGACACTGAAGCTGCAGACTTTGTGAAAATTAATATACGTGTCATTCTCAACTTTTGGCCATGACTGTACTTACGTAAGTAAAAATACTTTAAAACCTCTTAGAGCGGAGATCTCGCTAGCGGGATCAAATTCGACAACATCCGGTGAAATCGGAGCGCGCCAAATTCAAAATACAAAATCGTAATATTTAACATTCATGAAAATACAAGTGTCATACATGATTCTTTAGCTTAGAATCTTGGTAATCGAACTGCGGCTTCACGGCGAAAGCATAGCATTCGATTGTCTGAGGACAGCGCCTCACATTAGCATATTTTCCAAACCAGCATGGCGTCACGAAATAACAAATAGCGATAAAATAAATCACTTACTTTTGAAGATCTTCCTCTGTTTGCAATCCCAAGGGTCCCAGCTACACAATGGTTGTTTTGTTCGATAAAGTCCTTTATATCCCAAAAACGCTGTTTAGTTGGCGCCATTGAATTCAATAATCCAGTCCTTCAACATGCATACAAAGGATTCCAAAAAGTTACCAGCAAAGTTCGTCCAAACGAGTCAAACTATGTTTTTTATTAATCCTCAGGTTGTCTAATATCTAAATACACTATAATATTTCAGATGGAGATTACGATGTCCAATATCAAAGGAAAAGAACGAAGAGCGCGCCCACATTCACACGTGTAAAAAGACTACTTTTGCCCTGTCGCTAAACATTTACATTTTACGTCATTTAGCAGACGCTCTTATCCAGAGCGACTTACAAATTGGTGCATTCACCTTATGATATCCAGTGGAACAACCACTTTACAATAGTACATCTATATCTTTTTTGGGGGGTAGGGTGGGGAGGGGGGGGAGAAGGATTACTTAATCCTATCCCAGGTATTCCTTAAAGAGGTGGGGTTTCAGGTGTGTCCGGAAGGTGGTGATTGACTCCGCTGTCCTGGCGTCGTGAGGGAGCTTGTTCCACCATTGGGGTGCCAGAGCAGCGAACAGTTTTGACTGGGCTGAGCGGGAACTGTGCTTCCGCAGAGGTAGGGGAGCCAGCAGGCCAGAGGTGGATGAACGCAGTGCCCTTCTTTGGGTGTAGGGACTGATCAGAGCCTGAAGGTACGGAGGTGCCGTTCCCCTCACAGCTCCGTAGGCAAGCACCATGGTCTTGTAGCAGATGCGAGCTTCAACTGGAAGCCAGTGGAGTGTGCGGAGGAGCGGGGTGATGTGAGAGAACTTGGGAAGGTTGAACACCAGACGGGCTGCGGCGTTCTGGATGAGTTGTAGGGGTTTTATGGCACAGGCAGGGAGCCCCGCCAACAGCCAGTTGCAGTAATCCAGACGGGAGATGACAGTGCATGGATTAGGACCTGCGCCGCTTCCTGTGTGAGGCAGGGTCGTACTCTGCGAATGTTGTAGAGCATGAACCTACAGGATCGGGTCACCGCCTTGATGTTAGCAGAGAACAACAGGGTGTTGTCCAGGGTCACGCCAAGGCTCTTAGCACTCTGGGAGGAGGACACAATGGACTTGTCAACCGTGATGGCGAGATCATGGAACGGGCAGTCCTTCCCCGGGAGGAAGAGCAGCTCCGTCTTGCCGAGGTTCAGCTTGAGGTGGTGATCCGTCATCCACACTGATATGTCTGCCAGACATGCAGAGATGCGATTCGCCACCTGGTTATCAGAAGGGGGAAAGGAGAAGATTAATTGTGTGTCGTCTGCGTAGCAATGATAGGAGAGACCATGTGAGGAAATGACAGAGCCAAGTGACTTGGTGTATAGCGAGAATAGGAGAGGGCCTAGAACTGAGCCCTGGAGGACACCAGTGGTGAGAGCACGTGGTGCAGAGACGGATTCTCGCCATGCCACCTGGTTGGAGCGACCTGTCAGGTAGGATGCAATCCAAGAGTGAGCCGCGCCGGAGATGCCCAACTCGGAGAGGGTGGAGAGGAGGATCTGATGGTTCACAGTATCAAAGGCAGCAGATAGGTCTAGAAGGATGATAGCAGAGGAGAGAGAGTTAGCTTTAGCAGTGCGGAGAGCCTCCGTGACAGAGAAGAGCAGTCTCAGTTGAATGACCAATCTTGAAACCTGACTGATTTGGATCAAGAAGGTCATTCTGAGAGAGATAGCAAGAGAGCTGGCCAAGGACGGCACGCTCAAGTGTTTTGGAGAGGAAAGAAAGAAGGGATACTGGTCTGTAGTTGTTGACATCGGAGGGATCGAGTGTAGGTTTTTTGAGAAGGGGTGCAACTCTCGCTCTCTTGAAGACGGAAGGGACGTAGCCAGCGGTCAAGGATGAGTTGATGAGGTAAGGGAGAAGGTCTCCGGAAATGGTCTGGAGAAGAGAGGAGGGGATAGGGTCAAGCGGGCAGGTTGTTGGGCGGCCGGCCGTCACAAATCGCAAGATTTCATCTGGAGAGAGAGGGGAGAAAGAGGTCAAAGCATAGGGTAGGGCAATGTGAGCAGGACCAGCGGTGTCGTTTGACTTAACAAACGAGGATCGGATGTCGTCAACCTTCTTTTCAAAATGGTTGACAAAGTCGTCCGCAGAGAGGGAGGGGGGGAGAAGGGGGAGGAGGATTCAGGAGGGAGGAGAAGGTGGCAAAGAGTTTCCTAGGGTTAGAGGCAGATGCTTGGAATTTAGAGTGGTAGAAAGTGGCTTTAGCAGCAGAAACAGAGGAAGAAAATGTGGAGAGGAGGAAGTGAAAAGATGCCAGGTCCGCAGGGAGGCTAGTTTTCCTCCATTTCCGCTCGGCTGCCCGGAGCCCTGTTCTGTGAGCTCGCAATGAGTCGTCAAGCCACGGAGCTGGAGGGGAGGACCGAGCCGGCCGGGAGGATAGGGGACATAGAGAGTCAAAGGATGCAGAAAGGGAGGAGAGGAGGGTTGAGGAGGCAGAATCAGGAGATTGGTTGAAGAAGGAGGGAAGAGATGATAGGATGGAAGAGGAGGGAGTAGCAGGAGAGAGAGAGAGCGAAGGTTGCGACGGCACAATACCATCTGAGTAGGGGCAGAGTGAGTAGTGTTGGAGGAGAGCGAGAGGGAAAAGGATACAAGGTAGTGGTCGGAGACTTGGAGGGGTGTTGCAGTGACATTGGTAGAAGAACAGCATCTAGTAAAGATGAGGTCAAGCGTATTGCCTGCCTTGTGAGTAGGGGGGGACGGTGAGAGGGTGAGGCCAAAAGAGGAGAGGAGTGGAAAGAAGGGGGCAGAGAGAAATGAGTCAAAGGTAGACGTAGGGAGGTTAAAGTCACCCAGAATTGTGAGGAGGGAGCCATCCTCAGGAAAGGAACTTATCAAGGCGTCAAGCTCATTGATGAACTCTCCAAGGGAACCTGGAGGGCGATAAATGGTAAGGATGTTAAGCTTGAATGGGCTAGTGTTTGTGACAGCATGGAATTCAAATGAGGTGATAGACAGATGGGTCAGGGGAGAAAGAGAGAATGTCCACTTGGGAGAGATGAGGATTCCAGTCCCGCCACCCCGCTGACCAGATGCTCTCGGGGTATGCGAGAACACGTGGTCAGACGAGGAGAGCAGTAGGAGTAGCAGTGTTTTCTGTGGTAATCCATGTTTCCGTCAGCGCCAAGAAGTCGAGGGAGACAACCACCAACACAAAACACTGCAAGTTCTTTTTAAAGATCCTTACTTTTTTTTGTAATTTGAAATAGATTTCTAAGTCTTTTTGTAAATGATTGCAAAGCCCAATATGGGTAGCATAGGCTGAGATGAACTCTGCCTTGTTGGCCACAGACCGGCAGTTCCAGAGGCTGCCGGAGGCCTGGAACTCTTCGTGGGTCGTGCGCACTGGGACCACCAGGTTAGAGTGGCAGCGGCCATGCGGTGTGAAGCGTTTGTGTGGCCTGTGCAGAGAGGAGAGAACAGGGATAGACAGACACATAGTTGACAGGCTACAGGAGAGGCTACGCTAATGCAAAGGAGATTGGAATGAAAATTAACTAAACAACTGGGGAAGCGAGAGAGCAGGGCCTCCCTCACTAACAATTCGCTGAAACACTCAAATATAACTATTCCAACTTCCACTTAGATATTATAATTGATGTAAACTACAGTGGTTCAATGTTTCCAGGAATAGGCTGAAACGTAGTTTATTCAGCTAGATAACTTGGTACAGTATTCTTCCGTGAAACCCACCCAGTGCACCGTGTCTTAGTGTAGTAGAGTTAAAATGGTTATTCCAGCAAACTTCAAATTATTAGAATAGTACACAACACAGAACAGAACAATCAGGTTGAGGGTCAGTGGCCAAAGCCCGCGAACAGGAATATTCCAAGTTCAGACAGAAGGTTGGAGTCAGATCGCCAGGAACTTTACTTTTGGTTTCTAATTTTAATTGTTGCGCTACTGGTGATGCCTGTTGATGTTAGGTAGGCAGCTACAGTAGCTGAATGTTGTTAACATCTTCAGGTTTTGTTTCATTAAATGTATTTTATTTTATCTGGGTGCTTACGTCACCTACTAACACCCTGGTACTACCCATAGATCCCGCTCTCCTCAGTCTGAGAAAACACTGAGAGAGAAAGGTACGGGTTGCAGATTACTCCTTTGTAGAAGTCCGTAACGTGAAATAAATAAACGTCCCAAGGTTAATGCTGTAGATATTGTTATAAGGGGATGTGAGACTATCGAAACACGTAACTTTCAGAGTTTTATTGTTGTTATTAATATAGTTACAGAGTGCTAAAAGTGTTGCTAGCTAGCATGACTTTCTTTCTGTGATGCAGACGGCTAGCTGAGCTGCCGACTAGTGATGGTGTTGCATTATGGGGGATGTAGTTTTTGCCCTCTAAGGCGATTTTACGTTGTAACTTGTTTGTGTTGCAGTGGTTTTGTACATGAGTTGTTGTATTTTGCTACTATCAACACTGAAAGCACCTAGCAATGTATTGGGGATGTGAGACAGGATATGTGTTTTACCTTTCTTCATGCTCCTGTGTAGAACAACTTGTCAGGTGGTGCATTGGAGACTGATGTGTTCCTGTCCTGTCTTTTCATAATGCTATTGCAGGTATGGTTCTATTGTCTAAGAATTAAGATTATACATTCTTTGTATTAAGGACTGGTTATTATTTTATACTATACATTATGGCTTTATGTGTGAGTGTGATTGTGAGAGTCTGAGAAAACACTGAGAGAGAAAGAACAACTTGTCAGGTGGTGCATTGGAGACTGATGTGTTCCTGTCCTGTCTTTTCATAATACTATTGCAGATCAACATAAAAGCCTTAAAGACAGCCGTGGTGTCGCTCTTCATTTCTTGGTTCTCCTGTGGTGCATAAGACACCCGCTACATTATGACGCCGTAGCTAACTAGCATGCTAGCATCCAATAACACACGGTTAGCACCAATACTTGGTTACGACAAACTACCAATGGATCGTTCGTGTCCGTGTCTAGTTCCTTTCATAACGCAGAAGTAATTAAACGTTGGCTAGCTAACACAAAGTCAGTCCTGCTAGCTACACAAGTGGACTACACAACTCGAAAGCTTACGTTGCAAAAATCTTATTGACTAAAAATGATACAGTACTGCTAGCTGGTAGCTGGTAGAGTTGGCTAGCTAGCAGTGGCTGCGTTTACCTTTATCTTTGATACAAAGACAACTATGTAGCTAGCTAACGTTACACTAATCAAATCGTTCCGTTGTAATGCATTTAGTTTCTACAGTACCGCTAGTTGGTAAAGTTGGCTAGCTAGCAGTGGCTGTGATGTTGTGATGTTAATGCCGTTTGGAAAACGGCGCGAACGAACGAATACAGCTGGCTAGCTAACCTTGTTAGTTTCTCAAAGTTAGTTTCTCAAAGCTACACCTACACCTTTAGCTACACCTTTATCCTTGATACAAAGACAACTATGTAGCTAACTAGCTAACATTACACTAATCAAATCGTTCCGTTGTAATGTAAGGAAATGTAATATTACCCGCGGAGCGAAGAACAGCACGACTACTCACTCCAGCATCCAGAAGTATGCTGGAGTGAACTTGGAACGACTACAAATACTTCTTAATAAAAAATTAAAAACAAGCCTAAAACATTGTATAAAGACTGACATCTACTGGAAGCCATGGGAACTGCAATCTGGGAGGCGGAAATTAGATCTTTCAATAGCATTGCATTGGAAGTCATTCTGAGCTCAAATTGTTTTTTCCGGATTGATTTTCCTAGGGTTTTCGCCTGCTATATCAGTTCTGTTACACTCAGACATTATTTTAACAGTTTTAGAAACTTCAGAGTGTGTTCTATCAAATTCTACCAATTATGTGCATATCCTAGCTTCTGGGCCTGAGTAACAGGCAGTTTTCTTTGGGCACATCAGACAGGTGGAAATTCAGGAAACTAGCCTTAGTAAGTACTACTTAAGTAGTTTTTTGTGGTATCTGTACTTTACTATTTATATTTTTGACAACTTTTACCCCATTACATTCTTAAAGAAAATAATGTAATTTTTACTCCATAAGTTTTCCCTGACATCCAGAAGTACTCGTTACATTTTGAATGCTTAGCAGGACAGGAAAATGGTCCAATTCACGCAATTATCAAGAGAACATCCCTGGTCATCCCTACTACCTCTGATCTGCCAGACTCACTAAACCCAAATGCTTGTAAATTATGTCTGAGTCTGAGCTGCTGGCTATCCGTAAATTAAAATCATGCCATATGGTTTGCTTAATATAAGGTATTTGAAATGATTTGTACTTTTACTTTTGATACTTAAGTATATTTAAAACAAAATACTTTTTTACTTTTACTCAAGTAGTATTTTACTGGGTGACTTTCACTTTTACTTGAGTCATTTTCTATTAAGGTATCTTTACTTTTACTCAAGTATGGAAATTGGGTACTTTTTCCACCACTCCTTCAGACCTCATTATGTAGAGCGGTAGCAGCTGAAAGCCCCAGAAGCCTTGGGAAGCTCCATTGCACGAGGAGAGGTGGGTTTAACTAGAACCTGGAGTGGCCTGAACGTTATTAATTATACCTGATCTCTCTCGTCTCTCATCTCCATCTCTTTGAGATGTGGGAGCTGTTAAGATCAGAGTGACAGCTCACACAGTCCACTCTCTCTCCTCATTTCCATTGGACTAAGCATTCCTGCTCCTCCCCACTCCCCTCTACCTCTTTAGCCAAATTTGCTTAGTTAGGGATCGGGAGTGATAGGAAAATCTTTCTCTCTGATACTGAACAGTTTGGACGGGCTTAATAGATAGCTCTTCTAGGGCATCTGAATGACAAAGAAGTGAAGGAGTTGAACGAGCATGTTGGTTGAGGGCTGTTACTATCAACACATGGAGACATTGGAATGTTTCCTGGGATTGTAAAAGGTTTGTTTTGTTAACAAATTACCTCCCTCACTTGATGCTGCTGGGTCTTTAAAGTAACTGTCCAGTGTTTCCAGAGTTCTATGCCGTATGACCTAAAATGAATTACAATATGAATAAAATAGATTTCCTTACAAAAAACATGTAATTAAATATGTCTAAAAGCTGCTTTTCTATGTGTGCATGGTGTGGGAAAACCCCAATAACACGATGGTGTAGGTGTATACCGGTCATTAAAAATACTCATGCGAGTAGGCTGCTAATTGGCCAACTCAGCCAATGACCCAACATGACATCATGTTCTATGAGCCAATAGCAAGTCAACAACAATATTTGACCACGAGTTAACAGAACATTAACTTTTAAAAGTGAGATTTTCACTGGACAGTTACTTCAAAAGAATCTACTAGCATTAAATATGTATCTCCACTGCTTGTGGCTATATGTAAAGTAGCTTCATCTTTACTGGCTCATGCCTGCATTTTTTATGGTGTCAGGGACTGGATCAGTTTTATTGGTACCCATTAGAGCTTCCATCAAACATGAATTTCCATCTCCGTGCTAGGGCTTTGATGGCCTGTGAGGAGCCTCAGTGCCTGTGATCAGAGCCTCTACTGCATCTACATGCCCAGCTATCAGTGGTGTCTATACACCGCACATCAGCTCTCAGCCAATCAAACAGCCAGGCCAGATGCCTCCCTCTAAAGGTGCAAAACCAATTAAGGCATGCCTATAAGCTGGGTAAACCATGACTTACTGTGAATTCGGGAAGTATTTCAGCCTTATTCTAAAATTGATGAAATAAACACATTTCCTCATCAGTCTACATACAATACCCCATAATGAGAAAGTGAAAACAGGTTCTTAGAAATGTTTGCTAATTTATAATAAATTCAACAACAAAAAAATACCTTATTTATGTAAGTATTCAGACCCTTTGCTATGAGACTCGAAATTGAGCTCAGGTGCATCCTGTTTCCATTGATCATCCTTGAGATGTTTCTGCAACTTGATTGGAGTCCACCTATGGTGTCACGGATCCCCCCGGTACTGATGCTCATTCTGTTCACCAGTTCCGGAGGTCTATGTCAACGGCTTTCTAGGCTTCACTGAACGGGATTCATTATTATCAACCCCGGACTGTCTTGTCTGATTACACACAGCTGGTTCCCATTTCCCCTGATTAGTATGTAATATATGTGCCCTCTGTTCCCATGTCTGTTGGCTGTGTGAGTACCTATGCGCTGGTGCAGCTGTTATGCTGCGTGCTTTATATATTGTGTATAACGGGTATCGTCCCGTATCGTTCGAGGTTTACCCTCGCTCTTTTGTTTGGGTACAGCCCAGTGTTTTTGTATACGTGTTTGTTTTGGGTGTATTAAAACACCCTATTGTGTATACCTGCACCTGTCTCCAAGTCCTTTATACCAGTGTGACATATGGTAAATTCATTTGATTCGAAATTATTTAGAAAGGGACACACCTGTCTATATAAGGTTCCACAGTTGACAGTGCATGTCAGAGAAAAAAACCAAGCCATGAAGTCGAAGGAATTGTCCATAGAGCTCCGAGACAGGATTGTGTCGAGGCACATATCTGGGGAAGGGTACCAAAACATTTCTGCAGCATTGAAGATCCCCAAGAACACAGTGGCCTCCATCATTCTTAAATGGAAGAATTTTGGAACCACCAAGACTCTTCCTAGAGCTGGCAGCCCGGCCAAACTGAGCAATCGGGGGAGAAGGGCCTTGGTCAGGGAGGTGACCAAGAACCCGATGGTTACTCTGACAGAGCTCCAGAGTTCCTCTGTGGAGATGGGAGAACCTTCCAGATGGACAACCATCTCTGCAGCACTCCAACAATCAGGCCTTTATGGTAGAGTGGCCAGACAGAAGCCACACCTCAGTAAAAGGCACATGACAGCCCGAGTTTACCAAATACCATCCCTACGGTGAAGCAGGGTGGTGGCAGCATCATGCTGTGGGGATGTTTTTCAGCGGCAGGGACTGGGAAACTAGTCAGGATCGAGGGAAAGATGAACGGAACAAAGTAGAGAAAGATCCTTGATAAAAACCTGCTCCAGAGCGCTCAGGACCTCAGATTGGGGCGAAGTTTCACCTTCCAACAGGACAACAACTCTAAGCACACAGCCAAGAACGCAGGAGTGGCTTTGGGACAAGTCTCTGAATGTCCTTAAGTGGCCCAGCCAGAGCCCGGACTTGAACCCGATCGAACATCTCTGGAGAGACCTGAAAATAGCTGTGCAGTGACACTACCCATCCAACCTAACAGGTTGAAAAATAAATGGGAAGAGATTGTCGATGTACCGATTCCATGGCACATGGTTTATGAACTGCTAAAAAAACAACAACACTTGATTCAACACTTTGAGTTTCTCTATTTTAACTATTATACAAAATTCTTGCCATCAACAGAATGCTATATATATGGGCCGTACAACAATCTCAGCTCTGTAGATTTTGCTGCGAAGAGACAATCAATAGATCATTTATTCTGGTATTGCCCATATGTAGCTTGTTTCTGGTCACAGGTTCAGGAATGGTTAAAAAAAATCACAACATTCACTTAAAGTTAACCTTACAAATAGCAATGTTGGGCGATTTGGAAAGCCGTAGTCAGTCAATCAAATCATTTAATAATACTCTTAGGAAAGGTTTTCATCTTTAGCGCACAATCTGTGGATATTATACGATTAGAAAGGTTAAAAATGTATGTAAAATATCACAGCACAATTGAAAAATATATGGCACATGGAAACCAAACGAGTGTGGTCTATGGTGATAGGTGGGATGGGCTGAGAGTGGCTGAGGGGTGGGATTAAAGAGCTTGTGTTTGATAATGTATTATTGTTACGTGATTGCTGAATATAGAAGTACCATGTATGTAAAAATGTGAATGCAAAATGTGTATTTAAAATGTATATGTAAAATGAATGTATATGTAGTAGAAAATCTGTAAAAACCTAAAAAGATAAACCTGACAGAGCTTGAGAGGATCTGCAGAGAAGAATGGGAAAAACTCCCCAAATACAGGTGTGCCAAACTTGTATCATCATACCCAAGAGGTCTCAAGGCTGTAATCGCTGCCAAAGGCGCTTCAACAAAGTACTGAGTAAAGGGTCTGAATACTTATGTAAATAGTATTAAATTATATTTATCAATTTTAGAATAAGAGTGTAACCTAACAAAATGTGAAAAAAGTGAAGAGTTCTGAATACTTTCCGAATTCACTGAATGTAATTTACTTCACCCATCAAAATGCACCAGCCTCTCTACTCCCCCGGCTCAGTCTTTATGCCTGTGTTCTTTGTAGACAGGTGGGTCATTCCACCAATTAGATGCCTTTTGAGTAGTGTAACTTGGGGATTTTTTTAATTTTTTTTATTTTAACATTGTCATAAAGAGCAAATGTTCAACTTAATAAAAAAATAAAATCACCTTTTCCCCCCCATCTCAAGAGGTTGAATAAAAAAATGACTATAGTAATTTCCTTATTAAGTGCCAAATAAAGTAACAGGGTTGACGAATTCATCTTTAATCAGCCATAAATCCTCTTGTGACAGAGGAAATGGAAACGTGTTATGTGCAACAGGAAGGGGCAATTGAATGCAAGCTTCACAAAAGAATATAATTGTTAAAACATTTCTAGCCTGTCTGTCTGTGGGTAACAGGGTTGACGTGTTATGCTCGACCCGCTCAGTTTTCCACAACAAAACACCAGAGAATGGCCAAAAAGAGTAGAACCAGCTCAACTGATTTTACACTATGATTTGAATATATTAAATGTTGAATGTCTCGTTAGAATACTTTTAAGGAATAGTTTCACCATATTAACATGAGAGTTCAGTTCACGTAACCGTGTTGACATTAAAATGAGGGACAAGGTTCTTTTTTACCTTAAAATTAATCACTAATAACATAATAATCTTCAGAAAGCAACAAAATAACCAGGGCTTTACAATGATGGTGAAAACCTGGGGTTGAGTGGGGTTAAAACCTTCTGAGCAGTCAGAGGGTGCACAGACGGACACGTCAAAATGCTGAATTTTGGCACTTTAGCAAGTCTATTCATATAAAAAATATCTGCTTTATTGAGTTTTCCATGTTGTCTATATTAAAGCGCACTTCATTTAATATAAATGGCTTTTAAAATGATATATTTGTGCTCTATTTCTACTGAAAATATCAAAAGGCACTTATTTGTTGGATTGACCCAGGTGTTATTTTGATTATTTTTAAAGTGCTCTGTCCTAAGCTGAAAAACGCCTGTCCAATTGGGTGGAGGGGTATAGGGTTTGTTAAGTAGTTTGTCATCACTGCAGAGTGGCTAGGAAATCCAGACAAAAGCAGATTTCCCATCCATTATGACTACTTGTTGACAGTTTCTTTGAAAACTAAGCTATGGAGGTTCACTAGTTAGATGTTTTAATTGCTATTGAATGTGTGATGGAAATCTGAAGAATTCTGATGGTTTTCATGGTCTGCAGTTGCTACTTTCCTTCAACAAGATATCCCAGAATATTTGAAATCCAAAATAACTACAGTGTTCCACTAATCTATTAGCATTGTCGTGTGCATTTAGAGTAGTTAAGAGTACAAAGGCAGATTTACCATGGATGTTAGTGCTCATCAAAAGACTACAACCATCCTAGCTGCTATGATTAGCTCTGTGCATACTCTGGTTACAGATAGTCACTTTCCATTGCCGTGAAAAATGTTGTTTGCTAGAGCTGAATGGCAATCCAGCTGTGTTTTTCTGGGCTATGGATATGAGCCTGTTCACAAAAGGATGTTCCGTATTATCAGTGTTTCCTGCAACCTTAGCAAGAGATCAGTTGTGGTGTCCAACATGCACATGATTTCCCCCCATTATCTCAGATTGTGGAGTCTATGTGTATGTTTGTTTGTAGCTACATATGAAGTATTATTTCTCAACTTTCCATACAGACTGCCCTTTTGATAGGCCTGTATTTTGATAGACCTGTATTTTGACAGGCCTGTATTTTGATAAACCTGTATTTTGACAGGCCTGTATTTCACTTTCAAATTATTGTTTTCTTTCTTTTCTTTCCATGTTACCTACATGTACATATTGCTATTGTTATTTTACTGCTGCTGTTTAATTATTTGTTACTTTTTTAAACTTTTTTACTTAACACCTGTTTTTCTTAACTTAAACATTGTTGGTTAAGGGCTTGTAAGTCAGCATCTCACTGTAAGGTGGTGTATTCGGCGCATCTGACAAATAACATTTGATTTGATGTTCTCCGGTCCTTCTGTTCACCCTCCTCATAACAGGTAATACATCATCTTTATGTTTTCTTTAAATTTCATAGTTTTAATAAAGCTTTAAAGTGGTATTCAGCAGTTGAAACAATAACAAAGTGTATTCCCCGACCCACTTTCAGTAAAAAGTTGAGGGATGGGATTGGAGAAATGTAACCACTCTCAAATTCATAGACATAGCTATGGATGCAAGGACCGACTATTTATGATATCAAAATTATAGTTTTAACCATGTTTTGATGCTTTATAGTGTTTGTTTACATTTACTTTGTATACAAACATTGGAGTACAAGCTTATATTTTAGGTTCTGATGGGTTAGGACTGTTGAACTAAGCTCATGAGGCATTTCTAAGTTATATTCTTCAATAATCAATGGTTCCATATCATTCGTTTATAAGTCCAAATGGATGTAGCAATTGCAGATTGCTCCTTTAACATATACTTTTATAGGGGTTAAAAGGTGGGTTGACTATAGGACAAATGACTTTTTTTTTAAAGCCTTTCCTTGTAACCCCTAAACAAATTACAAATGACAAGACTGACAAGATGTGACAAGACTGAGCATTCAAAACACAGAGCGGAAAGGTTATTTATCCTGAGGGGTTTAGGACCTGTCTCTATTTTCCTCCACTAGCCTTTGTCTGTATGTTAGGACTAAACATTGTCTGCCATGTTGAATCACAAGCGTAAACCCCACTGACGCTGGTTGAGTTTGTTTTTCACAGAAATAATGAGATTGCCCTGGCATTACGGTTGCCATTAGATCCCCTACATTCTCTCCATGCAGTTGTTTTCAGTACATTTTAATTAGAATGAGTACATTTCTCTAAGGTTCATTATCCCCACCTGCCGCACTGCCTTTGATCTCTAGACCTTGCTTTCTTGGCCTTAACACTTTTGAAATATTGCATGAGCACTACCCAATTACCCTTTAATGTCAACTAAGTGCCTTTGTCAATGTGAGTGATATTGTGAGTGTGGCTGTGCGCACGGTCCCCCCCACCCGTGTTTCTCTGTTAGTCCAACCCGCTGAGTGGTGTTGGGCAGTAACTAGGAGTTAATGAGAAGAGTCCAGCCTGGTCTCAGGGACCTCATTTGGAAGAATTATTCATCAGTCTTTCTTTGCTTATCGGCGCACATCTAAAGACAAATTCCATTTTTTTTTTCATTCACTGATTAAAAAATAAAAAAAATCTCATGAAAGGGTGTAGAAAAACACGTCCATCATTTCGAAAATCTAAAACTGTGTTATTACTTAACGAGGCAAGATGTTGTCATTGAGATTCAGGGCTGTCTAATTAAATTGCAGAGGCAGTAGTGGCATGGAAGCAGTGAACATGCTTTCACATGCATAAGGCCTGTGTGTAATAAATCACTGAGCCCTGTCCTCCATCTCCCTGAGAACTGCTTTAAAATCAGGGGATTACACTGAATCCTCATCAAGGTCACCCCTGGAGGCATGTTCTCTGTGTGTGTGTGTGTGTATGTGTTCATGCATGGGTGTGTTGAGTGTCTTAGCAAGTGTGCATTTTTGCACATGCATATAAATTAATCTAGCCTCTTAGGGTGTTTTCTTTTCTCTGCTATAGGGACACACTGCTAGGCTTGGCCTCCTGGTGATCAGTCCCTCACTCACCTCATTAAATTGCCACCTTAGTCTAAATTATTCAGGGCACTTAACAATTTTTCAGGCTCTGTCTCCTGCAGTCTGATTAGTGCCGTTTCTCACGTGGCTCTGATGCGCCTCGTATCTGGAAGAGTGTGCTGTGCGTTGTGGAAGGTGACAAGGCCTGACGGGCAGAACCATTTATGTATCTGTTAGGTGATGATGAAAACCGTCAGCCCAGTCTGCCTCACTATCTGAATGGCCTTGTTCTCTGGGATGGAACATACAGAACATTGCAGAAGGAAATGAATTGTATTGAAGAAAACTATTGTACAAACAAGAGATGGAGTAGCTTGACTCTAGACATGCTGAAAGGCTGAAAACAGAGAGACTGCTTACCTGTAGTGAATCATCAGCCTCCAAAGCTAACATCATTTGGCCAATCAACCACAGCAGAACCACTTGGATGCAGATGTTGACCAAGTCCATTAAGTAAATAGAGTAATTGATTACAGTCAATACTCTGCCTTTCCAAGTGTGGTATGTCCAATGATTAGGAGCAGGCTCAGAGGACACATTGTGCTTCTCAGCTTGTATGAAAAGTGAGGTCATGTGGAGTCTTCAGATTAACCCATTGAATCCTGTGTGTCTGTGCATAGAGGCTTGATCCTCTATGTGTGTGATGTTTGTGTCTCTGAGCCCAGCACAACTCCTCAGATGCAAGAGCATGCTTAATTAAGCATATCATGAGCGCGCTTAATTCGGCATGACAGTGTCAGGGCCACAGCACTGATCAATTGGAAGTGCTGCTTCCTGTGTCTCTGCTCTGAAATGAGCACTGCAAAACACACTGCATGCTGGGACAGCTGGCTGGGAGAAAGGGACAAGGTAAAGAGGCTTATTTTCCTTGTCTCTTTAGAGTAGGGGTTTCAAATTCAGGCCATGGAGGCCCTAGTGTCAGCTGGTTTTAGTTTTTTCCTTTCAATTAAGACCTAGACAACAAGGTGAAGGGAGTTCCTTACTAATCAGTGACCTTAATTTGTCAATCTAGTACAAGGGAGGAGCGAAAATCCACAGACACTCAGACCTGCGTGGAATGAGTTTGACACGTGCCTTAGAAGTGCTCTCACTTAGCCTTTGTTCAGAACACAGAGCAGGTGAATGGGAGGAGACAGGGAGAAGGAGTTGATTTATAGACTATTGAGATGCAGCCTTACATTTTGTTTTGTTTCTGTGGCAACCATGTGGTTCATCCCAACCCAGATAGAGAAAATCTACAGTACATTATGAGGTGGTTAAGAAGTTTCAGCTACAAGTGAGTCCTTGAGGACAGGGATGACAAGGAGCTTTTAGTCAATGTGATGGTTAGTAAATGGAGGTGTTGATAAGTGTTAGAGTGATGCTTTCCATGCTATAAACCACAGGTTCAACCTTGATCATTCAGTGCTTAAATGATAAGGGAAGGCCATTCACACATCCTGATGTAACATGTGTGTTGAGATCACACCCTGAGTGAGGTGAAATTTGTTACTTGCTCGCTGACCTTGAATTAAAACCAGTTTGATACATGCTTTTTCATACACTACATTGATGATTTTAATGTATGTTTTGCATTGTTGTTGTCGCATCCTGTTATTCTGCCTACACACGCACACACACACACACACACACACACACACACACACACACACACACACACACACACACACACACACACACACACACACACACACACACACACACACACACACACACACACACACACACACACACACACACACACACACACATCAACCAACTATCAATAGAAAAATGTAGGAGGTGAGGACATACAGTATATCCCTTTTCTTGAACAGGCACAGTGTTCCCTGTCTCTGTATTCTGAATGGCTTTCACGCCTCAGAGAAGGTGAAGAGAAGGTGTGCGTTTGTGTGTGTGTTGGGGAGAGTGAGTTCTTCCTCTATAAAGCAGGCTGCCATGGTGTCTGGGATCCTGTCATCACTGCTAAAAGTGTCAGGCAGAAAATTAATTAAGTGGGGTCTGCTGATGGGGGAGAGCAGGGGCTATGGCGGCACTAACCAGGCCGTCAGCCCCTGTTTCAGGGCCCACGCTGGAAAGGAAAGGCCTAGCCACTCTGGCCTGACGGGAACATAATGAAGGTGTCTGCTCCCCTTTTACCAAGCCTGACTCATTAAATGGATTTTCTGCACAGGGTCAGAGCGATAGTCAATTTAGCCAGCAGGGGCAGAGCCAGGCCAAACAGGGAACAGGAAGGGCAGGAAGGCCTCCTCCCCCCAAGAAGACCCCATTGTCCACCTCCCATCTCTTCCACCTCATATCATCATTCTCTCTATGTATTTCTTTCTGAATGGACATTAAAACAGTCTTACTTACAGTAGCAAATCATTTGCATAGACCTCACAAAACCATTTCCATATTAGAGCATAGTTCTGAAGTTCAAAGTCTTCAACATCTTTTATGTATGATTTTCATTTCATTAATGTATGGTTTCATTTCATAATACTCTTAGGTAATCTTAAATACACCCACCCTTCGAGGAGGGGAAGTGAAACTTCAAAGACCAAAGCTACAGACGTGGAAGGTTAGCAGGGTTCACTCTCTCTTCCCAACCCCTTCTGGGGGGGAAACCTGGAAAGTGACAAGAACATTACATTTGAGCTTTATAATTCGGAGGCTGGTGCTGAGGCGGTCTTGTCAAAGTCAGGACTGTGAGGGAACTGTCATGCAAGAGAGGTGAATTTGATGGGAATTGGCAGGCAGATTATGGATGTAGCATTTGCGGTCCTGGCACAGGCGTGTTGTGTCCACTTGACGGCCGGACTGCTGCTATTGTGTGTCAGATCGCTCTGCCGGATTGACTGACATCATAAAAGCCCAAGGCGCTTTTTACCAGACAGTCAAGCTTCATTGGTAGTTTAAATACCTCCTCCGTTGTCTCCCTCTCTCGCTCTCTTTTTCTAACTTGATGTCGCTCTCTTTCTTCCTTTTTTTCTATACCTCTCCCTTCATCACGTCTCTTTCTCTTTCCTTGTTTCATCATTCCCTCCAGCAATTTCCTAATCCCTGGAGACGTCAGTAAAGTGTGCCAAGTGCATTAATGATGTGTCTGTCTTTTAAGAGTAGAACATGCAACATGGTTTCCGACTGTATTATGGAGCACACACATAGTGCAGGGACACCACAGTGTACAGAGGGACTTCACAATACACATCACATTGCCATTTCTCAAGGGCCTCACTCTGGTGTCTCAATCAAGCCGGTTGCACTTGAGTAGCGTGCAGGTTCTGACATGGCAGATCAAAGGGCAGGGAAGAATTGATTTTGATGCGTCTTTACAGCTTCAAAATAAAAGCCCTTGTAATGAGCCGTGTTTACTGGCAGCAGGCTATAAGAGTATCCCCCAGGAACCATGTAGAGTGGGAGGGAGGTATTTAATGCGACACCACCCCATCATCCACAGGAACCATGTAGAGAAGGGAGGGGGGAGCTACTTATATGCAACACCACCCGTCCATAGGAATTACGTGAAAGAGGAAGGAAGTATTTAACACAGCACTCCCACTTAGCCCCCCACTGCGCGTTCATCGTGGTATTTCATGCTACGTGAATTGCAGTCCCATAGAGACACAATAGGATCACATGAGCAGCATGCACGCTTAGGCACTCAGTTCTTTCTCCCTATACCACTCCAGACCATCAAACACCCATATTGGATAGCTAGATTTATGGAGTTCCATGTGCTGATCTGAGTTTCACACAGTGAGGGAATTTTATCCATAAAAAATGTACTGCAGTAAGATGCAGGGAGTGAGGCAGAGGAGAGGGAGGAGAAAGAGGTGTGAGCCAACATTCTCCAAGACCTCGGTCGGCACAAGCCCATTGCTCCAATAGTTTGCAAATCAAACAGGGACACCACAGCGTGAAGAGACATTAGTGGCCACGAGAGAGAGAGACAGACAGAGAGAGGGAAAAAAAGACAAAGACAGGGATAAAGACAGACAGACAGACAGAGAGACAAAGAAACATGGAAAAGAGAGAGAGAACAAAAAACGCGAAGATAAAAAACTGCATTCACCAGATCTCTGCTTAGGCCCAGTGTCTGTCTGGCACATGTCACTCTAGGCTGGTTCCGTAGACGTAGAGGCTGAGGCTGCTACCTGAGAACAATACTAACTGTGGTGCGAGGGAGAAATGTAGGAGCTGATAAATGGTGTTTGAGACTTCAATGTGATTGATAGAGCTGCCTGCACTGTTCTGTGCTACCTCTACTACTGACTCCCTCTCCTCTTGCCCCGGGCCCAGCACCAGTCAGAGGTCCTCCTCACTGGAGCACAGATCACACCGCAGCCGGCCTTTTGTTCTCTCTCTCTCTTCCTCTCCTTCCCTCGTGCTCTGACTCTCCTCAGTACATTTATCTCATTACAGTCGTGGTATCTCCAGTGGCGTTTACAATGAAGTGTTAATCTCTCCTCTCATCAATCTTGGAGGCTCAGGAGTGCCGAGTCGCTCCCCCGAAAATGATGACTGGCACTTTTACTTGTTTGGAGAAATAAGTGTGGGGCTAAATTGAATTTTAATGGATTGTGCATCCCCAGTGAAAGGTGCAATCCATTATTTGATGATTGTAATGTTGTTTGCTGCTCATGTTGATTTATGGTATGTATAGCATGACAGGCCAAAGGTTGCCGAGAAAGGGAAGGAAGCTGCGTTGTGTTGATATAGTTTTTAAGTATGGCACAGAGGAGGGTTACGCTCAGGGCTCTGGGTAGGGGAGCGACTGCACTACAATGGCGGTTCTTTCTGTGTCCTGTACGAGCAAATAAGAATGATCCTTTCCACCAGAATTGCAGAAACACAGTTAATTGAATATGATACATGTATTCCTTTGATACAACAATATTTGCCCCTCCCAGGCACAAAGAGGCAGGAGTAAATAACGAATGACAGTTAACATGCAAAGCTAATTTATTTCCCCCTGCTCCTCTGTAGTGGATGTTGTATGTTATGTGTCTCTCTTAAGTCTGTTTCTACTCAGAGGCCAACTGCTCTCTCTCTCTGTCTCTCATATCCTCCCTTAGGATCCGCCATCTGCTGATGATAAAATATGGAACCTGTCAAGAGCAGAGATGTTAGGAAGAAGTTAGCCAGATTGTCAGGACTGCAATATGTCATCACAAGGCATCTGCAGCATTAGTTTAGAGGCACAATGGGTTTTATAGGCAAGTATTACATGAACCTTTCAAGACTTTACTTTGCTGTGAATGTGCAACGTGACGGCGAATACAGCTCAACCCATTGTATGTTGCTGGAGTATTGCATCAGAACAGTTCAGCTTTATCACATTTATACATGTGTCTGCTTGATGTAATAGGATTTTTTCACTTTTGAGGAATAATTGTAATGGGAGGTTTGAGGGTGGAGATCAATCAAGCCGTGTAGGTAGTAGTCGTGTTATCCCAGAAGACCATTCACCAGGAACTGAAAATCAATAAAGGCAGTTTAAAGGCCATTTTAGGGGCGGTCTCACTGGGCTCATTCATCACCTCTCAATCTGCCATCATACCTCCAAACAAATCCGCGAAGGAGCCGTCGATACTCAGGGAATGACTTCACATGTAGGGGGTGGACATCACAGGAACCTTAAAGATCTGGTGTTGAAAAAACGACTTGGTGATTTGCGGTCTTTGGATGCATTACGATGCCAGCTGTCTTCAGTTTCTGTATTACTTGATGAAATGTATAATATTTATATAATACCCTATAGGAGTCAGGAGTAGATCAGGTCAGCCATATCATAATGACCTCATCCCTTTGTGATATGGAAATGATGCTGTGGTTAATGAACTGTCCCGTTCCTATAATTAATACAGTGACTCATAACCCACCTGCCCTGCCAAGGTATGTGGGACAAGGACCGTCACACATACCCATCCACAGCGTGCCATACGAACAGAGGTCACAGATAGTAAAGGAGAGGACGATCGACTTTCAGAACCGCAAAACTTTCATGGCGTCGAGCGAAGAACAACAGCAGTAATAGAAACTGTGGCTTAACGTGATCATCCCCTGCCTTAGCAGGCAGATGGAAGGCAGGTGCTGCCCTTGAATGTATTATTTGTGCCATCAATACAGAACACAGCATAGTGGGGGAGAGAAAAACAACAGGCTGCTTTCAGCATGTCTGTCAGAAAAACACTGCCGGCCACCTCAGAAAATAAAGCATTACAGACAGAGGTGGAGGGAGGCTGGACGAAACGGAATGACTCTGGAATCTAAAGCAGCTTGTATCTTTTAATTAAAATCACTCAATCAATGGGGATCTGAGTTGGGACCATCCCCCGTATTACTGTCTGTCTGTCTGTCTGGGTGTCTGTCTAGAGTGGAGGCCGTAAGGTCTGCTGTAATTTTGGGCTGCAGCTTTAGGAGAGGGCCAGCAGCGCTCCCCTGGGAGGGAACTTGACCAGTCCCAATAAAAGAGGCAGAGGGGAGCCAATCAGCCACGACTGCTGCACTACCCTGCCTCTCCTCTAAACTCCCCTTCTCCCTCCCCCTCCCCCTTTCCCTTCCATCCGACAACAGATACAGGGATCTGAAGAGACGAGGCAAATTAAAAACTGATATCCGCAGTGGTTGAAAATGGGTCTGTGTGTGTGCGTGGATGGGTGGCTGTTGCAGTGTGTGGAGGAGGCTTAGGAGGACCTTCTCAGTATGAAGGCTGAGAGGAAAGCAGGTGAGAGAGAGAGAGGTGTGAGTGTCATTTCATAATAGATGAGCCATTACATCTAATGCCTGTATCCTTTTATCCCTGCATTGGGGAAGGGGCCTTTTGTCAGCCCCATCTCTCCGGGATATGGAGTCACACAGAATGTGTGGAGTTTAGAGAGCCTTCTGAAAGTAACACATTGCACAGTGTCACGTTGCAGGGATAACAGAACAGCGGAGTCTGGTTGTCAGGAGATTTGTGGTTGCCATGGCGAATGCCTAACTTGTTAAAGGCAAGATGGAGAGGAAGAAGGGCTATAGGGCTAATGAATAGATGCCAATAGGTGCCAATTAAGCTAATAAATGAGTCTTCCACAACCCAGCCACTCTGACAATGTCCACTCACACCAGAAAAGCATTAGTACTCTGTATGACAACAAAGAACAACCAATTGTTAAACCAGTGTCTTCATCTGAGGTCTTTACAGTATATTTTAGTAGCCACAATTGTGATTTGATGTTCTTATCCTCTGGTATTGTGGTGGCAGTGAGGAAATAATTTTGAACTTGGAAACTGTCCCTTTTTTCTGTTGTTGCAGAAGATGAGATCTTGCCACAGGCACTCTATTGCTGGATATCTTTATGTCCCTCCTCCCATTCTGATTCTTCCTGCTTCTTTCCCCTCCTCTTACTTGGTTAAATCTCTTTGAAGTATTGCTAGAATTAGATTTTTCCTTCTTCGCTCAAGGGTCTTTCATTATATTGTATTTATCACAAGAAAAGAAAAGGATGGGACAATAGAACAATTCAGAAATAATAACACAAAAGCAAACAGAAATGCAACCACTGGCAAGGTCAAATGATTATGATCTGTTGCCATGGAAATTGCAAATCTTGCCGTTTTTCTTTGACAATGTATACCATCACTACTGTTTCATGCACACGTGTGCTGCAGTCTCTCAAACGCGCGCACACACACACACACACACACACAGAGACAGACACCCACCCCCACACACACACACACAGACACAGACACACAGAGAGAGAGCTCATATATTGGGAGCAGGTGTTGTCAGACAGGCAGGAAGGTCAACAGATACTGCTGGGCTAGGTCAATACAGATCACAGGTACCCAGAGTGCTGGCCTACACTAACTGTCTGCTGGCTGTGTGATGTCAGGAACGTGCCCTTGTGCTCTTTGACCTTTCTCCCATCATCCCTCTCAGGCAGGAGCTCTGGAGAGGAAGGATGTTCATGTTCATCTCGTATAAGAGACATGGACCCTCCATGCCAAGCAGTGGACTTTAAATCAGGCATGGGCCTAAAGAACTTACAGACATTACTGGGGCAAAAGCTGGTTCTCCAAAATAAATTAAATAAATCAAGACCAATAATGCAAGTAACAAGTAAAATCAAACCAAAATAATCTGTGCCTGTTATCACACTTTCATTTTAGCTTGATATATATTTCATAAATGCATGCAATGGAACAGCTTGAAATGGATGAACATAAATAAACAACAGAATCGCAACACACAAATTAAAACTTAAAAGCCTGGACTGTCAATCATTGAGAGCATGCCTAATTAAAAAAAATATAATTTGCTTATGAAAAGCAACCCCAAAACAAATCCACGTTAGTCCTCTATCAGCCAGACCAGGCAGGCGAACAGTGACCTTCACTGTCATCGTCATCAGCATAATTGTCATTACTGTTGTCATCATCATCATAATCATCATCGTCTACATCTACAGCAACACTGCTGCTGTTTTCACCAACCACTAGCACCACTATCACAGTGATTTGCTTGGCACTCGTCACTGCCCATGATTGTAGCTAAAAAAAGACTAGATGAACCTAGCGGTTTGTGAATAAATGATGTATTCATTTGCAAGCCTGATTTGGCTGCCTTCATCTCTGGTTGTTCTAAGTGAAGGAATATGGAGATGGTGAAACAAGCACAGCTTCGAACGCAATGACAGGAAGCTTAAGAAGATAAATGGCATCTTTCGTCTCAGTCAAAGCACAAAGTCTACCGGGGAGGAGAATATGTTACATCAACTTAATGACTCTAGCCACTGAAGAAAGGAGCACAGAAACACAAGCATAACGTCACTAGCTGCTCTCATTCTGCTCACATTCACTGACTATTGTGCCCACTGCTGAGCTAGAGAAAGAGGATATTCTAGGGGTGGAGGCGTAAGGCAAGACCCTCACTTCGATTCAGAATTGTTTGGAATAGCACATTTAGTAGTCTATATTCCTGTTTACTCAGCACAATTGTCTTAGATTGCCTGGTAATATACACTGCTCAAAAAAATAAAGGGAACACTTAAACAACACAATGTAACTCCAAGTCAATCACACTTCTGTGAAATCAAACTGTCCACTTAGGAAGCAACACTGATTGACAATAAATTTAACATGCTGTTGTGCAAATGGAATAGACAACAGGTGGAAATTATAGGCAATTAGCAAGACACCCCCAATAAAGGAGGGGTTCTGCAGGTGGGGACCACAGACCACTTCTCAGTTCCTATGCTTCCTGGCTGATGTTTTGGTCACTTTTAAATGCTGGTGGTGCTTTCACTCTAGTGGTAGCATGAGACGGAGTCTACAACCCACACAAGTGGCTCAGGTAGTGCAGCTCATCCAGGATGGCACATCAATGCGAGCTGTGGCAAGAAGGTTTGCTGTGTCTGTCAGCGTAGTGTCCAGAGCATGGAGGCGCTACCAGGAGACAGGCCAGTACATCAGGAGACGTGGAGGAGGGCAACAACCCAGCAGCAGGACCGCTACCTCCGCCTTTGTGCAAGGAGGAGCAGGAGAAGCACTGCCAGAGCCCTGCAAAATGACCTCCAGCAGGCCACAAATGTGCATGTGTCTGCTCAAACGGTCAGAAACAGACTCCATGAGGGTGGTATGAGGGCCCGACTTCCACAGGTGGGGGTTGTGCTTACAGCCCAACACCGTGCAGGACGTTTGGCATTTGCCAGAGAACACCAAGATTGGCAAATTCGCCACTGGCGCCCTGTGCTCTTCACAGATGAAAGCAGGTTCACACTGAGCACGTGACAGACGTGACAGAGTCTGGAGACGCCGTGGAGAACGTTCTGCTGCCTGCAACATCCTCCAGCATGACCGGTTTGGCGGTGGGTCAGTCATGGTGTGGGGTGGCATTTCTTTGGGGGGCCGCACAGCCCTCCATGTGCTCGCCAGAGGTAGCCTGACTGCCATTAGGTACCGAGATGAGATCCTCAGACCCCTTGTGAGACCATATGCTGGTGCTGTTGGCCCTGGGTTCCTCCTAATGCAGGACAATGCTAGACCTCATGTGGCTGGAGTGTGTCAGCAGTTCCTGCAAGAGGAAGGCATTGATGCTATGGACTGGCCCGCCTGTTCCCCAGACCTGAATCCAATTGAGCACATCTGGGACATCATGTCTCGCTCCATCCGACAACGCCACGTTGCACCACAGACTGTCCAGGAGTTGGCGGATGCTTTAGTCCAGGTCTGGGAGGAGATCCCTCAGGAGACCATCCGCCACCTCATCAGGAGCATGCCCAGGCATTGTAGGGAGGTCATACAGGCACGTGGAGGCCACACACACTACTGAGCATCATTTTGACTTGTTTTAAGGACATTACATCAAAGTTGGATCAGCCTGTAGTGTGGTTTTCCACTTTAATTTTGAGTGTGACTCCAAATCCAGACCTCCATGGGTTGATAAATTGGATTTCCATTGATTATTTTTGTGTGATTTTGTTGTCAGCACATTCAACTATGTAAAGAAAAAAGTATTTAATAAGATTATTTCTTTCATTCAGATCTAGGATGTGTTGTTTAAGTGTTCCCTTTATTTTTTGGAGCAGTATATATAATATGAAGTGATATCATTATTCATGCTGTGCTGATAAGGGTTTAGTAGACAGTAGTGTAGTGGAGATGAGTGAAACTAGTTCTGTGTTTCCTTTCCTTAATTTGGCCTCAGTGTGTGTTACTCAGTTTTTTCCCAGAGAGACATACAGTATATCCACTCCCAAATTACATTATTGGTTGGGCTGGATGGGGCTGGATGGGGTGAAAATAGCATTGTGTGAGGGAAGTGTGATATTTTCCTATGGAATCGGTGTATGCGTGTTTGTTTTAGTCCATTTTTTGTGGGAGTATCTTTCTGTGTGACTGTTTTTCAATCTGTTCATGCTCGGTTGAATGGTCAGATAGGATTAACGTGTGTATTGATGGAGTAGTGAGAATGAGTGGGGGAAGTGTGAAATCAGTTTGTATTGTCTCTCTGCACACTCTATAAGTCTGTGTTTATTCATGTGTGGCTGTATTCTGGGGTATACGGTGTATTGGGTTTTGTGTTTGGGTATGTGTGAGGATGTGTACCGTACGTTATAGTGTGTGTATTGGGGCCATAAGGATGTTTGATGCGAAGCAGAGCAGGGGACAGCTGTGGAATAGACTGTGACAGCATCCTCACATGCTTAAGGGGCCTGTCAGGGATCCGCTAGCACTGTGGATGCTGCGCCGCTCTCCACACACACACACACGCGCACACACACACACACACACACACACACACACACACACACGACATCTCTAATTAAGGCTGAGTGGCGGGACAGCCCAGCAGACATCCCGTTTTCCCCCCATATGTCCACGGGTCTGACTAACACATCCCACTGTCTGGGAATAGTCCCTGTACCCAAGGTGAGAGGAGTCAGTGTGTGTGAGCAGCTAGAGGGATGTATGAGGGCTGTTTAGGCCGTCTAGGGAAATAGCTTTAGCCGATTCGCCTACGTTTTATTCCTCAATATATGACTCCCATTGTAAATGCATAATGTGAATTTAATAACCCAAGGACATCCGTCAATGATAATGATAGTTTGCTCTGAGATGTGTAATGGAGGTTGAGAGGCATGGTGGTGAGAAAGGGGTATGCAGCCGCCTGCACGTCATCTGTTGACGTTATAAGTATTTCCCCGGCACTGCATTAACAGAATGATTTAGAAATTCCAGAGCATGTTTTTTGGGGTTGTCAACATTGTGTTGTTAATTTCCCAGTTGACTCACTTATACACAGTCCTGTTTTCTTTCATTGTCATCACCTAATCATTGTCTGCTGCTGTAATTCCCTTCACTAGCTTATTAAAGCCTCATTCCAGAAAGCTGGGAAATGTCAGGTCTTCTTGACACCTATGTGATAGTGAATTTTATGGCCACAAGGCATGTTTTACGAACTACATTAACCCAATCCAATAACAACAACAACCTCTAATGCCACCACTGACAACAACATTCTCCACCTCTCCTTCATTGGGGCAGCAGTGGCTCTTTTGGGTCACAGTGTACCCTATATCTATCTACATTACAGTACATCACTGAGTTCCTTAGTGCTTGGGAACAAGAAGAATTGGGCAACAAAAGTCACAACAATAGACAAACACAGTGTGCTTAAACTAATAACACACAAATTATTGTATTTTTCTTGTCTATATTGAATACATCATTTAAACATTCACAGTGTAGGTTGGAAAAAGTATGTGAACCCCTAGGCTAATGACTTCTCCAAAAGCTAATTGGAGTCAGGAGTCAGCTAACCTGGAGTCCAATCAATGAGACAAGATTGGAGATGTTGGTTAGAGCTGCCCTGCCCAATAAAAAACACTCACAACATTTGAGTTTGCTATTCACAAGAAGCATTGCCTGATGTGAACCATGCCTCGAACAAAAGCGATCTCAGAAGACCTAAGATTAAGAATTGTTGCCTTGCATAAAGCTGGAAAGGGTTACAAAAGTATCTCTAAAAGTCAGTCCACGGTAAGACAAATTGTCTATAAATGGAGAAATTTCAGCACTGTTTCTACTCTCCCTAGGAGTGGCCGTCCTGCAAAGATGACTGCAAGAGCACAGCACAGAATGCTCAATGAGGTTAAGATGAATCCTAGAGTGTCAGTTAAAGACTTACATAAATCTCTGGAAGATACTAACATCTCTGTTGACAAGTCTACGATACGTAAAACACTAAACCACTGCTGTCCAAAAAAAATACATTGCTGCACGTCTGAAGTTCACAAAAAGAGCACCTGGATATTCCACAGCGCTACTGGCAAAATATTCTGTGGACAGATGAAACTAAAGTTGTGTTGTTTGGAAGGAACACACAACACTATGTCTGGAGAAAAAAAGGCACAGCACACCAACATCAAAACCTCATCCCAACTGTAAAGTATGGTGGAGGGAGCATGATGGTTTGGGGCTGCTTTGCTGCCTCAGGGCCTGGATAGCTTGCTATCATTGATGGAAAAATGAATTCCCAAGTTTATCAAGACATTTTGCAGGAGAATGTAAGGCTATCTGTCCGCCAACTGAAGCTCAACAAAAGTTAGGTGATGCAACAAGACAACAACCCAAAAGACAGAAGTAAATCAACAACAGAATGGCTTGAACAGAAGAAAATACACCTTCTGGAGTGACCCAGACAGTCCTGACCTCAACCCGCCTGAGATGCTGTGGCACGACCTCAAGAGAGTGGTTCACACCAGACATCAATAGGGGAACTGAAAGAGTTTTGCAAAGAGGAATGGTCCAAAATTCCTCCTGACCGTTGTGCAGGTCTGATCCTCAACTACAGAAAACATTTGGTTGAGGTTATTGCTGCCAAAGGAGGGTCAACCAGTTATTAAATCCAAGGGTTCACATACTTTTCCCAACCTGCACTGTGAATGTTTACACGGTGTGTTCAATAAAGACAAGAAAATAATAATTGCTTGTGTGTTATTAGTTTAAGAAGACTGTATGTGTCTATTGTTGTGACTTAGATGAAGATCAGATCACATTTTCTGACCAATTTATGCAGAAATCCAGATAATTCTAAAGGGTTCACATACTTTTTCTTCCCACTGTATTTTTTCTCTCTCTCTCTCTCTCTCTCTCTCTCTCTCTCTCTCTCTCTCTCTCTCTCTCTCTCTCAAAAATGTCTCTGCCACATCCCCATCCCAGTTCAAATGTACCTTGTGTAATTGGTTACAGTGGTAGCCATTGTAATAGGTGTTGTTGGAGAGGGTGCAGTAGGCTGTGTATTTTCCTCTGTCCTCCAGGTGTAGAGGATTTGAGAGGGGCTTCTCTCGTGCTGGCTGCACTGGGAGATTACATATAATACCTTGACTGACTCAATTGGGCCTTTCCTGGCAAGGCAGAGATCACTAAAATACCAGCAGACTTCTCATAGCATTGATTTCTGCCATTTCCCACTAATCTTGATGGAATCACGGCTCTAAGAGAGGACCATAGAGCTTCCTGAAATAGGTCCTGGAAAAACGGGTGGGAGTTTGAAGTGTGGCGCCTTGTGCTCCAATGTTATTGCTACAAAATGCCTTTTCTGCATAACATCCTTTTGTGCTTTGTTCTGTTCCTTGGAGAATGGCATATTTTTTCCAAAGGCAAATTCCCCCTAAGGTGTGTTTGCTTTTGTGTAACAATGCTGTCTTTGGGCAAACGTTTCATAATTGTGCTCTTTAAGCAGCCTCACACAATTATGGTTTTGTTTATGCAGACAATTGGAATATGGCAGTTTTTCAATATGAAATGAGCAAGGTCGCGAGCGCTGAGGCTGTTGAAGAAATCGCTCTTAATTGACTGAAAACCCTCAAGTCCCTGGAGGGTGAAAGCACCATAAAGGTGTATTTATGGTATTCATAATTCGCTGAAATAAAATGTGCATGCTCTCCAGAGAATCACAGACAAATGGCAATGAAAAATGAATGAAACACTGGAAATCTAAAACCCTCTCCCTGTTGACCTGAATATATGATTATGCATGTCGCAAGCCACTTTTTTTTCTGATTATGTTTCTGCCTTGTGCCTGGTTGTCAGGGAGATCAGTATGTATTACCCCTCCACTGTGAGTGTGATATACAGTGTTCATATTTATAGGAAACAGAGAAATTCACTCTTCTAGTGCCAATATGGCCCTCTTCTCATTCAGGTGGCCTTCTCTGTTTTTTCCTTCATCCCTCCATCCTCTCTCTCTTCTGGTGACTATAGTTCATCAGATATATTGGCCTCCTATCTCTCACAAGCCTACACATTTTTTTTCTGTGATTCTCAATCCATTCCTTTGTCTATAACATAAACTACAAGGCTTAACTGTCCCCAGAGAGATATAAGTAGAGTACAAACCACATTGAAGTCCAGTTAGAGAACATTTTAAGGTGCACTATGCAGAAATCGCTCATCCATTTCCTGTTTGCTAACATTCTAATAGTTTGCCTAATTTCAGTTTGTGACAAAACAAGCAAGTATAGTTTAGTACTATCTAAACCTCTGTGAAATATATTTTCCAAAACCAAAAAGATTGTATTTTCAGCTGTTTGAAGCCAAAACCTAAGAACAGGAAGCATAGAAATAATACACATAGAACAGATCGACCATTTCTTAGACTTGCTTTCAAGGAGAATGACAGATCTATAACTCTCATTTCTATGTGAATTTGGTCGGGTAGCCCAAAAAGTTACATGTTGCAGCTTTAAGTGAAAAGAGGGACATTGTACGCGATTCATCTCTGGGAGGCGGGGGTCAGAGGGTAACGCAATGTTGATGTGACACCTGATGGCATGCTGATGGTTTTAGTTCCTAGCCGCATTAAAGCAATGACTAATGGCTTCATACCAGCTCTCCACTGCATTCATTACCAGGCCGCGGCTGCCTGGATCCATACCCTGCGCTCTCCTATATGAAACCCAGACCTCTCAAATCAATACACCCCAAGGCTAGGATAGGGGACAGGAGAAGAGGATACTTCCTAATTCAATGAAATAGACATTACCAAACGCTCCGGACGCACGCAGGGCATGAGTAATCATAGACAAATTCATTTTAGAACCCCGGTAGCCCAGATGATGCTTTCAATTAGGGGTGCACTTTAGCCCGAGTGTTTATGATGCGGATATAGGTGGTAGTAGGAGTGGGCAGAGTGAGAGGGAGTGGGCCCTGCCTCTTCCTTTCTTCCATCCTTAGGACAGAGGGCAGCCAAGGCCTTCACTGTAGAGAAGGGGTTGGCAAGTGATTCTTTTTTTTGTGACCCACCATTTTTTTTCATGTTTACTTTTTAAACATTTTGGGGGGGGGTAAAAAAAAGACTGTAAAATCACCAAGAATTTTGCTAAAATGAGTTTAATTTAGGAAATCTTTTCCCAAGTATTCCCACTAATAAAAAAAAAGACGTGACCGTGTCTCAAGGTATGACATGATTGTTATTTTCAAATACAATCTCTTTTTGGGCTTAGTTGTGGTCATTTTGCAGTGTAAATGTTCCGGCCCCCGACCATCCAGTCTGACAAAAATCAGCCCACGGCTAAATCTAATTGCCTACCACTGCTGTAGAGAGAGGACAGGAGGACATACTGCAGGGGAAAGTCAATAGTACTCAAGGTTAGGACTCAATGAAGCATATCTATTGGAGATAAGAGTATGATAAGATACTGTACTGTATGCCCGTTTTAAATCAAATGCTACATACAGTGTGTTGTGCAGTTGTAATCATTGTATAAGGTTAAATGATTGATTTTTAAGTTCCTTGTATAATAAATGAAACTAGACATCCCATGCAATCTGAGTTTGTGTTTAGAGATAGGAACAGAGAGAGATGTTGTTTCTCATCGTGATAACGCTGATATTTTGCTCATGCTTCCAATTATTATGTACACTAATATTATGTAGTTACTGATATCTAAAGTTGTTCTGAATTTAAAATAAATTTAGTAGAATGTTTATGGGTATGGGCCAGGGTGCTGTTGTATACACTGGATATGTATGCCTTTGTTGAATGTGTTTTTATAGTGTGTTATCCGCAACCAAATTAATTCCCCTTCACTGGATACTAAGGAATCACTTGATTTCACTTGGCTGGACTGGTGTTTTATGGTTGGCTGGCTATGGAAAACTTACTGTGACCCCACAGTGAGGAGACCATGCCTGCTGTGGGTAGAGGATCGGGACTATCTATATTATCCATCCTCCACTGTTTCCATGGCATTGACCCTGTCCTGTCCCTCTTTCCCTCCCTCACTTTCTGTCCTCTGTTTGTTTTATCTGAGGGAGGTGGCAGCGGAATGATGACATCCGGCCTGCTCCTCTCCCTCTCTTCACTCTGTTCTATATGGAGGTGTCTGGTCTCGCCTTGGGACCTGCCACTCAGCTAAGAGTTTGGGGTTTCATCTCTGAGAACACTGCCTTCATCTCTCCATTTGTTAGGAGGTATAGCTTTGTTTACTTTATGATAACTACCACAGGCACACGTTTGAATGTGTCAAGAACTGAAACGCTGCTGGGTTTTTCACGCTCAACAGTTTCCCCTGTGTATCGAGAAGGGTCCACCACCCAAAGGACATCCAACCAACTTGACTGTGGGAAGCATTGGAGTCAACATGGGCCAGCATCCCTGTGGAACGCTTTCGACACCTTGTAGTCCGTGCCCTGACAAATTGAGGTTGTTCTGAGGGCAAAAAGGGGGGTGAGGGTGGGGGGGTGCAACTCGGCCTGGCTCGCAGTTGGCGTTCCAATTCATCCCAAAGGTGTTCAATGGGGTTGAGGTTAGGGCTCTGTACATGCCAGTCAAGTTCTTCCACACTGATCTCGACAAACCATTTCTTTATGGAACTCGCTTTGTGCACTGGGGCATTGTCATGCTGAAACAGGAGAGGGTCTTCCCCAAACTGTTGCCACAAAGTTGGAAGCACAGAATTGTCTAGAATGTCATTGTATGCTGTAGCGTTAAGATTTCCCTTCACTGGAACTAAGGGGCCTAGCCCAATTCATGAAAACAATCCCAGACCATTATTCCTCATCCACCAAACTTTACAGTTGGCACTATGCAATATGTCAGGTAGCGTTCTCCTGGCATCCACCAAACCCAGATTCATCCGTCGGACTACCAGATGGTGAAGCGTGATTCATCACTGCAAGGAAAGCGTTTCCACTGCTCCAGAGTCCAATGGCGGCGAGCTTTACTCCACTCCAGCCGACCATTGGCATTGCACATGGTGATCTTAGGCTTGTGTGTGACTTCTCGGGCATGGAAACCCATTTCATCAACAGTTCTTGTGCTGACGTTTCTTCCAGAGTCAGTTTAGAACTCGGTCGTGTGTTGCAACCGAGGACAGATGATTTTTAAGTGCTACGCACTTGAGCACTCGGCGGTCCCGTTCTGTGAGCATGTGTGGCCTATCACTTCGTGGCTGAGCAATTGTTGCTCCTAGACGTTTCCACTTCACAATAACAGCAGTTACAGTTGACCGGGGCAGCTGTAGCAGGGCAGAAATTTGACAAACTGACTTGTTCGAAAGGCATCCTATGACTGTGCCACGTTTAAAGTCACTGAGCTCTTCAGTAAGGCCATTCTACTGCCAATGTTTGTCTATTGAGATTGCATGGCTGTGTGCTCGATTTTATACACCTGTCAGCAACTGGTGTTGCTGAAATCCACTAATTTGAAGGGGTGTCCACATACTTTTGTATATATAGTAAATATATTATTTTGTTTCTTTCTTCTGGTCTAGGTACGTACGGGCCAGAGGAGGGCTGGTCAGCAGCCTACCCAGAATGCAGACAGAGGAACCAGTCACCAATCAACATCGTAGACCAGGACACAAAGGTGTCCATAGAGTATCAGGAGCTCACTCTGGATGGATTTGAGGCAGAGTCCTCCAACAAGACCTCAATGAAGAACACTGGTAAAACAGGTGAGATTCACCGTACCCCTGTCTGTTTACCCCCGCCCTCCTTTCATTATGTATATATACAGGTAACTGCCAAAAAGTATTCAATTGGGTTGAGATAAAGTGTTCAATTGGGTTGAGATCTGGTGACTGAGACACTGAGACACACACACACAAACAAACACACACAGACACACACACACACACACACACACACACACACACACACACACACACACACACACACACACACACACACACACACACACACACACACTTTAAACCCCATATTCTCCTTTTAGACCCCTGTTTCAAAGTCACTGAGATCTCTTATTCTTTGGTAGCCCCAAAAAATGGGCAACTGGGAATCTATATACATGACCCTAAGCATGATGGGATGTTAATTGCTTAATTAACTCAGGAACCACACCTGTGTGGAAGCACCTGCTTTTAATATACTTTGTATCCCTAATTTACTCAACAGTTTATTTATTTTGGCAGTTACCTGTATGTACAGTCTGAACATATTATGACCAACCTATTCCTAGCATAACATTAGAGTACATTAAAGGAGCATTATGTAGAATTTGTGTTGCATTATAATGTCATAAACTGCCTATAATATACCTGCAGTAATAGTGTAATTATATTAAATTCTCTGGGCCCTTACAAAACTGTATTAAGATTTTCAGTTTTCCGATTGGTTAACAAAAGTTGGTACGGCTCTTGTTTTCGAATTGGAGGGTTTGTACCATCTCTCTGAGCATCGTCACTCGGAGGCGTGGTCCTCCTCTTCTGAGCACAAGCAACAATGGCGGATATCTTAGGCAAGCGTCCAGCCCCACCGGTTGCGAATACAGGTGCCAAAAAAAATGGTTTAGCCAAGCAACTAAATGATAAGGCTCGGGGGAAAACCAGAGTACATATAGGTAACGTAATCTCAACTTGGTCCGTACAATTGACCTTATTTTAGCGCCCCAAAAACGTAATACTTCCAGATCAACTGTAATGTCAATACCATTGTAAAGCACAATTTCTCCCCTTTCCAACAAAATGACATGACCTCCACGCTGCCCGTTTCTGCATAATTCAAGAAGGCACTGAGCTCCTTCGGGTCTTTTTAAAAATGGCCGGTGGGGAAGCGAAACTAATGCGTGATAGTGAGAAGGAGAGGAGATGTATGGGAAAACTGCTTTTTTCACTCGATCTGTGCAACTTATCACCTTATCGCCTCTAAAATGTAAATAAAACACTATAAAGAGTTTATATAATGTGTCATTACATACCTATTTGAAGGTTTGTGTCGAATTTGAATCGGGTTTTTAGGGCGGTGCTAAAGTGATCTTCAGAAGTAAACAGCGGCTTTGAAAGTCATGATTGCTTGCAGTGATGACGCAAAAAATGACTACGTATCCCCCCCTTACCCCCATCACTGTCCATTTCTTGTTTTTAAACGATGAGAGAAGTGCTACACCTGGTGGAGAGAGATTGTAAGACAGAAATAGTTGCTTTATGCGTGCTGTACGTTATGGCATGACACGTCACGATGTAACGGAGGGTCAGTTTTTTCTACTTTTCTCCAATACTATAGAGCCATTACCATGTCGATCAACGCTTGAATAGAAACGTAGTTCACACCCCAGATTTTGAAGTCAACACAGCCGCTACAGTCCCATTAGTTTCTTTGTTGCCTCATTTGAATGTCGCGGTTGCGCACATTTGTACGGAATGGGGTGAGTTTACATTAACAATTTGAATCGCTGGAGAGAAGTTATGGCCCTAAAATGGCTGAAGTCTGATGCAGAGATGGCCTGTTTTCTGCTTGGCAGGTAACGTTACCAAGATGTGGCGCCAGCTAGCTAGCTGTGATGTTTGTGAATGGAGAATCTGGGTTAGCTTTATGCTATCCAAATTATCTGGCTGTCTTGGTATTTACGATCTAAAACCAGTCGGGATATTGACATAAGCATATGTGTTTTTGAGAGTCATGATCATTTTGAACCTACTTACACTTCGCATTGGCGGCTAGCTAATGTTTCATGTACATTTCTCTGTTTGAGAGTGATAAAACTGTCATGGCACTCGGCTGTAACACTATCAGCTGTAATGGTGCTCGGCAGTTTGGTTGCCTCGCCTTTTTGAGACTTCCAAGTTATTATTACTGAAACAATGTTAGCTAGCTAGCTAACATTATATAGCTTGGTAGAGACATGACAAGGAAGCGCACTAGCTAGGTTTTGTGACATACATTACCAATCTAGCTAGCTAGATATGTGACATGCGTGATATAATAATGTCCCCACCACAATCCACCCCAAGGAAAGTGTTACCTCTGCCTGCTTTATCAAGCATTGGAGTGGGGACATTAGCACCACACTGGCAGATAGGTGACAACACATGCTTCATTTCAACATGAGAATAGCTAAATAACTTTTTCCTGTTCCATTCAATGATGGCTATTGGGTAGCGTGAACCTTCCTGTGTGTGCATCATTTATGGTTGGTTTCTGTGTTTTTATGTCCCTCTCTTTGTGCCTGCCTTCTTTGAGTAGCCTATTTGGCGGAGTATATATGGTACTGTCATGTCTCTAGTATTCAGCAATATATGCTTGGAGTATAACCGACTGTCTTTCTCTAAAGGAGGGATGAGTTTCTGGATGAGCCTGGAGTGGTTGAGCTAGATATGAACACCATTGAGGCAACAGAAGGCGAAAACAGGCGACACAGACATTTTTGGAGACATTGTCACACTATATGTGTATTGCCAGTATTGTACAGATCGTATTCAGTAAATGTACTTTTTTTGTTATGTTCTATCACTTCTATTTAGCCTGATGAATATGAGCATCTCTAAAGATCCCTGCTGATGGACCTCTTTTAAGACACCTCTGAAGCCTCCACTTTCAAGCAACTAGGAGACTTCCCTGCCTGCCTCCCAGTCCCAACCCCAAAACTGATGCTGCATTTTCTCCATGTACTGTACTAGGCTACATACACAGACTGCTGACAGGAATCAATCAATCAAATGTATTTATGAAGCCCTTTTTATATCAGCAGATGTCACAAAGTGCCATACAGAAACCCAGCCTAAAACCCCAAAGAGCAAGCACTGCTAATGTAGAAGCACAGAACATACACATGGACAGCTTAAGCTCTATGGCTGGCTGGCATACATGTAGTGAAGGAATGGGATGAAATGTGCATTGATCTAAATATCCTTATGCTGTACAGGGCCTACAGTGCCAGACCATTTTCTTAGGTTTAATTTGCTCTGTAAACATGGACTTACTTTGGAGAGTACATTACTTTATTAAAGGCCCACCCTCATCACATGATCACCCCATTCAATTTGCCAAGCAGCTCCTCCTAAATGGCTCTTTACAAAAAGTGACCACACGTCCCAACTTGCAACTAATCATTGGTTTAGAAGACAAAATAAGAGTGACAATGTGATTCTAGCCTATTGAAACACACAGAGCAGACCATCCCCCTCCCCAAACCCCCTTGCTGCACACCTAAACCCTATTTTTATTTACATTGTGAGGTCATTTGAATGGGATGACGATGTGACGATAGTGGGCCTTTAAACAGTTAGTTCAGATTAAATCTATAGAGGTCTTTACACAGCTAGATCCATTGATACACCTATGCTGCTTCGTCTTACCCAGACCATCTGTGAGCCATAGCTCTATTAAAATATATTGTTGGCCTCTTTACCCTCCTCTAATCCTCCCATCCCTGTGTTCATGGGGCTCTACCTGCCTCTAGGGGTGTGTATTATGTCTGGGCTGGCACACACATCTTTAATTTCTCGTTAGGTGACAAATGACACAAGGTTCTGGATCATAGGTGTTTTTGATCTGGTTAAATTCTGAGTTTCTGTTTTAGCCATTTATCAGTTGACCATTTTTCTTGGAACCTAAGGGTTAACTTGTGTTCGATCATGTTCAGATTGCATCTTAACTCCTTAAAGTTGGAATCAGCTAGTCGTCGGCGACCCTCAGGTCGCACCTCTTCTTTTGTTATTTCATTTTGAACGAAACCCAACACTTACCTCTTTTTCTCACTTCTTATCACTTCTTCTCTTTTCTGGTCGAGTTGATGCAGATCCAAGACTAATGATGATGATACTTGTTCAGTAGAACATTTCTGAATATGTTGTCCCTGCTACCACAACTGTTTATCTGCAACTAGCTAGCAGCTGACTACTCTACTGTTTTACGTTCTACCTCTCTCACGCACGCTCATTTCAGTTGTACAACCTAGTCAGTTGTGCAACTGACTAGGTATCCCCATTTCCCTTTCCTTTCCCTCTCATGCCCAAGTGCTCTCTCTCGCATCTTTGCACTCGCCCACTCACAACCATAGATTGAATATCTAAACAACAGAAGAAGCGTAGAGAAGCCTGGGGTCATGGACGACTTGCTGATTACCAGTTAAAATAATTAATTGAGTTCATTTGTCCAGGGGTACAGTGCCTTGCAAAAGTTTTCATCCCCCTTGGCGTTTTTCCTATTTTGTTGCATTACAACCTGTAATTTAAATTTATTTTTATTTGGATTTCATGTAATGGACATACACAAAATAGTCCAAATTGGTGAAGTGAAATGAAAAAATTACTTGTTTCAAAAAATTCTAAAAAATTAAAAACGGAAAAGTGGTGTGTGCATATGTATTCACCCCCTTTGCTATGAAGCCCCTAAATAAGATCTGGTGCAACCAATTACCTTCAGAAGTCACATAATTAATAAAATAAAGTCCACCTGTGTGCAATCTAAGTGTCACATGATCTGTCACATGATCTCATTATATATTCACCTGTTCTGAAGGCCCCAGAGTCTGCAACACCACCATAGCACACCAACATCAAAACCTCAACCCAACTGTAAACTATGGTGGAGAGAGCATCATGGTTTGGGGCTGCTTTGCCTCCTCAGGGCCTGGACAGCTTGCTGTCATCGACGGAAAAATGAATTCCCAAGTTAATCAAGACATTTTGCAGGAGAATGTAAGGCTATCTGTCCGCCAATTGAAGCTCAACAGAAGTTAGGTGATGCAACAGGACAACAACCCAAAAGGCAGAAGTAAATCAACAACAGAATGGCTTGAACAGAAGAAAATACACCTTCTGGAGTGACCCAGACAGTCCTGACCTCAACCCGACTGAGATGCTGTGGCACGACCTCAAGAGAGTGGTTCACACCAGACATCCCAAGAATATTGTGGAACTGAAAGAGTTTTGTAAAGAGGAATGGTCCAAAATTCCTCCTGACCGTCTGATCCATAACTACAGAAAACATTTGGTTGAGGTTATTGCTGCCAAAGGAGGGTCAGCCAGTTATTAAATCCAAGGGTTCACATACTTTTCCCAACCTGCACTGTGAATGTTTACACGGTGTGTTCAATAAAGACATGAAAAATTATAATTGTGTGTTATTAGTTTAAGAAGACTGTGTTCGTCTATTGTTGTCACTTGGATGAAGATAAGATTTTTTTTTATGACCAATTTATGCAGAAATCCAGGTAATTCTAAAGGGTTCACATGCTTTTTCTTCCCACTGTAGCCTATTATCAGTAAGGCTGAATGTGATATTTCTCTCCACACTCCACTAAAGGTATTTGTCAAATGTGTGGTCAAGGTTTACGATTAATTCAAAGCCAATTCAGAAACAAATTTCTAGTGCAAATTGAACAAACTAGATCATGTACCTATTGAATGTAGTATGTTCATACGTTAATTATTCAAGAAAATATATTTTTGTTAAATATATAGGCTTTTTTTTAACATAATACAAACCTGTGTGTCAGCCATTCTTTCACTGAGGAGAGCAAAAAGCCTCTCCTCATCCTAATTTCTGTCTCTGCTGCCTTCCTCTGCATGTCCATCCTCTTCCCATGGCTCTTCCTCTACCCCTGCCTCTCCCTGTCCATCTTCTGGCTCTGGCTCAACCCCTGCCTCTTGTCCTGCTGGTCTGACTGCCATCAACATTGTCCAACAAAACCTGCGCATACATTGAATCACGTTAGATGTCCTGCTATGTGGGATACTTTCTTACATGCATTGGCTATTGCAAAACAATTTGACAAGGTTGAGTCACGTATACTCCCTCTCCGGCCTCTAGGTCATCAGGCTTCTGATTATCCCGCACACCTGTCCCCATCATCTCGCGCACCTGCGCCTCATGACACTCACCTGGACTCCATCACCTCCTTGATTATCTTCCCAATATCTGTCACTCCCCTTGGTTCTTTCTTCAGGTGTTATTGGCTCTGTTTTCATGTGGGTGCGTTGTTTGTGTTTCGTGGTCATTGTTTCTTTTATTTATTAAAACCTCACTCACTGAACTTGCTTCCCGACTCTCAGCTCACTCGTTACAGGTTGAAACTATTGCAACTAGCTACAGCTGCAATAGTGTCAAACTAGCTGTGGTTTATCAAACGTCAGCAAGGCTAGCAAGGGAACCGACAGAACACATCACAGAAAGTTGACAAATTGAAAGTACAACGTTGTGATATGGTTTAACATAAGTTGCGATATGGTTTAACGTTATATTTCACCTCATCACCCGACATTCTGTGTCTCCAGTGGTTAGCTAGTGAACTGTTGCTGTAGCCGTATGAAATGGCTGGCTAGCTATGTCTATGTAAACAAATCCACACGTGACTCTAGGCTTGTTGAGAAAGGGGGTGGGGGAGGGAAGGAGGAGAATTGTTTTAAAATAGCCTGTTGTAATTTGCCAAGCTTCCACAACATGGGAGAAAAATAGGCATATCTCCTTTAAAATCACACTTTATATATACATTTGGGTAGTTTAAAAACATGTAGAGCAGTCCAATACAATATTTGTGGTAGGAGTGGATTTGAGCGTTTAGGTGATGTCTCCATATTAGTGAATCTATCACTGGTACAGATGAAAACCTGAAAAAGCTGTTTTTGGACATCTGCATTCAGCTCTTATAGCATCTCATGGATGTTCCCTGTCTAAGACAGGTATTTTTCACAATTTCTATCTGTCACAAAGATGGATCGTCCTCTCTTTCTGCCTACAAATGTAGTTGAAATGCTTGTGGGAGCGAGGGCCACAGGTGGCTGGCGTCAGTATTGACAGCAGTCACAACAAGGCCAGATGTCCTATTACAGGGTCTCTCTGCAGACCTGAGGAAACAAATGTCCCAGTGTGATTTCTGTATTGCCAGATATTTGATTTTATGAATCTCTCTGGACACGATGTGTCATGTATGAACTGGTGTTGTCCCTGGTCCATCTCTCCCAAATGGTGAACCTTAATGGACCCCTGTATCTGCTTTTAAAATGGTGGGCACATACGTACATCTTGTATAACATGTAATCCCACTCTCTGTGAATGATCTATTGAGTTCCTCTTAAACTGTTCTATCATATAATGAAGATCTTATAGCCCATGAAGCTTGCCATATTTCTATCAAGGCTAACACTGGTGTTATTTTCTGCTCCCTCTCTAGTAGTCAGTGAGTGAGTGAATGGCCCATACACATTCCTCAATGTAGTGTAGTGAGGGGAGGTGGGGGGGGAAAGCTTGTTGTTTAGATGAAAGAGCATCAGGTTCATCTGATGGGGTACTGTACGTCTTCTCAGCAGTTTATTAGCATCCCTGTCGTCACTCAGTGTTAGAGAGAAGACTCGGAGAAAAAGAGAGAGACTCAACTCATTCAGCATGAGAAATGTCTGTCCCTGATCGCGTGGTGTTTTTCCAAGACTCTGATGGCCACAGCCGTCTCTTCCCAAGGCCACGGTGTGTTAAAAGATGAGTGCCACCCCTGAGCTGTCTGCTCTGCAGGCATGGTGGGGGAGCACCGGTGTAGTACAGGTTAGTACAGCACGTTAGCGTAGCAGTGGCGCAGCCCACCGAGTCAAATAAAGTGCTAACACAAACAACAGCTGCGGAACGAAATAGCGCACAGCTTCTTATCTCTGCTTACTCCATAATGCATGCCTAACAAGACAAATGTCCTCTTGTTGTGCCATGCATTATTTATACAGTACATTCTCCACTATTTATAAATGACAGCTGAGCATCTGTGAAGTAATCACCTGAAGGGGGTGGCTGATGAACAGTGTAGTAAACCAGGAAGGAAGGGGTAAGCATCTCTGAATAATGGATGCTTCAATCAGCTTCTTCTCAAAGTCCTCATACTTCTGTGAAAACTGTAGCCTCGGCTGAACTCTAATCCTTTCACCTTGAAGCAGGAAGTCATTATATGTCTCACGGCCAGAAGAATAGTAACAGGGTTTTTGAGAGGGAGAGGAGGGCGGCTGGAAGGATGAAGGGAGAATACTTTCACAGAATCGTATCAAATAAACCTTTTAAGAAATTCATGAGGACTTGGAGTCTTCAAGTCTTGAAGAAATATTTGCATTGATCAAGGCTTTATATCCATATCAGCCCCCTGTTTTCACACACTGCAGTCCAAGGTCTCGCTGGCTTAGCGTCTAATTCCTGCTCGCCTGTTAGCGTTCCCAAACACTGGCTCCCATCGCTAATGAAACTCCCAGGACCTGCCTTCCCCTCGCATGCTGGATTAGGACGCTGAATCAACAAAAGGCAAAAACAAATGATGAAAATAGAGAGCAAGAAATGTGTTTTTTATCCCTGCCTTGCTCTGAGCGCTAATGTAAACTGCCATGTCATCCCTTCCGCTAGCCTGTTAGCATAAACCGTAACCATAAAATGAGACTAAACGTAGCAGCAATACAGTGGAGTGTATTTAGCTTAGCCACAGTGGTAGTCTCCCTCCACATCACCTTTCTCTGCTTTGAGTCCCATGCAATAGATGCTAAGCAACACCTTAAGCACACTATGCATTGTTAATCCCTCAGCTTTGATTTGACTGCCATTTGTAGTCTCAGTGGTATTATGAGGTATGCCAAGAAGGCCAGGCTCCCACAGGAGGCCTTACTACTTAGTGTAACCTTAGCATCCTGGATGCAGACTGGTAGAATTTCAGTGGGAGTGCCAACAACCTTGTAAAAGCACCAGGCAACACATCTCTTAAAATCTCCAATATCTCCCAGAGGAAACAAACTACACAAGGAGAGGAAATAAACTGTGATAGACCAGCCAATTGTTCAAGGGTCAAAGACTTTGGCAGAGTATCCGACCTGAGAAATGTCAAACTAAGTCAATGTATTTAAAAGGCCTAGTGTATTTAGTTTGACATGTCTCAAGTTTCAGACTTTGCTGAAGATGTTAGGATGACAAACAGGCCACTTGAGTGCTTCTTCGAAATGGGACAGAAATCTCCTGTGAATGGAGGAGTAAAAACGATTCTGAAATTCAATGACAGTAAGACATCGGTTTGACAGTGGGAGCATTTATTTAAGGTCATATTGGTTAATTAAATGTGGGTTTTTTCAGACAAATTTGTGAATCCCAAAAATGTACCCCTCTGTCAATTCCCACTTTATTTCAACAAGAGGATGATTAAATAACAATGGACTTATAGAGACAATTAGAAGTGGCTGAGAAGATACAGTGCCTTCAGAAAGTATTCACATTTTGTTGTGTTACAGCCTGAATTCAAAATGTATTTAAAAAAAAAAATCTCACCCATCTACATACAATACACCATAATGACAATGTGAAAACATGTTTTTATAAATGTTTACAAATGTATTGAAAATTCAATATAGAAATGTCTAATTTACATAACTATTCACACCCCTGAGTCAATACTTTATTGGCAGCGATTACAACTGTGTCTTTTGGGGTAAGTCTCTAAAAACGTTGCACACCTGGATTGCACAATATCAGCACATTATTCTTAAAAAAATTCTTCAAGATCTGTCAAGTTGATTGTTGGTCATTGCTAGACAGCCATTTTCAAGTCTTGATTGTGGCGGCCAGGTCATCTGATGCAGCATTCCATCACGCTCCTTCCTGGTCAAATAGCCCTTACACAGCCTGGAGGTGTGTTGAGTCATTGTCCTGTTGAAAAACAAATGATAGTCCCACTCCACTAAGCGCAAACCAGATGGGATGACATATCGCTGCAGAATGCTGTGGTAACCATGCTGGTTAAGTGTGCCTCTAAATCACTAGCAATGCACCCCCACACCATCACACCTACTAATCCATGCTTCACGGTGGGAACCACACATGCAGAGATCATCCGTTCACCTACTCTGCATCTCACAAAGACACAAAAATCTCAAATTTGGACTCATCAGACCAAAGGAAAGATTTCCACTGGTCTAATGTCCATTGCTTGTGTATCTTGGTCCAAGCAAGTCTCTTCTTCTTATTGGTGTTGTGGTTTCTTTGCAGCAGTTCGATCATGAAGGCCTGATTCACGCAGTCTCCTCTGAATAGTTGATGTTGACATGTGTTTGTTACTTGAACTCTGTGAAGCATTTATTTGGGCTGCAATTTCTGAGCCTGGTAACTAATGAACTTATACTCTGCAGCAGATGTAACTCTGGGTCTTCTTTTCCTGTGGTGGTCCTCATGAGAGCCAGTTTCATCATAGCTCTTGGTGTTTTTTGCGACTGCACTTGAAGAAACTTTCAAAGTTCTTGACATTTTTTGGGATTGACTGACCTTCATGTCTTAAAGTAATGATGGACTGTAATTTTTATTTGCTTATTGTAGATATCTTTGCGGTAATAGGAACTTGGTCTTTTACCAAATAGGGCTATCTTCTGTAAACCACCCCGACCTTTTCACAACACAACTGATTGTCTAAAACGCATAGAGAAGGAAAGAAATTCCACAAGTTAACTTTTAACAAGGCACACTTGTTAATTGAAATGCATTCCAGGTGACTTTCTCATGATGCTGGTTGAGAGAATGCCAAGAGTGTGCAAAGCTGTCATCAAGGCAAAGGGTGGCTACTTTGAAGAATCTCAAATGTAAAGTATATTTTGATTTGTTTAACACTTTTTTGGTTATTACATGATTCCATGTGTTATTTCATAGTTTTGATGACTTAACTATTATTCTACAGTGTAGAAAATAGTAAAAATTAAGAAAAACCATTGAATGAGTAGGTGTGTTCAAACTTTTGACTGATACTGTAAGTCAAAACTGTAACTTGGCCATTCAGGAACATTCAGTGTCGTTTTGGTAAGCAACTCTAGTGTACGTTTGGCCTTGTGTTTTTGGTTATTGTCCTGCTGGAAGGTGAATTTGTCTCCCAGTGTATGTTGGAAAGCAGACAACCAAATTTGTGATACTTTACAGCCTTATTCTAAAATGGATTAAATTCATTTTTTTCCAACTATCTGGATAAATTTGATAGGGTTTATTTAATCTTCCTTCGTTAGATTCTAGCTCATCTTGCTCTGGCTAGCATTAGTTGTTGATCTTGTTGTTGATGTGCATAACTGAGGGAGAGAGAGCCTACCTTTTCATGGTTGTTTGATTAATAGCAATAAGTTCCAAAATGCAAGAGGACTCAAATTAACTGAAATTGTATTTGTCACATTTTCCGAATACAACAACCATGAAATGCTTATTTACAAGCCCTTAAACCAACAATGCAGTTCAAGAAATAGAGGTAAGAAAATACTTTCTAAATAAACTAAGGTATAAAATAAAATAAAAAATAACACAATAAAATAACAATAACGAGGTTATGTACAGGGGGTACCGGTACCGAGTCAATGTGCAAGGGTACAGGTTATTCGAGGTAATTTGTACATAAAGTGACTACAGTATGCATAGATAATAAACAGTGAGTAGCAGCAGTGTAAAACAAAGCGGGGGTTAATTGATTAATTGTTTAGCTGTCTTATGGCTTGGGGTTAGAAGCTGTTAAGGAGTCTTTTGGAACCTAGACTTGGCACTCCGGTACCGCTTGCCTTCCTCTGACACCGCCTAGTATAGAGGTCCTGGATGGCAGGAAGTTTGGCCCCAGTGATGTACTGGGTACCGTACGCACTACCCTCTGTATTACCTCACGGTCAGATGCCGAGCAGTTGCCATACCAAGCAGTGATGCAACCGGTCAGGATGCTCTCGATGGTGCAGCTGTATAACTTTTTGAGGATCTGGGGACCCATGCCAAATCTTTTCAGTCCCCTGAGTGGGAAAAGGTGTTGTCGTGCCCTCTTCACGACTGTCTTGGTATGTTTGGACCATGATAGTTTGTTGGTGATGTGGACACAAAAGAACTTGAAACTCTCGACCCGCTCCACTACAGCCCCGTCGACGTTAATGGGGGACTGTTCGGACCTCCTATTCCTGTAGTCCGCGATCAGCTCCTTTGTCTTGCTCACATTGAGGGAGAGGTTGTTGTCCTGGCACCATACTGCCAGGTCTCTGACCTCCTCCCTATAAGCTGTCTCATTGTTGATGGTAATCAGGCCTAACACTGTTGTGTCAGCAGTAAACTTAATGACGGTGTTGGAGTCGTGTTTGGCCATGCATTTGTGGGTGAACAGGGAGTACAGGAGGAGACTAAGCACACACCCCTGAGGATCAGCGTGGCAAATGTGTTGTTGCCTACCCTTACCACCTGGATGCGGCCCATCAGGAAGACCAGGATCCAGTTGCAGAGGGAGGTGTTTAGTCCTGAGGTCCTTAGCTTAGTGATGAGCATGAAGGGCACTATGGTGTTGAACCCTGAGCTGTAGTCAATTAACAGCATTATCACATAGGTGTTTCTTTTGTCCAGGTGGGAAAGTGTATTGTGGAGTGCGATCGAGATTACGTCATCTGTGGATCTGTTGGGGCGGTATGCGAATTGGAGTGGGTCTAGGATTTCCGGGATGATGGTGTTGATGTGAGCCATGACCAGCTTTTCAAAACACTTCATGGCTACCGACGTGAGTGCTACAGGGCAGTAGTCATTTAGGCAGGTTAACTTCGCTTTCTTGGGCACAGGGACTGTGGTGGTCTGCTTGAAAACATGTAGGTATTACAGACTTGGTTGAAAATGTCAGTGAAGACACTTGCCAGATGGTCCGTGCATGCTCTGAGAACACGTCCTGGTAATCCGTCTAGCCCTGCGTCCTTCTGAATGTTGACCTCTTTAAAGGTCTTGCTCACATCGGCTACAGAGAGCATGATCACACAGTCATCCAGAACAGCTGGTGCTCTCATGCATGCTTTAATGTTGCTTGCCTCGAAGCAAGCATAAAAGGCATTTAGCTCGTCTGGTAAGCTTGAGTCACTGGGCAGCTCGCGGCTGGGTTTCCCTTTGTAGTCCGTAATAGTTTGCAAGCTCTCCCATGGTATTGACATATTTGCAGATATCCATTCAGGTGTATTTTGTGAATTTTGGTGAATGCGTTCTCATGATCTAATGTCATGCTGGTGCAACTGCATGACATTAAAGTGAATGATGGCAGGCCTGTGTGGCAAATTACTTGTTTGTATTAACCTCTATGGGCTAGGTGGGACGCAAGCGTCCCACCCGTGGTGCACTCCATCAACAGCAGGTGCATTTCAAGAGCGGCAAATTTGAATCCAAATAAATGTCAAAATTCAAATTTTTCAAACATACAACTATTTTACACCCTTTGAAAGATAAACATCTCCTTAATCTAACCACGTTTTACGATTTCAAAAAGGTTTTACGGCGAAAGCATAAATTTAGAGTATGTTAGGACAGTACATTTACAAGAGTTGTGTGTAATGTTTTGTCAATTCAAAGACAGGGTCACCAAAACCATAAAACCAGCTAAAATGATGCACTAACCTTTTACAATCTCCATCAGATGACACTCCTAGGACATTATGTTAGACAATGCATGCATTTTTAGTTCTATCAAGTTCATATTTATATCCAAAAACAGCGTTTTACTATGGCATTGATGTTGAGGAAATCGTTTCCCTCCAATAACCGGCAGTCAAGTCAGCACCACAAATTAAATAATTAAAATTAGAAAACATTGGTAAAATATTATATTGTCATTTAAAGAATTATAGATTTACATCTCTTGAACGCAATCAACTTGCCAGATTTAAAAATAACCTTACTGGGAAATCACACTTTGCAATAATCTGAGCACTGCGCCCAGAAAAATACGCGTTGCGATACAGACTAGACGTCATGTTGGGGAGATCTAAAATCGAAAATACTATGTAAATAATCCATTACCTTTGATTCTCTTCATCAGATGTCACTTCCAGGTATCACAGGTCCATAACGAATGTAGTTTTGTTCAAAAAAGCTCATCATTTATGTCCAAAAATCTCCGTCTTGTTAGCACATGATCTAAGCCAGCCGGACTTCTCGTCATGAACGAGGGGAAACAATATATTTACGTTCGTTCAAACATGTCAAACGTTGTATAGCATAAATCATTAGGGCCTTTTTTAACCAGAACATGAATAATATTCAAGGTGGACGAATGCATTCTCTTTTATAACGTATTGGAACGAGGGTACCCAACATGAACTCGCGCGCCAGGTGTCTAATGGGCCATCATCGTTCCATGGCTCTTGTTCGGTCAGATCTCCCTCCAGAAGACTCAAAACACTTTGTAAAGGCTGGTGACATCTAGTGGAAGCAATAGGAAGTGCCAAAATATTCCTCAGCCCCTGTGTTTTTCAATGGCATAGGTTTAAAGGTAATACAACACATCAGGTATCCACTTCCTGTCAGAAAATGTCTCAGGGTTTTGCCTGCCAAATGAGTTCTGTTATACTCACAGACACCATTCAAACAGTTTTAGAAACTTTAGAGTGTTTTCTATCCATATATAATAAGTATATGCATATTCTAGTTACTGGGTAGGATTAGTAACCAGATTAAATCGGGTACATTTTTTTATCCAGCCGTGCAAATACTGCCCCCTAGCCCTAACAGGTTTTAAGGCCTACTCTAGCTCTGATTGGCTATGGTGCTCCGGTCTGTGTAGACTCTGGTCCTGGACGAGACAGATGTTTTTATTAGATTTTATTTACTGCAGTGTCTATTAAATGTCCGAACGCACGGACGTTTCCCACTCTATATTGCTATAGAATGCTCACAAATGCCTTGGTATACGTAATTCCCAAACATTCTAAGAATTTATGAAAACGTGAAAGTGACCATATCTATGTGCTCGCTTGTCATATTATTCTTGGGGGTGTATATGAACAGATTTTAATTAGATTTAATGTTGCTAAAATGCTGTCAGTTCTTTAAGGCGAGGCATCACACCTTAATTGGGTCTTTTTTCCTCCTGATTCATATCACATTGACCTTTTACCAGTTGAATATAGACACCAATATAAGGCCTTTTTGTATTACAACTTTTCTGAAATATTGTATAAAAATATGCAATGAGGCAATAAGAGCGTCTGCTAAATGACTAAAATGTAAAATGTAAATATGTGCATATTTGCATATACTGCAATTCTATTTTTCTAGTCACTGGATGAAGTCAGCCTAAATATTTTGGTTTCATTTTGTTAAGACACTCCAGGACCAGACTTTTTCCATATTTCTATCTGTAAAATACTAAACTGCATTTTTAGCTCATATTTCCAACGAAAATGTTATCTAGAAGAAACATTAAAGAACATATCAACAATTTCCTCTATACAGTATCTAAGAATAACCACACAAAATGTGGTGAATGCAAAAGCTCAGAAAAAGTAGTTGGTGTGAATCTGACTGGTGTTTGTTCTGTCTTGTTTATACAATTTGCAATAATTCATGATAAGTTTAGCTAATTCGTAAGTACTTTTTTGTTATGTTCCTTCAGTGTGTGAACATTATGAAGTGTGATAATATGGTGACTCTCTCTCTCTCTCTCTCTCTCTCTCTCTCTCTCTCTCTCTCAGTGGCCATCATGCTGAAGGATGACTACTTTGTGCGTGGTGCAGGCCTCCCAGGGCGTTTTAAGGCTGAGAAGGTGGAGTTCCACTGGGGCCAGAGCAATGGATCAGATGGCTCTGAACACAGCATCAATGGCAGGAGGTTCCCAGTGGAGGTGAGAGGGAGGGGTCTGCCCCCACATCTGGGTAGGGGAGGTTGGTTGGGGAAGTGGGTGGGGGGGGGTCTCTGGGGTCGTCTGGGGAGATAGAGGGGATTATACGACGTGGTAAACAAAATGGATAGGAAATATGGGAGAAAGGAGAGGGAATGGGAACATCAGGATGAATATAGTGGAGGCGAGGATTCTACAAAACCCCAGTGTATGAATGAGGACCAGTGGGGGTAGGAGACAGCCTCCTGTCAAGATGGGGTAGAGTAGAGGGTGGTTCCCATATTGATCTGACAGGACATAATGTGGAGCAGCTTAGAGACAGCTTTAAGATCCAGTAAAAAATTGCAAGTGATCCCTCAACCCGACGGCCAAGTGAGTTGTGTCCCTTGGATGGCAAAATGTCACTCTTTCTTCTGTTTGGTTTCATCGGAACCTCAGCAGCCTCTGCTGTCCTTAGCCAACAGATGAATATCATTTGACATTTGGTGGATTTGGCTGGTATTGGCAGTTTGAAATTATTTAAATTTTATGTTGTCATTTTTTAAATGTTTTATTCGTCCAATAAAGTTGATGCACTGTGTAAAAGGCCTAGAAATTCAGAGAAAGCCTTGGAAATTCATGCTGCATCTTATTGCATTTACATTTTCATGTTCCACGCATTGCAAAACTGATCGATGAAAAGCCAAAGTCCCTCTTCTGTTATACTGATGGGTTCTTGAATGATTCAATATGTATGATTTGCGGTGTAGTCCACTCTGTTGATGTCCATCCTGATGCAGAATAGAATGTCCTAGCCCAATAGGCGTGTGACTCAGTTCTGTGAGAATTACTGTGGTGAATGCAAATGAGTGCTTCCAACTCCCCCTGCTCATGTCCTTATCTGTGAGAGAGAGAGAGAGAGAGAGAGAGGAGAGAGAGAGAGAGAGAGAGAGAGGAGAGAGAGAGAGAGAATACAGAGCTGTTGAAGGAAAAAGAACGTACTTTGGAAAAAGTGCATAATTAACACACGGTTAAGGAGAGCGATTGTGTCTAAGAGGTAATTAAAGATGTCAGTGGCAGGGCAGAGTCTGGGTATGTGCATGCTTCGTCCATCCGTGCATGCCTGTGTGTGTTCCTGTGTGTAATTGTGTGTGCGTGGGCACCCCGTTGCCGTCATGCTTTGCTGTGCTAGTCATTATATGTTTCCAGCTAATGGTACATTACCTTTGTATGTCACAGGTGCTGTGCTGACCTGTATTACAGGAGAGTGCTCTGCTTTCCTTTTGGCAGGAAAACAGCAGTGATAATATACATTTTCATGACAGTCAGTGTTGGTTTTGTTGAATTGTTTTGAAGGCAGAAGATTAAAAGTGACAGTTTTTTTCTCTCTAGACACTACAATGGATATTAATTCACAGGTAGACAGTGGCTTGGTAGCCAAATGTGTACTCAACACACCGGGTCTCTCAATCATATGTTGATGTAGCAAAAGATTTCTTCATGACTGGAAATTGCCAATGACAAGGTTTAGTCTGGGAAATACCCTACACCCTAGGTGGTTTTGCAGAGACATTACTTTAAAATGTGGGTCTCGTTAAATTGGTTAGTGCTAAATCTCTGCTTCTCCCTCTTGAGCTGACCTGAATTCAGTCGCTCTGGTTTTCCCCACTGTGGTCGTACAGCCTGGGATCAAGTATAGCGTTTGATGGACAAAAGCTCAAGCTTTTTTTACTTAAAAAAAAAAAATTATCATAGTAATGTGCCCTTATATACTTAGCCCATTTTAAATGATCATAGTAATGTTCCCTTGTATACTTAGCCCATTTTAAATGATCATAGTAATGTGCCCTTATATACTTAGCCCATTTTAAATGATCATAGTAATGTGCCCTTATATACTTAGCCCATTTTAAATTATCCATTTTGATCCTCATTATGTACAACCCAGTATTTTCTTCAATGTCACTGGCCATTTAGAACATTACAGTAATACTGAGAGAGAGAGAGAGAGAGAGAGAGAGAGAGAGAGAGAGAGAGAGAGAGAGAGAGAGAACCCTTAGACAAGGCCCTCAATTGCAAGGGGAAAGACACTCCACCTGCAACAGAGAAAAACAACCCCATTGACATTGACTAATGATAAATAGTAGTACTTGTAGCTGATTATACGCATCTGTGGTGAGCTGCTTTCTTCCACTTCCGCTTCTTATCCCTTCTCTTTTTTCCCTATGTGAAGCCAACAGCTCAGTGCGTGCATGTGTGCGTGCGTGTGTGTTTGGGCACTTTCTAGTCTTGGCTTTTGTTATTGGTCCTTTAAGTAGCACTCTATCCAATGGAATGAGAGATAAGCTGGGCATAAAAGGCATGTAAGCTCTGGCCTCTTAAGGAAGGTTAATCAAAGACTGGAGAAAAATAGCAAAACAGCATTGTTACATGTTTGTGAGGTCATTTTTGTTGTTCCACTCTCAGATAGTATAATATGTGTCAAGGAGAGAAAGAGAGAGGGCACAGTTATAAAGAATGAAAGTAAAAGAACAAAAGAAAGAAAAGCCCTCTCGGTGCCTTAATGAACAGTAGTGCTAGTATGGTTAGTGCTAACAGAAAGACAGATTGCAGCCTGTACTGTAACTATGGCCTGATGTCCTTGGTGACTGTCACTAGAAGGCCCTGGTCTGAGGCTGAGCCCACTCCTATGAATACTCATGAGGCCACTGCTGTCAACACAGAGGAGATTTGCTGCAAAATGCTGCTCTCATTTCGTAAAGTCCTCTTGATAAATAATTTATGATTTACAAGCCTTGCCATTTAGTAATTGTTCTCTAATAAGCTCCTTCAATGGCGTGATTAAGTGGGGGCCTGCTCCCTTCCTACCTGCTGTTTTAACTGTGAAACACTGGTTAACATGCAAAACACAACCAGGCAGGAATGAAGCACAGCTTTCCATCTACCGTACCATTCAAAAGTTTGGACACACCTACTCATTCGAGGGTTTTTCTGTTTTTCTACTATTTTCTTCATTGTAGAATAATAGTGAAGACATCAAAACTATGAAATAACACATATGGAAACATGTAGTAACCAAAAAAGTGTTAAACAAATCAAAGTATATTTTATATTTGAGATTCTTAAAAGTAGCCACCCTTTGCCTTGATGACAGCTTTGCACACTCTTGGTATTCTCTCAACCAGCTTCATGAGGAAGTCACCTGGAATGCATTTCAATTAACAGGTGGGCCTTGTTAACCTCTCTGGCTTGCGTCCCACCCTAATCAACAGCCAGTGAAATCGCGTCACGCTAAATGCAAAACCTCATAAATGCTATAACTTCAATTTCTCAAACATATGACTATTTTACACCGTTTTATAGATACACCTCTCTTGAATCGAACCACGTTGTCCGATTTCAAAAAGGCTTTACAGCAAAAGCAAAACATTAGATTATGTCAGCAGAGTACCCAGCCAGAAATAATCACACAGCCATTTTCAAAGCAACTAGCATGCATCACAAATACCCAAAACACAGCTAAATGCAGCACTAACCTTTGACAACCTTCATCAGATGACACTCCTAGGACATCATGTTACACAACACATGCATTTTTTGTTCGATAAAGTTCATAGTTATATATAAAAACAGTATTTTACATCGGCGCATGACCTTCAGAAAATCTTTTGCCTCAAATGCTTCCGGTTTATTAGCGCTACAATTTACAAAATTACTATTCGAAAACATTGTTAAAATGTAATATTGTCATTCAAAGACTTATAGATTATCATGTCTTGAATGCCATCTCTTTGCCAGATTTAAAAATAACTTTACTGGGAAATCACACTTTGCAATAAACGACGTGGTATGCCCAGAAAAATAGTCTAGGCTATACATGTTTTGAGCCATCTTGGAATGATCAACCATCAAAAATACTATTGTAAATAATCCCTTACCTTTGATTATCTTTATCAGAAGGCACTTCTAGGAATCCCAGGTCCATAACAAATGTAGTTTTGTTCAAAAAAGTTAATAATTTATGTCCCAATAGCGTTAGCGCGCTCCGAAGGCTAGTGAAAATGTACTGTCTGCGTCTGACTTGTCGTCAGGAATGAGCAAAAAAAATATATTTAAGTTCGTTCAAACATGTTAAACGTTGTATAACATAAATCTTTAGGGGCTTTTTCAACCAGGGCTTCAATAATATTCCATTGGGATGGTTGCATTGTCTTTCAAATGTTTCGAAAAGGGAGAGTACCCATGGGCGCCGACGTCACAATGGTAATGGCCCATTTCCTGTGACAAAGGTAAACATCCTCTCTTTCAGTCAATTTTGATGGTGGGAGGCTCAAAACACTTTGTAAAGACCGGGGACATCTAGTGGAAGCTTTAGGAAGTGCTAAATGAATCGCAAGCCACTGTGTGTTTCAATGGCAAATGTTTGAAGTGATATCCACACATCAGATTTCAGTTTCCTGTCAGGATTTGTCTCAGGGTTTTGACTGCCATATGAGTTCTGTTATACTCACAGACACCATTCAAACAGTTTTAGAAACTTTAGGGTGTTTTCTATCCAAAGCCAATAATTATATGCATATTCTAGTTACTGGGCAGGAGTAGTAACCAGATTAAATCGGGTACGTTTTTTATCCAGCCGTGTCAATACTGCCCCCTAGCCCTAACAGGTTAACCTGTTAGGGCTAGGGGGCAGCATTTGCACATCTGGATAAAAAAATGTACCCGATTTAATCTGGTTACTAATCCTACCCAGTAACTAGAATATGCATATACTTATTATATATGGATAGAAAACACTCTAAAGTTTCTAAAACTGTTTGAATGGTGTCTGTGAGTATAACAGAACTCATTTGGCAGGCAAAACCCTGAGACATTTTCTGACAGGAAGTGGATACCTGATGTGTTGTATTGACTTTAAACCTATCCCATTGAAAAACACAGGGGCTGAGGAATATTTTGGCACTTCCTATTGCTTCCACTAGATGTCACCAGCCTTTACAAAGTGTTTTGAGTCTTCTGGAGGGAGATCTGACCGAACAAGAGCCATGGAACGATGATGTCCCATTAGACACCTGGCGCGCGAGTTCATGTTGGGTACCCTCGTTCCAATACGTTATAAAAGAGTATGCATTCGTCCACCTTGAATATTATTCATGTTCTGGTTAAAAAAGGCCCTAATGATTTATGCTATACAACGTTTGACATGTTTGAACGAACGGAAATATATTTTTTCCCCTCGTTCATGACGAGAAGTCCGGCTGGCTTAGATCATGTGCTAACAAGACAGAGATTTTTGGACATAAATGATGAGCTTTTTTGAACAAAACTACATTCGTTATGGACCTGTGATACCTGGAAGTGACATCTGATGAAGAGAATCAAAGGTAATGGATTATTTACATAGTATTTTCGATTTTAGATCTCCCCAACATGACGTCTAGTCTGTATCGCAACGCGTATTTTTCTGGGCGCAGTGCTCAGATTATTGCAAAGTGTGATTTCCCAGTAAGGTTATTTTTAAATCTGGCAAGTTGATTGCGTTCAAGAGATGTAAATCTATAATTCTTTAAATGACAATATAATATTTTACCAATGTTTTCTAATTTTAATTATTTAATTTGTGACGCTGACTTGACTGCCGGTTATTGGAGGGAAACGATTTCCTCAACATCAATGCCATAGTAAAACGCTGTTTTTGGATATAAATATGAACTTGATAGAACAAAAAATGCATGCATTGTCTAACATAATGTCCTAGGAGTGTCATCTGATGGAGATTGTAAAAGGTTAGTGCATCATTTTAGCTGGTTTTATGGTTTTGGTGACCCTGTCTTTGACTTGACAAAACATTACACACAACTCTTGTAAATGTACTGTCCTAACATACTCTAAATTTATGCTTTCGCCGTAAAACCTTTTTGAAATCGTAAAACGTGGTTAAATTAAGGAGATGTTTATCTTTCAAAGGGTGTAAAATAGTTGTATGTTTGAAAAATTTGAATTTTGACATTTATTTGGATTCAAATTTGCCGCTCTTGAAATGCACCTGCTGTTGATGGAGTGCACCACGGGTGGCACGCTAGCGTCCCACCTAGCCCATAGAGGTTAAAAGATATTTTATGGAATTTCTTTCCTTCTTAATGCGTTTGAGCCAATCAGTTGTGTTGTGACAAGGTATTGTATTGTATTTATTATGGATCCCCATTAGCTGCTGCCAAGGCAGCAACTACTCTTCATGGGGTCAGCAAAATTAAGGCAGGTTATACAATTTTAAAAACATTACAATTCATTCACAGATTTCACAACACACTGTGTTCCCTCAGACCCCTACTCCAACACTACCACATATATACAGTACAAAATCCTTGTGAACGTGTGTGTATAGTGTGTATGTTATTGTGTGTGTGTATGCAAGTGTCTGTGCCTATGTTTGTGTTGCTTCACAGTCCCCACTGTTCCATAAGGTGTTTTTTTATCTGTTTTTTAAATCAAATTTTACTGCTTGTGTGAGTTACTTGATGTGGAATAGAGTTCCCTGTAGTCATGGCTTTATGTAGTACTGTGCTTCTTCCATAGTCTGTTAGAGACCTCTTATGGCATGTCTTGTGGGGTGTGCATGGGTTTCCAAGCTGTGCGCCAGTAGTTCAAACAGACAGCTCGGTGCATTCAACATCTCAATACCTCTCATAAACACAAGTAGTGATGAAGTCAATCTCTCTTCCATTTTGAGCCAGGAGAGATTGACATGCGTATTATTAATATTAGCTCTCTGTGTACATCCAAGGGCCAGCCGTGCTGCCCTGTTCTTAACCACTTGCAAATTTCCTAAGTCCATTTTTGTGGCATCTGACCACACGACTGAAAAGTAGTCCAGGTGCGACAAAACTAGGGCCTGTAGGACCTGCCTTGTTGACAGTGCTGTCAAGAAGGTAGAGCAGCGCTTTGTCATGGACATACTTCTCCCCAACTTAGCTACTGTTGTATCAATATGTTTGGCCACGACAGTTCACAATCCAGGGTAACTCTAAGCAGTTTAGTCATCTCAACTTGCTCAATTTCCACATTATTTATTGCAATAATTAGTTGAGGATTGGGTTTAGTGAGTATTTTGTTCCAAATACAATGCTTTTAGGTTTAGAAATATTTAGGGCTAACTTATTCCTTGTCACCCACTCTGAAACTAACTGCAGCTCTTTGTTGAGTGTTGCAGTCATTTCAGTCGCTGTAGTAGCTGACGTGTATATTGTTGAGTCATCCGCATACATAGACACTCTGGCTTTCCTCAAAGTCAGTGGCATGTCGTTAGTAAAGATTGAAAAAAGTAAGGGGCCTACTAGACAGCTCCCTTGGGGAATTCCTGTTTCTAACTGGATTATGTTGGAGAGGCTTCCATTAAAGTACACCCTCTGTGTTCTGTTAGATAAGTAACTCTTTATCCACATTATAGCAGGGAATGTAAAGCCATAACACATACGTTTTGCCAGCAGCAGACTATGATCGATAATGTCAAAAGCCGCACTCAAGTCTGACATGACAGCCCCCACAATCTTTTTATAATCAATTTCTCTCAACCAATCATCAGTCATTTGTGTAAGTGCTGTGCTTGTTGAATGTCCTTCTCTATAAGCATGCTGAAAGTTTTTTGTCAATTTGTTTACTGTAAAATAGCATTGTACTGGTCAAACACTATTCTTTTCCAAAAGTTTACTAATGGTTGGTTACAGTCGGCGATTTGAGCCAGTAAAGGGGAATTTACTATTCGTAGGTAGCGGAATGACTTTTGCTTCCCAAGAAGGAGAGGTAGGGGTGGTATACAGAAGATAGCCCTATTTGGTAAAATACCAATTCCATATTACGGGAAGAACAGCTCAAATAAGCAAAGAGAAACGAAAGTCCATCATTACTTTAAGACATGAAGGTCAGTCAATCCGGAAACTTTGAAAGTTTCTTCAAGTGCAGTCGCAAAAACCATCAAGAGCTATGATGAAACTGGCTCTCATGAGGACCGCCACAGGAAAGGAAGACCCAGAGTTACCTCTGCTGCAGAGGATAAGTTCATTAGAGTTACCAGCCTCAGAAATTGCAGCCCAAATAAATGCTTCACAGAGTTCAAGGAACAGACACATCTCAACATCAACTGTTCAGAGAAGACTGCGTGAATCAGGCCTTCATGGTCTAATTGCTGCAAAGAAACCACTACTAAAGGACACCAATAAGAAGAAGAGACTTGCTTGTGCCAAAAAACATGAGGAATGGACATTAGACCCTTGGAAATCTGTCCTTTGATCTGATGAGTCCAAATTTGAGATTTTTGTGTCTTTGTGAGACGCAGAGTAGGTGAACGGAGGATCTCCACATGTGTGGTTCCCACCGTAAATCATGGAGGAGGAGGTGTGATGGTGTGGGGGTGCTTTGCTGGTGACAGTCTGTGATTTATTTAGAATTTAAGGCACACTTAACCAGCATGACTACCACAGCATTCGGCAGCAATATGCCATTCTATCTGTTTTACGCTTAGTGGGACTATCACTAGTTTTTCAACAGGACAATGACCCAACACACCTCCATACTGTGTAAGGGCTATTTGACCAAGAAGGAGAGTGATGGAATGCTGCATCAAATGACTTATCCTCCCCAATCACCCGACCTCAACCCAATTGAGATGATTTGGACCGCAGAGTGAAGGAAAAGCTGCCAACAAGTGCTCAGCATATCTGGGAACTCCTTCAAGACTGTTGGTAAAGCATTCCAGGTGAAGCTGGTTGAGAGAGTGTACAAAGCTGTCATCAAGGCAAAGGGTGGCTACTTTGAAAAATCTGTTTAACAATTTTTTGGTTAGTACATGATTCCATATGTGTTATTTCATAGTTTTGATGTCTTCGCTATTTTTCTACAATGTAATTTTTTTTTCAAATAAAGAAAAACCCTTGAATAAGTAGGTGTGTCCAAACTTTTGACTGGCACTGTATATCCATCAACTACTGTGTCTTACCTGCTCCTATCTGATGAAACTATCACATCCCTACCCTCAGTCTCTGAATGGATTCCGTAAATATTTGGCTTCATAAATAAATTATGCATAGAGTTAGAGGCCTTCAGGGTTCAAATATTTGGACCTGTTCCAAAATGGACCAGGGGCTATCCCATCTGGACCCGATATGCATACATTTATTATTAAAATATAGAGACCTGTGGACAATTAGACCCGTTACGTATAGACCTGGTCAGATCCAGACCCATTCAAGTGAGAGAGCAGAACAAAATTACATTTTTAATCTAGGAGCTGATAAAGCGCAAATGAGAGGAGGTAGAGCGAGGTGATGCTCTAGCAGGGGCAATGCTGTGTGTTTAGGCTGCTGTGAGTGTGAGCGAGTGACACGGAACAGGGAGGAGGGAGGGAGAGACTAGAGACAGCAACCAACCAAGCCGACTCGTACTATAGTAGACTATAGCTGCCATAGCTAGGTTATTTATCATACAATATGATTACGTAGTACCTGTCTTGACTGCATCAAACCGGGAGTAAATAGTTAAGCTTGCTAGGCTAATAGAGGCTGAATGCACTTTCTCGTCCTACACAGTTACAAAACAATAACTATTCCATTCAGAATATGAAGTAGCAGCCTACCTGTTGGCTCTTGATCATTGTAGCCTATCCTTCTTTAACTGATTAGATGGCTCCTAACTTTTGCCCCTCACAGAGTTTCTATGATTGTAGCCTATTGTCTCTTTGATGACTTATGATTGGCCAACAATAAAAACAAGCTACACGTGCCACTTTTGTGAAAAGAGCAACAGTATAAATGATACAATTTCTCAATTTCTCTTTCTACTGCAACAGTCGCATTCAAAACTAGGTTTAACACAATGTCAGAATGACCTCACATTAAGTTATTACAGTATCTTTCATTGCAGGGACAGCTCTCTGTTCAGAGAGGAAGTCCTCCAACTGTAATATCACACATCTGCTCCCGTGTTGTAAGGTGGTTAGAGTGAGTGTTCCAGCTCTATCTCTCCATGCCCTGTTGGCACCCTGGAGCAAGTGATTTCACTGCTATCTCAGTCTCACTGAGGTGCTAAGCTTTCCATTCTATCAAGCCTAACCTGGCCTAGCCTCTTCCTCCTTTTTCCACCCTCTTCCTCCTTGCTCGCCCTCCTCCCAGGCTGGTCATGATAAACAAGAGGAAGGAGGGACGAGGGGATGAGTCTGTGGGCCCCAGATCCAGCTGTGATGGCACACGCACACACACACACACACACACACACACACACACACACACACACACACACACACACACACACACACACACACACACACACACACACACACACACACACACACACACACACACACACACACACACACACACACACACACACACACACACACACATACACTCTGATACACACACACTATGGTGCTGAAAGTATCAAAGATATGAGATTTTATTTCCGTCTAATCTTTTTGCAGTGGGGGAAACAGAAAGTGCTATCCTGGCCTAAATTACCTTGGGCCCGATTCCGACCTGAGTTAAGCACGCATAAATGAAACTTATTTCACCTTGAACTTAAGCATGAGCATAGTGTGCTATTGACCTGCTATTTGTTTTGGGTGGAGATTGAATAAATGAAGGTGTGGTGGAGGTGTGTCTACAGATACGTCGGTTTCTGACCTTGAATTGATTCCATAATAATTCCACCACATTTATGTGCGAGGAAACCATGAATAAGTGGAAAAATCTATTTCTTTCAATTGATCCCTAATATTTTGAACTCGTTCTGTCGATATATTTTATTAAGTCTGTTGACAAAATTCGAACTAAAAGGTAAACCGTATTTAAAGGGATGGCTTAAGATAAATGTACTAAAAACCCTATTGAATGAACACTCCACAAGAAACTCTGTTGGCCAGCAACTGGGAGGGTTTTCAGTAGTTGAATTACATTTATTCAGCAAGTGCAAGTGAACCACACCTGCAAAGCCCGTTATACACCTTCATAAGGTAAGTCTGAATACCAACTATTTAGAAGTATGTAGGAAAGGCGTGCATAAGAAAGGCGTAATTTCCTATGTCGGAATCGGGCCCCTGGTGAATAGTGATAACCCTGTGTATTCTCTCATGTACTCTATCTGTATGTTTGGTAGTGGTGTGTAGGGTACATTTGTGTCTAGTTGTGTTGATATTTGCGCAAAAACAATCACTGGGCCGTTCTCTTTTATTTCCAATGTTTTCATCTTTTTATTTGTCTGTAACTTTGACTTGAGAAGTTGTTTGTGGGTTTCATATTTGTACCTGGTCCATTTCCCTGTCACTGTGGGCCTCTGGTTTATGCTGTGTTATCACAGTTCTGTGAAATTGCTCTTATTCCCCTCTCCTCTTATCCAACGCTGTTTGCTTGAAGCTCACCAGCACTGTAAGACAATGGAACACTACAAATCTAGATCTTGCTACGGTAATGCTAACATGTAGGGATAGATATTGATCGGTACGCTGGTTCTATTTTCAGTGCCAGTGGATACTCTGAGCACATTTAGTGTAACCTTGCCAGAATGCCCACGCTTCAGTTATGCTAGAACCCTTCCACGTCTTGGCAACACAGAAACCTATGATACTGTGCATGGCTATATAATTACTAAGATTTGTTTGTGGGTTTAGGTGTGCGCGTGTGTGGGCAAACAATCAAAGAAATAGCGTGCAGTCTATGCCAGGCTTCAGAAGTTGCAATCTGCTGTCTGTGTAATGTACAGTCAGAGGAAATGAGTGGCATGGCAATAAAAAAACATGTCAGGGAGAGGAAGCTGAACAAGATGTCCAAAGAGGAAATGAAGAACAATGGCTTTATTGTTGAGAGAGTGAGAGAAAGAGTGGAGGATAGACCAGTCGGCTTAGAGCTACGGTTTTAGTGGACTGAGAGGAGGTTTTATAGCAGTGAGATAAATAGTGAAGCACTTGAGTGACGAGTAGGGTACTGGAGTCCCAGACTCACCATGTTCAGATTCTCAGTATCTCTGTGCAAATTCGAGAACGGACATTGACTATATCCAAACGTCTTGCACAGTGATATCAAAGTCAAAATATTATCATTTTCAACAATTAGTATTATTTTGGTTGGATTCAGAGAGAGGGAATAGCCTAAGTGGTATTCTTATTTACCGTCATGCTGGGCCTCTCTCTATCACTTTTCGTATCCCTCTCCTCTATTTCTCTTCTCCTTCTTTCTCTCTCTCTCTCCCTTTCACCCACTATTTCTAAAAATCTATCTCTCCTCTCTCTTTCTCTCTCTCCCTCTCTCTCGCTCCCTTTCTTGGCAGCTACATTCCATTAAACCTTCAAAGATAACTGATGACTGCCATGCTGAGGTCCTTTTTTTTCTTTCTCTCTATTTTATTTATGATTGGCCTCCCTCTGGATAGGAAGGCGTGCAATTCCTAACATAATGTTATATTTCCTGGCCTGTCCTCAGTGACACAGAAAAACACAACCATTCTTTAAAAGCCCAATGCTACTGTACCTAGAGGGCAAATAGATGTTGTCCCAGTTCTGGGCTGGCTTGATACCATTTTTAGTAATCTCGTTTCAGATACAGGCTTCCGCTTTTTGTTTTCTCAAAAGCAATATTTTCCAGATTTTATGAGAAAGCAATACCCCCGAAATTGAAAAATGAGGGACCAACATTCTAACATTTCTCATGTAATGCATTTCAATTGGGTTTTAAGACAGATTGCAAAGGGCTCCACACACCAAACATGTTTAATATCCCAGCTAGTGGTCCTGTATTGTACAAATTGTAGTGAGGGAGATGAGAGGTAGCTTTGGTGCCACCGGTGCCTTTCGTAGGCTGGCTACACATGACCTTTTTGATGGACATCCATTTGTGAGAATTGAACAGAGCTAGGTCTTAACCCCCATGGATTGCTCAGCCATGTCCTAAATCCCATTGGAGAGCTCAGGCAGTATGAAGCACAGCATCAAAACACCTCCTTGATGTGCTCTCGCCCCAACAAGGACACATAGTGAAGCACATCCTGTCTGTCTGTCGTTGGTTACTTCCCAGCACAAGGCTTGTGATTCAGCCTCAGATCTTCCATGGTCCCAGCGGGTGATAGCAGAGCAGAGCACTACCCAGTCTTGGTGCACGTCAGGAGGGACACAGCTCCAACTTTGTATCCACTTCAAAGTGGAAGAACACAGAGGCTACTGTATTTTTTTTCTGTCAGCCCAAACATTGCAATACTTTTTTTTGTTATACCACTGTAGGACATGTGTATGATACATGTGACTCGTGTGATGTGTGCTTCAGGGATAACAGCCCTAACGTCAGTGGAGAGCAGATATCCCTCCAAACAGAACATTAAACACTATCACTTTGTTCTATTATATGGCTTTGAAACCAGTGGTTTCTGTGTTAACTCTCTTTCAACAGTCAAGCTCATTAGATATTTGATGAGCCTGTTTAGCTTTTAGCACCACGAGTCAGTTTTACATCTTTGAAGGAAGTCTGTTTGTTTTTGTCAAGCTCAAGTAGGCCACTATCTCTTTCTTAATGAGCCAGAATGTCCATATTAATATTTCAGTCCTATTTGCAGAGAAAATACCCCCTCCCTATACAAACGCACGTGCGCAAGCACACACACGCACACACACACACACACACACACACACACACACACACACACACACACACACACACACACACACACACACACACACACACACACACACACACACACACACACACACACACACACCCCCCTAACAGTTGTGTAATTTTCAGACCATGGGAGGCACCACCATGTCTCGTTCTGTCTCATTATCAGAATCCCCAGTCTCTATCAGCCTCACTATTTATCTCTTTAGCTCAGAACTAGTGGACAATTCAAAACCACTCCTTCCACTCTCTGTTCCCCTCCCTCTTTCCATCTGTGTCCCACACTCTCTTCCACCCTCGTCCCAGCGCTCTTTCTCTATCTCCTCCCCCTGTCTTGCTGGGCCTTGGGCTGACATAGCATTGTGACAGAAGTAGATGTGAGGTTGAATCTCAGCATGCTGGCTGCTCAGTCTCCTCAGTGTAGGGCAGGATAGGAGCTGCCATATACAGAACATACAGTACACACTGGTGCACAACCATGATTAATATTCCTTCCACAGTTTGGCAGATAAATCACACTCACGCCTCACTGCATTTTGTCTTTTCAGCATGTAGGACATGCTCCGAGTAAACATTCCACCTGTCTATACAGCAGACATGCTTGGTTTATGTGAAATGGCCTTGTCCTCTTCTTTCTCCTTTCCCATCTCTTCTTGGTGTCCTTTCTCTCTCTCTCCCTTTGTCCTCTTCTCTCTCTCCTCAGTCTTCAGAAGCTCTGAGCCTGTGTGGTGTTATTACCATTTATATTAATAGTGTCAAGCGCTATGCGCCTGGAACGTGTCCTTAGCCGCTCACACGTCTTTTTCTCTCTCCAAGTGGTCCGTAAACTCTAAAACATTTTCAGATGTGTCTGTTGGATTCACAGGATGGGCTATCCGCTCAGTAAGTAGCAAAGGCTTGAATTGTCTCGTTTGTGCTGGAGAAAGGGGCAAATTGGGCTGTGCTGTCAGACACAAGCAGAGGGAGAAAAGGTTGGAGAGATTGAGGGGTGGAGAAGAGGGGAGGGGGGACGTGTGCATGCGTGTTGCATGGGTGTGTTGGCTAGATGGATGGGAAATCTTTGGGAAGCGCTCCCAGGGCTCTGGCCACTCGTTTATCTCCCTCCTTCCTTCACATTGATGGCTGTTGTTCTAAAGGATAAAGTGTGGAGGTGGATAAACGCAGCCTGTCAGTCAAAGCCAGCATAGTGAGGGATGGAGGGGCCAGCCCTACCATGGCACTTACTCAACCCCCTGAGAGGCCACACAGAGGATACATTAACATGCCACCTGCATAGGCCTCATGATTAATCGCATAGGCCCATTAATGTTGGGTAAATGTTTTCCTCGCTCTCATGCAAGATATGAATACATAGAGTACAGCAGTGGTTCCCAACCAGGGTACTAGGACCCCTGGGGGTACTTGGTCTATCCACAGAGGGTACTTGAGAAGACTCATGAGACCATAGGCCTACTGGTAAAATGCACATGAGGGGGTACTTCAGGGGTACTCTGGGCAGAGCTAAATTCAGTTGGTGGTACAGTAACCGATAAAGGTTGGGCACCACTGGAGTACAGGACTGTATAACATATTTGTTTCTGTGAGTGGGTGTACACTTATAGATGTGGTATACATATTGTATGCATATAGGTGTGTGTCAGCACCTGTGCGTGTGCATGCTTCATCAGTTGGCCCAATGATTGAGCAGAGAAGTCAAATATATAATTGTTAGAATATATTGCTAGAATAAGACCCCCTCGCAGCATGTACACCATAACCACAATCATCACATACATTGGACATACACCCAACGTATACCGACACCCAAATATGACACTTTGTGTGATACAAATAATATGTTTTGATGTGTTTTATTTAGTTCCTCTATAGGTTTCTTTCTAGGTTCCTGTCTTTCTAGGGTGTTTTTCCTAGCCACCGTGCTTCTACATCTGCATTGCTTGCTCTCTGGGGTTTTAGGCTGGGTTTCTGTATAAGCACTTTGTGACAACTGCTGTTGTAAAAAGGGCTATATAAATACATTGATTGATTGATATTTGTTCTCACAACAATGCTATAATTCCCCTGGATAGGGCCTTTGTAATTGACAAGGTTATTAGTTATAATCTGAATAATTACTGCTCTGCTCTGAGAGTCACTCACCAGTGAGAGGGTGTGCTAAGCTATGAATCCACTCTGAGCCAGTACAAAGAGGAAATGAAACCTGGAGGAACGAAACCTGGAGGAAACTAATTGGTTAATGTCGTTAAGATGCTCTGAATGAAGATGTATGGTCAATATGTTTATATCCCTGGGCACAGGGACGGGCACAAATGGTTGGCCGGCCCTGGCCCGCAGTCAGCACAGTTTAGGAAGCCAGCTGATTGGCTATAATGATGAGTGGGCCAGGTCACTTCCTCTCCCCGGGCCTTTGATGTGAGGGGAGATGTTGATTGTTTCTGTCTGAGGAATGTTCCATCTTCAGAGGAGCTGTTCTATCAGTCCCAGACGGCGTGAGAGGAGGGGGTATTTTTTGCGTGACCGTGACCCTGCTCTGGTGGTTAGCACGTTCAAACCATCTCCGACCATCTATGGGGGTCTGGCTGCTGTTCTAACTTTTGAGATGTGTGATGTTGGATCCCGTATGGAGCAGCGGGGGCTCCTTCCCTGTTCAAACATGGTTGTTTGGAGTTGAGATGGAGCTTGCACGTTTTACCGTGCTCTGCCTACCCCGTTTTTAAGCTACAGGAATGGAGAAATTGTGTTACAGACCCCCCCAAGGCCATGAAACAAGGCATGATTCCTCCCCTGTCCTTCCCTTTCCTCTCTCTCAAGAATTATAGTTGTCTTCTACCCAGGTTGTTTTTCTTAGCTGATTTCAGTGTGCAGGTCGGAGGTCCCAGTGTTCTCTTCGCTGTGTGTGTGTGTGTGTGTGTGTGTGTGTGTGTGTGTGTGTGTGTGTGTGTGTGTGTGTGTGTGTGTGTGTGTGTGTGTGTGTGTGTGTGTGTGTGTGTGTGTGTGTGTGTGTGTGTGTGCGTGTGTGTTTGGTGTCTGTCATTGTTTCCCAGTCAATACATCTCTCTCCTTCTCTCTGGCATTGTGGTATTAGAATGATAGTGTAGTGGGTGTTTTTCTGCTCACAATGGGAAATGAATATGTCATGTCCATTCTTTGCTTTCTTTCTGAGCGAAAATAATATGATGTTGTGGTTGCTCCTTTTCTTAAGGTTAGAAAATGATTTATGCGGGGCACGAATGAAGATTTACAGAATATATATTTGTTTATCATTGTATTTCCCTCTGCATTGTCATGCTCCATGACTGCTGTTTCTCCCTATCCCCTGCTGTGACGCTCCCTGTGACTTTCAGTAAACCCATATGGTATTGATATGAGTGAGGTGACCTGTGGTCTGTAACAACTCACAGTGACCTGTGTTAATAGAGCTTGGGATCACATCTCGCGCTCTCTCTCTCTCTCTCTCTCTCTCACTCACACACACACACACATGCGCGCACACACACACACACACACACACACACACACACACACACACACACACACACACACACACACACACACACACACACACACACACACATACACACTCATGTGAACAGGAGACAGGCCTAATACAAAGCTGCTTGCTCTCCATAAGCCTGTGCATATTTGTCCAAGCTTTTCTGGGAACTCAGAGGGGAAAAGACCTTTCATTTCAACACGTTTGCATTCACGCAGGAATGTCAACAACCAGTCCCCTGGTTCCTTTGTTTGTGTTGTGTTTTATTATGTGTGTGTGTTTGTGTGTGTGTGTGTGTGTGTGTGTGTGTGTGTGTGTGTGTGTGTGTGTGTGTTAACACCCTTCTATACTTACTATGTGGCATTCTGTAGAGCTGCAATGCCGCTGTTGCCATCAATTATTATCTGACAGAAGAAGCTGATGGCATTAGGGTTCCATTTGAACACATGCTTTACTATGGGATTTACAGTTGAAGTCGGAAGTTTACTTACTCCTTAGCCAAATACATTTAAACTCAGTTATTCACAATTCCTGACATTTAATCCTAGTAAAAATGTCCCTGTTTTAGGTCAATTAGGATCACCACTTTATTTTAAGAATGTGAAATGTCAGAATAATAGTAGAGAGAATGATTTATTTCATCTTTTATTTCTTTCATCACATTCCCAGTGGGTCAGAAGTTTACATACACTCAATTAGTATTTGGTAGCATTGCCTTTAAATTGTTTAAATTTGGTCAAATGTTTTGGGTAGCCTTCCACAAGCTTCCCACAATAAGTTGGGTGAATTTTGGCCCATTCCTCCTGACAGAGCTGGTGTAACTGAGTCAGGTCTGTAGGCCTCCTTGCTCGCACACACTTTTTCAGTTCTGCCCACAAATTTTCTGTAGGATTGAGGTCAGGGCTTTGTGTGATGGCCACTCCAATACCTTGACTTTGTTGTCCTTAAGATATTTTGCCACAACTTTGGAAGTATGCTTGGGGTCATTGTTCATTTGGAAGGCCATTTGCGACCAAGCTTTAACTTCCTGACTGACGTCTTAATATGTTGCTTCAATATATCCACATAATTGTACTTCCTCATGATGCCATCTATTTTGTGAAGTGCACCAGTCCCTCCTGCAGCAAAGCACCCCCACAACATGATGCTGCCACCCCCGTGCTTCACGGTTGGGATGGCGTTCTTCGGCTTGCAAGCCTCCCCCTTTTTCCTCCAAACATAGCGATGGTCATTATGGCCAAACAGTTCTATTTTTGTTTCATCAGACCAGAGCACATTTTTCCAAAAAGTATGATCTTTGTCCCCATGTGCAGTTGCAAACCGTAGTCTGGCTTTTTTTATGGCAGTTTTGGAGCAGTGGCTTCTTCCTTGCTGAGCGGCCTTTCAGGTTATGTGGATATGTAGGACTCATTTTACTGTGGATATAGATACCTTTGTACCTGTTTCCTATAACATCTTCACAAGGTCCTTTGCTGTTGTTCTGGGATTGATTTGCACTTTTCGCACCAAAGTACGTTCATCTCTAGGTGACAGAACGCGTCTCCTTCCTGAGCGGTGTGACGGCTGCATGGTCCCATGGTGTTTATACTTGGGGTCTATTGTTTGTACAGATAAACGTGGTACCTTCAGGCGTTTGGAAATTGCTCCCAAGGATGAACCAGACTTGTGGAGGTCTACAATTCTTTTTCTGAGGTCTTGGCTGATTTATTTTGATTTCCCCATGATGTCAAGCAAAGAGGGACTGAGTTTGAAGGTAGGCCATGATTTACATCCACAGGTACACCTCCAATTGACTCAAATGATGTCAATTAGCCTTTGAGAAGCTTCTAAAGCCATGTCATAATTTTCTGGAATTTTCCAAGCTGTTTAAAGGCATAGTCAACTTACTGTATGTAAACTTATGACCCACTGGAATTGTGATACAGTGAATTATAAGTGAAATAATCTGTCTGTAAACAATTGTTGGAAAAATTACTTGTGTCATGCACAAAGTAGATGTCCTAACCGACTTGCCAAAACTATATTTTGTTAACAAGAAATGTGTGGAGTGGTGTTTTAATGACTCCAAACTAAGTGTATATTAACTTCCTACTTCAACTGTATATTAGGAACCCACAGAATGCCTCAAATAGATCAAAGGACGTTGTGCTGCTTTGTGTAAGAATTACAGCAGCGTGGAAAATGCAACTGGAATAATATTGACAATATTGATCATATGAGAAAGTGCCAGGAAATAGGTTTTATTACACGCACGCACGCACGCAAGTGCACACACACACACACATACACATACACACACACGCACACGCACAAAAACAAACAAACACTCTCCAGAAGAATGGAGCTTCACCTTGACAGGAGATACAGTGAGGAATGAGAGGCGAGCCTGCCGTGTGTGTGTGTGTGTGTGTGTGTGTGTGTGTGTGTGTGTGTGTGTGTGTGTGTGTGTGTGTGTGTGTGTGTGTGTGTGTGTGTGTGTGTGTGTGTGTGTGTGTGTGTGTGTGTGTGTGTGTGTGTGTGTGTGTGTGTGTGTGTGCTTGTATGTGTCTTGCTTTATTGAGGTATTGCATTTAACTTCTCATCTTAAACAATAGGGATGAAATATATTTCATTTTACCAGGCTGATACATGTACATTGAGCATTAGTAACACCTGCTCTTTCCATGATATAGACTGACCAGATGAATCCAGGTGAAAGCTATGATCCTTTATTGATGTCACTTGTTTAATCCACTTCAATCAGTGTAGATGAAGGGGAGAAGACAGGTTAAAGAAGGATTTTTAAGCCTTGAGACAATTGAGACATGTATATGTGCTATTCAGGGGGTGAATGGGCAAGACAAAATATTTATGTGCCCTTGAACGGGGTATAGTAGTAGGTGCCAGGCACACCGGTTTGTGTCAAGAACTGCAAAGCTGCTGGGTTTTTCACGCTCAACAGTTTCCCGTGCGTATCAAGAGTGGTCCACCACCCAAAGGACATCCAGCCAACTTGACAAAACTGTGGGAAGCATTGGAGTCAACATAGTCCCACATCCCTGTGGAATGCTTTCGACACCTTGTAGAGTCCATGCCCCGACGAATTGAGGCTGTTCTGAGGGCAAAAGGGGGCGCAACTCAATATTAGGAAGGTGTTCCTAATGTTCTATACACTGAGTGTTTGTACACACACAAACCCTGTCACCCTACAGTGAAGCACCAATCTTCACTCCCCCTCTCTCTCGTACACACACATACCCACGTCCCACCACCCCCACACTTGATTTATTGATGATTCTGATTCTGTGACGCACAGTTGATGATGATGCAGTGTGTGTCTCTGTGGTTTTTCCCATCTGAAACCCACACCACACAGATCCTGGTGTTGAGGATGTAGTGGTGTAGCTGTGTTGCGTTTGACGGAGCTGATCCTTCCCTGAGGACGTTAGGAGACGCTGAGTGATCTCTTTTCCCTGGTTAAAAAACCCTTTATCTCAGAGCAGGACACACGCTACGTTCTTAAGCCCGTCCGCCTGGATGTGTGTCTGTGTGTGTGTGCAACTGCATGTGAGTTTTTCCTGCTGCACATCACCATGACAACCGGTCTGATGGACCATGTTGCCTGTGCTTTGTGTCTGCATGTGTTTACGAAAGAGAGAGAGATAAAAATGAAAGGGGGCTCTAACTCTGAGTCTAACTGTACACCCTTCCAGTCTGGAGAGGGCTGTTTGTGCAGGCTTTTTAAGCTACAGTACTAGTCCTGTAGATCTGTGTGGATCAGTGTGTCTGTCTCTGAGAGCAGAGTGGACAACATATTGAGGACCATGCAGGGGGTTTCTTTATGCAGCGCTATGGGAGAAAACTATTCTAGAACCAATGTATGACCTTATGACTTCATGCTGGCTGTAAACAGAGCAGGCCTGTGTATAATTCAAGAATTCAGAGAAACCCCACAGAGGAGAGAGAAGTCAGAGAGCAGAACACACTCCCATTTTTATGTGCTGTGGCTTTGCAGACATGGTCATAAATGATGCAATTTGGAGATCCAAGCTGTTCCTTGAGAGAGGTGGAAGTTGTACAGATGGATGCCTAACACTTTCATTCATACTCTCTCTCTCTCTCTCTCTCTCTCTCTCTCTCTCTCTCTCTCTCTCTCTCTCTCTCTCTCTCTCTCTCTCTCTCTCTCTCTCTCTCTCTCTCTCTTTGTCCCATTGTCTCTCCTTCTCTTTGTCCCATTCTCTCTCCCTCTCTTTGTCCCATTGTCTCTCCTTCGCTTTGTCCCATTCTCTCTCCCTCTCTTTGTCCCATTCTCTCTCTCCCTCTCTTTGTCCCATTCTCTCTCTCCCTCTCTTTGTCCCATTCTCTCTCCCGCTCTTTGTCCCATTCTCTCTCTCCCTCTCTTTGTCCCATTCTCTCTCTCCCTCTCTTTGTCCCATTCTCTCTCTCCCTCTCTTTGTCCCATTCTCTCTCCCTCTCTTTGTCCCATTCTCTCTCTCCCTCTCTTTGTCCCATTCTCTCTCTCCCTCTCTTTGTCCCATTCTCTCTCCCTCTCTTTGTCCCATTCTCTCTCTCCCTCTCTTTGTCCCATTCTCTCTCTCCCTCTCTTTGTCCCATTCTCTCTCTCCCTCTCTTTGTCCCATTCTCTCTCTCCCTCTCTTTGTCCCATTCTTCGCTCCCTCTCTTTGTCCCATTCTCTCTCTCCCTCTCTTTGTCCCATTCTCTCTCTCCCTCTCTTTGTCCCATTCTCTCTCTCCCTCTCTTTGTCCCATTCTCTCTCCCTCTCTTTGTCCCATTCTCTCTCCCTCTCTTTGTCACATTCTCTCTCTCCCTCTCTTTGTCCCATTCTCTCTCTCCCTCTCTTTGTCCCATTCTCTCTCCCTCTCTTTGTCCCATTCTCTCTCCCTCTCAGATGCAGATCTACATGTATAACTCGGATGACTTTGACAGCCTCAGTGCTGCCATGCGGCAGAAGAGGATCATTGCAGCGATGTCGGTCTTCTTTCAGGTGAGAACATCTCTCTCATCTCTTAGGCTTTTCAAACAGAGGGTTTTGACATGACCCTCTATCACTGTTGGATTCTAGCTTGGAATATACTCTTATTCATGTTAGTATACTAGAAGTACTTTACATGTATAATGTTATTGTTAAGTGATCCTATGAAGAGGGCCAGAGGGTAACAGTCTGGTTTAAGTCACTGATACGGTTGGATAGCCGTGGATTAGGGAGGAGTGAGGAATGTGGGCCGAGGTCAGGTCAGATGAAGTGCCAAAGAAAGTTTCTATTACACACACACCACCTAGGTTCCTGCCTAGCAACATATATGTATTGGCTGTCTAGATGTTCAAGGAGGAGAATCTGCCTAGTAGGAGGGTATAAATATATGCGCTTGTGTAAACATGTCTTTGCAGCTGTGTGACCCAGTGGAATAAACTTGGTTTGAGCTTTGTCTAGTTGTCCGTTCTGTTTGTCAGAACCTAACAGCACCCTATAAGGGGCATGGAACAACACACTGCCTCAGTCTAAATCAATGCACAATACCAGAAGTGAAACACGACATTACTGCTTTACCATCACTGCTGGAGAAAAAAAAATGTGTTCCTTTTGTTGTCTAAGTGTATGCAGTGAGCACTGTGTTTGTCTGGAACTTCGACTGTATCAGGCTGTATTGTCTTAAGTGGAGATATAAGTGTTGGCTGGCCTGAGTGTGCTGGCGGGTGGCTCTGTTGAGCTAGCAGTGGGCAGGGTCATGGTCAACTCCATCACACTGAATTGCCATGATTAAAAGTTCATTTGATGCCATCGATTGCGTAAGTGGGCTTTTACTTGGTCCATTACCTCTCCTTTACTACTCCCTTACACACACCGAGAGACATACACACTCGCCCACGTTTGCATAGTCCTCCAGTCCTCTCTCTTGGGTCCAGATTGGCCATTCTTTACGTTCATTGAATTACAATGATTCTGTTTTCTGCTCTCCCACTCTCCCTTGCTCTCTCTCGCTCTCCGTCTCTCTCTCTCCTCCTCTCCCTTGCTCTCTCTCGCTCTCCGTCTCTCTCTCTCCTCCTCTCCCTTGCTCTCTCTCGCTCTCCGTCTCTCTCTCCTCCTCTCCCTTGCTCTCTCTCGCTCTCCGTCTCTCTCTCCTCCTCTCCCTTGCTCTCTCTCGCTCTGCGTCTCTCTCTCTCTCTCTCTCTCTCTCTCTCTCTCCCCCCCACTCCCTTGCTCTCTCTCGCTCTCCGTCTCTCTCTCTCCTCCTCTCCCTTGCTCTCTCTCGCTCTCCGTCTCTCTCTCTCCTCCTCTCCCTTGCTCTCTCTCGCTCTCCGTCTCTCTCTCCTCCTCTCCCTTGCTCTCTCTCGCTCTCCGTCTCTCTCTCCTCCTCTCCCTTGCTCTCTCTCGCTCTGCGTCTCTCTCTCTCTCTCTCTCTCTCTCTCTCTCCCCCTCTCCCTTGCTCTCTCTCGCTCTCCATCTCTCTCTCGCTCCCCCTCTCCCTTGCTCTCTCTCGCTCTCTGTCTCTTTCTCTCTCCCCCTCTCCCTTGCTCTCCCTCGCTCTACCTCTATCTCTCTCTCCCCCTCTCCCTTGCTCTCTCTCGCTCTCCATCTCTCTCTCTCTCTTCCTCTTCCTTGCTCTCTCTCGCTCTCCGTCTCTCTCTCTCCCCCTCTCCCTTGCTCTCTCTCACTCGCTCTCCGTCTCTCTCTCAAACTCTCCCTTTGTCTCCATCGCTCCTCTCCTCTCTCTCTCCTCTCTCTTACTCCTGCTCTTCTCTCTCTCTGTCTCCCTCCCCTCTCTCCCACCAAGCACTGCAAACCCCCCCCCCCCACCTTCTTATTCCATGAAGAATCAGATCATTCAATCTCTAGACCTCAGAGGTTGAAGTGAAGCTGTGACCGCTATAACTAGGCAGATGCATACTGTATGGATCTCCAGAGATTCCATCTATGCTTTTGTTCTAATGCAAATGTGAGTATGTGTGGGTGTACTTTTTATAATGGCATTTTTCAATCTTTGATCTCCTCTAACTCAAACACTTTCTACTCTCTCAAGCAGTAACCTGCACTTGCGTGCGTGAGGGCCATGTGTGTGCATGTGTACACTGCATGTACAGTGGTTCCTCCTTCAGAAATTGCGAGCTTACGCCATGTGACTTAGAGGTCATTTGTGGTTTAGTAAGGTACCCTGCGTCACCACTACATTGCTCCAGACCAGCGCAAGGGGAAGTTAGAGCACTGATTATGTTTTTGGGTCCTACTGTGTCTCTAACTGACAATGAATGGGTGACATAAACCTAAATAGAAATTGATAATTTTGCACGACTTCAGTATTGCTTACTAAAACTGTTGTTACACTAAGGTTTTTTATTATTTTATTTTGTTAAGATTATTTTGGTCTTACTGTAGTACTGTAGGCCACTCCCAACCGGTCACGTTATACAGCACCTGAGTGGTACAACGGTCTAAGACACTGCATAGCTGTGTTGCTACGGATGCTGGTTCAATACCTGTGCTGCCCTCGACTGGGAGACCCATGAGATAATTGTAGGTTTTTGGTTTTATCTCCCTCTAAAAACAGAAATAAATAAATCCAAATAACAAACTGGCTTTATTTACAAATTAGTAACAATTTCTCACCCCATGTTCAAGAATAGCCTTTTTCTCACTCATTTTACATTATTTGAAAACGAAATCATCTCCAAAATATTGTTATTTTTTTAAACAAAGCAATTATTATTATTATTAATTTAAAATGATATAAAAGCCTGTTGGATATTCTCACAGATATATTATTAACCCTGTTATTAGCAGGACAATATACAGTGAGGGGAAAAATGTATTTGATCCCCTGCTGATTTTGTACGTTTGCCCACTGACAAAGAAATGGTCAGTCTATAATTTTAATGGTAGGTTTATTTGAACAGTGAGAGACAGAATAACAAGAAAACAAAAAAATCCATAAAAACGCATGTCAAAAATGTTATAAAATGATTTGCATTTTAATGGGGGAAATAAGTATTTGACCCCCTCTCAATCAGAAAGATTTCTGGCTCCCAGGTGGCTTTTATACAGGTAACGAGCTGAGATTAGGAGCACACTCATAAAGGGAGTGCTCCTAATCTCAGTTTGTTACCGATATAAAAGACACCTGTCTACAGAAGCAATCAATCAATCAGATTCCAAACTCTTCACCATGGCCAAGACCAAAGAGACCATTCTTTACGTTCATTGAATTACAATGATTCTGTCAGGCTGGAATGGGCTACAAGACCATCACTGTATCACAATTCCAGTGGGTCAGAAGTTTACATACAGTAAGTTGACTGTGCCTTTAAACAGCTTGGAAAATCGCAGAAAATGATGACATGGCTTTAGAAGCTTCTGAAAGGCTACTTGACATCATTTGAGTCAATTGGAGGTGTACCTGTGGATGTATTTCAAGGCCTACCTTCAAACTCAGTGCCTTTTTGCTTGACATCATGGGAAACTCAAAAGAAATCAGCCAAGACCTCAGAAAAGAAATTGTAGACCTCCACAAGTCTGGTTCATCCTTGGGAGCAATTTCGAAATGCCTGAAGGTACCACGTTCATCTGTACAAACAATAGTACGCAAGAATAAACACCATGGGATCGTGCAGTCGTCATACCGCTCAGGAAGGAGAGGCGTTCTGTCTCTTAGAGATGAACGTACTTTGGTGCAAAAAGTGCAAATCAATCCCAGAACAGCAAAGGACCTTGTGAAGATGCTGGAGGAAAGGTATCTATACCCACAGTAAAACAAGTCCTATATCGACATAACCTGAAAGGCCGCTCAGCAAGGAAGAAGTCACTTCTCCAAAACCTCCATAAAAAAAGCCAGACTACGGTTTGCAACTGCACATGGGGATAAAGATCATACTTTTTGGAGAAATGTCCTCTGGTCTGATGAAACAAAAATTTGTCCATAATGACCATCGTTATGTTTTGAGGAAAAAGGGGGAGGCTTGCAACCCGAAGAACACCATCCCAACCATGAAGCACGGGGGTGGCAGCATCATGTTGTGGTTTTTTTTTTGCCGCAGGAGGGACTGGTGCACTTCACAAAATAGATGGCATCATGAGGAAGTACAATTATGTGAATATATTGAAGCAACATCTCATGACATCAGTCAGGAAGTTAAAGCTTGGTCGCAAATCAGTCTTCCAAATGAACAATGACCCCAAGCATACTTCCAAAGTTGTGGCAAAATGGCTTAAGGACAACAAAGTCAAGGTATTGGAGTGGCCATCACAAAGCCCTGACCTCAATCACATAGAAAATTTGTGGGCAGAACTGAAAAAGCGTGTGCAAGCAAGGAGGCCTACAAACCTGACTCAGTTATACCAGTTCTGTCATCAGGAACGGGCCAAAATTCACCCAACTTATTGTGGGAAGCTTGTGGAAGGCTACCCGAAACGTTTGACCCATGTTAAACAATTTAAAGGCAATGCTACCAAATACTAATTGAGTGTATGTAAACTTCTGACCCACTGGGAATGTGATGAAAGAAATAAAAGCTGAAATAAATTATTCTCTCTACTATTATTCTGACATTTCACACTCTTATAATGATTTAATGTCAGGAATTTGATTTGTAATGTATTTGGCTAAGATGTATGGAAACTTCCGACTGAATATTGGTCGTTTTGTTCATGGCTCCCGAGTGGCACATAATAGGATTGCCTTGATGTTCTCCAGCTGTATCAACTGAAAGCGCACAAGGTTCAAGGCACAATGGCAGGGGGCACGGGATGGGCCGCAGAGCCGCGCACCGAAGACCGACCTAGCCCATGAGGAAGGGAGGAGGAGGAAGGGGGAGGGTGGTGGACCCCCACCCCGCCACATTGGCAACACTAAGGGGCATTGCACTTATAGTGGCGCTGACAAGGGAAACATTCCCGCTTTTCTGTTCTTAGTGCCAGTCTGCACATTCAAACTAAAATAATGTAACTATTAATGGCATCTTTATGCTTTCATTAATAAAATAATGATAAAAATACTCTTTCAAAATGCTGATGTTTATTTAGTTATGGATCCATAATGAATTAAAATGGGAATAAATATCACTGAATTACAGAAATATCCTCCAATCCTCTATATGTAATTATTGGCGGAGAGTCATGTCATATTTTTTGATATACTGTAGGCCTACCGTAGGCGACATGAGTCTCACTAGTGTTGAGTAATGTGCTGTTAAAAGTGGTGTAGGTCTTATTTATTTAAAGAGCATATTGAAGTGAACTATTTTAGCACCATTTCATCGCTGCTCTGAGACAAGCATGGGGACTGGTCTTGATAAATCAATGAGATACATTTTTTCACTGAATCTCCGTTTGGGTATTGGTTAGAATAGAATTAGAAAATTAGGGTATAGAAATGTTATGCTCTTAGTGTAACCTTTATTTAACTAGGCAAGTCAGTTAAGAACAAATTGTTATTTACAAGGACAGCCTACTCCTTCCTTCCCGTCGGGGAATTGAACCTCGGTCTCCCGCGTGCCCACACGACACAGGGATTCTTTAGCTAAATAGCTCAGTACTGTACTCCCGACCGTCACGTTGTACAGCGCCATATTTTCCGTTCCATCCTAACGGAAACCCAGAGGGTTTTTCGTTTTTTCTTAGAGTAGAAACACCATAATATTAATCAAATGAATTAAGCAAGTACCAGTCAAAATGTTGGACACACCTATACATTCCAGGGTTTTTCTTTATTTTTACTATTTTCTACATTGTAGAATGATAGTGAAGACATCACAACTATGAAATAACACATATGGAATCAGTTAAGAACTAATTATTATTTACAAGGACAGCCTACTCCTTCCTCCCTGTCGGGGAATTGAACCCCGGTCTCCCGTGTGCCCGCATTCTCTAGTACAGCCACTATTGAAGGCTATCAAATGCTTCTCAAAGATGCCCTCTGGTGGTCAAACTAGCACTAACTAGCATTAATGGTACCAGTGGTTCACACTTAAATAACGTGCCATATAATTCTGCGGCACTATGCAAGCTGCGCCGCAGTACGCTGCAACTTTTAAAGGAGGAACCACTGAAACAACGCCCAATGTAGAATGCAGAGCACAGAGAAATGGATTGACTTATTTTCACACAAACACACACACACACACACACACACACACACACACACACACACACACACACACACACACAATGAGTCCCCAAACTGATTGCCAGATAGCCAGTATCTGGCAGGCCCTGAGAGTTGATGTATCCCTCGGGGTGGTTATCGTGATGAGGTATCCTGTTCAAAAGTGAGGCTTCCCTCTATGGTGATAACCTTAAAGCTCCTCTCCTCTGTCTGCCAAGTTACACAACCCCACCAGGCTGCGTATCCACACAACATCAAGAAAGACCACTGGCTAATAGCAACCTCACTGCTTACAGAGAACAAATCAATACACACAATAACTACTAGTACTGGGCGATAAATTGATAATTATTTTGTGATAAAAGATAAATTGCAATAAATAACATTTTGTTGGAGGTGCACAGTTATTCTCCATTAGCTCTATTTTTACACCATGGCAAAGAAATTGGCATGATGTATTATCCTAAGTTTGGTTACCAGGTGACCCAGCATATGATTTCTAAGATGATATAATGCTGCTTCAGAAAAATACCTGTATTTTAAACATTCATTTAGTTATGCATTTATTTCAGATTTTAAATGTAATAGTATTTCATACCAAGTTCATCTCCATTAGTATATTGGTGTTTGGTAAATGCAGCACATTATTTGCTCCAAACACAATCAAAATGTAGGCCTGTAACTTTGTGCTCACAATAAATACCGATGGCGAGGTGAAGTCGATGGCCTAAACACTGCAACCCTGTCCATCCATTTAGGTTGGTGGCTTTCACGACGTTTGCCCCACTGTCTGTTGTGGTGCACACCTGCTTCTCCTTCGGCTGATCCCAGGCTGCTAGCGAGTCCTGCAGCCCCTGGCCCCTGGCCCCTGACGTGGGCTATTATCTCCCCCCCAGTGTGTTCCTCTGGAAAGTAGGCAGTCTGCTCTGCTAGCACCTGCTGCGCATCTTCCAGTCGACATCGATGTAGTGCAGTGTCAATGACATATAGGGCTCCCTTTGTTGATGCGAAATAGTGCGCCTGTTTCAGCACCGATGCTATTTTGTAAATGGCATTTTGTATTTCTTGTCCAGAGTGCTGAACCATCTTCTTGAACCCACTTTGTTCAACTGTTGAATTTGGGGCCGTGTCTTTTGCGATGTGGTACGTTATGGCATCTGTTATTTCATTCCATCGGTGAGTGTGTTGGATAGGGAGTTGTGTGTGCAAACGATTCTTGTCATGACGCTTATTGGCATAGTTTTTCTTTGCCATGCATACGTCATGTTGTGTTACAAATTACGTGCCTGTGTTACAAATGGAGGATAGGTTGCTTCTGTTACCTTGAGTGATTGCTACAGTTCAAGCACACTGCCTCACACTGCCTCACCCTGCTCGATGTCACAAGGTTTAAAAACAAAATAAGCCCAAACAACTGACACAGCGTCCTTCTTTGGCAATTATTGTTCTTGGATTTCTGGGACAGCATTTTCTTTGTCTCCATTCATTTCCCCCCACTAATGAACGAGGCTACTCGCAACATCACTTGGGAGAAGTGCCAACAACAGGTGTAGGAAGCATGCTCTGATTGACTGCTGTAGTTTTGGTTCAAATGAAACGGCATAGATGAAAGTGTTGAGCTCCAGGAGCGGAATGCTGTTTCCTATGCTGTTTTGCTTTCATATATGCCACACAGCTCCATAGGCTGTTGAACTGTTTGGCCATAATGACCATCGTTATGTTTGGAGGAAAAAGCGGGAGGCTTGCAAGCCGAAGAACACCATCCCAACCGTGAAGCACGGGGGTGGCAGCATCATGTTGTGGGGGTACTTTGCTGCAGGAGGGACTGGTGCACTTCACAATATAGATGGCATCATGAGGAAGTACAATTATGTGGATATATTGAAGCAACATCTCATGACATCAGTCAGGAAGTTAAAGCTTGGTCGCAAATCGGTCTTCCAAATGGACAATGACCCCAAGCATACTTCCAAAGTTGTGGCAAAATGGCTTAAGGACAACAAAGTCAAGGTATTGGAGTGGCCATCACAAAGCCCTGACCTCAATCACATAGAAAATTTGTGGGCAGAACTGAAAAAAGCGTGTGCAAGCAAGGAGGCCTACAAACCTGACTCAGTTACACCAGCTCTGTCAGGAGGAATGGGCCAAAATTCACCCAACTAATTGTGGGAAGCTTTTGGAAGGCTACCCGAAATGTTTGACCCAAGCTAAACAATTTAAAGGCAATGCTACCAAATACTAATTGAGTGTATGTAAACTTCTGACCCACTGGGAATGTGATGAAAGAAATAAAAGCTGAAATAAATCATTCTCTCTACTATTATTCAGACATTTCACATTCTTAAAATAAAGTGGTGATCCTAACTGACCTAAGACAGGGAATTTTTACTAGGATTACATGTCAGGAATTGTGAAAAACTGACTTTAAATGTATTTGGCTAAGGTGTATGTAAACTTCCGAATTCAACTGTATGCAAAGTTTCTTCGGTATGAGTTAGCAAGTTGTCGGTAATTTCCGGTTTATCGTCCCAGCTCTAATAACTGAAGCCATTTATCAATCAAGTGACCCCCTTCACGGAGAGTTCATGTGTGTGGACATCTCTGCCTGTGTTTGCGTGTGTGTACATCGCTGTCAGTGAGTGTGTGTGTGTGTGTCTCAGTCAGCGCGTGTGTATGTGGAGTGTGTGTGTGTGTGTGTGTGTGTGTGTGTGTGTGTGTGTGTGTGTGTGTGTGTGTGTGTGTGTGTGTGTGTGTGTGTGTGTGTGTGTGTGTGTGTGTGTGTGTGTGTGTGTGTGGGTGATTAGATTGTTCTTCTCTAGCTGTAGCACGTATTAATTAAATGATGTCTGTTGCCATACAGAACAAATTGTCCCTATCGGCTCGCGTGAGCTCTCAGGGCAGCGGCTCCCATTGCTTTTACGGCCCACCCTGGCACCTTGATTGAAATAGATTGTGGTAGTAACATCTATCATTACAGTTTTATTGGCTTATTTACAGTCTACATGCTCAGTGATTCACCGTACGCTCATTCAGATACACACGTGTGAGGAGAGCAGACCCAGGCCCAGCATCGCTCTCAGAGGTTTAATACTTACTGGAGCAAGTATTACTATTGTAACAGGAAGTTTACTTCTGATTAACTCAGTCAAGGTGTACAGTACATTAAGGAGAGGCAGTGTCTTTTAGGTGATGGAGGAGTGTTTTGTCTTTCATTTAGGTGACTCCATTCCTCACTGAATCAATTATCTCAATTATAACGCCACAGTGCTGCTTCCAGTTCAGCAGAGTACTTGCAACCTTAATGAGAAATGAGCTCCAGCTTTTAACAGAGAAACAGAATTCATAAAAATGTGCACTTGTTGGTTTTAGCCATTTGTTAAATAGTGAATTGAGGAGGAGGCAAGGCCTGGTACTGTAATAGTGTACTGTTCTATGGTGTTTTGGCCCTCCAGCCAGGGTAGTTGTTGATGATGCAGGACGGCCTAGACACTTTGTCTCTGCTTCCTCTCTCTGTCACCAGTCACCTTGGTTACAGCGGGACATTCTTCAGCATGAAGAATCGACTGCCACCGACGTCACCATACTCAGAAACAAGATGGAGCACTTTTAGTTGATATCGCCGCAAAATATGCTTCTCTTAATTGATCGTAGTTGCCATTTTTACGTGGGAATAGATATAATAAAGGTCCAAAAGCCGTCAGCACACAGCTATTCTTTAGCACTCATGTCATTGAGAAGGGAAATGCATGTGAATCAGGGCTGTTGGATGGATGATAGCAAGATGAGATGTCATGTGGCCTGGTCTTTCTGTCGTGTCTCTATGGTGTCGTTTGCCTGAGTCAGACTGCCTGCATGGGGAGAGAGGGACTGTGCTGTGGTACTGGCCATGTAGGAACAGACACAGCATGTAACCCCATGGAGAAGGTCCCCAGGGGACAGAGTTGCAGGCTATAACAGACAATTATTAATAATGAAACTATAATTCCCATGGTCACGCTCTCCATCTTTCTCTTTCAGCTTCCCTCCCTATCTCTTTTTCTCCTAACCCCCCCCGTCTCTATCTTTGAAGCCATCTTTCTCCCTCTCTCTGTCGTTCTTGGCAGAGGGCTGTCTTAGGTAGGCTGATTTGGCGCATGGCTCTGCTTAAATAAAACCCCAGTGCAGATACAGTCATTCAGAGCTCTCTGTGGTTTGCCATCTGCCAAAAACATGATTTTTTTGAAGAAAAGAGGGGCAGTGGGAGAGAACTCAAAGGATTGTGGTAGATGTATGATGCCTCACACGGTGAGTGCGAACAGAGGAACAGAGGAAGACAGTGGGTGGTTACGACACATCAGAGTGGGAATCAACGGAGTCGGCTGAGACCTGGGGCCTCATTTATCGAAGGTGTGTGCGTACCATGAAAGGCTCTAAACCTTGCGTGCACTATTTTTCCCGCAAACGTTGGTATATATCCATTTTGAACTTGACGGTAAAGTGTGCATATCGTCACGCAAAACTCAGACCATGCGTTCGGACAACTTCTAGTGGTTGATCAATTGTATTCCAAGCAAATATTGTTATTTTGAAGGGAATTATAAAAATGGAATGTTAATAAAAACATTATAGCATACGCCTAATGATAAAACAGATGCATTGGCCGTTGGTGAGGAGTCCACATGGCAGCGTGTGTTTCTTTTACTTCTATTATATTGGCGTAAATCATGATCACATTGCAGGACATGTCTCTGCTTTTGTGACATGACTGGTTTATTCCCGCTACACAACAATTATTAGCCTACCATTTATCCATCACACATTTAATAGCCAAACATGCTCGAAAGTAAATAGACCGGTAGCAAATTTAAAATATTTGACAGTATGGTTAGGCTACAGTATTGCTGTGTGACAGAATCACAACATCATAGCCTATTTAAACTCAGACCCAATACCAAGGCAGGAGATAAAAACTAAATCTATTGATGAACAAAATATTAAACAACAATTCATATTTTCCATAGTAGTGTGCTGTAGAATTGACTTTTAAATTGTTAAAATAGACAATCAAACTTGCAGAATGTTTGACACTCACTATAGGTGACATGTATTTTTGGTTTGAAAAAGACCACTGCAAAAGATTCAAACATTCTGCCCACACCTCTACATAAGTGTGATAAAATTTGCCAATGCGCTTTCTTTTACAAACTGTCATGGCCCTGTTCCAACATCTCCAAATCATACAGCAAATGAGGGTGTTTTTATTACCAATAAAGGTGAATGGAGGGTGTAGGGCTCGCTCACGAGCGCAGAAATATAGTATGGCTCCGATATATCAATGAAAACATGCATATATGTATAAATCCTAAGAATTTGTTGCGAATTTACTCCGAAATGTACGCATGGTTGAAAAATGAAGACCATGGACTTAGTGGGTCACAGAAGAACAAAGGTGTGCCATGGGAGGGTGAGGAAGGAAGGAAGGTAGCAGGGAAGGTTGCACCCTTAACTGTTAGGTTAGTCTCTGATGCTATTTACAATGATGTCCTGCAGGAGGGGTCTTCCTAGTCTCTCCACGTGGGGAGAAAAGGAAAGGACACCACTGAAGTGTGTTGAAGCTCGGTGTGGGGCTTTGTCCCAATACTTAAAGATGGCTTCCTTTCCTTGTCTCCCCCTGCTGAGTGCCAGGAAAAAGATAGCAATCCTGTTTTTAACACTCCTTTCAACCTTTCTGTGAGATGAAATAATGACGTAGGGTAATGATGTGTATTTTTGCATCTTCCTCCATCTCTCAGTAGTGCTAATCACAGTCATTTTCTCCCTACTTTACCTGCTGCTCTGCTGCTCACAGACATGGACTATCTGTCACCCTGTTTCAGCTGTGTTTTAAAAACATATTCTGAGTGCCTGAGTGCGTGCCTGTTTGGCTAGCTGTATGACCTACATAGTTATAGAGTCCATTGACGTCATGTGTATTGCTCCTCCGGCTCAGGTCAAACAGACTTCTGATTGACTCTGATTGTTCTCACCATACGAGATTGTACTCACTCTACAAGAAATTGTCTTTCTCCACCCCTCTCTCTCTCTTTCTCTCTCCTCTCTCTTCCCCCTCCCACTCTCTCTCTCTCTCTTTTTCTTTCATTCTCTCTTTCTCCTTCTCTCTCCTCCCCCTCTCTATCCTCCCTCTCTCCCTCTCGCTCGGCCCTCCCCTCTCTTTCTGTAACTACTGTTTTCTCTCTTTGTTGGGTGAAAGTATCAGAGGGTGTTGAATCAATGTTAGATTTCAATGTTTTAGATATTACCCAGGCTCTAATGTGTGTCTCCTGCTCCTCTCTCCTCTCCTGTTGTCAGGTGGGACTGAAGGACAACCCAGCAGTGGACCCCATTATCCATGGTCTGAGGGGTGTAGTCCACCATGGTGAGTGACACTTCCATCACCCAATCATTCCAGGAGGGACTATGAATTGACCAGTCATTGACCAACATTTGTTTATTGAGGGTAACAACATTATTTTTGCAAGGTTGCATGTAACACCGTAATATCTCATCCCCTTTTCATTCATGTTTCAGTCATTGGGTAGTCAATTATTTTTGCAACTGCCTAATTATATCGAACATACCCCAGGTTGCCCCCAGGAATCCCGACAGACAAAATAAACTATTAGGAATATTAATGTTGGTTCTGCCCACAATTTTTAGCAGATCTGCAAGAGACAATTCACGCCTTGTCTGAATGAGACCAGAGGGATATGGGTGTGTCCCTGGTGTAGTGATTATAGTTGGGTAATTGTTTGAACTCTGATATGAGATAAAGCTGATAAATCTGACAGGAATTGTGTTATAAGGGTGAAGGCTTAAGGCACTCGACAGGCTAAGATAAAGACTGCTCTGATCTTTGATTCACTGAGCTCTCACTGATGTAGAAGGACTGTGTAACTTTGAAATACTGATACATTAAGAATGTCTTACAGACAGAGCCATATCTGTATCGTAAAACAATGCAGAACTATATTGCAAGATGGTGATGATGATGGTAATGACAATAATGATGATGATACAATCTTTGTTGCCACGTTATTTTTAGTGGAACCAGTGAAAGCCATCATCATCAATATCATACTTATCCTCCACCGTCAATTTCACAATGACAGTCACCATGATAGTCCCGTTGTCTTCCTGTCTTTGATGCCATGTGTTATTGCTGAGGGCTCTGGCGGTGTCCTGTGGTGAGAGGGAGGAGATATGATGGGACTAGAGAGGAGGAGAGAGGGAGTGTGACGGGAAACGGGAAATGGGAGGGGACGTGAGGGAGGACAGGAGAGAGGGAGTGTGATGATGGCAGTATAAAGGAGGAGGGACTCTGAAGAAGGACAGGAGAAGGGGAGGAAGTGTGAATAGAGAGAAGAGGAAAGAAGGGAGTGTGCTGGGGAAGACAAAAAGGAGGGAGGGAATGTGACGGGAGAAGAGAGGGAGAAAGAGCTAAGGTTGGGAGAGAGGAGGCAGACTGTGGCGTGCCCAGGGCCAGGCAGCGTGACGGGGGGTGAGATATGCACTGTCTTTATCCGAGACAGATATGACCGTGGGGTCCCCCGCCTCCCTCATCTCCCCCTTTCCTCCCCCGCTGACAGGCCTGTCTCTTGCTGTCTCCCAGTTGTGAATGGAGAGATGTATTTTAAGCTCTGCCGCCCCCAGACGGGGAGGGGACAGGCACGGAGGGAGGGAGGGAGGGAGAGGAGGGAGTAAGAGGGAGGGAGACTCAAGATTTATGGATTTGAATTAAGCATTCTCATGCACACACATACTCACAAACTCACACACAAACTTCCAGCAAACAAATAGCAAAACACATGCTAAATTCTACACAATGATTCCTTCCAACACAGTGTTTCCCCTATATTCAATTAGCAGCGCCACACCTCCACTGCTAAATTGATGGCGCCACTGAAAAACATTAATTATATTATTAGTATTTATTTTTTATTCTTCCGAGACTTTTAAGATCACAGGGACAAGTTACAACAAGTTACATATCTTCCTCAGATTCCCATCAGATCGTTTCAGAAACCTAAAATGGAACTACACTGAACAAAAATAATAATGCAACAATTTCTAAGATTTTACTGAGTTACAGTTCATTAGGCCCTAATCTATGGATTTCATATGACTGGGAATACAAATATGCATCTGTGGGTCACAGATACCTTAAAAAAAGGTAGGGGCGTGGGTCAAAAAATCAGTCAGTATCTGGTGTGACCACCATTTGCCTCATGCAGCGCGACACATCTTCTTCGCATAGAGAAATTAACATTAAATTCTCTGGCAACAGCCCTGGTGGACATTCCTGCGGTCAGCATGCCAATTGTACGCTCCCTCTAAACATGAGACATTTGTGGCTTTGTGTTGGATTAAGGAAGGATCACATAATTCCATCCAGGTCAGTAGGAGGGAACAGCTAATGTATTATACTCTTGAGCATACATTCCATAACTGCAGGTGGCAGTAAATCACCAAATTGGCTTTATACCTGTTCAAACAACACACTCCAGGTGGCAGTATGCACCCTTTCAGTTTGTTTACCAACTCATAGAAGTGGTGGAAGAAAAACATTGACTACTTCAAAGTGGAGATGGCCTCAATAGCACTGCCCAGGCTCACAGATGCCATAATGGGACAGATACAATGTTGCGTCCTCTAGCTATCTCTATGAGCCAACCCTATTAATAGATGAATGTAATGATTGTTAGCTATGAAACAGTAATGTTACGCTAGATCAATTATCTCTGGGGTTAGTATAGAATTGTCTGGTGATGTCATTGAGTTGAAGAGATAAAATGAAACAAAAGAAGAGAACATCATTTCATTTTCAGGCATTTTTGTTAGAATGCCCCAGAAGTGACCTTCTCACAGACCTTCCCCTCCCCCCAACCAACCAACACTTCTCACAGACGTTGCCACCACTGCTGAAATAAATCCTAACACTGCAACACATCCTATCCCGTTCCCTGGGATCCATCCACACGTAGACGCACAAACAAACCCTTGTTTGAAGTGTCAGAGGAAGATTTGTTGTGAGAACGTTGTGAAGCCATCCACTGTTTTCAATGGCTCTGTGTGTTTCCTGTGGCTCAAAGCAAGGCCTTTTAATTGTATTATTAATGTGGCGTCGACGGAGCTCATTCTGCTGGTATTTTAAGCACACGGGCCTGTGGAACAGGAAATCTGTCTGCTCAAGTAATCATCCATTAGGTTACTTAGTCTTAATATTTAATTATACGTCAAGGGCAGGTACAGAATCTAGGCGCAAAGACACGTCCTCAGGACACATATCAGGAGAAACCAAGTGCTTACAGACACAGTTCTGAGTATCTGTGTGTGTGTGCTTGTGTGAGACCATGCATGTGTGTGTGTCTGTGTGTAGTTTACAGCTCAGATATCTCTTGTGCAGGAGATAGATGTTGCGAGTGGATTTAAGCTGGGGCCAGTCAACACATGCATGTAGATTAAATGACACCCAAGGCATTGTCTGGATTTAATCTTAACAGAACGCTGAAAATCCTTTGTTCATTCATTTCCTATTTGAATTAACACGATGGTACAGTGGGTGCCCATCAACACATGCAAATCATAGGCTACATTGGGTGCGTTCTCAGCCCTCTCCTGTACTCCCTGTTCACCCATGACTGCGTGGCCATGTACGCCTCCAACTCAATCATCAAGTTTGCAGACGACTACAGTGGTTGGCTTGATTACCAACAACGACGAGACGGCCTACAGGGAGGAGGTGAGGGCCCTTGGAGTGTGGTGTCAGGAAAATAACCTGTTACTCAACGTCAACAAAACACAGGAGATGATCGTGGACTTCAGGAAACAGCAGAGGGAGCAGCCCCCTATCCACATCGACAGGACCGCAGTGGAGAAGGTGGAAAGTTAAGTTCCTCGGCGTACACATCTCGGACAAACTGAAATGGTCCACCCAGACAGTGTGGTGAAGAAGGTGCAACAGCGCCTCTTCAACCTCAGGAGGCTGAAGAAATTTGGCTTGTCACCTAAAACACTCACAAACTTTTACAGATGCACAATCGAGAGCATCCTGTCGGGCTGTATCACTGCCTGGTATGGTAACTGCTCCGCCCACAACCGCAAGCTCTCCAGAGGGTAGTGCGGTCTGCACAACGCATCACCGGGGGCAAACTACCTGCCCTCCAGGACCTCCAGGACACCTACATGTCACAGGAAGGCCAAAAAGATAATCAAGGACAATAACCACCCGAGCCACTGCCTGTTCACCCCACTATCATCCAGAAGGTGAGGTCAGTACAGGTGCATCAAAGCTGGGACTGAGAGACTGAAAAACAGCTTCTATCTCCAGGCCATCAGACATCAGCCATCACTAACATAGAGTGGCTGCTGCCAACATACAGACTCAAATCTCTGGCCACTTTAATAAATGTAATAATGGATGTAATAAAGTTATCACTAGTCACTTTAAATAACGCCACTTAATAATGTTTTCATATCCTACATTACTCATCTCATATGTATACAGTGAGGGAAAAAAGTATTTGATCCCCTGCTGATTTTGTACGTTTGCCCACTGACAAAGAAATGATCAGTCTATCATTTTAATGGTAGGTTTATTTGAACAGTGAGAGACAGAATAACAACAACAAAATCCAGAAAAAAACGCATGTCAAAAAATTTTGAAATTGATTTGCATTTTAATGAGGGAAATAAGTATTTGACCCCTCTGCAAAACATGACTTAGTACTTGGTGGCAAAACCCTTGTTGGCAATCACAGAGGTCAGACGTTTCTTGTAGTTGGCCACCAGGTTTGCACACATCTCAGGAGGGATTTTGTCCCACTCCTCTTTGCAGATCTTCTCCAAGTCATTAAGGTTTCGAGGCTGACGTTTGGCAACTCGAACCTTCAGCTCCCTCCACAGATTTTCTATGGGATTAAGGTCTGGAGACTGGCTAGGCCACTCCAGGACCTTAATGTGCTTCTTCTTGAGCCACTCCTTTGTTGCCTTGGCCGTGTGTTTTGGGTCATTGTCATGCTGGAATACCCATCCACGACCCATTTTCAATGCCCTGGCTGAGGGAAGGAGGTTCTCACCCAAGATTTGATGGTACATGGCCCCGTCCATTGTCCCTTTGATGCGGTGAAGTTGTCCTGTCCCCTTAGCAGAAAAACACCCCCAAAGCATAATGTTTCCACCTCCATGTTTGACGGTGGGGGTGGTGTTCTTGGGGTCATAGGCAGCATTCCTCCTCCAAACACGGTGAGTTGAGTTGATGCCAAAGAGCTCCATTTTGGTCTCATCTGACCACAACACTTTCACCCAGTTGTCCTCTGAATCATTCAGATGTTCATTGGCAAACTTCAGACGGGCATGTCTATGTGGTTTCTTGAGCAGGGGGACCTTGCGGGCGCTGCAGGATTTCAGTCCTTCACAGCGTAATGTGTTACCAATTGTTTTCTTGGTGACTATGGTCCCAGCTGCCTTGAGATCATTGACAAGATCATCCCGTGTAGTTCTGGGCTGATTCCTCACTGTTCTCATGATCATTGCAACTCCACGAGGTGAGGTCTTGCATGGAGCCCCAGGCCGAGGGAGATTGACAGTTCTTTTGTGTTTCTTCCATTTGCGAATAATCGCACCAACTGTTGTCACCTTCTCACCAAGCTGCTTGGTGATGGTGTTGTAGCCCATTCCAGACTTGTGTAGGTCTAAAATCTTGTCCCTGACATCCTTGGAGAGCTCTTTGGTCTTGGCCATGGTGGAGAGTTTGGAATCTGATTGATTGATTGCTTCTGTGGACAGGTGTCTTTTATACAGGTAACAAACTGAGATTAGGAGCACTCCCTTTAAGAGTGTGGTCCTAATCTCAGCTCGTTACCTGTATAAAAGACACCTGGGAGCCAGAAATCTTTCTGGTTAAGAGGGGGTCAAATATTTATTTCCCTCATTAAAATGCAAATCAATTTATAATATTTTTGACATGCGTTTTTCTGGATTTTTTTGTTGTTATTCTGTCTCTCACTGTTCAAATAAACATACCATTAAAATTATAGACTGATCATTTCTTTGTCAGTGGGCAAACGTACAAAATCAGCAGGGGATCAAATACCTTTTTCCCTCACTGTATACTGTATTCTATACCATCTACTGCATCTTGCCTATGCCGCACGGCCATCGCTCATCCATATATTTATATGTACATATTCATCCCTTTACATTTTTGTGTATAAGGTAGTCGTAAATTTGTTAGATTACTTGTTAGATATTACTGCACTGTTGGAACTAAAAGCACAAGCATTTCGCTATACTCGCATTAACATCTACTAACCATGTGTATGTGACCAATAATATTTGATTTGATTTGAGATATGCAGTAAGCCACAGACTTTTTTTCTGTCTGAAGACGTGGGGATTTTAGCTGTGAAAAGGTACTGGGGCATAATATGAAGATTTAGGAGTGATTCAAGTATCTACTAATAAGTCCCAGCTGTATGATACAGTGGTGTCTTAATGCTGGATATGAAGGAGATAAAGGAGAGGGGGGCTGATGAGGTGACATACTGTACTTCCTTAACCCTGTACGTCATTGTATTCTCTTGCATGTACTGTATGTACAGTAGATGTACCTTGTCCAGTGTTAGCTCAGTGTCAGACAGTGTTTGCTCAGTGAAGCGTTCTTTCTCAGTGGTCTCCTGTGACAGTGCTGAAATGAACTCCCCGCTCCTCACTGGCATTACAAGTCCATTAATTCAGCGTCTCACAGTGGCTTTGAAGTCTCCACTGACTCGGCACTCTCCAACCCTGATTGGAAATGAATTTATAAAGGCTGAAATAGCTTACTGTACAGTAGACTACAGTACAGCATTGAACCTAGCTAGTGGTACAGCTGTGGTAGAAGCAGTAGTATAGTGCCTTCCCTGCTACTGTGCCTGCTTCTATCTGTCCTCTATTCTCCAGCAGTGGCTTTAATCCCCCAGCTCTCCCATTCACGTCCAATCTGATGCGGCTCCGTGGTGCATTGCTAGCACGCTAAGCCCCTTTTTCACCCCTGCTCAATAGGATTCCCAGTTTAGTTATGTATTGAAAATGTGGGCCAGGAGGATTCATACAGCCATTTTGTTTTGTTTCCTCGTCACATCTTTGGAGGTTATTTACATTGTTAAATCTATTTTAGAGGGGTTGGGGGTAGACTCCTCATTGTTGGTCATGAAAAGTTATGGCACAAGAGGTTTGCCTTCTCTCTTTATCTCTATCCTGGGCAAAGTGTGAATGCCATTGTTGTCTTTGACTGGTAAGCATTGCCATCACAAAAGGATTTTGGAAGGAAATGGGCGGTTTTGTCCTCAGTGGGATTGATCAGCTATAAGAGGGGTATTTGTGTCAAGCTTGAGTTGTCCATTGGGTTCTGATATAGCCTTGGACACTGGGGCCAGATCCAGTGGTTACACACAGCAGCTCTGACTCAGGCCTGGTTGAATAATCCTTATGGCAGCCAAACTAGGCGACTTACATCAGTACTAGAGGGTTATACCTAAATCCCCATGACCCTGTCTATTCCAATCAAAAATGATATTTTCTCATTCCCAAGCATCGTAGTATAGAGATATACTACATGTTTATAGTGGCTGTATGTGATGTGACTGAATGGTCAATACTGATTCCTTGTGTCACTGTGCTTGTTCTCCCCCAGAGAAAGAAACCTTCCTGGAGCCCTTTGTTCTGAGGGATCTGTTGCCGTCATCGTTGGGGAGTTACTATCGCTACACAGGCTCTCTCACCACCCCACCCTGCAGCAAGGTGGTAGAGTGGATCGTCTTCAATAGACCTGTGTTCCTCTCCTACAAACAGGTGAGTCACTTTATCTCTCTCTCTCTCTCACTCACTCACTCACTCACTCACTCACTCACTCACTCACTCACTCACTCACTCACTCACTCACTCACTCACTCACTCACTCACACTCACACACACACTCACACTCACACACACACACTGACTTCTTTCCTTTGACTAATGGCCTCCTTCTTCCAGGAGCTGTAATTTCCTCACATACCTAATGTGTGATGTTTGTATCTGGGACTGGGTTGAGACAAACATGGCTAGTAATGTGAGGGTGCAGTTTCTGGCCTCGCTGGGTCCTTCTCTCCTCCCCAACAGTCCAGGGAACATTTGTCAAACTTACATTCTAATGAGGCTAAATGAGTTTACTTAAGAGTGCGGCTGGAAGAAGCCAAATGTGGAACAAGTATTGGCTTTATCTAAGGGGACACAGCAGGAGAGGAAGAGAGAAAGAGAGAGAAATAGAGATTGGGAGAAAGAAGAGAGGAGAGAAAAAGGGCGAGAGATGGAGAGGTAAAGAGAGAAAGAAGGAGAGGAAGAGGAGGAAAAGGACTGTGAGAGAGGGAATGTGTGGGCTGTGGTGTTGAGGGGTGGTCGAGCGTTGCCCCCTGTGAGCGTGCTCGGTGGCAGACCGTGTTTATCTGCCAAAGCTTAGTCAAGGACCAGACAGCTCAAAAGCTGTGGAGGAGAGGCGCTGGCTCTGGGCCCACACAGAGATAGGTCACTCATACATAAAGCTTTATACCACTTGAATACCACTAGCTCACCGCTAGTCAGCTTCATATTCCCCTTACATACTGTCTGGCTAAATCACATTCTGGCTGCTACATAGAGCTTACCCTACTGCTGAATGCAAAATGGCACACTGGTACATAGGTCTATGCACCCTTAATAGCTAGCAGAAAGGTGTGTGGTCACAGCAGCTGCATGCACAGTACGGCTAGCAATAAGACTATCACATACACTTAAAACCTGTATAAAACCAGCATTACATTCACTGTCTGCATACAGCTCGAAAAAACTGTTCTTCACACACACAGCCAGAAGAAGATAGGCATACCTTCGCTATTATAACCTACTGTAAAATGAACAAAGTTTCTAATGGGGTACATTACCATATTCTGTAGTAGGATCATTTAAAGATGTTATTTTACTCTTGAATACAATGATAAATGGCAGACAAGTTTTACAATAGCGTGTTTATGGGAGCTCAAGGTGAATGGTGCTTCTTCACCAGAAGACAGCAGGTGTCTCATAGCAGAGTAGAGGGGATTTGTCTGTTGTCATCCTCTGAATTAGAAGAGAGCAGAGAGGCAGAGTAGAGAAGATGAAAAGCAGCATGGAGGAACTCTGAGCCTGACCTTTCGGATTATTTGATTTTGCCTGAGATCCAGTCAACAATGAATAATGTTCTGGGATATATATGGAATATACAATGGGGGTTTTCACAGCACCTCTACAGAGCTTCCTGGTATAAGAAGTATTTTTGTAGACTCTCCTGAGAGGCGGAGACCTAGCTAGCTACCCTGATCGACACATGAGAGGTGATGGAAAATCAGGGAGATGTTTGAGTCGTGTTGATGAACAGGACAGGGACTTACAGGGGCTCTATCCATCCAGGCAGCATGTCCTTCCTTCCTGTCACTTTGATCCTTTATCATTACCGTTCCTATCCTTTATCCTCCGGATGTTTACCCCTGACCATTAGTCAATCTTTTTTATTTGATTTAACTCGACTTTGAAGTCTATTGTTACCACCTTCCCTGTCCTGAGGTTTGAAGAAAACATCATTGGCCAAGATGAAAGAACATGGAAAGAAGACACAGTGCACTCCCTCTCCCCTGTCTGTCTATGTCTTCATCTCTCTCCCTCCCTCTCTCTCTCACCCTTCCTCTCTCTCTCCCTCCATCTCAGTCTTTTGTTCTTGATCAGTGGTGGAAGTAGGTCATTGGGAGTGACAGATGTAGCTTAAGGGTGGCTTTTAAAGCAGATCGATGCTCAGCTATTCCATAGCGACAGCTCCGCCTAAAATGCTTCCACTTGTAACATCTGGACTGTGTGAGTGTGTGCCACGCCAGGCCACTTAACCCTCTGCTCTCCCCATCACAGATGCCTTCCTCACTAGTCACAGAAGTGTGTGTGTGTTTGCGTGAGTGTGTGCGGCGTCACTCCTGGAAGGATTAGTCTCCAATCGCACTGTGATTTCCACACAAAGACAGAAATCCTCTGGCAGGCCTGGAAGAGATTTCAACCCGAATAAGCTGCTTTTTCAGGAGGGTGTTGCCATATTAGGGATTAGCAGATTCTAGTCTGATTAAGAGATTTGGTGGAGAGCAGCGTATTGCTTCGACACGGCCTGGCTTGAGCCTGTGCTGTCTGTGCCAGGGCTGGAGGCTACTGATGTTTAGCAGATCAGCCATGATGGCCAATGCAGCCTATAGAAGGGCTCAGCCTAAGGGACATCACATGTGGCCTGTTAAAGAATGGAAGATACGTTACTATTCTGCTGGAATACATCTTCCCTACAGTGTCAGATGAGAGAAATCTGTGGTGCACACACACACACACCCACACACACCCTCCACAGCCACTGTAGGGGGTAGTCATTGAGCTGAGTATTCCCCAGGTCTCCAGTCTCAGTCTGCTTAGTAAACACACACAGAGCCGAGCAGACAGGGAAGTGTTCCAACCCTCTCTCTGTAACCATACCGACTGCTTGTTTATCCCACAACCTCACTCCCACTCCCTGACCAAATCACACACTGAGGAAATGAGACCTTCCCTCCCTACATCTCTCTTTCTCTATCCGCTTTTTTTCCGCTCTAAATCGACTGTGTGTTTTTCACATGATCAGTCTCAGCTCATGTTGTTTCTGTAGCCGTTAGCGTGTCATCATGATGTTGACGGACAGACTTTGCGCTCATCATCTTAAGCAGCTCTGAAACCGCTCGGCAGATTATTCAGATTATTTCCTGGGTCCCTGCTCCTGGTCAGATAGTGGTTCTTCTGTGGTGGTGGTGGTTCTTCTCTGGGCTGTGGAGAGGAGAGGAGGGGGACAGCTGTTCATGTTTTTCTGTTTGCTTCATGAACGCTATTCCCCTGATTAGGCTGGGCTAGCTTGGCCCTTCACGCCTCTTAGACTCTCAGCTAGGAACAAGATTACAGCATTACACATGTATGGGCAAAGGAAAATAGGATCTCACTGGGCATTGTCTGCTTGAAAGATGCCATGAACAAAACAAATCAGCTCATGAATCCAATTTTCCACCTCACATGATGTCAGAGGTTTCAATATCCTCAACATGTATTATGGTCATTTCTCTCCTCCTTAATAAGGTGTGTGTTTTTCTGTCTTCATCTCTCTATCTCTATCTCTCTCTTTCTCTACCTCTCTCTTTCTATATCTCTTTTAGCTGGAGGCGTTCTACTCCATCTTCACCACAGAGCAGCAGGACCATGTGAAGTCTGTGGAATACCTGAGGAGCAACTTCCGGCCAATCCAGAGTCTTGACAACCGTGACGTCTTCAAGTCCGCAGTCAGAGATGCCTGGCTACCTGACCTGACGGACAGCCTGGGCAACCCGTACGGAACAGAGGCATCCAAAGGTAAGGCAAGACCACACACATGATTTGATACTGCGCATCCTGGTTACAGTCCAATCCACATGCTTCTTATTCAAAGTAACACCAAGGTGAATAGCATAAAAGTGTTTATTTTTAGACATTTAAGGAGCCTTTTGAGTAAAATTGTATTCAAAGATTGGAGCACATTGTTGCTTTCCAATGAATGCTTGGTCATACCAAAATGTCAATGCCTCAGAATCCCTGAGGTACAATCCAACATATCCTGACTCTGCCATTCTGGAATTTTCTCTGTTGGTTTGGGACAAACGAGGAGTGTTTCTCCCCTACCATACGGTACTGGGAGGCCCACGAGTGGCCAGTCTTTTACTGGCTCATTACTGGTTCCAGTACAACATGTCTCCCTACACAGCACGGAGTGTGGTTACACACTTTCACGTCTCCTGCGACCCTCTCACACAGTCAGCTAGCATCTGTCCGAACTGCATGACCACACCATTCTGGCTGCTTGCCGTCCCCATCGTTTAGTTTTAATGTCAATATAGAAAATGAAGACACACACATACATTCCCCCAACACACACACAAACACTGTACATGCACCTACACACATTACTGTAATGTACACAGGCAATAAGAAGTGTGTCCTTGAAAGCTGCTGTTGTGCACATTTTCTGGGGGCGCATCCGTCAGGCTGAGGGGAGAAATGAACAGAACAGGAGAGGAGAAGAGAGGAGGGGAGCAGAGTGAAGACAGGCAGAATAACGGTGGGCCTGTAGAGGGACCTGCCATATGCCACCTATTCACTCTACTCCTCTGCCCCTGCTGCATTACACACAATGTGTGTGTGTGTGTGTGTGTGTGTGTGTGTGTGTGTGTGTGTGTGTGTGTGTGTGTGTGTGTGTGTGTGTGTGTGTGTGTGTGTGTGTGTGTGTGTGTGTGTGTGTGTGTGTGCGTGCATGCGTGTGTGCATGCATGCGTGCGTGCGTGCATATATGCGTGTACTTCAGTGCTTCCAAAACTGTACGACACAAGGAAAGCACAATCACAATGTGCTAGCATCATGTTTCCTCAAGGAGCCCAATAGAAAGGGAACGTTCCAATCCAGCACTCTTCCTCATAGCTCATTGTGTGTCACAACTGACAAATGACACAATTCCATCAAATCAAGACTGCAGACTTTCTCTACCTCCAGCTCAATGTGTTGCCAGACCCGTGTGCCTCTCACCTCTGTGAAAGCGATCAGCCTGAAAATGAATTGTGCTGTATGTTTTTAAGTGCAGTTGTGTGTGTGTGTGTGTGTGTGTGTGTGTGTGTGTGTGTGTGTGTGTGTGTTTGTGTGTGTGTGTGTGTGTGTGTGTGTGTGTGTGTGTGTGTGTGTGTGTGTGTGTGTGTGTGTGTGTGTGTGTGTGTGTGTGTGTGTGTGTGCGTGTGTGTGTACATGTGTGTGTGTGTGTGCGTCCTTTGCTCCATCCCCTCTGCCCTTGAAGCACAAAGGGGAATGGTATGAAACAGTGCCTTGCAAATCAAATCAAATGTATTTATAAAGCCCTTCTTACATCAGCTGATATCTCACAGTGCTGTACAGGAACCCAGCCTAAAACCCCAAACAGCAAGCAATGCAGGTGTAGAAGCACGGTGGCTAGGAAAAACTCCCTAGAAAGGCCAGAACCTAGGAAGAAACCTAGAGAGGAACCAGGCTATGAGGGGTGGCCAGTCCTCTTCTGGCTGTGCCGGGTGGAGATTATAACAGAACATGGCCTAGATGTTCAAATGTTCATAGATGACCAGCAGGGTCAAATAATAATAATCACAGTGGTTGTAGAGGGTGCAACAGGTCAGCACCTCAGGAGTAAATGTCAGTTGGCTTTTCAAAACTATTCCTTGCAAAAGTATTCATCCCCCTTGGCGTTTTCGTATTTTGTTGTATTACAACCTGTAATTGAAATTGATTTTTATTTGGATTTTATGTAATGGACATACACCAAATAGTCCAAATTGGTGAAGTGAAATGAAAAAAATTACTTGTTTCAAATAAAAAATTAATTTAAAAAAATGGAAAAGTGGTGAGTGCATATGTATTCACCCTCTTTGCTATGAAGCCCCTAAATAAGATCTGGTGCAACCAATTACCTTCAGAAGTCACATAATTAGTTAAATAAAGTCCACCTGTGTGCAATCTAAGTGTCACATGATCTGTCACATGATCTCATTATATATACACTTGAAGTTGGAAGTTTACATACACCTTAGCCAAATACATTTAAAGTCAGTTTTTTACAATTCCTGACATTTAAGTAAAAATTCCCTGTCTTAGGTCAGTTAGGATCACCACTTTATTTCAAGAATGTGAAATGTCAGAATAATAGTAGAGAGAATGATTTAATTAAGCTTTTATTTCTTTCATCACATTCCCAGTAGGTCAGAAGTTTACATACACTCAATTAGTATTTGGTAGCATTGCTTTCAAATTGTTTTGACTTGGGTCAAACATTTTGGGTAGCCTTCCACAAGCTTCCCACAATAACTTGGGTGAATTTTGGCCCATTCCTCCTGACAGAGCTGGTGTAACTGAATCAGGTTTGTAGGCCTCCTTGCTCGCACACCCCTTTTCAGTTCTGCCCACAAATTTTCTATAGGATTGAGGTCAGGGCTTTGTGATGGCCACTCTAATACCTTGACCTTGTTGTCCTTAAGCCATTTTGCCTCAACTTCGGAAGTATGCTTGAGGTCATTGTCCATTTGGAAGACCCATTTGCGACCAAGCTTTAACTTCCTGACTGATGTCTTGAGATGTTGCTTCAATATACCCACATAATTGTACTTCCTCATCATGCCATCTATTTTGTGAAGTGCACCAGTCCCTCCTGCAGCAAAGCACCCCCACACCATGATGCTGCCACCCCCGTGCTTCACGGTTGGGATGGTGTTCTTCGGCTTGCAAGCCTCCCCCTTTTTCCTCCAAACATAACAATGGTCATTATGGCCAAACAGTTCTATTTTTGTTTCATCAGACCAGAGGACATTTCTCCAAAAAGTACGGTCTTTGTCCCATGTGCAGTTGCAAACCGTAGTCTGGCTTTTTTATGGCAGTTTTGTAGCAGTGGCTTCTTCCTTGCTGAGCGGCCTTTCAGGTTATGTCGATATAGGACTCCTTTTACTGTGGATATAGATACTTTTGTACCTGTTTCCGCCAGCATTTTCACAAGGTCCTTTGCTGTTGTTCTGTGATTGATTTGCACTTTTCAAGCGTCTCCTTCCTGAGCGGTATGACAGCTGCGCGGTCCCATGGTGTTTGTACTTGCGTACTATTGTTTGTACAGATGAACGTGGTACCTTCAGGCATTTGGAAATTGCTCCCAAGGATGAACCAGACTTGTGGAGCTCTACAATTTTTTTTCTTAGGTCTTGGCTGATTTATTTTGATATTCCTATGATGTCGAGCAAAGACGCACTGAGTTTGAAGGTAGGCATTGAAATACATCCACAGGTACACCTCCAATTGACTCAAATGATGTCAATTAGCCTATCAGAAGCTTCTAAAGCCATGACATTTTCTGGAATTTTCCAAGCTGTTTAAAGGCACAGTCAACTTTTTGTATGTAAACTTCTGACCCACAGGAATTGTGTTACAGTGAATTACAAGTGAAATAATCTGTCTGTTAACAATTGTTTGAAAAATTACTTGTGTCATGCACAAAGTAGATGTCCTAACCTGACTTGCCAAAACTATAGTTTGTAAACAAGACATTTGTGGAGTGGTTGAAAAAACAGTTTTAATGACTCCAACCTAAGTGTTTGTAAACTTCAACTTCGACTGTACACCTGTTCTGAAAGGCCCCAGAGTCTGCAACAGAGTCTGCAACCACCAAGCAAGCGGCACCATGAAGAGCAAGGAGCTCTCCAAACAGGTCAGGGACAAAGTTGTGGAAAAGTACAGATCAGGGTTGGATTATAAAAAAATGGCAGAAACTTTGAACATCCAACGGAGCACCATTAAATCCATTATTGAAAAATTGAAAGAATATGGCAGCACAACAAACCTGCCAAGAGAGGGCCACCCACCAAAATTCACGGACCAGGCAATGAGGGCATTAATCAGAGAGGCAACGAAGACACCAAAGATAACCATCAAGGAAATGCAAAGCTTCACAGCGGAGATTGGAGTATCTGTCCATAGGACCACTTTAAGCTGTACATTCCACAGAGCTGGGCTTTATGGAAGAGTGGACAGAAAAAACCCATTGCTTAAAGAAAAAAAAATTGCAAACACATTTGGTGTTTGCCAAAAGTCATGTGGGAGACTCCCCAAACATATGGAAGAAGGTACTCCGGTCAGATGAGACTACAATAAAGCTTTTTGGCCATCCAGGAAAACGCTATGTCTGGCAAAAACCCAACACCTCTCATCACCCCGAGAACAGCATTCCCACAGTGAAGCACGGTGGTGGCAGCATTATGCTGTGGGGATGTCATTCATCTGCAGGGACTGGGAAACTGATCAGAATTGAAGGAATGATGGATGGCGCTAAATACAGGGAAATTCTTGAGGGAAACCGGTTTCAGTCTTCCAGAGATTTGAGACTGGGACGGAGGTTCACCTTCCAGCAGGACAATGACCCTAAGCATATTGCTAAAGTAACACTTGAGTGGTTTAAGGGGAACCATTTAAATATCTTGGAATGGCCTAGTCAAAGCCCAGACCTCAATCCAATTGAGAATCTGTGGTATGACTTAAAGACTGCTGTACACCAGCGGAACCCATCCAACTTGAAGGAGCTGGAGCAGTTTTGCCGTGAAGAATGGGCTAGTTGTGCCAAGCTTATAGAGACACACCCCAAGAGACTTGCAGCTGCAATTGCTCCAAAAGGTGGCTCTATAAAGTATTGACTTTGGGTGGGTGAATAGTTATGCACGCTCAAGTTTTCAGTTTTTTTTGTCTTATTTCTTGTTTGTTTCACAATAAAACATATTTTGCATCTTCAAAGTGGTAGGCATGTTGTGTAAATCAAATGATACAACCCCCAAAAAAAATCCATTTTAATTCCAGGTTGTAAGGCAACAAAATAGGAAAAATGCCAAGGGGTGTGAATACTTTCGCAAGCCTCTGTGTGAACTGCTCCAGTGAAGAACTGAGTGACTACTTAGAAGTCTCTGGTCAAGGAGCTATTCTATTCTCTCACCTGGATCCAGCCTGCTGGCCTGTAGAATGGCTGCTAATGAAAAAGGGAAATCAGGAAACAGTACCAGGTCCTGGAGAGCCCAATATTGCAGTAATTATCACAATTAGAATTCATTTAGAATTAATTGATGTGCTCTTCAATAACTCACTAATCCACAGAAAAAAAGCTTAGAAGATTTTCTTTATCATCCATCAAACAATTATTTTTTCCATTTATGGGCGTGGGAAATTGATTGGCGGCACAGCGAGCTGTGACCCGGAGATTGATGGGATGGAGGGATGGAGGGATGGAGGGGTAGATGATAATTGGGATGGAGAGTGTGTGATGGCTGTCGTTCCTTCCAAGAATAGAGGCATGGAATTGAAGCCTAAGGGGTGAAATGAGCTCCAGTGGCTTTAGCCGGGGTGAATTAACCCAGAACTGATCTGTTCCACAAACATAAGGGTTTGGAGTGGGCTTAGAAGGGGATGGAGGGTCTGGTGTTGGATCTATTCCCAACCCCCCTACAGTAGTTAGGATTTTAAGAGACAACAAGCAAAGGGATGGCAAGCCATGATTTAACGCAGGTCAGCTGACATAACACACTGAGTTAGTTTTTGAACAGCTTCAATGTGCCTTGGCATAGATTCTACAAGTGTCTGGAGGGATGAGACACCATTCTTTCACGAGAAATTCCATCATTTGGTGTTTGTTGATGTTGGTGGAAAACACTGTCTCAGGCGCCGCTCCAGAATCTCCCATAAGTGTTCAATTTTGTTGAGATCTGGTGACTGAGACACACACACACACACACACACACACACACACACACACACACACACACACACACACACACATTAAAACCCCTATGCTCATTTTAGACCCCTCTTTCAAAGTCACTGAGATCTCTTCTTCTAGCCATGGTAGCTCATATAATGGGCAACTGGGCATTTTTGTACATGATGAGATGTTAATTGCTTAATAAACTCAGGAACCACACCTGTGTGGAAGTGTCTGCTTTCAGTACACTTTGTATCCCTCATTTACTGACGTGTTTCCTTTATTTTTGCAGTTACATGTAGCTATTACACAGTTCTGACCCCTCAGGAATGTTCTAATTATTTAGTTGTGTGATATACATCTTGAAGTAAGCTCTTTGAAGTTCCAGTAAAGTAGCTGGCTCTCTCACTGTCCTCTTACTCCTTCATATTAGCCATTCATCTACCAGCATGGTCAGGTAAACGCAGGGCCACAGATCACCTTCCGCCTTTAAACTGCCTCTCACATCTCTTAAGAGACCTCCTCTCCTCTTTGGTAGCCAGTATGAAAGAATGATGTCCCCTTTGCTATCACTACCTTTCCCCTGTGTGTGTGTGTGTGTGTGTGTGTGTGTGTGTGTGTGTGTGTGTGTGTGTGTGTGTGTGTGTGTGTGTGTGTGTGTGTGTGTGTGTGTGTGTGTGTGTGTGTGTGTGTGTGTGTGTGTGTGTGTGTGTGTGTGTGTGTGTGTGTGTGTCGGAAGTCCTTTACTCTTTACTCTGCCCTTGAAACTCAAAGGGGAATGGTATGCTATGAACTGCTCCAGTGAAGAACTGAGTGACTACTTAGAAGTCTCTGGTCAAGGAGCTATTCTATTCTCTCACCTGGATCCAGCCTGCTGGCCTGTAGAATGGCTGCTAATGAAAAAGGGAAATCAGGAAACAGTACCAGGTCCTGGAGAGCCCAATATCTCAGTAATGGTCACAATTAGAATTAATTTAGGTGCTCTGAAATAACTTCATGTGCACTCTGCTGTACTATTGCTGCCATCTCCCATATATCAGCAGCCAGGTCACACCAGACCACAGCATTATTATACGTTTGTCCAGGTCCCCAGGACGTCAAGAGATGCCTTCAATACCATCCACCTAGTAGGCTTGCGGCTTGCTAGGGTGTTGAGGATGGGGATAGAGAAAGTGCTTGAACTGTGAGCTACAGCTCTGAGGATCGCGGGTTCAATCCCAGTGCTAGGTAATCATAAGAAAATATTCAGTACTGTGCAAAAGTTTTAGGCAGGTGTAAAAAAATGCTGTAAAGTAAGAATGCTTTCAAAAATACATGCTAATAGATTATATTTATCAATGTACTAAATGCAAAGTGGGTGAACAGAAGAAAAATCAAATTCAAATCCATATATGGTGTGACCACCCTTTGCCTTCAAAACAGCATCAATTCTTGTAGGTACACTTGCACAAAGTCAGGGATTTTGTAGGCATATAGTCAGGTGTATGATTAAACAATTATACCAGACAGGTGCTAATGATCATCAATTCACTATGTAGGTTGAAACACAATCATTAACTGAAACAGAAACAGCTGTGTAGGAGGAATAAACTGGGTGAGGAACAGCCAAACTCAGCTAACAAGGTGAGGTTGCTGAAGACAGTTTACTATCAAACGTCATACACCATGGCAAGACTGAGCACAGCAACAAGACACAAGGTAGTTATAATGCATCAGCAAGGTCTCTCCCAGGCAGAAATTACAAGGCAGACAGGGGTTTCCAGATGTGCTGTCCAAGCTCTTTTGAAGAAGCACAAAGAAATGGGCAACGTTGAGGACCGTAGACACAGTGGTCGGCCAAGGAAACTTACTGCAGCAGATGAAAGACACATCATGCTTACTTCCCTTCACAATCGGAAGATGTACAGCAGTGCCATCAGCTCAGAACTGTCAGAAAACAGTGGGACCCTGGTACACCCATCTACTGTTTGGAGAAGTCTGGTCAGAAGTGGCCTTCATGGGACCCTGGTACACCCATCTACTGTCTGGAGAAGTCTGGTCAGAAGTGGCCTTCATGGAAGACTTGCGGCCAGAAATCCATACCTCCGACGTGGAAACGAGGCCAAGCGACTCAACTATGCACGAAAACACAGGAACTGGGGTGCAGAAAAATGGCAGCAGGTGCTCTGGACTGATGAGTCAAAAGTTGAAATATTTGGCTGTAGCAGAAGGCAGTTTGTTCTCTGAAGGGCTGGAGAGCGGTACGCAAATTAGGGTCTGCAGGCAACAGTGAAGCATGGTGGAGGTTTCTTGCAAGTTTGGGGCTGCATTTCTGCAAATGGAGTTGGGGATTTGTTCAGAATTAATGGTCTCCTCAATGCTGAGAAGTACAAGTAGAAACTTATCCATCATGCAATACCATCAGGGAGGCCTCTGATTGGCCCAAATTTATTCTGCAGCATGACAACGACCCCAAACATACAGCGAAAGTCATTAAGAACTATCTTCAGCGTAAAGAAGGACAAGGAGTCCTGGAAGTGATGGTATGGCCCCCACAGATCACTGATCTCAACATCATCGAGTCTGTCTGGGATTACATGAAGAGAGAGAAGAAACTGAGGCTGCCTAAATCCACAGAAGAACTGTGGTTAGTTCTCCAAGATGTTTGGGCCAACCTACCTGCCGAGTTCCTTCAAAAACTGTGTGCAAGTGTACCTCGAAGAATTGATGCTGTTTTAAAGGCAAAGGGTGGTCACGACAAATATTGATTTGATGTAGATTTTTCTTCTGTTCCCTCACTTTGCATTTTGTTAATTGATAAATATAATCTATTAAAATGTCTATTTTTGAAAGCATTCTTACTTTACAGCATTTTTTCACACCTGCTTAAAACCTTTGCACAGTACTGTATATATTTTAATCCTATCCAAAACCTTAACCCTTACGTTAACCAGTCGGAATGAATCGCTAAATTTAATCGTCGAGTTTTGACATTTATCCCCCCCTCTGGACAAACGTTGAATACTGAAGTGAGACCGTGAGATCTTGTTGCTATCAGAGTGGAGTCATGAGGGGCTATGGGGCCTGGGAGGGATGAAGGAGAGATCCTCTTATGCCATTCATCACAGCGATGCCCCCTTACCTACTGTCCCATATTCTCCTTTCTCTCTTGTCTTTCTATTTCTCTCTCTCTCTCTCTCTCTCTCTCTCTCTCTCTCTCACGTGCTGAGTGACAGTGCAGGCTGACCCACCACAGCTGGATGTTATCTAGAGGACACCGTGTGTGTGGAGGTCAAACAGGTTCCATTGGCTCAGCCAGCCAGGCGACAGTACAGGGGGAGAGACTAATCACTTTAATAATGCCAAACCACAGCCGCTATTCATCAGGATATTATTGGATGACCGCATTGCTGCTATTTATGACTAATGAATTTAGTCACACACAACTCATAATAGGCTATTCTTATGAGCCTGCTTTATCATTCCACAATAACAGTGAATGTACTCATACATATCAAGGCTGTTTGTTTAGACAGTGTGTTGAATTCATCCTCGGACTATTATTAATAATAAAGTTGATGATAGAAATGTACGCAGCATTTGGTTCTTTTGTCTAGTCTGTCTGTCTTCAATGGGTGGAATGACGTCTGTTCAGGTCAGGGAGTTCTGGGACAAATAAAGCAGATCTCCGGTAGATTTCCCTGTGAATAAAACAGGGTTTGATTATTGAAGTGATGTTTTCAGCTTTCTGGCATGACCAGTAATGAACCCCTCTGTTGTGGAGACTGCAGAGCCATGGAGCTGCCTTTGACGCGTGCAACACCTTGCAGAGCTGAGGACTCGGCACTCTGTTTACTGATCAAACAGAGACATCTAGTGGCCACATGAGGGAACAACACTGCTTATGAACTATGTGATTTATGGAGGCATACATATATATATAGGGAATAGGGAGATATAAAACCTAGATGGAAGGCCTGGAGGCACGTATATATGAGCCTGTATTGTTTTAGCCCTAAGACGGATGCTGCTGTCTGGTGGAACAGCTCCATAAGTCACAGAGCTACCTCAAACACCCCACTCTCACTCTCCTCAGTATCTCTCTCGCTCTCTGTTCATTGCATCTCTCGCTCTTTCATCGATCTCAAGTGCCTACACGTACTGTATGTGTGTGTGAGGGGCAAATATGCATACATCTGTGTGTCCATGCGTGTGTGGTGGGTTCTCCTGTCCTCCGGCAGTCCTTTGTCTGACATTCCAGATCGTTGTGGGACCACAGTGTAAGAACCTCTTTCTTTTTCCCTTCTCTTTTGTCTCCCACATCCCCCCTACTCCCTCCCTGTACCTGTCTTTCTCCCCTCTCTCTCTCTCAGTGTGCAGCAGTGCTCCCATCAACATGAAGGTGCAGCATCTGAATCGCACGGCCCTGGTGGTGCGATGGACCCGGCCAGAGTTCACCTACCACCCGCCAATCATCTCCTTCCTCATCTCCTACAGCTGGACCAAACACGATGAGTCCTATGAGGAGACACACGTCACCGACAGCCAAAACAAACTGGTCCGTTTTTATCACACTCACGCGCGCACACATGCACACGCACACAAATGTTACTGACCGTTAACACAAACTGGTCAGTTACTCTATAACAGACACACACACTTTCAAGACAGTTAGTGAATGAGTGAGACTACATTAACACAACCCAATTACTCTACCACACACAGTAATGCAGAAACTGGTGAGGTAGACTGAAAAATGATGATAAATTGGCTGCAAGTTAGACTGCGTGTGGAGACCTACTGTAGTGACACTGTTGGTAGCTTGACCTTGGAACTTGCATTATGAAACACCAATGTAAGGATCAGAGCCGTCCCCAGCCATTTAACAGCAGCAGCACTGGCATTTTAAACACCCACAGCAATTTTTTCTATCCTGCCATTGTGTTCCGATTGGGGGCTGGGATTTAATGAGGAGGGATTCCTGCCTGCTGATAGAGGGAGGGAGAACAAGGGACAGTGGAGGAGAGAACAGAGGAGAGACGTGGTGGTTCTTTCATCATTAACAGAATCTAATCTCCCCATGTACCGCAGCCTCTCTTGTCTCAGCCATTCTTCCTCCTCTCGCCACTTCTTCCTGTTCTCTCACTCTTTTTTATTATTTCTCTCAATCTCCATCTATTTCCCTTTTCTCTCTCTCTCTCTTTCGTTCTCTATCTCTCTCCAGCCCTTACCTCCCACTCAATCTCTCTCTCTTTCTCCCTCCATCTCTCCTCCTTTTCTTTTCAGATAGTCATTTCCATTTGTATTCTCTGTCTGTTCCCTGGCCACCACCATTAGGGGGCTCACGGTACAGCCAGGCTTTATGAAACCTGTCGCTAGAATCCATGGAGAAGCCTACTAAACCACTCCAACCCTGCTCCAGCCCCGCCTTCCTGCCTGCTGCCTGCCGTCGGTCTTTACAGCCCTCTCCACTTGTAATAACCGCCTGGGAACAGGGCAGACACATCCTTAACTGAATTAAACTGTGCGGAACATGCATAAATCAGGGAGGAGGTGGTGGTAGTGAGGGGAGAACAAACGCCATTACTTAATGTAAGATTTAGTTGTGCGGCGAGCCCTCCCTGGCGATCGGACACAAGAGAATGTGAGTTATGATAATAGCCATTCCTCATGCATTTAGCGGTGGATTGGACCTCCATCTCCCCGCCATGGGGATAGTTCAGGCGTGTGATTTGGAACGCGTACACCATAAAGAGGAAATAGGAAGGGATACATTACGATTTGACGTGTAATTCAGCCCTGTCTCTACCGCCCATATTCAGCCAGGGTGATTTACATTGTATCCTAATTAGAAATGGTTTCAGTTGTTTTATATATTTTTGCTAGTGTTGCCACAATCTTACCACTCAATACTCTGTGGTAAATCCAGTGTTTGTTGTCTACCGAAAGAAGGAAAGGAGAGAGAGAGAGCGTGAGAGAGAAAGAGAGAGAGAGAGAGAGAGAGAGAGTATATATTTTCCCACCACGCTCTAACCTTCATTTTGTGACCTCTGCCTTCTGTGCTGTGTTGGGGTCATGGGGGCAGGCTGTGTTATGTCATCCTTTTAGCCACGACAGAATTCTAGGCTAAGCTGTGTGACCTCTCCAGGAAGGTAGCCAGAACTCATCAAAGTGTGTGTGTGTGTGTGTGTGTGTGTGTGTGTGTGTGTATGTGTATGTGTATGTGTGTGTGTGTGTGTGTGTGTGTGTGTGTGTGTGTGTGTGTGTGTGTGTGTGTGTGTGTGTGTGTGTGTGTGTGTGTGTGTGTACACAGTTTACTATACTTGTGAGTACCAGAAGTCCACACAAGAATAATAAACCAACTAAAATTCAGAGAAGTGAGGATATTTTGCCAGTCCTCACTTGTAAAAAGGCTATTAGGGTTAGAATTAGGGTTAAGGTTACAGGTTAGTGGTTAGGTTTAGGGTTAGGTTTAGGGTAAGGGTAAGGGAAAATAGGATTTTGAATGAGAATCAATTGTTTGTCCCCAAAAAGTCCTCACAAGTATAGTAAGACATAGCTGTGTGTGTGTGTGTGTGTGTGTGTGTGTGTGTGTGTGTGTGTGTGTGTGTGTGTGTGTGTGTGTGTGTGTGTGTGTGTGTGTGTGTGTGTGTGTGTGCGTGCGCGCGGGTGTGCCTTACTATGTGCTCTTGCCACCCTCCCTAAGTGTAGGAGTCCACACCATAGGAGTGTAGGAGTCCACATCAAATTTCTATGGTTCATACACTCCTCCAGTATAGCAGACAGCCTACTAGCTACATGGGTTTAGGGGAAGTGTTCTGCATATGATTCCACCTCCTGTGTGTGTGAGCACAGATGATTACTATGTGTGTGTGAGCATGGACGCTCGCTGTGTCAACCACATCCTCCTTTTGTTTCGCCCGACAAAAACACAGGGACACAGTTGATCTTTTAATGCGCGTGTGCCAGTGTGCACGTCTAGATGTGTGTGGTGCTCCTGTGTATTGCTGACAGTCCCCTGGTTGTGTGTTACAGGAAGCTGTCATCACTCCGGTGTCTCCTGACGTGCTGTACCTGTTCCGGGTGCAGGCTGTGTGTATGAACGACATGCGCAGTGACTTCAGCCAGAGCATGCTCTTCAGAGGTGATTCTTCCTCATCTTCCTCATTGTCATCATCCTCCTCATCACCCTCTTTCCTTCATTCTTTCTTTTCACTTTTGTAAAAACAATCTGTAAGTATTTCCGTCACATCGCATCGCTCAGTTTCTATTGATCTCACATCTCTTGGTCTCTTGTTTTGTTCCTTTGTTGTCTTGTTTGGTGATCCAGAGTTGTTTCTGCTCTTCCCCCTCCTCATCACACATCTCTTGTCTGTCTAAATGCCTATGTTGATTTGTTGCACAGCTAGAATCAATGCAGTTTTACTCTGTCTATACAGTAGAATATATGTTGTTTTATCATCGGTTAACACGTTTTAATGTTATGGTCTCCTTTCAGCTAACACCACCAGGATATTTGAAGGAACAAGGATAGTGAAAACAGGGATGGTGAGTGTTGAGTGAACACTCTGTAGTACTCCCTCTCTCCAGCAGGGAGCAGCACTGTCTCATTATCAAACCTCTGTGCTGGAGAGCATGCATCCACTGTAACTCAGATACTCATAATTAGCCTACTTTTCAGTCCACAAATGTCAATGAAATCTTAATATTGAGCATAAGATAGCTTATAATGTACTTGGCTTATTTCTCCTTTCAAATTATGAAACAGTTCTACATTTACATGATTACTGATGGATTAATAAGGCATGTAAATATTCTTCCACCATGGTTCCCCTGCCTGCCTGGTGTGTGGGGATGGTGGGGAGAGAGAGAGAGGCTGTGGTAGCAGCTGGCTGTGCTGCAGTGCAGGGGGCTGTTGTCTCTGCTTCCCAGGGCTACCTCATTTGTGCCACTACCACTCCTGCCCGGGCTCCCGCTACAGAGTGAAGCCATGGGGGCTGGGAAGAGTAAATAGGAAGGGATACATTATGATGTGAGGTGTTGTGTAACTCAGCCATGTCTCTCTCTCTTTTCCCTCCTTCTCTTACCCTCTCACCCCTTTTCGCCTATTATTTCTTTCTCAAGCCCACCGTCTCTCCGGCCTCTTCAGCTGACATGGCTCCCATCAGCTCCGGCTCCTCCACCTGGACCTCCTCCGGCCTCCCTTTCTCCTTCGTCTCCATGGCGACGGGCATCGGCCCGTCCTCCAGTGGTAGCCAGGCTACGGTGGCGTCCGTGGTGACCAGTACCCTCCTGGCTGGGCTGGGGTTCAGTGGTGGGGTCATCTCCTCCTTCCCTAGCTCTGTGTGGCCGACCAAAGCCCCCGCCTCCAGACAGAATCCCACCACTGCCCCCCCTCGTCAGCCCACCACCGAACCTGCAGCCGGCCAGAGTGCTGACGCAGCCAAAGACAACGGAGAGGGAGCTGAGGACAGGGACAAAGGTGCAAAAAGTGAGGGAGAGGAGGGAGAGAAGGAAGGAGAGGAGGATAAGGCGGAAGATGAGGAGGAGAAAGAGAAGGAGACGAAAGAGAAGAAAGTGACAGTGGCGGACAAGGTAGAGAAGCAGACGAACCGCACGGTGGTGAAGGAGCCGCCCACGGCCGCCCCAGCCTCGACTGCCAAAGAGAAAGGAAGAGAAGAAGGGGAGACTAACAACAGCAGCACTACGCCCTCTAGTGCTGTGGAGGACCAGTTGGTGACACACACACAGAGCACGGTGGAGGCAGACACAGTGGTGCCCCCTATCATGGAGCCAGGGAATGACCCGGCAGAGTTCCCAGCCCCAGACAGCCCCTCCCCAACCCTCAGACCCAGCACAGGAGGGAACAAGAGCCACTGGCCTTTCTCCATACACACAGGTGAGAACACTCATTGTAGTAGGTACTTTTCAATCAATCTTGAATCTGAGTAAAAGAATGAAAGTGCATCAGGGTTGGATTCTAGACCAAATTGTACTCCCTGTCTCCACTTGGTATTGTTCCTTTCATCATTATGTGATTCTTAATAATATGACTATAAAGGGGAAATTAATATGACAGCCTTGTATTAGACACACCATGCTTCAGTTTGGAGGCTTTTTCATACCCACACATACCCATTTACACCCACATCAACACCTACACACATAGGTTATACTGAATGACATACAGTAGGTGTTGAGTTCAGTAAAGTGACCTATCTGCCCAGGAGAGCTCTCTACGTGCTGAGAGACTGTTGGAGGTACAGTTAAAGCATTTAAACTGCCACTGCAGTTTAAAGATGTGTGTTTGATACATGTTTCTATAGGATAGGACTCTCTCTCCTTCCTTCTTTACCACTCCCTTTAATTCCTCATCTCTCCCACTCCCACTCCCTCTACATCCTCATCTCTCCCACTCCCACTCCCTCTACATCCTCATCTATCCCACTCCCAGCTTTCCCACTCCTCGTCTTTACCACTCCCTCTCTTTCTCTCCTTCCTTGTATTTCCCTCTGTACCTCTGTTTCTCTCTCTTTCGTTGTCTTTCTCACTCTCCCTCTCTCCATCCTTGTTGTTTCCCATTCCTCCTCTCTCTCCTTCCTCTTTTCTCTCCCTCCTCTGTGTTCTCTTTAGGCTGAGTGCTGGCCTACTTTCAGAGCCAGTGACATGAGCTCAGAGCAGAGTCGCAGCTGCAGGGGAAAAAACCCTGTGCTCCATTAACAGCTCCCTGCCAGGCACTAGAGACATGTAGACCATTGGTGTGTGTGTGTGTGGCGTGTGTGTGTGTGTGTGTGTGTGTGTGTGTGTGTGTGTGTGTGTGTGTGTGTGTGTGTGTGTGTGTGTGTGTGTGTGTGTGTGTGTGTGTGTGTGTGTGTGTGTGTGTGGTGTGTGTGTGGGGGGGGCATCACTATGCATGTGTGTGCGTGAGCGTCTGTAGTGTGTGTGAGCGTTGGAGTGTCAGTGTTGTATGTGTGAGTGTGTGGGTAGAGTCACTAGAGTCATGTAGACCATTGGTGTGTGTGCGTGTGTGTATCCTTCAGTGCATGTTTGTGACTGGCTGTGTGCGTCCATGTGCACTTCCGCTGGCGTTGTTTTTTCCGGACGACTCGTGTTAGCGTGAGCGTCAGACAGGAGAGAGCAGAGCAGAGAAGAGCACAGCAGCACACCATGGTTCCCCTGCCTGCCTGGTGTGTGTGGATGGCGGGGAGAGAGAGAGAGGCTGTGGTAGCGGCTGGCTGTGCTGCAGTGCAGGGGGCTGTTGTCTCTGCTTCCCAGGGCTACACCCACTGTGCCACTACCGCTACCGCCCGGGCTCCCGCTGCGGAGTGAAGCCATGGGGGCCGGGAACAGCACCGCAGGAGAACTAGCCCTGGGTAGGTAGGGTAGCAGAGTAGCGGGGAGGGGGGCGTGCTCAGTGGCTTTAGAGCCTCAGGATTGATGGGATATGGTGGAGCATCTGTGTAGTAAGACAGACTGGCTATGTAGCACCAGGCTTGTCTTCATAAAAAGATGGTGTTTTGATTGTTGATGTTCTAAACGTATCCAATATCAATTCATCTTTGTTGTTTTTTGTTGTTGTTAAAAAAAAATATATCCTGTGTGTGCCTATTGGATGTGATCCAGGGTTGTTGCTGTCTGTGTAAAGCTCCAGTCTAGATACAGTAGGTTGAGGGGCTGATGGTGTTGATAGATTTTGTCAGGTAATGTGGCTAACTTTAGAATACCTGTCTTTGAAAGGACAGGAATATATCGTCACTGGTAGCATTTGGTATGAAGAGAGGCTACTGTTTATTTGGTAGGCACGGCTCAAGGTTCACAGCACAAGCTTTTTTGGGTATTATGGAATAGTACCACACCAGTCTACATAGAGAGGCGGTTTCTGGGAAAACGTTCTGTCTGATCATGTTGTCAGCACTTTACCAAGGTAAATCGGCCAGTAACATGAGTCTTTGGTTGATAAGATGGCAAGCTAATTTTAAGACATCAATGTTTGTGGCTTGTTTGTACCTTTGTGAAGCTGAGTTAACTCTGGCTAAATGTGTCTTTGACCTCATGCCTTACCTCTCCACTACTGGATCAGTATTCCCATATTGTCCAGTAAATGTTGCTGTTATTCTGACTGATTGTGTCTCCTCTCCCCCTCCTTCAGAGAGAACAAGCGTATCCAACCTGACCCGGCAGGGTGCCCCCGGGGTAGGCAGGATGGAGTGGATCATCCCCCTGATGGTGGTCTCTGCCCTCACATTCGTCTGCCTCAGCCTGCTGCTGGCCGTGCTCGTCTACTGGAGGTGGGTACCATAACAAACACTGACACATCACACTCACATAGCTGAATAAAACCTGTCAGGAAGAATGTTTCCCCAGATCGTGTTGATATAGTTTGAAGGAGGGTGAAATGCTACAGACAGCGCTGGTCAACAGACATTGTGAGATTTGTACACTCCAGTGCTAATTCAAACAGCCCCCAGAGCATTGTCTATGGTCTCTCTCCATCTATCAGTGTGTGAGCTGGCTATGGTCCCTGCTCTCCCCTGCTCTCCCCAGAAGCACCAGTGCCCTATAGTAGACCCCTGCTGCCCCCTTCATGGGTTAAGGCCCAGGGGTATTACCGGCCATCTGCTCCCCTTCACAGCTCCACTCTGGAGCAGAGCAGCCTCAGCCATGGGGGGGTCAGGGGTGAGAATACACACACCAAGCAGCCACTAGGAGAAACTGACACAGAGATCTCCCGGTGGGTTTTGCATCTGCCATCATAGTGGAGGGCATGTACATTTGAATTTATTTAACAGCAAGCTTGTTTACGTACATACACACTCACCCATCTGCAAATACTGTCACACAAAAAGCATAATCTAGATAGCATTGAGGTTATGAGCACTAGTTTTCAGCCAATATCTCTTACTGTAAGATTGATATGATTCCTATGATGCTGAATAGAGCAATGTCTGTCCTCAGGCCTTTATCATCAAAGCTCATTCATCATAGCACTTGAAATGGGTGTTTAATGCCAGCCTGCCAGCCTGGGTTCAAAGACCCAAAGACCCACGGCCCTCACTCTCCTCTGAGTGAGGGCCGTGACCTTTCTGGTTCTCACCACCCTCAGCTCCATTAAAGGTCCGCAGTCATGGCCAAATGATTAGCCCCTCGTTGAGACCCAGCAGAGCAGGAGGAAGCTGCCCCTAGGCACTGATCTCAGGTCAGTTTTATGCTTCCACCCTAATGGTTAAGGTTGTAGGATTTCAGAAGGGTAAGCTCATCCTTGATCTGTGGCTGGAGGGCAACCTTTACCCGTGGTATTCATAGGGCTCTGGCCTGTAGGGGGCCTCTGAGGAGAACATATGGCAAAGCTCATGGCTGCAGCAGCAAGCTAAGGAAGATGAGGCTGGCTGTTTGGGTTAACCTAGCATTTAGACTCAGCTTAGCCTGCCTTGCCTGGGTGAACTGAGCACAGAGTGGGCGCTGAGCCTACCTTTGTGTGTCCTGCAGATCAGATGTGTGTGTGTGTGTGTGTGTGTGTGTGTGTGTGTGTGTGTGTGTGTGTGTGTGTGTGTGTGTGTGTGTGTGTGTGTGTGCGTGCGTGCGTGCGTGCGTGCGTGCGTGCGTGCGTGCGTGCGTGCGTGCGTGTCAGGGATAAAGTGCCTGGTGTTACAGAGATGTCGTCTGGATGGTGACATCCCCCCAGACGCTGGAGGCCCAGGGGATCTGAGACAATAGAATATCGATTCATATACACACACACTCACCCATATACACAGATGAACGGTTGCGGCTTGAGCTCATGGTCTCCTGGGCAGTAGCAGGTGTCTGAGGCGTGAGGTGAGAGGGGAGTGTTGGGCAATTCTAATCCTATTGTGGAGCGGAGCTCATGGCTCAACCCCCATGTTGCCATGTAACCCCTCCCCCACCGGGACCACATTGGCTGCCCGTGGACAGTAAGCCCGCCACTGAGTAATAACCTGGTAATGACTGGTCTGAGATTAGGTCAACCAACCCTGAGCCTGACTATAAACACACAAGAGAATTACTGGGGAAGGATCCAGGAACTCTTACTAGACAGAGAGAAAGAGAGGCTGCTGCTCTTCCGGCTTGTTTGTGGTCCTGTGTGGATCAGTTGGTAGAGCATGGTGCTTGCAACGCCAGGGTTGTGGGTTCCATTCCTACGGGGGACCAGTATGAAAATGTATGCACTTACCTAGTTGCTCTAGATAAGAGCGTCTGCTAAATGACTCAAATATAAATGTTAGAGCAGAGGGGACAGGGAAGCCCTCCCCTTCTCTCCTCCCTTTACTCCTCCTCTCTTCTCCTTCGTCCGCTGGCAAAGGCTGTTCTGTCTCTCCTCTTCTTCACTCTCTAGGATGACCAGTTTCTGCAATCTACTCTGCATAAAATACAGGTAGGAATAGGACCATAGACACACACGGACAGTGACTTTACGCTGTATTTGGTATATAGCCTCTGGTTCAAGCTCAGACCTATGCTCCTCTCTCCTACGAAGATTATTTCTCACCTATATCCTCTTTTTAAGTGGTGAGGTTCTCGCTGTCATTGAGGAAGAAATAAGTAAGCTAGTTTTTCTTTCACTTTGGAGATTTTAAAGAGAGGAACAGTTTATTTTTTTACTGTTTCCATTGTTTCCATATTGTAGCTGTTATCTCTGTTAGAGGAGAGCTCTTTGCTGAAGCGTACAGTGCAATATGTTTATGTACAGTTCACTTCCGTGAAGTCGGTACTTAGTCTAGAGCTAGATGTCTTTCCAGACACACCTCCATAAATCATGTTTCTATGTGTACTTTGCCCTCTTGATCATCGTTTGACGTCAGACATACACTGTACAGTATGCTTAAACTGAAAACAAATGGATTCTCATAGTGTTTTTACGAGTCTTCACTCTGACTGTGTGTGAGGAAAGGGAAAGGGAAAGGGAAAGGGGGATACCTAGTCAGTTGTACAACTGAATGCCTTCAACTGAAATGTGTCTTCCGCATTTAACCCAACCTCTCTGAGAGGTGCGGGAGCTGTGAGAGTGTGTGTGTGACTGTGTGTTTACGCTAATGTTCGCCTGCTCTGCTGGAGTTCAAAGTACACCTTGATCCTGTTCCGCGTTTCCTTCGCCGTCTGTGTTTACTTTGGGGGGATTGTCATTGTTGATACACTATTCACAGGTCTAACGTGTCACTGACGGTGTGCGTTTTTCTCTCTCTTTCTCTCTCTCTCTCAGGAGGTGTTTCCAGACAGCTCATTTCTACGTGGAAGACAGTAGCTCTCCTAGAGTAGTGCCCAATGAGAGCATCCCTGTCATTCCAATCCCAGGTAAGCACCAATCAGAGCATTCCTTTTATCCCCATAGTACTCCAGGAATCATGAATGGATGAATGGAATGCTTACCGGCAACAACATGGCGCCCAGCACTGAAGATGACCAAACTTTTACTTTCTGACTGTGCTCAGTGTAATAGACACTCAGGGTAAAGGGGGAGTAGCCTAGTCCCACATAGTTCTGCTCCTCTCGAGTTTCACTGGAATACTATAGGCACAAATCATGTACAACCTGCACAGACACCACTCACATACAGTAGAGACACCATATGAGACTGCATATGACCCATCTCCTCACATGAGACCACTATTTCAACATCCAGCCACCTCTATGGGCTCTGTTGAAGAGTAAATGAATAGTTCTTATGGTGTTGTTCTTCCAAAGGATCAGTTAGTGATGCATAGTGTGTGATCAGTACTGGACAGACTATTCCCTCATAATGATGTGATGAGTGTGTACAGGTGTTTGTGTGCACTCACTCGTCTTAGCGTTTAAACCGATTGATGAGAGTTCCCTGTCGTCATTGGTTTAGCCCAAATGCACCAAAGGAGGGTGGAAGGGGAGGAGGGTAGAGGAGTGCTGGATCTCTCTCTCTCTCACTCTGTCCAGCCAGTGGATCAAACTTAAGAGGCATGGAGATTGACCCTCATAGACCCCCTCTTCCATATCTAACATCTCCTCTTATATCCAAGATTTTCCCCCAGCGTCCAAATCCATTTGGACTGACTGACTGCCCTTCACAATGGGCGTTGGCACAGAGAGCTGTGTCCAATGTGCCTATTTAAGCCAATGGCAAAGCACTTCCCAGAACATGGACAGGGCAGGCTTATAAAGTAGGCACCAGAAGAGCACTCTCCTCCTCCTTAAAAGGGTCTTAACTTTGAGAACCTACTTCAGTACTCTACATTCTCCCCAGCAGATTGTAACTCCTAAAGAGGTATCAACAGGTATGTGGCTTTATTAGACTGTAAGACAGTGTTTCTAGAATAGCCTAATGTTGATTAGAGGGTTGTTTGTGGGTTGTTTGTATCTTGATCATGGGTTTGGAGGACTGAAATAGGCATACTTTTTCTTTAAATTGATTTGTGCAGAAATGAAGCTAAAGATTACTGGTTAATTCTCTCAGATAAAGCTGTAAATACAGTAGACTGAATCATATTGTGTTTGCCATGACTCAGTGTGTATGGGGCTTCAACAACCCCAGTGGGTCTGCAGAGACCTATGGGAGAACGAGCAGCAGTGAGGGGATGGCCATATATGACCATAATGGTTAACCTGCTTCTCATGGCACTAATTGTCTCAACTGAAACCCCCCACCACCCCCACCACCTCTCTAATCCTCCCTGACATCTCTCTCTCTCTGGGGATTTCAACCTCATGATAAAACGAGTAGCAGAGAAACACACCACATACCTAACTACCAGAGACATACCACACACCACGGTATTTTACTCCATTGTATTTCCAACTATTATTTTTCAAAGCCACCGTTTTTTTAGTCAATTTTGCTTAATACATTGTTTCAGGAAGCTGTTTGACATCTTGAACCTCCTTTTATTTCCATATGTTGTGTCTACTGTAAGGATATGATTAGCGGCATTTGCATACTTAAATATTCCTCTCTGGCGTGTATGTCAATATTAAATGAGCAGGACACAGAGGGGGGTACAGCATGTCCTATGAAGTACCGTTATCATTTAGACTAAGATCTAAAAGTATAGACTGCCATTTCCCTTAAGTTGGCTGTATGAAACATTCGCTCTGTGTGTGTGTGCGCACGTGCCCGCGCATGTGCACGTACTTGTGTTTGTGTGCGTGCGTGTAAGTAAGTGTGTGCGTTCATACAGTAGGTGTGTGTGTGTTCATACACATGTTTGAGTGTGTGATTTCCCATTTGGTGCCTGTGGATGAAACATTCGTTCAGCCCAGCTCGCCGTATGTCTCACTAAACAAGCGTTTAGAGGGGTTCCCACAGGCACAGTTAGGACAGAACATTCACTAAGATGAGCTCCGTCTCCCTGATTACTCTCCACCATCACACTCCCTGGGAAATCTCCCTTTCGCTATTTTTACCCCGTTTTGTGAAGAAGTGGATAAAACAAGGACCAGATTGAGACTGTGAATCATTAATGACTCTGCTTGAGATGAAAGCTGTGAACTTAGTTCACCTATACGAAACATAAGCTGAGGGACATTAATAACCCATTCTTTCATTTGTCTTGGTGAAATATTGGTGAAATATTTAACATAGCATAGTGAATGGAAGAGTAGACGGCGCTGCAATCACTCTCACCTCTCCTTTGTTCGTTTTGATGTAGCTTCCTGCTGCTTTCCTGCATGTGTTGCATCACTCTGTCTTTTAAGTTCTAGATACAGTTGAAGTCGAAGTTGAAGTTGAAGTCCGAAGTTTACACTTATGTTTAAGTTATTAAAACTCGTTTTTCAACCACTCCACAAATTTCTTGTTAACAAACTATAGTTTTGGCACGTCGGTTAGGACATCTACTTTGTGCATGACACAAGTAATTTTTCCAACAATTGTTTACAGACAGATTATTTCATGTATAATTCACTGTATCACAATTCCAGTGGGTCAGAAGTTTACAAACACTAAGCTGACTGTGCCTTTAAACAGCTTGGAAAATTCCAGAAAATGATGTCATGGCTTTAGAAGCTTCTGATAGGCTAATTGACATAATTTGAGTAAATTGGAGGTGTACCTGTGGATGTATTTCAAGGCCTACCTTCAAACTCAGTGCCTCTTTGCTTGACATCATGGAAAATCAAAATAAATCAGCCAAGACCTCAGCAAAAAAAAATTGTAGACCTCCACAAGTCTGGTTCATCCGTCGGAGCAATTTCCAAACACCTGAAGGTACTCAAGTATAAACACCATGGGACCACGCAGCTGCCATACCGCCCAGGAAGGAGACACGTTCTGTCTCCTAGAGATGAACGTACTTTGGTGCGAAAAGTGCAAATCAATCCCAGAAAAACAGCAAAGGACCTTGTGAAAATGCTGGAGGAAACAGGTACAAAAGTATCTATATCCACAGTAAAATGAGTCCTATATCGACATAACTTGAAAGGCCGCTCAGCAAGGAAGAAGCCATTGCGCCAAAACCACCATAAAAAAGCCAGACTACGGTTTGCAACTGCACATGGGGACAAAGATCATACTTTTTGGAGAAATGTCCTCTGGTCTGATGAAACAAAAATAGAACTGTTTGGCCATAATGACCATCGTTATGTTTGGAGGAAAAAGGGGGAGGCTTGCAAACCGAAGAACACCATCCCAACAGTGAAGCATGGGGGTGGCAGCATCATGTTGTGGGGGTGCTTTGCTGCAGGAGGGACTGGTGCACTTCACAAAATAGATGGCATGATGAGAGAGGGAAATTATGTGGATATATTGAAGCAACATCTCAAGACATGAATCAGGAAGTTGAAGCTTGGTTGCAAATGGGTCTTCCAAATAGACAATGACCCCAAGCATACTTCCAAAGTTGTGGCAAAATGGCTTAAGGACAACGAAGTCAAGGTACTGGAGTGGGCATCACAAATCCCTGACCTCAATCCTCTCAAACATTTGTGGGCAGAACTGAAAAAGTGTGAGCAAGCAAGGAGGCCTACAAACCTGACTCAGTTACACCAGCTCTGTCAGGAGGAATGGGCCGAAATTCACCCAACTTATTGTGGGAAGCTTGTGGAAGGCTACCTGAATCGTTTGACCCAAGTTAAATAATTTAAAGGCAATGCTACCAAATACTAATTGAGTGTATGTAAACTTCTGACCCACTGGGAATGTGATGAAAGAAATAAAAGCTGAAATAAATCATTCTCTCTACTATTATTTGGACATTTCACATTCTTCAAATAAAGTGGTGATCCTAACTGACCTATGACAGGGATTTTTTACTAGGATTAAATGTCAGAAATTGTGAAAAACTGAGTTTAAATGTATTTGGCTAAGGTGTATGTAAACTTCTGACTTTAACTGTAGATATTCAATACAGATATTCAACAGGTATTACAGGTAACAGAGATTCTAGAGATAGTGTAGAGAGTTTTGGTATAAACATTGTTGTGTACATTAAACCTGTTGATATCTTGAGGATGTACCGCAGTTCCTCTGCTAAACTTTCCCATGTATTCCCCAGACACAAGTGTGTGCTGAACTCGAACTGTGTGTGTATGACTGTGTGTTTCTGACTAAGTGTCTAATTGTGTCTTATTGTCTCCCTTTCAGATGACATGGAGGCCATCCCTGTCAAGCTGTTCATCAAACATATCTCAGAGCTCTACTCCAACAACCAGCATGGCTTCTCAGAGGACTTTGAGGTAAATAAATGCTCTCTGTTGTTTTATAAGATCTCTTAACCCCACAATAGACTGGCTGGAGTTGGACTAGCATAGCATCTCAGCCAGGTGGGTTAGAGTTAGAGTTATCCAGGTGGGTTAGAGTTATCCAGGTGGGTTAGAGTTAGTTAGCCAGGTGGGTTAGAGTTCGTTAGCCAGGTGGGTTAGAGTTCATTAGCCAGGTGGGTTAGAGTTAGTTAGCCAGGTGGGTTAGAGTTAGTTATCCAGGTGGGTTAGAGTTAGTTATCCAGGTGGGTTATAGTTAGTTATCCAGGTGGGTTATAGTTAGTTATCCAGGTGGGTTAGAGTTAGTTAGCCAGGTGGGTTAGAGTTAGTTAGCCAGGTGGGTTAGAGTTAGTTAGCCAGGTGGGTTAGAGTTAGTTAGCCAGGTGGGTTAGAGTTAGAGTTAGCCAGGTGGGTTAGAGTTAGACAGGTGGGTTAGAGTTAGTTAGCCAGGTGGGTTAGAGGTAGTTAGCCAGGTGGGTTAGAGGTAGTTAGCCAGGTGGGTTAGAGTTAGTTAGCCAGGTGGGTTAGAGTTAGTTAGCCAGCTGGGTTAGAGTTAGTTAGCCAGGTGGGTTAGAGTTAGTTAGCCAGGTGGGTTAGAGTTCGAGTTATCCATGTGGGTTAGAGTTAGTAAGCCAGGTGGGTTAGAGTTAGTTAGCCAGGTGGGTTAGAGTTAGTTTGCCAGGTGGGTTAAAGGTAGTTTGCCAGGTATGTTAGAGGTAGTTAGCCATGTGGGTTAGAGGTAGTTAGCCATGTGGGTTAGAGGTAGTTTGCCAGGTGGGTTAGAGTTAGTTAGCCAGGTGGGTTAGAGGTAGTTAGCCAGGGGGGTTAGAGTTTGAGTTATCCATGTGGGTTAGAGTTAGTAAGCCAGGTGGGTTAGAGTTAGTAAGCCAGGTGGGTTAGAGTTAGTTAGGCAGCTGGGTTAGAGTTAATTAGCCAGGTGGGTTAGAGTTAATTAGCCAGGTGGGTTAGAGTTCGAGTTATCCATGTTGGTTAGAGTTAGTTAGCTAGATGGGTTAGAGTTACTTAGCCAGGTGGGTTAGAGTTATCCATGTGGGTTAGAGTTCGAGTTATCCATGTTGGTTAGAGTTAGTTAGCTAGATGGGTTAGAGTTACTTAGCCAGGTGGGTTAGAGTTAGCCAGGTGGGTTAGAGTTATCCATGTGGGTTAAAGTTAGTTAGCCAGGTGGGTTAGAGTTAGTTAGCCAGGTGGGTTAGAGTTAGTTTGCCAGGTGGGTTAGAGGTAGTTTGCCAGGTATGTTAGAGGTAGTTAGCCAGGTATGTTAGAGGTAGTTAGCCAGCTGGGTTAGAGGTAGTTAGCCATGTGGGTTAGAGTTAGTTAGCCATGTGGGTTAGAGTTAGTTAGCCATGTGGGTTAGAGGTAGTTTGCCAGGTGGGTTAGAGGTAGTTTGCCAGGTGGGTTAGAGGTAGTTAGCCAGGTGGGTTAGAGTTTGAGTTATCCATGTTGGTTAGAGTTAGTTAGCTAGGTGGGTTAGAGCTACTTAGCCAGGTGGGTTAGAGTTAGTTAGCCATGTGGGTTAGAGTTAGTTTGCCAGGTGGGTTAGAGGTAGTTAGCCAGGTGGGTTAGAGGTAGTTAGCCAGGTGGGTTAGAGATTGTTAGCCAGGTGGGTTAGAGATTGTTAGCCAGGTGGGTTAGAGTTAGTTAGCCAGGTGGGTTAGAGTTAGTTAGCCAGGTGGGTTAGAGGTAGTTAGCCAGGTGCGTAAGAGATTGTTAGCCAGGTGGGTTAGAGTTAGCCAGGTGACCTGTGCTCTAGCTCTAACCACTCATTGACTTGCTATGTTAATGTGATGTGTTTGGTTTGCCGTGTGAGTGAAGGCAGAATGTGTGTCCATGTGTTTGTGCGTGCGTGTGGACCGTTTAAGGTTTCCATAGTGCTGCTAATGGTCATGGAGCAGATGATTTGGGAGAGGCCTTTTAGCTCATTTATACTTGTGTCTCCGGCTGAGTGAGTGAGTGAGTGAGTGAGTGAGTGAGTGAGTGAGTGAGTGAGTGAGTGAGTGAGTGAGTGATCAGGCTGGAAACCTCTGTCTGTCACATTACTCACTAAACCAATAATTACCTTGTGTTATGTGTGGATCAGAGTCAGAAAGCTGAATGGAGGATCAATAATGCTCTGTGCCTGGGTTTAGGACAGACACTGCCTTTAGGACAGACAGTCATGTTTCATTCAGAGCACTATAGCCTCCCTCTAAAGTCTGAGTCAATGGTCCTACAACTTGATTATTTTGAGGGAGATTTTGATCACATGCTAGCAGCTATTTGTGCTTTTAATCATCTACCTCTCCTAGTTCTATCACTGTGGTTTTAGAAACCATTTCTGCTGCCCTCTTTCTCCCTTCTTCTCCTTCTTCTTCTCCTTCTTCTTCTTCTCCTTCTTCTTCTCCTTCTTCTTCTTCTCCCACCCTTACTTTCTCAGCCCTTAGCAAACCACTCAGAATTCCTTAGTGGCCCCCTCCCCAGAAGAAGGAGGTGTGTCTGTTCTGCACTACACTGAGTTTTCTCATGGGGCTAGCAAAACCTCCTCCCCCCACTCCCACCACCATCCCCTTGTTGTCCAGGCCAGTGTGATGGACACTTGGAAGTGCTTTAAGGTTTAAGGGGGGCCCCTCTCCTGGGTGAATGGAGTGCTCCGTGCGCTCCACGGCTCTTTATTTGTCCCCAGGAAGGAGGCAGGAGAAAGGGGGAAGGCAGCGGAGCGAAACCCCTTTGGCTGGAGGGTCTTAGGGCCCTGACAAGTGGCTTTGTCCAGCCGGGCCCCAGGGAGACGTGGGTAGGATGAGTAAAGACAGGGGGAGAGACTGGGGAATGGGTTTGGCTGGGCTTGGATAGCTGGGGGGGGGTGGGGTGGCTGAAATGCACACTGCATACCGATAGAGGTACAGGGAGAGTATAGTAAAACAAATTCAGAAGACATATCAGCATGTTGGTTACCTGACATGACTTAGGACTTTGGTGAATATAAATGTGTCCATTTGCGCCATGTCTCATAGGACATGAAAATAACTCTTTGTACCCTTATGCCTTTCACATCATATTGACAGACAGGGTTCTTGGGTTATCTATAACCTTCTTGTCATTATAATGTCTACATATGTCCAGTGTGGTTGAATTATCCCTGATGTTGGCTAGAGATCTTCTACTTTGTAGTATCTCATTCTGTAATGCCACCACCCCCATTGGCTTACACACTGTAATTGGACCAGTAGGCAGCTATTTCCGTGTTCCGTGTGTGTACTTGTGTATATGCATGTGCGTGTGTGTGTGTGTGTGTGTGTGTGTGTGTGTGTGTGTGTGTGTGTGTGTGTGTGTGTGTGTGTGTGTGTGTGTGTGTGTGTGTGTGTGTGTGTGTGTGTGACTGCTTGTGTGCACGCCTGTGTGTAATGTACTGTATGTATACATGTCATCTGGTGGTCACATCAACCAGTGGCTTTCCAATCAGTATGTACCCCGTCTCACAGTCCTCATTATATATATATTTATCTGCCTTTATGAGGGGTCTGAATTCTTCCGCTGTGCCCAGAATAAATGAGTATTCCTCTTTGTACCATGCAGAGAGAGATATCTATAAAGCTAAAACAAGGTTGTTGATCTGTAAATAACTGAGGGGCTAAAGCCAAACTGAGGGCTTTGGTCGACCATAACGTTACCTATTACTGCCAGAAGGCCAGACGACTGTTGTTGGTTTGTCATAAAACATTTCCATGTACTGGTTGCTATGATACTGATGGAGCATAATGCTAATGCATTCTCTGGTTTTCTGATGGGATAGAGACAGATAACATGAGCATCTTTGGCATGTTTTCTGCCGTGAGTTTAAAGGACGGTTGATAAATTTGCTACATGAAGCGTCTCAGTCGGTGGCATGCTTTATGGTTTTACTGGAACTGGGAGCAGCTGAGGTTTGGGAAGATTGCGTGATGGTTAGCTGAGTGTGTGACACCACTAAAGGGCACAGAACATGTCAACTTCTGCTTAAGGAGAGAGAGAGAGAGAGAGAGAGACATCTGCCCTGTGTCTGTCACTGTGTCGACCACATTCTGACAGCGTAAAATTCTGTAGACGTCCCCAGAAATGCCTGCATAACTCACAGCGCCGGCATTTATGTCAAAACCTCTCTTTTCACCACGTTCCAAAATGTCACCCTTGGTGTGTGTCTCTCTTGCTACCACAGGAGGTGCAGCGATGCACGGTGGACATGAAGATCACGTCGGAGCACTCCAACCATCCAGACAACAAGCACAAGAACAGATACATCAACATCGTGGCCTGTGAGTAGTGCACGCCACACACCACAATACAGGACCGTGACAGCCTGTCACACCACTGCACTGATGCTTTATGTCACACAGTTACTGCTTGTCAGAGTACAGCTGTCATCGTCTAGACTACTGGTGTCTTCAGAACTGTCAGAATATGTAGTGCTAGGAATGTGACACACACACACACACACACACACACACACTTCTAACTGTCCCTGTCTCTCTCCTCCAGACGACCACAGTCGGGTGAAGCTACGGCCTTTAGCTGGGAAGGACTCCAAACACAGCGACTACATCAATGCCAATTATGTTGATGTGAGTGTGTATCTCTTATGGGCCATCTGGTTTGGTCGTGTAAGCGTGTATTTGTGTGAGAGTTAGTTTGTGCACTACGTATTGCATGCATGTGTGTACAGTATGTGTAATCGATTGAAGTTCAAAGCAAGGCAGTATCTTTGAATAGTGTTTGTGTTCTGAATGGCCTCGCACCATGTTTCCCTCTGTATGGTAGGGCTATAACAAGCCCAAGGCCTACATCGCGGCCCAGGGCCCTCTCAAGTCCACCTTCGAGGACTTCTGGAGGATGGTGTGGGAACAGAACACTGGTATCATCGTCATGATCACCAACCTGGTGGAGAAAGGAAGGGTATGTACACTACGATTCAATAGATCTCTTTCCTCTCAGTACTGAAATAGTAATGACTTTTTAGTAACCATGTAATAACATTTTGGTTTCTTTGTGATTCATTGAAATGAGTGGTCCTAACCCTGTGTGTTGTGTCCCTGCAGAGAAAATGTGACCAGTACTGGCCCACAGAGAACAGCGAGGAGTATGGAAACATTGTGGTCACACTAAAGAGCACCAAAGTGCACGCTTGCTACACGCTACGACGCTTCACTGTGCGCAACGCGAAAGTAAAAAAGGTCAGCGACTGTAGTACATTCTGTTCTACTAGTCTCAGTGTTCTTGAAAAGTGACTAACGTGATATCTACTTCTCATCATGTGGAAGATACTAATCAATGGGACTTCTCTCTATTGCCCTCCTCCCTCTTCCTCCCTCCCTCTCGCTCAGGGTCAGAAGGGGAATCCTAAGGGGCGTCAGAGTGAGAGGACAGTGGTTCAGTACCACTACACCCAGTGGCCTGACATGGGTGTCCCTGAGTACACGCTGCCCGTGCTCACGTTTGTCAGGAGGTCCTCTGCCTCCCAAGCCCCAGAGATGGGCCCTATGCTGGTCCACTGCAGGTACTGTGCGGGTCAGGGATTCTTATAGGAAAACATTTTTTAAGGGGGAGAAGACTTAATAAGTGTTAGTGAGCAAAATACAATTTTTTTAAACTGCTGTCTAAAATATTAATCAAGCATAAGAGAGAGAGGAAGAACAAAAAAAGGAAAATAAAGGTTATGAGAAATAATGAGCCCAAAAAACATAAGTGTCAATATAAGACAGCTGAATGATTTACTCGAGTTTAGTTTATTTCTTTTCACCTCTGAAAACATCTGTTGTTGTGCTAAAGCTCGGTACATAAGTGTTTCAGCCAATAAATCAGTATGATTTGGCACGGCTGAGATTAAAAAGCCCTTCGCGTGCAGTTATGTGACGTAGCATAGGGCCATGCTATAATATGTACTGCAGTCTGAAATATACACTATCATTTCCACTTCAGCTCCTCTGCACTTCCTTTGTTACCTGAGAGCCAGGGATCCCATCCGTGGTTATCTAAGTCTGTGTTTAAGGCAGTAATGCTGTGTGCAGGCAGGGAAATGGACTGTAATTGTCCAGTGAAAGTTCCCTCCTCTGTAATGAGAGTAATGGTCTCTAACGTCATACTGTCCTGCGCTGTTAGATAATGGCCCTTCACAGGCAGAGCCCGCTGTGTCTACACACTCAACTATACAGCTCTGCCAGGCACACACACACACACCACATACACACACACATCACACACACACACACACACACACACACACACACACACACACACACACACACACACACACACACACACACACACACACACACACACACACACACACACACACACACACCTAAAGGTCCTCATTACTGTGCCTGTGACCTGGGTGGACCCTGTGTCTCACTGTCAGTGCTGGCGACTGGCTTCTCTCCTGCTGAACATGGACTCTATTTATGATTAAAGCCGTCTGCTTCCTCTCCTCTCATTAACTCACACTATACTGTATGCACAGGACCCTGACATGAGGAAAGGGAAGTCAACCTAGGAGGTAGAGATAGGCCTGTTAGGGGTCAGACTGTTCAGGCCTGTCTTATAGGAGTTTGTACTGTATGACATCTCCAAGAGTTTTTTTTATTTATTAAAAAAATGAAAAAATTATTTAACAAGTCAGTTCTTATTTACAATGATTGCCTACTCCGGCCAAACCTGGACGATGCTGGGCCAATTGTGCGCCGCCTTATGGGACTTCCAATCACGGCCGGATGTGATACAGCCTGAATTTGAACCAGGGACCGTAGTGACGCCTCTTGCACTGAGATGCAGTGCCTTAGACCGCTGCGCCACTCGGGAGCAGCTCTACCCAGCTCCAAACCTTGCTTGTCACTGTGTCTGCTGGTTTATAACCATGAACCTCATTCATCAGCAACTGGTTTAGATCTGGAGAACCAGGTGACTAGACACTGGCCAGCCAATGACATGATGCGATCAATTAAGAACCAGCTAGAAGAGAACATTGCTGTAGTAGACATGGACTGGTATTGAAGACAGCTGAGTTATTAATTGGTCTGCTGCTGTCATTGACATTTTTGTCCATGTTCCTGAAGGGCTTTGTTCCAATGTGTGTGTTCCTGTGTGTGTGCAGTGCGGGTGTGGGCCGGACAGGGACCTACATCGTCATAGACAGCATGCTGCAGCAGATCAAGGACAAAAGCACAGTCAACGTCCTGGGCTTCCTCAAACACATCCGGACCCAGCGCAACTACCTGGTACAAACAGAGGTGGGTGTGGTTGTGTGGTTGTGTGTGCGTGTGTGTGTGTGTGTGTGTGTGTGTGTGTGTGTGTGTGTGTGTGTGTGTGTGTGTGTGTGTGTGTGTGTGTGTGTGTGTGTGTGTGGGTGTGTGTGTGTGTGTGTGTGTGAACACCCTTCTATACTCACTATGTGACATTCTGTTCACTTGAGCATCTGTGTGAAAGCAAATGATGTCTTTCTTATGTCTTATGCAGCTGTGTTTTAATCTGTCCATATCCCTATTTGTAATTACAGGACAGGCATGCATCACATAGCCACTGTTGTCCAGGACCAAAGGACCATAGCCATTGTCATCATTTCTTTACAAAGAGCTGTACTGCCACTGTCTGCTTGTCTGACTTGGTGTTGCTTCTCTCTGTCTTGCTTGGCCTATAGGAGCAGTATATCTTCATTCATGATGTGTTGATTGAGGCCATCATGGGGAAGGAGACAGAGGTGTTCTCCAGCCAGCTGCACAGCTATGTCAACAGTATCCTTACACCTGGGGTGGGCGGCAAGACTCGGCTGGAGAAACAGTTTAAGGTCTGAGCAGCTCCTTCTCAGTCTTACTGAACCCTTTCTCGCTTTCTCTATCTGCCTATCATGCTCCTTCTCTCTCAAACAGATTTTCTCTGAATCTATCTTTTTCTGCCTGCATATATCTCTCTCTCTCTGTCTCTCTCTCTCCATACCTCTCGCTCTCTTCGCACTCTCTCTGTACCCCTCTATTCTCTCACTTCCCTCAGCTCTCCATCGTTCCCATGTTTTCCCAGCGCAGGGATCTCAGGGTCATGTCTGTCTCCTTAAAGATGTCTCTCAGCGTCACAAAGTCTTGATTGATCTCTGTCTGGGCCCATTACTGGAGACGTAAATGTAATTAGAATGGAAATACATTTAGAGGAAGAGTACTTCTCTTCCCCGGGTGCCCCCTTTGACTAACGCTACTCACTGCACTTGTTTCCAGGGCAATGTGAACCCTCTTATCACAGTCGGGGGGTCTAGGTTGTCGCCTGGTTTGATGACAGGCTCAGATCGTAATTGGCTTTCCTTATTCTCCTCCATGGTGTGATTTGATTCGGCCCAGGGTCGGGCGAGATTGTTTTGCAAGAGCACGCTCAATGGTAGCCATTGTGATTTCAATGCAATTAGCCTCAAGGCTGGATTTGAAGTTAATCATTTTTTGGAGAAAATATTTATTTGTTTTTTCGATCCCAAAAATGTCCAAAGGCCTATGTTAATTTCTGCTCTCCAAAGAATTAGCAGTGTTGTAATTGTGTCATTTGGCAGGAGTGTTAAGATGAAAACACATTTTTTTCCTTCAGCTGAATTTGATCTGAGTAAGAATTTACTAGAATGTTTAGCATTGAAGAAAATTGGAATTGGAATGTCAGTGTACTTACATTGACTGGAATTGACCCCAACCCTGACTGTATCCTCTCTCTCTTTCTTCCTCCCCCTTTTCATCAATCTCTCTGTCCCTCTTTCTTGCCCTCTCACCTCCTCTCTTGTTTGCAGTTGGTGACTCAGTGTAACGCCAGGTTTGTGGAGTGCTTCAGTGCTCAGAAGGAGTGCAACAAAGAGAAGAACCGCAACTCCTCGGTGGTACCCTGTAAGTCAAATACTCAACTTGTATGACTATATTATCCATGCACCACCTGACGGCCATATTCACCTATTGCACTGGCTCCAGGCTAGACTGCTGCGTTCCAGTGTTCTGTTTCTGATGAACCTAGTCTCTATTCATGGTCAGGAAGTCATTCATCTACAGTAATTAGTCACATAACTGGTTGTGTATGGTCCATGCTCGTACTATAGTTATTTTAAGTGGGTATGCTGTGGCTGCTTTTCATAGAAATCACTCACTCGCTTTGTAAACCAATAAGAACATGTTTGCTGCATAGCTCTATGATCACTGTGCCCTGATTGGTTCTCTCTGTGTCTCTATGGCAGCGGAGCGAGCGAGGGTGGGGTTGGCACCTTTGCCCGGTATGAAAGGCACAGATTACATTAACGCATCTTACATAATGGTAAGTACCACCTCCTGTTCCTCCCCTGTCAATCATTCACTGTCCCTCAGGCACACACTGGCGGGACCAACTGAACAAGAAATGTAAATATTATGATGTAAGATCCATTTGTCTCATAGACATTGATTGCTGTCAACTGAGAGGAATGGACTTGGAGTTGTTGACTTTTGTGAATTCTAAAGGTAGACTACTAGCTGTAAGGTGTTTTAAGCAGTGGTAGGCTGCTGCTGTGGCAGGTTTCGCCTGAGGCACACTGGCTTGTTTTCCTCTTAACCACAACACAACCCTTGCTTGAACCCTTGACCTCTGTTGTGACACCACAGGGCTACTACAGGAGCAATGAGTTCATCATTACCCAGCATCCTCTGCCCCACACCACTAAAGACTTCTGGAGGATGATCTGGGACCACAACGCACAGATCATTGTCATGCTGCCGGACAACCAGGGGCTGGTGGGTCTCACACACACGTACGCACACACACTCACACACACACACAAACACACGCACACAGACTAAAGGTAAAACAGTTCAGATATCAGCCTAATCTTTGGTCTATTAAAAGGCTGCCTTAGCACCCTAAGCATTGTCTTTTCCAGCCTTGGCCCAGTGTTCACACAGGAAGTCACTCATTTTGGGGTGAGAAGCATTGAGATGAGGACTGGAAGTGACAGCAGCTGTATCAGTCGCTCCAGTCAGCCATATGTCTCTCTAACTAACTCTCTGTGATTTCACACACTGATTGGGGGCACCTCTGCACTCACATTCCCGTCCCTTTAACAGTTTGTTTCGTTTTGGACCTACTGCTTTTCTCAGAATAAACTGTCAGTGATTCTACTAAACTGAAATGTCTCACTCAACCCATCCTTGTTTTTCAATTTCTTTCTCACCCCCACTCTCCCTCTCCTCCCTTTTCCATTTCATACTAATCCCCCCTTTTGATTTGGCTGTGGGTCTTTAGGCGGAGGATGAGTTTGTGTACTGGCCGAGTCGAGAGGAGGCCATGAACTGTGAAGCCTTCACTGTCACACTTATCAGCAAAGACAGACTATGCCTTTCAAACGAGGAGCAGATCATCATCCACGACTTCATCCTGGAGGCCACACAGGTACGCTGTGGTGTGTGGGTGCTTATGGACCTACCTCTGTGTGTATGAGTCAGTCCGTGTGTGTGGGTGCTTATGGACCTACCTCTGTGTGTATGAGTCAGTCCGTGTGTGTGGGGTGGCTTGGGGGAGTGGGGGGGGGAGACCTACCTTTGTGTGTATGAGTCAGTCCGTGTGTGTGAGTGGGGGCGTCTTTGTATGTACACCTACATACACTAACATACACTAACCTATCCCTTTCTCTCTTTCTGTTCCTCCCCAGGATGACTATGTGTTGGAGGTGCGTCACTTCCAGTGCCCTAAATGGCCCAACCCTGACGCTCCCATCAGCAGCACCTTTGAGCTCATCAATGTCATCAAGGAGGAGGCTATGACCAGAGACGGACCCACCATAGTACACGACGAGTGAGTGTGTCACGTCCTGTTCCTAATGACAGACTGAATACTGTATACTGTAAACTGTATACTGTTTCAACAGAACATTTTGTTATTCACACACACACCCACCCACACTTTCACATCTACAGCATACCTGTTAAGCATAGCCATTGAATGACTTCTAATGAGTCCCACCCCCAGGTACACTGATACGCCATCCAATTAGAAATAATGAACGACGCTTAATATTGACAGACATGAGCGGCGACGAACAACACTCCCAACGACGAGACATGCAGCTTTAGTCATGTTTATTCATTAGGATAATGAAGATTGCTTGTCTCATCCCAGAGAAAAAAGGGACTAATTGAGCATTTCAGTTCTGTAACGTTACTATGGTATCCCCCCCTAAGAGGTTTTGGATAGACGGCTGTAGTAATTATCTGCATATTCATTAGCTGGTTAGACATGGTTGTTAGGCTGTGTATCTCCAGTGCACTTGACAAAGCTGTTAATAAAAGCAGCAACCTTTTCATTGTGAACGTCCCTCTTTCTCTAAGGGGCTGAACTCCTCTTGCCGTCTCACATGGAATTAATTTGCTGCAGTGTACCTTAAGTCTTCAGTCTGACGTTCAGTTCCTCTCTGGGCTCTATGCTTCTCTGTGAACGTGTGTCTATGTCCTGTTTAAAGGCTTATGAAGTAACCCTGTGTGTTCCTCTCCTGTCCCCCAGGTTCGGGGCAGTGTCAGCGGGCATGCTGTGTGCCCTCACCACCCTGTCCCAGCAGCTGGAGAGTGAGAGTGCCGTGGGCGTCTATCAGGTGGCCAAAATGATCAACCTCATGAGGCCTGGAGTATTCACAGATATAGTAAGTAGACTAGTAGCATGGTAATAAAATGGAAGAGATTAAATGCACTACATGACCAAAAGTATGTGGACACCTGCTCGTCAAACATCGCATTCCAAAATCAATGGCATTAATATGGAGTTGGTCTCCCCCTTTGCTGCTATAACAGCCTCCACTCTTCTGGGAAGGCTTTCCACTAGATGTTGGACAATTGCTTCGGGGACTTGCTTCCATTCAGCCACAAGAGCATTAGTGATGTTGGCCACTGATTTTGGGCTATTAGGCCTGGCTCACAGTTGGCGTTCCAATTCATCCCAAAGGTATTCGATGGGGTTGAGGTCCTGACAATCTATTTCTGTATGGACCTTGCTTTGTGCACGGGGCATTGTCATGCTGAAACAGGAAAGGGTCTTCCCCAAACTGTTACCACAAAGTTGGAAGCACAGAATTGTCTAGAATGTCATTGTATGCTGTAGCGTTAAAATTTCCCTTCACTGGAACTAAGGGACCTAGCCCGAATCATGAAAAACAGCCCCAGACCATTATTCCTCCTCCACCAAACCTTTTTATTTAACCAGGCAAGTCAGTTGAGAACAAATTCTTATTTACAGTAACGGCCTACCCCAGCCAAACCCTCCCCTAACCCGGAGGACGCTGGTCCAATTGTGCACTGCCCTATGGGACTCCCGATCATGGCCAGTTGTGATACAGCCCGGGATCGAACCAGGGTCTGTAGTGATGCCTCTAGCACTGAGATGCAGTGCCTTAAACCACTGCGCCACTCAGGAGCCCTACACTATTGGCACTATGCATTCGGGCAGTTTGCATCCGCCAAACCCAGATTCGTCCTTCGCACTGCCAGATGGTAAAGCGTGATTCATCACTCCAGAGAACGTGTTTCCACTGCTCCAGAGTCCAATGGTGGCAAGCTTTACACCACTCCAGCCGACGCTTGGCATTGCGCATGGTGATCTTAGGCTTGTGTGTGGCTGCTCAGCCAAAGAAACCCATTTCATTAAGCTCCTGATGAACAGTTCTTGTGCTGACATCCACATACTTTTGTATATATAGTGTAGATGCAAATTGGCTACATGATTGCATTTTTGGAGTTTGCACCCTTCCTTACAGCATTTCCCTCTCCCTCCACAGGATCAGTACCAGTACCTTTATAAAGCTATGCTCAGTCTGATCAGCACCAAGGAGAATGGCTCTGGCTTATGGTCGCTGGACAGAAACAGTACCATGGCCATGTCGGATGAGTCAGACCAGGCAGAGAGCATGGAGTCCCTCGTCTGAAGGACCCTACCCACCAGGCCTGAGGGTCCCCAGGCCCTCGCAGAGAGAGAGGCACTTACTTTGTAAAACGGACTATAAGACAATACTTTGAGGCCTTTTTTGCCAGACTCTTGGTTAAATGAATAACCTGATTACTTTTTTACACTGATAAAAAGTTTTTGATATTTATTTTTTGCCATTTTACGTCTTAATGTTATCCTACTGAACGTTTGCAGCTGCATTTTTGAGTTCACAACAACGAAACACACTTCTGTCTTTCTTGTTTGCACTATAATGTCAGTGTTACTGCCTATACTAAGCTGATCGACTCTGTTCTACTACACTTAAGCTCTTATTTCAATATCCCATGGCAAAACCCTCATTCAACTTCTTTAGAGAAGTAAGAAAGAAAAGAAAAACATTGCTCCGTTTGCTCCCTACTGGCTCAGAGGAGCGAGAGTGACATAACTTCCTGTTCATATCAATAACCCTTTCAACCTGGTTTCACTACAGTAGACCTCTTCTCCTCTCCCCTCTCCTCTTCTCTCCTCTGCTCACCCATATGGCTCATATATCACTCATTTGCTGCAAGACTCAACAGTCTGGTTTCAATCACACCTACAGCCAATAGGGTCATTGGTTCTGTTTGTTGTTTGTTCTTCTTTTGTTTGTATCACCTTATCTTCATTATGCATCTTATTAGCAATTCAAACCCATATTTGAATATTGAAGGTGGTATTATAACAGCTACTGTGAACTTGTATTGTTTTTTGTATGATTCATATTATGCTTTTGAATATATATATATAGATATATGTACACATATATGAATATCCTTATCATTATAACTTGTGATTTTGTAGATGTCCGATGTCATGACCTGCCTCTGAGTCCCACTTGATCCAACAGTTTACCACTCTTATTCAATGCCAGTGTTGATTTTCTGCACACTTACACCCCCTTCTGGCTCAGTTGTTTTTTGCTTCATGCTGCTAATAGTCAACGCAGAGTCATAGAAGTTCGTTAAATTAAGAAATGATAATGCCCTTGTGTGAGTGGAAACTTCTTTGAGAAAATGGATACTCGTGATACAGCCAATTGCCATTTTCTGTGTCCTGCCTGTTGAATTGATTATTTGGGTGAAGGTATTTTTATAATCCCCTTGTTCATCCTGAAGCAGGTATGCTCCCACATCACACGGCCTTGTGTACATAGTTTCTAATCCTCACTGTTGCTTGACTCTGCTTGTGTGTGCTATGATTGTATGCTATGACTGTCGTATGGTTTTGCTCCAGATTCAGTCAGGTGGGAACTTAGTGGCCTAAGCAAGGACAGTTTTACTGTAGTTCAAGGACAGTTTTACTGGAGTCCTAGAGTGATTCACATTAACTCATTGACCCTATTTTAGTTGTTGTACTCCCACCACCACCCCTTCATTTCCTGACAGAATCACTTTTAAAAAAAATACCTCCCTTATTTATCTGAAGGAAAGAGAGACCACCTGTGATTTGCATTTGAAAGAAAATGTGAATTAATTCAACAGCACAATGACCATGCTATTAGAATATTTTGTGTTTGATTATCACAACAAAACATAGATGATACCTATGATTTGTAACTTTTACCAAAGACTTATACTAATTTCCGTCAAGAGAAATAATAGAGAGAGAGAGAGCTTATTTCATTTGTGTCTGATGTACTTTCAGTAATGTGTAGGCTGTTGACTGAGTGAGTGATGATGATCCTGTGTACGTTTTCTTCTGCTTCATTTGGCATCTTTTAGTTTACATGCTGGACTTTCTGCATAAACCCGTCATAACTTGTATTTGTTTAGAAATTCCCTTTGCTACAGGAGGAGCTGATTGCAATTTTATTATATCTAATTTCTCACTCAATTATTGGAATAATAATAAAGTAGAGAGATGCATTAATTCCTTCTTTTTTTTACCTGTCATCTTTCATCTCCTTCCAAGGAGGGCTATTGAATTAAGTCATAACTCCAACATTTGGGGTAAACAGCTGACTTTTGTCCCTTTGTCACTGAAGGCATTTTGCATTGTTAAGCACTAGCTTTTTTCATTTTTTCAGTTTCGCTTGTTCCATCACTGAGCTTAGTGTCCACTGTCAGGTGTGTTAATGTGTTGCAAAACACAAACACTAGTGGATCATGAAAACAATGTACATATTTTGTTGCTTCTATAACCAACCATTTTCTGGAAACTTTGTATCTATGGTATATAATCATAGAATTTTATATTTTCATATAAAGCTATTTTTCTTTCTCTCAGTTCAACTCCTTCATTGCATTGCTTTTGTGGTGAAACGTGGAAACCAAGTCTTCGTGCATTGTTAGTGGTCGTCATCACATTCCAATACAATTCCACGCCTCCCATTAACTTTTAAGGCAGTGATTGTGTTATTATTATTGTTATTACTTTGTTTTGTTTTCATGTTCATATTTCTGTTGTCAGAGTGTGCAATAGAATAGATCTAGTAAGTCACTGAATAATTTCCTCCCATTGACCATTTTGAAGGGGGGGGGGAGGGGGGGGGTTGCTTCCTCTTTTGTAACCTGAAATAAGAAAAAAAAGAAGGAAAAAAAACGTTTTTGTTGAAAGCTATTACAAAGCATTCTATTATAGTGTTATTTAATATGTACATTGTATTGCTATACTTAAAATAAAATATGGGTTTTGATGTACTTTGTTGAAATCCTTGTGTGGTCCATGTTTGCCTTTGTGTACTGGATTTAGCCATTTGTATCATATTGGGAATCAAGCATTATCATTCCACTATCCTTGTATCACATAATTGGATACAAGGTTTCCATCTAGTGGTAAAGTAGTGAAGACCTTTCCCAGAACAGCCAAGTAGTTTTCGATAGGCCTACACATCCTGATCTCAAGAGCTTACATTCTGTTCACAAGGCCTGGCTAAACAGTGAGAGTATGCGTTAGTACTGTAATTATGAAAGCATAAATTATTGTAAAGCACAGTAATTATGATGATTTTTGATTAGCCTTAAATTACACAATAGAAAGTGTAATGGTCATCAAAGCAATAATTACAGGGGTAGGGAGGTAACTGAAAATTGCATGATTGGATTGCTGTCAGATTTACAAAGCAGACAAACAACACTGTTAAAGATTGTTTGGATTTTGTGGTTCATGCTCCCGCTATGATTATTTTAATGAGGTTATGCCACATTTATTTTAAATGTCATAAACAACTTTTACTAGCTAAATATCCACAACAAAATATAGCTAGCTCTGAATTAGCTCTACGTGAATGACTAGAGAATGTTGCATTTTCACATTGGAAGCATCGCTAGCTAGCTATAACCAAAAGAAGTCATCCATGCCATCTGTGTCAGTCTAGGGAAAAGAGCTGTGCTGCTTCAGCAGATTGAGAGTCGATATGAGCAACAGAAGAGTACGAGGAGGCAGCAGGTGAAGCTGCACATGAGAGAAATGCCCAACCCCTCCAGGTATGGAACAGGTTAATCTACCAGATGCCTCTCAGAAATGTCGCTGGTTGTCTCCACTTGAATACACGCTTTCAGTGCATTAATTTTATTGTGCATGTTGATAACGCTGGTATAGGCTTCTAAGGCTATGTAAAAGGAATTTGTGAAAGGCATACTCCTATCTCCTACGACAGGACTTGCAGAAAATGGAGAATTGTCTCAGAACAAGACAACTCTCATACCAGGACATCCTCACTTTGGAGGTAAGGGATCTCTAATAAATAACAACCAATTAACAATACATTCTCTCTCTGCAGACTCCACTGCCCTCCCTGATTGTCAATGGGAGCCAGTAGTGGTGTGTGGGTAAAATCACTGGGGAAGCCAAGCCAGGATAAAAAGCCATATTGTGATAATTGCTTTGTTTGCTCTATAACCTGTTAGTTCATATGCCTTGCAACCGTGATATATAGGCAGAAGGCCGAGACAGTAAGAAGACACAGCGGCAGAATAAATTCAACCACACCCATGTTTCATCACAAAACCGGAGAGCAACCTCTGTCCGGTGAAGTCCACAAAGCATTTTGCATGTAACAAACAGTTACATGACCTACAGCATGGTCAAGCGCGACGTATGTTTGCTGTTGTTGAACTCTGTCGAACAACGAAACCTGAACTAAAGACCTAATTTTAAAAGCTAACAGTGTTTTTATATACTTTTATTTTTTGTTTTGAATCCTGTGGTTCTGTTGGGCTAAATTGCTGTGAGCGCTGCTATCTGTCCCGGAATCCTGCCAGATTCTGTATAGGGGGAGAGACGCGAAAGCTCAGCTAGCCTAGCTGTCTCGGCGGTCTCAAATGGAGGCCGCTATTGAACGTTTTCAGTGTTGCCAGAGCTGTGTTTACTTTGCTTTGTTCCGGGACAATGTGGACCGTGCTACCCAGGAGCACGAGTACAGGACATAACAAGGCTGCTTCCGACTGTTCTACCACAGATGTCGGGAGCTGACACTGTCGTAGTCCATGTGGGGTCAAACAACATCAGGAGGGCTAGCTCGGAACATTTATAAAATGGATTTTAAAGAGCTGATTTTAGCATTAAAAGACTTCAAAAAACTGCCAATAATTTCAGGTCCAGTACCATCGTTGGGCCGCGAGTGTGAAAGATTCAGCAGACATTACAGATCTGGCTAAAAGACTACTGTAGCTCTGCTGGAGTCACTTTTATTGATAACTTTGACACATTTTGGAAACAGAAGTTGCTCTACAGGAATGACGGTGTCCATCCAAACATCTTGGCTCCTGGACTCTGTCCACACATTTCAAGGCTGCGTTGATTCCTACCATTGTGACAATGAGTCGTCATAATGCTGCATCAAATGTACATTATCCTAGGGGCATTGGCAAACACAATGGAAGTAATTTAATGTATGTACCCCTAATTGCACCGAATACATTTGTTTATCCTATTGCTTTTGTAAGCAGTAATCATGAGCCTATAAACCAGAGTTACACTGTTAGCACTGAGGCGGTGTGCAATAGTAGGAAGGCCACTTTATGCAGCTCACCCTGCACTATCAGCTCCAATGTAAATAACATGAGTAAGTCTACCTCTGATAAGCTTCCCAGTAAAGCATTAAAAACAATCAAGCAACTAAGAAAAGTGCTAAAAATAGCCCATATTAACATATGTACCCTAAGAAACAAGGTCCATGAAGTCAATAACTTGCTTGTAACAGATGACATTCATATTCTGGCTATCTCTGAAACTCACTTCGATAATACCTTTGAGGATACAGTGGTAGCAATACATGGTTATAACATCTACCGAAAAGACAGAAATACCAACGGAGGCGGTTTTGTGGTCTATATTCAGAACCACATTCCTGTAAAACTTAGAGATGATCTAATGTTAAGTACTGTTGAAGTAATATGGCTACAGGTTCATCTGTCTCACCTAAAGCCCATTCTTGTGGGAAGCTGCTATAGACCACCAAATGCTAACAGTCAGTATCTGGATAATATGTGTGAAATGCTTGATAATGTATGTGATATCAACAGAGAAGTATATTTTCTGGGTGATTTAAATATTGACTGGTTATCATCAAGCTGCCCACTCAGGAAAAAACTTCAAACTGTAACCAGTGCCTGCAACCTACATCAGGTTGTCAGTCAACCTACCATGGTAGTTACAAACAGCACAGGAATAAAATCATCAACATGTATTGATCTTTACTAATGCTGCACATATTTGCTTTAAAGCAGTATTCAAATCCATAGGATGTAGTGATCACAATATAATAGCCATATCTAGGAAGACCAAAGTTCCAAAGGCTGGGCCTAATGTAGTGTATAAGAGGTCATACAATACGTTTTGTAGTGATTCATATGTTGATGATGTAAAGAATATTTGCTGGTCTGTGGTGTGTAATGAGGAGCAACCAGGCGCTGCACTTGATGCATTTATGAAACTACTTATTCCAGTTATTAATAAGCACGCACCCATTAAGAAAATGACTGTAAAAACTGTTAAATCCCCTTGGATTTATGAGGAATTGAAAAAGTGTATGGTTGAGAGGGATGAGGCAAAAGGTATGGCAATTAAGTCTGGCAGCCCAACTGATTGGCAAATGTACTGCAAATTAAGAAATCATGTGACTAAACTAAATAAAAATAAACTACACTATGAAACAAAGATAAATTATATAAAGAATGATAGTAAAAAGCTTTGGGGCAGCTTAAATGACATTTTTGGGAAAAAAGACAACTCGACTCCTTCATTCATTGAATCAGATGGCTCATTCATCACAAAGCCCACTGATATTGCAAACTACTTTAATGACTTTTTCATTAGCAAGATAAGAAAACTTTGGGATGACATGCCAGCAATAAACGTTGACACTGCACTTCTAAGTATATCGGACCATATTATGAAAGACAACTATTGTACTTTTGAATTCTGTAAAGTCAGTGTGGAAGAGGTGATTTTTTGTTGTTGTCTATCAACAATGACAACTATCTGGATGGAAAATGACTGAGGATAATAGCAGACGATATTGCCACATCTTCAATTTAAGCCTACTAGAGAGCGTGTGCCCTCAGGCCTGGAGGGAAGCTAAAGTCATTCCGCTACCCAAGAATAGTAAAGCCCCCTTAACTTGCTCAAATAGCCGACCAATCAGCCTGTTACCAACCCTTAGTAAACTTCTGGAAAGAAATTGTGTTTGACCAGATACAATGCTATTTCACAGTAAACAAATTGACAGCAGAATTTCAGCATGCTTATAGGGAAGGACACTCAACAAGCACAGCACTTACACAAATGACTGATGATTGGCTGAGAGAAATTGATGATAAAATGATTGTGGGGGTTGTCTCGTTAGACTTCAGTGCAGCTTTTGACATTATCGATCATAGTCTGCTGCTGGAAAAATGTATGTGCTATGGTTTACTGTAACAGAGCCTCTCGATGGAGGGGGGTGTGTGGAATCAGGAGCAGGAGAGCAGAAGGGTTCCAGGAAAATCCACCGTTTATTTTGGCAGATCCGAAAAACACAACGACACATACAGGGGAGAAACCTCAACTCCGTTATGCCACAAGCAAAATGTCCACAGTAAACATGTACCGTACAAACAACAAACAACGCCCGTGGTGCAGGCACACACCCCTTACATGTTGCCTACAGGAAAATTATCCCGCACACAGCCTAACCTGCTGCGGGGAAATATAAACCGAAATCAAAAAAACAAGACACAGGTGTGTAAAACCAGACAGAACTAAATGAAAAGGAAAATGGAATCGGTGGCAGCTAATAGGCCGGCGATGACGACCGCCAAGCACCGCCCGAACAGGGAGAGGAGCCACCTTCGGTGGAAATCGTGACATTTACACCCCCTGCTTTAATATGGATAAAGAGTTACTTGTCTAACAGAACACAGAGGGTGTTCTTTAATGGAAGCCTCTCAAATATAATCCAGTTAGAATTAGGAATTCCCCAAGATAGCTGTTTAGGCCCCTTGCTTTTTTCAATTTTTACTAACGACATGCATTGTATTTGGAACAAAACACTCACTAAACCCTAAACATCAACTAATTATTGTAATAAATAATGTGGAAATTGAGCAAGTTGAGATGACTAAATTGCTTGGAGTAACCCTAGATTGGAAACTGTCATGGTCAAAACATATTGATGCAGTAGTAGCTAAGATGCAGAGAAGTCTGTCTATAATAAATTGATGCTTTGCCTTCATAACAACCCTATCAACAAGGCAGGTCCTACGGCCCTAGTTTTGTCACACCTTGACTATGGTTCAGTCGTGTGGTCAGGTGCCACAAAAAAGGACTTAGGAAAAATTGCAATTGGCTCAGAACAGGGCAGCACAGCTAGCCCTTGGATGTACACAGAGAGCTAATATTAATAATATGCATGTCAATCTCTCCTGGCTGAAAGTGGAGGAGAGATTGACTTCATCACTACTTTTATTTATGAGAGGTATTGACATGTTGAATGCACCGAGCTGTCTGTCTAAACTACTGGCACACAGCTCGGACACCCATGCATACCCCACAAGATATGCCACAAGAGGTCTCTTCACAGTCCACAAATCCAGAACAGACTATGGGAGGCACACAGTACTACATAGAGCCATGACTACATGGCAGTAAAATTAGATTTAAAAAACAGATTAAAAAAACCTTATGGAACAGCGGGGACTGTGAAGCAACACAAACATTGGCACAGACACATGCATAGACACACACACACACACACGATAACATTTGCACTATACATACACATGGATTTAGTACTGTAGATATGTGGTAGTGGTAGAGTAGGGGCCTGAGGGCACAAAGTGTGTTGTGAAATCTGTGAATGTATGTAATGTTTTTAAAATTGTATAAACTGCCTTAATTTTGCTTTGGCAGCAGTTAATGGGGATCCATAATAAATACAAATACAAATGTTTCGGACTACCAAATAGTCACATGAGTTGACGCTGGCGAGGCGAAGCAGGTACGGGGAGTCAAACATTTAATATAGAACGGATATGGAACGAGACAGGAACAGCGTCAGCAAACAAGAAAACAAAGACAAAAAACAATCAATGCAGCAGCGGGGAACAGAGCAAGGTAACTGACAAAATATATAGGGAGGAAATAGACAGATGATGAGTGAGTCCAGGTGAGACCAATATCGCTGACACGCGTGACGAGGGAAGGCAGGTGTGCGTAATGGATGGAAGGAGTGCATGATGCAGGACAGCCCGGGGGGAGAGAAGACATGACACTAAACAACCATTGATTTAGAACCACGGAGAGTTACCGCAAGTCAAACAGAAAACAGGAGCTGCCTCCACTATTCCAGCACCATTTCAACTTCAACATTTCAACATTATCAAAGCACCTATGCTTAGTTAAGTACTATGACAACTAAAAGATACCAAATACAATTTAGTCCAATCAACATCAGCTAAATATGATTTGGCTGTCCATGGTACGGATAGTGTGTGTGTGTGTGTGTGTGTGTGTGTGTGTGTGTGTGTGTGTGTGTGTGTGTGTGTGTGTGTGTGTGTGTGTGTGTGTGTGTGTGTGTGTGTGTGTGTGTGTGTGTGTGTGTGTGTGTGTGTGTGTGTGTGTGTGGTGTGCGAGCGTGTGCATGCAAAAATAAAAAAATAGTTGACTCACCCTACTTGTTGCCGAAACGGTCTATGACTCTATGATACAGTAAACACATTTAGTTTTTGTTGTTCTAGGCTACCTAGCTAAAATGCTTGCCAGCCTAACTTCCTTTTATTGGAAACATTGAGCCAGCTAGTTAACATTAGCCTTCTACATCTAGCTACATATTGAACTTCCATCCTCTCAGGCCAAGGGCACAACGTATTAATTTATGCATGGATCAGAATCGCTGTTATAATCATTGGCCAGTATTGAGAATGAATTAAAACCACAAGTCCAAATCCCTATCTCCACCCATGGCTAACTTAGGAAAGGGTCGATTTTACCTAGCTAGCTAGCCACCAGAGTTCAACAACACAACAAGATGCAACAATTACATTTTTTTCTGTCAACGACGTTATGTTTTTGATGTGAAGTGATTGGTGTGAAACCAAATCCAAACTGGCTTCCCTTGACACTTTCTTTTGGTGCGCAAGGACCATTCACGGTTGAGCTTACTCAGTTTAGTTCAACGCTGATTGGCTATTATTTTATATATTGTTTTATCAAGGGAGGCCAAATGCTTGCTGGCTTCCCTTGCCTTCAATGCTAAGGGCAGAAACAATGTCATACTCTTTGGGACAAGACAGCATCAGATAGATGGGCTACACATACAGAGACAGAGGGGCGCTGTTTCGCTCACTCGGATGCTTTCTCCGGTGCGATTTCTGCCTCTTGCAAATTGAAGGAAAATTATGACTTACATAGAGACGAAAGATACATTATTTTTTATTTTTTTATTGGTACATTTTTTGGTGAAGCCTGGCTTCCTTTGGGATCCATGAGTACGCTCCACTGATGGGAGCTATTTTGAGTTGAGTTGTGTTGCATCCTGACCCTACTGTACCCTGATAATCAAGTACAGTCAGGTGGTCACAGATTGTTGGTGACCCAGGCCGCTGTACTGTTGTCTTGTTCCAGACTCGTTACTAGGCGTCAGTTGATGAGAAGATTCCAGAATGGGTAAAGGCCTACATCCTAGCAGTGACCCTAGCCGAACACCTAAACAACGGAAACAGAAAACCACACCCAGAGACCATTCCTCCACACAAGATAGGGCTCTGCCTACACGTCCTCTACGGAAACATGTCAAATGACCCGAAGTGGATCATGTAGAACATTGCTTTGGCTTTTGTCTTCATCTTATGTGATCAACAAGGAGCAAAGGAGAAACTAAAATAATTTGACAGTGACACTAGATTATAAGGTTATTGTGAGTGCCTGAGGTAAATGTTCTTTAAAAAAAAAACGACATTTGGCCATGTAGTGTCATATGGGATGTTTTCCTATGAGAATAACCGTATTCTTAGCATTGACAGTGTTGAGTAGGCATCATGTTGTTTTCCATATGTTTACACTACGGCAACTTTTTATGCACAGCCATTTTTACGGCTCAGGGTGAAGCTCAGATTTTGGACAACATCCAGGAGTTTTATTCTTTCCTATTACCTCTGTCTACATAATTACTGCTCTATATTGCAATGTTTACAAGTAACGCTCGCACGTTTAGTGTGATGATATTGTATGTAGCACTTTTAATCTCATTTCATCAGTATTTTATCTGAAACAAAGAATGTGGTGTTTTTAATTCATGGCTCATATCTGTCCACTAGGGGGAGGTAGAATCATAGATTTGGATAACAAAGACAAACTCTCCTTCAGTTAACCTCGGGTCATTCATCATCAGTCACAAAATAACTCAAATGTATTTGCATGTATTACCCATGTTATTTTCTAATGTATACAGTAAAGCACAATTAAAAATAAAATGAAAAATGATTTATTATTACAATCAATACTAATATGAATATTATTATTATTTTTGTTACCCCTTTTTTCTCACCAATTTCGTGGTATCCAATTGGTAGTAGTTACAGTCTTGTCTCATCGCTGCAACTCCCGTACAACTCGGGAGAGGCGACGGTCTCGAGCCATGCGTCCTCCGAAACACAACCCAACCAAGCCGCACTGCTTCTTGACACAACGCACATCCAACCCGGAAGCCAGCCGCACCAATGTGTCGGAGGAAACACCGGTCACCTAGCAACCTGGTCAGCGTGCACTGCGCCCGGCCTGCCACAGGAGTCGCTATTGCGCGATGAGACAAGGATATCCCTGCCGGCCAAACCCTCCCGAGCCCGGACGACGCTGGGCCAATTGTGCGTCGCCCCATGAGCCTCCCGGTCGCGGCCGGCTGTGGCAGAGCCTGAGCTCGAACCCAGAATCTCTGGTGGCACAGCTAGCACTGCGATGCAGTGACTAATATGAATATTATGATAAACCCCAAATCATTCATACTTTAATTACTGTTCCCCTTCTTGTTTAAGTTCAAGCAATGTACATATATGTACCCAAAAAACAGTTTTTATTATTCACCTGATTCTTCATCTATGTATGCCATTCACTGCAAAGTAAAAAAAAAAATGTACTAAGAAATCATTATTTCATTTTACTCATTTTAGTTTAGTTTATTAGTCCAGTAAAAATCAGTAGCTGACGCACACCCCAAAATGTTTGTAGAGGTGCTGACTAAGAATCAACTGTACAAAAGCAAAAAAGAAAGTTGCATAATATGCTCCCTGTGATGTAATATGTTTATCCATTAAATTGTTGGGAGCTTATCGAGTTTAGCTTATTAGCTCCTAATCATTATTTTTAGCACTTCATCACACAGTATATGCTGTGTATTAGGGGTTAAATATATTAGCCTGAGCCATTGAGCTAGGTTCTCTGGAATGTCTAAATCATTATATAGTAATTGAAGAGTCCTCTTTACATCTGAGCTACAATGTGATTGTGCCGTCTTTATTACACAAAGCCTCCAGAAGTACGTTCTGTGTCTGCAATAATTGCTTTTTTATTGTCCCTTTATTCAAGGCTAGTCTGAGGTCAGCCAGTTACCATATGTTCATAATACTCCATAGAAATGTATGTAAAATGACCCTTTCATTTCTGCAGAGCCATTAGGCTTGCGTAAACGCTGATGTGTGTGTGTGTGTGTGTGTGGGGGGGGGGGTATAGTAGCCCATACTCAGTGTGACAAATGGTCCCATTTTTGGGGTTACAAATTGGTCATAACATGTTTCAGATTTTTTTCTCCCACCAACATAATTGAGGCTTCTGTTGAGATATTTGCAGCTAAGACACGGGCCGAGGTGACAGTGCTAAAGAGCTGCCGTGTGGATAATGAGAAGGTAAAGGGGACATAATGTGAGCTCTGATGAAGGCTGAAGTCTCACGGTTAAACGGGATGCAAAGACGCAGTGAGCCCTTCCACCTGCTTTCTGACTTTCAAAGCAGCACACACCACCCCTATGCCCACCCTCCTCCATCTCCCTCCATTCGGCTTTCTCTCCCTCTTCCCCTTTCTGTGGCAGAGATGGCATCCCTGATCCAGCCTAATTGCGATGATCAAACCTACGCTCCGTTGACACAGAGTGGCGGCTTGACAAACGTAATCATCCGGGTGGCCAGGGTTGGCAGCTGCCCTGCCGCCTCAGCTGGGACCTGCTCCTGCCCCCGAGGTCAGGCAGGCAGCATTCGCCATGGACGGGGGCTGATGGGGGGGTGGTGGTGGTGATAGTGTTCGTTGGAGGGGTGGGTGTGGGTGAAGGTTTGGGGGGGCAGTGAGAGTGGGGGAGGGGGGAACAGGCAGAGAATTATCTAAAAGTGTTTTGAAGAGCACGATCTGGAGCCCTTCCAATTGACTAGCTTTGCATTATGTATTCTAATGGTTAAGGCCCTGAGGTGGATTAGCTACGGACACCAAAATCCTGTCACGCCCCCGGCTGGGGGACCAAGCCTCTGTTGCCAGGCCCTGCCAACCTCAGTCCTGACAACCCTCCCTGGGTCCCCTGACCCCTATTACCCCACAGACACCTGGGTTAAAGCCAGCCTCTCCTCTCAAGTTCAGCAGCAGGATTAGCAGCTGACAGAGGAGGTGGTGACCCCCTCCATCTCTTAGCATATGCATTTGAAACCGTATGATTACATGATTTGGGGCGTCTATTGAGGGCATGCTGAGAGGCTCCTGAGTAAATTAAAAGCAGAAAAGCACAATAACTGGGTAGCTGTCGACTTCAATTGATTGGATAATGGATAATTGTATGTTGTATTTTATTGAATAATGTGCTGCAAGTATAGTGAGTGCTGCACAAAAAAACAAAGATTTTGGCATCGTTTTGTTTTTCAATTGTTGTTTTTCTATCATTTTAGAACAGTTCATTCTAATGTGATTAATGTGACTATTACACTTAGTTTTTGGGACAGTTTTTGAAAACAACCCAATGTTAAAATGCTGTTTCTTGACATAACAGGGGGCTCCATACTGTACAATGTACTCCAATATTATTCCTTATCACTCCTTTGATCATGTCATGTCAACTCTGGTTAAGTGCATGCCCTGCCAGGCCTGTGCCTACTGTATCGGCTAAGAGAGGCGTTGACTGTGTTGTTCATGTTGTGGTGGATTAAAGACAAGTCTACATGTGGCCCACTAAAAGGAAGTAACACTGGCCTTAAGGGAGCCCCACAGTGTTCAGTATTGACTGGCGAAGCGTAAGTATAGTGTTTCCTCCTAAATGGACCTGAGTTATTTTTTTGTGCCAACATAATCATATACCTCCCTGTACTTCATTGGCTCTCTGTACTCCTTACAAATAAAGCTTTTGACACATACTTTTGCAGTTGTAGAGCACTTAAACACAATTAGCTTTCGTTTACGGGAGCTTGCCTGGAAATGTTTTCCAAGCTTGACGCTATTATTCTGAGACACTCCTGCAGTGTTTTTGTCCTTTTCAAAGTATACTTAATTTAGTAAAATATTGATTGTGCTTCATTTGTTTCCATCTCTTTTTCCACAAGCCTACAGATGTGGTAAGTGAAGTTATAACATATAGTTTTATTTGAGTGTGTACGACTGCAAGGATATGTTTATGTTAGTGTGTGAGAGTGAATTTTGTTGCCATGTTGTTTTTGCCTTTTCAACATTGATACTACAGAGGAAAGAAGGCATTCAATGTAAGTCCTGAACTACAGATTACTGTATATTAGACATAAAGGATTTTTTAAATGTTTTATCACATATGTATTTTTAACGGTTCTACCTATGAAAAAATGTGTGGAAGTCACAAAAGAAAGTTAATTTGTTTATCGGTGTTCAGTCCTTCCATCCTACCAACTGGTGAGAATGCTCATCTTAATGTGACACAACTTGTAGCATCTCATTATAAGGGGCCTTATTTGTGGGAACGGCTGCTGTGCATGGCTCTGGAGAAGTACATCATTAGCACTCGTGGGTAAGCACAGCAGTAGTGGACATTTCCCAGCAAGGCCAACCCAGGTCAAAGAGATTAGCACCGGACATCCCAGAATTAGTGATCCTAACCAACAATGAGAGCTCCTGATTTAATTCCACAAGAATAGAGCTCAGTCTCAGCAGGGTGCGATGGAAAACACTACTCATTTATTATTCATATATTTATGTATTTATAGCAATGTGTTAATATTCAATTGTATGTTTGCCTATTAATTTGGTATTGTTTATCTATTTAAATGTTTTTGACAGTGACCAAAATTAGTATTCACTCATGACTCCTCATGGAAACTAATCTCATTGCTGTCAGTGCATGTCAGAGTGGTGAGAGGCTGAGGCTGGAAATGTGGAGCGGATTGTTTGGGGGTCAGGGTTCTCTCCTTTTCCTCCCAGAGATGGAGGTGAAGGGAGTGGGCAAGGGGAGGGTCCCCTTCAGCTCCTTGGCCCTGGGCTCTGAGGGAGGGCGGGCGGGTGGACTGGTCCTGGGTGGAGGTCACTCTCTGGAGACTGACAGACAGTGATGTGATTCCAGCGGGGCAGAGCCCGCACTTGGCTCCCACAAGCCCAGCACCCACAGACCTTTAAGCTACAAAGCACCTTCTCCTACTCATGCCCTTGATGAGCCAAGATGTATCCAAGGAAGGGGTGTGTGTGTGTGTGTGTGTGTGTGTGTGTGTGTGTGTGTGTGTGTGTGTGTGTGTGTGTGTGTGTGTGTGTGTGTGTGTGTGTGTGTGTGTGTGTGTGTGTGTGTGTGTGTGTGTGTGTGTGTGTGTGTGTGTGTGTGTGTGTGTGTGCGCGCGCGTGTGCGTGTGTGCGTCGTGACCGTATTGATATCACATGATTGTGTAACGTGTATAGAAGGATTTTCATTAGATTTAGTGGGGAAAGTGCATGTTGACTAGTTTTGGTTTAGTTTTAATTAATGTATAACAAGATTGCAGTGTATGCATGTACACTCCAGTTTGCTGGTGTAATAGGCTAGGCTGCTGCACAAAAAATATAATTTTCCTTACAACTTTATTTATTTGTTTTTTACAATAACAATTCCTATAATATTGAATTACTTTCTTGGTGTCATATGTAAGCTTATGTTTCAATCCTATCATTTTCCAGTCGAGTAACGACTGCATATTTTGTGCAGCTAGAACAACATTATTGCTGACTGCCCTTTTGAACATTATTTAGAAGTGTCCAGAACATCATGTAGTTGGCTGGCTGAGTCCATCTTTCCAATACTATTCTCCAGGAATAGATCCAAGGACTTTGTCTGATGCTCATTAACTTCCCCCTTGGCATTTTAGAATGCGTCTTGTAAGCTCTTTGTGACAAGAGCCAATGCTTCTTATAACGAGGGGCGCAACCAGCCCGCACGCTCCTTTAGCAACGAAATAAATTGCTTTCCAAAATGATGGCGAGGGACGGTTTAATTAGAATTTCATTTGGGCTAAATGGGGGAAACTGGTGTAGTTAACATTTGGTGGACTTAATTGGTTCTTTTCTCTCCTCTTAGCCCTTAAAAAACGCTGCAGCTACTTCCGTTAATCTTCAATTTACAATCAATTGAATTGGCCGAACAAAAGTCTGGCTCTTCTTTTCTTCCTATCTCAGGCGAGCCTTTTGTGGCTTGTAAATGCCTCAATTTTGGGTGATCCTGGTCGTGTAGATGTACTCGATTGTTGACAGTTGATTAATGCGCTCTTGTGTCGGTAATCTCTCGTGCTGCGTTACATGTGCACACGGTAATGAGCTCCGTTGTCAATTAACATGTTTCTAGAACCCAAGCTGGTTGCTCAGATGTTTGAGAGGAAAGTGCAGAGAAAAGGACAACCCGGCTGCCTTTAGGTTGTTTACTCTCCAGCACTCTTTTCTCCGGCTTTGGACAAGACCGACACTCTTGCGCATAGCCCTGACGCTTTTCTCGACACAAACATTTCTTTTCAGAAACTCGCCCATGCATATTTTCCCAGCGATAGACTATTCCTAACAAAGATGAATGAATGAAGACTGAAATTCAATGTGGCTGAGTTGTAAAAGTATATATATAAAAAAAATGCCTACAAAACACAAATCACAGATGGTTTTCTCAGTGGCTTGTAAAAACAAGTTTAATTGGCAACACTTGACATACTGGGTTAACTGTTGATTATTCGGCCTGTCAAACTGAACCCAATAAGGTTGTAGGTGTGGAGTGTGTGGACATGTTCCAGAATGTCCGTGGAGGAGGGGGATGACAACTTGATAGCGTTTCCTAATTATTGTTTAATTGGGCATAACTGACCTCGTGATATCCTAGCTGGTACGTTTGTGTTGGAATTTGATTATGAACTTTTTCTGAAAAGGCCAACCACCTATCCGCAACTTATTGACTGTAGTCAAATAAAGTTTATTATTTGAGAGTGCTCTGGAATGTTTGTAGAAAAATGGCCTAGGCATACATACAAATACAAAAAGGAGGGAAAATAACAAAAGTTGTTAGGCCTATACATTTGAGAAAGTTGTTATTCTTTTCATAGCACAATTAAAGCCTTTTAAAAACATTTATGATGCAATATGAAGTGGCTTTCTTGAATTGACATTGAAAACTCCGTAGCCTAACCTGGAATTACCCACAATGTCTGGAAATTACGCAGGCGTGTTCAAATTATGATCAACGCCAACAAATAAGGGTGTGAAATATCAAACAGATATGCCAATCAATCAATTAAATGTATTAATAAAGATATTTTTACATCAGCAGATATCACAACGTGACTATACAGAAACCCAGCCAAAAACCCCAATGAGCAAGCAATGCAGATGTAGAAGCACGGTGGCTAGGGAAATCTCCCTGGAAAGGCAGGAATTTAGGAAGAAACCTATAGAGGAACCAGGCTCCGAGGGGTATCCAATCCTCTTCTGGCTGTGCTAGGTGGAGATTATAAGAGTGAGTACATGACCATTAAGGCCAGACCGTTATTCAAGATTTTCAAACGTTTGTAGATGACTAGCAGGGTCAAATAATAGTAGAGGTGGTTATAGAGGGTGCAACAGGTCAGCACCTCAGGAGTACAATGTCAGTTGGCTTTTCATAGCCGAGCATTCAGAGGTAGAGACAGTAGGAGGGGGGCTCGAAACAGCAGGTCCGGGACAATGTCAGGGTTCCATAGCCGCAGGCAGAACGTATTGAGCATACATATTGAACAAGAATGTGAACCTTTAGGCTATATAAATGTCTTGGTCGATGAGATGTGACAAAACATGTGCATTTGCAGTGCATTTAACTTAAAATATCGGGGTGGCAATATAAAAATAATGGTTTTGGAAAAAACACACTAGTTATTATATTCTGGTCTTTGGAGCAGCTTGCGTGTGAATTACCGGGAACAGAAGGGACCAGAGGTGAACAAGCCATTCAACTGGTAATATTAGCCTTCTAACCGGTCCCTGGGCATGGCGCGTAATTACTAAACGTTCTAATTGGGAGGCCGAGATTTGGGAGCACGCGCCCATCTCTCATCAGAATTTATGTTAGCGCGCAAGGGTAATATTGTTCCAGGAGCCGTGTGCAGAATAAGTAATCCTTTATTAATGTTGGGCAGATGAGGACAGGGGTGGGTGATGTGGCCAAGTGCTTCATTATTCATATTCTGATGAACACGTCTTGCTCCGAAGCCTCCCCTCGAGGGCGTTTAGATGATTAATGTAATTCGCTTTCAAGAGTCCATGTTATATCTAATAATTTGTGCCATTACACGGAAGTCAAGTGTAGCACCACTAGAGTCTTGCCTCTTGTCTGGCAAAAAAAATGTTTGCACTGAACTCATTCAAGTAACAGAATCAATGTATTCTTACCAGTTGGCTAAGACTAGTCTACTTAATGGGGCTAGTTAAACAGTTGCGTGCAAAGCTTTTCTGTGTAGAAAGCAAACATCTGGATATTTGATGAAATGGCCTATATCAGATGTATCACTGTGTTCACAATTTATTGGTTGGCAATGCAGCTTGATATGGAAGACGTCTGAAATGTTGGCCTATTGCAATTTAATAGGAGGCAAGGGTTATCAAATGTCAATACAATTCCGTTATCATATATGTTATAGCCCTTTTCAAATAATTGACTAGCCTAACTCATATATACATTTACAATATTTTTCCGCAAACGTTCTCCAAAACATTTGATTTCGGGATACAATTGTATTTCCTACTAATAAATGGCAACCGTTGAGATGGTTAAACATTCCATGTTACATTTACATTGCAATTTATAAAAATGCGCCCACGGTAAAACACTTTTAAATAATATTTTATTTTCCTTTTATTTACAATTCGATTTTCACACGTTATGCAATGGGGAAATAAAAACGATGTACTCCTGGGTTGAGCAAATAGTCATGATTTCAATCATAAATGTTTAGAACATTAATCCATTCAGGGTCAGATTTACTGCAGTGCAACAGTACAAAATCTACATCCTCATTATCATACTTTTTTAAATCGAATAATAAAAAACCTCAAACACACAATGGTCTTTAATCAGTCTATCAAGTGTCTCAATGTTTTTTATGCTTTATAGTTTTCCGTCTTTTCACAATTTTTGATAAATGAAAACTGGAGAGAGAAAAAATTATAGAAATGTGTACTGGTGCAGTCATAATAAACTGTCAATTTAAGTGTTGAAGGAGACTTTCCAAATCCAATGAAAAACTCAGCTTTCAGGTCCCCTGGAAGAATCGGTCGATGCAGATATAGGCCTACATGAATTATTGTCATGTAACTTCCGTATGTGTTTTTTCAGGTCAAAGTTTCTGCAGAAGCCTTTCCCGCAGGTCCCGCACGTGAAGGGCTTTTTGTCGTTGTGCGTGTGCATGTGGAAGGTTAGGTTGTAGACCTGATGGAAGGCCTTGTTACAGATGGAACACTTGTACTGTTTCTCTCCGCTGTGCGTCAGCTTGTGGTTCTTGTAATTTCCTGAAATTGAAAAATGTAATGACTAAAAATGAACATCGCGAATAAAATGAACAACATAGACGAAAGGGAACACATTGAGTTCCTTTTTTTCTCCTCCAGGTCAATAGTTCATCATTAAGTTATTCTCCACAAAGACGCTCCATTCTACAGCCTTCATTAATCAGCGCTTTGTAAGTCCAAGTCAAGAAGTTGTCAAACTTTGTCAAAATCAAACGCAACAACAACTGAAACCTGTCGGATTATAAACCTGGGAAAGGTCTGTCTCTTGACCCATGGCGAATGTAAGCGCATTGTAGGGAGAGTTAGTTAGTGTAAAGTGACATGTCCTATTTAGATTGATGCTTCAAGATCATCAGAGGGCTGCACTGGGAATCCATTTTTACAAATAGGCTTCTAAATAATAATTGTGTACCTTTGCTGTTACTTTTGGACCTAATCTTATATCATTGGGTTATAACTGCGATATAGAATCACAACCATCATCGCTATTGTCATACAATTACTTACTGTATGCTATTTAATGAATATGTGTCTGGGATATTAATTTCATTCATAATGCAGTCTGAAAATCATATGATCGGGAAAATGTTACTATGGTGTTCTGGTGTTATCTTAATCTCAAAACATAGCCATGTCACCCCCCCCCCCCCCCCCCATTATGCATGTTTGTGTAAATATATGCGTACGAGGACATATGATTTATATTTTGAAAAGGGTTTTAATAGTGAATAATTACCTTTCTGATGAAATCCTTTCCCACAGAATTCGCAGACGAATGGTTTGTACCCGGCATGGATTCGTATGTGAGTGTTCAGCGTCGAACTCCTGTTGAACGCCTTCCCACACTGGCTGCATTTATGAGGCTTTTCCTGGAAAAGAATGAACAGAAATCCTTATTAGGCTACTTTTTGTCAGCAATCATGATGGAGTTTATAATACAGTCATATATAATTAATAGAGTTATAAACGAGTGAAATATGATATGTCTCACCTGCGTGTGGATGATTTTGTGTCTGCACAATGTACTGGCCTGACGGAATCCTTTCCCGCACACTTTACACACGAACGGCCTCGCGCCTGTGTGCACTGGCATGTGTCGTGTCAAATTATAATGAGCATTGAACACCTGCAGAAGAAAATAAACAATCTCGTTTTTACTTTTCTTGCTTTCATTTGTGAGGTGTTTTGATTATGTGAAATGAACAATTCAGCTTCAATTTAATGTCAAAATAAATAGGGAACGTCTATTCTTGCACACATCTAAAATAAGTTAAATAATGAGTAATTGTCTAGGCCTATATGTTTTTGTTTAGAGGAAATGTAAGTGATTTGCAAATCAAATAATAAACAAACTAAACGAAAAATAACAATTGCATCATTATTATTTTTTACCATTCGTTTTACTTAATGAAATAATTTACCTTTCCACACACTTCGCAGGTGAAGTTTTTGGGTTTTCCGTCCATGGAGCTGTTGTTGAGCTTGCTGTGCGCTTTCACTCCATTTTTCTCCGAGCTCTGGTTATGGTTCTCCTTCACTATCTGGTCGAGCTGACCAGGAAGATGCTCCTTGTGTGGGTACTGAGGTGTCGGAAACTTCTCGGCGGAAGCGCTGGCGAGTTTGGCGTTCTCCAGCAATAGCAGTTTCTGGTGCGCACTGCGAGAAGCCTGGGCTTGAGAGTTGGCCAGGGCGGAGGAAAACAAGTGTCCGGTTAGCAGCTCAGACTGGTGATAAGTAGAGTCCAGGTAGTTGAAATAGTAAAAAGAGCCGTTGGTGGGCATCGCCACCGCCTGATGGATGACCTGGGGTTTAATCACCCTGCTCCCCGGTAATATAGACTGCTTCAACCCCGAGTCCGTTTTGCAACACATCCCGCAGTTGGCTTTGCACATCGCCGCAGAAGTGCATAGTGTTCCTCTGAAATTAGCTTTCCAAAATTCGGAGTAGTTCATCAGAGCCTTGGCTTGTAAGTCATAGCTAAAAGGTTGCAGGGGGATCATGCACGGTATAGGTGAGCAGAGCCCGAGCATCTTCCTTCCCCCCGAAGACTCCACTCCTCGCCGCTGATCCAAATTGCCTTTCGGTTCCGAGGTCTTGGACATGATCCGGTCAATCGAGAAGGCCAGCGGCTTTGGGGCGGCAGACGCTCCATTTCTACCGCTGTCGTGTCGTGGGCAAGACATCACCGTTCCAAAGGGGAGAGAACTTGCCATGTTGTGTACCGAACTTGTTGTGAGGAGCAGCCGACCAGCCGCCCTGTCCTCGCCTCTTTAATTCCAGAAAAGACAGGACACACATCAGTTTAATAAGCACCTTGGTATTACAATGTCACTCATTTGCATTTAAATGGCCATCCCTGGAACAATAGCGTCCAGGGGTACCAGATTAATGCTCATTAACTAGTACACACAAAATTAACAGGACATTATAGAGCTCGTTAGGGAAAAGAAAAAGACAAAAAGCAGCGCGTTCATTCCTATTCAGCACCTCTGAGAATCTGATAGTCAATGTTGAAGTTTACCTTTTAGTAAAGCGACAGCAAATGTAGCCTATTCGGAGATAGCAGCGTGACTGCTCTGTCACATTTTGGAAGCGGGCTTCCTCATCAGCGCGAGATCACTGTCTTTTGCATTTAGTTGACGTCACATGAACTAGCTTGTATTAGCGTGACATGGAAACGCCATCACCAGGCCTGTCCCTTCTCCCGCGGCCCACTTATATACTGCCATGGGGTGGTATGCACGACAGTTATTACAGATGATTAATTACGTCTCCATCCTCAAATCCTCCACCTCTTACCACCAGCCATTCTCTAACCGAATAACTATGATGTATTTCTTTCTCGAAAATAAGAAAAAGATGAACTCCATTTGATAATAATAATTTTAGCAATGTGTTTGTTATTATTTGTTGGCTCCATATTATTATTATTATTATTGATGGTATTATTATTATTTGTTTGTAGTTCTTATTGTTGTTGTTATTGCGTAACTACACTCAATTAGGCCTACTGTTTTTAGGATAATAGGCTACTATTCTGATTTGATTCGATTTATTTCAGGCTACCATGTTTTAAATGGGAATATCTGCAACTATTAGGCTACCCAGTGAATTAGACAATGCAACTCATTTCCAGATGTTATGCTTCTGATTATGCTAACATTCACAATTTCAGAGGCCTATTATTCAGACTCAGAGGTTGTTTAACTTGATTAACAATTTGGGTCCTCCGGTTTGACCAGTCTCAATTTTCATTGCGAGTTGCTAATCCTTGGAGATGGAATAGCTTTTTCATGCTGGTTTATAGGCTACTTACTATTTGTATAATTGAGAAGGTCCAATTTTCACCTGTTTAAGGAGCAGATTGCAAGAGCAGAACCTCCCTCCGATCCTATTAAACGTTTTTCCTTCTTCACTTATTCAGAAGAACCAATTTTCCAGAGCGATTCAGAGCTCAGCTCCGAAAAAAAACATCTCTTTCACTTTTAGCTACTAAAGCACTGCGTGGAACCTGGTTTTGTGTTTTCTGAAATAAAGGGAAGGATTAAAGGGGGAAGAAAGGATTTAGCCTGGCCAGAGGTAGACAGAAAAATGAAAAGGGCTCTTTTTAAACCAGCACAAAAAGTTTGCTGGAATCCAGAGTTTTATGTGCTTGCTACAATGACCAGTCACCCCCGAGTCATTGTTCATAAGGACCAGCTTGAATTCATTTGTTTGCAGACGATTTCACCTGAGACTCACAACAAATTATTACAAAAAGAGATTCCAAAAGAACTTTGCAAGTTCACACACACAAGAACGGCGTTTCTTTATTATTGGTTTGTAAACGCTTTATTGATGTTGCTTATTCAACCATTTCGACCATGCCATTCTCAAGTTCTCTCTTACCCTTTGGAATGTAATAATTCGAGTGTGGATAAGTTAATGTGGATGTCCTTGAGATAATAATACTCAAGGAGATGTTAGTCTTTCTTGTGTGAATTAATGGGAAATGTGAACTGAGATCTACTGCTTTTGTGTCGACTTTATTTCACAGTTTAAATTGAGGGACAAAAACGTGTTTAAGTTAGGATACTGACCCGTTAATTTCTCTGCTCTTTTTGTTTGTGATTGTCATAACGCAAATTCACTAGACTAATAAGTGGGCCTGACATAACACATGTACAATATATCGACAAAATATACCATAGGCCTACATTTTCACAACAGTCTGTTTTTACTGAGGGGCAAAAAAGTGTGTAGGCCTGCGTAACCAAGACCTGAATATGTAGCCTAATTCCATTTTAAATTCAGTTACACACCTGCAACTTTAGCGCGGAAAGGTTTAAATGAGTGCAAGTAGGCCTAATTCCACTTATATGTAAATGGTGCAACTCTATTTTCAGTTTATTCAGGCACAATTACCGGCTCGTCCACACAATAAACATTGATCCTATTGCTGTAACCTTGGCCCACTATGTGGCATTAACACGTTCAGCAATTAGCTCAGGCATCGATTTAAAGTCAAATCTAGCCTGTTTTAATTCAATGTATGTAATGTATTTTTTATTCAATAACTGTGACGTTTATGAAGGATATTCTCATATTCAAAGTAGACAGACTATTAGTTCACAATTATAAGCATAATATTGAAAAGATAAGGTAGGCCCAATTATGAATATCTTTCAAACCTATTGGCTTCTTTTATAGTGTCTGCAATTTAAACACACACAGAACCTTACTGACATTCTCTCTTCTTGGTATTAGCTTCAGTGACAGACAGTGGAGGGAAAGAGATGAGAACACCTTGGTTCTGTTGACTCTGCAGGAAGAGAAGTTTCCGTGGTGACCTGTCACTGAGAGTTGGCCCTGATGCCACAAGTGTCCAGAGAGACCATGTCAGCATGGTTCAGTGTTGCCTCACAGAATGTATTATGTATGTTTGTGTGTGTGTGTGTGCGAGCATGTGTGTGCATGCTCATGTGTATGTTTGTGTGTGTGCATGTGTGTGCATGCGTGTGCGTGTGCAATGTATTACCAATTTAGGGTTAGGGTTGGGGTTGGATTGGTATTCCAATGTCCCTACAGCTGTAGTACTAACCGTATACTTAAAAATAACCCTAGCCATAACCCTAACCTTAACCCTAACCCTAACCCTAACCCTAACCCTAACCGTAACCCTAGCCCTAACCCTAACCTTAACCCTAACCCTAACCTTAACCTTAACCCTAACCCTAACCTTAACCTTAACCCTAACCCTAACCCTAACCTTAACCCTAACCCTAATCTTATGGTGGACATCAGACATTATACAGACACCGACACCCACACGCGCCCACCCACCCATGCAGGGACACAATTTATCAAACACACCTTTCCCGAGCATTTACCTAACCCAACCCTAACCTGGACAATCAGATTTAGGAAGGTTTAAGAACTCAGACTGGTTTTAGCCAGCATCCTCGTACCATTAGGCCTATGCTAACCGATTTAGAAAAAAAATCATACAACTATAGGCAGTGTTAATGCAACACCACAACAAGTTGAGTCTGTCATTGGCTCAACGTTTTAAGTCTCCCGGTACCCACCTGCTGACCGGCAGTGGTGACCACACTCTCCATTATTGGTGACACAAAGGATGAAAACTTCCACCATGGTCTTAATGTAAGGAAATGGAACCACAGGGAAGCACCCATGAGCAGAACTTGTCAGTGAGCTCGTGCACCTTGCTTCATTAGGGCTATGTTTGCCGATGTGTTACATCAGAGAATCACATGACCAGCATGTCACCCAACAGCATGTACTGTGGTCACATGTGGTAATGACGTGTTTAATCTCAAAGGACTATTTATATTTTCAGAATGAGATAGGGCCACATCAAAGGGTCATAGACTGTGATGAGCCACACATTCTTTTGAACCACTGTCAAAGCTCATGCAAAGGAAATTGTAATCAGTATACCAGCCATCACTGTCTTGAGATGTCTTAGGTTAAGAAACATAGTTGAGACGTCTACAGACATTTTGAGACACAGAGACTTGTTGAAGACATCTTAAATCATTAGGAGATATGTTTTCCCAGACATGTCTCAAGATGTCTCAAGATATCTTCACAAATATGTGTTAAGAAGTGCCAAACCATGGTGATGGCATGGTTTATATCTGCTTTGTTCTTTTATATAAAATTGCTCAGAGGAAAACCAAGTGTCTTGGGAAAAGTTTGCAGAGGAAATGCCAACGAAGAGGAAAACATTGTCTGTCAAAGCGATGCAGCGTTCCTGTGCTGTGGACTGGCTTTTTTAATGTATTCCTGAGTGAGTCTTTTTGTCAGCCAGTGTTTGTGTCCTGAAGGCCTCCTGAGTTCCTCTAGCCTGTCAGACCTCCTGCCCCTCACCTGCTCCTCAACACGACCACCATGCGGCCTGTCTGTTTGCCTCTCTTCATCTACAGAACACTCCAACACGCACGCACACACACATGCACACACATGCTCTATTTGTCACACACATTCAGCGTGCCCTATTCAAAATACGTAAGGCAGCCTTTTAGCCCACATTTCTCTCCACCCACCTTCGTTACTTCTTTTGTCACATTTGTCATTGGTGCCACTTTTACTCAGTGCCTTTTAAAGTCCCCCACCTCCCTCCCCCATCCTTCTATTTTTCTGACCCCTTATCCAAGTGCAGGAGGTTCTCCATACTGTTAGTTCTGAATAGCCCATAGCTTTTCAAAGCACGGGGCAGCCTTGCCTTTGATGCTTAGAGCAGGGGAGTGAATGGCAGAGCAGGACAATGGTGAGGAGGCCTGAGAGAACAGAGCATGTATGGCCACCTGAGAGGCCTTGGTTTGCCCTGCTGGCTGCCGCCCACTCTGCACAGACCCCATGTGTCTGCCAAAATGAAAGTGATCGACAGCAGGTTGAAGGGAGCGTCCCCTCCGGGCCAGCTCTGAGTCTATTAGAGCCATGCAAGGCCCAGGTCTACCCAAGCCTGACTCAGGCCAGCCAATGCCTACCCAGGCCCATCACCAGCACTGAAGAGGACATCAGAGCAGCTTTGCATGAGGGCTTATCTGCATTAGCATGTTTGACTGTAGGCTAGAGGACAGGTGCAATGGAACAGATTTTTTAATTTTTTTATTTCACCTTTATTTAACCAGGTAGGCTAGTTGAGAACAAGTTCTCATTTGCAACTGCGACCTGGCCAAGACAAAGCAAAGCAGTTCGACACATACAACAACACAGAGTTACACATGGAATAAACAAACATACAATCAATAATACAGCAGGAAAATCTATATACAGCATGTGCAAATGAGGTAGGATAAGAGAGGTAAGGCAATAAATAGGCCATGGTGGCAAAGTAATTACAATATAGCAATTTAAACACTGGAATGGTAGGATGTGCAGAGGATGAATGTGCAAGTTGAGATACTGGGGTGAAAAGGAGCAAGATAAATAAATAAATACAGTATGGGGATGAGGTAGATTGGATGGGCTATTTACAGATGAGCTATGTACAGGTGCAGTGATCTGTGAGCTGCTCTGACAGCTAGTGCTTAAAGCTAGTGAGGGAGGTAAGCGTCTCCAGCTTCAGAGATTTTTGCAGTTCGTTCCAGTCATTGGCAGCAGAGAACTGGAAGGAAAGGCGGCCAAAGGAAGAATTGGCTTTGGGGATGATCAGTGAGATATACCTGCTGGAGCACGTGCTACTGGTGGGTGTTGTTATGGTGACAAGTGAGCTGAGATAAGGCGGAGCTTTACCTAGCAAAGATTTATCGATGACCTGGAGCCAGTGGGTCTGGCGACGAATATGTAGCGAGGGCCAGCCGATGAGAGCATACAGGTCGCAGTGGTGGGTGGTATATGGAGCTTTGGTGACAAAATGAATGGCATTGTGATAGACTACATCCAGTTTGTTGAGTAGAGTGTTGGAGGCTATTTTGTAAATGACATCGCTGAAGTTGAGGATCGATAGGATGGTCAGTTTTACGAGGGTATGTTTGGCAGCATGAGTGAAGGATGCTTTGTTGCGAAATAGGAAGCCGATTCTAGATTTAATTTTGGATTGGAGATGATTAATGTGAGTCTGCAAGGAGAGTTTACAGTCTAACCAGACACCTAGATATTTGTAGTTGTCCACATATTCTAAGTCAGAACCGTCCAGAGTAGTGATGCTGGACGGGCGGGCAGGTGCAGGCAGCGATCGGTTGAAGAACATGCATTTAGTTTTACTTGCATTTAAGAGCAGTTGGAGGCCACGGAAGGAGAGTTGTATGGCATTTAAGTTTTCATTGTCATCATTAGCTGAGAAAAGACGTTTCGGGACTGGGGAGAAAATACTATAAAATAACACAAAAAAACAGGAAAGATTTTCGGTGCAAAATGTCCAAATTACATGAGTTTGACCGGTTGCAAGGAAAAAGAAAGCTGTGAAAGTGACCCAACATGTTTCTGATGAGATATCTGCAAGAAATGTTAATGCTGCAGGAGTTCTTATTTAGGCAATGTGAGTTATAGACCTAGAGTCAGTTTCCAGATTTAAGTTTCTGTTTAACCCATCTAAACTACAGTTCCCTTGACATGCCATCGGCCTATTTGAAGTCCCATCTTGTGACTGTGGAATTTGTATAGCGCCTCACAATCATCACACATAACATAGCCGGCACTGCTCTCATCGTCTTATAGCATATTTTCCAAACATTGCTTTTCTTTCTCCATTCTCTTTATTTTCAACTCTCCTTTCGCAGCTTTTGTCTTACTGAATTGAACTTTGACAATGTCCTTTTTTCCTCTGTGGATTGATGTTAACTTTTTCTGCCCATTCCCAAAAGCATTATTTGACAATTGGCTGTGTAGTCTATTACATCAATACTAAGTTCCATAGGAATGCCCCAGGCCTGTGCTCATGGCTACTGAGGCTCAAACATGACTCAAACCATCACCAGGCCTCACATCTGAGCCACGAGCCAGGCTTAGACAGACACTCATCCCTAGATATACCAGGCGGTGTCAGAGGAAAGCCCTAAACATTTTCAAAGACTCCAGCCACCCAAGTCATAGACTGTTCTCTCTGCCACCGCACGGCAAGCAGTACCAATGCACCAAGTCTGGAAGCAAAAGGAGCCTGACCAGCTTCTACTGTACCCCCAAGCGATAAGACTGCTAAATAAGAAGTCCAGGTAGCTATTTGGTTAACTATTTAACTATACTGAACAAAAATATAAAACGCAACATGCAACAAAGTCAAAGATTTTACTTACTTACTTACTTTACTTTTTAGTGTATAAATAAATATTTGGTTCACTCTCAGGCTACAATGAAACAGCAATTACCACATTATACGTTTTGGCTTATATGCCTTCATCAGTGCTGTATAAATTAATTAGGACACAAGATGTTTTATTGTCACATACACGGGATAGGGGGCGGCATAGAGCAAGGCAGTTAACCCCCAACAACAACTGCTCCCCGGGGGCCGATGACGTCAATTAAGGCAGCCACCCGCACCTCTTGATTCAGAGGGGTTGGGGTAGAAGACACGTTTCGGTTGAACGCATTCAGTTGTGCAACTGACTAGTTATACCCTTTCCCTAGGTGCAGTGAAATGTGTTGTTTTACAGGGTTAGCCATGGTAATACAGTGCCCCTGGAGCAAATTAGGGTTAAGTGCCTTCCACAAGAGTACATCGACACCACTACGCCGCCTGCTAGGCTGCGACACACCTGGGATGTGTTCAGTTCGATTCAACGTTTGCTATGTTGCGTGTCGGTTGTACTGAATGACACGTTTCCCCAAACCGTTCTTGAAAGTTTGCTCCGTTTGGTGGGTGTGGCGAGGTCTGGCATGAAGCAATGAGTGATGTGAGTGACTGAATGCATAGATTCCGCATGTGTTTCTCTGCTTATTAATAAAAATGTGATTTCAGTCTTCATACTTGAATATTCCTTATACCCGTCATGAGGTTGCTACAACCTAGCCTATGAATGAAAGTTTCCAATGTAGATGCACACAGGTCGAGAGAAAAATATGAGGTGACAGACAGTGGCACATGGACAGACAGTGACACATTCAATACCTCCTTGCACAGTCTTGCCTGCATCTAGCTTATCTACGGAGTAATCATTAGTTCAACAGTTGCAAACAAGAGTTTCTATTAGACAAATTCAGGTATTTTTATCCTTGTTTCAGTTTCTTACGTTTAAACGCTTTTCAACAAAATCGGTGGAATGAATACACCCCTGATTACGCGTAAACACGGTTCACTTTCATAGCAACCACGTTGTATTCCTTCTCGCCTCTATGCAGTCTCCTCCTCTCACCTTTTCCCTTCATTTGTGGGCTTCAATGCACAAGCTAAACCATGTCATAACCGATACACACAGACTACATCACTGTCCCCATATTAGCTAAAGTAACATCCTAGTCAACATAGCTAATAGAACTAATGCGTTAGTAAACCTGCTAAAATCATGCAGTAAAGTTAGTGTATAGTCAGTAAGCAGTTTAGCCTTGACTTGGATGAGTTCCAGTGTTGTATTGGATAGTCATTGCCAACTAGCTAACATAGCATCCCTCTGTTTGAGCCGGGTGTTTTAGTAGGCTAAACTAGCCAGCTGCATTTGCTAGCTAAGTAAGTGAAACTGAAATTGAAAAAATAAAACTCTGTCTCTTGCTTCTCCTTTATTTTTTAATAAATTAATTTGTTGAAAACTGTTGAACTATTGTCTTTCTCTTTCTTTGAGTCAACTACTCACCACATTGTATGATCAGCAGTGCAAGCTAGCTGTAGCTTATGTGTTCAGTACTAAATTAATTCTCTGATCCTTTGATTGGGTGGACAACATGTCAGTTCATGCTGCAAGAGCTCTGATAGGTTGAGGGTGTCCTCTGGAAGTTGTCATAATTACTGTGTAAGTCTATGGAAGGGGGTGAGAAACATGAGCCTCCTAGGTTTTGTATTGAAGTCAATGTATCAAGAGGAGGACTGAAGCTAGCTGTCCTCTGGCTACCCCATGTTGCCTAACCTACAGAGTGCTGTTGAGGCTACTGTAGCTCTTCATTGCAAAACAGTGTATTTTAATTAATTATTTGGTGACGTATATTTTGTATAGTTTTATCTAAAAAGGATCACTTTTTAAAATGTTTTTCACAAATTTTATTTTTATGAAATTCACTGACGAGGATGGTTCTCCCCTTCCGCTTCCGAGGAGCCTCCACTGGTGTGGTTCGATGTGGCAGTTAGATGTTTGTCGCCCATGAGACACTATAGGAACAAAGCCAGTAATCACTTCTTCAAAATAGTCATCGGTTGAAGAGCATGCATTTAGTTTTACTTGCATTTAAGAGCAGTTGGAGGTCACAGAAGGAGAGTTGTATGGCATCGAAGCTCATCTGGAGGTTAGTTAACACAGTGTCCAACAAAGGGCCAGAGGTATACAGAATGGTGTCATCTGCGTAGAGGTGGATCAAAGAATCATCAGCAGCGAGAGCGACACCATTGATGTATACAGAGAAGAGAGTCAGCCTGAGAATTGAACCCTGTGGCACCCCCATAGAGACTGCCAGAGGTCCGGACAACAGGCCCTCCAATTTGACATACTGAACTATATCAGAGAAGTAGTTGGTGAACCAAGCGAGGCAATCATTTGAGAAACCAAGGCTGTCGTGTCTGCCAATAAGAATGTTGTGACTGAAAGTCGAAAGCCTTAGCCAGGTCGATGAATATGGCTGCACAGTAATGTCTCTTATCGATGGCAGTTATGATATCGTTTAGGACCTTGAGCGTGGCTGAGGTACACCCATGACCAGCTCTGAAACCAGATTGCATAGCGGAGAAGGTACGGTGAGATTCGGAATGTTCGGTAATCTGTTTGTTAACTTGGCTTTCAAAGACCTTAGAAAGGCAGGGTAGAATAGATATAGGTCTGTAGCAGTTTGGATCTAGAGTATCTCCCCCTTTGAAGAGGGGGATGACCGCGGCAGCTTTCCAATCTATGGCAATCTCAGACGATACGAAAGAGAGGTTGAACAGGCTAGCAATAGGGGTTGCAACAATTTCGGTAGATCATTTTAGAAAGAGAGGGTCCAGATTGTCTAGCCCGGCTGATTTGTAGGGGTCCAGATTTTGCAGCTCTTTCAGAACATCAGCTATCTGGATTTGGGTGAAGGAGTAGTGGGGGAGGTTTGGGTGAGTTTCTGTGGGGAGCGCAGGGCTGTTGACCGGGGTAGGGGTAGCCAGGTGGAAAGCATGGCCAGCCATAGAAAAATGCTTATTGAAATTCTCAATTATTGTGTATTTATCGGTAGTGATAGTGTTTCCTAGCCTCAGTGCAGTGAGCAGCTGGGAGGAGGTGCTCTTATTCTCCATAGACTTTACAGTGTCCCAGAACATTTTTGAGTTTGTACTACAGGATGAAAATTTCTGTTTGAAAAAGCTAGCCTTAGCTTTCCTAACTGCCTGTGTATATTGGTTCCTAACTTCCCTGAAAAGTTGCATATCACGGGGGCTATTCGATGCTAATGCAGAACGCCACAGGATGTTTTTGTGCTGGTCAAGGGCAGACAGGTCTGGAGTGAACCAAGGGCTATATCTATTCCTGGTTATACATTTTTTGAATGGAGCATGCTTATTTAAGATGGTGAGGAAGGCACTTTTAAAGAATATCCAGGCATCCTCTACTGACGGGATAAGGTCAATGTCATTCCAGGATACCCCGGCTAGGTCGATTAGAAAGGCCTGTTCGCTGAAGTGTTTTAAGGAGCGTTTGACAGTGATGAGAGGTGGTCGTTTGACTGCAGACCCATTACGGATGCAGGCAATGAGGCAGTGATCGCTGAGATCTTGGTTGAAAACAGCAGAGGTGTATTTGGAGGGCGAGTTAGTTAGGATGATATCTATGAGGGTGCCCGTGTTTACGGATTTGGGGTTGTACCTGGTAGGTTCATTGATCATTTGTGTGAGATTGGGGGCATCAAGCTTAGATTGTAGGATGGCTGGGGTGTTAAGCATGTCCCAGTTTAGGTCACCTAGCAGCAAGAGCTCAGAAGATAGATGGGGGGAAATCAATTCACATATGGTGTCCAGGGCACAGCTGGGGGCAGAGGGTGGTCTATAGCAAGCGGCAACGGTGAGAGACTTGTTTCTGGAAAGGTGAATTTTTAGAACTAGAAGCTCGAATTGTTTTGGTACAGACCTGGATAGTAAGATAGAACTCTGCAGGCTATCTCTGCAGTAGATTGCAACACCGCCCCCTTTGGCAGATCTATCTTGGCGGAAAATTTTATAGTTAGGGATGGAGATTTCAGGGTTTTTGGTGGTTTTCCTAAGCCAGGATTCAGACACAGCTAAGACATCCAGGTTGGCAGAATGTGCTAAAGCAGTGAATAAAGCGAACTTAGGGAGTAGGCTTCTAATATTAACATGCACGAAACCAAGGCTTTTACTGTTACAGAAGTCAACAAATGAGAGCACCTGGGGAGTAGGAGTGGAGCTAGGCACTGCAGGTCCTGGATTAACCTCTACATCACCAGACGAACAGAGGAGAAGTAGGATAAGGGTACGGCTAAAGGCTATAAGAACTGGCCGTCTAGCACGTTCGGAACAGAGAATAAAGGGAGCAGGTTTCTGGGCACGAGAGCATAGATTCAAGGCATAATGTACAGACAAAGGTATGGTAGGAAGAGAGTATATTGGAGGTAAACCTAGGCATTGAGTAATGATGAGAGAGATAGTGTCTCTAGAGACGTTTAAACCAGGTGATGTCATCGCATATGTGTGAGGTGGAACAACATGGTTGGTTAAGGCATATTGAGCAGGGCTAGAGGCTCTACAGTGAAATAAGACAGTAATCACTAACCAGGACAGTAATGGACAAGGCATATCGATATTGGGGAGAGGCATGCATAGCCAAGTGATCGTAAGGGTCCAGTGAGTGGTTGGGCAGGCTGGGGACACGGCGATTCAGACAGTTAGCAGGCCGGGGCTAGCAAGCTAGCAGTTAGCAGGCCGGGGCTAGCAAGCTAGCATAAGGGCCTTAGAGAGACGTCACGATGGGGGAAAGTCTGTTTTTGCCTCGTCGTGCAGTGACGTCGATAGACCAGTCGTGGAAATAGTAGTGTTCCAAGTAACAGAGGGGTCCAAGTCCAATTGGCAAAATTCGTATAGTGGTCCACGAAACTGGCCGATGGATCAGCTAACAGTCCAATATGCTCTAGATAGCTAGCAGGCCACGGTTAGCAGAATGGGCCTTCAGGGGTCGTCGTGCGTGAGGGGCCTGTTGGGATCCTCAGGCAGATTATGTCGGTATTCCAGTCGTGAAGGATTGGCGGGGTTCCGTGCCCCGTACCGGCAGTAGAAGGGTTCCGGATATTGTAGCCGAGGAGTGGGCTTCAGGAGTAGTCCAGGAGCCCTAGCCGGGAGATGGGTCAAGCATGGGCTAGCTCCAGGCTAGTTGGTGCTTGCTCCGGGACGGAAACGTTAGCCAGGAGTAGTCAACTCGGGTTGCGGTTATCTAGGTTGAGGATTTAAATTTGATGCATTTGACTGAAGAGCAAGTAAGGTTGCCATAGATTCAGGGCATCATTGTGTACGTTAGACAGTAGACTATTTATTGTTATGTACTTTGTTTTCTTCAGTTTCTTCATCATCCCAATTCAATAGTTTTTCTAAACCATTTCTGACCATTGTAAGAACTTGTTGAAATACTATGATATGTACAACATATTTGCTAAAATGACCAATGGAGGGCATCCAGAGTGGCGCAGTGGTCTAAGGCACTGCATCGCAGTGCTATACTGTGCCACTAGAGATCCTGGTTTGAGTCCAGGCTCTGTCGGAGCCGGCCGCGACTGGGAGACCCATGGAGCGACGCACAACTGGCCCAGCGTCGTCTGGGTTAGGGGAGGGTTTGGCCGGCAGGGATGTTCTTGTCCACTAGCGACTCCTGTGGTGGGCCGGGCACACTGACACGGTTGCCAGGTGTACGGTTTTTCCTCTGACACATGGGTGCGGCTGGCTTCTGGGTTAAGTGGGCATTGTGTCAAGAAGCAGTGGGTTGTGTTTCGGAGGATGCACGGCTCTCGACCTTCGCCTCTCCCAAGTCCGAACGGGAGTTGCAGCGATGGGACAAGACTGTAACTACTAATTGGATACCACGAAATCGGGGAGAAAAATATATAAAAAATAAAATGAGCTATAAAATAAAAATCTGTCTATCAAGTGATTAAATTTTAATAACAGTGGGATTGGCAGCCCCAGTTCCTCACTGTGATCCTGTTGATCCCCATATGGGCTTACTGTATGATCAGACAGCAAGAACATCTCTCTGTAATACGCTGCGCTGATGTCTTGACTGAACATTGTGTGAGATTGCTTTAAACTGTAAGCTACTCTTTTCATGGAAAAAATATACAAAATTAATCAGTGGGGTTGTTTTCCCTTCTTAAGGCTCAGATAAGAAGGTTATGGAGAGGTAGTAAAACATGTGGCTTTGCTACAGCCTTTATTAAATGGATATGACATCTACCTGCTCTGTTAAATAACAGGCAATTCCAACACTTCTGACACGCAAATTAACAAAAATACCTCCCCCAAAAAACAGAAGCTGTTCTGAACAAACGTTTGAATGCAGCAGCCCATTTTTTTGTGTGGGTATATATAACAAAATGCTTGCTTAAAATAAAGTGCGAAGATCAATGGATTTGGTAGCCCAATTGTTTATATTAAGGTCGTTAACTTTTTCCTCTTACAATGTTCTTGTTGTTGTTATTATCCTGTGATGTCATGTCTGAGGGAGCCTGCTTTGCCTGATATGGGGGCCTCAACTGTCAGGACACCCCACTGCTTGTGCTCCAACCTGGTCTCAGAGCATTTCATATTATTTTGAACGTAAATCTGAAACACTCCATTTAGTATGATATGTTACACTTCGTATGGTATGTATTAATTTGTCAATGTCCATCATCCATTTCGTATGATATGTTACTAATTGCAATTTGTACAATATGTTACGAATTGCAATTCGTACAATATGTTAAGAATTTGGAAAACATACAATATGTTACAAATTCAAATTTGTTATGGCTCACATTAGCTAGGTGGCTAATGTGAAAATTTAGCTAGCTGGCTAATGTTAGCTAGGCTAGGAGTTAGGGTTAGGGGATAGGGTTAAACTTAAGATTAGGAGTTAAGTTAAAGAGTTAAGGTTAGGGTTAGGGGAAGGTAGTAAGTAGTTGCAAAGTTGTTAATTAGCTCAAATGCTAAAGTTGTTTGTGATGAGATTCATTGTTTGGGCTAGGTCCCTTAGTTCAAGTGAAAGGAAATCTTAACGCTACAGCATACAATGACATTGTTCACAATTCCAACTTTGTGGCAACAGTGCTCTTGTGGCTGAATGGAAGCAAGTCCCCGCAGCAATGTTCCAACATCTAGTGGAAAGCCTTCCCAGAAGAGTGGAGGCTGTTATAGCAGCAAGGGGGAAACCAACTACATATTAATGCCCATGATTTTGAAATGAGATGTTCGATGAGCAGGTGTCCACATACTTTTGGTCATGTATTGTATTTAAACGCCGGCCCTTGTAACCCCTCATCTCCCCCTCCTCCTGTCACAGTGGTGTCCTAAGAAAAGAGTCTGAGATTAGTGTGTTGGATTAAAGCTTTACTCATCTTGAGAGTTTATAATACAGTCCAGAAGGAGATTGGAAGAATGGCCAAAGATGATATACACTTTGGCAGATCTCTTCCATCAGATTAAAAAAAAAGAAAAATCAGGGACAAGATGACAGATATCAGGGGGATTAAATATAATAGTCACGAATTAAAAGAAGACCGCATATTTTTAATTATGTCATAGAAGAAGGGCAAACAACAAATCCTTCTTAGAAGAATTGAGAAAAACAAGATTTATCCCCAGTATTGTGGGAATGGGGTGATCCAAAACAACAACAAAAAACAATCTTGTGTATCATTCGAGAACAAGGCTATGGTTTGGTTGAAGGGTGACAACATAGTTTGTCATTTTGGAGAACTGACAGTAGGAATTCATTGTACTGTACATTCAATATTTACATTATAACAAGTATGTATAGCTGCTATAGGTATCACCTTTTGCTAATCCTTATACTCTAATAGGCATCTGTAAGGTTTCAGTTCAGCCTTCCACATTCTAACATACACATTCTGAGATTCATCCAGAAGTGGATTAGAATTGATAAAGTCCTGGTGAATTAGGAATTTATGAGAAGCAGGGGTGTTTTATGGCATTTTGTATTCTCCTAGTGCAATGATTGTCATCTCTGATTCCTTTTCATATCAAGTGCTAGGGGGAAATTTGAGGAATGAAGAGCCGTGCCATTGAGCAAATGAGACTTCTCATCCCTGCAGACATTGTGGTTAAACTCAAGACACTATTTCACCAGATCATACTTGTGGGGGGGTGCGTAGGCACAGTCAGACAAACGAGAGAGGCTCTACGCGGTAATGTTCTCCCTGGGACTTGATTTCTGACCTAATTGTGGGAGCGTAGGCTACGTTTCTATGGACGCCCATCTCGTCTGTTACCTGATATAGGAATAATCGACAGCAAAGGCCAAAATGCTCTAGCTCAACATCCAATCTAGCATCTAGGGTCCTCCGGATATTATACATTTAATCAGCACATAAACCCAGCCGCGATGCAACAATTTTGTGAGGGAGAGGACAGCGAGATGGATTAATAGGCCTGGAGATTTACGCAGGCACGATCTGTGCTGCTTTGGTTTTTAAGCTTCAATCAGGTTTTAAAATGAGGATGATAATGGTATTCAAATAAAATATTCTCAATTGACCATCACAGCAAGAACTGGCCCAAGTCTCAACACTGGAGCACGCAGCCTGGTCTCATAGACTAAACGTAACATAGTATAGTACATTCGGGACACTCAAATCAGTATTATATTTTACGTTTGGTATGGTTACATAAGACAGAAGGTTATTTAAGGCAAAAACAAAAGTTGGGTGGTTGATGGGGGTGTGCGTATAATCCGAATGTTTAGTTTATTTATTAAATTCACTCCCTGTACTTGCTTCCCGTTTATTAGCGTATACTTTACAACTGCCAATGTTTGTCTATGGAGATTGCATTGCGGTGTGCTCAATTTATACACTTGTCAGCAACGAATGTGGCTGAAATAGACAAATCCACTAATTTGAAGGGGTGTCCACATACCTTTGTATATATAGTGTATGTATTGTGCATTCAGGTTCAATTTGAGTTTGTTTTTCTTAAAAATGTATTACAACATAACACTAACTCCTTACACTAATTTCTATGGGCAGATTACTTCTAGGAAATGAAACTAAAATTAATATGACTTCCAGGGGGGGTATACTACAAAGCAGGATCAAGGAGTTGGCTAACTAACTTTCCTAAATATTCAGAAATATTATTTTTTCTTCCCGAAAGCTTGAAATGGGCATTGTCTAAATGACTCCCCAACCAAAAACACATACTGTATCTATGTTTAGCTTTCTTAATTAAGCAACACATCTATAGTTATTTCTGGTTGTTAATCAGAGTTAGCTGGTTAATTAATTGATCCTACCTTCTAGTATACCCCTCAGGACTGTACAAGACAACAACAATAACAATTAAATGAATAAAAAAGCAGTATGTTTGTACAGATACTTTTATTTTCACTTTGTGGGCCCCAGTTCTATAGGCTCCCATAAGGCAGAAGCAAAATTACTCCACCAGTAACTTTACACTGAGAACAAACACACTTTTGGAGAGAAGAGGATACCTGGGACTTGCAGTAACTGCACACAGGGCAATGTACAGTATGTGTATATACAAAACAACATCAGCGGCAGAGAAAATACTGGCAGACACAATAAAGATATAAAAGTGTGTAAACACATAATCACCTGGAATGGCGGAAGTATAGGGGACACAGAAGAAAGTCTCTTTTCCCTTTGTGATTGAATATTTTTGTGCTAATTGCTATTATAACTAAAATATAACATATTTTTTTAAAAAATTATGTTTTAAAAAACATAAATTGTCAATAAATACATCAACAAGATATAACAATGAAACAATGAAAATATTGCATTTCTAAAACAACTCATCATTTCTAAAACAATGTGGCTAAATGTTTTGCCAGTGAGAGAAAATGTTGTAGTATTGAGTATTGAATTGAGTCAACAAAGTAAATTCGACATTGATGTTAAGAGAGGAGAGAGAATGGATAGCTACTTTTTTATAATGTATACAAACAGGTTGTCTGGCGGTCTGTAGTTTGGTTCCCTTTAGGCAGTAGACATACGCTCTGAGATGAATGAGAACAATAGGTGATCTTACTCTCCTCCTCACAATGATGTGCCATTACTGTTTTCACAGTACGTTAACAAAGCGCCTCAACAGGTTTGCATTCAACAGGTACACACCAAGCATTATCCCTAATCATGGTACTCAACATCGCATACACGGTTCTCCATATTACTTAGGAACATTCAAGAGTGAATGCTAGGCAAACGCTAACTTTTTTTGTAAAACACCTATACTTTTTAGTTCAACACATAAATATATATATTTTATAATTATAATGACTAATATATTATAATTTATGTATTCAGTTACTAATTTGTATTGTTGTTCCTTTGTGGGTATTTTTATCTATCTGATAGAGAGAAATAATAAACCTATACGATTGGTCCAGTGGTTAACAAAGTTGGTACATGCATTGATTCACAGGCTCCATCCGGTGATGTTGATCTAGTCATCATCGTCGTCTTCATCACTGTCCTTCATGGATATGCCCGACATCCCTCCTTCCCTCACCGACGCCGTGGCCTCCTCCAGGGTCAGCCTGTTCCGCACCGTGTCATACATCTTACTGTTCAGTGTGGAGTCCAGGACGCCCTGCAGCCGGAAGTCACGGTACTTTTTCTGGAACAAGAGAGTAGAGAGGGTCAGGGTTGGGACTAGCACACAGACAAAACATTCTCAGTCAGTTGCTAAGGCAAGAGAGGACATGAAGCCAGGAATGCGCTGCAATGTTTGGGTGAATCTCGACTGTTTAGAGTGGCCTCCTCTCCTTGTCTCCTTTCCTCTATCTTAATCATTAAAGAATTTAATTAGTGACAACAATTTCCCAGGCATCACAATGCTTTCACCTAGCATGTGTTTTTTAGATGAGGAAAAATGTAGGAGTGGACAAAAGGAGAAGAGGACACTTAATGGTTCACAATATTTGACACATTTAGCAAATTAGCCACGTGTAGCATTTTCCCCAAAGAGACATCCCCACCAACAGGGGTTATCCTAAGGACATTCAGCAACGTTCCCATTAGGTCCCTTAAAGGGGTTTTGGTGAGACGTTATCCACGAGACATTCAATGACGACAAGGAGACATTTCATGATGGCCTAGGGGAAGTCCCATGATGCTCCCAGGGGAACGTTCTCTGGGGGACCTTTGTGTAGTACCAAGTTCCCAGGACTTCACTGAGGACCATATCAGGACCTTTTTAGGCCATTCTCAGGACTTTCATTTGATGTAGATGGTCCAAAGGGAACGTTCTCTGAGGGACCTTTGTGTAGTTCCCTGTAAGTTCCTAGGATGTCACTGAGAACCATGTCACAACATTTTCAGGACAATCTCAGGACTTTAATTTTACTAGTCCTTAAGACGTCGCATGACGGTCCCAAGGAAACGTTCTCTGAGGTACCTTTGTCTAGTTCCCTGGATGTCACTGAGGACCATGTCAGGACCATGTTAGAACCTTTTTAGGACGTTCTTGGGACGTTGTGTTTTTTTGTCACATGATGGTCCCAGGTCTCCGAAACCATTATAAGTAAAGTAATTATGGTATGGGGGTTTTAAGGTAAGTGGTACGCTGTTCAGCTAAAATAGTGTAAAAATCTTTAATTAACAACAATATGATTATATTTGACATGATTACTTAGTCCTGACAAAATCACCCCACCTGGGATTTGAACTCAGAACCTCTGGATTTGGGGTACGCTGATAGTAACGTCAAATGAATATAATTATTAGATGTAACGACTGGGTCAAAACATGAGAAAATAACTAACGACCAGCCGCTTGGGTAGCAACTTCATAATGCAAAAACAAATTTACTTGTTTTTTGATTTTTTACATACCTTTAATTAATTAGGCAAGTCAGTTAAGATCAATTTCTTATTTACAATGGCGGCCTTCCCTGGCCAAACCCTAACCCAGACTTCCAATCACGGCCGGTTGTGATACAGCCTGGAATTGAACCAGGGTCAGTAGTGATGCCTCTAACACTGAGATGCAGTGCCTTAGACTGATGCGCCACTCAGGAGCCGCAGCAGACATGACTCATTAAAATAATATTTGTTATGCAGAAATGTCATTCATATTTTTATAAATATGTTGGAAACTGTTTTATTCACCTTGGGCCTCAGAACAGTCCTTGGAGGGAGATGTCACATGATAATTCCCGGGTTATCAGGCATTATTGCTTAAATAATGCACGCTCTAGAATGCCCTTCAAGCCAATCAGAAACGAGTATTCAACAATGCCATGGTATAATTACCTATAATATACAGTGGCAAGAAAAAGTATGTGAATCCTTTGGAATTACCTGGATTTCTGCATAAATTAGTCAAACAATTTGATCTGAACTTCATCTTAGTCACAACAGTAGACAAACACAGTGTACTTAAACTAATAACACACAAATTATTGTATTTTTCTTGTCTATATTGAATACATCATTTAAACATTCACAGTGTAGGTTGGAAAAAGTATGTGAACCGCTAGGCTAATGACCTCCAAAAGCTAATTGGACTCAGGAGTCAGATAACCTGGAGTCCCAATCAATGAGATGAGATTGGAGATGTTGGTTAAAGCTGCCCTGTCCTATAAAAAACACTCACAAAATGTACGTTTTTTTTTCACAAGAAGTATTGCCTGATGTGAACCATGCCTCGAACAAATGAGATCTCAGAAGACCTAAGATTAAGAATTGTTGACTTGCATAAAGCTGGAAAGGGTTACAAAAGTATATCTAAAAGCCGTGATGTTCATCAGTAAGACAAATTGTCTATAAATGAAGAAAGTTCAGCACTGTTGCTACTCTCCCTAGGAGTGGCCGTCCTGCAAAGATGACTGCAAGAGCACAGCGCAGAATGCTCAATTAGGTTAATTAAGAAGACTCCTAGAGTGTCAGCTAAAGACTTACAGAAATCTCTGGAACATGCTAACATCTCTGTCTATGACACTAAACAAAACAATAACTAAACAATAATGGTGTTCATGGGAGGACACCACAGAAGAAGCTACTGCAGTCCAGACAAAACAGACAAAAAGTAGAATACACAATGACGTTACTCAAATTGACTGGCCATCTCGGCAAAAAACATGATTTGACATTTGTTAGTTTAGATTTGTTTGTTTATTATTGCATATATTTATTTGTAAAAGTAATTAAAACACAACACATTTTATATGATCAGATATTTGTATTTTTAAACACAACACATTGAATTTTTGAACAATTACATATTATTGAACAATTATATTTTATTTATTTTATTTTTTACAAGTAAACCTACACATTATGAACAATTATAGTTTTAAGCAGTGTATTGGTAGTTAACATGCTACCTAACTGATCAACAATTATAGGTAAAAGCTAATAACAAGGTATACATTTGAAGTTGTAAGTTTACACACACTTAGGTTGGGGTCATTAAAACTCGTTTTTCAACCACTCCACAAATGTCTTGTTAACAGACTATAGTTTTAGCAAGTCGGTTAGGACATCTACTTTGTGCATGACACAAGTAATTTTTCCAACAATTGTTTACAGACAGATTATTTCACTTATAACTCACTGTATCACAATTCCAGTGGGTCAGAAGTTTACATACACTAAGTTGACTGTGCCTTTAAACAGCTTGGAAAAGTCCAGAAAATTATGTCATAGCTTTAGAAGCTTCTGAAAGGCTAATTGACATCATTTGAGTCAATTGGAGGTGTACCTGTGGATGTATTTCAAGGCCTACCTTCAAACTAAGTGCCTCTTTGCTTGACATCATGGGAAAATCAAAAGAAATCAGCCAAGACCTCAGAAGAAAATTGTTGACCGCCACAAGTCTGGTTCATCCTTGGGAGCAGTTTCCAAATGCCTGAAGGTACCACATTCATCTGTACAAACAATAGTATGCAAGTATAAACACCATGGGACCATGCAGCCGTCATACCGCTCAGGAAGGAGACGTGTTCTGTCTCCTAGAGATGAACGCACTTTGATGCGAAAAGTGCAAATCAATCCCAGAACAAGAGCAAAGGACCTTGTGAAGATGCTGGAGGAAACAGGTACAAAAGTATCTATATCCACAGTAAAACGAGTCCTATATCGACATAACCTGAAAGGCCGCTCAGCAAGGAAGAAGCCACTGCTCCAAAACCGCCATAAAAAAGCCAGACTACGGTTTGCAACTGCACATGGGGATAAAGATCATACTTTTTGGAGAAATGGCCTCTGGTCTGATGAAACAAAAATAGAACTGTTTGGCCATAATGACCGTCGTTATGTTTGAAGGAAAAAGGGGGACGCTTGCAAGCCGAAGAACACCATCCCAGCCGTGAAGCACGGGGGTGGTAGCATCATGTTGTGGGGGTGCTTTGCTGCAGGAGGGACTGGTGCACTTCACAAAATAGATGGCATCATGAGGAATTGAAAATTAGGTGGATATATTGAAGCAACATCTCAAGACATCAGTCAGGAAGTTAAATCTTGGTCACAAATGGGTCTTGCAAATGGACAATGGCCCCAAGCATACTTCCAAAGTTGTGGCAAAATGGCTTAATCAAAATTCACCCAACTTATTGTGGGAAGCTTGTGAAAGGCTACCCGAAACGTTTGACCCAAGTTAAACAATTTAAAAGCAATACTACCAAATACTAATTGAGTGTATGTAACTACACGGACTCTTCCGGGTCAAATCCATTTGAAGAACTGTGCAAAGATGCACTAGCTGCCCTCTCTTTGCCACACTCAAATACAGAGGTTGCAACAACAAAGTCAAGGTATTGGAGTGGCCATCACAAAGCCCTGACCTCAATCCCATAGAAAATTTGTGGGCAGAACTGAAAAAGTGTGTGCGAGCACAGAGGCATACAAACCTGACTCAGTTACACCAGCTCTGTCAGGAGGAATGGGCCAAAATTCACCCAACTTATTGTGGGAAGCTTGTGAAAGGCTACCCGAAACGTTTGACCCAAGTTAAACAATTTAAAAGCAATACTACCAAATACTAATTGAGTGTATGTAAACTTCTGACCCACTGGGAATGTGATGAAAGAAATAAAAGCTGAAATAAATCATTCTCTCTACTATTATACTGACATTTCACATTCTTCAAATAAAGTGGTGATCCTAACTGACCTAAGACAGGGAATTTGTACTAGGAATTGTGAAAAACTGAGTTTAAATGTATTTGGCTAAGGTGTATGTAAACTTCCGACTTCAACTGTATATGCTATCCTATTGAACAAGCAACTTAACTCAAATAATGATGTGTGCGCTATGCATCCAGCTCTCTCCAGGTTGTTGTGCTGCTTGGCTGGATAGCTGCTTACTGGTTTCCTCCAGATATTGCCACTGTTCTCGCTCACACTGCAGTGCACAATGCCACCATCAGCTGTGGGTCTCTGCCAGTTCCAGAAAGTCCACTCCTTGCATACGTAAAGCTGTATCCTGCTATGGTGCCAAACTGCTGCAGAACTTCACTTGGTAGTTTATGCTGGTAACAGGTATCACCAGCCAGCTTCAGTCTATACCGCACCAGGAGTATGGAGTTGAGAGTGTGCAGTGATATTATATTTTTTCACTTTGACTTGACCACACTCATTTGGCTAAATAGCCCGTTCAACCTCTGTATTTGAGTGTGGCAAAGAGAGGGCAGCTAGTGCATCTTTGCACAGTTCTTCAAATGGATTTGACCCGGAAGAGTCCGTGTAGTTATTCACTTCACTCCAAAATTCAAATGTATTTTCAGTTGAATCCCACCTAAACAGATGGATGTTTCTCCATTGGGAAACAATTTGATCAATTGGTACCCCAGTAGCTCAGCTCCTTTAATAATTTCAGTGGTGCCTTTATTGTGCTTTATCGTTTCCTTAACACTGAACAAGGCCATGTTTCGGACACCTTCTAGGTTGTCTGGGAGCCTTGCTTGCAGCTCCTTGCTTAAAGCAACAATATAGTTGATGCACCGTCTCCGAATTTCCTTTTTGTCCTCTGGCGCAAGACTGAGTTGGTACACCATGCTCTTGAAAAGGTACCCAAGGAATGGTGATGGACTGAGATGTCTATCAATGGCATCCTTCAGGACATACATTTTTGCCATAGGGTTGACTACTCTGCTGCAAATTGATGTTAAGAGGTGTACCAGATTGTCCAAAAGCTTGACAGGATCTATTTGCTCTCCCTCAAATGACTTCACTGCAACTTGTACGTCGGACATGATTAATTACAAGATTGTCAGGTAGACATAGTTGGTCTTGTCCATGTACATGGCGTGGAGGACATCCACCATGTAGCAATGCTCACTGGCCTTGGTCACCTCAAAGTGGAGTTTCAGTTCTTCCCGCTGGCTCAATATACGAGTTACCGCAGGCTCAATCAATAGCCAACGTGTGGCACACACTTTGGTGATCTGCAGGGGTTTCTGGCCACAATTAATGGTGGCATACACTGCTTTGTACGCCTCACACCGTTTTGGGGAAATCGAAAACCAGTTGTAGGTTTCCCTGATTAAGTACTCAACACTCCTAGGGATGGTTTCTTTGGATGCTGCACTGACAGCCAATTGTAAAGAATGGAACACACAGGGGATGAGTACCAAATTGGGCAATGCAGATTCTTCCTTTAAAAACTTGTGCACCCTGTTGTGCACCCCAGTCATCACGGACGCATTATCAGTGCCAATACCCTGAAGATTCTCTTTTTTAAAGTTATACTTCTCAAGAAACTCAACTACCGCCTTTGCTATTGATCTGGCATCGCCCCCCTCCAATTCAACCAGCCCGAGAAATGTGGACACAATGGTTCTTTTTTTAGCACTGAAATACCGAATCACCACACCCAGGTATTTCGAGACACTGACATCAGTGGACTCATCCAAAAGGAGACTGAACTTCTCATACCCCACATCTGATGTTACCCTTTTGAGAAAATAAGGAGCCAGTACTCCCCTAATAATTTCTGTGCACTTGGAAGTTTGTTGCTGCCACAGAATCTGAAAAGGCAGCTTTGCAAGCCATACCTAAATGGTCGCATGCTAGCAGCGAACAATGCACCGCAATGGCCATTGCCATAGTAGCTTCTGCGCTTTTGCAGTTATACACATTCTTAACCAACTGCGGTAATGTAGACTGCGTTGCGGGGTTGTACGGTTTTGATTTATTTATATGCTTTGCTGTAGCACAATGGTTTTTGATGTCATACATTTTTGCAAGCATATCTGATTTGCTGTATGTACTGTATGCCAGACAATCATCCCCAATTACTGGCTTCAGCCACCCTTTAAATTCAGGTACAGACACTCTTTTCTGTACTTCTGGCTGTACAATTTTGATTGAAACATGTTGATTGATGTTGTAAATTCTGTTCAAGATCAAACATTTGTGACCAACTATATTCATTGGGTTTGTCTCGTCGAACGCATACTACTGCTGCTGGAGTCAGCCAACAATGATTTGCAATTTGCTGAAATTGCTGCTGGCCTGCTGCTGCCTGTGCACGGGCTGAGCGCCGGCTGCTGATGTCACTCACAATGCACTTTTGCAGCCAGGCACGTGTGTTGTGACTGTGTGACAGAGAAAATCGTTTTGTGTCATTTAGAGGGAAAATGCATTTTAGCGTTTGAGTCACTTTTCAAAAGTTGCTAAAAGTTCCAAATACATTTTTTAAAGTAGCTAAATTTGTTGCTAGGTGCTGTTTGAAAAAAAGTTGCCAGGGTCATCTGAAAAGTTTCTAAATCTAGCAACAAAATTGCTAAGTTGGCATCACTGGCCTCAGGGCCTGGACAGCTTGCTATCGTCGACGGAAAAATGTACTCCCAAGTTTATCAAGACATTTTGCAGGAGAATATAAAGCTATCTGTCCGCCAATTGAAGCTCAACACAAGTTGGTAGATGCAACAGGACAACGACCCAAAACACCAGAAGTAAATCAACAATAGAATGGCTTCAACAGAAGAAAATACGCCTTCTGGAGTGGCCCAGTCAGAGTCCTGACCTCAACCCGATTTAATGCTGTGGCATGACCTCAAGAGTGGTTCACACCAGACATTCTAAGAATATTGCTGAACTGAAACAGTTTTGTAAAGACGAACGGTCCAATATTGCTCCTGACCATTGTGCAGATCTGATCCGCAACTACAGAAAACGTTTGGCTGAGTTAATTGCTGCCAAAGGAGGGTCAACCAGTTATTAAATCCAAGGGTTCACATACCTTTCCCACCCACTACTGTGAATGTTTACACGGTGTGTTCAATACAGACATGAAAACGTATAATTGTTTGTGTGTTATTAGCTTAAGCAGACTGTGTTTGTCTATTGTTGTGACTTAGATGAAGATCAGATCAAATTTTATTACCAATTTATTCCGAAGGGTTCACATACTTTTTCTTGCCACTGTATATATATATATATATATATATTTGCCAGGTCGCAATTGTAAATGAGAACTTGTTCTCAACTTGCCAACCTGGTTAAATAAAGGTGAAATAAAAAAAATAAAAAATAAAAATAAAAATATATACGGACTTAGAAAATGAGTGCCATCTGCACTGTTATTTTAGTTATCAGTTAATCTGACTATTCTCACATCATTGATTTAATTAACTTATTTTAGCTATTTGAGTTCGTTTTTTTTCCATATTGTTGTTTAATGTTGGTGGAGCATATTTTAATGTTACTCCGGAATCACTATAATAAATATAATAGTTTTTTGTGTGTATTTTTAACAGAGCTGAGATTTACTTTGAAGTGAAAAGTGTAGGAACTCAGTCATTGATATTAACTTGGTGTCGTAGCAGGAAGATCGGAATGCAATGTAATCATGTATGCCGAAGTGTATCCAATATGTACGTTGAAAACACTATGTTAAAAGCACTTTTTCTGTGGGTGCCCCTAACATTGCCAAAAGACAAAGAGCTGTGAATGGATAAGTGATTCACCAATCAGGGCCCTTGATGGGCTTTGCAACAGTAACAAGGAGTGAGGTGTAATGAAACTAGGGTCCGCGTGCCCTGGATAGAGAGTTACATTTTGTGTGGATGGGATGTTTCTTCACGCCCATCATGAACACGCCGTGTACTAGACAAAAACCTCATGGGGACCATTACACAACGTCCTGACGACTTTAGGCTACAATTTCCTGACGTTCCGGGGACATCCTATTGACCCATTTTTGTACTAAATCATCTGGCACTGAAACTATATGTCACATGTGAGGACAGATCCCATGCATATACGGCCCTCATCAGTCACTACTGCATGTATAGGGAGACTCTCTGAGAGAACAGAACTAAATGTGTGACATGACGTTATGCTGGTAAGACTTGTTACTGTTCACACTGCACCAACATCACGCTGAAATATTAACACAGGACAGAGAAACAATGCTTGTCAGTACTAGGCCTCCCATCAAGCCATGAGAAGGTACAGTAGGTCACAACTCATTCAATATGGGTCACAGATTAAGAGAATATAAACATTTTATTTTAAAAATTAAATTATGTAATTCTACACTATTTGATTGTGAACCTTGATATATTACTTTGAATGAATGACCAATTGGTTTGGGAGGCCCTGGAAGAGGCCTATTGGCTGAGCTTGACATACCTTGACTACTCTGATGAGGATCTTGAGTTGGTAGACATGGAGCTGTAGATCCATCCGGTCAGTCAGCCACATACCCAGGAGGTTCATGGTGCTGGTGTACCATTGCTGCAACAGACAAACACAACGGTCTCCAGCAAAACAGACACACAAACAAACACACACGTACACACACACACAGACAACCAGAATACAGAAAACACAGAGCAGAACCAGCATTTCATAGGAATTTACACTCTCACTCTTTATCACTCTCTTTCTCCTATGTCTTCATCCCCCTCTCATTCCATCTCTGTATCTCTCTCCATATCAACAACTCTCAGTCTCTTTCACTCACTCATTACCCTCTGACTAACTGACTCCCTCTTGCTGTCTCTCTCTCTCTCTCTCAGCTGAGGGGAGAGTGAACTGGAAGCACCTCTTCTATAACCGGAGTAGCTAGCTGAGAGACTCCAGATGTTTATCTGTGGGCTGAGTCCTGTTTGAAGTCTAATTGATTGGTAATGATCAGGGCAGGCTGATGCTAATCAGAGTGGACTAGCGCTCAACCGTCAGGCAGAGACAAGACAGGAGGGGAACATATCTGGGATGACTCTTGAGTTTGTGTTTCTGGAACTTTCACACTGTCAATGAGAGGCCTTCTGCTGTGTCCTTTTTTTACACTCATGTGCAAAAAGACTGTCATGAGATATGAGAACAATTTTTCAGGCCACAAGGCACCTTCTCTACCAGGGAGCTAGATAAAAAGTAGCTATCAGTATACAGTACTTCATGTTTCAAGTGAACATACCCCAGTAGTGACAACAGTACATACATCATCAGTTCCTTCTCTAGATGACAGTTTATGGCAGGGATCATCAACTAGATTCAGCTGCGGGTCAATTTATTCTTGAGTGGATGGTCAGGGGGCCGGAACATAATACAAATAGTTTGTAGACTACAAACATTTGACTAAAACATTAACATTTTAAACCTTGCTTACATTTGTATACGATCACATATCTTGCTATTATGTGTGGAAATAATTTGGTACAGATTTCCAAAATGAAAATCACTTGGAGCTGATTTCCTGACTTGGGGGGCCAAATACAATCCCCAGCGGGCCAAAGTTGGCCTGTAGGCCGCCAGGTGGGGAACCCTGGTGTATGGCTTCTCCCTGGAGTTGTGCTGGGGTAAGTAAGGGTACAACGTAAAGGCCTTCTCTGCGGGATGAATCACTGTGGGAACCTGCTGCATGTGTACCACTGTGGCAGCTTCCTCTCTGCTGCTCTGTGCCTGTGAAGGAATCGCCATGGCAGCAGGGCTGTGATCTCGCCCCTAGCACGACCCCACGCCGAGAGGCCAGGCCTGGTGTGACTGCTCTCGCTCTCCACTTTTCACTCTGTCCTCCTTCCATCTCTCCCTGTCAGCCTCTCTTTCTCTCACCTTCATAACCTCTAAATAGGATTATTGTTGATTATTTATTTATTTTACTTTCATTCAAGTAAATGGCAAAAAGCACAGGCATACCCCTTGTTAGTTTAAGATTTTAAAGAAAATAAAGCGGATCCGATCATATAAAGTGATCTATAACAGCACTTTGGTCCGCAATGCTTTATGCTAGAAACAAGCTGTAAAATATCTGGGAAGAAGTGACACTGATGCTTATGAGGATGTCATTGTTTAGTTTCTTTTACATTCAGAGGCTGAGCTACAACCTTCTATAGACAAGGAGACAAAAAATGCACTTTGCTTGGGAAGTAATCTAATTCTGTCACTATCAATTGATTAAACTATTCACTTTCTGTACAATAGAAGATGTTTAAACCCAGGCAGCTTTTAGGGAAACACTTGTTACCTACTCTTGTTAGGTTAAGCCACAGAAGAAGAGTAGTCAGCAGTTAAAGCTTACATGTTTCTGCGTCGGTAAGCCTACTCTGTCTGGGTTGGAAAGGTAGGCCTACTCTGTCTGGGGTGGAAAGGTTGGCCTACTCTGTCTGGGGTGGAAAGGTAGGCCTACTCTGTCTGGGGTGGAAAGGTTGCCTACTCTGTCTGGGGTGGAAAGGTAGGCCTACTCTGTTTGGGGTGGAAAGGTAGGCCTACTCTGTCTGGGGCAGAAAGGTAGACCTACTCTGTCTGGGGTGGAAAGGTAGACCTACTCTGTCTGGGGTGGAAAGGTAGGCCTACTCTGTCTGGGGTGGAAAGGTAGGTTTACTCTGTTTGGGGTGGAAAGGTAGGTTTACTCTGTCTGGGATGGAAAGGTAGGTTTACTCTGTCTGGGATGGAAAGGTAGGCCTACTCTGTCTGGGGTGGAAAGGTAGGTCTACTCTGTCTGGGGTGGAAAGGTTGGCCTACTCTGTCTGGGGTGGAAAGGTAGGCCTACTCTGTCTGGGGTGGAAAGGTTGGTCTACTCTGTCTGGGGTGGAAAGGTAGACCTACTCTGTCTGGGGTGGAAAGGTAGGTTTACTCTGTCTGGGGTGGAAAGGTAGGTTTACTCTGTCTGGGGTGGAAAGGTAGACCTACTCTGTCTGGGGTGGAAAGGTAGGTTTACTCTGTCTGGGGTGGAAAGGTAGACCTACTCTGTCTGGGGTGGAAAGGTTGGCCTACTCTGTCTGGGGTGGAAAGGTTGGCCTACTCTGTCTGGGGTGGAAAGGTAGGCCTACTCTGTCTGGGGTGGAAAGGTAGGTTTACTCTGTCTGGGGTGGAAAGGTAGACATACTCTGTCTGGGGTGGATAGGTAGGTTTACTCTGTCTGGGGTGGAAAGGTAGGTTTACTCTGTCTGGGGTGGAAAGGTAGGCCTACTCTGTCTGGGGTGGAAAGGTAGGCCTACTCTGTCTGGGGTAGAAAGGTTGGTCTACTCTGTTTGGGGTGGAAAGGTAGGCCTACTCTGTTTGGGGTGGAAAGGTAGACCTACTCTGTCTGGGGTGGAAAGGTAGACCTACTCTGTTTGGGGTGGAAAGGTAGACCTACTCTGTTTGGGGTGGAAAGGTTGGCCTACTCTGTCTGGGGTGGAAAGGTAGGTCTACTCTGTCTGGGGTGGAAAGGTTGGCCTACTCTGTCTGGGGTGGAAAGGTAGGCCTACTCTGTCTGGGGTGGAAAGGTAGGTTTACTCTGTCTGGGGTGGAAAGGTAGACATACTCTGTCTGGGGTGGATAGGTAGGTTTACTCTGTCTGGGGTGGAAAGGTAGGTTTACTCTGTCTGGGGTGGAAAGGTAGGCCTACTCTGTCTGGGGTGGAAAGGTAGGCCTACTCTGTCTGGGGTAGAAAGGTTGGTCTACTCTGTTTGGGGTGGAAAGGTAGGCCTACTCTGTTTGGGGTGGAAAGGTAGACCTACTCTGTCTGTGGTGGAAAGGTAGACCTACTCTGTTTGGGGTGGAAAGGTAGACCTACTCTGTTTGGGGTGGAAAGGTTGGCCTACTCTGTCTGGGGTGGAAAGGTAGGTCTACTCTGTCTGGGGTGGAAAGGTAGACCTACTCTGTCTGGGGTGGAAAGGTAGACCTACTCTGTCTGGGGTGGAAAGGTAGGTTTACTCTGTCTGGGGTGGAAAGGTTGACCTACTCTGTCTGGGGTGGAAAGGTAGACCTACTCTGTCTGGGGTGGAAAGGTTGGCCTACTCTGTCTGGGGTGGAAAGGTAGGCCTACTCTGTCTGGGGTGGAAAGGTAGGTTTACTCTGTCTGGGGTGGAAAGGTAGACATACTCTGTCTGGGGTGGATAGGTAGGTTTACTCTGTCTGGGGTGGAAAGGTAGGTTTACTCTGTCTGGGGTGGAAAGGTAGGCCTACTCTGTCTGGGGTGGAAAGGTAGGCCTACTCTGTCTGGGGTAGAAAGGTTGGTCTACTCTGTTTGGGGTGGAAAGGTAGGCCTACTCTGTTTGGGGTGGAAAGGTAGACCTACTCTGTCTGGGGTGGAAAGGTAGACCTACTCTGTTTGGGGTGGAAAGGTAGACCTACTCTGTTTGGGGTGGAAAGGTTGGCCTACTCTGTCTGGGGTGGAAAGGTAGGTCTACTCTGTCTGGGGTGGAAAGGTAGACCTACTCTGTCTGGGGTGGAAAGGTTGGTCTACTGTGTTTGGGGTGGAAAGGTATGCATAACTTTTGAAAGTAACCTATCATGCTAAGATTCCTAATGACGTCTCAGATTGTATTATTTGCAAACAGGGATAGTTTCGTTGCAAACAATCACTGATTTGGCATTGGAGAAATATGATAAGATGAACACATAGGCCTTTCTCTCAGTCCACTTTTAGCATGTCATTTCAGTAATTTGTGTGGTATTAAAAAAGATTTTGCTAATATGTAAAATAACGTAGAATTGCAAGACATTTTTATTAAATGCAATTTTTTTCTCGGACCTGCAAATATGATGATAGATTCATGCAATGCTTTTACTATGAAGGAGATCTTTCCACCCCTATTCTTGTCCACGGTGGTCTGCGAACCCACAACCTTTTGGCCTGCAGCCCTGTGCGCTATCAAAATTCCTGCGTTGCCATGTAATGCTTACAGGACAATGAACAGTTTCTAAAACTGCATATCTAAGGCTGTGGTCTGTCCAAGAAGTGAGGGTAAATGGTATCATGTTCCCTACTATCACCTTTATATTCTAATTATTATTTTGGGTATACGGGAGGGTCATTTGTTTTTTTTCAAATGTTCAGGGAGGGTTTAGGTAAAATATATTTACCTGAAGGGAGGGCCATCCATTTTTGATTTCAGGTCCAATTTTTCTTTTTTGTGTGTGTGTGTGAGGGGAGGGCGTGGTGCTCAAGGGAAACTCAGAGAGAGACAGACTCTGATGCCAGGCTTGTGAAATGAACAGTGATGGCACTCTTGCTTTGTTCCACTCTGAACAGACTAACAAACCCTAACAAATCTCTCAGAACAGATGAACACACCCAGGCTCTCACTCTTTTTAGGCTCGATTGGGATCAGCAGGAGGCTAGCAATAGCTGACAGCCAAAACACGTGTAATATGGCTCTGAATATATAATGTCATAACCCAACAGGGATCAAATCTGTGACACTGTGACATTCTATCAAGTTCCATCTGATATTAGGGATTGGATAATGAAGGTGGTTTTGGATGGTTGTGTGTCTTTGTGTGTGTGTGTGTGTGTGTGTGTGTGTGTGTGTGTGTGTGTGTGTGTGTGTGTGTGTGTGTGTGTGTGTGTGTGTGTGTGTGGTGTGTGTGTGTGTGTGTGTGTGTGTGCGCCTACGGATAGGGGTTCCACTGCCTCATCACACACGTACAAACATCTGCAGGTCCCGAAGAGGGGTGAAGAGCTGGGGGGCAGAGCAACCTCCTGCCCCCTGCAACACCAACCCCCCCCCACGCCCCTCCACCACCACCAAACACCACCACACACAACACCCCGCCTTGAACCTGGTGTTCACACTCATATATGACATGTTACAGGAAGCCATAACGCCTGGCAGGGGGGCAACCAACAGAATTCAGTGCAAATCTGCATACCCCTCCCCTCGTTTCCCAATGCATACACACATAAACACATACACCAGTCCCACTACTCCTTTGCAAGACTAGGACAGAGGACTGGTAAGGGGTCGGCTTAGGCCTTTGTCCTGGATCCCCAAAAAAACACAAAAAGCAGGAATGCTGGAGCAGAGGCGGGGGCCCTTCCATGGGGGGTATAGGGGGATTACAAGCAACCTGTGACTCTGCCTCTTTCCGCCCTTGCTGGTGGTGATGTGTGTGTGTTCCTTTGTGTGCGAAGGTCTGTGTGTGTGCATGTGATTGTGTATGTGTCAGTGCTACAGACCAGATTGGATCTGGCCTGATTGAGCTTGGATCTTGTAGTAGGTGTGGTGTTTGTCTGTGTGTTAGTGCTCCACAGATTGGCCCTGGTTGGTGCAAGGCTGGGGTGTGTAGTAGGTGTCCTGCTGGGACCCAGCTGTGTCTGCAATTAGCGGGAGGCATGGAATGATGATTGTTGCCACGACGATGCTAATGCAAAGTGACAGGCTTACATTTAAAGGAGAGGGGAGGCCGCTGTGTATTACAGAGACATTACGCACCAATACTTTTCCTTTTTAACTCTCTCTCTCTCTCTCTCTCTCTCCTCTCTCTCTCTCTCTCTCTCACACACACACACACACACACACACACACACACACACACACACACACACACACACACACACACACACACACACACACACACACACACACACACGCACGCACGCGTGTGCATTCACTCAAGAACACACACAGCCTCTGCTCTCCAAGCTCCTTAAAATAAAAACAAAACAATCCTCAAAAATCCATTAAAGAGTGGTAGGGCCGATCAAAGGCACAACCTTTCTCCAGCACTCCTGGCCAGGGTGTCTACAGGGCTTTGTTAGTGGTTAAAAAGAGCTGTCCACACTGGTCTCCTGGCCCAGAGAGAGCTGGCAGCCAGGGCAGCTAAATTAGGCCCCCCAGCGGGCGGCTGAGGGGAGGACCCGGGGGTTGAGAAGTCTTTAAATCTGACTACAAGACATTATGCACTTACGACAAAGGGGCAGAGTAATCCTACCTGCTTGCTTTTCAACGCTGCTGCTTGCCTGTTATTGTCTGCTTTATAGCTCCTGAGAGGAGGCCCATTGATGACGGAACTCAATTACCATAGTAACTCACACCGGTGACCCCCAGGTCTCCCCCACCCCCCAAAAGAGCTGATCCCATAGGTAGTCAGTCCTTTCACAGGAAGCTGACGGCCCTATACCGTGTCCCTCCACGCTGGCTGAGCACCACTGCTGCTGTGGCCCTCAGATCCTGCCAGCACCCTGCGTTCCGCTCACACCGCTCTCCTTTCTACTTCTCTAAACATAGGGGAGCGCAGCATTCTGAAAGGCAGAATTGAAATAAAGTTTCAGGCTCAGCAAGTTTATGGGCTTCAAACTGTTCTGATTGTGCCGCATCTACAAAGGAGAGGCCGGCCAACGATTCACACGCTTCAGCGCAACCTTAAGTGGAACAAAAATCCTCTGTGTGTGCCCAACCACTACTAAATCGCTAAGATAGTCAGCCTTTCCTTTTAAAGAAATGTGAAATAAGCAAGGCTAACAATAAATGTTCTGTGTATATGTAACACAAGACTGACATAAATGTTTCTATCAAAGGAAAGCAAGCGAGAACATTTTCCGTTGCAGTCCGAGTCTCTTACAAAAACGCCAGTCACATTAGACTAGTTAGTGTCAGTTGAACAGATTACAGTGTCAAAATAAGAGTACTTTACAAAAACATGGTTAAAAAAAGAGAGAAAGAGCATGTTCTGAGGAACTAAACGGTTGGAATTGTGGACTACACCGCGCCATTGAGTAAACACACAATAAAGGACAGAAAAGCTCAGTGAATAAAACCGAGCAAAGGCCTGAGCAAAGTGAGCCATACTCCTTTCAAAACGCTGCTTAGAGGTGGATTGAGGGGCTCAGAATGATGGGTAAAACACTTGTGGACTTCAGACTATAGGGGGAACGAAATGGAATAAGCCAGCAAGCACTTGAGGATCCCGCCGAGCACCTGAATGGGAAGGAGGGACGGGGGGAAGAGAGGGGGTGCAGAAGGTGAATGGCCTGCCTTTTGGGACCAATTTGTTTCTTTTCACCCTTTCCCCCTGCCTCTCCGCTGACAGATGTACAAAGAGGGCCCGCGCTGAGCCTCTCATCCACATGCACCGGCAAGCAGCTGTCACTTTTGTCAGACAAGTTAATCAAACAAATGCCACCATACCTCCCTTTCGATAGAGAGCGAGAGACAGAGGGAAACAGAGAAAGCGAGAGAGGGGAGAGAGAAACAGAGAAAGAGAGAGAGAGGAGAGAGAAACAGAGAAAATGGTGTGTGTATGTGTGATCAACCGATCCTATCACCCCTCTTCCCCCAACAGGGGGACTTGTCCCACTCAACATAAAAGATGGCTCCATTTAACTTCCATTTCCCTCGTCTTATGTTATTCATCCATTCCTTTCCTCATTTGGTGTTGACCACTGACATGGACCTCTGGCACTCTGGGGTGGGTCAGGAGGGATTTATGCAAAGATCACATTGAGGGTAGATGGATGGATGGATGGATGGATGGATGGGGGGAAACAAAATGCTCCCTCAGTAATTATAAAGAGTCTAAGCTGCTTACAGACTTCATTAAAAGGAAGCGAAACCTTTTGATATGTTTTCAACAGTTGCAGTGAGTCTATATACTACCTGTTTGTTATCCTTAGTCTTATTTTATTCTGGCCTTCTATCATCCAGATTCTTCATTATCCATTCCAAAGCCTCTTTTCACCATTGGTTTATATCAACATAAAAGAGATTATTAACTGGCATGAAAAACAAGTATTGCGTTCATAACGAGATGTATCATGGCTTTACATGGGAAAAACGCATCTTACTCTTGCTATTGGATTCACACAAAATATATCTAAGACTGGCATGCATTGTGTTAACACGTCCTCATCCTCCTAAAAACATTTCTTCACCCATATTTGTGACTATGTAGATTTTCCCCGAGTCAATGACGCTTTTGTTTAAATAGTAAACATGTTTGCTTCTCTTTTTGTATATGTAATTTGATATGAAGCTAATCCAATTGATAAAGGACGATCAACAACACAAACCCCCCCTCATGAATATAGTATAGTCTTCAATAGGGCAAATACAGTATTTCATTCTACATGATGTCTTTTTTCACAGTAAAAGTGAAAAACTAAATCCCCAAAATGAAACCCTGACTGGTAAACAACAGAAGCAACAACCCCAGCATGTGTTTTCATTTCACACCCAAGTTTAAATAGAAACACACGCATGTCTGTCCCAAGGAATTATACTATACATTCATTCTATCATAAAAAAAGTTTAACAAACATATAGATTACAAAAACTAAAATAAGACAATGTTTAGCTAACGTTGAAAGTATGTATTTGTATTTGCCAAGGCAGCAGCTACTCTTCCTGGGGTCCAGCAAAATTAAGGCAGTTTATACAATTTTAAAAACATTACAATACATTCACAGATTTCACTACACACTGTGTGCCCTCAGGCCCCTACTCCACAACTACAAGATATCTACAGCACTAAATCCATGTGTATCTATAATGCGTTTCTTGTCGTGTGTGTGTGTGTGTGTGTGCCAATGTTTGTGTTGCTTCACAGTCCCCGCTGTTCCATAAGATGTTTTTTTTATTTGTTTTTTTCAATCTAATTTTACTGCTTGCGTCAGTTACTTGATGTGGAATAGAGTTCCATGTAGTCATGGCTCTATGTAGTACTGTGTGCGTCCCATAGTCTGTTCTAGACTTGGGGACTGTGAAGAGACCTCGTGGCATGTCTTGTGGGGTATGCATGGGTGTCCGAGCTGTGTGCCAGTAGTTTAGACAGACAGCTCGGTGCATTCAACATGTCAATACCTCTTATAAATAAAAGTAGTGATGAAGTCAATCTCTCCTCCACTTTCAGCCAGGAGAGATTGACATGCATATTATTAATATTAGCTCTCTGTGTACATCCAAGGGCCAGCCGTGCTGCCCTGTTCTGAACCAATTGCAATTTTCCTAAGTCCTTTTTTTGTGGCACCTGACCACACGACTGAACAGTAGTCAAGGTGCGACAAAACTAGGGCCTGTAGGACCTGCCTTGTTGATCGTGTTGCTAAGAAGGCAGAGCATCGCTTTACTATAGACAGACTTCTCCCCATCTTAGCTACTACTGCATCAATATGTTTTGACCATGACAGTTTACAATCTAGGGCTACTCCAAGCAGTTTAGTCATCTCAACTTGCTCAATTTCCACATGATTTATTACAAGAATTAGTTGAGGTTTTGGGTTTAGTGAGTATTTTGTTCCAAATACAATGCTTTTAGTTTTAGAAATATTTAGGGCTAACTTATTCCTTGCCACCCACTCTGAAACTAACTGCAACTCTTTGTTGAGTGTTGCAGTCATTTCAGTCGCTGTAGTAGCTGACATGTATAGTGTTGAGTCATCCGCATACATAGACACTCTGGCTTTCCTCAAAGTCAGTGGCATGTCGTTAGTAAAAATTGGAAAAAGCAGGGGGCCTAAACAGCTACCCTAGGGAATTCCTGATTCTAACTGGATTATATTTGAGAGGATTCCATTAAAGAACACCCTCTGTGTTCTGTTTGACAAGTAACTCTTCATCCACATTATAGCAGGGGAGTGAAGCCATAACACATCAGTTTTTCCAGCAGCAGACTATGGTCAATAATGTCAAAACCTGCACTGAAGTCTAACAAAACAGCCCCCATAATCATTTTATCACCAATTTCTCTCAGCCAATCATCAGTCATTTGTGTAAGTGCTGTGCTTGTTGAGTGTCCTTCCCTATAAGCATGCTGAAATTCTGCTGTCAATTTGTTTACTGTGAAATAGGCTTGTATCTGGCGAAACACATTTTTTTCCAGAAGTTTACTAAGGGTTGGTAACAGGCTGATTGGTCGGCTATTTGAGCCAGTAAAGGGGGCTCTACTATTCTTGGGTAGCGGAATGACTTTAGCTTCCCTCCAGGCCTGAGGGCACACGCTCTCTAGTAGGCTTAAATTGAAGATGTGGCAATATCGTCTGCTATTATCCTCAGTAATTTTACATCCAGATTGTCAGACCCCGATGGCTTGTCATTGTTGATAGACAACAATAATTGTTTCACCTCTTCCACACTGACTTTACGGAATTCAAAAGTACAATTCTTGTCTTTCATAATTTGGTCCGATATACTTGAATGTGTAGTGTCTGCGTTTGTTGCTGCCATGTCATTCCATAGTTTGCTTATGTTGCCAATGAAAAAGTCATTAAAGTAGTTTGCAATATCAGTGGGCTTTGTGATGAATGAGCCATCTGATTCAATGAATGAAGTAGCCGAGTTGGCTTTTTCGCCCAAAATTTCATTTGAGGTGCCTCAAAGCTTTTTACTTTAATTCTTTATATAATTTATCTTTGTTTCATAGTGTAGTTTAATTTTATTTAGTTTAGTCACATGATTTCTTAATTTGCAGTACATTTGCCAATTAGTTGGGCTGCCAGACTTAATTGCCATACCTTTTGCCTCATTCCTCTCAACCATACACTTTTTCAATTCCTCATCAATCCAAGGGGATTTAACAGTTTTTACAGTCATTTTCTTAATGGGTGCGTGCTTATTAATAACTGGAATAAGTAGTTTCATAAATGCATCAAGTGCAGCGCCTGGTTGCTCCTCATTACACACCACAGACCAGCAAATATTCTTTACATCATCAACATATGAATCACTACAAAACGTATTGTATGTCCTCTTATACACTATATTAGGCCCAGCCTTTGGAACTTTGGCTTTCCTAGATATGGCTATTATATTGTGATCACTACATCCTATGGATTTGGATACTGCTTTAAAGCAAATATCTGTAGCATTAGTAAAGATCAATAAATGTTGATGATTTAATTCCTGTGCTGTTTGTAACTACCCTGGTAGGTTGACTGTAATCTCCTCAACAAAGAAACAAAGCAGGGTCATCACTCTTGGTCTAACTAGAGCCTTCTTTCCTTCATTCTCTCGTTTCTGTCCTTTAGCTTGTTTATCTGGCTCTCCTGTTCGTCTGCCTGACCCACCCTGGCTCTCCTCTCCGTCTGCCTCACCCACCCTGGCTCTCCTCTCCGTCTGCCTGACCCACCCTGGCTCTCCTCTCCGTCTGCCTGACCCGCCCTGGCTCTCCTCTCCGTCTGCCTGACCCACCCTGGCTCTCCTCTCCATCTGCCTGACCCACCCTGGCTCTCCTCTCCATCTGCCTGACCCACCCTGGCACAGTTCATTTTGCGTGCTTCACAAGAAGCTCAAATTGATTAAACTGTTCACTTGGCTCTGTGCTTTTGCGACCGGATCCTGTAAAGTGATAAAGTGTCTGGGACAGTGAAGTGGTATTGCAGCAGGTCTGTCAGTTATCCTCCTCATAATCATCCCCACCACCACCACAAGCACAAGCCAGCAGCAACATCAACAGTAGCAGCAGCAGAGCAATCTCAATCGAACCTAACCCCTCCTGCTCTCCCCTCCATTGCCCTTGCCAGTCGTGAACCGGTTCCCTGCGTGGCGATTAAAGCGTTTTAACGTCGTCATAAAGTGCAATCTTGCAGATCTGATAACTACCAAGGTCAAGGGAAATACTTCAAATCAATCAATGAGCTGGGCCCTAATCCCCAGGAGGCAGATTAAGTCTATAATTGACCCGTGTAATCTGTGTATCTGTGGTTGGCCAGGGAACAACTGGACCCAGTGCCGGCCGGGCACCATGCCTCCCAAAATCTCTGTTCCCTGGCACTGGGGGCTGGAGGCCAACACCAGGCAGCTAGCATATCAGTGCAGAAGCTGGATTTGGCCTTGGCTAAAGAGATGGCTGTTTTAATCAATGATCTCTGGGCCAGCCGCATTAAGTCGATGAGCCCTTACGTTAAGCACAGCTGTTTTAATCCTCTTCTCTTCAGCTGTTCTTTCAAGAACTACCAGAGAGAGGAGGAGGAGGGGATATGGGGGGAAGAAAACAAATGATTTGTTCCTCTCCCCCACACGCTCGCTCACTCCATTCAGCTCCCTCCCTTTCCCTGCCCCTGAACTTAACAAACTTAGCCATCTGACTGCGAGTTTCATCTCTTTAGCACTGTATACAATTTGGTGCCGCTTAGGCAGCTTGGAAAAAGAGAAATTGCTCCTCTGTAAAACCTATAGCACATCACAAAAGCCATCTGTACTTTGGGAACAGTCCTGTAAGATTAATCCTTACTGTTGAATAATACCCGCATCACTCTCCCCAAACAGAAAAACACACACATACAGACATACACACATACATACACAGACGCACAAACACATCCAGCACACCTGTCCGAGCCTCAATTTTCACAAACAAAAATGTATTATTAAAGAGATCATAGAATGATTGGATTCACGGTGAGAATCGTGGCATGTAACAATGGCCTGAATCAAATAGTATTTTTCTTCTCACTGATTGCAATGACAATTCAGAAAAAAAAAATTGTTTTACCCTCTTGACATTGGCACAGAGCTGTAGAGCTGTTGTTACTGAGAGAGAAGAGGTGAAATACTAAAATAATGTTATGGTTTACCAGCCCCCCCCTGCCATCCAATCTGTCACAACATAGGCCTTATTCACTTTCTAATATGTCTCCAATCATAATTCATTTCTTGGGAGTTGTTGTTTTCTTAACATATTAACTTATGCCCATATGGTCAGTCTGATGTCAAACGGCATCCCAGGCTAAAGTCAGTGCTTCTGACATGTATTTAAATGAAGTGAACCATATCCTTATTGTGTCTGATATGACATCTACTGACGTCTTGAAGAAATCCATGTCTCCACCCTAATTAACCCTGAGGGGACATAAGGTATGCCTCCAGATCAACTGGCTCCAAAACACACACATGCACAATTACATTTAAACCCTGACCAAATGTCATCAGGACCCAAGGGATTAGGGTAGGGGAAACAATTGAAAACAGAAATTGTCCCTAGAGGAACGTCTTATGTTGTTACTCCTCAGAGCCATTGCTCAGGTCTAAGGCTGAGGGTGGGCATTATAATGGATTCTTAGGAAGGGCCCTAGCCACACCCATACCACTAAATCTGACCTTAACCTTTATAGGGCTAAGACATTCCCTCCACGTATCTGATTGGTCTTTTGGCTCCTTCTAAATCATCTATTCTAATGGGCACCAATTGTACCAACTCAACGTGGGACGTAAATCATTGCAGGTCAAAGGGAGATCAAAAGACAGAAGAGAGAATTTTGATCTTTGGTTTTTGTCTAGATGTGTAAAATGTACGTGAGGGATATTAATTTATAGAGGCATTGTGTGATTTGAAAAGTAATCCCCTCATGATCAGCAGTACAGAGAATAATAATGTTATTTTCAAGGTCAGCATCTCAATCTCTTAATTTGTTTTATATTATGATGAAATAGAATAGGATTTAAATCTTGTCTTCTGATAATCTATTATGGGATGACATCAAAACACCTGAAATGCAAATCAATTTCATATTATGTTTAAGTGGATATCATGGATGGGTAGGATTTTTGTTTTATTTCTTGAAAAGAAAAATATCCCTGTAAAAAAAGTATTTATCCAAGATAAATATATTTTGATTACACTTAACTATACTACTGGCTGTTCACCTGTTTTTTTTTCTTCTTAGAAATAACATGGTTGAAATGGTAATAACTTCATGAAAACCTAATAATTATGTTATAATTTATCCCCCCCAAAAACACATGAAATCTTAAAGGTCCAGTGTAGTCAAAATTCAGTTTTGCATCATATTGTACAGCTGATAAAACTATTTGATTAGTGTTATTTGCTGCTAGTTGCTGGTTGAAAATGCAATCTACACAGGACCTTCTAATCAGCAGGTTTGCATGGGAGGAAGTTTACGCTTTCCATGGTGTAAATTGGTTAATAGACCAATAACAAATATAGTTCCAAACCTCTCTGCCAAAAACAGCTATTTTTCAGTTTTCCCCTCCCAGACAGTCCGAGCAAAAGTCTTGCTTGAGAATTAGTTTTTTTGCAAACATTTTTGGCACATTTTAACATAAATCTATTTGAGTAAACCAAGAAATGATTTTATATTGATATTAAAACGGCTGTATTGGGCCTTTGATGTAAATAGCAGCTGAAGCCAGACTATAACTTCAACCATTACCAATAGTTATGTCTGACAGGATGCACATTTTGTTTACAGACAACAGCACGTGCTACTTTATAATTAGTTATAGAATAAATTATTATCCCTGGAAATAAAAGAACAAAACAAACAATCCCCATCCTTGTTTTTATAGAACAGATGCCCCCTCCCCCTCTCTGTTTAAAAGTGGTATGATCCCCATGTTCTTTGGTCCTTTCTATAAAGTGTTATCGGGGGTGTCGGTGAAGGCAGACATTTATGTCTAAGAAGCAGTAAGGCTGAAGTTATCTGATCCTAGACTAACTCGTTTGGGGGAGCATCAACATTTGGGCACAATTTTGACAGCTTAACAATGTGGAGATGTTGTAAAAACCGACTAATATTCAAAGTATTAAACTATTTTAAGTGGCTGTTTTGGCAACATCCCTGCACTCTTGTGCTGTCAAAATGTGTCAAAATGTGTCCCTGAGTGGCGCAGCGGTAAAAGCACTACATCGCAGTGCTGAGGTGTCCCTACAGACTGTGGTTTGATCCCAGGCTGTGTCATAGCTGGCTGTGACCGGCAGCCCCATATGACGGTGTACAATGGGCCCAGTGCCTTCCAGGATAGGGGAGTGTTTAGCCAGGGGGCTTTCCATGGCTCACCACACTCTAGTGAATCCTTGTGGCAGGGCCGGGTGCATGCAAGCTGACTTGGTCGTCAGTCGAACTGTGTTTCCTCTGACACATTGGTGTGGCTGACTTCCGGGTTAAGTGAGCAGTGTAATAAGAAGTAGCACGGCCAGGCGGGACATGTTTTGGAGGGCGCATGACTCGACCTTTGCCTCTCTCGAGCCCATTTGGGAGTTGCAGTGATGAGCCAAGGTCATAATTCCGGGATAAAATGGGCAAAATAAAATAGGCTTGTGACCAGACCACCCTGGACATGCCTGATCTTGGTAGCTAAACAGGGTCAGGCCTGGTTAGTACTTGGATGGGAGACCGCCTGGGAATACCAGGTGCTGTAAGCTAAAATTGTTTTTTACAAAAATGTGTTCCTCAGTGTTGTACGAATGCCAAGGAGGTTGTTAAGGGAGGGATGCTGAGTGCATGCATGTATGTATGGGGTGAATCTCCAGGGAGATGGGCCTTGCTAGTAGATGTACACAGAAAGATTATTTGACTCTGAATCATGCCACTGGACATAATGTGTTAAAACAATCTGACATGAGAGATAAGTTCCATTTCAAAATATATAGCTAGGTGGGAAAGTGTTTGCAAAGTAAAGCTGAAAGAAATGTTAAAAGGCATTGTGGTTCAAGTGAGAAAAAGAAAGAGATGGAAGGAAAGGGAAAATACACAGAAAACCAAGGGCGTTTTTATGCTTTTGATCCCTGAGCATGAACGCATAGAAACAGCAGCATCACGCCTTGGTCATATTGAGCAGAGCGACAAGAAAAGGACAACATAGAGGAGTCCTACAGCGCAGCAAGACACCTTCTGACGCCACAGTACTGCCAGAGGGAGAACAGATAGAGAGTGACATATATATATAGAGAGAGGCCTCTGCTATAATCAGAGAAGAAATGCTCTTCTGAGAGAAGACGATACAAGCCAAACAGCAGGTCAAAGCAGCAAGAGAAACAAACATGGAGAAGAGACACTTTCACTCAGAGAAGACTGATAAAGATAGAAGGAAGGTCATGCCAGCAGGCCTTAGGGGAAGCCACACACACACACACACACACCCGCATATAACACACACCGACACACACGCACAGGTGCAATCTGAGGTTCTCACCCCAAAAAGAGTAGTGGACAAATTGGTCAACATGCATCAACAAGGATTATTTAGATAACCAGGTTTCAGGCTATTCCTTAAGACAGTGTTCTCTTTTCTCATTTCTCCCCCCACTTTATTCACTCTCAAATACAAACTCATTATATTTCTCTCTTTCCCACTCTTCCGTTATTTCTTTCTTTCTCTCCATCCTTCTTAAGCCCTCATTACAATAAGCCCTGGGTCAGAGGCCCTCCTGTCTGTTTGTCGTTCCTAAGAGGAAGATTTAGTTGGAGGAAGACCTCATTATCAAAATGGGACGGTTCCAAATGTCTTGTATATAGTCCAATGTGGGGAACGGGTCAGCAGTGTGTGGGGAACGGGTCAGCAGTGTGTGGGGAACGGGTCAGCAGTGTGTGGGGAACGGGTCAGCAGTGTGGGGGGGACGGGTCAGCAGTGTGGGGGGGACGGGTCAGCAGTGTGTGGGGGGACGGGTCAGCAGTGTGTGGGGAACAGGTCAGCAGTGTGTGGGGAACGGGTCAGCAGTGTGGGGGGACGGGTCAGCAGTGTGTGGGGAACGGGTCAGCAGTGTGGGGGGAACGGGTCAGCAGTGTGGGGGGGACGGGTCAGCAATGTGGGGGGGACGGGTCAGCAGTGTGTGGGGAACGGGTCAGCAGTGTGTGGGGAACGGGTCAGCAGTGTGTGGGGAACGGGTCAGCAGTTTGTGGGGAACGGGTCAGCAGTGTGGGGGGAACGGGTCAGCAGTGTGTGGGGAACGGGTCAGCAGTGTGGGGGGACGGGTCAGCAGTGTGGGGGGGAACGGGTCAGCAGTGTGTGGGGAACGGGTCAGCAGTGTGGGGGGAACGGGTCAGCAGTGTGTGGGGAACGGGTCAGCAGTGTGTGGGGGAACGGGTCAGCAGTGTGGGGGGGACGGGTTGGCAGTGTGTGGGAAACGGGTAAGCAGTGTGGGGGGAACGGGTCAGCAGTGTGGGGGGAACGGGTCAGCAGTGTGGGGGGGACGGGTCAGCAGTGTGGGGGGGACGGGTCAGCAGTGTGGGGGGAACGGGTCAGCAGTGTGGGGGGAACGGGTCAGCAGTGTGTGGGGAACGGGTCAGCAGTGTGTGGGGAACGGGTCAGCAGTGTGTGGGGGACGGGTCAGCAGTGTGTGGGGAACGGGTCAGCAGTGTGTGGTGAACGGGTCAATCTTGGAACAGGTCAGCAGTGTGTGGGGAAACTGGTCAGCATCAGCCGACCTACTAACCCTAACCTTTTGATCTGATTATTAATGTTGCTACAGATCAATTAGTGGAAGAACACAATGTATTCTAATGGCTGAAGACAGAATTTAGACTGGGGAATTGTAAAGACGCTATTAAGTAATCTTATAGGAGGGCATTCTATTGTGTGGCTTTTAATTGATGAACCCCTGTTTGCTGACTCGCAGAGAGAGAACACTGCTTAAGATAATCCTCCTCAAGATTTTGCACTTCTCAAACAGAGATAAACAGAAGATGCAGAACACTTCAATAGAGAAGACACAGGCTAGAGCATAGTGTATTCAGTATGGAGGGAATAGTTAGAAGTAAAGCAAGGGGTAGAAAGAGAGAGAGCTACTTGTACAGCTGCGGAAGAAAAGCCAGAGAGCTGTTCAAAATGAGACTTATCCCTCTGAACCGACTGTTTTATCACATCTTGGAGAGCCTCCCCCTGTAAGGGAGGAGATGGCATTGGTTACTTACGGCAAATAACCTTTCTATGTACACCTCCTCATTGACCTTATCCCGCAGCATGTCCTGAGAATGGCGCACAAAGGTCACGTAACCGTCTGCAATGTCCATCCCAGGCTTCTGCAGAACGAGAGAGAGAGAGAGAGAGAGAGAGAGAGAGAGAGAGAGAGAGAGAGAGAGAGAGAGAGAGAGAGAGAGAGAGAGAGAGAGAGAGAGAGAGAGAGAGAGAGAGTAATTAGCCCCCCAAAAAACAAATTCATTGTCTCACCAAGGCACCGAAACCTGTTTACCTCATAATAAACATGATGGAGACCAGCAAAGTGACATAAGTTATTATCAACTGTTATGTCATGTCAAGCTCTAAGACATGCATATGAAAAACTGACAGGTATTAAAATAAACATTCAACCCAAAGTGTTATCAAATTGTCATTTTCAACTCAGAAAAAAAAGTATTAAAGTGTACAGTTGACATCTCTGGAGAGGTGTTTCATTTGCAGTGCATATAGACCCTGGGCTATGGCTGTCTTTTTCACTGAACTTCCTATTAGAGATCTGTACTTGGCCCAGAATCATCTGTCACAGTCTGGGCATGTGCAAAGTGAACAGAAGAACCAGGAACACGTGATCAGGCTGCTGAACAGACTGTTAGGAGGGCTGCCATTTCTCATGCCATCTCAAATATTCAAACAGGACAATGCGTTTGCAAATAAGACACTCAATTTGTGTGTGTGTGTGTGTGTGTGTGTATTTCCCCCTCGCGCCTCTTCTCCGGTATATGAAACACATCCTTTGTGCCAGAGGACGAGGTCATATGAATTTGTATTACCCGCTGTACACTGAACTTAGTTAACACATCCCTGAGTGGTTCCAAAGGGTGCAAATTAGTATGTTTCTCCAGTGTAATTTTATTTTGTGCATTAAGCAAACAATTACCATGCAGAAACTAGGGCTCTGGCCCTGCGGACATAAGAGGCCCAATCACAGATCCACTGACAAGGCATACATTTAAAAAGTGCCGTGTTGAGCTTTTGTGGGTTTTTGTTACACAACACAACAGAGACACTCACAATGACATGCCTAGCTGGCTGTTTTTGCCCAGATCCATATCAGGGAAGATGGAATGACACACACACAAACACGTACACACGCACACTTGGACTGGGACAAGAAAAACACAAGTACTGATAATAATGCTATTCTCCCACTTACAGGTACATCCACATACTTTGATGCAGCTTTCACCTTGAAATGAGACAGAGAGTTTAGGTGAAAAGGAAAGATTTGAGATTCCAACTGTGCAACTTCCTTTCATTGCAAAAGCTGTATACTGTAAGTGTAGCTTCAGTGTGTGACTGCAATATGCTTAAGTGAGTCATGCCAGGAAATGTAATAACACAGTTCACTCAAAACAAATATAGACTTCTATTACAATGTTCAGGAAACTACTAAAATACATAACCTTTTCATGCATTGGGAGTGTTATCATGAGCAAATTGAGGGAGAGAGCTGTACATACTCTGAACATATGTTTGCTAAAGGTACAATATTTGAACAAGACTAATCCTACCCTATGATGATTAAAATCATTTAAAGATCAGGGTCCAGTTCTGTATGCAGTGTACGATGAGAAAGAGGGGAACGAGAGAAGGAGTGCGTTCTTACTGTGAAAGAGAGGAAGGAGGAGAAGAGTGTGCCCTCGTCGTATCTGGACAGTTTGGCTAGGACACTCTCTAGAATGACCACAAACTGACAGACAGGGAGTTGTGTTACTAGCAATTCCATCACATTAAAAACAACACTCATGTAATATCACTTTCAGATGTGAGTAAGACAGCAACAGCACCTTTGCTACCAGTAAGGTGATCATCTCCTTCACAGTCTCCTCTATGAGAGCGTCGATTTGGGAATGGTACTGTCTCTGTGAGGTAAAGAGACATATTAATCACAACGTCCATATCCAGCGTCCCTCCCTTCCCTTATGTTTGTTGTTACCAGGTCTCACAGTAGGCCAATATGCTAATCTGTAGTATGACAGCATTCTTTTGTCTTCATGTAAGCCATGTTAAAGACTTCAGACTAATTCATTCGGCACTGATAATTGGTGTCTGTCTCTAGATTGTGCAGAGATGAGAACTGTCAAATCTACCCCATGTATATTCAGTACCATCCACACACATGCTAATGAAATCAAAACATTTCAAGTGTTGGAAGACTGGGAAACACTGCATTGATGGCTAATTATACATTTGCGAACTGGGAGTGAGATTTCAATTGAATTGTTAGCCACACTTACCCAATCTCTAACAAACTTTCACAAGATAGAGAAAAGAAATGAAAAAATGATAGTGAAAAAGCAAACGACTACAGCAAAATCACATATTCAAGCAAAAACTAAATCAGGAGACACAGCAATCACAGTAAGTGCCATTGAAACTATTGTCAGTGAAAACCTTGACAGAAATACATATACAGAATGTACTACTATACAACATGTATTGTATAAGCATAGCATTACATAATATGAGCAAATAGAAAGAAATGGAAGCATAGAAATGCTGATTCTAATTGACCTGGAGCTCCTGAATCCATGCAATTTTAAGAGAATACACATCTAACACACAGCTGGTGAGGACAACATGATTTCCCCAAAGTGCATTGGTACTGCTCCAGGGTGGATACTGATCAGTGATATATCATATAAATCAGAGTGAAAGAGAAATCACTGAAATCACTATTAGACATCAGTAAAATGATTTACGTTATATTCCATCTAGAATATAATAGGTGGAAACTGTGTTGGTCTGAGGCTGTGCAGATGGATGTGGACTGGTATCTGATGTCTGATATAAGACTGGTATCTGATGTCTGATCTAAGACTGGTATCTGATGTCTGATATAAGACTTGTATCTGATGTCTGATCTAAGACTGGTATCTGATGTCTGATATAAGACTGGTATCTGATGTCTGATCTAAGACTGGTTAAAGACTATAGGGAGGAAGGAATCCTCTACCTCCTGTCCCAGTTCCATGGCACACAGCTTGGCTGACTGGGCCTTGGCATCCACCATCACGTTGAACATGGTGCAGATGGACTGAGGCACGCGGAGGTCTGTGGTCCGACTGCTCTTCTGGAGCTTGGCCTCAAAGGCCACCCTCGTTCTGGAGACAGGGACAAAGAAAGGAGAGAGGTTGTGGAGCACTATACACGGACCTACAATGTCTGTGTGTGTGGATGTTGGATGTTGCTATTTCTAGGGGGTTTAAGGTTAGAATTAGGGTTAGAATTAGGTTTAGGGTTAGGGTTAGGAGCTAGGGTTAGGTTTAGGGTTAAGATTAGGTTTTTGGGTTAAGGTAAAGGGTTAGGGTTAAGGTTTGGGTAAGGGTTAGGGAAAATAGGATTTTGAATGGGATTGAATTGGGTGTCCCCACAAGGTTAGTTGTACAAGACTGTGTATGTGTGTAATTGTGTGTAAGCAAGTGCAAGGGTTCCATTCAGGAGCGTTCTCTCACCGTTTGACGCAGGACTCAATCATGTCGCTGGACATGAGTTTGAGCCTGCTCTCCAGGTGTTTGCCAAACTCCTCCTCAGGCCAGTGCAGGTCTCTGATGAAGGTCTGTAGAGCATCCAGCTTCCAGAACAGGTCCTCGGATGTCCCCGAGCCATTACTGGGCAGGAAGAACGGGGCACAGGTCAGGGGTCACAGCTAAGGTGTTAAAGGTTAGAGCACTGATACCCAACAGGAGAACACATGGGGGGTAGAGGACTACATCAAGGATCAGAGAGGATGGGCAAATCTAGGTCTCAGGATTCCAATTGTTTGGGTTATTTTTACCATTTACCGATTGGTTATAAACTATTTTGAATGGAAGATACTATATCTTTAATCTATTCCTGGCCAATGAGGTTCTATGAATTGTGTTCATCAAGGTCCCAATCAGTGTATGGTAAAAATAAACAGACATGAGTATGTCTTTGACCAATTAATAACCTCAGAGTTGAGTACTTAACCAGGGAAAGAGTAGGGGTTCATGCACACTTCAGGTTGGTCAGTTAGTTAGTGCACTCTGGGAAAACACACAAGGAAGGGTGGGGTTGCTTTCTGATCAGGTGGTGGAGACTATATCCCACTCCCATTCCCTGTCCCCTTCCCCCAACCCCTGCAGAAAGAGAGAGCAGATCTCTCCAGCCACACAGGTCTCTCCAGACACACAGGGGCCTCCTCACAACTAGTGCCCACAGGTAAGAGCTCCAACACAGGGTAAACAGGGACTTATCCTCCCTAGCACACTGTGGCAGACTGGAGATCAGATACATGTGTGATGGAAAGACACAAATTCAATACTTTTAAACACTAGCTTGGGTAGGGCCTCATTTAATAATGGTGTGTATTTAGCATTTCCCATTATTGGTGTTTTTCAATCAGCTTAAAAAGTAATTTGTTTCTTTCCACCCTTCAGTTCAAACACATGCAGTAGGAGGAAAATGAAAAGCCATTGATGGTTCTCCATTTTGAAACACTGCCTACTCTAACCCCACACCCCATGCTAGGGCCTTGGCATGAACATGGCTGCAGGTAGAACAATAAGAACACTGGGACAACTTGGATTCTGGAAAAAGAACATCAGATCACAGGCAGTGTTTTACTACATATTTTAGAATAGGCTGAGCCTGTTTTTTCCAAATGATCAACAATGTGTTTGTGCCAAGGCTGTGTTTGAGTTTTCTTTTGTGGGGTGAGATTGACTTAGTCTTTATGGCTTATTTACAAGATACCGAACCTGCTTTTAGTTCAGGCCTATCTTTGACAGAGCAGTGCCTTTACATTTTGGCAGCGAATGTATTCATTTCATCTCTCTCTCTCCTTTCACACATTTTTAGTAGCTGGTGCTGGAGATGTTTCACTTTGGTAATGTGTCAGGTGTACCTCAAGGTGCAGAAGAAGTGCTTTGATCAACATATCTAAACATAGCTTTGCAATTATCTTCACGCTGTGTCTCTCATTGGTCCCCCGGGAGGGCTGCTAAGGACTAACAGGTAGACATGGAGTTTTACAACTGGCAGAATCACTAATGAAATGGGACTTCATTTCATATTCCATCAAATATAAAAGTGGGATCATTATCATGGTGTGAATGAGTGAACATGATCTGTTTTAAAGTAGGCGTATCTGAGAGGCTCATGCCTCAGTAAAGACAAACACCATGAGCCCTAGAGCTGATCAAAGCTCTCCTACTTCTGCACGTTAGGCATGGTTGGTTTTACAAATGCACTACAGGCCCTACTACGGTATGAGTAAAATGTGTCAATGTTTTATTGTAGCCTATTGTTGAGTAGCTGCCATTAGCTAACTAAGTCAAATCAACAAGGCCAAACCTGACCCCATCTAAATTAGGATTGGTGGATATTGCCTGTACATCTCCAGAAATGTAGCCAGTACTTCAGAGGACATGTGACATGTTCATGCCAAAAACACACATGCATTTTTCATGTTTCAGGCTCCAACAGAGACTCAATACACACTCTGAGTCATATGTAGCTGCCATCCAGTTGGGTGTAGAAAAGCTAGGCATTGTTAGTAGGCTAACTGGCGGTAGATTTGGTACTTTGGGCATTTGGAGCTTGACATTTGGTAGATTCAAATCAGGAAGATTACTTGTCAGGCTCCTGTGTAGAGGAAACAGATGTGAAGAACTAGAAAATGTGATGTGCTATAACAGCGGTAATATGGATGTGTTTTCAAAGGGAAAGTGAAGCAATGCCAAGAAAAAGAAAAACAATTGGTGAGGCAGAGCAAATTTACAAGAAAAATAGCAGTTATTAAGTTGAAATAAGTAAGGGTATAGTTGCAGTGAATAGAAGAGACAAATCTAACGTTGAAAAATGATGTGTAAAGAGTGTCTTATCAGCATTGCAGAGAACAATGACTAAATATAGTTAACAACTGATAACTCAACATATGGTGACAGCAAATAGCTTTGACATTAATACCAGGGATACCATATGAACACTAGGGAATACCAAACAGAGTACCAAACATTTTCAGACATATGGTCTTAGCTGCAATAGGGAAAATGTGAATTAAATAGATAGTAAATAATCTTGCTAGTACAAATTAATATATTTGGTAACGATTTACTTTGACTACATGTCCACAACACATTTATTACATATCTTTAAGTATTTCATGAACGCTTTATAACAGGTCTCAACCACATTATTAAAGGTTAATGAAATATATTCATTGCATATCTATAGTGCATTCATGTCATGCTATGCAAGAGCTCATATTTAGGTATCTTAACAGATGCATCATTACAATGACAGCATAGTGTCATCATTATGGCTGTTGTCAAAAGTGTGCTTCTGCCATACCAGTGTTAGTGAATATGCCAAAAGGCCAAACCACATTTTGAAAATTATGCTGATATATAGCCTGTACCAGCCCCATTTCCCCCACCGGCCAGTATAGGCCCATGACTTACCTTCTTCTTCTTCTCACTGAGGTCAATGGTGAAGGAGATCCCCACAGGGTTGCATCCTCTGGGTAAATTTTACAGATCACATTGTGTAGTGGAGGGTCATATCATAACTCTTTCATATCTCATTAGCAACTCTCATTCACATCACAATTAAGTTGATCATACTGGTCTATAATGCACACATGAAAGGTCTATGTGTGTATTCTATGCAGTCACATTAAAGTCAAATCTGTTTTCACATTCATAAAGCATTTATAGCTAAGCACTTCATGGTAATTACCTGTACAGTTTGCCACTGATCTATAACACCAACATTAAAGGTCTATGTATGAATTCTATGCAGTCAGTGTAATATAATTTATATTTTCCCATTCATAACACATTTATAAACGTGCCTCAATTATCAAGAAGAACACAGACACAACACAGAATTTTAAAGGAAATATGAACATTTGTATTTACATTTTCTAGATGTAGCACATAAATCAATTGCTGAAGTATCTTACTATTCACATTTTTCAGTTCAACTTTTCTTTAATAGATTTAACAAAGATTGATATTTATTGTATTCATATTCAATTCCTCATTTCAGACTCATAGCTAGCAATAACTATTTTAGTATGTACAACGTACCCTTATTCACTAATGTAGCTAGCTAGCTAGCTTAGCTCCTGGCAATGTCAACACATTTTCCAACTTTGTCAATAAAAGTTAATCTCATCATAAAACTCATAAGACATTTAGTTCACAGTGATAGGTATCTGTATATTTTAAGACATACATTGTACTTTTGGACATTATGAGGTGAAAAATATATCATCTTTACTCCACACACAGAGACGCATACAAAGCTTTTCCTCGCCCTCCATTTGGCAAATCTGACCATAAGTCTATCCTCCTAATTCCTGCTTACAAGAAAAAACTTGAACAGGAAGTACCAGTGTCGCACTGAATTTGGAAGTGGTCCAATGAAGTGGATGCGGTTTCGCTAGCACAGACTTGAATATGTTCCTTGATTCATCTGATGGCATTGAAGAGTTTACCACATCAGACAACAGCTTCATTAATAAGTGCATTGACGATGTCATCCCCATAGTGGCCGTACGTACATATCCCAACCAGAAGCCAGGGATTAAAGCCAACATCCACATTGAGCTAAAGGCTAGAGCTGCCACTTTCAATGACTGGGATACTAATCCAGACGCTTATAAGAAATCCCGCTGTGCCCTCTGACGAACCATCAAACAGGCAAAGCGTTCATACAAGACCAAGATCGAATCCTATTACACCAGCTCTGATGCTCGTCAGATGTGGCAGGGCTTGAAAACTATCATGAATTACAAAGGAAAACAGTCATGAGCTGTCCAGTGACGCGAGCCTACAAGACGAGCTAAATTACTTCTATGCTCGCTTCAAGGCTAGCAACACTGAACCATGCATGAGAGCACCAGCTGTGCTGGATGACTGTGTGATCACACTCTCCGTAGCCGGTGTGAGTAAGAACTTTAAACAGGTTAACGTTCACAAGGCCACAGGGCAAGAAGGATTACCAGGACACATACTCAGAACATGCGCTGACCAGCTGGCAACTGTCTTCACTGACATTTTCAACCTCTCCCTGATGCAGTCTGTAATACTTACATGTTTTAAGCAGACCACCATAGTCCCTGTGCCCAAGAACGCCAACGTAACCTGTCTAAGTGACTATCACCCCTTAGCACTCACATATGTAACCATGAAATGCTTTGAAAGGATGGTCATGGCTCACATCAACATCATCATCCCAGACACCCTGGACCCACTCCAATTTGCATACCGCCACAACAGATCCACAGATGACTCGATCTCTATTGCACTCCACTCTGCCCTTTCCCTCATGGACAAAAGGAACACCTTTGTGAGAATGCTGTTCATTGACTACAACTCAGTGTTCAACACCATAGTAACCTCCAAACTCATCACTAAGCTAAGGACCCTGTGTTTAAACACCATCCTCTGTAACTGGATCCTGGATGGCCCCAGGTGATGAGGGTAGGAAACAATGTATCCCCCACGTTGACCCTCAGCACGAGAGCCACTCAGGGGTGTGTGCTTAGTCACCTCCTGTACTCCCTGTTCACCCATGATGGCGTGTACAACATTTAGATGTAACTCTGACATATACATTGTGAAATCTCTTAAAGTTACAATGTTTCTGTTATAACATCTTAAATGATATCTCAAAAAAATAAATTATCTGACATGCTAGTTCTTCAAGTCCCTCCCGACCATTTCCCACATTCTTTGTGTTAGAAATATTGTTTCATTATCCACTTTTGGATGTTGGGAGTTTTGGTGGGAAGAATCTCTTTGTAACAAAAGGGTTCTTTCCCCTCAATACTGCATGGCAAGGGAAAGTTACTGCAAGGTATTTACAACCGTCATAAAACTGGCCAACTCCCTCAGGAAAGTCTTGAAACGTTTGATTAGCCGGCACCTTTGATCTCCATCCAGGAGGGCAAGTCATGGCACTAGTCACTTTATTCCTACCTACAGTATATGTACATACAGTTGAAGTCGTAAGTTTACATACACCTTAGCCAAATACATTTAAACTCAGTTTTTCACAATTCCTGACATTTATAGTAAAAATTCCCTGTCTTAGGTCAGTTAGGATCACCACTTTATTTTAAGAATGTGAAATGTCAGAATAATAGTAGAGAATGATTTATTTCAGCATTTATTTTCTTTCATCACATTCCCAGTGGGTCAGAAGTTTACATACACTCAATTAGTATTTGGTAGCATTGCCTTTAAATTGTTTAACTTGGGTCAAATGTTTCAGGTAGTCTTCCACAAGCTTCCCACAATAAGTTGGGTGAATTTTGGCCCATTCCTCCTGACAGAGCTGGTGTAACTGAGTCAGGTTTGTAGGCCTCCTTGCTTGCACACACATTTTCAGTTCTACCCACAAATATTCTATAAGATTGAGGTCAGGGCTTTGTGATGGCCACTCCAATACCTTGACTTAGTTGTCCTTAACCTGTTGGGGGTAGGGGGCAGTATTGACACGGCCGGATAAAAAACGTACCCGATTTAATCTGGTTACTACTCCTGCCCAGTAACTAGAATATGCATATAATTATTGGCTTTGGATAGAAAACACCCTAAAGTTTCTAAAACTGTTTGAATGGTGTCTGTGAGTATAACAGAACTCATATGGCAGGCAAAAACCTGAGAAGATTCTGAACAGGAAGTGGCCTGTCTGACAAGTTGTTGTTCATCTTGGCTCTTTTTATTGAAGACTGAGGATCTTTGCTGTAACGTGACACTTCCTACGGCTCCCATAGGCTCTCAGAGCCCGGGAAAAAGCTGAATGATATCGAGGCAGCCCCAGGCTGAAACACATTATCGCCTTTGGCAAGTGGCCGATCAGAGGACAATGGACTTAGGCGCGTGCACGAGTCGACCCCGTGCTTCATTTTCTTTCGTCTGTTTACCTAAATGCAGATTCCCGGTCGGAATATTATCGCTTTTTTACGAGAAAAATGGCATAAAAATTGATTTTAAACAGCGGTTGACATGCTTCGAAGTATGGTAATGGAATATTTAGAATTTTTTTGTCACGAAATGCGCCATGCTCGTCACCCTTCTTTACCCTTTCGGATAGTGTCTTGAACGCACGAACAAAACGCCGCTATTTGGATATAACAATGGATTATTTGGGACCAAACCAACATTTGTTATTGAAGTAGAAGTCCTGGGAGTGCATTCTGATGAAGAACACCAAAGTTAATAACATTTTTCTTATAGTAAATCTGACTTTGGTGAGTGCTAAACTTGCTGGGTGTCTAAATAGCTAGCCCTGTGATGCCGGGCTATCTACTTAGAATATTGCAAAATGTGCTTTCACCGAAAAGCTATTTTAAAATCGGACATATCGAGTGCATAGAGGAGTTCTGTAGCTATAATTCTTAAAATAATTGTTATGCTTTTTGTGAACGTTTATCGTGAGTAATTTAGTAAATTTTTTGTAAATTCACCGGAAGTTTGCGGGGGGTATGCTAGTTCTGTAAAAAGCTGTTTTTTGATATAAATATGAACTTGATTGAACAAAACATGCATGTATTGTATAACATAATGTCCTAGGGTTGTCATCTGATGAAGATCATAAAAGGTTAGTGCTGCATTTAGCTGTGGTTTGGGTTTATGTGACATAATATGCTAGCTTGAAAAATGGGTGTCTGATTATTTCTGGCTGGGTACTCTGCTGACATAATCTAATGTTTTGCTTTCGTTGTAAAGCCTTTTTGAAATCGGACAGTGTGGTTAGATTAACGAGAGTCTTGTCTTTAAAATGGTGTAAAATAGTCATATGTTTGAGAAATTGAAGTAATAGCATTTCTAAGGTATTTGAATAACGCGCCACAGGATTCCACTGGCTGTTACGTAGGTGGGACGATTTCGTCCCGCCGGCCCTAGAGAAGTTAAGCCATTTTGCCACAACTTTGGAAGCATGCTTGGGGTCATTGTCCATTTGGAAGACCCATTTGCGACCAAGGTTTACCTTCCTGACTGATGTCTTGAGATGTTGCTTCAATATATCCACCTAATTTTCCCTTCGTCATGATGCCATCTATTTTGTGAAGTGCACCAGTCCCTCCTGCAGCAAAGCACCCCCACAACATGATGCTGCCACCCCCATACTTCACGGTTGGGATGGTGTTCTTCGACTTGCAAGCCTCCCCCTTTTTCCTCCAAACATAACGATGGTCATTATGGCCAAACAGTTCTATTTTTGTTTCATCAGACCAGAGGACGTTTCTCCAAAAAGTACGATCTTTGTCGCCATGTGCAGTTGCAAACCGTAGTCTGGCTTTTTTATGGCGGTTTTGGAGCAGTGACTTCTTCCTTACTGAGGGGCCTTTCAGGTTATGTCGATATAGGACTCGTTTTACTGTGGATATAGATACTTTTGTACCTGTTTCCTCCAGCATCTTCACAAGGTCCTTTGCTGTTGTTCTGTGATTGATAGGCACTTTTCACACCAAAGTATGTTCATTTCTATGAGACAGAACGCGTCTCCTTCCTGAGAAATGGCGGCTGCGTGGTCCCATGTTTATACTTGCGTACTATTGTTTGTACAGATGAACGTGGTACCTTCAGGAAATTGCTCCCAAGGATGAACCAGACTTGTGGAGGTCAACAATTTATTTTCTGAGGTCTTGGCTGATATATTTTGATTTTCCAATGATGTCAAGCGAAGAGGAACTGAGTTTGAAGGTAGGCCTTGAAATACATCCACAGGTACACCTCCAATTGACTCAAATGATGTCAATGAGCCTATCAGAAGCTTCTAAAGCCATGACATCATTTTCTGGAATTTTCCAAGCTGTTTAAAGGCACAGTCAACTTAGTGTATATAAACTTCTGACCCACTGGAATTGTGATACAGTGAATTATAAGTGAAATAATCTGTCTGTAAACAATTATTGGAAAAATTACTTGTGTCGTGCACAAAGTAGATGTCCTAACTGACTTGCCAAAACCATAGTTTGTTAACAAGAAATGGAGTGGTTGAACAACGAGTTTTAATGACTCCAACCTAAGTGTATGTAAACTTCGACTTCAACTGTATCTACCTCAAATACCTCGTACCCCTGCACATCGACTCAGTACTGGTACTCTGTGTATATAGCCAAGTTATCGTTACTCATTGTGTATTTATTCCTCGTGTTATTTTTCGACTATTTTTCGTTTTTCTCTTTGCATTGTTGGGAAGGGCTCGTAAGTAAATATTTTACTGTTTGTCTACACCTGTTCTTTACAAAGCATGTGACCTTTTTTTGTTCTTTTATTTGAATTAAGAGACAAACATCATCACATTCTTTCCATTTTGGATGCACTATCACAGGAGAAGCGTGTGAGAGTTGAGTGGTCATTGAAATGACACTTCCTGGTGAACTCTCTCTTCTACAAAAATCATTAAAAAAATGAATTAAATATTTTGTTAACCTTTTTCATGAAAGAAAGTGTACATTTGTACATTTAAAATAACAAAAAAAGCTATTAAAAGCCAGAAGAGTGCTAGGCTGTCACCCGGAAGCGATGCCACCATGACTTACCTCTCATCTGCAGTCAAAACATAGAGAATGATAGAGGCTTCTAGTTGCCAAAAGGCCTTATTAGCGTGGGCAGCGCCATATTAGCATGGGCAGCGCCATTGAGGGCTTCCACCATTTTAATGTAGTCAACTGGGTGGGACTTCCAACTTCGTTGGCTGATCCCTCCTGATGACCTTGTTGGAGTCATGTCCAACCGGATCATCAGGCGGGATCAGCCAATCGTGAAGAAGAACATTGACTACTTCTAAATGGAGATAGCCTCCATGTCGCTGCCAATGCTGTCACAGACGCTAGAATGGCACATATACAAAGATGAGTTCTCTATATATCTCTATGGTCTCTCTTAATTTGTCCTGTTTTAAAAGGTCTGTAATGTGCAGAAGTACAATGTAAACAGTGAAATAGCGAACATTGTTAACAAAATGTTTAATAAGGGGGAAACACTAGCTAGCTTTACCACCTTGTGTTATTACGTTTTACTCACTAAAATAGTTATTTCTAGCTATCGGTCTGAAATGGGGAATTGAATTTGAATGCTTTGAAAATGAATCTTTGTTAAATATATTCAAGACAAAACTAACTGAAAAATGTTAATAGTAGGATTCTTTGGCAATTGTTTTCTGTGCTAGCTAGCTAACGTTACATATGGAAAATTGAAATAAAATACCATTCTGTGTTGTGTTCGTATTCTTTTTGATAAGTGAGGCATGTTTATAAATGCCTTATAAATGCTTTATGAATGAGAAAATTAAAATGACAGTACATTAACTGCATAAAATGCATACATAGACCTTTAATGTTGGTGTTATAGATCAGAGTGGCAAACTGTACAGGTAATTACCATGAAGTGCTTAGCTATAAATGCTTTATGGGAAAATAGATTTGACTTTAATGTGACTGCATATAATTCATACCCTTCATGTGTGCATAATAGACTAGGACTAACTTATTTGTGATGTGGAGAAGGGCTGTTAATGAGTTACGGAAGAGTTATAGTATGACCCTCAACTACACGATGTGATCTGTAAAATTTACCCAGAGGATTCAACCCTGTGGGGATCTCCTTCACCATTGACCTCAGTGAGAAGAAGAAGAAGGTAAGTCATGGGCCTATACTGGCCGGTGGGGGAAATGGGGCTGGTACAGGCTATATATCAGCATAATTTTCTAAACGTGGTTTGGCCTTTTGGCATATTCACTAACACTGGTATGGCAGAAGCACACTTTTGAGAACAGCCATAATGATGACACTAAGCTGTCATTGTAATGATGCATCTATTAAGATACCTAAATATGTGCTCTTGCATAGCATGACATGAATATGCTATAGATATATTTAGTGAACCTTTAATAATGCGGTTGATACCTGTTATAACATGTTCATGAAATGCTTATGAGTAATACATGTGTTATAGATATGTAGTCAACGTAAATAGTTACCATATATTTTTACACAATTGCCCACAAATATATACTGAACAAAAATATTAGTTACAGTTCATATAAGGAAATCAATCAATTGAAATAAATAAATTAGGCCCTGATCTATGGATTTCACATGACTGGACAGCGGCACAACCATGGGTGGGCCTGGGAGGGCATGGTCACATCCACTTGGGAGCCAGGCTCACCCACTGGGGAGCCAGGCCCACCCAATCAGAATAATTTTTTACGTCAAAATAGGGCTTTATTACAGACAGAAACACTCCTCCGTTTCATCAGCTGTCTGGATGGCTGGTCTCAGATGATCCCAAAGGTGAAGAAGCTCGGACGTGGAGGTCCTGGGCTTGCATGGTTACACGTGGTCTGAGGTTGTGAGGCCGGTTGGAAGTACTGCCAAATTCTCTAAAACGACGTTGGAGGTGGCTTATGCTAGAGAAATGGACATTACATTCTCTGGCAACAGCTCTGGTGGACATTCCTGCAGTCAGCATGGCAATTGCACGCTCCCTCAAAACTTGAGACATCGTTGGCATTGTGTGTGTGACAAAACTGCACATTTTAGAGTGGCTTTTTAATGTCCCCAGCACAAAGTACAGCTGTGTAATGACCATGCTGTTTAATCAGCTTCTTGATATGCCATAACTGTCAGGTGGATGGATTATCTTGGCAAAGGAGAAATGCTCAATAACAGGGATGTAAACAAATTTGTGCACAAAATTTGAGCGAAATAAGCTTTTTGTGTGTATGGAACATTTCTGGGATCTTTTATTGTTGCTCATGATACATGGGACCTACACTTTACATGTTGTGTTTATATTTTGTTCAGTATACATCATTTATGTGGATAACAACCTATTTCATGTACAAATACATGGTACAAATGATCACCCCAAAAATATCTGAATACTTATTTTAGCATGAACAAGAAAGCCTAAAATCATTGACAGTAATTCATGTTTGAAAAGATATTAGCATCTACCTATATTGTATTTTGGGTAGTACCCAACATCCTTCATTGATTAATTGGCCTACATGAAGAAAGGTATGCTTAGGTTACTGCAGTATGACTAGTCTGGGTGCCAGTCAGTTTCTGCTATAGCCAACTTGAATGCAGAAACTGTGTGGCACCCAGGATATCCAATCATTACAATAGGGTGTTGATTCTAGATGTTGAGGTGCCCTTACTTGACAGGCTCCCAGGACTCTCTCTCGAAGCCTCTGTGGATGGACTGGGCGATAGATGACTCCATGAGGTCCACATATCGCACCACAAGGGGGGCGTACAGGTCCTGCAGGTGTCTGTGGAACTGCCCGTTGCACAGGTTATCTGAGACAGGAAAGAGCATATATTAAGTCATTCATTAAATTGTAACACCAAAGGAACAATCATCAATATAACAGCCAAGGGAGAATGACTTGTAAATGCTTCTCCTTCCTGTCTTCCTTGAAGTGATCGCTGTCTTGAAAGGACTGGTCTTATGAAAGCTATGCTGTGGAACCCTTGCTTTAAGCTTTTGAGTCCTATCAGAAGGAAGCTAATAGTAGTCTAGCTCCTCGCTATCAGCTACCGTACTAGACAATTCTCTCTGTTGTATATCTGTTGCCTATAGTTTTTTCAGACAAGGCATGACTCCTCTCTATTCAACTGGTAAAAAGGCAACGCTAACACAGACCACGGGAGATAAAATGGAGGCCAGTGTGTGCTAATGTGATGGCTCACGGCTCCACACAATGGGTCTGTATTTTATCCCTTTGAGCGCTCGCTCTCCCTCTCTCTGTGTGTGTGTGTGTTTTTGTGTGTGTAGGCTATATGTGTGTGCTGCGTGTTATAGAAGTCAAGGTCGATGATACACGGTAGGTGCGATGTTTATTTTGTTCCTTGATTGCCGCTCTCCAATTAGCCACTTGAGCGGCTGCTGTACACTTTGATGTACTTGTCCAGAAGTGATGATGCAGGGCTCGCCCCTCTCCCAGCCACTTCTGTTTTAGACCTCATTAACTGCTTCAATGGCGTCTGACTTTTGGCGCCTGTCTGGTGCTAGGGGTATTTCCTGCCATATAAGCTAGCTGCTTTGGGGAGACAAAACAAATGACCTTCTGTGTAAAATGCCCCTGTGATATGGAATGGTAGTTGTGGGGATGTTGCACTGTGTGTGTAGTGTGGATTTTGACATTGTATACTGTGTTAGTGTGCTCCTGTAAACCACTGGAGGACCCTGAGGGAGACGGATAGATGGATGCTATTTTGGTGACCATATCACTCAACACCATGTGAGGTTTGCATGTTGAGTTATGCTGTCAAAGTCATGGGAATTAGAATTACTAGTATTACATGGAATTAGTCCATGTATGCTACATCAATTATACTGTATGTAAAGTGTGCACTATGAAATCCAACATGTGTTGTCATGCAGTGATCACTGGAGCCTTTTGGAATTATAAAAGTAAATTGGGGAAGAATACCATTAAATTTGCCCTTCTGTTTGGCTTGTATACAGATGGTCTAGTAACTATGATCATTGCAATGTGAATAACCAATCGGCTATTTAAAAAAAAAAGCCACTTGTGAATGCGGCCAATTGTGCAGCAGTAGCAAGCGAGCATAACAAGCTGTTCCAGTCTAAGTCCATTAAGCCACTGCAGGTGAACAACAGACTGCATTACATCCTTCCAGACTCCTGGGTGACAAGCTAAAAGGAGACATTCCCCAGGGACAATTAGCCCAGTGTAGGTTCACTTCACAAAGGCAGTGGTAAGTGTTTCTTTTCTGGCTCACGCTTTCAGCACCCTGGACAGTGCTCCTACGGCAACTGCAGTTCATTAGGGAGATGACAGGGCGCACAGCAACCATTTCACTGTTAGTCTCTCAGCTCTTACTGCGAAGCTCCCATAGCGCCCTATTGTCCTCTCAATTACCTTCATCCCTTTCAGTATACTGAAGTCAAATGTAGAAAGCATCATGCTGTGGGAAAGTACCATTAGAGCTCAACTCTAGGTTTTAGTTTCTCCAGTTTGCCAAGACCAACCACAATGAATATTCAATAAAAACCCAGTCCTATGTGACATGAATGCTTCACTCATGTTAAGTGTGTGCTGTATGGTTCTGGAGTGCTAAACGCTGTGCGTGTCTGTTCATAATGTAGCCCTGGTTCAGGGCCTGGTTTGGGGTTGGAGGCACTCACAGTCGGTCCTCAGGAAGTCGTTGAGGAGCTGGAAGAGAGGGAAGCTGTCCCAGCTGTCAGGGGGCTGCACCTCCAGAGCAGCGTCCATGTCCACCGCATACAGAGACAGGAAGGTCTCCGCGTGCTCCACCATCAGGTCAGACCACCACGCAAACGCCTAGAGACAGAGAGAGACAGAGCGGGAATGAACGAAAGAGAGAGAAGAAGAGGAATGGGAAGTTAAAGGAAGTTTGAGAAAAATAAATAGAGGGTGAAAGAGGGGAAAAAGGAGGCAGGTAGAGAAACATACAAAGAGAGAGACAGAAACACAAATTGAGGATAAGATTATGCAAATATAATACAAGCACATCTCTAACTACAAGCCTCACAGCACTGTCATTCTCTAGAGAGGAAAAGGGAGAGAATGTTACTCCACCGATCTATATAAGGGCTCTTTTCTTCTCTCGTTTTCACAATAAGAGTCAAGTTGCCACCTCTAAGGCATCACACAGAGATCTCTGGGGTACACTTCACAGCTTTGAGCACAGTGTTTCAGTTCTGCGCTTGAGCACGGCTAAACGTGTGCTGTTCTGTTGGACCACAGAGAGAGACACAGAGAACTGCGTAGACACGGCTCCTTGACTAAGTCATTCACACAGAGCTGCTCTGAGCCTCCCCATAGGATAGATAGAATCAGTGGAGTGACAGAGTCTGGAACAGGCTGGTCTCATGCAGATTAACACTCAGCTTCCCATGCTCCCCCTATCTCTTCCCATTGGAGGTCTTGGCCATCAGCCATTCACATCGTCACACCTCTGTGATGTGAATGTTCCCATGCACTCTGGCATGGAACGGTTGGCATGACAGCACCAGCAGCAACCAGCAACAGGATCTCTGGGTCAAAATGGTGAGGCTCATAACCATAAATAAAACCTTCATTACAGGCCTCGAGGAGAATTCATCTACTAATGCTCCACATTGGATGCTGAATTGAGTAACAGTTAGGGTCAGTTTAATTTCTATTCAAGTCAATTAATGGTCTTTATTGGACATGGCATACACTACACACAAACACTGTATTAGATTCGCCAATTGAGTTGAATAAAAATGGAATTGACTCAAACTGAATGAATCAGGTGACTGAGGGTCCTGAGTTGGGGAGTGGAAGATGTGCCTATTGCTGCTTCTGCTGGTCTACTGACAGTGTTAGTTTACATTTTGAATGGGGAAATTCACACAACAATGCACTTGAGAAATGCAAGAGGGGATAGAGTGGGTCACGTTGACCCTGACAAATGGCATGCTTTTTCCATTGAGAGTACTCAGGTCTACAATGGAGGAGGATCAGCTTGTTGGGTCAAGGTGACTGGATCACCTCTCTTACCTGTCACACAGCTTTCCTCCTTTCCTCAAACACACAGCACTACAGAGCAGGTCTTTCCCTGACAGGATGGGACCAGAGTTGGCTGTGGCAGTTGGGGTGGACAGAGAAAACTGCACCAGACCAGACGGTGAGGGGGGTGATGTGGTGGTGGGGGCTACTATTTCAGTAGGATGGGTCTAAGTATGAAAGACAGGGACACTGCCACAGTGCTTGTTGGGGTATGCCTTATCACCAAAGGCAACCCTTTGGGTTGCACAAGCACTTGCACAACTCTCTGGGACAGGCTGACAGCAACTATAAGGGAAGAAGTTGGGGTACAAGGCTATTACTAGACAAGGAAGATGGGAACAGTTAAGATCATCCCTGGGTATTGGGCATCTTCAGGACATGCACATAGTATGGGAGGTGGGTGTGGCAGGGGTTAGGGGTCATGGCAGGTGGGGGGTGGCAGGGGTTAGAGGTCATGTTATCAGGATCTATCACATACCTCTTTGCCCTGTTCGGACATTCCCCGCAAACAAAACAAACAATGAGAGAACAGGAAGGGGTTAAGTCAGGTACACTTCTGCAAAGTTGGCGTCCCCGTGTTGACTTTTTACTTCTAATGGTTAGTTGGCAGAAAATATGCGATGATGACAGTGAAAGAAAGAAAGGATCCAAAACAACAGAGACATTTTTTGTTGTTGTTTCAAAACATACTCAAGAGGTCAAGGTCTGTTAAAAAAGATGCCAACATTCTATTTTGTGAATAAACATGATATACGCGAGGAAAACCATGCACTTGGCCTAGCCACATAATCAATAGACACATTTGGTGTTTAAAAATGGGTCACTGAGGTCTGTAAATTCTCTTCACGTTTCTGTAAAGAGTACAAATACAGTCATGTGCCACTAAAAGTATGTGACACAACAACAGGATGATCGAGTCTGTGAATCATCATCACACCCAACCTCCACTACACTACACACTGTACTACACTGCTCGACCAGACCCATGCAACCTCTGTGGGGGACACCCTTGTTCACAGGAAAAGCAACTGTGACATCACAGGGAAAAACTTCCTAGCTAGCGCCTAGGGTAGGATATGAGGTAATAGGGTTAATTAAAGTCCCGCTGGCTTTCACATCCAGGTGGGCATGTACAGCAAACAAAGTAACCCAATCAGATGTCCCCCAGTCAAACTGTGCACTGCTCATCTTTGTCATCCCAAACTAAGCCCGGTGCACATGAAATGATGAAACCTTTTTGACCTTTGAAACCACACCTTGACCTCCTACCGTGCAGGCCAGTGCTCTCTGGCTAGCATGCACCAGTGAGATATGGAGGAAGAAAACAGAGATATGAATACTGTACCGACTGATTTCCAGTACTTGTGACTGTAGCCTGTTAAACACAGAGTCAGACAGAATAAATGCCCCATGGTTCTCTGTAGTTCTTCATTCTCTGCTCTGGTAATAACTGACTTTGGATTTTCCCTGGTCACGTTGCACAGTGTTTGATAGGAATATATTAGACATAATGTGTGTGTGTGTGTGTGTGTGTGTGTGTGAGAGAGAGCGACAGACAGACAGACAGACAGACAGACAGACAGACAGACAGACAGACAGACAGACAGACAGACAGACAGACAGACAGACAGACAGACAGACAGACAGACAGACAGACAGACAGACAGTGTGTGTAATGTACTCACCTCTGCATGGTGCTCCTCATTCTGTTGGAGGACCTCGATGACCAATTCGGCCAGGCGGATGGTGTCCTCCAGCTTTTTGGCTGGGGTGACTAAGCGCCCTACATTCTCTGAAGCACAAAGGTCACAGGTCAATATGGAGGGAGATACCTGGCTGTAAATCTCCCCACAACGTCTGCTCAACGTTATGGTAACGGTGTGCTATTGTGTAAGCCTCAGAGGGCAACACTGTAATAACCCCATCAAGAACAACGAGACAATGAGACAAATTAAAACAGGGAAAACAACACATGTTCCACAGTTACCATGCAAAATGTGCAGAACGTCGTGCAGCACTCATGTTCTTTTCGTCATGTTTAACATGTGACATGCAAAACTACTCTCACTGTAGTCTGGTACTTTCCCCAGCTGAGTAGGATAGCTGTGACAACCAGGATAAATATAACCACTAAGAAAGTGTAGAGTGCAAGTATTGGCATTATTACAATAATTGTTTTCACATCAAATCCATCTTGAAGAACACATTTCTTTTCACATACTACTACTAATGGATACCAACTCAGTCTACAGCAATCATGTAACAAAACACAACCAGCTCAACTGACCAATGAGGTTGTGATGATACTAAACATAAATGTCAGGCTTTTGAAATAAATAAAAGAATAAGTAATACGGTGAAGAGAAGGTATATGTGTGAGAGAGAGTCAGCAGAGGTAACTGGAGGACTGGGTAGTAGCCTATACAGTACCATACATATTTGGTTCCTCGTTCAGACTTCAGGGCATCTCAGGCAGGGTCAAAGATCTTTCGACATGGCTGACTTACCCATTTCTTAACGAATCAGTCAGACAGACTTCTCAAAACAACACCGACTTACTTGACTTATTTCCCATTTCTCAGTCTGTTTACAGTCCCAGTAAAATGGAGAGATTAATGTGACAATGTGCACTTTTACACTGGCAGAAGTCCTCTCCTCACTGCTTCTAATCTTTGTCCGGCATACACATCTGTCATTGTGCTAGTCAGTATTCTGTAGTAGCAGGGGTTTAATTGGCAGTGTACAGAGGTACAGTTCTGTGACGCACACACACTGGCATAGCACTTTAAGCCCAGTGGTGTCCGTGAACTGAACTGTGGACAGAGGATTGCCTCTTTGACTGAGTTTTGAAATGACGGCCTAGTCACCAGCATGGATTGAGGGATTAAAAGAATGCCCTCAAACAAAAAGGCAACTTCTTCCCTTAGTCAATGAAGGGGCAGGGGGGCTGGAGTGATACAGGTGAGGTGAGACAAGGGCACAAATCTAGATCTTCTATAACAGAAACTCAGTATTGCCACATTCTACAGTATAAGGGATGTCTGCTGTTTTAGACCTAGGAAACCAGGTGTGAGCTCTGTCTATTCAGTGGAATTGAAGCAATGTGTCACCCAGCGTGACACCACACTCTTAGAAAAAAGGGTTCTAAAAGGGTTATTCCGCTGTCTCCATAGGAGAACAGTTTTTGGTTCCAGTTAGAACCCTTTTTGGTTCCAGGTAGAACCCTCTGTGGAAAGGATTTTAAATGGAACCCAAAAAGGTTCTACCAGGAACCAAAAAGGGATCTTCAAAGAGTTCTCCTATAGGGACAGCCGAAGAACTCTTTTAGGTTCTAGATAGCACCTTTTTTTCCTAAGAGTGCAGCAGGATCGCAACCCTGAAACAGTCTGAAGTGACATTAATACTTATGATGACTACAGTATGTGCTATTATCATCTATGATCTCATCTTGGTTCACGTATTTATTTCCGATGTATCAACATTTCCATTGATATAAAAACATGGTCATCTATGGACAATAGCAGTCAGAATATCCAAACCATCTCATCACTTATTGTCAAATTTTGCAACCATCAATACCAAACCATGACAGGTTTGTATTCAAAACGATTGCATTTTAGTACATTGGAGATGTTTATAGTTCATGCGCTTTCTGCAGAGGAAGTAATACTTTAATTGTACAACAGCATACATTCCAAAGCATGTAAAAACTGCATTAACTTACATGTACTTGCAATAAAGCAGTGCTAACTCTGCAGGTTTCAATCACACAAGTGTGATACTCAATGGCAATGGTCTGAATGGTCTTAAAATGGCTCCCTCCATTTTCCCTCTTCCTCCCTTCCTCACTCCCTCACTTCTTTTTCTTCCTGGAAGTAATCTAGTGCAGTAAGGCCCCATTATAGGAAAGAGGAAGTATTTTAAAAGAATTCAGAGGATGTCCATTGGTGGAGCCACCACAGATGAGCGGTCTTAACAGGAGGGTTAGAGAGAGGACTTGACAGTTAAGGTTACCACAATCACCCACTGGGGAGGGCTGCATCTCCATCACTGGAATGCAGTGCAGGTACAGGGGAAACTACAGGGCAGGGGTGTGGAGACATAACGCTGTCACAACGTTCCTGTAACATTCCCAGGCCGTGCCTCAGGAAGGTTGTGAGATGTTATGTTGCTATGGCTCTAGCCGGGTTAGGATCATATATATGATGTCACCTGCATCCTGATCCTGATGATCTTTCTTATCTTTCTGACTTTTCTCCGCTAAGTGAGAGTAGGAGCAGAGAATGAAAGAGAAGGAGAGACAAAGGAAGGTGGGAGGGAGAGAAAGAGAGAGAGAAAGAAGAGAGGATAGTCAGTACTAAAAGCATCAGAGCAGGATAGAGTGGAAGTCTGGAAGACAGGTGGTTGAGCAACATCTTTCACCCTCTGATGTTAACCAGTACTCAGACATAGACACACATAGAGCTTCATACAGTAAAACATATACAGACAGTGGTCCAAACAAAACCCAAACCCCCCAAAAGAAAACACACCCTTCAGGACATACAGTAAAAAGCTGTAATAATAAAGAAAACACACCCTTCAGGACATACAGTAAAAAGCTGTAATAATAAAGAAAATACATGACAATATATAAATGTTTCTATTGGAAAACATGTAGAGATGTGTAGACATACTACATCCTGTCCTCCTTACGTTGCCACTTCCTGTTCCTGTTGTCTTACCCCTCTGGTCCCAAGTGTGAACTGATACAAAGGGAAAGTCATGACAATGTTCTCTATGGTACTGTAGCCGTATGGTGCTCAACAGGACTGAGGGGTTTTCACAGAAGCAAAGTAAAAATGCATTCAAGTCGCAGACAGGCATGGGAACAGAAAGAGGAGCTGCCAGATACAGTAGACACGATATCTCATGGTCTTCACAGACAGATGGAGCCTTGGTCCTGCCCTGCTAGGAACTAACAGACAGATAGGCAGACAGACAGAGACCCTGGGTCTGGATCCCTCACAGGTAGCTTTCACAGACAGAAGCAACAGATCAAAAAGCCAAAGGACTTGAGAGAAGCAAGAGAGAGAGAGAGAGAGAGAGACGTGCAAAATAGGAGATGTTGAAAACTGAAAAACATGGTAGAAAAGAGGGGAGGAGAAGGAAGGGGTGGAGGAGGGTGTGGCAGGATGAGGAAGGTACTCACGAATGGTTAAATCCATCACTTGAGACGCCAAGCAGAAGACAGGATGCTCATACATTTCTCTCTTTTTCCCTACAAGAGAGGATCGGGGCATGCAAAAGGCTGGGGTCAAAGAAGGAGAGGTCAGAGTTCAGAGGGTAGCTGCATGTGGTGGTTAGGGGTTCCCACAGCGTCTTCTGTAGATGTGGTGATGGTGGAGTTTGGTGGTTGAGGAGGCTTGTGATGGGCCCGTGAAGACAGAAAGAGAGGCATCGATTTGACAGAAGTGTCAAATGTGGAGGAGAGTGGGTGTGTGGACAAAAGGAGTGGGGACTGGGGGTCGCCTTTGTACACACTTTTATTTAACCATTCTTCATGCCAAATGGTATTAAGGTGTGAGACTTTTCTATCAAGTTGGAGATCTTCCCAGTCAAGGCAACGAACATGCAAATGTTTATGAGGAGCAGAAATAAGGATTTTTCTGCAGTTTTTCCACTCCAAGATACTGAGGGGCATCTCCTTCAGTATCTTCGTCACCCTCAGCTTTTTTTAATAGTCACTAGGTCTGTTACGGTGACCGTATTACCGCCACAATGGCAGTCAGGAGTCATGACCGCAGTCATTAAGCTTCTCCAAGCTCTGATGCTGCTGATGGTCATTAGTAGCCTACCAAACATGCTAACTGCCTGGTACTCAGCACTCTATTGTCCCTGTAATCACTCTGACATCTGACATTCGATAATCAAATAAAAAACTTAATGAGAGCCCATGAGCTCATGTTGCGCAACATTTTTGATGGCCTCTTAAAAAGAGGAGGATCCCATCAGCTTTCTATAGCCTACTATATTTATTTCACAACTTTTCTAATATTAAGCACATTGCTTCACTTTTCAACAGGAGACTAGCCTACCTGGCTCTCATGAAAATTAACCATAGGAAAAGCGTCCTCCATTCGCTATTTAAGCGCATAGATGACATGTATTTTTTCCCCTGCCCCTGACAATGGTCCATTCTAAACTAAAACTAATTTCACACATATATTATTTAATATTTGTAAAGACAAGATTAAAGACAAGATTAAATAAAAAATAGTCTGATGGGAGACAATATTAGCCTTTCACTTGTGAATTATATATTATCACTTGTGAATGATGTCCCTCGTGTGCAGTAAGGCAAGAAACAGCGCATGCCTTTTATTTTTGACTTTTTCAAATCATAGTCTCACACCTCATGTAGCCTAGCCCATAGGCCTGTATGTTGATGAGGTTTGTATCACAACTAAAGTGGCCAAATAACTTCTTAAAATGAAGCACATTAATCAGCTTTACAGCCGACGTAGAGCCTAACTGGCATAAGCAGCGAGTGAGGATCTAGTTTGGGGAAGATCATTTTCACCATAAAAATACACCTTTATAATAAAGCATTACAAGCATAATTGACTTTGTGGTCACTTTTGATAATGGTATTTTCCCGCTAATTGATAGCATTTTGTAACATTCGCGCATATCGCTTACTGCCGTGTGCACTTTGCTGCGCTTATAATGTGAAGAAATAGCCTAATAGTATATCTACATCTTAAGCTAAATGTTCTGATCTGTTGTATCAGCCTCACTGTGCTTCTCGCACAGAAGGACAAAGTTGACCAATAGAATAGGTCGACTTTTGTACTACGGGGGATTGTAGATTGACATAGGCTAGTGCTTTTGCTGTTCGTTAGGCCTACTCATCTTGTTGGCTGGCGAAAAGTAAATCTAACATCTTCAATGTACACTTTGGAATTCGATAAGAAGGACGCACTCATTTGCGTCCTAGATGTGTCTGTCTTCACTTGTAGCCTACTTCGAAGCTGAGATGCCTGTGAGAAGGACCCGATCACATGACAGGCATTGGCTATTACGAATTTAGATATCTGAGAGAGCCATGTGAGTGAGAGGTGCTTCGGAGCACAGCGATTGGCAGACGGGAAAAGGAAATTCTAATTATTATAGGCATGGATTTTGTGAGGTGGCATTACAGCCATACAAGGGGGATGCCGTCGGGAAATTTGTGGCCTGGTGAGATTATTATCAGGTGCTTGTCAAATTGTGAACCAGAGACTGATGAAGTGAGTGCAGCCTGCTTAAGAAACAAAGCAGAGCGACTTTTCTCAAATCAACATTGGAGTCGCATCATGCAGCCTTAGAATGTTTTAAAAATCAAAACATATAGTCCAACGTTTGTATCACAACTAAAGTTACATAAATAATACTAAATTAGTTATATAGGAGGACCTATTTCTTTATTAACCACTCAACACAGAATAGCTGCATGTGCGCACTACCTCAGAAATCATTTGGATAAAATATCCTTTCTATTTTATTCAGCTATGTTCAACTGTATTCTTCAATATATAAAATAATATCAAATAATGCCACAAAACTCTAAGTAAATCCTGTCTGCTAAATGGACTATGTAGCCCACAGCCATATGGAATAGCCAGATCAGGACGTAACATAAGGACAACTCAGAGTATGACATTTTGTTCTTCTGAAATAGACTACATTTTCTTCATCTCATGTTTCTTTTGAACTGTCTAAAATAAATAATGGATTTATTGTGATGTGTAGGCTATATTAAATAGATGTATTACACTTTTAAAAATGCAGATGTTCCTAAGGTCTGCATCAGTGGCTTGTGGGTGTGGAAGCCAGGAGATGCTAAATGTGTTTATGCTAATTAACGGTCAATTACCATGAGACCGGCAGTTGTTTGCTTGACAATCACCGGCTGGTGAAATGTCATGACCGCCACAGCCCTAATAGTCACTGACTGGAATAGAAAAGAGCTTCATTTGAGAATGGAGGATTCGATTGCTGTAAAAACAGTATAGTTGAGTGTAGTCCAAGCTGCACATACCTATACACAGATTTGTTTTGTAAACGTGTCCGTGGAACATGTTGCCAGTTCTGGATGCCTAGTAAAGAAAACTCGGGACATGCAACCGACAGAAACTGGGTAGCTGCAGAGGGCAATCCCAGCATGCCTTGTGCATTAGCCTTCCTGACTTGTGTTCATACTACAAGGAGCTTAGAGTGAAGCAGCAAAGCCAATAAACAAGGAGGAGGAAAGCAGAGGGGAGGAGGCGGTGAACAGAAGATGAAGATTATTTCAAAACAAAGGAGAAGATAGGAAAGGGGAAGGAGAGAAAACAAGGACAATTGTTGCTTCAGAGCATCACCCCACCTTGAAGCCACAACGGTGTGAGAAAGGAGAGGGACAGTGGGTTGACTGGGCCAGAGAGAAGCTGAGGCACACAGGAGTCAGAATAAAGATGGCAGATTCACAGGGAGTTGAATGCATTTTTACTTACTGTACACATCTCTAACATGCACATTTATTTAGGGATCTACATCAATATAAAGGACACCTGTAAATGAAAAGAGGGTTTCAACTTTATTAGCACATCTAAAAGTAACAGCAGCCACAGGACTGGAAGCCAAGGTATTTTCACTGCAGCTGGGGACAGAACAGTTATATTAATACCATATGAAGACGAAATCTTTGCTTTGAGTTAACTTATTTCCATTCATTGATTGTATTTGAATGTTTGACTTTGTTTTCTTCTTAAATGCTGCTGTTATCTCCATATCAAATCATTTCTGGGTAACAATTAAGTTCCTTACTGACATAGTTTTCCATTAAAATTGTTAAAAAGAAACACAAATAGCTTTTTCAGCAAAAAAACTATTTCTCAAGGATGAATTTTGCTATCACTGTCTAGGAGTGGTCTGAGTGGGGAGGGGGAAACTGAAAACTAGCTGTTATTGGCAGAGAGGTTTGGAACTCTGTTATTGGTTCAGTATATTAATGAATTTACAGCCTGGCCGAAACTCCACCACGCAAAACCTGCTGATTAGAAGGTCCTGTGGAGATTGTATTTTCAACCAGCAACTATCAGGAAATAACACTGATCACATTTTTGTCACACTTTTACAGTGTTAGTTTCATCAGCTAACCCCACAACTGTAGTTTGTTAGCACCCATTGCCCTGCAGGGGGCAATGTGGTAAAGCACCAGAGGGCATGATGTCTGTAGTATGTATGTCACTGTTTAACAATAACATGTGATAATCCCTGTAGATAACAATACTATTGTGGTAACAATGCTAGAGGGGAGACATAAATGACGACAGAACATTGTACAGTACAGTAAAGTACTGTGTATGAAATAATACTCTAGGGGTATAGCTAGCACACTGTGTGATGCTGCATTGTGTAATTTAACTGTGTGTGTGGTGGTCATCTACCTTCTACTTTGGCGTATTCTGAGAGGCGCTGGTAGTTGATCAAGGCTGCCTGCTCCAGACATTTACGGATGACTGTCTTCACCTCCTCCTGGGGCACAGGAGTCACAATATCCTTCATCAGCACCTGGAACAGAACAGGAGACATTGGAGAAAGAATACTATCCTTTTTGGGGCAGTACCACAAAAAAGAAAAGCATGGGAGTGTGCGTGTTGACCCTTCACTTGTAGAGAACAGGAGACAAACATCTGTTTAACCACACTCAGGTAGCCTATATTATATACAATATATAGAAACCAAATAGACATCTATCCATAAGACCTGGTCAATTAAAATGTGGATGGAACACTTAAAATATTGTGTGTATTCAGTTTAGGAAGGTGTGTGTCCATGGTTAATCGAACATAAGGTAAGGTTAGAAGAGAATGCATAATAACCTACCCTCTCAAGCAGGGACAAAGTGGCTTTCAGGGCCCCCTCCGGTCGACCAAATGGAAAACAGTACCTGTGAAAGTAATCCAGTTTCATTTCTGTAGGGTTTATTATGAAGGTATTCCTTCATCATAAGACCATTCTTTATCCTCAAGGATTTCTGCAATTTATAAATGACTACCCACTGGGCACAGACGTCTATTCAAGGTCTATTCCACGTTGGTTTAACGTAATTTAATAGAAATGACGTGGAAATAACATTGATTCAACCAGTTTGTGCCCAGTGGGCAGCTAGTTCTTGAGATCAGAATGTAAGTACAATTTTGCAGATCACAGTGATTGATACATGATTGACATCTGTCACAGTCTATAATCTGTGGTCTGATAAGTCCCATAGCTGTGTCTGTGCCAGGGTCAGTTATAGATTTAGATATAGTATTACAGTACACACCTGAAGTGTGTGATCTGGTTCTCCAGCAGAACACGCAGCCTCTCTTTGATATCCTCAAAGCGCTCCTTCTCCTCCACAGTGACTGTTCCTATCCCGTCAGGCCTGAGGGATATACAATACCATAGAGTTTATATGGTTGGAGCATGGGGCAGGAAACACCAAGATTGTGGGTTTCATTCCCACATGGTCCACATAAAGTACAATGAATATACAGTATGTGTTAACTGGAATATCCCTTAGGACATATTATATTAGTATCATCGTAATATCCCAATTCAGAGTAGACAGTATGGCCACCACTGACACAGTGATCACAGGGGTCACACAAGGGTCTTCATGGTCACTGGAGTTCTAACTGTGAATTTCAGCTAACATAGTACACGTGTAGTGGCTAGCCATATGTCCACAGCAGAGTCTACAGTACGAAGAGTTTCTGTGGTGTATTCCACAGGTAAGAGCCAGCCATCTGTCTGGATCAGTGGGGCCACTGATATCTGAGGATGGTTACAGACGGGGGGTTATAACTGCCCCCCCCCCCAAGCTGTGGCCCCCATCTTGTCTGACAGGAGTATCCCCTCACCCCTCCCCTCCTTTCCCAGTGTCCTTCACTGAGATTACATCCTGGGCCCGGTGACGCGGAGCATGTCACGTCTCCTGCTCCTCAAGCCGCTGTCACTGCGACCAGCGCCTCCTCTGTCACATGCACTCTGCTCAATTTCCCCCATCCTCAGCCACGTCACTAACTATAAGGAGCCAGGCCCCTCAACCACACTCTTTTCTCTCTCTCTCTGTGTGTGTGTGTGTGTGTGTGTGTGTGTGTGTGTGTGGTGTGTGTGTGTGTGTGTGTGTGTGTGTGTGTGTGTGTGCGAGTGTGTGTGCGAGTGTGTGTGTGTGTGCGAGTGTGTGTGTGTGAGTGTTTCAGGCTATGATTGTCAGTGTTTGTGTTTTTGTGTTGATCTGAGGCATGTCGATAAAAAGCCCTTAATAAGATGTGGTGTGTGTATAATCTCTGCATCTGACCGTCCGTCAAAAAGAAATCAACTATTTGATCATTTCACACTAATTATGCCTAGCCTCATTTTCTGCTCCTCCACAGCTTTCATAATGTTTTCATAACCTCACGCCCCTGTCCTCTATTATAATGGCTACATGGAAATGAGAAGTCATTTGTAACATAGCGATCTGAGAAACTAATAACAGAACACCGGAAGCACGCCATATCAGAGGTCTGTGCTTCCTCTAGTTCTAGAAGCTACAGTACGTGACTGGAGTTGAATTACAGCCAAATCACAAATTGACTAGTACATCACATTTTAAAAGACAAATACCATATTTAAACTGTATTTAACATTCAAACACCACATTTCCAAATCATTACCTAAACTTACTGGAGGTGGAATGAAATCCACTCCAACCTTTAAACAGACAATTTATTCTCAATTTACTCTCAGGCTACTGTACTCTCTGTAATAATCAGTTCATGCCCTGTGGCCATTAGGCTATTACGTTGTGGGTGGATGAGGGGAGTGAGGGGGTTCTTGGCCAAAGATGGGTTTGTCTCATGAGCTGCGCGGGGCTGTCATGGTCATGGGGACTGGAGGCGGGCTGGCTGTAGCTGTGGCCTGGGCTCGGACAGTGGCAGGAGACACTCGCCCGTCACCCATGACAACCTGTCATCCTGTCATTCCTGACCTCCAGGCACACCGGCCGGCTGGAGAGCTCCCACTACAGTACACTACACCTCCCTCCCTCCCTTTATTTTCTGTCTCCATATTTCTCTCTCTCTCCCTCTATTCCTGACCCTCTCTCTTTACGTCCTCTCCCCCTCTCTCTTTTTCTCCCATTTTCCTTTTTCTCTCTCCACCCCCCACTCCTATCCTCCAGTCTTGGAGCTACTCCCATCTTCCTGTCCAGCCTGATCATAACAGGACTCAAACAGACAGCCAACCTCAGCTTCATCACTGTCTGTCATAGGATGGGGGTAGAGGGAGGGGTGGAAATCAAATCAAGTCAAATCAAGCTTTATTTATACAGCAAATTTCAGACATAGAATGCAAGTGCCTCACAGGAAAAAAACTGAACGACTATAAAGTACCCTAAGGAAAAGCAAAGCTAAAAAGATGCGGAGGGGAGGGGTAGATGGGGTAGGAGGATTGTCAGACTGGGGCAGACTGGCAGACAGCCGCCGTGACCTTTGCCCCTCACACTGTAGTGACACTCGCTTGTTTATATTGACTAGAGATCCAGCCATCATTACGACAGATTCGGTCTCCATACAGAAGTGTGGGCACATGTACACAAACACCCACGAACATAGATACAAACGTACATACGGATGCACGAATAGTACACACAAACACACATTTTATTATACAAAAAAATACATGTAAATACCCAATAAGTATTTCAATATTTCAACTCCAGTATTCACTCTTGTTAAAATCAAAAAGTCAAGTGACTGAGGTCGGGTGGGAGGGAGAGTCACAGTGGATCTACCAGGGAGGAAGCACCACAGACTCTTACCTTCTGGGCCAAGAGACAGCCTGGGACTTGGAGTCCTTTTTTTTCCTAAACTCCTTGATTTTGAGTTCCCTCTTAGAGGGTGTTCGGGGCTCTGGGGTGGGGGGGTAAAGGTAACTCTGAAGCTCTGCCTCGGTTACAGGCCAGTTTAGCAACTCAGACAGTCTCTGACTACAGGTTACATGAGAAAGAGGCAGGGGTGATGTTAAGAGAGCAAGCATCGGGAAAAAAGAAAGAACATTAATAAAGCAAACCAAAATCATAACAGACAATGCAAATCAATGAATTGAGAACAGACAACAAAGAAAGAAGAAAAATAAAAGAATAAACACAAATCCCAACTGAACATGAGAAATATAAAAGCATAAGTGACTGAAACAAGTGATTGGAAAAATAATATTAGAGAAAGCTTTGACTGAGGCAAAAACACAACAAGCACAGTATGAGGTGGCTTGGTGAAGTATACCAGTACAGAAGATTGTATGCAGATCTAGGAGACAGGGTGTAGGGTGGAATATACATTGTGTTACTGTCTTCTCCGAATGAGATTGATTTGATGAAGAGGGTTGGTGGTAGAGTGGGTTCTCTGAGTGGGGAGGATTGGGTTTACTTTCATATGCATAACATTTGTTCCTTTTAAACACACAGAGACAGACAGATACAGAGAGAGTGAGAGAGACAGAGACAGACAGACACAGAGAGAGAGAGAGAGGGGGGGGGTGGCGTAGAAGGGGGGCTGTAAGTCAGTTCTCTGTACCTGTTGCCGTGGACGTGTGAGGCACAGAAGGCAAAGCTGTAGTGCAGCAGGGTGGGGTCAATCATAGCCCCGTTCTCTGCCCTCTCCAGCAGGTCACCCAGGTAACACAGGTGTCTGTGACACCCCCGCACACCATTACGAGCACAGTACTCATCCATGACAAACACCTGGCCTGGACTGAACCAACCCTACAAAATAGACATACGAGGGATGTTAGAATAGATCAACATTGATAGAATGTAGGATCACAATGTAAAAGAATGAGGGAACCACTGGACTGGTAACCCTTTCCTCACCAAACAGGAGTAGGAGTCATTGAGTCTGTGGTCCAGGGTGAGGCGCTGCACCATCTCAAACAGAGAGGAGTGGTCAAAGCTGCAGGGGTTGGCTGAGATGAACTCATCCATGCCATGTTTTTGCGCCCGGTCCGCGTCTATGTCCGTCCACCCCGGAGAGAGAGAGAGAGCCAGCACACATGAAGGGAGAGACAGGATCCACAGCAGTTAGACACAGCAGAGGATGGGAATGGCTGACGGAGTGAGAGGGTAAGAGAGCGTCACTGACACAGTGTGAGGGCCCTATTCTATCAGAACTGCTAAGAAGGTTTACGGGATGAGACACACATATGGTGTACATTTTTCTTGCACTGGAAGATTGTGGGTTGGGGCTCATTTAATGAGTAACCAATGGCGTATGGGTGAAACTATATGGACATCCTCTCACCGGGCAAGAAAAATGTTCAATTTGTTCTGAGCCTGCACACCAGGTTAACGGTTTACATTGAATAGGGCTCTCGTACAGTACGCTCTCGTTCATCTGGGGCTGGGTGGTCTGGTCAATGGAGAGGATCAGTGTGGGGTTCATAGTTAACTAGCAGGTGGAAAGGGCTCTGGGCCAGAGGGAGGGTCAGGAGGATTGGATGTGAGTTGCAGCATAACTAATGCAGAAGGGTCATTCCTGTGGTCATGCATGACTGATTCTGTTCTGTCTGTCTGTCTCATTATGACAATGTTGGTCTAGTTCTCTCTTGATACGTTTCAGCGTTACTTTATGTGGAGTCTTTCTCCCTACACAACAGTGTATGACTGTTGAAATCTCAGGTCCCCCCACATGTGATCCATCGACCTGAGCATATACACCGAGCAAAATATAAACTCAACATGCAGTTGGGCCCATGTTTCATTAGCTGAAATTAAAAGTTCCCTGAAATTTTACATACGCACAAAAAGCTTATTTCTCAAAAATGTTGGGCACAAATTTGTTTACATCCCTGTTAGTGAGCATTTCTACTTTGCCAAGTAATCCATCCGCCTGACAGGTGTGGCATATGAAGAAGCTGATTAAACAGCATAAACATTACACAGGTGCACCTTGTGCTAGGGATGATAAAAGGCCACTCTAAAATGTGCAGTTTTGTCACACAACACAATCCCACAGAGCCACCTCCAACGTCATTTTAGAGAATTTGGGAGTACTTACAACCGGCCTCACAACCGCAGACCACATGTATGGCGTTGTGTGGGCGAGCGGTTTGCTGATAACAACGATGTGAACAGAGTGCCCCATGAAGGCAGTGGGGTTATGGTATGGGCAGGCATAAGCTACGGACAACGAACAAAATTGCATTTTATCAATGGCAATTTTAATGCTCAGTGATACCGTGACGAGATCCTGAGGCCCATTGACGTGCCATTCATCCACCACCATATGTTTCAGCATGATAATGCATGGCCCCATGTCACAGTTCTTCCATGGCCTGCATACTCACCCGACATGTCTCCCATTGAGTATGTTTGGGATGCTCTGGATCGACGTGCACAACAGCATGTTCCAGTTCCCGCCAATATCCAGCAACTTCGGACAGCCATTGAAGAGGCGTGGGACAACATTCCACAGGCCACAATCAACAGCCTGATCAACTCAATGCGAAGGAGATGTGTTGCGCTGCATGAGGCAAATAGTGTTCACACCAGATACTGACTGGTTTTCTGATCCACACCCCCACTTTTTTTAAGGTATCTGTGACCAACAGATGCATTTGTATTCCCAGTCATGTGAAATCCATAGATTAGGGCCTAATGAATTTATTTCAATTGACTGATTTCCTTATATGAACTGTAACTCAGTAAAATCTTTTAAATGTAAATTTTTGTTCAGTGTATATATAGTCTAAAGTCTTTGATAGCAGCCTTTCTGATTGCATCCTCACATGATCGAATGCAACCTCTGAGGTGCACTAGCTAGACCCATCCACTTTTCCCTCCCTCCCTTCCCCTTTACTTCCACTCCCTCCCCTCCACTACTCAGCCCGTCAGCACATCCCCCCTAGGGTCTCCCTAATTAAACCCCCCTCCACCCCCTTTGTCCAGAGAGGGGGCTAAATAAATTTGACAACACATTTTCCCTTTCCTTCCCAGTGAGTGGGCTTAAGCATTACTACATCAGGGTCTGTCTGGAAAGGGAAGGCTGACCGTTAATCCATGCGCTGTCCATCTCCCTCTAGTTGTATTCTAATGGACTGCTTCAGCCAGGGCTTAGGGACTGCTCTGGATGCCTCAGATCTGCAGGTCACAGCTATTCTAAGCAGCGGTCTGGATGAATAGCCTATGCAGCTGCCCCTCCCGAGACGAGGCTTTACATGTCAATAAAGAGACACCACTTATGGAGCATTAACAACAGTTGCGATATAGAAACAAATGAGTTTCGCTGCAATGTGGATATACACACACAATGTCATAGTAAAACGTGTCCAGACACACTGATATAAAAAAGTGTCAAATGTTTTGGATGTTTTTCATAAATTCCAAATCACACAAAAGCTGAACGTGACATACAAATATAAAATCATGAACAATAAATTACTTTGACTATAGAATAAAAAATAAAAAAATACCAAAATACCATTCAAAGCTGAGAGAATATAATAATAATAAGAAATCACTTTTATTTTCACCCATTGATCTCGACTTCACTGTTGAGTGAAACCCAATGTGGCGCCAGGCCAGCTGTCAACCACCCAGGGAACAAAGCCTGTGCTGCTATGATGTTTATGATCCCCAACTCCCAAATCCAAAAAGGTGACTATGTGTCCCTCTCCTCTGTGACTGGTGGCCTGTCATGTCTATTTGACATTCCAGCGGTGGAATGGACATGGGGGCTCTGGACAGTAACAGACAATGACACTAGTCACCCCCATCTGTCTAGGCAGGGGAAGGCCTGACATCACAATGATTGATGGATGCTACTCATTTATAGATCCCTACACTGAACATTTGGGCTATTTAGCGCATTTTTATTTTTTTTAAGAATTGACCACCAGCACCACCTCCCTGCTCATTCCCTCTCTCCCCAGAACATCCACAGCCCAGCCCTCTCTGACGGCAGAGTGAGGGGTACATGATGATAGCTGGGTCTGATTTAGGGGTAACGTGGAGCTAAAGACATGAGCTGACAACTGTGGTTCTCACTTTCTCGATCAGTCTCTCCATCCTAAATGTTTGAATTCATTGAACAGCAATTGTGGAAGATCTTATTATGCTCATTTAGATTTTGTATACAGGTTCATGTTTTTAACACATTTGTAAGTTGACAATACTTTATATGCCCATGCACTGTATGATTCATAGAGCACTGAGAGCATACCGATATTAGTATGTTAAAGGAGAGGATAAATGAATTCCTGAGGCAAATCTCTATATACCCAACAATACCAGGATCTGTCTCAGTCTTTCAACAAGAGGGAATAGAAAACAGACTCAGTTTTAAGCAAAAATTGTGAGAATATCACCCTGGTAAATGTTCTTGTCAGGCATCCAAAGAAAGAAAAGGTAAACGGATATGTACATTGTAAAAGTGGTAGAAGTGTTCATTTCAGGTCCGTCTCTAAGGAGTGGAGAAGACTGCAGCAGCATATGGTAAAAGGAATGGCATGACATCATCACTTGCTACATGTTAGCATTCAAAATACTCCAGGTACATATTTGCCAGCTCTCATTTAGCAGCAAGAAGAATAAAGAGGAAAAGGCAGGAATTGAGCAATCTTCTGTAAAATATGGATATTTCACTGGAAATAACAATTGATTAAATATATAATAAATATATACAGTGCCTTCAGAAAGTATTCATACCCCTAAATATGTTTTTGAAATCGCACCAATCCACACACAATACCCTATAATGAAAAAGTGACAACATATTTGTCGAATGTGGGCAATTGTTTCGAAAATGTAATATCTCAGTTGGTAGAGCATGGTGTTTGCAACGCCAGGGTTGTGGGTTCGATTCCCACGGGGGACCAGTACGGGGAAAAAAAATATATAAATGTATGAAATGTATGCATTCACTACTGTAAGTCACTCTGGATAAGAGTGTCTGCTAAATGACTAAAATGTAAATGTAATATAAGTATTCACACCCCTGAGTCAATACTTTGTAGAAGCACCTTTGGCAGTGATTACAGCTGTGAGTCTTTCTCGGTAAGTCTCTAAAAGCTTTCCACACCTGGATTGGGCAACATTTGCCCATTATTCTTTACAAAATTCTTCAAGCTCTGACAAATTTGTTGTCGATCATTGCTAGACATTTATTTTCAGGTCTTGCCATATATTTTTAAGTAGTGTTAAGTCAAAACTGTAACTCGGCCACTCAGGAACACTCACTGTCTTCTTAGTAAGCAACTTTCCTTTTGGATTTTGCCTGTGCTTTGCTACATTCCATTAATTTTTTTATCCTGAAAAACTCCCCAGTCCTTAATACCCATAACATGATGCAGCCACCACTATGCTTGAAAATATGGAGAGTGGTACTCAGTAATGTGTTGTATTGGATTTGCCCCAAAATAACACTTTGTATTCAGTACAAAAAGTTTATTGCTTTGACAATTTTTTAAAAGTATTACTTTAGTACCTTGTTGCAAACAATTGACAACAATTTTTTATTTTTACTCTGTCAATTAGGTTAGTATTGTGGAGTAAATACAATGTAGTTAATCCATCCTCAGTTATTTCCTATCACTGCCATTAAACTCTGTAACTGTTTTAAAGTTACCATTGGCCACAAGGTGAAATCTCTGAGCGGTTTCTTTTCTCTCCAGCAACTGAGTTAGGAAGGACACCTGTATCTTTGTAGCGACTGGGTGTATTGATACACCATCCAAAGTGTAATTAATAACAATTGAATGTCTGCTATTTGTTATACCCATCTACCAATAGGTGCCCTTCTTTGTGAGGCATTGGACAACCCCTCTGGTCTTTATTGTTGAATCTGTGTTTCAATTTCACTGCTTAACTGAGGGACCTTACAGATAATTGTATGTGTTGAGTACAGAGGCAATCATAAAAAAAAACATGTTAAAACCCTATTATTGCACACAGAGGGAGTGCATGCACCTTTTTATGTGACTTGTTAAGCACATTTTTTTTTACCCCTGAATTTACTTAGGCTTGCCATAACAATGGGGTTGAACACTTATTGACTAATGGCAATTTCGATTTTCAATTGAATTTATTTGTAAAAAGTTTGAAAAACATAATTTCACTTCAACATTATAGGGCATTGTGTGTAGGTCAGTGAAAAAAAATCTCAATTTAACCAATTTAAAATGTAGGCTAACAGAACAACATTTGGGGTGTGACTACTTTCTGAAGGCACTATATATATATAAATACAATTTAGCAGACATTTAGCAGACTTACATGCATGCATACATTGGATTTGGACTTTTCCACAATTTGGAAGAAGCACATCAAACTATATAATGTGTATGAAGTGTGTAGCCAAATTACATTGGTCTGGAATAAAAAGACAAGATTATTTATCCTACCTATAATATATTTTAATTATCTTATTTTAAACCCCAAAAACATATAGTAAGTGTTTTTTTTACCTTGTTATTCTCCGAAGAGAAGGCATTTGTAGAGTTGCAAGTGTGAACTAGCACGTAGTTATTTAGCAACATTTCACTGATTGCTTCCTGGAATAATTGTGCAGAGACCACACTGTTTAATTCATGTCATGGCACTTTTAAGATGGTAGTAATCACCTGCTGAGAGACAAAGGCCTCCAGTAGTTGTCAAAAACAACCATTTCACTGAATTAACATTCGTCCTCAGTTCTACTGCAATTTATGGAACATGACAATCAACAAATCATTGTAGTTTATGTTGTGGGTTTTAGCACTGTCTCCGCCTTAACCCTTTATTACTATTATGGTAATTAAAACTAACTGTCTCTGCCTTTTTTAAATAAATTATTTTTAAGAGATACCATATTGGTATGTTATAAGTTCTGGTGTTTAGAAATAGGTCTGTTTTGCTAAGAAGGGATTTCATGTTCAATAAAGTTGCTGAGAGCGAGAGAAGGCAAATATGCAGTTTAACCAAAGCAAAGCAAACAAAATCAGAGTGACATGCATCTTAGTCTTGGAAGGATGGAAGTAAGTATTTTAAACCTAAAGAGAATCAAACCAAATCAAAATGAAAGTCTAAAGTGGTCTAAGAAAGAGATAATATAAAGATTTGAATAGAGGGAGAGAATGAACAACAGAAGAGGAAGAGAGGGAGGAGAGCACATTGCTTTGGTCAGATAATCAGTGTGGATTATCTGAGCTGTGCCAGCAACAGGGAAGCACTTACCCTTAAATCCAGCTACGAGATAGATAGCGGGGTAAGAAGGAACAAACCAGAGAGACATAAAGACAGAGAGCAGACACAGAGACCTGACCTACAGCAGCTGGGCTAGACCAGGGACACACACAAAGCATGAGTGTGAGAGTGAGAGTGAGAGAAAGTGGAGAAAATAGCTCACAACACTGTTAAACAACTGGTATAATAGGACACAGAGGAAGAGGAAGGGCTAAACTAAAGAGATGAATATTGACATAAGGTGAAATGAAATTGTGGGCTATACTCGGCCTTGTCTCAGGATGGTAAGTTGGTGGTTGAAGATATCACTCTAGTGGTGTGGGGGCTGTGCTTTGGCAAAGTGGGTGGGGTTATCTCCTGCCTTTTTGGCCCTGTCCGGGGGTATCATCGGATGGGGCCACAGTGTCTCCTGACCCCTCCTGTCTCAGCCTCCAGTATTTATGCTGCAGTAGTTTATGTGTCGGGGGGCTAGGGTCAGTCTGTTATATCTGGAGTATTTCTCCTGTCTTATCCGGTGTCCTGTGTGAATTTAAGTACGCTCTCTCTAATTCTCTCTTTCTCTCTTTCTTTCTCTCTCTCGGAGGATCTGAGCCCTAGGACCATGTCCTTAAGACTACCTGCCATGATGACTCCTTGCTGTCCCCAGTCTACCTGGCCGTGCTGCTGCTCCAGTTTCAACTGTTCTGCCTGCGGCTATGGAACCCTGGCCTGTTCACCGGACGTGCTACCTGTCCCAGACCTGCTGTTTTCAACTCTCTAGAGACAGCAGGAGCGGTAGAGATACTCTCAATGATAGGCTATGAAAAGCCAACTGACATTTACTCTTGAGCTGCTGACTTGTTGCACCCTCGACAACTACTGTGATTATTATTATTTGACCATGCTGGTCATTTATGAACATTTGAACATCTTGGCCATGTTCTGTTATAATCTCCATCCGGCACAGCCAGAAGAGGACTGGCCACCCCTCATAGCCTGGTTCCTCTCTAGGTTTCTTCCTAGGTTTTGGCCTTTCCAGGGAGTTTTTCCTAGCCACCGTGCTTCTACACCTGCATTGCTTGCTGTTTGGGGTTTTAGGCTGGGTTTCTGTACAGCACTTCAGCTGATGTAAGAAGGGCTATATAAATACATTTGATTTGATGAATAGATACAGATAGAGTGAGAGATAGATACAGATAGAGTGAGAGATAATGTGATATGGAATAGGAGAGAGAGACACAGCGTTGATGAAAAAACGACATATTTAGTGACGATAGCAGAGAGATTAATGAAACAGAATGAAAGGAGAGGTGAGGAGAGGCGTTCTTTCTTCTCCAGATGGATGTAGACACTTCGCTGTAGTTGCTTGGGGTTACATAATATACACTGTTACACACACATTCCTATAGAATAAATATATACCATAACAGTGCGTATTGCCCATCTAAAAATACACACTTGTGTGGAGAGAAATAAATACAACAAAAGAGGTTACCTCAAAAAGGAGTCCAATAAAATCTGTATCTTGATAGATATTGAATTTGATTAGACATAACAGCATTGTACATTGGGCGGTCATTTCCTGGGTACTGTAGCTGAAGCAGTGAGAGCTAATCTGAGCGTTGTGGGCCTCGTGGGCACAACATGGGTGGCACTTACAGAACTGGGAGATGGGTGCGTCTAGCTGAGGTGCGGAGCCTGCTCTGTTGTTGAGTTTCTGGACCTGGGTGGGGGGGATGGGCTTGTGGGACTGGCCCGTGGCCCGGTACATAGCCTGGACCCACAGGATGCGGTCCTGCTCGTCATCACTGGCAAAGATCACAGTGTCACCTTCCTTTACTGCGTTGAAGAAGGTCCTCCCACCATCAAGACCTAAGGAATTATTACGGTTAGCAGTGTTTGTGGGGCTAGTGCTACAGGTAGATACCAGCACATATATACAAAAGTATGTGGACACCCTGTAAAATTAGTGGATCCGGCTATTTCAGCCACACCCGTTGCTGACAGGTGTATAGATCGAGCACACAGCCATGCAATCTCCATAGACAAACAATGGCTTTAATGAAGAGCTCAGTGGTGTTCAACGTGGCACCGTCATAGGATGCCACCTTTCCAGCAAGTCAGTTCGTAAGGGTCGGTGTGTGTGTGTGTGTGGTGTATTACTGTACCTGGCTGAAGGTCGTGTGTGTGTGTGACGTGTTAATGTACCTGGCAGAGGTTCGGTGTGTGTGTGTGTGGTGTGTTACTGTACCTGGCAGAAGGTCGGTGTGTGTGTGTGTGGTGTGTTACTGTACCTGGCTGAAGGTCGTGTGTGTGTGTGTGATGTGTTACTGTACCTGGCAGAGGGTCGGTGTGTGTGTGTGTGGTGTGTTACTGTACCTGGCAGAAGGTCGGTGTGTGTGTGTGTGGTGTGTTACTGTACCTGTCTGAAGGTCGTGTGTGTGTGTGTGAGACGTGTTACTGTACCTGGCAGAGGGTCGGTGTGTGTGTGGGTGTGTAGTGTGTTACTGTACCTGGCTGAAGGTCGGTGTTTGTGTGTGGCGTGTTACTGTACCTGGCCGAGGGTCGGTGTGTGTGGTGTATTACTGTACCTTGCCGAGGGTCGGTGTGTGTGGTGTGTTACTGTACCTGGCCGAGGGTCGGTGTGTGTGGTGTATTACTGTACCTGGCTGAGGGTCGGTGTGTGTGGTGTATTACTGTACCTGGCTGAGGGTCGGTGTGCGTGTGTGTGTGTGGTGTGTTACTGTACCTGGCTGAGGGTCGATGTGTGTGTGTGTGGTGTGTTACAGAACCTGGCTGAGGGTGTGTGTGTGTGTGTGTGTGTGTGTGTGTGTGTGTGTGTGTGTGTGTGTGTGTGTGTGTGTGTGTGTGTGTGTGTGTGTGTGTGTGTGTGTGTGGGTGGGTGTGTGGTGTGTTACTGTACCTGGCTGAGGGTCGGTGTGTGTGTCTGGTGTGTTACTGTACCTGGCTGAGGGTCGGTGTGTGTGTGTGTGGTGTGTTACTGTACCTGGCTGAGGGTCGGTGTGTGTGTGTGGTGCGTTACTGTACCTGGCTGAGGGTCGGTGTGTGTGTCTGGTGTGTTACTGTACCTGGCTGAGGGTCGGTGTGTGTGTGTGGTGTGTTATTGTACCTGGCTGAGGGTCGGTGTGTGTGTGTGTGTGGTGCGTTACTGTACCTGGCTGATGGTCGGTGTGTGTGGTGTAATACTGTACCTGGCCGAGGGTCGGTGTGTGTGTGTGTGTGACGTGTTAGTGTACCTGGCTGAGGGTCGGTGTGTGTGTGTGGTGCGTTACTGTACCTGGCTGATGGTCGGTGTGTGTGTGGTGTAATACTGTACCTGGCCGAGGGTCGGTGTGTGTGTGTGACGTGTTACTGTACCTGGCAGAGGGTCGGTGTGTGTGTGTGTGGTGTGTTAATGTACCTGGCCGAGGGTCGGTGTGTGTGTGTGACGTGTTACTGTACCTGGCTGAGGGTCGGTGTGTGTGTGTGGTGTATTACTGTACCTGGATGAGGGTCGGTGTGTGTGTGGTGTATTACTGTACCTGGCTGAGGGTCAGTGTGTGTGTGTGGTGTATTACTGTACCTGGCTGAGGGTCGGTGTGTGTGTGTGGTGTATTACTGTACCTGGCTGAGGGTCGGTGTGTGTGTGGTGTATTACTGTACCTGGCCGAGGGTCGGTGTGTGTGTGTGACGTGTTACTGTACCTGGCAGAGGGTCGGTGTGTGTGTGTGTGGTGTATTACTGTACCTGGCTGAGGGTCGGTGTGTGTGTGGTGTATTACTGTACCTGGCTGAGGGTCGGTGTGTGTGTGTGGTGTATTACTGTACCTGGATGAGGGTCGGTGTGTGTGTGGTGTATTACTGTACCTGGCTGAGGGTCAGTGTGTGTGTGTGGTGTATTACTGTACCTGGCTGAGGGTCGGTGTGTGTGTGTGGTGTATTACTGTACCTGGCTGAGGGTCGGTGTGTGTGTGGTGTGTTACTGTACCTGGCTGAGGGTCGGTGTGTGTGTGGTGTATTACTGTACCTGGCTGAGGGTCGGTGTAGTCTACAGTGTAGCCGTCCAGTTGGAGCAGCTCCACAGGCTCTGCCTTCTTCTCTCTGTAGCTGCACATGGCAAAGGTGTACTGGCTCACCTGCATCACAGAGGAAGGAACAGAGGGCTACAAATGATTTACTGTACACTTTATCTCATCGTGCTATTCCAGCTGCTATTTACCTGGTATTTCTCAAGGTAACGCATAGTAATACGGGTACTGGGACTTACAGACGAAAATGACATAACATTGGTAAACTGCCTAGTAATTACTATGTAACTACCATTTTAGTATACCAGGTAAATAACAGACTGAAAGAAAGCATTACATCTTATCAGTACCACTGTAACCTTGATCTCAAATATAACGTCATGTTCCCTAACCCAGGCCTTGGACACCTTGTTTGTGATAACCAACCGGGAGAGATGGTCACACAAGGGTTAATGAGCCAATCACCAGGCATAGATGGTGACCAGATGCTGGTCAAGAAAGGTCTGTGTGTGTGTGTGTGTGTGTGTGTGTGTGTGTGTGTGTGTGTGTGTGTGTGTGTGTGTGTGTGTGTGTGTGTGTGTGTGTGTGTGTGTGTGTGTGTGTGCTGTGAATGCAATAGCGAGAGAATGAAAATGACAGCTGTGTTGCCCACTCTTGAACCTCTAGACAGTAATGTGTGTGTGAGTGTGTGTGAGTATACAGGGATAATCACATTATAATTAGATGAATGAAGTGGCCGAACCAGGGGGGGGGGGGGGGGGGGGGGGGGCTGGTAAAAATAAATTATGTTGATGAGAGAGAGTATGTGTGTGCTTGAGTGTGAGTGTGTATCTATCCAGCACTGATACAGTGATAAGCAGGCTTATTATGCTACTGACAAGGACAGACACACACACAGAGAGAGAGAGAGAGAGAGAGAGAGAGAGAGAGAGAGAGAGAGATATATATAGAGAGAGAGAGAGACAGAGAGAGAGTTGGGAGAGAATCAGAGAGCGAGTGTGGGCAGCCAGGGTGCTGTTGCCGGAGCCGTTGCCAGGGCGGGGTTGTGGCCCTGACTCTGTCACTCAGTGAGAACAGACGAGTGCGGTAGTGACACCCTGTCACAAGAGATAGGAGCCCGACTGCTAGGTGCCAGTCATGCCAAGGCAACCCAAGGATCTCAGCCAATACCACGCTATTGTCACCTCTGCTGCAAGTGGCAGCTCTCACTGGCTGCAGCCTGCCTCTGTGTGACAACAGAGATTCACTGTCAGGGCTCTGATGAGGCCCCGGGTGGAACTTGCTGGGCCGCCGGTGCCACTACCCAGCTCTACGGTGCCCCCTTGCCTTCGGGACGTCCCTGGGGCACATCAGAACTCCCCCTCTTCTTCCCACTCCCTCGCCTGCCTCTCTCTCAACCCACTTCAGCCTCACATCCTTCTGCCTGCTAAAGTTTGGACCTGTCAGGGCCAGGCGAGACAAACACACAGACAGAGACAGAGCAGGACTCTATGGGCCTTAAGGCTGGCTGACCTGCTGTCAAACTGATGGTTAAAGGATTCTAAATGACTTTGCTCCCTGATTACCCTACATGCTTTGCTCTTTTAAATAACGTTGTTATTGTTGAGAGCAGTGGTGTAAACTACTTAAGTAAAAATACATTCAAGTACTACTTGAGTAGTCTTTTGGGGTATCTGTCCATTACTTTACTATTTATATTTTTGACAACTTTTACTTTTACTTCAGTACATTCCTAAAGAAAATGATGTACTTTTTACTCCATATATTTTCCCTGACACCCAAAAGTACATTTTGAATGCTTAGCAGGACAGGAATATGGTCTAATTCACACACTTATCAAGATAACATCCCTGGTTGTCCCTACTGCCTCTGATCTGGCAGACTCACTAAACACATGCTTCGTTTGTAAATTGTCTGAGTGTTGGAGCGTGTCCCTGGCTATCCGTAAAAAAACAAAACATGGTTTACTTAATAAGGAATTTGAAATTATTTATACTTTCACTTTTGCTTTTGCTACTTACGTATATTTTAGCAATTACATTTACTTTTGATAATGATGTATATTTATAACCAAATACTTTTAGACTTTTACTCAAGTAGGATTTTACTGGGTGACTTTCACTTTTACTTGATTCATTTTCTATTAAAGTATCTTTGCTTTTACTCAAGTATGACACTTGGGTACTTTTTCCACCACTGGTTGAGTCTATAAATTGGATTGTGTGATGGGGTGGGGTGGGGCTGAGGAACAGGCCAGAGATCAACGTGGTTATTTGCTAGTTTGTCACTGAGGAAACTCTTGAACATCATAGCCCCCCTCCCCAGTTGTCATATGGAAATGCTTAAGACTCCACTCCAAAGCCAGCACATATCAGCAGAGAGAGAGAACAAAGAGGGTGAGTGAACAGAGAAGAAAATAGAAAGGAGTGAGTGAGAGAGAGAAGGGGGAGAGAGAAAGAAGGATAGTGTGGTAGGGTGCAGAGTGTGAGAGTGGCTGCTTCTGGCTGTGTTCGAGGACAGCCTCCAGACTGCTGAATAATTACACTTCACTTTGCATCATAAACATGTGGTTTATGGCTCCAATCTGTTCTGTTGAGCAGTGACCTGTCAGGGCATTCAACTAGCCAGATACCATTACAGGCAGGATGAACTCTATCTGAGCGGGGTGGGGGTAGGAGGGGGCTGGCGAGAGCTTGGTTTGGGGAGCAAGCCGCTTAATTGTGATCCCTCGACTCAATTAAGACAAAACACAGTTTCACAGGTTTAGTTAGAGTGGCATTTTTGCCTCTCGTGATGGGACTCGATTCAGCTGAGGTTGATGCCTTTGATACTGACGCTTTCCACTTTCACTGGGTATGAACGGAGAAAGGGGACTTTATCACACAGGAATGGTGAGAGGGTTACATGGCATGAGCCGTCACGATAGCCATCTCATGGGATGTTCAACCCCTGACTCGTTCTTGTTTTCTCCGGCACACGTAACGTGTTTACAGGGTGTGTAATGACAGCTTTACACTTGTAGAATTCTGTTTATGTGTACCTGACGTGTTGTTGGTGTGTCGCTGCCATGGGTGGTGCCAGCGTCCATCACCTAGCACTGTAAATGATCTACTCACTCCATGTAATTAACAACTCATTAATAATTCAACAGGAAACGAATCTTCTGACACTGAAATAAATACCCCCCAGTGAAAGCAGTGCTATTTATGAGTATCATGGCAAATGTCAGTCAAATTACATTCAGAAAGTGTGTGTGTGTGTGTGTGTGTGTGTGTGTGTGTGTGTGTGTGTGTGTGTGTGTGTGTGTGTGTGTGTGTGTGTGTGTGTGTGTGCGTGCGTGTGTGCGTGCGTGCGTGCGTGCGTGTGCCACATTCGGCATACAGCGGATGTGAATTTGCGTTTTGTTATTTCAGAGGAGGGTTGAACATCACAGAGTGCTGTTGGTGAATCACATCCACAGTAGTTAACACAGCTAACTCACAACAAACTCAGAAATAAATTCAAACATTTCTATTGAACATATCTCCTCAACCAGCTGAAGTTGCACACTGTTGTCTTTTCATAGGCTATGAATCAATACGTACAGTTTTGTACTACTTCACTGCTGAATTTTGTATTTTCAGGCAACACCAAGAAACAAAGGGGACATACTATATTGATGGTAAAGCGAACTAAACGTATGTGCCCTTCACTTTGAAAATATAATTTTGCCAATTCTGAAGAACAATACATTTGAGTCCATCATAACACCAATAGAGTATTGAATGTCTTGAATACTTACACGCGACTTAACATAAGCAAAACAGAAGAGACAAGAAAAAGTAAAAGATTTACAAATGAAATTATACACAAACATAAAAGCTATCGGTCTCTCTAAGAAACAGACTTGCACATGACACACACACACGCACACGCACACACACACACGCACACACACACACACACACACACACACACACACACACACACACACACACACACACACACACACACACACACACACACACACACAGGCTGTATGTACAGCTGGGAGCAAGCGAGACGAGCATTCCGTGGGCTCTTGTAGCTGCGAGTGCTAGGCCAGCCAGCGTACACTCTGGTTTGTCAATCGCCTGTCAACTCCTCGCTCTGAGACATATCCTCCCAAACACAGAGGAGAAAGAGTGCTTCTCCAAATGAGGCCAGACAGAAAATGACTGCTACAGCTACAAAAGCTCCTGACAAGAACTGGCTTAGACCTTCAGCACCCCAGTCAACTAGAGGAAGACATATACCAAAGCTTGACAGATCAAAAACATAACATCTTCCTTATTGGATCAGTGCTGACCATGGTTCTTTAGTGGTCTTCTGTTCTTACCTGCACCAAGACAAAGAATCTCTTCTTCCATCTCTTCCACACATTTTTACCAATAGCCCATAGGTACCTAAGTAAACAAAGCAATGGTTTAGTAACAAGTTGTGTGGACTATGGTGGATGGCCTTTCTACAGAGGCTGCTTTACAATATTAAACCTTGTGTTGCATCATTATTTCATAAAGAGGTGGCATGCTGAAAAAACATATACATTTTTCCTTTTATGTTATAATGAGTAATATATACAACACCTTGCGTGAATGGCAATTGGCGAACAATAGCAGAGAGGCATGTGTTACAGTACAAGGTCTCTGCTGACCTCTTATGGTAAAAAGTTGTTACTGCTACCTTTAACTGTGAAAAGGGTTTAGAGCTAGAACGGCCCATTTTCTGTTTGTGAAAGGTTAAAGTGGGAAATTAACTGTTTTCTGATATTAACTTAATTCAGAGCAGAACATGGTTCGGGGATGGAAGTGACATCCAGAACTCCAGCTCCAGTATGAGCCAGTGGACGTCCCTACATGTGGGTATGATGACCGTACTCTGGTTTGTTGAGTGCTATCATTAGATTTACATTGTAGTCATTTAGCAGACATTCTTATCCAGAGTGACTTACAGTAAGTAGTGAGTGCATACATTTTTTTATTTTTATTTTCTACTTCTATCAGTCTTGAGTTGTGTTGCTGTGTATCTTGTTGTGTTGTGAAGAGATCAGAGCATGAAGAAGAAATGAACATCTGAGGGTGAGGACAACAGCTCTGAGAGCCTCTGTCCGCTCCTCCCCCTGGCCGGGGTAGGGGTACCCTGGCTTGCCTGCCTCTGTATCCCCCTGGTTAGTTTAGGGACTTCTCTCTCTGAATAAACTAGTGCCCAAGGAGCAGCGGGAAAGGGGGCTGAGGCTGGTACAGGCAGAGGCAGGTACAGGAAGCATAAGGAGGAGAGTGAACGAGGGGGACAGGCGGCGCTCCTTAAAGCCCAGACACTGGGCTTCCCCCATAGAGCAGGACACACACACACAGTGGAGGAGACCGGAGGAGGGAAGAAGGAAGAAGTGTGATGTGAATGTTTCCTTATGTCTCTGAGTTGGTGCTGTCACATCACTTACATCAATAGCCATTATTAAAAATGTAAATAAATTTAACTAGGCAAGTAAGTTAAGAACAAATTCTTATTTACAATGACAGCCTACTGGGGAATAGTGGGTTCACTGCCTTGTTCAGGAGCAGAACAACAGATTTTTACCTTGTCAGCTCGGGGATTTGATCCAGCAACCTTTCAGTTACAGGCCCCACACTCTAACCACCAGGCTACCTGTCACCCCACTGGCTTAATCACAATCATTATTTGCTATTTGATCTGGGGTGAGGAGAATATCAATACCCTTTACTTGATATCCATTCATGACAGTCAGAATTCTTACTCTTATTCAATGTGCTCTTTAACATGGTCATGTCTTACATATTAGTGTGAGGCTATGTGCACTTTGTTAATGACTGATCCCAGGCAATGGCACCAACAGAGCGGTGAAATACTGAAGGAGAAGACTTATTTTTGTTCTTTAGCAAACATTATGGAAGCTTGATAAATGCAGTACAACAATATTTGAGAATTTTTTTTAAATGTCAGATGTCACAGTGCCAATTACATAGTAATGTTCAATGTATGTTGAAGATAATAGATTTAATGTTTAAGGTTAAAGATAAAGGTTGCCTGCTTTGGTCACAGTCGATCGGCCGCCTGGAAGTGTGTGTTATGCACTAATGGTCGGCCCACTAGATGGCAGCATATCACTGCAACAGAGAAAGATATGTTTTGATCTAGAGTTTCAGCGCAGCGTAGCTTACCCACAGTGCTTCATGTTTTGTGGCTTGTCCATGCGGATGGCCAGTTTGATCTTCAGGTCACTGTCAGGGCAGCCTTTGGACACGGACATCTTGTGTAGTTCGGACTGTTTGGGACTGTTAGGGGTCGGATGGAGTACCACCTGGAAGCACAAAGACACCTATCTATTATAGTCAAGTCAAACATAAAACACACAGCCATGTAAGGTTGTATCAATGTATATGTATAATGTATGTATTAGATCGTAACAATGTATACTCCCTATTCACATCAATGGCAACCATTTTGAAATCTGAAAAGCAAGTTCGTTGCTAACTGTGCCTAAGTCTGGCTCCAGTTCTGTAGGCCCTTACCCTGCCAAGCTCTTTGTCCTCCAGGGCCAGAACTCCTGTGCTCTCAGTGAACAACTTCACCTTGACAGCAGGCAGGGGGTGTGTGGTGGTGAAGTCCCCCTGGGTCCCCCAGCTGAAACACACAGAAGACCATAGGGTGAGACGGCTTAAAGAGTGACATGAGATTGTTTCACATCAAATGTGATCCATTTCAGGAAACTAGGCGCATGTCGAAGGTCACTAGTTCACAGGAGAGCCGTTTGAACGTAAACTTTTTAAAACATCTAAATGCGTTTTTTGCCATGAAATGTGTTCTCGAACATGTGAACTTTCATGTGCCTTAATAACAAACTTATATGCCATCTGTAAATACTAATAAAATTGCTAAATTACAAACCTAGTTGGTTTAGCCACAGAAAAAGTGAGCAACCTTCCTCTTAGCCATGATTGGCTGAGATAATGAGTGGGCTGGACATGCCGAAAGATGAGTTTGGATTGGTCTGCCATATAGTACGCTTCTGTCTATTTGAGCTGGTCAGTATGTGTAGGTAATCCTGTCTAACGCGGCTTTAAAAAAATGATGTATTGCGTAGTAAAACTACAAGTGTTGCTCTCCACTTTCTGGAGGACTGAGTTTTTAAATCAGTGGAATTCATGTGTGATAGCTAAGGAGATGGAGAAAACACCTGTCTCTGGATTACATCTTCAAACTAAGGGCAACCATGGCATCCATGACAGGAGAAGCATCCATCCATGATGTATAAGGGTAAGATAGTCTAGCTACAGAAAGTGGTTTCATTTCAAGTTAAAGTGTACTGTTAGCTAGCTAACGTTAGCTGGCTGGTTCACTAGTTAACGTTACGTGTATGATCCTATTATTCTTATCTCAGAGCCATTTGCATTGCTAGTTATAGTCTAATGTTCGCTAGCTAACATTGAACCTGGTTGGTTAGCTACCTGTTGATTCATGCAGGGTTGTAACATCATGAGTTTGGATTATGGTCCATTGTTTAGCTAGCTAGCTAGCGAACATTCAAAGGGCATTTTCTCAAAAATGAGGTAACAAGTTTATCAACTTTCAAAGCAGAATTACTTTCCCATTGTTCCTCAAATGTAGTGTATGATATGGCATTTTGTAGCTCTGTGTCTCTGCTTTTATCCAATGTAAAAAACACTATTTCAAATTTTGCACCATAAGACCAAATCAAGGCGGTCGGTCACAAATATTATTGGTTGCGTACACATATTTTGCATTTGTTATTGTGGGTGTAGCAAAATTCTTATGATGGTGTGTATAGACTAAATATGAATAGAAAAGGTGTACAGCAGTAGTTATAGAGGATGAGCCTTGACTAGAAAGTACATATAAACTGGGTAAAACAGTATGGAAACATTATTAAAGTGACCTGTGTTCAATTACTATCTACAGTACATCTCTAAGGTGCAGGGTCGAGTAAACAGGTGGTAGCCGGCTAGAAACAGTGACTAAAGTTCGGGGCAGGGTACTGGGCGGTGGCCAGCTGTAGGTGACTATTTAACAGTCTGATGGCCTGGAGATAAAAACTGTTTTTCAGTCTCTCGGTCCCAGCTTTGATGCACCTGTACTGGCTCCGCCTTCTAGTGGGGTGAACAGGTCGTGGCTTGGGTGGCGGAGGTCCTTGCTGAACTTCTTGGCCGTCTTGTGACACTGGGTGCAGTAGATATCCTGGAGGGCAGGCAGTATGCCCCCGTTGATGCGTTGGGCTGACTGCATCACCCTCTGGAGATTCCTGTAGTTGCGGATGGTGCAGTTGCTGTACCAGGCGGTGATACAGCCCGTCAGGATGCTCTCAATTGTGCATCTGTAGAAGTTTGTGAGGGTCTTATGTGCACACTGCCCCCAGAATGAGGTGGAAGCTGAGCTGCACTTCCTAACCTCCTGCCAAATGTATGACCATTTAGAGACACATATTTCCCTTAGATTACACAGAACCCAAAATAATTTGAAAACAAATCCAATTTTGATAAACTTCCATATCTATTGGGTGAAATACCACAGTGAGCAATCACAGCAGCAAGGTGTGTGACCTGTTGCTACAAGAAAATGGCAACCAATTAAGAACAAACACCATTGTAAATACAACCTATATTTACATGTATTTATTTTCCCTTTTGTACTTTAACTATTTGCACATCATTACAACACTGTATATATACATAATATTACATTTGTAATGTCTTTATTCTTTTGGAACTTTTGTGAGTGTAATATTGGGGTGTGTGTGTGTGTGTGTGTGTGTGTGCGTGCGCGTGCATGTGCGTGCGTGTGCGTGCGTGTATGACAAACCCAGTGTATTCAGAATACACTCACTCTTTGATGGAGAGATAGCATAGGAGAAACCATGACATCTTGACACCACAACCGCAATTTCATCATTCCAATATCATTCAGCATGCTTTTGGGATGCACCACAACCTACTGTGGACTATCTCTGAGCTGTTAGGTGTTTCCCCTGTGTGTGTCACTTCTCACTGATGTTCTGCATCACATTTCTATGTGGTCTCTTATCTGTGAAAATATTATAAGTTTTGCACTTAAGTATTGTACACTGTTGTGGAATTATTGCAATCAAAAGGAGAGACTTTTACATTTCTTCAAAACAATCAAACTTTATTATTTAATTACTGCAGTAATGGAGCTCGTCAACGAACCCCCCTAGTTGATTCGTTGAGAGCCCAATGACAAAATATACCATGGCCTTTTATAGCAAAGATACACCCCCTTCAGTCTTCATGACAAACAACAGATGTATGGAATGGGTCACAAGGTTAAGATTTGTATGAAAGGTACTTATAATTCACAGCAAACAGTATCTGCTGTAAAAACTGTTCTCATTGTGTAGAGACCAGAGTCTGGTCCCGGAGTCATCTCTCCCTGGTACCTTATAGAACAGAAACATTAACTCATGCTATGGAATGCGGTCTCTAGGTTTATCACCCAAAGACATCGTAAATCATCTGTCAGTGTTAAATCTCCCAGAGGCCCATCCTCAGTAGAACACACACAGATGAGTGTTCTAACAACCCTTATTCTGTTGCATAAAACAACCATTTGTTGCAATTACAGTATTATAACATAATCTTGCAATTTTGCTCTCACAACACACAGCGGCTACCATCCATGAAGCATTTCCCAGATGTGACGGATCCACAGAGTAAGTATTAATTTGTAAGGTTTAACTACTATACAATAATATAAGTATGTAAGTGCTATACTGTATACAGTAAGTGACATTTCTGGCTCACTCAACTGAAGCAGGAGATTGAGGGTGTTTAAGAGGAGGTGCTACTATAGAATGCCGTGAAAACAGTTGATAATAGGACTCAAGTGCATTGTGCCACAGGGTTGTTGTTGGTAGAGAGCATATATGCTAGAGACGTGGAGCACAAAATTGGATCCCATATATATACACTGTATATACTTATATGACCCTGGATAGGCAGCCTAAGACTCTGGATGGTTCACAAGCATTTAGAGTTAGTGTCCAGATAATCATAATCCATTCCATTTTACCACACACACACACACACACACACACACACACACACACACACACACACACACACACACACACACACACACACACACACACACACACACACACACACACACACACACACACACACACCTGTGGTAACAAACTTGACTATGGTTAGAAGATGGCTGTCTCCTGACGGGTTGTTAGAAGGTTAGTTGGGATGTTCTCTGTAGCTCTGACAGCTCCATGCACACACTGTGAAATGCAGCTTATAAAGAATACCAAACCCAGGCCTGCCAGAAACAGCCACAGAGGAGTACACAGACCAAGCCAAATCAGATCCAACTTTCAAGCTCGTCCTATGGGAAGACTCACAATTCTCACTATTCTCTTTGTTAAATTCTAGAAGCATGTGAGCCAGTGGGCAGTGCGACATAAGCATGAAATAGAGAGAGGTCTTGGCTGATTGTGGCCACTCATGAGTTAATATAGCCAGGACTGGCTTCACGTTCAAAATACTAAGCATGTTCACTACAGTTCTCTCTGCCTGCGGTGGGGGAGCACTGATACGGCAGAATGAAGACTAGTCTGTCCATCTCACTCTTTCACCCTCTCCATCGCCCTCTCTCCGCACTTAAACTGTACGTATTTCAATCATTTTGCATGGTATAAAACGACCTGCTCTAAATGAAACACAGTATCCATGACAGACCCCACCAATGCCCTGCAAGCAGCTCCACATATGACCCATTAACAACAACCTATCAGGCTTGAAGTCCAGCATCTGTTGAATTGCTGCTTTCCATCAACATGACCCACATCCCTCCAGCCCAGTAGCCACTGTACTGGAGCCTTGGCAGGGAACACTTTGTGACACAGTGTTACAATGCCTCTGAATCATAAGCCCTGTGAGTCATGTGTAATACATTGGGCTCTGCCACTAGAGTAGTGTGAGGAGTAGTGTGTAAGGGCTCACCAGTTGACTCACCACAGAACGGCCTGTCACACATGCACACGTTCCAAGTCAACAACAACAACTCTGGTGGTATTAGCCTATGTATGAGTCATGGAGAGAAGACTGCAATCTATTTCCCTGGGGTTTTTCCTCTGTTTGTCTTGTCAGAGCAGATTGCACTGGCAGAGTGCCGACTCTGCAATATTGACACCAATTGAGAGGGAAAAGCTAATTTAATATAATGAATTACAGGAGCGTAATATTGCATGGATTTAAACAGAACAAACTGAATATTCTCCAGATGGTTTTAATTGTGTAGTATTTAACAGCATACATTTACATACAATTAAATGTCTGTAAATATGTGTTTTAAGCAAAGTAGGTGTCCAAATCCTGGTAATTCTGTTTTTACATACCACCTGTAGATGGCAGTCTAAGAGCTTGCAGAAATATGTAGGTACTTTCACTCAAACCATGAAAAGGAAAAACCAAGGAAGCCAACATCATTTCATCCATGCTCGAAAGAATAAGAAAAGATGTTAGTGCAAAGTGATAAAAAGTGATTAACAAATGCCTTCATCAGTGCTGTACAAATCCATTAGGAGAAGACACAGCTGTTGTTCGTAGGAGGCGCAACAGGTCAGGTGCAAGCAACTGGTTAAATAGATACCGGCGAATAGGGAAACAAAGGTCTCTTCTCAATGATATCTGTCCATTTTGTACTTCTTCTACATATTTCCTGTATACAGTATTTGCCCCCGGCCCAGTTTTTCAAAAGTTGTCTTATTGGATTTCGGCAATCAGATAGGATTAAATGATAGCACTGGGTTTTTCAAAACTGAAAACAGATTCTGATCCTCCGAATAGGGATAAGGATTTAGTCATCCAATCTGACCTTTAATCAGGATTGTATTGAGCTTGTTCTTGATCACACTGGAACGGTGGATTCAGAGTGGATTTAGAAAGGTGAAATGCATTACAACCACAACACTTCAATGTAACTAAGGTGAGAAAGTAAAAAAAACGTTGTTAGATCTGAAAATCAAAGGTTAAATATGTTAAATTGACTGCAGTAGGTACGTGGTAAGTTGTTATATTGAGAAGTGTCAAACAAATGCATCTACTTAATTCTTGTAACATCTGCTTCCAACTCACACTCTCAAACACGTAGATCCCCTGAACGCAGCTCACTTTCCAGCCCACTTTCCAGCTCACACTCTCAAACACATAGATCCCCTGAACGCAGCTCACTCTCCAGATCCCAATCGCCTGAATTCTGATCACCTGTTCAGTCACCTGTATGTCAATATCACACACTATTTAGTTTAGTTCGTTGCACCCCGTCATTGTGAGGTATTGTTTGTTTTGTGACACACTTCTATTCGGAGCTCTGTTTTTCCTGTAATTTAATCCTCCCGTGTATGATAGTTTTTGCCTGTCTCACTAACGATGCCTTTTGCCTATTCCCTGCCTGTACTTTAGCCTATCGGATTTCCTGTTATCAACCTATTGCCTGATCTCCCGAATGACGTTACTAGCCTTTGGCCCTGCCTGTACTATTGCCTTTTTGGACCCCCTGTGTATGACCTTCTGCCTGCTCCTGGACCCAGCTACCTGCCTCCTCCTGTGGTCCTTTAATAATAAACACCTGCTGTGCCCTGCGCTTGAAACCAGCTCTCTGTCTCCCATCGTGTTCATTACAATTCTAAGTGATATGCAAGCTATATTATTTTTTATCAAGTTACCTTTATTCAAGTAGTTTACTTTATTTCTGTTTGCCAATGAGCATGTAGAAGTAGTACGACAATCTGTCTAGTAGATGGCAAGGTGTAGGCCTGTTCAAAGCAAAAAAATCCAGATTCTGTGATCTTGATATTGTGGTATCTGGATAAGAATGATCCTATCTGATTATTTTCTCAAAAACCATCTCAAAAACAGCCAGATTGATTTGATCCTGATTAGCAACAAAGAGGATTACAGAATCCAAATCATTCTGATCCAGATACAAATGTGAACATTTTGGCTGTCATTTTGGCTAAACAAAATGCTAACATAACTCACCAAGTACAGTAGATGGCAATATAGATACTTATCCAAACCACTGAAAATCTGGATTCTGTGATCTTGATATTGAGGTATCTGGATCAGAATGATCTTATCTGATTATTTTTTGAAAAAACCTCAAAAAACAGCCAGATCAATCTGATCCTGGATAACAAAAATTTTATAATTAGAGAATCATTCTGATCCCCCCCCCCCCCCCCCCTCAAAAATGTTTAGAAAAACCGGCCCCTGATGATTCCCAATTCGGCAGTAACTAACTAACACGTTCAGTACAAATAAAACAGCGTGTAATGTTCAATTAAATGGAAAGAATGCGGTTTTGAATTACCTTTTCAAAAACTGGGAGGAGTTTAGTTGTGGGTTGAGGAACGCTTCAGCGTAGCCGTTGCCCTTTAAAGCGCAACTGAAGGCAATAGAGTACCACAGTATGAGTCGTAATACCCATAAAACCTAGAGGTCGAACAGAGAAAGGGTTCCAATAATTTTTCCTATAGGTGATTTTAAAAACACTTAATAAGGTATGTGTTTCGTGTAGGCTTACCCTGGCGTAATGTTTGTTAACCATGTAAATCTCTCTGGTTATGCCTGGTTATTCTTCAAAAGTGCTTTCCTCACCATCACCTTAAATAAGCATGCCAATTTAAAAAAAATTGAACCAGAAACAGATAAAACCTTGGTTCACTCCAGACCTGACTGCCCTTGACGAGCACAAAAACATCCTGTGGCGTACTGCATTAGCATCGAATAGCCCCCGCGATATGCAACTTTTCAGGGAAGTTAGGAACCAATATACACAGGCAGTTAGGAAAGCAAAGGCTAGCTTTTTGTATCCTGTAGCACAAACTCCAAAAAGTTCTGGGACACTGTAAAGTCCATGGAGAATAAGAGCACCTCCTCCCAGCTGCCCACTTCACTGAGGCTAGAAAACACTGTCACCACCGATAAATCCACGATAATTGACAATTTCAATAAGCATTTCTTTCTCCTTCACCCAAATCCAGATAGCTGATGTTCTGAAAGAGTGTCAAAATCTGGACCCCTACAAATCAGCTGGGCTAGACAATCTGGACCCTCTATATTCTAAAATTATCAGCCGTAATTCTTGCAACCCCTATCACTAGCCTGTACTCTTTCGTATCGTCTAAGATCCCCAAAGATTGGAAAGCTGCCGCGGTCATCCCCCTCTTCAAAGGGGGAGACACTCTAGACCCAAACTGCTACAGACCTACATCTATCCTACCCTGCCTTTCTAAAGTCTTCAAAAGCCAAGTTAACAAACAGATCACCGGACATTTCGAATCCCACCGTACCTTCTCGGCTATGTAATCTGGTTTCAGAGCTGGTCATGGGTGCACCTCAGCCACGCTCAAGGTCCTAAATGATATCATAACCGCCATCGATAAGAGACAATACTGTGCAGCTGTATTCACCGACCTGGCCAAGGCTTTCGACTCTGTCAATCACCACATTTTTATTGGCAGATTCAACAGCCTTGGTTTCTCAAATGACAGCCTCGCCTGGTTCAACAACTACTTCTCAGACAGAGTTCAGCGTGTCAAATCGGAGGACCTGTTGTCCAAACCTCTGGCAGTCTCTATGGGGGTGCCACAGGGTTAAATTCTCGGGCCGACTCTCTTCTCTGTATATATCAATGATGTTGCTCTTGCTGCTGGTGATTCTCTGATCCACCTCTACGCAGACGACACAATTCTGTATACTTCTGGCACTTCTTTGGACACTGTGTTAACTAACCTCCAGACAAGATTAAATGCCATACAACTCTCCTTCCGTGGCCTCCAACTGCTCTTAAATGCAAGTAAAACTAAATGCATGCTCTTCAACCGATCGCTGCCCGCACCTGCCCGCCCGTCCAGCATCACTACTCTGGACGGTTCTGACTTAGAATATGTGGACAACTATAAATACCTAGGTGTCTGTTTAGACTGTAAACTCTCCTTTCAGACTCACATTAAGCATCTCCAATCCAAAATTAAATCTAGAATCGGCTCCCTATTTCACAACAAAGCATCCTTCACTCATGCTGCCAAACATACCCTCGTAAAACTGACTATCCTACCGATCTTTGACTTCGGCGATGTCAATTACAAAATAGCCTCCAACACTCTACTCAGCAAATTGGATGCAGTCTATCACAGTGCCATCCGTTTTGTCACCAAAGTCCCATACACTACCCACCACTGCGACCTGTATGCTTTCGTTGGCTGGCCCTCGCTTCATATTCGTCGCCAAACCCACTGGTTCCAGGTCATCTATAAGTCTTTGCTAGGTAAAGCCCCGCCTTATCTCAGCTCACTGGTCACCATAGCAGCACCCACCCGTAGCACACGCTCCAGCAGGTTTTTTTCACTGGTCACCCCCAAAGCCAATTCCTCCTTTGGCCGCCTTTCCTTCCAGTTCTCTGCTGCCAATGACTGGAATGAATTGCAAAAATCACTGAAGCCGGACACTCATATCTCCCTCACTAGCTTTAAGCACCAGCTGTCAGAGCAGCTCACAGATCACTGCACCTGTACATAGCCCATCTGTAAATAGCCCATCCAACTACTTCATCCCCATACTGTTATTTATTTATTTTGCTCCTTTGTACCCCAGTATCTCAACTTGCACATTCATCTTCTGCACATCTATCACTTCAGTTTTTAATTGCAATATTGTAATTATTTTGCCACTATGGCCTATTTATTGCCTTACCTCCCTTATCCTACCTCATTTGCACACACTGTATATAGACTTGTTCTATTGTATTATTGACTGTATGTTTGTTTATTCACATGTGTAACTCTGTGTTGTTGTTTGTGTCGCACTGCTTTGCTTTATCTTGGCCAGGTCACAGTCGTAAATGAGAACTTGTTCTCAACTAGCCCTCCTGGTTAACCTCTCTTGGGTAGGGGGCAGTATTTTCAAGTCCGGATGAAAAGCATGCCTAAAGTAAACTGCCTGTTACTCAGGCCCAGAAGCTAGGATATGCATATAATTAACTGATATGGCAGGCGAAACCCCGAGGACAAACCATCCCAAACATTTACTGGCTTTGTTCCTATGGTGTCTCATGGGCGACAAACATCTAACTGCCACATCGAACCACACCAGTGGAGGCTCCTCGGAACCGGAAGGGGAGAACCATCCTCCTCAGTGAATTTCATAAAAACAACATTCGTGAAAAACATTTTAAAAAGTGATCCTTTTTAGATAAAACTATACTAAATATATTCACATCACCAAATAACCTCTTGACGGTCGCCTAGGATAGGGGGCGCTACAGCGATTTTTGAAAAAGATTTGTGCCCATTTTAAACGGCCTCGTACTCAAACTCAGAAGCTAGGATATGCATATAATTAATACTTGTGGATAGAAAACACCCTAAAGTTTCTAAAACTGTTTGAATGGTGTCTGTGAGTATAACAGAACTCATATGGCAGTCAAAACCCCGAGACCGATCGTAACAGGATGTGGAATTCTGAATTGCGGACTCAACTTCATCACTTTGCCTATAAATCACACCGTGAGCAATGGTTCATTGAGCACTTCCTATTGCTTCCACTAGATGTCCCCAGTCTTTACAAAGTGGTTTGAGTCTCCTACTGTGAAAACTGACTGAATGAGACGCTGTGGAAAGTGGTCACATGAGGAGTGCCATCACCATTATGACGCCGGCGCCCCTGGCTACCCTCCCCTTTCGAAACGTTTTGAAAGACAATGCAATCGTCCCCCTTGAATCTTATTGGAGCTCTGGTTGAAAAAGGCCCTAAAGATTTATGTTATACAACGTTTGACATGTTTGAACGAACCTAAAAAATTAAAAAAAGCATTTTATTGAAAGAGGAGTCCCGCGGCCGACGGAACTTTTGGTGCAGCCTTCAGAACGCGCTAACAAGAACAAGCTATTGGGACGTAAAGGATTAACTTTTTCGAACGAAAATACATTTGTTGTGGACCTGGGATTCCTGGAAGTGCTTTCTGATGAAGATAATCAAAGGTAAGGGATTATTGACAATAGTATACAAGAGTAGATTTGATATGCGATTGTTCCAAGATGGCGCTGACCTGTAACGGTAGCCTATTTTTCTGAGTATCGCATCCCCTTTTATCGCAAAGTGTGATTACCCAGTAAAGTTATTTTTAAATCTGGCATTGCAGGTGCTTTCAAGAGATGCTAATCTATAAATCTTAGAATGACAATATTACATTTTAAAAATGTTTTTGAATAGTAATTTAGTAAATTGTAGCGCTGTTTCACCGGACGCATTTGAGGGAAAGTAGTTAGTCAACGTTACGCGCCAATGTAAAATGCTGTTTTTATATATAAATATGAACTTTATCGAACAAAAGAATGCATGTATTGTGTAACATAATGTCCTAGGAGTGTCATTTGATGAAGATTGTCAAAGGTTAGTGCTGCATTTAGCTGTTTTTTGGTTATTTGTGATGCATGTGGTTGGTCGGAAAATGGCTACGTGGCTACTTTTACGATATATTCCTCTAACGTAATCTAATGTTTTGCTTTTGCTGTAAAGCCTTTTTGAAATCGGACGACGTGGTTCGATTCAGGAGAGGTGTATCTATAAAACGATATAACATAGTCCTATATTTGAAAAAAAAAATTAAAAACATTTGTTATGCTAATGGCGATAGGATTTTTTGCTGGAGCCCGACCAGGGTATAATTCATTAAAACACACTGTTTTGCAATGAAGATCTACAGTAGCCTCAACAGCACTCTGTAGGGTAGCAACATGGGGTAGCCAGAGGACAGCTAGCTTCCGTCCTCCTCTTGATACATTGACTTCAATACAAAACCTAGGAGGCTCATGTTTCTCACCCCCTTCCATAGACTTACACAGTAATTATGACAACTTCCGGAGGATGCCCTCAACCTATCAGAGCTCTTGCAGCATGAACTGACATGTTGTCCACCCAATCAAAGGATCAGAGAATTAATTTAGTACTGAACACATACGCTACAGCTAGCTTGCACTGCTGATCATAAAATGTGGTGAGTAGTTGACTCAAAGAAAGAGAAAGACAATAGTTGAACAGTTTTCAACAAATTAATTTATTCAAAAATAAAGGAGAAGCAAGAGACAGAGTTTTTATTTTTTCAATTTCAGTTTCACTTACTTAGCTAGCAAATGCAGCTGGCTAGTTTAGCCTACTAAAACACCCGGCTCAAACAGAGGGATGCTATGTTAGCTAGTTGGCAATGACTATCCAATACAACACTGGAACTCATCCAAGTCAAGGATTAAACTGCTTACTGACTATACACTAACTTTACTGCATGATTGTAGCAGGTTTACTAACTCATTAGTTCTATTAGCTATGTTGACTAGGACGTTACTTCAGCTAATATGGGGACAATGATGTAGGCTGTGTGTAGTGGTTATGACATGGTTTAGCTTGTGCATTGAAGCCCACAAACGAAGGGAAAAGGAGAGAGGAGGAGACTGCATAGAGGTGAGAAGGAATACAACGTGGTTGCTATGAAAGTGAACCGTGTTTACGCGTAATCAGGGGTGTATTCATTCCACCGATTTTGTTGAAAAGCGTTTAAACGGAAGCAAATGAAACAAGGATAAAAATACCTGAATTTGTCCAATAGAAACTCTCGTTTGCAACTGTTGAACTAATGATTACTCCGTAGATAAGCTAGATGCAGGCAAGACTGTGCAAGGAGGTATTGAATGTGTCACTGTCTGTCCATGTGTCACTGTCCGTCACCTCATATTGTTCTCTCAACCTGTGTGCATCTACATTGTAAACTTTCATTCAAACTCTAGGTTGTAGCAACCTCATGATGGGTATAAGGAAAATTCAAGTATCAAGACTGAAAACAAATTTTTATTTATAAGCAGAGAAACACATGCGGAATCTATGCATTCAGTCACTCACATCACTCATTGCTTCATGCCAGACCCTGCCACACCCACCAAACGGAGCAAACTTTCAAGAACGGTTTGGGGAAACGTGTCATTCCGTACAACCGCCACGCAACATAGCAAACGTTTAATCGAACTGAACACATCCCAGGTGTGTCGCAGCCTAGCAGGCGGCGTAGTGGTGTCGATGTACTCTTGAGCAAGGCACTTAACCCTAATTTGCTCCAGGGGTACTGTATTACCATGGCTAACCCTGTAAAACAACACATTTCACTGCACCTAGGGAAAGGGTATACCTAGTCAGTTGCACAACTGAATGCGTTCAACAGAAACGTGTAATGTGGCAATTGCTGTTTCATTGTAGCCTGAGAGTAGACCAATTATTTATTCATACACTAGATGACTGACGGGGTGCTGTTTTGAAGCCACCGTGCCTCCATCTTGGCACTTCCCCACCATAGTAAAAAAATATTTTGGAAGCTATGGAAATGCATTTATTATTGTGTACATTTGTTTTTGAACGATTATTCTATTACAGACACCTTAAAGGGATACCTCGGGATTTTGGCCATGAGGCCCTTTATCTACTTCCCCAGAGTCAGATGAACTCGTGGATTCCATTTGCATGTCTCTGTGTCCATTATGAAGGAAGTTAGAGGTAGTTTCATGAGCCAATGCTAACTAGCGTTAGCACAATGACTGGAAGTCTATAGTATCTGCTGCTAGCAGATACCATAGATGTCCAGTCATTGCGCTAACTCTAGTTAGCAATTGCCCTAGTGTTAGTTTGGTACCGCTTGCCATGCTTACTTACAAGCCCTTAAACAACAATGCAGTTTCAAGAAGAAAAAAGTGTTAAGAAAGTATTTACTAAAATAAAATAAACTGAAGAAATAAGTAAATAAAAATGTATTAAAAAAATATAGAAAAATAACAAATAATTAAGGAGCAACAATAAAATAACAGTAGCGAGGCTATATACTGTCCTCACATCAACAACAAAAAATACTTAAATACAGGTAATTTTGTCCTTGAAACATTTAATTGAAATACTGTAGAATTCCATTTATTCCTATGGAGTGCCAAAATGGTTGGCTTCAAAGCCTTTCATTGGTCATTACATAGCATCAGCAACACAGGGTTTATATACATCATTGGCACAGACCCTCGCACTTGCTTTCTAGCTTGCATCAATAAAGTCTGGATTACATTCAAAATATCATAAAAGGACATTACATAATGTATGTTGCTTTCAGAAAATGACAGATATAAATTGATGTCAGGATCACAGTATGTATTCCTCATTATAATGTGCCTGAGATGAGCACACTAACAGCAGCGTATGTGACGAGTGAAAAAAGTTAGTGCAAAAAGGATCAATGAAGATACACTGAACAAAAATATCAACACAACATGTAATGAGCTGAAATAAAAGATCCCAGAAATGTCCCATATGTACAAAAATATTATTTCTCTAAAATGTTGTGCACACATTTGTTTACATCCCTGATAGTGAGCAGTTCTCCTTTGCAGAGATAATCCATCCAACTGACAGGTGTGGATGATTAAACATCATGATCATTACACAAGTGCACCTTGTGCTGGGGACAATAACAAATTGTGCAGTTTTGTCACACAACACAATGCCACAGACGTCTCAAGTTTTGAGGGAGCGTGCAGTTGGCATGCTGTCTGCAGGAATGTCCACCAGAGCTGTTGCCAGAGAAATGGATGTTAAGTTCGCTACCATAAGCCACCTCCAACATCATTTTAGAGAATTTGGCAGTACATCCAACCGGCCTAACAACCCCAGACCACGTGTTTGGTGTTTTGTGGGTGAGCAGTTTGCTGATGTCAACATTGTTAACAGAGTGCCCCATGGTGGTGTTGGTGTTACGGTATGGGCAGGCATAAGCTACGGACAACGAACACCATTGCATTTTATCAATGGCAATTTTAATGCACAGAGATACCGTGACAAGATCCTGAGGCCCATTGTCGTGCCATTCATCCACCGCCATCACCTCATGTTTCAGCATGATAATGCACGGCCCCATGTCGCAAGGATCTGTTCACAATTCCTGGAAGCTGAAAATGTCCAAGTTCTTCCATGGCCTGCATACTCACCAGACATGTCACCCATTGAGCATTTTTGGGATGCTCTGGATCGATATGTACGACATCGTGTTCCAGTTCCTGCCAATATTCAGAAAGTTTTCACAGCCATTGAAGAGGAGTGGGACAACATTCCACAGGCCACAATCAACAGCCTGAGCAACTCTATGCGAAGGAGATGTGTCGTGCTGCATGAGGCAAATGGTGGTCACACCAGATACTGACTGGTTTTCTGATCCACGCCCTATCTTTCTTTCAAGGTATCTGTGACCAACAGATGCATATCTGTATTCCCAGGCATGTGAAATCCATAGATTAGGGCCTAATGTATTTATTGCAAATTATTGATTTCCTTATATGAACTGTAACTTAGTAAAATCTTTGACTTTGTTGCATGTTGCGTTTTATATTTTTGTTCAGTATAGTTAAATAGTTAACCAAATAGCTACCTGGACTTCTTATTTAGCAGTCTTATGGCTTGGGGGTACAGTAGAAGCTGTTCAGGGTCCTGTTGCTTCCAGACTTGGTGCATTGGTACTGCTTGCCATGCGGTAGCAGAGAGAACAGTCTATGACTTGGGTGGCTGGAGTCTTTGAAAATGTTTAGGGCTTTCCTCTGACACTGCCTGATATATCTAGGGATGAGTGTATGTCTAAGCCTGGCTCGTGGCTCAGATGTGAGGCCTGGTGATGGTTTGAGTCATGTTTGAGCCTCAGTAGCCATGAGCACAGGCCTGGGGCATTCCTATGGAACTTAGTATTGATGTAAATCTCAGCTCAACCACACGAGCGGAGCAGCACAACATAGTACAGCACAGAGCTGGAGCCACAAACATACACACGTACTAATGATGTGCGGGTTGACTCCTAACCCAAAGATTTTTCTTTCATTATTTTAGGCTATCTGGTATTAGTGCATAAGCCTAAGCTTTGGGGCTTAACTGTACACGCACCAAATAGACTACACAGCCAATTGCCAAATAATGCTTTTGGGAACGGGCAGAAAAAGTTAACATCAATCCACAGAGGAAAAAAGGCCATTGTCAAAGTTCAATTCAGTAAGACTGTCACGTCCTGACCAGTAAAGGGGTTATTTGTTATATTAGTTTGGTCAGGACGTGGCAGGGGGTATTTGTTTAGAGTGTTTCAGGGTTTGTTGGGCTATGTGTTTTGTAGAGGGGTGTTTGTTTAGAGTGTTCCGGGGTTTTGGTTTATGTTCTATGTTCTAGTCTAGTCCCGTGTGGCTCAGTTGGTAGAGCATGGTGTTTGCAACGCCAGGGTTGTGGGTTCAAATCCCACGGGGGACCAGTACGGAGAAAAAAAAGTATTAAATGTATGCATTCACTACTGTAAGTCGCTCTGGATAACAGCATCTGCTAAAATGTAAATGTAAAATGTAGTCTTTCTATGTTTAGTTTATTGATTTGGCCTTCAATTGGAGGCAGCTGTTCCTCGTTGCCTCTGATTGAAGGTCCTATGTATAGGGGTGTTTTGGTAATGTGAATTGTGGGTAGTTATTTCCTGTTTAGTGTATGTAGCACCTGACGGGACTGTTTAGTGTCGTTCGTTCGTTTTTTTATACGTGTTTCTTTTGGTTTTTCCTTCTTTTATAATAAATAAGAAGATGAGTATACATTTTCCCGCTGCACCTTGGTCTACTCCATACGACGGCCGTTACAGAACTACCCACCACAAACGGACCAAGCAGCGGGGTAAGGAGCTGGAGAGGAATTATGTGGACTACAGGGAATTGTGGACATGGGAGGAGATTCTGGACGGGACTGGACCATGGCACCAGGCTGGTGAATACCGTCGCCCACCGGAGGAGATAGAGGCAGCCAAGGCAGAGCGGCGCCGGAATGAGGCGTTATACGCGCCGATTGGGAAGCACGAGAGGCACCCCCAATAATTTTTTGGGAGGGTGCACACGGGTAGTTTGGCTGGGCCAAGGGTGAGCCCTAAGCTAACTCCCTGTGCTTATTATGGGGAGCATATGGAGTGGAGAGCGCCGGAGTATGCGGAAGTGCGCACGATCACGCCCATGCGCACACACAGTCCGGTGCGAGCGATCCCAGCCCCTCGCAAGTGCCGTGCTAGAGTGGGCATCCAGCCTGGAAGGAGGATGCCTGCGCAGCGCATCTGGCCACCGGTGCGCCTCCTAGGACCAGGCTACCCTACGCCTGCTCTACGCACGGCAACCATCAGGCCTCTGCACAGCCCAGTTCGCCCTGTGCCAGCACTCCGCTCGTGCAGGGCTGCTATTACCATCCAGCCAGGACGGGTTGTGCAGGAGGTGCGCTCCAGACCTCCAGTGCTTACCCATGGCCCAGTGTATCCAGTTCCCGCTCCTCGCACTAGCCCTGAGGTGCGTGTCTCCAGTCTGGCGTGTCCAAAGCCAGCCCCATGCACCAGGCCTCCAGTGCGTCAGCCCAGTCCAGCTCGTCCTGCTCCTGCTCCTCGCACTAGCCCTGTGGTGCGTGGCCCTCGTCCAGAGCTTCCGGCAACAGTGCCTCGTCCAGAGCTTCCGGCAACAGTGCCCCATCCAGAGTGTCCGGCGACAGTGCCCCGTCCAGAGTGTCCGACGACAGTGCCCCGTCCAGAGTTTCCGGCGACAGTGCCCCGTAGAGAGACTGCCCACAGTCTGGAGCCGAGAGAGACGGCCCACAGTCAGGAACCGAGAGAGACGGCCCACAGTCAGGAACCAAGAGAGACGGCTCACAGTCAGGAACCGAGAGAGACGGCCCACAGTCCGGAATCGACGCAGCGAGAGTCGCCCTACCGTCCGGAATCGACGCAGCGAGAGTCGCCCTACAGTCCGGAATCGGCGCAGCGAGAGTCGCCCTACAGTCCGGAATAGGCGCAGCGAGAGTCGCCCTACAGTCCCGAATCGACGCAGCGAGAGTCGCTCTACAGTCCGGAATCGACACAGCGAGAGTCGCTCTACAGTCCGGAATCGATGCAGCGAGAGTCGCTCTACAGTCCGGAATCGGCGCAGCCAGAGTTGCCCTTCAGCCCGAGGTCTCCAGCAACGCGCATCAGCCCAGAGACTTCGAGAAGGGTAACAATTAATAAATATTTAGTGGGGGTGGACTGTTTAGTGTCGTTCGTTCGTTTTTTTACACGCGTTTCTTTTGGTTTTTCGTTCTTTTATAATAAATAAGACGATGAGTATACATTTTCCAGCTGCACCTTGGTCTACTCAATACGACGGCCATTACAAAGACAAAAGCTGTGAAAGGAGAGTTGAAAATAAAGAGAAGGGAGAAAGAAAAGCAATGTTTGGAAAATATGCTATAAGAGGATGAGAGCAGTGTTACGTTATGTTATGTTATGTGTGATGATTGTGAGGCGCTATACAAATTCCACAGTCACAAGATGGGACTTCAAATAGGCCGATGGCATGTCAAGGGAACTGTAGTTTAGATGGGTTAAACAGAAACTTAAATCTGGAAACTGACTCTAGGTCTATAACTCACATTGCCTAAATAAGAACTCCTGCAGCATTAACATTTCTTGCGATATCTCATCAGAAACATGTTGGGTCACTTTCACAGCTTTCTTTTTCCTTACAACCGGTCAAACTCATGTAATTTGGACATTTTGCACCAAAAATCTTTCCTGTTTTTTTTTTGTTGCTTCTCCCCAGTCCCGAAATGTCTTTGCTCAGCTAATGGTGACAATGATAACTTTACCAATGCCAACTAGATTGATGCATTCACTCTATCAATCTATTGCAGTATTCTGTCGAGAAAGGGTTTATTTAGTCATCTAGGGCCGACTCTCTTCTCTGTATATCAATGATGTTGCTCTTGCTGCTGGGGATTCTATGACCTCTACGCAGACGACACAATTCTGTATACTTCTAGCCCTTCTTTGGACACTGTGTTAACAAATCTCCAAACGAGCTTCAATGCCATACAATTCTCCTTCCATGGCCTCCAACTGCTCTTAAACGCTAGTAAAACTAAATGCATGCTCTTCAACTGATTGTTGCCCGCACCCATCCGCCCGACTAGCAACACTACTCTGGACGGTTCTGACTTAGAATATGTGGACAACTACAATACCTAGGTGTCTGGTTAGACTGTAACCTCTCCTTCCAGACTCACATTAAGCATCTCCAATCCAAAATTAAATCTAGAATCGGCTTCCTATTTCGCAACAAAGCATCCTTCACTCATGCTGCCAAACATACCCTCATAAAACTGACCATCCTACCAATCCTCGACTTCGCCGATGTCAATTACAAAATAGCCTCCAACACTCTACTCAGCAAACTGGATGTAGTCTATCACAGTGCTGTTTCGTCACCAAAGCCCTATATACTACCCATCACTGTGACCTGTATGCTCTCATTGGCTGGCCCTCACTACATATTAGTCGCCAAACTCACTGGCTCCAGGTCATCTATAAGTCTTTGCTCGGTAAAGCCCCGCCTTATCTCAGCTCACTGGTCACCATAGCAACACCCACCCGTAGCACGCGCTCCAGCAAGTATATCTCACTGGTCATCCCCAAAGCCAACGCTTCCTTTGGCCGCCTTTCCTTCCAGTTCTCTGCTGCCAATGACTGGAACAAATTGCAAAAATCACTGAAGCTGGAGTCTTATATCTCCCTCTCTAACTTTAAGCATCAGCTGTCAGAGCAGTTTACCGATTACTGTACCTGTACACAGCCAATCTGTAAATAGCACACCCAACTACCTCATCCCCATATTGTTATTTATCCTCTTGCTCTTTTGCACCCCAGTATCTCTACTTGAACATCCTCATCTGCACATCTATCACTCCAGTGTTAATGTTAAATTGTAATTATTTCGCCTCTATGGTCTATTTATTGCCTTACCTCCCTACTCTCCTACATTTACACACACTGTACATTGCTTTTTCTATTGTGTTACTGACTGTACGTTTGTTTGTGTGTAACTCTGTTTTTGTTTTTGTCGCACTGCTTTGCTTTATCTTGGCCAGGTCGCAGTTGAAAATGAGAACTTGTTCTCAACTGGCCTACCTGGTTAAACAAATGTGAAATAAAAAAAATAAAAAAAGAGAAAGAGAAGCTACATGTATCTAATTATCGACAAGTTGACTAACAAATAGCCTACCAAAATGTTGGAAATTATAAGCAGAAACATATCTCAATCAGGCAAAAAAAATCCTGCACCCCTGTCAAAAAGGCATAATGGGACCCATGTCATCCAAAAAGTTGCCTCAAGTTTGCCAAAACGCACCTGGAAGCACCTGTATGATCATCAAGACTCTTGGAAGAATGTTCTATGGACAGATGATTCAAAAGTATAACTTTTTGGATGACATGGGTCCATTATGCCTGCCGAAAACCAAACACTGCATTCCACAGTAAGAACCTCATACCAACGGTCAAGCATGGTGCTGGTAGTGCGGTAGTTTGAGGATGCTTTGCTGCCTCAGGATCTGGACGACTTGCCTTATTAGAAGGAACAATGAATTCTGCTCTATATCAGATAATTCTACAGGAGAATGTCAGGCCATCCGTCTGTGAGCTGGAGCTGAAGCTGAAGCACAGCTGGGTCATGCAGCAAGATAATGATCCAAAACGCACAATCAAGTCTACATGAAAATGGCTAAAAAGCAACAAATCTGAAGTTTTGGAATGGCCTAGTCAAAGTCCAGACATAATCCCAATTGAGTTTTTGCAGGAATTGAAATAAGCAGTTCATGCTTGAAAACCTACAAATGTTGCTTAATTACAGCAGTTCTGCATGGAAGAGTGGGCCAAAATTCCTCCACAGCAATGTGAGAGACTGATCAACAACTACAGAAAGTGTTTGGTTGGAGCCATTGCAGTTAAAGGTGGCACAACCAGTTCATTGCCGATTTCTGAGGGGGCGGCAGGAAGCCTAGTAGTCTAGTGGTTGGGCCAGTAACCGATAGGTTGCTGGATCGAATCCCAGAGCTGACAAGGTAAAAATCCGTTGTTCTGCCCCTGAAGAAGGCAGTTAACCCACTGTTCCCCGGTAGGCCGTCATTGTAAATAAGAATTTGTTCTTAACTGACTTGCCTAGTTAAATGAAGGTTAAATTTAAAAAAAGAACTTATCTTCTGCAACAGGGGTAACTCTGGGTCTTTCTTTCCTGTGTTGGTCCTCATAAGAGCCAATTTCATCATTGCACTTGATGGTTTTTGCGACTGCACTTTAAGAAACTTTCAAAGTTCTAGAAATTGACTGACCTTCATGTCTTAAAATAATGATGGACTGTCATTTCTCTTTGCTGATTTGAGCTGTTGGCTTTTACCAAATAGGAGTATCTTCTGTATAACACCCCAACCTTGTCACAACACAAATGATTGGCTCAAACGCGTCAAGAAGGATAGAAATTCCACAAATTAACTTTTAACAAGGCACACCTGTTAATTGAAATGCATTCCAGGTGACTGCCTCATGAAGCTGGTTGAGAGAATGCCAAGAGTGTGCAAAGCTGTCACCAAGGCAAAGGGTGGCTACTTTGAAGAATCTCAAATATAAAATATATTTTGAGAAATACTTTTTTGGTTACTACATGATTCTATATGTGTTATTTAATAGTTTTGATGTCTTCACTATTATTCTACAATGTAGAACAGTAAAAATAAAGAAAAACCCTTGTGTAGATGTCCAAAATTTCCTTGTTTTTGAAAGAAAAGCACATTTTTGGTCCATTAAAATAACATCAAATTGATGAGAAATACAGTGTAGACATTGTTAATGTTGTAAATGACTATTGTAGCTGGAAAGAGCTGATTTTTTATGGAATATCTACATAGGTGTACAGAGGCCCATTATAAGCAACCATCACTCCTGTGTTCCAATGGCACGTTGTGTTAGCCAGTCCAAGTTTATAATTTTAAAAGGCTAATTGATCATTAGAAAAGCCTTTTGCAATTATTAGCACAGCTGAAAACTGTGAAAACTACAAATTTCACCAGATTGGGTCTGCTGGATTGTTGGGATTCCCCCATGGGTTAGGGTGCTAACTCCCTGATCTGGTAACTCTTCCGAGAGGTCGCCAGTAAAATAAGGGAGTATGAACTAATTTTGAAAATGGTTTCAACAGTAACAGTATGTTGTTATGCTCTTTGACATTTGTCTTAGATATAAAGGTATTGAGAACATTGGAAATGTTTGCTTAGGTTAGTTATTGTTTTAGTTTACAATGGAGCCCCTAGTTCCACTCATCATACCTCTGTTACCTCCTTTGTCCCACCTCCCACACATGCGATGACCTCACCCATTATAACCCCAGGCACCCTCATTTGTTGACTTCTGTGATCGAAAAAGCCTTGGTTTCATGCATGTCAACATCAGAAGCCTCCTCCCTAAGTTCGTTTTACTCACTGCTTTTGCACACTCCGCCAACCCTAATGTCCTTGCCGTGTCCGAATCCTGGCTTAGGAAGGCCACCAAAAATTCTGAGATTTCCATACCCAACTAAAACATTTTTCGTCAAGATAGAACTGCCAAAGGGGGAGGAGTTAGCCTGCAAAGTTCTGTCATACTTTCCAGGTCTATAACCAAGCAGTTCGAACTTCTAATTAAAAAAAATTATTCTCTCCAGAAATAAGTCTCTCACTGTTGCCGCCTGCTATCGACCCCCCTCCGCTCCCAGCTGTGCCCTGGACACCATTTGTGAATTGATCGCCCCCCATCTAGCCTCAGAGTTCGTTCTGTTACAGTGGGGGGAAAAGTATTTCATCCCCTGCTGATTTTGTACGTTTGCCCACCTACAAAGAAATGATCAGTCTATAATTTTAATGGTAGGTTTATTTGAACAGTGAGAGACAGAATAACAACTAAAAAATCCAGAAAAACGCATGTCAAAAATGTTATAAATTGATTTGCATTTTAATGAGGGAAATAAGTATTTGACCCCCTCTCAATCAGAAAGATTTCTGGCTCCCAGGTGTCTTTTATACAGGTAACGAACTGAGATTAGGAGCACACTCTTAAAGGGAGTGCTCCTAACCGCAGCTTGTTACCTGTAAAAAAGAAACCTGTCCACCGAAGCAATCAATCAGATTCAAAACTCTCCACCATGGCCAAGACCAAAGAGCTCTCCAAGGATGTCAGGGACAAGATTGTAGACCTACACAAGACTGGAATGGGCTACAAGACCATCGCCAAGCAGCTTGGTGAGAAGGTGACAACATTTGGTGCAATTATTCGCAAATGGAAGAAACACAAAAGAACTGTCAATATCGCTCGGCCTGGGGCTCCATGCAAGATCTCACCTTGTGGGGTTGCAATGAGCATGAGAACGGTGAGGAATCAGCCCAGAACTACACAGGAGGATCTTGTCAATGATCTCAAGGCAGCTGGGACCATAGTCACCAAGAAAAAAATTGGTAACACACTACGCCGTGAAGGACTGAAATCCTGCAGCGCCCGCAAGGTCCCCCTGCTCAAGAATACATATACATGCCCGTCTGAAGTTTGCCAATGAACATCTGAATGATTCAGAGGACAACTGGTGAATGTGTTGTGGTCAGATGAGACCAAAATGGAGCACTTTGGCATCAACTCATCTCGCCGTGTTTGGAGGAGGAGGAATGCTGCCTATGACCCCAAGAACACCATCTCCACCATCAAACATGGAGGTGGAAACATTATGCTTTGGGGGTGTTTTTCTGCTAAGGGGACAGGACAACTTCACCGCATCAAAGGGACGATGGACGGGGCCATGTACCGTCAAATCCTGGGTGAGAACATCCTTCCTTCAGCCAGGGCATTGAAAATGGGTCGTGGATGGGAATTCCAGCATGACAATGACCCAAAACACACGGCCAAGGCAACAAAGGAGTGGCTCAAGAAGAAGCACATTAAGGTCCTGGAGTGGCCTAGCCAGTCTCCAGACCTTAATCCCAGAGAAAATCTGTGGAGGGAGCTGAAGGTTCGAGTTGCCAAACGTCAGCCTCGAAACCTTAATGACTTGGAGAAGATCTGCAAAAAGGAGTGGGACAAAATCCCTCCTGAGATGTGTGCAAACCTGATGGCCAACTACAAGAAACTGACCTCTGTGTCTGACCTCTGTGATTGCCAACAAGGGTTTTGCCACCAAATACAAAGTCATGTTTTGCAGAGGGGTCAAATACTTATTTCCCTCATTAAAATGCAAATCAATTTCATAATATTTTTGACATGCGTTTTTCTGGATATTTTTGTTGTTATTCTGTCTCTCACTGTTCAAATAAACCTACCATTAAAATTATAGACTGATCATTACTTTGTAAGTGGGCAAACGTACAAAATCAGCAGGGGATGAAATAATTTTTTCCCCCACTGTAGGTGACCTAAACTGGGATATGCTTAACACCCCGGCAGTCCTACAATTTAAGCTAGATGCCCTCAATCTCACACAAATCATCAAGGAACCCACCAGGTACAACCCCAAATCCGTAAACATGGGCACCCTCATAGACGTTATCCTGACCAACTTGCCCTCCAAATACACCTCTGCTGTTTTCAATCAGGATCTCAGCGATCACTGCCTCATTGCCTGTATCCGCTATGGGTCCGCGGTCAAACGACCACCCCTCATCACTGTCAAACACTCCCTAAAACACTTCTGCGAGCAGGCCTTTCTAATCAACCTGGCCCGGGTATCCTGGAAGGATATTGACCTCATCCCGTCAGTCGAGGATGCCTGGTCATTCTTTAAAAGTAATTTCCTCATCCTTCTTAGATAAGCATGCCCCGTTCAAAAAATGCAGAACTAAGAACAGATATAGCCCTTGGTTCACTCCAGGCTTGACTGCCCTTGACCAGCACAAAAACATCCTGTGGCGGACTGCAATAGCATCGAATTGTCCCCGTGATATGCAACTGTTCAGGGAAGTTAGGAACCAATATACGCAGTCAGTCAGGAAAGCAAAGGCTAGCTTTTTCAAGCAGATATTTGCATCCTGTAGCTCTAACTCCAAAAAGTTTTGGGACACTGTAAAGTCCATGGAGAACAAGAGCACCTCCTCCCAGCTGCCCACTGCACTGAGGCTAGGTAACACGGTCACCACCGATAAATCCATGATAATCAAAAATTTCAATAAGCATTTCTCAACGGCTGGCCATGCCTTCCTCCTGGCAACTCCAACCCCGGCCAACAGCTCCGCCCCCCCCCCCCCGCAGCTACTCGCCCAAGCCTCCCCAGCTTCTCCTTCACCCAAATCCAGATAGCAGATGTTCTGAAAGAGCTGCAAAACCTGGACCCGTACAAATCAGCTGGGTTAGACAATCTGGACCCTCTCTTTCTAAAACTATCCGCTGCCATTGTTGCAACCCCTATTACCAGTCTGTTCAACCTCTCTTTCGTATCGTCCGAGAACCCTAAAGATTGGAAAGCTGCCACGGTCATCCCTCTCTTCAAAGGGGGTGACACCCTAGACCCAAACTGTTACAGACCTATTTCCATCCTGCCCTGCCTATCCTATGTCAGGATATGTTATTGTTAGCCATCAGGGATCCTATGGGAGGGATCCTCTGCTTGGAGAAGAGACACAGTCTGGTACCAGTCACCATGACAGCCGTGAGTTGGGTAGGAGTGAGCACTTTGGGGCAGAGGTCAGGTCAGATGAAGTGAGGAAGAACAGATATCACTAAGGTTCTCTGTCTAGCAACATATGCATTGGCTGTTCAGATGTGTAGGAGGAGACTCAGCATAGGAGAAAGAGTTAATATGTGTGAATATGTCTTGATCGGTTCAGCTGTTAGATCCTTTGGGATGAATAAACTTGGTTTAAGCTTTCATAATGTCTTACTCTGATATTTAGAACCTAACATTCCTATGCAAAGTTCAACAGGAGACTGGCCATCTGTGCATCATGGAAGAGAAGGAATGGATCCCTTTTTTAAATGTACTCATCAGTGTTCCGTTATCCATGGCTGTCTGACCGAGATACTGTATCTAGCACAAATAAACACTACTCTGTTTCAGGAACAATTGAGGTTGAACTAAAGTTTCCACTGATCCACTCACAGATCCCATCAGCCTTCCACTGTGAGGAAGCAGGGCCAAAAATAGCCCCTTCTCTCTCTCCCATTCTCACACACACACGTTTTACTATGCTTGTGGGGACTAAAAATGTATTCCCATTTAAAATCCTAAATCCTTAACCTAGCCCAAACCCCAAACCCTAACCTTTTTTTTGTTTTATTTTTTAATTTTACCCGCAATTTTGATCTTGTTTCATCGCTGCAACTCCCCAACAGGCTTGGGACGCGAAGGTCGAGTCATGCCTCCTCCGAAACATGACCCACCAAACTGCGCTTCTTAACACCCGCCCACTTAACCCAGAAGCCAGCCGCACCAATGTGTCAGAGGAAAAAACATTCAACTGACGACTGAGTTCAGCCTGCAGGAGTCACTAGCGCGTGAAGAGCCAAGTAAAGCCCCCCGGCCAAACCCTCCCCTAACCCAGACGACACCAGTCCAATTGTGCGCCGCCCTGTGGGACTCCCGATCACGGCCAGTTGTGATACAGCACGGGATTGAACCCAGATCTGTAGTGATGCCTGTAGCACTGCGATGCAGTGCCTTAGACCGCTGCACCACTCGGGAGGCCCCAAACCTTAATTCTAACCCTAACCCTAATTGTAACCCTAACCCATTAGCTTGGACACAGTTTGATGTCAATGATAGGCACAGCTGCATCCCTTGCCAAAGTCTAGACAATATCTACTCTCTATCTCTGTGCACTCAGGGCACAGAGACTGATATAACTCTGACAGTAACAGATGACAGACCCACTGCGCCACATATTTCACACTAGGGTGTGTTACAGTAACAGTGTGACCCTAAAACTACAATCAACCAGCAACATCTGTTCACTCAGAACAAGGCCCTTGCCAAGATGAACACTTCTGAATGAGTATTGATGGCTAGGGTACAGGGTTACTGTTACAAACTGTTTTAGCTACTATAGCTCTAGTAGGGGATCTAGGACATACCATCCTGCTGTTCAAATCAGAGGGAGGGGAAGAGAGGAAATAGACTAAAAACAGATAAAGTATGTAGGAAAGATAATGGAGCTAATATATTTCTTAAATAATATAATCTTTGAGATCTAATAATCACCAAAATAAAAGCTAGACAGTCAGGGAGAATATATAATACCAAAAACAATTCATTCATTTTGAGTATTAATTTTATTATGTTTGAGTAAAATAATACAGCATAAGCCATGGCAAAATGTGTAGAATTGCAGGAAATCAGCTTCAAAACAGCAAAAATGTCTCTCAGCTCCATGGAGAAATTTGTACGGCAGAGAGAAGAGGGGAGGAGGAGGAGGAGGGAAGAGTGGTGATGAGCCCTGCATTATATATGAGGAAATAATTCCCTCTACTGACAATGATGAATTCATCATCTATATCAGGAAGAGATATGGATTATGAATTACTTACTCATCTCTGATACATCTGTGAGTATCCTTTATTAAAGCAAAGCAAATGTCTCAACACATCCACACGTCCCACCTCAGTCACCTGCTAGAGAACACAAGCAGTGGCGCAAGGTGCATGTTGGGTAATCAGTACAGCTCAGCGTCTACAACCTTGTTATGTGTGCCCTGATCACACTCGCACAGGCAATATCATTACCACATCATGCTGTGCAGCTACGGCCAGAACATGAGGCCACCCTACAGACCACCTAACAAGGACTCAGGACTTACTGCTCATGTTAACAATCTGTATCGGGTGCTGATAAATCTAAATGCAATTATGTAGTTCCTAACCTGATTAGCTAACATGACTTTGTTTAGATAAAAAACAATTAGAATGCACTGAACTTATTACCCAATTACTAGGTATTTATTCCTAAATAACGCTGTAATGTCATGTATGTGCACAGCATACGTGCATGTGTGTGTGTGTCACACTCACGTTGGTTTGGAGGCCTCGGCCTGGTCAGTCTGGAGCTTATGCCCCCCCTCCACCTCCATGGTGCAGTAGACGATCCGATTGGGCGCCAGCGACTTTAACCCCTGAACCTCCACAATCACCACCTGAGAGAAAAAGAAAAGCCGATCAAACACACACATTATATATATATACTGCTCAAAAAAATAAAGGGAACAAAAAAATAACACATCCTAGATCTGAATGAATGAAATAATCTTATTAAATACTTTTTCTTTACATAGTTGAATGTGCTGACAACAAAATCACACAAAAATAATCAATGGAAATCCAATTTATCAACCCATGGAGGTCTGGATTTGGAGTCACACTCAAAATGAAAGTGGAAAACCACACTGCAGGCTGATCCAACTTTGATGTAATGTCCTTAAAACAAGTCAAAATGAGGCTCAGTAGTGTGTGTGGCCCCCACGTGCCTGTATGACCTCCCTACAACGCCTGTGCATGCTCCTGATGAGGTGGCGGATGGTCTCCTGAGGGATCTCCTCCCAGACCTGGACTAAAGCATCCGCCAACTCCTGGACAGTCTGTGGTGCAACGTGGCGTTGGTGGATGGAGTGAGACATGATGTCCCAGATGTGCTCAATTGGATTCAGGTCTGGGGAACGGGCGGGCCAGTCCATAGCATCAATGCCTTCCTCTTGCAGGAACTGCTGACACACTCCAGCCACATGAGGTCTAGCATTGTCTTGCATTAGGAGGAACCCAGGGCCAACCGCACCAGCATATGGTCTCACAAGGGGTCTGAGGATCTCATCTCGGTACCTAATGGCAGTCAGGCTACCTCTGGCGAGCACATGGAGGGCTGTGCGGCCCCCCAAAGAAATGCCATCCCACACCATGACTGACCCACCTCCAAACCGGTCATGCTGGAGGATGTTGCAGGCAGCAGAACGTTCTCCACGGCGTCTCCAGACTCTGTCACGTCTGTCACATGTGCTCAGTGTGAACCTGCTTTCATCTGTGAAGAGCACAGGGCGCCAGTGGCGAATTTGCCAATCTTGGTGTTCTCTGGCAAATGCCAAACGTCCTGCACGGTGTTGGGCTGTAAGCACAACCCCCACCTGTGGACGTCGGGCCCTCATACCACCCTGAGAAGTGGTCTGTGGTCACCACCTGCAGAACCACTCCTTTATTTGTCTTGCTAATTGCATATAATTTCCACCTGTTGTCTATTCCATTTACACAACAGCATGTGAAATTTATTGTCAATCAGTGTTGCTTCCTAAGTGGATAGTTTGATTTCACAGAAGTGTGATTGACTTGGAGTTACATTGTGTTGTTTAAGTGTTCCCTTTATTTTTTTGAGCAGTGTATATATATATATATATATATATATATATATATATATATATATATATATATATATATATATATATATATATATATATCACTTATTTCCAACACACATCTGCTGCTACAAACTAGTTTCAGACACAAACACAAAATTACATTTAACAGTTAAATACACTGATTATACTATAAAGAAACATCTTCCTTGGTTTTTCACAGACATGGGCCGCCCAGATCAGCTCAGCCTCTCTGATCTACAGCCATGTCTCCTGAGACCAGCAGAATAGGGAGTGTAAAACATTACGACTGCTGCAACAAACATTTCTGAGGTATACGAGAGGGGAGGGACTATGTCCCATAGGACATTAATCATCAGAGCCTACAGTGCCTTCAGAAAGTATTCATACCACTTGACTTACAGTAGTCCACATTTTATTGTTTTACAACCTGAATTCAAAATGGATTAAATGTATAATTTCTCACCCATCTACACACAATACCCTATAATGACTAAGTGCTTGTGCTTAGCTCTATTAAGTTTCTTTTTATCCTCAAAAACTCCCTAGTCCTTGCTGATGACAAGCATACCCAAAACATGATGCAGCCAGCACCATCCTTGAAAATATGAAGAGTGGTACTCAGTGATGAGTTGTGTTCAATTTGCCTCAAACATAACTTTGTATTCAGGACAAAGTTAATTTCTTTGCCACATTCTTTGCAGTTTTACTTTAGTGCTTTTATTGCAAACAGGATGCATGTTTAGGAATATTTATGTTCTGTACAGGCTTCCTTCATTTCATGCTGTCATTTAGATTAGTATGGTACAGTAACTGCAGTACAATGTTGATCCATCCTCAGTTTTCTCCTGTCACAGCCATTAAACTCTGTAACTGTTTCAAAGTCACCATTGTCCTCATGGTGAAATCCCTGAGCAGTTTCCATCCTCTCCGGCAACTGAGTTAGGAAGGACACCTGTATCTTTGTAGTGACTGGGTGTATTGATACACCACCCAAAGTGTAATTAATAACTTCACCATGACCAAAGGAAAATTCAATGTCTGTCCACATTTTGTTTACTCATTTACCAATAGGTGCCCTTCTTTGCGAGGCATTGGAAAACCTGCCTGGTCTTTGTGGTCTGTGAATCTGAGTTTGAAATTCACTGCTCGATTGAGGGACCTTACAGGTATTTATGTGTGTGGGGTACAGAGATGAGGACATTCAAAAATCTTGTGATTCAAAAATGATGTGATGTGTTAAACACAATTTTACTCCTGAACTTATTTATGCTTGACATAACAAACGGGTTGAATATTTATTGACTCAAGACATTTCTGTGTCTCAGGCAGGCTGTGTGAGCTGCAGTGTTAACCAACCATACCTCCAGAGTGAAGGAGAGCACCACATCAGACTTGGACAGCGTGTTCTCGTCCTCCTGGCCCATGTCTATGATGGAGCTGTTGTGCCCTCGTTTGAGCTTCTGCAGTTTGAACTCTCCTCCCTTGGACACGGGCATGCTCTCCAGGTTAGCCATCAGCAGGTTCACTGAGGATCTAAGCTCCTCTATGAACATGGCCTCCATCTCTTTGGACACAAACTTGGGAAACTTGCCACCCTGTTAGACAGACGCACGCAAGCATACACACAGGGACGTACACACGCAGGAACACGATCACACACACGTCCATAGTGAAGTCTACAACCATAAAGTGTACAGTTTTTTTAAAAGAGGATGATTATTCATGCGTACTCCTGCCCTGAGTCTACCTCTGCTTTTACATTATTGAGGCTGTTTTGCTCATGTGAGGGCCTACGGTTCAGAACACACACATACTGTAGTACCTCTACTACTTAGTGTATAGGCCTTAGGCCTACTGCCTTCTACAGTATCTGTTACAGCTCTGGTGAGGTGATTTAAGAGGGGTGGGTTGGTGTCTAATTCTCTACTTTACTTTCAGGTAGTGGTGTCTTACCCTGGCGATCTGATCAGCCATCTGCAGTCGTCCATCCAGTTCTCTCCTGATCTGTGCAGCCTGCTCGTCTGGGTTATCAAGCTGGAAACAAACACAATGAGAGAAGATTTCATCATGACATAAGCCTGACATACAGTGTTTACTGTCGCCTTAGAGGGGACCAAAGCCTGACATATAGCCTTTAAAATCCCCTTAGAGGTGACATAGGCTTTAAACACAACCTCCATTACTAGCCTTAGTGATGCCCATGACCATAGACTAATGGTGATGACATAGTATTACCTTTAGTTCTTACAGTATATTATAATCATCATCCTTGGGAATGATTTTCAAAAGGAACATTGTCTGTAGTAATGTATGAATGTATCAACATGCAACGAGCTGGAATCAATATAATTTCCATTTGAATTCCATCACTTCCCCTCCGTTGGGAAAGATTGGATATTCAACCCCTGTCCAATGATTGTGTTCCTATGTTAAAGGGGGAATCAGCAGTTGAAACAATAAAGCGTACTCCACTGTTCCGGTAAAAAGCTGAGGAATGGGGCTGGAGAAATACTTTCAAGTTCAAAAACAGAGCTATGGATGCAAGGACTGACCATCCATGCTATCAAAATGATAGTTTAACATTTTTTGAAGCAATATCGTGTTTGTTTAGTCCCGTGTGGCTCAGTTGGTAGAGCATGTTGCTTCTAACGCCAAGGTTATGGGGAACCAGTATGAAAATGTATGCCCTCATGACTAAGTCACTCGTCTGCTAAATGACTCAAATGTAATGTCAAATGTTTACATTTACTTTGTTTACAAACATTGGAGTAAAACAAGTTTATATTTTGGGTTCTGATGGGGTATGACAGTTGACCTAAGCTCATGATGCATTTCTAAGTTATCTTCTTCAAGAAACAATGGTTACATATCATTAATATAGTCCAAAAATGGATGTAGCAACTGCAGATTGCCCCTTTAAGGATGCTTGTTTACAGCTCTGGTTCAGTTCTATGAATTTGTTCATTTACTATACAAAATATTAGGAACAACTGCTCTTTCCATGACAGACTAACCAGGTGAATCCAGGTAAAATGGGCAAGACAAAACATTTAAGTGCCTTTGAACGGGCTATGGTAGTAGGTGCCAGGCAACGCTGCTGGGTTTTTCCACACTCAACCATTTCCCGTGTGTATCAACAATGGTCCACCACCCAAAGGACATCCAGCCAATGTGACACAACTGTGGGAAGCACTGGAGTCAAAATGAGCCAGCATCCCTGTGGAACGCTTCAACACCTTGTACAGTCCATGCCTCGACGAACTGAGGCTGTTCGGAGGGCAAAAAGGGGTGAAACAGTATTAGGAAGGTGTTCCTAATGTTTTGTACATTCAGTGTACATCTGAGTAGATGTCATCAGATGTATGTGTGCAGTATAGACTCTTTCCCCAGATTGAAGAGCAGAGGTGTGTCTGAGCTGGTGAGAAAGGGATAGTCATTGGTGGTCAGGGAGCCTGCAGTATAATAGCTGACAAACACATCTGTCACAGCCACTCCTTCAGCGCCTGGAGGAGCAAATTACTGCAGAGATGGTTTCTAGCATTGTGTGTACTGGCAGGACCACAAATACTGAGGTACATGTAAGAGATAGACGCTCTGTACATTATCTTGGAAATAATGGAGGACATGTCATAACAGTCACGTCAAACAGTGCAGCCAGAATAACAGTAAAGTAGCTGCATTTGTTTAAGCTGCCTGCTAGTGACATTTATCTGGATACATCCACAAGGAGCTGATGATGCGTGATTTCATTTGGCATAAAAAAAGTTGCTGTCTCGTTAAGACACTGTTCATTACCGTAGAGGTTGCATTGTATATCATACACTAGGCTAGGAGCTAGCTAAATAGTTTGTTGCTAGCAAATCTGTCAATATGACAACTGAGGTCAACAATACCAGTTGCTGAAAACAGCTGGTCAAATGAGAAACATGTGGGAGGATGACAGCATAGCACCATTTGCGTCATGACTTCAACGTTGACAGACCGGAGACATGAATTCTCATTACTCACCACATTCCCACTCTAGAATGCGCTTCTAGCCAATCTGAAACCAGTATGGAACAATGTCGTGGTATAAGACATATACCACAACACATACGTGTTCAAGACCACATGTGCATCACCACACACACAGATATGCAACAAGATCCCTATAGTGTATGCTAATATAATCCCCCAGTCTGTTCAGAGGCATTGTTGGGGCTCTTCAAGTGGGATGGGCAGAACACACACACACACAGAGGAACACAATGTACAGTACTAGTAACAGTGTGTGTGTGTTGGCCAGAAAGCCATCTGCACAGGAGCAGGACTGGAGTGTCTCCCTTACTGTCTCCAGCTGGTGTCTACAGAACTGTCCTACACACCAACAATTTCTTCTACACTCCCTGTAGATAATACACGCACAAACACACACTCCAACGAACGAGCACACACAGAATTGCAGAAAGCTAATTTCAACACCCAAAAGACCAGACACACCCGAATTCCCAGGGCTGGCATTCCCCTCTGGCAGAGAGTTGTATGCCCTGTGCCAAGCAGGTGCCCTCTCCACTAGAGTATCTCTGCCCACGCTACATACGCCCTCTCCACCCTCTGACAGGGCACTGTGGCATTCTTCACAGCAACACTCAGAGAGGGATGAGAAACAAGGGAGAGGGTGGCTGAGAAGAAGACTACAGAGTTGTCATAACACACACACACACATACTCAGACAGAGATACTTTTCTGCATTACACCAGAACAGTAATGAGAAAGAGATATCCCTGTCAGAATAGAATCAGATCTGATGTAAGCAACCATAATAAGATTAATTAAATCTGCTTAATCTCCACTGGCCAAAAACTGTGCGCCTGATTGCCACACCATATGTACTGTATCTGATAGTGTTTATCAGTGTGTGTTTGAGAGTATTATGTTAGTATGATTGTGTCTGGAATAAATGCATGCTCTCCCATGCCCATCCGTCTCAACACAGTCTCCCTGTCTAGAATACAACTCTTCAACATGACTTCTCCTTATCCCCTCCCTCTGTAGCCTCCAGGAAGACTGGGAACCCAGCTTAGTTTAATGATACAGATGTCAGGATGAAGATTAGGAGATTTGCCACCATGCATTGTGTGTGTGTTTGTGTGTGTGTGTAGGGGGGGTGTATTGGTGAATCAAAAGGCGATGTCTCTCTCCATTCTCCCTCTCTTAATTTCTGTTTTTCATTCTCTGAATTATAGCACAAAATGTCCCTGTTCTCTCCAAAAGACTACCTATATATTTCTCTCTCTGTGTCTTCTACCTTCCCTCTCCCTGTCTCTGTGTTATCCTCTCAGCCCTCTCTTGCCATTGACGGACCAAGGCGCAGCGTGTGTTGAGTTCCACATATTTTAATAAAGTGAAACTTCTAAACAAACCAATAAACAAAACGTGACATCCGTGGTGCTACATGCACATACACAAAACAATATCCCACAAAGCAGGTGGGAACAGGGAACCCTTAAGTGTGATCCACAATTAGAGAGAACGAACATCAGCTGCCTCTAATTGGGAACCATACTAAGAGCACCAACATAGAAATAAAAAGACTAGAACACCCCCTAGTCACGCCCTGACCTACAACACCATAGAGAACCAAGGGCTCTCCATGGTCAGGGCGTGACAACTGCTGCATTAACAAGTTGCTGAACACCCACCCCTGCTGCTACCACCAACTCAAATCAAAGTTTATATGTCACGTGCGCCGAATACAACAGGTGTAGACCTTACAGTGAAATGCTTATTTACAGAATTTTAATAAAAAAAAATAGCTATTAGGTGAACAATAGATACATAAATAAATAAAAACAACAGTAAAAAGACAGTGAAAAATAACAGTAGCGAGGCTATATACAGTAGCGAGTCTATATACAGGCACCGGTTAGTTGGGCTAATTGAGGTAGTATGAACATGTAGAATTGGTTAAAGTGACTATGCATATATGATAAACAGAGAGTAGCAGTAGCGTAAAAGAGGGGTAGGGAACAACGCAAATAGTCCGGGTAGCCATTTGATTACTTGTTCAGGAGTCTTATGGCTTGGGGGTAAAACTGTTGAGAAGCCTTTTGGTCCTAAACTTGGTGCTCCGGTACCGCTTGCCATGCGGTAGGAGAGAGAACATTCTATGACTGGGGTGTGTGGGGTCTTTGACAATTTTTAGGGCCTTCCTCTGACGAGGTCCTGGATGGCAGGCAGCTTAGCCCCAGTGATGTGCTGGGCCGTACGCACTACCCTCTGTAGTGCCTTGCGGTCGGAGGCAGAGCAGTTGCCGTACCAGGCAGTGATGCAACCAGTAAGGATGCTCTCAATGTTGCAGCTGTAGAACCTTTTGAGGATCTGAGGACCATGCCAAATCTTTTTAGTTTCCTGATTGGGGAATAGGCTTTGTCGTGCCCTCTTCACAACTGTCTTGGTGTGTTTGGACCATTCTAGTTTGTTGGTGATGTGGACATGAACAAACTTGAAGCTCTCAACCTGCTCCACTACAGCCCCATCAATGAGAATGGGGGCGTGCTCGGTCCTCCTATTCCTGTAGTCCACAATCATCTCCTTTGTCTTGACTTTGTGAGGGATAGGTTGTTATACTGGCACCACCCGGCCAGATCTCTGACCTCCTCCTGTCGTTGATCAGGCCTACCACAAGCTTACATTCCTGTAGTGTTTGAGACAGAACACACACACACGGCTTGGCTTTGGCAGCCGACAGACACAGTCAAGTATGTATGGGATGTGTGTGGGGTCAAAATGGGGCCAATGATGTCCTCTTCCTCTTTACATTACAGGATGAGATTGCAAAGTAATTAATCCAATCGCATCGCTAAAGTCTCAATCCCGGCCAGCGATCAAAGCCCTACCTAAAACGGTTTCAGCCAATGATGCAAAGAGAAGACTCTACTTAGAAGTTCCTTCTACCTCAAACTTAAGTGTCCCCTACAGAGGGGCAAGACGAGTCATCACTTTTGACACACTGCCTAACAGTATATTGTGTTCCATGCCTGCTTAATTTAGTAGATCCCACTGGGTTAGGCACTGATGATCCCCGCCTGTGTGCGCCTGCCAGTCAGTCAGTCAGTGGCCGTGTCTGAATACCCATACTTGCGTCCTAAATAGTAGGCCATTTGAGTATGTGAAAATCGAGTCTACTTTAAATGCCCAGATGTCATACTATTTTGGGCTTTAACAAGAGCTGATCAATTAGATATGGGGACGCGCTGTCACGGGATACTAGGAGTGGTGGAAGGAGTCAGGCGCAGAGAGCAGAGGTACAGTATAACGTCCTTTATTCTATCCGGCACAAAACGGTCAACGCCAAAACAAATGACCAACCCAGAAACAACAGGCAAACAGTCCGGAGAGAGAATACAATGCGTAAGCCAGCACATCCAAAAATAACACAACAGCAAAAGTAATCCCGCACAAACCTGGGCGGGCTAAGCAGGCTTAAATAAACACAAATCAATAAACACAATAGGGAACAGGTGCAACCAATAAGAATAAACAAACAGAAAAGGAAAAAGGGATCAGCGGTGGCTAGTAGGCCGGCGACGACGACCGCTGAGTGCCGCTCGAGCAGGCAGGGGAGCCACCTTTGGTGGGATTCGTGACAGTACCCCCCCTGACGCGCTGCTGCCACCGGCCTCGAGGGCGACCCGGAGGACGAGGCGCATGGCAATCCCTATGAAGGCGGTGGAAGTCCCTCAGAAGTGAGGGGTCCAAAATGTCCTTCACCGGTACCCAGCACCTCTCCTCCGGGCCGTACCCCTCCCAGTCTACGAGGTACTGTAGGCCCCCCACCCAACGTCTGGAGTCCAGAATGGCGCATATAGTATACACCGGGGACCCCCCAATGTCCAGAGGGGGTGGAGGGACCTCCGGCACCTCACCTTCCTGCAGGGGACCAGCCACCACAGGCCTGAGGAGAGACACATGAAACGAGGGGTTAATACGGTAGTAAGATGGAAGTTGTAACCGGTAACACACCTCGTTTATCCTCCTCAGGACTTTAAACGGTCCTGCACACTGCGGCACCAGCTTCCGGCAGGGCAGGCGGAGGGGCAGGTTTCGGGCCGAGAGCCAGACCCGATCCCCTGGTGCAAACACAGGGGTCTCACTGCGGTGCTGGTCAGCGCTCTTCCTTTGCCGTCCACTCACCTTTGTTAATGCATCCTGGACGGCTCTCCAAGTGTCCTTCGAGCGCTGTACCCACTCCTCCACCGCAGGAGCCTCGGTCTGGCTCTGGTGCCATGGAGCCAGGACCGGCTGGTAGCCCAACACGCACTGGAACGGTGACATGTTAGTCAATGAGTGACGGAGGGAGTTTTGGGCTACCTCTGCCCATGGGACGTACCTCGCCCATTCCCTGGGCCGGTCCCAACAATACGTTCGTAGAAACCTACCCACCTCTTGGTTCACTCTCTCCACCTGCCCATTACTCTCGGGGTGGAAACCCGAGGTCAGGCTGACCGAGACCCCAAACCGTTCCATGAACGCCCTCCAAACTCTGGACGTGAACTGGGGACCCCGATCAGAAACGATGTCCTCGGGCACCCCATAGTGCCGGAAGACATGGGTAAACAGGGCCTCCGCAGTCTGCAGAGCCGTAGGGAAACCGGGCAATGGGATGAGATGGCAGGACTTCGAGAACCGATCCACAATGACCAGGATTGTGGTGTTCCCCTGAGATGTGGGAAGGTCGGTGAGAAAGTCCACAGACAAATGCAATCACGGCCGCTGTGGAACGGGGAGGGGCTGTAATTTCCCTCTAGGCAGGTGTCGAGGAGCCTTGCTCTGAGCGCACACCGAGCAGGAGGAGACATAAAACCTCACGTCCTTAGCCAATGTGGGCCACCAGTACTTTCCCCTAAGACTCCGCACTGTCCTCTCGATCCCAGGGTGACCCGAAGAGGGGAGATTATGGGCCCATCGAATCAATCGATCACGGACACCAAGCGGCACATACTGAGCACCTGCTGGACACTGAGATGGTGCAGGTTCCAACCGTAACGCCCGCTCGATCTCCGCGTCCACCTCCCATACCACCGGTGCTACCAAGCATGACGCAGGGAGGATGGGAGTTGGATCGATGGCCCTCTCCTCGGTGTCATATAGGCGGGACAGCGCGTCGGCCTTCGTGTTTAAAGAGCCTGGCCGATAGGAGATTGTGAAACTAAATCGGGTAAAGAACATGGCCCACCTGGCCTGACGCGGATTCAGTCTCCTAGCTGCCCGGATGTACTCGAGATTACGGTGGTCAGTCCAGATGAGGAAAGGGTGCTTAGCCCCCTCAAGCCAGTGTCTCCACACTTTCAGAGCTTTGACTACAGCTAACAACTCCCGGTCCCCCACGTCATAGTTCTGCTCCACCGGACCGAGCTTCCTTGAAAAGAAAGCGCAAGGGCAAAGTTTTGGTGGCGTGCCCGAGCGCTGTGATAGCACGGCCCCCACCCCAGTCTCGGATGCGTCCACCTCCAATATGAATGCCAAAGAGGGGTCCGGATGAGCCAGCACGGGAGCGTCAGTAAACAGCTCCTTCAGACGACAAGCTCTGTTTGCCTCTGCTGACCAACGCAAGCGCACCGGGCCCCCCTTCAGCAGTGAGGTAATGGGAGCAGCCACCTTACCAAAGCCCCGGCTAAACCTCCGGTAGTAATTGGCAAACCCTAAGAACCGCTGCACCTCCTTTACCGTGGTCGGAGTCGGCCAATTACGCACGGCCTTAATGCTGTCACACTCCATCACCACCCCCGAGGTGGAAATGCGATACCCCAGGAAGGAAACGGCTCGTTTGGATAAACACACATTTCTCAGCCTTAACGTACAGGTCATGCTCCAGCAGTCGCCCAAGCACCTTGCGCACCAGGGAGACATGCGCGGCACGTGTGGCGGAATAGATCAGGATGTCATCAATATACACCACCACACCCTGCCCGTGCAGGTCCCTGAGAATCTCGTCGACAAAGGATTGAAAAACGGCTGGAGCATTCTTTAACCCATACGGCATGACGAGGTACTCATAGTGGCCCGATGTGGTACTAAACACGGTTTTCCACTCGTCTCCTCCCCGAATACGCACCAGATTGTACGTGCTCCTGAGGTCCAGTGTCGTGAAAAAACACGCTCCGTGAAATGATTCCACCGCCGTAGCGATGAGAGGTAGCGGGTAACTAAACCCCACTGTGATGGAATTTAGACCTCGATAATCAATGCACGGACGCAGACCTCCCTCCTTTTTCTTCACGAAAAAGAAACTCGAGGAGACGGGTGACATGGAGGGCCGAATGTACCCCTGTCTCAGAGATTCCGTGACATATATCTCCATAGCCAGCATTTCCTCTTGTGACAATGGGTACACGTGACTCCTGGGAAGTGTAGCGTTACCTGGAGGTTTATCGCGCAGTCCCCTCGTCGATGAGGTGGTAATCGGGTCGCCCTCTTCTTACAGAAGGCGATAGCCAAATCGGCATATTCAGAGGGAATGTGCACAGTGGAAACCTGGTCTGGACTCTCCACCATCGTCGCACAGATGGAAACTCCCTTACACCTGCCTGAACACTCCTCTGACCACCCTCTGAGAGCCCCCCGTCTCCATTAAATATCAGGATTGTGATTGGCCAGCCAGGGAATCCCCAGCACCACCGGAAACGCAGGTGAATCAATGAGGAAGAGACTAATCCATTCCCCATGATCCCCCTGCGTTACCATGTCCAGTGGAACCGTGGCCTCCCTGACCCTAATGGTTGGCTACCTAAGGAGTGCACAGGGAAAGGTTGGTCCAACGACGCCAGGGGAATCCCTAGCCTTAATGCGAGCCCATGATCCATAACGTTTCCAGCTGCGCCTGAATCGACTAGCACCTTATGCTGAAAAGAGGGAGAAAACTCAGGAAAAGTTATAAGCACAAACATATGGCCAACAGGGAGCTCTGGGTGAGGCAGGTGCTTACTCACCTGGGGTGAACGAGGAGTGCTCTGCCTGCCATCTCGATTCCCAGAGGAGCTCCTCCAGCACCGGTCGGCAGTGTGTCCTCTCCGACCACACCGGGTACAGGAGGAGCCTCCTCCTCCGGTCCCCCTCGATGCGGCCCCCCCTAGCTCCATGGGGATGGGAGCTGGAGGGTCTGGAGGTGGAACCAACAGGGCCCGTTCTGGACGCCCACGGGCAGCCAGCAGGTTGTCGAGACGAATGGACATGTCAATGAGTTCGTCTAGGGAGAGGGTAGTGTCCCGACAGGCTAGCTCCCAGCGGACGTCCTCCCGGAGGCTACAACGATGGTGGTCCATCAGGGCCCTGTCGTTCCACCCCGCCCTAGCAGCCATGGACCGTAACTCCAGAGCAAAGTCCTGTGCGCTCCTCATCTCCTGCCGCAGGTGGAACAGCCATTCACCCGCCGCCCGGCCTTCTGGTGGGTGGTCAAACACGGCCCGGAAACGGCAGGTGAACTCGGGGTAGTGATCCCTCACCGAGTCTGGGCCATACCACACTGCGTTGGCCCACTCCAGGACACGACCCATTAAGCAGGAGACGAGGACGCTCACGCTCTCCTCTCCGAGGGAGCTGGACAAACGGTAGCCAGGTACAACTCCAGCTGTAGCAGGAACCCCTGGCACCCAGCCGCCGCTCCATTGTACTCCCTGGGGAGAGCCAGGCGTAGGGCCCCGGATCCGGACGCCGGAGGAGGGGTAGTAGGTGGAGGGGGAAGAGGAGCTGGGGATGAGGTAGGGAGGCCACTCCCATCGGTCCATCCTCTCCATCATTTGATCCATGGCTGAACCGATCCGGTGGAGAATGCTGGTATGATGGAGGACCCGGCTGCTCCTGCTGACTCCATAATGGGGTGCGGGATTCTGTCACGGGATACTAGGAGTGGTGGAAGGAGTCAGGCGCAGAGAGCAGAGGTACAGTATAACGTCCTTTATTCTATCCTGCACAAAACGGTCAACGCAAAAACAAACGGGCGCATAAAACAAATGACCAACCCAGAAACAACGGGCAAACAGTCCGGAGAGAGAATACAAGGCGTAAGCCAGCACATCCAAAAATAACACAACAGCAAAAGTAATCCCGCACAAACCTGGGCGGGCTAAGCAGGCTTAAATAAACACAAATCAATAAACACAATAGGGAACAGGTGCAACCAATAAGACTAAACAAACAGAAAAGGAAAAAGGGATCAGCGGTGGCTAGTAGGCCGGCGACGACGACCGCCGAGCGCCGCTCGAGCAGGCAGGGGATCCACCTTCGGTGGGATTCGTGACACGCGCTACAGAAATCAACGAATAAGGGGAAACAACGCAATCTTGCATGATGCATTCTCAGTATGCGAAAATCGAGTATGGTTTAAATGCCAGAAAGTTATACTCATTTCGGCTTTTCATCTAGTAGAATTGGATGCACACTTTTCCACAATGCATTGGAAAAGGTGGGTTGCAAGTGATCGACCCTTGTTCTCTTCACGTAGCCTAACAACAAAACTAGGCTACTTAATTGGGAAGATGCCGAATAGCGAAGCTTCTGAGGTGGTGTTCAAATGTAGGCTAAGTCATTTTTGCTCTTATAAAAATGAGCACATCTTTGAAAACAGAAGTCTTTTTTTTGTTACAGCACTTTGGTTTCACTAATAAATATGTTGAAACTGAACCAAACCTGTTTCTGTCTTCAGTCCTTTTTAAATAGGATAAAGGGGCTGTATGGGTTTCTGTAACGACGACGCTGGGAGACGGGAAGCAAGTGCAGGTAGTGAGTATAATAATAAACGTAACAGAAAACAACGCAAGACACAAGTGTAGCGTATGGACATGGAACAACATTAATACTACCAGGGGAATAGACCTAAGGGAGTGGTAGATATAGGGGAGGTAATGAAAGAGGAAATGGAGTGCAGGTGAGCTTAATCATGAGTAGACCGCGTAATAATTGATACCAGATGCGCGTAATGATGGTTGCCAGGACCGGTGGTTAGTAAACCGGCGACGTCGAACACCGGAGAGGAGAAGCGGGAGTAGACTTAACAGCTACGATATAGGTCCAATGTGATAGTCTGCCTATAATCATTCCTATTCTATTCAAAGTTTAGAGTAATTAATCAAATTGGAACTGAGCTATTATCAGGTTGGTTAATGCGAAGCATTTCTGTTTAATTTGGAAAAATCCACCCGCACTCGGCTTCGCCTCTCTTACTCAGCCAGTCAGGGGCCGTGGCATACTGCATACTTTTTACTAATCAGTACATTCTAAATAGTATGCGACGATGAGTACATAGTATGCAGTACGTAGTATGTAGTACGCTAGTATGGATATTCAGACCCAGCCAGCCAGTCAGTCTGTGTCTGTGATCTGTAGTATCAGTCTTCATCATGTTGTTGTAACTGTAGTAGCCGTGCTGTTGTTGTGCTGAGTGGCAATCGATCGTGTATTCTGTCCACTGAGTAGCATGATGAACTATCTATCTTTTTCAATCACTCACTAGAGCGTGGAGCCCCCGAGTCTGAGGCACCGGTCACTCCATCATTAAGCACTCCAGGCGGCAGATAACTCATCCTTAAAACATTCATGGGGGTGAACAGCTATAGCGTAACCACAGGCAGAGTGAGGCAGAGCTGGGAGGGTTGAGAATAAGGGTCAGGGAGACGTTCCCTCTGAAACTCACTTGTCCACCACCACGCTCCATAAAATGAATATTTTGGCCACATATCAGGATCGTAGGGTTGATTGAGTTTAGATCCCAGTTCAGGACCACTGGCTTGATTGAGTTTAGGGTCAAGTATGGTACTGTCTGATACCATTGTCAAGGCTACAGTCCTCCTAATCTGCTTGTTCCCTTCTGTTTTCCACTTTTTAAAGAAAAACCCAAGCACACACACACACACACACACACACACACACACACACACACACACACACACACACACACACACACACACACACACACACACACACACACACACACACACACACACACACACACACACACACTTGTTTTACTATCATTGTGGGGACCAAACAATTGATTCCCATTCAAAATCCTATTTTCCCTAACCTAACCCTAACCTCAACCCTAACCCCAAACCCTAAACCTTATTGTAATGCTAACCCCTAAGCCTAAAATAGCATTTTTCCTTGTGAGGACCGATGAATGTCCCCACACCTACTTATCCAAATTCTCCTTGTTTTACTATCCTTGTGAGGAATTCTGGTCCCCACAAGGATAGTAAAACCAAACACACAAAAACACACACACACACAGCTCTGCCAATGTACATGTTTCAGAGTGCATAAGTGTCTGATCAATGTTTAATCCTATGTACAGAGAACTCCGGGCACACTTCCACTGTGATACTACAGTGCTTTCCTGTGTAAAGAGATACAATACATGAGGCTTCAGGCTCTTTTGTAGATCAACTCTCTACAGAGGAGATTAAATGTCATAACACACAGGTGTTCAGCTACTGGGGGTTTTGGCCAGAAGTAACGGACTAAAGGATGGGTTTGCAGGATTTTGTGATTCACTAAATACTATCTCCTCTACCTATTCCAAACAGGCTCCTCTCGTCTCCTCTCCTTTGCTCTCCTCTCCTCAGTCTTTTAATTGTTTAAATAAATTGCAGTCCCCTCCGATTGATAGATTGAAAGTCAAACTCTGATATGTGATTAGGGGAAAACCTTTCCGGTCTGTCTGGTTTAATATATACAGGATGACAGCAGCTGACAGGGGAGGATTGGGAGAGGGGAAAGAAAGGTAGCCATGTTTACTGTCACCATGGTAGCACAAATGAGCAGACAAAGGGCATGGTGTGTGTGTGTGTGACTGACGGCAGAAAGGTTCCACAAACAAATAAACACACGCACACACACACACACACACACACACACACACACACACACACACACACACACACACACACACACACACACACACACACACACACACACACACACACACACACACACACACACACACACACACACACACACACACACACACACACACAGTGAGCATAGCAACACACCATACAGACTACACCAAAACAAAAGTCCAGCATTGAGATCTACTTCAAAGCTTTCAGACAGACATCTGTTTGCAGTACAATAGCAGCAAGGTCTTTGATGAAAATTGAGGATATATTACTTCCCCATTCTGTAATAGCAGCAAATGTATGCATAGAACAGAGGGCTTTCAAATCGTTGTGTTGATGGCCTTGTTTATGATCCAAAAATATAGGAGTCTTTTCTTTGGGCTTGATCTCTCTCATCCATATTCAATGAGGTGTACAGTAAGTGACTTGACAGAGTAAAAGGTTTTATACATCTAACACAGAGAACAAAAGACTCATTGATGACGGCTGTTGTTTTTATGTTCCACCTGAACTGGAAAATAACTGATAAAAGGGACTTCTGACAGACTTCTAAAACATTCTGTGTGCTCAAGTAAGCAATTTCTTGTGAAAAAATACAACTGTTTGCATTGATGCTTTTATGTTGTTTAATACTTAAAGACAATACTTTTAAACCTCCCGCTTCAGGCGGGATGTGTCAATCTGTTTAATACTTAAAGACAATACTTTTAAACCACCCGCTTCGGGCTGGATGTGTCAATCTGTAGTTCATACATGCATAATCTATGATCAGAATTACAGCCTTATCTTAATTAGCCACGAAATCCCTAGTTTGAAAGTGACTGTTTACAGCAAGCTGTGCAGCGCCATTTTCCCTACATTTTCCCCCCACGTGGGTCAGCCCCCTAGCAATTCGAGTTTCAGCCAATGAGCGTTAGCCCCTCGCCATTTGAGTGACAGCTAGCAAGATGCCCACACAGCAGAGCGAGAGAAAGAACCACTTTTGGCTTGTGAGCTCTACTTTCAGAACTTCTAATAATAAAGAACACAAAAGTACCGGAGAATCTCTTTAACTGATTCTACAGGCTTAACGGAGAGTGTTTATATAGGGCATATGTATCCTTGAAGTTAGAGAGGTAGACCAATGGCCAGAACGTTAACAGACAATGGTAAGAGGGAGATGAACTGGCAACCAGAAGGTGTGTGTTTGTGTTGTGGGAGTGTGTTCTGGGAGCAGAAATGAAGGCAAATTATCCGCCTCACTAGAGCTGGATTCTCCAGAGCTTTTGTATTGATAGATTATAAATTACTGTTTTATATTCTTACTGTTTTATATCATTATATCCTCTTAGTATGAATAGATTGTTTTATATAGCCTTAGAAATCAAAATTAGTGTAAGGTTCAAGCTCTTTGTATGAGAAGTGTAATTATTTAGTGGACTGCAGTGGACTGTGAGAATGAGTACTCCCAATAACTCAAGACCTCTCCTGACTGATAAGATGTCCTGTGATATGCACGGAGGAGCATGGAGAAACCTTTTTCCAACTGTGTGATAGAAAAGTACTGAAGTACATCTTTGTGGAAGGGAGGGGGTGAGAGCTGGTGCCGACAGAGATGGTATCAAGATGGCGCCGACACAGATGGTCACCTCGATTCGCATTCTTATTTCTTACATTGTTACCCCAGGAAATCTTAAGTCTTATTACATACAGCCGGGAAGAACTATTGGATATAAGTGCAACGTCAACTTACCAACATTACAACCAGGAATACGACTTCCCCGAAGCGGATCATCTGTTCGGACCACCACCCAGGACAATGGATTTGATCCCAGTAGGTGACCCAAAACAACGGCGCCGCAGAAGCGGTCTTCTGGTCAGGCTCCGTGGACGGGCACATCGATCACCGCTCCCGAGTATACTACTCACCAATGTCCAGTATCTTGACAACAAGGTAGACGAAATTCGAGCAAGGGTTGCCTACCAGAGATACATCAGAGATTGTAACATTCTCTGTTTCATGGAAACATGGCTCACTCGGAATATGTTATCAGAGTCGGTACAGCCACCCGGTTTCTTCATGCATCGCGCTGACCGAAACAAACATCTCTCTGGTAAGAAGAAGGACAGGGTGTATGCCTTATGATTAACAAGTCGTGGTGTAATCATAACAACATACAGGAACTCAAGTCCTTTTGTTCATCTGACCTAGAAACCCTTACAATCAAATGCCGACTGCATTATGTACCAAGAGAATTCACTTCGATTATAATCACAGTCGTGTATATCCCCCCCCCCCCCCCCCCAAGCAGACACCTCGACTGCCCTGAAAGAACTTCACTGGACTCTATGTAAACTGGAAACCATATATCCTGAGGCTGCATTTATTGTAGCTGGGGATTTTAACAAAGCCAATCTGAAAACAAGGCTCCCTAAATTTTATCAGCATATCGAACACGCGTCTCGGGCTCGCAGAATTCTGGATCATTGCTACTCTAACTTCCGCAATGCATGCAAATCCCTCCCCCGTCCTCCTTTTGACAAATCTGACCACGACTCCATTTAGTTGCTCCCAGCCTATAGACAGAAACTAAAATAGGAAACGCCCGTGCTCAGGTCTGTTCAACGCTGGTCCGACAAATCAGATTCCATGTGTCATGACGTTGGCCTGTGGGTAAGGTTTATGACCCCCCCATAAATACCTTTCTCCCTTCCCCTCTCTTTCTGACCCTACTGAAGGACTTTTGAATAGCCTTTGTTAAATATAGAGAGTCTGGGAACATCAAACAAATGGGGAAAAGGAACCATATTTTGGTAATAAAACCAGTTGGAAATATGCTTTGAAACTTAATGAGTATGGATGTCAGTTCGGTTGTCATCTGAGACATTATGACTGATGACAGGACGACATAAACTGTACCTGGGAAAGTATACACCCGCTAGTTATCAGAATCACATGGAATTGTTATGCAATTGAAATGTTTGATATTGAAATTGTTTGTTAGGAGATTAAATGTAATTTTAGCTTCCAATTGAGAGAATTGGGTTTTCATTAAGGAAAGTGCCCTGCTTGATCAGTGGCCCGCCCCTGTGAAGAGACAGGGGTCATAAACAATGAAACACATCCTCCTCCCCTCGCCACTATATAAGACAATGACACAATGTAACCGGGTTCCACTACGTGAGGTCTGCAGCCTCTATGTTATAAGGACACATGTCAAGTACAGAACTAAGCCAACCTCGGCATGAGCTTTGGTTGTGAATGGTATGAACTTTGAACTTATTCACTACAGAAGTGATACTTCCTAGCCGTTGAGTTAGCAGCGGCCGCTGTAGACGTGGGCTAGGGAAGGATGGACGACGGATCCAGTCTACCACAGACGAAGATACCACCACGTATCCAATTTACCACCAGAGACATTCTCCCGAGGACCGGAAGATCTGTTGGCCAACCCAGCCAGCATCTACGACCAATCTACCGAAGCGCAGCTCAGAGTAAATATTTATTGCATTTTCCTTTTCCAAATGGGCGGTAAATTTAGAATGCATAAGATTCTGTATTTACGATAGCATAGCTGCTGTTTCTTTGTTTCTAAGTCTTCCCGCTCTTTCATTCAAGCCCAACCCCCTTTCGTTGTGTAACAAGCCGCCATGTCGGCTCCGTCCACCAGGGTGGTTTTCTGTATGACATCATTTGTATTCTGTGTATATGTAATTCTGTGTGATTAGTTAGGTATTTAGTAAATAAATAATTAAACCCAATTTTGTATTGCTGATTCAACTTGTTCGCCAGGGTTCGTGAAGATAACCAAGAATTTACCACTTTCATTATGAGACTGAAAATAAGGTGACGATTAAGATGACGGCTATCGATGTAAAATATTACTAAGTCTTTTAAGAGTTTATTCGGAAGATAACGGCTCTATAAACACTCTTCCGTGGTGTCCCGACTTTCTAGTTAATTACATTTACATGATTAGCTAATCAGGTGATATTAATTACAGAGAAAGGATTTTATAGAATAGCATGTCATATCACTTAATCCGGCATAGCCAAAGACACGACACATGCTTCAAGATTGCTTCGAACACGTGCCTGGGATATGTTCCGGATAGCCTCAGACAACAACATTGATGTATACGCTGACTCAGTGAGCAAGATTATTAGCAAGTGCATCGGTGATGTTGTACCCACGGCGACTATTAAAACCTTCCCCAACCAGAAACCGTGGATTGATGGCAGCATTCGCGCAAAACCACTGCTTTTAATCATGGCAATGGCGACCGGAAACATGACCGAATACAAACAGTGTAGCTATTCAACGGCTCAGACACAAGAGGTATGTGGCAGGGTCTACAGTCAATCACGGATTACAAAAAGAAAACCAGCCCTGTCGCGGACACGGGGAAACTTCTTTGCTCGATTTGAGGACAGTACAGTGCCACTGACATGGCCCGCTAACAAAACCTGTGGGCTCTCCTTCACCGTGGCCAATGTGAGTAAAACATTTAAACGTGTTAACCCTCGCCCAGACGGCATCCCTAGCCATGTCCTCAGAGCATGCGCAGACCAGCTGGCTGATGTGTTTACAGACATATTCAATCAATCCCTATCCCAGTCTGCTGTGCCTACATGCTTCAACATGGCCACCATTGTTCCTGTTACCAAGAAAGCTAAGGTATCTGAGCTAAATGACTATCGCCCCATAGCACTCACTTCGGTCATCATGAAGTGCTTTGAGAGACTAGTCAAGGATCATATAACCTCCACCCTACCTGATACCCTAGACCCACTCCAATTTGCTTACCGCCCCAATAGGTCCACAGACGACGCAATCGCAATCACACTGCAAACTGCCCTAACCCATCTGGAAAAGAGGAATACCTATGTAAGAATGCTGTTCATCGACTACAGCTCAGTATTTAACACCATAGTACCCTCCAAACTCGTCATTAAGCTCGAGACCTTGGATCTCGACCCCGCCCTGTACAACTGGGTGCTGGACTTTGACGGGACGCCCCCAGGTGGTGAGGGTAGGAAACAACATCTCCACCCCGCTGATCCTCAACACTGGGGCCCCACAAGGGTGCGTTCTCAGCCCTCTCCTGTACTCCCTGTTCACCCATGACTGCGTAGCCATGGACACGTCCAACTCAATCATCAATTTTACAGACAACACTATAGTGGTAGGCTTGATTACCAACAACAACGAGATGGCCTACAGAGAGGAAGGAGGTGAGGGCCCTCGGAGTGTGGTGTCAGGAAAATAACCTCACACTTAACGTCAACAAAACAAAGGAGATGATCGTGGACTTCAGGAAACAGCAGAGGGAGCAGGTGGAATGTTTTAAGTTCCTCGGCGTACACATCACGGACAAACTGAAATGATCCACCCACACAGACAATGTGGTGAAGAGTGCCTCTTCAACCTCAGGAGGCTGAAGAAATTTGGCTTGTCACCGAAAACCCTCACAAACTTTTAGATGCACAATCGAGAGCATCTTGTCGGGCTGTATCACTGCCTGGTACGGCAACTGCTCCGCCCATAACCGCAAGGCTCTCAAGAGGGTAGTGAGGTCTGCACAACGCATCACCGGGGACAAACTACCTGCCCTCCAGGACACCTACATCACCCGATGTCTAAGGAAGGCCAAAAAGATCATCAAGGACAACAACCACCTGAGCCAATGCCAGTTCACTCCACTATCATCCAGAAGGCGAGGTCAGTATAGGTGCATTAAAGCTGGGACCGAGAGACTGAAAAACAGCGTCTATCTCAAGGCCATCAGACTGTTAAACAACAATCACTAACATTGAGTAGCTGCTGCCAACATACTGACTCAAATCTCTAGCTACTTTAATAATACAAAAATTGATGTAATAAATGTATCACTAGTGACTTTAAACAATGCCAATTTATATAATGTTTACATACCGAACATTACTCATCTCATATTTATATACTGTACTCTAAACTATCTACTGCATCTTGCCTATGCCGCACGGCCATCGCTCATCCATATATTTATATGAACAGTTGAAGTCGAAAGTTTACATACCATTACACAAATTTCTTGTTAACAAACTATAGTTTTGGCAATCGCCCCCTAGCAGGCCATCTACTTTGTGCATGACACAAGTAATTTTTCCAAAAATTGTTCACAGATAGATTATTTCACTTATAATTCACTGTATCACAATTCCAGTGGGTCAGATGTTTACATACACTAAGTTGACTGTGCCTTTAAACAGCTTGGAAAAATCCAGAAAATGACAACATGGCTTTAGAAGCTTCTGATAGGCTAATTGACATCATTTTAGTCAATTGGAGGTGTACCTGTGGATGTATTTCAAGGCCTACCTTCAAACTCAGTGTCTCTTTGCTTGACATCATGGGAAAATCAAAAGAAATCAGCCAAGACTTCAGAAAAAAGAATTTGTAGACCCCAACAATTTCCAAGTGCCTGAAGGTACCATCTCCATCTGTACAAACAGTAGTACGCAAGTATAAACACCATGGAACCACGCAGCCGTCATACCGCTCAGGAAGAAGAGGCGTTCTGTCTCCTAGAGATGAACGTACTTTGGTGCTATAAGTGCAAATCAATCCCAGAACAACAGCAAAGAACCTTGTGAAGATGCTGGAGGAAACAGGTACAAAAGTATCTATATCCACAGTAAAACTAGCCTTACATCGACATAACCTGAAAAGCCGCTCAGCAAGAAAGAAGCCACTGTTCCAAAACCGCCATAAAACATCCAGACTACGGTTTGCAACTGCACATGGGGACAAAGATCGTACTTTTTTGAGAAATGTCCTCTGGTCTGATGAAACAAAAATAGAACTGTTTGGCCATCGTTATGTTTGGAGGAAAAAGGGTTAGGCTTGCATGGCGAAGAACACCATCCCAACCTTGAAGCACGGGGGTGGCAGCATCATGTTGTGGGGGTGCTTTGCTGCAGGAGGGACTGGGGCACTTCACAAAATAGATGGCTTCATGAGGAATTGAAAATTATGTGGATATATTGAAGCAACATCTCAAGACATCAGTCAGGAAGTTAAAGCTTGGTCGCAAATGGGTCTTCCAAATGGACAATGACAACAAGCATACTTCCAAAGTTGTGGCAAAATGGCTTAAGGACAACTAAGTCAAGGTATTGGAGTGGCCATCACAAAGCCCTGACCTCAATCCTATAGAAAATTTGTGGGCAGAACTGAAAAAGCGTGTGCGAGCAAGGAGGCCTACAAACCTGACTCAGTTACACCAGCTCCGTCAGGAGGAATGGGCCAAAATTCACCCAAGTTATTGTGGAAGGCTACCCGAAACGTTTGACCCAAGTTAAACAATTTAAAGGCAATGCTACCAAATACTAATTGAGTGTATGTAAACTTCTGACCCACTGGGAATGTGATGAAAGATATAAAAGCTGAAATGAATCATTCTCTCTACTATTATTCTGACATTTCACATTCTTAAAATAAAGTGGTGATCCTAACTAACCTAAGACAGGGAATTTTTACTAGGTATATGTAAGGTTTATGTAACCTTCCGACTTCAACTGTACATATTCATATTCATCCCTTTAAACTTGTGTGTACAAGGTAGTTGTTGTGAAATTGTTAGATTACTTGTTAGATATTACTGCACGGTCAGAACTAGAAGCACAAGCATTTTGCTACACTCACATTAACATCTGCTAACCATGTGTATGTGACCAATAAAACTTGATTTGATTTGAGCTAAGAGTATAAGTGTACACTGCACTGTATTGAATGTTTTTATTTTTTATTTGATTTCTTTTTATTTAATCTTTATTTAACCAGGTAGGCTTGTTGAGAAAGAGTTCTCATTTGCAACTGCGACCTGGCCAAGATAAAGCATAGCAATTCGACACATACAACAACACAGATTTACACATGGAATAAACAAAACATACAGTCAATAATACAGTAGAAAAAAAAGGAAAAAAAAAGTCTATATACAGTGAGTGCAAATGAGGTAAGATAAGGGAGATAAGGCAATAAATAGGCCATGGTTTCGAAGTAATTACAATATAGCAATTAAACACTGGAATGGTAGATGTGCAGAAGATGAATGTGCATGTAGAGATACTGGGGTGCAAAGGAGCAAGACAAATAAAATAAATACAGTAAGTGGCTGAGGTAGGTAGATGGGCTGTTTACAGATGAGCTAGGTACAGGTGCAGTGATCTGTGAGCTGCTCTGACAGCTGGTGCTTAAAGCTAGTGAGGGAGATATGAGTCTCCAGCCTCAGTGATTTTTGCAGTTCGTTCCAGTCATTGGCAGCAGAGAACTGGTGGGAAAGGCGACCAAAGGAGGAATTGGCTTTGGGGGTGACCAGAGCGATATACCTGCTGGAGCGCGTGCTACGAGTGGGTGCTGCTATGGTGACCAGTGAGCTGAGATAAGGCAGGGCTTTACCTAGCAGAGACTTGTAGATAACCTGTAGCCAGTGGGTTTGGCAACGAGTATGAAGCGAGGGCCAACCAACGAGAGTGTACAGGTCGCAGTGGTGGGTAGTGTATGGGGCTTTGGTGACAAAACGGATGGCACTGTGATAGAACTCAACAAACTGGATGCAGTCTATCTATTTTATAGATGACATCGCCGAAGTCGAGGATCGGTAGGATGGTCAGTTTTACGAGGGTATGTTTGGCAGCATAAGTGAAGGATGCTTTGTTGGGATATAGGAAGCCGATTCTGCATTTCATTTTGGATTGGAGATGCTTAATGCGAGTCTGGAAGGAGAGTTTACAGTCTAACCAGACACCTAGATATTTGTAGTTGTCCACGTATTCTAAGTCAGAGCCGTCCAGAGTAGTGATGCTGACGGGCAGGCAGGTGCGGGCAGTGATCGATTGAATAGCATGCATTTAGTTTTACTTGCGTTTAAGAGCAGTTGGAGGCCACAGAAGGAGAGTTGTATGGCATTGAAGCTCGTCTGGAGGTTTGTTGACACAGTGTCCAAAGAGGGGCCAGAAGTATACAGAATGGTGTCGTCTGCGTCGAAGTGGATCAGAGAATCACCAGCAGCAAGAGCAACATCATTGATGTATAAGAGAAGAGAGTCGGTCCGAGAATTGAACCCTGTGGCACCCCCATAGAGACTGCCAGAGGTCCGGACAACAGGCCCTCCGATTTGACACACTGAACTCTATCAGAGAAGTAGTTGGTAAACCAGGCGAGGCAATCATTTGTCTGTCGAGTCTGCCAATAAGAATGTGGTGATTGACAGAGTCGAAAGCCTTGGCCAGGTCGATGAATACGGCTGCACAGTAATGTCTCTTATTGATGACGGTTATGATGTCGTTTAGGACCTTGTGCGTGGCTGAGGTGCACCCATGACCAGCTCTGAAACCAGATTGCATAGCGGAGAAGGTACGGTGGGATTCGAAATGGTCGGTAATCTGTTTGTTAACTTAGGCTGTCGAAGACTTTAGAATCTATGGGAATCTCAGACGATACGAAAGAGAGGTTGAACAGGCTAGTAATAGGGGTTGCAACAATTTCGGCAGATAGTTTTATAAAGAGAGGGTCCAGATTGTCTAGCCCGGCTGATTTGTAGGGGTCCAGATTTTGCAGCTCTTTCAGAACATCAGCTATCTGCATTATGGGTGAAGGAGAAATGGTGGGGGCATTGGCGTGTTGCTGTGGAGGGTATCGGGCAGTTGACTGGGGTAGGGATAGCCAGGTGGAAAGCATGGCCAGCCGTTGAGAAATGGTTGTTGAAATTCTCAATTATAGTGGATTTATCGGTTGTAACAGTGTTTCCTAGCCTCAGAGCAGTGGGCAGCTGGGAGGAGGTTCTAAGTCAGAGCCGTCCAGAGTAGTGATGCTGACGGGCAGGCAGGTGCGGGCAGTGATCGATTGAATAGCATGCATTTAGTTTTACTTGCGTTTAAGAGCAGTTGGAGGCCACAGAAGGAGAGTTGTATGGCATTGAAGCTCGTCTGGAGGTTTGTTGACACAGTGTCCAAAGAGGGGCCAGAAGTATACAGAATGGTGTCGTCTGCGTCGAAGTGGATCAGAGAATCACAGTGTCACAGAACTTTTTTGAGTTTGTACTACAGGATGCAAATTTCTGTTTGAAAGAGCTAGCCTTAGCTTTCCTAACTGCCTGTGTATATTTGTTCCTAACTTCCCTGAATAGTTGCATATCACGGGGGCTATTCGATGCTAATGCAGAACGCCACAAGCTGTTTTTGTGCTGGTCAAGGGCAAACAGGTCTGGAGTGAACCAAGGACTATATCTATTCCAATTTTTTTTTTAATTGCGCGGGGCATGCTTATTTAAGATGGTGAGGAAGGCATTTTTAAAGAATAACCAGGCATCCTCTACTGACGGGATAAGGTCAATGTCATTCCAGGATACCCCGGCCAGGTCGATTAGAAAGGCCTGCTCGCAGAAGTGTTTTAGGGAGCGTTTGGCAGCGATGAGGGGTGGTCGTTTGGTCACAGACCCATTACGGATGCAGCCAATGAGGCAGTGATCATTGAGATCTTGATTGAAAACAGCAGAGGTGTGTTTGGAGGGCGAGTTAGTTAGGATGATATCTATGAGGGTGCCCGTGTTTACGGATTTGAGGTTGTACCTGGTAGGTTCATTGATAATTTGTGTGAGATTGAGGGCATCAAGCTTAGATTGTAGGATGGGCGGGGTGTTAAGCATGTCCCAGTTTAGGTCACCTAGTAGCACGAGCTCAGAAGATAGATGGGGGGAAATCAATTCAAATATGGTGTCGAGGGCACAGCTGGGGACAGAGGGTGGTCTATAGCAAGTGGCAACAGTGTGAGACTTGTTTCTGGAAAGGTGCATTTTTAGAAGTAGAAGGTCGAATTGTTTGGGTACAGACTTGGATAGTAATACAGAACTCTGCAGGCTATCTTTGCAGTAGATTGCAACACCGCCCCCTTTGGCAGATCTATCTTGGCGGAAAATTTTATAGTTAGGGATGGAGATTTCAGGGTTTTTGGTGGTTTTCCTAAGCCAGGATTCAGACACGGCTAAGACATCCGGGTTGGCAGAGTAAATCAAACTTAGGGAGTAGGCTTCAAATGTTAACATGCATGAAACCAAGGCTTTTACGGTTATAGAAGTCAACAAATGAGAGCACCTGGGGAGTGGGAGTGGAGCTAGGCACTGCAGGACTTGGATTAACCTCTACATCACCAGAGGAACAGAGGAGAAGTAGGATTAAGGGTACGGCTAAATGCTATACGAACTGGCCGTCTAGCTCGTTCGGAACAGAGAGTAAAAGGAGCAGGTTTCTGGGCACGATAGCATAGATTCAAGTCATAGTGTCCAAAGGTAAGGTAGGAAGTGAGTACATTGGAGGTAAACCTACGCATTGAGTAATGATGAGAGAGATATAGTCTCTAGAGACGTTTAAACCAGGTGATGTCATCGCATATGTAGCAGGTGGAACAACATGGTTTGTTAAGGCATATTGAGCAGGGCTAGAGGCTCTACAGTGAAATAAGACAGTAATCACTAACCAGGACAGTAATGGACGAGGCATATTGATATTAGAGAGAGGCATGCGTAGCCAAGTGAACATATGGGTCCAGTGAGTGGTTGGGCTGGCTGGGGACACGGCGATTCAGACAGTTAGCAGGCCGATGCTAACAAGCTAGCAGATAGTGGGCCGGGGCCAACAAGCTAGCAGTTAGCAGACCGGGTTAGCAAGCAAGCAGTTAGCAAACCGGGGCAAGCAAGCTAGCAGTTAGCAGACCGGGGCAAGCAAGCTAGCAGTTAGCAGACCGGGGCTAGCAAGCTAACAGAAGGGCCTTTGGGGGATGTCGCGATGGAGGTAAGTTTGTTTTTCCCTCTTCGTGCGGTGACGTCGATAGACCAGTCGTGGATTAGTAGGGTTCCAAGTTGCTCTAGGTAACTAGCAGGCCGCGGTTAGCAGAATGGGCCTTCAGCGGATGTCACGCCTGAGGGGCCTGTTGGAATCCTCTGGCAGATTATGTCGGTATTCCAGTTGTAGAGGATTGGCGGTGTTCCGTGCCCCATACCAGCAGTAGAAGGGGTCCGGATATTGTAGCCCAGGAGTGGGCTTCGGTGGTAGCCCAGGAGCCCTAGCCAGGCTAGCTTCAGGCTAATTAGTGCTTGCTCCGGGATGGAAACGCTAGCCAGGAGTAGTCACCCGGGATTGCAGTTAGCTAGTTGCGAAGATCCAGATGAAAATGTTCAGAGTTTGCGGTAGGAATCCGGGGATATGGAGAGAAAAAAAAATAGGTCCGTTATGCTCTGGTTTGAGTCACGTTGTACGGACTGGCGAGAGCTTTCCGAGCGGGAGGTTAGCTGATTACTGGTATCAGTGGTTTGCTGACTGATAGCTGGTAGGTAGTTAGCTGTCTAGCTTCAGTTGAGGGATTCCAGATCCGAAGTAAATAGAAATACTTTAGAAAAAAAACAGATCCACGCCACATTGGGTGAGGCCGGTTGCAGGAGAGTATTTAGAAGTTGAAGTTTAGGAAAATATTTTTAAAAGATATGCGAAGAAAAAGATATATACACAGGACACGACAGGACAGGGACAAAGACGTCTGACTGCTACGCCATCTTGGATAAGCGTAATGTATATATTAAGCTGTTACATCTTCCCTTAGTAAACATTTGAAACATCACTCGGAATTTGGTCTCTTTTGTATGATAAATATCTTCATTGTATATTGAGATATTGGTCTTCATATCAATATAATTTCAGACAGTAGTTTTGAAAGTAGTGCTCACAAGCCAAAACGGGTTCCAAAAAATGGTGCGCAATTAGTATGTCATCCATTTCGTATGATATGTTACATCCTGCAAATTCTTTGCAATTCGTATGACATGTTACAAATTCCAATTCGTACATTATGTTATGAATTTGTAAGTGCTTAAGATCCCGGACTGCATCTTTAATAAAGATACCATTTATTTTTCATGATGATCTAATTTTGTGTTTCACTGCTGGGAAGCCAGCAGTGTAGTCACCTCAGCCATGTTGTGCTGTTGCTTGTCCATTCTGGCCAATTGTAGGCTGATTGTGCTTTCATTAAAACAGCGGCAGGCGGTCTGCACGACCACATCCATAACGCCAAACCGCATCTGGTGAAAAGGAAGAAGACCCACGCTGTCCACCCACACCTAGGTCAAGTCACGCATCTGCCAAACAGGGCTGAAATTCAATTTATTCCTTAATTCAAATCATCATTACAGGCTAAAACATATTCATCAGAAGACAATATGCTCTCATTTTAATTTAGTCAGTCACTGAGGTTGTTTCTTCACAGAAATGTTTACATAGTCATGATTTAGTATTCAGTTTGCAGAGGGAGAGGTCCACACACACACACACACACACACACACACACACAAACGTAAAACAACATAAAATGCACCCTTTTACCCACGTGATCAACTGTAAATCCATCAGCCCTCTTTGCACCATTCTTACACTGCAATCCCCAGAATACAACCACTCATCTAATTAGTGTAACAACAGCTTGCTACAAAATGTGATAGGAGGGAACCATCTGTATCTCAATCTCCTTCAAAAGCATCCATCTCACAACCCTAAGGTACATGATGACAGGTACCTGAGTAGGGACACAGATTACAGCTGTTCTGTCCTTCAAACACTCAATCTGACACTCAAATCAAATAACATCTTATTTGTCACTTGCTTCGAAAACAACAGGTGTAGACTAACAGCGAAATGCTTACTTAAGGGTCCTTCCCAACAATGCAGAGAGAAAAAGGAAAAGTAATTGAAAAATAGATCAATTATAAATACGCAATGAGTAATGATAACTTGGCTATATACACAGGGTATCAGAACCGAGTCGATGTGCAGGGCTATGAGGTAATTGAGGTAGATATGTACAGTGCCCTCCACTAATATTGGCATCCTTGGTAAACATGAGCAAAACGGTCTGTAAAAAAAAATATATATATTTGCTGTTTATCCTCTTGGTGTTTCATTCAAAGTAAAATTAAGTAAAAAAATAAATGTGAAGTAAATTAAATAAATATTTTTCTTCAAAACACCCCTAGAAATTATTGTGAGTAAAATCTAACAGAAGTATATTCCCATGCATATTTTATGTTTTAAGTTCACCTGAGTGATTAGGAATACTTAAGTGTTAAACCATGACTTCCTGTTTCACTGGGGTAAAAATATGAGGTGACATAGTCAACCATCACTATGGGAAAGACCCGAGAATACAGTAATGATATGCGACAAAAGGTTGTTGAGCTGCACAAATCAGGAAATGGCAATGAGAAAATAGCTCAACGGTTGGAAATGCCCATTTCCACTATCAGGGCAATAATTAAGAAGTTTAAAGCAACTGGAGATGTCCTCTTCCAGGCCGATTGTTAATGTGTGTCTATATTGACCCCACGCACAGTGAGGAGGATGGTAACAGTGGCTAAAAAAATTCCAAGGATCACAGCTGGAGAATTGCAGATGTTAGTTAGGTCTTGGGATCAGAAAGTCTCCAGAACTACGATCAGACACCACCTACGTAACCACAAGTTGTTTGGGAGGGTTGCCATAAAAACGCCTTTGCTGTCATCAAACAACAAACATAAGCGCCTACAGTTTGCCAAACATTACTGGAACTTTCAATGGGACCGGGTTCTATGGTCAGATGAGACCAAAATAGAGCTTTTTGGAAACAAACACCAGAGGTGGGTTTGGTGTAGACAGAAAGATAGCCATGCAGAAAAGCACCTCATCCCACTGTGAAGTATGGTGGTGGATCTTTGATGTTGTGGGGCTGTTTTTCTTCCAAAGGCACAGGACAACTTGTTAGGATACATTGTATCATGGAATCCATCAAGTACCAGCAGATATTAAATCAAAACCTGACTGCCTCTTCTAGGAAGCTTAAACTGGGCCTTGGTTGGATCTTCCAGCAGGACAATGAACCAAAGCACACCTCAAAATCAACACAAAAACGGTTCTCTGACCACAGAATCAAGGTTTTGCCATGGCCGTCCCAGACCCCTGGCCTAAACCACATAGAAAACCTGTGGGATGAGCTGAAGAGGACAGTCCACAAGCATAGAGAGAATCTGTATTGAGGAATGGTCTCAGATCCCTTGCCATGTGTTCTCCAACCTCGTTACGCATTATAGGAGAAGACTCAGAGCTGTTATCTTGGCAAAGGGAGGTTGCACACAGTATTGAATGAAGGGGTGACAATAATAAACACATACTTTAGAAAAATATTTATTTTATGTTAAGAGTTTATTTTTTCTTTCAATTATTTTACTTTTAATTAAAGTTAGATTTTTGTGAATATTTTCAATGAAAGACCAATAGGATAAACAATAAAGATTTTTTTTTACATTCTGTTTTGCTCATACAGCTGAAGTCGGAAGTTTATATACACCTTAGCCAAATACATTTAAACTCAGTGTTTCACAATTCATTGTCCATTTGGAAGACCCATTTGCGACCAAGCTTTAACTTCTTGACTGATGTCTTGAGATGTTGCTTCAATATATCCACATAATTTTCAATTCCTCATGATGCCATCTATTTTGTGAAGTGCACCAGTCCCTCCTGTAGCAAAGCACCCCCACAACATGATTCTGCCACCCCCGTGCTTCACGGTTGGGATGGTGTCTTCGGCTTGCAAGCATAACCCTTTTTCCTCTCCTTCCTGAGCAGTATGACGGCTGTGTGGTCCCATGGTGTTAATACTTGCGTACTACTGTTTGTACAGATGAAGGTGGTACCTTCAGGCATTTGGAAATTGCTCCCAAGGATGAACCAGACTTATGGAGGTCTACCATTTTTTCTGATGTCTTAGCTGATTTGTTTTGATTTTCCCATGATGCCAAGCAAAGAGGCACTGAGTTTGAAGGTAGGCCTTGAAATACATCCACAGGTTCACACCTCCAATTGACTCAAATTATGTCAATTAGTCTATCAGAAGCTTCTAAAGCCATGACATCGTTTTCTGGAATTTTCCAAGCTGTTTAAAGGCAGTCAACTTAGTGTATGTAAACTTCTGACCAACTGGAATTGTGATACAGTGAATTATAAGTGAAAGAATCTGTCTGTAAACAATTGTTGGAACATTTACTTGTGTCATGCATGAAGTAGATGTCCTAACTGACTTGCCAAAACTATAGTTTGTTTACAAGAAATTTGGGGAGTGGTTGGAAAACGAGTTTTAATGACTCCAACCTAAGTGTATGTAAACTTCCGACTTCAACTGTATTTACCAAGGGTGCCAATATTAGTGAAGGGCACTGTACATATAGGTAAGGATAAAGTAACTAGGAAACAGGATAGATAATAAACAGTAGCAGCAGCACATGTGATGAGTCAAAAGACTGGCTTGGGGGTAGAAGCTGTTCAGGGTCCTGTTGGTTCCAGACTTGGTGCATCGGTATTGCTTGCCATCTGGTAGCAGAGAGAACAGTCTATGACTTGGGTGTCTGGAGTCTTTGACAATTTTTAGGGCCTTCCTCTGACACTGCCTGGCATACAGGTCCTGGATGGCAGGGAGCTCGGCCCCAGTGATTTGCTGGGCCGTACGCACTACCCTCTGTAGCACCTTGCGATGATGCAGCCAGTCAAGATGCTCTCAATGGTGCAGCTGTATAACTTTTTGAGGATCTGAGGGCCCATGCTGAATCTTTTCAGCCTCCTGAGAGGGAAGAGGTGTTTGTCGCGATTGTCTTGGTGTATGTGGACCATGATTGGGGTGTGTAGACCATTCCTTAATGATGTGGACCCCGAGGAACTTGAAGCTCTCGACCTGCTCCACTACAGCTCCGTCGATGTGGACGTGCTCGACCCTTCATTTCCTGTAGTCCACAAACAGCTCCTTTGTCTTGCTAACATTGAGGGAGAGGTTGTTGTCCTGGCACCACATTGCCAGGTCTCTGACCTCCTCCCTGTAGGCTGTCTCATCGTCGTCGGTGATCAGGCGTACCACCATCGAGTCATCTGCAAACGTAATGATGGTAATGGAGTCATGCGTGGCCACACAGTCATGGGTGAACAGGGAGTAAAGGAGTGGACTAATCACACACCGCTGAGGGGCACCTGTGTTGAGTCAGCGCGGCAGATGTGGTGTTGCCTACCCTCACCATCTGGGTGTGGCCCGTCAGGAAGTCCAGGATCCAGTTGCAGAGGGAGGTGGTTAGTCCCGGGGTCCTTAGCTTAGTGATGAGCTAGGAGGGCACTATGGTGTTAAATGCTGAGCAATAGCCAATGAACAGCATTATCACGTAGGTGTTCCTTTTGTCCAGGTGGTAAAGGGCAGTGTGGAGTGCAATAGAGATTGCATCATCTGTGGATCTGTTGGGGCGGTATGCAAATTGAAGCGGGTCCAGGGTGTCTGGGATGCAGTGGCAGTCGGTGCAATTTAAGATAAGGGAGGATTAACATGGCCTTATTTCTATTGCAGCATATTGGATGACTGTCATTTATACTCCTTTCACCCAGTTCAATGTAACAACGATAGGCTTAGGTTACTACATGATACTCAAATTTTCCCTGTACCCATCATGAGGTTGCTACAACCTAGCCTAAGAATGAAAGTTTACAAAGTAGGTTGACAGATCGAGATAATTTTGAGTAATCAAGGTGACAGTGACACATTCAATACCGTCTTGCACACTCTTGCCTGCATCTAGCTGATCTAGGGTGTAATCATCAGTCCAACAAGAGTTTCTATCGGACAAATTCTGGTATATTTATCCCCACTTCCGTTTTGAGAAACGTTTTTCAACAGAATCAGTGCAATGAATACACCCCTGATCACAGTTCACTTTCATAACAGCCACATACAAACAGTTTGTTATATATATAATTCCTTCTCACATCTATCTACGCGCTCTCCTCCTCTCACCTTTTCCCTTCGCTTGTGGACTTGTGCACAACATATCATCTGTCTGTGACCAGGTGAAAAAACCTTTCCAAGCCAAACCTTCATATCATGACCACAAACCACTACAACACAGCCTACATTGTTGTCACATCGTAGTCAACATAGCTACTAGAACTAACACGTTAGTAAACCCGCTACAATCATGTAGTACAGTGTACAGTCAGCAGCAAGCAGATTAGCTGTTACACCGGCGGGACGGGGTGAAAATACATTTATAAAACCAAAAGCTTACCTTGACTTGGAAGAGTTCTAGGGTTGGATAGCCATAGCCAGCTAGCTAACATAGCATCCCTTTCTGTTTGAGCCGGGTGTTTGAGTAGGCTAAAATAGCTAGCTGCCTAGCTAAGTAAGTGAAAGTGAAAAAATATATACTATGAAATATAGCGCTCTTGCTATATCTTGCTTCTTAATTTTGGAAGAAATGAATTTGTTGCCTTTCTCTCTCTTTGAGTCAACTACTCACTACATTTTATTCACTGCAGTGCTAGCTAGCTGTAGCTTATGCTTCCAGTACTAGTGTCATTCTCTGCTCCTTTAATTGGGATGACAACATGTCAGTTCATGCTACAAGAGCTATGATAGGTTGTAGGATATCCTCGGGAAGTTGTCACAATTACTGTATAAGTCTATAGAAAAGGTTGAGAACCATGAGCCTCCTAGGTTTTGTATTGAAGTCAATGTACCCAGAGCTAACTTTCCTCCGGCTACACCATGTTGCTACCCTAAAGAGTGCTGCAGAGGCTACTGTAGAACTTCATTGCAAAACAGTGTGCTTTTAATACATTTTTGGTGACGTGAATATATTAGTATAGTTTTATCTAAAAAGGATAACTTTTAATGTTTCACAATTTTATTTTTATAAAATTCACTGAGGAGGATGGCCCTCCCCTTCCTCCTATGAGGAGCCTCCACTGTGGGATGATGGTGTTGTTGTGAGCCATGACCAGCCTTTCAAAGCATTTTATGGCCACAGATGTGAGTGCTACAGGGCGGTAGTCATTTAGGCAGGTTACCTTGGAGTTCTTGGTGGTCTGCTTGAAACATGTAGGTATTACAGACAGTCAGTCAGGGAGGTTGAAAATGTCAGTGAAGACACTTGCCAGCTGGTCAGTGCATGCTCTGGCGTGGCCTGGCCTCTTTTAATGTGTCATAACAGTGTGTGTGTGTGTGTGTGTGTGTGTGTGTGTGTGTGTGTGTGTGTGTGTGTGTGTGTGTGTGTGTGTGTGTGTGTGTGTGTGTGTGTGTGTGTGTGTGTGTGTGTGTGTGTGATATTGACAGTAATTTTGTCATCAAACCACAGCAGAGGCTAATTCTATGTAACACACAGCAAGTCTGTGCAGATATTTGTTCGCACATCCAACAGCTCATTCATTTTCACTCTTTCCGTTGAGATGGAAAATGTACATGAAAATAAACATCATGTCAACTGAAGCCACAGCAATAGGTTTGACGAGCCTCATTCTGTGGTAGAGGCAGATACAGATAGAGATGACAGGACTCCTTCCTGTGTCCCTGCCAGAAGATGAGTCACTAGCAGTATTAATGTTCAGGGGTGGCCCTGCCTTTTAACTGGAACCAGGAGAGTGGACGGGACACATTATTGAATTAAGAAACGGCAGAAAAGTCTTTTCAATCTTGGCCTGGACTACAATGATACCTAGGTCTTAAATAGAGAATAGAATGGCTAGGCCTACAGACTAAATGTTTTACTTTTACATTTTAAACATTTAGCAGACGCTCTTATCCAGAGTGATTAAGATTGAATCCTACTACACCGGCTATGGCGCTCGTCGGATGTGGCAGGTCCAAACAGGCCCCCATTAACATCGACGGGGCTGAAGTGGAGCAGGTCGAGAGTTTTAAGTTCCTTGGTGTCCACATCACCAACAAACTATCATGGTCCAAACACACCAAGACAGTCATGAAGAGGGCACGACAACAACTTTTCCCCCTCAGGAGACTGAAAGGATTTGGCATGGGTCCCCAGATCCTCAATTTTCTTACAGCTGCACCATCGAGAGCATCCTGACTGGTTTCATCACTAGCTGGTATAGAAACTGCTCAGCATTTGACTGTAAGGCGCTACAGAGGGTAGTGCGTATGGCCCAGTACATCAATGGGGCCAAGCTCCTGCCATCCATGACCTATATACTATGCGGTGACAGAAAAAGGCACAGTCACCCAAGTCATAGACTGTTCTCTCTGCTATTGCACGGCAAGCGGTACCGTAGCACCAGGTCTAGGTCCAAAAGGCCCCAAGCCATAAGACAGCTGAACAATTAATCAAATGGCCACCCAGACTATTTACATTATCTATGCATAGTCACTTTACCCCTACCTACATGTACAAATTACCTCGACAAACCTGTACCCCCGCACATTGACTCCGTACCTGTACCCCCTGTATAGCCTCGTTATCGTTATTTTATCGTGTTACTTTTTATTAAATTTTTTACTTTAGTTTATTTAGTAAATATTTCCTTAATATTTCTTGAACTGCATTGTTGGCTTGTAAGTAAACATTTCACGGTAAGGTCTACACCTGTTTTATTCGGCGCATAGTGACAAATACAAATTGATTTGATTTGGTTAACAGGAGCAATTAGGGTTCTACAGATTTGTCACCTAGTAGGCTTGGGGATTCAAACCAGCAACCTTTTGGTTAATGGCCCAACGCTCTTAACTGCAAGGCTACCTGCCGCCCTTGGCCAGCGTCCTGTGTGTGTGGCAACTGAATGGTTAATCCTGGACAGACAAAAGCCTGGATGATGACTTAAGACATCCTGAAGGGCTCACTACACCTTCTTCCATTGAACCCAGTATGACTGACATGTGGACCCCCTCTTTAAAGGCCACCATCATCCTATTATTCTGGCTGCCTACTTCTCAGCCCACCCTCTCCATTCAACAATGATCAATAGCTATCCATTCCATTCTCTATGATACAATATGATTGCCGTTAGCACAGTACCTTGGTAGTCACACTCATCTATTGTTCTGCCTCCATAGTGCCCTTCACACCACCCACACTCTCTCTCCATCTCACAATGGTCATATTCTTTTTGCAGTATTCATTCCAGTCCTCTTTCCTGCTTGGATTAAAGAGTATTCAATCCCACACTAAACACTGTGCTTTTCTGTGAAAGGTGCCTATTCATCTAATAACCCTGGAAGGTGGATGGATTTTCCAGGGGTTTAAAGTAAGGCTGATTTCACAGCACACTTTTACCATTTCAACCCATTGGAATTTAATGAGAAGCAAGCCTCAAATCACAGCATCAAAAGGGTGTTAAAAGTTGACGCTGCACCTCAAGTCACCTCTCAGACCTAGAGAAAGGAGTGAAACTGAGAAATCTCCATCAGTGAAAGTGTTAGTGTTAAGACAAATGCCTGGTAAAGGACATGAGGTGAAGCTCTTATCTCACCTGGCAGGCGTTGTAGAGGAGCTGGTGCTCAAACTTCTTGATGCCCAGGATGGACTGGAACATCTCGTAGAGCTGGTCCTTACTGAGGATGAGCTCTGAGGCTGCGCTGGCAGTCATCCGCAGCTGGTGCTTCCTGGGGTCATCCTCTCCACGGTAGATGGTGTCAAACTTGGCCATCCAGGAGCTGAGCACCGTCTCCTTACTTAGGCCGTCGATCTCCGGCAGGCTACGGACACGCTTCTCAATGTGCTTCTTGAAAACCTCCCGCGAGTCACTGGCCGAGCAGCCTCCGCTCTGGACCATCCGGGACACACGGTCACTCTTCAGGAATATCTGTGGTCATGGTTAAGAGCAGAGATGGGGGATTAGGCATGTGGTTTAAGTATTAAAAAGGCACAAGGAACATACAGGAAGAACATACAGTTTGGTTGTGAGGTTGGGATGAATTTTATTTTAACTCAATTTCTGAATTGGAAATTGCCCATTATTTTCTGTGAGACGTTCTCCCCTGCATCTGTGTAAAGAAGCCCTGGTGGCAGCCTGACTCATCTTTGCTTCTCGAGGGAAGTGAAATGTCTAAAGTAGTGCTTCTCTCTTTGAGGATTTGCTGCAGCTTGGTCTTTCTGTCTTCATGATGAAGGTGCAGAGGAAAATAAATGATTGTAGTTTCAATTAAATCTGGCATTGTTGTGCTTATCTGTTCAATCCCAAACTGCACATTTATTTTCCCACAATTCTCACAAAGCAATTTTCCATGCGAAGGGGTGTGGGTTAGGGAAAGAGAAAGACAGAGAGAGGGATCCATATGTGTGGCTGACTCAGATGTTGGCCCTCTCTCTACCATGCAGGCTCCTTATGGTTCACGGTGACAGGCTCCCTGTTCCCAATCAGTGCCTAACGCAGGGTGAAGACTGAGGGCCATCGCCTCTGAGCCAGATACAGATACACAGACATTCATCATCCTCTGTCTGGTGTCAGCTTTGGGCACTTGCAACTTTTTCTGAAACAGCAGCAGTGCTCTCAGAGGTCCAAAAAGAAGGGTACATTGCATGGGAGTGTTGAAGATAGTACTCCTGATATAGACAATAAAATTTAAATGTTAGCTAGAATTTTTTTTTCTTCATGTAGCTTAATCCTAAATTCTGCCAAGGAAGAGCACCCCAGGTCTCCTCCAGGCTCTAGGGCAGGTGGGGATGTGGGGAGTGTGTAAGCATCCAGAACACAGTCAGTAAGAGCATTGGGCTTTAATTGAATTGGAAAACCAGCTTTAGCTGGGTGTTGAGTAATGAAGCATTTCAATTCACTAATTTAGGCTTATTGAAGTGTTGTATCAATTAATTCTGCAGGCAGAGCAAATCGCATTCACTTTTGTCTCATTTTCTGTAACTTTTTGGGAGCTTTGAGATAGTGTTTCGAACATCGTTCTTCTATGATTTCAGAGTTGCCAAGGCAGACATATTGAAAGGGATGGATAGTCATACTTTCTTGTATTTATTTTTTTGGTACTTTTCACCCCTTTTCCATGTTATCCAATTGGTAGTTACAGTTATGGCCCATTGCTGCAACTCCTGTATGGACTCGGGAGAGGCGAAGGTCGAGAGCCATGCGACCTCCGAAACACGACCCTGCCAAGCCGCACTGCTTCTTGACACACTGCTCGCTTAACCTGGAAGCCAGCCGCACCAATGTGTCGGAGGAAACACTGTACAACTGGCGACCGAAGTCAGAGTGAATGCGCCCGGCCCAAAACAAGGAGTCGCTAGAGTGCAATGGGACAAGGACATCCCGGCCGGCCAAACCCTCTACCTAACCCGGATGACGCTGGGCCAATTGTGTGCCACCTCATGGGTTTCCCCGTCGCAGCCAGCTGCAAAACAGCCTGGGATCTAACCCAGGTCTGTAGTGACGCCTCTAGCACTGCGATGCAATGACTTCGACCGCTGCGCCACTCGGGAGGCCCTGGATAGGCATACTCAAATCTACTTTTTTGGAGCACAATATGTCCATGGATTCAGCTTAGCACCTCACATAGCCTCTGTCTGGACTATTAATATTTTAGAGGCCTATTTTGGGAAGTCCAATTCATTTGAATCTGTCAGATGCAGGAGGAAAATATCCAGACGATTTGGTTCGTCCGCAGAAGACTATTTAAAACTGCAGAATAATCATTGGTGAATACAAATAAACAGATAACACAATCCTAACACTTAAACAAACTGTATTCCTGTACAGACCCTCCCACACACGCACACGCACATGCACACACACACACAGAGTAGGGCCTTACATCATAGTAGCTCTGGACTGCATTGATGAAGGCCTCGTCTGCCACTATCTGGGTGTCACCACTGAGGAAAGCCTGGAAACGCTCCTTCACTGTCTGTAGCTGCTGCTTACTGATCTGAGAGAGGAGACAGACAGACAGACAGACAGACAGACAGACAGACAGACAGACAGACAGACAGACAGACAGACAGACAGACAGACAGACAGACAGACAGACAGACAGACAGACAGACAGACAGACAGACAGACAGACAGAGTCAATATAGAGGGAAACAACAGAGTAATAGGAATCATGGTAACATTAAGTTAGCTCATAGGTTTCATATTACTTCACTTTAAACATTTGTCACAGTCCCCTTATAAAATGAATAAGTTTATATCAATGTTGAATATACAGTAAAACATTTTTTTTTAAATGTGTCTTTCTTCACTTAACACAACTCCTCTTTTTGGATCCTCTTTGCATGCATAGATCTTTCTTTTTCAGTGCTAAATTGAAACATGTCCTCCCGTTTAAACCGTGATTTCACACAAATAATTTAACTGCCCTGCGCAGCCCCGGTCCCAGCACTCATCTCAGTCCTCCTGTTACCAATTACACATTTCCTGGTTCTATCTCATGCCGTTTGTAACATCCGGGTCGTTCCACCAATTTGGTGCCTTTTAAGATGTGTAACTTTGTAAGAAAAGAAACTTCAGATTTTACCAAATGGTTACATTCTGTCATAAAGGGCACATGGGCAACTTAATAAAAAACACATTTTCCATCACAAGAAGTTAAATAAATAAAAAACATACAAAAGTAAATGCCTATTAAGTGCCAAATAAAGTAGCAGGGTTGACGATTGCATCTTAAATCAAACAAAAATCCCCTTGTGACAGTGGAAAAGGAAGCACATTTCTAGTCTATCTAGCTGTAGGTAACAGGGTTCACGTGTTATGCTCAACCCGCTTAGGTTTTACCACAAAACACCAGAATATTGCCAAAAAGAGTAGAACCAGCTCACCTGCTTTAACACTATGATTTGACTATTAGATGTTTCTTTCCAAAAATATTTTTAAAGGAATAGTTTCACCACCTTAAAACGAGATTTCAGTTCACTTAACATTGTTGACCTTAAAATATGGGACAGGTTTTTTTTTTTTACCTTAAAAGGAATCACCAATAACATAAGTGGTGGAAAAAGTACCCAATTGTCATACTTGGGTCAAAGTAAAGATACACTAATAGAAAATGACTCAAGTAAAAGTGAAAGTCACCCCGTAAAATACTACTTGAGTAAGAGTCTAAAATTATTTTGTTTTAAATATACTTATGTATCGAAAGTAAATGTAATTGCTAAAATATACTTAAGTATCAAAAGTAAAAGTATAAATAATATCAAATTCCTTATATTAAGCAAACAAGATGTGGCCATTTTATTTTTATTTACGGATAGCCAGGGGGACACTCAGACATCATTTACAAAATGAAGCATGTGTCTTTAGTGAGTCTGCCAGATCAGAGGCAGTAGGGAAGACCAGGGGTGTTGAATTAGACCATTTTCCTGTCCTGCTAAGCTTTCAAAATGTAAATAGTACTTTTGGGTATCAGGGAAAATGTATGGCGTAAAAACTACATTATTTTCTTTAAGAATGTAGTGAAGTAAAAGTTGTCAAAATATAAACAGTCAAGTAAAGATACCCCAAAAAAATACTTAAGTAGTACTTTAAGTATTTTTTGATAAATACTTTACACCACTGCATTAAATAAATAATAATCTTCAGAAATGTCTTTGTCAAAGCAACAAAATAACTAGGGCTTTACAATCATTTACAATCATCGAGAAATTTTGGGGTTAAAATCATCCTGTGTCATAGGATTTCAAATGCAGAATTTTGCCACTTTAGCAAGTGTTTATTCATATAAAAAAATAGGATTTATTGAATTCTCCATGTGGTCTATATTGAAGGGCACTTAACTGAACAGGCTTTTAAAATGCAATATTGATGCACAATTTCCACTTGAAATATCAAAGGGATGCAAAGGTTACTCATTTCATGGAACGACCCATCCACATCTTTATTTGTAAACTTCACAGTGCTTTTAAGACAAAAAAAAATGCCACCTTAATTCTGGATTACAGTCCTCGCCAACATTTTAAAAACTGGGGTCTCTCAACTGACAGTAACAATGAGGAGGTTTTTTGCATAAAAATGCATTAGTGGTGCAATCGCTGTATGGCAAAAACCTATTATCCCACGGCAACAGGACTGATATATAGGCTATAAATAAATGATTGGGTGTTAAAGATGTTCAAATATAGATAGGAAATGAGTTTGGACTGATGTTGCCACAGTAATAGTGCACACGTCACTTGTGCAAATGTACACTCAGACAGTTTATTAGTTATACCACCACGTTCATGAAAATGGTTCATTCCTACAGACAGACAGTGAGTCATGTGAACGTGGCTTGCTATATAAAGTAGGCAAACAGGCATAGAGGCATACAGTTACTGTTAGATTGAACATTAGAATAGGCAAAACGAGTGACCTAAGCGACTATGAGCGTGGTATGATCGTTGGTGCCAGTTCCAGTATCTCAGAAACGGCAAGCCTCCTGAGATTATCACGCACGACAGTGTCTAGGGTTCACCGAGAAGGGTGCGACAAACAAAACACATCCAGTCAGCAGCAGTCCTTTGAGCAAAAACAGCTCATTGATGAGAGGTCCAAGGACCGTTCATGGCAAGAATCTTGCAAGCTAGCAGACAGGCCACAAACAAGCAAATAACAGTGCAGTACAACACGGAGTGCATAACGGCATTGAGGAACGCACAACTCGTCGGTCGGTGTCACGGATGGGCTACTGAAGACGACCACACCGGGTTCCACTCCTATCATCTAAAAACAAGAAGTGGCTCCAGTGGGCATGCGATCACCAACACTGGACAAATGAGGACTGGAAAAACATCACCTGGTCCGATGGATCCTGGTTCCTGTTGCGTCATGCTAATGGTAGTCAGGATTTGGCGCAAGCAGCATGAGTCCATGGCCCCATCCTGCCTGGTGTCAACGGTACAGGCCGGTGGCGGTGGTGAAATGGTGTGGGGAGCATTTTCCTGGCACACGTTAGGTCCTTTGATACCAATTGAGCAACGTTTCCATACCCAAAATAATTCAGGCTGTTCTGGAGTCAAATGGGGGTCCGACCCGGTATTAGATGGGTGTACCTAATAAACTGGCCAGGTAAACACACAGGCTGGTAGGAGCAGAGATAGACAAGAGAGCAGGTCTAACTGGGAGGATAGAGAAAGTGATGCAGTATAGACGAGGTGACACGAGGCAGTACAGCCATAATGAAACTTTTAGGTCCTATCTAGGAATGTGATGTTGACTGATGATAATCACCCAAACGACGTCCATCATTTATCAAAGTCTTTACCACACACTCGCAACATGTTTAGAGGAAGAGAGGGGAGGGAAGCCAACTGTTCTGTCATCATTTTGGCAAGGAACAAGATACTGTAATTCATTAAAATGTATTATCAATGCGCCCTTCATGTGGTCTCTCTCCTTTGTCCTCTACACAAGACAAACAAGCAGGCAATAAGTAGAACAGATTGGCCCCGCCCCGATCAGAACAAATGAGGGAGCAGTGTGTCTCGGTTTCTCTTCTGTCTCTGACACTAATGTCTAAATCCACACCCACCAACTCACCCCTGGACATCTGTCCCCTCTCACCGCTGTCCCAAGTGACTTTTACCGTGGTCACCATGTCACAGGCAACTCCAGGAAGCCATGTAGTGATTACCCTTAATGGGGTCAAGGTTCAGAGTTCAACATGACCTTTCCACTACTAGCCTCTCTGCCGAGGGCTATACTAAAACCCTGAAATGAGGTCAATGGTTATAGCACAGATTATAGTTATGGAAGTGACAAACATTCAATTGAATCTGTACAATAGCCATCCTCATTTATCCACCATCTAACATGTAGAGAATCTCAACAGTTTTCTGAGATCTAGTGAGCTCTACTCACACACTCCAAATAAAACCTATTATCAATATGAGTTCCGTTTTTGATAAGCTACCAAAGAAAGGGTTAAAGTTAGCTCAAATAAATATATGTAGCCTCAGAAACAAAGTGAATGAGATTAGTAATTTGCTAATCTTAGATAATATTAATATATTAGCAATTTCTGAGACTTACTTAGACAGCACCTTTGAGACAGGAATGTCTAGAGGGGAGGTGTTACTGTATATATTCAGAGGCATATTCCTGTAAAGGTCAGAGAGGATCTCATGACAAATGAAGTGGATGTCGTCTACCATAGCGCCCTTCACTTTATCACAGGTGACAGTTTTAATACTCACCACTGTTAATACTCACCACTCACCACTCTATTAACAGGTTGGCTGGTACTCAATAAAGTCCTGTAGATCCCTTCATTACCCCTTTATGTTTACAAAGCTCTACTACACAAGCTACCAACTTACATAACTTTTTTGCTGAAGTATAAAAGAATGAGCTACGAAACCCGCTCGCATGGTTGGTTAACTCTTGAGGTCCCTCTGGTCTTGACCAATTTAGGTAAATCCTCCTTTTGTCACACCCTGATCTGTTTCAGCTGTCTTTGTGCTTGTCTTCACCCCCTCCAGATGTCACCCATCTTCCTAATTTTCCCCAGTGTATTTATACCCGTGTTCTCTGTTTGTCTGTTGCCAGTTTGTTTTGTTTCGTCAAGCCTACCAGTGTTTTTCTCCGCGCTCCTTTCTGTCTCTAGTTTCTGATTTCCAGCTTTTCCGGTTTTTGACCATTCTGCCTGCCCTGACGCTGAGCCTGGCTGTCGTTCTGTACCTTGTCACATCACCCTGGATTTCTGACCTATGCCTGCCCTGACCCTGAGCCTGCCTGCCGTTCTGCACTTTTCAGACTCTGCTCTGGACTACTGACCTCTGCATGCCCTTGACCTGTCGTTTGATTGCCCCCCTGTTTTTGTAATAAACTTTTGTTACTTCGAAACTGTCTGGGTCTTCTCCTGAGCCTTGACACCTTTAGTTTTATTGCCCCCCATTGCTGGATTAACCTGCAAAATTCCTTGCGTCTTGATTCTCTGGTGCCACTAGGGCCATTCAGGACTCTGGTGTTAAATTAATTAATTGAGGATTGTAGTTATTTTGATTCATTTTAATTGGTTTAATTGTTGAAATTGTAATATTGTAAACCTAGTAGTTTATTTGTATCTTTATTCTTCTTAATTTATTTGGAATGTTAACTTTCTTTGATTGTGATAATGTGTGCACTCAGGGCACCATTGCAAATGAGATCCTGGTCTCAATTGGGCTTCCCTGAATAAAAGTTTAAAAAATAAGTGCTGTGGTTGCAGGTTCACCTGCCTCATCTGAAGCCTCTTCTTTTAGGGTGCTGCTACAGGCTACCAAGTGCAAACTGTCAGTATCTGGAGTATATGTGTCTGATGTTAGATACTGATAGAGAAAGTAATTTTCTTGGTGACCTGAACATTGACTGATTGCCTGTTCTTAGTAAACTGATGGAGCCAATTGTGTTTGAACCAATACAAATCAAATCAAACTTTGTCACATGCGCCGAATACAATGCTATTTTTCAAAGAACAAGTTAACTACGAACTTTCAGCATGCATATAGGAAAGGCCACTAAATTTGTACTGCACTGACTCATGCACTGACTAAAATAAATGGATAATAAGATGAGTTAGAGCTGTATTTTTAGATTTCAGTGTAGCCTTTGATGTTACTGATCATAATTTGTATGGCTTTATATCACTTGCCATCACATGGTTGGAGACTTACTTATCCAATAGAACCCAGAGAGTGTTCTTCAATGGAAGCTTCTCTAACATCAGATATGTACAGTGTTGTATCCCTCAGGGCAGTTGCCTTGGGCTGTTACTCTTCTCTATATCTACAAATTATTTGTCACTTGTCATAAAATAAGCTAATATGAATATGTACGCTGATGATTTCACACTCTACACATCAGCACCTACAACCAGTGAGCTCACTGAAACTCTTAGCAAGGAGTTACAGTCAGTGTCAGAAGGGCTAATTAACAATAAACTGGTCTTAAATACATATAAAAACAAAAGTACTGTAATTGGTTCAAAGCATTCTCTTAGGCCTAAACCTCAACTGGAGTTGTACTTTGTCATGTATTTGTACATTTATGTGGACCCCAGGAAGAGTAGCTGCTGCATGTGCAGTAGCTATTGGGGATCCTAATAAACTAAACGAAACACCTATCATCAGCTGTGGATCCTCACCCTGCCCAACCCCATTCACCTCTCTGTCAAGTACTGATAAATAGCCCATATTTGGGTGAGAAAGATGCCTCAGCAGACCAGCTGGGCCACAGGGTTTAATGAAGACTGAACGCCAGCCAACCTCTCACCTCCAGATGCCTGTCGCAATCAGACCCGTATAGTTAATCAGACAGTGGAGCAGACACGGAGTAGACAGCATGTCTGGGGTGAACTACAGTATCACATACTCTCCTAGCACAATACACAGTCACAGAAGGTGTGACCTAAGCAGCACAACAGTCTCTCTTCCTCTCACACCTGTAACCTGTCCCCATCCCTCTACTCTCTCCTCCATTTACACTCTGGTTTGAGTGAATGGAGGATGATCAGTAGCCATTAGTTTTATAGACCCAATATGAGGCCCCAGTAAAGACCAGATATTGGTAGTACTGCCTCAGTTGATCCTGTTAGGCAGCTGTATCCTGTCCTTTCGCCTCATTCTCTCTCTACCTATATGCACCTGACTGTGGGTTAAATTATCTGTAGCACCAGTAATCCCTAAAAAATGTTTCATCCACTCTAGCTCTGCTCTGCTCTCAACACACCAAGGAGAGCTGGAGGCTAAGCTGTATACCAGAAAATAGCAACACTTACACACTGGCAATAAAATAAGCACATTCCACATCTATACCCTGATAAAACACAGCCCCGCAAGCCGATGCGTGAAACATGGTGAGAGGCAGTAAACAATATGCCCACTATATTATTACTTCCATATTACACTGGTTTAAGAAAAAGGCAGACACACATACAATTGTAACACGACTGCTGCTACGCAAAGAATCTGTAGTCCAGCTGCTAAATTCTAGCAATCATCCACTCCATTAAGAGGAATCAGGAGAAATATGTACTGCCAGGGCTGGGGGTTGGGGTAGTTGTCAGGGGAGGGGCAGATGTGCATTCGGGTTTCGGAGTTGATGTGAAATAGTTGCTGCAGTATGTCCAAACACACTTTAATAAATTCTTGACTCCTGACTCCAAACCCCACAGATATTAGAGGACTGAATTTGGCAGAATCTGAGGGCAAGTCTTTTTCTCCATATCACCTTCATATATGTAGCGCTTTCAGATCCGGGTTTACTATGGTAATTGTGGGTGTATTTGGAACATAGGTAATTGTGACCCTCCTGGTTCATGTGTGCACTACAAAGATAACATGTCATTGTTTCCTCTTAGAGAAATCTCACTCACAACAAGGGTGGTGAGAATAGGCGCTATAATGGTCTGTGTGTGTACAGTTTCCATACTGTACGGTCCGTCTCAAGAGTGAATTCCCGCAGGAATCGCATGTGCTTAATGAAGCATTGAATTGTATTGGTTTACATTAGAATCCATCATACATGGGCCTAGATTTACTAAACGCTTGCACCCGTGCAATGTTCACTACTCCCATTTTCAGAGTGGAGTAAAAGACAAAACGAAGCTAAAGACATTGAAACAGTCTTTATTTCTTTATTTAAGTCAGTGTCCTCTAATTGAATTAACTGCGAAGTCAGTACAAGAAACCAGGCACATGCCTGTGTGTAAATATTTGTAATATTTTTTAAGATTGGCACTTTGTATAATCTTAGGATTGATTGGCTTGTACATCCTGGATGCGAAAGAAAAGATACTCATAGAGATATTGTGCATACATAAATAGATGAGTGTGTCTGTGTGATATTCTCTTCCTCCTAAGACAGTGAGGAAAAACCCTTAGGGTTCTCTATAGATGCCTGTCAGACTGAGAGGCCGTCCAGCCATGGCAGCAGTCCAGAAACTACACACACCAACACACTAATCCCAGGGAATTACTAAGGAAAAGGTCAGTGTTCTGACTGGAGTTTGGCACACTGTGTCAGATTTTACATATGCCTCTTCTGCCAGCCTTTTATTGATGAACAGACACAGAGCAAATAGGCACACTCCAAACATTAGATGACCAGGAAGAGAACACTCCATATTCCAAACCCTTGGGTACAGCATATACAGTATATATGTGCATGAGATCATGTTGCTATTTGACATTTGACGCTGTGTTCTCCCATTAGATTAATAGCAAAGTCATAATTCCCAAAATCTTTTACATAATACGATAAAGAAATGTAGTCATCTCCCTTCCTACAGTGTATAAGCAACTCAGAGAGTTTAGACTGTGTTCCACTTACAAATAAACAGTAGTTGTTCAACAAGGTAACTTAGTCTCTTCTCATTAACTAAAGTCCTCTCCCATGTTTCACCGTCCACTACAATCCATTCATGAAGCAGCACCATTGGCCCTAAGCCCCCAAGCCAGCTAACATGAGGCTGAGGGTTTATGTAATGCGCCATGTTAATGGCATGAATCTAATCATCTCTGGCACAGGATGGAATATTCCCTTGAATGATTGTTTTACTGAGCCAGCTGGCCACAACCAGCACTGACTCCGAAAAAGGCATGCTCTTTACAGGTTCACGGAGCAAATATGACATTATGTGTGTGTATAGTACAACTCTCATCATTGTAATGTAGGATGTATTATGAATGTGTTGTACAAACATGAACTGTATATTGTGCATACTTAAATACGGATTAAGTCATGTTTTGTCAGCACGTGTGTGTGTGTGTGTGTGTGTTCATAAGAGTCTAAGCATGGTCTGTATGTCTGTGCCTGGCACGTGCCTTTTATCGCTTAAGTGAGCATGTCCTGTGTATGCATTATTGTTCCTCTAACGTTACAGTACATTTCCTCCCGTCATTAGCACCCCGAGCGTGGCCAGAAGACAATGCTCACAGACCCAGAAGCCCACTGGGCCTGCATGTGCGTGGGTTGTGACTGACGGAGGCCCACTGAAACAGGGTCCCCATTAGTCTTGTGTTCGTATGTGTGCATATGTGTGTGTGTATGTATGTGTGTGTGAATGCATACGAGCATATTGTGTGTGTGTGTGTGTGTGTGTGTGTGTGTGTGTGTGTGTGTGTGTGTGTGTGTGTGTGTGTGTGTGTGTGTGTCTGAGGTACAATCCTCTTTTCATGTCTCCGGGAGCCGGGCTGTGTTTACTCCCACACAGAGGGCTCTGCATGGGGGTGGACACATGACAAAGAGTCCGGGTCCTCTAGGAAACTGGACCAATGCTGATAATTCCCTAGGCTGTCATTTAAGAAGTTAGTCTCTATTTCTCTCCCTATCACAGCTTTTCAGAGCTCTATTACCCTGGGCCCGGTTTCCCAAAAGTATCTTAAGGTTAAGTTCATCGTTAGAATAAGATCCTATGGTTCTAAGATTCATTTAGCCTTAAGATGCCTTTTGGGAAACAGAGCCCTGGTCTCTCTGATGATCATTGCCACATCTTAATGTCTCTGTTGCCTACAGAACTACATTTGGTACCCAAACAGGCTCCAGCTTACAATATTTTAGATCTATGCATTTTCACATTATCTCACAAACAAAAACATACACTACAGGTTGTAATTCCTTATAATACAGCTGAAGTCGGAAGTTTACATACACTTAGGTTAGAGTCATTAAAACTTGTTTTTCAACCACTCCACAAATGTTTTGTAAACAAACTATGGTTTTGGCAAGTCGGTTAGAACATATACTTTGTGCAAGACAAGTAATTTTTCCAACAATTGTTTACAGACAGATATTTCACTTATAATTCACGGTATCACAATTCCAGTGGGTCAGAAGTTTACATACACTAAGTTGACTGTGGCTTTAAAGAGCTTGGAAAATTCCAGAAAATTATGTCATGGCTTTAGAAGCTTCTGGTAGGCTAATTGACATCATTTGAGTCAATTGGAGGAGGACCTGTGAATGTATTTCAAGGCCTACCTTCAAACTCAGTGCCTCTTTGCTTGACATCATGGGAAAATCAAAAGAAATCAGCCAAGACCTCAGAAAAAAAATCTGGCTCATCCTTGGGAGCAATTTCCAAATGCCTGAAGGTACCATGTTCATCTGTACAAACAATAGTACGCAAGTATAAACACTATGGGACCACGCAGCCATCATACCGCTCAGGAAGGAGACACGTTCTGTCTCTTAGAGATGGACGTAAAAGTGCAAATCAATCCCAGAACAACAGCAAAGGACCCTGTGAAGATGCTGGAGGAAACAGGTACAAAAGTATCTATATCCACAGTAAAACGAGTCCTATATCAACATAACCAGAAAGGCCACTCAGCAAGGAAGAAGCCACTGCTCCAAAACCGCCATAAAAAAGCCAGACTACAGTTTACAATTGCACATGGGGACAAAGATCATACTTTTTGGAGAAATGTCCTCTGGTCTGATGAAACAAAAATAGAACTGTTTGGCCATAATGACCATCGTTGTGTTTGGAGGAAAAAGGGGGACGCTTGCAAGCCGAAGGACACCATTGCAACCGTGAAGCCCGGTTGTGGGGGTTCTTTGCTGCAGGAGGGACTGGTGCACTTCACAAAATAGATGGCTTCATGAGGAATTGAAAATTATGTGGATATATTGAAGCAACATCTCAAGACATCAGTCAGGAAGTTAAAGCTTGGTCGCAAATGGGTCTTCCAAATGGGCAATGACCCCAAGCATACTTCCAAACTTGTGGCAAAATGGCTTAAGGACAACAAAGTCAAGGTATTGGAGTGGCCATCACAAAGCCCTGACCTCAATCTTATAGAAAATTTGTAGGCAGAACTGAAAAGGCGAGGAGGCCTACAAACCTGACTCGGTTACATCAGCTCTGTCAGGAGGAATGGGCCAAAATTCACCCTACTTATTGTGGGAAGCTTGTGGATGTCACGGTTGTTGTCGGTGAAGGAGGACCAATACGCAGCAGGTACGTGTATGCTCATCTTGAGAATTTATTAACTTCAAAAAATGAACGTACAAAATCACAAAACAAAAAAAGAACGAACGAACGAACAACTACAAACAGTCTGGCTAGCATAGGCTCAACACAGAACAATCACCCACAAATCACAAACACAAACACACCCTAATATATGGGACTCTCAATCAAAGGCAGATAGACAACACCTGCCTTCAACTGAGAGTCCCAACCCCAATTAACCAAACATAGACATACACTCACTAGACTCCACATAGAACTACCTAGACATAAACCAAAACCCGGAAATACTAAACCAAACACCCTTTTAACAAACACACCACCCCGAACCACATAAAACAAATACCCTCTGCCACGCCCTGACCAAACTACAAAACAATTAACTTTATATACTGGCCAGGACGTGACAGTACCCCCCCCCTTAAAGGTGCTACCCCGGAAGCACCTTAAAAAAAAAAATAACCCCAAACAATACCCAAAAGAAAAATTCCCCCTTACTAAAGGGAGGGAAGGGAGGGTGGCTGCCGTCAACGACGGCACTGTGCTACACCCCCCCTCCCCAACCCACCTATTTTTTGGAGGTGGCTCCGGCTCAGGCTGTTCCAGGCTGTCTGGGCAGTCTGGCAGCTCGGGACAGTCTGGGCAGTCTGGCAACTCGGGGCAGTTCAGGGCAGTCTGGCCACTCGGGGCAGTTCAGGGCAGTCTGGCCACTCGGGGCAGTTCAGGGCAGTCTGGCCACTCGGGGCAGTTCAGGGCAGTCTGGCCACTCGGGGCAGTTCAGGGCAGTCTGGCCACTCGGGGCAGTTCAGGGCAGTCTGGCCATTCGGGGCAGTTCAGGGCAGTCTGGCCACTCGGGGCAGTTCAGGGCAGTCTGGCCGCTCCGGCAGTTCAGGGCAGTCTGGCCGCTCCGGCAGTTCAGGGCAGTCTGGCCGCTCCGGCAGTTCAGGGCAGTCTGGCCGCTCCGGCAGTTCAGGGCAGTCTGGCCGCTCCGGCAGTTCAGCGCAGTCTGGCCGCTCCGGCAGTTCAGCGCAGTCTGGCCGCTCCGGCAGTTCAGCGCAGTCTGGCCGCTCCGGCAGTTCAGCGCAGTCTGACCGCTCCGGCGACTGTTGACTGACGGGCAGCTCCGACGACTGTTGACTGACGGGCAGCTCCGACGACTGTTGACTGACGGGCAGCTCCGACGACTGTTGACTGACGGGCAGCTCCGACGACTGTTGACTGACGGGCAGCTCCGACGACTGTTGACTGACGGGCAGCTCCGACGACTGTTGACTGGCGGGCAGCTCCGACGACTGTTGACTGGCGGGCAGCTCCGACGACTGTTGACTGGCGGGCAGCTCCGACGACTGTTGACTGGCGGGCAGCTCCGACGACTGTTGACTGGCGGGCAGCTCCGACGACTGTTGACTGGCGGGCAGCTCCGACGACTGTTGACTGGCGGGCAGCTCTGATGATGACTGTTGACTGGCGGGCAGCTCTGATGATGACTGTTGACTGGCGAGGCTGGGTTTACGCACTTGCAGTTTAGTGCGGGGAGCGGGAACAGGGCAAATCGGACTGGGTGGACGCACTTCCGGGTCCGCACGGGAGACAGGAGCTGGAAACCCAGGGCTATGGAGGCGCACAGCCGGTCTAGATCTTACCTCCTGCACAACCCGCCTTGGCTGGATGGAACTAGTAGCCCTGTACGAGCGGGGTGCTCGTACAGGGCAGACTGGGCTGTGCAGGGGCCTGATGGTAGCCGTGCGTAGAGCGGGAGTTGGGTAGCCTGGTCCTCAGAGGCGTACCGGCGACCAGATGCGCTGCGCAGGCATCCTCCTACCAGGCTGGATGCCCGCTCTAGCACGGCACCTGCAAGGGGCTGGAATAACACGCACCGGACTGTGCGTGCGTATGGGTGAGATAGTGCGCTCCTCAGCGAAACATAGCGCTCTCCACCCCATACGCTCCTCCATATAACCACGGGTAGCTGGCTTCCGGCTCTTCTTACGCCTAGCCAAACTACCCGTGTGCCCCCCCCCGAAATGTTCTTGGGGGTGCCTCTCGTGCTTCTCCTTCAGCGCGTACTTGGCCTCGTACCACCGCCTCTCTACCTTGGCTGCCTCAATTTCCCACTGCGGGCGTCAATAATCCCCAGCCTGGTGCCAAGGTCCGGCCCCGTCCAGAACTTCTTCCCAGGTCCATTTCTCCCGCCAGTCCAACTCGAATTCCCTCTGCTCCTTCTTCTGCTGCTTGGTCCTTGAGTGGTGGGTGATTCTGTCACGGTTGTTGTCGGTGAAGGAGGACCAATACGCAGCAGGTACGTGTATGCTCATCTTGAGAATTTATTAACTTCAAAAAATGAACGTACAAAATCACAAAACAAAACAAAGAACGAACGAACAACTACAAACAGTCTGGCTAGCATAGGCTCAACACAGAACAATCACCCACAAATCACAAACACACCCTAATATATGGGACTCTCAATCAAAGGCAGATAGACAACACCTGCCTTCAACTGAGAGTCCCAACCCCAATTAACCAAACATAGACATACACTCACTAGACTCCACATAGAACTACCTAGACATAAACCAAAACCCGGAAATACTAAACCAAACACCCTTTTAACAAACACACCACCCCGAACCACATAAAACAAATACCCTCTGCCACGCCCTGACCAAACTACAAAACAATTAACTTTATATACTGGCCAGGACGTGACAGTGGAAGGCTTCCCAAAACGTTTGACCCAAGTTAAACAATTTAAAGGCAACGCTACCAAATACTAATTGAGTGTATGTAAACTTCTGACCCACTGGGAATGTGATGAAAGAAATAAAAGCTGAAATAAATCGTTCTCTCTACTATTATTCTGACATTTCACATTTTTTAAATAAAGTGGTGATTCTAACTGACCTAACACGGGGAATTTTTACTAGGATTAAATGTCAGGAATTGTGAAAAAGTGAGTTTAAATGTACTTGGCTAAGGTGTATGTAAACTTCCGACTTCAAATGTACCAAGTAATGTAGCAACCTCTTTAAGAAATCCTCCTCTCTCTTACTGATAGTCAATGTATTACAGTTAGTGTTAACAGTGGTGCCAGGCGGTCGATTAAGGCAGCCCCCCGCACCTCTCCGATTCAGAGGGGTTGGGTTAAATGCGGAAGACACATTTCAGTTGAAGGCATTCAGTTGTACAACTGACTAGGTATCCCCCCCTTCTGTATGGAATGGCATCTGTCGTAATGAAACCTGGTTTGGCGCTGACACCCTGAGTTAACTAGATGTGTGAGCTGACCAAGAAAAGAAATACAAAAAATCTATTAAATTATTTATCTTTCGTCTCTCAACAAAAATTACAAGCGTGTACTGTATGAAAGAGACAAAGACTATTTTGTCAAAATGAAAGAGAGGAGGATGGCATTGGCGTAGGTGATTTGATGATGTTGAAATGGTGCTGGAATAGTGGAGGCAGCTCCTGTTTACTTTGTGACTTGCGGTAACTCTCTGTGGTTACAAATAAATAGTTGTTTAGTGGTCCGAAATGTCGGAAACATTTCCATGCTCCATGCTGGAGGTTATGTTACATGCAATATGCTTTGTGGAGTACACCGGACAGAGGTTGCTCTATGTTTTTTTGATGAAACAAGGGTGTGGTTGAATTTATTCTGCTACTGTGTCTTCTTATTGTCTCTGCCTTTAGGCCTATATATCACTGTGTCAAGGCATATGAACTAACAGGTTATAGAGCAAACAAAGCACTTATCACAAAACATAGGTTGTAATATGGATTTTTTTTATGGCTTGGCTTCACCAGTGATTTTACCCATACACCACTACTGGAGAGAGGAGAAAGCAGTGGACATGGCAACTTAGGGTCTGGTGTTAGTGGAGGCCATCTCTATGCCTGCCATCTGTGAGCTACAAACACATAACTCGGTCACGAGTGTTCACGCTGCAACATAATTCACCTATCATATATGACACTGTTTCTGCAGCCCCTATGGCTACCCACTGGGAGAACTGGGACATGGAAAGGAGGGAGATGATGGATGATGTAGCCCAGGTCTTCCCAACCCTCTTCCTGGAGGTCTACTGTCCTGTAGGTTTTCAGTCCAACCCTAATTTAGCGTATCTGATTCAGCTAGTTAAGGAATTGTTGAGCAGCTAATTAGTAGAATCAGGTGTGTTAAATTAGGGTTGGACTGAAAACCCACAGGACGGGAGATCTCCAGGAAGAGGGTTGGGCAGCTCTGATGTAGCCACTGTGTTTCTGTGTTCTGCTCTTCTGTCATACAGCAGACACCAAACCTGTTGATTAATGTTCTCTCTCTCTCTCTCTCTCTCTCTCTCTCTCTCTCTCTCTCTCTCCTCTCTCCCTCTCTCCCTCTCTCTCTGGGCAATGTTAATTAGTGTTTTTCGGCAGTTGGTGAGTCTGAAATAGCTCTGAATCATTCGAAGGGGGTCGGCCATTGCAAATCAAGGAACATATCTCCCTAATCACCATCAGGGGAAAAGCCATCACCATTCAGCTTCCAATGGAGTGTCTATAATGTGTGACTACTAAGCATATTGGTCAGGAAAACAGTCTCAGAGAAGAGAGAGGGCACCAGGAGGGCAACCATATCTCTCTCTCTCTCTTTCGTCGTCCACACATCACTCTCTCTCCTCTCCTCTTATATAGAGGGCAGGGCACAAAGACAGGCTCTCCCCGGCAGTTACATAATGTCCGTAAAACATCAAAATGGATGTGTAATCCCAGATTACTGACAGCCAACAAAGGAGAGCAAGTGCTCATCCGTGCACGTGCACACCCACCCACACACACACAGGCCTGCACATAAAAACAGAGGTACGTGAATGCTCAGCAGCAACATCATGTTGCTTTATTAAGTGACATGCACTTACACATGCACAAAAGAAGAAACAAACATACTTGTCTTTCTGAAAGGAAGCTGCCATTTTAAAATGAATATTTGCCACAAAGAAAGTAAATAATAAATAAAAAGAGTTTTCTATTGTAGAGGTTATGGGTTTGGAGCTTCCAGTCACATGCCAGTTATGGGTCCAAACCCATAACCTCTACAATAGAAAACTCTTTTTATTTATTATTTACTTTCTTTGTGGCAAATATTCATTTTAAAATGGCAGCTTCCTCTAGGGTAATCCCACTGGATACACCACATAATATCAACCGGGATAATTGGGTAATATTTGGTTGAGACGTTGATCAATGATCACCAACTCAAAAATACCGCCAAAAGTTAGTTGAATTTCCAATGTGCTATCACTATGCTTTCAACCATTTAAAACCACAGCAAAGTTCAAATGGGAATACAATGTCAGATATATTTTATTTATACAACCGTTTAATGTGTTATCACTGTGATTCATCTAATAGCAGAAGCACATTTTTTTTTTTTTTTTTTTTTTTTTTCAGTCCAAATGACCTGGATTGCAGTTGAGATAATATTTAAAGTACATGGTGCAAGCAGGGTTTGGTTATAACCCTGGATGGGAGACTAAAGGGTAGATGTAGATAGATAAATTCTCCAGTAGGAGGTGCTGCCCAGCCTATAGTTTTTTTTCTGATAGTGGACATAATGTTGAAGGTCTGACGTTGTTTTAAAGATACAAATTCAACATATTTTATACAATGTTTGTCTATGTTGAAATTTGGTTAACATGGTGACATAGTGCTGAGGTTGAAGTTCGTGCCCAGTGCGATGGTTCCACCCAAAAAAATCTATCAGAGCAGACTTGGTTGCGGCGAGGACCATTAGATTGGTTTATTGTAGCTTAGCCCTCTAGAGGGGGCACTTGTAAAAAAACATTATTGCGCTTCCCTTTTTTTTAAATAAATATATTTTTTACCCCTTTTTTGTGTTATCCAATTGGTAGTTACAGTCTTGTCTCATCACTGCAAGTCCCGTACGGACTCGGGAGAGGCAAAGGTCGAGAGCCGTGCATCCCTCGAAACACATCCCAAACAAGCAGCACTGCTTCTTGACACAATGCCCACTTAACCAGGAAGCCAGCCGCACCAATGTGTCAGAGGAAACACTGTGCACCTGACAACCGTGTCAGCGTGCACTGCGCCCGGCCAGTCACAGGAGTCACTAGTGTGCGATGGGACAAGGACATCCCTGCCGGCCAAACCCTCCCCTAACCCAGACGACGCTGGGCCAATTGTGCGCCGCCCCATGGGTCTCTCGGTCGTGGCCAGCTGTGACAGAGCCTGGACTCGAATCCCAGAATCTCTAGTGGCACAGCTAGCACTGCGATGCAGTATCTTAGACCCCTGCACCACTCAGGAGGCTGCTCTTCCCTTTCTTGAAGTGATCACTGATCTAATGAGATAAGAAAATCAAGGATTCCACATCTTAGTTTTAGCCAATCCAGTCTGATTAATGATTACTTTGAGGTCGGGACTGGGAGGCAGGAAGGATAAATCATAAAAGTAGTATTGGAACGGTGCTCCAGCGCCCACAGTGGCACTCTGATCACAGCTCTCTCCCTCCAAAGTGCATTGGGCTAGTGGGGAATCCATCTATGGTCCATTATCAGTGTGCCACTGCCTCACTCCCAGGTCCAACCGAGCTCTCCCTTGGCCATTTGTAACTACTATCCACAGGTTCTGTGAATGGAGGCTTTTACCTCTCAGCTAAAATTAGGATAATGTCCCAAAAATGGGATTGCCCACATAAAACAGCTCTGGCCACTTCCACAATTGTAATCCACTTATAAAGCGAGACATTGAAGTGTGGAAACATAAGAAACTCCTTCACAGATAGATTAAGCATCACCTACAGAAAACACACTCTTTTAAAATGGTATTCAAGAATACCAACAAAATAGAGAATGGAATAGCATGGCACATACATTAATAGTAGTTCAATAGTGTTTAAGAATACTAAAACACAGCTTGATGTCTGGTACCGCTGAGCTCGTGGCGGGTCTTTGTACTAATTGACATGCTCATTCTGTGGGTGTCTCAGGCAGCACACCATTACAGCTGTAATTGATCAGGCTTTGTGGTTGTGTTCACAGTGACTCAATGCACTGATTAGTCTTATTAATATATGTTTGTGTACAGTACCAGTCAAAGGTTTGGACAAACCTCCAGGTGACCACCTCGTGAAGCTAGTTGAGAGAATGCCAAAAGTGTGCAAAGCTGTCATCAAGGCAAAGGGTGGTTACCTTGAAGAATCTCAAACATAAAATATATTTTGATTTGTTGAACACTTTTTTGGTTACTACATGATTCCATATGTGTTATTTCATAGTTTTGATGTTTTCACTATTATTCTACAATTTAGAAAATAGTAAAAATACAGAAAAAACATTGAAGGAATGGTACTGTACGTGTACAGTATGTGTCAGAGACAGGATGTGTGAGCATGTGTAGTATGTGTGGGTGTACTGCACATGTGTGTTGTGTTCCTGTGTGTTTGTTCCTCTGTGTGTGTGTGTGTGTGTGTGTGTGTGTGTGTGTGTGTGTGTGTGTGTGTGTGTGTGTGTGTGTGTGTGTGTGTGTGTGTGTGTGTGTGTGCATGTATGTATGTGTGTCCATGTGTTAAGTGTGTGTCCAGACCCTGGCGAAGATACAGTACTGACTGGCTGCACAGTAGAAAACTTGACATGGCAACATTAGGTGCATACACCTTGTCCTCATGAATAGGGAACTATTGAACCAGTTTCACAACGAAAAGCTTTACGAGAGCAAGGAGAGCATGAGCAAGCTGACACTACCATCACACACAAAACCTTACGCTGGATTTCCATATCACACAATCGCTCTATTCACAAACAAATAGTAAACTGTGTGTTTACTCACTAAAACATGCAAGATCTGCCTTTGATTACATAATTTACAAAGTTTTCTGTTCCATTATTGGTTGTTGCATTGTTAAACGCATTGTGCATAAAAAAAGTTATTCTCAGGCTGTAGTTGTTTACCAAGAAGACAGTGGCCGAATGAAACCTGACTTAAATCTGCTTGAGACAAATACCGCTGAGCAGAGAAGCAGACTTTCTCTCCACCAAGGCAGTATCCCACGGTAATTAACGCGAGAGGAGGGGAGGTCGTAACTCTGTCCCGTTACCTGTCTCATACGTCCCAGAGTAGGCTGAGCGGAGACTAAGCAAGGCTGGACCAAAACTCTCAGACGCCTTCCATCCTTTCCTCCCCTTCATCCGTTGCTTTATATCCTTTCCTTACGTTTACCTCTGATATGCTGAAATTACTGTACTGGTTAAACTCCTAAGAGTAAGGCCCTAAACATGTTGCTTGTTAAAGCAGGGAGGGTAAGTAACCATGGACAAAGGTGTTGGCTGAACAAAGAGATGAAAATATCAAAAGGGAGCCCTTGTTGGCTGGAGCCCTGTGTATCTGTTGATCTGACAGCTTTGTACTCAAAGCCCTGCCACTGGAGGCTCCTGAAGCGAGATGGGGAAAAGGATTTGGAAAAAGGAGCAACAGAGAGATGGAAGAGGAAAGTGGATGAGAGAAACAGGGGAGAGGAGCAGGGAAGATAAGCAGAGGAGCGGGTGGGGGAGATATGCAGAAGACAAGGAGCAGGGTAGAGGAGGGCAGAGACAAGCAGAGGAGAAAATCAAGGATAAAAGTAGGGGGATGGTAGAGGAAAGGCAGAGAGGAGTGGAGAAGAACAGGAAAAGGAGCAAGGGAATGGTCAATGAGAGGAGGAGAGGTGCAGAGGAGAGGAGAGGAGGAGAGAAAAGCGGGGGTGAGGTGCGACGGTGTTGGACTGGTTTCATCCAGGCCTATTGTGGTGAAAAAGAGGACAGATGGCCTGATTGTGCTACTGTACCGCATCAGCCTCACCTGTGTGTACTAATCCCCCAGGCCTGATTAGAAGGCTTGGGAAAGAATGGGGAATAAATAAAAGACAAAAGGGAGCGGGAGGTTGTTACCATACTGCAGTGCCTTCTGCATTTAACTATCGCTCCACGTTTTCAGTAATTGGTATGGCATGAAATATTTTTGAGAAGTGGTTAAAACAACAGAGCTAGTTAGCATATCTCATTTTAGATCAAGGGCCTTGCAGGGTTTATGCCTAATTAGAAAACATGTTTTCAAATAATCTATCACAGCAAAAATTCGCTTTAGCTTGATGCCTAAAAAGACATATTGCCCAAGCAATATGGCCCTATTAACACAACAGATACTAATTTTCTATTTTTAATAAGTACACATTTTCACTGTGGTATTTGAGGGATAGCGAGCAAGTGAGAAAGCATCCAGCCGAAACATTGAGTAAATGACTTGATGACTATAACAATCCCTTTCATATAGAGGCCTTCAAGGTATATCGACTGCTGGGAGCAAATGAGCTCCAATTCCAGGCTTAAAGCTGAAAGACAGAGCGAGAGAGTGATCTTGAGTGAGAGAAAGCGATAGAAAGAGACAGAGGCAGTGAGAGACGGAAGAAGACGGGGGAAGGAGGGAGGGGGGGCTGAGAAAGCGACTGTGAACAAGAGGGAGGAAGACACAGTCAGAGAGAAAGAAGGGAAGATAATATGAAAGGGGAGAATGAGACCTACATCAATGTGAGATTTTGTAGACATTGTAATGATAAAGATCCACTTTTCTCAGTCAGCTATCCACTGGGGTTCAAGTGAGAGTAAAGGCTCAGTCCGAACAGGGAGGGATTCGACTCTACAGGTGCAATACCATCCACTTATCATCCTGCTAGTGAGTGTGTGTGACCTTAACAGAGGGACAAATCGAACTCACACATAGAACACAAGATAGGATATTTTGAGATTGATGTTAAGAGATCAGATCAGAGTGAGTTCATTGAGTCGGGTCGTTACTGTGACTTCATTGGGTTGGGTCAGGTCAGACCAGGGTCACACCCGTTACTGTGACTTCATTGGGTCGGGTCAGGTCAGACCAGGGTCACACCCCAGTTACTGTGACTTCATTGGGTCAGGTCAGGTCAGACCAGTGTTACACCCCAGTTACTGTGACTTCATTGGGTCGGGTCAGGTCAGACCAGGGTCACACCCCAGTTACTGTGACTTCATTGGGTCGGGTCAGGTCAGACCAGGGTCACACCCCAGTTACTGTGACTTCATTGGGTCAGGTCAGGTCAGACCAGGGTCACACCCCAGTTACTGTGACTTCATTGGGTCAGGTCAGGTCAGACCAGGGTCACACCCCAGTTACTGTACAGTCGCCAGCTCATTCAAGGATCAACAGCAGTAATTAACTGCCCTTTATCTTAGGGTGGACCATTGTTTGACATGGACCACCATGTGTCCATATACTCATTACAGTAATGTGGTGAAGATACTATAAGTGTCCAAATAGACTAATAAGTATGACAACTTATTCCAGGAGAGCTATCCCTCACCACTCATCTCCAGAAAATGTCTGCAAAGAGGTTATAAAAATAAATAAATAGAGTCACAGTAATTTATTGGGTAAAGCTCCCAGTAATTTATTGGGTAAACCACCGGCGCTTCGGCATCACTTTGCCTTCTTCAGGGTAACGTAATGAACGTTTGAACCAGAACCACCCATCAGACTGCAGGGTGTACTTTATGAGAGTCACTAGTCTAGAGAATGCCAAATTGTCTGGTGTATTTCATCATACAAGAAAAGGATCATAACATGTTATCACCAGGAGAAATCAGCACCTGCAATGCCTTGCTTTGGGAATTCCCATTGGAGGTTCTCTTTCAAATACTAGTTTCAATGTATCAAATATGGGGATTCACTGGAGGCGGATCACTATGACGATCCAATCACACAACGTCTGTCGGAGACAGACAGGTCAAGTGGCGAATGTGGTGAGCCTTCCCTCTTTATACAGTAAGAGCGCCACTCACCCGTCCTCTGGTAAATCTCACCTTTCTTCCTTGTGGAAGAATCGCTATGGCTCCTGAAGCTCTCCTGAGCATGACTAGAATCATGTCTTCCTACTTAACTGTTCTCATGTGAACTGCGAGGTTAACGCTGCCGAACAAAGGACCTTACCCCCTGTCTATACTGTTGAGTACTGCCTGAAAGGAAAGTTTTTGCTTTAAGTAGAATTTGTTTTCTACTTCTCAGTCTTCGGTGCTAGCTAGCATTACACGGCTCGCTATCGAGACTTGATTAGCCCACGCTGCAAGGCTTAAGCTAACTTGGCTAGCTCGCTGGAAAGCAAGCAAACCACATTCCTACTTGCACATATGTTAGTATTAGCTCCCTTTTCTCGTCTAGTCTAATCTATGTTAATTTGCTTGTGTTAACTTGACCGACCGACTTAGCCTCACGGCTCCACGGTCGTGGGAGAACACCTACTTGAAGCAGAACTCTGCCACCACGCGGTTCCTTTCAGCTAGCGCTGTGCTGGCTACAGCACACCTTAGCCACAAGGTAGCTGCTAGCTAGCCAACCCACACATGCATCCCTACCTGCACACATGGTAGCATTGCTAGCTCTCTTTTCTCGTCTAGTTAACCTACGTTCACTCGTTGGGTTAGCTAGATCGACTGGTTTAGCCTCACGGCTTCTCCTTTGAGGTACTTTACCAACCCGAAGTCGAACCTTGCCCCACGCAGTCCCCTTCGGGTAGCACTGTGCTAGCTACAGCACACCTTAGCCACAAAGTAGCTGCTAGCTAGTTAATGCCTTACAAGCCTCGTGGCTATAGCGTTCACTTTGTGCTCACCCTAGCTAGTTAGCCTTGTGGCTTTTTTCCAAACTAGCTTACGCCTATTCAGAGCCTTCCGCGTAATACATTGTTTTTTACAACATGCGTCTCTATATTAGCAAGCCTTGTTCCATATAATGGCCACTGCTACCCCATCCAAGGGTGAGCCATGCCCAGCACCTGAACCCCCGGCTTGCGGCTCCAAGATTGCGAGTAAGGATTTTCACCTACATCAACTACTTAGGAAGGGAGCATGCTCAGGCAGCACTCGACAACCCTGAGTCCTACAAGCACTGCAAAATGCTGACTAGGGCTGTTTTTTTGGCTCAAAGAAAGGGAAGGCTTTCTCCTCTGTTAAAAAAATCATTGGGATCCCCAGAGTCCCTTCTACACACCCAGTGTAGCCTTCCCTGTAGCTCAGTTGGTAGAGCATGGTGTTTGCAACACCAGGGTTGTGGGTTTGTTTCCCACGGGGGGCCAGCACAGAAAAAAAAAAATGTATGAAATGTATGCATTCACTACTGTAAGTCGCTCTGGATAAGAGCGTCTGCTAAATGACTAAAATGTAAATGTAAAAATGTAGTGTATGGTAACGGGTGGTGCGTTTTTGAGAAGTGGTGTTACCAAGTACAGATCATTCCTTACCTATGTATCGAAGGTTTTATGCTTTCTGCAGGTCCTTTTTGAACAAGGGGAAGGTTTAGCCTCTATCTCGGCCTGCTATAGGCTTCGACAATAACACAGCAGGAACTTCCTCTGTTATGTCGTTTCATGAAGGGAGCATGTTGTTTCCGCTCAGTATCCAAGCCCTTAGCCCCATCTTCGGACCGGCCAATTGTGCTTAAGGCTATTTCACTGCAGCCTTTTTTGATATGAAAAGCGTGGAGATAATATATTTCCCGAGTGGCGCAGCGGTCTAAGGCACTGCATCCCAGTGCTAGATGTGTCACTACAGACCCTGGTTTGATCCTGGGCTATACCACAACCGGCTGTGATCGGGCAGCGCACAATTGGCCCAGTGTTGTCTGGGTTTGGCTGGGGTAGGCTGTGATTGTAAATAAGAATTTGTTCTTAACTGATTTGCCTAGTTAAATAAAGGAAAGAAAATCTCTCTTTCTTACTCTCTTACTAATGGCCCTTACATCTGCAATGAGCTGCACGTAGTGTTCACCATTCATGCCTACAACAGCCCCAGGGTTATCCAAGGTGACATTGTTACATAACACTGCCTTCATGCCTGAGGTCAATAAATATGTAATGTCTCACCTTAGAGATCTAGAGATCTAATGCGTCGCTACTTAAATGCATCGCCTTCTCCAATATTCTTTGGCAAAAACTCTGGTGGACATTCCTGCAGTCAGCATGCCAATTGCACTCTCCCTGTGGCATTGTGTTGTGTAACAAAACACTTACATTTTCAAGGGGGCTTTTATTGCCCCCAGCACAGGGTGCACAAGTGTAATGATCAGGCTGTTTAATCAGCTTCTTGATATGCCACACGTGTCAGGTGGACGGATTATCTTGGCAAATGAGAATAGGGTTATAAACAAAATTCTGCACAAAATTTGAGAGAAATAAGCTTTTTGTGCGTATGGTAAATTTCTGGGATTTTTAAATCAGCTAATGGAACCAAACTTTACATGTTGCATTTATACTTTTATTCCGTATATATATATTACTGTTTTCTACATTGTAAAATAATAGTGAAGACATCAAAACTATGAAATAACACGTATGGAGTCACGTAGTAACCAAAAAGTGTTAAACAGATCAAAATATATTTTATATTTTAAATTCTTCAAACTAGCCACCCTTTGCCTTGATGACAGCTTTGCACACTCTTGGCATTCTCTCAACCAGCTTCCCATGGAATGCTTTTCCAACAGTCTTGAAGGAGTTCCTACATATGCTGAGCACTTGTAGGCTGCTTTTCCTTCACTCTGCAGTCCAATTCATCCCAAACCATCTCAATTGGGTTGAGGTTGGGTGATTGTGGAGGCCAGGTCATCTGATGCAGCACTCCATCCCTCTCCTTCTTGGTCAAATAGGCCTTCCACAGCCTGGAGGTGTGTTGGGTCATTGTCCTGTTGAAAAACAAATTATAGTCCCACTAAGCGCAAACCAGATGTCGCCATCACATCTGGTTTGCGCCAATAAAAAGAAAAGATTAAGATGGGCAAAAGAACACAGACACTGGACAGAGGAACGCTGCCTAGAAGGCCAGCATCCCAGAGTCGCCTCTTCACTGTTGACATTGAGACTGGTGTTTTGCGGGTACTATTTAATGAAGCTGCCAGTTGAGGACTTGTGAGGCGTCTGTTTCTCAAACTAGACACTCTAATGTACTTGCCCTCTTGCTCAGTTGTGCACTGGGGCCTCCCACTCCTTTTTCTATTCTGGTTAGAGCCAGTTTGCACTGTTCTGTGAAGGGAGTAGTACACAGCGTTGCACGAGATCTTCAGTTTCTTGGCAATTTCTCGCATGGAACAGCCTTCATTTCTCTGAACAAGAATAGACTGACAAGTTTTAGAAGAAAGTCCTTTGTTTCTGGCCATTTTGAGCCTGTAATCGAACCCACAAATTCTGATGCTCCAGATACTCAACTAATCTAAAGAAGGCCAGTTTTATTGCTTCTTTAATCAAAACAACAGTTTTCAGCTATGCTAACTTAATTGCAAAAGGGTTTTCTAATGATCAATTAGCCTTTTAAAATTATAAACTTGGATTAGCTAACACAACGTGCCATTGGAACACAGGAGTGTGTTCGAGTGCCGCTTTCTGCGCATATAAAGTGAGGTCCAACCTACCATTTGGTACAAGGTGCAATGGTGGGTGAGTGACTTGGCATTTGCAATAAAGCACAAGGATGCATGATAAACAGAGTCCAGTCTCTGTAAGATGGAGGAGGCTGCATGCATATACAACAAGTCACCATAATCAATTACAGAGGGAAAAGTAGCATGAACAAGCTTCTTTCTAGCCATAGTTGGGAAGCAAGCCTTATTACAAAAATAAAAACCCAATTTCCATTTAAGCTTCCTCACAAGATTTTCCATACGAACTTTAAAGGACAACTTGTCATACAACCATATACCTAGGTATTTGTAGGATGACACTTTTTCAATGGATAAGCCACCAGATGTGACAATGCTAACCTTCTCTGGCTGAGTGCAAGCTCTGGTAAAGGTCATGAATTTCATTTTTTGTACATACAAGACTAGTTTGAGACCATAAAGGGAGCCCTGCAGTGACTGAAAAGCAGTCTGGAGCTCTTCAACAGCCTGAACCAGTGAAGGAGCACATGAATATATGACTGTATCATCTGCATATAGATGCAACTTTGCTGGTTGCATCCCATTTCCCGAATCCTTAATAAAAATTGAGAACAACACAGGAGCTAAAACGGAACACTGGGGCCCACCTCTATTAATCTCAAGAAAGCTAGACTTGTGATTGTCAGTATATACACATTGTGTTCTGTCAGAAAGATCGTTCCTAAACCAATTTACTGCCCCTTCACTGAGACCAATGTTACTGAGTCTAGCTAGCAACAACTCATGGTCAACTGAATCAAAAGCCTTTGATAAATCAACAAACAGAGCAGCACAATGTTGCTTTTATTAAGTGTATTTATGATGTCATTTGCCACTGCCATAGCTGCAGTTGTGGTGCTGTGCCCCGACCTAAAGCCAGACTGAACCCCGCTCAGTATGTTCTTTTAAATAAAGACGTTTTTTAACTGTGAGTTCACTAGGGATTCATAGACTTTGGCCAGGATAGGGAGTTTGGAGATAGGACGATAGTTATTAGTATCTGAGGGATCTCCACCCTTTAGCAGTGGGAGGACAAAAGCTGATTTCCAAATGCTGGGTATGGAATTGTTCAACAGACTTAAGTTGAAAGTGTGATCCACAGGTTCAGTAATAATAGCAGCTTCTACCTTTAAGAGGTAGGGATCCAGGTTATCTGGACCTGCAGACTTTTTAATGTCTATTGCCTTTAGTGCTTTAAAGACCTCAGCATAAGAAACAGGCTCAAAGGTAAAATGGTTCACGAGGGCCTATTTCATAAACTCAGCAAAAAAAGAACCGTCCCTTTTTCAGGACCCTGTCTTTCAAAGATAATTCGTAAAAATCCAAATAACTTCACAGATCTTCATTGTAAAGGGTTTAAACACTGTTTCCCAAGCGTGTTCAATGAACCATAAACAATTAATGCACCTGCACCTGTGGAACGGTCATTAAGACACTAACAGCTTACAGACGGTAAGCAATTAAGGTTACAGTTATGAAAACTTAGGACACTAAAGAGGCCTTTGTACTGACTCTGAAAAACACCAAAAGAAAGATGCCCAGGGTCCCTGCTCATCTGCGTAAACGTGCCTTAGGCATGCTGCAAGGAAGCATGAGGACTGCAGATGTGGCCAAGGCAATAAATTGCGATGTCAATACTGTGAGACGCCTAAGACAGAGCTACAAGAAGACAGGACGGACAGCTGATCGTCCTTGCAGTGGCAGACCACGTGTAACAACACCTGCACAGGATCGGTACATCCGAACATCACACCTGCGGGACAGGTACAGGATGGCAACAACTGCCTGAGTTACATCAGGAACACACAAACCCTCCATCAGTGCTCAGACTGTCCGCATTAGGATGAGAGAGGCTGGACTGAGGGCTTGTAGGCCTGTTGTAAGGCAGGTCCTCACCAGACATCACCGGCAACAACGTCGCCGATGGGCACAAACCCACCGTCGCTGGACCAGACAGGACTGACAAAAAGTGCTCTTCACTGACGAGTCGCGGTTTTGTCTCACCAGGGGTGATGGTCGGATTCACGTTTATCGTCGAAGGAATGAGTGTTACACCGAGGCCTGTACTCTGGAGCGGGATCAATTTGGATGTGGAGGGTCCGTCATGGTCTGGGGCGGTGTGTCACAGCATCATCGGACTGAGCTTGTTGTCATTGCAATCAATCTCAACGATGTGCGTTACAGGGAAAACATCCTCCTCCCTCATGTGGTACCCTTCCTGCAGGCTCATCCTGACATGACCCTCCAGCATGACAATGCCACCAGCCATACTGCTCGTTCTGTGCGTGATTTCCTGCAAGACAGGAATATCAGTGTTCTGCCATGGCCAGCGAAGAGCCCGGATCTCAATCCCATTGAGCACGTCTGGGACCTGTTGGATTGGAGGGTGAGGGCTAGGGCCATTCCCCCCAGAAATGTCCGGGAACTTGCAGGTGCCTTGGTGGAAGAGTGGGGTAACATCTCACAGCAAGAACTGGCAAATCTGGTGGAGTTCATGAGGAGGAGATGCACTGCAGTACTTAATGCAGTTGGTGGCCAAACCAGATACTGACTGTTATTTTTGATTTCGACCCCCCCTTTGTTCAGGGACACATTATTCAATTTCTGTTAGTCACATGACTGTGGAAGTTGTTCAGTTTATGTCTCAGTTGTTGAATTTGTTATGTTCATTCAAATATTTACACATGTTAAGTTTGCTGGAAATAAATGTAGTTGACAGTGAGAGGATGTTTATTTTTTTGCTGAGTTTAGTTTACTGTAACAGAGCTTACATTAGAGGGCTGGGCACCACCATTATCAAACACTGAACCAGCAGATATGAAGTGCTTGTTAAAAACCGCTACAATATCGGCTACATCCTTTACATTTAAGAGGTTTTATAAACATTCCTAGGAGGACTCACAGCTGTAATCGATGCCAAAGGTGTTTCTAACATGTATTGACTCAGAGAGATGAGTACTTATGCAACGACTATATTTTAGTTATTACATTTTGATAAATATTTTTATTTTAAATTGAATTTTTCTTCCACATTGGCATTACAGAGTATTTTGTGTAGACTTGACAAACAATGACAATTAAATCAATTTTAAAACCTCTTAAATGTAAAGTCCCCATATTTGGGGACCCTATTAGATTTTTTTATTCAATTCAGTCTTGTATGAGAATGGTAGTCCCTATCTGCAAAAGCAGTGTGTCTGTGGAAAGCTGAGTATCTTGGCTATTGATTGGTGCCTTCAAATCTTTTGTATGACTTACTACCATATATGGGCATACGAATATATCAGGGCAGGCCGATAACCTCATTTCAAGATGGCTGCTACCAACATTCCTTAGCGTTGTGAAGCATAAACAAAATAAACACGGAATACGTTGATACACACTGAAAGCCAGGACTCCACAGATCATGAGGATATATTATTTGTCTGCCTGTGACCTACCATTATTGATCACCAGCCCAAAATGTTTATTTTACACAACATTTTCATCAAACAGCAAACATCTTACAAGGTAAGCTTCGATTTGGTCTGTGTTTGAGCTATAGGTATCAAATGAATCCTTAGGTTGTTAGGAACAAATCTAGCCTATTGCCAATGTTATCTGATGATGTATGACTTAATGGTAACATCGAATGTCCACCGAGTGACTAAAATATGTTGCCTGCTTACGCGCTGTAGGCATCCATATCCCCTGTATGTCACCCGACACCACCACAATGTTTGAGAGAAGTTGGTGATGTAGAAATGTTGTTTTTATAGTGAACAATAACTACTTTTAGGCACATCCAGTGTGCAAAAACAATGCAATTACCACATTTGGAAACTTTGGAGAGGTTGAAAGTACACTTGAATGTACTCTGGATACCCCATAACACCACCACAATGTTTGAGTGAGGTTGATATGGTAGAAATGTTGTTTTTATACTGAACAAATAGCATTTAGGAATTGCAAATATGTAATAGCACTGGAATGATCTAATTTACAGACATATGTAACTTTGGAGAGGTATAGGGACACTTGGAAACGTCCCGTGACCACACCTGACACCACTTACTAAAACATCTGCCCATTTCCAGTTGTTAGGTCTATCAGGCCCATTTTTCTCTGATATTGTTCACATGTTGTGGAATCCATCTGATGTGTTTCCAGCTCTAGTCATCAATAATTCACTTATTGCTTGTCAATGAAAGATGACTTTCAAAATAAAAAATAACAAAAAAAACTGTTATTTTGTGTGTGCTTGATCTTGTGTATTCTGAACTATGTAACTCTGAACTTCTGATCATTTCCTCATAATCTTCCAGGTGTCTTCTTTCCAAATATACCAAGCATTTGCATGACAGAATCATGTAATTACACATGAATAGCAGTTACTTTTGGTAATGTCTATTTAAGCAGAAATCTACATTTTGCCATTACATTTATTAATCCCACTTTTTAACCCAATAAAATGTGAAGAAATCCAAGGGGTCAGAATACTTTTTCAAGGCAATGTATATCCAAAACCTATGGTAACATGGCATGACAACTATCATACATTAGGAGTTAGCAAGACAGCTTAAACAAATCTAGGACCAGGCTAGAGCATTTCTACAACCTGCACCTGCTACCTCCACCAGCATCAACCTAGGAGTATTAGGGAAGAACCAGTTCAGCTGCTTCTCTGCCAGTTGATATTCACCTGCCTGTCCGTGTGTGTGTGTGTGTGTGTGTGTGTGTGTGTGTGTGTGTGTGTGTGTGTGTGTGTGTGTGTGTGTGTGTGTGTGTGTGTCTCATACTCTTCATCCTCAAATTCAAGTAGCTCCTCATCAAAAGCATCTTCCTCCAAGAAGTCCATGACCTTATGGTCCTCCTCATCATGTTGCAGGCCTTCCTCAGCGATGATAGTCTTGTAAACCCAACCTTAGGCAAAAGCAGTGACTAGGGTCTAGTTTCAATAATGGACTATTTCGGCATAGATAAACTACATCACTGCCAGTGGAGGCTCCTCGGAGGAGGCAGGGTAAGACCATCTTCCTCAGTGAATTTCATAAAAATACAAAAACATGAAAAAAGTTATCCTTTTTAGCTAAAACTATTGTAAATATATTCACGTCACCAAATAATTGATTAAAACACACTATATTGCAATAAAGGTCTACAATAGCCTCAACAGCATTCTGTAGAGTAGCACCATGGTGTAGCCAGAGGACAGCTAGTTTCCATCCTTCATTGGGTAGATTGACTTCAATACAAAACCTAAGAGGCTTATGGTTCTCACCCCCTCCATAGACTTACACAGTAATTATGACAACTTCTGGAGGACGTCCTCCAACCTATCAGAGCTCTACCAGCATGAACTGACATGTTGTTCAGACAATCAAAGGATCAGAGAATCAATTTAGTACTGAAAGCATAAGCTACAGCTAGCTAGCACTGTAGTGCACAAAATGTGATGCGTAGTTGACTCAAAGAGAGAGAAAGACAATAGTTGAACAGTTTTGAACAAATGTATTTATTTAAAAATGAAGGAGAAGCAAGTGAGAGAGAGAGCTATATTTAGTTGTATTTTTTCACTTTCACTTAGCTAGAAAATGCAGCTAGCTAGTTTAGCCTAATCAAACACCCGGCTCAAACAGAGAGGGATGCTATGTTAGCTAGCTGCCTATGACTATCCAACACTGGAACTTTTCCGAGTCAAGGTAAGCTTTTGGTTTTATTAATGTATTTCTACTGGGGCCCATTGGTGTAGGTGCTAAACTGCTTTCTGCCTGCTGTACACTGTACTGCATGATTGTAGCAGCTTTACTAACACATTAGTTCTAGTAGCTATGACGTTAATATGCTGACAACGATGTAGGCTGTGTGTAGTGGTTAGCGGTTATGATATGAAGGTTTGGGTTGGAAAGTTTTTTTTGTCTGGTCACAGACAGCTGAAGTCAGACAGAAGTCCACAAGCAAAGGGAAAAAGTGAGAGAAGGAGAGTGCGTAGATGCGAAAAGTAATTACATTGATCAAAGGGATCATGCTGTTTGTATGTGGCTGCTATGAAAGTGAACTGTGTTTGCGTTTGATCAGAGGTGTATTCATTCCGCCGATTCTGTTGAGAAACATTTTGCAAACGGAACGAAACGGAGAAAAACATACAGTACCTGAATTTGTCCAATAGAAACTCTCGTTTGCAACTGTTGAACTAATGATTACACCCGAGATCAGCTAGATGCAGGCAAGAGTGTACAAGGTAGTATTACATTTGTCAATGTCTGTCATCTTGATTACTCAAATTTCTCTCGACCTGTGCGCCTATGTTGTGAACTTTGATTTATAGGCTAGGTTGTAGCAACCTCATGGTGGGTATAAGAAAAAGAAATTGTATCATGTAGTAAACTAAACCTATCAATGTTACATTGAGCTGGGTGAATGGAATATGAATGACAGTCATCCATTATGCTGCAATAGAAATAAGGCCATGCTCATCTAAAACGTCACCAACCGCCACTGTTCACTGCCTACATAAAAAAATATATATATATTTTTCAATACATCTGGGGACTCCCAATAAATCACGATGCAGACATGCCAGAACGTTGCGATTCAAAACCACAGTTTGCAGGCAAAACCTTTGCAGTGGTTTTAGTTAAGCTAGGTGATGCAAACAAGCACTTGCGAAAAGATAAACTCTGTGATCTCCATCTTGCTAGCTACTATTTTGTATTTTATTCAAGCGGTTAAAGTAGTAACGTAGGCAGTGACGTAGTTCCTCTATGCCAAAAGAGTCCATCATTGAAACCACACCCTAGTCACTGATTTTGCAAAGTGTCGGATTTACGAGACTACAGCGACTACCTTTTAAGAAAGGAGTTAATGGAAGGGAATTGTATCTACAAGTTACAGTATCAACCTGTTTCCAAGGTGACAAAGTTACTTTTTACAAAGTACACTTTTTTTATGCTGAGCAACAAATTCTAGAAAAATTGCCTGTTGATTGCTACAACTGTACTAAAATTCACCAGCTAAAAAACTGTCACAAAGGTTGCCTGCCCTGTACTCAACCTGCTTCCAGCCAAACCAAGCACGGGCAATGCAGACACAAGATACAGTGGCTTACGAAAGTATTACACCCCTTGGCATTTTTCCTATTTTGTTGCCTTACAACCTGGAATTAAAATGTATTTTTTTTTTTTTTTTTGGGGGGGGGGGGGTGTATCATTTGATTTACACAACATGCCTACCACTTTGAGGATGCAAAATATTTTTTATTGTGAAACAAATAAGAAATAAGACCAAAAAAAAACAGAAAACTTGATCGTGCATAACTATTCACCCACCCAAAGTCAGTAGAGCCACCTTTTGCAGCAATTACAGCTGCAAGTCTTGGGGTATGTCTCTATAAGCTTGGCACATCTAGCCACTGGGATTTTTGTCCATTCTTCAAGGCAAAACTGCTCCAGCTCCTTCAAGTTGGATGGGTTCCGCTGGTGTACAGCAATCTTTAAGTCATACCACAGATTCTCAATTGTATTGAGGTCTGGGCTTTGACTAGGCCATTCCAAGACATTTCAATGATTCCCCTTAAACCACTCGAGTGTAGCTTTAGCAGTATGCTTAGGGCCATTGTGCTGCTTGAAGGTGGACAAATCCTCAAATCTCTGGAAGACTGAAACAGGTTTCCCTCAAGAAAGCGGCATCCAACATTCCTTCAATTCTGACCAGTTTCCCAGTCTCTGCAGATGAAAGACATCCCCACAGCATGACGCTGCCACCACCATGCTTCATTGTGGGGATGCTTTTCTCAGGGTGATGAGAGGTGTTGGGTTTGCGCCAGACATAGCACTTTCCTTGATGGCCAAAAAGCTCAATTGTAGTCTCATCTGACCAGAGTACCTTCTTCCATATGTTTGGGGAGTCTCCCACATGCCTTTTGGCGAATACCAAACGTGTTTGCAAATTTTTTTCTTTAAGCAATGCCTTTAATCTGGCCACTCTTCCATAAAGTCCAGCTCTGTGGAGTGTACAGCTTAAAGTGGTCCTATGGACAGATACTCCAATCTCCGCTGTGGAACTTTGCAGTTCCTTCAGGGCTATCTTTGGTCTCTTCGTTGCCTCTCTGATTAATGCCCTCATTGCCTGGTCCGTGAGTTTTGGTGGGCGGCCCTCTCTTGGCAGGTTTGTTGTGGTGCCATATTCTTTCAATGTTTTAATCATGGATTTAATGGTGCTCTGTGGGATGTTCAAAGTTTCTGATATTTTTTTAGAATCCAACCCTGATCTGTACTTCTCCACAACTTTGTCCCTGACCTGTTTGGAAAGCTCCTTGGTCTTCATGGTGCCGCTTGCTTGGTGGTGCCCCTTGCTTAGTGGTGTTGCAGACTCTGGGGCCTTTCAGAACAGGTGTATATATAATGAGATCATGTGACAGATCATGTGACACTTAGTTAAATAAAGTCCACCTGTGTGCAATCTAATTATGTGACTTCTGAAGGTAATTGGTTGCACCAGATCTTATTTAGTGGCTTCATAGCAAAGGGGGTGAATACATATGCGCACACCACTTTTCAGTTTTTTATTTCTTTTTCTTTTTTGAAACAAGTTATTTTTTTCATTTCACTTCACCAATTTGGACTATTTTGTGTACGTCCATTACATGAAATCCAAATAAAAATCAATTTAAATTACAGGTTGTAATGCAACAAAATAGGAAAAACGCCAAGGGGGATGAATACTTTTGCAAGGCACTGTAACTAGCTAGATTTGACAAACATTTAACGCCATAATAACCAGCTAGCTGGATGTGAATGGTATTCATCTAGCTAGCCACCTAGTTGAATATGCAAACAACGTCCTTAACTAATTGTGTAACGTTAATCAAAACTAGCTAGCTAGCCAATTTAGCTAATAAAATCCAGTTTGTACCACTGACTCATGTGATTTGATTAGCATTAGAACCACAGTGAATATTTTTGGCAGGGAACATAAAAAAGGTACAATAATGACCATGATGAGTGTTACGTACACCTCTAGAGAAGAAAGTAAATGTCAAAGCTCCCTCTCCTAACTTACCTGCCTACCCACTACTTACCTAACTTAGCACCACCTGGTGCGCTAACCAAAATACAGGGGGTGGTCCGCCCAGGTCTTACCTAGTGTGCATAGACAGTGAATACTACGGTTATGTATGCCCACGGGCCTCTTGCCTAAGCACTCCCTAGGTGCTTCCCCCTGGGAACAAATGAATAATACAAACAATGTCAATAATCCAAAAAAACTGTGTCCTATTGACAAACACAGGACATACTAATAAGCTCTCTCTCAGCAACAACCCACATAGGATCATACCAATCAGCTCTCTCAGCAACAACTACAGAACATAGCCATCATCTCTCGCTCAGCAACAACCAACACAGGACACACTAATCATCCTCAGCTCTTTCTAAGAAACAACCAACATAGGCTATCACCCTCAGCTCTCTCCTAACAAAGGAACACTGGCTTTTCTAGCTTCTGAAGGAGTCTGTAATTACAGACAGCTGTATCCTTTGACGAGAGGGCGGGGTCAGCTCCAATTAGCAATGGGGCCGACCAATCAGCTGCTTGGGGGAATTTCAGGAATCCATCCTGAAACACACACATAACAAAACCACAACACAGAAACTGGGGAACGTAACAATGATTATCTAAGCTTATATAACGCATGTGCAATCAACGTTAACCTACAGCTGCCGGTCAGCTAGCTAGCTAGCTAACCAATATGCTGCTGACTATCTAGCTAACAATATAGCTAGCAAAGCAAATGACTTCATACAGGTGAACATAAAATGTATGCACATGTAGCTAGCCACTGTACCATAACGTTAGTCTCTTACCTGTGTATGGATGAATGATTCATGGCAGAAGTCTGAAAGTGAAACATTCTCACTCAGCATTAACTTTTTTCAGACTTTCGTGATTGAGCACTGTGTCGTCGATGGACCAGGTGAATTCAGGGCAACACATTATTGAAATACGTTGTTTCATTTTGCATGTTGTCCATGATGAAAATATGAGTAATCCAAAGATCTGTCATTATTCAAATACCCACACTATAACGTGTAGCTAGCTAGCTATTAGCCTAGGGCAGGACATGTTTTTTTTTACAGAAGAAGCCACTCTCTCGTTCTAGCGTAGGAGGGTACGTATGCAAATACAATATGAATATTCAAATACAACATTAATGATCATTTGTCCATTAAAATCAGATCGCCGTGTGACATGCAGCGGCCAAAAACTCCATCCCACCCAAACAGACTAAAATTCCAGGCGATTTTTTTCACGTAAATCTCGTTTTTGACTGCACTGGGCCTTTAATTAAGGAAAACAATGTTGGAAATAAACATCATTATGTTGCTGTCCAGAGTCACATTTATTTATTTTCCAAGCTATAGACATCGTTACAGTTGTTGGTTAGCTCGCTAGCAGATTTGAGCCATAGACGTGACATCAGTCAAAACAAGACATGGTATCAAGAACAAGATAAAACTAGCTGAAACGAGTCACCTACCATTCCCCACATGGCAGCTTCTTGTCATTGTTGATTGCTATCTGGCCATCCAGAATCACAACACACGGACTGATGCCCCATTGAATCGCGCGCATCGTTTTCGTGATGTTGTCAGCTAACCAGTCTATAGCACACAATATTTTACATACAGCAGGTTTTTAAAGGACCAAAGAGTTTGGTCTGCTTTGTGTTTTCATTTTTGCCATGGAAATTCGAGTATCACAATATTCCGAGACTGGCATTGTCACAAACCTGTCCAGTACACTGTTAACGGAAAACTGTAAATTATATGGTTTTTTATATGTTTTTTTTTTTTGTATTATAATCAGTACAAAACTTTTTACTGCAGCATACTGTAAAGGATGGGGCATTGTGAGAAAAGGTTGTAGGCGGGGAAATAATTGTTGTATTTTGAATGATACTGTAATTCCATCCCACAGAATATTTTTATTTTACCAGGCAAGTCAGTTAAGAACAAATTCTTATTTTCAATGACAGCGGGTTAACTGCCTTGTTCAGGGGCAGAATGACTGATTTTTACCTTGTCAGCTCAGGGATTTGATCTTGCAACCCTTTCAGTTACTAGTCCAATTCTCTAACCATTAGGCTACCTGCAGGCCCAGAATACAGTACTGTACTGTATTTTTGGAGCAAAAAAAATATTTTGACTACTAGTGAGGGCATGGTATTGTTGTTTCTGTCTCATTAACATACATATTAACATAGGAGTGCCTTGTAAGAAGCTATATTTGTTGCACCCGTGAGTGAGAATGCTGTACCAATTTAACTACTATGTGGTTATAATGCCCCACCAATTAAACATGTTTAGGGGAAAGATTGGAGTAGCAGCAAGTCCTGACCCTTAAATGGTTGAGCATTTTTCTATATCCTTTTGGTCTGTTTTGCTGTGTAGTCGCTGCCAGTTTGGAAGCCTTTAAGGCCTTTAGCAGTGCAAGTGATATAAAACACAAAATATTCATTAATATGCTCTAATGTTTCTAAACACTTTACTTACCAGCCAACCTGCTTGCACCAATCCCTTGTAGTTACAGTAAAATACTGTGAAATACAAACCCCTCCCCTCAACGATTTTAATTAATTAATTCATCCATTCATTCATTCAATAATTAATTCATTCCGATTATGGTGGCATTTACTTTTTTTACAGTATAATACAGTACGTTTTATGGCTTTGTACTGTGTCATTACACAGTACTTACTTTAATACGGTATTTATATTAGGCTCCTGAGTGGGCTCCCGAGTGGTGCAGCAGTCTAAGGCACTGCATCTCAGTGTAAGAGGTATCACTACAGTGCCTGGTTCGAATCCAGGCGATATCACATCTGGCCGTGATTGGGAGTCCCATAGGGCGGTGCACAATTGGCCCAGCGTCGTCTGGGTTTGGCTGGGGTAGGCTGTCATTGTAAATAAAAATGTGTTCTTAACTGACTTGCCTAGTTAAATAAAAGTTAAAAAATGATATTGAAGTTGGTGTGCTGTAATATGAAATACAGAATCTTACTTGCCACCGAGCTGCCTGTAAGCTACTGTCAAAGTCACGATAACCGCTTTACAGTGTATGTAAATGAGTCTTGTTAATGGTGTGACTGTAATGTCTCTTGGAGCTGGGCACAGAAACAACAACAAAGCAGGCACCCCGCCTCTCATTTCGTAAACAGCTAAGGGATGGGGCTGGAAAAATGTAACCACTCTCAAATTCAAAAACACAACTATGGATGAAAGGACTGACCAACCATTAGATCAAATGTATAGTTTTAACCATGTTTTGAGGATATACAGTGTTTGTTTACATTTACAGTGTTTACAAAGATAGGAGTAAAACAAGCTTATATTTTGGATTCTGATGGGGTTAGACAGCTAAAGAAATGTATAAGTGATATTCTTCAAGAATCAATGGGTATGCCTATATATCATTAATTTAAAAGGATGGAGCAATCACAGATTTTCCCTTTGAGGAACCTATGTGACAGTGCAACTGGTCACTGACTAGTTTTGTTGTAATTGAAATATGCCTTTCCTGGATCTACTGTCTTTCCAACCCCAGATGAGTGTTTGAATTGTGCATGTGTGGTTGGCTCTGTTCTAATAATGACTTATGTACCATTCCAAACCCAGAGGGCAGACAACTAGTTTCACGAGATACTATATATATATATATATATATATATATATATAGGAAGCTTTTTAAAAAGTAATTCAAATTAATTTGTCACTGTTGTGAGTGTATTATTTACAGTGGTCTTACCTTCTGTTGTCGTCTGGCCATGTCAGTGGGTTGCTTGGCATTAAAAGGGTAGGCAATGCAGCGCATCACAAAGACATAGAGCTGGAGCCTCTTCTTTCGCTCTTCCTCCTCCCTCTGCATCTTTTCCAGATCATCTTTTTCCTTCTCGCTTGCCGCCGAGGGGCTGGGGCTGGACGGACAAGTGCTGCTTCCCCGGCTCGAGGGCTGGAGCCCACCAGAACTCTCGGTGGTCCGGCTGGGTGACACCCGTGCTCCCCCGGTCTTTGGTGCCATCACCTCTTTGCCTTCTTCTTCCACTATCTCATCCGCTTCCTCCTCACTGGAAGATGGGTCCAACATGTTGTTGGTCTTGGGTGGAGACTATCTAGACAGGGGAGGAAGCGTAGACCGATGTGTCTCAGTGCCACGGGAGGTTTTTATCGAAGAACGACTGCGTTCAGAGACAGGCTATCTGTGTTGCGTTGGCAACGCCAGTGGGGTAAAAAGTAGAAAAAATCCAGATAAACTATATTTAAAACAGGAAATTTCAGTTGAGGAGAGGAATTACGAAAGCGCGTTGATGTTGAACGAGAGTAGCTAGTCAAACTGTTCGCACAAAAAGCTATTGAAAAATTGTAGTTGCTTAGGTTACCCGTTTTCAGCGTTTTAACTCTCCAGTCGCCGTCGGGGATTTGCCAGGATGCTATCTATGAGAACGGGAAGGAGTCGGATGAAAGATAGAAAGAACGAACAACCATCGACTTTCACTTATTTTCCTGATGCGATTTGTCAATAGAAAACTATCGATGGCCGCTTCCTGCTAAGCAACGCGCAGATTGGGGAGATGCCACTGGAAGATACCGGGAATTGACCGTCGTTCTGAATCAGAAAGCAAATTATAGCGGGGGGTGGAGGTGCAGTTGACGCTGTTGCTGCGACAACCGATTCACTCCATCCACCTGATGATCTGAGACTCGGATGTGCATCTCCAACGGAGATTTCACCAAATAACCCTATTTCAACATCATTATTTCTTTATTCATCCTATTCCGATTTAAATCCGACAATATCATTGATCCACGGTATCCATTTATCCCTAACACGTGCAATAGTCAGGCTAGAAGTGCATGATTTCATTGACTATTAATTAAATGTTTTTGTTTATGATGGTGCCAATGTTGTATGGTAGCCTAGGCCTTATATAGCCTTGACTTGTCCCTTCTTATTAATAATTAATTATGTAGCCTAGGTAATAGGTTATGCATCAGAATTATTATTATTAATGTTTTTTTTATGCATCAGAATTAATGTATAATTCATCAATACTGACAGCATAATATCAGTCCTGGAGCCTCTTTCCATGACTGGTCCTGGGATAATTCCAATCCAACACAGGATAGCTATAATTTCTGTTTAGAGAGGGTGTGGGCCTATATAGCCTACTTAATAAAAAAAACAATAAAGTGTAGCCTTATGGCCACGTCCCATCCTTCCAAAGACAGTGCCAACAATTTACCCTTATGGCCAAGGCTTCTGTGGCTTTTTACTGTAAATCACAGACAGTGTCACCAGCAAAGCACCCCCACACCATCACACCTCCTCCTCTATGCTTCACGGTGGGAACCACACATGCGGAGATCATCTGTTCACCTACTAGGCGTCTCATCAAAGACATGGTGTTTGGAACCAAAAATCTCAAATTTGGACTCATCAGACCTAAGGACAGATTTCCACAGGTCTAATGTCCATTGCTTGTGTTTCTTGGCCCAAGAAAGTCTCTTCTTCTCATTTGTGTCCTTTAGTAGTGGTTTCTTTGCAGCAATTCGACCATGAAGGCCTGATTCACATAGTCTCCTCTGAAAAGTTGATGTTGAGATGTGTCTGTTACTTGAACTCTGTGAAGCATTTATTTGGGCTGCAATTTCTGAGGCTGGTAACTCTAACACGGAACCCAAACCGGCTGCGAGCGTGCGGCATCGTGCATACATTTATTTTGTCCCCCCACAACAAACGCGATCACGACACGCAGGTTAAAATATCAAAACAAACTCTGAACCAATTACATTAATTTGGGGACAGGTCGAAAAGCATTAAACATGTATGGCAATTTAGCTAGCTTGCTTGCACATGCTAGCTAATTTGTCCTATTTAGCTAGCTTGCACATGCTAGCTAATTTTTCCTGGGATATAAACATTGAGTTGTTAAGGTCCTCTACTCCAACAATTAATCCACACATAAAACGGTCAACCGAATCGTTTCTAGTCATCTCTCCTCCTTCCAGGTTTTTACATCTTTGAACTTATATGGTGATTGGCATCTAAACTTTCATAGTATTACCACGACGACCGGCAAAACAGTTCGTCTTTCAATCACCCACATGGGTATAACCAATGAGGAGATGGCACGTGGGTGCCTGCTTCTATAAACCAATGAGGAGATGGGAGAGGCAGGACTTGCAGCGTGATCTGCGTCAGAAATAGGAATGACTTCTATTTTAGCCCTTGGCAACGCAGACGCTCGTTGGCGCTCGTGAGCAGTGTGGGTGCAATAATTGAATAACATGGATTTCTACATTTATTTTGCAATACTTGCGCACGCGACGTGTCCGTTCTGGTCAGCATGTTATGAACGTATCCTCTGTGGTGGTCCTCATGAGAGCAAGTTTCATCATAGCGCTTGATGGTTTTCGTGACTGCACTTGAAGAAACTTTCAACGTTCTTGAAATGTTCCGGTTTTGACTGACCTTCATGTCTAAAAGTAATGATGGACTGTCGTTTCCCTTTGCTTATTTGAGCTGTTCTTGCCATAATATGGACTTGGTCTTTTACCAAATAGGGCTATCTTCTGTATACCACCCTTACCTTGTCACAACACAACTGATTGGCTCAAATGCATGAAGATGGAAATAAATTCCACAAATTATCTTTTAACAAGGTTCACCTGTTAATTTAAATGTATTCTAGGTGTCTACCCCATGAAGCTGGTTAAGAGAATGCCAAGATTGTGCAAAGCTGTATTCAAGGCAAATGGTGGCTACTTTGAAGAATCTCAAAGATATAATATTTTACATTATTCTGCAATTTTTTGGTTACTACATGATTCCATGTGTTATTTCATAGTTTCGATGTCTTCACTATTATTCTACAATGTAGAAAATAGTAAAAATATAAGAAAAACCTTAACTTATTACTGGTACTGTATATAAAAACAATACATAAATCTCACATGTAGGGATGAATTAATTTCTAATTGCATTTAGTGTTAGGCAACCTTATGACTACTTTGTCATATCTTTGTATCTACTGTAGATGTTGCCATCTCATTTTGAGATTAGATTGAGATGGCATAGACCATTGTAGGTTTATAATTTGTGATGTACAAGTTTTGAAAACGCACAGAAATGTATCCAAGTATGAAGGTTTATTTTCGTACACTATAGTTCTGGCTGCCCATAAAGGTTATAGAATCATATTGTATTTATAAAACGTGGTTTATATATTGCTGTAATCAATGACTGTATTTGGTTGTAATCCACTATTATTTTCATTATTTTAATTACTATTATTTGTATTTGGTTGTAAACCACCTGCATTGCTTGCTGTTTGGGGTTTTAGGCTGGGTTTCTGTACAGCACTTTGAGATATCAGCTGATGTAAGAAGGGCTTTATAAATACATTTGATTTGATTTGATATTTTGGGCTGAGTCCTCCTCGCCCCTCAATAACACTTGAAGAAGACTCCTGTGACCAATGTTGGCTCTAATTTTGTGGCACTGACATGTCTAGTGCAAACTTGAACGTTCTGAAAATTCTGTTCAACTTCCAGCGTGCGTTTACTGTGAACACTGAGGCTGTAAACACTTTAAGTTACAGTTTTAACAGTGGCCATGTAGGCTACTGTGGCTAATTGATCATAATGTAGCCCTACCAGAGTGGCCTACCATCAAAAGCAATGGAGAAAATGCATCCCATAACATTGTAACATGGAAATAGCTGTTCTATCATTCAGCCTACAGTAGCAGCCAGTGTGTGGTGTTCAATGTAGGCCAACACTCCATGAGACTTTAGGGGGAAAAAACATGCAGGGCTTGATATCAACCTGTTTATCCACTTGTTCTTCAGACAAGGAGGTGACTGAAAATGTTGTTGTGTTGTTTGATGCAAGAAACCATTTTACAAAATAAAATGATTTATTATGCCCATAACATTATTACAGAGAATCAGACAACTTATGCTACCCTCTGCCTATTGGCTACTTAGCTTATTCAAGCCTGTCTCGAAATACAACACTGCCCCTTTAAGACAAAAAAAGCTCTTTACCTGACTGGGTTTTCAAAGATGTCTAGAAATGTATATGTTTTGTGCTCTTGTAGGAAGCAATCACTGCTTCCTACAAGTGGCTACGTGCAGCTTTCGTTTTGATCTCAAACAAGCGCATCTACTCACAACCTCTCATGCTGTAAACACAGTCCGGTTCGGAGTAAATGGCACAGATTCATATATGGCAATGGTCTATTTGCATATAGGCCTACTGCAACTCTGATTGTTTATGCCACACCGGTCTATGTAAAGTCTATGCAAGCCGAGATCTACCGCTCAGATTTATTTTTAACATGACTTATAAAACGTAAGCTTATGCAACATTAACCAATTAAAAACAGTACTGTAGCAATGAGGTTTGTGCAGTAAACTATAGGCCCAATACATTATCACAGGATATTGGCTTTGCTTGAATTGCCCTGCCAATAAATGCATTGTTGTTTGGTTTGAGGTACACTAAGCTATATGATCACACCGGTAAAGATCTGTTATTGTATTACTTGTGACACACAACTGAGTGAGCATGCATTTTAATCATTTTCTTGCCTGATAGTGCCTGCATCTGATGGTCAGTCTCAGAGGAGACTGACCATCAGATGCAGGCACAATCAAGTGCATTACCACCACAACCTGGACTTGAGTGTGGACCTCGGATTATCGTTCAATCACCCACGTGGGTGTATGCTCCTAAAAACCAATGAGGAGATGGGAGGGGTGGAACTTGAAGTGCGTTAAGCGTCACAAATAGAACCAAGTTCTATTTTAGCGCCTGGCTACGTAGAAGCGCACGAGCAGTTTGGATGCAATGACTGAATAACATGTACAGTTGAAGTGGGAAATTTACATACACCTAAGCCAAATACATTTAAACTCAGTTTTTCACAATTCCTTACATTTAATCCTAGTTAAAATTCCCTGTCTTAGGTCAGTTAGGATCACCACTTTATTTTAAGAATGTGAAATGTCAGAATAACAGTGGAGAGAATGATTTATTTCAGCTTTTATTTATTTCATCACATTCCCAGTGGGTCAGAAGTTTACATACACTCAATTAGTATTTGGTAGCATTGCCTTTAAATTGTTTAACTTGGGTCAAACGTGTCGGGTAGCCTTCCACAAGCTTCCCACAATAAGTTGGGTGAATTTTGGCCCATTCCTCCTGACAGAGCTGGTGTAACTGAGTCAGGTTTGTACAGTAGGCATCCGTGCTCGCACACGCTTTTTCAGTTCTGCCCATACATTTTCGTGAGGACTGAGGTCAGGGGTTTGTGATGGCCACTCCAATACCTTGACTTTGTTGTCCTCAAGCCATTTTGCCAGAACTTTGGAAGTATACTTGGGGTCATTGTCCATTTGGAAGACCTATTTGCGACCAAGCTTTAACTTCCTGACTGATGTCTTGAGATGTTGCTTCAATATATCCACATAATTTTCAATTCCTCATGATGCCATCTATTTTGTGAAGTGCCCCAGTCCCTCCTGCAGCAAAGCACTCCCACAACATGATGCTGCCACCCCCATGCTTCACGGTTGGGATGGTGTTCTTCGGCTTGCAAGCATACCCCTTTTTTCTCCAAACATAACGATGGTCATTATGGCCAAACAGTTCTATTTCTGTTTCATCCGACCAGAGGACATTTCTCAAACAAGTACGATCTTTGTCCCCATGTGCAGTTGCAAACCATAGTCTGGCTTTTTTATGGTGGTTTTGGAGCAGTGGCTTCTTCCTTGCTGAGTGGCCTTTCAGGTCGATATAGGACTCGTTTTACTGTGGATATTGATACTTTTGTACCTGTTTCCTCCAGCATCTTCACAAGGTCCTTTGCTGTTGTTCTGGGATTGATTTGCACTTTTTGCACCAAAGTACGTTCATCTCTAGCAGACAGAACGTATCTCCTTCCTGAGCGGTATGACGGCTGCGTGGTCCCATGGTATTTATACTTGCGTACTATTGTTTGTACAGATGAACGTGGTACCTTAAGGCGTTTGGAAATTGCTCCCAAGGATGAACCAGACTTGTCGAGGTCTACCATTTTTTTTCTGAGGTCTTGGCTGATTTCTTTTGATTTCCCCATGATGTCAAGCAAAGAGGCACTGAGTTTGAAGGTAGGCCTTGAAATACATCCACAGGTACATCTCCAATTGACTCAAATGATGTCAATTAGCCTATCAGAAGCTTCTAAAGCCGTGACATCGTTTTCTGGAATTTTCCAAACTGTTTAAAGGCACAGTCAACTTAGTGTACTGTCGTGGCCAAAAGTTTTGAGAATGACACAAAAATTAATTTTCACAAAGTTTGCTGCTTCAGTGTCTTTAGATATTTTTGTCAGATGTTACTATGGAATACTGAAGTATAATTACAAGCATTTCATAAGTGTCAAAGGCTTTTATTGACAATTACATGAAGTTGATGCAAAGAGTCAATATTTGCAGTGTTGACCCTTCTTTTTCAAGACCTCTGCAATCCGCCTGGCATGCTGTCAATTAACTTCTGAGCCACATCCTGACTGATGGCAGCCTATTCTTGCATAATCAATGCTTGGAGTTTGTCAGAATTTGTGGGTTTTTGTTTGTCCACCTGAGGATTGACCACAAGTTCTCAATGGGATTAAGGTCTGGGGAATTTCCTGGTCATGGACCCAAAATATCGATGTTTTGTTCCCCGGGCCACTTAGTTATCACTTTTGCCTTATGGCAAGGTGCTCCATCATACTGGAAAAGGCATTGTTCATCACCAAAAATGTCCTGGATGGTTGGGAGAAGTTGCTCTCGGAGGATGTGTTGGTACCATTCTTTATTCATAACTGTATTCTTAGTCAAAATTGTGAGTGAGCCCACTCCCTTGGCTGAGATGCAACCCCACACATGAATGGTCTCAGGATGCTTTACTGTTGGCATGACACAGGACTGATGGTAGCGCTCACCTTGTCTTCTCCGGACAAGCTTTTTTCCGGATCCCCCAAACAATCGGAAAGGGGATTCATCAGAGAAAATGACTTTACCCCAGTCCTCAGCAGTCCAATCCCTGTACCTTTTGCAGAATATCAGCCTGTCCCTGATGTTTTTCCTAGAGAGAAGTGGCTTCTTTGCTGCCCTTCTTGACACCAGGCAATCCTCCAAAAGTCTTCACCTCACTGTGCGTGCAGATGCACTCACACCTGCCTGCTGCCATTCCTGAGCAAGCTCTGTACTGGTGGTGCCCCGATTCCGCAGCTGAATCAACTTTAGGAGACGGTCCTGGTGCTTGCTGGACTTTCTTGGGCGCCCTGAAGCCTTCTTCACAATAATTGAACCGCTCTCCTTTTGAACGGCCATCCAACTTGGAAATCCAAGTCAGAAACTCTTTAACTTCCTAAAGCTCTGACTTTCCAAGCTGAAGATCACTGTTGTCATGATTTGACCTTGTTTTCTTCCGAGTTCCCAGTGGTCTTGAAAGCACCATATGTCATCTTCATGAACTTCACAAAAATCATGTGATCAAAAGTCATGCAGTTTTTGATGAAGTCGCCTTCAAGTTGCTGCAGTTGCTTCACACCAACTGCACCTTGCAGCCATTGAGTACATTGTGGGAGGCACTATTTACCAACCAATCATTAGGGTGTTTTTGTTTGACCCACGTGAACGTGGTCAAAGACTTGATTGAAACAGGAGCTAACTTGATTCTATGATTCTTAAGCTACAGGGGATATAAATTAAAGTGATTTGAGACCTCTCTCTACCAATTAATTGTACACACTGTTATTTTTTCAGTTTATGACTGTGAAGTGGGGGTATAGAAAGTTTGTTTAGAGATTTATACAGAATAACGTTTATAAACAATAGCAGCTATGACACATTGCCATGCTGATCTGAGCCTTGCTGTTGGAAAACCACTACAGTGTCTGACTTTCGGCTATAGCAGATGCACCTCCCCCGACTTTGGTTGCGTAACCCCTCGAACACATCCATTCACTACATGCTTTCTGACATGCATGTTTTCAAACTTGCCCTCTTTGAACACCTCTGAAACCTCTGAAACAAAGATGATGGGTAAATGAAGATAGTTTACTCAGGCCGTTTACCATTGAAAAGAAATGTGTCAGTTCCAGTCTACTTAAAGGGTGGTTTTCCCATAGACACCAATGCAATAGCAGCTGGCTCTGGTCCACAAAGTTCAAATCATGTATATTAACTCTGGATTGCTGATGCTATGTATTGGCCATTGAGAGGCTTTGAATCCACCGGTCGGCCATATAGTTGCAATCCCCAGTAAGGAGCAGAATGAATGGAATTCTACAGTATTTCAATTAAATGTTTCTAGGACAAAATTACATGTATTTATGTATTTTTTCAAGTAGTAGGGACAGTATTGTTAGTAATCTCTAAAATGTATACTTTAAGGAAAATTATTTGATATATTTTAAAATGTTTAATCATAATGTTTATCTCACATAATATAATTAAGTATGCATAAATTCATCAAAAACTAATGTCGACATCTAAAATATATTTTTTACACCGGTGGGGGAGTGCCAAGATGGAAGCACGGTGGCTTCAACACATCACCCCCAATAAGTCATCTAGTGTTTATATAGATCATTGCTTTGTTCATTGACTTTCATTGAACCAGAAACAAAAAAAAACAGGGAGTGGCCAGAAGAAGAAAAACAGGGAGTGGGTTGTCTCGCTTCCTCTTCCATCTCTGCTCTGAAATCTCCATCTCTGTGTGGTCACATTCTGTGGCAGTGTAAAGCTGCATTCATAAACAAGTGGGAAGCTGGTATTTATCACATATGACTGGAAAAAAATCCACTTGAATGCCCCTCCAACTGGTAATTACTAGTGTCTATCATTTTAAAATGTTTCATTTTTAATTTTAGTAATTTAGCAGACGGTCTTATCTAGAGCGACTTACAATTAGTGCATTCATCTTAAGATAGCTGGGTGAGACAACCACATACAGTATCATCCTTGCCTAATGAATCAGACTTTTCTACAAATGCTTGACATAGTTTGAAACTTACTGTATATCTTTAAAATTGTAAAAGTTTTCCTTACAAGCCTGAATGTTTAATACAATTACATTTGAACTTACTCTACTGGTTGTCTGTGCAGTTGACCCTTCAGCTGCTTGAAGTTTTGTACAAAATATCCACAGGAAAGTATTGTTTACCCTCCCTTTTAGAGGACCAGTGAGTATATGATTCTCTCAGCTTGTATGTTCAATCTCTTGCATTCGCACGTGATGCACACTACCTAAACAATACCCGAATGTTACCATGAAAATACACCCTGGAAATACAAACCTACAGATCATTATATTGACCAGCGTTCTGGAAGTTGGTTTAATCACAATTTCCTGTGGATATTTTGTCTCATATTTCAACAAAATCAGCAGACAGCAGATAGAGTAAGTTCAAATTAAATGTATTCAACATTCTATTAATAATTTTTTGAACACTATAAATTGTTTACAAGCATGATAGCTGCACTTTTAGTTTGTGGTTGACACATCTTGTTGGCCTTTAGCCAATCAGCATTCTCAACGAGTTCAAAGCACGAGAATGCGTCCAACTGTTATGTACGACTTCAACTGGTAATTACCACCATCCCACTTGATTATGAACACAGCATTGCACTACTAGAAATACGGTGTAGCTGCTATCTCCGCCCTAGGTGTCGCAAGGCACTACAGAGGCCAGGTCGTCCTGATGCATGGTCCCAGGGCTCAGGTCCTCCGGGAGGGAGAGAGTGTACTTATGAGCCCAGATATTCCTATATTCAATCCTGTGTGAAAAGAGTTTTGATGGTTGCCACTAAAAAGAGGAGGATCTATTTGCTATTCGGGTGAATCACGGATGCCGTGTCTTTTTTCCCCTGCCCTTGTTCCTGCCGATTTGATGATGGGCCATTCTAAATCGAAACTAACTGTACATATTAGTAAAGACAAGATTCATTTGAGAATAGTCGGATGGGTGAAAATATGATCACTTGATGAGAGAACAGTGTGTGTGCAGCCTGAAACAAGGAACAGAGTGCAAGCTTTTTTTGTGACTTTTTCAAATCATCAATGGCCTATAGTTGCATCATACTGCCCATATGTTTTGATTTCTAAGACATTTTCAGGTTTTGTATCAGCACAACTAAAGTTGCCAAATAAATCTAAATCTAGAATATAGGACCTGTTTCAAATGATCACTTTTACACTCAACATAGCCACTTCATAGGCGCACTCGCTCCAGAATCAAGTCTTTGTCAATCAAATGTTTTCATGCACATTTTTTCATTGCGAAATACTGCACCAAACATCTTAGTTAGATGTAAAATTGCGTGACTAAGATCTCGGCAAAAACGTTAAAATTATTGGCAGATTTATATTAATTTGGACTATTTTAAGTAAGTGTATACTGGCTACGGCGTCTCAAAATAGACCCAGTAAGGGAGAGCGAGGTATGTTATCACACTTTTCATGCTATCAAACATTTACTGTGCACAAAACATCACAATGGTATAAATGTCACACCAAATGAAAGAAGGAAGTCTTGGGCACATATTTTGTATTCATTACATCTTCATATCTTACTTCAGTACGGAATTGTAGACTGTTAAATAGAGAGTGTGCACTTGTGACAATTTGCCCCATCAGCAGGTAAATTTACATTTACATTACATTTAAGTCATTTAGCAGACGCTCTTATCCAGAGCGACTTACAAATTGGTGCATTCACCTTATGATATCCAGTGGAACAACCACTTTACAATAGTGCATCTAAATCTTTTAAGGGGGGGGGGGGGTTAGAAGGATTACTTTATCCTATCCTAGGTATTCCTTAAAGAGGTGGGGTTTCAGGTGTCTCCGGAAGGTGGTGATTGACTCCGCTGTCCTGGTGTCGTGAGGGAGCTTGTTCCACCATTGGGGTGCCAGAGCAGTGAACAGTTTTGACTGGGCTGAGCGGGAACTGTGCTTCCTCAGAGGTAGGGAGGCGAGCAGGCCAGAGGTGGATGAACGCAGTGCCCTTGTTTGGGTGTAGGGCCTGATCAGAGCCTGAAGGTACGGAGGTGCCGTTCCCCTCACAGCTCCGTAGGCAAGCACCATGGTCTTGTAGCGGATGCGAGCTTCAACTGGAAACCAGTGGAGAGAGCGGAGGAGCGGGGTGACGTGAGAGAACTTGGGAAGGTTGAACACCAGACGGGCTGCGGCGTTCTGGATGAGTTGTAGGGGTTTAATGGCACAGGCAGGGAGCCCAGCCAACAGCGAGTTGCAGTAATCCAGACGGGAGATGACAAGTGCCTGGATTAGGACCTGCGCCGCTTCCTGTGTGAGGCAGGGTTGTACTCTGCGAATGTTGTAGAGCATGAACCTACAGGATCGGGTCACCGCCTTGATGTTAGTGGAGAACGACAGGGTGTTGTCCAGGGTCACGCCAAGGTTCTTAGCACTCTGGGAGGAGGACACAAGGGAGTTGTCAACCGTGATGGTGAGATCATGGAACGGGCAGTCCTTCCCCGGGAGGAAGAGCAGCTCCGTCTTGCCGAGGTTCAGCTTGAGGTGGTAATCCGTCTTCCACACTGATATGTCTGCCAGACATGCAGAGAGGCGATTCGCCACCTGGTTATCAGAAGGGGGAAAGGAGAAGATTAATTGTGTGTTGTCTGCATAGCAATGATAGGAGAGACCATGTGAGGATATGACAGAGCCAAGTGACTTGGTGTATTGCGAGAATAGGAGAGGGCCTAGAACAGAGCCCTGGGGGACACCAGTGGTGAGAGCACGTGGTGCGGAGACAGATTCTCGCCACGCCACCTGGTAGGAGCGACCTGTCAGGTAGGACGCAATCCAAGCGTGGGCCGCGCCGGAGATGCCCAACTCGGAGAGGGTGGAGAGGAGGATCTGATGGTTCACAGTATCAAAGGCAGCAGATAAGTCTAGAAGGATGAGAGCAGAGGAGAGAGAGTTAGCTTTAGCAGTGCGGAGAGCCTCCGTGACACAGAGAAGAGCAGTCTCAGTTGAATGACCAGTCTTGAAACCTGACTGATTTGGATCAAGAAGGTCATTCTGAGAGAGATAGCAGGAGAGCTGGCCAAGGACGGCACGTTCAAGAGTTTTGGAGAGAAAAGAAAGAAGGGATACTGGTCTGTAGTTGTTGACATCGGAGGGATTGAGTGTAGGTTTTTTCAGAAGGGGTGCAACTCTCGCTCTCTTGAAGACGGAAGGGACATAGCCAGCGGTCAAGGATGAGTTGATGAGCGAGGTGAGGTAGGGGAGAAGGTCTCCGGAAATGGTCTGGAGAAGAGAGGAGGGGATAGGGTCAAGCGGGCAGGTTGTTGGGCGGCCGGCCGTCACAAGACGCGAGATTTCATCTGGAGAGAGAGGGGAGAAAGAGGTCAAAGCACAGGGTAGGGCAGTGTGAGCAGGACCAGCGGTGTCGTTTGACTTAGCAAACGAGGATCGGATGTCGTCGACCTTCTTTTCAAAATGGTTGACGAAGTCATCCGCAGAGAGGGAGGAGGGGGGAGGGGGAGGAGGATTCAGGAGGGAGGAGAAGGTGGCAAAGAGCTTCCTAGGCTTATAGGCAGGTGCTTGGAATTTAGAGTGGTAGAAAGTGGCTTTAGCAGCAGAGACAGAAGAGGAAAATGTAGAGGGGAGGGAGTGAAAGGATGCCAGGTCCGCAGGGAGGCGAGTTTTCCTCCATTTCTGCTCGGCTGCCCGGAGCCCTGTTCTGTGAGCTCGCAATGAGTCGTCGAGCCACGGAGCAGGAGGGGAGGACCGAGCCGGCCTGGAGGATAGGGGACATAGAGAATCAAAGGATGCAGAAAGGGAGGAGAGGAGGGTTGAGGAGGCAGAATCAGGAGATAGGTTGGAGAAGGTTTGAGCAGAAGAGATGATAGGATGGAAGAGGAGAGAGTAGCGGGAGAGAGAGAGCGAAGGTTGGGACGGCGCAATACCATCCGAGTAGGGGCAGAGTGAGAAGTGTTGGATGAGAGCGAGAGGGAAAAGGATACAAGGTAGTGGTCAGAGACTTGGAGGGGAATTGCAATGAGATTAGTGGAAGAACAGCATCTAGTAAAGATGAGGTCAAGCGTATTGCCTGCCTTGTGAGTAGGGGGGGAAGGTGAGAGGGTGAGGTCAAAAGAGGAGAGAAGTGGAAAGAAGGAGGCAGAGAGGAATGAGTCAAAGGTAGACGTGGGGAGGTTGAAGTCACCCAGAACTGTGAGAGGTGAGCCATCCTCAGGAAAGGAACTTATCAAGGCGTCAAGCTCATTGATGAACTCTCCAAGGGAACCTGGAGGGCGATAAATGATAAGGATGTTAAGCTTGAAAGGGCTGGTAACTGTGACAGCATGGAATTCAAATGAGGAGATAGACAGATGGGTCAAGGGAGAAAGAGAGAATGTCCACTTGGGAGAGATGAGGATTCCAGTGCCACCACCCCGCTGGCCAGATGCTCTCGGGGTATGCGAGAACACGTGGGCAGACGAGGAGAGAGCAGTAGGAGTAGCAGTGTTATCTGTAGTAATCCATGTTTCCGTCAGCGCCAAGAAGTCGAGGGACTGGAGGGTAGCATAGGCTGAGATGAACTCTGCCTTGTTGGCTGCAGACCGGCAGTTCCAGAGGCTGCCGGAGACCTGGAACTCCACGTGCGTCGTGCACGCTGGGACCACCAGGTTAGAGTGGCAGCGGCCACGCGGTGTGAAGCGTTTGTATGGCCTGTGCAGAGGGGAGAGAACAGGGATAGACAGACACATAGTTGACAGGCTACAGAAGAGGCTACGCTAATGCAAAGGAGATTGGAATGACAAGTGGACTACACGTCTCGAATGTTCAGAAAGTTAAGCTTATGTTGCGAAAATCTTATTGACTAAAATGACGAAAATGATACAGTACTGCTGGCTGGTGAAGTAGGCTAGCTAGCAGTGGCTGCGTTGTTGACTTTGTTTGAACGTGTAGCTGGCTAGGTAACCTTGATAGTTTCAGTACTACACCTTATCATGATACAAAAGCAACTATGTAGCTAGCTAACATAGCACTAATCAAGACGTTCCTTTGTAATGTATTTAGTTTCTACAATGCTGCTCGTCGGTAATAGTTGGCTAGGTTTGGAAAAATGGCGTCGCGGGGGACGAAAATAGCTGGCTAGCTAACCTTGATAATTACTCTAAACTACGCAATTATCAAACTATGACAAAGACAACTATGTAGCTAGCTAACACTGCACTAGTCAAATCGTTCCGTTGTAATGTATTAGTTTCTACAGTGCTGCTAGTCGGTAAAGGTTGGCTAGCTAGCAGTGGGTTTGATGATGACTAGGTGTGTTGACTAAGTCTGGAGTCTGGACAACGTCGTCGCGTCGTGGCTGGCTAGCTAACCTCGATAATTACTCTAAACTACACAATTATCTTAGATACAAAGACAGCAAAGACAACTATGTAGCTAGCTAACACTACACTAATCAAGTTGTTCCGTTGTAATGTAATAGTTTCTACAGAGCTGCTAGTCGGTAGAAGTTGGCTAGTTGGCTAGCAAGCAGTGTTGACTAAGTTAGGAGGACGAAAGTAGCTGGCTAGCTAACCTCGATAATTACTCTAATTACTCTAAACTACACAATTATCTTTGATACAAAGACGGCTATGTAGCTATCTAAAAAAAATGCTCAGATCAAACAGTTGTAATGTAATGAAATGTAATATTACCTGCGGAGCGAAGCAAAGTGCGACTACTCGCTCCAAACCCGGAAGCTTGTCACAGTACGTCGGGTAAGTTGTCACATTGGATTATCAACAAATAAGAACACAACTAATTCATTGTGAATATTGATTTTAATTTCAAATTCATATCCAAATTCAACTTCATTAAAGAACTCAAAATAAAAACAATCATGCCTAGAGAATCTAGCAAATCATGCCTTTCAATCAAAACAATAATTCTGGCAGAGCACACATTAATTAAGTGGCACGACCACTTTACTTTGAACTGAAAATCAAACATTCTCTGGCGTGTACATAGATCCACGGTAATTGTTGGAATCGGAATGGAATGTAATGCTGCAGATAACTTGCTTATATGTTTAAAGTCTTAACAAAACAGACGTGGTGTTTAAACACGCTAATGCACTAATGGACAGTTTTGTAACAGCCTATACGACGAACATCCATATCTGACTAATCAGACTCATCTTCAGAGTCACAGTTCTGACACACATACATTTCCTGGCCTGAGGTACAAGCATCATGGGCCCATTTGTTGCATCTCTCACACTACACCCAAGTCTCCTTTGGAAGGCAGTTTGAAAATGGCTTCACACAGACGAGGCAGAAGCACTCCTCTTCATCTGTTGATGAGTCTTCAATGATTTTTCTTTTTTTAGCTGCCGACTTGTTCTTTGCAGATCCAGATTTTGACTCCCCCCTTGCTTCAATTTCTTCGGAACCAGCCTCTTGCTAGATTGTGCCTTATTCTTTTCCATTTCTAGTGCCTGCTTCTCTGGTGTGTCAGTTAGAATTGCTCTCTTGCACACCTCTTGGGTGGCGCAGTGGTCTAAGGCACTGCATTGCAGTGCTAGCTGCGCCACCAGAGATTCTGGGTTCGAGCCCAGCCGGGTGCGACTGGGAGGCCCATGGGGTGGTGCACAATTGGCCCAGCGTCGTCCGGGTTGCACTAGCGACTCCTGTGTTGGGCCGGGCGCAGTGTTCGGTGTTTTCTCTGACACATTGGTGCGGCTGGCTTCCGGGTTGGATGTGCATTGTGTCAAGAAGCAGTGCGGCTTGGTTGGGTTGTGTTTCGGAGGACGCATGGCTCTCGACCTTCGCCTCTCCCGAGTCCGTATGTGAGTTGCAGCGATGAGACAAGACTGTAACTATTGGATACAATGAAATTGGGGAGAAAAAAGGGGTAAAATAATTGAATAACAAAATTGCTGTCTTGTGCTGTTTTCTTCTTTTACAAGCTGGTTTTTGGGGGCCAGCTTATGGATATGGCCAGATGTCCTCTGGAGTTGGTAGTCCGCTGTCAGCAATGGCATTGCTGGGCAAGGGTGAGCTGGTGCTAGCATAATAACTGGGCAGGTCTGTGTCAGCTCGTGCTAGGCAGGGCTGGAATGTTGCTGGGGCCTTGCAGGGCAAGGTTGGTGCTGGGGCCTGGTAGGGTTGGATTCTGAATGGGGTGATCTGTAACTTAGGATGGCGTAAACTCGGTTTCCAGAAATACATCGCTGTTGTAAGGTTGTACCCCAGCCACCCTAAAGCCAGCCTGAATGTTCAAGGGGGTTGCAGCCAAAGAATAGGCGATTGCCACAATCCCAGGAATGTCATAAATTGACATTGTCTTCCCGGGATTGTTCCTCATCCAGGCATCACACGCAGTGTTGATGTGCCTCTTTACTAGCCTGTAGATAGACCTGTCTAAGGGTTGAAGCCGATGAGAGCAAAGGGGTGGAAATGACAGCATAAGTATGCCATTATCTTTGGCATAATTGAGTCCATCAATTGACAGATGAGACTCGTGGTTTTGTCCAAAAGGAGTAAACGGGGCTTCTCCTTTGAGCACTTTGTTTGCTCGACAAAATGTTTCAGGAAGTCAACAAAGTGCACATCTTTCATCCACCCAGAGGGATTTGCCCCTCCTTTGCTGCCAGGTGGCTCGTTGATCAGGAAATGACCGCAGAAGTTGACATGGGGGAATATAAAATATGGAGGTATACTATTCCCTGTGGCTGAGACAGCACAGGCCTGTGTGATGAGGGTTCCCCTTTCAGTGGAGGTCAGTGATCCTACTTGTTTGAATCCACGTCTGCCCACCACTTTGTCAGGTGGTCACCCTAGTTTTACAGTGGTCACCCTAGTTTCATCAACATTCCATATGTCTCCTGGTCCAAATTGATATCTCTGTAGCACTTCTGCTACATTGTTGAAGAAAGCATTCACATTTTCTCTGTTGAAGCTACTTGCCCTGGCAAGGCTAGTTGCCTCTGGCTTTCTCAGTGACTGTGTTGGGTGCCTCTTTAAGAAGCCTGTATTACACTCCGAGCTGCCCTTTTCTTTTTCTGCCCACATTGGCGCGAACTTCAGCTGGTGTGCCATAGCAAACAGGTAGACAAGTCTTCTGACCTCACTTAGAGACAGACCAAATAAATGTCAGCTGACCTAGTAATATACTGAACAAGCTGCATCTCCAAATCAGGTGAAAAAACCTGCCGTGGCTTTGTATAGACAACCACTGTTGTTGGCATGGCTGTCTGACTTCTTCTCTGGTAACCTTTTGACAATACCGAGTCAGAGTACGGTAATTTGTAAAAATCCTTTGCTGTACTCCTGATTGATTTGTTCTGCAACTTCACCTGCCTCACCACCAGGTGGTGTGCTGCCATTCTGTCTTTCTTTTATCATTTCTAATCATCTTTATTTCCTTCCCCTCTTTCTTTCTTTCCATCCTTCCTTTCTTCTTTCCTTCAAAAACACATTTCCTCCTTGCAATTACATATTCATTACAGGCTTATTACGCCCACCTCCCTGTCTACTATCCTTGCTGCCACAATGCAATTCATAACACCACACTAAATTCATGACACTGTATGAAGTAGTGTGTCTGTGTGGAGATGCTGTCTCATACAGTAGGCATGTAGTGTGTTAGTAGACACACACACACACACACACACACACACACACACACACACACACACACACACACACACACACACACACACACACACACACACACACACACACACACACACAGAGCCTGTCTTGTGTAGTCCAGGGATACGTCTGGTGCTCCAAACTATACGTATATATAATAATCCATTTACAGTAACAGTTAATACTATTATCAGAGCTGATTACACAATATCACAATGTTTTTTGAGCATGTTCTATGTGTCTATGTATAGTGGGCCAAGTTGACAATAGAACATGTAGTCACACAAAGTAGCTTGTGATTTTTGATGTTTGAGATAGCGCCTCTAGTGTTGGAGGTACGAACAGTTTGACAACTTACCCATGTGACAACTTACCTCGCTCTCCCCTACTATTGCCGCTTTTTGTTTTTCAAGCTAAGGTCTTTTATTAAGGGAGTATGCGAGCACACTCGTTTGGTTTGCCTAGCCGACTTCGGCTAACCGCCAGCCGAACTGAAGCATGCTGACACACACACTGAGGTTGATAGGAGATTTTGATACTGTTCAATCAGAAGTATGATGGCCATCTCCCAATCCGGATCAAAGCGGTTCGTGAGGGGAAGATCGTTCCCATAGGGAACTTCCCTACTTCCCTGCCAGCAGGGAAGTAGGGAAGGTTTTAGGTTTTAGAAGTCGTCTCTGTAAAGGTTTTAGAAGTCGTCTCTGAACAAAATCAACTTCTCCAATCAAGTTGTGTTTTGAAAATCTGTCTGTTTCTCCCTCACAGACCATGCTGGTCCAGATGTGGTATCCCATCACTGTGGCAACCATCTCTCGGGAGTTTAAGAAGATCCTGGTCAGGCACCTTCCTAGGTTCCTGCATTCTTGGGAGTTTTTTCTAGCAACTGTGCCTCTGCTTAGCTTGTTTTAGGCTGGGAATCTGTAAAGCAATTTGACAACTGCTGTTGTAAAAATGGCTTTATCAAATAAATTGTATTTCATTGATTGATAGAGGGCTACAGAAAGTCAAGTATAAGATATATATATGTTAATGTACTGTAATGTTTGCATTAAGATTATTTGTCAGTAATCCACTAGACTAGTGCTCTTATCTATGAAAGATGCTCTATTGCCTTGAAACATAGTTTTGAGGACATGGTTTGTCTAGGTTATAGTTTTCAGAATCAAACACTTTATTTTATGTTTCGTCAAGGGATTTAAGGACCTTTCTAGAAATTTAAACAGAATATGTTGTGCAATCACGACACTCCTTTTCATAGTTTTCCTAGTTGGGTAGTTGTATGCATTGAATAACTTTCTGTTTCATTTCTGTCTCTTTCATTTGTCTAGTAACCATCTCATAGTTTTCTTGAGTGTTATGTTACAAATTACCTCGACTAACCTGTACCCCCGCACATTGACTTGGTACCGGTACCCCTGTATATAGCCTTATTATTGTTTTTTTGTTTTTTACCTTAGCTTATTTAGTAAATATTTTCTTAACTGCATTGTTGGTTAAGGGCTTGTAAGTAAGAATTTCACGGTAAGGTCTAAACCTGTTGTACTCCGCACATGTGACAAATAAAATGTGATTTTATTACTTTAGCACAGGGTAGCTAAGTAGATGATTAATTACAGTGCAAGTCATAGGTCAAAAATAGTAGCGTTCATTGCTTGCCAACCTTGTATTGTTTACTGTTTCAAGTTTTATTAGTCGTATATACAGGATACACATGGTATGCACTGTCCAACAAAATGTTTACTTGCAGATTCCTTCTCGACATTGCAACAACAAAAAGAAAATAATACAATTTAAGAATACGAACATAAATCAAGAATACTGCAAGGAAGACAGAAGCAGCTTTGACATCCTATGGGAACAGTAAAATCAGAAAGCCATTATTTGGTGAAAGGCAGCCTTAATAGAAAATCCATTTAATCAAAGAAATCCATTTAATCAAAAAGAGATCAGCCATGACCTTCTGCTATGCAAGGTATTGAGCAACGTCCATCTATGCGATGGTTTTGAAATATCTTGATGAAGGGGAAGCATCACTTCTCCCTGTTATGCTAGCTGCAAAATCATTCCCATTTACTGGGCCATTGGTTCTTATTCCTTCCGCTGCCTCCACCTAGCCTCACTTCCATTACATTACATTAGGTTATATTGCTTTACTGTAGCTTACATTTGAGTCATTTAGCAAACGCTGTCTTGTCCAGAGCGACTTACATTAAGTGCATTCCAATAAAGTGTCGCTAAACCTGCCACAGTAATGATCAATAATAATCACATTGGGGGAATAATACTAAGCACTAGCCTAGAATCACAGTGGTAGAAGGATCCATGCCGGTTTTGGGTATTTTGGTTGGGCTGTGCAAAGGTTGAGACTGCAACCTCTGATCAGTGTCATGCTAGGGAGGGTTCGGGTGTGGAGCCTCTTGTCTATCTCCCTCCTTTAGCCTAGAGTCCCTGACCAGGTTATGACAAAGGTTATGACGTGTTGTATTCACGTGCGCAATATTTTGAAAATGGACGGATTCATGGAACCAGCGCTGTTGCTAACTAGAAAAGCTTTGTTTTGAATTCTTCATCAAGAATCCTCTTGTCCTAACCTAGGTGTCTATAACCTAGACCAGGAAGTGCTCTGTCCCTGAACCACTACCTGTTACTGAGGCAACCACAAGGCCTTGACTAGGTGCCACAGTCTCACTGATATGACCTTCATAGGGGCACACTGGGATCTAGAAGTGTGTGTGTGTGTGTTATTGCTTTACATGACAAGATTATATTATTTGATTGCTTAGTAGGCATAGCCCTGACACAGCCTAATAAAATATGCCTTTGTGCCCATTGGTAACCGCTCAATAAAGTGTATTTGATTGAAATTTAGATTGCATCTTCTTTGCTGGAGCCATTTATGTTTGTGTGTGAGGGTGACCACACTCCTGGACTAAAAGCAAGTTGTGTGTGTGCATGTGCACTTTAGTTTCCTATGCACAGATGGGATGTTTAAGTTATAGCTTTTCTGGGGCATGGATTAATGACCCTTTTGGTAGGCATATATATATATATATATATATATATATATGAGAGAGAGAGAGAGAGAGAGAGAGAGAGAGAGAGAGAGAGAGAGAGAGAGAGAGAGAGAGAGAGAGAGAGAGAGAGAGAGAGAGAGAGAGAGATGAGAGCTTACCTGTTAGTGTCTGTACTGCAGAAATTCACCAGGTGGGCCACCCCACCTAACGCCGCAGACTGAAAGGGAGAAAGACGGAGGGAGATAATCATCAGTTTAAATAGACACCCAGAAATAAATCAAATTTGAAACAAAAAGTCCCCTCCAAACCCCCAACCCCTTTTCAGTTACCTACGCATCATCCCTTAGAACTGCTTGTTGACCAGCAGGGTTGGGTATGTAACTTTCTAAATGTAATCTGTTAGTTACTAGTCACCTGTCCAAAATTCTATTCAGTAAACACATTTTTGGATTAACCCAAACTCAGTAACGTAATAAGATTACTTTAATTGGAAAGGAAGAACCAGAGTTACCTAAGCTGCAGAGGATAAATACATTAGAGTTAACTGCACCTCAGACTGCAGCCCAGATAAATGCTTCACAGAGTTCAAGTAACAGACACATCTCAACATCAACAGTTCAGAGGAGACTGCGTGAATCAGGCCTTCGTGGTCGAATTGCTGCAAAGAAACCACTGCTAAAGGACACCGATGAGAAGAAGAGACTTACTTGGGCCAAGAAACACAAGCAATGGACATTAGACCTGTGGAAATCTGTCCTTTGGTCTGATGAGTCCTAAATTGAGATTTTTGGTTCCAACCGCCGTGTTTTTGTGAGACGCAGAGTAGGTGAACGGATGATCTCCGGGAGTGTGGTTCCCACCGTGACGCATGGAGAAGGAGGTGTGATGGTGTAGGGGTGCTTTGCTGGTGACACTGTCTGTGATTTATTCAGAATTTCCATTCACACTTAACTAGCACGGCTACCACAGCATTCTGCAGCGATACACCATCCCATGTGGTTTGCGCTTAGTCCCACTATCACTTGTTTTTCAACAGGACAGGGACCCAAAACACACCTCCAGGCTGTGTAAGGACTAATAACCAAGGAGAGTGATGGAGTGCTGCATCAAATGACCTGGCCTCCACAATCACCCGACCTCAACCCAATTGAGATGGTTTGGGATGAGTTGGACCGCAGAGTGAAGGTAAAGCAACCAACAAGTGCTCAGCATATGTAGGAACTCCTTCAAGACTGTTGGAAAAGCATGAAGTCTCATGAAGCTGGTTGAGAGAATGCCAAGAGTGTGCAAAGCTGTCATCAAGGCAAAGGATGACTACTTTGAAGAATCTGAAATATAAAATATTGTACAAATTAATACCATAAACCCTGAATTATTACATGTACTGTCTTGATTGTATCTTTGCCTGTTTCTGTTTTTGAAAAACTTTTAGGTTATTTGCTAATTTCATGAGATTAATCAATATATCCTACCAAATATTCTGTAGTTATTTTGTAGTAATTGCACCAATTTAAAGTATGTCCTCACTTCCATTTAGCCATCTCAATAATGTCCCAATGCATCATAGTACCAGGCCTTCCAGTCTAGACTGGTGATTGAGTCTAGGATGGTTACTGGTACTTAAGATAATGACGAGGAAGATAACTGACCATTTTTGGCATTTCTTTTGCAGAAGTATTTTCCCCAGGAGCTTTTTGCAATGTCCTAAAGCCATCTTGGTGAGACTAATTTCTAAGTGTTAGTTGAAGTTCAGTAGCTCCAACACTCAGAAGTTAGCGTCTAGCTGTTTCTTAGGGCTAGGCCCTTTTTTTAAATCAATTTCGGCCTGACAGATGTGCCCAAAGTAAACTGCCTGTTGCTCAGGCCCTGAAGCCAGGATATGCATATCATTGGTACCATTGGAAAGAAAACACTTTGAAGTGTGTAGAAATGTAAAAATAATGTAGGAAACTATAACACAATCGATATCGTAGGAGAAAATCCAAAGAAAAACCAACCAGATTTTTTTTTCTTTTGAGAGCTCTTACATTGGAAAGTATAGGGGCATACTGAATTCTAGCTCCCAGGATGCAATTTCTATGGCTTCCATGGTGTGTCAGCAGTCTATGTTCAAGGTGTCAGGCTTGTAACTTCCAAAACGAATAAGAAATATGAGTTTTAGTACAGGGACAGTCTTGGAAATTCATGTTTGGGTGCACGATGAAGACAAGACGCACCTGCTAAAATCGGTTTCCTATTGAACATACTTCTTTCCGTAAGAAATATTATAGTTTGATTACATTTTAGGATATCTGAGGAGTAAATAGAAATGTATTTTGACTTGTTGAAACAAAGTTTAGTGGTAGGTTTTTGGATTCATTTCTCTGCATGTTGAACGAGTGGATTACTCAAATCGATGGCGCCAACTAAACAGACTTTTTGGGATATAAAGAAGGATGTTATCTAATGAAACGACACTACATGTTATAGCTGGGACCCCTTGGATAACAAATCAGAGGAAGATTTTCAAAAAGTAAGTGAATATTTAATCACTATTTGTGAATTTATGAATCCTGTCCTGGTGGGAAAATATTTTGATGTGGGGCGCCGTCCTCAAACAATCGCATGGCATGCTTTTGCTGTAATGGCTACTGTAAATCGGACAGTGCAGTTAGATTAACAAGAATTGAAGCTTTCAACCAAGGGAGAACATAAGCATGCAGATGCAATAAGTGAAAACACATTATCTAACTGGGGATAGCTAACATAATGTCACAAAGCATAATGTGCTAGCCCGTTACATTTCATTCTGAAATAACTTCATATTTCCGAGTTAGTCAGATATTAGTTTAGAAAGAAATTGACATGGGCTAACTAACTAGCTAGCAAGCTACCAGCTAGCTATAGCTGGCTAGCTGCTTATTAAAGGTAGATAAATTGTTAATTTTACAACAACAAAAATGTATTACTGAAGCTGGCTAAATAATTTTATCATTTTAGTCCACAAAACATGTCAGACTGTAACCTACAGTAGAACCTGATGAGTACTGTGGGGGAAAACAAAAAATTGGCCAGCCATCGTCATGCTTTTTTGTCCTACCAGATCCTCGATGAGAAGGTTCTAGCTAGTGTATCCCTCTGTCCTTCGAATCTTGTTAGATTTATATGTCCGGTTCATCAGGTCCCAGGCTCCCATGACTGTTATGATTATTTATTTACAAGTTAATTACAATTTGCTTTTTGATTTAGCTCCGTCTATACCTGATAGAGCAGATCTAGTCTCACATGCGAAAGTAAGCCGTCTGGCATGAGAGACTCATTGGGTTGGAGATTAGAGCAGACCCAGAAGTTCTGACTGTGTGTAGATTGATGAGGGGAAAAAAATATTTAATCAATTTTAGAAGAAGGCTACCTGCCCCAATGCAGGTAGCCAACTGTAAAGTTTGGTGGAAGAGGAATAATGGTCTGGGGCTGTTTTGCATGGTTTGGGCTAGGCCCCTTATTTACAGTGAAGGGAAATCTTAATGCTCTAGAATAGAATGACTTCCTATACTATTCTGTTTCTGTTTCCAACTTTGTGGCAACAGTTTGGGAAGTCCATTTCCTGATTCAGCATGACAATGCCCTCGTGCACAAAGCAAGGTCCATACAGAAATTATTTCTTGAGATTGGTGAGGAAGAACTTGACTGGCCTGCACAGAGCCATGATGTCAAACCCATCAAACACCTTTGGGATGAATTGGAACTCCAACTGCGACCCAGGCCTAATCTCTAAAAATCAGTGCCCGACCACACTAATGCTCTTGTGGCTGAATGGAAGTTCCCGCAGCGATGTTCCAACATCTAGTGGAAAGTCTTTTTAATTTTGTATTTATTTATTTAACCTTTATTTAACTAGGCAAGTCAGTTAAGAATAAATTCTTATTTACAATTACGGCCTACCCCGGCCAAACCCTAACAACGCTGGACCAATTGTGCACCACCCTATGGGACTCCCAATCACGCGCATCCCTATGGGTCTCCCAATCACGGCCGGTTGTGATACAGCCTGAAATCGAACCAGGGTCTGTAGTGACGCATCTAGCACTGAGATAAAGTGCCTTAGACTGCTGTGAAAATCGGGAGCCAGAAGAGCAGAGGCTGTTATAGCAGCAAAGGGGGTACCAACTCAATATTAATGTCCATGATTTTGGAATGGCAGGTGTCCACATAGTTTTGGTCAGGTAGTGTACATATGTATATATTGAACAAAAATATATTGAACAAAAATATAAACGCAACATTCAACAATTTCAAAGATTTGACCATTACAGTTCATATAAGGAAATCAGTCAATTGAAATAAATTCATTAGGCCATAATCTAAGGATTTCAAATGACTTGGAATACAGATATGCATCTGTTGGTCACAGATACCTTGAAAAATAAGATAGGGGTGTGGATCAGAAAACCAGTCAATATATGTTGTGACCACCATTTGCCTCATGCAGCCCGACACATCTCCCTCGCATAGAGTTGATCAGGCTGTTGATTGTGGCCTTTGGAATGTTGTCCCACTCCTCTTCAATGGCTGTGCAACGTTTCTGGATATTGGTGGGAACTGGAACATGCTGATTTACACGTTGATCCAGAGCATCGCAAACTTGCTCAATGAGTGAAATGTCTGGTGAGTATGCAGGCCATGGAAGAACTGGGACATTTTCAGCTTTCAGAAATTGTGTACAGATCCTTGCTACTTGGGGACGTGCATTATCATGCTGAAACATGAGGTGATGGCGGCGGATAAATGGCACAACAATGGGTCTCATTGTCACAACGTCCATAGGTGGCGCCTCTCCCCGTTCGGGCGGTGCCTGGCGGTCGACGTCGCCGGCCTACTAGCTGACACCGATCTATGTTTCTGTTTCGTTTGGTAATGTCTGGTTAGAGTAGCACCTGTTTTGTGTTTAGTAATTAGTGGGGGTATTTAGTCTGTCTGTTTTGTGTTTGGGGTTGTGCGGGATTGTTTCGTGTCTGTTGCTGTAGGTTTGGGGGATTTTATGTTATTGTTCCTGAGTTACGTTACGCGTTTTGGGAATTAGGTTTGCGGGCTGCGTCCCGCGTCTTTCTTGTTCGTGTTGGACTTCTTTATTAAACACGTTAAACGTGCCTGAGTCTCCTGCGCCTGACTTCACCCCTCCTGCAGAACTATTTTATGACACTCATGATCTCGTCATGGTATCTCTGTGCATTCAAATTGCCATTGATAAAATGCTTATGCCTGCCCATAGCATAACCTCACCGCCACCACGGGACACTTTGTTCACAACGTTAACATCAGCAAACCGCTCGCACCTATCACGTGGATGGATTATCTTGGCAAAAGAAAAATGCTCACTAACAGGGATGTAAATAAAACATTTTAAAAAAATACAAATAATAATAGTCACTATATATACACAGAATTTGAGAGAAATAAGGTTTTTGTACGTTTGGAACATTTCTGGGATCTATTATTTCAGCTCATGAAACATGGGACCAACACTTTACATGTTGCTTATATATATTTTGTTCAGTGTATATATAGTGAGTATTATATATATTATATTATTATTATGTATTTTTTATTTTTTTAATTGGGACCAATCCAAAGCAGGGCACCACCCCTAATGCCCTAGCGGCCGAGCCGCCACTGGAGAGACCTAGATGTATTTCATCTGCAAGAGAGCTGTACTAACTGTTACTGTTAGAAAGAGAACAGAAGAAACAACCTGCAGATATCAATCCATTACACACATGACTGGGTGAGGTAATAAATATCTGACCTACTTTCAGTGGACACCAGCGCGCGCGTGTGTGTGTGTGTGTGTGTGTGTGTGTGTGTGTGTGTGTGTGTGTGTGTGTGTGTGTGTGTGTGTGTGTGTGTGTGTGTGTGTGTGTGTGTGTGTGTGTGCGCACCGTGTGAATGAGCTCGCTGGAATAGAACAGGTCATGAGGCGTTCCATTAGTGGTTTTGTAAGGATTAAAGCGAGTCGGAGTCCTTCAGAGAGAGAAGCCCGGAGCCCCTGAGCCTGTTTACAGCACACTGCTATTACTGTAAATATGAGTTAAATCATACCCACACAGGGGGAGACCCACAGAGCAAGACTCATAGTGGTGGACTTGTGTGCTCTGTAGAGGGGAGAGAACCTGGTTTGTGCCACCAGCGCAGATAGGCCTAAAATAGTAATCAACCAACAAAATTGTCCCATCTCCATCATTGCCAATGATAGCCCTCCAGTCAGCATTGTCAATTCCTGTTACAGTAAGATGGCAGCTCAGCACAGTGAGTCACCATCTCTATAGCATTGTGTGCAATACCAGCTTCGGGAAGATACTCTGAAATTATAGTTTAACAAGCTACCAATTACTTCACACTGGGAGAAGTTAAGATACACTAAAGCTACCCTTAATAAACATATAGTTTACTAAATTAAAGTTAATTTGAAAAAGTAGTTCATTACATCCAAACTACTTCCTTAAAAATTATCATATCTAAATCCGAAATGTCATAGAGCACATATTGCAGAACAGGTCTCTGGAGTCAGATGTTAACATAATGTGTAATTTAGCCTATTAAACATAAAAAGCGGTCCAAGGCACTGCATCGCAGTGCTAGAGGCATCACTACAGACCCGCGTTCGATCCCAGGCTGTGTCGCAGCCGGCCGCGACCGGGAGATCCGGGTTAGGGAAGGGTTTGGCCGGCCGGGACGTTCTTGTCCCATCGCGCTCTAGTGACTCCTTGTGGGGGCCGGGCGCATGCACGCTGACTTTATTCACCAGTTGTACGGTGTTTCCTCCGACACATTGGTGTGGCTGGCTTCCGGGTTAAGCGGGTAGTGTGTCAAGAAGCAGTGTGGTTTGGCTGAGTCGTGTTTTGGAGATCGCATGGCTCTTGATCTTCGACTCTCCCGAGTCTGTATGGGAGTTGCAGCGATGGGACAAAACTGTAACTAGTAATTGGATATCACAAAATTGGGTAGAAATAGGGGTAAAGATTAGAGCATTTTAACAAAGAAAAAAAGTGTATATTTTTTTACCATAAAAACTAGGTTTCAAGTAAAAATTAGACAGGTCTGATGCCAGAAAAGAAAGGAAATCTTGCCTACTGTACCCATATCTTTGGTTCACAAAATAAGTAGTGTGTAGTTCCAGTAGTTAATAACTTTTCGGCCATGTAATGGTGTAGCTTACTGAAAACACTACCAAGATTTGAATGTAGTTCAACTACCACCAAGCTACAGCAAAATGTGATTAAATTACTGGTTGAACTACATGTACACCGAACAAAAACATAAACGCAACATGTAAAGTGTTGGTCCCATATTTCATGAGCTGAAGCTGAAAGCTTATTTCTCTCAAATTGTGTGCACAAATTTGTTTATATGCCTGTTAGAGAGCCTTTCTCCTTTGCCAAGATCATCCATCCACCTGACAGGTGTAGCATATCAAGAAGCTGATTAATCAGCATGATTATTACACAGGTGCACCTTGTGCTTGGGACAATTAAAGGCCACTCTAAAATGTGCAGTTTTGTCACACAACACAATGCCACAGATGTCTCAAGTTTTGAGGGCAGTGTGCAATTGGCATTCTGACTGTAGGAATGTCCACCAGAGCTGTTGCCAGATCATTTAATGTTAATTTATCTACCATAAGCCGCCTCCAAAGTTGTTTTAGAGAATTTGGCAGTACACCCAACCGGCCTCAGAGCCGCAGACCACGTGTATTGCGTTGTGTGTGCGAACGGCATGCTGATGTCAACATTGTGAACAGAGTGCCCATGGCAGTGGTGTAAAGTACTCAAGTAAAAAAAAATGTAAGTACTACTTAAGTAGTTTTGGGGGGTATCTGTACCTTACTTTAGTATTTATATTTTTGCCAACTTTTACTTCACTACATTCCTAAAGAAAATAATGTACTTTTACATTTTCCCTGACACTCAAAAGTACAGGAAAATGGTGGAATTCACACTCTTATCAAGAGAACATCTCTGGTCATGCCTACTACCCCTGATCTGGCGGACTCCCTAAACACAAATGCTTTGTTTGTAAATTATGTCTGAGTGTTGGAGTGTGCCCCTGGCTATCCGTCAATAAAACAAGAAAAGCAAATTGTGCCATCTGAATACATTAATATAAAGATTTAGAAAGGGTTTATACTTTTACTTTTGATACTTAAGTACATTTTAGCAATTCCACTTATTTTTGATTCTTAAATATATTTCAAACCAAATACTTTTAGATTTTTCCTCAGGTAATATTTTACACCAGACTTTCACTTTTACTTGAGTCATTTTAAGGTATCTTTACTCTTACTTATGAATGACAATTGAGTACTTTTTCCACCACTGCCCCATGGTGGGGTTATGGTATGGACAGGCATAAGCTATGGACAACGAACACAATTGCATTGTATCGACGGACATTTGAATGCACAGAGATGAGATCTTGAGGCCCATCGTCGTGCCATTCATCCTCCGCCATCACCCCATGTTTCAGCATGGTAATGCACGGCCCCCTGTCACAAACTGTAATTGTTGCATGTTGCTTTCATAGTTTTGTTCAGTATAGTTCACTACTCCCCATCACTGTGATCAAGCCTATCACCTGGGGTAGGACAGGCACAGATTTGAGTAGTCTTTCAAAGAGACTCTTTGAGGCCTTATTTTCTGCTGTTGGGTAGTAGCCTACACTACACAGTACACTGCTTCTATAGAAGCTGGCTAGGCAATGAGAGAGAGCCCCCTACTGGTCTATTATTTCAAATCAAAATGACACTATTCCTCATGCTCATTTTCTGTCAGAAATGTACACATTTAATGATGAAATATTCTTCATATTTATATGTATATAATTCATGTTAAATGTACTCAAGTAAACCTCTCCACCATTGTGAAATGAAATGCTCAGTTTAATAGGTAAATGCCAATATTGCCACAGTAAGGGAGTGTGTGACATTGTGCTACTTCTCTAGCTACCGTCTTTTTGTTTGAGGAAAGAATTGAGGATACCATAGCTCACAATACCACCCAAATCTCTCTCTGCGATTCTCCTCAGTCAGTTAATTAACAGTGCCTGTCTTCCCAGACTGAATAAGCAGTGTGGTGATGTTGGCATATTGTGCAGCCAGCCAGCAGAACAGGCTGTGTGAGGAGATAGGGAGCACAGCTGATGAGAAAAATCACCCATTAATTTGACTGGATGTGTTTGGCAGCCTGTCCCCAGGTTATCAGTGCTCTGGCGTCACAGGGAAGGCTCTATCTGGCCTCCTCATCTCCTGATAGCTGCAGATTAGACAAAGGCGCTGGTCGTTGCATGTTTCCCATCAGTAATTTCCGATGGAGATTGGCAGCAGCAGATAACAACATTTTTTTAATTCAATTGGAGCTAGGAAGGATGGGCCTCTCTGGCATCTGCAGTTGTTCACTGGAAAACATGTAGTTGATTTATTTCTGAAGATATAGTGATATTTTTTACCCCATGATGTGGTGTATTGATAGATACAGAAAACTATGTGATAGTTAGCTGAGATGCAGATGTACACTGGCAGTACGGTTCACCCAGGTGGTTTCATAACCCCTTTGATACTGAGCCTACAAATGCATCATGTCATGTGCAAATCCATTTCCTTCAGAGTGCAGACACATGGCTGGATGACAACAGTCAGCAGTCAGTCAGTCAGTCCAGACATACCGGTAAACCTTGTGCATTCGAAAATAATGACATCAAACTAATTCAACAACAGTGGGCACCAGAGAGTTTACATGAAAATGTATAACTACGGCTTCAGAAGATTCTGCTCCTCGATTTGATGTCACCCAAACAAATCTAAACAAGTATCACTCTCACTATAGAGCTTACTTCTCTCTGACCCTGATGTACTGTAGGTCTATTAAGGTATATTATTACAAGTGGCCGTAGTCATTTTGACACATTAATTCCCTGTGTTATAGAATACAAATAGTGTAGGCCTCGACCGGCACTCCCACCCTCTATGGCTGAGTGCATACTTGTTTAAAATGCAGAAAGTCCAAAAGCCATTTTCTGTTTATCAATAACTGAAAGCACATAATCAAATATTCTGTGACATGAAAAAGTGCACATTATCAGTTACAAAATAGTGTTCTGAAAAATGCATTTAGTGGAATGGTTAACCTCTGCAAAGAGATAAGCATCCGATAATTGGCCGTCATTGACCCACTCCGTGACCACCGGATTAGTTGCCTAGCAATGAATGGGCTAAGTCTGTTGTCATGGAGTCGACTTCTCCTGGTGCCCTCTGAAGCGGTCTACTGACCAATGACAGACGTGGTAAGAGCTCCGTCTATCAGAGGCACCTGGGTGAGTGACTCAGATGTTTGAACCTGACTGTATTCACTGCATTTCAATCTGTGGCAAGAGCTCAAATTAAGTATGTAGGTCTACTCAGTGCGGTATGTACAGTGCCTTCAGAAAATATTCATAGCCCTTGAGTTTTTCCACATTTTGATTAGTTACAGCCTGAATTTAAAATGGTTTCAATTGAGATGTTGTGTCACTGACCCATAATGTCAAAGTGTAATTATGTTTTTAGACATTTTTAAAAATTAATGAAAAATGAAAAGCTGAAATGTCTTGAGTCAATCAATAAGTGTTCAACCCCTTTGTTAAGGCAAGCCTAAATAAGTTCAAGGGTAAAAATGTTCTTAACAAGTCACATAATAAGTTTTATAGACTCTATGTGCAATAATAGTGTTTAATATGATTTTTTAATGAGTACCTCATCTCTGTACCACACACATATAATTATCTGTAAGGTCCCTCAGTCGAGAAGTGAATTTCAAACACAGATTCAACCACAAAGACCAGGGAGATTTTCCAATGCCTCGCAAAGTAGAGCACCTATTGATAGATGGGTAAATATAAAGCAGACATTGAATATCCATTTGAGCATGGTGAAGTTATTAATTACACTTTGGATGGTGTATCAATACACCCAGTCACTACAAAGATACAAGTGTCCTTCCTAACTCAGTTGCTGGAGAGGAAGGAAACCGCTCAGGGATTTCACCATGAGGCCAATGGTGACTTTAAAACAGTTACAGAGTTTAATGGCTGTGATAAGAGAACTGAGGATGGATCAACATTGTAGTTACTCCAAAATACTAACCTAAATGACAGAGTGAAAAGAAGGAAGCTTGTACAGAATAAAAAATATTCCAAAACATGCATCCTGTTTGCAATAAAGCACTAAAGTAAAACTGCAAAAAATATGGCAAAGAAATTAACATTATGTCCAAGAATACAAAGCTTTATGTTTGGAACAAATCCATTACCACTCTTCATATTTTCAAGCATGGTGGTGGCTGCATCATGTTATGGGTATGCTTGTCATCGGCAAGGACAAGGGAATTTTTTAAGGATAAAAAGAAACGGAATACAGATAAGCACTAGCAAAATCTTAGAGAAAACCCTGGTTCAGTCTGCTTTCCAACAAACACTGGGAGACAAATTCACCTTTCAACAATAACCTAAAACACAAGGCCAATTATACACTGGAGTTGCTTAACAAGATGATGTTGACTGTTCCTGAGTGGCCTAGTTACAGTTTTGACTTAAATCAGCTTTAAAATCTATAGCAAGACTTGAAAATCGCTTTCTAGCAATGATCAACAACCAACGTGACAGATCTTGAATAATTCTTTTAAGAATAATGTGCAAATATTGTACAATCCAGGTGTGCAACGCTCTTAGAGCTCACAGACTCATCACTGCTAAAGATGATTCTAACATGTATCGACTCAGGGAGTTTAATAATTATTTCATCAAGATACTGTATATTAGTGTTTTATTTTTCAGATTTTTTTTACAAATGTTAGAATTCTTCTTTTACTTTGACATTACAGATTATTTTGTGTAGATCGTTGACACAAAATTACAATTAAATAAATGTCCATCCCACCTTGTAATACAACTAAACGTGGAAAAAGTCAAGAGGTGTGAATACTTTCTGAAGGCACTATAAATGGCTCTGGGTCTACTGTAATAAAGTGCCTATGTTCTCTTCTTGCATGTGCTGAACCTGACGGTACACAGAGACAGGCTTTTACTGATTGGACAGTAATGTGATATGGTTTAATTATGTGTTTACCAAGGCTGCACTTGAAAGCTGTGCACACATGTGTATAAGATAAAGACAGAGATGTGGGTATGTTTGTGCCTGAATGCACATGTTTGTTTATGAGAATGTCATGCATGTGTTGTTGCGTATCCAGGGGTGGACTTAGTGATTTAGAAGCCCCAGGCAGAAGCCGAGCCTCAAGCGGAGATGTATTTTTATTTTAAAATACTACAGTAGTATTATTTTTCTTAAATTATGCCCCTTGATGATGTGAGGCCTGAGGCAATTGCTTCTTCTGCCTAATAATAAGTCCAGAACTGTGCATATCCAGGCTGGCCTTAAAGCCATACGAAGGATATTATACAGATTTTTGTGGACCTCCAAGACATATGATATGTCAAATGGTCTGGTTGCTTTAGACAAACTAATATATCGCAACTGTCTAACAAACCACTTGTTCAAGTCGCATTGGGGACAGCTGTAGCATTTTAGCTAACCCTTCCCCTAACCATTTTCCGAACCTTAACCTAATTCTCCTAACTTTTGTCATTACAATGCAACAAGCAGCCTGGTCTCAGAGAAAGAAGTATAATAATATATGTCAGGGTTATTCAACTATTACCACACGCAGTTTTCTGTTGTACCTGATAATTAATTGCACACACCTTGGGTCCCAGGTCTAAATCAGTCCCTGATTTGAAGGGAAAAATAAAGAAATGCAGGGGAACTTCAAGGTCCAGAGTTGAGTTTGAAGGCTATACATCCTCCAATTCGATTGATATTATACGATTATATATATGATACTATAATTCATATCATATTGTACGGCCGCTATTCCATTCATAATGTAACCTAACATAACATAATGTATCATACTAAATGGAGGCAAAATAAGTGTACATACCATATCCTACGAATTGCCCTGAGACCAGGTTGGCATATTACCAGTTTGAGGACATCCTCATGCTGCAGCTCCTCTTCCTCTCCCTCTCTCTCTCTCTCTCTCTCTCTCTCTCTTTCTTTCTTCCCCCCCCCCCCCCCCCTTCTCTCTTTCCCCTATCGTGCTAATGTTAATCCTGATTATTTCGGCTGTGTTACTGATGCAGAATGAGACATGGACTAATGCCATTTAACCAGACATATTTCCAAAATCTTTGTATCAGTGTCTAATCGTGTTTCATTGATTTGTGTTTTTGAAGGTGCATGATAGGTTTAATTGATAACTAACTGTGAAAAATGTGAAAGGGTCCAAAATTACTGAGCCATGACACTGCAGAAAATAACCAAATTCATGTCAAGCCTGTCAGGAACAAATATCTCCCATTCCTCCTATGAACAAAATGGAGTGAGAGTGTTAAACAGCCAAGCACACGGGTTTTCAGATACTGGTCCATCAAACACTACTATATGGACGATTAACACACCCCAAGGTTAGGCACAGAACTTGCTGGATACCTATGAAAGGAAGAGAGGAAGAAACAGTGGTTTCACACAGAAGAGAGGGGAAAAGGGACAGAGACTAGCAGAGACACAATCAAATACTCCACAGATCGCCATTAAAATATACAGTGCATTCGGAAAGTGCTCAGACCCCTTCCCTTTTTCCACATTTTGTTACGTTACAGCCTTATTCTAAAATGGATTAAATAAATAAAAATCCTCATCAATCTACACACAATACCCCATAATGACACTGCATATTTATTAAAAATAAATAACAGAAATACCTCATTTAAATAAATATTCAGACCCTTTGCTATGAGACTCAAAATTGAGCTCAGGCAAATCCTGTTTCCATTGATCATCCTTAAGATGTTTCTACAACTTGGTTGGAAATTCAATTGATTGGACATGATTTGGAAAGGCACACATCTGTCTATATAAGGTCCCACAGTTGACAGTGCATGTCAGAGCAAAAACCAAGCCTCGAGGTCGAAGGAATTGTCCGTAGAACTCAGAGAAAAGGATTGTGTTGAGGCACAGATCTGTGGAAGTGTACCAAAACATTTATGCAGCATTGAAGGTTCCCAAGAACACAATAGCCTCCACCATTCTTAAATAGAAGAAGTTTGGAACCACCAAGACTCTTCCTAGAGCTGGCCGCCCGGTCAAAATGAGCAATCGGGGGAGAAGGGCCTTGGTCAGGGAGGTGACCAACAACCCGATGGTCACTCTGACAGAGCTCTAGAGTTCCTCTTTAGAGATGGGAGAACCTTCCAGAAGGACAACCATTTCTGCAGCCCTCCACCAATCAGGCCTTTACGGTAGAGTGGCCAGACGGAAGCCACTCCTCAGTAAAAGGCACATGACAGCCCGTTTGGAGTTTCCAAATGGCACCTAAAGGACTCTCACACCATGAGAAACAAGATTCTCTGGTCTGATGAAACCAAGATTGAACTCTTTGGCCTGAATGCCAAGCGTCATGTCTGGAGGAAACCTGGCACCATCCCTACGGTGAAGCATGGTGGTGGCAGCATCATGCTGTGGGGATGTTTTTCAGCAGCAGCAACTGGGAGACTAGTCAGGATAGAGGTAAATATGAACGGAGCAAAGTACAGAGAGATCCTTGATGAAAACCTGCTCCACAGTGCTCAGGACCTCAAACTGGGGCAAAGGGTCACCTTCCAACAGTGCAATGACCCTAAGCACACAGGTGTGAATTTGGGACTCTGAATGTCTCTGAATGTCCTTTTTTTCTTCCTTTATTTAACTAGGCAAGTCAGTTAAGAATAAATTCTTATTTACAAGAAGGCCTACACTGGCCAAACCCAGATGACGCTGGGCCAATTATGCACCGCCCTATGGGACTCCCTTATCACAGCCGGTTGTGATAGAGCCTGGATTTGATCCAGGTTCTGTAGTGACACATCTAGCACTCAGATGCAATGCCTTAGAACGCAGTGCCACTCGGGAGCCCAGCCAGAGCTAGGACTTGAAGCCGATCTAACATCTCTGGAGAGACCTGAAAATAGCTGTGCAGCAACGCTCCCCATCCAACCCGTCATACCCAAGAAGACTCAAGGCTGTAATCGCTGCCAAAGGTACATCAACAAAGTAATGAGTCTGAATATTTTTTCTTTATCAATTAGCAAAAAAATAATTAAACCTGTTTTTGCTTTGTCATTATGGGGTATTGTTTGTAGATTGATGAGGAAAACGATATATTTAATACATTTTAGAATACGGCTCTAATGTAACAAAATGTGGAAAAAGTCAAGGGGTCTGAATACTTTCTGAAGGCACTGTATATACACAGCACGTGAGTTTCAAATTCGGGGAATATAATTTTCACCCTAAAAATACATCATTATAATAAAGCATTATATGCCTAATCACATTTGCGGTCACATTTGAGAACAGTGTCGTGCTAATTCTATTTTGGAACATTTGCGCTTGTATCCTACTGCTGTGTGTGAAAAGATATCCTAATAGTTCATCAACATTTTAAGCTAAACGTTCTGATCTGTTGCCTCAGCCTCATTGCTCTTAAAATGTTTTTTGATGCTTGTGGTTGTATTCATTTGGGATCTATCGCATCCCACAACTGTCCCAGACTATGTTTGCAATATTTATTTTTTGCACAGAATAGAATAGGTCAACTTTTGTACTATGGGGAATAAAAGATTGACATAGGCTTGTACTTTACTGTTTGTTAGGCCTACTCATCTTGTTAGCTGATGAAAAGTTCTTCCAACATCTTCAATATGCTTCTCGGAATTCGATAAGGATGTGCGCAGCTGCGTCCCCGATGTGTCTGCCTTCACTTGTAGCCTGTGAGAAGTACCTGATCACGTGATGGGCATTGGCTAATAAGAATTGAGATATCTGAAAGAGTTAGAGGTGCTTCGGCGCACACAGCCGGGAGAAGGAAATTACAATTATTATATCCAGCCTAAGGGCACAACAGCCACTAGCCACAAAAGGCATGGATTTTTTTAAGGGGCATTACAGCCACACAAAGGGGATGCCGCCAGGGAATTCCAGGCAATATCAAATGCTTGTCAAATTGGGAATGAGAGACTGATGAAGTGTGTGCAGCCTGCGCAAAAAAAACTAATCAGAGCTCATGCCTTTTATGCAACTTGTTTGTAATCATCATTAGAGTCACCTCATGCAGCCTTAGAATGTATTGAAAATCTAAACATATAGCCCAATGTTTGTATCACAACTAAAGTTGCATAAATAACTCTAAATTAAGCAACACAGAATAGCCGCATGTGCATACTCCCTCAAATTGTTTGGAGAATATATCCTTTCTGTTTAATTCAGATATGTTCAGAAGATTGGGAAGCATAGAAATAACACACGTAGATCAGATATACCATTTCTCAGACTTGCTTTCAATGAGAATGACAGATCTATAACTCACATTTCTATGTGAAATTGGTCGGGGTGCTTAAAAAGTTACATATTGCAGCTTTAACTGTCCTCTCCATGTTTAGCTGGAATTTAGCCTGAAAGGATTTGACAAAAGTGGTTGTTTAATGATATGACATACTGGCTTACAGAACATCAGATCTCAGCAATGACTGGAGTGTTTAACATCACCAGTACCAAATCCTTATGATATATATCTTCTCATAAGTGCGACGTGGAATGTCTGACTGCCGGTCTCACGGTAATTGGACAAATCAACCTTTTATTGTAAATTAGTGGTGTTTTAATTTGCTGATAAAATGCAGGACATGATTGTTTGGTTGTAGGACAAAGGGACAAAATGCCAGACTGTCCCACACAATCTGGGACATGTGGTCTCCTTACCCCCAAGTGCTATTCTCCCTTAGGCTCTCCACTCGGCACCTTTTCAGGTTCCAGCCAGGAGTAGAAGTCAGTGTATGCCCACTTCGCCTCAGGTCGGTTGTGACAAACGGAGCAGGATGACTGATTGACATTTGCCGTCTATCATGGCCCTCTTCCCATGCACTTTGACTCAATATGTCTATTGCGCGCAAGCAAACACCATAGAACAGACTCATAAGTGCACCCCCTTGGTTCTCCACCAGGGGGTGCCATCACTCTAGGTGAGCGGGGCAGGGAATGAAACCTAGGCACAGCCTCCCTTAGCCCAGTATTTATTTATGCATACTTTCTGGTTCAAGAAAGGGGAGGGGGAAACTGCCCCCTTTTCAGGCCCCAGAGCCCATACACCTATTTGGTACTCGCAAGTCTACAACGCTTAGGCGTCTTCCTCGTCCCTACGCCTGCGCTTGTTTCACGCAGTCCGGCCACTGACCACTCTACCTCCCCTCACGGGGGCGAGTGGTTGGGGAAATATTCTGCTCTTTATAACCCTTTCTCCTCAGAGTTGGGGAAAGACAGACCAGACACATAGCTGCTCTACTGTTTAGGATTAGGAAATCTGGATAACCAGTATGTTTCCTTCTTCCTCTTCGCTATACTGTCTGGTGGCTTGCGTCACTCCATTAGATGCGCTCTGGCAGACAGCCCCACACTCGCCAGACTGTATGGCCATACCTGTCGCCACTCATTAAAGGCACTGTTCAAGACGTTCAATCATGTCTTTACAAGAACTCTACACATTCGCCTTGGACACATTACAAGGTACCCCAGTTGTTGGGACGCAATCTTGCATCTTTGCATCTTATATATATATTTGCACCCATCTCAGTGAACTAATCCATTGCGGAGGCCTAGACTAAAAAACAATTTATGCTTGATCCGAAAATGTGGTTGATGGCGCCATATGGAGGGTGTGACGCAATTGTGAGCCTTCTGAGGCATGCAGAGCAGGGGCAGTTCTGGGGGGCTGGGGGGGGGGGGGGGGGGGGGGGGCAGTGCCCCTGTGACAACAATTTTGGACCCCCTGGTGGCCCCCCTAAATGTGGAGTATGAAATATTTTTTACATAACAAATTTTTGCTATCGTTCTTTTTTTACATCCGTTATTAGATAGTGGCAACGCGGAACACTAATGGTTATGAACATGGTCTTTTGCCTGCTAATGCCTGCAATGCAGTGAAGAAAACGATATGACAACAATAACGTCTAATGTAACTGGCCCCTCTAACAGTACAGCTGGCCCCAGCTTGGCCCCCCCAGTTGAAATGGTCTAGAACCGCCACTGATGCAGAGGCAAAATTGAGATCTATACCGCATCGCCATATGGATTCCAAATGTTGTAACAATGTCGAGGGCTCAGTTGACAGTAGGTGGGGTCGGAACATCCTGTATAAACACAAACTCACTTCCTTGACAACTTCCTTGGCAACAGCTCTGCACTGCTCCGCGATGAGCAAGAAGTATGAATGCCCTGACTTCTGCAGAGGCCGTATCACCGTAAATGCTGCATGGCCAATGTAGACATCAGCGCCCAGATGCATAATGCACTTCTCTCGCTAGAATGCGCTCTCTCCCGCCAATTTGTGCACATTCATTGTTTCATAACTTCATTGTGTGAATTGTTTGCTTGTAGTACATTTACCATTAATTCCTATAATTTCTAATCTACAGTGTTTGTTTGGTTATGGTCATTTCTGTTAATGCATTCAATATATTATTGTTCCTTGTACCCTTCTCATTGTCGGAGTGGACACATTGTTTGCAGAGCGCACAACCTATGCAACACTTGTGAGAAACAAGTTTTGGTTTATTTTATCAAATTTTGTCAATTCAATTTAGTCATTGTCTTTTGTTTGGAGTGCTCCAGTCAATGTTGAGTAAGGATGTGCATCAGATTACACTTAGAAATAGGCCTGTAGGCTATCTGGCCTGTGCACAGCTGATAGTATTTCGGATTGGCTTAATGCACCACCACTAATGAGCTGTGGAGCTTCTCAAAGTCATGTTTTCTTCACCTCAAACGGTAAGCAAACAATTTCTGTTTTTACATCCATTGAGAATGACAATAGTTCCTCAATGTATTTGAAAAATCTTTCTAGCTCTCTCCCTTTCGATAACCACTCAGCGTGAAAGGGAAAAATGTCATGCTCTGATCCAGTGGAAACGTCATAAAAGAGGCCTACCTGATTACTTCTTATCAGTGCTTGACTTGGACTGAAATAGGTTTGGGTGCTGTCACTGTTTATATTTAGGTGCCGGAGCTCCACAATACTTTTGAGATAATATTATATAAGAGAGAACAGGAGCTCAAGCAGTAGAACATTTGAGGTGTCAGTGGGGAGACCAGGGATGGTGGTAACACAGGATTGTACACTCTCAATATCTCCAATCAGGAACAAGTTAGAATCATGTGACTCACTGTGCACATGGTCAGTTTAGTCCTCAATCCTCATGTGAAGAAGCAAGACCTTGCCTGCGGTCCAAACGCTTAAAAGACACACCCTCGTCCACTTACCCTCGCCTTATGCCCTTGGGGGAATGCCCTTTGCCATCGTGGAGGGTGGTCCAAATGATTAGCCAAGCAAGGGAAGTTTGCAACTTAAGCCCCTCAGCCCTAATTTTTTGTCGGCTTTGCGAGCATACAATTATGTTCACTCTGGGGCCTGAAACTCCCCATAATTCAATTTGCGACGATTGTACATCCACTAAGAAAAGTCAGCGAAAACTTAAAAACAACACCAATGGAGAAGTCAACATACAAGTGTAAGTAAAAACGAATGAAAATAAGTTAGAAATTGTGCTACTAATGCACATGACGGCACAAACAAGCCTCGTAAAAAGTAAATATGTTTTGTTTGGTTATCTTTTGGAAATTGTAGAAATAAAACATTTTCCTTCTTCAGAAGTAGGACAATGACCCTAAGCACAAAGTCAAGACAACGTTGGAGTTGGCTTCGGGACAAGTCTCTGAATGTCCTTAAGTGGCTCAGCCAAAGCCTGGACTTGAACCCGATCGAACATCCCTGGAGAGACCTAAAAATAGCTGTGCAGCAACGCTCCCCATCCAACCTGACAGAGCTTGAGAGGATCTGCAGAGAAAAATCAGAGAAAGTCCCCAAATACAGGTGTGCCAAGCTTGTAGCGTCATACCCAAGAAGACTCAAATCTGTAATTGCTGCCAAAGGTGCTTCAAGAAAATACTGAGTCAATGGTCTGAATACTATTTTTTTTAATACATTTGCTAAAATGTCATTATAAGGTACTGGCTGCAGATTGGTGAGGGAAAAAAAATATTTAATCAATTTTAGAATAAGGCTGTAACGTAACAAAATGTGGAAAAAGTCAAGGGGTCTGAATAGTTTCCGAATGCACTGTACACCTACACATTAACATACAGAAACAGTACACCCTTCATACAATTCATATCATAGGCCTAATAGTACTGTAAAGCTCTTTTTAATGCACACAATATAGTTGGGTCACCCCGTCCTGCCCCTAGGGGTCCATGGCCCTGTAGCGCCCCAACCCAACACACCCCACTCAGCTTCAGAATCTTAGTGAAACATTCATTATTGGTTTCAGGTGTTAGGCCAAGGCCAGAGTGACAACAGTACAGCAGGGCCAGGACTGAGCAGCCCAGCAGCTAGGGATTGAAAAAATCTCCCCTGACGTGGCCATGTTTTCAATATAGACTCCTTTTGTCGTACAGTATTCCATATAAGGCATCCAGACCTTATAAAAGTTTCACAATATACCCTTAATCTTAAAACAAATCTAACCAACCTTCCAATTAATGGTAATGCATTTATTAGCCTCTAGCTAGGTTACACAGTTTCTTCTGATAACACTCTCCAGTATCAACATTTCCAAGCAAATAAAAACAGGGGAAAGGGAGAATCTGTAGACATGCTGAGATAAAAGAACATACTGTTTGCCAGAATTCAGCCAGCCTTCACAAGACCACAACATCTTCAAATATGTCCCCTTTTCTGCTTTACACCTCCAGCAGAATAATACAATTTCTGAGTGAATGATATTCAGTTTCACTGGCATATAGTACATTCTATGGTGATTTATGTCTGAAATTATATGAGCATAGGTTAGGCTACTATGGTTAGCGAGCATTGCACCTTTTCATTTCCAATAAGTATGGATTACCCATTTATTTGTCTCTGCCTGCAAATCGTCTTCCTAAAACGTAGCAAGTGTCGCTGTCATCATTCTTGCTGCCTCCAGTTCAGTAGCCATGCCTGCGAGATCAGCTGCGCGTGTGGTCTCAATTAAATAGAGTTGGCTAGAGAAGCACAGGACAGTTATCTTTCCAAGGAAATGTACTTCCTAAATAGGCCTATTATTAGGCTATAGTTTACCCCATTGCCTAGAAATAGGCTTAAATATTGATCACCCATATTTCTCCGTCTGAAAATCTTCCCACTCCTAGAATGTAGGCTATAAAAATAGCTCAAGAGAAAGTGCAAGTCTCTCCAACTCTGCTCTCTTCAAACTAGCCCAGTAATACAATGTAAGGGCCATGTGAGAGTCTATGGTAATTTAACCCAATTCTTAAGTTATTTTTGCGCATTTGATATTGCCTATAGGGTGCAAAATTGCAGGGGACCAGGTCTTGCAAGTGAGCTGTGTCACATACGCCTAAAATAATACTGTGGTTGGGTTTGGGACCAGTTCTTGCTGTAGCTGGTGAAAAAAGTCAGATTATCAATCTTCAATCATTTGATTCAGGTCTAGTTTGATAGAGAGAAAGCTGGCCTTTTTTCCTCAAACGGTACATCAACTGCCGAAAGCTTGCCAAGTTAATTTACTTCTGAAATGTGACAAAACAAAGGCTACTAAACATGTCCATACAAACAACTGCTGTTAGACAGCGATATGGTGGCTATTATTACTATCTGACAGATAACTAGAGGCTAGAGCTGAACTGGCTGTGGTAGCTACTCACTAGCATAACTTATTAATTTACCTCAGTCGAGAAGGGATGAAACATTAGCTAAAGTTACATGTCAGTTACAATAATAGCTCAGCATTGCGAATAAACAATAGTTTTTTTTTGTTAAGTTGACTGTGGTTACCTTGCCAGCTACATCAGTCAACTAAAGAGTAGCCAGTTTCTGTTCCTATTACAACTCAGTGAAAGAGCGCAATGCATACACTGAACTATGCTCAACTCTCCCGTGCTGGTCCAGCCAGCCTTCCAGAAGCTATGCCTTCACACAACCTGTCAGTCCGCTCTGTGGTGTCAGCATCGGGTAAACACTCCAATCAGCCTACCTAACTGCTCGGAGGCGTCCGCATGGTCCTAAAGCACACTGTTTCCTTGTTTTGGATCACATTCCAACAGGGGGGACAAAAATGTAATTTCAGAATGTGGGGGGGGGATGTCGCCACCGTCCCCAGTGAAAGTTGCGCCCCTGGTTTTTGGAACACTTCACGTGACATTTCAGACCGTGAAAACAAGTTCTTGGAACACTTCACATGTGAATGTATGTGTTTTTAGAACACTTCACGTGGCATTTCACATGTGAAAATGTGTTTTTGAAAAACCAAAAGTGTGTCTATGATACACAGACAGTGCTTTTAACATACAGTGTTTTCATCTTACATATTTGACTACATTGTATGTTTATTTATAAAGGTAATTATTATTCAATGTGTCTTTATCTGGGATTTGAACTCACAACCTCTTGGTTCACAGCATTATGATATTTCTGCTACACCACCACACTTGTATTCCTGCACTTTGGACTTCAAAGTAAATCTCAGGTTAAAATCATCATATTGATTCAGGAGTAATACTTAAACAGAATAATATGCCCCACCAACATTAGACAAGTATACAAAACCCTTCAATTGTTCTTTACCATTCGGCCATCAGATTTGCCACCAATGCTCCTTATAGGACACATCACTGCACTCTATACTCCTCTGTAAACTGGTCATCTCTGTATACCCTTCACAAGACCCACTGGTTGATGCTTATTTATAAAACCCTCTTAGGCCTCACTCCCCCCTCTCTGAGATATCTAGTGCAGCCCTCCTCCTCCACATACAACACCCTACTCAGACTGGACAGTTTTATCTCAATCTCTTCATTCAAAGACTCAATCATGGACACTCTTACTGACAGTTGTGGCTGCTTTGCGTGATGTATTGTTGTCTCTACCTTCTTGCCCTTTGTGCTGTCGTCTGTGCCCAATAATGTTTGTACCATGTTTTGTGCTGCTACCATGTTGTGTTGCTACCATGTTGTTGTCATGTTGTGTTGCTACAAGCATGCTACCATGCTGTGTTGTCATGTGTTGCTGCCTTGCTATGTTGTCTTAGGTCTCTCTTGTCGTGATGTGTGTTTTGTGATGTGTATTTAATATGTTTTTCTTTTTAATCCCAGCCTCCATCCCTGCAGGAGGCCTTTTGCCTTTTGGTAGGCCGTCATTGTAAATAGGAATTTGTTCTTACCTGACTTGCCTAGTTAAATAAAGGTTAAATAAATAAAATAAAATAAAACATTGCTGAAGTAAGTAAATGAAATCAATGATGAGAGAATCTTTAGATGAACTAATAACTAAAATAGCAATGCAGATGGCATTATTTTGCTAAGTGCATAGATGTATTATAGACAATGAATGTGTAGGGGAATGCTACAGATATCATTGCTCAGCAGAAAGATCAGCATATCTCAAATCCATAGGTTGTGAGTTCAAATCCCAGGGTTATATTTTAGATGAACAGCGTACCACTTACTTTAAAACCACCATACCATTACTTTACTTATAATAGTTTGGGACCATCTGGACCATTACGTGACGTCCTGATGACTGGTAAAACAAATGTCTTGAGAACATCCATGTGCTTAATTTTGTTTTGAGCCAACTTCGCCATGGGCTTTGAACGAGGCAGCCCGGTTCCAAAACAAATCCAATCCCTTTTTACCCAGGGAAAACTCCTCCCATCGGGGCAACCCTTTTCAGATAATGAAATTGCATCAGTATCTCATGTGAAGTGACCCAAAAAAACATTTGCATATGATATCGTATGTGAAATTTCACTTGCACATGATTTCACGTGAAATTTCACAAATGTGATGTGTTATAAAAACATGTGAAATGTTACGTTTAGTTTCATGGTATCACATGTTGAAATATTGTTCTCACATGTGCTCACATCTTGTCACGTGTAGTTTCCTTTTATCACGTTCCTTCACATTGACACATGTTATCACATTAACTTCACATAAAATGACATGTGATCACACAAGAGCACGGGTTCACATGTGAAATTCATTCGTTTCTTCCATAAGGGACACCACAAACATTCAATTGTTTAGTCCAGATGTTATTTATTGTCAGATGTTGTTGTTTAGTTGAGAAGTGCCAGTTAATGTAACGTAAAATAATAACCATTTTATGATTTGTATTATTATTTTATTATTTTTGCTGTGCAAAATGTTAAACATGGCAACAGTTGTTCTCAATAAAGGCTTTCAATATTCTGTTGCATGTCATGATTTTTGCATTTTTTCAAACTGTTACATTGGGTAAATTGTAAGGTGGGGTAAATTGTGACATTTCACTCCTTGTATTTGAGACAGCCTACAGCTGTGTATATCCCCAGCTCACTGGCGTGTGAAACTCTGAGGGACCAGAATATTTTATACAATGTTGCAAGTTCGCTAATGCAAGTTTAGGGCTGGACCCAGGTTATAGTTGATGCAATGTTGCAAGTTCGCTAGTGCAAGCTTAGGGCGAGACCCAAGTTATAGTTGACACAATGTTTCAAGTTCGTTGCAGACAGGCCTATGTGATTTATAGGATATTTATTTAAATCATGATATTTTCTACCTGCTGGCTGCAGTTTTATTTGTTGGCTTTATGTAGGCTATTTTTACATAGTTGGGAATGGCAATAGAAGTTACTTTTTAATGTTGTATCATTTTCATTTAGATTTGGATAGAATTTGATTAACCGCATGACAATGATTTTGAGATATGAAGATGTTATTAAAATTAAATGAAAATGTGCATATGAAAACCATAACTGGCATACAGATCTGTAAAAACGGTAAGATAAATTGGCATTTTACGTGAGAAAGGTTGTCAACTCCTCATGTAACCTGTTCCCGGCTACTTCAGGGGAGTAATGTCAGAATCTGCGAAAGCCAGTGAGTTGCATCTCATAGGGAGGAAGGACTCACCTCATTCGCAGAGTGAATCCCATATGTGATACATCTCCCTCATATTATCAGAGATCCGGGGTTACGCAAGTAACCTTAAGTTTCATGTTTTGATCAGGAGTGTCAAACTCATTCCACGAAGGGCCAAGTGTCTGCATGTTTTTGTTTTTTCCTTTCAATTAAGACTTAGAAAACCAAGTGAGAGGAGTTCCTTACCAATTAGTGACATTAATTCATCAATCAAGTACAAGGGTGGTGCGAAAACCCTCAGTCATTCGGCCCTCCGTGGAATGAGTTTGACACATGTGCCCTAGACCCACTCCAATTTGCATACCGCCCCAACAGATCCATGGCCGACTCAATCTCAGTTGCACTCCACACTGCCCTCATCCAACTAGATAAAATGAATAGATATGTGAGAAAGCTGTTCATTGACTACAGCTCAGCGTTCAACACCATTGCCCCCACCAAGCTCGTCACCAAGCTTAGGACCCTGGGACTGGATCCCTCTGCAACTGGATCCTGGACTTCCTGATGGGCCGACACTGGTAGTGAGGGTAGGCAACATCACCTCTGTCATGCTGACTCTCAACACGGGGCGCAACAGGGGAATGTGCTTAGTCCCCTCCTGTACTTCCTGTTCACCCATGACTGCTTGGTCATGCACCACTCCAACACCATCATCAAGTTTGCTGGCAACACAGGTGGGAGGCCTGATCACCGGTGGCGATGAGACAGCCTACAGCGAGGGGGTCAGTGACCTGGCAGTGTGGTGCCGAGACAACAACCTCTCCTTCAATGTCAGTAAAACCAAGGAGATGATCGTGGACTACAGGAAACATCCACATCGACAGGTCCATTGGAGCGGTTCGAGAGCTTCAAGTTCCTCGGGGTCCAAATCACTAAGGACTGTGCCTCTTCACCCTCAGGAGCTTGAAAAAGTGATCTTGGTGACCTCAGGCTTGTGCGCGGCTGCTGGGCCATGGAAACCCATTTCATGAAGCTCCCGACGAACAGTTCTTGTGCTGACGTTGCCTCCAGAGAGAGTTTGGAACTCGGTAGTGAATGTTGCAAACGAGGACAAATTATTTTTATGCGTTTCGGCACTCGGCGGCCCTGTTCTGTGAGCTTGTGTGGCCTACCACTTTGTGGCTGAGCCGTTGTTGCTCCTAGACGATTTACTTCACAATAACAGCACTTAGAGTTGACCGGGGCAGCTCTAGCAGGGCAGAAATTTGCCGAGCTGACTTGTTGGAAAGGTGGCATCCTATGACGGTGCCATGTTGAAAGTCACTGAGCTCTTCAGTAAGGCCATTCTACTGGCAGTATTTGTCTATGAAGATTGCATGGCTGTGTGCTCGATTTTATAGACCTGTCAGCAACGGGTGTGGCTGAAATAGCCGAATCCACTAACATGAATGGGTGTCCACATACTTTTGTATATACCGTATATAGTGTATGTTGAGATGGCACCTGTACTCCGTAGATAAGTGATTATTTAAATCATTATCAGTCAACATCATCGCACCAACAATCATTGTATTGACCATTGTTTTATTGATCCTGGCAAGCCTGTAGAGTTTGTTGGCTCAACAAACTCTACAGGCAACCTCATGACAGGCAGCCCTTTCAGAAACAGTCAGCTTATGAAAAAAATCACATCCTACTAAATGGATAAACTATGCATGAGATCTTCTAGTCTTCCTGCTCACTTCTTTTTGATTTACTGTGATGAGAATATTAGGCCAATCGGATCTAACAGTTTTCTAATCGCTAGGACAAAGCAATTCAGGCAGACGGAGAGAGGGGGAGAAAAGGGAAAGGAGAAGAGAGGGATGTTTGTGAGTAAGAGAGTAAAACGGAAGGAGGAGGGGTGGAGTGAGAGAAGAGATTTTGTCAAATTAGCCACACTGTCAGCCTGGTTTTAACTTATCTCTACTGGAATGGCTATCTCTATAGCAGACACAGGAAGCCTCGCTTGCTCACCATAATCTTGCCTACAGTTAGTTTACAGTCCAGCTCTCTTCTATCTGCCTCGGCAGGCTAATTAAATGACAAATTGCTCCACCTCCAGTGGGGTGGCTAGGAATGGCTATCACACAGCAAGGGAACATCATATCAACAGAAAAATACAAGGAAAATCTGGTTCATGTTTTCATCATAATATTCACACAAAGATGTCCTTACCAACAACAACAACAAAATTATCAGGCAAATGATAATTCTTCAGGGCATTTCAATCTGACTGTACACTGACTACACAGGAGTACAACTCAGTCTTGAAAACAGTCCCTGTTTCACATTACATAACATTATGTCTTCAGTGAGTTACATACCTATTTGCCCTTGGATTGTGTTTAGCCAGCAGCCATGTTGACTTGGTCTGGGAATCACACAGAGGATCCTTCAGAATGACATAACTCTAAGAACCATTCACGTAGAATTGGAATACAGTCCATTTATACATTTAGTCAATTTATATCTGCAATGTTCTCTGAATGTTTTGTTCTGAGCAATTTAGGCATATTCGCTCAAATTCTATAATAATCCACATAATTCGTGTAGCCTACAAGTAATAGAAGTTACATCTGAATATAGCCCATATTTCCAGGATTCAGAGAAATGGTCTTATAAAAGAGGTCACTTTTGATGCTTTTGGAGCCATGAGTGATTTGGGGGTTATTATTCTGCACAAAGCACAACCATTATAGAGGGACAGATGACGGGTTCATCCTGAATGGGTTACAGATGGTGGAATCACAAGAAAATACCCACAGGTCAAAGGCATTTCATAGGATTTCTCAGTGCATGCACTGCATGCACGCAGGCATGTAACCTACAAAATGATGCATGATTAATAAGATATATTTTTCTACTTATACGACCAGACTAATTCGTGGTGCCTCGAGACAACATTCAGGCACTCCGTTACAATCACATCCTCTCATCCATCTCCGACGTGGGGAGGAGAGGCAGTTCAAACAATAAACACGTCGTAGCCTAAATCGATAACAAAAAAATCTTATCCAATCGTAAAATCTTGAAGCCGTCGTTCATTTCCGTGAAGCCAATCCCCGTCTGTCTCTATGGTGTTTTATTTTTCAACAAGCTGACGAAGGCTCGGGGTTTTCCGTGTAGTAGCACTAAGAGCCGAGAGTCGTACACGCGCGAGGCATAGACATCAAGCGGTTTGGGTAACTCTGTACAATTGTTTACATCTTACTGAACAAGGAGATAAGTATTTTGAAAATGTTATCAACTAATGAGGTATGTTTGTTGATTGTACATTTGTTTTGTCAGGTCTCAAAATAATATGCATTAAACAGCCATTATTCAATTTTTTAACAATGTAGGCTAACTTACATGTCAAATAGGCTATGCAAACATTACATATGTTGTGGATTTATTAATGAAAAATCGTTATTTTTTCTGTTATTATTGTTGTCATTCCATTAGCTCGTGTCTGTTGGGACATTTCAAGTGCTTAAATTACCTCTTGGATTTATCCGCGTTTTGGAATGGGTAAGTTTGAGTGTTTGCAGAAACACATATTTGTTTTGCATGAAATAACTAAATGATAGAAAACACGTTTACAGTTGCCAGTCAATTTATTCATCATATATATTAACGTTAATGCCTGCCGAGATATAACATAGCAGTCATATTTAGGCTACATTTGCGCACTGAAATATAATTGCGCCTTTCATGTTTACCCAAGGGGTCTCGTGTTTTTGCGAGTAAATCCGCGTTATAGCAGGCTATAATGTAGGTTTTGTTTACATTCATTTCCATTACTCTCAGGTGAAACTTTTAATGATCGTAATTGCGTTCTGTGTCGCCTACCATGATATTACTATTTCTCGGACGAGTAACGTTCCAGCGCTTGATCCATCAGCGCGTGAACAAACTGCTTTACCGTAACCAACTGGTTCACGTTAATTTAAGGAATCGCTGCTCTATTAGGTCTTCACAGGGAGGCTGGAGAACATGGCAATCACCAACACCTAAAAACGAACGTTTTGCCTGAAACAGATAGCAGTGTAGCAGGACAGAAAATGGATCATCCTACATACAGTGAATCATGTGGCCCTGCCTTGTTATATAAATCAGGCAGACAGACATTGAGGCATTCAGTTATTGTTTGATTGAATGTTAGAATGGGAAAAACTAGTGACTTTGAGTGTGGTATGATCGATGGTGCCAGTAGTGCCAGATCCAGTATCTCAGAAACAGCCACCCTCCTGGGCTTTTCATGCACAACAGTGTCTATGGTTTACCAAGTGTGGTTTGACAAACAAACATTAAGTCAGTGGCAGTCCTGTGGGCAAAAAAAAGCTTGTTGATGAGAGAGGTCGAAGGAGAATGAATCATGCAAGCTAACAGGCGGGCCACAAACAGACAAATAACGGTGCAGTACAACAGTGGTGTGCAGAATGACATCTCGGAATGCAACTCCTGCATCTCGGAATGCAACTCGTCAGTCGGTCCGTGTCTCGGATGGGCTATTGCAGCAGACGACCACACCGGGTTCCACTCCTATTAGCTAAAAACAAGAAGAAGTGGCTCCAGTGGGCACGCGATCACTAACACTGGACAAGAGGACTGGAAAAACATCACCTGGTAACAAATCCCAGTTCTTGTTGTGTCATGCTGATGGCAGAGTCAGGATTTGGCGTAAGCAGCACGAGTCCATAGACCCATCCTGCCTGGTGTCAACGGTACAGGTTGGTGGTGATGGTGTAATGGTGTGGGCAATGTTTACCTGGCACACGTTAGGTCCCTTGATACCAATTGTGCAACAATTGAAAGCCACAGTGTATCTGAACATTGTTGCTGACCAAACCCAATAGAGGATCTTTGAGATGCGATGGAACGGGCTGTTGGCAGCATGAATGTACCACCGTCCAATCTGCAGCAACTGCGTGATGCCATTGCGTGATCATGGAACAACATCCCTGTAGAACGTTTACGACACCTTGTAGAGTACCCCAAAGAATTCAGGCTGTTCTGGAGGCAAAGGGGGGTCTGAGCCAGTGTTTGTGTGTGTGTGAGCAGGCACATGCACAGTTATGGCTTTACCTGTGCACAACACATGCCCCTTTGCCCTTCCAATCTCCAAATTGCCCTTTTCAGTCGTGGTATAACTTCCCCAAAATGTTTTTTTTTAATCATTATTGTTCTGAACCCACTGCCCGCAAGTCATCGTTAAATTCTCGTCTATGCTTCAGAACCAAAATGTTGCGCGTCTTGATTGCTGACCAATGACCAGTCATCAACATTTGCAGAAAAGGCGGGAACGCATATCCAGATTAGTGACCAGAAAGAACTTGTTTCATTTCCTCCAGTTTTGCCTGACAAAAACAGAGTAGGCCTATGTTTATCATCCATATAAAATACAGTTTAGCAATCTACTGACTCATCGTTGCCAGAACAATAGGCTAACTGGCGATTTGATTGATCATTTTCATATTTCAGATAGGCCTAGGATAGGTGGATACTGGCTACATGTCTAAAGATAGGCAGCTGTAACATTGCATATTATGGGATGAAGATTTAACATATTCTGGCAAATGTATTAAGATATATGTGAGGAAGAACGGGTATACCCGGCTGGGAACGAGCACTCTGCAGGTAGGCTGCCCTCCAAAGTGATGGAGTGGTGCAGACAGAACATGTTTTCCAACCGATCCTGCAGACTCCACTACAAGTAGGCAGAAGGATTTTGCTTGCTCTGGACTCCAGAGAAGTGACATGATATATCCCTAGTTGATATTGACTGCTAACATGAATGACTTTACACTCCAAATGCAGGTGTTAAACACAGTTTATCTCAGTAGCCTAACTTGCGTTTTGAAAATGCATCACTGTTTATGGCTGTAATGACAGGCTACTATTGCGCAGTGATTGTTTGTAAATGTTTGCGTGTGCACACGTGCATGTGGGTGCGAGCAGGAGGTCACAAGTTTTGTACCACTCTTTTTTTGGGGGTCGCGGGTCAAAAGTTTGAAAATGATGTTGAAGTTGGGTTGGATATATACTGAACAAAAATATAAACATATAAACAGCATGCAACAATTTCATTGATTTTACTGAGTTACAGTTCATATAAGGAAATCAGTCAATTGAAATGCATTCATTAGGACCTAATCTATGGATTTCACATGACTGGGCAGGGGCGTAGCCATGGGTAGTCCTGGGACGGTATAGGCCCACCCACTGGGGAGCCAGGCCCAGCCAATCAGTATGAGTTTTTCCCCCACAAAAGGGCTTTATTACATGATGGATTATCTTGGCAAATGAGAAATTCTAACTATCAGGGATGGAAACAAATTTGAAATAAGCAGATTGTGCTGCTTTCCCCGCTTGTAATAATTGCTAAACGAGTCTGTGACTGCTGCTGCAGGAAACATTTTTTTGGGGTGCCCTTTTTTTAGTTTGAGCATATTCCTCCCAACATGTCAGTGCACGGCCCTTAGTGTGAGTGATCTCATGGAACACTATCCACATCCCGTCAAATGTATTAATAAATTACAACAGTGACATGGCATTGGGGTCAACTGTTGTCAGTGATTGTTTAACATCTTGAATTTATGTATTTTAAAATGACTGTAGGAAACCATTGACTGTGAGGTAGGCCTACTGATGTTTCAGTACATGGTGACTGCTTGCAGAAAACACACACACACACACACACACACACACACACACACACACACACACACACACACACACACACACACACACACACAGGAGCAAGGGCTGTGACACAGAGTGACAGAGCTCTGAGCATGCAGTGGTGTCCCAGTGTCATGGAGATGATTGTTTCTCTCTACGAGTGTGTTGAAAATGCAGAGAGGTAGAGGAGGAATCAGTATCTTTCCCAACCACGAGCATAGTGATGCACAGACAATCAACCCACTGCACACTGTGATTCTCAAGAGTGATTTAATTGATTCAGCTTTGTCAGTAGGAGTGACCCGGGTCGGACAAAACAGAGATAACCTGGTTTTACTTACATCTCGGTCATCTTCAGTACCTTTACTATTGCAGATTCTTATTAGAAGCTCTGATGGCAGTTGTCTTTGTCATTCTGCACATCATTTCATCATGAGGAGTGTGTTATTTGTCTTTGGATAACAGTGCTTACAAATGCATGATAGGCTACAAATCATTACTCAAGTCATAGACCCAAATGTATTCAAGTTTTTTTAAATGTATTTTTAAAAAAAATTATTTGTTGTTTTTATCAATGTCAATCAAAAAAGCAATAGCAGTCACATGATCTGCACAGCAACAAAACATGAACAAGAAGGGGGGTTTGGTACAGCAGCTCAAAATACAACAATTGAGAAATAATATTACAAGAGGGCTATCTAACAAAGGTCTTTGTTTTTGTAGCTGCGCCATGCAGCTCAGCTGTTGAACATTTTAGCTGTCCTAGAAAATGTTTACCTTTTACTGCAGTGGGCTAAATCAGGGTCACACAGTGTTTCTTGAAAGTCTTAAACAAATCTACTCTGAAACAAAAGTATACTCCTAACACACATGGTTATTGTGTATATGTCAGATATAGAGTTGAAATGTATTAAACTTTAAGTTTGCATCCCAATATTACATTTTATATACATCACAGAACACTGAAATATTATAACAAACTGTTTAACATAGAAACACCGGGAATTCCGTCTGTTTAAAAAAAAAAGTTAAATAATTATACTTTCTGAGTGATTTAAATATTGACTGGCGTTCATCAGGCTGCACACTCAAGAGAAAGCTTCAAACTGTATCTAGTGCCTGCAACCTGGTTCAGGTTGTCAATCAACCTACCAGTGTAGTTACAAACAGTACAGGAATGAAATCCTCAACATGTATTGATCATATCTTTATTAATGCTGACGAAATTTGTTTGAAAGCTGTATCCAAATCCATCGGATGTAGTGATCACAATATAGTAGCCATATCTAGGAAATCCAAAGTTACAAGGGCTGGGACTAATATTGTGTATAAGAGGTCATACAAGAAGGTTTGTTGTGATTCCTATGTTGTTGATGTGAAGATTAGTTGTTGGTCAGTGTGTAATGACGAGCAACCATACAGACCCGGGTTTGATCCCAGGCTGTGTCACAGTTGGCCGTGACCTGGAGACGCATGAGGCGGCGCACAATTGGCCCAGGGTCGGGTTTGGCCGGCCGAGATTTCCTTGTCCCATTGCGCTCTAGCGACCCCTTGTGATGGGCCGGGCGTCTGCAAGCCAGCTGGACGGTGTTTCCTCCGACACATTGGTGCGGCTGGCTTCCGGGTTAAGAAGTGTGTCAAGAAGCAGTGCAGCTTGGCAGGGTCGCGTTTTGGAGGATGCATGGCTCTTGACCTTCGCCTTTCCCGAGTCCGTAGGGGAGTTGCAGCGATGGGACAAGACTCTAACTACCAATTGGATATCACGGAATTGGGGAGAAAAAACATTACGAGCAACCAGACTCTGCACTTGACACATTTATGAAATTGATTATCCCAGTTACTAATAAGCATGCACCCATAAAGAAAATGACTGTAAAAGTTGTTAAATCCCTGTGGGTTGATGAGGAATTGAAACATTTTATTGTTGAGAGGGATGTGATGGTAAATAGGTCTGGCTATACAACTGATTGGCAAAAGTACTGCAAATTGATAAATAATGTGACTAAACTGAATAAAAAGAAGAAGAAACTACACTATGAAACAAAGATAAATTACATAAAGAATTATAGTAAAAAGCTTTGGAGCACCTTAAAATGAAATGTTGGGCAATTAAGGCAAACTCTGCTCCATCATTCATTGAATCAGATGGCTCATTCATCACAAAACCTACTGATATTGCCAACTACTTTAATGATTTATTTATTTGGCAAGATTAGCAAACTTAGGCATGACATGCCAGCAACAAACTCTGACACTACATATCCAAGTATTTCTGACCAAAATATGAAAGACAAGAATTGTAATTTTGAATTCCGTAAAGTAAGTGTGGGAGAGGTGAAACAATTATTGTTGTCTATCAACAATGACAAGCCACCGGGGTCTGACAACTTGGATGGAAAATTACTGAGGATAATAGCGGACGATATTGGCACTCCTATTTGCCATATTTTCAATTTAAGCCTACTATTCCCCTACCTAAGAATAGTAATGCCCTCTTATCTGGCTCAAATAGCCGACCAATCAGCCTGTTACCAACCCTTAGTAAACATTTGGAAAGCAAAATTGGGTATAATCAGGAATTCCCCAGGGCAGCTGTCTAGGCCCCTTACTTTTTTCAATCTTTACTGACGACATGCCACTGGCTTTGAGTGTCTATGTATGTGGATGACTCAACACTATACACGTCGGCTACCACAGAGACTGAAATGTCAGCAACACTTAACAAAGAGCTGCAGTTAGTTTCAGAATGGGTGGCAAGGAATAAGTTGGTCCTAAATATTAAAAGAAACTTAAAGCATTATATTTGGGACAAATCATTCACTAAACCCCAACTAAATCTTGTAATGAATAATGTGGAAATTTAGCAAGTATCAGTATCAGGGTCATTCAAACATAAAAACACTTAAAACTGTGATCTCAAGAATCAGACATACAAACTGACAGACTGATTGGCTGCCATCTTGGATAATAAAGCTCTGCTCTGCATTCTTAACAGTGCTATCAACAAGGCAGGTCCTACAGGCCCTAGTTTTGTCACACCTGGCGCTACTGATCAGTCGTGTGGTCAGGTGCCACAAAGAGGGACATAGGAACATTGCAATTGGCTCAGAACAGGGCAGTACGGCTGGCCCTTGGATGTACACAGAGAGCTATCATTAATAATATGCATGTCAATCTCTCCTGGCTCAAAGTGGGGGAGAGATTGACTTCATCACTACTTGTATTTGTGAGAGGTATTGACATGTTGAATGCATCGAACTGTCTGTTTGAACTACTGGCACACAGCTCGGACACCCATGCATACCCCACAAGACATTCCACCAGAGGTCTCTTCACAGTCCCCAAGTCCAGAACAGACTATGGGAGGCGCACAGCACTACATAGAGCCATGACTTTGTGGAACTGTATTACACATAAAGTAACTCATGCCAGCAGTAAAATTTGATTTAAAAAATATATAAAAATACACCTTATGGAACAGCGGGGACTGTGAAGCAACACAAACATAGACACATACACACTATACACACATTTACACATAGATATTGTGTTGTAGATATCTGGTAGTAGAGTAGAGGCCTGAAGGCACACACTTAATATATTGTGAAATCTGTTATGAATGTATTGTAATGTTTTTAAAATGTATAACTTCTTTAATTTTGATGGACCCCAGGAAGAGTATGAAATTATGAAAAATATTCATAACATGAGGCCACTAGGTCATTTGACTGCAGGAAAGGGCTACAGAAGTATTTGGATCAAACCAATGTTTTTTTAAATTATCTTTCTGGCAGCGGTTAGGGCACATATGAACAATTTCAATATAATCAAATCCAATACAATGTCACAATTATTTCCTAGTAGGAATAGACCAGGCGACATAGGTACATTTATGTCTATCAAGCTGTGAAAACGGTATTTAATGTGTACATAGGTCCCAACTGAACCAAGAGTGCAGCCGTTGCAGAGATTATCATCAGAGAGTTGTATGTATCCAAGGCTCATCAACATAGGAAGAAGTTGAATATGTCTAAAGACCATTATTATGCCTCTGAAAGCTAAATGTGTGTATGTTTGCCCCAGATTATCATTTTTTTGCCGTGATTAGGCCTTCAGTCGGTCAGTCAGTTTCCCAGTCCCTGCCCTATTCCTTGCTCTGTACGGGCTCCAGGAGGCAGGATGGATGTAGATGTCTCTGTCTTCCCCCTAATCAAAGTAGTTTACTGAGAGACAGAGGGCATTTATTCTGATCTGCTTTTCTGGAGGGAAATGAAACACAAAAGGTAAATGGCTCAGAGAATAAGTCTATATAGAGTTGACATGGAGGCTTCTCAGGAGTCTACTCTCTTCGAGAAAAGGGTTCCAAAAGGGTTCTTTGGGTGTCCTCATAGAGGATCCTTTTTTGGTTCCAGGTAGAACCCCTTTGGGTTCCTTGTAGAACCCTCTGTTGAAAGGGTTCTACATGGAACCCAAAAGGGTTCTACTTTTTTCTAAGCATGTACAGTGTAGTAGAGGAAACCTTTTCTGACTTCTTTTGAAATTAATGAAGAGTCATGGTTGTCAGTTCAGTTTGTTACATTTAATCTGATGGGTTTAGGTCCGTGCTGACATTTACATTACCAATGACATTTTAAAAACGCAATTGTGTTGTCTCGCACACAACGGTACCAATCTTTATGTCTGTATGATCTATTTGTGGATGATTATTCAAGAGAGTTATATGTGGTCCATAACCTTTCCAGTAGACATGGATGTATGGGTCATCTCCCATACATTTCCGAAGCTGCAGCTGTGGCTCTCTGGCACATGCGCCCGAGTGGTGCGGTGGTCTAAGACACTGCATCTCAGTGCAAGAGGTGCCACTGCAGTACCTGGTTTGAATCCAGGCTGCATCACATCTGGCCGTGATTGGGAGTCCCATAGGGCGGCGCACAATTGGCCCAGCGTTCTCTGGGTTTGGCCGGGGTAGGCTGTCATTGTAATTAAGAATTTGTTCTTAACTGACTTGCCTAGTTAAATAAAGGTTACTTTTTAAAATATTTTTTTTATTGTCAGTATCTGGCACACAATTCTCCAAACAGCTGTAAATTCCTCCCTCCCAAGTCATGCAGAAACAAATATGGATTTGTATCAGATATCAGTATAGTATCAGTGACTTCAGTGTGACTGTGAAATACTTGATACAACTTTCTCAGGTGTCTCAACTAGACACAATGTTATTGTTTTCATTGGACAGTGTATAAGTAATGCTCAAGAAAACAGAACCTTACACAAGTTGAGATTTCTCTATTTTTATTTCACAAATGGTGCTGAATAAGAGGAATTTCCATTTCAGATAATTATTGTTATGGGAAATGGGAGAAAAAATATGCACCTCCTCAAGAGAGTATTAATCTCCTCTCTGTGTCTCTCTCTCTGTCTTTCTCTCTGTCTGTCTGTCTGTCTGTCTGTCTGTCTGTCTGTCTGTCTGTCTGTCTGTCTGTCTGTCTGTCTGTCTGTCTGTCTGTCTGTCTGTCTGTCTGTCTGTCTGTCTGTCTGTCTGTCTGTCTGTCTGTCTGTCTGTCTGTCTGTCTGTCTGTCTGTCTCTCTCTCTCTCTCTCTCTCTCTCTCACTCTCTCATACCTCCCTGGACGTTAGCAAATGTCAGATGATGTCAATTTCCAAAGCTTCAAGAAACACTATCTGGCTTCAAACCTACAAGCTCAACAGAATGCAAAGCAATGAACTCTTCAGTTCCAATCCAATGTCATAAGGCCCATGTGGATGCAGCTTTAGGCTGGAATCTAGCCCTGCTAACCCTAACCCATCAGGTCAGAGAGGAGCTCACGTCCCTCCCTGAGACTATGGGCCTGGCCTGGGCTCGGCTCTGTCTGTGAGTCAGACAAGAGAAGGACAGCCTGTCCCGTCCTGTTTGCTGGGAGGGCCCAATGTCAGAGCCAGGGGCAGAAATCAAGCCCAACGCTACTCGCTCAGTGAGTGAAATTCTACAGGGGAAAGCTTGACGCGTGTAATGGTCTGGTGTTGCCTTTTCTCCAGAGACGGAGTACCAACTTATTCACAAGTTCGTAGTTCTGTAACATCATACACCATTGTGTGAAGAGCAAAAATCATTATTAACAGATTCATCAAGGTGAACACACTTTTGTGTCTCGTCTCTTTAGTAAAACAGAAAGAATTTCACTTGCACAGTAATATGGATGTAAAGTGGTGTTTTGCTAAATGAGTCAACTCTTACATATAGTATAATTAACACTCAGTCATAGGTTTTTGCACAAACATTCACTGTCACATACACTCACAGACCCATTGATTGTCCCAATACACACAAAGAATAACTGGTGTCCCACCATCCACACACATAAACACTTGTTCGGATTGTACCACTGCTGGGTGCGGAGGCTTACTAACACACACACACACACACACACACACACACACACACACACACACACACACACACACACTAGGGGAAAGCGTGAAGCGTGTAATGGCAAGACACACACACACACACAAACACAAACACAGTCAAATCATATTACTGTTTGGTGGCTGAGGCTGACTAACTGCACTGCTGTGTAGCCATGGAAACCCCATGGGGAGAAGAGGAGCATGAAGAAGCACTGTTATAAAAATACATTGAGATTTTCTGCCTGCTTATGGTCAGTCAAGCTTACAGGGAGATGGGGGGGGAGAGATAGGGAGAGAGAGGGTCATAGGTTAGACAGGGCACAAACCATTCACCATGTAGGGAGATCAACTGCCATGAGAACTTGATTCTACCATCATGTCTTGATCAGGACTGTTATCACAGTGTGTGTTGGGTTATGTCATTAAGCCCCTTAAAAGTACAATATAACATATCTAAGATGGTCCTCTTTCAAAACTAGATAGATAGAAAGGACTATATACAAAATAGGACATTATTGAAATAGTTAGTTTTTCTAACCCTGTCGGTAATAATGGTATAATAGCTGGCTTCCTGGCATTCATAGACTCTATATGACCCAAAGTTTTTTTGATGGTGGATCAAAACATGTAATGGGCTGCAGACATGGTCCAGATTTCTGCAGTCGTAAAGAGAGAAGATTTCAGACTTTTTGTTCCCAAAGTGGGCCTAACGTCTTTACAGTTTTTTTCAATTGTTTAAGCACAATTTTGAAAACAGGGCCGGTTTGTCAAAACACTACACACAATTAGCACAACCCTACACCAAAGTAGCACAACACTTCAGATCATTTGCAAAATGGAACACTTTTGTCAAAACTATACACGACTTCATAAAAACAATATTTTGTTACCATACGAAACACACACATTTCATATTGACTTCAATCTTTTTGAACCAGTTACGCACTGCTGTTGCTAACCTAAAACACTTTTAGCAAGTCTAATTGTCACTGATTAGAGTACTGTAAATTAAGTACACAGAGAAAGTGCAACTATACAAACACTACACAAGACCAATGCTGCAGACTGAGGAAAATATCATTTATTTCTCTCCATATACCCAAATCAGTCAACATGTCAACATGGAGAATCACAACAAAACATGTCCCAGTTTTCATGCTACTACAGTAGTGTGCATAACACTGTTAGCTCAGCAAACAACAGACAAACAGTACAGGTTACAGTTACAGTAAATAACAACAACAAACATAAAAAATAATCTGAAAAAACGGACAATATTGTACAGAAAATACTACAGTAAACATACTATACATTATCTCTTCGCATTATCTCTTAGCTGGATCAGGCCAGAGAATTTCATCAACATCACAAGCAATATCCTCATTAGCAAGACAACGCGGGAAGAACCGTCTTGAATGTCGAATCCATCCTTGCACAGCTGCGGCGTCGACTTGGTCACAGGCGTCCTCCATGGCCTGAATGAGGGGTACCTGAGCCTGGGGCTGGATATCGTAAACCTTCCACCGCCATGCAGAGAAAAACTCTTCGATAGGGTTTAGAAACGGAGAGTATGGTGGAAGGTATAGTACTGTCAACTGTGGATGGTGTTGAAACCAGTTCTGGACCAAAGCAGAGCGGTGGAATGACACATTGTCCCAGATGACAGTGTATTGCATCTGGTGCATTTCATTACCTGCTGTGACGATGTGGTGCAATCGGTCCAAAAATGCGAGAATGTGAGGTGTGTTGTAAGGGCCCATTTTGGCATGACGGAGGAGAACCCCATGCTGTGAAATTGCAGCGCAAAGGGTGATGTTACCCCCCCACGTTGCCCTGGGACATTGATTATAGCCCTGTGGCCAATGATATTTCTGCCTCTCCTTGCTTTTGTGAGGTTGAACCCTGCCTCATCAATATATATGAATTCATGCAGGATTTCCTCAGCATCCATCTGCAAAACTCCCTGAAATACAGTGAAAGACAAGATTGTGTAGTTCAGGATAGGTCTAGTATACAGTCAATGTTAAAAAGTTATGTGTGCAGTATGCAACATCACAGTGCTAAAGTGAACAATACAAACCTCCACATACTCATGCCGCAGCCGTTTGACCCTCTCTGAATTCCGCTCAAAAGGCACTCGATAAAGTTGTTTCATTTGAACCTGATGTCTTTTCAGGATGCGTGCCAGTGTTGACTGAGAGACCTGATGGACATTATTGAAAATGGCATGGTCACCAATAATGTTGACTTGTAGTTCTCTGAGCCTGATAGCATTATTGGCCAAAACCATGTTTATTATCTCTCTCTCTTGTTCTTGCGTGAATATGGGCCCCCTTCCTCCTTGTCGTTCCCGACCCTCAATCCTATGTAGAGAATAATACATGTAACTTACTGTACAATGTCACAGGAAGGGGTATCACAAGTGTTGATATGGTGCATACAATAAGCGGCTGATTACTGTAACTGTAGAAAGATATTATTTTACCTGTTTTCCTGTCAAAAAGTCCTTATGACAGATGCCACTGTATATCTGCTAAGATTTGGCTGAACTCTCAGTCCAGCCTCCCTCAGCGTCAATCCGTGGTTCACAACATGGTCCACTAGTGTTGTACGAATGTCATTTGATAAGTTTGGTCCTCTTCTTCTTTGTGCACGTTCTCCTCCTGCTTCAGGTCTTCCTCGACCTCTGGCTCGGCCTCTGCCTCTTCCTCTTCCTCTACCTCCTTCTCCTCCTCTGTGTACTCCTCCTCTCACCCTCACTCTTCTTCTGACTCCTTCCATTTTGGTTGAAGGCAGGTGAACCTACCTGCTGCATTTTTATAGTGCTTAAACCTGATTGGTGTGTCTACAATTTAGCAATCATGTGTTTGTGCACCTGATGGCTGTGTTTAACAGATTGGCTCATAGGTGTGGTAATTTGACAGTCAGTGCTTTGGAATTGCAAGGAAGTGACATCATGATATACTTCTGTGCCTGATGTATACAAGTGTGTTTAGTGTTTTGCAAATCACTGTGTGTAATGTTTTGCAAATAGTGTGAAGCTGACAATGTGCTTACAGTTGTGCAAATCTAGCCTTGTGTTTTGCTCCTTGAGTGTAAGGTTTTGCTAATTGTGGGAAAAGTACAATTTAAGTGTGTAAGCAATTGCAGAAAAACTGTAATAGAACAGGTGGATAGCAGCATCTATAGTGCCTGAGGAAACCTAAGTGTAGCTGATGAATGCTGTGCTTAGGCTCCTCAGTGACACTGACTGAATGAATACAGTGTCCTTATCATACACTCCACCTGTACTACACACTTAACGATCCCTCTCCCTCGAGCACCCCCTCACGCGTTCCCTTCTTCTCACTATTTGAATTTCACCTCATCCTCCGTTCTCACTCTTGCTTTCGTTCTCCATTCTCATTGAGTCCATGAGCCCATCCCAGCCATCTTTCTCATATATTTATCTCATGTATGTTTTCATGGGGGGTGAGGGATGTATCTTCTTGTGTGTACTGAATGTGTAACTGACTGTGGTAATCTGTGTGGATAGAATTTCATTTAGAAGGACAAAAGAACATAATCATTCCCCAGCCCTCATTCTAACCTCTTTCCCAGCATTCTCCCACTCTTCATCCGAGGACCACATCCAGGCTTCTCTGGATGTTATCCCTCCCCCAGGAGCCCAGCTGGGAGAGACTGATATACACACAGGCGTGGGGCTTAGCACACACTCCCCTTCACAATGACACACTCGCCTGTTCAAAGGCCTCCACTATAAACGTGAGTGGTAAATGACTGAAATCATAGGGAATGGAGGCAGCTGCAGGAAAGAGAGGGGGAGGGAGGGAAGGAGGGGGGGAGAAAGCTGGGGAAGGGGGTGGGCCCGGACGTTTTTTACCCTAATGTGAGTTTAGAATTGCTCTCTCTCCATCTCTCTCACTCTCTCTCTTGTTGTGTTTATGTGTGTATGTGAAATGTGTGTGTGTGTGTGTGTGTGTGTGTGTGTGTGTGTGTGTGTGTGTGTGTGTGTGTGTGTGTGTGTGTGTGTGTGTGTGTGTGTGTGTGTGTGCATGCATGGTTGGGCAGGTTACTCGATAAATGTAATCCGTTACTGATTACAGTTGCATGAAAAATAAAGTAATAACGTAAAATAACGTAATCCGATTACTTTTTGATTACTTAAAACGTTTAAAAACATATATTTTTTAAAATACATATTTTAAAACGTTTAAAACATTTAGTTGTATTTCCAATTTGGGGTCTAGTGTGGGAGCATAGCCTAAAGATCCTTTAATTCACGTATGTGTAAGAGCATAGTCACTACAATTGCAATGGGGTCACATAATAAATAAATAAATTGTAGCCTCATTATATTATAAAATCATTCAAAGTGTTTCATTAACAAGTGTATTAGACTACTAAAATTGTATTATTCAAGAAATGAATTGTTTATTGTAGCATCATGTTCAAGCACGAAAGCATGATTCCATATATTTTCATGTGCAACCTAAACCAGTGATTGTCATGAATTCGGGGTTTGACAACTAGGAAATTGTTGTTATTATTTTAGTATCAAAAGAGCTGTCCAGAATTTTCAGATGTTTTTGTTCAATTGAGATGAATTTGTCTATATCTTTTTGGGGACTAATATCACATAGGCTAATTCATTTGGGGCTAGTTAATCACCTTAGGGAGTGGTTAGCTAGATCGCTAACTCTAAATATAGCCTAATATCACTGATAGTTAGCTGTTTAATTTACATCTAACAGTAACTATCATGTATAGGCCTATGCACTGTCGTAGCGTGACTATCATTAAATATGAAGACTGTTATATTATCAAATCAATTCTCTATGTGTAATTATTCCTCATGTGATTAAACTAATCATGTACACTTTAATTAACTAGGAAGTCGGGGCACCACGGGAAAATGTTTAAAGAGTCTCTATTTCCCTAATTAACTCTTCAGATATTTTCATATCTTATTGATTATAGTCACTTGTTAATGTTATTATTACCTCATCAGTCTCATTCCTGAATGTCGCAAACCCTTGGATATCTGCGCGCACCCTAACATAAATTATGAATCAGCGATATAAAAATTTGCTTCATTATTTATTTACTAACTAACTAATCAATCACAGAATTACATAAACACACACACACAGTAGTTATACATTGGTTACTGACATAATACACTGAAAAGTCCCTAGTGGGCTAAGCCGATATGACGGCTAGGTAGACAAAGGAAAGGGGTGGGGCCAGCTCAAGAGCAAGAAACTCAGAGTGGACCCACGTCCCTACAGTCAATAACTACACTCATGGAAATGCTAATACTTTGAACATGAACAACCGCTCATTCGAAAAGAAATTGTGATTTACATATTTACGAGTTTATGCCTTTGTTGTCCCTCTCTGCGATCGCCGGTCCGTCTGCTGGATAGTCAGTCAACAGAAAGTCTCTGGTGTGTCCACCAGAGATCAAAGTCTTTTGTAGTCGTACAGTGGTTCCTCCTTTAAAAGTTGTGAGCTTACACCACTGGACTTAGAGGTACCCAGTGTCATGGCTTCATTGCTCCAGACCACCACAAGGGGGAGAGAGCACTCATTATGCATTTGGGTCCCAAGGTTTTAATATGACCAATCATATCGAGTGGTTCAAATGACAAATTTGACACGAACCACCCGTCCCTGGGTGAGAATGGCTGACAAAACATTACGGTGGAACCAAATGTAGTTATATCATCATAACGAGTCAAGCAAAAGATGTACAATTGAGAGGAATATATTAGTTAATGTAGAGACAAACATTTGTGCATATTTTTTTGTCATAAATTAAATTTACGAAATCGCTATTTAGCAAGTTATCTGACAAGCTAACATTAGCCAGCTAGCTAGCTAGTGTTATGACATGAGAATGAATTTGTAATTCATGTTGTTTAATGTTTTAGGGACTCCTGAGAAAACCAGCAAACCAGGCTGTCATCTTGTGAAACAGTGGATGTAAAGAATCTAGCTAGCTAAAAAATGTATTGCAAAATGAATGTACAATTGTGCAAGCTTGCCTTGCAATGCAGCTGAAGTAACATAGCTAGCTAACTATTTACTTGCTTATTGTGTAGTGGAGGATAAAAATAACTGTATGACTATGGATGTGTAGCTAGCAACAGTATGTAGCCGATCTGTGTATGGAGCCTAAAACGTTAGGTTCTGAACTAATATTCATACCAATCTATGAACCTCAGCTATAATAGTTGTTGTATCAACTTCAAGTCTGAATGGTATTAGTGAAGCCTATGGATAGAGTAGAATATAATAACTTTATTGTGCCAAGGATGCAAGTCCTATATACGTGCACTGTAGTTATTACCACACATAAGATTCCCACGTTGTAGCCTGTATATTGAATATATTCACTGATAATGTACTCTTCCTTGGCAAATAAATGTGCGGATTAGTCATATCAGCCCGAACGTCCAGTGTGCGCCGCGAAAGCGAAATGGTCTGAATTTACAAACTGACAATGCTCTGAATTTATGACCGCCACGTTGTACAGTGCCATATTTTCTGTTCCATCCTAACAGAAACCCAGAGGGTTTTTCATTTTTCATGGAATAGAAACACCATAATATTAATCAAATTAATTAAGCAAGTACCAGTCAAAAGTTTGGACACACTTACTCATTCCAGGATTTCTCTTTATTTTTACTATTTTCTACATTATAGAATAGTAATAGTGAAGACATCACAACTATGAAATAACACCGGTCTCCCGCATTCTGTAGTACAGACATGGCCTGCTCTCCCTTATGTAAGGAATTAGGCACTTTCCCTTGTTTACTACAGTATGTATTGTAGACTGCACAGTAGCCTAATAAACAAATAAACACATTTTGTTAATAAAATAATGATGAAAAATACTATTTCAAAATGCAGATTTTGATTTCATTATGGATCCATAACGAATTACTATGGGAATAAATATCACTGTCTTACAGAAATATTGGAGCAAAGTTGTCTAATGAAGGCAAACAATTTAGAATCCTCCAATCCTGTAGCCTACTCCCGACCGTCACATTGTACAGCTCCATATTTTCCATTCCATCCTAACTGTCACGTTCGTCGTAGGAAGGAGACCAAAGCGCAGCGTGGGTATCGTTCCACGTCATTTATTTTAATGTGAAACTTTGCAAAACAAACAAAATCTACAAACAAAACACAAACCGTGACGAAAGAGGTGCAACATGCACTAACTCAAAATAATCTCCCACAAACACAGGTGGGAAAAACAACTACTTCAATATGATCCCCAATTACAGACAACGATGACCAGCTGCCTCTAATTGGGGATCATACAAAAATCCCAACATAGAAAAAAGAAACTAGAACCAAAACAACATAGAACTAAATAAACTAGATAACCCCCCCAGTCACGCCCTGACCTACTCTACCATAGAAAATAAGAGCTCTCTATGGTCAGGACGTGACACTAACGGAAACCCTGAAGGTTTTGTTTTTCGTTTTTCTCTGAATAGACACACCATAATATTAATCAAATTAATTAAGCCAAATTTCATCAAATCAATCCCATATATTATGTTATAAGGTTTTAAATTCTCTGGTAATGCCAATACGGAATATTATCAAGTGTTTCTCAAAGATTCCCTCTGGTTGTCAAATTAGCAATAACTTGCAGTAACAGAAAAAATGTCTGACAGTTAAATGACGTGCCACAGAATGCTGCAGCAGCACGCAGGGTGTGCCGCAGTATGACGCAACTGTTAAAGGAGGAACCACTAGCTTTTTATAATGGATACGTCAGAGTACCATTCGGAAATGTTCTTGAGAATGGATCTTTCAGAGTACCATTGTTCTTAGATTGGATGTGTTTACCAGACTAATGGGCCTTTAGTTTGTAGATTTCTTTAACCATTTAAACATGTAGCTACTGCTACATGCTCTCTGGTGTTTTGGTCCTTTGGTAATGTAGTTGTTTAAAGCATTTTGCAACATCCGGCTCACGCCTTAGTCTGTTTGGTCTATAGAGTGGTAGCCATTTCAACGTGGGGACCCCATCCCTGCATTATCTTGACTAAATGTACATTTTGTCATGAGTCCTTTTATTAACTCTGTGGAAAGGGGCATTCCATGATGTTTGGCTATAATGTCTGTGCTCATGATGGCGTGGCCACTGACTGGATAATCTTTACATAAAAAAAAAAAAAAATGTAATTTAGAAGCCTAAAGTCACATTTCATCTTCTCACAAATAGTTTCATATTTAATAATATATGTTATTTTACTAGGCAAGTCAGTTAAGAAGAAATTCATATTTACAATGACAGTCTACCAGGAAACAGTGGGTTAACTGCCTTGTTCAGGAGCAGAAGGACAGATTTTTACCTTGTCAGCTCGGGGATTCGATCCAGCAACCTTTCAGTTACTGGCCCAACACTCTAACTACTAGGCTACCTGCCACCCCACAACATCTAGATGTGAATCTGATAAATACATTGTGAAAGCTCTTAAAGTTACAGTGTTTCCGTTATAACGTCTTTAATGATATCACAACACAGTAAATGTTGGACATGATTATTTTTTAAATACACACGGACCATTAAAACTGGTTGGAATAAAGAAATATATATAACCTTTTGTGTTTACCGTACTGAAAAGTCTTTCTCTGTGGTAACAAAGGGATTCTCAACTTTCATTTTGGCAGAGTGGGGAAAGGAGTTTCTGTATTTCCGACTGTCATAGAACAGCCGACTTCCCGCTCTCCTGCTCTACGAGAGAGAGCGCTCTGTAGAGCGTACGCACTGTAATTTGATCCTTCAGATCTTCACAGGAGAGTCATGACAGCACCCACCTTTAATGGCCTGAGTGCCCTTTTTTCAAGATGAAATACAATTCAGACCAGAAAGCTGGGACCATTTTCTCTTCAACAGTAACAACAGTTGTTGCTTTCAATACAGTGTTTTTCCTGCGATTACATTTTGAAATATTGTACAATCAGAAAGCATTTCACAAAGGCGCGAGAGAGAGAGTGAAACTGCACTGCTTGAAAGCAGCAAGCAGGAACTCTGTAGTCCAGACTGCTGTCTGATTGACCATTGGGCAAGGTGTAAATGTTTTGGAAGCCACTATTCATGCAACAAGTTTGAATACAAAAGAAGCCATCCACCCTTCAAGGGCAATCAGCAGAACAATATAATTTCTGAGAGCATGTGAAAATTCTTAATGGTGGGATAAATGACAGCAATGATGACAAAGTTTTATCAAATTTTCCCGAATGTAATCGGCTGTTTTTAAGAATGTAATCCGATTTTTTTTTTAAAGTAATCTGGGTTGATTACAGTTATTTTTTTTGTAATCAGATTACGTAATCCCCGTTACATGTAATCTGTTACTACCCAACACTCCCACTGGGCAAAAACTGAATTAACATTGTTTCCTCATCGTTTCGACCAAAAAATGTCATGTGATGACGTTGAATCAACGTGGAAAACTGATTGGATTTTTTTCACCTAATTTTTCACCTAAATCCAATGACATGGTGACACTTTTTGTTGATTTCACGTTTAATAAACAAACGTTAGTTGACAACTCAACCAAATGTAAATCAAAACTACACATTGAACTGACATCTGTGCACCGTGATTTGTGTGTGTGTGTGCTTGTTTGCTTTTCATAAGCCCCTGATCCCTCTCAACCAAAACAGTGTGATGTTAGCGGTAAATGCCATATCGCAGTACTTAAAGCACTGAATGTATTTATTTCTGCCATTCTGCTGTGTTTCTCTGTGCTTGAGATAAGGCAATAAGAAGAGACTTACAGTATACCTTGGGAAATGGGTTGTTAAGAGAACAGAGAGACTGATACAGTACATTGTAGATGTGCTTTAGAATGTCCTCTCCTAGCCTAGCATCCTGCTCTGCTCACTGCTGGACACCATATGTGGTCCTCTGTTGCAATGCCACCTTAGGGAGAATACAAAATGCTCCACAGCAGCTAGCACACATATGTAGCCACTGTACTGTCTTGGAGAGGACAGAGAGCAGGACGATGGCCAGATGGAGATTTCTTTACCTTTATCGATCTTTCATTTATGCAGGACAGGCGTGTGTCATAGAGAATGAAATTAGGATTTTTTATTTTACATGATCATGATTCTGTGAATTGTAATTGGGGCTCTCTCTCTCTCTCTCTCACACACACACACACACACACACACACACACACACACACACACACACACACACACACACACACACACACACACACACACACACACACACACACACACACACACTCTCTCTCTCTCTCTCTCTCTCTCTCTCTCTCTCTCTCTCATGCACTGTGGATATATGAAGCTCAGTTAATTAAAGAAGGAGATGACATAAAGCTGTCTCAGCCAGCAGCCTAACCAGAAACACTTCCCACACTGGACTGTACGGTCTACCTATTTACTACACTACCTACTTACTACACTACCTACTTACTAAACTACCTTCCCCTTAATATCCATTTACCACCACAAGGTGGCACAGATCACCTGATATTGGCTGTGGCAATATGTGGTGTACAGCACATGACGAATGTGATGTTCAGTTATTGTACATTAGTTCAAGCATGCACTTTCACTCTCTTTTGTAACAGTTTTAAATGCCTCATTTAGGATTATTAAAAGTTAAATGTTTTCAATGAATTGTCCATTAATGGTAGGGCTTCCATCTTTACTGTAGTTACTGCTCAGTAGTACCATTACGTCCAGTAGAGGGAAGCAAACTGAACTGTAAACTCTTAATGGCCCAGTGCATTCTTAAACATGATTTCCCTGTGATTTATATATATATATATACTGAGCATACCAAACATTAGGAACACCTTCCTAATATTGAGTTGCCCCCCCCCCAAAAAAAAAGCTTTCACTTCGATTTACCTGGTCAGTCTATGTCATGGAAAGAGCAGGTGTTCTTAATGTTTTGTATACTCAGTGCATTTCCGCGCTATGAGGTTGGAATAATACCGGGAAGTTGTGAAAATTATGAGCTGTTTGAAAAGACCTCGTAAAATGTCAGCCTGACCACCAGGCAGTAAATTGGTTAATAGACCAGTTAGTCAATATTGACGCTCGTACCCAGGTGAGTGTGTGAGGTCAAGCAGCATAATCTGAAAATGGCAGAAGACATTTAATCATCCTTTCCAGGAATTGAAACCAAACTGCCATCTCTCCTCCTTTTGGCAAGCTGGCCATCCAGCTGTCTGTAATGGTGGAATGGAGCTGCATGCTAAGTAGGTGTCAGCTCTGATTATGGTGTTCATGGTTTGAGCAGCCTGTAGGCAAATAGCTTTAAATGGAAAATGGGTTGGGAGAGACCAAGATAAAGAGGAGGAGATGGTGTGTCCTGCTGAGATGCATTGAGGGGGACTTGTAGTGGAAGTGCTGCTGCTTCTCTCTTTACCGCTTGGAGGGACTCTACCCTGTGTCTTTGATGAAGAAACTAGGCTGTGTTTCAGATCAGTGGGTATGAAGGAGAGGAGACAAGGAAATAACTAGTGAGATTAATCTTTGGAGTGCCTAACTGAAGTAGTTCAACATAATTTCTTCAAACCACAGAGGCAAAAACAAAGTATAATCCAACAAGTATTAGGCCCATCGCTCTTCGGGGAACATAGGCCACGGACCACTGCCCTCCATCATACGCTAGTTCTCTTCCATCCTATCTGTTTTGTTGGTGCCTGGGTGCCCTCTTTTTGTTTTTCCCTTGTGGGTTCCAGGAGAAAGATGGTCTGATGGTCTGGTGAAGTTGGAGGGGAGCTTTTGGAGAGTATGTCTGATCCATGACCCCGTTCTCCTCCAGACCTCCGTTAAGAGATAATACATTTTTCAGTTAGGTGAGAGGTAGCAAGGGTGAATTCAAAGGGAATGAAGGGGTATTTGGGATGTAGTTCTCCCCATGTATACAAAACCTTTGTTGATGAAAAATAATATTGATCCTCTAAACCAGGAAAACCTCCTAGTTCCCTATACATTGTGAAAAACTTTCTTTAACATCTTTGTAGGAGGAGAGCTTGACACACAGGCTATCCCCATGACCTTTGACATCAGCCCTCGCCTCCCACACCAGACCTAAAGGCCCACAGCAGCAAAGGGTCATACTGTACTATTCAGTACATTCATGGGAGGTAAATTGTAATGTGATGACAAAGAAATATATGCTGTTATTTCATCATTATACATTACATTACCAAATGTATGTGGACACCTGCTCGTCAAACATCTCATTCCAAAATCATGGGCATTATTATGAAGTTGGTCCCCTCTTTGCTGCTATAACAGCCTCCATTCTTCTGGGAAGGCTTTCCACTAGATGTTGGAACATTGCTGTGGGGACTTGCATCCATTCAGCCACAAGAGCATTAGTGAAGTCGGACGCTGGTGTTTGGCGATTAGGCCTAGCTCGCAGTCGGGCTTCCAATTCATCCCAAAGGTATTTGATGGGGTGGAGGTCAGGGCTCTGTGCAGGTCAGTCAAGTTCTTCCACACCGATCTCAACAAACCATTTCTGCATGGACCTCGCTTTGTGAACGGGGGCATTGTCATGCTGAAGCAGGAAAGGGCCTTCCCCAAACTGTTGCCACAAAGTTGGAAGCACAGAATCGTCTAGAATGTCATTGTATGCTGTTGCGTTAAGACTTCCCTTCAACTAAGGGGCCTAGCCCAAACCATTATTCCTCCTCCAAACTTTAGAGTTCGCACTATGTATTTGGGCAGGGAGCGTTCTCCTGGCATCTGCCAAACCCAGATTCATCACTCCAGAGAACGTTTCCACTGCTCCAGAGTCCAATGGCGGCCAGCTTTACACCTCTCCAGCCGACACTTGGCAATGCGCATGGTGATCTTAGGCTTGTGTGAGGCTGCTCGGCCATGGAAACCCATTTCATGAAGCTCCTGACGAACAGTCCTTGTGCTGACGTTGCTTCCAGATGGAGTGTTGTGTTGCTTCCGGTAGTGAGTGTTGCAACCGTGGACAGACGATTTGTACTCGCTACGCTCTTCATTACTCGGTCTCGTTTTGTGAGCTTGTGTGGCCTAGCACTTTACGGCTGAGCTGTTGTTGATCCTAGACATTTCCACTTCACAATAACAGCACTTACAGTTGACCGGGGCAGCTCTAGCAGGTCCGAAATTGACGAGTTAGAAAGGTGGCATCCTATGACGGTGCCTCGTTGAAAGTCACTGAGCTCTACAATAAGCCCAGTCTACTGCCAATGTTTGTCTATGGAGATTGCATAGCTGTGTGCTCGATTTTATACACCTGTCAGCAACAGGTGTGGCTGAAATAGCCAAATCCACTAATTTGAAGGGGTGTCCACATACTTTTGCATAGTGTATCTGAGTGTATATGGGTACATATACCTGGTTTGAGACAGAGTTTGGGGCCGAGGTTCAATGCTCAGTGTTGTAGACTACTGTGATTACTATAACTACCTCCAAGCTGCCATTTCAGGCTTTTAACACTAATCTGTGTCTTGAGGTAGAACTTATATGTGTGTTTTCATAGGTATTAGAAAAATCTCACTGGAAAACAATAGACAGGGAGGTGTTCCCTCAAAGGGATGTTGTATCTTTTGCTTTCTTTCATTTCGTTGTCATTACGTCATGACATTTACCAGATACAATGAATACATGGAATGACAGTTTTTTTCCCTTTAGCCGTAGGATTTTCTTCTATCATTGCCACGGAGAGTTATTTGTTTGTATTTTTACAATGGAAATGATAACCTATGCAATATTAAACTACAGATCTGCATTTGTCACAGCCTGTGATTCCTCCCGATAGTCCCAGATAGAATTGGTAACACCTCATTAGTCCTGGCCTCAGAGGAAGGACAATCCCCCAGACTCTAGGATTAGGGAGCACACTCAAAACCACTGCATTGTTTTAAGGACAGGACGTGTATTAAATCATATTAAATGTTATTGTTCCTCATTCTTCCAACACATCCCTTAAGGTACTCCAGTACTGACCCTCATATCTCCCTCAATGATCCAATCATAGACATTACAAGTGTATTGGAGTATTATAGCCCATCTGTATGTCAGCACAGCACAGCTACTGCCAACAGGACCTTAATGGCGTAGGTAGTGTTCTTGCCCTGTTACTGCAGGTTTGCTGGGTCCAGCCCCGCTCTAGTTGGTTAGAGTGTTGGGCCAGTAATCGAAAGGTTCTGTCATTCTGCCCCTGAGCAAGGCAGTTAACCCACTCTTCCCTGGGCACCGGAGACGTGAATGTCGATTATGGCATCCCCCCGCACCTCTCTGATTCAGAGGGGTTGGGTTAAATGCGGAAGACACATTTCAGTTGAATGCATTCAGTTGTACAACTGGCTAGGCTTCCCCCTTTCCCTTTCCTACTCAACTGCTACAGAATGACCATGCTTGCCTAACTCTCCCTGTTGAGTCTGTGATTATGACTATTGTTTTCTCTAATGACAGTATTTCCTCTGACTGTTTTACAGTTGAAGTTGGAAGTTTACATACACCTTAGCCAAATACATTTAAACTCAGTTTTTCACAATTCCTGACATTTAATCCAAGTAAAAATTCCCTGTCTTAGGTCAGTTAGGATCACCACTTTATTTGACGAATGTGAAATGTCAGAATAATAGTAGAGATAATTATTTATTTCGGGTTTTATTTCTTTCATCACATCCCCAGTGGGTCAGAAGTTTACATACACTCAATTAGTATTTGGTAGCATTGCCTTTAAATTGTTTAACTTGGGTCAAACGTTTCGGGTAGCCTTCCACAAGCTTTCCACAATAAGTTGGGTGAATTTTGGCCCATTCCTCCTGACAGAGCTGGTGAAACTGAATCAGATTTGTAGGCTTCCTTGCTCGCACACGCTTTTTCAGTTCTGCCCACAAATTTTCTATAGGATTGAGGTCAGGGCTTTGTGATGGCCACTCCAATACCTTGACTTTGTTGTCCTTAAGCCATTTTGCCACAACTTTGGAAGTATGCTTGGGGTCATTGTCCATTTGGAAGACCTATTTGCGACCAAGCTTTAACCTCCTGACTGATGTCTTTAGATGTTGCTTCAATATATCCACATAATTTTCCATCCTCATTATGCCATTTATTTTGTGAAGTGCACCAGTCCCTCCTGCAGCAAAGCACTCCCACAACATGATGCTGCCACCCCCGTGCTTCACGGTTGCAATGGTGTTCTTCGGCTTGCAAGCCTCCCCCGTTTTCCTCCAAACGTAACGATGGTCATTATGGCCAAAAAGTTATATGTTTGTTACATCAGACCAGAGGACATTTCTCCAAAAAGTATGATCTTTGTCCCAATGTGCAGTTGCAAACCGTAGTCTGGCTTTTTATGGCGGTTTTGGAGCAGTGGCTTCTTCATTGCTGAGTGGCCTTTCAGGTTATGTCGATATAGGACTCGTTTTACTGTGGATATAGATACTTTTGTACCGGTTTCCTCCAGCATCTTCACAAGGTCCTTTGCTGTTGTTCTGGGATTGATTTGCACTTTTCGCACCAAAGTACGTTCATCTCTAGGAGACAGAACTTGTCTCCTTCCTGAGCGGTATGACGGCTGCGTGGTCCCATGGTGTTTATACATGCATACTATTGTTTGTACTGATGAACGTGGTACCTTCAGGAGTTTGGAAATTGCTCCCAAAGATGAACCAGACTTGCGGAGGTCTACAATTTATTTTCTGCGGTCTTGGCTGATTTCTTTTGATTTTCCCATGATGTCAAGCAAAGAGGCACTGAGTGTGAAGGTAGGCCTTGAAATACATCCACAGGTACACCTCCAATTGACTCAAATGATGTCAATAAGCCTATCAGAAGCTTCTATAGCCATTACATCATTTTCTGGAATTTTCCAAGCAGTTTAAAGGCATAGTCAACTTAGTGTATGTAAACTTCTGACCCACTGGAATTGTGATACAGTGAATTATAAGTGAAATAATTTGTCTGTAAACAATTGTTGGAAAAATTACTTGTCATGCAAAAAGTAGATGTCCTAACCCGACTTGTCAAAACTATAGTTTGTTAACAACAAATGTGTGGAGTGGTTGAAAAACGAGTTTTAATTACTCCAAACTAAGTGTATGTAAACTTCCAACTTCAACTGTACTTTGTCAGGCTTGTAATTTACACTATAAAGATCCCTCACGTTGAAAAGAGTTTCTTCTCTGTTTTATTCTCTGTCTGTGTGTTTCTGTATTTCTCAACCTGTCTCACTCTTTCTTGGGTGAGTACTCCAGACATTGCTCGCCCTAGTCGTATCGCTGCCTCTGTATAAGTCTGCAGGGTGAGTCCACCATAGAGAGAGTGGTTGAACGATTATTGGAATTTGTGTGGGTAGCTAGACAGACTGACAATAGTAAAGGTGAACAGGTGGTCATGGGTCAGGTGACAGAGGACTGGAGGAGACTGAGGCAGGAATTCCTTTAACCACTCAGTGGTATATTTACTGGGTAGTCTGTCTGTGCTGCATAAGAAAAGGAAACAGAATAATCATTATTAATATAATTAGGTAATTCAGTTCAATAGGAATTCAATATGAATCATGATTGAGTCATTTAGGATCCTAACCATAAATCATAATCATGAGAATAATAATGCAAATAAATCGATCAGTTATCAATTATTCAGTCTATAATCTCAATCAGTTTGAGATCAGGATTTATCAATTCACCAAATAATAATTACATTTCATATTTCATCCTTCCAGGTTTGTTTTCATATGTACATGTAATTTCGTTACGTTTTAACCAGATATCAATGGCATAATTGGCCTGTGATGATCTATAGGGCCGTGATCATTGCCCATTGACATAACATAATAGGTTTGAAGCGTGCGCTCCAAGCCGGGCTCTGCAGTAATAACTATAAACAATAACTGATGACTCGCTCTCCCGATCGCAATAGATAGTTTTGATGAAAGATAACAGAATCGGTTGATTCTTGGACGCACAGAATGTCTGGATTAGACCGAGTTGGGGCGATTTCCTCCTTTTAATGAGATGAGATCTGTCGGACATTTCCGCCTGACCTAATTAAAGCGCTCTGGCCCAGCTGCGCAAATGGCAGTTAATTAAACAGCGATTCCACCAACTCTATGGGCCTTTTCTATAGTGGTGCTGGACATGAATTACCTGTGTGTGGGAGGAGGCCTAATTGAAATTGACCACTGCTTTGCCTGCCGGAAGACAAAATAATTGTTTGGAGGAATTAGTGCTGCTAGCTTGGCCTTCATGTTTATCTTTGACATGACAACTGATTTGGCATGGGTCCCCAGATCCTCACAAAGTTCTACAGCTGCACCATCGAGAGCATCGTGACCGGTTGCATCACCGCCTGGTATGGCAACTGCTCGGCATCTGACCGTAAGGCTCTACAGAGGGTACTGCGTACGGCCCAGTACATCACTGGGGCCAAGCTTCCTGCCATCCAGGACCTAAATAATAGGCGGTGTCAGAGGAAAGCACATAAAATTGTCATGGACTCATCACCCAAGTTATAGACTGTTTTCTCTGCTACCGCACGGCAAGCGGTACCTTAGCGCCAAGTCTAGGACCAAGCTCCTTAACAGCTTCTACCCCCAAGCCATAAGACTGCAGAACAATTAATCAAAAGGCCACCGGACTATTACATTGACACCCCCCCCCCCATTTGTTTTTACACTGCTGCTACTCGCTGTTTATTATCTATACATAGTCACTTCACCCCTACCTACATGTACAAATTACCTCAACTAACATGTACCCCCACACACTGACTCGGTACCGGTACCCCCTGTATATAGCCTCGTTATTGTGTAACCTTTTTTATTTTTTAATAAAAAAAATTACTTTAGTTTATTTGGTCAATATTTTCTTAACTCTTCTTGAACTGCACAGTTGGTTAAGGGCTTGTAAGTAAGCATTTCACGGTAAGGTCTACACTTGTTGTATTCGGTGCATGTGACAAATAAAGTTTGATTTGAATTGATGGATGCATAAATATTTTAGAGGAAATGACGGCAAGACATGTTAGCCCTGAGGTTCTTCTAGTTATCAGTTTGTTGGGTCTTTAGTAATGTCCTCTCAGACTTTAAACAGATTAGTTATTAAATGGTTAGGCAATTTACTCCTGAACAGAGTTCTAATTCAATAATGTTGTGGTTTTTGTTTGTATTTCTCAACAGCTTTTTTCCATTTTTGCATTTGCGACATGTGGAGGCTACAGTGGACAGCTGTGGGTTAGTGTGGACTGCCAGCTTGACAAGGCCAGCAGCAACCTCAGTATTGGCATCGATTTTGCCTATCCTTTTAGGTACGAAACTCTCTCTAGTAACATTTCAGACAGATAATAGTAATTAGTGATGTGCAGTTCGCGAACGATTCTTTGATTTTATATGACTATTTTTACTGACTCGAGGGTCATGATACATTTTGCCGAGTGACTCATTCATTTTAGTTTGACCTGCTTCCCACAATGAATCCTACAGCCGGATTATTATGTGCTTCTCCGGCTCAGCGATTCCAGACGTGCTCCAACCACCAACTGTCTGTCATATGTACGCACAGGAAAATAGATCATGCAGCATAGAGAAGAAAAATACATATTTACAACTAGTAATTTATCGTATGGTGCAAGAATGAATGTAATTAATTGATTATTGAATGTTGTCGATGGACACAGCTTTGTCGAACCAAAACACAGCCTTCACAGCCTGCCTTTGCTCAACAAACTCGAACTCGTTCATTAATCGATTGAGGGGCTGCTGCAGTTCGCAAACGTTATGTGCTTGTCTCCCTCGCGGCAGTCAAGTCATTTCACAGAGTCATTCACAATCTAGTGTGGTTGCGGCCGCAATTTAACCTCATTTCAAAGGTATCAATAAATGATCGTATTTATATGCCTAGCCATCAGGAATGTTTGAAGCACATTTTTGTAAGTCCCAGTCACAAATGAAGCTCCGATAAGCCCACTATGATGAACGAGAGGCTTGTAGAATAATTTGTTTTTTGTTAATCATTCGCCGGTAGGGGGTCCTGCGTGGTCTGGGCATTACAGACTCAAATGAATGAAATTAGTCAATATTTGTTCTTTGGACTGAACGAGTCGATAACATCAGAGTCAGTAAAAAGAGTGCAGTGCAGCCCCATTAACATTTTAAATAATCCAAAGGGAATAGGAGTCATCATCTCCAGAACTATTGCCCCTCATTAAAATGCCTTCTTGGTCAATGTGTTACTGTTTATTTGCGTACGAATGTGCGTGCGTGTAAAGTATACGTTTCAACACCAGCCTAGTCGGTTAATATTTCAGACAATGTCAGATGTATTTTCTAACACCATATGGAAGATTTAGTCAAGGCAATTAAGATCCATCTGTGTAGCACTGTGTAAACTGAGGCCAAACACATTGATTAGCACCAGACAAGATGTCTAAAATGCTGTCACTGGTAGCTTTGCTAATATTTCACTCCGAGACACACGAGATAAGAGCCTCAGTGGTCTTTTGATTACGTTTAACATACTTATTTTCTCCATTATTTAAAAAGTGACTACAGGTGTTTTAGACTCCTCTGTTCCCCCCCCCCCCCCCCGAAGGTTGCACCAGGTGTCCTTCGAGGCTCCGCTGTGTGAGGGGAGGAGGAGGGAGAGGCTCTTTCTCATTGGGGACTACACTTCCTCGGCTGAGTTCTTCGTCACCATCGCTGTGTTCGCCTTCCTCTTCTCCTTCATGGCCACCATAGTCTACATCTTCTTCCAGAACAAGTACCGCGAGAACAACCGAGGCCCTCTGATCGTGAGCTGCTCACCTTTCACGCTTTTCCATGTTCAAATCTACATTTTGAATAAGATAGTATGCTATGTGTTTGTAGTGCTCCCATGCAGCAATATATATTACAGACAATATATTTTGTATATTGTACTCCCTGCACCTTTGACATCTGCTGGTTGTGCAAACAGTAACTTGAACATTATTCAGTAACATGTCCCCCCCACCCTCAGGACTTTATAGTGACCGTGGTGTTCTCCTTCATGTGGCTGGTCAGTTCTTCAGCCTGGGCTAAAGCCCTGTCGGACATCAAGGTGGCCACAGACCCAGATGAGGTGCAGGAGCTCATGTCTGCCTGTAAGGTCATGACCAACAAGTGTGGCTCAGTACAAGGACCCCGCTGGTCAGGCCTCAATACCTCTGTGGTGCGTCAGACTGTGAACCGCACACTACCAAAACACACATTATAAACCATAGTATGTTTGTTTTGCTGTGATACTCTGTCTCGGTCACACTTTATTTAGATAGTCCGGCTAGTCCATCTGTAGATACTCTACAGACGGTCATACTATCAACAAACTATCTGTTGATAAGCAACTGCTTGCTAAGGTTACAGTTAGGTTTAGAATAAGGGTTAAGGTTAGGGTAAGGATAAGGGTTAAGGTTAGGGTTAGTAGATAGTTGAAATCTTACTGATCTTACTAGTCTTTAGAGCATCTACAGATGGACTATCCAAATAAAGTGTTACCTCTGTCTCTCCCCAGGTGTTTGGCTTCCTAAACTTCGTCCTGTGGGCAGGAAATATCTGGTTTGTCTTCAAGGAGACTGGTTGGCATAAAGGAGGACCAGCTCGGTACGCTGGTGCGCCTCCCGAAAAACAGGCTGAGACATTCAACCAGCAGCAGCCCTACAACCAGGGCAGTTTTGACCAGTCAGGAGGCTACAGCGCCCAGGGAGACCAGGAGCCCGTATCAGAATACAGTCCTGTGGGCGGACCCACCTCCTACTCCAATCAGATGTAGCCTTGCAGTCTGATTGTCACACTGATGGGGGGGGGATGCAGTTCTTAGGTAGAAATATTCCGGTGCCAGAAAAAGTAAGTTGTCGATTGATACAGTTAAACATAAGTATTTTGGAGTATTGTACATAAAATTAGATTTTGGTTACGTTTTTAGATGTGTTGTCCTGAATGTTGTATTGCCTGTGGGTTGAGTCTGTTTATAGTTTCTCTTTTTCCTGTGCTAGGTGCTATGCCACAGACCTTTTAACTGGACGTCTTTTTCATTGTGGAAGAAAAATGTGGTATACAATTGTATAATTCTTGAAGTTTCCTACATAGTGTTGACAAAGTGCATGAAGTTGTGCTATGTGTTTCTATGCCTGTTTGTGCACATTCTATTTACGAAACTGTCAGGATTTCACCTCAGAGTTACACAGTAAGGTATCAGCAGTAGTTTTACCTCACAAACGCAACATTTAAAGTGTTGGTCTCATTTTTCATGAGCAGAAATAAAATATCCCAGTCATTTTCCATATGCACAAAAAACTTATTTCTCTTCAAATTTTCTGCACAAATTTATTTACATCCCTGTTAGTGAGCATTTCTCCTTTGTCAAGGTAATCCATCCTGACAGGTGTGGCATATCAAGAAGCTGAGGGGGGGGGGGGGGGGGGGGGTCTGTCTTTAATAAAGCCTATTTGTGGGGTAAAACAAATTCTTATTGGCTGGGCCTGGCCCCTCAGTGGGTGAACCTGGCTTCCACACATGGCTGCGCCCCTGCCCAGTCATGTGAAATCCATAGATTAAGATCAAATTAATCACTTTTATTTGACTGGTTTCCTTTTATGAACTGTAACTCAGTAAAATCTTAAATTGTTGCATGTAGGGTTTATGTTTTTGTTCAGTGTAGTTACCTTTTCATTACACATGATGCCCTTGCTCTAAAGGGGTTTTATGTGTTGGTTTGTGGGAAGTTTTTGATGTTAGTGTTAACAATTGTAAATGGGAAAAGTGTTTCTACCCGCTCTGTTTACAAATGGTCGCTCAGGATTCAAATGAAAGGACTCGTTTTTTAAGCTGCGGTCAGACTACTGCGAAATGAAGAATAATTTCATACTCCTCCTAGAGCGAGCTAGCTGAGTCCATTTAAGCACAAGGCCCCAGTGAAAAAGGCCCAGAAGAACCTAGTTGCAATTAGAACAGTCAGCTCGGCCAAGCTTGTCTGTATAACCATTACTGAACCCCCTCCATTTTATCTGTCATGTTTTCTCTGTCTTGAATTCTACAAACAAAGTAATTCAGGTTTGTATGACTTTCAAAAGTTTGTGCAATTAATACAAATAGGCCTAATTAGACAATGTCTGATAATATTGATGATGATGATGATAATTAACCCTGTGTCTTGAGCTCCAAAGCATGTGGCTTGCATTAACCAGGTAACAAACAAATATGAAAAAATACAATAATTAAACGTCCATGTATGTACTTCCCTTCTGTCCGTGTAACATTATAATGTGAACAATTTGAAAACCACTTACCAGTATTATTATTCTGTTCATGATTACTGCGTGTGGATGATATACAAGCAATTTGAATAATCCTAATAAAGATGTTACATACAAAAAAAATGTATAGTGTGTTCTTTTTCTCTCTGGCATTTGCACAAAGAGCTTTTGGGAACAATGGGTAGTTAGGCCAGTGTCCCTAATGGGTTAGGCGCTAACTCCAGCACAAACCTGAATAAGCTCTTACCCTGCCCCGACCAATGTCCCAGGTACCACTCAGTGCCCAGATAGAATGCCACCTTAAACACACCTCAGCTTGGTTACCAAAGTATTGGGCCATGGCCCATGAGCGTCTGTCAGATGGTTGAGCAGAAACAGCGTTTCCCCAGAGAGTCAGGCAGTTATGTCTGTTGACCTTTGTTTGCTCCCTCACCAAAGTGAAGGAATTCTGCTAACAAACAAACCTAAACCCAGACGATTAAAAAGTGGCTTTATGTCTTAAAAAACAAGCTGATCAGTGTTTAGGAATCCCTGGGTGTTGAGTCCAGCAATCATTTGTCCCCAAGCTTTGGAATTAAAGGAATCTGGCTGCAATTGGAATAACTTGGGAATCTAACAATGAGAATCTGACCTGAGAACAGATTCCTTACTGCTATTCTCAGGGAACAGCGCTTCTGTATTTAACAGAAGATCCAATCTGACTGTATTACTCTGGCCTTAGCAAACAGCACCTGAGTGCATGTGTGCGGGCGGGAGGGGGAGGGGCTTGGTCACAGTAAGACTAATGTTTGCCTAAGAACACCTACACTAAAGCTCCCTGTTAATATGGGTGGTCAACGTCAAAGCCAAAGAATACAAGTCAAATAGGATCTCAAACAATAGTCAGTCCAGCTTTTGAGAAGGTATCAAACAGGTATGTGAACCAATTGTACCATTACATGTTAACCTTTCTATACCATTTATATTATATTGAATAGCTCATGGTATACAGTAGTGTCCGACTATGTGGGTGTGCCATTGCTATCAGTTTGCTGAGTACTATTTGCTCCTGGTTTGTTGAAACAGGGTTGAAGTGTCCAAACAGCTGGCCTCCATTTAAGGTAGGTACACGATTGCATCTGCTTGGTTGTTACTCAGCTACAGTAAACTTCAGTGCTGTTACTGCTGAATCAGAAAGAAAAACAATATTCGATTGTGTAAGGAAACATAAATTAGTTGCAAAGGTTTTGACTTAATTTATGTCAGTCCTATCCCTTCTGGTCTCTATCTCAATTCAATTTCAAATTAAGGGGCTTTATTGGCATGGAAAACATATGTTAACATTGCCAAAACAAGTGAAATAGACAATAAACAAAAGTGAAATAAACAATAAAAAATGTACAGTAAACCTTTACACTCACAAAAGTTGCAAAATAGTTAAACATTTCAAACGTCATATTATGTCTATATACAGTGTTGTAATGATATGCAAATAGTTAAAGTACAAAAGGGAAAATAAATAACCCTAAATAGGAGTTGTATTTACAATGGTGTTTGATCTTCACTGGTTGCCCTTTCCTTGTGGCAACAAATATTGCTGCTGTGATGGCACACTGTGATATTTCACCCAATAGATATGGGAGTTTATCAAAATTGGATTTGTTTTCAAATTCTTTGTGGATCTGTGTAATCTGAGGGAAATATGTGTCTCTAATATGGTCATACATTTGGCAGGAGGTTAGGAAGTGCAACTCGGTTTCCTCTTTATTTTGTGAGCAGTGTGCACATAGCCTCTCTTCTTTTGAGAGCCAGGTCTGCCTTCTGCAGACTTTCTCAGTAGTAAGGCTATACTCACTGAGTCTCTACATAGTCAAAGCTTTCCTTAATTTTGGCTCAGTCACAGTGGTCAGGTATTCTGCCACTGTGTACTCTCTGTTTAGGACCAAATAGCATTCTAGTTTCCTCTGTTGTTTTGTAATTTTTTTCCAAAGTGTCAAGTATTTATCTTTTTGTTTTCTCATGATTTGGTTGGGTCTAATTGTATTGGTGTCCTGGGGCTCTGTGGGGTCTGTTTGTGTTTGTGAACAGAGCCCCAGGATTAGCTTGCTTAGGGGGTTCTTCTCCAGGTTCATTTCTCTGTAGGTGTTTGCTTTTGTTTGGGAATCGCTTCCTTTTAGGAGGTTGTAGCTGCCTGCCATCCAGGACCTCTACACCAGGCGGTGTGAGAGGAAGGCCCTAAAAATTGTCAAAGACCCCGGCCACCCCAGTCATAGACTGTTCTCTCTACTACCGCATGGCAAGCGATACCGGAGTGCCAAGTCTAGGACAAAAAGGCTTCTCAACAGTTTTTACCCCCAAGCCATAAGACTCCTGAACAGGTAATCAAATTTGCATTGTGTGCCCCCCCCCCAACCCCTCTTTTTACACTGCTGCTACTCTCTGTTTATCATATATGCATAGTCACTTTAACCATATCTACATGTACATTCTACCTCAATCAGCCTGACTAACCGGTGTCTGTATGTAGCCTCGCTACTTTTATAGCCTGCTACTGTATATTGCCTGTCTTTTTACTGTTGTTTTATTTCTTTACCTACCTATTGTTCACCTAATACCTTTTTTACACTATTGGTTAGAGCCTGTAAGTAAGCATTTCACTGTAAGGTCTACACCTGTTGTATTCGGCGCACGTGACAAATAAACGTTGATTTGATTTGTAGAATTTAACGGCTCTTTTCTGGATTTTGATATTATAATTATGCATGCTCTGCATGCATTATTTTGGTGTTTTACATTGTACACAGAGGATATTTTTGCAGAATTCTGCATACAGAGTCTCAAGTTGGTGCTTGTCCCATTTTGTGAATTCTTGGTTGGTGAGCAGACCCCAGACCTCACAGCCATAAAGGGCAATGGGCTCTATAACTGATTCAAGTATTTTTAGCCAGATCCCAATTGGTATGTCAAATTTTATGTTCCTTTGATGGCATAGAAGGTCCTTTTTGCCTTGTGTCTCAGATCGTTCACAGTTTTGTGGAAGTTACCTGTGGTGCTGATGTTTAGGCTGAGGTATGTATCGTTTTTTTATGTGCTCTAGGGCAATGGTGTCTAGATGAAATTTGCTTTCATGGTCCTGGCAACTGGAGCTTTTTTGGAACATTATTTTTGTCTTACTGAGATTTACTGTCAAGGCCCAGGTCTGACAGAATCTGTGCAGAAGATCTGGGTGCTGCTGTAAGAACCAAGGATGATGTTAAATAGTTTAAGTATAGCCAATGTGGTCTGTATATTTTATCATTTAATTGAGGATACCATCAACACCACAGGCCTTTTGGGGTTGGAGGGTGTGCATTTTGTCCTGTACTTCATTCAATGTAATTGGAGAATCCGGTGGGTTCTGGTAGCCTTTAATAGTTGATTCTAAGATTTGTATTTGATCATGTATATGTTTTTGGTGTTTGTTCTTTGTTATAGTGTCATAAATGTTGAAGCCGTGTTGAATGGACCAAACTGCAGGCGGAATGTGGATACTCATCTTTTAATGTAAAGAATAATAAATTAAAGCAAAGTATACACAGGAAAACAATAAACACGAAACTCACGACAGGCTAACAGGCTTACTACAAACAAAAAGACTAGCAGTGTTAGCACAACCACCCACAAACCCAAGTGACAAACATACTCCTAATTATATGACTCCCAATCAGGAACAACGATAACCAGCTGTTCCTGATCGGGAGCCACACAGACCCACATAGAAACACAACACCCAGAACACACATACACAGACATACTCTGCCACGTCCTGACCAAAAACTACACAACAACACCCTCTGCTGGTCAGGACGTGACATATAGGGCTAAAAAGATTGGAGAAGTGGTTTACCCATACATCTCCATTTTGGATAGATTACTCTTCATGTTGTTGTTTAGTGTTTTCCAATTTTCCCAGAAGTGGTTAGGGTCTATAGATTGTTCAATTACATTGAGCTGATTTCTGATGTGCTGTTCCTTGTTTTTCTGTAATGTATTTCTGTATTGTTTTAGTAATTCACTATAGTGAAGGCTCAGGTTTTCTGGGTCACTATGATTTTGGTTGGATAGGTGTCTCAATTTCTGATAGGGAAGCTGAGAGGAAGTTTACACCTTCACTATTACAGTGAATCATTTTGTCCAGGAAATTGTATAGAAGGGATTGAATTTGTTGTTGCCTAATTGTTTTTTAATAGGTTTCCACACTACTTTCCTTCCGGCTATAGCATTTCTTAATATTATTCAGTTCCTTTGGCTTTGATGCCTCATGATTGAGCAAAGCTCTGTTCAAGTAGACTGTGATTTTGCTGTGATTTGATAGGGGTGTCAGTGGACTGACTGTGAACGCTCTAAGAGACTCTGGGTTGAGGTCAGTGATAAAGTAGTCTACAGTACTACTGCCAATAGATGAGCTATATGTGTACCTACCATAGGAGTCCCCTCGAAGCCTATCATTGACTACGTACATACCCAGCGTCCAACAGAGCTGCAGGAGTTGTGACCCGTTTTGTTGGTTATATTGTCGTAGTTGTGTCTAGGGGGGCATATGGGGGAGGGAATTCTGTCACCTCCAGGTAGGTGTTTGTCTTCATGTGTGCTGACGGTGTCAGGTTCTTGTCCAGTTCTGGCATTTAGGTCGCCACAGACTAGTACATGTCCCTGGGCCCGGAAATGGTTGATCTCCCCCTCTAGGATGGAGAAGCTGTCATTGTTAAAATATGGGGATCCTATTGGGGGGAATATAGGTAGCATTTAAAACATTTTAAAACATTTTTTAGTCATTTAGCAGACGCTCTAATCCAGAGCGACTTACAGTAGTGAATGCATACATTTCCATACATTTTTTTTCCTGTGCTGGCCCCCCATGGGAATCGAACCCACAACCCTGGCGTTGCAAACACCATGCTCTACCAACCAACTTCCACTAATCTCATTGCAACTCCCCTCAAAATCTCCGACCACTACCTTGTATCCTTTTCCCTCTCGCTCTCATCCAACACTTCTCACTCTGCCCCTACTCGGATGGTATTGCGCCGTCCCAACCTTCGCTCTCTCTCTCCCGCTACTCTCTCCTCTTCCATCCTATCATCTCTTCCCTCTGCTCAAACCTTCTCCAACCTATCTCCTGATTCTGCCTCCTCAACCCTCCTCTCCTCCCTTTCTGCATCCTTTGATTTTCTCTGTCCCCTATCCTCCAGGCCGGCTCGGTCCTCCCCTCCTGCTCCGTGGCTCGACGACTCACTACGAGCTCACAGAACAGGGCTCCGGGCAGCCGAGCGGAAATGGAGGAAAACTCGCCTCCCTGCGGACCTGGCATCCTTTCACTCCCTCCTCTCTACATTCTCCTCTTCTGTCTCTGCTGCTAAAGCCACTTTCTACCACTCTAAATTCCAAGCATCTGCCTCTAACCCTAGGAAGCTCTTTGCTACCTTCTCCTCCCTCCTGAATCCTCCTCCCCCTCCCCCCCCCTCCTCCCTCTCTGCAGATGACTTCGTCAACCATTTTGAAAAGAAGGTTGACGATATCCGATCCTCGTTTGCTAAGTCAAACGACATCGCTGGTCCTGCTCACACTGCCCTACCCTGTGCTTTGACCTCTTTCTCCCCTCTCTCTCCAGATGAAATCTCGCGTCTTGTGACGGCCGGCCGCCCAACAACCTGCCCACTTGACCCTATCCCCTCCTCTCTTCTCCAGACCATTTCCGGAGACCTTCTCCCCTTCCTCACCTCGCTCATCAACTCATCCTTGACCGCTGGCTACATCCCTTCCGTCTTCAAGAGAGCGAGAGTTGCACCCCTTCTGAAAAAACCTACACTCGATCCCTCCGATGTCAACAACTACAGACCAGTATCCCTTCTTTCTTTTCTCTCCAAAACTCTTGAACGTGCCGTCCTTGGCCAGCTCTCCTGCTATCTCTCTCAGAATGACCTTCTTGATCCTAATCAGTCAAGTTTCAAGACTGGGCATTCAACTGAGACTGCTCTTCTCTGTGTCACGGAGGCTCTCCGCACTGCTAAAGCTAACTCTCTCTCCTCTGCTCTCATCCTTCTAGACCTTTCTGCTGCCTTTGATACTGTGAACCATCAGATCCTCCTCTCCACCCTCTCCGAGTTGGGCATCTCCGGCGCGGCCCACGCTTGGATTGCGTCCTACCTGACAGGTCGCTCCTACCAGGTGGCGTGGCGAGAATCTGTCTCCGCACCATGCGCTCTCACCACTGGTGTCCCCCAGGGCTCTGTTCTAGGCCCTCTCCTACTCTCGCTATACACCAAGTCACTTGGCTCTGTCATATCCTCACATGGTCTCTCCTATCATTGCTATGCAGACGACACACAATTAATCTTCTCCTTTCCCCCTTCTGATAACCAGGCGGCGAATCGCATCTCTGCATGTCTGTCAGACATATCAGTGTGGATGACGGATCACCAGCTCAAGCTGAACCTCGGCAAGACGGAGCTGCTCTTCCTCCCGGGGAAGGACTGCCCGTTCCATGATCTCGCCATCACGGTTGACAACTCCCTTGTCCCCTCCTCCCAGAGTGCTAAGAACCTTGGCGTGATCCTGGACAACACCCTGTCGTTCTCCACTAACATCAAGGCGGTGACCCGATCCTGTAGGTTCATGCTCTACAACATTCGCAGAGTACGACCCTGCCTCACGCAGGAAGCGGCGCAGGTCCTAATCCAGGCACTTGTCATCTCCCGTCTGGATTACTGCAACTCGCTGTTGGCTGGGCTCCCTGCCTGTGCCATTAAACCCCTACAACTCATCCAGAACGCCGCAGCCCGTCTGGTGTTCAACCTTCCCAAGTTCTCTCACGTCACCCCGCTCCTCCGCTCTCTCCACTGGCTTCCAGTTGAAGCTCGCATCCGCTACAAGACCATGGTGATTGCCTACGGAGCTGTGAAGGGAACGGCACCTCCATACCTTCAGGCTCTGATCAGGCCCTACACCCAAACAAGGGCACTGCGTTCATCCACCTCTGGCCTGCTGGCCCCCCTACCTCTGAGGAAGCACAGTTCCCGCTCAGCCCAGTCAAAACTGTTCGCTGCTCTGGCACCCCAATGGTGGAACATGCTCCCTCACGACGCCAGGACAGCGGAGTCAATCACCACCCTCCGGAGACACCTGAAACCCCACCTCTTTAAGGAATACCTAGGATAGGATAAAGTAATCCTTCTAACCCCCCCCCCCCCCCCCCCCCCCCCCCCTAAAAGATTTAGATGCACTATTGTAAAGTGGTTGTTCCACTGGATATCATAAGGTGAATGCACCAATTTGTAAGTCGCTCTGGTTAAGAGCGTCTGCTAAATGACTTAAATGTAAATGTAAATGTAAATGTAACTGAGCTACAGGGAAGGCACACATGAGGACATTTTTCTCTGTTGAGATAATTTCCTTATTAATTTCTAGCCAGACTAATTTAATAGAGTGGGTCAGGTCTGCTCTATACCGCATTAGCATACACCCTGAGTCTTTTTCCTGTTTCACACCTGTTTGTTTGGTGGATGGGACTACCAGCTCTCTGTAACCTAGAGGGAAACCAGTGGGTCCGTCTGTTTTATACCATAAAAGATAATGTCTGTATTTATTTATTTATTTATTTATTTATTTATCTCTCTCTCTCTCTCTCTCTCTCTCTCTCTCTCTCTCTCTCTCTCTCTCTCTCTCTCTCTCTCTCTCTCTCTCTCTCTCTCTCTCTCTCTCTCTCTCTCTCTCTCTCTCTCTCTCTCTCTCTCTCTCTCTCTCTCTCTCTCTCTCTCTCTCTCTCTCTCTCTCTCTCTCTCTCTCTATGGCCCTGGATGATGGTAGTGATCTGGCGATGGCTGTGGCCAACCTAGTGCTGCTCTTCTACAGCTCTTCAGGCCCAGTCAGCAGAGGAGTGGTCAGGGAGATGTTACTCAGCCCCCATGCCCAGAAGCTATATATATGTAATATATACAATAACTATTTATTTATACTATGATCCTCCTATTCTATGGAATGCCCACTATGCTCATTTGTCATGTCTAGTAAAATGTTTTACTTGGTTCTTCAATGATAGACGGAACAGATTCTATACAAGTAAAGACTACCAAAATCCAACTTATCATATGGAATGTTCACGGGCTACATGATGAAAAAAAAAAGCATAGCTAGAACACCTAAAGAGATTGTCAGCAGATGTGTTTTTTTTTAAAGAGTTACATTTTAAATAATGAGAAATCTAACATTTAAAGAGGAGCTGGGTTGGAAAGGCATATGCTGCCACCTACTGTAGAAATAGCAGAGATGTAGGCATCCTGATAAATAAAAATACAAAATGTTCCCTTACATACCAGCATATAGACAAAGAAGGCCAATTTGTACCTTCCATGGAGAAAAATACACATTGATTACATTATATACCCCACCAGGGGCAAATCTGGTGTTTTTAGATATAATTCAAGCTATATTAGGCCAAGTCCAGACAGGAACGATTATTTTAGCAGGTGACCTAAATCATATATTTGATTAGATTGACAGACATAATAATAAACAAGGCACATTTAAGGAGCCTCCAAAGAGGCTGAAAAATGTCATCTCTACAAATAATTCACAGGACACCTGGAGATTACTATTCACAACTACAAAATACTGTTCCTTTTTTTCTCAAAGTAAGAAAAGCTACTCAAGAATTGACTACATTTTCTTTCCTAAAAATTCATTCAACAATTTACTGGATTAAAAAATTCATGATTTACTGATATTGGATCATTCTCCAGTATCATGCTTAATAACACCAATAGAAAATACATTTAGGGACAGAATTTGGAGAATGAACAGAATGCATCTTCTGAGCCCAAATGTTATTAAATAATGTAAACTAAAAATAGAAACCTTTACCATTACAAATGTAAACATAGAGGACAGAGAAAAGACGAACCCTAATATAATTTGAGATGCCTTTAATTAAGGTGTACATTAAGGGAATGATAATCTCTTACTTGTCAAAAGTTAAATCTGATGCAGAAATTAAATAAAAAATAAATCACTATTTTAGAAAAAGCCCATAAAAGGTAAAGAAGAAAACAACATTTCTAAATTTAAGCAGGAATATGATTTTTTTACTTCTGAAGAGAGCCAACAACTACAGGTTAAACTCAAATAAAAAAATGGTTTAAAAAAAATGTAAGTTAAGAACAGATTCTTATTTACAATGACAGCCTACAGGGGAACAGTGGGTCAATTGCCTTGTTCAGTGGCAGAACGACAGATTTTTACCCTGTCAGTTCAAGGATTTGATCCAGCAACCTTTTGGTTACTGACCCAGCGCTCTAACCACTAGGCTTATCCACTATGCTACATGCCGCACCCAAAATACACAGAATAGATTACTATTAGGCTATTTCTTCACATTATGAACGCGGCAATGCACAGATGGCAGTAGGCTATAAGCACAAATGTTCCATTAGTGGGAAAACACCATTATCAAAAGTGACCGCAAATGCGATTATGCATGGGATGCTTTATTATAAAGGTGCATTTTTATGGTGAAAATTATCTTCCCCAAACTTGAAACTCATGCACTGCTTATGTTTGCCAGTTAGGACCCACACCCCTTGTAAAGCGAATTAATGTGCTTAATTTTTTATTTGGCCACTTTAGTTGTGATACAAACCTTACCAACATGTAGGCCTATGGGCTAGGCTACATCAGCTGTGTGACTATGATTCAAAAAGTTGCACAAAAAAAATACATTGTTTCTTGCCTTATGCTGGGCATCATTCACAAGTGATATTATTGACACCCATCAGACTATTCTTGATTTAATCTTGTCTTTACATATACTAAATCATGTGTGAAATTTGTTTTGATTTAGAATGGACCATTATCATGCACCTGTATCGAAACGGGCAGCGTGAAAAAATACATGTCATCTATGTACTTCAATAGTGAATGGAGGACACTTTTCCATGTGGTTTATTTTCATGCCAGCCAGGTAGGCTATACTCCTGTTGTAAATTTACGCAATGTGCTTAATATTAGGAAAGTTGATAAATTAATATAGTAGGCCTAGACTATAGAACGCTGATCGGATCCTCCTCTTTTTAATAGAGGCGATCACTCAGTTGCGTAACCAATAGAAATGTTGTGCAACATGAGCTCATGGGCTCTCATGAAGTGTTTGATTAGATTTTCAAGTGATTAGAGGGAGAATAGAGTGCTGAGTACCAGGCAGTTAGCAAGTTTGGTAGGCTACTAATGACCATCAGCAGCATCAGAGCTTGGAGAAGCTTAATTACTGTAACTAAACGGTCAGTGCCTAAACGTGGAATTTGACTGCCTTCATGACTCGTGACCACCGATGTGTCGGTAGTATGGTCACCGCAACAGCCCGAGGTTGGACAATACTTTTCTCATCAATGATCTTTTTTTTGTAAGTATACAAAATAACTGGAAATTGGCCAATCGTCCGTCATTTACGCAATGGAAAAGTCAAACGCTTTATTACCCTATCTAAAAATGTAAATAGCGTGGGCGATGGAGAGAAACAAAATCGAACAGTTTGAGGCCATGTGGCAGAAACTGATAAGGGCGCCGGAGATAGGAGTGGGGGCTAGTAGGTCTAGGCAGGTGTGATGTAGTGATGATTGTATGATGTAGTCGTGTGTATGTTTTGTATTGTTAATCAAATATAAAATAACATCTTATAAAAAAGAGAGTGTGTGTAAGTTGGTGGTCTGTTGATATCCATCTAGTGGTGTGGGGGATGTGCTTTGGCAAAGTGGGTGGGGTCTCAGCCTCTAGTATCTATGCTGCAGTAGTCTATGTGCCGGGTGGCTAGGGTCAGTCTGTTATACCTGGTGTAATTCTCCTGTCTTATCTGGGTGTCCTGTTTGAATTTAAGTATGCTCCCTCTAATTCTCCCTCTCTCTTCCTCTCTCCCTCCCCTCCCGGAGGACCTGAGCCTTAGGACCATGCATCAGGACTACCTGGCCTGATGACTCCTGCCTGTCCCCAGTTCACTTGGTCGGGCTGCTTCTCCAGTTTCAACTATTTTATCTGTGGCTATGGAACCCTAACCTGTTCCCTGGATATGCTACCTTGTCCCGGACCTGCTGTTTTCGTCTCTCTCTCCCCCCCTGAGACGGTACAGAGCTGCTGGGGGTCAACTCACTCATGTCTGGAGCTTTCTGTGTAGGTTTGGAGATGGAGACGGTTATATTCTTCAAGTATCATTGAGTATATAATTAATTTATAAGTCCAAAAAGGGCGGGAGATTGCATATATATATTTTTTTGACGTTATATGATGGGTAACGGGTCGGCTCTTGGAACAATTCTATGCGGCGTGGTGAGGGTGCGGCTCCAAAAAACTGACCCGTGCAGAACTCTATTACATTCTAGCATGGCTATCTAGTGACTACCCTCCGAACACCTGATCATCATCAAGACATCAGAGTGCCCTGTGGATGTGTAGGATGTGTAGGTGCACTGCATCTCTCTGGAAGGATTTTGGATCAGGGCACACTGTGCTAGTAGCATGGCCTGCCTGACTGGCTGCAGTGTTGTGACGTGTGGCATCTGTATCTGTGTGTTTCTCTCTGCTCCAAAAGGCTGTGGTCATTAAGAGCAGGACCAATGCACACCAGCTAAGAGGCCTTAACTCCACTCTGCAGACACTTTTCTCTGTCACACGTGACTGACGTCTCTCTCTGGATATCACTCTTTTATCCCATAGACACACCCTGACATCCAACATCATGTATAGAATATGTATATTTTCTCTGATGTCAGGGTGTCTATGTTGGGGTAACATAATGATATCCAGTAACAATATACTGTACACTGTAATGAATGAACATGGAAAAGCATAACTAAATTGTATAAATCATATAGGCCTAATCTCCTGAATTCATTCAAGGAACATCGTGGATTTATTCACGACCGAGGGTGTTTCAGCATTTTCAATAATGTGAACATTTTGTAATTTCTTTCAGGGTCATGAGTTGAAGCCAAAGTACAAGGAGATCTTCAGCTGAACTGGAGGAAGATAATGAGAGGAGGATAGCGCTCTAATACTTTCTGCTCCTCCTCATCAGCCTGTCTGTCACTTCAGATCTGCTGACAGAGATCCAGACAGCTAGCCTGCATGCGCTAGCAAATTCCACTCCATCTCTTTACCTCGTTAACTTGGCAATGCTCCTTCCTTAAAAGACACAGCATCTCGCCAAATCTCCAGGCAGCAGGGTGCTACCACTGGACCCTACAGTGTGACTCAACAATGGAACTGTCTTATAACAATACTAAGTGAAACAAAGAGCCATCCTCTCTCTCTCTTACTCATCAGAACCAAATGATTTTCAGACCTTATTCAGGGTAATAATGATATTCAGTGCCAGTGATACATAAAGATGATTTATTTCAATGAATGAGTGTAAATGAAACCATGAAAAGCAATGGACATAACAGTTGATGAGAACACAAAATTACAAGTCTAAAACTAAATTAGACTTGTATATACACTAAATGTATATACCCTACTGATCAAAAGTTTTATATTATTCCAGGGTTTTTCTTTATTTTTACTATTTTCTACATTGTAGAATAATAGTGAAGACATCAAAACTATGAAATAACACATATGGAATCATGTAGTAACCAAAAAACTGTAAAATAAATCAAAATATATTTTATATTTGAGATTCTTCAAATAGCCACCCTTTGCCTTGATGACAGCTTTGCACACTCTATTTTAGAAATAAGGCTGTAGCTTAACAAAAAAAGTCAACGGGTCTGAATACTTTCCGAATGTACTGTATGTATCTGTTTCAATCCAGTCCAGGCCACACTACCGGTCCATTGGTTATCTGGTAAGATAGGGACATCTAGTGGTGTAAAAAGAGGACAGCCCATAGAGGACATCCTACCAAACCTGTCTGTCATTGGGGATGTTGTAATCTCAGTTAACGCAGAACTGAAGTCTCGTGTAATAGAACCCCACAGTGGAGGTGTCATAATAGCCATAAAACCTAGGGGTCAAACAGGGAAATGGTTCTAATAGTTTTTCACCATTCAATTTTCTCATAGGGGATTTTAGAAACACTTAAAATAAGGACTGTGTTTCCCATAGGTTTACCCTGGTGTGATGTTTTGATAATTGATTTGAAAATGGGAAAAGTGAATGGTAGAAAAACAATTGGAACCATTTCCATCTTTGACCGCTAGGTTTTATGGGTATTATGACCCAAACTGTTGTACTCTATTGGTCAGACGCTCAAGGTTTATTTAGTCTGTTCAAGTGTGGAAAGCCATTAGAACATATATTCCTTACTTTTTTCATATCAATAATTGTCTTTTCTTTATATCAATAATTACATTTTTCTATATAAAAAAAATATTTATCAAATCTAAAATGTTTTTTTTTTATATCAATAATTTACATTTTCTATCATTTTTCTTTCACTTTCAAAAGGTGGAGTAGGTTGTATACATTAGTAGGAAAAACATCTAATTTAATAAAACATTTTATTGAATTTTAAGGAAACAAAACATGAAGACTGTCTCTTGGTGCTCTCTCCACCCTCCTGTTAATTGACAATCAAGGCACCAGAAACTGATTGGTTTAATAAATACATGCTAATATATGCAGAATTTTAACCTCATAACAGCCTCAATTCATCGGGGCACGGACTCTACAAGGTGTCAAAAGCGTTCCACAGGGATGCTGGCCCATGTTGACAATGCTTCCCACAGTTTTGTCAAGTTGGCTGGATGTCCTTTTGGTGGTGAACCATTCTTGTTACACACGGGAAACTGTTGAGCGTATAAAAACAGTTCTTGACACAAACCGGTGCGGCTGGCACCTACTACCATACCCAGTTCAAAGGCACTTAAATCTTTTGTCTTGCCCATTCACCCTCTGAATGGCACACATACACAATCCATGTCTCAATTTTCTCAAGACTTAAAAATCCTTCTTTAACCTGTCTCCTCCCCTTCAACTACATTGCTTGAAGTGGATTTAACAAGTGACATCAATAAGAGATCATAGCTTTCACCTGGATTCACCTGGTCAGTAAAAACGGCTAACTGGAGCTCGTCTGAGTGGTCGGCTGTGAAAGGCCTAACTTGTGCTGATTGCTTAGGTTCTGCTCAATACAGTGTTGTCCGGTTAGAACACGATGTTGAGGCCCATTACTCTCTTAACTGTCACCACACACACACACACACACACACACACACACACACACACACACACACACACACACACACAGACACACACACACACACACACACACACACACACACACACACACACACACACACACACTTTCATTGAAGGTATTTCCTTATGTGTGGTAATGCCTTGGAATCGTATTATTGTGGTTATTTCGATACACACACAACATTCAGACATTTGTGTTACTGTCGACAATAAAAAGTCCTCTCTTCGGATGACAATAACACTCTGACTGGAATGGGCAGGGGCAGTGTTCAGATGTGCATTTCCAAGCGCTCCGATTGGTTGGGAATGGCAGGGCTATGATGGGCTAGGCTGAACAGTCAAACTAACAGGACTTGAGGGAAACTGAAGGGACTGTGAGGTAAAGTTAGGTAGACAGGAGAAGAGAAGGACAGCCATTTTTACATGGTCATCTATGTCACTGAAAGAGCAGGTGTTCATAATGTTTGTACAGTCAACGTATGTTAAAATGGCTTTCCATAGACCCATTGAAAATGATAGAGACTTCTAGTGGCCATTGATGGCTTCCACCACACTTCCGCTATTTTAAAGTAGTCAACTGGGTGGGAATTCCTATGAGTTGTAGCCTCAATGAGCTATCCATGCTGTCACAGACAGCTAAAGTCATTCCGCTACCCAAGAATAGTAAAGCCCCCTTTACTGGCTCAAATAGCTGTCCAATCAGCCTGCTACAAACCCTTAGTAAACTTCTGGGAAAAATTGTGCTTGACCAGATACTGTGCTATTTCACAGTAAACAAATTGACAACAGACTTCCAGCATGCTTATAGGGAAGGACACTCAACAAGCACAGCACTTACACAAATGACTGATGATTGGCTGAGAGAAATTGATGATAAAATGATTGTGGGGGTTGTCTTGTTAGACTTCAGTGCAGCTTTTGACATTATCGATCATAGTCTGCTGCTGGAAAAACATATGTCACCCCCTGCTATAATGTGGATAAAGAGTTACTTGTCTAACAGAACACAAACAGTGTTCTTTATTGGAAACCTCTCACACATATTTTCATATTTCCATTTAAGAATGATGAAGGCCACTGTGTTCTTGGAGACCTTCAATGCTGCAGACATTTTTTGGTTCCTTTCCCCAGATCCGTGCCTCGAAACAATCCTGTCTCTGAGTTCTACGGACAATTCCTTCGACCTCATGGCTTGATTTTTTTCTCTGACATGCACTGTCAACTGTGGGACCTTATATAGACAGGTGTGTGCCAAATCATGTCCAATCAATTGAATTTAGCACAGGTGAACTCCAAGTTGTAGAAACATCTCAAGGATGATCAATGGAAACAGTATGCAGTAGAGCTCAACTTCGAGTCTCATAGCAAAGGGTCTGAATAATGATGTAGATACGGTATGTTTATTATTTTTAATATATGTACAAACATTTCAAACAACCTGTTTTAGTTTTGTCATTACGGGGTATTGTGTGTCGATTCCTGAGGTTTTTTATTTAGTCCATTTTAGAATAAGGCTAAAGTAATAAAATGTGGAAGAAGTCAAGTGGTCTGAATACTTTCCAAAGGCACTGTACATTTCCACTATCTCTTCTGACTATAGATAGGAGGGCACTGGCTGAGTTTCAGAGGTGGAATGGAACTCCTAAACTAATTCATACATTTCCTGAGCTAGTTTGTGTCATGACATGTGAATGTGCTATAACGTTGTTAGAAGGCTAAAGCTTGAATGAGACAAAGGTGACGGTAGATCACTATCCGTCTCTGACATTTAATCATGGGCGGGTTTTGTCTTCATTAGATTGCTAGTCAGCGTCTGGCTGTTTCAGATTCCCCTGTTGTTCCGCTGCAGGAGTCTGCTTCCCAGCTGCAGATGCTTCAGATGCTGCAGGAGGAAGACCACATTGAGCAGCTGCTGAAGGAGTACTTTGACATCGGCAGCAAGAGGGCTGCATAAGAGTATGCTCAAATGCCTGAAGGCACGCACCTACATAGTTCTAGTATGGACAGCTACTTGTTAACATTTAGGGTGGGTGGTCTTTTCTTGGTCAATTGAACTACAGGTGTATTACAGGAATGAGACCTGTCAGAAACAATGGGTTGATACTGTAATCCAAGCTCTATTAGAATACTTTACCATCATGTTTTTACATTTTATGGTTTATATGAAGATGCATTCTGTAAACAAAATTGTTGTATTGCTACTGTATTCATTGTTTTTGGCACCATAGAATCTCTCTCAAATCAAAGTCCTTAGAGTTGTTTTACACGTTACAGGGTGTGGCAAACATGCTCATGTTCAAATGCTAATGCAAAATTAAAAATAATGAAAAACAGAAATACGTGGTGAGAGCTAGTGTATACAAGGTGTTGGAACCAAAAATATTTTCCAATTGTTTCATTCAGTGTTCCAACCAGGCAGGTAGCCTAAACACACACAGGCAAAGATTTTCAGCTTGCAGGCAGACACTGGAATAAGTTCGAGTGTCATAGGAGCTTTGTTGCATTTTTGTTGTGGGACTAGAAGAAAAAAAAAAAATGCCTGGAACATAAAATAACATTATTAAACAGTTCCCATACTTTTAAAATAGCAGTTCTGTTTCCGAACTTCCGTTTCAGGCGCCAATTCTTGAAAAATGACACTCTTATCCGGTTTTTGGTTCTGTTCCCCGAACCAGTTCCAAACCCTGGTGTATAGATATACATTTGTGAGAGGATCCTCAAACCAAAGTCATGTTAGTGCCAAGGTGAATATAAGAAAACAATAACCCCTGGCTACACTCCCACCCAGTGACAGCATGTTCATAAAACATCCCTAACCCCACTGACATTCTAATGAAGAGCGAATGAGGAAGAGCAATTGACAACTTTATTCAGCAAAAATACATACAGGTACTATAAAAACAAAATGTCAACTCAAGTGAAACCTCATTGTTCAAATGAAAAGCATTATCAAAAAAATTGTACCCAACTAAATTACATTGACAGCCGAGATGAATTCATTCTCCATTCTCCATGGAGCTTTCCTGAGTGTCATCATTCTCTGACTTCTCATCATCTGAGAAAACAGAATCCATAAACATAATTACAGAAGGGTAGTGGATCTCAATCACTTAAGTAATAATGCCTGAGAAGCTGGTGTTGAGGATATATTGGTACTGGTGTTAGGCCCGAGACGAAGTCATGGCAAAAAAGTAGCTGCATTTGCATTTGTTAAAGCTGTTTTCTAGGTGACATTTATTTGGATACATCCATAACAATGAGCTAATGGGAGGCATGATTTCACCCGGCATAGAAAATATTCTCAATCAAGACACTTCTTTAGAGGAGCCAGCCAACAACACCGCTGACACCATCTTCAAACTGAAGCTGGAAAGACCGCAAACTAACTGCACTTCGTTTGACCCGTTTTCTATTGATAGTGTATACATACAAAACTACCAGTCAAAAGTTAACACCTACTCATTGAAGGGTTTTTCCTTTATTTTTTTAACTATTTTCTACATTGCAGAATAGTGAAGACATCAAAATGATGAAATAACACATATGGAATCATCTAGTAACCAAGAAAAGTTAAACAAATCAAAATATATTTTATATTTGAGATTCTGCCAACAGCCACCCTTTGCCTTGACAGCTTTGCACACCCTTGGCATTATTTAAACCAGCTTCATGAGGTAGTCACCTGGAATGTATTTCAATTAACAGGTGTGCCTTGTTAAAAAGTTAATTTGTGGAATTTCTTTCCTTCTTAATGCATTTGAGCCAATCAGTTGTGTTGTGACATGGTAGGGGGGTATACAGAAGATAGCCCTATTTGCTAAAGACCAAGTCTACATTACTGCAAGAACAGCTCAAATAAGAAAAAGTAATGGACTGTCATTTCTCTTAAGACATTAAGGTCAGTCAATCCATAAAATTAAGAACTTTGAAAGTTTCATCAAGTGCAGTCGCAAAAACCATAAAGCGCTATGATGAAACTGGCTCTCATGAGGACCGCCACAGGAATGGAAGACCCAGTTACCTCTGCTGCAGATGATAAGTTCATTAGAGATACCAGCCTCAGAAATTGCAGCCAAAATAAATGCTTCCGAGTTCAAGTAACAGACGCATCTCAACATCAACTGTTCAGAGGAGAATCAGGCCTTCATGGTCGAATTGCTGCAAAGAACCCACTACTAAAGGACACCAATAAAAAGACACTTGCTTGGGCCAAGAAACACGAGCAATTGACATAAGACCGGTGGATGATCTCCGCATGTGTATTTCCCACCGTAAAGCATGGAGGAGGAGGTATTATGGTGTGGGGTTGCTTTGCTGGTGACACTGTCTGATTTATTTAGAATTCAAGGCACACTTAACCAGAATGATTACCACAGCGATATGCCAACCCATCTGGTGTGTGGTTAGTGGGACTATCATTTTTTTTTCAACAGGACAAGACCCAACACACCTTCAGGCTGTGTAAGGGCTATTTTACCAAGGAGAGTGATGGAGTGCTGCATCAGATGATCTGGCCTCAACCAAATTGAGATGGTTTGGGATGAGTCAGACCGCAGAGTGAAGGAAAAGCAGCCAACAAGAGCTCAGCATATGACAGAACTCCTTCAAGACTGTTGGAAAAGCATTCCAGGTGAAGCTGGTTGAGAGAATGCCAAGTGTGCGCGAAGCTGCCAAGGCAAAGGGTGGCTATTTGAAGAATCTCCAAATATATTGATTTATTTAACACTTTTTTGGTTACTACATGATTCCATATGTGTTATTTCATAGTCTGTTTTCACTATTATTCTACAATGTATACAATAGTAAAAATAAAGAAAAACCCTTGAATGAGTAGGTGTTCAAAAACTTTTGACCGGTAGCGAACAGCCATAAAAATGATGCTTTGTGATTCGACTGGCTGACCCCGACACATTCATTACTATGGGACATCTGGAGATCGAATTTGAATATTGAAAAAATGTTGCAAATGTCAGAGACAGACAGCAAGGTTTATAGAAATCTCCACTGTTGAAAACTAAATGTTAGTCTAAAATGGGAGAATGTCTAGATGCTTTTTAAAGTGGAGAGTTTATAAAGTGAATGGCTGGACTGTCGAGACAGTGGATTGCGCAGTCAGATGGAACAGAATAAATAGCATTTTAACGTCATCGATTTAGCCGGTGGTAACTTTTGGAATAGAAACCGTCTGGAACGCACTTAACAAATTAACATTCAGGATCAGACCCACCACTTGTATAATGACCGACACAGTCCAGCATACCCATAGCCCATCTTGCCATAGGAGAGCACAACGGCAACAGTCATACTTACTCTCCAGTGTCTGCTGTAGTTCCTGGATGGTACTGAGGAGCACATGGAACTGTTTCTTCCTCAACTCCAGCTGAGGGACAAACAGACAATATATTAAGAAAACACCATACAAATCTATAATTAAATAAAATGTTATTTGTCAAATGCGCCGAAAAATAGGTGTAGACCTTACAGTGAAATGCTTACTTACAAGCCCTTAACCAACAATGCAGTTTAAAGAAAAATAAGTGTTAAGTATTTACTAAAATAAACTGAAGTAAAAAATACATATTTTTCTTAAAGAGCAACAATAAAATAACATTAACAAGGCTATATACAGGGTGTACCAGTACAAAATCAATGTGCGGGGGCACAGATTAGTGGATAAGATAGTCAAATAAAACAGGCCTACCTTATCTTCCACATTCTCTTTGATGTGAGACAACTGCTGGAGCTCTTTGTCAAGTGCCTCCAACTGCCTGTGGTGAAAAATAAGGGAAAAGATCACATTTAAAATCTAAATGAATATCGGCACGTACATGTTGGCTGCCTCCTTTAAACCGTGTAGAGAAAAGAGGCAGTACACTCACTTCAGTGTTTCATGGCGATCTGGATGTTGCTGGATGACTTTTGCCAGTGCATCATACTCTGCGAAATTAAAGGACACCAGGAACATTTAAGTCTACTCCAGTACCAGATTCATGTACTAAAAGTATTGACACAAGACTAATCAAATTGTGCAAGTTAAAAACAATAGATCATTTCCCCAAAAAGTATATATAGTCATCTTGCACTACAATACATATTTAAGTGAACCCGGGTTAACCTCACCTTGACGATTCTTTCGTATTCTCTTTGCCCTCTGGATCTCCTTTTTGCATTCTGATATTTTATCATGTGCTGATGTGATGTTTTGTTCTGAAGAGAAAGAGAATCAAATATGACGTGATTATAAATTCTGACAGTAGAACAGTGTAATGCAGGGTTGCCTAAACTCGGTTCAGGAACAAGTTCGGGAACCCTTGTGTAAAGGACTGAGATGCCAGTGTCATTTCTCTCACCAATGTCAGTATATATTTTCTCATAGTTTTCCATTTCCCGGAGGTTCATGTCATACACCAGCAAGGTCTTCCCCATTGAAAATTCACATTGTGCCAATGTACCCAACATCCTCTGGTACTGTGTGAATCTGCAAAAAGGAATACATTACAATTTCACTTTGAGAGTTTACATAACAGTTGATGTAAACTTCAATGAAAGTCAAACACCATTGGTCAATCTACACACACACACACACACACACCACTATGTGGACACCCCTTCAAATGAATGGATTTGGCTATTTGGGTCACAGCCATTGATTATAAAATTGAGCACACAATCTCCATAGGCAAACATTGGCAGTAGAACAGCCTTATTGAAGTGCTCAGTGACTTTCAACGTGGCACTGTCTGTCCTAGGATGCCACCTTCCCAACAAGTCAGTTCGTCAAATTTATGCCCTGCTACAGCTACCCTGGTCAACTGTAAGTGATTTTACTGTGAAGTGGAGCTCTGGGAGCAACAGCGCAGCTGCAAAGTGGTAGGACACACAAGTTCACAGAACAGGACCGCCGAAGTGTGTAAAAATAGTCTGTCCTCGGTTGCAACACTCACTACCGCGTTCCAAACTGCCTCTGGAAGAAACGACAGCAAAATAACTGTTGGTCGGCAGCTTCATGAAATGGGTTTCCATGGCCGAGCAGCTACACACAAGCTGGAGTGGTATAAAGCTCGCCGCCATGGGACTCTGGAGCAGTTGAAACGCGTTCTCTGGAGTGATGAATCAGGCTTCACCGTCTGGCAGTGTGACGGACGAATCTGGGTTAGGCGGATACCAGGAGAACGCTACCTGCCCCAATGCATAGTACCAACTGTAAAAGTTAGGTGGAGGCGGAATAATGGTCGGGGGCTGTTTTTCATGATTTGGGCGAGGCCCCTTAGTTCCAGTGAAGGGAAATCTTAACGCTACAGCATACAATGGCATTCTAGACGATTTTGTGCTTCCAACTTTGTGGCCACCGTTTGGGGAAGGCCCTTTCCTGTTTCAGCATGACAATGCCCGCGTGCACAAAGCGAGGTCCATACCGAAATGGGCTGTCGAGCTTGGTGTGGAAGAACTTGACTGGCCTGCGCAGAAACATGACATAAAACCCTTCAAACACATTTGGGATGAATTGGAAAGCTGACTGCGTGCCAGGCCTAATCGCCAAACATCAGTTCCCGACCTCACTTATGCTCTTGCGGCTGAATGGAAGCATAGTGCCCTTTGTTACAGGTGACAGTTTTAATATTCATCACGGCATCAAACGGTTGGCTGGACTTCACTTAAGACCCGTAGATCTCTACATTACTCCTTTTTGTTTACAAAGACCTTCTTCAAAAACATCCGTCTTATCGAACTTAGCTGTTGAAGTGTGGACAGAGTTGCCGAACCCCTTCACAGGATTGGTTAACACGAGGTCCCTAGGTTCTCCACCGAGATAGGCAAATCTGCTTTTAGTTTTAATGCCCCATACTGCTGTAACAAAATTCTAAAGACATTTCATCTTGATGTTCTGGTGCTGTTTAGGCAATCTAAAGTATTGATTGGGGACTTATTTGTGTAGGAATCTGACTGTTTTTCTTTGATTTGTGATGTTCTATTTGTGCTTTACATCTATCCACACATCCATTATGTGTATATTTGTGTTGTTTTATACAGGGTGCACTTGAAAGAAATACCTAGGTCTCAATATTTCTTCTCTGTTAGAATAAAAGGTTAAATAAAACACAAATACATAAACATTATCAGTCAAATCAACCTCTCCTTGAAAGCAATGATTGGTAGTAACTAACGTTCGTTAGTAGCAACAACGGCTTATCACACAGGGCAGAGCAGTCACATTTACCCTTCTTCAGGAGATCCAGTTGAATTGCACCATTTGGTAAAGCTCTTCAACAGAACATTGATACGTCTGTCGTCTCCTGCTCCGTCTCCATCAATGAGAAGACGTTTTCTAATAACTTCGTCTGTAATGGAGAAGTTCGCAATGAGCACATTGACCACCTCCGGACCAACAACCTTTGCAAGCTAACTTTAGCCTCATGGCTGCTAAACTACATTCACACTGGTTGTTCATGACAAACTCAAAAAGGTCCGCCATGCACACTTATGTGAAATGATGTAGTTAGCTAAACACAAGAGATATGTAGCGCCTATCACCACGTACTCACGAAATACTGTACACAATGATTAACTGCCTAGCACATTAGCTTGCATAGCTAACAAATACATGTAACGGTAGCTAGCGAACGTTAGCTAGCCAAACAATGTAGCTGAGGCCTTCAATAAAATATTAAAATGTAAATTTCAAAGATGCAGAACTATTTAAGACAGGTAGCTGCTTCATGATTAAGAAACCAATTTCAACACATTGGGTAATATCAAACAATTAACGATCTTACCATCAGTTACAGCACCCATTCGCCCAGCACGAACAGTTTCTTCTTTGAATAAAACTTTTTGTTCAAGGAAATATGCTGCGCTAAAAACTCGGACGTGGGAACTCGGGAATCTTCGACTTCAGTGCGTTCAAGACAACTGGAAACTCGTTAAAAGAAGAACTCCGACTGTGAAAAATCGATGTGAACGGTCATCCAACTCGGGCATCTTCTTAGAGTTCAGAACTGAAGATCACTGGCGCCATGATTTGACCTCGTTTTTTTCCCCGAGTTCCCAGTTGTCTTGAAAGATCTAACAAAGATAAGTTTGGAAACACTGTGGCACCAATAAACAAGGCTACGGGAAATGCCCCACCTTTATAAAAAAATAAAAAACGGATTGGTCAAAAGGCCTCGTTTTAATTGTGACAGCATGCGACTCGCACGAAACTGCCCTCTTCGCTCACCATTACGGTGCATTTATATTGCTGAAAATGGTTACTTGGCCCCTTTGACAAGGCACAAAATGGCACCAGTTTCAGGTCTTTGAAACCGCGTGCTGGCAAGGCAGCGACGTGCGTGCTTGCTGGTGAAGTGACGTCTGCGTCCCAGAATGCATTCTGGTAAACAGACATGGAAGCACCTGGTAAAGACCTCCACAGTCAGTGAGCATTGCATTCGTTCTTTTTTTCACGATCTTCTTACTTTAATATCTGCCACATTCAACAGATTTTCACCTATCTGCCATCATATTTGCACCCCCAACGTCCAGGACCCTTGTAAGTGCAAATACATAATGTTCCTATTAAGGCTGTTAATTACTTATGCTGTGCTTTTGCCAACTAGCTAGCTAGCAAGCTTACTTGGGCTAGCGCTAATGTTAGACACTCTTCGATTGATTGCAAAATTAGCTACATTTTGGTGAGATGGGCATCTTTTACAGCTAATTTCACAGTCAGATTATATATTTTGTGTTTGAATCTGTAGTTCTGTCATTAGTTATGTCATGTTATTCACTTGGTTTTAAGTGATGCAATCTGGAATCCAACATTCCCAGAGCTAACGTTAGCTAGCCAACTGTCAATTTGCCCATGGTGTCAGTCTGAGATGCAAGTACAGTCCCTAACTAATATAATACTAGTATCTAATATACTAATAACTGAACCAGTATCTGGGCAGAAGAGACGATGAATATGACGAGTTCATCGCCTCCTCTGCCCAGATACTGGTTCAACTAATACCTAGCTACCATATAGCTATGTTGTTTAGCTAACTAGTTAACTTCACATAGACATAACGTTAACGTGTTTAACTTCTGTTTCTGGCAAGCTATTAGCTACTTGGCCAACTAGTTTTTTTTTTGTGCCTTATTTTAGCAGCTAACTTTAATTAATTAGTGCAAATGTAGGGTCATTAGACAAATTGTTGAACTTGTGAACATAATCGTTGAGGGATGTGCAATGTCAACAAACAATGTCAATGCCACCATCAGCTGTCAGATGACAAGTGTCATTTTTTCTTTTTTCCCCTCGATGAGCCACTATTAAACATGAGTAAGTATGATGTTACTTTTAAGCTTGTCTCAATGGAGTGTAAATTATGCTATGTGCCACAATGTTGTGTGGTTCATATGAACAGTCATTTGCATGATTCAAGTGTGCGTTGGTTTTTCATTAGTGTAACTGACAAACCAAACCAAACCAAAAGTAGCCTTAAGACATTGTGTAAAACAGGCTTAATATTTTTTGTTCCTGTTGCTGTAAATCTTTTTCATTATTTTGACACAAACATGTAATTTACTCAAATAATACATTTGACCTACTAATGTTCTTGATTAGTAATTGTTTTAGTCAAGTTAACAAGTGGTTTCGCTCCATGTCACCCACCATCGCAGATTGTTCTGAAATCGTTTCTGTAGTTAGAAACCGATAAGATTAGCATTCCTGCAATGTTATTTTGTTTATATATATATATATATATATATATATCCCTTTTTCTCCCTAATTTTGTGTTATCCAATTGGTAGTTACAGTCTCGTCCCGTACAGACTCGGGAGAGGTGAAGGTCGAGAGCCGTGCGTCCTCCGAAACACTACCCAGCCAAGCCGCACTGCTTCTTGACACAATGCCTGCTTAACCCGGAAGCCAGCCGCACCAATGTGTCGGAGGAAACACCATACAACTAGCGACCTTGTCAGCGTGCATGCGCCCAGCCCGCCACAGGAGTCGCTAGAGTGCAATGGGACAAAGACATCCCGGCCGGCCAAACCCTCCCCTAACCCAGGCGACGCTGGGCCAATTGTCCGGCGCCCCATGGGTCTCCCGGTTGCAGCTGGCTGCAACAGAGCCTGGACTCGAACCAGGATCTCTAGTGGCACAGCTAACACTGTGATGCAGTGCCTTAGACCACTGTGGCACTTGGGAGGCCCTTGAAATATTATTTGATATCTGAGAAGTTAAGCTAATTGATTGCACCCAAATTGGCAATTTTATAGGATGAATATAATATTGAATAAATATAGTACCTATCATGCTATTTGGGCCAAACGTTTTTCTATCAATGAGTAAGACATGAGGAATCCAAAGAAATGGTCAAAAGCCACTCATGGACTCTGCCACACCCCACCCCAACAACCAGTATGTAGTGTCAGTTGGCTGACAAGTAGTGTAGAGTTGCGGCTCGGAGTATTGTTTCTTCATTCTATGTAATGTATTCTCTGTGAATTTGAATCTGTTTTTTTCCCCCTGTTCAGAGAAATTAGTCATTGAAGTTGTTAGGTTTATGTCCCATCCTACGTCCTGATATTACCAGGTTCTGACCATGAGATGATGCTGTTCCTGCTTTTAGGTGATTTTAATATTTATTTATTTTTAATTAAGAATCCTCCCCCTCAATGTTAAAGGGATAGTTGACCCCAATTACAAAATCACATATTTGTTTCCGTACTCTGTATGCAGTCTATGGACAAGGTATGACAGCAACCCATGCTTTGGATTTGTTTACCTGGCCACTGTTTCAAATGCTAACTTTTTAGCATTTGTGGCCTACATCCAATGCAAGTCAATGGTACCTATATTAGCATTTTCAGGCTTCATATCCATCTATAAGTAAAATAATGGAGTTCCACAAACATTTTTTCGATACTTTAGGATGATTTGGATATGAATGCAGATATGATCTGCATTACTGTGCAGCCGTATTCATCGACCTGGCCAAGGCTTTCGACTCTGTCAATCACCACATTCTTATCGGCAGACTAAACAGCCTTGGTTTCTAAAATGACTGCCTCGCCTGGTTCACCAGGCTTGTGGGTTGTGGGTTCGATTCCCACGGGGGACCAGTATGGAAAAAAATGTATGCATTCACTACTGTAAGTCGCTCTGGATAAGAGTGTCTGCTAAATGACTAAAATGTAAATGTAAAAATGTACTTCTCTGATAGAGTTTAGTGTGTAAAATCGGAGGGCCTGTTGTCTGGACCTCTGGCAGTCTATGGGGGTGCCACAGTGTTCAATTCTCGGGCCGACTCTCTTCTCTGTATACATCAATGATGTCGCTCTTGCTGCTGGTGATTCTCTGATCCACCTCTACGCAGACGACACCATTCTGTATACTTCTGGCCCTTCTTTGGACACTGTGTTAACTAGCCTCCAGATGAGCTTCAATGCCATACAACTCTCCTTCCGTTGCCTTCAACTGTTCTTAAATGCAAGTAAAACTAAATGCATGCTCTTCAACCGATTGCTGCCCGCCCATCCAGCATCACTACTCTGGACGGTTCTGACTTAGAATATGTGGACAACTACAAATACCTAGGTGTCTGGTTAGACTGTAAACTTGCCTTCCAGACTCATATTAAGCATCTCCAATCATCCAAAATTATTAAATCTAGAATTGGCTTCCTATTTCGCAACAAAGCATCCTTCACTCATGCTGCCAAACATACCCTAGTAAAACTGACCATCCTACCGATCCTCGGCTTCGGGGATGTCATTTACAAAATAGCCTCCAACACTCTACTCAACAAATTGGATGCAGTCCATCACAGTGCCATCCGTTTTGTCACCAAAGCCCCATCTACTACCCACCATTGCGACCTGTACGCTCTCGTTGGATGGCCCTCGCTTCATACTCGTTGCCAAACCCACTGGCTACAGGTCATCTACAAGTCTCTGCTAGGTAAAGCACCACCTTATCTCAGCTCACTGGTTACCATAGCAGCACTGACCCGTAGCACGTGCTCCAGCAGGTATATCTCGCTAGTCATCCCCAAAGCCAATTCCTCCTTTGGCTGCCTTTCCTTCCAGTTCTCTGCTGCCAATGACCGGAACGAACTGCAAAAATCACTGAAGCTGGAGACTCACATCTCTCTCACTAGCTTTAAGCACCAGCTGTCAGAGCAGCTCACAGATCACTGCACCTGTACGTAGCCCATCTGTAAATATCCCATCCAACTACCTCATCCCCATACTGTATTTATTATCTTGCTCCTTTGCACCCCAGTATCTTTACTTGCACATTCATCTTCTGCACATCAATCACTCCAGTGTTTAATTGGTATATTGTAATTACTTCGCCACCATGGCCTATTTATTGCCTTACCTCCCTTATCTTACCTCATTAGCACACACTGTATATAGACTTTTTTCTACTGTATTATTGACTGTATGTTTGTTTATTCCATGTGTAACTCTGTGTTGTTGTATGTGTCGAACTGCTTTGCTTTAGTCTTTTCCAGGTCGCAGTTGTAAATGAGAACTTGTTCTCAACTAGCCCACCTGGTGAAAAAAAAAAAAAAATGAAGTGTGAAAATACTAATATAGGTACCATTGACTTGCATTGGATTTCTGCCACAAATGCTAAAAAGTTAGAATTTGACACAGTGGCCAACGAAACCAAAGCATGGGTTGCTGTCATAACTTGTCCATAGGCTGCTTACAGGGTAAAAATATCCCTTTAACATTTGAAGGGGGTATTTCTTAAAACCTTTTTCACCTAATAGAGGAAGCAGCACCATCTAGTGGTTAGGACATAGTAACATCAGGAGGTAGGATGGGACATAAACCTAACTTAATTTGACTAAAGGGGAAAAAACAGCACCAAATTCACTGAGAATACATGAAGAAACAGTACTCCGAGCCGCAACTACTTGTCAGACATAGAGAAGTGATACTACATACTCGTTGTGGGTGTGGGAGTCCCTGGGTGGCTTTTGACATTTCTTTGGATACCTCATGTCTAACTCATTGTTTTGAAAAAAGTTTGGTCCAAATTGGATATTTATTAAATATGACATGAATCATATGAATTAAAATGGCCAATTTGGGTGCAATCTATTAGGTTAATTTGTTAGAGATAAAATTATATTGGAATCGAAACAATATCGAATGAATGCTAATCTTATGTTTCTCATAAGTGATTTCAGAACAATCTGAGAGGGTGTGTGTCAAATCCTTTTTCTTGTGCTTTTAGAGGTGGAACGACCCAAGTGACTCTCACTATTAATTTGCATGTAGACTTAATGCAGCTAATGCTAGCGAACCAGTAAATAAACAAACTAACTTAGGCATTTTTTGGCTCTCCGGATTTCAAAATGATTAGGCCTTCTTGCTAGTTGTACAATTTGGAAAATGTGGCTTTTGAATGAACTAGGCTTAACTCCTCTAATAATAATATGCCATTTAGCGACGTTTTTATCAAAAGAGTCTTAGTTATGCGTGCATACATTTTACATGTGGGTGGCCCTGGGAATTGATCACACAACCCTGGTGGTGCAAGCGCCATGCTCTACCAATTGAGCCATACAGAACCATGAGGTAAGGTCTCTCCTATCATTGCTAATGGAACCTACACTATGTTCCTTACTATGTAGGGCTTAGCGATATGCCCTAAAAATCGTATCTCTGTTAAAAAAAAAAAAAAGACATATGGACGATTCATGATGTATATCTTTAAAATGTTTTATTTTTTTTACTTTTGGTTTCTCGAAATAAGCTTTGTTGCATGCTTAAAGGTCAATACACTGCATCTAAAATTATATCTATACTAAATATAAGCCTCCCACATCCATAAGACTGACAAACCTGCTTTTTTTTCCCAATAATCACTGATCTGGCCATCAAGATTGTCAAAGAAAAATGATAGTTTTTTTAAAAAACAAATGTAACCAGAACCATGCATAATGCACATCCACTAGTAATGACCAACTTCTTGTAGCAGGCATTATAGAAAACATTAACACAGCTCTCATAAACACTCTCAAGCACAAGCCCACGTGCTAGTGAGTAACCAGTTAATCTTGATTTAATGTCTAGCCAACTTGGATCTATTTGCTTGCTAACAAGGTAGAACGGTTGAACTGTTATGAACACACCCTCCTGTCTGTCTCCTACTGTTTGAACAACAGCCTGTTCACTTTGTTTAGATATTGAAGTCAAGTGGCCTACCTGGTTAAGAAGATGCATATTTGTCAGAATGAGAACAAGTTTCCAATGTTATGCTCATTGCACATTTATAAAACACAGACTAGACAGCTAGCACATGACAGTCTGTGGCTAAAAGGCTGCGCGGTACAGGTAGCAGTGACAGAAACTGAGCATTCATTTTCCACAATCATGTTAATTGATATGCCTGTTTTTTGTAGGGACTTCTCTGTTCTACTTTTTGGGAGTTGAGACATAAAAAGGGTAACTTCTCCTCTATTACCGTAAAATAATGTCTCAATGTGTTTCGGTGTTAATATGACCTATTCTGTTGGACCAAACCCTCAAATGCAAATAGCGAGTTTAAACCGCTTGCTGTCAGAGAGGAAGAAGTTCTCTTTCGTTGTTGTGAGTGGCAGGGGAAGGGGCTTGGTGTCTGTGTGTGCAACTGAGAAAGTGCACACAGCACAGAAGGAGCAAAGGAGACGAGACCAAAAAGACAGAATGCTCATAAAAAAATTCATAAAAAATATACTGCTCAAAAAAATAAAGGGAACACTTAAACAACACATCCTAGATCTGAATGAAAGAAATAATCTTATTAAATACTTTTTTCTCTACATAGTTGAATGTGCTGACAACAAAATCACACAAAAATAATCAATGGAAATCCAATTTATCAACCCATAGAGGTCTGGATTTGGAGTCACACTCAAAATTAAAGTGGAAAACCACACTACAGGCTGATCCAACTTTGATGTAATGTCCTTAAAACAAGTCAAAATGAGGCTCCGTAGTGTGTGTGGTCTCCACATGCCCGTATGACCTCCCTACAACGCCTGGGCATGCTCCTGATGAGGTGGCGCCAACTCCTGGACAGTCTGTGGTGCAAGGTGGCGTTGGTGGATGGAGCGAGACATGATGTCCCAGATGTGCTCAATTGGATTCAGGTCTGGGGAACGGGCGGGCCAGTCCATAGCATCAATGCCTTCCTCTTGCAGGAACTGCTGACACACTCCAGCCACATGAGGTCTAGCATTGTCTTGCATTAGGAGGAACCCAGGGCCAACCGCACCAGCATATGGTCTCACAAGGGGTCTGAGGATCTCATCTCGGTACCTAATGGCAGTCAGGCTACCTCTGGCGAGCACATGGAAGGCTGTGCGGCCCACCAAAGAAATGCCATCCCACACCATGACTGACCCACCGCCAAACAGGTCATGCTGGAGGATGTTGCAGGCAGCAGAACGTTCTCCACGGCGTCTCCAGACTCTGTCACGTCTGTCACGTGCTCAGTGTGAACCTGCTTTCATCTGTGAAGAGCATAGGGCGCCAGTGGCGAATTTGCCAATCTTGGTGTTCTCTGGCAAATGCCAAACGTCCTGCATGGTGTTGGGCTGTAAGCACAACCCCCACCTGTGGACGTCGGGCCCTCATACCACCCCATGGAGTCTGTTTCTGACCGTTTGAGCAGACACATGCACATTTGTGGCCTGCTGGAGGTCATTTTGCAGGGCTCTGGCAGTGCTTCTCCTGCTCCTCCTTGCACAAAGGCGGAGGTAGCGGTCCTGCTGCTGGGTTGTTGCCCTCCTACGGCCTCCTCCACGTCTCCTGATGTACTGGCCTGTCTCCTGGTAGCAACTCCATGCTCTGGACACTACGCTGACAGACACAGCAAACCTTCTTGCCACAGCTCGCATTGATGTGCCATCCTGGATGAGCTGCACTACCTGAGCCACTTGTGTGGGTTGTAGACTCCATCTCATGCTACCACTAGAGTGAAAGCACCGCCAGCATTCAAAAGTGACCAAAACATCAGCCAGGAAGCATAGGAACTGAGAAGTGGTCTGTGGTCCCCACCTGCAGAACCACTCCTTTATTGGGGGTGTCTTACTAATTGCCTATAATTTCCACCTGTTGTCTATTCCATTTGCACAAAAGCATGTGAAATTTATTGTCAATCAGTGTTGCTTCCTAAGTGGACAGTTTGATTTCACAGAAGTGTGATTGACTTGGAGTTACATTGTGTTGTTTAAGTGTTCCCTTTATTTTTTTGAGCAGTGTATATTCTTGCGATACAGGGATTTGTAACATTGTGCTAAAATATACATTGGATTTAATAAAAATTAATTGTATATATCGCCCAGCCTTTCTACTACACTTAGCCTAGTAGGCCTAGGCTAGTTGAAGTTATTATGTAGCCTAGGCCTATATTCTGATTTAAGGATGTGTACAGGCCTCACTAGTATGTGCAGCTGAACGATAATGGAAGAAAACATTCTTCCACTCCCTCTTCTCTACCTTCTCTTCCTCTGCATCTGCTGCTAAAGCCACTTTCTATCACTTTTGCCTCTAACCCTAGGAAACTCTTTTCCAACTTCTCCTCCCTCCTTAATCCTCCTTCCCGTCTCTCCTCCCTCTCTGCGGACGACTTTGTCAGCCACTTTGAAAAGAAGGTTGACAACATCCGCTTCTCATTGACTCCTATTGAGTCCACTGGTCCCACTCACAAAGAACTACCCAATGCATTGATATTTTTCTCTCCTCCCTTCTCCAGATCATCTCTGGAGACCTCCCATGGTCCTTTGTAGCTGAATTGGTAGAGCATGGCGCTTGTAACGCCAGGTAGTGGGTTTGATTCCCGGGACAACCCATACGTAAAATGTATGCACGCACGACTGTTAGCCGCTTTGGATAAAAGCGTCTGCTAAATAGCATTTATTATAATTTATATTATTCCTCACTTCAACAACTCATCCCTGACTGCTTGCCCTCTAATTTGAAGAAGGTCAGAGTCGCTCCCCTCCTCAAGAAACCAACACTCGACCCCTCTGACATCAAACTACAGACCGGTATCTCTTCTTTCTTTTCTTTCCAAAACACTTGAGTGTGCTGTCTCTGACTACCTCTCTCGATCTTCTTGACGCTAACCAGTCAGGCTTCAAGACGGCTCACTCAACGGAGACCGCTCTCCTCTGTGTCATGGAGGCTCTACACTTTGACATAGCTGACTCTCTGTTCTCATCCTCCTAGATCTATCTGCTGCCTTCGACACCGTGAACCATCAGATCCTCCTCTCCACCTTCTCAGGGCTGGGCGTCTCATATTGGCAGGTCGCACCTACCAGGTGACGTGGAGAGGATTTGTGTCTGCACCAGGTCCTCTCACACCAGGGCTCGGTTCTAGGCCCTTTCCTCTTTTCTCTATCCACCAAGTCACTCGGCTCCTTCATATCCTCACAAATGATGTCTCTCCTATCATTGCTATGCAGATGACACTCAACTTATTTTCTTCTTACCCCCTTCTGACACCCAGGTGGCAACACAAATCTCTACGTGCCTGGCAGACATCTCAGTTTGGATGTCGGCCCACCACCTCAAGCTCAACCTCAACAAGACGGAGCTGCTCTTCCTCCTGGGGAAGATCTTCCCGCTCCAAGACCTCTCAACTCCATGGTGTCCCCCTCCCAGTGCGCCAAGAACCTTGGCGTGACCCTAGAAAACACCTGATCATTCTCTGCAAACATCAAAGCAGTGACTCACCCCTGTAGGTTCATGCTACAACATCCATAGAGTATGAACTTTCCTCACACAGGAAGCATTGCAGTTCCTTATCCAGACACTTGTCATCTACCATCTGGACTACTGCAATTCTTTGTTGGCTGGGCTCCCCGCTTGTGCCATCAAACCCTTGCAACTTATCCAGAATGCCGCAGCACGCCTGGTATTCAACATTCCCAAGTTGTCCCATCTCACCCCACTCCTCCGCCCACTCCACTGGCTTCCAGTCGAAGCACGGATCCACTTCAAGACCTGGTGCTTGCCTACGGAGCAGCAAGGGGAACTGCCCCTCCCTACATTCAGCTCAAACCCTACACCCCAACCCGAGCACTCTGTTCTGCCACCTCAGGTCTCTTGGCCCTCCCACCCCCAGCTATAGTGGAAATTAATCCAGATTATTGTCACTGTAACAAACAAGGCTCTAAATCTCAGTGTTTTAGGGCAATCCCCAATAACAACACAAAACTTGGTTGACTGAAAGTCGTCTGTTCTTTTGACCAAGCGATTGGTAGAACATTTTAAACGTGTATTTTCCCATATATAGACACACCCTATGCGTTTTCATAAAATCAACTATATGCATTGAGCTTACGGTTTGATGACATAAGACTAATGCCTCGAGGGCGCCAGAGATCTAGATAACCAGAAGAGAAAAAATCTAGCCTGACCCAACTATTCGCCTCGCTTTTGCAGATTCTGCCATTACATTCCTGAAGTTGCCGGTAATAGGCTACACGAGGAGTCGTCAACCTTTCTCATGTGAAATGCAAATTTATCTTATCATTTCTACCGATCGACATGCCAGTTATGGTTTTCATATGCACATTTTCGTGAAACAATTTAATTTATAATTAAGTCTTCATATCTCAAAATAATTGTCATGTGGTTATTCAAAATTCTATCCAAATGAAAATGATAAACCTAAAAAGTAACGGTACTTCTATGTCAAAGTAGTCTACATAAAGCCAACAAATAAAAACATTGCAACCTGCATGTAGAAAATAACCTGATAAAAATAAATGTCCAATAAATCACATTGGCTACACATGGGCTGTTTGCAACAAACTTTAAACATTGTATCAACTATTAACTTTGGGTCCAGCCCAAAGCTTGGCTATTTGCACAAGGGATAAGAATCAGTGCTTGACTTGGGCAGGAGCTCACCAGAGCTGAGTACCAACACCTCAAATGTTCTACTGCTTGAGCTCCTGTCCCTCTTATAGAATACTAGCTCAAAAATATTGTGGAGCTCCTGCACCTAAATATAAAGAGTACCAGCACTCAAAATGAGTACCGGAACCTATTTAAGTCCAAGTCAAGCACTGATAAGAAGTAATCCGGTAGGCCTCTTTTATGACGTTTCCACTGGATCAGAGCATGCCATGTTTCCCTTTCATGCTGAGTGGTTATCGAAAGGGAGAGAACTGGGAAGATTTTTCAAATAATTCTCAATGGATGTAAAAACAGACTTTGTTTGTTTTCTTCACCTCAACCTGCAAGCATTCCTTTGAGGAGCTCCCCAGATCATAAGTGGTGGTGTGTTAAGCCAATCAGAAATACTATCAGATCCCCAAATTGGTACATTTATATGTCTACATTTATGTGCACGCCGGGTAGCCTATAATCAAATAAATGTTGATTTCTCATGAGCCGAATACAACAGGTGTAGACCTTACCGTGAAATGCTTATTTACAAGCCCAACAATGCAGTTCAAGAAATAGTTAAGAAAATATTTACTAATAAACTAAAGTAAAACATTTAATTAAAAGTAATAACAATAACGAGGCTATATACTTCTATAGGTCTACTTCTATGAATGTGCGTCTTAACTCAACATTTGACAGGAGTGCTCCAAACAAAAGATGACTAAATTGACAAACTCCCAAATAGAATAAAATAAACCAAAACGTGTTTCTCACAAGTGCATCATAGATTGTGCACTCTGCAAACGTGTCCACTCCGACAATGATAAGGGGATGACGAATAATTATATTGAAGGCATTAACATAAATAACCGTAACCAAAGTATTTTTTTTTAGATTAGACATTTATAGGAATTAACGGTAAATGTACTACTGGTATATGTAATGGGGAATTGATATACATTAACAAAGAATTTACACAATGAAGTTATGAAACAATGAATGTGCACAAATTGGCGGGAGAGAGCGCATTCTGAAGAGAGAAGTGCATTGGCCATGCAGCATTTACGGTGATGCTGCCTCAGCAGAAGTCAGGGCATTCATACTTCTTGCGCTTCGTGGAGCAGTGCAGAGCTGTTGTCAAGGAAGTGAGATTGTGTTTTCTACAGGATGTACCGCCCCCACCTATTGTCAACCAATCATATCAATGCGAAGTTATACAGAGCCCTGCGCAATGTTAAAAAATTTGGGAGGTGCATGGCGATGCGGTACACAGTTAGATTTGGCCTCTGGACTCTCCGCTATTGCGTCACACTCTCCATACGGTGCCTCTAAGATATATACAGTTTACAGTTGAAGTCGGAAGTTTACATGCACCTTAGCCAAATACATTTAAACTCAGTTTTTCACAATTCCTGACATGTAATCCTAGTAAAAAGTCCCTGTCTTAAGTTAGTTAGGATCACCACTTTACTTTAAGAATGTGAAATGTCAGAATAATAGTAGAGAGAATGATTGATTTACAGTGGGGCAAAAAAGTATTTAGTCAGCCACCAATTGTGCAAGTTCTCCCACTTCAAAAGATGAGAGAGGGCTGTAATTTTCATCATAGGTACACGTCAACTATGTCAGACAAAATGAGAAAGAAAATCCAGAAAATCACATTGTAGGATTTTTTAGGAATTTATTTGTAAATTATGGTGGAAAATAAGTATTTGGTCACCTACATCAAGCAAGATTTCTGGCTCTCACAGACCTGTAACTTCTTCTTTAAGAGGCTCCTCTGTCCTCCACTTGTTACCTGTATTAATGGCACCTATTTGAACTTGTTATCAGTATTAAAGACACCTGTCCACAACCTCAAACAGTCACACTCCAAACTCCACTATGGCCAAGACCAAAGAGCTGTCAAAGGACACAAGAAACAAAATTGTAGACCTGCACCAGGCTGAGAAGACTGAATCTGCAATAGGTAAGCAGCTTGGTTTGAAGAAATCAACTGTGGGAGCAATTATTAGGAAATGGAAGACATACAAGACCACTGATAATCTCCCTCGATCTGGGGCTCCACGCAAGATCTCACCCCGTGGGGTCAAAATGATCACAAGAACGGTGAGCAAAAATCCCAGAAGCACACAGGGGGGACCTAGTGAATGACCTGCAGAGAGCTGGGACCAAAGTAACAAAGCCTACCATCAGTAACACACTATGCCGCCAGGGACTCAAATCCTGCAATGCCAGACGTGTCCCCCTGCTTAAGCCAGTACATGTCCAGGCCCGTCTGAAGTTAGCTAGAGAGCATTTGGATGATCCAGAAGAGGATTGGGAGAATGTCATATGGTCAGATGAAACCAAAATATAACTTTTTGGTAAAAACTCAACTCGTCGTGTTTGGAGGACAAAGAATGCTGAGTTGCATCCAAAGAACACCATACCTACTGTGAAGCATGGGGGTGGAAACATCATGCTTTGGGGCTGTTTTTCTGCAAAGGGATCAGGACGACTGATCCGTGTAAAGGAAAGAATGAATGGGGCCATGTATCGTGAGATTTTGAGTGAAAACCTCCTTCCATCAGCAAGGGCATTGAAGATGAAACGTGGCTGGGTCTTTCAGCATGACAATGATCCCAAACACACCGCCCGGGCAACGAAGGAGTGGCTTCGTAAGAAGCATTTCAAGGTCCTGGAGTGGCCTAGCCAGTCTCCAGATCTCAACCCCATAGAAAATCTTTGGAGGGAGTTGAAAGTCCGTGTTGCCCAGCGACAGCCCCAAAACATAACTGCTCTAGAGGAGATCTGCATGGAGGAATGGGCCAAAATACCAGCAACAGTGTGTGAAAACCTTGTGAAGACTTACAGAAAATGTTTGACCTGTGTCATTGCCAACAAAGGGTATATAACAAAGTATTGAGATAAACTTTTGTTATTGACCAAATACTTATTTTCCACCATAATTTGCAAATAAATTCATTAAAAATCCTACAATGTGATTTCCTGGAATTTTTTTTCTAATTTTGTCTGTCATAGTTGAAGTGTACCTATGATGAAAATTACAGGCCTCTCTCATCTTTTTAAGTGGGACAACTTGCACAATTGGTGGCTGACTAAATACTTTTTTGCCCCACTGTATTTCAGCTTCTATTTCTTTCATCACATTCCCAGTGCGTCAGAAGTTTACATACACTCAATTAGTATTTGGTAGAATTGTCTTTAAATTGTTTAACTTGGGCCAAACGTTTTGGGTAGCCTTCCACAAGCTTCCCACAATAAGTTGGGTGAACTTTGGCCCATTCCTCCTGACAGAGCTGGTGTAACTGAGTCAGGTATGTAGGCATCCTTGCTCGCACACGCTTTTTCAGTTCTGCCCACAATTTTTCTATAGGATTGAGGTCAGGGCTTTGTGATGGCCACTCCAATACATTGACTTTGTTGTCCTTAAGCCATTTTGCCACAACTTTGGAAGCATGTTTGGGGTCATTGTCCATTTGGAAGACCCATTTGCAACCAAGCTTCAACTTCCTGACTGATGTCTTGAGATGTTGCTTCAATATATCCACATCATTATTCATCCTCATGATGCCATCTATTTTGTGAAGTGCACCAGTCCCTCCTGCAGCAAAGCACCCCAACAAAATGATGCTGCCACCCCCGTGCTTCACGGTTGGGATGGTGTTCTTCGGCTTGCAAGCCTCCCCCTTTTTCCTCCAAACATAACAATGGTCATTATGGCAAAACAGTTCTATTTTTGTTTCGTCAGACCAGAGGACATTTCTCCAAAAAGTACGATCTTTGTCCCCATGTGCAGTTGCAAACCGTAGTCTGGCTTTTTTATGGCGATTTTGGAGCAGTGGCTTCTTCCTTGCTGAGCGACCTTTCAGCTCATGTCGATATAGGACTCGTTTTACTGTGGACATAGATACTTTTGTACCTGTTTCCTCCAGCATCTTCACAGGGTCCTTTGCTGTTGTTCTGGATTTGATTTGCATTTTTCGCACCAAAGTACGTTCATCTCTAGGAGACAGAACACTTCTCCTTCCTGAGCGGTATGACAACTGCGTGGTCCCATGGTGTTCATACTTGCGTACTATTGTTTGTACAGATGAACTTGGTACCTTCAGGCGTTTGGCAATTGCTCCCAAGGATGAACCAGACTTGTGGAGGTCTACAATTGTTTTTCTGAAGTCTTGGCTGATTTCTTTTGATTTCCTCATGATGTCAAGCAAAGAGGCACTGAGTTTGAAGGTAGGCCTTGAAATACATCCACAGGTACACATCCAATTGACTCAAATGATGTCAAATAGCCTATCAGACGCTTCTAAAGCCATGACATAATTTTCTGGCATTTTCCAAGCCGTTTAAAAGGCACAGTCAACTTAGTATATGTAAACTTCTGACCCACTGGAATTGTGATATAGTGAATTATAAGTGAAATAATCTGTCTGTAAACAATTGTTGGAAAAATTACTTGTGTCATGCACAAAGTAGATGTCCTAACGGAATTGCCAAAACTATATATAGTTTGTTAACAAGAAATGTGTGGAGTGGTTGAAAAATGAGTTTTAATGAGTTTTCAACCACTCCACAGATTTCTTATATTAAGTGTGCCTTGAATTCTAAATAAATCAGACAGTATCACCAGCAAAGCACCCCACACCACCACCTCCATGCTTCACTGTGGGAACCACATAAGCAGAGATCATCCGTTCACCGACTCTGAGTCTCACAAAGACACGGCTGTTGGAACCAAAAATCTCAAATTTGGACTCATCAGACCAAAGGACAGATTTCCACCGGTCAAATGTCTGATCGTTTCTTTTTGCTTATTTGAGCTGTTCTTGCCATAATATGGACTTGGTCTTTGTTTAACACTTGCTTACTACATGATTCCATATGTGTTAGTTCATAGTGTATATAAATAAATAAATATATACTACCATTCAAAAGTTTGGGGTCACTTAAAAATGTTGTGCTTTTGAAAGAAAAGCACATTCAAATAACATCAAATTGATCTTAAATACAGTGTAGACATTGTTAATGTTGTAAATGACTTGTAGCTGGAAACGGCAGATTAAAAAAAAAAAAAATGGAGTATCTACATAGGCGTACAGTTGCCCATTATCAGCAACCATCACGTCTGTGTTCCAATGGCAAGTTGTGTTAGCTAATCAGTTTATCATTTTAAAAGGCTAATTGATTATTAGAAAACCCTTTTGAAATTATGTTAGCACAGCTGAAAAATGTTGTCCTGATTTAAAGAAACAATAAAACTTTAGCCTAGTTGAGTATTTGGAGCATCAGCATTTGTGGGTTCGATTACAGGCTCAAAATGGCAAGAAACAAAGAACTTTCTTAGTACACCAGTCTCAACATCAACAGTGAAGAGGCGACTCCGGGACACTGGCCTTCTGGGCAGAGTTGCAAAGAAAAAGCCATATCTCAAACTGGATAATACAAAGAAAAGATAAAGATGGGCAAAATAATGTTCTCTGCCTAGAAGGCCAGCATCCCGGAGTTGCCTCTTCACTGTTAACGTTGAAACGGGTGTTTTGCGGGTACTATTTACTGAAGCTGCCAGTTGAGGACTTGCGAGGTGTCTGTTTCTCAAACTAGACACTCTAATGTCCTCTTGCTCAGTTGTGTACCTGGGCCTCCCACTCCTCTTTCTATTCTGGTTAGAGACAGTTTGCGCTGTTCTATGAAGGGAGTAGTACACAGCGTTGTACAAGATCTTCAGTTTCTTGGCAATTTCTCACATGGAATAGCCTTAATTTCTCAGAACAAGAATAGACTGACAAGTTTCAGAAGAAAGGTCTTTGTTTCTGGCCATTTTGAGCCTGTAACCAAACTCACAAATGCTGATGCTCCAGATACTCAACTAGTCTAAAGAAGGCCACTTTTATTGCTTTTTTAATTAACACAACTGTTATCAGCTGTGCTAACATAATTGCAAAAGGGTTTTCTAATGATCAATTAGCCTTTTTAAATGATAAACTTGGATTAGCTTACACAACATGCCATCGAAACACAGGAGTGATGGTTGCTGATACGCCTATGTAGATATTCCATCAAAAATCTGCCATTCCCAGCTACAATAGTCATTTACAACATTAACAATGTCTACACTGTATTTATGATCAATTTGTTGTTATTTTAATGCACAAAAAAATTGCTTTTCTTTTAAAAAACAAGGACATTTCTAAGTGACCCCAACTTTTGAACGGTAGTGTGTTTTAGTCAAGCAGTAGCAATATATACACAATCTCGGTCGACCAACAGCCTAACGACCCAAGACTTGACTAGTCAACTAATTGGGGTCAGCCCTAAAGGGTTTCACATTCACCACTGACACCTATATTATGTCTTAACTTTGTAATACTGTTTTCATTATTCACATTGTGTTGAATTGATGAGTAGCCTACAATTAGTAAAAAAAAAAAAAAAAAAAAGACAATATTTATTGAAGTTAGTTCTGGGCATACTGATGTTTACAATGCTTTTGTGTACAAAACTGAAATGGTAGGCCTAATTGCTATTACTGTTCTGTATTTAATTTTCCAAATAATTTTATTGCTTTCTCATTAGGCTAATGTGTGGTACATTAATAGCCTACAGTTTGCGACAGTTGTTCTAGTGGAAAGAATTGGTTTCCTGTGTCCAATTAAGTTAGATGGCTCAAGCCCCCCAACCCCCACCCCCTTCAAAATATGTTTTAATGGGAAAATGATTTTAGTGTTGTTTTTTTTCCTAATCTTTGAAAGGGATTATTGCGCTGCAAACTGCAGGGCTCTGGAGTGGTTAACCAGGGATAGTGCTTATTGGATTGGATTACTCTGCTGCGGCGAGGAGCTCCATAAGTAGCTCATGTGCTAGCTTGAAAGCTGCCGAGCACAGAGCCACAGCCAGATCCACCAGGAGCATTGGAGGCGGTGTTATCTTCCAGACAGACAACCCCGTAATTCCCTAAACGGTGATTACGGCATCAAGACAAGGAAAACAATGAACCTAATACTAACTTTTCCCACTCGTCTCTTTCTCTATCTCAACCAGATTCCTTCCACAACTTGTGTGGAGCGACCAGAGATCACCCAAACCGATGAGGTTTTACTGATCCAGTTAAGATTGTGTTCCCTTTTCCACATTTGACAAGGTAAGTGTTCAGTAAGCACAATACCCTGTATTTCTACTCAAATTCTACACATCAATCTTGAGACTCACTCCACAGTCTTGCAACATAGCTACAATCAGACTACTCTCAGGTCTGCAGTTTTTCAGCGGCCATTTCATTACAAAATCTCAATAAGATATTGATACCACATTAGTAAATGTAACAGAAGCGGTACGACGACCAAGCTTGCATATGATTAACTTAAGCTGAGACCTGAAGAGCCAATGCCTTAACTTAGGCTGATGCGGTCTTCTGCTGCACCATAAACCTGGGTTCGAACCCCGTGGGTCATGTTGGTTCCATGAACCAGATGAGTCTCTGTCAGGAGGTCAAAGCGGGATGGAGTGTCACAGAGGTATCCCTGACACCTGAAGAACTGCATTGGACCCCGTTGTGTCAATGCCATCTGATGCACGGAAGACCCGTTGGTCCCATAAGCTGTAGGCCCAAATTCATATGGTATAACAACTGCATAGACCAACATGGAAGTATAATATTTCCAAAAAATAGCCTAACTTTTTACTCTTAGTATGTCAGTCTGTCAGATGCAGACAATTTGCCAAGTAATATTTTATTACTGATTAGTATACAGACCTGTAATCAATCATGTAAAAAAAATCACTGTTTTAGTATTTAATACTGTTGAACCATATACAATCCCCCAAAACCAGTTCCATTACAGCATCAGGCCTACATTTCACTGTCTGTCATAAATTGTTGCACTGATTAGTTGTGATTTATAGGGCTAGTTTCTGCCCATTTGTTATTTACACCATTTAGCCTTTTGTATTGGCAGTAGAGGTATGGTGTTTGAATTTTTGCGCATGCAATGAAAATGCATTCAATCATTTCTGCTTACTACCGGTAAGCAAGTTGAAAACTGAAGATGGTTGTGTAGGATTTCAACACTTATTAACATGTTAGAACCTTCACTCCAAACTGGAATCCTGTACGGCAGGTGAGGTAACAGTGTACATTGTCTGTTCCGGATTGATTCTGCCCATCAGTAGCAGGAGTAGTTGAGGCCTGTGCTGAGAGTTACAAACATGAGATAATATGAAGACATCCTGGTCACTCCATTTAAATCCGAATCACATTTTGAAAGTGGAAGGTATACTTCCTAGGAATATTTCAATTCTATAAAGACCCCAGACATTCATACTTTTGTAAGACCTAATCTACAGACTCTAATGTAACTGTAAATCTGAATGAAGTATTTAAGAAAGGAAACAGTGAACGGGATGGCTTTCCTTCTGCTTGTTTGGTGTAAAGTGTTACTAATTACTAGATTATGGAAGTAGGAACTCCATTCATTCGCCACATAGCACTGATGTGACGCAAAAGGTTGTGAGAAATATGAATCTGACTACTGTAAACTGGAAAGCAGTCGCGCCTTAAGGAAGTACGACATCAATGAATATCTACTCCCCCATCCGCAACAAGAAACAGGTCCCTGTCTTAATTGTTTTACTTTAATGAGCGTTTTTTTAAAATAAATTAACTGTTCTGTCATCGATGTCCATTATCGAAGGTGTGTATCCTATCTGAACATTTTTGAAGTTGGAAGCAAGAGTGATATTCCGGCTGTCATGATATAATACCTCGGGGCATGTTCATTTGATCAATATTAGGGCACTGAATTTTTTTTTTTTTTTTACTATAATTTGGTTCGTTTTCATTCATAAAATACGTTTTTCGAAAGAAAAAAAAACGAATTCCTATGTGAACTGTATCAATTAAGCATAGGCTATACGAAGGTGATGAATATAGTATTTATTTGATAATTGAAAACATATTGTTGTCACACCGCGTGTAAGTGACCTGGATTTATCACGTTTAATGCACTCAGGGAAGTGCATTTAGATGCTCCTCCTTAAAGTTTTATCTGCGATTGCCCAGACTGTATGTGCCGGGGGACGGCCTCGCACACATGCACCCGTCAAAACAAGAGCGATTTCGGTGGTGTCACTCCCTCTAGCTTCTAAACACATAATCAAAGGGATTTGCGTTACCAAAACATGCGTTTGCCAGAGTCAATCAATGAAGGAATCCTGAGAACACCACAACGCTGACTGCTGTTTTGTTACATTGTAGCGGAAAGAATGTCGGAAAGGGCCGATGATGACGTCAGGGGGGAGCAGCGCAGAGTGGCCAGGCAGCTGAAGCAGCAACAGCAGCAGATCCAGCGGGGAGAAGGCTCCACAGCAATGGCGACTGGTGCGGAGCGCAGATCCATGCCTAGTCCAGAAATAATGTTGGGACAGCCTTGGAGCAGCTGGGTCGATGCTGCCAAACTCCACGGCAACGACGGTGAGTGCTCGTGCGTACCTGATGTGTGTGTAGAATCGAGACATAACGATGATCGTGAGCTTTTTTTGCTGATTGCGTGCAGTTTTTGGAATACGAAGAAACGCTACTGTTAACAACAGCAGAAGCAAGCAAGTGCAACTATTTACCTTCGTGTGTATCCGATTGCCTCTTTTAGGTGCTGAATCAGAGGAAAGTTTGAAAGAGTTCGGGAAAAATCGAGAAGCCATGCGACTGTGCAGAGATGGTGAGTGTTCTCGCTTTTGTCAAAGCCAAGGTGTGTTTTGGTTTTGTTGGGTTGCACCGGCTGAAATCTGGTTGTTCTGTTGAACAAGTCCACCACACTGACTGGTGACAACACAAGTCTGATCAATCAGTGATATAGCCCAGGAATCTATCACCAATAGTTGACACCTTGAAGAGGGGGCGCTTATCTTCTGACCCTAAGTAGGTAACCACCGCAGGTAACAACCAGCGCTTATTCAGTGGGGTCCGTAAAGATGCATGTCATGTGATAAAGCTGAAATGTATGTTTATCTTACACAACAGAGAATTTATTGTCTGTTTTACACCATTTCTGTCTGACTGTTCAGTATCATTGTGCCCACCTGAAAACGCCTGTGTGTGAAGTTAGGGGATGGGCACACTCAGTGTGGTGATGGCACTTTCACAGTTAAAATGGGTGCAAGGAGGTTGTCATTGAAGCTAGAATCTTAATTGAAACAATAAGAAAGCGGACACCCGCCTATGTTTTGGTAAAAAGCCGAGGGAAGGGCCTGGAGAAATAACTGTTCGCAAATTCATAGAGCAAGCCATAGATGCAAGGACTAACCATCCATGGCAATTAGTCTATTCATGTTTTGAGACTATACAGGGTTTGTTTACAAACATTGGAATAAAACAAGTTATATTCTTCAAGAATCAACGCCTATACAGTACCAATGAAAAGTTTGGACACAACTACTCATTCCATGGATTTTCTTTATTTGTGCTATTTTCTACATTGTAGAATAATAGTGAAGACATCAAAACTATGAAATAACACATATGGAATCATGTAGTAACTAAAAAAGTGTTACACAAATCAAAATGTATTTTATTTTTGAGGTTCTTCAATGTAGCCACCCTTTGCCTTGATGTCAGCTTTGCACACTCTTGGCATTCTCTCAACCAGCTTCATGAGGTAGTCTCCTGGAATGTATTTCAATTAACATATGTTCTTTGTTTAAAGTTAAATAGTGGAATTCCTTTCCTTCTTAATGCGTTTGAGCCAATCAGTTGTGTTGTGACAAGGTAAGGGTGGTATACAAAAGATAGCCCTATTTGGTAAAAGACCAAGTCCATATTATGGCAAGAACAGCTCAAATAAGCAAAGAGAAACGACAGGCCATCACTACTTTAAGACATGAAGGTCAGTCAATCCGGAACATTTTAAATAATTTTTCATGCTTTTTTTCAAGTGCAGCCGCAAAAACCATCAGGCGCTAGGATGAAACTGGCTCTCATGAGGACGCCACAGGAAAGGAAGACATCAACTGTTCAGAGGAGACTGCGTGAGCAATGGACATTAGACAGGTGGAAATCTGTCCTTTTAGTCTGATGAGGCCAAATTAGAGATTTTTGGTTCCAACCACCGTGTCTTTGTGAGACGCAGATTAGGTGAACGGATGATCTGAAGCATGGAGGAGGAGGTGTGATGGTGTGGGGTGCTTTGCTGGTGACACTGTCAGTGACTTTATTTATAATTCAAGGCACACTTAACCAACATGGCTACCACAGCATTCTGCAGTGATACGCCATCCCATCTGGTTTGCGCTTAGTGGCACTATCATTTGTTTTTTAACAGGACACCTCAAGGCTGTGTAAGGGCTATTTGACCAATAAGGAGAGTAAAATATATTTAGTATTGTTTAACACTTTTTTTTGGTTCCCATATATGAGTTATTTCATAGTTTGATATCTTCAATATTATTCTACGATGTAGAAAATAGTAAAAATAAAAACCCTAGAATGAGTAGGTTTGTCAAACTTTTGTGTCTGTGTGAATTAATGTAGCAACTAAGGATTCTAGCTTTAAAGTGCCAATATGTAATTCTTTGGGCAACCCGTCCAAATTCACATAGAACAGATTCTTCTTAGAAATGTCTATCTGTATATTTCTATTTCTTAAATGTAGTTTTTGTGTTTTTTTTTTTACTTTCGGTTTTGTACACCAGCTGAAACAACAATATTTTATGGAATATGCTTATGGAAAATATATTTCACAGCATTTTAGATGGTAAAATTACTCTCTATAGTACACTAGCGTATTTTGTCTCACAAACTGAAATTAGGCTAACTATTAAGAGTTTTGGCAACCAGGAAATTGCAGAGCGATTTCTACATAGTGCAACTTAAAGAATAACTGCTATTCTTGTTGGAAACTGTCTAAAACCTCGGATGGCTTTCCTATGTCAGTTGAATATTTATAGTGCTACTAAATTACTACACATTCACATCTTTGTTGAGCACATTTATATTAGCACACTCAATAAAGTACTGTATATTTACAATATTAACAACAAAGGATGGCCTTACTCTTTGTTTTGGCAGCTATGATCTATAATAGATTTATTACATGGGTTGGTGTCAGTGATCTGAACAAGACTGCCTTGAAATGTTATAATTCCCATGCTATAAAATGAGACAGCCTTGTGCTTCTATGTGCAACACTGATGTAAAAAACAAAATATAATGTAGTAAAAACCCATAGCCATCAGGAGCCATAGTTGTCCTTTTGCACACAAAAAATCTGAAGAATATGATGTTTTTTAGTAATGGTGACTTGAAACTGTGCTGTAAATAGTCACTCTACGTTGAAGTTGCCGTAAGCACAAATCTAGGGTCAGCATGCCCAATCCTAACCTTTAGTATGGTAACAAGATACACTATCCTCAGGGTAAAGTCACGCTACAACTTGATTCCCAAAAAGCAGCTTGTAAAAATAAGCACTATACATGTAAGTACATCATGTACTGCACACAGTCAGTCTACAGTCTTTACTCACTGTTTGGGAAGTAAGAACGGAGATGAGGAAATAGTTTGTTATATTCATTACATATCTATAAGGTGATAAGGTAACCCATTTATAGTCAAGGGAGCAGTGGAAACGCCCCGATCACACCGGCAGCGTCGTTGCATTTTGGTACTCCAGAAGTACATTCATTTCCAATGGAACACTGTTTGCCTTTCAGCATTGCGTTGCAGAGGCAGTTGCAGTGTGTTCTGTGTGTTGGATTTCTAGAACGTATGCATCAAACTGTCTGCTTAGACGGCTTGATAGAAATGGTAGCAGAAGGTGAATGTTAAACTTTTGTTGCACACGTATCCAGATGAGGTGTGATCGAGGCGACACTCACCTCTGAAGTCCTCTAGCTGTTATGTGTCATAAGCCTACACTTGTGATGTCAGCAATACGTAGGCAACTCATTTCAGACTTTTCCAAAAAGCTTTTTTTCCCCTGTTGAAAAGGAAGCGGTTACACACTGTAGCCTACTTGTCAGGGCACTTATCTAACGGTGCATTTGCATTGGCAAACAATGGGGCCAGTGTGCACACCGCAGTGACATTGTACAATTAAGAACAAATCACTTGTATCCTACAGGTCTCACAGAAGCCACAACAGAAAACCAGACTTGTCTGATTTACACACTTATTTCCGGGCGTAAAAGGAGCCAAAACTGTTCAGCAAAGCACCTGGATCCAGCCAATTTGGACATGACCTTAATTTACATCTTCACTTTTTCTCAAGAAGACCAAGAAGCATGTTGACAGAATGTGATCAGGAAAGTCACTGTTGTGCAACTGCATTAGTCTACCTACAGTAGCCGATTATTTCAGTGATTTCAGGAAACGTTTTCGTTGTGTCATTTAGTGCTTGTTGAATCAATAAGGCGAGTATGGACCAGAGCGCGGTTTGTGTAAAATGTGGAATCGAAATGGGGATAATGTTCGCTCCAACAGTTCGAAGACCATTCCATTTTAGTGAGAATGCATATGAAATTGGTATTGTTTTGATAGTTTTGTCGAACCATATATCTACACACCTGATGGCGACTGAGAATGTATGGCTCGTCCCGCTGATTGTGCAGAGGTGAAATGTGGCAGTGATGTCCCACTGTAAGGTGTTGGTATTGTGACATGGCACCAGCTACATGCCTGAAATCCTGTCTGGCCACTGTTCGTCAGGCAGAGGTTTCCGGAACAGTTAGAAATGACCTGAACAGATGAAGTGAAATATCACTTGTCTTTTGAAAATGAATGGAAATATTTGCTAATGTTAGTAGACTGAGATGTTCTGCACTTTGTTTGTCCCTAATTGTTTGTGGGACCTGCAGGATCCAATGGGATGATATTAGTGCAATAAGCTGCAGTCTGTAGGAAACAGGGGAGCGCTGATCGTGTCCTAAAGACATCCAATAGACTAGAATACGACTTTATTAGAATAGAAAACAACTTTGTGTCCATTGGTTACAACAGAAATTTGTCTTCTGCCTTTCCCAACAACCCGAGGTGTGTGCGCACACACACACACACACACACACACACACACACACACACACACACACACACACACAAGTTGAGAAGCACAGGGTCAGCAGCAGTGCAGCGTCCCTGGATGGAGAGCAGTTGTGGGGGTCTAAGTGTCTTGCTCAAGGGAACAACGGCAGGAGATGATACATAGGATCAGAGACCAGCAGGCTTCCAGCTGCCAGTTCAGTTCCATTTTTCTGTTGCCCAGCCCGGGGCTTGAACCAGCAACCTTGCGGCTGCTGGTCCTCTCTAACCTCTAGGCTACTGCCACTAATGTCTTCCTTTCCTCAGTCTCTCTACCTCATGACCATGGATAGGTGCACACACTGGATAGGTTTTCCACCATGATGGCCTCCCCTATCACAGCCTCACCTATTGATTACAGTTCAGTGGTCTTGAAAGAAAAGAGATGAGTACAGGACAGCTGATGCTAGGGTGTGACCTTAGTTGGACTGCAGGCCGACTGGCTCCACACACACCTCCATTTCCAAACCCCTATCTCCTCTCTGTTTACCATTGGGTCCGCAAACTCCTACATGCTCTGGAGTGTCCTCTTCTCTTTATCTCCTAGCACATTGTCTTTCAGACCAAGCCTTGTGGAATGGGGGTATTATGGCTTACCCTGTGGATGACTACAGCTCTACCATGACCCACATATCTCCCTGGTGGAAAAGCCGTTCTTACGCACGCACGCACGCACGCACACACACACACACACACCTCTAGAGTCCAGACATGACACACTCACACATTGGAACGTGACTGAAGGATTCTCTCCTCTGATCTGCTTCTGAGTTCACACTCTCTCATATCTCTGACTTGCCTTCACCAATTTGCCTGATAGCAGACTGAGAGGGGGAGGCTGGTGAACGTAGTGGCAGCAGGTCAGAGGTTGCTGCCCTGTGTCCATGTGTGCAGTCAGCCTCTGTGCTGTGTGCCTCCAATAGCTGCTACTACTTTACCTTGATCATTCGTCACTGCCATGGAAAAGGGGGTGGGGGTGGGAAATGAACTGCTATCTACTTTCTCTCTCGCTCTCCCTCTCTCACACCTTCACCCTCTCTCACGCACACCTTCACCCGCTCTCCCTCATCTCCGTACCGGAGAATGAAATGGCACAGTGGAGCTTCACCACTTTTAAAGTCAGGCGTGCCACTGCCATGTCCTGAATGCAGAGTGGACTGGGGATTCAGCTCATTTAAGAGACCAGTGGACACCCATGATGGCCAGTGTGAGCTTTTGCATAGGAATTTATGTTAATGCAACTCCTATGAAAACAATTTCACCTTGACAATTAGGAATACACTCCAACTTTGTTTTCCACCCATTTAGATGTAAAGGGTTTGTTCTTAAGAAGGTACGGTAGTAGACCGTAGCTCTGTTTGGTAGGCCTATGAACTCTTTTTATGTCAATTAAGCAGAGGTTTTCATCTGAGCCAGTAGTCGATACTTCCACCTCAGTGGTAGGAGCTGACACTTAGTGAAGTGGGCCCAGACATTAACCCTGTGTTAAGTACGGGTCGCCTTGTTAATTCCCGGTCCACAGCAGCAAATGGCTTCCCTAAGAGCACAGGTAGGCTTTTGTGTGGACTTGAATAGCCATCGCCTTGGAGATGTCGGTGACGTTTCAAGTGTCCTTAGCCGTGTGTGTTGGAGGGCCTCGTCTGCCGTGGCGGTCAGGCGGACTCTCTGGGTGATTTCTTAATTAGCCCCTTCATTAGCTCTTTGCGATTCTCCTTGTGAAGGTCTCGTCTCCCAATGTGCCCCTCTGTTTTCCATGATCATGAGGCTTTCACCAACAAAGGAGGGAGTCGTTTGTGAGTGGGGGTGTTGAATCCACCAAACAGCCAATCGGATCTGTTTAGCCGGCATTTAACTAACGCAACGACTGACAAAGAATAAACATTTTGTAATTGTTAACCGGTTAACTGTTGAATGCCGTTTTCTTGTCACATAAGGTAACATGCATTCCTGTGAATGATGGTGTCCTTTTTTTTGCCTGGATGAATTTGTCTATTTGAGTATTTGCAGGTACGATACATTAAAGCCCAAGTGGTAGCCGCTCTCCCTCAGGCCGCTCTCCCCTCAGCCGCCCTCCCTCAGCCGCCCTCCCTCAGCCGCCCCCCCAGCCGCCCTCCCTCGCCCTCTCCTCTCTCTGTTTATTTGAAGACAGATCAATCAGACTCTGCCACTGGCTGTATTTCTCCTGCCTGCTTCACCTCTTTGTTCTGTAGCGAGTCTGTCTGTTTCTGCAGCAGGTAACCTTTGGAGTGATGGCTCGGTCCTCTCCTTATCGCTGGGTAGTTTCCTCTACTGTGAAATGGTTCTAGTACCGAGGAGTACCCTCTGCGTGTGTAATCTCTGCACCTGTACAATCGGTTTTTCTCTGGAATGATTGTTACCACACTCACTTTTTTTTTTTTTTAAATCAACCTTAACCATCTTAGAGTATTGAATGCTAGGCTCTATCTCCCTCCATAACACAGCATCATTCGAAATGTTTCATTCAGCAACTGCCTGTGTCTACCTGCAACATTTGAGGCTAGATGCTGGTTACCTTCATCCTGTTCATCTGTGTTTTTCCCTCCCCCATGGAACCACAGACATGCCCATATTTGGCCAGTGTCCAGCACAGGACGACTTCTACCTGGTGATGTGCAGCCACTGCAGTCAGGTGGTGAAACCCCAGGCCTTCCAAGCGCACTACGGTAAGTCTCTCTCTCTCACACACACACAGACCACCATCACTCATGCAAACATTGTCCCCAAGAGCTGATCCAGTATCGGGTTTTTATATTTTTTGGTTATATAGCTCTCCTGGCGGGAAAGGTTTGGGCAGGGAGAGAGCTAGAGTTGGGAATTGCCAGGGACCTCACGATACGATATTATCACAATACTTTGGTGCCGATAAGATATGCATTGAGATTCTCACATTTTCTTTATGTATTGTGATTTATTGCGAAATATTTGTCTGCTGCAGAGGGACAAGATAGTCATGAGAAAACAACATGTTGTCATCAGTCCAATTGGCTACCTTTTTAAAAAGATGGAGAATAAGCTATGAAGGAAAAATAGTTTTGGTGCCGCCAACTAGAGCATAAAAAATATTGCAATATTGTCAAAACAATACGATATATCATCAGAAATATCCCAATATGTAACTGTATTGATTTCTTTCCCCCGTCACTAAAGAGGACATTCTAGACTTGTGCTTTGGGGAAATCTGCTTGGCACTAATTTCTGTCAGAATGGCAGAACTACTCTGTGTGTGCGCATGTTCAAACACTATCAATGTCAGGAGGATTAAAAGCACACCTCCCGTTCTCCACCTCTAACATGAGAAAGGAGCACTCTGGCCTTTTGATTTCCACCGCCTGAGACATGTTTACAATTCTCCTGTTAATATTTGATGTGCTCCTCCGAGTCCGTTCCTCTGTGTGAGTGCAGCCTAATTGATTGTTTTAGCATGTTAAGCTGTCCCTGAGACGTCTGAAGATGTCTAAAACCTACGAGTTTCCTTCTCCACGGTGTGTGTTCTTAAACTGGCTCTTTGGCCGGAATGCTGGAAGGAATTTTATTTATTATGAATTTCAGAATCAAGGGATCGTTTTGCTGTGTATCTCGTTAAAACTAGCCTGTTGAACCCTCTGTGCACGCACTTGCGGAACGCGCACACACACACACACCCCTGTGCTTCAGTGCAGTTAAGAGAACTGCTCTCTCCACAGACACCAGACACCAGTGAGTGCCAGTGAGGTGGTGTAAAATCTAAACTCTCTCTCTCTCTCTCTCTCTCTCTCGTTAGTTCCTCTCCACAATAAGCTGCTAAGCATCAATTGGCATGTATGATTTATTAATTCCAGCTGTTCTTTAAGTAAAAGTTTGGAGACCTTTTTTAAATTGATTTCAGTGCGTACACTTTTTAGGCCTCCCTCCACTCACCGTTACCGTTGATACCTCTAGTAAAGAAGAGCAAGGAACTATCTGTTGTTCCTTGAGCCATTTCAATTAAGGGTTTTTGTCAATGAAATAGCTTAGTCTAAACTGACAAACTTATGTTATGGGTCATTCTTGAATATTTGATAGTTTTATCATGTTTTCTAACACATGGTGTGTATTGAATAGGTCAGTGTTCCGACTCCTCACAACATTGACAGAGGGAGGGCGTTGTAATGTTTTCGGCTTTGAGGCTTTAGTATGGATCTTTCCATCCTTATAAACAAATGAGTTTAGAAAATGGCATGCAAGCAGTTTGCTTTTTAAACTAAATTGGAATATTCATCTTCTAGTGTATTGTCTTCCTGTGGTTGTCAAAACCACAGCCTCAATGGCACATCCTTCCATTTCTACTCTGGGCTGGTCACTTAAGTCCATCTGTGTCCCAATATGCATACATTACTACACTGCACTTTATGCTGGTGTGGACATTGGGATCCATACCATTTAAAATGGTTGAGTCAAGGCCACAGGGCTTCAAAGGAATCACTACTGTCCTTTTACTATGGGGTGTTTGTTTCTTTCTCAGCAGAAAGATTGAATGAAAAGCTAGGCCTATAATATTTCATCACTGGTTGTTGCTGGTTATACAGTTATCAGGATTGGCCACAAGAGGGAGACACAATAGCACTCAAGTGTCATTGTGAACACTCATTTGGTCCTGTGTCAAGAGGCAAGACAGAGCAATCATGGACTAATGGCACATGTGAATAGAGTAGCAATTACAGAAGTTCATGCTTTTCACAAATTGAGGTTAGCCTAGTGCTGGTGTGGTCGCACCTGACTACTATAGCTTAGTAGTCCACTAACACAACTTTCACCGTAGATGTTGTGCAATAACATTAAATCAGATGGGATCAATCTGGCTTGTATCATTGTCTTAAGTCAGATAGCGCGACTATTCCACCTGCACTGATCTGTCTTGTATCTGGTAAAGGGATAGATCGAAAGTAGTTTGGCTTTGTGCTATCTAACGTGATAAAATATCACCTCGGGGACATCGTGCTGCTGAAAAACAGTCTGAATTAACCTAAGCTAAAACTATAAATATGTCAATGTTTTACATCTTTTTTTAAAATATCTAACTGAAGATATTTGTGCCTCACCGAGCAGTATTTCTGAAGTTTGGCAGTGGGTTGAAAGCTAGCATAAATTTGACCAACATAGCTTGCTAGCTTAGCCAGTCACTGAAATGATTCCGCTAACCAACCATTGCCTATTTCATGGAGAGTTATACGATACCAAAAAAAATGAGGAATTATGTTTTCATGTTTGAATGATGTATGGTCGGCAATCCCAACATTTTAGGATGAGTTCCACGTCCAACAAGACATCGGTTGAGGGACGAGCGTCGATTTGACATCGGTTGAGTGTCTTGATTTGACGTAAGACAATGGTCTTGGATAGCTCACATCCACTGGTACCACAATCAATCACATGTATTTATAGAGCCCTTCTTACGTCAGCTGATGTCACAAAGTGCTGTACAGAAACCCAGCCTAAAACCCCAAACAGGGGGTCTCATTGACTTGTAGAGCTAGACCAGCCGTTATGAAGTTTCATAGTAGGCCTGTTCATTCATTAGTCTTCCAGCGTACAGCGTGTGAACGCAGGACTCGGCAGTGCCTCTCTGAAGACTACTGGACTTGCCTGACCAGTGAAACATTAGTGGACTTGTCTTCTATTGAGTAATGAGCTCATCTCTGCAAGGCACCAAAGACAAATCTTCATTTTTTTGGCCTGTTTTTAGTCTGTGTGGTTTAAATGACTTTCATTCCATGAAGCCACTGTGTTGCTTTGTTGTGCTGCTGCTGGTAGGAAAGGCTGAGAGAGTCCGCTGAAGGTCAGTGCACTGTGATTCTATATGCTGTGATTCTTCTCTCTGAGGGCAGCTCCACTGAGCTTAACACCATCTAGACTGTTTCACCTCATTCTCCTCTATTGTTTGAAGCCCATCCATATGTTGTATGGCAGGGGTAGGCAACTAGATTCAGCCGCAGGTCGATTTTTGTCAAAGGTGATGGTCGGGGGGGCGGAACATAATTTACTAATTTGTATAATTTTTTTAATCAACCACAACTAAGCCCAAAAAGAGATTTGTATTTGAAAATAACTATAATTTCCTACCTTGATTACATTGGCACACGATCACATGCATGCATACATACAGGTACCTGGCAAAATAAAGAAAAACACAAACACAGTGTCTTAATTGGGCCGCCACGTTGTTTATAAACAAAAAACGGGTGCCAAAAGAAATCCCCTCGCGGGACAGTTTTGGCCGTCAGGCCGCCTGTTGCGGTCCCCTGGTGGATGTGGCGTTTTGACAGTGGAGTTACATGCAGAGCTATATGCTCTGAGGAGAACAGGCCTGCACTGTTGACAGGACTATGCAAAAACACCATCCACACCCTATGATCTCTAAAGCAGATCTGATTTTCATTAAGTGACTTCTACGATGGGGTTGTTTGGTTATAAGAGGATATTTTAAGGCCCATTCCTTTTGATTGGGCCTTGCTGTGTTATGTGTAGTCTACCCTGAGTGTACACTGTGTAGGCCTATGCTGTGCACCGGGGCCCACTATCGAAATTGTTCCCCGGGCCAGCCAGCCTGTCTCCTCAGTAGCCAGGGATTCCACGGCCCTCTAGAGAGAAGATAGTGTGAGAATAGACCATAATGCTGCACCTCTTCATCACTGGTTTCCTGTTCTACTGCTCTGCCAGGACCTCTGTGGCTAGCTGGCTCTCTCAGCGTTTGGCAGGCATTGTGGGAACGTCACGCTGGGGAAGCCTGCTCGCGCTTGCGTGTGGGTTATTCAGCGACGTCTGAGCTGGCTTGAGCAGCAGCGAAGGGTTGAGGGGGTGGAGAGGCCGGGTGCTAGCCTGTTACCAGGAAGGCAGTGTGTCATGGGCGGGAGGGTAGGAGAGTGAGAGGCCCTGGGGTGAAATTCCAGCTTGACTCCGGGAGGGGCTTTGTCACAGCAGATAGGCTGGGCTGGTTTTGTGTGTGTGAGGAGGGAGAGGAAAGGCCTGGGGTTGTTGCTCTGTTAGCTAGCTGGTGTAGTGTAAAATTGTGGGTGTGGGGCTGGGAGTGGCAGCTGTGCATTCTGCCCTGCTCTGTTGCTGCTCACCCACTGAGACAGCCTTGGCATGCAGCCCAGACCTGCATGGAGTTAGCATAAGGTTAGTTGGAGTTTCGTATACTTGTCTGTCTGTCTATCGATCTCTCTCTCTCTCTCTCTCTCTCTCTCTTGTGCTTTCTCTCTATGCTCTTATTTCTCTACTCTCAGTTTCCTCTTCACTGATTGTATGTATATTTCTCTCTCTCTCTCACACACACACACACACACAGGCACAGGCACAGGCACAGGCACACGCACACGCACACGCACACGCACACGCACACACAGACACGCACACACACGCACACACACACACGCTTTTCTTCATGACGAGAAGATTAAACCGGTTTTGTTGTGCTGGTTGGGAGGAGGTAGCGTAGTCAGTGTTTCTGTAGTTCTCTGGCTGTAAAATAGTCAGATTAACCCTCTCAGGACTGGCCAAAATTCAACTCCAGATGCGAGTTTTCAGTTAGTCTTCAGCTCACTTTCATTTCAGTGCTCTGCTCTTATCTAAAGAGCTGTCTCTCTCACAAGCCTTCTTTCTTCCTCTCTTACTGTAGAACTTTCATTTTCTGTCTTTGTTTTACTTTCACGTTCTCTTCGTGTGTGTGTGTCTGTGTGTCAGCTTATGGGGGTGTGAGAGCTGCATAACATTATAAATAACTGTCCAGGTTAAATACTGCAGTACGGGTTGGATTGCACAGAGCCCTTTGTCCTGTTCAGCAGCTGCTGTTTCTTTGTCTTAGTTGATTTATTTTCTTCTCTGGTGTCAGTATTGTCTTTTAGCAGTTATAGTATTCTCAAGCGTTCCATTCTGGCTGACAGGAAATCAAGCCCTTGGCCCGTGTTTCTAGTTCAGGATGAATTGGCCTGGATCAGCAAGGCTTTCTAGTCTTTGCTTTTGAAGCTGCCTGCTTTTGACTTTGTTTAGGGAATGTTTACCCATGATTCTCTGCACATTTATAGCAAAACTATTACTGTCCAAAGGCCCGTTGTTTCAGGAAAAAAAGACCACTACTACCAACTTATGGGTTATGTGTCGACGTCTCAGATTGCTTGTACAGTGTGCCTTCAGAAAGTATTCATACCCTTTGACTTCAAAATGGATTAAATATGTGTTTGTCTCACCCATCTACACACAATACCCCATAATGACAAAGTGAAAACAAATGGCAAATTTATTGAAAATGAAATACAGATATCTCATTTAAGTATTCACACCCCTGAGTCAATACATGTCGGAATCACCTTTGGCAGAGAATTACAGCTGTGAGTCTTTCTGGGTAAATCTCTGAGCTTTGCACACCTAGATTGTACAATATTTGTATTATTTTAAAATTCTTCAAGCTCTGTCAAGTTGGTTGTTGATCATTGCTAGACAGCCATTTTCAAGTCATGCCATAAATAAATCCCAACGCGGTTTCCTTCTTGTCTGGCAACTGAGTTAGGAAGGACGCCTGTGTTGTTGTAGTGACTGGGTGTATTCATCAAGTTTAATAAATAACTTCACCATGCTCAAAAGGGTATTCAACGTTGCGTTTTACATTTTTATCCATCTACTAATAGGTGCCCTTTTTTGTGAGGCTTTGGAAAACCTCCCTGGTCTTTGTGGTTGAATCTGTGTTTGAAATTCAATGCTCGACTGAGGGACCTTACAGAAAGTTGTATGTGTGGGGTACAGAGATGAGGTAGTCATTCAAAAATGATGTTAAACACTGTTATTGCACACAGAGTTACTCCATGCAACTTATTATGTGACTTGTTAAGCAAATTTTTACTCCTGAACTTATTTAAGCTGCCATAACAAAGGGGTTGAATACTTACTGACTTGAGACATTTCAGCTTTGTAAACATTTCTAAAAACATAATTCCACTTTGACATTATGGGGTGTTGTGTGTGTGTGTGTGTGTAGTCCAGTGAAAAATCGAAATCTCAATTTAATCAATTTTAAATTCAGGCGGTAACACAACAATGTGGAAAAAGTCAAGGGGTGTAAATACTTTCGAAAGCACTGTAGGTCATGTGTCTGTGTGGACTGTACATTAACCCCTAACCTGCTTTTCCCCTGACCCCTATCTAGAGAGAAGACACAGCTCGTCCAGTAAGCCCACCTCCACCTTCGCCCCCTCCTCAGCCTTCCCCCTGTCTGCTCTGTCTCGGAGCAGGAGCAGTGGGACGGGTGGTGGGGGTGTCAGTGGAGGGGCCATGGGCCGCTCTTCCAGTGGGACCAGCACCTCGTCCAACTCCAAAATCCTCAAACCAGCCAAAGAGAAGCTACCAGGCATTCAGCAGAGACCTCACTTCCCTCCCTCACTTCTGCTCAACGACAAGATGTAAGTCATGTCTAGCCATGCTGGTGAACCATGCTGAACTTTAGTAAAATCTATTGTCATGTTGAACTTCAGCCTAGGGCTGGGCGATATGGGCCAAAAAAATCACTAGATTCCCCCCCCAAACATATGGGCAATTCACGAAACAGTAGTGTTTTCTCGCAATAAGCTTTGTTGCGCAATTAAAGGTCACTGCATTTCTAACAGTCAGCAATAATCTAATGAAAGGGGCAGAGTTGGGACAGTTTTTCGTGCCCAAAGTCGACCTTTTAAAATGTTTATTTAATCCTGACCTTAACCTTAAAGGTAAACTCAGCGATATGACGTAGATGCGGAGGAGAGTAAACAGCATAGCGTGAACCCGTTCACATGTGCAGATACTGTGTGTGACTTTGAGAGCGAAGTCTTGCATCGCGCTCATCTCAATATCTGCAGTGCTGCTTGTGGCAACGTCATTTAGCTGAGTCTACCTTTAACCTTAACCACACTGCTAACCTTATGCCTAACCTTTAATTTAAGACCAAAAAGCACATTTTTGTTTTCATAGTTTTTCACAATATAGTCAATTTTGACCTTGTTGCTATAGTAACTAGTGGAAACTCAGTTGTGAGTGGCAGGGGAGGGGCTTGGTGTGTTTATGAGTGACAAGGTGCACTCAGGACAGAAAGAGACGAGGCCAAAAAGACAACATGAGAACAAGCGGACATAAACACTCATAAGAACAAAAAAACCTTGATTCTTGCGATAAAGCCATTTGGAATTGAATTGAATTCGATATGTCGGCCAGCCCTAGTTCAGTCCCCTGCCTCTTAAAGCCCTGCTTCACGTTTGATTTGATCCTCTGAGTTCTATCTTATCTCTTCATCTTAGGTCCTCTCCCTGCTCCTCTGAAGTCTAGCGTTGTCTGAAGTCTCCCTGTGCTACCCTCCTGTCTAAATTATCCCCTTAAAGAGTTAGTTTTAAAAAGAGATCCTTTATCCAACTCCATTTGCAACCACTCAAAACATGTTGGCTTTCTCCCTGGGGATTTGAACACATTTCAAACTCTGTTCTGTTAAAATTAAACTATTTTTCTGAAGCATTTAATGCTGCTATAGATAAATGAACTCCCTCGCTTTCTCCTCTGTCCCTCTCTCTCTTCCAGCCTGACCCCTGCGGTCAAAGTGGATAAGATGCGTCTGAAGGTGGATTCGTCAGCCAAGCTTGTGCAGGTTCCCTCGGCCCACTTATTGTCCTCTTCCTCCAGCAGCACTGTGAGCTCCTCGTCACCCCTGAAGCCAGGCCTTAACTGTCCCTCCATACCAAAGGCTCCCCTGCTTGCCCCCGGCCAGATCCCCAACGGCAAGGGCCACCTCTCCCTCTCTGCCCTGGACAAGAAGCAGGACAACAGCACCAGTAGCAGACAACACCTCTACAAGAGACTGTCAGGTGAGAGGAGATGATAGGGGTTTATGTCTGTAGGACGTTTTGTTTTAAAGGTCCAATGCAGCCGTTTTTAACTCGATATCAAATTATTTCTGTGTAGCGATTTAAGTACCTTACTGTGGTTGTCTTCAATTAAAGAGCAATTTCTCAAGCAAGAATTTTGCTAGGACTGTCTGGGAGTGGTCTGAGTAGGGAGGGGAAAACTGAAAGTATTCAGTTAGTGGCATTCTGCCAATAACAGCTAGTTATGTTTCTCTTTTCCTTTCTACCTCTCCTGTTTTCTGTCTCTTCTTTACTCCTTCTCCTGTTCTCTCTCTCTTCTTTACTCCTTCTCTTGTTCTCTCTCTCCTCTCTTCTTTACTCCTTCTCCTGTTCTCTCTCTCCTCTCTTCTTTACTCCTTCTCCTGTTCTCTCTCTCTTCTCTTCTTTACTCCTTCTCCTGTTCTCTCTCTCCTCTCTTCTTTACTCCTTCTCCTGTTTTCTCTCTCTCCTCTCTTCTTTACTCCTTCTCTTGTTCTCTCTCTCCTCTCTTCTTTACTCCTTCTCCTGTTCTCTCTCTCCTCTCTTCTTTACTCCTTCTCCTGTTCTCTCTCTCCTCTCTTCTTTACTCCTTCTCTTGTTCTCTCTCTCCTTTACTCCTTCTCCTGTTCTCTCTCTCTTCTTTACTCCTTCTCTTGTTCTCTCTCTCCTCTCTTCTTTACTCCTTCTCCTGTTCTCTCTCTTCTTTACTCCTTCTCCTGTTCTCTCTCTCTTCTTTACTCCTTCTCTTGTTCTCTCTCTCCTCTCTTCTTTACTCCTTCTCTTGTTCTCTCTCTCCTCTCTTCTTTACTCCTTCTCTTGTTCTCTCTCTCCTCTCTTCTTTACTCCTTCTCCTGTTCTCTCTCTCCTCTCTTCTTTACTCCTTCTCCTGTTCTCTCTCTCCTCTCTTCTTTACTCCTTCTCCTGTTCTCTCTCTCCTTTACTCCTTCTCTTGTTCTCTCTCTCCTCTCTTCTTTACTCCTTCTCCTGTTCTCTCTCTCTTCTTTACTCCTTCTCTTGTTCTCTCTCTCTTCTTTACTCCTTCTCCTGTTCTCTCTCTCCTCTCTTCTTTACTCCTTCTCCTGTTCTCTCTCTCCTCTCTTCTTTACTCCTTCTCCTGTTCTCTCTCTCCTCTCTTCTTTACTCCTTCTCTTGTTCTCTCTCTCCTCTCTTCTTTACTCCTTCTCCTGTTCTCTCTCTCCTCTCTTCTTTACTCCTTCTCCTGTTCTCTCTCTCTTCTTTACTCCTTCTCTTGTTCTCTCTCTCCTCTCTTCTTTACTCCTTCTCCTGTTCTCTCTCTCCTCTCTTCTTTACTCCTTCTCCTGTTCTCTCTCTCCTCTCTTCTTTACTCCTTCTCTTGTTCTCTCTCTCCTCTCTTCTTTACTCCTTCTCCTGTTCTCTCTCTCTTCTTTACTCCTTCTCCTGTTCTCTCTCTCCTCTCTTCTTTACTCCTTCTCCTGTTCTCTCTCTCCTTTACTCCTTCTCTTGTTCTCTCTCTCCTCTCTTCTTTACTCCTTCTCCTGTTCTCTCTCTCCTCTCTTCTTTACTCCTTCTCCTGTTTTCTCTCTCTTCCATCAGAACGTGAGTTTAATCCAGATATCCACTGTGGGGTCCTGGATATGACAGCTCGGAAGCCATGCACACGATCCCTAACATGCAAGGTACCAAGCCCTCCCTTCTGCCCCCTCTCTTTCTCTGTTTTGTGTGGTTAGGAAATATTCTTTGTCACATTTCCTAGGTATTTAGGCAGCCTTCAGATTCTCAGAGTGCAGCGCACCCTGACCTAACATACCTTTTGGCCTTCTCCTTCCCTCAGACACATTCCCTAAGCCAGCGGAGGGCAGTGCTGGGCCGGAGGAAACGCTTCGATACACTGTTGGCCGAGCACAAAAGCAAAGCCCGGGAACGGGAACTGCAGCACCCCCACCCCCTGCAGACCACCCCTCTCAGGGAACCCCACCCCTCCCCCTCACGACTAGCCCCCCACCACGACGCCCACCAGGTCGCTCATGGCAACGGAGCCACCGACGCCACCAAGCCTTTGGCGTTTGGCAAGCCCAAACCTCACAATCTTGGTCTTCCACGGTGAGTCACTTCATGTGCTCTTCCTGGGTTCTCACCATCCAACAACTACTTTTTGCAGTGTGATACAGCAAGTACCTGCATCCCTGATGTGTGTTCCTAAATCACTGTTTCCTCTGCTCTTAAACTGAACAGCATTATCTCGGATGGAGGTGGGGGTACCCCGGGAGACCCCCACCACGCTACGTCCGCTCCTGACGGGGGCTCCCGCCTTTCCAGTGACGAGGGGGAGAACGATGAGCGGGAGGAGGGCACAGACAAACTGGACTGTCACTATTCAGGTTACCACCCACGGCCGGCAGCTGTAAGTCCACTACAAATGAATTTTATATTCCAGGGATATGCTCACAACACAGCAACAATGAAACAACTGCATAGCCAGATGTGTGTGAAATCAGTCCTCCCATTGAGTGGCAGCTTGCACCGTGCATGGGAAGCAGCAGTATGTGTGTGATTGGTTTGTTAGTGTGTGTTTGTGTTAACTATTTCCCTCCCTGCTGCTCAGTTTTGTACCTTTGGAAGTCAACTGTTTGGGAAAAGCTGCTACTCGTTTGACCGGCGCTGGGATCGAATGCGATGTGCTCTTACCGCCATGATGGACAAGCACGTCAACACTCAGATGTGGAAGTAAGTCTGTGTACATTCATTAGACCAGAATTCCTTCCATAATACCTACCTAGTTCACAAACCGGGATAGGGCTGTGGTGGTGACCGTATTACCGCCACACTGGCGGTCAGGAGTCACTAAGGCAGTCAAATTCCACGTGACCGTTTAGTCACTGACCGGTTTAGTCACTGACCGTTTAGTCACTGACCCCGGTTTAGTCACTGACCGTTTAGTCACTGACCCCGGTTTAGTCACTGACCGTTTAGTCACTGACCGTTTAGTTACAGTAATTAAGCTTCTCCAAGCTCTGATGCTGCTGATGGTCATTAGTAGCCTACCAAGCTTGCTAACTGCCTGGTACTCAGCACTCTATTCTCCCTCTAATCACTCTGACATCAATGTAAATGTATTTGAAAATCGAATCAATCATGAGAGCCCATGAGCTCATGTTACGCAACATGTCTATAGGCTAGGCCTGCTATATTTATTTCTCAACTTTCCTAATATTAAGCATATTGCTTAAATTTACAACAGGAGTATAGCCTACCTGGCTGACATGAAAATAACCACATGGAAAAGTGTCCTCCATTCACTATTGAAGTGTATAGAAGACATTTATTTTTTTCCCGCTGCCCCTGTTTCGATACAGGTGCATGATAATGGTCCATTCTAAATCAAAACAAATTTCACACATATAGGTGAAATAGGTCGACTTTTGTACTATGGGCGATAGAATATTGACATAGGCTTGTGCTTTTGCATCTTGTTGGCTGACGAAAAGTAAATGTGGACAGTTCTTCCAATATCTTCAATATGCGCCTCGGAATTGGATAAGGACGCGCACAGTTGCATCTCCGATGTGTCTGTCTTCGCTTGTAGCCTGTGAGAAAGACCCGGTCACGTGACGGAGAGCCATGTGAGTGAGAGACTCTTCGGATTGCGCAGCACACTCGGGGAGAAGGGCACAACGCAGCACTCCGGCCCGCAAAATGCATGGTTTTTGTTTTAGGGTGCATTACGGCCACAAAGGGGATGCCGCAGTGAAATTCGAGGCATTATCAAGTGCTTGTCAAATTGTTATTGAGAGACTATTGGAGTGTGTACAGCCTGCACAAAAAACAAAGCAGACCTCATGCCTTTTCAAGCGACTTTTTTCAAAACAGCCTTACAATGTATTAAAAATCAAAACGTATAGCCCAACGTTTGTAGAACAACTAAAGTTACATTAATAACTATAAATTAGGCATATAGGAGTACCTATTTCTTTGTTAACCGCTCAACACAGAATAGTGTGCGCACTCCCTCAATGTTTGGAGACAATATTTATATTTTGTTCAGTTGTATTCTTCATAAAATAATGCCACGGAATTCTAAGCAGATCTTGTCTGCTAAATGAACTAGTGTAGCCCACAGCCATTTGGCATAGCCCAATCAGGATGTAACATAAGGACAACTCAGAGTATGCTATTCTTCTTTTCATCTGACTACATTTTCTTCATATCCTGCTTCTTCAGACCTGTTTTTAAAATAAAAATAGACCTGTTTTAAAATAAATAATGGATTTATTGTGAAGGTGTAGGCTATATTACATGGATTTATTCTACTTTTTAAATTGTCTTGCAGGCTATGTGTGGAAGCCAGGAGATGCTAAATGTCTTTATGTTAATTAACGGTCAATTACCGTGAGACCGACCAGTTATCTGCTTGACAATCACCGGCTGGTGAAATTTCGTGACCGCCACAGCCCTAGACAGGGAGCCAAAGTGTTGCAGGGTGGTGAAGGGAGATCTAGTGCTGTATGGGACACTACAAGTTAGCGGTTCCAGTGTCTCTCCAGGGCTGTGCTGACCCCTCTGTGTGTAAATGTTACTGATGGGGATGATCACAGTGGTCTGTTTGTGTTATAGAAAAATCCCTTTCGCCTTGGAGAACTCCTCCTCTTCTTCTTCCTCTGCGCCGGCCCACAGGACAACCACAAACTCCTTGTCCTCATCACACGGTAGCGCCCCTGCTTCGGGCTTCCTCAGCCCCTCCTCTGCGCCCCTTCCACCCCCCTACACTCAGTCCTACGACAGCAAGTCTGTGCTCTCGTACGGGACCACCTTAAACGCCCGTGCCTCCCCCCAGGGCGCGGCCGACCACCCTGCCTACAGCGCAGCACAGGCCAGACAAGTGTCTTCGTCGCCCCAGATGCCTTCAGCCCACTCCTCGGTCCCCTCCCTGTCCTCAGGACGACCGCTCAAGTCCAGATCCAGCGGCAAGTCCTTCAGACCCCGGGAGTCCTCTTCCACAGCTGCCATAACCAACTCCACCAGCGGGGGCAGCAGTGGAGGAAGCAGCAGCAGCAGCCTCATCTCGGGGAAGAAGAGGAAGAACAGCTCCCTCCCTACATCGTCTCACGCTACCACCTACTCCTCAGAGTCCTCTTCCTCCTCCAACACCACCTCTTCCACCTTCAAGAAGAACTGCACAGTTCACAGTGGCAGCTCAGGGAGCACGTACCACCATGCCTCGCTAGTCCCCTCCTCCTCCTCGTCTCACAGCGGCGTCCACAGTGTGGGACTCAACTGTGGCCCCAACGCCCGGACCAACTCCCTCAGTCTGAAGGCAGAGCCGTCGGGGCCAGCGGGGTTGTCGGGGCCCGGGGTCAGAGGCCCCCCCTCGGGCAGCCCGGCCGAGTCCATCAAGAGGATGAGTGTAGTGATGAACAGCAGTGACTCCACCCTCTCCCTGGGGCCCTTTGTCCACCAGGCCTCAGAGCACCACAGCAGCTTCAGCCATGCCCACACTGACGGCCGCCTGGAGGGGAAGAAACGCAAGGGCTCCCCCGCTGTCAGCTCCATCAACAGTGGAGGAGGTGGTGGTTTAGGGGGCGGTGGCGGGGGGCCGGGCAGGCCCAAAGTGGCCAAGTCTCCAGCCATCAACAACATCCACAGCAAACATGGACGCACAATCCCAGGAGCCACGGGGCTCCCCAACAACTCCCTCATCCATCAGGTGGGTTGGACACCTCACACACTGGCTGCTAATACCTATCATCAACCAGTCAATCTCTTTATCTGTTGGGGAAATTCACTATGCAGTCAGGACTTGTGTATCTTCAACATATGTACATGTGACCACATATAGACTTTAGACAAAACATTAAACAAAAGAATCACCAATGAATGAATGTTGTAATGTATCATCTAACTTCCCTGCCTTTCTCTCTCTCTCTCTCTCTCAGCCAAAGGCCCGCCCCTGACAGCGATGGCTGGGTTCTCTGTATGGAACCGAGGGGCGGATGAAGAGGAGGCAACCTGTGCGCTGCTCTGGACTGCACAAGGCCTTCTAATACGTTACTCTCAGCTTCCCAAGATCCTCAGGGTGGAGATGATCTGGACAGCCCAGTGACGTCACTGTTATCGTCTATAGTGTAACTATTCCTCCCAAAGCCATGTAGGAGCGCCATGTGGAGGTGGCAGGCATTAACACCCGGGGTGGGTCACACTTGGCCCCCCGTCAGTCAGTGTACCGAGGTAGATCTTCCTATGGGGAAGACAGGAGAGAAAAGGAGGAAGTAGGAGCCTGCCTGCCCTTTGACCTATTGTTTAAATTCCAGAGGTACGGAGGAAGGGAAAAGTGCTGGCACAACAGCCATGGCACTGCCCACCAACCGTCATGACGCAGAGCCACTGGGATTGACTGGAGAGCCCTCTTGCCGCAATCTGTTGGCTTCCGATGATCTCTTCCGTGTGTGTGTGTGTGTGTGTGTGTGTGTGTGTGTGTGTGTGTGTGACTTTAGGTTCTACTGGAAATTCAAATGTACACCTCCACGCCTGAACTCAGAAGCCTTGGAAGGAGAGGGCAGGATAAGGAAAAACTGTCAGTTGCAACACTTCGAACACAATCACATTGTTGTTTTTTAATCCTTCCACTACATTTTGTCGGTTGGTTTTAATCCGTGTGACGTGTGCGTACATAACGTCAGGTTATGTATAGTAGCCAGAGATGAACCACATGAGGAGCAGATTCAGTCAATTCTATATATGAGTTCCATACATGACCCAAACAATTATGCAAGTGTTACTTTTTTATGTTTCTTATGTTTTTCACTGAATTTAACTACAAAAATCTGTGTGGAGATGGGGAAGAAAGTAAATTGTGCATGCATATGTGAAAAAAGGATGCCTGATACGACAATTTGATTGAACGGTTGTGAAAGAGGGACTACTTGTCTTGAGGACAAGTGTTAATTCCTACAATATTTTTATCTTACAAATGAACAGCTACAGTAGACCTAGCCCTAACTGTGAACAGCACTAAACAAACACAGACCCACTACTTGCTTTAGGACATTTTAAGTCGGGCTTATTTGCCCCAAAAGCTAGCCAAAGGCAGCCATCTGTTTCTCCCACCCTAGTCTGTAACCACTATGCCAGCTTTGGCTATTGGCTATTAGGATTTCCATTCCGGTACCTTCAGTTATGTCACAATACAGTGTTGTAGAGGGGTTTGTCATGACTCGCATCACACTTGTCCTTCGTCAAAGCACGGAGTCTTAAACTGGCAATACTTCTCCGTCTGTCTCTGAGATGATGCTCCTTGGGATCGTGTTTTTTTGGGGGTGCGAGATTCATGGAGATGGCTTCAGAGTAGGTTACTACTTTTTGTAACTCCTGTAAATTTCGTAAACTCCACTGATGTCAGGCAGCGAGCTTAGCTGAGGAGCCGAGTATTTTCTATCTTACTTTCGCTTTTTCTTGTATGAATTGAACAAATATCGAAGTATCCCTATTTCAGAATACATATTTTATTAACAAATTGTACATATTGAAATATGTATTTTTGCACAGGCATTTTCTTATACAATTTTTTGGGGTACAATTGAGATCATTATTATTTATTTAGTAAATGAAAGAACAAGTTTAAGAACTTAACTTATTTGAAGTGGTTCACTGCCAAGTCTATAATGCAATAGGCCTATAACTAGAGGTTGAAGCATCTCATGAATCATGTACTGGGATCCTTTAAAACAGGGGTGTCAAACTCAATATTACCCCAAGGGCCACATTCGGTCTTCAACAAGGTGAATGTAGGTGTATTATCATTTCTACACAGTTTTGATTTGGTTTTAGTCCTTAAAACAGTGTTCCCCAAATTTGGCCCAGGGGTGGTTTTATTTGGTCCTTCAAGCTTTTTACATTTTATTTTCATTGTTGGACATAAAAGGTAGTAAAACCACCAGGAAATCAGCTCCAAGTGATTTTAATTTTGGAAATCTGCTCCCAAGTATTCCCATACTTAGACACCTGATCCTATATGAATATAAGCAAGGTTTGAAAGTATTGTTTTAGTCAAACATGATATGTTTGGGCTTCTTGCGGTCAATTAGCAATATACAAATTTATTATTTTTATGTAATTATGTTCCGGCCCCCTGACCATCCGCTCAAAAAAATCGGCCCACGGCTTTATCTAGTTAATGATCCTTGTTTTAAAGTACATTGAGTTCATTTTTTGTTTTGTTTTACTCAAATCATCCACAGGGTGGATTGGACCCCCCTCCATATGTTTGACACCCCTGCTTTAAAAGGTAGTGTTGCCAGTAGCATGTGTTTGTGTGACAGACAATACTTTGTTTTTAACTATCCAAGGTCTCACCTGTGCTTTTTAATATTTTCAAGTTGCCTCTGAATCAACAAAGAAATTATCATTTTATTTGACCCAAATAGCCTGTGATTCTGAAATGTCCCGCAGGCTGAAAGCTGTCTAAGCGATTTCCATGGATTCAATAATTTACCTTTTTAGATGAAGACCTTGTAACATTTCATAATTTGAAACACTTTCCCTTAAAGCTGAAGGGACTTAAGCAATCATTAAAGCAAGGAAGATGAACCCTTCAAACAGTGAAACTGCTTGCATCATTGTTGCCAAACATAATTTGAAGCACAGCGTTTTAAGGAAATTCTTAGTTTGCAGCTTTTAGAAATGCTGAAATAAGAAAGTGCCTGCATTTGTTTCACACTGACTGTTTGAGGACAGAGCTTTTTTCATTTCAGTTTTACCTTACTTGAATGTTCAAAGTGTTTTAGGAGCTTGCTTTTAAAATATGCCTATGAACCCTAAATGTGGTAAAAACCTGATAGCTTGTCAGCTAGCTGGTATGAAATACTTCGGGCTCTATTCAATCCGTATCGCAGAAGTTCAGCGTTACATCATGATTGCTTTTAAATTTCAATGTTCCCGCATTAGCAGAGACTGCGTTCACGGTAAACGCTGCATGTTTGCCTGGCTACCCAAACTCCTTGCTCCAAACAGCCGCTATGCCACACCCACGGATGTTTTTCTTCTCCGCAATGAGTCTGGATCCGAGTACCCCCCCTGACGATTTCTAGAACGTAAACAAAAAACTAAATGTGCACCCCTTGGTGTTCCGAGGATGGGAAACGCTGTTCTAACCTTTCTGGTCCAGAGCCAGAACACGTGGGTAATGCAACGTTTGGAAATTCAGCATTGGCTTTGATACTTTAATTGGGTAGAGATGATCCAATCGCTGAGGACTTTTTGTACACCACCAAACGACTTCAATGATGGTAGTGTCATACTGAAGTATGTGTCGAATGAACTAATTAAGTTTGAGTCGTCAGTCAATGCATGTCGGCTCAATCGGAAATGACCTTTCTATTGCCCATCAGTAATGCTTCAGCGATCCACATTGAATAGAGCCTGTAGTGTTAACCTTTTTTTTTTTTATTAACGTTTTCCAGTTAAGAGACGTCTGAGATCTTGGTGCAGACCAGGGGGTGTTGAAGCTCCCTGGTCGGTTATGAATTGTTTAACAGGTTCAGTAAAGTGTTTTTGTTTACCCTCAACCTCACTGACAACGCTGACCTTGTTTCCATATGATGGAAACTTTGCAAAGCTGTTTTTATCAAGTACCACAGCCTTGGAATGTGAAAGTGAGACAGAACACAGCTTGCGGGAGGAACATATTTTCAGTAGATAACTCCTATGTAAGAGCGTGTATAGTATTTTTTTTTTAGAACATCAGAATCATTTGATCAGCTGGACTTGTGTATTGGCTGCTATGTAATTCATGAACAAACATGGTAGGTTAGATTTACTTAATATTTAAGATTGTATAGTCTTTGTTTTGTAACATGTTTCTGTAAATAAATAATTTATACAGCTATTTATACAGAAGGAAAAAAAGGTCTGTTTCTTTACTGAAATGGTTTATTTCAGAAATCACTTTCATCCATGTCTGTATCAAAGGAAAATAATAAGTCACCAAAAAGAATTTATTATATACACTAAGGATCGCTTCTTCAGACAAACTATTGGTGTGGATACTGATACAACAGGGAAAACCCAGATCTCCCTCCCGAAGGTAACACTGCACTCCATGTTACATGTTAATAACTCGGGACAGCTTCTGGACACGGTTGAGCAGTAGGTCCCCTTTCTTGATTGTCTCCTGGTACTGCCAATTCTTGCTATCAGGTCTGAAGGAAAAAAAATACAACACTGAGCTCTGCCACTTTTACATGCATGTGAAAATGTTATTCTTACCTGTTGGTTTCCACAATCTCGTTTACTTTGTCGATTTTGCAATGGAGGCGACCAGCAGCTATGAATCGGGAGAGTTCCCTGAGAGCGAAGGAGAAAAAAAAGTTTCTGTACCAGTGTAATCAAGACCAATAATCATTGTCTTCTGACAGGAAGCATCATTCCTATGTGACTCGAAGTCCTCGACCAAAGGCGTAGTCGCTGATTTAAGACAACCTCCAGGATGAGCATTAATAAACTCAGCAAAAAAAGAAACAACTTTTTTAGGACCCTGTCTTTCAAAGAATTCGTAAAAATCAAAGACCCTTCATTGTAAAGGGTTTAAACTCTGTTTCCCACGCTTGTTCAATGAACATGCATGCACCTGCGGAACGGTTGTTAAGACGCTTACAGACGGTAGGCAATTAAGGTCACAGTTATGAAAACTTAGGACACTGAAGAGGCCTTTCTACTGACTCTGAAAAACACCAAAAGAAAGATGCCCAGGGTCCCTGCTCATCTGCGTGAACGTGCCTTAGGCATGTTGCAAGGAGGCATGAGGACTGCAGATGTGGCCAGGGCAATAAATTGCAATGTCCGTACTGTGAGACGCCTAAGACAGTGCTACAGGATGGACAGCTGATCGTCCTCGCAGTGGCAGACCACGTGTAACAACACCTGCTCAGGATCGGTACATCCGAACACCACACCTGCGGGACAGGTACAGGATGGCAACAACAACTGCCGAGTTAGACCAGAAATGCACAATCCCTCCAGTGCTCAGACCGTCAGCAAGAGGCTGGGCTTGTAGGCCTGTTGTAAGGCAGGTCCTCACCAGACATCACCGGCAACAACATCACCTATGTGCACAAATCCACCGTCGCTGGACCAGACAGGACTGGCAAAACGTGCTCTTCACTGACGAGTCGCGTTTTTGTCTCACCAGGGGTGATGGTCGGATACGCGTTTATCATCAAAGGAATGAGCGTTATACCGAGGCCTGTACTCTGGAGCGGGATCGATTTGGAGGTGGAGGGTCATCGGACTGAGCTTGTTACAGGGAAGACATCCTCCTCCCTCATGTGGTACCCTTCCTGCAGGCTCATCCTGACATGACCCTCCAGCATGACAATGCCACCAGCCATACTGCTCGTTCTGTGCAGTACTTAATGCAGCTGATGGCCACACCAGATACTGACTTACTTTTGATTTTGACCCCCCCCCCCTTTGTTCAGGGACACATTATTTATGTTACTCACATGTCTGTGGAACTTGTTCAGTTTATGTCTGTTGTTGAATCTTATGTTCATACAAATATTTACACATGTTACGTTTGCTGAAAATAAACGCAGTTGACAGTGAGTGGACGTTTCTTTTTTTGCTGAGGTTAGGTATTGTGGGTATGGGACAAGAGGTAGACGTGAGACTCACTGGTCAATGAACTCTGTACTGACTCCAAAGGCCTCAGCCATGTAGCCCAGGGTGAGTGAGCGGTAGGACTCCAGGAGCTGGCTGTAAGCATGGATACGCATCTCCCTCACGTAATAACGGTAGTGAGGGGCAAACAACCAGTCCTTCTTCATATCCTGCTCCACCGTGGCTGCAGAGGGGACAGAGACAAACAGGTTTACAACTAAGGAATGAGGTGAAGTGAAACATGCATGTCCACTCACTGGCTGCAGACATCAGCGTGCTTCGGCTTTACTTTTAGTAAGCCTAAACGAGTGGTGTCTCACCCAGTGACTGGAAGAAGACAGAGTAGCGACACTCGTAGAGGGAGAAAAGGTACTGGCGGACAGCAGGGAGACTGTGTAGCACCTCCAGGATCTCTGCTCCCTTTATCACCTGGGGGAGAGGGAGAACAACACATTAGTCCACAGGAGATGCTATATTTATGCTAGAACTGGAAATCTACCAGCTATATAAAAAAATAAGTGTCTTCACTTATTAAAAACAAGTTTGAATGTTCACGTTCTGGCATGTGGAAAGTATTGTTTTCTGCAAGCACACTGTCTTAAAATGACCAACTCTTGAATGACGTAGGCACATGGATGTACTGTTGATGCTACCAACCTTTTCTCTGAGGTCGGGCCTCTTCAGGGCAATCATGCAGACGTAGACGGTGTACGTGACGAAGGTCTTGTAATCCATGAGCTCGTAGGAGGTGAAGGTGGACACTGTGTCCAGGAAGAGCTCAGCAGCCTGTTTAAAGTCACGGATGGCCACACAGTACAGGCCCTGGTACACCTTGAGACGGTTCCTCCTGTCCCAGTCACCCCCCTCCTCAATAAGGCTGTGCAGACACAAACAAGGTCACTGAAATGACAATGCTTACAAAATACGAGGATATAGAAAACAATAGCTTACAACACATAAGAGTCAACACACTAAAAAAAACCCACCTAAACAGGCCTAAACGGTGCCAGTTACTGCAAATATAATTCTTAGAATAGATAGTGAGTGAGGACCCCTAATGGCATGGCATAAAGTAGTGAATGCAGAGAGAAGTAGCCCCTTTTAGGCAAACTACCTTTTAGCTTTCTCAGTGTTGCGTGTGATGAGGTCACTGTCCATATAGAACAGTCCAATCCTTAGCAGGTAGAACACAATGTCTAGTCGATGTCCCAGGGCCACAGTCTTATCAAAGGTCTTCCTGAAGGCAGTCAAAGCGTCCTCCTGTGGTATTAAAGTTAGTAGCTTGTTTGATTGAGCTAATGATGTACATGCATAGCTAGGTTGGACTGAAGAGTCCAGGGGATTACAGAGGCAGATTATTGCTTTATAAGTATAAAATGTGTAGCTCTACAATGAGCTATGGGCTGACACCGTGTTTTGTATGAGGTCAAATCATGGTACTAATAAATAACATGGTTTCGTACTCCATGGCCTCTGCTCTGAATGTAGTAGCTGATTAATGCAAAACTCACCTTATTCCCAATTCTGATTAGATATTCAGCTCTAGCCATCATTGCATCTCGGATTTCACTCTCCCCGAGGTTCTTCTCTGCATCTTCCAGGACGTCGTCCAGGCGTTTTAGCTCGTCCTCGTTGGCCTTCTTCATCTTATTCAGCAGGTCTGTGTCAAGCTGCCACTTCAGGTCTTTACACAGGCTTTCATAGTAAGGTGCCATATCTGTAACGAGACATCATCAGCTATAGTGGCTAGCTAGCTACAACTTGACGGTTGTAACTTTCTTTGGCAACATTCTAACATACATTTGTATTTAACCAGTATATTACCGTTATCTGTTTGAGTAGCTAACTAGCGAACTTAGCTAGTTATAATACCTTGTATTGAATAGCTAACTGACCGTTAGCAGTTTGATTTATGTCTGACAGTGACGCAAGTTAGAGACGTTGGTTACCCATGCTAGTTTGTAGACCAGAACTACCTTGTTATCTAACTAGCTAATGTTATTGTTGTTTGTTTATTTACGAGGCAGAAGCCAAAACTCACTGTTCTCTTTGATCGAGTCCATGAGCTCAGTTTTCACTTTATCATCTTGTCGGTGACCGTCCATCGTGAGCAGAAATTTCAGCTGTGCTATCCTAAGATCCGGGTTTTTAGGCAGACCCTCTTCTTCCAGGTTTTCCAACGGCATTTTGTCTTGTATAAAAGTAAAGTAATGAGCGCAGATATTTTTTGTTTGTGACAACAGTGTCAGAGGTATCTTCTGCTAGTTTGCTAACAATGACTACGGAAAACACTGGTCTGCCACTTCCGCTGTACGCCGCCGACGACTTGAGAAGAGAACGTCAGAGGTGACACGGTGAGAACGTCTGCCCTCGTCTGGCTAACGAAGGAATGTCCGCCGAGCACGCAAATAATACCCAATTATGTCATTATAAAGCAGGTCTGGAACAATTTATCACTCAAAAATTATCTGTATTTTGCCCGATAGTTTTCTTACTTTCTAAAACATATACAGCGATGAGTACTGTGTCAGAGATAGCGACTCAGGGGTTGAAAGGTAAGCTCCCTCTGAGATGCAAAACATGAATGTATTCCTAAAAATATCTAACAAAGCAATTGTCTGGTGGACATGCAGACATAAATAAGTGTGTTACATGGCACTCTCAAGATACACAGAATGGAGACTTTGCTGAGACCTGGTAGGCACAATTTTGATTATTTAAAAAGGACATGCTTTTTCATATCTGTATTACTATATATAATTATTAGTTAATATGAGAAACAATCAAACTGTTGAAACCATGATTTAAACATATTTATAAACTGGCTGGTTCGAGCCCTGAATGCTGATTGGCTGAAGCCGTGGTATATCAGACCGTATACCACGGGTATGACAAAACAGTTATTTTTACTACTCTAATTACGTTGGTAACCAATTTATAATCTCAATAAGGTATCTCGAGGGTTTGTGGTATATGGCCAAGGGTGGCTATTTTGAAGAATCTAAAATCTAAAATATATTTTGATTTTATTAACCCCTTTTTGGTTACTAGATGATTCCATATGTGGTATTTCATAGTTTTGATGTCTTCACTATTATTCTACAATGTAGAAAATAGTCAAAATAAAGAAAAAGCCTTGAATGAGTAGATGTGTCCAAACTTTTGACCTTTACTGTATATATATATTAAGAAATTAACAAAACACATTTATAGCTATAACTTAATTAATTGCTATATGAAAGGGTTGTAACAATACAATAGAGAGGTACAAATTAGACAAAAAACGGAATACCATGACTCAACTAAACAGGTGAGAGAAGTAATATTACGGTTGTAGGCTATCCTTGTCTTCTCCATGTGCCATTGTGAAAATGTAGACTAAATATGTGTAGGCCTATAACTGCAATTGTAAAATGTTTATCCTGTTTATGTTCTTTATTCCAGACCTGTGGTAATGCTCTAGTCTCCTTAAACATTTTGCATATTCACTTGTCGTCAAATTAACACCTAACCTACTTCACCAGGCATGTAGACATACTACTGGTGAACTGCCTTGCAGTACATCCAGAGTGCCTTGCTCAAGGGCACATCGGCAGATTTTTCACCTAGTCGGCTCAGGGATTTGAACAAGCAACCTTTTGGTTACTGTCCCAGCACTCTTAACCGCTAGGCTACCTGCTGTAGCCATACCTGATAGATCAGTTTCTGTATGGATTCACTGCAGGTAAGCCTATGTGATATTGCACCTTCAATTTCATGCAGATTAGTTGAATCGAAGGATCATTATGCAATGGTTAAATAGAATCCCAGAATGACCTTGTTTTTTACAGGGATAATAGCAATTTATGTTTTAGTCTTGTTTGTGAACCTCAGGTTTTGGAGCAAATATCCATGCAATATACCTGGGTGAGAGTTCACCCTAAAAGATAATGGCATGGTAACACTAACTTTAGCTACCTTTGACTCCATTGATAAACTGTCAGAACAATTTGTTGGGCTAAGGTAAGGTGCTATTTTTGAACTTCAACATTTCACTGAAAAAAAATAAGCATCAAGCATCACGCTAAACGTGTAGCAATCAATTTGTGCCAAATCGGATATCCTGAATATGTTCTGACTTGAGGCTTTGTCTCAACTTTCTCAGAGAGATGCTTGGCTGTGAAAATAGCTGGAACATCCTACTGTGTATTTCCAACATGTTTTTCTGTGGTACAGCTGCTGACAAAGGACCTTCTTTCCAGAAGCCTCAAGATACTTATTGATAGAAAAGGGCAATGCAGAGGCTTGCAAAGAAGTTAGGTTGTTTCTTCATAGTCGCTGAGGCTGTCCAAAGGGCTTCATACTCAGAACATTGAGTACTGTCTGTGCAAATGTACAAATTGGAATTATGGTATTTACAGTCATTCCTGTTCATCTTGCTTCTGGGTGTATTATATGTAGATATAAATGTATGAAGGAAAATAAGTATAATTTATGTAATAGTCATTGTCAGCACTGTATCTATATACATACATTGGTATTATTGAACATAGCTTACAGATGGCACCATGCGTGTATAGCTGAATGAAAAATTAGTACAGCTAAGGAGACATTACTCACCTATTGTATCTTACTCAAAAACAATATATGTTCCTCCGTCCTGTGTTGTGTGTGTGGTTTCCCAGCTCTGCAGAGTCTGTGGGGTAGGGGTGAGTACAAGCTGGAGATGGAGGAGATGGTGTTGGAGTAGGCTGCCATAAAGGGCGAGGCCTCTAAGAGTCTACTGGAGCTGCTGAGAGACAGAAGCTTCCGATGGCAGCTCATCACCATGGTGGTGGTGTACAGCCGCATCCAGTTCTCTGGCATCACTGCAGTAAGCACAGCACACACCACCCTCTGTCTTTTATCCCATATCTCAGGCGTGGGCAAACTTTTTGGCTCGAGGGTCATATCGGGATTTCGAAATTCAACTGAGTGCCGCACAGATTTTTGCGGGCCAGAAAAATGTCTGTTATTTCTGCATACTTTCTATCTAGTTTTAGACGTTCAAGTGTGGCCAGGAGTGTTTTTTTAACGCAAAATAATAATTTCCCCAAAAAACAGAATAATTATGTTTTTTGGCTGCATTTAATCGGCTGTCGGGCCAGATGCTGCCCACGGGCCGTAGTTTGCCCACCCCACCCCTGCCATACCTACAGTACATCCTCTTCTTCTTTCCACCCTCTACCCTCAGACCAGTGTGTTCTCCTTTGACAGCTTCAAGAAGGCAGGCATCCCCCCTGAATAAGATCCGCTGTGTGATTTTGGGTGTTTTGTTTGAGGTCCCCACCTCCATCATCTGGGTGTGTCGCTGGGGAACATGGCCTACACTACAGGGGGTAAACTACGATACCCCTCTGCAGTGTTCTAGTAATCAGTCCAGTCTCGAGACTACAAATCATGTGCCCAGGCTAAAAAGGTTCAAAGTAGAGATCTTCTTAATTAACTTGAAAATGTCACTGGTTAAGTGGTCATTAGACATCCATGATAAGGACTAATAAGTTAAAGTAGTCAGTGAACAGTACAGGAGAGTGACCATAGGGAAGGAAACACTGTCCCAGTGCAGGATTCCACCCCCTGTGCATACCGTAAAGGAGCTCTGCTAGGTGGAACATGTTTGTCACTAAGATGTGAATGCCACTCCTGAAGTCCTAAACAATAAATCATGTGTGAGCTCCTCTGGCTTTGCCATCCCCTAGGTGGACGGAGGGAGGGAGTGATGGATGGGTAAGGTTCCAGACAAGTTCTGTTGTGTGCAGTCATCCCCAGGGCCTGCAGATAATGCATGTGGGAGGGGAGCACTACTCTGGGGGGCAGTGTCTGCCATCATGATATTAATCACCATCACTCTCAACCTGAAGGTGAGCTCTTGACCTTTCAACTCTCCTGCACTGTGACAAACTTACAGTAAGAGGACCTAGGGTATGATACGTGGAAGAGTATGATTTGCTCGAAATACCAACATGACATTGCTGTGATCATCAATGGGTGATTGGTCAGATGCATCCTTCCCTGTTGCCTGTGGTATTCCTAGCTGGAGTGTTGCCATCTCTCACACAAGATATTTATCCAATCATGCCAGCCTGCAGCATTTGTCTTCACTGGAATCCTGTGCTGGGACTAGTCTTCCCCTTTCTTATTGTAAGTCTATAGCCCATCATCAATATACTGCACCTCTATATGTATTCAATACATGTAGGACATCAGAACACTTTGGAATGAAGTATTGTTATATAACGCTTTTTATAATGCTTTCAAAGTTACCAACTGAGATACAATAAGATTTCCTGAACACAATTCACATTGTTCTGCACTATGAAAGTTTGATACCCCAGAGATATCAGGCCTACAGTAATTCCATACTTTGAACATCATATTAAAACCTTTTTTCTATCATCTCAGTATTACTTTTGTTCAGCCAGTCTGTGTAAAAAGCTGAGCTCTAATTTAGGTACCAGTGGAATTATATAAAAATTGAAAGGCTTCAACATAGCCATGAGTAGAACAATAGGCCAGGACTATTTAATCACAGGCTCTCAGTCAACCGTCCAAGTTGTTCCCCTGGCTATTGTAGCGCTAGGAACTCACCTGCCTCTTCTCTTAACCACAGGAGCTGCTCAAGTCATTCAGCTTCGTGCTGTTCACCTGCATGTGTCTGTTGGCGTCACTCTATGTCTTCTTCTACCTACTGGAGACCAAGGAGAAAACCCTCCTGGAGATCACAGGGAGTTAAAAACATCACTCTGTGTGTAAAACCCCTCTCACATGACAAGACCCTGGAGATAAAGTTAGGAAAACTGTTGGAAGCAAAAGAACTGAGATATATTATACTCTGTCTGAGTTGTTTAGTTTGTATTTTAGTATTGTCCATCCTATATATTTACAGTGCCTTGCGAAAGTATTCGGCCCCCTTGAACTTTTCAACCTTTTGCCACATTTCAGGCTTCAAACATAAAGATATAAAACTGTCATTTTTTGTGAAGAATCAACAACAAGTGGGACACAATTATGAAGTGGAACAAAATGTATTGGATATTTCAAACTTTTTTAACAAATAAAAAACTGAAAAATTGGCCGTGCAAAATTATTCAGCCCCTTTACTTTCAGTGCAGCAAACTCTCTCCAGAAGTTCAGTGAGGATCTCTGAATGATCCAATGTTGACCTAAATGACTAATGATGATAAATAGAATCCACCCGTGTGTAATCAAGTCTCCGTATAAATGCACCTGCTCTGTGATAGTCTCAGAGGTCCGTTTAAAGCGCAGAGAGCATCATGAAGAACAAGGAACACACCAGGCAGGTCCAAGATACTGTTGTGGAGAAGTTTAAAGCTGGATTTGGATACAAAAAGATTTCCCAAGCTTTAAACATCCCAAGGAGCACTGTGCAAGCGATAATATTGAAATGGAAGGAGTATCAGACCACTGCAAATCTACGAAGACCCGGCCGTCCCTCTAAACTTTCAGCTCATACAAGGAGAAGACTGATTAGAGATGCAGCCAAGAGGCCCATGATCACTCTGGATGAACTGCAGAGATCTACAGCTGAGGTGGGAGACTTTGTCCATAGGACAACAATCAGTCGTATACTGCACAAATCTGGCCTTTATGGAAGAGTGGCAAGAAGAAAGCCATTTCTTCAAGATATCCATAAAAAGTGTCATTTAAAGTTTGCCACTAGCCACCTGGGAGACACACCAAACATGTGGAAGAAGGTGCTCTGGTCAGATGAAACCAAAATATAACTTTTTGGCAACAATGCAAAACGTTATGTTTGGCGTAAAAGCAACACAGCTCATCACCCTGAACACACCATCCCCACTGTCAAACATGGTGGTGGCAGCATCATGGTTTGGGCCTGCTTTTCTTCAGCAGGGGCAGGGAAGATGGTTAAAATTGATGGGAAGATGGATGGAGCCAAATACAGGACCATTCTGGAAGAAAACCTGATGGAGTCTGCAAAAGACCTGAGACTGGGACGGAGATTTGTCTTCCAACAAGACAATGATCCAAAACATAAAGCAAAATCTACAATGGAATGGTTCACAAATAAACATATCCAGGTGTTAGAATGGCCAAGTCAAAGTCCAGACCTGAATCCAATCGAGAATCTGTGGAAAGAACTGAAAACTGCTGTTCACAAACGCTCTCCATCCAACCTCACTGAGCTCGAGCTGTTTTGCAAGGAGGAATGGGCAAAAATTTCAGTCTCTTGATGTGCAAAACTGATAGAGACATACCCCAAGCGACTTACAGCTGTAATCGCAGAAAAAGGTGGCGCTACAAAGTATTAACTTAAGGGGGCTGAATAATTTTGCACGCCCAATTTTTCAGTTTTTTATTTGTTAAAAAAGTTTGAAATATCCAATGAATTTCGTTCCACTTCATGATTGTGTCCCACTTGTTGTTGATTCTTCACAAAAAATTACAGTTTTATATCTTTATGTTTGAAGCCTGAAATGTGGCAAAAGGTCGAAAACTCCAATGGGGCCGAATACTTTCGCAAGGCACTGTATACACTGTACATTCACAGCCATATACCATATTCAATAAAAACATGTACAAGTGTTATATATCTGAATGAGTTTTATGGACCGATTGAATATAATAAAATACTGTTTATTCTGATTTCCTTCAAAAATCCCCTTTCAAATAGTGGTTCAATTACTTGTAAAGTCCTAAAACAAATGTTATTTCCAACTTTTGTTATATGACGTCACAGAAAGCCATATGGTCTAATGTTCTTCTGTTTTCCTGAGGTTCATACTAGGACATTTCTAAGACAAATATGCACTCTCTTCATCTCTCAATTTATCATATGCACACATGGACCACATAAAATCCACCCCAAGTCTGATTTCTTACAGACTCATTAGTAAGAACCCTGTAGACTTAACCAATACCCATAGCCAACGTGAGGGACTCCCTCAGCCTCTTAGCTGGCTCTTTGTCCATAATGATGTGGCTGGGTCTTTGAGGGTTGGCTTTTCCAGTATGGTCCTTGAGCTGTTGGCTCTTTGAGGGGCTCCCCTTATCACTGGCTGCCAGCTGCTGCTGGGCACAGGGTCTTCATTAGCAGTTAAATGTGCTGGGTGCACAGCTCCCGTTCGGGGATGGGGAATGATTGACATTATCTTGGCTGGGGTGAGATGGTGTATCAGCGTGCCGCTGTTTCCATTGTCTCTAGAGGGGATTAACTAGAGGATTAATTAGAGCTACCATAGTGACGCCTAACCATCTTTCCCCATAGACCTGCCTGCCTGGCCAATGGGCTGCTTTTACTGTTTAATGGAAAATGCTGACACTGAGGTAAATATAATGGACACATACAGCAGGTATTTCAGTCTGAGCATTTGTGTCAAATAAAGGGTTAGACTTAGCCCAAACATTATCCATGACACATGCAATGTGCTATATCTAAACTGTAAACTAAACTGTCAATAATAGTAGATTGATCTTGGGAAGATGAACGCTCAGTTTTGGCATATTTAAGTGTGAGGGATAGACAATATTGGTTTATTATCTCTAGTGCTGTAGTAAAATATAAAAAGATATAAAAACGTACTAGTGCTGTAGTGACATCATATTCTCGACAGATGGCAGAGGTTCTCTGCATTGTGAAAACAACTTGATTCAAGGCATGATAGCACAGAGTTGAATCTTCTACAGTAGGTAAGGAGAACATTACTGAACCATGACGTGGCACTGTAATACATTCATACTAACATATTAACATCTTCTCTGATGGCTTTAGTGATAAAAATAGGTTTGGTTGACTGATACTGCTTCTCAATGCGTCCCAATACAACAATACTGTATGTCTCTGAGAATGTATTTATTTGAAAGGCCAATCTCTATCCTTTACTCTTATCCATGCTCCACCATGTTGAGCGCTCAGGAACAATATTGCAAACAAAACCTACAAGGCATATTCATGGCAGTTCCGTAAAATGACCTAGTTTAGATGTACGTGACTGCAACCTTTCGTATAGACTCCTGGCCACACTGATATATAGTACCTCAAACTGGTTTGAATTGTTCAGTGACAGTTTAAAGACTATTTTAAAGCACAAACTGGGATGGGACCAAACAACGTAATGGCAACCCTGTACGAACCACTCTGAGTAATGAGTGCCAGCCTGGTGGTGAATAAAGAAAATGATGTCCTGGAAGAACATCACAGACACTCTCTGCCTCATTTACAGGACTAAAGTGGTCCACCCATCAACAGGGGGGGGGGGGGGGTAGAGGGAGAACGAAAGATAGAGAGAGGGGGGTAGAGAGAAAGAGAGGAGTGTGTGAGCGATGGAGAATAATATGATGTAGTTGTGGTGATTTAGTACAGGTGGCACACAGATGGGACCTGGACCCGTTAATGAGTCACTGCCAGAGGGCCTGGGGACGTGACATCATGAACCAGACGGAGCCCTCTGGCACTGCTGGATAAAGGTACCCGGTGTGCCACTCCACATTACCATGAGATGCTTCCCAGTCGTTTGATCTGTGGATTACTACCCACCCCCAAGCTGGCATAGTTTCACTGTGGATGTGGCAGATCAGGAAACAAGACATTATTAAATATTTATTTAACTAGGCAAGTCAGTAAAGAATTAATTCTTATTTACAATGACGGCCTACCCAGGCCAAACCCTAACCCGGACGACGCTGGGCCAATTGTGAGCCCCCCTATATGCTGCATGCAAATTTAACCAGGATTCCAGAATGATTATACTACTGATCTAGAGCTGTAAATATACACTGAGTATACCAAACATTAGGAACACCTTCCTTCAGAACAGTGTCAGTTTGTCGGGGCATGGACAATGCTGTTGAAAGCGTTCCACAGGGATGCTGGTCCATGTTGACTCCAATGCTTCCCACAGTTGTGTCAAGTTCGTTGGATGTCCTTCTGGTGGTGGAACCCAGCAGCATTGCAGTTCTTGAGACAAACCGGTGCGCCTGGCACCTACTACCATACCCTGTTCAAAGGCACTTACATTTTTTTGTCTTGTCCATTCACCCTCTGAATGGTACACATACACAATCCATATCTCAATTGTCTCAAGGCTTAAAAATCCTTCTTTAACCTGTTTCCTCCCCTTCATCTACACTGATTGAAGTGGATTTAACAAGTGACATCAATAAGGGATCATAGCTTTCACCTGGTCAGTCTATGTCATGGAAAGAGCAGGTGTTCTTAATGTTTTGTATACTCAGGGTATATTATACATGACATGATGGCTGATAAACCCTTTTATTATTGTCCAACCTAGTAGACCAATACCTACTGAGATGCAGGTTAGAGCCTGGATTAAAGTGAGAGTTAAAGCAAGGCTGTGGATGGAAGACATGGCAAGGGCCAGGGTTGAGGATGAGGACTGGGTTGGCACTAAGCTTAGGCTGATGTTTGGGGTTGAGCTGAGGTGAGGTCCAAGTCTTACCTACTATGATCTTGACTGGGACACCCCATAATTGCTCACTTTGGTATATAGGTAGGTAGCTGGAATGAGATGTCGGTCCAGTACTGTATGTCCCAGGTTGTAATCTGAAACTGGGTGAGAGTTAAAGCAGTGAGGACTGGTGGTGGGGGGATGCCCAGTGTACATGGAGGTGTAACAGATGGCATTAATACCAAACAGAGGGCTTACTGTCACCCTGTATTAAAGGGATACTTCAGGATTTTGGCAATGAAGCCCTTTATCTACTTCCCCAGATTCAGATGAACTCGTAGAAACCATTTTTATGTCTCTGACATAAATGCAATGACTGGAAGTTAAAGCAATGACTGGAAGTCTAACTGCTAGCATACGAGTAGATACCATGGACTTCCAGTCATTGCACTAAGGCTAGTTGGCATTGGCTCTACCTATAACTTGCTTCATACTGAACAGAGACCTAAAATTGGTATCCACAAGTTCATCTGAATCTGGGGAAGTACAGTACCAGTCAAAAGTTTGGACATACCTATTCATTCAAGTTACAATGTTTTACGTTGTAGAATAATAGTGAAGACATCAAAACTATGAAATAACACATATGGAATCATTTTGCATTCTTCAAAGTAGCCACCCTTTGCCTTTGACAGCTTTGCACACTCTTGGCATTCTCTCAATCAGCTTTACCTGGAATGCTTTTCCAACAGTCTTGAAGGAGCTCCCACATATACTGAGCACTTGTTGGCTGCTTTTCCTTCACTCTGCGGTCCAACTCATCCCAAACCATCTCAATTGGGTTGAGGTCGGGTGATTGTGGACGCCAGGTCATCTGATGCAACATTCCATCACTCTCCATCTTTGTCAAACAGCCGTCACACAGCCTGGAGGTGTGTTGGGTCATTGTCCAGTTGAAAAGCAAATGATAGTCCCACTAAGCGCAACCAGGTTGGATGGCGTATTGCTGCAGAATGCTGTGGTAGCCATGCTGGTAAAGTGTGCCTTGAATTCTAAATAAATGACCAACTGTGTCACCGGCAAAGCACCCCCACACCATCACACCTCCTCCTCCATGCTTCACGGGGGGGAACCACACATATGGAGATCATCCATTCACCTACTCTGCGTCTCACAAAGACTAAGCAGTTGGAACCAAAAATCTCAAATTTGGATTCATCAGACCAAAGGACAGATTTCCACCGGTCTAATGTCCATTGCTCGTGTTTAGTGGTTTCTTGCAGCAATTTGACCATGAAAGCCTGATTCACGCAGTCTCCTCTGAACAGTGGTTCTTGAGATGTGTCTGTTACTTGAACTCTGTGAAGCATTTATTTGGGCTGCAATTTCTGAGGCTGGTAACTGTAATTAACTTATCGTCTGCAGCAGAGGTAACTCTGGGTCTTCCTTTCCTGTGGCGGTTGTCATGGCGCTTGATGGTTTTTGCGACTGCACTTGAAGAAACTCTTGAAATTTTCCAGATTGACTGACCTCCATGTCTTGAAATAATGATGGACTGTCGTTTCTCTTTGCTTATTTGAGCTGTTCTTGCCATAATATGGACTTGGTCTTTTACCAAATAGGGCTATCTTCTGTATACCACCCTTACCTTGTCACAACCCAACCGATTGGCTCAAACGCATAGAGAAGGAAAGAAATTCCACAAATTAACTTTTAACAAGGCACACCTGTTAATTGAAATACATTCCAGGTGACTACCTCATGAAGCTGGTTGAAAGAAGACCGAGAGTGTGCAAAGCTGTCATCAAGGCAAAGGGTGGCTACTTTGAAGAATCTCAAATATAAAATATATTCTTAACACTTTTCTAGTTACTACATGATTCCATGTGTTATTTCATATTTTTAATGTCTTCACTATTATTCCACAATGTAGAAAATAGTAAAAAAAATAAGAAAAACCCTGTAATGAGTAGGTGTGTCCAAACTTTTTACTGGTAGTGTAGATAAAGAGCTTCACTGCCAAAATCCCGAGATAAACACACCATCCTCATCAACACACCATCAGGACAGCCCAAGGCTCTCATGCACAACTATGTGAAGGAGTGAGTCCAGTCGTTTAGGAGAGGACTCTGTGTGGTCATCAGAGAAGGAAATCCACTCCTGCCCTCCTGAACCTCAGGCACGATTATGGGCTTTAGTCAGCAGAATATAGAGAAAGCCTGCAAATCTCTCTTTATCAATATAATCAACATCTGAGGTTGACAAATTGCTGAGTTGAGCCTTTCATTTTTTTTAATCTCCTCTCGCCTTCCAACAGTGATTTCATCCCACATTGATTCATCAATCTCAATGTCAGTTACTATCAAAGGTCAGGTATTAGGCTACCTATATCGCTGTGCAGTGTGTGTGTGGACTGACTCTGCGTTGTTAGGGTGACTTCTTACCATGGTAATTGGACACACATGACGAGGGGGAGATGGTCAGTAAAGCCTCAGCCATTCCTGTCACGCGTCTTCTATTCACCAGCCTGGGCCCCCGTGTGTGTGTATCTATATGCTGTGTGTGTGTGCAGAGTGTGATAACACACCAGCATTCTTCAGTTGTAAATAATTGAATCAGGCTATTTAAGTCCCCTCAGAGCGGAGCTGTAATTTGGTGCAGTTTTGCTCTTAAGGACCGGTAATTATGCCTGTTAGGGACTTCCAATACATCTCAAGACCTTCACTTCTTTCTCCAAGTAGGGAACAATTTACATCTGTGCTGTTAGACATGTCGGGACAAGGTGCTGTATGAAAAGGCACATTTTCCAATGAAAATCCGGAGACCAACTTCTGTCCACATGCCTAATGTGATCTAATACTCTCTCACTATATACAGTATCAGTCAAAAGTTTGGACACACCTACTCATTCCAGGGTTTTTCTTAATTTTTTACATTGTAGAATAATAGTGAAGACATCAAAACTATGAAAAAACACATGGAATCATGTAGTAACCAAAAAAGTGTTTTATTTGAGATTTTTCAAAGTAGCCACCCTTCGCATTGATGACAGCTTTGCACACTCTTGGCATTCTCTCAACCAGCTTCATGAGGTAGTCACCTGGAATACATTTCAATTAACAGGTGTGCCTTGTTAAAAGTTAATTTGTGGATTTTCTTTCCTTCTTAATGCCAATCAGTTGTGTTGTGATAAGCTAGAGGTGGTATACAGGAATTGGTCAGTCAATCCGGAAACTTTCAAGAACTTTGAAAGTTTCTTCAAGCAAAGTCGCAAAAACCATCAAGCGCTATGATGAAACTGGCTCTCATGAGTTCCGCCACAGGAAAGGAAGACCCAGAGTTCCCTCTGCTGAAGAGGATAAATTCATTAGAGTTAACTACACCTCATATTGCAGCCCAAATAAATGTTTCACAGTGTTCAAGTAACAGACACATCTCAACGTCAACTGTTCAGAGAAGACTGCGTGAATCAGGCCTTCATGGTCTAATTGCTGCAAAGAAACCACTACTAAAGGACACCAATAAGAAGAAGAGACTTGCTTGGGCCAAGAAACATAAGCAATGGACATTAGACCTGTGGAAATCTATAATTTGGTCTGTCATCAAGGCAAAGGGTGGCTACTTTGAAGAATCTAAAATATAGAATATATTTAGATTTGTTTAACACTTTTTTGGTTACTACATGATTCCATGTGTTATTTCATAGTTTTCATGTCTTCACTATTATTCTAATGTAGAAAATAGTAAAAATAAAGAAAAACCCTTGAATGAGTGGGTGTGACCAAACGTTTGACTGGTACTGTATATGTTAACGAATTATAAAAAGTAATTATTGTGAATTATTAAAGTCATTATTTTAAGGACACTCAAGTGCGTAAACACATTCAGTACTTTCTGCCTCTGGGATCTCAGCAGAGACAGGAGAGTTCTCCATCTTTATGTCTCAGCTGTCCATCTGACCACCATCCCATGTGCATACCTCATAGTTAACCAAGACACAGCTTAGTGTTCTCAGAACAGAACCGTCTCTGACGCACTAGAATAGAAAGATGTGTTCTGTGTGCATCGCTGGGCAATGTGGTAGTGTTAACAGTCATAGTCATGATCCAGGAACAAGCTCTGGGATTCAGACTCTCTCTGTGTTTCATCCAATGAAGACCTCTGTCTTCTAACTTTAGCGTTGTCACATGACCCTGAGTGCCGTGCATGCCTGGGCCAGTGGAATGTGAGGAACATTGGTTAATTGGCTGTCACATTCTAAAGACATTCTATTTATAGTAATCTGAATGCTCTTCATGAGCCCTAAACTGAAAACAAGAGACTGCCAGTCAGAAGCATAAACAGACATAACAGATATATATACCTTGGTTAGCAGTTTCCACAGTAACAGGTGGTCTATCACAAAACTGAAGTGCTAGACTTCTTTTCACTCTCTTTGTTGGCCTTGAGTACTTTAGCTTCATTTGAAATATGTAATAGTCATTAGCTTGGGCAGGATCAACTTAATTCTACAATTAATATGCAAATTGAAAGACAAGCTTTTCTCAAATTGGCATGCTTTGGATGTTACATACTTTTGACACATACCGTGCTTTTTACAAGCCCCCATACAAACACTATATGATAAACACTTATAGAAGTATCCAAACCGCATTCCCATAAGAGTGTACTGTGTAAATATGACATGGACCACGACATTCAGTAAGACAAATAACATGTTAGAACCACTAACTAGAGCCATATATTTTGAATAAATATATGGGTCTAGATACAAGTCATTGATCATACTGGGTTGAGTGAGTTTATCCATCCACAGAGATGTGTGGTCTCTCCAGTGGGTGTATTCTGCCCGGAGTCAGCCAGTCCCCAGTGGACCAGACCACTGTCACCGTCCTGCATCAACACAACTCAGGGATTATCCTCTATGGTGCAGCCCAGAAAGCATATGGCCACAATCTGTAGCACTTCTGACAGCATCTTAGCTCTGCTTTAGTTAAACACATGGAAAACCCACAGACTTTCTCTCAGTGCCAAACAATCGACACACTGACTGACAGTACAACCCCTCCGTCCTTGGGAAATGCCCTGCAGGTCTGAGAAGAATTCAATTCATTAATATGTGAATGAATATATGGGTTGGGTGGATGAAGTAAGACTGTGCTCTGATGAGTTTGAAATTAGTTTCTGCTGCCCTTGAATTGGAAGCCATGTGTTCAGTTAGATCAATACGCAGATGACTGGAGATAGAGGAGGCTTTTTAGCTTTCTTTTCCAAGACTCATTACTTTGGAAACAATGATGCAGTGACAATGTGCATCTCTGCAGGTATGACTTAGGCAGTGGCAGCAGGGGCGTCATGCATCCATTATTTTATTGGGGGCAAGAAGTATGTGATTATGGAGGCGGGGTGGTCCAGAGAGGTTTTTGCATTTTTCAAACACCTGAAACAGCTTCTTCCTGAAATCTAGAGCCATAATCATTATGCCTAATTATATGTAAATAAGTATGTCTATTTTTCTGCATAGGTGACCTAAGCATATCTCTTTACCTGTTCAATTGTCATTTAAACCAAGTAAAGAAACTATGCTTTTCTGGTAAAATCTAGGTAAAAGATTGAAATGAATGTGAGTTTGAGTACATTTAGTAATTGCTTGCTTTTCTAAAGTCTAGCAACCTTGCTAGCAGGCATGCCAGCTAAGATAGTTAGACAAGCTACTCTAACTTGATTGATAGCCTGAAATAGCTTGGCGGCTAGTTATGATGTTGGGAGATTGGGAACATATCTAGCTGGCTAGCTAAAGCCAACTTCATAAAATTGCTAGGTGGCTAGTTTTACAGAGAAACAACAAAACATTTGTGATTTATTTATTCATCAAGAAGGAATCAATAGGCTACATAGCTTGATCACATTCATTTACAAACAAACCTCCTACCCATCACCGGCAGCTCAAATCAAATCAAACGTTATGTGTGTGTCACTCTACTCTCTCCTCCTCCTCCTCCTGCACCTAGTCCAGTCAGTGTGCCCCCTCTGTAAAATACAGCTGACAAATCTTTTTACAAACAATTATGATATAACGTGGGCTTAAAAATTCAGTTTAGTAATTAATTTGATAACTGAGAAATACAGAAAACAAGACAAATCTGGACATGACACCAGCGGCCTAGGGGCCCAGTAACCAGCGGCCTAGGGGCCCAGTAACCAGCGGCCTAGGGGCCCAGTAACCAGCGGCCTAGGGGCCCAGTAACCAGCGGCCTAGGGGCCCAGTAACCAGCGGCCTAGGGGCCCAGTAACCAGCAGCCTAGGGGCCCAGTAACCAGCGGCCTAGGGGCCCAGTAACCAGCGGCCTAGGGGCCCAGTAACCAGCGGCCTAGGGGCCCAGTAAAAAAGGCAAAAAAAAAAAATACAAAATCGCTCAGTTGTCAGGGCAGTAATGTGTCTGTTAGTGCAGCTGTTTTGGTCATAACAGACAACAAAATGAGGACTCCTGACCACCGCAAAGTATATATGAACACTGGAAGACATGCCATCTAAAGAAACCCACATAAACACACTAATTCACCCAACATGTCAGTAGCATCCCCCTGGGCAAAAACTGATTGAATCAACGTTGTTTCCACATCATTTCAAACCCCCAAAATCAATATGACGACGTTGAACCAATGTGGAAAATGAATTGGATTTGCAAAAAGTAATCCGCGTAAGGGCATTTGGTCTTTTTTTCACCCACATTTTTACCTAAATCCAATGACATTGTGATTGTTTTGATGATTTCAGGTTAGTTGACAACTCAACCGAATGTAAATCAAAACTAGACATTGAACTGACGTCTGTGCCCAGTGGGATTGGTCTTCACTCACTTTTAATCTAGTGTGTGTAGTTAAATACCTGGTTTTGAGACCTGCAGTAGAAGGGAGGGTGTGGACTGGAGTCCACCCAGTTTACGGGTGCTAGAGACTTAGCTACTGTAATCCTCTGACCACATGGACATCAGACACAAGCCAATTTAGAGCCCTGTTACTTCACCTTTCAAACACAAACTTGACCTGGAGCTCTTGTCTAAGTGTAAATGTAGAGAATTAAAACGACGAGAGAAGTTAACTACTCCTGTAGTTTTGGATATAAAGGCTGTATTAATTGAGGAGATTGCTTGTTTACTACAAATGGTGCTTCAGTAAAGCCCATTTGAATCCCATCCATATAGTTATTCATGCGTTAATCCATAGAGCTGCATCAGCAGCACATTATCTGGGTTTACGATTAGCTCAGTTACAGCTCACAGACATCTGTTTGCAAACAGTGCCACAAAGGCCCAATAGTCACAGTATTTGTATCACTTCATGACCTCATGGGGGAATGACATTTACTGAGGGGTGACTTTTTAATCAGCGCTTTTGCCATGTTTTCATTCATTCGTGTGTTGAGCAAATGGAGAGGGTGACTGTTCACTGTCAGACAAATTATCACAAGAACACAGCAGTCTCTAGTGAGGGAACAGACACCTGTCAATCTCTGTCTGAAATACTATTTTATTCCAATGCAGGACCACATCAACACATTACAGGCATGCATTTTCTATTCCTACATTATAGATATTCAATACATAAATGATTCTATCCATACAAAATATAAAAATATGTGGGACCTCATTTACATAGTATTTACATTGCTTCCTTAATTTAGTGATTTTATTCATTCATTTACTTATATACAGTACAGCCTATGAACTTGAGTACAATGGTATATACCTAAATCACATTGCATGAAAAAGCTGGACCTTACTGAATTGTCTGTACCTTACTGTTGCTGCATGGAAATTACATTATTATTACGATCGCACGTTGGCTTTGATAAATATGGTGACAGACGAGCAGAGTGCAGTGTGAGAGTCAGAGAAAAATAATCAATAATCAGGATAACTTGTTCTGAAACATTAAATGGATAAACATGCAAAACATTTGTGCTGTCAACGGTTTACCCAACTGCATATCAAAACACTGTCAACCTCACAATACTCAACAACTTCAGAAGAGTGTTTGTTTCTCTTTTCTGAACAGATGAACTATGTTAGTGTATACTGGGGAGGGAGGGCACATTCTCTTGACTCTTCCCATGATGCGAATTTTAAGAGATTATGCAGTTCTTGCTTTTCCGGCGTTTGCGGGTGTGCAGCTGTCCCCCTCTGCCGCTCATTTGGTGTGGTCCGCCCACCCCTGTGGAGCTGTACTTGTGGAGGAGCTCCTGGCTGCTCAGGTACCTCAGCTGCACGGGCCTAGGAATTGGCTCTCCCAGGAAGTAGCCCTCGTCCTCCGACTCAGACGATGAAGAGCAGGTGGAGCACCACTCGTCCTCATCCTCGTAGTCGTCCCAGGAGTAGGGCCCGGCGAGACGGCGGTGGGCACTGGGCTTCTGCAGGGTGAGGTCAGAGGTGGTGCGAGGGCACTGCCTGAATGGCTCCGGCCCCCTGCACCTCCCCCCTGCACTCCCAAATGAGTCCCTAGCGCCCCGCGGAGGGGGAAACTGGTCATAGTCCTCTCTGACTCTCAGCTGGGGCCTCTCCCTGCGCTCAGCGGCCAGGTGCAGGGCGTTCTCCGAGCGGGAGCGTCTGGAGCGACGGGAGCGGTGGTGATTGTGTCTCCGGCGCTGAGGGGTGTCTTCAGGGGCAGGCATGCCCGGGCCCTCTCCTCGTCTCCGCGTGCGCTCGCTGATGGGCGGGAGGCGGGCAGCGTTGGCGCTGCTCACCAGGCTGACCCTGTCCTCCTCCTGGTAGGTGAAGCCGGCTGGCAGGTGGCTCATGCCCACCATCCCCAGGCCTGGGGGCTCACAGTACTGCAGAGGGTACTGCACCTGCACTGGGGGCTCCAGCTCCATGTAGGGCTGGCCTGAGGTGAGGCTGTGCATGGAGTCAGAGCTGTGGAACTGGACTGAGGAGTTGAGGGTGCCCATGTTGCTCTTCTCTGACACGTTCATGCCAGAGTCTTTGCTCAGGTCTGGCATGGAGAAACGAGACAGGTGCTCCTGGCGCTTCCCTCCTCCGTCTGCTGACGTTCCTTCAGAGAAACAACAGGCGGGTTAGTCAGTGGTTAACTTCATCAGTTATCCTCATTGTTATCCTTATTACGTCAATAAATCTCATAACCATTGACATAATAGACATTACACTCTTATGAGAAAGGCATACAGTATGTAATTAGCTCTGGATCGGTTGCAGTATTCTGTGAGAAATAAATGTCCTAAGCAGTTAAATATATTGCTTCAAATACAATCACATGAATTAATCTTCCCTCCATGGTGAATTTGGAAGAGTTACCTGTAGCGTTGGATAGGGCCAGTGACTCCATGGAACCCCTGGGTGTCTGCTCTAGGGGAGTGAGCTGCTCCGTGAAGCTAAGTGCGCTGATGGGGTTCCTGCTGCGCCCCCGCTGGGGAAGCCCCACCTCCCTGTCCCTCTGGAACACATGCAGACTGACCGAACGCTTGTCAGAGAAGCCGTTGTGGTAGGACAAGCCGTGGGGTACGTCAAAGCTTTGCTGGGGTTTCAGTTTGGGGGGGTAGTAGTCCTCTGAACCCTGATGGAACCAGTTCTCATTCATAGAGCGACCTTTCAGGGCTGAGATGGGCGGCCTCTTGGTGACACCCGTCTCCTTGGACCTGTGGTTTGGTTGGTTGCCCTGCCCAGGGGAGGTGGAGTTATATGCAGTCCTGACGTTGCATTGGCTGAGCAGATGGAGTGGGGTGGGTGTTGCTGTGGGGTCTGATCGGCCCTCGTAGGGGCACGTGTCACCCCCCTGTCCCTGGCTCTGCCATGCGGGCGGCTCGCGGGTCAAACTGGGCGTCTGGCTGGACAGACTCAGCAGGTCCATCTGTAAGGAGAGAGGGTCCACCTCACCTGGACACCTCCCCGCCTGGCCCCCGTTCTTTCCAGCCTTGGAGCTGCGGCGGGACTCTCGAGTGGAGCGTGCGCTCTGGAAGGCGGAGTCTGAGGAGTCTGACCCGTTAGGCTGCTCCCCCAGGCTGCAGGAGCGCGAGCAGAAGATCTGTCCATGTTTGGGCAGGAAGGGGTGACCTAAGAGGGAGCTCTTACAGCGGGCACAGCAGAAACAGCCCTCTGTGGCGTGCCAGTGTTGACCGTCATATGTCATCTGGCCCTGGTCAATGCCTGAGGGACAGAGGGAAAAACAGTTACAGTGGGGGAAAAAAGTATTTGATCCCCTGCTGATTTTGTACGTTTGCCCACTGACAAAGAAAGGATCAGTCTATAATTTTAATGGTAGGTTTATTTGAACAGTGAGAGACAGAATAACAACAAAAATATCCAGAAAAACGCATGCCAGAAATGTTATAAATTGATTTGCATTTTAATGAGGGAAATAAGTATTTGACCCCCTATCAATCAGAAAGATTTCTTGCTCCCAGGTGTCTTTTATACAGGTAACGAGCTGAGATTAGGAGCACACTCTTAAAGGGAGTGTTTCTAACTGCAGCTTGTTACCTGTAAAAAAGACACCTGTCCACAGAAGCAATCAATCAATCAGATTCCAAACTCTCCACCATGGCCAAGACCAAAGAGCTCTCCAAGGATGTCAGGGACAAGATTGTAGACCTACACAAGGCTGGAATGGGCTACAAGACCATCGCCAAGCAGCTTGGTGAGAAGGTGACAACATTTGGTGCGATTATTCGCAAATGGAAGAAACACAAAAGAACTGTCAATATCCCTCAGCCTGGGGCTCCATGCAAGATCTCACCTCGTAGAGTTGCAATGATCATGAGAATGGTGAGGAATCAGCCCAGAACTACACGGGAGGATCTTGTCAATGATCTCAAGGCAGCTGGGACCATAGTCACCAAGAAAACAATTGGTAACACACTACGCTGTGAAGGACTGAAATCCTGCAGCACCCGCAAGGTCCCCCTGCTTAAGAATACATATACATGCCCATCTGAAGTTTGCCAATGAACATCTGAATGACTCAGAGGACAACTGGGTGAAAGTGTTGTGGTCAGATGAGACCAAAATGGAGCTCTTTGACATCAACTCAACTCGCCGTGTTTGGAGGAGGAGGAATGCTGCCTATGACCCCAAGAACACCATCTCCACCATCAAACATGGAGGTGGAAACATTATGCTTTGGGGGTGTTTTTCTGCTAAGGGGACAGGACAACTTCACTGCATCAAAGGGACGATGGACAGGGCCATGTACCGTCATATCTTGGGTGAGAACATCCTTCCCTCAGCCAGGGCATTGAAAATGGGTCGTGGATGTGTATTCTAGCATGACAATGAGCCAAAACACACGGCCAAGGCAACAAAGGAGTGGCTCAAGAAGAAGCACATTAAGGTCCTGGAGTGGCCTAGCCAGTCTCCAGACCTTAATCCCATAGAAAATCTGTGGAGGGAGCTGAAGGTTTGAGTTGCCAAACGTCAGCCTTGAAACCTTAATGACTTGGAGAAGATCTGCAAAGAGGAGTGGGACAAAATCCCTCCTGAGATGTGTGCAAACCTGGTGGCCAACTACAAGAATCGTCTGACCTCTGATTGCCAACAAGAGTTTTGCCACCAAGTACTAAGTCATGTTTTGCAGAGGGGTCAGATACTTATTTCCCTCATTAAAATGTAAATCATTTTATAACATTTTTGACATGCGTTTTTCTGGATTTTTTTGTAAACCTACTATTAAAATTATAGACTGATCATTTCTTTGTAAGTGGGCAAACGTACAAAATCAGCAGGGGATCAAATACACTCCCCCCCCCCACTGTATAAGACAAAATGTTTATGGAAAGGACACAATCTTTACTCTTTTGCTCTGTAATGAGTCAATGCCTGCAACAGAGAACCATCAAGACTAATCACTGTGGAAATAAGGCAAATTAAGGCTAATCAAATACAAAATATCAGCTAAATACTCTAGAGGGAGAACTCCCTTATCAAAAGATATAGATATCGTCCATAAACTGGAAAATGTTCCAACTCCATTTTAATAGGAAATGAGTTGGAAGTTCTAAGTAAACCTGAGTGAAGAAAGGCCCTGGGGCTACAACACTTAGCTGAGTTTAGGGGTAAACTCATTATGTAACATGCATTGCATTTTAAGAATGTTTGCAGTTGCCGGGGAGAACAGTCCTCGGGTAATGGCTGCCATCTGGTTTCAAATGGTTTCTGATGGTTTCAATTTATAATCAGTATTACTCAAATACTTTCTGTATCCTGTATAACAAATAATTACAGAGCTGCATGTCTGTTTGCTGAGGGCCGTGCCAGATCACAGCTGGGGATCCTGTTGAGGGATAAGCAAGCGGCTCTCTGGACTGAGAGGAAAGCACAGAGGTGGCACTGGCCCCACTGGTGATAAGGTGCTAGGTTTACCCTGTGACAAGTCGTCCTGCTCAGAACGGGTTTGGTTAACGTACAGCAAAGGACCTTAAGAAAATGTATATCTAATGAATACATTTGAAATTGTTCACGCACTGATCTTTTTCCCCTTGGTGAAAACGCTGTTGAGCTCATCTAGTCTGTTTTAAAAGACGCTACTTGTATCCGTGCCGTGAGGTATCTGCATGCCAGTGTTGCGTTAAATCATAGACACGGTTAAATTCTACTAAAAGCATGTCATCTTTGCAGCCATGCATATTTCTCCCTGAAATGTTTCTCCAAGCTAAATCCAGGTCATTCCTCTGTTCTTCTTAACATTACTGAAATCTTGCAGCTGAAATAGAGTCCTATTTGTCTTGCTTGACGTATGCCAGTGCTCTGGCTCTCTAGATTAGGGCTCGTGTTGTTGGATCTAGGGCCCTGCGTTGGCTCTGGTGGATGGGGTTGGTGCGTGGCGTACCGATGTGTTCCCCACAGGAGTCACAGTACTCGGCGTAGAGGGACTCGAAACAGCTGCAGCAGTAGGGCCGGCCCTCCTTCATGATGTACCGCTGGCCGCCCAGCACCGTCTCACACTCGAAACAGCAGAAGTGCTTCATGTGCCAGTGCCTGCCCTCCGCCTCCGTGCACTCGTCCGCAAAGATGATCTACAGACGGAGAGAGGGAAGAGAGAGGGATGAGGACTGTATCATTTATCATGCTGCTTTTCTCTGAGGCAAGGCCCTGCTCATCCTATTACAGAGAATGACAGGACAAAGACTCAAAGGCCTGGCTGCCTGCTACTGTAGCCCTCTCTCTATCCCTCCCCCATACTGACAGACACTGTCCAACTGTATTACACCGTCAACTCTGTCCCATCTTTGGGATCATGTGTATGGAGATCTACTGAAAATCAATGTTTAATTATTCCCATGTTATAGCAGTGTATTTCAAGACACATGATAGGAAAACAGAGGAGGCCTATGTTGAAATCATCTACTGTTTCGCATGGCAGTTAGTGTCGCTAGCCCTTATAGTAGTCAATATACTATTTGTTGTACTTCTGTTATAAATGTGGATGAGTATGGGAAGGCCTAGACATGTTTGAGTCTCAGAGAGGATTACTGGGGTCCGGCACATAACGAAAAACTTTACAATTGACATATATTTAAAAACATTAACATGCAGTGTGTTTGCATCTATCAGTTCCACATACATGTCAGTACAAACACACAACAAGTAGGTCACATGGGGAGAGGTGTTGTGCTGTGACGACTTCAAGTGTTGCTTTATTCGATTTTTTTTAAACCAGGTTTGCTGTTCACTTGCGCTATATGAGATGGAAAGAGAGTTACATGCACTCATGGCCCTGTATAATACTGTACGTAATTTGTTCTGGACCGGGGGACTCTGAAAAGGCCCCTGGTGGGGTAAGTGTGTGTGTCAGTGCTGTGTGTAAGATAACTATGCAATCAATTTGGAATTTCCAACACGTTTCTTATAAAACCAAGAAGTGACACAGTCAGTCTTTCCTCAACTCTAAGCCAAGAGAGAATGACATGCATTGTACTAATATTATACCTCTGATTACAATGAAGACGTGCGGCTCTGTTCTGGGCCAGATGCAGTTTTTCTTGCTGCGCTTGACCATATGACTGGACAATAATCAAAATAAGATAAAACTAGAGCCTACAGGACTTGCTTCTTGGAGTGTGGTGTCAAAAAAGCAAGACCTCTTTCCAAACATTGAATCGATAGGTTTTGACCATGACAGTTTACAATCTAAGGTAACACCAAGTAATTTAGTCTCCTCAACTTGTTCAACAGCCACACCATTCATTACCAGATTCAGCTGAGGTCTACAACTTATGGAATGATTTGTACCAAATACAATGCTCTTAGTTTTAGAGATGTTTAGGACCAGTTTATTACTAGCCACCCATTCCAAAACAGACTGCAACTCTTTGTTAAGGGTTTCAGTGACTTCATTAGCTGTGGTTGCTGATGCGTATATGGTTGTATCAGCAGTATACATGGACACACATGCTTTGTTCACCCACGACTGTGTGGCTGCGGACAACTAACACCATCATTAAGTTTCCTGATGACGACAGTGGCAGGCCTGATCACCGACAACAATGAGACAGCCTATAGGGAGCTCAGAGACCTGGAAGTGTGGTGCCAGGACAACAACCTCTCCCTCAACGTGGGCAAGACAAAAGGCGCTTATTGTGGACGACAGGAAACGGAGGACCGAACACGCCCCCATTCACATCGACGAGCTGTCGTGGAGCGGGTTGAGAGCTTCAAGTTCCTCTGTGTCCACATCAGTAAGGACCTATCATGGTCCAAACACACCAACATAGTCGTGAAGAGGGCACGACAATGCCTCTTCCCCCTCAGGAGGCTGAAAAGATTTGGCATGGGCCCTCAGATCCTCAAAAAGTTACACAGCTGCACCATTAAGAGCATCTTGACGGGCTGCATCACCGTTTGGTATGGCAACTGCTCGGCATCCGGCTGTAAGGTGCTACAGAGGGTAGTGCGTATGGCCCAGTACATCACTGGGGCCGAACTCCCTGCCATCCAGGACCTCTTTACCAGGCGGTGTCAGAGGAAGGCCCTAAAAATTGTCAAAGACTCCAGTCACCCAAGTCATAGACTGTTCTCTCTGCTTCCGCACAACATGAGGTACTGGAGCGCCAAGTCTGGAACCAAAAGGCACTTAAACAGCTTCTACTCCCAGGCAATAAGCCTGCTGAACAGTTCATCAAATGGCCAACAGGACTATTTACATTGACCACCTAATTTATTTATTCATTCATATGAAATTGTTTTGCACTGACTCTATGCACACTCACTAGACTCTACCCACACACTCATACACACTACACTGACACTCCGACACTCATACACACTACACTGACACTCCGACACTCATACACACTACACTGACACTCCGACACTCATACACACTACACTGACACTCACACACACACTACACTGACACTCACACATACTACACTGACACTCCGACACTCACTACACTGACACACACACACTACACTGACACTCACACACACTACACCCATACACACTACACTCATACACACTACACTCATACACACTACACTCATACACACTACACTCATACACACTACACTCATACACTGACACACCGACACTGCAACACTCACACTGATGCCCCGCACACACACACTGCTGCTACTCTATCCTGATTGCCTAGTCACTTTTACCCCTACATACTGTATTACCTCAACTACTTCGTACCCCTGCACATTGACACTGTTCTGGTGCTCCTTGTAAATTCAGCAAAAAAAGGAACGTCCTCTCACTGTCAACTGCGTTTATTTTCAGCAAACTTAACATGTGTAAATATTTGTATGAACATAACAAAATTCAACAACTGAGACATAAACTGAACAAGTTCCACAGTCATGTGACTAACAGAAATGGAATAATCTGTCCCTGAACAAAGGGGGCGTCAAAATCAAAAGTAACAGTCAGTATCTGGTGTGGCCACCAGCTGCATTAAGTACTGCAGTGCATCTCCTCCTCATGGACTGAACCAGAGTTGCCAGTTCTTGCTGTGAGATGTTACCCCACTCTTCCACCAAGGCACCTGCAAGTTCCCGGACATTTCTGGGGGGAATGGCCCTAGCCCTCACCATCCAATCCAACAGGTCCCAGACGTGCTCAATGGGATTGAGATCCTGGCTCTTCGCTGGCCATGGCAGAACACTGACATTCATGTCTTGCAGGAAATCACGCACAGAACGAGCAGTACGGCTGGTGGCATTGTCATGCTGGAGAGTCATGTCAGGATGAGCCTGCAGGAAAGGTACCACATGAGGGAGGAGGATGTCTTCCCTGTAACACACCACCCCAGACCATGACGGATCCTCCACCTCCAAATCGATCCCGCTCCAGAGTACAGGCCCCGGTGTAACGCTCATTCCTTCGACGATGAACGCAAATCCGACCATCACCCCTGGTGAGACAAAATCGCGACTTGTCAGTGAAGAGCACTTTTTGCCAGTCCTGTCTGGTCCAGCGACGGTGGATTTGTGCCAATAGGCGACATTGATGTCAGTGATGGCTGTTGAGGATCTGCCTTACAACAGGCCTACAAGCCCTCAGTCCAGCCTCTCTCAGCCTATTGCGGACAGTCTGAGCACTGATGGAGGGATTGTGCGTTCCTGGTGTAACTCAGGCAGTTGTTGTTGCCATCCTGTACCTGTTCCACAGGTGTGATGTTCGGATCCTGTGCGGGCGTTGTTACACGTGGTCTGCCACTGGGAGGACGATCAGCTGTCCGTCCTGTCTCCCTGTAGCGATGTCTTAGGCGTCTCACAGTATTGACATTGCAATTTATTGCCCTGGACACATCTGCAGTCCTCATGCCTCCTTGCAGCATGCCTAAGGCACGTTCACGCAGATGAGCAGGGACCCTGGGCATCTTTCTTTTGGTGTTTTTCAGAGTCAGTAGAAAGGCCTCTTTAGTGTCCTAGGTTTTCATAACTGTAACCTTAATTGCCTACAGTCTGTAAGCCGTTAGTGTCTTAACGACCGTTCCACAGGTGCATATTCATTCATTGTTTATGGTCATTGAACAAGCATGGGAAACAGTGTTTAAACCCTTTACAATGAAGATCTGTGAAGTTATTTGGATTTTTACAAATTATCTTTGAAAGACAGGGTCCTGAAAAAGGGTCATTTCTTTTTTTTGCTGAGTTTATATAGCATCGCTATTGTTTTGTGTTACTATTGATTTTTTTAATTTAGCAAATATTTGTCTTACTTTTTAACTCTGCACTTTTGGGAATGGGCTCATAAGTAAACATTTCACTGTAAAGTCTACACCTGTTGTATTCAGCGCATGTGACCAATACAATGTGATTTGTGTGTGTGTGTGTGTTTAGCAGGGTCTATTCCTACCTCGTCGCAGGCGGAGCAGCGTGGTTTGAGTCTCTCTGCGTGGTGCCGACCACAGTAGATCTTCCCTTCCTGGTAGAAGTAGATGAGGTCCACCAGCAGCTCATCACACATGCTGCACACGAAGCAGCCAGGGTGCCAACACACGCCGTGGCCCGCCCGCGATGCAAACACTGCAATGTCACCTCCGTTTATCTGCCCTCCACACTGGGAGATAGAGAGAGAGATGGTAGAGGAGAGAGATGGTAGAGGAGAGAGAGAGAGATGGTAGAGGAGAGAGATGGTAGAGGAGAGAGAGAGAGAGAGAGAGATGGTAGAGGAGAGAGAGAGAGAGAGAGAGATGGTAGAGGAGAGAGAGAGAGAGAGAGAGATGGTAGAGGAGAGAGAGAGAGAGAGAGAGAGATGGTAGAGGAGAGAGAGAGAGAGAGAGAGAGAGAGAGAGAGAGAGAGAGATGGTAGAGAGAGAGAGATGGTAGAGAGAGAGATGGTAGAGAGAGAGATGGTAAAGAGAGAGAGATGGCAGAGGAGAGAGAGAGAGAGAGAGATGGTAGAGGAGAGAGAGAGAGAGAGATGGTAGAGGAGAGAGAGAGAGAGATGGTAGAGAGAGAGAGATGGTAGAGAGATGGCAAAGAGAGAGAGATGGCAGAGGAGAGATGGCAGAGGAGAGAGAGAGAGAGAGAGAGAGAGAGAGAGAGAGAGAGAGAGAGAGAGAGAGATGGTAGAGAAGAGAAAAAGGAAGCAGGGAGAGGAAGATTTGAAGAGGAGAAAGGTACAGGGAGTGGGAATGAGGGGGCGAGACGTTGAGAGATGGTAGGGAGGGGAAGAGTGTGAAGGAGACAGAGGGACATTTAGAGGGGTGGGACAGAGACAGAAAAGGAGAGAAGAGAATCAGATGATCTAACTGGCACACAGACCTGTTACGCATAGAGGTCAGCCAGGGGAGGGTATTCAATCAATACACACCCTTAGAACATCCTGTTTCCTCACACACTCACTCCTGTGGTTGTCTGCTTAGCAAGAAACACAGTGAGTAAAACATGGATCCAAACAGGGCATAAGCATAACAGAGCACTGCCTCAGGTCAGTAAGGGAATGACTGGGGGCTGAGTGTGTTTCTGAATGAAAACAATGTGTAGACTAAAGCAACATCAAGATTTGTTTATCTAGACTGCGATGTACCTTCAGGAGATCGAATCTGGAATGTACGTTCCAAGGCACAGTATAACATAAGGTGAAGAGTTAGGATCAAAAACACAGCATCAAGGATCCTATAAGCCATCAGTGTGTCAGTGTGACATCTGTTCTGGCCAAGCTACTGGGAGAGATGAGGGAAAGCACAGACAGGCAGACAGGCAAATCTACCACAGTTGAGAGGCTGGGTCATGACTTGAATGTGAGGCTCCATTTTATCAGCTTCTTTTAAAATGTCAGCTGAGTTCTTCACGGGGTGAATCACAATAAAAGACAAATGTCACTGTCAGATTCTACCATAAAAGAAAGGCGAGTCCTTCGCCTATACCGTATTTTCTTTGATCACTTTTGTAATGTGTTTTTTCGTGTGAGCGATGGCTATACGCGTATTTCTATCATATCCATCCAACTATGGCCACCCCTGTATAACTTCTACCGTGTGTCTGTCCTACCTCTGCCCTTCTCGTGTGAGCGCCTGTGTGTGAACCAATCCCATTCCCACCGGAGTTACTGTACCTGCTCACAGATCGCTCCAGTCATCGTCACGGGAAATGGTCTCACATTGCCGCGGCCCAGATTCTCCCGTTTCCGTTGGTTACTGAAGAGTTTGAGCTCCCTCTTCTCTTCATCGTCCAAAGTGTTACAGTAACGCACCTGGAAAAACACACAGAGATGATTCAACATGTAATAAAGGGCTGCAGAGACAAACACAAATGATCCAGAGTTAGAGACACTAGAGAGTTAAGATGTCACGGTGACAAATGCCCCCTTCCCAATATGTGTGTGCCCGGGGGGCAGACGGGAGGAGGGATAAGGGTGCCCGGGGGGCAGACGGGAGGAGGGATAAGGGTGCCCGGGGGGCAGACGGGAGGAGGGATAAGGGTGCCCGGGGGGCAGACGGGAGGAGGGATAAGGGTGCCCGGGGGGCAGACGGGAGGAGGGATAAGGGTGCCCGGGGGGCAGACGGGAGGAGGGATAAGGGTGCCCGGGGGGCAGACGGGAGGAGGGATAAGGGTCTCACCTCATTGTCGTGGGGGGGCAGCTGATGGAGGAGCTGTTTGATGCGGTGCTTCTCTCCTGGGCTGTTCACATAGGGAACCTTGTCCTCGGGCAGGGAGCTGTAGTAGTGATGAACCTGATGGGAGAGAGACCAGGGCTGGTCAGACCACTACCACTAGTGACATGGTACAGAGATTGGCCCATAAGTGGCAAATTAACATGTATTGGAACCCTGTAGGCTATATGAGTAAGGAAGAAAATGTCAAAAGTTTGGACACACCTACTCATTCAAGTGTTCTTATTTATTTTTATTATTTTATACATTGTAGAATAATAATGAAGGCATCAACTCTATGAAATAACACATATGGAATCATTTATTAACCAAAAGTGGTTACTACCACTTGAAACCCCTTTCACAGGAACATACATATACAGAACATACACACACATTACAGTATTTAACCGTGTGTGTGTCAGACAGAAGCTTAACGCTCATCTCGCTTTTCAAAATGACTGCTACATTCTTTACATTATGCCGGCCAACAATGAATGCCATCTTGGTGAAATGTATTAGTCTTTCAGAGTTACACGGTGGGGAAAGCATAAATTCGCGACCAGTGTTCTTCAATGGCCATCATTTCAGGAGCATCGAGCGCCAGAAGACGGAAAGAGAGTGAGGGACGGAGAGATTAGGGCGCCAGGAGTACAGGAGAGGCAATTAATATGTGCTGACCACAGGGCCACAGGTAGCCAACTTTAATGGCCCATCCATCTAATGAATGGATCTTTGGACTGGAACCTGTCAGCTTTGTCCTTGGGTGCGGTACCAAGGGCCTGCCACCAAAACAATATGGATATCCCTGAATAATGAAGAAGCCTTCTGCATTTATTCACTGCTACAAAACAACAACAAATATATAGATATTGAAAGCCTCTGACGTCCAAACTTAAACCAAAACACTCTGCAACATGTTCTATGACAGCAAATCTGTGATTCTTGGAAATAACGAGGTGCACTGAGAAACGGTCTCACACACACACACACACACACACACACACACACACACACACACACACACACACACACACAACCCCCCCAGAGCCAGTAAGGATGAGCAGATTGGGATAATAATCGTAATTAGGGCCATAGAAACTACACTGAACAAAAATATAGAGGCAACATGCAACAATTTCAAAGATTTTACTGAGTTACAGTTCATATAAGGAAATCAGTCAATTTAAATAAATTCATTAGTCAGTATCTGGTGTGACCATTTCCCTCCTGCAGCATGACACATCTCCTTCACATAGAGTTGATCAGACTATAGACTGACCTGTGGAATGATGTCCCACCCCTATTCAATGGCTGTGCGAAGTTGATGGATATTAGCCGGGAACTGGAACACGCTGTCGTACACGTCGATCCAGAGCATCCCAAACATGCCCAATGGATGACATGTCTGGTGAGTATGCAGGCCATGGAAGAACTGGGACATTTTTAGCTTCCAGGAATTGTGTACAGATCCTTATGACATGGGGCCGTGCATTGTCATGGTGAAACATGAGGTGATGCGGCGGATGAATGGCACAACAATGGGCCTCAGAATCTCATCACAGTATCTCTGCATTCAAATTGCCATCGATAAAATGCAATTGTGTCCGTGTCCATCTGCCCGGTACAGTAGAAACCGGGATTCATCCATGAAGAGCACACTTCTTCAGCGTGCCATTGGCCACTGAAGGTTAGCATTTGCCCACTTAAGTCGGTTACGAAACCAAACTGCAGCCAGGTCAAGACCCTGCTGAGGATGACGAGCACGCAGATGAGCCTCCATAAGACGGTTTCTGACAGTTTGTGCAGATATTCTTCGGTTGTGCAAACCCACAGTTTCATCAGCTGTCCGGGTGGCTGTTCCCAGATGATCCCACAGGTGAAATAGCTGGATGTGGAGGTCCTGGGCTGGCGTGGTTACACGTGGTCTGCAGTTGTGAGGCCGGTTGGAAGTAGTGCCAAATTCTGTAAAACGATGTTATAGGCGGCTTATAGTCGAGAAATTAACATTCCATTCTCTAGCAATAGCTCTGGAGGACATTCCTGCACGCTCCCTAAAAACTTTAGACATCTGTGACATTGTGTTTTGTGACACAACTGCACATTTTAGAGTGGTCTTTTATTGTCCCCAGCACAAGGTGCACCTGTGTAATGATCATGCTGTTTAATCAGCTTCTTGATAAACCATCCACCTGAGAGGTGTGGCATATCTTGGTAAAGGGGAAATGTCTCACTAACAAGGATGTAAACAAATTAGTGCACAGAATCGGAGAGAAATAAGCTTTTTGTGCGTATGGAACCTTTCTGGAATCTTTTACTTCAGCTCATGAAACACTTTACATGTTGCGTTTATATTTTTGTTCAGTGTAAATGGCCTCAGATTGAATCTTCTCTCTAATTATACAGAGAATATACAGCTTTTAAAGGATAAATCTAATAGCAGGGTTTATGTTAGAAACCAACCTCCCCCCACAGCTGTTTTTCATCTCTGTTCACGGGAGAGACTGACAGCGTCTAGGACACAACCAAAGACCAATCCTGACACACTATAACAAGCAACAGTGAGTGTTTATTGGACATATCACACTTTAACAAAACACCATGGCAACAGCCTGCCACACATGGGCAAGAAGGGAGGACTGCCATTCCAAAGTACAATAAATGGTAACAGACTGCCATTTCCTTCAATGTAAGTGTAAAGGTTATCTTTAAATCTACAAAAGCATGAAATAATAAAAGCTTAAGATTGAATTTCCTCTTGGATGACAAAAGCAGATTCTTCCCCATCTCTTGTGACACTGCGTGATCTGCCTCTTCAACAGCAGAGACATCAGTAATGGCTGCTTTAGTAACATATTTGGTCTCAACTTCCCGTATCCTGGCAACTTCCTTACATTTTATTAGCTCTGACATTGAGAGAGAGAGTGCATATTGGCTGGGCCTGCCTGAGACCAGAACAGCCAATAATGGCAGTCCTATAAAAAAAATGAGTAAAAGCAATGTTCAGGAAACTCAGTTCCCTATGAATTAAAAACCAATAAACTCTGATACCTGGTTTCAGAGATAACAAAAACATGATTATTGTAGTTGGAATGCAGCTGAAATTCTGTTTCACATTGCTAATACAATTTTGTTACTGCACGAATCCAGACATTCATTACAGAGCATGGGGAAATCACGTTTAGTTATTCCCACAGTCTTTGTGGACTGCTAAAATACGTAGTTACAGAATGGTGACTTGACACCAGTCGAGACTGAATAGCAGGCTCCTCCTGATGGAGCAGTGGGACTGTGTCCCTGAGGAGAAACATACACCTGGATGGAGCTCAGATCTCCCTCTGTGGCTGGGCAGGGCGTTGAAAAGTCTCCTCCCCCCGCCGTGCAAGGTAAAAAAAACACATTTCTATGACTCGACTGACTTGTACGTCAGGTTTGGAAGAGCTTAACTGTATTCGTGGAAATTCAATGTACATAATTATGCAACCCGCAGTAAATCCTACAAACTATAGCCTATTTCCTCAATGCAAAGTCTCTCCTTTAACGGCAACATTCCCTGTCTCACTGCCCTACTGCTTTGGAAAGCTATCAGTCAGCCTACCCTCTTCAGTCTCCAGTTTAAAAAAGCAGCTGAACACCGGCCTGCCAAAGTGGAGCTTAATTGACTGGAGGTCACGTGACCCTCGGGGATGAAAAATGGCTGTGCTCAGCCTTGCGTGACTGAAATGGGGGATGAGTTAACAGCGTATTGACCACCCCATTGCACAGGCAATAAGGCTTGCTTTCAGTTCATCAAGAAAATGAAACTCATATGTATAAAGGTTTCATTGTCCAATAAATAAAAAAACTCCCACACACGCACACCTTCAGTACACAAGAGCCTTGTGAAGATGGTTTTTCTTGGATGCTCACAGGCCATGTGATGTGTTTCTGCATATCCCAGCCTAACAAAGTCAACAACGGGCTTGTGAAACCACGAGTAAACAGTTTGCAAGCAGAATGAATTAGATATTAATTCAACACCCGGCATCGTATAATCCTTGTAAACCAAATCGGCTTACTTGAACACCAAACACGCAACATAAGATGGTGAATGAAACTTTGATCCAACACAGAGGAGATGGAATAGGGAAATCAAACCCTACACCCCGGGGTGTCGATCTTTCATACCTGTTCAGGTTTGAGCCCTGGGGGCACCCAGGCATACTCCTCCAGCGCGCAGCCTGAGTCGTCGTCTGAGGTGGAGTTCCTCTGGAAGTCATACATCAGCTTAGTGACGGTCTTCTCCATCTCCAGAGGCACGGCTGTCATCACATGCTCCTCAAGCCTGCACTTACAATGGACACAGATCTTCCTACAGGACACAGGGACAGAGAGCAGAGGTCAGCGACGAGTTATAAAAGCTTACAGTAGACACAGATCTTTCTTCAGGGAAGATAAAAGTGATCAACAGTTATCCATAGGCCAAGCATCGAGTGGACACATGTCCACGTGAATGGTGATATTAAACACTGTGGCTAGCCAACCAGGACATATGTCTTGTACGTACGGCAAAATGTGGGTCGAGTTCAGAACTCTTTCGATGTCTATCTTTGTTGAGGGTTTTCTATTGCAAAGCAACGAAGCATGTGATATTTAAACTCCACAATAGTTCAAGGGCCAGGGTTCAAATGTCAAGGCTTCCTGCCGCGCGTCTCACCGAGGAAGAAGGATCTCGTAGACATTCTAGCTCCCACAATTCTCTAGGTAACACGAGTGAGGACATAATGACAAACCGGTTAAGGAAATGATTCGCCGAGCTACTGACAGTGATGGAAAGCAGTACTTTAAATACACATTTCTCCTCCTGTCTTTACAAGGTTACCTTCAAACTGTCTCAGATGCTCAGACAGGATAAAACTCTGTTCTCATTCATCAAGAACCAGACAACGAGTTAACAAGCCCACACAAGGTATCCGTTTTGTTTGCATACAGAAGAACGACTGCAAATGTTTGTAAGAGTGTGGCGCTTTCGTTTTTATGTCCTTTTCAGTCTAAGCATAGTATATGTGACTAGTGCCCCCCCCCCTTAAAAACAGAACAAACTGAAGTTGTGAACTAGGCTACACCCAGACAGACATGGTGAAAGTCCTCTGTTTTAGCCTGCAGGTCATATCCACTAACCTCTGCTGCCCCTCAGGCAGCCAAACCCATAATCCAGACAGACGCCTGGTGGGTAGCACAGGGTCAGAAGAACAGCGGCTTAAGGCCTCTTTGACGGCAAAAAGAAACAGAGGCTCTTACTGGGAACAGTGTAGTTAGCTAGGTACACCACCTGATACAGCCTCACCATCCAAAGAGTGTTTCTGCCTTTATACACGGCAAACTAAACATTTGCATCTGCACTGGGTTGTTATTAACCAGTTATTTAAATGAGCATTGTGAAGTGAAATAGAGAGGTGGCTGATTACTATTGAGAACAAACAAAAAATACACATGGTTTTGTAAAGATGGATTCCCCAATTGCGTTAGTGGAAAACCTTCTGACATGTTAAAAATAGTTAAACTAGTGATGCATGTCTGGGGTCGAGTACATGTCTAATAGGCAGATCTCTGCTTCTTCAATATCCTTTGGCAAGGGCAATCTACCTGAGCTCCTGGAGGCAATTGGCTTCAGAGAGCAGTCTCCATGAATATTAAAGCAACATATACTGAAATGCCAAGATATCTAATCTATGAATACTGATGGAAGTAGTAAGTAGTACATGGAGCCAGGCCTTGCAGACTAAGTCGTCAGCTCTCTGACAAGCAGTCCATCCGTACAGTGGAGGAGAATAGATAATTAAACAGCCCATCCCAGAGGTAGGACACCTAGCCTGGGGCTAAAGCATCCAGAGTCCTCTCATTACAATACAGCAGTCCCCCATCATTACTAATGGATGAGTGATTAACAGGAGACAAACGCACGTACTCGCATACACACACACACACACACACCGAATGTACGTTAGAACACAGGAGAGATGATTCAGGAAGCCACGCCAAAAGAAACATTTTTTTTTTTGTATAAATATGCCACACACACACACACACACACACACACACACACACACACACACACACACACATCTCCCACTCCTCTTGATGCTAGCGGATTCCTTCTGCCTTTTTGGTGGCGAGCAGGCTTAGCGATAGGGGTTTAAATATAGCCTGGAGGAGTACATTGGGCCTGGAGGAGAGTGTTTCACACTGCATTCCTGGTTAGAGTAGTGTCTCTGTTTTAAAATGATACAGACAGAGGCCTTACAAAACACCAAGCCAATGTTTCTCCTTGTCTTTGAGCTGGGCATGTGAGCAGGAGGGCTGGAGTCCCGTGAGACCCATGAGTCTCTCTCTCTCCAGATGGAGGACATCGTCCAGTGATTCACCTCCCAAACATCTGATCTCCCTGCTTCAGAATTGGCAGAGATATGCCCAGGGCCTAAGCCTCTGATTTCCAACACGCTGCACATGACTGGGATTTCCAGCCTGAAACACTATCCCATGTTACACTAGTCATCTACACGACTTCAATTAGGGGGAATTGAGTACTCTGGTAATACAAGTGCATCACCAACGCCTCCACGAAGGGAGGAGAACGAAGTAAATTAAGTAGACGGTTTCCCCTTTAAACATGGCTAGCCTTTCCTCTCCTGGGGCAGGTAAAGCCTTCCATGCCCAGAGCACAGCAGGAACCCTTTACGGACTGGAAGGTATCCGAGAGGACAATAATCCCTGAGACTGATGTAAGCAGACAATCATTCACCACCGCAGTGTTAATCATCACATCGCTCCTCCACATCTCCCCGGCAACAGCCAAGTTAAACAGCTACAGTCTGACACACTGCACAGTCAGTAGACACACCAACCGCACAGGCTCAATCCACTGGTGGAACCGATGCCCAAGAAACTAGACTGACCCACACACAAACAAGTTCTAACTAGACTAGAGATACGTACTGTATTTTATTAAGCATTATTTATTCACCACTCTGGATTTCTTTAACCACCTACGGACTAGTACAAACCCTCTGAGGTACTGGTACAAATCCTCTGAGGTATTGGTACAAATCCTCTGAGGTACTGGTACAAATCCTCAACAGGTTGGATTGAGTGGTGGTGGTACATCTGCCATAGGGTAAGTTGTCATTCAGGTCGTAAACACCTCCTCTAAAGTGTGCAACACATCCACAACGCTCGTCTTCCTGAAAAACAGCCATGGAGTTGAGAGGGCTTGATGTGGTATTCGAAAAGAACCCCATCCCAGACTCATTCTGGAGTAGCTCCCAGAGCAAATGCTGCTTTTCGTGGCATCATTCCGGACAGATTAGACACCATGTTTAACACGGCAGCCCAGAGGAGAGGTTTCGAGGAACAGCTGGAGGTCGGCAGCAGAAAGATTTCTCTGCTGCTTTTGTTTTGCATGGAGAAGAGGAGGACATTCTTTTTTTAACTGCCTTTTGTTCTCTGAGATCAGATGAACATTTCCATTCAGCGCTATTAAGATTACATTCCTGAAAACCCTTGAACATGCAAATGGTACTGTGTCAAAGGAAACAGTAACAAAGTATTTAGTCTTCGTTTGGCCTAATTTGGTCGTTTATTGAAGCATGCACGTTCAGTTTTAAAATCACTGAACTGCACAACATTCTGAAGAGGAATCAAACTCAACAAAGGCATTTGTTATTAGCAGCTAATTACTGGTGACTCGATCCAATATGTTCCATCTAATGGAGATTAGCCCTGCGACCACCTGACGCAATAAATCACAATCCATTCTCTCCAACACACACAGGCACATGCAAGACAACACAGAATATGATAAGCAGCCACACACACACGGGACACTATCGCATAACATAGTTTGTCTCAGAGAAGTAGATTGGGGGGAAAAGGCCAGTCATCTCTCTACACTGCCTCTTTGTGATGTGCAGATTTAGAGTGGGAAGTGCAGGAAGTGAGCAAGGATTAGAGTTATGTAACATCTAACTGAGCATGATGCTTTTCAGCTACAGCAGCTTCATACCAGAAGATCATATTCATTATTCATAAGTGTTTACTTGTTCTGTAACTGCTACATATGCATGGCAAGTCACAGAGAGGGCAGGCTCCCGAGACATCAGTCCTCATATGGAACTGTTGCTATGGTTATCTCATGAGAGACTGTCAAACTGTCATTGGGGAAACCATCTGTAAAATGATCAGCAAGTTTGAAAAGCTGACAAACACAACTAGTCTAAATGTAGCCTAATGGATGGATGGAATTAAAACATGTCATGGTGTTGAAAATGGATGGTCAAAAACGGACCTTTTGCATCCAAGACAGATGGTTGGTTGCCTATGAATTGAGGCAACCGGTAGTATAGATGTTTCAGAGCAATACAGCCTGACATTTCCATTACCCCTGGACTCGTATCCAGCTGCTGGAGTGTCAATTATTCCACAGTAAATCCGTTCATATGCGAATCCAAAATGACCTATCCTGACTCAATCAATCCCGCGTCCGGCCAGTGCCAGACCATTAGAGACAACACAACAAAATCTAATCCCTGAAAGGCACTGATTCGTTTTTTACCACGCACCACGAAGAGAAGAGAAAAGGTATAATAACACATCCATTACAGAGGATAGCCTATGAATGAGAGGTGAAGATAGTGAGATTATTTCTACTATTGCGTGCGAGAACACACTTCTTTTTTTTATTAAAGAATGATACGTTCCTAAGTAGTAGCATCAGCAATGGTAACATTTAGCCTACTTCTAAACCATGAACGCTTAATTGTCAAATACATTTAAACTCATAGTCCACTGATATAGATATTGATTATTTATTTTTAATCGAGCACACCATGAGAGCCATATAGGCTACACAGTAGAACACAGTGGGCAACAAATGTAGCCTATCTTGCGGTGAGAAAATATCAAATCCACTTCCAACAAGACCTTTCAACCGCATTAACAGTTCACCCAGGGTGGCAGTTTTCTGTCATTTCTTCCTCGTAAACTAAACCAGTGGTTCCCAACCGGGGTAACTAGGACCCCTGGGGGTACTTGGCCTATCCACGGGGGGTACGTGAGAAGACTCACGAGAGCATAGGCTTACTGGTAAAATGCACATGAGGGTAGAATCACTGAACAAACCACAATATAAAAACCGAAATGGATAGTGTCCTGAAGGTTGGGACACAACAGGGCGCAAAGATAGCCTTGTCAACTGCGCAATAACAGCTTGATACATAATAATGGAGCAAAGGATAGAATATCGGCTTTGCTTACCTTATTACAAAGTAGGTGAGAGGGAGAGCACGGCTCTGCTTCCGGTGATGGTAGTTTTCAAACACACTTTCATCATTGCAAGCCTTTTCATAGTCTAGGCTAGCCTACTATTCATGCGTCACAGTTTTACGAATCCTGCACTCTCACTCTCTGGTCCGTGCGAAGCCGCAATATGTTCCTAGACTATTGTCCCCCTCGCTCCGCGAGTATTTTAGTCAAGCTGCTCCGCAAACACATCCGACAAGCGCACGGATTCTTGGAAGTAAAGCTATACTTATAGAAAAAAAACAATAAGTGGTTGAACACAAATACCTCTACAGTTAGTCCACCTACGTTGAGATAATGCAATAGCCTAAAATGTGTACGTTCCGAACAAATCCAAAACAATCCTTTCGGAGGCAGCAACAGAAAACTAGAAAGTAAAAAAATGTTCCACAGGGACTTTTAGTGCGTAACCATACAGAGCGCTGAGCAGCGACTTACTCGCCTGAGTGCCTGGCTGAATGAGTGCCTGGCTGTCCTTGCCAGCACCACCACCTCCTCCCTCCCGAATGCCAACGACCAACCGTGATGTCAGGAAGTCACCGTCCTAACGTTGGTATAATTAGCGGTGTGAATGACTGGTGTTTTGGAATCATTTGCATGCAAATTAAACCATTTCCCCGAATCAACTGCCCCCGGGCAATCAGCTAAGAGACAGAGAGGGAGAAAAGGAATAGACTGTGGGGTATTGGAGGTATAAGCCACTAAACAAAATGCATAACAATTACCAATATAATGGAGGAGAAGGGTCATAGCCTATGGTCTACAGAATACTAGTGTGGACTGGAGTAAGGTAATCAAACTGCCTTTATTTCCCAATACACTGTAGTATAAGAGGTAATTTTATATACTGCTTGGTTATCAAATGCTTATAAGCAGTTTATCAACAGATATATATATATATATAAAAACATTGTTACTAGGCCTCTGAAATAGCTCCCTGTCATTGACTACTTTCTGCAGGACCACAGAGGTGAACAATAGCTTCACCTTTCAGCTCATCCACATCAATGAACAGGAAGGAAGTGTGACAGGCAAGAACGTTTTTGAACACTAGGCTATTGGAACATAGTTGGGACAAAACTGTTCATAATTGACTGTACTTCCAATCTACACTGAAAATATCCCAGAAATTTTTCATACTCACAAAAAGTGTATTTCTTTCTAATTTTATGCACAAATTTGTTTTGATCCCTGTTAGTGAGTATTTATGCTTTTGTCAAGATAATCCATCCACCTGACAGGTGTGGCATATCAAGAAGCTGATTAAACATCATGATCATTACACAGGTACACCTTGTGCCAGGAACAATAAAAAGACACTAAAAATGTGCAGTTTTGTCATAGATGTCTCAAGTTTTGAGGGAGCATGTAATTGTATTTGCATTTATTATGGATCCTCATCAGCTACTCGTCCTGGGGTCCAGCAAAAGTAAGGCAGTTTATACAATTTTTAAAACATTACAATAAATTCACAGATTTCACAGCACACTGTGTGCCCTCAGGCCCATACTGCACCACTACCACAGATCTACAGTACTAAATCCATGTGTATGTATGTATAGTGCGTATACTATTGTGTGTGTATGCATGTGTCTGTACCAATGTTTGTGTTGCTTCACAGTCCCTGCTGTCCCATAAGGTGTTTTTTTATTGTTTTTCAAATTTTACTGCTTGTGTCAGTTACTTGATGTGGAATAAAGTTCCATGTAGTACTGTGTGCCTCCCATAGTCTGTTCGGGACTGTGAAGAGACCTCGTGGCATTTCTTGTGGGGTATGCATGGGTGTCCGAGCTGTGTGCCAGTAGTTTAGACAGACAGCTCGGAGCATTCAACATAAATAAAAGTAGTGATGAAGTCAGTCTCTCCTTCACTTTCAGCCAGGAGAGATTGACATGCATATTATTAATATTAGCTCTCTGTGTACATCCAAGGGCCAGCCGTGCTGCCCTGTTCGGAGCCAATTGCAATTTTCCTAAGTCCTTTTTTTGTGGCACCTGACCACACAACTGAACTGTTGTCAAGGTGCGACAAAACTAGGGCCTGTAGGACCTGCCTTGTTGATAGTGTTGTTAAGAAGGCAGAACATCGCTTTATTATAGACAGACTTCTCCCCATCTTAGCTACTACAGCATTAATATGTTCTGACCATGACAGTTTACAATCTAGGGTTACTCCAAGTAGTTTAGTCATCTCAACTTGCTCAATTTCCACATTATTTATTACAAGAATTAGTTGAGGTTTAGGGTTTAGTGAGTGTTTTGTTCCATATACAATGCTTTTAGGTTTAGAAATATTTAGGGCTAACTTATTCCTTGCCACCCACTCAAACTAACTGCAGCTCTTTGAGTGTTGTAGTCATTTCAGTCGCTGTAGTAGCTGACGTGTATAGTGTTGAGTCATCCGCATACATAGACACTCTGGCTTTACTCAAAGTCAGTGGCATGTCGTTAGTAAAAATTTAAAAAAGCAAGGGGCCTAAACAGCTACCCTGGGGTATTCCTGATTATAACTGGATTATATTTGAGAGGCTTCCATTAAAGCACACCCTCTGTGTTCTGTTAGACAAGTAGCTCTTTATCCACTTTATAGCAGGGGGTGTAAAACCATAACACGTTTTTCCAGAAGCAGACTATGATCGATAATGTCAAAAGCTGCACTGAAGTCTAACAAGACAGCCCCCCCAATAATGTTATCATCAATTTATCTCAGCCAATCATCAGTCATCAGCCACGATGACGCAGGAATATCCACCTGAACTGTTGCCAGATAATTAAATGTTAATTTCTCTACCATAAGCCACCTCCAATGTTGTGTTAGAGAATGTGTCAGTACGCACAACCAGCCTCACAACCGCAGACCCCGTGTAACCACGCCAGCCCAGGACCTCCTCATCCGGCTTCTGCACCTTCTGTGCGAAGGGGGGCCAGGGTGCTGAGAAGTATTTCTGTCTGTAATAAAGCCTATTTTGTGGGGGAAAACTCATTCTGATTGGCTGGGCCTTGCGCCCCATTGGGTGGGACTGGCTCCCAAGAGGGTGGGCCTATGCCCTCCCAGGTCCACCCATGGCTCCAGCCTTCCCAGTCATGTGAAATCCATAAATTAGGGCCTAATGAATGTATTTCAATTGACTGATTTCCTTATATGAACTGTAACTCAGCAAATCTTAGACAATTGTTGCGTTTATATTTTTGTTCAGTATGTTTTATTTATTTTTTATTTAACCTTTATATAACTAGGCAAGTCAGTTAAGAACAAATTCTTATTTACAATGATGGCCTAGGAACAGTGCCTTGTTCAGGGGCAGAACGTCAGATCTTTACTTTGTCAGCTCGGGGATTCGATCTAGCAACCTTTCGGTTACTGGCCCAATGCTCTAACCACTTGCCGCCCCAAAGTATATATTCACATCATAGTAAAACAACTTGAAAGCCAATGTAGAAAATTGATATATAGGCCTAAGCATATCAGTGTAATGACTGGGTCCTAGGGTTCTGTTTGAGACCAAAATAAATAGTTCCACTTTTAGAATGAAATCACTGTATCCCGTTACAAACCAAAATATATACTTGACTTAACTATGTGAAGTCAGTCACAATTAGTTGTCGCCTTTGGAGAGGTGATTTGGTATTGAAAGATTTATTTGTGAGGTTTATTTGTGGACTCAAACCAGATTACTTACATCTTGGCTATTTTGAGCCATCGTAATCTTACAAACACTTGCACAGCTCTAAGGCTGTAATGCTATCCAAGCTCCTTTCCAGAATTAGTGTTATGAGTGTTTAACAATGTCCGAATACTGCTGCTAATTTGCTTATTTGTTTTGCATTGAATGGGTCGAGAGAGGGAAAATGATGACCAAACCCAACAAAATAGATTTATTTCTTGTGAAATATGCTTAACGGATTTATGGTTAATTTCAAAGGGGAAACAGTATAATGAGGGGGAGTTAGTAATTAAATCAAGATGTGTTTATTTTTCCTCAAATGCCTCCTCGGCAGTGTTTTAGCAGAGGAAAAAGGAAAGTAAAATAACTGAACAGAACTCGTTGAGACAGTTTGTGAAGCTGCTAAAAACTGCTGGTGGCTCTGGACAACTTTCTCAGTTTGAGGAAGTTGCAGTCGTCTTTCTGTTCTCCTTTACCTTTTGGAGTCAGCCTACAGCTTTCTCTCCCGATGCTGCATGTCTGGCCTGGATTCCCCCTTCACACGTGGCGGAGCGCCTCTCCCTGGCTGCCAGTCTTTAGCCCCACATACAAGTACACAACCCCTTTACAAACACAAGAGTATCAATTACCCCTCACCCTGTATTTAAGGCCTTTCCACAGGCTTTTATGAGGAACTGTAAGTGACAGCGTCCCCACTTCACAGCCGCAGAGCGGGTCAACTGGTCTGGGGCCTGTCGCTGCTTCATATGGGCTTTAGCCTTTCCCCAATAAACTGATCCAGGGCCTAGTTTCTTTACTGCTCTAATAAAAACATACGGGCCAGCTTGGGGAACATGCCATGGGTAAAATTTACTTTAGTGCCTCTGGATGGTCATTTTAGTTAAGGAGAACAGGTTTACTCCATTCCAAAGCATGCATTATCATATCAGTTACTTTGTCCCGATCAGAGGATGAACGATAGTGTAAACAAGCCATTTGAAATATGTTTTATAGTTGCACTTCCTGAGAGGATCTTATCTGGCATTTCTTTCTGAATTGTGTGTATTCTTATTTTTTTACATTTTTATATACACTGAACAAAAACATAAAACGCAACATGCAACAATTTCAAAGATTTTACTGAGTTACAGTTCATAGAAAAGTCAATCAATATAAATAAATTCATTAGGCCCTAATCTGGATTTCATATGCCTGGGAATACAAATATGCATCTGTTGGTCACAGATAATAATAATAACAATAATAATTTTTAAAAAGTAGGGGCGTGGATAAAAAAATAAAATAAAAAAGTCAGTATCTGGTGTGATCACCAGTTGCCTTTCTAAGCGTGACACATCTCCTTTGCATAGAGTTGATCAGGCTGATGATTGTGTCCTGTGAAATGTGGTCCCAATCCTCTTCAATGGCTGTGCGAAGTTGGATATTGCCGGGAACTGGAACACGATGTCGTACTCGTCAATCCAGAGCATCCCAAACATGCTCAGTAGGTGATATGTCTGGTGAGTATGCAGGCCATGAAAGAACTGGGACATTTTCAGCTTCCAGGAATTGTGTCCAGATCCTTGCGACATGGGGCCGTGCAGTATCATGCTGAAACATGCGGTGATGGAGGAGATGAATGGCACGTCAATGGCCTCAGGGTCTTGTCACAGCATCTCTGTGCATTTAAATTGCCATCAATAAAATGCAATTGTGTTCGTTGTCCGTAGCTTACATTTGCCCATAATATAACCCCACCTCCACCACGGGGCACTCTGTTCACAACGTTGACATTAGCAAACTGCTCGCCCACACAACGCCATACAAGCTGTCTGCCATCTGCCCTGTACAGTTGAAACCGGGAGTCATCCATGAAGAGCACCACTTCTCCAGCCTGCCAGTGGTCCTGGAAGGTGAGCATTTGCCCAGTGAAGTCGATTATGACATCGAACTGCGGTCAGGACAAGACCCTACTGAGGATGACGAGCAGGCAGATGAGCTTCCCTGAGACGGTTTCTGACAGTTTGTGCAGAAATTCTTCATTTGTGCAAACCCACAGTTTCATTAGCTGTCCAGGTGGCTGGTCTCAGACGGTCCCACAGGTGACGATGCCTGGCGTGGAGGTCCTGGGCTGGCATGGTTACACGAGGTCTGCGGTTGTGAGGCCTGTTGGACGTACTTACAAATTCTCTAAAACGACATTGTAGGTATATGGTAGAAAAATGAACATTAAATTATCTGTCAACAGCACTGGTGGACATTCCTATTTTTTCAATGAAATCTTTACCCCTTTTTTCTCCCCCAATTTTGTGATATCCAATTGGTAGTTAAAGTCTTGTCCCATCGCTGCTACTCCACCAACGGACTCAGGAGAGGCGAAGGTCGAGAGCCATGCGTCCTCCGTAACACAACCCTGCCAAGCCACACTGCTTCTTGACACACTGCTCGCTTAACCCAGAAGCCAGACGCACCAATGTGTCAGAGGAAACACCGTCCAGCTGGTGGCTGGAGTCAGCTTGCAGGCGCCCGGCCCGCCACAAGGAGTTGCTAGAGTGCGATGGGACAAGGAAATCCCAGCTGCCAAACCCTCCCCTAACCCGGACAACGCTGTGCCAATTGTGCTTAATGGGTCTCCCAGTCACGGCCGGCTGTGACACAGCCTGGGATCGAACTCGGGGTTGTAGTGACGCCTCAAGCACTGAGATGCAGTGCCTGGGATATTTTATTTCAGCTCATGAGACATGGGACCAACACTTTACACGTTGCGTTTATATTTTTGTTTAGTAAATATTTCTAGGTATTACTGCACTGTTGGAGCTAGAAACAAGCATTTTGCTTGCATGTGGGATAACATCTGAAAATCTGTGTACACAACCAATACACTTTGATTTGATTTATCATACACCAATATTATCTAAACCTTACCAAGGAAGGAAGTGAAGTACAAAGAAAAAAAGAAATTTGTCTGTATAAGAAACCAGCGGTTTTTCCAAGCTTGCGTTGGTCCAAATTGACCCATATTTGAATGTTTTAACACCACCATCCTCTTCTCTCCTTTCATGTGGCAAATGCTGATGACGACTATCACTGAGTCAACATCAAGGCAGCTAAGGGAAAGGGGGATATCTAGTCAGTTGTACAATGGAAGGCATTCAACTGAAATGTGTCTTCCGCATTTAACCCAACCCCTCTGAATCAGAGAGGTGTGGGGGGCTGCCTTAATCGACATCCACGGCTTCGGCACCCTAGGAACAGTGGGTTAACTGCCTTCCTCAGGGGCAGAACGACAGATTTTTACCTGGTCAGCTCTGGGATTCAATCCAACAACCTTCCGGTTACTGGCCCAACGCTCTAACCCAAGGGTGGGCAACTCCAGTCCTCAAGGGCCTGATTGCTGTCACATTTTTCTCCGTCCCTAGCAAACACAGCTGATTAATCAACTTGCATTCTAAACTGAAGATCATGATTAGGTGAGTATTGGAGTCAGATGTGTTAGCTGGGGCAAAACTGTGACAACAATCAGGCCCTCAAGGCCTGGAATTGCCCACCCCTGCTCTAACCACTAGGCTACCAAGACTCACCCCAACAGCTGATCACTGAGCTGATCACTGAGGAGAGAGACAGAGCTGATCACTGAGGAGAGAGACAGAGCTGATCACTGAGGAGAGAGACAGAGAGAGAATAGTCCTTTTCTGGTATGACTACTCAGAGATAACCACGTACATTTTTAGAGACAGGGCTCGCATCAAATTATTTGCGACCAACAAGCCAGTTAGATAGTCTGAGGGAAAGGAAGTTGAATCTAACCTTGTTTTCAGCCTCAGATAGGGGGTTGGAGTAATTCCACAAATTTCTGCTACTACCGTTACCAGTCTCTTCCAGCAGGCTCAGCCAAGTACTAAGGGGGACTAAGGCTGTGGATGGATAATCAGCTCAGCTCAAGAGCACTTCTACAATAATTCTCCCAGCAGATAAGTGATTTTATATATATATATTTTTTTTTTATAGAGAGGAAAAAGGGGGGAAAGGAATAACGAGAAGAGTAGCCAGTTTGGCTGAAATTATAATCCGTCCGTCCTTCCGTCTAGTGGCCCTGCTATAGCCAGGCTGGGGAAGTCATTAGGCCACAAGGAGAGCGTGTGTTCTCCTGCTCCAGCTCCATGCATGGAAGGGGCCTGGGCTCTGGAGTGGCCTTGAGGAGAGGCTCTTGAGGGGCAGGCTATTTCAGCCCTTGCTGGCCCACTTACAACAAGAGCTCTTCAGCGTGAAGAAACGTGTTGCTAGGGCCCCAGCCATCAGACCATCCATCTCAAGCCACAGACAGCCTGGCCCTCAGGGGCTGTGGAGCACGTTCCTCAGTGTACAGTACATTACCCTACCCCCGTCTCTCTGTGAGCTTTCCCAGTCCTACATGTGGATTCAGATTCAAAACATAACTGGGTCACGTTTGCCTCCGGCTGAGAAAGGTGTGGGAGTCAGTAAAAAGGTATGTGTAGAAGATGCAAAGGGAAATGTCAACTGATAAACATGAGCAATTGAGAGAGAAATGATTTTGCATCAACGTGAAGTAAGAAAATGGAAAAGCCTCTTCAGTGAACAGCCTGCTGTCTAATCCTCCCACACCAAACATCCCAGGTCTGTTTTATGACTAAGCTCCCATACATCCTCCAGCGGGAGGATTTAAATCAAATTGTATTAGTCGCATACCCAGATTTGCTATCGTTATCGCAGGTGCAGCACGAAATGCTTGTGTTTGTTGCTCCAACATTGCAGTAATACCTAGCAATACACACAACAAGAAATTAGGAATTATCAGAATGAGTCCGTTCGGTCGGTCAGTCGGTAGGTAGGTATGTGTATGTATATGTATTGTATAATGGTGTGTATAGACAGTATATGAATAGAAAAGGTGTGTACAGCAGTAGTTATATAGGATGAGCCTTGACTAGAATACAGTATATACATATGAAGTAGGTAAAACGTATGTAAACATTATTAAAGTGACCAGGGTTCAATGATTATGTACATAGGGCAGCAGTCTCTAAGGCTGGTCACTCCCATTCAGTCAGACTGCAGGGTTCTGGAACACCGCATAGTTCTGGAAAACCGCATTGTTCCATTCTAGAACCTTCTCCTCCTTGGTGCTCCTCAGCCCTCTTCTCTCTCCCTGCATGCGCCACAGTTGCCATATGGAGAGGAGAGGAGTGACCAGATGTTTCATTCATAATAGATATGATCAGCCTCATTAGGGTGACCACAGCAGAGCAACAACACCAGCCGCTTGATACATGATATTGCCCCATTCTGTCAGTATACTAAAGCCTCAGATGTACTCTACAACACCACAGCCAGCTACGCAGAACAACAGTACATATTGCTAATGCATACCGCTTGAAGAGAGGAATAGAAGATGCCAAATTGAACACAGTCTGTGGTCTAGGAAGGGGAGTACAACTCCCCAGTGATCTAAACACAGCCAACGTGTGTGATTACCGTCTCCTGTTTTAGCCAATCACCTGGGTCGTGCTCCACTTTCTCCAGAGCCTCCTGTAATGGTTTAAACCTCAGCAATTCAAACTTCTAGTTAAATAAACCCTTGCTTAAGTATGCCATGTTTAAATATTTAGTTGAGAAAGACTGGCTGGAAGGGGAGAAGGATCAGTCAAACAGTGGTGGGTCTGCCTGAGGGGGTTCTGTCTGTCCATTATTGTCAGGGACCAGGAGGGAGAACAGTGCTCTGCTTATGTCCACTTACAGCTCCGTTAGATTTTCAATTTGTTATCAACACAATCCAAGGCCATGGCAGAACATTCCTCAGACAACTGTCTAGAGGAGAGTTTCCTCCTTGCTGTTCCACAAATAATAAAATGTAGTAGATTAAGAAAACAGAAGATTTACGTTTATTAAGCTTTTATAACTGCCATTTTAAATCGGTCAGATGTAATTTGTGCCAGTAAGGGTACACCTCTAAACTTAGAAAGACGACAAGTGGCAATTAATGTGTACTGGCAAAAAAGACCATATAGGGCTCTTGCTTTCTTAAAGGCGTGCACGCTCACATACACACTGCAGTCTGGTAAATGTATCAGGGTTGGGGATCAGGGAAGGCGTGGACCCGAGTCCAGGATGGACTCTCCTGTTACAGGAGAGCGAGCGAGAGAGAGAGAACGAGACAGAGAAACTTAGAGAAAGCCAGGACACTCTCATTCATCTGCTAAGAAAAATATTACCCTTGGCTCCTGTTTGAAATACCTTTGTAATTTGCAATAGCAAATATAAAACCTCTGAAAAATCAGATCAGAGTCCAATCAGCCTATTACTTGCCTGTTACAAACACCAAGCTCCAGTCAGTTCGATGGGTTGATGTTGTCAAAATACGATTGGTCCTGTACGAAAAGTTTCTAACCAATCTGCTACAGTAAACCCCATCTGAATACACACAACAAGAAATGAGGAAATATCAGAATGAGCAATGTCTACCCAGGAATAAAAAAACAGACCTGGTTTCTTCACTAATCCATTTGTACCCTTCCACTTTCACCTCAGTAATCCAACCTAAAGCGTTTCACTTGGATAACGTTCTCACAGGGGACTTATGCTTAAGAGTACTACAGGCTATTCTGAAATAAAAATGTATTTAATTGATAGAGGTTTTGCAGAATGAGTTAGAAGTGAAGGTGTGTAGAGCCAGGATTAAATAGAGTTGTCTGTTATCAACAGATGAAACTAGATGAAGAGAAAACGGGGGATTTAAAACACTTCAACCTGATTTCAGAGCCAGCAGAACAAAAGGCCCAGAGCTTATCTAAGTGGTCAATAAAGTCATAAAGAGGATGACTTCCTAACCACACAGCAGAGGTTCTGGGAGGAGGAGGGGGGTCCTCATCCAATTAACAGTGTTTCATCTCAACCAACCCTGAAATAAAACAACCACCCATCCAATTCACCAACTAATAAAAGGACTTTGTTCACTTTGGTCAGGCCATTCATTCCACCCCAAGATCCATTTAATTATCCGATTTCCTGCATCAAGCTGTGATCGATGATGAGCTGATGACACACAAGCTCCATGTCGATATGACCACCGCTGCTTTCTCCACAGGGGCGGTCTGGTCCAGCTCCGGTAGCAGTTATGGATTGGTAACTGAAGAGGGATTGGCAGTTGTAGGATCTTTGGAATGAGCTGTGGATTTCTGTTACCAGACACAGAGTGAGTGTGACCCCACCACTCAACCGAGTATGTGTAGCGTTGAGACTGATTGGAGGTCTGAGAATACATGATGACTCATTTAGAATCCACGTGTACTGTGTAATCATGAAAACTCAGCAGAACAGACACGCACAAATACACACACACACAAGTTGCAGACAGTCCAACAAAAGGTGGAGGTATTGAGACAATCAGGAGCTCCTCCACCACGTCTTTCCCCGCTCCCCACTGTAGCTTCTACCCCCCCTCATGTAGACTTGGAAATCAGTGAGAGAGCAACACCCTGAGAGGAACTAAATGACCCTGGCACAAGGCTGTTCATAACACCCAGCCTGCCATTCGCCCCTGTTTATTTGAACTGTGAACCACACCGTGTATGTGTGTATAGAGGGGGAGGGCGAAGCTGGCTATTCTAAAGTAAATCCTGTGTCCTGCCCCTTTCACACTCCACACTCTGAGCACGTTTATCTCCCCGCAGGCGCCCGGCGCCCCTGTGGTTCTCCAGGCACAGACAGTCCTCTGTGTGCCCAGCCAGGGCTGCACGGCACAGGCATGGAGAGAACAAACACCCCCTGCCCTCCTGGAGCCCCAGAGCCCAGACACAGGACATGCTGTGACCCACATATGGGAAGCCCTCTTTCAGCATTGGACTACCGCCTGTTAGGCCCTCTCCTGCCCCCTCCACTCACTGCACAATGCCAGTGATTATGTATGGAGATTATTCAAAGCAGTCCCTGTGATGGAGGGAGACTGGAGGAACAGTGTGTTTGGGATTTGGTTCTTGGTAACAGTGCCTGGGGGTAGTGGAGGATGAGAAACTGTATCATAAATGAACCCACTGTTTTAATTCACAGCCTGGAAGGACTGTGCTACCAACCCAGATACCATAAGATCTCAAAACAACTCTAGGAACATGCACACCCAAACTGAAGACATACATGTACAATATTGAGTTCCCTCCGTAGTTTTCGGAGTTCACTTATTGTGTGTGTGTGTGTGTGTGTGTGGGGGGGGGTGAAATGTAATGTACTAAGATCTAAAATAGCAGACATTTACCTAGGTTGACATTTCTGAAGTACTGGTGGGCTGTGATTCTGCTGCTAACTGTCGCTATTTCCAACCCTCATCTATCCATGTGTGGGTTGCTTTTAAATAGCACCACATAAATCAATGGAAATAAAAAAAAGATTGTTCACCGACGTGGTAATATTGACCAGGAAAACCAGATAGCAATGCTGCCACATTCTACATAGGCCTCCAATATGAATCTGATGTGTCAGGCTCAACCCCTTCTCCGTTATACATTAGTTAAACAGTGTAAATATACAATCATTAGAAAAGTAGAACATTGCATATTTGCTACTGAACGTCAGCTGAGGTCTGTTTTGGATAATAAGAAAAAAAAGAAAAATAATCAGCAGCACAATTTTCCTTCTGAAGACTTCAATCCACTTTAGATTCCCCCGAAAGCACCTTTGACTCTTAAACTTGGCGTTAACATTTACATTTTAGGAATTTAGCTGACGCTCCTATCCAGAGCGACTTACAGGAGCAATTAGGGTTAAGTGCCTTGCTTAAGGGCACCGACAGATCTTTTACCTACTCGGCTTGGGGATTCGAACCAGCAACCTTTCAGTAACTGGCCCAACGCTCTTAATGTTTATGATACAGCCTGCGTGCCACTGCTCTGCCAGCCGGAAGACAGCGCTGCCTGGTGTCCAGTTGAATTACCCTCAGCCTGCCCACCCAGCCTTAAAGAGGATGAGGAGGTCAGAGAAAACAGACTGCCAAAGAGAGAGAAAAAGATCGAGAGAGAGACAGACAAACAGAGAGAGAGAGCGAATGAGAGAGAGAAGAGAAAGAGAAGGAGAGGGGGAGAGCGAGACAGCATGAGAGAGGTCATTTATCTGACTTGGTCAAAATCAAATCAACTCCTGCTGCTACCTAAACTCCATTGATTACTCACGAAACGCAGAACCTTTCATGTGGACATAGGGGAGGTTAACCATTTCATATCAATACAGCTGCAGTTTCTTTAGATAGTGTAAATGGATGGATTGTCACAGAAAATGGATAGATAAATACAGAAATAAAAAACAAGCCGTATAAGATGTCTTCCACATTAGAAAAGGACATGAGTGAGCACATTTGTTGATGACATAGCATGAATCTGAGGGTTGCACAAAAAAGCTGAACACATGAACCCAGCCATCTGGGACGCATTTAGTATACATGTGCAAATGATTACATATTTCCCAAAAAGAACATTTGAGAAGTCTTTAACCTTTTGACACAAATTTGAATTTGTTATTTTCTGACTTAAGCATAAGTAAGCAAAGTATAGTGTCTGCCAAACAAAGAGATAGATTCAGAGACAGAAGAGAGAGGGACAGCGAGAGAGAGAGAGAGGGACAGCGACATTGAAAGAGCGAGAGGGACAGAGAGAGGGGGGAGAGAGAGAGAGAGAGAGAGAGAGAGAGAGAGAGAGGGACAGAGAGAGAGAGAGAGAGAGAGAGGGGGACAGAAACAGACAAACAGAGAGAGAAATTGGATCTATACCAAAACATAGCACGACTGATCATATTTACACCCTACACACCCTGATAGGTAAACATATCCACCAAAATAATACCAAAATATACACTTGCTTTATCGACTTCCAAAAATCATTTTATTCTATTTGGCATACAGGACTGTTGTACAAAGTTATTGAAAGTGGTGTAGGGGGTAAAACATATGACATAATTAAATCAATGTATACTGGTAATACCTGCAGCATTAAAATTGGCAAGAAAATAACAGAATTCTTTAACCAGGGGCGGGGCCTTTGCCAGGGTTGCAATCTGAGCCCTGCACTCTTCAATATTTACATCAACGAATTGCCCACTATTCTAGAAAAATCCTCAGCCCCTGGTGTTAGACTCCACAATTCAGAGGTTAAATGCCTACTCTTCGCAGATTACCTATGCCACCCACAGCACATGGCCTACAGCAGAGCCAGGACCTGCTAGAGCAGTACTGCCAAACCCCCAAAATACTAAAATAATCATTTTCCAGAGAAGATCCAGATCTCAGGGAATTAGACCAAAGTTCTCAATTGGTACAACATATATAGCTTACTGCACACACTACAATTACTTAGGTTTAAAATTGACACCTTAACCTTTGCACGCCAGTATTTCTACTTTGCACACTCATCTACTGCCAAATCTACCATTCCAGTGTTTTAATTGCTATATTGTATTTACTTCACCATGGCCTATTTACTGCCTTTACCTCCCTTATCTCACCTCATTTGCTCACATTGTATATAGACTTATTTTTCTACCGTATTATTGACTGTATGTTTGTTTTACTCCATGTGTAACTCTGTGTTGTTATATGTGTCGAACTGCTTTGCTTTATCTTGGCCAGGTCGCAGTTGTAAATGAGAACTTGTTCTCAACTAGCCTACCTGGTTAAATAAAGGTGAAATAAATAAATACAAAAATAAAATGAGGCAGTGAATGAACTGAGAGAGAAAGCACGCAGGGCATTCTACGCCATTAAAAAACAAATTCAAATTGAAATACCTCTTAAAATTTGGCTAAAACAAATTGAATGTATCATTGAACCAATTGCACTTTATGGCAGTGAGGTGTGGGGTCCACTTGCAAAACAAGATTTCACCAAATGGGACAAACACCCCATTGAAACCCTGCATGCAGAGTTCTGTAAGATTCTCCTACATGTCCTGAGGAAAACTACAAACAATGCATGTAGTGAAGAATTAGGTCAATATCCACCATTAATAAAAACTCAAAAAAGAGCAATTAAGTTTTGGAAACATCTAAGATACAGTGATCCCCTCTCATATCATTACCAAGCCCTGCAATGCCAAGAGCTGAGCAAAGAAAAGAGTCCCCTCATCCAGCTGGTCTTGGGGCTGAGTTCACAAACCTGTTCTACTAACACACTGAAGCCTCAGGACCAGAACATCCAACCAATCAGAAGAAACCAAATTACAACACAGTCAAAACAAAACTACCTTGCTTATTGGAAAACACAAGCACAAAGCAAAATGCAATGCTATCTGGCCCTAAATCGACAGTACACCGTGGCTAACTATTTGACCATGGTTACTGATAAAAACCTTTGGAAAAACCTTGACAAAGTACAGACTCAGTGATCACAACCTTGCCATTGAGAAGGGTAGACACAGGAAAACCTGGCTCCCTGTAGAGGAAAGGCTGTGCAACCACTGCACAACAGCAGAACCTGAGACAGAGCTGCATTTCCTGACAAAATGTCAAAAACAATTAGAGAGTGTCATTTCCCCAAATTTGAAACCCCCCAAGGTTTCAAAGACCTCTCGGATGAGAATAGGCTACCAGTCCTGTTGAGGGAGGACGCAGAGAGCTGTGGGTTGGCAGCGCATTACATTGATGCCTGCCATAAGATGAGGGACAGTGTCTGACAGACCTATCAACCTGCACTTGTCCTCTACTGTATGCTTATTGTTCAATGTATGATTATTTTGACCCTTAGTTACTGTTGTCCCGTTGACCATTTTGATTCTTATTATCTTAAAATTGTAAGCTTTGGCAATATATACATTTTTACATCATGCCAATAAAGCAAATTGAATTGAGAGAGAGAGAGAGAGAGAGAGAGAGAGAGAGAGAGAGAGAGAGAGAGAGAGAGAGAGAGGAGAGGAGAGAGAGAGAGAGAGAGAGGAGAGAGAGAGAGAGAGAGAGAGAGAGAGAGAGAGAGAGAGAGAGAGAGAGAGAGAGAGAGAGAGAGAGAGAGAGAGAGAGAGAGAGAGAGAGAGAGACTTTGACTTTTTGTCTTTCTTTACTGAAACATTCTCATTTCATTTAAAACTCACCACCCAACCTCCCCCTTAAAAATAAAACCAAAAATACATCCTGTAATGCATACATGTACCATACTCGCCTTTCCAGCAACCACATGATACAAGCCAACATCACAATACTCAAGACAATACCCACTCCTACAACCGTATATCCAAAACATCTTCCCCAGCTATACAGACAGCCCCCCCAACACACCATATCTCCTGAAACATCTCCACACTTTTTATCATTTTATAGAACTCAAACTCAACCCTAAGGCGCGCAGAGACCATCCCATTAAACAATAATAAAGGGTCTGTTATCCCCCCACCTTTGACCCTGTTCCTCCTTGTTAGCCAAATAGCTAACTTTGCCTGAGCAAACAGAAAATTCAACAAAACACATTTTTCCTTCTCCTTACTTGAATACCTGTATCCCATTATGAACACCCCAACAGTAAAGACCACCCCCAACCTCTCACACAGACATTCCAACAGAGACATTAATGGCATTAATCTGGTGCACACAGAAAACACATGAATCACAGTTTCTTTCATTTTACAGAAATGACACTCCTGCCCGACTCCCGGTTCAACCCGTGCCAACCAGCTGTTAGTGGCCAGGGCTCCATGTAGAACCCTCCACTGGAGGTCCCCTGACCTCTTTGGTACTGGGGGTTTGTAGAGCCCCCTCCATCTAAAACCCACCATACTCTCCACCCCACATACCCCCTGCCACTGATGTGCCTTCACTCCTGTTAGGCTCCTAATGTTCCTCACCTTAACACAGAGGTTGTAGAGGGCTTTACCTCCCACCCCTTCAAACTCCCCCAGGCTCGGAGTGTTAAAATCTAACAAGTCCTCCAGACCCCCTTGCCAGTCTCCAGTCTCTGCCGTCACCTGCAGTGGCGGAAACATTGGTGGCCCCTCTCCCTTTGGCTGCTCAAACATCCCCCTTACCGGCTCAGACAGTGCCTCCTGGACCTCCTCCAGGAATCTCTCCAGCAGCCTAAGAGACGTTATTCCTGTTTGCTGTGCCAAGACTTCCGGGCTTTTCCACCCCTCCTCTCCCAGGAGTCTCAAGTCACCCAGCCTTTTTACACCCCCTGCCATCAGTTGCCTCTGCAGGGTGGCCGACTGGACCGATCTCAAAGGGATGGCTGGGTTGTGGAAGATAGGCTCCTCCCACACCCACAGCCCAGGCTCCACACCCCCTTCTCGTGTGTGCCTTAGCAGCTGCCAGGCCCTCAGCACCGCAGAGTAAAAATCGGAGAGACCTGCTGTACTCAGCCTCTCCAGCTTCATGAGGAACAGCTGCCGGTCCAACCCTAAATCTCCAGCTCTCCTCAGCAGCGCGCATGCTGGTTCCCTCCAGCCAACATCAGTATGGTACAGCAGTCTCTGTGCCGCCTTTAGCCGGAAAGCAGCCATCCTGCTCTCCAGTTCCACCAGGCCCTGTCCTCCTTCGTGGACGGTCATATACAACACCGCCGCCCTCAGCCAGTGATGGCCCGACCAGAAGAAGTCCACCAGCTTGCGTTGCAGGTCTGCGAGCAGACCGGCGGGGGGGTTGAGGACAGCCAGTTTATGCCACAGGGAAGATGCCACCAGGTTGTTAATTATCAGCACCCTCCCTCTATATGACACTTGGGACAGGAGCCACCTCCACCTGGCCAGTCTTGACACCACTGCCTGTGACAGCCCCTCCCAGTTCTTCCTGACCCACCTCTCCGAGCCCAGGTACACCCCCAACACTTTAAGCCCTTCACAACCCCACTGCAAACCCCCTGGAAGCAGAGGAGGAGCCCTATCCCCCCATGCCCCACATAACAGAGCTTTGCTCTTGCCCCAGTTTACCTTAGCTGATGAAGCTCCCTCGTACACCTTCAGACTGGTCTCCAGTGCCTGCATATCTTGACCATCCCTGACCATCACAGAGACATCATCTGCATATGCTGACACTGCTATGCCTGTCACCACACCCATACCTGTCCAGCACACTCCCTGCAGTCTCCTGCGTAGCAGGCCTAAAAAAGGCTCAATGGCTAATGTGTATAACTGCCCAGATAGAGGGCATCCTTGTCTAATGCCCCGTCTCACCCAGACTGGCCTACTGAGCCCCCCTCCCACCTTAACCATACATGATGCCCCAGCATACAACAGCTTCACACAGGTCAAAAAACTCCTCCCAAACCCAAACACAGACATCACATTAAACAGATATTCATGGTCCACTCTGTCAAAAGCCTTCTCTTGATCTAAAGAGACCAGTCCAAAGTTCACATTAGAACCTCTCGACAAGTCCAACATGTCCCTAATTAAGAACAGGTTGTCCGTGATTGAGCGTCCCGGTACACAATATGTTTGGTCCTTATGTACTATCGAGTCCAAGTGGGACTTCAGTCTGTTAGAGAGGACCTTGGCAAATATCTTGTAGTCCGCACAGAGCAATGCCACAGGCCTCCAGTTCTTAAGTTCACACAAGTCCCCTTTTTTGGGCAGGAGAGTCAGAGCCGCCCGACGGCAGCTCATCGGCAACTCTCCTACCCCGATGCATTCACGCAACACGCAAAAGAAGTCCTGTCCAATTATTCCCCAGAATTTTTTATAAAACTCCACTGGGAGTCCATCGACCCCCGGTGCACGACCGGGGGACATCTGTGTTACGGCCTCTGCCAGTTCATGGGACAACAGAGGAACGTCCAAATCGTCCCTCTGTGCCAGAGAGAGTTTAGGGAGTTCTGTGAACAAGACCTGAGCACACAAAGGATCACACTCTTCTGCCCTATACAATTCAGTATAAAACTCCACAGTCCGCTCCCGCATCTCACCCACCACAGAGGTCACCCGCCCATCAGACAGCCGTAGACAATGCATACCCTTGGCTTCACTGCTCTGTCTTTCCAAACCAAAGAAGAAGGAGCTGGGAGCATCCATCTCCTTGAGCATGGAGAATCTAGCTCTTACAAGTGCTCCCTTTGCTTTAACCTGGAAAAAACTGCCCAGGTCCCTGCGTAATTCAGCTAAATTAGCCTGGAGGCCTACATTGCCTTGCCCCACCATCTCTACCTCCATCTCACTAATACACCGCTCTAGTTCCCCCAATACTCTCCTAGCCTCTGAGGATGAGAGAGCTGTGTATTGTTGACAGAAAAGCCGAATTTGGATTTTCCCCACATCCCACCATTGGCTCAGAGACTCATACTCCTCTATTTGCTGCCTCCACCTTTCCCAGAAGGTCTGGAAACCTGCGCAAAAAGTGGCATCTTGTAAGAGCTTTACATTGAATTTCCAATAGGATGCCTGCCGGGGCCCTGGTGAAATAGACAGCCGAGCCATGGTTATGTGATGATCGGAAAACCCCACCGGGAGAATGGTAGCGCCCAACAGCCTATTGCTCCGATTCCTAGACATATAAAACCGATCAAGTCGGGCTGCACTCACCCTAGCCCCAAAAACCTTCACCCATGTGTACTGTCTTGTGTTCGGATGTTTAGTTCTCCAAACATCCACTAAGTCGAACTGATTAATAATGTCCCTTAACACTCCCACTGACACTGAATGAGGCTCTTCCCCATTTCTGTCTTTTGTAAAATCCATTGTGCAGTTCCAGTCCCCTCCGACCACCAGTGTCTCCTCAGGCGCTACCTGTGAGAGTTCCTGTCTAAGACTCCCAAATAGAACCCCTCTTTCTCTCCCTGTGTTAGGCGCATACACATTTATAAAGACAAAACCCATGTTGTTAATTTCTGCTTTAACAACAAGGAGCCTACCCCTACACACCTCCTTTGAGGAGCACATTTTTACAGACAGACCCGGTGCAAAAAGGACTGCCACTCCTGCACTAAGATTTGTCCCATGGCTCAACACACTTGCCCCTTTCCACCAGAGCCCCCAATCGACTTCATTCAACACATCACTATGTGTCTCCTGCAGAAACAACACCTGTACTTTTTTTTGTTTTACATATTCACCCAACACACTCATCTTTCCCGCATCTCTGGCGCCATTTATATTGAGCGAGCCTACCCGTAGAGTCTCCATAAGAAGTGGGAGAAAAGCCAGCAGAGAAAAAGACCAATAGCAAAGCTCAAAAGTCCCAGTGTCAGAAAGAAAGTATACATCTAAACAGTGTCCGAAGGTAAACCCTTACGCACTGTTGTGACCCACTTCCTCAACCTAAACCGTTTCCTGGGTGAGAGGACACCATGCCCCTCATTTTTCACAGCATGTTGTACTGATCGTACAAACTTTCTTGAATCAGGGAAAAAAGCCTCAAGATTAACTTTTTTTCCCTTGGTCTCATTCAGGAACCTTGTCAGTTCTCTCAATGTGTACTTAGACCCCTCTGCTTGACTGGCTGTCAGCTCCGGGCCTATTGAAGAGGAGTCTGAAAAAAATATCTCCTCATCCTCTTCCTCAGACTCACTTTCCTCCTCATCTCTATCTCCCACCCTGACCACCTGCTCTTCCTCTCTGGTCATGGCATCCCCCACAGCAACAGGCAAAATTTCCATTGTGCCTTTAACCACACCCTTTTTCCTTTTCCGCTTGGCACCCTCCTCCTCCCCCCCTAGTCTCTTACACTTCCCCACTATACTCTCCTCATCCACTAGCATAACCTGACTAGACCTAGCATCCTCTACACCACCCTCCATAGCATGACTAGGCCCAGCATCATTTACACCATCCTCCATATCATAGCTAAGCCCAGCCTCAGCTACCCCACCATCTCTAGCCTGACTAGGCTTAGCCTCCACTACCCCACCATCTCTAGCCTGACTAGACCCAGCCTCCGCTACACCACCATCTCTAGCCTGACTAGACCCAGCCTCCACTACACCACCATCTCTAGTCTGACTAGACCCAGCCTCCTCTACCCCACCATCTCTTGCCTTACTAGACCCAGCCTCAGCTACCCCACCATCCCTGGTATGACTAGGCCCAGCCTCTGCTGTCTGCATCTCATTTCCCCCTGCACTTTGACCTCGATTTCCCCCACCGGCGCTTGTACCCTCACTTTGTCTACGGCCTTTATGTGGGCACGCAAAGCTCTTATGCCCCAAATCCCCACACTCAAAACACCGTAGACTGTCTGTGCTGGCAAACCCTGCATAGAGCCCCTCCCCATGCCTCACTTTAAAATGCACATTTAGCTGTTGCTCATTGTTGTTCAGGAACATAAACACTTGCCTCCGGAACGAAACAACGTGCTTAACAGCAGCTGCCTGAAAACCTGCCGACAGTACACGAAACCCGCTAGCAAACTTACCAAAACGACTCAGCTCTTTCCTGATTTGATCGTCCGTAATAAACGGAGGTAAATTTGCAACAACTACTCTTGTCGAAGGGGTAGAAAGAGGTAAAACTGGCACCAACACATCCCTTACAAATATTCCGCTAGCAATTAGCCTACCAACCAAATTTTCTCTTTTCATGAACACCACCACCGCTTTGTTCATTCTAGAAGCAGAATGTATAAATTCAGCTCCTACCTGTTCGCTGACCGCGAGCAGAACCTCCTCCACCTTAACTCCATTCTCAGGAACACACCTGAATCCATGCCGTATCGACAGCGTCTCCTCCGCGCTAGGCTGAGAAGCCATCGCGCATACCACACCTTGCAAACCCCAGAAACCTTACTCTGTCTTCTTCCACCCTAACTCTGAAAAAAAACGGTGGATACCGCTAAAACAAATATTGCATTAACCCTCCACCATAGAAAAAAAATGTAAGAAAAAGATCAAGAAAAGAGTCTAGAAAGTTAGTTAGGACAGAGTCCTCCGCACCAAACACTCAAACTCCAAAAAAACTCCCAGCATGCAGAGAGAGAGAGAGAGAGAGAGAGAGAGAGAGAGAGAGAGAGAGAGAGAGAGAGAGAGAGAGAGAGAGAGAGAGAGGGACAGAGAGAGAGACAGAGAGAGAGAGGGACAGAGAGAGAGACAGAGAGAGAGAGGGACAGAGAGAGAGAGAGCGGGACAGAGAGAGAGAGAGAGCGGGACAGAGAGAGAGAGAGAGCGGGACAGAGAGAGAGAGAGAGCGGGACAGAGAGAGAGAGAGAGCGGGACAGAGAGAGAGAGAGAGCGGGACAGAGAGAGAGAGAGCGGGACAGAGAGAGAGAGAGCGGGACAGAGAGAGAGAGCGGGACAGAGAGAGAGAGAGCGGGACAGAGAGAGAGAGAGCGGGACAGAGAGAGAGAGAGCGGGACAGAGAGAGAGAGCGGGACAGAGAGAGAGAGAGCGGGACAGAGAGAGAGAGAGCGGGAGAGAGAGCGAGAGAGCGGGACAGAGAGAGAGAGAGCGGGACAGAGAGAGAGAGAGCGGGACAGAGAGAGAGAGTGAGAAAGAGCAAATGAGGGACATTGAAAGAGCGAGAGAGGGACAGCGAGAGAGCATGAGGGACATTGAAAGAGCGAGACGGACTGCGAGAGAAGTACATTGAAAGAGCGAGAGAGGGACAGAGAGAGCGAGAGAGATCGAGAGAGGGACAGAGCCTGAGAGATCGAGAGAGGGACAGAGCGAGAGAGATCAAGAGAGGGACAGAGCGAGAGAGAGAGGGACAGAGCGAGAGAGAGAGGGACAGAGCGAGAGAGAGACAGAGCGAGAGAGAGACAGAGCGAGAGAGAGAGACAGAGCGAGAGAGAGAGACAGAGCGAGAGAGAGAGACAGAGCGAGAGAGAGAGACAGAGCGAGAGAGAGAGACAGAGCGAGAGAGAGAGACAGAGCGAGAGAGAGACGGACAGAGAGAGAGAGGGACAGAGAGAGAGACAGAGAGACAGAGCGGGACAGAGAGAGATTCCCAAACCTTCCATAACAAAGCCATCACCTGCAGAGACATGAACCTGGAGAACAGTCCCCTAAGCAAGCTAGTGCTGGGGGTCTGTTCACAAATGCAAATAGAGCCTCAGGACAGCAACACAATTAGACCCAACCAAATCATGACAAAACAAAAAAAGAATTACTTGACACATTGGGAAAGAATTAACAAAAAAACAGCAAACTAGAATGTTATTTGGCCATTAACAGAGTACACACTGCCCACAAATTGAGGTGGAAACTGAGCTGCACTTCCTAACTTCCTTGACCATAGAGACACATAATTTACCTCAGATTACACAGATCCACAAAGAAATCGAAAAAAAAATCTATTTTGATAAACTCCCATATATACAGGGTGAAATACCACAGTGTGCCAACACAGCAGCAATATTTGTGACCTGTTGCCACAAGAAAAGGGCAACCAGTGAAGAACAAACACCATTGTAATTACAACCCATATTTATGTTTATTTATTTTCCCTTTTGTACTTGAACTATTTTCACATCGTTACAACACTGTATATAGATATAATATGACATTTGAAATGTCTTTATTCTTTTGGAACTTCTCGGAGTGTAATGTTTATTGTTAATTTTTTATTGTTTATTTCACTTTTGTTTATTACGACAAAGCCTATTCCCCCTCAGGAAACTAAAAAGATTTGGCCTGAGATCCTGAAAAGGTTCTACAGCTGCACCATCGAGAGCATCCTGACTGGTTGTATCACTACCTGGTATGGCAATTGCTCGGCCTCTGACCGCAAGGCACTACAGAGGGTAGTGCGTACGGCCCAGTACATCACTGGGGCTAAGCTGCCTGCCATCCAGGACCTCTACACCAGGCGGTGTCAGAGGAAGGCCCTAAAAATTGTCCAAGACCCCAACCACCCCAGTCATAGACTGTTCTCTCTACTACCGCATGGCAAGCGGTACCGGAGTGACAAGTCTAGGACAAAAAGGCTTCTCAACAGTTTTTACCCCCAAGCCATAAGACTCCTGAACAGGTAATCAAATGGCTACCCGGACTATTTGCATTGTGTGCCCCCCCACCCCAACCCCTCTTTTTACACTGCTGCTACTCTCTGTTTATCATATATGCATAGTCACTTTAACTATACATTCATGTACATACTACCTCAATTGGGCCGACCAACCAGTGCTCCCGCACATTGGCTAACCGGGTATTCTGCATTGTGCATCACCCACCACCCCCTCTTTTACGCTACTGCTACTCTCTGTTCACCATATATGCATAGTCACTTTAACCATATCTACATGTACATACTACCTCAATAAGCCTGACTAACTGGTGTCTGTATATAGCCTTGCTACTATTATAGCCTCGCTACTGTATATAGCCTGTCTTTTTACTGTTTTATTTCTTTACCTACCTATTGTTCACCTAATACCTTTTTTACACTATTGGTTAGAGCCTGTAAGTAAGCATTTCACTGTAAGGTCTACACCTGTTGTATTCGGAGCATGTGACGAATAAACTTTGATTTATCTACTTCACTTGCTTTGGCAATGTTAACATATGTTTCCCATGCCAATAAACCCCTTAAATTGAACAGACAGACAGACAGACAGACAGAGACAGACACAGAGACAGAGACAGACAGAGACAGACAGAGACAGAGACAGACAGAGACAGACAGAGACAGACAGAGACAGACAGAGACAGACAGAGACAGACAGAGACAGACAGGAGACAGACAGAGACAGACAGACAGAGGACAGACAGACAGAGACAGACAGACAGAGACAGACAGACACAGACAGAGTAACCAACCAAGCAGGGACTTCCATAACAAACTCCCAGCATTCTCAGCTGCAAATTACCGTTTTAGAGCAGAGGGTTGAAATGTGTCACCCCTTGGCTGGCAAGCTGGGTAAACTTTAGAGATCCTGTGTCGGCCCACAGACACAGCTCTTAAAATTGGGGAAGCCCTCCACTCATACTGTACAGCAGGGCTATTCAATTCCGGTCCTGGAGGGCCCAAACACTTCTGTTTTTCATCCTCTCCTTCTAAATCAGGGGCCAATTCAGACCTGGGACACCAGGTGAGTGCAACTAACTACCAGGTAGAAACAAAAAAGCGTGTTGGCCCTCCAGGACCAGAATTGAATATCCCTGCTGTATATACTGTACACACAAAAAGACCAAGTCAATGTAGTCTTTATGGACCACAGGGGCAATTTCTATGAACAGAAACGCACTTATGCTCAAAAGTCACGAGAAGAAGTCAAGATAAAGTTCAATGTGTCACATACAGGCAGTTAAAGAAGTCAAGGCCATTGATTAACTTCAAGCTTGAAGACAGACAGATAGCATTCTCTGTAAACCTCATTCTAAACCCCAGTCTTTGTTTAGTGTCTTTGCTCCTCTGGTACCATGTCTAGTGTGTGTATAGCCAGTCCTTAACCAGCCATCGGTTGGCCTGCGAGGTGGGCCCACCACATCTGGTGTCCCTGTGGTAAGTGGGTCCAGACCACAGTCCAGAGGTCAGGGACACACACTCAGAGGAACAGCCACTGATGGGTGTTGGGGTGTACTTCGAAAAGAGAAAGTCCTATCCCACAGCGATAGGGGTGGGCCTGGACGCAAACAGATGCAGCTTCACTTCACTGCACACATCATATTGTGTATCGACTAAAGGTACAGATAGAAATGAAGTTGTCCTCCAAAGAATAGGGCCAGTGGTAGGTAAAAAAAAAAAAAGACAGAAAAATCAACTCACTAAAAGGAGAGGAGGTAGAAGTGTGGACATTGAACGGCGGCTAGAGGGCTGGACTTTCCTGTTGCCCACATCAAGGTCAGGTATTTCTCCTGTGTCCTTGAGAAAAGCTCTCCACCTCTGCCTCCTCAGAATGGACCCAGCTGAATACATATGGCCACCTACAGCTCTACATCAACCATCATCTACCACAGCAGCCTAGCACATGGCTGTGGATAAAAGTCTCAGATTGGGAAATGATGATAAATAGCCCAAAATCATTTTAATGAAACATAGTGCTAGAATCCGAATGTGACGGGATCGATGCGGTGTGGTATGTAGGGAGAGTAATTGGGTGGTGATTAATTCCGTGTCCCCTTCATTGTCTGCTCCCTGCATCACACTAAGGCAGCTAATTACCAGGAGATGCCATTAACACCCAGCAGACGTGATTCACCAGTGTCACCGTGTCCTCCTGCCTGTCCTCCCAGATGAAGGCTCTCGCTCTCTGTGACAGGGACAGACTCACACATGGACAGCTACTTCTGTACCAGCGTCACACCACACAAATGTGATGAGGAAAGACTGGGGATATGACAATGAACTTCAGAGGACAAAAACTCGGAGACAGAAAACGGATGTTGTCTACGTTTTATGTTTTTACTTTGAAGAGGAAAGCTTTGGCTGTGATAAAATAAAAATGTGGAATCGTTTAATGTGGAATGTGACAGATTTGGGTTATGCGAGATGCCTGGTGTGGAGGTGTTTATACAGTGTGTGTGTGTATGTGTGTTTGTGTGTGGTGTATGAATAGAGCAGATGAATTGATGACATGACAAAGGCTTGAACACAATTTGAAGAGAGGTGAGGGAAGGCATCAAGTCAATGTGATTCCAGCTCAGTGTCTTTCATTAGGAATGGAATAGTCCTGTCCTCAGACCAGCATGGGACCACACAGCTCTGCCACACAGCACTGCCACACAGCACTGCCACACAGCACTGACACACAGCACTGACACACAGCACTGACACACAGCACTGACACACAGCACTGACACACAGCACTGACACACAGCACTGACACACAGCACTGACACACAGCACTGACACACAGCACTGACACACAGCACTGACACACAGCACTGACACTGGGGACAAGCATAATCGTCTGCAAATGGAAGACATTTATTCTGGGAGGGAAAAACAGCTGAGAGACCAAATTAGAAAACAGATGAGGCACATTTCCAACATAATGAGTTGTTGGCAAACATGTTCGTTTCGCACCATTGCAGTCCCTCTTGGCACCATTGCAGTCTCTCTTGGCACCATTGCAGTCTCTCTTGGCACCATTGCAGTCCCTCTTGGCACCATTGCAGTCCCTCTTGGCACCATTGCAGTCCCTCTTGGCACCATTGCAGTCCCTCTTGGCACCATTGCAGTCCCTCTTGGCACCATTGCAGTCCCTCTTGGCACCATTGCAGTCCCTCTTGGCACCATTGCAGTCCCTCTTGGCACCATTGCAGTCCCTCTTGGCACCATTGCAGTCCCTCTTGGCACCATTGCAGTCCCTCTTGGCACCATTGCAGTCCCTCTTGGCACCATTGCAGTCCCTCATGGCACCATTGCAGTCTCTCATGGCACCATTGCAGTCTCTCATGGCACCATTGCAGTCTCTCATGGCACCATTGCAGTCTCTCTTGGCACTATTGCAGTCTCTCTTGGCACTATTGCAGTCTCTCTTGGCACTATTGCAGTCTCTCTTGGCACTATTGCAGTCTCTCTTGGCACTATTGCAGTCTCTCGAGTGGCAGCAATTGCAGTCTCTCTTGGCACTATTGCAGTCTCTCTTGGCACTATTGCAGTCTCTCTTGGCACTATTGCAGTCTCTCTTGGCACTATTGCAGTCTCTCTTGGCACTATTGCAGTCTCTCTTGGCACTATTGCAGTCTCTCTTGGCACTATTGCAGTCTCTCTTGGCACTATTGCAGTCTCTCTTGGCACTATTGCAGTCTCTCTTGGCACTATTGCAGTCTCTCTCATGGCACTATTGCAGTCTCTCTCATGGCACTATTGCAGTCTCTCTCATGGCACTATTGCAGTCTCTCTCATGGCACTATTGCAGTCTCTCTTGGCACTATTGCAGTCTCTCATGGCACTATTGCAGTCTCTTAGGGAGTTCAGCCATTTTATACTGTTGGTTGCACTTGTGTTTGATGTCTTTGCTGTGGCACGGCAGAATATTCCCTCAACCACTTAGGTGGTGATTCACACACAGAAGAGAGGGTACTGGACATATTTTTCCGTGTGAGTAGGGAGCAAGCTGGACCAGAGTATTTAAACAGGCAATTCATTAATAGCTTGAATGTGTTTCCCATTTTCTGTGCGTGTTTGTGGGCAGAACAGTTTGCAGCCTCATGCAGTGCTGTGTTGGTTTCAGGCTTGCACCGATGACATCAGCGCTCAGGCAGGAAGGAACTTTAACGACCAACACTGAAAACCACACCCAACCCCCACTCTCCATAGGCCCTCTCCCATCTCCTTGGCACAAAGTCCCCAACACACACCAAATTTATTTTTTTGCAGGAAGTCTCTCCCGCTGGGTTTTTTGCGACCACCACAATGGCAGAGGGGTGTTTCAGAGAGCAACAAGTTTGAGGTCATTGTCCGGCTTCAAAGGCGGGGCTCTCTTTATGTGCTGTTTTATGACAGACACAGACAGACACCACGGGGTCTGGGCTCTAGGTCCGGGGGGAGGGGGTCGTCGTGGCTACAGTCGTCATGGGGTCAGAGATGGGGGGAAAGGAAACTTTCACCACTCACATTAACATTGACCCTGAGCAAACAGTAGCCTCTACCTTGGACCCGTGGTAAAGGAAGTTGCTATTTCACAACTTCATGACACCTCACATTTCTTAGTGGGGGTGCTGGCTGAGCATTTGAAAGAAAACAAACCATGACAAAATGCAATTTGCAATACAACATTAGGAACATTTATAATCATGATATTGGCAGCTCTTTTTTATGTTCTGGAGGCTGTGGGAATTTCCAGGGGTGGTCTGGAGCTCTGTGCTGTGTTTTTCCCAAGTGAAACATACTTCAAGAGACCAGACAATGGGGCTCACTCTGAAATGTGGGTCAGAGCAGAGCTGGGCTACATGCTTGCCAAACACAAAATTGCCAAACACACCCAGTCACAAACACACCCACATGCAGTACACCCCAAGTAGACACACACACAAACAAGCACAAACCCGCAGACACACAAATTCACACACACTTTGTTCTGAAAGTCATCAGAATTCTCCCCAAACAGATTCAGTGCTTCCAATTAGGCTGCTTGCAGGTCTGGGCCCCTCTGGAGCCCCAGTGGAGCGTGGAACATTAATAATGGGGCCGGACATGGGCCTTATCACCAGCTCACCAGCTCTGCAACCTTAATTAGCTCATAAATGCTTAGCAAGTCCTGTGAAATAATACCGCAGGGACAGGCAAAGCTACACTCACAATACACACACACACACACACACACACACACACACACACACACACACACCTCCCAAAAACAAAAGTTTCAGCACTAGTAATAGGCTTTTAGTACTCCAGTTGGGAAGTTCAGATCAAAGATACTTTGAGTTATGAGACTGATTGAGAATTCTAAACAGAAAGAATAGGAACATAGACAGGATATTATACTGCAATATAACAAACGCATCAAGTGTGGGAATATGAGCTGCTCGATGTGGCAAACGAGGGTGGAATTGCTTTAGTGAGAAGGCGAGAGATTGGGGTTGTAACTTGTGTGCGCATGCATCTGCACGTTTGTCCATGTGTACTCGGCCCCGTTTTTTGAGTGTGTGTGTGTGTGTGTGTGTGTGTGTGTGTGTGTGTGTGTGTGTGTGTGTGTGTGTGTGTGTGTGTGTGTGTGTGTGGGTGTGTGAACTCGGCCCCTGGACCCTCTCATGTTGGATGGACAGGCAGTCTTCCCCTGAGTGTGTAGAGGAGTGTGGTGAGCTCAGACACATTCTAATTATCCTCAGCCTCACACCAGTTCTTAACACGCTCACATACACACTGACCTTTACACTGCACCCACGGGCCTCTCTTCTCCCTCGTTCTGTTTCACTCACTCTGCATCTCTCTTCTCTACGTTTATTCTTTTCATTTAACTAGGCAAGTCAGTTAAGAATACATTTTTATTTACAATGACGGCCTACTAACTGCCTTGTTCAGGGGCGGTTCAGTTACTGGCCCAACGCTCTAACCACTAGGCTACCTGCCACCACCAAAACACATATATAGTCTCTTTCTTTACCTTTGTCAGACCCCCCCCCCTCTCCCTTTCTGTTTTCTCTCTCTCTGACCCTATTTCTCCCTCTCAACTGAAACATAGCCTACATCAACCACACATACTGTATGCATCTTCCCTGATGAAAACCCAGACAGTATTAAATGGAGATCTGCCACTCTGTGTAGCATAGCAGCATGTTGGGCTACAGACAGAAAGGTTCATGTGTGTAATAGTGGGAAGATGGGAACCTTCCCCTGCATTCCACCCTTCTGTCCTAAACACACCAGCCCAGGATTTGGGAAAACAATTAGTAGGAGACACGGATCACAGACTGCTGGAAATGACCCCATGAAACCATTTTCCCTGAAGAGGAAGAGAGGGGAAATGGAGAGCAAGAGATAGAGAATTATACGGAGGGAGGGAGCGGGCTATGGCTGCTGAGTTCACCAGGCTGGAGCTTGTTTGTGTTGCTCTGAGTCAAAAGCACATACTGTATACCCCCATCACCACCAGCACTACAACAATTCCTATCAACACCATCACTACTACAACCCCCATCACGATAAGGCGGGTCATAGCCTGGTTCTGCTTGGCCTCAGCTGGGCTACATGGGGAGGGACTAGGCTACTATGGCCATGAACATTCCCTACAGTCACTGGAACAAAATATTAGGGCTGGGAATTGCCAGGGACCTCACGATACAATATTATCACGATACTTAGGTGCTAATACAATATGTATAGCGATTGTCATGATTCTCACGATTCTATTTGTATTGTGATTTGATGTTCCAAACATATGACTCACTATATGTCTGCTCCAGAGCGACAAGAAAGACGAGTTTTGATCAGTCAGGGAAATAAAAGTGCCCGAAAACATATTGGCTCACTATTTAAAAAAGAAGATGGAGAACAAGCTATAGGAAGCTACAGGATGAAAAATACTGGAGTTTTGGCGCAGGTAAAGGCGACTAGTGCTAGCTAAAGCTACCTACAGTCGCAAATATTTTTTTAAATATATAACTAAATATATAAATAAACATATATATAAAAATAAATAAATAAAAATAAATAAATATAAATAAAAATAAATAAATAAATAAATATATATATTTTACAAATCAATACCTGGAGTCAAATATCAAAATAATATCATCCACAAATAATATTGCGATATGTACAGTGCCTTCAGAAAGTATTTCATTTACATAAACATTCACACCCCTGAGTCAATACTTTGTACAAGCAGCTTTGGCAGCGATTACAGCTGTGAGCCTTCTGGGTAAGTCTCTAAGAGGGTTCCACTCCTGGATTGTGCAATACTTGCCCATTATTCTTTTCAAAATTCTTCAAGCTCTGTCAAATTGGTTGTTGATCATTGATAGACAACCATTTTCATGACTTGCCATAGCTTTTCATGTAGATTTAAGTCAAAAATGTAACTTGGCCACTCAGGAACATTCACTGTCTTGTTGGTAAGCAACTTCAGTGTAGATTTGGGCTTGTGTTTTAGGTTATTGTCCTGCTGAAAGGTGAATTCATCTCCAAGTGTCTGGTGGAAACCAGACTAAACCAGGTTTTTCTCTGGGATGTTGCCGGTGCTTTGCTCTATTCCGTTTAATATTTATTCTGAAAAACTCCCCAGTCCTTAACGATTAATGTCATGCGCATAACATGATGCGTCCACTACTATGCTTGAAAATATGGAGAGTGGTGCTCAGTAATGTGTTGTATTGGATTTGCCCCAAACATAACACTTTGTATTTAGGAAAAAAAGTTAATTGCTTTGCCAAATGTTTTTGCAGTATTACTTTAGTGCCTTGTTGCAAACAGGATGCATGTTTTTGGAATATTTTTATTCTGTACAGGCTTCTTTCTTTTTACTCTGTCAATTTGGTTAGTATTGTGGAGTAACTACAATGTTGTTGATCAATCCTCAGTTTTCTCCTAATCACAGCCATTAAACTCTGCGACTGAGTAGTTTCCTTCCTCTCCGGCAACTGAGTTAGGAAGGACACCTGTATCTTTGTAGTGGCTGTAACCACTATTATTGCACCCAGAGTGAGTCCATGCAACTTATTATGTAACTTGTTAAGCACATCTTTACTCCGGATGTTATTTAGGCTGCCATAACAAAGGGGTTGAATACTTATTGACTAAAGACATTTCAGCTTTTCATTGTTCATTCATTTGTAAACATTTCTAAAAACATAATTCCACTTTGACATTATGGGGTATTGTGTGTAAGCCAGTGACAAAAAAAATCTAAATTTAATCAATTTTAAATTCAGGCTGCAACACAATGTGGAAAAAGGGTTGTGAATACTTTCTGAAGGCACCGTAATTATCAATTTCCTCCCCATCACTACTAAATATGCCACCAAATAGTACATCTATAGATGTATTGTCTAACTGAGAAATGGTACTGGATCTCGCACAGTCACACAGACTAATAACTTGATATTACTAAACACGTCATGTTATCCACACTGTACTATCAGGACTAAATAACTAAAATACCTAGAGGTAGAGAGTTTCTGTGTATATCTATACTATATCAGATCTGCTGCTGTGGGCTTCAGATGGATGAAGGTCATGGAAAACCACATACTGGGGGCTGCTTAATGCTCTCTGGTGCATGCTGGGAAATGAGGTCATTCCTCAGCAGGAACAAACTCATATCCAGGGGCCCTACAGGGAACAGAAGGCCTATGGGAATGCTTTACGCATGTAATGTATGTGTGTTTACAAATATATGCCAAGGTTGGTCAGCATTCCGGGCGGGGACCACTTTATACCCTGAACCCCTGTCATACATGCCTTTGAGGGGTGGGTTGGCATGGTGGTTTGGGGTTTGAGGAGGTGGCGGGGTGAGAGAGACCCTGAATCGAGCGCCAGCTGGCCATATAGGGGTGGGCACGGCCCGGACTGCTGGCTGCCTGAAACATATGGTCTTTACATCAAATGGCACACTGGGAAAACTCTGACGGCATGCATACGCCAACATTGCAACCGCCACACCACCGGATGTAGGACACACAAAGTATACGTTACTGTATACACACAAGCACACACATTATCCTTGTCCTACTTTCCAGCAAAAGTTTCTTCTCTCCCCTTTTCCACTGGGATGAATTCGCCTCGGCCCACACAGTCATACCGCAAACCTAAACTCTCCTCCCTCTCTACACAACCCCTATAATGTACAAACAGTTCCTCTGACTCAAACATGCTCAGGCTTTCTATGGAATAGAATGCCATTAGGTCAAAGGCAAGGCTACAACAACAGGAAGGAAAAAGACAGACGCTTTCTGTCAATCAAGTGACACATGCAGGCAGAGAGACAGAACTCAGGCAGCCACACAAACACATATCTCCTGTAGCTACCTGTCTTCCTAAGAGGCAGAGGGCCATGTCTCCCATCGCATCATCGCCGCGTTGGCATCGTGACCCAGGTCCAAATAGACCCCTTAATAATCACACATTCCCCACCACACACTCCCTGGCCCTGGTCCAAACCATACTGATTGACACTGGGGTATGGAATTCACAGGAGGGCTGTATTTCTGGAGCTCGTTGTCACAGCCACACCTCAGGTGCAGGATAAAGTTTTGCTTTGGCTGCTCCGTGTGAGGTTTTCATGCTTTTCTCTCTCATAAAACACAGCCAACTCTGTCTCTTGATCTATCATCGCCTTCTTAGTTAGCGTGCGGTCTTTCGCAAAATTCTCAATTTTTCCCCAGTCTCTCTTGATCCCTCTCTCACCCATACACACTGTGGTCATTTCACAGTCATCTTACTAAAATGCCCTACTATCGGGTTTTTTGCACACTGAAGATCCACTGTTTATAAATCTTGACGACTAACAGAATAACATCTCAGTGAGAAAGTGACAACAAGCCACAGAAGACCATCCGTTGTTTACTCCAGAGAAGGATTAACATGTGTTCTATTCCATCACTCCCTGTGAGGAAAACCACACTGCCTTCCACATTACAGCCCTGTCACACTGAACAATGGCCTAAACAAAGTAAGCCACCCTGCCAGGCCCGGGTAGGACTCACATTGTATGTGTGGAGAGAATCAGAGCACACTTGATGTAGATGAGAGGTCTGTGTGTGTGTGTGTGTGTGTGTGTGTGTGTGTGTGTGTGTGTGTGTGTGTGTATATATGTGTTTCTCCATGGCGTGATAGAGCGAGGCCTGCACTGTGCCAAGGCTGCGGTTTTCTCCAGACAGAGAGAGACAAGCACAGATACTTCATTAAGGCCTCATTTATCACCCACGGGACAGCTTGGCAGCGCTCCCTCCATCTTTGTCCCTCTCTCGCCCTCCCTCTCTCTTCTCCCTCTCATACCTACAGTAACTCCTTTCTCCCCTTTAATGTAGCTACTTCCCTCCACATCTCTCTCTCTCCATCCCCATTCCTCTTTCTGTTTCTCTATGCATCTCCCGACCCCCACACTGTTCCTCCTCTCTGTTAACCCAATAATCCTAAACCTGTCAGGCTGCGTAAACTCCAGCCTTCCTCCTGCTCTTCCTCCTCCTGCTCTTCCTCCTCTCCGTGCCAGTGGGTGCCCTCTGCACTGTGCTCACCTCATCTGTCCTCTGTGAGCATCGCGTGTCAAATGGGAAAGCTGAGGAGTCACTGGTGCGTGTTCAGTGTGTGTGTGTGTGTGGGTTGGAAGCCTGATAGTGGTATAATTGGCACCTGGTGATGTCCACAGCCTCATGGGACCTATGTGTGACACGTGGCAGAGGGGTGGGTGGCAAAGTGAGCGTCAACAGCATCATGCTTTCCTGGATCTCCTGTCTTCTGTGAGTGTCTATATACCTTATGGCAGGGGTAGGCAACTATATAGATCCAGCCACGGCCGATTGTTGGCAGAGCGAATGGCCGGGTGGACTGAAAATAATTAGTACACTGCAAATTGACCAGAACTAAGCCCAAAAAATACAGTACATTGTATTCGAAAATAACTATAATTTCATACCTTGATTACATTGAGATACGATCACATATTTTTATTTGTGGGAATACTTGGAAACAGACTTCCTAAACACATTTTTTGGGGGCTGAAATCCTGGTGATTTCACAGTCTTTATTAAAAACAAAAACTAACCACCTCCCCACAAAATCTATATATTTTTCTACTAAAAACTTTTGGGGGCCTACATTTTTATTTATTTTTTTACTCGCTGTTGCCGACCCCTGCCTTATGGCACACTGAAGCTATCTGCAATGCAGTCAGTGCACAGAGACCTGGGTGGCTGCAGAGCCCCAAGTCCCGCCTCCATATAGACCAACCATCTCATAAAAACCCTGCCACCCACCCACACCTTTACCCCACCCTGTCCTCCCAAGAACCCTGCCTGTAAACTTTAGGACCACAGGGGTGGCGACCACCACTACCTACATCACATATGGATGGCATTGTCCAATTAAGGCTCAGTTTGCCCACGGCCGCAGTAGATGAACATCATTAGTCCCTCTGGTCCTGTATTTAACTTAGAGAAGCTTGACATTATAAACAGGAGATAAAAGGAGAACTTATAACAACCGTAACAAGCCCTCCACACGTCACCATAGAGACAGAGGAAACTTCCCAGGAACCCTAGCGGCAGAGTTAAATGCCCAGGGTTTGCTACTCCACAGCGCTGTCATATAATGTGCTGTGGCTGATAGCACTTTGACCTTCTGGTAAAGAAGCAAGCCCCATTTAACATGGCATCTGAATTCATGGCATGCTGTTGTCCTCTGTCCTCTCGACATAATTCAACAGAGCTCTGACCCACTGCCCTTTGGCATGTGGTGTGTGCTGTAGTAACATTTAAGACAGCCATGTCTGATGAGTATTAATGTTAGACAGCAAAGCCAATGGGAGACAATGAACCGAACTCCTTCACATTATCTGAAGACAGAAAGTAGAATTCTTATGCATTTGCAGAATGAAACAGAGCGGCTCTCTATCTGACACCGATCACAGTGACAGTTATTTTGTCAACACGGCCAGCATCTCCACAGCTCTAGCTAGCTCACAATCACCACGTCCCAGGCCAGGTATACGCCATGCCGTTGGGACTGACTGATTGGGAAGTGACATCTGACAGGACAGCATTAACACATGACCCGGGACTCATTTGCCCACAGTTCACCGCTAAATCAGGTCTGTCAGAGTCTGACAAATGAGCACCCGTCATCCAGCCATTTCAGGCTATAGGCCCATCTGTGTTGAATCAAGAGACAAACAGGAAATGCAGATGCTGGAAATATTCGAGAAGCAGAATCCCAACCACCAAACTTTCAATTGCCTGAACTTTCCAGTGTTAACTGGTAAGTTTTAGAAGTGGTGGGCTTGGCCCCTAGTATTTTATTCCCTAAGCAAACAGGAATGAAAAACAAGGAAATGATGATTGGGAGTTAAACCCAATTAACAGAGCTCTATGGCTCAGCTGTGTGTCTCATCTTTTCATTAACTCTAGAAGAGAGATCTGAGGCTGCTCGTTCTCGCCAATGAAACTCCAATACAGCCTTTCATGTTGTCTAATGAACCCACGGTTAGGAGGCAAGCCTTAGTCAAATTAGAGCTTTACAAACCACTTTCACTACAATGTAAAGAGATGGCTAACGGAGAAAGCTAAAGATCTGCATCATCTGAGGCTTCTTTAATGACTTATTATCTACAATATAGATCAGAGAGAGAGAGAGGAGGGAGAGGGAATGTGTTTGTTCGTATGTGTGCCTGCCTGCCTGCATATGTGTGAGTATTGCAGTCTATCAAGGAGACAAATAACTCACAATAGAATGATGTGACCATCCTCTGTAGAAAAGGCAGCACTGGCAGAATGAATTTCTGTCTCTGCTCTGTCAGCACAAATATACAAGTTTATAGACAACAAGGTAGAAATAAAGGGGATGATGGTCTTGAGTTCTGAGCCAACCAACCAATTTACATTCCTCTAGGGGAAAAAAATCTGGTATGACTATTTTATATGATAAGAAAGCCCTCAGCAGAGAAAGCCCTATTGTATTGTCATTGGAGCTACTTGGATTTGACATGATTTCCATCAGATTTTATGATAATGTGTTTAATTCTATGAAACATAATCTGGTTTAGCGAGTAAACAATATGAAAATGAGAGGATGGTGAGTTGTGGGCAGAGTGGAGGGAACAGAGGAATGTGTTCTGGTTAGATCCATGACAGAGAGATGACATGGGACTGGGACTGTGTTGAGTGTTGAAGAGCAGACAGGGGTGGTTTGGCTGGCAGATAGAGGGTCTCTTTCTCCCTCTTTTCCTTCTCTCTCCCACTTTTCATTCTGTACCTCCACTCCTTTCCCCTCAGTATGCCCTCATCATTTCATCTGTTATTTTACGAATTTTTTCCATCCCTCTCTCTGTCACTCTCATTCACGTCCTCTTCCTCTCCCACCCCATACTCCCCCACACTCTCTTTATATTTATCTCTCCCTCACTCCCCTCTCTAACCCTCTCCCACCCCCTCTCTCTCTCTCGAGTGGGGGAAGGAAGCCCTTGTGTTTGACAGTCAGGAGCTGAGAGCAATCACCTCCCTGGCCTATCAGATGGCAGGCTGGTTAGTCAGCCAGCTCTGAGTTCTCTGGCAGACTCAAGAGTGGTGGGAGTGTTGAGACAAATATTGGAGACAAAGATACTGTTGACTTACCACACAAAGAAAATCTAATCAAATCTGTTGGACGTGTAATATAAGCCTACTAAATGTCATTCAGATGCCATTGTTGAAAAATCAACAAAACATTTCCAGTGGCTTGAATAAACTTGTTCATGCTGATGTTGGCGACCCCGCTTCAGTATCCCTACCCAGTTATCACGCTTCCTTACCCAGTTTTTTTATTTAGCCTTTATTTAACCAGGTAGGCCAGTTGAGAACAAGTTCTCATTTACAACTGCGACCTGGCCAAGATAAAGCAAAGCAGTGCGACACAAACAACAACACAGAGTTACACATAGAATAAACAAACCTACAGTCAATAATACAATAGAAAGAATAAAGAAAAAAATAAAGAAAAAATAGAAAAAGTAAGTAAAAACAATATGGAGATGAGGTAGGTAGTTGATGGGCTATTTACAGATGGGCTGTGTGCAGCTGCAGCGTTCGGTAAGCTGCTCAGATAGCTGATGCTTAAAGTTAGTGAGGGAGATATAAGTCTCCAACTTCAGCGATTTTTGCAATTTGTTCCAGTCATTGGCAGCAGAGAACTGGAAGGATTTGGGGATTTCTAGATTTAATTTTGGATTGGAGATGTTTAATATGAGTCTGGAAGGAGAGTTTACAGTCTAGCCAGACACCTAGGTATTTGTAGTTGTCCACATATTCTAAGGCAGAACCGTCCAGAGTAGAGATGCTAGTCTGGCGGGCGGGCGGGTGCGGGCAGCGATCGGTTGAAGATCATGCATTTCGTTTTACTAGCATTTAAAAGCAGTTGGAGGCCACGGAAGGAGTGTTGTATGGCATTGAAGCTCGTTTGGAGGTTTGTTGACACAGTGCCCAAAGAAGGACCAGATGTATACAGAATGGTGTCGTCTGCGTAGAGGTGGATCAAGGAATCACCCGCAGCAAGAGCGACATCGTTGATATATACAGAGAAAAGAGTTGGCCCGTGAATTGAACCCTGTGGTACCCCCATAGAGACTGCCAGAGGTCCAGACAACAGGCCCTCCGATTTGACACACTGAATTCTATCTGAGAAGTAGTTGGTGTACCAGGCGAGGCAGTCATTTGAGAGACCAAGGCTGTTGAGTCTGCCGATAAGAATACGGTGAATGACAGAGTCAAAAGCCTTGGCCAGGTCGATGAAGACGGCTGCACAGTACTGTCTTTTATTAATGGCGGTTATGATATCATTTAGTACCTTGAGCGTGGCTGAGGTGTACCCGTGACCAGCTCGGAACCCGGATTGCACAGCGGAGAAGGTACGGTGGGATTCGAAATGGTCAGTGATCTGTTTGTTAACTTGGCTATCGAAGACTTTAGAAAGGCAGGGCAGGATGGATATAGGTTTGTAACAGTTTGGGTCTAGAGTGTCACCCCCTTTGAAGAGGGGGATGACCGCGGCAGCTTTCCAATCTTTAGGAATCTCGGGCGATACGAAAGAGAGGTTGAACAGACTGGTAGTAGGGGTTGCAACAATGGCGGCGGATATTTTTAGAAAGAGAGGATCCAGATTGTCTAGCCCAGCTGATTTGTACGGGTCCAGGTTTTGCAGCTCTTTCAGAACATCTGCTATCTGGATTTGGGTGAAAGAGAAGCTGGGAAGTCTTGGGCAAGTGGCTACGGAGGATGCGGAGCTGTTGGCTGGGGTAGCCAGGAGGAAAGCATGGCCAGCCGTAGAGAAATGCTTATTGAAATTCTCGATTATCGTGGATTTATCGGTGGTGACAGTGTTTCCTAGCTCTTATTCTCCATGGACTTTAAACTGTCCCAAAACCACGCTTCCCTATCCCTACCCAGTTACCACGCTTCCCTACCCAATTACCACGCTTCCCTAACCCTACCCTGTTACCACGCTTCCCTATCCCTACCCTGTTACCACGCTTCCCTAACCCTACCCAGTTACCACGCTTCCCTAACCCTACCCAGTTACCACGCTTCCCTAACCCTACCCAGTTACCACGCTTCCCTAACCCTACCCAGTTACCACGCTTCCCTAACCCTACCCAGTTACCACGCTTCCCTAACCCTACCCAGTTACCACGCTTCCCTATCCCTACCCAGTTACCACGCTTCCCTATCCCTACCCAGTTACCACGCTTCCCTATCCCTACCCAGTTACCACGCTTCCCTATCCCTACCCAGTTACCACGCTTCCCTATCCCTACCCAGTTACCACGCTTCCCTATCCCTACCCAGTTACCACGCTTCCCTATCCCTACCCAGTTACCACGCTTCCCTATCCCTACCCAGTTACCACGCTTCCCCATCCCTACCCAGTTACCACGCTTCCCCTTCCCTACCCAGTTACCACGCTTCCCCATCCCTACCCAGTTACCACGCTTCCCCATCCCTACCCAGTTACCACGCTTCCCCAACCCTACCCAGTTACCACGCTTCCCTAACCCTACCCAGTTACCACGCTTCCCTATCCCTAACCAGTTACCACGCTTCCCTATCCCTACCCAGTTACCACGCTTCCCTATCCCTACCCAGTTACCACGCTTCCCTATCCCTACCCAGTTACCACGCTTCCCTAACCCTACCCAGTTACCACGCTTCCCTAACCCTACCCAGTTACCACGCTTCCCTAACCCTACCCAGTTACCACGCTTCCCTAACCCTACCCAGTTACCACGCTTCCCTAACCCTACCCAGTTACCACGCTTCCCTAACCCTACCCAGTTACCACGCTTCCCTATCCCTACCCAGTTACCACGCTTCCCTAACCCTACCCAGTTACCACGCTTCCCTAACCCTACCCAGTTACCACGCTTCCCTAACCCTACCCAGTTACCACGCTTCCCTAACCCTACCCAGTTACCACGCTTCCCTATCCCTACCCAGTTACCACGCTTCCCTATCCCTACCCAGTTACCACGCTTCCCTATCCCTACCCAGTTACCACGCTTCCCTATCCCTACCCAGTTACCACGCTTCCCTAACCCTACCCAGTTACCACGCTTCCCTAACCCTACCCAGTTACCACGCTTCCCTAACCCTACCCAGTTACCACGCTTCCCTAACCCTACCCAGTTACCACGCTTCCCTAACCCTACCCAGTTACCACGCTTCCCTATCCCTACCCAGTTACCACGCTTCCCTATCCCTACCCAGTTACCACGCTTCCCTATCCCTACCCAGTTACCACGCTTCCCTATCCCTACCCAGTTACCACGCTTCCCTAACCCTACCCAGTTACCACGCTTCCCTAACCCTACCCAGTTACCACGCTTCCCTAACCCTACCCAGTTACCACGCTTCCCTAACCCTACCCAGTTACCACGCTTCCCTATCCCTACCCAGTTACCACGCTTCCCTATCCCTACCCAGTTACCACACTTCCCTATCCCTACCCAGTTACCACGCTTCCCTAACCCTACCCAGTTACCATGCTTCCCTAACCCTACCCAGTTACCACACTTCCCTATCCCTACCCAGTTACAAGTTGTAGGCTTACGCTGTGATTTCACCCGAGGCAGTCTGCATAGAGCTCACTGAGGGGTTTGGTTGCATATCAACGTCACTCATGTCTTTCTTGTTCAAACTCGTCAGTGGACAGTTGACTGGCATGATGCGGTTATGTTATACTAGGACAGGAAGATCTACAGCAGTAAAACAAGCTGAAGATGGATGATTGGCAACATTAAACCAGTGTTAGAGATTATATATGATTAGCAATGAAATCTCCCCATTGGTGTGGCTCGTTGCGAGCTGTGTCCAGGAAGGACATTGATCGGTTAACAGAGTTAGAGGAGGAAATGGGGTTGGCAGCAGCATGGGGGCGAATCACACACCCACTCACTCTCTAAATCAATGGGCACACTCACTGCCTGGGGATCCACTCAACACACCCCATCCATCCAGCCCATTGTCTTTCACTCTCCCTCTCTCCTTTAATTTTCTCCTCCTCTGTGCTCAGCAGATCCCTCGCTCTTATCCTCTCCTCCTGAGAGTATTGTATTGAGAGGAGGCGATTTGTTCTGGGTCTGTGTGGATGGATGCAGGTGACAGTCAGCACTAGCCTTCAGTATGTGGCTCATAGTAAAGGTTTAAATGGCTTGTTGGAACCCAAAATGTGATTTATTTTCCAAGATCCCTATTGATATACATGTCATTTTCCCGCCAAAGATGATCTGTTTTATTGTGCCTGGTTTAACCACTGGCTCTAAATGTCAACACAGAGGCCATTTTAGGGATGGAGTTGCTTTGGTGCAGGTATAGAGAAACTGTGGCACAGAAAGAGAGCGGAGTGTTCAGGAAGCCACAACCTGCTATGTGTCAAACCCTACTCTTTTCCCTACTAGGCCAGGGCCAGCCACTCAGACCCGGGTGCCATAAACAGAGCGCGCAGCACGTCTATTGTGGAATGTACCTTGAGATTTATAGACACACTCACACGGTCAATAAAGACAGCAGACCCAGCAGTGTACCGCTCAGATATAAACTGTACTTTAACTTGTCATATCTGACAAGAATTTTGACGCGTAACATACACCAACAGCTTTAGGTGTAAATGCCTAGACTCCCCTGATATGCACAGCCAACTACACACACACACACATATACACACACACACACACCGTGCCCACATTGCTGAGAGACAATAGGCTGTTCCCTGTCCCTGCCGTAGCCCAATATAAGTGGAGTTAAAAATAAAGTGGAAGGCATGGCGCACAGCTGTGAGATGCAGGGAGATGTGTGCTGTCAGTCCACTTGATTCACAACAGCTGAGATGACAGGAGACTGCCTCTACACTGCCTTTTCCCTTCTCTCAGTCTCTTTCCTTTTATTATTTCTCTCTCCCTCTTTTGCTCTTCCCAATGTTTCCCTCTTTTTTTTTTTTCTTTATCTCCCTCCCTCTTTTTATCCCCCATCGCTCTCTCTCTAAAGATGAAGCCACCCACTCCCAACATCCTACTTGGCAGGCTCCACAGAGCAGTGCAAAAGAAAAGGGAGGACATGGTTCCAAAGATGTTTAAATCACTAAATATCATAAGCTACCATACTGTAGTGTAGCACACAAGATAGCAGAATCCTACAAATTGTCATGACAAGGCTTATAGACACAGAAATCAAGTTGAATGTAAATATTCTAAATCAACTTAAAAAACACAAAGTTGTGTCAAAACTAGCCTAAAGAAACAAGACAGTCAATCACTGAAGCTGAAAGTATTTAATCAAAGAGAGAAAAAGGCGCTGAAATACCTAATTCATGACAGAAGCTACCAAACTAACATGACTGTATCCAGGCGGAGATCCCATGGCTGTCAGTCAGTCTGTGTGTGAAATGGCATGTTTGCTATGAATATGTAAAAGTTACTCACCACTTCCCCTCCGGCTGGCTGAGCAAGGACTGGGGATCACACGGTCAAACAACAGAGCCTCTCAGAGGATAATCATTGCAGCACCATAACCAGAAGAAAACACTTTCAACGTCTCTGTAATTGAAAAAGTCTGTTCCTTTCTCAGATGACCAGGAGAGGAGGGAGAGAGACTGACATGGAGATGATAGCATTGAGTGTGTTGCTGAGCTGAAGACTTCTCTAGACTGCAGCTGGTGGCACAACCATATGGATGTGTGAAGTGAGAGAACGAGGCAGAGAGAGAGGCAGAGAGAGAGAGAGAGAGAGAGAGAGAGAGAGAGAGAGGGAGGCGAGAGAGGGAGAGAGAGAGCGAGAGAGGGAGAGAGAGAGAGAGCGAGAGCTGCCCACCAGAGGAATGTGATAAGGGCTGATCACCAATTTAAGAGCTGAGCAGGCAGCCTCCGTAGCCAGAACTCCCCTAAACACCCCTAACCACACCCCTTATCTCCCCTAAAGGTGTGAGTCACCAGCTCTAAGCCTATCACAGCTTAGCAACTAGACCCTGATTAGATTCATTAGGGTGTCCAGTTAGCTTGGAGCTTAGATAGAGCACCAAAGTGAAGAGCAAGGGAAAAGAGGAATCATGAACATGATGTGAAATCTAAATGGACAACAATAGAAGGTTAACTTCAAGTTGGACTGTGGTATGTTAGTCTTCTACAGTCTATCCTCCGCCTACTGAAACACTGGAGAAGCAAGCAGTGTAGAGAAACAGGGTACCGCGACTGCCGGCATCCTTTCACTGTAGTCTCTCTCGACTTCCAAACATCCCCCTGAACTGTACTGTACTGGATGGAAACATCTGCTATAGTACTTTCTGTAGAGCCAGATCCAATGTGATGTGCAGCTAGTAGCGGTCACTGATTTACCTGCAGAGTTACAGACATAAATCAATACAGATGGAGTGTGGCCTCAACTCACCATAGGCTTCTCTGAGCCAAACCTAAACCTCTTCTCTCTCCAAACTGCCCCCTCTTCAGTCACACATCCCCCCCCCCCCCCCCCATGCCAATCACATACCCATAAATAGAGGAACAGGTTAGAGCAGAGCCATCTATCACCAGAGGGCCAGAGTGAGGTTTCTGGACCCGTCAGTAGTGTGCTGCGGGTAGAATATGATCTGTTGTACAGCAGCGCTCTACACTGTACAACTACTGTTCCACAGGCAGCAAGTAGAATATGATGTGTTGTACAGCAGCGCTCTACACTGTACAACTACTGTTCCACAGGCAGCAGGTAGAATATGATGTGTTGTACAGCAGCGCTCTACACTGTACAACTACTGTTCCACAGGCAGCAGGATACTCTGATTCATTCCCATAAATCCATATGGATTCCTGTGGTGGAAGACAACAAGGAATCACGCCAGGAGAGCAACACATCATTATACCTGACAATGAGTGCCAGTGTTCTCTTTCTGACCATCACACACACGCACACATGCACACACGGAGAGCACAATGCCATGTTGAACAGCCATAAACATTCTCCAGTGGCACGCGTATCCCTCCTAACATTAGCCCAGTAGCAGGCAACGAGCCACACTCACCCTGAAGAATGTCTCAGATGTTGCTACTTTTTGCTACTATGGAGAGCCGCCTCCTAAAGTGGATAATAATTTATGTATGATACAGAGGAATAGCTAAAGCCCAAAACATGTTGAGATCACTAGTAAAGAATACATTTAGAAAAACACTGAAAGATGTGTTGATGTTTTAACCGACGTAATACTGAAAAGTCTAAAGATGTGATGATGATACTGTACGTGGTCATGTAGAGGAAAGTATGCCCTCTGATAGGCGAAGTGGAAGTTTGACCATATTGCTTATACCAATCAAATCCTGTCAGATCTCCACGAGTGCATAAGGCGTAGGGTTTAGAGGTCCTTTGGGATTTGGTCAATGTGACTCTCCCCTACTCCACCCCATCCCTCCACCCCCCAGCCTACGGAGAGGTTAACTAGTCTGCCCCCCAGGACTAAATGAAGTGATCAATCAATCCCACAGTGCCACAGAGAGGGGAACCTGGGCCAACAGCACACACAGAGAGTGACAGAGGTGGCAAGCTAACTACCTGAATGAAAGGAGAGTGTGTGTTTATCACAACCAGTTCTGAGCTGCTCCTCTCTCCTATCATGAACCATCTCCCTTATAAGGAGACTTGAAAAAAGACATGACTATTTATTATAACATTCAAAGATAAACAGCATGGTATAGTGTAATGAAAGTTAATCAAATTTCACAGGCTACTAATCAAGAGTCTGAAATAAACCGACATAATGCTGCATTGGCAACTTGGCAAAAACGCTGCATCTGTCTCTCGCTGGAAATCTGCTTTCTTCTCTGACTCTGAAGCCATTAGAGGGACGGTTGACAGGCAGAGTGAGGAAGAAAAGAATCCTGATTTAGTGAGAAGAAAAAAAAAATCTATCTGACATGGTACTTCTCAATAGAGTATCAAAAGAACCACTATGCTTCAGCCAATGAGCATGAGTCTAGACAGAGCCTGTAGAAGAGTATTAGGAGGACTCATATAGAGCAGCATCCTGTCTGAGACTGGTATCCTGATGCAGAGCCCAACCACAACAAGGGTGGAGCTGAGGATGGGAGCTCTGGTCCAGGCTATCCACACTGGGCATAACACTGGGCTTATTATGGAAAAGGTAAGGGGGATACCTAGTCAGTTGTACAACTGAATGCCTTCAACTGAAATGTGTCTTCTGCATTTAACCCAAACCCTCTGAATCAGAGAGGTGCGGGGGGTTGCCTTAATCGACATCCACATCTTCGGCGCCCGGGGAACAGTGGGTTAACTGCCTTGCTCAGGGGCAGAATGACAGATTTTTACCTTGTCAGCTCGGGCTCTGACGGTCAGCTCACTGGTACATTGCCATGCCTAGGTTTCCACTTTCAGACCCCAGATGGGAGGATAGCCTTGCTTAGACCACAGGCTGACCCTCAGCCAATATGAGGAGAGAGAGGGGGGGAGGTGAAGAAAGAAGAGGAGAAAGAGTTGGGAAAGAGAGAGAGACCACTCCCCTAATCTCTGCACTGGCCTGGCAGCAAGCCTTTTGGCAGGCCCTCTGGTATCCATTGCGTCTGGGTAATACTGGGGGAGGAAGGAGGGGGGGATCCAAAATGACAGATGAGGAGAGAGCAAGGTTAAACCAACACTGAAACTTTGGAACGAGTTTCATGCAATCCACACAGAGTGATAGAGAGTGACAGAAAGAAAAAGTGCAACAGATAGAGAGAAACAGAGAGAGAGAGAGAGAGAGAGAAATAGAGAGAAACAAAGTCAAAGTCTTCTCATGCTTTGTTGATTTCAAAAAATGGCATGACGGCCTGCTATACAAATTGATGGAAAGTGGTGTTGGGGGAAAAATTTATGACATTATAAAATCCAAACAACAAATGTGCAGTTAAAATAGGCAAAAAAACACCCACATTTCTTTCCACAGTGCCAGGGGGTGAGACAGGGATGCAGGTTAAGCCACACCCTCTTAGACATACAAATCAACTAATTGGCGAGGGGACAAAAACAGTCTGCTTTAAGTTGTGCATATAATAATATGACAAATTATTCACATATTTTTGTTAAGATAGGAATGTGATTTTAGGAGGTATGAGAGAATCTACAGTTGAAGTCGGAAGTTTACTTACACTTAGGTTGGAGTCATTAAAACTAGTTTTTCAACCACCACAAATTTCTTGTTAACAAACTATAGTTTTGGCAAGTCGGTTAGGACATCTACTTCGTGCATGACAAGTAATTTTTCCAACAATTGTTTACAGACAGATTATTTCATTTATAATTCACTGTATCATAATTCCAGTGGGTCAGAAGTTTACATACACTAAGTTGACTGTGCCTTTAAACAGCTTAGAAAATTCCAGAAAATGATGTCATGGCTTTAGAAGCTTCTGATAGGCTAATTGACATCATTTGAGTCAATTGGAGGTGTACCTGTGGATGTATTTCAAGGACTACCTTCAAACTCAGTGCCTCTTTGCTTGACATCATGGGAAAATCAAAGAAATCAGCCAAGACCTCAGAAAATAAATTGTAGACTTCCACAAGTTTGGTTCATCCTTGGGAGCAGTTTCCAAACGCCTGAAGGTACCACGTTCATCTGTACAAACAATAGTACGCAAGTATAAACACCATGGGACCACGCAGCATTCATAGCGCTCAGGAAGGAGACACGTTCTGTCTCCTAGAGATGAACGTACTTTGGTGCGAAAAGTGCAAATCAATTCCAGAACAACAGCAAAGGACCGTGTGAAGATGCTGGAGGAAACAGGTAGAAAAGTATCTATATCCACAGTAAAATGAGTCCTAAATCGACATAACCTGAAAGGCTGCTCAGCAAGGAAGAAGCCACTGCTCCAAAACCGCCATAAAAAAGCCAGACTACGGTTTGCAACTGCACATGGGGACAAAGATCGTACTTTTTGGAGAAATGTCCTCTGGTCTGATGAAACAAAAATAGAACTGTTTGGCCATTATGACCATTGTTATGTTTGGAGGAAAAAGGGGGAAGCTTGCAAGCTGAAGAACACCATCCAACCATGAAGCACGGGGGTGGCAGCATCATGTTGTGGGAGTGCTTTGCTGCAGGAGGGACTGGTGCACTTCACAAAATAGATGGCATCATGAGGAAGAAACATTATGTGGATATATTGAAGCAACATCTCAAGACATCAGTCAGAAAGTTAAAGCTTGGTCGCAAAGGGGTCTTCCAAATGGACAATGATCTTTTGTGTTTCTTCCATTTGCGAATAATCGCACCAACTGTTGTCACCTTCTCACCAAGCTGCTTGGCGATGGTCTTGTAGCCCATTCCAGCCTTGCGTTTTTCTGGATTTTTTTGTTGTTATTCTGTCTCTCACTGTTCAAATAAACCTACCATTAAAATTATAGACTGATCATTTCTTTGTCAGTGGGCAAATGTACAAAATCAGCAGGGGATCAAATACTTTTTTCCCCTCACTGTATACCTTAGAGTTTAATTTGTGAGATTGTAACTCTTTAAACAACCTCTTCCGTGGTGCCCCAAATGAGTTAGTTGTTACATGAGTAATTTAATTTGGGTAACAATTAAACATAGTTAGTGGATTAAATAAATAAGTCATCAAATTAATGAAAGTAAAGTCACAACATGTATCAAGGATTAAACCTCTGTCTCATCTTCTGTGATTTGAACTGTCTGCATCTGGGTCTTATCCTGAGTTCTGATAACGTCTCTATTCTTTTGGAACTTTTGTAAGTGTAATAATGTATTTCACTTTTGTTTATTATCTATTTCACTTGCTTTGGCAATGTAAACATGTGTTTTGCATGCCAATAAAGCCCTTTAAATTTAATTGAATTGAGAGAGGAGAGAGAGGAAAGAGGGGGAAAGAGAGAGGAGATAGCGAGAGGAGAGAGCGCGACAGAGAAAGACATATCTACAGTATGACTGCAGTACAAAGTTAACGGAGGTCAGGGGCCAGGGTCGGCAGAGAGGAGACAGATTTGTCTCTGACAGCTCTTTTTCGATCTGTTTATTCTCTGAACGGACGGAGATGAGAGCAGACAGTAGATGAATGAGGTTGAAAAGACTTCCTGCCACTTAGAGGATGGATTTAGTTTCACAATGCCCAGCTGTTTCCCTCTCCAGAAAGCCCATTCAAATTCCAACCTGCAGTTTGGAGACTCCAAAACAGAACATAGACTCTGGGGACTGGGATCAGAGCTGAGGATCAAGCCACTGCTACAGAAGGCTCAAGCCTTTTCTCTCATCCCTCCTTTCACCCATCCTACTCTCTGCCGTTCATCTACTCCTCCCATCCAGACATGTCCTCTCTCCAGGGATAGTTGGATACACACACAGGCTCGCGCACACGTGCACGCACAAGTCTGTGACGGCAGGATTAGTGTCCCTCTCCTTGAAAGCGACAGCTTTACAGTACCCCATTGTAGCAGTGATTGTTATTACACAGAGAGAGACTGAGGGAGCCTTGACCTCATCCTAATTCTTCACCAAAGACAGTGATGATACAGCCTGGGTGTCTCATCTCATTCCCCCTGTCTTCTGGCTACTGGTCATATACATTACCTGATAGGATAGGTCAGAGATACTCAACATGGTGGAGACCCATAAATATGTAGATGAAGCTACAGCATATTGTTCTATCCAGTGCAGCCCTCTTTCAGATCTGTGGCCACCAAAAGGAAATTAAAACAAGACTAAGTCCTGTTAGAACCCTGGTCTATCCATAGAGTTGGGAGTGTAATCCCCCAGTGAACAGGAGGTGAGAGGGTCATAGGGATGTGACTCCTGAGTCAGTTCCCGGCAGCCAGCGGCTTTGCAGCATCAGCCATCTGTAACTCATTCTCAGCGGGATGGAGTCACTGACTGCAAAACCACAGAATGCAGCCAGCCAGCCCGCCCATCACAGCTGAGCTACAGACCTCTGCTGCCTCTGATTATAGACCGTCCATCTGCTACACATTCACAGGATGGGAATTGAGCATGATCCATTCACTGCATCATCACTGCAGCCTCCTTTATTATACAGTACCAGTCAAAATTTTGGATACACCTACTCTACTCATTCAAGGGTTTTTCTTTATTTGTACTATTTTCGACATTGTAGAATAATATTGAAGACATCAAAACATCTGGAATCATGTAATAACCAAAAAAGTGTTAAACAAATCAAAATATATTTTAGATATGAGATTCTTCAAAGTAGCCACCCTTTGCCTTGATGACAGCTTTGCACACTTTTTGCGACTGCACTTGAAGAAACTTTCAAAGATATTGACATTTTGTGTATCTTCTGTATACCCCCCCTACCTTGTCACAAAAACTGATTGGCTCAAACGCATTAAGAAGGAAATAAATTCCACAAATTTACTTTTCACAAGGCACACCTGTTAATTGAAATGCATTCCAGGTGACTACATGATAAAGTTGGTTGAGAGAATGCGAAGAGTGTGCAAAGCTGTCATCAAGGCAAAGAGTGGCTACTTTGAAAAATCTCAAATATTAAACACTTTTTTGGTTACTACATGATTCCATACTGTGTTTTTTCATAGTTTTGATGTCTTCACTATTATTCTACAACGTAGAAAAAATAAAGAAAAACCCTGGAATGTTTGTCCCGTGTTTGTCTTCCACAAGAGACGTCTTTTTTTTTGGCAGGCAGAGAGTGAACTCTAACAATGTTTTTTCTTCTGAAATCCTGGGGTGTAAACACATGAAATGCTTTTCCCGCTCATCAGCAAGCCCATCCACAATGACGCAAAACACATGCTCTCTCCCTTCCCTCCTCCTCTGATCTAAAACCCATTGCTTCCCTCAAAATATTTAAAATGGTGCCGGAGCAGAAGGCAGACGTTTTACGTGCCCCCAACCGAGAGAGTTTTCATCTCTATTCTTAGTAGCTGTTTACATACCACCTCAGTCAGAGGTTGGCACTAAGATAGCATTGAATGAGCTTTATTCCGCCATAAGCAAAGAAAATGCTCACCCAGAGGCGGCGCTCCTAGTAGCCGGGGACTTTAATGCAGGGAAACTTAAATCAGTTTTACCAAATTTCTAACAGCATGTTAAATGTGCAACAAGAGGGAAAATAACTCTGGACCACCTATACTCCACACACAGACAGACATACAAAGTTCTCCCTCGCCCTCCATTTGGCAAATCTGAATTCCATCCTCCTGATTCCTGCTTACAAGCAAAAATTAAAGCAGGAAGCACCAGTGACTAGATTTAAAAAAGTGGTCAGATGAAGCAGATGCTAAGCTACAGGACTGTTTTGCTAGTAAAGACTGGAATATGTTCCAGGATTCCTCCAATGGCATTGAGGAGTACACCACATCTGTCATTGGCTTCATCAATAAATGCATCGATGACATCATCCCTACAGTGACCGTACGTACATACCCCAACCAGAAGCCATGGATTACAAGTAGCATCCGCACTGAGCTAAAGGCTAGAGCTGCCGCATTCAAGGAGTGGAACTCGCTCGCTCTCATCAAACAGGCAAAGCGTCATCACAGGACTAGGATCGAGTTGTACTACACCAGCTCTGACGCTCGTCGGATATGGCAGGGCTTGCAAACCATTACAAACTACAAAGGGAAGCACAGCCGAGAGTTTCCCAGTGACACGAGCCTAACAGACGAGCTCAACTACTTCTATGCTCGCTTCGAGGGAAATAACACTGAAACATGCATGAGAGCGCCAGCTGTACTGGAAAACTGTGTGATCACGCTCTCCGCAGCCGAAGTGAGTAAGACCTTTAGACAGGTCAACATTCACAAGGTCACAGGGCCAGATGCATTACCAGGATGTGTGCTGCGAGCATGCACTGACCAACTAGCATGTGTCTTCACTGACATTTTCAACCTCTCCCTGTCCGTGTCTGTAATACCAACATGTTTCAAGCAGACCATCATAGTGCCTGTGCCCAAGAACACTAAGGTAACCTGCCAAAATGACTACCAACCTGTGGCACTCATGTCTGTAGCCATGAAGTGCTTTGAAAGGCAGGTCATGGCTCACATCAACACCATCATTCCAGAAACCCTAGACCCACTCCAATTTGCATACCGCCCCAACAGAACCACAGATGATGCAATCTCTATTTCACTCCACACTGCCCTTGCCCACCTGGACAAAAGGAACACCTATGTGAGAATGCTGTTCATTGACTACAGCTCAGCGTTCAACACCATAGTGCCCTCAAAGCTCATCAATAAGCTAATGTAACAGTGAAGGTTCTGTCCCTCTCTTCGCCCCAACCTGGGCTCGAACCAGGGACCCTTGCACACATCAACAACTGACACCCACGAAGCATCGTCACCCATTGCGCCACAAAAGCCGCGGCCCTTGCAACGCAAGGGGAACAACCACTTCAGGTCTCAGAGCGAGTGACGTCACCGATTGAAACTCTATTAGTGCGCACCACTGCTAACTAACTAGCCATTTCACATCGGTTACACTAAGGACCCTGGAACTAAACACCTCCCTCTGCAACTTGATCCTGGACTTCCTGATGGGCCGCCCCCAGGTGGTAAGGGTAGGTAACAACACATCCGCCACGCTGATCCTCAACACAGGGGCCCCTCAAGGGAGTGTGCTCAGCCCCCTCCTGTACTCCCTGTTCACTCATGACTGCACGGCCAGGCACGATTCCAACACCATCATTACATTTGCAGATGACACAACAGTGGTAAGCCTGATCACCGACAACAAAGAGACAGCCTATAGGGAGACCAGAGACCTGGCCGTGTGGTGCCAGGACAACAACCTCTCCCTCAACGTGATCAAGACAAAGGAGATGATTGTGGACTACTGGAAAAAGAGGACAGAGTATGCCCCCATTCTCATCGACGGGGCTACAGTGGAGCAGGTTGAGAGCTTCAAGTTCGTTGGTGTCCACATAGACTGTTCTCTCTGCTACCGCTTGCCGTGCGGTAGCAGAGCGCCAAGTCTTGGTCCAAGAGGCTTCTAAACAGCTTCTACCACCAAGCCATAAGACTCCTGAACCTCTAGTCAAATGGCTACCCAGACTAGTTATTTGCCCCCCCCCCCCACACACACCACTGCCACTCTCTGTTGTCATCTATGCATAGTCACTTTAATAACTCTACCTACATGTACATACTACCTCAACTAACCGGTGCCCCCGCACATTGACTCTGTACCAGCACCCCCCTGTGTATATATTGTTATTTTTTACTGCTGCTCTTTAATTACTTGTTACTTTTATCTCTTATTCTTATCCATATTTTTTGGAAACTGCACTGTTGGTTAGGGGCTCATAAGTAAGCATTTCACTGCATGGTCTACACCTGTTGTATTTGGCGTATGTGACTAATAACATTTGATTTGAAAAGTGTCCCAAACAAAGGCAAATGGTCCCATATTCCAATCTAAAATTCCCTTAACATTCCCTCCAGATCCACGCGTGGCCCAGCCCAACAACAGCTGAACCCCCCCCCCCCCCCCCCCCCCCGAGACCAGCTCTCTGTGTTAAACAGTGACACTATCAATCAGAAGATATTGCCTCTATTGACAGTGGCCAGAAGAGTCCCTCTATGTTGTTACCACCCACTCTGCCTCACCCTCACTCGCTCTCATCCTCCTTCATGCCTCTCTCCTTAAATATTTCATCCCTTCCCTGTTTCCATCCTTGTCCCTTCCACATCTTTCTCTTTTCTCTCTCCCTTTTCATTTCATCTCTCCTCATTTCAATCAGACAGCACAAAATGATCCTTTCCTTGGGGGCCACTGTGTATGACCTTATGAATATTTAATTTACTATGATTTCTTTGCATGCATAATGGTGACTGTTTAAAGAAGGGGGTTTCAAATGGGTTAAAAGTATTTAAGGGAAAATGAGGCGTTGGAAATAAAATGACATTGAAAATGAGATCACAGAAGACCTATATATGTTCTCGGTAATGTCTCCCTTCTGACAGAGAGCTGCTAAGATGCAGATTGAGGGAGAGCCATTAGTGAGGTTAGGAGCTGAACTGGACAGGAAGCAGAGGGTGAAACTACACTCCAGAGGAAGACAGCAGTTTTACACAGTCTATCAAAGGGATGAAAAAGGCAATAAGCTCCCTGACAGCAACATGTAAACTTCATGAAGCCAGTGTCAGCTCCTCTCCCAGTTCCACATGAGCGATTTTTATCTCTCAGAAAAGCAGGTCCTCCTCTCACACTGAGAGGCTCCCCCACACCCCGCCATCCCTTTTCATCCCTCCGCTTAGACAGCACAGAGAAAATACCGGAGATGCATTTCCATGTGCCACTAGGGACGACCAGACAAACAGATGTCATATATCAGACTCTCCAAGGAAGCCAAACAAACCCCCTTTCAGTCAGAGAGAGAGGGGAGGGAGGTAGGGAGAGAGAGAACAGACAGAAAGGGAGGTAAGCAGGTAGGGAGAGAGCAGGAGCGAGCCAACAGACCTTCCCTCTGGTCTTCTGGGCAGACAGGGAGGAGAGGAACAAAGGGATGATCTGAGGGCCATGGAAAGCAGGCGCTCAAAGGCTGCCTTTGTCTGTGAAGTGAGGAGAGGGTCAGCAGGCCCTACACACTCCATGTGCCCAACACACATGAATATAAAAGAGCACACAACACAAAAGGAGAGACCTCGGGAATTATTTAATAATAAGCAGCAGTAACAGGGTGGGGTCACTTCACTGTAATGTGACCTGGCTACTGTATCCATTTACCCCCCTTTGACAATTACACCAGCCCCCTTATAGTTCTCTGTGGAATACAATACAGAAAGTAATTTGCAGTGAGCTAAATCACTTCTGCAATGAAAGGCTATTCAATTGCTCTTTTACTTTCTGGCGTATTTATAGAACATGGCAGAGTAAGTGGTTGTCAGATGAGCCATTACATGATCTGCTGGTGCCGACCTGTACATGTCAGTCTAAAAGGAGAGGGCTGGATGGAAGATGGAATGGGAATATGTGTCATAAATCAAAGAGCTGGTTCTCAAAGAGAAGAATGAATTCATAAGGGGAATTTGACTGGCTGCGAGACAGAAATCTACTCTACTCTACATTACATTACTAAATGAGCATATTGTTATCACCAAAATAATAGGTTGGATTTTGTTGAATTAATTATAATATGAAGATTCATTTGGTCTATGAACAACTGCTATATATCAAGGAAAAAATTGAATTCCCTGTATGTCATTATGCATGCAAACTATAGGTAGACTCGTAAGAAGGACTCTCAAATAGGCGTCAATATCTGTAATGAGTGTCTAGTATGTCAGCTGTGAGATTTAAGGTCTGGGCTGACAGACAACAGTCGAGACACAACCAAGTGAGCTGGCGCGAGGCTGGCGTCTCTCTATGGACCTGGGTGACAGTGATATGACACACACACACACACACGGTGTGTCCTATCTGTGTCCAGGTCTAGCTGTTCATGGTTCAGGGGTTCTAAATCTCTCAGATGAGTTGCTTATTTCCTGTCTGTAAAAAAAAAATATATATATAATCTTTAAAAAAAAAGATAAATCTGCTAACACCACTCTGTCCCTGGTGAAGGTTGAACATGAGGAGAAATACAAATTCATACATTTTAGATTTGAAATTCTGCCTCTGGCTAGGTCCTATATGTTGATAGCACAGTAGTCTCGAAAACCCAACCCGAGGCAACAGTGACTAGGGTTTGGATACAATTATGGACTATATTGGCAAAAAAGGGTGGGCTGCCTTCAGACAGACAACTCTCCTAACAAATTGCAAGGCAGACATGCCAGAATGTCTACATTCAAAACCAAAGTTTGCAGGCAGAATTCTTGCAGTGGTTTTAGTGAAGGTAGTTTGCGTCAACTATCTACTTGCGAAATGCACTCATTAAAAATAACCTCAGAAATCTCCATTTGCTAGCTCCTACGTTGTATTTTATTCAAGCAGATAAATTAGCAGTGCCGATTTTTTTGCATGTAAATCTTGGTGGGGCAAACTCCCCAGAATGTTTTTTTATGCACGCCAGCAAAGCCAAAACAGCAGAACTTTCTTTTCAGCACCATGGAGTAAATCCTTACCACTGCTACACCTGGATATCAGCGGAGCCTTGTCTGGCAGCGAAACAGTTCATTCAGTTGAATTTACTGCCTTTAAAAAAACCTAGCTGATAGGGATGACTTGCTTATACAAACGTGGTTTCTACTGACAATTGAGATGTACAAACTATGGCATAAGGGGACAACGAGCAGATACGATGCAATCTGTAATTCCGATTAAGACATTTAATGAGCGAGCTAGGATGGACATAGTCAATATAGCATAGTAAAGAGACCCTTAAACCCAGACTTGGACCTCAAACCCTCTCCACTGAATAGCAGGCTAGTGATTGTTTGCATTTAGCCACTGATTCCTTCCAAACCACTCATTGTTGAATTTGAGATTTCCAACTTGTTGTGTAATGTTTATGTCCAATGGCCGATGAGCACCGAAATGTTTTATATATAATTAGTATGATAGTATGATGTTGCCATGATCAGTCCAATGACGGCACCCAAGGGTCTTGAATTTTCTAGCTCTCCCCGTAGATTTTGCGGTCACATAGTGTCCCCATGAGTGACAGAATACTGATCCAATCACAGTGCAACTAGGGAAAATTAACAACCCCTACACTCCGTATTTTCTGCTGGCTGCCCCACCACCACAGAGAGCACTGAGCTAAACTGAAAAACCTACATTTTGGAGCTGCCTTACTCAAGAAAACAAAAAAGAGACCATGTTAGTCTGCGGCTTTATTAACTCAATTATTATTATTATTCTTTTTTACATTGTTGGCAAACTGATATGCGACACGTATTAATGGATAAATAACATGAAAAACAGGCAAAAATAAAATCAAATGTTTACTATTTTTTATAGCTAAACATGTGGGGCGCAAATCAGGTGGGGCTTCGTTCTGAATGACAGGTCGCCACTGTAAATTAGTGACGTAGGCAGTGAGGTAGTTCCTCTATGCCAAAAGAGTCCATCATTGAAACCAGTCACTTCCCACTGGGCACAGACATCAGTTCAATGTCTAGTTTTGATTTACATTTGGTTGTGTTGTCAACTAACGTGAATTCAACAAAAAAATTCACCATGTCATTGGACTTAGGTAAAAAAAAAATAAAAAAAAAGATGAAAATTGCTTACGTTGATTACTTTTTGCACATCCAAATCTGTTGTCCACGTTGATTCAACATCATCAGATTACATTTTTTTGTTGAAATGACGTGGAAACAACATTTATTCAAACGTTTTTTGCCCAGTGGGTGCTGTCTAAGGTCGGGTTTTCGATACTAGTAGCACAGTGCGCACTAAAAGCTGTCCTAAAACTACAAAAACATGTGAGGGGAGCGAGATACATTTTTGGAGACAGAAAAAGTGAAGAAAAAAAAATATCCAGAGGGAGAGAAAATACGATTATCATCTTATCATGCCCTCATCTTCTCTTTCATTCTTGTCCCTCCATCTCAGTCTCTCAGTCTTTCCCTCTCTCACCCACAAGTAATTTTCACAAAAACATTGGACAAACCTCTGGTGGAGAGAGATAGCATGAGAGAGAGAGCGGAAAGGATAAAACATAGCTTTGTCCTGCCGCAAGGGAGTTTTACAAACAAATGTAATTATTTGATTTGATGAATGTAATGACTCAAATTAATAGTTAATTTGATTATCCTGTGAAAATCGAATGAACTTTTGAAAGTATTCAGACCTTGACTTTTTCCACATTTTGTTATGTTACAGACTTATTCTAAAATGGATTAAATACATTTTTTTAAAAACTCAGCAATCTACACACAATACTTCATAACGACAAAGACAAAACAGGCTTTTAGAAATTTGGGGAAATGTATTAAAAACAAAAAATACCTTATTTATATAAGTATTCAAACCCTTTGCTATGAGAAATTGAGCTCAGGGGCATCCTGTTTCCATTGATCAGCCTTGAGATGTTTCTAAAACTTGATTGGAGTCCATCCGTGGTAAATTCAATTGATTGGACATGATTTGGAAAGGCACACACTTGTCTATATAAGGTCCCACAGTCGACAATGCATGTCAGAGCAAAAACCAAACCATGAGGTCAAAGGCATTGTCCGTAGAGCTCCGAGACAGCATTGTGTCAAGGCACAGATCTGGGAAAGGGTACCAAAAAATGTATGCAGCATTGAAGGTCCCCAAGAACACAGTGGCCTTCATCATTCTTAAATGGAAGAAGTTTGGATCAACCAAGACTCTTCCTAGAGCTGGCTGCTCGGCCAAACTGAGCAATCGGGGGAGAAGGGTCTTGGTCAGGGAGGTGACCAAGAACCCGTTGGTCACTGACAGAGCTCTAGAATTCCTCCAGAAGGGCAAACATCTCTGCAGCACTCCACCAAGCAGGACTTTATGGTAGAGTGGCCAGACGGAAGCCATTCATCAGCAAAAGGCACATGACAGCCCGCTTGGAGTTTGCCAAAAGGCACCTAAAGACTCTCAGACCATGAGAAACAAGATTCTTTGTTCTGATGAAACCAAGACTTAACTTTTTGGCCTGAATGCCAAGCGTCACGTCTGGAGGAAACCTGCCACCTTTCCTACGATGAAGCATGGTGGTGGCAGTATCATGCTGTGGGGATGTTTTTCAGCGGCATGGACTGGGAGACTTGTCAGGATCGAGGCAAAGATGTACGGAGCAAAGTATAGAGAGATCAAGAGTGTCCAGATCCTCAGACTGGGGCGAAGGTTCACCTTCCAACAGGACAACAACCCTAAGCACACAACCAAAACAACGCAGGAGTGGCTTTGGGAAAAGTCTCTGAATGTCTGTGAGTGGCCCAGCTCGATCGAACATCTCTGAAGAGACCTGAAAATAGCTGTGCAGCAACACTCCCCATCCAACCCGACAGAGCTTGAGATGATCTGCAGAGAAGAATGGGAGAAACTCCCCAAATACAGGTTTGCCAAGCTTGTTGTGTCATACCCAAGAAGAATCAATGCTACAATCGCTGACAAAAGGTGCTTCAACAAAGTACTGAGTAAAGGGTCTGAATACTATTGTAAATATAATATTTCAGTTTAAAACATTTCTAAAAAACAGTTTTTGCTTTGTCATTATGGGGTATTTTGTGTAGGTTGGTGAGGGGAAAAAAACGATTTAATCAATTTTAGAATAAGGCTGTAACGTAACAATGTGGAAAAAGTCAAGGGATCTGAATACTTTTCGAAGGCACTGTATGCAAAGCAGATGTGGAAGATAAATACGGTACCAGGCAAAAACACTCTACCGTCAATATCTTGCTTGTCTTCATGTGGTGTTTAGACCACAGACTAGTCTTCTCTCCACAGCTTGACAGTTTATACAGCACATAACAGAAAAGGTATACTGCTGAAACCCACAATGTAGGAAAAATTATAGCCATCTTGGAAGATGAACTGTTTTTTCATGTTAAATACTCCATCTGTTTTCTTTCTGACTGATGGGTATGAGTGGAGAGCAGAGACGAGAATCGTGAAAAGGGATGAGCGACAGAGAGGGAGAACATGGGCTCAAGCGAGATGACTGTTATTGTACTGATCCTGAATCACGTCTGTAATGAGTCACATCCAAACCATGGAAAGTGGAAACAAGCATTTAGGATAGATTCACCTCCCTACCTCCTTCCTTCTCAGGCTCCCCTGTCTTGCTCTCTCCATCTTTCTCAGGCTCCCTGTCCATCTCCATCTTGCTCCCTCTATCTTTCCCTGTCTGTCTCTCTGTCCCTCTCACAGACCTTTCTCTCCTTCACTCTCTTTATCCGCCCATCTCTGCCAACCCCAGGCTGTCTACTGTATCTGAAAAGAAAACATCAATAGACATAGCTAGATGTCCCAGTAGACCATACATCACACACAAAGGAAGGATGACACTTTACTGAAAGTCTATTTCAGAGCTCAAACAGACAGACTGATGTCACAGTGCTGCAGTATACCGCTCTCTAAACAGTAGTCCATGATGACAAAAAGTTACAGATGAACAAACTTCAATAAGATGGCCCCATTTCACAAAAAAAGATTAATTGCACTAGCATTGCATATTTTTCACCTGAAAAAGGTCTGCCTCATTCCTAAAAGATATTCATTTCTGGAAATGGGAGCTCATTAGCGGAACGTGAAGCTGCGTTTCTTTTTGCACTACAAAGCTTAGCAACTAGCAGATGTAAATCAATGCGAGCGAGAGATAAACAGAAGGAGGGCACAACTTCAAAGTGTTGGTCTGGTGAGATAATCATCCCTGCTGGTGATCCTGCAACAGGTCATCTCTAAATCCACCTCCCATGGAGACTGGCCCAGACTCCGCTATTAGCAGCCAATTTACACCACTTGGAAACAAGAGCTGACACACGCACAAAACGCGAATGCACGCGCAGGCACACGCACACACCAGCAAAGCCTGTCTTTTCTCTGGGAAGTAGCTACTGTTAAGGTGGTGAAATGTCCAGAACACAAAACTGATTTACATTCTCCTCCATTGGACCTGCAGTCAGAGTCCTTTTCCTTCAGACTACAGCATGGCGGTGTGATGGGTTCTGTTCTGGACAGACTGGCTCCTCTGAGCCAGGTGGTTTAATTAAAGATGACTTCTAATAAAGCTAACATCACACGCAGACCTACCCTCACCCAAGCTGCCTTCCCTGTTTCACCCACGTTTCACAGAGACACCAGGCTGCCTGCCCTCCCACTCCAGGCAGACCCATTGTCCAGAGAGGGAGATGGCAGAGGAAGCCCATATGGGTCATTACATCTAATATAGTCAGATTATGACTGCTGAAGGAGAACAGCCAACCTGCCCTCTACTTACACCAGTGGCGATTTTAGCATATAAATCTTGGTGGGGCAAACCAACAAATTTTGCAGGGATGCATGCCAGCAAAGACTCTACACAACACAACACAATAAACAATACACTAACTGCACTATAACGGTGCCAAACGGTGTCCACAAACTGTTAGGGCCTACATAAAGCTGTCCCAACAGCAGAGTCCCAGCACTTTACCACTGCTACACCTGGCTATCAGCGGAGCCTTGTCTGGCAGTGAAACAGTTCATTCAGCCTCATTTACTGCCTTTAAAAAAAACATAGCTGATATGGCTGACTTGCTTAAACAAATGTGGTTTCTACTGATAATTGAGATGTACAAACTATGGCATAAGGGGACGACGCGTGGATAAGAGGCAATCCGTAATTTCGAATAAGACGTCAATGAGCGAGCTAGGACGGACGTAGTCAAAATAACTATTTGTTCAGCACTTTTGAAATGTACAGCGACAGACTGTACACCAAGTCAGAACCGTAGGATAAATAAAGGGGGCATATAAGCAGACAATGAAAGCTCATACAAAATTATTACATTTCTCTAAAACAGGTTATAGGCTACATGTGCACCACCAAGTCAGAACATTAGGCAAAATTAAGAGGGGAAAATAGACCAAATTATTAGGATAAGGCACATTGGCTACTAACAGCTTACTACACAACATACACTTTTACTTTCTTAGCTACAGCATACATATCTCCCTGGCATATTACATCACTTAATTAAGCAGCAGCATACAGTACATTTTTTGACTCACCTTGTTGTGCTGTGCTCACATGAACAGGAAGGTGGCGCGGCAGTCCTTCTTGGGCAAATTTTGTCATCTGGCATTCTCTGGATTATTGCTGCTTTCAAGACAACTGGGAACTTGGAAAAAAACAAGGTCGAATCATAATGATGTCAGTGATTTTCAGGTCGTAGCTCTAGAAAGAGGCCTGAGTTCCCAACTTGCAATTCCGAGTTGCCTGACCGTTTAAAAAAGTCAGATTTCCCAGTTCCAAGTTAACAGTTGTTTTGAGCACGGCAGAAATCATGCTGGATTGACAGCATGGCCAATGTTGAATGTTTATAATTTTAAGCATGGAAAAGAAACTCTTAAACCCAGACTTGGGACCACACAGCCACCACTGAATAGCAGGCTAGTGATTGCTTTGCAATGCTTGCAGTTAGTCATTGATTCCTTCCAAACCACTCATTGTTGATTTTGCGATTTCCAACTTGTTGTGTAACGTTCATGTCCAATGGCCGATGAGCACCGATACGTTTTATTTATAGTTTCTCTTCATTATTTCTCTTCATATGACAAGGATTAAAAGGATTTGCCAGTAGATTGGTGACTTGATTCACAATGACTGCTAGCTAAGATTTGAAAAGTATGACGTTTACATGATCAGTCCAATAAAAGCTACTGTAGCTATAACGTGAATTGACGTCACTTTATCTGTGGCCAATGACCTTGAGCCTTCTTGGATGTAACTATGGCAGCACCCAAGGGGCTTGAGTTTTCGAGCTCTACCCTTATATTTGGCGGTGACGTAGTGTCCCCATGAGTGACAGAACACTGAGCCAATCAAGGCGCAACTATAGAACATTAACAACTCCTGCTCTGTATTTTCTGCTGGCTGCCCCACCACCACAGAAAGCACTGAGCTAGGCTGAAACACCTGCATTTTGGAGCTGCCTTAAGAAGGCAACAACAACAAAAAAGAGACCATGTTTGTATGCGGCTTTATGCTTTATTCTCAATTACTATTATTATTTTTTTAACATTGTTTGCAAACTGATGTGGGGCTCAAAACCCCAGCTGCCCTGAATGATAGGTCGCCACTGACTTACACTCACAATGTTGTGTTAACACAAATCCACAGTCAGTGTGGTGGAGCCCATTTCATATGAGCCACTTGGAAGGTAAACTCATATAAAAGTGAGGGGTGCATACCGTTGGCTTATGCTGCTGCTCTGGCAGGGTTTGTGTGCAGCAGCATATGGGAAATGCATTAATCGCAACACAAATCACTAAGTAGTTCAGTCTGTTGAGCAGAGCTCTTGGCTTCAGTGCTCCTCAACTCTGGGATTTGAACAATGCTTACGCAGGAGAAAGGCAAGGAAAGCTCAACTGTACCCTTCATACCCATCACTGTGTCTTAATGAGGTTTTAGGACAGCAGTATTAGGAATGGACTGATTGGGCTTTCTAATTCATTACCATCTCTGTGAGAACTTGGAAGGATCCACTAGGCTGAGCCTGCCAAAGTACTCAAAGTTAGCCTGGCTTTCAGGTTGGCGGCATTGTGCATTTGTGTGACTACTGTGTGTGTGTGTGTGTGTGTGTGTGTGTGTGTGTGTGTGTGTGTGTGTGTGTGTGTGTGTGTGTGTGTGTCTCCATGCGTGAGATGGCACAAGAGCAGGACTTAGCTTTCTGAAAAGCACATAGCATATCCAGCACTATAAGGCTCATGCAGTGCAGAACCTTTCTCCAAGGAACTCAGTTAAAAAAACACCCTTAGGAAAGATGTGATGTTATCCAACCATTTCGGAATAAAACAAGGTTGAGACATTTTAGATGTAAAAATCTATTCCAGTATCAGAAATCTCTCTGTAGAAATGTCTTCTTCAATCAAAGTATGAAAAATGCTATTTAGGCTACCTTCAATTGAATCAAATCGGTTCTCTTTAAAAAAAAAATGCAGAGAACTTAATGGCCTAATAACACCCCCGCACTCCACCAATAATAAGACCAGGGCGGCAGCTCGTAATGACCCAACACCCCCACACTCCACCAATAATAAGACCAGGGCTGCAGCTCGTAATGACCCAACACCCCCGCACTCCACCAATAATAAGACCAGGGCTACAGCTCGTAATGACCCAACACCCCCACACTCCACCAATAATAAGACCAGGGCTGCAGCTCGTAATGACCCAACACCCCCGCACTCCACCAATAATAAGACCAGGGCTGCAGCTCGTAATGACCCAACACCCCCGCACTCCACCAATAATAAGACCAGGGCTGCAGCTCGTAATGACCCAACACCCCCGCACTCCACCAATAATAAGACCAGGGCTGCAGCTCGTAATGACCCAACACCCCCGCACTCCACCAATAATAAGACCAGGGCTGCAGCTCATAATGACCCAACACCCCCACACTCCACCAATAATAAGACCAGGGCTGCAGCTCGTAATGACCCAACACCCCCACACGCCACCAATAATAAGACCAGGGCTGCAGCTCGTAATGACCCAACACCCCCACACTCCACCAATAATAAGACCAGGGCTGCAGCTCGTAATGACCCAACACCCCCGCACTCCACCAATAATAAGACCAGGGCTGCAGCTCGTAATGACCCAACACCCCCACACTCCATCCAATAATAAGACCAGGGCTGCAGCTCATAATTAACCCATTCCATCTGATGTGAGTCAAAACACACTGGGCTCAGGCTCAGTGGGGGGAGAAAGAGAGTGGCTTGATGAATGTGTTTGATTGGCCATTGAGTAGGTCTGGACCTGGACTGGGCTGTGGAGGATCTGACTGGTATGACTAAGCAGAGTGATGACTGGTCCTGATATGAGAGCTCTGGACAGGGTCTCACTGTGGGGTCCCACAGCCTCATACGGACTTCTGATAACTGACCCTGGTAGCCAGCAAGCCAATGAGACAAAAACAGGTCAGACTGAGCTACAATTTGTAATTGAGCATGGTTACATGCACATAATAATAAGATTCTTGAGGATAGGATTAATATAATAGTTTGTTTAAATCTGAGATCAGGTTACCTGATGGGACTTTTGATAAATGCAGGAAATGTACAAACAAAATAAACATTCTACCTCATTGACCATGTTATTTTTGTGAAGCCTAGATAATTCGGAGTTCGGATATATAAAGTTTGTATGTGAAAACTATTTTGAAGATGAATACTTTCAGTTTTTCCGGTGCTGGCATATGTGCTGATCAAATACAGTTCCGATTAAGCCGTTTATATGTCCTAAGAACTTGAACGATTGCTCAGAAAACCAGGTGCTTTAATCGCCATATGCTTACTTTGATTTTGACCTTCCTTCGATTAAGATAAGCAGAGTAAGAGTTTTACACGACTACTGCCATAATCAGTTTAATATCCAATTATTAGTGTGCATGTAAACGTACGTATTCATTGACAATCCAAATCGGTAATGACTTCTCACTTGTCAAACTTGTCAAATGTCCTAGGCCTATGTAAAAACGATCTGTTGTCCTACAAGCTATACGTTAAGGGCATGTGGAGACTGAATGAATGAAGTCTGTTTTTCATCATGATTTCAGATAATAATAGTCACATCCTCCAGCCATTGCTACGGTGTGCATCTGCTCTGACAACTGAGTATGACTGATGCCCACCAAAATAGCTTCCACATGTGGACGTTGGGCAAGTTCTTGACCCTATTTACCCAAAACAAGGCCTACACTGGGGCTTACTAATGACGCCTCACCCCTGGTCCCAGCTCAGCTGACTCACTGACTGACAGTCACACACTGACGGACAGAGACAGCCAGACAGACGGGGCCTAAAAGAGCTGGTTCCTCATCCGCTCTCTGTTGACCAGGAGGAGGTCAAACAACAGATGGCGGGCAAAGGATTACTGCAAACTCTGTCACAGTCAAGTTTAAGTTAAGCACAGGTCTGCAGAGTAATCACAAAGCTACTCATGCATTACTGAACTGTATGGAACCTAGTGTGTACGTGCGTGTGTGCGTGTACAGAGAGAAAGGCAACATCTGAAGAGCGACTTGTAAAAGAAACCCTCCAAATTACAATGCAGAACTCTCATCATGTAATCTTGTTTAGCGACCCCTATTCATATACTCATGTTTACAAAGAAAGGATCTGGGATTGGCTGGCTTAGCAGCAGCAGAGGCTTACCCTCCCAACACCCTTACATATCATGTCAAATCATAACCAAAACACCAAATTTGATCTACTCAAGCTATGAAACCCCTTATTACGCAATAAAATGCACGATAATCAACCACAGAGATTTAAAAATAATAATTCAATTTGCAGCTCTTTATGAAGATTCCAAATATTTTGAGCCCCCTCAATTGGAGGGCATTATCGCACCAGGAAGAAAGGAAGGCGCAGGGAGGGAGAAGCCTTTGAACAGGGGAAAGAGGGGAATCATGCTGTCTGAAAATAGCCTGATAATTTGGGGTCTGACACAGAAGGAGTCTGATGTAGTGGTGAGATCCACAGCTCTGAGGAGAGAGAGGCCTCTTCAGAAAGCCATCATTTCCAGGGTGCCGAGAGCACAGCTATTAAACCGTATACGACGGGTTTGATCATCAGCACTAGAGGCTTTAAAAAATAATAAAATAATATATATATATATATATATATATATTTTTTTTTGATCAGCTTTAATATTGCAGATAGATTGTGGATTCCATCAATGTAATTGTCTGCATCATTTCTAATTCCACATATATTTGTTTGTAAATAAATACACACACACACAGCATATAAATATATATATATTTATTGTCCCCTAACCCTACCACCCCTCCTCTAATTGGAGTAAACTAACAGACAACACAGCACTAGAGGCTTGGTTATAACACACACAGAGCACCACAACAACCTGTCTGGCTGAGAACATATTCCCAGGTCAATCCATGTAAACAGTCAGTCTCAGAGGCTCATTGAAATGGGATTGAAGGATGCACAAATGAATAGCCCTCACCCTAGTATTGAGCAAGTACAAAGGGCCTCAACAATAGGTGGGTGAAAAGCTAGAAAACAAAGTTGTAAGAATAGAGGAGCAAATTATTACACTTTTGTAATGGTTTTGAAATCAGCATTGTCATACGCCCCATCATTTTGCACTAAGGTGTTAAGAGAAAAACACAGACCAAACCATTGTAGCAATGTTGTATGGGGAGGAATAACTACTGTATAATGTGTAGGCCCTTTGTTTCACTTTACTTTTACCTCTTATCTCCAAAAGACACTTCTCAGGAAATGGAAAAACATACCTATTTTCCCATTAACGAACATACAATTATGAATATTCAGAAGCTATTTTGAATACATTTTATTGGACCTAGAGTCATGAAATGTTCAGAGTACATTTAGGGGAGTTACTGCTTTCAGTACATGAATGGAGTTACGAGGTTTTCATCAGACAGCGATGAATTACGGCTGCCATTCAGCAATACTGTAGCTCTGAAATCCCCACGGTTCTTAGCGAAGCACACTGACTGCACAGCCAAGCGGAAGACCCTGAAGATCACTTAGAGCTGTCAGCCTAAACACAAACGCCTGAGCAGCCCCTCTGAATTAATATTATGATTGTGGCCCTTCGGGGCCCATTTCCAATACAGAAGGACTGTGGTGTATTGGTCTCTCCCTCGTCATTCGAACCTACTGGGGTTCACAGGTGCTGGCTGCTCCAAATCCAATTCCAGCAGGTCAGGCCTGATAACTGTCTCAGTGATGAAGCTGCCTGTATTGGGCCAGGGTCTTTGTGGGTGTAGAGACATACTCTTTGTGTTTGGGCAGAAGGCATGTCCACTCTCCACTCAATTGTGTCACGCCATTAATCACACGCGACAGTCCATTGCCTCGGGCTAATATATGCACTGGTTTTACCTAAGGCTAATACAATGAGGCCTGACTGACACACACAGGCATATGCACGCTTGCACACACACCCGCACAATCCCTCTTTTATGGACTTCTTTCAAATCTCCATTGACTGACAAATATTGATCCTTGTTAGTAAAATAAGGAATTGTCACAGTGAGTCCCAGTAGGAGAGAAGGCTGGGGCCCATCTTAATGTTATGTATTCCATTCAAATCGTCACCACCTGGCCTACACACAAATTCACAACACGCACTCACACGCACATCCAACATTCTCCTTCTAGTCCAAATTCATTATTTCTAAAAAGGTGCCCAGCTGAGTTTGAGTTCAAACAGGGCAGAAGCTGAGTCTGCATTGAGAGAGAGAGGCTGTGGCACCAATCCACACACAGGGCATGCCTGACTGACCAGATAAAGAGAAGTGGAGAGGCAGAGGGAGGGGAGGGAGAGTGAAATAGAGGAAGAATCTCTTGCTCGTGGTCTGCATAACTGAGGCTTCACATGATATGATGTATGTCACATGATGTCCGTCGCTGGCGTAGACGGAGACGGAGGCCTTAACACTCACCATGGGAGTGCTCTTCTACCCTTACAGAGCTGGACCCCTGGAACAAAGACACAGTCTGTGTGTGTGTCTGTCTGTCTAATGGGACATAGCAACCTCAGTCATCAGTTGATTGAAATGGATTCATTTTAGATTTAATAATAAAATGTCAAGTTTGAGACACAGGCAAGGCCACTGTTCTTCTGAAGACCAGCATCACATTTACACAACACAGACATTCATACCCAGGCCTAAAGTCTCTACAGGTCAGACAGTCTGTCTGGGGCTCCCATAGACATCCATCAAAACACACCAAACTGGACCATATGAATGGATAGATATACAAGCTGACAGAGGAAGCGTGTCAACAAATCCCCTCCTAACATGGAGGCGCACACATAAGCCTTTGGGCATCCTTTTGTCACAGGAGAGTATCAGGCATCTGGCACCTACTCACACCCCCAGCCTGTACCCCACCCTACCCCGTGATGCCAAACACACGTCCCCCAACCCCACCTGTGAGACAGACAAAGAGCTGTAACAATCTCACTCAGGGACACCTCAGACAGGAGAGGAGCAGGACGATGTCACAGACCACATGAAAACACACACACACCTCCCCTGCCAACACAAGCCCTAACGTCCCTACATTGAAACATATCACTTTCACTCTTCCGTGAACATCTAGAGAGAAAGAGAAATTTGGGACTATGCAGTCGTCTCAGCCAGGAGTGGATACCAGAGCAGGAACCAGTTGTAACGTTTGCACATGCATCAATGCTCTGGATCCACAGTCAGAGTAATCATAGTCTGCATCACTATTTAAACACATCAAAAGACAAACAAACACAGGGATTGTGATCCAAACCAGATGCACCTTGAAACCCATACGGGCCTGCTGAGGCTAAGTCACTGTTTATGGGCAATGTGTCCCCGCACGACATGACAGAAGATTCCCACACTGCTGTGTACAGGACGGTTTTCCATAGGTCAAAAACGGCCTTTTTATGTCTTATGCATCACTCCCTCTACCTAAACAGTTGACATTTTACTCCGCATACAGCATTCATTATACAGTATGTCTATTTGGCTTGAAATCGGCAAAGACATGAAAGAGGCTAAATATGGAAGAGGAGGATTTGAGTAAATAAGTAAGACCAGATCAGGCCTGCTCTTGTTACAATCAAACTAGAAACCAATTACACCCCAAGAAGACTGATAAATATGTGAGCCTTTGATATCTGCGCTGAATAAGAAAGAGCCACTCTACAGACAGAAATTAGAGTGGGTGTGTGTGTGATGATATAGACTGAGGCTTGCTTTACAGAGAAGGGTTTAACTGTGGCAAAGTGTCATGTCTTTGGGGCACCATTAAACTGAAGACATGTTTATCAAATAACTCCCTGTAATTATTATTACGCGATTAAACTGATTAATTGTTTAACTCTAATTAACTAGGAGATCGGGGCACCAAGGAAAATATTCAGATTACAAAGTTATAATTTTCCTAATATAACTTTCCTATATTATAACATTATATATTATATTATAGTATCTGACCGGTTATCTTCTGGTTTAAATGGTGTATTCTTTACCTCATCCAGTCTCATTCCAAACGTCGTAAATTGTTGGTTATCTGCACGAACCCAGTCTTCACTAAGTCATCCATACATCAATTGTCTTAAAATCATTTATTTACTAAACTAAGTAATTCACAGAAAGCATACAAACAGTAGTTATCGTTACAAAGAAATGGTAGAGTAATGTGCCCTAGTGGGCTAAACCGGCATGGCGGCTTGTTAAACAAACAAGGGGGTTGGGGGCAGCGGAGAAGGCACAACCGAGTTGATAAATATTAACAATTGATATGCTAATCCTTTGCACATGAACAATCACTCATTCGGGAACAATTGCAATCAAAATATATACGCTCAGTGTGTCGTCGGGATCCTTGTTGGAGAGTTTTTGTCCTGTTGGAGAGTTTTTGTCCGCGTTCTCTCTCTCTCTCTCTCGGTTAGAATGGATCTTTCAAAGCGACATTCGTTCATGTCGTTATAGAATGGATGTTTCGTCGGTCTTCGCGTTCAATGATACCGAATTTCTAGCTGCAGATTAGTAACTAATATCAAAGACTTGTTATTATTCTGTCGGTATCGATAGTCTAAAAGTTTAACCACGTGGTATGGTTAAAGTTCAGTAGAGGGATGCTTGGTCAAACCTTGGCTCTCTCTTCTGAGGTAAGCTGGTCTGAAGAAAGAAATTCTGGGTGGGGGTTTTATGCTGAACATAGAAAAGCTGTCACATGACGCCTTGTCCTGTCTGTGTCCCTGGGGGCATGCCGATGACTGAGTTAACCTGTTGGGGATAGGGGGCAGTATTTGCACGGCTGGATAAAAAAACTTACCCGATTTAATCTGGTTACTACTCCTGCCCAGAAACTAGAATATGCATATAAGTATTAGCTTTGGATAGAAAACACCCTAAAGTTTCTAAAACTGTTTGAATGGTGTCTGTGAGTATAACAGAACTCATATGGCAGGCAAAAACCTGAAGATTCCAAACAGGAAGTACCCTCTCTGACCATTCCTTGGGCTTCTGGCCTCTGTTTATTGAACATTTAGGATCTTTGCTGTAACGTGACACTTCCTACGGCTCCCATAGGCTCTCAGAACCCGGGAAAAAGCTGAATGATATCGAGGCAGCCCCTGGCTGAAACACATTAGCGCGTTTGGATAGTGGCCTGTCAGAGGACCATCAGACTGGGGCTCGTGCACGAGGGCACGAGATGTTTTTATTTTCTCTCTCTTTGAAAGAAAACCACCACTCCCGGTCGGAATATTATCGCTTTTTTACGAGAAAAATGGCATAAAAATTGATTTTAAACAGCGGTTGACATGCTTCGAAGTACGGTAATGGAATATTTAGAAATCTTTTGTCACGAAATGCGTCGTGCTCGTCACCCTTCTTTACCATTCGGATAGTGTCTTGAACGCACGAACAAAACGCCGCTATTTGGATATAACTATGGATTATTTGGGACCAAACCAACATTTGTTATTGAAGTAGAAGTCCTGGGAGTGCATTCTGACGAAGAACAGCAAAGGTAATAACATTTTTCTTATAGTAAATCTGACTTTGGTGAGTGCTAAACTTGCTGGGTGTCTAAATAGCTAGCCCTGTGATGCCGGGCTATCTACTGAGAATATTGCAAAATGTGCTTTCACCGAAAAGCTATTTTAAAATCGGGCATAGCGAGTGCATAGAGGAGTTCTGTATCTATAATTCTTAAAATAATTGTTATGTTTTTTGTGAACGTTTATCGTGAGTAATTTAGTAAATTCACCGGAAGTGTTCGGTGGGAATGCTAGTCACATGCTAATGTAAAAAGCTGGTTTTTGATATAAATATGAACTTGATTGATCAAAACATGCATGTATTGTATAACATAATGTCCTAGGGGTGTCATCTGATGAAGATCATCAAAAGGTTAGTGCTGCATTTAGCTGTGGTTTGGGTTTATGTGACATTATATGCTAGCTTGAAAAATGGGTGTCTGATTATTTCTGGCTGGGTACTCTGCTGACATAATCTAATGTTTTGCTTTCATTGTAAAGCCTTTTTGAAATCGGACTGTGTGGTTAGATTAACGAGAGTCTTGTCTTTAAAATGGTGTAAAATAGTCATATGTTTGAGAAATTGAAGTAATAGCGTTTCTAAGGTATTTGAATATCGCGCCACTCGATTATACTGGCTGTTGAGTAGGTGGGACGCTTGCGTCCCACCTACGTAACAGGCACTGCCAGCCTGTGGCGCGATTTTCAAAACCTTAAAAATCCTATTACTTCAATTTCTCAAACATATGACTATTTTACAGCCATTTAAAGACAAGACTCTCGTTAATCTAACCACACTGTCCGATTTCAAAAAGGCTTTACAACGAAAGCAAAACATTAGATTATGTCAGCAGAGTACCCAGCCAGAAATAATCAGACACCCATTTTTCAAGCCAGCATATAATGTCACCAAAACCCAGAAGACAGCTAAATGCAGCACTCACCTTTGATGATCTTCATCAGATGACAACCCTAGGACATTATGTTATACAATACATGCATGTTTTGTTCAATCAAGTTCATATTTATATCAAAAACCAGCTTTTTACATTAGCATGTGACGTTCAGAACTAGCATACCCCCGCAAACTTCCGGGGAATTCGCTAACATTTTACTAAATTACTCACGATAAACGTTCACAAAAAGCATAACAATTATTTTAAGAATTATAGATACAGACCTCCTCTATGCACTCGATATGTCCGATTTTAAAATAGCTTTTTGGTGAAAGCACATTTTGCAATATTCTAAGTACATAGCCCAGGCATCACGGGCTCGCTATTTAGACACCCGGCAAGTTTAGCACTCACCATAATCATATTTACTATTATAAAAGTTTGATTACCTTTTGTTGTCTTCGTCAGAATGCACACCCAGGACTGCTACTTCAATAACAAATGTTGGTTTGGTCCAAAATAATCCATCGTTATATCCGAATAGCGGCGTTTTGTTCGTGCGTTCCAGACACTATCCGAAATAGTAAAGAAGTGCCGCTCGCATGGCGCAATTCGTGACAATAAAATTCTAAATATTCCATTACCGTACTTCGAAGCATGTCAATCGCTGTTTAAAATTAATTTTTACGCCATTTTTCTCGTAGAAAAGCGATAATATTCCGACAGGGAATCTCCTTTTCGGCAAACAGAGGAAAAAATCCCAAAGGCGGGGGCGGTCGGGGTCACGCGCATAAGCCTGTGTCCCTTGATCGGCCACTTGAGAAAGGCGATAATGTGTTTCAGCCTGGGGCTGGAATGACGACATTCTGTTTTTTCCCGGGCTCTGAGCGCCTATGGACGACGTGGGAAGTGTCACGTTAGAGCAGAGATCCTTAGTAAATGATAGAGATGGAAAAGAAGTTCAAGAAATGGTCAGACAGGCCACTTCCTGTAAAGGAATCTCTCAGGTTTTGACCTGCCATTTGAGTTCTGTTATACTCACAGACACCATTCAAACAGTTTTAGAAAATTTAGGGTGTTTTCTATCCATATGTAATAAGTATATGCATATTCTAGTTACTGGGTAGGAGTGGTAACCAGATTAAATCGGGTATGTTTTTTATCCAGCCGTGTCAATACTGCCCCCTAGCCCTAACAGGTTTGTACAGAAATACAATTCTCACATTAACATCAGTACATAGCATCTCAACATATTCCAAATAGCTTTAATCTTATTAAATCATTTTATACAACCATTAGATGTAAGTCTCATCGCTGAGGCTAGTATATAAACCTTAGTATGGTAATATGGCCATATTGTCTCTAATGAGCCTCACAAAATTGTACCAAGCGGACCAGTTCGTAGCTGGATTCTTCACCGATCTTTTATACCTTCTCCAGAACATAAATGTCGTTCGGTTCTCCAATTCTGTGAGGTGGAAGAATCCTTTGTTCTCTCCATGAAAACACTCTGTCTCTTTATACTGGGGCCATGAGGCAGGACATTCTCCTTTGGAATTTTACGACCGCCTTCACACAGCCTTGTGTCAGAAGTAGAGGTCGGGGGATGGTGCATAGAAAACCCAGAGGGCAACGTCATGACAAAAGTTAACCTGACTCTAATAGTATGCAGCACAGAGCTGTGAGTCAAGAGCACAGACCCAGAGGCAAGAGCACAGACCCAGAGTCAAGAGCACAGACCCAGAGTCAAGGGGACTACAGTGGCGGTTAGTCTGAACATTTAGCAGTCCAGGTGTGGACAGCATGAGGAAACACTTAAACTGGAAAGTTAAAGAAACATTTTGTACAATAAAGTTTAAGCTAAGGTAAAGCACAAATACCAATCATAATACCAGAAATATCATGCAGTAAAATATTGTCAGGATCAAATAAAATTGTATTTGTCACATGTGCTGAATTAAACAAGTGTAGATTTACAGTGAAATGCTTACTTACGAGCCCTTTCCCAACAATGCAGTTAAAAAGTACGAAAATTAACAAATAGATAAAAAGAAAATAGCAACACAATAAAATGAGGTTATATACAGGCTATATACAAGGAGTACCAGTACAGAGTCAGTGTACTGGGGTGATTGATTGAGGTAATACGTAAATGTAGGTTTGGTTAGGTGATTGATTGAGGTAATACGTAAATGTAGGTTTGGTTAGGTGATTGATTGAAGTACATGTGGGTAGGAGGTGAAAAGCAGAAAGTCCAGGTAGCCGTTTAATTAACTGTTCAGCAGTCTTATGGTACTTGGGTAGAAGCTGTTCATTCGGTATCAGTTTGTTATAACATTGGCATTTCATGAGAATGGAGAATAGGATAGCTCAGTTGGTAGAGCATGGTGTTTGCAACGCATGGTGTTTGTAACGCCAGGGTTGTGGGTTCGATTCCCATGGGGGGCCAGCACAGAAAAAATATATATGAAATTAAATGTATGCATTCACTACTGTAAGTTGCTTTGGATAAGAGCGTCTGCTAAATGACTACATTTACATTTTAGTCATTTAGCAGACGCTCTTATCCAGAGCGACTTACAGTAGTGAATGCATACATTTCATACATTTTTTTTTTTTTTTCCTGTGCTGGCCCCCCGTGGGAATCGAACCCACAACCCTGGTGTTGCAAACACCATGCTCTACCAACTGAGCTACAGGGAAGGCTAAAATGTAAATGTTTTCCTTCAATACTTTGCTGTACTGAAAGCCATGTTCATTATTTGCTTTGTAGCTGAACTAGTTATAGTGAAACATACAACTGGATTATGTTATCATGTTGCCTAGACACTTTACCCCTACCTACAGTATACAGTGACTTTGGAAAGTATTCAGACCCCTTGACTTTTTCCACATTTTGTTGTTACGTTACAGCGTTATTCTAAAATGGATGAAATAAAACAGAATTCTCAGCAATCTACACACAATACCTCATAATGACAAAGTGAAAACAGGTTTTTAGTTTTTTTGTATATATTTGCCAAAATTTCTAACAGAAATACCTTATTTACATAAGTATTCAGACCCTTTGCTATGAGACTTTGCTATTCATCCTGTTTCCATTGATCATCTTTCAAATGTTTCTACAACTTGATTGGAGTCCACCTGTGGTAAATTCAATTGATTGGACATGATTTGGAAAGCACACACACCTGTCTATATAAAGTCCCACCGTTGACAGTGCATGTCAGAGCAAAAACCAAGCCATGTGAGAAGATCTGTAGGGAAGAATGAAAGAAACTCCCCAAATACAGGTGTGCCTTGTTTGTAGCGTCATACCCAAGAAGACTCAAGGCTGTAATCGCTGCCAAAGGAGCTTCAACAAAGTACTGCGTAAAGGGTCTGAGTACTTACGTAAATGTGATATTTTCGTTTTTATTGCCTTGTCATTATGGGGTATTGTGTGTAGGTTCTAGAATAAGGCTGTAACATAACAAAATGTGTAAAAAGTCAAGGGGTCTGAATACTTTCCGAATGGACTGTAGAAGTATTTTTCTCTTGCATATGCATATTGAGCAGTGTGTGAGTATGTCCATACTTTGCACGACTGTGTGTATGTCCATGCTTTTTACGTGACTGTGTATGTATTAATAGCCAGGAGGCTGCTAGTGAGCCCTGTATTTCATGGATGAAAGAGTAGCTGCTCTGCCTATCAATGCATCTTAAAAGAGAGGGCAGGAAGTGGGCCCTAACAGGAGAGAGGAGGCACTGCCAACTTCCTGTGATCAGAGAACAATGGACAGCATCCAGAGACGCTGAACTCCCTGACACTCAGGCCAACGCCAACACACACACACACACACACACACTGCTGAGTGTAACCAGTGCTCCCAAGAGGTGCAGCGGTCTAAGGCACTGCATCTCAATGCTAGAGGCGTTAACTGACTTACCTAGTTAAATAAAGCTTAAAATAAATAAATACAAATAAAAACCGTAACGACATCCGAAAGTAAGGCCACCACTGGGCACTGTAAAGGTCTTCCATCTGAAACTTGAGAAAACATAATACTTTTAAAAGTCTATTCTACATCATGTTTATGGATTTACATATGTGCATGCGTGCGGTAGAGAAAAGGAGATAGGAGGCAGCGCTTAGAATATTTCAGAATGAGCATCATGTGGGGTTTGTGGGCCCCAATATCAGGCTCAAGCCTTTATCACCCAATTAAATCCTCCATTCCTAGAGGAGAATCATTGCACAATAAGCTAGAACTCTTGCTCCAGCAGCTCCATATAGCACTGCATATTCCAACACAACACTCATGCTCTCTCTTGTACGGCCAAGTTTATTCGTGTAAATTGACTGGTTGCCAAGGAGATGTGTGTGAGTGACCAGAGTCGGCTGGTATCTTGACAACTGGCCATGCTAGAATAACAGAGCCATTACCATTAGTAGGGTTACAATGGTCAGAGAGCCAACAGGCAGGGCCTATACAACAACCAGATTAACAGTGAAAGAAAGGAAGGCTACAGAAGAGAGAAACACAGCTCTTTTGTGAATGTAATTGGCTTTCGACTCCAGTGAGCTTGTTTTGTCCTCCTTGTCTGGTTAGTTACACTGCATGTCTGACAACAGCTCAGTGCTGCTGCACGGTTTGAGTCCAGAGTACTGCAGTAAAGTTGAGGCTGAGAGAGGAACTTGGATTGAGTTAACGGAAATTAATACAGTTAACAATATCAATGTTTTGCATCTTCTACCTTGATCTTCTTTTGTTGTGTCTGAAGATAAGTGCCACCAAGTTCTAAAATATATTTTTTATTTAATTTGTTTTATATAACCTTTATTTAACTAGGCAAGTCAGAATGAAGCACTTTGTGAGGTATAGAGTCATTTTCAAGTATTTCACATCAGGTAAGTGTCCCTTCCTAAACACAAAATACATTGACTATGCAGAATGACAACCAGAACATTTATTGGGCTGTTGAGGGATTGATAGTTATGTAAATAAATTACCTGCATTTTCTCTGTATTTCCAGTGTAGCAGAGTCCCATAGAATGCTTAAACTCATAAAGTATGCCCTACATTTGAAAGGTTTAGGGCCGTGTGTCTTGTGAAATAATCGACCATATAAGTAACAAGGAAAGTCCCCTTTCATTTTAAGGCCACTCAGTGATTTATCGCTCAACCTTGTAGTTTGAGTTAGCAGGAAGCGTTCTTCTTTCACTCAATTTGAAGTTGAACGTGTTCAAATTAGCTTTGACTATTCACAATGTCATATCAAGTGACCAGAATCTGTCGGTCCATGGCGTCACAGGTTATTGTAAGGGTTAGTACTGTATATCACTATACCGACCCGGGAGAGTGACATGGGGGATACGCAGGTTGCCATTTGTTGAAGTTAACCAGGAGAAGACTGCAGGTTCACTGGGGACTGAGACATCATGGAGGGGTTCTACATCATAGAGCATCACTCTCACACCTCCCTCCTCTCTCTGGATGCTGATGTAGTGTCACTAATGTGGAACAGCACTTTCTACGCAGTTTCAAACAAACCAACAGCCTGGCAACTGTCTGTTTGGCTTTCTGTTGTGTCATTTTTGTTTTGGAGGAGGAATTGTTTCTCCTCTCCTAGGCAATCAGCAATTAGTACCAGGAGGTGTGCCCTTCACTTTGCAAGGCAATTATCAATTATCAATTACTATTAGTACTTGAGCCTCCCGTTCTCTCAATGGCAGCCGTGTCAGCGGCGGTCTCGTCGCAAAACTAAAACCGTCACCGAAAGAAAGACGGTCCTGCTGAGTTGTTCTGCAGAGTTATTCGAGGAAGGAAAGAGTGGTGTGGACACGCCTTCTATCTCCCTTGAGTATATCACCTAGTGATTTTTTCAGATGATCCTATTTTGCTCTTTTGTAGCTTTGGCAACTATGTGTGTGATTTCTATACGTGCTCGCTCCTCTCCCTGTAGTTTGGAACTGCCGATCTGTGGTCAAGAACGCAGAGTTCATCTCGGCCTATGCTGCCCTTCAGTCCATTGACTTTTTCATCCTGATGGAGACATGGATCACTCCAGAGAACACTGCTACTCCAGCTGCTCTCTCTTCATCTGACTAAGTTCTCCCTCTCAGCCCGAGAGCATCTGGTCGTCATGGTGGTGGCACAGGGAGATACTAATTTCTCCTAGGTAGAGATTTTCCCTTTTCTCCCTCACTCACCTGTCCTTCTCCTCAATTGAATTCCATGCTGTCACTTGTCCACTCAAGCTTAACATTGTCATCGATCACCCACCAGGTGCCCTTAGAGTTCCTCAATGAGCTTCACACCTTGATGAGCTAATTTCCTGATGATGGCTCACCGTTCTTTGTACTTGGCAACTTCAACCTCCTGATGTCTGCCTTCGATTAATTTCTTTCCAACTCTCTCCTTCCCCTCCTTGGCTCTTGATCTCATCCTTTCCCAGTCCCCTCCCACTCACAAGGCAGGCAATAACCTTGACCTCGTCTTTACTAGAGGCCTACGAATCTCGCTGCAACCCCCCCCCCCCCCCCCTACGGTCGCAATCTTTGCTCTCTCTCCCACCACTCTCTCCTCTTCTATCCTATCATCTCTGCCTTCTGCTAAATCTTTCTCCCTCCAATCTCCTGATTCTGCCTCTTGACCCTACTCTCCTCCCTTTCTACATCCTAGGACTCGCACTGTCCTCTTTCTAAATCCTTTCTAAATTTCAAGCTTCTACCTCCATCCTTAATCCTCCACCCCTCCCCCTCCCTCTCTGCGGACGACTTTGTCAACCACTTTGAAAAGGTTCACAACATCTGCTCCTCATTCACTCAGCCTATTGAGTCCACTGGTCCCACGCACACAGAACTACCCTACGCCTTGACCTCTTTCTCCCCTCCATCTCCAGATTAAATCCTACGACTAGTGAGGTCTGGCCATCCGACAACCTGCCTTCGACTCCTTCCCTTCCTCCCTTCTCCAGAACATCTTTGGAGACCTTCTCCCATTCCTCACTTCCCTCAGCAACTCATCCCTGACCACTGGCTGCATTCCCTCTAACTTCACTATGGCCTAAGTCGCTTCCCTCCTCAACAAACCAACACTTGACCCCTTTGATGTCAAAAATTACAGACCGGTATCTCTTCGTTCTTTTCTTTCCAAAACACTTGATTGTTCTGTCTCTGACCAACTCTCTCGCTATCTCTCTCAGAATGATCATCTTGACCCTAACCAGTCAGGCTTCAAGAGGGGTCACTCAACTGAGACTGCTCTTCTCTGTGTCACAGAGGCTCTCTGCATTGCCAAAGCTGTCTCTCTTTCTCTCGCTCTCCTTCATTCTCTTCCTCCTAGATCTATCCACTGCCTTCGACACCGTGAACCATCAGATCCTCCTCTCCACACCTCTCAGGGCTGGGCTTCTCAGGCACTGCACATGGATTGCATCCTAACTTTAAGGCCACTCCTACCAGGTGACGTGGAGAGGATCTGTGTCTGCACCACGTACACTCTCTTCTCTCTACACACCAAGTCACTCGGTACCTTCATATCCTCACATGGTCTCTCCTATCATTTCTCTGTGGATGACACTCAACTACTTTTCTTCTTACGCTCTTCTGACACCCATCTCTATGTGCCTAGCAGATATCTCAGTTTGGATGTCGGCCCACCACTTCGAGCTCAACCTCGACAAGACGGAGCTGCTCTTCCTCCCAGGAAAGGCCTGCCTGTTTCAACACCATCTCGCTCCTGCAGGTTGATGCTCTACAACATCCGTAGAGTACAACCCTACCTCACACAGGAAGTGGTGTAGGCCCCTAATCCAGGCACTTGTCATCTGGACTACTGCAACTCACTGTTGGATGGGCTCCCCACTTATCCAGAGCGCTGCAGCCCTACTGGTGTTCAACCGTCCCAAAATCTGCCATGTCACCCCGCTCTTCTGCACACTCCACTGGCTTCCAGACGAAGCTCACATCCACTACAAGACCATGGGACTTGCCTACGGAGCAGCAAGAGGAACTATCCCTCCCTACCTTCAGGCTATGCTCAAACCCTACACCCCAAGCAATCTGTTCTGCCACCTCTTAGTCCCTGCCCATCTCCAAAAACCCTAACCTCTTCAAAAGGTAGGTCTTAAATAACCCCCCCCCCCCCCCTTTAGTTCATGCCGTCATCACTGCGATATGTGATTGTCCCACCTAACTATCTTAAGACGAACACATTAACTGTAAGTCACTCAGAATAAGAGGATCATACATTTGAGTCATTTAGCAGACAAAGCTTTGTCTGTTTTGTTGTTGAGCTGCGTCATTAATGGATTCTGCTGTGTGCTTTGAGTCATTGTGAGGTGTGGATGTGATTGGGATAAAAATAACACGTCGCCCACTCCTCTGATGATGGAGAATACGCAGAGCCTCAGTATGAGGGAATAGATACAACACAGCTTGCAAGACATCTAGGGTCAGATAAAAATCAAACCCACACACCAGAACATTTGGGTTTTAGCTAATAAACATGGAATTAACTGCATCACTCAAATGTGATTCATACTTTAAAAGAGAAGGAACAATGTGATTTCCCAAAGTGCAGATTAGATTGAATTCTGGCCCTGGTGCATGCAATGATGAATACTGAGTTGGACAACAGCTCACAGATCAATATGCTCCTAAAGACAGTTGGCTAAATCAATAAACCAATCAAATACCTCAACAATGCCTGCTGTGTCATCAAGCCAATTTTTAGTGGCTAAACAAATGAATACTGTTTCAATGGGATTCAGTAACAGGACATTTCAAACTGTTCTGCACAAAAAGGATAAAACGCTAAGTGTGAAAATGTCTATTGTTTTGTCTTTTAGTCACCACATCTTCTGATGTGAGATGTAGAATAATGTTGAATGTTTGGTGTCTGTAAAGTTTATTTTATACGCATTATATTTATGAAACGACTTTGACAAAAACACTTCTTGCCATATTGATGCTGAAAATGTCAGGCGATAACGTCAGATCCAACACTGACCTCTGCTGGGGACTCTGGAGCTGAAACGTCTCCGAAAAATCTGAACAGCAACAAGAAATCTAGGGGTGATGTAACAGCAAACTCATCCTCATACACGTTAAAGGACTTATACGTTCTCCATAGCAGAAACACAGAATCATCAAAACCTCTCCAAAAATTCCTAAAAAGCACACACAACTCATCTGGAATGGCATACAACATTCTAATCTGCAGTAACATTCTCTATTATGGTAGTGGTGGTGGTGTGGGGTTCTCTCCCCATACAGGAACATGTGACTGGAGAGAGAAACAGAGAGAGAGAGAGAGGAGGAAAAAAAAAGAGTAGAAAATCAAAGGAGTCTTTGAAGCGGCGCACTGCTCCAACTGAAGGTCCCACTGCAATCTGCAGTCTGCTGGCTACCTGAACACTGCACCTTGGTGCATAGAGAGAGGGTGGGACAGAGGGAGGGAGGGATTGAGAGATGGGAGATGGAATGCAGGGAGAAGGGGATGTATGGATGAATGAAAGGGATTGAGAAGGTATAAATTATACTGCTGAATGTGCCAATACGATATGAAAGTAACACGTTCCTACGTCATACTTCTGGGTCACGTCCTATAATCTCTCAACTAGGCTTCAAGATTACATATAACATTATATTAATATTTGTGTATTGATTTTCTCATACCCGTTGCCTCATTTGAACTCCTGCAACCTTGTTAGCATGCTGGAGCGTGCCTGCTCAAGTTGAGGACTCATAGGACTGTAAGAACCCATCAGTTACAGGCTGTTTGATGTGTTTAATATTCTATTTCTTTTGTAGACCGGTAAGCTGTTGAAAGTGAGACATAAAGCTGGTGGGAGTTGTAGTTCATGTGTGTAGTTCCAATTGAAACAGTTGTTTCTTCTTGACCATAAAATACTTTGAAAACGAGCATGTGGTAAGTAAATTCATTTTGAAACACGCATATATTTATTATACATCTTAAATGAACCACATTGTTATGACTGAGGATGCAAATTTGAGGTTAATTCTTAGCCTACAAACAAGGATCCAGGAATTGTCACTTTCATACCGTATAGTCATGGGAAGTTAACATAAAAGTTAGACAGATGAGAGGAGATGGGCTGGTGGGTGAGGAGTTAGAGACCTCCACAGCTGTGTGGTGTATCTGATCCAGTGTGTGTTTCAGTGTTAATGTCTGACCCTGGCCTAAAGGGACATACACGTCATGACTGCGTCTCCTGCTGCTAATCTGGGACTGACTATCTGCCATCCCACTGTGCTAGGCTGAACCTGAGCCCGGGCCAGACATCTGTGGACTGAAACCATAGCTCTATTAATATGAGCTTTTACTAGAAAGTACTGTGTGGGATATCAAATCCTCTGTATCAATATAGTCTAACTCCAACTGTCCAGCAATGAACCTGATATATACTGAACAAAAATATAAAACGCAACATGGGCCAATTTCAACGATTTTACTGAGTTACAGTTCATATAAGGAAATCAGTCAATTTAAATGAATTCATTAGGCCCTAATCTATGTATTTCATATGACTGGACAGGGGCACAGGGGCACTTGGGAGCCAGGCCCACCCACCTGGGAGCCAGGCCCAGCCAATCAGAATGAGTTTTTCCCCACAAAAGGGCTTTATTACAGACAGTTTCATCAGCTGTCTGGGTGGCTGGTCTCATACGATCCCACAGGTGAAGAAGCCAGATGTGCAGGTCCTGGGCTGGCGTAGTTACATGTGGTCTTCGGTTGTTAGGCCGGTTGGACGTACTTCCAAATTCTCTAAAACAACGTTGGAGGCGGCTTATGGTAGAGAACTTAACATAAAATTCTCTGGCAACAGCTCTAATGGACATTCCTGAAGTCAGCATGCCAATTGCATGCTCCCTTTTATTGTCCCCAGCAGAAGGTGCACCTATGTAATGATCATGCTGTTTAATCAGCTTCTTGATATGCCACACCTGTCAGGTGGATGGATTATCTTGGAAAAGGAGAAATGTTCACTAACAGTAATGTAAACCAGTTTGTGCAATTATTTTTAGAGAAATAAGCTTTTAATGCGTATGGAAGAATTTTGCGATCTTTTATTTCATGGGACCAACACTAACATTTTGTGCTTATATTTTTGTTCAGTATTTGTTGATGTAATGGTGACATCTTCCTGAAGTTTTAACACTCGAAAAAGCAATCACCTGCAGTTCCACTGAATTCTATTTAATGAGTAGAAATAATAGAATATCCAAAGTCTAATTGCATAGAGGAATGTCAACAGGAGAACATGTAAAGTGAGGTGAATGAACAATGTAAACCCTAAAAAGTGTGGGCAGGTGGAAATTGTAGACTGTAGTACGTAGTGAATGTTAAAGTCAGTGTGGGGCTGACGGCTGTGAGACTCCCCCCTTTATTCCAGGTGACAGTTCAAAGGTAGCTCTGGATGCTAAGCCTTCATTAAGGCCAGATCAGCACCGGGGCAGAGTGCTGTCTGCATGGCTGGAAACTCCTGGGGATGGAACTCTCAGGCAAAGCCATGGTTTATTCACATCAATGGGGAGAGTGCATTGATCAACAGAACCTTTTCCTAATTTTAGAGTGGAACAAAGATGTAAACAGCAATAGCAAGGTTGCAAGCAAAATCCTTTTTTACAAAATCACGAGGAAGAACGTTTTTCTACAGTTATCCAATGTCCTTGGACAGCTTGTTACAAATCGATGTTTAAAATTCCAAATGCACTTCTCCAGCCATTGGGATTCACATGTCTTTCCCACTGTCTCTCGCTCCCTGCCTTAAACTCTAGCTGAACTCTATCCCCTAGGTAAAGGCTGCCTCCACCAGAACCACATGTTAGTTTGACCACGGTAAGCACCCACCCATGGAAGAGCTGAGTGACACACATACAGACAACTATATCCATCAGCTTGAGCTTCTCTCTGATAAAAAAAAAATATGTCTCAAGTCTATGAGAGACAGAAACTACAAAATGATGTGCGTGCTTGTGGATACAAATGCAATCATTATAGCGGAGATTATATGACTATAGATCCAAAAGACAGTCTTAACTGTACAACTGGATTCAGTCTCCCTACATAATGCGGATAAGCTGGTCTACTACACCACTATCTGGTGAGTATGACTTCTGCCACTTCCCCAGGGACAAAGAGGGGTTTTCTGATGCCTATCCGTCTCTGTCCATTACCCAGAGTGCTTTGGCACCTGCTCAGGATGACCTCTGATAACACAGTCTAGGAAAATAGATGGGGATCAGACTTAGCTGTAGACTTAAACTATCACAGGAGTCACAGAGATGCCTCTAGTCTGGCACAAGATGACTATGCTTTTGTTCAGAGGTCAGCTGTCGAACCCACGCAGTGCCATAAGGAGTCTACTGATTGTTGCAAAAAAATAGACATTGCAGCTCACTATCAGTACCAACAATTAAAAACAAAATCACACAAGCGATAAAAGCTAGGTGACTGTTCCATTTTGGACATCCATACCTGATGTCTACTTGCTGCAAAGAAATTGCCCTTTGGGATTTCTACTCTAGTCTAATATAATCTATGAAGAGTATGTTTCGCCTCCCTGTGGACAAACAGAAGCGCTTCACCGCCGGGACAGTAAACACAAACAACTGAACAAGGCTCGTCTGAGCTTGGTCTAATATAATTAGATGACAAGGAAAGTTACACCTGAACACAGAATGTATAAACTTTAAAATGCAAATCATAATCATAGCCTTCCCTGTAGCTCAGTTGGTAGAGCATGGTGTTTGCAACGCCAGGGTTGTGGGTTCGATTCCCACGGGGGGCCAGCACAGAGAAAAAAAAAAAGGAAAAAAAAGTATGAAATTGTATGAAATCTATGCATTCACTACTGTAAGTCGCTCTGGATAAGAGCGTCTGCTAAATGACTAAAATGTAAATGTAAAATAATCGCTGAACGTGCAGTCACTTTTGCGTGATGAGAAAGAGAGAGCCCATTTGGCAACTGACTGCTGGGCTGCCTCTCTGATTGTGTGGGTTTTCTGGCACACTGGTGGTTGCCTCTACTCCACAGAGTCAAAGTCAGGGTAGAGAGAGTACTTCTGTTGTCTGAACGGGCCAAGACTTGAATCAATAGCGCTTCAATTGAGCTATTAGGCTGTTTAACCTCTAAAAGTTAGAGCTCACTTTGTTGGCACAAAACTACCTCCATACTTCCATTCATTTGTATGAGTTGCCTTCAGACGAGTCCCGTGACACATGTGGGGGTCGTAGAGCAAAAAGACAACATCATGTAGGCCAAACCGTTCAGACACTACAGACGTTTTCATTAGAAGACCGATTTTCGGGATGTCTCATGGTCTGATAAACACTGCTGTAGCTCGGCCACCTCCTACCGCAGACGCGGAAGGGCGACATAGGCGGATGTGGTGGATTGAGACGCAGCCCATGCAAAAATGATATCTCCAGCTTAAACTTTTTTTTATTATGTCACTTAGATTGACACCCATGTGCGTGAATAGACTCTTAAGGATTAAAGAACAAGATGCAAGTAGATGGGTTGTAGGAATGTGAAAAACATGATACTAATGACAAAAGACATGTAGTTTCTGTTTGAGAAAAGAGATGATAGCCACACTGGACCAGAGCAACCCAACACCTATGACCGCTTCTCCTCTTACATGCCCCATACAACGGCTGGTGAATAGGAAAGCCCTCTCCCTATGACAAAGACACAACACAGTCATCAGATAACCATAGTGAATATAAGAATACAAAACACATCCGTCATGTAATCATTAGCCTGATATGGCACCCTTGTAATGCAAGACACACATACACCCGTTTCATCTCCCCGAGCTGGGTTCAGCATCTGTTACAGAGGTATAATCAGATATAATTTCCCCTCTCAAGGTAGACAAACACAGAAAGACCATAAAGAGCTGCTCTGACAGACACAATATGTCAATATCACTTGCTATCAAAGGAGAGCGCTGGATGGGAAAGACCCTGTTGTTTTAGTTTATCCAGGCTCTGTTATCTGGGTAGGGATCCTTCCACAATGACCTCTGTCTGAGAGGCAGCTAACCCTGGCTAATCTCGACTTTTGAAATGCCACTCCATTTGAAATCCTGAGCCGTCCGATTGGCCCTCGGTGTCTCACCGGGCTACCACATGCATGTGCCCCGCTTCCCGTTTCCGTGACCACCATCCATAATTGAAATACAGCCAATCAAAGACTCTCCCTCTCCCTCTTGAGCTCATAGAGAAGCCAAAAAAAGCAACTGATCTTGGACCAGCCTTCGATGCAGAAAAAGAGAGAGTAAGAGAGAGATAGCGAGGAAGGGACCTGTCAGAGGATCTGTAAATGTCAAACTATGATTTATATCAGGATTAGAGATTTCTCTGGGTTTGTATTATTGCTGAGCATCAGTCATCTATCAAAAAACCCTCTGGGGCTGTCAAAACACAAACCCTCTCGAAATGGACCCTCTTAAACGACAAAGACAAAACATTCCATTTACACGATAAAAAGCCCCCCAACATCTCATTTGCCTCCTGACCCAAATGAGTGTTACCATGCGGCACAGATGTTGCTGCTTTCCACTTCAAAGGCCACGGGGAGGGGACTGGAGGAGATAATGATTTGGGCCCATTACCAGTAAACCTCTCCACTGCTTTCACTGGAGGTTGGCCTCTATCTCCATGGTAGTACAGAGAAGAACATTAGTAAATCCACCAGGCCTATTGTGTGGTGGTGGTCACCAGGGTCTCCCCCCCACCCTTATAGGCTGTGGCCTCTTCAGTACTAAACCGAGAGACTCCCTTTTAAAGGGCCATTCATATGCCAAACCAGTCTGACAGTTTTATTTGACTGGGCTGCTTGTTAACATGCTGAATAGCAGGGTGGGCCTGTGTTATGCAGATCAGGTCAGGTTACTGTGAGGACAGACGTCAGTGGGCTTTCAGCCCAACTCAACCCAAATCCCACCGCCAACCCCCCTCTCCTCTGCTTTTAGTCCAGCTTGGATTTCAATTTAGGCCTTGGTGCATACAAGAGCAGGCTTTGTCCAAACAGTATTGCAAATACCATCACTAGCATACTGTACAGTGCAAATTAAGGTGCTGGCGACAGGAAATGACTGCAAATGGGGACATTTTTCAGAAATCAACTAACAGAAAATGTTACTTAAAACCTTCCCCAATATTAACTACAGGTCAAGTGTTAACATTGAAAAACCATTATCATTGACAGCGGTGCGCTAACATGTCTCGGTGGAGCATTGGGTGAGTTATTGAAGGCAGTTTTTAAAACATACAGGTGCAGAGTTAAGTGGGTCACATGATTAGGCTGATCAGATATCTGGCTCACACACACACCGTTCGTGTTAATAAGCTCTGTAATGAGTCTCATTAGTACAAAGAAAATCAATCAAGCCAACGGCTAGCATTAATAATTCAAAGGAGCGTGTTGCACAAGTTAAATCCACTCCTGTCTTTCCCTATCCTATCCTGCCTAGAGCTGACAACTCTGTTTACACAGCACTATTGGCTCTCTGACACACTGGCAGTGGGGTTAGTAACATGCTGCTACTCTTCAGCAGAATGTTGCCAGTATTGAAAAGATAGGTAGATTAAATTGGTCTGAAGCCAGAGGCAATCAGGCCAATCCTCTGAATCAATACCACAAACTAGGCAGACACTTGTCTATTTAGAATAGTGAAGCTCACAGTAGCTCATTACATATTATATTACTGTTCACACAAGTTGCTTTTCTGAGAGCAAATCGTGTTATAAAAAAAAGTGACAAATTCTCTCATTGGAGTTTTCCTTAGTTTATCTTTTTCTGAGGGCGGAACGAATGTGATTGGTTGGATGAAAGCTCAACAGTGGTAGACAGAGAATACGGTCAATAGTAGTGATTTAAAATGGATGACACTTGACTGGGTTTTTAGTAGGACCTGAATGGACCCAGCAAACACAGTAAAACCACAGTGGAAGAATAGGCATGAACCCCCAAGACACCAGCTTAGCGGAAGCTTCTTTATATAGCGCGGAAGAAGGGAAGAACGAAGAAAAAAAACGTACCATCTCTTCCTGATATCTCAAGCGCCTGAATATTTAGAAAAACATGAATATTTTAGAGAATTCAGAGCCATACACACATGTTAAAGTGTAGGGAATGGTAGGGGGATGTTGGTCTCAGCGCTTACTTAACCCAGTCCCGTTTACTGTAGTTATTTATTTTTCCCTGAGATTTCAACCCAGTTCTTAAATGGCCTGGCTCTCCCAGCCTCCCTGGCTTTCCTTCAGACTCACATTTTGCATGTCATCAAAGTGTGTGCTGCTGTGCAATTACATGTCTGACATCAGCAACGTTTAAACTGAGGCTGATTAAAGAGCTCATCCTGTTATAGAGAACTTAAAACAGTCACGATCCCCTCCCACACAAACACACCATGATCCTCATCAATAATGCCCCAAAGGAGACAATTCAAGGTCTAATTTTGGCAGTCTGGCAGGTCCCTGTGTTGACATAGAAACTGTTGTTTTGTCACTCTTAGTTAATAAACAGCAGGGTTGATATGGTAGCCAACCTACAATGTACGCACTCCTTTCTCTGATTCCCTAATCTACAACACTGAGGTCAGCTAAAGTCCACATTCCAAATAAAAACACCCATATCTGTATCAATCAGCATGAAAACAGGCTTTCCTAGAAAGAGAGGAAGAGACCGGTTGGAGCATTTTCTTTCCAAGAAGGAACAAAGAGGTTCAGTGATGTTTGTAGCCATAAAGTTCCCCCATACCGTTCCAGCTTCTACACACAAAGCAGGGTTTCCACGATCCGTCTGTAAGAAATGTCTGCTGTAGGGTTGGTTTTTCGGGAAAAAGTTTACTTTTATTGTGGCACTGCAAAGAAAGACAATTAAAGGCACATTCCAGAGGTTGACTGTTGTCCTGTAATGGTTTACAGAATGGAGGCCTGAATCATGATGATCCTCTGCCTAACGTGTCAGCCCCTCCCCTCCTCGTAGATTCGCTTATGGTGATAGCATGCTTCAGTTCGGCTGGCACCTAGCCGAATGACTTTACTCACATACTCCCTTAAAAGACCTTCGCTTGAAAAATGAGAAAAAAGCGGCAATAGTTCTGTTTGTCCATTTTGAGACACCGTATACACTTCCTTAAAATAGTCTGAGTTAATCTAACTCAAGAAATTTGTCATAAATGTTTACGTTTTTTGCTGAAGAGATCTTGGTCGCGCAATTTTACATTTAACTAAGATGTTTGGTGGAGTATTTTTCAATGAACAAATGTGCATAAATAAGAGTCGCCTCTTTATTGAAGAATCCCTACCGTTGGCCAATCACCGACAGAGGGGGGTAGACTTAGGCTCCGAACTCCGGCTTGCCCTTTGTGTGCCCGAACAGCCCCCCCAAAAACTTGAAGTCCAAAACATCACTAAATGTCGTCACAATGTATGCACGAACTCTACCGAACTGTTTCAGCTGGGAATCATGCGGACGCCTTTAGACAGACCAGGCTTTGCTTTCGTTAGGGCTGCTTACATTGCTGCTACAGACGACTCTTTAAGTGGAGGTGGCACAGAGGGACTTCGTACTTTTTCTTGCAGGAAACAAAGCCATGATGTAGGGGTAAAGTAATTGCTTTCAATTTAGAAACTGTATTCATAATTGAGGAGTGCCCTGATTTACCTAACATATCATACTAAATGGAGTGTCGCGGACTTGCGTACAGAATAATACGAAATGCTCTTAGACCAGGTTGAACCACACCACTGCAGATTTCGCTTGCCATATTCAGGGCAATGCATGTTTTAGTAATAACTCTTGTAAACAGTTCTGGAAAACTCATGATGTCTTAAATGTATAGCCCCTCTAAGAGTGAATCAAACAAACACAGCTTATATGTGCGGCATATCAAAGACAAACTACCCAGCGCTCTTTCCTTTCACTCTAAAGCAAATACAACAGTGGAGAGCGTGTGGAGAATGTCTGCTTAAATCTCCCATATTGCATGAATGGCTAAACTGTTGAGTTAGGGCACACAGACTCTGATACGCACGGCTGAGTCCATTTAGCAAAAACAGGATGGCTTCAGTAACCCTCAAAAGGTGTCCTCCAGACCAGTGCCTTGCAGAGGGGGAAGTGTTCACTGCATCAAACTGGCATAGAGACATGGTTCATACTACTCAAGAGCAGTATGTATTCAATTCCCTCAAGACGTTTTCTAAGGCAGGGAGCAAACAGCATTCCACGGTACCAACTGCCACCACTGAAACTTTGAACTTTAAGTGGACTGAAGTTTTTGGCTGGGAGGGGCGGAGGGATGCCTAGCCACAGTAAGGGCAAAGATGGAGAAGGAGAAGGAGAGAGAGGGACCCTACCTCCATTTGTGCAGAGTGAAGCCGGGACACTGGTCTCCACACACATTACACGGCTGTCCTCTCTCCGGCTCATCAAGGGTGTTCAGCTGGTGATGGAGAGAAGAACCTATATAGTTAATGGTCACATGATACCTGCTGTTATCGCTCATCTCTTCTAGATTCATCAAACACATGCTGTCTCTCACATGACAATTCACATTGGGACAGAGCGGGTTTACAGAAGACTTCAGAAGTCTAACTATTTAGAGAAGGGAAAAAAAGTATTCAGAGTCATAATTAGTCATAATCAAACCCCAAAAAACATTGAAATAATGAGACATTGCAATGACATCAAGCCTATATATGACTTGGCCCAAATTCTTTTAAAAATAGTAACTACTAAATACAGAACTCAGTATAGTCGATTGCCTCTGGGTTCATGTGTGGAACACAAATGCGGGCAAACACTTATGAAAGAAATGTCTGGTGCAGTGAACTGAAAGGTTTAACAAAGTATGCGTATTGGGGTAGATTCGTAGAATACAAACCAACTATTCTTCCATCAGCGGGATAATGTTGTTTAATGAGCCTTTGAATTGTACTGGTTGGATGCGTTCTCTCCCGATCAAATGAGAGGTGCTAAGAGGACTAGGAATTTAACGTTACTGCTTTACCGATTAAGAAACAAAGTCCACAGACTGCAAAATAACATTTCATTTATATAGACTTAAACCACAGCACAGTGTATCTGGACACCGGGATTAAACAGCACGCCGTGGTCGCGCGCGCGTCATGCAACCGTACTGTACCACATTTCTGCAAAAACGTGGGGATCCTATGGAAAAACAAACATTTGTATCACTCACCGATCTGCTGGATTCTCTCTTCTTGGAGCTGCGAGTGAACATGACAGTCTTGTTCCAGGATAGCGGGCTGAGAACTGAGACCAACAACGCAAAAGGGACACTTGGAGAGTGTCCACGCACTTTCGTAAACAAATCCCCACGGTGGCGCTCGACGTTCCTCAACCAAACAGAGCCCTCGCGGTCCTATCCCGTTACCCCGTTTCATTAATGAATGAAGGAACGCGGTTTCCGGATACGACCGACGGTGCCAGCTCCACCTTATTGCCTTTCAGCCAATAGAATCAGCTAATTCCACAGACGATGTTAATAATCTTGAAAGTAAAATATTGCAGGTAACACTTAACTTTACACTGTCCTTATTAATTGCATTTGTAAAAGTAAAGTGTTATCCATATTCACTACATTCATTACGTATAATCAAAATATAAGTGACATAAGTGAATTGTCAGAGGGAATTTTTCTAAAATTGAAGGGCATATAGAGCAGTTGTTCTATCATGTAGGCCTAGAGTACGAAACAAACCAAACACTAGATTAGTTAAGAAACTTTGACATTGCCTTGATCCTTCATGAGATCTTGCCAGGCAAATTCTTCATCACTAGACTGTAACCAAGCCAACCCCAAGGTTACCAGGTTACCAGGAGAAACTCCCCTTTTCAAACAAGACTGAGGACACTGTACAGTGTTGTCTCTCTGAGTGCTAAATCACATGAGGACAGAAATCATTAATTCTACCCCCCATTTGTTTGATGAAGCGTCTGACTTCTGCCTCCCACTCAGGGATTTCCCATTTCAATTTCCTGTGAGGTAATGCAGACAGAGTTGGCTCTCCAACAAGTGCTTGCCATTTATCACCAGAGAAAAGCTTTGCCGCATTACCTCGACAGACAGACAGGCTCAATGCACTCAAGAGAGCTTTGAGTCCCAAGGCCTTTCCTCTCAAAGGAGAATTCTTCAAGGAGAACAGAGCCATGTTAAGAATATCCCAGGAAGAATCTCCATGCTCAGGGCTCTGTTCACTTTACTGGGCTACTATGTATATTCTTCTCTTACCCTTCAAAGGATGGTATTATTAACTAATATATTACACAACTTTTTGAGTTCCCTCTTGGCTTTTCTCTATCTTCGACATGCTCGTGTACCACTCAATGCACTAACTTTCTATGTTCTGAACTTGCTTCGCTTCCCACTTCTGTTTTCAGGAGCTTTTGAATGTGACACAAGGTTAAATTACTTTGGCCAAGCAGTACTGATGAACGGAAGTGTAGAGAAAATGAAGATAGACACGTGTCTATGTGTGACATAACTCTCTGCTGTGTCTTGGTGAGAGCTGTGACCTTCAGACACTTCCTCACACCTGTGGGTGGACTAAACAACCACAATGTTCCATATCAGCAGCCTCTATACAGACAGAGAGGGAGGGAGGGAGGGAGGGAGAGAGAGAGAGGGAGAGAGAGAGAGGGAGAGAGAGGGAGAGAGAGAGAGGGAGAGAGAGACAGGGAGAGAGAGAGAGAAGAAAGAGATGCCCGAAAGAGATGATACATAGAGAACGCACACACATGCATGCACACACTACAACAGACACAAACATGAAGGTCCACATTGTTTGTGTGTGTACAGAAAGCTGGAGGCTAATCAAACCTAGTGTAAGTTCAAAGCTGTCTGTGTCTAATTACCCAGGGGAGTGGTCCTACAGGGTACTTTATCTGTTGCTGGTTTTAGGATCATCTTGATGTCATCTAAATACAGGACTGGAGATCATCATGGCCTAAGGAGGGTCTAATAGTATCCACCTTTACATGATTAGAAAAGACACATGGACAAGTATTACAAGAACCCACCAGATAAGTAGGGCTGTGTTTGAAATCAAAGGAATCTCATATATTTTTCTCATACATAGACCTATTATTTCCGGTACATGCCATTACCCTCACATTTTCAGTGTTCAGAAATAAAATGCCCTTAGTGTGAAGGTCAGAGGTGTTAGGAAAGTAGAGTAGAGACCTAGAGACCTATAAGGACTGAGGTCACTACTTTAATCTGTGTGGGAAGGTCTGGGAATGTGTCTGAGAACAAACCATGGCTGGGTTTCTGTTTAAGCACCTTGTGAAATCTGATGATGTAAAATACATTTGATTGATTGATTGATTGATTGGTATTTAGTGATTTCAGCACACACAGACACACAGGTACAGATACAGACAAAGACACAGACAGACACATGGACACGCATATGTGCTTATGTGCGGGCGTGCATGTGTGTGTATTGAGAGGCTGTGTTGTATTACTACCCATCTGATTCCAAACAACGATATTAACTGCAGATATGGAAAAAGAACCACAAATATGGAATAACACCCAATTAAATTCATTTGAAATAGCGTCCAGAACAAGATGATGACCTGACATAATTCACACCACGCATATTCCACAGTGACAGATTCTCCAACCACACCCAGAATGAAATGTGCTCTGATAAATATGAGTGTGCAGTCTGCCTAGCTCCACAAGGTTAGCTGAAAGAAACAGCTACACTTGCTCTAATGCATAATTCAAAGGTTTCTCTCTCTGCACTGCTAAAAGAGGGCAATGTCAAAGCTTTGCAGATGGAACACTGCATACAAAGGTGCTTTTAGTACCAAGCCCACAGAGGGGTAATCTGTCTCTGGCTGATACCACTTAGAAGGCATGGTACAGGTCTCCGGTGGATGATATTGGGTGCAGGGACGCTGAAAGAGCCCACAGGGCATGAGGCAATGGTCCAGGTGGGACACTGCGGCTATTCTTACCACCAGGAAAAACACTTGATCTGGACAGTTCCCATGAAAACGAGATATTTACACTTACTCAGCAGTCTGCTCCAGCTTGAGTATTGTCAAAAGGCGAGTGAGTAAGGGAAGAGCAGTCGTGTAGGAGTTGTTGATAAGGTTAGATTGAGCTCAAGCCATAACATACAAGCACCTCAATATAACTACTTATGAAAACAGATCAAATATGTGTGATAATGATCAAATAAATCAAGTAAATCAAGTCCACTGAGCGATTCTAACTCAGAAAGCGTATGAGAAATTCATTACCGAAAGAAGTTCATCTGTTAATAAAACAAGTCAACTTACCTTTTGGAGTAGTTGTTTGCTCTTCTTCTTCTAACAGTGATGCGTGGAATTGGAGTTGTGAATAACAGAGTGTGTTCCCGGCCTCTGTAGACAGGTGTTTGCCGGGTTTAAAACGGAACACGTCTACGTGAGGGATCCTTGGAGATAGTAAACAGTAACTAAATCAGGTGAGTTGGAGGGAACACACACCACACACACACACACACACACACACACATCAAACAGACCACATTAGAGAAGCAACAAACTTACCACCATTTAAACCCCACTACACGAATACAACTGGTTTCATTTTGTTATAATTTTTCTGAAGGGCAAGACCAACCTTATTACATTGAGGGTACACAGTGCAATATCTACTGTACTTACCAATAATAATTTCCCTGTGAGCATAAAAATCTGTCATGTCATTTCTAGGAACTGTCAGATCCTTCCGCTTGGTAGAATGATAGCACTCTCCCACTTTCTCTCTCTTTGTCTCTCTCGCTCCTCACTTATGCTACTAAAGAAACATTCTTGAGTTTAACAGAGCCCCCTGGGTCTGTTGACAACTAACAGTCATTGCTAAAATAATTCCACTCGCTCCCTACAATACACCTGAGAGTTGGCACAAAAATGTAATATAGATTAAAGGACTTGTACAAACTAGCTGGAGCCTCAGCACACTACTTACTTGAATGCATATTCATGGCGCCCCACAGTCATAACATTGGCTTTTGTATTCCCATGACAGGAAGTCAACAGTACAGGCTGGACTAGACCATGGTCACAGTACTGCACATTTTAGAGAAACCTACCAACCTGTAATTGCTGAGACCCTCATAGACAAACCAAACACAGGCAGTTAAACAATAACTCTAACGCAGTGGGCGTTAGAGCTAGATCCACAAAAACATATGCGCAGCATAAACCAGTTCTTTATGGTATGGTGGGGAAAGTGCAATAATTACAAAGTGACAATAACGAAAGCAATGTGAGCTTTATGGCAGAGGCATATCCTTTCATTGATTGGAGCATAATAGGCATCATAGCTTGTTACATCAAGGTCAGGTTTGTGTATGAAAACGATAAATTAGCATAAGATGTGCTCATAGGAATGGATGAGCTGTGTCAGTGACTTTATTTCCTCTGATCCTTCCCTTATCTCATCTCATACATTAATCATACATTTCATATCGTAGAATTAAACTATGTGAAATATTATGCAGACATGACATATAAATATGAACATTTGCTGGGAGAAATGGCTTGCCTGGAGCAAATAAAGTGGTATGATTTGTAATAAAGAGGTATGTTTTATTTAGGTCACAATTGCATTATAATTCATAATCATTTATGATTCAAAGGTACAATAAGTACTTGCATATTAAACAAAAGCATGTATGATTTCTTATTATAATACTTGTTAAGATCATTTAAAAGTAGAAAAAAATGAAAAAATACATAGACTTATCAAAAGGTCAACAATGAGGGAAATGTGGAATAAGATATATATAAACTCAGCAAAAAAAGAAACGTCCCTTTTTCAGGACCCTGTCTTTCAAAGATAATTCGTAAAAATACAAATAACTTCACAGATCTTCATTGTAAAGGGTTTAAACACGGTTTCCCATGCTTGTTCAATGAACCATAAACAATTAATGAACATGCACCTGTGGAACGCTCGTTAAGACACGTGGTGTCTGGTAAGGCAGGTGTCTGGTAAGGCAGGTCCTCACCAGACACCACCAGCAACAACGTCGCCTATGGCACAAACCCACCGTCGCTGGACCAGACAGGACTGGCAAAAAGTGCTGTTCACTGATGAGTCGCGGTTTTGTCTCACCAGGGGTGATGGTCAATTAAGGTCACAGTTATGAAAACTTAAGACACTAAAGAGGCCTTTCTACTGACTCTGAAAAACACCAAAAGAAAGATGTCCAGGGTCCCTGCTCATCTGCGTGAACGTGCCTTAGGCATGCTGCAAGGAGGCATGAGGACTGCAGATGTGGCCAGGGCAATAAATTGCAATGTCCATATTGTGAAACGCCTAAGACAGCACTACAGGGAGACAGGACGGACAGCTGATCGTCCTCGTAGTGGCAGACCACGTGTAACAACACCTGCACAGGATCGGTACATCCGAACATCACACCTGCGGGACAGGTACAGGATGGCAACAACAACTGCCTGAGTTACACCAGGAACGCACAATCCCTCCATCAGTGCTCAGACTGTCCGCAATAGGCTGAGAGAGGCTGGACTGAGGGCTTGTAGGCCTGTTGTAAGGCAGGTCCTCACCAGACACCACCGGCAACAACGTCGCCTATGGGCACAAACCCAACGTCACTGGACCAGACAGGACTGGCAAAGTGCTGTTCACTGATGAGTTTTGTCTCACCAGGGGTCGTGGTCAGATTCGCGTTTATCGTCGACGGAATGAGCGTTACACCGAGGCCTGTACTTGGAATCAATTTGGAGGTGGAGGGTCCGTCATGGTCTGGGGCGGTGCATCATCAGACTGAGCTTGTTGTCATTGCAGGCAATCTCAACGCTGTGCGTTACAGGGAAGAAATCCTCCTCCCTCATGTGGTACTCTTCCTGCAGGCTCATCCTGACATGACCCTCCAGCATGACAATGCCACCAGCCATACTGCTCGTTCTGTGCGTGATTTCCTGCAAGACAGGAATGTCAGTGTTCTGCCATGGCCAGCGAAGAGCCCGGATCTCAATCCCATTTAGCAGGGCTAGGGCCATTCCCCCCAGAAATGTCCGGGAACTTGCAGGTGCCTTGGTGGAAGAGTGGGGTAACATCTCACAGCAGGAACGGGCAAATCTGGTGCAGTCCATGAGGTGGAGATGCACTGCAGTACTTAATGCAGCTGGTGGCCACACCAGATACGGACTGTTACTTTTGATTTTGACCCCCCCTTTGTTCAGGGACACATTATTCAATTTCTGTTAGTCACATGTCTGTGGAACTTGTTCAGTTTATGTCTCAGTTGTTGAATCTTGTTATGTTCATACAAATACTTACACATGTTAAGTTTGCTGAAAATAAACGCAGTTGACAGTGAGAGGACGTTTCTTTTTTTGCTGAGTTTATACATTGTTACATAAATATAATACATATAATAATGTTCAAATAATCCCTTTATTTTAACACCTGAGAATAAATATACAATCTGGATCATCAGATATTCACAATCAGACTAAAGTTTCAATCCCTTTTCACTGGAGGATATTATTTGGACAATAAAACATTTAACGTTAACATTGAACATTTTTTAATTGAATTAAATCTAAACTAATATGATTCCAAAAATAAATTCAGAATGGCTATTGGTTACAATGTTGTGGAATTAGCTTTTAGCTAAAGGTTGGATGGAACCATGACAAAGTAAGAGTTGCACCGGCATTAAAATGTCCTGCTGATATGCTCAAGGCATCATTTATAAAAAAGGCAAAAGTAGCAAATATGGCTTTGTCCTCTGAATCTATCTAAGGTACCAATGTTCATCCACCCCGCCAAACCCTGTCAAACAAATAAATACACACGAGAATAACCTCACATGTGTACAGTAAGGTGAGATACTAAACTTCCTTATAACATCACAGTCACTTACATTATTCATTTTGGGATAAGTATCTTATCATGTTAAAAGAATCATACAAATTATTATAGTTTTTCTTATTATTTGTCATTCATTTTCTTATAAAAAAATCTAATGAAGGGCATTGGTTGCAAAAAGTGTATAAGATAAAGAAAACACACATTCAAACAGAAAGTACCCTGGTATTGTCAAAACACTTACATCATACAGAAAAATGATGGACTGACTGTTGAAAGGCAATAAGATAAAGGCTGAGAAAAAAAGCTAAGTTGTTTGAGTGGAGGTACAGTAAGCAGTTCTTAGAGGCAGCATTTGGACACCTAGACCTTTAAGGCATCAACCAATCTCTATGGAGCAGTGGTGTTGTTGTAGGCCTGAGGTAAACTCTGCTTGATTCATGTAGTTATCGCCATGGGAATACGGCCTCTCTCTCAAAACTAAGGAGTAACGGCTATTCCCTGTCACAACACCTGAGAGACCCAGAACAAACAAAGCAAAAGGTGAGTCTTTCTGATGCTTTGAAGCACATCTCTCTGGATCTATTAGCCTGCAAGCCTCTCCTCCCTCTCCTCCTCTAGCTGTGTCTCTGCTCTGGCCTTAAAGCCCCCAGGGGCACTCCACTGTCTATTCCCCTGACACACTCCCTCTGGGTGGGTGACACCTTGTACTTCCACTTGATAAGTATGAGACGTTAAGGTTCTGCATCACTACTTTCATGTCATTCACTTTTCTCTCTCAGCAAAAATATTCAAGTATGCCCCACCAAGGCAGGGGTTGACAGTCTCTCTCTCTCTCTCTCTCTCTCTCTCTCTCTCTCTCTCTCTCAATTTCCCTGCTACTGAATTCTTGAACTCCTCAACTTTACAGGGATGGCTATCTCTTTAAAGCACTCATTCCCATTCCTCTCTGCATATGGCCCATCTCAGGGTTGTTCCTCTGTGGTAGTAACACCTGGCTGGGTCTGCCTCTGCAGCAGCTGCCTGTGCTAGCCTCGACAGCACCAGCACTCCCCCTGGCTGTCCCAGATCGACCTTTACAGCACGCTGCGTTACGGTTCACTACACCGTCTCTGTACCAGAGCTGTGCACGGCTGTCTCTCCCATCTGCCTTAGAGAGCAAAAGCACCTGACTAATGTACCAGCCCACTGCTCACCGCTGGCGACTGTGTAGACCAGGTAATTAGACCGGCCTAAACAGCCTTCACACTAAGACCCAGGTAGGAACATACAGTAACACGTACTACACTGGTTGATAAACACTCAGAACACTGAACAAGGTTGGATAGTGACACCACGCGACATAAGAAAAACCGGGCTGAAGGATGCCGGGACCGTAACACAGTTATGAGTGTAAAAGAGGAAGTGCATACAAAGTGCCCACGTCCGTACACACAAACGTGAAGCAAAACAGACAGTCTACCTTCTGCCTCAGAAGACATAGAAGAGCCAGGCTGCAACACTGCCACAATATGAGAGAAACAACAATGCAAGAAACACAAGCAACAACTCTGGACTGAATATGTTAAATATTTCTAAGGCACATTTTTATGTTCTAGTTAATGCAATGTAAATAGATGTCCATGGTGTTTGTTGCAGAGAAAGAAAACACAATCCTTAAATTATCTTACAATACAAAAATAAATGTTGAGTATATAGTATAATAAATAAGTCATTTACCATGTTATGTACAGTACTTACACCTGTTCTATTGACATATTTACACATTGGAGGGAATAGAGGTCATTTGGAGGATGGAATCCTCATTACTGTAGCACCACTGAGAGGCTGGACGTCTTGGCTTGAAGAGAGCTGTGAAGCGAGAAAGGGATGCCAAAACCACATACTTTACTATACTATACAAACACATGTTTAGGATGAGGAGGGGAATGGTGGTACATATAATAACAGACTGAAGCTATAAAACACGATCTATTTCTAAAGAATAGTTAGTATTACACACACCTGGTTAAACACTGTAGGTTTAGGCCACTGTAATGAGCAGGTAAGAACCGGTGGACGGAGTGCATTTCCCACAGTAACCCCCACACATTCCTGTTACTCTGCTGCCATCCTGTGGACAAACGAGGAACAATATTTACTCCGCTATAAAGCAGTTGTTTTTTATTTAGCGCTTTGGTGCAAAGTATGTGGTACATTTTCACAACTCTTAGTACAAAAATCTAAACATATCATCAAAAAGGCAGTTGTTTCAAAACTTTAAACACGTCTTGAAATAACTAAGTACAACAGACAAAATCATACAGTCACTTTTTCACCAAACGTAATCAAATCAAATGTTATTTGTCACATGCGCCGAATACAACAGGTGTAGACCTTACTGTGAAATGCTTACTTACAGTGTCAGTGTTTCATCTAGAAATACGTTTCACATTGCAATACATGTTCATATAATGTAATTGCCTTTCACAATGCAATGCTCACATTACTCTGACTGCTCTTAATTGATAATAACTTAGCCATTTGATAGACATGCAAACCAGTTTGTCTACTACAGATTTTGAGAACTACTCAGTTCACAGTGCTTTATTAAAATTGCAATGGCCAATACAGTACCATAATATCGTAATATATGGCATTTACGTAGAAGACGTTTTTAACCAAAGTTACAAAAGTCCACACATTTGGTATGTGACACCCAACTCTGGTGTTGCTAGAGCCATGCTCTTATGAACTAAGCCACGTACAGGACCACTGCACAAGTACAATACAATACTGTAAAATACAATACACAATCACAATACCGGTGGAAGATGTATGATTGACAACCCTATGAGCGTACCACCCTCCTTCAAGCCATGGGTGAGGTATGCAATGGTTTCAATCCAGACCTACAGTATGTCAGGCTTGGATTGGCCAAAAGGTTTTTCACCAGGTGCGTGAACAATGAGGATTTTGATAAGAACCTATGGCCAAATGCTCAAGACAGGCTTGATGCAAACTAGTGCCTGCTAAACATTGTTTCTTTCATTTATTTCATTTGATTATATTGTGAAAGAAGTCTTCAATGATCACAACATTGATCACACAAATTATGGGTAGTGCAAGTGTATTGCCTAATCTACAGCACTGTAGCATACTACATTCAAAGGACAATTTTGAAACATGTATCTCACATTTTTTGTTATTTGATTTTAACTGGTTGCTAAAATAACTAAATTGAGACGATATTATTATGTTGTGTTCTGGTGATTAAACCAATGTATTATATAGTATTTCCCAGTAAACTTATATTTTGGATCAATGAATGCACAATGAAAGGTTTTGAATGTAAGACTGGCTGCGTTACAAGTGTTACCAGTTTGAGTTTTGTACTAACAGTTTTGAAAATTCACCACATACTTGTGAAAATAATACCAAAGCGATAAAACTGTAAACAGGATACCACATGGTTTAGTGACAGTAACACAAATCACAATGTATCCCCTCATATATCATGCACACTCAGTTGAATGTGATTTCAGGGTCTGGTCTTTTTTTAGGTTCTCTGTAACTACATTGTAAAGGTATTACACACAAATGTAAAATGTTGTAAATGAGAACTTGTTCTCAACTGGCCTACCTGGTTAAATAAAGGTGAAAAAAAATATTATTATTATTATTTTTTTTAAATGGGGCCTCTTTAATGAATTACATAGAAAAACCACAGTAATAAAATAGCATTAGCATAAGCACAGACGCAGAACACTCAGCTTAGAAAGGTTTAGAAATACACAGGTAAAACATTTCCCCAGAAATCTATCCCACGGAATGAATAGGAGCGGCATTTCCTCTGAAGTTTGGCAACTCTCATCTTGAGTGCCCTCCAGCACACTTGACTTAAAACAACCAGTGTTCAGCTAACCTTGAGTGTCCAAAGCTCCACTGGCTTTGAGACAGATTCAACCTTTTTCTCCCTGCCAAAAACAGTCTTCAGCCTGATCTCCATTACAAAACCAGGAGGGCCCACTTCACTCGCCAGCTACCCAATAAGGCTCCTCTCTCACCAGTCACATAACAGCACATTTCCATACATGATTTACCACAGTGGTTTACCCAAAAGACTCAGACTTTTCTCTTTCCATCTAAGCAGGCCAGCCCCTTTGTCTCATTCGGCCATGGTTCCAGCGGACCTGCACTCACTTGGGGCCAAAGCCAGGCCTCTGGTACTTTTCATTTTTCATTTAAATAACAGTGGCTAACTGTGAACTTCAACACCTTCTCACCAAGCAACTGTTTTGATTATGCAGAGGTTGTTGACTCTGCTATTCACAAGTCCTCACTCTTAGAATTAGCTATGGAAAATCGTCCCGATGCTGAATCTAGTTGATGATCCCTGCACTAGTGTTACAGTCGAAAAACAGCATTAAGGCACCAGGGGAGTCTGGGATACAGAGTCCACTTGGGCTAATGCCCAGAGCAGAGGCACCTCTGAAGCCAAGAGGAAAGGAGGGAGGGAGGGAGGGAGGGAAGGATGGAGAGAGGTAGGGTGGGAGGGAGAGAAGAAAGGAGGGAAGGAGGGAAAGTGGAGAATGACGTTGTCTGAAACCAGGAATGTGAATATAAGACACTAATCTAAATCACTCCGTCCATGAGGCTATGTGAATGTGCATCATATTGTTACCTGGGATTTGTGTATATCAGCAACTGCGTAGTTTCCTTGGGAGATCCACTTGGTTTCCTCAGCTAGCTGGAAGCCTGTCCCTGAGAGGTTGATGCTGAATCGACCCTGAGGAAACATAGAAGTAGGGAGGAGGGAGGGAAGAAGAGAAAGAGAAAATGAGAGAGAGAGAGGGAGAGAGAGAGTGGGAGATATCAGCACCCCCCACCACACCAACCGCAGAAAGCAGTAGAGGGCAGTTCACTAACATGCAGCAGCTGCATTTAGGTTTCATCAAAGCCCAGCTGATATAAGCCAGACAAAACCCAGTGACAAATACCAGACGTTTTACGGTACCAACAGCTATAAACAGAGGGGGGTAGATCATTCAGCCAGAGGTAAGCATCTACAGTTGAGTGTCTCTTGAAACTCTCATATGGAAGCATAAATATTTGTCAAGTTTACAGAGCATGGTGTAGTGCAGCGTTTCCCAAACTCCATCCTCTGGACCGCAAGGGGTGCACATTTAGTTTTTTGCCCTAACACTACACAACTTATTCAAATTATCAAAGATTGGTGATAGTTGGTTATTTGAATCAGCTGTGTAGTGCTAGGGCAAAAACCACAACGTTCCCACAGGGGGGGCCCAAGGACCGAGTTTGGGAAACCCTGGTGTAGTGTATGGCTAATTTAAATGTGTGGATAAGTGGTGTGTTGTGTTGATGGAAATGAAAAACATGTTCACTAACTCTTGGCAAACAATAGAATGTTTCTTTATTAACTTATCAAAGCCACCATGTTTTGGCAAATAGCTTTCATTGGGGTCTTTTTGGGTCATTGGAAACATCTCCTGAAATGACTCCGAAGAGGGGAGGAAAAGTAAGCGGAAAGCAGGTGAACCGGTGTCTTTGAAGGATGTAGGACTGCAGTCTGCGACACTCTGGAGACAAATCATACAGTGCAATCAGAAAGTATTCATACCCCTTGACTTATTACATATTTTGTTGTGTTACAGCCTGAATTCAAAATTCATTAAATATGTTTTTTTCTCTATCATCTACACACTATACCCCATAATGACAAAGTGAATTTAAAAAAATTCGGAGATTTTTGCAAATTTATTGAGAAGTCAATAGAGAATTATCTCATTTACATTAGTATTCACACACCTGAGTCAATACATGTTAGAATCACCTTTGGCAGGGTTTACAGCTGTGAGTCTTTCTGGGTAACTCTCTACGAGATTTGCACACCTAAGTCAAAACCGTAACTAGACCACTCAGCAACATTCAATGTCGTCTTGGTAAGTAACTCCAGTGTATATTTGGCCTTGTGTTTTAGGTTATTGTCCTGCTGAAAGATGAATTAGTCTCCCAGCATCTGTTGGAAAGCAGACTGAACCAGGTTTTCCTCTAGGATTTTTCCTGTGCTTAGCTGTATACAATTTGTTTTTATCCTAAAAAAACTCCATAGTCCTTGCCGATGACAAGCATACCCATAACATGACGCAGCCACCACCATGCTTGAAAATATGAAGACTGGTACTCTGGTGATGTGTTGTATTTGCCCCAAACATAACGGTTTGTATTCAGGACATAAACATAATTTCTTTGCCACATATTTGTAGTTTTACTTTAGTGCCTTATTGCAAACACTGTCAATTAGGTTAGTATTGTGGAATAACAATGTTGTTGATCCATCCTCAGTTTTCTCCTATCACAGCCATTAACCTCTGTAAATGTTTTAAAGTCACCATTGGCCTCATGGTGAATTCCCTGAGCGGTTTCCTTCCTGTCCGGCAACTGAGTTAGGAAGGACGCCTGTATCTTTGTAGTGACTGGGTGTATTGATACACCATCCAAATTGTAATGCATAAATTCACCATGCTCAAAGGGATGTTCAATGTCTAGTTATTTTCTTTTTTACCCATCTACTAATAGGTGCCCTTCTTTGCGAGGCATTGGAAAACCTCCCGGGTCTTTGTGGTTAAATCTGTGTTTGAAATTCAATGCTCGACTGAGGGACCTTACAGATAATTGTATGTGTGGGGTACAGATATGAGGTAGTCATTCAAAAATGATGTTAAACACTATTATTGCACAGAGTGAGTCCATGCAACTTGTGACTTGTTAAGACATTTTTTAAACCTGAACTTATTTAGACTTGCCATAACATAGGAGTTGAATACTTATTGACTCAAGACATTTCAGCTTATAATTTTTTATTAATGAACAAAAATGTCTCAAAACATAATTGCACTTTGACATTATGGGGTATTGTGTGTAGGCCAGTGACACAAAATCTCAATTGAATCCATTTTATATTCAGGCTGCAACCCAACAAAATGTGAAAAAAGTCCAGGGGTGAGAATACTTTCTGAAGACACTGTACGTGCTGCACATTGGGAGCTGGATGGGACTGTGGGAAAGGTGACATATACACATACACATACAGTAGAACCCCTTCTTCATGCACTGGCTGGAGCTTGTGCTCACACACACGTGTACACATAGATACATACACGCATGATAGCACACACATACACAGACACGCTCCACAGCCTTGTACCGGTGCACTCCCTCACACCACAGGAGGTTGGTGGCACATTAATTGGGGAGGACAGGCTCGTGGTAATGGCTGGAGTGGAATAGTTGGAATGGTATCAAATACATCATATACATGGTCTACATGCGCTTGGTGCCATTCCATTTGCTCCTGTACCTCACACACTCCCCTGTCTCTGATATGAGCTCCTGTACCTCACACACTCCCCTGTCTCTGATATGAGCTCCTGTACCTCACACACTCCCCTGTCTCTGATATGAGCTCCTGTACCTCACACACTCCCCTGTCTCTGATATGAGCTCCTGTACCTCACACACTCCCCTGTCTCTAATATGAGCTCCTGTACCTCACACACTCCCCTATCTCTGATATGAGCTCCTGTACCTCACACACTCCCCTGTCTCTGATATGAGCTCCTGTACCTCACACACTCCCCTGTCTCTGATATGAGCTCCTGTACCTCACACACTCCCCTGTCTCTGATATGAGGTCCTGTACCTCACACACTCCCCTGTCTCTGATATGAGCTCCTGTACCTCACACACTCCCCTGTCTCTGATATGAGCTCCTGTACCTCACACACTCCCCTGTCTCTGATATGAGCTCCTGTACCTCACACACTCCCCTGTCTCTGATATGAGCTCCTGTACCTCACACACTCCCCTGTCTCTGATATGAGCTCCTGTACCTCACACACTCCCCTGTCTCTGATATCAGGGCAGACCCCAGATGAGGGAGACGTTGCACAACACCAGAGAGACATGGGGCTAATACAGTCTCACATACAGCATCTGTGGTGAGGGGAGAGAGTGTAGAGGGATAGCACATGGTGTGTCGGTTTGCCAGCTGTAGACTGGGTGTATTTGGTGTGTGTTTGCCAGGGCTTGGTGTGTGTGTGTGTGTGTGTGTGTGTGTGTGTGTGTGTGTGGGTGTGGTGTGTGTGTGTGTGTGTGTGTGTGTGTGTGTGTGTGTGTGTGTGTGTGTGTGTGTGTGTGTGTGTGTGTGTGTGTGTGTGTGTGTGTGTGTGTGTGTGTCAGCCGTCTCCTCTCACAGACTAACAGGATCTGATCTGCAGACACTGGCACAGGCAGGGAGTGTTTCCAAATCTCCCCTCAGACAGACGGGCCTCTCTGTCCTCAGGCCATGTGTGTCTGCTCTGCTCTGTCCCCACTCACAGAACACACCCCTGCTCTCTCTGTTCACAGTATCACCACACTCAGCATCTGACTAACCTCTTGAGCATTAGGCTCTGCTAGAACTAAGCACACATTGAACTCAACAGCACAATTATACGGTCAGACACACTACCAAAGACACAGCTGGTAAACAAGATGAACCAAGACTAGTTAAGTCCATACAAGTCCTTAGTCCTAACCTCAGAACTCACGCCCTAGTGAAGACTTGAGTCAAACCTTTTTATTCTCCACTAGTTCTCTCTCAGTGGCTCCCTGGCCATGCAGTTCTTACCTGTGGACACCGGGCAGCGCTGTAGCAGTCTCCAGCTGTGGCAAAGGGAACTCGGTGGCCGTCGCGTGTGAAAGCAAACTGCCAGTCTATGGCTGAACGACAAGAGAGAGAAACAATGGCAGGACATATTAGTAAACATGACAGAAGCTTGGTGAAAAATGAATCGGGAACATAGCTCGGTCTGTTTGACTGGTCAGCATTGCTACGACAGCTCACATAACATCAAAAGAACAGCCTGCATCTTCCAAAATGAGTACACTTTCATATAACCTGAATCCAGTCTTGCTTTTAGGGGTCACCATAATGGCAATATCAGTATAATTCCATCTACTTAGTGCAATTTAAACAAATCCCCTAAGGCCCTTTAATTGTGTGCTCCTAAAAGACATCTTGATCACATTAACCCCACTCTGCTTGGACTTAATGAAATGTCTATGTGAGGATAGAGAGGAGTGGGGAGGAGGCTCTGACTTCCAAGCATGTTGGGGGAGTCAAGCATGGTACTCTGACACTAGCTGGTTAGCATTGACATTCAGGTTAGTGTTATGAAATCTGATGTAGTGTGAGTGTGTGTGTGTGTGTGTGTGTGTGTGTGTGTGTGTTTCTATAGGCTAGTCTATGTGGCCTTGCTGAATGTGTCCTGCAGCTGGTTCTGGCCCACTCACTGATGATGTGCATCTTGCTGAGGTCCAGTCGTACTCTGGTGAAGGTGGAGAGGCCAGCAGCGGTGTAGTCTCTCCTACACTCACAGTCCTCTCTCCTGGTCCCGTTAGAAGGGCACTGTGTGGGGTCTATCAGTCTGAAGAGAAAAAGAGCAACCAAGTTCATATAAAATGTGTCCTCCACACTTTTGACAGTGTTACATGATGATAAATGAAGTAATCCACAGCCCCATAGGTTGCTTTACCTGAAGCCAAAGACTTCAGAGTAGTTCTCTCCCTCTCCGGTCGTCAAGGTGATGTACTCCCGCGGCCTGTCAGTCTGCATTCCTGCACAGTAGACCTGAGGAAAAAGAGGAGGTGGAGAAGGAGGAAGGAGTGAGGAACGAGCCCAGAAATTAAAATCAAAACCTCTTCAGGACGACACACACTATTTCTAAACCTGACCTGGGTTGGCCTGGTTCTCAAATGGACAGCCAGAAAGCCAGACAGCCAGACAACCAGACAGCCAGCCAGACAGCCAACCAGACAGACAGTCTAAAGAACTTCCCTTCAGTTTCAATCATTTTCTAATGTATTGCAGCTGTCAGTGAGACTACACAAGACAGTTAAGCCAAGTATGATCACTGGCCAACAGGGTTTTTGTTGACTGACATTGGCATAGATACTCTCTCTATTCATTTACCATTTCCATTTGCAAAATAAGTCAGTAATCACTATATAAAATGTTATAAAACGGTGCACAGTGCACTTAATAAGAAAGATGATATCATAGTCTTACTTTGAGTGCTTTTCCTTGTACGTTGAGAAACTGTTCACCATCAGGCTGGACGCCAGACAGACTCTGGACGTCACTGCAGCTAGTGGGCAGATGGCCTAAGAGAGAGAACAAAGGACATATTTAGGAGAGGTATAGCTATGGTATAGAGGTTTATCACACATATACAGTATAACAGGAGTTATGGAGTCTGTGGAGGCTGAGGCTACTGTATGTCTACTCACAGGCAGGGCTGCTGCAGACCTTGCTGGCTTCTGGTTTAGTGTCTGAGGGACAACTGTCACTGCCTTGTCGCTCAGTAGACGCACACTGCACTGTCCTCTCCATCACCCCACCTCCACAGCTTACTGAACACTGAGGGGGAGAGAAGAGCAGGTGTAAGGGAGCCTGCCAGGATGAAAAAAGCACTAAACATACTGTAACACTGATAATACATAGAGACAGGAAGCCACTCACAGGTCCCCAGACTCCAACTCTCCACTCGTGTGTTGGAGGACAGGGGCCTTGGCTACACGGCATGTAGCTCTCAGGGGGGGTCCCAGGGCAGTTGGACAAAGACTGATGCCCATACTCATAGTTATCATTCCCAGCATGCACCTCACTGCAGGAGACTAGGCGTCTGTGGTATCCCTGTCCACAGCTGGCCGAGCACTGCCACGGGAGAGAGAAAATGCGATAAGATAACAACACTGCAATCAAGCACGATCAGTTAGGACAGTAATGTTAGATAACATTATTAAAGTGAAACAGGCCCATTCATTGACTCTCACCTCTGTCCAGTCCCCTGTGATCCAGATGAACTCACAGACGTGGGAATTACAGCTCTCAGAGTCATCTGGCCTTCTCTGATCCACACAGAACATCTCATGGACCTCCTCCCCTGTCTGGTCCATACACAGCACCGCTCGACGCCGGTGGCCCGACCCACACGACTTACTACACTGGAATGGAAGCGGGAACATCACAAACAATGAGAAAAACAAAGTTAATGTCGTCAAAAACAACCCCAAGATCCTCCCCATAGCCCTTGTCTGAGTCTTCAGAGTTGAAAAGACTGAAGGGGTGGGGTTAGGGTTTGTTTTCAGCACCAGCAAAAGGTTGGTTCTAAATGTGAAGGTGATTTATGTACAGGTTTATTTTATGTTTGATCTAAGACCCTTACCTACGTCAAATACGGATATCAAAACAGGACATAGGAGGCGGAAAACATTACTGAGCCTGACCACTAATGGTAATACTACAACACTAGGATTTGCACAATTTCAACACGCTCGTTTGACTTTCTGTAAGACTTCTTACAGTATGTGACCTTGTTGATCTGACACAGTCTTGGACAAATATGCTGGATGAAGAGTGAGAATTGACTAAATAACATGATGGCAGTGTGCTATGGACATAACAGCAGTTGGGATGTGTTTATAGTCCGGACTGACTGAAGCTGAGTGAAGTCTCAGGCCGTCACCCTGGTTCTCTACATCCAGATGTATCTAGTAACTCAAGTGTTGTGATGCTGTGGGACTGTGTTATGGTGGTAATCCAAGCTACAAGCTTTTTTGGAAGGGCTTAGAGAGGCCTTGCCTTGCGTCAGAAACACCTCAGCTCTTACGAATGCACTCCAGCTGGTCTTCGTCTACCTTATGGGTCCAACGCTGTCAAACAACTAAAATACCTGGAATTGTTGTTGTGAGCTGAGCAGCCATGGTGTGACTTAGTGGAATGTAGCCTGCCATAGCAGGCTGTTGAGTTTGGGCTAATATAAAAACATTCTAAATGTGGTATTATAAAATTATTACTTGAACAGCTCAAAGTAGCCTATAATTACAAATACCTATATTGGACAGAAGGACAGAGAAACATAGCCTAGCTCATAGAACGATATATTAGAAGTCCTAGTTATTAGAATGAGTGGCATAGCCTATGTTATTACAATATATGGTGAGAAAAATAAAGAACAGATTTCCACTAAACCCTTTCCTCAAGCTCTCGGGTTAACTGGCTATATCGGCTAGTCCAGAAACCAGGCCCTACCCATAGCCCACTTAAGCACTAGGCCTAAAAAGGATAGGATATGGCGGAAATGAACATGTGTCTAGCTGTCAGAGCACATGTTTGAGCTATTGCTTGCTGTAGGCCCCCTACCTATACAATTCTTTTAGATCTGGATTAAGCATATTGAAGTATAACAGTGGCTAAACACACTAGAAAGGCACAAGAAATTCCCGCATCTGGAACTTTAGGTGAGGCAACATGACCTAGTCTCGAAAACCCTACCCTAGGCAACAGTAACTGCTTAGGGTCGAGTTTTCGAGACTGAACTTGACCCGCCAAACGTCCCACAGCAGCAAGAGGTGAACTGCCATAATTACCTCCAGCTGTTTGCAGCGTGAGGGGGTGCCGAGCTCTCTCGACTAATTAGGCTACACTCTCCTCTGAGTGCAGTGATTTCATGCTGCTTGTTGACCTAGATTTAAGGCTTCCTGAACAAAAATACTACCCCCAACCAACATAGCCTGAAAGCAGTGTTTGATAACTTGCCGATCATGGGCCTATCTTACCTAAAGAAAATTAGTTGATAAGATCAGATTGGGTTGAGGTACTATGTTCAATAAAACATTTCTTGAGAAGTTGAAACACAGTGTGCCTCTGAAGCTCGTATCCAGTATGTTTTCAGCTCTATGGGCCTACTGTATTTGTAAAGGAGTTGAATCCTGCAGGGGGAATATGAGAGAAAGGGAGTCATCTGATTTCTATCACAGGCACTGCTCTCACACATATGGATTAACTTTTGTGCCTTTAGTATCAAGCAAACCTTTTGAATTTGAGAACTAAATTCTTATTACAGCAAACAAAAATACTGATATTGAAAGCAAAAACATGAACCCAAAAATATTGAGAGTAAAATTAATAATATTGCAAGGAAAGCTTTTTGAAAAGTAAGACAAAGGAATTGTTAATGAACGCAAAAAAACAATTTTCAGTGAAACGCTTCCCTCTTTGCCTGCAACCTTTTCTATATTTGTTTAAGCTACTCTGCCATTTGCTTTCTCTGCCTTTTTTTGCATTTGAAAAGTTTTGGCATATCATTCCGTGTAGGTGGGTTTAGAGGGAGGCATAGATGATGTGTATCTATTGGTCAACCTGTTTTGGAGTGAAAGTTCAACCTCATTTTTTAAATCCCAGCTAAAGTTAGCAGCTTAAAACAATGGCCAGTACAGCTATGTTAGATAGCTACCTAGCTAGCTGGCAATGCTGAGAGGCAAAAGTGTTTTCTGCTAACTAGCGAGCTAGTGTATGAAAAAGCATGATTGTTTTTTATTTCTTTCCATTTTGGATAAAAAGGGCTCAGTGGCTACTAGCTAGTCACTGGGACTGACTAGCCTAGCTAGAAAGCATTAACTTTACATTAATGAGGACATCAGGAAACACACTTAGGTGTCTTTTGTGTCTTGTAATTTCACATTTAGAAAATATATTGAAACAAATTGCAAGCTAGCTAACTAGCATGATTAAATAATTTATATCACAGCCAGCAAGCAAGATATGATGCACTGAAGTTACTCTAGTGGTATGTGGCTGTTCAAGAACAAGGGCACTACTAGGGGACTCCAGTGCTGTATGGCCTTGGGTTTTCAAGAGCTAGGGCACTACTATCTGCAAGCTTTTAATTAGAGTACACGGTACATGTACTGTAGACAATTTGGTTTAGCATTTGTTTATTTTTTTGCGGCCTGGCTCTCACACTGGCTGTGAGTGTGTGTGTGTGTGTGTGTGTGTGTGTGTGTGTGTGTGTGTGTGTGTGTGTGTGTGTGTGTGTGTGTGTGTGTGTGTGTGTGTGTCCATCTGTCTCTCCTGTCTGCCTGCCTGACTGTCTGTCTGTTTAGTAGTTCCAGATGTGGCTGGATAAGAGTGGTGGCGGACAACAGTGGAGGGCATTTTCACTCAGTAGTGAGCAAATGTAGGAGCTAATCCTCATGGAGTTCATCATACCTGCTGATAATAGTTATCCTATATTAGGTAGGTCTGCTACTACTTGGATAGATAGTAGGTAGAGGTTGCAAGCATAGAGGTAGATCACGTAAATAGTATTTTACTCTATGGTTGCAAGTCATTACAAGTCTTTACTTGGCACTGATTCTACTCACAGGCAGTTTCAATTTGGTTTGACCTAAAAGTAATGTTACATCCTGATAAAAACAGAAATACCTTATTTACATAAGTATCAGACCCTTTGCTATGAGACTCGAAATTGAGCTCAGGTGCATCCTGTTTCCATTGATCCTCCTTATACAACTTGAGATGTTTCTACAACTCCACCTGTAGTAAATTAAATTGATTGGACATTATTTGGAAAGGCACACACCTGTCTATAAGGTCTCACAGTTGACAGTACATGTCAGAGCAAAAACCAAGCCATGAGGTAGAAGGAATTGTCCGTAGAGCTCTGAGACAGGATTGTGTCGAGCCACAGATCTGGGGAAGGGTAACAAAACATGTCTGTAGCATTGAAGGTGCCTAAGAACACAGTGGCCTCCATCATTCTTAAATGGAAGAAGTTTGAAACAACCAAGACTCTTCCTAGAGCTGGCTGCCCGGTCAAACTGAGCAATCTGGGGAGTAGGGCCTTGGTCAAGTAGGTGACCGAGTTCCTCTGTGGAGATGGGAGAACAATCCAGAAGGACAAACATCTCTGCAGCACTCCACCAATCAGACCTTTATGTTAGAGTGGCCAGACGGAAGCCCCTCCTCAGTAAAAGGCACATGACAGCCCGCTTGGAGTTTGCCAAAGGGCACCTAAAGGACTCTCAGACCATGAGAAACAAGATTCTCTGGTCCGATTAAACCAAGATTAAACTCTTTGGCCTGAATGCCAAGCGTCATGTCTGGAGGAAACCTGTCACTATCCCTACAGTGAAGCATGGTGGTGGCAGCATCATGCTGTGGGGATGTTTTTCAGAGGCAGGGAACAGACCAAAGTACAGAGTGATCCTTGATGAAAACCTGCTCCAGAGCGGTCAGGACCTCAGACTGGGGCGAAGGGTCACCTTCCAACAGGACAACGACACTAAGCACACAGCCAAGACAACGCAAGAGTGGCTTTGAGACAAGTCTCTGAATGTCCATGAGTGGCCCAGACAGAGCCCGGACTTGAACCCGATCGAACATCTCTGGAGAGACCTGAAAATAGCTGTGCAGCAACGCTCCCCAGAAGTCCCCGACCTCTGTACTTCCGAGAGGAGCCGAAGCCACCCGAGATCCCTCGGGAATCATCGGGGACGGGCGACTCGTTCACTCTGGAGCCTACGCAACTGGGCAGAGCTAGATTATCGCCTAAGGAATGTTCACGTAGGCTGAGCTCCAACAGTTGTCTGTATTGTGGTGCTGCGGGGCATTACATAGCCACCTGCCCAGTAAAAGACCAGGCTCATCAGTAGGTACGAGTACACTGGTGGGCCAGACTGGGAGTTTTCTAACTCCCATTACTCGTATTCCTTTTCATGTTATCCTGCTGTGGGGTGACCAGTCTAAATGTCTCCGGGTGCTGATTGACTCTGGGTCTGATGAGAGTTTTATGGACACTACTCTGGTATTTCCATTTCCATTTCCATTTTAGTCATTTAGCAGACACTCTTATCCAGAGCGACTTACAGTAGTGAATGCATACATTTCATACATTTTTCCTCCGTACTGGCCCCCCCGTGGGAATCGAACCCACAACCCTGGCGTTGCAAACACCATGCTCTACCAACTGAGCCACACGGTATCTAACCTAGGTATCACCTCACAACTCCTCTCTGTTCCCATGGACACCAGAGCACTGGACGGACACTCCATTGGCAGAGTCACGCACAGCACAGTTCCCACTAACCTGCGGGTATCAGGCAATAACAGTAAGTCCATACAGATTCTCCCTCTGGATGTTCATGGCTCCAGAAGCACAACTCCGTTATTGACTGGACCACTGGTTCTATCCTGGGTTAGAGCCTATTCTTCCACTCATATTGCCTTAAGGCGGCGCTGCCTCCCCCGGAACGTCCTCCTACGGGTTTAGGTAAAACCTCGGATTTCTCTGCCATTCCCGCAGAGTACCAGGACATGTCAAGTCAACCAGCGTGTTTTTTCCATGCTCCTGTTTTACCTAGTCTCTGTTTTTCTAGTCCTCCCGGTTCTGACTCTTTGTCTGCCCTGACACTGTACCCGCCTGCCTGACCATTCAGCCTGCCCTGACCATGAGCCTGCCTGCCACCCAGTACCTTTTGGACTCTGACCTGGTTTATGAACTTCTGCTTGTCCTTGATCTGCCTCTTGCCTGCCCCTTGTTTTTCAATAAATATCAGAGACTCGAATCATCTGCCTCCAGTGTCTGCATCTGGGTCTCGCCCTGTGTCGTTATAAGGCCAAGGACTAGATAAAGTGTATTTTTACCTGGAGTTTTTCCTTATTGTAGGCTACTACTTTTACAACTTTAAGTCTTGAAATCTTTGGTTGTTTACTAAACTACTCACTCTGTTTAGTACATGGCGTCACATGTGAATCGTTAAAGAGATGGGTTGAGCTAAGGCTTAAGAGGGTGTGAACGATGCTGAATGGGTGTAGACAAAGAAGAGCTCTCCAGTAGGTGTACCAAAATATTCAAGGGACATTTTCTCAAAAGTGTGGTTACAAGTTTATCAACTTTCAAAGAATAATTACTTTCCCATTGTTCCTCAACTGCTGTGTATGGTAAAACATTTTCTATCACTGAGTCTCTACTTTTATTCAATGTAAAAAAAAAAACAATTTCAAATGTTGCTACATAATAAGGCAGTGGTCACAAATGAGGATGAACTGTCACTCCAAAAAAGGTTGACCAATAGAGACGCATCATCTATGCCTCCCTCTAAACCCCATGTACAGGGAATGAATGTGGCAAAACTTGGCAAAAGCAAAAAAAGGCAGAGAAAGCAAATGGCAGGGTAAGTTAACCAAAGATTATTTTTAAATTGCAAGCAAAGAAGAAAGTTATCATTGAAAATGTTTCTCTGAAAATGTTTTTTTTGTTGCATTAATTTTTTTTACAATTAATTTGTTCTTGCCTTTCGAAATGATTTCCTTGCTATATTCATTTTGCTCTCAAAACGTTTGGTTAATGTTTTGTTTTCCAAATCATTATTTTTGTTGCAATAGTAAGAATGTTCTCCAATTAAAAAGGTTTGCTTGACATTAAAGGCACAAAAGTAATTTGATACACACGCGCCTTTGCGCGCTCTGGAGCTCCCTCAGCCCCCTCCTGACAGCGAATGTCTCTGGGACGAGCGTGAGGTCCCACTCTGTCTGTCAGCTGCGTTACACCTCGCTTGAAACTGCAGTGCGCGAAATATCCACACGCCAACTGAATGGACACGCCGACGCGCACGCTGTTTGTTTATTTCGGAGAACATGCAAATGGGGTTATCCCGAGAGGCTGCACTTACCGATTGCCACTCTCCCTTGCTCCACCGGTACGGAGAGGGGCAGTCAGTGACCCGGCAGGTCTGGCTGGAGGCCGGACGGGAGGATGGGGGGCATTCAGTCTCCTCCGGGCTGCGCCGGTTTCCAACCTCACAGAAAACTTCCCGCTCTTGTATTCCATTGCCACATGACGCTGAGCACTGAAACGGAACAGGACAGAAGGTAAGATGTATTAAAAACCATTCTCTACACGTCTGATATTTACTTGATTGTGATGTGTACAAGTTGACTGTAAAAATGAAGTCAATGTGTGATATTTTTTTAAATAAATGAAATATTATTTTTCGGAATTTTAATTGACTATAAAAAGCACCGGAAGCAGAATTTCAATGAATCATGCATTATTGAACTCAATGTAATTCAAACAAAAATGATTAGACGCACTGTTATTCTTATCTCTGCAATTGGTATAACCTCAAAGGATCGTATATGGCGATACAAGTGTCACATCTCTCTCTTTAGTCTTCTAATCACCTGTCTCAGTGGAACAACTAGTCCAGCCAACTACTTCCTACATTCAAATTATAGACTTGTTGAAACCAAATATGCAAATGATGTACTCTTTAACATACATGTAGTGTATTTGACGTTTAAAAAGCCTTCTGAAGTTGATCCTTTCCACTTTGTAATTTCAGCCTCGATTTTCCCTGATGCAAAATGTATCAACCCCTACACAAATGCCCGTTAATTATAATCCACAAAATAATTCACATTTCCTATTGCTGCATGATTCTTGTCCGGCTCAGATTAAGATGCTACATCTGTAGAGTTTCATTATTCATTTCTATGTTTATTACCCTCATTTTAGACCTGTGTGGAATTGAATTCAGGAACCACATGCAGGGAAGGTGGTTGCACTAGTCAAGGCTACGCTACACCCACCTTCCTTACTTTGCACAGCAAAGATGTCAGTCACACACACTGGTTTAACTTACCGGGGGTTTAACCTGGGTTAGCTAGCATAAGTCTTTAGGTCTTCAATAAGGTTATTTACATTTTAGTCATTTAGCAGACACTCTTATCCAGAGCGACTTACAGTAGTGAATGCATACATTTCCAACATTTTTTTTTTCTTTTTGTACTGGCCCCCCGTGGGAATCAAACCCACAACCCTGGCGTTGCAAACACCATGCTCTACCAACTGAGCTACAGGGAAGGCCATGTATTTTAGGTTATGTCCCTGCACGAGACTACACTAACAAGCAAAGCACTTCGGTTACATGTGCCTGGGAAACTAATGTTTTGAAAGATACAGGTAGAAACATAGTTAAATGGCATAAATGGTTTGTCATTTTGTTTGTTGACTCACACCAGACCACACTGTGGTTTATATGTAATACAACTTGACTTAGAATTACATGCTGGCTTCAGGTTGAAGGACACAGCTTATTATTAAGCCTTTGACTGCTGTACCACTACAATTTTAATTCAATATCATTCACTACAATTTGCCTCAATATCAACAGCAATACTTCTAAGTAAAGCTAACACATCATAATCATTGCATAACATGATATTGTATTATTCCAAAACGTATTGGTCTAGAGCTTTGATCCAAAAGATCTAACCACAGGACTTTGTGTGCAAGAGAAATGTAAGCTTGAATCAAGGTTGTGTTTGCAGAATTTAAAAAAGTGTCTTAAAAAGTGGGGCAGAGTGTAACCACAGTGAAAACCCTCCAGCAGGATGGGGTTCTTTACACACGTGTGTTCCGACTCCTCTGTGTTATTAAAGAGCAGATTTCAACCCTCTGTGAAGAGCTCGAGAGAGAGAGAGAGAGGGAGCGAGGAAGAGGGAGTGGGGGTGTGGGTTTCTCTCCACTAGACAGTCAAGTTTGAACCTCTGCCTTGAGGACATTGCATTTTGAATGTATAATGTCTTGCTGATTTAACCCAGTTTTTTTACTTAAAAAATGCAAGAAATGTAAAACATTTCATCAATTTAATCTACAGCTGCACACAACAGAAATACATCTGGAGGAAAATCCCAACATGTAAGTAGAAAGAATGATATTGGTTGGTGGGTACTCTCTTAGAAAAAAAGGTGCTATCTAGAACCAAAAAGTTTTATCCGGCTGTCCCCATAGGAGAACCCTTTAAAGAACCCCGTTTAGTTCCAGGTAAAACCATTTTAGGTGTCATGTAGAACCATTTCTAGAGTGGGTTCTACATGGAACCCAAAAGAGTTCTAACTGGAACCAAAAAGGGTTCTACCAGAAACCAAAAGGGGTTCTCCTATGTGGACAGCCGCAGAACCCCTTTGGAACCATTTTTTCTAAGAATGTAATGTTCACTACTACCTTGTTTTCCTCACATTTGTGCATGTTCAGCAGCCCTATCTAGGTCTTTTAAAAATACTGTATTAGAAACATAAAATGACATTAATAAGGCAAATCTAATCATGTTTATATGTTTAATGTGTATGCTTATCGTCTTAAAAGAAAAAGAGCCACTTTCAATACTGTTAATCCTGATACTGTTTGTACTTACATTTGAATTGGTTTTGTGCACCAACATTAATGGCTAACAGGGCATTTTCCTAAGGGAGCTTTTACGTGGTAAAGGCACATGAAGACCATTATTACACATGCCTTAAATGATTATAAAGTGTCTTAATTGATTATAAAGTGCATTTATTGGTGTGTTTTTGAGTGAGTATTTGTGTGAGAGTTTGTCTATCTGTTAATGTGTATATTATTGTGTGTGTGTGAGAGTTTGTCTATCTGTTAATGTGTATATTATTGTGTGTGTGTGTGAGTTTGTCTATCTGTTAATGTGTATATTATTGTGTGTGTGTGTGTACATGTTATTACCACCCACTCGACTGTACATGCTCTTAAAGGTTAGAGGACTGTGTGTGTGCGTGTGTGGATCAGTAAACACATCCAGATGTCCATACCCTCCTGAGCCTCACAGAACGAGAGGTAAGAAATCACCTTGTTAAATTAGTTGCATGTTAACCATTAAAAGCCCCAAGCATCCCATCTCTTTATGCTACCTATCCTCTCTATATTTCAACAATGTGTATTCATTTAATTGTCAAAACAAGAAAAACTAAATGTGATTACTGAAAAAGCTTTCATTGGATTTCTTTCATATTAGGTTCACCTGCTTGAAGAAGGAATATTTCCAGTCTGAAATGCCATAATTGTAGTATTTAAAGGTAGACTCAGCTAAATGACGTTGCCACGAGCAGCACCGGAGATATTGAGATGAGCGAGATGCAACCCTTCACTATCACACAGTCACACACAGTATCTGGACAAGTGCATGGGTTCGCTTCACGCTGTTCACAGCGTGGTAGCCAGGGCATCAAAACAGGGGAGAAGTTTAGCCTCACGCATCAACGCTCTTAGTTGTTGTGGAAATGTACCCACAAAGGTGTTTATTTTCTGCATCTACATCATATCGCTGAGTCTATCTTTAAGACTATATTACGAATGACTAATGATTTCTCGAACGTCATATTTCATAATCACATTCAAAATAAAGCTGATTGTTTATGAAGGAACTACTCACAATGGCTTAAAGGCAAATACCACTCAATAACAGTCAAAATACAGAATGTGTCACAGTATGATGCGTTTTGCATGACACTTTCTGTATTTTGAAAGTTCTATATCTTCAAAAGTTGATTGCTTACATGTAAAACATTTACATGTAAGATAGTGTTTGAGCGGTGTTTTCCTTCAACCACTGGGTACATGCGTAGGATGTCAGGTGTTAGGTAACATGTGGAGTGTTATTTTTTGTTTTTCTTTATCTGCCAATTTTGGATGTAATTTTGTTTTGTGTGCATTTCTACATTTTGTAAAATGGTCCATGGCTACCATAGAGTGTCTGTTAAATAATTATGGTACAGTACATTCAGTGAAATCAGCTGTTACCTGGTTATATTAATACGATTGTTAGGGAGATGTATGCAATAGAGCTGTTTGAGATAGACAACAAGTCCTCTGAGGTATGGAGGGCAGATGTGTATCTCTTCTGGGGCCCTGATCAGTGTAGAGAGAGGAAGAGAAAGAGACAGAGAGGAATAGAGGGGGAAAGAGCACCAGGCTCTCCAGCTGGGGAGGTGCGTGTTGGGAATGTGTCTGGCCTGCTGTGGTAAGTGGATTGTCTCTCAGGCCAACCTGGACTCAGGGGTAGCCATAACATAGTAAACGAAAATCCGTGACTAGTATTTTTTAAACATTTTTAAATGTAACCTTTATTTAACTAGGCAAGTCAGTTAAGAACAAATTCTTATTTACAATGACGGCCTACCACGGCCAAATCCTAACCCGAGACGACGCTGGGCCAATTGTGCGCCGCCCTATGGGACTCCCAATCACGGCCGGTTGTGATACAGCCTGGAATCTAACCGGGGTCTGTAGTGATGCCTCTAGCACTGAGATGCATGTCACCCGGGAGCCCAAAGACAGAAGACAGAAGGTTACTTAATGCAAAAACAAAAGTAGTGTGGTTGGTCGGGGTGGATGGGTCGACATATAACGCAAACGTCTAGCAACCCAAAGGTTGCATGTTCGAATCTCATCACGGAAAACGTTTGCATTTTAGCTAATAAGCAACTTTGCAACTACTACTTAGCATGTTAGCTAACCCTTCCCCTAACGCTAACCTTAACCCTTTAACCTAACTCCTAACCTTAACCTCTAACCCCTAGCCTAGCTAACGTTAGCCACCTAGCTTTTATTTATTTATTTTACATCCACAAAATAATACATACTATACCAAACGTAACAAATCATCAAAAATATCTGTCGTTCTGCCCCTGAACAAGGCAGTTAACCCACTGTTCCTAGGCCGCCATTGTAAATAAGAATTTGTTCTTAACTGACTTGCCTAGTTAAATAAAGGTTAAATAAATAAAATAAAATAATGTAACCATACCAAATGTAACATATCATACTAATTTCAGTGTCATGGATTTTCATTTTCTATGTTACTTCTAGTCTATGAGACCAGACTGCTCTGGCTGGGTAGAGGAAGAGGAGCCTCTGACACATGTTTCTAATTGGGGAGGTATAGGATAGGAGGGCGGGCGGGCGGGAGGGAAGGAGCGTGGCGAGGGGGAACTTCATGCTGGCTAAAGTCTACCTCAGCCAAGCCCAGATGAAAGTGGAGGCATGGCTATCCCTCCCTCCCACTGCCCCAGATAGTAGCCCAGTATGGGATCCTCTCAAACTGCCAGAGTGATGAGCTACAACCCAGAAGACAGACCACATTTTGAGGTGCCACAGAACACGTATTACTGAACAGTCATGCATGTTAGAAACTCAGACACATACCTCACAGTGCACCAGTGAATCAGCAAGTTAATGAGCATTAAAATGAAAAATAATGAGTGCTGAACTGGGAGCGTGATTGGTGGTGGTAGCATGTAGTGTTTATTTCAGGTTTAAATAGTACCTCTCCCCAGCTCCCTGTCTTCCATTTGGGGCAGCGGCGCCCCCGGCAGCTCCTCTCCTTGCTGGGTTGGGTCAGGTGTTTACAGTTGTCCTCTGGAACAGGTCGACCGGATCGGGTCACACAGCTCACCTTACGGTTCTTCGATCCTTTACCACAGGCGGCAGAGCACTGCAACAGGAGGTCAAGAGGAGGTCAAACGTAATAAATTGTTTATAGATAGGGGGTGTACAGAGATCAAATACCAGAACAATGTCAAATACCGGATGACAATGAGTATAGTATAGAACACTTTTATCATTCACTTGAATAGTTTTTCAGTCTACTTGAGAACAAGATCACATGTACAGGGCTTCAGAGTACACAACAGGTTAGTGACATTTTCATTAGCAAATATGGTATGTAACATGAGGTGGGACATAAGCTCATGTGAATAGGTTTGAGACATACATTTAGCACTTTGACATGACTTAAGATACCAATGCACTGCCATTTACACACAAAACAATCTCTACAGTATAGCATTTTAGATTTTAGTGAATGCAAGCTGAGCGTACAGAAATGTGCGACGGAAGCGGAGGCCCCTCTGTTAAACAGATGAAGTCCACAGAAGGTAGAGTCATGAGAGCCAAGCAGCACACAGTCACCAGCCACGTTCACATCCAGGTTCATTGAGCTGGCCCAGGTCTAACTCTGTCTGACAGGCAGGCACCCCACACACCAGCACCCCCCAGCACAGTCAGGCGCTCCCAGGCCTGTGAGTTCAGTGGGGCTGTTGGGTTGGGGTTGGGTAATCAAAGCGTCTCAGAGTGTGAGGACAGATAGGATGCGACAGGCCCTGGGTTGAACGAGTGCGTAGCCCAGCATGACGCACTGCGCTGCCCAGCGAGGGATCGCGCCGGACAGGAACCCACAACGACCTTTCACCTCATTTAGGAGAGGGAGGGCGGGGCTAAATATCACCAGAGCCCATAGGACAACGAATGGCTCAATAAGGAGGAAGTTACCCCCCCCCCCCTCCCCCCGGAAATGACTGTAGAGGTGAGCGCCCTATGAACGGATTTGCTTATTATACATCATAGGCATTTCATTTTATATTAAGAAATTAAAACAAAAAGCACAAAATGACAAGGAATGACAAATATGTTACTAAATTCATTTAATTTAAGGGATTGATGCTGTACAGTGATGAATCACAAATTGTTTCAGATGTATAACCACAGACACCAATTTCATATAATAAACTTGATTGAAAATGAAACCTTCCATCGAATGTTAGTTTGTTCCATTAACAAATAGAAAATGAAGCCAAAACACCAACGTGTGATTACTTGCTGTATTTCTTTGCTCTAATGAATTTCAATACACATAAGGGAGAACATTTAAATGTGAGTACTGTACTGTATGTGTTTTTTTACATTTAGGCAATCTGACTTAGTCGCCCAGATGTTCCCCACATGCATACATCTGGGAGAGGCTGTTATTGGGGCCCAGCAGTGTGAGAGTCTGTCACCAGTTACAGTTAGCTCTCCTTTATAATAACCACTTGAGGCCAGATATCAGTCTGCATGACAACTTGAGGCTGCGTTTACATAGGCAGCGCAATTCTAATATTTTGCCTAATTATTGGTAAAAAAGCTGATCTGATTGGTGAAAAGACCAATTAATGGAGCAAAGATCAGAATTGGGCTGCCTGTGTGAGTAAACACAACCTCAGAGCGTGCAGCACACTTCTACTTTTAAGGTGCAGTTATTGTCCATCTATGGTGTTTTAGTTACCATAAAAAAATGTGATTCTATTGATTCACCCATTGGCCTATGAGCAGACGTCACAGTGGTGTTTGGAATTTGGAGTGAGGTAGACACGAAGAGTACACACACAGGCTACGATCATGGTCATGGAGGGCCATTTAGGAGAAATAGCATTTTACAAAGGTTTAAATCATTTAATAAAATGCATTTACAATGAGGGGCAGGCAGCCAGACTGCTGCTTTTTAAATGTCAGACCATTCCTCAAGGTTTTATATACTCTTTAAATGAGCTTTCCAGCCATAGTGCTCTGCACCAATAACTTTCTATTACCTTGGGAATCATTACAACACTGGGGAAGTAAATCACCAACCAATTCTCTATATCCACAAATACTATGGGTATCCACTAGACACCTTCCTTTCATGTAGTTAGCTAGTGTGCGTGTTCCATGCTGGAACTTACCCTACAACCTACCACGTGCCAACCATTTAATAAACTAGACTATATTTTAGCATACTCCGAGTGAGATTTATACTTTCATGTCAATGTAAACTGTAATCATCACAAAACTGCCTTTTATCTACAACACTATTTTCAACTATCACGCATTCAGACACAATTTTATTTTATCATTCAATCAGATGCTTTTATTACAGTGACAAATAAAACAGTGCCTCTGACAGACCACTACTTGTGCCTAGAATACACCACATTCCGATGCCTGCGTTCCGTCCTGGAATTCTAAAGAACCCAGGCGACAGGGCCTTTCGGGCCCCCACAGACAACAGGGCTTTCCTGGCTTTTTTTCCTGGGATCACAGCCCTTTCCCAGAAGCCCATCCATGCTGATTAGATGTACAGGGAAGGGGCCCCTCCCAGATCAAACGTGACCCTTGACCCCCAATGCACTCCTGCATTATCTTTCTGACGGGCTCTCATTTGAGTCACTGTCACTGGCCCCCCGCCATCGGAACAATGTCATCAACCCGCCAGTGAAAAGGGGCAAGGGGGGGACTGGCGAGAGGCGGATGAGGGGGCGACGTAGTTGAAGAGAACGTGTCGTCAGGCGCACAAAAAAACATGTCAGCCATTAGGAATGAGCACAGTAAATGGGAGTCCTTCTAGCCAGTGTTACAGAGAATAAAGATTTACCTTGGTACGAAAGGCATTGAACTCTCGCAGAGACAGAAAAATCATAATTGCTCAAAGAGATCACTGGGTCCCTGACCTCATAAGACAACAGAGATATTGCTCAGTGATTTGTACATTTTCATTCACTGAAAACGCCCCTTTCAAAACACCAGTTAGAGAGCTTGAGTAATGCTCTCTGCAGAGATAACTTGCAGAGAATTTCCTATCTAATCCATAGGTGATTTGGTTAACTATATGGACCACTTCCACTTCCATGTTCCTACTGTAATTAGTGTAAAGCCAAAACCGGTAATCTAAAGGTAATCTTCGTAATTAAAGCACAGACATGTTGATGAGATTTTTAACAGGACTACAAGGTTGCCTGTGGTAGTATAAGTCAATGTGTTCACTTCACTGTTAGTGGTTCTTCATGGCAATTATCTCATTTAATAAAACTATTTTTAACAAAGTGTTCCAGAGGGTAGGTATCAGTTTTCCCCCTAAGCACTAGTCCTACTGTAACTAAGATAAGGTCAGGAGTGCAGATGTCTTGTCTCTCTTCTCTCATATGATCCATACAATAAAACATGTTTCTGCACGCTAAATAAACTAGCTAGAGGACTGACTAGAAAGGAAATAAGTATAAATGGATGTTTTGGAACTTAGTTTGAGAATAAGCACTTGTTCGTGATGGTTCGTGAATCGTGAACATTATCTTTTACGGTAAATAATATAAATGAAAGAAACATTGCTTTTTAATAGTACCTCTACTTCACTTTAATAGTTACCTTTCTGTGAGCGAACAAATTCAGCAAGTTCAAATAAAATTAAATATTGACATGACATTATAATGAAGTAGAAATAAATACACATAATTACATAAATACGCACAAATGTCCTTGAAACCCAGACTAATACTGCCATATGGAATGAGAGGCATAGAGTATTTTATTTCAAGAGCCTGTTCATATCATCAAACACATTGTAAATGAATCATGCCTTACTGCTAAAATATGCACCATCAACTCCAACAAGGAGCCAGCTGTAATTTGTGGCTCTAGATAAAATAATACAACTGTGTTTTATTCTACACATCAAATGATCGACAATTCCACATTGCAATGAGACTTAATGCGTGTGGAGTTGTTTCAAGTAGGGTAAAAAGTTACACACTCTTATTGGATTTGTCATAATCAACCCAAACCTTATGCTACCTTGTCAATACTCATATGGAGATTGTTAGAAATGATAGTTTTTCTTTAGTGAACAAGGTATGGTAAGAAATACACTCACTTCCTGCTTGAGAGCTGTGTTAACAGGCCCTTAAAATAAGGTGTGATGTCTGCAACTTATGCACACACATTAATTACCAGGAGGTTACAGTTAGCCTTAGGAATGACTGGGTGGGCTCCAGGCAGAGGTTACGCCTAACCACAGGTCCAAGATCAGCTTTCACTACCCCGATTCTACTCAACTATTAAGAGGTAGAACAAAACACAGACCCTGGATCTGTGCTAAGGGCCAACATCCTTGGATGGCCTTAACATCATGATGAATTAGAATGAGAATGCAGCCCTCCAGCAGAAGATAAAGGCGGGTGGGGTTAATAGAGAATGAGGTAGACACATACGACTGGCTCAGAGGATAAGCTCCAGGTATATAGAACACTATAAACTCTCCCTGTGGTCGCAGGTACTGACTGTGTGTTCACAATGCTAGGACAAGGGGCATTCTCTTTCAGCTACAACAAAAACAGGTTTGGTGGTGAATAAATGGAACACACTTCAAAAGTTATCTTTACCTTTAAAAAAAACTATAACACATTTTCACCTAACATAACTATTTTTTTTTTAACATAATCAATAATCAACTCATCATGAAAAAAAATTGGGCAAAAAATTGATTATGAAAAATGACTCAAAACAACAGGTGTTTACATACATATCTCTATGTCACAATAGACAGTTTGTGACCTTAAGTTATTTTTGTTATTTTTTTTATGTTTACATCTCATTTCTCCCTTGTTTTGCAAAAGCACCATTGTAAGTATCATAAGTTAATGGCTAGTTGAGTTGTGTTTGTTCTAAGTGAGGTATGGTTGAGCATAGCATATTTTCACATGTGTATTGAGCACTGGTGAACACACCAAAATAAACTATTTACAAAGCAAATATATAGACATATCTAACAAGACATAAATATACTCATATCAAGCACCTTTTGAGCGGTGGGCCTTGGACCTACTGGTTTGGCTGGGTGCTTATGTCTGTGCTAGTAAAAAGGAGGGAATCTGGGTCAGGACTTCAAGCTGTGGTAAAATGACTATTACCTTGAAGAATCACATAATATATCAAATAACATGGCTATCACCTTATTCTACAGTCCTATTTCAGCTGGTGTTTACTTGTTCTTTACTGAGAAACCCTATTGTTTCTTTAAGAATTTAGCATAATTGGTAACTAGCCAGCCCATACATGACTAAAAAGTAATTATTAGTTCATTACCATGTAACTACCATTTTACAATGTAATTTCAGTAAATAACAGTGGACTGTAAAATAAGGCAGAAACATAAGTTAATTAGTAACTTCTCTATAATTAATAAGGAGCAATCTGCGATTGCTACATCTGTTTTTTAACTTTTAAATATGTACGCTTGTTTCACCCCTTTGTTGGTGAACAATGTAATTGTAAACAAAACACTGTATTAAAACATGGTTAAAACATGGATGGTCAGTCCATGCATCCATAGATCTGTCTATGACTTTGACAGTGGTTACATTTCTCCAGCCCCATCCCTCAGCTGTTTACTGAAACAGTGGTGGGTTGATGCTTTGTTATTGTTTGAACTGCAGATTGCCCCTTTAAGACCAATTGAATTCCTACAGTTATGATGGTCAATAAAGCTTTAGCATCAGAATGATATATATAGTGCCTTCGGAAAGTATTCAGACCCCTAAACTTTTTCCATATTTGTTAGGTTACAGCTTTTTTATTACTTATTATTAAATTGTTTTTTTCCCCCTCATCAATCGACACACAATACCCCATAATGACAAAGCAAAAACAGGTTTTTAGAAATGTTTGCTAATTTATAAAAATGTGAACCTTCACCACCAGTCTGAGGTCCTAAGCGCTCTGGAGCAGGTTTTCATTAAGGATCTCTCTGTTCTTTGCTCCGTTCATCTTTGCCTTGATCCTGACTAGTCTCCCAGTCCCTGCCACTGAAAAACATCCCCACACATGATGCCAGGTTTCCTCCAGACGTGATGCTAGACAGTCAGGCTAAAGAGTTCAATCTTGGTTAATCTGTCATGTGCCTTTTACTGTCGAGTGGCTTCCATCTGGCCAATCTACCATAAAGCGCCTGATTGGTGGAGTGTTGCAGAGATGGTTGTCCATCTGGAAGGTTCTCCCATCTCCACAAAAGAACTCTAGAGCTCTGTCAGAGTGACCATCACCTCCCTGACCATGGCCCTTCTCCCCCGATTGCTCAGTTTGGCTGAGCGGCCAGCTGTAGGAAGAGTTTTGGGGGTTCCAAACTTCTTCAATTTAAGAATGATGGAGGCCACTGTGTTCTTGGGGACCTTCAATGCTGCAGAAATGTTTTGGTACCCTTCCCCCAGATCTGTGCCTCGACACAATCCTGTCTCGAAGCTCTACGGAAAATTCCATCGATCTCATGGCTTAGTTTTTGCTCTGACATGCACTGTCAACTGTGGGACCTTATATAGACAGTTCCAAATCATGTCCAATCAAGTGAATTTACCACAGGTGGTCTGCAATCAAGTTGTATAAACATCTCAAGGATGATCAATGAATCAATGCACCTGAGCTCAATTTCGAGTCTCATTGCAAAGGGTTTGAGTACTTATGTAAATAAGGTCTTTATATTTGGTCAATATAAGGTCAATATATTTGATATATTTGAAAAAAAATCTAAAAAAATATTTTCGCTTTGTCATTATTCAAAAATAAATTTTTGAATAAGGCTGTAACGTAACAAAATGTGGAAAAAGTCAAAGGATCTGAATACTTTCAGAAGGCACTGTATATCTCTAGAGTACAAAAAAAATGATATAGTCCAAATGGAGTTGGTGCATTCACTTGGACTCTTTCCAGGTTATTTTCTTTGCCACGTGTAAAAAAACTATGAATAGCACCAACACTTGAGTATACTGTATCTCCATTCTTTGGGTGTTTACAAAAAAAAACAAGGCATCTTAAATTCCTGATATACAGAAACATTCATCAATATTGCATATGAACAACGATTGACTGTGTGCGAATACAAAGAGGTATGAAAGAAACTTTGGAGGTTAATGGTACTGTATATACAAAGGAAACCAAGAAGAAAATCTCTTAAGTAATAAATTATATTTTAAAACAATATCTTACAAACTAGCTTTGATTCTGAAATACCAACTGATCCTGAATTTTGAACACTGACTAAGACTGATAACAGAGAAAGTCTTCCTATGGTCACAGCTGTCAATGAAGCATTTCATATGTTGTACTTTTTGGTGTGTTGTGTGTATTGTGTGTTTATCTTTTCTCTTAAGTGCAACAGAAATCAATTCCCATCTGTCTCTAGAAGGATGACCAGTCTCAGGCACCAAGGGAAAGGGTAAAGGTGAGGTGGAGGTGAGGTGAAAAATGGAGTTTCCAGCATGTAAGTCTACAGAACCATCCTTCTCCCTCAAGTTTAATTATTTGTTTGTTTTGCTTTGTCATGCTACACAGTTTAGTGGTGAAACTGTGTGTGGTGAAATGAGAGGACTGTTAAAAAAAAAAGAGGGGGAAGAAAACAAAAGGGATATATTTACGAGCGTACCGAGCTCCATGGGTCTGTGCTCCAGTGGGGGTTAGACGGGCACGACTGAGTATTGCACTGCTCACGGTCGGGCGGTTTGTCAAGAATCTCACAGCTCAGATCGTTAAAGCGCTCTCCGTTGGGCCTTTGACACGCCACGAGCCGTGTCTTTATTCCTCCCCCACACGGCTTGGTACACTGCAGGACAGAGCAGAGGTAAGAAGGAGTGTGTAGACAAAGTTAGGACAGTTGATTCCCGCCATTGCTTATCTAACGTACAGTATGTCATCTCCACCCAACATACACCTACCTATCTAGGACATCTAACCCCTAATTTCTAACTTTTAACCCCTCACCCCCAACACAACCCAGGAGGCACATGAAGACATACAGCCCAGCAATTTCAGAAGAATGGAATTATAGAATAATAACCGCTGTCAGAACGCCAAGGTTCATAACGATGGGATGAAGTCATCAAAGTGCAACTAAACCAGGAAGTGTATCAGTGCTGTAGGGCGGATTGTGTTCTCTCACCTCTCCCCAGTTCCCATAGACCCACTGTGGACAGGGTCCGGACTCACAGGAGCGCTGCTCGATGGGTTTGGAGCGCTCCTCACAGTTGTTGACAGCATAACCATTCTCATCCTGGCACACCACCACACGCCTCTGGAAGCCGCCGGCACACGTGCTAGAGCACTGACGTCACATGGAGGAGAACACCGTTTGAGACAGATGGATAACACACTCTCACACGTACAGGTATGTGTGCACTAACTCAGAGAGACGCAAGTAGACATCCAAACACTAATACATGTACTCATCCATGCAAAGGTATGGCGCTCATCTATACACACATACCTCACTCAAACAATGGGTTACAACAAGAATACATTTACCAAGAAACACAGTGTCACATACTGCAGACCTTTGCACATACACACACCAGCTACAATGAAACAAGTGCACACACAAAGACCAACACACCATTTTTAAATGCAAACGATAACAAACTAACACACAGTATGTGCAAAAAGGCACCCATTGACAGACAAGTATACAAAAGCACACATACATCATTCTTGCAAGTGTCAGCTTGACCTCAGAGACTATGTGCTTTAGGAAACTGGATGGATAATGCACTGCTATATTAAAACACATATCCTCTGGAAAAGGAAGGAAGACATCCCAAAAATAGCCCTTGCTATTTCCCATGATCTTTTAAATAACACCAGCTATTTGGGGACACAGATTGCTGTGCAACTAACTGTAATATCCCCGTTTTGAATAACAGCTATACAATAGGCTACTAACTGCCAAAACCATCAGCAAAAACTCATTGACTTCTTGGGTTAGGATACATGACGTTGTTACGTCACAGACAGACAGCCTCATAAAGGTCAACATCAACACAAGGCTGAGATAGTGCTCAGCTGTGCTGCCTTCCAACTTATACGATTGTAATGGAAGACCACTTAGGTTGTATGCATTAATTTAATGTTAAGGAACCTTGGACTCCAAGATGATTGTAAATGGTGGTAAGAAACTCACCGCTCCCCAGGGTCCTGTTCTCCACTGGTGGGCCTGGGCTCGCCCTCCACCGCGCCCGTCGGCAGTCGTGGGCAGGTTATTGCGGGGGCCCCCGCTGGGTGAGGGGAGGGGCCGAGAGTCACTGGAGCGGGAAGCAGGGCACTGGGACATGGCACACTCCTGCTCTGTGGCCGGACGGTCATCAGCGTCACACTCCACTACGTCCACTATCTGATCACTGAAGTTCACACACAGCACCTGGCGTGTGGTCTTCCCCTGCCCGCAGGATACAGAGCACTGTGCACACACACATTCTCACAGTAAGAAACAAAGCATATAAACACAAACAGAATTTTCTGCAGCAGCTTAGGTCAGTGTCTTGTCTCTTTAAACATGGTTGACCCAAACCGATCTTCCTTAAAGAAAATGAAACAGAGAAGAGCTTCTGCCAAAGACTCATGCTGCTCCAATTACGTCTGGCCAAGTGGAGTAAACTGGACTGTATCTGTCTTGCATAAGACCTGGCATTATGCAACAACTGTCCACTGTACTGTACTGTACCATGCTACTGAGCCAAGGGTTTACTGTCTAGGACTCAACAATGCTGCCTATTTCAAATAGGTGTGGATAAAACTACAACACTGAGGCGGCTTTTACAGTTAGGTCTTATAATGGTAGAACAGCCATTAAACTACATGGCCTAACTGGGACATCCACCATGCCATAACTATCACTCCCTCCATCAGGGTTCATTTCCGGTTCCATTCCATATCAAGAGCGTGTAAAGTGAACGTTTACAGTCAGAGCGGTCTCTCTCTGTGGCTCTGTTTGCTGTGGCCTTGGGCTGAGCTGCTTCCTGCCTTCCTGGAGCCCACTGAGTTGCTCTGGAATAAATAAGCAGTCAGAGAGACCCTCCCTCCCACAGCCTGTATCTAGCTATCTCTGTGTGTGCATTCGTGCGTGTGTGTGTTTGTGCGTGGTGGTCATAACTGCAGCATGGTGGGAGTATGACTAGGGCTCTCTGTCTGATGAGAAACATCTGCAAACATGGTCCCTAGCCCCTCTCTCCAGCCCCTTGTTCCTCACGCGTCCCTCTATCCCCTTGCCAACCCTCCAAACACACCAAAGCCTGTTTCATCTCCTCCTCCCCTTGGACCAGAGAAACACACAATCACACAAAGTGATTATGAACAGTTGTCTGAAAGGTTCAAACCACAGCTAAACAAACCTCAGATATTATAATCCACTGAGCTGGCTAGGGATTTTATTGTGAAATACAACTTAATGAACAGTGCCGACAGAGCATATAATGGTAGTCAGATTTCCCTCTCGAAGAGTTCACTATGGAATTGAAGGTTAAAGGCCCAGTGCAGTCAAAAACTTGATTTTGCTGTGTTTTATATATATTTCCACACTATGAGGTTGGATTGATTCGTTAAATAAGAAAGAGAGTTCCAAACCTCTCTGCCAATAACAGCTAGATTTCAGTTTTCCCCTCCACACTTACACTACATGACCAAAAGTATGTGGACACGTGCTCGTTGAACATCTCATTCCAAAAACATGGGCATTAATATGAAGGTGTTTGATTGGGTTGACGTCAGGGCTCTATACAGGCCAGTCAAGTTCTTTCACACCGATCTTGACAAACCATTTCTGTATGGACCTTGCTTTGTGCATGGGGGCATTGTCATGCTGAAACAGGAAAGGGCCTCCCCAAACTGTTGCCACAAAGATGGAAGCACAGAATTGTCTAGAATGTTGCCGTATGGTGTAGGGTTAAGATTTCCCTTCCCTGGAACTAAGGGGTCTAGCTCCTCCACAAAACTTTACAGTTGGCAGAGTTCTCCTGGCATCCGCCAAACCCAGATTCGTCAGTTGGACTGCCAGATGTCGAAGAGTGATTTATCACTCCAGAGAACGCGTTTCTACTGTTCCACAGTCCAATGGTGGCAAGCTTTACACCACTCCAGCCGATGGAAACCCATTTCATGAAGCTCCCAACGAGAACAGTTCTTGTGCTGACGTTGCTTCCAGAGGCAGTTTGGAAATCGGTAGTGAGTGTTGCAACCGAGTACAGATGAGCTCTTCAGTAAGGCCATTCTACTGCCAATGTTTGTCTATGGAGATTGCATGGCTGTGTGCTCAATTTTATATACCTATCAGCCACAGTTGTGGCTGAAATAGCCGAATCCACTCATTTGAAGGGGTGTCCACATACTTTTGTACATATATTGTAGACCACTCCCAGACAGTCCTAGCAGAATTCTTACTTGAGAAATTGCTGTGCTAAAAAGCAATTATTATAATTTTTTTACCATTTTAATTGAAAATAATCACAGTAAGGTACATAATTGTTACTCAGAAATTATTTGATATTGAGATAAAAACGGCTGCATTGGAACTTCAAAGACATTACTAATGGATATAATGGATATATGAATTTAATATCCTTAGCCACAAGACCCTGTAGTAATGTCAAATATTTTAAGTGTACATGGTAAACGCATTAAACATTGGTGGTTGATTGAACGAAAGTAGTTACTTACAGATGTCCATTCAAGGACCTTCCACTGTCCGCAGGCCACTACAGAGCATACCTCCCTGGCCGGGGGCTTGGCCAGGTGTGAGCAGGCAGAATCCTCTGCAACCCCACCCTGGTTGTCACGGCAACTGACATAGCGCATCCGGGTCCCTTTGCCGCAGGTGGCGCTACACTGTGGTGGAGATGGAGGCAATTAGTACAATTGTAGTACAATACAGTACAACACACAGAGTATGTAATTGCTTCATTGAGTGGTGGAGTAACTGATAGAACCAACCTGTGTCCAGGAGCCGAACCTCCACTGGGTTTTGTGTGGGAGGTGGGAGGGCACTTTGGTCCCCGGGGGAACCGGGTGGCTGATGGGACACTGGGTCAGTTCACAGTCCTACAGGGACAACCATACACATCCATTAAACCAATTACAGTGACAGAAACACAGCATACTGTACTGTCATCTACTTACTGTACAGCTCTGACAGACGTGTACCCATCATCAGACTAAAAGTAACAGTGTTACTCTGACGGATCCCAGAAATACAGTGTTAAACCCCTCCATCGGAATAACCTGATGCCTTTCATAACATGTCACAGTGGAGAGGTATCCCAGGCTCCAATGCCAACACTGGCGTGTTACTGGGCTCCTCCTTCTTCCGCCGTGCTCTCCTCCCCAGAGCCCTCACATGACCTTTGACCCCCTAGTTCTGGGTTGAGCAGAGAGGTGAGCAGAGAGGGGCCTAACTTAGGTATAGCTGTGTGACAGAGAGCTCCACATTCCACACTCCTCTGAGTGGAAATAAACAGGACACTTGCAGCCAGGCAGGCTGGAGAACACAGCCTCCGCAGCCTTACACTAACACAGTTAAATACATTGTAAAACATGGTGGTGGGAATAATAAGAGAAAGAATGAAGGAGGCAACCAAGACCTGTCTATGACTGTGGGTGTGTGTTGATGTATGTGCGTCCTTATATAAATAAAGGGGCCAATGTGTGACATCAGGGTCAACATTTCAAAATGGTTAGATATACATTTAAATATGATTTTCTTGCAGCTTCACAGGTGTAGTTACAGGAATAAAAGTATAGATAGGCTAAATGAGACCATAATTCCACCTAGCAACAACAAAACATAATTCAAAATATCACTAGATACACTGCATGTTTCTTTGTCATGCCTAGTTGCCAGGTCTTTTTGTGCTTTGGTCAAATTCTCTATCATTTAAAGCCATGCTAAACATTCCTGGACAACGAAAAAGATAAACAACAGCATTTCTATATGTTTTAATAGTGAATCTAATAATATAATATAATGAAATAATAATAATACAATGGGTTCTGTCAACAAAATCATTGACAATAATAATAACCAATAATGAAATCATTATAATCAGTAAACTCTTCTAGCATTGTGTGTGTGTGTGTGTGTGTGGGTCTGTGTCTGAAAACTATTATTTCTTCCTCTGTCCTTGTTTCCTCCACTCCTTGCCTCTCCTTGAAAGTGCATTGCAGCCGGAGGGGAGGAACCTTCACTCCTCTCCCCCAATGTGCTTTGAGGAGGAGGTGAGGAATGGGGTAAACAAGGGGAGAATCTGATTTGCCCCCATGCAGTCTTTGTAATTGTATTTTTTAAATCATCACTGTATGTCTAATAATAAATCACCAAAGTATTTTTCATTTATTTCCCTGAGCCTCCTTTGGTCCTTGAAATGCTCAGATTGATCATGTGGGCGTTAGGAAACAAATGTGAAGATATTTACATACACAGCCCTGATTGGCTGATAGGCTGGTCTAGAGCCCACCCCCTTTAAAAAGATGAACAGTCATTGGTCTATGATAATCATATCACATTATGACGTCATGATGTGGGCCAAAAGGTCCATCCCACCTGAACCCACCTGAACCGAAATTCCAGATTTTTTTTTCAAACAGCTCTTACACAAAAAAGACCACAAAAAGGCCATCGATCACGTGGACTGGGATATGTTCCGCATTGCGGCGAACAACAACATTGACGAATACGCTGAGTCGGTGAGCGGGTTTATTAGCAAGTGCATCGGCGATATCGTACCCACAGCGTCTAATAAAACATTCCCAAACCAGAAACCGTGGATTGATGGCAGCATTCGCGCAAAACTGAAAGCGTGAACCACTGCTTTTAATCAGGGCAAGGTGACCGGAAACATGACCGAATACAAACAGTGTAGCTATTCCCTCCGCAAGGTAATCAAACAAGCTAAGCGTCAGTATAGAGACAAAGTAGAGTCACAATTCAACGGCTCAGACACGAGAGGTATGTGGCAGGGTCTACAGTCAATCACGGAATATAAAAGGAAAACCAGCCCCGTCGCGGACCGGGATGTCTTGCTCCCAGACAGACTAAACAACTTCTTTGCTCGCTTTGAGGACAATACAGTGCCACTGACACGGCCCGCTACCAAAACCTGCGGGCTCTCCTTCACTGCAGCCGACGTGAGCAAAACATTTAAACGTGTCAACCCTCGCAAGGCTGCAGGCCCAGACGGCATCCCCAGCCGCGTCCTCAAAGCATGCGCAGACCAGCTGGCTGGTGTGTTTACGGACATATTCAATCAATCCGTATCCCAGTCTGCTGTCCCCACATGTTTCAAGAGGGCCACCATTGTTCCTGTTCCCAAGAAAGCTAAGGTAACTGAGCTAAATGACTCCCGCCCCGTAGCACTCACTTCCGTCATGATGAAGTGCTTTGAGCGACTAGTCAAGGACCATATCACCTCCACCCTACCTGACACCCTAGACCCACTCCAATTTGCTTACCGCTCCAATAGGTCCACAGACAATGCAATCGCAATCACACTGCACACTGCCCTAACCCATCTGGAGAAGAGGAATACCTATGTGAGAATGCTGTTCATCGACTACAGCTCAGCATTTAACACCATAGTACCCTCCAAACTCATCATCAAGCTCGAGACCCTGGGTCTCGACCCCGCCCTGTGCAACTGGGTCCTGGACTTCCTGACGGGCCGCCACCAGGTGGTGAGGGTAGGTAACAACATCGCCACTCCGCTGATCCTCAACACTGGGGCCCCACAAGGGTGCGTTCTCAGCCCTCTCCTGTACTCCCTGTTCACCTACGACTGCATGGCCATGCACGCCTCCAACTCAATCATCAAGTTTGCAGACGACACTACAGTGGTAGGCTTGATTACCAACAACGACGAGACGGCCTACAGGGAGGAGGTGAGGGCCCTCGGAGTGTGGTGTCAGGAAAATAACCTCACACTCAACGTCAACAAAACAAAGGAGATGATCGTGGACTTCAGGAAACAGCAAAGGGAGCACCCCCCTATCCACATCGACGGGACAGTAGTGGAGAGGGTAGAAAGTTTTAAGTTCCTCGGCGTACATATCCCGGACAAACTGAAATGGTCCAACCACACAGACAGCGTGGTGAAGAAGGCGCAGCAGCGCCTCTTCAACCTCAGGAGGCTGAAGAAATTCGGCTTGTCACCAAAAACACTCACAAACTTTTACAGATGCACAATCAAGAGCATCCTGTTGGGCTGTATCACCGCCTGGTACGGAAGCTGCTCCGCCCATAACCGTAAGGCTCTCCAGAGGGTAGTGAGGTCTGCACAACGCATCACCGGGGGCAAACTACCTGCCCTCCAGGACACCTACACCATCCGATGTCACAGGAAGGCCAAAAAGATCATCAAGGACAACAACCACCCGAGCCACTGCCTGTTCACCCCGCTATCATGCAGAAGGTGAGGTCAGTACAGGTGCATCAAAGCAGGGACCGAGAGACTGAAAAACAGCTTCTATCTCAAGGCCATCAGACTGTTAAACAGCCATCACTAACATTGAGTGGCTGCTGCCAACTGACTCAACTCCAGCCACTTTAATAATGGAAAAATCGATGTAATAAATGTATCACCAGCCACTTTACAATGCCACTTCATATAATGTTTACATACCCTACATTACTCATCTCATATGTACATACTGTACTCTATACCATCTACTGCATCTTGATGTAATGTATCACTAGCCACTTTAAACAATGCCAGTTTTATATGTTTACATACCCTACATTACTCATCTCATATGTATATACTGTACTCTATACCATCTACTGCATCTTGCCATCTTGATGTAATGTATCACTAGCCACTTTAAACAATGCCACTTTTATATGTTTACATATCCTACATTACTCATCTCATATGTATATACTGTACTCTATACCATCCACTGCATCTTGCCTATGCCGTTCTATACCATCACTCATTCATTTATTTTTTTAATGTACATATTCTTATTCATTCCTTTACACTTGTGTGTATAAGGTAATTGTTGTGAAATTGTTAGGTTAGATTACTCGTTGGATATTACTGCATTGTCGGAACTAGAAACACAAGCATTTCGCTACACTCGCATTAACATCTGCTAACCATGTGTATGTGACAAATAAAATTTGATTTGATTTATTATAATTTTCACAATTTCAGAGTTTTATTTCGATTTCATAGTATGCCAATATCACAATACTCATTAGTATTGTGCCAAAGAAACAAAACACTTAGCGGATTTAACTTCTTTAGGAAAACACCCCTAATGTTGGATACAAACACCATTATGTTGTCATCCAGAGTCACATGTATTTATTTTCCAAGCTATACAATAGCACACAATATTTTACATACAGCTGGTTTTTAAAGGACCAAAGAGTTTGGTCTGTTTTGTGTTAAAATGTTTGCCATGGAAAAAATATTGCAATACTGATATCGTTCCGGGCCTACCTCATAGTGTGTGTGTGGAAATCTCATTAAAAAACAGACCAAAATCTTGTTTTTAAATGCACTGCCTCTTTAACATTTTTAGACAGTTCCAGGCTGACTGACTGACTGCTCTACCATAATACCCATGGCCTGTCCAGAAACAACCCCTAGCCCCTACTGCCCAGAGTCTAGACACTTCTGGAGATCTGAGAGGGATTGATTGGTGGTGACATGGTGAGAGCTCCAGCTTACCTTCTGAAAGGCTTGGTGGAAATTTGGCCGTATTGCTTACACCTGTCCAATCCTCTCAGATCTCCACAAGTGTCTAGGAGTAGGGGCTGCTTCTGGACAGGAAGTGTGGTGGACCTACAGCACGACTCAAGGGACGTGTGGTGGACCTACAACACGACTCAAGGGACCTATGGTGGACCTACAGCACGACTCAAGGCATTGGTTGGATGCTTCATTCCATTGCTATTCACACATGGATTTGCACAGGTGTAAGCTAGACACACCCACGGCACCCTACCAGGCTGATCAGACAGTTCTGGGTAGCTGAACACAGTCTCCACCATTCACACCCTTGCTTAATTCCAGGTAGTTAGATGTGCAACCACTGACTAACTATAGCTACAGTAGGGCCGTATCTCTAGTCTAGCAATAGATACTGTTCATATCCACGGGAAGTAGGGGTGCTGAGGGTGCTGCAGCACCCCGTGAAAAATCGTAATAAAAAACATATATTACTAAAATGTTGTAAATTTTTTGGGGAAATTTTTTACCTTCACAAAAGTAGTGCACCGGGCCTTTACTAGTCCTGTATTATCAGACCGATATAGCCTTCTGTTGCGCAGGCAAATATTATTACATTTTTGTAAGTTACATTTTTTCACAAAAGTAGTGCACTGGGCCTTTACTAGTCCTGTATTAGTGACCAATATAGCCGTCTGTAGCATGGGCAAAACAGTTGGAAGGGTGAAGTCCTACTTTGAAAGGACAGGAAGTGTTGGCTGTGCACTTAACCAATGACAGACATTCCATATTTAACCCCATCTACATGTGAAAATCGAAATATTAAGTATTTCTTTTGGTTTCATATGCAAAAATGAAAAACAAGCCATTTTTCTTCTTCTATTTCTATTCAAGAACAGCTAAACAAGTCATTTTACATTTTTTAACTCGGAAAACAAATGATCAAACAGTGGCTCAAACAGTGGCGTGTATTCTTGGGAGTCAAGGGAAGCCAGGCTTCCCCAAAAAATGTACCAAGAAAAAAAAGAAACAAAATAATGTATCTTTCGTCTCTGTTTCCAAAATGTCCTTCAATTCGCAACAGGCTGAATGTATCTCACCGGAGAAAGTGTCTGTGAACAAAACAGCGCCCCTCTGTCTCAGTATGTGTAGCCCATCTACCTAAGGTAAGCCAGCGAGCATTTGGCCTCCCTTGAGAATTAAAAAAATAAAAATAATAACCAATCAGCATTGCGCTAAACTGAACAAGTTCAGCTGTGAATGGTGCTGGCACACCAAAAAAAAGTGTCAATGGAAGACAGTTTGGATTTGGTTTCACACCAATCACATCATAAGCCAAACGTCATTGAATTGTTGCATCTCATTATGCTGTTGTCCACCGGTGGGTAGCTAGCTAGCTAAAATGGTCCCTTTCCTAAATTAGCCATCGATGGAGAGAGGGATTTGGACTTAATACTTTTTAATAAGTTTTACTTAATTCTCTGTACTGGCCAATGATTATAATGGCGAATTAACCATAAATTAATACATTGTGCCCCTGGCCTGAGAGGATGGAAGTTTAATATGTAGCTAGATGTAGAAGGCTAATGTTAACTAGCTGGCTCATGGTTGCCCATGAAAGGAAGTTAGACTAGCAAGCATTTTAGCCAGGTAGACTAGGACAACAAACACGTAAAGCGTGTACTGCATGACAGAGTCATAGACCGTTCAGGCAACATGAAAGAGGAGGATGACATTGGCGTTTCTCTACAATTAGGGTGAGTCAACACATTTTCTTATACTTGCAAGCATGCACGTACGCACACACACACAGAAATCAGTACCAGGTAAAGCCACATAATATTTAATTTACGTTTATTGGACTAAATTGTTTTTGGTATCTTTTAGTTGTCACTGTATTAGACTAAGCATAGGTGATTAGATAATGTTGAAATGTTACATTTGAAATGGTGCTGGAATAGTGGAAGCAGCTCCTGTTTTCTTTGTGACTTGCGGTAACACTCTGTGGTTATAAATCAATAGCTGTTTAGTGGTCCGAAAATGTCAGGAACATTAACTTGCTTGACCATGCTGAAGGTCATGTAACATGCAATATGCTTTGTGGACTCCATCGGACAGATGTTGCTCTCCGGGTTTGTAATGAAACAAAAGTGTGGTTGAATTTATTCTGCCACTGTGTCTTCTTATTGTCTCGGCCTTTAGGCCTATATATCACTGTGTCAAGGAATATGAACTATGCGCTGTTTGCTTATAGAGCAAACAACGCAACTATCACAAAACATAGGTTGTAATATGGCTTTTTTGGGGGGGGCCTTGGGTTCCCCGGTGATTTTACACACGCACCGCTACTGCGATCAAAACGTACACGGACCGTATGTAATCTTACCTCAGGAATGTTGACATAATGTTGTCCACGACATAGGCTAATTAACTTGACCGCCACAGCAATATAGACACCAACATGTTCTGTCAATTCTCCAGATCAACGTTCATTTGTGCACTTTGGCTGCTGTTCAATCGCATGCTGTATCACACCAGCTTTTAATAAGTTTATAATCCTTTCCTGAATCAGCTGATCATTTCCCCACGTAACTTAACAGCTAGACAACTATAATTATTGAAGAACCCTACTAATGACAGTATCGATTTTTGTTTGATTATTTTTGTTCAAGTTACTCTTTCTGTTAGAAGCTTTTGATTTTGCATTAATTAATTCATAATTCCATCCATTATTTGGGACATGTGTGTCCATGAAAACTGTTATCACACCACAACAGATATGAAATGTTATGCGGTTACAGTACACTTCCAAGACCTCATTACAAAAAAAGAGTCTGACAGCAACATCCAGGACTTTTACAGGATCATGTTCAATGTGTAATTCAATTGTTAAATTCTTAGTATATGACATAACAGTATCAGAAATGTAAGGAAAGAAAGGTAGTATTTTATGTCACACGATTTTTGCCAAATCTGTGAAGACTCCAAGGATGAGAAAGAGTTTAAACATAGATTTTGATTCAACTCATGAATTATATCGAATGTATTTATGTTCCACCCTTTATATCTTAATGTATTCACAATTATTATGAATGACTTTGCAACAGCTCCAAACAGTTGTGCACTACAAGAAACGATCACTAGTACCATAGAAAGACCATGTTGCGTACCCGTCTGAGGGTAGGTGTGTAGGAGGCAAGTGTTCAGTCATTGTTGTGTATTTTTCTGTTTTTCTCCCCTCCTCCTCACTGGTCAACTGAGGTGGAGACAGGCGTCCTGAAACATAAGCTCCATTCTGTCGTCTTTCCCCCTTTTCCAGCCCCGGAGTGGTTTAGGGTGTGCGGCCTCGGAGCCGACTTCACGGATGACTGGCTGGAATCACAGGGAGATGAAGTGACTGGTTCAGGGTCACTGGGCATGATGGCTGAGTCGGGAATTAAGGCCTGGACCAGGGGGGCCTCCCTGTGACCGGAGTCTCAGCCTGTGTTTATGGCCCACTCCACCCCTCCACACCCCACTCAACCATGACCCGCCCGCCATGCCCCGGGAAAACGCTCCATCCTACCGTCCCACTATTAGCATGAAGAAGAAAGAAGCAAGGCCTAATAAACTAAATTGATGCACGGAGAGGTTCATAAAAGTAGAGGCTCATGAAATGTGTGACGATTAACTGTTTGTGTTCACCATCTACGTCTTGGTCATGACACTTCAATAGAGCGGGAATTGTCTTACTGAAGAGGTTTTTCAGATAGGTTCACATAAGGTGTTGACAGACAGACATTAAGGTGGGAAACTATACTATTACACTACACTACAAGACTCTTTACAGACAAACGATACCCCTAGCAGACTGTAGGTTTACATAACCAAGGTGAGGACATTTTCCACAAATAATACAGGAATGTTTTGCCTCATCACCAGTCCTGCCCCATGGCCTACTGTTACTGCAAAATAGTTATGTTTCTGGGGTTAGAGTCAGCTCCCACTCCCCCTCCATCACCCATCCCCAGACCCCCTCCTGCTCCTTGACAGGAGCTGTTGTGGGGACCTGCCGTGGACAGGCCCTCTTTCCTCCTCCCTCATGCTTGGTAAGGGGATGGACTGCTGGAGGGAGACAATCCCAGCTATGTGTCTCTGTCTGGGGGTAAGCACAGTCCCCATCTAACCCCTGTCTAGACAACAAGGCCTTATTGAGTCCAGGTGGTAATGGACTGGGTGTGGGACTTCCTTCCTACCTCAGTGTGCCAGTGACTGTACCTGTGTCTCAGCCTGCACGGGGAACCCCCCTTTCCTCACTATAGAATTGAACACCATTCTACAACTGGAGGGGATAGGGCAAGTCACATGGTCAGCTCACAACCAAGCATTCAAGTAGTGTGTCAGGAGCGGGTTAGGGTCTTGTGTGGTCTACTGAGTCTGACAGTCAAGACCTGGGTGGCCTAATACTGAGAAAATTGCATGTAGGCCTCCCTAAAAGTTATATTCTCACAAATATCACTTGAAAACTGAGTAGTATCCAAGGACAGTATATAAAAGCATTTTCACAAAATGAGAAGGAATCCACCACATTGCTTTCACTTATCCTGTGTCAATTGTCCAGATCAGTGCAGAGGAGATGAGGGGAAGTTGTAGAGATGTTGAGATGGGTCTTAGTGGACTGTGTCCTTACCTGAGTGTCAGTGGGCCGCGTGGCAGCGTTACATTCAGTGTCGTCCATGACGGACCCGTATGACCCCACAACACACTTCACCGCTCGCATCTGGTAGCCCGGTCCACACGAGGTAGTGCACTGAGTCCACCAAAGAGAGAGTAAGAGAAAAGAGAGATATAAAGAATGAGAGCAATGGAGAGAAAGACAGAGAGGGAGAAAAACAAGCCAATGTAGCAAATCTCCCCAAAAATGAGTAACTGAATGGAAAAGAAGTGCACTCCCTGATGAGCCTGGTCAGACTAGTGGCAGCAGATAACAGCCTTCAGGATCATAATGCATGAGTAATTAATCTACTTTCCACTTCTTTTTTCCACTGTAGCCAAGTCAGTGGGTACACACCACACTCTCTTCTACCTCACTGACTCCAATGAAATGAGGTCAAACTTGTGTGGCAGCAACTTCAGCTAAGATTCCACGCGCTTCATTAAACAGCTTCAAATATACATTTAACATGATTGCCTATGCCATGGTATAGGAACACCTAATCTCCATCACACGTTTAGGCTTACAGGCAGTTTGCACACACAAGCTGTGTTAAGATGAAGTGCCCAGTTTTGATTTGCAAAACGTTGCGACACTTTGCTACAGGATTGCTACAGAGAATTTTTTTTTTGCGTCCTGAGAGATATAAACTGGCAATGCATTAGCAAACATAAATATAGGGGAGTATGTCTACACAGATTGTGTACAGATTGTATATGCTTATTTTGGCATGGTCAGCAATGTGCCTAAACAGCAGAGTAAATGGAGGATAGACTAATTGAGTGGCTTATCTTTCTCCTGTCATTGTTCTACATCTGGAATAGTGGAGGCTGCTGAGGGGAGGACGGCTCATAATAATGTCTGGAACGGAGCAAATGGAATGGTATCAACCACTGTCAAGTCCTGACCAGTGAAAAGGGTCATTTGCCATAGTAGAATGGTCAGGGCGTGGCAGGGGGGTTGTTTTGTGTGTTTTGGGGTTTGTTTGTTTCTAGGGGAATGTGTTCTAGTTTTCATTTTCTATGTTTCGTTTTCCAGGTTTGGCCGAGTATGGTTTCCAATCAGAGGTAGGTGTCTTTCGTTGTCTCTGATTGGAAGCCTTACTTAGGCAGCCTGTTTTCCTTTGGGTTTTGTGGGGGGTTGTTTTCCGTATAGTCTGTGAACCTCACGGAACTGTTTGTCGTTTGGTTATTTTGTTTAAGTGTTCTCTCAAAATAAATGAAGATGAGCACTATACACGCTGCGCCTTGGTCTAATCCTTTCGACGCCTGTGACAACCACATGGAAACCATGTGTTTGATGTATTGAATGCCATTCCACTGATTCTGCTCCAGCCATTACCACAAGCCCATCCTCCCCAATTAAACCAACCTCCTGTGATCTGAAGAAAGTTCATAGGAGATTATTTTTTTAAATCACATTAGGCTCTGTATATCCTCATGGTCACATAACTAAAACTCTGAAGCAAAATGGGTTTATTATCATAGATTGTATAAATAGCTGCTTCATTGGGTCATATTCTAATATTAGAAACAGTTGGACACAGTTGGAATGACACATAATAAGTTCAGATAATCGTTAGCTGTTACAAGACACAACACTATAGTCTTTGAGGAACAGGGGGTGACTGGAAGTCACAGATGTCACCTGAAACACAGTGTGTGCCACTAGGCAAACAGATCATAATATTACCTGCCACAAAACATGTCACTCTACTGTATGTCAACTGTACAACACGCGTGACTCACCTGCCCCCATGGTCCGACCTGCCACGAAGCACAATCCTGCTGCTGACACGTCTGGACTGACTCAGGCTTGGACATAGAGTCACAGAAGCGGTCGTCCAGTCGGTCCTCCGCAAACTGGCACCATGTCTGCCGATGCTTGTACCCTTTCCCACACGTCACCAGGCACTGCAACAACAATCAACGGGCACAATGAGAAACAGCGGCACATAGATTGACATGTACAGTAGGCTAGCTATGTGTGTACAGTGTTTGTTTGTGTTGGCTCACTCAAAGCCTTTTGAACTGCTGGACAGAACATGTAAACTATACAATAAAGCTAGTTACTACCCCACAAACACTAGTACAGTAGTGCACCGTACATGACAAGTCATAACTATGAAACTCATTATCAACATTAGGATTTTCCTTTGACCTACTTCACAGGCGCCCAGTCATTTTTACATGTTTAATACTTCCTCTTTATATTATAGGAGTAGAATTCCTTAGTCAAACAAATTCAAGATTATTCACATAATTCTGTCCTGCAAATGTTATTTTTACACTATGTCTGCTGTCAGGTGTAGAGTCAGAACCCTGATTTGGCTGCAAACTGGTCGTAGTGTAAAAAGGCCATCTGGGTTCAAAATTCCTCAATTAGCTTCAAATGCTAAGCAACATTCCCAAATCGTAGTCCAAACATTCTCCATAGAACTGACCTCAGACCAGTCTCCGGTCTTCCACGCAGGACATAGGAACTCATTGCAGTTCTGGACGGTGGTCAGCTTGTCTCTCTGGCTGCACTTGCTCTCATCACTTCCTGCCTCAGAAGACTTTCCACACACAGCCGCCCGACGCCGGGACCCTCCTCCACAGCTTTTGGAACACTGCAACACATGCCCACACGTATTAAACCTTTTCCTTCTCTTTTTATAAATCCCTTAAAACTATAACAGGCGGTCTCACCTCTGACCAAGATGAGTACTCCCATCCTCCTGGGTTACAGTCTCCATGGCAACTCTCCTTGTCGTCAGGTTTGCGTTGACTGCTGCAGTAACGCTCGTCCACCTTCTGGGTCTTTCCATCGGCACGGCTGAGTTTGGCGCAGTAGATCTCCAGCGTACGATATCCCACTCCACATGCGACTGTACACTCGCTCTTCCTCGCCACATGCCACCTACACAGACAGGAAAGGTCATAGGTGAAAGACGCTGAAAGGATAAAACTGAACTTTGTATCAAACAGGATACATATCACAGATATAAAGACTGATAGTGATAAAAAAATCTGCGATATGGACAGATAAATCGATTGAGAGTGGTTTAGGCAGTACCTGATTTCACACTCTGCGTTGCAGGGTTCTGTGACCATGGCTGGTCTGGCGGCCCCATGGCACCTCTGGTCTGAGACCACCACACGGTCCGACTCTCTACTACACAGGATCTTCCTCTTACGCTCTCCTGATGGGGTGGGAGAGAGGGTTTAGTTCCTTGGTAATGGTCCTGCTGCTTTTAGTTTCTCCCAGGATCTGGCATTGAATCAATAAATCGATTGGCTAGAAAGTCCATGCAAGCTTGAATTCTTTGGAGTCTAAATCAGACACTTGTCAAAAGGTAAGAAGGAAAACCAGCAGGAGTGTGTGCCTCCAGGAATCGTGTGGTTTAAATTATAGCAAAATCATTTTTATTTAAAAAAAGCATTCTAAAAAGCACTCTTCCACCTATACCTTCTGTTCTCAATTTTTATAACCAAGCATTATGAGCTGTAAATCAGTAAAACTTGCAGTAAAACCCCAAAGATAAATAGATATGTATTAGTGAAGAAATACACTGCAGGCAATATTGTCAGCCAGATTCAGCAATTTACCTGTCTGACATCAGCTTACTTGCCATGAGGTGGGATGGTGGGAATATTTGAGATGTGTCTTTAAAACTAGCACAAGTGACATTTTCATTCAGTGATTTAAGACTCACCAAAAGCAGGTCTTAATGGTAATGTGGATGATTATGACATTGATTTTGACAGTGGAAGCGCAGCCTATCCAGCCGTGACAGACAGTGCCCATATGCTCATGGAACAAGAGATGTGTGCTTTTCCCCGCGTAGGTATTTCATTTGGAACAATAAGGGTATTTTGTATAGAAACAAGTCTTCATTTTTGAAAGAACTGGTTAAATAATCATATGCTGCTGGTGAGTCAATTTTTGAATGCAGAAGGATTGTTACTCAATTATGAGGAATTTTTATCTCATTACAATATCCTTGTTACATCTAGAGAGTTCGCCATGGTCTTTGATGATATTCCATCTGGAACTCTCATGTTGTTTAGAGGTGTAACCAGAATCATTACCTGAAGAAACTCAAACACATTAACATTAACTGTATTTTTGTGTTGAGCATCCAGACACAGTTTTTCAATTATTTTGGCATTGTCTACATGTAAAGAAATTATGGCAAGATATTCATAGTTTTATAATTGCTACTATTCTTGATGACTTTTGTTTTTCTATGGGAGAATGTGCTGCTCGGTTTCCTTAACTATAATAAGGATAAAGAAAAAATGTTTTACCTCATGAATCTAATTGTGCTAATGAAAAAATGTAATATTCATAAATGTAAATTCACTAATAAAAAAACACTCTTCTGTGTTTTCTATAAGGAATTTGAGCGATACATAAAGAGCATTGTACATTCTTCTAATAAGAAAGCTGTTAAAAGAATCTATACATGTGTATCTTTTAAGGTCTTTGTATAATCTATCATTTGTTGTACCCCCTAGCATATGTTATCATTGTCTGTTTGTATACTTGTATGTATACTGTTTTTCTACAATAAAAAAACAAACAATTTTTGTTATTTTTATGAAAATTATTTTGTTTTAAATAAATATGTTGTAATATTATGTTTTTTTTCTCCATTTTGTTTAATTTAATTTAAAACTAAGCATAGCCATCTGTGTCACACTGACCTAGAGAGCTGTTTTTTCTCTGTTTAGTTAGGTCAGGGTGTGATAGATGGTGGGCATTCTATGTTTGTATTTCTATGTTTTGGCCGGGTATGGTTTCCAATCGGAGGCAGCTGTCTATCGTTGTCTCTATTTGGAAGCCATACTTAGGCAGACTTTTTTTCCTTTAGTTTTCATGGGTAGTTGCTTTCTGTTTAGTTTGTAAACCTGACGGAACTGTTGGCTGTCATTTTGTTATTTTGTCTAGTGTTCGTTTCCATTACAATATACAACGACGAGCACTCTACACGCTGCGCCTTGGTCTCCTCTAATCAACTGCTGTGACAATCTGGCAGTTTTTTTCTCCTGCCCTATCCATTCACCAAGTAGCCAAGACTATCAATAAAGGGTTTGGTTCAAGAGATAGCTTTTTAATAAATCTTTATCACCAAAGCTTTATTAAAAGGTAAATTTGGGACCAGCAAAACAGTAAGCGGACATCCCCTTTTAATCTATGTATTGTAGGCTACATTATTTTAGCCAGTTCTTGGAGCGAGAGATGATGCCAGTGACCCTCGTTTTTAGAAACATTTAAGTTATTTTCCTGTAACAATGTCTTGTTTTTCATTTCATTAGATTAAAAACCAAACCAGGCTACCCTTACGCTACTATAATGAAAGCTGGTTCAACAACAATGAGTCGGGTATCTCTCTTATCCTGGCCATGCATTAGCCAAGTAGCCCATCCATAAAAGGTTTCTAAATGGTCTACTTGCCATTTTGCTTTTGCATTATTCACAATTCACATAGGCCTACCTGCATACACCATTTCGCTGATATCCATCCCCATTTCCAGAGTGCCTCTTGTCCGGTTACCAAAAACACACTTCTCTTTTCTTATTCAAATTATTTAGTCCTATAATGCCATATCAATGATGGATAGGTCTATATTTTGCTTCTTGCAAATGTGCCTCACACATAGTCTACAATACAATTTAAAGGGAGCCTAGTGTTCTTCATTTCAGAAAAAGTGTGATGCGTAAAGACACGCATGTATGAGTCGTTCCACGAAATGAGTGATATTTTCAGTAGAAATTGTGCATCAATATAGTATTTTAAAAGCCTGTTATATTAAATAAAGTGCCCTTTTAATATACACCAGATGGAAAATTCAATACATCTGTTTTTTTTATATGAATAAAGACTTGCTAAAGTGCCACAATTCAACATTTTGACATGTCCCTCTGAGCACCATCTGTGACTTAACCACAACATTTCTCAAAGTTTTCACCATCATTGTAAAGCCCTAGTTATTATGTTGCTTTGACAAAGTCAATTGTGGCGATTGTTATTCATTTATTTAATGTGATTAGTGATTCATAAAAACATTTATAAAAACAAATTCCCTCATTTTAAGGTCAACCCTGTTATGTGAACTGAACTCTCATTTAAAAAAGGTAAAACTATTCCTTTTAATAAAATAAAAAAACTAAAATAAACATTATAGTCAAACCCTAGTGTAAAAGCAGGTGAACTGGTTCTAATCTTTTTTGACATTTTTGGGTGTTTTGTGGTGGAAAATTGAGTAGGTCAAGCATGTGTCAACCCTGTGACCCATAGATAGACAGACTAGAAATGTTTTAACAATTTCAATGTTTTTTTGTCAAGCTTGAATTTAATTGACCTTCTCTGTTGCACACAACAAGCTTCCATTCTCCCTGTAACATGGGTATTTATTTGATTTAAGATGAAATCGTCAACCCTTATGGTCAACCCTGTTATGGTCAACCCTGTTACTTTACTTGGCACTTACTATCGTAATTTTGCTTATTTAACCTCTTGAGATGGGAAAACAAGTTTTTTTATTAAGTTGAACATGTGCTCTTTATGACAGAATGTTTAAATTAGGTTAATAAATCACCAAGTTACACTACTCAAAAGGCACCCAATTGGTGGAATGACCTGTATAGGCCTATAGGTTAAGCAAGTACAACAATGTTGACTGCCAAAACTGTATTTTGCAGTTGCTATTATTCATTACTGTAGCCTATGCTATTTAATAAACGGACTAGGAGGAGAATATTGCTGTGCTCCCCAGCCAAATTGAAGTTGATGGCAACGCAAAGATGGTCAATAACCTACACAACTTGAGATAACCGCTTGCAGTATTAAGCCATGGAACACGTTGATTGGCCAGTGAATGATCAAGCCCTCCGCCAACCTACAACTTATTTATTAATCAAAACCCAGCGCTTTCACACCACCGCCAGCTATTGCGCCCATAATTCCCATTGTAAAAATAGCACAAATATTTCTGACACACGCCCAGACCTATAGCGCTACCACCAGTGCTAAGATTTACCATTGCGTTAGGTTGTTAAAATAGAGCCCTACATCTTCAAAGAGTATAGTCTAAAGTTATTTTTGACATTTCATTCTATTGCTAATGGTTTGCTAATGGTTGTTCGTGTTGCTAATGTTTTCAACGCAAAACACGTCCCACTGCTGTTAGAGAAAAAGTCACATGCGAGTAGAAATGTATCATTGTTTAATTAGAAGTTAAGATACATTTGTTTCGCCAATCTGTACTCTCCACGGCAGATTGTTTTATGGACTGATTTGGAGAGCACGCCGACCGGTCACATGCGCATTGTTATCCATCATAGTTATCCATCATAGTTATCCATCATAGTTGTCCATCATAGTTATCCATCATAGTTATCCATCATAGTTGTCCATCATAGTTATCCATCATAGTTATCCATCATAGTTATCCATCATAGTTCCCGTCCATCATAGTTATCCATCATAGTTATCCATCATAGTTGTCCATCATAGTTACCCGTCCATCATAGTTATCCATCATAGTTGCCACGTCCATCATAGTTATCCATCATAGTTATCCATCATAGTTATCCATCATAGTTATCCATCATAGTTATCCATCATAGTTGTCCATCATAGTTATCCATCATAGTTATCCATCATAGTTATCCATCATAGTTATCCATCATAGTTGTCCATCATAGTTGTCCATCATAGTTATCCATCATAGTTATCCATCATAGTTATCCATCATAGTTGTCCATCATAGTTGTCCATCATAGTTATCCATCATAGTTATCCATCATAGTTGTCCATCATAGTTGTCCATCATAGTTATCCATCATAGTTGTCCATTACAATGTTCTATGTTGAGGGAGGTTTTCCAAATATCTATATTCATTGAACATTAATGTGATATTTTGTCCTCATATGATGAAATGTATTATGGATTGGTCATTGATATAACTATTGAGAAGTACTAATTTTGAAGGGAATTATTAGGCTAATGTTAATTGATGAAATACTTGTTTAGATGCTTTTGGGATTATCCCAGTGTTAGGGGTTGGGCTTTAAACCTGTTCAGATGCCCATATTCAAGAGAGGGCAAGATCTCTGATTGCGAGAGCTAGAGAGAATGGCGGAAGTGGATACTGAGTATGAATCTGATGGCGCTAGCAAAGATGAGATTAAGAATGAAGGTGATGACAATACTGGATGGACTACAGTCGATAAAGGACGGATAAAGAGCGCTAAAATCACAGTTAAAACGCGGTCTAGTAAGCCTACTGCTCCTAGCACAACTACTTCACAGTTTGTAGTTGGAGTGCAGTTTGAGGATAAGAAGATGTGTCTGGGAGATCCGTTTTATGTTGCCAAGATATTGAGAAAGTGTACTGTGGAATCCATTAGGGTGAACAGACTTGGAATGTCATAGATTTTTGTATGTCGGCAGAACAAAAGGAGTGTGCGTTGCGCCTTAGCAGATTCAAGAAGAAAGAGGTGACTGCCTTCGATTTTCGGAGCAGGGCACCAACCAAGGGCGTGATTTCTGGATTCTATGTAGAAGTTAGGGCTAAGAAGATCACAATGAAAATTCCTGGAACAGTTGGTGCTCGGCTATTGACACGTTCAATGGAAATGTCCTGTAAGGGTGAAGGAGGCAGAGATTGCTAGGTTAAAAGCTGTTCAGCGTGTCTCCTAAGCAGAGGCTGCGAGAAAATGTAAATAATGTTCTAGTGGTTCGGTTGCCATGGAGACACCAACGTTCAGTGCTGTGGGTTCCATTCGCAAGGTGCAGGATCCAGATACCCTTGTCGTGAAGAAAGTCGATATTTTGTCATTTATTGCTATGGCGTTAAACTGCACTGCAGGAGTGGCTAAGATCTCAAGAAAGATCAATATCAACTTATCTGCAGCTGAACGCTTTTTGGGAATGAAGGATGAAACAGGTGAGGAGCAGCATGGCATACTGAATGGAGCAGCAGTTCTGTCCTCTCAGGTCACCAGATCCGAGTACTGCTCTGAGTGGATTTTGTTGTTTTGGATTTCCCCCCTTTTTTATTTCCCGCATCCAGTAGTGGGCGGCAATACAACGTTTCAGGTGTAGTCTGCCCTAAAACACTACAGAAGAAGAAGAAGAACTTTCAAGAGTGCATAGGCTGGACTGACATGTTGTCCCAGACTCTGCTAAACTCAGCTGTGTGAGGAATTATTGGCGCGTTGTCAAAGTTAAAGGTGCTCTGTCTTGTTTGAAGGTGGTCCTTTGTAGCTCAGTTGGTAAAGCAGGGCACTTGTAATGCCAGGGTAGTGGGTTTGATTCCCGGGACCACCCATACATACAATGTAAGTCGCTTTGGATAAAAGTGTCTGCTGAATGGCATTTATTATTATTATTCTGTCTTAGAAGGCAAATGTAGCTTCAGTATATTGACTCTATAAGTCTGTAAGTCAGTGTCCATCAACATCCTGTCAATATTAATACTGTAGATCCAGCTCACCTTCTACATCTGTTCATTAATACCACCATTTTGCTCCTGAATTCCATCTGACTCCTGATGCTTCCCACCGCCCTGACAACACTGTATGGTCCACTGTTCTCCACTATTTCATGAGAAATTCTTAGTACATGGTTGCAGGAGCCTTGGTTGCAGGAGCCTTGGAGCCAATATTGGACTTAATAGTGGTCAGATACAACCACATAAAGCCTCACCTTCTCTCTCCCTCAACCTTTCACCTCCCTCCACACCTCCTTTCCCACACGCCATCACCTTTCGTCCACACCTCTCCACCACCTCAACCTTTCCCACACCCCACGTTCCCTTCCCATCCCTCACCTTGGCAGGGCCTGCTGCAGTCCTGCCAGGGCCCGTAGGCATCCCAGACAAACTGCTGGGGTTTATCCTCGATGGGGATGTTATAGGAGTACCTGACGTCTGGGTTGTACAAGTTACCGACAGAAAGCACCTGAGGAGGGATCGGAGGGCAGACAAACAGAACGATCAGTACAGTTCCACTGGTCCATTTGCATCATAACCATTTTACATAACCTTCTCAACAGTCAGGTAAGGAGTTGCTACCTGGACAATGATCTCCTCCTCGATGCGGTCAGTGCAGTTGATTCTCTCGATGACGTGGTCGGATCCGCTGTACTCGATGACGGCATTGCCCACTTTGATTTCCCTTTTAAACATGCTGACCACAAACTCGCCATTGAGCAGGAAGTCCCCACGACTGTTTGAAACAGCTTGAGAAAAAGACAGAGGAGGTGACACTGTCATGAGTAAATAAGATGGCATAAGATTTTGAAAGTACTGTGCGAGACAGGGTGCAAAACCACAAGTGTCTTTATTAAGTTCGCTAAACTCCTTTTTCCTTCCCTTGAGGAAATCGAACATAGTGTTTGCATGGGCAAACTGTAGAGTTGGCTTTGAAAAGAGAGTCAGTCAACTGTAAACAAACTTTCACTTAAAACAGTGATAAAAACATAGAGCAGCATAACAGTTGATGTTTTCATTTACAGTAAGGGCTGCACCAGAGAGCAGATAAACCTAACTCGGGTAAAATAATCCTACATTTCTACTGGAGGAATCTCAGTCCTCCTGTTCTGTTCATCAGACAGTCTGCTGCACACATTCACACTAATGCGATTATGGAGCTAATTTCCTGAGTTACTTTCCTCGCCATTTCACACATCACAGTAATGTGGCCACAGAGACCAGCCCACTTCCCACAAGCCCCCCTACCCCCTGTTCTCTCCCTGTTCCCCCTTAGGCCCCAGTGCACCCGCAGAGAGTCACACACGCACGCACATGCACACGCGAACAAAGAAACACCAAGAAACACAAGCATAGTAGCTTTTACACTTTTATGAGCAGCACAGAGAGAATGAAATTACACCCAGAGGGCTATGTGAGTTCTGGGTAATTAACGTTTTAGCATGTGTGCCCCAAACTCTCCAACATGCCAGGTTCAACAGGCCCTCCAAAGCTCTCCGCTGAGGACAGGCAGGACACTACATTAGCACCTACAACCAGACATAACATATCTGCTCAAGAGAATACTTAAAGCCTGTTGACACCTCTGAATTTTAGGCATACTGAACTTTGACATGACAGACAGTGACAAATCAAATCCTCCAGCTAATGTTTCAAATTCAACAGCCAACAAGACCCTAAAAGTGTTTTGATCGTGAGTCTGAGCCTTACCGAGGTAGTTATCGTCCTCTGGTTTCCCTGAGTAGCTGTGTTGACGCACATCAATATTTGTAGCACCACTGGGTATTCTCACCACTTCGTTGTATCCTGCAGCACAACAAGCAGAGGAGAACTCAATGTCTCTGAGTGTCCATGACGGTCAGTATATAATGGGATAGTGAAAAGGTTTCAGTGACACTTTTCAGTCATTGTGATGACACACAGTTTGGCTCACCGTAGCGCACCATGTTGAAGGTGCCTGCCACGGTCTTGCACGAGGAGTTGTCACCGCCACACACACCGCACTTATCTCTCCTCGCCTTGGAATTCAACACGTGGTCACATCCCGCTTGCTGCACAGGGATGAGGAGGAGAAAGGAAGTGGAGGAGGAGAAAACGGGGGGAAAGAAGTGTCATTAAAGTAGTGACATTTCTTATGAAATCCTGTACTGTGCCCTGCAACCTTCTACCAGCCTGCAGGGATAAAACCTAATAAATTGTTTCCTAATACACAGAATCGAACCCGGTTACGTGTCTTAAATTCATTTAACTGTAACACTTGTGACAGGAATTCTCTATTGTAAATAGCACCACAGTGAAACTCTATGCTGGTATAATTGCTTTTAGTCTGTTGCTAGGAATTGGGACGATGGACTTTAGCTCAAGAGTACAGTAAAATGAAGAACCACACCTCCTCCATGAATAATATTCTCCTCATTTTAAAATAATGCCATCATGACAGCTGTTATAACAGCTCTTATGACTGTTACGAATGGCATATTAGGTTAACTGTCAGGCTGAGGTCGTTAAAGGCTGTGTGTCAGTCTCACCCTGCACAGGCCCTGCACACAGATGTCGTTGGTGTCGGGGCCACATGGCGTGCCGTCGATGACCCGGTCCCTGAGCTGGTAGTAGGCCGTGCTGCCAGCCACCCTGCAGAACAGCTTACAGCGATCCTTCATCTGAACTACAGGACAGAAGAGGAAGGGGGAATGGTGAAAACAGTCCACTGACCACATTAAAGGGGCTAATGAAAATTCAACCATTTGGATGTTCCAACAACTTCACATAACTCCTCATGCTATATCGCATCGATTCACCGAGCACTCTGAATGCTTTGTGCACATCTACAGGAAATCTTAGTTAGCTTACAACGGCACCCATTCTAAAGGCCTAACAGTCCAGTTCATTTTTCTCTGTGTTAGTAAGATGCAAAACCAAGAATGCGTAAAGAGAGAGGAGATGTTCTTACTTCCGCTGTACTTGGGTACCCAGCGCACGTTAGGAGGTAGACCGTTGATGTTGAAGTGCCGGCCATCAAAGGCAGCACACTGCTCCTCTCTGAAGTCTTTCTTCTGCTTGGAGCAGGGCTCTGAGTTACACGAGCGGAACTTCATCCTGCGCCCCACACAGTACTTCCCCCCGTTCTTGGGCCTGGAGGAAGGTGGTAGATAGATACAGCGTCAAATCTGCTGTGACTGTACTTTAGAATTGCTCTGGAAAGAATTCATTTAAGGAGGCTTGATGTTACGGTACATTGACCACTGCAGCTCATAGGGAGATACAGTCCAGTAGATGTGCGTGACTACAAAGACTGTGCTTACACAGGTTGGTTGCACTCGCGCACAGCAATCTTGATGCCCCCGCCACACGTCCGCGAGCAGGAGCCAAACGGAGACCAGCCTCCCCACGCCCCGTCCACGGGGGTGGCGTCGTGCTCCTTGGGAATGCACTGGCCATGTTTACAGTGCTGTAGAGAGAGAGAGAGAGAGAGAGAGAGAGAGAGAGAGAGAGAGAGAGAGAGAGAGAGAGAGAGAGAGAGAGAGAGAGAGAGAATGATAGTAGGAAACCTTAGTCTGCACACTGGCAACACATGATCCTGAAAGCACTTCACAACCTCCTTTGATGTTAATCTGGGAAAAATGACAAGACGACTGGAAAAAGACAGAACCCAAAAAGACACCCATTACAAATGTGTCTGTCTGAGAGGAAGTGAACACAAAGGGGAAGATATGTTTCAGTTTATAGCCGACGATCCATTTCCCTTGGTGACAACGACTGCATTCTAAACAGCGGCAACCTCGGTGAGGAGCCTGGCATAGGCTTGGCATGAGGTTGGTTTGTGTGCAGGAATACAATGTGTAAACAGAACAGGCTCTGAACATGTGTGCTATGGGACCTCAGCAACCCGGCCCGGCCGCCCCGCAGCCCTTTTATGTCAGACAGACAGGCAGGAAGTGAAGGGTTTGGTACAGGGCCTAATTAGAAGCTACACTAAAGCAGTAATGGAAAGGGAAATCTCCACAAGCCTCCATTCACAGCTCCACCATAAGCCTGTTATTGCCTAATAATAATACAGTCTCTGAAGCAAACAAATCCATGTTTAAACAAATGGAGGAATTTGGAGCAACTGCCACGTACGTCCCACTCCTGTTCAACTACGAGTTTATATCGAGTCTTCATTGGTGAATTGATTTCTTGGCAGGTTTCTGTGATCTTGTTGTTTTCTTTTGTCATTTGGGCTTTTGAAAAAATACATTTTGTAGTTGTGAGTCATTTAAATAGCAGCAGGAACAAAGAAAGTTAAAATCTAAGTTTCCTTTGTGGTTATTTATGGGGTGTATTTTGACAGTTCATAACATTGAATGTTCCAGTATGCTCCAGCATAGTGATGAAGTTGGCTTGGTTGTATGTGAATGTGTTTGTGTGTTCATGCACAGATGTGTATGAAACTATTTAAGTCTCTCTCTCTCTCTCTGTGTACACACTACATAAGTATCTGGTGCTAGTCTCACTCTATCTTTCTCTTCATCTCACCCTTTCTATTTATCCCCATCTGTCCATTTCCTTCCCTTTCCCTATCAGATCCTTTCATCTTGCGGTACATCTCTCTGATACTTGCCTTTCCTGGAGAGCACTCAGTCCCGTCAGCCCAAGGCATGTGTTGGGTCCTGCAGCCCCTCTGGGCCCCCTCTGGGCTGGTGCACCACAGTCTGCGGCACTGGACCTATAGAACATTCACACACACACACACACACACACACACACACACACACACACACACACACACACACACACACACACACACACACCACACACACACCACACACACCACACACACACACACACACACACACACACACACACACACACACCCCCCCCCCCCCGTTACCATTCCCTTGCCTGAGCCCCATCCACAAACACACACAGTTACCATTCCCTTGCCTGAGCCCCATCCACAAACACACACACAGTGCTATATACTCTTCCATGTCTTACAAGGCGTGTGCCCTTTAAACAAAGCCTGGAGCTAAGCACTGACAAACATCAAGCCCAGCGGTTTGCAGGGCACATTCAATCACAGGAGGAGTAGCGTGTAAACAAATGCTTTAACACATACCGTACAGAAGGGCAAGCTGAGAGATAGCCAACTAACAGAATAAGGTGACCCTAGTATAGAATGTCTAGAACCATAGACTGTAATAATGTAGGACTAGACAGTGAACTGTCATTTGAATTCTGTGTGGTCCATTCTCTTACCATATATGGGCACACCTGTGTCCCCGGCCCAAATATCAATTCACATTGTTTATTGACATTGTATATCCGTCCAGGCAGCTGCTGCGACAGACTGTATGGCCTAGAAATGGGCTCATCAAGTAAGCACTCGCCATACCCTGTGCTATTAAGAAATAAAAATAAAATGACTTAAAGAAAAAAGGAAAAAAAACAAAGACACAAACAGACAGAAAACACACTCAGTACAGATGGAGAGGTAGTATCCTGTAAATAACAGAACCCCTACTGTACCTACTACAAGGCTCTTGCTATGAAAACAAGAGCTGGAGCTCTATTCAATCAAAAATTATATATACGGAAGTAATAAACATTCCAAATATACACTAACAACACAGAAGTCATGTTGTTTTCCTTTAACCCAGAAATGTCCAGATACCAGTTTTGATTGAATAGCTGACTGGTCATTTAACCCTTACTGCAGTGTGGTGCTACTAACGTTAACGACAATAACTCTTCTCCATAATGACATGCTTGTCTAAAATAGAAAACAATGGCCGTTACATACTCAAGGAACTCTGTGATGTATTTCCTGCTACACTTGGACCACATCCAGGGGTTAGTGTAGTAGTTGAGTGTGGGCGCCATCACATGCTGCTGTATTTTAACCCCCTCCTCTTTGCACTTGTTGCTGTCATCATGGGGCATGTTGAATCTGTCAGGAGGCCAAACCACAAGTGAGGACATATATTCACCACAACACAGGTCTAACCCACCATCAATAGACCTGCATGTTAGGCTGATTGCTAAACTAAGCACTAAAGGACCGGTTTTGGGAGATTTGTTTGACTGTGGTAAATAAAGCATCATCCTTTAAGCAGCAGACTGGTAACACACAGGGTTAAATGACTGGGCTGGTTGGGGTTAACATTAGCAGCAGACTGGTAACACACAGGGTTAAATGACTGGGCTGGTTGGGGTTAACATTAGCAGCAGACTGGTAACACACAGGGTTAAATGACTGGGCTGGTTGGGGTTAACATTAGCAGCAGACTGGTAACACACAGGGTTAAATGACTGGGCTGGTTGGGGTTAACATTAGCAGCAGACTGGTAACACACAGGGTTAAATGACTGGGCTGGTTGGGGTTAACATTAGCAGCAGGTCTGTGCAGGGGCCAGTGTCTGGTAGAGTCTGGTAGAGTCTGGTAGAGGTCACAGGGAATAGGTATTATATAGTATGGTACCTCTCTCCTATGGTACTGTACTGTATGGTATGGTACCTCTCTCCTATGGTACTGTACTGTACCGTATGGTACCTCTCTCCTATGGTACTGTACTGTATGGTATGGTACCTCTCTCCTATGGTACTGTACTGTACTGTATGGTACCTCTCTCCTACGGTACTGTACTGTATGGTATGGTACCTCTCTCCTATGGTACTGTACTGTATGGTATGGTACCTCTCTCCTACGGTACTGTACTGTACCGTATGGTACCTCTCTCCTATGGTACTGTACTGTATGGTATGGTACCTCCTACGGGAACTGTACTGTATGGTACCTCTCTCCTACGGTACTGTACTGTACCGTATGGTACCTCTCTCCTATGGTACTGTACTGTATGGTACCTCTCTCCTATGGTACTGTATGGTACCTCTCTCCTACGGTACTGTACTGTACCGTATGGTACCTCTCTCCTATGGTACTGTACTGTATGGTACCTCTCTCCTATGGTACTGTACTGTACTGTATGGTACCTCTCTACGGTACGGTATGACAGGTAGGTACTGTATTCCACCAAGCTTTGTCGCTAAGCAGACTTGACGCCGCTTGATGCCAATAAGAATAGAATTCAACAATCCCACCTTTTGTGTGTGTGGCAAAAAAACATTATTTGACTAAGATTGGTTTGTTAACATTATTTGACTAAGGGTTGTTAAAGTCTAACAGTCTCCAATGTAGCGGCCTGGGGTTGTATTGCCAAGCTGGATGAAGGCTGGCTGTTGCATGCTGACTTGGGACGTTGCACATGCAGACTTAGGTCTTGAAGCTTGGAGACATTTTAAGAGGAAAACCAGTGCCACATAAGACACCTGTCTGAGATAGCATGACACACAAATACAGCGTTAAAATTGTAATGACATGAAATCAATCAAAGAATAAACAGCATGCCGTACTCACACATGGCCCAGTTCATGGGCGATAGTGAACGCAGTGCTGAGCCCATTATCCTCACTAATACTGCAGCTTCTGTATGGATCACACACGGTGCCCAGCTCTGCAAGCCCTGCAAACCAACAGCATCACCATTATCATCATCATCATTACATTGTCATCAGCACTATCAAAAGCAGAATCATTAGAAGTACATCAATATGCTTATGAAACTGTCATCAATCAAACGTTATGTTGCACAGCCTATCGCATGTATCCTTAGAGCTCCTCTTACCTAAAGTGTCACACTTGTCCCGCGCTCGGCAGATGTCTTGCCTGTGAAGAACACACAGATGGAAGTTATGCCACTGGTTTCACACCCCAGAACGGTGACACCAGAGATGCCCTATGTCAACTAGTGTACTCGTTTGTGTCAACTAAAGACAATATATTGCAGCGAATTCAGGGTGTAGCCCCAACCAGGGCTCCAAACTAGGCCCAGCGACTGTCAACACAACACTTTACCCGTTACACCAAGAGATGGTGATGAGAATGGTTGTGTCGTGGTGGGAGGGACAGTGTACCTGGTGATGAGAATGGCTGTGTCGTGGTGGGAGGGACAGTGTACCTGGTGATGAGAATGGTTGTGTCGTGGTGGGAGGGACAGTGTACCTGGTGATGAGAATGGCTGTGTCGTGGTGGGAGGGACAGTGTACCTGGTGATGAGAATGGTTGTGTCGTGGTGGGAGGGACAGTGTACCTGGTGATGAGAATGGCTGTGTCGTGGTGGGAGGGACAGTGTACCTGGTGATGAGAATTGCTGTGTCGTGGTGGGAGGGACAGTGTACCTGGTGATGAGAATGGCTGTGTCGTGGTGGGAGGGACAGTGTACCTGGTGATGAGAATGGTTGTGTCGTGGTGGGAGGGACAGTGTACCTGGTGATGAGAATGGCTGTGTCGTGGTGGGAGGGACAGTGTACCTGGTGATGAGAATGGTTGTGTCGTGGTGGGAGGGACAGTGTACCTGGTGATGAGAATGGCTGTGTCGTGGTGGGAGGGACAGTGTACCTGGTGATGAGAATTGCTGTGTCGTGGTGGGAGGGACAGTGTACCTGGTGATGAGAATGGCTGTGTCGTGGTGGGAGTGATGATTCTCATCTTGGTGATTTTGCCTCTGTTGCCAGATACAGAAGTTCTTTAAAGTGGTCTGTGCATTGAAGGAAATGGTTGGGCCATCCTACAGCAGAGAGTAAAAGGGAGATGTTTACAGTACTGTAATGTGCTGCTGGAAATGATGAATGAATGCTGTGTTTTCGAGCTGTGATCTCACCAGCTCATTGTTGATTATGACTAACTTCACAATCACAACGTTAATCAGATTTCCGATGCTGGGATCCTTGTAGATGGAAGACACCTGAAGGGAAAGATTATAGACACAGTTTTTTTTTATCAATACATTTCAGTCTCCAGAACTTAGGAGTCGACTCAATCAGTGGTTCAGATATTATAAATCAACATGCAGTTTTAAGGGAAGAAAAACCTGGACTCATAGTCCTGTTTGAGAGGTTGGTTATGGCTGCAGTCAGATCTTGTAGAGAATGCAGACGTCCAGGATCACAATAAAGGGCTAGTTTAGCTACCCCATAGGCGCTGAGCCACAAATGCCTGAAGAAGCATTTATTTGAAGTGGACACAAGGATGCCATCTATGCAAGATGCCTGAGATTATTTTTACACATTCATCAAAGCTCTCAGGCAGGTCCACCTCACGCTGCCCCTCTCCTGACCGTTTGAACATTTTGTTTACTCCTTCCCTGAGCTGCCCTTTCCCTCTGAGCTCTCTGCCTGCCTGCCAATGTCCCGGGACAGAAAATAAGATAGCCCCCCTCCCCTACAGTCAAAGAAGCTGGCTGGCTCGCTTGCGGTCGGTTAACTGAGCAGAACTTACGATAGACATTAACGTGAGTATGTAGTGCTGAAGGTTGCTCCCGTGATGTTCCACCATCTTGCTATCTGCCACCACCATGACTTCTACAAAGCGGGGATAGGAGAGGAAGCGCTTTGATCTCCTGTGAGGTCCTGAGTCGCCGCTGCTGTCATTAGCCGGCCGTCTGCCGCTCTCTCTCTCTGTTCTGGAGAAGGGATCGGCAGTCAGGCCTGCAGACAGGCTGTCCAGGTCATCCAGCATGCTGCTGCTACTGCTGGACAGCGGACGTCTCTTCATCTTGTCGCTGTTCCTCTTGTGTCTGTGTTTATGTCCTGGAAAAGAGATGGTCCAATGAATATAACACACACAATATGAACCACAAGCGTCTACTGCAAGCTGGGATCACAGGCTATTGAATGTATCATACAATCAACTCTCACTCGCTTCCTTGAAAGCCCTGTTTTTACTACTAGAGCATGCTTGGGAATGGTTCCAAAGTAAATATGCTGCTGCTCTTCTTTAAATATTATTGCTGAAGGAATGAGTCAAAATGAATGAGTTGAGGTCCAAGGGCCTGGAGAGAGAAGGAGTGAAGAGGAGGAGAGATGAGGGGTTGGGTGGGGTTCACTTTAGGTAAGCCTGGCACTCTGCCACACACCAAAGATGGAGCAAAGCCCCAACATATTAAGGAGGAGTGTCATGGACTGGATGCCAGACTACACTGACTTTTTGTTTTTCAGGGGTTGGAGGGTGACTTCTGAGTCGGATTGTAATCTTGAGATGACAACCAACCTCAATGGAGTAGCACTAGTACCTCTTCACTCTTGTTTTCCTAGACGAAAGATCACTAAATCTACACCAATTGCAATGCAACACCAGTCATAGAAACAGGACTCTGTCTCCAGCACAAAGGTTGAACTGTTTCCTGTTCACCATGATTCTTATCAGAATTCAACATATTCCTTTATTTCAAATCCGGAGCTACAGAGGGCCTTTGTAAAAGCCAACACAATGTCTTATATTCATCCCCACTGGTTAAAAAAACATACTCAAATGTATTTCTAAGACTTAATATTCATTTTACAGGTCATACAATCTGAAATGTAACACACGCAATCAAACACCACTTTCCTCTCACAGAAACACACTCATCCTCAGCTCCTAATCACCACAATCATACACATCTCTGCCATTTCAACTTCAAAATGCCTCTAAGTACACGCACGCACGCACACGCACGCACACACACACACACACACACACACACACACACACACACACACACACACACACACACACACACACACACACACACACACACACACACACACACACACACACACACACACACACACACACACACACACCCTACCACAAAGACCCTTCTCAGATGTGAAAAACAACTGTGTGCAGTGACATGTCTTGCGTTTTACTCAAATCAATATCATTCAGCTTTATTTTCATAGTAATGAATAGTTAAATGTTTGAAGTTGGCATCACTTTCATACAATAGAATATACACAGTGTCTTCATGGTACTGGGCCCATCGTGTTTTCTTACCAAAGGACCACAGGAAGTGCCAGAGTCAACAGGAACTTGTGGCAATAAACTGAGATTTGGCGATACTAGGAAGAACTTCCAAAATGATTTTCCTGTGCCTGAGCTGAAAAAGCACCTAGTTACAGTAGAACTTGGTAAATTAGAGGTGAGATGCATCCATATCCTGCCCTTTTCTCTTGGAAACATGAATAACCTCTGATCTTTTGCCCATAATGCATTGTAGTGGGTATTCCATCTGGATACAACTCTGCAATCAGTTGTTCATGTGAGGTTGCTGTGCCACAATTAGTTTGACTGACTGATGATGGGATCATATGAGTGAATCCATACAGTTACGTTGTCTATCAGATATGTCAGTCACTGAAGAACCACTCATAACCTGTTATACTGTATCTGCCTTACAACAAAAATGCACAACTTTGAAATAGTTCTTACTGTGTTTTTTTATGAGCCAAATTATGCCACTGCTTTACATCAAAGTCTAAACATGACATCACAGTAGTATGGTCATGCCTGTAATAGTAAAATGACTATAAAATGACTTAAGTTCCTATTGCAAATCATATACTGGCGTTTTAGGATATAATACTGTATATGAGAGACAACGATTATCCTTCCTTGTCTGTTGGAACTCGTTAAAGGCCGGGTAACGAGGGGGGTTTTATCAGGGAGACTGAGACACACACACACACACACACACACACACACACACACACACACACACACACACACACACACACACACACACACACACACACACACACACACATTTGTTTCCACACGTAGCAGCTCTCACAGGGAGTCCCATTCTCTCTCATCTCATCTCCTCTCCTCTCAGAGCCATCAGAGTGCAGAAGCACCAAGAGGAAGACACCAGGTGAAAGTCTGTCAGTTGACTCAATGGCTTACTCAGCTAGCTGTAGCTCTCTCTCTCTCTGTGTGTGTGTGCGTGTCCAAAATCCTCCTGACAAACTCTATAACACACCAAAAAGACTCATCTCAGACCAAACATGTCCATTGCACCTCTACTCTTATAATTTCAGTGTACCTGATGTGTCACAAGCAGTGTCCTCCACAGCTGCCTCATTCTCAGAGGCTTTCTTTCTGTACACAATATGAGGTTTGGTGTGTTCTTCTTCATAGAGTTCTCCATCGTAGCTGTGAAGGGGCTCCACAAAATATTCCCCTTCCGGTGACCTGAAAGTGCCAAGCTGAGGGGGAGAAAAAAGGAGGAATTAGAATGGTTTGAAATAAGTGCAGTAACATTGGAGCGTACTGCATGGACACACTCCACAGAGTTCTGGAAATGGTCCTTGTCAGAGCCCCCACTGGCTTTGATTCACAGCTAATCATTTTATGATTATGTGGTGAAATACATGTATTTGCATGCATATTAGTAAAATGGTCCCTGAAAAAGAGAGGAAAAATGACAAGAATGAGGCCTATGATGCCTATCAGAAAACAATGTGAGTCTTATTGTTTGTTTCTTGGCACAGTTTGCAGACTCGATGGAAGCCTTGTTCCATTTCATAAAGGCAGTGCTACTAGTTAACTTGGAGGTCAAAGATACACCAGACATGTGAAGTGCCAAACTAGGCAATGTGGAAACAGCACTTATTCAATGTGGAATCTAGATTGAATTGGACAATGCTGCACTGCTCAATGCTACAGACCAATAGGGTGGCCCTCAGTAAGCCTAATTCACCATGAAAATATATTTCATTGTTTATGTATGATGAAAAGACTGAAACCACCTCAAAGTAGTGAAAAGGGAATCTCACAAATACACTGCAGGTCTGCTGTATGCAAAATGTAATGACTATTGGGAACATTCACAATTGTGCTCAAATGCACACAAGATATAATGACAACACCAACTATTGATTTAGTTGTGGGAGCCACTCGTAGTATTATGGAGGGGGTATTGGGGGCAGCAACATTTTGTGCTACCGTGAGTGAGAGTGTCATTCCAGTTCATCTAATGTGTTGTGTCATGCCAATACAAGTTATAATTGACTATGGCCAGTGACAGTGTCTTGTGAAAGATTCCTGTATGGCCTTGTGCCAATTGAGAACAGTTGACTGAATCAATGAATGGTTCTCGATTCTCTTCTCAGATACCACCAGCTCTACCAGAGGTGGCTCACTTTATTCAACTTGTCAATTAGCACAATAATAACACCTATGGAATTTTAACAGTATAATATGGCTGACCAGAACAAATAGCCCAGTATGGTTATTCAAAAGGATTTACAAAGAACCTTCAGATTCAGAAAGGTTCTTTATAGAACCATTCTCCATAAATGTTATTTAAAGAATCAGAAAAAAATGGTTCTATATAGCCCCAAACAGTGTTGTAACCATAGTGGAACCTTTTTTTGGTGCTATATAGAACTTTTTTTAATAGCACCATAAAGGTTCCATTTAGAACCTTATGAGCATGTTTCTTTATTGAATCTTCAACAAAAGGTTCTATATAGCACCAAAAAGGGTTCCACTATCGTTACAAACCAAATAACCCCTTTCTGGTACTATTTTGAACAATAATTTTTTTTGTTTTTGTGTGCTAAATTTGTTTAATAGCTCATCTCATGCTATTCTACACATTTAGCATTTATTTAAGCTAATTAAAGCTAAAATAGAGGTGTGTTGACTAGGCTTGGGCAGTATACCGTATATACGGTATGCCGGGGTATTTGGAAATAGCCATGGGATGTTTTTTTAGTACCGTCAATACCATTGAAACAATTTCTTTGAAGTGTTTTTTATTATTATTTGAATATTTGTAGCTAATTTCTAAATAAGTACCTACAGTCCTGTGCAATATGTTAGGAGATAAAGAAGATTGCGTTCTTAATTTCACCTGTCACGTAATTTTTCCTTCTGAAGTTTTACCGGTAGTACCCAGTCACGTGGTGGTTGTTTACAAGCACACAACGACGAGAAACCGAAGCCTTGTGAGTCACTCACTGTTGTGTAGCACGTGCCAGGTGATCGAGTTACAGTATGGAATTCACAACTAAATGTTGGATAAAGTTGAGTGTGTCAACTGTAGGGGTGCTCATGTTACTGGAGATCGGAATTGTCCGGTGCGAGAAAGGCAGGTTGAGGTGGCAAGAGTCAGAGTAGTGCAGAAAGTGTCATATGCTGAGGCAGTGAAGAAAGTAGAGGAGGATGGGTTAAGGTTAAGGGTTAGGGATACTGAAAGGTGTGACATATGCTTCAGTAAGGTTGGCTTCTTAGCGTTCATAGCAATGGTTATTAACTGTACTGCAGAAATGGAACGTAAATCCCAGAAAATATATGTTGTAGCGGCAGCTGCAGAAAAGTACAACATTTGACTTCGGAAGAGTTACAGGGTGTGTTGAGTGGTGGTGTCTCGTCCTCCCAGGCCGTTGGCATGGTGCAGGAGCAGATAGGGTCAAAGTAGTCGAATGGGGTAGTGGGTTTTTAAATGACTGTAGGGTTAGTTGGAAGGTTGTTTATTTTCCCCTTTTTCCATTTTGGATCACAAGGTATAATGGATTTATACTATAGTCCAGTTGGGTGCGGTATTGCAACATATTGGATGCCAACTGCCATTAAACACCACCGAAGAAGAAGACAACTAAATGTTTGCCAGCTAGACATCTTAACTATTCCAAATCAAATCAAATTTTATTTGTCACATGTGCCGAATACAGCAGGTGTAGACCTTACCGTGAAATGCTTACTTACAAGGCCTTAACCAACAATGCAATTCAAGAAATAGAGTTAAGAAAATATTCACTAAATAAAATAAAGTACATTTTTATGACGATGGTACATTTTTTTTATTAAAAGTAACACAATAAAATAACAATAACGAGGCTATATACAGGGGGTGCCGGTACCGAGTCAATGTGCGAGGGTACTGCCTAAAATGCTAAATGCTCTGCAGTTGTACATTTGGTTTGATAATTTAGTAGCTCGTTACCTATATGGCTAAGTGGTTAGCTTCTTCCTCAATCAAGCTTCGTTGGCCGGTAACAGCATTGGCCCTCCTGCATCAAGAGCCTTGCTGTCTAATATTTGTTTTGTGCATTTAGCAAACTGTGAGTAGCATTTTTGAGTTACTTGTATAACTGTATGAGCTGGGATGTCTGTCCTGAAAATAGTTTAGGTCAGAGACTGTATAAAATGTTAGCAATACACTCGTTAGCATTTGGTTAGTGTTCTCAATGGGATTCAACATGTACTTGTTAGTGTTGCTAACCTTCAGATTTCAAAGGTTCAGTGAGTTTTGAAAACAGCTCCCTTGGTGTGCAGTACCGGTATTACCGAAAATCCCGGTATGGCACCAGGTCGGTATGAAGAGATGACAATTGGAATATCGCCCAAGCCTAGTGTTGACTGTGATAAAGGCACTGAATGATGAGCTGTCTTTTTTGCTAAATGAACAAATGAAATAGGCAGTGGCATGGCGAGAGCTTGGTAAGATTCTATCTGCATTTCATGTCCAAATTGAGTCATTGACGTAGCCTTGTTCAGTTCAATGTTCTTCCTATATAGTAATCTAAATACCCCAATTCATGTTATGTTCAAAAGAATGAAAAATAAAAATAGCTGCCACCAATCAAACCAATTAGGGTTCGGAACTGGCCTCATGGGTGGAATGTTATTAATATTTCATCATTAATAAATAAAAAAATTACAAAATGACAAATCCAGTGTTTCTATGTCAAACAGTGTAATATTGGGAGGCAAACTCAAAATGGAAGGGTACTGAGTTGCTGCTTGCTTCATTTTGTTAAGCCCATAACCATGTGTGAGAGGTGTATACTTTTGTTTCAAAGTAGATTTGTTTAAGAAAACCAATAATCACTCTGTGTGACGCTGATTTATCCCACTGCAGTAAAAGGTTGAAGACAATTACCTCAGAATAATATTTTTGCAGATTGAACCTTATAGTCCCAAGCTCTCGTGTTGGTGTATATAGCCATAGAAGCACAGTGACATATGCCTCAATGCAGTCATATTGGTGGCTTATTGGGGTTGTGGCTTTCAGTTAGTTCTTCTGGCAACCCATCCCGTGAGAGCGAATGTAATTCCAGTTTATCTGTTCTGTTATATTTAATCAAATCTGATTAACCCAGTGCAATGCTTGCTATGAATTAAAGTACATAATTACAGTATATCTGATGGTGTTTGCATGTTGAGGTAAAAAGACAAATAATGTCCCGTTTGGAACACTGCCAAGTAAAGAGCATTAAAAAAAAGAATGCTTTTTTTTCTCAATTTGATTGGGTGGGCCTGGCTCCCTGAGTGGATATAATTCATAATGTATCAGTGGTCATATACCTGCTTCCAACTGTTTTCCTGTGAATAGGTCCAGAGCAAGTAAAAGTCCTTAGATGTATATGAATGAATAGCCTATACATACGTGAATCATTGTAACTTTCTAATAGTGCATTTTATTGGCCTGAACAACACCAATACACCAACATTAACTTGTTTTATTTTAATGTCAAATGGTCTCCAAGCCTACTAGGCGTATGGTGCAGGCAAGTCCCATTTGTTTAATTTGTGATGACCTCAATGATATTCACATTGGGAATTGAACTGTTATTATTACAATCTATAAGAATCCCTAGTGAATTTCAACTCAACACAACGTCATGCATGCATGGGGATTATGTCGCTGTCTGATACTCAATCGTGATGACGTCAGCACCACTGGCGCTCCCTCTGCACTGATGTGCGTAACGTATGACGTCACCGGTTACCGGAGAAGCGTGCATGACACTGCATGCAGAGTGTGATGGCTGAAGTTGAGGAGCAGAATGGGGCTACTAGGCTTAAAGTTATTTATGTGAGCAGCTCATTTACATGTGAAATGGTCAGGGATAAAATAGTTAACATAAATGGCATTCTCTCGCTAACAGTCAAACCACTTAAGTTGAACACAAATGCACAAGGCTGGAAAAGCGCGTTTTGTGCAGAGGTAGAAATACACTCCATTACAGCACTCCAGGCTAAGGTTCCCCTTATGTTCTCATGTTGTCATAGTATTACAACAGCTGTATAAACTATTAGCATTACAGTTTCATATCTGGTCAGAAAACAGGTGCGCCCATCATAGTGCAGAGAAACATTGTATCACACTGTATCAAGGGAAGGCTACTCAAAGTGCTTGGACTCACCAATCCAGAGCAGAGACTGATGACTGCGGTGTTCTCCGTTTGAGCATTCACATGTCCTTTATAGAAGCAGTGCTGATACTCCGTATCCTCCTCCGTCTCCTCCTCCGGGGTGAAATCCGTTATGTTAACTATAGGTGCTCCAAGTACTGTCACAGTGTATAGCGGAGCGATAAATCCCGACTCGAGTGTCAGGTTGAGGTGATAGTTCTGTCCAAACGCAGATATTTTGTAATGGATTGATGGCAAGGCCCATTGATCAGAGGAGTTGCCTGGGCTACCCTCCACACTACGCTTTTTCCTTTTGAAGTGCACGCTCGTGGGAAAGTTGTCACCGGCTTCATTCACTCGCTCTGGAGTTACAATCTCATATGCGCCAAGCTGCTCGGAAATTTTAGCTGGAGAAGAAACCCATGGTATAACGTGTATAGAATTAGCAATGTTAATTGGCTAGTAATAGGCTTATGATAATGATAACAATAATAATAATGTTATTTGAGTTAATTACGTTTGCCTCTGTGAAATGAAGTCATTCAAGAAACATAAGACCATTATAAATGCATTCCAAGTCATGTGCTTTGCTGATCCTGAAAAAAGTCATTCATTCTCTGTCTGCCGGTTAGCCTACAACATAACACATCACAGGGTCATTGTTTTGTGGCAAGTCGAAATACGTTACCTTTTCTTGAACTCAATAGCGATCTCCCCGTGGATGACACTACATTCAAAAAGTCAGGGAGAAATAGCAAAAACCCTAGTCCCCAAAACAGCATGATTGTCCACGTTAAGTAGAGAGCGCCACCCCGAATATAGTATTCCTCCTTCACTGCCGGTGCTCCGGTCACTCGGGCTTACCACCGTATTCAAACTCTCAAGTGCGCGCCACATCCAAATCGATTATCCTTGACTCTTCGGTGGGGGGGTTTCTCACCGGTAACGTGCGTTGGGTCGTGAGCGGTTCGCAGATACCCTGGCGAACATGCTTACTGCAGAGAGAAGGGTCGGAGAGACAACTGTGGTGGGCTACACTGCACACACCACAGACTGCTGATGTGGGGGGCGGGATTAGTGAAAGGTACATAACTGGAGCACGCCCTTTTAAACAAGCCACTCCCGTTTCTGTGACATACATACAGAATTCACTTAGGCCTACAGTATGATTGAGGAATCACTGAAATGACTTGAGTTAAACATCTTCAATAATGATTGCTGGTGGTGGTGGAGATGTTCTTTAACTGGAAACCATGAAGGAGGTACAGCTTGATAAGTCATGGTACATTGAATCATTTGATGTATAAAGGCATTATAAAGGCATCGCTTACTGTTTACTGATAGCTTTGTTAGGATACATCTTCCTCCTGGCATTAGCCTACATGGTCTCCTTTGTATAGACACTGAGATCTAAGGGTTCTACTCCACATCTAGCCTTCTACTGAATCTACCTCATTCACTGTGTCTTTACAAATTAGGATTTGCTGGGATCATTACATTTACAACTGAAAGTCATTGAGTTCCTCTAAATGTCTCCCCTCAACTCACCTGGAAGGCTCCGTCAGCTCAGCTCTGTCAGCTTAGGACATGAAGAAATACGTTTTCACCAGGCAGTCATGTTCCTGAGATTAAAACTAGTCTAAATATCCTTGTTACAACACTGACCAGGGCTAGAATAGTTGAACGTGTAACATAGATGCCACTAAGCACTGCTTAAACACTCCCTTGGTTTGATCAGTGTGTCACCACTGCAACCAGTGCACCACAACACTAGATTCCTGGTCTCCTCCCAGAGTACATAGTGATAAATGTTAGCAGATGGGACGTTACAGCTAATTACTTTGGTACGATCAACACACATGACCATTATAACCGTTAACATGGTTTGCAGGTGCACACCTTAAACAATAGCCTCATAGGAAATGCCTGTGGTGGGCTCAGGAAAAAAAGCCTATACGGAGGAGCCAAACATGGGCCCTCAGATCCTCAAAAAGTTATACAGCTGCACCATTGAGAGCATCTTGACTGGCTGCATCACCACTTGGTATGGCAACTGCTTGGCATCCGAACGCAAGGCACTACAGAGGGTAGTGCGTATGGCCCAGTAAATCAGTGTGGCTGAGCTCCCTGCCAACCAGGACCTCTATTTTTTATTTATTTCACCTTTATTTAACCAGGTAGGCAAGTTGAGAACAAGTTTCTCATTTACAATTGCGACCTGGCCAAGATAAAGCAAAGCAGTTCGACAACATACAAAAACACAGAGTTACACATGGAGTAAAACAACATACAATCAATGATGCAGTAGAAAAAAAATAAGACTATATACAATGTGAGCAAATGATGTGAGATAAGGGAGGTAAAGGCAAAAAAATGCCATGGTGGCAAAGTAAATAAAGTATAGCAAGAAAAACACTGGAATGGTAGATTTGTAGTTTGAAGAAAGTTCAGAGATAAAATATAAATAATATGGTGCAAAGGAGCGAAATAAATAAAATAAATAAATACAGTAGGGGAAGAGGTAGTAGTTTCGGCTAAATTATAGATGGGCTATGTACAGGTGCAGTGATCTGTGAGCTGCTCTGACAGCTGGTGCTTAAAGCTAGTGAGGGAGATAAGTGTTTCCAGTTTCAGAGATTTTTGTAGTTCGTTCCAGTCATTGGCAGCAGAGAACTGGAAGGAGAGACGACCAAAGGAGGAGTTGGCTTTAGGGGTGACCAGAGAGATATACCTGCTGGAGCGCGTGCTACAGGTGGGTGCTGCTATGGTGACCAGTGAGCGGAGATAAGGGGGGACTTTACCTAGCAGGGTCTTGTAGATGACCTGGAGCCAATGTGTTTGGCGACGATTATGAAGCGAAGGCCAGCCAACGAGAGCGTACAGGTCGCAGTGGTGGGTAGTATATGGGGCTTTGGTGACAAAACGGATGGCACTGTGATAGACTGCATCCAGCTTGTTGAGTAGGGTATTGGAAGCTATTTTGTAAATGACATCGCCGAAGTCGAGGATTGGTAGGATGGTCAGTTTTACGAGGGTATGTTTGGCAGCATGAGTGAAGGATGCTTTGTTGCGAAATAGGACGCCAATTCGAGATTTCACTTTGGATTGGAGATGATTGATGTGAGTCTGGAAGGAGAGTTTACAGTCTAACCAGACACCTAGGTATTTGTAGTTGTCCACAAATTCTAGGTTAGAACCGTCCAGAGAAGTGATGCTGGACAGGCGGGCAGGTGCAGGCAGCGATCGGTTGAAGAGCATGCATTTAGTTTTACTTGTGTTTAGGAGCAGTTGGAGACCACGGAAGGAGAGTTGAATGGCATTGAAGCTCGTCTGGAGGGTTGTTAACACAGTGTCCAAAGAAGGGCCAGAAGTGTACAGAATGGTGTCGTCTGCGTAGAGGTGGATCAGAGATTCACCAGCAGCAAGAGCGACATCATTTATGTATACAGAGAAAAGAGTTGGCCCAAGAATTGAACCCTGTGGTACCCCCATAGAGACTGCCAGAGGTCCAGACAGTAGGCCCTCCGATTTGACACACTGAACTCTGTCAGAGAAGTAGTTGGTGAACCACGCGACGCAATCGTTTGAGAAACCAAGGCTACTGAGTCTGCCGATGAGGATGTGGTGATTAACAGAGTCAAAAGCTTTGGCCAGGTCAATGAATACGGCAGCACAGTATTGTTTCTTATCGATGGCGGTTACGATGTCGTTTAGGACCTTGAGCGTGGCTGAGGTGCACCCATGACCAGCTCTGAAACCAGATTGCATAGCGGAGAGGGTGCGGTGGGATTCGAAATGGTCGGTAATCTGTTTGTTGACTTGGCTTTCGAAGACCTTAGAAAGGCAGGGTAGGATGGATATAGGTCTGTAGCAATATGGGTCAAGAGTGTCACCTCCTTTGAAGAGGGGGATGACAGCAGCTGCTTTCCAATCTATGGGAATCTCAGACGACACGAAAGAGAGGTTGAACAGGCTAGTAATAGGGGTTGCAATAATTTCGGCAGATAATTTTAGAAAGAAAGGGTCCAGATTGTCAAGCCCAGCTGATTTGTAGGCGTCCAGATTTTGCAGCTCTTTCAGAACATCAGCTGAATGGATTTGGGAGAAGGAGAAATGGGGGAGGCTTGGGCGAGTAGCTGTGGGGGGTGCAGTGCTGTTGAATGCAGTAGGGGTAGTTAGGTGGAAAGCATGGCCAGCCGTAGAAAAATGCTTATTGAAATTCTCAATTATAGTGGGCTTATCGGTGGTGACAGAGTTTCCTATCCTCAGTGCAGTGGGCAGTTGGGAGGAGGGGTTCTTATTCTCCATGGACTTTACAATGTCCCAGAACTTTTTAGAGTTGGAGTTGCACGAAGCGAATTTCTGTTTGAAAAAGCTAGCCTTGGCGTTTCTAACTGCCTGTGTGTATTGGTTTCTAACTTCCCTAAAAAGTTGCATATCGCGGGGGCAGTTCGATGCTAATGCAGAACGCCACAGGATATTTTTGTGTTGGTTAAGGGCAGTCAGGTCTGGGGAGAACCAAGGGCTATATCTGTTCCTGGTTCTAAATTTCTTGAAAGGGGCATGCTTATTTAAGATGGAGAGGAAGGCATTTTTAGAGAGGAGAGGAAGGCATTTTTCTATACCAGGCAATGTCAGAGAAAGGCCCTAAAAATTGTCAAAGGCTCCAGCCACCCAAGTCATAGACTGTTCTCTCTGCTACTGCACGTCAAGCGGTACCGATGCACCAAGTCTGGAACCAACAGGACCCTGAACAACTTCTACCCCCAAGCCATTAGACTGCTAAATAGTTAGTTAAATAGTTAACCAAATAGCTACCCAGACAATCTGCATTGACCCTTTTTGCACAAACGTTTTGTGATTCATCACATACACTGCTGCTTCTGTTTACTATCTATCCTGTTGCCTAGTCACTCTATTCCTAGTTATATGTACATATCTACCTCAATTACCTCATAGCCCTGAACATCGACTCGGTACTGATACCCTGTGTATATAGCCAAGTTATCATTACTCATTGTTCATTTATGATTACTTTTATTTTTACTGTTCTATTATTTCTCTATTTTCTTTCTCTCTGCATTGTTGGGAAAGGCCCGTAAGTAAGCATTTCACTGTTAGTCTACACCTGTTGTTTACGAAGCACGTGAAGAATAACATTTTCTTTAATTGGATAGTATAGCTGGATAAGTCATGGTACATTGAATTATTCGATGTATAAAGGCATTATAAAGGCATCACTTACTGTTTACTGATAGCTTTGTTAAGATACATCTTCCTCCTGGTATTAGCCTACATGGTCTCCTTTGTATAGACACTGAGATCTAAGGGTTCTACTCCACATCTAGCCTTCTACTGAATCTACCTCATTCACTGTGTCTTTACAAATTAGGATTTGCTGGGATCATTACATTTAGAATTGAACGTCATTGGGTTCTTCTAAATGTCTCCAGCCATATCTCTCTCTCTCTCCCTCTCTCTCTCTCTCTCTCTCTCTCTCTCTCTCTCTCTGTCTCAAGGTTTTCCAAAGGTTTTTATCAGTAACCATGGTCAAATAGTTAGCCACGGTGTACTGTCGATTTAGGGCCAGATAGCATTGCATTTTGCTTTGTGCTTGTGTTTTCCAATAAGCAAGGTAGTTTTGTTTTGACTGTGTTGTAATTTGGTTTATTCTGATTGGTTGGATGTTCTGGTCCTGAGGCTTCAGTGTGTTAGTAGAACAGGTTTGTGAACTCAGCCCCAAGACCAGCTGGATGAGGGGACTCTTTTCTTTGCTCAGCTCTTGGCATTGCAGGGCTTGGTAATGATATGAGAGGGGGTCACTGTATTTTAGATGTTTCCATAACTTAATTGCTCTTTTTTGAGTTTTTATTAATGGTGGATATTGACCTAATTCTTCACTACATGCATTGTTTGTAGTTTTCCTCAGGACATGTAGGAGAATCTTACAGAACTCTGCATGCAGGGTTTCAATGGGGTGTTTGTCCCATTTGGTGAAATCTTGTTTTCCAAGTGGACCCCACACCTCACTGCCATAAAGTGCAATTGGTTCAATGATACATTCAATTAGTTTTAGCCAAATTTTAAGAGGTATTTCAATTTGAATTTGTTTTTTAATGGGGTAGAATGCCCTGCGTGCTTTCTCTCTCAGTTCATTCACTGCCTCATTAAGGTGTCCATTTTTAAACCTAAGTAATTGTAGTGTGTGCAGCACTCTATATATTTTGTACCAATTGAGAACTTTGTCTAATTCCCTGAGATGTGGATCTTCTCTGGAAAATCCTTATTTTAGTATTTTTGGGGTTTACTGTCATGTCCTGACCAGTAATAGGGGTTATTTGTATTGTAGTTTGGTCAGGATGTGGCAGAGGGTATTTGTTTTATGTGGTTCGGGGTGGTGGTTTGTTTAGAAGGGTGTTTGATTTATTATTTCCGGGTTTTGGGTTATGTTCTATGTTTTTTGTATTTCTATGTTCTCTCTAGTTTAGTATTTCTATGTTAGGTAATTGGGTGTTGGACTCTCAATTGGAGGCAGGTGTTTGTAGTTGCCTTTGATTGAAAGTCCTATATATAGGTATGTGTTTTGTTTGTGTTTTGTGGGAGATTGTTCTGTGTATAGCCTTACCAGACTGTTAGTTGTCGGTTTGGTGTACGTGGTTATTTTTGGTTCACCTTCTTTGCCAATTAAATAAAAAAGAAGATTAGTGCACATTTCCCCGCTGCGTCTTGGCCCGCTTTATCCGACGGCAACCGTTACATTTACTGCCAGGGCCCAGGTCTGGCAGTACTGCTCTAGCAGGTCCAGGCTCTGCTGTAGGCCATGTACTTTGGGTGGCATAGGTCATCTGCGAAGAGGCATTTAACCTCTGAATTGTGGAGACTAACACCAGGGGCTGAGGATTTTTCGAGAATAGTGGGCAATTCGTTGATGTAAATATTGAAGAGTGCAGGGCTCAGATTGCAACCCTGGCGAAGGCCCCGCCCCTGCCAATTTTAATGCTGCACGTATTACCAGTATTCATTGATTTAATTATGTCATATGTTTTACCCCCTACACCACTTTTAATAACTTTGTAGAACAGTCCTGTATGCCAAATATAATCAAATGCTTTTTGGAAGTCGATAAAGCAAGTCTATATTTTGGTATTATTTTGGTGGATCTGTTTACCTATCAGGGTGTGTAGGGTGTAAATATGATCAGTCGTGCTATGTTTTGGTATAAATCCAATTTCTCTGTCTCTGTCTCTGTCTCTCTCTCTTTGTCTGTCTGTCTGTCTGTCTGTCTGTCTGTCTGTCTGTCTGTCTGTCTGTCTGTCTGTCTGTCTGTCTGTCTGTCTGTCTGTCTGTCTGTCTGTCTGTCTGTCTGTCTGTCTGTCTGTCTGTCTGTCTGTCTGTCTGTCTGTCTGTCTGTCTGTCTGTCTGTCTGTGTCTCTCTCTGTCCCTCTTTCAATGTCGCTGTCTCTCTCTGTCCCTCTTTCAGTGTCTGTCTGTCTGTCTGTCTGTCTGTCTGTCTGTCTGTCTGTCTGTCTGTCTGTCTGTCTGTCTGTCTGTCTGTCTGTCTGTCTGTCTGTCTGTCTGTCTGTCTGTCTGTCTGTCTGTCTGTCTGTCTGTCTGTCTCTCGATTCCTGGTCTCCTCCCAGAGTACATAGTGATAAATGTTAGCAGATGGGACGTTACAGCTAATTACTTTGGTACGATCAACACACATGACCATTATAACCGTTAACATGGTTTGCAGGTGCACACCTTAAACAATAGCCTCATAGCAAATGCCTCTGGTGGGCTCAGGAAATAAAAACATTGCAGCTTAACCACAGGAGCTTTTTTGATGGATAACAGACAAACTAAATTGTGGTAGCCAACCAGCTTGTACTAAATGTATGTTGGTTAACATACATTATGAAGTTCAAACCTCTATTAATTAATTTTGTAAATCATGACTTATTTTTTGTATTTTAAATGATGTGAAAATCTGTTTGATTATCTGACTCAGCAGATTAGATCATTAGATATTATAGACATCATGCTTTGTTAAGCCAATCTGGGACCAAACTCAAAGGCATACAGTATACATACACTACATGGTATTTGGACAGCTGCTCGTCGAACATCTCATTCTAAAATCATGGGCATTACTATGTAGTTGGTCCCTTCATTTGCTGCTATAACAGCCTCCGCTCTTCTGGGAAGGCTTTCCACTAGATGTTGGAACATTGCTGCGGGGACTTGCTTCCATGCAGCCACAAGAGCACTGATGTTGGGCGATTAGGCCTGGCTCACAGTCGGTGTTCCAATTCATCCCAAAGGTGTTCGATGGGGTTGAGGTCAGGGCTCTGTACAGGCCAGTCAAGTTCTTCCACACCGATCTTAACAAAACATTTTTAAATGGAACTCGCTTTGTGCATGGGGGCAAAGTGATGCTGAAACACGAAAGAGCCCACAAAGTTGGAAGCACAGAATCGTCTAGAATGTAATTGTATGCTGTAGCGTTAAAATTTCCCTTCACTGGAACTTAGCGGCCTAGCCGAACCATGAATAAAAAAGCCCCAGACCATTATTCCTCCTCCACCAAACTTTATAGTTGGCACCTATGCATTCGGGGAGGTAGCGTTCTCCTGGCATCCACCAAACCCAGATTTGTCCGTCGGACTGCCAGATGGTAAAGCGTGATTCATCACTCCAGAGAACGCGTTTCCAATGGCGGCGAGTTTTAGACCACTCCAGGCGATGCCTGGCATTGCGCATGGTGATCTTAGGCTTGTGTGCGGCTGCTCAGCCATGTAAACCCATTTCATGAAGCTCCCAACGAACAGTTCTTGTGCTGACATTGCTTCCAGAGGCAGTTTGTAACAGTGTAGTGAGTGTTGCAACCAAGAACAGACGATTTTTACTGGCTAATACTCAGTGTAGTGAGTATTCTAGCCACTACCTTGCCATTGTAAAATTAAATGTTAACTGCAGAGTCATTTAAAATACCTACAGTAGTGGCCTAGGGTGGTCTAGCGGTGCAAGGCGCTCCTTCTGGTGCAAATATACCGCTGCAGCATGGGTTTAAATCCCGACCACTGCAATTCCAGCACACTCTCTCGTCTATCTTTCCCACTGTCTCTCTATCCAATAAAGCATATACATGCAATCTCTCCAAACATGCAGTATGCAGACAGGAGCAATGCTCCCTCTGGATCTTCTTGCTGTTTTGGACTTCTTCCTCAGAACACACCATAAAAACGCACTGTTGGCCCAGTACAGTGGCGCATCCTACTTCCAGGAACCCCTTTAAATGTAACCTGTCAATTACAATTATCCCATTCCTAGAACTCTCCATAAACCTTTTTACAACATAGGGGTCATGGGGAAGAGAAAAAAAATACCTAGATAAACATTGCCACAAGGCATTGCTTTCAGATTTAAATACAATAGTGGTGGTGCAGTTGACTTGATGCTTAGCAGTTGACTTATTGTATAGGGTTGTATGTATTTGTCATTGTGCTGTTCTGAACAGGCTGTTAGGCTACTGTTGGCCTCCCTCAACAGGCTGGTGGCAGGAGGACATGGACCCCATGGTTATTCTCATTGGACAGTCACTGAGGTCAATGGAGCTGCCGAGCCTGGCCTGGCCTGGGAAGGAACAGTAACAGGCAGCATACTGAGGGCAGCCTCCTCAAGACAGTGTAAACTTCACTTCCCCTCCTGTTCCGATGATGGCCGATAAGGTCTGAAAAGCTTGAATGGAGGCTGAATTCTGTCCTGGGGTTTCAAAGAGAGAAACCTAATTGCTTTTAACATCCCCCTTCCTCCCCTCATGACTAACTTCCTTGCCGTACTGAACTTGTGTTGATTATTGGGTGAGGTCCATGTGTGCTGTGTTGGGACACCAGCAGGATATGTGCAGTTTCATTCCACTACCTCTGCACATTCTTGCATACAGTGCCTTAGGAAAGTATTTAGACCCCTTGACTTTTTCAACAAAAAAAATACGTTACAACCTTTTTCTTAAATGGATAACATTTTTAAAAATCCTCAGAAATCTACACATAATACCCCCATTATGACAAAGCGAAAACAGGTTTCTTGAATTTTTGCAAATGTATTAAAAATTAAAAAGAGAAATACCTTATTTATATAGGTATTCAGACCCTTTGCTGTGAGACTTGAAATTGAGCTCAGGTGCCTCCTGTTTCCATTGATCATCCTTGAGATGTCTCTACAACTTGATTGGAGTCCACCTGTGCTAAATTTAACTGATTGGTCATAATTTGGAAAGACACACACCTGTCTATATGTAACGGTTGTCGTCGGATTTAGACAAAAACGCAGCGGGGAAATGTGCACTCGTGCGTATGGGCGAAATCGTGCGCACTTCCGCATACCTTGGCGCCCTCCACTCCATACGTTCCTTCCACAAAGCACGGGGAGCTGGCTTAGGGCTCACCCTTGGCCCAGCCGAACTACCCATGTGCCCCCCCCCAAAAAAATTATTGGGGGTGCCTCTCCGGCTTAAACGCCAGTCGTGTTCCCCTGTAGCGTTCCCGGTCTTCGCTCCACTTTCGCCGTTCCTCCCTCTCTATTTCCACCTGTCTCCATGGGAGGTGATCCTTTCCAGCCTGGATCCCCTCCCATGTGTAGGAGCCTTTTCCCTCCAAGATTTCCTGCCAAGTCCATTTCTCTCGATAGTCCATATTATTGTTCCGTTGCTCCTTACCCCGCTGCTTGGTCCTTGGTTGGTGGGAGATTCTGTAAAGGTTGTCGTCGGATTTAGACCAAAACGCAGCGGGGAAATGTGCACTTATCTTCTTTATTATAAACGGACAAGAAGGAGAACCAAAACAAACGCGTACACAAAGATAACACAACGACTAATCACAGGCTGGTAAGGCACAAGGCTATACACAGAACAATCTCCCACAAAACACAAACAAAACACATACCTATATATAGGACTCTCAATCAAAGGCAACTACAAACACCTGCCTCCAATTGAGAGTCCAACACCCAATTACCTAACATAGAAATACTAAACTAGAGAGAACATAGAAATACAAAAAACATAGAACATAACCCAAAACCCGGAAATAATAAATCAAACACCCTTCTAAACAAACCACCACCCCGAACCACATAAAACAAATACCCTCTGCCACATCCTGACCAAACTACAATAACAAATAACCCCTATTACTGGTCAGGACGTGACACTATATAAGATCCCACAGTTGACAGTGCATGTCAGAGCAAAAACCAAGCCATGAGATCGAAGGAATTGACCGTAGAGCTCATAGACAGGATTGTGTCGAAGCACAGAACTGGGGAAGGGAACCAAAAAATGTCTGCAGCATTGAAGATCCTCAAGAACACAGTGGCCTCCATCATTCTTAAATGGAAGAAGTTTGGATCCACAAAGACTAAGTCTGAGCAAAGTACAGAGAGATCCTTGATGAAAACCTGCTCCAGACGTCAGACTGGGTCGAAGGTTCACCTTCCAATTTTTTTTTTTTTTAAGCACACAGCCAAGACAACGCAAGAGTGGATTCAGGACAAGTCTCTGAATGTCCTGGAGTGGTCCAGCCAGATCCCGGACTTGAACCCGATCGAACATCTCTGGAGAGACCTGAAAATAGCTGTGCAGCAACGCTACCCATCCAACCTGACAGAGCTTGAGAGGATCTGCAGAGAAGAATGGGAGAAACTTCCCAAATACAGGTGTGCCAAGCTTGTAGCGTCATACCCAAGAAGACTCGATGCTGTAATCGCTGCCAAAGGCGCTTCAGCAAAGTACTGAGTACAGGGTCTGAATAATTATGTAAATGTTATATTTCAGTTTATTTTATAAATGAGCTAAAATTTCTTATCCAGTTTTTGCTTTGTTATTATGGGGTATTGTGTGTAGATTGAGGAAAAAAACTTTTCATTCATTTTAGAATAAGGCTGTAACGTAACAAAATGTGGAAAAATTCAAGGGGTCTGAATACTTACCAAAGGCACTCTATTTGCACCTTCTTTTTTAAACTCTGCACTGAATGACTGCATATAGGTCCGCTCCATTGCACATCATTCATTGTAAATTGTTTATACATCCATACCATGCATAATTATTCAGATTTAGCTGTTTATAGTGTATTCATAAATTCTTTATCGATATATTCTGTCTATGTATTATGCTTATCATCTATATTCTGTTTACTGTGGCAGCACCATTTCACCAAATTGAATTATGGGTATATGTAAATGTACTAGGCTAATAAAGGTGATTCTGATTGGCTGGCCATAGTTTTCAGCACTCATCAGTTCCTCTGTGCTTTGGTTCTGCACAAATAGGGCTGATATAGACTGTATTCACATGCATTGACAGCTGGCTATATGCTGCTGTCTACATTACCCTTTTGTATGAGGCACTCAAGGCTCTTAACCTCAGTTGTCTCACTGACCTTTCCAGCTGGGGTCCTGTCAGGGGATAGTAGTTGAGAAATACCCTGGTCTCTCTTCACCACTGTGACACACCAAGATACTTTTCCCCATGATATTCCCTGTGAGAAAATGCTCAATTGCCTTTCCTTGGAAAATAAAAAAATGCAACTCTTGATCATAGTCAGTAGGGCATAAGGTGCACATACAGTTATGCTTTCTGTTTTACATTTCTTGCTCTGATTCTGTTGATTTCACAACAACGTTTTCCTTGAGCACTGTGAGGAGGATCCTCCTTGGCCGCAGGGAAGAAAATCCTTTTGAAGAAGGGACATGTGTGTGTGGTGTGTACAGCAAAGGATTTGAAGTTGAAATGGCAGGGACGTGTATGATTGTGGTGATTAGGAGCTGAGGATGAGTGTTTGGGTTCCTGTGAGAGGAAAGTGGTGTTTGATAACTCCTCGGTCCTGAGAACCCTCTTACACTTATTACTTCCTGCAGGATGGGACCGTTTGCACTTCCACCAGTAATTGGGTAAACATCGAGAGACTACAGCTCCCTAGGACCTGCAGACAGACACCCACATGCAGACACAGGCAGACAGATACACACACGCGTGCGCACACACAGACAGGCACACACACGCACGTGCGCACACACACACAGGCACACACACACACAGACACACTCACGTGTACATTTACATTCTTATGTGCGCATGCACACAGAGACGCATACACTGTCACACACAAACATAACAAGCTGTGTCACATAACTGTAACAATGCTGCAATTGACAACTGTTCATGAATATTTAAGAAATATGTGAACATACTGGCAGAAAAAAATGACTGCAATTAAACTGAAAAGAATAACTTTGACACAGTAATTTAAAAACAATAAAGCTGTGTCACATGTCCACAGCCTCTTAAGTAGTGCTTCAGACAGTGCTGCAAGCATTGAGGACTTTAGCAGGGAGATGCTAAAAATGCAACCTGGTCTCAGATCATTTTGTATTATTCTGTACGCAAATCCGAGAAATACTTCATTTAGTATCATATTTTACGTTTCATATGGTACGTATTAATTTTTGGATGTCCATCATCCATTTCGTATGATATATTACGAATTTCAAAAATGTACAATATGTTATGAATTTGCAAAATGTATATAATGTGTCCAAATTTGCAAAACGTATGATATGTTACAAATTCTAATTTGTTGTGGCTAACGTTAGCTAGGTGTGCTAACGCTAAGGTTAGCTAGCTGGCTATCATTAGCTAGGCTAGGGGTTAGGGTTAAGGTTAGGGTTAGGGGAAGGGTTAATGTTAGGGGAAGGGTTATGGAACATGATAAGTAGTTGCAAAGTAGCTAAAAAGTGGTAAGTAGTTGAAAAGCTGCTAATTAGCTAAAATGCTAAAGTTGTCCGTGATGAGATTTGAACAGGCAAACTTTGGGTTGCTAGACTTTCTCATTATATGCCCATCCATTAATCACCCTCATTTTGTTTGCATTGTACACTCACCCATCCACCCTCCTTTCATTTTTTTACCTTAAATAACTTTCTGTCTTTTGTAACCATTCCAAAAGTAACACATCATACTAATTTCAGTGTCCCAGATTTACATATGTTAGGTCTAGTCCATGAGACCATGCTGGTAAGTGGGCTTTTAGGATGTTCCTGGGCTAGTTTACGTTGGGAGAGAATACCAAAAACAAGGCCGAACTTCTGAAATGCAATTAGGCCTTTTTTGAGCTTTCACAGACGGTGAGCTAGAGGTCTGGACACTGCCCAAGTGGTAGTGCAGCTGCCAGGCAGTCTTTCCCAAATTTGAATGCTTCCCAGATATCAAAGCTCTCTATGGAATGGCAACAATAGCAACATGCCAAAGCAGATATTTATCAGGGTTTGAGACCAGAGATTAGAGAAACGTAAAGAATTGATCAAAATTACAAAGTCTAGCCGTACCATTGGATGTGCCACACACTAAGAAAGCCTCCAGCTGTGTAGTCTCCAACTTCCAAAAACCTCTCAACACTTCCACCAAATCCTCTGTTTACATGCCAAATGAATACGTAGTGAGTCATTCTTCCCCTGCTGAAGGTTTTGAAGGGCATGTATTCTTTCATAACATCATTACATGGACAGTGAACTGTAGAGCCGTGTTGTGGTGGTGGTAGTGGTGGTGGTGACAGGGGGCGGGGAGGGGTGTAACACTGCAGTTGCGAGACAGACAGACCTTGTTTGACTTCAAATGGATGTGACAGACCATTTTGGGGAAAGTAGTAATATCAGTTCTCCGAGTCCGTATGTCATCTGTTAGCAGCACTGGGCCAGTTCCCCCCTCTCACTTGTCATCCTGTGATTAACAAAAGGACAACATGATGACCTAATCATTCTCAGCTGTGAGAGAAATTGAAAAGATAACCCAACACCCTTTCCAACCCAAGCCAGTGTATTGATATGAGGCAGCTGGAGAAGGAGTGTGAGCATGAGAAAAGAGAGAGTTAGTAGGGGGGCCGTGGGGTTAACACCACCTCTCCTCTCACTAAAAAACAACTTTTATTTTAGATTCCTTACTCCAAAAATGCAGAATGTCACGAGGAGAAAAGGGAATACAGCCAACACAATGTTATTTTCTCTGATCCTTTGATTGGGCGCCATACAGAGACGCTCCTTAGATACACGGGTGTCTCCAGAAATACAGTGTGATAATTTGTCATAAATGAATTATCGCCGTGAGCACAGAGTGTTCTGTTTCTCATTCCAGGTCACCCAAGTCAGGTAGTTTATAAGACCACTTTATTATGGTCTGTACTGTAAGTCTGTAAGTCGCTCTGGATAAGAGCGTCTGCTAAATGACTAAAATGTAAAATGTTATCCTCATTCATTTAACTTCATAATACAGAATCAATGCTTTTACACTGTAAGCATGCATTGTGGTGTCTAACACATTCTAATTCCAGGTCTCTTAAACTATGTTAACGAGATGAAGACAGCACAGAGTGTCTAACACATCATTCTAAGTCCAGGGTGTCTTGAATGACCTTAACGAGATGAAGACGGCTCAGACCTGAACTGAGCCTCACAGTAAACAGGGTGTGTAAAAAACAGGAGGGATTGGAGGGGTACAGGGTTATCTTTAAACCCACAAATGGCTGCTAGATGTAGATTTGTTTCCCCTATGCTCTAGCTGCCTGGGTACTGTTCCTTTTGTCGTATTAGATATAGTTTAGTGTTCTGGGTCAGGGACTCTATTCTGTAGCTGTCAGGGCCTGGAGAATAGGCTGGCCCGGGTCCCGCTGGCAGCCCCACTGTGTCAGGGGCCGACAGGGACTGACAGGGACCTCTAGGCTCACTGCAGATGACAGGAGCACAGCAGTGTGCACGGGACCTCCGCTGGATGGGTGGGGACAAACACCATAGACATGACGAACCCCTTCAAGACTAAACAACGTTCCTGTCACGCTAAGAGGGTTTACTTAAAGTAGGAAGAAAGTAGAGAGAACCGGTATGTAGTATAACTGCACATAAACCATTTCCAATGGGGATGAAGGCTTGAACACTTTTGACTTTGTGCAAGAATTGTATAAATCATTCAATCGTAACAGTTGTATGAAAATGTTGAGTTCAATAGTATGCCCTTTTCCCTTCCTATGACAAAAGTACCCTTTCAGATTGTTGCCGTTTTTAACTAATACATTTAGATTTTACTTTTAGTTTCTCTTTTTACTCGTGTTATTTTAAATATTAATTACAAAATGATTGGTTTCCTTACCCTGTAAGAAGTCTATGGACAAGGTATGACAGCAATCCTTGCTTTGGTTATTTTTCCTGGCACTGTTTCCACATGCTAACGTTCTAGCATTTGTGGCACAATGAAATGCAAATCATAGGACCGATATTAGCATTTCTCACGCATCATGTTCCAATAATATTTAAGTTACTTTGTTGAGCTTCATAATATATTTTAGATACTTTTGGATGACTTGGACATGATGCACAACTATTCTAATATTGGTCCCATGACTTGAATAGGATTTGGGCCACAAATGCTAAAACGTTACTGCCAGGGAAACTTAACCAAAGCATGGATTGCTGTCATAACTTGTCCATAGACTGCTTACAGGGTAAGGAAACCGATGTGTCATTTAGTAATTTGGGTGAATTATACTTATAAGAATTGCCCTATAAACTATCTAGCTTGAATCTTGGAAAATTCCCCCTCCCTTGCTTCTCTGCCCCCACGGGTGCGCGTACTGGACTCGTCCAACCGCGGAGAGTTAGTTTGAGTATTGGCAATTTATTTAGTTGCATGTCATCCCATGAAGGATTCAATTAGACTGTTTCTTAGAAGGCCTAAGAGGCAAATGTCGGCAGCAGAACAAACTTCAATGACAGTTATCTTACAATTTAAAAAATACATCTTACAGTCCCGCACCTAAATAACGTTTTTGCAGAAAGGGCCTGAAGTAGGGCATTCTCACATCGCTGAGGTGTTCGGTTATTCCCTGACAACGCACGGTCGGTTGTGTGTTAATGCTTTCATATTGTCTCTTTGCATGGCACAGTGCAGTGAGTCACCTCTAGAATCACTTCAGGCTGAACTGAAACAAAGACAACACATCTGAAGTACAGTACAGTACAGTACAATATCCTGCCTCTGTCTCTGTACTGTAGCCCTCATAGACATACACTCAATTTATACTCAATGAGAAATGACCTTGAGCATCACACAGAAAAACATCAAAGAACTCCATCCTAAAGCATTGTAACACACACACACACATATATATTTATGTTTAGATACTTTTGGATGATTTGGACATGATGCACAACTATTCTAATATTGGTCCCATGACTTGAATGGGATTTGTGCCATAAATGCTAAACCGTTAGTGCCAGGGAAACTTAACCAAAGCATGGATTGCTGTCATAACTTGTCCATAGACTGCTTACAGGGTAAGGAAACCAATGTGTCATTTAGTAATTTGGGTGAACTATACTTATATATATATTTCTTGGCATCACCCATGCCAAGTTAAACAACAATAAAACTACTATAGAGAGAAAGGCCAGCCATGCAGTACTATATGTATGAATTGGAGGCAGAAGCCCCATTTCAGTCCTTAGCTCATCACTATGCTAAGGACCCTGGGACTAAACACCTCCCTCTGCAACTGGATCCTGGACTTCCTGACGGGCTGCCCCCAGGTGGTAAGGGTAGGCAACAACACATCCGCCACGCTGATCCTTAACAAAGGGGCCCCTCAGAAGTGCGTGCTCAGTCCCCTCCTGTACTCCCTGTTCGCTCATGACTGCACAGCCAGGCACGACTCCAACACCATCATTAAGTTTGCCGATGACACAACAGTGGTAGGCCTGATCACCAGCAACAATGAGAAAGCATGGAGGGAGGAGGTCAGAGACCTAGACGTGTGGTGCCAGGACAAAAACCTCTCCCTCAATGTGATCAAGACTAAGGAGATGATTGTGGACTACAGGAAAAGGAGGACCGAGCTTCGCCCCCATTCTCATTGACGGGGCTGTAGTTGTGCAGGTTGAGAGATTCGAGTTCCTTGGTGTCCACATCACCAACAAACTAACATGGTCCAAGCACACCAAGACCGTTGTGAAGAGGGCACGACAAAACCACTCCAAAACATATTCAATTATCTCGACTAACCGCTGCCCACGCACATTGAATCTGTACCGGTACCCCTGTATATTTTTTGGGGGGTATTCTTCTTAAAACTACATTGTTGGTTAAGGGCTTGTAAATAAGCATTTCACTGTAAGGTACCGTGTGGCTCAGTTGGTAGAACATGGTGTTTGCAACGCCAGGGTTGTGGGTTCGATTCCCACGGGGGACCAGTATGGGAAAAAATGTATGAAATGTATGCATTCACTACTGTAAGTCGCTCTGGATAAGAGTGTCTGCTAAAATGTAATGTCTGTTGTATTTGGTACATGTGACAAATACAATTTGCCTTGCTGAGGTATTGACTTGTGTGGATTTATGTTGAAAACAGCTGTGATGAGGAAGAATGTCTGTGTTGGTGCTGTGCTCTCATTCCCCCCTCGCTCCCAGAAGCATTGATTTTCTGACCACAGCTCCTCTTCTGTGTACATTTCTGTTTAGGAATGGATGGCTTCGGAGGTACAGGAAATATCCCATGTCAAACGGCTGTGATTCCTTTGAAATATATACAATGAAACACTCAATCTTCTTTAGTGGAGAGGATTGCGGGGCACGAGTATGTCCTTTATTAAGGTTTCTTTATTTTCCAGGGAAAAAATAAAACAAACCCAAGGGAACAATACTGTACTAGCAATGAGCCCTATATCCAAAACTAACTTATAAAACAGAATAGGATTTCCTCAGTTATTGTTGAAAAGTTTGAAAAATTGCTATGATAAAAGAATGTAGAATGACTTCATCCTATTGTAGGATATCCATTCATCATCCAAAGAAGGAAATAGAGACCTCTCCTAGCAAACCCTTATAATTTGGATCAGTGTACAGCAGCAGTGACCTGAGCAGAGGTCATGGTGGGTTCACTGAGTGCCCATATGAATGTTTTAGACAGTGGCGTGTATTCATGGATGTCAAGGGAAGCATCCGAAGACGCGAAACAGTGGCCCTCTCTCTCTGTATGTGTAGGCCAGCTATCTGATGCCGTCTGGTCATAAAGAGTATGATATTGTTGCAGCCCGTAGTGTTGAATGCAAGGGAAGCCAGCAAGCATTTGGCCTCCCTTGATAATAAAGTATAAAATGATAGCCAGTCAGTGTTGAGCTAAACTGAATGAGCTCAACTGTAAATCGTCCTGGCCCACCCACATTTTTTTCAAGGAAAGACAGTTTTGATTTGGCTTCTCTTCTGTCACATCGCATCAAGAGCAATACGTAATTGACAGAAACAACTTAAATTATTACATCTCGTTGTGTTGTTGTCCTCTGGTGGCTAGCTAGCTAGCTAAAACTGTCCCTTTCCTAAATTAGCCATTGCTGGAGATAGGGATTTGTACTTGTGGTTTTACTTAATTCTCCGTACTGGCCATTGATTCTAATGGAGATTCAGATCCAACCATAAATTCATACATTGTGCCCCTGGACTAAGAGGATGGATGTTCAATATGTAGCTAGATGTAAAAGGCTAATGTTACCTGGCTAACATTGCCCATGAAAGGAAGTTAGGCTAGTGAGCATTCATGATGTTGAAATTGTGCTGGAATAGTGGAGGCAGCTCCTGTTTTCTTTTCTCTCCGTGGTTCTAAATCAATAGTTGTTTAGTGGTCTGAAAATGTCGAAACATTAACTTGCTTGACCATCCTGGAGGTTATGTAACTGTTTGTTACATGCGATATGCTTTGCGGACTTCAACGGACAGAGGTTGCTCTCCGGTTTTGTGATGAAACAAAGGTGTGGTTGAATTTATTCTGCCACTGTGTCTTCTTATTGTCTCTGCCTTTAGGCCTATGTATCACGGTCGCAAGGCATATGAACTAACAGGTTATAGAACAGACAACGCAATTATCACAACACATAGGTTGTAATATATTAAGGCTTTTTTTCTTGCTTGGCCTCCCCAGTGATTTTACCTACGCACTGCTACTGGTTTTAGACCAGTGACAAGGGGGTGGTCACTCCACTACTACAGAGTGCCCGGCCTAGTCCAGCCCCTGGATGGTCAGCTCAGCTGTGACCAGCGGTTTGGGGAAAAGCCCAGCTTGTGTAACCAATACGGCTAGAGTTTCATGCCGGCTAATTAGGTTCCCCTCCTGACCCAAGGGGAAGGCATGGGAAGCACCCTGAAGCAGTGATATTAACCCTCTGCAGCCCCGGCAGTCATGTTTTTCACATTTACTCCCCCATCCTTAGGTCACCACAGGATTCATTTTCACATTGGTCCCATCGTGAGGGTCTATCTATCCACACCTCACATTGTTTCCCCTACAGGTTACCGTTGATTTATTCTCCCTGTGGGATTCGATACTCTGCTTTGTCACCGCTGTGGTCGATGTTATGGTAAGGGTGATTTAACCTTGGTCAGAGTATGGTTTGGAAATCCCTGTTGTTTTTGTAGTTTGAGCTCAGTGAGAAGGCAGAACCTACTGTAGGTTGGATTTAATCAAATCCAGCCATTGTGCATGTCTCCCAAGGCAGGCAGGTTGCCTCCCACATTAACAATGTTCCAACATACACGTCTGCAGAGGTACAAGCATTCTCTGGGATGGGCAGAAATAGACATGCAGAAAATTTGTCCGGAGCCCATTAGTGCCCAAGTGTAAAAATTGGAAGCTAGTTAAATGTAGGTCATTTTCAATGAGAGTATTTTACATGTGAGTAGTTTGCATGTGCCATGACGGCTAACATCAGCACTACAAGATTTCAACAATTGACTGGCTGTGACTATAATAAGCCTAGCTATCTGCGTCCGCATTGTGTCCATCTCTTTCATGTTTCCGAGGGGATTCTTTTTCAAGAGCACAATTCCCGCTCACATTTTGAGCCCTGCCTATCCAAACGTATTATTTGTTGGCAGAGTTGTTTCTCCCCTTTCAAAGTGGCCCATGTTACCCAGACCTAGTGATGTTGCCCTAGGTCTCGGATTTCTGTGCATTAGAGTCATTCATCATTTGACTCATTCATATTCACACATAATATATCAGAATCGCAACATAACAGATGCATTTCAACAGAAACAACACTGGTAAAGGGCACGTACTTGAATTGTGGTGGCATTTGTGCATTTTGGAAAAATGTTCTTCATTTTTCTAAATTTGTATTTATCTAAATGTATTTGGGTACACTTCATTTTTGTATTTATTTAATTGTATTTTGGTACATTTTCACATTCCTTCTAAATGACTTAAAAATTAAAAATATTTTGTAATATTATGATAACCATGGTGATACCATTATGATAACCATGATGATACCATTATGATAACATGGTGCCACCAGTAGGAGTAGAAACACCAATGATAGTAACACCAAATCAAATCAAACTTTATTTGTCACATGCGTCGAATACAAGTGTAGACCTTACCATGAAATGCTTACTTACAAGCCCTTAACCAACAGTGCAGTTCAAGAGGAGTTAAGAAAATATTTACCAAATAAACTAAAGTAAAAAGTAACAATAACATAACAAAAACTAGGCTATATACAGGGGGTACCGGTACTGAGTCAGTGTGCGGGGGTACAGGTTAGAGGTCATTTGTACATGTAGGTAGGGGTGACGTACCTATGCATAGATAATAAACAGCGAGTAGCAGAAGTGTACAAAACAAATGGGGGGTGGGGGGGGATGGGGTCAATGTAGTAATCTGGTTGCCATTTGATTAATTGTTCAGCAGTCTTATGGCTTGGGGGTAGAAGCTGTCGAGGAGCCTTTTGGTCCTAGACTTGGAGCTCCGGTACTGCTTGCCGTGCGGTAGCAGAGAAAACAGTCTATGACTTGGGTGACTGGAGTCTCTAACAATTTTATGGGCTTTCCTCTGACACCGCCTATTATATAGTTCCTGGATTGCAGGAAGCTTGGCCCCAGTGATGTATTGGGCAATACGCACTACGCTCTGTAGCGCCTTATGATCAGATTCTGAGCAGTTGCCATACCAGGCGGTGATGCAACCAGTCAGGATGCTCTTGATGGTGCAGCTGTAGAACTTTTTGAGGATCTGGGGACCCATGCCAAATCTTTTAAGTCTCCTGAGGGGGAAAAGGTTTTGTCGTGCCCTCTTCACAACTTTCTTGGTATGTTTGGACTATGATAGATCGTTGGTGATGTGGACATTAAGGAACTTGAAACTTTCGACCCGCTCTACTACAGCCCCATTGATGTTAATGAGGGCCTGTTCGGCCTGCCTTTTCCTGTAGTCCACGATCAGCTCCTTTATCTTGCTCACATTGAGGGAGAGGTTGTTGTCCTGGCTCCAACCTGCCAATTCTCTGACGTCACTCTAGGCTGTATCATCATTGTCGGTGATCTGGCCTACCACTGTTATGTCATCAGCAAACTTAATGATGGTGTTGGAGTCGTGCTTGGCCACACAGTCGTGGGTAAACAGGGAGTACAGGAGAGGACTAAGTACACACCCCTGAGGGGCCCCAGTGTTGAGGATCAGCGTGGCAGACATGTTGTTGCCTACACTTACCACCTGGGGATGGGTCAGGAAGTCCAGGATCCAGTTGCAGTGGGAGGTGTTTAGTCCCAGGGTCCTAAGCTTAGTGATGAGGTTCGTGGGCACTATGGTGTTGAACGCTGAGCTGTAGTCAATGAACAGCATTCTCACAAAGGTGTTTCTTTTGTCCAGGTGGGAAAGGGAAGTGTGGAGTGCGATTGAGATTGCGTCATCTGTGGATCTGTTGGGGTGGTATGCGAATTGGAGTGGGTCTAGGGTATCCGGGAGGATGCTGTTGATGTGAGCCATGACCAGCCTTTCAAAGCACTTCATGGCTACCAACATGAGTGCTACGGGGCGGTAATCATTTAGGCAGGTTACCTTCGCTTCCTTGGGCACAGGGACTATGGTGGTCTGCTTGAAACATGTAGGTATTACTGACTCAGTCAGGGAGAGGTTGAAAATGTCAGTGAAGACACTTGCCAGTTGGTCAGTGCATGCTTTGAATACACGTCCTGGTAATCCGTCTGGCCCCGCGACTTTGTGAATGTTGACTGGTTTAAAGGTCTTGCTTACATCGGCTACCGAGAGTGTAATCACACAGTCATCCAGAACAGCTGGTGCTCTCGTGCATGCTTCAGTGCTTCAGTGTTGCTTGCCTCGAAGCAAGCATAAAAGGCATTTCGCTCATCTGGTAGGCTCGCATCACTGGGCAGCTCGCGTCTGGGTTTCCCTTTGTAGTCCATAATAGTTTTCCAGCCCTGCCACATCCGACGAGCGTCAGAGCCGGTGTAGTAGGATTCAATCTTAATCCTGGACTGACGTTTTGCTTGTTTGATGGTTCATCTGAGGTCATAGCAGGATTTCTTATAGGCGTCCAGATTAGTGTCCCGCTCCTTGAAAGTGGCAGCTTTAGCCTTTAGCTCGTTGCGAATGTTGCATGTAATCCATGGATTCTGGTTGGGATATGTATGTATGGTCACTGTGGGGACGACGTTGTTGATGCACTTATTGATGAAGCTGATGACTGAGGTGGTATACTCCTCAATGCCATTGGATGAATCCCGGAACATATTCCAGTCTGTGCTAGCAAAACAGTCCTATAGCGTAGCATCCGCGTCATCTGACCACTTCTGTATTGAGCGAGTCACTGGTGCTTCCTGCTTTAGATTTTGCTTGTAAGCAGGAATCCGGAGGATAGAATTATGGTCAGATTTGCCAAGTGGAGGGCGGGGGAGAGCTTTGTACGCATCTCTGTGTGTGGGGTAAAGGTGGTCTAGAGTGTTTTTCCCTCTGGTTGCACATGTGACATGCTGGTAAAACTGATTTAAGTTTGCCTGCATTAAAGTCTCCGGCCACTAGGAGCGCCGCTTCTGGGTGAGAATTTTCTTGTTTGCTTATGGCCTTATAGAGTTGGTTGAGTGCGGACTTAGTGCCAGAATTGGTCTGTGGTGGAAAATAGATGGCTACGAATAATATACTTGAGAACTCTCTTTGTAGATAGTGTGGTCTACAGCTTATTTAGGATTGTCTTAAATGGAGGCCACAGATTCTCAAATCTAAGGTCATTAACCCTTGAAAAATAATTAACTAAAGTGATATGATTAGTAAAAATAACGATCAATGGAATCCTCAAATTTAAGAGGGTGGGATTAGCTAAATATTTTCTTTAGTATAGACCCCTCCCCTGATAACAGTTTGCCACAGGAGGGAATGCTCAAGGTGTCACGTCCTGACCCTTGTAAGAGGTAATTTGCCATAGTAGAGTGGTCAGGGCGTGACAGGTGGTTGTTTTGGGTGGTTTTGGGTTTTCTGTTTATATGTGGGGTTTTTCTAGATTTCTATTTCTATGTTTTGTTTTCTATGTTTTGGCCGGGTATGATTTCCAATCAGAGGCAGGTGTCTTTCGTTGTCTCTGATTGGAAGCCATACTTAGGCAGCCTGTTTTTCATTTGGATTTTGTAGGTAGTTGTTTTCCGTTTTGTCAGAGTGTACCTTACGGAACTGTTGTCGGTCGTTTTATTGTTTTGGTTCAAGTGTCTTCATTAAAGGTTTAAAAATGAGCACTATACACGCTGCGCCTTGGTCTACTCATTTCGACGCCTGTGACACAAGGTCCTCGTATATCTTTGTAATGACTGATTTTCAAGGCGGCAACACCAATGACATCAAACTTAGGGACACATTATAATTGTAGGTTTTTAGACATTTTATTAGTAGATGTTTATTGTTTATAAATAAGGATCCCCCCTTTTTTTCAATTTTCGCCTAAAATGTCCAACTGAAAGTATTCAACTGAAATGTGTCTTCCACATTTAACCTAACCTCTCTGAATCAGAGAGGTGCGGGGGGCTGCCTTAATCGACAGCCATGTCTTCAGCGCCCGGGGAACAGTGGGTTAACTGCCTTGCTCAGGCGCAGAACGACAGACTTTTGCTTACTTTCTAGCATTCAAAATAATAGATGAATATCTCTAAATCTCCAAAACATGTCACTACTCACTACTCTACTGTGTCACTACTGGGACAAGCCAATTTGCTTGCCCCAAGTACTTTAAACAATGCATAAACATGACATTTTGCAGAATAAAGGACTTACATTATGTTTCATCATTGATAAACAGTTCAATATAGAAAAAAACATGTATGATGTGTAACTATTTGTCACAACAGTTGTTTTTCATGGTTGCAAAAGCGAGGAAAGCAAATGCCACCGCAATTCAAGTACCACCCAAAGGAGACAAAAACATGTATGACGTGTAACTGTTTGTCACAATAGTTGTTTTTCATGGTTGCAAAAGAGAGGAAAGCAAATGCCACCGCAATTGAAGTACCACCCAAAGGCATCCACTGTGTGTGTTGATCCATACGTTAGTTCTGTAGCCCTTCCTGCAGTGAAATGACTAGTGGCCTCATGGTTGGAATGTTATTCATATTTTTCATAATTTCATAATTAATAAACATAATTTCAAAAGATTCTGCTGGAAATCTGGTGTTTCTATGTCAACCGGTTTTGTTATATATTATTTTAAACCCATAATCATGTGTGTGAGGTGTTTCAAAGTAGATTTGTTTAAGACTACCAAGAAACACTTTATGACCCTGATTTAGCCCACTGCAGTAAAAGGTTAATGAGCAGTGTTTCTAGGAAAAGTCAATGGCAGGTCTGTGGTGTGCTGTTATGGTATGGCATGGGCAGAAGCTCCAGGGAATGAAGCACAACATAATACTTGGCATTTTGACAAGTGGGGGAGTGATCCTTCTCTCATACTTAACGTGCCTAACGACAGAAAACACATTCATCACGATCGTCTCTGGTGGCACATCGTTGTTAATCATATCCGTTCAGTTTTGTAGTGGAGAATGGGTCCTGTTCAACAAGAATGTTTTAATTTGACAGGAATGCCAACCATGACACAATAACAACACATGGCATTTTAAATGGCAGATTAAAAAATTGGGGTGAATTAGGAGTGGTGGAAAATGACACTGACAGCTATTGCCTGAGTGGGAGGTACACCATTTTTTATGTGACTTTTTACATACAGACTCCATAAACAAAATGTAATTCAGAGGGGTAATTATCAAAGATTAGACCAGGGAGAAATACCACAATCAACTAATGGTGGTCAAACATTGATTGGCTTGTAATCAGGGCGGAATGGCAAGTCTGTGTTCCACAGCTGGTTTCCCACCATGCCTAGCTCTGAGAATGGAAATCAACAACATCCAGTCTGACCCTATGAACTGATAACTGTGTTACAGTGAGGGAAAAAAAGTATTTGATCCACTGCTGATTTTGAACGTTTGCCCACTGACAAAAAAATGATCAGTCTATAATTTTAATGGTAGGTTTATTTGAACAGTGAGAGACAGAATAACAACAAAAAAATCCAGAAAAACGCATGTCGAAAATGTTATAAAATGATTTGGATTTTAATGAGGGGAATAAATATTTGACCCCTCTGCAAAACATGACTTAGTACTTGGTGGCAAAACCCTTGTTGGCAATCACAGAGGTCAGACGTTTCTTGTAGTTGGCCACCAGGTTTGCACACATCTCAGGAGGGATTTTGTCCCACTCCTCTTTGCAGATCTTCTCCAAGTCATTAAGGTTTTGAGGCTGACGTTTGGCAACTCGAACCTTCAGCTCCCTCCACAGATTTTCTATGGGATTAAGGTCTGGAGACTGGCTAGGCCACTCCAGGACCTTAGTGTGCTTCTTCTTGAGCCACTCCTTTGTTGCCTTGGCCGTGTGTTTTGGGTCATTGTCATGCTGGAATACCCATCCACGACCCATTTTCAATGCCCTGGCTGAGGGAAGGAGGTTCTCACCCAAGATTTGACGGTACATGGCCCCGTCCATTGTCCCTTTAATGCGGTGAAGTTGTCCTGTCCCCTTAGCAGAAAAACACCCCCAAAGCATAATGTTTCCACCTCCATGTTTGACGGTGGGGATGGTGTTCTTGGGGTCATAGGCAGCATTCCTCCTCCTCCAAACACGGCGAGTTGAGTTGATGCCAAAGAGCTCCATTTTGGTCTCATCTGACCACAACACTTTCACCCAGTTGTCCTCTGAATAATTCAGATGTTCATTGGCAAACTTCAGACCGGCATGTACAGTGCCTTGCGAAAGTATTCGGCCCCCTTGAACTTTTCGACCTTTTGCCACATTTCAGGCTTCAAACATAAAGATATAAAACTGTAATTTTTTGTGAAGAATCAACAACAAGTGGGACACAATCATGAAGTGGAACGAAATTTATTCGATATTTCAAACTTTTTTAACAAATAAAAAACTGAAAAATTGGCTGTGCAAAATTATTCAGGCCCTTTACTTTCAGTGCAGCAAACTCTCTCCAGAAGTTCAGTGAGGATCTCTGAATGATCCAATGTTGACCTAAATGACTAATGATGATAAATAGAATCCACCTGTGTGTAATCAAGTCTCCGTATAAATGCACCTGCACTGTGATAGTCTCAGAGGTCCGTTTAAAGCGCAGAGAGCATCATGAAGAACAAGGAACACACCAGGCAGGTCCGAGATACTGTTGTGGAGAAGTTTAAAGCCGGATTTGGATACAAAAAGATTTCCCAAGCTTTAAACATCCCAAGGAGCACTGTGCAAGCGATAATGTTGAAATGGAAGGAGTATCAGACCACTGCAAATCTATGAAGACCCGGCCGTCCCTCTAAACTTTCAGCTCATACAAGGAGAAGACTGATCAGAGATGCAGCCAAGAGGCCCATGATCACTCTGGATGAACTGCAGAGATCTACAGCTGAGGTGGGAGACTCTGTCCATAGGACAACAATCAGTCGTATACTGCACAAATCTTGCCTTTATGGAAGAGTGGCAAGAAGAAAGCCATTTCTTAAAGATATCCATAAAAAGTGTCGTTTAAAGTTTGCCACTAGCCACCTGGGAGACACACCAAACATGTGGAAGAAGGTGCTCTGGTCAGATGAAACCAAAATAGAACTTTTTGGCAACAATGCAAAACGTTATGTTTGGCGTAAAAGCAACACAGCTCATCACCCTGAATACACCATCCCCACTGTCAAACATGGTGGTGGCAGCATCATGGTTTGGGCCTGCTTTTCTTCAGCAGGGGCAGGGAAGATGGTTAAAATTGATGGGAAGATGGATGGAGCCAAATACAGGACCATTCTGGAAGAAAACCTGATGGAGTCTGCAAAAGACCTGAGACTGGGACGGAGATTTGTCTTCCAACAAGACAATGATCCAAAACATAAAGCAAAATCTACAATGGAATGGTTCACAAATAAACATATCCAGGTGTTAGAATGGCCAAGTCAAAGTCCAGACCTGAATCCAATCGAGAATCTGTGGAAAGAACTGAAAACTGCTGTTCACAAACGCTCTCCATCCAACCTCACTGAGCTCGAGCTGTTTTGCAAGGAGGAATGGGCAAAAATTTCAGTCTCTCGATGTGCAAAACTGATAGAGACATACCCCAAGTGACTTACAGCTGTAATCGCAGCAAAAGGTGGCGCTACAAAGTATTAACTTAAGGGGGCTGAATAATTTTGCACGGCCAATTTTTCAGTTTTTTATTTGTTAAAAAAGTTTGAAATATCCAATAAATTTCGTTCCACTTCATAATTGTGTCCCACTTGTTGTTGATTCTTCACAAAAAATTACAGTTTTATATCTTTATGTTTGAAGCCTGAAATGTGGCAAAAGGTCGAAAAGTTCAAGGGGGCCGAATACTTTCGCAAGGCACTGTATATGTGCTTTCTTGAGCAGGGGGACCTTGCGGGTGCTGCAGGATTTCAGTCCTTCACGGCGTAACGTGTTACCAATTGTTTTCTTGGTGACTATGGTCCCAGCTGCCTTGAGATCATTGACAAGATCCTCCCATGTAGTTCTGGGCTGATTCCTCACCGTTCTCATGATCATTGCAACTCCACGAGGTGAGATCTTGCATGGAGCCCCAGGTCGAGGGAGATTGACAGTTCTTTTGTGTTTCTTCCATTTGCGAATAATCGCACCAAATGTTGTCACCTTCTCACCAAGCTGCTTGGCGATGCTCTTGTAGCCCATTCCAGCCTTGTGTAGGTCTACAATCTTGTCCCTGACATCCTTGGAGAGCTCTTTGGTCTTAGCTATGGTGGAGAGTTTGGAATGTGATTGATTGATTTCTTCTGTGGACAGGTGTCTTTTATACAGGTAACAAACTGAGATTAGGAGTACTCCCTTTAAGAGTGTGCTCCTAATCTCAACTCGTTATCTGCATAAAAGACACCTGGGAGCCAGAAATCTTTCTGATTGAGAGGGGGTCAAATACTTTTTTCCCTCATTAAAATGCAAATCAATTTATAACATTTTTTACATGCGTTTTTCTGGATTTTTTTGTTGTTATTCTGTCTCTCACTGTTCAAATAAACCTACCATTAAAATTATAGACTGATCATTTCTTTGTCAGTGGGCAAACGTACAAAATCAGCAGGGGATCAAATACTTTTTTTCCCTCACTGTATCTATTGTAAAACTAATACAGATATTATAGAAACAAATCATTACTTTTTCTCTTTCCTTTCCATGTTTGTTGCATACGTTTCCCTCTTCTTGCTTGGAGTCTATTGGACATCCTGTAGTGCTCACACTATATTTTTGCTCTATTCACGAGGGTGCCTACCTTTGTAGTTTGTGTACCAAACGCACGGTTGAGAGCAGGCTGAGAGGGATCCCTTTTGACCCGGTGATTTCCTGAAACTCCATCTGAAACTGCTCTGTTTTCAACATGCTCTGAAAAAAAGGCAAAATAATGGATTCATATGTTTTTCAACAATGCATTTTGTCATTCTGGAGTGTATCATTTTTTTTAAAGTGTTATTTTTCAATACATCCAACTTATCGCCTCTTTAGAATATTTTAAACCAGGAGAATTTTCTTTCATCTAAACGATTGCTGTCCCAGTGGTCTGTCTGGGTTTTGAGACCCTGGGTAGACGAGAATAAGTACTACAATAATTCATACTTAACAAGTTTCAAAGGCTTTGCAAAGCTTCTCTTCTCCTCCACCATTCCCCCATCCTCTAAAACTAATGACCTGATTATCTAGATGACGAGGGGAGGGGGTAGCAAAATGAGATGAGGTAGTGACCTCAACGGAAGCTATTGCAGCTGATAAAGGAGTGAAAAAAATGTCTGTCTCTTATTACACACTGCTATCGAGTGTTCAGTGTGTCCTTCTGGGACTCCATGGCAAAGGACAATAGCCAACCAGGGTGTTCCTAATCTCCATCTGTGATACTAACCACTGGCAGGGAGGTTGGCCCACAGAGCAGGCAGAAAAGGACAGGGAAGCGAAGGAAGGGAGGGAGGAAGAGGGGGGAGGGAGAGGGAGAGGGGAACAGAAGAGAGGGAGAGTGGGGGTGAACAGAGAGAACCTCTGCCGTTTTGCAGGGCTTGTGGCTGCCATATCTTTGTGGTTCCAAAGTGTCTTAATGCAATAGGATGCAATTAGAAACCGCAGTCCTCAAAACCATTAGCAACTGACATCTGTACATTCTCATGATAATGAATGTATTCTAAAATCAGAAGTAGCAGTAGTAGTAGTAGCAGTAGCAGTAGTAGTAGTAGCAGTAGTAGTAGTAGTAGTAGTAGTAGTAGTAGTAGTAGTAGTAGTAGAAGAGCTGGAGCAGGGGCAATTTTGAAGTGTGTTGTTATGATGAAAAAAACTATCCAAGTTCAAAAGTGGATTATAGCATAATAAAGTGACTGTTAAAAAGTGTAATACAGACCCTGTCTGCAGAAAGGGTTCACCTTTTGGAGGCCCCTACTCAACTTACAGTAAGGCCTTGATCACACCTACAGCGTCGTTGCGCAAAATGGTACACAACATCATCTTGATATGTATGCAACCAAAGTTCACCTTCTGCTACCATTTCTGTCAAGCTGTCTACGCATACAGTGACTCATACGCAATGACGCTGTCGGTGTGATCGAGGCATAAGATAAATTCTTAGCAAATCATCAGAGAAGACACAGACAGGCATGTGAATCTACTAGAATGGATTGTATTTTCATTAATACTAAAGAAGATTCCCACACAAACCATATCTAAACGAATTTCAAAACTGCATCATCGGCTTTCCCTGAAAGACTTTAAATAATGTCCCCTAACAACACCTGTGTATTATAGGTTGACTTGGTGCATTTGGGTTTTATTGACTTTAGGTATTACATTTTATTTGTGTTCATGGTCAAATGAAAACAAGCAGTTAAATCACACATTAGAAGCCCTTTTTTCACAAGTTACTGAGTTTACCTTTAGGCTTCAACTAACTATTGAACCAATTATTTAAATAGCATACTCACAGTATTTTATTGGTTTTGACCAACAACAACAAAAAATCAGCCGATGTGTGCATGCTTTTAATCTTGAACTGAGAATCCACAGGAGCTGACAACAATGGGAATTGATGGGCCCTGTTTAAAGCGAGGGAAGCCTATGGATGATTGTTCAAGTATTCTACATGGAGGCAGACTTTTCTCCACTGTTTATGTATTTTAGGAAAGAATCAGGATTATTGCAGCTGCCCTTTGAACTGGAAACCACTATTTGTCCATCAAAACCCCGGAGTACAGGACTGGTATCTGGTTTCTGTTCCAAAATTACACACCCTGTAATTTTTTTATTCTTAGGGTTCGTATTGAGAATTATTTGAAAACCGCAGTTAACTATTCTAGTTTATAAAAAAGGCATTCCGAACGTCTAACTGCATTTTAATGCTACAGCTCTCCCCAAATATTTCTGCCGTTGCTCAAATCAAGAGGGAGGACGTTTAAAAAAAAACAGCATATTATTATATTACGGAGGAATACCTGGGATAGGATAAAGTAATCCTTCTAACCCCCCCCTTAAAAGATTTAGATGCACTATTGTAAAGTGGTTGTTCCACTGGATATTATAGGTGAATGCACCAATTTGTAAGTCGCTCTGGATAAGAGCGTCTGCTAAATGACTAAAATGTAAATGTAAATGTATATTTAATTAAATGCCAGAAGCATAAACATGTTGACTATGTGTCTCGAGGCAGGGAAGAAAAAGTCTAAACATTTTTTGACTTTTGTTACCCTGGCCAAATCTTCCACAGGAGCTCTGGTGTGGACTCGAAGAGATGTTTCAATTTCAGAATTTCCATATACAGTATGCTTGGTCCAGCTCTAATTGTTCTGATAAAACTGTGAACAATGATTTGGGCCCACTGTATTGGTTATATGCTCTTAGTCTTTCATATTATAATAAAAGCTCTACCAAAACAAAATCATTTAACACCAGAGTCTGGAGTCTAAATGAGCAACATGTGAATATCCCCTTAAACATAATTAGATAATTTCCATTTTATTAGGCTGTAGCTTTTAACCTGATGAGTCCCTCAGTCCAATCTGCTTATCTCTGAGGAGATCCACTGTTTTTTGGCCCACTATCCTTTCATAATATTGCCTACTGTACCTGAAGTTTGTCTAGCTAGCTGTGTTTAAACAGTAGGTTACCATATTACAAGGTGCAGTGGCGATTTTAGCATGTCAATCTTGGTGGGGCAAAAAAATAAAATTGGGGGATGCATGCACACAACACAACACTAAACAATACACAAATTGCACTATAACGGGGACAAACTGTGCCCACAAACTTTTAGGGCCTACATAAAGCTGTTCCAACAGTAGAGTCCCAACAGCAGTCCCAACACCTTACCACCGCTACACCTGGCTTTTAGCGGAGCCTTGTCTGGCAGCGAAACAGTTCATTCAGCCTCATTTACTGCCTTTAGAAAAACATAGCTAATATGGCTGACTTGCTAAAACAAATGTGGTTTCTACTGAAAATTGAGATGTACAAACTATGGCATAAGGGGACGACAAGTAGATAAGATGCAATCTGTAATTTAAAAAAAGACATTAATGACCGAGCTAGGACGGACATAGTCAACATAACAATTTGTTCAGCACTTTTGAAATGTACACTGACATAATTAAGAACATGGGCCGTTCTCACAGTGTTCTCCTTATACACCAAGTCAGAAGCATAGGATAAATGAAGGGGGCATATAAGCAGACAATGAAAGCTCTTACAATATTTGATGATTACATTTCTCTAAAACAGGTTATAGGCTAAATGTGCACCACCAAGTCAGAACAGTAGGTGAAATTAAGAGGGGAAAATAGGCCCTAAATTATTTGGGTGAGGCAAATAGGCTACTAACAGCTTACTACAAAACATACACTTTCTATTACTTTCTTAGCTACAGTATACATATCTCCCTGGCATATTACATCATTTATGCAGCAGCATACAATACATTTTTGGACTCAACTTGTTGTGCTGTGCTCACTTGAACAGGAAGGTGGCGCTGCGGTCATTCTTGTGGGCAAATTTTGTCAACAAACTTTGTCATTAAAGTCTGGCATTCTCTGGATTTATGGTGCTTTGAAGACAACTGGGAACTCAGAAAAAAACAAGGTCGTATCATGATGACGTCAGTGATCTTCAGGTCGTAGCTCTAGAAAGAGGCCTGAGTTTCCGATTTACAATTCTGAGTTGGATGATCGTTCAAAACGTATTTGCCCAGTCGGAGCTAGTTTTTTCCCGAGATCTCAGTTGTCTTGAACTCACTGAAGTCAGATTTCTCAGTTCCGAGTTAACAGTTGTTTTGAGCATGACAGAAATCATCACAGCATGGCCAATGTTGAATGTTTATAATTTTAAACTTGGAAAAGAGAACCTTAAACCGAGAATTGGGACCACACACCCACTCCACTGAATAGCAGGCTATTGATTGCTTTGCAATGCCTGCAGTTAGCCACTGATTCCTTCCAAACCCCTCATTATTGAATTTGCGATTTACAACTTGTTGTGTATTGTTCGTGACCGATGAGCACCAATACGTTTTATCTATAATTTCTCTTCATTATTTCTCTTCATATGACAAGGATTAAATTGTCGACTTGATTCATGATGATGACTGCTAGCTAAGATTTTGAAAGTATGATGTTGACATGATCAGTCCTATCAAAGCTTCTGTAGATACATGATTTCACATAATTGTATCTGTGGCCATTGACCTTAATGTAACTCTATGGCAGCACCCAAGGGGCTTGAATTTTCGAGCTCTACCCTTAGTTTTGGAAGTGACGTAGTGTCCCCATGAGTGACAGAACCCTGAGCCAATCACAGCGCAACTATAGAACATTACCAACCCCTAAACTCTGTATTTTCTACTGGCTGCCCCACCACCATAGAAAGCACTGAGCTAGGTTGAAACACCTGCATTTTGGAGCTGCCTTACTCAGGAAAGCAAAAAAGAGACCTTGTTGGTCTGCGGCTTTATTAACTCAGTTATTATTTATTTATTTTTTACATTGTTTGCAAACAGATATGTGACACGTATTAATGCCAAAATAACATCCCCCACCCCCAATTGAATGACGGGTCACCACTGACAAGGTACTACATTACTACAGTCTCAACCTGGTATCAGAGCATTTCGTATTATTCTGTATGTCAATCTGAGACACTCCATTTACTATGATATCATACGTTTGGTACGGTTACCTAAGAGAGATGGTTACTTAAGGCAAAAATTTAAGTAGGGTGGTTGGTTGAGGTGGATGGGTAGACGTATAATGTGGACGTCTAGCAACCCAAAGGTTGCGAGTTCGAATCTCGTCACAGACTTTTAGCAAATTAGCAACTTTTCAACTACTTACTACTTTTTAGCAACTTAGCTACCCCTAACCTTAACCCTTTAGATAACCCTTTTACCTAACCCTAACCATTCCCATAACCTTAACCCTTTAACCTAACTCCAAAACTTAACCCTTAATTTTAATATTAACCCTAACCACTAACCCTAACCCTTAGCTAACGTTAGGGAGCTAGCTACCGTTAGCCACCTAGCTAGAATTCGTAACATATTGTACATTTTGCAAATTTAAATACATATAAAACGAATTGTAATTCATAACATATCATACAAAATGGGTGCTGGACAGCCACAAATTAATACATACAATACAAAACGCAATATATCATACTAAAAGGAGTTTTTCAGATTTACTTACAGAATAATATGAAAAGACCAGGTTGGTAGTCTGTGCTCAAGTTTCTCCCATAGACAAGCTGAGCTTGGATTTCTAGCAGACTATGTTGCCTTTTGACTCTTAAAAGGAAGCAGGGCTTCATTTTGATCTGTGTTTTTGCTTTAGACTTCCTTTTGGAGAGGAAAGTATCCATCCTTTAGTTCTCCAAGACTATCTGGCTGAGTTTGGATGGAGAACACAGGACAGCACTGTGCATCGCTCCACAAACTCTTGGTAACCCTGCTATGACGTGGAACTCAATGGCAAGTATGTTTTGTTCAGCCTGTGTTGGACATTTTAATTAATTAAACCCTACACACAGAGGACTTGTGCACATTAAAAACTTTACACAGCACTCATTGGAAACTTCCCATTGCGAAGAAATGCAGGGCCATCAAAACCTGAAGCACTGGTAGCAATGCGTGGTTCCTCCTTGCCTTTGCCTCTAGGTCTTCCTGAAGAAACTCATTATGTCAAATATACTGTACCTCTCCTGTCAAACCGGTAGTTCTCAAGTAGTTGACTCTCAGACATGTATCCATTGAAGAGCTCTTCATTAGGTTACAATGGGAGTAAGACAAGTTCCATTGAGTCATGTCACCTGAGTTAGGTGGCTCAGTTCCATTTTAACTCTAGTCAGTTGAATTGGACACGGCTCTTCCAAATACTGTTCTAGTGCAAAGTTCAGCTGTAATTGTGACCAACTTGTGAGAAAAAAAATACACCACTAATGTTCATGTTATTGTATAGTATAACAGGATCTCAGCAGCAGGTGAAGTATTTTCCAGTGAGGCTCCTTTCAGGGCTGCTGATACTGACATCAGCTCCTCTGTAGACTATGTGGGGTCGGTAGAAATGGCTAACAACTGGTTTTCAGCGATAAAGTATTTTCATCCTAACTTCCATTTCCACTGAAAAACGGATGTGGGAACTCCGCTCAGGCATCTTTTCATGCCTCCTACCTTACATGAGTTATTCTCTGGTTGTAATAAAACAGATGAAATCAATAGCAAACACTCTTCAGTGAGGGGACCTGAGGCATCCTTTTTTCATGCTTGATCAAACACATTCAACTTAGCGTTGTAAGATATGATCATAGATAACGTGTAGGTATTATTCAGAGTATAGAACAGCTACTTCAAATATCATGATGAAGAGATGAAAATAAAAAGAGAGAAGTAGAGAACAAATCCCAAAAAGGACTTAGCAAGAAAAACTTCCAAAAGTACTAATATTTGGTAAAAAGGAGTTGGAGCACTCATCAAAAAAAGCACGTAGATTTCTTATTGCTCACTTTAATCTATTGTACAGGAGGCGGAGGGTCTATTGTGGTATTAAGCGGGGAACAATATGATAGTGAGTCTCAACGTAAACAGTGAAGAGGCGACTCCAGGATACTGGCCTTCCAGGCAGAGTTGCAAAGAAAAAGCCATATCTCAGACTGGCCAATAAAAATACAAAATTAAGATGGGCAAAAGAGCACAGACACTGGACAGAGGAACTCAGCCAAAAAGGCCAGCATCCCGGAGTCGCCTCTTTACTGTTGACTTTGAGACTGGTGTTTTGCGGTTACTATTTAATGAAGCTGCCAGTTGAGGACTTGGAGGCGTCTGTTTCTCAGACTAGACACTCGAATGTACTTGTCCTCTTGCCCACTCCTCTTTCTACTCTGGTTAGAGACAGTTTGCGCTGTTCTGTGAAGGGAGTAGTACACAGCGTTGTACGAGATCTTCAGTTTCTTGGCAATTTCTTGCATGGAATAGCCTTCATTCTTCAGAACAAGAATAAACTGACGAGTTTCAGAAGAAAGTGCTTTGTTTCTGGCCATTTTGAGCCTGTAATCGAACGTACAGATGCTGATGCTCCAGATCCTCAACAAGTCTAAAGAAGGCCCGTTTGATTGGTTCTTTAATCAGCACAACAGTTTTCAGCTGTGCTAACATAATTGCAAAAGGTTTTTCTAATGATCAATTAGCCTTTTAAAATGATAAACTTGGATTAGCTAACACAACGCGCCATTGGAACACAGGAGTGATGATTGCTGATAATGGGCCTCTATATCCCTATGTAGATATTCCATTAAAAATCAGCCGTTTACAGCTACAAAAGTAATTTACAACATTAACAATGTATTTCTGATCAATTTTATGTTATTTTAAAGGACAAAAAATGAGCTTTTCTTTAAAAAACAAGAAAATGTCTTAGTGACCCCACATTTTTGAATGGTAGTGTATATAAACTCAACAAAAAAAGAAACTTAACTTTTTCAGGACCCTGTCTTTCAAAGATAATTCATAAAAATCCAAATAACTTCACAGAACTTCATTGCAAAGGGTTTAAACACTGTTTCTCATGCTTGTTCAATTAACCATAAACAATTAATGAACATGCACCTGTGGAACGGTCGTTAAGACACTAACACTTTACAGACAATAGATAATTAAGGTCACAGTTATGAAAACGTAGGACACTAAAGAGGCCTTTCGACTGACTCTGAAAAACACTAAAAGAAAGATTCCCAGGGTCCCTGCTCATCTGCGTGAACGTGCCATAGGCATGCTGCAAGGAGGTATGAGGACTGCAGATGTGGCCAGGGCAATAAATTGCATTGTCCATACTGTGAGATGCCTAAGACAGCACTACAAGGAGACAGGATGGACAGCTGATCGTCCTCGCAGTGGCAGACCATGTGTAACAACACCTGCACAGGATCGGTACATCCGAACATCACTGAACATCACACTGTCCGCAATAGGCTGAGAGAGGCTGGACTAAGGGCTTGTAGGCTTGTTGTTAGGCAGGTCCGCACCAGACATCACTGCAAACAACGTCGCCTATGGGCACAAACCCACCGTCGCTGGACCAGACAGGACTGGCAAAAAGTGCTCTTCACTGACGAGCCACGGTTTTGTCTCACCAGGGGTGATGGTCGGATTCGCGTTTATCGTTGAAGGAATGAGCGTTACACCGAGGCCTGTACTCTGGAGCGGGATCGATTTGGAGGTGCAGTGTCCGTCATGGTCTGGGGCGGTGTGTCACAGCATCATCGGACTGAGCTTGTTGTCATTGCAATCAATCTCAACGATATGCGCTACAGGGAAAACATCCTACTCCCTCATGTGGTACCCTTCCTGCAGGCTCATCCTGACATGACCCTCCAGCATGACAATGCCACCAGCCATACTGCTCGTTCTGTGCGTGATTTCCTGCAAGACAGGAATGTCAGTGTTCTGCCATGGCCAGCGAAGACCCCGGATCTCAAGAACATTGAGCACGTCTGGGACCTGTTGGATCGGAGGGTGAGGGCTAGGGCCATTCCCCCCAGAAATGCCCGGGAACTTGCAGGTGCCTTGGTGGAAGAGTGGGGTAACATCTCACAGCAAGAACTGGCAAATCTGGTGCAGTCCATGAGGAGGAGATGCACTGCAGTACTTAATGCAGCTGGTGGCCACACCAGATACTGACTGTTGATTTTGATTTTGAACCCCCCCTCCCCCCCTTTGTTCAGGGACACATTTTTCCTGGCTCCTGGGAGCTAGTTACCCATTTATGGTTATGAATGTGTTTCTACCTGTCATTTAGACATTTAGTTAGTGCTAGTTTATGCTAACCTGCTAGCTAGCAACCTCACTAGCAGTAAATGCTAGTTAGCATAAGTTGCTAGCCATGCTTATCAGGACACAAGGCAAGACCCAGATGCAGACACAGGAGGCAGATGGTTGGAGTCTTACAATGTTTATTAATCCAAAAGGAGTAGGCAAGAGAATGGTCGTGGACAGGCAAAAGGTCAAAACCAGATCAGAGTCCAGGAGGTACAGAGTGGCAGACAGGCTCGTGGTCAAGGCGGGCAGAATGGTCAGGCAGGCGGGTACAGAGTCCAGAAACAGGCAAGGGTCAAAACCGGAAGGACTAGAAAAAGGAGAATAGCAAAAAGCAGGAGAACGGGAAAAACGCTGGTTGACTTGAAAAACATACAAGACGAACTGGCACAGAGAGACAGGAAACACAGGGATAAATACACTGGGGAAAATCAGCGACACCTGGAGGGGTTGGAGACAATCACAAGGACAGGTGAAACAGAACAGGGCATGACAGTGCTATCTAGCAACCTTACTACAAGATCTGAGGTAAAATACATAAAAAAAAGATAACATAACTTAGTTGCAGTTGTAAATGTTTCCACTAGTGACTGACAGCTTTACAGTTAATCTTACTTATAGCCTTTTAGCTATTTTACACAGCATTTTATGTCATATAGCTAGCTAGCTAGCTAGCTACATTTTTAAGAGAGCACTTTTAAATTGGCACCTCTCCCCCCTGCAAGTTAATAATAATATTTGAGTCAGGTGCTTTGAAAGAAACTGGCTCGTCTTAAGTTACACAGTCCTGTGTGGGGTAGTTAGGGTAAGGGGCCATCTGTTAGATTAGGGGTTAGGGTTAGGGAGGGTTTTGGGTAAGGGTTAGGGGCCATATGTTAGATTAGTGGTCAGGGCTTAGGTTTAGGGTCAGTTCCTTAACCTATTTTCAGATGAGAACATACAAGAAGAAAACAAACCGTGGAAGCTATGGCTCTGAGGTGATACAGCATGACCTGAAGGCAATAGAAAATGGGCGGACCTTAAAGGGGGCTGCCAGGGTGTTCAAGATTCCACCAAGAACCCTACAGCACCACCGAGGAAAGGAGGTGAAAAACCCAGGCTTCAGACAAATGGGTGGGATGCCAGTCTTCTCTTAAATGTATGAAAGTGACCTTGTCAACCACATTCAACAAATGGACAGAGCCCTGTTTGGCCTAACATCATGGGATGTGAGAAGACTCGCCTTCGATCTGGCAGAGAGGATGGGAATAAAGCACAGGTTCAACAAAGGAAAGTGGTATGCAGGGGTGGATTGGTTCAGTGGCTTAATGAAGTGCAACCCTCAACTGTCAGTTTGCGTACTGCAAGCAACCAGTCTTGCGAGGTGGGCTTTAATAAGCTTAAGGTTGACCAGTTTTTTATGGCCTACAAGGACATTTTAAACAGCGTCAGGGACGTCGGGCCAACAAAGAGTTGGAACATGGATGAGACGGGAATATAATATGTCCAGAAACTGTTGCCTGTGGTGGCCACCAAGGGAGCAAAACAGTTTGCACTGATGACCAGCCCTGAGAGGGGCTTCACAGTCACAGTAATTTGTGCTATCAGTGCAGCGGGACAGTATGTACTGCCTTTCTTCATCTTCCCCCGGAAGAGGATGAACGAACAGCTGCTGGTTGAAGCACCTCCAGGGTCCGTTGGAAGGGTGAGTGACTCAGGCTGGGTCGACAGTACCATGTTTGTTGACTGGCACCACCACTTGGCCCACAGCGTTGGTTGCACCCCTGAGGAACCCCATATCCTCATCCTCGATGGGCACCACTCCCATAAGACCCTGGAGGCTGTTCGGACAGCAAGAGGCCAGGGAGTGATTCTCATCACTATGTCACGCCGGTGCATCTACAAGATGCAGCCATTAGACCGTACCGTCTTCAAGGGTCTGAATGCCTTTTACATCAGGGCAGCAGATCAGTGGACGATGACGCATCCTTGGAAAAGGATAGGTATATACCAAGTGGCTGGCCTCTTCGCAAAGGCCTATAACAAGGTGACCAGTTTGGAGAGAGGGGTGGAGGGCTTCCTGGCCAGTGGGCTGTGGCCTTTGGAGAAGGATATCTTCACAGAGGTGGACTTCGTGGCCACTGAGGTCATAGAGGGGCCTGAGCCCATTGCCGGTAAGAAAAAGTAATCTAAATCCACAGTGCTCTACCACCGCCGCTGCCGCTGCCACCTCCACCGATACGGCCACCAGCTCTACTGCCGCCACCTCTACCAATACTGCCACCAGCTCTACCGCTTCCACCTCTACCAATACGGCCACCAGCTCTACCGTCGCCACCTCTACCACCACATCACTAGCTCTACCTCCACCGCCAACAGCTCTAACGCCAAAACATCTACCTCCACCACATCTACCTCCGCCACAACCTCCACTCTGCAGCCTACCCTTGCTCCAAATGTTGGTAAGAAAAAAAAGGGAATATATATTTGCATATAATGTTTAGAAGTGTTTATTGTACCAATACTCATGTGTTCTTGTTTGTTTGTTTTTGCTTAAACAACAACCAACAGCTGCAGCAGTTCTATTGGGTTTGTCCCCGAGACCGAGGATCCAGGAGGCGAGGCCGACGAAGAGGACGACAGAGTCTGCGGCAGTACTGACAGCCTCACCTTACAAAAGGTTGCTGGAGGAAAAGGCTCGACAGAAACATCAACAAGAAGAAAAGAGAGAGAGAGAGTAAGAAAAAGAAGCAGGTTCTTCAAAAAAAGGTTGTCTCAAAGAAGGTTGTTGCAACACAAGCCACATCAGCCACCAATGAAGGGGATTCGGAGTGTATTTTCTGTGAGGAGCTGTTTTCAGTCACAGGTGGGGACTGGATTAAGTGTGAGCAGTGCAGGAGGTGGGCTCGTAATTTTCCTGGGGATAGCTTCATTTGTGACCTATTGGAATTGTGCAATAGCAGAGTATAAGAGATGCAACATCAATGTTACACTGAATTAGTTAAGTTATTATTTATTGTTATTAAATGTTATATTCTAATGTTATATTTCATCCCAATTAATATATTCCAATGAATATGTTTTTAATTAATTAAAAACAACTGTTGAAAACCTTTTGCTTCTATGAATGTCATTTTAAAGACTGCTGGTATTTAAAATCTTGCGTTATTCCAATATTATTTAGTGCAATTGTGTATAGTAGAATGTATTGAAAAGGAACAATAAAGAAACAACAAAAATGTGCAATTCCATTTCCCATCATTGGGGGGGGGGGGGGGGGTGTTTGGCGGGGCAGTTACCCCGGTACTTTAGTATACTTTTCTGAAAACAACATTTCATGAAATATCTAAAACAAAGTCGTAACTGTAGCCATTTATTTCCTTTTATAGTTTATTGGCCTAAGCATGACCTTCATCCACATACCAATTGTTTTCCAAACATTGTTTTTTTGTGTCATCCATTAAACATTGTTTAGAGGAGGATAGTTACCCCCTACACCTTAAACGGAACATACCGATGGGTCAATTCCTAAGACTCCGACGTAACTGTAGGACATAGATTTAGAGTGCAAAGCTAATGAAGGGTGTCGTTGAACCGACCTATCTATACCCGTGCTACAGAGAATGCACGTCAAACCAGGACAAAACGCCCCCACGTTTGTGTTTTTCCACAGAGTACAGCCCATGTGCCGGTCGCTTCAAATCCATTGTATTGAAACACTAGAAGATTCTCAAAAGTGATCCAAATATATGAGAGTTCACAACATTGCCCCTTCGCATTTTTCTTCGTGCGCGTAATATACTGTAGCCGATTCCGTTACGCACAGCACACAGCTACCCAAGAAGGGTGACACTTGGCTCCCAGGCCCGCCCAATGGCAATTACAAGTGTGGACACTGTGTACATTGTGAAAGTACGACAAATACTAAAGTGTTTTACCACCCTGTAACAGGTAAAGAATACAAAAACCGAAGGTTAATTATGTCATAATTGTCATATCCATGCTCAAATGTATTTGCGGGGCTGCTTATATTGGTCAAACTAAACTTCGCATTGAAACTTTGCATTGCAGAATATAAGGCTGCTATTCGAAATAAAACATGGACTATGTTATTTATTGCTCCACTGCATCCAAGCCAACCATGGCTCACCTCCCTCCCTGCACTTTGTAGCCATAGAACACTGTCCACATTTCACCAAGAGGTGATATCTTATGTAAACTAAAACAAAGAGAGGGATCCTGGCAGTACTTCTCAGACACTGTGGATCCAAAGGGACTAAACGATGATTTTTCACTGTCCTCGTTTCTATACTGTTGTTGCCATGATTTTTCGGTCTCAGTGTCTCAGGATTCACAAAAACCCAAATACTTTATCACCTATGTATATTTTGACATGGCCTATTGATTAACAAGACACAATATTTATATAAAAATGTTGTGCTATAATATGCCAATTCCATATTATCATTATAATTTGTTTATATTGTTGTGTCTCAATGAGCCACTAGGCTATAAATAGGAGCTAAGTACAATGGTCAGGTCACTCTGAGGAAGACTGACGCTGAAAAGTCAGTCACCGGTCCGCATCCTGTAGGGTACTAGGGAGTAACTAGCCCCCCCTAAGAACAATGTCTAATTGCTGACACAAACATTGTGGATGAAGGTCATGCTTAGGCCAATAAACTATAAAGGGAAATAAATGGCTACAGTTTACACTTTTTTTGTTATTTCATGAAATGTTTTGTAAATGGGGTGTTTTTTTTTAAGTACCGGGTAACAAGCAACTTATGCTAACTACATTCTAAAAAGAAAAGCACAAAAAAAAAAAATGTATGAAATGTATGAAATTGTATGAAATGTATGCATTCACTACTGTAAGTCGCTCTGGATAAGAGCGTCTGCTAAATGACTAAAATGTAAATGTAAATGTAAAAGGTTCCTGGGGTATCCTTTAGGGGTTTTTCAAATTGAAACTTTGGGGGAACGCCTATAAGTTATTCGAAGAACCCTTTAAAATGGTTCTTCAAAGAACCTCTTTTAAATGATCCTCAAATAACCTTTTCAATAAGCTTTTGGGGTTAATTTTGAACTACACCCCCTCCCCTATTATTATTATTAATACTATTTTTTTGTTGAGTGCTCCATCTCCTTTTTACCTTGAATTAGTCCTTTTGGAAGTTTTGGAAGTCATTCTCATGATTTTTGTCATTGTTGTTGAGCACCCCTCCTTTACTTTGTTTGCTGAAGCGTGAAGGCCCACCAGAACTCCTAGAGAGTAAATCCATTCAAGCTTTTTGTAGATTGGTTTGGTCAACATTGTGTTGAATAAACTGGTGCCAAGTCCATGTGAGCAGTTTGTTATAGACTGCTGCTAACAGTTGTAAAACAGGACTGCTCTTTGAGTGGCAAGGCCAGACACAGTTGCACAATGATATCTCTTAATCGATTTGCTTTAATTGGGATGCAGTCTGATGATAAAACAAATATGAATCAAGAGAAAATCCTGAAAAGCAATTATTCAGCTGTTACAGTGTTGTCAAAGTATTCATGCCCCTTGACTTATTTCACATTTTGTTGTCACAGCCTGAATTCAAAATGGATTAAGTATATATTTTTTCTCCCCCATCTACACACAATAACCCATAACGACAAAGTGAAAACATGTTTTTAGAAATCTTTGCACATTTATTGAAAATGAAATACAGAAACATTTGTATTCACATCCCTGAGTCAATACATGTTAGAATAACCTTTGGCTGCAATTACATCTATAAGTCTTTCATGGGTAAGTCTAAGAGCTTTCCATACCAGGATTGTGCAACATTTGCCCATTACTATTTTCAAAATTCTTCAAGCTCTGTCAAATTGGTTGTTGATCATTGCTCAACAACTATTTTCAGATCTTGCCATAGATTATCAAGTAGATTTAAGTCAAAACTGTAACTTGACTACTCCGGAAAATTCACTTTCTTCTTGGTAAGCAACTTCAGTGTAGATTTGGCCATGTGTTTTAAGTTATTGTCCTGCTGAAAGGTGAGTTTAACTCCCAGTGTCTGGTGGAAAGCAGACTGAACCAGGTTTTCCTCTAGGATTTTGCCTGTGCTTAGCTCCATTCCATTGAATTTTGATCCTGAAAAACTCCCCAGTCCTTAACTATTACAAGCATACCCATAACATGATGCAAACACAACTATGCTTTAAAATATGGAGAGTGGTACTCAATAATGTGTTGTGTAGGATTTACTCCAAACATAATACTTTGTATTCAGGGCAAAAAGTGAATTGCTTTGCCACACTTTTTGCAGTATTACTTTAGTGCCTTGTTGCAAACAGGATGCATGTTATGGAATATTTTCATTCTGTACAGGCTTCGTTCTTTTCACCATGTCAGTTAGGTTAGTATTGTGGAGTAATTTTAGTGATGTTGATCCATCCTCAGTTTTCTCCTATCACAGCCATTAAACTCTTAACTGTTTTAAAGTCACCATTGGCCTCATGGTGAAATCACTGAGCAGTTTCCTTCTTCCTCGGCAACTGAGTTAGGAAGGTCGCCTGTATCTTTGCAGTGATTGGGTCTATTGATACACCATCCAAAGTGTAATTAATAAATTCACCATGCTCAAAGGGATATTCAATGTCTGCTTTTTAAATGTTTACCCATCCACCAATATGTGCCTTTCTTTCGCGAGTCATTGGAAAACCTCCCTGGTCTTTATGGTTGAATCTGTGTTTGAAATTCAATTCAAATCAAATCAAATTTTATTAGTCACATGAGCCAAATACAACAGGTGTAGACCTTGCAGGGAAATGCTTACTTACAAGCCCTAACCAAAAATGCAGTTTTAAAAATACGAATAAGAAATAAAAGTAACAAGTAGTTCAAGAGCAGCAGAAAAATAACAATAGCGAGACTATATACAGGGGGTACCGGTACTGAGTCAATGTGCGGGGGCACCGGTTAGTCGAGGTATTTGAGGTAATATGTACATGAAGGTAGAGTTATTAAAGTGACTATGCATAGATAATAACAGAGTAGAAATGGTGTAAAGGGGGTAGGGGGGCAATGCAAATAGTCTGGGTAGCCATTTGATTAGATGTTCAGGAGTCTTATGGCTTGGTGGTAGAAGCTGTTTAGAAGCCTCTTGGACCTAGACTTGGCGCTCCGGTACCGCTTGCCGTGCGGTAGCAGAGAGAACAGTCTATGACTAGAGTGGCTGGAGTCTTTGACAATTTTTAGGGCCTTCCTCTGACAAATTCACTGCTTGACTGAGGAAACTTACAGAAAATGTTATGTGTGGGGGTACAGAGATGAGGTAGTCATTCAAAAATCATGTTAAACACTATTATTGAGTCCATGCAACTTATTACCTAAGCACATTTTTACTCCTGAATTTCTTTAGGCTTGCCATAACGAAGGGGTTGAATACTTATTAACTCAAGACTTTACAGCTTTTCCTTTTGTATTAATTTGTTTAAAAAAATTGAAAAACATAATTCCACTTTCACATTATGGGGTATTGTGTGTAGATGGGTGATAAAAAAATCGCAATTGAATCTATTTTAAATTCCTGCTGTAACACAACAAAACGTGGACAAAGTCAAAGGGGTGTGAGTACTTTCTGAAGGCACTGTAAACTAATGTTTTGTGCTTTCTTTTTTATTTCTTTCTATCACAACACGGTACTCTTGTTTTTCATGTGTAAAACTAAGCCAGAGGGCAATTTCCAGGGCATTTAATCAATGTTTATAAAGAGCCAGCTTGACCTTGATATGGGTGGGATGTCTTACTCCCGGGAGAAGGGGTCTGGCACCCTCCCATCCTGCCCAGTGAATGAAAATCAAATGGGAGATTACATGTTTAAACTCTGCCAAATATCATCCTACTTCAACCAAGACCTTTGGCCAAATTAACTCCATACCTAGAATCCTTTCACTGGAGTGGTCCGTTCTCAACCCCCTCTTCCTTTTGGCAGGAGTGACGGCACTGCCGGTGAACAAATCGTTTCCAGCTCAGGTCACATATGGAATGTTTAATCTGAGAGAAGTCCAGATGTGTGCCACACAACCACAAGGAAGCAGTGCCTCTTTTGTTTATGATTATTATGATTTTCTAGGGAGCCTCAGATACTGGTTTTCTCTGAGGACAACAAATGTGCTGCACAGACTTCAGATCAAAAACAAAGACCTCCAAGTGATAAAACACAAACAGCATTAATTTCACCAGTGTGGTCAGGTAGGGGAGAGTCGGGTAAGTTGAGAAGTTTTTTATATTCAGCATCACTCCGTCAAAGGAAATATAATATTCTTTCTAACAAAGATATCTATATACACTGAGTGTACAAAACATTAAAAAACCCTTCCTAGGGCCTCCCGAGTGGCGCAGCGGTCTAAGGCACTGCATCGTAGTGCTAGAGGCGTCACTACAGACCCGGGTTTGTAGTAGCCGTGATCGGGAGTCCCATAAAACGGCGCAAAATTAGCCCAGCGTCATCCGGGTTGGGGGAGGGTTTGGCCAGGGGGGGCTTTAATTGGCTCATCACACTCCAGCGACTCCTTGTGGTGGGCCTGGCGCCTGCAGGCTGACCCCGTCGTCAGTTGAACGGTGTTTCCTCCGACACATTGGTGCGGCTGTCTTCCGGGTTAAGCAGGCGGGTGTTAAGAAGCGTGGTTTGGCAGATCATGTTTTTTTACGTTACAGCCTTCCCTGTTTAAAAAGGAATTTAAAAAAATCCTCAGCAATCTACACACAATACCCCATAAAGACAAAGCAAAAAAAGGTTTTAGAAAATGTATTAAAAATAAAAAAGAGAAATACCTAATTTATATAGGTATTCAGACCCTTTGCTATGAGACAAAAAATTGTCTCAATTAACCAACCTTGAGATGTTTCTACAACTTGATTGGAGTCCACCTGTGGTATATTCAATTGACTGGACATGATTTGGAAAGGCACATACCTGTCTATATAAGGTTCCCCAGTTTACAGTGCATGTCAGAGCAAAAACCAAGCCATGAGGTAGGAGGAATTGTCCGAGACAGAATTGTGTCGAGGCACGGCGCTAGGGAAGGATTCCAAAAAATGTCTGCAGCATTGAAGGTCCCCAAGAACAGTGACCTCCATCATTCTTAAATGGAAGAAGTTTGGAACCACCAAGACTCTTCCTAGAGATCTCCACCCAGCCAAACTGAGCAATCGGGGGAGAAGGGCCTTGGTCAGGGCGGTGACCAAGAACCTGATGATCACTCTGACAGAGTTCCTCTGTGGAGATGGGAGAACCTTCCAGAAGGACAACCACCTCTGCAGCACTCCACCAATCAGGTCTTTATGGTAGAGTGGCCAGACGAAAGTATTGATGAAAACCTGCTCCAGAGCGCTCAGGACCTCAGACTGCGTCGGAGGTTCACCTTCCAATAGGTCAACGACCCTAAGCACACAGCCAAGACGATGCAGGAGTGGCTTCGGGCAAGTCTCTGAATGTCCTTGAGTGGCCCAGCCAGAGCCCGGACTTGAACCCGATCGAACATCTCTGGAGAAACCTGAAAATAGCTGTGCAGCAATGCTCCCCATCCAACCTGACAGAGTTTGAGAGGATCGGCAGAGAAGAATGGGAGAAACTCCCCAAATACAGGTGTGCTAAGCTTGTAGCGTCATTCCCAAGAAGACTCAATGCTGTAGTCGCTACCCAAGGTCCTTCAACAAAGTACTGAGTAAAGGGTCTGAGTACATGTAAATGTGATATTTCAGTTTTTTTATTTTTAATACATTTGCAAACATTTCTAAAAACCTTATTTTGCTTTGTCATTATAGGGTATTATGTGTAGATTGATGAAGGAAAAAAAAGATTTAATCCATTTTAGAATAAGGCTGTAACGTACAGTAACAAAATGTGGAAAAAGTCAAGGGGTCTGAATACTTTCCGAATGCACACTAATATATATATATATAAATTGTTTAACTTCGGTCAAACATTTTGGGTAGCCTTCCACAAGCTTCCCACAATAAGTTGGGTGAATTTTGGCCCATTCCTCCTGACAGAGCTGGTCTAACTGAGTCAAGTTTGTAGGCCTTGCTCGCACAAGCTTTTTCAGTTCTGCCCACAAATTTTCTATAGGATTGAGGTCAGGGCTTTGTGATGGCCACTCCAATACCTTGACTTTGTTGTCCTTAAGCCATTTTGCCACAACTTTGGAAGTATGCTTGTTGTCATTGTCCATTTGGAAGACCCATTTGTGACCAAGCTTTAACTTCCTGACTGATGTCTTGAGATGTTGCTTCAATATATCCACCTAATTTTCCTCCTCATGATGCCATCTATTTTGTGAAGTGCACCAATCCCTCCTGCAGCAAAGCACCCCCACAACATGATGCTGCCACCCCCGTGCTTCACGGTTGGGATGGTGTTCTTCGGCTTGCAAGCCTCCCCCTTTTTCCTCCAAACATAACGATGGTCATTATGGCCAAACAGTTCTATTTTTGTATCATCAGTCCAGAGGACATTTCTCCAAATAGTACGATCTTTGTCCCCATGTGCAGTTGCAAACCGTAGTCTGGCTTTTTTATGGCAGTTTTGGAGCAGTAGCTTCTTCCTTGCTGAGAGGCCTTTCAGTTTATGTCAATATAGGACTCGTTTTACTGTGGATATAGATACTTTTGTACCTGTTTCCTCCAGCATCTTCACACGGTCCTTTGCTGTTGTTCTGGGATTAATTTGCACTTCTCGCACCAAAGTACGTTCATCTCTAGGAGACAGAACGTGTCTCCTTCCTGAGCGGTATGACGGATATTTCTCCAAAAAGTACGATCTTTGTCCCAATGTGCAGTTGCAAACCGTAGTCTGGCTTTTTTATGGCAGTTTTGGAGCAGTGGCTTCTTCCTTGCTGAGTGACCTAATGTCTACCAGGCCACCCTGGACTTGAACAGACTTTACGACCAGGTCCACCTCCACAAGGCAGCCATCCCAACATTTGCCAGGACGCTGAAGGACGTCACCCTCAACCGTAGCCCCAGCACCTCACACAGGAGCAACAGAGCAACGGACACCCCGCCGATACCAGTGAGACACCTTCTCAGACTTGCAAGAACCCCTCCTGAAGGACCTGCACCGAGAGATCCCACGCCAAGAGGACCTACACCCAGACCACAGCAGCACCAGCCACACCCCATCCAGCTAAAACCACCCCAAGCAAACCCTGGCCACACTCTATATAGCCCCCCCCCCCCCCCCCATATCAGACCTATGCCCCTTCTGCGGCAAGGACCTCAACATGATAGCAGGACATATGCCCAGGCCGTGAGTAGAGCAACAGGCCCAACCCCCACTATTACACCCGCCCAAGCCCCATCATACGACCTAAGAGGTACAGTATGTATCAGATGCTCAACATGCTCTGCTCTTACCTACTGTGATGGTCCAGACCTAAACCATACTAAAACAACACTAGACAATATGGAACACAACGTTTTTACTATCTCATCCTGGAATATACAAGGTCTGAGGTCATCTGCCTTTGGCCAAAAGAGCAGGAACCCAGACTTCATCAAAGAAATTGGAAATACAGACATTGTCATCCTACAAGAAACATGGTATAAAAGAGACGGACCCACTGGTTGCCCTCTAGGCTACAGAGAGCTGGTAGTCCCATTCACCAAACTACCAGCTGTGAAACAGGGAAGAGACTCAGGGGGTATGCTAATTTGGTATAGAGCAGACCTAACCCACACTATTAAATTAGTTAAAACAGGAACATTTTATATCTGGCTAGAAATTATTAAGGAAATTATCTCAACAGAGAAAGATTTCCTCATGTGTGCTACCTATATACCCCCAATAGAATCCCCATACTTTAACGATGACAGCTTCTCCATCTTAGAGGGGGAGATCAACCATTTCCAGGCCCAGTGACATGTACTAGTCTGTGGCGACCTAAATGCCAGAACTGGACAAGAACCTGACACCCTCAGCACACAGGGGGACAAACACTTACCTGGAGGGGACAGCATTCTCTCCCCCATATGCCCCCCTTGGCACAACTATGACAACTTAACCAACAAAAACGGGTCACAACTCCTGAAGCTCTGTCGCACGCTGGGTATATACATAGTCAATGGTAGGCTTCGAGGGGACTCCTATAGTAGGTACACATATAGCTAATCTCTTGGCAGTAGTACTGTAGACTACTTTATCACTGACCTCAACCCAGAGTCTCTCAGAGCGTTCACAGTCAGTCCACTGACACCCCTATCAAATCACAGCAAAATCGCACTCTACTTGAACAGAGCTTTGCTCAATCATGAGTCATCAAAGCCAAAGGAGCTGTATAATATTAATAAATGCTATAGATACAAGGAGAGTAGTGTGGAAATCTACCAAAAAACTATTGGGCAGCAAGAAATTTTATCCCTTCTAGACAAGTTCCTGGACAAAATGTTTCACTGTAATAGTGACGCTGTAAACCTGGCAGTAGAATACCTAAACAGTATATTTGACCGCTCAGTGTCACGCTCTGACCTAGGAGAGCTGTGTTTCCAATGTTTAGTTAGGTCAGGGTGTGATAGGTGGGTGGGCATTCTATGTTTTGTTTTCTATGTTTTGGCCGGGTATGGTTTCCAGTCAGAGGCAGCTGTCTATCGTTGTCTCTGATTGGAAGCCATACTTAGGCAGCCTGTTTTTCCCTGTGTTTTTGTGGGATCTTGTTTTTGAGCAGCTGTGTGTGAGCAGCCCCAGAACGTCATGTTTGTTTCAGTTTCACCTGTTTATTGTTTTGTTGAAGTTCACAATAAAATATGTGGAACTACCGGCACGCTGCGCCTTGGCTAATTTATTACGGGGAATACTCGTGACACTCAGCTTCCCTATCAAATCTAAAAATATCAAACAGAAAACCGAAGAAAATGAACAACAATGACAAATGGTTTGATGAAGAATGCAAAAACCTAAGAAAGAAATTGATAAACCTGTCCAACCAAAATCATAGAAACCCAGAAAACCTGAGTCTATGGAAAATTAGGAACAGCACGTCAGAAACCAGCTCAATGTAATCGAAGAATCCATAGACTCTAACCACTTCTGGGAAAATTGGAAAACACTAAACAAACAACACAGAGAATTATCTATCCAAAATGGAGATGTATGGGTAAACCACTTCTCCAATCTTTTGGGCTCTATAACAAAGAACAAAGAACAAAAAGCAAAAACACATACATGATCAAATACAAATCTTAGAATCAACTATTAAAGACTACCAGAACCCACTGTATTCTCCAATTACCTTGAATGAACTACAGGACAAAATAAAAACCCTCCAACCCAAAAAGGCCTGTGGTGTTGATGGCATTCTCAATGAAATGATAAAATATACAGACCACACATTCCAATTGGCTATACTAAAATTCTTTAACATCATCTTAGCTCTGGCACCTTCCCCAATATTTGGAACCAAGGACTGATCACCCCAATCCACAAAAGTGGAGACAAATTTGACCCCAATAACTACCGTGGGATATGTGTCAACAGAAACCTTGGGAAAATCCTCTGCATTATCATTAACAGCAGACTCGTACATTTCCTCAGTGAAAACAATGTATTGAGCAAATATCAAATTGGCTTTTTACCAAATTATCATATGACAGACCACGTATTCACCCTGCACACCCTAATTGACAAACAAACAAACCAAAACAAAGGCAAAGTCTTCTCATGCTTTGTTGATTTAAAAAAAAAACTTCAACTCAATTTGGCATGAGGGTCTGCTATACAAATTGATGGAAAGTGGAAAAACATACAACATTATAAAATCTATGTACAACAAACAACAAGTGTGTGGTTAAAATAGGCAAAAAACACACACATTTCTTCCCACAGGGTCGTGGGGTGAGACAGGGATGCAGCTTAAGCCTCACCCTCTTCAACATATATATCAACGAACTGGCGAGGGCACTAGAACCGCCTGCAGCACCCGGCCTCACCCTATTAGAATCTGAAGTCAAATGTCTACTGCTTGCTGATGATCTGGTGCGTCTGTCACCAACAAGGAGGGCCTACAGCAGCACCTAGATCTTCTGCACAGATTCTTCCAGACCTGGGCCCTGACAGTAAATCTCAGTAAGACCAAAATAATGGTGTTACAAAAAAGGTCCAGTCGCCAGGACCACAAATACAAATTCCATCTTGACACCGTTGCTCTGGAACACACAAAAAAACAATACATACCTTGGCCTAAACATCAGCGCCACTGGTAACTTCCACAAAGCTGTGAATGATCTGAGAGACAAGGCAAGAAGGGCATTCTATGCCATCAAAAGGAACAAAAAATTCAACATACCAATTAGGATCTGGCTAAAAATACTTTAATCAGTTATAGAACCCATTACCCTTTATGGTTGTGAGGTCTGGGGTCCTTTCACCAACCAAAAATTCACAAAATGGGACAAACACCAAATTGAGACTCTTCATTACGAATTCTTCAAAAATATCCTCTGTGTACAACGTAAAACACCAAATAATGCATGCAGAGCAGAATTCGGCCGATACCCGCTAATTATCAAAATCCAGAAAAGAGCCGTTAAATTCTACAACCACCGAAAAGGAAGCGATTCCCTAACCTTCCATAACAAAGCCATCACCTACAGAGAGATGAACCTGGAGAAGAGTCCCCTAAGCAAGCTGGTCCTGGGGCTCTGTTCACAAACACAAACACACCCCACAGAGCCCCAGGACAGCAACACAATAGACCCAACCATATCATGAGAAAACAAAAAGATACTTACTTGACACACTGGGAAAGAATTAACAAAAAAACAGAGCAAACTAGAATGCTATTTGGCCCTAAACAGAGAGTACACAGTGGCAGAACACCTGACCAATGTGACTGACCCAAAGTTAAGGAAAGCTTTGTCTATGTACAGACTCAGTGAGCATAGCCTTGCTATTGAGAAAGGCCGCCGTAGGCAGACCTGGCTCTCAAGAGAAGACAGGCTATGTGAACACTGCCCACAAAATGAGGTGGAAACTGAGCTGCACTTCCTAACCTCCTGCCCAATGTATGACCATATTAGAGACACATATTTCACATATTTCACTCACATTACACAGATCCACAAAGAATTCGAAAACAAAGCAGATTTTGATAAACTCCCAACAAACACCATTGTAAATACAACCCATATTTATGTTTATTTATTTTCCCTTTTGTACCATTTGGACATCGTTACAACACTGTATATATACATAATATGACATTTGTAATGTATTCTTTCTTTTAGAACTTCTATGAGTGTAATGTTTACTGTTAATATTTGTTTATTTCCCTTCTGTATATTATCTACTTAACTTGCTTTGGCAATGTTAACATATGTTTCCCATGCCAATAAAGCCTCTTGAATTGAGAGAGAGAGAGAGAGAGAGAGAGAGGGGGGGGGGGGGGAGAGAGAGAGAGAGCACCACGAGACAGAAAAGGAGCAGTTTGTCTTGAATGTCTTCACTCGCTGTTTTAGTCATCTCTGTATTTCAAATGTTTCTCTGTTATCAGTTCAGCAGAGATAGAGGGAGTGTCAGAACATGCTGAGTAGAGTTCATGTCCTGGCCTGGCTGATGTTTCTCAGAGCAGAGCTGTGTGTGTGAATGGACTGAGATGAAGTCACTGCTGAGAGGAGCCAAGTCACATGGTGTCCCGTTATGACAACGGAGCCCTGCAGCATTCACGAGACCCCAGAGTATAGGTCTTTCTCCACTCCACTCCACTCACACTGCTCACTCATTTAACAAAATACAACATTGTTGCAGGGAGTGCATAAAGACAACAGGTTTTCATTTGATTCTGAGAACAGGCAAACCCTAAAATGAGACTCCAGACAAACCTTTTGGCAGGTTTATCACAAGTGGCAAGTGTCCTTTTACGATAACACTGCTCTTATTCGTTGGAAATCCTACCTTTACCCAATGAATACAAAGCCCTTTACACCAAGGTTACAGCAGGTTTAACAAGCTATTAGGCCTTATTCAGACCAGCTGCTCAAGCATCAACAAACACCAAACACCAGGTCCTATTTAAACATGTCAAGAGATACCTGACTACAGTCAAATCTATGTGCTTCTTGGAAATGGACTCAACCACTCTTACATGGAATCACTTGACCATGTCACCAGATCAAATCCACACTTCTGTCTTTCATTTATCTTAATAGAGAGGCTAATATATACAATGATGACGTGAGCTAACGAGCACACACATGCACATGCTGTAACAAACTTGCATAGAATTTGCCTAGGAATAAGAGATTATTTTCATAATTCATGATTTCATTTTGTTTAAGGGCAATGTTTAATTTAAGTTTCACTTCTTGCTTACACACACACACACACACACACACACACACACACACACACACACACGCACACACGCACACACGCACACACGCGCACGCACACGCACACCTGCTGTGTGGTGATTGGCCAGTGGGTTGTCCAGGGTCTCTGTGAGGAGGGCACAGATAACAAGGCTTAGCCCCAGGACAACAGACCAGAGATGACCCCAATCTAAATTGTAGTTCCCAGGGCACTGTGTGACTTCCTTACCTCCCTCGGCCACGGGCACCCTCATTCTGCTATTCCTCACAGGAAATGGGTGGCTGGGTAGGGAGAGGGATCATCATTTGGTGTTTACACAGTGAGACAAATCAAAGTAGGAGAGTACACAGGAATCGCTGTATTAACATATTTTGGGAGGAGGGAGAATGACCTGGGACTAACTTCACTAATTTCTGAAAAAGAACCCACCACCATTGAGATTTGACCAAGCTTGAGGCTCCTGTATAGAGAATATGCCATTGACATGTGCTCCATCTTACTCGGTTTGGGGCATATTTTTACAGTTCCCACCTAACAGAAGTGATCACAGTTATGCAGGACGGATGGACAGACAGAACAAGATGAATGAAGGTGTATGTACAATATTGACAGTGCACTGCAGGCATGGTTTACTTAGTCTACAATACACACACCACAGCTGGGGAGGTCTAGACTGGAGTGGTGGTTTATAGAGGGATAATGATCATTCACAGTGACATAAACAAAGATGTGTGTGCATTTCTGTGGCTCATGTCCAAGTGAGGATGACTGCAGCAAACATTCTAACCCAGTCTCCTCCGTATGAGTCTCATTTGTCTTCCTGTATTGCTTCTTCTTGTGGTGGCTGATATGTCCTTGGGAGGTTATTGAATAGACTAAATAGACTAATTGTGCTGTATATACAGTACCTCTCTCTCTCTCCTCTTTCCCCTGTCTGTGATGTCTGTATCCCATAAGGTCAATGGCCTCTTCTGCCCAGGTGCTTCTCTCCATCTCTCTCTCAGTTTATCATAGGTCCCTACCTCTATGTATCCCCATCTCTTTATGATCCTTAGAGATTTCAAGAAAGAGGGAAGAATAGTAATGCAATGAAGGGATGAGACAGGGATAGAGAGAGCAAGAGAGAGATAGGGGAGTGAGAGAGAAGCGGGTAGTGGAGGAATGAGAGAGGGCAGAGCAGACCTCAGTGAAAAGAGGCCAAGATTCCTGTGAGTAATGGGTTGGGGTGTGAGGACAAGCTACAGAGACACAGCAGGGCTTATCCTAACACTAACAGTTCCTATAAAAACATCTTTGTCACTGTCATTACTTACTCTGAGAGGAGGAGGACAGAAATAACTGGACTAAAACACAGTGTTAGTAGAATGCAAAACAGGACCTTAGAGAAATGGTGGATTCTGTTACATATGTTGTAGAAAACTGTAGCTATTTGGGATGGTGCACATAACTGTGTATTTGAGAATGAACAAACAAATCATGAGACGCTGAATGACTTGACTGAAACCTCTGTACCCCTTTGGGTGACTTGAGGATCTTTCTTGTCTAACAGCGAGCCGAAGATGTTATTGTTTATCTGATAACCATGAAATTCCTCAGGGTTTCATGTGTTTAGGAGCCACAATTACTGTATGGATCCATTCCACTGCCATCAAGGCCTTCTCTACATGCCAACTCTCAGATGTTAATTAAATCTACTTTCTTAACCCGGAAGCCAGCTGCACCAATGAGGAAACACTGTGCAACTGGCGACCGAAGTCAGTGTACATATCAGGTTTCAGGTAAGACAAAGGAAACAGGAGACAAAGGGCTGTGAGACATAGGTTTAGATCTAGAAACATGAAAAGTAGGAAGTATACAGAGGGTACGGGGCAACTGAGGACCAACAGTAGAGGGGCTATTGATTTTGGAGCAGGGGGGAAAGGTCTCGGCTTCTGGGGGTGTAGCCGCGGGGCTATAGTGGCGTGCCAGCGCATCCGGCTTAACCTCCTTGGGTACCGGTCGGTGTTGTGGAAGCGGAGTGGCCCGGGCCTTACTGAACCCCTCCCGGAGGTCCTGGTACTCTGCGGGAATGGCGGAGATGTTCAGGGCAATTTTCAAGCCCCCAGAAAGACGTCCCGGGGCAGGCAGAGCTGATTTCAGGCAATGGGCGTGGCAGAACGGGCTCCAGCCCACGATGGCACCAGTAGACCAGTCAATCGAGGGATTGTGTTGCTAGTGCCAAGAGAATCCCAATACCACAGGAAGCTGCGAGACTCAATTAGCTGGAATTGGATCATCTCGCTGTGGTTCCCCGACACTCATAGGTTGATGGGGGTGGTATGGTGGGTGACCCAGCCTATAGAGCGCCAGTCCAGCGCTCTAACATCCATGGGAATGGAGAGGGGTTGAGTGGGGATGCCCAGCTCGGACGCCAGGGTGACGTCCGTAAGACTCGCATTGGCCTCCGAGTCGATGAGTATTTGGAGAGACTTGGACTGGTCGCCCCACAGCAGGGTGGCATTTAGAGGGGGCGAGTAGGGGAAGAAGCAACATTATCCTTAATAAGACCCACCAGAGTACTCATTCCTACCAATGAGCTAGGACTCTTGAAGGGACAGGTAGACACATAATGACCTGTAGTACTGCAATACAGACAACTCTGGGTGTTAAGTCTGCGTACGTGTTCGGCTGGAGACAGCCTAGCCCTGCCGATCTGCATCGGCTTGGGAAGGGGAAATCGGCAGTCTTCGGAGGCTCTTAGAGGAACTCGGGTCAGCTCGGATCCTTTCGTGGACGAAGACGCCGGGGACTTACGGAGTTCATCAGATACAAGGTGGGATACTTGAGTGAGCGATTGGGACCGTAATTAGACCTCTTCTCCCTCCTATGTTCCTGTAACCGACCATCGATCCGAATGATTAAAGCAATGAGTGATTCAAGATCCGTCGGTAGTTCCCGGGCAGCAAGCTCGTCCTTTACTTCCTCCGATAATCCATGCAGGCACATGTCGAACAGTGCTTCTGGGTTCCAGGCACTCTCCGCTGATAGAGTGCGGAAATCCACCACATAGTCTGCCACACTGGAGTAACTTCCGGGCAGCGTCTCTCCCAGACACAGGAGCCTCTAAAACTTTTTTCACCTCCACCACGAATACCTCCAGACTGAGGCAGATGGTGGATTGTTGCTCCCACACCGCCATGGCCCAGGCGAGTACCCTCCCGGACATCAGCGTAATAATGTACTCTATCTTCGAGAGGTCCGAGGGGAACGAAGAAGGCTGCAGCTTGAAAACGAGGGAGCACTGGGAGAGAAAGGCCCGACAGGTTCTGGAATCTCCATCGTAGCGCTCTAGGGGAGCGGGAAACCGGGGTGACTGCGCTGCTACCAACCGGTTTACTGAGGGGCTGGGAGGTTACTGTCGTTGTAGGCTGTCTAGTAGGCAACCCACGGAATTGCTCCTGCAAAGCATCCAATGCTAGGTCGTGACGGTCGGCCACATCCTGGAACCCTTCCATCAGACCAAGATGCAACTCCTCGTGTCTACCAATGAGGACTCCTTGGGAGGAGATGGCATTGCGGAGCTGGTCCAAGTCTGCTGGGTCAGTCATGGCCAGTTTGTTCTATCAGGTTTCAGGTAAGACCCAAGTGCAGACTGTGTTGAAGTAAAAATGTATATTGCAACAACAGGGGCAGGCAAACGACAGGTCAAGGCAGGCAGCAGTCGATAATCCAGAGTAGTGGGGCCAAGGTACAGGATGGCAGGCAGGCCCAGGGGCAGGTCAGGCAGAGGTCAGTAATCCAGAGTAGGGTCAAAGGCACAAGACGGCAGGCAGGCTCAGAGTCAGGACAGGCAAGGGGCAAAACCAGGAGGATGAGAAAAAGAGAGACTGAGGAAAAGCAGGAGCTGAGACAAAATGCTGGTTGACTTGAACAAACAAGACAAAATGGCCCAGACAGACAGAAAACACAGGTATAAATACCCAGGGGATAAGTGTGGAAATGGGCGACAACTGGAGGTGGGTGGAGACAAGCACAAGGACAGGTGAAACAGATCAGGGCGTGACAGTACAGGTACCTGGCCCGCCACAATGTCTATGTTCATGTTTTAAATGTAAATTATATATTTTTTGTCTTTAATGTCTTTTTCATCATGTGTCGGACCCCAAGAAGACTAGCTGTCGCCATTGGCGTCGGCTAATGGGGATCCTAATAAAAATCATATACTGTCTGCAGGCCTAAGACAGTATAAGTGGATTTGTTGGAAAGTCCTTGAACCTGTTTTCTTACTTGTGGTACGCACCTCCACCCTAGCCCTGTGAAGACATCAGAGATCCTTGAACACAATGAACACGAGCTATGGCCAGTCTGGAGCAGAGCCAGGAAGGAAGGAGTGTAATGCATCCGCCGCAGCAAACACCAGCGCGTATACACATCCGTTTATTCAATTAAATCTTGTTAATTCATCATTGCCTGTGTCAGAATGCCTGTGCTTTTCTCCCCTCCCTCCTCCAGAGTGAGGAATGTTTATTCACATGGCCCACCAACACACTAATGGGAGTGGCAGGCCTGATTTCTGAAACATTTGGAAATCCAACGATATTCGTGCAAGATGTCTCTGAAAAGTCACAGACAAACGGTCTGGTTTGGATGTGTTCTGCCATGGCCATTGAGGATGTTCTTGTTGAGTGTTCAGACAGATACAAATATGGATAATGGTCTGTGGTTGGCATGCTGGGTCTGTCTTGGGATTCTTCTAGTCCTGTGTGTTCAAAAAAGGATCAGCATAATAAAAATCTTAATTACAAAACAAGATGCAATTGACACAAAGCGGTGAAACATGGCAGGCTTCTTTGCAATTATAACGGATCCCATGACGACCATTGTTGGCATCGAAGACCAACCCAGGAAGTGTAATGTTAGATAACTTTTTTTCTGTTGACAGGGTTTGGGGTTTGATTTAATGTCTCTCCTTTTTCTTAAAGCCGTTGTACATTGTTTTTAGTCATGGTCATTGAGAGCTGACGCTCTAAAGACAGTTGATTCACCTCAGATGACTCCTTATTCTCACTGTAAACGATCACGCTCTCACCACTTATTTACCCCTCCTTCTCTCTCTCTGTCCATCCCTCTCTCCCTATCGTCCCCCCCTCTCTCACATTCACTTTTACCATGCACCCAGAGCCTACGTAAATAGGAGTAAAGCCTCCTAAATCAGATTAACTGCAGGCTTCCAGGCCTCCTCAGCAGCCAACATTTCACTACCTCCATCATCAACCCTGCGGTTGTTTGGAAGGTGCGTGTTAATCAAAGAGCGCTGTTGTTGGGCACCTTACGTAAGGAGTGTGATTGTGGTGACCCTAGCTTATGAAGCAGTATCGCACTACATGCTCCCTGCAACCTCTCCCTTCAGCCCTGCAGCCCTTCGGCTCAACTCAACACTGAGCGACAGTGGGACAGTTACACTGGAACTCTACACATACTCTACAGCATACTGCAACCATGGAGGGAAAATCCTGTCAATATCCTCAATCTCTCCAAGGCATGACACAAACACAAGCACGTACTGCATCTGAAAAGAAGAAACTTAGAGAGTGTATAAAGTGATACCGCAATCCTGTTGTTTACAAGTTGTCTCTGAGAAGGACGTGTTCCTATAGGAAGTGCTGGATTGATAAGAGAGAGGGGATACGGAGAAAGAGAAACAGAGTGTGAGAGAGTGGGAGGGTCAGAGAGAAAAAGAGAGCAAGAGGATAAAGCGGTATACCTTTACTTACAACCGTCACCGAGGGATGAGCTTAGAGCACAGCTGCATCTCGTGGCAAGGATTAGAGGGAGAAGAAAAGACAAGAGTCAAACCAGAGATCATCCCTGTTCTCCAGACTCAGCATCAAAGTCCTGTAAACTCAGCAGGGAGGTAAACCACAAACATGGCTAAAGACCCTGAGACAGACAGACACACACACACACACACACACACACACACACACACACACACACACACACACACACACACACACACACACACACACACACACACACACACACACACACACACACACACACACACACACACACACACACACACACACACACACACACACGAAACTATAGCCAAGGGACAAATACACAAACAAACAGCAAGATTCTGCTGAGTCTGTGAAAAGAGCAGTCTAGGTTAAGAGGTGAAAGGGGGGGGGGACGACAAAATCCCTCAGCGTGAGATTGTTAGTGTAAGAAAGTGGTACACATCCAAGTAAACAGTCATTTTCCGGCTTTTATAAAGCTGTGAGTGAGTAGTGATGACAGGGGCTGGCATGTAAAGTAATACTCAGGTAATAACACAGAGTTTGTGTTTCCAGTAGCCATGTGTAGAGGAGGTTAAGGTAACAGTTGACGGTAGTGATTATGGTGTCAGGGAGAGTGTTGACAGGGACATCTTGGAGTAGTGCTACAGATGTAGGATCTGAATTTGATCACCCTGTTGCAGGAGAACTTTCCTGCAAAGCAGGACATTTAAAACTTGTAGTGTATTTGAGGTTTAAAAAGGATTCTGAAGTTTGTAATTTCCACTTTGAAATGTAAGACTTGATTTTACCTTACGAAAAATGTATTAACCCCTACAAAAATGTTGATGAACTATAATCCACATAATAATTAAATTGGTCTGTTGCGGCAGAATCATTTTCCTGCTGTAGCAGACTGGCTCAAATTAAGATCTTACATCTGCAGTTAGCGGTTGGACTCAGTGCTGGCCTTGTCCCATTAGTTACATCTCTCCAACCTTTTCCCCAGACTGAGGTGTGAACAGGATATCTTATCAACAGCATTAGAAAGCACTCAAGAACTTCAAAACACACGCACACGCACCCGCACACACGCACACACACTCACAGAGAAAAACGCAATAGAATACCTACGGGTTTAGCTATTAAATCCAAGTCCTCCCTTAACAGGACCGTATTTTCATAAAAACCTGAAGATTAATCACCACTCACTTTCAACATGAAACATATAGAAAAGCATTCATTTCTAATGAACATTCTTCTCATGTTCCCCTTGTGGATTGTTATGATTTCACATTCTGTACTGCTGAGGTATGTGTGTATGGGGGGTATTCCTGGGAGTGGTGAAATGAGCTGGGGCGGACAGAGCTGGCCAGGCCGTGGTCCAGGCCGTAGTCCAGGTCGTAGTCCAGGCCGTAGTCCAGGCCGTAGTCCAGGCCGTAGTCCAGGCCGTAGTCCAGGTCGTAGTCCAGGCTGTAGTCCAGGCTGTAGTCCAGGTCGTAGTCCAGGTCGTAGTCCAGGTCGTAGTCCAGGCCGTAGTCCAGGTCGTAGTCCAGGTCGTAGTCCAGACTGTAGTCCAGGTCGTAGTCCAGGCTGTAGTCCAGGTCGTAGTCCAGGCTGTAGTCCAGGCTGTAGTCCAGGTCGTAGTTCAGGTCGTAGTCCAGGTCGTAGTCCAGGCTGTAGTCCAGGTCGTAGTCCAGGTCGTAGTCCAGGCTGTAGTCCAGGTCGTAGTCCAGGCTGTAGTCTAGGTCGTAGTCCAGGTCGTAGTCCAGGCTGTAGTCCAGGCTGTAGGTCAGGTCGTAGTCCAGGTCGTAGTCCAGGCCGTAGCTCAGGCCGTAGCCCAGGTCGTAGTCCAGGTAGTAGTCTAGGTCGTAGTCCAGGTCGTAGCCCAGGTCGTAGTCCAGGTCATAGTCCAGGTCATAGTCCAGGTTGTAGTCCAGGTCGTAGTCCAGGCCGTAGCTCAGGACGTAGTCCAGGCCGTAGTCCAGGCCGTAGCCCTTCAGGTGATACAGTATGTATACTGGGGTCCCCGGCCAGGCTTCCCCACAGGCTGTAGTGGTAGCAGAGCAATGCTAAACCATTCTAACACCAGTTCCCAAGGCTGCTGCTGCTGTTAAAAACACACTGCTTCCAACTGGGAACACGGGAGGACCTGTTCATAGAGTCTCAGTAGCACTATTCCTGATGGAGCCGAGTCAGACTCCTAGACGCTGGGGCCTGTGGTTCTCAGGTCCCCAGCCTCCAGCCCCCGGAGCCCCGCTGAAAGATAATCCCCCAAACGGCTTCATTAGAGGGGGGAAGAAAAGGAGAACCTGGTGGTGTGGCTGAGGAACAGAGGGCAGATGAAAGAGCTGCTAATGGACAGAGCTACAGTATGTGGCTGATAAGGCCTCCAGACGCCGTGACGTGCAGGCCTGAAGGTGATAACCCAGAGCCAAAGCCAGTCTTTAACACAGGATCACTGTTTTATAGCTATACACCACATGCCACGGTCCACAGCCAGGCCTCTGCTTGACGTGACTGGGGATACAGGCCACCGAAAGAGAGAGAGAGAGAATAGTTAAACATCTACTTCTTGGATCAGCGGAAAGGAATACCTGAGATGAATGAACGACTGATAGAACGTCATATGATTACGGAGTGGAAAACATACACACGTACTGCAAGTACAAAGCTTTATTGACAGACTGGGACAAGACTAAGCGGAGCTCATTGCATCTGTAAACTACCTTGTTCACTCTCGGAGCAGTGACAGACACACTGCCTGATATAAAGTAGGCATGTGTGTTTCGAAAGTTAGACACAGAGAGTCCGAGACAGAAGGAGAAACAAAGACACAGAGAACATCATTTTCATCATTGTTGCTGATACACCCAAATCTCTTCTCTCTTAAATCACCTCAGTCACCCCCAACCCCACCACCCCACGCCCACCCGCACACGCCCGCACCACACACGCACACACGCACACGCACACACACACACACACACACACACACACACACACACACACACACACACACACACACACACACACACACACACACACACCCCCCACCCGTGGTTTGTGCTCTCCGCTCCATTGTACAGAGCTGATAGCTGGACAATCCTGGGAATGTGCCTTATTCAAAACACTCTCCCTTCTAATTAATGGCAACCAGATTAAGGAAGGGATAGGATATACAACCTTCCTCTCCTTTCTTTCTTCCTCTCCCCCTGTCGCCTCCTCCCTGTTCTAGGGCGAATAACATCATGTTTTCAGCCATCTTAATGGGCCAAAACAGAGAGCAGGACGGGTGGGCGTCTATCTGCAGGGTTGTAGGGGAGAGGCAGTGGGGAGACAAAGAGGGTTACAGGGGTAGAGGGAGGGACAGAGCGAAGCAGAGGGATAGAGAGGGGGTTGAAGGGTTCTAAGGTTGGATGGAGCCATGCAGGAAGTGATAAAAGAGGGAGAAATGGAGGGGTAGAGAGAGAGAGATGAAGCGACCAGAGAGCGTGGGTTTATACACAGTAGACCTTTCATCACAACTTCAACATAACATACTCTCCACATCCTACAGGCAAATAAGCTCTGTTCTCCCTAACCACTCCACTGAGAAACCTACCCATTTGGCCCTGGTTTCTTCAGGTGATGACAGGCTGTCACACTTCAAAGTTCCACAACTCTCTGCATTAAAGTGTTACTACAGCATAGAGCACTGGAGATCCCCGGGCCACCACAGGCCCTGAGGTGTATACTACGAATGAAGCTAGATGCACTCAGACTTTTCTGACATTAGGATTTTTCACATTTCAGCTCAAGCTTCATCCATATTACGGAGGTAGATATTGATTGTGCATCCGCCACTTACTCGAGTCAGGCTTGTAACTGCGAGTCCACATCGCACATGGCTAGTCAATCACCAAAGTTTGCTTTGAGACAATGCTGAAACATGATCAATCCATGGGCTAGTCAGTGCCACAATAACATTTTTGTTCTGACCAGCAAAATACAATTCTGAACCGGTTCGAAACAAAAGAAATATACAGTTTATATTGCTCCTTTTTTAACTTGTGAAATCAACCGCTTTTTACATTTAGCTCATTATATTACTTCACCAGTCAATGTGAATAGAACAGCTTTCTATGGAGCCGGCAAGCTAGTTGTTTAAATGCGTGATGGACGGACAAGCGTAAGGCACGAGATAAGAATGACATTTTGTGCGTGGGGGGAGAGCTAGAGAGGGTGAAGGAGGAGGCTTGGCTTGAAGCACTGGGCATCTTGTTATGACATTCATTATCTGAAATCGGCCCACAGAAATATACCTAGATACGGAGGAGCGGCTTCTATGGACCAACTTTGAACGTCCTTTGAACTTCCGAGGGTTGGCTTAGTGCTGGACCAGATAGAGTTAACAAGCTTATGTGTGCAGAGCGCCAGCAGAATTAAATACACCTCTTACGTTTTTGTAGTTAATAAATCCAATGTGAAACGTGATAACTATAGTGTCTTTAACTAACATTGAAAAAGTGAATCCATTCTTCTATAATATTTAGAGAATGGATTCACTTTTCAATGCTAGTTAAGGATACTATAGTTATCACGTTTCACATTGGATTTATTTATTATTTATTTATTAACTACAAAAAGGTAAGATTATTAAACATTAAACACCTCTCCCTATCTTCTGAATCACACTTGCAATGTCATTATAGTAGCCTATGCTTCGGAGGGGGAGGTTCAGGTAGCCTAGACAGGCACACACACTGGCAAAGATGTTCAGCTGGCAGGCAGACAATGGAAGAAGTTACTGAGTGACAGAGTGAAGGCTTTGCATAGTTGCTTTTGCTACATTTTTTTGCGAGGCTGGAAAAAATGCCCAGAACGTAAAAGAAAGTTATTAATCGGTTCTCATGCTGTTAAAATAACAGTTATGTTTCGGAACAGCATAGATCACTTTTGCTCGCGGTTCTGTTTTTGTTCCTCAAAAAATGAGGTTATTTTCCAGTTTTCGGTTCTGTTCCCTGAACCAATTCCAATCCCTCTTTTAACACACAAGAACATTTGATTAATAAAATATTCTTCAGATATTGTCAGAGAATGAAGGGATGCTGATGCAATCTTTGCGAGATAGAGGGAATGTAATTTGATTGGTACTCAACTCATGCCTCAAACACATTCAGGATAAGTGGAGTTATCACTGAGTTAGCCTGCACCGGAGCAGGCCAGTTCTGAAGGAACCTTCGCCATAAAAATGTACCTGGCTAAAAGGTGAGCCACATTCGTGTCACCGGTTATCCCAAGTTGAACCAAAGTTAGCTCGCTAACTCCTCTATCTAGATTCGTAGTACATGACTCTGGTTGGGTTAAGTTACCTCATCTTCATAGCCAATGTGGGTTTACCAGGGGAGATGCTAAATTCCTCCACATCTGTGGGCTCTTTGCACACATCATTAATCATGTCAAGAAGACCCTCTCCAGAGGTCCACAGAGCGTGGCACAGAGGTCAGAGGTCAAAGTGATATCAGTGGTGGGGTTTGGGATGGTAGCCTGGTAGTTTAAACTGCTATCCTGATGGGAGAGCTGAGTTGCAGCCAGGAAAATCAGTCAGACCCATATAAACTGATAGCAGGACATGATAACCCCAGTTGACCTTCAGACAGCCTCTGGTAGAAAGGGTCAAAGAAAAGGTCAGGGGAGGGGGGTCTACATACCCAGACAGTAACTTACAGCATGCAGGACAACAGGGCTAACAGCAGGGCTACCCGTGTGGAGCACTGATCTGTGGTTAAGAGAGAGATGTTAGCGAGGGGGTCAAGGATCACCATGAGGACATCACAGTATCAATGTCCTATCAGCCACCTAATTACAGATAATTGTGTGTGTGCGTATATGTGTGCGTGTATCTGTTTGTGATGTCCTCTACTGATCTGATATTTTGTTATGTTCAGCAGATAATAATGTTTTGTGAAACACTTGAGTAACAGAGTCTATAACTGAACATTGAGACAGCTGAACAAAGTATCTAAACAGTGGAACATTGACTAATGACAATATTAGCACAGGCAATAACAAGGATAGTGACATCACGGTGATGCTGTTATTGTGCTGTGCGTCTGTCCTCTCTGAATGGGGTGACACAGACAGCTCTCTGTAGCCCACTTGAACAGCCTTGAAATCTCCCAGGGTATGCAGACGTCACGGTACTTACAGTATGTACGCATAGCACTCACTGCCCTGCTACATCAGTCTAGTCTCAGACAAGCGGGAAAACCATGCCAGAAACAGGCATGCACATGCTGCCGTAAAACTAGAGGGTTCACTGAGCAAAGCCCCCTGAGTCTGTATAGTGTCACTACAGCTTTACCACCTTGTTTATCCATGGCCGTGTGTGTGTGCGTGTACGTGTGTGTGTATACCCGAAAGGTCAGCTTAAACCTTCCTGTAAACTAAACTATATTATTTCTGAGCTGTGATAACGGGTAAAGTCAATGGCATGAAATTACTGTGTGAGCAAATCTCAGAGACAGACAGAGAAAGGAGAGAGAGAGAGAGAACGAGAGAGAGAGAGATAGAGAGAGGGTGGGTGGTAGAAAGAGAGAGAGATCTGTCTGTTTGTGAGAGAGATTCTATTTTCTCTCCCCAGCAGGCAACTTGGATGTCCTCTGAGGTCATTCCCTAGAGGATGCCACTGGCCTGCTCGGTCTGCCCAGTGGAGTCATGGAGCATGCTCAATGCTGTTTTCCCACAGAACTGGAGTCTCATCTGAAATTCTGTGTGACTGTGACCCACTCTTGCTACCGGTTGCTGCGTCAGACCAGACAGAGAACAGTCACTTCCCTGTCACTTCCCCGTCTACCACTCCTCCCTCAAACACAGCCCAATCAGAACACCAGGTCAAGAAGGGTCTTGGTTCCACCCAGGAAGTCTGTCCTGTCCCTCCATGAGGAAGGTCACGTCCAGGGGTTGCTCAACTCATCTGTGTGTGGTATGTCGTATGTCTCTGAGGTCCGATCTCGACACCAGCCCCAGCCCTATTGTGAATTCCCCCTCAGTGGCACAGCCCTGCATTCTCAGAGGATGTAACCCCTCCCAAAGCAGTGGTGATACACACCTCTCATTCACCTACTTACTGTAAGACCTGAGATCTGGCCATGGGCTGTGAACATGTGCTTCCTCACTGGTTGAGAAGGGGGGGTGCCGCAAAGAATTCAAGGAAGTGACCACTCCTTCCCCCCAGCCAAGCGGACCTGAGGTAGGCTCCAATACTTGCAGGTTCTAACACCTTACCAGCAAAACTCCTGTCTCAAAGGGGAAATATACACTACACAGGGTGCCAAACAGTGAGTTCTAGCGTATGGTAACATCTTAGCCATTCCAGCTCACGGCACTACAGAGTGGAAGGAAGGAGGAAGCTTGCTCAGTTACTCACTTGTTCTTCCCTATCTTTCAAAATCCAATCTTCCACAATTCCCTATCTATAATAAAACCTTTCCTTAGACATACTCTTTCCTGTCACCTTTCTGCAGTAGTTTCCAGTTATATCCCCTCCCTGCATCCATCAATCAACCCCTCCCATCATTATACTGCAGACAGATTTTAATCTCATGATCACATCGCATGATCATATCAATGGTCATACAGTAATCTTGATTCCACAGTACCCATCCCTGCCCCTTCTGTCATCATTATTTCTCACATACTCTTTGCCCAGAGTACACATGATTTACCGTAACTCCACTTGGCCAGGCACCCTTAATACCCCATTTCCAGTAACCTCTCTTCCTGGTTATTGTTATTTGTTATTGTGGAAATAAATTAAGAGACGCAAGATTTTTTTTATATATACACAGTACTAGTCAAAAGTTTGGACACACCTACTCATTCAAGGGTTTCTCTTTATTTGTACTATTTTCTACATTGTTGTAACGATCGTCTGACAGAGGGGACCAAGATGCAGCATGGTAAGTGGTCATAATTTATTATAAATGACGAAACACTTAAACAAAGAAACAAAAACGAAAGCCAACAGTTCTGTCATGTGAAAAACACAAGACAGAAAACAACTACCCACAAAACCCCAAAGGAAAACAGGCTGCCTAAGTATGGCTTCCAATCAGCAACAACGATGTACAGTTTTCCCTGATTGAGAGCCATACCAGGCCAAAACAAAGAAATACAAAAGCATAGAAAAAAGGACATAGAATGCCCACCCTGGCCAGGGCGTGACAATTGTAGAATAATAGTGAAGACATCAAAACTATGAAAATGACACATATGGAATCATGTGGTAAACAAAAAAGGGTTAAACAAATAAAAATATATTTTATATTCTTCAAAGTAGCCATCCTTTGCCTTTGTAATGATGGGGCGGTGAGTCGGAAGAAGGTGCAGATGAAACGTTTTAATAAAACCACAAAACCAAGAACATAACACTAACATAAGACAGTACGCCGTTACACAAGAGAAGAAAGGATAATGTATGCACAAGGATAGAATTTTAGTGGGTCCCCCTGTCTTTGTGACAAAACAGCCCCCACACCCACCTCCGATGCGTCTACCTCAACCTCAAAAGGTAGTGTGGGATATGGGTGTTTTGGCAAGGGAGCGGAGGTGAAATGCCCCTTGAGGAGACGAAAGGCCTCATCGGCTGCTGGAAACCAAACCAATTTACGAGGCCCACCCTTGAGGAGGGAGGTGAGAGTGGCGGAAACGAAGTTCCTCATGAAGCGGCAGTAAAAGTAAGCAAACCTCAAAAACCGTTGTAACCCCTTGATGGTGGTTGGGACTGGCCATGATCTTACCGCATCTACCTTCTTGTCCTCACTCCTTGCGGGCTGATTTGGTAGCCAAAGAAGGAGACAGCCCTCTGGTGGAATTGGCACTTCTCTGACATGACGAACAGGTGGTTAGCTAACAGGCGTTCCAGGACTGCTCGAACGAGAGTGATGTGATCTTCCAGGTTGGTTGAGAAGATCAGGATGTCATCGATGTACACAATCACCTGACATCCGAGTGTGTCCCTGAACACCTCGTTGATGAATGCCTGGAACACTGACAGAACATTGGCTAAGCCAAAGGGCATAACCAAGTACTCACGGTGACCAGACATTGTGCTGAACGCTGAGTTCCACTCATCCCCCTCCCGGATGCGAATGAGATTGTAGGAATTCTGCAGCTCCAGGGAGAAAGGTAGCGAGGGTCTTGGAGAATACCTCCCTTAGATCCTGATATTCCTCTGGGATGTTGGGCTGGAGTGCAACCACAGGACTCTCAACCGACGTGGAACCACAGGGGACAGGAAAGCAGGTATTCAAGTGACCAGTCGGTGATTCTCATCCTCGACCATGAGATGGTAGGGTCATGGCGCTGAAGCCAAGGTAGGCCTAGGATGATCTTGTGAACTGGTGATGAAGCAGGGGATGTTTTCCTGGGCTCCACAGTGAGGGTGAGTGGTTTGGTGATGTGTGTGATGGTTCCGGATCCTAGAGGCCGACAGACAGTGTCACCAGCAAAGCACCCCCACACCATCACACCTCCTCCATGCTTCATGGTGTGAACCACACATGCAGAGATCATCCGTTCACCTACACTGCGTCTCATAAAGACACTGCGGTTGGAACTAAAAATCGCAAATTTAGACTCATCAGACCAAGGACAGATTTCCACCGGTCTAATGTTCATTGCTCAGGTTTCTTGGCCGAAGAAAATCTCTTCATCTCTTAATCTTATTGGCGTCCTTTAGTAGTGGTTTCTTTGCAGCAATTCGACAACGAAGGCCTGATTCACGCAGTCTCCTCTTTACAGTGGATGTTGAGATGTGTCTGTTACTTGAATTCTGGGTCTTCCTTTCCTGTGGCGATCCTCATGAGAGCCAGTTTCATCATAGCGCTTGACGGTTTTTGAGACTGCACTTGAAGAAACTTTCAAAGTTCTTGAAATGTTCTGGATTGACTGACCTTCATGTCTTAAAGTAATGATGGACAGTCTTTTCTCATTGCTTATTTCAGCAGTTTTTGCCATAATATGAACTTGGTCTTTTACCAAATGGGGCTATCTTCTGTATATCACCACTACCTTGTCACAACACAACTGATTGGCTCAAACGCATTAAGAAGGAAAGAAATTCCACAAATTTACTTTTAACAAGGCACACCTGTTAATTGAAATGCATTCCAGGTGAATACCTCATGAAGCTGGTTGAGATAATGCAAAGATTGTTCAGAGCTGTCATCAAAGCAGAGGGTGGCTACTTTGAGAGAATCTCAAATATAAAATATATTTTGATTTGATGAACACTTATTTGGTTATTACATGATTTCATATTTTTTATTTCATAGTTTTGATGTCTTTGCTATTATTCTACAATGTAGACAACAGTAAAAAATAAAGAAAAACCCTTGAATGAGTAGGTGTGTCCAAACTTTTGACTGGAACTGTACATTTTTTAATAACTGTATAAAAAACAAATTGAGGTGAGTGTGTTGAAATATACTTCTCCCATGGGCAAAGAAACTCAAAAGGGTTGATGAAAATAATTATCAATTTTGATACTAACGTGCAAATTGTTCAAACAGATCCGGAAGGTAGAAGGATTCTTTTAAATGTTATTGGACCATAAACAGATTTGTCTCATTAATCTATGCAGTCCAAATAATGATGATCCACGCTTCTTTGAAAATATATGTATGTAACGGCTGTCTGGAAGAGGGAACCAAGGTGCAGCAGAGGATGTGTTCATCATTAGAATTTTAATTCAAATAAACAAGAGAACACTACAAAATGAACAAAAACGACAGCAAACAGTCCTGTTAGGAAAATACTCAAAACAGAAACAATTACCCACAAAACCCAAAGGAAAAACATGCTCCTTATGTGTGACTCCCAATCAGCAGCAACGAGCTTCAGCTGTGCCTGATTGGGAGCCACACACATGGCCCAAAACAAAGAAATACCAAAACATAGAAAAAGGAACATAGAACGCCCACCCAATGTAACACCCTGGCCTAACCAAAATAAAGAACAAAAAAAACCCTCTCTATGGCCAGGGCGTTACAGTACCCCCCCCCCCCAAAGGTGCGGACTCTGGCCGCAAAACCTGACTCTGAAGGGGAGGGTCCGGGTGGGCCTTCTTACGGCGGCGGCTCAGGTGCGGGACGTGGCCTCTGCTCCACCCTTGGCGTCGCCCTCTTAGGTGGCGCACCTGGCCGCGCCGAAGGTCTGGTGGGCGACGCTGACTGCGCCCGGCTGGAGGGCGACCCTGGTTGCGCCCGGCTGGCGGGCGGCGAAGGTTGCGCCCGGCTGGCGGGCGGCGAAGGTTGCGCCCGGCGAAGGTTGCGCCCGGCTGGCGGGCGTCCCTGGCTGCGCCCGGCTGGCGGGCGTCCCTGGCCACTCTGGCAGTTCAGGGCAGTCTGGCCACTCCGGCAGTTCAGGGCAGTCTGGCCACTCCGGCAGTTCAGGGCAGTCTGGCCACTCCGGCAGTTCAGGGCAGTCTGGCCACTCCGGCAGTTCAGGGCAGTCTGGCCACTCCGGCAGTTCAGCGCAGTCTGGCCACTCCGGCAGTTCAGCGCAGTCTGGCCACTCCGGCAGTTCAGCGCAGTCTGACCTCTCTGGCGACTGTTGACTGGCGGGCAGCTCTGACGACTGTTGACTGGCGGGCAGCTCTGACGACTGTTGACTGGCGGGCAGCTCTGACGACTGTTGACTGGCGGGCAGCTCTGACGACTGTTGACTGGCGGGCAGCTCTGGCGACTGTTGACTGGCGGGCAGCTCTGACTGCTCTGGACAGGTGAGACCCACTGGAGGCCTAGTCCTGGGAGGTGGCACAGGACGGACCAGGATGGGGAGACCCACTGGAGGCCTAGTCCTGGGAGGTGGCACAGGATGGACCAGGATGGGGAGACCCACTGGAGGCCTGGTCCTGGGAGGTGGCACAGGATGGACCAGGATGGGGAGACCCACTGGAGGCCTGGTCCGAGGAGGAGGCACAGGATAAACCGGGCTGTGGGGGAGCACTGGAGTTCTGGTACGGACACTCTTTACCCACACTCCAGGCTGAATGCCCACTTTGGCCCGGCACGGGCGGAGAGCAGGCATTGGGCGAACTGGACCCTCCCAGCGCTCTGGAGACACAGTGCGCAACGCCGGCGCAGGATAACCTGGACCGAGGAAGCGCACCGGAGACCAGACGCGCTGAGCTGGCACCATCCGCCCTGGCTCGATGCCTGCACTCGCATGGCACTTGCGGGGGGCTGGTATGTAGCGCACCGGGCTTTGAACGCGCACTGGGGACACCGTGCGCTCCACAGCATAACACGGTGTCTTACCAGTACCACGCTCCTTCCGGTAAGCACGGGGAGTTGGCTTAGGTCTACCACCTGACTCCGCCAATCTCCCCGTGTGCCCCCCCCCAAAAAAATTGTGGGGCTGCCTCCTGTGTCCGTTGCGCTCCCTCTCCTCATACCAGCGCCTCTCAGCTCTCGCCGCCTCGATCTCCCACTGTGGGCGGCGATAATCCCCAGCTTGAGCCCATGGTCCTTTCCCGTCCAGGATTTCCTCCCAAGTCCATGACTGCAGATAGCTTTTCTCCTGGTGCCTCTCCTTGTGCTGCTCCTTCCTCTGCTGCTTGGTCCGTTGTTGGTGGGTAATTCTGTAACGGCTGTCTGGAAGAGGGAACCAAGGTGCAGCAGAGGATGTGTTCATCATTAGAATATTAATTCAAATAAACAAGAGAACACTACAAAATGAACAAAAACGACAGCAAACAGTCCTGTTAGGAAAATACTCAAAACAGAAACAATTACCCACAAAACCCAAAGGAAAAACATGCTCCTTATGTGTGACTCCCAATCAGCAGCAACGAGCTTCAGCTGTGCCTGATTGGGAGCCACACACATGGCCCAAAACAAAGAAATACCAAAACATAGAAAAAGGAACATAGAACGCCCACCCAATGTAACACCCTGGCCTAACCAAAATAAAGAACAAAAAAAAACCTCTCTATGGCCAGGGCGTTACAATGTAATACAGTGAGGGGAAAAAGTATTTGATCCCCTGCTGATTTTGTACATTTGCCCACTGACAAAGAAATGATCAGTCTATAATTTTAATGGTAGATTTATTTGAACAGTGAGAGACAGAATAACAACAAAAAAAATCAAGAAAAACGCATGTTATAAAATGATTTGCATTTTAATGAGGGAAATAAGTATTTGACCCCTCTGCAAAACATGACTTAGTACTTGGTGGCAAAACCCTTGTTGGCAATCACAGAGGTCAGACTTTTCTTGTAGTTGGCCACCAGGTTTGCACACATCTCAGGAGGGATTTTGTCCCACTCCTCTTTGCAGATCTTCTCCAAGTCATTAAGGTTGAGGCTGACGTTTGGCAACTCGAACCTTCAGCTCCCTCTACAGATTTTCTATGGGATTAAGGTCTGGAGACTGGCTTGGCCCCTCCAGGACCTTAATGTGCTTCTTCTTGAGCCACTCCTTTGTTGCATTGGCCGTGTGTTTTGGGTCATTGTCATGCTGGAATACCCGTCCACGACCCATTTTCAATGCCCTGGCTGAGGGAAGGAGGTTCTCTCCCAAGATTTGACGGTACATGGCCCCGTCCATCGTCCCTTTGATGCGGTGAAGTTGTCCTGTCCCCTTAGCAGAAGAACACCCCCAAAGCATAATGTTTCCACCTCCATGTTTGATGGTGGAGATGGTGTTCTGGGGTCATAGGCAGCATTCCTCCTCCTCCAAACACGTCGAGTTGAGTTGATGCCAAAGAGCTCCATTTTGGTCTCATCTGACCACAACACTTTCACCCAGTTGTCCTCTGAATAATTCAGATGTTCATTGGCAAACTTCAGACGGGCATGTATATGAGCTTTCTTGAGCAGGGGGACCTTGCGGGTGCTGCAGGATTTCAGTCCTTCACTGCGTAGTGTGTGACCAATTGTTTTCTTGGTGACTATGGTCCCAGCTGCCTTGAGATCATTGACAAGATCCTCCCGTGTAGTTCTGGGCTGATTCCTCACTGTTCTCATGATCATTGCAACTCCACGAGGTGAGATCTTGCATGGAGCCCCAGGCCGAGGAAGATTGACAGTTCTTTTGTGTTTCTTCCATTTGCGAATAATCGCAGCAACTGTTGTCACCTTCTTACCAAGCTGCTTGGCGATGGTCTTGTAGCCCATTCCAGCCTTGTGTAGGTCTACAATCTTGTCTCTGACATCCTTGGAGAGCTCTTTGGTCTTGGCCATGGTGAAGAGTTTGGAATCTGATTGATTTATTGCTTCTGTGGACAGGTGTCTTTTATACAGGTAACAAGCTGAGATTAGGAGCACTCCCTTTAAGAGTGTGCTCCTAATCTCAGCTCGTTATCTGTATAAAAGACACCTGGGAGCCAGAAATCTTTCTGATTGAGAGAGGGTCAAATACTAATTTCCCTCATTAAAATGCAAATCAATTTACAATATTTTCGACATGCGTTTTTCTGGATTTTTTTGTTGTTATTCTGTCTCTCACTGTTCAAATAAACCTACCATTAAAATTATAGACTGATCATTTATTTGTCAGTGGGAAAACGTACAATATCAGAAGGGGATCAAATACTTTTTTCCCTTCTGTATTTTATCAAGTCTACAAGCAATACAAGACTCTATTATTATAGTGGGAGATTATAATACGGTTTTAAATACCTGAATGGGCCATAAAGGAAATTACACTACAAACTATCACCCTTGTGAGCAAAAATAGGTTTTTAGAATGATTGCACATTTATTAGAAATAAAACAGAAATACCTTACTTACATAAGTATTCAGACCCTTTGCTATGAGACTCGAAAATGAGCTCAGGTGCATCCTGTTTTCAACCTCCAACCGTCGCTGGAGGTTCTGGGCTGTAGAGGCGCACTGGAGGCCTAGTGCGTGGAGCCGGCACAGGACCTCCCGGGCTGGGGAGGCGCACTGGAGGCCTGGTGCGTGGAACCGGCACAGGTGGCACCGGACTGGTGACACGCACTTCAGGGCGAGTGCGGGGAGCAGGCACAGGACGTACCGGGCTGGGGAGGCGCACTGGAGGCCTGGTGCTTGGAGCCGGTATAGGTTTCACCGAACTGATGACACACACTTCAGGGCGAGTGCGGGGAGCTGGCACAGGACTTACCGGACTGGGAAGGCGCACTGCCTCCCTGACGGTCTCTGGCTCTTCAGGGTGAGTACGGGGAGCTGGCACAGATGGCACCGGACTGATGACCCGCTCTTCCACACTCCACTGCTCCGCCGACCACCCCTCCCCCAAAAAATCTTGGGGTTTCTTGGGCCACGGTCCCTGGCGTCGTCGCTGTCCTTCCACCTTCCTTGGTGTCTCCTTCCAAGGAAGGGTCTCACATCCGGACATAATGGACATCCCATGTCCAAAACTCCTTAACCTCCATAACACGCCGCTTGGTCATGCGTTGGTGGGATATTCTGTCACGCTTGTTGAAATGAGTGGACCAAGGCGCAGCGTGCGTAGAGTTCCACATTATATTTAATAGTGAAACTTACAACAAAACAACAAAGAATATAACAAACGTGCAGTCACGGAGCGCACAAAGCACTAACCAAATCAATATACCACAAATGCAGGTGGGAGAAAGGGCTTCCTAAATATGATCCCCAATTAGAGGCAACGATTACCAGCTGCCTCTAATTGGGAACCATACAAACCACCAACATAGAAAAATAATGACTAGAACACCCCCCTAGTCACGCTCTGACCTAAACACCATAGAGAACCAAGGGCTCTCTATGGTCAGGGCGTGGCAGTCTGATGGCCTTGAGATAGAAGCCTTGAGATAGAAGAAGTAAAACAAGTGTAATATATTATAAAAATAAAGCAAACTGGATGGAATATGGGGAAAAATGCACCAAAGTCTTTTTCAATCTTCAACACAGAAATGCTACCAAAAATAATTTACTGAAACTTGTTACAAATGACAGAGTCACCCATGATTCACCTAACAATATTTTCATAGGAAGCAAAGTGCTTTAAGCATATGTTTTTGTTTCAGTCTCTTCCATTTCCACTAACGGAAGCTAATTGTAAGTATTTTATTCTATGAACAATGTCAAATTAACAGCTGTACAGAAAGACTCATGTGAAGGCCAAATTACAGAGGAGGAATTTCTTGAAAGCATTTAAAGCATTTTAGTCCGAGAAAACTCCATGCCTGGATGGCATACCAATGTAGGTATATCACACCTTTTTGATGTACTCAGAATACCTTTATTAGCATGTTTTAACCATTCCTATACAAATGTAAATTATCAGATACTCAAAAAGAAGGTCTAATTTCATTATTACTAAAACAGGACCCAAGTTGTAAATATAAAGATCCAGTCCATTTAAAAAATTCGAGGCCCCTTACACTTCAGTGTTGTCATGTAAAAATTCTAGCAAAATGCATAGCGCATAGAATTTAAAAGGTATTGTTGGATATTATTCATTTTTACATGGATGATACATTGGAGATAATATAAGACAAGTACAGGAAACAATAGAACACCATGAAAAATCTATGAAACCAGGCCTGGTATTCATAGTTGACATTTTAAAAGGCTTTTGATACAGCACGACTGGGATTTATATATACATTTACATTTTGTAGAATACAATGGGTAAAAGTTATGTATAGTAACCCTAGGTGTAAAATAGTAAATAATGGCTACTTCTCCAAAAGTATTTAACTGTCAAGAGGAGTTAAACAAGGTTGTCCATTATCGGAATATCTATTTAATATGGACATCGCAATGTCAGCTATTAAAATCAGATCCAACAATAATATCAAGGGCCAAGAAATTCAGGGCTTAAAAACAAAGGTGTCATTGTACGCTGATGATTCATGTTTTCTTTTAAATCCACAATTTGGATCCTAGATACTTTTTCTAACCTCTCTGGATTACAAACAAATTATGATAAGTGTACTATATTACATATTGGATCACTCGATTTTTTCTATTGTGTTATTGACTATACGTTTGTTTATTCTATGTGTAACTCTGTGTTGTTGTTTGTGTCAAATTGCTTTGCTTTATCTTGGCCAGGTCACAGTTGTAAATGAGAACTTGTTCTCAACTGGCCTACCTGGTTAAATAAAAGTGTGAAAAAAAATTACTGTGTGGTTTACCAATAAAATGGTTGGACAATGAAGTGGACATACTCGGTATTCATATCCCGAAAAGAAAGAAATGATCTCACTACAATAGATTTTAATAGAAAATTTGCAAAAATAGATAAGATCTTGCTACCTTGGAAAGGAAAATAGTTGTGGAAAAATCACCAGGATTAACTCTTTAGTCACATCCCAGTTTACCCATTTGCTTATGGCCATGCATACACCTACTGAAGCAACTCATTTTTTTAAATGATATGAGCAGAAAACATTCAATTCTATTTGGAATGGCAAACTTAAATGGGCCTATTTATATAATGAATAGGAATTTGGAGGGCATTAATGATTACATATTAACAACTTCATCAGGCTAGGGTCCTTTTTTCTTAATTTCTGCCTGACTGACGTGCCCAAAGTAAACTGCCTGTTGCTCAGGCCCTGAAGCCAGGATATGCATATAATTGATACCATTGGAAAGAAAACACTTTGAAGTTTGTAGAAATGTTAAAATAATGTAGGAGACACAATAGAATGTAGAATGTGTATAACACAATAGATATGGTAGGAGAAAATCCAAAGAAAAACCAACCAGATTTCTTTTTTTTTGAGAGCCAATGCTCTTACAATGGACAGTATAGGAAAATAATTAAATCTAGCTCCCAGTATGCAATTTCTATGGCTTCCACAGGGTGTCAGCACTCTGTGTTCAAGGCACCAGGCTTGTTTCTTCCAAAACGAGTAAGAAATATGAGTTTTAGTACTGGGACACACTATTGGAAATGTGTGATTGGGCGCGCCAAGAAGACAAGACGCACCTGCTAATATCGGTTTCCTATTGAACATACTTCTTTCTGTATGAAATATTATAGTTTTATTACATTTTAGGGTGTCTGAGGAGTCAATAGAAATGTATTTTGACTTGTTTAACCAAAGTTTAGCGTTAGATTTTTGGATTCCTTTCTCTGCATGTTGAATGAGTCGATTACTCAAATTGATGGCGCCAACTAAACTGACTTTTTGGGATATATAGAAGGATTTTATCTAACAAAACGACACTACATGTTATAGCTTGGACCCTTTAGATGACAAATAAGAGGAAGATTTTCAAAAAGTAAGTCAATATTTAATCGCTATTTGTGAATTTATGAAACCTGTGCCGTTGGAAAAATATTTTGATGTGGGGCGCTGTCCTCAAACAATTGCATGGCATGCTTTCGCTATAATGGCTACTGTAAATAGGACAGTGCAGTTAGATTAACAAGAATTTAAGCTTTCAACCAGTATAAGACACTTGTATGTACCTACATGTTTAATATCCATAATTTGTATGATTATTTCTTTGAATTGCACACCCTCCAGTTTCACCGGAAGTTGTCCCGCAAGCAGGATGCCTAGCCCTAAGAAGTTTTTAAAGCATTAGACCTCACACTAAAGGCTTCAGTCATACAAAAGTTATACTTAAATCCGAACTGGTTCTCTAGCAGATCACCCCATGTTCAAGAATGGCCCTTTTCCCTTTAATCAGATTGCAACCTCTCACTTTCGGTTACTTGAAAATTAAATAATCTCCAAAATATTGCTATTTTTAAAACAAGCCATAGAAATTTGGTTGCAATTTCAGTTTAATCCACCTGAAAAGACAGAACAAATATTACGACAAAAATATTATGGTTAAACTCAAATATACTAATTGATTAAAAAATTAGATATTTTTTTGAAAAATAAAAAGTAAAATGGTATAATCTTTGTAAATGATACCATAAATAGGACTGGTGGAGTTATGTAATACATGCAGCTAACAAAAATATATGGAAATGTGTGCTCTACTCAAAAGTACAACCATTACCGCAAAAATGGAAGTGGTAAGTGGAAGGGGGAGAAAGTAAGGAACATGTCTGCCCTGCATTAAAGACCAAAATTGGTTAAAGAAAATTGTGATGAATAAAAAAGTATACCAGTTTCATTTAAGGACAAAAAAATTGACAGCTGTGCCGTATACTGCAGATTGTAAAATAGTTGGGAAGAGATTTTCGATGTACCGATTCCATGGCACTGTTAGGTATGCGTAATTGGTTGTAAGGGAGTCAGGCGCAGGCGAGCAGAATTTGGGTAGCAAACAGAGCCTTTTATTTAGGCGAACAAAACACACGGCACAAAGAACACTAAACACAATATGGGTTGACATAACCCAGCACAACCAGTCTAACGTGCGTGTACACGAAACAATAAACAATTTCACACACAGACATTGGGGGAACAGAGGGATAAATACACAACAAGTAATGAGGGAAATGTAAACCAGGTGTGTGGGAAAACAAGACAAAACAAATGGAAAATGAAAGGTGGATTGGCGATGGCTAGAAGACTGGTGACGTCGACCGCCAAACGCCGCCCGAACAAGGAGAGGAACCGACTTCGGCGGAAGTCGTGACAGGTACATGGTTTATAAACTGATACACAAAATGACGCTGGATTCAAAACAGAGTATTTTTCTAATTAAATTATTATACAAATTCTTGCAACCAATAGAATGTTAAATATATGGGGGATACAAACATCCCAGCTCTGCAGATTTTGCATGTCAAGAGACAGACTCATTAGATCATTTGTTTTGGTGCTCTCCATATGTAGCTTGTTTTTGGTCGCACATTCAGGAATGGCTGAATAATTGCAACATTTACCTGGAGCTAACTCTGCAAATAGCACTGCTGGGTGATTTAAAAAGTCATAGTCAATCGACCAATAATATAATAATACCCTTAGCAAAAACTATCTTGCATTTACAATCTGTAGAAACTATGAGAATAGAAAGGTTCAGAACTTTTATGAAACATCATAATATATGGCAAAGAGAAATCAAAACTGGATGGTGTTCAGAGATAGATGGAAGGGGTTGAGTGGAGCTAAAGGGTGGGACTAAAAATAACAAGATAACTAATGTAAAATTTACTGTGTCTGTAAAATGTATATAGGTTCAGAACTTTTATGAAACAGCATAATTGAAATATATATGGATAGAAATAAAAAAATGGATGGTCTTCAGAGATAGATGTGAGGGGTTTGAGGGTAGCTGAAGGATGGGACTAAAAACAAAAGATAACTATTGCAAAATACAGTGGGGCAAAAAAGTATTTAGTCAGCCACCAATTGTGAAAGTTCTCCCACTTAAAAAGATGAGAGAGGCCTGTAATTTTCATCATAGGTACACTTCAACTATGACAGACAAAATGAGAAAAAAAATCCAGAAAATCACATTGTAGGATTTTTAATGAATTTATTTGCAAATTATGGTGGAAAATATGACAGTTTTATTTAGATGACTATAGATAATGTTCATTTGTTATTTTTCATTATCACAAGACTTCATGGTTATCATGTTTGAGGTATGACCCAGATGCAGACAGAGTTGAAGAAATAAAGGTTTTTCCTAACAACAGGGGCAGGCAAACGACAGGTCAGGACAGGCAGGGGTCAATAATCCAGAACAGTGGGGTAAGGTATAAAACGGCAGACAATCTCAGGGTCAGGGCAGGCAGAACAGTCAAAACCGGGAAGAACTAGAAAACAGGGGCAGGAAAACAAACGCTGGAAGGTTTGACAAACAAAATGAACTGGCAACAGACAAACAGAGAACACAGGTATAAATACACAGGGGATAATGGGGAAGATGGGCAACACCTGGAGGGGGGTGGAGACAATCACAAAGACAGGTGAAACAGATCAGGGTGTGACAATGGTAGAGTTACTTAAAAACATTCAGCAATCAGCAATTTTTCAAATGTCAGTGATATAATCTTTGACTGAGCTGAGGTCATAAAGAATACTGAAAGAATGGGATAGGTGTAGGATAGGTGAAAACAATATTGCAGATACCGTTCACTTTTTAGCTTTCACCTATCCAGATGGATTGGGACAAATGTTATTGTCTGTATGCACACACATGCAACCAGAGAACATGAATGTCCAGGGAATCCCCTTTTTCTTAACAGAGAGGCCACTGGTCAACATGGAGTCTAGACTGTTATTGACCATTCCCAAAGCCCGCTCCACAGTGAAGGGTCCCCTGCAGGCTCCGGGCCCCAGAGAGCAGGAAGTTTACGGCTAGCCATGGTCAGCCTGAAGCCTAAAGAGTGTCTTTGTTCCATAAAGCAAAGGGGCTTTGTTCTGCAATAACAAAAAGAATCCCTAAAACAGGAGTGAGGAAGAAAGTCTCAGGATTGTTTGATAGTTAGTGATGGTTGAAGACCCTGGAGAAAACAAAGCTCTGGAGTCCATTACAGCACAGTCAGTATGCTTACAATACCAGGTCGCACAAAAAGCCATTGTGTCGGAATGTTTATTACAAATAAATCTTTTAGCATTTAAATTTTTCTACTCAGTCAGGTCAACCAGCAGATGGATATCTCATGTGCTCGTGTGTGTTGTTCTTTGCAAACCGCAGGCTGATTTGCATGCATTGTATCTCCTGTGTAAGTCCCTCTGTGGAAGGGCACTGTGTGTGTTGAAAGCCCACTGCAAAACACTGCCGTTTGTGTTCCCTGGATAAGACCTCAGTTCAACTGAATTGCGACGATATGAAAAGGTACATACACAATGTGCAGTGCAGTGTCCAGAGGCAATGAAACTACCTTCTCATTGGAAGAGGCTACAGGTCATCATCAGCCCTACACATATTTCTATGTGGCTAACTGAACAAAATGGGAAATATAGTATTCTTTCTAACAAGATATCTACACAGACACTGAGTGTACCAACATTAGGAATACCTGATCTTTAATGACATAGACCAGGGCTGCCCAACCCTCTTCCTGGAGGTCTGTGGGTTTTCACTCCAACCCTAATTTAACACACCTGATTGTACTAATTAGCTGATCAACAAGACCTTAACTAGCTGAATCAGATACGCTAAATTAGGGTTGGACCGAAAACCTACAGGACTGTAGATCTCCAGGAAGAGGGTTGGGAAGACCTGACATAGACTCACGAGGTGAAAGCTATGATCCCTTACTGATGTCACCTGTTAAATCCACTTCAATCAGTGTAGATAAAGAGGAGGAGACAGGTTAAAGAAGGATTTTTAAGCCTTGAGACAATTGAGATTGTCTATGTGGTCCATTCAGAGGGTGAATGGGCAAGACAAAAGATATAAGTGCCTTTGAATGGGGTATGGTAGTATGTGCCAGGCACACCGGTTTGAGTGTGTCAAGAACTGCAACGCTGCTGGAATTTTCAAACTCAATAGTTTCCCGTGTGTGTGTAAAGAACGGTCCACCACCCAAAGGACATCCAGCCAACTTGACACAACTGTGGGAAGCATCCCTGTGGAATGCTTTTGACAGCTGAGGGCAAAAGGGGGTGCAACTCAATGTTAGGAAGGTCTTCCTAATGTTTTGTACACAGTGTATTTCAGGATGTTGTGTATCCCTGGAAATAATCAGAATTCATGTAAACATACGTTTTCAAAAACATAGCTTGTCCAAAATAAAGTGGTCTCTTGGCACAACGTACCCCGGGTATGGGTTAAGTTGACAATAGGGACAGGGTAAGTTGAGCCGCCTTGGGGTAAGTGGGTAGGGGTTTCCTGTGACAGTGGATGCTGGTAGATAAATGTTTAGTGGAATGGGGGTGTGGTATATTGTATATCTTAAATGTGTGCCTACACTGAGATATAGATCTCTCTGTTCAATGTAACTTACCCTTCCATTTCTTGAGCAGTTGTCTGGGCCAGTTCGTGGGCAAGTTCTTTGCGTTTGAGGCTACTAAGCCCATGAAATTGGTCCGTGAGATTCTTGATATGTTTAGCAAGCTCAGACTCCATGTCATCAGATAAGACCTTGTGTTTTTCTGCTAGTCTACCACAGCCTCTCTTTCACACAGGTACATGTTGGTTTATTTTATGTTCAATGTTCCTCTTCAGTGTCATAAGGTCTATTTTTTTCATCCCTTGCTGCTGCTCAAATGGATTTCTTCCCTTCTGACTTCCTTGGTTGATCTCTCAAGAACCTCAAGGGGGGGCTAGACCCCTGCTTGTTTTATGTTTGTATACACATGGTATGATAATGTCTGCTCTGTACCAACAAAAATGAGTTTACATGCATGACACATTGCAAAAATATTATGCAGAAAAATGACTAAATGTAATAATTTGTATGGGGTATGGTGACCATTGGCTCAACTTACCCCAGGGAAAACATTTGGACTATATTAGCCCACACAGCTACAAGGATGCACTTTCATGCTAGGTTTAGGACCTCATATTGAAGCTTAGAGACCCTACCTGATGTGCAAAACAATCTTAAAACAATTTACTTTGGTTTAGATACAAGCATCATGAAACCTACAGTATAGTACAAATTGATTTCACTTTGTGAAAATGTTTTTTACACCTAAGATTGCATACCACTTTTTCCTTGTCATTTCTTCCTTCACAGACTCCATTAAATTATGACCTCTTCCTAAAGATTTGGTCACATGATTAATTTTGTGTATGGTTTCCTAGAAACAACGGGTGGCTCAACTAACCCTTTGGCTCAACATTCTCCCCAACTGAGCAAAGACAAACTGCTGTTAGAAAATGCCGGAACTATTTCCATTTGCATGCGTTTTCTCTGAAAATCTCTGCAACCGGTAGCCCAAGATTTATTAGACACCTCCTGCACAGTTAATCTTTATCTCTAACACACTACATGATAAATAAGGCCTTTCATCTAGTGATTTATGTGGACTATGTGAGAAGCGTTAAGTGCAGTTCTGGGGCTGTAACTCCCTGACACAGGAGATGGTACTAGAGTGAGAGAGACTTTCTTTGTTCATTCAGACAGAGGGAAAAGAGGTGAATCAGTGTTTTTACTGAAATCACCATATCTCCCCACACCAACTCCCTCCTCACATATATAGAGAGAAACCCTTTTATATAATTCACCAAATAATTTATCAGTCAACCAAGCCTCCCAAACACCAACAATATTCCTTTGCTTTTCTGTTGTTTTCCAAAATTGTATCTAGACAGGGGCCGCTCTCTAATGGTCAGAAAGAGTGTAGAGTGTAGACAGGTGTCAAGTGAAGTCATGCTGAGCCGCGACTCTCATGTCCTTTGAAAGCCCTCAGCATGGAGTGGAAGGACCAAATGGCGAGCCAAAGCAGAAACATCTGTGGTGTAAAGTAATATTTTTTAACATTGTACATTTTTGACATTTTATGTTAAAGACTGAAACCCTGTTGCACCATATCTCACCGAAAGAGCTGTCCATTATTTTGATCAACAGCAGAAGGCGCATCATCTCCATCTCTGAGATGTGTCCCAGGGCTGTGAAATCATGATGTATAAATAAGGCTTGTGAAGCGCTGCAGAGAAGAACACTCAGCCTTGGCTCCTACCATGCAGTAAAATAGCTACCACAGATGATATTGATCTGTGAATCTACAGACACCACTCCTAGTGACAGAGAACGATAGGTCATTCCCAACCAATGGCCTTGAACGAGAATGGGCAACATTCAACATCCCATTCTAATAAACTAGCTACAGGGAAAGCCTCTAGTGTTCTCATTCATCCCTTTTATGTCCAACAATAAAACATGCAAATTAAATATATATATATTGTTTTGCTCAGGAAACTTGGGGGGCTAAATAAAACCACCAGCGGGCCAAATTCGGTTGAGGTACCCTGCCTTAGCACATCATTCAATCCCTTAATGTCTGCCTGTGTGACATATTGTTCTGTGGAGAGCCATATTTCTGCCACCAGCACAGTACAATTCTGGCATGTCCAGGCAAAACACTGGGATAGGTCACATCACATACAGGGTGGATGTGATTTCACATGTTGACCATAGGATGGCACTCTGATACCTACTTGAATACAAACAAAGAAATACACGGTTCATTTGGGATACCAATGCAACCTAAACATTCCTGGGCCCAGTTTCCCAAAAGTATCTTAAGGTTAAGTTCATCGTTAGAGTAGGATCCTATGGTTCTAGGATTAACCTTAAGATGCTTTTGGGAAACCGGGCCCTGTCTTACCATTGAAACACTTCAACATATCATTGTTATTAAGGATGTTTATTCTGAAGATTTAAACTAAAAGCGACCAATGCAATATTTCCAAGTATGCCAGTATTATGTTAACTGATCTTGAATATATAGGAATGGTATTTTTTAATTGTCACAAAAAGGTACATTGATTTCATTTTTATTATCATGCTACAAAAACTGTCTGAGCTTAATTCCCTGCCAGGAGCAATGAGGTACACTGCATTGTAATTAAACACAATTCAAACTCCCTATGGTGATTCTTAATTGATTATCCAAAATGTGTGGAAAACAGCCGCTATTTTAAATTCTGAAAATATGCCATTGTTGGGGGGAAAGAGAGTAGGACAAAGCACCATGCAGGCCTTTAATGTATATCTGAATAATTGACTCTCAGTGAAGATTCCAACACACACAGTGTTGTGTCAATTTAGACCAATTATTCTAATGATGATTGACAGGTATCCTCCTATTAGCCATAATAACTCTAATAATATCCCTAATGGCCCTAATCACGTGAATAACTTGATGAGTAGCTAGTTCAGAGCACAGTCGGATTAATGATGATGGACATATTAACCCTAATATCCTGATCAGTTGCTTGTCAACTCAAAGCAGCACTGATTATTGATCAATTCATCAATTCATGCCGCCACATCAGTCCTGGTAATCAGGTGAACCCCTTTATAAGGCTGACCATTGGGGGTCAGTGCTCAGTGGGTATCTCAGAGTATCCCAGTACCACCTTCCCAGGACCCCTCAAGGGTTACCCACATACACCCACAGACTCTACACAGACACAGGAACCATGGAAGGCACAGATGGACCCAAATTCTATATGCCTATGTCCAACGCTACAGGAGTGGTGTGAGTTCCCCCAGTACAAAAACAAAACAAAAAAATGCATGAAATGAAATGTATGCATTCACTGCTGTAAGTCGCTCTGGATAAGAGCGTCTGCTAAATGACTAAAATGGAAAAAATGGAAATGTACTACCTGGCTGAGCCCTGGGCCTACGCATGTCTGTCCGCATACATGTTCTTCCTCATCATCACCTGCTTTCCCATCAACTTCCTCACACTCTACGTCATCATGAAACACAAGAAGCTGCGGACGGCCCTCAACTCCATCCTGGTCAACCTGGCTGTGGCCGATCTCTTCACAGTGTTTAGCGGTTTCACCACCACGCTCAACACCTCCATGAACGGCTACTTCGCCTTCGGCTGCACCATTGAGGGCTTTTACCAATTTCTGCTTCGGGGAGAGCCATGCCATCACAGGTGTGGCATTCACCTGGGTGAAGACTGCTGCTGGTTCCGTGCCCCCTCTGTTCGGCTGATCACGTTTACATCCCAGAGAGCATGCAGTACTCACGCGGTATTGACTATTACACCAGAGGTCAAAAACGATTATTTTGTCATCTACATGTTTATCTGCCACTTCACCATTCCCCTGGTCATCATCTCCTTCGGCAACCTGCTCTGTATCGTCAAGGAGGCTACTTCTGCCCAGCAGGAGTCTGAAACACCCCAGGAGGCTGGAAGGGAGGTCACCTGTATGGACATCATGATGGTTAGCTCCTTCATGGTGTGCTGGGTGCTAGCATTTTTGTGTACGTCTTCACCCACTAGGGACTTACCTTCGGACCCTTGTGCATGACAGTTCCGGCCTTCTTTGCCAAGAGCTCAGCCCTGTACAACCCCCTCATTTACATTTTGATGAACAAGCAGTTCCGCCAAATAACCCCTTCGAGGAGGAGGGAGCATCCACCACTGCCTCCTCTGTGTCTTCCCGCTCTGTGGCCTCTGCATAAGATGGCTGCTGCAGCACCTCTGTCTCAGATTATGGAAAAGGTCTACGCTAATGTACAATTCTGAAGGCACAGTATCAGGTTGATTTTGCAACTACGGGCACTTTTGGATGTTAAATATTTTTGAAAATGAAACCTCTTGAAAGTGCTTTTTATCTATCTGAATATTTTCTTCACTCTGTCTGGAAACAAGATCCAATAGTGGCTGAGACCATAGAAATATTTTATATTCTTAAAGAGTAAATAGTATCTGTTTCCCCAAATACCCGAGGGGAAATGTCATTTCCACCACATCATATACTCTACTGTGCTATTTTAGTTGAAAAGGAAATTACAGAACTTATGCCTAAGGTATTTTAAATAACATTTCACATGAATTTGTTTTAAATCATGTTTTCTTAATTATATGTACTCATCATTCTCATGTCTAAATGTCCATGTATGCCTTGATGATACTCAGAAACATGTATTTGACACATCAAATCTTATTTTTCTTATTATTTTAAGATCACATCATCAATATCAATTGTGATTTAATACCCCTTTTCCTCAAAAATATGTACAGTGGTGGTAAAGACTTGGTGTTGTGGTAATGACAGAGTGTGGTGGAAATGACATTGCATATAGAACTGAAAAACATTTTAATGACACAATTGCACATGTTGAATTTTTTGGAAGATACAGAACACACCATTCAAAACCTAAAAAAAAGGTTACACAGCATATTTTAGAAACATTTTGGGATTCATTGCATTAGACAGAAATACATGTACAAGGTTGGAAACACTGGTTGAAATGAAACAAATTATTGTACACTGGCTGCAGTATATTGATTCCGACTCATGAGACAGTGTCACGCTCGTCGTACGAACTGGAAGCATACTCGGACCAACGTGCAGCGTGCTCTGGGTTCCACATATTTTATTTAAGTGAACCGCACAAAACAATAAATGATCAAACGAAACGTGACTAAGTGGTGCACAAAACACAAAATAATATCCCACAAACACAGGTGGGAAAAATGCTACCTAAATATGATCCCCAATTAGAGACAACAATTTCCAGCTGCCTCTAATTGGGAATCATACAAATCACCAACATAGAAATAATAAACTAGAACCCCACATAGAAATAATAAACTAGAATACTCCCCAGTCATGCCCTGACCTACTACACCATAGAGAAACAAGGGCTCTCTATGGTCAGGGCGTGACAGACAGGTGTGTGCTCACTCAGGTAGGTCATCATTCTGTAGCTGTAAGACTTCAGGTGAGTGTGGTGGTGTGTTCCTTGTCAGGTATAACTCCATAACCACTCCTTTCTGGATAGTTGGTCTTCTGTATCTTTGGTTTATTTTCCATTGCCTCCTTTTTTTCTCGCTGGGAAAGTTGTGAGATGGGTTTCAGTTCAGCACTTTCTTTTCTCTTGAGGTATCTTTCTTTTTGTTTCTTAAGATACTCCTGGTATCTTATAGGATCTTGTTTTGATTTAGTTTATATATACGACATGACCAAAAGTATGTGGATACCTGCTCGTCAAACATCTCATTCCAAAATCATGGCCGTTAATATGAAGTTGGTCCCCCTTTTGCTGCTATAACAGCCTCCACTTTTCTGGGAAGGCTTTCCACTAGATGTTGGAACATTGCTGTGGGGACTTGCTTCCATTCAGCCACAAGAGCATTAGTGAGCTCGGGCACTGATGTTGACAAATAGGCCTGGCTCGCAGTCATTGTTTCAATTCATCCCAAAGGTGTTCGATGGGGTTGAGGTCAGGGCTGTGTGCAGTCCAGTCAAGATCTTCCACACCAATCTCAACAAACCATTTCTGTATGCATCTCACATTGTGCACGAGGGCATTGTTATGCTGAAGCTAGAGACTTATATCTCCCTCACTAACTTTAAGCATCAGCTGTCAGAGCAGCTTACCGATCATTGTATCTGTAAATAGCCCACCCAACTACCCTCATCCCCATATTATTTATTTTTTGCCCCCCTTGCACCCCAGTATCTCTTCTTGCACATTCATCTTCTGCACATCTATCACTCCAGTGTTTAATTGCTAAATTGTAATTATTTCGGCACTATGGACTATTTATTGCCTTACCTCCCTAATCTTACTACATTTTCACACACTGTATATAGTGTTTTCAATTGTGTTATTGACTGTACATTTGTTTACCCCATGTGTAACTCTGTGTTGTTTGTGTCGCACTGCTTTGCTCTATCTTGGCCAGGTCGCAGTTGTAAATGAGAACTTGTTCTCAACTGGCCTACCTGGTTAAATAAAGGTAGAATCAAATACATTTTAAAAAACGTAGGAAAGGGCTTTCCAAAAACTGTTGCCACAAAGTTTGAAGCACAGAATTGTCTAGAATGTTATTGTATGCTGTAGCGTTAAGATTTCCCTTCAATGGAACTAAGGGGCCTAGCCCGAACCATGAAAAAAGCCCCAGACCATTATTCATCCTCCACCAAACATTAAAGTTGGTACTATGCATTGGGGCAGTTTGCGTTCTCCTGGCATCCTCCTAACCCAGATTCGTCCATTGGACTACCAGATGGTGAAGCGTGATTCATCACTCCAGAGAACGCATTTCCACTGCTACAGAGTCGAATGGCACCGAGCTTTACACCACTCCAGCCGACGCTTGGCATTGCACATGGTGATCTTATGCTTGTGTGCAGTTGCTCGGCCATGGAACCTATTTCATGAAGCTCCCGACGAACAGTTCTTGTGCTGACGTTGCTTCCAGAGACAGTTTGGAACTGGTTAGTGAGTGTTGCAACCGAGGACAGACAATTGCTACGCGCTATATGCTTCAGTTCCGTTCTGTGAGCTTGTGTGACCTACCACTTCACGGCAGAGCCGTTATTGCTCTTAAACATTTCCACTTCACAACAACAGCAGTTACAGTTGACCGTGGCAGCTCTAGGAGGTCAGAAATTTGATGAACTAACTTGTTGGAAAGGTGGCATCCTATGACAGTGCTCCGCGAAAGTCACTGAGCTCTTCAGTATTTGTATTTATTATGGATCCCCATTAGCTGCTGCCAAAGCAGCAGCTACTCTTCCTGGGGTCCAGCAAAAGTAAGGCAGTTTATACAATTTTAAAAACATTACAATACCTTCACAGATTTCACAACACACTGTGTGCTCTCAGGCCCTACTACACCTCTACCACATATCTACAGTACTAAATCCATGTGTATGTATAGTGTGTATGTTATCGTGTGTGTGTGTGTGTGTATGCGTGTGTCTGTGCCAATGTTTGTCTTGCTTCACAGTCCCAGCTGTTCCATAAGGTGTTTTTTATCTGTTTTTTTTATCTAATTTTACTGCTTGCATCAGTTACTTGATGTGGAATAGAGTTCCATGTAGTCATGGCTGTATGTAGTACTGTGTGCCTCCCATAGTCTGTTCTGGACTTGGGGACTGTGAAGAGACCTCGTGGCATGTCTTGTGGGGTATGCATGGGTGTCCAAGCTGTGTGCCAGTAGTTTTGACAGACAGCTCGGAGCATTCAACATGTCAATACCGCTCATAAATAAATGTAGTGATGAAGTCAATCTCTCCTCCACTTTCAGCCAGGAAAGATTGACATGCATATTATTAATATTAGATCTCTGTGTACATTCAAGGGCCAGCCGTGTTGCCCTGTTCTGAGCCAATTGGAATTTTCCTAAGGCTTTTTTTGTGGCACCTGACCACACGACTGAACAGTAATCAAGGTGCGACAAAACTAGTACAAAAACCAAGCCATGAGGTCTAAGGAATTGTCCGTAGAGCTCCAAGACAGGATTGGGTTGAGGCACAAATCCATTGAAGGGCACCAAGAAATGTCTGCAGCTTTGAAGGTCCTCAAGAACACAGTGGCCTTGTCACGGTTGTTCAAAGGATCGGACCAAAATGCAGCGTGTTCGTAGTTCCACATATTTTATTTACCGTGAAACTAAATGCTATACACTAAATACTTGAATACACAAAAACAACAAACCGTGATGCAGAGAGAAAACACACTACTCAAAAATTAATCACCCACAAAAACAGGTGGGACAAACATCAACTTAAATATGACCTCCAATTAGAGACAACGACAACCGGCTGCCTCTAATTGGAGATCATAAAAAACAAAACCAACATAGAAATACAAAACTAGAAACTGAACATAGAAATACAAAACATAGACAAACACCCCGTCACGCCCTGACCTACTCTACCATAGAAAATAACAACTTACTATGGTCAGGACATGACAGTACCCCCCCAAAGGTGCGGTCTCTGACCGCACCTACATAAAACAACAACAAACCCCCCCAAACAACAACCCCCCCAACAACAAAAACCAAAGGGAGGGTAGGGTGGGTGACAAAAGTCTATGGCGGCTCTAATGTTACACCCAGAACCTTCCTCTCCCTCCGATCCTCCAGCAACGGAGGTGGCTCCGGCTCAGGGCATAACCCCGTTCCGCCCGCAGATCCCTCCGCTTCTGTAACACCGGCCTGTGGATCATTATCAGAGGAATCGGACTGTAAATCATTACCGGAAGCTCCGTGCTGCAGACCGCCGCCGGAGGTTCCGGGCTGCGGGCCGCCGCCGAAGGCTCCGGGCTGCGGGCCGCCGCCGAAGGCTCCGGGCTGGCCGCCGAAGGCTCCGGGCTGCGGGCCGCCGCCGTAGGCTCCGGGCTGCGGGCCGCCGCCGTAGGCTCCGGGCTGCGGGCCGCCGCCGAAGGCTCCGGGCTGCGGGCCGCCGCCGAAAGCTCCGGGCTGCGGGCCGCCGCCGAAGGCTCCGGACTGCGGGCCGTCTCAATAGGTTCCGGACTGTAGGCCGTCTCAGTAGGTTCCGGACTGTAGACCGTCTCAGTAGGTTCCGGACTGTAGACCGTCTCAGTAGGTTCCGGACTGTAGGCCGTCTCAGTAGGTTCCGGACTGTAGGCCGTCTCAGTAGGTTCCGGACTGTAGGCCGTCTCAGTAGGTTCCGGACTGTAGGCCGTCTCAGTAGGTTCCGGACTGTAGGCCGTCTCAGTAGGTTCCGGACTGAAAAACGTCGCCGGAAGCTCTGGACTGGGAACTGTCGCAGGAAGCTCTGGACGGGGAACTGTCGCCGGAAGCTCTGGACGGGGAACTGTCGTCGGAAGCTCTGGACGGGGAACTGTCGCCGGAAGCTCTGGACAGGGAACTGTCGCAGGAAGCTCTGGACGGGGAACTGTCGCCGGAAGCTCTGAACGGTCTCCCCCCTGATATCGCCAAACTCCCCGTATGCCCCCCCCTAATTTTTTGGGGGGGCTGCTGCTCAGCCTTGCCTCTCGGTCAAACATCAACTTAAATTTGACCTCCAATTAGAGACAACGACAACCGGCTGCCTCTAATTGGAGATCATACCAAACAAAACCAACATAGAAATACAAAACATAGACAAACACCCCCTGTCACGCCCTGACCTACTCTACCATAGAAAATAACTTACTATGGTCAGGACGTGACAGGCCTGCATAATTTTTAAGGTAGAGTGGCCAGACGGAAGCCACTCCTCAGTAAAAGGCACATTACAGCCCACTTGTAGTTTGCCGAAAGGCACATAAAGGACTCTCAGACCATGAGAAACAAGATTCTCTGACCTGAATGCCAAGTGAAACCTGGCACCATCCCTACAGTGAAGCATGGTGGTGGCAGCGTCATGCTCTGGGGATATTTTTCAGAGGCAGGGACTGGGAGACTAGTCAGGATCGAGGGAAAGATGAACGGAGCAAAGTACAGAGAGATCCTTGATGAAAACCCGCTCCAGAACACTCAGATCCTCAGACTTGGGCAAAGGTTCACCTTCCAAAAGGACAACAACCCTAAGCACACAGCCAAGACAACGCACGTGTGGCTTCGGGACAAGTCTCTGAAGGTCCTTGAGTGGCCCAGCCAGAGCCTTGACTTGAACCTGATCGAACACCTGAAGATAGCTGTGCAGCGATGGTTCCCATTCAACCTGACAGAGCTTGAGAGGATTTGCAGAGAAGAATGGGAGAAACTCCCCCAATACAGGTGTGCCAAGCTTGTAACGTCATACCCAAGAAGACTCGAGGATGTAGTCACTGCCAAAGGTCCTTCAACAAAATACTGAGTAAAGCGTCTGAATACTTATGGAAATGGGATATTTCCATTTTTTATTTGTAATACATTTGCAAAATGTTCTATAAACCTGTTTTTGCTTTGTCATTATGGGGTATTGTGTGTAGATTGATGAGGGGGAAAAAAACATTCAATCCGTTAAAGAATAATGCTATAACTTAACAAAATTTGGAAAAAACCAAGGGGTCTGAATACTTACATCTTATAGAATAAATAAATAATAATTGAAGTCATTAATAATCATAGTAAGTCACATAAATGGACATCAAAATCACTCAATCATCCTAACATAATTCAAAACGTAATGGTCTTACTTAGCAAATAAGTGTTCAGTTTCAACTTAACTATGATCATATATGTCATTTGTGTCTTTTCAGGTCTTAAGGTAAGTAAAAATTGATCAACTAATACATTTTGTCATTCCACCCCATTCTGTCCTGTGGTGGTAATGACGTGTGGTGTGAATTACATTTTTACAGTATTTGGTCATAAATAGCAGGGATTCTAGCATGCTAACTCCAGTTGAGCTTACAATGTTTCCTAAATACACACAATTAAAACATAATTTCACAAATCTAACATAATTTGATGAAATTATAGCCTATTTGGTAATGACGTACTACTCAAGTCATATTTACCTTTATTTTGATATAATTTCCCGGCATAAAAATTTGAATGTCCCTCCATGACATCAATGTGCTCCACTGTCACTATTCATATCCATGGTAACCAAGTACACAACGTTTTGAAAAACGTTATTATCATGAAATTTGCTTGTCGTGGGGGTATTGACACGATACTTAGCAAAAGTTAAACATGTATTGTAAATGTTTATCAGCACAGCATTATGACAGCATTTTCTAAACTGCAGAGGGAGTTCTTGCTATTATTTTGTAGGTTTCATATAGTTTGTACTGTAGTTTGTGTAAAAAAAGTAACCAATGGCTTACTCACATCTAATATGTATATAGTTTCCATTTATTTTACTCTTTTTTTTAAATGGTGCATTAAATATGCACCCGATTTCACTTTAAGTGTAATACATAGCAGAATGTCAAAAGTCGGTGTGAGACAGGGCAAAAGCAGCGCAAAGCATTGAAATCCAGACATGAAATTATTTAAAAATGAAATTAATAAAAAAACATCTTGAAAGCTAAAAAAAGTTTAAGGTTATTTTAGTCTCTACTTAATGGATGTGAAAAAAACCCTCTTGGGGATAGAATCCCACTGACGGGCTTGCTTGACAAGCTAGCATGGCGCGAAATTCAAAACAGCAAAAATCTAATAATTTCAATTTCTCAAACAATCAACTATTTTACACCATTTGAAAGATAAACATCTCCTTAATCCAACCACATTGTCCGATTTCAAAGAGGCTTTACGGCGAAAGCATAAATTTAGATTATGTTAGGAGAGTACATAGACAAAAAATTACACACAGACATTTTCAATGCAAGGACAGGTGTCACCAAAAGCAGAAAACCAGCTAATATTATGCACTAACCTTTGACAATCTTCATCAGATGACACTCCTAGGACATTATGTTAGACAATACATGCATTTTATGTTCTATCGAGTTCATATTTATATCCAAAAACAGCATTTTACATCAGCGCGTGACGTTCAGAAAATGTATCTCCCCCAAACTGCCGGTGAATTTACAAAAATACTCATTATAAACGTTGATAAAATATTAAACTGTTATTCAAAGAATTATAGATTAACATCTCCTGAATGCAACCGCATTGACAGATTTCAAAATAACTTTACTGGGAAAGCACACTTTGCAATAATCTGAGTACTGCGCTCAGAAAAATACACTAGGCAATACAGATAGCCACCATTTTGGATTCATCTAAATGCATAAATAACATTAGAAATATTCACTTACCTTTAATAATCTTCATCGGAAGGCACTTCCAGGAATCCCAGGTCGACAACAAATGTTGTTTTGTTCGATAAAGTTCATAATTTATGTCCAAATAACTCCATGTTGTTAGCGCGTTCAGTAGGCTACTCAAAATGTAGGACGCGCAAGGAAAATGTCACGACGAAAAGTAAAAAAAAAAAAATCTATTTACGTTCGTTCAAACATGTCAAACGTTGTACAGCATCAATCTTTAAGGCCATTTTAACGTGAAACTTCAGTAATATTTCAACCGGACCTTTCCTGTGTCTTGAAAAACATTTTGGAACACAAGGTCCCATCTCGCATGAACGCGCGCCAATGAAGTGATGTCATTCCCTGGGTGACCAAATTCCCCACCTTCTCATTCGGTCTCTGTTCATCATAGACGCCTCAAACAACTTTCTAAAGACTGTTGACATCTAGTGGAAGCCTCAGGAAGTGCACAATGAATCCTTTGTCACTGTGTGTTCCATTGGCAATGACTTGAAAATAGTACAGCCACAAGATTTTCATTTCCTGCTTGAATTTTTCATAGGTTTTTGCCTGTCATATGAGTTCTGTTATACTTACAGACATCATTCAAACAATTTTAGAAACTTCATTTTGTTTTCTATCCAAATCTACTAATAATATGCATATTCTAGTTTCTGGGCCAGAGTAGTAACCTGTTCAAATTGGGTACGTTTTTCATCCGGCCGTGAAAATACTGCCCCCTAGCCCCAACAGGTTTTAATCTCTGTATTCTAGCATGGGTAGGATGGTCATCTGAATCAGGGTTAGTTTGGCAGCTGAGGTGAAAGATGAGCGATTACAATAGAGGAAACAAAGTCTAGATTTAACTTTAGCCTGCAGCTTTGATATGTGCTGAGAGAAGGACAGTGCACCGTCTAGCCATACTCCCAAGTACTTGTATGAGGTGACTACCTCAAGCTCTAAACCCTCAGAGGTAGTAAAAACACCTGTGGGAGGAGGGGCATTCTTCTTACCAAACCACATGAACCTTGTTCTGAACACCTTCAAAACAAAGGTAAGGGTAGAGAAAGCTTGTTGGACACTAAGAAAGTTTTGTTGTAGAGCATTTAACACAAAATCCGGGGTGGTGCCAGCTGAGTATAAGACTGTATCATCTGCATATAAATGGATGAGAGAGTTTCCTACTGCATGAGCTATGTTGTTGATGTAAACTGAGAAGAGCGTGGGGCCTAGGATTGAACCTTGTGGTACTCCCTTGGTGACAGGCAGTGGCTGAGACAGCAGATTTTCTGACATTATACACTGCACTCTTTGAGAGAGGTAGTTAGCAAACCAGCCCAAAGACCCCTCAGAGACACCAATACTCCTTAGCCGGCCCACAAGAATGGAATGGTCTACTGTATCAAAAGCTTTGGCCAAGTCAATAAAAATAACAGCACAAAATTGCTTAGAATCAAGAGCAATGGTGACATCATTGAGGACCGTTAACGTTGCAGTTACACATCCATAACCTGAGCGGAAACCCGATTGCATACCCAAGAGAATACTATAGACATCAAGAAACATAGTCAGTTGATTATTTCCCCTTTTTTTCCAACACTTTTGATAAACAGGACAAAATAGAAATAGGCCTATAACAGCTAGGATCAGCTTGATCTCCCCCTTTAAATAGAGGACCAACCGTGGCTGCCTTCCAAGCAATGGGAACCTCCCCAGAAAGGAGAGACAGGTTAAAAAGGTTGGACATAGGCTTGGCAATGGTAGGGGTAGCAACCTTGAAGAAAGGGTCTAAACCATCTGACCCAGATCGTTTTTTTGGGGTCAAGTGCAAAGGTATCAGATCTGAAGAAGAATTTAGACGATGACAGGACAGTAATGTACAGGTATTCAAGGCATTAACCTGACAAGGCAACAATTTGTCTATCCCTTTTACATTTCCTCTTGCCTGCAGACTTACCGGTGTAACATGTTACAAACGACAATTGGCATGAAAATAAACACACACACACACACACACACACACACACACACACACACACACACACACACACCACACACACACACACACACACACACACACACACACACACACAGTCAAATCAAATCAAAACAAAACTAAATATAAACCCACACACCCACAGGCCTACGTTTGGCCAAAAATCTACTGAATTATTTTGTCCAAAAAATGCCTGCATGTCTGCCTCAAACAGAACATGGCTGTCATCTTTGCTCCAGTCAGGTTGACAGGACGGAACCATCCGTGTTTCCATGGCGACAGGATAGAGAGAGAGGCGGTAAGGTCACCGAGCCCCTGAACTGGAGCCCTGAATCTGATTCTGGGCTGCTGCTGCTGCGGTGTCGTTATTACAGATTTCATTACCTCCTCTTCCTCATCCATGATGAATTGTCACCATTCATTGCTCTGATTCTATATTTGATGTAGGCTCAGGGAGAGAGAGAGAGGGAAGAGTGTTTTGGCGCTGGAGACTGGATTGGATCCATTATTTAGGTCCTGATTCCCCTTCACTGGCTATGGGAAGAAATGCTCCTTCACCATATGAACATAGATACTGGATACAATGACAAGATGCTTGTGTGTCCACACTAACAATGGGATTCGTTGTCCACAGAGCAGAATGGCGGGCTTGCAAGCTCCCACCTATTCCCTTCTTTGGATTGGTGGATACATCCCGTTATTTGAACACTATTTTGAATATTCGATGAGGGATGTTAATGTCAACCGAAAGAGTGAGAAGCTATGCATAGACTCTCAAATCTCAACAGGGACAACTCTTTTCTCAAAGTTGCTGTGATGTCATGTGCATCACATTTATATCAGTACACTAGCAACATCCTAAGCATTACAAAAGTTATTTTATATCAAAGCGTCACGTATCAAAATAGCAATTCATTTTTATCTCGACTAAATTCAACTCTCTCATTGCCCCCCATACAAAAACTCATCACATGCTTTAAGTGGACAGATTTATGGCAAAGTAAACCCTCTAGCTTTGCCTCTTCCTTTCTGCTATGGGAAGAATTGCTCCTTCACTGTTTATTGGAAGAATTGCTCATGTGCTGTAGGCATCCTTGTGTCTCTATTCATTTCAGCTGGCTAAAAAACTCACATTGACCTCAATGTGCTACCTGACATTACGAATCATTGTAATATATAGCTGGGAGAAATATTAGACATTCTGTTAATTGCAAGAAAATTACACTAACACAGAAAATGATAAATTCGGAAACAGAACTGCATTAAAACCTGTATGTAGAATGAAATCGATTTAGATTTTATTTCCATATTCATTCATGCATAGTGACTATCCTGTACCCCCGCACATTGACTCGATACCGGTACCCCCTGTATACACAGTTGAAGTCGGAAGTTTACATACACCTTAGCCAAATACATTTAAACTCAGTTTTTCACAATTCCTGACATTTAATCCTAGTAAAAATTCCCTGTCTTAGGTCAGTTAGGATCACAACTTTATTTTGAGAATGTGAAATGTCAGAATAATAGTAGAGAGAATTATTTATTTCAGCTTTTATTTCTTTCATCACATTCCCAGTGGGTCATAAGTTTACATACACCCAATTAGTATTTGGGAGCATTGTCTTTAAATTGTTTAACTTTTTGGGTAGCCTTCCACAAGCTTCCCACTATAAGTTGGGTGAATTTTGGCCCATTCCTCCTGACAGAGCTGGTCTAACTGAGTTAGGTTTGTAGGCCTCCTTGCTCGCACACACTTTTTCAGTTCTGCCCACCAATTTTCTATAGGATTAAGGTCAGGGCTTTGTGATGGCCACTCCAATACCTTGACTTTGTTGTCCTTAAGCCATTTTGCCACAACTTTGGAAGCATGCTTGGGGTCATTGTCCATTTGGAAGACCCATTTGCGACCAAGATTCTGGCTGATGTCTTGAAATGTTACTTCCATATATCCACATAATTTTCCATCCTCATGATGCCATCTATTTTGTTTTGTGCACCAGTCCCTCCTGCAGCACAGCACCCCCACAACATGATGCTGCCACCCCCGTGCTTCACGGTTGGGATGGTGTTCTTCGGCTTGCAAGCCTCCCCTTTTACCTCCAAACATAACAATGGTCATTATGGCCAAACAGTTCTATTTTTGTTTCATCAGACCAGAGGACATTTCTCCAAAAAGTACGATCTTTGTCCCCATGTGCAGTTGCAAACCGTAGTCTGGCTTTTTTTATGCCGGTTTTGGAGCAGTAGCTTCTTCCTTGTTGAGCAGTCTTTCAGGTTATGACGATATAGGACTCATTTTACTGTGGCTATAGATACTTTTGTACCTGTTTCCTCCAGCATCTTCACAAGGTCCTTAGCCTTTATTCTGGGATTGATTTGCACTTTTCGTACCAAAGTGCGTTCATCTCTAGGAGATAGAACGCGTATCCTTCCTGAGCAGTATGACGGCTGTGTGGTGCCATGGTGTTTATACTTGCGTACTATTGTTTGTACAGATGAATGTGGTACCTTCAGGCGTTTGGAAATTGCTTCCATGAATGAACCAGACTTGTGGAGGTCTACAATTTTTTTTCTGAGGACTTGACTGATTTCTTTTGCTTTTCCCATGATGTCAAGCAAAGAGGTACTGTGTTTGAAGGTAGGCCTTGAAATACATCCACAGGTACACCTCCAATTGACTCAAATGATGTCAGTTAGCCTATCAGAAGCTTCTAAAACCATGACATCCTTTTCTGGAATTTTCCAAGTTGTTTAAAGGCACAGTCAACTTGGTGTATGTAAACTTCTGACCCACTGGAATTGTGATGAAGTGAATTATAAGTTAAATAATCTGTCTGTAAACAATTGTTGGAAAAATGACTTGCGTCATGCACAAAGTAGATTTCCTAACCGACTTGCCAAAACTATAGTTTGTTATCAAGAAATTGGTGGAGTGGCTGAAAAACGAGTTTTAACGACTCCAACCTACGTGTAAGTAAACTTCCAACTTCAACTGTAGCCTCGTTCTTGTTATTTTATTGTGTTACTTTTTTTTTTTTACCTTAGTTTATTTGCTAAATATTTTCTTAACTCTTCTCCAACTGCACGGTTGGCTTAGGGCTTATAAGTACGCATTTCACGGTAAGGTCTACACTTGTATTCGGCGCATGTGACAAATACAGTTTGATTTGACAGGCCTTATTTATCAAGATTTTATTTCCATTTTTATCTCAATTTTTGTACAGATTTATGGCAAAGTAAACCCTCTAGCTTTGCCTCTTCCTTTCTGCTATGGGACGAATTGCTCCTTGACTGTTTATTGGAAGAATTGCTCATGTGCTGTAGGCATCCTTGTGTCTCTATTCATTTCAGCAAAAAAAAACTCACATTGACCTCAATGTGCTACCTGACATTACAAATCATTTTAATATATAGCTGGGAGAAATATTTGGCTTGACAAAAACATGAATTGAATCTTTAAACATTGATCCGTGGTGTTCACATGCAGTAAAGCCCTGCGTTATTTACTAATGAGAGGAGACCTTCAGAAGCCCCAGGAACTTCACACACTGATGACATCATTAATATTAGAGAATACTGTTGTCCGCACAGAGACATTCCACAACTCAACTTCAACAGTTGGACATTCTATATGGAGCCCACCTGTGGGAATGTGTCCCTCATTAAACAAGTTTACAGGACTAGCTGGAGGCCTCTGGAAAATGTGATTGTTTCATCACAAATTCATTACACACTCATTATCATAATATTTCCGTAACCAAATCTCTAAATGCCTTCAGGCTAAGCAGGCAATTGAATGTCCTTAAATTTAAACAATGTTGTGAATATTATATGAACTCTAAATATCCAAATATGCACATAAATTGGCAAAAAATATTGTATTAATAGTGATTAATGACAGAGGCTGTGTGGGTGCAATTATCTGATTGAATACTGTCATGGTACGTAGATATGCTTTTTAAGCATCAAAGTGACAATATTTTTTTTTACAGGTGATTAAAAATAAAGTTGAAAGAAATCTTATAAGAAACTGGCATGTTCCTAAAATGTATCTTGCCATGTAGTTAAACAGACCCAGATTAAGCCTAGTTATTAAAAAGTAAAAGGATAATTGACTGAAATGATTTGCAATTCAGACAATATTCTAAGGCTTATCTAAGCACATCTTCAAAATAGACATTTTCATTATGAGACAACTTTATGCACCAGGCCATGAACAAGTTTTCAATAAGTTATATCTAACATAATTCCATCGTCAACCTGCCCGGCCAGAAGCTGACAGCTGATAGGTTCATTAAAGGAAAACCTCTGAGTGGCCTCTGTCTGCATCACTTTCTGTCTGTGGTCTGGGAGTAAGAGAACATGACCTTGGTGTCCCCATCCACTGGCTCCTGTCATCGTCTCGACATCTGAGGACACAGCTTTCTTCCTCTCTCATTTTAAGAACAGACAGCAAAGAACCACATTGGTTTATAAAACAGACAGATCCAAATTAACACTTTACTTTGTTTTGAAGTATTATATTATTAATCTACCATTTTGTTATCTCTTGGGATATTGGCAACATTACACACTGGTAATGTCATGAAGTAGTAATAAGATGCAAGACTCACATCTAAAATGTTCCACATTTCCACTGATTCATTGTAATACAATTATACCAAAACAGAAGATGATATGTTTGATATATTATTTTAATGTTAACATCATAGTTTAACTTTATTCTCCCCTTCATTTGTTTAAAATGATCACCTCTGAATGTACACATACTGCACACTGTCCAAAAATATACAAACAAATGCAGGCTTGTGCTATAGTCTGGTCAAATGTCTAAAAACAGTGGCACTGGGGGAGAGAAAGAAAAGAGAAGACATTGAAACCGTAAAGACATGCACAGCATCTGTGTCAGTGGCACTAGTCACTGGGGCTGTGTAATGCCTGCCTCCTTGGGCTCAGTGGAAAAGTACATACCACTTTTGGCTGAGAAAACACTCGTCTCATATCAAACAAAAACAAAAGAAAAATACACTCATTAACATAACTGTTAGGCACATCATTGTTTTTTTCGGTTTTACATTTTCTGCAAAATTCTGATAAATATACAATGCTTAACCAACTAACGACCCCCCAAAAAATCCAACAAACAGAAAAGGTTGATAGGTTTTGGAATCACTGTCTAGTAGGAAAGCAGGAATGTCATATAATCAATACATTTGGTTCATCCAAGGTCCAGGTGTGTTCTGCTGTGTGAAGAGTAGAGCTGAGTGGTGAGGGGGAACTTTGTTGCTGTGGGGAGGTTGGAGGGGAGGCTGGTTGTGTTACAGCAGATGACCCATCAGATGTTCAGGTCTTTGGTGCCATCTTTATGGGCCTTCCGCTTGGGCTCCGGGAGAGCTTTGGAAGCACGGCTGGCATTAGACTTAAGTGTGCTGTAGTACTCCTTCAGTCTGGGTGCTGCCGCTTCCTCCTCCTCTGGTTCTCTGAAGCTTCTGACAGGTGAAATGTCTCGGCCCAGGCTACGGGCTCTATGGTGGGGGTCTGGGGACTCATCCCTGGGGGCGTAGCGCGGCTCTCTCTCCACCCTCTCAGGTGAGCGGCCCCTCAGCAGTGAGCTGTACCTCTTGTAGGCGCTGTCTGACTCAGGGGTCTGGACCCTGGGAAGGATCTCCCCTCTCTGGCCACGGGCAGCAGCAGATAACAGGCTGTCTCCTCTGTAGTCACGCTCCAGGTTGGAGGCCCTCAGCAGAAGGCTGTCCTCCCCAAACAGGTGCTCCTCACTGGACTCCCTCAGTAGCGTGGCCTCCCTGTTGAGCCGGTCCAGGGCTGGGGGCTGCTGTAGGAGGCTCTCATCCAGGAAGGGGCTGGGCACAGGGCCAGGAGGCTTCCTCAGCACTGGTGCCATCTCCCCGTTGGGCCTCTCTGGCTCTCTGCGTCTTTGCCTGTCTAGGGAGGGCTGCCGGTAGGGGTCTGAGGATTGGGTATGGCGGTAGCGGGTGGGGGAGTGGTGGTGTGAGCGGTGGGGGGAGCGGTAGGGGGACCGGTGGCCATAGGGGGACCGATTGCGGTGAGTGGACCTGTAGGGAGAGCGGTTGGTGTTGTGGTGCCCTTGGCTGTGTCTACTGTCTAGGGTGTTCTCTGCGCTGCGGGCCCGGCTACGGCCCTTATCCGGGGAGCGGTGTCCTCGGTGACGAGTGCCGTGGCTATCCCCGCCAGACCTCTGGGTCTTGTCAACTTTTTTCTTGGACTGCTTGGATGCCCTTGTCTCCCCAGACGCCCCTCCCTGGCTCTTGCTCTTCTTTTCCGGGGATCGGTGTTTGGAATGGTGGTGGCCCTTCTTGTCCTTGCTCTGTGATGGTTTGTGAGGGACTCGTGCGTTAGTGTCCGATGGTGCATTGTTGTAGGGCAGGGTGCTCACTTCCGAAGCGTTTTGTACCCCTGCGGCTGGGCCGGCACCGTCGATGCTGGGGTCTGGAATAGAACATGACATACAACACAGGTTGCTGGATGAAACACATTGCTCTCACAGACTCCCTGACTAGACTAGATCAGCTATTGTGACCAATAACCAGGCTGCAGACATTATTTGTAATACTGCCAATTCTAATGTTAATGTCAGCAAACAAACACGGCTATATCAATTCTCCATTTGGATGCACAGCCACAACTGATGGTGAGTTATTAGTATTACTATGTATGAGCCAAAAGCAGCAACGTACTGTACGAGGACTGGTGGAACAGTTCGGCTTAAAGGAGCTGAAGGGGACCAACGGTAACGGTGGTTAAAATGCTGCGTGCTGCATGGTGTTGATGCTGATTGAGATAGCTTGACATCACTCGTTCATGCTCAGGCAATGCCTTCGATGTGAGATCAATATTTAATGCAACTAACAAAACCAAGATGAGTTTTTGAATTGAGTAATGATGTAAATAATGTATGAGCGTGATTGGTTTCGGAACAACATTGTGGTTGTAAATTAGTTTCACAGATTGTACTCCATAAAGAATGCAGGTAGTTGGCTCAGCACCATGGATAAAGGTGGTGTACGGAATGGTTTTAGGGACTAATCAAGGAGATAAGAGACTATTGATCGTCATTACATGACTGCAGTGCTATTGGTTCTTAGCGGACTCTAACCACCTCACCCGATCTTTGAATAAACCACATGGATGGTAATCAATGTGTCACAAGACAGCTTCTAAAAGTCTTAGTAACTCTACTTGGATCTAGTTTTATCTCCAATGCTATGTTCGTTAACGGACTAACCACAGATACTAACTAGACAGCTAAATAGTAAATAGCTTGAAGAGAAGAGAGGAACAGCGATAGAGGAGGGATTGATTGACTGATTGGTTGAGAAAATGTCTAGGAAAGACAAAAACTTTACCAATATCCCACAACCACCAAACCAACGTGACATGAATCAAACGGATGCGTTGGGGACGCCATGTCAGCAGTGAACACGCCATGCCCAGAGGTTGAATGCGAAAGGTGGGATGTATGAATCCATTCCTACTGGTCAGCATGACAACAGCGGCGGCGGTATTGGCAATGCATTCTGGGTGAATGGATTCTTATGCATGGAGAGCAGAGGCACAGTACGGGTGAGTTGAGGCCACAGCACACAGAGAGAGAGAGAGAGAAAGAGAGAGACCGGAGAGAGAGAGATCGGAGGAGAGAGATGGAGAGGACAGCTACAAACCATGGTCTGATTTTGGTAGGAACTAGGATCTCCCAGCTTGTCATTAGAGGATCTCATACATGCGGTGAGATGGGGAGCAACCATCTCTGAAGGAAGGAAGAGCCCAGCGAAACAAAAGGAAAGGTAGATAAAAAAGAGAAAAAGAGAAAGAGGCAAAGGGTTTAGATTACTAAAACAATAGGCAGAAGAAATAAGAATTATTGTCTGTGTTTATTTTTCAATGGAAAAGGTGTTTATTTGAACATTTAATCATTCAGAGAAAGAGACAGTCCAGGAAATAACCCCATCCTTGAGTGAAAAGTCCTGGAACCGAGCACACCACACACACCACACACACACACACACACACACACAGAAGTGACACCAACCCCATAGTGACAGCGAGATGCACACACAACACAGTATGAAGCCGTTTACATTGCCAACAGAAAATAAATGTCAAAGAGTGGAAACTAAAAGTACAAAAAAATGTTTAGAATATACAACCTCACAGAGATGTCTTATTGGTGCAGGAAAGACATAGCATATTCTCGGCGCAACAAAATATATGAATAAAAGGACAATATTTTCGAAAATCAAAAATGCAATAAGATGAATTGTGACTATCAATTAACAGATCAATACAATTTAAATGAAATATACCATAAATATTATGGAAAATTGACAAAAAATTAAATAAACATTTGGATTTCAACTTCGACAACTTCATGCAGCAATATACTTTCGAGATGAATATGTGGGTTGATTCATGGCTCTGTACATGAACAAAAATACTTGTAAAAATGTTTCTTTTTTTAGTTACAAAAATGTCTGTAGTGGAGCTGAATTGAGTTGAATTGTTAGGAATGAGCGGAGTCTCCAGAATCACAGTTTTCCAATGACAGTTACACAGTAGGTGAGAATAAATCCATGGATTTGTGAATATGTCAAAGTATTGTGAATTTCCCATTGAAATGGTAGAAAGTATTAGAATGCTCTCATTTCAAGACAGTCTCGACTGAAGTGCTAAACTCAGTAGCTTACATTCACCTTCAATAAATACCAGAAATATGTTCATTACGTCATATTAAAGGTTGGAGATGGAATCCAACCAGAGAGCATTTCCCAGTTTAACACGGGATACAATAGATCAAGTTATTTTTTTACACTAAAAATATAATTCAGCAAGGACTCAATAAACATACTGTATATATCCACATGTAGAAACACTCATCTTTTTAGATTTCTTTTCTCTCCTCACAGTTCTTTCATTGTTTTTCTTTCTTTCCATGTGACCCTCTTTTTCCAAGGGGTTACATAGACCACTATCATCCTTGGGGCGTCCCAGAAAGCCCTGCTCCACAAGCCGCGCCCCGCTCAGTGACACACAGCAAAAGGTTAAAAGGTGACAGCAGTTGACCCAGACCCGAAGGGAGCAAAACCAGACACACCCAGTGGACAGTGGATGTCAGTGGAAGGCCCAAAGCACAGCACAGGACATAGCAGGACAGGAGAGGAGACAGGCGTCCTCTCGTATACCCAACCCGCCCCTCCCCCACGGGGAGTGTGTGTGTGCGCTCAGGGGGTGAAGACGGGGGAAAAGGGAATGTTTTCGTAGATTGACCCACCATATTCAGGCACCGAGCCGTCGCCCCGCTTGAGGACTAGGCGGGCGTGGCGGCCGCCGTTTTTAATCAGTTCGATGGCACGGGCGTGCTTCATGCCCTTGGTACTCTCACCGTTTATCTCCAGGATCTCATCTCCCACCTGAAAGAGAAAGGAGAGAGGGAGACATTGGAGGAGGGAGAGGAGAAGAGTGGAAGGTAGTGGGGTGAGACAAAGATGGGGACAGAGTGTTAAGGACAGGGAGGAAAGGGACAAGAGGAGGAGGAGAGAAGGGCAGAGGGGGTGAACAGGGGAGGAAAAAGGCAGGAGGGAACAAAAAGGATGAAAAAGGCAACAGTGGGGAACATAAGAAGTGCCAGAGGGAGAAAGGTTAGATTATAGTTAAAACGTAAAGAACAACTACTCTGACTGCTGTGAAGGCATACTTTCTATAAATCCACAATGGTACAAAAGGAAAATAAATTGTGTCAAAGAACTGTAGGTTTGCCTCCTGCAGGCAGAGACAGAAAGAGGGAGAATGCTGTTCTAATTCTCTTTCCTTCCCTCTGTGCCTCAAGTTTTCTGTCAGTGTTCTCTCCGTCGGGGGAATTCCACTTGTACAGAAATGGGTCTCCTACTGACACCTCTCTCCGCCTCACAGAACCTGGGCCTATTAATACCTCATCTAACAAGCCCTGCTCAGAACAGTGACACACAGATGCCCTCGCTAACATTCAATGTTATTTACATATATCACATACTCACAAATAATAAAGGAAAATCAATTAACCCATTCATTGACTCTGTAGGACTCAGGGGAATGGTAAACTTGTGTTTTCATTTTGTATTAGGTGTTCAGCATTACATGAGTGGAATTAATATGATCAACCTTAGATTTCTATGGGGGTCATACATACCTTCATCTTGCCATTGCGTACAGCTGCGCCGTCCTCGGCTAGTCTCAGCACATACAGGTCCATGTTGTACTCATGACCTCCTCTCAGGCTGAACCCAAAACCTTTGTTCTCCCTCTCCAGGTCCACCGAGTAGAAGCCAGCATCCTGAGGAAAAAACATTCAGCGGTGGCTAGACTTGTGCGGCTGTCTGTGGATGGCTCATATTTCAGTGTGGGGACGAATGCCACCTTAAGGAAAGTCACACCTATTTGATCGGAGTTCGAGAGTGGTGGTGGGTGAAATGAATAATAGATGGATTGGACTATGGGGCGGTTTGAGGCAGGCAGAGAGGGCACACAGAGCCACAGACACTACAAGGGCACTGCCAAGGACACAGACTCAACACCCTCCCTCCCTGCTCTGTTCAGGAACTAATCAATATGATATCAGAATTAAGCATCTCCCTAGTGTGACAAACACTTAGAGGGAACACATTGCTGTAGGGCAGGGATCGTCCACTAGATTCAGCCATGGGACGATTTTGTACTTGAGAGGATGGTCGGGGGGCTGGAACATAATTACGAATCATTTGTAGACTGCAAATTGACCGCAAGAAAGTTAAAATCATGATTTCCTGGTGTTTTAAAATACAGTCGGCCAGCAGGCTGCGAGTTGGGGACAGGCGGGCCTTGGCAAAGCTGGACAGATCCATACCTGGGCTGGAGGTTGTGTTGTTGGGGCAGGGGGAGGAGGGGCCTGGGGAGATTTGAACTCAAAAGAGGACTCCTGTTTTGGTTTGGTGTTGTTTCTGGAATGAGAAAGATGACAAAATATTGGTTACAAATCTTTGCTAATAGGCATACATGTTAAGCAATTAGGTCCTACATACATGTATCCCAGAATCCCTCTCACCTGGGCTCAGGTGTAGCCTGTTGTTGGGCTGTGTGAGTAGTTGTTATAGTGGCGATCTTCTCAGCGTTGGTCAGCAGTGATGCATTGGAGGACTCTGATGAGAGAGAGAGGGAGCGAGAAGGAGAGAGAACGAGGGCAGGGGAGTCAGGGGCCTGAAGACTGAACCATGCAAAATACAAAGGGAGAAAAATGAACCAAGAGCAGCTGCACTACCCTTCGTAAGCCATTCTAACACTTCAGCTCCACTATAAGCATTGCGTTGCTTTGCCATCAGCGTCGTGTAAATGTGACGTTCTACCTGCTACACAGAGCGTGTAGTTTTGAGAGCATCTTCATTCTATTTTCCCCTACTGTACAGTACCATATTCATTCATGATGCGTAAGTCCAATAGCTTTGGTCCAGTTTTTCACAAGTACACATTAAATTGCTGCTAGTCGTTGTACATAATGATCCTCTAATTACACAAGTTGCTTTTGTTTACATTGTGAACCTAGCTATTTAATGTAGCTAGCTTGCTAGGAGCAGTAGCTTCTTGACTTCATAAATCTTAGTGAAATAACCAGTGGTGTATAGTCGAGGCCATATGCAACCAAAATTAACTTTATTTCTCATTATTTCAATTCACAAGATAGAACGAACGAGCGCGACAGCCATCAAGAATTGAATCTCGCCGATTCTTGAGCATGGACGCTGCCATTGGAAGTGACGCAACCCGAGCAGTGAAGCAGCTTTCATTGATTTCAAAGGAAGCATTTCCTCAACGGCTGATGGTTGGCTGATGGCAATGCCGGACGCCCGATAGCTATAGAGTAGCAGGGCCATTACATTTTTTACATAGAATTTATTCAAACAGGGATATATGGAAGCCTGGACCGGAGGAAGTGCTTTACTCCTGGCTTTCATCTAATCACATCATATGGCATCATTTGTGTAATCAATGACCTATGCTTGACCGTAACCCTTAAATAAACACATAATAACCGTACAACCTTCTCCTTACTCCAAACACCCCCTCATTTGTTTCTAATAACTAGTTGTTACACTGCACTGACTAATCCCAGCCCCACCGGCTGTGCTCAACTCCAGTTTCATATATCCATCACTCCCACACTAGTCCTCTTGGATCCCATTGGCTTAACTCTCCATTCCGCCCACGACCCAGGAGACATTGGGCCGGCCAGCCAATCAAGGTGGAGGCCGAGCTGAGGTCGGGCCAAGTGGGTTTAATTCCAGCCAGCTGGGTAGTCACATTGCTGGGGAGACCCGGTGTTTGATGAGTGCTGTCTCTGTCCATGAATCCCAATGTCTTAAAATAGACCTTCTCCCTCCTCCACTCTACGCCGGTGTCAACCAGGGGTTGGAACCGTTTCAAGGAACAGAACTAAAAACTGTAAAAGAATTACGGAACAGAAACGGAACCGAGAATGAAAGTGATCAACACTGTTCCGGAACAGAACCGTTATTTTAAAAGCATTGAAACCGGTTAGTAATGTTATTTTACGTTCCTGTCATTTTTTCTAGTCCCACAAAAAAAGACAACAATGCACCTATACAACGCCTTCACTCTGCCACCCAGAAACATATTAGAGAACCTGCAAGCTGAAAATCTTTGCCAGTGTGTATGCACATGTGTAGGCTACCTGCCCTTCCCCTCTCTGAAGCTACTGTTCTGATGTAAGAAGTGTTAAAGGATAGGGAAATATTTTTTTATTAGCTACAGAAGAATGGAATTACTTTTTCAATGCTCGTTTAGGATACTATACGCCTAGTTATCAAGTTTAACATTGGATTTATTAACTACAAAAAAGGTAAGACGTGTTTTAAATTCTGATGCTGCTCTGCACACACAATCCTGTTCACTTACTAGCTCAAGCTTGTTAGTTAGCTAGCTCAAAGGACATTCGAAGTTCCTTCATAAAAGCTGCTCCTACTAGGTATAATTCTGTGGGCCTAATACAGATAATGGATGTCATAACAAGATGCCCAGCGATTCAAGCCTGCTCCTCAACTCTCTCTCGCTCTCTCCCCACCAGTAAAATTGCAGTCGCATCTTGTGCCATAGGCTACACTTGTCTGTCCATTACTCATGTAAACAACTAGCTTGCCTGCTCTATATTCACTGATTGGTGAAGTAATTTAATGAGCTCAGTGTAAAAAAAACTTGATTTCACGGGTTAAAAAAGGAACGATGTAAACCAGTACTTTTTTGGGGTCGAACTGGTTCAGAACTTTATTTTGGTGGGTAGAACAGAACAACAACATTTGTGGTTCGGTTCAGAATGAAACGATTGGTAAATAATTTCGGTTCCAACCCTTGGTGTCAACTGCCTGCAGACGAGGTTCCCTCCTCACACACTCCCTCCCTCTCTTTTCCTCCCTCAATCTCTGCATCTCTCATCCCGTACTCCTTCTCTCCCACTTTCCTCTTTCCATTGCGCTTTCCCTCCCTTCCTCCCTCCCCCCCCACCCCCTTCCCAGCCTTTCTCTCAAAACAATTGTGGCTCAGTATAATCATCTGTCTCTTCAGAAAAAGGCTTTCATCCGTAAAAACAGACCAAACAGCAGCAACATGGACAATTTCTCCAACATGCAGGTTGACAAAGACTAGTGTTTACACTGGCGTTCTCCCTGCATCTCTCTCACTTAATCAAACAGCATGCCAGGGTGATCTGTCAGTGCAGTGTAACAAGAGCTCTTAGCCCCAAGAAAGACACACACACAAACGCACACACCGTTACAGCCTCTGACAGCTGAATTACTCTTGAATGTTTCAGGAGAATGTGAAATGCACGACTGCACTAGAAAGTTCCCTCCCATCCAGCTCTGTCAACATTGCGGGGGTGATCACACTAACTAGAGCACTCGAAATGTAAAAACGCTGTGACGGTGATGTACTGAGATAGGCTTTGTTTTAGCAAAAGGTGTATACTGTACATTCCAATGCAATACGTTTTACATAACTGATGTAATGCCAAATATTCCTATGACGCAGGTTGATCCCAGCTGCTGAGATCTACAGTCTTAGGTCTAGATCTGCCCAACCCTGTTCCTGGAGAGCTACCGTAACCCTCCTGTAGGTTGTCGCCCCAACCCCACTTAGAACCAACCAGCTAATTAGTACAACTAGTTGTTCTAGATTAGGGTTGAAAAGAAAACATACAGGCTCTCCAGGAACAGGGTTCTGTCTTACCGTCTCCGGGAATGATTCTTAGCGTGACTGTGTTCCCAGCCTCCTTGATCAGGTTGACGATGTCCGAGTGGGACTTGTTGGTGATGGAGCAGCCGTTGACGGCCAGGATACGGTCTCCCACCTTCAGCTTCCCACAGCGGTCCGCAGGGCTCCCCTCAATAATACGACCTATTTTGTGGGGCATGGCCACACATGCATTTCCAGCTTTTTGCGTTTGTGTGATTCATAGTGTTTGTGATGTGACATTGTTGGTGGTGGGGGTATTGTTTGAAAAGAGAGAGAAAGAGAGAGAGAGAAGAAGAAGAAGAAGAAGAAGAAGAAGAAAAAGGGACAGAGGAGGAAGAGGAGAAGAGAGAGAAAGGAAGACAGAAGGTTAAGTGTTAATTCACCAAAGCCACCAAGCCAAGTGCCAACAGACTGTGCCTGGAAATCTGCCCGTGAGAAATGGAAAGCATTGGCCAAGTGAGAGGGAATGCCTTTACATACTCTATATGTACTGCATTCAAATTAATTAGGACCACGTACTAAATACTCAAGGTGTCACTGACCATCTCGCTCTGTCAACAGAATGTACTAGCGCTGCTCCAAAGGACACGTTCTTCTATTTGCATTAGTGAATCTCTCCTGACATCCCTTGTACAGCTGAAACCTAATAATCAGGAAAATATGTCAACCTTCAGCTCTGATAAGACAGACACCTGCAGCTGCAGCCTAGATTACAAACGTACAGACAACACAGACAACTTCTTCGCTAGTACCCTCAGGTCCTCTCCTACCCATAATCCTCAGCGGCACAAAGGCTTCTACCCTGCTAGAGAATGCCTCTCGATCATTACAGAGAAATATAGCACATATCATTCCCTCTCCATCTCTATTCCTCTTCTTCATTCATGGAACTACAAAGACTAATCAGTCTGTTTCCTCCCTCTGCTGTCAGTAACTCCAGTCAAGAACAAATCTGTGGAGCTCAACTCATTGAGTTCTGTACCAACTAGAAGTTTTCTTGGGTTCACAGCAGAAGGATGTGTTTGTTTAACGAGCTAAGAGAGGATGGATAGATATATCTGTGTCAGAGTAATTGGGATCCATACAGATCAAATGTAATATCTCTACACTATTGATCAATAACCAATGTGCTCCTCTTTGATATGAAGCCTGGAAGATAAACAAAATGGTACAAACTTGCCAACGCCTTCCACTTCAGTACATGAAGATGTGCTTTGCCTGATCGTTTGACGCCCAGCGAGAGTTAAGTTAAGCAGTGTTTCAGCACACCCAACCCAGAGAGACAGGTAGGTCAGGTAGGTAAAGAGTGTGGCAGCGAGATCTCTCTGTAGCAGTTATAGGCAGGATACCCCCGCACAGCGAAAGACACCAGAGCAGACAACGGGGCATGCTGAGGGACAAGCAGAGCGGGAGGACAGTGGGAGAGGGTCTATCCATCTACAAATGATCCCACTTCCAATATCACAACACTCTTCCCCTTATTAACTAATTATTATAACTGCTGCAATCAGCTCATCGGAGCCATTTAAATAAGAGCATCTGAATTATACAGGCTATTATGCAACATGCTCTTACTTGTGATCAATTATGAAAGATAGTATAAATATTACAGTTCTTTGGGTTTCAGTGTCTCTGCTTGACAAAATGAAAGAAAATAGAAGAGGAACACCACTCGCTAGAAGAATGAGGATGAAAGCTATTCACCAGAAATATGGCCTATTAAGAAACTCATTTGCATAGAAGTAGAGGGACAGTACCCAGTAGTCAAACAGTGATTAGTTACAAAAAAGATATGTTCTACTGTATATTGAGAGGAACCTTGTGTGTGTGTGTGTGTGTGTGTGTGTGTGTGGTGTGTGTGTGTGTGTGTGTGTGTGGGGGGGGGGGGGGGGGGGGACAGTACATGCATATGTGCTACTGTACCTATTTTTAAGTACAGAAAGTTAGAGAAGACTGGTGTTACCAAAGGTGGTGCCAGACTCGGGTCGGGACACAGAGGAGACAATCACAAATCCGAAGCCCTCGTTCTCCCCGCGGTGGATCTCCACATCATAGGGCTGCAGGGCGGTGTTGACCACGGTGCTACCCGAGCCCCCACCGCCCCCGCTGCCGATGCCGCTGGTGGAGCCACTGCCGGAGCTGACAGTGTTGAGAGAGTTCTGGCTGCCCTGGGGGGTCCGTTTCTCCTCGGTCAGGGAGGGGGCCTGTGTGCTGCTGTGGTGTGACGAGGCTGGGGACGGGGGCACCTCGCCCTCCCCTTTAGACCCTGAGGAGGAATTGACACAGCTACTTTACAGCGATAGCACACAGCTCATAACACTAAAATAAAATATTTTGCTAATCAACATTGACACCGGTGCTCCTCTCTACCCACTCAGCCTGACGTAATGATCACACTGGTAGCAGGAAGCAGGTCTACAGGGAGCACGCTGCTCTAACAGCCACACTTTCATCTATTCCTCCCAAAAACATCTAAAGATATGGTTTCCTGATTGCATCACAACGGAGGTTTCCCATCTCATTTCCTGGCATTGAGGCAGTGCTTCATACTGGGCATCATCCCTCTGACAACCATCATGCCCTCGGTCTGGGCACTCATCAGTGGCTGGCAGGCAGGCGCGTGACGGGAGCGGGGGAAGGTTGGGACCCTCTTCATCACGTTTAAGGAACTTTATTTATCCTGCTGAAGGGCAGAGCCAGGCTGGGTGCGTTGAGGGCCTCTGATAAATGTTTCCCCACACACCCATGGACTTTTGAAGAGCAGTGGGGCGACCCTTCAAATAGCAGCCCTGTCCTCGGGCCCTTCGCTGCTCTGATGAAGAAAAAAATGGATCCTGGAGCAGTGGATTGCTCTGACGTTTCTGCATAGACTGCTGTTGATTGTACTACTGCATAGACTGCTGTTGATTGTACTACTGCATAGACTGCTGTTGATTGTACTACTGCATAGACTGCTGTTGATTGTACTACTGCACAGACTGCTGTTGATTGTACTACTGCATAGACTGCTGTTGATTGTACTACCGCACAGACTGCTGTTGATTGTTCTACTGCACAGACTGCTGTTCATTGTTCTACTGCACAGATTGCTGCTCATCTGCTGTTTGTGCTATACTTTAAATAGGAACATTCTGCGACAGATTATCGAATTCTGTTCTACATAAGATTTTACCATGATCATTAAGCATTGTGCAGAGAAGACAGAATTACTGGTAAAATTACTGACAGGCAACCTATCAAATTACATTGTCTGATTAAAGCCAACACTGCTACCACGGATTGCTCTCCATCTCTTGCTGTTGAAAGACAAGGTCACACAAATAACTTCTGATGCTCATATCACGTAGCTGTTGTTTGAATGCGTTCACTCTGGATAAGAGTGTAAGTAAAACTTAGTGTCCGTGTTTAACTAGCTGCTGTGTTCCCTTACCGCCGTAGCCGGTCTTCCGTCGCACGGTGAGGTTGACGTGGCCCTGCTTGGCGGCCTGCTGCATCAGCTGTACCACCAGCTGGTGAGACTTCCCCACCACCGCCGTGCCGTCCACACAGATGAGCTCATCCCCCGAACGCAGGCGCCCGTCCTCATCCGCCGCCCCGTACTTCACTATGTGCCCTATGTAGATCTGAGGAGAGGAGAGGAGGGGAGAGGGGAGGAGAAGAGGCGGTGGGAGGAGGGGAGAAAATTAAAGAAAAGGAGAGGACAGAAGAGGTTGTTGATCAATCAACAGCACGCCGTGACAGAACATCAACATGAGATATTAAAGTTTGTTGAAGAATGTTCTACCTCTTAGGTAAGATCATTTTAGTACAACACTTTCCAGCAGCACTAACGCCCCGGGTCCAGCTAGAAAGCTGGCTAGTACGTCTCCTCTCCTCTTTCTCCGCTTGGCTACACAGCCTGGTCTAAATCTCTTGTGTGTCATTATTTTCCTTCTTCAAAAGCTGTATAGACCAGCTCACAAGAACAAACAACTTGGCCTCTTTAAAAGGGAAAAGAAGTGGCGGGATAGATATTCTTCTCTCTGATTGAAGCTGCAGCAAGGAGATGAAAGAGCAAGTGGAGAAACAGAACAGAGCTGAGACCTCAACCACCACCACACGCAGACCAACACTGCTGCTTTAGTTGACTCATCTGGCTCCAACAGAGGAGTTTACAACCATCAATTAAACAGTCAAATATGGCACACAAAGATGCTAAAAATATATAAAATCTATACTAAATATTTGTAATAATAAACTGAGAAGTCTCCTAATAAATGTCCAAGCCAAGACTAATAACTACATACTTAGAATCTGTTGAAAGGTGTATTATTTTTCAACTGAATTTAAAATACCTATTGAGAGAGTATAGATATACAGGGCATTCAGAAAGTATTCAGAGCACTTCCCTTGTTCCACATTTTGTTACGTTATAGCCTTATTCTGAAATGGATTCAATTATTTTCCCCCCTCATCAATCTACTCACAATACTCCATGATGACAAAGCGAAAACAGGTTTTTAGAAATGTTTGCAAAATTATACGTTATAAAGAAAATACACTTTACATAAGTATTCAGACCCTTTGCTATGAGACTCGAAATTGAGCTCAGGTGCATCCTGTTTCCATTGATCATCCTTTTGATGTTTCTACAACTTGATTGGAGTCCACCTGTGCTAAATTCAATTGATTGGACATGATTTGGAAAAGCACACACCTGTCTATATAAGGTCCCACAGTCGACAGTAGGTGTCAGAGCAAAAACCAAGCCATGAGGTCGAAGGAATTGTCTGTAGAGCTCCGAGGCACAGATCTGGGGAAGGGTACTAAAAATGTTATACAGCATTGAAGGTCCCCAAGAACACAATGGCCTCCATCCTTCTTAAATGGAAGAAGATTGGAACCACCAAGACTCTTCCTAGAGCTGTCCGCCCGGCCAAACTGAGCAATCAGGGGAGAAGGGCCTTGGTCAGGGAGTTGACAAAGAACCCGATGGTCACTCTGACATAGCTCTAGAGTTCCTCTGTGGAGATAGTAGAACCTTCCAGAAGGACAACCATCTCTACAGTACTCCACCAATCAGGCCTTTATGGTAGAGTGGCAAGACGGAAGCCCCTCCTCAGTAAAAGGCACATGACAGCCAGCTTGGAATTTCCAAAAGGCACTTAAAGACTCTCAGACCATGAGAAACAAGATTCTCTGTTCTGATGATACCAATGGTTGAACTCTTTGGCCTGAATGCCAATCATCACTTCTGGAGGAAACCTGGCACCATCCCTATGGTGAAGCATGGTGGTGGCAGCATTATGTTTTTCAGCGTCATGGACTGGGAGTCTAGTCAGGATCAAGGGAAAGATGAACAGAGCAAAGTACAGAGCGATCCTCGATGAAAACCTGCTCCAGAGCGCTCAGGACCTCAGACTGGGGCGAAGGTTCACCTTCCAACAGGACAATGACCCTAAGCACACAGCCAAGACAATGTAGGAGTGGCTTCGGTACAAGTCTCTGAATGTCCTTGAGTGGCCCAGCCAGACCCCGGACTTGAACCCGATCGAACATCTCTGGAGAGACCTGTGCAGCATCGCTCCCCATCCAACCTGACAGAGCTTGAGAGGATCTGCAGAGAAGAATGGGAGAAGCTCCCCAAATATAGATGTGCCAAACTTGTAGTGTCATACTTAACTGAGTAAAACGTCTGAATACTCATGTAAATGTGATATTTCCATTTTTTTTTATATATATATATAAATTAGCAAAAATTCATGAAAACCTGTTTTTGCTTTGTCATTATGGGGTATTTTATGTAGACTGTTGAGGGGGAAAAAACTATTTAATCAATTTTAGAATAAGGCTGTAATGTAACAAAATGTGAAAAAAGTCAAGGAGTCTGAATACTTTCAGAATGCGCTGTATGCAGAGCAGTGATGTTAGTGTGTGGTTGAATCCTCTAACTCACTGGCTCTCCTGGCTCGTTCCCTCCCAGGATCCGGAACCCGTAGCCCGTGTCCTTTCTCCACAGGAAGATGTCCTGCTCCTGGAAATCAGGCACTGCAACCAGAAAACGAATCATCAGAATTGATAACTACATCCTGGATCATTACATCAGAACCCGCACTGTGTAAACCCCTCCTCCCCCCTGTTCCTTTCGGAGGAGAACAGAGCCAGAGGACTGGTGGAGATGGAGGGAGGGATCTGATGATGTCATTCGTGGCTTTAATGAGCACATAGCACACCTGCAGTTCCTTCTGAATCAGGCCAGTGGTCCATGCCTCACTCAGCCTCTCTAGTCTACTGCACTGTTACGGTAGCCTCTACACCCTACCACTGCCTCCTTCTGCCTTTTCCTCTATAGCTTACCCTGAGGATTGTGTAAATATCTAATAACTTCGCATCAAAAGAAAATGATCTATTCCCAAAATACCTTCAAATCACCATTCAAAGCAAGAGAGGAGAGGGCTGTGAAATTCCCTTAGTACCTACTTTCATCAAACTTCCATATTTAGGATCTCTTTGAATACTATCCTTTCGGATGTCTTTCAAGACAAAATCCTTCTTCACTTTGTCCCATCAACCTGGGTAGGTAGGTGACAGGGAGTCTCTTCCTAGCACTCAGCCAGGTCACCAGTATGCCAGCATGGTGCTGTATTATTGACAAGAACCTCAGCAGTGCTGCTCCTCAGGCTCAGCCAGGAAGCCCCTAGCCGAGGAGATCTGAGCAGGAGGGAAGAGGAAGAGGGTGGCAGTACTGGAGCTTTGCTGTCAGAGAGGCACTAAGTTGCTACAAAGCGGTGCACTGCAGCGACTGACAGCTCATGGTTCACGTAGCACTGGAGGTGGGCAGACCACCGAGAAACAGGGGTCCAAGCAACAGCCTGAAGCTGTCTGTGTCTGTGTGTGTGTCCATGCGTTCAGCCCCCCCATGGGATACACCATGTAACTATACAGACCTCCACAGCTAAAGCCACTAAGAGCCAGCAGGAGGGAGGGAGAAGGGCAAGAGGCCAGCTTGGCTGCAATCTGTTCCAGAGTCAACAGAAGAGCTCACAGTGTTGAGCTAGCCCTCTTTCTACCACACTGGGACTCAGGGTATGGCCGAGATGGGCATGTCACAGGCTAACCATCTCAATCTTCTCGTTCACAAGGGCCCCAGCTAGGCACCTGGCAGCTTATCAGATCAATACAGCAGCTCAACTTCTAAACCACTGGCTAGGAACAGATCCATACTAAACAAAGATTATTCAATCTGCCCAGCTCAGACTGACTCTGGAGAACAAGCAGATTAACTTCAGATCAGGAAGAGGAGATGGGAAGAAAGATTGGCTAGTATCCACTATCCAGCTAGCACCACCAAAATGGCATCTGAGCAAACATCAAGCATGGGCAGACTTCGAAGCTCATCCAACCTGCATTGCTCAGGTTTGGAAAAGGGTGGACATCAAATGGTGCGTTTACAGCCTCAGCTCTCCCAGGCTTTGATTTCAGAATCTATCAGGTAAACGTGTCATCACAACGGTAATGAAGTCCTATTTCCTCAGGACAGGGATGTACAAGTGTTGAATAAGGCTGAGTTGACTAAACAATCCCCTATTCTTCTTCCTTGTTTCTTTTGAATTCTAGAATTCCTCTCTCACCTGAGGACCGTACCCAGTTCCTCTCCCTTTAGGGCCTCTAAATAATGAAACCTTGATGAAAGCAAAAGCACCAGAGAAATTATTAGACGCTGAACCCTCTGGACCCTCCAATACTCAGAGGGCGACTGACAGCGGTTGAGAGATATTCCTGTTAATTGGGGAGGCTAGCACCCGTTAGCCTCACCAGACTACCAGAGAAATATTGGAGCCACCACCACCGCAAATTATATCCACATTTGTCTGGAGCTTTGTTCTAAAGAGTAGCGTAGAGGTGAACATGGCACGGTTCGTTCCAGAGAGCACACTACTGACTGATAATAACACACATGGTCAAGGTTCAATAGATCAGGAGTGTGGTTAGCATCACCAACTCTCCTTAGAGGCTGTTGTTATCACTCTTACTGCCACAATGCTCTTCAAACAGCCCACACCCCTAACCCACCAAGTTAACACCCACTCTAGGTCAATATACAAAAGACGACAGGATACTATTAGACAATATGTCTTGGGTCACCAGCCCCGGACTGCAATACCAACCCGATAGGACAGAGGAAGCACCCGAGCCAACACCAAAAGTAAATACTTACGCCTACTTTCATACATGCTCCTGGACTGGGCCCAGATCTTGAAGGGGTCCGGTTTCCTCTGGATGGTCCCGTCTGCCTGAGGGTCCTGGGGAGGCAGGCCGGGCAGGGGCTGGGAGGGGGGTGGGGGGGTGGCGCTCTCGCTGAATGGGGTGGCCAGTGATGGGTGCACAGGGGAGTCAGTGTGGGTACTCCGGTGGCTGGACACACTGTGCACAGAACTGTTCTGACTGTCCTTCCTGGCTAACTGCTGTTTGAGGGAGAGAGAGAGAGAGCGAGAATAGAAGGAGTAAGACAGGGAGAGAAAGGTGGAGGGGGAGAAGATAGAAGGAGTAGGAGAGAGTGGTAATGATACATAAATACATAAACACAGAAGTCAGTCAAAATACATCCGTTTTAATCAAGGCCAGTGATGTCACCCAGAAACACATTCTCTAACAATACCCACGGCATAATCAAGCAGATTTGTTCATGAGATTTATTTTGGGGAAAGTGAAGAACTCAGTCAAAAATCCTAACAGAAGAAAAACAGAGCTCGGCTGACTAGACTATATAGTCTATTCCTTTTGTTCAACACAGAGCTGAATACATTAATGGCAGACCCTATCCCCCAATGCATGAGGAGACATTCAGAGACATACAGTGAGAAGGGGGTTAAACTGAAGAGTCATTTAATATCATTTCAACAAGCCATGACAACCACCATGTCATATTGTTCTGAATTTGTTCCTGTAGTTAGAATCAGATAAGATTAGCATTCCTGAAACATTATTTTGTTGAAATGTAATTTGATTTTGGAGAATTAAGCTAATTGATTGCACCCAAATTGGCTTTTAAAATTGATAGGATTCAGATAATATTCAATAAATAAAGTACCCAACAACCGATTTGGACCAAACTTCCTACCAATAAGACATGAAGAATAAATGAAATGGTTGAAAGCCACGGACACCCCACGCCAATCCCACCACAACACCAGTATAAAGTATCAGTTCTCCATGTTTGACAGGTAGTACAAAGGTGTGGTTTGGATCACTGCTTCTTCATACTATGTGAATCTGGTGATGTTTTTTCCCCTCTGTTCTGAGAATTCGTCATTGAAGTTGCTTGCATTATTTACCATAAATAAGTGTGGAAGTAACATATTTGAGCACTAGATGCCACTGTTCTTGCTATACCGCAACACTCTTTTATCCATTTTGCTGGGCTCTTAAATGTTTACTAAATAGATCATTTCCTGTGCAACATTGGGTAGAAAAATTCAAGCCAGTCCTCCATGTCTGTGTTTGCCTATTGATGCCCTTGTTTTAAATTGTGCAGGGCTCATTTGTAAAAGAGTCTTCAGTCTCAATATGACTTCCCTGTTGAAATAAAGGTCAATAAAAAAGCCAATTCAGTTTGTCCTTCTCTTAGCAACCCAATGCTTCAACCCAACTCTCCTTGAATAGTCCAATAAGTGGCAGCTCTCTGAGCGGGCTAACCATATGGTGCAATTCTCATATGAAGACTTTTCCTACAAGCCCAAAACGTCGATGCAGAAATGGGCTAGTGGCTAAAATGTTGTAACCATACACAAAGGGGTTGTTTCTTGGACAGAGATTAAGCGTAAGAACAAACTGAATTTGTTCTTATGCAGACTGAATTGCTTTTATGGAGGATCTATTTAATAAACACAAGAGATGAGCAAAACTGAGAAAATAGTGAGGCGGTAAAGTAGGAACAGGGGCATCTAGTGGTCAAAACATGCTACTTTCACACTACTTTATGGTTAACAATGCAAGCGACGTCAATTACACATTTTTCTGTACAGGGCAAAAAACCCATAAAGATTCACACGGAATATGTTACATAGTATGAAGAAGCAATAATCCAAACATTGAGAACTGATACTGTATTCTGATTGTCGGGGTGGGATTGGTGTGGGGGGTCTGTACGTGGCTTTAGATTTTTTTTTTTTAAATGTCATGTCTTTCTCATTGGTAGGAAGAAGTTTGGTCAACATCAGATGTTGGGTACGATATTTATTGAATATTAACTAAATCCTATAAATTAATAATGCCAATTTGAGTGCAATCAATTAACCTAATTTCTCCAAGATCTAATTATATTTCAGCAAAAATAATTCAGGAATGCTAATAGTATCTGTTAATAACTACAAAACAGATTTCAGAACAATCTGAGCTGGTGGGTGTGGAAATCCTTTTCTTGTGCTTTTTGAGGTGGAACGACCCGGAAGGGAGAATACATCTAGGAGGGGAAAACACAGAAGCACAAATCCACCCCCATTCTTCCCTCATACAACACAGAGAGAGCACACAGGCAGCATCTCCCCCAAGAGATAGGCTACAGGGAGAGGGTAACACACACTGACAGTGGTCCAGTCTCTAGCAATCACATGACTTCTCCATACCGTCTACATTGGGGCCAGAAATAGAAGCTAAGAAGAGCTGGACCATTCTCAGAAATCAACCCTACACTTGGACCACAAGCTTGGAATGCTTTTTCCAAGGCTGGCCTAATTTACTGATCTATTTACCTAGAATTCATTAAAGCCAGGTGAACATGAGAACATGGCATAGATAATGAAAAAAATATCCATGAGCAGGCCTGCTCTGCCTACCAATGGGTCAACATTATCAACCAGCGCAGCATTATCATCCAGCAACAAAACAGTTTCACCCAACACAACATTATTCCGACCCAGCGACCCAGCGCACAGGTCTTTAAAGCTCTCATCAGGACCAAAACACAGCGGGGGTCCTGATAGAGAAAATCCCTCACTGCTCTGGGATGCTCTACACACCAACCAATATTAGGAGAGTGGAGAGAGGGATGGATGGAGGAGAATGGAAGGGATATGTGGATGGGGGAGGTATAGATATATTTGGTACTCACCAGCTTTGGGCTCTTCTTTGCAGGAGCCACCCCTGGGAAGCAATATCCAGATCACGATGGAGAGAGAAAAAAGAAAGAAAGAGAAAGAAAAAAAACGTGTTAACGACACACAATAATATTTCACCTTCCTCACAGGTAAAAGACGAAGAACAAAACCCCAGCGTGGAGCAGATGGGGGACTCCAAACAGGCACTCCAGCGGTGGAGCAGCGCTAGCCAGCTTGAGTTATCTTCTCCCCCTCTTTCTCTGGCTCGTTCCCTCGCTCCCTCACATCCACCCTCCCGCGCACCGCGTTAAAGGGGGCAGCGCGATCTATCTGCATTAGCACGGCGGCTGACTGCTGCAGCGGAAGAGGGGCCAGCCCCAAGGGCTAACCAAGCGCTCCGCTCGCTAGACCCTGCCTAACCCACTGTCAGAGAGAAAGAGTGTGTGTGTATATGTGTGTGAGAGAGAGAGGGAGAGGGAGAGAGAGACAGAGGGGTAGAAAGAGCGAGAGAGGGGCAACTCTGAGCTAACTCCGCTATCGTTCCCATGGAGAAGGATTCCAAGATACTGAACATTAAATGATAGGCAGTCAGTTCCCCTCTTACTGAGACCATCTTCCTGCGTCCGTTCAGCACGCCGCTCGGCTGTGGAAGGCTCCGGCATCTAGAGGCAGTCACACCGCTCTTCTCCCGTCTCGATCTCTAGCGCTTGCTTTTTTCTCCCTCTCCTCTTTTTCACCCTCCCCCTCATCTCTCCATCTCGCTTTTCCCCTTCACCATCCCTCCACCCACACGCTAGTAAACATACGTGCACACAGACATGCGCGCGCGCGCTCACTCCGCTCTCATCAATCGGAGGCAGGCTCTGACAGGCAGGGCCTGCATTAGCATAAATAATATGTTTATACATTAATAGAGTCCCACACTGGCAGGAATATCATTAGAGCCTCCAACATGAACACAAACAGAGAGTAATGGGAGACTAAAATGAAAACATAGCCTAGATCTGTGTGTGTGTGTGTGTGTGTGTGTGTGTGTGTGTGTGTGTGTGTGTGTGTGTGTGTGTGTGTGTGTGTGTGTGTGTGTGTGTGTGTGTGTGTGTGTGTGTATAATGGTATTCAGCAGCATAAAGAAGAGAACGAGTAAAACATACATGTATTGTATTCAGTGTGTAAGAGCAGGTGTACATACAGACAGGATTGGATGAAGTGTCTATCTCTGATCCTGACAAAACAGGGTCAGTTTGTGTGTAAATCCTTTAGGGAGATCTGGGGGATTGAGGTGGATTAGGCAGTTCTTTATGGCTCTTATCCCCTCAACATCTGTATTCAACAGCCACTGTAATGTGGTCCACAGTCCAGCTACCTTAGAGAATGTTCCCCTCTCCATCACTGCTCATCTCAACAAATCTCTTCACTCCCCTAATCCCTCTCTCCTCTTCTCCCCTACCTGCTCCCTTCCACTATAGCGCTCTCCTCTTCTTTCAGCAATTGTTATTCTCTCGGCATAGCACAGCCACGCCCTACTCCACTCACCCTGAACACCATTTGACCAGCCCAGCCTCTGTGTGTTTGTGTCAGTCTCTTCTTGATGATCCTGTGTACTACGTGTCTAATCTGCCTCTGCAGTATGTTGCACGACTCCACACTGGCTACTCTGGGTGGCCATTAAACCTTCATATACTCTGCAGCAGAGCAGCCTCTCCATCTCACCTCCCCTCAACCTTCCCCCACTCTACCCACGCTATGCTCTCATCACCTCCCCAAACTTTCCTTCTCATCCTCTCTCAGCCCCTTCTCTTCACTCCTCTCCTGTACTAACCTTCCCTCCACAGCCCTCCTCTCTCTTCTCCTCAAACGAGTCACACTACCATTTATGGTACCACCCATCTCTCTAAAAACACCAGAGGATTGGGAGAAGGGGAAGTGTACAGTTCCTAAGAGAGCAGCACTGAGTTTTAACAGACCTTTAAAAGAATTATCAACTGTAGAGCCATCTGCCCCTCCCAGGAGTCAAACAAAGTGACAGTGCCAGAGACGGGTTAGGGGTGTCCTAAACGTGCTAGCTAGTAGCTACTTCCCTTCTCACTCTGTTTCAGGGCTAGGGTGGTGCTACCCGGCATGTGTGGAGCCCTGGATCCGCCGGTGCTCTTATCGATGCAGCTTACAGCATCATCCACCCCCCATCTTTTAATTACACACAGGGGGACTAGCATGGCTGGTTCTCACACTGATGGACTGAGCAGGAGAGAGAAAACACAGGCTTGAGCCAGCCTTCTTTCCAAACTCAAAACACACTACTGAACATGCCTGTCACATGGATTTAGGTGACTGATCAGCAATGGTTGTTTTCATCTGAAAACAGCATACCTTCTATTTATACACTACCGCAATATGTGATTTATTCATTTGACATTTTTTGGTGATGCCATCATGCCACTTCAGTTGAAATCCTCCGCCACTGCCCTCACGTAGGTTGTCGTGGTCACTAGGTTGCTCAGTCTACAGAGAGAGGCCGCAGGTCAGTCTGAAAGGGCGCTGGCCACAGCGGCTGCTAAACGGAGGCTATTACTGAGGCGATTATGATGTCCAGCGGGGTGGGAGGGGGTACACTGGCCCCACGTCTCGGACCCCCTCCTCCATCTGGCCTTAGATGGATGGCTTCCGACAGCCCGGCCCATCTGTCACAACGGCGCCAGCAACAGGCGCACAGGGGACTGACAGATGGTCTCTTGGCAACGGTTGCCTCGGCAGGCCGGTCCAGGCTATTTCACAGTACAGACTGAGCCACATGTCATCAATGTACAAATAGGCTGTCACGGACGTGACTGTGATGACAGATGCAGATGTTTATTTACCCAGGGTAGCGAATATATAGAAGATGGGATTGAAAGTGACATATGTGCATCCCAGTCCTGTGACCAGGAAAAGGTGACATGGAAAAGGTGCAGGCGTTAGCAACCTCACAATTGAATCGTTCACCCACAGTAAAGAGAAAAAGCATCCAGGCCTGGAGTAATACAAGTTGTCCATGTATTGTCTGTGAGAGGCTTATGCAGTAGATTACGATGCCGAGCAGAAATGACAATTGGGAGCAGTTCCTTTTGTCTGTCCCGTCTCTCCGGGCATAGAGAACAGGATGAGGGGTGACCCACTCCCTCACACTAATCTCAGATGTATATACTGTATTCTATTCTACTGTATTTTAGTCAATGCCACTCCGACATTGATCGATCTAATATAAATAGATTTATTTTACTTTTAGATGTGTGTTTATTGTTGTGAATTGTTAGATATTACTGCACTGTTGGAGCTAGGAACACAAGAATTTTGCTACACCCGCAATATCATCTGCTAAATATGTGTATGTGACCAATACAATTTGATAGAGGAAAGCCCCACTGCAGAGTGCTGCAGAGTATTGTCATGGAAACAAAGGAAGGCCGAGATGGCTGAGATGTACGACCACCCCCCCAGGCATGGAGGTGTGAAGAGAAGGGGGAGGAGGTAGAAGGGGAGGTGGACTCACCTTGTCCTTGTTACGCCAGTGACTCTGGCTCCTACACAAACAAAGCCCGTCGCCCAAAAGTGCACGGGCAGAATCTGGAGGCCAAGCTGCTGGTACACTATTCCTCGATCATTGGATTTCTGTACAATTTCTCTGCAATGCCATTCGTTATCAGCGTTGAACGTGAAGTCAGCAAAATGTTATGCAAAGCATGCTTTCAGCCCTTACATGGCACCGTAAGGCAGCCTAAGATAGATCTTTGTAGGTGTTTGGCATCAATCACCATCATCAAACCATCATCTAACTCAGTTTAGGAGTCTGAAATGGCTGGTCTACTGAGGGAGTCCTGCTCAATGTCTATAACAATGTCATTCTGTCCTTTGTTTTGTTATGTGTTACCTACGCAAGCCCAGTAGGCTAGGCCTACTATTTTATGTTTATACATTTTTTAAACCATTTATTCAACAGGACCACAATGGAAATTCTTGTTATCCTCTATGATTTTATATGCATTATCCACATGTGGTTGTATTGCGTTTTAAGTGGTCAAATAAAGCTACACTATACAGTATATAAAAATGTATGTGGACACCCCTTCAAATTAATTGATTCGGCTATTTCAGCCACACCCGTTGCTGACAGGTGTATCAAATTGAGCAGACAGCCATGCAATCTCCATAGACAAACATCGGCAGTAGAATGGCCTTACTGAAGAGCTCAGACACTTTCAACGTGGCACCGTCATAGAACCTTTCCAAAAAATCAGTATGTCTGCCCTGCTAGAGCTGCCCCGGTCAACTGTAAGTGCTGTTATTGTGAAGTGGAAACGTCTAGGAGCAACAACGGCTTAGCCACAAAGTGGTAGGCCACACAAGCTCACAGAATGGGACCGGCGAGTGCTGAAGCGCATACAAATCATCCTTCCTCGGTTGCAACACTCACTATTGAGTTCCAAACTGTCTCTGGAAGCAACATCAACACAATAACTGTTTGTCGGGAGCTTCATGAAATTGGTTTACATGGCCGAGCAGCCGCACACAAGCCTAAGATCACCATGCGCATTGCCAAGCATCAGCTGGAGTGGTGTAAAGCTGGCCGCCATTGGACTCTGGAGCAGTGGAAACGTGCTCCGAATCACGTTTCACCATCTGGCAGTCCAATAGACGAATCTGGGTTTGGCAGATGCCAGGAGAACACTACCTGACCGAATGCATAGTGCCAACTGTAAAGTTTGGTGGAGGAAGAACAATGGTCGGGGGCTGTTTTTCGTGGTTTGGGCTAGGCCCCTTAGGTCCAGTGAAGGGAAATCTTAATGCTACATCATACAATGACATTCTAGACATTCTGTGCTTCCAACTTTGTGGCAACAGCTTGGGGAAGGCTCTTTCCTGTTTCAGCATGACAATGCCCCCATGCATGAAGCGAGGTCCATACAGAAATGGTTTGTCGAGATCGGTGTGGAAGAACTTGACTGGCCTGCACAAAACTCTGACCTCAACCCCATCAAACACCTTTGGGATGAATTGGAATACCAATTCAACATCAGCATCAGTGCCCGACCTCAATAATGCTCAATAAGTCCGCACAGCAATATTCCAACATCTAGTGGAAAGCCTTCCCAGAAGAGTGGTTGCTGTTATAGCAGCAAAGAGGGGACCAACTCCATATTACCGCCTATGATTTTGGAATGAGATATTCGACAAGCAGGTGTCCACATACTTCTGGTTCTGTATCTATCTACATGAAATCAATTCCTTTGGTCTCTGGGTGGGTGTGTTCGTGTCTCTGTTAGCAGCAGAACGTCTAGAGCAGGGTGGAGATAAGCGACGTCTCCTTCCTAGCAGCACTCTGGCTTCACTTCTACAACAACCCAACACTGAGCAGAAACAACCATCTTACACTGTGCTCTGTCTGAGAGGGACAGTCTATCACGCTCCACAGCACTTAAAGCTCCCCGTGAAGACACAGAGGAAAGAGAAATATTAGCTAGAATATTACACTTGTTGGACATTGGCTTAGAGACCTTCGAACCCTCTGCAGGTGTAGATTGGTCATTTCGCTTCAGCCCACTGGCAGAAAGCAACAGTGTAATGGATGGATAGGTTATTATCAGACTGGCATACATCCTCACTCGCCATGTCAGTCTCTATCCCGGTTCATCCTCCCTCCATCCCTCACTCCGCTCTGGGGGAATGAGGAGTGCAAGGGCCCAGCCCCGCCGGGAACAACCCTGTCACCTCTGATGGATGTCTCAGAAGATGAACAGATCGACAGGGGTGTCGCTGTGCCACTCTTTCATCATCCTCCCGCCTCTGACATCCTCTCTCCTTCCTCGCCTCCTCTGAGGTGGTTGAGATGCTAAGCCTGTGGTGTATGCATCTACTGTATTGTCCACCATGCCCAGCCTGACAAACAAGTGAATGGATACCTTTAAAGCACAGGAATGGGACTGACTTGGACTTATCTGGGTGGATAATGAGGGAGGCTGTGGGGCTACAGAGAGCTAGCCTAGCGCTCAGGTATTCTCCTCACAATGGCTCTGCATGGAATACAACCGATGCTGGCTGCACCACCTCTCCCATCCCCGTAGACCACTGACATTTACACCCATTCATAGGCGCACTTCAAGGAAATTCATGGGAAGTGCGTGTCTTTAGGGGCTAGAATGAATCATGTCAGTGTCATAATCAGAACGTTTCAGCAGGAAGGCAGAGAAAAGGAGCACATTAGGCAGCGTAATTAGACAAATGGAGGGATGGGCATCATAATGGATTCTTTGATGGAAGCTATTAATCACACCTCCTGGCTCAAGAAGAGAACAGGATGCAGAACAACAAAAGACGGGAGACACACCCACACAGGACCTTTGCTGTATCATATAGACATGGTTCAGTATGGAGACTTATGCAGTGACCACCATCACCAGTGAGAAAGAGGAGGATGAGAAGAATCCAGCGAGAATCTAGTGTTGTGCTGGGGAGCCAGTCAGCTTACTCCCAGAGAGGGGAGACGAGCACTGTTGCATACACAGGCCTTAATGAGCTCAGTACACTGTATGCACTGAGAACCCCCGGGATTGGACCGGACGCTCGGGTGGGAATCTGTACACACTGGAAGGGGGGATGGGAAAGGAGGAGGAGGAGGAGAGTGAGGGGGCAGATCTCTGCCAATTAGAGTTTTCCTCTGGCTCCCTGTCAAAGGCTTGTAATTGGCTGTTTGGACTGACTGGTGACACTCTCATGCCCAGAGAGAGAGAGAGAGAGAGAAATAGAGCAAGCGAAAAGGCAAAAGAGGGAGAGGAGGGATGCTGATATCAGACCCCCCAATTAGCGGCCAGGCCTGAGGAGCGCAGAGCAGAGAGTAATTAATCCTGCTGTCTGCGTGGGGCAGGCAATATCTTAGCTGTCTGATCCACACACACACAACCCCAGAGCAGAGCTCAGACTGAGCAATGATCACCGAGAGAACAGCGCTTTATGACATGTAGCACCCACTGAGAGAACTGCGCTTTATGCCATGTAGCACCCACTGAGAGAACGGCGCTTTATGCCATGTAGCACCCACTGAGAGAACGGCGCTTTATGCCATGTAGCACCCACTGAGAGAACGGCGCTTTATGCCATGTAGCACCCACTGAGAGAACAGCGCTTTATGACATGTAGCACCCACTGAGAGAACAGCGCTTTATGCCATGTAGCCCCCACTGAGAGAACAGCGCTTTATGACATGTAGCACCCACTGAGAGAACAGCGCTTTATGACGTGTAGCACCCACTGAGAGAAGAGTGCTCAATATGAGACGAATGAAGTATGTGAATGAACCATAGAGAAAGAGAATTGTTAATATTTGTACTACGCATACATGACACTCATGAGTCAATAGGTTCACCACATGTTTTCATGGTAACTTGCCGAAGCAATCCTCTGCTGAGTAGTCCTCTGCTTTCCAGAGAGTAGTGGTACACTCTGTATAGAGCAACAGTATGTCTCTGCTTTGCTCTAAAGAAATAGACAGCAGCAGTAAAAAGAGCTTTCATATCAGCTCTGTCTTCCATCCATGACACATTGAGGAATGATCCTCTCTAACTGTCCCGCCCACCCATCTCTCCACTCTCTGGTCCAGGGAGTCTCTGTTAAACGCACAAACATTTTGTTTTATTGACAATCCATAAAAAGCGGAACATTATGGCTGTAGCGTTTTATGGGCTTGTACACAACCCCCTCAGACTAATGGTGGCCATTAATAAAGCAAGACAGGGAGAGGAACGGAGCCATTTGTGAAAGCAGAGCACCCAGTCAATGTCCTGGTCCGTTCCTCAACACTCAGCATTACAGGACGGATGTTCAGGTCCTTCAATTCCACAAATGAATAATTCCGAGAACTTCCAATGCCAGTTCAGACCGCTCTGTCTCAGTGAAAACTTTCCAATTACATGTCTCTCTCAGTGTGAGTCAGGGCTCTTTGTGGAGGTGTGTTCTGGGTAGTGGGTACTGTCTGTCTGGGGATTGGAGTGAGACCAAAATTCAATCATCCCCCTCATACACTGAGTCTTCTCTTCAGCTCTTTTATGAGACCGTTTTTCCAATCATACACCTAGTCAAAATCCTGTCCCGAGTTCTCATACAACACAGACACAGTCGAATCTGCACGCTCGCAAGCACAAACACAAACGCTCATGGACACACACACATACACACAAAGCTAGGATGGAAAAAAAATGAGACACCACAATTATATCTCAATAACGTAACTTTCTCTTTTGTGTTGTTTTAGGGATAACCTATCCTTAAGAGTCTATTGACGCACCGGTGCATCAATCTAAGTGACATGATAAAAAAATCCCCATCAAAATATGTCAGTATAAGCTATGTCGCCCTTCCGCATCTGCGGTGGAAGGTGGCCGAGCTACAGCGGTGTTTATCAGACCATGAGACATCCCGAAAATCGGTCTTCTCAAAAAAACGTCCGTAGCGTCCGAACGGTTTGGCCTATAAACTACTCTATGGAATGTAGAGACTCTCACAGTGGTGTTTTCCGTTTTGCTCTACCACCCCCACATGTCAAGGGACTGATGTGCCACCTTCTGTCTGTAGCGTCCAAAGCGTTTGAGCTACAAACTAATACAGGACTCGTCTGAAGTTAACCCATACAAACGAATGGAAGTATAGAGGTAGTTTTGTGCCAACAAAAATAAGGGGTTAAATATGTGTCCAAAAAAACATATTTCCTGATCTCCTAGACTTCAAAACCTTATTTGTCGTGGCTAATAGATTATGCATGTATGAACTACACATTCAACCCAAAGTTCCGGAGCGTGTCATTAAACCTTATCCAACCAAAATATGTTTTATCATCTTCCAGATTCCTGAAAATGGAGACGGAGAGAAGAGGCGGGAGTAAGAGGAAAGCTTGCCAACCTGAACTCAAAACTTTGCATGTTGTGGCCGGTTTACTGTGTCTATGTCTTACCTCCACCTCTCTGCACCAGCATGGTGACCTCACTTCCTTTGGGGCACTTGCTGAGCAGGTCCACCACCTGGTTGTGGCTCATGCTCTGGACGTTCCTCTTGTTCACCTCCACAATAATGTCCCCCTCCTTCAGGCCCCTGCAGCGGGGGTAGTCTACGATCTGTTTGACCCTCTGTCCTCCCCCTGCAGGGCTGTCTGCGATGGTGAACCCAAAGCCTTTGTCTCCCTTCTCCATGTGCACTGTGATCAGCTCCGGCTGCGTCGCTATGGACGACGCCAGCGTCACCGAGTCGCTGGGGTAACTGTGCGAGCCGTTGGACGCCACCTCGGCAGAGGAGGGGCTGTGGGGTCCTGACTCTCTCATCCCATTAATGGGGCCTCCGGTCTGGCTGCCGTGGCTGGACGGAGAGTCGTAGCTCTCCTGGCCGTTGATGATGATAGGCTCCTTGTCCACGATGGCCACGGAGGTCACCAGGCTAGTGTTGGGGTCGTCTGGGTCAAAGGGCAGGGGGTAGCCGCGGCACAGCTCCAGGTTGACTATGGAGCCAATCTGGATGGACTGGAAGACCTTCACCACCTGAGCGTGGGTGTAGCCCAGCACGCACGTGTCATTGACACTCACGATCACGTCACCTAGGGGAAGAGAAGGTGAAATTAATGTTGGATAATTAGCTCCATGTCACAAACTGAAATCATGGAAGTAACACTTGAACTGTCTATTGCTCAATTAGAACACCTACACTACACTATAACACCTACACCATTCAGTGGTCACCTACCAGGAGAGCACCAGCTTCAGTTAATCAACCAACCTTGATAAGTCAACTGTTTTAGTGCAGGGTTGGAACAGAAGCCTCTGTAGCTCTCAAAGAGTTGGTGACCACCTCTTAATAATGACACGGAACGACAGAGCGGAGGCCCACCTGTCTCCATTTTGCCGTCGACGGCAGCAGGCCCGTCCAGAACCAGACTCTTGATCTGAAGGAACTCATCAGGCTCGTCGCCCCCGACTACGGTGAAGCCGAACCCTCGGTGGCTCTTCCTTAGTTTGGTGTTGATAAAGGTTCCCTTCAGCTCCGCCGGGTTCCTCGTGAAGAAGGGCTTCCCTCCTGGGGAACACACACACATAAGCCTTACACACCTTTCATAAGGACCTGTTGATCTCATGTGCTGTGCTAGCCAAAGGAGGAGGGGTTACCCTAAACAGTCTTGGCTCCGGATCAGTGAGTGCTCGATAAGAGATGTGTTGGTTTGATGAGCTCCATTAATCATAAAGGGACTGATTAAGATCGATAGATTAATTAGGCTAAGAGGGATTCCAAGAGCTAGGGGGCAGCAGCCTGGTTGTGCCTGAGAATAGGGGTAATCCTATGGGTAAATCCCCTGACCTGGCCCCAGTCTGTGGGGGCTGCTATGCCCTATAGAGTGCTACACTATTGGGTAAAACCCAGGATTTTATCTGGGTCTGGCAGCATGGTTAGATAAGTAGTAAAATAATATTCACTGTCAATTCTGAAAGTGTATGATGACACTGTGGTACAGTTCTATATACACGGCAGCCATCAGTTTAAAACAGCTTTTCAAGGCTTGACACTAGGATGGGAAGGAAGTGTGTGTTTGTGAGTGTGTGTGCGGGGTTATTGTCAGACTAATTCCCAGTGATTTAGAAACAGATGTTTCTAAGCTTATGCGTAATAGCCGAGCGTGCCACCAAGACTGCCAGTGTATGTAGACCAAGACACTGTATGTAGACCAAGACACTGTATAGAGACCAAGACACTGTATAGAGACCAAGACACTGTATAGAGACCAAGACAGTGTATAGAGACCAAGACAGCACTGAACTCTCTCTACTCTGGTACACTCTGGAGTCTAGACATGGAGTTGGCAGACTCATATAGCTTAGGCAAATGGACACCCGAGTCGGTCTTATGAAATAAGAACTGCTAGAGTCTGGGGTCTGTAATCTAGATCCAAGCCCTCGGTCTCTTCTACTATGACTGGCTCCAGTCATGCTGTCAGTTGGACAAATGTTCACAGAGTTTATATGAGAGATGGAGTGGGATATTCAGAGTTTATTGAAGTGATATATTGACTGTGGAAGGAAGCGGGTGGAATGAAAAGGGAGACATTAAAGCAGGGAAGATGGCCGCGAGGGATTGGAGAGTGACTAACAAACCGCAGATGCTACACTTACATGGGGGAGGAGTACAGCTTATGCATACAATGAAAAATGTATTACCCTTGGAGTCAGCCAGTGTCCTTGTGTTTGCCTTCAAATAATTCAAGACACAAGAGGCAGACCAATGCAGTAATATTGAGGAGGATTTTTTTTTTTTTTGTATTTATTTATTTTTTACAAAAGAGAAGTGGGTGTAGGAACTTGAAAGCAGGGTGACTTAAAAGAGCTGGGTAAAAAGAGAGATTTGTGTGGTGGAATCTCAAGGCCTTGAGTTGCTTTGGGCAGTGCCGGTCAGGGGCCTGAGCTTACAGAGATGGAGAAAGACAGAGCGTGAGTGAGTGAGAGTGAGAGAGGCGAGTGAGAGGAGTGAGAGAGGAGAGCAAGATAGAGAGAGGCACGTGATGAGGGTACACATCCACAATGTCGCAAACAAAAATGGACCAATAACCTCACAAAACTAGGATATTGACCAGACCAGGACTCACGTTTTGGCCCGATGAGGGGCGGCAGTGGGGGTCTGGCTTGGGTGTCCCTGTAGGTCTCCTGGTGGTTGGCGGTATAGCTGGCCAGCGGGGCACCAGCCAGGGTGGCATCCTCTATCCATTCTGGAACAGCAAAGGGCACACTCCTGTCTCTGGTGTCTGTACAGTTACAGTGATCCTTATGGTTCACCACAATGGGTGGCTTGAAAACTACTGTACTGCATTGAGCCACAATGGCTGCCGATTAAAGTAATACCATGTAATACAATCTCTGATCGATCAAAACGGCAGCCTCACTGTGTAGTGTATTGGAGGATTAAGTCTTCATTAATATTCTCAGCATCAAGATTCAATCAATGAAAGCGTAAAAGTCATAGATATTGAGCGTAAAGAGATATTAAGCTTAAAGGAGAAAAGGTCAGCAGGTAGGTAATCAAGTCAGAAGCACATTTAGCTGAGTGGGCAGAGCGTGGACCAATAGGCAGGTTCCTAGTGGTGTGACCTGCATGAAGAGAGGAAATGTGGAGGACATTCTACATACACTTCCTTACGTCCAGTATGTATTTGGACAGTGATGCTAAACTTTTTAATTTGTCTCTATATTTCAGCAAAATGCTGGAGGACAGAGCCAAATGTAACATTTTTGCATCACTGTTCAAATACATACATAGCGTACTGTGTAGACTAAAGAGACCTAAAGCATATGTCCTGAAATGCTTTTCACTAGGAGAACAAGACCCAGAAATATTATAACTATCATATGGTGATACATTTTCATTGCTGTAACAGACTTTTAATATATTATTGTCAAACCAAAAAAAACTTACCTAGACCTGTAGATGTATAAAATCATTCATATTAGCACAAATACTTTAGAGGGTATCAGTGACACTTAAAACATTGCCAAATCAATAAAAAATAAAAAAAACTATTTTCAAGGTCATTAAAATAAATCATAGGTATGCCTTTATGGTCTCTCGATAGCAAATCATAAAGAGAAGAAAGCAGGGCAGAAGGACAGACAGACACGACCACAGACATGGAGAAAGAAAGAAATGACGCCCGGCGGGGCTGGAAACGAACCTCGGATGTAGCGCTCACCTTCTGGTGGCTGCTGTTGCTCGAGCTGCTTCCGCCGCTTAGCTTCCAGTATAGGGTTCTCATACTGGGTCTTTCTGTTGATGTGACTGAGAGAGGGAGGAAGAGAGGGAGGGATGGAGGACAAATTAGGACAACGAAACAGGAAAGTAGAAAGATAATTCATTGGAGTCAGCAAAAGAAAAAAAGAGAACAAGGGGGATGATGACAGGAAATAAATGTGTATGAGAGAAAGAAGAACAGAAGTAAGCCAAAAAGGTGAGGCAAAGGATGGAGAGGGAGAAAGAAAGAGATACAGAGAGGCAGTGGTGAGGGAGTTAACACAACACACAATTAGAAAAAAAGTCTCTGGTGGCCAATGCTCCAGGAGCCAGGGCTTAAGTCAGGGAAGTCAAGTCTGGTACAGACAGTGCTCTGTTGGAGCCGACGAGACAGAGACGATGAGGCCTGAATATCAACAGCATCACACAATCACTAAAGTACACTGCTTCAGGAGGTTAACAACACCACCAAAACACGTCATACCACAAACCCAGCAGGGAATTAGGAGAGCAGTACACCGCACCGTAAGGAAATTACACTTCAAACAGTACAGAAACATGCTGGGAAATTATGCAGTAAACAGGAAAAAAATAGGAATAATATATATTGAAAAATCTCAGACAAAAAAAAAAACTGTGCCTCTGCCTCTAAGGTATTGCTTTGAACAACATCAAAACATATGAATGCATTCATATTAATGCACAGGCCCAAGGGTCTCCCACTAGATGAGAAATTACATGTTTCTAAATGATCATGACAGCAACAAATGGCCTATTTTTACCATAACAGACTAGACCAAAATAACAGCCGTCTGGTATACTGCATTTGATGGTGTTTTGCATATTCTGGGCCACTGCACAGTGTCAAATGCATTCTGAATGTACAGTACAGTGAGGTAGTGAGACAGGCAACAGAGACATCCGAAGGTGTGTGTCACTACTTACTCCACATAGTAAAGCCCATAGACTGGGTCCTCTATTTTCTCCCAGCCTGTTGGCAGCTCTGGATGGGACATAGAGAGAGGTGGAAAAGGCAGGATGTTAGAGATGGTGTCATAAAGACCTTTTCCTACCACACACAGCCTGTCAGTCACCTGGGAGTGAACAACACTAGAGAAGCTGTGTGGACCTGGCTCTTGGCTCCTGGCAGGACACGGCTGACATTTAACACATCAGATAAAGAACTACAGGGGGGCTTTGACCAATCACGATCAACCCCGCGCCCAGATGGAGAAGAGGATCTGGTGGTCTAAATGTGGACAGGGTTTCTATTGTGGGTTGCAGTTTAAAAATGTCACGGTGAAGAAATGTTTTCTATATGTTCATGGCAGTAAGGGAATCTGACGTATAATGCGACTGACATCCTTGATGTAGGCATGTGTAGAATGGTATTCAGTGTTGTCCTTGATTGGTTTACCACTGTCTATGTCACCATGGCATTGGAGACCGTCACGAACTGGATGTCCTTGATCCTGTATTACTCACTGTGGTCTAATTCATTAAGGATGCATTCTCCTCAAGAAGCCTTTCTTTCAGACACGTTTATTTGCCCTGACATCAATGCTCAGCGTGGCCTGACAAGACTGCCATGAATGGCCTGACAACACAGCCATAAATCAGGACTGATTGGATCTAGACATGGACTACTCAGCCGTAAAGGCTGCTACATTGATACATTCTCAGTATACGGAGCAGTGTGATTAAAACAGCTGAGACAGAGCTAGTTAGCTAGCTACTGTACTAATGGCTATGAAGGCAGCAGGTAGCCTAACGGTTAGAGCATTGGGCCAGTAACCGAAAGGTCACTGGTTTGAATCCCCGGGACGACTAGGTGAAAAATCTGCTGATGTTCCCTTGAGCAAGGCACTTAACCCTAATTGCTCCTGTAAGGCAAGTGTCTGCTAAATGACTAAAATGCTAAATGTATAGAGACATGTCAGAGGGCTGTAATTGGTTACATACAGATGTCTGTGACTGTCTGCTGTGCATTGTCAGCGCTGCATGTCATTAGCCCCAGTTTATTATATCTCAGTCTATATTCTGACGAGTGGTGTACACTAACTACCCCTCAACCAGCTTTAGAGGATGTGGAGGCAAGGTGTTAAGCCGGGAGAGTGAAGGCAAGGAATTAAAGGGGTGTTGTGTTCGGATCATTCACAATACACAGACTAGGGTTTATTTTTCTCAGATGTTCTGAAGGGAAACAGTCAACCTTGAGCCAGTAGCACCTGCCTGTAAATTCTAATCACTCACCTTATTTCACACCAGAGTGGCTGTATTCCTAAAGGAGATCTGTGTGATATTATCGCTAGATGCCAAAGCCCTCATGTCACAACTGGCCTTGCTGATACTGAGTGGCTGCAGTGGGACCAATCTAACACCTATCCAAAAGAGCTCCCTGCTCCACGTTCCCCGGTCGACGCCCATGCACACTCCAGTTCAAGGGGGACTCGGGTGACAAATTGCCTATTAAACTGTTTGCATCTCATTCGGTCTTCCTGACTATTTGATTTCTCCTGAGCGAGGGGTTGCACAATCGAGGCCATACATCTGCTGTCCTATACACAACTGGAGTAATTGCCTTTTTCTCCATGTATCGGATTTCACAATCGATACATATTGACTGTGTTCATCCAATCTGAGCAGTGGTATGAAGAAGGGATGCTCCTCTCCTGGGCTGGCTGCTGTTCACAACATGGAGGAGACCATATCAGAGGCAAAACACTGGTCTAGGATCAGCTTACCCTCACTTAGCTCAGACCTAACCTTAACCCAGGGGTGCACTACTCCTTGGCAATTCATTGATCAACTGATATCACGGATTGACCTGGTATTGCACACACCTGGTTCCCCAGTCTAAATCAGTCTCTGGGCTCTATTTTCGGCTGCTGCTGAGGCACAAATGTCAAACACACCTTAGTTTGCAATTTCGTCATGTAAAAATTGGTGCACTGGCATTTTCCACCAGGTTCGGCAATTTACCTGTCTAACATCAGCTTGCTGGCACTGAGGTGTGGGATACTTAAGACCGACCAAAAGCTGGTCTTAGCGTAATGGATTTGGTTGTAGAATAGATTTTTTCCAGCGGAGGTGCACACACTAGTCTTATGTACGTCACTAATGTTTTATTAAAGGCCCAGTGCAGTCAAAATTGTTTTATACACTGCTCAAAAAAATAAAGGGAACACTTAAACAACACAATGTAACTCCAAGTCAATCACACTTCTGTGAAATCAAACTGTCCACTTAGGAAGCAACACTGATTGACAATACATTTCACATGCTGTTGTGCAAATGGAATAGACAACAGGTGGAAATTATAGGCAATTAGCAAGACACCCCCAATAAAGGAGTGGTTCAGCAGGTGGGGACCACAGACCACTTCTCAGTTCCTATGCTTCCTGGCTGATGTTTTGGTCACTTTTGAATGCTGGCGGTGCTTTCACTCTAGTGGTAGCATGAGACGGAGTCTACAACCCACACAAGTGGCTCAGGTAGTGCAGCTCTTCCAGGATGGCACATCAATGCGAGCTGTGGCAAGAAGGTTTGCTGTGTCTGTCAGCGTAGTGTCCAGAGCATGGAAGCGCTACCAGAAGACAGGCCAGTACATCAGGAGACGTGGAGGAGGCCGTAGGAGGGCAACAACCCAGCAGCAGGACCGCTACCTCCGCCTTTGTGCAAGGAGGAGCAGGAGAAGCACTGCCAGAGCCCTGCAAAATGACCTCCAGCAGGCCACAAATGTGCATGTGTCTGCTCAAACGGTCAGAAACAGACTCCATGAGGGTGGTATGAGGGCCCGACGTCCACAGGTGGGGGTTGTGCTTACAGCCCAACACCGTGCAGGACGTTTGGCATTTGCCAGAGAACACCAAGATTGGCAAATTCGCCACTGGCGCCCTGTGCTCTTCACAGATGAAAGCAGGTTCACACTGAGCACATGTGACAGACGTGACAGGTCTGGAGACGCCGTGGAGAACGTTCTGCTGCCTGCAACATCCTCCAGCATGACCGGTTTGGCGGTGGGTCAGTCATGGTGTGGGGTGGCATTTCTTTGGGGGGCCGCACAGCCCTCCATGTGCTCGCCAGAGGTAGCCTGACTGCCATTAGGTACTGAGATGAGATCCTCAGACACCTTGTGAGACCATATGCTGGTGCGGTTGGCCCTGGGTTCCTCCTAATGCAAGACAATGCTAGACTTCATGTGGCTGGAGTGTGTCAGCAGTTCCTGCAAGACGAAGGCATTGATGCCATGGACTGGCCCGCCCGTTCCCCAGACCTGAATCCAATTGAGCACATCTGGGACATCATGTCTCGCTCCATCCACCAACGCCACGTTGCACCACAGACTGTCCAGGAGTTGGCGGATGCTTTAGTCCAGGTCTGGAAGGAGATCCCTCAAGAGACCATCCGCCACCTCATCAGGAGCATGCCCAGGCGTTGTAGGGAGGTCATACAGGCACGTGGAGGCCACACACGCTACTGAGTCTCATTTTGACTTGTTTTAAGGACATTACATCAAAGTTGGATCAGCCTGTAGTGTGGTTTTCCACTTTAATTTTGAGTGTGACTCCAAATCCAGACCTCCATGGGTTGATAAATTGGATTTCCATTGATTATTTTTGTGTGATTTTGTTGTCAGCACATTCAACTATGTAAAGAAAAAAGTATTTAATAAGATTATTTCTTTCATTCAGATCTACGATGTGTTGTTTAAGTGTTCCCTTTATTTTTTGGAGCAGTATATATCATATTGTACAAAATCTGATGGAACGAACACTGCAAATGTGTGAAAAAATGTGATCACTGTTATTTCCTGATAGTTGCTGGTTGAGAACATAATCTATACCAGACCTTCCAATCAGTAGGTTTGCATGGGCGGGAGTTTCGGCTTTCCATGGTGACATCACCATGTGGTAAGTTGATTGGTTAATAGACCAATAACAAAGAGAGTTCCAAACCTCCCTGCCAACAACAGCTAGACCACTCCCGGGCAATCCTAGCAAAATTGTTGTTTGAGAAATAGTTTACTAAAAAGCTACTTTTGCCCATTTTAATGGAAATATGTTACAGTAATGTACTTATTGTTACCCAGAAATTATTTGATATTGATATGAAAACAGCTGCATTGGGCCTTTAAACATTATGTTTGTCCAGCTTCTGTGAGAAGTTTGAACTCAACCTTTTTGGGAATATCAAGTTATTTAAAAAGACTGCTTATTGTTTTTAGTTGATCATTTTGTCAAAAAACGCATTTTCTACTTTCGTTTGTTCAGTCAAATTGTGTGAATTCTGATCGTTGTCTGTGGCGCTGAATCTGCTTGTAGGCTATACTTGCCTGTTTGTTTGTTTACCTTTCACGTGGCAAAGTCACTACCGGCCATATCAACAGTGATGGTAGGATCGATCTATCTATATTTTGGAGGAGTATAATGATGAGCGGACATTCCCGCTTTTTCTTTATTTTGGATCTTTTTCCAGCTTTTGAGAAAAGTTTGGATGTGCGTAAAACCCTCCATAGTCTACGCTGTCTTAGGCATAATATTATATGAGCACGGGGAGCAATTATGGTGCCTGTAACTGTATTTAGACAGACTTTTTAGGTCTTATCAATAGTAAATGTAATATTGCTTATTGACGACGTTTTGTATGTCCATGGCTCAGATAATGCATTTTACAGTAGTCCTCTATCAGTGTGAATGCTATGTTAACAATATATTTCCACATTGAAGACATGCAATCACTTAGAACAATGTGGAGTGCAAACATGTTCAACATATTGAGCAAATATGGGATAGGCTGACATTTCTTTATTTTGTTTCTGTCGGCTTTTTAACAAAGTAGGCTAGAACGGACTAACATTGGAATTGGAGTTGATGACAATACAATAAATAAAATACTGTAAATACACAACTTGAAGCAACCATATATTTACCATGGAGCACGTTCTGAACGGCCAGTGAGGTGGTCAAGCCTCGACACACCATCTTGTTTATTCATCAGAACTCAGCCCTTTCAAGCCACCGCCAGCTCCTGCGGCTATAATTCTGGTTGTGAAAATAGCAAAAATATTTCTGACACCCCCACCAACCTATAGCACCAGCACCAGTCCTAAGACTTACCATTGCGTTAGATTTGTTCAAAAAGAGCCATCTGATCAACAGCCTAGAACAAAAATCTTCAGACACTGATGACTCTCGAGAACTGGGACTATTCACCGATGCATTCACCATTGAAATAAAATAGTAGGCAGCAGTTATCAGAGCCCATCTCAGAGCCATGGCTGTTAGCCTCCCTCTGGCTCCAGAGACTGATGCACCGGCAGACAGTGGTGGGTAAAGTGCTCTCTGTTATAATATGAGCAACAGTGGATGGAATGATGCGGCTTGAGAGTGAGAGGTCCATTTGAATGAGAGGCCCATTAGGAAATGATCATCATGACAATGTGCCCCTCGTGAATGGTTCTCTCTGTATTACTGCATGCTGGCTGGCCGGGCGAGTGCATTAACACGGTAAGAACTGCCTGATCAGCAGACACACGGGAATGTAAGTGAACGCACACACGTCTTTCAGTCTTTCACAGCCCAGGTGTTATAAAGCGTTTGATTACATGTACAGGTGTTACAGCCCAGGTGTTATAAAGCGTTTGATTACGCTGTAATAAGCCAGGGTGACGTTGTCAAATACACTAGACAGGTTTCCCATAAGACACAGCAGGGGAGAGGGGGAAGGAGAGACAGGCCTACCTAGCTCACTGTCCATCTCTTCTGTGTGTACCCCTTCTTCTCCAGGAGAACACCAGCAGACCATGGGTGGAGGAACCGAGGGAGGAGAGGAGAGTGAGAGGGGGGAGAGAAAGAGAGTGAGAGCGGCAGAGGGTTAGCGATTGATTTTTTAATTTAAGCCTCAAGCAAGCCGAGGGAGCAGCAACATTTGGCTCCATACACTGTAAAAAAACATAATGTGTCCGGAATCATGACTGCTAACCGTGACTAATTAGCTCAAATGGTTTGTAAGGTGTAAATCTATACTAAATCCCTACATGCACCATGACAATAGCTCATCGCTCTATATTAGCCACAGTCTGTACAATAACGTTAAGCACAAAGAACATAGCTCTGAAGAGCTTTCTACTTCACCATTGGGTGGCACTGTATCATACTGTACTGTAGGTGCATTTATGTGAAATAAATGAGTCATACCCTACACACAGACATACAGGTAACTGCCAAAGTGAAATAAACACTTGAGTAAATCAAGGATACAAAGTATATTGAAAACAGCTGCTTCCACACAGGTGTGGTTCCTAAGTTAAGTAAGCATCACATTATGCTTTGGGTCATGTATAAAAATACCCAGTTTCCCATTATTTTGGCTACCATGGCTAGAAGAGATCTCAATGACTTTGAAAGAGGGGTCTCAAAGGGACATAGGGGGTTTAAAGGTTTGTGTGTGTGTGTGTGTGTGTGTGTGTGTGTGTGTGTGTGTGTGTGTGTGTGTGTGTGTGTGTGGCGTGTGTCTCAGTCACCAGATATCAACCTAATTGAACACTTCCGGGAGATTCTGGAGCGGTGCCTGAGACAGCGTTTTCCACCACCATCAACAAAACACTAAATGATGGAATTTCTCATGGAAGAATGGTGTCACATTCTTTCAATCGAGTTCCAGACACTTGTAGAATCTATGCCAAGGTGCATTGAAAATGTTCTGGCTCATGGTGGCCCAACGCCCTATTAAGAAACATTATGTTGGTGTTTCCTGTATTTTGGCAGTTACCTGTACATTTTAATATGGACCATCTGAGATTGGGGTGGGTGAAAACAGCTGCCACTAAATAGGAATTCTAGTTCATGCACCATATGCTTGACAATATGAATCATATATCTCTATCCTATGTGTCCTCTAGCAGCAACTTGAGAGGATAGAACTTATAGAGATATCTCAATACAAGGACCACAGAACACATTGAGAGGACACATGGCAGCGGGTGAGAGGAGGGGAGGGGAGAGGCATTTGAAACGCTAGTGTTTTGTGTGGGTGGGTGGGCGGACACTCCTCTGTTGGACAAGGTACATTATTTATTTATGATAGATGATGCGAATGATCCAGTCAGTCCTTCAGGCTGCCGGGGGGCGTCTTGCTCAGACGTGAGCGCAGGCTGGCAGTCAGGCAGCACACGAGATCAGAATATTAACGTGTCTCATCTCATCTCAAGTTACATTACGGTGGCTCAAGTGTGCCATCTGCAGGCCACTCGTTGAACAATTGATCTGACAGACATGCATCTGATTCTGCACGGTTCCCTCTCCACACAAACAAATGAGTCAACAACAGACAAACAAACAAGACAGTGAATACACAATTTCCCCGACACACACACATGCATGCACAAACACACACACACACAGTCTGTGGTGGACATACCGTCGTCTTCACATTCTTCCAGGGGTTTGGGAGGTTTGTTCAGGCACCGGGGGTCGATCCAGGATGTGGTCTTTGTGTTGTGGCTATAGATAGACACACAAGACAGTGTCAGACAGCCAGACAGCCACATTGTTCTGACTGGGAAGTCATCACACACTCACTGTCTGAAAAACATCCTCACTTCCACGGCTAAATATGATACACACTGTGAAGTAAATCAGACTCAATGCTAAAGGCAAGTATCACAACTTCCAATGTATTAAAGGTTCACGTTAGGGTTCTACAATCAGTCAGTTAGGGTTCTACAATCAGTCAGTCAGGGTTCTACAATCAGTCAGTCAGGGTTCTACAATAAAAAACAACATTAAAAATCGTAACAACCATACAACCAATATACACATAACATGAAACAATGAGAGGGATAAAAAGGAATAGTCTTTACTCAAAAAAAGATGGAAAGTGGAAGCACAATATTTTCTTGAGAAGATACTAACTGAAATACTATTATGGTGTGTTACGGGGTGTAGGCTATGTTAGATGGTGTGTTACGGGGTGTAGGCTATGTTAGCTGGTGTGTTACGGGGTGTAGGCTATGTTAGCTGGTGTGTTACGGGGTGTAGGCTATGTTAGATGGTGTGTTACGGGGTGTAAGATATGTTAGATGGTGTGTTACGGGGTGTAGGCTATGTTAGATGGTGTGTTACGGGGTGTAGGCTATGTTAGATGGTGTGTTACGGGGTGTAGGCTATGTTAGATGGTGTGTTACGGGGTGTAGGCTATGTTAGATGGTGTGTTACGGGGTGTAGGATATGTTAGATGGTGTGTTACGGGGTATAAGATATGTTAGATGGTGTGTTACGGGGTGTAGGCTATGTTAGATGGTGTGTTACGGGGTGTAGGATATGTTAGATGGTGTGTTACGGGGTATAAGATATGTTAGATGGTGTGTTACGGGGTGTAGGATATGTTATACAGTGGGGCAAAAAAGTATTTAGTCAGCCACCAATTGTGCAAGTTCTCCCACTTAAAAAGATGAGAGAGGCCTGTAATTTGCATCATAGGTACACTTCAACTATGACAGAAAAAATGAGAAAAAAACTAATCCAGAAAATCACATTGTAGGATTTTTAATGAATTTATTTGCAAATTATGGTGGAAAATAAGTATTTGGTCACCTACAAACAAGCAAGATTTCTGGCTCTCACAGACCTGTAACTTCTTCTTTAAGAGGCTCCTCTGTCCTCCACTCGTTACCTGTATTAATGGCACCTGTTTGAACTTGTTATCAGTATAAAAGACACCTGTCCACAACGGCAAACAGTCACACTCCAAACTCCACTATGGCCAAGACCAAAGAGCTGTCAAAGGACACCAGAAACAAAATTGTAGACCTGCATCAGGCTGGGAAGACTGAATCTGCAATAGGTAAGCAGCTTGGTTTGAAGAAATCAACTGTGGGAGCAATTATTAGGAAATGGAATACATACAAGACCACTGATAATCTCCCTCGATCTGGGGCTCCACGCAAGATCTCACCCCGTGGGGTCAAAATGATCACAAGAACGGTGAGCAAAAATCCCAGAACCACACGGGGGGACCTAGTGAATGACCTGCAGAGAGCTGGGACCAAAGTAACAAAGCCTACCATCAGTAACACACTACGCCGCCAGGGACTCAAATCCTGCAGTGCCAGACGTGTCCCCCTGCTTAAGCCAGTACATGTCCAGGCCGTCTGAAGTTTGCTAGAGAGCATTTGGATGATCCAGAAGAGGATTGGGAGAATGTCATATGGTCAGATGAAACCAAAATATAACTTTTTGGTAAAAACTGAACTTGTCGTGTTTGGAGGACAAAGAATGCTGAGTTGCATCCAAAGAACACCATACCTACTGTGAAGCATGGGGGTGGAAACATCATGCTTTGGGGCTGTTTTTCTGCAAAGGGACCAGGACGACTGATCCGTGTAAAGGAAAGAATGAATGGGGCCATGTATCGTGAGATTTTGAGTGAAAACTTCCTTCCATCAGCAAGGGCATTGAAGACGAAACGTGGCTGGGTCTTTCAGCATGACAATGGTCCCAAACACACCGCCCGGGCAACGAAGGAGTGGCTTCATAAGAAGCATTTCAAGGTCCTGGAGTGGCCTAGCCAGGCTCCAGATCTCAACCCCATAGAAAATCTTTGGAGGGAGTTGAAAGTCCGTGTTGCCCAGCGACAGCCCTAAAACATCACTGCTCTAGAGGAGATCTGCATGGAGGAATGGGCCAAAATACCAGCAACAGTGTGTGAAAACCTTGTGACGACTTACAGAAAACGTTTGACCTGTGTCATTGCCAACAAAGGGTATATAACAAAGTATTGAGATAAACTTTTGTTATTGACCAAATACTTATTATTTTTCACCATAATTTGCAAATAAATTCATAAAAAATCCTACAATGTGATTTTCTGGATTTTTTTTCTTCTCATTTTGTCTGTCATAGTTGAAGTGTACCTATGATGAAAATTACAGGCCTCTCTCATCTTTTTAAGTGGGAGAACTTGCACAATTGGTGGCTGACTAAATACTTTTTTGCCCCACTGTATGGTGTGTTACGGGGTGTAGGTTATGTTATTGGGTACATACTCTATTAAGTAGACCTCTCCATTCTCGGTGTATGGTAAGGGTACATAGGGCAGGGTATAGGGTGTACATCCGGTAGGGTACGTACTCTATAAAGTAGACCTCTCCGTTCTCGGTGTAGGCCATCTCCCAGTTGTCAGCTAGAGGTCCCAGGGGGTCCTCCTCTGTGGGAGGACGGCTGAGGTGTGTGTGTGTCTGCTGAGAGCCGTCCGTGGTGGATGACAACGTGTTGGTCACACCGTAGGACGGGGCGTTCTCACGTAGGGCGTAGGGGCGCACGGAGGGGTGCTCGTCGGGTTCACTTGAGTCTCCTATGGGGGGGATGGTGGTGAGGAGAGGAGGAAAGGGAAGCGTAGTCATTTGCACAGAACAAATACATGTGTGCAAACAAAATACACACACACACATTCTGAGGCAATGCCACTAGAGTTTGGTGGCCTCATATCTGTTCAAACCCGGCCTTGATATGTAGCCTAGTAGTTTTAGACCTGAAGGAACCTCTCTTCCCTTCATAACATGTACACACTTGGCCAACTGTTGTGGCTGACTGAGCGAGGACCTTGATCTGACCTCTGACCTCTTGGAGGAGAGTGATGATTAGATGAGTGCCCCTCCCCCTCTCTCTGAGGTCAGCAGATGCTGTTCAGTCACTCACCCCCCCCCCCCCCCCCCCGACACCAGGCCAGACTGCCTCTCGTCTCCTCTCCTCCCAGACAAACACTAACACATTGGGAACAAATCAACTACTCTTGGTCCCATCTGAAATCAAACCCACATCATTACAACTATTTACAGAATCATGCTCCATGGCTGAAGACTTAAGGGTCAGTTCATTTGACCCAATCACAAATGTAAGTAGGTTACAGCAGGAGAATGGAAAGAAAGTACCTTTGTTTAAGAGTGCTGATATTTCAAAACAGCTTTCTGACATTTCAACACAAACAGTGTCATGAAGTTCTTTTACAACACTCTTATATGAAGAATAAGGAACATTACCAGGTACAACACAATCACCAAACAGCAATCACAACACGGAAACCAGCAACACGTAGCCCATACATGTAGACTAACCTGTGTTCACAAGCCTAGTATTTCTGTAACAATATCTATTATCTATTGCAAATACAAAAACAAGAGGAAACAGAGATGTTAGATGAAAACTAAATCTCAAGAACACACACATAACCAAAAAAGAGCACACCTCATGCCGCTGTTCACAAGTTCTCGCAAACAGCACATGTCAAATCATGTTCTATTACTCACCATTAACAACCGTTTTCAGACAGAAACCGAGAGAAACCAGCTGGTTTCAGACCTGGGCGCTGCACATTCTGCCTCCTATTGCAGCCAGATGGCACTATTTTATCTATCTTCAGATAGACAGTGGCGGATGTAGACTAAACAACCAACCAACCACTCTCCACACAAAAGGACCACTTGTATCCTGTATCCCTTTCCCATAGCCCAGCAGTTTAAATCTGTCTCTCTGTGTCTCTCGCCGTGTGTGTCTCTCTCTCTCTATCTATCTCTCTAACTCGCTCTGACTCTCTCGCTCGCTTTGTGTCTCACTCTCTCGCTCGCTCTGTGTCTCACTCTCTCGCTCGCTCTGTGTCTCACTCTCTCGCTCGCTCTGTGTCTCACTCTCTCGCTCGCTCTGTGTCGCTCTCTCTGTCTCGCTCTCTCTCGCTCGCTCTGTGTCGCTCTCTCTCGCTCCCTCTGTGTCGCTCTCTCTCGCTCCCTCTGTGTCGCTCTCTCTCGCTCCCTCTGTGTCGCTCTCTCTCGCTCCCTCTGTGTCGCTCTCTCTCGCTCCCTCTGTGTCGCTCTCTCTCGCTCCCTCTGTGTCGCTCTCTCTCGCTCACTCTGTGTCGCTCTCTCTCGCTCACTGTGTCGCTCTCTCTCGCTCACTCTGTGTCGCTCTCTCTCGCTCTGTGTCTCTCTCTCTCTCTGTGTCTCTCTCTCTCTCTGTGTCTCTCTCTCTCTCTGTGTCTCTCTCTCTCTCTGTGTCTCTCTCTCTCTCTGTGTCTCTCTCTCTCTCTGTGTCTCTCTCTCTCTCTGTGTCTCGCTCTCTCTCTGTGTCTCGCTCTCTCTCTGTGTCTCGCTCTCTCTCTGTGTCTCGCTCTCTCTCTGTGTCTCGCTCTCCTGGTCTCGCTCTCTCTGTGTGTGTCTCTCTGTCTCTTTCTCTCTCTGTTTCTCTCTCTGTATGTCTTGCTCTGTCTTGCTCTCTCCTTCCCTCTCTTACCTGTTAAGCTACTGTTCATCTCCGGGAGTTCCTCGTCCTCCTCCAGGTCTACAGGCACTATTCCAGCATTTTGCATCTCATTGTAGGACTTGGTGCGTCGGGGAGTGGAGTGCTGGGAGCCCGGGAGGCTGTCTTGCAAAGCATCACTAGTAATCACTTTCCCACTAGGGGGCTGGCTCGGTGGCTTGGGTGTTCCATAATAGTTACCTAGGCAACAGGAGGATATTAGCATGTTTAAAAAAAACAAAAGGGAGGGAGATAGGGAGGGAGAGGAGGGGGTATAATCACAAAGTCTTTGTATGCAGATGAGGGGGCTAAGAAGGCATGACCACAGAGTTCCTTTGGGACTTTCTAGTCTAGTGCATTCTATTGGTGGAAGTGAGGAGGCTGTTTATCCCCTCTGGCTGTGTGTTTTCTCTGGGAAAGTGGAGCAGGCCCATTGTCTAGGCCCACTGACCAAACTACACAGACGGAACAGCCACTTCATTAAACGTGCATGTGAATGAATGATATTTATGCATGACATGTTTAATGCTCCACTGTTGTTGATTGCCATTCTTTGCTGTTCAAATATACACAACACTGGAAGTTGCGTGCGAACAAAGCCAGAACTCTTCCCCTCTCACGTCCCCTCTCACACAGAACATGATGCCAGGGTAATGATGACTATCTTGTGGGAATGGGTTTATTCACACAGGGCTGTAAAAGGTCTCCTGTCATCACTACTCAACTTATTGCAGAAGCCTGTTTAAAACGCACCTAGTACACTCTCACTTCCAGAGATATACTACCCACATACAGTAGACAGTAGATATCTAAGTAAATAATACACCTAGTACGCTCTCACTTCCAGAGATATACCACCCACATACAGTAGACAGTAGATACCTAAGTAAATAATACACCTAGTACACTCTCACCTCCAGAGATATACTACCCACATACAGTAGACAGTAGATATCTAAGTAAATAATACACCTAGTACGCTCTCACTTCCAGAGATATACCACCCACATACAGTAGACAGTAGATAACTAAGTAAATAATACACCTAGTACGCTCTCACTTCCAGAGATATACCACCCACATACAGTAGACAGTAGATACCTAAGTAAATAATACACCTAGTACGCTCTCACCTCCAGAGATATACCACCCACATACAGTAGACAGTAGATACCTAAGTAAATAATACACCTAGTACGCTCTTACCTCCAGAGATATACCACCCACATACAGTAGACAGTAGATACCTAAGTAAATAATACACCTAGTACACTCTCACCTCCAGAGATATACTACCCACATACAGTAGACAGTAGATACCTAAGTAAATAATACACCTAGTACGCTCTCACCTCCAGAGATATACCACCCACATACAGTAGACAGTAGATACCTAAGTAAATAATACACCTAGTACGCTCTCACCTCCAGAGATATACCACCCACATACAGTAGACAGTAGATACCTAAGTAAATAACTTGTCCAGGATTCAACTGATGACATGGATGGTTTACCTCCACGTGGTGTTCACTTCTGAGGGGCCCTAGTTAGTCTCCACACTCAGACTATGGATACACTGAGTGAGTAAGCATTGCTGCAGGTGTTACCTTCATATGTTCCTATTTCCAGAAGGGTTCCCCTCTGCTCCAGCGCCAGGAAGTCCTCCACCGGCAGGAAGTTGTAATCTACCCCAGGGACCTCTCCGTGACGCGGGGGACGGGTTGTACCTGAGGAGCCAATCAGAGAGAGGGACGGGTCATCAACCAGGAAGATAACACAACGTTGATGATTTAGCCTCCACACAGAAAATGTGTCTAAAGTTGGAGTGAGATTAACCCAAAGATAAAGCATTTTAAACATAGTCAGTTTCATGATTCACACATGGTGACAAAATAATGAATTTAACAGTGACAATGACCGCATAATTGGATGACAACAACTTAAAGATGAGTCTTGTTTATTTATGCATTCAGGATGTGCTGTGGGAACCCCGTGTCTAAGTAACACTACTGTGTGTGTGAGGTTGTGTGTGTGTGTATAGAGGTGTGTGTGTGTAGAGGTTTTTGTGTGTGTGTATAGAGGTGTGTGTGTATGTATAGAGGTGTGTGTTTGTGTATAGAGGCGTGTGTGTATATATAGAGGTGTGTGTGTATAGAGGTGTGTGTGTGTGTGTATATATAGAGGTGTGTGTGTGTGTATATAGAGGTGTGTGTGTGTATATAGAGCTGTGTGTGTGTGTGTGTGTGTATAGAGGTGTGTGTGTGTGTGTGTGTGTGTGTGTGTGTGTGTGTGTGTGTGTGTGTGTGTGTATAGAGGTGTGTGTGTGTGTGTGTGTGTGTGTGTGTGTGTGTGTGTGTGTGTGTGTGTGTGTGTGTGTATAGAGGTGTGTGTGTGTGTGTGTGTGTGTGTGTGTGTGTGTGTGTGTGTGTGTGTGTGTGTGTATATAGAGGTGTGTGTGTATAGAGAGGTGTGTGTGTGTGAGGTTGTGTGTGTGTGTGTATAGAGGTGTGTGTGTATAGAGGTGTGTGTGTATGTATAGAGGTGTGTGTGTGTGTATATAGAGGTGTGTGTGTGTGTATAGAGGTGTGTGTGTGTATATAGAGGTGTGTGTGTATAGAGGTGTGTGTGTGTATATATAGAGGTGTGTGTGTGTGTATATAGAAGTGTGTGTGTATAGAGGTGTGTGTGTGTGTATAGAGTTGTGTGTGTGTGTGTGTGTGTGTGTGTGTGTGTGTGTGTGTGTGTGTGTGTGTGTGTGTGTGTGTGTGTGTGTGTGTGTGTGTGTGTGTGTGTGTGTGAGTGTGTATAGAGGTGTGTGTGTGTGTATAGAGGTGTGTGTATAGAGGTGTGTGTGTGTGTGTGTATAGTGGTGTGTGTGTGTGTGTGTGTGTGTGTGTGTGTGTGTGTGTGTGTGTGTGTGTGTGTGTGTGTGTGTGAGTGTGTATAGAGGTGTGTGTGTGTGTATAGAGGTGTGTGTATAGAGGTGTGTGTGTGTGTGTGTATAGTGGTGTGTGTGTGTGTGTGTGTGTGTGTGTGTGTGTGTGTGTGTGTGTGTGTGTGTGTGTGTGTGTGTGTGTGTGTGTATAGAGGTGTGTGTGTGTGTATAGAGGTGTGTGTGTGTGTGTGTGTGTGTGTGTGTGTGTGTGTGTGTGTGTGTGTGTGTGTGTGTGTGTGTATAGAGGTGTGTGTGTGTGTGTATAGAGGTGTGTGTGTGTGTATAGAGAGGTGTGTGTGTGTGAGGTTGTGTGTGTGTGTGTATAGAGGTGTGTGTGTATAGAGGTGTGTGTGTATGTATAGAGGTGTGTGTGTGTGTATATAGAGGTGTGTGTGTGTGTATAGAGGTGTGTGTGTGTATATAGAGGTGTGTGTGTATAGAGGTGTGTGTGTGTATATATAGAGGTGTGTGTGTGTGTATATAGAAGTGTGTGTGTATAGAGGTGTGTGTGTGTGTATAGAGTTGTGTGTGTGTGTGTGTGTGTGTGTGTGTGTGTGTGTGAGTGTGTATAGAGGTGTGTGTGTGTGTATAGAGGTGTGTGTATAGAGGTGTGTGTGTGTGTGTGTATAGTGGTGTGTGTGTGTGTGTGTGTGTGTGTGTGTGTGTGTGTGTGTGTGTGTGTGTGTGTGTGTGTGTGTGTGTGTGTGTGTGTATAGAGGTGTGTGTGTGTGTATAGAGGTGTGTGTGTGTGTGTGTGTGTGTGTGTGTGTGTGTGTGTGTGTGTGTGTGTATAGCGGTGTGTGTGTGTGTATAGAGGTGTGTGTGTGTATAGAGGTGTGTGTGTGTATAGAGGTGTGTGTGTGTGTATGTGTGTGTGTATGTGTGTATAGAGGTGTGTGTGTGTGTATAGAGGTGTGTGTATAGAGGTGTGTGTGTGTGTATAGTGGTGTGTGTGTGTGTGTATAGAGGTGTGTGTGTGTGTGTATAGAGGTGTGTGTATAGAGGTGTGTGTGTGTGTATAGTGGTGTGTGTGTGTGTGTATAGAGGTGTGTGTGTGTGTGTATAGAGGTGTGTGTGTGTGTGTGTGTGTGTGTGTGTGTGTGTGTGTGTGTGTGTGTGTGTGTATATAGAGGTGTGTGTGTGTGTATAGAGGTGTGTGTGTGTGTGTATAGAGGTGTGTGTGTGTGTGTATAGAGGTCTGTGTTAGGGGGAGCGTTTGGTAATCATAGATGTGGACAGCTCTCATGTTAATGTCTCCTGACAGTGGGACAGGTGGTGTAAAGCAGTGGTTCCCAAACTTTGTATAGTCCCGTACCCCTTCAAACATTCAACCTCCAGCTGCGTACCCCCTCTAGCACCAGGGTCAGCGCACTCTCAAATGTTGGTTTTTGCCATCATTGTAAGCCTGCCACACACACACACACACACACACACACACACACACACACACACACACACACACACTATAGGATACATTTATTAAACATAAGAATGAGTGTGAGTTGTCGTCACAACCCGGCTCGTGGGAAGTGACAAAGAGCTCTTATCGGACCAGGGCACAAATAATAAGAATCAATCATTTTGCTCTTTGTTTAATATCTTATAAAACCTTATTTGTTCATCAAAAAAGGTGAATAACTCACCACAGGAAAATGAGAAGGGTGTGCTTGAAAGGATGCTCATAACTCTGCAATGTTGGATTGTATTGGAGAGAGTCTCAGTCTTAAATCATTTTCTGCACACAGTCTGTGCCTGTATTTAGTTTTCATGTTAGTGAGGGCCGAGAATCCACTCTCACATAGGTATGTGGTTCCAAAGGGCATCAGTGTCTTAACAGCACGATTTGCAGTGTACCCAAGTGACGTCGGGAGAAACTGCTTGCAAGTGCGTTACCACTCCACTATGTCTCCCTGTCATTTATTTTGCTCCATCAGTACAGATACCAACATGAGCAGCAGCTACGTTTGGCCACATATGGACCGTTAGTGGAATTCCCGCGAGAGAGTAACGGTTATTGTGATTGGATGTTCATTATTTGACTAGGCTACCTGTATTTCACATTCTGTTGTTATTTCGTTGAACACTAGATGGTTGAATACATTTTTGACAGTGGCTACTCAGGCGAAGAAAAAAAACTCGCCCAAATGTATAGCCCCTTTGGAAAATATAAATGAACTGTTTGAAAATGTGAAGATTATTATTTTTAATAATAATAATAATAATAATAAATATAAATATATATACTGCTCAAAAAAATAAAGGGAACACTTAAACAACACATCCTAGATCTGAATGAAATAAATAATCTTATTAAATACTTTTTTCTTTACATAGTTGACAACAAAATCACACAAAAATAATCAATGGAAATCCAATTTATCAACCCATGGAGGTCTGGATTTGGAGTCACACTCAAAATTAAAGTGGAAAACCACACTCAGGCTGATCCAACTTTGATGTAATGTCCTTAAAACAAGTCAAAATGAGGCTCAGTAGTGTGTGTGGCCTCCACGTGCCTGTATGACCTCCCTACAATGCCTGGGCATGCTCCTGATGAGGTGGCGGATGGTCTCCTGAGGGATCTCCTCCAGACCTGGACTAAAGCATCCGCCAACTCCTGGACAGTCTGTGGTGCAACGTGGCGTTGGTGGATGGTGCGAGACATGATGTCCCAGATGTGCTCAATTGGATTCAGGTCTGGGGAACGGGCGGGCCAGTCCATAGCATCAATGCCTTCCTCTTGCAGGAACTGCTGACACACTCCAGCCACATGAGGTCTAGCATTGTCTTGCATTAGGAGGAACCCAGGGCCAACCGCACCAGCATATGGTCTCACAAGGGGTCTGAGGATCTCATCTCGGTACCTAATGGCAGTCAGGCTACCTCTGGCGAGCACATGGAGGGCTGTGCGGCCCCCCAAAGAAATGCCACCCCACACCATGACTGACCCACCGCCAAACCGGTCATGCTGGAGGATGTTGCAGGCAGCAGAACGTTCTCCACGGCGTCTCCAGACTGTCACGTCTGTCACATGTGCTCAGTGTGAACCTGCTTTCATCTGTGAAGAGCACAGGGCGCCAGTGGCGAATTTGCCAATCTTGGTGTTCTCTGGCAAATGCCAAACACCCTGCACGGTGTTGGGCTGTAAGCACAACCCCCACCTGTGGACGTCGGGCCCTCATACCACCCTCATGGAGTCTGTTTCTGACAGTTTGAGCAGACACATGCACATTTGTGGCCTGCTGGAGGTCATTTTGCAGGGCTCTGGCAGTGCTTCTCCTGCTCCTCCTTGCACAAAGGCGGAGGTAGCGGTCCTGCTGCTGGGTTGCTGCCCTCCTACGGCCTCCTCCACGTCTCCTGATGTACTGGCCTGTCTCCTGGTAGCGCCTCCATGCTTTGGACACTACGCTGACAGACACAGCAAACCTTCTTGCCACAGCTCGCATTGATGTGCCATTCTGGATGAGCTGCACTACCTGAGCCACTTGTGTGGGTTGTAGACTCCGTCTCATGCTACCACTAGAGTGAAAGCACCGCCAGCATTCAAAAGTGACCAAAACATCAGCCAGGAAGCATAGGAACTGAGAAATGGTCTGTGGTCCCCACCTGCAGAACCACTCCTTTATTGGGGGTGTCTTGCTAATTGCCTATAATTTCCACCTGTTGTCTATTCCATTTGCACAACAGCATGTGAAATGTATTGTCAATCAATGTTGCTTCCTAAGTGGACAGTTTGATTTCACAGAAGTGTGATTGACTTGGAGTTACATTGTGTTGTTTAAGTGTTCCCTTTATTTTTGTTGAGCAGTATATATATTAAATTATATAATGTGTGTGTGTGTGTGTATATATATATATATATATATATATATATATATATATATATATAGGAGGATATATATATATATATATATATATATATATATATATATACACACACATACATACATAACACACACATTATATAATTTAATATATATAATTTAATATATATATAATATATATACATAATTTAATATATATATATATATATATATATATTAAATGTTAATCACATTTATATTTGGCGTACCCCCGTATGGGAATACCTGGTGGAAAGTCAGTGCTAAATGGCTCTATGATACATTGGTGACGAGATTATGGAACCCCGCCATGATAAATGATGACAGAGCCAGTCAAACTCATTTCCTGTCCACCATCTCTATCTTTTTGCTCCCTCTCTCGTTCTATCTTTCCCTCTCCATTACTAAAGAGATGTTGTTTACCTACTACTACTCCAAAGATATTCTGCTTGACCCAATAAGTATTGAGGTAACGCTTTGTCATGGTGGATGAATTAGAAAACACGTATTACATTTTCAAGAAATCTCATCAACAGAAAAACAATACCATCTATCTACAATGTTGCTTTACTACAAGCACTGTGATGTCTGAACAAAGACGGCCGCCCACGAGGCAGCAGCTCCTTCTACCTAAACAGTGGAGGGAGAACCAATCACCAATCTCTCCTGCTTGTTCCTTCTCTTCAATATGGGAACAACAGCCTCCTCACTCCAGTGAGGTGATGAGAATATGGCTGCTGGTAAAAATAGCCCAGGGAGGCGAAGCTGGGAGATTCTCTTGCCACAGCGGCCATTTCAATGACAGCTAAGATAAATCAGAGATGTGACGATAACTCACACACACACCAGTTCCATAGTCTCCATCACACCACTGTCATATTCTCAATCACTTCTTCAATATCCTCTCCCCTTTAGCCACAGCTGTGACTTACAGGAGATGTGACTTAATGGGATTGCTCCTCTGTAAATTGTGTTCTGTGTACAATGTAGCTTGTGTACGACATCACTGTGGTCGGTGATTCACATCTCCTCCACCCTCAGTGCAAACTAACTCATCTTTCTTCTAGTGAGGGAAAATCGATGCGTAAGACAAACCCTCAAACAAAGGCTGAACTCTATCAGAGGAACCCCATGGAGACAGTACATCTGTAGTGTTGACCTTGGTGGAGGCTTCACCCAGGATGACTGTTCTACTACCAAAGCAGACTCAGTAGTGCTGTTGACTCATCCCCGCCAATCACACGGCTCCACTCAGACAAACAGGAAGTGTGAGTTGTGACCCGTATTTCCAGGCCAGAATAGCCAGCCTCTCAGCCAGATGATTAGAACACTGTCATTCCTATTGAGTTAATTAATTCCCTGTCCCACACAAAAGCTCCATTGATGTCTGCTGTGGAAGAGAAAGTCCTTCAAAGCTCCTCATAGAATCGCTTTAACGAGTAAAATGACAGCACAGACCTCTTCTGTTCCAGCCTGACCTCACAAACCCGGAGGAACACTAGAGAGAGCCCCAAACCAACCTTTACACAGTTAGCATAAACCACCAATCAACACACAATATGGCCTTTGAGATTTGATGCAAGCAATTGCCTAACGTTAACGCATGGCTAGAGGGATTGTTGAGAATCGTCAGTGCGGTAATATCATTAGTAATACAGCAAATGCTTGATTGATGATAAGGCTTTAAATACTGAGAAGCTTTCCACTCTAATGCACTATTTACCATGGTAGCAGTTATTTATATACTACAATATTAGCATATTTTATTAATCATAATGCTGACATGCATTTCCACACAAACAATGCACACTGATTAACATTGTGTGTATGGAGTAGGGCAGTGAATGTTGCAGGCCTAGGCTTACATTGCATGCAGTGAGACATTTTATGTTGGTAAGGACAACCCTGGAATGACAATCACTCATAAGCTAGCCTCAGTCTCCTCTGACACTGAGAGCTTAATTTACTCATACTGCAGTTGATACCATTTTCCGTATGATTCTGATTGCTCTGGACGGCAGAAAAGTGACAATGTGAAATTTTGGTGCAAGACTGGCCGACTAGGGCAAAAGTAATACTGCAATATTGTCTAAAATAATACCCTAATATGTGACTGTATGTGTGCGCACCATGCGGTGCTCCTGTTTCCACCGGTGGCCCAGTCACCCATACATGGACCCCTAGCCCACCCCCAGACTGTGCCACCGGTGGAAACAGGAGCACAGCATGGGGCGCACACAGGCCTGTAACGCTCCAAAGGTTAACAGAGGAAACACTTATCACAATCAGCAGCTGTTCACACACATACACCCATTGCTGAGGGGAGGGGTGTGGCCACCAAATGGCATGGTCCAGGGCTAAACAAGGAAAAACAATCACCTAATGGGCTTTAAAAAGCAACATCCCCTCAGAAACTCACACACACACACACACACACACACACACACACACACACACACACACACACACACACACACACACACACACACACACACACCCGTGTCCTTCTTAACTGCATTATTTTACTTTAGATGTGTGTGTATTGTTGTGTATTGTTAGATATGTGTATGTGACCAAATATAATTTGATTTGTCACTGTGAAAGGCTGGATCCCTCTGCTGTTCAGCGTCAGTATCCTGGCCTGGCCTAATCCTCCCCATAGCCAGTGACCTGACCACAACCCCATGTCACTGCTCCCAACATATTGATCATTTCAGTCAGCACCCTTACATCTAGTCCACAATCATCCCTGAACAGCTAGCCTCATTAACCTATTATCACCCCCAAAATAGGGGTAAAGTTTAAAAATCAATATGTCATCCCTTGGACTGCATGCATCACTCCACTTGTCATGAGCTGGGTGCTATGAAGGTGACATCACCATGACACCTTAACCACAATCGATACATGGCCATCACTGTAACCTCAGCTAGCTACCTCACAGACAATCAATTAGCTACAGCACGGGTCTCTAACCTTTTCTAGCATGAGAGCCAAATAAAAAAAAAATTCAACATGTTGCGAGCACTATATTTTCTGTCAATATATCTGGTAAAACAATGGTTAATAAACAACTCTATAAAATCCATGATTTTTTTAATACTAAATAATGTTTTACATTTTCCCAAATAGTTTTATCCTGGTTTTAGATATTTGTTTAGTTTTTCACTCTCGAAATTACAATTGTTCATAGAGAAACAACATAATTAGATGTTCTGAGTCCATGTCAATGCTTAAATCAAATCTGAATTCAAACACACCTCCAGGCTATGTAAGGGCTATTTGATCAAGAATGAGAGTGATAGAATGCTGCATCAGATGGCCTGGCCTCCACAATCACACAACCTCTACCCAACTGAGATGGATTGGGATGAGTAGGACCGCAGAGTGAAGGAAAACTAACAAGTGCTCAGCATATGTGGGAACTCCTTCAAAACTGTTGGAAAAGCATTCCAGGTGAAGCTAGTTGAAGGGTTTTTCTTTCTTTTTATTATTTTGTACATTGTAGAATAATTGTGTAGACATCAAAACTATGAAATAACACATACTGTATGGAATCATGTAGTAACCAAAAAAAAGTGTTAAACAAATCAGGTAAGCAGTTAACATTTAACCCTTTCATGTGTGAGTTCCAAATATCTCTAACGGTCGCCCCAGCGTGAGTGTTTTTATGCACGTGATGTTAGAACGTTCTCTCCATTCCAGAATGTGATTGTTACGCAACAGCACATTTAATCCGCGCTGCCATCAAACCAAGGCACGCAGCCTGTTTTTGTTTATAGGCTGTTTTCAACTTGTCAATTTAAAATTATTTTCTAACAAGTTTTTATTTTTTAAGAACATTTTGCATTGAGGTGTGTTCCGCCTCATTTATTCACATAAAAGTAGTCATTTTTACTTTTGTGGAAAATGTATTTTTAAAGACATTTCTGACCCGGACAAAATCCCCCAAGCACTTCGCAATTGTTTGTGCAGTTGAAGTCTGCCGACATTTGCGCATGTCCCTTCAGAACAGGATCTGCACACACCTGTTCACATTTTCCGTCTGTTGCCCGCATCGCAGTCATTGTCGTTGTTACCAATAATAACTTCGGAAATGTGTGCGTTTCTATCAAAGTAAGTGCCTTATTACATTCTAATAGTTTCTGTAGGTCGTGTCTACTGTCGCTCACTGTGTGTATGGAGCGTAATGTATTTGTGTATATTCCTTATAACCGCGGACAAGCGAGATAACGTTACTCATTTCATAACCTTTATGGTGTTATATTCAATCCTGCTTATGTAGCTAGCTACATTCTTCTATTAGCTCTCTAAAACAATGCTAATTGCGTCAGAGAAGTATTAGCTTGTGTTGTATTTTGAAGCTACCCTGGCCTTATGACTCCCAAGTGGAGCAGCGGTCTATGGCACAGCATATTAGTGCTAGAGGCGTCACTACAGACACCCTGGTTCAAATCCATGCTGTGTTTCTATCAAAGTAAGTGCCTTATTAAGTTAATAGTTTCTGTATGTGAACTGTACGTCCAATTACAAAAAATCCCTTGTTCAGTAATCACCTCACCTGTTAGTTGGCGGTGAACTATGTGGCCATTGAGGGCGGCGGCGAGCAGATGGAAAAATATCCGCCTTTTCAACTGAGGTTATAGCACCCGTCGGGTGCTCCACCTTCCCTGTGGCCGACATGGTTGCTATATGGACAATGGAGAGGACATGGATGTCTCGTTTGTCATGCCACTTTACTGTCAGCTGTTGACCGTTCTCCTTGAACTCCGCCTCCACTCTCTGCATCTTCCTGCATCCAATACCGGCATCCCCTTCCCGTTCGACCTGACTGTGCCACAGGCCCCTGTGCTGTTGGAGAGCAGATGCTGGAAGAGTGTGGGACTGCTGTACCAATTGTCCACATACAAAGTGTGTCCCTTGCTGAGATGAGGAGCCAGCATGGTCATCACCCCGGACCCAGACACCCCAAGCCCCTCATAATGTTGGATGTCAGTGTTGGACCCTGTGTAAACTATAATGATCTGGACAAATCCTATCTTCACGTCGCACATGACAAAGAACTTGACCCCAAACCTGTGCCTTTTGGAAGGAATATATTGACCGAACGCCAGAATAAAAAGAATATCCAGAATTTCCGCATTTGTGAGTTGTCTCCTTTTGAAAGACATTGCTAATGCTACAGCTTAGCTCAATAGCTACATCCATAAACAACAACACTGAATGGGTCAGAGTGAGAGGTTACGTGATTGATTGCTGGCACGCGCCACTTGTATCGATAAATCACTATCAGAAAATGTTTTGTGTGGTAATTATTTATATATTTACTGTATTATTTATATATTTACTCATCTTGTCTTCATTATTATCTTTGGTTTCTGTGAGAGAAAAAAAGCATGGCAGCATGCACAAACTACCCATCTTCGGATTACTTTTGATTTCTAGAGAGTGTTTTACTAAATTATTTCGATCAATGGTGAGCTCACCCGTGATGTGATTAATTATAAATAGTAATTTCTATTAGCTAATTCATTTTGTAGTTTATGTCAGCGGAGAGTTATACAAACATGACTGCTTGTGTTATGTCAATCTTTCCTCAGTTAGAGCGAGGACAAATGTAGCCTACATTTTTCCGGTTTGGATGATTGAGTTCTGCTGTAGATGCTTCTGTGAATTTCTGAACATTGCATCCAAAAATAAACTGCTCACATTCTGGACATAACTTTGTAAGGACTGTGTTTGTGCAAAAATGTTTCTGGAAGAACAGTGTGGCCAGCTCAAATGCTGATTGTTGCGTCAATCGAAAATGGCCGTTCTAAATAAGCGTTCTAATCACACCGGTGTGATCATACGCTTCAGGGATCACTGTAGAATGATCACACCCGTGTGATGGTACGTGTGAAAGGGTTAAATTGAGAAGGTTTTGGGGAAAGTATTTCTGTCATCACAGACATGGCAGCTCTGCTTCAAGCTCCTAAGCAACTTTGCAGTATTATATATTTTTTGCGATATTTATTACATTATTAGCCCATAAAGGTTTTTTTGTGTTACTACATACAGCCGGAAATAACTTTTGGATATCAGAGTGGCGGTAATACGACTTTCCCTAATTGGTTTCTTTGTTCTGGTGGTGGTGGTGTATGTTTTATGACTAACTACTCATGGTGTGACTGTGATAATGTACAGAAACTCAAGTCCTTTGCTCACCCGACCTAGAATACCTCAATCAAATTCAGACCGTATTGCCTCCCAAGATAATTTTCTTTGGTTATAGTCAATGATGTTCTATCAACACATTGACAGTAGTACTCGCGCTGGAAAAACATTTTGACCACTGCTACTCCCCCTTTCGGGATTCCTACAAGGCCCTCCCCCGCCCTCCCTTAGGAAAATCAGATCACGACTACATTTTGCTCCTCCCTTTTTATTGGCAGAAACTCAAACAGGAAGTACCGGTGCTACGGTCTATTTAACGCTGGTCTGACCAATCAGAATCCACGTTTCAAGATTGTTTTGATCAACCGGACTGGGATATGTTCTGGGTAGCCTGTGAGAATAACATTGACGTATACACGGACACAGTGACTGAGTTCATCAGGAAGTGTAAAGGGGATGTTATTCCCACACATGACTATTAAAACCCTTCCAAACCAGAAACCGTGGATAGATGGCAGCATTCGGGCAAAACTGAAAGCGCGAACCACCGCATTTAACCATGGCAAGGTGACTGGGAATATGATAGAATACAAACAATGTAGTTATTCCCTCCGTAAGGCAATCAAACAGGCAAAACGTCAGTACAGAGACAAATTGGAGTCGCAATTTAACAGATCGACATGAGACGTATGTGGCAGGGTTTACAGACAATTCCGGATTACAAAGGGAAAACCAGCCACGTTGTGGACACTAACGTCGTGCTCCCGGCACCTTCTTTGCCTGCTTTGAGGATAACATCGACGTGGCCAGCTCCCAAGGACTGTGGGCTCTCGTTCTCATTGGCCTACATGAGTTAGACATTTAAGTGTGTTAACCCTCGCAGGGCTGCCGGCCCAGACCGGATCCCTAGCCGCGTCCTCAGAGTATGCGCAGACCAGCTGGCTGGAGTATTTTTACAGACATTCAATCTCTCCCTATCCCAGTCTGCTGTTCCCTCTTGCTTCAAGATGTCCACCATTGTTCCTGTACCCAAGAAAGCAAATGTAACTTTACTAAATTACTATCGCCCCGTACACTCACTTCTGAAGAAGTGCTTTGAGAGACTAGTCAACGATCATATCACCGCTACCTTACCTGACACACTAGACCCACTTGAATTTGCATAACGCTCCAATAGATCCACAGACGATGCAATCGCCATCGCACTGCACACTGCCCTATCCCATCTGGACAAGAGGAATACCTTTGTAAGAATGCTGTTCAATGACTATAGCTCATCCTCTAACACCATAGTACCCTTCAAGCTCATCATTAACCTGTTAGGGCTAGGGGGCAGTATTGACACGGCCGGATAAAAAACGTACCCGATTTAATCTGGTTACTACTCCTGCCCAGTAACTAGAATATGCATATAATTATTGGCTTTGGATAGAAAACACCCTAAAGTTTCTAAAACTGTTTGAATGGTGTCTGTGAGTATAACAGAACTCATATGGGACGCCAAAACCTGAGAAGATTCCATGCAGGAAGTGGCCTGTCTGACAAGTTGTGTTTCATCTTGGCTCTTTTTATTGAAGACTGAGGATCTTTGCTATAACGTGACACTTCCTACGGCTCCCATAGGCTCTCAGAGCCCGGGAAAAAGCTGAACGATATCGAGGCAGCCTCTGGCTGAAACACTTTATCGCGTTTGGCAAGTGGCCGATCAGAGTACTATGGGCTTAGGCGCGTGCCCGAGTCGACCCCATGCTTTATTTTCTTTTGTCTGTTTACCTAAACGCAGATTCTCGGTCGGAATATTATCGCTTTTTTATGAGAAAAATGGCATAAAAATTTATTTTAAACAGCGGTTGACATCAAACAAGGGCACTCCGTTCATCCACCTCTGGCCTGCTCGCCTCCCTACCTCTGAGGAAGCACAGTTCCCGCTCAGCCCAGTCAAAACTGTTCGCTGCTCTGGCACCCCAATGGTGGAACAAGCTCCCTCATGACGCCAGGACAGCGGAGTCAATCACCACCTTCCGGAGACACCTGAAACCCCACCTCTTCAAGGAATACCTGGGATAGGATAAGGTAATCCTTCTAACCCCCCCCCCTTAAAAGATTTAGATGCACTATTGTAAAGTGGTTGTTCCACTGGATATTATAGGTGAATGCACCAATTTGTAAGTCGCTCTGGATAAGAGCGTCTGCTAAATGACTAAAATGTAAATGTAAATGCTTCGAAGTACGGTAATGGAATATTTAGAAATTGTTTGTCACGAATTGCGCCATGCTCGTCACCCTTATTTACCCTTTCGGATAGTGTCTTGAACGCACAAACAAAATGCCGCTATTTGGATATAACTATGGATTATTTGGGACCAAACCAACATTTGTTATTGAAGTAGAAGTCCTGGGAGTGCATTCTGACGAAGACAGCAAAGGTAATAAAAATGTTCTTATAGTAAATCTGACTTTGGTGAGTGCTAAACTTCCTGGGTGTCTAAATAGCTAGCCCTGTGATGCCGGGCTATCTACTGAGAATATTGCAAAATGTGCTTTCACCGAAAAGCTATTTTAAAATCGGACATATCGAGTGCATAGAGGAGTTCTGTATCTATAATTCTTAAAATAATTGTTATGCTTTTTGTGAACGTTTATCGTGAGTCATTTAGTAAATTCACCGGCAGTGTTCGGTGGGAATGCTAGTCACATGCTAATGTAAAAAGCTGGTTTTTGATATAAATATGAACTTGATTGAACAAAACATGCATGTATTGTATAACATAATGTCCTAGGGTTGTCATCTGATGAAGATCATCAAAGGTTAGTGCTACATTTAGCTGTGGTTTGGGTTTATGTGACATTATATGCTAGCTAGAAAAATGGGTGTCTGATTATTTCTGGCTGGGTACTCTGCTGACATAATCTAATGTTTTGCTTTCGTTGTAAAGCCTTTTTGAAATCGGACAGTGTGGTTAGATTAACGAGAGTCTTGTCTTTAAAATGGTGTAAAATAGTCATATGTTTGAAAAATTGAAGTTTTTGCATTTTTGAGGAATTTGAATAACGCGCCACGGGATTTAACTGGCTGTTGAGTAGGTGGGACGCAAGCGTCCCACCTAGCCCATAGAGGTTAAACCTCGGGGCCCTAGGTCTGAACCCCGCCCTGTGCAACTGGATCCTGGACTTCCTGATGGGCCGCCCCCAGGTGGTGAAGGTAGGAAACAATACCTCCACTTTGCTGATCCTCAGCACGGGGGCCCCACAAGGGTACGTGCTCAGCCCCCTCCTGTACTCCCTGCTCACCAATGACTGCGTGTACACGGACGCCTCCAACTCAATAATCAAGTTTGCAGACGACACAACAGTAGTAAATCAAATAAAAAAATTAATAAAAAAATGATTAGTAGGCCTGATAGCCTACAGGGAGGTGGGGAGGGCCCTGGTGGAGTGGTGTGAGGAAAATAACCTCTCCCTCAACATCAAACAAAATGAAGGAGCTGATCGTGGACTTCAGGAAACAGCAGAGGGAGCATACCTCTATCCACATCAACAGCACCGCAGTGGAGAAGGTGGAAAGCTTCACGTTCCTCGGCGTACACATCCACTGACCATCTGAAATGGTCTACTCACACAGACAGTGTGGTGAAGGCGACGCAACAGCGCCTCTTCAACGTCAGGAGGCTGAAGAAATGTGGCTTGGCCCCTAAGACCCTCACAAACCTTTACATATGCACAATTGAGAGCATCCTGTATCACCACCAGGTACGGAAACTGCACCGCCTGCCCTCCAGGACACCTACAGCACCCGATGTCACAAGAAGGCCAAAAAGATCATCAAGGACATCAGCCACCTGAGCCACAGCCAGTTCACCCCGCTATCTGGGACCGAGAGACTGAAAAACAGCTTCTATATCAACGCCATCAGACTGATAAATAGCCATCACTAGCCGGCTACCACCCGGTTACTCAACTCTGCACCTTAGAGGCTGCTGCCCTATATACATAGACATGGAATCACTGGCCACTTTAATAATGGAACACTATGCTTTATTCATTTCATATGTACACTACCGTTCAAAAGTTTGGGGCCACTTAGAAATGTCCTTATTTTTTAAAGAAAAGCAGTGTAGACAATGTTAATTTTGTAAATTACTATTGTAGACTACAGGCCTGGAAACAGCTGATTTTTAATGGAATATCTACATAGGCGTATAGAGGCCCATTATCAGCAACCATCACTCCTGTGTTCCAAATGGCACGTTGTGTTAGCTAATCAAGGTTTATCATTTGAAAAGGCTAATTGATCATAAGAAAACCCTTTCGCAATTATTTTAGCACAGCTGAAAACTGTTGTGCTGATTAAAGGAGTAATAAAACTAGAAGGCCAACATCCCGGAGTCGCCTCTTCACTGTTGATGTTGAGACTGGTGTTTTGTGGTACTATTTATTAAAGCCGCCAGTTGAGAACTTGTGAGGCGTCTTTCTCAAACTAGACACTCGAATGTACTTGTCTTCTTGCTCAGTTGTGCACCGGGGCCTCCCACTCCTCTTTCTATTCTGGTTAGAGACAGTTTGCGCTGTTCTGTGAAGGGAGTAGTACAGTACACAGCATTGTACGAGATCTTCAGTTTCTTGGTAATTTCTCACATGGAATAGCTTTCATTTCTCAGAACAAGAATAGACTGACGAGTTTCAGAAGAAAGGTCTTTGTTTCTGGCCATTGTGAGCCTGTAATCAAACCCACAAATGCTGATGCTCCAGATACTCAACTAGTCTAAAAAGGCCCGTTTTATTGCTCCTTTAATCAGAACATCAGTTTTCAGCTGTGCTAACATAATTGCAAAAGGTTTTTCTAATGATCAATTAGCCTTTTAAAATGATAAACTTGGATTAGCTAACACAACGTGCCATTGGAACACAGGAGTGATGGTTGCTGATAATGGGCCTCTATACGCCTATGTAGATATTCCATGAAAAATCTTCCGTTTCCAGCTACAATAGTCAATTTGATGTAATTGTAATGGACAAAAAAAAAGTGCTTTTCTTTCAAAAACAAGGACATTTCTAAGTGACCAAACTTTTGAACGGTAGTGTATTGTATTCTACTCAACACACTGCTTGTCCTAATATTTATACATTTCTTAATTCCATTCATTTACTTTTAGATTTGTGTGTATTGTGAATTGTTAGATACTACTGCACTGTTGGAGCTAGGAACACAAGCATTTCGCTACACCCGCAATAACATCTGCTAAATATGTGTAGGTGACCAATATATTTGATTTCATTTGCGATCGACCTGTTGGAGACCACTGATCAACAGTCTAGTCTTACCCCTGTCATCTCCAATGAAGTGCTAACCATCACACACAACCCTGTGTCTATCCAGTTCACCATCACTGACCTTAGTTCCACTCCCACCCTCCCCACTCCCAATCTCAGACTGCCCCATATCCTCTGGGTCTCCCTCCCAGGCATGACAGTGTGGGATAAGATTGGGTAGACAGGTGTGGGGTAGGAAGTGTGGGCTGGGCAGGGGTGGGGTGTGGTATGATACAGTGGGACAGAGGTGTTGATTCAATTCAGACAGGCCAGACCGGTCTCCCCTCACGCCTCACAATCTTATTACTGATCCACCCTGGCCTGAGAGCATGTTCACAGGAAGCCATTTATTTATTTGTCCCTCTGTCTGTCTGTCCAGCAGGAAACAACAGTGAGAGTCTGAGTACACAGAACCAACCAGGCAGCCTCCTATAAACGGTCCTCTCTACCTCTAATCCACTAAACAATGGAGGCTTCCAGCCCACCTCTGGCTGTGGGAATAAATCAAAGGTGGGAATGTGTCCTGTGTTGAGTGGAACAAACTCCTCCCGTACTGTACTTAAAAATAAACAGTTTATCTTGTGCCTTGTCCAATGAAATGGATCACTTCAATGCCCTCAGTGATGGGGATTCAAGTCAACTAACCTCTGCCTTTTGGTCGCCACTGAACTGCTGTTCTGGCAGACTAATCCAAGGGCCTCATGCATATGTAATTGATGACTATTTTAGAGAGCCTCTGCTCTCTCTTCAGCTGGCACAATTGACTCAGATCTTTTCAACACTGACATTTGTGAGGCTTGGACTTGATTGCAAGACAAAAAGAAATAAATTATTCTATGACTCATTTAAATGATAACATTATACATTCCCTCGGCCAATGAAGGACTGGCGAGGAGAAGATTACATTCAGATCACCTGCTTTAAAAAAAATAATATTATATATAGAACCAGAGTAGAAAATAGCCCATCTCTGCACTGACAGAGACAGCACCACTGAGGCAAACACATGGCGCTCTAAAATCAGCCGTGTTTTGATCATCACGGTTCAAAACACATCAGAAAGGCAAAAGGAGGTTGTGGAGGCACGCTGCTGCTCACAACCAAGGCTCTAAAAATAGCTGTGTGTAAAAAAAAAAGGGGGAAAAAAGGGTTTATTTCCTCTCCACAGCTCCGTTCTCTAGAGCAGTGAAGCACCCCGGGCCTACACATCCCCATTGAACCTGGGTTTCAGCTGCAACCTACATTCAGCCCACAAGGGCAACACAGAGTTTGACTTCTTGGCCGACTTCACTGTGACAGAAACAGTGAGTCACACTCCGCCATCATATTATTGACTGCTTGTCTTCCTCCTTGAGAATGAATGGGCTCCCGAGTGGCGCAGCGGTCTAAGATACTGCATCTCAGTGCAAGAGGTGTCACTGCAGTCTCTGGTTCAAATCCAGGCTGCTTCACATCCAGCTGTGATTGGGAGTCCCATAGGGCGGCGCAGAATTGGCCCAGCGTCGTCCGGGGTAGGCCGTCATTGTAAATAATAATTTGTTCTTAACTGGCTTGCCTAGTTAAGGTAAAAGAACATTAAATGAGATCCAGAGATCTTCCAAAGAAACAGGCAGCCATGACTTAATATTGCAACAACCAACTGGCACAATGTCCAAGTCCTTAAATATTCAATGTAAAAAAAAAAACAGAATGAGCTGAATACTGTCACCTACATTACAGTGGTCAAACAGTCTTTAGTTTTGTCTAGGGTGAATCCTACATATCTGGACCCAGCCGTGGTGAGGCTACTGTTGCCTGCTGCTGGTGAGCTGAGCTCAGATGTCACAGCTCTGTTTGCTGTGCTCTCAACAGCCAGGTCACAGCCAGATTTGCTGACTTCCAGTGTTTACTGGACAAACTAGGAGGACGACCTCTCTCCCCCCAGAGATTACTGTGAGATCCCCCTGCTCCTCTCCCCATGTATCCAAGAATGACAGACCCCCAGACGTGACTATCTGACGGTAGAGCTCCTCCATGGTCCAGAGGGGAAGAGAGTTACAGCAGGGTCGGCAGCAGTGTGTATACTGGAGGAACCAGGCTAGTTGAAATTAATCACTAGAGTGGGGAAGCAAAGGGAAGGACACTGAAGTGTGTGTGTGTGTGTGTGTGTGTGTGTGTGTGTGTGTGTGTGTGTGTGTGTGTGTGTCTGTGCACGCTAGAGGTCTATGCGGGACTGAGTTATTCATCCCGCTCCTGCCTGCACCCACAGCTTTTCATACCTTACCCGCACTCTCCCGATGGCTTTCTGTCCGACTACCACCTGCTACTCCAAGAAGTGGGCCAGAACCCAACCACAGTTCCACAATGTTATTTTAGGCAATATGTGATGCAGCTGGCTTGCTAGCCATGCTCCCAGCAATATCAAAATGCGCAAAAGTTACTTAATGAATAGGTTAAATGACCAGAGATTCTCACATGGCCCATTATATCAGGCTATAGGTATTACTGGGCTATATCAGCCAATAGGCTAGATGTAGTTTGAAGAGAGCAGGGTTGGACATTTTCTGCATATAGCCTACCTTTTAGGAGCGGGACAATTTTCAGAGACTAATATAGGTGATCAATATTTATTTCTGGACAATGTAGTAAACTATAACCAAAACATACTGTATTTAGGAAGTTCATTTCCTTGCAAAGATAACTGCACTGTGCTTCTCCGCCAATGCATACGCTATAGCCTATTTGTCAGGTAGCTTAGCGGGTTAAAAGCGGTGGGCCAGTAACCGAATGGTCGCTGGTTCAAATTCCAGAATGGGCAAGGTGGAAAAAATCTACCATTCTGCCCTTGATCAAGGCAGTTAACTCCCAACAACTGGTACCCGGGCGCCGTGGAAGTAGATTAAGGAAGCCCCCTGCACCTCTCTGATTCAGAGGGGTTGGGTTAAATGCGGAATTTCAGTTGAATGCATTCAGTTGTGCAACTGACTAGGTATCCCCGTTCCCTATTTAATAGAGACCACTCGCACACCCAACTACTGTAGGAGAGGAGATGTATGGCTACTGAACTTAAAGCAGCAAGAATGATGAGAGTGGACACCTCCTCTTGAGCTACGTTTTGCATATAGGATAAAGCCTACCTTTAAGGAGCGGGACGATTAACAGGCAGAGAGAAATAAATGGGTAATCAATCATTATTGAAAAGGAAAAGGCTCAAAGTTCCCTCACTATGGTACGCACGTTGTACCTTTTCAATGATCATTTTTGGATTGCACCTCGACTCACATTGGCTGAGTGCCCTCCCCTTCTCTCCATTTTCAATATTTATTAAGTAGTAAACCACAGCCTGATTATATTTAAGTTAATTTCCTTGGAAAGATAACTTCCACGTGTTTCTCTGCCCATGCATAGGCAGCCTATCCATTTCATTGAGACCACACTTATACTGTAGGCCCACTTGACCTCGCACGCTCAACTAGGAGAGGTAGGCTACTGAACTTGAAGCAGCGAATTCTGAGTGTGTGTGAATAATGCGACAGAGGTGCTTTTAATACAATAGGTAGGCCCCTCATGTATATCCCAGCCACTATGCTACAGGAATCAATACAGCTCCAGACAGAAAGACCAAACGTTATTACCTGTGTCAACACCCGTGTTTAGCCAGCATTTGGTAATTACACACCTGACCTGAACAGACAGGTTGGCCGTCTCCCTTTAACCAAACACAGCCAGTTACTCCCCAAATATAGCACAGTACTTATGTATTTATTTAAAACTGAAATCCGTAGAGGTGAAACTGCCATGTTCATTTGTGATATTACAACAACAAAAATGTTTTTTTTCCCTTGGACATGTATGTGCTACAATTATTTTTTACCACGACGCTGGATGCTCATCTACAACTTTCATAAACAAAACAAAAACAAAAACAAATGAACCTAGGGCGACCAGTGGCGCTATTTCCCCTAATGCGGATTCCAGCTTTAACCAGACTAGTTCCCCTGTTCGGTCTGAGCTGATTGGGATCAAAGGCCTATAGAAACAGTGCAGCCAGTGATAATCCGCAATGCAGTTGTTGATGGAAGACGTTGTTATACGTCACCTGCTCCTCATCTCCCTCCCAATCTCTCATAACTGGACCAAATGTACTTCAATGACATGGTTAAAATACACCAACGAGTCAGACATTAATTGGCACTTTCCAGTATTCATTCCTATTGGCGCACAAGGCTATGGCAATCTATCAGTTGTTTTGTCAGTATGCAGCCCAGGCCATGGAGCCAGGACCACGTTAGAGGTGTAAATAGCCTGAAAACACAGTCTAGTGTTAACATACAAATAGGGCTCCAGACAGTGGAGAAAAATAGAAAAGTGCTATCCATGATAGTGATCCAATATGTGCCATGGTGAAAAGTAGGCCATTGTAAATGTGTTTGGCAATGATTCATTATTATTGTTCTAATAATAGCGTTCTATTCTTACTCTGCTGGTGTGCTGGCATGCCAGTCTTTCAGGACAGAAGAAAGAGCGGATTGAGCTAGTTGTTGGCTAAAGAGGAAACAAAGAAAGCCCTAGCGAATGGCGACTGGCTAGAATTGGAGTTTATGATTATATACAGAAAGAAAGGGAGTATTCTGTTTACCACAATGTCAAAGCCATAGATCCATCATTGCGTATGAGAAAATTCATCCGTGCAGCTATACAGATATATTTTTGCTAAATTGGAAGGAAATGATCTGTAAAGCTTGATTACATTTTCTATGAGCATCACCCAGTGGATAGGCTTGTGGTGCTCGCTCTCTATCCCTCTCTTCTCCTCTCCATCTATTTCTCCCTCATCCTCTCTCTATCCATTTCTCTTCCCCTCTCCATCTTCTATTTCTTTCTCTCTAATCTTGACATTCCTCCTCTTTATGTTTTTCTTTCCATCTCAGCTCCCCTCTCTCCATTTCTCCCTCTCATCCCCCTCCCTCTTTCTGTGGACATTGGTATAATAAAGCAGGACGGTGAGGCGACGGCAGTCAGCAGTCCACTCTCTTTGCCCACACTTTGTGCTAATGTCCTCCTCAAATTGGCCAGCTGGCTATGTGGCTGCCAGCGTCTATCTGTTTCTACATTTTGGTCAACACATATCCTTCTCCTGCCAAAACCCCAAACTGCACCCATGTGCCTCTACAATGTCAAAGCCCCAAGACTACACTAAAACACTCTATCCTTCATTTAGAGAGCACTTATGTAGAAACAATGAAGCAAATCACTGATATGTGAAACAATTAAAACGACTTAATAGTCTTGGAACCAAGGCTAGCCTATAATTAGTGTCCTCTAGCTGGGATTCAGGGAACATGAGTCAGCTGCTTCTATTCAACCACTGATTACTGAACAACTCTGTAAGACGGTTTGTTTCTTCTGTGGTCATTCTCAATGATCATACAGATGACTATGACTGTGTACGCGTACATATCTGTACATATCTGTACATGTATAACTGGTACATTCCTGATAGCTATAATCAATATATCCTGTACTATTTAAAGAAGTCCTACACTGCAGCACAATGTATCCACTAAACAGAATAAACTTGTATGGATGTTGGTTGGGTTATTCTGCCTTAAATAGAATATGTTAGAGTCTCTATTCTCAGTCTGTGCACGTCTAACGTGAGAGGGTGAGTCGGTGAGAGACGGTGTCTATGTGCTGTGCACACTAACATCTCTCTTCCGAGGATGAATGGGCCAAAATGAGAAAAAATGTTTAGCGGTGGACAGTATTTCCTTACAGCGGACCGGTTAGTCAACTGCATAGCGATGCTTCTGTCCATGGCAAGAAGAACACGAGAGGAGTTCGGAATTGAATTTAAAATGCACTATGTCCACCAATTAAAATGTTGTGTTTCAGCCACAATAGCAGCCCTGCCACTTGATTTGTTACAAAGCTGCGTTGTCGATGTTGACTTCCAGGAAAGAATATGTGCACCACAACACAAAGATTTGGTCATGTAACTCACCCACTGACAATAGCACACTTGGCTATTCGAGTAGCATTTCTGATACCACACAGTGTGTTGTTTCACATCACTGACTGAGGCATGTTTTCATGCAGGTTTTCCAGACAGCACACAAAGAGGCTAGCAGATTCTCAGTACAGTAGCATAAGAAACATCTCCATCTTGGCCTGATACCAGTGTGTGTTGGTGTGTGTGCAGGGTAAGGGGGCACCAGGACGGGTGAAGACTGGGGTCAGTGTCCGTGCTCCTAGCTCCACAGGGGACTCAACCATCGGTCCCACTAAAGGCTCAATCAACAACACACAGGCTGCCCATTCCAGCATTTACCGCTCCACATATTGCCCTGCGGGTTTGGGGGGGATGGGGGGGGGGGATGTCCAGCTCCAGCACCCCTGGACTGAGTTGACTCCCCCACCCCCGTTTTAGGAGGAAGGGGTCGAGAGGCTTTGTTATGGCTTAAAATTGATTGGCAACATTCATCAGAGAGGTTTTATGATGGAGAGGATGGGGGGGGCTGTTGTTTTCACAACGCTGGCTGAAAAAGGCTCATGGTGAATAGAGACACACACACACACACACACACACACACACACACACACACACACACACACACACACACACACACACACACACACACACACACACACACACACACACACACACACACACACACAATGAGATCAAAACAGCCCTTTCTCTTAACCTGTGACATACTCCATTTTCCTCTGCAAAGACTCGGTTCACAGCCCTTAATGATTTGAGCGGAGGGGGAAATATCGGGGGAGGGGGGGTTAAAATAAGAAAAACCTGAAGACCACTGAGGCTAAATTACCCAGAAACCTGCCTAAAATACCTGCGATGGGTCTTTTCTTCAGCCAGTAAAAGCTTCTTCACCGAAGGCTAGCACGGCGGCAGAGGGTAAGAGAGAGAACGGCTTTAAAACTATCCATTTACAGAGGGAAGGAAAGAGAGCACCAGGGGGTGGAGGAGAAGAGTAGACTGAGAGATGGATAGAGGCAGAGAGAAAGAAGGAGACGGTGAGGGGGGAGGAGGAGAGGGGGTTAGCTAGTATCCTGGTAACCCTGCTGCTAGCCAGCTCTGATGAAGATAATGGCCTCCAACAGGAGCAGGCATGTCAACAGATCACAGCTTAATAATACAGCACCCCCGTCAGAGCACTGCCATCTCCGCCAGACACACACACCAGAGACACACACACACACACACACACACACACCAGCGACACGCACACAAAAGTAAGACGGACACACGGCATTCCGTTTGACCATTCCACTGCTATTACTGCCAGCGACCTGCCTCTGTCTCTTATACTGATGTGTTCCGCCTGATGCACAGTAACCCCCCCTCCCTCCCCTTTACTCTCTTTCTCCCTCACCATCCCTTCTTCCCCACCCCCCCACCATTAAATCCCAGAAGCCAAAGCATCATTCTCAAATTAAAGACAAATAGAGAACAAATACCTCTGATTTCCTCAGCTAGTCCAGGGCTACACAACACACATCAGAGAGAAACCAGTCAGGTAGGATGAGAAAACACAAAACAGGTCGCTGTTTATCCACGGGGAAGGCATCAGACACTCGCATCCGAGCTACAGCCTCCCTCTGTCTGCCTGTCTGTCCAGTGTCGTCCGTCCAGCACTGGCCACCGATGCGATCCGCTGTCTGTCTGATGAGTCTTCCTGTTCCTGCCAGGCTCAGAATCCAGGCTCAGAATCCAGGCTCAGCCAACGGGAACTATACACATGCATACATACATGCTGTGCTCCACTCTGCTCCTGTCTGACTGAACCCAACGTCTCCAGTCTCACACTTACCCACATGCACCCGCCCACCTCCACTGAGTCTCTCGCTCACTCTAGCTGCCGCTCGCTTGCCCTCGCTCCCCCCTCACTTTTCTCTCTCTCCTCCCCTCTGTAGCCTATATATCTCTCTCTTACACACAGACATCGTCACACATGGTCTCGCTGCTCTGACAAACAAGGCAGTCCCAGCAAGAGAGCCCATCCCCATGCATCACGTGAACACCGAAATCAACACTACCAAGGGCAAGCACGGGGCAGGGATGGGTGTAGCTGGGCTACTAGGGCTGGGATGCTGGGGCTAGAATGATGAGATTAGGTCCGGACATAAGGCTAAGGTAGAATAGGACTTCGATTAAGGACTGAATGAGATATGGCATATAAAGTGTGGGTGCATGCATTCAGTGCATTCGGAAAGTATTCAGACCCCTTGACTTTTTCCACATTTAGTTACGTTACAGACATTCTAAAATTGATTACATGTTTTTTTTCTTCTCATCAATCTAAACACAATCTACACACAATATAATGACAAAGCAAAAACAGGTTTGTAGAATTTTTTGCAAATGTATAAAAAAACAAAAACTGAAATATAACATTTACATAAGTATTCAGACCTTTTACTCAGTACTTTGTTGAAGCACCTTTGGCAGTAATTCCATCCTAGAGTCTTCTTGGGTATGACGCTACAAGCTTGGCAGAAGTGTATTTGGGGAGTTTCTAGCATTCTTCTCTGCAGATCCTCTCAAGCGCTGTCAGGTTGGATGGGGAGCGTCGCTGCACAGCTATTTTCAGGTCTCTACAGCAAGAGGTTTGACCAGGTTCAAGTCCGGGCTCTGTCTCGGCCACTGTGTGCTTAGAGTCGTGGTCCTGTTGGTAGGTGAACCTTTGCCCCAGTCTGAGGTCCTGAGCAGCTTCCGTCTGGCCACTCTTCCATAAAGGCCTGATTGGTGGAATGCTGCAGAGATTGTTGTCCTTCTGGAAGGTTCCCTCATCTCCACAAAGGAACTCTGGAGCTCTGTCAGAGTGACCATCAGGTTCTTGGTCACCTCCCTGACTAAGGCCCTTCTCCCCCAATTGCTCAGTTTGGCCGGGCAGCCAGCTCTAGGAAGAGTCTTGGTGGTTCCAAACTTCTTCCATTTAAGAATGATGGAGGCCACTTTTCATAGCAAAGGGTCTGAATACGTATGTACATTTAGGTATTACTTATTTTTTCAAAAAAACTGTGTTTGCTTTGTCAATTTGGGGTATTGTGTGTAGATTGATAAGGAAAATGTTAATTTAATCAATTTTAGAAGAAGGCTGTGGAAAAAATACTTTCAGAATACTTTGTGAATACTTCATGCCATTGTTTTGCTTTAACCCCAGAGATGCAGTCCATCTGTTTTTTAAGGCACTTAACCTTAATTGCTCCATGGGTCCCCGTTGATAACAGCAGACCCTGGCCGTGACCGCACTCTCCGAAGTTGTCTCATGGAGAGTTGGAATACGCAAAAAACACACCTCAAATGAACAAATGTGTATTAAACACTTGTACATGAAATTTGACAAATATAAAGCACCACCAAATGATATAAAATATGCTTCCAAGGTACTCAACACAGAAGCCAGAGAGGAAAACAATGAATCACTAGCAGGATGAATTCACATCCCCACACACAACCTCTGAGTGTGTGTTTGTTGGGGATGAATGGGTGAGTGCATGCGTGCCTGGACGTATGTGCGTGCGTTGTGGGTATGACTTCCTGGGACTCATCCCTTCATTCAATCCCTCTTGACAATGCCTTTCTTTCACTTAAACTAATGATGATGTCAGCGTAATGACATTTCAAAAGACTTTCAAAGCCTGTTTACCTCCCCCTAAGATCCATCCAACCAATATCTAGGTGCTGCCCCCATCAATCAAACCAGTGTAGGAGGTGATACCACTGTGGGCCATCAATGAGTGTTCTTGCCTTTAAACAGTAGATTTGCCGTGGTAAACAAGGAAATACTTTATTTCTATTGTACGGAATGCTTGTCAAATAGATAAATCTCCCTTAGTCTGTTAAAAAAGGACAAAGTTATTCCTATGACAATACGAACATATCTTGAAAGACTTTGGTTGCAAGCACGACTAAGGCAGAGAGGAAGAGGCGAAGCGAGACGGATCACTCTCGCCAAAATCAGTCCAGAATAAGCCCAATATGTTTCTATGGGCTTAATATGCAGACCTAAACGTGTTGCCTACCTTCCTTTCCTGCCTTTGGGATAATGACTCCCATTGATAGGGCGGAGACATGAGCATTGTGCCTTTATATACACAGATCTCTGACTAAGGCAACACCAACATCTTTTAAGGAGCAGTAATGAGGTAACCAATAACAGTTGCAATTGAGATGAGCTGTGCGGGTGAATTTAGTGCATATTGAAGGTTTAGCGAGACATAAGCTAGTGATAATCTAGTGCCATCAATGGCTGCAATAGGCCCCTTATTATTTGATTATATTCCAATAGGCTACATTCTGTACGCTATCCATTACAGTACTGAAAACCTGTACTTAAGTAAAAGTACTATTACTTAGATTGTAATTTACTCAAGTAAAAGTAAAATTAACCCTTAAGAGTAAAAAAGTATTCAGTAAGAAAACCAGTTACACATTTAGTATTTTTATTTATTTTTTACGCTTTATGGTAAACTGTGACAGCAAACAAATAGGACAACAATTTAGTGCGATTGATTTGACATTCATTCATTATTTAAGCATGCCAGCACCATCTTGCAGATATCCTCCAGCACAGGTAGTCTCCATTGAAGACTGACATCAAAGTCCGTAGGCTGTAAAGTTTCAATTACGGTCTTAATCGTTGTGTTCAATTTCATTGAAAGGTAAATGGTACTCGAGACATTAATAATTGTACAATTTTAATACCATTAATAAAAATGCATTTCACAATATAATTTTAAGTACATGTGATGGTGAACGCGTACTAAAAAGATTTACACCAAATGCGATGTTTAATTTTCACTCAGAATGAAATATCAAGGAGGATCAGGTAAGTGATCAAACAACAATCAAAATGTAAAATGTCACTATCGATCATGTTACTTAGTATGCAAGTCAGACACATTTCAGCATGGAATTAAACATCAAGGTAGGTATTCAGGTAAGAACCATGTAAGTAATAAATCAAACACTGCCTTAGTCAACTCAATCATCTTTTTGATGCCAAGATAGGATTTACCCTCAATTCTCCTTTCCTTCTGAACCTCTCCTTTCCACTTTGAAGGGTATTTTCTTTTCTTGGCTGGCCACTCTCCTCCCCCTCAGATGTGCTACTACAAGCTGTAAATAAAAAGACACACAAAAATGTATTTCTAGTCATGGTCCAAAAAGCTTACTGAGATGATACACTGACTGCGCTTATAGGCCTGGTCATAAAAAAGTATGACATTTAGACACACACAGAGTGAGAGAGAGCAATGGAGTGGGAGGATGCTGCGCTGGAAGTACCTGTTCATCTAGTTAACGTTAGCTGGCTACATGGTTGACACTGCAGTGAGCTAGGTTAGCCAGCTTATCTAGTGGCAACCTAATGTGATAGCTTGTTAGCCATTGCAAAACACATCTGATTAATCTATTAACACTTTATGCCAATGACAAGGTGGCTAGTTAGCCAACAAGCAGAGATCATATGGGGAGACAAAATCAGGAGATTAAACTTAATCAGATTCTGGGTTAGCTACCTAGCCATTTCAATTGCACTCTAAACACAATTTCAACAATGCGCTTGAAACACAATTTGAACAACATAATTATATCTGAGGAATACTTCTCTTACTCCATAAATATATAATATTACAAAGACAGAAGGTAATTAAAGTACACCTTACCTCTGATTGCGTCTCACTAAGAACCCCTGAGCAAAAATATCCTCAGGGTGAAGCCGTGTGCTTCACTTCAAGAGCCATGGTGGAGATACAGGGTTTGATGGACAACTTTGAGAGCCAATGAACTGAAGAGTTTTGATGAAAAGCTATTTTGAATACATTTCATTGGTCAAGGGGTCGTGAAACGTTCATAGAGACAGACGTAAAGGGGACCTAAAAGCATCAATTCTTGTAAAAAAAAAAGGTACCAAATTTGGAGTTACGAGGTTTTCATAAAAAAACAACGATATAAAAATATAAATCTATGTACACTGAATAAAAATATAAACACAACATGCAACCATTTCAAAGATTTTACTGAGTTACAGTTGATATAAGGAAATCAGTCAATTGAAATAAATTCATTAGGCCCTAAATATATGGATTTCACATGACTGGGAATACAGATATGCATCTGTTGGTCACAGATCCCTTTTAAAAAAAGCTAGGGGCGTGGGTCAGAAAACCAGACAGTATTTAGTGTGACCCCTTTTGCCTCATGCAGTGCGACATCTCCTTCGCATACAGTTGATCAGGGTATTGATTGTGGCCTGTGGAATGTTGTTCCACTCCAACTCAATGGCTGTGCAAAGTTGCTGGATATTGGTGGAAACTGGAACTTGATGTCGTACACGTCGATACAGAGCATCCCAAATATTCTCAATGCATGTAATGTCTGGTGAGTATGCAGGCCATGGAAGCTGGGACATTATCAGCTTTCAGGATTTGTGTACAGATCCTTGCAACATGGGGCCGTGCATTGTCACGCCGAAAAATGAGGTGATGGCGGCAGATGAATGGCACGACAATGGGCCTCTGGATCTCGTCATGGTATCTCTGTACATTCAAATTGCCATCGATAAAATGCAATGGTGTTGTTGTCCGTAGCCTATGCCTGCCCATACCATAACCCTACTGCCACCATAGGGCACTCTGTTCACAACGTTGACATAAGCAAACCGCTCGCCCACATGTCTGCCATCTACCCGGATTCATCCGTGAAGAGCACACTTTTCCAGCGTGCCAGTGGCCATCGAAGGTCAGCATTTGCCCAATGAAGTCGGTTATGACGCCAAACTGAAGTCAGGGCAAGACCCAGGTGAGGACGACGAGCAGGCAGATGAGCTTCCCTGAGATGGTTTCTGACAGTTTGTGCAGAAATTCTTTGGTTGTGCAAACCCACAGTTTCATCAGCTGTCCGGGTGGCCGGTCTCAGATGATCCCACAGGTGAAAAAGCCGGATGTGGAGGTCCTGGGCTGGCGTGGTTACACATGGTCTGCGGTTGTAAGGCCGGTTTGATGTACTGCCAAATTGTCTAAAAAGACATTGGTAGAGAAATTAACATTAAATTATCTGGCAACAGCTCTGGTGGACATTTCTGCAGTCAGCATGCCAATTGCACGCTCCCTCAAAACTTGAGACATCTGTAGCATTGTGTTGTGTGATAAAACTCCACATTTTAAAGTGGCTTTTTATTGTCCCCAGCACAAGGAGCACCTGTGTAATGATCATACTGTTTAATCAACTTCTTGATATGCCACACCTGTCAGGTGGATGGACTATCTTGGCAAAGGAGTAATGTTCACTAACAGGGATGCAAACATATTCAAATTTCAGCTCATGAAACATGGGAACAACCCTTTAAATGTTGTGTTTACATTTTTCTTCAGTATAACTGAAGTGATTTTGTAAAATGTAACAGAGTAAAAAGTAAGTTACTTCCATCAGAAAATACTTGAGTAAGAGTACAACTACAGCCCACAGAGAGTAACTAGAAAAGTACTAGTTCCTCCAAAAATTCCAAGGGCAATTGGCTGGATTTGAATTCATGCCAACTCTGGCATATACTTTATGTGCTAGGGTCAGCGGATGTAACTGCGACCACACAGGCACTGTGCCAAACAACCATTTATTCAGCCTATTGACTGCGTTGAACATACAATGCCTTTGGAATGTATTCAGACCCCTTGACTTTTTCCACATTTTGTTATGTTACAGCCTTAAATCTAAAATCCTCACAATACCCCATAATGATAAAGCGAAAACAAGTTTTGATTTTTTTTTTATGTATTAAAAATAAAAAACAGAAATACATTATTTATACCCTCGCTTCATATTCGTCGCCAAACCCACTGGCCCCAGGTCATCTATAAGTCTTTGCTAGGTAAAGCCCCGCCTTATCTCAGCTCACTGGTCACCCACCCGTAGCACGCGCTCCAGCAGGTATATCTCACTGGTCATCCCCAAAGCCAACTCCTCCTTTGGCTGCCTTTCCTTCCAGTTCTCTGCTGCCAATGACTGGAACGAATTACAAAAATCACTGAAGCTGGAGTCTTATTTCTCCCTCACTAACTTTAAGCATCAGCTGTCAGAGCAGCTTACCGATCATTGCACCTGTACACAGCCCATCTGTAAATAGCCCACCCAACTACCTCATCCCCATATTGTTATTTATTTTTTGCTCCTTTACATCTCAGTATCTCTACTTGCACATTCATCTTTTGCACATCCATTACTCCAGTGTTAATGCTAAATTGTAATTATTTCGCCACTATGGCCTATTTATTGCCTTACCTCCCTAATCTTACTACATTTGCACACACTGTATATACATTTTCTATTGTGTTATTGACTGTACGTTTGTTTATCCCATGTGTAGCTCCGTTGTTTGTGTCGCACTGCTTTGCTTTATCTTGGCCAGGTAGCAGTTGTAAATGAGAACTTGTTCTCAACTGGCCTACCTGGTTAAATAAAGGTGAAATAAAAAAGACAAAAATATATATATTTTTTACATAAGTATTCAGCCCCATTGCTATGATACACAAAATTGAGCTCAGGTGCATCCTGTTTCCGTTGATCATCCTTGAGATGTTTCTACAACTTGATTGAAGTCCACCTGTGGTAAATTCAATTGATTGGACATGATTTGGAAAGGCACACACCTGTCTATATAATGTCCCGCAGTTGACAGTGGATGTCAGAGAAAAAACTAAGCCATGAGGTGGAAGGAATTGTCCGTAGAACCCAGAGACAGTATTGTGTCGAGGCACAGATCTAGGGAAGGGTAGAAAAAAAAATTCTGCAGCATTGAAGGTCCCCAAGAACACAGTGGCCTCCATTTAAGTTTGGAACCACCAAGACTTCCTCACCAAGACTCTTCCAAACTGAGCAATCGGGGGAAAAGGGCCTTGGTCAAGGAGGAGACCAATAATCCTATTTTAAATTCTTAATGAATTTGCAACATTTTCTAAAAACTTGTTTTCACTTTGCCATTATGGGGTATTTTGTGTAGATTGATGAGTAAAATAAATAATTTTATACATTTTAGAATTAGGCTGAAAAATAATTTTTTGGGGAAAAGGTCAAGGGGTCTAAATACTTTCCAAATGTATATTTGGATTTGGCTATCTAGTCTGTTTGTTTATCATTACATAGGCTACCTGCTGCTGCAATGTCTCTCATTCTCCGCACACACACATTACCAATGATAATTTTACTCCGATGTGCTCTGCACAGATTGGGAGAACAGATACAGTGCTTAACACATCGAATCCAGAGGACACTTTGATCCAATTCTTACCTGAATAATTGTTGTCCCCCACGATGAAATCGGGAAGGGGACTGTGGATATGTCTCCGTCTGTTCATTTGTACGTTAGTCACACGCGCTATTTCACAAAGCAAGGGGCCGATTTTGACGAAACTTGGGTGAATGATGCATCATTCCATAAAGATCTGGCATTTACAAAACTACACTGATTGGCCCAAGGTGGGAGCTATAGTAATGAACTGAAATCTGTTAGTCACACACAATATCTCACTTGGCCCAAGTGGGGTGCAGCATCATTCGTGAGGGATGACATTTTTACTGTTGCCTTGTTTGATTATGTGATTGTTGTGTGATATTTTTACTTCTATTCAGACAACTTCAATATATATTCTGCTTGTCCGACAATTATTTCTTTTTTTTACTCGTTTCAGACAAGCGGACTAGCATTAATGTCAAGCCCTATACAGAGAGGCCTGTGAAAAGCAGGTCCTACATACAAACCCTGCAGGGTAAAATTAGGCAGGGAAAACTTGCTACTAGCAGCCCCCCATCTGTGCCTGTGTGCTAGCTACATAGCTGAGCATGCTTGCGTGTGCTTAGTTCCAACCTCCCTCTTCCCTTCTGCCCATCCCCCTCTCCAACCCCACCCCCAACACAACCTCGACCCCACCCCCACCACATCCTTTTAGCCTATATACAAGCCATCCACCATGGTCCAGAACGGTGATACACCCCACACCTCCCCACACAAACACACGCTCGCTTGCTCACTGCACCTCTCCAGCCACCCGTCATCTAGGAGAAAGAAACAGTGGAAAAATAACAGCAGACAAAGCACAGCCCACTTGCCTTGATGCAAAGCGTGGGGGAGTGAGAGAGAGTAGAGTGGTAGCTACCAGACTGTAGCAGGGATCCTGCTGATCTCTCTATGCAGCGCAGGCAGGCTGAGGCACAAACCCAGAGAGGAAAGCTCTGCTGCTGCTGAGCTGATCACAGCGACGAGTGGAAAACAACAGGGGAGAAGAGGGAACAGCAGCCACAGCTACAGCAGTGGGAGTCAGGAATGAGAGTAGGTATGGGATCGGGAATGAGATCTAGGCGACCGCAGGGAAGCCGACAGACACCAGAAGATTGGAGAGGAAAAAGAAGTAGAGAGAGACAGAAAACAAAGAAATAGCGATATAGTGGGCTGTGGTAGTTGGAGGTGGAGACGGGCTGTGGTGTGGTAGGTGAGAAGTCAACAATGTGATAGGAGGAAAGACAGAAGAGGAGCTAAAGTTATCACGCTGGTCTTCTATGCTGTAGCAGCTGATATTTCCCATCCAGGACAACAATAGGTGTGTGGATCTGTAGAAGGCCAGGCAGGGACACCTGCTGAACTGAACCCTGGCTCTGCTAAGCGAAGGAGAGGGGATACAAAGGACATGGCATCATTTAATTAAAGGCATGTTGTCCAGGACTAAAGTGTTTCTCCCATCTAAATCCTATCAGGTCAATCAACACTAATACACTAAACCAATAGCACTGTCCTATAAGCCAATAAGACTTCCATCCTACTGTATGTCAGCTTGTGGCAGTATTACACAGTAGAGGTCTTCATGGGTCCACCCGAACAAGAATACCCAAAACTCGAACCGAGTCCAAAATGCAAACTTATCCCTAGGTTTTGGGTCAGTTCATGTTTGATTGTTATAGGGTCTCGATTCTTTGTAACTACAGCTGATAGACCCAAGTGGACGCGATCATGGCTCTGCATAATCCAGAGCATATTTATTTCACGCTAATAAGGTTCCTTTATTAACTTGTAGAAAGCTTAGCCAACATACAAAGAGATATTCGTTAACCAGATGAGCAACTTGGCTGATAAACATGATTTTTTTTGTCACTCGGGTATGATTGTTCTCGGGTCCACATTTTTTTTTTTTTTAAGGATCGATCCAGTCAGGTCCGGGTCAAACTTTGGTCGTGTCTACACTTGCTACTTACATGCGGCTTATGCTATCAGAATACAAAGATGGCATTGAAAAGACAGGTTGTGTTCAGATCTGGCTGACCACTTCAGAAGGTGGTCAGGGATGCATTGTGTGCGGATTTCTCCTCAGTCTGGAAGCAATCAGGCTGCCGAAAGCGCATACAGTGGGCAACGTCATCAGCACTCCTCGCACAAGTCTCCAGAAAACTTGTGTTTTGAGGCACCTTTTCATTATAACATTGGGGGAAATACAGTATGTTCCTAGCGTGTGAGGAGTGTGTTTGCTGGCCTCATAACTGCTAGCCAGCTAGCTAATATTTAGAACAAACATTTTTTGTTTGGCTAGAGTTATGCTAACCCACAAATCTCTTTAGTGTTGCTTGATAACTATTATTATTATTATTATTATTATATTTAGCCTATTCCACGTTTGTAGAATGCATACTGGCATTTTAATATAGCGCGGAAATCTGGAATCTGGACACACTGTGGACACATTTAAATGTAGGTGTAGATGCTTGACTCGTTCAGAATTCCATGATCAGAACTCTATGATCAGAACACTAAAGCTGCATGAACTGTCAAGTCTAGACACTGCCTTTTTGGACCCGAGAAAACTTATTCTACACAGACTAGGGTTCATTGACAAAACACTTGAGACATCCCCAGACAAATTTCTCCTCTGTCAGGGTCACATGCCCTCATTGTCACCCGTCCCCTGTCAGTCACCCCACCCCCCTGCTCTGGTCACTGGCCACCTGGTGGGGCCACACTCTGGTCAGCCTTTCAAAGCTTCAGCATGTTAACCAAAGAAGCAGCTGCACACACAGACGCTGTCTGATTACATGAATGATGATAGAGTGGAGTCAAGCATTGTCTTGGAGGTGTGTGTGTGAGAGAGGGAGGGGGGGAAGAGTTTGAGCTGCATGGTTTGAGCACCATAGAGGAGACGAGAGGCTTGAGGAGGGTGTCCCCAGTCAGGAGTAGAGCAGAGCGAGTAGGGTTAGGCCATCTGTCACCTCCAGCTGCTTTCTGTCCATTAATCACAGCCTCCTCATGCACATACGAGCTGACCCATGGACACAACTATACCACCACACACTGACCTCCAGTCTCCAGGGCCTGGAGATGACCAGTGGAGAAACCAAACCACTGCTGAAAACATAACCAGTCTCCAGGGCCTGGAGATGACCAGTGGAGAAACCAAACCACTGCTGAAAACATAACCAGTCTCCAGGGCCTGGAGATGACCAGTGGAGAAACTAAACCACTGCTGAAAACATAACCAGTCTCCAGGGCCTGGAGATGACCAGTGGAGAAACCAAACCACTGCTGAAAACATAACCAGTCTCCAGGCCTGGAGATGACCAGTGGAGAAACCAAACCACTGCTGAAAACATAACCAGTCTCCAGGGCCTGGAGATGACCAGTGGAGAAACTAAACCACTGCTGAAAACATAACCAGTCTCCAGGGCCTGGAGATGACCAGTGGAGAAACTAAACCACTGCTGAAAACATAACCAGTCTCCAGGGCCTGGAGATGACCAGTGGAGAAACCAAACCACTGCTGAAAACATAACCAGTCTCCAGGCCTGGAGATGACCAGTGGAGAAACTAAACCACTGCTGAAAACATAACCAGTCTCCAGGGCCTGGAGATGACCAGTGGAGAAACTAAACCACTGCTGAAAACATAACCAGTCTCCAGGGCCTGGAGATGACCAGTGGAGAAACTAAACCACTGCTGAAAACATAACCAGTCTCCAGGGCCTGGAGATGACCAGTGGAGAAACCAAACCACTGCTGAAAACATAACCAGTCTCCAGGCCTGGAGATGACCAGTGGAGAAACCAAACCACTGCTGAAAACATAACCAGTCTCCAGGCCTGGAGATGACCAGTGGAGAAACCAAACCACTGCTGAAAACATAACCAGTCTTGGTGCCCTTTTCACATCCTCTTCCCGCATCTAAAATGTGTCTTTTTGGAATAAACTAATCAAATTAATAAATGTAAATCTATTATCCAGGAATGTAAATTTCACCAACAGCCGGTGGGAAACAATCAAATAATGTTCCTAGCTACGTATTCTTCTTATTACGACATATCACAAAGTAGAAATGGTACACCTTCATGGGGGTATGTTTCCTTGGTTAACCATAATACGTTTTATCAGGGTGTCAATAAGAGTCACAGTCAGAGAGAAGAGCTAGGCCTTTGGTAATTAAAATGGCCATTAAGACCAGACTAGCACAATCCAGGCCTGTCTGGCTGACATATGGCACACTGGGTAATTCCAATAAAGTCCTGAGGAAAAAGCCCCTGGAATACAGATAGGAATTTGCGTGAGAGGGTCATGAATAAACTAATTGAATACCCAATGATGAGAATCCTTAAGAAAAAGTCCTGTTAGGACAGTGTTCCCCCTAGGATTTACTTCAGCAGCGGTGGCAAAGTTAGCGTGGCGTAGGTGTTTTTTCTTGGCCGCAGAGACATTTTGCTGTTTTAAAGCACATTTCCTGCAATTCTACACATTTTTCCATGGGCGGAGAGAACCTTTTACAGTTTAAAAGCTAGATTCCTGAAATTCTATACATTTTGCTGAGAAAAATAATTGCAGTTTGAAAGCTAATTTCCTGCAATTCTACCTATTTTGCAATGCGGCCCAAGAGGAAATTGGCACTGTAGGAGTAGACTTTGATGGTGTATTTGGGGGCATTAGAAAACATGTTTGGATAACAAGGCATTGAAAGAGAGGCATGTAATTAACATTGTTGACATGCCCTACTACTCAAGGCCCTGATACTGTAGTAGACCCATTGAATTGTGGGTTGGGTGAAGGGGACTAAAGTAACCTAGCCCAACAAATAACCTATGCTTCATATAACAAATAAACCACGAGTACCCTGCCATGCATTAATGACAGATGCAAAATGGCTGTTGCTAACTACACATCTTTAACCTGATCACACATTATATGTCCCTATGCTCTGTGTAGGACTCCTAGTCTCACTATGTACTACAAGTTGAGTTCCTTCTACCTCTCTCCGTCTGTTTGAGTGTCATGGCCGGCTCATGATCACTAGAGAATTCCATCTCCAATATGTGGAAGATGATAATCCCAACTGCTGTACAGGGATTGGTCCACACAGCTGGATTTAGGTATTTTTCTTAAAACTGCGCTTGTAAGTAAGCATTTCATGGTAAGGTCTACACCTGTTGTATTCTGCATTTCACGGTAAGGTCTACACCTGTTGTATTCGGCGCATGTGACAAATAAAATTTGATATGATCTATCGCAATGTTGCACTATTGGTCCCCCCACGTCGCTGTGAAAGGTCCCAGCATGCCAGAGTGGTGTTAGGACAACTCCACATTATTGACACTGAGAAATATGATACATTAGAAGCCTAAAAAGGTACCTCTGCATTTCCTTTACACGATCTATACAGGACAACTGCCTCACAGAAAACAGGCCTGAATCCTTGGACATCATGACATTCTGTACATTGTGAGAGAAAACAAGAGTGAAGATGTGCGCGAGGTTCTGATCAAGACGTAGTGCGTTTAATCACTCTGCCTATTGATCGAGCGGAGGGAGAGCCTCCTGGCCTATCGACCATGGGGTGCGCTGGAGCTTCTTGCTCTAATCACATAGTATTGAGAAAACTGAACATCTGGCTGATTTAATGAATGACGAGGGTTGAGAGCATGAGCTCCATATTAATCTGGTTCCAATCGTCAGTGGGAGGAGACCACCATCTACTGCGGTCTGTGTGTGGTCCAGTGCTTACGACTCACCTAGTAATCTAAGTATTTTTTATTTTTGAGGGGAAAGAAGCTCACTTAAAACCTGACAACCATTCAGATGACTAAGAGACATACAGCAACATGAGAATGACTAGCCAAAACTACCAATGTCCAGTGTGAAGCTTCACCAAACAGCACAGAGTCCTTGCAAAGCTACCAATCAATTACATCAAGATGAGGAGGAAGAAGAGAACGATGAGGAGGAGTATAAAAGGGTGTGCTACTCACAAGGCACGGCGTGGCGGTAGAGGTTGTCTCGGATGGTCTGCTGCAGCTCGTGGTCCGGAGAGGACTTCTGGAATCGCTGGCTCAGATAGTGCTTCAGGTCCTTATTCAGCTTGTTTCCTGTAGACAGCCAGACAAACAGGAAGACGTGTGTTAACTACATCACAACACATCACAGGAACATAGATGCCATGTAACAACAACAAATCCAAACAACACGGCTGTCATGTATTTCGAGTGAACACAACTCTCAGTCCATTTCATCACGTCCATAGAAACCAGTCGGACGTGAATAAGCATGATATAACTGAGTAGACTAGACTGATCTCTCTCGCTCTATCCATGTTTCTTTCTCTCGGTCTTTGTATCGTCTGTTTGACACTGCATTGCACACCTTCCATAGTCACTCGGAGGGGTACCTGGCTAGCTCCCTATCTCCCAGGCTGTAGCCAGTCAGTCCTGTAGTCCCAGTGTTGCCTGGTTGCTTAGACCCCTCCCACAGCTAGGCCATCTGTCTCTCAGACATACAGTGGAAAGGCTAACTGTTAGCCGCTAACACAATGCTAGTCAGAGAGAGAGGAGCCAAACGGTTTCCTCTTGACACGTCACTGCGACACAGTCCTTGGGAGAGCCTAATGTACATCAATCCCAGGGAGCACGTTCTCACATGTTAATTTACACACAACATACTAACATATGCTGTGATATGATGAGCACCTTTTGCAATGGACTTAGGTTTTTTACAGTACATTTTTGTATAGGGTGGTGCAATAATGATTCAGTAAGCTCAATGACAAATCCCATCAGAACAAGCAGGAGGACAGAGGGATACTGACCTCCAATAAGATCCATGGTTTTCATTGTATGTGTGAGATTCTGTATGATGTAAATCCCTCTGTGTGATTGACAGATACAGGGCCTTCAGGAAGTATTAATACTCCTTAACTTACAGCACATTTTGTTGTGTTACAGCCTGATTTCAAAATGGATTCATTCATTTTTTTCTCTCTCACACAATACCCCATAAGTGAAAACATGTTTTTAGATTTTTTAGCAGATTTATTGAAAATTAAATAAAGATATATCTAATTTACATAAGTATTCACACCCCTGAGTAAAAAATTTGTAGAAGCACCTTTGACAGTGATTGCAGCTTTGAGTCTTTCTGGGTAAGTCTCTAAGAGCGTTCCACACCTGGATTGCGCAACATTTGCCCATTATTCTTTAAAAAAATTTTTCAAGCTCTGTCAAGTTGGTTGTTGATCATTGCTAGACAACCATTTTCAGGTCTTGCAATAGATTTTCAAGTAGATTTAAGTCAAAACTGTAATTCGGGCACTCAGGAACATTCTCTGTTTTCTTGGTAAGTAACTACAGTGTATATTTGGCCTTGTGTTATAGGTTATTGTCCTGCTGAAAGGTGAATTAATCTCCCAGTGTCTGGTGGAAAGCAGACAGAACCAGGTTTTCCTTTGAGATTTTACCTGTACTTAGCAAAATTCAATTTATTTTTTATCCTGAAAAACTCCCAGTCCTTAATGATTACACGCATACCCATAACATTATGCAGCCACCCCTAAGCCTGAAAATACAGAGAATTGTACTCAGTAATGTGTTGTATTGGATTTGGCCCAAACATAACACTTTGTATTCAGGACAAAAACTTAATTGCTTTGCCACATTTGTATTACTTTAGTGCCTTGTTGCCAACAGGATGCAAGTTTTGGAATATTTTATTCTGTACAGGCTTTCTTCTTTTCACTCTGTCAATTAGGTTAGTATTGTGGAGTCACTACAATGTTGTTGATCCATCCTCAGTTTTCTCCTAACACAGTCATTCACCTCTGTAACTGTTTTAAAGTCAACATGCTCAAAGGGATATTCAATTACTGTTTTTATTTTAATTTTAACCATCTACTAATAGGTGCCCTTCTTTGCGAGGCATTGGAAAACCTCCCGGGTCTTTGTGGTTAAATCTGTGTTTGAAATTCAGGCCATAACACAACAAAATGTGGGGAAAAGTCAAGGGGTGTGAGTACTTTCTGATAGCACTGTACATTCTAACCACAATCTTTGAATGGTTGGATGCTGCTGAGCCATTTTTTGGCCTTATCGGTCCAACAAAGAGTCTGCTGGTGAATTAAAACCACCAGATTGCGTTGCCATGGAAACAGTGTGTGCGCATCACTGTGCAGGACTACTCTGCTGGTAAATAAAGCTAGAGACCTCTAATACAATGATTAAGGTAGCAAGCCTAGCACAGACTTCTAGCACACTGCTCTGAGTGTACTGCAATGAAGGCTACTGCACTCATCCATCCAGTCACGCGAGACCCTCCCTCACCACATCTCCTCTCCTGCTGTGACAGATACCCGTCATCAGTGCCTCCACTATGCTAAAGTTAATGGCCTTTCCTCAAACTCATCCTGTTCTTCTCTGTCCTCTGGCTTTTGGGCCCAGTCACAGGAAAGTGTCAATTGCTTTGATGCTCTGAGATGTGTCCCTGCATGAATGATAACATTTTTCCCCGTTGAAAACCTCCATCTCTGGAAGTAAAGTCTGGCTTTGGCCCACCCTCTCCCATCCAGGCATATCATTGTGTCTTAACCCCTAAAACAGTTTACTCAGGCCAATGGATAGTCTTAGACACAAACAAACTGGACAGTTCCAGCAGCAGTCTGACCTCCATGACAGACCCGCAGCTAGCCTGCCAGTCTGTGGAGGCTGGCACCACCATCAGCACTCCAAGATCCAACCAACAGAAGACATACGAGGGCTAGGGAGGAGAGGGCCAAGGGAACAAGAGAAGTGAGAATCTTCATAGAGGCATTGTATTGGACATGGGATATGGCATTTTTCACATCCAAATCAATTAAGTTGAATTGATAAGACAGTACGGGAGCTACTGTGGAACAGGGGGCAGATTTAATCTAGCATACAGACAGTTACCCAGTGGGTACTAGTCTAAATCCAGCGAGACAAGACAAAGGGCTAACAGTGGCGACCTGGCTGGTGAATCACGGTCCTGCTCTGCGTTGCTTCCAGTAACCTCCAGTAACCTCCAGTAACCTCCAGTAGGCATTACATAACAACTCAATTGAGTTATGAATCTCTTGCTCTCGCAGGCTAACCTGATGGAAAAGATCCTTCAGAGAAGAACAAAATACATTCTTCAAAACAAGACAGGACTGAATGCTTGTGATGACACAGGGCCTTAAGACTGAAGCTTGATTTAGTAATTGATACCTATTGTACATTAAAAGGGAATGCAATACCTTAGACACATGCCAAAGGTCATCCATCCTATGCTGCACTGTGGTGAGCAATCACTAAATGCTGACCGATACTGACTGAAGATTAGAGCCACACCAATATGGGGAGGTAAAAGTCACTGATTACCGATATGTTGTTTTTAGAGGTGGAAAAACAATTTTTTTCCCCCAAAAATTGGGCTCCAAAGGATTAACAGACACTAACCCGGACTACACTGGGTCAGTTGTGCGCCTCCCGTTCACAGCCGGTTATGACAGAGCCTGGGATCAAACCCGGGTCTGTTAGTGACGCCTCAAGCACTACGATACAGTGCCTTAGACCGCTGCTCCACTCGGGAGGCCCGACCATCGGGTTCTTGGTCACCTCCCTGACCAAGGCCCTTCTCCCCCGACTGCTCAGCTTGGCCGGGCAGCCAACTCTAGGATGAGTCTTGATGGTTCCAAACTTCTTCCATTTAAGAATAATGGAGGCCACTATGTTCTTGAGGACCTTCAATGGTGCAGACTTTCCTGTCTTGGAGCTCTACGGACAATTCCTTCAACCTCAAGGTTTGGTTTTTGCTCTGACATGCACTGTCAACTGTGGGACCTTATATAGACAGGTGTGTGCCTTTCCAAATCATGTTGAAAAAATTGAATTTACCACAGGTGGACTCCAATCAAGTTGTAGAAACAGCGCAAGGATGATCAATGGAAACAGGATGCACCCCAGCTCAATTTTGTGTCTCATAGCAAAGGGTCTAATACTTATGTAAATAAGGTATCTGTTTTAGATTTTTAATACAGTACCAGTCAAAAGTTTGGAGTGTGCAAAGCTGTCAGGGTGGCTACTTTGAAGAATCTAAAATATAAAGTATATTTTGATTTGTTTAACACTTTTTTGGTTACTACATGATTCCATGTGTTATTTCATAGTTGTGATGTTTTTACTATTATTCTACAATGTAGAACATAGTAGAATTAAAGAAAATCCCTCGAATTAGTAGGTGTGTCCAAACTTTTGACTGGTACTGTGCATTTGGTCAAATATGTTTTCACTTTGCTGTGCATTTGGTAAAACCTGTTTCACTTTGTCATTATGGGGTAGTGTGTGTAGATTGATGAGGATTTTTATTTATTTAAACCATTTTAGAATAAGGCTGTGAAGTAACAAAATGTGGGAAAAATTCAAAGGTTCTAAATACTTTCCGATGGCACTGTAATATCGGCGCATTATCTGTGGAATAAAGACAGATACAAATATTTCTATGAAAGGATAATATCGGTCAACCGATTTATCTGTCAGGCTCTACTGAAGATATCAAACGGCAAACAGGAGCACACACAAACAGGTACATTCACATACTCAACATACTGTGTGTATACATGTGCACACACACACACACACCTCTAGAAAGTGCTTGTTCAGCTGACTTCATGAGTCATTGACCGCAGAGAGCCCAGTGTGAGATGAGCGGTAGCACCACGTCCTTGAGCTAATCACTAATGGCCTAAATAATTTGTCTGCTGCTAGAAGACAAGGGCAGCCAGCATCTCTCAGATTATGTATCTCAGCTGGTAGGGAGAGTCCATTGGCATCACTACATTATGGGAAGACAGGACAGTCTGTACAGTAGCATGACAACAAAGGGATTGGCCAGCTGACATGGCCTGCTATGTAAGACCAGGTCAACCTACTGTTAGTCTCTGTCTGACATCAAGCTGCTACTCTACTGAGGATCCTACAACAGGGTCAGTATGCCAGTAGAGCTAATAAGCTAGCTAGACTAGCTTCCTTGTTCCACACCTTAATAGTACACACCCTAACAAACCTGGCCCAGATAATGGCCCATTCAGCTGTATCTCTGAGATATCATCAATAAACCCAAAACCTTCATCACGACAAAACCCAGTTGGTCCCCTAAATCCCTCCTCAAAAATATAATTAGTGAATATATTTCCTCCAAACAGAGCCCTACTCGCAGAGATTTCCTTAAAGCCCCCCAACAGTGGGTAGGGTTTTAGTATGGACACACAACTATAGTATCCTCTGTCTCGTCTGGCTGAGCCACCATGTACTAGTGTTGAATGCAGAAATGGCTAATTATACAATGAACTCTTCAGCATGTTCATCTCAAACTTTGCTCTGCTAAGTGTGTCCTCCGGATAGCCTAATGATGCAGGGTTAATCACAGGCTCATTCATCACTTAAAGGAGCAGCAGTGGGATGGAGCTAGGCTACATGGAGGATGCATACCTTGACCCTAACCACTGGTCCTAGATCAGATATATTTCACTACCCGTGATTGCTAAGGTTAGGATCAGGGATAATCTGATACTAGATCAAGGCCTTCATTACCAGCAGCTGAAATCTCCCTTAGCGTTAGTCTCCGCTGGGACCCCAAATTATACTGTTATTTAATGAGAGAGAGTTCTCACTACGCTAAAGGCATGGTCATCAGGGCTCCCAGGCAATAAACATTCTCCTGGTACTGACTTACCTCATAACTGCCTGCCTGTTACTCACCATTCTGACAGACAGAACATGCACCCTGTTCACGAAAATGGCTCGCTCCTATAGACAGTGAGTCGCATGGCTTGTTATATCAAGCAGGCATTCAGTTACTGTTCGAGTGAACGTTAGAATGGGCAAAATAGTGACCTATGCGACATTGATCACCAGTTCCAATATCTCAGAAACGTCCGGCCTCATAGAATAGTGCGACAAACAAAAAAACATCCTGTCAGCGGCAGATTAGTGGGCAAAAACAGCTTGTTGATGAGAGGTCGAAGGAGAATGGCAAGAATCGTGCAAGCTAACAGGCGGGCCACAAACAGGCAAATAACGGCACAGTACAACAGTGGTGTGCAGAACGACATCTGGGAACGCACAAATCATCAGTCCTGGTCACAGATGGGCTACTGAAGCAGACAACCACACCGGGTTCCACTCCTATTAGCTAAAAACAAGAAGAAGTGGCTCCAGTAGGCACGTGATCACCAACACTGGACAAATGAGAAGTGGAAAAACATTGCCTGATCCGACGAATCCCAGTTCCTGTTGTGTCATGCTGATGGCAGAGTCAGGATTTGGCATAAGCAGCACGAGTCCATGGCCCCATCCTGCCTGGTGTCAACGGTACAGGTGTAATGGTGTGGGGAATTCCTGGCACACGTTAGGTCCCTTGATAACAATTGAGCAACATTTCCATGCCCTGAATAGTTCAGGCTGTTCTGGAGTCAAAGGGGCGGGGGGTGGCGGGATGGGGGTCCGAGTTGGTACCAGATGGGTGTACCTAATAAACTGGCCATGGAGTATATGGTCTCAACACTGAATGACAAAACATGCACCATACTTATTGAATTATTGAGATAGTGATAAGCACATTGTGAATAATTGTACTACTCTCTTCCTTTCTTTCTCCCCCTTCCTCTAGGCCTGTCTCTGTCTCTCTACTTACATCTCTCGGCTCAACACTGCCCTCTGTGTTCCACATCATTAAGCCTCTCTTGCATCACCACTGGGCCCCGTCGCCATGGCAACGCCAGTGGAATTAGCATGCATACTGCGGTGGTGACAGATAGCGAGCCTGGTCTGCTGCCCCCAGCTGGAACACTGGAAAACTACAAACACATCAGGCCACATCAGGAGTGCTGTAGTGTTCCTGATACACAGTTCTTCTAATGAGTTTCTGGAACAACTCTAATGAATTTCTGTTAAAGTATCAGGTGCACACTCCACTGAAAATGAATCATTGTATAGCTGACCTGAAACCACACACAAAGGGATAATAATATCATTGTTCATTCCACTACATATGTTCACAGCCACACACCTTTCACCAGGGGTGATTAATCAAGAGACAGGCAAAGGGAACACAGCCCTATAATCAAATATTCTATAAGGATCTAAGGGATTAAGCGAGTGTAACACTGCCCCCCCCCACACACACATTTTATCTACACCCAATGGCAAAATGTGTAGAATTGGGGGGTGGGGGATGTGGGTGCACAGACCCGCAAGCCACTGCGGCCATCGTGATTTCAGATGTTTTGTGGCCCTCACCCCCATCAAAGATGCCCATCCCTGGTCTACACTGAAACACACAACAAATGGCTGCTGATATACACAGCTGTATTTTTTGATGGATTTGTTTATTCTGTTGGGGAAAATGTAGTCATAGAATGTCACCTTAAATCCAAGACCTGGGATGGAGAGAGAGAGGGATTATCATTTCTAGTTTAAATTACTTATTGCTTAACTGAGGCCATGGGCACACAACACCGGCCTTGGATCAGCAGATGAGGAATGGCAAACGTGACAGAGTAATTTATAGGTCGCTATCAATAAACGTCACAATACATTGCAGAGTGTTCGATTTGGCTGCTCGGGGGAGGTGACCCCCAGCTCCGCAAAAAAACATTGACAACTATAGCACATGCTGTTTTCAAGGGATTGGTAAATAAATGTTAGAAATGCTTTGTTTTAATATCATCACTATCATCAGAGTTATACAGCTTTTTATTGATCAAATCATTTCAGATATGTGAGGGTTGCCTATTCATTTGGCATGTAGCTAGATAGTCAGTCAGAGTTCTGACATCACCACTATAGATGCAAGAAAATCAAACAATATTTGCATATAGCCATCTAGTTTATCCCCTGAAAGTTAGCTTGTTAACTAGCCTTATTGACATGATCTGTTATTAGCTAATCAATTTGTTCATCAATCAATGTAGCCTTGCAATCATGTCACTCAGCAGCAATTGTGATTAAACACTCAAAAACAATGGTAAAAAAGGGGATAATGTTAGCCAACTTCGCTAGTAAGCCTACGTTGGTTGGGGGGAAAAATACATTAGGTCTCCTTACCACTATGTTTAGCCAACTGTACAACGTTTCTACCAGTAGCTTGCAAAGAAAACATTATCAGCTAACAGTACATCTGCAAATGCACCCTTTTGATGCTTGACAGGCAGAGCGCCCACAAAGGATGGAAAATTAACCTAAACCACTTACACTTGTCAGGAATAGTTCCCTTTTATATCACTCAAATATCCAATTAACGGTGGCAAATATTGAGAGATAGCATCAGGCTAGCTTCACGTATCTGAAATGACATGATCAATTGCTTACATCAGCCAGAAGCTGTTGCTGGTATTTGACAGTGGAGAAGGAGTGCATGGCAGTCAAGTGGTCTCTGCATTAGTTCAGGTACTATTTCCTTGGCAGGAAGTTTTCATTAGAGATGGACCACGGTGCTCTGCAGTGGATGGACAGGATACAGGACTCCAATGCCCGCATCTCCCACTGGTACCTTCCCATGCAGCCATACAGGTTCACCATCAGCTATGTCCCGGGAAAGGACAATACCACAGCTGACTTCCTTTCCTGCTGGCCCGCCAGCTGGAAACTAGAGGGGTGGTGTGTGACGGCTGCACCGCGAGCTAAACAGTAAAAACCACTTCCTAACAAATATCCTTTTCATTTTATGCACATTAACACTCACTTTGCACTATACACATAATGGGTTCTATTTTCGGCTGGCGTTAAGACGGCGCTAGTGTCAAACACATGTTAGTTTGCAATTCCGCCATGTAAAAACTGGCGCACTGGCATTTTCCATCCTTAAAGCCAGGTTCAGCAATTCACCTGTCATATATCAGCTCGCTTGTGCTCAGATGGGCGGGGTGGTAATATTTGAGGTGTGTCCCTAAAAACATGATCCAAAGTGCTAATTTCATGCAGCACTAATAGAGATATTTAAGACCAACCAAAATATTTTGGGGGATTTATGTGCATGAAACAAGAGTAGCCTAAATTGTTTTTTTGCTTTTGGTGCCTGTATACTTAACACACTTAACACACACACACACACACACACACACACACACACACACACACACACACACACACACACACACACACACACACACACACACACACACACATCGGAAAAACATTAGTTTTATATATATATATATAAAAAATTACTTCATCAAATAACACTTTCACGATGCATCAGTGATATGGCAGGAGATGTTTTGAAACAATTACTGCTTCACATACAAGCCAGTGAATTCTATGTGTTACAACTGGATGAGTCAACAGACGTGTCGGGCCTGGCGCAACTCCTGGTATATGTCTGTTACGTTTATGGGGGGTCAATTAAGGAAGACATCCTCTTCTGCAAACCACTGGAAACCAGGACAACAGGAGAGGATATTTTTTAAGTACTGGACAGCTTTGCGATATCAAATGGACTTTGGTGGTGTTGGCATCTGTACTGATGGCGCAAAAGCCATGACAGGGAGACATAGTGGAGTGGTAACACGCATGCAAGCAGTTGCTCCCGACGCCACTTGGGTACACTGCAGCATCCACCGAGAGGCTCTTGCTGCCAAGGGAATGCCTGACAGCTTGAAAGATGTTTGTGAAAATGGTTAACTTTGTTAAAGCAAGGCCCCCTAACTCTCGTGTATTTTCTGCACTATGCAATACTATGGGCAGCGACCATGTAACGCTTTTACCACATACAGAAGCGCGCTGGTTATCAAGGGGCAAAGTATTGACACGTTTAAAAAAAATTGAGGAACAAGCTTAAAGTTTTCTACCCTGACCATCATTTTCACTTCACCGACCTCTTGCATGATGATGAGTTTCTCACACGACTGGCCTATCTGGGTGATGTTTTATCTTAACCTGAATGATCTGAATCTAGGATTACAGGGACTCTCCGCAACTATATTCAATGTGCGGGACAAAATTGAGGCTATGATTAAGAAGTTGGAGCTCTTCTCTGTCTGCATTAACAAGGACAATGCACAGATCTTTCCATCATTGTATGATTTTTTTTGTGTGCAAATGAACTTAAGCTTATGGACAATGTCAAATGTGATATAGTGAAGCACCCGAATGAGTTGGGTGCACAATTACGCAGGTACTTTCCCCAAACGGATGAGACAAACAACTGGATTCGTTATTCCTTTCATGCCCTGCCTGCAGTCCACTTACTGATATCTGAACAAGAGAGCCTCATTGAAATTGCAAAAAGTGGTTCTGTGAAAATTGCATTTAATCAGAAGCCACTGCCAGATTTCTGGATTATCCTGCTTTGGCAAATCACGCTGTTAAGACACTGATGGCCTTTGCAACCACGTACCTGTGTGAGTGGATTCTCGGCCCTCACTAGCATGAAAACTAAATACAGGCACAGACTGTGTGTGGAAAATGATTTAAGACAGACAATACAACCCAACATTGCAGAGTTATGAGCATCCTTTCAAGCACACCCTTCTCATTAACCTGTAGTGAGTTATTCACAATTTTCGATGGACAAATAAAGGTTTTATATGTAAGATGGTTAAATAAAGAGCAACATTATTTATTATTATTATTTGTGCCCTGGTCCTATAAGAGCTCTTTGTCACTTCCCACGAGCAGGGTTGTGACGACAACTCACACTCATTCTTATGTTTAATAAATGTATCCTATAGTGTGTGTGTGGTGTGTGTGTGGCAGGCTTACAATGATGGCAAAAAACAACATTTGAGAGTGCGCTGACCCTGGTGCTAGAGGGGGTACGCAGCTGGAGGTTGAATGTTTGGAGGGGTACGGGACTATAAAAAGTTTGGGAACCACTGGTCTAGACTGTCAATAAAGGGTTTGGCTCCTGAGACCACTTGGAAATACATCTTAATCGCCAAAGCTTTATTAAAATATCAAGTTTGAGAGGAGTAAAACCGTGAGCTGACATTCCTTTGTTTATCCATGCATTGTATGCAAGCCCACATTATTTTAGCCATGCAGGTCTCGTTTTGGATGTGCATAAAATGCTCCATAGTCTACGTTGTTTTAATATTAAATGCCCAAGGGGAGCAATTTTGGTGCCTGTAAGTGTGACATTGCCTATTTAAAACAAGTTGTTTCATTTGGTTTAGAATTTGATTAGAATTATTTGTTCTCTTTTTAGGCCTTATCAATAATTAATTTAATCTTGCTTATTAAATGCAATTTCCAATAGGCATAGTCAGGGGCGAAAATCTGATATCAACTTTGGGGGGGACAATTACATGAAATTTTCTCAAGAGCAATTCCTGAGGGGGACACCAAAAGTAGTGCTGTAACACATAGCCTACATTGTAATATGGTAAATGTATATTGAGGAAACAAAGAAATAAGGTGTTTGCCGTACTCCTAACTACGGGTCCCCAAAACTACACAACTACTCACAACAGCAATACCATTGCCTTTAACAAATCTTAGTTCAGTCACCAGTTTAAGTTGAGAGTGGGGGTATCCATGGCATTTTACAATCATGTTCCTATTTTACATAATGTTGCCAAACAAAGACTCAACAAACTTACCTGAGACTCCGTCTCTGCCAGTCTGTCCCTGCATATCTGTCCCCAACTCTGCTGTCTGTGTGCCATCTGTTGCCTGCTCTGCCTAATGACATCATTGTGAAACATTTCCATTAGATTACGCTGGAAATGCCTTTACACGGAACCCAAACCAGCTGCGCGCGTGTGCCATCGTGTATGCATTTAATTTGTCCCTCTACACCAAATGCGACCACAACACGCAGGTTAAAATATCAAAACAAACTCTGAACCAATTACATTAATTTGGGGACAGGTCGAAAAGCATTAAACATTTATGGCTTATGGACAACAAAGTCAAGGTATTGGAGTGGCCATCACAAAGCCCTGACCTCAATCCTATAGAAAATTTGTTGGCAGACTGAAAATGCGTGTGCGAGGGAGGAGGCCTACAGTTACACCAGCTCTGTCAGGAGGAATGGGCCAAAATTCACCCAGCTTATTGTGGGAAGCTTGTGGAAGGCTACCTGAAACGTTTGACCCAAGTTAAACAATTTAAAGGCAATGCTACCAAATACTAATTGAGTGTATGTAAACTTTTGACCCACTGGGAATGTGATGAAAGAAATAAAAGCTGAAAGAAATAATTCTCTTTACTTTTATTCTGACATTTCACATTCTTAAAATGAAGTGGTGATCCTAACTGACCTAAGACAGGGGATTTTTACTAGGATTAAAATGTCAGGAATTGTGAAAAACTGAGTTTAAATGTATTTGGTTAAGGTGTATGCGAATTGGAGTACGTCTGGGGATTCTGGGATGATGGTGTTGATGTGAGCCATGACCAGCCTTTTAAAGCATTTCATGGCTACAGATGTGATTGCTATGGGGCGGTAGTCATGTAGGCAGGTTACTTTGGTGTTCTTAGACACAGGGACTATCGTGGTCTGCTTGAAACATGTAGGTATTACAGACTGGGTCAGTGAGAGGTTGAAAATGTCAGTGTAGACACTTGCCAGCTGGTCAGCACATGCTATGAGTGCCTGAATGTTGACCTGTTTAAAGGTCTTACTCACATCGGCTACGGAGAGCATGATCACACAGTCATCAGGAACAGCTGATGCTCTCATGTATGGTTCAGTGTTGCTTGCCTCAAAGCGAGCATAGAAACGATTTAGCTCATCTTGTAGGCTTGCGTCACTGGGCAGCTCGCTGCTGGGTTTCCCTTTGTAATCCGTGATAGTTTGCAAGCCCTGCCGCATCCGACGAGTCTCAGAGCAGGTGTAGTAGGATTCGATCTTAGTCATGTATTGACGCTTTGCCTGTTTGATGGTTCATCAGAAGGCGTAGTGTGATTTCTTATAAGCGTCCGGATTAGTGTCCCGCTCCTTGAAAGCGGCAGCTCTAGCCTTTACCTAAGTGCGGATGTTGCCTGTAATCCATGGCTTCTGGTTGGGATATGTAGGTACGGTCACTGTGGGGACGACGTTGTCAATGCACTTTTTAATGAAGCCGATGACTGATGTGGTATACTCCTCAATGCCATCAGATGAATTCCAGAACATATTCCAGTCTGTGCTAGCAAAACAGTCCTGTTATTTAGCATCCGCTTAATCAGACCACTTCCGTATTGAGTCACTGGTACTTCCTGTTTGAGTTTTTGTACTTCCTGTTTGTACTTCCTAATTTGAGTTTTTGTTGGTATGCAGGAACCAGGAGGATAGAGTTATAGTAAAATTTGCCAAATGGAGGGCGAGGGAGAGCTTTGTACACGTCTCTGTGTGAGGAGTGAAGGTAATCTAGAGTTAATTTTTTCGTGCAGTTGCACGTGACATGCTGGTGGAAATTACTGTAGGTAAAATGGAATTCAGTTTTCCTGCATTAAAGTCCCTGGCCACTAGGAGTGCTAACTCTGGATGTCCATTTTCTAGTTTGCTTGTCGCCTTATACAGCTCGTTGAGTGTGGTCTTAGTGCCAGCATCGGTTTGTGGTGGTAAATAGACAGCTACGAAGAATATAGATGAAAACTATGTAAACAGTGTGGTCTACAGCTTATCATGAGGTACTTGAACTCAGGCGAGCAAATCTTGAGTCTTCCTTAATATTAGATTTTGCACACCAAATGATGTTGACAAAGAGACGCACACCATTTCCATCTTGCCATTTCCATCTTGCCGATGCATGGAAAACCCAGCTAACTGTATATTATCCATGTCCTTGTTCAGCCACAACTCGGTGAAACATAGGATATTACAGTTTTTAATGTCCTGTTGATAGGATGGTCTTGAACGGAGATCATCCAGTTTATTCTCCAGGTATTGCACATTCGCCAGTAGAATGGAGGGTAAAGGCGGATTATCCCATCGCCAATGCAGTCTTGCCAGGCATCCGGCTCTTCGACCTCTGTAACGGCATCTCCTATTCATACGGATGACTGGGATTTGGGCCTGGTCCGAAAAGAGCAGTATATCCTTCGCGTCAGACTCATTAAAGAAAAAAAATCATCATCCAGTTTGAGGGGAGTAATCACTGTTCTGATGTCCAGAAGCTCTTTTCAGTCATAAGAAACGATGGCGGAAATATTACGTGCAAGAAAACACACAAAATAGCACAATTGGTCAGGAACCCGTAAAACAGCAGCCACCCCCTCCTGTGAAATTCTCACCTATAGGTTGAGAATGGAGGGTTGTTGGAAGGGTCGGAGGGTCATTGGTAAATGCCAACCCTCTGTTCACCCCGGGGGAACTCTTTTCCCTTGATGAGTTTAAAATAGCTAAGTACAGTTACACATTGATATTGTGTACTGTTATTGCTAAAATAATGCGTGTACTTAAACATGATCAGTAGATCTAAATGTTATATATCATTATTGTCTGTACATGAACTTGATGGTTTGCACACTTGCCTTGGAACAGAGTATGGAACCCCTTCTAGTCTCTGTGTAACGTTCCTTCTTGGAGTTAATTTTTGGTTTATGTATGTTCTGTTCCTGCACTTTAGATCTTAGTTATTTTTTAAGTTGAGACTTTATAGGACAGTCCGTTTTTTTTAAATTCCAGGGAACGTACCCCTTTTGTCTATTTTAAAGCATATATTGTTATGCCTAATCAGTTGTATCTTGTTGCCTGTTATGTCATCCCTGACAGTACAGTATAGATTGATTGGTGGGTGGGGTTATTCTGGAAGTAATTAACTCTCAATCATACAGCCCTCCTTACTGAGAGGTCCCATTAAGACCTAGTGCGGCATTCCTCTCCTATGACAGCAACACTGATTGGCTCCCAGATTTAAACCAGGTCCCCAGGCTACAGGGGCCACTGCCAAGAGAGATATATAAAGAAAGAGAGCGAGGGAGGAATAAAAAGGCAAGGACACAGGGGGAGGGAGAAGAGGAGGACATAACTTCAAGGAGAGGTAGAAGAGACAGAAACTGAGAAAATTAGAGAGAAGTAAAGAGTTAGTGAGAGCATTGTGCCAGCTCAGCATGTATAGCCATGGCCTTGGTCTGTCTGAGGGGAGAAATTAAGACTGAAGCTGGTCGGAAAGGCTCTCTCAGTTCACGGGTACACACACACAATTTACTGTGAAGATTCTCTGAGATAAAGATCTTTCACACTGTATCACATGCATGGACTGTGACTACACAAGCACACGTTACTGTGGGTGTGTGAATAATGCAGATATTCAGTGATCACATTCTTCAATGGGTAGGTATGCTGATATGACTGGTCCAAACACCCACGGTGTGAAGATCACAGGTGTGATACCTTGATTTTTCCTGTTTAGCATCTCCTTGGAAGAAATTACATAAGGCTTATTGTCTCCTGGCACTTCTCTCCCTCCCTCTCAACCTGTTCCACTCCCACCCTCCCTCCTTCCTTCCTTCCTTCTCTCTGTTCTGTTTCTCTCTATTGGGTAAATAAGCTACTGCTGAGGTTGAATTAAAGGCTGTTTGATAAAGCTCCCCAGTCCACATTGTGATAATATTGGAGCCTACTGGGCTCTGCTCTCTGTGGTCCAGACACAGGGGCGAGAGAGATAGAGACAGACAGCGAGAGAAATCCTGTGATCACTCTGCAGAAGCATCATTCAACCTCTTTGTCCGTCTCCTGATGTCCAACTGTTCTGCACTGATCTTCATCATGGATTCATACACACTTCTCATTGACCACGAGAGATTATTTATTTGACTAATCAAATCACAGTCTCCCAAGTCATGTGTGTATATAGTCAGTGGAGTTTAGTTAGTAAATCACATTGTATTGGTCACATACACATATTTAGCAGATGTTATTGCGGGCGTAACGAAATGCTTGTGTTTCTAGCTCTAACAGTGCAGTAATATATAAAACAGTAATCTCTAACAATTTTACAACACACACAAATCTAAAGTACCAGTTTTCAGCACTGCCACTAGGTGGCAGATGTCAGTCAACATCACCTAGACGTGTACCTACTCTGACTAAGACATCAGTGCAGTGCGGTAATCACAGGCCTCTAGCCTCCTTAATTAACCTCCCTGATTATAATGATTATGTTCACCACAACAGACACACAGATCAAATAGTCAGGTCAGCTTTGAGATGATCTAAAGCACAAGACAAAGATGGAATTACCACTTCTGAGACCACCACGTTACAGCCTTGATCACAAGGTTAGAAAAACAGGACATTGGTTCATGTTGATGATATCAAGGACCTGCTACAATAGACCCACAATCATCCTTCCCCTCCTATCCTTTTGAACCTTGCCCAAGCTTTACACTGAGCATACCTCCTTATATAGTATCCTATTAATCCCAAATCTCTCTTCTTCCCTTTCCTCAAGCACACCTCTCACATCAACCGTCCCTCCAACTGTACTTCTCTTATCAATTCCCTCCCCTCCACCCTCTTCCTCTGACCCTTGGAGCAGGCACAACTGACCCAGTTTCCTGCCCCTGTGACGGTGCTGCTGAGTCAGAGATGGCCAGGATGTTAAACAACACACACACCCGGGTCGATGGAGAGACATTATCCACATCACAAACCCACATTTATACACTTCACATCTACTCTACAGTCAAATGTTTGTTACACACACACACACACACACACACACTTTCCAAGCTGTACAGCAGCATAGGCTAAGGGAATAGTGGCATAATGAGAAGAGACATGGAAATAACAAGAGGGGGGAGAGAGAGAGACACACACACACACACACACACACACACACACACACACACACACACACACACACACACACACGCAGGCGCATCCTATGCCACACTTCTTGTATAACAGATCCTCTCCATCAACCCAAAACTACTGCAGTCATTGGCCTGCTCAGCAACATCCTCCATCTCCCAGGGAGCAGGAACAATGATCCTTATCAGAACAGTCCTGCAGATGCTCCATCAAAACTTCTCCATCTCCACAGACTGGTAGAGCGACATTAGCGCTCAGCTCCGCTATTCGTCAGGCTCACCACACACACTGACACTGACTGGGAGTGTGTGTGTCCTGTCTGTTACCATGCAGAGTCAACCCTCTCTCTCCCACAGCAGTGCTCTTCTGACTGTGGAACAGTCAGTGCCAGTTAGTTACGGGCTGATTCTGGGTCAGTGCCAGAGAACAAGCGTGCGGCGTGGCCAGCTTCACAGACAACAAAGACTGATCTCAGACCAGCAGGGGGAGTCTAATTACAGTTTTTCTCAATCACGTAAAAGCATTTTCTGGAACAATGTTGATGATTTTAAAAACAGGATCAATAAGACAGAGCGGCTGGTCTATTGCAAAACAGTAAATGCATTTTCAGAATGTAGTTGCCTTCTCCAAACAAATACATTTTTAACTAGGCAAGTCAGTTAAGAACAAATTCTTATTTACAATGACAGCCGACCCCGGACGACGCTGTGCCAATTGTGCGCCACCCCATGAGACTTCCAATCACGGCCAGATGTGATAGAGCCTGGATTTGAACCAGGGATTGTAGTGATGGCTCTTGCACTGAGATGCAGTGCCTTAGACTGCTGCGTCACTCAGGAGCCCAACATGTATCAACTAGGGTCTAAGCTAAGATGCATGTGAATCTGTGTTTTTTGCTAACTGATGTTAAAGGTAAAAAAATGGCAATGTTTTATAAACTTTTTTTTGTTGTTAAAATTATGAAATAAACTACATCATCCAAAAGTATGTGGACACCTCATCAAACATCGCAACCCAAAATCATGGCCGTTAATAGGGATTTGGTCCCCCATTTGCTACAATAACAGCCTCTACTCTTCAGGGAAGGCTTTCCACTAGATGTTGGAACATTGCTGCGGGGACTTGCTTCCATTCAGCCATAAGAGCATTAGTGAGGTCTGGCACTGATGTTGGGTGATTAGGTCTGGCTCTCAGTCTGTTTTTAAATTTATCCCAAAGGTTTTTGATGGGGTTGAGGTCAGGGCTCTGTGCATGCCAGTCAAGTTCTTCCACGCAGATCTCAACAAACCATTTATGTATGGATTTCGCTTTGTGCACGGTGGCATTGTCATGCTGAAACAGGAAAGGGCCTTCGCCAAACTGCTGCCATAAAGTTGGAAGTACAGAATTGTCTAGATGTAAATTGTATGCTGTAGTGTTAATATTTCCCTTCACTGAAACTGAGGGGCCTAGCCCGAACCATAGAAAATAGCCCCAGACCATCATTCCTCCTCGACCAAACTTTACAGGTGGCACTATGCATTGGGGCAGGTAGCGTTCTCCTGGCATCCCCCAAACCCAGATTTGTCTGTCGGAATGCCAGATGGTGAAGCGTGATTCATCACTCCAGAGAACGGGTTTCCACTGCTCCAGAGTCCAATGGTGGCGAGCTTCACACCCCTCCAGCCGACGCTTGGTATTGCGCATGGTAATCTTAGGCTTGTGTGTGGCTGCTCAGCCAAAGAAATCCATTTCATTAAGCTCCCGATGAACAGTTCTTGTGCTGACGTTGCTTCCAGAGGCAGTTTGGAACTCAGTAGTGAGTGTTGCAACTGAGAACAGACGATTTTTACATGCTTCACGCTTGGCGGTCCCGTTCTGTGATCTTGTGTGGCCTACCACTTCACGTTGCTGCTCCTAGATGTTTCCACTTCACAATAAAAGCACTTACAGTTGGCCGGGGCAGCTTTAGCAGGGCAGAAATTTGACCAACTGACTCATTGGAAAAGTGGCATCCTATGACGGCGCTACATTGAAAGTAACTGAGCTCTTCAGTAAGGCCATTCTACTGCCAATGTCTGTCTATGGAGATTGCCAAATCCACTAATTTGAAGGGGTGTCCACATACTTTTGTATATACAGTGGGGCAAAAAAGTATTTAGTCAGCCACCAATTGTGCAAGTTCTCCCACTTAAAAATATGAGAGAGGCCTGTAATTTGCATCATAGGTACACGTCAACTATGACAGAAAAAATGAGAAAAAACAAATCCAGAAAATCACATTGTAGGATTTATAATGAATTTATTTGCAAATTATGGTGGAAAATAAGTATTTGGTCACCTACAAACAAGCAAGATTTCTGGCTCTCACAGACCTGTAACTTCTTCTTTAAGAGGCTCCTCTGTCCTCCACTCGTTACCTGTATTAATGGCACCTGTTTGAAAGTGTTATCAGTATAAAAGACACCTGTCCACAACCTCAAACAGTCACACTCCAAACTCCACTATGGCCAAGACCAAAGAGCTGTCAAAGGACACCAGAAACAAAATTGTAGACCTGCACCAGGCTGGGAAGACTGAATCTGCAATAGGTAAGCAGCTTGGTTTGAAGAAATCAACTGTGGGAGCAATTATTAGGAAATGGAAGACATACAAGACCACTGATAATCTCCCTCAATCTGGGGCTCAACGCAAGATCTCACCCCGTGGGGTCAAAATGATCACAAGAACGGTGAGCAAAAATCCCAGAAGCACACGGGGGGACCTAGTGAATGACCTGCAGAGAGCTGGGACCAAAGTAACAAAGCTACCATCAGTAACACACTACGCCGCCAGGGACTAAAATCCTGCAGTGCCAGACGTGTCCCCCTGCTTAAGCCAGTGCATGTCCAGGCCCGTCTGAAGTTTGCTAGATCATTTGGATGATCCAGAAGAGGATTGGGAGAATATCATATGGTCAGACGAAACCAAAATAGAACTTTTGGTAAAAACTCAACTCGTCGTGTTTGGAGGACAAAGAATGCTGAGTTGCATCCAAAGAACACCATACCTAATGTGAAGCATGGGGGTGGAAACATGCTTTGGGGCTGTTTTTCTGCAAAGGGACCTGGACGACTGATCCGTGTAAAGGAAAGAATGAATGGGGCCATGTATCGTGAGATTTTGAGTGAAAACCTCCTTCCATCAGCAAGGGCATTGAAGATGAAACGTGGCTGGGTCTTTCAGCATGACAATGATCCCAAACACACCGCCCGGGCAACGAAGGAGTGGCTTCGTAAGAAGCATTTCAAGGTCCTGGAGTGGCCTAGCCAGTCTCCAGATCTCAACCCCATAGAAAATCTTTGGAGGGAGTTGAAAGTCCGTGTTGCCCAGCGACAGCCCCAAAACATCACTGCTCTAGAGGAGATCTGCATGGAGGAATGGGCCAAAATACCAGCAACAGTGTGTGAAAACCTTGTGAAGACTTACAGAAAACGTTTGACCTGTGTCATTGCCAACAAAGGGTATATAACAAAGTATTGAGATAAACTTTTGTTATTGGCCAAATACTTATTTTCCACCATAATTTGCAAATAAATTCATAAAAAATCCTACAATGTGATTTTCTGGATTTTTTTCTCATTTTGTCTGTCATAGTTGAAGTGTACCTATGATGAAAATTACAGGCCTCTCTCATCTTTTTAAGTGGGAGAACTTTTACAATTGGTGGCTGACTAAATACTTTTTTGCCCCACTGTATAGTGTAGTTTGACAACCCTTTTTGTAAGCTTTTATCTTTTCCAATGATCTTGAAATGAATGTCTCATGGTATGATGGTGTATGCATAATGGGTCAACTTTGAGCACCTTTATCTCTTGAATATTTTGGCATTCAGGTCCAAAAAGCTACTTTCCAAGCAATTCTACAATGGGAAAATGTGTATGGAAGGTTTTGTTCAAATTAAGAGGTGCTGTCAAAAAGTGATTGAATTCAAATGGATTTACCCATACATAGGCTGGTATGCTCATAGTTTAGTACAGAGGGTTCCCAACCTATTTTATCCCAGGACCCACTATTTCACATTAGATTTTTTGTTTATTGACATAGACTATATTAAATACAACACCAGCTTGATTTTTGTTGAATTTGAGTGACCTAGGGAAATGTTGTTTTGAAGCTAATTTCCTGTAATTCCACGTAGATCAACAAGACTCATTAGAGTCCCCTGGATCAATGAATTGGAAAATTGTCAGGTTCAAAGAAATTACGCAAAAAATATGTAAAATAAGTCAGGCTGCTCAATTGAGACATTTTGTGACTAAACTTATTACCAAAACAAGATAAATGGCATAAAAAACGATGGAAAAAGACATTGCAGCACCTTAAATGATATTAAGGGCAGAAAACCCAATTAATCTTCCTCGTTCATTGAAGTTAATGGGTCACTGTTCTTAGTAAACAGATCGAGAAAACTGTGTTTGAAAAAATACAATGGTATTTTTCAAAGAACAAGTTATCTACGGACCTTCAGCATGCATATCGGGAAGGGCACTCAACTTGTACTGCACCGACTCAGATGACTGATGATTGACTAAAATACATAAATAATAAGATGATAGTTGGAGCTGTATTGTTAGATTTCAGTGCATCATTTGATGTTAATGATCATAATTTGTTATTGAAAAAACAAACTTGTTATGGCTTTATATCAACTGCCATCACATGGTTGGAGAGTTACTTATCCAATAGAACACTGATAATATTATTCAATGGAAGCTTATTTAACATAAGATATGTACAGTGCATACAATTGTAAAATTTCCCCAAATGTCATTCCACTACCAAATATGTTTTGACATAATTTATATGAACCCTCAATGTAATTATACATATTCTCTTTTACAGCAATTGATTTGATTGGGCTCCCGAGTGGCGCAGCGGTCTAAGGCACTGTATCTCAGTGCTAGAAGCGTCACTACAGACCCTGGTTCAATTCCAGGCTGTATCACAATCGGACGTGATTGGGAGTCCCATAGGGCAGTGAACAATTGGCCCAGCGTCTTCTGGGTTAAGGGTTGGCTGGGGTAGGCTGTCATTGTAAATAAGAAATTGTTCTTAACTGACTTGCCTAGTTAAATAAAAAGACACCATCAATAAAATTGATAGCGACAGAGCCACACATTGTATAAGATTACTTCCTAAGCAAAGTACAATTTCTTTGACTCCTTGTAGCTCAGCTTCTGGATATCATAGAGACAAACCATCATAGTCACGTCTTCCTCTGGCATTTTACCACTTGTTTCTAGCCTAAAAAAGCTTTGTGGATTTATGCGATGTTTTATACCGGTATAAACAATTGCGAATAGTAAAAAAATCTATATATATATATTTTAAAAAAAAATCTATATATATATATCAAATCAAGGGGTCAAGCGTCAACCCACGAAATGTTGGTGCCCCATATGGGCAGAGCACCCCCTAGGTTGGGAAGCCCTGGTTGAGTAGACTTTCCATTGGCGCACTGAAACACAATCCACAATAGAAATAAAGAAATGTGAATGCAATGGAGGAACACAACTAATAGAAATGTATAGGCCTCAATCCACACTAAAGCTAAGCTCTAAAGAGGAAGGTCACACTGTTGGAGATGATGACTTAAGAGTTGGGCCGGGACGATACCAGTATTGCAATATTTTTTCCATGGCAAAAATGAAAACACAAAGCAGAACAAACTCTACAGTCCTTTAAAAACCTGCTGTATGTAAAATATTGTGTGCTTTAGCTTGGGAAAAAAACTAAAATGTGACTGGATGACAACAATGTTAGTTTCCAACATTAGGGCTGCTTTCCTATAGAAGTAAAGTCTGCTTTGTGTTGTGTTTCCTTGCCACGACATTAACGAGTATCACAATACTGGTATCGTCCTGTCCCTACTTAGTAGTAACCCAAAGTTACTGTACTTAGAAGTAACCCAACTCCATTCTCTGCATGTTTCCACAATATTGTAAATAATAAAACATTTGACAGTTCCAATAGCCTAGATCTTTCCGTATTGTACATGGTATGACCCTGATTGGGTGATTTAGAATTTCGTGCAGTATTAATTACTGATTGCCGGAAACAGTGAACACAATTGCACACATTTATCTTCTGATTGAAAAATGTGTTCATATTCTGTGAACAAAATACTTAAGTGAATTTTGTATTCACTGATGATATTTGTATTTCAAGCTTTGCAAAAGGTGGTCAGGTACAAAAGCAAGAAAAATATTCTGTAAATGTATTTAAGCATTTGATCATTGCTGTCCTGCTATAGATGCGTTTCAACACTGATCTCAAAATTGCTTGTAATCGATTGAGAAAAACTAACAAATCACAGCAATCGATGGAGTTAATTGTGTGTGTGTGGTAAAATGAAACCCTGGGACACTTTGTAACATGGCAGGGCTCCTCTCCTAATCTCCATCATTCATTCATGTGATCTCACTGTGACTAAATGCTTTCATGGTGAGAACACACTCTACTCATCCATACCAGAGACCAAGGCAGTTACCATTCGGCAGAATCAATAGCCTTGGTTTCTCAAATGATTGCCTCGCCTGGTTCACCAACTACTTCTCCGATAGAGTTCAGTGTGTCAAATCGGAGGGCCTGTTGTCAGAGCCTCTGGCAGTCTCTATGGAGGTGCCACAGGGTTCAATTCTCGGGCCAACTCTTTTCTCTGTATATATCAATGATGTCGCTCTTGCTGCGGGTGATTCCCAGATCCACCTCTACGCAGACGACATACAAATTAAGTGATGAGAAAGTACATGATTCTCTACCAGAAAATACATATATGGACAAACTAAAGAGGGATAACTTAAACTATGTGTCCTTTTTTCTCTGTGAGGGTGCGCATTTGTGCGTATGTCAGTGGTAGGGAGAACGCAGCTGCTAGCATGATGAGTGCGGTAAAGCGCACCGACCGAGAGCAACTGAATTTAGTCAAATGTTGCAGAAGAAAACAGGATGGTTTTGAAACTGCTTTTTCATGGTCTGATGAGAACAGTTGAAGTAAGGCACACGCAGCAAATAATGACATTCTTGACATCTTTCCACACTGCTGCAGAGCCCAGAAAGAGACACCAGCTTCCCCGTTCAGCTCTCCTGCATGCAACTGAGCTCAGTGAACATTACACAAACCGGGCCAGAGCAAATTCCAGACAGGGATAAGCAAGCTGGAAATGAGAGCCATGTAAACACTAATCTGGACAGGTCCTGCTGAAATGAGGGAGAGGAAGAGGAAGAGAGGAGAGCTGGAGCAATGATGCTGGCCTGGGTGGAGAAGTGGAAAGACAGGGCCACACAGGCACATGAACACACACAACCACATACTGGACATGCACACACAGTGCCTTCAGAAAGTACCTCTTGACTTTTTCCACATTTTGTTGTGTTACAAAGTGGGATTAAAATGGATTTAAATTAAAAAATGTGTTCAGCGAACTACACAAAATAGTCTGTAATGTCAAAGTGGACGAATTGTAACACACAAAAAAAATAATGTATATATATGCCTTCGGAAAGTTTTCAGACCCATTGACTTTTTCCACATTTTGTTACGTTACAGCATTATTCTAATGAACAGGTTTTTTGCAATTTTATTAAAAATAAAAAACAGAAATACTTTATTTACATAAGTATTCAGACCCTTTGCTATGAGACTCTAAATTCATCTCAGGTGCATCATGTTTCCATTGATCATCCTTGAGATGTTCTACAACATCGAATAGTCCCCGTGATATGCAACTGTTCAGGGAATGTCCGGAACCAATACACACAGTCAGTCAGGAAAGCAAAGGCTAGCTTTTTCAAGCAGAAATTTGCATCCTGTAGCTCTAACTCCAAAAAGTTTTGGGACACTATAAAGTCCATGGAGAACAAGAGCACCTCCTCCCAGCTGCCCACTGCACTGAGGCTAGGTAACATGGTTACCACCGATAAATCCATGATAATCAAAGATTTCAATAAGCATTTCTCTATGGCAGGCCATCCCTTCCTCCTGGCTACTCAAACCTCCGCCTTATCTCAGCTCACTGGTCATGATAACAACACCCACCCGTAGCACACGTTCCAGCAGGTATATCTCACTGGTCATCCCCAAAGCCAACACCTCATTTGGCCGCCTTTCCTTCCAGTTCTCTGCTGCCAGTGACTGGAACGAATTGCAAAAATCGCTGAAGCTGAAGACTTATATTTCCTTCACCAACTTTAAACATCAGCTATCTGAGCAGCAAACCGATCGCTGCAGCTGTACATAGTCCATCTGTAAATAGTCCATCTGTAAATAGCCCACCCAATCTACCTACCTCATCCCCGTACTGTTTAATTTACTTTTCTGCTCTTTTGCACACCAGTATCTCTACTTGCACATCATCATCTGCTCATTTATCCCTCCAGTGTTAATAGTCAGGATCGAGGGAAAGATGAACGGAGCAAAGTAGAGAGAGATCCTTGAAAAAAACCTGCTCTAGAGCGCTCAGGACCCCAGAATGGGGCGAAGGTTCACCTTCCAACGGGACAACGACCCTAAGCAACAGCCAAGACAACGTAAGATTGGCTTCGGGACAAGTCTCTGAATGTCCTTGAGTGGCCCAGCCAGAGCCCGGACTTAAACCCGATCTAACATCTCTGGAGAGACCTGAAAATAGTTGTGAAGTGACGCTCCCCATCCAACCTGACAGAGCTTGAGAGGATCTGCAGAGAAGAATGGGAGAAACTCCCCAAATACAGCTGTGCCAAGCTTGTAGCGTCATACCCAAGATGACTCGAGGCTGTAATCACTGCTAAACGTGATTCAAAGTACTGCGTAAAGGGTCTGAAGACTTAATTTTTTATTCATTTGTTAAAAAAAAACGTTTTTTTGCTTTGTCATTAGTCCATCTGTGTATAGATTGAGGGAAAAAACAATGTAATCAATTTTAGAATAAGGCTGTAACGTAACAAAATGTGGAAAAAGTCAAGGGGTCTGAATACTTTCCGAATGCACTGTATATGAAAAATAAAACACTAATAGCATATATCGTGATTAGAAAGGTATTCAACCCACCGAGTCAATAAATGTTTCAAGTTCTAATGTCACATGCAGTACAGTGAAAGGCCTTACTTGCAAACTCAAAACCCAACAATGCAACAATCAATAACAATGTAATACTAGAAAATAAAAAAACACAAGAAATAAGAACACAATAAGTAAGTACGAACACTATATACAGGGTAAGTTCCAATACCATATCTACAATGTGCAGGGATACTGGAGTGATGGAGGAAGATATGTATATGGATAAGGTGACTAGGCATCAGGATATAAGATAAACAGAGTAGCAGCAGCTTGTATGTGCGTGTGTATAGAGTCAGTATAAATGTATGTGCATGTTATGTGTGTGTGAGCAGATGATGGAGTGAGTGAGTGAGTGTGTAGGGCTCTGTGAGTGTGCAGAGGCAAAAATAAAAAGGTCAATGAGGATACAAGGTTAGATAGTCTGTGTAGCTATTTTGTTAGCTATTTATCGGTCTTATTGCTTGGGGATATAAGCTGTTCAAGAGCCCGTTGGTGCCAGACTTGATGTACCATACCGCTTGCCGTGCGGAAGCAGAAAGAATAGTCTATGGCTTGGGTGGTTAGAGTCTAGGGCTGTGCCCAACTAAAAAAAATATTGGTTGACCGAAAGTCGCCTGTTCTTTCGACCAAATATGTAAACGTGTATTTTTCCATATATAGACACATTTTTTATAAAATCGTCTATATGCTTCGAGCCTGACTGATTACTGTAGAAAAAAAAACTTGCCATTACTCTCCTGAAATTCAATGAGGAGTCGGCAACCTTTCATGTGGAATGCCACTTTTTCTTACCATTTCTAATATGGTTTTCATATTCGTATTTGGCCTCCCGAGTGACGCAGCGGTCTAAGGCACTGCATCTCAGTGGTAGAGGCATCACTACAGACCCGGGTTTGATCCCTGGCTGTATCACACCCGGCCGTGATTGGGAGTCCCATAGGGCGGCGCACAATTGGCCCAGCGTCAACCGGGTTAGGGGAGGGTTTGGCTGGGGGGGCTTCACAAGTAGGCCGTCATTGTAAATAAGAATATGTTCTTAACTGACTTGCCTAGTTAAATCTAGTTTGTTTCGGGGGGTTTTCGTGAAACAGTTTAAATGTTATTTATAATTACATCTTCATATCTCAAAATCATTTGTGTGGTTAATCAAAATTCTATCCAAATCTAAATAAAAATCTAAAAAAAAAATCAAAACTTTTTTTTGCCAATGCCAACTATGTAAAAATAGCATACATAATGCCAACAAATAAAAACAACGCAACCTGCAGGTAGAAAATATCCTGAAAATATAAATATCCTATAAATCACATTGGCTATGCATGGCCTGTCTGCAATGAACTTGAAACATTGTATCAACTATTAAACTTGGGTCCAGCTGGAAGCTTGAGCTAGCGAACTTGCAACATTGTATAATATATTCAGGGCCCTTAGAGTATCCTGCACCAGTGAGCTTGGGACAGACCCAGCTGTAGGCTATTTGGCAAGGGATAAGAAGCAATGCTTGACTTGGGCAGGAGCTCGCCGAAGCTGAGTACCAGCACCTCATATTTTCCACAATATTAGCTAAAAAATATTGTGGAGCTCCTGTACCTACATATAAATAGTACCAGCACTCAAAATGAGTACCGGAACCTATTTCAGTCCAAGTCAAGCACTGATAAGAAGTAATCCGGTAGGCCTCTTTTATGACGTTTCCACTGGATCAGAGCATTACATGTTTCTCTTTCACGCTGAGTGGTTATCGAAAGGGAGACAGCTGGAAAGATTTTTCAAATTCATTGAGCCCTCTGCATTGTCACAACATTTTGGAGGCACATAGCGATGCGGAGCTCGATTTGCCCTCTGCATGCCACTGGAGAATCCGCAATTGTGTCACAACATCCACATCCATTTTCGGATTCAAGCATAAAGTGGCTTTTAGACTCCGCAATGGATTACTTCACTACCGTTCAAAAGTTTGGGGTCACTTAGAAATGTCCTTGTTTTTGAAAGAAAATCATTAATATTCCATAATCAATCATTATGGAATATCTACATAGGCGTACAAATGTCCATTATCAGCAACCATCACTCTTGTGTTCCAATGGCACGTTGTGTTCGCTAATCCAAGTTTATCATTTTAAAAGGCTAATTGATCATTAGAAAACCCTTTTGCAATTATGGTAGCACAGCTGAAAACTTGTTCTGATTAAAGAAGCATTAAAACTGGACTTTTTTAGACTAGTTGATTATCTGGAGCATTAGCATTTCTGGGTTCGATTACAGGCTCAAAATGGCCAGAAACAAAGACCTTTCTTCTGAAACTCATCAGTCTATTCTAACCAGAATAGAAAAAGGGGGTGGAGGCCCCGGTGCACAACTGGCAAGAGGACAAGTACATTAGAGTGCCCAGTTTGAGAAACAGATGCCTCACAAGTCCTCAACTGGCAGCTTCAATAAATGTACCGGCAAAACACCAGTCTCAAACGTCAACAGTGATGAGGCGACTCTGGGATGCTGGCCTTCTAGGCAGAGTTCCTCTGTGAGTGTCTGTGTTCTTTTGCCCATCTTAATCTTTTATTTTCATTGCCCAGTCTGAGATATGTATTTTTCTTTGCAACTCTGCCTAGAAGGCCAGCATCCTGGAGTCGCCTCTTCACAGTTGATGTTGAGACTGGTATTTTGCGGCTACATACATATTGTATGTAGCCGCATGGCAGTACAAAAAAAAAATGCATGAAATATATGAAAATGTATGCATTCACTACTGTAAGTCGCTCTGGATAAGAGCGTCTGCTAAATGACTAAAATGTAAATGTAGTACCAGTCAAAGGTTTGGACACACCTACTCATTCAAGCATTTTTCTTTATTTTTACTATTTTCTACATTGTACAATAATAGTGAAGACATCAAAACTATGAAATAACACATATGGAATCATGTAGTAACCAAAAAAGTGTCAAACAAATCAAAATATATTATATATTTGAGATTCTTCAAAGTAGCCACCATTTTCCTTGACAGCTTTGCACACTCTTGACATTCTCTCAACCAGCTTCATGAGGTAGTCACCTGGAATGCATTTCAATTAACAGGTGTGCCTTGTTAAAAGTTCATTTGTGGAATTTCTTTCCTTCTTAATGCGTTTGAGCCAGTCAATTGTGTTGTGACTAGGAAGGGGTGGTAAACAGAAAAGTTGATTTTATGTCAAGAACAGCTCAAATAAGGAAAGACAAATGACAACATCATTACTTTCAGACATGAATGACAGTCAATATGGAACATTTCAAGAACTTTGAAAGTTTCTTAACCAGTCGCAAAAACCATCAAGCACTATGATGAAACTGGCTCTCATGAGGACCACCACAAGAAAGGATGACCCAGAGTTACTCTGCTGCAGAAGATAAGTTCATTAGAGTTCACTGCAGCCCAAATAAATGCTTCAGAGTTCAAGTAACAGACACATCTCAACATCAACTGTTCAGAGGAGACTGCGTGATTCAGGACTTCATTGTCAAATTTATGCAAAGAAACCACTACTAAAGGACACCATTAAAAAGAAGAGGCTTACTTGAGCCAAGAAACACAAGCAATGGACATTAGACCGGTGGAAATCTGTCCTTTGGTCTGATTTCCAAATTGGAGATTTTTGGTTCCAACCGCTATGTCTTTGTGAGGCGCAAAGTAAGTGAACGGATGATCTCTGCATGTGTGGTTCCCACCGTGAAGCATGAAGGAGAACGTGTGATGGTGTGGGGGTGCTTTGCTGGTGAGACTGTCTGATTTATTTAGAATTCAAGGCACACATAACCAGCATGGCTACCACAGCATTCGGCAGCGATATGCCGTCCCATCTGGTTTGCGCTTAGTGGGACTATCTGTCACACTCTGACCTAGGAGAGCTGTGTTTTCTCTGTTTAGTTAGGTCGGGGTGTGATAGGTGGGTGGGCATTCTATGTTTTTTGTGTCTATGTTTAGTTCTTGTTTTTCTATGTCTATGTTGAGTTATGGGATGATCTCCAATTAGAGGCAGCTGGTTTGTGTTGTCTCTAATTGGAGATCATATTTAAGTTGGGGTTTGTCTATGTGGTTTTGTGGGTAGTTGTTTTCTGTTTTGTTCCTTGTAACCTGACGGAACTGTTGACGGTCATTTTTATTGTTTTGATTTAGTGTTTTCATTAAAGTAAAATATGAGCACTTTACACGCCGCACCTTGGTCCCCTTTGTACGACCCTCGTTACACTATCATTTGTTTTTCATCAAGACATTGACCCAAAACACTCCTCCAGGCTGTGTAAGGGCTGTTTGACAAAGAAGGAGAGTGATGGAGTGCTGCATTAGATGACCTGGCCTCCACAATCACCTGACCCCCACAATCACCTGACCTCAACCCAATTGAGATGGTTTGGGATGAATTGGACCGCAGAGTGAAGGAAAAGCAGCCAACAAGTGCTCAGCATATGTGGGAACTCCTTCAAGACTGATGGAAAAGCATTCCTCATGAAGCTGGTTGAGAGAATGTCAAGCTTGAGCAAAAGTGTCATCAAGGTAAATGGTGGCTACTTTGAAGAATCAAAATGTGTTTAAGACTTTTTTGGTTACTACATGATTCCATATGTGTTATTTCATAGTTTTGATGTCTTCACTATTATTCTACAATGCAGAAAATAATAAAAATAAATAAGAACAATTGAATGAGTACGTGTGTCCAAACTTTTGACTGGTACTGTGTGTATATATAGATCTACTGTATACACAACACCAGTCAAAAGTGTGGAAACACCTACTGATGCATTGTAGAATAATAGTGAAGACATCAAAACAATGAAATAACACATATGGAATTATGTAGTAATAAAAAAAGTGTCATTTGTCTGCCAGCTGTTCGTGCATGCTCTGAGAACGCGCACTAGAATACCGTTACCTTTTTCACGTTGGCCACCTTTGGTAGTGATTACAGTTGTGAGTCTTTCTGGGTAAGTCTCTAAGAGCTTTCCACATTTGGATTGTGCAACATTTGCCCATTATTCTTTAGAAAATTCTTCAAGCTATGTCAAATCGGTTGTTGATCATTACTAGACAACCATTTTCAAATCTTGCCATAGATTTTTAAGCAGATTTAAGTCAAACTGGGCCACCTAGGAACATTCACTGTCTTCTTGGCAAGCAACTCCAGTGTAAACTTGGCCTTGTGTTTAAGGTTATTGTTCTGTTAAAAGGTGAATACATGTCCCAGTGTCTGGTGGAAGATTTTGCTTGTGCTTTGCTCCATTCTTGAATTTTTTTTTACCTGAAAAATTCTCCAGTCCTTAAAGATTACAAGCATACCCATAACATGATACAGCCACCAATATACTTGAAAATATGGAGAGTGGTACTCAGTGATGTGTTGTATTGGATTTGCCCCACACATAACACTTTGTATTCAGGACAAAAAGTGAATTGCTTTGTCACATTTTTGCAGTATTTCTTTAGTGCCTTGTTGCAAACATGATGCATGTTTTGGAATATTTCTATTCTGTTCAGCAGAGGTGTCAAACTCATTCCACGGAGGGCCGAGTGTCTGCATTTGAATTATGATTTTTCCTTACTAATTAGTAATTAATTAACTTAATTCATCAATCAAGTACAAGGGAAGAGCGAAACCCCGAAGACACTCGGCCCTCCTAGAATGAGTTTGACTCGTGCTGTGCAGGCTTCCTTCTTTTCACTCTGTCAATTAGGTTAGTGTTGTGGAGTAACTACAATGCTGTTGATCCATCCTGAGTTTTCTCCAATCACAGCCATTAAACTCTAACTGTTTTAAATTCACCATTGGCCTCACCATTGGCCTCAGAGGTTTCCTTCCTCTCCGGCAGCTGAGTTAGGAAGTACAACTGTATCTTTGTAGTGATTGGATGCATTGATACACCATCCAAAGTGTAATTTATAACTTCACCATGCTCAAATGGATATTTAATGTCAGATTTTTTTTGTTTTGTTTTGTACCCATCAACCAATAGGTGCCCTTTTTTGAGAGGCATTGGAAAACTTTCCTGGTCTTTATGGTTGAATCTGTTTGAAATTTACTGCATGACTGAGGGACATTACAGATAGTTGCATGTGTGGGGTACAGAGATAAGGTAGTCATTCAAAAATAAAGTTAAACTCAGAGTTAGTCCATGCAACTTATTATGTGACTTCTTAAGCACATTTTCACTCCTAAACGTATTTAGGCTTACTATAACAAAATGGGTTGAATACTTGACTTAAGACATTCCAGCCGTTCAGTTTTAATTGATTTGTAAACATTTCAAAAAACATAATTCCACTTTGACATTATGGAGAATTGTGTGTAGGCCAGTGACAACTAATCTAAACTTAATCCATTTTTAATTCAGGCTGTAACACAACAAAATGCGGAAAAGGTCAAGGGCTGTTAATACTTTCTGAAGGCATTGTAAACTAGCAATAGCCATTCACTACTGCTGGTTGTAGGGAGGGGAAGGGAGGGAATGCGATGGCGATGGCAGCAAAGGGGAGATAGGAGCAGAGCAGAGAGGCTGAGAAGGGAGCAGAGGGAAGGCCGAGTTGTCTGGCAGGGCTCCAGGTCTGATCTCTGGGACCGTGCCACAGATGTGCCCCCGCTGGAGAATGTGCTGAAGGCCAGGAATGCTCACAACAGTCATCATACAGTAGGCTGTCTGTCCCTCACAGTCCCATGACCCTCTTAGAGAGCTGGACCACCACACCAGTGCACAGGCACATTCAGGAACAAGGCCACAGTCAGCTGTCCAGAGCCATCACAACATGAGGCCTCCAAGGCCTACTGTACCAGCCAGACAGACAACTAGTTCAGATGTACTCTCATTCACAGACATGAAGTGAATACTGCTCATAAAACAATGGGACGTGAATTGAATTCATCTCTTGAATAAATGCAAATAGGGCCAACACCACTAGTTCCGTCCCAACTGCTCCAGTCCCAATCCCACAGCCAGTTTATTAACCAGGGCTAAAAGCAGGGGTTCAGAATAGAAGAGTGGTATTACAATTGCATCTCTCCAACACTTTGCTTTTAGAGGCCACTCTCTATGACTTAGCGTCTTGTCATGTTCTGTTAGTTCATCTAATAGTGTGTGGTGAGTGTGGTTGTGACTTTGCTAGCCGTGGATTTTGTGATCCCGGTGAGGGAAGGCAAAGCATCTTGAACAGAAACAAACGTCAGGAGTGACACACGGACCGCTGCTTTAGGGGACTGGGCTGTAAAAAAGATGAGGGCTTCTTCAGTGGAAAATATGTCATCTTTACGACATCGTCACAGCTGGCTTTCAGCTCAAGGAGCTGCTGGCCCGCTCTCTCTCTGACAATGTCCCCCCCTGCTCTGTTCATCCTATTCCTCCTCCTGTCATCTTTCAATTCTCCTCATCCCACCCTGTCAGTGGTCTGGTATGCAGACAGATGCATGTAGACTATTCCTCCGTAAAAAAATAATATTTTATGAGTATTTACAATGACACTTCATACCATTTCTCTTCCACTCGAGGTATGATGAAAAAGTCAAATGATCGTGCCATGACAGTTGGCGGGCAGAAAATACATTGTGTTCTAATGGAACAATCATCAAACTCACTGCTTATGAGTCAAGATGACTCAAGTCTACTGTATACACAAGTCTCTTACCTGAGAGGAGAAGCAGAGAAGTCACATTGTAATCAGGGGAGGAAATTGGGACCATGAAAGGAAGAGAAAAAAGACAATTGTTAGTCTCGCATTTTGAGGTCTTTAAACTTTGAAAGCACATGAAAATTGCAACTTCAACACTACCTTTTATGTTAGAAAAGGCAGTGTTGGAAAGTGATAAACTGGGATGGAACACATGGACATTAAATGTACTTGCTGATCGTTTTCTCTGTAAGTTACAGTAAAGTATCTTCTTCAAGATATAATACAGTGGGGGAAAAAAGTATTTTATCCCCTGCTGATTTTCTATGTTTGCCCACTTACAAAGAAATTATCAGTCTATAATTTTAATGGTAGATTTATTTGTAAGAGACAGAATAACAACAAAAAAATCCAGAAAAACGCATGTAAAAAATGTTATAAAATGATTTGCATTTTAATGAGGGAAATTAGTATTTGACCCCTCTGCAAAACATGACTTAGTACTTGGTGGCAAAACCCTTATTGGCAATCACAGAGGTCAGACGTTTCTTGTAGTTGGCCACCAGGTTTGCACACATCTCAGGAGGGATTTTGTCCCACTCCTCTTTGCAGATCTTCTCCATGTCATTAAGGTTTCGTGGCTGACGTTTGGCAAGTCGAACCTTCAGCTCCCTCCACAGATTTTCTATGGGATTAAGGTCTGGAGACTGGCTAGGCCACTCCAGGACCTTAATGTGCTTCTTCTTGAGCCACTCCTTTGTTGCCTTGGCCGTGTGTTTTGGGTCATTGTTATGCTGGAATACCCATCCACGACCCATTTTCAATGCCCTGGCTGAGGGAAGGATGTTCTCACCCAAGATATGACGGTACATGGCCCCGTCCATCGTCCCTTTGATGCGGTGAAGTTGTCCTGTCCCCTTAGCAGAAAAACACCCCCAAAGCATAATGTTTCCACCTCCATGTTTGACGGTGGAGATGGTGTTCTTGGGGTCATAGGCAGCATTCCTCCTCCTCCTCCAAACACGGCGAGTTGAGTTGATGCCAAAGAGCTCCATTTTGGTCTCATCTGACCACAACACTTTCCCCAGTTGTCCTCTGAATCATTCAGATGTTCATTGGCAAACTTCAGATGGGCATTTATATGTATTCTTGAGCAGGGGGACCTTGCGGGCGCTGCAGAATTTCAGTCCTTCACGGCGTAGTGTGTTACCAATTGTTTTCTTGGTGACTATGGTCCCATCTGCCTTGAGATCATTGACAATATCCTCCTGTGTAGTTCTGGGCTGATTCCTCACCCTTCTCATGATCATTGCAACCCCACGAGGTGAGATCTTGCATGGAGCCCCAGGCCGAGGGAGATTGACAGTTCTTTTGTGTTTCTTCCATTTGCGAATAATCGCGCCAAATGTTGTCCCCTTCTCACCAGCCTGCTTGGCGATGGTCTTGTAGCCCATTCCAGCCTTGTGTAGGTCTAAAATCTTGTCCCTGACATCCTTGGAGAGCTCTTTGGTCTTGGCCATGGTGAAGAGTTTGGAATCTGATTGATTGATTGCTTCTGTGGACAGGTGTATTTTTTACAGGTAACAAGCTGCGGTTAGGAGCACTCCCTTTAAGAGTGTGCTCCTAACCTCAGCTCGTTACCTGTATAAAAGACACCTGGGAGCCAGAAATCTTTCTGATTGAGAGGGGGTCAAATACTTATTTCCCTCAGTAAAATGCAAATCAGTTTATATCATTTTTGACATGCTTTTTTCTGGATATTTTTGTTGTTATTCTGTCTCTCACTGTTCAAATAAACCTACCATTAAAATTATAGACTGATCCTTTCTTTATCAGTGGGCAAACGTACAAAATCAGCAGGGGATCAAATACTTTTCCCCCCCCCCACTGTAGGTGAGGAAAACAGCAAGCCAATTCAAATCCCCACTAAAGAATGACTCAAATCTGAGCAACCTCTAGACAAACATTTAAAGCCGTATACCAGAGCCAGAGAGCTGTCTACATATGCCAACATCACAGCTCTTATGGTGCCTGATAAGAGAAAGTATCTGTGATCTTGTGAAAACAATGGTTTTAATAGCACTCATATGCAGTATTTCTAAGGTCTATGAGGTGTTTATATGAGCTCTCTTTTTAAGTCCTGGGCACCAGGTGAAGCCCTAACGGTAACTCAGGCCATGTGTGTGAACAAGACCCAAAGCTAACAGGACACACTCCTCAGGCTCAGCGACATGTTTTCCTTGGAGAATGACTAGGGATGGAGATCCATCCGCACTACGCTCTGCCCATAGAGCCTGCACTCTCTATCACACAGGGCTCATCTGTAAAAGAGACCTTGGTCTCAGTATAACTCCCCGATAAAATAAATGTTCAATCCCCTTCCACTCTACCACTACCTACAATGACAGCACATAATTCTGATTCAGAAAATTCATTAAAAAAAGTTTTTTTCATATTTCAAGTTTTGCCTAAGCGATCCCCTGCTGTGCAGATTGTGTGTGGAGTGTTTGTGCCGCGGATTGGGGGTGTGTGTAGTGTGTTCTTCCCTATGAGAGGGTGATGGGTCATCGAGACGTGAGCGAGCGTGGAGATCACCGTGGAGACAGCGTGTCTCGGCAGAGACGGGGAAATTAATCTGTCACATAAATCAGGCGGAGAAAGACAGAGAGATAGCCCGTAACACAGAGAAGAGGACATGATGAGAGCAGTAAGTGGGATATCGGGCCATATCAGGACCCTGTGCAAAGAGAAGGAAGAAAAATGTATGTGGTTTACCATAAGAGAACACTAAAGGAGAGTGACAGGGAGCCAATGAAAGGCAGAGAGTGAGATTGAGAGAGACAGAGAGATAGAGGTGGACTCAGTCCTAGCCCCAGACTGAAGGTGTCTGAGACGAGATGCAGTGTTCCACCAAGTCAGTCCAGGGAGTCTAGAGTCATGTCAGAGTGAATGAAAGTTAATGGCCTCACTTTAACCTGCCTAGAGGCTAGAGCTAGACAGAAGTATCCGACAGTTTCACTACTCAACAGTTTAGTGTAGCCCTCTCAGTCAGGTAGATCGTTGCCCTTTCACATCTGCTGATGTAGCTAAGCTGGAACAATTATTCTTTAATCGTGTAAGCAACAATTATGGACAATAACGGTGAACAAAACGATCTTCATAATACATTCATTTTAGGAGAAGGGGGATTAAACTTTATATTCAACTAGATATAGTTTACCTACAGGCAGTATTTCAGTTTTACATTAAGCTGTTAAAGATGGTAATAACTTTATGAGCAAAATGGCGCGGTCTAGAGAAGCTTCATTTCCAAAAGTTCCAAGCGGTCAAAACCATTCATTTTTGAGACAGGGGTGCCACCAAGTTGTATTCATCTGGTATGTTATAGCTCATTTTCAAATATGCATTATGATGCATTACAAGCTCAGCATTTTTTCCACCAAAATTTAAATTATGACAATAACTGTGGCTATGTGCATGACAAGTAATCGATACACAAAAATCCTTCATCATCACAGCCTCTCCATGTAGCTGTGTGTGTGTTTTTGTTTGTTTGTTTTTTTTGTTTGTATTTGTACGTGTGTGCGGGCTGTAGTAATAATCTCAGTTTCCTTTGCTAGCTGAGAGGACCTGACATAGGGATGGATGATATATCAAATGAGTTTGATTAATTAGACTTCATGTTTTAGCACGATGTTCCAAATGCCTGTATTGCAAGAATCTAGTTTTTGTTTTGATGAGAATTTGTACTTTTGGTCTCGTCTCCTTTGCTCCTTTTGTGTACTGTGCACCTTCCCACTCGCACACAGACATCAAGCCCCTCCGTCTGCCACTCACAACAACAAAGATCACTTCTTCCTCTTTTATTTATTTACTTTACTGTTATGTTGACTAGGAACACATTCTCATTTACAGCAACAACAGGGGGAATAGTTACAGGGGAGGGGAGAGGAGATGAATGAGCCAATTGTAAACTGGGGATGATAGGTGAGCATGTTGGTATGAGGGACAGATTTTGGAATGTAGCCAGGACACCGGGGTTAAACACCCCTACTCTTACGATAAGTACCATGGGATCTTTAGAGACCACAGAAAGTCAGGACACCCGTTTAACATCCCAACCGAAAGACGGTACCCTACCCAGGGCAATGTCCCCCATCACTGCCCTGGGGCATTGGGATATTTTTTTAGACCAGAGGAAATAGTGCCTACTACTGGCCCTCCAACACCACTTCCAGCAGCATCTGATCTCCCATCTAGGGATTGACCAGGACCAACCCTGCTTAGCTTCAGAAGCAAGCCAGCAGTGGGATGCAGGGTGGTATGCTGCTGGCCAACTTCTCTGACAAGTAGTTTCAACTCGCTATTTGGATTAGAGGTTTGGGCCAACAGAATCGGTCGATTCCCCTTCGGTTGATACCCTTTTTATGTCTCAAATCCCAAATTGTTGAACAGAGCAGACCCTACTGAAACGAGAGTATCAATGAACATGATTGTGAAAAATGTATATGCTCAGTGTGTCACCCGTGGCATTGCGGTACCATGTACTGCTAGCAGCATTTTAGCCACATACTGTTATGTGGTAGCTGTCTAGTTTGTGTTTTATAAATGTGCATTGATCATAAAAGGTCGGCCACTTGCTTCAACATCCATACAAACTCAACAGGATATATTGTTCAAACAGGAGGGTGTGTTCATAACAGTTCTATCTTGTAAGCAAGTAAATAGATCCAAGTTGGCTAGACTTTAAATATAAAGATTATCTGGCTACTCACTAGCATGCGGGCTTGTGCTTGAGACAATACGTGACTGTTCATTTTCTATAATGCCTGGTAACAGAAGTTGGTCATTACTAGTTGATGTGTGTTGTCCTGGTTACATTTTTAACAAAAAAGGCAGATCAGTGATTAATCCAAAAAAGCAGGTTAAACTATTTGATAAAATAATGTAATGATTAGTGGGTCTTATGGTTGTGGAAGGCCTAATTGTAGCCTAAGAATAATTTTACAAGCCCTAAATGTATTAGAATATTCCTGACTATTTGAAATGCAGGGTATTGAATTGTGCAAAAAAGCATGTTTAGAGAAAATAAATGAAATGGACATACACTAGGTCATGTAGCACTGATGTTGGGCATCAGGCCTGGCTCGCAGTCAGCGTTCCAGTTCATCCCAAAGGTGTTCGAGGGGGTTGAGGTCAAGAGCTCTGTGCAGGCCAGTCAAGTTCTTCCACATCGATATCAACAAACCATTTCTGTATGGACCTCACTTTGAGCACGGGGGCATTGTCATGCTGAAACAGGAAAGGGCCTTCCCCAAACTGTTGCTTGGAAGCACAGACTCATCTAGAATGTCATTGTATGCTGTAGCGTTAAGAATTCCCTTCACTGGAACTAAGGGTCCTAGCCCGAAACCATGACCATTATTCATCCTCCACCAAACTTTACAGTTGGCACTACACATTGGGGCAGGTAGCGTTCTCCTGGCATCCTCCTAACCCAGATTCGTCTGTTGGACTGCCAGATGGTGAAGCGTGATTCATCACTCCAGAGAACGCGTTTCCACTGCTCCAGAGTCCAATGGCACCGAGCTTTACACCACTCCAGCTGACGCTTGGCAATTCGCATGGTGAATGTGTTGGAGCAAGGAGGAGAAGACTATGGTAGATGAGTGGGTAGGGAAGGGTTGGGATAAAATGGGAGGGGAGGAAATGGCAGTTTATCTTGTTGGCTCGACTCCTGACTAATAGCTGTAGGAGATAAGAGGACTGGAGAGAGACCAGTCTGAAGAGTATCTCTGTCTGATCTGATGAGATATACTCTGCTCTCTAGGGCCGAGAGGACAACAGACTGGAATGGTTACAAGACGCTATTACTAGAAGACACATTCAAATCAATCTGATATGTTTTGCCCTTAGAGGCAGTCTGCAGTTGCTACACCCATGTTTGGACTTATAAATGAATTATAAGTACCCATTGATTCTTAAAGAATATAATGTATAAATGGCTCATGAGCTTATTTCAACTGTCGTACCCCATCAGAACCCACAATATACGCTTGCTTTACGCTAAACACAGTAAATGTAAACGAACACTGTATAGCCTCAAAACATGGTTAAAACAATATGACATCATGGATGGTCAGTCCTTGCATCCATAGCTCTGTCTATGGATTTTTAGAGTGGTTACATTTCTCAACCCCCATCCATCAGCTTTTTACCGAAACAGGGGCTGGCAGAATGCTTTGTTATTGTTTGAACTGCTGATTGCCATTTTAAGGGGGAAAATAAACATTAGTCCTTGGTTTCTACAATTACTAAAGTTTGAGGTTGAGAAAATCAAGTACCTTCAGCTTCGTAGTGGTGTTCTTTTTTTAACTTCAGTAACAAAGTTGTTTAACCAAGCAGAAAAGAGAATGACAAAGCCATTTATATGCAAATGTAACTCGTTTCAGGAAACTAGGCGTATGTTGCACGTCACTACTTCACGGGAGAGGCATTTGAACGTAAACACATTTTATTGGTCACATACGTGTTTAGCAGATGTTATTGCGTGTGTAGCGAAATGCTTGTGTTTTAGCTCCGACAGCGCAGTAATATCTAACAAGTATTATCTAACAATTTCACAACATAGACCCAATACACACCTATCTAAGTAAGGAATGTAATTAAGAAAAGGCTCCTTAACAGCTTCTACCCCCAAGCCATAAGACTGCTGAACAATTAATCAAATGGCCACCAGACTATTTACATTGACGACCCCCCCCCCCCTCCTCCATTTGTTTTGTACACTGCTGCTACTCGCTGTTTATTATCTATGCATAGTCACCTCACCCCTACCTACATGTACAAATTACCTCAACTAACCTGTACCCCCGCACATTTACTCAGTACCGGTACCCCCTGTATATAGCCTTGTTATTGTTATCTTATTGTGTTTCTTTTTATAATTTTTGATTTGGTAAATATTTTCTTAACTCTTCTTGAACTGCACTGTTGGTTAAGGGCTTGTAAGTAAGCATTTCACGTTAAGGTCTACACTTGTATTCACCGCATGTGACAAATAAAGTTTGATTTGATTTGAGATGAGTAATGCAAGATAAACATTATTAAAGTGACTAGCGTTCCATTTATTAAAGTGGCCAGTGATTTCAAGTCTATGTATATAGGCAGCAGCCTCTATGTGCTAGTGATGGCTATTTAACAGTCTCATGGCCTTGAGATAGAAGCTGTTTTTCAGTCTTTCGGTCCCAGCTTTAATGCACCTGTACTGACCTCGCCTTCTGGATGATAACGGAGTGAACAGGCAGTGACTCGGGTTGTCCTTGATTATCTTTTTGCCCTTTCTGTGACATCGGGTGCTGTAGGTGTCCTGGAGGTCAGGTAGTTTGCCCAGGTGATGCGTTGGGTAGACCGCACCACCCTCTGGAGAGCCCTGCAGTGGCGGGCGGTGAAGTTGCCGTACCAGACGGTGATACAACCTGACAGGATGCTCTCAATTGCGCATCTGTAGAAGTTGGTGAGGGTTTTAGGTGCCAAGCCAAATTTCTTCAGCCTCTTGAGGTTGAAGAGGCGCTGTTGCGCCTTCTTCAACACTGTCTGTGTGGGTGGACCATTTCAGTTTGTCAGTGATGTGTATGCCGAGGAACTTGAAGCTTTCCCTCTGCTGTTTCCTGAAGTCCACTATCATTTCCTTTGTTTTGTTGAGTGAGAAGTTATTTTCCTGGCACCACACTCCCAGAGCCCTCACCTCCTCCCTGTAGGCTGTCTCGTCATTGTTGGTAATCAAGCCCACTACTGTTGTGTCGTCTAGACATAACACAATGGTATGCCATCAGTAAATACGAATACAATTGTTAAAATTATGAGGCTAGTTGGTTTAGCCACGGAAAAAGTCAGGAACCTTCCCGCTAGCCATGATTGGCTGAGATAATGGATGGGCTGGACATGCCGAGAGACGAGTTCCGATTGGTCTGCCATGTAGCACGTTTCTGTATATATCAAAGGGCTGCTCAGTATATGTAGGTAATCCTTTCTAATGTGGCTTTTTTGAAAGATCTCACGAATAACTGCAAAAGTCTTGCTCTCCACTTTCTGTAGGACAGAGTTTTGAAATCAGTTGAATGCCAGGTGGAAGCAGATTATGATAGCTAAGGAGATGGAGAAAATTACTGCAAATATGGCGTTTGATTGCAAATATGTTGTATAAAACATCTGTCTCCGGATTACATCTTCAAACTAAGGGCAACCATGGCATCCGTGACAGAGGGAGAAACGTTCATCCATGGATACAGATAAGAGAGTCTAGCTAGCAATATTTTCAGATATTAAACATCTTGTCAGAAAGTATTTTTCATTGAAAATTAAAGCGTACTGTTAGCTAGCTAGCTAGCACGTTAGCTGGCTGGCTCGCAAGCTAACGTTACGTGTATGATCTGTGTAGTAATATTATTTGTATCTCAGAGACATTTGCATTGCTAGTTATAGCATAATGTTAGCTAGCTAGCTAACATTGTATCTAGTTGGTTAGCAACCTGTAGATTCATGCAGGATAGTTATGAGTTGGGATTATGTTTCATTGTTTAGCTAGCTAGCTATGTCTAAACAAAAGACTCCACTATGCAAGGTACCATTTCACTGTACCGTTTACGCCTTCCGTATCCTGTGCATGTGACAAATAAAATTAGATTTTATTTGATAAAGCTAATGTGTGTTTACCAGAGATGGTAATGTGAAGAACAACATGACCTGCACCAAAGTCAAATTAGGGTATAACGTTAGGCCAACGAGACAGTGTCCAAGTTCTCCTGTAGAATGCCATGGAATGTAATCACATTTTCTTCAGCCTGACCCTGCACCAAATTCAAACACATAATACAGATTTGTGCTTCACTTATTCCTGTGACAGTGCCACTTGGGGCAACACAATTAAGAACCCTGTTAAACACTCCTACACACCATGAACAACATTGAAACCCATCCTGGCTCAACATTCCTGCATCAACAATCACACCGCTAAAGATTAGTCATAATTACACAATAATGTATTCGGTAGTCAAATTATGTTTGTCGCACTGTGGGTTTGAAATTGGCTGAATTTGTTATATTTTTTGCAAATGACTAGGGCGATTCCAGCGTTATTGACATTACATTTCCATGCAAAAGCACAACCTTAATATCTCACAAAATGGACAAACCAACTATAAATGAAACATTTGATGTGTGTGTCCACAGTACCCCTTGGGGGGGCGACTTTTAAATACTGGCATGTTGGGAGAAATAAAGCAAATAAGAAGCCTTTTGGATGTAACATGAGATGGACAAACTTTTTGGTGACACTGAACATATTAACAAGTCTGAGTTTGTAAGTCTTAGGTCAAAACATAATTTCTAAGGAAAGGCTTGGCTAAAAACCAAAACTATACATTTTGAAAATATCTTTGGAAATTAATTTCCATTATTTTTCCTTCAGAGGAAAAATGACCGTTATGGTGGTCACACCCTCCATTACAGAGTCTAAAAAAGACATTAAAATCTTAAAGATTATGTGATCAAAATCTATAACACATTTTTGTCATTTGGAATGTTTTAAAAAAAAAGGTCACTAGTACTTAAGGATTGTATAATTACAGGTAACCTGAATAGTATACAAAGCCAGGCACCCCACCCTAACAATCCATTTTTTTAACCCACCTACCCACCCTAATACATACAGTTGAAGTCGGAAGTTAACATACACTTAGGTTGGATTCATTAAAATTCATTTTTCAACCGCTCCACAAATTTCTTGTTAACAAACTATAGTTTTGGCAAGTCGGTTAGGACATCTACTTTGTGCATGACACAAGTAATTATTTTAACAATTGTTTACAGACAGATTATTTCACGTATAATTCACTGTATCACAATTCCAGTGGGTCAGACGTTTACATATACACTAAGTTGACTGTGCCTTTAAACAGCTTGAAAAATTCCAGAAAATGATGTCATGGCTTTAGAAGCTTCTGTAACGCTAATTTACATTATTTGAGTCAATTGGAGGTGTATCTGTGGATGTATTTCAAGGCCTACCTTCAAACTCAGTGCCTCTTTGCTTGACATTATGGGAAAATCAATATAATCAGCCAAGACCTCAGAAAGAAATTGTAGACCTCCACAAGTCTGGTTCATCCTTGGGAGCAATTTCCAAACGCCTGAAGGTACCACGTTCATCTGTACAAACAATAGTACGCAAGTATAAACACCATGGGACCACGCAGCCATCATACCGTTCAGGAAGGAGACGCATTCTGTCTCCTAGAGATGAACATACTTTGGTACAAAAAGTGCAAATCAATCCCAGAACAACAGCAAAGGACCTTGTGAAGATGCTGGAGGAAACAGGTACAAAAGTATCTACATCCACAGTAAAACGAGTCCTATATCGACATAACCTGTAAGACCGCTCAGCAAGGAAGAAGCCACTGCTCCAAAACCGCCATAAAAATGCCAGACTATGGTTTGCAACTGCACATGGGGACAAAGATCGTACTTTTTGGAGAAATGTCCTCTGGTCTGATGAAACAAAAATAGAACTGTTTGGCCATAACCAGCATCGTTATGTTTGGAGGAAAAAGGGGGAGGCTTGCAAGACGAAGAACACCATCCAAACCGTGAAGCACAGGGGTAGCAGCATCATGTTGTGGGGGTGCCATGCTGCAGGAGGGACTGGTGCACTTCACAAAATAGATGGCATCATGAGAAAGGAAAATTATGTGGATATATTGAAGCAACATTTCAAGACATCAGTCAGGAAGTTAAAGCTTGGTTGCAAATAGGTCTTCCAAACGGACAATGACACCAAGCATACTTCCAAAGTTGTGGCAAAATGGCTTAAGGATAACAAAGACAAGATATTGGAGTGTAGAGCTCCGAGATAGGATTGTGTCAAGGCACAGATCTGGGGAAGACTACCAAAAAGTGTCTGCAGCATTGAAGGTCCCCAAGAACACAGTGGCCTCCATCATTCTTAAATAGAAGAAGTTGGGATCTACCAAGACTCTTCCTAGAGCTGGCCGCCCGGCCAAACTGAGCAATCAGGGGAGAAGAGCCTTGGTCAGGGAGGTGACCAAGAACTCGATGGTCACTCTGACAGAGCTCCAGAGTTCTGTCAGAGTGGACAACCATCTCTGCAGCATTCCACCAATCAGGCCTTTAGGGTAGAGTAGCCAGACGGACGCTACTCCTCAGTAAAAGGCGCATGATAGCCCACTTGGAGTTTGCCAAAAGGCACCTAAAGGACTCTCAGACCATGAGAAACACGATTCTCTGGTCTGATGAAACCAAGATTGAACTCTTTGGCCTGAATCTCAAGCGTCATGTTTGGAGGAAACCTGGCACCAGCCCTACAGTGAAGCATTGTGGTGGTAGCATCATGCTGTGGGGATGTTTTTCAGCTACAGGGACTGGGAGACTAGTCAGGATCGAGGGAAAGATGAACGGAGCAAAGCACAGAGATCCTTGATGAAAATCTGCTCCAGAGCGCTCAAGACCTCAGACAGGAGCGAAGGTTCACCTTCCAACTGGACAAAAACCCTAAGCACACAGCCAAGACAACGCAGGAGTGGCTTCGGGACAAGTCTCTGAATGTCCTTGAGTGGCTCACCCAGAGCCCGGACTTGAACCCGATCGAACATCTCTGGAAAGACCTGAAAATAGCTGTGCAGCGACGCTCCGCATCCAACCTGACAGAGCTTGAGAGGATCTGCAGAGAAGAATGGGAGAAACTTCCCAAATACAGGTGTGCCAAGCTTGTAGCATCATACCCAGGAAGACTCTAGGCTGTAATCGCTGCCAAAGGTGCTTCAACCTAGTATTGAGTAAAGGGTCTGAATACCTATGTAAATGTGATATCAGTTTTTCATTTTTAAATACATTTGCAAACATTTCTAAAAACCTATTTTGCGTTTATCCATTTTAGAATAATTAACTTAACAAAATTTGGAAAAAGTCAAGGGGTATGAATGCTTTCAAAATGAACCTTTACCAGTTGAACGTAGACACAAATTCGATTTTTTTGTATTACAACTTTTCTGAAATATTGAAACAAAATATGCAAATGAGACCATATGCCATATGACCATGTGCCTCTACTGCCAATCTGCTTTTCTGGACACTGGATGAAGTCAGTATATTTTGGGGGGCTTTCATTTGAGGAAGGACTATCCCCAGAATGTTTATAAACACTTTTCTCATCTTTCTATCTAAAAGGAAACTGGATTTCAGCAGTGCCTCCAGAAAGTATTCACAACCCTGGAATTTTTCTAGATTTTGCTGTGTTACAGACATCATTTTAAAATAGATCGAGATTTTTTTGTCACTGGCCTACACACAATAGTATATGTCAAAGTTTAATTATGTTTTAAAAAAAAAAAATACAAAAATTAACTGATATGTCTTCAGTCAATCAGAATGCAACCCCTTTGTTATGGCAAGCCTAAAGTTCAGGAGTAAAAATGTTCACATTGACGAACAAGTAGGTTGCAATGAAAGCAAGTCTGGCTGGCACCATGAACAAAGTGAGACGGGAGCTCCCTCCCTCTGCGCAAAATAAGGCACCTGCAAAGCCATTGTACTCCACAACGGTGCTAAAGAATGACAAGACAACAGGAACAAAATAAAGAGAAAAACAGACTTTTACACACTACAAACAAGCAAAGGTATGTCAACATGTGTCAAGCAAATGAAAGTTATGAAAATTGTGTCAACTGGGATAACAGCTAAATGAAATCCAACTGATGCCATTGAGTGAAGACCCATACCATGTAAGCCCGACAATAAATGACTATTTCTGACTCGGTCATAGACACTTGTACTGTATTCACTATAATGCCATTATTGCTTTTGTGCTGAGTTTCACAATTTATCAAGGCCGCTTAGCGCTTATAATGTTGTTTAGGCTACTGATGTTTTCTTCATTTGACCGCATGTCTTGACCGTACATCTTCGTGGTAGGGGCATATATTTTAATTTTGTAATTAATAAAATAAGCTGTTGCCGTGTTTCTGTTTCATAGTTTTAACAAAGGCACTCCATGAATAAAATTGATTGAACACTTGAATTCCCTGTAGCTCAGCTGGTAGAGCATGGTGTTTGCACGCATGGTGTTTGCAACGCCAGGGTTGTGGGTTCGATTCCCATGGGGGGCCAGTACGGGGGAAAAAAATGTATGAAATGAAATGTAAGTCGCTCTGGATAAGAGCGTCTGCTAAATGACTAAAATGTAAATGTAAATGTAAATAAAAAAAAATATATATAAATATATATATAAATATATATATATATATAAATATATATATATATATTACATATAGCCTACAGTAACAAACTAATAAAAAAATTACTCTGTTACACAAGGCCTTCATAAACACAACCAAATTATTATTTTTGCAATAGCATATACTGCATGAAATGTACCAATAAAGCAATTGTACACACAAGGCTGTGCTAAGCAACTTTGTTTCTGTGCTGTGGTCATAGTAGATCAGCACAGCCTTGCTAAAAAAGTTGTTTTGCAAAACCTCGAGGGTACAATTGATTTTCTACAATGGGTTACCAATTAAATAAATAATGTTATTTTGATAAATCTTTTCATAGGCTACTATTTCATCCCTCAACGAAAATATAGGCCTAGTCCCGACACATCTGGTTGCTAGCCAAGCCACAGACCCGACCCAGTCATGAAGTCTTTTTGTTCTATATCTATGGACACGACCCAGTGGTTTCGTTCTAAAAATTACGGCAACGCTCTTATCCCTTGCTTGCTAGCTAGCCAACTATGGCTAAAACAGTCAGGCCAAACAGTGCAGCTAGAATAACAGCAAAATAGCTGCATTTGCGTTTGTTTAAGCTGTTTTGGATACATTCATAACAAAGAGCTAATGATGTGCAATTTTGCCAGGCATAGCAAATGTGAGCTAGCCAACTGAACAGCTAACTCAATAACTTCCAACTGAAGTCAGTTAAGAACAAATTCTTATTTTCAATGACGGCCTAGGAACAGTGGGTTAACTGCCTTGTTCAGGGGCAGAACGACAGATTTGTACCTTGTCAGCTCGGGGATTTGAACTTGCAACCTTTCGGTTACTAGCCCAACGCTCTAACCACTAGGCTACCCTGCCGCTGCTTGATGAATTAAGGTCACTAATTAGTAAGGAACCCCCTCACCTGGTTGTGTAGGTCTTAATTGAAAGGAAAAAGCAAAAACCCACAGACACTCAGCCCTCCGTGGAATGAGTTTGACACCTCTACTGTACAGAATACAAATATTCAAAAACATGCATCCTGTTTGCAACAAGGCACTAAAGTAATACTGCAAAAAATGCAACAAAGCAATTCACTTTGTGTCCTGAATAGAAAGTGTGGTGCTTAGGGCAAATCCAGTACAACACATTACTGAGTATGACTCTCCATATTTTCAAGCATAGTGGTGACTGCATCATGTTATGGGTATGTTTGTAATCGTTACGGACTGGGGAGTCTTTCAGGACAAAAAAGAAACGGAATAGAGCAAAGCACAGGCAAAATCCTAGAAGAAAACCTGGTTCAGTCTGCTTTCCACCAGACCCTGGGAGATGAATTCACCTTTCAGCAGTACAATAACATAAAACACAAGGCCAAATCTACACTGGAGTTGCTTACTAAGAAGACAGTGAATGTTCCTGAGTGCCCCCCCTATCTGTACAAGACTGTAAAACATGCAAACAGAACTCAAGACACTTTAATTTGGTCTGTTTTGCAACATTAACATATCATCTTCATGACTAACACTGGGGGACAGCTGTGAGTGAAAAAATAAGCTATGTGAACTCTTTCCAAAACCCATGAAATATGATTGAGACTCAGCCTCCTACTCTAGAATGGCCAAAACTCATGCAATTTCATGCAATGTCCTACTTAAACTTTTCAAATAAAGCCTATTGGTAGATGCATCATATAGACCTCAAGGATAATTATGAACATGATTTCAGTTGAATATTACTGGTACAGAATCACTCTGTACCAAATGTATTTTACCACAAGACTTAAAGCCATGTCTAAGCCGGGATTTAAGATATATGGAATTGTTTTAATTAGGTCATACCAAGGACCATTTTGCCATTTGATTTTGAATTTCAAGACCCCTGAAAAGTATCAAAATAAAAAATGAAAATTATTTGATGAAAATGTTTATTTGGCCTTACTGCTATTAGTCCATAGAAACACATTGAATAACAGATTCACTATATGGAACAGATAGTCGCAACAACAACAACAATTCTAAAAGAAGTTTGTTCTGAAGTGTCTCGCCGATATCTGAGAGAGATAAGAAAGATCAGGAAACATTTGTTATATATTGTTTTTACATACATTTACCCCTTATTTTTCCCTAAACAGTCTCCATACTGTACACTGTATACTTCCATACATTTTTTCAACTGGTACCTGGAGAGTTTCAACCAACATGTACGTGTTCGTGAGAGTCTCACCTTTACACAGTGGGGTCATATTAGTGTGTAGCCCAAACTGTTCGGACGCTACAGGTAAAAGTTGGCAGATTGGCTGTACGTACTTCAGACGAGTCCCAAGACGCTTGAGAGGTTTGTAGAGCAAAACAGAGAAGACCATCGTGTTCATGAGAGTCTCATCCTTCCATAGAGGGGTCATAATAGTTTGTAGGCATTTGGACACTACAGAGGATTTTGTGAGAAGAGAGATTTTCGGGATGTCTCACCGTCTGACAAACACCGGTCTAGCTCTGTCACATTTCACCACAGATGCAAAGTGTTACATTGGCGAATGCGGCGGATTGAAACCCATCCAATGCAAAACAGATCTCTCTTGCTTAAACTGACAGATTTTAATGTTTTTTTTTTTTTTGTATTATGTTAATTAGATGTTCGGACATCAACCTAAGGGGGTAAAGATCGTAGGGAAATAAAGTTTTCCCCTAGTAGATTTGACCATTCTATCCTGAACTCAGAAACATTCATTTACTTTTTATCACGGCACTACACTACTTCCACCAAGTGCTGAGACGGCAGCCCTGCTTTTAAATGATATTACTCTCCAACGTCAGATATTAACCACAATCTTGTTCCCTGTCCCTCCTAGAATTCTGTCTTTAAGTAAACCGGATCAAGCCGGAGCTTCTAGACAGAGCAACTGTCAATAAAAAAGGCTTTATAGTAAAGCGCCATAGGGAAACCTACAGTCTAAAAGAGTGCTCCTGGGTGGTGGCAGCAAGTTAGGAAACACAAATAGAGACAAGGGGGGTGGATCAATTTGAGATTAGAGAGCCCCACTGGGCAGTGACCAGTTTGTGCGTTACTGTTTGTGTACTGTGTGTCTGTAAGTGTTTGAATGAGGGAGCAATAGGGAGGCCAAGAGACAGACAGAGACAGTGAGAGATCTGAAGAACTATATCACACATTACAACAATTAGTACAACTACATGTAGTATAGTCCCTTCCCTCTCCCACCGGCATAGTCTGTTCGCAAGGCCACTGAACTAGAAACAACTTTCCAAACAAACCACTGGCAAGCCCACGGCCTTAACCCCTCACCTGCCGACACAATGCCAACACAGAACACATCCATAGGCATGTAGATCTAACTCCACAGCAGGAGAAATACAAGAGTATGTCTTGTAACTTGAGACCAAACTGTTCACTGACATTCAGATTAACTCTGTGTTCTACTGCACATTCACAGAATTGCTGGGCATTTGAAGTATGCTAAGTGTGGATACTTGAAGGGGTTAAATTAAAAAAGGTAACCGTATAAAAAAAAACATTTCCACTGGCTCTTACGGAAAGTTTCCATGAAATGTTCCCTGAAGGACCTAGAAGCAGATTTTTGAAGAAATATCAGGGTGTGTCTTTCTTCACTCAGGCAAATGTAAGAATAGTCTCAACTAAAACAAAAGTAGGTAGTTCTGTCAGTCCTTGAGTGTGATAAAACAGACAGACGGATTTAATGGGAGTTTATTGTTAAACAGTGTGTGTCTTTGTGCACACGCACTTGTGAAAAAATGTCACTCCAGTCCATCCCATTGTGTAATCCACTCGGGTCAAATCATAACCAACACAAATGAAGTTAGCCCTTCACACCCACAAAGTTGCTAAGCTAACTGATGCTATTTAGCGTTTATGACATTCTGCATAAAATGTCTGATTCCAATTGTGCCATTAAAAAGCCATTGTGTAGTGGCATGTGTGTTGAGGGTGTTGTGGCCACAGAGGTATAACCCTGTTAACTGACTGTAATGGTCTGACTAAGTTATTCAATGGGCGGCTGATGCATAACTGCCTAATAGCAACAAAATAACGTACAGTGGCTGATAAATGAGCCAACAAGTCACAAGGGACTAAGTGAATTTGGCCGATTTATGGTGCAGAGTAAATCAACCATCAGGATACTGCCTCCCCTGTTTCTCAGGAGGAATCACCAGACTTCTGCAGAACAGCAGTTTCACTTATTTTCATTTTATATAGTAGAATATCCAGTCCAAGTCCAAATATGAGAGAGTAAGTAAAGTGAGTAAAGGTGAAGAAGTAAGAGAGGGAGAGAGAACAGGTATGTTAGATAGGCCCGTGTAGCTCAGTTGGTAGAGCATGGTGTTTGCAACGCCAGGGTTGTGGGTTCAATTCCCACAGGGGACCAATATGGAGAAAAAATTTATGAAATGTATGCATTCACTACTGTAAGTCGCTCTGGATAAGAGCGTCTGCTAAATGACTAAAATGTAAATAGGCAGATGGAGAGAGGGCAGCGCACTAGGCAAGCCAGAAGAAGAGTCTTGCTCCACTCCTCTCAGCCCGTGGAGTGCATAATCACAGTGACAAATGGAGCAGGCAGGTCTGTCCCATAGGCCTGAGATAGGACCAAGAGAGTAGAGGTCGACTGATTAATTAGGGCCGATTTCATGGTAATCTGCATTTTTGGACACTGATTATGGCCGATTACATTGAACTCCACGAGGAGACTGCGTGGCAGGCTGACTACCTGTTATGCGAGTGCAGAAAGGAGCCAAGGTAAGGTGCTAGCTAGCATTAAACTTATCTTATAAAAAACAATCAATCTTAACAATCACTAGTTAACTACACATGGTTGATGATATTACTAGTTTATCTAGCTTGTCCTGCTTTACATATAATCGATGCGGTGCCTGTTAATTTATCATTGAATCACAGCCTACTTCGCCAAACGGTTGATTTAACAAGCGCATTCGCAGAAAATGCACTGTCGTTGCACCAATGTGTACCTAACCATAAACACAAATGCCCTTCTTAAAATCAATACAAATATATATTTTTAAACCAGCATATTTAGTTAATATTGCCTGCTAACATGAATTTCTTTTAACTAGGGAAATTGTGTCACTTCTCTTGCGTTCTGTGCAAGCAGAGTCAGGGTATATGCAGCAGTTTGGGAACCTTGTCTCGTTGCGAACTGTGTGAAGACCATTTCTTCCAAACAAAGACTAATTCATTTGCCATGATTTGATAGAGCAGTCTGACTGAGCGGTGGTAGGCAGCAGCAGGCTCGTAAGCTTTCATTCTCAAACAGCACTTTCCTGCATTTGCCAGCAGCTCTTCGCTGTGCTTCAAGCATTGCGCTGTTTATGACTTCAAGCCTATCAACTCCCGAGATTAGGCTGGCAATAATAAAGTACCTATTAGAACATCCAATAGTCAAAGGTATATGAAATACAAATGGTAGAGAGGAATAGTCCTATAATAACTACAACCTGAAACTTCTTACCTGGGAATATTGAAGACTCATGTTAAAAGGAACCACCAGCTTTCATATGTTCTGAGCAAGGAACTTAAACGTTAGCTTTTTTACATGGCACATATTGCACTTTTACTTTCTTCTCCAACACTTTGTTTTTCCATTATTTAAACCAAATTGAACATGTTTCATTATTTATTTGAGACTAAATAGATTTTATTGATGTATTATATCACGTTAAAATAAGTGTTCATTCAGTATTGTTGTAATTGTCATTATTACAAATATATATATATATATATATATATATATATATATATATATATATATAAAAACGGCCAATTAATTGGCATCAGCTTCTTTTGGTCCTCCAATAGTCGGTATCGGCGTTGAAAAAGCATAATCGGTCGACCTCTCTAGAGAGGACAGAGCCCATTAATCCTGTAGCACAGCACTGCAGTAATATGCGTCAGTAATGGCGTCAGAGGACTGGTTAATAACAGTAACCTATGAGACTGATAGAGTGGAGGTAGGTAGGTAGGTAGTTACAGATGTACTGTAGTAACTAACCGTACATGTCCAAATCTACACCTCATATGTATAAGCCTACATACAGGAATCTGTATAGTACACATGCTACTGGTGATGATATCACTGCAGCCACACCTTGAACATCAACACTGAGCACAATACTGGCAGTACTATTGACTTACAGAAGTCAGTCAGGTTTCTCTTCTGCAACTGCCACAGTACTGACCAGTGGCAGTCATGGATTGGCTGAAAACCTGCGAGCGGGGTGAATGGAGTTGTCAACAAGCAGCATGACAAAATACGATGGCAAGTTTTCGAACTACCGGTAGTTTCTTTGAGAAGATATATAAAAATATCTAAATACACCTATTTCACTACTGCATGTCAGAAACCAAATGACCGCTGCTGCCAATGTTTTGAACAGATTAGATTATACTATTTAAAACAAGCAGACAGCTCACGAATGAGTGCACCAAGGAGAACGCAACAAGCATGCAGATACAATAAGTGAAAACACATTATTTAACTAGGAATAGCTAGCACATGTCAAAAAGCATGATGCTCCAGCCAGTTAACTTCATATTTCCAAAATAGTCAGATATTACTTTAGAAAAACTTGAAATTGGCATGGGAGCTAACTAGCTAGCTAGCTACCAGCTAGCTATAGCTAGCTAGCTGCTTATTCAAATCAAAAAAATCGAATTTTATTTGTCACATATGCCGAATACAACAGGTGTAGACCTTACAGTGAAATGCTTGTTAAAAGTAGATAACTGGTAGTTTGCCAAAGAAAATCCCAACTATTTCTCAATGTTTCTCAAAATTACTGTAGCTGGCTAATTAATTTCATCATGCTTTGTAATACACCCGGTTTCATGCTGTTTTAGTCCACTGCCATGACTCTCCTGTGAGGATCCAAAAGATCAAGTTACAGTGGATGAGCTCTACAGAGGTCTCTCTCTCCCGCAGAGGGGGAGAGGGATGGATGTGGGGGATTTTATCACACCTCATGTCGAATGTAAACCATAGGCAGCTGACGATTCCTTTTGGTGCCTAGTTTGGGTGATCGGAATGTCTTTGTGTCTTATGAAGAGTTTTCCACCCAAAACTACAACATCAAACCATGGACACAGGGACAATATATTTCAATATCCGAATATTGGGAATGATGAGAGATGGAATATGGAAAATTAATGTCTATTTTGTGATGTCATTAAAAGTTGCATGAAGTAACAAGATGAGTTTTCATATGGTGTATGTCATGTTTACATACTTTACGTTGTGTGGAAAATATCCAGGATAAAGAGAACGTTTATGTGACGATAGGATTGTAATTTGAGTTCTCTAATGAGATCAGGGTAAATTGTGATACCTTGCCTCATAACTAGCCAAGCCCCAGGGAATCCAGAGAGTGTCACCCAGACGTAAACACCCACTTTTTACCAAAGGGTATAAAGCATTTGAGTTAAGAATTAAGCGTGGGCTAAGATAGTCACAACCCCGAAGTCACAACCCCGAAAACAGAACATGAGGTTGAAGACAAAGGAACCTCTTAACAATCAATGCTACGGTTGAGTAGCTGTTCTAAGTACTGTATCTAAAAAATGCATTTATCTAGGACAATCCGGTTATTTTCTTCAAATCACTGTTTGTCTACACTGCTCTCATCCCCATTCTGGGATAATCTACACGCCTGATTGGCCGTCCTCAGAATATCCCTCTTCCAGAACGAGTACAAGTAAACAGAAAACTAAGAGAAAGGACAGTGTGACATATTGTGGACAATCAGAGACTTGAGAACGAAAGACAAGGCCAACCGAAGAGGGCCCGACAGAGATACACGAGGAAGACCTTCAACGCATAAATACATCATTACATTACTTCTTACCCAAAGGAACGGCAGTTCCGGGAAAGGTATTAGGGCTAAACTAAGCATAGTTAGCAAATGTAAGTGTTGCTTCTCTTTCTCTCTCGCTCTCTCTCTTTAAATCTCCATCTGTGTAACCAGTGTCATATTGTATTCGTCAGTGTCACGCCCTGGCCATAGAGAGGTTTTTGTTCTCTATTTTGGTTAGGCCAGGGTGTGACTAGGGTGGGCATTCTATGTCCTTTTTTTCTATGTTTTTGTATTTCTTTGTTTTGGTCTGGTATGGCTCTCAATCAGGGACAGCTGTACTTCGTTGTCGCTGATTGGGAGCCATACTTAGGTAGCCTGTTTTCCTTCGCGTTTTGTGGGTGGTTAATTTCTGTTTAGTTGTCTAACCTGACAGAACTGTGGGCTGTCGTTTTGTTTCTTTGTTTATAGTGTTCTTTGTTTAATAAATTACAAGATGAGCACTAACCACGCTGCGCCTTGGTCTACTCCATTCAACAGCCGTTACAGTCAGCTAGGGACTTGTTGTCATCATATTACGTTTCTAATCAATAACCTATACCGTGTGTGTGTGTGTGTGTGTGTGTGTGTGTGTGTGTGTGATATATATATATATATATATATATATATATATATATATATATAATGTTATCATTTAGCTTGTTAGTAAATAAATAATCAAATCAATCTGTGTGGTACAGAATGATTAGTAAGACTCTGGTTTGTGCAAATGTATGAAGTCAACAACGTTCAGAATGAGACTGATATGAGGAAATTATTAAATGGTGACTGGTATGATACCTATATATTCTTGAGTTAAGTCGGGAAGCGGTAACTCATTAAATAATATTTTCCAATGGTGCCCCAAATTACTAATGAGTTAATTGTTACATGATTAATTTAATCAAGTAATAATTAAACGTAGTAGGTAATTATTCAATAAATATCAGTCATCATATTAATGATAGTCATGTCACCACACAATATGTTGCCCTGTCACCTACAGTAGAAACTGATGAACACCATGGGGGAAACAAAATTGGCCAGCCAGCATCATGCTTTTTTGTCCTACCAAATGAGAAGGTTCTAGTGTACCCCTTTGTCCTTCCGACTGTTGTTGGATGTAGATGTCTGGTCCCAAGCTACCGTGACTGTTATGATTATTTATTTACAAGTTATGATTATTTATTTACAAGTTAATTACAATAAGCTTTTTGTTTTAGCACAATCTGTACCTGATATAGTAGATCTAGTCTCACATGCGGAAGTAAGCCGTCTGGCATGAGAGACTCATTGGGAGGGAGACTAGAGCAGACCCAGAAGTTCTGACTGAGCGTACATTTGAACAACCCAAGAAAGTCTATTTACTTTGTGCTGTTATAATTTATGCAATGAAATCCTGCGATTTCATTGTGGCAGTTCCCCCTCATAGCAAATGGCTGGCAAACCAATCCAAGCATTGTTCACATGGCCTATGTGCCCGTGGAGCTGAGTAGAAACTGAAGAGCCTGTTTTGAAGAATTACACATTTATCACACTTTTATGAGCATTTAAAACATTATCCATGAATTATATTATATATAGTATACAGTGCCTTCGGAAAATATTCAGACGCCTTCCCTTTTTCCACATTTTGTTACCTTACAGCTAGGGATGCACAATATATCTGTGAACATATCGGAATCGGCAGATATTAGCTAAAAATGCCAACATCGGCCTCGATGTCTAGTTTAACGCCGATGTGAAAGCTGACGTGCATACCTATATAACGTAGGTACATGACGTGATGATGCCACGTAAAATGGTGCGTTACACATGCAACAAAGCATTCCTAACTTATCCCACAATGTCTGCTGTGTGGATCGATCAGTCAAGAAGTCGAGCAGTCATTTGAAAGAGTAAGAAAATTTCAGCGAGACAACTCAAAAGGCAAAATCCATTATCGCCAAGATAATGGGATTCATTGCCCTTGACAATCAACCACTCTCTGTCGTGGGTGATGTTGGCTTTCGCCGACTGGTTGAGCACCGGTACACATGTTGTCCTACCAGAGTTACACAGTAATAGCGTCCCAGCAATTAGCTTCACAACATACTATGGAACACCATTTAGGTTTTTGCGTGTCAAAAAAGATACACGTCAAATAAGATTATTTGACAAGTCAAATAACACTTTCACGCATTAAATAAGCTTTTAATTTGACACGTCAAATAACACAGTCCTATTATAGAATATTGTGTGTTCTGAATTTGCACGTGCAAGCCAAGCGCCACCACTACTATCAGTAGCACTGTCAAAGCTGTACAAAAAAAGTCTGCAAACAAGCAAACACCGGCCACGAATTATGTGTTTACAATACCACAATGGTAATAAAGCAGTATTTGTTCGGGCGCAACTACTGGGGTAGCTAGCTTTAGCTTAGTACCTAGCTAGCACCAATACAACCAGCCTAAAAACAATGACCAGTAGAAACTGCAGTCATTTTATTATTCTTAGCAATGATTTAGAAGTCCTTGTGAGTAAGTATTAGCTAGGAAGCCACTTGTTGTTTGCCTATTGAAGTTGAACTTCAGTTCATGAAAATAGATAGCTAGCCAGCTACTTAACCCTGTTGCCCAAAGCTAACGTTATAAGCAGCCAGCCAGCTTCATCTGGCTAGTGACGCTCGACGGGACTGGGTTGTGTTGTGAAGCTAGCCACAATAAGGATTAGGTACAATAGTGGAATTTATGGTTTGCCTTCAAAATAAAAGTACCTCTTTGTAAGTGATGCAGAAGGTTACAATTGGTGGAATTATGCCATATTTAGACTAGATAATGTTAAACAAGGTTGGAATGTGAAGCAATGAAATGGAGTATCAGTCTACTCGGTGACACCCACAGAACACAACTGTGAAGAGTTTACGCAAATATTAGCCTTCTAGCTTTTATCTTATTCCCAACGTCCTCAGAGTTTTCAGACTCCAAAACATCCACGCAGTATTGTTTTTCCCTCAGGAATAGTGTTCAATACACATAGGTTGACAATAAATGTGGCTCAATTCACAGTTGTTTCAGAGTCCCACAATAAGAGCTATGATGCTAATGTTCTCTGGGTGTCACTGAGTAGACTGATACCCCATGTCATTGATCCACAATCTATAGGTAAGGCTGTACAGGGAAATAAGTATGCCCCCAATGCAATTCTAAAGTATAATACATCCAGTGTGATTAACAGATTAACAGATTTTTGTCAAATTAACACATGATTGTATTTTGTTGAATTTATATAACATTCCAACCTCGTTTAGCATTATCTATTCAAATATGGCATAATTCTGCTATTTGTATTCATTTGCATCACTGTCAGACATACTTTTATTTTGAAGGCTAACTGCAATGTCCACTATTGTGGCTAATCCTTATTGTGGCTAGCTTCACATAAATAGGTCCGACCACTATTAATCAAATAAAAACTATCTTATAAATTAGGGTTATTTTAGATGACGACACCTATCTATATAGTAAGCTAGCAAACTATAGCTACTGAAACAGATTGTCGCTTTGCTATGTTTTTGGGGAAAAACATTGTATGACCAGCACTGTAGGTTGCGAGAGACAATTTTTACCAGCATCATAGCATACATAGATGAATAGTTGTGACATGAATTACAAGTGATAGTGTAATCAATGTTTAATAACTACGTAAAAAATGAACAAGTTAAATTATTATATGACGTGCAGTCATACTCAGGTCCTGATCGGTCAACAAGCTTATTTGACACGTCAAATAGTGTTATTTGACATGCAAAGACACAGACGGCGTTCCACAGTATGACAAATCCTGGTTGAGAATGAAACGTCTGAACAAATGAACAACGAAACAGCACTGCAAGCGAAATAAATAGATTATGATGATGTTTTACTGTTAATGGGGAATAAGTAAATGTCAACAAAATAACCTTTTGGTCAGTGTGGTGTGTGTGTCTGTGAAACCTTTAACTAGGCAAGTCAGTTAATAAGAACAAATTCTTATTTACAATGACGGCCTACCCCAGCCAAACCCGGACGATGCTGTGCCAATTGTGCGCCGCCCTATGGGACTCCCAATCACGGCCGGATGTGATACAGCCTGGATTCGAACCAGGGACTGTAGTGACGCCTCTTGCACTGAGATGCAGTGCCTTAGACCGCTACGTCCATGTGTGTGTGTTAACTATTTAACTGTACTAGAAGGCTTAAAAGGCCGCTAAAATGTTACAAATTGTTTATCGGTATCATTTATTTTTGGCAAAGAAAATATCGGATCTATCGGGCAAAAATGTCATAGCGGTGTATCACTAGTTACAGGCTTATTCTAAAATGGATTAAATAAATGGTTTCCTTCAATCTATACACAATACCCCATAATGAAAGGGAAAACTGTTTTTTAGAAATCTTTGTACATTAATACTTAATTATTCAGACCCTTTGCTATGAGACTCAACATTGAGCTCAGATGCATCCTGTTTCGTTTCATCATCCTTAAGATGATTCTACAACTTGGAGTCCACCTGTGGTAAATTAAATTGATTGGACATGATTTGTAAAGGCACACACCTGTCTATATAAGGTCCAACAGTTGACATTGCATGTCAGAGCAAAAACCAAGGACTTGTCTGGAGAGCTCCTAGACAGGATTGTGTCGATGCACAGATTTGGGGAAGGGCACCAACATATTTCTGCAGCATTGAATGTCCCCAAGAACACAGTGACCCCCATGATTCTTGAATGGAAGAAGTTTCGAACCACCAAGACTCTTCCCAGAGCTAGCCGCCCGCCCAAACTGAGCAATCGGGGGAGAAGGGCCTTGGTCAAGGAGGTGACCAAGAACCCGATGGTCACTGACATAGCTCTAGAGTTCCTCTGTGGAGATGGGAGAACCTTCCAGAAGGACAACCATCTCTGCAGCACTCCACCAATCAGGCCTTTATGGTCGAGTGGCCAGATGGAAACCACTCCTCAGTTAAAGAAACATGACAGACCGCTTGGAGTTTACCAAAAGGCAGCTAAAGGACTTTCAGACCATGAGAAACAAGATTCTTTGGCCTGAACTCTTTGGCCTGAATGCCAAGCATCACGTCTGGCGGAAACCTGGCACCATCCCTACGGTGAAGTAGTAGGAGTGGCTTCAGTACAAGTCTCTGAATGCCCTTGAGCTGCACAGCCAGAGCCCGGACTTGAACCCAATCGAACATCTCTGGAGAGACCTGAAAATAGCTGTGCAGTGACGCTCCCCATCCAACCTGACAGAGCTTGAGAGGATCTGCAGAGAAGAATGGGAGAAACTCCCCAAATATAGGTGTGCCAAGCTTGTAGCATCATACCCAAGAATAATCGAGGCTGTAATCGCTGCTTCATCAAAGTACTAAGTAAAGGGTCTGAATACTTGTGTAAATGTTTTTTTAATTTTTTTATATACATTTGCGAAAACCTGTTTTTGCTTTGTCATTATGGGATATTTTGTGTAGATTCAGGATTAAAAAAAAATCCATTTCAGAATAAGGCTGTAAAATAACAAAATGTGGAAAAAGTCAAGAGGTCTGAATACTTTCTGAATGTACTGTGGGGCGCACCTAACACCCTAATGGGTGGGCCGCCAAAGTTTCCAACTTCATGGAAACTTTGGCACAAGAGCTATTGTTAATGTAGTGTGCACTTATCCCCGACACAGGCACCTTGGGTCCCTTAGACTGCTGAATGGACACAGTAAATGGTTGAATATAAATACAAAAAATTTGATATTTCGAAATGTTCCAGATTACAAAAACAAAAGGTTTCATATCCTGGTTTGGTCATATCCTGGTTTTAAAAATTAAACTCAGTTTTACTAGAACTTTCCGGAGGAGGTTTGTAGAAGGCGGTTCATCCAGAACATTAGTTAAATAAACAATGCAATCAGGCTACTCCTCCATTATCCTTCTCAAGTCATGCACTTGCTCATATTGGTGCTACTCAAAAAAGCTCCCTCAGAACTTTTGACATGTAAATAGCCTAAGTCTGGAAAATATTTCACATAAAAATTACATTCTAGCTTAAGATGTTTGTACAACTTTTCTTCATCAACGACTGAGAACAGAGGGATATATGCCATTACATCAAGACATATGGCCTTCATTACAGGCTATATTCAAAAGCTTGGCTATGCATGCCAATGTAATGATGGCGTGTTCTCTGCTTTCCAAAAATACAACTACAGTGACCAATGATTACCCCCTCCTCCCCATCTTAATATAGAACAATAAAAAGAAAGCCCCTAATCCTATGGGGGTTATTTATGAGTTCCAGGCCAGCAGAACAATATCATGCAGGTCCTAATGGTCACTAATCAGTCAGTGCAGTCTGCACTGGACCATCAGCACTACTCAAATTAAATACAATTTGATGTCACATGCGCCGAATACAACGGTAGACTTTACCGTGAAATGCCTACTTACGAGCCCTTTCCCAACAATGCAGAGTTAAAAAGTATGAACATTTGCAAAAATACTAAAAAAAACGATCTATGCTAACAATGTAGCCTGGGGGCAGCACTGGGATAAGGAAGTAATCTGAAAACATAAATTAGTGGAGTGACCTGAGGGTGCCATGCTGTGGAACACACTCCCAGGATCCTCTTAAACCCTCAGCTTAGCCAATCCCCATATAATAACCTTTATATAACAAATGGAGTGACCTTTACACACCTATGCAAACCTTTAACCATGTAATAACATAACATACCTATGTAATAACATGTATTTACCCAGGTGGAACCACAAGTCCTCAATGGGTCCTGCTGTAAAGAGGGCAAAATCACTTTAACTGTCGCAAATGTAGTTAACGTTCTCTATTTTGAACTATAGAATGGTTATTTTAATTAGTATGCCTGACTCACTGGCAATACAATACCATCCCTATCATAGTATATTATCATAAAGTGTCTCTGGGTAGACCAGGTGTCTGGTGGTGTGACCAACGGCATCATTTGCAATTTAGGTGACAGTAACGATGTTGGAGATAACATTCTACATTACAGCCAGGCCATAGGAATCCATCTCACGATAACCTCCCTGTGATGTGACTGGACGCTTTAATCAAGGAACCAAATGTCTGTTTTCCAATCTCATTATGAACAGGAACTTGAAGGGGAACACGGTATTGAATTAGCTTCAGTATCACTCTGCCTGGGGCTCAGCTAGCATAGTGTAGATTAGCTCTGCCTGCTTGGCTGTCTGCGGCTGTCTGTCTGCAGTGGTGTGCTAAGAGCCAGCCTGTTTGCAAATACGGTCTCCTGCAGAAGGGAAACAACATGCAGTAGTAAACAATAACATGGAGCTCTCTTTCTCATCACACCCCACTGCCTAGAGTTAGGGATAGTGGTTGAAGTTGCATTCATGCTAGGCCAACATAAAAGATCTCTCAGAATATTGCTAGCAGAGGTCTTTAGCCGCAAACTGACGTAAGCGTTAAACCTGTATCTGATAGCCCACTGCAGCTAGATGAATCAGGTCCCTGTCTGGCATTATAAAACACCCAGCTACGTCTGCAGTCCTCACTGACTCCATCATTGAACAGGCTACCAGCCAGAGGCACTACTGTCCACTGTTCTAATACATCCAAACACAAACAGCACTGATGGAACACTTAGAAGAAAAACAGATTCAGTGTGACAACAACAACAACAAAGTGTTGGGGTTCTTATCGAAGGTAATAAATAATGTAACCATCTGCAAAAACAATATGTACACCACAGGTAGTGCAAGAGTTGCATCGACTGCCCCAGAGAGAGATTTTGGCATGAGGAAGAACATTGCAAAATCGATAGCGGGGGAGCTCTTAACTCTGAGCACAATGTTTAAAAAGTTGAATGACCGGAGATAAAAGATTCAGCTTTCTGCAATGTTTCTCTAGAGCACTGATTTCTCACCATTTGTGTCCGCCCTTCCCTATCTAATCCTGCCCCTCCCCCCTCTTCCCCTTACCTGCCTTGTGTTGATAAAGTTTCAAGTTCTCACATGCACAAGTATACCGAAATGCTTGACTTGCAAAGCCTACCTCACAGTGCAGTATTCAATATTAAAAATGTAAACAAAAAACTAAACACACGAGAAATAAGAAAGGAAGCTATAAAACAGGGTACATTTATAATTTACTGGAGTATTTCAGGTAGATACAGTTGAAGTCGAAAGTTTACATACACTTAGGTTGGAGTCATTAAAACGTGTTTTTCAACCACTCCACAAATTTCTTGTTAACAAACTGTAGTTTTGGCAAGTCGGTTAGGACATCTACTCTGTGCATGACCAAGTAATTTTTCCAACAATTGTTTACAGACAGATTATTTCACTTATAAAACTCACTCTAAACACAATTCCAGTGGGTCAGAAGTTTACATACACTAAGTTGACTGTGCCTTTAAACAGCTTGGAAAATTCCAGAAAATGATGTCATGGCTTTAGAAGCTTCTGATAGGCTAACTGTCTCGCGTTCTGTCTCCTAGAGATGAATGTACATTGGTGCGAAAAGTGCAAATCAATCCCAGAACAACAGCAAAGGACCTTGTGAAGATGCTGGAGGAAACAGGTACAAAAGTATCTACATCCACAGTAAAACGAGTCCTATATCGAATTAAACTGAAAGGCCGCTCAGCAAGGAAGAAGCCATTGCTCCAAAACCATCATAAAAGATAGACAAAGATAGTACTTTTTGGAGAAATGTCCTCTGGTTTGATGAAACAAAAATAGAACTGTTTGGCCATAATCACCATCGTTATGTTTGGAGGAAAAAGGGGGATGCTTGCAAGACAAAGAACGCCATCCCAACTGTGAAGAACAGGGGTCGCAGCATCATGTTGTGGGGGTGCTTTGCAGCAGGAGGGACTGGTGCACTTCACAAAATAGATGGCATCATGAGGAGGAAAATTATGTGGATATATTGAAGTGACATCTCAAGACATCAGTCAGGAAGTTAAAGCTTGGTTGTAAATGAGTCTTCCCAAATGGACAATGACCCCAAGCATACTTTCAAAGTTGTGGCAAAATGGTTTAAGGACAACAAAGTCAAGTATTGGAGTGGCCATCACAAAGCCCTGACCTCAATCCTATAGAAAATTAGTCGGCAGAACTGAAAAAGCATGTGCGAGCAAGGAGGCCTACAAACCTGACTCCGTTACACCAACTCTGTCAGGAGGAATGGGCTAAAATTCCCCCAACTTATTGTGGGAAGCTTGTGGAAGGCTACCCAAAACGTTTGACCGAAGTTAAACAATTTAAAGGCAATGCTACCAATTACTAATTGAGTGTATGTAAACTTCTGACCCACTGGGAATGTGAAAAAAAACATGTTATTGAAATAGAGGTATACTCAGACAAAATAAACATGACACAGTGTAAATGATAACAGTGTGTTGCAGTGTGATGTTGTTCCCCTAGATTATGCACCAAATTGCACACAAGGACCAATTCAAATAGGCCAGGTCAAGAGGGGATGTTAATAATAATAATAATAATAATAATAATAATAATAATAATAATAATAATTCAGTGTATTTTTTCAATTTAATTACAGCTGCATAGCTAATGTTTTTCCTTTGGTGTACAAACACTTTTTCATATCAATATTGTAAAAGTTTTGTATATTTTGGTTTGGTCCATAGCAGGTTATGTTATCTATTTCCGTACCCCCTTATTGTTCTCTTTTGCCTGACCTTCAGCTAGCAAGGCATGTTGTCCTTGGCTCCACTATTGTTCAATATAAAACCATGGTAATGTTACACAATGTACTGTTATGCTACAATAAGTTTGTTACAATGTGGACAATATAAAGATTTATATTAACAAGTTTCACCGAGCACGCTAACTAGGATACCTATGTTAACTTGTGAGTACTTGGGACAGTGTTTGAGTGAGTGTCCATGTGCTTGCGCAGATGCCGGAGAGCTGCGCCAAGGGCTAAAGTATTGTGTGTTGCTTCTTCGTGTGCAGGTATGTCTTTTATTTTGTCCTATATCATTTTACTTGTATTGTATGGTGTGCTGTTGTGCACTGAATGTGTGCACCCAGCACCTGTTATTTCTTTTGACTTTCTCTTTTGCCTGACCTTCGGTATAGCAAGGTGCCGGAGAGCTGTGACTGCGCCAAGGGCTAAAGTATTTTGTGTTGTTTCTTCGTGTGCAGGGCAAATAAAAATAATTCAATCAGCAGCCCTCCAGTTGTGGCAGTGTCCTAATTAAAAGTACACAACGCAGAACGAACCACGCTACAAGTGCAGGAAATGAAGAAATGTATAAAAAAAACTGGAAGTGAATGCTGGAATTAAACAATGAACTATGCAAATGAGCAAAAGCGAGAGTATGTGCATTAAGGAAATAGACACGTGGCTCAAATAGAAGCCTGTCTCTAATAAGCACCTGTTGTGTTCAGTGATTGAAGTAAATAAACACCCGGCTATTAATTTAAGTTTAACGGTACAATTATCTGTAAGGTCCCTCACGGCCTATGTACACCACCAGCACGCGGTAAATTGCTGCGTACTGCTTTGGCCACGCAGAGTGGCTCGCTTGTGGGCATTCTGGCAGCAGTTCAGTTATGCATCAAGAATTCAGCATAGCACGTTTGTATGAAGGTCTGGTTATTAAATGTAAATAGTTTCATTCATTCTCCATTTCATTAATTTATTCACAGGTAAATAGTAATATTTGTAGGTACTGTATCTAGCTAACAGCCATGGAAGAGGGTGAAAGGATAGCAGCTCCAACTGTCAAAGGGAGAGACTAGGCTATTCTGAATAGGGCAGGTACTTTTGTGTAGTTCCAGTCCAGCCACCGATAGCTTGTGGGTGCTTTATATGCGCTACAGTCAATTATGATTGCATGTCTACTTATATTAACAATATAATTTTTTACATACGCCTACTGTATGATAGCTAGCAAATGAATTAGCTAACTAACGTTAGCCTGCCTAGCTGGAACTTCTGAAGAGGAAAATGTTTTATTTCTACAATTTCCAAAAGCTAACCAAACAAAAACATTACTTTTACGAGACGTGTTTGTGCATTAGTAGCGCAATTTAACTTATTTATATTGGTTTTTACTTACACTTGTATGTCGACTCCATATTGACGTTGAGTTTAAAGTTTTGGCGGACTTTTCTTAGCGGATGTACAATCATCACAAATTGAATGATGGGTGTTTCAGGCCCCGAAGTGAACAGAATTGTACACACACAAACTCCATTAAAAACGAGGGCTAGGCCTCCCAAGTGGTGCAGTGGTCTAAGGCACTGCATTGCAGTGCTAGCTGTGCCATTAGAGATTCTGGGTTAGAGTCCAGGCTCAGTCGCAGCCCGGTGCGACTGGGAGACCCATGGGGTGGCGCACAATTTGCCCAGCGTCATCCAGGTTAGGGGAGGGTTTGGCCGGCAGGGACGTCCTTGTCCCATCGCGAACTAGCGACTCCTGTGGCGGGCCGGTCGCAGTGCACGCTGACACGGTCGCCAGGTGTACGGTGTTTCCTCCGACACATTGGTGCGGCTGGCTTCTGGGTTAAGTGGGCATTGTGTCAAGAAGCAGTGAGGCTTGGTTGTGTTTCGGAGGACGCACGGCTCTCGACCTTTGCCTCTCCTGAGTCCGTACGTGAGTTGCAGCAATGAGACAAGACTGACTACCAATTGGATACCACAAAAAAAGGGTAAAAGTAACAAAAAATTCAATAAAATAAAAATGAGGCCTAAGGGGCTAACATTGCAAACTTCCCTTGCTTGGCTAATCATTTGGACCAACAACAAATATGGCTGCGGGGATTCCCGCAAGGGCATACGGCGAAGGTAAGTGGATGAGGGTGTGTCTTTTATGAGTTTGAAATGGAGCCTCTGTTCACACACACTCTAAGCCCCTGCCAATCACAACAACAAAATGAGAACACTTCTTCCTCTCTGGCAAATGGTTTCAACTCGTTATTTGCATTTTGGTCCAACAGAATCGGTCAGATGGACACCTAAACACAGAGACATTATTTTACTGAAATAGAGGACAAGTTAACCTTTCTACTGATACCTTTTTATTTCTCAACTCCTCAAATTGTGTACAGATCAGACACTACCAAAACGGGAGTATTAATTAACATTGATTCTGAGAAATTATTGCTCAGTTTGTCACGCGCATTGCGGTATTACGTACCGCTAGCAGCATTTAACCAAAGATTGTTATACTGAAAAAGAAAGAAAGAAAGAAACAGAGATACTCAGTCAGTTGTACAACTGAATGCCTTAAACTGAAATGTGTCTTCCACATTTAACCCAACCCCTCTGAATCAGAGAGGTGAAAGGGGCTGCCATAATTGACATCCACGTCTTCGGCACCCGGCTGTCTAGTCTGTTTTATAAAATGTTCAATAAGCATAAAACACAATTATAAGGAATTGGCAATGATTTCCCATTCTGAGAAATAAGGTAAGCCACGATTTCAACATCTGAACAAAGTGGACAGGCTAGCATGCTGTTCAAACAGTTGGAGATGGACTGAAGGGTGTGTTCATAACAATTCATACTGTTCTGTCTTGTTAGATAGCTGTTACGGATACAAGTCTCCTGTATGTATCCTGTGTTTCGTTTCTCTCTCCTTCTCCCCTCACAGGTGACAATCATCAGTCCCCAATCAGAAGACACCTGTTCCTTTTCCCTCAACCAATCACAGCCCCTTTCCCTTGGTTTAAAAACACAGTCAGTTTTCTCCCCCGATCGATCTTTGTGTTCATTCTCTCTCTGTGTCCAATCGTGCTCTCTCTGTGTCCAATCATGCTCTCTCTGTGTCCAATCTTGCTCTACATCTCTGTATTGATCTCTTTTGTTTTGCACCAACATGTCACTTTGTCCATCCCACCTGTGAGTATTATTTTGTTAAAGTGTTGACTGTTTGTTTGGTGGGAAAAGGGGGTACTAAGACAAGTCGCCCATGGGCATACATTACCCGTAGGAATACTTTGTCTAAGTACCCTAGTTAGAACTGGGCGGACCACCCACTGTATTTTTGGTTAGTTAGCTAGCTGTTGTGGAAATAGGCTAGTCTAGCTTAGGGGCGTTTTTGATTATTGTTTCTTTGCTTGGGTCCAGCTCAGCCCCTTTTCTCACACCCCATTACCGTGTGTTTAGCAATAAACCTTTAGAGTTTGACGGTAAACTTAAGTTGTCTGTGGTTTTTGGTTCTCACTGTTCTTTATCACTATTATAATTTGCATGATTTATGTTACAGGTCTCGTATCCATCCCCCGTAGACTGCTGGGCCAAAGGGATTCGTAACAATAGCAAATAGATCCAAGTTGGCTAAACTTGAAATCTAAAGAACAAAAGATTAGCTGGCTACATACAAGCACGTGGGCTTGAGCTTGAGAGATTGTTTGAGACCTGTGCTAATTTTCTATCATGCCTGCTACAAGAAGTTCGTCATTATTAGTGAATGTGCATTTTGCATGGTTCTGTTTTTTATTTTTTTTATAAAAAGGCTGTTTTCCTATACAGACTTGAAATCCAGATCAGTGATTACTGCAAAAAAAAGCAGGTTATACTATTTTGATATCTATTCTTGGTTGTGAAAGGCTTATATTTAGCCTAGGTATAAATTCACAAGACCAGAATTGATTATATTATTGCTGACTTTTGAAATGCTGTGAATTTGACCTTTTACATTGTACAAGAAAGCTTATTTGAGGGATAGCGGGAAGCTTAGTGGTTAGAGTGTTGGGCCAGTAACCGAAAGGTTGCTAGTTCAAATCCCCGAGCTGACAAGATAAAAATGTGTCATTCTGAACAAGGCAGTTAACCCACTGTTCGTAGGCTGTCATTGTAAATAAGAATTTGTTCTTAACCGACTTGCCTAGTTAAATAAAGGTTCAATAAAAATGTAGATTATATATTGTGAAAGTTTGGGTGAAAAAATATGATTTTATGCCATATCCTAGTTGCGGATGATCAAAAGTTCCGATTGTTGGAGATCCTCACTCTGGCTTGATTCCAATCGGAATTACACATCACTTTGTAAACCAGCATAATGTGACTTGCAGGCATGATGTGGCCTGTAAACCAGGAGTTTCTGACCACTTTATTAGGGTATAACTAGGTCCTGAAATAAAGGCCTTATGATATACAGTGCCTTCAGAAAGTATTCATACCCCTTGACTTATTCCACATTTTGTGTTACAGCCTGAATTTGAAATTGATTAAATATATTTTCTCTCCCCATCAACACAAAATACCCTATATTAACAAACTCAAAACATGTATTTAGACATTTTTGCAAATGTATTGAAAATGAAATACATTAAGCTAATTTACATAAGTATTCACACCCCTGAGTTAATACGTTATCAATGAGTCTTTCTGGGTAAGTCTAAGAGCTTTCCACACCTGGATTGTTCAATATTTTCCCATTATTCTTTAAAACAATTCTTCAAGCTCTGTCAAATTGGTTGTCAATCAAGTCTTGTCATGGATTTAAGTAGATTTAAGTCAAAACTGCAACTCCAGAACAGTCACTGTCTTCTTGATAAGCAATTCCAGTGTAGATTTGGCCTTGTGTTTTAGGTTATTGTCCTGCTGAGAAGGTGAATTAATCTTCCAGTGTCTGGTGGAAAGCAGACTGAACCAGGTTTTCCTCTAGGATTTTGCCTGTGCTTAGCTCCATTCTGTTTTTTTTTTTATCCTGAAAAACTCCCCAGTCATTAACGATTACAAGAGTACCCAAAACATGATGCAGCCACCACTATGCTTGAAAATATGGAGAGTGGTACTCAGTAATGTGTTGTATTGGATTTCGCCCAAACATACCTATTTTTTTTTTTTTTTTTTACAAGTGTTAATTGCTTTGCCACATATTTTGCAGTTTTGGTTTAGTGCCTTGTTGCAAATAGTTCATGTTTTTGAATATTTTTGTTCTGTACAGGGACCCTTCTTTTTACTCTGTCAATTAGGTTAGTATTGTCATGTAACTACAATGTTGTTGATCCATCCTCAATTTTCTCCTATCATAGCCATTAAAGTCTAACCGTTTTAAAGTCACCATTGGCCTCATGGTGAAATCTTTCCTGTCCCGTTTCCTTCCTGTCCGGCACCTGAGTTAGGAAGGACGCTTGTATCTTTGTAGTGGCTGGTTGTAAAAATAGACCATCCAAAGTGTAATTAATAATTTCACCATGCTCAAAGGGATATTCAATGTCTGCTTTTTTTAACCATCTACCAATAGGTGCCCTTCTTTGCGAGGCATTGGAAAACGACCCTGTTCTTTGTGGTTGAATCTGTGTTTGAAATTCCCTGCTCGACTGAGGGACCTTACAGATAATTGCATGTGTGGGGTACAGAGATGAGGTAGTCATGAAAAAAATTATGTTAAACACTTATTGTACACAGAGGGAGTCCATGCAACTTGTGAAGCTCATTATTACTCCGGAATGTATTCAATCTTGCCATAACAAAGGTGTTGAATACTAACTGACAAGGCATTTCATCTTTTCATTTTTAATTAATTTACAAACATTTATAAGCAAAATTCCACTGACATTATGGGGTATTGTGTGTAGGCCAGTGACACATTCAAATTGAAACCATTTAAAATTCAGGCTATAACAACGTGGAAAAAGTGAAAGGGTGTGAATACTTTCTGTAGGCACTGTGTCATGTATTGTCAAAGAAAATATGCAAATAAGACTTGTAAAACTGTTCATGGAGGGTTCTAGGTAGAATCCTCTGCAAAGAGTTCAACCAAGCACCAAAAAAGGTTACCCTATGGCGACAAACCCAAACTAATTAGCACCTTTTTTTTTTTAAGAGAGCACTGCGGCCCGGTCGATGTGGATAGGGGTATGCACCCACCCAAACAGCTCCTTGATCTTGGTGACGTTGAGGGAGAAGTTGTCGTCCTGGCACAACACTGCCAGGTCTCTGACCTCCTCCCTGTAGGCTTTCTCATCGCTGTTGGTAATCAGGCCTACCCCCGTCGTGTCGTCAGCAATCTTGATGATGGTGTCATGCGTGGCCACACAGTCATGGGTGAACAGGGAGTACAGGAGCTCCCGTGTTATTGCCTACTCTTACCACCTGGGGAAGTCCAGGATCCAGTAGCAGAGGGAGGTGTTCAGTCCCAGGATCCCGAGTCTGGTGATGAGCATGGGGGGCACTTTGGTGTTGAACACTGAGCTGTAGCCAAACAGCCTCCTCACATAGCTATTCCTCTTTTCTAGGTGGGAGAGGGTAGTGTGGAGTGCAATTGAGATTACATCCTCTGTGGATCTGTTGGGGCGGTATGCAAATTGGAGTGGGTCCAGGGTGTCTGGGATGATGTGTCCCATGACTACAGGTTCATCTGCCTCACCTTAAACAGTGTTTAAACCTTTTACAAAGAAGATCTATAAAGTTATTTGGAGTTTTACGAATTATCTTTGAAAGCCAGGTTCCTGAAAAAGGGACGTTTCTTTTTTTCCTGAGTTTAGAAAGTGTGTGCCATCAGACCTGGAGGAAAGCTAAAGTCATTCCCCTTTACTGACTCAAATAGCCAACCAACCAGCCTTTTACCAACCCTTAGTAAACTTCCTGAAAAAAATGGATACAATCCTATTTCACAGTAAACAAATTGACAACAGACGTTCAGCACGCTTATAAGGAAGGACACTCAACAAGCACAGCACTGATGATTGGCTGAGAGAGATTGATAATAAAATGATTGTGGGGGCTGTCTTGTTAGACTTCAGTGCAGCTTTTGACATTATTGACCATAGTCTGCTGGTGGAAAAACTTGTGTTATGGCTTTACACCAGCTGCTATAATATGGATAAATAGTTACTTGTCTAACAGAAGCTTCTCAAATATAATCCAGGTAGAATCAGGAATTCCCCAGGGTAGCTGTTTAGGCCACTTACTTTTTCAATCTTTACTAATGACATGCCACTGGCTTTGAGTAAAGTGTGTCTATGTATGTGGATGCCTCAACACTATACATGTCAGCTACTACAGCAACTGAAATGACTGCAACACTTAACAAAGAGCTGTAGTTAGTTTCAGAATGGGTAGCAAGGAATTAGTTAATCCTAAATATTTCCAAAACTAAAAGCATTGTATTTGGGACAAATCATTCACTAAACCCTGAACCTCAACTACATCTCATAATGAATAATGTGGAAATTTAGCAAGTTGAGGTGACTAAACTGCTTGGAGTAACCCTGTATTGTAAACTGTCATGGTCAGAACATATTGATACAGCAGCTAAAATATGGAGAAGTCTGTCCATAATAAAGCGCTGCTCTGCCTTAACAACGCTATCAACAAGGCAGGTCCTACAGGCCCTAGTTTTGTCACACCTAGACTACTGTTCAGTAGTGTGGTCAGATGCCACAAAGATGAACATAGGAAAATTACAGTTGGCTCAGAACAGGGCAGCACACGGAGAGCTACCATTAATGACATGCATGTCAATATCTCATGGCTCAAAGTGGAAGAGAGATTGACTTCATCACTCCTTGTTTTTGTAAGAGGTGTTGACAAGATGAATGTATACCCCACAAGACATGCCAGAGGTCTCTTCACAGTCCCCACGTCCAGAACAGACTATGGGAGGCGCACAGTACTACATAGAGCCATGACTACATTGAACTCGATTCCACATCAGGTAACTGATGCAAGCAGTACAGTCAGGTAAAAAAAAGGTACAAATACACCTTATGGGGACTGTGAAGAGACACACACAAAGGTACAGCCCCTGCCACGTGTTGAGTGTCGGAACCGGTTTAATAGGATTCCACCTTGTTCCAACGTGATTCTCTCATGCCCTCAGATGCCCTTATAGAGCACACAATGTCCCTACTGACTAGAGAGAGCACTACTGTTTAAATTGTGGTCAACATAGTCATGTGATCAATATATTTTACAATGGCAACCAAGATGTATTCATAAAATGTAGCCTTGTTTATCTGCATTTTGTGTGTGTATGCATATAGGGATCTCCTGAAATACAAGGTTCCAAAAAATATGTGACCCATGTGAACATCACATGATGTTGATGCACCCACCATATTCATGAAGACAGGGAGCCAGCCTTTCAGCCAATCTCAGGACAAGGCACAAGCTCACAACAACACGACTGGCCACGGATTTCACCATGCTCTCCGTGAGGCCTGAAATCGAATTCTCAGGTAATACTTTCTCCATTGGCCTTACGCAGCATTATTACTCTGGACTCAAACAGGATTTTCTCCCGTCCCAGAAGACTGGAGGGTTTTTTAATCTGACACAATAAAAGCGCATGAAAACAATACACAATTTGATATCAAAGTTCACATCATTGTGTAGAAAAAAAGGAAACACACCACATACCTAAATGGAGTATATAGTATAGTACAGCAATGGAACAGTAGATAAGGCCTAACAAACAAGCCATTACACTAACAGTCCCGAATGATGATGGAGGAAGTGGCTTCCTGAAAATTCATAGTAGAGATAAACAAGGAAATCTAAATATACTACTGTAGGAGTGAGGGCACTGCAGGATAGGACAGGACAGCCAAACTGACTGGGAGGATCTGGGAATAAGGGGAGGAATATTCATCAAGTCTTAAAGAGATAAGGGTTCGCTCCTACAGACAATGAGTCATGTGGCTGTGGCTTGCTATATAAAGCAGGCATCTAGTTGCTGTTCGATTGAACGTTAAAATGGGCAAACAAGTGACCTAAGCGACTGAGCGTGGTATGATAGTCGGTGCCAGGGCGGCGGTTCCAAGATCTCAGAAACATCCGGCCTCCTGGGCTTTTCACACGCAACTGTGTCTAGGGTTTACCGAGAATGGTGCGACAAACCAAAAACATTCAGTCGGCGGCAGCCCTATGTGCGAAAACAGCTCGTTGATGAGAGGTCGAAGAAGAATAGCAAGAATCGTGCAAGCTAACAGGCGGGCCACAAACAGCAAAATAATGGCGCTGTACAAGAGTGGTGTGCAGAACGGCATCTCGGAACGCACAACTATGTCGGTCCTTGTCACGGATGGACTATTGCAGCCACACCTACAAGATGAAAACAAGAAGCAGCAGCTCCAGTGGGCACGCAATCACGCTATCAAAACATGTTTAAATAGGCCTACATTCATTTGACGATTTAACTGAATTTATATTAACTTTATTTTAAAATGTAGATAAACTTTTATTTTAGAATAGTAGCCCAGGCTATACAGTGTTGGCCCACAATACACTTCTATGAATGCCCATGTGGTAACCTACTGTTTGTAAAACAGGCAATTTACCGTTAATCCCCATCATTTGGTTACATACATTTCTGTTAATGTTAATTATTAATTACAGTAAATGTACCATTCTCATTCTAGTTCATACCGTCATTTACGTGCTCTGTGAGCAATGAGCATGTGTCTGGTTTCTCTGACCTGTTAATGTTGACTGAGTGCCTCAAATGCCTATTGTCAATAGCTTAGGCTACAACATTTCTCTCATTACAGAGTCCTCTCTTTGAAGAACTTATGCCAATGCCATCGAATGATCGCAGCAGCAGGGTTTGTGACGTTTCCCGAATATTTCGGGAAAAGTGGGAGAAAAACCAACTGACTTCGTTTGAATGGTTCTGTGCGTCGAAATAGGATCCGTATTACATTTTTTATATGCAGAAAAGCCAACAGAAAAGGACATGGTAGACATATCTTTATTTTGACTCCGTGACATATCCTCTCCGACCTGGTATTTCTTAATTTGTTTATTCATATTTCTAAGTAATAACCTGAATAATAATAATGAATTGCCACGATAATAACGAAGTGTAATAGCTTGTTTCAAAAATGTTTTTATGTCGTAGCATATCCATGTTTACAAGCGTATAAACAATTGTGACCTCCCCCTTTTTTTTACCTCAAAATTACAGAGTGCCTTCAGAAAGCATTCATACCACTTGACTTATTCCACATTTTGTTGTGTTACAGCCTGAAATCAAAATTAATTAATTAAATATATATATTTATATATATATATATATATATAATTTCTTTCTCCAGTCACCCATCTCATGGCTTGGTTTTTGCTCTGACATGCATTGTCAACTGTGGGACCTTATATAGACAGGTGTGTGCCTTTCCAAATCATGACCAATCAATTTAATTTAAATCAGGTGGACTCCAATCAATTGTAGAAACATCTACAAAGATGACGGAAACAGGATGCACCTGAGCTCAATTTTGAGTCTCATAGAAAAGGGTCTGAATACTTATGTAAATAAGGTTTTTAATTTCTTTATTCTAAAAACCTGTTTTCACTTTGTCATTATGGATTATTGTGTATGTACTATGCAGCAACACTCCCCATCCAACCTGACAGAGCTTTAGAAGATCTGCAGAGAAGAATGAGAGAAACTCCCCAACTACAGGTGTGCCAAGCTTGTAGCGTCACACCCAAGAAGACTCAAAGCTGTAATCGCTGCCAAAGGTGCTTCAACAAAGCACTGAGTAAAGGGTCTGAATACTTATGTAAATGTGACATTTCAGGTTTTATGGTTTTTGTTTTGTCATTATGGGGTATTGTGTGTAGATGGATGAGGAAAAAAACTATTTATTTCATTTTAGAATAAGACTGTAAAATGACGCCGGATGAAAAGGCAGACGTTTTATGTGCCCCCAGCCAATTGTGTTTTTCTGTTAGTTTAATTGGGTTGTTTGTAACTTACTTGTTTACTTATTTTGAACATAATGTACAAAGGACTGCGGTTACTCACCACGGACTAGCAGAATCCTTTTTTTCCTTTCATGATATATATACACAGCTTCCTCGGGAACAGGCCCTGACGCCGTAATCTGCGTGAAGAGGAGATGGAGAAAGAGGGGCCGAAGAGCAGGCAGCCTTCTGAGAATTCGTAGGCGATCAAATAAACCCCCACTTCCCTCAATTCTGTTAGCAAACGCGCAATCCTTGGAGAATAAAATCGCCGAGTTAAGCGGAAGATTAAACTAACAACGGTAATTGAAAAATGTAACATCTTATGCTTCACGGAGTCGTGGCTGAACGATGACAATATCAACATACAGCTGGCTGGTTATACGATGTACCTGCAGGATAGAACAGCGGTGTCTGGTAAGACAAGGGGCGGCGACTATGTATTTTTGTAAATAACAGCTGGTGCACTATATCTAAGGAAGTCTCGAGCTATTGCTCGACTGAGGTAGAGTGTCTCATGATAAGCTGTAGACCACACTACCTACCAAGAGAGTTTTCATCTGTATTCTTCGTAGCTGTTTACATACCACCACAGTCAGAGGCTGGCACTAAGACAGCATTGAATGAGCTGTATTCCGCCATAAGCAAACAAGAAAACGCTCACGCAGAAGTGGCGCTCCTAGTAGCCGGGGACTTTAATGCAGGAAAATCTAAATCTGTTTTAACAAATTTCTATCAGCATGTTAAATGTGCAACCAGAGGGAAAAGATCTCTGGACCACCTTTACTCCACACACAGAGACACATACAGCTCTCCCTCGCCCTCCATTTGGCAAATCTGACCATAATTCTATCCTCCTGATTCCTGCTTACAAGCAAAAATGAAAGCAGGAAGCACCAGTGACTAGATCAATAAAAAAGTGGTCAGATGAAGCAGATGCTAAGCTACAGGACTGTTTTTCTAGCACAGACTGGAATATTTTCCGGGATTCCTCCGACAGCATTGAGGAGTACACCACATCTGTCATTGGTTTCATCAATAAGTGCATTGATGACGGCATCCCCACAGTGACCGTGTGTACATACCCCGACCAGAAGTCATAGATTGCAGGCAGCATCCACACTGAGCTAAAGGCTAGAGCTGCCGCTTTCAAGGAGCGGGACACTAACCCGGAAGCTTATAAGAAATCCCGCTATGCCCCCCGACGAACCATCAAACAGGCAAAGTGTCAATACAGGACTAAGATCGAATCATACTACACCGACTCTGACGCTCGTCGGATGTGGCAGGGCTTGCAAACCATTACAGACTACAAGGAAGCACAGCCGAGAGCTGCCCAGTGACACGAGCCTACCAGACAAGCTAAACTACTTCTATGCTCGCTTCAAGGCAAATAACACTGAAACATGCATGAGAGGACCAGCTGTTCTGGAAAACTGTGATCACGCTCTCCGCAGCCGATGTGAGTAAGACCTTTAAACAGGTCAACATTCACAAGGCCGCAGGACCAGACAGATTACCAGAAAGTGTGCTTCGAGCATGTGCTGACCAACTGGAAAGTGTCTTCACTGACATTTTCAACCTCTCCCTGTCCAGTCTAATACCAACATGTTTTAAGCAGACCACCATAGTACCTGTGCCCAAGAACACTAAGATAACCGGCCTAAATGACTACCGACCCGTAGCACTCACGTCTGTAGCCATGAAGTTGAAAGGCTGGTTATTGCTCACATCAACACCATCATTCCAGAAACCCTAGACTCACTCCAATTTGCATACTGACCCAATAGAGCCACAGATGATGCAGTCTCTATTGCACTCCACACTGCCCTTTCCCACCTGGACAAAAGGAACACCTATGTGAGAGTGCTATTCATTGACTACAGCTCAGCATTCAACACACTAGTTCCCTCAAAGATCATCAATAAGCTAAGGACCCTGGGACTAAACACCTCCCTCTGCAACTGGATCCTGGACTTCCTGACGGGCCGCCCCCAGGTGGTAAGGGTAGGTAACAACACATCCGCCACGCTAATCCTCAACACAGGGGACCCTCAGGGGTGCGTGCTCAGTCCCTTCCTGAACTCCCTGATCACTCATGACTGCACGGCCAGGCACGACTCCAATACCATTATTAAATTTGCCGATGACACAACAGTGGTAGGCCTGATCACAAACAACGATGAGACAACCTATAGGGAGGAGGTCAGAGACCTGGCCGTGTGGTGCCAGGACAACAACCTCTCCCTCAACGTGATCAAGACAAAGGAGATGATTGTGGACTACAGGAAAAAGAGGACCGAGCACGCCCCCATTCTCATCGACGGGGCTGCAGTGGAGCAGGTTGAGAGCTTCAAGTTCCTTGGTGTCCCATCACCAACAAACTACCATGGTCCAAGCACACCAAGACAGTCGTGAAGAGAGCAAGACAAAACCTATTCCCCCTCAGGAGACTGAAAAGATTTGGCATGGGTCATCCTCAAAAGGTTGGCATCCTCAAAAGGTTCTACAGCTACACCATCGAGAGCATCCTGACTGGTTGCATCACTGCCTGGTATGGCAAGTGCTCAGCCTCCGACCAAAAGGCACTACAGAAGGTAGTGCGAATGGCCCAGTACATCACTGGGGCCAAGCTTCCTGCCATCCAGGACCTCTATACCAGGCAGAGTCAGAGGAAGGCCCTAAGAATTGTCAAAGTTCCAGCCACCCTAGTCATAGACTGTTCTCTCTGCTTTCGCACAGCAAGCCAAGTCCAAGAGGCTTCTAAACAGCTTCTACCCCAAAACCATAAAAGACTCCTGAACATCTAGTCAAATGGCTACCCAGACTATTTGCATTGCCCCCCCCCATCCCCCTCTTTACACCACTGCTTCTCTCTGTTGTCATCTATGCATAGTCACTTTAATAACTCATCCTACGTGGGAAAGAAGTCAAGGTTTCTGAATACTTTCCGAATGCACTGTATTTGGCCTTGTGTTTTAGGGTATTGTACTGCTGAAAGGTGAATTTGTCTCCCAGTGTCTGATGGAAAACAGACTGAACCAGGTTTTCCTCTAGGACTTTGCCTGTGCTAAGCTCTATTCTGTACATAATTTTTATAAATAAAGAACTCCCTAGTCCTTTCCGATAACAAGCATACCCATAACATAATGCAGCCAACACCATGCGTGAAAATATGAAGAGTGGTACTCCTGTGTTGTGTTGGATTTGCCCCAAACATAATGCTTTAAATTCAGGACAAAGTTCATTCTTTGCAGTTTTATTTTAGTGTCTTATTGCAAACAGGATGCATGTTTAGGAATATATTTATTCTGAACAGGCTTCCTTTTTTTCACTCTGTCAATTAAATTAGTATTGTGGAGTAACTACAATGTTGTTGATCCATCCTCAGTTTTCTCCTAACACAGCCATTAAACTCTATATATGTTTTTATTTATTTTCTCCCAAATTTCGTGATATCCAATTGGTAGTTACAGTCTTGTCTCATTGCTGAAACTCCGTAAGGACTCGGGAGAGGCAAAGGTCGAGAGCTGAGCATCCTCCGAAACACAACCCAACCAAGCCGCACTGCTTCTTGACACAATGCCCACTTAACCCAGAAGCCAGCCACACCACTGTGTCGGAGGAAACACCATACACCCGGTGACCATGTCAGCGCGCACTGTGCCCAGCCCGCCACAGGAGTCGCAGGTGCGTGATGGGACAAGAACATCCTTGCAGGCCAAACTCTCCCCTAACCCGGACAAAGCTGGGCCAATTGTGTACCGCCCCATGGGACTCCCGCTCACGGCCGGCTGCGACAGAGCCTGGGCTCGAACCCAGAATCTCAAGTTGCACAGCTAGCACTGTGATGCAGTGCCTTAGACCACTGCGCCACTAAAAAGTCTCCATTGGCCTCATGGTGAAATCTCTGAGTGGTTTCCTTCCTCTCCTCACCATCCAAAGTGTAATTAATAACTTCACCATGCTCAAAGGGATATTCAATGTCTGCTTTTTTTTTATTTTGACCCATCTACCAATAGGTGCTCTTCTTTGGAGACATTGAAAAAACCTCCTTGGTCTTTGTGGTTGAATCTGTGTTTGAAATGCACTGCTCGGTTGAGGGACCTTACAGATAATTGTATGTGAGGGGTACAGAGATGGGTTGGTCATTAAAAAAATTATGTTAAACCCTATTATTGCACACAGTGAGTCCATGCAACTTTGTGACTTAAGAACATTTTTATTTAGGCTTGCCATAAAAGGTCTTGAATACTTATTAATGAAGACATTTCAGCTTTTATTTGTAATAATTTCTAAAAACATAATTCCACTTGGACATTAATGGGATATTGTGTGTATGCCAGTTCTAGCTGTAAATTCTAGCTGTAGCACAACAAAATGTGGAAAAAGTAAAAGGGTGTGAATAGTTAGATGAGTGGAGTTCCAGAACACAACCTACTGTTCACCCCAGCCTGGAACAAGAGTAACACACACTGTTCATTGTAAATGACTAAAATCATGCAGGCCAGGCCAGACCAGGGCAGACGAGATGACAGTACTAAGCGCTATCTTTCTCTGCCCTGAAGACAACAGTACAAGCCTCTAATGAGACTCTTTAATGAGTTGTTAAATTGAGGGACTGGCCGGTAGGCTAACGTTTGCGCTGACTCTCTGATCGATAAGCATGACATTTGCGTTCTCAACCATCTTCTAATTACATTTCAACCAGGATAGAGGAGCATTCCAATGTGGTTGTGTTCTAGGGGAAATACCCCTTTGTGCACTTTGGGGAAGAGATGGGGAGAGCCTGGAGAGATGCCTATTGATTGATTGATTTGTTTGTTTGTGCTGTGACTCTGGTGATAGCATGCGCTGCCTGGCTTGGGGCCGGCTTTCCTCAGCCATCAATTAAGCCTGGTGACAACTTTACGATCTTTAACATCAATCCTGCCCCTAAAAGTATCATAGCAACTAGAGCACTGGGGGGGGTGTGGCGGGAGGCGGGTCTCCAGAGGGACCCTGGGGTATTGAGAGACACGACCCATCCAACACCCTTCTCCTCCCACACACACACCGCTGTACAATGTGTACATGAAGCTGTATATAACCATCACTGACCACTAATTCTAGCCCTTATCTTATTGTTTTGGACAGACATCTTGACACACAAAGAAAATAATGATCTTAGCTATGCTATCTTCCACTCCATCACTCTGCTGGGCTCCTCTGCTGTGTGTACGGACCCTCCTCTGCCTGTCTGATATGTCTCCAGGAGGGGCAGGAGGGGCCAGAGCACTGGGATCAATTACACATGCAATTACTGTAGCAGGACTACACCATTGAACCGCTGACCCCTCTCTGTACACACTCACGGTTGTCTCATTGGGGTTAGAGGGCTGACCATGCTGAGGGAATCTGACACTGATATTAATGTACAAACGCAATGGAGCAAAAACCAAAGCATATGACAGTTGTTGGTGCTCATCCTTGCATAAGCCCAGACCCTGCAGAAAGATATGTACTGTACTTTAGAGGAGCTGGACACTCCCCTCCGGTCTTTCATTAATAAACACAATCCTGACAGGATTCTAACACACCCCAGCCCAGCCATTTCACAAGGTTCCTGGCTTGAATGAATACAAAGAAAAATAATCATTTATCAGTGTAATACTCCCTCTCCAGTCCTGGCTGGCTGCTCCATGTCCACTCTGTTATTCCTGCTCAACATCACATTCTCCTGTTCCACTGACTGCACAGCACACTGGGGCACCATATGGCTCCACGCTGCTCTAGTTTCCTCCCAGAGACTGCAGCTGCCCAGCGACTCAGACAGGCAAGTCAGAGCCAAACCCAGTATGCAGTGTGTGGCTGTGGCTTGTGGTAGGGCAGGGCAGGCTACCTGTACTAATGAGCAGAAGGGAGGAACCACCTGAGCGTGTGGTTCTCTTTGCTCTGTCGTGTTCACTAGGGGGTACAGGGGTCTGAGCCATTGCATGGGGATGGGCCCCAGCTCATTTAGGACCACCACAATAGGTCATGCAACACAGAAGATGGTGAGAAGAGAGGGAAAAAGATGGGAGGGGGGTGGAGAGAAGGGGACCGCTGGATGAAAAGAGGAAGATAAACATTTTACTCTAAGCTCTCATTTTCTCTCCAGCATGGGAGGCAGGATGGAATGCTGCGTGTTATCACAACCGTTCATAAACATACCACAAAATAGGTGTGGCTGAAATAGCCAAATCTACTCATTTGAAGGAGTGTCCACATACTTTTTTATTTTACATTTTTTAGATAGTGTTTTTAGGCTATATCTTGATGACTTTGAGAGTCATTGTGAATGTGATTGTGAACCCAATCTAGTCTTCAGGACCTGCCAATCTCCGAGGCCGGTACATTCTTGTCCAATCTGATTACAGTATAATCTGCTTAACTATTGTTTTACACTCTTTCACTCTCTTAAGTGGACAGCCTTATTGATCAGAGACGACATAATAGAGATGTCATCACTTTGAAAGAGGTTCTTGTTGTATATATAGTGTATTATCGCCTCCTTCAAAGAGTCACAACAAAGTGCAACATGCTCCCACGGACTGCATCCGATTCTACACATTTCTGACACTTCATGGTGGTTCATCACCAAACTGACAAACATATTTTATACATTTTCACTGATTTAGCTGTGTCCATAACTCTTTGAAATGTACTGCTGCAGAATGGATAAATATTGCCAGTCAAATAGGTCACTTCCTTTCCTGTCTGTCCATCCTTCAAAAGTCATGTAGAGTTGTATGACTAGACATTTGTAAAGTACTATGGAAGTGCGCACACACACACACACACACACACACACACACACACACACACACACACACACACACACACACACACACACACACACACACACACACACACACACGAGAGAAACCAAAGCTCTTAGGCCACCCAGAGGCTAAAATTGTCTGCATTGGTGGATGATGACATCTGACCACCCACATTCCTCCAGAGTAGGTTCAACCGCATGTGTAGCACAGCCCGGACTCCCTCTTCCGCTCTCTATCCCTTTCATCACCTATCCGTCTCTTTGTCTCCGTCTCCTCCACTCTGGATCTCCTGCTACATCAAAGTTAATAAAAAGCACGTTCGCAGTTCCTCCTCCTATTCCCAAATCCCATTGACTAGATCAAAGCTGACAGGTCATGCCTGTCTCCCATTCTCAGGCATCACAGTCAGAGTCTGCTTCTCATTTAGGTTTGGACATAAACAAAAATCAGTTATGGTTTGTTTGATGTCGTCTCCAACAGTGATGAGAAAATAATCGATACAGTTACATATCGCAATATTATAACATCGATAGTTTGACTCCAACTATGGATTTGTAAAAACCCAGCTGCTGCTGTTAGCTAGCGCTAGTCGGCTGTACCTGCACCAGGTATTTTTCAGCCTATAGCTTGTTCTCCATCTTGCTTGGAAATAGTGAGACAAATGGCTTTCAGCACTTTTATTTCCCTGACTAATCAAAACTAATTTTCTCATGCTCTCTCGTCTCTCTGCAGCAGACACATAGTGAGCAATCTGTTTGGAACGTAAAATTGCAATAAAATCACGGTATCGAATTGCAATACATATAGAAATGTATGAGTCACCATACATATCGTATCGGCACCTAAGTATAGTGATAATATTGTATGCTGAGGTCCCTGGAAATTCCTGGCCCTAGTCTCCAATATTGACAGAGTATGCAACAGCAAAACGTAAACGAACCGTACTTGACAGTACAGTTCTCTCCTTGGAGCCTAAATACAGAGTTTACATACTTCGAATGGGGATTCAAATATATTACCTGTAATGAAGGCAAAGCTTTTAGTCGAGTCCGAGTGATCTATCACGGTCTCGATAAATAAAACAAAGCCCCTCCCCAAAAAGAGAGAAATGTCATCATCAGCAGTTAGAGAAAATGAGACTAAGGGAGAGAAAGAGAGACCGACTAAGGGAGAGAAAGAGAGACTAAGGGAGAGAAAGAGAGACCGACTAAGGGAGAGAAAGAGAGACCGACTAAGGGAGAGAAAGAGAGACTAAGGGAGAGAGCGAGAGAGATGGGCTAGTCCATTTTTTGCCTAGTGAGCCTGTCTAACTTGATTTGTTTTTGTGCTAAATAATAATTATGTGGCTAATAAATGGGGGCCCTCAAGAAAAGAAAAATTGTCTGGTGTTTCAGAACTGCCAGAGACGATTTCTGGTCCCCCCCTGGGAGAGAGCATTACTAGCCACAGACACACACTGTAATCAGATCCTATGCTACATACTTCACAGCACACATCCCTGTTCCCTCACACACACACTGTATACTGCCCCATTGTCAAGTCACTGTCTACTGCAGTGATACATCACACACGATCCCTTTCGACCCCCAGCATGGAGATGGGCCGATAAGAGCCAAAACAGATGCCCTTCCGTTACGGTCAACAAAGATCAATCAGTATTAGGAGGGTTCAGTGTAAGAAGGCCTTCTTCCTGAGATGAAGTACAGTTGAGCCAGAGGCAGAGAGCCAGGCAAGCACCCTGAGTGTCTGTCATAGACAGCAGAGCCTGAGCAGGTCTGGGACAGGGGCAGGAATGTAAAGCATTTGGTTGTGATGAAGGCAGGGAGGGCACAGCTTTTACAAAGAACCTGCCTTAACATTAACATGCTAGTGAGGCTGAGGGTATCCAGGAAGCTGCTGCGGTACCAGTTACAGTAAGAAATCCATGATCCAGGTCTATGTTAAAACACACAGGGATGGGCTTCTCTGGGTGAGGATATGCCAGGTTCTCTTATCCAGTCAAATCAGTGCACATCTAAACTCTCACACTTGTCAATGTCGCACAGTAGCAGTTTGAAATATGAGATTTGAACATGTTAGTTCGCAGTCCATGGTTTACAGTTGAAAGCAGAACCACATCTAGGCTAAACGTTGTGAATCCTAGAGAGAGGAGTTGAGCTGTGTCCAGTGTCCCAAGTGTGTGTGGCTGTGGGATTCCACTGTGGCCGCTCCAGCTCTCTCCACAGGGGTCTGGGTGTCCATCTGTTCCAATAGTGTTTGGGTGCCAGCCCGCTATGACTAATGAGCCATTACCCACTGCTCTACCGCTGGCTTCCCCAAACAACAGACTCTACCACAGATACAACTGACTAACCCAAAACAGACACTACCACAAAATGGGACTCACTCGCCCAAAACCTTGCCCAAGAACAGACACTGTTGCCTTGCCCCAAAACAAACACCATCGCCAAGACTTCAGTTCACTTTTTATGACTGCTCTGCTCAACCTGAACTGCCAACAAAAATGCATCGTCCATGAAAACATAACTAAAACCCAGAGTGTCTGTAAAACCTCCCTCCCCTCTGCTTCTCTGCATTGCAGGCCTAATAAACTGTCTCAGAGCTGGGCATTGAGTCCCAGCACTGTCTTAACATCTGAGGATGAGAGTGTTTCTGAGCTGCTAACGTCAAGTTGTTGATATTGCGGCTTTTACCTCCAAACATCAAATAGAAGTGAATTGGCCTCCGGATAGAAGCGTATTATTTCAACATCATTGTTTTATCAAACAAGGGAAGGAAAGCTAAGTTATTGATTCTACTTCTCCAAAAAGTATGAAACTGGATGCACTTACTACTACTGTAAGTCGCTCTGGATAAGAGAGTCTGCTAAATTACTAAAATGTACAAATGTCTTGTGCTGTTAAATAATAAAACAAGTTCCCACTGCCCTCTCCAAAAACAGGGATGTACAGCATACTGCTAGCTGGAAAACAGATCAGAAATGAAAAAAGTCTGAAAGTTATTAGGAAGCACAAGGGAGAGGTAAGTAAGGAGGCAGAGAGGAGGGAGCAGGAGGAGTACTGTAGCCTTCTGTCAGTAGTGTCAGTGTGGATTCTCTGCTCCTCGCCAAACGGCGGGAGGGAACAATTATGCAGACGATGTTCTGCAGCCGACACATCTGAGGATGCACTGCATCAATCACACAGAAAGCCTGCAGGACCGCATACACGACCACTCAGACGCAAAAACACACACCACTCCTCACCCAGTGACAGAGAATCTAATCTCCTAGTAGCTGTACTCTGCTGACACTGATGCCTCTCATTAGCATGAATACACCAACCGACCAATCACAACAGGGCACACCCAGGCAGTGTGGGTATGAGGAAACGTATTGTGGTGTGGGGGGGGGGGGGGGGGGGAATCTAATAATCCCCTCTCCAGCAAACAGGAAATGAGAGGCTGATCAGTCCTACAGAAGAGCAGGGTGATGTGGTGTCACCACTGACACACAGAGATAAGAGAGAGAGAGAGAGACAGGTGAGAGAGAGGGGGGGGGGTGAGAGAGGTGAGTAAGAGAGAGGCGAGTGAATGAGTAAGAGAGATGAGTGAGTAAGAGAGGTGAGAGAGTGAGAGAGAGTGGTGAGTGAGGGGGAGAAGGGTAAGTATGTGAGACAGAGAGAGGGGTGTGAGTGAGACGGAAAGAGAGAGGGGTGTGGGGGGGTGAGAATGCAATAATCCCCTCTCCAGCAAACAGGAAATGAGAGGCTGATCAGTCCTACAGAAGAGCAGGGTGATGTGGTGTCACCACTGACACACAGAGACAGGTGAGAGAGAGAGAGGGGGATGAGTGAGAGAGGTGAGTGTGTGAGAGAGGTGAGTGAGAGGGAGAGAGAGAGAGAGAGAGGTGAGTGAGAGGCCTGTTGTCTGGACCTCTGGCAGTCTCTATGGGGGTGCCACAGGTTTCAATTCTCGTGCCGACTCTTTTCTCTGTATACAGTTGAAGTCGGAAGTTTACATTCACCTTAGCCAAATACATTTAAACTCAGTTTTCACAATTCCTGACATTTAATACTAGTAAAAATTCCATGTTTTAGGTCAGTTAGGATCACCACTTTATTTTAAGAAAGTGAAATGTCAGAATAATAGTAGAGAGAATTATTTAATTAATCTTTTATTTCTTTCATCACATTCCCAGTGGGTCAGAAGTTTACATACAGTCCATTAGTATTTGTTAGAATTGCCTTTAACTTCGGTCAAACGTGTCAGGTAGCCTTCCACAAGCTTCCCACAATAGGTTGGGTGAATTTTGGCCCATTCCTCCTGACAGAGCTGGTGTAACGAAGTCAGGTTTGTAGGCCTCCTTGCTCACACACGCTTTTTCAGTTCTGCCCACAGATTTTCTATAGGATTGTGGTCAGGGCTTTGATGGCCACTCCAATATCTTGACTGTGTTGCCCTTAAGCCATTTTGCCACAACTTTGGAAGTATGCTTGGGGTCATTGTCCATTTGGAACACCCTTTTGCGACCAAGCTTTAACTTCCTGACTGATGTCTTGAGATGTTGCTTCAATATATCCACATAATTTTCCATCCTCATGATGCCATCTATTTTGTGAAGTGCACCAGTTCATCCTGAAGCAAAGCACCCCCACAACATGATGCTGCCACCCCCGTGCTTCATGGTTGGGATGGTGTTCTTCGGCTTGCAAGCCTCCCCCTTTTTCCTCCAAACATAATGGTCATTATGGCCAAACAGTTCTAATTTTGTTTCATCAGACCAGAGGACATTTCTCCAAAAAGTACAATCTTTGTCCCCATGTGCAGTTTCAAACCATAGTCTGGATTCTTTATGGCGGTTTTAGAGCAGTGGCTTCTTCCTTGCTGAATGTCTTTTCAGATTATGTCGATATAAGACTCGTTCTACTGTGGATATAGATACTTCTGTACCTGTTTCCTCCAGCATCTTCACAAGGTCCTTGCTGTTGTTCTGGGATCGATTTGCACTTTTCTCACCAAAGGACATTCATCTCTAGGAGACACAACGCTTCTTCCTGAGCGGTATGACGGCTGGGTGGTCCCATGGTGTTTATACTTGCGTACTATTGTTTGTACAGATGAACGTGGTACCTTCAGGCGTTTGGAAATTGCTCCCAAGAACGAACCAGACTTGTGGACGTCCACCATTTTTTTACTGAGGTCTTGGCTGATTTATTTTGAATTTCCCATGATGTCAAGCAAAGAGGCACTGAGTTTGAAGGTAGGCCTTGAAATACATCCACAGGTGCACCTCCAATTGACTCGAATGATGTCAATTAGCCTATCAGAGGCTTCTAAAGCCATGACAATTTTCTGTAATTTTCCAAGCTGTTGAAAAGGCACAGTCAACTGACCCACTGGAATTGTGATAAAGTGAATTATAAGTGAAATAATCTTTCTGTAAACAATTGTTGGAAAAATTACTTGTGTCATGCACACTGTAGATGTCCTAACCGACTTGCCACAACTATAGTTTCTAACAAGAAACGTGTGGTGGTTGAAAAACGAGTTTTAATGACTCCAACCTAAGTGTATGTATGTAAACTTCGGACTTCAACTGTATATCAATGATGTCGCTCTTGCTGCGGGTGATTCCCTGATCCACCTCTATGCAGACGACACCATTCTGTATATATCTGGCCCTTCTTTGGACACTGTTAACCTGTTAGGGCTAGGGGGCAGTATTTACACGGCCGGATAAAAAACGTACCCGATTTAATCTGGTTATTACTACTACCCAGAAACTAGAATATGCATATAATTATTGGCTTTGGATAGAAAACACCCTAAAGTTTCTAAAACTGTTTGAATGGTGTCTGTGAGTATAACAGAACTCATATGGCAGGCAAAAACCTGAGAAGATTCTGTACAGGAAGTGCCCTCTCTGACCATTCCTTGAGCTTCTTGACTCTTTTTATTGAAAACTTAGGATCTTTGCTGTAATGTGACACTTCTTACGGCTCCCATAGGCTCTCAGAACCCGGGAAAAATCTGAATGATGTCGAGGCAGCCCCTGGCTGAAGAACATTAGCGCGTTTGGATAGTGGTCGGTCAGAGTACTATGAGACTGAGGCGCATGCACGAGGCGACCCCATGTTTTTATTTTCTCTCTCTTTGTACTAAAACACAGATTCCCGGTCAGAATATTATCGCTTTTTTACGAGAAAAATGGCATAAAAATTGATTTTAAACAGCGGTTGACATGCTTCGAAGTACGGTAATGGAATATTTAGAATTTCTTTGTCACGAAACGCGTCGTGCGCATCACCCTTCTTTACACTTCGGATAGTGTCTTGAACGCACGAACAAAACAGAGGATATTTAAACATAACTATGGATTATTTTGAACCAAACCAACATTTGTTATTGAAGTAGAAGTCCTGGGAGTGCATTCTGACGAAGAACAGCAAAGGTAATAACATTTTTCTTATAGTAAATCTGACTTTGGTGAGGGCTACACTTGGTGGGTGTCTAAATAGCTAGCCCTGTGATGCCGGGCTATCTACTTAGAATATTGCAAAATGTGCTTTCACCGAAAAGCGAGTGCATAGAGGAGTTCTGTATCTATAATTCTTAAAATAATTGTTATGTTTTTTGTGAACGTTTATCGTGAGTAATTTAGTAAATTCACCGGAAGTTTGCGGGGGGTATGCTAGTTCTGAACGTCACATGCTAATGTAAAAAGCTGGTTTTTGATATAAATATGAACTTGATTGAACAAAACATGCATGTATTGTATAACATAATGTCCTAAGATTGTCATCTGATGAAGATCATCAAAGGTTAGTGCTGCATTTAGCTGTGGTTTGGGTTTATGTGACATTATATGCTAGCTTGAAAAATGGGTGTCTGATTATTTCTGGCTGGGTACTCTGCTGACATAATCTAATGTTTCGCTTTCGTTGTAAAGCCTTTTTGAAATCGGACAGTGTGGTTAGATTAACGAGAGTCTTGTCTTTAAAATGGTGTAAAATAGTCATATGTTTGAGAAATTGAAGTAATAGCATTTCTAAGGTATTTGAATAACGCGCCACGGGATTCCACTGGCTGTTACGTAGGTGGGACGAAATCGTCCCACTGGCCCTAGAGAAGTTAACAAACTTCCAAACGAGCTTCAACGCCATACAACACTCCTCCGTGGCCTCCAACTGCTATTAAATGCTAGTAAAATTAAATGCATAGTCTTCAACCGATCGCTGCCCGCACCCGCCCGCCCGACTAGCATCACTACTCTGGACGGTTCTGACTTAGAATATGTGGACAACTATAAATACCTAGGTGTCTGGCTAGACTCTAAACTATCCTTCCAGTCGCACATTAAGCATATCCAATCCAAAGTTAAATCTAGAATCATCTTCCTATTTCACAACAAAGCCTCCTTCACTCATGCTGCCAAACATACCCTCGTAAAACTCACTATCCTACCAATCCTTGACTTTGGCGATGTCATTTACAAAATAGCCTCTAACACTCTACTCAGCAAATTGGATGCAGTCTATCACAGTGCCACCTGTTTTGTCACCAAAGCCCCATATACTACCCACCACTGCGACCTGTATACTCTCATTGGCTGGTCCTCGCTACATATTCGTCACCAAACCTACTGTCTCCAGCTCATCTATAAAAGTCTTTGCTAGGTAAAGCTCCGCGTTCTCAGCTCACTGATCATGATAACAACACCCACCCGTAGCACGCGCTCCAGCAGGTATATCTCACTGGTCATCCCCAAAGACAACACCTCCTTTGGCCGCCTTTCCTTCCAATTCTCTGCTGCCAATGACTGGAACGAATTGCAAAAATCACTGAAGCTGGAGTCTTATATCTCCCTCACTAACTTTAAGCGTCAGCTATCAGAGCAGCTTATCGATCGCTGCAGCTGTACAGCCCATCTGTAAATAGCCCATCCAACCAACTACCTACCCCATCCCCATATTTGCTTTTGTTTTTTTCTGCTCTTTTGCACACTAGTATTTCTTCTTGCACATCCTCATTTGTACATCACTCCAGTGTAAATTGCTAAATGGGAATTACTTCGCCACTATTGGCCTATTTATTGCCTTACCTCCTTACTTAATTTGCACACACTGTATACAGATGTTCTATTGTGTTATTGACTGTACGCTTGTTTATCCCATGTGTAACTCTGTGTTGTTGTTTGTGTCGCACTGCTTTGCTTTATCTTGGCCAGGTCGCAGTCGTAAATGAGAACTTGTTCTCAACTGGCCTACCTGGTTAAATAAAAGGTGAAATTAAAAAATAATAAATTAAAAAAGGCTTCAAGATCTGCCAACTGCTCACGTGGACAGGAGAATGCTATCCGCCCGAAGGCTGTCCCATGATCTACTGCCCCAACAATGTTGTGAAGCTCTAGTTTACACTGAGTGTCTGTGAATCCCATCAGCAGTCTTCTTCTCCTCATTGCTCTCCTTCACCTTCATCCCCAGAAGGGAGGAGCAGCAGTGTATTGATTTCTGCAGGTCAGACCCTGCCGGATTCACCTTCTGTACAGGATCATTGGGAGGCTGTTCTTTGTCCACCGGGTAGAAGCCTCAGTCAGATAGAAGCACTTTCCAACCTCAGTAAGGGGTCAACCAAGCCGCTTAGCATCGCTGACAGCCTTGCTAGACTGCAGAGTCAAACCGAAGAAGTCATTGCCTCTGCGATATTCTCCCACACCATAATTGTAGATCAGTTCATCCACAAAGTCATCATCCTCTGGCCCAAAGCCGACCATTTTCTTGCTCCATTTTCCATCATAAGGGCCCTTACAAGTTGCCTTACATCCCTCTTCAAACTCTTGGAGACGCAAAATCTTCATGCCAAGCACATCTCGGTAAAAGGTGTGCGTTTTGCTTCTGTCACCCACTTTGAAAATGAAATGCAAGGCTCGCCTCAAAGCCAAAATAATCCATGTGAGTTTGCTGTGTACTATACGATTATATATCACGCTCAGTTTGTCTACGTTGATTAAGAATCCTGCAATTGATTGCCGTAAAGAAAAGAGTAAGGAGAAACAGCAGAGAAACAAGACCAAGAAAAAACACTGAGGCATGATCATTATTATTGTTTTAATTCTCTCTTAACCTGACCATGCTTCCCACTACCTTCTGCTGCTGTAACAGCAGTAACACATTTCCTCAAGGGGAAACGCTTCTTCACAATCAACTGGTCTAACCCCACAGTCTTCTGTAATACCACAGCTGACCTCACAAATGTATCAACATCAAAGAAATCTGCCAATTTGACAGATTTACCAAAAGTCTGATCCAGGAACCCATTTACCTCCTCTAGATTGTAAATAGAGTCGTCACCAGCTGCTATTGTGTCAAAAGAGATGTCCATATCCTTCTCCTGATCCTCCTCAACTGAGGCTACAGACCCCTCACTCCCATCAGCCACATCCCTCTGAACACTCCCCACTTGCACCCCATCACTCATACCGGGCATCTCCTCCACTACCTGGGAGACTAGCCCCACCTGAACCCCATTACCCGTAGTGGACATCTCCTCCACTACCTGGGAGACTAGCTCCACCTGAACCCCATCACTCGTACTGGACATCTCACCACTCTGGGGAAATGGTTCCCCAAATCCGTCCTTACCTCCTACAACAATATTTTTCTGCTGCATAACAGACACTATGTTCCCTTCTGGTACAAGCTGCAACTCGGTACCCTCAACATGGACAACTTGTTCCTCAGAAACAGGTGCTTGTGGCTGCTCTATCACTGTCGTCCTACCTCTCCCTACATCAGTGGGCCCAGATGTTACAAGGACCACCTGTGTCCCTCCCTCCGCATTCTCCCTTTTCGGGCAAGCATGTCGCTTATGGCCAACATCCCCACACTCAAAACAGTGTTGACTACCCGTAGTAGCATAAGCCATATACAGTCTGTTGTCATACTTGACTTTAAACAATACCTCCAAAGTCTGCTCCGGTGAGTCCAAAAACAAACACCTGTCGCTGAAACATAACCTGTTTCAGAGCCAGGTGTTTGAAACGACATAAACTGTTTCAGAGCCGGGTGTTTGAAACGACATAACCTGTTTCAGAGCCGGGTGTTTGAAACGACATAACCTGTTTCAGAGCCGGGTGTTTGAAACGACATAACCTGTTTCAGAGCCGGGTGTTTGAAACGACAACCTGTTTCAGAGCCGGGTGTTTGAAACGACAACCTGTTTCAGAGCCGGGTGTTTGCAACCCAACAATCTCAACAGAACTTGCAAACTTCCCAAACCGCAATAACTCGCGCTCCAATAACTCACGCTCCAAGATCTCATTGGGAATAAACAACGGTCCATTCAACGCGAACGCATAAGCAAAGTTTTCGTAGCCTACCTTCTCTCCTTTGGCGACCAGAAACTCCTCCACAGCGATAGTAGCTTCAGTAACACACCTAAAGCCGTGCCGAAGTGACAGGGATGGTGTCCCCATGTGGGTCGCCATCCCCATGTGGGTCGCCATCCCCGCCAAAACCAGGGAAATTCCGACAAGAAATACAATATACTTAATTCTACCACAAAAAAAATAATAATAACCTTAACCTGTTGGGGGTAGGGGGCAGTATTGACACGGCCGGATAAAAAACTTACCCGATTTAATCTGGTTACTACTCCTGCCCAGTAACTAGAATATGCATATAATTATTGGCTTTGGATAGAAAATACCCCAACGTTTCTAAAACTGTTTGAATGGTGTCTGTGAGTATAACAGAACTCATACGGCAGGCAAAAACCTGAGAAGATTCCATACAGGAAGTGGCCTGTCTGACAAGTTTTTGTTCATCTTGGCTCTTTTTATTGAAGACTGAGGATCTTTGCTGTAACGTGACACTTCCTACGGCTCCCATAGGCTCTCAGAGCCCGGGAAAAAGCTGAATGATATCGAGGCAGCCCCAGGCAGAAACACATTTACGCTTTTGGCAAGTGGCCGATCAGAGGACAATGGGCTTAGGCGCGTGCACGAGTCGACACGTGCTTTATTTTCTTTCCTCTTTTTACCTAAACGCAGATTCCCTGTCGGAATATTATCGCTTTTTTACGAGAAAAATGGCATAAAAATTGATTTTAAACAGCGGTTGACATGCTTCGAAGTACGGTAATGGAATATTTAGAAATTCTTTGTCACGAAATGCGCCATGCTCGTCACCCTTATTTACCCTTTCGGATAGTGTCTTGAATGCACGAACAAAACGCCGCTATTTGGATATAACAATGGATTATTTGGGACCAAACCAACATTTGTTATTGAAGTAGAAGTCCTGGGAGTGCATTCTGACGAAGAACAGCAAAGGTAATAACATTTTTCTTATAGTAAATCTGACTTTGGTGAGTTCTAAACTTGCTGGGTGTCTAAATAGCTAGCCCTGTGATGCCGGGCTATCTACTGAGAATATTGCAAAATGTGCTTTCACCGAAAAGCTATTTTAAAATCGGACATATCGAGTGCATAGAGGAGTTCTGTATCTATAATTCTTAAAATAATTGTTATGCTTTTTGTGAACGTTTATCGTGAGTAATTTAGTACATTTTTAGTAAATTCCCCGGAAGTTTGCGGGGGGTATGCTAGTTCTGAACGTCACATGCTAATGTAAAAAGCTGGTTTTTGATCTAAATATGAACTTGATTGAACAAAACATGCATGTATTGTATAACATAATATCCTAGGTGTGTCATCTGATGAAGATCATCAAAGGTTAGTGCTGCATTTAGCTGTGGTTTTGGTTTTTGTGACATTATATGCTAGCTTGAAAAATGGGTGTCTGATTATTTCTGGCTGGGTACTCTGCTGACATAATCTAATGTTTTGCTTTCGTTGTAAAGCCTTTTTGAAATCGGACAGTGTGGTTAGATAAAGGAGAGTCTTGTCTTTCAAATGGTGTAAAATAGTCATATGTTTGAGAAATTGAAGTAATAGCATTTCTAAGGTATTTGAATATCGTGCCACGGGATTCCACTGGCTGTTGACTAGGGTGGGACGTTGAGAGGTTAACTCATTAGGAATTTGGAGCACCACGAGAGCGGTTGTTTTAAAGCCTTCCCGTCTCACGAATTAAACTCGAAAGGTCTTTACCTATCACATCCATAAAACAGTCAACGTATTAATCAGAACCTCTTATCATTCTGAACAGTCATCTTATTAATCATTATCGCTTATCATATGATCATTCTGAACAGTCGTAACCTTCTTGGATCTGCAAAACCCCCAGCCTAGCGGACTGACAACATATGGCTGCTTGTTACACTCACTCACTCACACACCACACACACACACACACACAGACACGGCTGAAGACGAGCGAGGGCAGAGAGACAGGATCTATTGTTGTGGTCTATTTATCCAGGTTCGTTCTGCCTAGCTAAACACCAGCTGTACCCAGGGATATTTCTGGCTACCTGCATAAACAGACTGAGAGCTAAACGGCCAGAGGTCAACGGTCACGCCTTGTTCAGACTATGTAACGTTAGGAGACCTACGTTGAATATTAATCAAGGTCATTTTATGATGCTCTGTAGAATTGTGGTCCTAACATTTATTTGCATGAATAGCTAACAAGTTACCTGGTATGGCATGTAGAAAATATTAATACATTAGACATCTTTTAATTAACCTCCAGCATGTAGTCAGCTGCTGTCATTTATTTGTGGTTGGGTCCATTTCAGACCTACTGTATTGAATGTGCTGGTATGATCTCTATGTCCGGTGAGGCTCTGGTATCAGTTGGTGTCAGTGTAGCTGTGCTAGGGCAACGCCTAGGTAACTCAGGCCTGTCTGAAGAGTTTTACCGGCACAGGACGACATCTGGGTAGAGTAGACATTTACTCAATTACACTCAACATTTACTATCTCTCCCTCTGTCGTACCTCCCTCTCTTTCTCTGTGTGTGTCATGCTGGCAGTGTTTGGTGCATGCTGGGAATTGTATGTGCGAGAGTTGTCTGGAGTTAGATCGCCTGTTTTTTTTCTCGTTTCCTTTTCTTGGTGGTTTGCCTTTTTTTACGCATGATTAACTTCTCCAGGGCCAGTGGGACGAAATCGTCCCACCTACGTAACGGCCAGTGGAATCCTGTGGCGCGTTATTCAAATACCTTAGAAATGCTATTACTTCAATTTCTCAAACATATGACTATTTCACACCATTTTAAAGACAAGACTCTCGTTAACCTGTTATGGCTTGGGGGCAGTATTTTCAAAATATTCCATTACTGTACTTCGAACCATGTCAAACGCTGTTTAAAATCAATTTTTATGCGATTTTTCTCGTAAAATAGCGATAATATTCCGACCGGGAGAAGTTGTTTTCGTTCAAAGACTCAAAGAAGAAAATGGACTCTGCACGCGCGCACCCGTCTCATTGTTCTCAGATCGACCACTTACCAAATGCGCTACTGTTTTTCAGCCAGTAACTGCAGAGTCATCATTCAATGTTCTGGCGCCTTCTGAGAGCCTATGGGAGCCTTAGAAAATGTCACGTTACAGCAGAGATCCTTTGTTTTGGATAGAGATGACAAAGAAGGCCAAGAAATGGTCAGAGAGGGCGCTTCCTGTTTGGAATCTTCTCAGGTTTTTGCCTGCCATATGAGTTCTGTTATACTCACAGACACCATTCAAACAGTTTTAGAAACTTTAGGGTGTTTTCTATCCAAATCAAACAATTATATGCATATTCTAGTTACTGGGCAGGAGTAGTAACCAGATTAAATCGGGTACGTTTTTTATCCGGCCGTGCAAATACTGCCCCCTATCCCCAACAGGTTAATTGTTACATGATTAATTTAAATCGGGTAACAATTAAACATAGTTAGTTGATTCGATAAATAACAGTTATCAGAATAATGAAAGTAAAGTCACGACAGTGACCGGGAGGATGCTCATATCCCCTCTATTTAGACTACTCCATCCAAGGTGCTATGTGGAGGACCGGTCTGAAGCTACATTCCAGAGGTGGGGTAAATGGAAGCTCTGCTACCCAGAGCTTAGAAATAAACCAGTGAATATGAAACCCATCAGCCAAGTTAGACGAATGCAGAATAAATGTAGAACAGAAGCACATGAAAGCAGAGCAGAGACCCATTTTATAAGCTTGCTTGTAACTTTTGGCCAGTAATAATTTGGGCAGATGGTCAAAGCCAGGACAATATTTGCATGCAGTTAGTTAGGCCACACACAGCGGGCAGCCTGTGGTCTAGAGTCTGGACATCAGACAGGAAGAACAAAGCAGTTCATTTTCCTCCACTCCTTTTACGATGGTAATATTTTGGTTTGAAAAGCATGACATCATTTGTTTGGAAAACCAGTAGTCTACCATTGGCTTCTTTGAAATGATTTTCCCTCTGGGGAAAAAATGGCTTCCCATGTATAATTGCTCCTAGTCCAGTCCACACGCTTCATCCTCCTACACCAGGACTGTGTAAAGAACTGCATGACAGCCATGACGGATGGAAACAATAAGGCTGGATGTGTTCTGTCTTCCTCTCGAAGAGCTCAACTCCCTCAAATGGACTAAATCTGATTTGGCATAATAGTGATAATACTTTCTTATACATTTGGTGGGTCTAATCCTGAATGCTGATTGGTCACAAGAGACCACCGGCTAAATCTATGACATTAAAATACCTACTCTTCCATCTGACTGCGCAATCCACTGTCTCATCAGCCCAGCCAGGCAATTTATAAACTTGATCTCCACTATAAAAAGCATCTAGACATTCTCTTAGACTACTATTTCATTTAACAGAGGAGATTTGTCAAAACCTTGATGTCTGTCTTTGACATTTGCAACATTGTTTCAATATTCAAATTCGATCTCCAGCTGTCCCATAGTAATGAATGTGTCGGGAGTGAGGAGACAGTCAGCCAGTCAAAATCATGAAATCAGCATCATTTTTATGGATATATACAAAGAACTATCAATAGAAAACAAGTAAAATAAAACGAAGTAAAGCTAGTTTGAAGTCTTTCCAGCTTCAGTTTGAAGTGATTGTGTTAGCGGTGTTGTTGGCTAGCTCCTCTGAACAAAAGCATCCTGACGAGAGAGCACATTTACTATGCCAGGTGAAATCGCGCATCATTAGCTCATTGTTATGGCTGTATCCAAATAAATTTCACTAGAAAATAGCTTAAACAAATGCAGCTACTTCGTTGTTATTCTAGCTACACTGTTTGCCTTGACTGTAAGTTAGCCGTAGTTGGCTAGCTAGCAAGCAAGGGCTAAGAACATTGCCAGACAATATGGCAATGGAGCATTTAGAATGAATGACAGGGTTGCATCCATAGATACAGAACAAAAAGACTGAACGACTGGGTCATGCCTCTGGCAACCAAACCGATAGAACGAACGACCAGCTGGATGAAATAGTATGAATAAATTCATAAAAATAACATTTTTTATGAAAATATATTAGTCATTATTTGAATATGTTGGTAACCCGTTGTATAAAAGTGATTATGCCCGAGAAGCCGGTGTTTGGAGGATATATTGTCTCGGGCATAACAACACCCGTGCCAATATATCCCCCAAACACCGGCTTCTCATGCATTATCACTTAAATGTCACAAATACTGTCCTTTCGATTCATTTTAATTAGAATGGAACAACAATACTAGTTAAGGATACTATAGGTCTAGATATCAATGTTTCACATTTTATTTATTAATACAAAAAGGTAATTCTGTGGTCCTAATTCAGATAATGCATGTCATAACAAGATGCCCACCGATTCAAGCCTCCTCCTCAAGTATATAGCTCTCTCCCCACCTGTACATTTCAGTCGCATCTTGCACCATTGGCTACACTTGTCTGTCCATCAAGCACATAAGCAACTAGCTTGCCTGCTCTATCTGCACTGATTGGCGAAGTAATTTATTTAGCTAAATGTTTTTTAAAAAACAGTCGATTTCACAGGTTAAAAAAGGAACAATATAAACAGCTACTTTTTTGGGGGTTCGAACCAGTTCAGAACTTTATTTTGCTGGTTGGAACAGAACCAAAACAAAGTGGTTCAAAACTAAACGATTGGAAAATCATTTTTGGTTCCAACCCCTAGTAATAACCAAGAGAAGGAACGAGGCAAAGCAGAGCACTACACTGGATAAAATATCATCTGACTATACAGTCACCATTACAAGTCACCATCATGCACACCGACTTTCATCCATGGTTAACATGCAAATCTCCTGCACCTCTCTCAGCTGTGTTCATAGATTAGTGAAGCTGGGCTGCTATCTCTCTGGTTTAAGAGGAACATGGCCTGCTTATTTTCCAGAGCAAGTCTAAGGTACTTAGTAGGCAGAGTCACGGACTAATGTAAAGCCTACTGTATAGTTGAAGTCAGAAGTTTACATACACCTTAGCCAAATACATTTAAACTCAGTTTTTCACAATTCCTGACATTTAATCAGAGTAAAAATTTCCTGTCTTAGGTCAGTTAGGATCACCACTTTATTTTAAGAAAGTGAAATATCATAATAATAGTAGAGATGATGATTTATTTAAGCTTTTATTTATTTCATCACATTCCTAGTGGGTCAGAAGTTTACATACACTCAATTAGTATTTGGATAAGTTGGGTGAATTCCTCCTGACAGAGCTGGTGTAACTGAGTCAGGTTTGTAGGCCTCCTTGCTCGCACATGCTTTTTCAGTTCTGCCCACAAATTTTCTATAGGATTGAGGTCAGGGCTTTGTGATGGCCACTCCAATATCTTGACTTTGTTGTCCTTAAGTCATTTTGCCCCAACTTTGGAAGTATGCTTGGGGTCATTGTCCATTTGGAAGACCCATTTGCGACCAAGCTTTAACTTCCTGACTGATGTCTTGAGATGTTGCTTCAATATATCCACATAATTTTCCTCTTCATGATGTCATCTATTTTGTGAAGTGCACCAGTCCCTCCTGCAGCAAAGCACCCCCACAACATGATGCTGCGACGCCCGTGCTTCACAGTTGGGATGGTGTTCTTCAGGTTGCAAGCCCCATTTTCCTCCAAACATAACATTCCTCCAAACATGTTCAGGGATCGATTTGCACTTTTCTCACCAAAGTATGTTCATTTCTAGGAGACAGAACGCTTCTCCTTCCTGAGCGGTATGACGGCTGCGTGGTCCCATGGTGTTTATACTTGCGTACTATTGTTTGTACAGATGAACGTGGTACCTTCAGGCATTTGGAAATTGCTCCCAAGGATGAACCAGACTTGTGGAGGTCTACAATTCTTTTTCTGAGGCCTTGGCTGATTTCTTTAGATTTTCCCATGATGTCAAGCAAAGAGGCACTAAGTTTGAAGGTAGGCCTGAAAATACATCCACAGGTACACCTCCAATTGACTCAAATGATGTCAATTAGCCTATCAGAAGCTTCTAAAGCCATGACATAATTTTCTGGAATTTCCCAAGCTCTTTAAAGGCACAGTCAACTTAGTGTATATGTAAACTTCTGGAGTGGTTGAAAAATTCGTTTTAATGACTCCAATCTAAGTGTATGTAAACTTCCGACTTCAACTGTATTTCTCCATTTACAAAGAGATTTCTCTATCTGATTTCTAATATTCTGCATCAATTCGTAGAAGGCGTGTGTATATGCACCTGGGAATTTAACTAAATCCATGCCAAAGCAAGTTTACATGTACTTGTGGCAGTTCTACAAACCAGAAACTTCAAAATAAAGACTTAAAGGGAAGGAGTCAGACGAGGTTGGTTGTGATCAATTATGTAATACCTACTGCTACAAAGGGATGAGAGGAATGTGGCCACAAAGAAAGTAAACAAAGTTATTCAAAAGATATATGAGTCATGAGGGAAAGGCTCCTTAACATCCAGTCAGAAGGGCAGGCAGGAGTGTTTATACCATGCCTTCCATGAGGTCATATGTTTGCCTGGCCAGACTGTAAGCAGGCCATAAGGGAACATCCAGGAGATTTAATTGATCAATCAGTCAACCAAAGATGCCCAAGACTCAGGGTTTGTCCCTGTTGCTGTGGTAACCAGGGCCACCTGACTTCAAATCACCTCAAACATGATTACACACACACACACACACACACACACACACACACACACACACACCTACAAGGAGAGGGTGATGAGGGAAGGAGAGAAAGGTGAAGGAGAGGGGACAACTTGGACTATCACAGTACTGTATTTAACCAGGGTCTCTACAGCATGCTGAGGCAAAGTAGATACTTTATGCCTTTAATTACAGTTAGGGACTGCTATTGTTTAGCTTGTGATGCTTATAGATGGGGTGGGGCCGGGAGAGCTGATCCTGGATCATAAATAACTGAGGGAGGGGTGAAAAAAAGGAAGAGAAAAACATTGGCTGTGTCATAACAGTTCCTCAACCACTGGGCCTCACAGTGTAGCTACGCCCACCTGTAAGCTGGCATTCCACCTGAGAGTCCTGCCGTTTCACCTGTTGAAAGGTGTAAGGAAGTTATGCAGAAGTTTTGCCATAACCTGTTGGACTGGCTCTGTTCTACCTGGGAACAGGTGCATCAGTGTCAACACACACACACTACACAGAGGTAACAGTTGGAGAATACACTGTAGCTATCTCAAGGAATTCCCACAGCACATGCTGGCGCCAGAGCAGCTGAACTATAACGGGCAGGGCTCTACCCCCTAATAATACTATTACAGTGGAACTGACAGCATTTTAGCAACATTACATCTTATTAAAATCGGTTCATATACACCCCCAAGAAGAATGACACTTTAAAGACACTGTAGCAAATAAAACATCTGTCTTGTCCAGAACCGGAGTCTACACAGATCGGTGCGCCATAGCCAATCAGAGCTACAGTAGGCCTTTATGCAAAGGAGCTATTTGCCACACAGGCCTGCCATCATTCACTTTGAACTGGACTGTGTGTTTACAGGAAATTGCAACAGCGCGACTTTTTTTTTTTTTGTCATTTTAGCAGACGCTCTTATCCAGAGCGACTTACAGTAGTGAATGCATACATTTCATACATTTTTTTTTTCTTTCTTTCCTGTGCTGGCCCCCCGTGGGAATCGAACCCACAAACCTGGCGTTGCAAACACCATGCTCTACCAACTGAGCTACATTAGAATGCCAAAAGCCACAAAATATACATGAATGTATTTCTGCCATTATGTCAACACCATGGGAATCCTCTTACATTTAGGAACTTCACAGTCCTATTGATCAAACAACCATGAAAAGGTAGGCTCTCTCTCCCTAAATTATGCACATCAACAAGATCAACAACTAATGCGAGCCAGAGTAAGATTAGCTCAAATCTAACAAAGGAACATTAGATAAACCCTCTCAAACTGTTTCAGCTAGTTGCGCATCGAAATTGCACTGATAAACGTTGGGGAACTGTAGCCTTCTCGTCCTTCTGCAACTTGCCTGCAAACAAGTACCCAAGGTAACTGTCTAAATTTGGCTAGCTGGCTACTTTCAGACAAAAATTAGAGAACACCTCACTCTGGCCATTTTACTCACCCTAGCAGAGCTGGTTAGCAAGGCTGTTTACATGTTATCAAGAGCGTTTGTGACTAACTTACTTTCTTTAAAAGAAGATGGTGACGAAGCTATGAAGGAAAAATACTGGAGTTTTGGTGCAGGTATTGCAGAACAGCGCAAAAATTATATTACAATAGTGTTAAAAAAAAATTATAATAAAAAATAAAATATCCCGATATGTAACTACCGATTCCCCCCCCCCCCATCACTAATGTACTACGCAGTCAGTCAATCAGTTGGCGCCTTCTCATTTGTCTGTTTGTTTTCAGTGAGAAGGCACTGCTTTGACCTGTTCCCCTCGATAGCCTACAGCCACAAGGTGCTGCTTTAATATCACAGGAGTTGGGACTCATTTTCCATAACCAACCCCCACCCTATTAAAAAGGCATAACCGTCTGAAATGTCAAAGCATTCAAATGTCAACCAACGGAAAAGAGAGAGCAGTGGAGGATGGACAAAAGGTAGCCAAACAAAGGGTTCAGGAAGTGACACACAGGAAATGGAGCTCACCCCTGAAAGGGCCTGAGAGACAGAGAGGAGACAATAACGAGAGGAAGGGGAAGAAGAAGGGAAGTGAGGTGAGGATCAGTTAAGAGCAGTGAGAGAGACTTTCCTTGTCTTCCTCATTTACATTATTCAGCTGTTTTTAGTAGATTACACATTTCCTTAAAAGAAGAGGAGGGGTTACAGGTTCACCGTAGCTTGCCGAACTACAGTGTAACTTCAAACACACTCCAAGGGGAGATCTGAGAACTCTATGCATGGTATGTGAGTAATGGAGCTTGAGCATGACATGCCTCCATCAAACCAGCCCAGAATACTGTATGATGTCCTTCACCATTACTGTAGAGTCAGTGTGGCAATGAGAGAAAGTGTAGACAGGTACTGCACTGAGTCAGTACACAAGTAGGAGAGGCAAAATGGGGTTTAGGCGAGGCAAACCCGCTCCACTCATCTCTCCTTATCAGACCATTCACATCAGAAAGAATTATAATCAAATCCTGTGAAAAAAAGCAGAGAGACTGCCAGTGCCAGTACTGCTGTAAGAGGCCAGGAGGGAAATTAGATTTCTTCCTTAATTGATGAGATTTTAAAGAAGCCCAGTTTCAGCCTGTGGACAGAGAGTACCGTCCGTCTGGATTCACTTAGTCTTTCCTCTTATTACCAATAACTATTTACCATCAGAGAGCCTATTCTCCATATAGTATTACACAGATTGGGGCAATACAATCACAGGTATAGGAGCTGTCACCTCTTGTGTAAGTGTGTTGAGTGGGGTCATCACTTGCTTCCGAGCTGGGCAGGGAGAGAGGACAGTATGAAAAGGCTTGCAGATGCTGCATATCACCGTTAGATGATGTTCTTGGCTAAGAGATCCAATTACAGACTCCAACAACGAGATGTATTCTCTTTGCAAGATGGCGCCGATAGGCATGGTCACCCTGTTCATGGCTCCTAAGCAACTTAGCAGTTTTATCGTTTTGGGGGTTATTTCTCACCTTATTAGCTCAGAACCTCCTTTGCATTATTATATACAGCCTGAAATAACTTTTGGATATTAGAGAGGCAGGAACTCACCAGCATTGCGACCAGAAATACAACTTTCCTGACTGGGATCCTTTGTTTGTACCCCCCAAGGCAATTCCACTTATCCCAGAAACTGGAGAAGAGATCAATCGGGGTGGACTCCGATTTACCACCCACTGCTTCAGAGTACATTACTCGCTAGTGTTCAGTACCTGGACAATAATGTAGACGAGCTCAGGGAGAAAACCTCCTTCCAGAGAGACATCAGGGACTGTAACATACTCCTCTTCACAGAATAATGGTCCTCTCTGGATATACTGTCCCAGTCCATACAGCCAGCTGGTTTCTCAGTACACCGTGCAGACAGGAATAAAGAACTCTCTGGGAATAAGATAGATGAAGGTGTATATTTCATGATTAACTACTCATGGAGTGATTAAGGTAATGTAGAGGAACTCAAGTCCTTTTGTTCACCCAACCTAGAATACCTCACAATCAAATACCGACCACATTACCTACCGAGAGAAATCTCTTCGGTCATCATCACAGCCGTGTATATTCCCCCTCAAGCCGATACACCGACGGCTCTCAAGGAACTACACTGGACTTTGTGCAAACTGGAAACCGCATATCCTTAGGTCACATTTATTGTAGTTGGGGACTTCATTAAAGTAAATCATAGGAAAACGCAACCAAAGTTTTAATCAACATCACCTGCGCTGCTCGCTCTTCAAACTCTCGACCATTGCTACTCTTGCTTACAGGAAGGCTACAAGGCCCTGCCAAGCCCTCCCTTCAGCAAGTTAGATCATGCCTCCATCCTGCTCCTTCCTATAGGCAGAAACTCAAACATGAAGTGGTAAGGACTGTTCAACACTGGTCTGAACAATCGGAATCCATGCTTCAAGATTGTTTTGACCATACGGACTGAGAAATATTTTGGGTTGTATACACTGACACGGTGACTGAGTGCATCAGGAAGTGTATATGGGATGTTGTTTACACTGTGATGATTAAAACTGCATTCGCGCAAACCTGAAAGCGCGAACCACCGCATTTAACCATGGCAAGCTGACTGGGAATATGGGTGAGTACAAAACAATCCAGTTATACCTTCCGAAAAGCAATCAAACAGGCAAAACGTCAAAACAGAGAAAGTGGGGGTCGCAATTCAACAGCTCAGACACAAGACATATGTGAAAGGGACTCCAGCCAATCATGAATAATAAAGGGAAAACCAGCCATGTTGCGGACACAGACATCTTGCTCCCAGACAAGCTAAACCCAGTGCCGCTGACCACCACCACTCGTGTCTCATTTCATGTAAGACGTGTTAACCCTCGCAAGGCCGCCGGCCTTGATGGCTTTCCTAGCCACGTCCTCAGAGCACACACAGACCAGCTGGCTGGAGTATTTTAACGAACATATTCAATCTCTCCCTATCCCAGTCTGTTGTCCCCACTTGCTTCAAGATGTCCACCATTGTTCCTGTAACCAAGAAAGCGAAGGTAACTGAACTAAATGACTAATCGCCCCTTAGCACTCACTTTTGCTTTGAGAGGCTAGATGAGGATCAAATCACCACCACCTTACCCGACACCCTAGACCACTGCAATTTGTATACTGCCGCAATAGATCCAAGGAAGACGCAATGCCATCGTACTGCCCTATCCCATCTGGACAAGAGTAATACCTATGAAATAATGCTGCTCATTGACTACAGCTCAGCCTTCAACAACATTGAACCCTCCAAGCTCATCATTAAGCTCGGGGGCCCGGTTCTGAACCCCGCCCTGTGCAACTGCATCCTGGACATTCAGACAGGCCTCCCACAGGTGGTGAAGATAGGCAAGAACACCTCCACCATGCAAATACTCAACACAGGGGCCCCACAAGGGTGCACTCTCAGCCCCCTCCTCCCTGTCAACAAAACAAAGGAGCTGATCGTGGAATTCAAGACACAACAGAAGGAGCATGCCCCCATCAACATCGACGGGCCGCAGTGGAAAAGTTCCTCGGCATACACATCACTGACAATCTGAAATGGTCCACCCACACAGACCGTGTGGTGAAAAAGGAGGCTGAAGAAATTCGGCTTGGTCCATAAGACCCTCACAAAATGTTACAGATGCACCATTGAGAGCATCTGTTGGGCTATATCACCGCCTGGTACGGCAACTGCACCGTCTGCAACCCCAGGGCACTCCAGTGGGTGGTGCGGTCTGCCCAACGCATCACCGGGGGCACACTGGTATGGTGTTAACTGCTGAGCTATAGTCAATGAACAGCATTCTTACATCGGTATTTCTCTTGTCCAGATGGGATAGGGCAGTGTGATGGCGATTGCATCGTCAGTGGACCTATTGGGGCAGTAAGCAAAGAGTGGGAGTGGGTTTAGGGTATCAGGTAGGGTGGAGGTGATATGGTCCTTGACTAGTCTCTCAAAGCACTTCATGATGGCAGAAGTGAGTGCAATGGAACCATAGTCATTTAGTTCAGTTACCCTCACTTTCTTGGTGTGTCTGCGAGTATTTGCAGACACACCCCCTCCTTGATCAAGAGCCTTGCTGTGAGCAAACTGTGAGTAGCATTTTTTTTGTTACTTATAACTTCATGAGCTGGGATGTCGGTATTGGTTGAAGCTGGGATAGGGATTGGTTGAATATGTCCGTAAATACACCAGCCAGCTGGTCTGCGCATGCTCTGAGGATGCAGCTAGGGATGCCGTCTGGGCCGGCAGCCTTGCGAGGGTTAACACGTTTAAATGTTTTACTCACATTGGCCATGGAGAAGGAGAGCCCACAGGCTTTGGTAGTGGGCTGTGTTAGTGGCACTGTAATGTCCTCAAAGCGAGCAAAGAAGTTGTTTTGTTTGTCTGGGAGCAAGACGTTGGTGTCCGCAACGGGACTGGTTTTCTTTTTGTAATCGGTGATTGCCTGTAGACCCTGCCACATACGTCTCGTGTTTGAGCCGTTGAATTGCGACTCTACTTTGTCTCTCTACTGACGCTTTGCTTGTTTGATTGCCTTGCGAAGGGAATAGCTGCACTGTTTGTATTCGGTCGCGTTTCTGGTCGCCTTGCCATGATTAAAAGCGGTGGTTCACGTGAATACTGCCATCAATCCATGGTTTCTGGTTAGGGAAGGTTTTAATGGTCACCGAGGGTACGACATCTCCAATGCACTTGCTAATTAACTCGCTCACCAAGTCAGCGTATACATCAATGTTATTGTCTGAGGCTATCCGGAACATATCCCAGTCCACGAGATCGAAGCAATCTTGAAGCGTGGTATCCGAATGGTCAGACCAGCGTTGTATTGACCTGAGCACCGGCATTTCCCGTTTTAGTTTCTGTCAATAGGCTGGGAGCAACAAAATGGAGTCACGGACAGATTAGCCGAAAGCAGGGTGGGGGAGGGCTTTGAATGCATCACGGAAGTTTGAGTAGCAATGATCCAGAAAGCTACCAGCTCTTGTCGCGCATTTGATATGGTGATAGAATTAATTATGTATGGTTCTTAGGTTAGCTTTGTTAAAATCCCCAGCTACAATAAATGCAGCCAAAGGATGTATGGTTTCCAGTTCATATAGAGTGCAGTGAAGTTCTTTCAGGGCCGACGAGGGATCTGCTTGGGGGGAGGGGGAGGATATACACAGCTGTGACTATAATCGAAGAGAATTCTCTTGGAAGATAATGCGGTCGGCATTTGATTGTAAGGAATTCTAGGTTGGGTGAACAAAAAGACTTGAGTTCCTGTATGTTGTTATGATTAACGATTCATGGTGTAATCACAAGGCATACACCCCTACCCTTCTTCTTACCAGAAAGATGCTTGTTTCTGTCGGCGCGATGCGTGAAGAAACCAGGTGGCTGTACCGACTCTGATAACATATCCCGAGTGAGCCATGTTTCCGTGAAACAGAGAATGTTACAATCTCTGATGTCTCTCGAAGGCAACTCGTGCCCTAATTTCGTCCACCTTGTTACCTAGAGATTGGATATTGGCGAGTAATATGCTCGGAAGCGGTGGATGATGTCCTCGCCTTCTGAGTCTGACCAGTAGGCCGTTCTGTCCGCCTCTCCTGCGGCGACCGTGTTGTTTTTGGTCAGCCTCTGGGACAAGATCGCATGTCCAGGGTGGAGGTCCGAACAAAGGATCCACTTCAGGAAAGACGGATTCCTGGTCGTAATGATGGTAAGTTGACATCGCTTTTATATCCAATAGTTCTTCCCGGCTGTATGTAATAACATGTGAGATTTTCTGGGCTAACAATGTAAGAAATAATACATAAAAAAAAAAAAATAACTGCATAGTTTTCTAAGGACCTGAAGAAAGGCGACCATCTCTGTCGGCGCCATTCTTGCCATTTGAAGGGGTGTCCACATACTTTTGTATGACCAGGAATACATCTTTCCTTACAGTATGGAATTCACAACCAAATGTTTTCCAGTTAGATCTTATAACTATTAAGTTAACTGTGTAAAATGTGCTAAATGTTCTGCAGTTGCTCATTTGGTTTGCTAATTTAGTAGCTAGTAAGCTATCTAGCTAAGTGTTTAGCTTCTTCCAAAATCAAGCTTCACTTGCCGGTAACAGCAGAGAATCCCCTCCTGGAGCAAGAGCCTTGCTGTGAGCAAACTGAGTAGCATTTGTTTTGTTACTTATAACTTCATGAGCTGGGATGTCGGTCCTGAAAATAGGTCAGAGACTATAAAAATGTTTGCAATGCATTAGTTAGCATTGTCTATGGGATTTTACATGTACTTGTTAGCATTGCCAACCTTCGAATTACAAAAGGCTCAGTGGGGTTTGAAAATATAGCCCCTTGTGTTCAGTGCCGATATTACCAAACAACCCGGAATGGCACAAGGTCGGTATGAAGGTAAGACAATCTGGATACCGCCCAAGCCTAACGTTAGCATATGCTACCGTACCTGTAGACTTCATCATTGCTGCACACAGAGACATACAGATGGCATCCAAGAGTTCATCCGACTCTGGTTAAGTAGAAAAACTTAATTGCCAGAATCTCGCAGTATCCCTTTAAGACGAACAAGTCAATGCTGTGGATAATCACTTTCCTATGCCTTCATCACAATTACTGCTAGCAGACACAGTGTAGCAATAGTCTCACCACTAATCCACACCATGAGAAGCAGAACCAAAACCAAACCTTAGGACAACATTAAAAATAGGCAAGTCCCTGTAAAAACCTGTGGCTGACAGAGAGCAGAGACCTGTAGGTGTATCATTGCAAGGAAACAACAAAAACAACAACAAAGCAGATTGAAGGAGGAAAACAGCACTAATGTTAGAAACAAACAGCATTATGTTGTCATCTAGAGTCACGTGTTTATTTTGAAAAGTTATAGCACCCCACAATTTACATAAAGTAGGTTTTTAATAGGACCATATCGTTTAGTCAAATTCGTGTTATTTTTTACCATGGAAAATCTGCTATTGTAGTACAACCCTACGTCCTCCAATACATAAATAAAGCATTCCACTGCAGAGTGATAGAGATAATGAGAGCAGTGGTGTGTGTGTGTGTGTGTGTGTGTGTGTGTGTGTGTGTGTGTGTGTGTGTGCGTATATCTGAACCCTCAGAGTTTGATGCTGGCTGTGTGGCACTTAAAGTGATGATGCAATTCCAAAGCGAGCCAAAAGATCACCACTTTGTGCATTAACATTTTAACTAACACAGCTAAATACAAATCTCCACATTAAAGGGTTCAGAATAGCCTGCAACTGGCCACAAGCATCCGCTTCAAACAGTTTGTTCAATTCAGCTTGTCAGTCTCTCTGCTGGTTAGTCAGGGAGAAACTAAGCATAAATAAAGGCATGTAAATTAACTCGTCATAGTCATAACATCATTGTTTCCATAGGGGTGTGTGTAGGGCGAGGTACTGTACTGTGAAGGAGGAGGCCCCTGTTCTATTAGGGAGAACAGAGTCTCCAAGTAAGACAACGTTTCACCTAATTCAATATGTTTTTTTAGGCAAAGGGAAAAGGACCGTGTGGAAACAGTCATGGCCAATGGCACCAACAGCTATGTTAAAAAAGGAAATGTGTATGCCTGTGTGTGGGGGGCATGTTCTGGCTGGCCCGCCCACGCCATGACAGGGCAGGGAGCAAATTGTTGAGGGGGACTATTTTCCTGGCGTGCCTGGCTGAGGGAGAGGAGCGATTGATCGATGGCGACAGAGTGAACAGCACATGTCACATTGGGGACGCCTCTGGCCCTGACCCGTGGCATCTGAGCCGCTCCTCCACTGCTCCGCTTCCATTGGGAGTCGTCACGGAAACAGACGTCCACCATCACTGCCAATCAGATCACAGCACTACAGAGCTGCTGCTAACTATCTGGCCATGCTAGGAAGGACAGAAGAACAGAGCTTTCTAAAAGTCTATGCAGATTGCTGCCGTTGGGAGGACCGTGAACAGTATACACACACACACACACACACACACACACACACACGTGAGCTACAAGGTATGATGTTGATGATGTGAAAGAGCGGACCAGCGTGTGTCTACAGGGGTCCACCAGTGCAACGCCAGTGTGTGCAGTCTGAACTAGGAGTCATTATGAAGGTGTTGATAACATGCTGAGTCTGGTTGTAATCTCTGTGCCCAGCAAGTCCTAGGTGTGGATGAAGGGATCAGGACAGGACATGTTTAAAGGTCTGCTACAGAGAAACGTTCTGCCCTGCACTGTATATCACCATGGCTATGGCATTTGGCACTATACTACCACCACATATTGCTGAGCAAATAGATGTAGCCCACCTGTACAGATGATGACATAGCAGTACATGACACCCTGTTGTTAAACACCACCATTTTGGAGCATTAGATAATAGCAGTTTCCAGCTAACAGCCACATGCTTTCTCCATCAAGGAAACCAAATGCTGGTCAATCACAGCAGCTGACATTTCCAGATGAGCGATTTGGAGTAAACTCCTGAAGCCCCCCCCACATATTCATGTTTCTCTAGGTAATTCATAGTGACTAATGAGGGTCTAAATGAATAACAATTAATGAATGACATTTGGGTGGTGATTAAATGTCAAATGTGCTCTGAGAGCATGCTAATGCAGGATTTTTACAAACATGAATCATCAAAACATATCCTGAACAGACACCAGAAACACAGATGGTAGATGTAAATCATAGTTCGGTGTAAAACACACACACATTTGCATCCAATCTGGTTCTCGTTATCCAAATGTGTTTCTTTCGTCGGCCCACCAAGTGTCACTACTGAAAATGGTACTTACTGCAATGCCATGTGACACACACTAATCCATAACTCCCATGAAGGTCCTTATAGTACAGCTTCTTGTCAAGAGTTAACATGGGGAGAAGGGTTCTGCCAAGTCAGCCCAAGTTAGTTCACAGACATCTGAGACCAACCCCGTCATCGAGAGGCTCCACAATTCACACACTCAGATGACAAAGAGAGAGAAGATAAATGATTGAGAGAGAGAACGGAGGAGCAAAAGAGAAGATGGAGACTGGGCTGATGAAGAAGAATAGAACAGCATGCTAGAGCAGTGCACACTGGGGATTCCTCTGGTGTGTATGCCATGCCTTGGGCTTCCAGACCAAACAGAAACACACGACCCCAGAGAGTGCGTGTGTGCAGTCTTGCTGGCTATTGTGGAAAACACAACCATGTCTATATAATCCTCTTAAATCAGGACGGCCTGTCCTCAAATCCCCAAGAAATGTGTGTGTGTGAGAGAGATGGGGGGGCACCAGCAGAAGCTAATGAGATGTGTAATCGGACCCCAGGGCACTGGTCTGGTCTAAGCATAATTAAAAAGGTAAAGAAAAAAAGCATCTCCAGAGAACGGAGGATAGACTGACTAAAAATAATCAAAGCAAATTAATATTTTTGATTCCTAAGCTATGTTTTCATATTTTATGACAATAGCAGAGATAAGGTATGTGTGAGTGTATGGCCTCCTGATTATTAGTATTTCATTTGAACATGGAAGATTCTTGACTTCTATGCCGCCAAGACTATTAACATCTACTTCTGCTCTTATAAATTGACTTCCTGGTAGCAGTATGCCCGTTGGAGCAATACTGCGTCTAATTTGCGTAAACAACAGCAAAACTGAGACAGGGCTTTGGCACGTCAGCATGCGTCACCCTCTGCCCCGCTCAGCTCCAGGCTGATCAAATCAAATGCAATGATGATCAGATTCCTGCAAGCGTTGGATGTGAAGAACACAACTTTGTATAATGGTCAACTGAACCTTCTAATGAACACTGTGTGGGATTGCAGAATGACTGTGGAATGCAATTCCCTTCTGATGTCACTGCAATGGGACGGATTTAAATCAAACTTACCATAGCAGTCAAAGGCTTCACAGTAAGCTCATACCCACACCCCTCAGCCATTAGACGCCATACACACTGTGATACTGCACACGACTGTGCCTGAGAAACACCTCCCAGATATGGGATTATGCTAATATGACAGCCACATTGACAATGTGGGAATAAGCAGAGGCCTTATGAGTAGATTTGTCAAATGATCCACTGCTTGGGATGTGTTAAAGAGATGGGAAGCGAAGACTGAGAACTGGGAGAAATATCTAGAAGCTCTAAATCTCAGCCACTCAACAAGACGTGTGTGACTTCATCGTCTGACAGGAAATCAAGGGGGGGGGGGGGGGGGAATTGGAGAAATTAAAGAATGTCACCGACTGTATCCTCCTTGAGGAATGACCATGATGACGAAGAGGCTGTTGACAGGAGTTCTAAACATCATGGGTTCACAATTACAATGGATCTGAAGGATACAACACCTTCCATCCAGACAGGCAGGCAGAAAGAGCCTGAAGCACAGCTGAGACCCCATTCACTGTTTGCCCACTTCCTTTGTAACTAACATAGGTAAATTAAACCCAGAGATTGTGTCTGAACACATTGTGCGGGGGAAGTTGAGCTGGTCGACTGTGTCAGTGAATACAAAGATGGGGGGGCTGTGGGGGTTCACACAGAGGAAAAGGAAATAAATGCTTCCACATGCAAAGACAGAAGGAGAGCAGTAGCAACGTGTAGGTTAAAAAATATATATAAAATGTTTTTTTAATCACTGGTGAAGCCAAGCCAGAATTAAAAAAGCTATATTACAACCTGTGTTGTGATAATTACGTTGTTTGCTCTATAACCTGTTAGTTCATATGCCTTGACACAGTGATATATAGGCCTAAAGGCAGAGACAATAAGAAGATACCGTAGCAGAATAAATTCAACCACACCCTTGTTTCATCAAAAAAACATAGAGCAACCTCTGTCCGGTGAAGACCACAAAGCATATTGCATGTAACAAACAGTTATATGACCTACAGCATGGTCAAGCAAGTTCATGTTTCCAACATTTTCGGACCCCTAAACAACTATTGATTTAGAACACCGGAGAGTTACCGCAAATCGCAAAGAAAACAGGACCCGCCTCCACTATTCCACATAATCAAATCCCCTATGCTTAGTTTAATACAGTGACAACTAAAAGATACCAAAAACAATATAGTCCAATCAACATAAGCTAAATATGATGTGGCTGTCCGTGGTTGTGATTGTCTGTGTCGTAGGCTACCTGGCTAACTTCCTTTCATGGGCAACCATGAGTCAGCTAGTTAACAATAGCGTTCTACATCTAGCTACATATTGAACTTCCATCCTCACAGGCCAGGGGCACAATGAATTAATTTCTGGTTGGATCAGAATCGCTGTTATAATCATTGGCCAGTATGGAGAATTAAGTAAAACCACAAGTCCAAATCCCCATCTCCATCCATGACTAATTTAGGAAAGGGCCAATAGGCTGTACATGTGCTCTAGCCAACAGCGCACAGATAGAGTTGGCTAGAGTGCACGGTTGGCTAGAGTGCATGTGTCAATACCAGAGTGGGCACACTATAAACTCAACATTTTCTGTTAGAAAACCATCAGTAGAGTTGAAAATGTGATGGAAACCCATTCAACTTTTATTTGTTTTAATCCATTACATAAGATGAATGTGTTTTTATGTGCACTACGTCATCACGCACAGCTTTTAATCTGCAACAAGTCAATTTGATGGAAACATCTCTGGTGGGAAAACACATTGCTTATGCTGATTTTTTTTTTTTTATAAAAGGGAAGCCAAATGCCTGCTGGCTTCCTTTGCATTCAATGCTACGGGCGGCAACAATGTCATACTCTTTTTGACCAGACAGCATCAGATAGATGGGCTACACATACAGAGGCACTGTTTCGCTCGCTAAGATGCTTTCTCCGGCGAGATACACTACATAACCAAAAGTGTGGTCACCTGCTTGCCGAACATCTCATTCCAAAATCATGGCCATTAGTATAAGTTCCCCCTTTGCTGCTTTAACAGCCTCCACTCTTCTAGGAAGGCTTTCCACTAGATGTTGGAACATTGCTGTGGGGACTTGCTTCCATTCAGCCACAAGAGCATTAGTGAGGTCGGGCACTGATGTTGGGCGATTAGGCCTGGCCCACAGTCAGCGTTCCAATTAATCTCAAAGGTGTTCAAAGGGGTCGGGGTCAGTCAAGTTCTTCCACACCGATCTCGACAAACTATTTCTGTATGGACCTCGCTTTGTGCCTAGTTAAATAAAAATAAGGCACAGGGGCATTGTCATGCTGAAAGAGGAAAGGGCCTTCCCCATATTGTTTCCACAAAGTTGGAAGCACATAATCATCTAGAATGTCATTGTATGCTGTAGCGTCAAGATTTCGCTTCACTGGAACTAAGGGACCTCGCCCAAACCATGAAAAACAGCCCCACACCATTATTCCTCTTTCACCAAACGTTACAGTTGGCACTATGCAGGTAACTTTGTCCTGGCTTCCGCCAAACTCAGATTCATCCGTCAGACTGCCAGATGGTGAAGCATGATTCATCACTCCAGAGAACGCGTTTCCAATGGCGGCGAGATTTACACCACTCCAGCCGACGCTTGACATTGAGCATGGTGATCTTAGGCTTGTGTGCGGCTGCTGGGCCAAGGAAACCCATTTCATGAAGCTTCAGATGAACAGTGATTGTGCTGGCATTGCTTCCAGAGGCAGTTTGGAACTCGGTAGTGAGTGTTGCAACTGAGGACAGACAATTTTTACGCATTAGCACTCGGCGGTCCCGTTCTGTGAGCTTGTGGGGCCTACCACTTTACGGCTGAGCCACTGTTGCTCCTAGACATTTCCATTTTACAATTACAGCACTTACAGTTAACCGGGGCAGCTCTAGCAGGACAGACATTTGATGAACTGACTTGTTGGAAAGGTGCCATCCTATGACGGTGCCACGTTGAAAGTCACTACTAAGCTCTTCAATAAGACCATTCTACTGCCAATGATTGCATGGTTGTGTGTGCAGAAATAGCTAAATCCATTAATATGAAGGGGTGTCCACATACTTTTTTCCCCTCACTGTATATATACAAAAGTATTTGATCCCCTGCTGATTTTGTACGTTTGCCCACTGACAAAGAAATGATCAGTCTATAATTTTAATGGTAGGTTTATTTAAACGGTTATTTAAATCCAGAAAAATGCATGTCAAATGTTTTAAATTGATTTGCATTTTAATGGGGGAAATAAGTATTTGACCCCCTCTCAATCAGAAAGATTTCTGGCTCCCAGGGGTCTTTTATACAGGTAACGAGCTGAGATTAGGAGCACGCTCTTAAAGGGAGTGCTCCTAATCTCAGTTTGTTACCTCTATAAAAGACACCTGTCCACAGAAGCAATCAATCAGATTCCAAACTCTCCACCATGGCCAAGACAAAAGAGCTCTCCAATGTTGTCAGGGACAACATTGTAGACCTACACAAGGCTGGAATGGGCTACAAGACCATCGGCAAGCAGCTTGGTGAGAAGGTGACAACAGTTGGTGCGATTATTCGCAAATGGAAGAAACACAAAAGAACTGTCAATCTCCCTCGGCCTGGGGCTCGTGGAGTTGCAATGATCATGAGAACGGCGAGGAATCAGCCCAGAACTACACGGGAGGATCTTGTCAATGATCTCAAGGCAGCTGGGACCATAGTCACCAAGAAAACAATTGGTAACACACTACGCCGTGAAGGACTGAAATCCTGCAGCGCCCGCAAGGTCCCCCTGCTCAAGAATACATATACATGCCTGTCTGAAGTTTGCCAATGAACATCTGAATGATTCAGAGAACAACTGGGTGAAAGTGCTGTGGTCAGATGAGACCAAAATGGAGCTCTTTGGCATCAACTCAACTCGCCGTGTTTGGAGGAGGAGGAATGCTGCCTATGACCCCAAGAACACCACCCCCACCGTCAAACATGGAGGTGGAAACATTATGCTTTGGGGGTGTTTTTCTGCTAAGCGGACATGACAACTTCACCGCATCAAAGGGACGATGGACGGGGCCCATGTACCGTCAAATCTTGGGTGAGAACATCCTTCCCTCAGCCAGGGCATTGAAAATGGGTCGTGGATGGGTATTCCAGCATGACAATGACCCAAAACACACAGCCAAGGCAACAAAGGAGTGGCTCAAGAAGAAGCACATTAAGGTCCTGGAGTGGCCTAGCCAGTCTCCAGACCTTAATCCCATAGGAAATCTGTGGAGGGAACTGAAGGTTCGAGTTGCCAAACGTCAGCCTCGAAACCTTAATGACTTGGAGAAGATCTGCAAAGAGGAGTGGGACAAAATCCCTCCTGAGATGTGTGCAAACCTGGTGGCCAACTACAAGAAACGTCTGACCTCTGATTTCCAACAAGGGTTTTGCCACTAAGTACTAAGTCATGTTTTGCAGAGGGGTCAAATACTTATTTCCCTCATTAAAATGCAAATCAATTTATAACATTTTTGACATGCGTTTTTCTGGATTTTTGTGGTTATTCTGTCTCTCACTGTTCAAATAAACCTACCATTAAAATTATAGACTGATCATTTCTTTGTCAGTGGGCAAACGTACAAAATCAGCAGGGGATCAAATACTTTTTTCCCCTCACTGTATATTCTATTCAGCCTCTTGCGAATTAAAGGTAAATTATGAAACAGAGATATTAAAAAGTTTCGTTTTTTTCTTGGTACATTTTTTTGGGGAAGCCTGGCTTCCCTTGGCATCCATGAATACACACCCACTGAAAGAGAGATTCTCGACCTACCACCCACACTGCCATAAATCTGAGCCACAGGACCAGCTAGCTATACTCCCACCACAATTTTTTAAAAGTTTAACTTTTTCCTTTTGGATTTACAACAGAGTTTAAATCTGCTGAGCTTGTGAAGTGTATCAGGCTAGCCACACATCATGTTGGTGAAACTTAAACTTGAATACCCCTGTAAATTAACTGAATTTGTCTTTGCCTTTCCTTCGGACTGATCCCTGGCTGAATAACTGACTCAGTCAGCCCAGTGTAGTATATTAGGAGGGGATTAACAGCATCACATGGAGTTATGCTGTGCTCTGATGTGATCCAGACACTAAATACCTCCTCACTGACCCCTGACCTTGATGCTGTGTTTCATGCTGCCTGGTCTGATCGGCCCAGCCCCATGGAGCGCCATACACTGATCCCACAGCAAACACACACAAGGACTTGCTAAATGACACATGGGTCCATTAACTATGGGAGCCTTGAGGTATACTAATCCGCTTCCATGTTAAAGCCTGTGTGTGTGTGTGTGTGTGTGTGTGTGTGTGTGTGTGTGTGTGTGTGTGTGTGTGTGTGTGTGTGTGTGTGTGTGTGTGTGTGTGTGTGTGTGTGTGTGTGTGGGGCAGGGTAGAGGAAATGTAGACCAGGATAGAGCCACCCGTATAGATTTTTTTTTAATCATAATTTTGAACATGATAATAATCTGCAACCAAGTTCCCTCAAAAACAGTTTAGTGTTCAGACTAGATACCAAACAGACTGAGACAAAATGTATTAAATAGGAAATGTCAATCAAAGACATGTCTCTCTCTTTATGATATGCAGCAGGAGTCCTTTCAACAAAGCAGGGAGTGTGGGAATGCATGTCGAAACTACGCACATATTACATAATCCAGTGAATGACTCTCCCAGAGCTACCGACTGTGTCAATACAGCAGCATGGCCACATAATGGCATGTGGCACCCGGTGGCAGCTCAGTACTGTGTGTACTGTAATCAATCCCTGTACAAAAGCATAGACTGTTGGCCGTTAAAAAGCCACAATTAGCACCAAAAACATGCTATGCCCGGCCTGTACCCTGAACTTGAGTGAGGATGCAGAAATGTTCAACACCTGATGGATAATAGCCTAATCAGCACCGCCTTTTGCCTTCGCATTCATCAAACTGTGAAAATGACAGACACGGCAGGTAACCTAGTGGTTGGGCCAGTAACCGAAAGGTTGCTAGGTCGAATCCCCGAGCTGACAAGGTAAAAATCTGTAGTTCTGCCCCTGAACAAGGCAGTTAACCCACTGTTCCTAGGCCGTCATTGTAAATAAGAATTTGTTCTTCACTGACTTGCCTAGTTAAATAAAAGGTAAAATAAACATTAATTTGAGCTAAATTAGGAAATTTAAACTGAACATAAGCTACAGATGGCCGTTGTTGCCAAACATATTTTCCCAATTAAGCCTGATTAGGGAGAACATTTTCTAGACAGCATGCATTTTTAAAACCTGAAATGGCATATGGTCATGTGACTGTATCGCCACGGCATCCCCTCCTCCATCCCTCCAAACAGGATCTGGAAATGAGACTGGAGTGGGAGCTGATTGGCCAGCTTCCTGATATTGTCTCAAGTCATTATGAACATGGGCAGGATGGCCACATTCTTCCTATTAGCCTAGACAGAGGGGATTCATCAACCAAAACTAGAACCATGCGGCATGGCCTGTGTGTTGACTCGGGAATTTGTTGTATGAAAATGACAAGAAAATAGGTAGTCCACAGGTTGCCCATCAAGTGGCTCTTGATTTGGGCCAATGAAGTAGGCCTATGTGCTCAGTTTATAAACAAATAGAAGTGGAAAAACAGATATTTTAGTGATTTTTCTCCCCCTCTTTCAACCACAAAGAAACGTTTTAAAATCAGTCCGATCCCAGAGTGGCACAGGCACTAAATCATAGCTCTGAGTATTCATACAAGCCTGCCAGACACACTGGGTTTGTGTCACATTGGCTTAGTGTCAAACTACAAGGCCGGGATGAGTCAAGTTGACCATGAACAGTTCACACTGGCCAGAGCTGCTGTTTGTATGCTTTTGTTAATGTTGTCATCTTCCTGCTATGGTATGAGCAGAGGTTGGGATGTAGTCAACTCTCAGTAAGTGCCTTAGGCCTAATGAGTAGGCAACAGCCAAGATAGCACCTACAGCGTCGATTTGGTACACTCCAATCATAAGTAATTTAACTGCTGAAATGCAAGGCATGTGGGTGTTGTTTTAAGGGGAAAAGGGCAATTCAACATACATAAATCACTCACAATGTATGAGTATGTATATATCTGACGGAACTAAAACCTTGAATGGGATTCTGAAAAGTGGGAAATGATTTAGTACATATTTATTACATAAGATTTTAGTGCCTTGTCCACTTTCATACATCACTCAGTGTGGACGAATGAGGCGCTCTGGGACGCTCTGCTGCTGCATCCGTGTCATCTCTTACCTTGTCTGACCGTTTTCAATCTGATGGGACCATTGCAATTCTTTATCACTGTCTGTACATCATACAGAGGCAACCCAGAGATCGAGAGGTTCTCTACTTCCAATATCAACGCCCCTTCTGTTAATTTTCCATTTTTGTAAACCACGGTGGCATCGTTAACTTGTCCGATGTAAGCGAACTCTCCGTTCTCCGCACCACCGAGTAATTGCACATTTAAGTCACCGCGAGCGTCTTTGAGGACCGCGCACTCGTTAACTTTAGTGGTCCAGTGATTCTTCTTTTGGATCACTTTGGACATGATGAATATCCGACACCAAACAGGTGGTCTCGCAGAATTATAGAAATATAGACAACACAACGTGTCTCCGAATATAATATCCAAATCAGACGCAGCAAACTTTCTTTTTCTTTCCGTGAAGCATGAGTGCTGCTGTCAAAATATGCCCATCATTCACGCAAAACAAATCAAGCCATTCTTGTCCGATGGACCACTTCTGTAGAAGTCCTGGGCAGCTGGTCCTAATTTGCAGGTATTGTTTTTCTCATCTTCCTTGCCGAGTAATCTCTTTTATATATATCTCTTCGGCGTCTGCCAAAGTACCACTAACCTACAGTATCCACTTGTTAAAATCGTTTCTCAGTTCCTTCTTTATAAAACCACTTTGAATATGTTCCGTTCAAGGTCCAAGCAATGGAGGTTTTCTTTGAATACGCGGTGAGTTGGTTGGTGGTACCACACAGACCACGGCTCCTTTAAGCAGGTACAACGTTTTGTTACATTTTATCCCACTCCGCGTGCTGTAGCGATCGAGAGGTGCTGATAGTAAAATGAGCGCATGCGTCCGGTTTCCCTACGGAGTCCAGAGGGATATCCTGCTACACCTATTACAGGGTCCTAGTGCTCCGTTCGTCAACTACTGACATGGTATTTAAAAACACAGTAAACTAAAGCACGGATAATATTGACTTTGACCAGAACTAATGTTTAAAAACCACATTCTTAGGAGGTTTAATTGCATTTCAATAAATTGATACCAATGAGGAGGGAATTCAGTCAATCTTTCTTTAGTCTCTACAGCTTTAAATCATTAGGCTACACCTCCACTCTGTGTCCGGTTTTTAATGGTCTTTTACTGGTTTTCAATGGAATGCAGATCAGATTAACCTTGCCACTTTGCCAGGTGAAAGATATGTATTATTCTCTTTGGATTCAAATAGTTTAGGTTCTTTCTGTAGCACATTCTTCATTCTCTTATAGTCATTTAGCAGACGCTCTTATCCAGAGCGACTTACAGTAGTGAATGCATACATTTCATACATGCCCCCCCCCCATTGGAATTGAACCCACAACCCTGGCATTGCAAACACTTCGCGTTGCAAACACCATGCTCTACCAACTGAGCTACAGGGACTTCCCCTCAAACCACTAGACAGGCAGGCACTCCCCTCTGTGCCCTGCTAATATGGAGCTCTGGTGTGTGTAGTCCTTCATGTGAGTCGAATACACACAGATGTTTAAAACACATAGTACTCGCTCAATTATAGGACCTTCAACAATATGTTACAATAGCCTATATTTAACATAATGTCAACGTCTTCAGTATTTTCACCACCACCACACCATCATCATCATCATCACTCACATCCCTCTTCCCCCCTCTCATCATAGGCAAATGATGCAGAGAAAGAGAGAGAGAGAGAGAGAGAGAGAGAGAGAGAGAAGGCATTAGACAGCTGGGCTGAGGCACAGGGAAAGGGAACATGCTGTTTGATGGGATCAGATGGGCTGCCTCTCACCTAGGGAAAAGCAGATGAGCTTTTCCAAACCTAAAAATAACATTCAAAGTATTCTTTGTCCCATAGGAGGCAAACCATTGGCCTGGATGGGACTGGGAAACAGAATGAGTGTTTTTAAGCCGAAACCTTGTAACTTCTTCTCAGATCAACCAATCAGACGCAGGAACAGTTTATTAAGCCCAGGGCCATAGAGTTAAATCATACATTCCCACTCTAAATGTATCTAAATAGGGTTACGTCAGCCGGATGTTGTTCGATGCAGCGTCACTGAATCTCAGACTATATTACTTAATTCACCTTACATAAGACAGTACAGCCTACCAATACATCAGCTATGTTTCCCTCCCTATTGCTTTCATACCTACTTTCAGAGTGATGATCATATAGAGGTAAGCAGATGGCAATAATAAGTGACCCATTACATGACTGTAATGTGGTCATCCTCAATGCCTCTCCTTGGTGACCCCTGATCTAGATAGATAATAGTCCTCATCATATGCTGTAAGTGATGTTGTTATCACCTCGCCAGTCAGTTCCATGGTCATTAGGGAGAAGACAGGAGGAGAGGAGTCCAACAATAAGAAATAATACAATAAAATAATATGAATATTAAATAAATGTCTCAGTAGAATATAATAAACATTTTAGCATAAGTATAATACAAGAAGGCACAATTTATAGTAAAATATTTACACTTGTTTTGGGGAAAGGAGGATTGTGGGACAAAATGAAATTGTGCAGTGTTCAGCAAACATAATAAGAGTCTGGTAGCAGCAGTTGTGATGTGTGTAGCATGAATGTGTGTGTGTGTGTGGTGTGTGTCTGTGTGGGTGTGTGCGTGAATGAGTGCATGTGTGCTAAGGTGTGGCGAATCAGAGCAGGTACTCAGTCCAATTCAAGTGTTCCGCAGTCTGATGGGTTGTAGATAGAAACTGTCTCTGAGCCTGTTGGTATCAGATCTCATGGTAAGGGGTAAGGGAGTTAACAGCTGGTGCTGGGGTGTGTGAAGTCCTTGATGATGCTGCGGGCCTTTCTCAGGCACCGTTTCGAGTAGATGTCCTGGATGGGTGGGAGCACGGTCCCAGTGATGTACTGGGCCATCTTCACCACCTGCTGGAGGGCTTTACGGTTGTAGACAGAGCAATTCCCGTACCAGGCCGTGATGCAACCGGTCAGGACGCTCTCGATGGTGCAGTGGTAGTATTTGGAGATGACCCGGGTGGCATGCAGAATTTTTTCAGCTGCCTTAGGAAGTAGAGATGTTGTTGCTCCCTCTTGACAAGAGTGTTAGTGTTGTTGGTACATGTCAAGTCCTCAGTGATGTGGGCCCCGAGGAACTTAAAACTGCTGACTCTCTTCATGGTAGTCCTGTTGATGTGGATCGGGTCATGTTCCCTCCTCTGCTTCTTGAAGTCAACAATCAACTCCTTTGTTTTTCTGACGTTGAGGGAGAGGTTTTTGTCCTGGCACCACAATGCCAGTTCACTTACCTCCTCCCTATAGGCTGACTCGTCATTGTTGGTTATCAGGCCTACAACTGTAGTGTAATCAACTTGATGATGTAGTTGGTGTCGTGCAAAGCCACACTGTTGTGGGTGAAGAGGGAGTAGAGCAGAGGGCTGAGGACACACCCCAGGGGGCCGATGTGTTAGCAGTCAGTGTGGAGGAGGTGTTGTTGCCAATCCTCACAGCCTGTGGTCTGCCCGTCAGGAAGTCCAGGATCTAGTTGCAGTGGGTGGTGTCCAAACCCAGGGCTCTGAGGGTGGATAATGTCACCAGCTATCTATTTTTTTCAACTTGTTGGTTGCCTTTTGGCTCCCCACTCATGCTCTCTGATTGGTTCAGAGTAGAAATCGCTCTTTACTGATGGCATACCGATTCACCATGCAGAAACATCAGAGAATGTGGAAATTCAGTCTCCAGTCAAACAACACCAGTGGGTGGTCCCTGTAGCACACCGCAGAGAATGAATGGAAGATAAACGCTAGATGAAGGGCAGACAGACAATCGGTGCAGTTTGCTTGTCCCTTAAGAGTAGATTTGATGTGACATACTATACTGTTTGTAGGCCTAGCTAGTGTGTCACTGCCAGTCAGATGTACTGTGACTTCCAGTAGGGGTCAGGCAGAGCCAGTGCCTGCTTCCTGTCACACTGTCACTCAAATCAAACAGACAGTTGGGCCATACCCCCAAGTTTTATTTCCTCTATATCCATCACTTTTATTTTCTGGGAGATGTTGAAAATTGATCACTTGAAGCAATGTTTTGAGCATGAGAACTTCATGAGAATCTGACACCGCCCTGCATCTGCCATCTTAACTTTACATGTAAGATGGCAGATATAACTATACATAACGTTTTTGAAATGTATAAACCACAACAAGTTCATTAGTAACTGTCAAGCTGGCAATGATGCCTCACTCTCAACATTAAACAGATCAGCTTTTTCCAGGCCCATTCCAGTAAAATCCTTCTCTCTCTCTCTCTCTCTCTCTCTCTCTCTCTCTCTCTCTCTCTCTCTCTCTCTCTCTCTGCAATATGTCTGCCATTTTGTCTAAGATATTATTGTTTTTTCCTGACTATGAATAGTGTTTAGGTAACATACTTTGACTCCTAATGATATACTGCAATAAGAAATGATACACTACCTGATCTAAAGTATGTGGACACCTGCTTGTCGAACATCTCATTCCAAAATCATGTGCATTAATATGAAGTTGATCCCCCCCCCTTTGCTACTATAACAGCCTTTACTATTCTGGGAAACCTTTCCACTAGATGTTGGAACATTGCTCCTGGGACTTGCTTCCATTCAGCCACAAGAGCATTAGTGAAGTCGGACACTGATTTTGGGAGATTAGGCCTGGCTCGCAGTCGGCGTTCTAATTCATCCCAAAGGTGTTCGATGGGGTTGAAGTCAGAGCTCTATGCAAGCCAGTCAAGGTCGATTTCGAACAAACCATTTCTATATGGATGTCGCTTTCTGCACTGGGGCATTGTCATGCTGAAAGAGAAAAGGGCCTTCCCCAAGCTGTTGCCACAGAGTTGGAAGCACAGAATTGTATAGAATGCCATTGTAAGCTATAGCATTAAGATTTCCCTTCATTGGGCCTAGCCTGAACCATGAAAAACAGTCCCAGACCATAATTCCTCCTCCACCAAATTTTACAGTTGGCACTATGCATTTGGGCAGGTAGCGTTCTCCTCGCATCTGCCAAAGCCAGATTCGTCCATTGGACTGCCAGATGGTGAAGCGTGATTCATCACTCCAGAGAACGCGTTTCCACTGTTCCAGAGTCCAATGGTGGCGAGCTTTACACCACTCCAGCCGAAGCTTGGCATCACGCATAGTGATCTTAGGCTGGTGTGCGACTGCTCGGCCATGGAAACCCATTTCATGAAGCTCCCGACTAGCATTTCTTGTGCTGACATTGCTTCCAGAGGCAGTTTGGAGCTCGGTAGTTCCATACTACCGGCGCCGACAGAGATGGCCGCCTCGCTTTGCGTTCCTAGGAAACCATGCAGTATTTTGTTTTTTTTATGTGTTATTTCTTACATTGTTACCCCAGGTAATCTTAGGTTTTATTACATACAGTCGTGAAGAACTATTGGATATAAGAGCAACGTCAACTCACCAACATTACAACCAGGAATACGACTTTCCCGAAGCAGATCCTCTGTTTTGCCCACCACCCAGTACAATGGATCAGGCTCCGTAGACGGGCACATCGCGAACCGCTCCCGAGCATACTACTCTCCAATGTCCAGTCTCTTGACAACAAGGTAGACGAAATCCGTGCAAGGGTAGCCTTCCAGAGAGACATCAAAGACTGTAACATTCTTTGTTTCACGGAAACATGGCTCACTCGAGACACGCAATCGGAGTCGGCACAGCCAGCTGGTTTCTTCACGCATCGCGCCGACAGAAACAAGCATCTTTCTGGTAAGAAGAAGGGCGGGGGTGTATGCCTTATGATTAACGAGACGTGGTGTGATCATAACAACATACAGGAACTCAAGTCCTTCTGTTCACCTGACTTAGAATTCCTCACAATCAAATGGCGACCACATTATCTACCTAGAAAATTCTCTTCGATTATAATCACAGCCGCATATATCCCCCCCCAAGCAGACACATCGATGGCACTGAATGAACTTCATTTGACTCTATGTAAACTGGAAACCACATATCCTGAGGCTGCATTTATTGTAGCTGGGGATTTTAATAAGGCTAATCTGAAAACAAGGCTCCCTAAATTCTATCAGCATATCGATTGCGCTTCCAGGGCTGGCAAAACCCTAGATCATTGCTATTCTAACTTCCGCGACGCATATAAGGCCCTTCCCCGCCCTCCTTTTGGAAAAGCTGACCACAACTCCATTTTGTTGCTTCCAGCCTATAGACAGAAGCTAAAACAGGAAGCTCCCGCGCTCAGGTCTGTTCAACGCTGGTCCGACCAATCGGATTCCACGCTTCAAGATTGCTTCGATCACGTGGACTGGATATGTTCCGCATTGCGGTCGAACAACAACATTGACGAATACGCTGAGTCGGTGAGCGGGTTTATTAGCAAGTGCATCGGCGATGTCGTACCCACAGCGTCTATTAAAACATTCCCAAACCAGAAGCTGTGGATTGATGGCAGCATTCGCGCAAAACTGAAAGCAAGAACCACTGCTTTTAATCAGGGCAAGGTGACTGGAAACATGACCGAATACAAACAGTGTAGCTATTCCCTCTGCAAGGCAATCAAACAAGCTAAGCGTCAGTATAGAGACAAAGTAGAGTCGCAATTCAACGGCTCAGACACGAGAGGTATGTGGCAGGGTCTACAGTCAATCACGGACTATAAAAGGAAAACCAGCCCCGTCGCGGACCAGGATGTCTTGCTCCCAGACAGACTAAACAACTTCTTTGCTCGCTTTGAAGACAATACAGTGCCACTGACACAGCCCGCTACCAAAACCTGCAGGCTCTCCTTCACTGTAGCCAACGTGAGTAAAACGTTTAAACGTGTCAACCCTCACAAGGCTGCCGGCCCAGACTGCATCCCCAGCCGCGTCCTCAGAGCATGCGCAGACCAGCTGGCTAGTGTGTTTACGGACATATTCAATCAATCCTTTTCCAAGTCTGCTGTCCCCACATGCTTCAAGAGGGCCGCCATTGTTCCTGTTTCCAAGAAAGCTAAGGTAACTGAGCTAAATGACTACCGCCCCGTAGCACTCACTTCCGTCATCATGAAGTGCTTTGAGAGACTAGTCAAGGACCATATCACCTCCACCCTACCTGACACCCTAGACCCACTCCAATTTGCTTACCGCCCCAATAGGTCCACAGACGACGCAATCGCAATCACACTGCACACTGCCCTAATCCATCTGGACAAGAGGAATACCTATGTGAGAATGCTGTTCTCCCTGTTCACCCACGACTGCGTGGCCATGCATGCCTCCAACTCAATCATCAAGTTTGCAGACGATACTACAGTGGTAGGCTTGATTACCAACAATGACGAGACCGCCTACAGGGAGGAGGTGAGGGCCCTCGGAGTGTGGTGTCAGGAAAATAACCTCACACTCAACGTCAACAAAACAAAGGAGATGATCGTGGACTTCAGGAAACAGCAGAGGGAGCACCCCCCTATCCACATCGATGGGACAGTAGTGGAGGGGGTAGAACGTTTTAAGTTCCTCGGCGTACACATCACAGACAAACTGAAATGGTCCAACCACACAGACAACGTGGTGAAGAAGGAGCAGCAGCGCCTCTTCAACCTTAGGAGGCTGAAGAAATTTGGCTTGTCACCAAAAACACTCACAAACTTTTACAGATGCACAATCGAGAGCATCCTGTCGGGCTGTATCACCGCCTGGTACGGCAACTACTCCGCCCATAACCGTAAGGCTCTCCAGAGGGTAGTGAGGTCTGCACAACGCATCACCGGGGGCAAACTACCTGCCCTCCAGGACGCCTACACCACCCGATGTCACAGGAAGGCCAAAAAGATCATCAAGGACAACAACCACCCGAGCCACTGCCTGTTCACTCCACTATCATCCAGAAGCCGAGGTCAGTACAGGTGCATCAAAGCAGGGACGGACAGACTGAAAAACAGCTTCTATGTCAAGGCCATCAGACTGTTAAACAGCCATCACTAACATTGAGTGGCTGCTGCCAACATACTGACTCAACTCCAGCCACTTTAATAATGGAAAAATTGATGTAATAAATGTATCCCTAGCCACTTTAAACAATGCCACTTAATATAATGTTTACATACCCTACATTACTCATCTCATATGTATATACTGTACTCTATTCCATCCACTGCATCTTGCCATCTTGATGTAATGTATCACTAGCCACTTTAAACAATGCCACTTTTATATGTTTACATATCCTACATTACTCATCTCATATGTATTTACTGTACTCATTACCACCCACTGCATCTTGCCTATGCCGTTCTATACCATCACTCATTCATATATTTTTTTTATGTACATATTCTTATTCATTCCTTTACACTTGTGTGTATAAGGTCATTGTTGTGAAATTGTTAGGTTAGATTACTCGTTGGTTATTACTGCATTGTTGGAACTAGAAGCACAAGCATTTCGCTACACTCGCATTAACATCTGCTAACCATGTGTATGTGACAAATAAAATTTGATTTGATTTAGTGAGTGTTGCAACCGAGGACGGATGATTTTTAAGCATTACGCACTTTAGCACTCGGCGGTCCCGTTCTGTGAGCTTGTGGGGCCTACCACTTCACGGCTGAGCCGTTGTTGCTCCTAGACATTTCCACTTCACAGCACTTACAGTTGACAGCACTTACAGTTGACTGGGGTAGCTCTAGCAGGGCAGAAATTTGACGAACTGACTTGTTGGATAGGTGGCATCTTATGACGGTGCCACGTTGAAAGTCACTGAGCTCTTCAGAAAGGCCCTTCTACTGCCAATGTTTGTCTATGGAGATTACATGGTAAAGTGACTATGCAACATGATAGATAAGGTAGTAGCACCTCGACCCACACAGTTTTCCACCACAAAACAGCAGAGAATTGCCATAAAGGGTAAAAACAGCTACTCATGTCAAAATGCTGAATTTTGGCACTTTAGCAAGCCTTTATTCATATAAAAAATGTATTTATTGAATTATCCGTGTGGTGTATGTTGAAGGGCACTTAAAATGCAATATTGGTACACAATTTCTACTTAAAATATCAAAGGGACGCAAAAGGCACTCATTTCGTGGAACAACCCAATAGCAATTTACATACTCACTGTAGACAGCAACAGACCCATCCGTCATTAAGACATCATACTCAGTCAAGGAAATCATGACCACAGCTCATCTGTAAAGTGCCCAGTGGGGACAACTGTTATTGCGGCAGTGTTTTAGTGAGCCTTCAAAAGCATAATGTAGGGCTCTATCTGGGTGTAGTGTAGGTGCATTGTTCCTCCTCATCATCTCTCTCTTAGTCCACACCCTTCTGTACATACCTTAATGTGCTGTTAAAGTTGGAATGGCAGGGCCTGGGAGGAGGGAAGAGAGTGAGAGAGAAAAAGAGAGCGAGAGGGAGAAAGTAGGAGAACGACTATTTGAATCAGAGGTGAAGCATGAGAGAGAAAGAGAGGAAGATTGTGTGATAATGGCCCATTGCTGCCAAACGAAGTAGTGTTTTGACCTTTCACTGGATCCATCTTAAAGAGAACCTATTTCCTTCACAGTAATATCAAGTTTTCACTTTCTCACATGCTCAGCTTATACTGGTATTCTAATGAAACAAACTGGTCACCAAATGGTCTGTCTAAGATCATGCACAGTAGGCTACAAAACACTATAGTTTCAGATCATGACATGTAACCTTCATTAATGCATTTGACCATACTCTTCCACCAGCAGCTGTTTCCTTCAAGTTTGTAGCAATAAAAAAAAGTGTTTCGTTGGAGTGCTTTATAGAATGACTGGGGGAAGGTGACAGTAGTATAGTGAAATCACATAAAATACTTTCATCTTATGGAGGCTATAGTGCACTGCCCAGGGATGACCTCCTAATTCCAACGGTGTTGTAGCTGTGTGATACGTCACTCCAGCAGAGAGATGGGTATGAATAACACAATCTGTATAACCTTACACTGTTTTCCTTCTGTAGCTGGATTATCTGTTATTCTGTAGAATAGTGTCACTATAACCATTAAGACCCTGTATTGTAACACACTCCCACTGACCTACTGTAACCATAATGTTTCTGTGCTAAGCACTTTATAGGGGCTCTGTAAAAGAGGTCTGTTTTATGCTTACATGTCTTTTTAATCTTCTTTTCCTCTATGACCAGATAAAGACTTACTCAGAGAGAGAGAGAGAGAGAGAGAGAGAGAGAGAGAGAGAGAGAGAGAGAGACATCCTTAGTTTTAACTAAAGTAGAGCTGCAAAGGCCAGTGTTACCCTGCCAGATTACAGATGAATGGCTCTCTCAAAAAGGCCATCAGATTATCTCACACTATTTAGGATTTCTGTCATACCATCGGCAATGAGAGGCTATGTCATTGATGGTCTTTCAATCATACTTTTTTTTTTTTACCAATATACAATTCTGCAGTTCAGTGCAGGTCACCAGTATGTAGGTTAGGAATGCTGGAAGTGATATTTTATATGAAAAGGATGATTAGGTTACAGAGAATTAACACCACACTGTCCTCTAAAATATGCCAAAAGCCAGGAGGTTAAAATGCAAACCTTTTGTGTGTAGGAAATTGAGAGAGAGAGAGAGAGAGATGAACAAGAAGGCGAAGAAAATAAGAGGAAAGAAAGAGGAGATAGAGGGAAGAGAGCACAGGATGGCTTGCTGGTTCAGGATCCTGAGTGCTCAACTCGCCCACTCAGCCAGCCTCAGCACACTACCGCAAATATGGGGATGCATTGCCAACAAATTGTGTCTAAGATAAGGTTGAAAAATTCTGCTAACTTTCCCAAAATTCCTGATTTTTTTTCTACAGAAATCCTGGTTGTAAAATTCCAGAAATAAGGGAAAAATAAGCAAGAAATACGTAAACCAAAACTCTAAACCTGACATACTGTATACTGTAGTGTATCTCAAGTTAGGATTTCACCCTTCAATTATTTCATCCCATATCTTTAGAAGTCCTAACTTGAGATATACTACAGTATACAGTATGTCTGTCTCGAACCTTTGTGCAAATCATGCACTGATGTCGATGGAATTATTTCAGTGTGTTTATTTGAATCCTCATTTACTTTGGGTCCACACAAACACAATGTAAAACAAGACGAAGATAGAGGTGAGACAGTGAGACAGAGGCAGATTGTGTCTGACCTGATTGTTTGTGTCAGAGGCAGGGCTACTGTATATGAGTCCTCCCAGTCGCTGCCACAGCCTGCTCAGTGTTGCCTTGAGTTAGCTAACTGTTTTAGATCTCCCTCCGATTTCAGATGGGATTACTTAAAGATGCTTTCCCTGACCACATGCAAGACGGGCCGCTCTCCGTGTGCGCCACGGCAAGCTTCCAACTCTGACAGTGGGACAGCTGCACCAAACTGCTCACAGAAGAATAGCCAAGTAGAGAGTGGCCTGACATGCGACATATACACATTTAATGATTAGAGTTTTGTTCCATTAAATCATAATGGTGGAATGGTAATTGTTTCATTCTGTAGAATGTGAAGTGTATAGGCCTACTCTATGGAAAGTGAAGCTGTTTTTGAGTTGGAATAATGAAATTCAACATGCTGTGACTTCAGAGTTCTTTTCAACATTACAGTATGTGAATATGTGTCAGAGACACTCTAAATGTAGCTAGCACAAGGAGCTTTTGTGTTCCTCACGACATACAAACCAGACTCTGCTAGATTACCCAGGCAGATGCCATACTGTGAGAGAGGTATGACTTTACTATAAGTCTCCTTGTCTATTCTCTTCTCTCTGTCTCTCTCTCTCTCTGAGTTTCTCTCTCTGTCAACCTTGAAATACCTGATTCACAGTGGATTTAAAAAGGAAACCATTGTTTGACTCTTTGTCCAGGTGCTCTTTTGTTTGCTTGACCTTACTGTTTGGAGTGGCATGACAAATGCCAAAGTACACAATGGGGGGAGACGCAGTGGCCTTGGTGCATTCCTTACCCTACCAAGCATGACCTCATCCCCCACCACAACACTGTTCTGATTGGTATACACTTCACAGCAGCGTGCCAGCATTTTCTTGATGACTGTTCGTTTGGATCGTCTGATTTTGGAGAGGAATGGGAAACACAGCTTATTGTAGGTGTAGGCTACTCTGTCAATTGCTGGGGTACACGACTCATTGTAAGTTTACTCTGTGTTAGTTGCTGGTGTTTGTTTTGATGTACAACGCTTAAAATGTTTCTGTTTCTACTAAAATGACCTGTTCTCAACATTCCAAAGTCTCACGCTTTTTCTCTCTCCTGTCCAGTGGACCACTGTTCCATGTTTAGTCAAGCAGAGAAGGCACACACAGCTCCTCCACCTCTCTCTGGAGTGCATGGGGAAACCAGCGGAGTATGGACGCTGTCCAAAACACACCAAACAGAGTGGTCCCAATAGTTATTTATGTGGCACTAACAGCCTTTTCTTATGAGTTAGACCATGAGGCCTTGGATGGGGGTTTAAAGGGATCCCTGTTTTAAATCCCACCACTGATATGATCAATCTAAAAGATAAAACATTACTAAAATCACTCTGTTTTCATAATCCACCACCTATAAAGCAGCCAGTGAGGGAAGCCCTGTGAGTATATGGGCCTAGCATGGGAAGTGGAAACCCTTGGCTCGTAGAGAGAGAGTGTGAATGGGCTGTTTGGAGGAAAGAGGAGGGGAACACTAATGGAACACATTTGTGCTGTTACGTGTGGAAACCTGACACATGCTAGACTTCCCTATGTATAAAACTCAGTCCAGGGCGGGCAGCATATGATTTATCTTTCTAAGCGAGGTGCAGGTGGTTCCTCTCTCTGTTTCTCTTCTCAGAGCCCACTCTGCTCTGAGGGGAATGGACTCCTTCAGAACAAAGGTCATTGTTGTAATGCTGCTGAAACTGATACAGTGTTACATCTGCTCTGCACTTCATTCTTAAACTCACTAGATTTATAGCAATCAAGGGGGATAGTGGGCTTGATGTGGTAGAGACTGATCATGACCTGTGAATTACAATATCATAGTTGGTGTATACAATGTGCGTAATGGTGAAAGCATGCAGGAGAGGGGAGGGAGGAGAGGAAAATAGGGGAGGAGAGGGGAGGAGGAGAGGAGAAGAGACGGGAGGGGAGGTAGGCATGACCCCATCTCTAAAACAACTCATCTGACTGAACACTGTGGTATTCCAGCAATTGAAAGACTGCAACGCTGCACAGAGGATGTCATTGTGTTCTGAACTGTGGAGTGATTAGAGAAGGGTCTGGTTGCCATAGCAAGGGGATGCTAGTCATGCACTCACTGTCTGGGCAGTTGTTGTTGTGTGGCGTTTTTTGTTGTTGTTGTAGTTTCACTAAAGCATGGAGACGTAATCGTATAAGGGGTTCCTTAATCCTTAGTGTATCCAAATCCAAAAGAACAATGTTGTATAACGCAAACAAGTAGCATTAAAGATGCTACTTGTATTTATTCTTATTTTCATTTCTCTAAATGGAGCATATTTCATTTCCATTCTTCAGTTCATAATACAGCAACCGATCCTTTTCAATCATCTCCGCTAGCACCAACCCAGTCTTAAGCCAGTCTTAGATCTACATCATCCCTCCCACACAGTTAAGATGACACACGCTAGCACTTTAATGTATGCTAATTTCTCTTTTTCGTGTTCATGTGCTCCTTGAGATTCTCTAAAGCACTGAATCTTAGGTCCCTTCTCTGGAGTAGTGTTGAATAATGCCTCTGGCTCTGCGCCAGGAGGGCGCAGTAAGAATGAGGGGTCTTTCAGCAGACAGGGTGAAGGCCACAGCCCAGGGAGGGTCAGAGTAAGAGTGAGGGGTCTCTCAGCAGGCAGGGTGAAGACCACAGCCCAGGGAGGGCCTGCCGGTTAGTATTCCCCGGTTCAATTCCCTGTCTCAGAGCTGGATAGAGTTTCACGTAGGAGTCTGTATAGTGAGCGCAGGCCTTAAACAAGAGGGTGAGTCAGGAAGTGAACAATAATTCAAAACAGCCCTCAACAAAAGGCCTTCAAATGGTTTAGAATGTATCATATATCAACCACGGGTTCAGTGTAACATGTGCAGCAGCACACATTAGAAGCATGGTTGGTGGTGGTAATGTATCAGACCTCTGGCGTATCTGTTTTAATGATGCTCAAGTACAGTATTCTGATGACAATAGTGAGTAAGGGTGACATTTTGACAGCAAATGTGCTAACATTCGCAGAAACTACCACATATTCATAGTACTGCCAGTTGAATTTATATGTAAGAACTCTCCTTACTACAGTCAGAGACAATAACTCATGCAGATTGGAACACTGAACAGTGCGTCTATGCGATGCACGCATTTTTGTCTAGCTCAGTAAAATTGTCGCCCTAGGCTGTACTCGATGAAGCAACATTCATATACAGGCCGTCCATACAGTCCATACACTCCAGCCTTGTTGCAGCTGGTTATCAGTATCAAAAGCAATTACTTTCATATACACAGGAGAGACTTTGTTACAGGTCAGCTGTTGTGAAAATAGTTTGTTGTTGTCAGTTTTTATTAATTGGCAACAACAACACTGTGGCATGCAATATCCATCTCCCTTCACCGTGATAGATAGGCTGCAGGCTCTGCCTTTGGACAATATTTGGTTGCTCTTGAGACTTGTTTTCTACAGTTTGTCGAACAGCCATCACTGTTGGCTACTTGAATAGGACATGAGTCTCCAATGAATGATTTCTGAATAGTGATCCTGGTATATCATCAGCCTTACTTGTAAAAGTTCATTTGTGGTCAGAGAGCCTACTGTATGACTTGAGTAATGTTTTGGCATAACAAAGGCATGTATTTATAAAATAGTGTTAACCCACTGGTGCAGCTGTGGGTGAATATTTAATGCTGGAGTATTTTTCTAAATGTTAAACTTTATGGTGCTCCAACAGACATCCTCACCAGAAGACACACACATTGTAGGCCACACACACACACACACACACACACACACACACACACACACACACACACACACACACACACACACACACACACACACACACACACACACACACACACACACACACTCCTGCCATCATACCTTTATATAACTCCGGAAACAAAATGATCCAACTCAGTTAGCAGTCAGTAAAGCATAAACGCCGAATGAGCTATGCCTCTGTGGGTTGGGGAAACTCTGTTTCTCTTTGGGGTGTCATACTTTGTTCTAGTAGTCCTCTGTCACTGTGCAGTACCGTGCTGTGCTGACTCTGAGCTATGATGTGGCATGCTATGGTCTTCCGTGTTCTGCTGTCTGGCTCACACTGTATTGCCAATGGCACACTTGCTATGCCTGACTCAGACTTATTCTTGAAGTATGAGTGTGTGTGTGTGTGTGTGTGTGTGTGTGTGTGTGTGTGTGTGTGTGTGTGTGTGTGTGTGTGTGTGTGTGTGTGTGTGTGTGTGTGTGTGTGTGTGTGTGTGTGTGTGCGTGCATGCGTGTGTGTGTGCGTGCATGTGTGTGTGCGTGCATGTGTGTGCATGTGCGTGTGTGTAGATTGAAAAGTGGAAAGTAAAGTTGAGAAGCTGAGCCCACTGCGATACGTCTGAGTTTTGACTTGGTCAGGGCTTATCACCATGGCAATATGAAAGACTGTATTACCCCATCCTGCAGGGAAACTCAATTCATGTAGTTATGCCGACAGCTTCCTAATCTCTCCCCCAAATATCACTTTCACTGAGACTGTTTTTGAGCTCTCTGGGAAGCCAGCTAGTCAGGAATTTAGTCTGACAGTCATAGAAAGATACAGGAAGACTATTATACTTTGGCAGAGATTAAAGTGCAGACTTCAATGCTTTGACAGAATATGGATGTAGAGGGTTACATCATACATAACCTTTCACAGAACATATTTTACAAAACAAACAGAACATTTCCATGATGCTTTTGTCCTCAGTCTTGCGCAGTGCCACAGCTGAAAACCATTCCACTTAAGTGTTCTCATAAACTGACCTTAACACTGTTTGGCATGAGGTTTCGATAAGGCCTGGGAGCTAGGACCGAGGATCTCAGGTTTTATCTGAAAACCTATACAGCTGCTCTCTCTCCCCCTCCCTTGCAATCTGTCTCTTTCTCTCCCATTTCTCTCTCTTTCTTTCCCCCTCCCCTCCCCCGTCTCTCTCTATCCTCAGCAGAGTGGTCGATAGCCACACTCAATGCTTCTTTACTCTTTTACTGCTCCTTTCTTAAGCCATCCGTTCCTCTCTCTCTCAGCCCCTTCCTTCCTCACTCCATCACACTCAAAGTGGCTCCTGGATAGATGGATGCTCTTTCTCCGTCACCATTATTTGTCTATGCCCTTTTAACAGTGGAAGAACAACAGAGTAAGTACACAGAGTGGAGGCTGGGAAAGAGAAATGACAGTCATCCCAGCTAACACATAACGTTCTGAGAACCATTTGTTTCTTCGAGCTTGGTTGTCCTATGGTCCTTTTGCATACAACCTTCCCACAACTTTCTGGTAATGGTGCAGGATAGTTGTTTGGCTTTGGAATATTCTCAGTACATGTAAGGAACTTGACCAAAAAAAAAAAGAATGTTCTAAGAATGTTATTTAAAAACATAGACATTCATTTCTCAGCGTCAACAAAACTCTCTCTATCATATATCTTGTTAAGTTTGTTCAGGTGTGTTGGCATCGCCCATTAAAACCTTTACAGGATTGGTGGGTCCCCCACGGAACGGTTGAGCTAATGTAGGCTAATGCGATTAGCATGAGGTTGTAAGTAACAAGAACATTTCCCAGGACATAGACATATCTCATACTGGCAGAAAGCTTAAATTCTTCTTAATCTAACTGCACTGTCTAATTTACAGTAGCTATTACAGTGAAAGAATACCATGCTATTGTTTGAGGAGAGTGCAGTTATTAACTTGAAAAGTTATTAATAAACCAGTTAGGCACATTTGGGCAGTCGTGATACAACATTTTGAACAGAAATTTAATTGTTCATTGGATCAGTCTAAAGCTTTGCACATACACTGCTGCCATCTAGTGGCCAAAATCTAAATTGCGTCTGGGCTGGAATCACACATTAAGGCCTTTCTCTTGATGGTACAAAAAAAATACAAAAAAACACGTTTTTTTCTCTGTATTATATTTTACCAGATCTAATGTGTTATATTCTCCTACATTCCTTTCACATTTCCACAATCTCCAAAGTGTTTCCTTTCAAATGGTATCAAGAATATGCATATCCTTGCTTCAGGTCCTGAGCTACATGCAGGCAGTTAGATTTGGGTATGTTATTTTAGGCAAAATGTTAAAAAAGGGGGCGGATCCTTGACCTAAACTTAATGAGTGCTTGTTTCCTTTGAAATGCGGTCTGTTTGAATCGACAGCTTTGTATGAGTTTAAAAAAACATGGCATGCTAGCTCCATCCTGGTGGCACAGTGGACTAATTCCATGGAAAGAGCACAGAAGTTCATAGGTTTGAAAAAATAAATGTGTTTGCATGTTTAATGCTTGAATTTCCCTGTGTCCTATCTGTGCTTGGAATTTAAAACAATTAACCCAAACTAAGCTAGCAATGTTATTAAAAGTCTTATTGAAACATTCAGTGAAAGTTTTAAGGAAGATATTTAAAAACCTCCAAATAACCTAATTTTGTTCAGAACATTTACAACATTTTAGAGAATGTTCTCAGAATGTTATTTAATTACATTCAAATAACTTTGGATGTCCATTATCAGAACATTAAAATCTGCTGCAAAACTCTCATGGAACCATAGTAAAACGTTCTCAGAACCTCCGTGCAACCTAAAAAAGTAAGTTCCCAGAACAGGCAAAATTTTCACTCACGTTCTTAAAAAATCTGGAATCTTATCGCTTCGCTCCCAGAACCAATGTGAAACCAAAAAATAATGTTCTCACAACTTTCAAGGAACCAAATACACACAAACACAAACCCAGTGAAACCAGTCAATCCAAAGATCAGGAGCGGGTGGACATTACAACTGTCACTTAAAATATAGTATAGACAAATGCTCAATTGATGCATCTAACAATGTCCATCAAACAACCAGCAAAAATAGACATAATCGTTCCAGATCACTTAAGGTGGGCATGAGGGGGAGATACAATTTGCTGCAGAATAGCAAGCTCTCATTTTCTCATAGGGGAATATACAGAAGCTATGCTACGATACAATCAACATGCTGCCATCTGCTGACTATAATACAGATCTACATATTGTGGGTCTCCGTAACTGTCGAACATGGCTCCTGATAAACATTTCTGTTATACTAACTCATAGAATAATTTTGACCCTCGTTGGCCTTGAAAAAACATTTTTAAGACCACATTACACATAAGACAGTGAAGGAGACCAACATGAGACGATGGAATGGTGCCATTGTATTTCCCCACTATGGAGCTAGTTCAATAAGATGAGCTGCAATGTACCTCACTGCATTGGATGTAAAGCTGGACCTGCCCATTCTCAAAGGTGGCTGATGGCCCAGTGATGCAGACTTAACATGCCACCTCCTGGGTCTGTGTGTGTGTCTGAAGCCTAAAATGAAGTGAGGTGAACCATATGCCAACAGAGCATGATAAAGTCTTCACCAACACGTTATTTTGAATATTCAAAGAAGAGTTGGGATCATGCAAATGGGAGGGAACACTAGGGTACGGGGGGTAACAGATCCCCTTTGGGACATCCATATACAGTGTATTCAGAAAGTATTCAGACCCCTTGACTTTTTCCACATTTTGTTACGCTAGAGCATTAATCTATAGTGGATTCAATTGTGTTTTTCCCCCTCATGAATCTAAACACAATACCCCATAATGACAAAGCAAACACAGGTTTTTAGAAAATTTGGCAAATGTATATATATTTCAAAAAAATGAAATATGACGTTTACATAAGTATTCAGACCCTTACTCAGTACTTTGTTGAAGCACCTTCGGCAGCGATTACAGCCTCGAGTCTTGTTGGGTATGACGCTACAAGTTTGGCACACCTGTGTTTGGGGCGTTTCTCCCATTCCTCACTGCAGATCCTCTCAAGCTCTGGCAGGCTGGATGGGGAGAGTTGCTGCACAGCTTATTCCAGTGTTCTACGGAGATGTTCGATCGGGTTCAAGTCCGGGCTCTGATGGGCGACTCAAGGACATTCAGAGACTTGTCCCGAAGCCACTCCTGCGTTGTCTTGGCTCTGTGTTTAGAGCCATTGTCCTGCTGGAAGGTGAACCTTTGCCCCCAGTCTGAGGTCTGAGTGCTCTGGAGCAGGTTTTCATAAAGGATCTCTCTATACTTTGCTCTGTTCATCTTTCCTTTGATCCTGACTAGTTTCCCAGTCCCTGTAACTGAAAAACATCCCCACAGCATGATGCTTTCACCAACATGCTTCACCGTCGGGATGATGCCAGGTTTCCTCCAGACGTGACACTTGGCATTTAGGCCAAAGAGTTCAATTTTGGTTTCATCAGACCAGAGAATCTTGTTTGTCATGGTCTGAGAATCTTTAGGTTCATTTTGGCAAACACCAAGAGGGTTGTCATGTGCCTTTTACTTTAGAGTGGCTTCCGTCTGGCCACTCTACCATAAAGACCTGATTGGTGAAGTGCTGCAGAGAATGTTGTCCTTCTGGAAGGTTCTCCCATCTCCACAGAGGAACTCTGGAACTCTGTCAGAGTGACCATCGGGTTTTTGGTCACCTCCCTGACCAAGGCCCTTCTCCCCCGATTGCTTAGTTTGTCCGGGTGCCCTGCTCTAGGAAGAGTCATGGAGGTTCCAATCTTCTTCCATTTAAGAATGATGGGGGCCACTGTGTTCTTGGGGACCTTCAATGGTGCAGAGATTTTTTGGCACCCTTCCCCAGATCTGTGCGTCGACACAATCCTGTCTCGGAGCTCTACGGACAATTGCTTCGACCTTGCTCTGACATGCACTGTCAACTGTTGGACCTTATATAGGCAAGTGTGTGCCTTTCCAAATCATGTCCAATCAATTGAATTTAGCACAGTTGTATTCCAATGAAGTTGTAGAAACATCTCAAGGATGATCGCTGGAAACAGGATGCACCTGAGCTCAATAGCAAAGGTTCTGAATATAAGGTATTTTTTTTACATTTTCTTTTCATAAAATAAACTGTTTTCGCTTTGTCATTATGGGGTATTGTGTGTAGATGAGTAAAAAAAAAGATTTAATACATTTTATAATAAGGCTGCAATGTAACAAAATGTTGAAAAAATCAAGGGGTCTGAATACTTTCTGAATGCACTGTAGATTTTCACTCTGCTGCTGGGTAAACAATCTAATCTCAGATCAATAGAAACTCATTTTCCAGAGCAGAGAAGGAGCTGATGCAGCTTTGCAGATGGGGAAAAAATTGCACATTTGCAAGTAATAATTATTCTCCCACACACTGGCAATGTTATTTTCTGGGAAATGTTGAAAATTGATCACTTGAAGCAATGTTTTGAGCATGAGAACTTAAGGAGAATCTGACGCCGCCCTGCATCTGCCATCTTAACTTTACTAACTTTACATGTAAGATGGCAGATATAACTATACATTACGTTTTTGAAATGCATAAACCACAACAAGTTCATTAGTAACTGTCAAGCTGGCAATGATGTCTCACTCTCAACATTAAACGGATCAGCTTTTTCCAGGCCCATTCCAGTAAAATCCTTCTCTCTCTCTCTCTCTCTCTCTCTCTCTCTCTCGCTCTCTCTCTCTCTCTCTCTCTCTCTCTCTCTCTCGCTCTCTCTCTCTCTCGAAGGTGAGGAGCGAAATGGAGACCAATTAAATTACCTCAATATTACACTATGAGGTAATGTACTAGGGTGTATTAGGGTCAAACTGAAATATTGTCATCCATGGATGTATACCGTGTTTACACTTCAGTAGAGGTGCTTGGTTAAAATAACTGGGGAAGCCAAACTAGAAAAGAAAAAGCTATATTACAACCCATGTGTTGTGATAATTACGTTGTTTGTTCTATAACCTGTTAGTTCATATGCCTTGCGACCGTGAAATATAGGTCTAAAGGCAGAGACAATAAGAAGACACATTGGCAGAATAAATTCAACCACACCCTTGTTTCATCAGAAAAACATAGTGCAACTTCTGTCCGGTGGAGTCCACAAAGCATATTGCATGTACCAAACAGTTATATGACCTACAGCATGGTCAAGCAAGTTTCTGATTGCTGTGTGTGTGTGTGTGTGTGTGTGTGTGTGTGTGTGTGTGTGTGTGTGTGTGGTGTGTGTGTGCATGCTCGTGCAAGTAGAGAAACATGTTGACTCACCCTACTTGTAGAGAAATGCCAATGCCTACCTCCTCTTTTTCATGTTGACGAAACGGTCTATCCCTATGTCATACCATATACGCTTATATTTTTTGTTGTCCTGGCTAACATGCTTGCTCGCTAGCCTGCGATTTGTTAGGAGAGATGCAAAATCCAAACTGGCTTCCCTTGACACTTTTTTTTGATGTGCCAGGACCATTCACAGTTGAGCTCACACAGTTTAGCTCAATGCTGATTGACTATTATTTTATATTTTATTATCAAGGGAGACCAAATGCTCGCTGGCTTCCCTTGCATTCAATGCTATGGGCGTCAACAATGTCATACTCCTTTGTACCAGACAGCGTCAGATTGATGGCCTACACATACAGAGACAGAGGGGCGCTGTTCCGCTCGCTTGGATGCTTTCTCCGGAGAGATATGTTCAGCCTCTTGCGAATTGACTTCATATATAATTTTTATTTTTTTCTTGGTCAATTTTTTGAGGAAGCCTGGCTTCCCTTGGTATCCATGAATACACACCACTGTCCACTGCCCACTGCCCATTGGGTTGTTCTACACAGTTGGACGACATTGAGTTTCATACAATGACAGATGCTTTTATGACACCTGTGTGTGTGTGTGTGTGTGTGTGTGTGTGTGTGTGGGCGCGCTTGCGTGCATGTGCTCGTGTGTGTATTTAACAAGCATGACATAAGAAAAGCAGGACTAATGAATTAGTTAAGCATTCAGTTGAGCATTCAGGAGTAGAATGCAATTTACAGTATGATGTCACTTTTAACACATCACTATAGAGACACTGCTGCTTTCCTGATGCTCCTTAAACGCTGTTGTCCCGGGTCAGTTCACAGCTGTGACATTCCCTCTCTCTTCCCTCTCAGGGCTAACCTTTGATTCTGACAGGAGGCTGTAAATTCGCTGCTCCCCCAAATTATCTCTGACCCCTTAGTGTGGTCGGGTCAGTGCTTTAGCTTCCCTCTTCAGATAGAAACCAACCCCAGAAACAAACCTCACCTCCCTTCTCCTCCTCACCTCTCTCCCAGCTAACAATTCTAGGGAGGTAGAACGTTTTTGTAATGTTACTCGTAATGTTCCTCTGATGTTTGAGTGTCCAGTTTTCCGTTAGTTTGTTTTATCATGTTTTGGCGTTAGAGTTCGGAAAACATTCCCTTAATGTCAAACAGAACATATCCTAAATGTGTTTACGATGTTCTCAGAATATCCAATATTAATGTTTTAGACACGTTTCATGCACAGGAGGTTGGTGGGAACTAAATTGGGGAGGAAGGGCTCGTGGTAATAGCTGGAGTGTAAAAGTCGATTAGTATCAACTACATCAAACATATGGTTTCCATGTGTTTGATGCCATTCCATTCGTTCTGTTCCAGCCATTATTATAAGCTGTCCTCTCCTCAGCAGCCTCCACTGATTTCATGGGACATTGCAAGAACATTCATGTATCCAGTTATCTGAGGGTTAGGAGAACATGCCATCAACGTCCCAAACATACACGGAACATGGTTGCCATGTACTCAGAACATAAGATCTTAATGTTCTAGACACATTTCATGAGAACGTTGTAAGAACATTCATGTCCAGTTTTCTGAGGGTTATGAGAATCATCAAATCAAATAAAATGTATTTATATAGCCCTTCTTACATCAGCTGATATATCAAAGTGCTGTACAGAAACCCAGCCTAAAACCCCAAACAGCAAGCAATGCAGGTGTAGAATCACGGTGGCTAGGAAAAACTCCCTAGAAAGGCCAAAACCTAGGAAGAAACCTAGAGAGGAACCAGGCTATGAGGGGTGGCCAGTCCTCTTCTGGCTGTGCCGGGTGGAGATTATAACAAAACATGGACAAGATGTTCAAATGTTCATAAATGACCAGCACGGTCAAATAATAGTAATCACAGTGAACAGGTCAGGGTTCAGGGTTCCATAGAACAGTTGAAACTGGAGCAGCAGCATGGCCAGGTGGACTGGGGACAACAAGGAGTCATCATGCCAGGTAGTCCTGAGGCATGGTCCTAGGACTCAGGTCCTCCGAGAGAGAGAAAGAAAGAGAAAGAGAGAGCATACTTAAATTAACACAGGACACCGGATAAGACAGGAGAAATACTCCAGATCTAACAGACTGACCCTAGGCCCCCGACAAATAAACTACTGCTGCATAAATACTGGCGGCTGAGACAGGAGGGGTCAGGAGACACTGTGGCCCCATCCGATGATACCCCCGGACAGGGCCAAACAGGCAGGATATAATCCCACCCACTTTGCCAAAGCACAGCCCCCACACCACTAGAGGGATATCTTCAACCACCAACTTACCATCCTGAGACAAGGCCGAGTATAGCCCACAAAGATCTCCGCCACAGCACAACCCAAGGGGGGGCGCCAACCCAGACAGGAAGATCATGTCAGTGACTCAACCCACTCAAGTGACGCACCCCTCCTAGGGATAGCATGGAAGAGCACCAGTAAGCCAATGACTCAGCCCCTGTAATAGGGGAGAACATGCCATCAACGTCCCATCAAACATACATGGAACATGGTTGCCATATACTCAGAACATAAGATCTTAATGTTTTAGATACATTTCATGAGAACATTGCAAGAACATTCATGTGTCCAGTTGAAATTCTGAGAACATGGTAACCACGTTCTGGGTAAGTTCTATTTGACATTAAAGGGATGGTATCTTGGAAACATTCCTTGCACATCACGGGAACATTCCAATGAAAATGAATCTTAAGGGAACGTTCTCTAAAGTTGTGGGAACATTTGTTGTTAGCTTGGCTTCTACTCTGCTCTCACCACAGAACAACATCAATCAATTACCATGCAGTCAGACGATTTATAATTATTCAACTTCTGGACAGTGTGGGATACGGTGAGGGACAACAGTGAAATTGGACCTTGAATTATGTTCCTGGTGCGTTTATGAGAGACTTATTTGTATTATCAATATGGAACTTCTCATCCCTCTTTCTAAGCCTTTAAACATTTGCTTTTGATTGCATATTTTTAGACACAAATGAATTGATCTGATTTGAGAGAGACATTGTATGTTAGGGTCCAGATCCATTTTTGGTAACCATGTCTAATTGTTTTTTTCAGATGTGCAGCAGTACTTACAGATGACATGTGCTCTCTCTGCTGATTTGTAGAGGTACTGCAGGCTGGCTGAGAAAGCTGAGAGGGCTAAATCAGATTGTGACTGAATAGGGCTGGATACATTGAACACTGATACTGTTATTGACAAAACACCATGATATAATGATAGTTGTTTTGATTTCATAAAGGGATACTGTGAGATTCTGCTTACCCAGAGACAGATGAAAGTGTGGGTATAATTTTTATGTCTCTGCATGCAGTATGACGGAAGTTCGAAGTCTGGGAAAAACTGGTTAATTGCAAGAATCTCACAGTATCCCTTTAAGCTTTGATAAAATACTGCCTCTTGAATTTGATACTTGTGATATTCACTGATTGAAAGTTTATTATCTGGAGACCATAGTAAACAATAGTGATATCAGTATGCAGCTGGCACCCACACAACTGTTTGGTAAACTTGAGATCTGTCTCAAATCCCATGTCAGCAGAATTACCATACACTCCCCTCCATATGTATTTGGACAGTGGAGCTAAAGATTTGGCTATATACTCCAGCATGTTATATTTGAGATATGTTTTATATTAGGCAGCAATTCATAATGTCAAGTATTATGTCACAAAATCCTTCGTTGTGTTGCAGGGAAGACCAAAATGCAGCGGAGTTGTGGATACTCATATTTTAATTAACAAAAAAAGAGTAAAGCATCCACTTGACAAAACAATAAATGATACCCACAACACTAAACAGTTTTGCAGGCTCACCAACGCAGTGCAAAAACAACTACCCACAAAACCAAGTGACAAACATACTCCTACATATATGACTCCCAATCAGGAACAACGATCCCCAGCTGTTCCTGATCAGGAGTCACAAGACCAACCCAGAACAATCACACATACACACAAGACTGCCACGGCCTGACCCCAAAACTACTACAACAGCTCCATCTGCTGGTCAGGACGTGACAGTACCCCCCCCCCCCCCCCTCAAGGTGCAGACCCCGGTGCAGACCTAACAACAAAAAAAAACACCAACAAAACCCATAAACAATAACCCCTAAACAATAAGGGAGGGTGGCTGCCATCCTCCCAATCAGGAACAACGATCCCCAGCTGTTCCTGATCAGGAGTCACAAGACCAACACAGAACAATCACACACACACAAGACTGCCACGTCCTGACCCCAAAACTACTACAACAGCTCCATCTGCTGGTCAGGACGTGACAGTACCCCCCCCCCCCCCCTCAAGGTGCAGACCCCGGAATGCAGACCTAACAACAACAAAAAACACCAACAAACAAAATCCCCAACAAAACCCATAAACAATAACCCCTAAACAATAACGGAGGGTGGCTGCCATCAACGACGGCACTGTGCTACACCCTCCCTCCCCAACCCACCTATCCTGGAGATGGCTCAGGTGCAGGACGTGGACCTTGCTCCACCCTCGGCGTCGCCCACTTCGGTGGCGCCGATAGCTGCGCCAGGCAGACGGACCCCTCGGGCTGGGCCGGGGGACAGGAGGGCCCCTCGGGCTGGGCCGGGGGCGGAGGGCACCCGGGCGGGCCGGAGGGCCCCTCGGGCAGTTCAGCGCAGTCTGGCCGCTCCGGCAGGTCAGCGCAGTCGGGCAGCGTCCGAGCGACTGTTGACTGGCGGTCAGCTCCGGCGACTGTTGACTGGCGAGGCTGGGCTGACGCACTAGACTCCTGATGCGTGGGGCTGGTACTGGACGTGCCAGCCTGGAGACACGCACCTCCATGCTAGTGCATCTAGCGGGAAACACCGGACCGAAAGGGCGCACTGGCGGTCTTGAGCGCAGGGTTGGCATCACCCCTTCCGGCTCGATGCCTACTTCGCCCTGGCACATGCGTGGCGCTGGTACCTTGCCTACCGGCCTGAAAATCCCAGGCCTCACCACAGCCCCAACCCCAGCACGGGACCTGTCCAGTCTGCCCTACAAGGGTACGGGGAGCTGGCCTGGGGCTGTAATCTCGCCCCGCCAAATAGCCCTTGTGCCCCCCCCTAAAAAATTATTGGGGCTGCCTCTCGGGTTCTACCTGCCTCCCAGGCAGGTTGTCACAGTGGACCCGCAACTGCTCCCATGTCCAGTCAATCCTCTCCGTCAACACCTCCAGCGATCAGGAATCCATCACCTCCCGAGCGCGCTGCTTCCAACATTCCTCCCTCACTTGCCTCTGTCCTCTTCTCCGCTGCTTGGTCCTTTGGTGGTGGGTAGTTCTGTCACAAAATCCTTCGTTGTGTTGCAGGGAAGACCAAAATGCAGCGGAGTTGTGGATACTCATATTTTAATTAACAAAAAAAGAGTAAAGCATCCACTTGACAAAACAATAAATGATACCCACAACACTAAACAGTTTTGCAGGCTCACCAACGCAGTGCAAAAACAACTACCCACAAAACCAAGTGACAAACATACTCCTACATATATGACTCCCAATCAGGAACAACGATCCCCAGTTGTTCCTGATCAGGAGTCACAAGACCAACACAGAACAATCACACACACAAGACTGCCTCGTCCTGACCCCAAAACTACTACAACAGCTCCATCTGCTGGTCAGGACGTGACATATTGTCATACAAATTTGCTTTACCATTTATTAATGAAATCACTTTTTGTGTCTAGTTCCCCCATTTGAAGAAGTCAAAACACAACAAAAACAAACTGCAAATGCATCCGATGAGTTTGTAGTCACAAGCTTGCTGTCATCATTGTGTGCAAAGAATATGGGACCAAATACGAAACGTTTGACTACTTTAATACCATATAAGTGAATTTGTCCAAACACAACTTCTTCACCGAGGGGGACTAGATACATAAAGTGCTTTAATTTATAAATGGTAAAATAGATACATATGAAAATACCCTAAAATAAAAGGTGACTTTCTGTACTGTTGCCTCATATGAAACATTTGATCTCAATCCAAAATGCTGGAGCATAGAGCGAAATGAAAAAATGTTGCTTCACTATCCAAATACATATGGAGTAGGGTATATAACAGAAGGTAGACATCTTCAAATATAGACTCCCTTTTAACAAAGAAAGGACAGGGGGCTTGGATTAATGGGTTGGAACCCAATCCCTCAGATATATGGATTCACTGGATGAAGTACAAAGCTAACCATAGACTTTTTGAAGCTTCTATGTCATCATAGTGTGTGTTAAAAAAATACTTTTTTATTATTATCCACAATAGTGTCTGAATTTATTAACACTCTTGATAAAGATGAGCAATAATGACTGTATAATATAAATAATTCAAAGACTGAGCTATATTATGTGCTCCAAAAAATTGGGAAATTATATTATTTCAAACTAATACAGTTGCCCAGAGAAATACATTTTGTTTAACAAGTAATCATTTTTAATAAAAAAGGTAGGGGTCAAAATTAATGACACAGCTCAAGATTCTTATAAATGAAGTAGTCAAAAGTTTAGTATTTGGTCCCATATTCCTAGCACACAATGACTACATCAAGCTTGTGACTCTCCAAACTTGTTGGATGCATTTGCAGTTAGTTTTGGTTGTGTTTCAGATTATTTTGTGCCCAAATTTATGGTAAATATTGTATCGTGTCAATTTGGAGACACTTTTATTGTAAATAAGAATACAATATGTTTCTAAACACTTCTTCATTAATGTGGATGCTACCACAATTATGGATAATCCTGAATGAATTGTGAATAATGATGAGTGAGAAAGTCAGGGTCAAAGATCATACCCCCAAGACATGCTAACCCAGAGCGTGAATAACACCATGACATTTGAGGGGGTCTCTATTGATGAAATTGCCTAATAATAAAGACGTCATTTAAATGGTAAAAATGAATGACCTTTTAATGTGGCATGAACATAACCAGTCGTTATATTTTTATCTGTATCACGTCTACTCCTGTTCTCCTGCTCAGGTGCTGGACGTCGCCGGTCTACTAACCACCGGTCCTGGCAACCCATCATAACACCTACCTGGCAACCATCATTACGCACACCTGCGCCTCAGCATGAGGCACACATGGACTTCATCACTCCGTGATTACTTCCCCTTTATCTAGCACTCCATTGTATCACCCATTATGTAGTATTGTTTCCTGTTTTCATGTTAAGACGCTACTCCTGTTTTTGTATTCATGCCAAGTTCATTCCTATTAAACTCACCGACTGCACCTGCTTCCTGACTCCCTGCGTCTCCGTTACAGAATACTACCTCACAGAATGGAAGTAGCAGCCAACTGAGACATCTCTCAGATGGTCGGCGAACAGGGGTACCTACTTCGCCAACACCACAACGAGCTGGCGCAATTGGGGATGACTATGGGTGAGGTCCTCTGCATTCTTCAACATCTAGATCTTCAACAAGGGGAATCACCCCCAACGAGCAGTGGATCTTCTACCATGAGTCAACCCAGTGAGCCAGCACCTCAGCCCATTCAGCAGTCTGCCCAGGTCAGCGATGCCCGTTTCTCCCTTCCGGACAAATGTGACGGGACTCCATCCAAATGCCATGGATTCCTCCTCCAGTGCTCCCTCTATTTTGCTCATCAAACGGGAGCCCCCACCACTGAGAGGTCCAAGGTTGCCACGGTTATTCCCCATCTGACTGGGTGGGCGTTGGAGTGGCCTACGGCTGTCTGGGAGAAAGGAGAGGAGGAGCTGGGTTCCTATGGGAGGTTCATCGCTCTGTTCAGAAGAGTCTTCGATCAGCCACTGGATGGCAGAGAGGGGGGGTGAGCGCCTAGTCTAACTACGGCAGGAGGACCAGACCACCGCGGTGTACACCCTCACCTTCTGTACTGTGGCAGCATCCAGCGGATGGAATGAGCCGGCGCTGAACACCTTATTCAGAAGAGGATTGCGCAAGGAGGTCCAGACGGAGTTGGCATGCCGAGACGTCACCCTCTCATTGGACACACTCATTGCGAAGGCCAACCATCTGGATAACCTCCTTCAGGAGCGTCGGCATTCCCATCGCCTCTCTCCCTCCTTCGCTGACCGATCTGTGTCAGAGTCTGAAACCATGGAGGAAGGGGCCACACGGCTCCCCACGGCTGAGCGTCACCTTATTGTGGTCAAGAGGGGTACCAGCTTCAATGGTTCACTCTACGTCCCAACCCGGGAGCCACTAGAGCAGAGGGACGGCCCCGTGATCATCCGTTTCCTGAGGTATGTGTGAGTTATTCCATCATCATCATTCTCCACCAAACCCTTTTTAGTACTGATTTCACTAGTTGGCTGTCACTCATTTGTTGTTTCTACAGCTCTTGTGGACTCTGGTGCCATGGGGAATTTTATTGACCAGGCCCTTGCCTCATCCCTGAACATAACACCATACCCGCTCTCCTCTCCATTCAAGCACTGGATAACCAACCACTGGGATCTGGGACAATCACACACATCACAGCACCACTCACCATCACCGTACAGCCTCCTGGAGGAGTACATCCAGGAGGCTCTCCCAACAGGGTTTCATCCACCCATCCATTTCCCCTGCGTCAGCAGGGTTCTTCTTCGTGGCCAAGTAGGAGTGGGGTCTTCGTCCATGTATTGACTACATAGGTCTCAATGCCATCACCACCAAGTACCACGTCCCCCTTCCGTTGGTGCCGGCCGCCACTGAACAGCTCCGTGGGGCACGTTTTTTTTTTTAACCAAGCTGGACCTGCGGAGTGCCTACTATATGATCCACATCCGGGAGGGGGGAGAATGGAAGGGCATTTGTCTGGGCACTACGAGTACTTGGGGATGGCTTATGGATTAGCCAATGCTCCATCAGTGTTCCAGGCATTTGTGAACGAGGTGTTTCGGGACATACTTGGGTGTCAGGTGGTCATGTATATCGACAACATCCTGATCTACTAGGCCACCTTGGAGGAGCACATCGCCCATGTCCGGGTAGTCCTGGAACGCCTCCTGGAGAACCATCTGTACCTCAAAGCGGAGAAGTGCCAGTTCCATCAGGCTGCTGTCTCCTTCTTGGGATATCGAATCAGCCCACAAGGAGTGGTTATGGAGGAGAGGAAGGTAGATGCAGTCAGGTCATGGCCAGTCCCAACCACCATAAAGGGACTACAATGTTTATTGGGGTTTTCCAACTTCTACCGCCGCTTCATTAGAAACTTAAGTTCTATCGCCGCTCCTCTCACCTCTCTCCTCAAAGATGGTCCCCATAAGTTGGTTTGGAATCCTGCAGCCGATGAGGCCTTCCGCCTACTGAAGGGGCTTTTCACCTCTGCCACGTTGCTGAAACACCCAGATCCTACACTGCCCTTCATGGTGGAGATGGACGTCTCAGAAGTGGCTGTGGGGTGATCCTGTCACAACGTCAAGGTAATCCACAAAAATGGTGTCCATGTGCATACTACTGTAATGGGAATTTTAATGTTTGTGTTTTTCTTATAACTAATGTCTGTGTCTGTTCATGTGCTGTTCTATAAACCAATTTCTGTGTTCATGCAAGTGGCTGACTGAACGAATCCTCACTATCAGTATCTGCAATTTGGCATTAGCCCAGACCTTGTTTTGAGAATGAAAGATATCTCCGTTTCAAGGTCTCAGCTTAGAGAGAAGACGACTTGTGTGGTATTGGTCTGTCAAATGTTATGAACCAGTATTGGTAGGTCACATGAATGAAACAAAATGTTAATGAATTATGCTAAATCATGCAAATATAACTTGTCTGTGTATAGTCATATATAAGACAACTGCTGGGACTGCCCAAGCAGAGCTCCTGATTGACATGTGTACTATGGTGCATTGAGTTGGTTGGAACCTCTCCACGCGCTGATAAATAAACAATGATTCATATTAAGTGTAAGGAACGAATCTGCAGAAGAGAAGCAGGTACGGGGAGTTGACATTTAATTAGGAATGGACATGCAACAGGACAGGAACAGCGTCAGAACTGGGAAACACAAAGACAGACGACAAACAATGCAGCAGTGGGGAACAGAGCTGGGAACTGACAAATATAGTGGAGGTAATAAACAGGTGATTGAGTCCAGGTGAGTCCAATATCGCTGATGTGCGTGATGAGGGAAGGCAGGTTTACGTAATGATGGTGGCAGGAGCGCGTAATGCAGGGCAGCCTGGTGCCCTCGAGCGCCAGGGGGGAAGAGCGGGAGCAGGCGTGACATTAAGATTAACTTCAAGTGTCTGGAGCGCACCTACATTCCCACGGAGGTAAGGGATCGGCTACTGACCTGGGTGCACACATCCCTTGCCACTGGACACCCAGGTATCACCCGCACCACTCAATCCATCTCTGTTAAGTACTGGTGGCCCACCTTGGTGCAGGACATTGCCCGCTACGTCAACTCCTGCTCCATATGTGCTCAAAGTCTCCCTGGCACGCCCCAGCAGGGAAAGTCCTTCCCCGTGCCTCAGCAGCCTTGGTTCCATCTGTCTATAGATTCTGTCACTGATCTTCCCCTGTCTGATGGTTTCACCTCTGTTATGGTTGTTGTGGACAGATTCTCCAAATCCTGCCATTTAATCCCTCTTTCTGGTCTCCCGACCGCTCTTCAGGTCGCTGAGCCATTGTTCCAGCAGGTCTTCCGGCACTATGGCATTCCGGAGGACATCATTTCCGACCGTGGTTCCCAATTCAGGTTGCGAGTATGGAAAGACTTCATGGAGAAGCTGGGGGTCACGGTCAGCCTCACATCCGGGTACCGGCCTCAGTCCAATGGGCAGGTGGAGAGGACCAACCAGAACCTGGAGAGGTTCCTGAGAGTTACTGTCAGGACCGGCAGGGAAGTGGGCCTGTCATGCCAAATAGTGTCCCCATGCTAAAAAGTGCCCCCCACACCCGCATCACAATGGGATTCGATGAGTTCTAGCTTCTGTTGCTAGGGCTGTTACTAGAATTTGAAAAATTCTGATCGGATTACATAATGAACCAAATCGTCCTTTGCTATGCTAGTTGCTTGGCTCTATTTTACCCCGTAGCGGTCGCGAAGGAAGGAGGACGTGGGCAGTTCTAGTTCTATTTCAGCTCATCAGCGCTCGCTCAGTCCGCACAAAATTTTGACATCAGAATTGTTCTCCAAGGATGGTGTTTTTGACAGTGACAAACTGCTGACTATCTGCTGCTTCAGAGGATCGAAAATACTGGAAAGAGAACACTCTTTCTTTACCATATATTTGTCTTCATATAATTAAATATTGTTAAATAGGAGCAAATTATTTAAGCTGTTTTTGCATTGCCGTTGCTAGCTAGTGTACTTATTGACTTCAGCCTGCCTAGTCAGCTAGACAGCTACAGTTATTGTAGCTTTCTGTTTGTATGTAGCTTGCACTTCAATGGCATTCCTCTAGGAGATGTATTATGAAGGCACCACTGATCTCAACAAGAGGCGCAACATTCAGAGAAATTCACAATTCAGGATATCGTTAAGCAGTTAACTTCTATTAGATAACTGGACACATTTAGCTATGTGCAACCATTTTTCAACAACCATTTTCCATCTAGCTAGTTGGTCATCTACATGTTGCTAGCTATACATATAATTCAGTGGAGGATGCTGTGTGGCAGATGGCTCATAATAATGTCTGGAATGGAGTAAATAGAATGGTATCAAACACGTGGTTTCCATGTGGTTGATAACATTAAATTGACTCCATTCCAGCCATTATTATGAGCCGTCCTCCCCTCAGCAGCCTCCACTGATAGTCACGCCTGCTCCCGCTCTCCCTCCCTGGCGCTCGAGGACACCAGGCTGCCCAGCACTACGCACTCCTGCCATCATCATTACGCACACCTGTTTCCCTCGTCACGCGCATCTGCAATTCATTGGACTCACCTGGACTCAATCACCTGTGTTATTAACTCCCCTATATCTGTCTGTTCCCCAGCTCTGTTCCCCGCTTCAGCATTAATTGTCATATGCCATTGTGTTACCCGGTTCTGACGCTGTTCCTGTCCTCTTCCATGTCTGTGCAAAATGAAATGTTCACTTCCTGTACCTGCTTCTCATCTTTTGCGTTGGTTCTTACAGAATGCTGAAGCCACTATTTGAAGCATCAGAGAGTGCTGGTTTTTTGGTCTTGGTGGTGACGTCGGGTCCGGGGCCACTGCCGATGGAGCCAGGGGTGCCTCAGCTGGCTCGTTGGGCTTCCACACCCTAGCTGGCTCGACAGGTTTCCTTGCCCCAGTTGGCTCAGCAGGCTCCCATTCCACGGTAGGCCTCTGCCGGATCATCAGGGTTTTACGCCTCAGCCGGATCATCAGGCTCCCACGCCTCAGCCGATTCGCCAGGCTCCCACTTCCCAGCGGGATCATCAGGCTTTCACGCCTCAACCGGATCATCAGGCTCCCATGCCTCATTTGGTTCGCCAGGCTTCCATGCCTCTGACGGTTCGTCTGGCTTCTACGCCCCAGCCGGCTTGTCCAGCGCCCATGCCTCGGCCGACCCGTCAGGCTTGCCCTGGTGGGACGCCGGATGGTACTGTCACGCCTGCTCCCGCTCTCCCTCCCTGGAGCTCAAGGGTGCCAGGCTGCCCAGCACTGCTGATATAGTTATATGCCTGTCATATGGAGGTATCTAGCTGTAAGTTAAACCTGATTAATCAAATGGATAGGTGTAAGCAATTATGGTAATTCCAAATGCCCTTAACTAGGTGTCTTCGCTAAACAGACACAGAGGTTGGGGGGCAGGGGTCTGAAAGTGGAAGAGGTGGGAAGAGAGTGACAGACAGACAGAGAAAGACAGCAGTGCAAATGTATTTTATTTTTATTCATATAACTAGGCAAGTCAGTTAAGAACATTCTTATTTACAATGGCGGCCTACGTACTTAGACTTGAGTATTTCAACAACTCTTCTCTTTCAACTTGTTAGGCAAGCATATGTACCTATGAAGGAAGGATGGCCAGCCACACAGGAGGGTGATTTTTACTAAGGAGGAGAAGGAGGCTGTGCTGACCGAAATGCATGCTGGCCATTTCGAGGGAAGAGCATGATTTCCAAAATTAACCTACACTTCTTCTGACGGGAAATTTTCAAGGAGGTGGATAGCTGGGAAAGTAAAATAACCTTTTGTTTATCACAGTCTATTATATCTGAAAATATTGCGATGTCAAAGATTTTCAATTTTCAATTTGTCACTTTTTTCTTAAAGGTCAGTACCCTGTCTAGCCTACCAGAAGTTTGTGAGGGAAAAGACTGGCACTGGAGGTGAAGCCCATCAATCATGTTATAAGTTATATTCTGTCACCAATGGTTTGTTTTATTTATTTTTTACAATTTGTCTTTGTTTTCCATGGCAGATAATAAAACATACTTCAATATCTTACACTGTCAATAGATATCGCTCTCCTCAAGGGTTGGTGAATTGACCAACCAGACACTCAAGACTGCTTTGGGCAAGTCCCTTGATTGGTACCAGGAAGGGTGGGAGAACAACCTAAAGGTAATTCTCTTTGCACACAACAGCAGCATCCAGGCCTCCACCGAGTACGGACAGGAGCCGCAGCGGTTTACTGAGGGAAACAATGCATGGATATACTGTAGTCTTTCTAATTTGTGATTGACTTAGTGTTGTTTGTCTATTGTTATTTTTATACAACGTACTATCAGATCACTGAAACTCCACCTGATGTGATGGAAGTTGTCGAACCAGATCAGAACTCCTTCGAGGACCACCTTCAGGCACGGACTGAGAAGGATGTGGAGGTTTATGACCAGGTAAAAATGTCCGCGGTAAAAATGTCCGCTGTTAATTTATTTCATGGCCCTCCAAGAGATATGTAAGAGATGTATTTGTAATATGAAATATACATGCATTTATTCCTGTTATCAATCAAGGTGAGACTGACCAACACGGCGCAGGAGAAACAGAAGGAGAGCTAACGGCGCAGAATCAAGAAAGGGAACAAGTGCTACGACATCCGGACAAATTACTTGATTTGGAAGAAGGACGAAAGGAAGGTGAGACCTGGGAAACCTCGCTGCTCTTTCGCTCCTTAACCATCTGTTAAAGTGGATATAAAAAATCGCAGACAACAACTATTTGCATTTGCACACAAAATAATCTTAAACTAGTTTTAGTTGCCCTACCACTGATATTTTTCTCTTTGTCTTCCTAGGGTTACCTCGGTGGAAGCCAACAATCTTATCCAGTTGGAGCAGTTGGATGGTCGACTACTCAAAGCACTGACGCCCTACACTTCAGTGAAGCCCAATAGACAAAGTATGTTAAGCTTTGGTTGACATTTGAAAAAGCAAGAAATGGTAGTTATGCTGAGCTTCTAAAAATGAACCTCTTCAATTTACCTCTCCAAATGACTTTAGGACCATCAACTGTCCGAGCCCTCCAGGACATATCTCATCCACCAGAACCAATGAGTTCGGATCAGTTTGATTCTCTGTGTTCTGAGTCAGAGGGGGACAAGCTTGAGGTAGGCTATACCTTCCAAAATTGTTAAAGTACATATCTCCCATTTATAACACTGCACTAATCCATCAAATTTTCTCACAGTAAATTGTAACCTGTGTGTTTGCTTGTTTACGTCTCTGTCTCCTACCCTGTTCCCTTTAACTCTGCTCCTGTTCTCCAGGACCTAGGGGTTCTGCCCAACACCGACATGGATCCACCTGATGTCCTCCACTACCAACCACCCTCCAACTTTTTATTACATCATCTACTGTTATTGTCATTATCTGCTAAGAATTATTTTTTGCTCTATCATACTGGGCACACAATATGTGAGATACACAGATTAACTAAAAACACTAGCACTGCAAACACTCAGAACAAAGAGAGCAGCAGTGCCCCCCTTCAGAGACTGGCTGCCTGTTGAGAACAAGTGACAAGCAGAACCTCCAAACCACACTGCAAGCACCTCCTCTATATTCCAGAAAGCAGAATTCAGTATTTTAGTCTATGATTGCCATGTGAGTGTACAAAACAACTATCAAAGTGTATGTATTAAAATCGTAAATATTGCCATGTTGGTTTTCACAGGTGTTTCACAAGGTGTTCATTATTGTAAATTGTAAGGTATCCTTTGATGGTATTTATTTGTTTCACATTATTCATTGTTGTATCCTAGGACCTACAATAGATACACATGTATACAACCACCAGGGTGTACTAATGAGCTATGCGAGATGAATCATAACAGTGGACCACTGAAATTATATCAGTGTAGATAAGGGAAGGGCAGGTTAAAATAAAAACATGACAGCTAGACAAGCCAGTGTATGAATCAAACAGATTTGCGTATAAATGGAGTGGAAATTAGCTGACTTTGTGATCTGTGAAGGTAAATAACTTTAATGAGTCAAGCAGATTACATGTTTCCGAAACGTAGTAAAGTTTAAAACATGGATTTCATGTTGTAATGTTAACAAGGTACCCAAAAGTAGTTCGTAATAATGTTTTCATTTTATTAGCTAAGCAAAACTTGTTTAAACAGCAAAATTGTTGCGGAAATCACCTTTGTTTGCATAGCTATGATGAAAAGAATGTAATTTATGTTGTAATGATCTCCAAAATTCTAATCATTATGTCATCACACCGTTGCCATAGCAATGAACACAAATAGTTCATCAAATTCCATTGTGACGCAGAGAGGGAAACTTTTCAGCATGACTGGGCCGGTTACTTCCCTGGGCGGAGTACGCCCAGAACTCACTTCGTCACTCCCCCACTGGGCTGTCTCCCTTCCAGTGTGTCCTGGGGTACCAGCTGGCTCTGCCCTGGCCTTGTGGACCCCGAACCAGACCGAAGCCCCTGCGGTGGACGAGTGGTTCTGTTGCGCAGAGGAAGTTTGGAACGCTGCCCACGTGAGGCACCAATGTGTCGTCCGCCGCCAGAAGGAGCAGGCGGATCGCCACCACAGTGAGACTCCTGTGTTCCATCCTGGTGATCAGGTCTGGCTCTCCACCAGGAACCTTCCACTCCGCCTGCCCTGCAGGAAGCTGAGCCCCCAGTTTGTGGGGCCATTCAAAGTCCTCCGGCGGGTCAATGCGGTAACATACCAATTACAGCTTCCCACTAACTACTGGATCTCAACCTCTTTTCACATTTCCCTCCTCAGGCTGGTAGTTCCTGGTCCCCTGGCTGATGCCGAACCTCACGACACCCCTCCACCTCCCTGGACATCTAGGGAAGCCCCGCCTATGCTGTCAGATCCCTCCTGGACTCCCGACGTTGTGGGTGTCGGCTCCAGTACCTGGTGGACTGGGAGGGGTATGGTCCAGAAGAGCGGTGTTGGGTTCCGGTGGACGACATTCTAGATCCCAACATCATCTGAGATTTCCACCTTCGCCGACCGGACCGGCACGCTCCTTGCCCTCAGGGCGGTCCCTGTGGCTGGAGCCGCACGTTGGGGGGAGGGGGTACTATCACGTCTTCTCTCACTCCGGCACTCGACGTCACCGGTCTACTAACCACCGGTCCTGGCAACCCATCATTACACCTACCTGGCAACCATCATTGCGCACACCTGCACCTCAGCATGAGGCACACATGGACTATATCACTCCGTGATTACTTCCCCTTTATCTAGCACTCCATTGTATCACCCATTATGTAGTATTGTTTCCTGTTTTCCTGTTTAGACGCTACTCCTGTTTTTGTATTCATGCCAAGTTCATTCCTATTGAATTCACCAACTGCACCTGGTTCCTAACTCCCTGCGTCTCCATTACAATCTGATTGTTAAACAAATCACTTCAAAAAGTATGCTACCTGTTCGTCCACTCCAAAATAATTCCAGCATCCAAACTGCATGTAGCCTATACTCGTGCCCTTTGATGAATGGAAATAGACATCTGTTACAAAACACCTGTAACGCCCTGGCCATAGAGAGGGGTTTTTTGTTCTTTATTTTGGTTAGGCCAGGGTATTACATTGGGTGGGCGTTCTATGTTCTTTTTCTAGGTTTTTTGTATTTCTTTGTTTTGGGCTGTGTGTGGCTCCCAATCAGGCACAGCTGAAGTTCGTTGTTGTTGATTGGGAGTCACACATAAGGAGCATGTTTTTCCTTTGGGTTTTGTGGGGGATTGTTTTCTGTCTCGTTCGTTTTTGACCAGACAGGACTGTTAGCTATCTTTGATGTTTTGTTTATAGTGGTTCATTTTATTAAATATTTATAATGAATCCACAACCTCCGCTGCATCTTGGTTTTCTTGCGACGGCAGTCGTTACAACACCAAACAGTGTGCCTCATGACATTCAGCCATTGCTATTGATTAGGCCTACATTAATTGATGCGTCTTGCTGAATAACTGACTTCATTTGTAGCCTGAAAAGTTGGGACACCTGAACTAGTTCTGAAAGTGTCCTGGGAAAAATGGGATGGTCACCCTAACACACATGGTCAACGTACTAGACTAGGCTACAATGTGTATTACCATGAACTTCTAATAGGCCTACCGGTAACCAGTGATGTAGTGGTAAAACAATTGGTCGGTAAACTCTGACGGTCACAGTAAAAAAAAAAGTAAGGCTCCCTTTCAATGTATTTTTCTGAGAAAGGTGGGTAAACGGTGTTTACTTGCGCTTACCCTGTACTGCTGGTCGCCTACTCTCTCAGCCGACACAATTTTACACACATGAACAGGTAGCCTACACTCAATATAATACATGAGTTAAATTAAAATGTGTTTTACACCCTAGTTCATGAGTTGTCCATAATCCTTGGAGTCTTCACAGATTGTGTGACATAAAACACTACCTTTCTTTCCTTACGTTAATGACATTTATGACAGTGTTGTTCTTCATTATGAAGTATTTAATAATTGCATTGGAACATTTAACTGTACAGATCATGGATCATTGGAGATCTAGGAAAATGCACTGTAAGTGTACAGTCGTGGCCAAAAGTTTTTAGAATGACAAAAATATGAATTTTCACAAAGTCATTTTCTCTGATGAATCCCCTTTCCGATTGTTTGGGGCATCTGGAAAAAAGCTTGTCCGGAGAAGACAAGGTGAGCGCTACCATCAGTCCTGTGTCATGCCAACAGTAAAGCATCCTGAGACCATTCATGTGTGGGGTTGCTTCTCAGCCAAGGGAGTGGGCTCACTCGCAATTTTGCCTAAGAACACAGCCATGAATAAAGAATGGTACCAGCACATCCTCTGAGAGCAACTTCTCCCAACCATCCAGGAACAGTTTGGTGACGAACAATGCCTTTTCCAGCATGATGGAGCACCTTGCCATAAGGCAAAAGTGATAACTAAGTGGCTCGGGGAACAAAACATCGATATTTTGGGTCCATGGCCAGGAAACTCCCCAGACCTTAATCCTATTGAGAACTTGTGGTCAATCCTCAAGAGGCGGGTGGACAAACAAAACCACACAAATTCTGACAAACTCCAAGCATTGATTATGCAAGAATAGGCTGCCATCAGTCAGGATGTGGTCCAGAAGTTAATTGACAGCATGCCAGGGCAGATTGCAGAGGTCTTGAAAAAGAAGGGTCAACACTGCAAATATTGACTCTTTGCATCAACTTCATGTAATTGTCAATAAAAGCCTTTGACACTTATGAAATGCTTGTAATTACACTTCAGTATTCCATAGTAATATCTAACAAAAATATCTAAAGACACTGAGGCAGCAGACTTTGTGAAAATTAATATTTGTGCCATTGTCAAAACTTTTGGCCACGACTGTAACTATGCCTATGTTACATTTAGTTGTGGTTTGCCATGAAAACAGTTGTCATGGGCACAAATCCAAAACAGTGTAGGCCTGTGGCATTGCACAGTCTAGTGCTTCTAACTGAACATTAAACCCTCTTCTTACCAAAATAGTCTCCTTATATGCCTATTGTCATTAACGTATAGCCACTTGTTGGATGGATTGGATGCGCATCGGTGTCCAGCTCTATTTGTGTTTATTAAGGATACGCATTAGGCAGCAGCCACTCTTCTTGGAGTCCTGCAACATTAAGGCAGTTATATTCAATTTAAAATGTTACATGACATTACATTTCATAAAACTTTTCACAACACATTACGTGTGTTCCCTCAGGCCACTACTCTACTACCACATATCTACAATACAAAATCCATGTGTACGTGTGTGTAGAGTGTGTGTCTTATCATGTGTATGTGTGTCTGTGCCTGTGTGTGTCTCTTCACAGTCCCCACTCTTCCATAAGGGGTATTTGTATCTTTTTTTTTCTAATCTGATTTTACTGCTTGCGTCAGTTACCTGATGTGGAATAGAGTTCCATGTAGCCATGGCTCTATGTAGTACTGTGTGCCTCCCATAGTCTGTTCTTGACTTGGGGATTGTGAAGAGACCTTTGGTGGCATGTCTTGTGGGGTATGCATGGATGTCCGAGCTGTGTGCTCGTAGTTTAAGCAGACACCTCAGTGCATTCATCATGTCAACACTTCTTACAAAAACAAGTAGTGATGTAGGTTGGTTGTCTAATGATATCGTTGACCGTCGTCAGCCGACCCAGGGAAAAAACTGATATTGATAGAAAATAATGAAGCTAAACAAATGGTCTACTTCTTCTGGGCATGGATGGCAGGGAGAACACCAGTCACCAGTACCTGTACCTGACAAACATAGCAATGAGCACTCTAAACAGCTGACTGACAAAAGCAAACAATGATAAATCAACAGATAAATCTAATGCATTGGAATAAAGGACATTTTATATCAAGGAAATTCAGCACTACTGAGTGGACAGTGCCGCCACATAGAAATAAATGGTTTAGACCATGATAGAGATGTAGGGGTGTTTGTTTTATTTGGAAGCTTTCATTTTCATATTTACCACTGTAAAACATCACCCCTGCATTTTAGACAAATAGTAGACAAATTAGTTTACTTTTGTTGCATTTAATGTAAGTCCCCCCGACACCCCCATAATTCACACCTTGTACTAACCTCCCTTGTTATCGATAATATCATGATGAGAGGTTGGGGGGGGGGGGGGGGGGGGGGGGGTATGATCTTTAACCCTCTATAACTTTCTCACCATTCTTTGGGGGGGGAACATTTGCTCCTCTCCTCCACTCCTGACTCCATGTGCTGCTATAGAAATAGAATGAATTAAACAGGCGTCCCCATTCAAGTCAATTATGGCATAATGGTGGCCATTGCGAGTGTACCCACAGAAGCAAAGTAGGTAGTAAAATATGTGCTAAAATACGTGCTGTGATTTGTTGATTCAACTCAACTGACTTCAAGAAAAATAGATCTCATTGCATGATCTATATCAGTTAACATCATTTGAACATTCTACATTACCATGGAAATGATTGCACCACAATACCAGGTATTCATTGCGAGTGTACACGTGAGTTTACCAATCATATTGCCAGGGTAAGAAGTTCCAAGCCCATTCTATTCATTCTATTTCTATGTGTGCTGCTGTGCTGCTGCTGCTGCATTGTGCCTAGGCAACCGAAGACTCCTTTGCAAGGACCAATAAGAGTCCATTATACAGGAGAAACTGAACAAATCCCTGGCCATTCTATCTTCAGTCAGCTGTTCCTTCAAAACAATGTTAAACGGTTATGACGGTTATTTTATTTTCATGACGGTCTTCATCCATCACCGTCAGTTACAGGTTTATATGGTAATTGTGCCCGTCATACACACAAACAGCTAACATTCCACTCCCTGCCACTGGCAAATGACAGGAGTGGCAAGGAGTGGAATGTTATAGTTTAACAGAGACGGCAACCAGGCTAACTGTTGCATGCAAAATCTGACTTGAGATGTCTGAGAGGCCTGTATATCGTCAGGCAATGAAGGATTTCTGCAAAAGTTCAGGTAACGATCCTTCGATGTGAAGAGATGTGAGCAATATCGTCAACAATGTCATAAGATACAGACAGAATGACAGAATGTCAACAATGGCATAAGATAAGTATCTTTGGCATGGGTAAAAAGGTAGGCTAAATCACCCTGATCTGCATGACATTATGGTAAGTTATTATGCAGCTTATTGTACAGAGTTATATCCCTCTATCAGAAGGCTAGAATGAGCTGGGAGAACTGTACTACTGTGATTTGCAAATGAGAGCTGTGACGTCTATTTATATTGATGGAGGCAATTATCGTAAAAACCTTTGAAATTAGCACACAAATGGGTTATTATCACAAGGAAGGAACATGAGTCTCTTGGGTTTTAAAGACACATTATGTCCAGTGCAGCTTTATCTGTGTCTTTTGTTGAAGGTCAACAGGCAATTTGTTCATTTGTGACAGTTGATACAGTATATGGGATGATTGAATTTTTATTATGTCATAACAACTGGACAATGAATGTCTTTTCCCAGCCATGTGGGAAAAACACACACACACACACACACACACACACACACACACACACACGCACACGCACACGCACACGCACACGCACGCACACGCACACGCACACGCACACACACATTTCCATTGTATCTGATGCTGACTTCCTCTATTGTAAATCTTTTAACCACACAGTCTGTTGCAGACCACATCATCTGTTATCTTTCTCTCTGTGTGTAAATTCTATGTTATTAGTAATAGTTTCAAAGAAGAGGTTTCCTTATAACAATGTCTTATTGAGATCACCTGTAAGTTGATTGGGGCTCCTAATGTCATTACGGAAAATGCTTTATTTAGTACAATTAGTACAATTTCCCTGTGTGTTCCATGCCACTAGATGGCAATATAAGATCATGAATGGTTCAAATAATTTCTCAATTCTTTTTCATCTAAAAGTCGATTTCTCCCTTAGCTCTGCTCTAAGTCTTTGCAATCTGCAAGGTCGTTATGTCAACATTAGCCTAGCAAGGCTTAAATAACATATTATCCTGTCCAGCAAGTGGGACATTGTAAACTGTATTCATTGTAAAATATTGACAATTTTGTTCATGCTGAGATGTAATAATTGTACGGTAACTGATGATCAAATCCTTGTAGCTCTGCGTCCACATGGTGGCAGTGTAATCGTATCTTAATCTTATCGTGTACAGTAACACTGTCTCACCAAAGTCACCTGTACTCTAATATCATACCCGCATTATCCAGCATGGAAAAAAGACAAGTTTATAGAGTACTGAATATTATGTTAGCAACAAAGGAACATTACAACTTGACAGATTAAATCACTATTTAATCAAATAGCCTACTATCAAATACAATGTTATATTATTGCTATACTTGTACAAAGACTAATTTGCAAGTATGTGCGTTACGTGGAGACTCACGTTATAGAGGGCTGTGTCACATGACCCTGTGAAAGGAATCTCAGATAGTCCATATTCCTATTAAGGCTGACCGACACCACAAAGGGGATTGTATTACAAGGCATGTTTGTGCATATTTCACAGAAATAAAGGGTTTTCCATCTTTATTGACCCATACAGTCGATGACAGTCAGTGACATCCCCCCCCAGGAGAGCAGCAGTGGCTCTCCTCTCTCTCTCACCCCTGCTTGAGGAGTGTCTGTTGCAGAGCCACATCGATCTGTATAGCTTTGCCATGAGAACCACTCAAAGACAATTCATTCTCACCAAGACAGGGACTCCAGCTATTGATCTATGTGCAGGAACTGACTGGGGAGGGGTGGTTGACTGGAGGGTAGATTAAATCTCCTTTTACACATGTGGTCCCTTTCTGCAGGCTGTGGCCACTGTCAGCATAGAACATTGACTTGCCGCCACGCTGCAGCCGTGTCCCTGCATGTATGTGGTAAGCTGTAAGCTTGGCGAGCAAGGCTAGTCATTGACTGACTCCTGTCCAGTGATATAAAAAATATAATCTCTGAAGATAGTAGCATTAGAAGCCTCAGGCCAGGCTGTACAGTATAGCTCTGTGTGGACCATAAATAAAGCACTCCGAGCTGCAGTGCTGATATAGGTCAGTCACCTTAGCCTTGATCATCCAACTCCTAACTCAGGATCTCTAGAATTATCTGTAAAGCAATAGCAGACAGTGCTAATTGTGAGCAAATCTGAGAAGCATTTTCTCTGTAGAAGGTATTGCTCAAGGTTTGGTGGAGTGTTAAATTGGTGGAGCATCACCTGCTAGAAGGCAATCAGGCTTGGAACACAGATTGGCAGGCAGATTTGTCACCATGGTGGCAGAGACAGACAGTGATATGTTGCTGTAGTCCAGGATGAGCGAGGCTCAGCTCAGTTAAACAAGATCAGCCAGGGCTTGGGGGATACACATTGACAGCCATAGAACACCTGTCCATGCATCCATGCATCCTCATCTCTGCTTGACTGACTGACAGCTCAGGGGAGGCTCTGAAAGATGATGCAGCACAACAGGAGCTGTGTGTCTGGTGCTGTATGGTGTTATACAGTATAGAGAATATCATCAAATCAAGCTTTATTTATACAGCACATTTCAGACGTGGAACGCAACGTAATGTGCTTTACAGGAGAAACAAACACGCACAAAAAAACAATGAAAATGAAAGCTGAAATATTGAGTAGGCCTATGTGTAGTCCTGAGGTATGGAAGAGCAGAGAAACCTCTGACACAGCTCTTCTTCTAAATATCTGGAAATAAGATAAATTACTTTTTTAGGTTAAAATAAGGGAAATTATCTGCCAATGACGTAAGATAATATAGCTTGTTACAAAAAAAAACACACAAAAACCACACATTTTAAGATAATTATCACTCAATATAAGACAGTTAAGCTTGCTTAGATTTCACCTCTTGCAGTGTTCACTGTACCCAATGGCTTATTTGGGTATAAACAAGGGCCATGAGGGGATATGATTGGCTGAGTGCAGTTCTGTGCGTGCCCACCACTTAGTATTGGTTGGAAATCTATCTTCATTTCTAGCTATCATGCCTAACTAAGTAATTTACATGTTAACATTTTCGTAGACACACGGCCAATTACTGAAGCGCTGTAACGAACCAGAGCCAAGTATGATATTACACTCAACAGACGGCCACTCTGTGGAGTGGACTGAGGTCTTCACAAATTCAAGAAGTAAAATGGCTGAAAGGATATTCTCTGTTTTTCTTTGTTTAGAACGATAAAAAGAGCTACCATAGGTTACCTATTCATGTAAGTGCCTTGGTGGAATGATTTATCAGCAAGTACGGAATGTAGCAGCAGTGTTTTTATGATTCATTCACAGGCATTTTGTGAGGAGACATTGCCTGCAGTCCATCCTTGAAGAGCATGACAAATGCAACTGCCATCTCCCAATGTGAGGCAATGGAACAAAAAAGCAACTCAATTAAATATTCCAGGAGAGGGAAGTCACCCAGGCTAGTTGTGATGAATAGATATTCTCTTCTTTCTGATAAACAATGTGAAAGTCACTCCCTCTCAGGAGACGGTGACTGTGTTTTTGACCTCTGATTGCACCGGTCAGCCTCACTCCTCTGGCCAGTCACTGTTGGTTTCTTCCTGGTTTGGATCACTAGTATTCACACTCGCATAGACACTTGTTAATTTCCTCTAATATTCAATAATTAAAGATTTATACATTAACACAATACAATGTTTATGAAATTCAAATAAAGGTTTTCCTCCGTGTGCACCAAGCAAGCCAAAATAAAGGATGATGCTACTGTATGGGAAACCTATTTTCATGGTATTGAGATGAATCAGATAATGCACATATTCAATGTAGTCCAACAGTACACTACACTATCCTGTCATTCTATGAGGTCATGTTGGAGGCTCATCTGAGTGTGGAGTGTGTGCTCCAGACGGGGCACTTTGGCCTCAACAGCTACAAGACTACAGTGATTACAAACCTCTCAACCAATCGATAGCCATCAGAACCTGGTCAGTAACACCTCTTTCCTTAGCCGACCCGATCGCACCAAGAAAACAATGACATAAAAAGAATGGGAGCAGAAAATCCATCAGCGTCTGTAGAAGTGAAATTCATCATGACAATCGATAGCAGCCACTAGCCCACTGGCACGGATGCAGAGGAGCTATCTGGAGAACATTGCTCTGCCTGTGATATATCTATATTTAGGCAGGGTTGAGGAAAGGGATCAATATGCTACAGGCAGCTCATATTTCAGCCAGGCATCGACCAGGGACCAGGGACAAGGAAAGGGAGATGACATGGACAGGGGGCTGTCATGGGCAAAAAACAGACAGGCAGGTGCAGAGGCCTTGATGGAAAGAAAAGTTAAAAGGACGCAATGATGGCCCAGGTGTGATAGCCTGCTACTGATACTGTATCATAGTTCCACAAGAAACGTGTTTGCCTGCCAGTCATATAACTTGTCGACTGACTGAATTACAATTTCGGGGTCAAAAGGTACTAAATTATAATACTGCAGTTTTTAATCTCATTACCTATCTCTCATTTTTTTCTCTCTCCCCAAACGCACACATACACTTGTATTGTCCAACAGAATGTAAACAACCAACAAGCTATGTGAAAGCCCCTTAGTCACACCACCCTCCACTGCTGTTCCTCTGTCCTGATGATGCAAATGTTAGCAAAGTTAATGAACAGAAATTATGTTTTAGCTGAAGTTAGAGCACAACTCGACCCCCTGTCTCATGAATAATCTGAGTGTGTGTCACCGAGCGGAGATGTGTGTTCCTCTCAGCTCACAATTAATGGCCATTACAGATGGTGCTCTCTCTAATTGCCTGTTCCCGCAGAAGAAGAAAAAACTAAGCGGGATGTAAATGCCCACGTACAGTGACTCTGTCCAGAGGAGCTATCTCAAAACCAGAGAATAATAGAAGTCAATTCAAACAGGAGGGGAAAGAAATTCACCAACAATCTGGCCTTTAACGACAACACAACAACACAAAGTCAGGGGTGGGGAAACTATTTAAGATCTTGAAAACTTTGGCAGCACTCTGAGTGGCCTTTCATCTCTTCACTTGGGTAACTAAGGTGTTACGAGGGTAACCTTTTGACCGGAGGTGCACCCTGGCTGACGCTCAATAACGACGCCTCCACCATATAGAAAACGACTTAACGTTATTGCAATAAACAGTTCTTCTGCCCGTGTATCTCCCATCCCTGCCTTAATCCTCCGTGCTTTGCCCTTCAATTTTTCAAAGACAGCCTGCAGGGCAGAATTGCCCTCTGCTGACTGGAGGCTGACAGTGAATAAGTTCCCCTCTCGTCTCCTGCCTTTTATCTCTGAGATCATACTCAGAGCAGGTCAAGATCAATGCTGCTCCCTGCAAATCTGCCCTTAGTCGGGATGCCTCTGATTGACCTGAACACGGGGAAACATACTCCAGCTCCACTACTCAGCCACGTCAATCTGCACATTCACATATTCCCTCCAACAGTTTTATTCAAAGTTTCAGGTTCTGGTCCAGGTATGTTTGTGGCGGTAGTTTGTAGTTGAGTGTTTCAGTTCAGATTGAAACACAGTGAGATTCTGCCAGCAATATAACACTACTGAATATAGGCTATGATATGGAGATGTACAATACTATGTGAGCAAAACATGACAGGAATGATCAGGGGTGCGTTCCGTTTGCTTCAACGTTTCTTATATTGCGTGACGGTTTGTAGGCTACTGAACAACACGTTTCCCCAAAACGGTGCTCATCGTTCTTCAATATCCTTCGAGGTACATTTACTCACATTTGGTGGGTGTGGCGAGGTGTGGCCTGATCAATATGGGTGTGACAATCTGAAACCTCAAAACTCGTGCAGCACACCATATGGTAATCGCCCTCTGGGCCACCATAATCACAAGGCCTTTCAACTGGTCATTCAGTACAGTAGGCCTAGCGTTTCTGTTGAATTCAATGTTGCACTCTGTTCTGTCGTACTCAACATAACCCAGGTTAGCTCAGGTGACTTTTTTTTCAGAGGCCTTGGAAAGTTACTTTTAAAACTGTGTTGCATTGCTATAAAGTCTATTTAGTCTCTACATTCAGTTTTTTTGTATCTTTCCTATCCAAGGAAATGTCCTATCCAAGGAAGATAGCCTAGTCTGGGCCTGGGGAACTTAATTTTCTGGGTCTGCTTAGGGGGAAGAAACTGAACATACTACAAGGATGTAGCCAAAGACAAGGACAATGTATGACAGGGTGATACATTACTTCACATGAGGAATCAGACAGGATAATGCAAACAACTCTGAACCGCACAGCCACAGAAATCAATACAAGCCAAATTAATGCATCTCATATTGACTGAGCTGAGAAACAAAACCCTAGTCCTGAGAGAGGAATAAAGTCTTATATAGGCTAAAACTGTTTCATGGCTGTATTATAACATGGTAACCTTCCTCCCAAAACAACTAAAACTTTTGCTTATCAATATGAAATATTTCAATGAAAGCCTTTAAGGCACCTGATAGGCCTAGGCTCTACTGCTAGGAAGGGAAATGATGTGGAGTAAAATCTGTGAATAATGATAGCACAATGAGCTAGTTGCTTGACTTTAGCCTTGCCTCCTATAAGGAGCACAGGCCATTGACAAATGTCCACCTCACTCGGTTTGGGGCAAGTTTTTCCAGGTCACACCAGGTTAGGCAGGCCGCTCTCAGTCATTTCTGCCTGGATGCCAATCCAACAAGTTTTCTGGGTCTTCCTCTGTTCCTTTTCCCCAGGGGGTTCCATTTCAGAGTCTAGCAGGTGATGTTGGTGGCAGGTTTTCAGTAGGCTTAAAAAACTATGTGCAGTAGCCCAAGTAAACCATAAAGGTGTTTGTTTGAGTGGCGAAGAGGCACTAGGCGAGTGTCCCCTAGGCTTACCTCCCGCCAATTGAGAGTTCTTTGTTTCCCCATTGTAATTGCAAATATTTGTTTGTGTTTCCCTTTTTTATGCAGATTTTAGAATACTAGCATGAAAGTCTGTCTCCGTTTGGATGGAAACCTACCTATACACCCTAAGACTCTGGCAAGTGCGCTAGTCCAGTGTCACTTTGATTAGGCCTGCACATCATGGTTCACCAGCAGCCCCAAACATCAAAAGAATAAGCTACAGACCAGCCAAAACAAGCTTGGAAGAATTGTACTCCCCCCTCAGATGCATCTGGATGTCCAACATTTTAAATATCTAGGCTAGCTATCTGTGGAATTAAAAAAAATATGAATTCAACTTGATGTGGTCCACAGAATTATCACGCATAAGGAAAGTGTTCAGACCCCTTCCCTTTGTCCACATTTTGCTACGTTACAGCCTTATTCTAAAATTTATTAAATCATCTTCATCAATATACACACACAATACCCCATAATAAAAAACAAAAATACCTTATTTACATAATTATTCAGACCCTTTGCTATGAGACTCAAAATTGTTTCCATTGATCATCCTTGAGATGTTTCTATAACATGATTAGAGTCCACCTGTGGTAAAGTCAATTGATTGGACATGATTTGGAAAGGCACACATCTGTCTATATAAGGTCAGATTACTGCATATCAGAGCAAAAACCAAGCCATGAGGTCGAAGGAATTGTCCGTAGAGCTCCAAGACACGATTTTGTCGAGGCACAGTTCTGGGCAAGGGTACCAAAACATTTCTGCAGCATTGAAGGTCCCCAAGAACACAGTGGCCTCCATCATTCTTAAATGGAAGAAGTTTGGAACCACCAAGACTCTTCCCGAGAGCTGGCCGACCGGCCAAACTGAGCAATCAGGGGAGAAGTGCCTTGGGCAGGGAGGTCACCAAGAACCCGATGGTCACTCTGACAGAGCTTCAGAATTCCTCTGTGGAGCTGGGTGAACCTTCCACAAGGACAACCATCTCTGCAGCATTCCACCAATCAGGCCTTTACGGTAGAGAGCCAGATGGAAGCCACACCTCAGTAAAAGGCACATGACAGCCCGCTTTAAATTTGCCAAAAGGTACTCTTAGACCATGAGAAACAAGATTCTCTGGTCTGATGAAAGCAAGATTGAACTCTTTGGCCTGAATGCCAAGCATCACATCTGGAGGAAACCTGGCACCATCCCTATGGTGAAGCATGGTGGTGGCAACATCATGCTGTGTGGATTTTTTTTCAGCGGCAGGGACTGGGAGACTAGTCAGGATCAAGGGAAAGATTAACAGAGAAAAGTACAGCGATATCCTTGATGAAAACCTGCTCCAGAGCGCTCAGGACCTCAGACCGCTGCTACTCTCTGTTGTTATCGTCTATGCATAGTCACTTTAATAACTCTACCTACATGTACATATTACCTCAACTAACCGGTGCCCCCGCACATTGAATCTGTACCGGTACCCCCCTGTATATAGTCTCGCTATTGTTATTTTACTGCTGCTCTTTAATTACTTGTTACTTTTAATTCTTATTCTTATCCGTATTTTTTAAAACGGCCTTGTTGGTTAGGGGCTCATAATTAAGCATTTCACTATTCTGCGCATGTGACCGATAAAATTTGATTTGATTTGATTCGAAGGTTCACCTTCCAACAGGACAACGACCCTAAGCACACAGCCAAGAGAACACAGGAGTGGCTTTGGGACAATTCTCTGAATGTTCTTTAAAAAACAAGTTAATCAATTATAGAATAAGGACGTAATGTAACAAAATGTGGAAAAAGTCAAGGGGTCTGAATACTTTCCTGAATGCACTGTATTTTTCATTTGATAAAGATGTCCACCAGCATAATACCAGAGCCATAGACTCTAATATTCACTGTTTTAAATATAAGAGTCAATCTGGTAAGAACACATTTTTATATACCAATGTTGTTGAGTGGTACAAACTACCACAGCAACTCAAAGCCATACCAACCATAACCTCTTTTTGAAAAGAATGTCAGAAGCTTGCTAATGTGAACAGTTATTGTCTGTATCTCTGTAATGTGTCTGTATATGTAATTGTATATGTATTTTCAACCTGGTCTCAGAGCATTTCGTATTATTCTGTACGTAAATCAGAGACTTCCATTTAGTATGTATGATATGTTGTTTCATTTGGTATACATTAATTTGTGGATGTCCATCACCCATTTCGTATGATATGTTACGAATTACAATTAATATTATATGTTACGAATTTGCAAAAAGTACAATATGTTACAAAATATATCTTTTTTATACAATATGTAATAAAAACATTTTTTACGTTTGTGTGGGGGGTGCATTTTTTTATGATACCTTGAGTTGGACCAGCCCCCCCAAATAATTTCAAACTGTCCCTAAACAACCCCGTTTCGACCAGCTAAGAGTGTATCTAAACCCCTTCTCCATCTAATGAACAGCATGAAAGAGAGAGGGAAATAAAAAAATATCAAAACGGCTTCTGTCCTTAGGCCTATTACAGCTCCAAGTCCATTCCTTGGGCTCTTGCCCAATGGGATCACTGTAAGCAATACATCAACAAAATGGATGGGGGGCACGGAGCTTCAAACCGAGCGTGCTGGGCACAGTCATTGTAGACATCATTGGGTCCAGGCTGAGTAAAGGGTTGTAGCCCTTCTCCTGCCCCCATCTAATAGGCAGTGCTGCCTGGGTGACAGGAGCCCATAAATAACTAAGCTGGCGTGCCAAAGGAAACCGCTCACCCGAACATGGACACGCCACAGCACAGCAGACTGCTATGGCAACCGCAGGATCCATGGTTTAGCATGGACCATCTGGGTGCTCATACAAATCACTTCACGAGATGTCGAGCAATTTTGTCACACCAAAATACATTCAACAAAGATGGCAGCATCCTTGATAAGTATGTTTTGACTGCAGTGAAGCATCAAACATGCTCTTTAGTCATTCATACTTAGAACAGCGGCGTGGACGCTGACAATAGAAGACTTTGAACAGCTAACATGGAAAAAAGAGAATTCAACACTTCGCTAGTAGTAAATCATTTATTTTCCTCCATGTTATATCATACTGCTCTTTGTCTTATTTAGCTTGAAACCAGGGTAATGTTAATCATCAAAATTCTTTTTTTTGCAGAAATTCCTTGACCAACAATGCAGAAGCCCTTAACCAACAATGCAGTTGAAGAAATATTTACTAAATAAAAAGTAACATAATAAAATTACATAACAATAACGAGGCTATATACAGGGGGTACCAGTACCAAGTCAGTGTGTGGGGGTACAGGTTAGTCGAGGCAATTTGTACAGGTCGGTAGGGGTAAAGTGACTCTGCATAGAGAATAAACAGCAAGTAGCAGCAGGGTGGGCGTCAATGTAAATAGTCTGGTGGCAATTTGATTAATTGTTCAGCAGTCTTATGGCTTGGGGTAGAAGCTGTTAAAGAGCCTTTAGGACCTAGAATTAGTGCTCTGTTACCGCTTGCCGTGTGGTAGCAGATAGAAGAGTCTATGACTTAGTTGACTGGAGTCTGTGACAATTTTTTAGGCCTTATTTTGACACTGCCTAGTATATAGGTTCTGGATGGCAGGAAGCTTGGCCCCAGTGATGTATTGGGTCGTACGCAGTACCCACTGTAGCACCTTATTGTCGGATGCTGAGCAGTTGCCATACCAAGCAGTGATGCACCTGGTCAGGATGCTCAGGATGCTCAGCTGTATAACTTTCTTAGGATCTGGGGACCCATGCCAAACCTCCTGAGGGGGAAAAGGTGTTGTCGTGCCCTCTTCATGACTGTATTGGTGTGTTTGGACCATGATAGTTTGTTGGTGATGTGGACACGAAGGAACTTGAAACTTTCGACCCGCTCCACTACAGCCCTGTCGATGTTAATGTGGGCCTGTACGGCCCTCCTTTTCCTGTAGTCCACGATCATATCCTTGATCACGTTGAGGGAGAGGTTGTTGTCCTGGCAACACACTTCCAGGTCTCTAAACTCCTCCCTGTAGGCTGTCTCATCGTTGTCGGTGATCAGGCCTACCACTGTTGTGTCGTCAGCAAATTTAATGAAGGTGTTGGAGTCGTGCGTGGCCACGCAGTCATGGGGAGTACAGGAGGGGACTAAGCACGCACCCCTGAAAGGCCCTGGTGTTGAGGATCAGCGTGGCAGATGTGTTGTTGCCCACCCTTATCACCTAGGGGCGGCCCGTCAGGAAGTCCAGGAACCAGTTGCAGAGGGAGGTGTTTAGTCCCAGGGTACTTAGCTAGTGATGAACTTTGTGGGCACTATGGTGTTGAACGCTGAGCTGTAGTCAATGAACAGCATTCTCACATAGGTGTTCCTTTTGTCCAGGTGGGAAAGGGCAGTGTGGAGTGCATTTGAGATTGCGTCATCTGTGGATTTGTTGGGGCGGTATGCGAATTGGAGAGGTCTAGGGTTTCCGGTATGATGGTGTTGATGTGAGTCATGACCAGCCTTTCAAAGCATTTCATGGCTACCCATGTGAGTGTTACGGGCGGTAGTCAGTTAGGAAGATTACCTTCACATTCTTGGGCACAGGGACTATGGTGGTTTACTTCAAACATGTAGGTATTACAGAGTCGGTCAGGGAGAGGTTGAAAATGTCAGTGAAGACACTTGCCAGTTGGTCATCGCATGCTCTGGGTACATGCCCAGGTAATCAGTCTGGCCCCGTGGCCTTGTGAATGTTGACCTGTTTAAAGGTCTTGCTCACATCTTCTATGGAGAGCATGATCACACAGTCGCCCGGAACAGCTGGTGCTCTCCTGCATGCTTCAGTGTTGCTTGCCTTAAAGCGAGTATAAAAGGCATTTAGCTCATCTGGTAGGCTTGCGTCACTGGGCAGCTCGTGGATGGGTTTCCCTTTGTAGTCTGTAATAGTTTGCAAGCCCTGCCAGTGGCGCAGCGGTCTAAGATGCTGCATCTCAGTGCTAGAGGCGTCACTACAGACACTCTGGTTTGAATCCAGGCTGTATCACAACTGGCTGTGATTGGGAGTCCCATAGGACGGTGCACAATTGGCCCAGCATCGTCTGGGTTTGGTCGGTGTAGGCCGTCATTGTAAATAAGAACTTGTTCTTAACTGACTTGCCTAGTTAAATAAAGGTTAACTGTAAAAAATGTATTTTTTTGTTACCAGTGTCAGAGCCAGTGTAGTAGTATTTAATCTTAGTCCTGTATTGACGCTTTGCCTGTTTGATGGATTGTCTGAGGGCGTAGAGGGATTTCTTATAAGCTTCCATATTAGTGTCCCTCTCCTTGAAAGCAGCAGCTCTAGCCTTTAGCTCAGTGTGGATGTTGCCTGTAATCCATGGCTTCTGGTTGGGATATGTATGTACAGGTCACTGTGGGCACGATGTCATCGATGCACTTATTGATGAAGCCGGTGACTGAGATGGTATACTCCTCAATGCCATTGGATGAATCACGGAATATATTTCAGTCTGTGCTAGCAAAACAGTCCTGTAGCGTAGCATGCATCAGGATGTATTACTGCTTTGATTTTGCTCAACAGCTAAGCAACATTTCCTCCTTCATAAATGGGAAGCAGGCATGCATCTTGCACTGACCTGTGTAAAGACAGACTGACAGGGATTTAACAATTCATTTTCATTTATCTTATGTTCTTTCTTGTTGTTTGCAGGTGCCTTAAGTGTACCTTTCTAATTGTGGATAAACTCTTTATAGATGGACAGCTATTCCGAGACAGCTCCATAACACCATGGCTGTACTAAATTCTTTAGGTTACGAAAAAAAGAAAGTATGTAACTGTAAAAATATCTGAACACTATGTAGTGGATATGAACACACATGTACTCAATTACATGCTTGCTTACACAGACACACTTGATCTCGCTCGCTCTCTTGAAATGAAATGTATGAAATGTATGTATTCACTACTGTAAGTCGCTCTGGATAAGAGCGTCTGCTAAATGACTAAAATGCAAAAATGTAAAAAGAAATGTTCTCTCCGTCTCTCCCTCTATTGTCGAGAACTGTTCCATAATTTAATTTGTTTGTCTACCTTTTCTATATCTTTGTTTACATGTTTGTATATGTTTACAAGCAAGGGGAAGATATCAGAATAGGGACATTGGGGAACAATAACATATTGTACGGGATATATTTGTACTGTAGTGAAGCCGTCTATATAGTAATGCAAGGTCTCTTTCATGATCATGTGAAATGTCAATTGCTATGGAAATGCTGGGATGTGTTTTTCAATGATGTTATTAAAGGGAATTGTGATGCAACGATGGTGATATATGAATTACAATTATCATCATGAATATTAAGGCTATACGAACTACATGTTACACACATAGACACTCCACCTGTCACGCCCTGACCAGGTGAACTCTTCTATTTTGGTCAGGGTGTGGCATTTCTATAGTTTATTTTCTATGTTTTTGGTATAGCCTTGCTTTGGGGCGTATTTCTATGTTGGGTTCTGTCGATTCCCAATCGCTGTCACTAGTTGCCTCTGATTGGGGAATCATATTTAAGTTCCTTTTCCCCCCACGATGTTTGTGGGTTGTTGTCTCTTTTTGTTGGAGCAGTAGCGATACGTTTATTCTCTGTTTTGACCGTGTTATTTCAGTCTGTAATAAATAACATGAGTTCGCTCCCAGCTGCGCCTTGGTCCACTTCTTCCTTCCTGCACGATGATCGTTACAGAACAACCCACCAAACCAGGACCAAGCAGCGGGAGGAAAAGGAGCGCGAGAGATGGGCTCGCGAGGGAAAGGAGTTCTGGACCTGGGAGGAGATCATGTCGGGGAAAGGACCCTGGCGGAAGGATTCCCAGGTCGAGGAGGTGATGCCAGCCGGTGGAAGGAGTCGCAGGCGGCGGTCGAGGAGGCCCGGAAGACACCCCCAAGAAAAAAAATTTGGGGGGCTAATGGGGTGGTCCGGAAGGGCAGAGGAAGAGCCCAGACCACTGCTCTCGTGGGGGATAACGGCGAAGGAGGAGGCAGAGATGTGGCAGGTCCTGGAGGACCTGCGTAGGGACAGCGTGGAGGAAGAGCCTTGGGTGGCAGAGGTGCGCACGGTATCGCCAGTGCGCCTGCACAGCCCAGTGCGCTCTGTGCCAGCACCCCACATTTGCCGGGCTAGGGGGAGTGTTCAGCGAGGACGTGTTGTGCCGGCTCAGCGCTCCTGGCCTCCGGTGCCCCTTCTCGGTCCGATGTATCCTGCGCCAAGGACGCGCACTGTGTCTCCGGTACGGCTACACAGCCCAGTGCGTTCTGTGCCAGCGCTCCACACTTGCCAGGCTAAGGTGGGTGTTGAGCCAGAACGGGTGATGTCAGCTGTGCACTCCAGACCTCCAGTGCGCCTCCTCGGTCCAGGATATGCGCACTGTGTCGCCGGTGTGCGGCCCCAGTCCAGTCCGGCCCGTCCCTGCTCCCCGCACCAAGCCAGTGGTGTGTGCCCCCAGTCCAGTCCGGCCCGTCCCTGCTCCTCGCACCAGGTTAGTGGTGCGTGTCCCCAGTCCTGTCCGGCCCGTCCCTGCTCCCCGCACCAGGTTAGTGGTGCGTGTCCACAGTCCTGTCCGGCCCATCCCTGCTCCCCGCACCAAGCCAGTGGTGCGTGTCCCCAGTCCTGTCCGGCCCATCCCTGCTCCCCGCACCAGGTTAGTGGTGCGCGTCCCCAGTCCAGTCCGGCCCGTCCCTGCTCCCCGCACCAAGCCAGTGCTGTGTGCCCCCAGTCCAGTCCGGCCCGTCCCTGCTCCCCGCACCAGGTTAGTGGTGCGTGTCCCCAGTCCTGTCCGGCCCGTCCCTGCTCCCCGCACCAAGCCAGTGGTGTGTGCCCCCAGTCCAGTCCGGCCCGTCCCTGCTCCCCGCACCAGGTTAGTGGTGCGTGTCCCCAGTCCTGTCCGGCCCGTCCCTGCTCCCCGCACCAAGCCAGTGGTGTGTGCCCCCAGTCCAGTCCGGCCCGTCTCTGCTCCCCGCACCAGGTTAGTGGTGCGTGTCCCCAGTCATGTCCGGCCCGTCCCTGCTCCCCGCACCAGGTTAGTGGTGCGTGTCCACAGTCCTGTCCGGCCCATCCCGGCTCCCCGCACCAAGCCGGTGGTGCGTGTCCCCAGTCCAGTCCGGCCCGTCCCTGCTCCCCGCACCAGGTTGGTGGTGCGTGTCCCCAGGCCAGTCCGGCCCGTCCCTGCTCCCCGCACCAGGTTGGTGGTGCGTGTCCCCGGTCCTGTCCGGCCCGTCCCTGTTCCCCGCACCAGGCCCACGGCGCGTGTCCACAGTCCGGCACGGCCTGTGTCCGGTCCACCGGTGACCAGTCCTGTTCCGGTCGGCGGCTCCGCTCCGGAGCCTGAGCATGCCGCTCCACCGTGGTCCAGTCCGGGCCAGAGGGGTAGGGCTAGGGTGGAGGCAGGGGGAGAAACACGCCCGGGGCCAGAGCCTCCACCGAGGGTGAGGCGCCCACCCGGGTCCCCCCCCCCTAATAGACTTTAGGTTGGTGCGCCGGGAGTACGCACCGTTGGAGGGGGGGTACTGTCACACCCTGACCAGGTGAACTCTTCTATTTTGGTCAGGGTGTGGCATTTCTATAGTTTATTTTCTATGTTTTTGGTATAGCCTTGCTTTGGGGCGTATTTCTATGTTGGGTTCTGTCGATTCCCAATCAGAGACAGCTGTTACACCACCATGCAAATTGGCGGGGTTATTATTTATTTGGACATCACACATTAGTCTTACTCTTATACAGACATTGTACACACCCTCACTAAATTACATCCAATATCATACACATTAACCTACTCAGATTTACTACACACATAATATCTTGTCTCAATTTTCTAACATCTGTGGTATTGGCTCACAGGCAACGGAATAAAACAAATATTGCTAGAACCAACTGTTACGCGGAACAACACAGGGGAACCCAAGAGCAGACTCAGATAAGAAAACAGGGATGAGTGAACAAATATTTATTGTTACACAGGGAGATATGGAGTGCAGAGCCGGGGAAGCTCAGATGAGTTGCAGAAAAACCAGATGTGGAGACTGAGGTTGGAGTTAGCTGAGTAGAACAGGGTAGACAGGTCCTGAGGGGAATCCAATGTAGTGGTGGCGTGTACAATCCAGAGCAAGGTAGTTGGGTGGTGAGATGTGGAACAGGAGACAGGAGCCAGAGACAGAGCGGTAACTGCAATGAGAGGATAAACGGTGTCAGGCAGGGAAACAGGCACAGCAGAGTAACAGGATCTTGAATAATCATAAATGGCTAGAATCATGAACTGACTGAGCAGAGATTACGATCTGGCAGAGTGGAAGTGGCAGGACTGAGTATTTGTAGAGGTCTTGATTATGGAACGAGTTGCAGCTGGTGGGAATCTGCTCAAACTCCAGCACCCCCGTCTCCAACCACAATCACAGAGAGGGAGAGAGTGTACTGGGGGAGTAACTGCAGGTCAAGAAGACACCGGATGAACACCAGAGGGAGTAGCAGGAGCAGATGTGACAGTACCCCCCCACCCCACCCCACCCCACCCCTCTACAGACGCCACCTGGCGCACGACCCGACTTGTCTAGGTGTGAGGTTTGAAAATCCTGTAAGATGGAGGGATCATACTTCTTGAATTCTAAATATCAGACATTTGAAAGCTCTAATTTTGACCGTCATAATACCTCTGATGGCAGTAACTTTAGTAGCACTAATTATGGTCAATTAAGACTGAGAATAGTATCTAGTTATGGTGAAATAAGTATAGCCAGTTATAATTGTAATGGTTTAGTAGATTATAAAAAAAGATGATCAGTCTTTACATGGCTAAAAGAAAAGGAATATAACATATACTGTTTACAGGAAACTCACTCACTACATCCATATATGAAGTTGCGTGGAAAAGGGAATGGGGTGGTGAAATAATTTTCTGGAATATTCAGGAATGATTCGCTTGGAAGGTGGATCTTTTTGAATGTGAAAGTGGACTAAAAAGAGATTTGGCTAATTAATCTATATGGTCCAAATCACGATGATCTTCTTCGAAAATATTTATTCAAATGTATTGAACTTACAGGAAACAAATGATCAAATCATTGTGGTGGGAGACTATAACACAGTGTTATTAAGTACCTCAATGCACTGTAAAGGAAATCCTTCTACAAACTATCGTCACCGTGCCCTTAAGGAAATTACAAATATTATGGACACATTAGAAATAGTGGATATTTGGAGACTAAAAAACACCGACCTAGTGAGATATACATGGAGGGGACTTAATCAAACTATTTGTCTTGACTACTTTCTTGTCTCTTTCACTCTTGCATCAAAGGTTTAAAAAGTTTTAACCTCTAGAGGACCCCTTCCCGCTCTGATCCCGCTAACGGGATTTATTGACAAGATACCATGGCGGGAAATTCAAAACTGCAAGAATCTAATAATTTCAATTTCTCAAACAATCAACTATTTTTCACCATTTGAAAGATAAACATCTCCTAAATCCAACCACATTGTCCGATTTCAAAGAGGCTTTACGGCGAAAGCATAAAGTTAGGTTATGTTAGGAGAGTACATTGAAAATAGCTGTGTGTAATGTTTTGTCAATTCAATGACAGGCGTCACCAAAAGCAGAAAACCAGCTAAAATTATGCACTAACCTTTGACAATCTTCATCAGATGACACTCCTAGGACATTATGTTATACAATACATGCATGTTTTGTTCCATCAAGTTCATATTTATATCCAAAAACCACATTTTACAGTGGCGGTGAAATTCAGATTTTTTTTCTCCCTCAAATGCTTCCAGGTGAATCAGCGTTACAATTTACAAAATTACTATTCGAAAACATTTGTAAATTATAATATTGTCATGCAAAGAATTATAGATTAACATCTCATAAATGCTACCGCATTGCCAGATTTCAAAATAACTTTACTGGGAAATCACACTTTGCAATAAACGGGGTGCTATGCTAAGAACAATAGGCTAGGATATACAGGTTAGCACCATCTTGGAACCATCTAATATCAATAATACTATTGTAAATAATCCCTTACCTTTGATTATCTTCATCAGAAGGCACTTCCAGGAATCCCAGGTCCACAACGAATGTGGTTTCTTTCGACAAAGTTCATAATTTATGTCCAAATAACTCCAAGTTGTTCCATGTTGTTAGCGCGTTCAGTAGGCTCCTCAAAATGTAGGGCGGGGGGGGGAAAAGTCACGACGAAAAGTAAAAAAAAAAATCTATTTACGTTCGTTCAAACATGTCAAACGTTGTTTAGCATCAATCTTTAGGGCCATTTTTAACGTGAAACATCAGTAATATTTCAACCCGACCTCTCCTGTGTCTTGAAAAATGTTTTGAAAAATGTCTCGCCTCTCATGAATGCGCATGTGCGCGCAATAATGAAGTGACGACATCCCAGGGACGTCAACTTCCCTTCCTTGTCATCCGGTCTCTGTTCATCATAGACGCTTCAAACAACTTTATAAAGATCGTTGACATCTAGTGGAAGCCGTAGGAAGTGCAAAATGAATCCTTTGTCACTGTGTGATCTATTAGCAATGACTCGAAAATAGTACAGCCACAAAATTCTCATTTCCTGCTTGTATTTTTCTCAGGTTCTTGCCTGCCGTATGAGTTTTGTTATACTTACAGACACCATTCAAACAGTTTTTGAAAATTCAGAGTGTTTTCTATCCAAATCCGTTAATAATATGCATATCCTAGCTTCTGAGTTGGTGTAGGAGGCAGTTAAAAATGGGCACATCTTTTTTTCAAAATTCTCAATACTGCCCCCTAGCCCCAACAGGTTTTAATAGGAGACAGAATGCGATCGGATAATCATCTAAATGGCACATAATTCTTATAGTATTTCCACGTGGATGGGGATATTGGAAATTTAATCAAAGTTTACTGGAGGACAACTTCTTTTTAACTAAGACAAAATAATTTATAACTGAATTTTTCCAGTATAATATAGGTTCAGCAAATCCCCTTACTTTTTGGGATACCTTTAAGTGTACCTACAGAGGTCATTCAATTCAATATTCAGTCTATGTAAAAATAACTGGTGGCCCCTTACACTTCAATGTTGTGATGCAAAAATACTAGCGAAATGCATAGCACTCAGAATTAAAGAGGTTTTATCAGGTATTGTTCATCCTGATCAGACAGGTTTTTTACATGGATGATACATTGGAGATAATATACAACAACTACTAGAAATAATACAACATCATGAAACATCTAAGAAGCCAGGCCTGGTATTTATAGCGGATTTTGAAAAGGCATTTGATAAAGTAAGACTGAATTTTATTTAAATGCCTGGATTTTTTCAATTCAATTTACATTTTTTCAATTTACCCATTCTCTAATATAATATGGGTAAAAGTAATGTATAGCAACCCCAGGTAAAAAAGAGTAAATAACGGCTACTTCTCAGTGTCATGCACTGATCTGTTTCACCTGTCCTTGTGCTTGTCTCCACCCCCCTGCAAGTGTCGCCCATCTTCCCCATTATCCCCTGTGTATTTCTACCTGTGTTTTCTGTCTGTCTTTTGCTAGTTCATCTTGTTTGCTCAAGCCTACCAGCGTTTTTTCTTAGTGCCTGTTTGTCCCTAGTCTCTTTTATTCTCGTCCTCCTGGTTTTTTAACTTTGCCTGTCCTGACCCTGTACCCACCCGCCTGACCACTGCCTGTCTCTAACCCTGGGCCTGCCTGCCATCTTGTACCTTTGCTACACCTCTGGATGTTCGACCTCTGCCTGACCTGAGCCTTCCTGCCATCCTGTACCTTGGCCTCTGCTCTGGATTATCAACCCCTGCCTGCCTGGACCTGTCATTTGCCTGCCCCTGTGGTTACAATAAACATTCTTACTTCACACAGTCTGCACTTGGGTCTTACCTTGATTCCTGATAGTACAAACTGGCCATGACTGATCCAGCAGACTGGGACCAGCTCCGCAACACCATCTCCTCCCAAGGAGCCCTCATTGGTAGACACGAGGAGTTGCATCTTGGTCTGATGGAAGGGTTCCAGGACGTGGCCGACCGTCACGACCTAGCATTGGGCACTTTGCAGGAGCAATTCTGTGGGATACCTACAAGGCAGCCTACCACGACGGTAACCTCCCAGCCCCCCAGTAAACCGGTTGGTAGCAGCGCCGTCACCCCGGTTTCCCGGGAACCCTGCTTACCTCCCCTGGAGCGCTACGATGGAGATTCCAGAACCTGCCGGGCCTTTCTCTCCCAGTGCTCCCTCGTCTTCGAGTTGCAGCATTCTTTGTTCCCCTCGGACCGCTCGAAGATCGCGTACATTATTACGCTGATGTCCGGGAGGGCACTCCCCCGGGCCACGGCGGTGTGGGAGCAACAATCCGCCATCTGCCTCAGTCTGGAGGTATTCGTGGCGGAGGTGAGAGTTTGAGGCTCCGGTGTCTGGGAGAGAGGCTGCCCTGAAGTTACTCCAGCTTTGGCAGGGCTCCCTCATTGTGGCAGACTATGCAGTGGAGTTCCGCACGCTGTCAGCGGAGGGTACCTGGAATCCGGAAGTGCTGTTTGACATGTTTCTGCACAGATTATCGGCAGGGGTAAAGGAAGAGCTTGCAGCCCTTGAACTACCGACAGATCTCGACTCACTCATTGCCTTAACCATCCGGATCGATGGACGGCTACGGGAACCTAAGAGGGAGAAGAGGTCTGATTGCGGTCCCAATCGCTCACTCAAGGATCCCACCTTGCATCTGATGAACTCCGGAAGTCCCAGAGAGGATCCGGGCTTACCCAAGTTCCTCCAAGAGCCTCCAAAGACAGCCGAGTTGCCTCTTCCCAAGCCGATGCAGGGCTAGGCGATCTCCAGCTGAACGCGTACGCAGACTGAACACCCAGAGTTGTCTGTACTGCGGTACTACAGGTCATTATCTGTCTACCTGTCTCTTCAAGAGACCCAGCTCATTTGTTGGAGTGAGTACTCTGGTGGGTCTTAAAGATAATTGTTATTCTCCCCTTACTCGCCCCCCTCTCCATGCCACCCTGCTGTGGGGCGACCAGTCCAAGTCTCTCCAGGTATTCATCGGCTCGGGGGGGCCGATATGAATCTCATGGACGTTACCCTGGCGTCCGAGCTGGGCATCCCCACTCAAACCCTCTCCATTCCCATGGGTGTTAGAGCGCTTGATGGGCGCTCTATAGGCCGGGTCACCCACCAGACCACCCCAGTAAACCTACGAGTGTCGGGGAACCACAGTGAGATGATCCAATTCCTGCTGGTTGAGTCTCCGCAGGTTCCCGTGGTATTGGGATTCTCTTGTCTCCAGTGACACAATCCCTCCATTGACTGAGCTACTGGTACCATCATTGGCTGGAGCCCATCCTGCCACACTCATTGCCTTATGTCAGCTCTGCCTGCCCCGGGACGTCTTCCTGGGGGCTTGGAAATTGCCCCGGACCTCTCTGCCTGCTCTGCATGCAAAGTACCAGGACCTCCGGGAGAGTGCTGGGTCTCTGCTAGGGACATCCTGGACTCATCTCTGAGTTCCAGCACCGGCACCCCGCTCAACCAGGTATGCACCCAGGTAAAACGCCAGGTGGCGTTCCTAGAGGGGGGTACTGTCATGCCCTGATCTGTTCCACCTGTCTGTGCTGGTCTCCACCCCCTTCAGTTGTCACCCATCTTCCCCATTATCCCATGTGTATTTATATCTGTGTTTTGTCTGTTGCCAGTTCATCAGGTTTATTCAAGCCTACCAGCATTTTGTCTCAGCTCCTGTTTTTCCCTAGTCCTTTTTTTTCTCATCCTCTTGGTTTTTTGACATTTGCCTGTCCTGACCCTGTACCCGCCCACCTGACCAATGCCTGTCTCTGACTTTGGGCCTGCCTGCCGTCTTGTACCTTTGCTCCACCTCTGGATTATCGACCTCTGCCTGACCTGAGCCAGCCTGCCGTCCTGTACCTTGGCCTCTGCTCTGGATTATCGAACCCTGCCTGCCTGGACCTGTTGTTTGCCTGCCCCTGTGGTTAAAATAAACATTTTTACTTCACACAGTCTGCACTTGGGTCTTACCTTGATTCCTGATACTCCTGAGAGTTTTGAATTGTCAAGAGGAGTTAAACAAGGGTGTCCGATGTCACTATATCAATTTGTTATGGCCATCGACATGCTAGCTATTAACCTGTTGGGTCTAGGGGGCAGCATTTGCACGTCTGGATAAAAAAAATGTACCCGATTTAATCTGGTTACTAATCCTACCCAGTAACTAGAATATGCATATACTTATTATATATGGATAGAAAACACTCTAAAGTTTCCAAAACTGTTTGAATGGTGTCTGTGAGTATAACAGAACTCATTTGGCAGGCAAAACCCTGAGACATTTTCTGACAGGAAGTGGATACCTGATGTGTTGTATTGACTTTAAACCTATCCCATTGAAAAACACAGGGGTTTAGGAATATTTTGGCACTTCCTATTGCTTCCACTAGATGTCACCAGCCTTTACAAAGTGTTTTGAGTCTTCTGGAGGGAGATCTGACCGAACAAGAGCCATGGAACGGTGATGTCCCATTAGACACCTGGCGCGCTACTTCATGTTGGGTACCCTCGTTCCAATACGTTATAAAAGACTATGCATTCGTCCACCTTGAATATTATTCATGTTCTGGTTAAAAAAGGCCCTAATGATTTATGCTATACAACGTTTGACATGTTTGAACGAACGGAAATATATTTTTTCCCCTCGTTCATGACGAGAAGTCCGGCTGGCTTACATCATGTGCTAACGAGACGGAGATTTTTGGACATAAATGATGAGCTTTTTTGAACAAAACTACATTCGTTATGGACCTGTGATACCTGGAAGTGACATCTGATGAAGAGAATCAAAGGTAATGGATTATTTACATAGTATTTTCGATTTTAGATCTCCCCAACATGACGTCTAGTCTGTATCGCAACGCGTATTTTTCTGGGCACAGTGCTCAGATTATTGCAAAGTGTGATTTCCCAGTAAGGTTATTTTTAAATCTGGCAAGTTGATTGCGTTCAAAAGATGTAAATCTATAATTCTTTAAATGACAATATAATATTTTACCAATGTTTTCTAATTTTAATTATTTAATTTGTGACGCTGACTTGACTGCCGGTTATTGGAGGGAAACGATTTCCTCAACATCAATGCCATAGTAAAACGCTGTTTTTGGATATAAATATCAACTTGATAGAACTAAAAATGCATGCATTGTCTAACATAATGTCCTAGGAGTGTCATCTGATGGAGATTGTAAAAGGTTAGTGTATCATTTTAGCTGGTTTTATGGTTTTGGTGACCCTGTCTTTGACTTGACAAAACATTACACACAACTCTTGTAAATGTACTGTCCTAACATACTCTAAATTTATGCTTTCGCCGTAAAACCTTTTTGAAATCGTAAAACGTGGTTAGATTAAGGAGATGTTTATCTTTCAAATGGTGTAACATAGTTGTATTTTTGAAAAATTTGAATTTTGACATTTATTTGGATTCAAATTTGCCGCTCTTGAAATGCACCTGCTGTTGATGGAGTGCACCACGGGTGGCACGCTAGCGTCCCACCTAGCCCCAAGAGGTTAAAATCAGATCCAATAACAACATTAGAGGATTAGAAATCCAAGGTTTAAAAACAAAGGTGTCCATGTACGCCGATGACTCAAGATTTATATAAAGTCTGCAAGCTAGATCCCTGCAATTGAAGATCTAGATAACTTTTCTGGACTAAAACCTAATTATGATAAGTGTACAATATTAGGTACTGGATCTTTAAAAAAAATACAACTTACATTACACTGCAGTTTACCTATAAAATGGGCTGACAGTGAAGTAGACATATTCATATCACAAAATACAGTTGAAGTCGGAAGTTTACATAAACAAGTTAATGACTCCAACCTAAGTGTATCAACCACTCCACAAATTTCTTAACAAACTATAGTTTTGGCAAGTCGGTTAGGACATCTACTTTGTGCATGACGCAAGTAATTTTTCCAACAGTTTACAGAATATTTCACTATCACAATTCCAGTGGGTCAGAAGTTTACATACACTAAGTTGACTGTGCCTTTAACCTCTATGGGCTAGGTGGGACGCTAGCGTGCCACCCGTGGTGCACTCCATCAACAGCAGGTGCATTTCAAGCGCGGCAAATTTGAATCCAAATAAATGTCAAAATTCAAATTTTTCAAAAATACAACTATTTTACACCATTTGAAAGATAAACATCTCCTTAATCTAACCACGTTTTACGATTTCAAAAAGGTTTTACGGCGAAAGCATAAATTTAGAGTATGTTAGGACAGTACATTTACAAGAGTTGTGTGTAATGTTTTGTCAAGTCAAAGACAGGGTCACCAAAACCATAAAACCAGCTAAAATGATGCACTAACCTTTTACAATCTCCATCAGATGACACTCCTAGGACATTATGTTAGACAATGCATGCATTTTTAGTTCTATCAAGTTCATATTTATATCCAAAAACAGCGTTTTACTATGGCATTGATGTTGAGGAAATCGTTTCCCTCCAATAACCGGCAGTCAAGTCAGCGTCACAAATTAAATAATTAAAATTAGAAAACATTGGTAAAATATTATATTGTCATTTAAAGAATTATAGATTTACATCTCTTGAACGCAATCAACTTGCCAGATTTAAAAATAACCTTACTGGGAAATCACACTTTGCAATAATCTGAGCACTGCGCCCAGAAAAATACGCGTTGCGATACAGACTAGACGTCATGTTGGGGAGATCTAAAATCGAAAATACTATGTAAATAATCCATTACCTTTGATTCTCTTCATCAGATGTCACTTCCAGGTATCACAGGTCCATAACGAATGTAGTTTTGTTCAAAAAAGCTCATCATTTATGTCCAAAAATCTCTGTCTTGTTAGCACATGATCTAAGCCAGCCGGACTTCTCGTCATGAACGAGGGGAAAAAATATATTTCCGTTCGTTCAAACATGTCAAACGTTGTATAGCATAAATCATTAGGGCCTTTTTTAACCAGAACATGAATAATATTCAAGGTGGACGAATGCATACTCTTTTATAACGTATTGGAACGAGGGTACCCAACATGAACTCGCGCGCCAGGTGTCTAATGGGACATCATCGTTCCATGGCTCTTGTTCGGTCAGATCTCCCTCCAGAAGACTCAAAACACTTTGTAAAGGCTGGTGACATCTAGTGGAAGCAATAGGAAGTGCCAAAATATTCCTCAGCCCCTGTGTTTTTCAATGGGATAGGTTTAAAGTCAATACAACACATCAGGTATCCACTTCCTGTCAGAAAATGTCTCAGTGTTTTGCCTGCCAAATGAGTTCTGTTATACTCACAGACACCATTCAAACAGTTTTAGAAACTTTAGAGTGTTTTCTATCCATATATAATAAGTATATGCATATTCTAGTTACTGGGTAGGATTAGTAACCAGATTAAATCGGGTACATTTTTTTTATCCAGACGTGCAAATGCTGCCCCCTAGCCCTAACAGGTTAAACAGCTTGGAAAATTACAGAAAATTATGTCATGACTTTAGAAGCTTCTGATAGGCTAATTGACATCATTTGAGTCAATTGGAGGTGTACCTGTGGATGTATTTCAAGTCCTACCTTCAAACTCAGTGCCTCTTTGCTTGACATCATGGGAAAATCAAAAGAAATCAGCCAAGACCTCAGAAAAACATTGTAGACCTCCACAAGTCTGGTTCATCCTTGGGAGCAATTTCCAAACACCTGAAGGTAGGTACCACGTTCAACTGTATGAACAATAGTACGCAAGTATAAACACCATGGGACCACGCAGCTGTCATACCGCTCAGGAAGGAGACGCGTTCTGTCTCCTAGAGATGAACATACTTTGGTGCGAAAAGTGAAAATCAATCCCAAAACTACAGCAAAGGACCTTGTGAAGATGCTGAAGGAAACAGGTACAAAAGTATCTATATCCACAGTAAAACGAGTCCTATATCGACATAACCTGAAAGGCCTCTCAGCAAGGAAGAAGCCACTGCTCCAAAACCACCATAAAAAAAGCCAGACTAGCGTTTTGCAACTGCACATGGGGACAAAGATCGTACTTTTTGGAGAAATGTCCTCTGGTCTGATGAAATAAAAATAGAACGGTTTGGCCATAATGACCATTGTTAAGTTTGAAGGAAAAAGGGGGAGGCTTGCAATCTGAAGAACACAATCCCAACTCTGAAGAACGGGGGTGGCAGCATCATGTTGTGGGGGTGCTTTGCTGCAGGAGGGACTGGTGCACTTCACAAAATAGATGGCATCATGAGGTGAAGAGGAAAACATCCCGGAGTCGCCTCTTCATTGTTGACATTGAGACTGTTTTTTTGCGGGTACTATTTAATGAAGTTGCCAGTTGAGGACTTGTGAGGCGTCTGTTTCTCAAAAAGTAGTTGTCCTCTTGCTCAGTTGTGCACCAGGGCCTCCCACTCCTCTTTCTATTCTGGTTACAGCTAGCTTGCACTGTTCTGTGAAGGGAGTAGTACACAGCATTGTACGAGATCATCAGTTTCTTGGCAATTTCTCACATGTTCATTTCTCAGAACAAGAATAGACTGACGAGTTTCAGAAGAAAGGTCTTTGTTTCTTCTGACAAGGTCTTTGTTTCTGGCCAGTTTAAACATGTAATTGAACCCACAAATGCTGATGCTCCAGATACTCAACTAGTCTAAAGAAGGACAGTTTTATTGCTTCTTTAATCAGCACAACATAATAGCTTACCTAGCATGGAGAGCATCTGACGGGCAAGTTTATTAATGTTTCAAGTGTAATTTGTTCAAATAACTGCTACAATAAATAAAAACATTTATAAAAAACATTTGTCAGCCTTTTCCCTGTACGAGTAGCCTGTTTGCCCATACAGTTGATTGATTCAATAATTTGAATAATACAATGAAAGCAAGTAACAAACATGAATGAGATGGAGAAATCCTGTGCATGTAACAAATAAACTTTGATTTGATATATAGTGTGTGTTCAGCAGAAACAGTAATGTGAAAAACAACATGACCTGCACCAAAGTCAGATTAGGATATAGACCAAGGACTAAATAAAATGTATTTTACCTGGAGTTTTTCCATAATTGTGGCTTCTACTTTCATCACTTTTAGATGCTCTGATGAAGGTCAACGGACCAAAAGCTCAGCTACAATCACTATGTTTAACACATGGTCTCACGTGAATCTCTAAAGAGATGGGTGGGGCTAAGGCTTAAGATGGTGTGAACGATGCCAAATAGTTGTGAACAAAGAGATCTTTAGTACAGTAGGTGCACCAAAACATTCAAGGGGCATTTTCTCAAAAGTGAGGTTACCAGTTTATCAACTTTCAAAGCAACATTACTTTCCCATTGTTCCTCAACTGCAGTGCATTGTATATATTTTTGAAGCTCTGAATCACTACTTTTATCCAATGTAAAAAACACCATTTCAAATTTTGTAACAAGACCAAAAATAAGTGGTCGGTCACATATTGCTTATTTTTATTCTATTTTTGGAACTGAATTGATGTATTGTGTATTGGCTTTGGGACATTTAAAGGGCCTTTATATTTTGGACCACAATCATCTAATGATAACTGGGTTCTTTATTGTCTGTTGTCTCTATGAAGTTGCCACTGAGTTGCTCTAATCATTTTTATTGTATGAGAAATATTGGTTGGTTTACCCCTGTGCTGTGACTTGTGTCTACATGGTGTGTCATAGCCAGTGGAGAGAATGGATATCTGGCAAACAGGCTACACTCGAGGCAGTCTCTTCTGCTGATGTGTGTCTGGAAGCTCTCTCCTACTCTGTTCACTGCTACCTGCCTGGCGCCCCAAACAAATATCTTTATCTTTACCCCTCTCTAAAAACACCACTACAGAACTGGCACCCGAACAGGGACCTATGGAGAAAAGCACCCAGGAATACACCACATACGCAAAGTTGTTGAGTCATGTATTTTATTGGAACCCCATAATGTGTCAATGTGGACACGCCCAATGGAAATTACGACCGGAATTCTTTCATTGTGGACGGACTTGATTGTGTAATGGAGTTGGAGAGCACTGTGCCTTATTCTGGCTCGCCTATAACCTCTCCACCATTACCCTCCCCTTTGACCTCTTCCTGCTACCCTGCCCAGACAGACTGGGACAGGTGTCACTGAGCTCACTGGACAAATGGAACAACAATTGGACACACCATTAACAGTTTGAAAATGCAGGAGAATGCCGCTCGCAAACTAAGTGAAAGTGTGGAGGCCCATCAGAAAGATGTGCATCTGAGTTTGACTCACCTACCCCTTCAAATGGAGGAAAACCAACACCAAACTGTATTTGCAAGATTCTCTGAAACAGGATGTTCAATGGAAAATGCTAAGTTTCAAAACACTCAGAAACGAACTGATAAAGGAATTTATATGTTTAAAGTAATGACTAAAGAATTCCACCCTGAAATGTATTTAACGGTGTGAAATGTATTAGAATTATAAGACTATAATCCAATAATGTATGTGTGAGACAAGTTAAGGGTGAGAAATGTATGGTTGAGAAAACAAAGGACAATTGAACAACACATGACCTGGTTGTAACTCTGAAAACTGACAACAGGAAAGAGGGCCTTTCCATGGCCCCTCTAATCTAGGGAGGAGAGAAACGTCTAGAAACTGCCAGGCTGGTAGAATAGTGATAAACTGTGTGTGTGTGTGTGTGTGTGTGTGTGTGTGTGTGTGTGTGTGTGTGTGTGTGTGTGTGTGTGTGTGTGTGTGTGTGTAGGTGGGAGTTATAAAATGACTGTGTTTGCATTTTTTGACTTCAGAGCTCTCGTGAATAAAGAACAACGAACCTTTTGCAGAATCTGATGGTAAATCCTCAACGGACGTCCTGGAATTAACCGGGGACGAGAGGTATATGGAATCTAAGGATAAGAGGGATGTGTATTATGATACGAAATGGAGAAAGAGATATGGGTTTATGGGGCGTCTAGATGTGGACAAGCTGGAGGTTATGATAAAACAGATGCATGAAACCTGTGGTAATAACATCCAGAGACAGCAAGCAGAAGGTTTGGATACAGCCAAGGGGTGGCTGTTAGAGGCCCGGAAAAGAGTAGAAGGTAATAATAAAAGGGCAAGTGAAAAGAAGGAAGAGCCAAGTAGGATTAAAGAGAGAGAGCAAAGTATTCAGGAAGAAACAATGAAAGATAGATTGAGAACAAGGGAAAGAGAGAGAGAAAGATATGAACACGAACGGAGAGAGCAAGCCATAGCCAGGGAGAGGAAAGAAGAGCCAGAACCAAGAGAGTCTAACCTTAAAAAGCGATTAGCACCGTATAATAAGCCAGGGCTGAGGGAGGTTCAATCAGATTGGGAGGAGGATCAGTGTCCTCTCATAGAGCTTCCTAATCCTAGGGCAGGCGAAGCTGATCAATCGGATATCTTACAAGTGTATCGACCCTGGACTCAGAGAGATGTAGCAAGAGCAGTTGAGGGAATAGTACATCCAAAAACAGGAATAGAAGTGTTTAGGAGAGATATGGAGGGACTGACCGAGAGTTTTAAACTAAATACAGGAGAATTGGAAAGGGCTGTCCGACAGATAGTGGGGATAGACTGGGCAGCAGTGAGGGGAGCCTGGGTTCCAGGGAAAGGAGGAGAACCGGTTTTACCATGGGCAGGAGATGGGGATTATGCAGACAAATTGACACAGCTCTGTAATAATCTTAGGGACTATTACCATAGACATGCAGACTTTTCAAAGATACATGAGTGTAAACAAGGGGATGGGGAAACTGTTAGCCAGTATTTAGAGAGACTGAGAGACGTGTTCAATGCTAACAGTGAACTGGTAGATCCTAGACAGGGAGACGATGGACCTTACCACCAACAGTTAAAAATAGCCTTCTTGAGTGGTATGAAGCCTGAAATTTGCCAGATCATAAAAAAGACTCTGATAGGGTGGGGAACAGCCACATTGGCCGAAGTAAAGAGGTATGCTATACACCATGAGCATAATGGCAAGGAAAAGAAAAGTAAGAAAGAACTGACAGGAGCAGAATATTTGATCGCCACTCTTGGGGAAATTGCAGGAAAGAGCAGGAAAGATTTTAAAGAGAAAGGGCGAAACAGGGAGAGTAGAAAGTGGATAGAACCCGAGGACAGAAAGTGCTACAACTGCAATAAAACAGGCCACATGGCAGAGGATTGTAAGGCCCCACCAAGGAACAGTAGACAGAGACAGTTTAGGGATAGACAGAAGAGGGAACGTAGGCGAATGAGAGAGCGAGAGGAGTCTGAGGAAGAGGAAGAACAGGCATGACTAGATGAGGGGAATAACAGTGAGGATTCAGAGGACACAGACTGTGAGGTGTTGAATTGGCAACCATTGACCTAGCATTACAAAAGGAACAGAAACCATACTGGACACTGACTGTTATGGGAAAGAAAAGACACGTCAGAGAGAAGAAGAGAGCAAGATAGAGAGAAGAACAAGAGAGAGACAGAGAGAACAAGAGAGAGACAGAGAGAAGAACAAGAGAGAGACAGAGAGAACAAGAGAGAGACAGAGAGAACAAGAGAGAGACAGAGAGAACAAGAGAGAGACAGAGAGAAGAACGAGAGAGACAGAGAGAAGAACAAGAGAGAGACAGAGAGAAGAACAAGAGAGAGACAGAGAGAAGAACAAGAGAGAGCCAGAGAGAAGAACAAGAGAGAGACAGAGAGAAGAACAAGAGAGAGACAGAGAGAAGAACAAGAGAGAGACAGAGAGAACAAGAGAGAATGCGAGAGCAGAGAGTGAGTGAGATTGAGGCCGTGAACTACCAAATCGAAAAGGCCTGGAAATGTTTTGTTTGTTTTTACCTTAGGGTTTGCAAATACCCACACACAACAAATAGTGTATAACTATTTGTTGGTGTTTTTAAAATACTATGTTTTGATTCGTGTGTTCTATTTCCTTTGGGTTTGGTGAGTTTTCCATTTGTCTTAAGGTGCCAAGGTATCTTAAAGGGGCACGCACGCACATGGAATTTTAGAAGTTCTGATTTTCTGAGTTTTAATTAAACACGTGAATTATTTTGATAAAGGAATGTTCTGAGAACCTGGGATACAACATGTAGGAAATGTTTGACGGTTTTTCTTTCATTTGTCTAATATAGCAAGAAACGCTTCTTTGAATGGTTTGGAGCAGTTGAGCAGGTTGAGAGCTTCAAATTCCTTGGTGTCCACATCAACAACAAATTAGAATGGTCCAAACACACCAAGTGTAACGCTAGGGTGTAGTGGGTGCAGAGTCAGGAGCAGGAGGCAGAGAATGCAGGGTAGTGTTATTTATTTAACACACAACGGCAAAACACAAGCCGCCCCAACAGCGAACTAGAGCGCACACCAAAACCAACGTGCCCAAACACATGGGACAAAAACAGGTCGGCGCAACATACGCACTCACACTTCAAAAATACAAATGAGCGTGCATACACAAGCAATACAGTACCAAACAATCCCGCACACAGAGCAGGCGGGCCTCCTGGCTAAAATAGCCCAGCTAATCAGCCCAAACCAAAAACAGGTGCACACAATCAACAAAAAGGGGGAAAAGGAAATCAGTGGCAGCTAGTAGGCCGGCGACGACGACCGACGACGACCCGAACAGGAGGGGGACCTACCTACGGTAGGAGTCGTGACACCAAGACAGTCATGAAGAGGGCACGACAAAGCCTATTCCCCCTCAGGAAACTAAAAAGATTTGGCATGGGTCCTGAGATCCTCAAAAGGTTCTACAGCTGCAACATCGAGAGCATCCTGACCGGTTGCATCACTGCCTGGTACGGCAATTGCTCGGCCTCCGACCGCAAGGCACTTCAGAGGGTAGTGCGTACGGCCCAGTACATCACTGGGGCAAAGCTGCCTGCCATCCAGGACCTCTATACCAGGCGGTGTCAGAGGAAGGCCCTGAAAATTGTCAAAGACCCCAGCCACCCCAGTCATAGACTGTTCTCTCTACTACCGCATGGCAAGCGGTACCGGAATGCCAAGTCTAGGACAAAAAGGCTTCTCAACAGTTTTTACCCCCAAGCCATAAGACTCCTGAACAGGTAACCAAATGGTTACCCGGACTATTTGCATTGTGTGCCCCCCAACCCCTCTTTTACGCTGCTGCTACTCTCTGTTTATCATATATGAATAGTCACTTTAACTATACATTCATGTACATACTACCTCAATTGGCCCGACAAACCAGTGCTCCCGCACATTGGCTAACCGGGCTATCTGCATTGTGTCCCACCACCCGCCAACCCCTCTTTTTACGTTACTGCTACTCTCTGTTCATCATCTATGCATAGTCATTTTAACCATACCCACATGTACATACTACCTCAATAAGCCTGACAAACCGGTGTCTGTATATAGCTTTGCAACTCATTTTTCAAATGTCTTTTTACTGTTGTTTTATTTCTTTACTTACCTACACACACTTTTTTTTCACTATTGGTTACTTATGTGGCCGTAAGTAAGCATTTCACTGTAAGGTCTACATCTGTTGTATTCGGCGCACGTGACAAATAAACTTTGATTTGATTTGTATGACCTCTATCATGACTTTCCATTGTGGTTTGATCAGCCTCATTGGAAAGCCATTTGGATAATGAATTTAAGGTCATTTGTAATACATATTTGAAGGTAATATGTGTAATTGATAATTATGATGAGTTTAAAGTTCTTAGACATATTTATAATTTGGACCAATGAGAAGAAAGAAAGGGCATTGCCTTTGACTAAGGGTAGGCTTTTTCAGAGTAGTGATTTTAATCTAATTATGTTATTTGAAATTCTGTGTTATCTTTTGACCAGTAGTAGTTTTTTTATACAATACTCTCATGGAGAATTGTGTGTTAAAAATGGGGTGAAGGTGGGTTTATAAAACATTGTCAAGGTTATTTTGAAACTCCCACTATTTTGGCGTAAGTAATGTTTAGTAACCTAGCTAAGTTTTATTTTCCCTTAGGTAGTTAGCTGTTGTTGTATGTAGATGATATATTTGTGTGAAATTTAACACAAGGCTATAAAATTGATATTGTAGTATTATCATATTTTTTGTTGAATAAGGTTATAAAGTTAGCAAGAATAAGTTTTAATTATGGTAGACTTAGGTTAAGTATTTAAGACATATTTTAAGCCTGAAGAAGTAAGAATAAAAGGAGAAAAGTTTTTGATCCGTTCAGCTTCTGGACATCATGTAGTGGAAAGACTGTCTACTCTATAGGTTCTACAGAAGGAGAAGTCGGGAGGGCAGGCTTGAATTCCAGTCCGTATCTCCAGGTTATGTCTAGTTAACCTCTTGACGGTCGCCTAGGATAGGGGGCGCTACAGCGATTTTTGAAAAGAATTCGTGCCCATTTTAAACGGCCTCCTACTCAAACTCAGAAGCTAGGATATGCATATAATTAATACTTGTGGATAGAAAACACCCTAAAGTTTATAAAACTGTTTGAATGGTGTCTGTGAGTATAACAGAACTCATATGGCAGTCAAAACCTCGAGACAGATCGTAACAGGATGTGGAATTCTGAATTGCGGACTCAACTTCATCACTTTGCCTATAAATCACATCCTGAGCTATGGTTCATTGGGCACTTCCTATTGCTTCCACTAGATGTCCCCAGTCTTTACAAACTGGTTTGAGCCTTCTACTGTGAAAACTGACAGAATGAGAGTCTGTGGAAAGTGGTCACATGGAGAGGGCCATCACCATTATGACGCCGGCGCCCCTGGCTACCCTCCCCTTTCGAAACGTTTAGAAAGACAATGCAACCGTCCCCCTTGAATCTTATTGGAGCTCTGGTTGAAAAAGGCCCTAAAGATTTATGTTATACAACGTTTGACATGTTTGAACGAACCTAAATAAGAAAAAAATGCATTTTGTTGAGAGAGAAGTCCCGCGAACGACGGTACTTTTGGAGCAGCCTTCAGAACGCGCTAACAACAACAAGCTATTGGGACATAAAGGATTAACTTTTTCGAACGAAAATACATTTGTTGTGGACCTGGGATTCCGTGCCTTCTGATGAAGATAATCAAAGGTAAGGGATTACTGACAATAGTATACAAGACTAGATTTGATATGCGATTGTTCCAAGATGGCGCTGACCTGTAACGGTAGCCTATTTTTCTGAGTATCCCATCCCCTTTTATCGCAAAGTGTGATTACCCAGTAAAGTTATTTTTAAATCTGGCATTGCAGGTGCTTTCAAGAGATGCTAATCTATAAATCTTAGAATGACAATATTACATTTTAAAAATGTTTTCGAATAGTAATTTAGTAAATTGTAGCGCTGTTTCACCGGACGCATTTGAGGGAAAATAGTTAGTCAACGTCACGCGCCGATGTAAAATGCTGTTTTTATATATAAATATGAACTTTATCGAACAAAAGAATGCATGTATTGTGTAACATGATGTCCTAGGAGTGTCATCTGATGAAGATTGTCAAAGGTTAGTGCTGCATTTAGCTGTTTTTTGGTTATTTGTGATGCATGTGGTTGGTCGGAAAATGGCTATGTGGCTACTTTTACGATATAGTCCTCTAACATAATCTAATGTTTTGCATTTGCTGTAAAGCCTTTTTGAAATCGGACAATGTGGTTCGATTCAGGAGAGGTGTATCTATAAAACGATATAAAATAGTCCTATATTTGAAAAAATATATATATTACATTTTGTTATGAAAATGGCGATAGGATTTTTCGCTGGATGTCCAGAGAGCCCGTCCAGAGGTTAATCTATTGGGAAGAGATACAATGAATTTGTTGAATGTGGCCGTCACCCCCACAGAAAGCCCGAGGCCATAAAATAGATTACTCCCACCTTAGAGGGGGGTGTAATTAGAGATGGAGATGCACAGTACAATTCTACAGTGTTACCCGTAAAGAAAGCAGCCCCCAGTAATGATTGGAGAATGGTATTAGACTCACGGTAATGGAATATTTTGACATTTTTTGTCACGAAACGCGTCGGGCGCGTCACCCTTCGTCACCCTTCGGATAGTGTCTTGAACGCACAACAGAACGCCGCTATTTGGATATAACTATGGATTATTTGGAACCAAACCAACATTTGTTATTGAAGTAGAAGTCCCGGGAGTGCATTCTGACAAAGAACAGCAAAGGTAATCCAATTTTTCTTATAGTAAATCTGAGTTTGGTGAGGGCTAAACTTGGTGGGTGTCAAAATAGCTAGCCCGTGATGGTGAGCTATCTACTCAGAATATTGCAAAATGTGCTTTCACCGAAAAGCTATTTTAAAATCGGACAAAGCAAGTGCATAAAGGAGTTCTGTATTTATAATTCTTAAAATAATTGTTATGTTTTTTTGTGAACGTTTATCGTGAGTAATTCAGTAAATTCACCGGAAGTTTCGGTGAGTATGCTAGTTCTGAACGTCACATGCTAATGTAAAAAGCTGTTTTTTTATATAAATATGAACTTGATTGAACAAAACAAGCATGTATTGTATACTGCTCAAAGAAATAAAGGGAACACTTAAACACATCCTAGATCTGAATGAAATAAATAATCTTATTAAATACTTTTTCCTTTACATAATTGAATGTGCTGACAACAAAATCACACAAAAAATAATCAATGGAAATCCAATTTATCAACCCATGGAGGTCTGGATTTGGAGTCACACTCAAAATTAAAGTGGAAAACCACCCTACAGGCTGATCCAACTTTGATGAAATGTCCTTAAAACAAGTCAAAATGAGGCTCAGTAGTGTGTGTGACAAAAAACATAACAATTATTTTAAGAATTATAGATACAGAACTCCTTTATGCAATCGCGGTGTCCAATTTTAAAATAGCTTTTCGGTGAAAGCACATTTTGCAATATTCTGAGTACATAGCCAGGCCATCACGGCTAGCTATTTTGACACCCACCAAGTTTGGCACTCACCAAACTCAGATTTACTATAAGAAAAATTGGATTACCTTTGCTGTTCTTTGTCAGAATGCACTCCAAGGACTTCTACTTCAACAACAAATGTTGTTTTGGTTCAAAATAATCCATAGTTATATTGAAATAGCTCCGTTTTGTTCGTGCGTTCAGGTAACTATCCGAAGGGTGACGCGCCGGCGCGTTTCATGACAAAAAAAATTCAAAATATTCCATTACCGTGCTTCGAAGCATGTCAAACGCTGTTTAAAATAAATGTTTATGCGATTTTTCTCGTAAAATAGCGATAATATTCCAACCGGGAGACGTTGTATTCGTTCAAACAGTGAAAGAAAAAAATGGAGTCGTCTCGTGCACGCGTGCGCCAGTGTCATTGTCCTCAGAAGGACCATTCACAAAAACCCCTGCTGTTTTTCGCCCAGAGACTGCAGAGCTATCATTCCACTTTCTGGAGCCTTCCTAGAGCCAATGGAAGCCTTAGAAAATGTCACGTTACAGCAGAGATGCTGTATTTTTGATAGAGAGGCTACAGAAGGACAAGAAATGGTCAGACAGGGCACTTCCTGTATAGAATCTTCTCAGGTTTTGGCCTGCCATATGAGTTCTGTTATACTCACAGACACCATTCAAACAGTTTTAGAAACTTTAGAGTGTTTTCTATCCGAATCTACTAATTCTATGCATATTCTAGTTTCTGGGCAGGAGTAGTAACCAGATTAAATCGGGTACGTTTTTTATCCGGTCGTGAAAATACTGCCCCCTATCCCTAACAAGTTAATGTTTCAAGTGGAATTTGTTCAAATAACTGCTACAATAAATAAAAACATTAAAAAACAAACATTTGTCAGCCTTTTCCCTGTACGAATAGCCTATGTTTGCTCATACAGTTGATTGATTCAATAATTTGAATAATACAATGAAAGCACGTAACAAACTTGCGAATGAGATGCAGAAATAGGCCTATCTAAATGATTTAACCCTTGCTAAATTGGCTGAGATGGAGAGGGCTAAATTTAAATAAATAAATAAAATACAGTGCATTCAGAAAGTATTCAGACCCCTTCACCTTTTCCTTATTTTGTTACATTACAGCCTTATTCTAAAATGGATTAAATAAAAACATGTATTCAATCTATACACAATACCCCTTAATGAGAAAGCTAAAACAGTTTTTTAGAACACTTTGCAAATGTATAAAAAAAACGGAAATATCACATTTATGTAAGTTTTCAGACCCTCAGTATTTTGTTGAAGAACCTTTGACAGCGATTACAGCCTCTAGTTTTCTTGTGTATGACGCTACAAGCTTGGCACACCTGTATCTGGGGAGTTTCTCCAATTCTTCTCTGAATATCCTCTCAAGCTCTGTCAGGTTGAATGGGGAGCGTCGCTGCACAGCTATTTTTAGGTCTCCTCAGAGAACCCACTCCTGCGGTTTCTTGGCTGTGTGCTTAGGGTCGTTGTCCTGTTGGAAGGTGAACCTTTTCCCCAGTCTGAGGTCCTGAGTGCTCTGGAGCAGATTTTCATCAAGGATCTCTCTGTACATTGCTCCGTTCATCATTCTCTCGATCCTGACTAATCTCCCAGTCCCTGCCGCTGAAAAACATCCCCACAGCATGATGCTGCCACCACCATGCTTCACCGTAGGGATGGTGCCAAGTTTCCTCCAGATGTGAAGCTTGGCATTCAGGCCAAAGAGTTCAATCTTGGTTTCATCAGACCAGAGAATCGTGTTTATTATGGTCCGAGAGTCCTCTAGGTGCATTTTGGCAAACTCCAAGTGTGCTGTCATTTGCCTTGTACTGACGAGTGGCTTCCATCTGACCGCTAGCATAAAGGCCTTTTTGGTGGAGTGCTGCAGAGATGGTTGTCGTTCTGGAAGGTTCTCCCATCTCCACAGAGGAATTCTAGAGCTCTGTTACAGTTACCATCGGGTTCTTGGTCACCTCCATGACCAAGGTCCTTCTCCCCTGATTGCTCAGTTTGGCCGGGCGCCCAGCTCTATGAAGAGTCTTGGTGGTTCCAAACTTCTTCCATTTAAGAATGATGGAGGCAACTGTGTTCTTGGGGACCTTCAATGCTGCAGAAATGTTTTGGTACCCTTCCCCAGATCTGTGCCACGACACAATCCTGTCTTGGAGCTCTACATACAATTCCTTCAACATCATGGCTTGGTTTTTGCTCTGACATGCACTGTCAACTGTGGGACCGTATATAACAGGTGTGTGCCTTTCCAAATCATGTCCAATCAATTGAATTTACCACAGGTGGACTCCAATCAAGTTGTTAAAACATCAAGGATGATAAATGGAAATTGGATAAACCTGAGCTCAATTTCGAGTCTCATATCAAAGGGTCTGAATACTTGTATAAATAAGTTATTTGTTTTTATCTTTAATACATTTGCAAACATTTCTAAAAACCTGTTTTCACTTTGCCATTATGGTGTATTGTGTGTATATGTAATGGCAGTCATCAGAAGGAGTGGACCAAAGCGCAGCGTGGTAAGTGCTCATAATTTATTATAAAATAACAAAACACCTAAACAAAGAAACAAAACGAAAGCCAACAGTTCTGTCAGGTAACAGATAACAAAACAGAAAACAACTACCCACAGGTGGGAAAAGGCTGTCTAAGTATGATTCCCAATCAGAGACAACGATAGACAGCTGCCTCTGATTGGAAACCATACTCGGCCAAAACAAAGAAATATAATGACATAGAATGCCCACCCCATATCACACCCTGACCTAACCAAACAGAGAAAACCGGCTCTATCAGGTTAGGGCGTGACAGTATATTGATAAGGCTGTAACATAACAAAATGTGGAAAAAGGGAAGGGGTCTGTCATGGATTCCCCTGTACTGCTGCTCATTCCGTGCATTTACTGTGTAAGGAGGATCATAGCTATATTCAATAAAATTCACGAGTAGATGTAAAACCTATGTTTAACCCTTTATCATAGTTGGTATCTTGATGGATTTGTCCAAAATTGTGTGACATAAAACATTACTTTTCTGTCCTTGCTTTAATGGTAGTGTAAGTTTTCGTTATATATAATACATTAAGCATTAATCATTTAAATTATACATTGAACTTGTAAGAATCCTGGATCTAGCTATTGTTGGGTTCTTACTAGTACACAATCAGTAATAATGATACTTGGAACAGAGAAGTTTTACATGACTCGTTCAAACTAAAGTTAAAACATAGAACATTCATGTGCAGGCGCAGTACTCAATTAGTATCAATGCTCTAGGTTCCACAGTAACAACATGAAGTAACGCCTTGGATAAATGTTATATAAATGGTATCACATTATATCATGCATAATAGCTGTTGGACAGTCCTTATGTTATAGGGTAAAAACAGTTAATGGGCACACAAATCCCAAACAATGTATCTGATTGCAAAATCGAATGCTTCTAACCGAAAGCGTCACCTTACTTTGATACTTAAAACCTAAATCGATACTGTCATTAACGTGGTTCTTCAATAATTATGCATAATACTTGTTGGATGAGCATTTGATTTGGTGTCCAGCTGATAAATTATGCCATGATATTTTCACACATCATCAATCGGATCCAGGAAGGAATTTTCCGAATGATAGTCAAGTGACGAACACCTGTTGTGATAGCACATGCCATGCAACAACAGCCCAAATTCTGGAAAAAAAGGTATTCGAGAGGAATGTCAAGAATATTTTTGATGTCTCATTCGTTACGCTTCTGAAGACAGTTGTGCCTGGATCCTGGATCCACTTTGGATTTAATATCCCTGGTGAACTGATGTTGATCATCTGTTGTTGTCTGCTTGATTTACAGCAGGGTCTCGTTAGACTTAACTGAGAAATCACTAAGGTACTGAGTTCATGTTTTCATATGTTTTTGTGCCTCGGATTGGACACAGAGTCTACTGTGCACAATTGTGTGGATGAACCATTGCGCAACACCCAATGCTTCTCCTATTAATTATTCTGGATATAATAACAAATGACATAGCCTAGTGGGCTTATTCACAACATGATCTGGTAATGAAATAACATGACAAATACATGTCACGTGTACTCCCTCTCCGGCGCTCGAGGTCAACAGGCTGCTCATTATTACGCACACCTGTCACCATCGTTACGTGCACCAGCGCTTCACCAGACTCCATCACCTGCCTGATTACCTTTCCTACAGTGAGGGAAAAAAGTATTTGATCCCCTGCTGATTTTGTACGTTTGCCCACAGACAAAGAAATGATCAGCCTATAATTTTAATGGTAGGTTTATTTGAACAGTGAGAGACAGAATAACAATAAAAAAAACTGAAAAACGCATGTCAAAAATTTTATAAATTGATTTGCATTTTAATGAGGGAAATATATATATATATCACTCCCTTTGGTTCTTTCTCTAGGCGTTATTGTTTCTGTTCCAGTGTTCATGGCTGTACGCTACCCGTGTTTCTTGTTTTGTTCTATGTTAATTTATTAACTACGCTCCCTGAACTTGCTTCCCGACTCCCAGCATACACGTTACAGAATAACTCCTGACTAAAGAGAAGCATCAGGGAGTTTTTATTTATTTATTTGTTAGTGGTCTGGCCCCCAGGTCTGGCCCCCAGGACCATCCCTCTGGTCGGAGTCCTGCGCCTGGAGCCGCAAGTCAGGGAGAGGTAACTGTCAGGTATACTCCCTCTCCGGCGCTTGAGATCACCAGGCTGCTCATTATTACGCACACCTGTCACCATCGTTACTCGCACCATTGCCTCATCAGACTCACCTGGAGGGAGAGTGGGAGTAGACGTGACAGTCCTAAAAGTGCATTGAAATTACTTAGGAACTGTGCACACTTTGAAGACAACAGTTAGACCGTCAAGAATTTGAGAAATAATAGAAAAGTAATAACATGAGTAATAAATACACAATGAGTAACGATAACTTGGCTATATACACTGGGTACTAGTATTGAGTCGATGTGCAGGGGCACGAGTTAATTGAGGTAGATACAGTATGTACATACTAACTAGGGATAAAGTGACTAGGCAACAGGATAGCTAAAAGAGTAGCAGCCACATATGTGATGAGTCAAAAAGTTGGTGCAAAAAAGGTCTATCTGGTTAATTAACTATTTAAATAACTATTCATCAGTCTCATGGCTTGGGTGTAGAAGGTGTTTTTGGGAGCAGCCCGACAGGAAGTCCAAGATCCAGTTGCAGTGGAAGGTGTTCAGTCCCAGGGTCCTGAACTTAGTGATGAGGTTGGAGGGCACTATGGTATTGAATACTGAGCTGTAGTCAATGAACAGCATTCTCACATAGATGTTGCTGTTGTCCAGGCGGGAGAGGGCAGTGTGGAGTGCAATAGAGATTGCATCATCTGTGGATCTGTTGTGGCGGTATGTGAATGGGTGAGTCCATGTGTCTAGGATGATGGTGTTGATGTGAGCCATGACCAGCCTATCAAAGCATTTCATGGCTACAAATGTGAGTGCTATAGGCAATAGTCATTTAGATGGGTTACCTTCACGTTCTTGGGCACAGGGACTATGGTGGTCTGCTTGAAACATGTAGGTATTACAGACTGGGTCAGGGAGTGGTTTTCAAGATGCTTTCATTTTAGTTATTTAACAGATGCACTTACCCAGCTTGACCATGCAGGCTCCCGAGTGGCGCAGCATTCTAAGGCACTGTATTTCAGTGCTAGAGGTGTCACTACAGACCCTGGTTCAATTCCAGGCTGTAGTTGGGAGTCCCATAGGGTGATGCACAATTGTCCCAGCGTCGTCTGGGTTAGGGTTTGGCTGGGGTAGGCTGTCATTGTAAAATACACATTTGTTCTTAACTGGCTTGCCTACTTAAATAAAGTACAATTGACTTACAGTAGTCAGTAAAACATTTTCATATTTGTTCGTACTGGTCCCCCATGAAAATCAAACCCACAACCCTGGAGTTGTAAGGGCCATGCTCTACCAACTGAGTCACACAGGACTTGCTAGCTGCTCAGTGCATTGTAACAGTTTTGACTCTAAGTTATTGTTTGTAGGGGTCAGGTAGGTTGTGCCTACCAGAGAAAATATTGATTTCTCCTTTTTGTTTGAGGGAATGAGTCCTGTCTGGTCCATCAAGTCTACACCAATACAAAGGACTCATTTAAAAGTCAGTATGGAAATACACTTCTCATAAACCTTTAAAACATTGGCAATAACTTCAAAACAACTGTTCTTTTGTGTGGGTTGTATTACCAACATAAATGATCACACACATAATAATATATCAAACAATGAGCTTTGGTTCCTCAAGAAAACTTCTGTACCTAAGGCCTAAAAGAGTCCATCCCGGTAAAGGAGTGTAGCTTAAACCCAGTCTCAATCATACACTCACAATATCAAACTCTTTTACCACACAACCAGAAAGAGTATCAAATCTCAGTAGTCTTTAACTCTAACTGACCACAAATCAGCACGGTATAAATCACACTCAAACAAATGAAATACCATATGCAAAAAAGTTGTGGTCTGTCAGGCAATCCAATCCGCCAACAGATCTCCTGCTGAGAAAGGCCACAACGAAACAACAGAGACCAACTGAGATGTGTGGTCCAAAGGAAGAAATGAGTGGATCCGATCCTGGTTAAACTTGAGACAAGGCTACAAAGCTCACTTTTAAATACGACAAAAGAAACGGAGTAAAGAAGCTTCGGAACTGAGGGTTGAACACTCCTCACTCGCACCACCATCACAACCCTCTTTTGCGCAGCTGATGCTGGCTATTTAATTGGGAATTAAAGGGGAAGCTCCCTATTGGAAGGAGAAGCACAGACGGTTCAGGCAAATTCAGGGCCGTCACAGTATGTCACAGTATGCTCTGAGTACGTGTTCTGGTAATCGGTCTGGCCCCGCGGCCTCCTAAATGTCTGGCCCAGCTGCGGTCTTACTCACATCGGCTACGGAGAGCGAGATAACACAGTCGTCCATAACGCAACATTTGTTGTGACAAAACCATCAGTAGAGTTGAAAATGCAATGGAAACCTATTTAACTTGTATTTTTTATTCGGTACATGGGAATTTATCAGCAAAAGTTATTTTTACGTGCACAATCATCATGCACGGAATCCAAAAACAGTCCATTATAAATCGCAATCTGGGTCAGGTGGGCATCATTTGAAAGGGCTACAATGAGGCCTGCGTTCTCCATTCAAAATGGGTTGTGATTTTTGCACTGCTGCCTTAATGAAGTAAGCACTTTTCTCTCATTCTACCCACTCTACCTACTCACTCACTATTGTTTTAACAATATCGCAATATTATTTTTGTACTAGTATGATATGCCTGCACCGAAATTCCAGTATTTTTCCTTCATAGTTTGTACTCCATCTCCTCCTTAAATAGGGTGACAATTTTTTTTGTTGCACTTTTATTTCCATGACTGATCAAAACTCATTTTCTCAGGGCTTTCTCTTGTCCCTCTGCAGCAGCAATATGTTTAGAACATCGACTTGCAATAAAATCACAGTATGGAATCCCAATACATATTGAATTGGCACATATGTATTGGGATAATATCGTTTCATGAGGTCCTTGGCAATTGCCAGACCTACCCTACTCCCCCTTTTCCTTCACTGTTTCTCACTCTCCATTCCCCCCCCCCCCCCCCCCCCCCATAGTCAGTCTCATTAATTGCTGTAAATAAATAAAGAAATAGCATGTCTCCCAGCTTATTTTTTCTTGATTTCTTTCTCTCCAACCTCTCTCTCTCCCTCTTTCTATCTCCCCCCTCGCCCCTCTATCGCTCTCTCTCTCTCTTTGCGTCACAGTCCAAAAGAACACTACAGCATGCTTGTTTACATAATTGTGTGAAAATTTCACAGACAAATATGCACAGGGTTAGAATGTGGTTTTAGCTGTGGGCCTTGAGCCCAGTTGGATGACTTTGGGTCCCTGGGCGTCTTAACATTTCACCACCAGCTGGGTAAATAAGATCTCATTACTGGTTATTGACTTAGCTGTTTTCCCAGCAAGGCAACAGACACCCTACATTTTTGGGCTTTAAAGCCGTGAGGAGAGAGATACAATGTCTTCTATTGGTCTAGTACTAATTGCTCTCAGCTAAAGAATCGGTCTCTCTGGGGCTGGCTGTTCACTTTAGCAGGTTCTCCTGTCTTCTCCTGCCTCCTCCTGCCTCCTGCCACAACCTCCGTCATCCCGCTAATACTGGTTCTTAGTGTTCATGGCTTTTGGATAGATGTCATGCCAAGTTTAACATGTTTATAAAAGGGCTGTTCTCACTGTATTGTGAAACACTAAGTATTTTCTGTTGCCTTTTTGTTCAGTCAGAAGAGAATAAGACATATAAGGCATATCAAACATCATATGCACAGAAGTTGAATAGCCTTAAAATAAAGCCATAGCAGACACTTTTATCAATAGCAACATACAGTCATGCACGCATGCATTTTCTGTTTTGCTGGTCCCAGGAATCAAACCCACAACTCTGGCGTTGCAAGTGCCATGCTCTACCAATTGAGCAACAAACGATCTTGCAGTTAGTGTGTATTTTTCTCTCCATATTTTCTTCTTGGTTCATAGTCAACTCTGTTGTATCAGCTTCACAGTATTTTTCCAGCGGGCCATACTTAGCTATTCTGGGCCTGATGTTGTGGATGAGGGTCTCTGACATCTCTCTGACAATAGTTTGGAGAGTTGAGAGTGAGGTCAGCGCTGCCTTTAACCCTTTACCCGCTTCCAGGGATTAGAGCACTTCAAAGGGGGATCCGTGGAGCAGAGCAAGGGCAGTGCCCTTCTGCATTCTGGATAAGCGTTATGTGATTCAAAGGGCGTAATCTCCCAGGTTAGTCATAAAAGACCTACCCCAGGGCAGCTTAGAGATACACAGAGAAGACAATAACATCTTCCAGATTACGCAACCGTTTCCACATAGGCTTTCTTCTTCCCACAATACATATTAGGAGTTGATTACAGATAGAAATGATATGTTTTCTTTTAATTATCTTAGGAATTAGATCATAGTAAACTCAAAACTTAAAGTTGACTTTGACTTTAAGTCACTTTTTCAGTGACCTTTCAGTGCCTGTTTGTCTGCCCTAAATAAATAGAGTTGTTGTAAGGTTCAGTTAGACCTGAGGTTCTTTGTGACCTGTGCAGTCATCATTAAAGAGCGACTGAACGCACCAATTCCGCGTGTTTTTCTGTTGCTCATTAAGAAAAATGTCAATCTTGGGGGTGTGGTTTAATGTGACAGTTACTGATGTTTGTCCCCCAGGAGACAAGGAGACAAGTCATCGCCATCTGCACCCTTCAATATAGCCTAGATTGATGTTTTTGGGATTTTCATATGCTTACAAGGATGTTTTGATTCTTGCTTGAACTGTCGCTTATAGATTATATTTGATTGTGATCGTTGCAAAATAACTATTTTGGATGCAGCTGTTGTTAGCTAGAATGCTAACGCTCATATAGGCTGTAGCAAAAGCTAGCCAAAGAGACATTTTACTGGTTGAAATGTAAGTGTTTTTTAAGTATAATGCAGTTGGTTTGCAATGACGACACAAACATTATATTAAGCATGAAATTCATGCGAGCTTTACAATCCAATTATAATCCAAAAGTAGCGTGTAATGCACTCATATGCAACATGTAAATAGAGGCTTTTTTTCTATAAGAACTCCCCCGTGTTCTGCCACCAACTTGCGCGCTTTGCCCTCGTGCAGCGATGTTTGCAAACACAGAAAGGGGTTTATAGGAACAAAGCCAGTATCACTTCCTCAAAATAGTCTGAATTAATCTAAGATAATTGAAGAAGGTTTTAGTCGCACAATTCTATATCTAACAAAGGTGTTTGGTGCAGTATTTCTCAAGTAATAAAATGTGCGTTGTGTTGTCTTATGTAAACAAAGTCCGATCTCCTGTGCTGCTGGGCAGGTCTGTCTCACTGTCTGTGTGTTCTGCAGTATGATTGGATAGAGCGCAGCTGTTTATCCCGTATTAGTAGGCAAGTGAGTATTGTCGAAATCAAAGCCCAACCCTCAAGTAGGCCTTGTACTCAAATCTCACAGAATTCTGACTTTATGAACAAAATTATCCTACTTGCTAATATCGGTCACATATGCTGTTTTCAATGAGAAGAGTTGGTTTTCGAGTTCAGTTCTGCTTTAAGGAGATAATCAAATGCACCGCTTCATCCTGTCTTTGAGTCCTGTCTCCACCTCTCATCCAACCTGACAGGTAACCCTGTGCCCTTTGACAGAGGATATACCTGAATAAAAAAAAGATGTGGCTGCCTTAAAAAGCAAAGCACAACTTTAGAAACTGTTCATATTATTATTATTATTATTATTCTAGAACCTCTACCGCCAAAACTGTAAAAGCTACCAACACCAAAACATCTTTCAAACATCCAGACTACCACTGATCTGTTTGCCTGGCTACCTGAACTCCTTGCTCCGGCCAAATGTCACGCCCACAGACGTTAGTTTCTTCGTTAGTTTCTTCAATGAGTCTGGACATGAGTACCTCCACAACGATCTCTAGAATGGAAAAACATTCTAAACGCTCTGATTGGTCCCAGAAACCAATAGGATCGGGCCAGAGCCAGTGTAATAAAAAGCATGAGCTGGCGCACACCCCAAAAAGTTGGTAGAGGTAATGACTAATGATGTGTAAACTGTAGGCTGTAAAATAAAGAAAGTCACACACTCTAGATACAAGCTCCCAGTAACTCGGCCTTGTCTTAGGACGGTAAGTTGGTGGTTGGAGACATCCCTCTAGTGGTGTGGGGGCTGTGCTTTGGCAAAGTGGGTGGGGTTATATCCTGCCTGTTTGGCCCTGTCCGGGGGTATCATCGGATGGGGCCACAGTGTCTTCTGATCCCTCCTGTCTCAGCCTCCAGTATTTATGCTGCAGTAGTTTATGTGTCGGGGGGCTAGGGTCAGTCTGTTACATCTGGAGTATTTCTCTTGTCTTATCCGGTGTCCTGTGTGTATTTAAATATGCTCTCTCTAATTCTCTCTTTCTCTCTTTCTGTCTTTCTCTCGGAGGACCTGAGCACTAGGACCATGCCGCAGGACTACCTGGTATGATGACTCCTTGCTGTCCCCAGTCCACCTGGCCGTGCTGCTGCTCCAGTTTCAACTGTTCTGCCTGCGGCTATGGAACCCTGACCTGTTCACCGGACGTGCTTGTTGCACCCTCGACAACTACTATGATTATTATTATTTGACCATGCTGGTCATTTATGAACATTTTAACATTTTAACATCTTGACCATGTTCTGTTATAATATCCACCCTGCACAGCCAGAAGAGGACTGGCCACCCCTCATAGCCTGGTTCCTCTCTAGGTTTCTTCCTAGGTTTTTGGCCTTTCTAGGGAGTTTTTCCTAGGGAGTTTTTCCTAGCCACCGTGCTTCTTTCACATGCTTTGCTTGCTGTTTGGGGTTTTAGGCTGGGTTTCTGTACAGCACTTTGAGAATATCAGCTGATGTACGAAGGGCTATATAAAAATAAATTTGATTTGATTTAAACCACCAATGTTTCGACATCACTGTGTATTCTTCAGGGTCAGAGCCTGAATACACGTGGGTAAAGAGGTTTGAAAATTCATCATTGGCTTTGCTACTTTGATTGGTTAGAGATGATCCAATTGCTGATTACTTTGTTTTGTACAACACCCCTCATTTTGATGTTACCACAAACGATGGCAATGATAGCAGTCTCAGACTGAAGTACAGTGCATTCGGAAAGTATTCAGACCCCTTGACTTTTTCCACATTTTATGACATTACAGCCTAATCGATCTACACACAATACTCCATCATGACAAAGCGAAAACAGGAAATTTTAGCAAATTCATTACAAATAAAAATGAAATACCGTGTTTACATAAGTATTCAGACCCTTTGCTATGAGACTCGAAATTGAGCTCAGGTGCATCCTGTTTCCATTAATCATCCTTGATTGGTGTCCACCTGTGGTAAATTCAATTGATTGGACATGATTTTGAAAGGCACACATCTGTCTATATAAGGTCCCACAGTTGACTGTGCATATCAGAGCAAAAACCAAGCCATGAGATCAAAGGAATTGTCCGTAGAGTTCCAAGACATGATTGTGTTGAGGCACAGTTCTGGGGAAAGGTACCAAAAAATGTCTGCAGCATTGAAGGTCCCCAAGAACACAGTGGCCTACATCATTCTTAAATGAAAGAAGTTTGGAACCACCGAGACTCTTCCTAGAGCTGGCTGCCCGGCCAAACTGAGCAATGAGGAAGAAGGGCCTTGGTCAGGGAGGTGACCAAGAACTAGATGGTCACTCTGACAGAGCTCTTGAGTTCCTCTGTAGAGATGGGAGAACCTTCCAGAACGACAACCATCTCTGCAGCACTCCACCAATAAGGCCTTTGTGGTAGAGTGGCCAGACAGAAGCCACTCGTCAGTAAAAGGCAAATGACAGCCCGCTTGGAGTTTGCCAAAATGCACCTAAAGACTCTCAGACCATGAGAAACAAGTTCTCTGATCTGATGAAACCAAGATTGAACTCTTTGGCCTGAATGCCAAGCGTCACATCTGGAGGAAACTTGGCACCATCCCTACGGTGAAGCATGGTGGTGGCAGCATCATGCTGTGGGGATGTTTTTCAGCGGCAGGGACTGAGCAACTTGTCAGAATCGATGCAAAGATAAGCAAAGCAAAGTACAGAGAGATACTTGATGAAAACTTTCCAGAGTGCTCAGGGACCTCAGACTGGGGCAAAGGTTCTTCCAACAGGACAACGAGCCTAAGCACACAGCCAAGACAATGCAGGAGTGGCTTCGGGACAAATCTCTGAATGTACTTCAGTGGCCCAGCCAGAGCCTGGACTTGAATCCGTTCGAACATCTCTGGAGAGACCTGAAAATAGCTGTGCAGCATCGCTCCCCATCCAATCTGACAGGGCTTGAGAGGATCTGCATCGAAGAATGGGAGAAACTCCCCAAATACAGGTGTCCCAAGCTTATAGCGTTATACCCAAGAAGACTTGATGCTGTAATTGCTGTAATAAAGGTTCTTAAACAAAGTACTGAGTTAAGGGTCTGAAGACTTAAGTAAATGTGATATTTCAGTTTTTTTGTTTGAATAAATTACCAAAAATGAATAAAAACCAGTTTTTGCTTTGTTATTATGGGATATTGTGTGTAGATTGATGAGGGGGAAAAACTATTAAATTAATTTTAGAATAAGGCTGTAACGTAACAAAATGTGGAAAAAGTCAAGGGGTCTGAATACTTTCCGAAGACACTGTAGGTATTCATCTTGTCCAGATGGAATAGGGCAGTGTGCAGTGTGATGGTGATTGCATCATCTGTGGATCTATTGGGAGCGGTATGCACATTGAAGGGGGTCTAGGGTGTCAGGTAAGGTGGAGGTGATATGATCCTTAACTAGCCCCTCAAAGAACTTCATGACAACAGAAGTGAATGCTTCAGGGCGATAGTTATTTCGTTCAGTTACCTTTGCTTTCTTGGGAACAGGAACAATGGTTGCCATCTTGAAGCAAGTGGGGACAGCAGATTGAGATAGGGATAGATTGAATATGTCTGTAAACACACCAGCCAGCTGGTCTGCGCATGCTCTGAGGACACGGCTAGGGATGCCGTCTGGGCCGGCAGCCTTGCGAGGGTCAACACGCTTAAATTACTTACTCATGTCTGCCACGGAGAAGGAGAGCCCACAGTCTTTGGTAACAGGCCGTGTTGGTGGCACTGTGTTAACCTCAAAGCGGGCGAAGAAGGTGTTTAGCTTGTCCGGAAGAAAGACTTCGGTGTCCGCGACATGGCTGGTTTTCCTTTTGTGGTCCGTGATTGTCTGTAGACCATGCCACATATGTCTCGTGTATGAGCCGTTGAATTGCGACTCCACTTTGTCTCTATACTGACGTTTTGCCTTCTTGATTGCCTTAGAGGGAATAACTACACTGTTTGTATTCTGCCATATTCCCAGATGGTTCGCACATTCAGTTTTGCGCGAATGCTGCCATCTATCTACGGTTTCTGGTTAGGGTAGGTTTTAATATTCACAGTGGGTACAACATCTCCTATACACTTCCTGATAAACTCAGTCACCGTATCAGTATATTCATAAATGTTACTCTCACAGGCTACCCCGAACGTATCCCAGTCCGCGTGAGCAAAACCATCTTGAAGCATGGATTCCGATATGTCAGACCTGCGTTGAATAGTCCTTAGCATGGGCACGTCTTGTTTGAGTTTCTGCCTATAGGAAGGGAGGAGCAAAATGTAGTCATGACCAGATTTACCGAATGGAGGGTGGGGGAGGGCCTTGTAGGCATCCCAGAAGTTGGAGTAGCAGTGGTCGAGTGTTTTAGCAGCGCAAATACTGCCGTCGATGTGTTGATAGAACTTCGGTTGAATTTTCCACATATTTGCTTTGTTAAAATCCCCAGCTGCAATAAATGCGGTCTCAGAATATGTGGTTTCCAGTTTGCATAAAGTCCAGTGAAGTTCTTTGAGGGCCGTCTTGGTTTTGGCTTGAGGGGGAATATACACGGCTGTGACTATAACCAAAGAGAATTATCTTGTGACGTAATACGGTCGGCATTTGTTTGTGAGGTAATCTAGGTCAGGTGAACAAAAGGACTTTATCACAATCACACCATGAGTAGTTAATCATGAAACATACACCTCTGCTTTTCTTCTGCCCGGAGAGATCTTTATTCCTGTCTTACTGTGAACCCAGCTGGCTGTATGGAAGGGGACTGTATATCCTGAGAGATATACCTCTTCTCCGCCGACACCGTTTTGGAGCAGCCTCTGGAATAAGTTCAGTTGACTTGGGGTGTACGACCAAAGGATCCAGTTCGGGAAAATCATATTTCTGGTCGTAATGCTGGTGAGTTACTGCCGCTCTGATATCCCAAAGTTATTTCCGGCTGTATGTAATAACCCCAAAAACGTTCTGGGCTAATAATTTAAGAAAAACACACCAAAAAAATATTGCAAAGCTGAAAGCAGAGCTGCCATTGTCTGTCGGCGCCATCTTCTAATCTTCCATCTAGCTCAGGTCCAAGGCTTACAGACTGACTCAAATAATAAAGCTTTATGCTACAATTTACCAGAGTCACTACCAATACCATTACTATTGCAGAAACTACTAGCACTCCTACTACTACTACTACTACCAGTATTACTACCGTCACTACCACTACCATTACAACTTCTTTAATTACCATGAAAAACACTTCAAGTGGAGCAAGCACACCAGATTTTCTTCAGTATATTTTTTTCTAGTTTATTAATACATTCAAGTCAAATTATATTCCATGTGTGGATGTATTCCTTCTGATTGCACGAGAGAACATTTTGAAAACAGTTGAAAACAGCGCCGACAGAGATGGCCGCCTTGCTTCGCGTTCCTAGGAAACTATGCAGTATTTTGTTTTTTTATGTGTTATTTCTTACATTGTTACCCCAGGTAATCTTAGGTTTTATTACATACAGTCGGGAGGAACTATTGGATATAAGAGCAACGTCAACTCACCAACATTACGACCAGGAATATGACTTTCCCAAAGCGAATCCTCTGTTTGGCCTACCATCCAGGACAATGGATCGGATCCCAGCCGGCGACCCAAAACAACGGCGCCGTAGAAGGGGCAGACGGAGCGGTCTTCTGGTCAGACTCCATAGATGGGCACATCGCGCATGGCTCCTGAGCATACTACTCGCCAATGTCCAGTCTCTTGACAACAAGGTAGACGAAATCCGAGCAAGGGTAGCATTCCAGAGAGACAACCGAGACTGTAACGTTCTTTGTTTCACTGAAACATGGCTCACTCGAGACACGCTATCTGAGTCGGTACAGCCACCTGGTTTCTTCACGCATCGTGCCGACAGAAACAAGCATCTCTCTGGTAAGAAGAAGTGCGGGAAGGTGTATGCATTATGATTAACGAGACGTGGTGTGATCATAACAACATACAGGAACTCAAGTCCTTTTGTTCACCTGACTTAGAATTCCTCACAATCAAATGCCGACCGCATTATCTACCAAGAGAATTCTCTTCGATCATAATCACAGTCATGTATATTCCCCCCAAGCAGACACATCGACGGCCCTGAAAGAACTTCATTGGACTCTATGTAAACTGGAAACCACATATCCCGAGGCTGCATTTATTGTAGCTGGGGATTTTAAGGCTAATCTGAAAACAAGGTTCCCCAAATTCTACCAGCATATCGATTGTGCTACCAGGGCTGGTAAAACCCTGGACCACTGTTATTCTAACTTCTGCGACACATATAAGGCCCTCCCCCAGGAAAAGCTGACCACGACTCCATTTTGTTGCTCCCAGCCTATAGACAGAGACTAAAACAGGAAGCACCCGCGCTCAGGTCTGTTCAATGCTGGTCTGACCAATCGGATTCCACGCTTCAAGATTGCTTCGATCACGTGGACTGGGATATGTTCCGCATTGCGGAGAACTATAACATTGACGAATACGCTGATTCGGTGTGCGACTTTATTAACAAGTGCGTTGGTGATGTTGTACCCACAGCGTCTATTAAAACATTCCCCAACCAGAAACCGTGGATTGATGACAGCATTCACACAAAACTGAACGCGCAAACCACTGCATTTAATCAGAGCAAGGTGACCAGAAACATGAACGAATACAAACAGTGTAGCTATTCCCTCCGCAAGGCAATCAAACAAGCTAAGCGTCAGAATAGAGACAAAGTGGAGTCGCAATTCAACGGCTCAAACACGAGAGGTATGTGGCAGGGTCAATCACGGACTACAAAAGAAAAACCAGCCCCGTTGCGGATCACGATGCCTGGCTGTCTCGTTCTGAATCCTCAAATTCCCTGTCATAAAGGAGCCAAGGCGCAGCGTGCCGGTAATTCCACATCTTTATTTAGCGAAACCGAAACCAAAACAATAAACAGGTATGCAGTAAAAACGTACCGCACTGTGCCGTACACACACAGAAATAACAATAACCCACAAACACAGGTGGGGAACAGGCTGCCTAAGTATGATTCCTAATCAGAGACAACGATAGACAGCTGCCTCTGATTAGGAACCATACTCGGCCCAACAAAGAAATACAAAAACAACATAGACATAAAACACATAGAATTGTATTCGGCGCATGTGACAAATAAAGTTTGATTTGATTTGTATCATGTACACATCATGCCTACATTTGTCAGACGTACAGTATGTGTGCTATCTGGCCCATCCAGGCCCATCCCTCAGCTTTTTACCAAAACGGAGGTGAGGAACTGCTTTGTTATTGTTTCAACTGCGGATTGCCCTTTAAAGCTACGAAACACCAAACCAACATTGATATGTACAGAGCGACTTAACTTACATTGCTCATTAAAAGATTGTTACTATTTGTGCTTTTTGAACAATAACCCTTTTAAATGTGCATAAAAGCGCCAACATCTTCTATAGGAGATAACTACAAGCTAGCTAGCTAGCTAGTTAGTAAGTAAACCCTGGACCAGAGCTGGACCATCACTTAAAAAAAAAAAATGATTTAACCTTTATTTAACTAGGTAAGTCAGGTAGGAACAAATTCTTATTTACAATATCGGCTTACCCCGGCCAAAAACTGCTAGTGCAGACCAGAGCTAGACCAGAGCTAGTCAGACTACTACTAGCTAGCCACTAGCTATGTCCTGGACCAGAGATAGTTAGTAGAGACGAGAGCTAGACCAGAGCTTGTGCAGACCAGAGCTAGCTAGCTACTAGCTTCGCCCTGGACCTTATCACTGGTCTTGCTCTTGTCCAGGGCGTAGTTATTAGCTAGCTCACTCTGGCCTAGCTGGGATCTAGCTCTGGTCCAGCTCTTGTCCAGGGCGTAGCTAGATCTTATGCTACGTGTAACAGTTTTTCTTCCTTTCCTCTCCTTGCCCGAACCAGGGCTTGAACCAGGGACCCTCTGAACACATTGTCAACTGTCACCCACAAAGTTTTGTTAACTGTCGCTCCGCAAAAACCACAGTCCTTGCAGAGCACTACTTCAAGTTCTCAGAGCGGGTGACGTCCCCAATTGAACACTGCTAGCGCACACCCCTGCTACATGTACATCTGTAGGCCTTACAAATATTATGCAATCACTTCAATGTGCAGATTATGGAGTATAAATGGAAGTTAGTGAGGTAATATCAGACAGTTGGTGTTCAGTAGATATGTACAATGGTTTGGCTTGTTTTCAGCTAATGTTAGTTGATTGCAACCACTGCTTGCACACTTTCATGGCAAAACCATGGTAACAAGATTATTTGAGAAATAAATCCATATACTTCTGACTGTGTGTGTGTGTGTGTAAGACTGTGATGCACTGACTGGTGTGGTGTGACATCTTGCAGAAAGGACCTGCCATGGTGATGCTGTCTGACACTTGACTAACCCTTACTTAACCCTTACCCCTGGCCCGTACTGACCTCCCTACCTGAGAGGTCATCCGCTCGCGTTATGATGACCAATAGTTTGTTTTCACAATCTGCAGGAACTCAGCTGTGTGGAAACTTGCGAAGGAACAGAGAATAGTGCAACGTCAGCTATCTTAATCTGCACAGAGAAGCTAATCACCTTTTACACACTATGTTCCCCACCTGTTTCCACAGATCTGCTAACTGCCACGTAAACAAAGAGGTTGTACTTTCCTATAAAAGCTGAGACCAACTCTGTTCATTGGGCTCTTAACTCTACACCATTGAGTGATTGTTAACCGCTCCATTTTTGCAAATCTTATAATAAAGTCGTTGTTTGAAGAATCTACAGAATCTCTCTTCCTATTGGTTAGAATTTCCACGACACTCATTGTATGTGTCAGCTTATTGGTCATACAGTTAGATACAATGAGTTCTTTACTCTAATGAGGTGTTGATGTTGTGTTGACACACATTGACTCATTGTGAGATACAGTTTGGAGTTTAAGTGTTGTTTTGATAGTGACTGTATCATATTTGAGTGTTTCAGTGAATGGTTAGTGAGGGAGGCCCTGCTCTCTCGCTTCCCCAGTTGTTTAGTTCATTTTCATTCCAATCTCCTTTGCATTAGCGTAGCCTCTCCTGTAGCCTGTCAACTATGTGTCTGTCTATCCCTGTTCTCTCCTCTCTGCACAGGCCACACAAACGCTTCACACCGCATGGCCGCTGCCACTCTAACGTGGTGGTCCCAGCGCGCACGACCCACGTGGAGTTCCAGGTCTCCGGCAGTCTCTGGAACTGCCGGTCTGCGGCCAACAAGGCAGAGTTCATCTCAGCGTATGCTACCCTCCAGTCCCTCGACTTCTTGGCGCTGACGGAAACATTTACATTTACATTTACGTCATTTAGCAGACGCTCTTATCCAGAGCGACTTACAAATTGGTGCATTCACCTTATGATATCCAGTGGAACAACCACTTTACAATAGTACATCTATATCTTTTTGGGGGGGGAGGGGGGGAGTGGGTTAGATGGATTACTTTATCCTATCCCAGGTATTCCTTAAAGAGGTGGGGTTTCAGGTGTCTCCGGAAGGTGGTGATTGACTCCGCTGTCCTGGCGTCGTGAGGGAGCTTGTTCCACCATTGGGGTGCCAGAGCAGCGAACAGTTTTGACTGGGCTGAGCGGGAACTGTGCTTCCGCAGAGGTAGGGAGGCGAGCAGGCCAGAGGTGGATGAACGCAGTGCCCTTCTTTGGGTGTAGGGACTGATCAGAGCCTGAAGGTACGGAGGTGCCGTTCCCCTCACAGCTCCGTAGGCAAGCACAATGGTCTTGTAGAAGATGTGAGCTTCAACTGGAAGCCAGTGGAGTGTGCGGAGGAGCGGGGTGACGTGAGAGAACTTGGGAAGGTTGAACACCAGACGGGCTGCGGCGTTCTGGATGAGTTGTAGGGGATTAATGGCACAGGCAGGGAGCCTCGCCAGCAGCGAGTTGCAGTAATCCAGACGGGAGATGACAAGTACCTGGATTAAGATCTGCGCCGCTTCCTGTGTAAGGCAGGGTCGTACACTGCGAATGTTGTAGAGCATGAACCTACAGGATCGGGTCACCGCCTTGATGTTAGCGGAGAATGACAGGGTGTTGTCCAGGGTCACGCCAAGGCTCTTAGCACTCTGGGACACAATGGAGTTGTCAACAGTGATGGCGAGATCATGGAACGGGCAGTCTTTCCCCGGGAGGAAGAGCAGCTCCGTCTTGCCGAGGTTCAGCTTGAGGTGGTGATCCGTCATCCACACTGATATGTCTGCCAGACATGCAGAGATGCGATTCGCCATCTGGTTATCAAAAGGGGGAAGAAGAAGATTAATTGTGTGTCGTCTGCATAGCAATGATAGGAGAGACCATGTGAGGATATGACAGAGCCAAGTGACTTGGTGTATAGCGAGAATAGGAGAGGGCCTAGAACTGAGCCCTGGGGGACACCAGTGGTGAGAGCACGTGGTGCGGAGACGGATTCTCTCCACGCCACCTGATAGGAGCGACCTGTCAGGTAGGACGCAATCCAAGAGTGAGCCGCGCTGGAGATTCCCAACTCGGAGTGGGTGGAGAGGAGGATCTGATGGTTCACAGTATCAAAGGCAGCAGATAGGTCTAAAGGATGAGAGCAGAGGAGAGAGAGTTAGCTTTAGCAGTGCGGAGAGCCTCTGTGACACAGAGAAGAGCAGTCTCAGTTGAATGACCAGTATTGAAACCTGACTGATTTGGATCAAGAAGGTCATTCTGAGAAAGATAGCAAGAGAGCTGGCCAAGGACGGCACGCTCAAGAGTTTTGGAGAGAAAAGAAAGAAGGGATACTGGTCTGTAGTTGTTGACATCGGCGGGATCGAGTGTAGGTTTAGCGTCTGCTAAATGACGTAAATGTAAATGAGCTGCTGACCTGTCTTGAAACCAGCTCTGTACTTTCAGTTAGATGTTTACAGCTAAATCCAAAACTCCATTTAAACTCCGTTTTTCACAATTCCTGAAATTTAATCCTTGTAATAATTCCCTGTCTTTGGTTAGTTAGGATCACCACCTTATTTTAAGAATGTGAAATGTCAGAAGAATAGTACAGGGAATGATTTATTTCAGCTTTTATTTCTTTCATCACATTCCCAGTGGGTCAAAAGTTTACATACACTCAATTAGTATTTGGTAGCATTGCCTTTAAATTGTTTAACTTGGGTCAAACAATTTGTGTAGCCTTCCACAAGCTTCCCAAAATAGGTTGGGTGAATTTTGGCCCATTCCTCCTGACAGAGCTGGTGTAACTAAGTCAGGTTTGTAGGCCTCCTTGCTCGCACATGCTTTTTCAGTTCTGCCAACAAATGTTCTATAGTATTGAGGTCAGGGCTTTGTGCTGACCACTCCAATACCTTGACTTTGTTGTCCTTAAGCCATTTTGCCACAAATTTGGAAGTATGCTTGGGGTCATTGTCCATTTGCGACAAAGCTTTAACTTCCTGACTGATGTCTTGAGATGTTGCTTCAATATATCCACCTAATTTTCCTCCTCATTATGCCACCTATTTAGTGAAGTGCACCAGACCCTCCAGCAGCAAAGCACCCCCACAACATGATGCGGCCACCCCCGTGCTTCACGGTTGGGATGGTGTTCTTCGGCTTGTTCTTCGGCCTCCCCCTTTTTCCTCCAAACATAACGATGGTCATTATGGCCAAACAGTTCTATTTTTGTTTCATCAGACCTGAGGACATTTCTCCAAAAAGTACGATCTTTGTCCCCATGTGCAGTGGCAAACCGTAGTATGGCTTTTTTATGGTGGTTTTGGAGCAGTGGCTTCTTCCTTGCTGAGCGGCCTTTCAGGTTATGTCGATAAAGGACTCGTTTTACTGTGGATATAGATACTTTTGTACCTGTTTCCTCCAGCATCTTCCTAAGGTCCTTTGCTGTTGTTCTGGGATTGATTTGCACTTTTCGCACCAAAGTACATTCATCTCTAGGAGACAGAACGCGTCTCCTTCCTGAGCGGTATGACAGATGCTTGGTCCCATGGTGTTTATACTTGCGTGCTATTGTTTGTACAGATGAACGTGGTACCTTCAGGCATTTGGAAATTGCTCCCATGGATGAACCAGACTTGAGACAGAGGTCTACAATTTTTTTCTGAGGTCTTAGCTGATTTCTTTTGATTTTCCCATGATGTCAAGCAAAGAGGCTCTGAGTTTTAAGGGAGGCCTTGAAATACATCCACAGGTACACCTCCAATTGACTCAAATTATGTAAATTAGCCTATCAGAAGCTTCTAAAGCCATGACATAATTTTCTGGAATTTTCCAAGCTGTTTAAAGGCACAGTCAACTTAGTGTATGTAAACTTCTGACCCACTGGAATTGTGATACAGTGAATTATAAGTGAAATAATCTGTCTGTAAACAATTGTTGAAAAAATTACTTGTTTCATGCACAAAGTAGATGTCCTAACTGGCTTGCCAAAACTATAGTTTGTTGACAAGAAATTTGGACAACTTCAAACACAACTGACTGCTGCTCCCACGCAGTGTGCGTTCTGAAGACTTTTGGTCTAGACATGTGTTCCCTGAGAGCTTTATGTGGAAGGAAGTCATACTTCCTGAATACCCATAACAAGCACTGCAAGACCACGTCTGTGATAAATTACAGCTTTCCTTCGGATTCCATCACCACCTGGCAGATAACAGCCATCAACCTGTCTAAAACTCACAGTATCTGTGTGGCAGATCTGTTTGGGAGGATCGTTCTGAAGAAGTTCTTTATCAACCTCAAGCTGCCCTACTCTGCCATCTGCAATGAACAGCTGGAGGTCAAAGTTATCCTCCACAATTACAGCAAAGACCCCATCACTGTGCGTGTGGAGCTGATGGAAATTGCGAGGTGTGCAGCTCATCTAGCAAGAAGGGTAATTACAGTCAGGAAGTGAACATGTCCAGCCGGGTTGTCCCCTGTGTCATTATCCTTGTTAAGCTAGGCATGCACTCCATCGAGGTCAAAGCTTCTGTGAAAAACTCCTACAACAATGACAATGTAGTTAAGAGGGACCTGCGCATTGTGGCTGAGGGAGTGCTAGTCAAGAAGGAAACTGTAACGGATTAGCAGTCGTGGTGAAGGAATGAGGCACAGGAAGCAGCGAGTACAGGGTAGTGGCGTATTTAATGTACACTCACTCATCAAACAAAATATTCCCAAACACAGGGGAGAAAGTACACACGGCGTAAAATAGCGCCGACACGAACATGAACCGTCACAATAGAAATAATCCCGCACAACACGGAAGCGGACCAGCTAACATAAATAGCCCCGCTAATTAACCAAACTAAACACAGGTGCACAAAACCAAAAAGGGAAAACCAAAAAAGGGAATCAGTGGTAGCTAATAGGCCGGTGACGACGACCGCCGAGCGCCACCCGAGCAGGAGGGGGCGCCACCGTCGGTGGGAATCGTGACAGAAACCAACATACTCCTGAACCCTGCTAAACATGGTGGGGAGCAGACGGCACACATATCCAGTGGACTACCTAGGAACCAGGTGCCAAACTCTGATGCTGTCACACTGATCAGTGTGCTGGTGGAGCAGGCCATCAGTGGAGACTAACTGGGCAATCTGATAGTTCAGCCAGTCGGGAGTGGGAAAGAGAACATGATCTACATGACCCTGCCTGTCATTGCTACACACTACCTGGACAACACCAAAAAGTGGGAGGAAACTGGCTTGGACAAACGAAACACAGCCATCAAGTATATCAACATAGAGCTGCCATACCGTAAATATGATGGCCCCTATGCTGCCTGGGTCAGCATAAAGAGCAGCACCTGGCTGACAGTGTATGTAGCGAAGATGTTTGCCATGTCCAGTACTCTGATCAGTGTTCAGGAGAAAGTGCTCTGTAGTGCAGTCAAGTGGCTGATCCTGCACACACAACAGCCAGATGGCATCTTCAGTGAGTTTGCTCCAGTCATTCATGCAGAGATGACGGGTAACATGAGGGGGTCGGACAGTGACACCTCAATGACAGCCTTCGTTCTCATCGCCATGCAAGAGGCAAGCTCACTGTGTGAGCAGTCTGTCAACAGTCTACCAGGCAGTATAATTAAGGCAGTAACGTACCTGGAGAGGCATCTGGCCACCCCAAATAACCCCTATGCTGTAGCTATGACCTCCTATGCTCTGGCCAATACAGGAAAACTCAACAAGGAGACCCTACTGAAGTTCGCATCTCCACAGCTGGACCACTGGCCAGTACCTGATGGTAATCAGTACACGCTGGAGGCCACATTGTACGCCCTGCTGGCCGTGGTCAAGGTGAAGGCCTTCGAAGAGGCCGGCCCCATCGTCAGGTGGCTCAACAAGCAGAACAAGGTGGGAGGGGGATACGGATCCACACAGTCCACCATCATGGTGTTCCAAGCTGTGGCTGAGTATTGGAGCAACGTGAAGGGACGAAAGGACATTGACCTGAACATCCACATAGAAGTGGCCGACAGATCATCAGTTGCCAAGTGGTCCATTAACAACAAGAACCAGATCCTCACTCATAAAGACAAGGTCAACGCCATAGACAAGAACCTGACAGTAAAAGCCTTAGGAAATGGTGAGGCGACTGTGTCGGTGGTGAAGCTGTACTATGCCCAGCCAGCGGAAAAGGGCAGTGACCTCTCTCTCACCCTCACTAAGATGGACAAAACAAGCCACGAGGATGCCAAGGAGTTGTTCATGCTCACTATTCAGAGGGGAGGGAGCGCTACGTAGAGAAATTTGAGATGGATAAAATTCTGTCTGAAAGAGGCTCTCTCTATAAGGGCACAGGGCGAGACCTAGATGCAGACACGGGAGGCAGATGGTTTGAGTCTCTGATATTTATTAGTATCCAAGGGGCAGGCAAGAGAATGGTCATGGACAGGCAAAAAGATCATAACAAGGTCAGAGTCCAGTAGGTACAGAGTGGCAGGCAGGCTCGTGGTCAGGGCAGGCAGTATGATCAGGCAGGCGGGTTCAGAGTCAGGGCAGGCAGTATGGTAAAAACCGTGAGGACTAGCAAAAGAGTTCTAAACTAGCAAAACTGTTCTAAAGCCAGCTGCCGTCTCCGTATATGAGTACTACAATCAGAAGGACTGTGTGAAGTTCTACCACCTACAGAGGGAGGATGGTACTCCGAGCAGACTGTCTCTCGGAGACGTGTATGTGTGCTGAAGAGCACTGCAGTATGCAGAAGAAAGCTGAGTCACAGAGTGGGTGATGATGGCTGCTGCAGTACAAGTATGATCTAGGAAAACAGACATGGATAGAGGACTGGCCCTCACAATCAGACTGCCAGTCCAGAGACTACAGAGAAGTCTGTCTAGGAGGAGTTTCTGTCTATAGTGGAGTTTCTCAACCAGATCACGACCTTCGGTTGCCCTGTCTAGTTTTTCTTCTTGTTTTGTTATATTTCCATTTTTGTAACATTGCAATCCAAGTTATTTGTGTTCACCAAACGTACAGTAGACACAGACAGTAAGCTACTTACTGTGCCCTATCATAACTCACTGGAACACAAAAAATATAGTTAGAGGAGTTTGACCACTTGGAATATATTCTGTCAGAAACTGACCAGTTAATTATGTACACTGTGCATTGTGCATAATAAAACCATTTGGTGAAATAAAAAAAAAACATAAATCTGTTTTAGCTACAGACTGTAGCTGAAACAGACTGACTCAACTTAGATTGTTTGTCAAAAGATTAATGATATTTGTACTTTTTGAGCTATAACCATTTACATTTGCAGAAAAGCTCCAAAGACATCAAAGGCAAATTTTGGAATCACCACTGCTAATGATCCGTTTCAGCTACAAACAACAACCCAATGTTGAAATGTGCAGTCTGACTCAACATACAGTGGCTTGCTAAAGTATTCACCCCTTTGGCATATTTTGTTGCCTTACAACCTGGAATTAAAATAGATTTTTGGGGGGTTTGTATCATTTGATTTACACAACATGCCTACCACTTTGAAGATGCAAAATATTTGTCATTGTGAAACAAACAAGAAATAAGACAAAAAAACTGAAAACTTGAGCGTGCATAACAATTCACCCTCCCCCCAAAGTCAATACTTTGTAGAGCCACCTTTTGGAGCAATTAGAGCTGCAAGTCTCTTGGGTTATGTCTCTATAAGCTTGGCACATCTAGCCACTGGGATTTTTGCCCATTCTTCAAGGCAAAACTGCTCCAGCTCCTTCAACTTGGATGGGTTCTGCTGGTGCACAGCAATCTTTAAGTCATACCACAGATTCTCAATTGGATTGAGATCTGGGCTTTGACTAGGCCATTCCAAGACATTTAAATGTTTCCCCTTAAACCACTTGAGTGTTGCTTTAGCAGTATGCTTAGGATCATTGTCCTGCTGGAAGGTGAACGTCCATCCCAGTCTCAAATCTCTGGAAGACTGAAACAGGTTTCCCTCAAGAGTTTCCCTGTATTTAGCGCCATCCATCATTCCTTCAATTCTGACCAATTTCCCAGTCCCTGTTGATGAAAAACATCCCCACAGCATGATGCTGCCACCACCATGCTTCACGGTGGGGATGGTGTTCTCGGTGAGAGGTGTTGGGTTTGTGCCAGACATAGCATTTTCCTTGATGGCCAAAAAGCTCAATTTTAGTCTCATCTGATCAGAGTACCTTCTTCTATATGTTTGGGGAGTCTCCCACATGCCTTTCAGCGAACACCAAATGCGTTTGCTTATTTATTTCTTTAAACAATGGCTTTTTTCTGGCCACTTTTCCGTAAAGCCCAGCTCTGTGGAGTTTACGGCTTAAAGTGGTCCTACGGACAGATACTCCAATCTCCGCTGTGGAGCTTTGCAGCTCCTTCAGGGTTATCTTTGTTCTCTTCGTTGCCTCTCTGATTAATGCCCTCCTTGCCTGGTCCGTGAGTTTTCGTGAACGGTCCTCTCTTGGCAGGTTTGTTGTGGTGCCATATTCTTTCAATTTTTTTATCATGGATTTAATGGTGCTCCATGGGATGTTCAAAGTTTCGGATATTTTTTTATAACCCAACCCTGATCTGTACTTCTCCACAACTTTGTCCCGGACCTGTTTGAAGAGCTCCTTGATCTTCATGGTGCCGCTTGCTTGGTGGTATCCCTTGCTTAGTGGTGTTGCAGACTCTGGGGCCTTTCAGAACAGGTGCATATATACTGAGATCATGTGACAGATCATGTGACACTTAGATTGCACACAGATGGACTTTATTTAACTTATTATGTGACTTCTGAAGGTAATTGGTTGCACCAGATCTTATTTAGAGGCTTCATAGGAAAGGGGGTGAATACATATGCACGCACCACTTTTCCGATTTGTATTTTTTTGAATTTTTGAAACAAGTCATTTTTTTAATTTCACTTCACCAATTTGGACTATTTTGTGTATGTCCATGACATGAAATCCAAATAAAAATCCATTTAAATTACAGTTTGTAATGCAACAAAATAGGAAAAATGCCAAGGGGGATGAATACGTTTGCAAGGCACTGTAGATTGCTTCAACACAGCTTTTCGCTACCATTTATACTTCATAAACAAATTAATTTAAATCATGAAATTCTGACTTCAAAATTTTTAACTGAAATCACTGCCACAGAACTTTCAGAATGTTCAAACTAAAACATTTTGAGGGCTTAGAAACACATTATATGGCTTATGATGCTATAATTTGCACTATCCAATTATTCTAGCCTACTAACCCACTATAGTAACTCCACACCTTCAATCCACCCACAAATAGGTCACTATGGGCTCTATTTTAACAAGCCTAACACAATGTTAAATCTAAGCCAGGTGGTAGCACTGTAGGTTCAATGGTGTGTCAGAAATATCTTTTGCTATTTTCACTATCACAGTTATCGGCACACTTGCATGCCCTGGTGCGAAAGGACTGGGTTTTGATGAATAAACAAGTACAAGTTATGTGTGTGTCGAGGCTTGGCCCCTGACTGACCAATCAGAACGTGCTCCATGGTTGCTTCAGTTTGTGTATTTACGGTCTTTTATCTATCTATTGTCTTCCCTGTGGCTCAGTTGGTACAGCATAGTGTTTGCAACGCCAGCATGGTGTGTGCAACACCAGGGTTGTGGATTTGATTCCCACGGGGGGCCAGTAAAAAACAAACAAACAAATGCATTAAATGAAATGTATGCATTCACTACTGTAGGTTGCTCTGAATAAGAGCGTCTGCTAAATGACTAAAATGTAAAATGTAAATGTATTGCCTTGGAATCAATTCCAATGTTAGTAAACTATAGTTTGCTAAATGGATTACAGAAACAAATAACAAAATGTAGACCTATCATTGCTACATATGTTAACTTGAACCCATTTATGTCCACATTGTTCTAAGTAATTGCATGGCTTCAATAGCATTTACACTGATATATGGGCTAGGCCTACTGTAAATTACATTATGGCTGAGCATGGACATGTCAAACATGGTCAATAAGCAAGATTAAATTAATTATTGATAAGGCCTAAAACATAAATAATAATTGTAATCTAATTCTAAACTAAACTGTCATGACTGTCCTGGGAGGATAAGGCTGAATAGGTCAGATCAGCTTTGCAATAATTAACTTCAACCAGACTCCCTCTTACCTGCAGAGGGGGGGGGGGGGGGGGGTTGACAGCTCACACCGTTTTAAATCAAGGACAGAACATTCAGCTATCGCCCTCTCCTAATTCACCCAAGAAATGTGCCTTTGACATTTTCCCGCCAGAACTCTAACATACTGGAACAATATTTCTAACATAGAACATGGAGAATGGGCAGAGGTGACCTAAAAGAACACTGATGTCGGTTTGGTTGTTATTTTGTGATGTCATTTACTGTAAAATGTACTGTAAATACACTGTGTGTGAAGTGTCCATCCGATGCGTTGTCCATGAAATATAAAAAATGATGAAAGTGTTTTTGTTAAGAGTGGGGTGTGATTTTAGAAACTATATGAGGAAATTGTTTCTATAACTTTGTACAAGTAAGTAGTCACCTCCCCCTTGAGTAAGGTCGGAGAGTGTGTCAGCCTGACGGAACCTCCCATTTGAATGAACTGTATAAAATGATGGGTTAAGAATTAACATATCAGACCAGAAAGATGTCTTAAAGTGGTTGAAACTTTGAATCTCAACACGAAGTAGAGACGATAGAGATTATATTTAATTCAATCGGGTAACAATTAAACATAGTTAGTTCATATGATAAATAACAGTCATCAGATTAATGAAAGTAGTCACGACAAAACAAAACAACAACTTGTTTTAAACAGTGGTGTAAAGTACTTAAGCAAAAATACTTTAAAGTACTTCTTATGTCGTTTTTTGGGGGTATCTGTACTTTACTTTACTATTTATATTTTTGACAACTTTTACTTCACTATATTCCTAAAGAAACTAATATACTTTTTACTCCATACATTTTCCCTGACAGACAAAAGTACTCGTTACATTTCAAATGCTTAGCAGGACAGGAAAATGGTCCAAATCATACACTTCTCAAGAGAACGTCCCTGGTCATCCCTACTGCCTCTGATCTGGCAGACTCACTAAACACAAATGCTTCCTTTGTAAATTATCTCTGAGGGGTGGAGTGTGCCCCTGGCTATCCATAAATAAATAAATAAAAAAAAAAGAAAATGATGCCATATGGTTTGCTTAATATAAGGAATGTGAAATGATTTGTACTTTTACTCTTGATACTTAATTATATTTTAGCAATTACATTTACTTTTGATACTTAAGTATATTTAAAACCAAATACTTCTAGACTTTAACTAAAGTTGTATTTTTCTGAGTGACTTTCACTTTTACTTGCGTAATTTTCTATTAAGGTATCTTTGCTTTTACTCAAGTATGACAATTGGATACTTTTTCCACCACTGGTTTTAAATAGGGTATGCCACACTTATAGGCACCATCATTTTCCCCCGTGGGCATATAATATTAAAACAACTTTGGAGGGTTTTACGCAAATCCAAACATTTCACAATAGCTGGACAAAGATCCAATATAAAGAGAAAGGGAGATTGTCCACTCACTGTTATATAATCGGAACCATTTTACTGATCAGATCACATTTACACATCGGCAGAAGTTGCATTGCAAGCGCGCCACGGACGTTGGTACCATAAAACCAGGAAGGTGAATCATTCTAATAACTTTGGTTGTAATCAAATTTAACGAAAAACAAGCAATCTGTTAAAAAATGTGATACAAAATAAATAATGTAAAATGTAATAATATCATAAAATCGCCAGGATAAAAAAGACACATTGTTGTTGAACCAGCTTTTGTTAAAGTAGGCCTAAGGGAGGGCTTGGGTTTTGAACATATGAAACAGAAAACAAGCTGTTTTTACAGGTTACAGATAACTTCTATATATGAGTTTCACTGTTTTACTTTTCTCAAACTTGATATTTTAATAAAGCTTTGGTGATAAAGATTTATTTCCAAGCTGTCTCAGGAGCCAAACCCTTTATCGACAGTCTTGACTACTTCGCGATTGCATTGGGCAGACAAAAAAAGCCATAATTGAGAGGAAGGGAGGCTATGGGGAAAAAACAACTTTTTCTGTTTCTGAATGCGAAGTATACAGATACCAAAAGCACATTAGGCTACTCTTGATCCATGTGCACATGGTCAGTGTGCGTCACCGCTGGATAGGCTGCGTTTCCACTGTCCGCATGCCATAACCAACTGCATTACCACTAAAACCAGGCGTTAGGGCTGGAAAATGCCAGAGTGCAGTTTACATGACAAAATTGCAAACTAACATGCGTTTGACACTAACACCGCCTTAACACCAGTCGAAAATAGATCACAGACACACACAGTCTCATACAACTAACATTGTGGGGGCACACAATTCAGTCCCATTCAAAATCATATTTTCCCTAATCCCTAACCCTAACCCGTACTCTTACCCTAACCTTAACCCGAAAACCTAACCCTAACTCATAACCCTAAGCCTAAAACTGATTCTAACCTTAACCCTAAACCCCCTAGAAATAGCATTTGACCTTGTGGGGACTAACAAAATGTCCCCAGTTGGTCAAAATGTTGTTTGTCTGCTATAGTTAAACACGTCCACACACACACACACACACACACACACACACACACACACACACACCACACACACACACACACACCCACACACACACACACACACCCCGAGTGACAGGTCATCAGGCCCCATCTCTGCCCATCTTCTGTGTCTCTCTCTACCTGCAGTGTGTGAATACAAATCAGGCCCGCCTCATCACCACAAATGAAAACACCAGAATGCCATTATGTTCTTCCCCCCTTATCCACATTACCTTAACCTTCCTTTACTCCTGTCTGGTGTCAGGCAGGCACAGATGCCAGTTTCTTGCATTTTCTCTCTCTCTCTTTCACTCTCTCTTTTGCTGTCTCTTTTGCTCTCTCTTTCTTTTGCTCTTTGGCTCTCTCTTCCTCCCTCCCTCCCTCCTGCTTACTGATTCTCTGTGAGCAGCTGGCCGCAGGTATGGCCTGACCACGGGACCTTTCACAAACGCCAGAAATTAGGTGTCATTTGGTCCCAGTCAGACCCCAGGGGACTAAATTTTTGTGCTCAGGTTGAAACATTTTGGACCAGAGGCTCTGCACAGGTGTAAAGCAATGATGAGCCTCTAACCTCACAATGTGAATAATATTCTCTCTGTGAATACTATGCTTCATTTGACACAATCAGAATTCAATCACGATTTGCCACAGAAGATTGTTCTGTAGTTCAAGTTTTGCGATCCACGTCATCATGGGGGAATCATGAGGAGCCATGTTTTCCTAGGTTTGTTCCGAATTACCACAAACACACTACACACTAGGCCTTCTTGCAACCTTTGTATCAGAAAAAAGTAGGAAGCAAAGAAAGAAAAAGTCAACGACAGAAAGGAGGAAGGAGAGACAGAATGTGAGAGGGGGAGAGGGGAAGCTCCAGGTCCATTGTTTTAGTGACTGCAGCGTGACTGTCCTTCCCTTAAAGAATGGTGGAGCTGATGGTGTCTGTCAGGGACTAGCAGGTTGTTATCCAGCCATTATATTAGATTTATCTTCATTCCCATTCGCCAGACACATGCCCTGAAAGCTCATTTGTCAAGCGGAGGGAGCGGCTTACTTGCATTTATAAACCCTGTCTCCTGGAGGATGTACTGGAAAATACAGTGTGACATGCAAGGGGGCCGGGACGGGGTGGTACTGGCATCTGGCTGCCACTTAACTTGGCACGGCCTGGAATAATCCATGCATTGCCTCCCAAAAGAGAAGAGGCGGGAGCCTGTGATTTATTGGGCGTCTTTAACTACAACTTTGTATCGCATCGCCCTCATCTCTCCCTCCTCTTCCTCACCCTCCCTCCTCATCTCGCCTCACCTAGCATCAAATGGAGTTGTGCTTCAAATTGGACGTATGATCAAAATGCGTGGTGTCAGAAGGAGATTGGCTCAGCCATATGTAATATGACTACCCAGCCTATGCCTGTTGGTCGTCCTGTGTAGAAATTGCCCAGTGCCGCCTCTTACTGATGTGTTTCTGCAGGACTGCTCCCAGGAGGCAGGAGCCCCCTCACAGGTTCAAAAGAAAACAGATCTGCAGAATTTCAGAGCCTAGATGTAGTTATTTATGCAGGCACAGGTATTACTACCCATAGGAGATGGGCTAAACTGGATATTCTGGTAGAATTCTGACTTCCTGTGGGAAGCACTGCTGGGCAGCTGAGGTGATCAGGGATGGTTGTCAGGGAACGTTCTTTTGGTTGTCTTCCTGATTCTAAAATAACTTCAGGGGAGAAAGACTGTGTGGATTGCCAGTGATGGTCTTATGAAAATTAGACTGAAATATGTGTTTGGGGATGGCTAAAGTGAGAGTATGGGAGAAGATAAGTTGCCCTTTATGGACAACTGAATTACAGTGCCTTCAGAAAGTATTCACACCCCTTGACTTTTTGTACATTTGGTTGTGTTACAGCCTGAATAAATCATCTATTACATTGAGATGTTGTGTCACTGGCCTACACACAATACCCCATGATGTCAAAGTGGAAATAGGTTTTTTGACATTTTTACAAATTAATAAAAAATGAAGAGCTGAAATGTCTTGAGTCAATAAGTATTCAACCCCTTTGTTAAGACACTACCTAAATAAGTTCATGGAAAAAATGTGCTTAACAAGTCACATAAAAGGTTACATGGACTCACTCTGTCTGCAATAATAGTGTTTAACATGATTTTTTAATTACTGCCTCATCTTTGTACACCACAAAATACATTTATCTATAATGTCCGTCAGTCAAGCAGTGAATTTCAAACACAGATTCAACCACAAAGACCAGGGAGGTTTTCCAATGCCTTGCAAAGAAGGGCACCTATTGGTAGATGGGTAAAAAGAAAAGCAGACATTGAATATTTTTTGGAGCATGGTGAAGTAATTAATTACACTTTAGATGGTGTATCAATACACCCAGTCACTACACAGATACAGGCGTCCTTCCTAACTCAGTTGCCGGAGATGAAGGAAACCACTTAGGGATTTCACCATGAGGCCAATGGTGACTTTAAAGCAGCTGTGTGATTGGAGAAAACTAAGGATGGATCAACAGCATTGTAGTTACTCCACAATACTAACCTAATTGTCAAAGTGAAAAGAAGGAAGCCTGTACAGAATACAAATATTCCAAAACATGCATCCTGTTTGCAATAAGGCACTAAAGTAAAACTGCAAAAAACAATTGCCAAAGAAAGCGTTATGTTTGGGGCAAATCCAACACAACACATCACTTGGTACCACTCTTCATATTTTAAAGTATGGTGGTGGCTACATCATGTTATGGGTATGCTTGTCATCAGCAAGGACTAGGGAGTCTTTTAGGATAAAAAGAAACGGAATAAAGTTAAGCACAGGTAAAATCCTAGAAGAAAACCTGGTTCAGACACTGGGAGACAAATTCACTTTTCAGCAGGACAATAACCTAAAACACAAGGCCAAATATACATTCTAGTTGCTTACCAAGATGATATTGAATGTTCCTGAGTGGCCTAGTTACAGTGTTGACTTAATTTGGCTTGGACATCTATGGCAAGACTTGAAAATGGCTGTCTGGCAATGATCAACAACCAACTTGACAGCTTGAAGAATTGAATAAATAATGCAAATATTGTACAATCCAGGTGTGCAAAGACTTACCCAGAAAGACTCACAGCTGAAACAGTGTCAAAGGTGATTCTAACATGTATGACTCAGGGGTTGAATACTTATTTAATCATTCATAGAAAAATAAATATTCTTCCATGTTGACATTACTGAGTATTTTGTGAAGGTCATGGACAAAAAAATAAAATTCAATCCATTTTATTCCCACTTTGTAAGACAACAATATGTAGAAAAATTCAAGGGGTGTGAACACTTTCTGAAGGCACTGTACTCATATCTTTCACTGGCCAGATGGTCACTGTTGCGGTGTATTTTTTCTGCAAGATCCCTAGTGCTGCAAAATGTACCTTTTAGATGGGCCTGTTTAGTTATTCCATCTGTTTGTTATTTCATCCCACATCACATTAAGCCTGTCTCTCTGCTCACGCCTGAGGCTGCTCCATATGTGTTGACTCAGCCCTTTTGCTTTCCAGCCAGTTCTGTCTCTGTGAGGTTGAGGATTGTCTTTTAGAGGTGGCAATGCCAAAAACGTTGAATTACAAATTAATCAAATAGTTCTTATCTGCTGTCTGGAGCCTTGCCCATTCCCATTGTCTAAGCCCTCAGTTATTCTACCTGTGGCTCTTTGTGGCGTGTGTCAGTAATCTTGATTGGCCACAGGACAGTGGGCAGAGGATTAACTGGCCGTGAGCCGGAGAGATAGAGGAAGAGATGGGGGGGATGGAGGGAGTTAATGAATGGAGTCCTGGATTGATTTGCCTGTGTGCTGATTGGTGCCGTGAAGCTGCGGTAATGTCCCCTGTTCCTTCCGCAACCTTTTCCCTGTGATTGAGTGTGGGCTCTGTTATTGTTTGGCGGCGGAGTGTAAATGAAAGCAGTTGTCGTTAGGATTTACAACAGCAGGCAGCCAGGCAGGCAGGCAGGCAGGAAGGCAGTCAGGGAGGCCAGAGGAAACACGGGTTCCGATCACACGCGGACTCTTATTAAGGCCACACACTCCAAATTGCTTGTAAATAAAGATAAATGGCGCAGGGAATGTAAAAGATGCTGGCATTGGATTTATCATACAATTAGCCTACCAAGCCAGTCTGAGGGAGATGGGGAGTGAGGTGGGGAGGGGGAACACATGTCTATCACATGCCCACACTCCTCCCTCTAAACATGAGGTAACAAGCCAGTCCTAAACAACCCAGTGGGTGACACCTAAATCTGCTTCCCCTGTCCCTCCCCCATCACTCATGGGTCTGGTCTCAGATAGTGCTTTGACAAAACCATCCTCTGAAATGGTCTGGTCAGTGCACTTGCCCTCTCCTCCTCTCCTCTCCCCACCTCTCCCCGTAGCAGTCCTTAAATTACTCCCAAATTAACAATGTCCCTAATTGATTTGGTATAATCTCTGTCTCATTCCGCAGCCTCCCGTGAGCTGATGTGAGAGAGTGCCCGCCACCATTCCCAGCCCCCGATTCAATTAAATCAGGAATTACTTGTCATAGCCACTTTTCTATCCATTTAGCAGCATAATTCTGATCCTTTGGAGAATTACGTGGGGGAAACATGATGTACAATGTATGATAAATGTTAACCCAGCCAAAGGGATAGTAAATGAAATCTTGGAAATGGATCCTGTCAGGTTGGATAGCAGACAGATGGTGGCTGGTGCTCTGTCTCACCACTGGGTGGCACTGTTGCACCATGCTTTTGATGGAGAACAGAGAAACTTCCCTCTGCATACTGTCCAGGGCTCTCAAACCCTGTTCCTGGAGAGCTACCGTCCTGTAGGTTTTCACTCCAACCCTAATCTAGCACACTTAATTCTAATAATTAGCTGGTGGATAAGTTGAACCAGGTTAGTTACAACTGGAGTTGGAGCGAAAACCTGCTGGAGGGTAGCTCTCCAGGAACAGGGTTGGAGACCCCTACTGTAGCCAAAGGCCACATTCACAATTAGACACCTAGGTTGTTTCAGTGTAGCTAGGTTCTGGAACAAGGGTTTGTTGGTTTGTGTCTTATTTGGCATAACATTTCAAAGACATAGGCATTATCCTTCTAACCTCGATCTAAGATTCAGATGAAGTGAAATACTTAGTTCACCAGAACCTGTTAGAATGATATCATACCCAACTTCACCACATGCTGGTCTCACATATTTGGGTGACCTTGAAAATCATCTTAGACAAGTTGGCAACTGCTGGTCTCAATTCATTCCACAGGAACAGTAAAATGACTAGCTGTGCAACGAGATTTGTTCCCAGACAAACTGAATTCTCCATCTCTTAGACACCGGTGGTCACCCTCTCTCTACTCTCCATCCCCCATGTCTAGTCTATACATACATTACATGTAATGACCTGCTCTGGTAGAGGGGTGGAGTGGGGAGGTGGAATATAGAGCAGCAGTAAGTGTGTGTGCTCACAGTCAGTGTGCCACGAAGAGGGCAGAAGACCAGGGTGCCCCTGTGCTCTATCCCAGGTAGAGCCTGCCCTAGACCAGAGAGGGCTGACAGGGCTTAGAGTTGAGGATGTCCTACCAGCCTACCAGTTATCTCCAGGGTGCCACATTCCCCTCTGCGGAGTGAGATTGCCTTGGTGATGGTAACGACAGCCGTCTCGCACCCAGGGGAGTCAGGGGTACGGTGCGGGGGCCTCCTCACCTCGTTCACTCTGGGAGATTGCTTCCCGTTACTGGTGCTCCCCAGTATTTCCGCCCCATGCAGCATTAATGGGAAATCAATCGGAGGAGCTCAGCCTTAACCGAGCAGGAGGCAGCAGCCATAAATATTCATGTCCATTTTGAGAAGTTGTTTGCACCATATTTCTGTTGACATATGGGGTCTGTGTTGGCATTTGTATCTGGAGGTATGAGGGGTGGTGGGCCGGAGGGGTATGTGTGTTTTGCAGAGAGAGACAGATGGGCAATGAGGCAGTGACAGTGACCTGTTTACCTGCTGCTCAGGTATCATGTGATTAAGAGTTGGTTTGTCAATCACACAGGACTGGGTCATTAAACTGTTTCAAAGGAGCAACAGGCCTACACTAACACAAACACCAGGCAGTCTATTCACCTTTGCTGTCTGGTAGCTTACTGTTTAACAGTTTTCTCTTAATCTAAATCAAACATACAGTGCAGGGGAATAGATAACAATTGTATTTCTCATCTGTTGTCTTATGAGTTGAACTGTTCATTACGTGTGTGTGTGTGTGTGTGTGTGTGTGTGTGTGTGTGTGTTTTTGTGTGTATGATCTGTTCTGGGTGTTGTAATGTCCTATGTTCCTCCTAGGTCCCATGTCTGATCAGTGTGCCTACTGAGGAGGTGAAGCAGAGGACTCAGGCCTTGCTGTCCTCCAACACCTACCAGGTGCTGCTGGCCACCCTCAGAGACGAGGTTGGTCTACACCACAACCCATCAACGCCAGCACATTTGTTTTTCCATTCTCTTCATGTGTTCCATGCATGTGTGTGTGTATCCAGACAGTGTTTGTGGGTGTGCGTGTGTGTCCTAAGTAGATATAACACCTATCCTGTCTCTGTACAGGGTGTCAGAGGCTTGTACAGGGGCTACAGGAGTGCGCTACACAGAGAGGTCTGTTCTACCACACACACCTTCCCTTCTACACTGACTTGAACAAAAGTGCATCAAAGCTTTCTCGTTGCATTAGCCTCCATCAAACATCATTGGCAAGATCATGGACTCCTCTTGATATGTTTTTTGGCAGGTGTACCAGTATGCTTGTATGAATGCAGCCTGTACCACCATAACATGTCAGGTACTGTGCTTGTAGAATGAGACTACTCAGAATTGATTAATTCATGATAACTGTGTGAAAGATGGTTATATTTTCTCCCATTATTCCTCTGAAAGCTTTCTAAATCCCCCTGGGCAGAGAGAGAAGTGGATGGAAACACTGAACTATTGTTTTTTTTCTCAGTTTCGTTTTGCACAATTACTTAACCGAGACCAGTTCCATCTGTTTGAATCGCTTGATTAATTCAAGTAATTAGAGATGTTATAAATGCAAAACAAAATGAGGAGAAAAAAAGCAGAGATTGAACATTGAAGCAGTCCCCTTGATGAAGGCTCACCTTTGTAATGGAGTGCCCACTCTGCTCCCTTCCGCTCTTTGATTCATTATCTGCTGGTTAATTGCACCTGCAGAGCATGGTAATGTCTCATGGATTCAGGCACCTCGCATTTATTTCCACCGCAGGTTTTTTTCTCTTCTTTCTCATTTTCAATATATTGAGAAAGAAACAGCGAGAGGGAAGAAAAGTTGTATATGAAGGTGACACTCGTTTTTCTGTCTCTTTTTTGGGTAATATAGTCCCCTACTGCTGTGCTAGCCTGTTCTTATTTTCTGCCTCACTAAACCGATGTTATTCACACAAATTCCATCTGGACAGGGAGGGAAAAAAGGACAACAAGGCTCTCTGATTTCTCCAAGGGGATGTGAATAAATGAATACATTTGGAGGCTGGTGCCCGGCCTCTGTGCATACTAAGGGCCATATGAAACAGGCGGGGAGAGAGGCAGAGGAGCGCCTTGGATCCTCCTCGCGATTGGCTTTGACGTGTGTCAGGAAGGTAATTCATTTTCTCAGCCGGCTATCCTCTATCTCATCCTGCTCGGCGACCCTGTCAAGATAACTTTATTTAGCTTGAGCGGCGCTCCCCCAGCACGGCCATCTAATTGAGGTCCTCTCCATGATGTAGATTCATTAAGGATCCTTCAGAAGTGATTTCTGATAGCAAAGATCTCACAGGTTACGGCAGGAAGGGAGTGTGGCTGTGTCCAGGATGAGGGGTTACACATGTAGGGAGTGGTGGAGAACTGATTCACAACTGGCATGATTATGTTAGGTAGCACATCAGCCTTCTTATTTTTATATATACTCTGTGTATATATATATATACAGTACCAGTCAAAAGTTTTGACACACCGACTCATTCAAGGGTTTTTCTTTATTTTCACTATTTTCTACATTGTAGAATAATAGTGAAGACATCAAACTATGAAATAACACATCACGTAGTAACTAAAAAAGTTTTCAACAAATCTAACCAGCTTCAGGAGGAATGCTTTTCCAACATTGTTGAAGGAGTTCCCACATATGCTGAGCACTTGTTGGCTGCTTTTCCTTCACTCTGCGGTCCAACTCATCCCAAACCATCTCAATTGGGTTGAGGTCAGGTGATTGTGGAGGCCAGGTCATCTGATCCATTACTCACTTTGATAGCCCTTACACAGCCTGGAGGTGTGTTGGGTCATTGTCCTGTTTAAAAACAAATGATAGTCCCACTAAGCGCAAACCAGATTTGATGGCATATCACTACAGAATGCTGTAGTAGCCATGATGGTTAAGTGTACCTTGAATTCTAAATAAATCCCAGACAGTGTCACCAGCAAAGCACCACTATACCATCACACCACTTTCTCCATGCTTCACGGTGGGAACCAGACATGCAGAGATCATCCGTTCACCTACTCTGCGTCTAACAAATACACAGAGTATCCAGCAGCATACCACCCTGCATACCACTGCTGGCTTGCTTCTGAAGCTAAGCAGGTTTGGTCCTGGTCAGTCCCTGGATGGGAGACCAGATGCTGCTGGAAGTGGTGTTGGAGGAGGCATTCTTTCCTCTGGTCTAAAATAATATCCCAATGATCCAGGGCAGTAACACTGCCCTGTGTAGGGTGTTGTCTTTCAGATGGGAAGTTTAACAGGTGTCCTGACTCTCTGAGGTCATTAAAGATCCCATGGCACTTATCATAAGAGTAGGTGTGTTAACCCTGCTGTCCTGGCTAAATTCCCAATCTGGCCCTCAAACCATCATTGTCACTTAATAATCCCCAGTTTACAATTGGCTCATTCCTCCTCTCCCCTGTAACTATTCCCCAGGTTGTTGCTGTAAATGAGAATGTGTTCTCAGTCAACTTACCTGGTAAAATAATGGATACAAAAATTAAAAGACACAGAGGTTGGAACCAAAAATCTCAAATTTGGACAGATGTCTGATGTCCATTGTTTGTGTTTCATGGATCAAGCAAGTCTCTTCTTCTTATTGGTGTTCTTTAGTAGTAGTTTCTTTGCAGCAATTAGACCACGAATGCCTGATTCACGCATTGTCCTCTGAACAGTTGATGTTGAGATGTGTCTGTTACTTGAACTCTGTGAAGCATTTATTTGGGCTGCAATCTGAGGTGCAGTTAAGTCTAATTAACTTATCCTCTGCAGCAGAGGTAACTCTGGGTCTTCCTTTCTTGTTGCGGTCCTTGTGAGAGCCAGTTTCATCATAGCGCTTAATGGTTTTTTGCAACTGCACTTGAAGAAACTTTTTTGAAAGTTCTTGACATTTTCTGGATTGAATGACCTTCATGTCTTAAAGTAATGATGGACTCTCGCTCCTCTTTGCCTACTTGGTTACTACATGATTCCATATGTGTTATTTCCTACAATGTAGAGAATAGTCAAATAAAGAAAAACCCTTGAATGAGTAGGTGTGTCCAAACTTTTGACTGGTACTGTATATTTGATGTATAGTTTCTTAATGAACTATTACATTGTTTATCTTTGTAAAGCTGAGGTATCATTTAAGTTTCAGACAGATCCAGTATGAAATAGCCTTAAAGGAGAAATCCAGCGCAAGCAAAGTGATTTTGATTTGTCTGTGCAAAAGGAAAGTACTTACTTTAATCTAAATACAAGTTGTAGTGAGTAACTATTTAGGATTCCTATGCACTAGGCTGTTAGGTACATTTGTTGTCCATTTAGATCAGTGATTCATTGTAAAGCCCAGTAAACCACCACAATCAGTAGTATGTAAATGTATGTGGTAAATACGTTTAATTAAGCCCTTGCTTAAGTCTTTTGTTTATGTACTTTGGCATGTTCCTCTGTTCAGAGTACTGCTTCTCTTCATCACTAGACGGCACAGTAAGAGTATTCCACTCAGACTCTTCTGTTCCATTTTACATGAACATTTGAGTTATTTAGCAGACACTCTTATCCAGAGTGACATACATTTGGAATATTCGTCTTAAGATAGCTAGGTGAGACAACCCTATATCACATTTGAACTTAGAACATTTTTCCTCAGAAAAGTCAAGTGTTATGTATGTATTTTGTATTTATGTACTGCTGCTCTGTACACAAGCCCTCTCTTTCCTCTCCAAACTGGCTTATGACATTATGAGTACCAATCACCCTAATGAAGTTGCTAAACTTTTTTCTGCATGACAATAATGAACATTTTGGATGGAGTGCCCATATACTCTTGGCCTCAAATGTAATATTTGATCTAGGAGTTGATCTAGACTGCTTCAATTTATTTTTGTGTGATGAACGTCACTTATGTTATTTGACAGTAATTTAGTCATTTACTAGTTTGCGCTGAGGAAGGGCTGTGTAAGTGAAGCTCTGATAAGGTGGGTTGACGGAGCTGTGTTATCCTCTCCAGCCATCAAGCACAACTCCACACTCTTTCTCTCTCTCCCTCTTTCTCTCCCTCTCTTTCTCTCTCTCGCTCTCTCACTTGCTCACTCGCTGTCCCGGTCTCTGTCTTTCATTCTTTCCTTCTTTCTTTCTTTCTCTCTTCCCCCTCTTTCTCTCCCCAGATCTCTAACCCCACTGTGGGGTCTACTTCTGCCCTAGAGAGTTGCTGTTGGAGAGAAAGAGTGACAGAGAGAAAGAGTGACAGAGAAAGAGTGACAGAGAGAAAGGGGGAGAGATCCAAAAAGCGAATATTTGTAGAGAGAGTGAGAGAGTGAGAGAGTGAGTGGCCTATCTTTGGTGTGTCTGTCTGACAGGAACAAAAGTGGGATGATTTATGTTTCCTCGGTCCTCCTCCCATCAACACCTTGCTGGAATAGCCGCCTGAAAGCACTGAACTGACAGACAACATGCAGCCAGGCTCTCTCTCTTTCTCTTTTGCTCTCTTTCTCTCTATGCCTCAGCAGACAGGAGCTGGCAACCAGCTCAGAGAGAGCAACCAGTCTTAACAAACACCTCCACTCCTTTCTGTTCTGTTCCCCTCTCTCCGTCTTGTGTCTCTCTGAAAGAACTCATATGTAACTAGAAATTGTCACCAAAGTAAATACAGTTTAACATGTAAAAAGGGTAACTTTGACTACAGAAATAACTCCTCTCTTTTCCCTCTCGCGCTCCCTCCCTTGCTCAAGCCCTCTCCCTCATTTTCTCCCTCAAACACTGTTGACATGAGAGGGCCTTTGGCCCCTGAGGCCCAGGTCTAAACCCACGCCCAATTTGTTTGAATTACTCTGTCGTTTACCTTCCTGCTCTGCCTTCGTCACACTGGATTGTGCTGCAAACAGGTGGAACGTATGGTAGTGAGTGTATGTGTGTACTGATGCATGTCGTATGTATGCGTGTCCGATTTGGTACACTAACAATGGTGTTATATTTCCACTTTTGTTATGATTAGAATTAAGTCCCTAAACAAGCGTATGACAGACATGACCCTTCTGTGGCTCTTTGGAGAGAATCCATGTTTGTCCGTGTGGTACATTTTGAGAAAAGAGGTAAGGAGAAGAGTACAAGAAAAGAGAGGTTTTCTGTTCCTGTGCTCAGTGATCCATATGGGCTAGTGTTAATATACCCTCATCCATATCTGGCACTCGCTGGCACAGAGAGAGACTGGAGAGAGTATGTGAGCCAGGGAAGATTTACTCTGCACTTGCTGTTGTTTACTGCTGGACAGTTGGACTGTATATTTAGTCCAGGGTTCCCCTCACTAACGTCAATATCTACAGTCCAAAATATTCCCAACACCCCCAAACAAAAAGGGAGGTGAGACATGTATCTGTAGGGAAATGTAAGTTGGTGTTGTTGTTTAGAAGATGGAGTCTTATGGTTTCACATCTGCTTGTACATTGCTCTGTTTAGTCACACAATGGTATCAATTAGCATTGGAGGCCTGATGCACTTAATAGGCCCTGATGACCTTTGTGTGCTTGACCTTTGGCCTGACCTGGCTGTGTGTGTAGAGGCCAGTGTGTTGTGTGTGTGTATGTATGATGTGTGTGTGTGTGAGAGAGAGAGAGAGAGAGAGAGAGAGAGAGAGAGAGAGAGAGAGAGAGAGAGAGAGAGAGAGAGAGAGAGAGAGAGAGAGAGAGAGAGAGAGAGAGAGAGAGAGAGAGAGAGGATGGTAGAGGTGTAGGGTGTGTGTGGGATGAGGCGACCATGTGTGTTTGGGGAGGTATCTGGTGTCAGCACATATTTGGAGCTGGTATTACCCGTGCAGACAGGCTGAGGGAGAGGAGACACAGCTGTTGCATGCTGCTCCTACCAGGCAAGGAGGAACCAACCTTCACACTACAACCTCCTCATTTCCCTTAGAACCTCCACCCTGCTGGGACCATCTCGGTCTGATAATCCACCCCCCACTGGAGCAGTTGGCCTGAGCTGACTCACCATCACCACCTGGATTAGCACCCCATGTTTATAACCCACTAACCATGTGTACCAAGGTATTTGTTGAGAGACATGAAGCTATCCATGTTGAAAGAGCATCAGAAACCACACTAAGTAGGCCAGTAGAATGAGATCAGAGACATCATAAAAAGGCATCATTGGATAAAACATAGAATGGAATTGCACGGTCAGAATGATGGAATTTGCAAAGCTTTTACTAACTCACTTTCTGGACTGAAAGTTATAGCCTGTAGTACACATTGAAATGAACTGGTCTCAGGAATACTCTTTCGTTTTAATGATTAAATGGATGTCCTGTTGAAACATTTACTCTTCTGTTGGTAGCCTAACCAGTTTAATTAACAGACTTCTGTTGGTAGCCTAACCCATTAACAGACTTCTGTTGGTAGCCGAAACCCGTTAACAGACTTCTGTTGGTAGCCTAACCGTTTAATTAACAGACTTCTGTTGGTAGCCAAACCCATTAACAGACTTCTGTTGGTAGCCTAACCCATTAACAGACTTCTGTTGGTAGCCTAACCGTTTAATTAACAGACTTCTGTTGGTAGCCTAACCCGTTTAATTAACAGACTTCTGTTGGTAGCCTAACCCGTTTAATTAACAGACTTCTGTTGGTAGCCTAACCCGTTAACAGACTTCTGTTGGTACCCTAACCCGTTTAATTAACAGACTTCTGTTTGTAGCCTAACCCATTAACAGACTTCTGTTGGTAGCCTAACCGTTTAATTAACAGACTTCTGTTGGTAGCCTAACCCGTTAACAGACTTCTGTTGGTAGCCTAACCCGTTTAATTAACAGACTTCTGTTGGTAGCCTAACCCATTAACAGACTTCTGTTGGTAGCCTAACCCGTTAACAGACTTCTGTTGGTAGCCTAACCCATTAACAGACTTCTGTTGGTAGCCTAACCCGTTAACAGACTTCTGTTGGTAGCCTAACCCGTTTAATTAACAGACTTCTGTTGGTAGCCTAACCCGTTAACAGACTTCTGTTGGTAGCCTAACCCGTTTAATTAACAGACTTCTGTTGGTAGCCAAACCCATTAACAGACTTCTGTTGGTAGCCTAACCCATTAACAGACTTCTGTTGGTAGCCTAACCCGTTTAATTAACAGACTTTTGTTGGTAGCCTAACCCATTAACAGACTTCTGTTTGTAGCCTAACCCGTTAACAGACTTCTGTTGGTAGCCTAACCGTTTAATTAACAGACTTCTGTTGGTAGCCTAACCCGTTAACAGACTTCTGTTGGTAGCCTAACCCGTTTAATTAACAGACTTCTGTTGGTAGCCTAACCCATTAACAGACTTCTGTTGGTAGCCTAACCCGTTAACAGACTTCTGTTGGTAGCCTAACCCGTTTAATTAACAGACTTCTGTTGGTAGCCTAACCCGTTTAATTAACAGACTTCTGTTGGTAGCCTAACCCGTTAACAGACTTCTGTTGGTAGCCTAACCCGTTTAATTAACAGACTTCTGTTGGTAGCCTAACCCATTAACAGACTTCTGTTGGTAGCCTAACCCATTAACAGACTTCTGTTGGTAGCCTAACCCGTTAACAGACTTCTGTTGGTAGCCTAACCCATTAACAGACTTCTGTTGGTATACTAACCCATTAACAGACTTCTGTTGGTAGCCTAACCCGTTAACAGACTTCTGTTGGTAGCCTAACCCATTAACAGACTCTAGAAGTCTGTGCTAAACTCTTGAATGGTTTTCTGTGTCATGAACATGTGAAGTCATCCCTATCAGTGGATGTGGTTTATTAACTTGACAACACGCATCATGATACAGTCACATAAACTGCTCTCCAGCTGAGTGGTAGAATGGGGCTAATTGTGTCTGACTCACTCAGAAACCTCACATTGGATATTATTGGCCTAGTTTTGCCATGGTTAGAGATGAGAGTTTATGATATCTGTTTATGTATGCCTATCTCTCTCCCCTCTCTTTTTGTCATTCATCTCTCTGGTTAATGTGTTTGGCAGGACTATGGACGAGGTTCTGTGTGCTATGTGCTATACACACACACACACTCCCCTCACATGCAAACACTCCCCTCACACACACACTCCCCTCACACACACTCCCAGTGGGATGCAGTTTGGCAGGTGCTCCTCTACAGCTCCAGGTGTATATCTGAGAACAAGCCTCGTGGCCTCCGCTAGAACAACAAGCAGAGGTACTGATGACTAATAGACTTGGATGAGGAGGTGGACTCTGGATGAGTACACAGGCAGGATGGAGACAGACAGACACCCCGTGTACAGGGCCAAGGCCCAGAGTCTTATCATTGGCTGGGAGACAGGACACGGTTGTGTTCAGCTGGATTAGGAGAGGAGCATGATGATCCATAGGTTGAGCCACAGGCACTCATGGATCATACATCTCATGGTTATGTGTCTCTGACTTTGCTGCAGAGTATTCCCCATCAGGGAAGTGATTCATAAAGCAGTCCCAGATTGGGTCGGGGCCTGTCATACGTGTTTGTGCTCGTGTGTTGATATAATGGACTCTCTGAAGGGCTGGGCCTGCTTCAGTATCAGCAGTATTAGTGAATTATGTGGGGTGATTGCTTGAGGACTGACTTGATCAACGTTGCTGTCCTTCTAGAGGTACTTAATGTGCTAGGATAACCAAACACTGATTAATATTTGTATCCATTGCATCGCTGCTGTAGTTATGTGCATTGGCAGTGTTCATGGTGTTCTATTTAGGCTTATTGACATTCAAAGATGACAGTTGTATTTGACCACAATGAGAGCGTAGAAAAGTATGTACTTTACACCTACATTAGCCTGCACTATGTGTCTTACTACCCATTGATGGGTATTAAACCCAAACTAAAGAGAATGCAGTGATTATTGCTTTTCATCCATTTATGATTGTTGCCCAGATCTGAATGATTTCTCTGGCATTTGATCTTTCAGAGAAGCTGAGCATTGTTTGAGCTGAGCATTGTTGTCAGGGTCAGTGGTGGGGACGTGACCAACATGGCTGCCGTTAGCGGTTTGTAATGAGCATATCTCTCTAGGTCTCGGGGCTATGTTTGCTTCCCACAATTTTCTGCGTGATTAGCTCAATCCAAGCAGAAAACTATCCGGGCCCCACACATGTGTTTCCAATAAGGACCGGGGGGGGATCTAGAGGGGGGAGAGTAGGAGAGACTGGAGTGCGGTCAAGAGAATGAGAACAGGGGGAGAGGGTAGGAGAGAGGGGGGAGAGTAGGAGAGACTGGGGGGGGGGGGGGGGGGGGGGGCAAGAAAGAAAGAAAGCAATATGTGACACCCCACCTGGATTCGGTCTTATGAAGCAAAATTTTAAGTTCTGTTTTTTACATTGGATAGAAGTAGAGACTCAGCGATACAAAATGGTATATCATACACTGCATTTGAGGAATCAATGGGAAAGTAATTCTGCTTTGAAAGTTGATCAACTTGTAAACTCACTTTTGAGAAAACCGTCTTTCAATGTTTTGGTACTACTATTGGAGAGCCCTTCTTTGTCTACACCCATTCAGCCTTGTTCACACCCTCTTAAGCCTTAGCCCCACCCATCTCTTTAAGGGTTGATCCAACCCAACCCATCTCTCTCTCTAAGAGAGAGAGACCAGCTCACTGAACATTACTCACCCTATCGCTTTATCTGTGGTTTCGCGGTCAAAGCGTTCAGGACGCTCTGGCCAATAAGTAGGGTTTTTCCGAAAGCTCTGAACTACAGTCAAGCACCCAAGCTAACATTGGCTAGCTACTTCCAGACACATAATGAGAGAACACCCCAATCTGACCATTTTACTCGCCCTAGCAGAGCTGGTTAGGCTTTTTCACGTTATCCAGAGTGTTGGTGACTGTACCTGTGCTGCTGGCAACAATTGAATTACACTTTGTTGCTGATGTTTACTGACACCGGACACATTCAACGAGTGTTGAGTGTTCAAAAATGCATCAGTTATTCTGTGCTCTGGCACACTAAGTAGAGAGTCTTTTATAAAAATGTTTAGCTAGATAGGTGAACAATGAATCCCAACGCATGATGTAACATTCGTTAGCAAGCCAACCAGCTAGCGTTAGCTAGCTAGCTAACAGTATACTTTAACTTGAAATGAAAATACTTTGTCAAAATTAGAGTAGTCTTTTGTTAAGACATGTAGCTAGCTAGCTAAACAATGGACCATAAACACAACTCATGACGTTACTACCCTACATGAATCTGCAGGTAGCTAACCATCAGGTTCTATGGCTATAACTAATCAAGCAAATGTGTCTGAGATACGAAGAATAAGATCATACACATAACATTAGCTAGCTAACAGTACACTTGAAATTAAACCACTTTCTGTCAAAATTAGAAATGTGTAATATCTGAAAATCTTACCAGTATACATCATGGTTGGATGCATCTCCTGTCTGATGCCATGCATGGTTGTCTTTGTTTGACAATGTATTCCAGACTTGTGTTTTCTCTATCTCCTTAGCTATCATACTCGAATTCCACTGATTTCAGAAAGTGGAGAGCATACACATAAGGTTATCTAGCGAGCCAGCTAGCTAACATTAGCTTGCTAACAGTACACTTTAACTTGAAATATGCAGTTTTACTACTCAATAAAAAAAAATGAAAAGCCGCGTTAAACACGATTACCTAAACATACTGACCAGCTCCAATAGACAGACGCGTGCTATATGGTAGACCAATCCAAACTCATCTCTCAGCATGTCCATCCCACTCATTATCTCAGCCAATCATGGCTAGCGGGAAGGTTGCTCACTTTTTCTTTGGCTAAATCAACTAGGCTCGTAATTTAACAATTTTATTCGTATTTACAGATGGCATACAAGTTTGATATTAAAGCACATGAAAGTTCACATGTTCAAGAAGGCATTTCTGCCAAAAAATGCATTTTGATAAAAAAAATATGTTTTATGTTCAAACAGCTCTCCTGTGAAGTTGTGACTTGCGACATACGCCTAATTTCCTGAATCGGGTCATATAAGCTATACAGGCATAGAGGCTGAAGGAATCAATTGCCACCTGCCAGGGCTTTATCACCTGAGGATGGGGGGATGGGATGGGAGAGCAGAGGATAAATACTGTAAATCTCTATCACTGTAGAGAGACGTTGGGAGGGAGCACCCTGTAATTAGAGGTTAACCTCACACTAGTTTAACAGCGCAACCACTCTTTCATGAGGGGAAACTGCTTAGTTACACTCCTCTCTCCTCCCTCTCTCATCCTGCTTGCTCTCATCCTTCTCATCATCACAAGGCCATCTGTTTCAATTTCAGCCAATTCATATGTTGAATTGAATGTCAAATTGATTAACAGTGTGTTCTTGCCTGCATGGATTTGAAAATGAATAACGTAGAATAATCCAATCTAGAATAGGTCACACATTATTTAGATAGTGTGGATAGTGCATTTGTAGATACTCTACAGATGGTCATACTATCCACAAACTATCTGTTGATAAGCAACTGCTTGCTAATGTTATTGTTAGGTTCAAGTTTAGAATAAGGGTTAGGTTAAGGTTAAGGTCAGGTCTGGGGTTAGGGTAATATTTTTCTGAAATTCTTTTCTGGAAGTAAGCTCCTGTATTTCTGAAGCATGGATGTGTAACCTAGTTCAGGGGTTCTCAAACTTTGTGGGAGACCTTTTGTGATAGCAAATTCATCAGGGACCCCTTATAACTCGAGTGAGATAGAAATATTATTGAAGGAGTTTTACTTCGGCAGTGCATGGCCGGAGGAACCAAGTCTCGGGCCCTGGGAAGGAACATTTTAAAGACCCACATCTTGGTGTCAGTGATAAAATGTAGCAGTTTTCAAGATAATTTCCTGCAATTCCACATTCCTCTGTTTTGGTAAAAAGCTGAAGAAATGGGCCTGGAGAAATAACCACTCTCAAATTCATAGACAGAGCTATGGATGCAAGGACAGACCATCCATGACATAAAAATTATAGTTTTAACCATCTACATTGTTTACAAACATTGGCGTAAAACAAGCTTATATTTTGGGTTCTGAAGTGGTATAACAGTTGAACTATGCTCATAAGTTATATTCTTTACGAATCATTGGGTGTATCATGCTATTCCATTCCAAAAATGAATGTAGCAACTAAGGATTCTAGCTTTAAATGACTGTGCATTTATGTAAAAAAGTATACAATAAGTATTAAGTTGAAAAATGTATAATTGGTGCACTGTGGATACCAATATCCCAGTGAGCCTCGCGGGCCCATGTTGCCCAGGGTTCAGAACATATATTGTAGATTAATAATATTATATTGTATTGTATTGTATTATACCCTCTAAACTGTTCCACGGATCCCTTGGCCAAAATGAGTTTAATCTGTTAAACCTCTGCGTACCCCACTTTGAGAACCCCTGGCCTAGTTGTTCTCTGAAGGCTATAGTGCTGTGACGTTGGCCAGATGGTGGCACCTGCTGCAGGCTGAGAGCCCTGGTCCCTGTTCTCTGGCCCTGTAGGCCCCCACCAGCTTGGCCTGGCCTGGGAGAGCAGAGCACTGCTGACATGTCTGTTTAGTTTAGCTCAGCTAAAAGCTCGGCTAACAGCTGAACATCTGGAAACATCTGGAACACCCCATAGGGGTCAGGGGTCAGACAATGATGTAATTTTTTTATGTCGAATGGAGAAGAAAAAATACAACACTGACTATGTAAGTAACACAGCCTTTCTTACCACACCCCACTGGCTGTGGAACCGTTGAACGGCTGACTCATGCCTCCATCTGCTTCCCTGGAGCATTCATAGAGTCCTGTAACATTGTAGCTAGACTAGTAGAGCATCTGCTTCAATACTGAAAGGTAAATGATTGCTCTATCCATCCATCCATTGTCCTTCCTTCCTTCCTTCCATCCATCCATCCATCCATCCATCCATCCATCCATCCATCCATCCATCCATCCATCCATCCATCCATCCATCCATCCATCCATCCATCCATCCATCCATCCATCCATCCATCCATCCATCCATCCATCCATCCATCCATCCATCCATCCATCCATCCATCCATCCAGTCAGTCAGTCAGTCAGTCAGTCAGTCAGTCAGTCAGTCAGTCAGTCAGTCAGTCAGTGATTTCATCATGCGGCCTGTTGCTGAGGGAGTTCTGAACAGGCTTGTTGAGGAGTGATCAGGTCCATGCAGTCTGTGGGTTCATACTGTCACTGCCAATCAGACCTGAGCTCTCCTTCTGAAGCTTCGCTATTGGCAGCTGTCCTGAGCTTATCTGATTCCCATACGCTTTGTTCTGTAGTGGAGAGAATGTTTAGTTGACCACTATAACAGACACGTGTCCTTTAATAGCGTTGAGATGAACCCAACCTTTCCAGACTGCTGTAAGAGAGATGACTTCAGAGAAGCCCTGATCCACAGCTGATTTATCCACAGGTTTTACACCTCTGGAAGAGATGCAGTGTGTGTGTGTATAACAGCTGGATCTCCCTGAAGGCAGTGATTGGTGTGTTAGAATGTTTCTGCTCTGTGTGTCATGCCTCTGGGCTCGGCTCCCACATTGCACTCTGCTGTGTGTTTGAGGGGGATGTGCCAAGCCAGAGGGCACTGCCTGTCTTTGTGTGGAGCTGACAGAGGTGAAATGACTTGTTCTACAGGACTGAGCAGTATAATCTCTCACCTCAGTGTCCCTCTCCATGGCCCCTCACCTCAGTGTCCATCTACCTGGCACCTCTCACCCAACCCTTCTCCTTCATAACCACTCACACCTTCACTGTGTAAGCCTCAGATTCTTTCTCAGCTCTCTACCCTTCTACTTTCCCTACTCCCCTTGTCTCCAGGCCTTCAATCCCTCCATTGACGTCTTCTCATTCAGCCCCTCATCCCCCTCTCCCTCCAAACTCTCACTCTTCCCCTAGGTCACTCTACCTTATCGCCTAAACCCCTTTCTTATTTACTTTCCTACTTACTTCAATGCTCTTACCCTTACCCAGCCTCAATGTCATGCAGCCCCAGCCCCAGCCCTCTATCCTCACCTCCATGCAGTCCCAGCCCTCTATCCTCACCTCCATGTAGTCCCAGCCCTCTATCCTCACCTCCATGTAGTCCCAGCCCTCTATCCTCACCTCCATGTAGCCCCAGTCCCAGCACTCTGTCCTCACCTCCATGCAGTCCCAGCCCTCTATCCTCACCTCCATGCAGTCCCAGCCCTCTATCCTCACCTCCATGTAGTCCCAGCCCTCTATCCTCACCTCCATGCAGCCCCAGTCCCAGCCCTCTATCCTCACCTCCATTCAGTCCCAGCCCTCTATCCTCACCTCCATGTAGCCCCAGCCCTCTATCCTCACCTCAATGTAGTCCCAGCCCTCTATCCTCACCTCCATGCAGCCCCAGTCCCAGCCCTCTATCCAAACCTCCATGTAGTCCCAGCCCTCTATCCTCACCTCCATGCAGTCCCAGCCCTCTATCCTCACCTCCATGTAGTCCCAGCCCTCTATCCTCACCTCCATGTAGTCCCAGTCCTCTATCCTCACCTCCATGTAGTCCCAGCCCTCTATCCTCACCTCCATGTAGCCCCAGTCCCAGCCCTCTATCCTCACCTCCATGCAGCCGCAGCCCTCTATCCTCACCTCCATGTAGTCCCAGCCCTCTATCCTCACCTCCATGTAGTCCCAGCCCTCTATCCTCACCTCCATGTAGTCCCAGCCCTCTATCCTCACCTCCATGTAGCCCCAGCCCTCTACCCTCATCTCCATGCAGCCCCAGTCCCAGCCCTCTATCCTCACCTCCATGTAGTCCCAGCCCTCTATCCTCACCTCCATGTAGTCCCAGCCCTCTATCCTCACCTCAATGCAGTCCCAGCCCTCTATCCTCACCTCCATGTAGTCCCAGCCCTCTATCCTCAACTCCATGCAGTCCCAGCCCTCTATCCTCACCTCCATGCAGTCCCAGCCCTCTATCCTCACCTCCAAGTAGTCCCAGCCCTTTATCCTCACCTCCATGCAGCCCCAGCCCTCTATCATCACCTCCATGCAGTCCCAGCACTCTATCCTCACCTCCATGCAGTCCCAGCCCTCTATCCTCACCTCCATGCAGTCCCAGCCCTCTATCCTCACCTCCATGCAGTCCCAGCCCTCTATCCTCACCTCCATGTAGTCCCAGCCCTCTATCCTCACCTCCATGTAGCCCCAGCCCTCTATCCTCACCTCCATGCAACCCCAGTCCTCTATCCTCACCTCCATGCAGCCCCAGTCACAGCCCTTTATCCTCACCTCCATGTAGTCCCAGCCCTCTATCCTCACCTCCATGCAGTCCCAGCCCTCTATCCTCACCTCCATATAGTCCCAGCCCTCTATCCTCACCTCCATGCAGTCCCAGCCCTCTATCCTCACCTCCATGTAGCCCCAGTCCCAGCCCTCTATCCTCACCTCCATGCAGTCCCAGCCCTCTATCCTCACCTCCATGCAGTCCCAGCCCTCTATCCTCACCTCCATGTAGCCCCAGTCCCAGCCCTCTATCCTCACCTCCATGCAGTCCCAGCCCGCTATCCTCACCTCCATGTAGTCCCAGCCCTCTATCCTCACCTCCATGTAGCCCCAGTCCCAGCCCTCTATCCTCACCTCCATGCAGTCCCAGCCCTCTATCCTCACCTCCATGCAGTCCCAGCCCTCTATCCTCACCTCCATGTAGTCCCAGCCCTCTATCCTCACCTCTATGTAGCCCCAGTCCCAGCACTCTGTCCTCACCTCCATGCAGTCCCAGCCCTCTATCCTCACCTCCATGCAGTCCCAGCCCTCTATCCTCACCTCCATGTAGTCCCAGCCCTCTATCCTCACCTCCATGTAGGCCCAGTCCCAGCTCTCTATCCTCACCTCCATGTAGCCCCAGCCCTCTATCCTCACCTCCATGCAACCCCAGTCCTCTATCCTCACCTCCATGCAGCCCCAGTCACAGCCCTTTATCCTCACCTCCATGTAGTCCCAGCCCTCTATCCTCACCTCCATGCAGTCCCAGCCCTCTATCCTCACCTCCATATAGTCCCAGCCCTCTATCCTCACCTCCATGCAGTCCCAGCCCTCTATCCTCACCTCCATGTAGCCCCAGTCCCAGCCCTCTATCCTCACCTCCATGCAGTCCCAGCCCTCTATCCTCACCTCCATGCAGTCCCAGCCCTCTATCCTCACCTCCATGTAGCCCCAGTCCCAGCCCTCTATCCTCACCTCCATGCAGTCCCAGCCCGCTATCCTCACCTCCATGTAGTCCCAGCCCTCTATCCTCACCTCCATGTAGCCCCAGTCCCAGCCCTCTATCCTCACCTCCATGCAGTCCCAGCCCTCTATCCTCACCTCCATGCAGTCCCAGCCCTCTATCCTCACCTCCATGTAGTCCCAGCCCTCTATCCTCACCTCTATGTAGCCCCAGTCCCAGCACTCTGTCCTCACCTCCATGCAGTCCCAGCCCTCTATCCTCACCTCCATGCAGTCCCAGCCCTCTATCCTCACCTCCATGTAGTCCCAGCCCTCTATCCTCACCTCCATGTAGCCCCAGCCCTCTATCCTCACCTCCATGCAGTCCCAGCCCTCTATCCTCACCTCCATGTAGCCCCAGTCCCAGCCCTCTATCCTCACCTCCATGCAGTCCCAGCCCGCTATCCTCACCTCCATGTAGTCCCAGCCCTCTATCCTCACCTCCATGTAGCCCCAGTCCCAGCCCTCTATCCTCACCTCCATGCAGTCCCAGCCCTCTATCCTCACCTCCATGCAGTCCCAGCCCTCTATCCTCACCTCCATGTAGTCCCAGCCCTCTATCCTCACCTCTATGTAGCCCCAGTCCCAGCACTCTGTCCTCACCTCCATGCAGTCCCAGCCCTCTATCCTCACCTCCATGCAGTCCCAGCCCTCTATCCTCACCTCCATGTAGTCCCAGCCCTCTATCCTCACCTCCATGTAGGCCCAGTCCCAGCTCTCTATCCTCACCTCCATGTAGCCCCAGCCCTCTATCCTCACCTCCATGCAACCCCAGTCCTCTATCCTCACCTCCATGCAGCCCCAGTCACAGCCCTTTATCCTCACCTCCATGTAGTCCCAGCCCTCTATCCTCACCTCCATGCAGTCCCAGCCCTCTATCCTCACCTCCATATAGTCCCAGCCCTCTATCCTCACCTCCATGCAGTCCCAGCCCTCTATCCTCACCTCCATGTAGCCCCAGTCCCAGCCCTCTATCCTCACCTCCATGCAGTCCCAGCCCGCTATCCTCACCTCCATGTAGTCCCAGCCCTCTATCCTCACCTCCATGTAGCCCCAGTCCCAGCCCTCTATCCTCACCTCCATGCAGTCCCAGCCCTCTATCCTCACCTCCATGCAGTCCCAGCCCTCTATCCTCACCTCCATGTAGTCCCAGCCCTCTATCCTCACCTCTATGTAGCCCCAGTCCCAGCACTCTGTCCTCACCTCCATGCAGTCCCAGCCCTCTATCCTCACCTCCATGCAGTCCCAGCCCTCTATCCTCACCTCCATGTAGTCCCAGCCCTCTATCCTCACCTCCATGTAGCCCCAGCCCTCTATACTCACCTCCATGCAGTCCCAGCCCTCTATCCTCACCTCCATGTAGTCCCAGCCCTCTATCCTCACCTCCATGTAGCCCCAGCCCTCTACCCTCATCTCCATGCAGCCCCAGTCCCAGCCCTCTATCCTCACCTCCATGTAGTCCCAGCCCTCTATCCTCACCTCCATGTAGTCCCAGCCCTCTATCCTCACCTCAATGCAGTCCCAGCCCTCTATCCTCACCTCCATGTAGTCCCAGCCCTCTATCCTCACCTCCATGCAGTCCCAGCCCTCTATCCTCACCTCCATGCAGTCCCAGCCCTCTATCCTCACCTCCATGTAGTCCCAGCCCTCTATCCTCACCTCCATGTAGCCCCAGCCCTCTACCCTCATCTCCATGCAGCCCCAGTCCCAGCCCTCTATCCTCACCTCCATGTAGTCCCAGCCCTCTATCCTCACCTCCATGTAGTCCCAGCCCTCTATCCTCACCTCAATGCAGTCCCAGCCCTCTATCCTCACCTCCATGTAGTCCCAGCCCTCTATCCTCACCTCCATGCAGTCCCAGCCCTCTATCCTCACCTCCATGCAGTCCCAGCCCTCTATCCTCACCTCCAAGTAGTCCCAGCCCTTTATCCTCACCTCCATGCAGCCCCAGCCCTCTATCATCACCTCCATGCAGTCCCAGCACTCTATCCTCACCTCCATGCAGTCCCAGCCCTCTATCCTCACCTCCATGCAGTCCCAGCCCTCTATCCTCACCTCCATGCAGTCCCAGCCCTCTATCCTCACCTCCATGTAGTCCCAGCCCTCTATCCTCACCTCCATGTAGCCCCAGCCCTCTATCCTCACCTCCATGCAACCCCAGTCCTCTATCCTCACCTCCATGCAGCCCCAGTCACAGCCCTTTATCCTCACCTCCATGTAGTCCCAGCCCTCTATCCTCACCTCCATGCAGTCCCAGCCCTCTATCCTCACCTCCATATAGTCCCAGCCCTCTATCCTCACCTCCATGCAGTCCCAGCCCTCTATCCTCACCTCCATGTAGCCCCAGTCCCAGCCCTCTATCCTCACCTCCATGCAGTCCCAGCCCTCTATCCTCACCTCCATGTAGCCCCAGTCCCAGCCCTCTATCCTCACCTCCATGCAGTCCCAGCCCGCTATCCTCACCTCCATGTAGTCCCAGCCCTCTATCCTCACCTCCATGTAGCCCCAGTCCCAGCCCTCTATCCTCACCTCCATGCAGTCCCAGCCCTCTATCCTCACCTCCATGCAGTCCCAGCCCTCTATCCTCACCTCCATGTAGTCCCAGCCCTCTATCCTCACCTCTATGTAGCCCCAGTCCCAGCACTCTGTCCTCACCTCCATGCAGTCCCAGCCCTCTATCCTCACCTCCATGCAGTCCCAGCCCTCTATCCTCACCTCCATGTAGTCCCAGCCCTCTATCCTCACCTCCATGTAGGCCCAGTCCCAGCTCTCTATCCTCACCTCCATGTAGCCCCAGCCCTCTATCCTCACCTCCATGCAACCCCAGTCCTCTATCCTCACCTCCATGCAGCCCCAGTCACAGCCCTTTATCCTCACCTCCATGTAGTCCCAGCCCTCTATCCTCACCTCCATGCAGTCCCAGCCCTCTATCCTCACCTCCATATAGTCCCAGCCCTCTATCCTCACCTCCATGCAGTCCCAGCCCTCTATCCTCACCTCCATGTAGCCCCAGTCCCAGCCCTCTATCCTCACCTCCATGCAGTCCCAGCCCTCTATCCTCACCTCCATGCAGTCCCAGCCCTCTATCCTCACCTCCATGTAGCCCCAGTCCCAGCCCTCTATCCTCACCTCCATGCAGTCCCAGCCCGCTATCCTCACCTCCATGTAGTCCCAGCCCTCTATCCTCACCTCCATGTAGCCCCAGTCCCAGCCCTCTATCCTCACCTCCATGCAGTCCCAGCCCTCTATCCTCACCTCCATGCAGTCCCAGCCCTCTATCCTCACCTCCATGTAGTCCCAGCCCTCTATCCTCACCTCTATGTAGCCCCAGTCCCAGCACTCTGTCCTCACCTCCATGCAGTCCCAGCCCTCTATCCTCACCTCCATGCAGTCCCAGCCCTCTATCCTCACCTGCATGTAGTCCCAGCCCTCTATCCTCACCTCCATGTAGCCCCAGCCCTCTATACTCACCTCCATGCAGTCCCAGCCCTCTATCCTCACCTCAATGTAGTCCCAGCCCTCTATCCTCAGCTACATGTAGCCCCAGTCCCAGCCCTCTATCCTCACCTCCATGCAGTCCCAGCCCTCTATCCTCACCTCCATGTAGTCCCAGCCCTCTATCCTCACCTCCATGTAGCCCCAGTCCCAGCACTCTATCCTCACCTCCATGCAGTCCCAGCCCTCTATCCTCACCTCCATGCAGTCCCAGCCCTCTATCCTCACCTCCATGTAGTCCCAGTCCTCTATCCTCACCTCCATGTAGCCCCAGTCCCAGCCCTCTATCCTCACCTCCATGCAGTCCCAGCCCTCTATCCTCACCTCCATGTAGTCCCAGCCCTCTATCCTCACCTCCATGCAGTCCCAGCCCTCTATCCTCACATCCATGCAGCCCCAGTCCCAGCCCTCTATCCTCACCTCCATGCAGCCCCAGTCCCAGCCCTCTATCCTCACCTCCATGCAGCCCCAGCCCTCTATCCTCACCTCCATGCAGCCCCAGTCCCAGCCCTCTATCCTCACCTCCATGCAGTCCCAGCCCTCTATCCTCACCTCCATGCAGTCCCAGCCCTCTATCCTCACCTCGATGTAGTCCCAGCCCTCTATCCTCACCTCCATGTAGCCCCAGTCCCAGCCCTCTATCCTCACCTCCATGCAGCCCCAGTCCCAGCCCTCTATCCTCACCTCCATGCAGTCCCAGCCCTCTATCCTCACCTCCATGTAGTCCCAGCCCTCTATCCTCACCTCCATGTAGCCCCAGCCCTCTTTACTCACCTCCATGCAGTCCCAGCCCTCTATCCTCACCTCAATGTAGTCCCAGCCCTCTATCCTCACCTACATGTTGCCCCAGTCCCAGCCCTCTATCCTCACCTCCATGCAGTCCCAGCCCTCTATCCTCACCTCCATGTAGTCCCAGCCCTCTATCCTCACCTCCATGTAGCCCCAGTCCCAGCACTCTATCCTCACCTCCATGCAGTCCCAGCCCTCTATCCTCACCTCCATGCAGTCCCAGCCCTCTATCCTCACCTCCATGTAGTCCCAGCCCTCTATCCTCACCTCCATGTAGCCCCAGTCCCAGCCCTCTATCCTCACCTCCATGCAGTCCCAGCCCTCTATCCTCACCTCCATGTAGTCCCAGCCCTCTATCCTCACCTCCATGCAGTCCCAGCCCTCTATCCTCACATCCATGCAGCCCCAGTCCCAGCCCTCTATCCTCACCTCCATGCAGCCCCAGTCCCAGCCCTCTATCCTCACCTCCATGTAGCCCCAGTCCAAGCCCTCTATCCTCACCTCCATGTAGTCCCAGCCCTCTATCCTCACCTCCATGCAATCCCAGCCCTCTATCCTCACATCCATGCAGCCCCAGTCCCAGCCCTCTATCCTCACCTCCATGCAGCCCCCGTCCCAGCCCTCTATCCTCACCTCCATGCAGCCCCAGCCCTCTATCCTCACCTCCATGCAGCCCCAGTCCCAGCCCTCTATCCTCACCTCCATGCAGTCCCAGCCCTCTATCCTCACCTCCATGTAGCCCCAGCCCTCTATCCTCACCTCAATGTAGTCCCAGCCCTCTATCCTCACCTCCATGCAGCCCCAGTCCCAGCCCTCTATCCAAACCTCCATGTAGTCCCAGCCCTCTATCCTCACCTCCATGCAGTCCCAGCCCTCTATCCTCACCTCCATGTAGTCCCAGCCCTCTATCCTCACCTCCATGTAGTCCCAGCCCTCTATCCTCACCTCCATGTAGTCCCAGGCCTCTATCCTCACCTCAATGTAGTCCCAGCCCTCTATCCTCACCTCCATGCAGCCCCAGTCCCAGCCCTCTATCCAAACCTCCATGTAGTCCCAGCCCTCTATCCTCACCTCCATGCAGTCCCAGCCCTCTATCCTCACCTCCATGTAGTCCCAGCCCTCTATTATCACCTCCATGCAGTCCCAGCCCTCTATCCTCACCTCCATGCAGTCCCAGCCCTCTATCCTCACCTCCATGTAGTCCCAGCCATTTATCCTCACCTCCATGCAGCCCCAGCCCTCTATCCTCACCTCCATGCAGTCCCAGCCCTCTATCCTCACCTCCATGTAGTCCCAGCCCTAAAACCTCACCTCCATGTAGCCCCAGTCCCAGCCCTCTATCCTCACCTCCATGCAGTCCCAGCCCTCTATCCTCACCTCCATGTAGTCCCAGCCCTCTATCCTCACCTCCATGTAGCCCCAGTCCCAGCCCTCTATCCTCACCTCCATGCAGTCCCAGCCCTCTATCCTCACCTCCATGCAGTCCCAGCCCTCTATCCTCACCTCCATGTAGTCCCAGCCCTCTATCCTCACCTCCATGTAGCCCCAGTCCCAGCACTCTGTCCTCACCTCCATGCAGTCCCAGCCCTCTATCCTCACCTCCATGCAGTCCCAGCCCTCTATCCTCACCTCCATGTAGTCCCAGCCCTCTATCCTCACCTCCATGTAGCCCCAGTCCCAGCCCTCTATCCTCACCTCCATGCAGCCCCAGTCCCAGCACTCTATCCTCACCTCCATGCAGTCCCAGCCCTCTATCCTCACCTCCATGTAGTCCCAGCCCTCTATCCTCACCTCCATGTAGCCCCAGCCCTCTATACTCACCTCCATGCAGTCCCAGCCCTCTATCCTCACCTCCATGTAGTCCCAGCCCTCTATCCTCACCTCCATGTAGCCCCAGTCCCAGCCCTCTATCCTCACCTCCATGCAGTCCCAGCCCTCTATCCTCACCTCCATGTAGTCCCAGCCCTCTATCCTCACCTCCATGTAGCCCCAGTCCCAGCACTCTATCCTCACCTCCATGCAGTCCCAGCCCTCTATCCTCACCTCCATGCAGTCCCAGCCCTCTATCCTCACCTCCATGTAGTCCCAGCCCTCTATCCTCACCTCCATGTAGCCCCAGTCCCAGCCCTCTATCCTCACCTCCATGCAGTCCCAGCCCTCTATCCTCACCTCCATGTAGTCCCAGCCCTCTATCCTCACCTCCATGTAGCCCCAGTCCCAGCACTCTATCCTCACCTCCATGCAGTCCCAGCCCTCTATCCTCACCTCCATGCAGTCCCAGCCCTCTATCCTCACCTCCATGTAGTCCCAGCCCTCTATCCTCACCTCCATGCAGTCCCAGCCCTCTATCCTCACATCCATGCAGCCCCAGTCCCAGTCCTCTATCCTCACCTCCATGCAGCCCCAGTCCCAGCCCTCTATCCTCACCTCAATGTAGTCCCAGCCCTCTATCCTCACCTCCATGCAGCCCCAGTCCCAGCTCTCTATCCAAACCTCCATGTAGTCCCAGCCCTCTATCCTCACCTCCATGCAGTCCCAGCCCTCTATCCTCACCTCCATGTAGTCCCAGCCCTCTATCCTCACCTCCATGTAGTCCCAGCCCTCTATCCTCACCTCCATGTAGTCCCAGCCCTCTATCCTCACCTCCATGTAGCCCCAGTTCCAGCCCTCTATCCTCACCTCCATGCAGCCGCAGCCCTCTATCCTCACCTCCATGTAGTCCCAGCCCTCTATCCTCACCTCCATGTAGCCCCAGTCCAAGCCCTCTATCCTCACCTCCATGCAGTCCCAGCCCTCTATCCTCACCTCCATGTAGCCCCAGTCCCAGCCCTCTATCCTCACCTCCATGCAGTCCCAGCCCTCTATCCTCACCTCCATGTAGTCCCAGCCCTCTATCCTCACCTCCATGTAGCCCCAGTCCCAGCCCTCTATCCTCACCTCCATGCAGTCCCAGGCCTATATCCTCACCTCCATGTAGTCCCAGCCCTCTATCCTCACCTCCATGTAGCCCCAGTCCCAGCACTCTATCCTCACCTCCATGCAGTCCCAGCCCTCTATCCTCACCTCCATGCAGTCCCAGCCCTCTATCCTCACCTCCATGTAGTCCCAGCCCTCTATCCTCACCTCCATGCAGTCCCAGCCCTCTATCCTCACATCCATGCAGCCCCAGTCCCAGCCCTCTATCCTCACCTCCATGCAGCCCCAGTCCCAGCCCTCTATCCTCACCTCCATGCAGCCCCAGTCCCAGCCCTCTATCCTCACCTCCATGCAGCCCCAATCCCAGCCCTCTATCCAAACCTCCATGTAGTCCCAGCCCTCTATCCTCACCTCCATGCAGTCCCAGTTCTCTATCCTCACCTCCATGTAGTCCCAGCCCTCTATCCTCACCTCCATGTATTCCCAGCCCTCTATCCTCACCTCCATGTAGCCCCAGTCCCAGCACTCTATCCTCACCTCCATGCAGTCCCAGCCCTCTATCCTCACCTCCATGCAGTCCAGCCCTCTATCCTCACCTCCATGTAGTCCCAGCCCTCTATCCTCACCTCCATGCAGTCCCAGTTCTCTATCCTCACCTCCATGTAGTCCCAGCCCTCTATCCTCACCTCCATGTATTCCCAGCCCTCTATCCTCACCTCCATGTAGCCCCAGTCCCAGCACTCTATCCTCACCTCCATGCAGTCCCAGCCCTCTATCCTCACCTCCATGCAGTCCAGCCCTCTATCCTCACCTCCATGTAGTCCCAGCCCTCTATCCTCACCTCCATGCAGTCCCAGCCCTCTATCCTCACATCCATGCAGCCCCAGTCCCAGCCCTCTATCCTCACCTCCATGCAGCCCCAGTCCCAGCCCTCTATCCTCACCTCCATGCAGCCCCAGCCCTCTATCCTCACCTCCATGCAGCCCCAGTCCCAGCCCTCTATCCTCACCTCCATGCAGTCCCAGCCCTCTATCCTCACCTCCATGTAGCCCCAGCCCTCTATCCTCACCTCAATGTAGTCCCAGCCCTCTATCCTCACCTCCATGCAGTCCCAGTCCCAGCCCTCTATCCAAACCTCCATGTAGTCCCAGCCCTCTATCCTCACCTCCATGCAGTCCCAGCCCTCTATTCTCACCTCCATGTAGTCCCAGCCCTCTATGCTCACCTCCATGTAGTCCCAGCCCTCTATCCTCACCTCCATGTAGTCCCAGCCCTCTATCCTCACCTCCATGTAGCCCCAGTCCCAGCCCTCTATCCTCACCTCCATGCAGCCGCAGCCCTCTATCCTCACCTCCATGTAGTCCCAGCCCTCTATCCTCACCTCCATGCAGTCCCAGCCCTCTATCCTCACCTCCATGTATTCCCAGCCCTCTATCCTCACCTCCATGTAGTCCCAGCCCTCTACCCTCACCTCCATGCAGCCCCAGCCCCAGCCCTCTATCCTCACCTCCATGTAGTCCCAGCCCTCTATCCTCACCTCCATGTAGTCGCAGCCCTCTATCCTCACCTCAATGCAGTCCCAGCCCTCTATCCTCACCTCCATGTAGTCCCAGCCCTCTATCCTTACCTCCATGCAGTCCCAGCCCTCTATCCTCACCTCCATGCAGTCCCAGCCCTCTATCCTCACCTCCATGTTGTCCCAGCCCTTTATCCTCACCTCCATGCAGCCCCAGCCCTCTATCCTCACCTCCATGCAGTCCCAGCCCTCTATCCTCACCTCCATGCAGTCCCAGCCCTCTATCCTCACCTCCATGCAGTCCCAGCCCTCTATCCTCACCTCCATGCAGTCCCAGCCCTCTATCCTCACCTCCATGTAGTCCCAGCCCTCTATCCTCACCTCCATGTAGCCCCAGCCCTCTATCCTCACCTCCATGCAGCCCCAGTCCTCTATCCTCACCTCCATGCAGCCCCAGTCACAGCCGTTTATCCTCACCTCCATGTCGTCCCAGCCCTCTATCCTCACCTCCATGCAGTCCCAGCCCTCTATCCTCACCTCCATATAGTCCCAGCTCTCTATCCTCACCTCCATCCAGTCCCAGCCCTCTATCCTCACCTCCATGTAGCCCCAGTCCCAACTCTCTATCCTCACCTCCATGCAGTCCCAGCCCTCTATCCTCACCTCCATGTAGTCCCAGCCCTCTATCCTCACCTCCATGCAGTCCCAGCCCTCTATCCTCACCTCCATGTAGCCCCAGTCCCAGCTCTCTATCCTCACCTCCATGCAGTCCCAGCCCTCTAACCTCACCTCCATGAATTCCCAGCCCTCTATCCTCACCTCCATGTAGCCCCAGTCCCAGCCCTCTATCCTCACCTCCATGCAGTCCCAGCCCTCTATCCTCACCTCCATGCAGTCCCAGCCCTCTATCCTCACCTCCATGTAGTCCCAGCCCTCTATCCTCACCTCCATGTAGCCCCAGTCCCAGCACTCTGTCCTCACCTCCATGCAGTCCCAGCCCTCTATCCTCACCTCCATGCAGTCCCAGCCCTCTATCCTCACCTCCATGTAGTCCCAGCCCTCTATCCTCACCTCCATGTAGCCCCAGTCCCAGCCCTCTATCCTCACCTCCATGCAGCCCCATTCCCAGCCCTCTATCCTCACCTCCATGCAGTCCCAGCCCTCTATCCTCACCTCCATGTACTCCCAGCCCTCTATCCTCACCTCCATGTAGTCCCAGCCCTCTATCCTCACCTCCATGCAGTCCCAGCCCTCTATCCTCACCTCCATGTATTCCCAGCCCTCTATCCTCACCTCCATGTAGCCCCAGCCCTCTACCCTCACCTCCATGCAGCCCCAGCCCTCTACCCTCTATCGTCACCTCCATGTAGTCCCAGCCCTCTATCCTCACCTCCATGTAGTCCCAGCCCTCTATCCTCACCTCAATGCAGTCCCAGCCCTCTATCCTCACGTCCATGTAGTCCCAGCCCTCTATCCTTACCTCCATGCAGTCCCAGCCCTCTATCCTCACCTCCATGCAGTCCCAGCCCTCTATCCTCACCTCCATGTTGTCCCAGCCCTCTATCCTCACCTCCATGTAGTCCCAGCCCTCTATCCTCACCTCCATGTAGCCCCAGTCCCAGCCCTCTATCCTCACCTCCATGCAGCCCCATTCCCAGCCCTCTATCCTCACCTCCATGCAGTCCCAGCCCTCTATCCTCACCTCCATGTAGTCCCAGCCCTCTATCCTCACCTCCATGTAGCCCCAGCCCTCTATCCTCACCTCCATGCAGTCCCAGCCCTCTATCCTCACCTCCATGTAGTCCCAGCCCTCTATCCTCACCTCCATGTAGCCCCAGTCCCAGCCCTCTATCCTCACCTCCATGCAGCCCCATTCCCAGCCCTCTATCCTCACCTCCATGCAGTCCCAGCCCTCTATCCTCACCTCCATGTAGTCCCAGCCCTCTATCCTCACCTCCATGTAGCCCCAGCCCTCTATCCTCACCTCCATGCAGTCCCAGCCCTCTATCCTCACCTCCATGTAGTCCCAGCCCTCTATCCTCACCTCCATGTAGCCCCAGTCCCAGCCCTCTATCCTCACCTCCATGCAGTCCCAGCCCTCTATCCTCACCTCCATGCAGTCCCAGCCCTCTATCCTCACCTCCATGCAGTCCCAGCCCTCTATCCTCACCTCCATGTAGTCCCAGCCCTCTATCCTCACCTCCATGTAGCCCCAGCCCTCTATCCTCACCTCCATGCTGCCCCAGTCCTCTATCCTCACCTCCATGCAGCCCCAGTCACAGCCCTTTATCCTCACCTCCATGTCGTCCCAGCCCTCTATCCTCACCTCCATGCAGTCCCAGCCCTCTATCCTCACCTCCATATAGTCCCAGCTCTCTATCCTCACCTCCATCCAGTCCCAGCCCTCTATCCTCACCTCCATGTAGCCCCAGTCCCAACTCTCTATCCTCACCTCCATGCAGTCCCAGCCCTCTATCCTCACCTCCATGCAGTCCCAGCCCTCTATCCTCACCTCCATGTAGTCCCAGCCCTCTATCCTCACCTCCATGTAGTCCCAGCCCTCTATCCTCACCTCAATGCAGTCCCAGCCCTCTATCCTCACCTCCATGTAGTCCCAGCCCTCTATCCTCACCTCCATGCAGTCCCAGCCCTCTATCCTCACCTCCATGCAGTCCCAGCCCTCTATCCTCACCTCCATGTTGTCCCAGCCCTTTATCCTCACCTCCATGCAGCCCCAGCCCTCTATCCTCACCTCCATGCAGTCCCAGCCCTCTATCCTCACCTCCATGCAGTCCCAGCACTCTATCCTCACCTCCATGCAGTCCCAGCCCTCTATCCTCACCTCCATGCAGTCCCAGCCCTCTATCCTCACCTCCATGTAGTCCCAGCCCTCTATCCTCACCTCCATGTAGCCCCAGCCCTCTATCCTCACCTCCATGCAGCCCCAGTCCTCTATCCTCACCTCCATGCAGCCCCAGTCACAGCCCTTTATCCTCACCTCCATGTCATCCCAGCCCTCTATCCTCACCTCCATGCATTCCCAGCCCTCTATCCTCACCTCCATATAGTCCCAGCTCTCTATCCTCACCTCCATCCAGTCCCAGCCCTCTATCCTCACCTCCATGTAGCCCCAGTCCCAGCCCTCTATCCTCACCTCCATGCAGTCCCAGCCCTCTATCCTCACCTCCATGCAGTCCCAGCCCTCTATCCTCACCTCCATGTAGTCCCAGCCCTCTATCCTCACCTCCATGTAGCCCCAGTCCCAGCACTCTGTCCTCACCTCCATGCAGTCCCAGCCCTCTATCCTCACCTCCATGCAGTCCCAGCCCTCTATCCTCACCTCCATGTAGTCCCAGCCCTCTATCCTCACCTCCATGCAGCCCCAGTCCCAGCCCTCTATCCTCACCTCCATGCAGTCCCAGCCCTCTATCCTCACCTCCATGTAGCCCCAGCCCTCTATCCTCACCTCAATGTAGTCCCAGCCCTCTATCCTCACCTCCATGCAGTCCCAGTCCCAGCCCTCTATCCAAACCTCCATGTAGTCCCAGCCCTCTATCCTCACCTCCATGCAGTCCCAGCCCTCTATTCTCACCTCCATGTAGTCCCAGCCCTCTATCCTCACCTCCATGTAGTCCCAGCCCTCTATCCTCACCTCCATGTAGTCCCAGCCCTCTATCCTCACCTCCATGTAGCCCCAGTCCCAGCCCTCTATCCTCACCTCCATGCAGCCGCAGCCCTCTATCCTCAACTCCATGTAGTCCCAGCCCTCTATCCTCACCTCCATGCAGTCCCAGCCCTCTATCCTCACCTCCATGTATTCCCAGCCCTCTATCCTCACCTCCATGTAGCCCCAGCCCTCTACCCTCACCTCCATGCAGCCCCAGCCCCAGCCCTCTATCCTCACCTCCATGTAGTCCCAGCCCTCTATCCTCACCTCCATGTAGTCCCAGCCCTCTATCCTCACCTCAATGCAGTCCCAGCCCTCTATCCTCACCTCCATGTAGTCCCAGCCCTCTATCCTCACCTCCATGCAGTCCCAGCCCTCTATCCTCACCTCCATGCAGTCCCAGCCCTCTATCCTCACCTCCATGTTGTCCCAGCCCTTTATCCTCACCTCCATGCAGCCCCAGCCCTCTATCCTCACCTCCATGCAGTCCCAGCCCTCTATCCTCACCTCCATGCAGTCCCAGCACTCTATCCTCACCTCCATGCAGTCCCAGCCCTCTATCCTCACCTCCATGCAGTCCCAGCCCTCTATCCTCACCTCCATGTAGTCCCAGCCCTCTATCCTCACCTCCATGTAGCCCCAGTCCCAGCCCTCTATCCTCACCTCCATGCAGCCGCAGCCCTCTATCCTCACCTCCATGTAGTCCCAGCCCTCTATCCTCACCTCCATGCAGTCCCAGCCCTCTATCCTCACCTCCATGTATTCCCAGCCCTCTATCCTCACCTCCATGTAGCCCCAGCCCTCTACCCTCACCTCCATGCAGCCCCAGCCCCAGCCCTCTATCCTCACCTCCATGTAGTCCCAGCCCTCTATCCTCACCTCCATGTAGTCCCAGCCCTCTATCCTCACCTCAATGCAGTCTCAGCCCTCTATCCTCACCTCCATGTAGTCCCAGCCCTCTATCCTCACCTCCATGCAGTCCCAGCCCTCTATCCTCACCTCCATGCAGTCCCAGCCCTCTATCCTCACCTCCATGCAGTCCCAGCCCTCTATCCTCACCTCCATGTTGTCCCAGCCCTTTATCCTCACCTCCATGCAGCCCCAGCCCTCTATCCTCACCTCCATGCAGTCCCAGCCCTCTATCCTCACCTCCATGCAGTCCCAGCACTCTATCCTCACCTCCATGCAGTCCCAGCCCTCTATCCTCACCTCCATGCAGTCCCAGCCCTCTATCCTCACCTCCATGTAGTCCCAGCCCTCTATCCTCACCTCCATGTAGCCCCAGCCCTCTATCCTCACCTCCATGCAGCCCCAGTCCTCTATCCTCACCTCCATGCAGCCCCAGTCACAGCCCTTTATCCTCACCTCCATGTCGTCCCAGCCCTCTATCCTCACCTCCATGCATTCCCAGCCCTCTATCCTCACCTCCATATAGTCCCAGCTCTCTATCCTCACCTCCATCCAGTCCCAGCCCTCTATCCTCACCTCCATGTAGCCCCAGTCCCAACTCTCTATCCTCACCTCCATGCAGTCCCAGCCCTCTATCCTCACCTCCATGTAGTCCCAGCCCTCTATCCTCACCTCCATGCAGTCCCAGCCCACTATCCTCACCTCCATGTAGCCCCAGTCCCAGAACTCTATCCTCACCTCCATGCAGTCCCAGCCCTCTAACCTCACCTCCATGAATTCCCAGCCCTCTATCCTCACCTCCATGTAGCCCCAGTCCCAGCCCTCTATCCTCACCTCCATGCAGTCCCAGCCCTCTATCCTCACCTCCATGCAGTCCCAGCCCTCTATCCTCACCTCCATGCAGTCCCAGCCCTCTATCCTCACCTCCATGTAGTCCCAGCCCTCTATCCTCACCTCCATGTAGCCCCAGCCCTCTATCCTCACCTCCATGCAGCCCCAGTCCTCTATCCTCACCTCCATGCAGCCCCAGTCACAGCCCTTTATCCTCACCTCCATGTCGTCCCAGCCCTCTATCCTCACCTCCATGCATTCCCAGCCCTCTATCCTCACCTCCATATAGTCCCAGCTCTCTATCCTCACCTCCATCCAGTCCCAGCCCTCTATCCTCACCTCCATGTAGCCCCAGTCCCAACTCTCTATCCTCACCTCCATGCAGTCCCAGCCCTCTATCCTCACCTCCATGTAGCCCCAGTCCCAGGCCTCTATCCTCACCTCCATGCAGTCCCAGCCCTCTAACCTCACCTCCATGAAGTCCCAGCCCTCTATCCTCACCTCCATGTAGCCCCAGTCCCAGCCCTCTATCCTCACCTCCATGCAGTCCCAGTCCTCTATCCTCACCTCCATGCAGTCCCAGCCCTCTATCCTCACCTCCATGTAGTCCCAGCCCTCTATCCTCACCTCCATGTAGCCCCAGTCCCAGCACTCTGTCCTCACCTCCATGCAGTCCCAGCCCTCTATCCTCACCTCCATGCAGTCCCAGCCCTCTATCCTCACCTCCATGTAGTCCCAGCCCTCTATCCTCACCTCCATGTAGCCCCAGTCCCAGCCCTCTATCCTCACCTCCATGCAGCCCCATTCCCAGCCCTCTATCCTCACCTCCATGCAGTCCCAGCCCTCTATCCTCACCTCCATGTAGTCCCAGCCCTCTATCCTCACCTCCATGTAGCCCCAGCCCTCTATCCTCACCTCCATGCAGTCCCAGCCCTCTATCCTCACCTCCATGTAGTCCCAGCCCTCTATCCTCACCTCCATGTAGCCCCAGTCCCAGCCCTCTATCCTCACCTCCATGCAGCCCCATTCCCAGCCCTCTATCCTCACCTCCATGCAGTCCCAGCCCTCTATCCTCACCTCCATGTAGTCCCAGCCCTCTATCCTCACCTCCATGTAGCCCCAGCCCTCTATCCTCACCTCCATGCAGTCCCAGCCCTCTATCCTCACCTCCATGCAGTCCCAGCCCTCTATCCTCACCTCCATGTAGTCCCAGCCCTCTATCCTCACCTCCATGTAGCCCCAGCCCTCTATCCTCACCTCCATGCAGTCCCAGCCCTCTATCCTCACCTCCATGTAGTCCCAGCCCTCTATCCTCACCTCCATGTAGCCCCAGTCCCAGCCCTCTATCCTCACCTCCATGCAGCCCCATTCCCAGCCCTCTATCCTCACCTCCATGCAGTCCCAGCCCTCTATCCTCACCTCCATGTAGTCCCAGCCCTCTATCCTCACCTCCATGTAGCCCCAGCCCTCTATCCTCACCTCCATGCAGTCCCAGCCCTCTATCCTCACCTCCATGTAGTCCCAGCCCTCTATCCTCACCTCCATGTAGCCCCAGTCCCAGCCCTCTATCCTCACCTCCATGCAGTCCCAGCCCTCTATCCTCACCTCCATGCAGTCCCAGCCCTCTATCCTCACCTCCATGCAGTCCCAGCCCTCTATCCTCACCTCCATGTAGTCCCAGCCCTCTATCCTCACCTCCATGTAGCCCCAGCCCTCTATCCTCACCTCCATGCTGCCCCAGTCCTCTATCCTCACCTCCATGCAGTCCCAGTCCTCTATCCTCACCTCCATGCAGTCCCAGCCCTCTATCCTCACCTCCATGTAGTCCCAGCCCTCTATCTCACCTCCATGTAGCCCCAGTCCCAGCACTCTGTCCTCACCTCCATGCAGTCCCAGCCCTCTATCCTCACCTCCATGCAGTCCCAGCCCTCTATCCTCACCTCCATGTAGTCCCAGCCCTCTATCCTCACCTCCATGTAGCCCCAGTCCCAGCCCTCTATCCTCACCTCCATGCAGCCCCATTCCCAGCCCTCTATCCTCACCTCCATGCAGTCCCAGCCCTCTATCCTCACCTCCATGTAGTCCCAGCCCTCTATCCTCACCTCCATGTAGCCCCAGCCCTCTATCCTCACCTCCATGCAGTCCCAGCCCTCTATCCTCACCTCCATGTAGTCCCAGCCCTCTATCCTCACCTCCATGTAGCCCCAGTCCCAGCCCTCTATCCTCACCTCCATGCAGCCCCATTCCCAGCCCTCTATCCTCACCTCCATGCAGTCCCAGCCCTCTATCCTCACCTCCATGTAGTCCCAGCCCTCTATCCTCACCTCCATGTAGCCCCAGCCCTCTATCCTCACCTCCATGCAGTCCCAGCCCTCTATCCTCACCTCCATGTAGTCCCAGCCCTCTATCCTCACCTCCATGTAGCCCCAGTCCCAGCCCTCTATCCTCACCTCCATGCAGTCCCAGCCCTCTATCCTCACCTCCATGCAGTCCCAGCCCTCTATCCTCACCTCCATGCAGTCCCAGCCCTCTATCCTCACCTCCATGTAGTCCCAGCCCTCTATCCTCACCTCCATGTAGCCCCAGCCCTCTATCCTCACCTCCATGCTGCCCCAGTCCTCTATCCTCACCTCCATGCAGCCCCAGTCACAGCCCTTTATCCTCACCTCCATGTCGTCCCAGCCCTCTATCCTCACCTCCATGCAGTCCCAGCCCTCTATCCTCACCTCCATATAGTCCCAGCTCTCTATCCTCACCTCCATCCAGTCCCAGCCCTCTATCCTCACCTCCATGTAGCCCCAGTCCCAACTCTCTATCCTCACCTCCATGCAGTCCCAGCCCTCTATCCTCACCTCCATGTAGTCCCAGCCCTCTATCCTCACCTCCATGCAGTCCCAGCCCTCTATCCTCACCTCCATGTAGCCCCAGTCCCAGCCCTCTATCCTCACCTCCATGCAGTCCCAGCCCTCTAACCTCACCTCCATGAATTCCCAGCCCTCTATCCTCACCTCCATGTAGCCCCAGTCCCAGCCCTCTATCCTCACCTCCATGCAGTCCCAGCCCTCTATCCTCACCTCCATGCAGTCCCAGCCCTCTATCCTCACCTCCATGTAGTCCCAGCCCTCTATCCTCACCTCCATGTAGCCCCAGTCCCAGCACTCTGTCCTCACCTCCATGCAGTCCCAGCCCTCTATCCTCACCTCCATGCAGTCCCAGCCCTCTATCCTCACCTCCATGTAGTCCCAGCCCTCTATCCTCACCTCCATGCAGCCCCATTCCCAGCCCTCTATCCTCACCTCCATGCAGTCCCAGCCCTCTATCCTCACCTCCATGTAGTCCCAGCCCTCTATCCTCACCTCCATGTAGCCCCAGCCCTCTATCCTCACCTCCATGCAGTCCCAGCCCTCTATCCTCACCTCCATGTAGTCCCAGCCCTCTATCCTCACCTCCATGTAGCCCCAGTCCCAGCCCTCTATCCTCACCTCCATGCAGTCCCAGCCCTCTATCCTCACCTCCATGTAGTCCCAGCCCTCTATCCTCACCTCCATGTAGCCCCAGTCCCAGCACTCTATCCTCACCTCCATGCAGTCCCAGCCCTCTATCCTCACCTCCATGCAGTCCCAGCCCTCTATCCTCACCTCCATGTAGTCCCAGCCCTCTATCCTCACCTCCATGTAGCCCCAGTCCCAGCCATCTATCCTCACCTCCATGCAGTCCCAGCCCTCTATCCTCACCTCCATGCAGTCCCAGCCCTCTATCCTCACCTCCATGCAGTCCCAGCCCTCTATCCTCACCTCCATGCAGCCCCAGTCCCAGCCCTCTATCCTCACCTCCATGTAGTCCCAGCCCTCTATCCTCACCTCCATGTAGTCCCAGCTCTCTATCCTCACCTCCATGCAGTCCCAGCCCTCTATCCTCACCTCCATGTAGCCCCAGACCTCTATCCTCACCTCCATGCAGTCCCAGCCCTCTATCCTCACCTCCATGTAGTCCCAGCCCTCTATCCTCACCTCCATGCAGTCCCAGCCCTCTATCCTCACCTCCATGCAGTCCCAGCCCTCTATCCTCACCTCCATGCAGTCCCAGCCCTCTATCCTCACCTCCATGTAGTCCCAGCCCTCTATCCTCACCTCCATGCAGCCACAGTCCCAGCCCTCTATCCTTACCTCCATGTAGTCCCAGCCCTCTATCCTCACCTCCATGTAGTCCCAGCCCTCTATCCTCACCTCCATGTCGTCCCAGCCCTCTATCCTGACCTCCATGTAGCCCCAGTCCTCTATCCTCACCTCCATGTAGTCCCAGCCCTCTATCCTCACCTCCATGCAGCCCCAACCCTCTATCCTCACCTCCATGCAGTCCCAGCCCTCTATCCTCACCTCCATGTAGTCCCAGCCCTCTATCCTCACCTCCATGTAGCCCCAGTCCCAGCCATCTATCCTCACCTCCATGCAGCCGCAGCCCTCTATCCTCATCTCCATGTAGTCCCAGCCCTCTATCCTCACCTCCATACAGCCCCAGTCCCAGCCCTCTATCCTCACCTCCATGCAGTCCCAGCCCTCTATCCTCACCTTCATGCAGCCCCAGCCCTCTATCCTCACCTCCATGTAGTTCCAGCCCTCTATCCTCACCTCCATGTAGTCCCAGCCCTCTATCCTCACCTCCATGTAGTCCCAGCCCTTTATCCTCACCTCCATGCAGCCCCAGCCCTCTATCCTCACCTCCATGCAGTCCCAGCCCTCTATCCTCACCTCCATGTTGTCCCAGCCCTCTATCCTCACCTCCATGCAGTCCCAGCCCTCTATCCTCACCTCCATGTAGTCCCAGCTCTCTATCCTCACCTCCATGCAGTCCCAGCCCTCTATCCTCACCTCCATGTAGCCCCAGTCCTCTATCCTCACCTCCATGCAGTCCCAGCCCTCTATCCCCACCTCCATGTAGTCCCAGCCCACTATCCTCACCTCCATGCAGTCCCAGCCCTCTATCCTCACCTTCATGCAGTCCCAGCCCTCTATCCTCACCTCCATGCAGTCCCAGCCCTCTATCCTCACCTCCATGCAGTCCCAGCCCTCTATCCTCACCTCCATGTAGTCCCAGCCCTTTATCCTCACCTCCATGCAGCCCCAGCCCTCTATCCTCACCTCCATGCAGTCCCAGCCCTCTATCCTCACCTCCATGTAGTCCCAGCCCTCTATCCTCACCTCCATGCAGTCCCAGCCCTCTATCCTCACCTCCATGTAGTCCCAGCTCTCTATCCTCACCTCCATGCAGTCCCAGCCCTCTATCCTCACCTCCATGTAGTCCCAGCCCTCTATCCTCACCTCCATGCAGCCCCAGTCCCAGCCCTCTATCCTTACCTCCATGTGGTCCCAGCCCTCTATCCTCACCTCCATGCAGTCCCAGCCCTCTATCCTCACCTCCATGTAGTCCCAGCCCTTTATCCTCACCTCCATGCAGCCCCAGCCCTCTATCCTCACCTCCATGCAGTCCCAGCCCTCTATCCTCACCTCCATGTAGTCCCAGCCCTCTATCCTCACCTCCATGCAGTCCCAGCCCTCTATCCTCACCTCCATGTAGTCCCAGCTCTCTATCCTCACCTCCATGTAGTCCCAGCCCTCTATCCTCACCTCCATGTAGTCCCAGCCCTCTATCCTCACCTCCATGCAGTCCCAGCCCTCTATCCTCACCTCCATGTAGTCCCAGCCCTCTATCCTCACCTCCATGCAGCCCCAACCCTCTATCCTCACCTCCATGCAGCCCCAACCCTCTATCCTCACCTCCATGCAGTGCCAGCCCTCTATTCTCACCTCCATGCAGTCCCAGCCCTCTATCCTCACCTCCATGCAGCCCCAACCCTCTATCCTCACCTCCATGCAGTGCCAGCCCTCTATTCTCACCTCCATGCAGTGCCAGCCCTCTATTCTCACCTCCATGCAGTCCCAGCCCTCTCTCCTCACCTCCATGCAGCCCCAGTCCCAGCCCTCTATCCTTACCTCCATGTAGTCCCAGCCCTCTATCCTCACCTCCATGTAGCCCCAGCCCCAGCCCTCTATCCTCACCTCCATGCAGCCCTAGCCCAAGCCCCATGCAACCCTCTGCAGTCCCATGCAGCCTCAGTCCTGTAGCCCATCCTGGCCTTCAGGCGGCTGTAGATCTCTTCCTAGCTGTCAGCACCTAATTGGTTGGCCCAGAGGGCATTGTGTGCCATACCACAGGATAATTAATTGGCTACCTAACATACTCCCTCTGACATTATTGGCACTGCAGTGAAAGGTGCTTTGCCTGCATGCATAGAAAACCCTTCAATTTTGAGTGAGTGTGAGCTGACTGTCTGTTATTACTGTCAGGGGTTAAATTGGGCCGGGTTCGACACCCGGTACCTATGATCCAACATGAAAGTCAGGCAGAGTTGAATACCTTTGGTTATTTGAATTATCTAATGAAAAATTGTTGTCCACATTTCATTTTCCACAGCCAAAAACAAGAGTAAGCAACAGCTAAATAAGACAAACCATAGTAGAATAGTTGATCTATTCAGTTGTTTAGCCTGCAGTATTTTATGCAAGAACATAAGATTCCTCTCAAGGCGCATTCAAATGGTGAGTGCCACATAGGGTGAGAATTATGCTACACATGCCCAGTTACTGTACAACATTCTTAATGCAGTAGTGGGAAAACACACATTTGAAAGCAGTTTTTAGGCCACTGTTAAAAGAGGAGGATCACGGCGCTTTCTAGCGTTACTAGGCAACATTTAATTCTCAAATCCAAGAAATGAGTCAAATATACCATTTTAGAACCAGAGTGTTTAGCAGCAGCATGAGTTATGCTCACTGGCGCTCGTCTGTGGCGCTGAATGGGGTTGAATGTGTGGGGAAGACCGACGCTAAATGTAGGCTCACACTGGTCAGGTGTAACAGATAGACATACATTATATTCACAGTGCATGATCCTGTGTTGGATCAGTGCCAGTGGAACGTTTTTTTGGGGACATTCAAGTCTTCATCAATATGTTGCTACCCACTGAACACACCATGTAATTTCAACGTGGAATTTTGGGTAATATTTGAGATGTAGATCAAGGATATTTCAGCCTTTAATCAGCCACTCAAAAAAACAGCCAGAAGTATGTTGAATTAACAATGTGTTATCACTATGCTTTCAACCATCTAAAAGATGTCAAATATTTTGTATTTATACAGTACAACAACATAATGTGTTATCACTGTGCTTCATCTAATAGCACAACCAAATGACCTGGATTGCAGTTGAGATTACATTAAAAGTACAAAGTGCAAGTGATCATTGCTGTTTGAGATTCTGCTCAGATTATTATAGCAATTGTGAAGATCTCCACAGACCTGTGACCTTTGCATGCTGTCTTGAACATGCCCACTTTCTATGATTCCATAAGAAGCCATTTATAGTTACATGAGGCTAACCTCAAAATATGCCCATGGGTGTACTACTCATTTTAAAGTTGAATAAATACTGTTAAATCAGTTTGTAAGATAGTCTTAACTTTAGGCTATTTACTGTATGAGAAAAGTAATATTGAATTGTTGCCTGGTTGACAACGCAACCAAATATCAACATTTAAAGGAGATGTATCTACTGCTTGGATAGTTGCATGTGAGCCACTGGTTTAATTCTATTCTTTAACTTTTTGGTTTAGTTGGAGACGTGAATCGAACATATCATTTGTTAACTTGTCGACAAGTTAACAAAAGTGTAACTGAAATGTGTTTGGTTGTCAACATAACCAAATATCAACATTTGAAGGAGTTGTGTCTTTTGTCTCTCATCCAGGGTTGCTGTGGTATGTGCTTGCGCGCCCTCTGACAAGGGACCCCCCACCTCCCAAATCCCAATTTAACCACTGATTACTGTACTATAGGTCAGTGTGTGTAACCTAGTTTTTCACCTGTGTTGAGGATTTTTGTCATTGAAAGATGGGAATATCCATTTTAGCTCATGTGCATCAGATGCAGAATGTGAGTGTTTCTCCAAGACTCACATTATCAACAACCTGCTGCTGACTGCAAGGTTCACTGGAGGATTTGGAGCAACAGCCTCAAACACAGGTGCTTTGTTGATAAGGGAGTGGCTTGTCTCTTTTCTCTGCCTTCTTCTGGTAGTGTATCAGGCGTCCCCTCAAACGCCTCAGTACACCGGACAGGCAAAGAGCCACAAAACGTCAATATTATGGGCTGTTTCTGGGAGTAATTTCTCTCATGTCGATGGAATTGCTCTCTTGAATGTTTGCCAGTGTGCTGATTCAAGCCCTCCTCCCTCCCCCTGGCCAGAGCTCACAACAAGTCTTCATTTGTTGGGAATATTATTGTCCTCCAACTCCACTAACTCTGGCTGATGGGAAGCCGGGCCAGCTGGCTTGTGATTGTCTGGTTGGAGCACGGTGTGCTGGAGCGCTTGCCCTTGTTTGGCTTGTTTAAACACACACACGCTGTGCCGACGGGCCGTGCCATTCAAAGGCTGTCGGGTGGAATTCTTCAGGAAGTGCATTCACACTCGTGCCTGGCTGCGTCTGTACAGAACCATTTTTGTGTGTGTGTGTAGGTATGTGTGGTAGTGCAAGCACAGTTCTACAGAAGGTGTGTGTTTGTACAGCAGAGTGTATGGACGTCTGTTTTCTGTAGGAGAGAGAGAGAGCGGGGGAAAGAAAGAGAGAGCAAGCAGGTTTGGCTTCCCAGCCGCTGAGTATATTACTGTCAGGAGAGCAGCCCCCTCCGCCCCCTTCTCTCTCTCTCTCTCTCTCTCTCTCTCTCTCTCTCTCTCTCTCTCTCTCTCTCTCTCTCTCTCTCTCTCTCTCCTCTCTCTCTCTCTCTCTCTCTCTCTCTATCTATCTGCCTCTGGCCTTCGCCCTCCCTCCCTCCCTCTCTCTCTCTTCCTCTTTCCTCCCTCCCAGGCTTCTGTCTTATGAAGTGTTAGGCCAGAGCTCCGGTATCAGACTCCCCCTATTGATTGGCTGTATTTAATTTATTTAGAGGCCCTGTCCCTGAGGGGTGCTTATACGGCCAGGCTCTAGCAGGCTCTCCTGGACCTGGGTCGATGTGCTCATATGTTTGGCCAGCCTGGAGAACGCTTGGTGATTCAGCCCGGTACTTGTTCCTCTCATATGGAGGTGTGACATTAGGTCATGTACATTTACATACAGCTACATGCACACAGGAAGTTGTTCGATGTTTGGTGACGTATAAGTTTGTTTATTTATTTATAGATAGGGGAGTTGATGACAGAATTATTCTCAACAACCCCTCGGTCTATAGACCTACATTGGTAGTAATGTAGTGAATTGTAGGTATGTGGTTTTGACTGTGCAGTTTTGTTTATATTCAATAAATGAATCTATTCAGTTACAACATTTATGGACTACTTAACAGCCATAGCCTGATATCGAACACTTATATTCCCAATCTCTAGATCATTCAGATTCGGGTTATTTCAGAGGTTCTTGGCCTATTGTGTGTGCTTTGGAAGGCAGTGTACATTGACCCCCTTATCTTCATGATGCACTATTACAATGGCACTTACCGGGAACATGCCTGCGCAGCGATGTGTGTATGTACACGTAAGCGTGCGAGAGAGAGAGAGAGAGAGAGAGAGAGAGAGAGTGACTCATGGTAGGCCTATCTAAAACGGTCATGAATCAGTTGACAGACAAACTGGTCTGACTTGGTTCTCACTAGGTTTTATTGAGGTTGATCTGTTTGCACGATAAAAGTGAAAGATGTCCAACGTAATTACCTGCTGGAGTGATTTATACCCTAACAAATGAAAAGCTCTTTATTACAGAGTGGTATATCTATCAATCCCTATGACATGTCACTAATGTTTCCTTATGAAGTCTGCTGATTTGCATGAGGCATATTGTTGCGTCTGTGCTTGCCAATGTGTATCCATAGACTTTTATCCAAAACATGGGGGTGTGGCCCACACAAGACCACATGCATGAAAAAACAACAACGTGTTATGTTCCTGTTTTATTTAGGCTTGTGGTCTTGAGTGGGCCACACCCCCACGTTTAGCGTAGCTATTCCTCCAGGCCAGCGGAGATCTAGTGTGCACACGTGTGTATAGCTGTTGTTTGTTTGTGTGTGTAAAAAATATATATATATATATCATTTAACTTTATTTAGGCAGGGAGTCCCATTGCGACCAAAGTCTCTTTTTCAAGGGAGCCCTGCATGACAAGATCCACATAAACCTCAGGAAATTTGACACAACAAAGTGTGTGTGTGAGTGTGCGTGTTGTATGTAGTGTATAGCCTACTGTATATGTGGTGTGGCTGGTGGCCAGTGGATCCAGTGTGCAGTCTGGTTGCATTAGCCGGTAATACATGTGGACTTTGGGCTGCTCTCTCTCTCCCTCTTTCTCTCTCTGTCTCTCTTTCTCTCTCTCTCTGTCTCTCTCTCTCGCTCTCTCTCTCTGTCTCTGTCTCTCTTTCTCTCGCTCTCTGTCTCTCTCTCTCTCGCTCTCTCTCTCTGTCTCTGTCTCTGTCTCTCTTTCTCTCTCTGTCTCTCTCTCTCTCGCTCTCTCTCTCTGTCTCTCTCTTTCTGTCTGTCTCTCTTTCTCTTTCTCTCTCTTTCTCTCTCTGTCTCTGTCTCTCTTTCTCTCTCTGTCTCTCTCTCTCTCTCGCTCTCTCTCTCTCTCTCTCTCTCTCTCTCTCTCTCTCTCTCTCTCCAGTCCTCACATACAGTAGGTCTTCACATGGCCCATGGTACTCTGCTCTCTCTTCCTACTGATTGAGACCAAGCTGATCACTAAACCATCGGAGTCCCATCTGTTTCCTGCTGCCCCTCTCTCTCCCCAGCCGCAGTCTGTCTCCTATTCTCTCTTCTGTCTCCTAGTCTTTTCAACTTTCATTCAGAACCAAAAATGTACCTGAAGTAAGTATTTTTCAACGTTTGGAAAATATGCCTTTTCAACATTGTGGGAAAATATGTATTTTAAACGTATGGAAAATATGTCTTTTAGATGTCTTTTCAACGTTACTTTTCAACGTTGCTTACTGGAACTATTCTAGTTTTGCAGGGGGAGGCATTTTATGGTCTCTACTAGGGCAGCAGAACAGCACGGACCTGCCCTGTTCACACCAAGTACCTTTTGAAGTTCTGCCCTATCCTCTTACCAGGAAGTGAAGAACCTCACAGCCTTCTGTCCTGCAGACTGTAGTCTGCGTTTGAGTTCCTGTATCTCCTTGAGATTCTTCTCTCTTCCTTGAAATGTCACAGATTCCCTGACTCGTCTAGCAGTTCCTTTCCCCATCCATCCAGCCTGAAGAGCACAGCTGCCCACATTCTGCTGGAGATTTCCGCTCTCTCTTTCCTCCCCTCTCCCTCTCTTTCATGCTCTCCTTCTCTCATGGCACTGGATCACTGACATCTCTCCATTCCTCTCTTCTCCTTTCTCTCTGAGTCTGAGAGCTTCTAAACCAGCCCCTTTCAGGCCCTTAGGCCAGCACTATAGGCCCTGCTCCAGTGCTGCTCAGGACAGAAACAGAGACAGGCCTCAGTCTGAATGGAGCCGTAAAAGGCCCAGCTGTGCAGATGGGCGACAGGTTGTTAAAATGTGTAAAAGGGAGAGTGCTCCAGCACCAACCCTCAGCAGTGTCTGAGCCCAGAGGTGTCTGTCTGAATCTGATTGAGGAAAGAGAGGAAAAAGCCCATGCGTCATCTGAAAAGTCTGATCAATGTATGATCCAATAGACTGGAATCGCCTGAGTCCTAAAGAATGCAGAAGACGTCGTGCAAAGAGAACATAATCAATTAAAAATAGTTTTCCTACACATTTGGGAAGTT